>NC_060149.1:412265161-421638979 GCF_021461385.2 Schistocerca piceifrons | reverse complement strand
TTTTCTTAATGCTAGAAGTGAATGAACAACAGTTTTTCCCACTCACTTCTAAGGCTGTAAAATAATTATTTTGATTAAGATATACCAGTTTTGCATTAAATTTACTCAAAATCAGCAATCAATTTAAAAACTTAAGTGTCCAGGATTTTTGGCCTTGACAGCAGCTAGGTCTAACAAAAATTTCTCAAACTCTGCACAGCAAAATATTGCCCACTCTGATCGTACATTTCATAATGACCAACTAACACCCCACACATTTTTTTAGAATATTCAGGATGGAGGTTTTTATATATAGAAAATAATTATATCAAAAAATTCCAATTTTCTCATCTTTATGCAAAAATATTTTGAGAGTTAAGAATTTCAGGCATTAATGTCATAGCCGACAGGTAGCAGCTTTTCCACTATCATTTCTCAAGACAGTTAACATCCTGTGACTATTTGCATTTTCTAAATAAAATTTGAAGTTTACTGAGAGTTACAAATTTTCATAGTTTATTTTTCCAAATTAAAGAAGAAACAAGCTCAGAAGTGTGTGTTAATCATGTCTGACAGTATCAGGAACAACGGTTTTATTAAAAATAATTTCAGATCTCTATCACTCGTAGCTTTCTCGTTACAATTTTTATTATTTTCCCTTATGTTACAACATTTTCACAAATACTCATATAGAGAGTTGTAAAACATTCTAACAAATCATCAGAAAATCAAAATCTTTTAGTTTTTGAGAGGTGCCTTGTGGAACTTCAACACTTTTTTTTTTTCTTCAGAGAACTTTGAAATAATGATAAGAAACACTCACTCTTGACCTGTATGATCTGAGATGAAATTGCCCTGCTGTTTCTGAGATGAAGAGATTGGCAAAAGAGGGAATCGCACCCCCATCAAACCAACCTGAAGACCTACAACCAAAATTAAATATCCCATACTTTATCACTGTACTGAGGCACTGTAAGCTGCAGGAAGTACCTTTTCTGGGTTATATGAAGGTTGATTTCTGAAATTATGTTCAGCTCAAAATATTTTCACCGACTTCTCAGATATAAGACTTGTGTGTCGATTACTTAAATACCGTAGCGCAAGGTAAAAAATTCAAAACTGCAGCACATGCCCAAAAAACCACTGTTTTTGCTCCTGCAAGGACCTTAAACATTAAAAAGAGTTTCATCACATCTACACAGGAATATCCAAAGAAATGAAGGAAGGGTAGGGTTTAATGTGCCATTAACAATAAGGTCATCAGAGCTGAAGCACAAGCTCAGGCTGTGGAAGAAAATAGGCCATGTACTTTTCAAAGAAATAACACCAGCAATTACCTTAAACCATTTAGAGAAATCATGAAAAATCTAAATGGTTCAAACCACAGTCTTCCCAAAGGTGAGACCTGTGTGATACCACTATGCCACCTCCCTCTGTCACTGGAAGATTCAGTGGTGTGGGCACAAGACAGAATCCGATGAGAATATACTGAAGGCCAGAGCATTTTCATCCAGTGAAAACAGCTATTTCCTCAACCACTGTAATCATGAACGAGCCATGCACCATTATTAATTTTCTCATAAACAATGAAGTCACATTATCTGCTATTTTGGCTGGGTTGTAAGCACAGAGTGTACTGTCACATGTCAAGGCTCAATGTCAGTGATTAGACAAAGAAGTTTCACATAATTCACAATATTGTAGGAGAAATTTGCAGACTTCACCCATGGATGTGTGTCACTAATGAAAACATTGTTGACATTTGCAGTCTTTTAGTGTATGCTGCATACAACTGTTGTGTGCTCATTCAGTGAAGAAGTGAGGGGCGCTTACGCAATCAAAATACCCTTGATATTCAAAGCTCTCAGTGAGGTAGAAAATCTCAACAAGTTACAGGAAAAAAAGGCTTGGTTGGACATTGTCAGCAGCTCTTTAGAATATTTGCAGTGGGAGAGGGCTTTCTTTTCTTATTACAAACTGCAATGAGATAGCATGTATCAATGAAAAACAGATACATATGGAGTGGAGGAAATGATCAGATGGGACTGCATTCAAAGCCAGAACTTGTCATTAAGCAATATTAGTGCCCATATTTGTGAACTGAAAAGGTATTGAGTGGTTATAATTAAAATGCAGTTACTTACAGAGGTCCAGTGTGGGCTGTAATTATCGTATGGCAGTGAAACTTGGTAGATATTCTAACGCAATAGTGCAGAACTGATGTACACTGGAAAAAGTTAGTTCCAATTGTGGCCACCACGTGCACTGTACAGCATCTCATCAACGTCTCCAGTGCTCACACTGAATAAACTGTGTAAGCAGTGGTTAATAACATCAACATTATGCATTTCTTACTGTTTGACCTTTTCTGCTCACATCCTGTTCTTAATCCATTACATAGGAAAACATTTCTATACCTCTTTCTTGCATTCACAACAACTGATTTGCACCATCAACTTTTGCTGTCATATGATAATTACAGCCCACAATGGCCCTCTATGAGTGGCTGCAATTTAATTATAACCACCTGGTATCTTCTTCAGATAATACAAAATGACTGCAATTTTATTTATGTGAAAGCTGTACCACAAAAAATTAAGCCACCAGTGACAGCTTTCTGCTTAACAATGGACAGCTGCATGGTCCTAACACCATCACATTTCTTACACACATCTCTCTCTCTCTCTCTCTCTCTCTCTCTCTCTCTCTCTCTCTCTCTCTCCCCCCCCCCCCCCCGACCCCCCCTCCAACCACCCACCTTCTTGCAGCATTCCTACATGTCTATGTGACATTCACATAAATGGACCGAGTTGGAAGGGTAGACTCAGCAGTGATTCAGTGGGTGTCCCGCAATCCCCTCTCCCCCTTGCAATTAATGAATTGAGGATATCTTGTGCATGTCAGAAAGGGGAAGGGGATTTCTGTTAAATGAAACTAATAGAAAAATTTACTGTGTTTTTATTTACAATCAATAAAATGTGCAAAATAATATGTTCAAACCTTAAAGACACATCTATATCTTTGCTTCACGAATATTCTGTTCACATATCCCATGCCTCTGAAGACAATTACAACTTTTCGAACAATGAACTGTTTTCTCTGAGCAACTTTGGACAGTTTGGCACATTTGTCTGTTACACACCCCTGTTTAACTGAGCAACAAACCATTAAATATTTATCAGACACAATAAGTAAATGCTTCTATGCTTCTACACCCCCCCCCCCACCCCCCGCCCTTACTAACACTTATACAGCGTTATCTATGTGACACGTGAACAATCTGTATCCTATTTGATACAGATATACATATGCAACAGTTGTCAAGTCACATGTGACATAATATGTGCAAATAACTTCCAGAGTGGCCAAAAAATTTCAAGGCACTGTTTCACATGCATCACCTATTCCAGAAAATGCGGTCCATCACACAAACGCTTTATGAGAAATAAATTTAAATAAAACATGTATGAAGACCGGTAAGGAAAATTTCCAATGAATTAAAAAATGTCTTCAGACACAACTTTTCGTGTTTTATTAAGTACACGGTGCATATCTAATGAAACATGAAAGGACGTGACTGAAGGAGTTTTTAATTCATACCTCCAGAGTATTGAATACATTCACATTCGAAGCTAAGCTGCGAAATATGGATAAAATTAAATTTCAAATGTGTTTTTCTATTACATTTGTCCGTATCGTTCTGCTCCTTACACTACAACTACAAATCTTATTAGTTGCATCACATGTTTGTTATTATGTTGGC
Source organism: Schistocerca piceifrons (assembly GCF_021461385.2). Lineage (NCBI taxonomy): Eukaryota > Metazoa > Arthropoda > Insecta > Orthoptera > Acrididae > Schistocerca > Schistocerca piceifrons. Next base: position 421,635,237 of record NC_060149.1, on the reverse strand, counting down.
TTCACTTTTGATTTCTGTTCTAATATCCCAACGTAGTGAGTTGCATTGTTTTGGGGGAAGAGATGAAACAGCTAGGTCATCGGTCTCATCAGATTAGGGAAGGAAGTCTGCTGTGCCCCTTCAAAGGACCAATCCCGGCATTTTCCTGGAGTGATTTAGGGAAATCACAGAAAACCTAAATCAAGATGGCCGGATGCAAGACTGAACCGCCGTCCTCCGAATGCGAGTCCAGTGCGCTAACAACTGCGTCATCTAGCTCGGTCAAAACGTAGTGACTGAGTTGGATTTCTGCAGTAGCTGTCACTTTCTCCTTCCCCATCCAAATACATTGCACAACCAAAGACTATATTTTGTTTAGGACATAAGGGATCAGCTTCAACTCATTATTATGAAACACATGTTGAAAAACAAATGTTGACACACCCTTTGCATTCCCATCACACCACAAAGTGAATGCAACCTATTGCTCTGCAAAATATTCAGCAGCACTGAGCCGACAATTGAGTTACAGTACCCTCTAGGTTTTTACTGCAGACAAGCTGCCGTTTTTCATTTTGACGCAATGACAACTGTGTTCCATTATGGATTAGGCCTCCAACCTGCTGCACTCATAAATTTCTCTCTCTCTCATTGTCTGTCTACCTAAATTGTTTTCCAATTGGGGCAATGTGTTGTTCCAGGTAGTTTCTTCCATTATCTTTAGTTGGTCACTACAGGTTTTGACATTCCACAAACAACTTATTTCTGCTGGCCGAAAGTAGTTCTCATCAGCTTTGCAACTGGTTCATGTATCACAATCGAAGATTTGCCCATAAGGTCTTGCCGATTGCTCTGAAGAGGACATTGAAATTGCTTACAATATAAGTGATAATATCTGTTTCTCAACCAACAACAACAACAACAACAACAACAACAATAATAATAATAACAACAACAACAACAAACAAATATAATCCTGTAACAAAGCACTCATTTGTTGTTTATATCGAAAATGAATGTATAAGAAGTCATTTAGAAAATTACTGATTTTGTATGTTCACTCTTAATTCCTTGACTGTCTACAGTGTCTTGTTTTTCACATTCATTAAGAAATTGCTGTATATGAGGAGACACTGAGGTGAAAGTGTAAGTGTTTTTGTACATTACACAGAGGCTGATAAAGTTAACTACAAAATCATGCTCACAGGTTAGAAAGATTTCAAGGTGAGTGAATAATTGAAAACATACATTATTATTTTTAAATGAAATACTATCTAATTATTTTTAAAGTAGTCATTTCTGTGCGTCTTTCAACTGTTTACACTCACCATTTGGAGAATAAACACGAAGATTTATGGGTATATTGGAAATTCCTTTGTTAGATCCAGTAACCCTGTCTGTTTCCGCTTCTATTTCACGGCGAACCTCATCAAAATCAACAAATTTCTTCCCTTTACAGTGAAGAAATTCTGCATACTCTACAAAACAGATAAAAAAGGATGCTCAGAAACATGATATGATCAAAAGCCCTCTGGTTTAGAATACATGGTTTCCTATAAAAAGGATACTGTAGTGGCAGCTTTGTTTTAGACACAGAATAACTTTAATACAGATTTAAGATGCTAAAGTATTTATAACTTGCATTGCAGGAGACCTTGTAGAATTGAAATTTGTGTTAGTTAAATAGTAAAACTCTGTCACAAGTGTAGTAAAAACAGAATGTGGAAAAAAAGTTACGCAAATTGGCTCACTAAACAACTATTTAAAGTTCCTAGAATCTCACACAGTGCTTTTGTCTGCAAGTAACAAAAACCTTATCCTTTATGCACAAGTGAAAATATAAAACTTCTATAAACATGTGTTCACTTGCTACTAATTAAACAGTGTACCAATTTTTCATTTCATAACGGATATGCCTCTGTACATAATTGCATATCCATGGGACTATGCACACAAATGTCATTACAAAAAACGGAACGGACGAGCCAAACTGCAATTTTTAGGGGACAAATATCTCTCACATCAGTTGCATTCATAAACTAGTGTTTTACACCTGAGCTCGTACTTAACGGCGTTTTGGTAGACAAAGTAACTAGACAAAGTAACAAAGTGTCTTGAACAAGACATTTTACTACTAAATGTCTGATCAATCGAAAATGTGTGTACCACACCTATTTTATCATTCTCCAACAACGCAACTTCTGACATAAGATTCCTATATTTCTAAACTGAACGCATGTCCCTGCCGTGTTTCAATTCTAGCACGAACTGTTCAAATTTATAGCAGCAAGTAGGGCTGTGTCGCCAAATAAGAAAAATTTTCGATGCTCGGCATACCATCAACTACTACATGAAAAGCTCTTACCCGATCAGTTTTTTGACGTAAGACTTAACCTAAACAGAGAAACTGCACTAACGAACAATAATATGTAGTCGACAATAATTGTTATCTAATGCTCCATCCGCCCACTTTTAGCCCTTAGTTTACGTATTCCATATTACAAACGACATGCTTACTTACCAGTTGAACTATTTATAAGCTGCAAAATAAGGGGTCTTCGTGTGACAATTCCTGAACCTCGAGGTAGAAAGTCCCTGAAAAAACGTGCATAAATGAAAAACATCGTCTGCGTGCCAGGTATGTTTATACCCGATTCTGGAAGAACATACCAACTAATGCGTAAGTAAACTGAAAGTATAGCATAACCTGCTGTCATGTTCGATGTAAGGATATGACACTCTGTAATTCTTACAATTTTGAAAACCTACGAAGCAATACTCACTTTAAGACAGAGCCTAAACTCTACTGCTCACCTTCCGACGAAATTTTCCAAAACCGAACTTTTGCCCGCACTCTGTCCTCCTACCACTGCTATCTGGGGCAAATCCAGTTGCATATGTACGCCAAGCTGAGTGAACGCATCTTGGAGTTTGTTCACTATTGGTATTAGCTGCTCCATTCCCGCATTTCCTGCCATTGTGAACTACACTTTCAACTCCGCACCCTGCGCACTACTGACTTCAATTTTGTACTCCGCGATATAAAACAATATGGCTGATTACCCATCAGTCCCTGCGCATCACTGCTGATCGAAATTTTGAATGGAACTTCATGGTCGGCATCTGCATAGCAGAAAACATAATATTACTGTATATCAAGTCAATTGATTACAAATTCATCTATTAGGCTAGCCTTTCATTCCTCGGTAAACAAGACTGTATTCCTAATAGACACGGCACTGACAACAATAACGTAAACAGAGACAGTACCAAAGAAAACACTGAAACGTCAAACTTCGAACCCACACACTTCCTGTACTGTCAAACTTATTCACGGCGCTTTATTGTTAACATTTGTCTCAGGTTCTGTAGATAACCTGTATTATGATATCGATCTGAGGACACGGAAGATAATGTCTTAATCGATATCAAAAGCGCATTGACAAAGACATATTGCATGACCTACTTTCTCAAATACTTGTAGACTAGAATAAGTCTATCGGAGCTTCATGGAAACAAATACAGTCAAGGAAACATTGCCAATCCGAAAACTAGTTATTTTTGAAAATGTGATTTAACTCAAATTAGCACTCGATAGACGAAATAAATATAAAGCGTTTTATCCAAATTTTCCGACGCGATTCCTATTTGAGTCAGAGAAAAATGAAACATCTAATAACTCCCATTTTTAAATTACTGCTGCAATAAAATTGCTACCTAGAAACATAAATCGAAAAGTATGATGATGCTTGCAAATACATCAGTCTTATGAAAACTGTTGTACAATCATTGGTTTCAGCATGTGAACTGGGAAGTCATTTATAAAATTTAGAAGATAAAAATCCACTCAGGAATTGGATGAGAATCAGTTCTATGTTAAAGATCTCTGTCGAAACAAAATTGAAATAAACATCGTCGTTCCAAATAAATCACTAAAGCTATAACATCGATATAGCGAAACACATCCTGTATCCGTTGCCAGGTACTAACAGCATTTCGTTGTTAAGCTACACACAAAATCATGGCCATATTTCCACATACACTCATGATCGGTAATTCACTACAATTTTATCAAACTGGCCTATTACTTTTGATCTTTCCAAGTAACTTTTACATTATTCTACCTGTGTCACACTGTTGCTAGTTGCAATAGTTTAATCAGTTGTTCCATGTATTGTAGCCTTTACTGTTATGTATAGTTGTTGTTATCACGTAACGAGTGCTGTTGGTACATATACCTACAAAGAACAGTGGTAAAAAATTATCTAATATGTAGTCCCAAATGAAGACAGGAGAAATGGAGCCATGAAATTTTTCAGTAGCCACTCACAATTGAGGGTGGCAGTTAGTGTGTTAATACTTCAAATAGGAATCGAAAAACTGAGAAATTCGAACAGAATGTGAACACACATTTTAAACAATCTAAAAAATTACTGTAAGAGGCGTGGAAAAAAATGAAATATTGCCTTTAAAAAAAGAATCCTCATCTGGGTGGGATGAAATACCCATATCTGTGCGATATCATTTCACTGACACTATCGATTATAATAAACCAATATTCTGAGCAAGGATGTTTTCCAGATACAGTGAATCTAGCTGACATAAAACTATTATTCAAAAAGTGATTGACAGAATAGATGAGGAATTACCACCCTATCTTTTCTGCCAATCTTCTTTAGAGTGTTTGAAAAAATGCAGCAAAACAGATTCAAAAATTTCTTGAAAAATAGCTTGGATTCTAACAAGGAAAAAGAACTTTAAATGACACCAATGAACTTACTCAAAAGATATACTCCTCATTAGATAAATGTAGAAAGGTTACAGGAATAGTCTGCGATCTGACGAAAGCATTTGATGCACTGAACCACCCTTACTTTCCTCTCAAGTTACATAGATATAGGGAAACACGGACACTGTTTTAAAATGTTCAACTCTTACTTGACAAATAGGAAATAATGAGTAATTCCAACTTCAAATTCAAGCAATTGCTCATCAAATTGGAATACTATTTTTCAAGAAGTCCCATAAGTTTCTATATTGGGTCCCGATTTACTACTTTTCTACATAAAGGACCTATCCCTTTGAATATATAATATAGTTTATTCATCTTATAACGTACAGTTACAAGCCAAATATTTTTTACTGGAGACACATCAAATTACTTTAAAAAAATACGATTATAATAATTAACATATTAAAGCAGGCATTTCTGAATTTTTGACATGAACAATTTACCAAGAACATATATACCACATATGACCATTTTGCAGCTTCCAATACAATTTATAAAAATATTAACAATTTATTATACAATACATAATCTTTATTGTTTCTTTTCTTTTCAAATTGCCAAACTGTCCTGCAAGAATTCTTCAATTGATTAATAACATTTTTCCACTAGTGTATTAAATCACAATCTTTTTAGTGGGACAAACTCTGTGTTTGGAAGATTTGTGTTATTTAATTTTTTGTAATATTTTAATCCCATGTACAATGGTGTTTGAGCATAAAATATTATTTGTTATGAGAGGGAAGTTTGAAACTGTCCCTGTGGCAAGTACTGTAATTGTGGTTGAAATGAAAATTGTCAAGTGACTTTGACTTTTATATACGAAAATAAAGATTTCGTAGATGTAAAGAGAATGAATGGTCAGTATTTTTAATTTTTTAAATAATGGGCGATATGATATTCTTTTTTGTTTTTTACTAAAACATGTTTCTTATGAGTCTCTTTTGAAGTGTAAGTAATCTTGGGCTGTTCATAGAGTTTCCCCAGAAAATTATTCCATATCGAATTATAATCTCAAAGTAGCTGTGGTAGACTATCTTCCTGGTGTCCATGAATGTGGATCCAGATAAGACATTCATCGCATAAGCTAGGCTGTATAGTTTGGTTGCTAAGAAATCTACATGTGCCTTCCAATTTAAGTTTTTGTCAAGATTTAGACCTATAAATTTTAAATAACTTTCTTCAGTCATTTCGTGATCGCTATGTACTATTTCTATGGGAGATGCTGACCATGTTTTAGCACAGAACTGCACTAATTGTGTTTTTGTGACATCGATTTACTACACTTTGCTTTAACCAGAATTCTAGGTTTCCCATTATATTTTCCACAGTTTCATGAAGTTGTTCTAAATTGTCATTTCCAATTAAAACAAACGTGTCATCCGCAAATAAAATAGAGTGAACATCAATGCTTAGAGGTAAATCATTTATGTAGAGCAGAAAGAGATATGGCCCTAAAACTGAGCCCTGCGGGACCACTGTAAATATCTTTTTCCAGTCCAAGAATGGTTTTTTCCATTTAAATTTAGAATAACTCTGTGTTTTCTTTCTGAAAAATAAGATTTGAACCACTGCAATGCCCTGTCCACAGTCCCATGTCTCTCTAACTTGTGTAGAAGTAGAAAGTGATTGACAGAGCCAGAAGTTTTGATCAAATCACAAAAAAATACCTGTAACTTTTTTAACTTTATCTAAAGTAGAGCTTATCTTTCCAGTGAATATCCTGGTAGCATTTCTTGTATTTTTCCTGATTTGAAATCCAAATTGATTTCTAACTATAATGTCGTTTTTTATAAGAAATTTTTGAAGATATTTTGCAACAATCCTTTCTATCACCTTAGCAAAAACTTGCAGCAGGGAAATAGGGCTGTAATTTCCCATTTCATCTGGTGAGCCTTTCTTGAACAGTGGTCTTATTTCAGCATATTTTAACACATCTGGGAAATATCCTTCCTCAAATGACTGATTAATAATTTTAGTCCATGGATGAGAAATGATGTTATAGAGCACCTTGACTACACTGGTTGGAATTTCATCCCTCCCAGCTGATTTCTTGTTTTTTAAAGACATGAAAGTATCTTCTACAACTTTGGGATAATTCTTTTGAATGTTTTAAAGTTTGCATTTTGTTTTATATTTACAAAGTTGACATCTACCCTGCCCTGGTGGGCTGTGATCATTGATGTTCAATGATATGTTATTGCTGATGATAACTCAGTTATAACTGAAAATCAGGTGTTAAAAAGAATCCCACAACACATCGAAAATACTTTAGAGAAACTTGATTCTTGGCTCCATCAAAATGGACTGAAATTAAATGTGAGTAACACCAAAATGATGCAGTTTGAAAGTAAATCATTGGAATGACAATAAATAAAAATAACTAATAATAAACAGGATATCTCAGAAGCATCCCATGTTAAATTGTTGGGCTCAAATCTTGATAGGAAATTAAATTCAAAGGTAAACATTGACTACTTAACAAATAAACTAAACAGCTTACCATTTGCAATGTGTAATTTGCAGGCACCACTTACATATACAGCAGAAAGATAGTCTACCACTATTATTCTAATTTTGTCATTCATTATCCCATAACCTACCAGGAAAATTCAGCAAATGTCTCAAGTCTCCTAGTACCACAGAAGGAAAAAATCAGAAATGTAAATGTTGTCAAATAATAGGAATCACATCAACCACAGTTAAAACATACAAAAATGCCATAAAATCGATACCTCCCATTATATAAGATGCTGCCCACATGCTGACAGAGTTGTTTCGACTACACTGCAGCAGTTTTGCAGGGAAGCTCTTATACACACTCCATACAGTCCCGAATCTCTCCCCATGTGATTTTCATATTTTTAGAGAGCTGAAGAAAGACATTTGTGGCTCTCAATTTGCTTCAGATGAAAATGTGCATATCTGAGTACAATTATGGTTCTGTAGGCAATTGTGAATGTGTTCCCATGAAGGCATTAATCGTCTTGCCTCACAGTGGGATAAAATTGTTAGCAGTTACAGTAGTTACTTTTGAAAAAATGAACCGTTTATTTAATTTTTTTTCCATCTGTCTCATTTCCATTTGACTACCCCTTATAGACATGTGGTGTTTGTTTTCTTATTCAAAAACCAACAAACTCTTGACACTTTCCATCTCCACCACAGACACAGCACTCACCAAAGAGATAGTTTTAAGCTTCCAAAACACCATTTAAAATTATAAGCCCTGAACTCTATAGTATATCTGTAAAAATGTACAATAAAATAAAAGGTAGTGGGATATTTAAGATTGAGCATGGTTCAGTGAAAATATTATTCTTTACTGTTCTAGTGGAAAGGTGCTATTATTCTACTAAAGAATGCATTGGGAACAGTTCCACAGTTTGAACAAAGGAATTATGCACACATTTCTTGCGAGCTGGAAATGATGATAAGTAGTTGTGTAGCTTTACCTCAGAAATATACATAAAAGACTCAAACTTTTGCATTTATCATAAAACTCTTATTGTAATACTTATACATCAAATCAACTGATTTGAAAATTGTATGCAACAAGATGAAAATATCGCATTTTACATTTCATTTTTTTTATTATCAAAGTAAGTGACTGATGGGCTGGAGGAACCTGATTTACCTGATAAGCCTCTAGCAGTAGGTTTTGCAAATAAGGCTTTGAGCTGTCTGTACACTAAAAACCTTAAAACTTCCTACTACTTGTATTTCACACGTAGCTTGTGGAGTTCTAAGGTAAAAACTGGACTGTGTGTATGGAGTCATTGAATTTCAATGATAATCCAGTTGCTCTACATCATTGGTTGATGTTATCGATTATTTTGTTAGTTGCCATTTTAAATATGGGACTTGCACTTCGTCTATCCCTATACAGAGCTTTTCAAATAGAAGGAACAGATTTCAAACATTTTTTGCTTCCAAACTTCAAAAGGTAGAAACACAGTTCCAAAGTTCCTCGAACTAGAAAAGTTCAAATTGTAACGCATTCAATGTGAGCAGCATGTGTTACATGACTAATATCAAAATGGTGGTTCATTTCCTGCCACACACGAAGCAACTTGTCTCTCATTATCGAATTCACTGCTTCAACAATGCGATGTCACAGTTTTTCTAGAGCTTCAGGCATAGTGGGGATAAAGACACGTTCTTTTACATATCACCACAAATAAAAGCCACAAAAAGTGAGGTTTGGGACGTTGGAGCCGAAGAGGAGGAGCAGAAGATGAACTTCATCGCCAGTGGACTCCCAGGTCTCCAGAGACCTAACAGCTAGCGACTTTTATCTGTGGGGTTACGTTAAAGACCGCGTTTTTACACCCCCCCCCCCCCCATATGCCTGACACTCTGAAAGTCTGCAACATTGCATTGCTGAAGCTGTGAATTCTGTAACGAGAGATCAGCTGCTTTGTGTGTGGCAGGAAATGAGCCTTCGTTTTGATATATGTGAGGTAAAACACAGTACCCTCATTGAATACATTAAAATTTTAGAGGAATGTTGGAATTGTGTTACTATTTTTAATAGTGTGGAAGCAATAAATGTTTGAAATGTGTTTCTTATTTTTGAATAGCCCTGTATTTATGTACACTGCAAATAGGACAAAATTTGCATCTCCTAAAACTGAAGTGGAAGATGATTATGTATTCAAAAACAAGAGAGGTTCCAAAATTGTAGCACTTCGGATCTGATTATTTCAAATTCTGAGTCCCTGTTGTTGCATGATTTCTATGTAGCTGTTACACTTTGCTTTCAGCCATTCCAATAAAATAAAAAAATCATAAGCCTGCTGTGTCTACTATGCCATAATGTTCTAACTTATACATGAGGATATCATGGTTCACACAGTTACAAGCCAAGGCAAGGCATAATATAATTATAATAGTAGTTATCTCTGATTATTGATTGTACTACATCATCCATCAAGGTCAATGTAACAACTTCACTTGTCAGTCCTTTTTGAATTCCAAGCTGTTTACTTCTGAGAAGTAAGTACCACTGTCGAAAGACTCCTTGCATCTATGACTCAACATGTTACTGAGTTGAGCTGAACAACATTTCATTATTTCACCATTGATTTCATCATAATGTCTTAAACATTTACTTTTAAGAGAACTGATAACAATAAAAACTTCTTTTGACAATATTAAGAAAAGACAAATTTGAATAAATTTGTTTTGGAAAACTTTTGCTTAGAAACTGTAAGGTACCTCCTAAGGAAGAGTTCAAAACTCAGTTATTTCTTACTGACAGAAAAAAATTAAACATACTTCAACTTAATAGACTTTAAGTAAAGTTCAAAATAATTTTGTACATGCTGGTAAAATATTTTCAGCAGTATAGCACATGATACAAGGGAATTAGAAGAAAATAAATCTGAAAGGAGAAACATTTTATAACACAAACAAACTTATGCATAATGAAAAAAGATTATCTTTTATTACAAATGTGACTGTAACAAACAAAACTGTAGCTTGTAGCATGCAACCTGATTTATGGCCTATGTAATGCGTGTAACAAAACTAATTGAATGACAAGTACAAGATAGGCAATATCTATGTAATAATATTTATGTATCTTAGCCACTTGTATAATCATTCGTATTACCATTGATATAATAATGGATAAACTGATGATACCTTATAAACTATAACAGTTGTTTACAGGCAAACAAATCAATTCTGTTCAATTCAATTCAGTTGAAATGTCATTGGGTTCTTTTTCAGGACTCATTTTTTACTATGTTTCAAAGAGTTCTTGCCTGATTACTGTGGGAGCTTACTTTTTCTTCAGTGTATATACAATTTGAGGGTCTAATGACTTGGCTTAGAATTTTGCAGTAAAGTTTGTAATATGATTTAACCCTATCATTATATGTGTCCCTCAATGCAAAGTAGAATCTTTTCTCAGTTTTATATGATATTTTGAGTACATTTATAGCCCAGGATTTACACACAGTTGATCTGCTTCCACTAAAAATTTCTTTGGAAACATCTTTGAAAATAACCTACAAGTATCTTACAGAAATAACTACACTTTTAACTAAAAGCAGGGATGTTATGTACATATTTCCAGTCAGTAATTCACAAATTCTTCTCAAATTCTTCATTTCATTTTTCGCGTAGAAAGATTGTAGTTTTCTATTGGAAGCCAGAATACGAACATTGTTGTCTGAGAGGCCATAAACAGTGAGAATCACACTATGACTTTTCAACTATAGAAATATTCTCAACAGCAGTGGTGCTAATTCTCATAATTCTTGTTTTGAATTGTATGAGAGGAGCAAGATTATATGAATTATCAAGGGACTCAAATATATTTATACAGTTCTATAAAAAAATTAGATCTTCACTACTTTCTTCTGCTTGGAAGTGAGGAAGTTTAATAATGCATGAAGATTTTTCATAAATAATTCAAAATTACAAAATGGCAACCTGTATATTGTGAGTAGTATTATTAACTTTCCATGAAAATCTTCTTCTGCCATACAAGATTTGAAATGCTAGTCATTATATAACCGTTAGATATCAATGGTTTTATGTTTGTATCTCTTAAGTAAGAATCCTCCACCATAGCTGAGTGGTCAGAGGAGCTGACTGCCAATTGGAGGATCTGAGTTCCATTAGCAGTACTGCCAGGGAGTTTTTCTTAATGGGAGTACTGGTAAGGCATGCAGTCAGACTAAGTGAGGAGCTACTTGAGTGAGGAGCTACTTGACTGATTAGTAGTGGTTCATGATCAAGAAATCTGACAATGACCAGCAGAACGGCGTGCTGACCACATACCATCCATTCCTCATGTAATGATGCCACTGTCAAAGGATGACATGGCAGTCGGTTGGCTCCCATTAGCCCATCTATGGCCAGAACATGGAACTTACTTAAGTGACAATTTCTTTTTTCTCCACATTTTACCTGTAGTAACTAGAAACTAAGCTACATCGATCCATATTCAGTATTCTTATATCACTGGTCAGACTATATTTATATTAGATCTACATGATTGCAGGTTCAGTTCATCTAAACAAATCAAAAGTTTACTGATTTTCTTTTTTTTACATACGTTAACCCCCTTTTTATCTTCAAATGTGCTGGTCTCCAAACTTTTAGCTATATTGACTTCTTTTAATACTATCTGATTGAAATTTGAGTTTACCCTAAAAAACAGGGCTACCCCCACATCTGTGACTACAGGTATGCACCTATGATTCTGCTATCGATCCAGCCAGTATCCATCCCACTCCTACTGAGTAAACTCCACTCGAAGACAGGACCATACTTACTGAGGAATATTACCTCTTTTACAGGTGAGGCCATGTGCCTATAAGTGAGCAAGGACTTACCAGTTTACAAATCCCATAAAGGAAATTGTCCTGAAATGCATGCCATTCCTCGCATTTTTACAAAGTTCATAAATGGGCATGCTTACTCACACTTAGTGGCACTTGACATTATCAACAGTTATATTCTCAGGAACCACTACAAGATTTTCAATAATTATGTTGAATCCAACCAATTATATCCAGCCCAAAAACAAGACAGCTGTGGGATTTTCTGAACAAGCATAGCTGGCCGAAGTGGCCATGCGGTTCTAGGCGCTGCAGTCTGGAGCCGCGAAACCGCTACTGTCGCAGGTTCGAATCCTGCCTCGGGCATGGATGTGTGTGATGTCCTTAGGTTAGTTAGCTTTAAGTAGTTCTAAGTTCTAGGGGACTAATGACCTCAGAAGTTGAGTCCCATAGTGCTCAGAGTCATTTGAACCATTTTTTTTGAATAAGCATACTTTACTAGGAAGAGTAAAATGTAAAATAAGAGAAGACACACTTGATCAGGAATATGAAAGTAAAGATTTATGAAACAGTGCAAATGGTTTGGTTTATTTGGTTCTTAATATTCAACTATAAGTTATCCAATATAAGGGAGCAGTTATTAATCAAAAGAAGCTATTCTGAGTACCATAAAGGTCTTCCAATTATACACTACATTGTTGATGTTGACATCATTACCACAAGTGCTGACTTGGAAGAACTTAACAAAGTTTGAGAGCTGCTCCATCTGCGATACAAGTGGTTTGAAAATGTAAGGCTGTCAGCAACAGTACGATTCACTTAATCTTGGGCCTCCAGTTCAGAAACTTAAATTTCTTCAACTGATATTTTTACGACATACCTACTGGCTATCTTCTGAATGAGTGGGCAGATTAAGTAGTGGTTACTTTAAATTATATATTTTATATTTTTATTATTAGAGTTTAAGTCAAGCTTTATATACTTATTAATACTGCATGAACACAATCATCCTATATAAAATTTTAATTTGTTTCTGGATAGTGATATCTTCTTGTGTTTTCATTGTTTAGTTGTGTAAAGAAACACTAAAGCTTCATAGTTAATTACCAAAAGTATTTGCTCTAATCTTATTTTTCCGCATTTCATCTCATTGGGAGAGCACAGCTCAGCATTCATTATTTCAACAATTAATAATAATAAATGGAGAATTACAGCAGAAATGGGTGGTCAAACATTTATCATTAATTTATTGAGGAAAGAGACAGTTGTAACATCAGTACACGATCGCTATGCAGAGTTACAATGACAAAACGTCCAGTAATCGACAGGTGTCATGACATTGCACAAAACATAGATGGTTAGTAGCCTTTCAGAGGAAAGAAAGACTTTTTCTCTTCATGTGACAGGTGTTCTTTGGTGAGCCCATGGAGAACTCATGTACACTCTAAAACAAAGAAAACTATGCACCACAAACGAATTATCTGAATGAGACGAAAATCGGTAGATGCAATGTGCATGTACTGATAAATAAATGATTACAGTATCAGAAAAATATAAAGATTTACTCAAGGGAAAAAGTTTCACAAATTAAGCAAGTCACTTATGCACTGGTACATCTCTGGCCCTTATGCAAGCAATTATCCGGCTTGACACTGATCGATAGAGCTATTGAGTGTCCTTCTGAGGAATATCGTGTTAAATTCTGTCCAACTGCTGCATTAGATCATCAAAATCTTGAGCTGGTTGGAAGGCCCTGCCCAAAATGCTCCAACTATTCTCAGTTGGGGAGGGGTCCAGCAACACTGCTGACCAAGATTGAGCTTGGCAAGCACAGACACAAGCAGTAGAGACTCTTCTCATGTGCAAGTGGGCATTCAGGATTACTTCCCATGAAGGGCAACAAATTGGGGAGTAGAATATCATGGACATACCACACCACTGTGCTGTAAAGGTGCCATGGATAACAATGAAAGACGTCCAGCTATGATAAGAAATGGCACTCCAAACCATCACTCTTCGTTATCAGGCTGCTTGGCGAGCGACAGTCAGGTTGGTATCCTTCCACTGCCTCGGTCATCTCCAGACAAGTCTTCGATGGCCACTGGGGCTTAATCTGAAGTGGTACTCATCACTGAAGACAATTCTGCTTCAGTCACTGAGAGTTCAGGCCAAAGACGTGTCTTCAGATGCTCTAGAAAGTGATGGGAAACCAATATGATTATCATCCATCATACAGCCTGACAACAATTAGTGTTGGTCTGAGGTGCCATTTCTTTTCATAGTAGGACGCATTTGGTTGTAATTCGTAGCACTATTACAGCATGGCAGTGTAGTACATGGACGATGTTCTATGCCCCGTTCTGTTGGCCTTCATGGCAAGCCATCCTGTGCTTTAATTTCAGCATGATAATGCCTGCCCACATATCGTGAAAGATTTTACTGCTTGTCTCTGTGCTTGCCATACCCTACCTTGGCCAGCAAGGTCGCTGGATCTCTTCCCAATTGAGAATGTTTGGAGTATTTTGGGCGGGGCTCTTTAATTAGACTATCTAAAGAGCCAATTAGGCAGGATTTGGCACTATATCCCTCAGGAGAACATCCTACAACTGCGTTAATCATTGCTATGCCGAATAACTACTTTTATAAGACCAGCACGTTACTGACTTGCTCAAGTTGTGAAGTTTTTTCTCTTGAAAAAATCATGCAATTTTTCTAAAATTGTAAATATTAGTTTTCTGTGCATGTACATCACATCTACTGATTTCTGGCCTACTCAGATAATTCCTTCATTTGCATCGTTTTTTAGTGTTAGAATGTATTAACCACCACAGTTGTCGTAAATTCTTGCCTATGTCAAGGAAGTGTAAAATAATGAGCACCTAATAAGGCTGCTACAACCCTTACTATTCTTTGAATGTCAAATCCCATATGATTTGTACTTTATCATTACTGACAAATGATTATGTGTGTCCATGTAGTTCACTTTTGATGGTCACATAACACCAGGTACATTCCTTCATCCATCTCTGCATGTTCACATATGCACTATTCCAAATTTCGATATTAACTTGATATTTCCTGCTACCTCTCGTGCTCAGTTTTTAAGTTTAAACACATGTAGGGGAAAGAGACTTATAACAGTTCATGAGAGGACTTAAAGGCTTTCACACCTGTTTGATTATCATAACAAATAGCTATGTTCACTAAGACACATGGAAATCTGGATGGTGCCCAGGATAGCTTGAAAAATAAAAAATTAGGTAACGGAGGAGTAGTAGACTTTTCTTTGAATTTGATTAATTTAGAGCAAAGAGGAAAAAACAAGAAAGTATATGTTTCAAATCTTTCTCTAACATGTGAACAGTAGATACACTTTAAGGTGTTCATTAAAGGTGACTTAGAGAAGGATGTGCTAATGAATGAGCTGTGGTCTTGATGAATATATCAACAAATAGCTGACAGTTGTGTCATGAGAAATGAAAATGTGCTTTTTGGACTGACATTCACACCTAATTACATCTGAATATGATTTAGTCGTTTCCTATTGCTGTACATAACTTAATGTATATAACAGAACTACAAATTACGATACTAGAGATCTTGCATTTGTACATTGTAAAATGGCGAAGGGGTGGTAGCCAAAGTGAGTAAGAGAAAAGTGAACTGTATTTCGACCATGGAGGTAAGAATAAAGGGAGATGATGTTACGTATCCCAGTGTACTACGTTTTGAAGCCATGGGGGCGTGGCTAGCCGCCATGACACTCTGACCAAAACATTCTCAGTGTGCTATAGCGCTGTGTATTTACAGTCGCTAATTGCACCATATACGTATGTGATGTCATAAAATTTATTATTTCAAAGTTTTTGTTTAAAATAAAATCTCGTAAAGGCGAAATCTCGCGTTTCTTCCGATTAAAAATAGTTTTTAATGCAATATTACGAATAGCTAGTATATGCCAGTCTTCAGTGTAAGCGATACAAATAACTCTGATAAAATAACTTATTGTGAGTTAATGTTTAGCCAAGAACCTGTCACGTTGTGCACAACTTCATCCTATTGTCAAATGTAACAGAACTGTGGAGAATCCCAAGATATATAAATTAGGAGTTTGTGATCACAAAAAAGGTAACATTGACCCTGAGAAAGAAAACAAAACTCTTTACCATACAATTCATATACACGTCAACAAATACCCACGTTTATTCTCTTAAGTGGTGTACAGCAGCTCTAGTAAGAGGCTAGTGCACGTTTTTCGGTAACTAACAACTCAATTGCGGCAGCAGCAATTGCTGCATGACATGTCTCTTAGCCAAGGCAGTATAACAATGTTCCAATTTTCATCTGTTATGGAAGTCATTTTAATATTAAAAGGAGTTCTAGTTATTGCTTACTTACCTTAGGTTCCAATTTCTTATTTTGGTATGAAAGAGATTTCTTACCAGGGCAACAGTGTGCCATGTTTTTAGGTAACTTAGGCATAAATCATTTTACATTGAGCTTTGTTTATGCCATTCCCTAATTTATAATTTTCAGTCTTTTAAATCCAGTCCTTTCTTGTCAAGCTGACAGGTATGTACTGTGGAACAAAATGAAATAATGAAGGAATTAAGACAGAGATCATGGACCAAAAACTTATATCAGAGTTTCAGTAGTGTGGAATGTCTCAATAAATAAGCAGAAGCTTCATTGCTTGCCAGTGACAAAGTTTTATTATATTGAAACTAGGTTTAGTTTTTGAAATTATTGTCCTAATAAAATATAGGCTATATATTCCTTATTCATTCATAACAAGCATGGTAACTGGGAACGAAATAAAGAATAGACTCTAGGTACTATATTCAGAATTCTGTTCCAGCAAAGAAGCTTTTCTTGATCTGTTGTTATCCACTTTTTGTTGAATTGTTTGTTACTGGTATACAGAAATATTACTCTCTGAGTGTTTTCAGTTAACTGCCTTTTCACAAGATTGTGAAATTTAAAAATAACAGAGTTCTATGTAAAAAAAATATTATCATCTAATATTGCAACATAAAAGCCCACATCAAAACTTAAATGTACTGAAAAATGTGTGTCCATTATGAATCAGATTTCACCAAACAATAGAAACCATTATGGATGGAAATATGAA
The DNA here is from genome assembly GCF_021461385.2 of Schistocerca piceifrons. Taxonomy (NCBI): domain Eukaryota; kingdom Metazoa; phylum Arthropoda; class Insecta; order Orthoptera; family Acrididae; genus Schistocerca; species Schistocerca piceifrons. The sequence continues at coordinate 421,618,040 of NC_060149.1, read as the reverse complement.
AATAAAACATTTGTGAACAACACTGTCTTGAACATAGGAGTTTATACCATGAAGGTAACCTCCATGGTTTATAAAGACTTGCCTTCAGCTGTCGTTTTGGAACGTCAGGTCAATCCAGATTGTTTGAATGAAGCATCCATTATGAGAATGAAATGTAGAATCAAGGTTCGAATACAAATAATCTCGATTATTATGACATAATAATCCGCAGTGTAGTCAGGGTACAGATTAGAGTCTTACGTGATTGATTAAAGCCAACTGATTACAAATTATTGGCTGAAAAGCAGAGTGATTTGTAGCATAATGCATATTATGCATTCAGGACAATGTGTCTAAATGTTTTTATGCATTAAATGCAGCTTACTAATTTAATTACCACTATGACATTTGCAGCACGAATTTGACTTTGAACTCATGCCAGCAGTAGAAAATGAGGAAAAATGGATCAAACATGGTAAAGGATACGTAGTGGAACGCCCATTGCATTTTTCCAGTTTCTGTACGATACAGATCTCAAGTTATGGCAGAACTAGTACTGAATACTGGTATGTTGGAGTATCAACCAGTTGGAAACACTCTACATATAAGGTAGTTATAAATGTTTGTTTGTGGAAGGTATATTTGAAAGGTATTACACACACATAAAATTATAATTGCTTGGCTCCATCGCACACTGGGAATAAATTTTCGTAGATAAAATGAATGTTCTAGTACTATTAGTTTCAAGATACAGACAGCACAAACTTTGTGTAGCTGGTTATAATTACACAGCAATAACAGAAAAGATAGAAGGTTCATCATTTATTAAATACAATAAGGTCACATTCTCAGTTTGCCTCAATATAATGACTGCTTGATACTAGATGCCTCACACACTAGGTCTCTGTGTACAAATATCAGATACTGACCTTTAAAGAGTACCAGTTTTGTAAAAGAGATTTTCCAATGGAACTTTTAAATTACCTGTAGTATAGCACCTGAACACTTTTCCTGCACACACACAGATGTCAAAAACATCATTTGATAGTAAAACCAAACATCCTCTACACTTTCTATGAATGAGAGAATAAGCAACATGGCTACCATCCCCTCATAACACAGATAAACATGGTTCATACTTTAAGATTTTTTTTAGTGGTGCACCACAAATCCGGCTATATATACTACAATATGGATGGCCACTTCAGAGAGAGAAGTTCCAGTAGGAAAGTAATTGTGGTCAGGTGTCGCTGCACTATCTTCCATACTTAGTAACTGCCACTGTTCTGAAGTGTAATCTTCAACACTGGAACCGCTGAAAGTGAGAATGGAAATTTATTCCAAAGGCATATAATTTCCTTTTCCCAATCTGCAGATCTCACTATGAATTAGAAGGCTCTTGTATGCTGCAACAAACTGGCGAGCTGTGGGGTTGTTATTCCAACCACCACGACTTCGGATGGCACTAAAAAACATTTTCAAGTGGTCCTGAGAACATTTGTACAGAGGTGGGAACTTCAGTGGAGGAGCATGAATTTGTGTCCCCAGTAATTTGCTATACATGAGTAAAATACTGGATAGACACACCAGGAATCCAATAAATCCTGTCTTTCTATTTGAGTCAACAACTCTCATTGCTTGAGCATTTAGACTGACAATGAGTTCCTTGATGTACCTCTGTGCCTTTAAAAGAAATCCCTCTACAGCACTAAAATTTTCTGTATTTAAACCTGCTTGAAATCACTTTGTAAATGTGTTCTGGAATTGCAGACATTAAAGAGACAGTTGAAAATGCGTATAAAGTTTACTGTTGCAGATGCCTGTTCAAAACCTGGGAGTTTCATATCACAAGAGTACTGTATGACATCTGCACGGAATTGCTAAGCAGCAGAGTAGTCAGTTTCACATTCATTTTATTAAAAAAAATTAAGATGACTGGCAGTAATCTTGTTGCCTAGGTGGAGCCCTTCCTTCACCTGAAATTTATGTAACAGTTCCAAAAAGTGCCAAGAAATGACACTACCTTGCTCATCCCCCAAAATTTTGTTATCTCCTAAAGTGATGTGCACAAGTTTCAACATATGTGCAGGATCTAGGAAAAATGACACATCATGATCATTTCCTGCAACTGAAAAAGTACTTATCAAAGTTTCACAATTAAGATCGCAGACTAAACATCTAGCTGGATAGCTGAACCATCACATGTGAGTGAAACAACTTTCACACCACTTGAATTGGCAAGATCAAGGTAGTTGTCTAACTGACTCAGCTTTTTGCCCACCAGTTATACCAGCAATCAAGAAATACCCAACTGAGAGCTTGCAAGAAGCATTAATAGCCAGAAGCATGAACACAAATTCTTCTTTGGAAATGGGTAAATTATCTGTGTCTACAGATGACCCCATGTCAACATAACTGTAATAGCATGTACCATCAAGCCTGATAACAATTTCATCAATAAACAAGCTACATAGAGTCGGAAACTATTTTTCAGGGTGATAAGTTTCTGCCTTAATTACCTTAAACACCTTGGATATGAATCCAGGTGGGTCGATCCAAATGAAGTGGTCCAACAAAAATTAAGTTGGTTGCTTGACCATTTTAAATATTTTAATTTTTTGTATGTGATGACCCTATAACTGAGAAGTTCAAAACAGTTTTCAAAAAATTTTACCTTTAAACTTTACTCAATGCTGGCCATTTTCGTTTGTAACTGCGCGACGATATTACAGTTTAGAGTAGTTAGCAAAATATGAATATCTCTGCACTGTGTTAAGTTACAACATTAAAATTGACATGATTGTTTTTAGAAAAGTATTCTCTACAACATTGTCTATTACACAAAATACCCTAAATTCAAAAATAACCAGTCAAACTCACCTCCAATACTTTTTAGGTCCAAGTACTCTTCCTGAGATTTAACCACTGTTATCATTTCTGCCCTGTCAGTTGTGACCCACTGTTTGAAGGTAATACTGTCTGGCATTTTCAGATAATAGTCGTGAAACAATTCCTTAACAGGGCATTTATTACACAAACTCATCATGCAGTCATAACTGTTAGTGTCACAGACCATTAAATTTAGTAACTCTTCGTAGTTAAGATCACTGACCTTTGCATCCACACGTTTTGATGATATAAACAAACGCATACAGAGTGTGTCCCTGAGGATCCAGCCAAAATACACCACTTAGGGTGGAGGTCACAAAATTTTGACCTTCCAATTTTGCATTCAGGATGAGAATTTTTGAAAGCTACATAAAGCTCATTTAAATTTGACAGCACTAGTCGTTTCTACTTTTTTACTTTAACTCCATTTATAACAACTCTTTTGCTATCTTTCCAACCTGGACACATTCTACTGTTTTCATCATCTTCAAAAAAACTGCTGGATTTTTTGTTTCTTCACTTATACCTTCTCCTTTCTTCTTTCTTAAAACTGGAAGAATGCCCTGCTCTTTCACTAATTTTTGGGTTAGTTTAACCAAACGATGAGAAACGTTGAATTCATGAACTATTTTTTCTCTTGACCATGAGTCAGGGAGCAAACTTAAAATTTTAACTTTTCCTCTCTAGAAGTCACTGAACATTTAATTTTTAATTTCTCTGTTAAGCTCAAATATTTAGTGTCGGATGATGCTTTAGAAATAATGTTGGTATCTGTATTATTAAAACATGATTTGAGACCTTTTCTAATTTTGTCTGAAATTTGTTGTACCTTATTTTCAATAGCTGCTTTTCTTATTCTGCTACTTAATTTTATTCTTTTTGAAGCAGGAGATATGTCTAACATAGAACAAGCAAAATTCAATATGCTAACAGCTTCCTCGTTAGGAATATAAATGCCATTAACAAGGTTACATTATTCTGATTCTGGATTCGCAAGAAATATTTTTCAGTAACAATTTGGGCACAGGAAATTTGCAGGAATCACATTACGTTTCAATTGGGAAGCTGTTTCACTCTACATAACAAGGATAAATGTTCACGTTCTATTTCCCTCAAACCTTCAGTAAAAGGTTTTTTATGAACTTTAAGGGGATCACAGCACTTTCTTCCAAAAATATGGTTGTAATTCAGGATACATTTCTTCTCATGATACTCTCACAATGATGTTACAGAAGAACTTACTCGAAATTTAAAGAAAGTTTGTCTAACTTCATCATTGACATTTTTCAAGTTTTTTGAAACTGAACAGTAAACTGTTTTGTGACACACTTCACTTACTGTCTGTCCAACAGAGCACTGTTCATCCATGTTATTGCATTCCAGTTAATCTCTCAAAATTAATTACAAATTAGACAAAGAACAAAGCACATAACACATTCTACACTCTCCATGAAGTATGTACATCCACTCTAACAGAGGCATCAGAACAGACTGACTACAACAATGCCACACCTAGCAACAATGTACTTCTACAATGCCACACCCAGCAATAATGTACTTCTTATTGACAATAAACCTAAACGTTAATGGGCATTTTTGTTGCCATAGAACAAAAGCGAAAGCTCCTATTGTTTAATATTGCAGTTAGCAGAAATAAATAAACTAAATGAATATTTGGTGATAACGTTAACTAAATATATGTCACAATTAAATTTTATTGCAATGAAATAATAAACCATTTAAATAGGCAACAGCCATAAGAACAGTTGTAGAGCAATGCGAATTATTTCCTCATTTTCAAAAGTTCATATCTTTGTTCACAGTCAGATATCAGTGTTGAAATTTTTACAATACGTTGCTATCATATAGGTGGACAAATTGTGCACAAATCATATTTTTATATTTAGTCCCAGCTGAGATAAATAACTCCAAACTTTACAAAAAATGAAAATTTTCAAATTTCAAAAATTCATAAAAAATTACGGAAACATTTGTAAGTGTTCTTGGTCTATATGATGCTAGTAGTGTATTTTATCTAACTATAGGAAGAAATAGACTCTCATAAATCACTCCTTGTTTGTTGTTTTTGGGCCTAAAAAGTGGGTTTTTGAACATTTGGATACCAAACTTTGGAGGTTATTTTTGCATTTAGAGTATTTTGCGTAATAGACAATGTTGTGGAGGACACTTTTCTGAAAACAATCAAGTCAATTACAATGTTGTCACTTAACCCAGTGCAGACGTATTCTAACTTTCGCTAATGTCTCCAGACTGAAAAATTGTCACTCACCCACAAATAAAAATGGCCGCCATCCAGTAAAGGTGCAAGATAAATTATTTTAAAAAAACTGTTTTGAACTTCTCAAATATAGGGCAATCGCATATAAAAAAATTAAAATATTTAAAAATGGTCAAGCAACCATCACTAGACCACTTCATATGGATTGACCCAGGACCGCCACCTACGCACTGGTACCACGTCGATAACGTTCTGGGATGTGGCAAACATGTATTAAAACAGCGCCTAACATAATTATACGCCCTGTGGGAATAAAAATGCAACGTTAAAGCAAAGGAGCGCAGTTCTGGGCTGTATGTCTTAAGTACTGATTGCGCCTTAGCTTTCGCAGTTTGCTGCTGCAGAAGTCTCTCTGCATTCCAGGTATGCTCTCTAGTATATTTTGTGCACTTTCATCCACAAGATGCTTGTCTTTCAGTACCTTAATGACAGCACTCAAAGAAGCCACTTTCTTCTTAAGTCGTCGCTTAAACTGTTGAAGAGTTTTAATTTGTTTTTTGTACTGTTCAGTTTTTGTTATGAGGTGTTCACAGTTACTATTCAGTTAAGTACTTTCAAAGGATGCGTGACTAAGTTCTGGTGGTCCTGCAGTGTACTCAGGAACAGGAACAGGAACTACTTCATCCTGCACTCTGCTGATAGTAGCCAAAACTGAAGATGGAAAGGCAGAGCTCGCCTTCTGCAGTGGTGGCTTTCTCTTGTTGTCTCCCTAAAGAAAATAAACAGATGGAAAACATTTAGAACCGCTTTTTTAACAGATGGTTGAATGTATTACAGTCTTTGTCATGAACAGCATGTTACAGCCCACTAAATACTCCTATTCTCAGTACTTTGCAGAAATATAAATTCTATTTTTCAGCAACTATTTATCTTGTTCATGAAATATCAATTACTCTAACAAAAACAATTGTTGTGTTCAGCAGAAAATTTGAGATGCCTCCCATGTGCGAAGTGACAATTAATTCACACTTAATGAAAAAATGTAAACTCTGAACATGTAAAATATTTCTGCTGGTGCGTTTTGTTTAACTATCACTCTTTATCACTAGGGTTGCAGTCAGTTAACAAAGCTCTTAATACAACTGGTCCAACAGTTAATGATATAAAATTGTGTGTTATATCTAATTTTGCGACAGTAGTAGGTTCCACAGTACTGGATAATGTTAACAAGAAGGTAGTGCTAAAGCTTTTTAATCAATAATGATATTTTTCAATGGAGAATGTCAATTAACAGTGCATTAAACAAAAGAAATGTTCATTTGCTGTGCTTATCCCACATACACAGTTGTATTTAACACAGCCAAAGTATTAATTTCTGTGACTTCACTAAATAATTATACCACACAAACTTGTTCAGCATAAGTAGTCTCACAATCTAAACAATGACCCTGAATTTTCTACTGAAATATTCTCTCGTGTGCAAAGGCTGATGCTCATCTAAAAGGAGTTCCATAAATTTGTTTCTACATGACAATGTGGAGAACCAGATTATCTCTTCATAACATACTGTGTAGATGCAGAAACACTTCAGTGTTCCAGCACATCCACTCTTAAATTCTGTACACAGCATGAAATCAGTCCTAGGCAAAAGCTATGTAGAAGGAGCTAATGAGATGGAAAGTGAAATTAATTTATTGAAATGACCTGAAGGAATCCTCCCAAAATCAACATAGATAAGTAAAACGCTTGCTGTATCAATTACTCCCAAGACGTAACTATCATTAACTAGTAAAAACAGTGCAATAAAAATGTTGTACAACACAGTACACCAGACAAAGTGAGATGTTCACAAACTACTGCCTGAAATACTCACATAACTGATAACATTTACTTCATATGAGTATTCAATTACTTTCGGAATTACGACTGAATAACAGAAACAGAAAACTAAGTTAGCTATGCCCTTCCTCCAAGGCCCTATGAATACATCTTGTTTGTGATAAGTACAGGAACATTTCAGTTACATTACCCTACTGTGAAACACTGTTCAATAATACAAACATTTACGGAAACACATAGAATGGTAAATTTACACAGTGTCCCGTTTAGGCTTGTTTTTTACAACAGTTAAATTAGTGTTAGCTTTTAATTTGGTACATGATGAAGACAGAATGCGAGTTGCTGAACACTTCGATTATCGGCGATACGTACGTATTACCGTATACTGAAATGTGAACTTGTTATCTAAGAATTTAAATCTTTGAGTTAACATACCTTTTGCAAATGTTTTGGGTGTGTACGAAAAACTACAGCATTTTCTCGGAGCCGTACTATTGAAAGAGAAGTTCGGTCAATGTTCTCTTCTCGAAAACGCTGAGGACATATAGTACTCCATTTAGACGCACGCCAATTCTTCCTCCTGATGGCATTCTCCCACAGAGCTTTCCAACTTTCATCTTTAGGAAATCTAAAATCACAAAAGAGAAAAATACGCTATAGTACAAGTAAAGATGTAGTACATGTTCGTTCACAATGAAGTTGTAAAATCACACTTAGCGAGACAACTTACACATGAAATGCGTCACAATCAGAACGATTCGTCAGCCGAACACTACACAAGTCACCATAATAGTGCAAAATCCTATCAAAAAAGGGCGACAAGCCTATGCACACAAACTTACAGCAGCAATGTTTGGTCGGATTAAGATGGCTAACCTCGGCTTCACACAGCTTTGCAGCCGTGACGTCACGGCCTCTCCGTTTATTCTTACCTCCATGAGGAGGAGATTAGTGTTTAACGTCCCGTCGACAACGAGGTCATTAGAGACGGAGCGCAAGCTCGGGCGAGGGAATGATGAGGAAGGAAATCGGCCATGCCCTTTCAAAGGAACCATCCCGGCATTTGCCTGAAGCGATTTAGGGAAATCACGGAAAACCTAAATCAGGATGGCCGGAGACGGGATTCAACCGTCGTCCTCCCGAATGCGAGTCCAGTGTGCTAACCACTGCGCCATCTCGCTCGGTCTTACCTCCGTGATTTTGACATTAAAAATAAATCTGTGACGACCTAGCAGTGATGGCGTGATGCAGCATGAGGAAACCCATTGGTCAGTGCTACAGCTGCACTGTGGAACAATCTTGGCACTAACCCCTTCGTAGTGTTTATGGTGTACATATTTCTCTGATGTATCTACACTTAGTAATAAAGTGTAGATTCACGGAATTCATGCTCTCCATTATTTAATCTGGAGCATCCTCACCTACGTCTACTCTACATTGTTGGCTTCACATCAAATGACGTTATCAGCTAAAAATTATTCCACTTTCTTGGGCCCATCATTCTTGCAACAGCAATGGCGCCATCTCTCAACCTTAGTGCCAGAGGCAAGAAAATACAAGACAGAGACTTACACACCGATATTGCCCATACCAACTAGGTTGAAAACTAATTACGTCACCTACTGAACTTACAAGTATGACTCAACCCTTGAAAAAACCAACAACTTGTCATAATTGTCACCACAATTCGACGAGCAGTACCAATGCCGTAGTAGAGTCAGCCATAGATGGCAGCTTTGGGCTTTGTTTACTTCTTCTGCTGTCACCAAATGACATAGTGACAAGCTTGGACCCTCAGCTCCGCACACAGGCGCGGTTGTGGCGTGTCAAGTCAGGTGTACGAGGTATTCAACCTGCTGTCCTCGGATAGGTGGCAGATGGCGGCTAGCACTGTGGCACCAAGTCCTAGGAATTCAGTGTTGGCGGCTGCAGGCACAGGCGGCAGGATGACGGGGCTGTGGCACAAAGTCTCACGAAGGACTTAGTGCTTGCAGAAGGCGCAGCCTGGTCTCGAACCAATGGCTGATACTGGCAAAGCCCAGTCGTCCCGCTGTCCAGCGAAGTTCTGGCACTGTGGCGATGCTGCTGGTTTCAGACTGTGAGAAGTGATCCGAGCGTTAAAACTAAGCCTTATTTATATGCCTCCAGCACCCATTTGTTTCACTAAATCTCAGCACCTAGTCATGTCACCTATAACAGGAGACCTGCCCTCGTGTGGTGACATCAACCTGCTGGCTACACGATTACCGCTGTGTGGTACAGTTTATTGCTGCGCTCGCTCAGCTGTCCTAGACTTGCAATCCACTTACATGTCTGTTATTGTGAACCACATGTCGTCACACTGCCGGGTACCTGATTGCGACCCTCAATGCAACGCTCCACAGTGGCTTCCACACTGCTTCTCATTACTTTTGCTGAAGTCTTCTAATGTTACTGTATAAAGACTGCGACGCAACACTAAACTTTCAATGACGTTGAAGAAATTTTGAGGACAAGAGCACTGTGGTCTGATAACCCTAAATCATTGTTTGTTATTTCTATTTTAGTAGATCCTGCATTTGAAAATACATTGCCAGAAAAAAAAAGATTGCAACACCTGGAAAAACGACGTCGATTTTGATCCGATGACGGCATATGCCACCTGTGGGATATTGTATGTACTGATAATGGTTTCAACATCGTCTGCCAACAGATAGCATAGCGACATAGCTACCAGAGTGGCATCAGTGTCTACCATTTAATAGGGAATGCTCAGTGCCAGAAGGCTCAGTGTGGTGCAAATGTGTGTAGAAAGCAGACAAGCATGCCACAGAGATGCAATCGTGCTTCCTACAGTCAACTGAGCGAGTCTGAAAGGAGTCAAATTGTGGCCTTCCAAGTGGTGGGACGGTCCTTTTGGAGAATTGTCAGACAAGTTGGTCGTGCTGCGTCAGTTGTGCAATGGTGCTGGTATTAGTGGTTACATGAACATTCTCGACCCAGTAGACGAGGTTCCGAACGTCTGCGCAGCACAGACGCCTGCCAGATCATTGTATTGTAAGGGCAGCATTGGCAGATCATGCAGCTACCGCAGTACAGATAAGAGGGGTTGTGAGTCCAGAAGTGTCAACTCGAACTGTTGCAAACCGGTTATTAACAGTGGGACTATGGACACGCACACGCCTAGCCCATATAATGGTCGCCTAGTCGTAGATATTGCTATAATCGCACTATTTCACTCCGATTTACGGAGCTTGTTAGCACTTGATTTAGGTTGGCGCCATTAAAATGCATTGTGGTAATCGCTGCTGCTTGCTGGATAGCTGCTGTGTCTCGATGCTAATGCTGGCTCTAAATCTGGTTGTCTAGGGGTGAAAAGACGAGGTCCCGTGTTTTTTATGTGCTTTTGATAAGAAATAATGAGCGAAACCAACAAATATTTAAACTTCAAGTATTTATTACTCTGGTAGCCATCTTAATTCCACTGTCCACCAAAGACAATGACACAACACAAAGTAGCACTTCTTTTACATGTTCTTTGCAATGTTTATCCACCTCGAATAATAACACACATACACTTTACCAAAGTTTCATTCAGACTCCGCTCCCGACCTTTCTTGCTGCTTGTATTTATAACCTTGTCAAAGAACTACTAAAAAGAGATATAGTTTATGTCACATGTACATCTGTTATCGTAATTTGTGCAGAAAAGTTATTAATTTATATCGAGTGACATAATTTAACAGGTTATTCAAATGCAGACAGATTTGTTGACTTGACAGAATAATTCTTTGTTACAAAAAGGCCGTTTTTTAGAAGTTTGTCAATTGACTTCTCTAATTTGCATAAATAAGTAAATAACATGAATTATTAAGAATTACATTGGTTTTCGTCTAAAATAGGAGTGTTTACGTGAATACTGAGTGAAAACGGTCCTAGTGAACAAATAGGTTTCACTGGGAGACTTTTATTTAAGGAGATCCAAAATACGTAAGTTGACCACTATTTTTCGTACTTCATATTAATTATTTAAGATGAAATTAGTGTTTTTACATGATGACATTTGCTGTATCAGTGATCAAGTGATATTAACTTTTGTGTGGGTCAGTTATTCAATATAATTTAATGGGTTGACTGTTTATGGAGACATGTTATGCAATCATTGTTAACATACACAATAACTTTTCTATAATCATAAATACTCGTTAAACTGGTTGAATTTGGAGGGTATCGCATACTTCGGTAAAGTAAAGCCTTTAATAGGTTCCGTTACACCCATCTTCCATTCACGCCACAGAAGCGACGTGCACAGCTCGAATGGTGCCGTCAGGGACTCACTTGGAAGGGGGAATGGAGCGCCATGGATGACAGCAGATTTTGTCTGTGCGCAAGTGATCGTCTTCTGTGCATACGATGTAGACGTGGTGAGCGATGTCTCGTAGAACGCATTCGTTCAAGACACACTGGCTCCAACCCTGGACTTACGGTCTGGGGTGAGATAAGGCACAAATCTCGTTCATATTTGGTGTTTCTGGAGGGGACGCTAACCAGTGCTCGGTATGTGAAGAATGTTGTTAGACGCTTTCTTTAGCAGTTGTTGCAACAGGAAAGTGTTGTATTGTCCCAACAGGATAACGGTGACCTACACACCACACCTGGAACTCAACACGCTCTGCAAGATGTGCAGCAACTGCCCTGGACAGCATGATCTCCGAACTTGTCTCCAATCGATCATGTGCGGGATATGATGGGAAGATAAGTGACTTGTGTGAATCGTTAACCAACAACACTTACAGAATTACATGAGCAGGCCGAGCAGGCATGGCATGTCATATCCCAGACAGTATTCGCCATCTGTATGATAGACTTGATGCCAGAGTCAGCGCCTGCATTGCAGCCACTGGAGTCTACACCACATACTAATATGGATGTTTCAGCATTGGTCGATACCTGCTACCTCGGAATCGCTTTTTCTATTATTCTGTAAATGTAATCATTTCATGTACTCAATATGCACTGTTGCAACAATAAATCTTGAGTGAATTGGAACAGCAGTGTACTAATTTTGTTCTGACAGTGAGTATTGCCTATAACCCTGCTGGTATTATTTATTAATTCTGCAAGTTCGTATATGTGATGCACTGGGTTAAAACCACATAAGATATTTAAGAACCGACCTTTTAGCCTGCTTTCGTGTATAGGATTTATACTGAAGCCCACATATACTCACAATTACAGCGAGTCTTTCTGTAAAGAGAATGTTAAGCAGTTTTTCTAATTGAGTAATAAATATTTCTCTGTCCTACATAAGTGGTCTGTATATTGCCACATATATGAATGTACCTTCTATTTTATACAACTGTGGAGCTTCTGTTTCAAAATGTTTTTAAACACTCAAAGGTATGGCTTCACACTTCCTTTCACACCTGATGCTCGATTTGGTAAAGATACATACACTTTCATTTCTTCTACAACATTTGCTTTCCAACATGTTTGGATGAATGTTAGTGATACTTCGTTACGATGCTAATCGTGACAATTTTCTGTCGAACATCTTCACAGGCATTGAAATGTAGGTTCATCACTTCGAACCGGAAGCTAAACGGCAATCCATGGGCATTACACACCTATTCTGCGAAGGAAATGTTCAAAGCCACATCCTCAACCGGTGAACTCATGGCGACGGTCTTCTAGGAGTGTGTAGGGGCTATTCTGTCTGATGTCCTCTCCACCATGGTGCAACAATCAACTCTGACGTGTACTGTGCGACCCTCAGGAAATTAAAGAAACGACTCCTGCGTGTTCGTCCCCAAAAAAAAATGCAAACATACTCCTCCTTCTCCACAAGTCTGAACATCCAAGCGGAGCTCACAAAACTTCATTGAACTGTTCTTCCTCATCCACTCTACAGCGTGGATATCGCACATTCCGACTTCCATCTGTTTGGCCCAATTAAGGATGCACTCCGCAGGAAGCAATACATGGGTGATAGGGAGGTTACTGATACAGTGAAACTTTGGCTCCGACTTCGATCATTGGACTGGTATCATGCAGGCATAGAGGGCCTCCCTGTAAGGTGGTGTAAGGACGTCACAGTGAATGGAGATTATGCTGAAAAATAGCCGAAAGTGTGGGGAATAATACGGTTTATTGGAATCCTGAATGAAACCAACCTGCTTTCAGAAAAAAGTGTTGCATTACTTATGAACGCCCCTCGTATAGATACAGAACAATAATTTTATTAATCAAAGGCAATACATTACTAGAAAAAAAATGCAGCTGTTCATTCACATGACACAAGAAATAGAAGGTAGCTGAAAAGTATATCACACAGGCTGGAAAAAGGTCCTCAGTATTCATGTGCAGCTGGTAAAGCGTCTTCTTGACAGTCTACACGACAGTATGAGAGAAAGGACATTCCAGAAACTGCTAAAGGATAACTTAATGGAAAAATAACTTTATACTGTTGAAGAATAAGCGTAAAGAATAAGGAATGCTGTTATTACTTGTGTGTATGTACTGTAATCATTGTTGTAGTATGATGTATGTAAATTACTTATATATATATACTTGTATGTTATTTTATATTGCAGTGTGTATGTCAAATATTTTACGATTTTAGGTTAAGTTGATTTGTCCTATATTACAGGTATGCACTCCGTACATAATGTAATCAGATAGGTCCAAATAAAAATCAATCAGTCAGCTCCACATGGACATGTTTTGTTATTTTATACTTTGCAGCGATGTCATTATTACAATTTACAATTATTGATTCACTGGATTAACAACAACACCAGTTTTCCCTTTTTTCGAAATTACGTTTTATTTTATTTGAACAATGCTTTCGAACAACATCCCATATATAGGGTACATGTTTCAGTGCCTTCAAACAGATATAATCCATTTCAATTTTGAATTTTGGTTTCCTTGTTCCATGGAAGTTTCAGTCAGTACAGAATGTGAGTGTTGTAGCTAGTTCTGCTTCTGCACAGGACGATAAGAATGATATTTGTTATTTCAAATACAAGGGCTATGGGTAGCAGTACAGATGAGGCATGTTCTCACAGCATGGTACAGAAAATAACTCAAACCTGCTAGCTTGGAATGACATGAAAAATGCACTGCAAGTATTTCAGTTATGTATGTATATCACAGACTCTAGAGGAAAGGATCTTTGTCACATATTGTTATTCGAATACATCTTGTTTAAATTCTAACTAACACTTATTGCCAAAATTTTTAATTAATGAGGGTTAACGAAACAAATGAATAACTATAGAATAACGATTGTGACTAAAGCTGCCCAATCATATACTAGACGATTCTCTGAGAGTGTCACAAACTGTCAGGGGTGATGGAGAAGGTATCGATTTTAGGTAAGGGACACCAGTTCGGAAACGACAGTGTCCAAAGCTATAAGCGAAAATCGCTGTTACCTTTGACAATTGATTTCTTCTATTGCAAGCTCTTTGTTTTCGATATTTTTGGAAGAAATAGCACGGACCAAAACAATAAAAAAGTCCAGTAAACATGGGTTTTAAAGAGCATACTTTAAGAGCAATGAGCACTTGTTCATCTTTGCTACTGCCAAACATCTCTTCTACTGAACGAGTGCTCATAGCTCCTAAGGTATGCAGTTTAGAACCAATGCTGACTAGATAATTTTTTCTTGTTTTGGTCCAACTATCTCCTCCCAAAATATGGAAAGCAAAGAGTTTGCAGTAGAAGAGGTCCAGTGTCAGATGTATCAGAACGATTTGCGCTTATAACTTTCGATTCAGATTCCAGAATGAGATTTTCACTCTGCAGCGGAGTGTGCACTGATATGAAACTTCCTGGCAGATTAAAACTGTGTGCCAGACCGAGACTCGAACTCGGGACCTTTGCCTTTCGCGGGCAAGTGCTCTACCATCTGAGCTACCCAAGCACGACTCACGACCCGTCCCCACAGCTTCCCGAGTTCGAGTCTCGGCCGGGCACACAGTTTTAATCTGCCAGTAAGTTTAGACTCAGTTGTTTAAAGAACATTGTCCCTTACCTGAAATAAATACATTTACCGTTCTCCATTATCCCTAAAAGCTTGTAACATCATCGCACAATCACCCTGCATAACGACATCGGAAAAATTTCTGCCATGTGTATTATTTGCTAGTATCTCAGATGGCCAATACAGCACAGTTACGTTAGTTAATTAGTTAGTTGTTCATTCATCCACAGATCAGAATGATATGAGCCATATCATATTTACTGAAAAAGGAAACATTTTTTATATCAACTAATTTATGTGATCATTATTATTATCTCATGTATGTCTAGATCAAGAAGTTATTTTGCTAAATTTGATATGTTGTGGAAAGTGTTACATTTGCAAACAAGTTTAAAATTAATCCTAAAGAATACTATTACCCTATTCATTTGTATATGTCTGGTCACTGCTTACACTGCACATAAACACACACTACACTGTGCAGCACTGCACTGTACTATATGTGCACACACACATTCACACACACACACACACACACACACACACACACACACACACACACACACACACACACACACTTTCGGCCAGCACAGGACCTTGACTATACTTCTGCCAGTCTATTGCATTCTTTATGCTGTCCCCTTGGCCGATCTGGGAGAGCTAAGTCAGCACATCACCACAATGAATGACGTAAACAGGCTCAGGAAAATGGACAGAGGTTAGAATTATCTATCAAAGATCCTGGGCATAGGATTTTACAGTAAGAGTCATGAAACTATAATAGTTTACTGTAAAAGGACAGTTGTTTGTTATTAAATAATGTTAATTTTTTACCATTACTCATTATCTAAATATTATCTAAATAATTTTGACTTTGTAGTATCTGTTATTGAAAAGGTGTACTTTAACATACCGGTACTTTTCAAAATTTTGAATTTCCATTTTCTGTTTAATCTCCTTCGATGATTTACATTACTATTTTATTGCCTTGTAGAAAATGAAGTTCTTTTGTTCATACCTGGTAAATGTAGGTTTAATTGATTTATTTTTCATTATAATTAATTCTGCTGTTTATGACATAACTGAATAAGTCCTCCTAGATATGCATAACACATGTTGCAACCCACAGCTGTTTAAGCACATCTTTAAAGGGATCTTGACGAATTTTTTTATGTTATCCGCTTTCCCTTCTATGTAGTTTGAAAACTGTGTCCATTTTTTGTGTATAGGGGCCCTGAGAAAAAATTACATAGCTAAAGATGGAAAGCATGCAGGATTAGTTACTGTTATGAGGCGTAGTCTGTTTTACACTGATGGCCTGTAAGGTCATAGGATGCAGATAACATTTTCTTTGTTATTGTATTGGTAAGTTCATTTTACTTTAGGTGATAATCAACATTATTTCCTAAAAAAATTTGTGTTTGCATCACAAACTATAAAATTATCATCCAAATTTAATTTTACAGGATTATTTTCCCTCTTTAAGCAAAACTTCATGCTGTTCGTTTTCTTGTTTATTCTGTACTCACTAATTATATACATCCTTTAGAAGTTTCGTTTGCTGGTCTGTTATCGGTGATTACAATGTTACAGTCATTATAAAAAAGGTTTTACTCCAATGTCTCACATTGTCTGGAAAGTAACTGACGTATATCAAGAAGAATACTGCTCTTGAGATGCTACCGCGAGAAAGTCCTTTGGTAATACACTTGGATCTTTTAAATGATTCACTATAACTTTGCTTAATTCGAAGCAAGTGCTACACGTACCCTTTTTACTCTGTTTCTCAGATATAATCTGAACCAGTAATTGGCAATTCCTCTCATTCCAGATGATCCCTATTTTTTCAGGGAAGTTTTGTGGCAAACGATATCAAAGGCCTTTGACAGATTTGGAAGTTTACTGGTGCCACATTTGTCATTGTCTAGTGCATCAAACATTCATCCTTTTCTAGAGCAAGAGGCAGATATGTAGGATACATATGTCTGTCAAAGCTGCAGTATCATTCTTTGTCTTGCTTATGATTCAAAGTCCAACGTTACACTAAAACGTATTTCATCATGTCAGTGGGCATGGATTAAATATATACCAGGTGGTTATAATTAAAGTACAGCTATTCACAGTAATCCAGCGTGGGTCGTAAGTATTATATGGCAGTGAAACGTGTCAGAAATTTTAATGCAATAGTGCGGCACCGATTTATGCTGGAAAGAAATTAGTTCCCATTTTGGCCACCATGTGTAAATCTAGCGCTGTGAATGCAAGAAAGACACTAAAAATGTTTCCATATGTAATAGATTAGAAATGGGACACGAGCAGAAGAGTCAACAAGTGAGAAAGGCATAGTGCTGATTTTGTTATTAACCACCACTTAGTTTGTTCAATATGAGCACCAGAGACATCGAAGACATGCTCTACAGCGCCAGATCTGCACCTCGTGACCAAAATTGGAACTAACTTTTTCCAGCGTAAATCGGTTCCGCATTAACACATTAGCATATCTATTAAGTTTCACTGCCGTATGATAATATTACCCTGCTCTGGACCTCCACGAGTAGCTGCACTTTAATTAGAACCACCCAGAATGCATATCGTTAAGTTTGTCGTTACACTAGCTCCTGCTGCGATTGGTTTTCTTAGGTAGCCCCCTATAGGAATGGCGGTAACCTGTAAAGCAAATGCAGTGCGGGTGAATTCCCATAGAATGTTGCTCAGAGTTGTAACAGAGAGCTCAGCTTGCAACAAGCATGGCTTTTGGGAAGAGCTCAGAGCAGTAAAGCCTAGAAACGGAGTCAGGTACAAAGTTACATAGTTTGATAATTGCCCTGAACCAAACGAGAAAATCATGTGTACAGTACTCGTATTCGATAGCACCTTTGTTATTATTGATAAACAGAACAAATGATTACAAATGCAAAACGGACCTGTGGTGTGTTATAATATCGTTTCGTCCATAAACGGATGGCAAAGCCAGGTAGTGTCAACGGCACCTCATACCTCATGTATCCGGACGCGGCTATCCAGCGACGGCCGGACAAGGGCGCATTTAAGTAGGTCTGAAGTGCCTTGGACTGCGGGCAGGAGGCGGTGCCCTCGATCGTCAGCTACGGCTAAAGCGGCACAGGGCTTGGAAGGAAAAATGCAAACTGGTTATGTTTAAAATAAGAGTAGAATCATGGTATAGATTTTTAGACATTTAGAGACAGCCTCATACCCTCATGTCTGCGTGAGGGATGTCAGGGGGGGGGGGGGGGATGCGAAGGTCATGACACACCTCCCCCAAAGAACGATTTAATAAAAGCCTTTGTATTTTTATGTATAATGACTGAAACAAAGTGAAGCACGCAGGAGAGAAGGAAGAAACGAATGATCCTTCACTGGTTGAGAGGATATACACTACTGGCCATTAAAATTGCTACACCAAGAAGAAATGCAGATGATAAACGGGTATTCATTGGACAAATATATTATTCTAGAACTGACATGTGATTACATTTTCACTCAATTTGGGTGCATAGATCCTGAGAAAGCAGCATCCATAACAACCACCTCTGGCGGTAATAACGACCTTGATATGCCTGGGCATTGAGTCAAACAGAGCTTGGATGCCGTGTACAGGTACAGCTGCCCATGCAACTTCAAGACGATACCACAGTTCATCAAGAGTAGTGATTGGCGTATTGTGACGAGCCAGTTGCTCGGCCACCATTGACCAGACGTTTCCAGTTGGTGAGAGATCTGGAGAATGTGCTGGCCAGGGCAGCAGTCGAACATTATCTGTTTACAGAAAGATCCGTACAGGACATGCAACATGCGGTCGTGCATTATCCTGCTGAAATGTAGGGTTTCGCAGGGATCGAATGAAGGGTAGAGCCACGGGTCATAACACATCCGAAACGTAACGTCCATGTTCAAAGTGCCGTCAATGCGAACAAGAGGTGACCGAGACGTGTAACCAACGGCGCCCCATACCATCACGCCGGGTGTTATGCCAGTATGGCGATGAAGAATACACGCTTCCAATGTGCGTTCACCGCGATGTCTCCAAACACGGATGCGACCATCATGATGCTGTAAACAGAACCTGGATTCATCCGAAAAAATGACGTTTTGCCATACGTGCACCCACGTTCGTCGTTGAGTACACCACCGCAGGCGCTCCTGTCTGTGCTGCAGCGTCGAGGGTAACCGCAGCCATGGTCTCCGAGCTGATAGTCCATGCTGCTGCAAACGTCGTCGAACTGTTCGTTCATATGGTTGTTGTCTTGCAAAGGTCCTCATCTGTTGACTCAGGGATCGAGACGTGGCTGCACGATCCGTTACAGCCATGCGGATAAGATACTTGCCATCTCGACTGCTAGTGATGCGAGTCCGTTGAGATCCAGCACGGCGTTCCGTATTACCCTCCTGAACCCACCGATTCCATATTCTGGTAAGAGTCATTGGATCTCGACCAACGAGAGCAGCATTGTGGCGATACGATAAACCGCAATCGCGATAGGCTACAATCCGACCTTTATCAAAGTCGGAAACGTGATGGTACGCATTTCTCCTGCTTACACGAGGCATCAAAACAACGTTTCACCAGGCAACGCCGGTCAACTGAAGTTTGTGTATGAGAAATCGGTTGGAAACTTTCCTCATGTTAGCACGTTGTAGGTGTCGCCACCGGCACCAATCTTGTGTGAATGCTCTGAAAAGTTAATCATTTGCATATCACAGCATCTACTTCCTTTTGGTTAAATTTCGCGTCTGTAGTGGAGATATCTCGGAATCCCAGATGAAAGGCCAGCCTTTGTAGCCAAGCGGTTCTAGGCGTTTCAGTCCGGAACCGCGCGACCACTACGGTCGCAGGTTCGAATCCTGCCTCGGGCATGGATGTGTGTGATGTTCTTAGGTTAGTTAGGTTTAAGTAGTTCTAAGTTCTAGGGGAGTGATGACTTCAGATGTTAAGTCCCATAGTGCTCAGATCCATTTGAACCATATTTTTGAACCAGATGAAAGCTTTAAGAAAATGCAAAATATACGCTCCCAAAGATTGAGCGATAGTGGTAGAATAATAGATTAATAATAGTTGCAAGTAAAATTGTATACATGTTGTTTATGGGAGAGCTATCCCAAAAGCTAAGTGCAACCGTTGAGTTACACTTCCTGACAAAAAAAGTGAAGCTCCCAGAAGGCGAGGAAAACTACATAAAACTTGACAGGTTAAGAGGATATTTGAGGTTACGTAAGTGATTACAAAACTGAGCCAAATTTACAAGGAACTGGGTAGTAACAGCTCACTTATCAGTTAGCTCCCATCTGGCCTGGATGCATGCACTAATTCGGTTGGGAAGAGTGTCATAAAGCCGTTGTATTCTCTCCTGTGGCAAGCTGTCCCGCAACTGTTGAAACTAGTCCTTTATGTGCTGCACACTGGCATTCGGGCAGAGTTGATGTCCGAGTTGGCCCAACAAATCTTCTATTGGGAATAGACCCGGGGATATTGCCAGCCACGGGAGTACCAACAGCACGCAGGAAGTTCACGAGATATGTGCCTTGTGTGTGCATGAGCATTGTCGTGTTGAAAAATGGCGTCACGATACCATCGCATGAGAGGCAATACACGAGGACGCAGGGTGTCCTTGACATTCTGCTGTGCCGTCAGAGTTCCCTCAATCACTACCAACCGTGATCTGACGTCATAAACCAATGGCTCCTCACACCATGACGCCAGGAATGACATCACTCTAGCCCTCCATATCATTGGAAGTTGAGACCTTTCTCCAAATCGCCAACGATGGTCATCCAGGGTAGTGCGGAATTACATTTTATCGCTGGATACGTTGCGACGGCGTTCAGCAGCTGCCCATGCTTCCTGGTCTTGGCAACACTCCAAACGCAGCCATTTGAGTTGTGGTGTTATGGCAGCCTACGGATTGGACGGTAATTCCCTAGTCTGGCTACTGCCAGTCTCCGATCAGTGTAGCGGTATGACACAGAGTGTTGCAGGGAGTCCATGAATTGTTTTCGGACGGCTGACGCAGATCTGAAGGGGTTATGATGAGCTGGGTGCACAACACGGCGATCCTCCCTTGTGGTGGGCAGACGTAGTAGCCCAGAACTTTGACAACGAGTATGACTGCCCTTTTGTTCCTATGGATTCAAAAATCGGCCCACTGTCACATCAGAATGCCCCACAAATCTGAATACTGCATAATTTGACCAGCTGGCCAAATGGAGACCAACAATGGGACCCCTTTCAAACCCTGTGAGGTGCTGATACTGCTGTCTCACACGACTGCACGGTATCTCTGTATCCTTCGCGGTGATCTCTCAACATCAGACACTATCGCTCCCATTTTATACCCTACCACGCCTGTAAACAACACTAAACAAGAATGACACTAACGCTCTTTGGTGGCTGTTGTACTTGCTCAGAGGACTACAACTTTTATCACTTACACACCCGCCGATGGCACAAAATCACACTGACATTCGACCATGTCTTTTGGGTGTTTCACTTTTTTCTTATTTCTTTTCTTCCAGGAGGTGTATAACAATTTACAAGTTTTTTGGCTAACGTTTGGAAAATGAAGTACCCTGAAAAGTTACAGTCTCGAAACGGATGAGGAATTCTAGTAAATCGCGAGTCATGTTTAAGATGGGGTACTTTTCAGTTGCTCGCATGAGCCTGATCAGCCACAAAAAACATTCCAGCTGGAAAAGGCGCCCTTTACAGGCTGACCGTAGTCTACCTTATGGCAACAACAAATCTGCCAGGGTTCGTGAGTTCACAGGAGGAACCAGCAAACCACATGAAGTTGAGTAACGCAAAAATTGAAAATAAGAGGTAGAATGACTTTTCTGAACGAAAGGGCAAAATACTGAAAAAATCAGTGTTCTCCCATCTTCGCTCAGATAGCTGTAGTCGCAGAGCACTGTACACAACCGTAGTGTTATGTGAAATACCTGCAATTGCGAAGGCATACAGCGATTTTATATCGTGTAAATTACTCCTTTACAAATTTTTTTTCCTTTATTGTTATTTTGACACCTTATACGAAAGGTGGGCCGGCAGCGGCAATATTACGCCGCTCTTCGGCCACAGACAGTACAAATAGAAACATGGAAGACACAGAAAAGCCAAACAAAATGGTGGACAAAAAAAACAGTAGACACACGAGTAAAAAACATGGAGCTGTTCACAGGCGTAGTTCAAAAATGGCTCTGAGCACTATGCGACTTAACTGCTGAGGTCATCAGTCGCCTAGAACTTAGAACTAATTAAACCTAACTAACCTAAGGACATCACACACATCCATGCCCGAGGCAGGATTCGAACCTGCGCCCATAGCGGTCGCTCGGCTCCAGACTGAAGCGCCTAGAACCGCACGGCCACTCAGGCCGGCCCTCAACAGGCGTAGTAAAAAATATAAAAAACGGTCAGCACTGTACACGAACACTGACGAATAAGATAACACATGTGAACGATGGAGCGTGGTGTGGTGAATACACTGAAGCACTAACACGACGGCACACACACAGAACCGATGGCGATGATCTACGGCGCTCGAATGTTCACTTGACGTGTGCGAGTCCAGGGACCTGCCAAAAGGGGAAAAGGTGGAGGGGGGGGAGGGAGAGGGGAGAGGGTAGATGCCAGTGGCAGAGGAGATGGGAGGGCGAGGAAAGAAGGGAGGGGGGGCTAGGGGAAGCCTGGGAGGAGGAGGGGGAGGAAGGGAGGAGGGAGAGAGAGTGCCCTAAGGGAAAAACTCAGGGTTTGGAAGGGGAGGATCAAAGTTGGTAGGAGGGGTATATGGAGGGGATGAGGGCATCATCAGGGAGGGGGAGTTGGTGGAAGCCACCCTGGGCGAGGGAATAGAGAGTGGAGAGATGGAGAGCAGGTGGGACATGGGGATACAGGTGCGGCAGCGGACTGGGATGGGACAGGATGGGAGAGACAAGCGGGTGAGGGGTATCAAGTTTACGGGAGGTGTAGAGGATCCGTATTCGTTCCAGGAAAAGGAGGAGGTGCGGGAACGGTTTAAGGTCATACGGGATCCGCATGGGGGAGGGGAGACGGACGCGATAGGCGAGGCAGAGAGCATGGCGTTCTAGGATTTGAAGGGATTTGTAAAAGGTAGGAGAGGAGGAGAGGACAGGGCGGATGAGGGATTTATAGGTGTGGAGGATGGTAGAGGGGTCCAGACCCCATGTGTGGCCAGAAAGTAGCTTGAGAAGACGGAGTCGGGAGCGTGCCTTGGCTTGGATTGTCCGAAGATGAGGGGTCCACGAGAGGCGACGGTCAAAGGTGACGCCAAGGTACTTGAGGGTAGGGGTGAGGGCGATAGGATGGCCATAAATGGTGATATAGAAATCGAGGAGACGGAAGGAAGGGGTGGTTTTGCCTACAATGATCGCCTGGGTCAGAAGGATTGATCTTGAGCAACCACTGGTTGCACCAAGTGGTGAACTGGTCAAGATGGGATTGGAGAAGGTGTTGCGAGCGTTGCAGGGTGGGGCGAGGGCAAGGAAGGAGGTGTCATTGGCGTACTGGAGAATGTGGGGTGAAGGCGGCAGCGTGACCGCCGTATACAGAAGATAGAGAAGAGGGGAGAGGACAGAGCCTTGGGGCACACTGGTGGAGGGGTGGAAGGTGTAGGAATCCGTGTTATGGATGGTGACATAGGAAAGGCGCTGGGAAAGAAAGGACCCGATCAGACGGACGTAGTTGATAGGAAGGGCGAAGGTTTGGAACTTGAAGAGGAGACCGGAATGCCATACACGGTCGGAAGCACGCTCAAGGTCGAGGGAGAGGAAGATGGCGGATAGACAGGAGTTGAGCTGTTCGGAGAGGAGATGAGTGAAGTGAAGGAGAAGGTCATCGGTAAAGAAGGATGGTCGAAAGCCACACTGGGTAGTGGGAAGGAGGCAGTGCTGGCGGAGATGCAGGTGGATGCGTCGCGCGAGGATGTATTCCAGGACCGTGCTGAAGACTGAGGTAAGGCTGATGGGACGGTAGGAGGAGACAGCGGATGGCGGTTTGTCAGGCTTAAGGAACATTAGGATACGGGAGGTTTTCCACAGGTCGGCGTAGTTGCCGGTGGACAAGACCACATTATCCTTTACCGAAGGTGTACAGATTATGTAGTTGAAAGTGGACGAGGAGAAAGGACAGGGAGGGAACTAATGATATCAACTGCATCGGCATTTTCTGGGAAATCAGCAGCAACATTGAAAATGTGTGCTAGACCGAAACTCGAACCCGAGATCTCTTGGTTTCTAACCACTTGCGTTAACCACTGCGCCACCTATACCCAGTGTTTAGAGCAAATACTCCGACTATCTCGGTATTTCCTCAGCCGACCCACAGTCGCACCTAGCGCTACATATCTGAAGTCTCTGTCCATGTCTGCCATGCTCGCTACTTTTAGATTCCCGCTGAAGGTCGAACTGAGATATACATCTGCACTGAAGGTTGTAGGTTAACTGCCCATCGAGGTGAATCAATTATATGATTGTATGAGGCCTATTCTTTCGAACAAGTCTTCATATTCATACAGAAAGCGCACAGTTCTGGAATCTATTGCATAGCACTCAAACTTCTCAAATTCTCGGACGAATGATTTGAAAATGATATATTTTTCTGAATTGCACCTTCTTATTGATGTACCAAGTCCCGGCCTGGGTGGCCGAGCGGTTCTAGGCGCTACAGTTTGGAACCGTGCGACCGCTACGTGGGGTGCACAACTTCACAGTCATCAGCGCTCGTACACATTCTCAATTTTGTACACAGACCAGTCTAGCCACTTTCACGAATGACGATGGAATGATGAGGACAATACAAACATCCAGTGCCCGGGCAGAGAAAATCCCCAACCCGGCCGGAAATCGAACTCAGGACCCCGTGGGCCAGAGGTATCAACGCTAACCACTACACCACGACCTGTGGACAATTTTTATTCTTATTATTATAATCCTCATTCAACTCCTGTCAGGAGATGACTTGCGGCAGTGCTCCTGCTACACTAACTAACAGAGGATGACGACATGTACAAAGACCAACAACGTCAGGCACAAATTCGGAACTTACTTCGACAAGAAAATAATATTTAATTGTCAGATGCTAGTTCGTGCAAGAGGAGGTCGCTCTGGCGTTAAAGTTATTACAAGAAGGGAAAGATCCAGACTACAGTAACATATTTGCTTCGTTTCTGTCATTTGTTTTCAAATTTCCAGCGTTAATGTATGGACTGGGGACAGAGTAGTTGATCCTTTCATTTTCCATGGAATACCGACTGGAGCATCATACAGAGAATTTTTAATGGAACATTCAAATGTTTTTCTGGAAGAAGGTACCCTACTATTACGTCAGATCATGTGATTCATGCACGTCGAGGAACAGACTCATTGTGCTCTGCAAGTGAGAGTAGTTCTGAACCAGCGTTTCCCAAGTAAATGGATAGGTCTTGGGGGAGCAACGTCTTGGCCAACCAGACCGTCTGATCTTAGGCTATTGGATTTTTATTTTGGGAGGTATTTAAAGGACATAGTGTGTTCAAGAACTATTGCGAATGTTTCATTCTTCTTCAGAGTGTTAAAGAAGGGTTTCAGCAGATACAGATGATGCCTAGTACATGGGAATGAGTACGACAATCCATGATGCGGCGTTTAGAAGCTTATGTTAGAGCTAACGGCAGACATTTTGAGCATCAGAAGACAAAATTTGAAAATAAAGGAATAGCTGTAGTACCAAGATGGATATTTGAAAACAAATAGACAGAAACGAAACAAACTTGTAACAAAAATCATCTGTAATTAAGAAAATAAAAATAGTGACCAGCGTGTATGTGAAGTTCTTTGCTTCTTTTTAAGTCCTCTATTCATTCCCTAGAGGTTTCCCTCGTATTAGTTATTACCCTGTATATCATTGGATGAAAAATGATCTTCGAAATTTCAACAAGTCAGCACTTTATTCTCATATAATATTTAACTTCAGTTAAATCATCATTTCCAACGCTAAACTTTTATTCAAAAGGAAATAAATCTAGGCGAGTATCAACATCAACTAACTGTTGAAATTCATTCAACAGAACGATAAATTATACGAAATACAAATTCCTCACCAGACCGCGAAGGCCCAAGGGATGACGACCGAGCGCCGTGTCATCCTCTGCCTTGCGGCGTTATGCAGATGCGGTACGGACGAACATGCAGTCAACACTCCACTCTCTCGCCAGTGTTTCCGACTTTCCAGACCGTAAGAAATTATACAGATTTATTTTTTGATAATAATTATTCGGATACTTCAGCACTGATTGGATATTACAGGGACAATACGCGCCTTCCCTCCAGGGATTCCCATTTGAGTTCCCGAAGCATCTCCGTAAAACTTACGAGTTGTTAGAATCTACCGGTAACAAATCTAGCAGCCCGCCTCTGAATTGCTTCGATGTCTTCCTTCAATCCGACCTGATACGGATCCCAGACACTTGAGCAGTACTCAAAAATAGGTCGTACCAGCATTCTATATGCGGTCTCCTTTACAGGTGAGCCAATCTTTCCTAAAATTCTCCCAATAAACTCGAGTCGACCATTCACCTTCCCTACCATAGTTCTCACATTCTCTTTCCACCCCATATCGCTTTGCAACGTTACGCTCAGACATTTAAACGGTTTGTCTGTGTCAAGGAGGACACTAGTAATACAGTATCCGAATATAATAGGTTTGATCTTCCTACTCATCCGTATTAACTTACATTTTTCCACATTTATGGCTAGCTGCCATTCATCACACCAACTGGAAGTTTTGTCTAAGGCGTCTTGTATCTTCCTACAGTCACTCAACTTCGACACCTTATAGTACATCATGACATCATCAGAAAACAGCCGCAGATTGCTGCTCACCCTGTCAGCCAAATCATTTATGTATATAGAGAACAACAGCAGTCCTATCACACTTCCGTGGGGCACTCCTGACGATACGCTCGTCTCTGATGAACACTCGCCGTCGAGGATACCATACGGGCCATTAGCCATTACATGAAAATAAAAGCATTACTTCTGTAGTCTCGTAGTAAACATTTATCTATTTCAGCACATAATAAAACTTGTAAAAATGCGTAATACTTACATTTTATCGGCTGCTGTGAGTAATAAATGTTGCAACTAATTTTGTGACACTATAGCCTCGAGTGGACAACGCAACCACACTGAGTTCATAGGCGCTATCATTGATGAAGCGACTGAGATCGTGCAAAAGGTGACCGGAATTGGGACAGCAGATTATAATACACCTCTGCCCGTGA
Organism: Schistocerca piceifrons; assembly: GCF_021461385.2. Taxonomy (NCBI): domain Eukaryota; kingdom Metazoa; phylum Arthropoda; class Insecta; order Orthoptera; family Acrididae; genus Schistocerca; species Schistocerca piceifrons. Next base: position 421,590,832 of record NC_060149.1, on the reverse strand, counting down.
TGAAAGTATACGACAACGCAATCTCCTCTTCTATAGGCTGTTTTGCAGCCAGCATACGGGCACGCATGCTCTGCTTCGAAAACACGAGATAACTGTGCGTCGAGGACAGAGGGGCAAGCTGGTGAGAACATCAAGTGTGTTCCGGCCCCTTCCAGTGGGTTCGTGTTATGTTCTTTTTGAGAACAGGGGTAACTGGCAATTGTATTTTACTGTATGTTAACCGGGGACCTAGAAACGACGGAGAGGCTCCGTCCCCGCCGCAGCCGCTGTGGTCCACAACCCCACGACGACTACCGCAGTCCACTTCATCCCTCCGCCGCCCCACATGTGCGGTTCGGCCCTGTCTACATATGAATATCGCTCACAGGCTTATTTCGTCACAAAAACACAGATTGCAGTAGCATGTCTGTTTACACAAGCTGGACATATTCTAATCGTTGAAATTCACCTTAAACGTCGTATAAGGTACGACCTTATATGCCGTTTAAGGTGGATTTTCAATTATTAGAATATGTCCAGCGTATGTAAACAGACGTGATACGGTATACTGTGTTTTTGTGACGTAACAAGCGCGTGTGCGTGTGCGTGTGTGTGTGTGTGTTTGTGTGTGTGTGTGTGTGTGTGTGTGTGTGTGTGTGGTAAGGTATTATGGGACCAAACTGCTGAGGTCATCAGTCCCTAGGCCTACACACTATTTAATCTAACTGAAACTACACTGCTGGCCACCGTAAATGCAACACCCTGAATGAAGCATCCGATTCAAGTGAATTTACACCATGGGTTTGCAGCGATGAGATATGCAACTGATTAGAATTTCAGCGCAGACGCACATCACGCGCGCCTGTGGCGCCACCTCATAGCGCCATTTAAGGCTTGGCGATTTCGACGAGTGTACGTTCGGCACGTGTGTTTACCTTGTGGTTGTTTCACAAGACGATCAGTTATGCCTCGTAGACAACAGCGAACATCTTTTGATCAAGTATCCGAGTTCGACAGAGGAAGGATAGTGGCTTACCGAGATTGTGGATTATCATACAGAGAAATCGCTAGTCGTGTTGGACGAAACCAAACAACTGTAATGCGGATATGTGACCGTTGGATGCAGGAGGGTACGACGGACCGACGTGGTCGATCGCATTCACCTCGGTGCACCACTGCACGTGCTGATAGGCAAATTGTGCGCATGGCAGTGACGGATCGCTCAGTGACATCCCGAACCATAGCACAGCACATTGCGTCTGTAACGCATCATCCAGTGTCTGCGCGTACCATTCGACGCCGTTTACAGCAGAGTGGTCTGTCCGCAAGACGTCCATTGCTTCGTCTACCATTGACGCAGAACCACAGACGTCTCCGTCGCCAATGGTGTGATGACAGACGGATGTGGACGGCAGAATGGAATGACGTTGTCTTTACTGACGAGGCACGCTTCTGTCTGCAGCACCACGATGGTCGGATTCGAGTGTGGAGACACCGTGGAGAGAGGATGCTGGACAGCTGCATTATGCACCGTCACACTGGTCTTGCACCGGGTATTTTGGTATGGGACGGTATTGGATATTACTCTCGCATGCCTCTAGTACGCATTGCCGGTACTTTAAATAGCCGGCGCTCCATATCCGAGGTGCTGGAGCCAGTTGTCCTTCCTTACCTTCCGGGCTCGGCCTCAGCCATATTTCAACAGGATAATGCGCGACCACACGTGGCACGCATTGTCCAAAGGTTCTTCGTCAATAACCAGATTGAATTGCTTCCCTGGCCGGCTCGCTCTCCGGATCTTTCGTCGATAGAAAACATGTGGTCCATGGTTGCTCAACGAGTGACCCAGATTACATCCCCAGCTGCCACACCAGATGATCTTTGGCAACGTGTGGAAGCTGCTTGGGCTGCTGTACCCCAGGAACACATCCAACGTCTCTTTGACTCAATGCTGAGACGTGTGGCAGCGGTGATCCCTAACAATGGCTCTGGCTACTGATTCTGGCAGGAACCACATGTCACAGACGTCTGTAAACGTAATCATTTGATACTTGGTCAACATGTTATCTACAAAATAAATCTTGTTGTGCTACCTCTTGCCTTTCTTGGTGTTGCATTTACGGTGGCCAGCAGTGTACCTTACGCTAAGGACAACACACACACCCATTCCCGAGGGAGGACTCGAACCTCCGGCAGGGGGAGCCTCGAGAACTGTGACAAAGCGCAAAGACCTCGCGGCTATCCCGCGCGGTGGTTCGAGGGTGTGTGTGTGGACATGGCCATTCGCTGAGGGTGCTTTATGATTGTAAATATTTTAGTTGTGGCAAACCTTTCATAATGTGCTGGATTTTTATCCACATGACAACTTGACGTAACGTCCAACGTAAAATGAACACTTATCGTAACAAAAAGATTTTTAACACCTGAAGGTGACAGCAAAGTCTGTCGGAACCTGTTGTTTTAAATAAAGAAATATTTATGCGACACTGTTTTTTGAATGTTTTTAGCAAGTAAAACAGATCGTTGTTTCTGTCTTCTCAAAACGGGAAAATTCAGTTCTAACAATACCATCTGCTAGAATGGCGCCCCTTCCCATGCCTTCGGCTATCTCCTTGCGAATATTTCTAAACTGTTTTCATTGCTCCCATGTGTCCAGCCGGGCCCAGTCGTTTACGAAACGCGATTGTTCGGCAGAGTACTTTGCCATCCTTTTCAGTTGATATATGTAGAATGAGATTATTTTGCAGGTATTACATGAAGGTGACGGCAAGCTACGGTGTCGAAATACTGTATTTCGTTTACGACTGCACCCGGATGGACTCCCGAGAGTAATACAAAAACTAGATTCACCGGAAAAGTTTAAGTTCACGTAATTTTAAATTGTTGTTTTTGGTTAATAAGCTAGTCCATAAAATAAATATTTACTTTTATTATTAAATAAGTATGTTTGTAATCAACAATTACAAAAGCATTGTAAACGTCTATACAAAATTACATTTTGTTAAATTAAGCAATAATTTAATATCAGAAAATAAATAAAATTATTCTCTGCGGCTTAGATACCTAGTACACATAGAAAACATGAAAATAAGAGCAAACCATGGTCCATCATAATTTCAGGATTGTAGACCAAACTAAACAGCACTAAAATACGAAAAATTAATGCAATTCTTGTAGAGTAATGCAAGGAACCAGCAGAATATATTTCGATATCGTCTCTCTACGAGATTATGGTCTCACAACGACAGAGTTATCTCTGACGAGGAGTCAAGAAGGATTCCCACTAGACCTCAAGTAAATGTCACGTCATGGACAGTGAACGTTCTATTAAATGAGAGTTAGTTCACACGAGACAGAAGACAGAACGTCAGCTTAACGCCACGTAACGGTAAATTTGCGTTTATGAGGAGCCCTCAGTCTTACGAAAAACGTATTTTAACCCCAACTTGAAAGAACATTCAGTGGTACTAGTTAAATTTATTAAGGGCCAAAGGAAAGTTTCTATCTTCATGAACGAAATTAATTAGTTTAATTTTTCCTTCATTTTTTTCTTTATCCATTTACATATATTCATTGTTTTTCGTTTAACAATAAGTGCAAGTGAGTGGATAACGTAATGAAAAGAAAGGTATAAAACGTCTTAATTTTCTTCTGTGACGTTCCTAGCAGCTGACGTCCTGCCATCTTCTAGCGCTATGGAAGCTAAAACACCATAATGTACAGTGAGGTGACAAAAGTCATGGGAACCCTCCTAATATCCTGTCGGACCACCTTTTACCCGGCGACTTGCAGTAACTCAACGTGGCATGGACTCAATAAGTCGATAGAAGACCCCTCCAGAAATATTGAACCATGCTCCCTCCATAGCCGTCCATCATTCTGAAAGTGTTGCCGGTGCACGAACTGATCTCTCTATTATTTCCATGGATGTTCGATAGGGTTCATGATGGACGATCTTGGTGGCCAAATCATTCGCTAGAACTGTCCAGAATGTTCTTCAAGCTAATCGCGAAAAATTGTGGCCAGCTGACATGGCTCATTGTCATCCATAAAAGTTCCATCGTTGCTTGGGAACATGAAGTCCATGTACGGAAATAGCCATTTCCAATCAATGATTGGTTCAGTTGGACCAGAGGACCCAGTGCAATCCACGTGAACAGGCTACACCATTATGGAGCCACCACCAGCTTGCATAGAGCCTTGTTGGCAATTTGGGTATATGACCTTGTGGGGTGTGCGCCACATTCGAACCCTATCATTAGCTCCTACCAACTGAAATCGAGACTCATCTGACAAGACCACGGTTTACCAGTCGAGTCCAACGGATATGATCAAGAGCCTAGGAGAGGAGCTGCAGGTGATATCATGCTGTTAGTAAAGGAATTCGAATCGGTCGTCTGCTGTCATAGCCCATTAACGCCAGATTTCGCCACAACGTCCTAACGGATACGTTCGTCCTACGTCCCACATTGATTTCTGTGGTTATTTCACTCATTGTTGCTTGTCTGTTAGCACTGACAACTCTACCCAAACGCCGCTGCTCTCGGTCGTTAAATGAAGGCCGTCGGCTACTGCGGTGTCCGTGATGAGTGGTGATTCCTGAAATTTGGTATTCTCGGCACAGTTTTGACACTGTGGATCTCGGAATATTGAATTCCCTAACGATTTCCAAAATGGAATGTCCCATGCGTCTAACTCCAAACACCACTCCGCGTTCAAAATCTGTTAATTCTCGTCGTGCAGCCATAATCACGTGGGAAACATTTTCACATGAATCACCTGAGTACAAATGACAGCTTCGTCAAGGCCCTGCCGTTTTATACCTTGTGCATGCGATATGAATACGCGCATATCACTATCCCTTGGCTTTCGTCACCTCAGTGTATGTTCCTGACATAGCTTATGTCGTAAATTCTACAATCTGCCAAGGCGTAACTGATGTGGGTTTTAATCCATGTGCAAACAAGGTAAATTTATATATATGTTAATGCCTAAAAATGGAAGTACTCACTCTTAATTTTCTTATAAGCACAGAAACCCCTAAACCAAACTCAATTTCCGTTTGTTTCTGTCTCTGTGTGACGTAATATTCAGTTTTTTGTTGCTTGCATTCCAGCTTTGGTTGTTAAATCTCCAAATGTTATTATAAGATCATAAGATGTGCCGACTCCGGATCGAATCCGGTGGGCGGATTAACGAGGTTCGATGTCCCGACCAGCCAAGATGTGATTTTTAAACGGATTCCCAAATCCCACCTCGTGACCACAGGGCTGCTACCAAAGTCTTGATACAGTTACACGATCCGCAAAGATTTAGAATCTTTCGCACTCTTTCACACAAAATATACGCAGAATATTGGGATGCCCACATACCGGCCTGTAGCGTAACGGTATGGCAACAGGAAGAGCATCCGGCACCTTTTAAATTTACCATTCAAAATCCGTTAGTAACCATGCCGATCTCGCGCTATTGCGAGACAAAGGCAGAAGAAAAAACTATTTCTTCCCATCTTCAAACGCGCTGAAATTATCCCGTCATTTATCCAAATATATGAATTTCTTTAACTATAATCGTCTCCTCAGTTCCAAAGTAAATCGTCAAATATTCCCCATTTTGTAGTGAACCTTTCTGTTTTCTTATTATATCTGAAATTACAGTTAATTCAATTTTGTGCTTTTTTTAAGTTGGGCACTAATTCTTAAGTTTTTGTATCTTTTCCTTGCGTATTCTAGGTAGCCAGGTTGCAACAGTCGTAATTATCTGTCCTACTGCTTGTTTGTCATACGTTTATCTATCTGGCTGATTATCTCTACGATCTTTCGGAACCTGCTACGGAGTACCGATCCATGGCTCGATAAGACCAGTGGTGGGGCAGTCACCTGTCTGTGGCCCCGCATGTTTTTATGTAGCAGGCACATTCCTTGCCGTTTGAAGTCCAGTCTCCCCCCCAAGCCGGCAACGGCTCAACCTCAATTAACACCGAGAGAAATGGGTTGCCTTTGCACGAGTTTCGCAGCACTAGGGGTTCCCTCTCTGCCGTCACAGACGTTTTGATCATCAAAAAGGATAGTCAGCAGGCAGCTGCTTCCCTCGTTATGAACTCTACTCGGTTCCGTTCGCCTCAACCTACAAGCAAGTAAAACCAGAATTCCCTGCTACCGTCTAACTCATTCGGAACTATATCTTCTGTTCTGAGCGTATGACTTTACTACACAAATTACCTTATTCATGTATAATATCATTTATTGCTCTTCTCTTACCTTATTCACTCCAAACATCGGTAGTGGGAGTAAATATTACACTCCACGTATTTAAAAGTGGTAATATAGTCCAATTCAAATTGCCTTTAGACATAATACAAGCATTACTCTTAATGACAAAAAGCTACTGGTAAATGTAAAGATTATATTTCATATCAGTACTGTTTCTCTTATTTGTTATTAATACTTGATTATTTTTCTCTGCCATCCCCTTGAAGACTTCATCCAGCATTCATTTACCTAACAACTCCACAAAAGTGATTGCAATATTCATTCATTTAATAAGCATACCAACTAAAGCAACCACCAGATTTATTACGCAGCAGTGTGCAATGTGACTGCAAGAATTTGTTTGACTTTAAGCATATGTTCTGTTGCACTAAACTAATGATAATGTTATAACAACTTAACTTTCTGCAGCAGCTATTAGAAACAATTGAACGCTTAGTAATGTTCCTTACATTATGTACATACCTAAATTCTTGTAACTTCATTCTTTCTTCTCAATCAATCAATAAATAAACAAATGGATAAGACAACTTTGCCTGAAGTAAGTAAATTAATTCATCTAATCCTTGAGTAGATTATAAGTAAACTATCTTTCCAATTCTGTTCCTGATAGTTGACTGTGCTACATAACATAGCATACTTTACACATCACCTAAGACGCCTTCAAACCCTTGTATCAATAATGAGCAACCTTTATACTAGATTTATTCAGTCAGGAAGTAATAAAGTACGTCTCAATAGTAATTTATTTATTTTTCGGTACCTTAGTGCTCCATTCTCTCGTAGGTAGTATCCTTCAACGTAAAACCAACAAGTAGTAAACATAATTATCATAACTGCTAGCAATTTTGCCTCCTTTTGTTAACTTCTCCAAATAAATTATCTTATAATCCTCCATTATTAAATTTTCCAAAGAACATCACGTTCCTTAGTTAAATAAGAGATACATCTTACAAGCATTTCTCCTTAAACGGTTTTAGTCCTTCTCAATTAATCATATCTTTTAGCAATAAAAATATTTAATAATCCTACAACATAAACACAAAACATCACCCCAGTCCTCCCAACGATTATCCATTCTATTTTATTTTTGAAGAACATCTCTTTGAAAATTATTTAGTCGTCCATTACGCAAACAACACAAACTCCACCTGGTTCTGGGAAGTAAACATATTTCAACGTATTCCCCTCAGTTTCTTTAGTGGTTAACTTTCTAGGTTGTATTACTTCTTGTATAATAATAGCCCTGGAATAAATGAATTTTATCCATAGTGGATGCTGGAATAGTTTTGGCCAAGGGTCCACACCGTGGACGACCTTTAGTTTATTGCTTTCCAGTTACAGTATAGCATTTCTCCTTCACTGTAAAGATAATCCGTATTACCAGGGGGATCCTGATTTTTCCAATACATGTTTTACAGCTTGGTTTGCCTTAACTATTACTAGGCGCACCTTCCTGGTGGTTGAAAATCCCATTACTGTCTCAGTTACTATGATGGTTATTCCCACTGGAATCCAGTTGGTATCCATTTCAAACTGCTTTGCCTCCATTATTCGCTCCCTAAGACCTGCTTCTTTCTACACCATCTAACTGATCTAAATAACCAGGCAATACTGGTATGTCACTGATGTCCCCACCAATTACGTTTTTGCTTGCTGAATAGGGTAGCCTGCTCACTAAAATGTGCTTCGAACTTGAAGGTTCATCTAAGTGTTTAGCTAAATTCATGTACATCTCAAAATATGGGCTGAGTCTCCCTTATTTATTAGTACACTCTCTAGGGCCCGGAATCTCTAAACTTTGGATACTTTCTGGTCTATAACAGTTCTTAAAGGCTGCCTGGTATTACTCAAATGTTTAAAAATTGTCTTGGGCATAAATCACCACTATGCTGCATCACTTACCAAATAACCCACAGCGAATCTAATTCTACGTTCGTATGACCATCCTTTGGGGAACACAACCAGGAAGGTCTTCAAAACTCACAGGGTACATATCCCCAGCTGGATTGTAAGGAGCAAAATTGTAGTGTTTAAATTTTTCTACTTTGGTCATACCTTCTTTGACAATAGTTATTCTGTTTAAACCTTGTACTTTGAATTCCACTAATTGCTTGATTACTAGCGGTCTAATAAGACACATAATCTTATCTCAGGAAGCTACATCAGATTTTCACCATTTACTCTTCCCTTAATTTCAGATTGCGTTTCTTGAGTTTTATTAAGATAGGTTTACACAAAGGACTCCAGCTCATTACTTACTGTCCCACAAATCTTTTCTTTTTCATCAACCTGCGCTGTAACTTCAGGTTTCAAGTTATCTACATTATTAGGTAATGTTTCAATTAGAATGGATTGATTATTACTCGTTAATTTACAAGAACTCTTGAGTTCAGAAGATTATTTTGTAACAGAGCAGATATATTCACCTCGTTCCTTCCTTAAGTCATTCTATAGCTGTACTGCTAATATGTAAATTATCCCTCTTCTTATGAAAGTACCACAAATACATCTAAGACCTCTTTCTTATAGGTCCTAAAATTCTCATGGCACCTTTTGTATTACTTCCCGCCTATTCATTTCAACTTCATGTCGTATTTTAGAAATATCAGTTTTAAAATCCCTTCTTACTGAATCACCTTCCGATTATATTTCCTTCATGAATTCATTAGACTCATTTTGCATTTCAGATCTGAATTCTTTGTAATTAGCATCTAGCTTATTTTCTACATCAGATTTCAGTTTCCTGTGATTAACTCCCACTTCTAATCTTAAATGCTTCTTATCGCATTCTGATTTGTCAATACATACACTGTACCTAACTTGGTAACTTCTGATCACCTGACTCACCACTTCTCTTTTGATCCTGCAGATACCCTGTCACTTATATCTTTATCACAGTCACTTCCTACAGTTTCTCATTTAGTGTCAAAATCTTCTTTTTTGCCATATGTAACATCCAAGTCCTTCTTATAATCACCTCCTATTCCATAGATCGTTCGATTAATTATTAAAAGCCGGCCGCGGTGGCCGAGCGGTTCTAGGCGCTTCAGTCCGGAACCGCGCGACTGCTACGGTCGCAGGTTCGAATCCTGCCTCGGGCATGGATATGTGTGTTGTCCTTAGGTTAGTTAGGTTTAACTAGTTCTAAGTTCTAGGGGACTGATGACCTCAGATGTTAAGTACCATAGTGCTCAGAGCCATTTGCAAGATTTTGAATTATTAAAATACTGTCTTTAATAACATATCTCAAATTTATACAGCAAGACATTGTAGGGCAGCCATCGTGTAGATCAGCTGGCAAGTGGACTGTATGCCCTGCCGATGGCCCCCTGTGCTGTGGTAACCGCAGCTGTGGCCCACAGATTTTGCAGCAGCTAGACACGTTGTTGAAAGCGACCCCGCCACTCGCTGTGTTTCAGTGGCCTGCCCTGTGGGGTTGGCAGGCAGTACTGCATGCCCTCATTGTAGGTTCTGGATCCACCAGATACAGCACAAACTCGCTCTGCTGCCTCAACATAGCGTGCGACCTAATGTGTTCACCGACGGTTCTGCGACTGCTACCTGAGCTGCCATGAGGACAGTACCGTCGAACCTCAGCCGTCCTTCAAGGCATCCTAAACTCGCCAAGGGCTGCAGCAGAAGTCATGAGGGGTGGACCCTCATGCACCCCATGCAGAGACGAGCTGAGCAGCACCTCTTAGTTGTTGCGCAGCTATTCACATATTCTCCTACTAAAAGTCGAAGTTCTCCCAAAAATCAATCGACTGCCAGTACAATACTGGTAGGAAAGACGGTGGTGTGGCATATCTCCTGTTGGGAGATGTGTAAGAATAATTTTAAACAGTCTATCCGTGCACACACTACCAATCCTGAGTGCTCCTGGAATTACTTGATTGGCGCATGAGTTCTCACCGGTTTTCCATAAGTTTATTAAACATAACAGATACACAAACAAAGACATGGTCTCAAAATATGGTAGAAAACCCAAAGAGATTCTGGTCGTATGTAAAGTACGCCAGTGGCAAAAAACAGTCAATACCATCACTGCGCGTTAGCGGCGGAAATGTTACCGCTGATGGTGCCACTAAAGTGGAATTACTAAATACAGTTTTCCGTAATTCCTTCACGAAAGAAGACGAAGTAAATATTCCAGAATTCGAAACCAGAACAGCTGTTAGCATGAGTGACATAAAGGTAGATATCTTAGGTCTTGCGAAACAACTCAAATCACTTAAGAAAGGCAAGTCTTCCGGTCCAGATGGTATACCAATCAGATTCCTTTCAGGGTATGCAGACACAACAGCGCCTTTCTTAGCAATCATATACAACCGCTCACTTGACGAAAGGTCTGTTCCTAAAGACTGGAAAGTAGCACAAGTCACACCAATATTCAAGAAAGGAAATAGGAGTAACCCATTGAATTACAGACCATGTCACTGACCTCAATTTGCAGTAGGATTTTGGAGCGTATACTGTACTCGAACATTATGAGTCACCTTGAAGAAAATGACTTATTGACACATAACCAACTCGGATTCAGAAAATATCGTTCTTGTGCAACACAGCTAGCTCTTTATTCCCATGAAGTAATGAATATTGTCGACAAGGGATCTCAGATCGACTCCATATTCATAGATTTCCAGAAGGCTTTTCGTACCGTTCCTCTCAAGCGACTATTAATCATATTGCGTACATATGGAGTATCGTCTCAGTTATGTGACTGGATTCGTGATTTCCTCTCAGAGAGGTCACAGTTCATAGTGACAGACGGTAAATCATCGATTAGAACAGAAGTGATATCCGGCGTTCCGAAACGTAGTGTCATAGGCCCTCTGCTGTTCCTGATTCACATAAATGACCTAGGTGATAATCTGAGCAGCCCCCTTAGATTGTTTGCAGATGACGCTGTAATTTACCGGCTAGTACAATCATCAGACGATCAATTCCAATTACGAAATGATCTAGAGAGAATTTCTGTATGGTGCGAAAAGTGGCAATTGGCACTAAACAAAGAAAAGTGCGAAGTCATCCACATGGGTATTAAAAGAAATCCGATAAATTTTGGGTATACGATAAATCGCACAAATATAAGGGCTATCAATTCGACTAAATACCTAGCAATTACAATTACGAGCAACTTAAATTGGAAAGACCACATAGATATTATTGTGAGGAAAGCGAAACAAAGGCTGCCCTTTGCTGGCAGAACACTTGGAAGATGCGACAAACTCACTAAAGAGACAGCCTACATTACACTTGTCCGTCCTCTGCTAGAATATTACTGCGCGGTGTGGGATCCGTACCAGATAGGATTGACGGAGGACATCGAAAAAGTGCAAAGAAGGGCAGCTCGTTTCGTGTTATCACGCAATAGGGGTGAGAGTGTCACTGATATGATTCGTGAGTTGGGGTGACAGCCATTGAAACAAAGGCGGTTTTCTTTGCGGCGAGATGTATTTACGAAATTTCAATCACCAACTTTCCCTTCCGAATGCGAAAAATATTTTGTTGACACCCACCTACGTAGGGAGAAATAATCATCATAATAAAATAAGAGAAATCAGAGCTCGAACGGAAAGATTTAAGTGTTCCTTTTCCCCACGCGCCATTCGAGAGTGGAATGGTGGAAAAGTAGTATGAAAATGGTTCGATGAATCCTCTGCTAGGCAATTAAGTGTGAATTGCAGAGTAACCATGAAGATGTAGATGTAGACTTTAGTCATAAATAACATATTCTCCTTCACTATTTACAACAGTCTGCCAACGCTGGGCTAACTTTTCTTTCCCGCGACTGCAGAAATCACGTGGTTTTGAGGCGAAGAAATCGTCGACCCATATTCGGAGCGCATTTTCATCTGGAAAGGAAGTTCCTTGATGGTTGTTCGACAGAGAATAGAAAAGGTGAAAGTATGAGGACGCAAGATGAGCTGCATAAAGTAGGTGCTGAATGACTTCCCAACTCAACTCCTGCATAACGGTGTTTTGTCAGTCTAGCAGAATGTGGGCGGGCGTTATCGTGGAGTAGCATCAGTTCACGCAGCCTTGCTGCTCGTTGTTCTTGGACTGTGTCTGCAAGTCTTCTCAGTTGTTGACAATAAATATCAGCAGTGATGGTTACACCTCGCGGAAGCAGTTCGTAGTACATCACGCCGTCGCTGTTCCACCAGATGTATGACATCTTTTGTGGATGCGCGCAAATCTGTACAGAGAGTTGCTGCTTTGTTTGGGCCCAACCATTTCTTTCTTTTCGTTACGATAGCACAAAGACGTCATTTCTCGTCACCGGTAACGATACAGGACACGAATGGTCGGTGTTGTTCATGAGCCTATTAGTGACGAGCAGGCAGAGATACACTTATGGCCACTCGCTGATTTTTGTGATTTGTTTTAGAGCAAGCAGTACCCATACACACGATTTTTGAACCTTCTCCATGCATGCAAATGTTGCACGATGGTGGAATGACCAGAGCAGATCACATTTGCCAGCTCTCGAGTACCCTGACGTGGATCTTTGTGGATTAATGCGTTTAAAAGGTCTTCATCAAACCGCGAATATCTTTCCGAGCGTGGAGAGTCAATAATATCAAAATGATTCTCTTTAAAACGAGAAAACCATTTTCTTGCCATGCTCTGTCAGATGGCATTATCCCCATAAACGGCGCAAATATTTCTGGCTGTCTCCGCTGCTCTCACCTCTCTATTTGACTCAAACAGAAGAAGACAAATATGTCTGAAATGTTCCGAGTTCTCCACTTGGCACTCCATTTTCTAGCTTCCACAGCTCCATTCATTATCTCTAAATGAGAAAATGACAATGTGTAAACTCAAATAGCAACAGTGAACTACAAACAAAAAATGATAATCGATAAATAAATCCATAGCAATGGGAATACCAACATGCAAAACAAAAATGCTACGAACTTATGCACCAACTTAGAGTTAAATTCTTTGTCTCAACTAAAACTACCTGCAACAGGGACCTAATATTTAAATACCAAAAATATGGACAACTGTTTCTTCAGCTGACACTTTTACACTTGGGCCCTGAGTTTTCCTCTAACAATGATCTGAAATCACTCCTTTCCAAAACAAATTGAAAGTTCAACTTCTAAGCGATTCTAGCTCGTCCTAAGAATACTTATTTTCACTATTTCATAGAAGTTTTCTAAATGAAATGAAATACTGCACTGACTAATAATCACCATTCAGACTCACAGTTTTTGACCAACGCACAAATTTATCCAAACTACAAATCTGAACAGCTTAACTGCCTCTCTATCCTTCAATAGCTCAATTATTTTCAGTATTCAATGTTATTTAATTATTTGTCTGTGAACCATTATATAAAATGGTATTGGACAAGTTTACATGAATAATGGAAAATTATAGCTTTCAAAAATACATAAGTACATGGATATATCAGTAAAACGACTAATTTCTTCAAAAATAGCCTCTAAAATACAAGATTTTCAAAAAAAAAATTTCTGATATACTCAATTACCAAATATTACAATCACTTTATGCTCTCTCAAAGTTTTTTACATATTTGCAGAGTTATTTATAAAACATTAGACAAATTTTGTGCCTCAAGATATTCTTAAACACTGTATAGACAAGTCTGAATCAAGTGACATTTCAGTTTATTTTTATATTTATATAGTTTGGCAAACTGTTGTACAGAAGACATCCTGCCTTTACAGGTTCTTTGTCAGTTAATTTGAGCCGGTTTCCTTCAATATGATAGTCACCTTTATTTCATGTCTTATTATTATGGATATCTCTGTTTAACAAAGCAGCGTGATTATTTTTTGCACAAATAATTGTTTCAAATGTGTACAGTGACGCTACTGTTGATATGTTTAGTTCTCTGAATTTAATTCTGCAGGAATCTTCAAGAGATAATTTTGTTATGCATCTTACAGCCATATGTTGTAGCTTTGGTATTCTTTGCATGTGAACTTTTGCACAATTTCCCCAGACGAAGATACGATATGAAATTTGTGAATTAACTATCCCATAGTACGTTGTTAGCAGTGTTTGTGTGATAATTGTTCTTGACATTTTTTTCATTAGAAACATACTTGAATTCACTTTATGAGAAATATTATTTGTATGCTTCTCCTGTGTCAAGTACCCATCCACTGTCATTCCCAGGAATTTATAACTTTCTGTATCTTTTAGATCAAAGTATCCAAGCTTGTCAGTAATGTTGTTCAAGTTAGATGTTTTTTTTTGCATTTATTTTTATATATGTGATTTTATTTGCATTTATAAAAATATTATTTCCTCTCAAATAATTGTTTCCATTTTCCATATTTAGAAAAGCTTGCTTTTGTAAGTCATTTGCTGAAACACTAATCAAATGAAGTGTCCTCTGTATACATGATGGCATTTCCACCTACTATTTTGGACATATCATTTACATATAAAATGAAAAGTAGCAAGCCCAGCATTGATCCTTGAGGCACTCCACAATGAACAAATTCAAAATTTGATTAGACATTTGTAATAGTATTACTTACATTTTGTTTTATTTCCATACACTGTGCTCTGTTTTCCATGAATGAATTTATGATATCAACTGCTTTCCCCCTCATACCATATTACCTAAGCTTTTCTAATAATATGTCGTGGTAGACAGAATCAAAACCTTTTGAAAGGTCAAGAAACATTCCACTAACTTTATTTTGTTGGTCTAGCGCCTTAATTACACACATTATAAATTCAGCTATTGCTCTGTTAGTTGATCTACCCTCCCGAAACCCATACTGTGCATCATTCAAAGTATTGCCTTTTTCTGTAAAACTGACTGTTCTATCTTTAATTACATACTCTGTTATTTTAGATAAGACAGGTGTAGCTCACTGGTGTCCAAAATTAAAGCAACAACCCGCTATTTCCCCATCTTTTATGTAATTCACAATATAATCATACAAGCTGTCAACAGATGTCTGTACGATCGTGTTCTGCACGGAAGATGGCATTCCAGTCAACGCGCAACCATGCCAAGGATGATGTCAGGGCACCTATCAATGGGACAGTGTTTCTGGCTAGTCCCACATCCAGAACTGCTGTGCGCACAGTCACAGACAGTACAGTACGACACAGAGAAGACGCCTACCGGACTCTCTGCAGTGGAGGGCCATGGGAAGAATGGAAACAGGGCAGTCACAAGCTGACGTGGCCCCATGGCTAAATGTGAATTATTCTGTTGTTTCTTGGATGAGGGAGGATCGTTATTTGGCAGAGAGGGCACAACCGTACCTCTTTAGTACTGCACGACAACTGGCATCTGAGCTCGCAGCATCCACTGGACGTGTTGTATGAAGGCAAACGGTGTACACAACGCTTTGATAGAGTGGCCTTTATTGTCAGAGGCCTGCAGTATGTGTACCTCTAATGCATCTTCACAGAAGGGAGTGTCTAGAGTGGAGTCGTCAACATGCCACCTGGATGATTTAATAATAGGCTAATGTCCTTTGCACAGATGAGTCTCTATTTGCTCTGGAGAGTACTTCTAAACGGGTTTGCATCTGGAGGCAACGTGGAACATGATTTTGGGACCCAAACATTGTGGAAAGAGACCCATATTGAGGAAGATCCCTATTGGAGTGAACAAGGATAATGTTGACCACTCGATCATGAAATTGAACAGGTGAATCGAAAGGGTTTAACTGCTGACAGCTATCTTGGTGAGACGTTGGGGCACCATGTGTGGTTGTTATGAGGTGCTGTGGAACCATACTTTGTACCGATGGACGATTGTCTTCGACCTCATAGAGTACGGAAGTAGTGGAACAACAAGGATGTCAGTGCATTTTGTTAGTATGGGTTGCCTACATCAGGGGCAGGTATGCACTCAGGGGCAAACCTATTGTTCTCCTTTGATTGACATTTCAATAACCTATTGTTCTCCTATGACTGACAGTACTTAATCAATTGTTCTCCTTTGATTGACAGGTACTTAACCTATTGTTCTGCTAAAAGGATTCTTCCTTTTGATTGACAGGTACTTAACCTATTGTTCTGCTAAGTGGATCCTACCTTTTGATTGACAGGTCCTTAACTTATTGTACCCTCACCTCTTTCCCCTCACCACACCCCTTCCCAACCCTACAGGTACATTTTTAGGCCTGAGTTATTTAAATGGCCCGTCTCACTCATGTCAATTTGATTGACTTCTTAATTAAATTGATCAATTAATTAACCTCTCCCCCTCTGGTAAGCCCCTCCCCTTCCACCCCCCCCCCTCCTGAAAATTGGCTGCTCGGTGGTAGAGAGGAAGGATCTCATGACAGGAAATTTAAGGGCATATTGTTTATTTATAAAAATTCAGTTTACGGGGTTGGATTTCTGTTGCTCATCATTATTTGCTGTTTGGAGAGATGTAAGTCTTGTAAGAAATAATTACATCAATCGCTTTTCTTTTTTTATTGCAATCACACAAGGAATATCATCATGAAACACCTATCACATCTAAGTACACTGGCAAATCTTTCGATTGCGAAGCACGCACTGTCCGCCGCCTCCCTATCCACTGGACTGCACAGAACGCCATCACACATGATCCCAGGAGTCGGGTTCCACTGGCAGCCCCCGCAAAGTGACGACGCGGCCGTCAGCTGCTGAACCACGAACAGGTATCAGTTCGGGTGCTACAAGGATGAGGCGGCAGCATTATTTTGATACACGACACCTGAAAAATACCTGTATAATATGTGTTCACCTAGGCACCATTGCTGGTGCAATGACCCAGAACTGCAGGTCCAGCGCTATAGAAATCTCTTCCAGTGCTTTCCAGAATAGCTCAGGGTGCAATGGTCCTAGCGATCCTAACGGAACATGCGAGCTGACACACTGCCGTGAAATGTTAGCATAGTGACTCCTCATCTAGAAAGTTCTCAATGTTGTCACATGGCTATGTAAATAAGAGTAAGGTCGACATCTCGGAAATTGTAAAGTGTTGTAGAAATCGTTAACGGTCGCTGTTGTAGGAGCTTTTGTGATGCCTCATCTTGCCTGCATGAAAATTCTTGTCCTTTCAGGACCTCTTTATGAAGATAGCCCAGAATAACGCCGATTCCATTCTTCCTCGCCATCCTAACTGGACAGCCCACTCCTGCTGCCAGTATGGGGGTGGGGGCACTGTTTACCTTTTTTTACTGCAGATGAGACTTTCAGCGGCAAAAAACTATTTTGTACAGATCACCGTATTGCACTGACAGTTAAGCCCCGCAAAAAATCGTCAAATACATCCCACATACTACTCACTGTGCCACAGTGGAACGCCAACGGATGAAATTGCCGCTGTAAGTGCGGCCCATGTCCACAGCTGCAGAAACGTGTGTCAGGTAGATTTAAGTGTATGACACACCCATTCGCTGGTCATACCAAGGACAAATTTGCCTCGCTCACAAAGTGCGCCAGCCGGTGTGACCTTGCGGTTCTAGGCGCTTCAGTCTGGAACCGTGTGACCGCTACAGTCGCAGGTTCGAATCCTGCCTCGGGCATGGATGTGTGTGATGTCCATAGGTTACTTAGGTTTAAGTAGTTCTAAGTTCTAGGGGACTGATGACCACAGATGTTAAGTCCCATGGTGCTCAGAGCCATTTGAATCATTTGAAACCGCAAAGTGCACGAACGACATGGCTTTCAGACGGTCTTGAGCCAATCACAGGGCTCTAGAGGGTCTACATCTCCCCTACCACACAGCGGCACAAACTCATATCGAACCAGGGCAAGCGTTAAGAAACCTGTGTATCTGAAAAAAAAAGAAACCGCCAAATACAGGGGTTTTTCAAGTTTTCGCAGATGGGGAAGGGATGATTTTTTCCAAAGCCATGTCGCTTCCCATGGCAACAGGTGAACAGATACGATCTCAAAGATCTTTACCTAAATCGCCTGTGTCTTGGAGCTTGTTAGTCCTAGCTATGAGGTGCAATAAAGATTCTATCTCTAAACGTTTCTCAGACGCCAAAGTTTTCTTATACAACTAAGGCGGCCAAGGGAAGTGGTTCAGTGGCCTATTTGCACTCTCGCCAAACATGAAAACATGTGAAACTTTATTACATGTGGCTCTGCACACAATGCCCAGTTTACAACTCCACTGTGTAGATGCATTCCTTTAGACCATCGCCCCAGCCCAAGCTTCTGCTGTTGCCACAGCAGGTAGCATGACATTGTCCTGCTGGAGTCCTGTCTCGATGAGGGGCTACCCTGTCTGCCCTGTATGGCTGTGGGCTGCCTGGAAAGATTTACTAAGGGATGGGCTCATCACCAATTGATAGCAACCACCAGCAAGCCGTTTCTACGAGCTAAGAATCATAAAAATTTCTCATGCTTTTAGCGACCTACCAGGCTCCATCAGTGTCTGCTCAGGCTGTTAACTTTCTAAAGTCTCGCTCAAGGTGCGTCAGGTTGTAATAACATCTTTAAGAATTTTCCATATGTGAAAAATAGGTGAGAGAGTAACTTCCCCTCTCTCAGTTTTTACTATCATCCTCCTAGGTTTATTATTTGTAAGAGGAATAAAATTAACATACTAATGGTCATCATTGGTGAACCGTTTCAAACTAAGTCAAAAGATTTTACTAAATGTAAGAATCTGAGGAAAATTGGTAATTCATACTCATTACCTAGTTCTTTTAATACATTCGCGACTTGAAAATGGTCCATTGTGCTGTAATTGATACTAAAGTCAGCTTGTTTCACTGTCTGATTAAAATATAGTGTTTGTTGAATGTGATAATTTTGGTGGAAACCCTGTACAGTTCGTTTAGGAGGCTGATAGTTTTTTTAAATTTTTTATGTCTTTTTGCCCCTTCCCTGTGAAACAACTTATGGTCCTTTAAATCATGTACCAGTCGAGCATGCATTGTACCTCTTATTGATCGCCTCTCTCCTTACTATCGAGGTTGCGTAGAACTCTACAAAAGAACAGATACATGCTTTTATAGTCAACTGACATTCAGAGTCCTTCACTATTCCTGGTTGCTCGAGGAAAACTCCACTAAATGTTGTGAAACTGACCTTAAATGTTTTCATTGATGTATGGTAATTTTTTGCAGTCTGGCTCAGTTTCTACACTATAATGTTTCTTATATGCTCCCTGTAGATAGGGGAAATAGCATCAAATTCGTAATCTTCACTTCTAGAATAATGGAAACATTTCATAGGCAATTCCTAGTCACAGAAGGCAGAACAAGCTTTTTTCGAAATCGGTAATTCTGTAATGGTTCCCCAAAAAAACTGTGTTTTTCAAGGCTTGGGATGACCCAGACCTCTTCTTCCCAATCATATCAGGGATAACAAGCGTCTTTCGAAATTTTTAATGCCACAACGCTTCTCCAAAAAACCAGTGCTTTGCAAGGCACCGGTATTTCGCCTAGGAATGACGAAAGCCTCAAGTCGAAAAGGTATGGCCTGATATTTTCGTAGGTAGCAGAATTTCTTGCTCAAATGCTCTGCTCAGATTACTGGAGGCAGCTATCATATGATAATGTTGTAGCAAATAACGATTTTCTCTGTGGAGTAGCTTTCAAGAAAGGCTCAATATGGGGTAGGGTTCACTGCCAATGTCCACTAAATAGTGTACTTTAGTATCTAACCAGGCATGGATAGTTACTGCTCGTCTAACGTGGCTCAAATTCTTACTTGCGGCACATTACATCTGCTTTTGGTTCTAGATACTATATTTCCAAAAATTGAATATCAGCTTTCTATCGAAGCTCTCATTACAATGAAACACATATGCTTAGTAGTAGGGCAACTAGGACTTCACCCCACATTGCATTGTTGAGAAATTTATTTAAGATGGCGGATCCAACATGGCGGTGATAGATGTGGCAACATCACAATGACATCATAGCGGGAAGTTCAAATTTTGGCATGCTTAGTAGTAGGGGAATTAGGACTTCACCCCACATTGCATTGTTGAGAAATTTATTTAAGATGGCGGATCCAACAAGTCGGTGATAGATGTGGCAACATCCCAATGACGTCATAGCGGGCAGTTCAAATTTTGGCATGAAAATATCTCAGTTAGGCTACCTCCACTAGCCTAAGCCCCTTCCCTCCCATTTCACCACTCCCCACCCAAAGGAAATGGCGGGAAAAAGGATCACTTGGGCTACCTAAACTAACCTAAGTCATCCAGACATCACCTCTTCCTTGGCATTGGTGGGAAAAAGACTGAGTCTGTGCTGGGCTGCTGTATAGTATGGACGTAAGTCTTTATTTGGCATGTATTGTTTATTTAAACAATTTGAGTTGTCATAGGGAGTAGCCCCATCCAGTGTTCACCATGAGGTCTGGAGTCCATCTCACCTAGTACACAGTACTGCCACCAGAGGGTGCTGTTGGCCCTCCCGTGATGTAAACCAGGATGGCGGTCTGGGGAAAAATGGTGGGAATAGGACTCAGTCTGTGTCCAGCTATTGGAGAGGAAGAAGTGTACTTCATTAATTTTCAGTGGGAAGTTGGAATACTTTATTTAGGGATGGATTTCATGTAGTTTATTTATTACTATGATACAAAACACTCGCTCTGACGTGCTTGGAGTCACAATAAATAGTCTACAGAGCTGCAAACAGCTCGTAAATTACCGAAACAATGCAGTATAGTGATGTACAGACACGCAAACAACTCGTAAATTGTCAAAATAAGGCATGCAAAACGTTCTGCAAACACGTTTACTACTTGTAAACTGCGACATAATGCAGTGCACAACCTACAGAAATGTTCACAAAATAATGTAGTACACTGATGTACAGACACATTCACAACGTGTAAAATTGGCAAAATAATGCATGTATACTGCACTTCATTCCATTCATGATCTGTAGGCCCCTTTCACTTTCAATGCAATATGACTGCTGTATGTTTCTCAATCTGCACAAAATAGTTTGCCACGGAGAGTCTAGTAATTTGTACACCTGCAGAAAGTGGCGGTGGGTTTCGAAATATGCCGTGAACTTTTAAATAGTAATTGTTCTGATTTTCCCATCTGTGCTTAGACACAAGTGTGCTCCGAAAAGTGAGGAAAATAAAAAAATAAGAGCCTTACATCCATGACTCCAGCAGAAAATATAAGCTAAGCCTACACAGCGTTTCCCTGCATGATCAGAATAGAAAAGCGCCGCAATTGTTTAAATATTCCATACTGTAATCGATTTCCTGACAAATTTTTTAAATAAACTATATCTCACTACATATATTTCTACGAATAAATAAGTAGTAGTATGTCAAACTTGCATCCTGTAAATTGTTTAAATAAGCAGTATTCCATACACTGCAGTCAATTTCCCAACAAATTCTTTAACCAAATAAATAAACTGTGTTCTAAACTCCAACTTGTTTTGCATAAATAGTTTAAATAAACAATATTGCACACATTGTCTAAATTGTTTAAACAATATCCCATGCACTGCAATCGATATCCCGCCCCATGGCCAATCAACTGAGTCTTTTTCCTGCCAATTTCCATGTGGGGAGAGTTAATTAATTGATCGATT
Organism: Schistocerca piceifrons; assembly: GCF_021461385.2. Classification (NCBI taxonomy): domain Eukaryota; kingdom Metazoa; phylum Arthropoda; class Insecta; order Orthoptera; family Acrididae; genus Schistocerca; species Schistocerca piceifrons. The sequence goes on along the minus strand of NC_060149.1, from coordinate 421,569,069 downwards.
TAATTAATTAGTCAATGACATTAAGTGACATCAAAAGTGTGCTTGTATCGTTGGGCGGAGTTCCCAGGGGGGGGGGGGGAGGAGGAGGGGGAGGGGGGGGAGCAGTGACATGGAGAAACACTTAACTAAATATTAGGTTAAGGACCTGTCAATCAAAAGGACAGCTTATCTCTAGGCAGTCATAATCCTCTTAGCAGAAAAATAGGTTAAGAACCTGTCAATCGAAAGAGTACAACAGGTTTACCGTTGAATGTATATTTGCCCCTGATGTAGGCAACCCATAATGTTGGGCGTTTCCCCCCCCCCCCCCCCCCCCTTGCCCTATCGCTGTCGTTCCCCCTTAATGTGAAGTCGACATTCCAGGCATTTGAGATGGAGCAGTAAGTCAATTGGAATGGAGCACAGCTGAGGAACTGACGTCCGGGCATCCTGTAATGTCCCATAGATTTTGCTCAGAACTGGGCGCTCAAATATCCTGAGATGGTGTTCAGCTGTATTCGTTAGTGTCCACGCTTTGCATCCGTAGGCTACAACTAGCTTGATTGTGACCCTATAGAGCGTGAACCAGAACTCCACTGAGAAACTTTCAGAGGTTGTGTCTCAGGAGGCTAGTTACAGAGTAATAATATAATAATGATTTGTTCAGTTTATTACCCGAATTACCTTCGTTTCTGCGTAAATACCGCCACAACAATAAAAATTCTGTAATATGTAATCCCAAAACGTATTACACCACCACCGGTTTTTCGTAGAAGCCCGTGTACAGGTGCGAAAGGACTGATGTGTTTGTCGTCATTGTGGGAACAGCTCAGCATGGAAGTCGTTGTGGCGCTCTTCCGCTGCGTTCAGTGAAACCACACACGAAGTGCATATCGGGCAACTCGTCATCAGTAAGCCCATGCATACTGCTGTGCATCGCTGTTGACGGACAACTAAAACCGCCGGAAAAACAACTCCGAGGCAGAACAGTGCAGTACTTACTGCACGCTTGAGGGCGAAGAGCGAAGAGGACATTACTGCTGTCAACAGCAAGTACGGTCAGTGAACGGAACGAGAAACACAGCGTATACCGTCGACATTTGCACTGTTGTGCACTATTTTCAGTGCAATACTGGTATAAAGCTAAATGCGCGAAAAACAAACGAAATGCAACAACGTTGCAACGAGCCGTTGGAGACTGTTGTGACAAAACTCTCTGAATGTATCCTTGAACAACCTCTGAAAGTTAGTCAGTGGATTGCAGCCCACCCTGTATATTTGCAGTTTCAGCTGTCTGTTTAATAACCAGCAGGCCAATAATTTCTTAAACGTGTCGAAGCGTCTACTACCGCTTGCGATGCGCAGTTTTATTTGAGTTGACATGAAATTCGTCCTGTTAATATAATACCCCAATCAAAGTTCTATAAATGATCAAAATTGAAGAATATTTCTGATAGTTTACCCAGGTTATGACTTTACTTTTTGGAGAAATTCATGTACTTAGTCCTCCTTTCATTGATAGCAAGGCTATCAATATGTTGGCGGCTTCTTTCAGCTCACATATTGTTCTCACTAGTGAAACTGTTGTTCTACTAACAGTTGTTACATTATCAGAACATTCTTATACCTGAGTTGACTTCGTACCTCTGTAACCAGATATTTAGGCTTTCGGATATACAGGGTGGTCCATTGATCGTGACCGGGCCAACTATCTCACGAAATAAGCGTCAAACGAAAAAACTACTAAGACCAAAACTTGTCTAGCTTGAGGGGGAAAACCAGATGGCGCTATGTTTGGCCCTCTAGATGGCGCTGCCATAGGTCAAACGGACATCAACAGCGTTTTTTTTTAAAATAGGAACCCCCATTTTTTATTACATATTCGTGTAGTACGTAAAGAAATATGAATATTTTAGTTGGACCACTTTTTTCGCTTTGTGATGGATGGCGCTGTAATAGTCACAAACATACTTCTCACAATTTTAGACGAACAGTTGGTAACAGGTAGGTTTTTTAAATTAAAATACAGAACGTAGGTACGTTTGAACTTTTTATTTCGGTTGTCCCAATGTGATACATGTACCTTTGTGAACTTATCCTTTCTGAGAACACATGCTGTTACAGCGTGATTACCTGTAAATACCACGTTAATGCAATAAAGGCTCAAAATGATGTCCGTCACCCTCAATGCATTTGGCAATACGTGTAACGACATTCCTCTCAACAGCGAGTAGTTCGCCTTCCGTAATGTTCGCACATGCATTGACAATGCGCTGACGCATGTTGTCAGGCGCTGACGGTGGATCACGATAGCAAATATCCTACAACTTTCCCCACAGAAAGGAATCCGAGGACGTCAGATCCAGTGAACGTGCGGGCCATGGTATCGTACTTCGACGACCAATCCACCTGTCACGAAATATGCTATTCAATACCGCTTCAGCTGCATGCGAGCTATGTGCCGGACATCCATCATGTTGGAAGTACATCGCCATTCTGTCATGCAGTGAAACATCTTGTAGTAACATCGGTAGAACATTACGTAGGAAATCAGCATACACTGCACCATTTAGATTGCCATCGATAAAATGAGGGTCAATTATCCTTCCTCCAATAATGCCGCACCATACGTTAACCCGCCAAGGTAGCTGATGTTCCACTTGTCGCAGCCATCGCGGATTTTCCGTTGCCCAATAGTGCATATTATGCCGGTTTACGTAACCACTGTTGGTGAATGACGCTTCGTCGCTAAGTAGAACGCGTGCAAAAAATCTGTCATTGTCCCGTAATTTCTCTTGTGCCCAATGGCAGAACTGTACACGATGTTCAAAGGCGTCGCCATGCAATTCCTGGTGCATAGAAATATGGTATGGGTGCAATCGATGTTGATGTAGCATTCTCAACACCGACGTTTTGGAGATTCCCGAGTCTCGCGCAATTTGTCTGCTACTGATGTGCGGATTAGCCAAGACAGCAGCTAGAACACCTACTTGGGCATCATCATTTGTTGCAGCTCGTGGTTGACGTTTCACATGTGGCTGAACACTTCCTGTTTCCTTAAATAAGGTAACTATCCGGAGAACGGTCCGAACACTTGGATGATGTTGTCCAGGATACCGAGCAGCATACATAGCACACGCCCGTTGGGCATTTTGTTCACAATAGTCATACATCAACACGATATCGACCTTTTCCGCAATTGGTAAACGGTCGACTTTAACACGGATAATGCATCACGAAGCAAATAGCTTCCGCACTGTTACGTGATACCACGTACTTGTACGTTTTTGACAATTACAGCGCCATCTATCACAAAGCGAAAAAAGTGGTCCAACTAAAACATTCATATTTCTTTACGTACTACACGAATATGTAATAAAAAATGGGGGTTCCTACTTAAAAACCGAGCGAGGTGGCGCAGTGGTTAGACACTGGACTCGCATTCGGGAGGACGACGGTTCAATCCCGCGTCCGGCCATCCTGATTTAGGTTTTCCGTGATTTCCCTAAATCGCTCCAGGCAAATGCCGGGATGGTTCCTTTCAAAGGGCACGGCCGACTTCCTTCCCCGTCCTTCCCTAATCCGATGAGACCGATGACCTCGCTGTCTGGTCTCCATCCCCAAAAACAACCAACCAACCTACTTAAAAAAACAGTTGATATCCGTTTGACCTATGGCAGCGCCATCTAGCGGGCCAACCATAGAGCCATCTGGTTTCCCCCTTCAAGATAGACGAGTTTCTTTATTTGTAGTTTTTTCGTTTGATGCTTATTTCGTGAGATTTGGCCCGGCCACTATCAGTGGACCACCCTGTATACTTCAAGAATCAGGTCAAAAAGTATTGTAGAGGGGTCGCCTACTTGTTTAACTCTTTTACTGCTGATAAACCATTTACTCAGTTCTCCATCCACTCATACTTGTTATGCTATCATTTTTGTCAAAACTGTCGTGCACCATAATGAAACTCCATTAAAGTAATAAATCCAGCAAACGTAAATTAACCCACAGCTAGAAATGAGAGTACAAGTATTATTAAGATTAACGACAGTGGTTGCCATCTACATCTACATCTACATCCATACTCCGCAAGCCACCTGACCGTGTGTGGCGGAGGGTACCTTGAGCACCTCTGTCGGTTCTCCCTTCTATTCTTGTATTGCTCGTGGAAACAAAGATTGTCGGTATGCCTCTGTGTGGGCTCTAATCTCTCTGATTTTATCCTCATGGTCTCTTCCCGAGATATACGTAGGAGGGAGCAATATACTGTTTGACCCCTCGGTGAAGGCCTGTTCTCGAAACTTTAACAAAAGCCTGTACCGAGCTACTGAGTGTCTCTCTTGCAGAGTCTTCCACTGGAGTTTATCTATCATCTCCGTAACGCTTTCGCGATTACTAAATGATCCTGTAACGAAGCGCGCTGCTCTCCGTTGGATCTTCTCTATCTCTTCTATCAACCCTATCTGGTATGGATCCCACACCGGTGAGCAGTATTTAAGCAGTGGGCGAACAAGTATACTGTAACCTACTTCATTTGTTTTCGGACTGCATTTCCTTAGGATTCTTCCAATGAATCTCAGTCTGGCATCTGCTATACCGACGATTAATTATATATGGTCATTCCATTTTAAATCACCCCTAATGCCTACTACCAGATAATTTATGGAATTAACTGCTTCCAGTTACCGACCTGCTATATTGTTGCTAAATTATAAAGGATCTTTCTTTCTACGTATTCGCAGCACATTACACTTGTCTACATTGAGATTCAATTGCCATTTCCTGCACCATGTGTCAATTCGTTGTAGATTCTCCTGCATTTCAGTACAATTTTCCATTGTTTCAACCTCTCGATATATTAAAGCATCATCCGCAAAAAGCCTCAGTGAACCTCCGATGTTATCCACAAGGTCATTTGTATACATTGCGAATAGCAACGGTCCTACGACACTCCCCTGCGGCACACCTGAAATCACTCTTACTTCGGAAGACTTCTCTCCATTGAGAATGACATGCTGCGTTCTGTTATCTAGGAACTCTTCAATCCAATCACACAATTGGTCTTATAGTCCATATGCCCTTACTTTGTTCATTAAACGACTGTGGGAGACTGTATCAAACACCTTGCGGAAGTCAAGAAACACGGCATCTACCTGGGAACACATGTCTATGGCCCTCTGAGTCTCGTGGACGAATAGCGCTAGCTGGGTTTCACACGATCGCCTTTTTCGAAACCCATGCTGATTCCTACAGAGTAGATTTTTAGTCTCCAGAAAAGTCATTATACTCGAACATAATACGTGTTCCAAAATTCTACAACTGATCAACGTTAGAGATATAGGTCTATAGTTCTGTACACCTGTTGGACGTCCCTTCTTGAAAACGGGGATGACCTGTGCCCTTTTCCAATCTTTTGGAACGCTACGCTCTTCAAGAGACCTACGATACACCGCTGCAAGAAGGGGGGGGGGGGGGGCAAGTTCCTTCCCGTATTCTGTGTAAAATCGAACTGGTATCGCATCAGGTCCAGTGGCATTTCCTCTTTTGAGCGATTTTAATTGTTTTTCTATCCCTCTGTCATCTATTTCGATATCTACCATTTTGACATCTGTGCGATAATCTAGAGAAGGAACTACAGTGCAGTCTTCATCTGTGAAACAGCGTCGGAAAAAGACATTTAGTATTTCGGCCTTTAGTCTGTCATCCCCTGTTTCAGTACAATTTTGGTCACAGAGTGTCTGGACATTTTGTTTTGATCCACCTACCGCTTTGACATAAGACCATATCTAATTACCAAATTTCCATAATAATTTCTTTTTCTGGAGAATTGTTTAAATGTGTAGTTCGGAAGCCTAATGACTGCATGTCGAGCAGAGGACAGCCGAACAGGGGGAGTGCATCTGTGTCTCACCATTAGGGACGGGACGTGGTGCTCTTCAAAGAACAGACACCACCACAATGGCAGGGGAAGGAGAAGCCAAGTAAGAGTTGAGACTAGCATATTGTATGCAGCCCAAGCTCTGCTGGAGAGGCGCCATCTGTTTTTGTGTACTAAGGAGAGAATGCCATTGTGTACTGTTTTTAATGTGGGGAGTCCTCTGGTGCCAAGGAGGTGTGTCGTGACTTAACACTGATGGAGAGCACATAATGGCAATGTCCTGTAGCCTTCAGGAAGCCCGTATTCAGGGAACTGATAGTCCAAGGATGGTGAAAATATAAGAGTTCTGAAGTGGAGTGAGAGAAGAGACGCTCTGGCCCTTTTATCCGCAGCTCGTGGTGTAATGGCTAGCGTTGCTGCCTTTGGGTCCCGGGGTCCCGGGTTCGACTCCCGGCCGGGTTGAGGATTTTCTCTGTCCGGGGACTGGGTGTTTGTGTTGTCCTCATCATTCGTGAATGTGGCTAGATTGGACTGTGTAAAAATTGGACTGTGTAAAAAATTGGGACTTTGTACGGGTGCTGATGACCGCGCAGTTGAGCGCCCCACAAACCAAACGCTATCAACATTATCGGGCCCCTTTTGTGTTTCATAGCACAGCACCAGCGGCCGTCAGACTGAATTGTTGTTGACTCTTCTAAGGAACAGTAAGAGCAGCTACCACTGGATCATATAAATAAATTCTGGAGTGGGAGAAAGGAACCCACTTGTGTGTGCATGAAGAAGGCTTCACTGGCTAAAATACGAAATAGGGCAGATGGTAATAAAAGTTGCCTGTTTCTGAGCTCCGGCACTAAAAAACCCTCACGATTGGTAAATTATGTTAAAACTGAGTATGGAAAAGAGATTGTTGCATTGTTAGAAGAGATCTAATTGGACGGCACTTGGAAGAGTCACTGTCATTGGTGAAAAAAAATCGTGCACAAAACACACCTTAAAAAGATAGAGCGAAAATTCTGCTTCTTGCTGAGAGAGCTCTGTAAAACTTATTTCCATCCGAGACTCAGTAAAGAATGCTTCAGCGGAAAGAGGGACTTGGATACCAGGCTCTGAGGGAGAGCAGCCTTCGGTGCAGACCAGATGACTTAAAATTTTCAGCTACCACAGTCGCCATTTGCGTGCACTGGTGATGCCAAGTGTGGTGAGCAACTGCAGTGTTCGGAAGCAGAGGTTTAGAATATACATGAAGATTAAAGATTGACGATAGGTTTTCACATTTTTAATTCAAGAACATTTATTAGCACTCTAGAGCTCAACATGTGCTCAGTCAAAATAGTGATTGCATGAATGATTCTTTCTGTAGTTCTGTCTTTCCTCTCTGATTAACATTTGGTAATCACTATGTGACTTCCATGAAGCCAGTTGTTTTTCCAAATGTTGTGTTGATTTTAATGTATTCACTTCAACCTCATTACTCAATTTTCGATGCGTTTTTGATATTTTATTCCCAATGAACCTGCTTTAAAACTTAATGAAGATAACGATGTCCTGTCCTTGTGCACTTGTGTTTGACTTGAAAACTACAGTAAATTGTAATAAATAAGGTTTTATAGCGAAAAACTTTCTAAAGACAAGATCACATAAATGTTGTGCGCCCCCGGTAGCTGCGTGGTGAGCGCGACAGACTGTCAGTCCTAAGGGCCCGGGCTCGATTCCCAGTTGGGTTGCAGATTTTCTCCGCTCAGGGACTGGGTGTTGTGTTGTCCTAATCATCATCATCTCCTCCCCATCGACGCACAAGTCACTGATGTGGCGTCAGATCGAAAGACTTGCTAACGGTCTACCCGACGGGAGGCCCTAGTCACACGACATTTATTTGCATAAAAGTGTCTTTACTTTCAGCAACCGGTTTCGACAGACTATGCTCTCATCTTCAGGTCTTCAAAATTTTTGTTACTAAACGTGTTCATTGTGAGTTGGAACTTCGTGCCAAGTTGTCATGCTAGTGGTTAAAATGTAGCACATTATACAAAGGTTTGTCAAAAATATAACATTTACAGTTAAAAAGCAACTTGTGCACCTAGCCATGAAGGTATACGTAACGCTTACAGACGATTGTTGTCATAAAAATCACAATATACAATAACATGCACAGTAGCACATCTGTTTACGTTAGTTTCTCATGTTCCATTAATTGGCGAACCATCTTTTTATCTCTACATGAGAAAACTCAAGTTTTATAGTGACCATTGTTTCATTCAGTAGTTTGACGAACTCCCTACTTTTTATCATCTAGTTAGTTACAGCACCCATGTTTCATGTCTACTAGGACTACCCAGTTTAATTAATTCAGTTCATGAAGTTATCCATTGTGCAACACCTGGAATGAAATTACGATACGATATTTACGATCTTGCGGTGCCTATGTCGTTTAGAAGTACAAATCGTACTTCTGAACAACTCAGGCAATGCAATATCATATCTATCCGCCGACACCGGACAAGCGACTTTCAATAAAAATGTCTCCCCTGTACCGAAATATACGTAATGGATGTACGAGTGCAGGTGGATGACACATGGTGACGCCATATGGAAGTTTGGGTCAGGCCGCGAAGTATGCTCGGATATCCTAATTGTAAGGCGACCGCTCACGATAAGCGGGAAATGTGGGTTCGAGTCCAGGTGTTGTACAGATTTTCGTTGTCGTAATTTCGTTATACAGCTGATGGTTGTCCATATTCACAACTCCGAATATATTTCATGCATGGTATTAAATTCTCTTGAGCCTATGGGAAGCTATCTGTTTGTCGATAGGTTAACCTGGTACAGAACTTTCTGACATCCACATGGGTATGTCGATGGATCAGTCATAACCTCACACACTGAAGCTTCGGAATCATGCTTGAATGAATTAAACAAACTTACAAGGGAAGTGTCAAATCAAATATGTCGAAACTTGTCTTGACATTATTTATACGAGAAGAATACACCGAAAGATACACAGTGTGAAATTTTTAATTGCAATGATTCACCGCCAGTAATTTTTTCAAAAAACTTTGAAAATTGAGAAATTCGCAGCTCGTCAGGTGGCTAGAAGAATGTACACCACTACCATAGCTGCGGGAGACAGCACATGCACAATATGGCGGGTATAGCTTTGGTTGAAGGAAAATCGCTAAACAGATAACACAGGCACAACGCAATAGTAATTTGTAAAGTGAATTTCAGCTTCTGTTGATAGTTTTCTTACTATTAGTTACTATACGCTTGAACTTGCAACTCATTTCATATCCATCATAAGCAGCAGTTGCCTTTGCAGTGTCGCTAAGTGTTAACAATGGAGATAGAACTGAATTAATTTTGTGTTTTCTTCGTACATGCTAGGTAACAGCATTTGTATTTGTGCAAGTTCCAGAGTTTCCCAGTAATCTGGAATCCAGTTAATGTTTTCAACCTTTCAAAGCTGAAACATGAAGAAACTGGTATGCAGTCGAAATCATCTACTTCTCCTGAAGACCTACATATGCGTTATTTATTAGTTAAATTCTTGGACATCCATTTGAACGATGTTGACGTTTCATTAAAAACTGTGGAAACATCAGAAGAAGCAGGAAATAACTGACTTTTCCGTGGATTGTGGTCCGAACAATGATTTTTTTTTATTGGTTAAAGTCCAGATGAAAACCACAGCTTCTTCTTAGCCCGTAGAAAACATGTACGGTAATAGCTTTCAATGTCAATGTAAAGGTGGTAAATTTTTTTGTTAAACGAAGGAAGGAGAAAACGTTTGAAGTGTGTACAAAGCCAGTTCCGTTTTGTAAAACCTGAATGTGGATTGTATAAATGGAGCAAAGATCTCCTCAAAGTACAAAACACATGTCAAAATGAAACTCGCAAAATTGTAAAATAAAAACTATGCAAAATATTTAGGACTGGTCGTGAGAGTCACAGTTACCGAAGGAGATCTATGTGACTGGGCCGTCTGAGTTTCAAGTGAGATTGCCGGCCGATGTGGCCGAGCGGTTCTAGGCGCTTCAGACTGTAACCGCGCGACCGCTACGGTCGCAGGTTTGAATCCTGCCTCGGGCATGGATGTGTGTGATGTCCTTAGGTTAGTTAGGTTTAAGCAGTTCCAAGTTCTAGGGGACTGATGACCTCAGATGTTAAGTCCCATAGTGCTCAGAGCCATTAGAACCATTTTTTTTTTCTAGTGAGATTAACATTACTGATTTCCATATTTCTTCGACCTAGTTAACAGATTCAGGAAATTATACGTCATAGGAAGTCAGAAAATTACGAAGTTCACTTCAAGTAAACTGGTAGAGGAGGTGTGATTAACAGAGAATACTACAGAGCAATTCGTAGCTGATGTGGAGACGAAGCTTCTTGATATCGCTTAAAATAAAATGTATAAAGCCAATGAGTCAAGTATCGTGTAACAACTTCGTGCAAACCGCACTTTATCATTTGAAGCCAAAGAAAGACAAAGTCGCTTGTGCTATCGATGAACGCTACCACACATTTGTATACAACAATGTCAGTGATAAGTATCAGTGGATTACAGTTTCCACAGCTTTGTACCAGGAACCTCAAGGCCAATTAGGGCCAAAAATAATAAAAGAGGACTGTTTAGATGCAAAGATCTTGAAATCGACATAGCAAAATCTGGGAAAATGGAAGAGAATAATTTTCACTATTACGTCTGAAACGTCTCACCATTTACAGCGAAAAATTCATTGCTTTTGGTCGACTCTTGGTCTAGACTTTAACAACAAATCTGTCTTTAGGAGGACAACTAAAATATTCAGCCTCCTGATAAAGAAATTTTTCGACATTGTAAAGCATTTTTCAGAAAATGGTGAACAATATAATTTCTGATAGTTCTTTGTCAATTCAGCGGAATACTATCGTTAAACTTCAGTCATTTGTGTAATGTCAGTTTGCATCACTAGGTTTTATGAATTTGATCAAGTATGCGTGGCACGCAGCACAATATGCAGAACAATACCCACAACCTTTTGTTAATACATCCTAGTTCTTTCTAAATAAAACTATTAATTACTGCAATGTGCCTAAAGGCATTAACTGTTTATTTATCAGGTGTGTCTGGTGTAAAGAAAATGCTTGCTTTGGTCGTCCAATAGATACTTCGCATTTTGGTGACGAGTACTGTAAGTAATCGAGAAACTGTTTCATTATTAGTAAATATACACTATTGTTTGTAAAAAGTGAAACGCTCAAAAGCATTGGTCTGAAACACGTCATGGCAACAGGCCGTGCAGAACAGCGGAACCCTAATACATGATTTAAATAGCATAGAGGTGGCGTGCACGTAGGCCCAACAGCGCCCTGTTTTATGTGATCGGACAGGTCAGAGTTACGCAACGCTCAGACAGTGCGGAGCCGTCATACGAAGAGGAAATGTGTAACTAAGTGCCACTATGGCTCGTCGACATCGCAGGGTGGAATATCGGCATGTGATTGTGTTCCAACGGGGCAGGATGATTGGTCTCCGGCAGGCGGGTCTGTAGTTTCGCCAGGTTAGCCGAGAGCGGTAATGCGTTGCTTCCTGGACTCGGGTAGGCGCGCCGGCCGCGGATCGAATCCGCACGGCGGATTAACGACGGAGGCCGGAGTGCCGGCCAACCTGGTTGTGGCTTTTAGGCGGTTTTCCGCATCCCACTAAGTTAATACCGGGCTGGTCTCCACGTCCCGCCTCAGTTACGCGGCTCGCAGACATCTGAACACATTCACACTATTCCATGGATTACACTAGACGCAGACAGTTGGGGTACACTCATTCCGTCCCAGGTGGTACGGGGTGGCGGCAGGAAGGGCATCCGGCCACCCCTTAAATTAACCTTGCCAAATCCGATTAACCATGCTGACCCTGCGTCACTGCGGGAAAACGGCACAAACGAAAGAAAGGCGGGTCTGTAGTTCCATGACATTGCAGCTATTACAGGTCACGCTGCTTCGAGAGTGAGGCGTATGTGCAAGCAGTGGAGAGTAGAGAGCCGCACTCAGCTCCCACAGAGTACTAGACGACACAATGTGATCGCAGTGTGAGATGACCGACATCTTGTCCTCTTGGACGTAAAGGACAGAACACCTTCCACAGTGTTCGTGCGACGTTGGAGCACTGCAACTGGTGTAAACGTATCTGCGTCGACGAAATGGTTCAAATGTCTCTGAGCACTATGGGACTTAAAATCTGAGGTCATCATTCCCCTAGACTTAGAACTACTTAAACCTAACTAACTTAAGGACAGCACACACATCCATGCCCGAGGCGGGATTCGAACCTGCGACCGTAGCAACAGCACGGTTCCAGACTGAAGCGCCTAGAACCGCTCGGCCACAACGACCGGCTCTGCGTCGACGGTTCGATGCCGTTTTCTGTGGGTTGGACTTGTGGCACGCATGACGTTGCGTCGGCTTCTATTAACCAGAACCCGCTAACACCGCAGACTGCAATGGACACATGAACGGCGACACTGGCATGCTGAGTGGGAAAATGTAGTGTTTTCGGACGAGTTCCTCTTCGACTTGTCCCACAGTGATGGCCGCATACGTGATTGATGACTGCAATCGTGCAGACTGTATTTTTGAGTAGCGTATCGGACAAAAGCGAAGTATAATGGTTTGGGGCGCTATTGTCTCTAACACGTGATCTCGCCTCTTACGTCTTGAGACCATCTGAACAGCTGCTGCTACATCAGGGAGGTTTTACAGCCTGAGACACTGCCACCCCTGCAGGCCACTGCACATTCCATATTTCAGCAGCACAACGGCCAGCCGCATGTTTGGAGAAATGTTCAAGCCTTCTTTGAAGAGTGACGGCTACCACTGTTTCCCTGGCCTGCCCTTTGGCCTGATAAGTCGCCCATCGAACATGTCTGGGATATGGCCAGTCGGCAACTTGATCGTTCAGGTCCTCCTACAGCCACAATAGATGCTTTGTGCACGCGCTTGCAAACTACATGGTAGAGTATTCCCCAGAAGCATTTTCAGGTGCTCTTTGGTCCCATGCCACGACATTAGCAGCTCTGACTGCAGCATGTGCTGAGGCTACTTCGCACTGAAATTCTAGTCACAGTCCACGTACCGGTCTGCGATTAGGGAGGTCACCGAGCAGGATAGCGCAGTGGTAAGCTCATTGGACTCGCATTCGGGAGGACAATGGTTCAAACCCGCGTCCAGCCATACTGCTGTAGATTTTCCTTGATTTCACTAAATAGCATAAGGCAAATGCTGGAATGGTTACTTCGAAAGGGCATGGCCGCTTTCCTTTCCCATCCTGCCCTAACCCGAGCTCGTGCTCCGTCGCTAATGACCTCGTCGTCGACAGGACGTTAAACGCTAAAGCTCGGGTTAGGGCAGGGTGGGAAAGGAAAGTGGCCGTGCCCTTTCGAAGAAATCATTCGAGCATTTGCCTTATGCGATTTAGGGAAATAAAGGAAAATCTACATCAGTATGGCCGGACGCGGGTTTGAACCATCGTCCTCCCGAATGCGAGTCCGATGTGCTTACCACTGCGCTATCCTGCTCGGTGACTTCCCTAATCAGTGGAATAAATTTCATTGTGATCATATCTCTCGGTATTGGTGTTTCACTTTTTCCAAATAGAAGTGTACATTCTTCAATAAATATCGTATGAACTGGGCCTCAAAAATTTTTACAATATATTTCATTTCAACATATTAAAGTCCCCATTGATGTAAGTCGTCTGTAATGTAACAGCATACTCTACTTTGATTATCTTTCTCCTACTACTCACTTGTGTAACAATTACATCTGCAACAGTTTAGCTGACGACGTGAACTTCAAGCAACTCAAAAAATTAATAATTTCAAATATTTTTCTTATGGTTTAAGTGCTTAAAATTAGCATGTGAGCACTTTGGACTTTGCACTACGCGGCGCTACGTTCTCTTGTCACGGCTGCCCCCGCTTATTCTCCGATTCGTGCACTGGGCACGAAGGGCTGTACAAACCGCTGTTATAAGTGGTTCTTCGAGTGGCAAAAATGAATTAACTAATGTGTTTTTAAAAATACTTGCAATGCGCCTTAACAGCTAAAGTGTTGACAGAGCATTTCTTCCGATGTATTCTTCTTGAATGAAAAATTTCAGGGTAGGTTTCGACGTCTCGGGTAGGACCGCAGATGGTATACCAAGCATTAACAGATCATTTAGTGTTTCTTTCCTGCCAAGACCATCAAAGATCTGCTTGAATTCTACATACAGGTCATGGCTCTGAGCATATGGGACTTAACATCTGAGGTCATCAGTCCCCTAAAACTTAGAACTACTTAAACCTAACTAACCTAAGGACATCTCACACATCCATTCCCGAGGCAGGATTCGAACCTGCGATCGTAGCGGTCACGCGGTTCTAGACTGAAGTGCCTAGAACCACTCGTCACTCCGGACGGCATACAGGTCATGCATGCCAATATTACACTCATATAATTTTTCATGTGTTTGCCTCACCACAAATATGAAATCTGTTGTTGATCCGTTAGGCTGAACTCCAGACAGATTTTCTCCCAGAATCTGTTCTGCCAAATGTAGCTAATCTGCTGGAGATAAAACTAGAAAGAATTTTATAGGTTACTTTCAGCAGCGCAATTCCTCAGTAATTTGAACAGCAAGTCTTGTCTCCTTTCGTACGTACTGGTTGAATTTCACCTGAGATCCATTCTTCTGAGTTTCTTTCCTGATTCCAAATCTACTTGATAACTTTGTGGATTCGTCTATGAGGATCAATTCCCCTATTTTCCAACAGTTCTGCAATCATTCCATCAGTTCCCTGTTCTTTGTAGTTTCTTAGAGACTGCCCCACGTTCTGTACTTCCTCTAAAACGGCTCTTATATCATTGGATCTGCAGTATAATATAGTAGCTGCTCACTCCTGGTAAGATTACCCTCCTCAATTCGTTTGATGTACTCTCTCCATCTATTTTTATATGTGTTTATCTGTTATCAGATTCTCCTGTTTGCCCTTACAAGCTCTTGGTTTTGCTCTCATTCCTTTGGTAGTGATCTTCCATCTCCTCTGTCTATTCTCTTTATAGATTCCCTTTTTTCCTCCTACGTACCGTTTCTGCCTCTATTCTCTTATCGTTACATAGGGTGAATCACCTAAAACTTGCATCGCAAATATTGAGGAAATGGAAAGTGCTATTGATGTGTGGTTTTCACAGAATTGGCAGTCAGGGGCTCGTATTGTTAGTCAATCAACAGACAGAATAATGCTTAGGGAATGTATTTTTGGTGCAAACATACACTTTTTCATATGGAACTATACTTATTGACATTAATAATCTAAAATTGCGGTAAATTAGAATGCCAGTGGTGTTTGTTGCAGGATTCTAGTGCCAGTCGTTTAGAGATACCGTCTATTGTAAAGTTTTCATACCGACACTTTTTTGTGCCATTTAACCTGTGTAGTTGCTAGGTGCGACGGTGTTATGTTTGCTTACAGTATGCTTGTGTGTTCCTTGAGTGCGCTGCGACTTGCTAGCCAGTTGGTGTGTGAGAGTTCAAGCAATAGGTCGTGAGTGGACGACGGGGTTTACCAATGCAGAAAAAGCCGACATACTCAGGGTCTATGGAGAGTATAGGAAGAATTCAATTCGTCCTTGTACGGTCTATGCAGCAAGATATCCCAATAGACGTCAATCATATCACCAATTATTTATCAGCCTCCTCAACCAATTATCTGAAAGTGGTACTGCAACACCTAGACAACGTAATAGAAGGAAAAAAGTGACGACAGAGGAGGGAGAAACTAATGTTCTTGCTGTTGTTGCAGTTGATCCGCACGTGACCTTCCGCACAATCGCACGAGGAAAAGGCATGAGTCAGGGAAGAGTCCTACGCATTTATAATCGACATAGGTAATGAACCATCCGCTCAGAGACCTGCTTTTTTGACGGAACACTGAATCTTCTCAAGTATCGGAGCCTCCTAACACATCATCTGCCACGGATGCTAGAAAATATTCCTCTGAAGACTAGACGGAACCTGTGGTACCAACACGATGGCTGTCCAGCCCAGTGTGCACGAAGTACTATAGCATGTCTTCACGAATTGTTTCAAAATCGTTGGATTGGCCGCAGAGGACCTGTACCTCGACCATCACGTTCCCCGGATTTGATGCTTGTAGACTTTTTTTCGTGTGGGAAAAGCTGAAAGATGTTTTCTTCTGGGACATACCAATTACATCCGATGATATGCAACGACGTATTACTCCAGCCTGCTCGGACATCGCTGAAATGCTAGCACGTGCGCAGCAGTCGTTCCATACCAGACTGGAAGCGTGTATTGCTGCTGCCGGTGGTCATTTTAAACAGAACTTGTGATGATCAGTTGTCTCGTTACTGGTCAGAATCCTCATAAGTAATGTATGTACTTGTGTTATTCATTAGTGCGTGTTACCACAGATATTTTACAAGTGTCGGCGTGCGAACTTCTCAAAATACGATATCTGCTGTTTCTTATTTATAGAAATGATATGCCTTCTAGTATTACAGGTGATTCAAAACTATTTCTGTTTGCTGATGACACCAGCTTGGTAGTGAAGGATCTTGTGTGTAATATTGAAACAGTATCAAATAATATAGTTCATGAAATAAGTTCGTGGCTTGTGAAAAATAATTGGATGCTAAATCACAGTAAGACTCAGTTTTTACAGTTTCTAACTCACAATTCAACAAGAACCGATATTTTGATCAGACAGAATGGGCATATTATAAGCTAGACAGAACAGTTCAAGTTCCTAGGCGTTCGAATAGATAGTAAGCTGTTGTGGAAAGCCCATGTTCAGGATCTTGTTCAGAAACTAAATGCTGCTTTATTTACCATTAGAACAGTATCTGAAGTAAGTGACAGTTCAACACGAATAGTAGTCTACTTCGCATATTTTCATACGCTTATGTCGTATGGTATTATTTTTTGGGGTAATTCTTCTGATTCAAGAAGGGTATTTTTGGCTCAAAAACGGGCTGTTCGGGCTATATGTGGTGTAAGTTCGAGAACCTCTCGTCGACCCCTATTCAATAGTCTGGGAATTCTGACATGCCCTCACAGAATATATTTTCTTTAATGTCGTTTGTTGTTAGCAATATTAGCTTATTCGGTCTAAGGCGCTGCAGTCATGGACTATGCGGCTGGTCCCGGCGGAGTCCTCCCTCGGGCATGGGTGTGTGTGTTTGTCCTTATGATAATTTAGGTTAAGTAGTGTGTAAGCTTAGGGACTGATGACCTTAGCAGTTAAGTCCCATAAGATTTCACACACATTTTTTTATTAGCTTATTCCCAAGAGTTAGCAGCTTTCACTCAGTTAATACTAGGCATAAATCAAATCTGCATGTGGAACGCACTTCCTTGACTCTTGTGCGGAAAGGAGTGCAGTATTCTGCTGCATCCATTTTCAATAAGCTACCACAAGAACTCAAAAATCTCAGCAGTAGCCCAAACACTTTTAAGCCTAAACTGAAGAGTTTCCTCATGGCTCACTCCCTCTATTCTGTCGAGGAGCTCCTGGAAGAGCTGAAAAGTTAAGCAAATTCCAGTGTTACATTGTTGATTTACTTTATTTAAACTTACGACTTGTCCCCTGAATATGTTTCTTATATTTAATTTTCTCTGTTTCTACTATCGTGTTATAATTTCATGTATTGACTCGTTCCATGACCATCACTTCTCCTTAATTTGGTCCCACGGAACAACAAATAAATAAATAAAATAAAATGAATAAACTCAGACTAGAATCCTGCAACAAACACTACTGACATTCTAATTTACCGTAATTTTAATGTCAATAGGCATTGTTCCATTAAAAAAAGTGTATGTCTGCTCAAAAAGTACACTTTCTAAGTATTATTCTAAATACGAGCCCCTGACTACCAGTCCATCCTGTGAAAACCGCAGATCAATAGTACTTTCCATTTCTCCGATATTTGCGGTGCAAGTTTTGAGTAATTCACCCCGTATAACGCCTAACGTGATCTCATATTTTGTGTTAAGCATTTCAGTCACGCTTCCTTTTCTGTTCCACTGCCTGTCTACATTCGCCATCATGCCACTCTTCCTATCTAGTTAGCCTTGGCCGGCCGCGGTGGTCTAGCGGTTCAGGCGCTCCGTCGGCAACCGCGCGACTACTGCGGTCGGAGGTTCAAATCCTGCCTCGGGCATGGATGTGTGTGATGTCCTTAGGTTAGTTAGGTTTAAGTAGTTCTAGGGGACTGATGACCACAGATGTTAAGTCTCATAGTGCTCAGAATCATTTGAACCATTTTTTTAATTAGCCTTGTATCTTCCCCCAGTATTTCATGCACTGTTATCAAAACAAAATTTTAATAGCGTTCCCTTCATTGTTATGTACGGTTTTCACTCTCTTTTGTTTGTAACTCCTGTCTCGGACTGTTCCCTTTCGAGAAAACTACCAGCGAACCGCCAAACTGCTGACGCATACCCAGCACTCGACAGAGCCAGTCGGCGTAAACTGTCAGGTGACCAATCCGAAATTTGGGGAGCTCTGTTGCCTCTACTGATTCATAACAGAGGATCTGCTCTACCAAGAAATAAATGCTGTTAACACGGATCCAGCGAAAGCGAGGGCGCAACACATGTTAATTAACTGACTTATTTGTGGCAAGTAAGATTCGATGTATAAATTTTCTCCAGGAAACGACAAGTGTTGCGATAGTTCGAAAATCGAGAACCACGACTACAGACGCACGCTGCAATGATCAATTCAAAGCTGTGGGAAAAGTAAAATGCCGGCCGGTGTGGCCGAGCGGTTCTAGGTGCTTCAGTCTGGAACCGCGCGACCGCGCATGCTACGGCGAAGATTTCAGGGCAGCAGACATGTTTTCACAAACAAACAAAAAATTTATTACGTAACTCTATTTTTTCGAGGTGATAAGGAACACTTCATGATTACTCATCTAGTAGTACGACAACCCGTTCCTTTTCCTAGACCATTTCAACTCACTCATGTGCTGACATCATCCACTTTAATGTCGACGTTCCGTGTTGTCACTTGCTGTCATGTGCCCACGCTTCATTAGCTGCGCTTAGTGTAAGACCAACCTTTACGTTTACACAACAGAGCGAGCTTCCACATCTGGTTTAATGTTCTACACATTTTCCTTTTTTTTAATTAGGATTCATTTAGGCTATTGTTTTCTGGGTAGAGCAATTTTGCAATACGTTAATGTAAATTTGGTAATGTTGTGGTTGTAGTGTGGAACCTCTCAATGTCATAGTTGCCCAGACGAATGCAAACTCTTTTGTTATTATGGGACGGCGTAAACCAGCACTGTTTTCCTTACTGCATAGATAATAGTGAAACGAACTAAGTGTCATGACCCCTTTTCCTTAACTGTGTAACTTATTCCGTAACTAGTGACCCGCCCCGATTTCTCATTGGCACATTTGCCATCAATGGCCGGACGACTTGTCTTGGGTAACGATGCGTTTGTGTTCCGGCCAGTGCGTAGAATTATAATATAATGCAGTCAACAGCTTTAGGTAACTGAATATTAACTCCAAATTCCACTACTACACAAACGATTTAAGCAGCGCACGCCAGGACAGTTCTCGGGAGGCACAACTTAATCGACAAACATCACAATAGTTCAGCCAATTTGCACAAAATATTTGTAGGTTATGTGTAGAAATATTCCTCGTGAATGAGTCTATCAGTACAAACCGTATCAAAATCCCTAATCCTGAGACTAGCCCGTACATACAGACAGGAAAATGCGGTTACGGATTTCAATTCATAATACACTATTGGCCAGTAAAATTGCTACACCAAGAAGAAATGCAGATAATAAACCAGATGATAAACGGGTATTCATTGGACAAATATATTATACTAGAACTGACATGTGATTACATGAGTGCATAGATCCTGAGAAATCAGTACCCGGAACAATCACCTCTGGCCGTAATAACGGCCTTGATACGCCTGGGCATTGACTCAAATAGAGCTTGAATGGCGTGTACAGGTACAGCTGCCCATGCAGCTTCAACACGATGCCACAGTTCATCAAGAGTAGTGACTGGCGTATTGTGACGAGCCAGTTGCTCGGCCACCATTGACCAGACGTTTTCTCTCGGTGAGAGATCTGGAGAATGTGCTGGCCAGGGCAGCAGTCGAACATTTTCTGTATCCAGAAAGGCCCGTACAGGACCTGCAACATGCGGTCGTGCATTATCCTGCTGAAATGTAGGGTTTAACAGGGATCGAATGGAGGGTAGAGCCAGGGGTCGTAACACATCTGAAATGTAACGTCCACTGTTCAAAGAGCCGTCAATGCGAACAAGAGGTGACCGAGACGTGTAACCAATGGCACCCCATACCATCACGCCGGGTGATACACCAGTATGGCGACGACGAATACACGCTTCCAATGTGCGTTCACCGCTATGCCTCCAAACACGGATGCGACCATCATGATGCTGTAAACAGAACCTGGATTCATCCGAAAAAATGACGTTTTGCCATTCGTGCACCCAGGTTCGTCGTTGAGTACACCATCGCAGGCGCTCCTGTCTGTGATGCAGCGTCAAGGGTAACCGCAGGCATGGTCTCCGAGCTGATAGTCCATGCTGCTGCAAACGTCGTCGAACTGTTCGTGCAGATGGTTGTTGTCTTGCAAATGTCCCCATCTGTTGACTCAGGTATCGAGAAGTGGCTGCACGATCCGTTACAGCCATGCGGATAAGATGCCTGTCATCTCGACTGCTAGTGATACCAGGCCGTTGGGATCCAGCAAGGCGTTCCATATTACCCTCCTGAACCCACCGATTTTATATTCTGCTAACAGTCATTGGATTTCGAACAACGCGAGCAGCAATGTCGCGATACGGTAAACAGCAATCGCGATAGGCAGCAATCCGATCTTTATCAAAGTCGGAAACGTGATGGTACGCATTTCTTCTCCTTACACGAGGCATCACAACAACGTTTCACCAGGCAACGCCGGTCAACTGCTGTTTGTGTATGAGAAATCGGTTGGAAACTTTCCTCATGTCAACACGTTGTAGGTGTTGCCACCGGCGCCAACCTTGTGTGAATGCTCCGAAAAGCTAATCATTTGCATATCACAGCATCTTCTTTCTGTCGGTCAAATTTCGCGTCTGTAGGACGTCATCTTCGTGGTGTAGCAATTTTAATGGCCAGTAGTATATATATGGAATAGATTGAAGGTAGATACAGAACAGATGTAGAAGATAATCCTGAGTTAATAACGAGAATCAAAACGGGTACACGGATTACTGAACACAGGGTTGTCTTAGCGTAACCCCCATATCCTCCAAAAATAAACGAAAAATATACCTATTCAAAAAAGGAGATAAAAATTCACTTGACACCTTCCTGAGAGACAATCTCCACTCCTTCCAAATTAATGATATAAGTGTAGACCAGATATGGCTTGAATTCAGAGAAATAGTGTCGGCAGCAACTGAGAGATTTATACCAAATAAATTAACAAACGACGGAGCTGATCCTCCTTTACAAAACGGGTCAGAACACTGCTGCAGAAACAACAAAAAAAACATGCCAAATTTAAACAGACGCAAAATCCCCAAGATTGGCGATCTTTTACAGAAGCTCGAAATTTAGCGCGGACTTCAATGCGAGATGCTTGTAACTGTTTCCACAACGAAACTTTGTCTCGAAACCTGGCAGAAAATACAAAGAGATTCTGGTCGTATTTGAAATATGTTAGCGGCAAGAAACAATCAATGCCTTCTCTGTGTGATAGCAATGGAGATACTATCGAAGACAGTGTTGCTAAAACAGAGTTACTAAACACAGCCTTCCGAAATATCTTCACAAAAGAAGACGAAGTGAATATCCCAGAATTCGAATCAAGAACAGCTGCCAACGTGAGTAACGTAGAAGTAAATATCCTCAGAGTAGTGACGCAACTTAAATCACTTAATAAAAGCAAGTCTTCTGGTCTGGACTGTATACCAATTCAGAGTATGCTGGTGCAATAGCTCCATACTTGACAATCATATACAACCGTTCGCTCGACCAAAGATCCGTACCCAAAGACTAGAAAGTTGCACAGGTCACACCAATATTCAAGACAGGTAGTAGGAGTAATCCACAGGCCCATATCATTAACGTCGACATGCAGCACGATTCTGGAACATATATTGTGTCCGAACATTATGAATTACCTCGAAGAAAACGGCCTATTGACACACAGTCAGCATGGGTTTAGAAAACATCGTTCTTGTTAAACATAACTAGCTCTTTATTCGCATGAAGTGTTGAGTGCTAATGACAAGGGATTTCAGATCGATTCCTTATTTCTGGATTTCCACAAGGCTTTTGACACTGTACCACACAAGCGGCTTATAGTGAAATTGCGTGCTTATGGAATATCATCTCAGTTATGTGACTGGATTTGTGACTTCCTGTCAGAGAGGTCACAGTTCGTTGTAATTGACGGAAAGTCGTCGAGTAAAACAGAAGTGATTTCTGGAGTTCCCCAAGGTAGTGTTATAGGCCCTTTGCTGTTCCTTATCTATATAAACGATTTGGGAGACAATCTGAGCTGCCGTCTTTGGTTGTCTACAGATGACGCTGTCGTTTATCGACTAATAAAGTCATCAGAAGATCAAAACGAATTGCAAAACTATTTTGAAAAGATATCTGAATGGTGCGATAATTGGCGGTTGACCCTAAATAACGAAAAGTGTGAGGTCATCCACATGAGTACTAAAAGGAATTCGTTAAACTTCGGTTACACGATAAATCAGTGAAATATAAAGGCCGTAAATTCAACTAAATACCTAGGAATTACAATTATGAACAACTTACATTGGGAGGAATACGTAGAAAATGTTGTGGGGAAGGAGAACCAAAGACTGCGTTTTATTGGCAGGACACTTAGAAAATGTAACAGATCTACTAAAGAGATTGCCTACACCACGCTTGTGCGTCTTCTTTTAGAATACTGCTACGCGGTGTGGGATCCTTACCAGATACGAGTGATGGAGTACATCGAAAAAATTCGAAGAATAGCAGCACGTTTTGTATTATCGCGAAATATGAGAGAGAGTGTTACTGAAATGATACAGGATTTGGGGTGGACATCATTGAAAGAATGGCGTTTTTCGTTGCGATGAAATCTTCTCACGAAATTACAAGCACCAACTTCGTTCTTTCCACGCGCTATACGAGATTGGAATAATAGGGAATTGTGAAGGTGGTTCTATGAACCCTCTGCCAGGCATTTAAATGTGATTTGCAAAGTTGTGGGCGTATACAGGCTCCTCTGCAGCTCATCAAGTCGAAGTTCCCACCATGGCAGTTAAGTACTGAACAGATAAAAATACATATATTACACAGTCATCATTATTATAATTATACACTCCTGGAAATGGAAAAAAGAACACATTGCACCGGTGTGTCAGACCCACCATACTTGCTCCGGACACTGCGAGAGGGCTGTACAAGCAATGATCACACGCACGGCACAGCGGACACACCAGGAACCGCGGTGTTGGCCGTCGAATGGCGCTAGCTGCGCAGCATTTGTGCACCGCCGCCGTCAGTGTCAGCCAGTTTGCCGTGGCATACGGAGCTCCATCGCAGTCTTTAACACTGGTAGCATGCCGCGACAGCGTGGACGTGAACCGTATGTGCAGTTGACGGACTTTGAGCGAGGGCGTATAGTGGGCATGCGGGAGGCCGGGTGGACGTACCGTCGAATTGCTCAACACGTGTGGCGTGAGGTCTCCACAGTACATCGATGTTGTCGCCAGTGGTCGGCGGAAGGTGCACGTGCCCGTCGACCTGGGACTGGACCGCAGCGACGCACGGATGCACGCCAAGACCGTAGGATCCTACGCAGTGCCGTAGGGGACCGCACCGCCACTTCCCAGCAAATTAGGGACACTGTTGCTCCTGGGGTATCGGCGAGGACCATTCGCAACCGTCTCCATGAAGCTGGGCTACGGTCCCGCACACCGTTAGGCCGTCTTCCGCTCACGCCCCAACATCGTGCAGCCCGCCTCCAGTGGTGTCGCGACAGGCGTGAATGGAGGGACGAATGGAGACGTGTCGTCTTCAGCGATGAGAGTCGCTTCTGCCTTGGTGCCAATTATGGTCGTATGCGTGTTTGGCGCCGTGCAGGTGAGCGCCACAATCAGGACTGCATACGACCGAGGCACACAGGGCCAACACCCGGCATCATGATGTGGGGAGCGATCTCCTACACTGGCCGTACACCACTGGTGATCGTCGAGGGGACACTGAATAGTGCACGGTACATCCAAACCGTCATCGAACCCATCGTTCTACCATTCCTAGACCGGCAAGGGAACTTGCTGTTCCAACAGGACAATGCACGTCCGCATGTATCCCGTGCCACCCAACGTGCTCTAGAAGGTGTAAGTCAACTACCCTGGCCAGCAAGATCTCCGGATCTGTCCCCCATTGAGCATGTTTGGGACTGGATGAAGCGTCGTCTCACGCGGTCTGCACGTCCAGCACGAACGCTGGTCCAACTGAGGCGCCAGGTGGAAATGGCATGGCAAGCCGTTCCACAGGACTACAGCCAGCATCTCTACGATCGTCTCCATGGGAGAATAGCAGCCTGCATTGCTGCGAAAGGTGGATATACACTGTACTAGTGCCGACATTGTGCATGCTCTGTTGCCTGTGTCTATGTGCCTGTGGTTCTGTCAGTGTGATCATGTGATGTATCTGACCCCAGGAATGTGTCAATAAAGTTTCCCCTTCCTGGGACAATGAATTCACGGTGTTCTTATTTCAATTTCCAGGAGTGTAGATTATATACACATACCTTCCTCATGAATGTGTCTGTCCGTCAGTGAAAAACATATCAAAATCCCTACAGTAGTTCCTGAGATTAGCCTTCACATTCAGCCAGAACAACGCGGTGGGGGATTTTAATTTATGACGTAGTGATACACCATCCACTTCACACTCATAACCCTTTGTTAAAACTCCAGGCTATTTAAAAGACCTAAAGTTTCTTATTTATCTCCTGTTTTCTTGTGCAAAACCCTAGTTGGTCAATCATTGCATTCTGGGAGATGTATGGGGGATGGACAAAAATATGGAAATGCATGCTTGACATGAATGTAGATGTCAGCCATGCCTACAGGTGGTGCTGTTGCATCTGACTATTAATAGCACCTGTGCAATACCTTCAGTACGTAGCAAGTATCAGTCTTGGTGAAAACAGTGCAATCTGTAGTTGCGGGTGCATTGTCAGACCAAAGTGAATTCGAATGTGGGCAAATTTTTGGTGCTCGTGTGGTGGGTACTTCTATAAACAAGGTACTTGAAATCTTTTGTGGTTCAAGAGACACCATATCGAAGGTGTTTACAGCGTACAGGGAAAGCGGGAAAATGTCTTCTGCTAAGTCATAACGCAGATGAAACTGTGTGTTAAGTGATTGTGACTCAAGGTCATTAAACAGGATTATGACAAAATGTTAGAGGACATCAGCAGCAAAAGTCACTGCAGAACTGAATGTCACACCCGGGAATCCTATCAGCACCTAAACAACATGAAGTGAGGTCCATAAGCTGAGAATTTCAGGGTGAACTGGAACTCTAAAACCACAAGTTAGTGATGCAAATGCACATACCTAGCAACTATGCAGGTTGAATGCTACAAACAAGTCTCGGTGTGGGCACTTTTCAAAATACAATATCTCGTAAAAGACTGGTGCTAGATACTGTATAAAATACCGGTAACATTTTCATTTACGCTACTTTTAGTCTGTTGTTGTCAACA
The DNA here is from genome assembly GCF_021461385.2 of Schistocerca piceifrons. Lineage (NCBI taxonomy): Eukaryota > Metazoa > Arthropoda > Insecta > Orthoptera > Acrididae > Schistocerca > Schistocerca piceifrons. Next base: position 421,543,406 of record NC_060149.1, on the reverse strand, counting down.
GGCATTGTTTCATACAAAAACTGTATGTTCACACAAAAAATACACTTTCTATGTACTATTCCAACCCGTTGTTTGGCTAAAAATACGAGATCCAGACAACCGGTCCACTCTGTGAAAACCGCACATCGACAGGACTTTCCATTTCCGCAAAATCTGTGGCAGTGGCGGATATATATGGGGGCGTACGGGGCGCTCACCTCCCCCCCCCCCCCCCCCCCGTCCCACCGTGGGGCCACCGCATTGCCTCCCGCGCCGCCCCAGCCAGTCAGCTTCTTTCGTCAGTCGACTCGACTGAATGGAGTTATCGAGTAGTTGTACTTTCCTATGTAGCACGTGCGTCCGTGTCATCCTATTTTATACGTTTCTGTCTGGCACACAGAGAGCTAACACATCCCTACGAGAAAAGTCGCGGCCATTCTAGTGATATCGATACGTTATTCTGTTAAATTAATCGATTTGCTAGGAATAATAGGCGCATAGAATTCATCATTTAAGAAAGAGAACCACAATTGTAACTTTTTTATATCGTAAGATGGCGTTGTCTTGCATATGTGTATAATCAGTTTAAAGAAAACTGTCTTAAAATTTGAATGTGACTTGATTATTTTTTGTTACGGTAAAAGTAAAGGTAGCTCGAGACATCTCTAGCGCCCCTTCCTTGAGGTTTTTCTGTATCCAGAACTGATCTGTGGAGCAAGTTTTAGGTGATTTACCCCAATGTTAAGCAATTATTTCAACTTGATGCTCCTATAACTTGCGGAAATCAAAAGTGAAATGGAGCTGCTCCAATTTTTAATAATAATCTATGTATGATTATCACAGATGGAATGAATTCTCTTTCCCATTTTACTGGATGTTTTATTTCAATCAATCGTAATATTTTTGATACCACTACTTGAACAATAAAATAATTAACTGATGATTCATTTATTATTAAATTTTCAGTAGTTGTTACTAGGATGATAAATGAGGGTAAGTTGATCTCTATTCCTATTAAATCTCCACATCAGGAGTTTAATGAGAGGGACAGGAAGATTCCCATCATTAATGTTGATAAGAAGAGAAGTTTCGCAGAGGTGTTTGTCATTAAATAGGAAGGGACTGATACCTCTATTAATGGTTAGCCTACATTTTTGTATTACAATAAGATGTATGATGCATGACAGTTTTTGATACTAAAGAAGATAGTTTAATTCTAGTTTATGTAATATTACTGGAGATAATATTTATTCACTTTATTCACACTATCAACGTAATCCTTCAAACAGGCACTCCATAATTTTTTGTTATTTCATATTCAAATTAGAGGTGTTTTTGAATTTGTGTTCGTATAATTATCTTTTAAGCTACTTAATTTCTGCGTTTAACGATCTAAATTTTTCTTTTTGTTTCTTTTAATACAAATAACCTATGTTGTATATTATATTTAATTGAATATCTCATTAAATTATATTTTATTAATATTAGTTGAATATTATAATTTATATATTCATCAAAACTTAAAGCTACCTATTTTTTTTAGAAAGAAAGAAATTGTTATATAATCAAATACATTAAAGAGACAAAGAAACTGTTACACCTCCCATAAGAGTGTGACGGGATGGAAATCTCTTCTGAACAGCACGTTGCAAGGCATCCCAGATATGTTCAGTAATGTTCATGTCTGGGGAGTTTTGTGGCCAGCGTAAGTGTTTAAAGTCAGAAGAGTGTGCCTGGAGCCACTCTGTTGCAGTTCCTGGACGTGTGGGGTGTCGCTTTGTCCTGCTGGAATTGCCCAAGTCTGTCGGAATTGACAATGGACATGAATGGATGTAGGCGATCAGACAGGATGCTTACGTACGTGTTACCTGTCAGAGTCGTATCTAAACGTATCAGCGGTCCCATATCACTCCAACTGTATACGCCCCCACACCATTACAGACCCTCCATCAGCTTCAACAGTCCCTGCTGACATGCAGGGTCTATGGATTCATGAGGTTGTTCCATACCTGCACACGTCCATCCTCTCGATACAATTTGAAACGAGTTTCGTCCGACCAGGCAACATGTTTTCAGTCATCAACAGTCCAATGTCGGTGTGATGGGCCCAGGCGAGGCGTAAACCTTTGTGTCGTGCAGTCATCAAGGGTACAGGAGTGGGCCTTCAACTTCGTAAGCACATATCGATGGTGTTTCTTTGAATGGTTCGTACGCTGACGCTTTTTGATGACCCTGCATTGAAATCTGCAGCAATTTGAGGAAGAGCTGCATTTCTGTCACATTGAATGATTCTCTTCAGTCGTCGTTGGTCCAGTTCTTCCAGGTTCTTTTTCCGACCCCAGCGATGTCGGGGATTTGATGTTTTACTGGATTCCTGATATTTGCAGTGCACTCGTAAAATGGTCTTAGGGAAAATCCCCACTTCATCGCTGCCTCGGAGATGTTGTGTCCCACCGCTCGTGCGCCGACTATAACATCATGTTCAAACTCACTTAAACCTTGATAACCTGCCATTGTAGCAGCAGTACCTGATCTAACAACCGTGCCAGATACTTGTTCTCTTATGCAGGCGTTGCCGACCGCAGCGCCGTATTCTGCCTGTTTACATATCTCTGTATTTGAATATGCATGCCTATACCAGTTTCTTTGGCACTTCAGTGTATTATAGTATTGTAATCAAATATTTTACGTTATTGTAACTTGATGTATTTAATAAGATTATTTAGTTGAAATTATTAATATTTTAAGATAACCAATTATATTAATTATAAATATGTAATTTTATTGAATATTAATGAAATTTCCTAAGATACATATATAATTATTAATATAATACATTTAAATATATATTATTAATATATTATATTAAATTATCAATTATATTGATTTAAATAATTTATATCAGTTCATCTTTATCATTAATACAAAAGAAAATTTATTAAATAATAGAGACTATAGTATAACACATTTACTGTGATACAGGTCCCACGTTCATCTTAAATTATATGCAGGGTGAATGTTAAGAAAAAGAACTGCAGGGATGGATTCCCAACTGAAAGAGGAGGAAAAATGGTCCTATAAATATGTGTCCAGAAATGTATTGTTGCCATGGTTGATGGTGCTGCGAACGAAAGTTCCTCTGACCACATGATATGTGTTCCTTGTATGTTGCAGGCTGTGTGATTGATGCAGCTAACTGTAAGCAACAGAATGGTCCGGTATTCATGTCAGGAACAAGCCGAGATGGTGTTTTTGTATGGCCAAGTAGATGGAAACAGCAACAGGCAGCACGGATATACTTAAACATGTAACCTCACAGACACCAACCATATCACACAACATTTCAAGCCCTTTTTGGACAATTGTCTGATCATGGGTCCTTTCAGACAGAAGAACGTGTGGGTGGACGGTGGACTGTGCATACACCAGATATGCAGACCCGGGTTCTACAGTATATTGAAGAACACTAATATGAGCTCCAGGCAAGTGGTCCACCAATGTGGTGTAAGACAACGTACGATAATGTGTGTCCTGCATGACAGTCACCATTGTCCCTATCACCTTCAATAAGTACAAGGATTATTAGCAGCGGATTTTCGACTAGAGGAAGGCTTTTGTCGATAGATTTTGCACCAGACTATCACATTTATGGGATTTCTGTCTTCAATCCTATTTACCAATGAAGCAATCTTTGCCAGAACAGTCAACATCAATCTACATAATCGTCATGTGTGGGCTACAAACATGGCACGTCGTCAGAGGAACTTTTATTCGTCAGTGATATCTACCATGGAAATTATGCATTTTCCAACACATGTTGATAGGATCTTTTTTCCTCCATTTCCACTCATAAATCCGTCCCTGCAGTTTATCAGTTTTATTAATATTCACCATGTATAGTTGGGAAGTTGTTGTAGTTATGAGGAGATTATATTCTAATTTTTTATGCCTGTTTCACTATTTTTTATGTTTCCTCGAAATGTTTTGATTTTGTAAGATAATCAGTTACATTAATTTATTAGAGTTTACTTAATTTCTCAGAAGTTTTATTACTGCTTGTTTATTCACTTTTTCTTTGTATTATATGTACATTTTGTTAAATTGTATTTTCTTTTTGCAATAATTTCGTTGCATTCATCAAATCAAGTGATTTTGTGATTTTGGAGTTGAGAATTGATGTAATAGCAGTATAATTCATGCCTGCAGTTACCCTTATACAAATTATCGAAGTGGATATTATTGTTTAAAGCAGTTATTTATATTTTTAGACTAAGATGTAGTGTTAAAATTTCTTGTGGCACTTTTTATGAATCTGTGAAACTTAAACAAAAATCTAGGATCAAATAACCGAGTATTTTAAATATTAATCATATTTGCCAGGGTGCTATTAGTTAAGGGAACCTGGAAAGTGAAAACTGTGAAAAATATGGAATTTTTGGTTTTTGCATATTAAAATTTTACTAAGTTTTCTGATTAATTTGCTTCAAGAATCTCACATCTACCTTTATTCTAAGTATTTAAAAATAAATAAGTAAAAAGTGGTTGCGCTGCTCTTTGTGGGCTTATCTTGACCCCTTTGAGAGGCTGTTTTTGTTTGTTTGTGATGGGAACAATTTTTACATCTTTTGAATTTCCCTCTATTTTCTTCGACGACAGGGATAGGGATTTTGCGTTGTGTGGATTCTGTGCAGAGGTTGGCATCTGTAGCAGAACCTAAGACAGTTGTACATCGAAGTTAGTTGTGTGATTTTCGAGAGCGGTTTTGAGAGTGTTGTTCTGACGTGTGTTGAGTAGGCAGACAGACTGGGTACATTCCTGTTTGAATACATTTTTACTAGCGAAAATTTCACGTGTGAGTAATAGAACATTTAAAAAGCCTAAAGGTATAGGGAAGAAACATGTCTGGAAGAACGTTTCTGCAAATGTAGAAGTTAGTTCTGAAGCAGATAATGAGGTTTCCTCCTCCCAGCGCAGTGCATCCCAGATGAAACTGAATACTATTGAAGACAACTACAATGAAATGTCTCAGGAAACAGATGAAAACAGTGTGAATGAAATATTTGACGTAAGTGTACGTCATATATTTTTAAAAATTATATCATGTGTAAAAACTGTAATCAGGAGGGTCTTGAGTTTCATGTAAAGCGACATTTTGGCCTTTCATGTAAAATAATGGTATCATGTGATACGTGTGATTACAAAGTATCCCTTTCTTTAATTTTTCTGTGCAAAGTGAGTGAGAAAAGTTATTTGAAGTTAATTTGAGACTGGTTTATCCCCTTCGCTCTATTGGAAAAGGTGCAACCCAGGACAAATGATGTGTGGTCTTACGAACTTACAAAAGCCTCCCATAAAATTTAGTATTTACAATAAAACATTGGGTCTGTAGTGGAAGATATTGTAGACGAAACCATGCAGGAGGCAGTTGAAGACGCTGTTAGTGTCAATGATAGTGTTAACAAAAGGGACCTTACTCCAGCCTTAGACGATTTGTGGCAAAAGAGAGAGCTACAGTCACTGAGTGGTGTGGTGACAGCCACTAGTGGAGACGCTGAAAAGGTGAGTGATTCTAAAATTTTATCAAAATATTTCAGACGCCCTGACAGAACTTAAAATAAACATTCTGAAAACTGTCAAACTAATTATGGTGGTGGCAGTGGTGTATGCCAGTTGAAGAGGTAAAGAAACTTTCTATTGGTCTATCTCATTGTACCACGCTAGGTATGTTAATTTCATAGGTGATAGCGAGTGCAAAAGTTCAGAAAAATTGAGGAATTGAAACCCTATGGTAATGACATCAAAGTAAAGAAGCTGGAATGTATTGGTCACATTCAGAAGAGAATGGAATCAAGACTGACGCAGCCCAAAAAAAAAAGTAGGAAGAAAGTAACTTGCTGATGGAAAGCAAGGAGGTACAGGCTGACAGATAATGTCATAGACAGGTCGCAGAGATATTATTGGCTTTGCATAAGGCGGAATACCAAATGTGTAAGTGATATGAGAAAGGCAATTTGGGCATTATTTTTTTCATACAATGTCGAAAAATGCAAAACCTGACCATAGTTTATGTCCACCTGGTCTACCACCATGGTGTAAGTACAATAATTTGAAAAATTCAGTAGAAGTCTATGACCACGAACACAATTTACCTGCAGCAATTATGGAAACAATTAAGCCAATATTTAGAGAATTATCAAATGGAACATTATTGGAGAAATGTCTACATGGAAAAACACAAAGCTGCAATGAAAGTGTGAAGTATATAATTTTTATCATGATTTGTTATTGAATTATTAATATTTATAGCATAACTACGTTAAATCTAAAACGATTAGTCTAAATATAATAGTAATCCATGTTGTTCAAGTAAAGATTGTAGTAATTGATTTTGGTGGAAATACTCCATTTGATGCAGTTCTTGTAATATAAATAAATTATTCCCTTCAGAAGAGAATTTTTTCTGGAGAAGGGAAAATTTTTCTTTATGTGGCAATGATCTTAGTTGATTTTTTAAATGAGTTAGATGCAAGGTTTGCACAAAAATATGTATCAATTTTCGAAACGTACTTCGTACTCATGGCTTCATTTTCTGCACTAAAATAACTAATTACGAAATATTCTCTATGATCACACAATAATTACCATGGAAAGTAACCATAACAATATTCAATTACACAGTGGAATATAGCATACCAACCACATCCGTGTGTTGTTGTGATTACAAGCTGCTGCGCAACACTACATTGACTTGCTGATATTTTAATAGCCATACCCAACAGCTGGCAGCACTTGTGCATGATGAAAAGGTTGAACATTCACAAATGTGTATCTCAGGTTACGATTGGGAAAAATGCTTGTGTTGCAGCTAAGACACAGCAAAAGTTAATGTACACAGTTGTTACCAGGGGGTCTGAAAGGGTTAAAATAATATACCAGAAAGAAATGTTAAAAATAAAATATATGATGATCAATACCTTTCAATTTCTGTTCCTGTTATTAATCCAATAAGGAAGGATCGTAAAATAATAAAAATTGTTACTGATACAGGATGGCAGGGTTACATCTACAACTACATAGATAGTCTGCAAGCCTCCGTACGGTGTGGGGCGGAGGGTATCCTGTACCACTGCCAGTCATTTCCTTTCCTATTCCACTCGCAAATAGAGCGAGGGAAAACCGATGATTTGTATGTCTCCGTATGAGCGCTAATTTCTCGTATCTTATCTTCGTGGTCCGTATGAGCAATGTATGTTGGTGGCAGTACAATAGTTCGGCAGTCAGCTTCAAATGCCACTTCTCTAAATTTTCTCAGTAGCGTTTCACGAAAAGAACGTCAGCTTCTCTCCAGGGACTCCCATTTGACCTCCCAAAGCATCTCCGTAACCCTTACGTGTTGTTCAAAGCTACCAGTAACAAATCTAGCAGCCTCAGAACTGCTTCAATGTCTTCCTTCAATCCGACCTGGTACGGATCCCAAACACTCAAGCAGTACTCAAGGATAGATAGCACTAGCGTCCTATATGCAGTCTTCTGTAAGGTGAACCACTCTTTCCTAACATTCTCCCAGTAAGTCAGAGTCGGCCATTCGCCTTCCCTACCACAGTTCTCACATGCTCGTTCCATTTCAAATCGGTTTGCAACGTTATTAGTAATGTATCCGAAAGATAGAGGTTTGTTCTTCCTACTCGCCCGCATTACCTACATTTTTCCACATTCTTGTGTCTTTCTACAGTGACTCAACTTCGACACGGTTTGCAACGTTATTAATAATGTATCCGAAAGTTAGAGGTTTGTTCTTCTTTTTTGGGAAGTACTTTGTCAGTAGGGTTCAAAACTGAAAAAAAAAACCTTTTAACAGACTCTTAGCAATGCCAGTGCTCTTTCACTAGCATGTACTACAAACTTTATGTCGACAATAAAAAATATATTCAGATTTCGTTCAGTGTTGTTGAATTTTATTCTCAACATACTTTTTAAAGAGATATTGATGTGTAAGGCCCTGAAACTGGAAATACTGAATACAACTTTCACTGGGGAAGTGACATCCACTACTGAGACTTAAATTTTAGGATTAAGTTTAACTGAAAAATTTAAAATACATATGGAATCTGGTAGAGGAGTTTGTTAAAAACAATAAATATTTATTTCAAAATTTTAAAACTTAATGTAAGTTGCTAAATTACAATAATTTCAAAAGGTGGGCATAAAGTACCCTTTTTGATATTGCAATGATTAATTTGGTGTGTGCTCACCATGGATGGCAACACACCGTCCTGCACATGTTCCCAAGGTGGCCAGACAGTTACTAAGGAGAGTAGATAAGCAGGGCATATTCTTGAACAGATTATGATATTATTTCAAGGTCATTGATAAGGACTTCCATTATCGAGTTACACACTTGTGATAGCTATATTCAAGATCACCCTCTTCCCCCCCCCCCCCCCCACCCCTCGCAGGGACTCGTTGACAGTTGAACGAGGTCACCCAGGGCCACCTCTGTTCTGCTTTCTCACTTTAGACTTTAGGCAATTGTACAATGTCATGATGTAACTCAACCCAGGTCCCTTGTGATACAAAATTGGCAGGAAACTTTGAACACATTAAAAAGGCAGGAAACCATGTCTTGGACCAGTAAGATACGAGATTCCCCCCCCCCCCCCATCCTTTTATCATCCTTTACAACTAGGTGAATTGCAAAGCTCTTTTCAATCGAGATCCGTGCATCAAGGGAAGAGCTTGATTTATCATTATAAACGAATTATTTCTAACAATAATTCTATAGTGAAAGGGTTTGGAAATAACGACAATGATATTAACAATTAACTAATGGTTTATTATTAGCAATACAATTTTTTACACAATGTTAAATTTTTGCGTATTGTTAATGTTTATTAACAATTTCTTTCTGCATTCGGTCTGTTTGCAAAGCTATTTTTTGTGGGAAATATACATTGGTTTATTCAAAAAGCTGTTGTTATGTAAAGACGTATATATCAAACTAAAAAACTTAAATACCACTTTTCCCATTTCATTTGCAGTTTTTCAGTCAATATACCATAATTACATTTTCCTTCCGATCATTTTGTTTACATTGTAACCATTTTCTTTCTATATATATGGGAAACGAGAACTAGAAAAACCAGGCACACACAAACAACTATACATAATATTTACACACACTCTTGTGTGCAGTCGTGCTCGCGTAGTATACAATCGAGCTTGCATACCCACACACCCAACTACGATGCTTGTTCCAAACAACCATTTCACACATGCGTCCACTATTTACATATATATAAATATGCAGTCCCACACGCAGTCACTCAACGAATAGTGTGAGTACTGGAGGGACCTGATCCCATCCCAACGGATGAAGTGTTCGTTGTCATGACACAACAGCCCATTGTCAGCTGAAGGGCAGCATGTACTTAATGGCCTCGTGATCAAAACACCATCTGGTGTACCATATGCAGAGTGGGCGATCTCCTCTTGTAATCCTCAATCGTGAGACCCTTTGAGGCCGCACGATGTGTATCCTTATACCGCCTCCAGTTTGCACCTGTATATGATATGCATATATTTTCGACCTGAGACCCAAAAACACCACAGTGTGCGAACCATTCGCCCCATCTTTCATCAGGCCAGTAACCTTCCTGTTTTATGGTGACATTCCTTAAAGATTATCGGTCACATATGCAAACGTGTCGAATTCTTCGGGTTTGTATATAAATACTTCATATGGATCGCATCCTTACACCCAAAAGATGAAACTGTTTGTATCCATTTCAAGTAACTTGGGATTTTCGAAGTTCAGTTTCGAAAACCCATAGCAGAATTGGTAGCTATGGAGTCTGGAGAGGTCCAGAATACACATGTCAATACTGACATTATTCATGGTGTGAGTACAGTAAAACGAAGATCCATGATGACAGCGAATTGTTCCAAGGCATGGAAATGATGGCTGCGTTGGCAAACGAGCTGATAACAGCAACCCATACCACGATTTTGATGACAGAACAGGCTAGGGTGCTGTTTGCAGGCGAGGCATGTAAATCATCGATGGACTGGGGTGAGGCGATGAACGTATCATCATCGTGTCCGGTTGTGGAGTGATTATTGCAGGCACAACACAAAGGTTCGGACGTCAATGACATCTGAAAGAGAAGAAGAATAAATTAATCATCAGATAGCTGCTACTATGAACACACAAATATACAAAAAATAACCTTAAGTGCATACCATTAGGTTCACTTGAGTCTAAGAAACTTCCTGGCGGATTAAAACTGTGTGCCGGACCGAGATTCGAACTCGGGATCTTTGCCTTTCGCGGGTAAGTGATCTACCATCTTCATTTATTCTTTTTTTTCATTTTGTTCGATTTTGTTGTTGCATTTTTTTTCGGTGTGGATGTCCCAGGACACCCGTTCAAGTTCAGTGTTGAGCCATTGACTCAGTGTTTTTATTACAGAGGGCAGCTAACCCTCTGACCGAACATGTTGAGCTACCGTGCCGGCACGATCTGAGCCGCCAGAGCACGACTCACGAACCGTCCTCATAGCTTCACTTCTGCCAGTACCTCGTCTCCTATCTTCCAAACTTCACAGAAGCTCTCCTGCAAACCTTGTAGAACGAGCACTCCCGGAAGAAAGGATATTGCGGAGACATGGCTTTGCCACAGCCTAGTGGATGTTTCCGGAATGAGATTTTCACTCTGCAGCGGAGTGTGCGATGATATGAAACTTCCTGGCAGATTAAAACTGTGTGCCGGACCGAGACTCGAACTCGGGACCCTTGCCTTTCGCGGGCAAATTCTTTACCATATGACCATCTGAGCTACCCAAGCACAACTCACGACCCGTTCTCACAGCTTTACTTCTGCCAGTACCTCGTCTCCTACCTTCCAAACTTCACAGCTCTCCTGCGATCCTGCAGGAGAGCTTCTGTGAAATTTGGAAGGTAGGAGACGAGGTACTGGCAAAAGTGAAGCAGTGAGGGGGGGGGGAGGAGGTCGTGAGTCGTGGTTGGGTAGCTTAGATGGTAGGGCACTTGCCCGCGAAAGGCAAAGGTCCCGAGTTCGAGTCTCGGTCCGGCACACAGTTTTAGTCTGCCAGGAAGTTTCGTATCAGCGCACACTCCGCTGCAGAGTGAAAAGCTCATTCTCGTCACTTCAGTCTAGTCGGAGACGATTATTGGGCCCCGATAAACCATCATCATAACCATTTTCACTATTGCGTTTCATATCTGAACTAAAACGATTCCCATTTCTAGTCGAAAACCATACTTCTTTGGTTATTTCAAGCAATAGGAATCGAGTAGGTTTATCTCTAGTCCTGTTGTTTTAGGCAGAATAGCACCAGCTCACACCTGTGATTAGGCAATGCGATCTTACTCCGTTTCCGCTATTGTTCTTAAGTATTATATTTCAGAGCAGGTGCGCGTGCTAGTTCATCACGTGGACAGTGGAATAATGCAACATATTCAATGATGAAAGAGAGGTATAATTTTCCGACTCTTTGAGACTTGCGACGCGCCTTTATGTGCGGCATGCGCGCCGACTACTTGGGTGTGCCGGGGCTCAGGCACCCACAGACATAATCTGGTGGCTGCGCCACACCCACAAAATTCTTAGTTTGATAAAAACAAAATAAAATACATATTTCTCATTTGCCTTTATCAAAAAGTAATGAACTATTAAAACAATGAGATGGAAGTTAAAATTTCTGAGCTCTTATACATACCTGTTTGTTTCAGATACCTTTATGCAGAGGCAATAAAGCAACATAATTCCCCGTTCCTCACCCTTCTCTGGCCAAGTCAAAAGCACTCCCCAGAATAACATTCAAACTATACTGTGAATGAAATCTCATCTTTTGGGCTTGCTTTCATGTTTCCTTACAAGTGACACGCTACGATAGCCCCCCTCCATTCGCCAACAATTGTTTCAAAATATTTGCTTGCCAATTTTGAGCAATAATAAAGAATAACAGGAGATACAAGTAAGCCAGTTGTTACAGATTGCCTCAGTAATTATTTTTTAAAAACGTAACAGCGGTGTTGTTTAAGATTTCAGTGAAATTGTTTTCACGTAATCTGGATTGTTATCGTTTTTTTTGTTGATGCAGTGGCTTTCGAGGAAGCACAGCAATCATTTAAAAAAATATCGAGACCCGCCCCAGGAAACATATGTTACATTCCACCATTGATACGCATCCACAGAAATTTTGGAAAGTCGGCGCGCTTGATGTGCTGTACTACCCATGCCCCAGATATCACTGTTGGCTGTGTTCAAAGAGTACCACGCGTATTTCAACAGCAAAACTTTGCAGTTTTCCGCTAGTACAGAAGCCGTCAGTGTCATGTGTGAGCGTCAGGCATCGCTCATACTCCAGTACTTATCACAATACACACCACTTCTGCAGTAACAGTAATGGAAGGTAGTGCGAATAATTTGTACTCTGCCAGCGAGAGCACACGAGAGAGTTGCAAAACATCAAGTAGCAGCAGGCACGCATCGTCCACGGCTCTGTGTGCACTGCCCCCATCTGGATAGACAGCCACAGGTCTGTATCAAGGTGTTACTAGCATCGTTTGTTAAAATATGATAAAAACCCGAATGTTTTACCATTAGCACTATGAGAAGAGTGTTTATAAATCGCTCTGTGATATTTTATATGAGTACATCAACGGTGTGAGTTTGTTAAGCGATTTTCACGTTCAGTAATTAAAATTATAGACAGACAGACAATATTTTGGTTTAGATCCCCACCTGACAAACACAGTATAGACGATTATTCACACCGGTAGCAAGAGCCTCTGAGTAAAAGTCCAAGATGGCAGCAATTTCGGTCATACCTGCAAAGTGTCGATGTAATTCCAGTCCAATTACATAATTTTTCGTACTTGTGCTGCGACATGAATACCCCAGAGCCAGAAATGTGATTTTTTTGTGTTCATAGTGCTGCTCAACACACCAGGACGCATACTATTGGAGGAAAATCACTTTAATGTTGTCGAGGTCCACTTTATAGCAAGAGTGTAATTACTTTTTTTTTTATGGTAATGCATGACGTTAAAATGTTAAACATCTAAAAAAAGACATAGGACTCCGACAGTAGCTCACAAACCAGTAGATAACGATGCTGGGCGGGCATGACGAATCAGAAGTGTTGAGCATAACCTTCCATTCACGGCAGAGGTGAGATATGGATAGCGATCGAGATGACAGAAACTCTGGACTTCTCTCCCTGCAGTGTGCATTCGCTCTACTCCAAAACAGTCGATTGCATGTGTTTCGAAAGCAGTACTGCTTTTCGTTTGTGAAATCATGGCACTTTACATTGCATCAAAATATTTTAAAATTCCAGATAATAATGAATTGTAACTCGCGTGTATTGGGAGAGAATAGCACAGAAGTCAGAATCAAAATAAATAAAATTACCATTTCCTCAGACACACAACTAGTGGGAGTGTGAAAATTTTTTCTTGTCACAACGTCTCTCTTGAATGCGGCGTGTTGCCACTGTTAAATCATATACAGTGTCAGTCCCTGTCTTACATCTAGTCGTTACATTAAGGACCTACAGTGCCTCTCTACTCCATATTCCGATTACTCCATCCGCATAATGCTGTTTGGTATGTGTGACGTCATGTCTCTCCCACCCTCTGTATGAATAACGAACTTCATACATTTTTTGTGAGGATTCTGCGAGCTCTTTTAAACATTAGTGCAGATCTCTCAGTGATTTTGGGAGCAGATGGTGTTGGTATTCTCATAGGTCTCTTTTTCGGTACAAACTTGCGGCTTTCTAAGAAAGGATCTGTAGACCCTTTGAGTTAATGCTTATGTCACAAATTTCTTATAAATACAGATATCCTGCATGACCATTTAGTATCCAAATTTTACCGTATTTTTGAAATTTTTGCCGTTTTTTTCCACATTTTCAACCTTTCACCACGTTTTTCCATTTCTCCGTTTTTTCCATTGTTTCCATTTTTCCGATTTTTTCCATAGGAATGGCGTCACACATACATTTAGAAATAAACCAGCATTATACAGATGGAATAATCGGAATATGCAATGGGGAGGGGCTGTAGGTCCTTAATGTAACAACTAGATATGAGAGAGGGTTTGGCTCTGCATATGGTTTAACAGTTGAAAGACCATTCTAGAGAGACACTGTGACAAGATGTTCAAATGTGTATGAATTTCTAAGGGACCAAACTGCTGAGGTCATCGGACCCTAGACTTACACACTATTTAAACTAACTTACGCTAATTTATGCTAAGAACAACACACACACCCATGCCCGAGGGAGGGCTCGAACCTCCTGCGGCAGGTGCCACGCAATCCGTGCATGGCGCCTCAAACCGCGAGGCCTGTGACAAGACGACAGTGTCATATTCCCTCTAGTTCTACATGTGAGACAATGGTAATGACATTTATTTGGGTTTTGAATGCTGTGGTATTTTCTCCCAAGACATGCGAGTTGCAAGTCATAATTATTTGGAATTGTAAAATATTTGGATGCGGTGTAAATTGGTATGATTCCATAAACAAAAAGCAGTACACATGAATCACATATTGACAAACCTAGGGAAGAAATTACTAAAAGTTTTCTTTGGAGGATAAAGGGAATCTGCACACATGTCCAAAGAAACAGACACCACACATTAATATAACTACATGCATACACCAAATTCAGTGCGACGCACAATTACGTTCGGCTCCCTACAGGACTCTCGAAGTAGCGAGCATGGAGGACATGGACGATGGCGCTAGATGGGAATGTGGGTCGGGAAGAGGCGTGCCACGATACTCTGCTCCATTGCGATAAACATTGTGTCCGGGTATCGCAGTGGTTAACGCAACTGCTTAGTAAGCAAGAGATCCCGGATTCGAATCCCTGGTTCCACCCTTTTCCTTTCCTTTCTCCCCCCCCCCCCCCTTCCACCGCCAATTTACGTAATAAGTCTCACAACTGCGAATTCCACGTAGTGTCTCTTCTTTCGGTCATGTCCGAAAGAACAGACACCACGCATTCATATGATGCAACATTTCGAATTTCAACTGCAGGACAGTATGTACTTCATGTTCTCGCAGATCGAAAGACTACCTGCAAACACCACCACAGCCCGCTCCGTCATCATCATGCCGTTCACCAACGTAGCTACGCTCTCTGCGCCCTGAACCATTTTACAAGTGTAGCGGACCGTCGTTTCTAGATTCACTCAATGATAATATTGCAGTGGATGTTGATCCGCTTCATGAAACCATGTTGCTCGACATAACGGCATTTTCTAGGAAACTAACAGGGACTCCGATAACGGAAGATCAGTATGAGAACACAGTGAATATTTAGCAGGAGTTTGGCATCCCTGATTTTCTGGAATACGCTAGATTATACATGGAGATCGATGTACGACTGCTTGCAGACATGTTTGAGAAATTCCGGAGTGTATGCTCGAGCGCATACTATCTGGGTCCTGCCTTCCATTACGCCATGCCAGGGCTTTAGTGGGACGCAATGTTAAGAAGAACACGTGTCAGCATGGCACTGCTGGCCGATGTTGAGATGCTGCTCTTCTTCGAATGCGCAATTTGCAGCGCACTCTGCCAGAGCATGTAATGGTTCGCCAAGGGGAATAGTCGGCGAATAGTCGAGGAGGAGTACACGCCACCTGACGGTTCAAGTTGCATCCTTCACGTGGATGTAAACTTCTACAGGGAACTTTGAAACTTCCTTGCAGATTAAAACTGTGTACCGGACTGAGACTCGAACTCGGGACCTTTGCCTTTGCCGGCCGGAGTGGCCGTGCGGTTCTAGGCGCTACAGTCTGGAACCGAGCGACCGCTACGGTCGCAGGTTCGAATCCTGCCTCGGGCATGGATGTGTGTGATGTCCTTAGGTTAGTTAGGTTTAATTAGTTCTAAGTTCTAGGCGACTGATGACCTCAGATGTTAAGTCGCATAGTGCTCAGAGCCATTTGAACCTTTGCCTTTCGCGGGCAAGTACTCTACCATCTGAGCTACCCAAGCACGACTCACGCCCCGTCCTCACAGCTTTACTTCTGCCAGTACCTCGTCTCCTACCTTCCAAACTTTACAGAAGCTCTCCTGCGAACCTTGCAAAACTAGCACTCCTGAAAGAAAGGATATTGCGGAGACATGGCTTAGGCACAGCCTACAGGGAAGCCATACAACAAACTTGGCCGTTTGGAGGGTTCTGATGGATATACAAAGAGGGAATGGTCAGACTGGCTGCTGATTATGATGAGAGATATGTTCTGGAGGTAGCACTGACTTACCCGGCCGTTTGCATGAAGCACACAGCGACTTGCTGCCGTTTCCATAGCGCCTACTCCGGCGAAATGGTTCCTCAAGCAGTGGTACATTCTGCACTACAGAATCCTCTAGCAATGTCTGTTTGTGGATGGAACGTTTTAGAATCACCTACGGAAACTACTTCAAGCAGCATTGCCGGTTGAAGAAGTACATATATTGATGTAAACAACGAACAGAGGGCTCTTGCGACGTGCGACTTTCAAAAGGAGTTTTTAAAATTAATAAACAATTCAGTTTTCGGGAAAACAATGGAAAATGTTAGAGGATACCGCGAGATTCATTTAGTTTACAGGTGGAGGGGGGGGGGGGTCATTTTGGCGCAAGAGATTAGATCACCATACATATTTTTTTTTATGCTGTGAAGGACTAATCGCTGTGGAGCTGGCCAAGGTTTCAGTGGAGTTCACGAAGCCTAGCTATATCGGTATATGTATCCTGAACCTCTCCAAATTCCACATGTACTGATTCCACTAGGAGTTTGCGCAGCAAAACTTTGTCGATCCTAAATTACTTTCATCAACTGTGTGAAAGGCTACAATCCATATTAGGTAATTGGGTACAATCACAAATAATGTGACACATATTGATATTCGATCGATAATCCTTATCGAATTACACCACAAAACAAGAAAGTAATTGGACTAATGAAAGACGAGCTGAATGGTTCCCAGACTATGGAAATTGTGGGGCTCAGGTCGAAATTGTATGTATACAGCAGAGATGCAGGCGCCACCCGGAGGCGGACTAAAGGTGTGCATCACGCGGTAACAAAGGCTCTCGCGATTGAGGATTACAAGAGACGCATGGTGCGCCAGGTAGTCTTTCGATCTGCGAGAACATAAGGTACATATTGTCCTGCAGCTGAAATTCCGAATGTTGCATCATAACGACAAACAGTTAATATGTGGGGCCGTATCGGTACTCTCTTGTACTTCCACTATTCATTGAGTGATTGAGTGCGTGACTGTGTATTTGTTTATTTGTAAATTTGACGACCAAAAGGATTATATTGGACACTGTTCCTGGGTACATTTCGTACCCATGTATGGCGAGAGGTCCCGCAAACATTTGCCCTACTGTACCAAATGTAAGTAAATGTGTAACTCAATTATAGTTTGTGTATTTGCCTGTGAGCCTGAGACCCTTTGGTCTCTGGTCTGCTGTTCCAGCCCTCAGACAACTTAGTAGCGAATCTATTCAAACTTTCACGATATGCATGACACTCGAAAAGTGTATGTGGCTTTCTTTTATGGACAAGCAAAGTAGTTTGAGCAGCCGTGTGGTTGTAAGATGAAAGGTATGATGTCCGTGCCAAACCTCACGATATGTCTCTGCAAACATTATTAAAAAATGTAGAACTTGACAGTGTGAAGAATAAAATATACCAACGAAAAAGGACAGCACCTGTTGAAAGAAATGCAACCTTCAGTAGAGCAGTGGTAACACACAATACACATGTCACTACGATGCAACTTGAATGTGTGAGTGCGATCTGTCATAGGCATTTGGTGAGAAAACTACATTCCAAAGCATTTCATCCTTTCGACATTTTGCTCCATCCACAGACTCATGGCAATGACTCTCCAAACTGGTTATAGTTCTTCGAACTGTGTCCACGATAACTGCAATGTGATGGGACGTTATTTGTTTAGAGATGAATCATAGTTTAAGAACTATTGGCACATCAATCTTTGGAATATGCGCTATTGCTCATTTGAAAATCCACACTAGCTGAGAGAAGACAATAAACAATGATATAGTTCTGTCAAGGTGTCTCGCGTGCTTTTCGAGAACTGCATGATTGGCTTTTGTTTCAGTGATGAGACACCAAAATCCATAAGTACCTACGCTCCTTAACATATATGCTGCCGTCGTGGCGCTATCATGAGGATGTCAAGTCCATTTCGCACAAATATTAACAGACCTTTCTCTCAGAACATTTTGCGATAGCTGAATGGGGCGCTCGGGAAACATAAAATGTGCTGCACTCTAAGCAGATTTAATCCTTTTGAGCTTTTATCTGTGACGAAAATTAAAATGCATTAAATCATAACTCAACACTATAAAATGAAGAACAACAGAACACTGAAAAACACAAACGAGCTTATAACACAGTTAATAAACTTACACATTCCACAAACAACTGCACTCTTATCTTTCGACATAGAGACATTGTCCACCTTAATAGCGAATGCTAAGCCCGGAAAACTAACTGAAGAGAACATACTGACACACAAAAAACTAACAAAAATACTGTAGAGAAAAACCAAAACCGTTAATGTAATCACATATCAAAGCTATTTCAAGTTTGAGAAGGAATATTACTTCCAAACAGATGGCCTGCTGATGGGATTTCTAACTTTAGGGGATTGGGAAACTTATTGTTCAGCTAAGTAGAAAATGCAGTCGTTGATACCATAATCACAGATGATGGATATGAAATTGTTTACTGGTACAGATCTGTGGATGAAACGTGTAATATGTGTGGTAGGGGAACCTATAAAGGAAATAAACTTCATGCATACATAAACACAATCGATGAAAGTGTTACTTTCACCACGGAAAAAGAAACAAAAACAAATACTCTTCTGGGACATACTAATTAAGAGTGGCTGCAGTAAGCATAAGTTTGATCTTTTGCAGAAAACCAGGAAGCGACAGACATGTCACATCAAATACCCAAAAGTCACAAACTAACATCTCTCCAACACATGATACACAAAGTCAATGAATTGCTACTCAACAAAAAATTAGGTGACAAAAATCATGGGGAACCATCTAATACCATGTCGAACCTCCTTTTGCACGATGTAGTGCAGCGACTCGGCGTGACGTGAACTCAACAAGTCATTGGAAGCCCTTGCAGAAATATTGAGTCATGCTACTTCTATAGTCGTCCATAATTGTAAAGGTGTTACCAGTGCAGGATTTTGTGCACGAACTGACCTCCCGGTTATGTCCCATAAATGTTCAGTGGAATTCATGTCGGGTGATGTGCGTGGGCAAATAATACTGTCGAATCGTCTAAAATGTTCTTCAAACCAATCGCGAACAACTGTGGTCTGGTGACATTGCACATTGTCGTCCATTAAAATTCCATCGTTGTTTGGGAATATGAGGTACATGAATCGCTGCAAATGGTCTCCAAGTAGCCAAATACAACCATTTCCTGTCAGTAATCGGTTCAGTTTGACCAGGGGACCTAGTACATTCCATGCAAACACAGGCTACAGCATTATAGAGCCACCATCAGCTAGCACAGTGCCTTGTTGACAACTTGACGCCTCCGTGGCGTCATGGGATCTGCGCCACACTCGAACCCTACCATCACCTGTTACCAAGTGAAATCGGGTCTCATCTGACCAGGCCAGGGTTTACAAGTCGTCTAGAGTCCAACCGATATGGTCACGAGCCCAGGAGAGGAGCTGTCGGCGATGTCGTGCTGTTAGCATAGGAATTCGCGTCGATCGTCTGCTCCCATAACCCGTTAACGCCAACTTTCGCCGCGTTGTCCTAACGGATATGTTTGTCGTACATCCCACACTGACTTCTGTAGTTACTTCACGCATTGTTGCTTGTCTGATAGCGCTTACAACTCTAGGCAAACGGCGCTGTTCTCGGTCATTAAGTGAAGTCCGCTGGCCACTTCGTTGTTCGTTGTGGGGGGTAATGCCTGTAATTGAGTATTCTCGGCACACTCTTGACACTGTGAATCTCTGAACACTGAATTCCCTAACGATTTCCGAAACGAAATGACTCTTGCGTCTTGCTCCAACTACCATTCCGCGTTCATTGTTTGTTGATTCCCATCGTGCGGCCATAATCAGGTCGGAAACCTTTCCACATGAATCACCTGAGTACAAATCACAGCTCCGCCAACGCACTGCCCTTTTATAAACTGGTACGCGATACTTCCGGCATCTGTATATGTGCTTATTGCCATCCCACGACTTTCGTCACCTCAGTGTATTAAACAGCCATCAAAAACAATAATGCTTACAGTAAAAAAATCGACAGAACACCAGTATAGCACAAATCCTCAGTAACAAAATCAAAACAAAACTAAAGAAAAATTAAAATAAGAAGAGGCCACAAGAACCACAGATTTCCGCAAACAATGCAAACACTACAGTACATACAAACACAAAGAATAGAAACACTCACGACATGACTAACACAAATAAATGGTTCAGGTTAACATACGCACACAAGTTATCACAAAGGACAGAGACTATACACAAGAAACAATGAAACACACTCCAGTCATATTTCCCACGTCAATAGAAAAAAGAAAAATAACAAGGAGCCTAAATTTACCAGCTAGACTGTCAAGACTGCAAATCAGTTTACCTGAGAATGGCAGTCAAAAATTTCAAAGCTAGATACAAAGAACACTTAACAAGATGTAAGTCTGAAAATATCCATTCTACCTTTGTCGATCATCTAATAAAATTGCAACACATAACTCCTAACATTATAGGAAAATTTTCACATACGAGAAGCCCTTACAATGAAAGAGAAAGTAATATAAGACCAAATTAATGTAACAAGTCGCTGATCATGCTAGCCACTAAATTAAAAAATACTGAACCAGACGAATATCAAACTGCCGTTATAACACAGAATAGTAAGGGGTAGGAAATTAGAATTTTTTATTAAAACTCATTAACATAGCCACAGGCAAAAACAAGTCATGCCAGAGACAGAGGCAGAAGCAGAAAACCAACCAGAATGTCGCAGGTGGGTCAGGCCCTCGACACAGTACGACACTGTCTGCCATATAAGAATACGCATTCAGCAGAAAGAAAACCAAAGGAAGTGAGACAAGCATATGCGTTAGCTCGTAAGACATGGTGCAAGAAACGCTATCTCATATACAAGAGCGTGTGGTGGGGAACTGACACAGCAGTTAACAGCCTGGTAAGTGAGTACAGCGGAATAAGGAAGACACATGCAGTCATTACGAACCAAGCCTCACATCATAGTCTCATACCAGCTTCCTTTAAATACTCTAGCGTTCTAAATCTTATCATGAGTTGATCACTGGGATCGATGGTATTCACAGTAACAGCACTAGGTTCCAAGATGATGATACTGTAGTGAATCTATGTCCTAGACACTTCAGCACAGTCAATTAATTAGCCAACATGTACTTGAGATGATGATCTTCATCTGGTGAAGTTCATGCTGCTCGCCGCCTAACATCTACTGATGGAGAAACTGACTATCTTCCAATAAAACCACATCAGAAGGTGATGCTAGCACTAAACTTCACCACAGAAGCCAGCAACATGGCCTTTTTGCGTCCACGTTCCCGTTCAGCACTCAGTCACCTTCAGGTGTTGAAATCTACGGTGCAGTGTGGGGAGGAGATCAAACGACCACATGGCAACTGACACAAATACATAACAGGTGGGTCATCAAGACTCATTGCAGAATTCGGAGCATGACCGAGCACACTCAATCAGACAGCGCAAGATCACTGCTCGCAGAAAATGTGCTGCAGCACCAGGATTTTGTCCTGGGCTTGCAACTGCTGAGCTGATTCGGCAGATGTCAGCTAGAACGTAACACACAGCTCAATCAACACCATCTGAGGCTGGTGTGGCAGAACAACCACTTGTAAACATTGTGAATAAATGATTGAACTCTAATAATGTTTTACTAGCGTCAAAGACGCTTCACAGCTTCCCAACAGCTATCCTAATTTCACGCAGAGGTGTCTTCTCTCGGTCCCTCTGTAAATTGGTGCCAGAAGTGTGCATCCGATGCTGTCATCAGAGGATTTGGCATCGGAAGTGTCCGATTCCAACACCTGGAGTTTAGAGGCACTGGTCTGCATCTATGACGTTCACACATTGCAGCGATAACCGCAATGTGGTAAGTACAAAAGACATTTTTCTCTTTCTTTGGTTGTGAGAGTTTAGGCATAATGATGGGTGTGCTACATCCAAACTATCTTTCGTGAAACCTGTTGACTCATCATAACTCAGACAAAATTGTAAAGAGACATATTTGGTATCTGTGAGATGTAATATTTGAAGTTCAGCAGACTATAGTGAACTGTACACTAAGTTCATATCAGTAACTTGTTCCGCTTGTAGATGGCATGGTCATGCAGCACACAAGTATGGTGAGTGTCGCTGGGTGATGATTAGGGGAGAATACACATTCAGAAGAAAGAGGACTGTGACAGAAAATCAAAGGAAGTGAGTAAAGCATACTCGTTAGTTCGTAAGACACGGTGCAAGAAAATCTACTTCTTACACAAGAGCACGTAGTGAGGAACAGCCTGGTAAGTGAATATAGCACAATAAGGACACATGTAGTCATTATGAACCGAGCCTCACATCATAGCCTCATGCCAGCTACCTTTAAATACTCCAGCGTTCCAGCTCTCATCGTGAGTTGATCATAGGCATCGCTGGCATTCACAGAAATAGCACTCAGCGCCATGATTATGATACTACAGTGAATCTGTGTCCTAGATGCTCCAGCACAATCTGTGAACTAGATGACAATGTACTCAAGATGATGGTCTTCATCTGGTGAACTTCATGCTCCTTGCCACCTACCGTCTACTGATGTGTAAACTGGCTGTCTTCCAACAACACACATCAGAGTGTGCTGATAGCACTGAAATTCATCACAGAAGTAAGCAACAGCGCCTTTTGTGGTCCCTGTTCCTGTTCAACACTCAGACACATCCAGGTGCTCAAATCTACCGATGAGTAGGGAGGAGATCAAACAAACACATGAATACCAACTCAGGTATATCATGGATGGGTCATAAAGGGTCATCGTAGAGCTTTGAGTAGGACTGAGGACACCCTATCAGCCAGCGTGAGATCACTTTGCGCTGTGCAATGGCCGCCCGTACTCACTGACAACCCGCTGCAGCTCCAGGGTCGTTAACATCTTCTCCCGCGCGTGCAGCCACTGAGCTGACTGAACAGATGTCAGCGAGAATCCACCACGAAGCTCAGTGAGCAATAGCCAAGGCTGGTGTGGAAGAACGGCGGTTGTAAACATTGCGAATAAATGACTGAACTTTAGCGATGCTTTACTAGTGTCGACAGGTTTGAAAGGTTCCCAAGAGCCATTCTGACGTCACGCAAAGGCGTCTCCACTCGGTCCCTCTGAACTGCGTACACACTTTACAACACAAAAAAAGACGACCAGAAAACACATAGCTACAGTAGGGAACACCATAAACAGTAAACAGACACAACCAACATATACAATGAACTTGAAGTATATGCTAATTGCACCTGCAAATACCGGAATCCTGACATCGTAGTGTACACAGGACAACGAGGTTAAATTCCAGCGTGATACATACGAGTATGTGATAAAATGTTACGAAGAAATATTAAGTGGAACCAAACAGTAAATTAAGTTTACAAAAATTATTCTTCAAAAAATTGTTTGTTACCTATAATAAGAAAATAACGAAACCTTTAATTCTAATAACACATCTGTAAGCATTGTTCAACAAGTTTATTATACACATACTAGAAATGTGTGTTACAGGCTACTGAGGATGCTTCATGGGCAAAAGGAAGCGAAAGGAATATCACGTAAAAACAAACAGGCTTTTAATTATTTGCATAGATGGACCACATCTACACTAACATAATAATAATAATAGTAACAAAAAAACAAGATGTCGACAAGGAAACAGCGACCAATAACGAGGACATGAAAGCCTGTGCCTGTGATGCGATACATCCAGATGAAACTCATTTTGCACTTCTGTCTGTCAAGAATCGTTTTATAACACATCAATGTTCTACGTCATCTTAATACGATAGTCATAATAATAAACCGACTGACCTAATTGAGCTATGCGTTTGCTTACATTTGTAACAGTAAGGCTTTTGTGGGAATTCTTGTCCTGGCGGGCCAATGGCTGGAGTGCTGTCGTCTGGTTACAACTTGATCGATTTTCACACTTGAAGTCCTCTGTGAAGGTTTTTACCAATGTCACAACGTGAGTTCGAGGGCGTGGTGAGAAGTAATGCCTCCGAATTTTTTATTCAGTTCTCAATATCAGTGCACTGTTACGTGTCATGCACATTACTTGATCGGTTTTCCAGCTTTGCTGTCGCAAATTCCAACACTGTCACTAGAAGCTCCGAATCGTAACGTATAACATGGCGGTGTATGATAAACATCGTGCTGTAGTCGAGTTTCTAACTGCAGAAAACGTGCTTCCAACTGAAATCCATAGCATAATGAAAACTATGTATGGTGATTGTAGTATCGAGATCATTAATGTGCAACGTTGTGTTGTTCAGGCTCGTAATGAAGGAAACGGTGGTGCTAACCCCATCGTGTATGACGGAGCTCAAAGTGGACGACCGTGTATAGCAACCGACGAGACTCATCGGAATCGAGTTGATGAACTCATCACAGAAAATCGTCTGACAACACAGACATAACACCCAGGTAACTATTGCATATCATGCGAGCGTATACAGACCATCACTTCGTAACAGCAGTACAGAAAACAGTGTGCATGGTGGGCGTCCGAGTGCTCAATCCCTGACATGAAACGGAGGAGACTGGATATCTGTGAACGATTTCTTTTGCTTTTTGAGGGTGACGATAACGGATTCCTTAACAACATTGAGGCAGATGATGAAACCTGGGTTCAGCATTTTGATCCAGAAAACAAAAGAGCATCAATGGAATTCCGCCACAAAGCATCACCAACGCCAAAAAAATTGAAAACCATGCCATCAGCTGGCAAAGTCATATTCACAGTGAATGGCCTATGTGTTGCGCATTTGGAATTTGTGCCTAAAGGCATCGCCATAGATTCTGTAAGGTACTGTGAGACCCTCAGGAAACTGAAAGTAAAAATTCGAAGAGTTCGTCCACACATAGAACACCTTCTCCTTCACCATGACAACGCCAGACCGCACACGAGCACTGCGTCTCAGCAATAGTCCGATGCCTTGGGTTCATTGTCACAGACCAGACTTGGGCCCATCTGATTTTCATCTGTTTCCAGAACTTAAAGAAGTGACCAGCCTATACAATTATTGTCCGTTTTTCTCATAGTGTAGGCGATAGCGCACAAGACTTCTCACGCTTTGGCCCGGTTCAATTTTTACCAATGTCCCATGTCCAATTTTTGTATCGCTTTCTTGTTCGGTTTTAGGGAACCAAATGAAGAATACGCTTGGCGATAAAGTCTCCGGCGGACCAATTGAATTTGTGCGAACAACGGCCTAATCGGCTAACTGTAATGCTAATTAACTCGAAAACGGCACAACGCATAGAATCATTTCTCAGCAAAACCTATCCTGCAACACACTTACGAGCTTTTCAGAGTGTTTATCACCACACTGTATATACTCACAGAGGCAAAAAAAGGAAAGAAAAGAAAAGAAAAGAAAACGACGCACCTCGAAGGAATTATCCGAGTGGGACGGAAACCGGTAGATGTGACGCACATCAACACACAAAAAAAATTATTACAATTTCAGAAAAATTGAATGATTTATTCAAGAGAAAGAGATTTACAAATTGAGCGAGTGGATAACGCGTTGGTCCAGCAGTTATTCGGCTTGGCATTGACAGATAGAATTGTTGAATGCTCTCCTGCGGGATACTGTGCCAGATTCTGTTCAATTGGCGAGTCAGATCGTCAGCTGGTTGGAGCACCCTGCCCATAAAGCTCCAAACGTTCTCAACTGGCGGGAGATCCGGCGCCCTTGCTAGCCAAGATAGGGTTTGGCAAGTACGCAGACAAGAGTAGAAATTTTCGCCGTATGCGGGGAGGGGGGGGGGGGAGGGCATTGTATTGCTGGAATGTAAGCCCAGGATGGCTTTCCATGAAGGGCACAGAATGGGGCGTAGAATATCGTCGACGTACCGCTTTGCTATAAGGATGCCAACCAGAGGTGTCCTATTACAAAAAGAAATGGCACCCCAGACCATTACTCATGGTCGTTGGGCCATTTGGTGGGTGACAATCAGGTTAACATTCCACTGTTGTCTGGGACGGCTCTAGACGCGTCATCGCTGGTTAGCGGGGCTCAGTTCGAAGTGGGACTCATTAGTGAAGGCAATTCTACTCCAGTCAATGGGATTCCAGGCGCCGATGACCAGCGAAGACGTGTGAAACATCTCTTCTACTCCAAGCTCTTTGCTTTGCCAAAAAAAGAAAAAAGTCCAGTTACCATGGCTCTGAAACACATACTTGAACAGCGCGCGGACACACACACGCACACACACACACACACACACACCATCGGCGTGTTGTAAATGATTATAGCTGCAGTTCGCTGTGACAGGTACAATGGCCGCCAGAACGCTTTAGTACTGTTCGTGTTTAGTGTTGTTACCAAGCATGGTAGGTATATAAGGGGCGTTAACAGCATCAGATGTTGAGAGATCACTGTAAAAGATACAGAGGTGCCGCATAGTCATGTAAGACAGAGATAGACAGAGCTAGAAAGGGGCCTCATTGTGAACTCCATTTGTCCTGGTGGTCGAACGTGCAGTTTCCAGATTAGTGGGACATTCGAATATGACAAGATTGCACTCGACGACGTCTGACCGACACAACATAGGATCGCCGTTTTGGGGGTCAAGCACATCGTAACTCCTTCACATCTGCAACTGTCGTCAGAGAACCTACAACGTTCTGTGTCATCCTCCTGCATTAGTCAGAGACTTTAAGAAGTTTAGGTTATCTAGATTTCTTATATTTATTTTTCTCAACTTTCAGATTGACATCAAGAAGTGCTACATTTACTATGTAACCTCCTATTCCTGTTATCCTAAAAAAAAGCTCTTCTGTCAGTATCGAAAACTTAAGGGGTTGGGCGGATGTTGCCCTGCATCCACATAATGCTGTAGGTCATGATCTGTGCAAGTAGTCTTTTGGCTGCTACATTTAGATGCAAGAAATGAAGTGAATGACTGACCCGAATGCCTCTCAGTTCGGCTGATCTCTATATTGACACGTTCTACGGGATATTTCATCCCACACTGACAGTGATTTTAATATCATCTTCAGTTCTGAAAGTTAGGTGCGCCCAAAACTATTCCCACCGCCCTGTACTGTTTCTGTATAATTGTATTCAACAGGATGCTTCTTCGAAGAGACTACATGGCACGTATCCTCATCGAGTCCAGTACTGGGTTTTAAATTAGCGGTGATTACGTGGCCCTGACCCGTGCAGAGTTCACCAATTGTTATGCTATTTCACTGTCGTGATTGCTGCCAAGTACAAGGATCTTTTTCATCTTATTAACTATATTCTTTTCTTCAACTTCACTGACAGTCTTATAAGTTTGCATCATACCTTTTTTGAGTATCTTGCGCCTTTTCATCAAGGTCTCGAAATATTCATTCATTGATATGTCAAGCTTAGTAATAATTTTAGAGCACTTGCATCACTGTTGGTTTCTTATTACAACGTACACGAGCTCTGTATTTCACATGGAAGAGGAATTTGCCTATATCTCAGTATAAGGCATCTGAGATGGCGTTTTGGACTTATATTAACCACTTTTCCATTTGAAAGGGAATTTACTTGAAGGCTACACACTGTGCGGCTGATCCCGGCGGAGGTTAGACTCCCTCCCTCGGGCATGGGTGTGTGTGTTTGTCCTTAGGATAATTTAGGTTAAGTAGTGTGTCAGTTTAGGGACTGATGACCCTAGCAGTTAAGTCCCATAAGATTTCACCCACGTTTGAACATTTTCGAAGGCTATACACTCTCACTTCCACATTACTACACTACTGGCCATTAAAATTGCTACACCACGAAGATGACGTGCTACAGACGCGAAATTTAACCGACAGGAAGAAGATGCTGTGATATGCAAATGATTAGCTTTTTAGAGCATTCACACAAGGTTGGCGCCGGTGGCGACACTTACAACGTGCTGACATGACGAAAGTTTCCAGCCGGTTTCTCATACACAAACAGCAGTTGACCGGCGTTGCCTGGTGAAACGTTGTTTTGATGCCTCGTGTAAGGAGGAGAAATGCGTACCATCACGTTTCCGACTTTGATAAAGGTCGGATTGCGGTTTATCGTATCGCGACATTGCTGCTCTCGTTGTTCGAAATCCAATGACTGTTAGCAGAATATAAAATCGGTGGGTTCAGGAGGGTAATACGGAACGCCGTGCTGGATCCCAACGGCCTCGTATCACAAGCAGTCGAGATGACAGGCATCTTATCCGCATGGCTGTAACGGATCGTGTTGCCACGTCTCGATCCCTGAGTCAACAGATGGGGACGTTTGCAAGACAACAACCATCTACACGAACAGTTCGACGACGTTTGCAGCAGCATGGACTATCAGCTCGGAGACCATGGCTGCGGTTACCCTTGACGCTGCATCACATACAGGAGCGCCTGCGACGGTGTTCTCAACGACAAACCCAGGTGCACGAATGGCAAAATGTCATTTTTTCAGATGAATCCAGGTTCTGTTTACAGCATCATGATGGTCGCATCCGTGATTGGCGACATCGCGGTGAACGCACATGGGAAGCGTGTATTCGTCATCGCCATACTGGCGTATCACCCGGCGTGATGGTATGGGGTACCATTGGTTGGTTACACGTTTCGGTCACCTCTTTTTCGCATTGACAGAACTTTGAACAGTGGACGTTACATTTCAGATGTGTTACGACCCGTGGCTCTACCCTTCATTCGATCCCTGCGAAACCCTACATTTTAGCAGGATAACGCACGACCGCATGTTGCAAGTCCTGTACGGGCCTTTCTGGATACAGAAAATGTTCGACTGCTACTCTGACCAGCACATTCTCCAGATCTTCCACCAACTGAAAACGTCTGGACAATGGTGGCCGAGCAACTGGCTCGTCACAATACGCCAGTCACTACTCTTGATGAACTGTGGCATCGTGTTGAAGCTGCATGGGCGGCTGTACCTGTACACGCCATCCAAGCTCTGTTTGATTCAATGCCCAGGCGTATCAAGGCCGTTATTACGGCCAGAGGTGGTTGTTGTGGGTACTGATTTCTCAGGATCTATGCACCCAAATTGCGTGAAAATGTTATCACATGTCAGTTCTAGTATAATATATTTGTCCAACGAATACCGATTTATCAGCTGCATTTCTTCTTGGTGTAGCAATTTCAATGACCAGTATATTAATAACAGATTTTTGATCGGAATTACTGATGAGGGATTGCTGAAATATTCCGTTAAAATGACTACATATAATTCCGTCTTTTACAGTATTAGAGTACCGGGAATATTACCGAGAGTGTCACAGCTGACTTTCTTCTTCGTACACTTCGTTTGTGAGACAGATTTTGGAGTCATATTTTCCTTTATTTTCGTTACATTATCGTTACGGCATCGTTGACAGGACCGACTGCGGACCTTTGGTGCAGAGCCGGGTGGAGGGTCTGAATCAGAGGCTCAGACGGTTTTGTGACAGTGTTGGCTGCAGATTCCTTGACTTGCGCCATAGGGTGGTGGGGTTTCGGGTTCCGCTGAATAGGTCAGGAGTTCACTACACTCAGCTGGCGGCTACACGGGTAGCGGAGGCTGGGTGGCGTGGACTGGGCGGTTTTTTAGGTTAGAAGGCCTCGGGAAAATACGGGGTGGGCTGCAATCTCAAAGGGTGCATGGAAAATGCAGGACGTGCTTGGATCAAGGAACAGTCGGAATTGTAGTTGTAAATTGTTGTAGTTGTGCTGGGAAAGTCTCTGAGCTTCAAGCGCTAATAGAAAGCACAGAAGCTGAAATCGTTATAGGTACAGAAAGCTGGCTAAAGCCTGAAATAAGTTCTGCAGAAATTTTTACGAAGTCTCAGACGGTGTTCAGGAAAGATAGATTAGGCAGAATTGGTGGTGGAGTGTTTGTGTCTGTCAGTAGTGGTTTATCTTGTAGTGAAGTCGAAGTAGATACTCCGTGCGAATTGGTATGGGTGGAGGTTATACTTAACAGCCGAACTAAGTTAATAATTGGCTCCTTCTACCGCCCCCCAGACTCCGATGATATAGTTGCTGAACAGTTCAGAGAAAATTTGAGTCTCGTAACAAATAAATACTCCACTCATACGGTTATAGTTGGTGGGGACTTCAACCTTCCCTCGATATGTTGGCAAAAATACTTGTTCAAAGCCCGCATCTCGTGGTCGTGCGGTAGCGTTCTCGCTTCCCACGCCCGGGTTCCCGGGTTCGATTCCCGGCGGGGTCAGGGATTTTCTCTGCCTCGTGATGGCTGGGTGTTGTGTGATGTCCTTAGGTTAGTTAGGTTTAAGTAGTTCTAAGTTCTAGGGGACTGATGACCATAGATGTTGAGTCCCATAGTGCTCAGAGCCATTTGAACCATTTTGAACTTGTTCAAAACCGGTGGTAGGCAGAAAACATCTTCCGAGATTGTCCTAAATGCTTTCTCCGAAAATTATTTCGAGCAGTTAGTCCACGAACCCACGCGAATTGTAAATGGTTGCGAAAACACACTTGACCTCTTAGCCACAAACAATCCAGAGCTAATAGAGAGCATCATGACTGATACAGGGATTAGTGATCACAAGGTCGTTGTAGCTAGGCTCAATACCGTTTCTTCCAAATCCACCAGAAACAAACGCAAAATAATTTTATTTAAAAAAGCGGATAAAGAACCACTAGAAGCCTTCCTAAGAGACAATCTCCATTCCTTCCGAACTGATTATGCAAATGTAGACGAGCTGTGGCTCAAATTCAAAGATATAGTAGCAACAGCAATTGAGAGATTCATACCTCATAAATTGGTTAGAGATGGAATTGATCCCCCATGGTACACAAAACAGGTCCGAACGCTGTTGCAGAGGCAACGGAAAAAGCATGCGAAGTTCAGAAGAACGCGAAATCCCGAAGATTGGCTAAAATTTACAAACGCGCGAAATTTGGCAAGGACTTCAATGCGAGATGCCTTTAATAGGTTCCACAACGAAACATTGTCTCGAAATTTGGTAGAAAATCCGAAGAAATTCTGGTCGTATGTAAAGCACACAAGCGGCAAGACGCAGTCAATACCTTCGCTGCGCTGTGCCGATGGTACTGTTACCGACGACTGTGCCGCTAAAGCGGAGTTATTGAACGCAGTTTTCCGAAATTCCTTCACCAGGGAAGACGAATGGAATATTCCAGAATTTGAAACACGAACAGCTGCTAGCATGAGTTTCTTAGAAGTAGATACCTTAGGGGTTGCGAAGTAACTCACATAGCTTGATACGGGCAAGTCTTCAGGTCCAGATTGTATACCGATTAGGTTCCTTTCAGATTACGCTGGTACAATAGCTCCCTACTTAGCAATCATATACAACCGCTCGCTCACCGATAGATCTGTACCTACAGATTAGAAAATTGCGCAGGTCGCACCAGTGTTAAAGAAGGGTAGTAGGAGTAATCCATCGAACTACAGACCTATATCATTGACGTCGGTTTGCAGTAGGGTTTTGGAGCATATATTGTATTCAAACATTACGAATCACCTCGAAGGGAACGATCTATTGATACGTAATCAGCATGGTTTCAGAAAACATCGTTCTTGTGCAACGCAGCTAGCTCTTTATTCCCACGAAGTAATGGCCGCTATCGACAGGGGATCTCAAGTTGATTCCGTATTTCTAGATTTCCGGAAAGCTTTTGACACCGTTCCTCACAAGCGACTTCTAATCAAGCTGCGGGCCTATGGGGTATCGTCTCAGTCGTGCGACTGGATTCGTGATTTCCTGGCAGGAAGGTCGCAGTTCGTAGTAATAGACGGAAAATCATCGAGTAAAACTGACGTGAAATCAGGTGTTCCCCAGGGAAGCGTTCTGGGACCTCTGCTGTTCCTGATCTATATAAATGATCTGAGTGACAATCTGAGCAGTTCTCTTAGGTTGTTCGCAGATGATGCTGTAATTTACCGTCTAGTAAGGTCATCCGAAGACCAGTATCAGTTGCAAGGCGATTTAGAAAAGATTGCTGTATGGTGTGGCAGGTGGCAGTTGACGCTAAGTAACGAAAAGCGTGAGGTGATCCACATGAGTTCCAAAAGAAATCCGTTGGAATTCGATTACTCGATAAATAGTACAATGCTGAAGGCTGTCAATTCATCTAAGTACCTGGGTGTTAAAATTACGAACAACTTCAGTTGGAAAGACAACATAGATAATATTGTGGGGAAGGCGAGCCAAAGGTTGCGTTTCATTGGCAGGACACTTAGAAGATGCAACAAGTCCACTAAAGAGACAGCTTACACTACACTCGTTCGTCCTCTGTTAGAATATTGCTGCGCGGTGTGGGATCCTTACCAGGTGTGATTGACGGAGGACATCGAAAGGGTGCAAAAAAGGGCAGCTCGTTTTGTATTATCACGTAATAGGGGAGAGAGTGTGGCAGATATGATACGCGAGTTGGGATGGAAGTCATTAAAGCAAAGACGTTTTCGTTGCGGCGAGATCTATTTACGAAATTTCAGTCACCAACTGTATCTTCTGAGTGCGAAAATAGTTTGTTGAGCCCAACCTACATAGGTAGGAATGATCATCAAAATAAAATAAGAGAAATCATAGCTCGAACAGAAAGGTTTCGGTGTTCGTTTTTCCCGCGCGCTGTTCGGGAGTGGAATGGTAGAGAGATAGTATGATTGTGGTTCGATGAACCCTCTGCCAAGCACTTAAATGTGAATTGCAGAGTAATCATGTAGATGTAGATGTAGAACATGTCATATTTATGTTTTAGACGTACGATCACTTCAATTAAAACTGTGATGAACAAGTTAGTATCTTTTTAAGTTTTAGGACTTATTCATTATCACATTCACTCATATCCAGATTTTCTACTTCGAGTCATCACACACATAGCTGTAACGGTCTATTACGTTGAATTTAAAATACATAATCCCCCACCACTGTGCGTGTTTGACAAAATAAATTTTTCCTATCAATATTCTCGCATAATCTTGAGAAGATGCAGTTGCCTTAGGTGTAAATTTATTTATATTTCTTTGTTTTCGCATTACTTGTTTTGATCACTTCAGATATATTGCTACAACAAATATAAGTGGCTTAGGAACTTTTATGGACATGATTGCTATATTAACAGCACTTTCGATCACGAAATTTACACTCGACAAAAATCATGAATTCGAAAAAAAGAAGTGTCTATGGATTTCTTGCATCGCTGCTATTGCACCTTTCGCGTTGCTTTCCCTCTTTTGATACTGTTCCCATGGCATTCATAGCTGTTCACATAGTTAATTGTTTTTCAATCTCTTATAGAGATTTCAATTAGATTAGCATCCATGTGTCATCAAAGAATTTTCCAGACCTATTTATAGCAGATAAAGACGTGCAAATCAATTTTGTTTCCTCGATAATTTACATTACCCTGTAGGGTAATGTGATTTCAGTAACTTCGGGAAGTCTAGCAGGTCAATTTCCCTGTTATTAGTACCAACCGCTAATCTGTTGGCAAGATGTACTCAGAGAAACAGACAACTACTTTTCAGAAGACTTTTAGAAAGAAGTAATAACGATACTGGGACGTAGGTATCAGCTTCATCTTGTTCCCTTTTCTTGAGTGGACAATTTGCCATTGAACATGTAATTCTGTTTTGGATAAGAAGTGCCAGGAAATAAGCTGTCCACTGTTAACGAGCTTGGACAGTCCGATGCTGACATTCAGGGTCCATGGATTCATGAGATTGTCCCCTTACCCGTATACGTCCATCCGCTCGATACAATTTGAAACGAGACTCGTCCTACCAGGCAATACGTTTCCTGTCTTCAACAGTCCAATGTCGGTGTTGACGGGCCGAGGCAAGGCGTAAATCTTTGTGTCGTGCGGTCATCAAGGGTACTCGAGTGGTTCTTCGGCTCCTAAAACCCATATCGATGATGTTTCGTTGAATGGCTTGCACGCTGACACTTGTTGATGGCCCAGCATTGAAATCTGCAGCAATTTGCGGAAGGTTTGCACTTCTGTTACGTTGAACGATTCTCATCGTTGGTCCCGTTCTTTAGGAACCTTTTGCGGCCGCAGCGATGTCCGAGATTTGATGTTTTACTGGATTCCTGATATTCACGGTACAATCTTTAGATGGTCGTACGGGAAAATCCCCACTTCATCGCTACATCGGAGATGCTGTGTCCCATTCCTCGTGCACCGACTAACACCACGTTCAAACTAACTTAAATCTTGATAACGTGCCATCGTAACAGCAGTAACCGAACCGATCTAACAACTGCACCAGACACTTCTCTTATATAGGCGTTGCCGAGCGCAACGCTATATTCTGCCTGTTCACGTATCTCTGTATTTGAATACGCATGCCTATACCAGTTTCTTTGGTACTTCGCTATATTTGTGGAGTAACTTCAGTGGCCTGTAACACATATTTGTTTTTGTATGTAATGACTACGTTATATAATAGTTCCAGATCTGTTATGCCATTACAGTATTTGTTAGTCTCTTGTTCTTAGGTGAGAAACCACTTTTTGTAGCACAAAGAATTTTCGCACATATCTGTGTCCATTCCATTTCGTTCTTACACCTCCCAACGTTAAAATCTATGCTAAGTAGTCTGATACTTCGTTAGGCATTTTTTCGTATTCAACCAACCCACGAAACAGAGATTTGGTCTGTTGTTGTGCTGCAGCTTTCCTCTGTTCTTCTTGTCAAAATACACAGTGGAAATTAAATTAAACCAGAAAATGGGATAATATACACTGTCACCTCCGCTAATCTTATTGATGGTTTAAATGGTTCAAATGGCTCTACGCACTATGGGACTTAACATCTGAGGTCATCAGTCCCCTAGACTTAGAACTACTTAAACCTTCTAACCTAAGGACACCACACACATCCATGCCCGAGGCAGGATTCGAACCTGCGACCGTAGCAGCAGCACGGTTCTGGACTAAAGCGCCTAGAACCACGTGGTCACAAAGGCCGGCATTGATGGTTGTAAATAGTTTTATAGTAATATTTTTCTTGATTCAGTTTGATCAGAAAGATCCTGTTGGTCGAATTGAGGGGTATGTAAGCGACTAGCACCGATAACTTTGAGTCCAGCACTTTCAAACACTGTTACGCAGAACCCTTAGCACTTGTCCACAACAAAACTTTGGAATATAAATTTGTCTCAAAAGAATTTATGAGAATAATGTAACGCTATTTTTTTCGGGTGAACCAGTTCTCATTGAAACCGATCTTATAAGATATCAGTATTAAAACAGAGCGTGCTAAAATTTCATTGAAGCTCTAATAGGAAATTGTCACAGTACACAGCGTTACAAGCCTCATAACGTCTGTACGTGCTGCTAGTTGGTGTTTTTCTGTGCCCATTGTTATCAAGCAACACTTTACAACTCTTTAAGGCGTCGCTGGGAAAGAAACAAGCCAGTTATGTGTCGATGGAAGGAATCCCACATACTGTCGATATAATTTAGGTACAGTACCTGCTGTCTACTCCACTCTCCTGATATTCTTCAACTCGAAGGATTCGTTGACCGTTGTAAATACATTACTTACTGGAGAAGAATTTTTAGGCAACTCGTCTGACAACTTAAGCGGATACATCTGTCAAAAGGACGAACTGCCACTGCTCGCTATTTCAGCTTACGCATACTTTATTCAATCTGTAATTTTTACTTGTGTGAAGTACAGTTAAGCGGCAAAAACACAATTGACCTCCCGAATTTCAGGTCCTCTTTGTATAACTATCTACGAACGTTACTTGCTGATATAGGTCGGCCATTGGTGGCCACAATAAAGAGGGCTCCATCCTCCAGTCTTAAACACACATTCTCTCTCTCGCCACATAACTAATCATGCCGACTGGAAGGATTTTGCAAAATAATCTTTCATAATTTCATTTTGCTGCTCCGCCATGGCGCACTTAATGTTTTGAATGGATGCGTAATGGTGTCTCTCCTAAGATTCGTCAGGTGCATTTTCTAAAATGTTTCAGCAGATATTTGCAATTTTGTTTTTGCAACGTGTAGCTGGCGTCAGCCAAAAACCAAATCCGCTCATCACATGTTTCATGTTACGCCCAGCCTCGACGGAATGCGTCGGTTTGTTTCCAGTTTTAAACAAAATGGTTTTTAAATCGGAGTTTTATGTGCCCATCCGATAGAGTACTACCAGATTAGTTTCGTACGATATTCGCTTTACTGATATGTATTAACAGGAACAGTAAAACACAAGGAATAACCAATACTCCAGCAGTGAATGAGCAGCATGCTGTCGCTACTGTCCCTGTCAATACATATCGGTAAAACGAATATCACACTAGCCTAATTTGGGACCGTTTTGTCGAATGGGCATGTAAAATTCTACTTTAAAAATAATTTTGTTTGTAACGGGAAACAAAACCGACACTTTCCATCGGCCCTGAGCGTCGCATGAAAAACGTGATGACCAGAATTTGTTTGAGTTGACTCCAGCTACACGTTGCAGTAACAAAATTGCTAATACGTGCCGAAACACTACTCTGACGACTCTTGGGAGAGACAACCGGCATAGAAGGCTGCTAACGATGAAGTTGGATGATGAGTGTTCGGAGCTGGCACAGTGCAGCTGTTTCAAGCAAATCAAATGAAATCATCATCTTCTATGTCCCAAGAAGAAGTGAGTAGTTGTGTTTCTTTTATAGAATATAGACATTGTTTTGAAACGTTGGAACACTTCTCAGTAATTCTGTTGGTTTGTATAACATTTGTAATTAGTTGGACGTATCTGCTCCAACAAACGTCACGGTATGTAAAAAGCTTTGGTATGCGATATGTTAAAGCCACCCTCAAATGTGAAGTTGAAAAATTTTACGCGATATATTACGATTTTCATAGCCATGAGAATAAATATGTTCTGGTAGTTATTTATTATACTTTCTTCATATTTACCATCCTGATAAAGTCACTCTAGAAACAAAAAATTACCTTTCAAAACTCTAGTTTCCAATGGAAATATAGACCAAGTTAGGTTCGTGTGGCGCATGTGTCCCATCACACTGAGTCACAAAGACAATTTACATTTTCTTTTTAATGATTATGACAGAAGGCAATTGCTGAAAATTTGTCTTTGAAACTTGTAAACACTAATCTTTCTCCCTCCTTGACTGAAACACACGATGAGCATCGTGTTATTTCTGATCTTTTAAAATCCTACCGATTTCGCAGGAATGGTCACAGAAATTACACGAAATTGTGATAATATTGTATAAAAGATCTTAATTTAAACAATGGAGTACGATAACGGTGGCTAATGGCAATAAATGTTAGTCCAGTACACGGAAATGGGAAGAGAAACGTGGAAAATATACAGGGGGAGTCACTAACTATTGCCACCAAGAATAACTCTGAAAGGCCGGCCGAAGTGGCCGTGCGGTTAAAGGCGCTGCAGTCTGGAACCGCAAGACCGCTACGGTCGCAGGTTCGAACCCTGCCTCGGGCATGGATGTTTGTGATGTCCTTAGGTTAGTTAGGTTTAACTAGTTCTAAGTTCTAGGGGACTAATGACCTCAGCAGTTGAGTCCCATAGTGCTCAGAGCCATTTTTGAATAACTCTGAAAGCATGGTAGGAGCTGAAACGTCTGCGGAACAAATGTCGCATGGGACAACGGGGGTCATAATATGACCTTGGTTTTTTGTTGCTAGGTGGGATCACGTCACAGATATGAAGATCAACTTTTTTTTTGTAATGGAATGCTATAGTTTGTTACTTATTTTCTGATAGCGGCTATCAAGACGAATACAATGATGAGTAACAGTACGATCATTGAAGGTCAACGAAGGTCACAAACGTGGCATGAACGTCCATTTACAGAAGGTGTTGGAAGTCAGGACCATTGGTATCAATGCAGTGTTGCAATCGTCTTATCATGGATTGAGTGGTATTCCTTATCACTGCGACACTTGTCGAAGCACATGCTCTGAGAATTCTCTCTCGCATATCTTCAGGTGTAGCTGGAACGTCTTTATAAACAATGTATTATACGAATCTCCACAAGAAAAAATCCAGAGGCGTCAAGTCTGGCGAACGAGACGGCCACGACACATCTCCTCCGCGTCCAATGCAACGATTTGGGAACTGTATCTGCAATTCATTTCTAGCCATCAGCGAAATATGTGCCGGATACCCATCGTGTTGATACCACATTCTGTTCCTTGTTCCTAAAGGTATTTCTTAGGATAACAG
Source organism: Schistocerca piceifrons (assembly GCF_021461385.2). NCBI lineage: Eukaryota > Metazoa > Arthropoda > Insecta > Orthoptera > Acrididae > Schistocerca > Schistocerca piceifrons. The sequence continues at coordinate 421,504,898 of NC_060149.1, read as the reverse complement.
ACCTAATATTTCTTGCAGGAATGTGGTGTACTTCCTACCATTAAGATTTCCTTCGATGAAATAGGGACCTACAATTCTGTCCTCCAGAATCACACACCATACATTCACCGACCACGGTTTTTGGTGTGCAAGTTGCCACAACCAACATGGATTTACAGTTGCCCAATAATGCATGTTATGCAAATTAACATTTCCATAGTTCGTGAATGTAGCCTAGTTAGTAAATAAAAGCAAATTAATAAATATGTCATCCCTCCGAATCTGGAGCCCATTCGGCAGAATTCAATGCGACGCATATAATCCGTACGTTGGTGGAGACTGATATGGTAAGGATTACATTTATGGCGATGCAGAACACGAACGACACTACTATGGCTCATTTCAGATTCCCTTGCGATTTGGCCGGCCGGAGTGGATGAGCGGTTCTAGTCGCTACAGTCTGAAACCGCACGACCGCTACGGTCACAGGTTCGAAGCCTGCCTCGGGAATGGATGTGTGTGATGTCCTTAGGTTAGTTAGGTTTAAGTAGTTCTAAGTTCTAGGAGACTGATGACCTCAGAAGTTAGGTCCCATAGTGCTCAGAGCCATTTGAACCATTTTTGAACCTTGCGAATTCCCTCTAAATAACACAAGGATCTCGAACCGCAGTGTCAAGAGTACCAATTTCCGTTTCCTCGTTAGTAACTTTCCTTTGCCGCATATGTTTCCGATGCGTTGAAGGTCCAGCTGTTCTCAATTTATCACACACATGTTTAAATGTACGACGTGTAGGGTGAGTACAATGAGGATATCTTTCAGCGTATAAGTCTCTAGCTCTCCCCGAATAACGTTGGCATTCTCCATAAATGAGAAGCATATCGACTCTTTCTTCGAAGGAATACATAGTTCACATTCGCTTGATTCGACGATACAAAGTCTTACCGTTCCTATTAGTGTTGTATTGCGAAACCATCGAATGGTGTTTACATGTCAATGACACGTTAGATGCATACATCATATTCGGCGAATATTTAATATTTGCACGATATACGAGAGAGAATTGTCAGTGCATGTGCTTCGACAAGTGCCACGCTGATAAGGAATACCACTCAATCCATGAGAAGACGATTGCAACACTGCATTGATACCAATGGTCCTGACTTCCAACACCTTCTGTAAATGGACGTTCATGCCACGTTTGTGACCTTCGTTGACCTTCAAAGACCGTACTGTTACACATCATTGGATTCGTCTCAATAGCCGCTATCACAAAATAAGTACCAAACTATAGCATCCCATTTAAAAAAACAAACTTGACCTTCATATCTCTGACGCGACCCCACCTAGTAACACAAAATCGTCGTCATATTATGGCCCCCGTTGTCCCACGCGACGTTTGTCACACAAACTTTTCAGCTACTATTATACTTTCGGAGTTATTCTAGGTGGCAATAGTTAGTGACTCACCCTGTATATTTCATTCATCCTGTTTCTCGGTAATATTGGCTTCCACATTTCCAGGGGGACAGGATGAACTCTTCGGATATCATTCCAATCACTGCAGAACACTCTTCTGTATAATTGGAATACAAAACTCACATTTTCATGTGTGCTGCTCATAGAAGCACTTCCTGATATCTTTTCATCTACGAATGATTGACGACATTGTTGGAACTGTTTACATAAAGGGCGATCAAAAGGTTTCCAAACGACCCAGAATCGGTTTGCTAAGGAGGCAGAATCGCCGAGCGCATTAAGGCAATCATCTTTCCGACGCATCAGACTGAAGATTCCCGTTTGGTAAAATACTGTGTCCTGCTGTGTGAAGAAGTCCGTAACTGCTTGCTGCACATCCTCGTCCGACAGCAATCGTCGACAGTTCATAGCCTATTTTAACGGGTCGAATGCGTGATATTCACATTTGGTAAGATCAGGCCTATAGGGCGGGCGCTCGAGTGTCTCCAACTCGAGTGTCCCACGTGATGCTGATCTCCCAAAATCGAGCGGTGTCTTATGTCGAATCGCGACCAGCAAGGAACTTGGCGCACCATTCTATAACGGTAGTTTTCGACAGACATGCTGCCCCATACACATTCTTCATCCTCCGATGGATGCCTACCGGTGTTTATCCTCCGGGAGCCCAGAAAAGAATAACAGCACGTTTGTCCTATTTGCACGCATTTGGTAATAACGTCGCCATAGTTCACGTTTTCTCATTTATCGCACGCACTTTGGAAAGACACGAATGCCACTCTAATCCCTCGCCTACCTGTCGGTGCTTATACACCTGTATCGAAGTCGCGCTACGTTGCATATGAATGTATGAAATGATCGTATGGCATTGTTAGCCGGGATGTCCCATTCGGGTTCGGCCACCAAGTGCAAGTCGTATTTCAGTCGGTGCCACAATGGGCCACTTGTGGCCGATAACTAGGATGAAATAACGATGAGGACAACACAACACTCAGTACCCGAGAGGAGAAAATCTCCATCCCGGCCGGGAATCGAACCTGGGCCCACTGCATGGGAGGCAAGCTCGTTACCACCCAGTTAAGCAGGCGGTCATATAAGATGCACGACGCCCTCAAACGAAAATTTTGTGATCACCCATCATACCAAGCAAAAACTCTTTACCATAAACGCCTTGACAAGGCACAACACCAACATAGCTTTCAGCTTTCACCTTCATGCATTGGATGGCAGTAGAGCATAAATGTACTGCCCTCAGAAAAATCGGCTCGTATTTGACAGGTCGCTTGTGTGCAACCAAACAACAGACTCTTAGGTATTTTTCCCCAGCTTGCCCCCGTTACTGAGAAACAACCCCTAACGTTCATGATGCTTAATCGACCTAAAATTAACGAAATTCATAGATAAATTTAACTGAGAATTCTTCGTCATCATATATGGGGTCCGCAAACCCGTAATTTTCCTAGAAATCTGGGAAAGAAACTGTCACAACTACCGCTTACACACTGATCAGCCAGAATATTATGACCACCTGTCTAAAGGCCAGCATGTCCACCTTTGGCAGTGCGTCGTGGTATGGAAGTAATGAGCCCTTGTCAGGTCGCTGGAGGGAGCTGGCACCACATATGCACACATTTCACCTAGTCCCCATAAATTCTGGGGAGAGGGGCGATGACGCCACGTTCAGTCACATCCCAGATATGTTCGATGGGGTTCATATCTGGCGACTTGGAGGGCCAACACATCAACTGGAACTCACACTGTTTTCCTCGAACCACTCCATCACACTCGAGGCCTTGTGACATGGCACATTATCTTGTTGAAAATGCCTCTACCATCGGGAAACATGGTAGTCATGAAGGGATGACGTGGTCTGTAACCAATGTACGATACTCCTTGACAGTCATGGTGCCTTGAACGAACTCCATTGGACTCATGGATGCCCACGTGAATGTTCCCCTGAGCATAATTGAGCTGCCACCAGCTTGTCTCTGTCCCACAGTAGAGGTGTCAAGGAGTTGTTCCCCTGGAATACGACAGATTCGCGCCCTCCCATTGGCATGATGAAGAAGTTATTGGGATTCATCAGGCCATACAATGCTCTGCCACTGCGCCAGCGTCCAATGACGGCGGTCACGTGCCCATTTCAGTCGTAGTTGCCAATGTCCTGGTGTTAACAATGGCACGGCTGCGGAGGACAATCATTAGGAGTGTACGGTGCTCTACGTGTTCAGTCACACTTGTACTCTGCCCAGCAAAAAGTCTGATGTTAATTCCGCCACAGTTCGCCGCCTGTCCTGGTTTACCAGTCTGCTCAGCCTGTGACGTCCGACATCTGTAATGTGGAGTGACGCCCAACCCCACAACGTTTGGACGTGGTTTCACCTTGGTTTCGCCACGTGTTGAAGACACTCACCACAGCACTCCTCGAACACCCAAGAAGTCGTGCAGTTTCCGAAATGCACATGCTGAGACTCCGTCAAGCTCACATAGATCGTACACCTCCCACATTCTACACATGGACAGCACACTCACTGATACTACATGTACCATGCGTGTGTCATTCCTCGCCAGGCGACGTTGCTATCGCCTGGACGGGTTTTTATCGACAGTAGGTCGGTTGTCATAATGTTCTGGCTGATCAGTGTATATGCCCAAAAGGTAGACGCTGTACAACGTCAGGGCCGCTTATGTAACGACGAAGGCATCTGGTTGATTAACAGAAAACCTGTGTTCGATTCCCAAACTGCATTCCGCTGTGTGTTCTTTTTTTCTCATTTGTATTTCCTTTCACATCAAAATTGATAGGCGTACGAGAGGTAATATGGTAATCAATGAGTAAAAATAACAAGATAGACAAATAAATTTTTCAAACAACTTGGATTGGTAAAGAATTAAAATTTTAAGCCTCCTTGTACGAAAACAATTCCGGGTAACACTGCTGCGAATTCATTAGGAGAGAACACAAACAGCCACTCACGTGACGCTTGTTTACAGCGATGCGCGTTGCAGGACTTTATTTGGAGATTTCAAAATTGCAGTATGCTTCCGGAAATCCAACTGGAATTGCACAACCGCGAGGCTGCAACAACAATCCATAGAATAATTCATGAACAACTTTCACCAGCGATTTTTCGGGCAGTGTTATCTTACGTGTAGTATGCATTAAAATTAATTCCCGAAAAAAAAGACATATTTTAAAATGTAAACCAAGTCTTTTTTTCGTCATATCTTCAGAAGGAACGATGTAGTTGCGCGAATATTGCATTCATTAGTTGTTCTTGGTGGCACGTGTATATTTATTTCGAATGTTTATATGAGAAGTACCATTTGGGAACATGTTGAAGGAAATTGAGGACAAGTAACAGGGTGAATGGAAGAGCTTTTGTGAGGCAAGTAGGACTAAAATTTCAATTATTTACTAACGAAAAAGAAAAAAAAGAAAACAATATAGCAGAATGCATTTGGGAATGCAACCGAAATTCTCTGGTCCACAGGAGGATGCCTTGGTCGCCGCAGCAGAGGCGCTTTCGTCGAACGGAGTTTATAGTATGCGAAATCGTAATAGTTCACGTGCGTCGCTCGCTAAATGAAGACGACGTCATACTGTCGGAGGGGAGGGGCGGGCTGTGGGACTGTCGTCGTCAAGTTACCAATCCAAAGCTATTTTGAAAATGAATAAACACAGGTGTTCAAACAATAGCACAGATGTTCACCAGATGTGGAACACTTGTGTATTTGTTTAGTACGGTATACCCCTACAGCGCGGTGACAAAAGTCATGGGATAGCGATATGGAATTATACATATGGTGGTGGTATTACATACACAAGGTATAAATGGCAGTGCGTTGGCAGACCAGTCATTTGGACTCAGGTGATTCATGTGAAAAGGTTTCCGGCGTGATTATGGTGGCACGACAGACTCTGAACGCGAAATGGTAGTAGGAGCTTGATGCACGAGCATTCCATTTCGGAAATCGTTATGGAATTCACTATTCCGAGATACATAGTGTCAAGAGCGTGCCGAGAATACCAAATTTCAGGCATTACCTCTCACCACGAACAACGTAGTAGCCGACGGCCTTCACTTAATGACCGAGAATAGTGGTATCTGCGCCGAGTTAATGGTGCTAACAGACAAGCAACACTGCGTGAAATAACCGCAGAAATCAATGTGGATCGTACGACGAACATACCCGTTAAGACAGTGCGGCGAAATTCGACGTTAATGGGCTATGGCAGCAGACGACCGACGCGAGTGTCTTTGCTAACAGCACGACATCGCCTGCAGCGCCTCTCCTGGGCTCGTGACCATATCGGTTGGACCCAAGACGACTAAACAACCATGGCCTGATCAAATGAGTCCCGATTTCAGTTCACAAGAGCTGATGGTAGCGTTCGAGTGTGGCACTAATCCCTCGAAACCATGGACCCAAGTTGTCTACAAGGCACTGAATAAGCTGGTGGTGGCTCCATAATGGTGTTGGCTGTGGTTAGATAGGACTGATCCGATCATTGACTGGAAATGGCTATGTTCGGCTACTTGGAGACTATTTTCGTCCATTCATGAACTTCATGTTCTCAAACAACGATGGAATTTTTATGGAGGCTATGTGCAATGCACCAGCCCACAGTTGTTCGCAATTGGTTTGAAGAACATTCTGGACAATTCGTCTGTATTATTTGCCCACCCAGATCGTCCGACATGATTTCTACCTAGCATTTACGGGACATAATGGAGAGATCAATTCCTACACAAAATCCGGCGCTGGCAACTCCTTCGCAATTATGGAAGCCTACAAAGGCAGCATGGCTCAATACTTCGCAGGGGACTTCCAGTGAATTGCTGAGTCCTTGCAACGACGAGCTGTTGCACTACACGGGCAAGAGGAGGTCAGGCACTATATGAGGAGGTTTGATTTCTCCTTCCCTCGCTTTGTACAATTGATTACAACCTGTATTGTTCAATTTCCAGGTTTTGAATATTTATAGAATCATGTAATACCGCTTTTGTTTTTCTTAGAATGATGAAGAGGCATAAATATATTGGTTTCTCACTGAAATACTTGATAAGTTTTCGTTTTCCAGTACAGCAACTGGCGCAGAAGACTTTGACAAACATAAGCAGCCCAATTCAACTAAATGGTTCAAATGGCTCTGAGCCCTATGGGACTTAACATCTGAGGTAATCAGTCCCCTAGAACATAGAACTACTTAAACCTAATTAACCTAAGGACATCACATACATCCATGCCCGAGGCAGGATGCGAACCTGCGACCGTAGAGGTCGCGCGGTTCCAGACTGAAGCGCCTAGAGCCGCTTGGCCACACTGGTCGGCCCCAGTACAACTATAGATGTAATGGTTGTATGTATATATGCATGATTCATGGTGTTTATCACAAGCATGGATGATATGCATGTGTTCATTTTAGAAAAAGAGGAAAAAGAATTTCCCCCTTTTATTTCTTTGAACAATTGTTCATACAATGTTTTTCGATAAGTTTGATATTCGTTTTTGATGTACACAGAATAAGTCGTCTGTTTCACCTGTTAGAGTGTAACAGTATTCAGATAATTATTCGTTACATTGGAAGGGTTCGCCTGGTCCAATATTAAGCTGAGGATTGTGAAGAATGTATACCTGACACCTCGTTTTGTGTTTCTTGCTAAGCCAAACATCGTATTTATGCATTTTTGCTGATCTTTGTGTAATACAAATATTTAACATATAATCATAACAATATCATAAGCATTACCTGAAATGACTCCGTCTGTTTCATCAGTGTTAAGTTGTTTCTTCTTGGTTTCTTCTAATTCTTCTTCAATACTCATTTTCCTTTTAACTGCTTTAGATTCTTGTGCTTATTCTTGTATTAGCCTTTGTTCTTCTTGCTGTTGGTCACTTGAATTTGAACAACTGCAAGATGAAATTGCTGTCTTTGGCATATTTATAAAATGATTTTAGAAGAAGTTGTTAATATCTTTTCGAGATGGTCTCCTGTAAAGGATCGAGTGTTCAGTACCATTTGACAATAACCTCCAAAGAATCATTCATCAGTTTGAACATTTGTATCTCTGAAGAATTTGTTTGTGTAAAGACCCTGCAGTCTCTCACTAAAACAATCTTTCAGGCATAAACGACAAAATAGTAATGAAGTCATATTCATAACATTACTTAAATAATATAGGAGACTCATACATTTAATTTCATGTGCTTTAAATGCATAGTGATCTCGAATTGGCTGACTGCAAACTAATGCACATAATCTATTCAGATTATCATGAAAGTGGTTATTTTACATATCATATATACTACTATCGTCATCCGTTCCCATTACTATATAACAATAATAATCATCACGAATAACATTAAAAAAAAGGTTGAAGTATCTCATCAATGTGCTTGAGACAATAAATATGTTTAAGATAAGTACTAATTAAATGATATTGAGCCGTGCGTGGCTCGTGTTCGTGCCATCTCTTATTTAATACAATGTTTTTACCTTACTGCCGCCTCGTTATGTTAATTTTCAATTACTGGTGTCACTGAGTTGCTGCCTTACCTGCCGTGAGCGGCAGCAGCAGCGCTTATCGATATAGGCCCTGCCGTATTACCTTTTCTGGACTGCTATTACTTCCTGGTCGTCGTGTGTCGTTCAACGAGTTGGAACGTGCCAACAGTGCAGTTCGGATCGGGCAATGAAGTCAGTTGGAACGCGACAGCAGTGGAGTTCGGACCTGGCAATCGGACAGTTGGGACGCGGCAGAAGTTCAGGCGGGTTGAGCGGCAGTGAGGTTCGGATAGTTATGACTTGCCCGACCGTTGCCGGCACACATGGCTGGGGACGGTCTTGGTTGATCGTCGGTTGGTCATCTTACGAGACGACGTGTATTTGCTCGCCGATCGCTTAGAGTTGGCGGTGTGTGTCTCAAATCGTGGTTCGTCCTGGTGATTGCACGGCCACTGCTTTTAGCATTGGTGGCGTTCTTCGTCCAAGTGTTTGTGAAATTGTATGTAGCCTGTGATGTTCACCGCTCAGTTATTTTAGTGCTGTCTACGTGCTGATGTGCTGCAGTTAGTCGGTTGGCGCAGTCGCGTTGTAGCACCAGTGAGGCATGCAGCGCCAGGGAGGCGCGGACAGCCATCACTCGCCGATGATGGCCGACACATATGATTTGAGTGGGGACGACTGTGGTTGGTCGTCGGTCGGCCGTTTGTCGGACGACGTATATTTGGCAGGTGATCGCTTACGGGTTGGCTGTGTATGCCGACTCGTGATTCGTCCTTGTTTTGCTCAGTCACTGCCGTTAGCATTGTCTGGTTCTTCGTGCAAGTGTTCGTGAAACTGTGTGTAGTTTATGTGGTTTGACTGACAAGTTATTTAAAGGTTGTCAGCGTACTGGCTCTGAATTGGTCGGTTGGCCTGGAGTAGCGAAGGACAGGATAGCCATCACTCGCCCGACGATTGCCGCCACACACGTTCGAGTGGCAACGACTTTGCTTGGCCGTTTGGTCGGTCGTCTGATTATACGACGTGTATTTAGGTCGTCCATCGCTTATGGGTTGTCTGTGATCCGTTCTGGTTGTTGTTCCGGTCTCCGCTGTTAGCATCGTTTGAGTTTTGGTGCAAGTGTGGAGCGGAACTGATCTTCATCATTGGTCTGTTGACTGTCTGTCGGTTGGGTTCCCAGCGGATTGAAAATAGTTGGGCCGACTGCCTATCTCACCTGAGCGAGCGTTAGTGTTTTTATTCCAGGCTGACCCTCGAACATCTGAGCGCCCTTGGGTGTACTGCCCCATTTTTTAAAAATTTGTTCTTATTGTTTGTACTTGTATGGCTTCTAGCCGAGTTAGAGTTGTTTGCTCTTAAGGCCTTCAGCCTCAATTAAAGAACTGTTTCATGTAAGCCCTTTGGTGTTTAAAAAATTTTATGTTATGGAGTTTTAAGTGTTAGGCCTTCAGCCGATTTGAATTTAACTTGTTTACTTCAGCCTAACGAAAAAACTGCTTTAAGATAAGGCTTGCCTTTCAAATTTCTGATTATGCTTGCGTTTTAAGTTATTGGCCTTCAGCAGTTTTTAAATTAGAGTGGCTTTCAGCCAGTAATTAAGTCCCAAAGATTAAAGCTGTGTGTTTAAAAAAATTGTTTTGGGACTCTTGTAATGTTTGATCAACTAATAAAGTTGTATGCTCGAGTGTAATTGACAGCACCTTATTTTGGCCCCTTTCCACAATTCCAGATATATCGATGTTATGATCACAATTTCCCAATTAATCTTAGAAATTTTACGAATGTATCACAGCCACAAGAAACTTTCTGGTTTAACATCATGTGTTCTGAAGTGCAAGAAGTGATCAAAACGTCTTCACTTAGGATTAGACTAGTTAAAATACACAGCGAAGTCATTATATCTTGGAAATACTAACACTGATGGAATTACAGTAGCATTACAACTCATATAATTATTACTGCAAGCAGAGTATTTTAAAGTCGGATGTAAAAATGTATTAAGTCCATATAAATCGTAAGTTGTAGAAGTTATTGGTTGTTTAAAACATGATAGATCTCATCATATTCATCTTGTGGAATAAGTCCTTCAGATGAATGATCTTCATCTGAAGTGTTTAGAGTCTTAGGCATATGTGAGGTAGTCCACTGTCTAATTGCGACAGTTACTGCTGGTGCAGTTGCTCTTCCAAACAGCATCCCATACAAGCAAATAAGTTGCGTTTTTACTTGTGGTTACTTGTATTTTAGTTTCTTGGATTATACACTGCTCCAGTTGAGAAGAATAGCTCGATGTAGTCGAAGGGTCGAGTGGAGCATGTCTGCATTCATGCCTAACAGCTAAATGACCGGAAATAATAACCTGTAGCTGTGATCCGGCAGCTGAATAGACTGTGCATTAGGTAGAAGTGCGAGGAGTTAATAAAATACACAGAAAAACGAAATAAAAGTTAAACGAATAATGTAATAACAAGGGTTCTGTTCTGATATCTGTGATTGATGTGAATGACAGAGAATTATGTTGAATGATGTTTATTCATGAAAGTACATCTCAAACGGGAATTCGTCCTATGGCATTCGGTTAAAAAAACAGACAGAAAATACCCTTATTAAATGCAGTAAGGGTATGTAGAGAGCTTTCTGAGAATGGTAACAAAATCTCCGAACTAAATTGTAATGAAAGATACTCAAAAACTAAGTCAGTTTTATAATCACAATACACAAAATATTGACTAGCTCAAAACAGTTAGGAGTTCAACATAATGATTTTCAAATTATCATATGCAGTACAAAGAATAGTAACGCATACTCTTTTTATCCTCAGTTCTGTAATACAAGTGGAAAAAGTTAGAGCCCTACTTTGGAGGACATGCAGACCTCCAGAAATATAGTCCTTTCAGAAGTTAAAGTATGGTAGCAGCTGTTCCCTGCCCATAATTGGGCACCTCCACACTTCTATACCACTCATTACCACAGACAGGTCTGCCTCCTTCCAGAACTCGTGTAAAAGTGTCTGTAATTGCTCCCTTGAGCTCTTCCCTCGAAAAAGTCTCAGTCTCCACTTGATCCCCATAATGTTCCGCTACTGACTGCTTTTCCATTGGCTTAAGGCCATCCACACCAAAACTACACCTTTCTTATATTCTACAGACAGCACTTTGCTCAGCTTGACCACTTCCGAGACTAAACTAATATATTACAACAATATTTAAATAAATAAACATTATAAACATTTGATCACACCCAAACCAATCACAATAAATATAAATAAAGGTGTGTCCATAAGTAAATAAGCCAGGCTTCTTGCACAAGTGCTTTCATGGTAAACGACGACAGATTGTCGTTAAATATTGTTTAAACAATTATTCAGGCCTGTTTGGCAGAAGCATCTTTTTCACGCTTTTACAAGTGTGGTGTCAGCTAGCACATGTGACTGGTCACATTTTAAATTACCATGATTTTGTATTATCAATTGTAAATAATATTTAAATAAACTTACTGGGAAAATAATAAACTGTTTATTAAATAAATACACAAGTATGGGAAAAAGTAAGATATTATGCATAATGTATTCATTTGCTGTGTAACTCTGGAGGATATGATGTTCTGACAAATATTTGCATAATGAGAGATATGTAACAAATCAAGTAATAAAACATATGCCACCGAAGAAGCTGGCACAGTGGTTAGCACACTTGACTTGCATTTGGGAAGAGGACAGTTCATACCTGTATCCGACCATCCTGATTTAGGCTGAAATGATTTCCCTAAATCGTTTCAGGAAAATGTTGGGATGATTCCTCTGAAAGCACATGGCTCCTTTCCTTCCCCATCCTTTCCTCATCAAATGGGATCGATGACCTCACTGTTTGGTCCCCTCCTGCAAATCAACCGTCCATTTAACAAACAACTTACATGAGAGCACTTCTAATCATTGTTATGAGTGTAGACTTGTAAGATGTTGGTTCACCAACAACTGCAGTTGTATTTTTACCATTATTTCTATTTAAAACATTATTAGAAATAATGAACAAGTCTTAGATAAAATTCCAGACTCTGTGAAATTGTTAACACAATAATTCTTTAAAAATATATGTAGATGTTTCAATATTATAACCATAAGATTTAAAATGACAAGGGAAAGCTTTGTAATTTAAATTTTGAGCTTTCTTTAGGTAAGTGTAAATATCTTCAATTGTAAGTGGCGCTAAATGTGTTTCAACATACTCAAGAGCATTTTCAAAACATTGATCACTCATAGTAGAAAGATAGTCTTTTGATCTCCAATATTTGATATTTTTATGTAAAGGACAATTAATATTATTTTTAAATATGTTAATTAAATCTCATAAGAAGAGTCTCTTTTCTATTATTACTCCTGGAGTATTTTCTACTTTCTCCAAATATTATTGACTGCTCACAGTAAAACTGCATATAGGTTCAATTATAACCTACGAGTTGTCCAGATCCAGAAAAAGTTTGATTTCTCATTTCCTCAATATGTGCCATTGACTGTGAGCTAGATTGTTCAGTATCCTGGTTTCGCATTTTTGTAGAGTAATATAATAGGTCTTTGAAATCATACATAATAGGTATTTGAAATCATGATGGGGTATAATCATTCTGGTTTCTCAGTGAAATACTTTATACACATTTTGTTTTCCAGTACATTTTCCAGCACGGAAGACTTTGATGAACTTAGTCTAACCAATTCATTTATAGATGTAGTGGATGTATGTACATCTGTAGGATCCATGGCGTCTATCACAAGCATGGACGATGTGGATGTGCTAATTTTCTCTTGTGTCCTTGTAGACAAAGAGGAAACGAAATTCTCTCCATTTATTCCTTAGAGCAGTTCAAATGGTTCAAATGGCTCTGAGCACTATGGGACTTAACTTATAAGGTCATCAGTCCCCTAGAACTTAGAACTACTTAAACATAACTAACCGAAGGACATCACACACATCCATGCCCGAAGGCTAGATTCGATCCTGCGACCGTAGCGGTCGCGCGGTTACAGGCTGTAGCGCCTAGAACCGCTCGGCTCCCCCGGCCGGCTTACATCAGTTGCCCATTCAATGTTTTTTGAGAAGTTTTATATCGGTTTTTGATATACATGTCATATGTCCAATCTGTTGCACTTGTGATGGTGCAACATTATCATACAACCTTTTGTTATGTCTGTAGGTGTCGCCTTGTCCGTATTAATTTCAGGATTTTGAGATTTGTATACATCACATTTTTTTTGAGTTCGTTGCTAAGAAAAGCAGCACATTTGGGCATTCTTGATACTCTGTGTATAACCCAAACATTTTATATAAAAATTGTAGCAATGTCGTAATCATTACTTAAAAGACTGTTTCATCAGTGTTAAGTTTGTCTTCTTATTTTCTTCTGACATTTCTTCAGTACTCACTTTCCTTTAACTGCTTCAGGGTCTTGTACTTGTTCTCGTATTGGCTTTTGCTGCTCTTTCTGTTGGTCATCTGAATTTGAACAATTCGAAAATCATTTACTTTACATATAAATACTTAACCTAATAATTCTCCTTTGATGCTAGTTCATACAGAAATTATAAAAGGTTTTGTCAATTATAATTGTAGTTGGTACTCATTTTGAAACATATAACAACAAAATTCAAGCATTATGTCATGGAGATGAATTATGGTATGATCAAAATCTTAGAGATTTTGGTGGTTAATTTTATCAAGTTGGTGTTTCTCATTATTCGAATGTTATGCTTGGAACTGATGCTAATGCAAGTAAAAAAGTAATGCAAATGTTATTAGGTGAACTCAAGTATACTGTTATACCAAGAAAACATGTAAGGGAAAACTTCAGATCTACAAGTGACTCTCTAACTTGTATTCTTGATAATCATGTTGAGGTGTTAGATGAATGAATAATTAAAATGTACACAAGTATTTTATTTAAATAAATTATATTCTTCAAATAAATGATACAAAGTGTTTGGACTTATTTGTTTTACAATTTTACAATCCTATTTCCTCCATGTATATCTAACCATTCTTCCATCCCATTCATCTCCTTTAAACATTTTTAAGTTTGAAGAAACAAGTACAAAAGTCTTATTTAAAGGACAATTACCTTCAAATTTTAATTGAATATTTGTTGGAACACTACTAAAATGGTTTTTAAAGTTTCAAATGACTCAGGATAAAAAATTTGGATCATCTGCTACAATCAATCATTTATTTGCACATTTCACTAAATCAAAATTAAAAGGCCTGTTATTTTTATTACACTAACCATTATTAGTAAGAGCACTTTCAATTATTCTTGTGAATGTTTGTTTATAAGATGCCTGTTAATCAAAAATTTCAGCTGCACTTTTTACCACTATTTCTATTTAAAACGTTATACAAAATAATAATAAATTCTTGGATAGCATCCCAATTACCATGAAATTCCGATTGTTCAAATTTAGGTAACTAACAGCAAGAGGAACAAGAATCAGTACAAGAACAAGTACATGAATCTAAACCAGTTAAAAGGATAGTGAGTACTGAAGAAGTATCAGAAAAAAATAAGAAGAAGAAACTTCACACTGATGAAACAGATGAAGTCATGCAAGGTAATGCTTATGACATTGTTTTGATTGTATGTAAAATATTTGTATTCTACAAAGATCATCAAGAATGCACAAATACATTGTTTGGCTAAGCAACAAACTTAAAAAGAAGTGTCAAGTATATAATCCTCAAAATCCTCAATTTAATATCGGATAAAGTGATCCCTTCTGACATAGCAAAGAATTGACGATTACTAGTAAAATACTCTTTTCTGGACCCCAGGTATGTTGATGGAATATGCTCCATTTTCAATTATCTGTCAAGCCCATCAATTCTGAGTTGATTACACGTAACGAATTTTATGGGTGGTTTTCTCAAAAACAGGGATCTGTTGAGACGAAATATCTTTGTCTTTAGTTTTAGATTTTAAACAAACGTCCTGCCAATTTGACTGAATCTGTTGGCCACGTCTAAGGCCTCCCTCCCCCCCCCCCCCCCCCTCCCAATCGTTTTTAGTGTAATGGCGGTCTCACACATAGTGGCAGTAACAATCTTAGAGAAAATCAGTTCGCCATATTTTGAACAGAGGTTTCACCAAAGTACTGAAAGGTGATTTCTGTTGTAACGTCTCTTGCACAGAAATGGACAAAGTATGTAATCATAAGAATATTTCACCACATTTCTTATAGACTAAAGGTGGTAGTAGGAGTACCTTGCTACATGGCAATACATAGCGTGGCGGCAGCTGCAAGTAATATTGTTTAAGCTACGCACAGCAGTGAATGGCGAGCTCGATCCAGCATGGAGTATATGGATACCAGCGTGTGCGCTGATCAAGTGTATCACTGATGTTTATAAGGAAATAACAGACGCCACTTCATTAATTGTTAGTTCATATGATAGAACACGGACAACTTTTGTTTGTTTTAAATGCTTCTGGTGGTTTGGTGCTATGTAAAGAATAAATAGAAAACTTTGTTTACCAATATCCTAATCGAGATGAGTGATAAATATACCTAGCTGTACTATTTTACAGTGTCTGTGTTTTATGATGTATTATGCAATGTACAGTGTTGGAAGATACACTGTTGTGTAGATTAGAAGAAATGTGTTCATAACTGTGAATACGGTTAGACTACAGCTGTACAGTTTGTTAGTGACATATGAAAAGCTGTGCCGGACAGGAACCCGAACGCAGATTTCTTGCTTTACACGAGCAGTTGCCTTAACAACTTCGGCTATCCGTGCATGGCCCCTCGAAACGACCCCAAACCCCCATACGTCCCTGTGTGTCCACGTTCTGCACTCGCACAGTTGCTGTGATTCCGTTTCAGGGAGAGACATTATTACGGTCGTGGCCTGTATAGGCATGTAATACTGAATGAGATTTTCACTCTGCAGCGGAGTGTGCGCTGATATGAAACTTCCTGGCAGATTAAAACTCTGTGCCGGACCGAGACTCGAACTCGGGACCTTTGCCTTTCGCGGGCAAGTGCTCTACCATCTGAGCTACCCAAGCACGACTCACGCCCCATCCTCACAGCTTTACTTCTGCTAGTACCTCGTCTCCTACCTTCCAAGGTTCGCAGGAGAGCTTCTGTAAAGTTTGGAAGGTAGGAGACGAGGTACTGGGAGAAGTAAAGCTGTGAGGACGGGGAGTGAGTCGTGCTTGGGTAGCTCAGTTCGTAGAGCACTTGCCCGCGAAAGGCAAAGGTCTCGAGTTTGAGTCTCAGTCCGGCACACAGTTTTAATCTGCCAGGAAGTTTCATGTAATACTGTTTTGCAGTGTCTTTGTTTTACGCTGTACTACGTAATGTTCTTCAGACTTGCATTCATGTGGGTGCTCGGATAGCCGAAGTGGTTAAGACGACAGCTCACGTAAAGTGGGAAACCCTGGTTCGGGTCTATCTCCGGCACAAATTTTCATATCTCACTAATAAATTGTGCACTTGAAGTCTAACTGCGAATACATTTCTTCTATACCCGTCTGTAACTGAGTTCCATCGTCAAACCTGATGACAGGGACCCTTTCAGACTAATGTCACATTAATCGTTAAATGTGCTACAGTGAAGATAGACTGATGACACAGTAGTTTGGGACATTACACAGGTAATGCAAATTTTAAAAACATATTGCAGTAATTTCTGCTTGACAACTATTTCTAGTCCGTAGATTAATTTCTAAATACTCATATGGATATGGTGTCTGTTCTTTCGGATATGTCCGAAAGAACAGACACCATTGATGACCTGCAGCCGTCTAGAACGAATTTTAGAGTTATATTAATACCTTCAGCTGCTAACGGGAGTTGATATATATCAACTGGGACGGGTGGAAATGTGTGCCCCGACCGTGACTCGAACTCAGGATCTCCTGCTTACACGGCAGACGCTGTATCCAGCTGAGCCACCGAGGGCACAGAGGATAGCGCGACTGCAGGGACTACCTCACGTACGCCTCCCGCGAGACCCACATTCTCACCTTGTATGTCTACACTCTACATTCGTAGTGTCCCACCCCAACACACTCATTACTCGTGGAAGACATTCTTACCAAGTCCTGTAAGAGTTCGGGTAATAGGTGTGCATCCGCACAGAAGAAGAGGTTCATGGCCGGTGTTGCCAGGTCTATATACTTATATGGATATGGTGTCTGTTGTTTCGGACATGCCGGCCGCGGTGGTCTAGCGGTTCTAGGCACTCAGTCTGGAACCGCGCGACTGCTACGGTCGCAGGTTCGAATCCTGCCTCGGGCATGGATGTGTGTGATGTCCTTAGGTTAGTTAGGTTTAAGTAGTTCTAAGTTCTAGGGGACTGATGACCACAGATGTCAAGTCCCATAGTGCTCAGAGCCATTTGAACCATTTGTTTCGGACATGTCCGGGTGGTGGGGAGGAAGGAGGAAATCAGGGGGTGGGGATCAAGCCTGCGGACAGTGTAAACTGTAAAGGATGCAGAGATGTTGGAGGAAAAGAAGGAGGTGGGCGAAGGGGATGAGGTGGTACAGGAGCCGTGTGGGGGAAGGATGGTCTTTTTGCGTTGCTACTTTCTTAAATATAGACAATTGCATCATCTGCGAGCTGTCTTAAAGAGCTTCCGACTCTTTCTACTACATCATTTATATACAGGGTGATTATAACTAAACTTTCACCACTCGTCAGAATGACGTCAAATTGTAGCAGAATATTATCGGAGAAGGGGCAAACGTATGGCAAGAGAAAAAATAGTGTGAAAGTTGATCAATAGATGGCACTGTATGTGTCAGAATACGTAAATGAAAACACCTATCATGCGCACGACCCACTGAAGTTGGTATAAACAGAGGTTTTCCTCCTATGGCGTCTGCGACGTTCGCCATGACTGTCTCAATGCAGGATCGCGCTCTGCTTGTAAATATGTATTATAAGAATGATGACTGTGCACACTTCGCTCTGCAGAAGTTACGGGCACTGAAGGGTTTGAAAAAAGGCATTGGTCCGATGACTGCCGTGGGTCTGGAGAAAATGATCCGGAAATTCGAAAAGACGGGTTCTTTTGGTGTGCAATTGGTAAAGGGAGGGAACGAATTGATTCGACGTCAGTGGAAACAGTGGCCACAGCAATGCAGGAGGAGATGAGTGGTGGTGTGCAAAAGTGTAGTGCATGGAGAATTGCCCAAACATTGGATATATCTGTGAGCACGGTGAGTAAAATCCTACGAAACATACTTCCTTGCTATCCATTCAAAATTACCCATGTGCACTAGTTGCTTCTGTTGACCTGCCAGCAAGAGAGACCTTTGATTTAGAATTTTTTGCTCGCATGGAAGTGGACAATGATTGGCCGCGGAAGATTTTGTGGACTGACGAAGCCCACTTCCATCAGACAGGTTACGTCGATACACAGAATTCTCGAATATGGGCAATGGAAAATCCACACGCTAATCAACCAGCACCACTTCATCCTAAACAGGTCACTGTGTGGTGCAGGTTTACGGCATCATTTGTCATAGGGTTATATTTTTTTGAAGAGACATGTGCTTCCGGTCCTGTTACCTGTACCGCCACTGGCAAGCGCTATTAGTGTCTTTTGCGTAACCATGTCATTCCAGCTCTCCAACAGCGTGGATGTGTGGATGGGATCATTTTTATGCAAGATGGTGGACCTCCGCACATTGAAAATCCAGTTAAGCAGCTGCTGAAGCGCCATTTCGGAAATGATAGAATTATCAGCCGCCATTTCCCTACAGCCTGGCCGGCCGGAGTGGCCGAGCGCTTAAAGGCGCTACAGTCTGGAACCGCACGACCGCTACGGTCGCAGGTTCGAATCCTGCCTCGGGCATGGATGTGTGTGATGTCCTTAGGTTAGTTAGGTTTAACTAGTTCTAAGTTCTAGGGGACTTATGACCACAGCAGTTGAGTCCCATAGTGCTCAGAGCCATTTTTGAACCTACAGCCTGGCCGTCCTGATCACTTGATCTTAATCCGTGGCTGTGGTTGTGGGGCTATCTGAAAGACGTTGTGTTCAGTGTTGCAAACGTAGCTGCATTGAAGGCACGCATTGCGTAACACATTCTGAACGTGACACCGAAAACATTTCAATCAGTTGTGGAACATGCTGTATCTCGATTTCAATTTGTTGCAGAAAACCGTGGACAGCGTACTGAACATGTTTTGCGCCAGTCATACGGAAATTATTAATCCGATTTGATTCTGATTGATGTTTTTTATTCGGTTTTTGGCCGCAGGACAATTAAACACCTATGCGAGTGATGCTTTTTATGCGGATGTTGGCCTCAGGACAATTAAAAACGGATTTTTCCCATTCGATGTGATATGGCCTTTTCGTGGTGGATGGGCTTACGAAACTAACAGTATCACACCTGTACACCCATGCACACCGAGTAGTACAGTTTTTTTAACGCCAAACGTGCACCTTAAGCATTATTGTGTGATTCATTTGTCATTTGTAGTCGATCACTACTAAATTATGATACTTACAGCGTCATGTATTGCTACATATTGTAACTATTTATTTTTCTTCTGCCATACGTTTCCCCCCATCTCCGATAATATTCCGTTGCAATTTGACATCATTCTGACCAGTGATGTTATTTCTACAACAGTTTGAAAGTTTAATTATGATCACCCTGTACATTGTAAAAGGTAACGGTCCGATCACACTTCGCTGGGATACTCCGGGAATTACTTTTACATCTGTTGATTTTGTTCCGTTAAGAGTGATGTGTTGAGTTCTATCTGCAAGGAAGTTTTGGTCTGATACTCGGTATACTCGTACTTTTTTCACTAAGCGGCAACGCAGGACGTATCAAATGCCTTCTTGAAGTCAAGGAACACGGCATCAACCTGAACGCCGTTGTCTACAGCGCTATGGATCTAATGGAGGAACAAACCGAGGTGACTTTCGCAAATTCTGTGTCTACGGAATGTTTGTTGATATTTACAAAGGAGACTTCCGTTCTTCAAAAATGGCACGATTGTTGAACATAAAACATGTTCCGTAATTCTACAACAGACTGTTGTCAACGATATAGGCCTATAATTATGTGCGTCTGTCCTACGACCGTTCTTGAAAACGGGAATGACCTGTGTACGTCGCTAGGTACGCTTCGTTGCTCCAGCTATCTACGATAAACTGCTCCTAGAAGGGGAGCAAGTTCTTTTCCGGAATCTTTGTAGAATTTTCCAGGTATCTCATCTACTCCTGATGCCTTCCCGCTACTAACAGATTGTAGCTGTTTTTCTATTCCACGATCGGTTATCTCGATATATGCCATTTCGACGTTCGTAAGCTTATTGGAAAGAGGGACCGTATTACGATTGCCGTGCTGAAGCAGTTTCGGAAGACCGAATTCAGTATTTCGACCTTCTCTCTGTCATCACCTGTTACGGTGCCAGTGTGGTCACTGCGTTACTGAAGGCATGATTTCGAACCCTTTACCGATTCTGCGTAAGACCAAAATCTCTTAGGGTTTTTAGTCAGATCGATTGACAAAATTTTTCTTTGAAAGTCATTGAACGCCTCTCACACTGCTCTCGATACGCTTAATTTCGCTTCGTTCAGCTTTTGTTTATCAGCTAGTGTTTTATTTCTCTGGAATTGCGATGAAGCTCCCTTTGTTTACGTAGTAGTTTTCTAACACGGCTGTTAAACCACTGTGAGCATTTCCCATCCCTTAAGACTTTGCTCGGAACATAATTGTCAAAGACATACTGAACGATGCTTTTCAGTTTTATCCATGTACGCTCCACATCTTCCTCAGCTATGAATATTGGATGTTTACTACTCAGATACTCTGCAACTTGTATCCTATCACTCTTGCTAAGCAAAATAATTTTACTACCTTTCTTAAAATTCTTTATAATACCTGTAGCCATAGCTGCTATCACAGCCTTTCTTTGTAATACCCGTAGTCACAGTTGCTATCGCAGCCTTACGATCACTGATATCTTCCTCTGCGTTAACTGATTCGATAAGTTCTAGTCTGTGTCAATGGCTGTACGGAGGTGGATATACCTGTTTCCGTCAGATAACCGAAGTTAAGAATAGTCGGGTGAGGCTAGAACTTGGATGGTTCAAAAATGGTTCAAATAGCTCTGAGCACTATGGGACTCAACTGCTGAGGTCATTAGTCCCCTAGAACTTAGAACTAGTTAAACCTAACTAACCTAAGAACATCACAAACATCCATGCCCGAGGCAGGATTCGAACCTGCGACCGTAGCGGTCTTGCGGTTCCAGACTGCAGTGCCTTTAACCGCACGGCCATTTCGGCCGGCCAGAACTTGGATGAATAACCGTCCGGATACGCCGAGTGCTGTTGACAATTTTCGCTTTGCCTTTTTGGCAGATGGGCAGGAGGGGTGGTGGCGTCAAGTGTCGACCACCAGTCTTTGCGTCGACGTCCTGGATTCAATTCCAAATCTCTTCACAGTGTTCGTGAAGTGACGCCATGCGACACTGTTGATGGTGATCTATCTACATCTACATGGACACTCTGCAAATCACATTTAAGTGCCTGGCACAGGGTTCATCGAACCACCTTCACAATTCTCTATTATTCCAATCTCGTATAGCGCTCGGAAAGAATGAACACCTATATCTTTCGTACGAGCTCTGATTTCCTTTATTTTATCGTGGTGATCGTTCCTCCCTATGTAGGTCGGTGTCAACAAAATATTTTCGCATTCGGAGGAGAAAGTTGGTGATTCGAATTTCGTGAGAAGATTCCGTCGCAACGAAAGACGCCTTTCTTTTAACGATTTCCAGCCCCAATCCTGTATCATTTCTGTGACACTTCCTCTAATATTTAGCGATAATACAAAACGTGCTACCTTTCTTTAAACTTTTTTCGATGTACTCCGTCAGTCCTATCTGGTAAGGATCCCACACCGCGCAGCAGTATTCTAAAAAGAGGACGGACAAGCGTAGTGTAGGCAGTCTCCTTAGTAGGTCTGTTACATTTTCTAAGTGTCCTGCCAATAAAACATTTTCTATGTGTTCCTTCCAATTTAAGTTGTTCGTCGGATGGGGACGTAAAGCTTGGTGCTCTTTGAGAGGAGTAGGATATGTGCTGCCACCGGCTTCCACCCTCTCCCTTGTATCATCATCTCGGACACGACTCTACACAGCACATACACCGTTACAGTCATCTACACTTAACAACTTCACTTCCACACAAAACTCTCATACTTTGCGGAGGAAAGGTGCCTGCCGGCGCGGAGGATAGGGAAAAGCTTTTCCAATTCGGCGGCTGAATGTGCCCTTCGGGGTCTCCCAGCCATTCACGCCACACGACTTTAATTTTACTTTAGTTGTTGCTAGGAGGTCTAAGACGTTCCCTTTACGAATCGCTTCTCTAATCATCTGTTCGAAGCAATTTTCGGACAAGAAATTCAGAATAATGTCACACGAATCCCTATCTCTGGCAGCACTTTTGGTAGCATAAGTCTCCCAGTCTATACCTGGAAAGTTGAAGCGTACCTCTATTACAATAGCATGATGAAAGTTATTAACGATATTCTGCATGTTATCTCTGAAGCCCTCTACTTCTACAGTTACTGACGCAGCATGCAGGAGCCCTGAAAACCTCCAAGCATACGTAAGCCTTAGGCTTGGGCCTCCTCATTTAGCTCTTGTTATTCGTGATAATCTTAACACCTTGCGGTCAATATTATACACTACGGAACAAGCTTACAATAACGAATTTAGTTTTAGGGTACTTGATATTTGTCGTACTTATACTTAAAATATGAGAAACAGGCTAAAAGCTCGACAACGGCAGTAGCCGGCGTGATAGCGGAGCTGATGGCGAAACATGCGGCTAGATAGCTTTCTACGATAACGGCGGCCAAACAGAGGCCAGCGAGAAGAGGCGGGGGCGTGCGCCACAGCTCAATAGCGGCAGCGGCCAGAATAATTCACGTGACCGGCCGCGCAGCCTCGCCACTGCCATGTCTGCTCTAACTTATTCACGCAATAATGGGCACTACTCGCCATTCACAGTGGACAGTAAGATTATCTAAACCACTGCACAGACTGCTCTAGATAATTAACACAACTGAAACTCGTGCACATAGACGTCCGCAAGGGAGGGGGGAGGGGGGCAACACGAGTTACTTGTCCTCTCCTGCAAATTGGGACACTAATTTTTTTTATTCATGCAAAACTGGCGTCCATTTCTAGGAATTGTTGCGATTCTGCTGAACTGCTGGTTTAGTATATTCTGACATTAAGTTGCCGAGCGTGATCGAAGATACATGATCTTCGTAATCGCTCCCCTTCCCCCCCCACCTCCTTCCTCCGTCTCAGCAACGCGATGATAAATAGCAGTAAAGGTTGGATAAGCTGGCTATCTTCGTTCTTGAAATGAAGCCTTTGGTCTATTGCCATTCACGTGACCTCATATAAAAAGTGCGCACTTGCGAGATTAATATCCTGCCACGGTTAAATGGAACACCTATCATAGGACTCGGCATAACACATGTGAAACGGTTGTAGTAACCCGACGTTGGTCGCGACGTACTTAGTTGAGAGGCTCATGCTCAGAACAGAGGCGAAGTGGGATTTTTGGTCATCCGTTTCGTGGTACGCGAGCGACTGCGTACGGGAGTGAAGCAGCCATGAGGTCAAACAGATACAGGGGTTGGAGACAGTTTCGAGTGGTTCGGATGTTAGGCTAAGGAAGTAGATATGGCAGTGATAGGGGAAATGAGACTCTGAGTTAGCTTACTGGTCTGCTTTTCATTGCTTCTTCAAGTTGTGGGCTTTAAAAAAAAATGAATGGTGGACCTCAGCTACGTACCCTGAGTTGCAATATTAAAAGTTTTGGCTGGTTTCGTTGTCTAGGGGCTGGGATACGTAGTTGCCGCATTACAAGCCGAATACTGCTGAGTTTGCAGTATTCAGTATGAATATACACATGAATCGAATGGTCGAACGTTCCTATCACTCGGCCATTGCGAATTTTGAATGGAAGATGGAAATTTATAAATGAGAGATTGCAATTAAATAAAATCTGCAGGTACTATTTTTAACGACTTTAAATGATGAGTACGATAGCAGAAGTACCTTTAAGAATGCCGTTTATTACTGCAAAACACTTATTGGTGTCGATGGCCCAGCAATCGAATAAAATATAAGTTGAATAGCAGGGAAACAATAGATTCCTACTTCACATGATTAGTTATGAACCACAACATGCTCGCGAGATATTCACTTCTAAACGCATCATACATCTTCACTGCAGAAGGCACGGAAATCTCACAAGTGCACAAGCCGGCACTACGAAATATTTCTATCTCCCGCGACCACGCGCGAACTGCTCAGCACTCTCCAAGTATTTCCTGCGAGCGACCGTCGCACCTTCCTGTTCAGCACTCCATGTCCCGTGCGACCCCATGCTCCTCCGCCACTTCCCTCCGGTCTCTCCACTGACTTCGCTTGTCGCCTACCGTAGTAACGAGCGCTGTGATTGGCTAGAGCGCCCCCGCCATGTCTCCAAGCCAACGCACACTCACAAACATATTGAAACACATACGAAATACTGGATTTACATTTAAATAACTTGAAATTAAATAAATATTCCTACGGCTGGACCATAAACATGCTCTAACACACATTATTAAACACATAAACAAATAAACATATATCAAAGGAATAGAAACAAAAGTAGGCCAGTAGCATAATGTCTCTGCGCTTTCTAAAACACAGTAATTATTTGAACGCCGGCCGGTGTGGCCGTGCGGTTCTAGGCGCCTCAGTCTGGAACCGCAAGACCGCTACGGTCGCAGGTTCTAATCCTGCCTCGGGCATGGATGTGTGTGATGTCCTTAGGTTAGTTAGGTTTAAGTAGTTCTAAGTTCTAGGCGACTGATGACCTCAGAAGTTAAGTCGCATAGTGCTCAGAGCCATTTTGAACCAATTATTTGACCAATTACTTCATGAATAGTATATATCGGATATAAACAAAGACATAGACGAATAAATATATTTATAAGCATGCTGCTACCGTTTTTTCGTGTAACTCTGGAGTACTTATGGCCTGACGCGATTAATAGTTCAAATGGCTCTGAGCACTATGGGACTTAACATCTGAGGTCATCAGTCCCCTAGAACTTAGAACTACTTAAACCTCACTAAACTAAAGACATCACACACATCCATGCCCGAGGCAGGATTCGAACCTGCGACCGTAGCGGTCGCGTGGTTCCAGACTGCAGAGCCTAGAACCGCTCGTCCACCCCGGCCGGCGCGATCAATAGTAATCGGCCACTTTGACCTCGAATAACTCCTGTACTACTCAAGTTACATGCCTGTAACTCATACCAATTTAGATTTACACTAATAGCTTTCTAAAGACACGTCGATCGACAAAATCGGATGAACCATTTAGATTTTGGAAATTTGTTGCTGGGTGTTACTTATATAATTTACAGTCAGATACTAAACTTTAAACTAATAAAGATATTGAAAATCTGATTACACCATCAGAATCGTCGCGCAAATAATGGTAATGTACATGTTTCTTTTTAAGGTATCATGATTCCTCTGGCTATTATTAATTTCTACATGAACTGTGAAATGTCTGTCATTATGGTTTCACAAAGTCCGCCATCTTTGGCACTCCTAGCATAGAAATCTCCTTCATCGACACAAAGCACCGTCCTCGACACAGCGTCTACATGGAATTCCGAGCCACGCGGTCAACCTGGATTACGCGCTGGGGCTACTGGAGCTACCCCTCTTGCTCCGGCTAACGTCCGGCACTACGCGGTTGCTGACGAGCCCCGGCTTGCCGACGGCCCGTGCCGCCACGCCAACTCTGAAATTAGAACATTTTCAGGGCGCCACAACTCGCCCGTTACCTCACAAAGTGTTAACAAGGAACATGCAGAATATCGTACACTCCGGTTTACAAAAACATAGATCGAGCTTGCAATATCAGAACAAGTGGCTATCCCAAAAAATGGTTCAAATGGCTCTGAGCACTATGGGACTCAACTGCTGTGGTCATCAGTCCCCTGGAACTTAGAACTACTTAAACCTAACTAACCTAAGGACATCACACACATCCATGCCCGAGGCAGGATTCGAACCTGCGACCGTAGCAGTCACGCGGTTCCGGACTGCTCGCCTAGAACCGCGAGACCACCGCTGCCGGCATGGCTATCCCAGTTTGTAGCTTTGTTGAGATTCGGGTATACACAGTAATGTATGGTACCACAGACCACGAACCATGGAAATGTCAGAGCCCACACCTCTAATCAAACCCTTAGTTTCATGTACTCCTCACAAAGTATGTGACACACAGACTCTATGTAGACAAATGTATGATGGAAACCAATAACCCCAGTACTGAGGTACGCACAGGCAAGCTTTGCAAGTCCTTCTTAGTGCACAAAGTTAATTGAGCCTGGCTGCTCAGTTACATAGCATCTGCTGTAGGTTCGTTCATTCCAGCCAACTGTCGCTAGATCTCTTCTGTTCACTGGATGTCTCGAACTCCTGCCTTTCTTGTCGTTTGAGGGCGTCTATATAAGGCGTTGAAGCTGACAGCTTATGGATGGTATGTGACTGCGTCGCTTTTTATCTACGTTTCCCAATCATTGAGCGTGAAATCAGCGGTTTCTCAATGCGTATGATCTCTTAATGGACTGACGAAAGCGGATGGCACTGTGCGTCTCTATCTAAGTTTTGAAGCTTACAGCTCGTATTCGTATTTAGACGATTTTTTCTTTTTTCTGGTAACATTTCATGATTCGATCATTACACAGTGAAGGCAGACCAGCCTCCAATGTCCAAAAATTTCAAATGTAAACATAGCGCGATAGCAACATATTCACATCGAGAATACAATGAGTACTGCATCAGATTGATGTGTACAAAATCATAAAATGAACTACAGATTACAAACATCAGGTTGAAGAATTCTACCTTTAAAACACTGATGTCAGTCTCCTAGCGCTAGGCTTTTTTGTTTTAATGAAATCAAACATTTATTTCCTCCTCCTCCGTTTTTGAAGAGTGTTATCCAGTGACATTTTATAACAGGTTATTTTTTAGAGTCTATCAGGATTACTGCTGTTGTTTCCATGCTTTATATTATATCCGTGTCTGCCTCATATTAATGATATATGAATAAAAATATCATTTGTGAATATTTCATTCATTGACTGTGTTTCCAAACTTGTTGATCGATTTTCTAAATACCTGCAAGTATACATGTACTATTTTAAAAATGCAATGAGAACATGATTTCACATAACTGAGCTGAAAATGTGATACGAATAATCATATTAATATTATACAACAATGTGTTTAGTAATGCTAATAATTCACGTGTAGCTTTTAGATATCATTGTCATCTACCCACAATTAATACTGAATGGAAACAATCATTTATTTGAGATATAATAAGTTTCGTGAATATCTTGTAACATATTGGTTATTGAGGCGTGATACGATTCAAACTCACTGACTAGTTTATATAAACAATGAAAATTTTTAGAATCTTGCCACCTCCCTTGTATAAATTTCAGAGGACACCAATGTTAATACATATTTGAGTGAGCGTAGGCTTCCGCAGCCGTAATCATTTTCAGCAAAACGTCTCCGGTCCGGGAACGTGACCACATCGTCATGTTTTCTAGACAAATGTTTTCGCCACTGTTCCGAGTGCCCTTCATTAGGTCGACATATTTACTACGAGACCAATACTACGTTCAGATCTTACGTAGCCTAATTTCATCCTTTCCAACTATCGCTGCATTTTACTTAAGCGATTTAAGGGTCTCGTGAAATAATTATACACTGCCTGAGAAGAAAAGAAGAAAGAAAGAAATGGAGCAACCAGAAGGGGAGGAAAAGAAATGAAATTTCACTGCATGATGTTATTTCACCCATTACAAAATTGCGGAAATTATCGTTGAGTTCTTGTAAGGTGTGTAAATTTGTTGTGTACACTTTATCCTTTATCGCTCCCCACAAAGAGAAATAGCACGAGGTTAGATCGGGACGTCAAGCGGGCCAAATATCGTAGTTGATGACTCTTGTCATGGAAGACATCGTGAATTGCATGCAAATTGGCCGTATGAGCCTTTGCCGAATCCTGTTGAAAAAATTCTGTGCTTCGTTCTCTTTCACTCACTTAATTAAATATCGATTGCAATTTGTTTCGCACATATCTTTTACTAGTGAGTGTGTAATTAAAGAAAATTGGTCCTATTATTCTGTCACCACTAACTGCACCACACTCCTGTTTTCTGATCGTGAAGGGGTGTCTCATGAAGCGGAATTAGGTGTATCGGCGTTCCAGTGCCGACAGTTTTGAGAATTAACATATCTGAATAAATGAAACCAAGCCTCATCCGAAAACAGAATGAGGTAAGAATGTATTTCACCGTCCTGCACTTGTTTCAAAACCAATTCGCAAAACCTAACCATGTGTGCGGAATCACCAGGTTTAAGCTTTTGCACTATTTTTAGTTTATAGTACCTTAGCAGGTCTTTGTACAGACGTGCAAGAAATTTGCGTTTGCTGTGAACCCGTGCAAGAGACTTCTTAAGGGAATTTTCAGAAAAATGTTCAAATGTGTATGAAATCTTATGGGATTTAACTGCTAAGGTCATCAGTCCCTAAGCTTACACTCTACTTAACCTAAATTACCCTAAGGACAAACACACACACCCATGCCCGAAAGAGGACTCGAACCTCTGCCGGGACCAGCCGCACAGTAGTACATCACTGCAGCGCGTTAGACCGCTCGGCTAAGGGGAATTTTCCAGGCGGTATGCAGTGTCATGAACACTTCCCGTTTCATGAAATTTATTCAATAATTTGTGAACTGTATCACGACTCGGAATTCGAATACCTGAAAGCTTCTGTTCAAACAATATCTGTACAATACTTGCGGACTCTGTACACGCAAACTGATCGTAAATAAACACTCGCTACCGAGTGAAGTAATTCGGTCTTACGACTGTTGCGCTCGCGGAATTCGCTGTTAAACTGTGATGTTTGTTTCACAGTGCGAATGATGCAGGCCACAAAGTCGAGTAATGCGGCATTAAAAGGGAAACGCGGGAGCCATCCGACCGGCATGCGCGGCTCCGGTAGCAGGCAAACACAGCCCCGCGCGTGCGGACATCAGACAAATTGAACATCCAGCGATAATGCTCTCTGTGTAGTGACATGGACAGGGGTGAGAGATAACAACTGAATCAACATGGTTCCCCGGATGTGAAGAAAATTTTATACCATGAGTCGACCTATCACATCTTTTACAATCTTGACACAACGTGTTCTGTGCGTTTGTACTACTGGAGAAAGATAGGAAAGAATTAAGGTTTTTCGACCCGTTAACCACGAGATTATTAGTGACGGAGCTTGCAATGGACAACGGTAGTGAAGGGAATCAGCTGCATTTCTTTTCAAAGAATCCAGCATTCGTATTATTCGGTCCAGAGGAGATTTAAACCCTGATTCTCCCAAATGCGAGTCCAGTGCTTTAACAATTGTCCCTCCTCACTCGATGTGTATCAGTGGAGCGTCAGCGCAGCTGAAATTGTAATCCGAGCGCCCAAGAAATCTGAGACCAGGGAGACGCAGATCATCATGCAGTGACGCTACATGTTGAATACAGCTATGCACACTCGGGCTAAGGGTGTTCCCGCCTGTAGTTAGGGAGACAAGGAGGAGGAAGTGCATAATAATATTACTATCTTCACAGTAAAAACTGACGTCAGAAGCGGGGTCTCGAGGCCCACGAGAAAGACAGGTCGCGGCGCGTACGTCACGAAGGTAGACCTGTACTCGCTCGCTCAGCTCAGCAGACAAAATGCCTTTCTAAACCTGTTGTTAACTCGCAGCTGGGCGTGTAAGTACTAATGAGAATAGCATCTTCCACTGGAATCTGCTATTATAAAGTCTTACTGATTAACAGTACTACAGGAAAATTTAATTCAAGATCAATACTCGATATAAATGGTATAACAGCGTGTTTATAGCATTTAGTCTCTTCTGCTCAACAGTACTCATTACATGCTGGAAGTTGTGCCTTATGCAACTGCAACTGCAAATGCAAATAATTTTAGCATGATTTTATTTTATTGTGTGCCAGTAGAGCCGTGAGAAATTATAAGTAGGCCCATGGACTTCCCATCATTATAGGACTAATAACAGTAAGATTCCATAATAGCGGATTCCAGTAGAAGATTTAGTTTTCGTTTGTACGGACACGCCTAATTACGAGTTAACAGGTGTAGAAACGTAGTTTGTCTGCTGTTTCGAGCGAGCGAGCGCAGGATTACCTTTGTGATGTACGCGACGGGGCCTGTCTCTCGTAGGCCTCGCGGCGTCTGCTGTAATGGCGATTGCTGTGCCAGGGGGGGGGGGGCGGGGGGGGGGCGGGGGGGAGGCTCGGGAGCTGCGCCTTTAGCCGTCGGCACAGGGGCCGTGCTGTCGAACGTTGAGCGTGCCGAGTTCAACGTGCTGCTGAACGCTCCAGAAACTGTGCGACTTGTGCAGACGGTACGTGGGCCCCAACGTGGCATACGCGATCGCAACGCGCTTCAGCGGCGGTTGTCAGCTGTATCTGGCTCATAAATCACACTATTTGCGAAATGGACGGGCGTAAATTTCAAACATTAGCTCTACTAAAACTTACTTTCCTCCCTTGTCCACATGCTAGTCAGGTTGTTCTGCCTGTAGTATACATATATAAAAACTTCAATATCCGTGAAAATATTATAATGCAAAAAGGAAAGTACCACGTCCAGTCAGTAAGGACATCGGCTTATAAAGGTCCTTTACAAATAGTACGATACAAATTTGCAATAGTTCTCCGCATAAGATACAAATTATTTCATCATTCTCCGATTTAGTAAAACACTAAAGTCATTCTTCAAAATGGTTCAAATGGCTCTGAGCACTATGGGACTTAACTTCTGAGGTCATCAGTCCCCTAGAACTTAGAACTACTTAAACCTAACTAACCTAAGGACGTCACACACGTCCATGCCCGAGGCAGGATTCGAACCTGTGACCGTAGCGGTCGCGTGGTTCCAGACTGTAGCGCCTAGAACCGCTCGGCCACTCCGGCCGGCTAAAGTCATTCTTACTCGATCATTGTTCCTACTCAGTAGCAGAATCTCTACAACATGTGAATTACGAAACTTAAAAGAAAAAACGGCAAAATATCTTACTGCAAGTAGTGCAAGGTATTCTGTAGATTAAGCAAAGCGAACAAACTCACTCCTCACAGAAAGAGCGCACTTATATGAGGGTTGGAACTTTAATAGTGGCAACTATTTATTTACAGCTTGTACAAAACAGATACGTGTTTCAAAGTTTTACTGACGTTCAAAGTAGTCACCATCATTGTGTATAACCCGTTCCCAGCGATGTGGAAGTCGTAGGATACTCCTGACAGTGCCAGTTCGAGCGGCGTGGTCTATTGCCCGACAGATTCGTAGCAGTTCTGAAGGGAATGCCGTGAAGTGTTTCCTTCAGTCTAGAAATTGAACTGAACTTACGATGGCTTAGGTCTGGGGAGTACACTAGGTGGTATAGCACTTAGCAGCCCCATCAGTCAAACAAATCAGTAACAGCTTATACTGTACGTGCTTGAGCATTGTCCTGCAAAATGATGGTCGGGTCCTGCAGAAAGTGTCACCACTTCTGTCTCTATGCTGTTCATTTTTGGAACACAACCTACGACCAACTTGGAGACAGAAGTGGTGACAGTTTCTGCAGGACCTGACAATCATTTTGCAGGACAATGCTCAAGCACGTACAGTATAAGCTGATACTGAGTTGTTTGACTGATTGGGCTGCTAAGTGCTATACTACTGCACTCCCCTGACCTAAGTCCTCGTAAGTTCAGCTCAATTTCTAGACTGAAGGAAACACTTCATGGCATTCGCTTCAGAACTGCTACGAATCTGTCGGGCAATAGACCACGCCGCTCGAACTGTCAACACAACTGGCACTGCTAAGAGTATCCTACGACTTCCACATCTCTGGGAACGGGTTATACACAATGATGGTGACCACTTTGAACGTCAGTAAAACTTGGAAACACGTATCTGTTTTGTACGAGCTCTAAACAAATAGTTGCCACTATTAAAGTTCCAACCCTCGTATTTACATAACATCTAATATTATAGTATATATTTCCATTAATTTAATAAGAAAGTATCAGAACATATTAAAAACGCTTAGGTTAGGAAAAAATGCTTTGAAGTTGTGAACAATCAACATATCTTTTTTCACGTCATGATAGTGTGACGCTATTCACTGCGTTAACGCGACCGTTGCGGTTGGATAAGCATACCTATCTTGTTACCATGTCCTGAAAGCTTTATTCGGAGTTACATTATTAACTGAAATTTTATTATAACAATGTGTACTAAGAACAATGCGTTTTTAATGGCTCCTCGACATACCGTTGCCTTCAAGTGGCATACTCTCATAATACGCAAGTTATAATAATTCTTTTACCACGAATATGACGTTTCTCGTCATTTTATTACAACAAATCATACATCTCGGGTTTCCGAGAGCTCCTCAGTTTTCTGATGCTCAGAAACGGCATGTATACACATGGGGTTCATTTGAAAGCAAATATGGCGCCTCACAACTCTGCATCGAAGGGAGATAGCGAACATGTGACATGTGGCGTTCTGCCATCTCATTGGTCAACGTTCAAACGCACGTTCAGAATATTTGACATGCTAGATATTACTCTGCACGTGCGGAAATACTCCTCAATGTGCTATTTCACGCTGTAACGCCAGAAACTCGGCTCAACGCTCAATGTTCGGATGCACGGTCCGTGTCCGACGGCTATTCCACGGCAGGTATGTTGGTCGCTCTGCTCGCAGCGCAGATTAGGCAGATAACGAAAATCTTTTTGTGTTGGGATTACTTTCCTTAAAACACTGTCCTTTTCTTGAGTTAATCTCGGGAGATCTCCACTAACTCGTCGAATGGATGTACTCACTTTGTTTCGAAACTGAAAAATTTAGCTCTGTAATTTCTTAAATAATCAATTTGTGAAATAACCCGTTTATATCACGATCAGCAATTAAGGGATGTACGCAGAACATCTTTTCCTGCATTTCCTGCATTTCGAAAATGCGCACAAAGCTACTAGCTCTTCTAATGAACCGATTCACTGTACAAATGTTATACACAAAAAGTAGTAAACCTGTCTCATTTGTTTATATATCTTATTTCTTAAAATATTTCTAGTGTGACTGATGTATTGGACCCATTAGTATCACTTTATGCAACAGGAGATGTACCTGTGCTATTTAGATCTAGAAATATGTTTTGAGGAAAACTTCCATAGCCCGGACAGTAAAATATGCTTTTTCTGTGGTGTAAAATTCTTGTGATTAGAACAGGCTGTGAGGCAATTTAGAATCGATAATTTCCTCGATTGCCGGCCGGGCATAGTCCAGAGGGCGCGCTATGACACGTAGTTTGAACGTGATTGTAGCGTGGAGGGGCTTGTTCTTCAGTTCCCGTCATTTACGACGCTCATAATTCCCTACACTTTTTTCCAGTTCGAGTTTCCAGTAGCCCTGAGGTGGAATGTCTCAAGTTGCTGGTCTCACCTGGATCTCACAGATAAAAGATTCGGTGTCGAAACTACCCATAGCGCTCACTCGGGCTGATAAAACTAGTTTGGGGTGAGTGGCAGCTAGCGCTTAGCAGATCAGCTGGCGCCGTGGTGCGGGAGCGGCCGTGCGCCGCCATTCCACTGGTAGGTCTACCGGCAGAACGACGTGGCGGTCGCTCTGCCACTCTTAGGTAGTAGCCATGTGCCGGAGGCTCCATTGTGTCTCATGCTTCTGTCTGGTATTTCTGCCACCAGACGTGCAGTGGCATCCCAGTGCGGTAGGGTCCTTAGGGTGTGACTGAGTAATTGCGAGAAAAAATGGTTCAAATGGCTCTGAGCACTATGGGACTTAACATCTGAGGTCATCAGTCCCCTAGACTTAGAACTACCTAAACCGAACTAACCTAAGGACATCACACACATCCATTCCTGAGACAGGATTCGAACCTGCGATCGTAGCAGCAGCGCGGTTCCGGACTGAAAATTGCGAAAAACCTGTCATAGAATGAGTTATTTGCAAGTAGGCAAACGTGTTAAGTTTTGTGTAACAGGATAGACTCTTTTGGTCAGTGAAAACAATACAAGTAAAAAAATAGTTGTAAACTTATACATCTATAGTGCAGTAGCCATATATACTGAAGAGCCAAAGAAACAGGTACACCTCAATCTTGAGGAATCGGCCAGTATTGTCTTTAGTTAAGTATGTAATTGGTTTGTAAATAATGGGTTATCACTAAATGTTAATAAGACCCAGTTTGTGCATTTCCAAGTAATGAAAAAAGTTGAGGATCAATTAAGTATTACATTGAATGGTAGTGAGTTACTACAAGTTGAGTCAACCAAGTTTCTGGGTGTACACATTGACAACAGTCTAAAATGGTCTGAACATATTTTGCACCTCCACAAAAAACTCAGCTCAGCAACATTCGCTGTTCGTATTATTTCCACTGTATGTGACCGAGACACCACAAAAACTGCTTATTTTAGTTATTTCCATGCACTATTGCTGTATGGCGTAGTTTTCTGAGGTAATCAGCCATTATCCAAAAAAAAATATTCGTTGCCCAAAAGAGAGTTATTAGGATAATGAGCGGAGTCCAGCCTAGACATTCTTGTAGGAACCTTTTCAGAAAATTAGGGATACTGACAACTGCATGCCAATATATCTACTCCCTGTTATGTTTCATTGGTAAAAATGGACAGTCGTACAAAACCAATGATTCATACCATACCCACAATACCAGGAGGAAGATGAACCTCCGTTACGGATCAAAAAACCTTACTACTGTACAAAAAGGAGTCCATTACATGAGCTGCAAGGTGTTCAATGCTCTCCCACCATCACTGAAATTACTTAGCCACGAGTTTCCCAGATTTAAACAACAGCTCAAACAGTATTTACTAGATAATTCCTTCTATTCGGTAGAAGAATATTTCAGTAGAGTTAACTGTAATTGATTTTTTCATTTACTAATTTGATGTGCTATTGTGCATTTCGATACTCACAATCACTGTTAACATTACTGTGTCTTTCATTTAGCTATTAAGATCTACCGTTTTAAATGTAATTTTTTCTATACCTATTAATGTGTATTTTGTCCTATACCAGATATCCTCTAGCAAGAGGTACTTTTATGTATTCACTTTATATTATTTGTAAAAATTCTGACACGTCCTACATCCATGCGAATGTCTCGCAGTATTTTATTTATGGGATATAAACAAATAAATAAATAAACACCTCCCTAATATCGCGTAGGGTCCCCGCGAGCACACGGACGTGCATCAGCACGACGTGGCATGGACTCGACTAATGTCTAAAGTAGTGCTGGAGGGAATCGACCCATGAATCCTGTAGGACTGTCCGTAAATCAGTAAAAGTACGAGGAGATGGTGATCTCTCTGAACAGCATGTTGCAAGGCATCCCAGAGATGCTCAATAATGTTCATGTCTGTGGAGTTTGGTGGCCATCGGAAGTGTTTTAAGTCAGAAGAGTGTTCCTGGAGCCACTCTGTAGCAATTCTCGACTTGTGGGGTGAGCATTGTCCTGCTGAAACTGCCCAAATCCGTCGGAATGCACAATCGACATGAATGCACGGAGGTGATCAGACAGGTTGCTTACGTACGTGTCGCCTGTCAGAGTCGTATCTAGAAGTATCAGAGGTCCCGTGTCATTCCAGCTACACACGCCTCATAAAAGTACAGAGCCTCCACCAGCTTGAACAGTCCCTCGCTGGCATGCAGTGTCCATGGATTCATGAGGTTGTCTCCTTAGCCGTAAACGTCCACCCGTTCGTTACAATTTGAAACATGCTTCCAGTAGTCAACAATCCAACGTCGATGTTGACGGGTCCAGGCGAGGCGTAAAGCTATGTGCCGTGCAGTTATCAAGAGTATACGAGTAGGCCTTCGTCTCCGAAAGCTCATATCGATGATGTTTCGTTGAATGGTTCGCACACTGACGCTTGTTGACGGTCCAGCATTGAAATCCGCAGCAATTTGCAGAATGGTTGCATTTCCTTCACGTTGAACGATTCTCCTCAGTCGTCATTGGTCTCGATGTTTTACCGGATTCCTGATATTCACAGTACACTCGTGAAATAGTCGCACGGGAAAATCCCCACTTCATCGTTACCTCGGAGATGCTCTGTCCCATCGCTCGTGCGCCGGCTGTAACACCAAACTCACTTAAATCTTGATAACCTGCCATTGTAGCAGTAGTAACAGGTCTAAGAACTGCGCGGGACACTTGTTGTCTTACATTGGCGTTAGCGACCACAGCGCCGTATTCTGCTTGTTTACATATCTCTGTATTGGAATACGCATGCTCTAACATTCTGCGTGGTGTCTGTTGTTCTAAGTAGTATCTCCCTACCACTTTTGCGCAACGACGCTCTGAGCGTGTTTTTTAGGGAATTGACTAGTTTGAATCTGGGACCTGTTGCTGGTAAGGAGACGCCAGACCACACATGACATGTAGAGTTCAGAAGAGTTCAGTGAGACTAGCGATGACATAACCAAATACTTAAATATTTCAGTGTCAGCTCCACTGCACCCCCTGTAAAAGAATCTTAATACTAACTAAATTTAGTGGAAGGGGTTCAAGGTTTTCCTATTTTTAGTTAGCTGGTAAAATAACGTTGAAAAAGCTGTTGAGTTTACCATTGGAAATTTTATTCTGCTCACAAAAAATTGTTTATAAATTGCACTATTGATAAAAGGAAATGTTTTAATACAGGATCATAAAAACCAACTGCGTTCAACAAAAATGTGAACGAATATTCCTTGAATGGGTTTCCAAGTTCTACAATGGATCGAAGGATGACCTATGCCATATCACATCTATAATCTAGGTTTAAATTAAGTTTCACAAAAGAGAAAACTATCGAAATGGTCTACAGTGACCCTCAATTATCTTTAATTACTTATCTAACTTGTCGTAAATTACAGTGGCTGATGTGGCTTCTCAATAATTATATAACAGAAAAATCATCGCATTTCAGATTTTAACTTACGTAGCAAATGTGAATACCATGAGCTTCAATTGATGATCGACACTAGTATTGCGTAAAAAGGGGTATGTAACAGATGAGACTTCTGCAGATCTGAGTGAAGCCTTATGTGCTCAAAAATGCGGCATTGTCGGCGTTCGTCAGGGGGCGGCGGCCGGCGCAGCTCCATACACCTCGCCGTCTCCGAAGCAACTCCTTTCTAACTTCTCCTTACTACAATTTACCGAAGTTGGTTTAAAAAAAAAAAACTATCTGGCTGTGTTTTCATCTGACCAATCACGGTCTCAATGTTAACCTTAAGCTCCGGCTACAAAAATTCAGTCTATCCAATGAGAAACGTTTTACTTTTCGTGGTGGGGCAATATTTTTAACGTTTGCAACGTAACAGAGACGCGAAAAAGGCTCACGCTAAAGCTTGTGGCTGGTGTGGCCGTTTTAGTGTTATCGTAAGCTCTATACTGTTCTTCTGGAGGGCTCTAGCTTTTAAAATGGGCTGGGGGGTGGTCCTGTCGGTTAGCTGGCGACGTGGGTGTCCGTCCCTTATCGTAGGGCCTTCTAGCTTAACACGGTTCTGCTCTCGGCTTCTGTTCTCGTTTCTCCCCTCAGAACCGCGTCTGTTTCACGGTGGGAAGGTATGACATGTATTTAGGCATTCTTGTGTTAGTCTGTGGTATTCCATTTGCTCACTCGTTACTCGTATAACTTTGGTTAATTTAATGTCACGATTTATTCGGAGCTATGTGACATGCTACTGGATTTGCTTATCATGTCAGGGTTTTCATGGAAGGTGTTGGATTTGCCTGGCACGTTACATATCACCACCCTTCGAACTTAATTTTTGCACTGAATTTAAGCAATGATTGAATCGTTGTCTAAGTCAGTCAAAAATTATTCCTTCATCTAAATTTTGTTGCCTACTGTTCAGTCACATTGTTCTGGTTTTATGCTTGTTTGTATTACTAATTTATATTTTTATATTCTTTCACATTATTCTCAAAAATATGTTTAAATAGACAAGAGAAGAATATTTTTATTCTATTACAATTATTATTTTTTAATTATTTTCTTTCTTTATTTAAGTTTGAAGTTTGTTTTTTAAGAAGTTTGTTATCGAAAGGGAGGAGTCTTTCACATCGATTTTCTTAGAAAT
This sequence comes from Schistocerca piceifrons, assembly GCF_021461385.2. Classification (NCBI taxonomy): domain Eukaryota; kingdom Metazoa; phylum Arthropoda; class Insecta; order Orthoptera; family Acrididae; genus Schistocerca; species Schistocerca piceifrons. The sequence goes on along the minus strand of NC_060149.1, from coordinate 421,466,612 downwards.
ATATTTTTTTATAAATGTAGTAATTAAGTAAAATCTATTCCTAACACATTTTCTAAATATCATGTACAAGTAAAATGTTTTTGTTTCTAGACACTCATTTCAACATTGTTACACTAACAAATAAGAATTATTTCCGAGAATTCCTTTGACAAAGAGATATACATACACAAGTATTGAGATATTATCCTAACAAATGGTACAAATGTTAAAAAAAGGGAAAACATCCAACAAGATAATTTTTTATTCTTTGTTTTTATAAGGAGAAAATAAGTAAAAGATAGTTATTCTTTTATTTTTATGAGGAGAAAATAAGTGGCATATAGTTTTAGTGTTTATTATGCCTTACTTTTGTTCTTTATATACTGTCCATTTCAGAACTAATGACTTATTTTTATCGATAGTCTATTTTTTACTTAAGTCCATAGTCAATGACTGTTATTTTGTAGTTTATTACTGTCTGGTGTGCTTAACTTATTTAGTTTTTCACACGTTTGTTTTGCACAATTTCTACATCACGTAATTTGATTTCACACATTCACACAATCCTATGAATGTTTACGCATGAGGTTGGCGAATGTTTTTGCACGAAGGTGATGGACTTGAGCGAAATGGATGTGGGCAAGTACTTGATGTACAGCTTCGTTCGTCATTCCTTATTGGCTTTGCAAGTGTGTGTTGCTGTTGTGGAGGTCCCATAATGGAATGGAGCTGTGAGTGAAGAATCTCGTGCTTTACTGGCTTTGTATGCGTGAAAGTCATCATTAAGTGTCGCTGAAAGCGGTCGTTTTTTGTAGTAATACTTCACAGACGATTGGTTTACAATAGGATAGGGATTTGGGAAGGTATGTCGTCTATTCTTCACCCATCTTCTTTCTTGGTCTCAATCTTGAGAATCTTCAGCTTCTGTTCTTCCTGCTTTTTCTCTGCTTCTTACTTGATTCTTCTCTGGGCAGGATATGGAAATATTTATTGATAACTAGTCGCTTTGAAGTTCTCCTCTTAGTAACAGTTTGATAAATTGTTTGGGCGTGTCATTTTTACTTTGTGGAAGTTTTCTTCAGTTTCATGCATCATCGTGCTGTTTAATAGTAGTATTGTGACTTTTGCACATATTTTTTTATTTGTCAGTGGTGGCTTGCCCAAGTGGTCTTCTCGTCAGGCCGTTTTTTGCTTGCTCCGCTGAGTCGGGGCATCCCAAGACCCGCTTGGCCTTCCGTGGTGTTCTGTCCCAGCAGGGTTCCGCTTAGCGGGCAGATTTACTGCCTACTTCCAATACAAGAGCCCTCTGTTGATCTCACTGTCCTTTCCCTTCTCTCGACGCTTCTGCTTTGTAGGAATCGTGTCTTGCTAATTACGTCCTTTTATTTCTTGATACTTCTCGCGTTGCAACTTGTGGGTTGTTGCATCTGGTCTTTGCTGGAGCTTTTACAATGGTTCTTACAAAAAGTTTTACTTATAATTATCTAACATATGTCTAGTACCTACATTGTTTTACGCCTTCTTAAAAAGCTTTACAAATTTTGATGCCCTTTCCATGTTACAATTCTAAGATATTTTGAGTCTTAACTTCTACAAGAATCCTCAAATTCGTTTTTTATTTTTGTGTAGTATCGTGGTGTATAGCATTTTAGTATTTCATGCTGTTAGACTATCTATGCTTTATCCCTTCACCTTAATCTATGGTACTATTGGTGTTATTTTTGTTTTTGTTTTTATTGAAACTACTTTCTTTTTCCCACCTTCCTCTCTCTTCATTCTTCTTTCTCCTGACGATCTTATCTGCAACATAATCTTGAAATATTGTGCTGATTATTTACCAGTAATAAAATTAATCTTCAAACTTTTTGATATGGCTCACATGGCGAAGTCCTAAGGTTTTGCCTGTTTTTGGGTTCATTAGTTCCACAGCATTATGATGAGCAATTCGGCTAATTATGACAGGTGCTTTGTATGCAGCGTAAAACTTATGTACACTCCTGGAAATTGAAATAAGAACACCGTGAATTCATTGTCCCAGGAAGGGGAAACTTTATTGACACATTCCTGGGGTCAGATACATCACATGATCACACTGACAGAACCACAGGCACATAGACACAGGCAACAGAGCATGCACAATGTCGGCACTAGTACAGTGTATATCCACCTTTCGCAGCAATGCAGGCCGCTATTCTCCCATGGAGACGATCGTAGAGATGCTGGATGTAGTCCTGTGGAACGGCTTGCCATGCCATTTCCACCTGGCGCCTCAGTTGGACCAGCGTTCGTGCTGGACGTGCAGACCGAGTGAGACGACGCTTCATCCAGTCCCAAACATGCTCAATGGGGGACAGATCCGGAGATCTTGCTGGCCAGGGTAGTTGACTTACACCTTCTAGAGCACGTTGGGTGGCACGGGATACATGCGGACGTGCATTGTCCTGTTGGAACAGCAAGTTCCCTTGCCGGTCTAGGAATGGTAGAACGATGGGTTCGATGACGGTTTGGATGTACCGTGCACTATTCAGTGTCCCCTCGACGATCACCAGTGGTGTACAGCCAGTGTAGGAGATCGCTCCCCACACCATGATGCCGGGTGTAGGCCCTGTGTGCCTCGGTCGTATGCAGTCCTGATTGTGGCGCTCACCTGCACGGCGCCAAACACGCATACGACCATCATTGGCACCAAGGCAGAAGCGACTCTCATCGCTGAAGACGACACGTCTCCATTCGTCCCTCCATTCACGCCTGTCGCGACACCACTGGAGGCGGGCTGCACGATGTTGGGGCGTGAGCGGAAGACGGCCTAACGGTGTGCGGGACCGTAGCCCAGCTTCATGGAGACGGTTGCGAATGGTCCTCGCCGATACCCCAGGAGCAACAGTGTCCCTAATTTGCTGGGAAGTGGCGGTGCGGTCCCCTACGGCACTGCGTAGGATCCTACGGTCTTGGCGTGCATCCGTGCGTCGCTGCGGTCCGGTCCCAGGTCGACGGGCACGTGCACCTTCCGCCGACCACTGGCGACAACATCGACGTACTGTGGAGACCTCATGCCCCACGTGTTGAGCAATTCGGCGGTACGTCCACGCGGCCTCCCGCATGCCCACTATACGCCCTCGCTCAAAGTCCGTCAACTGCACATACGGTTCACGTCCACGCTGTCGCGGCATGCTACCAGTGTTAAAGACTGCGATGGAGCTCCGTATGCCATGGCAAACTGGCTGACACTGACGGCGACGGTGCACAAATGCTGCGCAGCTAGCGCCATTCGACGGCCAACACCGCGGTTCCTGGTGTGTCCGCTGTGCCGTGCGTGTGATCATTGCTTGTACAGCCCTCTCGCAGTGTCCGGAGCAAGTATGGTGGGTCTGACACACCGGTGTCAATGTCTTCTTTTTTCCATTTCCAGGAGTGTATTTTGTGTTTCTGTTTGCTGGAGAGATGGTGTGTTTTTAGAAATACTTTCTGGCCTACTGAGAATGTTCTTTTAATTGCGTAGCTTAACAGGATTGTATAGGGTGGCACTCTAAATGGTTTGTGCTGTTTTACTTCAAACTTGCACTGAAAGTGTTTAATACTGCCAGTCTTAGGTAAAAATACCTCTGCTTTATCTCGTAAAATACCCTCTAATTCTCTTTTACTGTGTTCCGAAATACATTGAACTTCTTGCAATTTTTCGTCGATTTCATTATGAACTTCTAACATGAGTTGAGGCGATTCCCCCTTTTGTGCATACCATTCTAATTCTTCATCCTCTTTATCTCGTATCATTCTTAATTGTTTGTTTATAACTGGTATTTCTTCTAATTTTAGCTTTTGCTCAAAGAGAAGTGTGACATTCCCGAACGTTACGTTACCTTTCCCCATATCTATTATCGCTCATCTCTCATTTAAAAAATCGGCACCTATAATCAAATCTACAGTTAGTTTAGGTATAATCACGAAGTTGGCTTCGATCTTTTGACCTTGACACGAAAGAGTTAACCTTGTTTGTCTTGTAACTTCCGCAGCATTGTTTCTAATAGGACCTCTTACTTTAATCTTACGTGTTTTCAGAACTGGCAATTCCTCATTGGCATTACACTGCATGAATAAATTTTCTGAGATCGCAGTCAGTTCACTTCCGCTATCAATTACAATATTGACTGGGATATGCTTTACCATGGCCTTCACAATTGGTTGAATTTGAAAGGGTTGGTTCTGTTCTTCTTCTTCTTGCATCAACGAATCCTCCACTGAATCATACATGAATCTTTTCAGGAATTTCCCTTGTGAATTCGAACTTTCTGTAAGATAAGCTTCGACTGCTAATTCTCTCTCTTTTATTTCCTCTTCTCTATTTCTTCCTTCATTTACGCTTTCTTCAACATCCTCTACTTTTTCCTCATCCTCGTCTATCTTCTCCTTCTTCGTCGCTACTTCCACATAATCGCATCTAAATGCTCTAATTATCGCTTCACAACTTCCTTCATTGTATACGTTGGGTTGTGTGCCCACTAGTAACTTATTTTCAACTTCTGTCGACTGCGCATTATCCTCATTGAATTCGCTTTCCCTGGTCTCCATCTCAAATAGCTCTGCAATACTCATTACTTCGTCCTTTCCTCCTACATTCGTTGTGCATGCCTCTGGTAATTCATCTTCCTCGTCAGCATTCTCCCAATTAATTTCGTCCCAACACGATATTGTTATTTTCCTGTCTTCGTTTTCATCTGGTCCCTGCGGATTTGTTTCTTCCTTCTTCTCTTCTCGTGATAAGGTATTTACTTCTCCGTTCAAGGTGCTGCAATTGTCCTGGGTCGGTGCGTCATTCTCTTTGGCATGGGCGCTTAGCTGTCAATTCGAACGTTTTTTGGGGTTTGGTGGTCTTACCTCCACCTCTTCTATCTGTATTCTCTTTTCTTGTTCAGCTTGTTGATAGTGGCTTCTTTGTTGATAATGTGTCGGTCTATTGGTTCTCCAGTACCCGTTCCGGTTGTCGTTATTCCCTCAGTAATGGTTGTTGCCGTTCCTGGGTGAATTATAGTTATTGCCATATTCTCTTCTAAATCCATAACCGTTCTTTGTTGAAATCTACTGTCGTTTCTTGGTGCGAAGTTATCACGTGGTTCGTAATTATTGTTTCTTCGTACTGTGTCTTGTGGATTCCACTGCTTTTTGCTTTCGTTTTCACGTGCGCTTCGTCTTTTTCTTGCGTCATCTTCCGAAAATATGAACTCTAGTTCCCTTAGAATACCTTTAAATGCTTCGACGTCATTGCCTCCGCGATCTACTAATGATTGCTGGTATTTCAATGGTAACTTCATCGCGCATAATTTAATCAACTCTCCGTCACTGTATGGTACATCTAAGCATTGATTTTTCTTTGCCATTAATTCGAAAAATTTCACGGGACTCTTCTCTCCTGATTTTCAAGATATGGGTTCTGTAATAATTCGTACTTCACTTTGCTCTGTGCTTCGCTGGACCAATATCGTGAGAGAAACTTCTTAAATCTTCGTACGACCGGCATGTCGCTGCAACATTTTGCATGGTTTCTGCGACTGTTCCTGACATGTGTGCACATATAAAGTCTAATTTGTGTGCTGGCGTCCAGTGTTCTGGTAATCCTACTCGGAATTGATCAATAAAAGCTCGTGGATGTAATGAGTTTCCTTCTCGAAAGTGTTGAAATTTTCTGACTGTGAGGAAATGATCGTTGTCGTACTTCGTCATAGTTCCATATGAAATTCGCGATTCTTCGCCACTTTTGTTTCTGATCATTTCTCCCGTCGTTCTTTCCGGTTGTGGTAGATCCATTGGATATTGTCCACTGTAACTTTCGCGTACCCTTGCGTAGTATCGTTGGAGTGGTACGCAATAATTTTCTTCCATCGGTTGTGAACGTGTAGCTGAATGCATTGCACTGTACTCTTCGCGACCTGGCTTTCCATTGTCAGGTATTGGTTCGGTATCTTGTCTGGTTAACCTTGCTGCTTCATTGCACGATCCAAACTGTCTTGAAACATACATTTGTGGTTTCGCATGTGTTTGTGGTGCCGTTTGTTGATCATGAATTTCGAAACGTGTTTGTTGCTGTGCAGGCTGTCTGATTTCACGTATGTTACTTTCCTCCTGTGATTGGAATCGCAAATGCGTAATATCTTCGTTAATTGCTTGTTTTTCCGGTGCTGTTACAGATACGGATGTGGTTGCAGACTCAGTGCTTGTTCGATCCTGTTCACTACACTCGTCAATGGTTTGCAACAACTGTGTTCGCAATTTCTGAAATTGTCGCTTCGTTTGCGCTTCTATTTTGACTATGCGGTTATCATATTTTTTGAGCGCTGCTTTTGTGATACGTCTGTGTAACACACTGTTTTCAACAATTTCACGCGCTGTACCTGCTGCTTGTCTAGTAATTACGTTTATCTGTTTCTCTAGTTTCTTGACTTCTCCCTGGGTGTTGTTACGTAATGTTTTGATCTCGTCCTGAGTGTCACTACGCAATGTTTGTACGTCCGCTTCCACCTTGTCAATGTCTGTTCTCAATTGATTGTGACCTGTTACTAAGTTTCCTATCACTTCTCGAGATTCTTTTGCCTCGTCTTCAATATGATTTAGGTGTAACTGAGTTTCTTTTGTTTTGTTCTTTAATCTCACGCATTTGTCTCGTGATTTCTGCAATTTGGTTCGTCGTTTCTGCATTCTAAATTTTAATTTGTTTCGGAATTTCTTTATTTTGTCTTGTCATGGTTTCTTCATTAATTGTAATAATTTTGCCAGATTGGTGGGTCCTATAGCGGTTTCTTCCGACGTCCTACGCTCTGTGTTTTCGCCCAAGTGTTGATTTGCAACCGATTGCATTGAACTGTGCGGTGACACGTTTCTGCTCGAATTCCTTGTACTCTGTGGTGAGGGAGCTCTGATTACTTGTACTATGGGTTCTACGTATTCAAGACGCAAGTTAGAATCCCCATCGGCTGTCTCTCTACTTTCCTGCTCCTCTGTCGTATGCTGACTTATGTTTTCTATGCCTTGACGTACATTATCCTCGTTATGGTGCATTATCTGTCCTATTGCTCGCGATACTGCATCGTCTGTTGTACTGTCCTCTATTCTCTGTCCGTCTTCGTGCTGGGTCTCTACCTCAGTTCGGTCAGTGTCTCGATCTGCCATTGCTAATCTTTCCAAATCCCTTATTTTCTGTTTTAAAAGCAATTCACGCGCCCCGCTTCGCGTCAACATGCGCTCATACGATCTCACGCGTTTCATAAACTTTTTGCACACACGACTTGATAATCAATTCACTTACTTGTTGGGTCAGAACCAACTTGTCAACGATGTATCCGCCACCTGTGCGCTTGCATTGGAGAGAAAACTTAATTCCAACAATATTAAAATTCATAACTTAATTATGCTATTGTCTCTGCCAGAATGTCTCACTTTCCATTGAATACTTTTACTATCTATCACTGCAGCTACTGTTTTCGACTATGTATAACTTTAGGAAAAAAATTATGTTACAAAAATTTTTCAACAAGATATTTTTCTGACCTAGTTAGGCATGTGGTCGACCTTCAATCATGGTATTTTACCATCCTGGCAGGGTCGCCATTCTCTAACATTCTGCATGGCGTCTGTTGCTCTAAGTCGTATCTCCCTACCACTTTTGCGCAACGACGCTCTGAGCGTGTTTTTTGGGAATTGACTAGTTTGAACCTGGGACCTGTTGCTGGTAAGGAGACGCCAGACCACACATGACATGTAGAGTTCAGAAGAGTTCAGTGAGACTAGCGATGACATAACCCAATACTTAATTATTTCAGTGTCAGCTCCACTGCACCCCCTGTAAAAGAACCTTAATACTAACTAAATTTAGTGGAAGGGGTTCAAGGCTTTCCTATTTTTAGTTAGCTGGTAAAATAACGTCGAAAAAGCAGTTAAGTTTACCATTGGAAATTTTATTCTACTCACAAAACATTGTTTATAAATTGTACTATTGATAAAAGGAAATGTTTTAATACAGGATCACAAAAACCAACTGCGTTCAACAAAAATGTGAACGAATATTCCCTGAATGGGTTTCCAAGTTCTACAATGGATCGAAGGATGACCTATGCCATATCACATCTATAATCTAGGTTTAAATTAAGTTTCACAAAAGAGAAAACTATCGAAATGGTCTACAGTGACCCTCAATTATCTTTAATTACTTATCTAACTTGTCGTAAATTACAGTGGCTGATGTGGCTTCTCAATAATTATATAACAGAAAAATCATCGCATTTCAGATTTTAACTTACGTAGCAAATGTGAATACCATGAGCTTCAATTGATAATCGACACTAGTATTACGTAAAAAGGGGATGTAACAGATGAGACTTCTGCAGTTCTAAGTGAAGCCTTATGCGCTCAAAAATGCGGCATTGTCGGTGTTCGTCAGGGGGCGGCGGCCGGCGCAGCTCCATACACCTCGCCGTCTCCGAAGCAACTACTTTCTAACTTCTCCTTACTACAATTTACCGAAGTTGGTTTAAAAAAAAAAAAACTATCTGGCTGTGTTTTCATCTAACCAATCACGGTCTCAATGTTAACCTTAAGCTCCGGCTACAAAAATTCTGTCTATCCAATGAGAAACGTTTTACTTTTCGTGGTGGAGCAATGTTTCTAATGTTTGCAACGTAACAGAGACGCGAAAAAGTCTCACGCTAAAACTTGCAGCTGGTGTGGCCCTTTTGGTGTTATCGTAAGATCTATACTGTTCTTCTGGAGGGCTCTATCTTTTAACATGGGCTGGGGGTGGTCCTGTCGGTTACTTTTCGTGGTGGGGCAATATTTTTAACGTTTGCAACGTAACAGAGACGCGAAAAAGGATCACGCTAAAGCTTGCGGCTGGTGTGGCCCTTTTAGTGTTATCGTAAGATCTATACTGTTCTTCTGGAGGGCTCTAGCTTTTAAAATGGGCTGGGGGGTGGTCCTGTCGGTTAGCTGGCGACGTGGGTGTCCGTCCCTTATCGTAGGGCCTTCTAGCTTAACACGGTTCTGCTCTCGGCTTCTGTTCTCGTTTCTACCCTCAGAACCGCGTCTGTTTCACGGTGGGAAGGTATGACATGTATTTTGGCATTCTTGTGTTAGTCTGTGATATTCCATTTGCTCACTCATTACTCGTATTACTTTGGCTAATTTAATGTCACGATTTATTCGGAGCTAAGTGACGTGCTACTGGATTTGCTTATCATGTCAGGGTTTTCATGGAAGGTGTTGGATTTGCCTGACACCTTACAGTGCCTATACAAGTTTCTTTGTCCCTTCAGTGTTTATCGTTGTGTAGCACATAGTTCAGGAGATACGACGTCATAAACATTAAACAGCGGGGAAATGAAATCGCAGGGCAAAATTCGCTAGACATATAGGTGAAATATGTGTACAAATACGCGTCAAATATGTTACATGAGTGTGAAAAATATTTGACATGTGCGAAAGCGAGCAAAGCCGTGGGTATCAAGCTCATCCTAAACGATTTCAGTTAAATTGGGTACACATATTAGTTACAGTCTGGAAAGAAATAATGTAGGGGTAAGAACCACTAGACAACTAGCTTCGCACTTAGTTGACTGATGTAACGTGGAGAGAGAACGGAGTGCGAGGAGATGGGCAGACAGCGAGGTGGAAGGAGCAGATAGGCACAACCAGAAGGAGGAGGGGGAAATGCACAGAGATAAGCGAGAGGGAAATGGACAGTGAGAGGGGTGAGAAGAAGATGCACAGGAAAGGAAAGAGGAGTAGACAGGGGGAGGAAGATACAGCCATAGAGATGTGGGAGGAGGAGATGAATAGACAGAGTGGAAGGAGGAAATGAGATGGACACAAAAAGGAAAGGGAGGAGATGAACACGGAGAGGGAAGGAGGAGATGGAATTAGAGGGGGAGGAGGAGCAGTTGGACAGAGAGGGGATGAGCAGACTGACAGAGTGAGGGGGGAACAGGATGAGAGGAACAGAGAGAGAGGCAGGAGGAGATGGACAGAGAGTGGGGTGGAGGAGGAGGGCAGAGAAAGAGGGTGGTGGAGATGGATAGCGAGAAGGAGGGGTGGAGTTGATGGACAGGAGGAGAATAGATGGATAGAGAGAGGAGGGAGGAGAGGTGGATATAGAGAGAGAGTGCAAGAGGGAGATGGACAGAGAGAGGGGGCAAGAGGAGGTGGACGGAGAGAGGAGGAAGGAGGAGATGAGCTAATAGAAGACTGGAATAATAAATACCCATGCATTGATAGGTTTCTCAGCAAGTTACCCTATACGAGCACCGCATATTTAGTGAGCAGCGACAGGAGAGTCTAGTAGTTTAGACTGCCAGTCCTACATCATGGCCTTCAGAACCTCTTTCAACTGGTCAGGCGACCAAGTGCTTTGTCGTGGACATCCTCCGTATGTTGACGCACATCAAGTGAATGTCACAAGGAGTGGCCAATCGCACGAAGTTGAGTGAGTAAAGCGAGATAGAAAGAGAGAGACCGCCCAATAAGGGAAACCAGAATTACAAAATAATTTATACGAGATATTTGTATGGTGTGAAAAGTGGCAATTGACGCTGAAAAATAAAAAGTCTGGGGTCCTCTACATGAGTAATAAAAAATTACCTGTTAAATTTCGGTTACACAATAAATAATAGAAATTTAGAGGTTGTCGATTCGGCTAAATACGTATGGACTACAATTACGAATAACATAACTTGGAACCACCACATACAAAATGTGAGGATGGTGAGGCAAAGACTGCGTTTTATTGACAGAACACTTAGAAGACGCAACAGATCTACTAAAGAGACTGCCTACACAACGCTTGTTCGTCCTCCACTAGAGTATCGTTGCACAGTATGGGATCCGAACCATGTAGGATTGACGGAGGATATCGAAAAGAAGGGCAGCTCTATTTCTACTATCGCGAATACGATATGCGAGCTGTTGTGGCAATCATTAGTTTCTCCTCCGAATGCGAAAATATTTTGCTGAGTCCCGTTTACGTATGGAGATTGTAATAAAATAAGAGAAATTATAACGAACGGAATGAATGTAGTGTTTATTTTTCTTACTTGCTAACGGCAGACAAATCATCTAAGAGTGGTTCTACGAACCCTCTTCCATGCACTTGGATGTGAATTGCAGGGTAGTGATGTAGATGTAGAAAACTGATTTTCACGAACGAGAGTGGAAACTGTGCTGGCGTAAGCTGGCGCCAGCACACCATGCGGCACAGAGGTTTCAATAAGAGCTACAGAGGCCAAAAACAGACTCGCAGGAAACGTGCCGCTGACGCCCTCTCGGTCGCCAGTATTTAGGATCGCCGCCGCCCACCGGAGGGCCTGCCATTCCAAGTCGTGCACGCAGAGACAGCGGACGTTGTTGTCACAGCGTTCGCCCGCCTTTGTGCAGTGACGATTAGGAAGATTTCAGACCGCCGCGCCGCTCCTGTATCGAGCAGGCTGCCTCTGACGCTCGGAGCTTGTGTACCTTATCGCCGCTAAGTCAGTATTATGCATACGGGCTAGCCGGAAGCTAGGGCGTTAGATAGGGAATATGGAGTACCAGGGTAAACCCGCGCACTCCGAGGCAAAGGCAGATTTTCTCGCCATAGACAAGCCAACCTAATCTTGCTCAACCTAATCTTGCTGGGATAGCAACAGCACTGCCACCGTGGCGTCCCACGGTACTACCATGGCCGAAGGGGCCTCAACGCCCCTATCATTGTCACCAACATCATCATCATCTACGTCACTCATACAACATGTAGAACAGAATCTAGGAACAGGCTATCACAACACAAACATGGTACCGGCTATCAAATCAACATCAGGGAAACGCAAGGCAACCAATGAAAACCAGACGAAGACTGAGACAACCAGCAACAAAAAGAAAACTCAGGAAACAACCTAAGACGCCAGCCCCAACCCCGAAGACGAAAATGACGAACAAATGGAGTATGAAGTTCCATCTCCAACAAGTTTGATCCACTCCCAGACAACGACGAGGGCAATTCCCGCGCAGGTGAAAATCAGCAGCCGGCCGGAGTGGCCGTGCGGTTCTAGGCGCTACAGTCTGGAGCCGAGCGACCGCTACGGTCACAGGTTCGAATCCTGCCTTGGGCATGGATGTGTGTGATGTCCTTAGGTTAGTTAGGTTTAATTAGCTCTAAGTTCTAGGCGACTGATGACCTCAGAAGTTAAGTCGCATAGTGCTCAGAGCCATTTGAACCATTTGAAAATCAGCAATCTACAAAAAACATAGAGATTGTGCATACCGCCGATAGTGATCAAGGACACTTCCCAATACCTAGACGTAGTAAAAGCACTCCGCACAAAACTTAGAGGGATCCTCAAAACGAGAAGTCAAAGCGATGGTGTCACTTAACAATGTTCACACCCAGATGACTTCCTAGCTTCCAAGCAATATTTGAAAGAGAACAATACACAATACTACACACATGATAAGCACACCTTCAAGCCACTGAAGGTGGTAATCAAACGACTGTTACCAACCATGGATCCCAAACTCATCCACAGGGTCCTCCTACAACACAACCTACCAGTCACCAAAGACGAGCACATGATGCCAATCGACAAGAAAACGCAGAAAAAAGTGATATTACGCCACTTCCAAGTCACACTCGACAACACTGAAGAGGCGAAGCAAATATACGACCTCAAGGTCATGTTCCACATGCAGGTGACGGTCGGAAACTATCGAAGTCCACGGGGATTAACCCAATGTCACAACTGCCAGGAATATGGCCATGGGTCGCGTAACTGCACCCTCCGTCCGAACTGGGTAAAATGTGGGCAACAACACAAAATTGCCGACTGCCAGAAGAAACCTTAAACGGAACCGACATGCTACCATTGTAAGGGGAACACACGAGTAGCTACAAGAAATGTCCAGTATATCTGAAAATCGTGCAGACGCAAGAGAAAAGGAATGCGAAAACCTCTGCACAGAACAGGCTGGAGAACGGAAGAAACAAATAGACCTCACAACTAAATCTCGCCCGCTTTCCAGCCCTACGACAAACAAGAGGATGGGGATGGACACAGCCAAACACCAAGCTGACAACAGAAAACAACACCAATACCTCCGAATCTCCATCGCAACCAGCAGCAGGACTCCTTGCAGACATTCAAGAACTCCTAGGTTTCATCACCTAGTTTGACATCCTAAAAATCGTAAACACGATCAGAACAACTGCCGAGAAATTAAGACAGGCACAGGACTCTTTCACAAAAATCACAATTCTATTTCAAGCTGCTTTTAGCCTTCTCGGCAGCAAGTAGAACAATAAATATCATGAATTGGAATGCCAATGGCACAATAACTCAGAAGAATACCCTAGCGGAATTTCTAGACGAGCATAAAATAGATATAGCTCTCATCAACGAAACACACCTTCAACCAAACCAGACCTTCAAAATCAGAAACTATAAGGTCCTCAGAAACGACAGACCAAACAGACCAGGTGGAGGAACGGCCATCCTGGTCAAAAGCTAAATAGTTCACAGACCTATCACCTCACCTCACCTCGTCTCACTGTGATGAAGTCAACGGCAGTAGAAACAAGACTCTTCAATAAAACGGTCACCATAGCCGCAGCCTATAACCCACCAACTGGAAGGAGCATGTCCCCGCAAGACCTTGAGCTCCTATTCCAATTAAATCAAAATGTTCTGATCAGCGGTGATCTAAATCCAAAACACAGGGCCTGGAACCGCAACGCTACGAATACCAACTGCAGAACGCTCCGCAGATTCCTGGACAATAATCCAAATACGTCAATTATAGCTCCAGACAGGCCAACGCACTTCACCACGACACAAGATGTCGCCCTGATATATTGGACATCTTTTTAGCTAAAACTCTCTCGTGGAACACAACAACTACGGCGGTACTGTGTGGCTGGTCCCGGCGGAGGTTCAAGTCCTCCCTCGGGCATGGGTGTGTGTGTTTGTCCTTAGGATAATTTAGGTTAAGTAGTGCGTAAGCTTAGGGACTGATGACCTTAGTAGTTAAGCCCCATAAGATTTCACACACATTTTTAACTACGTCGGTCAGCGACTTAGACTCGGACCACAACCTTGTAGTCCTCGAGATAAACGGGAACCTGGTCAACTTTCATGACAATAGAATTCCCAAGGACATCAGTACAAACTGGATAAAATACAACCAACTAGTTTCATCCTCCCCCCCCCCCCCCCCCCCCGAGAATTACCTGTGCTTCAAACTAAAACCCAAATAAACAGAGCAATAGAAGAAATTACCACAATCATAAAAGAATGTGCCAAAAAAGCCTCAACAACAATAACTCACACCACCAGAAGATACACACTACCGCCACATATCCGCAACCTAATAACAAAAAAAGGAACGCCAGAAAAATGTGGCAAAATTATAGAGACATAGCCGACCGCCGAAAAACTGAACAACTGGCCAGGAGGGTCAAAAGGGAGCTACAAAAACAGGGAAGTGAAGCCTGGGGGGCAATCTTACAACAAGCTGAACGAAATGAGGAAAAAGTTTGGAAAATCATTATAAACAGGAAAATGAACGAAACACCGGTACAGACGCTCCATGGAGAACGTGGAATAGTATACGATCCCATAGATCGAGCTGAAGCACTGGCGGAGTCGCATGAGGGGCAATTTCAAGCACCAGAAGCAGTGCACGAAGACAGCGACGACCACCAGGAAACGGTACTTAGGAGGGTAAACCGCATAGTAGGCGCCCTGATCAGAACGTCCTTCAACCCAGTAAATGCAGACACCACATGTCACCATATCAAAAACATACATACCAAGGAGACTGCAGGCCCAGACCACATACAACCACCACTTCTGCATCACTTATCACCAGTAACAATTAATTTTCTAACGTCAATATATAATGCCTGCTTAAGCCTGAATTACTTTCCCAAACCGTGCAAGCAGGCCCGTATCATCACTCTGCTGAGGTCAGATAAGGATTTACTCTTCCCACTAAACTACAGGCCAATTTTCCTGTTAAACTTCTTAGGAAGAATCCTAAAAAAACTCATATAAGCTGAACTGAAAAAATTTCTTAAGGGCAACGAAATTGTGATCCCAGATCAGTTCGGATTCCGAGAGGAACACAGCACAATCCACCAGGTGACCAGAGTCATCGAGCACATATGTCAAGTCAGGAACGTAAGACACAGCACTGTAGCGGTCCTGCTTGACATTGGAAAAGCGTTCGACAGGGTGTGCCATTACGGCCTCATCTTCAAGCTGGATCAGTACAACTGCCCCAATCATATCATCAATGCCATAGCTTCATTCCTCCGCAACAGGAGAGGCTGGAGTCCCACCAGGCTCAGTGCTGGGACCCATTCTCTGTTCTATCTACACAAATGATATCCTTAAGCAACAAGGGGGTCACTTATCTCTATTTACAGATGACACTGCAGTGTACTGCAGTTGTTACAACCTGCAGTACATAGTTAGAAAAATAGAACAACACCTCGAGAACATTCAGCAATGGGCAAACCACTGGAGATAATCATCAAATCGGAGAAGACGCAGGCCATACTCTTCACATACAGAAGGGTACCTCCTAACTTCCACATCAGATTCAGTGATAAAAATCTCCCATGGTCAGACACTGTCAAGGACCTTGGCATCAAGCTAGACAAGAGGTTGACATTTCGAGATCATGTCTCTGACATCTGCAATAAAACTACAGGAACAATATTCAGACTGTACCCCATCATAAAAGGCAATAGAATCAACATGCGAGCCAAAAAGAAGATTTTTAAACTATCATCGAACCAGACGTCACCAATGGGTCTGAAATCTGGTCAATGGCCGCTGACACTAGGTAGAAAGAGTAAAAAACGAATTCTTCAGAACTGCTACTGATGCTAGGCGGTAACAATCAAACAGAGACATCTACACAAATCATAACATACTTAAAATCCCCGAAATCACTCAAATGGAATCCATAAAATTCTTTCACCAAACCTACTCACCAGAAATCTGAGTCTAAATCCACCCAATCCCAGAACAAAATTCCCCATCATAACCACTAACAGAAACTTTAACATTCCATGATAAACATTATATGACTAAAACAAGCACCATAACACCCACACACCAATATCAAATATTTTTGCACAATCACGACATTCCCATCACATTGCTGCGATACCATAATCATCAGACAGAAGGCAGGGATTACACCATATCCGATCCTTCGAACACAGGGGTTCAATATCCATCAGACCACCTCCAGGAGGGCCAGTTAGATAGTTCACTTACTTCGAGTTAGTTCGAGCGTGTCACCGAGACGGAGCCGCAGTCACAGCCTCTAGCTAAGAATCAGGCAGCACATTACGAACATAATAGTGTTCATAGCGAACTTTGTACTTCAACAGCAGTAAGGCAAAAGTGGACTATATAGGAGAGCTTGTACCACAGCACATGGGAACTGAAGTTAAGTAGCCCTTTGTCTACGAATAAAGAACCCAGTTAACAGTTGCATGCAATTTGTGTAATACAACGAGGATACCGGCAGCCAACCAACTTCCTCTCCTTGCTTCCTATGGTACAGCTCTAAAGAGACGACGAGGCGACATTAAAGCGGTTGCAGGTCTGTGTTCACAATAACAGCGTCAAGTGAAATATTGATAGTGACTACTACACACTTCGATTTTATATCGTGTAAATTATGACATTACCAAAGTTGTGCGAATTTGTTGGTATAGTATTTCTTAGAGCGATCACATGACCCATGAGCTTCTCAAATTTTCAGGCAAATGCTTCTAACATTATTCATTTTTCTCAGCTATAGTTTCTTGCAAGTTAAGCCAAAGCAATGTACTGAGCCATAACATAAACACATTATTATTATATTAAAATATTTTACATATTTTATTGTTATGATTAAAATCCTAGACATTTATGGTACGTTAAAAGTAATGGTGATGGTAAATTACTTTTTTTGGGGAGGGGGGGGGGGAGGGGTAGGCGACGGTGAGGAGGATGAGGTAAGACACTGTGACATCCTCCCTCTCTTCAGTCCCAACCCTGGATCGGCGCCTGAGGTTACAGGTAAACAGGATAGAGAGGAATGAACCCAGCAGGGAATCCTGTGTGAGCCCAACACAAGTCAGGCAGCGACGAAACACCTCTCTCGGTGCGTACGACAAAGATCCGCTTCTGTCGTGTAGTGTGACGTGCGATACAAGATTTCTTGCACCAGCAACTTGCGCCGGTCGCGGTGGCCGAGCGGTTCTAGGCGCTTCAGTCCGGAACCGAGCGGCTGATACGGTCGCAGGTTCGAATCCTGCCTTGTGCATGGATGTGTGTGATGTCCTTAGGTTAGTTAGGTTTCAGTAGTTCTAAGTTCTAGGGGACTGATGACTTCAGATGTTAAGTCCCATAGTGCTTAGAGCCATTTGAACCAGCAACTTACATAGCATTTCCTCATGCCACAGAGAATCGCAGGCGTGAAAGACGTCATGCAGCGTTGCTCCAATTCACCAATGTACTCTCGATGTTACACGGTATCCAGGTCGTCCTTCACTAATCGAATCTGTTGGCGTGCTACCGAGTGTGGGCGCCGGAGTCCGACTTGCCCATCAGGTATGAGTCCCTTTCTGCTGAACGTTCTCCTATAGCCTCTTCAAGTACAGTAGCTCTAAAACTTTGGAGGGTTCCGGATGTAAGGAGATGTGGGGGAGTGTCAGTCTTCCCGTGGCTTGGGAATGGCCGAAACCTCTGCGTGCTTCCGAGATTCCGAGTACTCCCCAGAGCTAGTGACTGCATTGAAGCCGCTGCAATCTTCTCCACCGTTAAGGGCGGTATTTTCCGCAGCATGATATTGATGACGTGGTCGTCCCCTCTGCGGCCTTCCTCGCGTTCAGCTGTTGGGGCTGGCGCTGCACATCTGGTGCTGTGGCGGGAGCACGGTGGCTGCGCTCATGTTACACTGCCAGGCAGGGCGGCAGCCGCTGTGTACACCGGGTCGGGCGGGCCATCTATCATCGTGAATTTTCAACAAGTATGTCCGCCAGGGGCGTCCGGTTCGCAAATGATGGTGTCGCCGACGTGCAGCGGCCATATTCTCTGCGTCTTGCTAAGCGACTGCAGCGTCACCTTCCTCGCCGATCTGTTCTCTACCTGTAACGAGGGCTCTTTACACCCGTGTTGGATAGCGGTGAGCTTCCTCTTCCGCCTTTATCTCCCGCCACATCCTCTTGGTGGCACGATACTGCTTCATCTGTCACACGCGAAAGACACACTTCTTCTTCATTCTGGCTTCTAGCAGGTGTGGAAGAAGCAGCCTCATCATCTCCATTCCATTGTAACTGCTGCCAAATCGTGCGCAAGCTTCCATACACTGAGGCCAGCCTCGCTAGTTTCCTTGCATCTTAAATACTATAACAACTTTGAATACGCTGCCTGACAAAAAAAAAAAAAGCGAAGCACCCAGAAGACATGGTCGGACGTCAACGTAACTCCTTATACGTATACACCATAGGCGGGTATATAAAAGATTAGAGTTGCAGTTCTCTGTGACAATGGCCACCATAGTGCATTACTGTTGTTCCTGATTAGTATTGTTACCATGCCTTTTAGGGTATAAAAAGGCCGGGAACAGCCTCAGACGTTCACTGATCGCTGTGAAGAACACATTCGTGTGAGACAGCGTTATTACCACCTAACAGAGTTTGAAAGGGGCCTCATTGTGGGTATCCATTTAGCTAGCTGGTCGAATCGTCCAATATTCAGATTTGTGTAGCATGCAGATGTGACAGTGGCCCGATGACTGACTGCATTAGAACGTAAGTGCATGCATACTCGTCGACAAAGTTTCAGTCGACTAGATCTGACCTCCATCAGGGAGAATCGCCTTATTGTGCATCAAACACATCATAACCACTTCACCGAGAACAAGTCACGGACTTCCTGCAGCATTCTATGTCATCAAATGGTTCAAATGACTCTAACCACTATGGGACTTAACATCTGAGGTCATCAGTCCCCTAGAATTAGAACTACGTAACCCTAACTAACCTAAGGACATCACAAACATCCATGCCTGAGGCAGTATTCGAATCTACGACCGTAACAGCAGCGCGGTTCCGGACTGAAGCGCTCAGAACCGCTCGGCCACAGTGGCCGGCTCTGTGTCATCCCACACTAATGGTCGGATATTGGCACCAGCCGAACTAGGGAATTACGGTCGCATTCTTAGGCTGCCGTAGCCCCAAAAATCAAATGACTGCGTTTCGAGTGGTCCCGTAACCAGGATGCATTGACCATTGGCGAATGGCGTCGCTTTGCGTTCAGGAATAAAACGCGGTTCTGCATTATCCTGGACGACCATCGTCGGCGACAATGACGGTGACGTGGGGAGATGCACTATTCTTCCAACGTTTCAGAGGGGCGGAGTGGTGGTGCTCCTGGTATCATGGCGTGAGGAGTCATCAGTTATGACTTCAGGTCACGGTTGGCAGTGACTGAGGGAACTCTAATGGCCCAACGGTACGTTACAGCGATTATGGTAGCCAGCTGAGAAGAAGACCCATTCTTCCAATCTTTTGGAGAGGTACAGCGTGTTACTCTTGGTACATGAAGTGGGGAAACACCGGGTAGAACATCAGATCACCGTTTGTGGTAGTAGAGGGAACTCGTATGTCATGGACATCCTTTTTCCTCGTATGTTGTTACCTTTTATGCGAAGTATCTTGGTTGCATTTATCAACAGGACAATGCTCGTCCACACATGACACGTATCTCTATTAACTTTCTGCTTGATGTTCAGGTACTCCTGTGGCCAGCAAGAGCCCCATGTCTGTAGAACACGTGTGGGACCAGTTTTGACGTCAGCTCCGTCCCACTGTTTTTATCCAGGATATCAGTCACCAGTTACAACAGTTGTGGGCCAGCTTTCCTTACGTGTGGATAAAATGGCTTTATGACGCCCTCCCCATCCGAATCAATACAGGCCAGAGGGGGTGCGACCTCATATTGTTAAGAGGGTTCATGCTGCCACGTTCTTCGTAAATTTTAGTCGACATTGTAATCATTAAAATAATATCACTTGTTCTCTCAACCCTTGAAGTTTCATTTGGTTTCCGCCTCCCCTTGTGGGTGTTTCACTGTTTTTTGTCAGGCAGTGTAATTATTGGACTCGTGTTTTCACACTGAATAAAACTGTATTTAACTGTATCTTTTACAGTTTCCGTGACAGTGTTGCAACTTTTCGGAATTAGTGACATGCAATAAAAATAATTTAAAGTAATATATCAGAATGCAATTGGCATATCATCCTTATAGGATGTAACATAGTCTTTGACGTAGTTTGTCAGAACAATTGCATTCAGCAGCGTATATGAGATATCATCCTAATTAAGTAAAATAAGGAAGAAATCTTTTTACTATGTTACCTTATCTCACACATTAGAACACTAGTCCTACGACTTGCTGGTTAGGTTGTATTGATTTACTGTTGATGAAACCCGTGAAATAGTTCTAATTAGAAGTTTTCCAGCTTTAGGGGCTATGTAAATAATCATGCAATATAATTCAGCTTTTAGCTCTCCTGAATGACTAACTGTTGACATATCTATTGTCACTGTAGCCGTTTCCGTTTAGTAGCTAATAATTTCGCAGTCACTGCGCTAATTACACTGTTCTACAAAAACTAAAACCTTTTCCTGTTGGTGGAGGGAAAAGTTGTGATTCTTATAGCAGTTTCAAAGGTCAGTCGAAATCAGTTTTCATATTTCTCCATCATGGATAGACCATTTATTTAATACATTAGTATATAAATGTGAACTTATTTCTCGGAATTCAAGAGACAACATTTCAGTTACGTAATCTAACTCTAACCTATTAGGGAAGCGTTGGAAGGTGATGTCTGTGGCTGTATTCACCAAAGCATTCGCTTTCTAGCATATATTTTAAAAAAAGAGAAGAGAAAATAATACAAACTGTGCAACAAAAAATTACATGTCTCAATTTTTGTATCTTGTATGGAGTGTCTTTCTTGTCTCTAATGATACTCCAGCGATAGTCTGCAACCATTGTAGGCATCCACTTTCCTTCATATCATTTTTCCATAGCAGATATGTGTTAATGCAATCTTTCTCCGTGATTGTCTGATACATCACCCCAGCTCGCTAAGAAGAAGTCAGTGTGAGAGTCCAGGAAATGTATTTTCAAAGACATGTTGCAACCAAGATTTTGATAAGCGTGGATCTTTAGATTCACGACTTCCTTATAATTTGCAGCTCTTTTTCTCCAAAGGAAATTTTTTGGGACTTTCTTAAAACATTGCCATGCTCACGCTTCTGGATCGGTTAGGCATGTTTCAAAATTTTGATCTAACTGAAGTTCTCTGATCTGTGGGCCCACAAACACATCTACTATTATTTTTGCTTCTTAGGAAGTTTTTGAAAAAGATAAGCAAATCCTCTGCCAGCTTGATCTATCATCTTTACAAATTGTTTAAGTAAACCGAGTATTATGTGAAGAGGTGGAAAAAGGATATCTTCACGAGCTAGCAGACTTTGACGTTGAACATTATTTTCACCCACCTTCCAATTTCGTTCAAGCCATTTCTTTTTTATGTAGTGGGATTTCCTATCACGACTATCCCACTTGCATAGAAAACAAGCATTTTTTGTAACCTTGTTATATGTCCAATAACAATGCAATTACTTTGAAACCGCTACAAATCATTTACGATCACTGTTTAAAATTAATGTGAGAAAATTTTCTAAAATTTCGTAACTTTCTTTAGCCAAACTGGTATACGCAATTGGGACAGAGTTATTTAATTTCCAGTGTGCCGCTAAATACTATTGAGACTTATTTTCGAGGCATCTATAAAGAATCTCCACTCGTGTGGATTGTATTTGAAGTCGATTGCTTTCATTAACCCTGCAAAACGTTACAAAATATCATTGCCCACCGTTTGCGAAGTAGGAAATAAAAATGCGTTCTCTTCGTCTAAATTCACTGATATTCGTACTTTGGCGGAGAAACTTATATTCATGTAACCTCGTACCAAGGAGTTCTGCCCTTTTTGCTTAGTACTACGTCACGCACAAAATCATTTAAATCCGCTTGTGTGGCGTTGAACTACTACATGTGTACTGGTACAGAGGATCATATCTTTTAGGAGATATTATAGTTCCTTCATTTCCATCCAGTTCACTGTCATTATCGACTTTTTCGTCTGTATGCCTTGAAGGAACTGGAAGACATTTAGAGTGTGACACTGGCGTCGTGCGGAGTGTAGGTCCGGAGAGACAATGTGTGTGTTTGGTTTCTTGTTTGTAAATCCCTGAACATTCGTTACACAAAAATAACAATAAGAAATGTTGTCTTTTGGTTCTTTCCAAATCATAGGTACATCAAATAACACAGCATTTTCTTTTCCATTTCACCTGTTAATTAATTTACAAGAACAAATTGCACAATATATATGTGGCTCCCTTTCTTTATACTGACCTCCAACACCTATTCCAAAATAATATTTGTAAGTATTCTTTATACAGGGTGAAATTCAGTTTCTTATAAACGTGAATTCCCACAAATGTAACAGAATTTGGAACAGTATAATTTTTAACTGATAATATATAAAGACACAAGTATTTACTCCCTTCCTCCTTACCTATGTACTTAGTTACTTCTCTTTCCAGTATTCCAAAAAAATCAGAATCACTCACTTTAAACGCAGTAACACTAGAGGCTTACTGACAGTGACTCTGAGATTAGATTTGATGAAATCCGTGTTTATGGCGGTACACAATCGAGACAGTAGTACCAACATTTCAATGCTAACACAGTTGTCATAAATACTGAAGTTAATATTGGCAATTATTATTTACAAATCTTTTCCCTGTTTACCGCAAATAATGCTTTTCTTGTCATATAAATGTTCAGATAACTGGAAAACTATCTCTGCAAGCGAAATTCTGATTTTAGATCCGGACTTCGCATTAAAATTCGTATAGAGTCACACCCTTTTACCCCAGAAATAGTACCCTTAGAGAACAGTATTTTTTGTGGTTCGGTATGTGTAACTCTTAAAGCAAATGACGTATAGAACAGATCAATGCTCCAGTAATTTTATTTTAGAAATAACTTTAGTTTGGTCTATCTGTCACTTCCTCATATGTGAAATTCTACCAGTTGTTTTATTCGCTGGTATCCGTAGGCAGTGTTTTCGCCGCCATTGCACACTAGCAGTAAGTTCCATATTTTCCGCAGACGAAACTGGAATTGTCAGGCCGTCGATATCACGTGTTTCGTACCTGCTACAGACGGTTAGCCGCGTGACACTCGCCCACACTGAATGTGACACACGGAACTCCTCCCTCTAGCTTGTCAGGCTGCCCCTCACAAACTCCAGAAATCCTATACATATAAAAATTCCATCGCTTTGCCAGTTCTTTCTGAACACGGCACACTGCCACAATTCCACCAACATATACACGTCTTAGTATTCACCTTCGCGTATTTAGCATCTTGTCCCAAGGCAACTTTATCAGGAGGCGAAATATAATTTGCGTCGGCAAGGCCGGGATTAAGACTTTTTGGTTGCTCTCTCGTGAATACACAACCTACAGGTAAGCAAGCAGCCCACGCAGATGCTGCAGTTGGGGTACAGATTTAGGAGATTTAGAAACGGCTGTCTGACTAAAGTGCTTTAATGCTCATTTCTTTTATCAAATCAACTCTTCATTTAATAAATTTTTTCTAGAAAGATGTACATTAATCAGGAACACACATTTACAGTAACTTCCAGTGGCAATAAAAAATTTGCTTGTAATAAAGTTGAGTTAAAAGGGATACTAAAGGATTAATTTGTTGCCAACTTCTTCTACGTAAATGACGAATTTCATATAAGAACCAAATGATGTATGTTTGGTTATACATTTCAGTCAGAGAACACAGCAGCTGTTATCGTAAATTGCACCGTAGGAAATACTGCAACAAACACTTTTTTTTTTATATAATTTCATTGTACCACTACTAGTTTCGGGCCCGAACCAATCGCTGGATGGTAGCATTGACTTCTTTTCTAGTTTTAAATTTGTGTCCTCAAATACAGCAAAGCTTTTGTGGTGCAAAGTTTACAAAAGATTTTACATATGCGTCCTAAAACATAACAAAGACTTTATGACTACGTAGTTTTAAAACATATATATGCTCTATGCATTGTACTTACTTGACATATAGAGTGCATATATTTTGCACTCAGTAGAATATTTTTCATCATGATCAAAGGCAAGAGTTCTCTGTTATTATTGATAAATGCAGGAGTTGTTTATGAATAACAGGTACATGTTTAATATAAGTTCGACGAAGTATTGAAGCGATGTTTGATATATGCTTGTTTTCCGCTTTTTTTATTTTATGTTTTTTGAGAAAATTGCGTTTTTTATCACTATATGATAAATCTGTATTGTTTTCTTTATTTTTACTGCAACATTCCTCTATTTCGCGTTAAAAATCAACAATTTTCTAATAAAACCTAAATTAAGCTTTGACGGCTTCAATGCTCTTATAAATACAGTTCATTTTTAAGTAATAGAGGCAAAGATAACTATGTAGAACAAAAATTTCCGTAGGCTACTTTATATAACCTCACTCAGTTTCTAGACGGTTCACAGCTTCCGGCTTCTAGGGGAATCTGTAAAACGTTTACAGCTTACGCAAAGAAAGCAATCGTTATGAGGTAACAGCCGACAGCTATGCAACACACGTAACGTACAGATCACATGAGCGCGACCTTAACTAACCAAAGTTACTAGGAAAGCAACCTTTGCCTGCCCTACTTATGAAAGCCTACAGCAGTCTACGGTAGTTTTACAACTCTACATACAAATAACACTGCCAGAAAAACAAACCTGAGACATAATCGAGTAGGACTAAATGCAAGCTTGAGGGCATAAATTGGGCATTGTTGTTGTCGACAGCAAGTTCCGTAAGTGAATAGGACACGTTTGTTTCCAAACAAGACGCACAGAGTATACGGTCGACATCTGCACTGTTGTGCACTATTTTCAGTGCAATAGAGATACAAAGCAAACAGAGACAACAAACCAAACGAAAATCCAATTAATCTATAACGAGCCACGGAGACCGTGGGTCCGTTACACCAAAATACGCAGAACGTATCTCTGAACAATCTCTGAAAGTTTGTCTGTGGAGTTTTGCTTCACCCTGTTTAAGTCATTATGAAACTCTCCTGAGCCATCGTCAGCAATTTTTCGTTGTCCGCCTTTCTGATATCCCTACCAAAAAGGAGTAACAGCTTAATAAGAAAGTCAGAAACTTGCAATAAGTTGTGGGAATCTTCACAAATTTGTTTAGTCAGAGCATTAGTGTAACAGGTAAGTAAAAACCAACATATTGTTAACGAACTGTTTTTAGATCTTAAAAACAAATCAAAATGTAAATAAATTAATTACATGCCACTGATGATGCTTTACCTCAAGAAAGCGAAACGCGTCTGGTGAAAAAAACACGTACTTTTTGTAGTTGCAATGACAGAACGAAAATACGCTTAAGTAACAGGTGTATTCAACACACAGCTCTACAACAGAAGGAACCAATGGTTTCAAAGGCTCTGAGCACTATGGGACTTAACATCTGTGGTCATCAGTCCCCTAGAACTTAGAACTACTTAAGCCTAACTTATCTAAGGATATCACACACATCCATGCCCGAGGTAGGATTCGAACCTGCGACCGTAGCAGTCGCGCGGTTCCGGACTGAGCGCCTAGAACCGCTAGACCACCGCGTCCGGCAAAGGAACAGGAAAGCGGGGTAGTGACACTGGTACAGTACGTATTGCATCATCTAAAGCATACCGTGGTTTTTCCAACACAATTTACATAAAAATGAAACCTTGGTGAGTTTTCCGTTGCTCGAAACTACGTCATTGCTTACCTGGATTTCTAAATACACCCAAAGAAATTCATGTCGTATTTAAAAGGTGGTTCCAAAGGCAATGTCAAGGTACTCAAGGACGAGATTGGAACTGAAATTAAGGGTAGCACAGCGAAAGCAAATTGCTTAACTCCATTTCTGATGTTCCTTTACAACGTAAACCCATGAGAACTGCTACATTTTAATTCTCACAGCATTTCAAAGATGCGTGGTACAGTTACTTGTGTCAGTGGTGTTGACAAACAACTGAAATTGCTAAAGTTGGGCAAATCTCCGGTGCCCGATAGAAACTCTGTAGACTCTATACCGAATCTGCGGCTGAGTTAGCCGTTCTTTTAAGAATAATATACTATGGGCATTTCAAAGAGAAAAAAACAGTGCCACATAGTTTAAAGAAAGTACAGACTACATCCCTCTACAAGAAGGAAAGCGGAAGTGATCCACAAAACTCAAAATGTGTGTGAATTCCTAATGTACCAAACTGCTTAAGTCATCGGACCCTAGACTTACACACTACTTAAACTAAATTACACTAAGAACAACACACACACCCATGCCCGAGGGAGAATTCGAACCTCCAGCGGGAGGGGCCGCGCAGTCCGTGACTTGGCGCCTCAAACCGCGCGGCCACTCCGCGCGGCCTCCACAAAACTATCATCCAATTTTACATGAACAAACATTTGAAGTAAGTTTACAAATTCGTAACACTTTGAAATCCTATCGACATTCGAGTTAATATTTGTGCAGCTTTTTTCAGACAGTATTTCATTATAGATGACTGCATGATCTGCGAAGAGTCTGAGATATCTACTAAAATTTTCTACAATCTCATTTATATACAGCATGAACAGCGATAGTCCCAACACACTTCTCTGGGACACACACGAAGTTACTTCAAAATCTGTCGGTAACTCTCCATCTAAGATAACTTGCTGCGTCCTCGTTACCAAGAAATCCCTAATCGAGTAAAAATTTTTTGATGATATCCCCTACGATCGTACTTTTTGTAATAAGCGTTGGTGTCGTACCGAATTAAATTCTTTTCGGAAGTCAAGAAAAACTGAAACTTCATGACAGCCTTGACCCGTGGCTTTCAGAATATCAAGAGAGAAAAGTGCTAGTTGAATTTCGCATGATCAATTTTCTCGGAATCCATGTTGGTTAGCATGTAGGTGGTAATTCTGTTCGAGATACCTCATGACGTTTGACCTCAGAATACATTCTAAGATGTCAAGGGACATCCATGTGTTGTAGAATCTTAGAATGTATTCTGGGGTCAAACGTAATGAGGTATCTCGAACAGAATGACCACCTACATGCTAACCAGCATGGATTCCGAGAAAATCGATCATGCGACGGTCTACCTCTACTGAAACCACCTTTGCAGCACATTTTAAAGAATCAAAACACAAACCTCTCAGTTAATGATTTGATGAAGGCTCTGTACAAAATAAATATAGGTGCATTAGAAGACCTGGAAATTTACAAATATCTTAGAGACAAGCCCAACAGAATTTTAAATGAAAAGAAAGAGTTGCGAAATAATAAATTCCTCGAAAATTTTGCACCACTTCTAGGGCGAATTCCTGCAGCATCTTAGAGTTCGCCGGCATTGTCATGACTCAAAATCAACGCAGACGCTGTTCATTTGATTATGAAGATAGCTCAATCCTCAGATATTGTGGTTTAAATATGTAGAAGTAAAATGTTATCATTTTTATCATTGTGTTGTAACTGGTAGATTAAGCATTGTTATAATTGAAATGGCAACAAAGTCACACACTTTTCTAGTCCTATATGCAAAATATTAGATATCTATAGAAAGCCTAGGATACATGTGTGCATCATGTTTGTAAATATGTAGTGTAACGCTGCTAAAAGTTCTTCGTAACACCATCTTCTGCTAAACTGACAATATTTGCTATCGTAGATATTTTATCATCAAAGAGCTAACAAATATATCCAGTAAGCTATAACATCTAGCGTATGTTATGTTCTGATTAATAACTACTTTTAATTTTAACTGCAAGTGGTATACTAATGCTCTAATATTGTTTGATTTAAAAAATTAACAAGATACATGAAAATGGCCTCTGGTTGAAACTGTACAATACTTCGAAAATAAAATAAAAATTAACAGTTGCAGGCATCATGGAGTAATTCAAAAAATATCCATCAAAAGTTTCTGAAACAGATGTCTTTAAACGTTGTAGTGTCTCATTTCTATCGCTGTGTCGAAATCAGGCCTTCATGTCTTTCAACGTGAAAATGTGACTGCCCATGTGTGTAGATATACCAAACTCTGCACTTA
The DNA here is from genome assembly GCF_021461385.2 of Schistocerca piceifrons. NCBI lineage: Eukaryota > Metazoa > Arthropoda > Insecta > Orthoptera > Acrididae > Schistocerca > Schistocerca piceifrons. The sequence continues at coordinate 421,438,370 of NC_060149.1, read as the reverse complement.
TGTCTAGCGCTAAATCCCAGAGCCTATCACGTTGTTTCATAAGATGAGCGCACGTGACACTAGTAACGATATTTCGTCTGTCAGATGAGGACGTTAAGCTCTCCGGTCCCTTTAGTGTTGATCAAGGGGACTACGCTATGTGTGAGATATGGTCTGTGTAACTTCCCTGTTTTTGGTACGGTTCTTTCGTCGAACGATCGGTTGTAGAGCATATGATCGCTAAATATGGAGCTATTATATCAGCAGTCTCTGAAAGGAGCCAATTTGGTATACTGTCTTGATCGGAAGACTCTTTTATAAAGTGATTTGAGTTTTTTCGCTACGCCGAGGATATCTACTTTTAAGTTACTCATGTCGGCAGCAGTTCGTGATTCGAATTCTGGACTGTTTACTTCCTCTTCTTTGTTGAAGGAATTTCGGGAAACTGGGTTTCGTAACTCTCCTTTAGTGACACTGTCATCGGAAACATTACCATGCATACGCTGTCCTAATATGAAATATCGTTATGCTTTGTCATCTTAAAAAGTGTTGTTCTTTTGTTCGGTGTCTGTTCCTTTAGTTATCTTACTTAGTATACAGTTTTATTATGATCATGTATCTTCCAATTAGCAATAATGACAATGATGCAAAATTATCAGGAGTACTGCTCCTTCATAATTCTCGCACCACTGTAAGGATATGCACTGATGAGCCAAAATGTTATGACTACTGCCCACCGCGATGTCGGTTGCCGCCTGGTGGCGCTGTGAGCACGTGATGCGGCAACAAAAGTAGGTAAGCGGAACAGACACGAACGGGGGATCGCCCTAGCGAAGATAAGGGCTGCAAATGGGGAAATCCTTTGAGATAAGCGACTTTGACAAAGGGCTGATTGTTATAACGCCGGGCTTATGAACGAGTATCTCGAAAACGGCGAAGCTGGTCAAATGTTCACTTGTTACTGTCATGAGCATCTACGGAAAGAAGTAGAAGGAGAGTGAAACAAACACTAGGCGCTAAATGGTTGGACGTCCACGACCCTTTACAGAACGTGGGGTTCAGAGGCTTGTCTGCTCTGTAAAGTAGGATAGATGGCGATCTGTGGCATCTCTGCTGACAGGGCACGAAGTTGGTGCACGCACAAGTGTTTCGGAGCATACCATTCATCGTCCATTGTTGAACATGGAGCTTCGCAGCAGACCACCCCTACGTGTTCACATGTTGACCCAACTACATGGTCAATTGCGACTGCAGTGGGCACGGGAACATCGGCATTCGACAGTCTATCAACGGAAACGTGTCGGCACTTCGGATGAATCATATTTTTACTACAGTCGGTCGATGGGCGTCTCCACAAACGACGTCATCGAGATGAACGGCGGCTCGAAACGCGCAGCGCGCCACGAATGCAGGCTGGTTGAATCAGTATTATGCTATGGGAGACATTCTCCCGCGCTTTCATGGGACCTGTGGTAGTAATCGAAGACACGCTGACAGCTGCGAACCACCTACATCCCTTCATGCTTGATGTCTATCAACAAACCGTCCGATCCCTGATACGGAGAATCAGTGATGTATTTCGTTCCAAAGACGGATAAAGAAGTTATTAAGCAGGTGGTCATAATGTTTTGGCTCATCAGTGTAGATATTCGTGTCAGTGGTGTTGAGAAAAAGATGAAACCCCTAAAATTTTTCAAAGCTTCAGCACCTAACGGAATACCAATCAGATTCTATACCAAGTTTCTGTCTGAGTTAAACCCCTTTTAACCTTAATTTATGATAGATCCCTTAAACCAAAAACGGTGTCCAGTGGTTGGAAGAAATCACAGGTAACACCCATATCTAAGAAGAGTATCAGAAGAGAACAATAAAACCAGCGTTAAATATCCTTCACATCCATTTGTTGTAGAATCTTGGCACGTATACTCTAAGACGAGTAAAGTGCCGCACCACAAAGGAATTACCCAAATGGGACGAAAATCGGTAGATGTGATGCACATGTACAAACAAATAAATGATTACAATTTCAAATGGTTCAAATGGCTCTGAGTACTATGGGACTTAACTTCTGAGGTCATCAGTCCCCTAGAACTTAGAAGTACTTGAACCTAACTAACCCAAGGACATCACACACATCCATGCCCGAGGCAGGATTCGAACCTGCGAACGTAGCGGTCGCGCGGTTCCAGACTGTAGCGTCTAGAACCGCTCGGCCACCCTGGCCGGCAATTACAATTTCAAAAACGGCTCTGAGCACTATGGGACTTAACATCTCAGGTCATCAGTCCCCTAGAACTTAGAACTACTTAAACCTAACTAACCTAAGGACATCACACACATCCATGCCCGAGGCAGGATTCGAAACCGCGACCGTAGCGGTCGCGCGGTTCCAGATTGAAGCGCCTAGAACCGCTCAGCCACACAGGCCGGCATTACAGTTTCAGAAAAACTGGATGATTTATTCAAGGGAAAGGGCTTCAGAGACTGAGCAAGTCAGTAATGTCTTAGGCCACCTCTGACCCTTATGCAAGCAGTTATTTGACTTGTCATTTATTGATAGAGTTGCTGGATGTCTTCCTGAGGAATATTGTGCCAAGTTCTGTCCAATTCGCGCCTTAGATCGTCAAAATCCCCAGCTGGTTGGAGGAAGCTGCCATTAATGCTCTCACTTGGGAGATACCCACCAACCTTGCTGGTCAAGGTGTGGTTTGTTATGCACGAATCAAAGTAGTAGAAACTCTCACCGTGTGCGGGCGAGCATTATCTTGCTGAAATGCAAGCTCAGGATGGCTTGCCGTGACGGGCAACAAAACGGGGCCTAGAGTATCGTCGATCGACGTACCGCTGTGCTGTAAGGGTGCCGTGAATGAGAATCAAAGGGGTCCTGCTATGAATAGACATTGCACCACCGACCATCGTTCCTGGTTGTCGTATGGCAGGCGACAGTCAAGTTGGTACCCCACCACTGTCTGGGGCGTCTCCAGTCACCACTTCGGCCAGAAATCTCATTGACTGGAGGACAATTTTCTTCAGTGATCAGTCTCTCTACGTTCTGAGCCCCAATGGCCAGCGAAAACATGTGTGGAGATGGCCCAGATAGTAGTGGAATGCCAACCTTACTGTCACTCGCTATACGGCCCGACATCCAGGAGTGATGGTCTGCAGTGGCATTTATTTTCAAAGTAGGATCCCTTTGGTTCTTATCTGCGGCACCCTTACGGCACAATGGTATGTCGACGATATTCTACGCCCAGTTTTGGCTCAGAAACTTTGTCGGTGACGTTCAAGTTCACCCTCTATACATGGAAAAAGTCCTTCTCGTTAGAATGAAAATGCATCTTATGCTCCTACCGCATGCTGATCCATGAGTATGTTTTATTTTAAAGTATGCTTCATCGAGCAGAAAAGAAACGATTTTTAAAATCCATCTTTGTAACTCCATTGAATTTTCTTAAGATCTAGTGGTAAGAAAAAAAAAATATTATTGGGTCCGACAGAAATTTTTAAAAAAAATTAATCACTTCCGATTGTAAAAATTTAGGCATTACAGTTCTTGTTCAGTCCTCTTCAGTCCTCTCCATCAGCGCACCGCGTAAAGGTGCCTTTCTCACAGCCCAACTGGTTCACCGACCCGTTCGACTGCGTGTGGACAAGAGAGCGGCGACTGCTTAGCGGACCCTACCTGCCTGCTGTGACAGGTTATGATGGGCCGGGGCGGACCCTCGGGCAAGTCGCGGAGTTGGAAAGGGGAGATTAGTAGTCTCTTGCTCGACCTTTTCTGGGTGCCGTGCTGCGTTGTCACTGACGACTTCCACACTCTGTGATGCCTTGCTGCGATGACAGGTTGCCGCTCGCTGCGTGTTAAATGCCGCTGCGCCGCGCTCGCTGCCGCGCTGGCTGGGCCCCCTACACGGCAGCTGCGCGCTCGGCCACGTCCGCTGTGTCTGCTCCTCACTCGCCGCTGCCGCGCTGCTCGACGCCGTCGCGTCGTTACGCGAACCAAATTCCCGCACTCTTCTGTCTCCTCTTCGTGACGTCAGTTTATTTACTCATCGGTGTTCATAACGCCCACACGTGCTCGATTGGATACGAGTCCGGATACTGCGCTGCCCAGCGAAGTTGCTGCACGTCTTGAGCAGCACGTTCAGTTTCATGGGTAGTATGTGGACGAGAATTATCCTGTTGGAACAACACATCTCCTTCCAGTTGCAAGAACGAGTCCAACAACATTCTGCACATACCGAACACTGTTTAGCGTCCCCTCCAGAAACACCAAAGGTGAACGAGAGTTGTAGGTTATCGCACCCCAGACCAGACCTGGAGTGGGGCCATTGTATCTTGGTCAAATGTGCTCTACAAGACAGCGCTCACCACATCTACATCGTACATGCAAACGACCATCACTTGCGTGCAGGCAGAATCTGTTTTCGCCGTTGAAGACCGTGGTCCGCCATTCCATTTTCCAAGTGATCCTCTGAGGGCACTAGTCGAGCCGTGCACATCGACGCTGTGCTGTGAGTGGAAGACGGGCTAGAGGTGTGCATGCCCGCAGTCCCGCAGTTAATAACCGGTTTGCAGCATTTGGTAGTTGATAGGTCTGGGCTCACAAGTGCTCTTATCTGTGCTGTGGTAGCTGTACGATCTGCCACTGCTGTCCTTACAATACGAACAGCTTGGCGGACGTCTGTGCTGCGCGCGCATCCAGAACCTCATCTACAGGTGTGAGAATAGTCACTTGACCACTGATATGAGCATCGTTGCACAATTGACGCAGCACGTCCAAGTTTTGTGGCAATTCTCCGAACGGATCATCTTGCCACTCGGAAGGCCACAGTTTGACCCCTTTCAAACTTGTTCAGTTTGCTGTAGGAAGCACGGGTGCGTACCCGTGGCACTGTTGCCTGCTTGATTCTCACGTTTGCACCAAAGTGAGCCTTCTGGTTGTGAGCATTTCCTGTTAAAGGGTAGCCACAGATGGCGCTCTGGTAGCCATGCCGCTACGCTAACTGTTAGCGGAAGACGCTGAAACTAATAGCAGTACATCTACTACTCCCAGATGGCATATTCCATCATCAAATCAAAATCGACGTCACCTTTCCAGGTGTGCTTTTTTTTCCCCGCAGCATATATGCCTTGGCTATTACCCGATTAGTTTTTAACAAGAGATGCATCTTGAGCTGACAATTGGTCTAAATGAACAGCATTCTTTCTGTACGTTTGGTTTTACCTTTGGTACTTAAGGGTTCATGGTAGTACCACACTTCTTCCCACAGCCTTTAAGAAAGAAATATGTGTTTACTAGTTGGGATTTAAATTTTGTCTGAAACTTGTTATGGAGCCTTCATGTATTTGCGTGATACAATTTTCAGTGAAGGAATCTAATATTATGATACAGATAAATTTGTGCTACACCGTAATTTTCTTTCTTCTATTGCATTATTTTATGTGTTGTCATGTCCTTTCAGTCTCACATTAAACCCAAATCTTTCTTTGGTTTGTTTCGAAAACATCTTTATTTTCATTGGTTGTTGTATCGGCTAAGATATTGATGCCATTTATCAATCCTGAAACGAAACAACAGTTTTTGTTGTTCTTGTTGTTGCGGACTTTAGTTCAAAGACAAGTTTAATGTAGCTCTTCATGCTAGTCTATTATGTGAATGCCTTTTCTTCAATTGCACTACATTTCAAAAACGTCTATCCTCTTCTTGTCTGAATTGCCTACTGTCCACGTCTCACCTCCGTACAAAGCTACGCTCCAGATAAATACCTTCAGAAAAGGCTTCATAACGCTTTAAATTATGTTGGATGCCAACAACTTCCTCTTTTTCAGAAACACTTTCCTTGATGAAGCCAGTCTGCGTTTTATATCCTCTCTTCTTCCGCCATCATCAGTTATTTTGATGTCCAAATAGTAAAACACATCCACTAATTTTAGCGCCTACTTTCCTAACCTAAACCCCACAATGGCTGATTTAATAGGACTACATTCCATGACCCTTGTTTTACTTTTGTTGATGTTTATCTTATAACCTCTTTTTGAGGCACTATCCATTCCGTTCAACAGCTCTTCAAAAAGTCCTTGCTGTCTCTCATAAAATTACAATGCCTCGGTAAATCACGAAGTTTTTATTTGCCCTCCCTTAATTTTAATTCCTTTCCCTAAATTATCCTTCGTTTCTTTTACTGTTTGCTAAATGTACAGATTGAATAACATTGGGGATAAGTTACAAACGTGTCTCGCTCCCTTCTCAATTACTACTTGCTCCTGCAGTGTGGTTCAAAAATGGGTCAAATGGCTCTGAGCACTATGGGACTCAGCTGCTGAGGTCATTAGTCCCCTAGAACTTAGAACTAGTTAAACCTAACTACCCTGAGGACATCACAAACATCCATGCCCGAGGCAGGATTCGAACCTGCGACCGTAGCGGTCTTGCGGTTCCAGACTGCAGCGCCTTTAACCGCACGGCCACTTCGGCCGGCCAGTGTGGTTCCTGCACAAGCTATATATAATCTTTCCCTTCCTACATTTTACCCTTGTTATATTCAGAATTTCAGAGAGTGTATTTAAGTCAACATTGTCAGAAGATTTCTATAAGTCTACAGATGCCATAAACGTTGGTCTGCCTTCCTATAAGCTATCTTTTAAGATAAGTTGTAGGGTTAGCACTGCCTCACACTTTGCTACATTTCTCTGAAAGCCAAATCGCTGCCCCCCGAGATCAACTTCATCAGTTTTCCCTTTCTTCTGTAAGTAATTTGTGTTAAAATTTTTCATACATCACTTACTAAAACTGATAGTTCGGTGATATTCACACCTGGCCGCACCTGATTTCCTTCGAACTGGAATTACTATAGTCTTCCTAAAATCTGAGGGTATTTCGCCAGTATCATATACTACTGATCAAAAGTATCTAGACACCTGTACGTAATGAGGAATTAAGCAGGCCCACTGGTATAAAAAGAGGTGGAGAGTGTTGTGTTGTCCGTATGGAAGCAGAGCTCAGGTACTTGGGACGTGGGCTAGTCCCTGGATGTCACATGAGTACCAGATCCATCAACGACTTTTCAGTTCTAAAGCTGCCCAAGTCGGCTGTTGGTGATCCGACTGTGAAGTGGAAACGGGACAGAACAACCACAGCTAAACTAGGACCAGGTAGACCGCGTGTTCTGAGGGATGGTGACGTCAGACATTGCAGAAGGTGGTTGTGAAATTCGCATTAAATCAGCAGAATGAATCACTCCTGAGTTCAAAAGTGCTATCATCAGTCTGGCTAGCAAAATGAGTGTCCTTAGGAAATAGTGGGGCACAATGGTCGAGCAGATCCTCATAAGCCGCAAATTTATGTAGTAAGTGTTAAACGACGTTTGAGGTGGTGTAAAGAGCGACACTACTGGAAAGCGGATGGCTAGAAACGAGTAATTTGGAGTGATGACTCACGCTGTACGCTGTGGAAAGCAGTTGGAAGGATTTGGGTTTGTCGAATGCCTGGATTACGTAACCTGCCATCAAGTGCATCGCGCTTAGGAAAACGACAAATGAGGAAGGACATGAACACATTTTACAATATTGTGTACTGCATACAGCAGAGAACTTGATAAAGATGATTATTTGTATCAGCATGGCAGTGCACTCTGTCATATAGCAGTATCTGAGTGAGGCAATGGTTTATGGACATTAATATTCCTGAAATGAATTGGCCTGCCCCCAGTCCCAACCTGAACTTCATGAGAACCTTTGCGGATAAATTAGAACGTCGACTTGGCTCCAGACCTCAGCGTTCGACATCACTACCTTTCTGGTGTCGGCTATTGAGGAAAAATGGGCTGCTTTTCCTCCACAGTCATTCGGACACCCCACTGAAAGTGTCCCCACTAGAGTTCAAGTCACCATAAAGGCAACAGATGACCATGTATTAATATCCAGCAATAGGTGCCCATATACTTTTGATCAGATTGTGTTCTCTTGCACATTAGGTGGAATACTTTTGTCCTCTCCCATGGATCTCAGTGATTCTGAGGGAATGTCGTCTACTCTGGGGCCTTGTTTAGACTTAGATCTAGAGTGCTCTGTCAGATTCTTGTCACTCTATCGTATCTCCCATCTCATCTTCATCTACTTCCTCTTCCCTTTCTATAGTATTATTTTCAAATTTATTTCCCTTGTAGAGCACCTCTATATATGTCTTCCACCTTTCAGCTTTCCCTTCTTTTCTTAGTACTGGCTTGCCATTTGAGCTCTTGCTGTTCATACACGTGTTTCTAAAAATGGTTCAAATGGCTCTGAGCACTATAGGACTTAACTTCTAAGGTCATCAGTCCCTTAGAACTTAGAACTACTTAAACCTAACTAACCTAAGGACATCATACACATCCATGCCCGAGACAGGATCCGAACCTGCGACCGTAGCGGTAGCGCGGTTCCAGACTGTAGCGCCTAGAACTGCTCGGCCACCCCTTCCGGCCACGTGCCTCTCTCTCCTCCAAAAATTTCATTCATTTTCCTGTAGGCGGTATCTATATTTCCCCTAGTTATACGTGCTTCTACGGACCTGCAGTTGCCCTCTAGCCATTCCTGCTTAACCATTAAGCACTTTCTGTCAATTTCATTTTTCCGACGTCTGTATTCCACTTCGCCCGCATCATTTTTATATTTTCTCCTTACGACAGTTAAATTCAATATCCAAAGATTTCTAATAGGCCTTGTCGTTTTACCTATTTGATCATATGGTGCCTTCACTATTTCATCTCCCAAAGCAACCCGTTCGTCGTCTACAGTACTTCCTCCCTTTGTTTCAGTTAAAGGTTGCCTAAATGCTCCCTCTGAAACACTCAATAATCTCTGGTTCTTTCAATTTGTACAGGTTCCATTTCCTTAATTTCCTACTATTTTGCAATTTATTCAGTTTAATCCGCACTTCGTGACAAACAAATTATGGCTAGAATCCACACCTGACCCTGGAAATATCTTACAGTTTAAAATCTGATTTCACAATCTCTGTATTAGCATTCTGTAGTCAGTCTGTGCTCCAAGTCTCTTACATGTGTATAATCTTCTTTCATGATTCTTAAACCACGTATTAACGATGATTAAATTATGCTTTGTGCAAAATTCTACCAGTTGGTCCAGTTCTGTATCCGATGCTGTTTGTAAGTTTGCCAATAATTTTACAACCACTTGGCCAGGTTATGGGCGCTGCGCAAGTTAAGTCGCGTGGTGGGGCTGCCAGCTCTGTGTATCGCTGACTGCCTGATTTTCTGTTGTGGTTATCTCCCTTAGGCAAACTGGCTCCACCGAGCCCTTAGGGTCCTCTCTGCCCTATATTGTAGGACACACTGGTTCCTCAGTCGAGACCACCTCCGGTTGGGTGACTACCGCCGGATTACTACGAAACAAATAGTGCGCAAAGTACAAAAAAATGTTCAAATGTGTGTGAAATCTTATGGGACTTAACTGCTAAGGTCATCAGTCCCTAAGCTTACACACTACTTAACCTAAATTATCCTAAGGACAAACACACACACCCATGCCCGAGGAGGACTCGAACCTCCGCCGGGACCAGCCCCACAGTCCATGAGTGCGGCGGCGTAGACCGCTCGGCTAATCCCGCGCATTGCGCAAAGTACACCAAGAGTCGTGGGACTCGTACATTAGCGTCTTAGAACACACAGTAGACAGAAACATGCATACAAAGTCGTGAAACCTGTGAACGAGGATGGAAAAGTCTCTGCCTCACTGAACATTTTACCCAATAAACAATGGATAATTCACTATACAGACTTATGGTGTGCACAGAAGGCCGAAGATGACACTGGAGAAAGTATGTGCAGTGAAACAGTAGATCCAATTACTGTGGAGGAGTTACAAGATGTTTCGAAAGGCATATAGAACAGAAAAGATACTGGAATAGATGGAATAAAAGCAGAACTAATTAAACAAGGAGATTTACCACAAGACAAAATACTTTGACAATTAATAAATGAATTTTGGAAGAACTGCAAGATTCCAACCCTCAGGGTACAGCAGAAATAACCTCTCTTTTGAAGACAGGGAAACACAAAGAGCTGCGCGGAGTGGCCGCGCGGTTCGAGACGCCATGTTACGGATTGCGCGGCCCCTCCCGTCAGAGGTAGGAGTCTTCCCTCGGGCATGGGTGTGTGTTGTTCTTATCATCAGTTAGTTTAATTAGTGTGTAAGACTAGGGACCGATGACCTCAGCAGTTTGGTCCGTTAGGAATTCACACACTTTTTTTTTTCTAACACAAAGACTGTAAAAACTATCGTGGCACCAGTCTTCTAAACACTGACTACAAACTAAACTCAAAGATAATCAATAATCGCATGAAGAATATAACAAAAGCTATTATTTCTGAAGAACAATATGGATTTAGATCAAGCCGTTCATGTACAGACAACGCATTTGAAATTAAAAACTTTAAAGAAAAACACAGAAAATTTAATATAGAAAACCATATGGTCCTTATCGACCTTAAGAAGGCTTTTGATCATGTGTGCCATGATAGCCTATGGAAGATTATGTCAGAATGTGGATATCCTTGTTGTTGTTGTTGTTGTTGTTGTTGTGGTCTTCAGTCCTGAGACTGGTTTGATGCAGCTCTCCATGCTACTCTATCCTGTGCAAGCTTTTTCATCTCCCAGTACCTACTGCAACCTACATCCTTCTGAACCTGCTTAGTGTATTCATCTCTTGGTCTCCCTCTACGATTTTTACCCTCCACGCTGCACTCCAATACTAAATTGGTGATCCCTTGATGCCTCAGAACATGTCCTACCAACCGATCCCTTCTTCTGGTCAAATTGTGCCACAAACTTCACTTCTCCCCAATCCTATTCAATACTTCCTCATTAGTTATGTGATCTACCCATCTAATCTTCAGCATTCTTCTGTAGCACCACATTTCGAAAGCTTCTATTCTGTTCTTGTCCAAACTATTTATCGTCCATGTTTCACTTCCATACATGGCTACACTCCATACAAACACTTTCAGAAAGGACTTCCTGACACTTAAATCTATACTCGATGTTAACAAATTTCTCTTCTTCAGAAACGCTTTCCTTGCCATTGCCAGTCTACATTTTATATCCTCTCTACTTCGACCATCATCAGTTATTTTGCTCCCCAAATAGCAAAACTCCTTTACTACTTTAAGTGTCTCATTTCCTAATCTAATTCCCTCAGCATCACCCGACTTAATTAGACTACATTCCATTATCCTTGTTTTGCTTTTGTTGATGTTCATCTTATATCCTCCTTTCAAGACACTGTCCATTCCATTCAACTGCTCTTCCAAGTCCTTTGCTGTCTCTGACAGAATTACAATGTCATCGGCGAACCTCAAAGTTTTTATTTCTTCTCCATGAATTTTAATACCTACTCCCAATTTTTCTTTTGTTTCCTTTACTGCTTGCTCAATATACAGATTGAACAACATCGGGGAGAGGCTACAACCCTGTCTTACTCCCTTCCCAACCACTGCTTCCCTTTCATGTCCCTCGACTCTTATAACTGCCATTTGGTTTCTGTACAAATTGTAAATAGCCTTTCGCTCCCTGTATTTTACCCCTGCCACCTTTAGAGTTTGAAAGAGAGTATTCCAGTCAACATTGTCAAAAGCTTTCTCTAAGTCTACAAATGCTAGAAACGTAGGTTTGCCTTTCCTTAATCTTTCTTCTAAAATAAGTCGTAAGGTCAGTATTGCCTCACGTGTTCCAGTGTTTCTACGGAATCCAAACTGATCTTCCCCGAGGTTGGCTTCTACTAGTTTTTCCATTCGTCTGTAAAGAATTCGTGTTAGTATTTTGCAGCTGTGACTTATTAAACTGATAGTTCGGTAATTTTCACATCTGTCAACACCTGCTTTCTTTGGGATTGGAATTATTATATTCTTCTTGAAGTCTGAGGGTATTTCGCCTGTTTCATACATCTTGCTCACCAGATGGTAGAGTTTTGTCAGGACTGGCTCTCCCACGGCCGTCAGTAGTTCCAATGGAATATTGTCTACTCCGGGGGCCTTGTTTCGACTCAGGTCTTTCAGTGCTCTGTCAAACTCTTCACGCAGTATCATATCTCCCATTTCATCTTCATCTACATCCTCTTCCATTTACATAATATTGTCCTCAAGTACATCGCCCTTGTATAGACCCTCTATATACTCCTTCCACCTTTCTGCTTTCCCTTCTTTGCTTAGAACCGGGTTTCCATCTGAGCTCTTGATATTCATACAAGTCGTTCTCTTATCTCCAAAGGTCTCCTTAATTTTCCTGTAGGCGGTATCTATCTTACCTCTAGTGAGATAGGCCTCTACATCCTTACATTTGTCCTCTAGCCATCCCTGCTTAGCCATTTTGCACTTCCTGTCGATCTCATTTTTGAGACGTTTGTATTCCTTTTTGCCTGTTTCACTTACTGCATTTTTATATTTTCTCCTTTCATCAATTAAATTCAATATTTCTTCTGTTACCCAAGGATTTCTACTAGCCCTCGTCTTTTTACCTACTTGATCCTCTGCTGCCTTCACTACTTCATCCCTCAAAGCTACACATTCTTCTTCTACTGTATTTATTTCCCCCATTCCTGTCAATTGCTCCCTTATGCTCTCCCTGAATCTCTGTACAACCTCTGGTTCTTTTAGTTTGTCCAGGTCCCATCTCCTTAAATTCCCACCTTTTTGCAGTTTCTTCAGTTTTAATCTACAAGTCATAACCAATAGATTGTGGTCAGAGTCCACATCTGCCCCTGGAAATGTCTTACAATTTAAAACCTGGTTCCTAAATCTCTGTCTTACCATTATATAATCTATCTGATACCTTTTAGTATCTCCAGGGTTCTTCCATGTATACAACCTTCTTTCATGATTCTTAAACCAAGTGTTAGTTATGATTATGTTGTGCTCTGTGCAAAATTCTACCAGGCGGCTTCCTCTTTCATTTCTGTCCCCCAATCCATATTCACCTACTACGTTTCCTTCTCTCCCTTTTCCTACACTCGAATTCCAGTCACCCATGACTATTAAATTTTCGTCTCCCTTCACAATCTGAATAATTTCTTTTATTTCATCATACATTTCTTCAATTTCTTCGTCATCTGCAGAGCTAGTTGGCATATAAACTTGTACTACTGTAGTAGGTGTGGGCTTCGTATCCATCTTGGCCACAATAATGCGTTCACTATGCTGTTTGTAGTAGCTTACCCGCATTCCTATTTTCCTATTCATTATTAAACCTACTCCTGCATTACCCCTATTTGATTTTGTGTTTATAACCCTGTATTCACCTGACCAGAAGTCTTGTTCCTCCTGCCACCGAACTTCACTAATTCCCACTATATCTAACTTCAACCTATCCATTTCCCTTTTTAAATTTTCTAACCTACCTGCCCGATTAAGGGATCTGACATTCCACGCTCCGATCCGTAGAACGCCAGTTTTCTTTCTCCTGATAACGACATCCTCTTGAGTAGTCCCCGCCCGGAGATCCGAATGGGGGACTATTTTACCTCCGGAATATTTTACCCAAGAGGACGCCATCATCATGTAATCATACAGTAAAGCTGCATGCCCTCGGGAAAAATTACGGCTGTAGTTTCCCCTTGCTTTCAGCCGTTCGCAGTACCAGCACAGCAAGGCCGTTTTGGTTATTGTTACAAGGCCAGATCAGTCAATCATCCAGACTGTTGCCCTTGCAACTACTGAAAAGGCTGCTGCCCCTCTTCAGGAACCACACGTTTGTCTGGCCTCTCAACAGACACCCCTCCGTTGTGGTTGCACCTACGGTACGGCTATCTGTATCGCTGAGGCACGCAAGCCTCCCCACCAACGGCAAGGTCCATGGTTCATAGGGGGGGGGTGGATATCCTTATCATCTAACAAATGTAGTAAAAAGCCTTTACTAAAATACATGCGTTGTAATAAACACAGATAGGAATCGATTAAAAGAAATAATCATTAACCAAGGAGTAAATAAGGGTGTGCACTATCATCTACCCTTTTTTATATTTTCATTTATTTCATTCTTTGTAAATGAAAATCTAAAGTAAAAAAAGGAATTAATATAACAAATGAGGAATACCTAAATGAGCTTCTGTTTTGCACGTGATATGGTTATTATTCAAAACAAAGAAGATGACCTCTAAAGATATGTAGACCAATTGGATAATAAATGCAAGAAATACAACTTTAAAATTTCTGGTAATAAAACGAAAATGATGGCATTCAGTGTAAAATAACCTGTCAGATCAACATTGTTTTTGATAATTCAGTTTTAGAACAAGGCTCTCAAATCTCTTATTTAGGCTCTGCTGTGAGTTTTGCTTTTAACTCTGATATTGAAAAGCAAGTACACAAATTCTAAGCTGTCTGTGATATCACTGGCAGAACACTGGGCAACAAGATACAAAAAGAAACCATTCTGATATTCAATGAAGTTATGGCGGTTCTTGCATTATCCTATGGAAGCGAAAGCTGAGTTACCACAGCAAAATAAAATAACATTCAAAAAGCAGAGATGAGGTTGCTAAGGAAGACAAAGGACTGCACAACAAGAGAGATGATTAGAAATGAATATATTAGAACAGAATTGAATATTTTCAATATGAATGAAAAACTCCAAAAGTGTCGCGCAGATTGAAGACATCACCTCATAAGAATGCCAGGTCACATAATTCCCCAGAAGATCCCGAATGGGAAGAAATATATTGGAAGACCTCGAAAAATATGGGAGTGATTTTTTCCGGGTTCTGAACAGACAGTAGCCTAATCTCTGAAAAGAAGATGATGCCGATGATGTAGAATTCTACCATCGAGCACCCTCTTTCATTCCCTTTGCCCAGGTCGTTTCCCACCTGTTTTTCCTTCTCTTCCTTTTCCTACTTTTCAATTCCAGTCCCCTATCACAGTTAAATTTTTTCTCTCCCTTAATTATCTGAATCATTTCTTTTATCTCACTGTACATTGTTTCAGTCTCCTCATTATTTGCTGACCTAGCTGGCATATAGAACGAAAGTAGGTGCAGAAATGCCGAGTAGCACCAGTGCAGGGGTCTGGTTGGTGAGCACGAGTTTCGAAAACCGATGTACTGTCTTAATTCACTATCTTCACTAGGGCACTAATAGCACTCTAAGTAAAACGAATGGAAAGATTCATTCATAAGAATAGATCTACTAATAGGAAATTGTTAACTCTGAATCTTCTCTGTAAAAACATCTTAGAAGTGATGTATTATGCTTCCTACTCTCTTGAAATTACTTCAGCTGTTTTGATGCTTTTCGAGAGATAAGAAACACTCTGCATACAGATATTTTTTCAATTGATTTGCTATTCCATTAACAAATTTCCATTCATACAACGCATCATATGTATACAGGAGAATTTGTGATAACCATGGGGACATGGAGACGACATAGTGAAAAATTTGCTGGTGTACAGGGATATTATGTTGAAAAATGACATGAATTAATTAGGATAGCTTTAAAATTAAGCGCAGCTCGTATACATGCTGTATACGAACGTGCTGTCACGCTGTAATTTTAATAATTTACATCTCTTATTGTTTCAACTTTGACAACTAGCGTAATTGTATATTCAGATTACTCTCACATCGTACGATCGACTGTAATGTACAATCGCACAAACTTTTGTTTAAGTGCAGTGCGAAGTTTACGGTTTGCGTTTTACGATGGCGTGCTGAGAAGAAATGCGTCTGAAATTTTTTATCTGAAAACTCTTTATCCTTTTTAAATATAACAAACGTTATTACATTCTACATCTTTATTGTTCATGTCTACATAATTGCAGACCGCTGCCCTAAAGGGCTCCGAATTGTAGCGTGTAACATGGCGGTGTATAACGTAATTATGTCAATGCGTAAGAAAGAGCGTGCTGTAATCGAATTTCGATTTCTAAGAGTTCGTTCACACATGGAGCATCTCCTCCTTCAGTATGACAATGTCAGACCACAGACGAGACATCTGCAACAATCTGACACTTTGGGTTCACTGTCATCGACCATTCTATATACAGTTCCGACTTTCATCTGTTTCCAAAACTTGTAAAACACCTCTAGACGACTTCACTTTGGCAGTGATGAAGCGGAACAAGCAGAGGTGAGGTTGTGACTCCATCAAAAAAATCAAACATTCAGCAGTGACAATATCAGCAAACTGGTCTCTCGTTGGGAGAAATGTGTTCGTCGTCAGTGTGACTATGTTGAGGTATAAATTTATATACATGAAAAATACAGGCCGGCCGCGGTGGCCGTGCGGTTCTGGCGCTGCAGTCCGGAACCGCGGGACTGCTACGGTCGCAGGTTCGAATCCTGCCTCGGGCATGGGTGTGTGTGATGTCCTTAGGTTAGTTAGGTTTAAGTAGTTCTAAGTTCTAGGGGACTTATGACCTAAGATGTTGAGTCCCATAGTGCTCAGAGCCATTTGAACCATTTTTGAAAAATACAGATATATAATGTTAATACCGTTTTCTTTACAAAGAATTTAGAGTTTTCACATAAAAAATTCGGAGGCATTACTTTTCAGCATGCCCTCGTATGTCTGACACTGGATCATCGTTGGATGTTCGTAATGAAGTAAACAACGTTTTGCAAAGAATTTCAATTTGGTACAACAAATTTCAGCTCCATCTAAATCCAAAATATGGAAAATAATACCTATAATAAAGAAAATATTAATGGTAAACTTCTAGAGTCCGTCACGGTGTTGAATATTTAGAGGGAACACTAAAATACAATAAGTCATGAATCGAAGACGTAAAATCAGTAGTGGGAAGGCTAAAATAATATTTAGATTCGTTGGAATGGTTTTGAGACAATGTAGGGCGTGTGTAAAGGAAATCGCATGCAAGACGCTAAGGCGACCAATTCTGGAGTACTGTTCCAGTATGTGGCGTCCTTATCAAGTAGGCATGACAACAGATGCAGAAGGTATTCAGAGTCGCACCGCTAGGATTCTAACTGACCGTAAAGCACCATACGAAGGTGTAAGAGGTTCTCAGGAAACTTAAACGGAAACATTGTTCTCGCAGTATTCTGTTAGATAAAATTATAGAAGCAGCATCCGAATAGGACTGTGCGACCATTGTGCTACCACCATGACAACTCTGTTGACGCTATCGTATATCGGGCCTAGGGATAATGACAATAAAATAAAAATGGTCAGGTGGCGTACATGAACATATATATATATATATATATATATATATATATATATATATATATATATATAGTTTTTCCTTGCTCAATTCTCTGGTAACTCTTCCTATTCACATGGGTGTTTCTGGCTCAGAAACGGACAGTGAGAGCAGTATGGTGTAATTTCACGAACCTCTCGTCGACCCCTGTCCAGGAGTCATACATTTCTGAAATTAGACTCTCAATTTATATTTTCTTCGAGGTCGTTTGTTGTTAACAACGTGAGGTTATCGCCAAGAATTAGCAGCTTTAACTCAGTTAATACTAGGCAGAAATCCAATCCGCATTTGGATCGTAACTCCTTCACTCTTATATAGAGAGGCGTACAGTACTCCGCTGCATCCATTTTCAGTTAGTTACCGAAAGAATTACATCTCAGAAGTAATCGCCGCACCTTCGAGTCCACGTTGAAGAATGTTCTCACGGCTCACCACTGTATTCAGTCACCGAGTTTTTGGAAAAAAATTAATCAAATTCTCGTGTTATGTTGTTGATTATCCTAATATACAGGGTTGTCAGAAACAGTCAAAACAGCTTGTAAGGGCATTGTAGGGTAGATTGTACCGAGAAATAACTGTTAACAAAAAAATTCAGTACGTAGCGCCGTTTCCGATTTAAGAAGCATTGAAGATGGTCAATCAGGTCGCTGTGCCCGCAAATTCAAGCAGCCTGCCAGAGAAAGTGTCGCCAAACCTGTTCTTCTTTTTGTTTCCCCAAACCGAACACATATAACTTTTGCTCACATAGCACAAATTTATCACTTTAAAAAAAGACACATTTCAACTGGTAATGAGCAGAATGAATTTTCGCTCTTCAGCGGAGTGTGCACTGATGTGAAACTTCCTGGCAGATTGAAACTGTGTGCCGGACCCAGACTCGAACTCGGGTCTCGAGTACGAGTCTCGGTCCAGCACACAGCGGTAATGAACATTTGGACAAGAGGTAACTTGCAGATCCACAGATGTCTGTTCAATGCCGAATTTCACCATGTGCAAATGCTTGAATTTGCGATCGCAACGATCTGATTGGATAACGCGAATGCTAATTAAATCGGAAACTACGCAACGTAATGTCGATTTTTTTTCTTAACAATTACTTGTCAGCACAACCTACCCTGCAATACCCTTACAAGCTTTTCAGGCTGTTTCTAACATACGCTGCGCATTTGAGCTACATTTTGTAATCATCATGGATCTGTTTCCTGTTGGAATGAGTCAATGTAGAATTAAGTTCGAAAGAGGAGCCGACGATGTTCGGGAATTCACTCAGAGAGACTTGACAGAAGTTGTGTGTGCCCATATCAACTGTTAGCGGTGTTATTGTGAACTGGGAACGTCAGTTTACTATTGCTCTAATTCGACGAACAAAGTAATTGACAGACATCGCGAAACTCTAAAACCTACTTACGCACCCGTCGTTACATATCCGTGTTAGCTATTCTTCTGCACTTCTATCGGCCAAAAGTACAGACGTCAGTGACTGAATTATAGGACAACAGACGACAGGGCTCAGTACACTAAATCGTAATGTTGCGCGGAAGCCAGTCATTGTGATATTTTCTCATGTTTCCTTCGCCGCGCTAGACGTCGCATCAGCGGAGATGTGCTCCTCCCACGTTACCAGCAGTACGCGTATTGATCGGGCGAGGTGGCGCAGTTGTTGAGATACAGCGGTCAGAATCGAGAAGAACGGGGTTCAAATCCTCGTCCATCAGTACTAATTTAAGTCTTCCGTGGTTTTCCTAAACTAGCGTACTCTACTAATACAATGGTTATTTCAATAAGAATATAGCTGCTTTTCTTTCCCACCCCTGTCCGGCTGATCTACTGTACCGTTTTAATCGCTTTTGCATCTACGAAACGTTAAACAGTAAAATTCTTTCCTACTCTTTTTCCTTCACCGTTACCAATACTGGCATTTCACTATTACGTCGATTTCCGTGTCAAGAC
Organism: Schistocerca piceifrons; assembly: GCF_021461385.2. Taxonomy (NCBI): domain Eukaryota; kingdom Metazoa; phylum Arthropoda; class Insecta; order Orthoptera; family Acrididae; genus Schistocerca; species Schistocerca piceifrons. The sequence continues at coordinate 421,419,225 of NC_060149.1, read as the reverse complement.
CTGTTCATTCCTAATTAGGATTAATTACGGGAACTACAATTGCTCCGTGGATAGTGCACGGAAGTACATTTAGAAGTTATCGTGAAGTTTCTTTTTTTTATGACAAAATATTCTGTCATTACTCGCCTCATAAGAAAACGAGCATTTGGCTATTTTGACAAAGAAGACAGTTTCTTTACTGAAGAAAACAAACGGGCAGGTACCTAGAATGATCTGAGCAAACGCTGAAAATCATCGTAGTCGCACTCGTCTGCGTTTCGATTGAGGTTCAGTCTGCACAAGATTTAAACACTATGTCTGTTTCTGAAAAGAGCACCATAGGAAAATAATTAGTACGAACTGACAAAAGAAAAGGAAAGCACTTTAGAGTCAACATGCCATCAGCAACGAGTTCCTTAGAGATGAATGCTAAGATAGCGAAGCGAGAAGGAATTCGCCGTCGCATATTTAGCCAACCATCCCAGGTTTCGCCTCAAGTCATTTAGAAAAAAATCATATATGTGTTTGGCCGGATGGCGATTGAATTCCACGCCTCGCGAATATATTTGCTCTGCACCACGCATCTGTGACAAAAGGTAAAAGTACCTGCAAAAACAAAGAAAAATGCATATCCATGTGAATATCAGAGGAAAATCATTCAAAACTAGTTAAAGTTTTAAACAAAGAAATTAGAAAAGAAAATAGTGTCTTGTTCTGGCTTTCTAAAGTAGTGTACGGAGTCGAAGGGGTCAACAAAGCTCAAAACGCCTGAAATTAATGTACACAATTTACAGTAAATGAGAACACTCACACTGATTATGCTCCGTTAAAAAGGGCCGTCTGTTTGATAAAACAATCGCAAAAAATTAGCTATTTTCGTTATAACACATAGAGTTGCATATTTAGCCAACCATCCCAGGCTATGCCTCAAGTCATTTAGAAAGAAATCATATTTTTGTTTGGCCGGATGGCGACTTGAATTCCACGCCTCGCGGATATATTTGTACTGCACCACCCGTTCCGCAGTATTCTTTTTTTCAGGACTGCTTGTACAGCAAGATATGCAGGAGAACTTCTGAGAAGTTTTGGAATTTAGGACATGAGGTACGTAAAGCTCTGGGGGATGGTTGTAAGTCGAACATGGGTAGTTCATGTAGCAGAACATTTGTCCTGTATCATTGACTGAAAATTTTTTTAGAATAGGAGATATAAATTTCCAGCCGTTCCTGCCATAATGCTTGCAATACGGTCAGGTTGCATCGATGACGTTCGCCACGTTTGGCGAGTTGATTTGGCCATCCCAGGGATTTGCTGTGGGGTTATGATCTGGAGTCTTAGCGGGACAGGTATGACGGTAAGTGCTCCTAAAGCTTACTTGTGCCAAGCAGTCAGTGTGAGCCCGAGTGCTCACAATGAATTGTCATCTTGGAAAATAAAACTGGTAATCCAGAATGAGTTTTCACTCTGCTGAAGAGTATGGCCTGATTTGTAACTTCCTTGCAAATTAAAACTAATTGCTGCATCAAGACTCCAACCTGAAAAGTGCTCTACCGGCTGAGCTATCATGGCACTATTCAGTTTCATCCCTCACAACTTTAATTCCGCCATTGCCTCGTCTCCTACCTTCCAAACTTCACAGTTCTCCTGCATACCTCGCACGACTAGCATTCCTGAAGGTTCATAATCTAGCCACAGCGAAGGGGGCTGCTTCTTCAGGCTGTGGCTAAGCCATGTCTCCGCAGTATTCTTTTTTTTCAGGACTGCTTGTCCCTCAAGATATGCAGGAGAACTTCTGAGAATTTTGAAATTTAGGATATGAGGTAATTACAGCTCTGGGGGATGGTTTTAAGTCGTACATGGGTAGTTCATGAAGTTGAACGTATGCCTGTGACTGGCAAAGGTCTCAGTGTAGAGACCCGATCCGGCACACAGTTCTAATCTGTTGCGGAGTATCAGAACTGGTAATGCCCAGCTGATTGGAAAGCGGCAAAATTTTGTTGTACAGCAGTTATAAGTCAACGTCCTGATTCGAGAAACTTGCCATCTCAATCACAGACTCCACTTCCACCTAACTGAAACGAAGCCAGGACAATACAGCCTACTCCAACTACCGTAGTCCTCTCAGAACGCTTCCTTTGGTCTTTGCATGATTCAGATACTGCGCTGCATCTCCGCTTGGTCTACACTTGCCAAGCACTTGACCCAAGTTTCACCTTTTCATTGTAACCTGTAGGCGCCTGAGCTGCTGGCTTAAGCATGCCAAATGATTAATGTTTAGTTCCGTAATCAGTGACAGTTACATCAAGAGCTTGAAAGTGAGTTACATAGCTATGTGGGAGACAAGAAGTGAACAGTTTGAGGTTCAGATTCAGATTTCTGTTTTGTCGTATCTCTACCGGGGTTCGTATGAAAGTCAGCATGCCAAGTGGTAATCGAGAGCGCACGCCTGCAAAGTTGGCGCAGTGCTCAATCTGTGATATCAGCCATTCACGCCAACTTCACATTAAGAAGTGCACCGACGGGAGTTCTCTGCATTAGTGAGGTGCCGCTTCCTACCACATTAGATTCATTACTGGGTGTGTCACATGCCGTTCTTCAACAGTTGAACGCTAAGCCACACAAACCTCAATATCAACTGAAAATTAAACAACTGCAGCCGTCGCTTTCCCATTTAATTTATTTACACAACCAGTTTCGGTGTTCCATTCCACCACCTTCAGGCCCCTCGACCAATGTAAAAGGGATCCTTCTAACACTCCCCCCTAATGTGCAAAATCTAGCCACGTTACATCCTCAGATCTCTAGTTTACACGACAATACATCTTCGCTCATCAGCCGACGACAGTCTTTGGTTGATAAAGGAGGGGATAGTGTCGTGTAAACCACAGATCTACGGTCACCAGTTATATAATATCCTTTCGTGTTATCATTGCACAAGGATTGGATTCCTCCCAATTTACGTTAGTCAAGTTGCCTGAAGATGGTGGAATGGATCACAGAAACAGGTAGCGTAAATAAACTAAATGCCAAAGTGATGGCCGCAGGTGTTTTAATTTTCAGTTCATATTGTACAGCCGGCCGGAGCGGCCAAGCGGTTCTAGGCGCTACAGTCTGGAACTGCGAGACCGCTATGGTCGCAGGTTCGAATCCTGCCTCAGGCATGGATGTGTGTGATGTCCTTAGGTTAGTTAGGTTTAAGTAGTTCTAAGTTCTAGGGGACTGATGACCTCATAAGTTAAGTCCCATAGTGCTCAGAGCCATTTGAACCATTTTTGCCATATTGTACAGCCGAAGTCCTTGTTAACATCAATTACAGGGTTGTGCATACAAACAAACCTCATTACTATGGAAGTTACGTTACTGCTTCCTTGGCCAGCGACATCCCGGTTCCTGGCATATCCCGACACTGTGATACAATTTTCCATCACCTTCTACTGTAGCCAAGGCTACCCACTCAACCTGGAGACAGCCGATTATAATCTTAGTAGTGGGAAAAATTCTCATCATCAGTTCTTGGCTGGCAAGTGGAGAACAGATGGCGACGTCGAGTTGTTTATTTTCAGATCTAAAGGTAATATCCTGGATTAATTTTAAAACCTCTTCCCGGTGTCTCATGCAATGACGGCAAGTGATACTGTTGACGGTTGTCTGTCAGGCGGATTGGACTTCAAGTTCGGTAGCCCCATCCGTGTTATTCGAGAGGACTAGACTTAATTCTGGTTCCTGGTTCACACTTTCCACTCTCTCTCATTGTGGTGTCACCGCCAGACACCACACTTGCTAGGTGGTAGCCTTTAAATCGGCCGCGGTCCATTAGTATACGCCGGACCCGCGTGTCGCCACTGTCAGTAATTGCAGACCGAGTGCCACCACACGGCAGGTCTAGAGAGACGTCCTGGCACTCGCCCCAGTTGTACAGCCGACGTAGCTAGCAACAGTTCACTGACAATTACGCTCTCATTTGCCGAGACGATAGTTAGCATAGCCTTCAGCTACATTTGCTACGACCTAGCAAGGCGCCATAGCCTTTGATAATTAATATTGTGAAGCATGCATCATCAAGAGCGATGTTCTACAAATGTGGATTAAAGTTAAGTATTACAGCAACTGCGTCCATTTTCTAAGTTCTCAAGACATTGTCCTGTTCCAGACCTCACGCCAGTCAGCGTGTAATTAAACGCGTGCATTTCGGCCTCCTCTAGAAAAACAGTGTTGGCTCTTCTGCCAACACTACACTCATCACCACGAACAACACAATCTCCACATACATATGGGATCATTCAGCTGTACTGTACAGGCAAACTTAAGCCATTTGTTCCGCAGACTACAGAAGTGTAGCCAACTAGAAAGACTGTATTAGATGGTGCGCCCCACGATTAAATAAATACGATTGAGAATAATCTCCCAGTCCCCAAGAAATGAAAATGATCTACAAACTTAAATTAGAATCCAGCTGTCAATGATTTCTCAGTGTTATATTAGGATATTGTTTTGATGATACTACTGTGTAAAACGGGAGTCTCTCTTTTCATTACCGAGCGAGGTGGCGCAGTGGTTAGCACACTGGACTCGCATTCGGGAGGACGACGGTTCAATCCCGTCTCCGGCCATCCTGATTTAGGTTTTCCGTGATTTCCCTAAATCGCTTCAGGCAAATGCCGGGATAGTTCCTTTGAAAGGGCACGGCCGATATCCTTCCCCATCCTTCCCTAACCCGAGCTTGCGCTCCGTCTCTAATGACCTCGTTGTTGACGGGACGTTAAACACTAATCTCCTCCTCCTCCTCTCTTTTCATTGATTGTAGTGCATATTTACCCATTGGCTCTCCAGTGGAGTCAATAAAACTTAAATACAGTAGTTTGTTTCGCTTGATAGCTTGAGCGACTGGCGCTGACTTGTCAGTCAGCCTAAAGAATGTTTCCAGGAATTCGATTCAATATTCGAAGAAGCAGTACATTAAAAGTTGATGGTGATATTCATGACGGTTACAGTAATGGCTTGCTACTCTAGATAAGGATCTTCAGCGCCAAAGCTAAAATATTTAGAGATGAGTGCAGCTAAAAATTAACGAACTGTCAAACCATCCAATAAATGCGTGAAATCACACACACACACACACACACACACCACACTTTTTAAAACCGTGGTAACAGTCAATTTCTAGAACATATTACAAATGAGAGGCTATTGGAAAAGGGAAGTAAGTAAATAAATTTAGAACTAAAACACTAAGATATTCGACCTCCAACTTTAGTCTGGCGTCTGACCAATAGATGTAATTAAAAAAGACGGACATTATTCACCTCATGATTAGCTAAAATAGGGAGACACTACTCAGCTAAATTAATATTTGTTTACTTATCAGAACACAGAACACCAACAGGTAAGAAGTAACATAGTGAAAGGTACAAGTCAAAAAGAAACCTGCTCTCTAGCCAGAGCCGAAATTCATAAATCAGAGAACACTGCCCTATAATTAGACGAATAAGTAGTATTTCGTCTCTTTTCTTTCACTGGAAGATCGAACACCATAGTTGGACAGTAGGTGCCACCTTCCGTAGCTGGTTGTCCCTCACCCTCTTTCAGATTCGCTGAAACATGGCCTTTGGCTCAACAGCGAGATAACGACTCTCTGGCAGACAATAAAACGTGTCACAATAAATTCTAGTGGCGTGTCTTTCGCAACATTCTCGGCCTGCTCGTTTTCCTGGATTACACTGTGTCTTACTGCGCAGCAGAGAACGATACTCATCAACTGCTTTTGTAGCAGGACAAGGAACATTAATCGTCTGCATTATTTTTCCGCTGGTACATCTTTCCAGTGGCATGAACAGCAGTGAGAGAATCGGAGCAGATAAAAAAGTTCTTCCATAGATTCCGTATGTGATAAAAAGTATCCGGACATTCCCAGAAACGTACGTTTTTCATATTAGGTGCATTTTGCTGCCACCTATTCGATATCACCGAGCTCAGTAGTCATTAGACATCGTGAGAGAGCAGAATGGGGCGCTCTGCGGAACTCACGGACTTCGAACGTGGTCAGGTGATTGGGGGTCGCTTGTGTCATACATCTGTACGTGAGATTTCCGCACTCCTAAACATCCCTAGGTCCACTGTTTCCGATGTGATAGTGAAGTGGAAACGTGAAGGGACACATACAATAAAATGGAAATGGAAATGCCGTGTGGCTAGGGCCTTCCGTCAGGTAGACAGTTCGCCTGGTGCAAGTCTTTCGAGTTGACAACACTTCGGCGACTTGTTTGTCGAAGGGGATGAAATGATGATGATAAGGACAACACAACACCCTGTCCCTGACGGGAGAAAATCTCCGACCCAGCCGGAAAGCGAACCCGGGCCGTTAGGTATGACATTCCGTCGCGCTGACCACTCAGCTACCAGGGGCGGACCACGTACAACACAAAAGCGTACAGGCCGACCTCGTCTGTTGACTGACAGAGACCGCCTAGAGCTGAAGAGGGTCGTAAAGGGTAATAGGCAGACGTCTATCCAAACCATCACACAAGAATTCCAAACTGTATCAGGATCCATTGCAAATACTATGACAGTTAGGCGGGAGGTGAGAAAACTTGGATTTCATGGTCAAGCGGCTGCTCATAAGCCACATATCACGCTGGCAAATGCCAAACGACGCCTCGCTTGGTGTAATTGGACGATTGAGCAATGGAACAACCTTGTATGGAGTGACGAATCACGGTACACAATGTGGCGACCCGATGGCCCGATGTGGGTATGGCGAATGCCCGGTGATCGTCGTATGCCAGCGTGTGTAGTGCCAACAGTAAAATTCGGAGGCGGTAGTGTTATGGTGTGGTCGTGTTTTTTATGGAGGGGGCTTGCACTTCTTGTTGTTTTGCATGGCACTATCACAGCACAGGCTTACATTGATGTTTTAAGCACGTTCTTGCTTCCCACTGTTGACGAGCGATTCGGGGATGGTGATTGCATCTTTCAACACGATCGAGCACCTCTTCATAATGCAAGGCCTGTGGCGGAGTGGTTACACAACAATAACATCCCTGTAATGGACTAGCCTGCTCAGAGTCCTGACCTGAGTCCCACAGAACACCTTTGGGATGTTTTGGAACGCCGACTTCGTGCCAGGACTCACCGACCGACATCGATACCTCTCCTCAGTGCAGCACTCCGTGAAGAAGGGGCTGCCATTTCCCAAGAAACCTTCCAGCACCTGATTGAACGTATACCTGCGAGAGTGGAAGCTGTCATCAAGGGTAAGGGTGCGCCAACACCATACTGAATTCCAGCATTACCGATGGAGGGCGCCACGAACTTATAAGTCATTTTCAGCCAGGTGTCCGGATACTTTTGATCACATAGCGTATCATTGTTTTCTGTACACGATAAATTAATTTGAAATGGATTTAGAAGGCACGAAAATGGACAACGACGAAGCAGCAACAGGAATTCACTAGCTAGACGCATCAATGTATACAGCGAAGAATTTATGGTGTTTACCTAAAATATTGTCGAAGGAAAATTTAAGACCTGCCTTGAAAGCGCATTCTTTCTTCTTTTAACTGACGACTTTAAGGAATTCAAGATGGCGAGCTACCTCAGTCTTTACGTAAAATACTAATTTTCGCTACAGCATTTTCAAAAAGAGCTTTTCTTACACGTATGGAAAAGAATCTCATTGTTCACAGACGATTATTGAGAAGTAGTTCCAAGAGTGAGGGGGAAACAGTATCGAATATAGACTTGTGTGGTGAACATTTTTTTTTTTTCGTCGTTGTCACGAGAGATTGCCGCCTGACGTTAATTTGCAGCTCACCAGCCTCTACGTAGAGGCCGGTAAAAGCGCCGGTCCTCAACAAGAGATCATCCTACATTTCTGACGAAAATAGTGACGCACAGGTACGGGGAGGAGGGAACTAAATGACGCTTCGCGGGTCGAGAGGATATATGATGCCATTACAGTGATTAAAAAATGGTGCTGTATTATAAAGAATTTGGTAGTGTGAGCTATGAGCTCACTTATTAGTACGACGTTGCAACCCCACTGCCCTGGATGCGTGCATCGATTCATTTTGGATCGGTCTCATATAGCCGTTGTATCCTTTTCTGAGGCAGTCTGGCTCACAACTGTTGTAACTGGACCTTCAGACTATCGATACTGACACTGGAGCGAAGTAGACGTTCGGGTTGGTACCACACATTTCCTGCGAATATGGAGATCTTTCTGGCCACGTCAGAGTCTCAGCATAGCTCGGACAGTTCCTGGAGACAAGTGCCATGTGTGGACATTGATTGTTCTGTTGGAAAATAGCACCAAGATACTACCAAGATACTATATCATGAGCGGCAACACATGACGTCCCAGGATGTCCGTGACATACCGGTTGTGCCATTAGAGTTCCCTCAGTCACTACAAGCAGTGAGATGTGGCTTCCCATACCATGATGCCAGGAGTAGTAGGTAAGGCAACGGCGGTGTCACCCCACTCTCCATTGTTGTCAAATTTATTCGAGATGGCGGATACAAGATGGCGGCAATAGATGTGACAACATCACTCTGACATCATGGAGGGAATTTAGAATTTTGGCCATTTCCCCTCCTCCCTCCTCTCCCCTCCCCTCCCCATCTAGAAATTGGTGGGAAAAGGACTCAGTCTGTGCTGGGCTGCTGGATAGAATGGGCGTTAGTATTTATTTTGTATGCATTGTTTATTTAAAGAATTTGAGTTGTCATGGACAGTAGACCTGTCCTGTGTGTTCACCTTGAGGTTTGGAGACCAACCGGCCTAGTTCACAACTCCGCCGCCAGAGGGCATTGTCCCTCCTCCCTCCCATCCCGTGACGTAATGCAAGGTGGCGGTCTGGGGAGAAATGGCGGGAAATTCTCTCAGTTTGTGTGTAGCTGCTGGACTGGGAGGATTGACATAATTGTTTATTTGCGCACTACGTGTTCATTGCAGATGTCTGTGCTGGAGGAGGAGGAGTTTAACGGGTATGTTGGCTGTAATCATGCGGCTGAGGACTGTGTTCATAGCCATCTGCACGACGCTTGGAAAGCAATGATATTTTGTGAATGTATGAAAAAGACGAATACACTTCATCATTATGAAGATGCAGCAGGATGGAGACGTTCACCCCAGTCTCCGCACGCCGCTGGGTGAGGCCACGCGCCAGGTTCACGGCGCTGCCACGCAGTTGCCGCAGGGGCAGCCACACGCGCTAAGCAGGAAATACCTGAAAGCTTCCTCCTCCCCATCCCCTGCGCACTGATTCACTTTGTCGCTGAACACGAACTGCTTCTGGAGTTATTACATCTGGTGTCTAAGCAATGAGCGGAATATTGTCACACATGTAACTTGAAAATATCACAGGAACTAAATGTACCACTGCACAAACAGAGTGAGCTTTGTAGATGACGCAGGAATGTTTCAACAATTTTCGATGTAATTATACGTTTTATTCCGAGAAATACTATTACCGCTCTTGAACATGGACTCTAAAAAAAGATCGTGACACGCTTGTGAAACCACCTCTGAGACACTTTGCGTGTTTTTCTGGAAAATACCCTTTTCTTTGAGCACAAGATGCTTCAGCAGTTACTACATACAATTGAATATGTCTCTAAATACACTTTCGAAAACATCGCTGTACAGTGGTTTGCTTCAAATTTGCAGTGTATACCGCCACACTAGAACACAGACTCTAAAAAAAGATCACGGCACGCTTACGAAAACTCTCGTCTCCCTCCACTGCTCTGGAATATTTGCATGCATAAAAAAATTAGGTAAAGTGTTTAACACCTCGATACATTTGCAAATTATGCTTTAAACGATTTGTTTCAAATACACTTGCAACAAAACACTGCACTGTCCTCCCAGGTGCAGGTGGAACGGAAATAAATTACGGCAAATACACTCGAAAATACATAGTGTGGGAATATTGTTTACAAATTGAAACGAAAATGAATGGGCGCAAATACACCGCATTGAAACTCTGAAAACGATCCTACATCATGTAAAAAAATATTGTCAAATACACTGTCACAGTAGTTTGGTGCACGAGACACAGTCGTAAACTCACGAACCTCAAAGCGGCGGCGCGTCCGTCAGGGGCCGAAGCTCGCCACGAAGCGAAGCAGCGGCGGAAGTGGGGCTTTCCGGCAGGATTCTCGAGCACGCGAAGACCGTGGCCGGCAGACCGACACCAACCCGTCCCGGGTGCTCAGACCAGCATTCATCTGCAGGTGGGGTAGAATGCCGCACTCCTATTGACTCCCTGTGTAAAATGGCGGGTGGTGGGAGGGGGGTATAGGTTACATAAACCTACGTCGTGATGCAGTCGCTCTCATTCTGCCTTCGTCAGTTCGCCTGTGTGGTTCACTGTGTGTTCTTGTACTATTTTTCTGGGGGGGTGGGGGGGGGGGGTGGGGGGGAATAAGGCCTACAAATTCCAGCGACAGTATCAGCAGTAGTAGCAGCAGAAGTAAACGCTTTCGCCAGGACAGTCTACCATGTGAGTCAGTTGTTCTAATCATTCATTGTACCTGTGTGTGACCAGTAATTTTAGTATCGCTCACAGCACTTGTTTAGGTCGCAGTCAGTAGGCGCATACCTCCGTGCTACCGAGCTTTTGAACGGCTCATTGCTGTTATTTTTAGCGTGTGACGATTTTTTTTTTATTCTGTAGCTAGTATTACAGTCCTTTTTTTCTTGTCGTTGTAGCCTTCATCCCTTAGATGTTAGCTGATCTAGATCGGCAGCTGGAGGCTAAGAGACTACTACAGCAACAGCCTCCAGCAATAATAACCGAGTTGGCGCAGAAAGAACGTAAGTGCGTTTATTTTTTATTTTATTTTTTTTAACATGTGGCTGTTAGAGAAAATATTTTTTCCGTTCACGTTATGTACTGTGGTTCTAATGATAAGGGCTTGGGAATGTATATACATTTACTTTTCGTAACATGATGCATTCAGTTGTCTGAGACATGTTCTTTGCTTTTCTACGTGTTTCTATCGATGAGGACGGATACGTAGAGGTATGTGTCGAGATCGAGGCCGAGAGCCTGGAGCAATCGATTCAATCTTGTAAGTAGCATAGTACGATTTTCAAATTCAGTGTTTTTCATCAATAATTAATTTCAGTGAACTAGAGAATACGGTTTTCTGTTTGTATTTCAATGAGCTATAGAAAACGATTTTCAGTACGATTTTCTGTGTGCATGTCTCTAACATTTTAGAGAAATAATTACATTCAGTGTATTACTGTTGTAGGTAGGGCCACTGAGCAAGATATATGGCCCCAAGGTGAGAGTGAAATACCAGGGTGGGTGCAAGAGATGACGGCTGCTGTAGAGGAAGGTGAAAGGCAGCGTTATCTAGCCCTTTCGGGAGAGGATGAGGATATACCGGTTTGGGTGGGAGAGCTACTGGAAAATCCAACTGAACTGCTCAATCCTTGGACCTAGACTGGAAAAGGTGATTAGAATGCAACCATCGTCGTTAGAGCATATAACTATTATTGGTCTGAAATGTTAATGATTTATAGTATACACTACTGGCCATTAAAATTGCTACACCATGAAGATGACATGCTACAGACGCGAAATTTAACCGACAGGAAGAAGATGCTGTGATATGTAAATGATTAGCTTTTCAGAGCATTCACACAAGGTTGGCGCCGGTGCCGACACCTACAACGTGCTGACATGAGGAAAGTTTCCAACCGATTTCTAATACAAAAACAGCAGTTGACCGGCGTTGCCTGGTGAAACGTTGTTGTGATGCCTAGTGTAAGGAGGAGAAATGCGTACCATCACGTTTCCGACTTTGATAAAGGTCGGATTTTAGCCTATCGCCATTGCGGTTTATCGTATCGAGACATTGCTGCTCGCGTTGGTCGATGACTGTTAGCAGAATATTGAACCGGTGGGTTCAGGAGGGTAATACGGAACGCCGTGCTGGATCCCAACGGCCTCGTATCACTAGCAGTCGAGATGACAGGCATCTTATCCGCATGGCTGTAACAGACCGTGCAGCCACGTCTCGTTCCCTGAGTCAACAGATGGGGACGTTTGCAGGACAACAACCATCTGCACGAACAGTTCGATGACGTTTGCAGCAGCATGGACTAGCAGCTCGGAGACCATGACTGCGGTTACCCTTGACGCTGCATCACAGACAGGAGCACCTGCGATGGTGTACTCAACGACGAACCTGGGTGCACGAATGGCAAAACGTCATTTTTTCGGATGAATCCAGGTCCTTTTTACAGCATCACGATGGTCGCATCCGTGTTTGGCGACATCACAGTGAACGCACATTGGAAGCGTGTATTCGTCATCGCCATGCGGGTGTATCACCCGGCGTGATGGTATGGGTTGCCGTTGGTTACACGTCTCGGTCACCTCTTGTTCGCACTGACGGCACTTTGAACGGTGGACGTTACATTTCAGATGTGTTACGACCTATGGCTCTACCCTTCATTCGATCCCTGCAAAACCCTACATTTCAGCAGGATAATGCACGACCGCATGTTGCAGATCCTGTATGAGCCTTTCTGGATACAGAAAATTCTCGACTGCTGCCCTGACCAGCAAATTCTCCAGATCTCTCACCAACTGAAAACGCCTGACCAATGGTGGCCGAGCAACTGGCGCGTCACAATACGCCAGTCACTACTCTTGATGAACTGTGGTATCGTGCTGAAGCTGCATGACAGCTGTACCTGTACACGCCATCCAAGCTCTGTTTGACTCAATGCCCAGGCGTACCAAGGCCGTTATTACGGTCAGAGGTGGTTGTTCTGGGTACTGATTTCTCAGGAGCTATGCACCCAAATTGCGTGAAAATGTAATCACATGTCAGTTCTAGTATAATATATTTGTCCAATGAATACCCGTTCATCATCTGCATTTCTTCTTGGTGTAGGAATTTTAATGGCCAGTTTGAGTGTTGTACTTAATTTTTTTTCGTTGTTCTTATGTTACAGAGACATCACAGTCGCCACCAGTGTCACAACAGCTGGCTCTAGCACGAGTGCCTAGAGCGGTGGTTGCGGAGGCAGGAATGAAACACGCGACCAAGCAGCATGCACCGCCGCGCAAAACATTACTAGCAACTGCACGAGAGGTGGGGGCAGTAGCTACCACCGCCGCAGCGCCGGCCCCAGCGCGAAGGCATACCCCTGGCATCCGTGAGTGGTTCAGTTGGAAGAAGAAGAAGAAAAAGAAGAACAGCAACGATCTCCCCCCCCCCCCCCCCTCCTATTAGGCTGGCTGTGGTAAAGGCTCCAGCACGTAGTGGCAGCAGCGGCACTGTCGCCGCAACTGGGGTGTTCCCACTGGCTCTCACTGCCGCCACCTCATCCTACTCCCGCTCTGACTGGTCACCCTCGGCGGCAATGGAAGGTGTGTCTACAATATTGCAGTGCCTTTGTTATTCTGATAACGAAGCACTGTGGCGACCACAGCTGTTACGGAACACATCAGATGAATTTTGATGTGTTTCGGATAGGTTAAAGCACCGCGAGTTCTACCAATACCCAAACGTCTTGTGGTTCTTTTTCATTCCTCATCCCATCCCTCTCCGCTCTCTCGACGGCAGGGGCCCCCGCTGCTGGTGCTTCAACTATTGCTCGAACAGTCAAGAACGCGCAAAACTCCCAAGCTCAGTTAGAAGAAACAAGAAGACATAACCGTACAATGGAAGCCACAGCCATCGGAAAGGGACTATACTTGAAATCGTACAGGAAGGGCTTTGGTCTATTCGTAAATTTTTTTAAAATAAAGAAGCCCATTAGCAGTCCTACCAGACCGGTCACTCACAAATACTGGTCTTCTTAAGTTTGTTAGAAAAAAATGAAGATTACAAGATTCCGTGGTGGTTTATGTGGGATACACTACCGGAGACTACGTGGAAAAGTGGTGAATGTGGTATTGTGAATTTAGATGTTTCTGGAGGTCCTGGCACCCACTGGGTGTCATATGTTGTGAAAAATGCAAATACCGTCTACTATTTCGACTCATTTGGTGATCTGCAACCACCAGAAGAATTACAACGGTATTTCACTCGCTGAAGACGTGTGTTCTACAATTTTCGGCGTTATCAGGACCTTAACACACACCTCTGCGGACATCTATGCATCATGTTTCTCTTGATGTTTACAAAGAATAATAAAAATATATAAGGAAGAGCTTTAAACATTCCTTCATCAGATGCAATGTCGTACATTTTGACTGTAAAATTACTTCCCACCAACTGATTTGAAAATTGGTCAATGGAGTACTGCATTGATTGGACAGGAGACATACATCTGCATCCCAAATATCACCGAGACTAACAACAAACTTCATCTGGATATTAATAGTGAAAAAGTCATTGTGGAAATAGAACCTGATGCATATGATGTCGATGATTTAAACGACGTTTTAAAACAGTCTGGAAAAGGTATTGACCTATGTGCAAACATTAGTACACTTAAATCTGAAATAAGGACTGTGAATGCAACGATTAACATTAACCAGAAAGATTCAGTAGGGAGCCTACTGGGTGTCACAAAAGGACAGGTTTTCAAGAAGGATCCTAGTTAATTTTACATGTCAGATCAGACTGTGGACATACCACCTGCCAGCACAATCCGAGTCGAGTGTAACATTGCAACGAAATCCTATCTCAACGACCGTCTGATTCATATTATTTACGGATTCTTCCCCTCCGTTGTAACAGGATACAAGATTGTTGAGACTCCCATTAATTCCAAGGACAGCTCAGACATTAGACTATTTGGAGTTGTGTATTGTGAACCAGAAAAATCAACTTGTTGACTTTCGCTGTGAGGAAATCATTGTACGCTTACATGTAAGGCAGGATGGACGTACCGTAAAAATCAGTGCACTCAATCCACAGCACGTCACTTTGCTGCCAAACCACAAAGTGATAACACGTGGGAACTACGAGTTTCTTAAATCAGTTGGATTGAAACCTCACAATGACGTCCTTACTCAGTATAATCAGTCCAGTAGAGCATTATGAGCGAATCATATGGCAGGACTACTTCTCGCATAAACCTTATGCTTCAACCATATTTAACAAGAATGATGAAATTGGACTGTCATCCAGCACCAAGACGCACTGACGCCTCCATGCAAGAGTTTGATATGTTTGGAAGGACCACTCAAGAAAACCGACTGCAGTACTCAGTGGGATCCAAGTTTAAACGCAATGCTTTAGCATTCCTGTTTCCAGAGATACGTGATGGACTCAATGGGTCTGAGATCGATCGTACACACAATGTCGGCATAACATCAACTGTTAAAACATACGTCTCTGTATCACCCACGGATTTGAATGGTTTAGAAAATTCGGGATGGTTCATAGACGATCCGGCGGATAGAACAGTTGTAGAGCACAAACGATTTACTGCATGCATACCTCTAAAAATTCTTATGGGCTACTTTGAGGACATGAAGCAGATTATTATAAATATTAAACAGGAACTGATTCTAGTGCGACAGATAGTAACTCATACAGTGAAGTAGCTCAAGAGGAGAATATGATCACAATCAGCAAGATAGTATGGCAAATGCCTCACATCAGGGTGTCAGACGAGTAGTGTTCGAAGTTTTTAAACTTCTGAATTCCGGTACATATCTATCACTAACATTTCGCTCTTGGGAGGTTTTCGATTACAGAACGCTATCGATTGCAGACAAACATGGACTATTAAAACGTCTTCAGTCAGCGGCTGTGACCAAGCGGTTCTAGGCGCTTCAGTTCGGAACCGCGCTGCTGCTACGGTCGTAGGTTCAAATCCTGCATCAGGCATGGATGTGTGTGATGTCCTTAGGTTAGTTAGGTTTAAATAGTTCTAAGTCGAGGGGACCGATGACCTCAGATGGTAAGTCCCATAGTGCTTAGAGCCACGTATAACGTCTTCGCAGCTAGATACGCCTAGATTCATCATACTCGAGTTTCAGATTGATAGAAAAAGGAATATAGCAAATGAATCCACTGTAATAGACAACTGCAAGTTAACCAATACCCAGAGTATTCCACAACGGCATCTCGAGGTGTGAACATCATTGCAAACGCTCAAAGTTTCTATGATGATGAGCGTAGACAGTTCATATTTAAAGACATTGCATTTGTAGCATACACAGAAGATGCCGGAATAATAGAGACATTCTCCGTAAACATTGCATCACCGAGGTCTTTCAAGGATGTGAAATGCGCTGAAAAATGGAAGAGTGCAAAGTGCATAAGACATTTCTACCATGAAATCACTGGGATGACCCTGGCATCATGATGTCGCCTCGATTATTCGACTACACCGATAATATCATCTACATGAAGGGGAAGGGGAAGATGTCACGGCCGGCCGGTGTGGCCGTGCGGTTAAAGGTGCTTCAGTCTGGAAGCGCGTGACCGCTACGGTCGCAGGTTCGAATCCTGCCTCGGGCATGGATGTGTGTGATGTCCTTAGGTTAGTTAGGTTTAATTAGTTCTAAGTTCTAGGCGACTGATGACCTCAGAAGTTAAGTCGCATAGTGCTCAGAGCCATTTGAACCATTTTTGAAGATGTCACGGATGCGTCGAAACTTCAAGTTTACTGCTATTCAAAACCTAGAATTCAACGAGTGTCCTGCTCTCCATGGACTCAAGAAGAAGAAGAAGAAGAAGAAGAAGAAGAAAAAGAAGAAGAAGAAGAAGAAGAAGAAATGTGAAAATAGTGTTTCTGCGTCTGCATTTGAAAATGTAAAATTACTTTCAAGTTGGATGAGAAATAAATGAATTTTTACCGCATAACATGTGTATGATTTCTCTTCACGCTGTTCCCACTTTGATAATATACAGTTTCGTCCGCATACTATGTCCGTGGTTATCTTTGGGCGCAGGAGAAAATATTTTAGATATGTTTAGTATATGTCTTTGGAATCGGACGCGGTCACGTGCCTCCTGCTCCTATAACCCAACCTGTTGCTGCACGGTAGGCACAATTCGACGCAACCATCCTATATATTTTGTTATTCTCTGTCTTAAACTTCACCTTCTAAATAGCACTCATCTTCAGAAAAACTAATATAATTCGTGACCTGCACAGCCTTTATATAACATACACACACAACGCAATAGGAGGATAGGTTTTTTTATAAATAACAACGACAACAACAACAACAAAGACATATGGTAACGAATTTTTCCGTTTATTCAGCTCACACAGATATAATAGAGTTCTTGTGATTACAATTCAGTTCTTCAGGTACGATATAGCTCTTGAGGTACAACTTGATTGTGCTATTCCAATGCAGAGATACTTTTCACTTACACGCTACATCAGTAACACTGGCTGAGAACTTTTCCTTTTTTTACAATTTTTTTTCTCAGTAGCACTGCATGAGAATGTTTACAGATTTTCCAGATATATAGATCTACGCTAAAAACGCTAATGCAGAGATACTTTTTTTTTACTCCTACAACTAAATTCCACAGTCCCAGTAGCATAGCTTTCACAATAATTCTGATGGACTGTGTACACTTAGAAACTAATTTCCATAGCTCCCAATAGCAAAGGTTTTTACAATAATTCTGATGAACTGTGAACTATATGGATATACACACTTAAAAATTAATCTAACTTGTATGGCTAGTGGCAGGTGGAAACTTAAAAAACTATTCTATTGACAAGACGCACATGACACATACGTTATGTATGAATAAATAAACATACAGATTTTTTCTGTTTACGCTTTTAATAAATATAAATATATTTTTTTGTTTGTTTATGCTTTTTAACTTTTTTCACACACTTGGTGTGCACATGCATGGTGTGTGTGTGTGTGTGTGTGTGTGTGTGTGTGTGTGTGTGTGTGTGTGTGCGTGTGTGGTATAAATATTTATTTATTTATGTGTACTATGTACATGTGTACACACACACACACACACACACACACACACACACACACAAAATCACTTTCACTATGATAAAAGGGTCATACTACTACTTTGCAGACTCTCTTTCTCTCTCTCTGTCATTAATTCTCTCCCTCTCGCTCAATCAGAGTCCCCCACCCCTTCTCTCGCTACAAGCGAGTAATGTGAGTACGGGAGAGCTTCAGTCTGGTCATCACAAATGACTCTTGTATCATCATGAGCCGACAAGCCGATATTACACTGCAGCACAGTGAACACCTCGTGTCCTCTTGATTGAATACAAGTTTGCGTACCATATGTGGCAGCTGCGGTGCAGCACCGCAAACACCGCTGTACAGGCACCACAAATAGCGCCGGCCGAAGTGGCCGTGCGGTTAAAGGCGCTGCAGTCTGGAACCGCAAGACCGCTACGGTCGCAGGTTCTAATCCTGCCTCGGGCATGGATGTTTGTGATGTCCTTAGGTTAGTTAGGTTTAACTAGTTCTAAGTTCTAGGGGACTAATGACCTCAGCAGTTTAGTCCCATAGTGCTCAGAGCCATTTGAACCATTTTTGAACCACAAATAGTTTTCGACATAGAGGGCTCTCGATGTCATACGTAGCACATCCTTAGCCTGCCTCTGGGTGGCATTTTTCAATGTGCAGTATGCATACATTTTTGATCGCAGACCTACAAACTCCACAATTGGCAATCCATTTGGCTCGTCTTTCGTAAGGCCGATAATCTTGTTCTGTGGAACAATACCATAAGGATTATCGGCTGTGTATGAGGACATGTTGAATTCATTACCGTGGTACCTCATTAGTTTATATGGATTGCAGCTCTTCACCCAATAGATGCGGCTCTCTGTATCCATAAAAAGTAATTTAGGATCTGTGAAGTGAGGTTTCGTCAACTCATAATGAAAGTGGTACATGTGGAGTTTGGACAGGTCGGGTATGCACATTACCACATAAATAGGTTTCGTAAACTCTATTGCAGTCTTCGCTATCTCCACAGCAACAAAGTTCATACTGTATATGGTGACCCACATAAATTTTGGTCTTTCAGTGTATTTTCTTATGCCATAACGCCCACCCCATTTGCTTCTAATCAAAATTTCACTTCGTTCCCTCAAATTCTCTATTGTTTTACCGAAAATTGAAATATTCATTAATTTATAAAAATCTTTCTCGAAGTCATACGTCGTGAAAGCTCTCTGTCTCGTATTTAGATAAATCTACTTCTTCAACCAGGGAGACTGCTTGAAGGAGATAGCCCAGCTGATTCTAACCAGCTCCATCCCCCAGCTGAGACACTGCTGGAGATTACGACAATGAATAATCGATTTCCTCTTATTCCTCATCGTTGTCATCAGTTTTGGGATGGAGTCTCTTCACGGAACTAGCTGCTATGGACACAGCGTGCGCATCATGCAGACTAATAGGGTATGTGAGTTCTGCCTCCACCACATACCCTACTTCAGAATCAGCTGCCAAGCCCCCCATAATTTTCCACCTAATCCCTTTCATTTCTCTTCGGGCAGGTGTAGAAACTCGCCAATCAGCAGTGACTGCTGCATGGCGTGCCCGTATAAGCTATTTACATCCAAGTACATTATGTAACTCGACTCAAGGGATGCATTGAACCTGTCACCCATACGTGGGTTATTTGCCTTCACATGCCTATAGACACATTGGCAAAATCCGCCATGGATCCCTCACTCAAAGAAAAGAAACGTGTCAGCATCGGTCAATAATTTTATGCTGCACTTTGTTTTCTTGAGCGTCCAAAGACAACCCAGGTGCCATGTAATAAAAGGCAGGATCCAGAGAATGGTCACGCATAGACTCCGGAATTTCTCGAAAACGTCCGCAAGCAAGTGTGCACGTCTAGGTCCACGTAAAGCCGTGTGTACTCTCCTAAAGTAGAGATGTTGAATTATCTCCAGACATCCACAGCATGTTCATACTCTGCATCCGTTATGGCATTGCCTGTGAGGTTGCTGGAGAATGCAATTATGTTGGGTAGCCTGGTTCTGTTGAGTTTTGCCTTACTATCGACATACTCGTATGGGAAAACACCCTTTCTAGTCACAAGCTGAAATTTTTCCACTTCGAGAAATGCAACTCAGGTGATATATTCCCCCGAGGTAGAGTTTCAACGAGTTCCTGAAGTAGCCCTTGCATAAAACCGAGCGTGTCAAGGAAGCGGAGTGGAATAAATCGTACCAGGTCTTTGGAAACTCAATCTTCTAGATGCTCTGCTAATAACTTCTCTGGGGAAAGGGCATTGAGGCACCTTAGGCAAATATGCTTTCTATGTTCATGTTCATGTTCATGTTTACTCTGTGTTTGATCCAAATATAGTGATAATTATTACCTTTAGAGAAAACTAGCGTGTTTACACCCATCTCATGCTCAGCAGCAAATTCTGAGAAATGGAGGGGGCCGATGACAATATGCTTGCCCTGCTCATCTGAATTGTTTTTCTTCTCCAGGCCATAAACATGAATCGATATTCCGGTATTCTGCGCCTCAAATTTGGATGTATCCTGGATCTTGATGGGGAACTAGATACCATCAAAGTTATAACACCTATGAATATTATCACCTACATGGTATGTACTGGGACACTCAGGATTATCTCTGTAATTGTAATTTCTCTCACAAGCCAGGATTGACCAAGCAAAAAAAAAAAAGCCTGATCCTTTCTAATTTCGACATTCATGCATGTCCTCTTATTTGCTATATCCTTATGGAGCTTGATACAGCTAGACCCTCCATTTACCGGATCATAGACATGTGTATGGATGTCCAGGTGTAGCAGTTGGCTGAGTGCTTTAGCCGACCCTATCACTTCCATCTCGGAAAACCGGCCCAGTATGGCAGTCAAAGCCCGCACGGTTAGCTGTGTGGTCTAATGCACTGCTTTCTGGATGGGAAGGCATGCTGGTCCCTGGCACGAATTCGCCCGGCGGATTAGTGTAGAGGTCCGGTGTGCCAGCCAGTCTGTGGATGGTTTTAAGGCAGCTTTCCATCTGCCTCGGCGAATGCGAGCTGGTTCCCCTTATTCCGCCTCAGTTACAGTATGTTGGGCGATTGCTGCACAAACACTTCCTCCACGTACGTGTACCGCATAATTACCCTACCACGGAAACACATTGGGGTTACACGCATCTGTGGTGTGAGACATTCCCGGGAGTGTGTGTGTGTGTGGGGGGGGGGGGGGGGTGTCCACTGGGGGGCCGAACCGCACAATAACCCTGGGTTCGGTGTGGGGCGGCGGTGGGATGAGTGGACTTCTGTAGCCTGTTGTGAAGTTGTGAACCACTGAGGGCTACGGTGGGGACGAAGCCTCTCCGTCATTTCTAGGTTCCCAGTTCCATACAATACAATACAATGACAGTCAAGATGGATTTATGAAACCACTCGGCGGTTGACGTGCCCCGCGTTATCACGCCATTTTCTCCCAAAGATAATGAAAACTTATCTATTGTGAAACTCTGCACCGTGATCGGTTGGAGTTGTCTGGGCATCTATTCACCCCTGTCTGCAGCAAGGGCTCAAACACATCTGTAGCATTTTTCCCCATTTTTGTGTTAACAGGTAATTCTCAGGCATATTTGGAGAGTGTGTTAATAACCATTAAAATATATTTGAATCCATTATTCTCACGTGAATATTCCCTCCTATCTACAAGATCAGCCTGTCATAAGTCATCCTAACCTTTAATCATAACATGCCTACAAGGGCATGTTTTGTGCAGTTCTTGAACTGCTGTCCTCATACTTATTCGATGATACCTCTCTCTCTCTAAGCTCAGAGATGACTGAAAAAGCC
Organism: Schistocerca piceifrons; assembly: GCF_021461385.2. Lineage (NCBI taxonomy): Eukaryota > Metazoa > Arthropoda > Insecta > Orthoptera > Acrididae > Schistocerca > Schistocerca piceifrons. The sequence goes on along the minus strand of NC_060149.1, from coordinate 421,397,506 downwards.
TCATTCGAATGAGCTGTATTACCTGCAGCAGCTGATGCCATGAGTAGATGTAGTCGATCTATTAGCTCGTTGGGGTCGTCATAATATATTAACTGCGGGATTCGATTGTCACTGTTTATGCACAATGTCAATACCATCACCTCTGCTGCTGCTGTTGTTGTAGTTAAAATTACCAAATATGCAGCAACCAGTCGCAAAATCATGTTTTTGCGACTGGTTGCTGCATATTTAGTAATTTTATGGTTCACGGTCGCTGCACGACTTGGTAACCACATGGACCCCCCATTCGTTGTTGTAGTTGTTTTCATCTTCAACTACTGGTTTTATAATGGTTTTATACTTCTCGTTGCTTTGGCTTTTTGCGATCTTATACATAAGTCAAATGCAGTATTTCACGGTACACTTCCCCATCATTAACTGAATAATTCATGGGTTTTTTCGTGGGTCTTAGGAAAATCCGATTCATTAAACCAGGTGTTCTCTCGGACTGCCTAATATCAATCTGTCTTGTGTCATCAGTAACATTTACAAGCTGCGTACACAGCATGTACGGGTCTTCCCCTGCTGACGCCGAATGTTCTATCTGGCCAGGGGCGTGACGGATAATGAATTCGTCAATGGCAACACCATCGTTATCGTGTGGTTTTGTTTTTGCTGAGAGCTGCCTGAGAGATTCAGTAAGAAGCTTAAAGGGCTAGTGTTTGCTGTCGATCCATATGCCCTAACTTTAGCAGCCATTACTTCTCTCAAACGGCTTTTTGCACCCGAATGACTTTCTGCTTAGTTGACATCTTGGTGTATACTAATCAGACATCCCTGCAGCGTGTGACTTTATGTATGCACTCTTCTTCCTCTTATTATGTGCCTGCTCCCCCTTCTCAATAGCCGGCCGGAGTGGCCGAACGGTTAAAGGCGCTACAGTCTGGAACCGCACGACCGCTGCGGTTGCAGGTTCGAATCCTGCCTCGGGCATGGATGTGTGTGATGTCCTTAGGTTAGTTAGGTTTAAGTAGTTCTAAGTTCTAGGGGACTTATGACCACAGCAGTTGAGTCCCATAGTACTCAGAGCCATTTGAACCCTTTCTCAATAACAAGGGCCTCTACATCTATTTTCCTTTCAATAGCCTCAACCTTTTCAGTTAAGTCAGTTACTTTCTTACCGATTTCATTAACTAACTCATTAGATGCGTTGATAATTTTCAGCAGAGTCTGGTAATACGTCTCTAGCTCCCTGCGCACACGTCCAACATTATGCACGATAGCCTGAATTTCCGCATCCATTCACACGCGTATATTCTGTCTATGTACACCCATTCTATCGGGTTGAGTGCCAAACACGAGCGAATTTGTCTATTGTGCAACGCATACTGATACTTTCCGGGCTATATATAAAGAAACTCTTGGAAGTTTCGCCTATATCTCCTATCGTTCAGTTTTCTTGTTTTATCAATAACGAGAAATCCATATGGTGAATGATTCCAGCAATCGGCGCATATCTTTACAAAATCATTCAACGACATGTCAGTTCTACATGTGCTTGGTAAATGTGTTTTAAATTCAGACTGTCTTGTTTGAAGGCTATAATGAAGTATGCATTATCCCTAACCTACTGTTTCGGGATTCTGGAATATGTTTGGCTTAGATAAAATACACCAGCACCTATATGACGACCGAAACAGAAATATTTTCGAATTTGGTCTTGGTTCTCCCCAGTAACAACGTCAAATAAAAAGACAGTGTTTGGCTTTACTTTTTCAGGTTGGGGGCTATCACCACTTTCACTGAATTTCGTGTATGTAACGCCTTTTACACCGCACAGTATCTCCTGTAATAGCTGATAGTTGGGCTGAAACAGTGTTTCTGAAAATACAAAAACATGTGCAAATCGAACTCCATCTACGTGTGTTAGCAGCGTCATGAAAACATTAGTCTTGTCACAGTTGGATGGACCTACAATAATTGCTCATATATTATCAGGAAGGAGTACCTCATTCTTTTTCTTCTTCTTCTTCTTCAGGTCTTTTTTGCACCTTCACAGAACCATTCAGCACACCGACTACATCAGGTACTGACAAGTAGAGTGCATTATAGAAAGGCACACTTGTAAGGTATGTGTAGCCACTATAGCTCCATCGCTTAACCAACTGAGCTGAATTGGCTACACTCAGATATATATATATATATATATATATATATATATATATATATATATATATATATATATGTGTGTGTGTGTGTGTGTGTGTGTGTGTGTGTGTGTAGCCAACTCAGCTGCCTATATGAACCCCCCATGAACCATAGACCTTGCCGTTGGTGGGGAGGCTTGCGTGCCTCAGCGATACAGATAGCCGTACCGTAGGTGCAACCACAACGGAGGGGTATCTGTTGAGAGGCCAGACAAACGTATGGTTCCTGAAGAGGGGCAGCAGCCTTTTCAGTAGTTGCAGGGGCAACAGTCTGGATGATTGACTGATCTGGCCTTGTAACACTAACCAAAACGGCCTTGCTGTGCTGGTACTGCGAACGGCTGAAAACAAGGGGAAATTAAGGCCGTAATTATTTCCCGAGGCCATGCAGCTTTACTGTATGGATAAATGATGATGGCGTCCTCTTGGGTAAAATATTCTGGAGGTAAAATAGTCCCCCATTCGGATCTCCGGGCGGGGACTACTCAGGAGGACGTCGTTATCAGGAGAAAGAAAATTGGCGTTCTACGTACCGGAGCGTGGAATGTCAGATCCCTTAATCGGGCAGGCAGGTCAGAAAATTTGAAAAGGGAAATGGATAGGTTAAAGTTGGATATAGTGGGAATTAGTGAAGTTCGGTGGCAGGAGGAACAAGACTTTTGGTCAGGTGAATACAGGGTTATAAATACAAAATCAAATAGGGGTAATGCAGGAGTAGGTTTAATAATGAATAAAACAATAGGAATGCGGGTAAGCTACTACAAACAGCACAGCGAACGCATTATTGTGACCAAGATAGACACGAAGCCCATGCCTACGGCGGTAGTAAAAGTCTATATGCCAACTACCTCTGCAGATGACGAAGAAATTGAAGAAATGTATGATGAGATAAAAGAAATTATTCAGATAGTGAAGGGAGACGAAAATTTAATAGTCATGGGTGACTGGAATTCGATAGTAGGAACAAGAAGAGAAGGAAACGTAGTAGGATTGGGGGTAAGAAATGAAAGAGGAAGCCGCCAGGTGGAATTTGCACAGAGCACAACTTAATCATAGCTAACACTTGGTTCAAGAATCATAAACGAACGTTATATACATGGAAGAAGCCTGGAGATACAGACAGGTTTCAGATAGATTATGTAATGGTAAGACAGAGATTTAGGAACCAGATTTTAAATTGTAAGACATTTCCAGGGGCAGATGTTGACTCTGACCACAATCTATTGGTTATGAACTGTAGATTAAAACTGAAGAAACTGCAAAAAGGTGGGAATTTAAAGAGATGGGACCTGGATAAACTGACTAAACCAGAGGTTGTACAGAGTTTCAGGGAGAGCGTAAGGGAACAATTGACAATAATGGGGGAAAGAAATACAGTAGAAGAAGAATGGGTAGGATGAAGTAGTGAAGGCAGCAGAGGATCAAGTAGGTAAAAAGACGAGGACTAGTAGAAATCCTTGGGTAACAGAAGAAATACTGAATTTAATTAATGAAAGGAGAAAATATAAAAATGCAGTAAATGAAACACGCAAAAAGGAATACAAACGTCTCAAAAATGAGATCGACAGGCAGCGCAAAATGGCTAAGCAGGGATGGCTAGAGGACAAATGTAAGGATGTAGAGGCTTATCTCACTAGGGGTAAGATAGATACTGCCTACAGGAAAATTAAAGAGACCTTTGGAGAAAAGAGAACCACTTGTATGAATATCAAGAGCTCAGATGGAAACCCAGTTCTAAGCAAAGAAGGGAAAGCAGAAAGATGGAAGGAGTATATAGAGGGTCTATACAAGGGCAATGTACTTGAGGGCAATGCTATAGAAATGGAAGAGGATGTAGATGAAGATGAAATGGGAGATACGATACTGCGTGAAGAGTTTGACAGAGCACTGAAAGACCGACCCGGAAGTAGACAACATTCCATTAGAACTACTGACAGCCTTGGGAGAGCCAGTCCTGACAGAACACTACCATCTGGTGAGCAAAATGTATGAGACAGGCGAAATACCTTCAGACTTCAAGAAGAATATAATAATTCCAATCCCAAAGAAAGCAGGCGCTGACAGATGTGAAAATTACCGAACTATCAGTTTAACAAGTCACAGCTGCAAAATACTAACGCGAATTCTTTACAGACGAATGGAAAAACTGGTAGAAGCCGACCTTGGGGAAGATCAGTTTGGATTCCGTAGAAATGTGGGAACACGTGAGGCAATACTGACCCTACGACTTATCTTAGAAGCTAGATTAAAGAAAGGCAAACCTACGTTTCTAGCATTTGTAGACTTAGAGAAAGCTTTTGACAATGTTGACTGGAATACTCTCTTTCAAATTCTGAAGGTGGCAGGGGTAAAATACAGGGAGCGAAAGGCTATTTACAGTTTGTACAGAAACCACATGGCTGTTATAAGAGTCGAGGGACATGAAAGAGAAGCAGTGGTTGGGAAGGGAGTGAGACAGGGTTTTAACCTCTCCCCAATGTTGTTCAATCTGTATAGAGAGCAAGCAGTAAAGGAAATAAAAGAAAAATTCGGAGTAGGTATTAAAATCCATGGAGAAGAAGTAAAAACAAAAGCAAAACGAGGATAATGGATTGTAGTCGAATTAAGTATGGTGATGCTGAAGGAATTAGATTAGGAAATGAGACACTTAAAGTAGTAAAGGAGTTTTGCTATTTGGGGAGCAAAATAGCTGATGATGGTCGAAGTAGAGAGGATATAAAATGTAGACTGGCAATGGCAAGGAAAGCGTTTCTGAAGAAGAGAAATTTGCTAACACCGAGTATAGATTTAAGTTTCAGGAAATCGTTTCTGAAAGTATTTGTATAGAGTGTAGCCATGTATGGAAGTGAAACATGGACGATAAATAGTTTGGACATGAAGAGAATAGAAGCTTTCGAAATGTGGTTCTACAGAAGGATGCTAAAGATTAGATGGGTAGATCACATAACTAATGAGGAGGTACTGAATAGGATTGGGGAGAAGAGGAGTTTGTGGCACAACTTGACTAGAAGAAGGGATCGGTTGGTAGGACATGTTCTGAGGCATCAAGGGATCACCAATTTAGTATTGGAGGGCAGCGTGGAGGGATTAAAATCGTAGAGGGAGACCAAGAGATGAATACACTAAGCAGATTCAGAAGGATGTAAGCTGCAGTACGTACTGGGAGATGAAGAAGCTTGCACAGAATAGAGTGGCATGGAGAGCTGCATCAAACCAGTCTCAGGACTGAAGACCACAACAACAAAAAATTCATGAAAAGTAACTTCATCAAATACAGTTTGAGATTATATATACACATTATTTATTTAAATATCGTACATCAGATGCAATATTTCAAAAAAAAAAAAAATCGTCCAACTCTTTCTTTATTTTCTTCTCACCTGTACAGTATTTCCCAAATAAAACTTTTTCAAATGCAATAAATTCCGCACATGTCTCCTTCAAATTGATGGACGCCTCACAATACTCTGCTTTTTCACACACACATTTAACCTGTTCCTCTTTCGGCTTTGCGTTCATGTGCAAACAGAGGGACTGATCCAAATCATCAACATGTACATCGTGCACATGTAGAAAGGTTACAACAACATTGTAGGCAGAGCCTATGATTGGTAACTATCAACTCAGTCTTTCCAATGCAAGGCGTAGTGCAGTATTCGCATCGTGTGAGTTCATAACTGAGGCGTGCCATAGATGAACACACTTGTCACTCCATTTCACACTTAGTGCAGAGTCATCATACACTGTTGTAATAGATAGCGTCACATCAGTAAGGCGAATGTCTGGGGCGGTACGAGTTGGATAATACTCTGTGGTCATCTGCTGATTAATGAAGCGCTCTGCACGACATATTTCGTCCCAGTCGAACTCAGAAATAGGCACTTTAACACCTTTCAATGCATTTTCAAGTCCTATCCTCACATGTAAGCCCCAGTCATGATGTGCTTCTATACCCATATTTACACATTTTGTTCCACTAAGAGATAAATTGTACACAGAACTGAAAAGCATGGACACACTTGGTACCTTCTTATCCACAGCATCTGCATTCTGTCCCTGTGCTAGCACAGGGATGTTCTGCTGGGATGGGTCTTATGTTGGTGACCAGCACTGACCTCCATCTTGCTGAGTCGCTACAGGTTCGGACATGATGGAGGTTGTTGCTGCCACAGGTCCAGAAGTCAGTGGAGGTCTCAACAAGATGGCAGCTGAGGTTACTGCAGTTCCAGATGCAGTCAGCATGTTGGTGCTCGCCCCTGTAGGCCTCAACTCGTCGATTACTACTGATGAACAGGGAGGAGGAAGAAGCATTACGTACAAACCGAGACACGGAAAAAACCAATAATAATAATAATAATAATAATGCTAACTACAGACAAAGATGCAATATGAGATACTTACTTTTCCATTTCTTCCTGTTCTGCGGGGCTGTCTTGGATCTGGACTGCTGCTGACGCTTCATGGTTCTCCTTCTTCTTCTGCTGTTGCTGCTGCTGGTTGACTGAGTGAGACTGAGTGATGCTGAAATGGTTCAAATGGCTCTGAGCACTATGGGACTTAACATCTGTGGTCGTCAGTCGCCTAGAACTTAGAACCACTTAAACCTAACTAACCTAAGGACATCACACACAGCCATGACCGAGGCAGGATTCGAAACTGCGACTGTAGAGTGATGCTGAGCCTGCCCTGTATCCCTTCCAATGACATTACCAGCTACTGTCATCCTATTGGCCAAAGCCTATCAAATGATGGGATTAATGGTACCTATTGGATCCCGCCCTTTTTTTATGGACTGCCGTCTTTCATTACGTCACAGGAGGGGAGTGAGGGAGGGCCGACAGTGCACTCTGGTGGTGGTGTTGGGAACTAGGTCAGTTGGGCTCCAAACCTCAGGGTGAACACCTATGGTTCATTGTGGAATAAGACGACGTTGATGTGGGGTGCTAGAAAATTTTAAAAAAAGTTTGCAGTTACAGCAGAAGCATCTATCTTCGTGAGTACTGAAATGCATCTTCATACTATCCCGCTGTATTGCCATGATTTGTCAAAAAGTATTCACCACACGCTCATCTATTATCTTCTCTTTCCACTCATTATGTAGGAGGCAATGGATACAGTCCTCAGTTGTGTGCTTGTATGTAGAACACTTATTAATTTCATTCCTGCTCATCACCAGAATTTCCTCAATTGTACACATGGATGCTTTTGCGGAATGGGTGAACATCTTGCCTCTTGCGCTTTGAAAGACTGCTGGACTTTTATCGAATGAATTACAGTTACAGCACATGCATTTACCAGCATAAATTGCGAAGTGTAGCTTAGCCCCACTCTGCTGCATCTTCATTATTTGATGATGAAGCGTATTTGTCTTCTTCATACATTCACCAAACATCATTGCTTTCGAAGCATTGTGCAGGTGGCTATGAACATGGTCCACAGCTGCATGATTACAGCTAATATACCCATTAAACTCCTTCTTCTCCAGCACAGACATCTCATCCATTGAGCACATAGCACACACAGTAAACAATTATGTCCACCCTCCCAGTCCAGCAGCTAGACGCAGACTGAGCGTATTTCCCGCCGTTTTTCCCCAGTCCGCAATTTTGAATTACATCATTGGAGGGGGGGGGGGGGGGGGGTGGAGGGCCAACAGCGCCCTCTGGTGGCGGTGTTGTGAACTAGTGAACTAGGCCAGTTGGTCTCCAAACCTCAAGGTGAACACACTGGATGGCTACTGTCTATGACAACTCAAATTGTTTATATAAATAATGTATACAAAATGAATATTTACATCCATCCTATCCAGCAGTCCAGCACAGACTGAGCTCTTTTCCCGCCAATTTCCAGATAGGGGTGAAGAGAGGAGGGGCAGAGGGGAGTGGATGTGGGTGGAGCTAGGTTAGTGGAAGTAGCCCTCCTGACCTATTTTCCGGACAAAATATGAAATTCCTGCCATAACGTCACTGTGACATTGCCACGTCTATGGCCGCCATCTTGGATCCACTACCAGGAGTAACACACCGTGCCTCTCCAAAACAGTGGATGAATGGGACCTTTCCTCAGCTCACTGCCATACATGCTGATGATGGCCACCTGAGGTCGCTGAACACAATGCGACACCATTCATCAGTAGTTGATGCTTCCCTCTCACGGCACCACTCCGGACTCAGAGTTGTGGCTTTAATGGCAGCTTACACATGGGACAGTAACTCCCTAGCCAGGCAGCTGCTAGTCTCTGACCAATGATACGGGACGACAAAGAATGATGCAAGGAATCCAACAGTTTTTCTTTGGTGGCAGGCACATATGTGAAGGGGTTGTGATGTGCTTGGTGCACAATACGGCGATCCTCCATATTGGTGTTCAGACATGGTCAACCAGGACCTTGAAGACGTGGTGTGCTTTCCCTCACTTTCCCATGCAGTCCAACAATGGGCCACCGTCGCATCCGAATGCCCATAAATATGGGTATTGCACGATTCGACCAACTGGCCGAAATGAGACACACAGCACGACCCCTATCAAGCTTTGGTAGGTGATGATAGTGCTGTATTATACAATCACATGGTTTCTCTCTGTCCTTCACAGTCATCACTCAACATCCGACGCTGTTCAAGCCCCTTATATGCCCTATCAGGCTCGGTAACAACACGAAACACGAAAAATTCTAACGCCCTCTGGTGGCGGTGCTGCCTGTCACAAAGAATTGCATCTCTAATCATTTACATATCCGCCCACGGTGTGTGCGTGTACGAAGTTACAGTGACATCCTACCAAATCTTCTGGGTGCTTCGTTTTTGTTTGCCTCCTAGTTTGTAGTTTAATACCTTTTGTACTCCATAAAAGATTTCTCTAAAACTGGAGCAAATGAACTCCTCTTGCTCCTCAAGTTTTGCGACTGACACAGTTTGGAGTATAACATGTTGTGATGGGCTATGTGTTCTCAGTCATGCGTTACCGTCTAATCTGAGGCCCCACATTTCACTGCATCTACATAATTTAGAATAATGTTCTCCTCCACTATTTTTAGAAGTTCAGAAGCATACCGTGACTGATTAGAAGGGAGACACAAATGTTTCTTAGTCATAACCTTTGTATCTGTCCTACATGCCCACTAATACGGCCTCTTAGTCGTCAAGAGCAAGTACTGCGTCATTTTTGTACTTCTAGGAGAAATGGTAGAAGAAAAGTCGCCCACAAATCAGGGTCCTGAACTGGGATATTTATCATCGATGCTTTACTACTAATAACAACTGCGAGGACGATCGCCTTTTAAACATTATATTGCGAAGCACCACCACTTTTTAGTAAGTATCTGAGTGGAGTTCATGAGCACGACATATAAAACAGAGGTAGGCATGTGTAAAGTTGGATCTGGAGGCCTCATGGTACAGAGCTAATTTTCAGTGTTGAATCGGCACTGTGTATGTAAGAAATCACACGAAGCGATGAATAACGCACACATGATTCACTGAAGAAAATAGTTTATATGAAATCACACGAGTGCAGTACTGCAATCAATTGCAAGGACGGCACGTGAAACATTTCCTTTAAGGGGTACGAGTGTACCGCACATTGCAATACGCAGTTTTTTGTAACATGTGGCTTGCTAAGGTAGCCTATTTTTGAAATTTGAGGCCTATGAGATGGGGACTTTATCTTAAATTTCATATTTCAAATTCATTTGCACTGATTGGGGTAGTATTTCGTTATGATGTCAGCGGCGGCTAGTGACTACAGCTAAATTATCTCACAAATTGCTCGTTGCGGACCAAGTTTACCGGAAAGTTTCTGATTTTGTTACCGTACACTTTCATCGTCCTCAATTTTCACTATTAATCATGATACACCCTGTATACTAATCTGAAGATACCCGAAAATAAACGACCGCAATATTAGTGGAAGAAATGGAGTTTTCTGTGATGTGCACCTGAAATATAAAGTGGATCATTAGTACACATGTGTATTAAATGCATACTATTCAAAAACATTATAATGTGTTCATACAGGATGGAGGTTCAGAACTTATGTAAAGGCGAAGTTCGTACGGCAATGAAGTGCCAGCACTTTTTAAGTACTACCAGTGTAACTGGGGGAGTGAAGAAATTAAGTTAAACACATTTGGGGAAGCCAAGATATCGCAGTCCTCAGCTAAATCTGTGTCGTAAACTTAACGACTGTACACCCAAAACCATCGCTCATTGTGTCTGCAATGTCGTACACAGCTTTGTTTAATTGATAAGTTGGACCATGGTGAAATTATTGACCCAAAAATTGGGGCGCGAAACGGATAAACGCTCTAGTTTTGGTATAAATACAATGTAGAGATCAGCAACGGAACGAGTAAAAATAAAGTGTTTCCGCTGTAGTTACACAAGTAAGACGAGTCTGAGAATTGTGAAACTGAAATCGCTTCACGCTCGTCGACTCATTCTCTGTTAGAGAAGCGTGCGGGAGTGTAAGGCTCGTAGTGACTCAGTACGGAAGTTTAATACATACTTGCGCCACAGGGTGGTGGGTTTCCGGGTTCCGCTAAATAAGTCACGGTCCACTACGCACAGGAAGCGGCTACACGTGTAGCGGGAGCTGTGTGGGGGAGACTGGACGGTTTTTTGGGTTGGAGAGTCTCGAGAAAGTGCAGAAAGGTCTTCAGTTTCGAAGGATGCAGAACGAGCACATCATCAGGCCAGACATAGCAACAATCAGTATTGTACTAGTAAACTGTCGTAGCTGTGCTGGGAAAGAACCACAGCTCAAAGTGCTAACAGAACGTATTGAATCTCAAATCTGGAAATAAGTTCAGCTGAATTTTTTACCAATGACCTAACTGTGTTCAGAAAGGGCAGATTAAATACAGTTGGTGGTGGAGTGTTTATTGCTGTCAGAAGCAGCTTACCTTGTAGTCAAATTTAAATAGGTAGTTCCCGTGAATGTGTGTAGAGGTTATACTTGACAACTAGAATAAATTAATAATTAGTTCCTTTCACTGACCCCCCCCCCCCCCCTACTCAGATGATGTAGTTGCAGAACAGTTAAAAAAAACTTGAATCTCATTTCAAATAGGTACCCCACTCATACAATTATGGTGGTGACTTCAAACTATACTCGAAATGTTGGCGAAAATACATGTTTAAAGTCAATGGTGGGCATAAAACGTCGTCTGAAATCGAAATCGTGCTGAATGCTTTCTCAGAAAATTGTATTGAACAGTTTCTTCGAGAGCCCACTCGAATTGTAAATGGCTGCGAAAAGATACTTGACCTCTTAGCAATAAATAATCCTGACCAAATAGGGAGCATCATGACAGGTATAGAGATTAGTGACCACAAGGTTGTTGCAGCTAGACTGAATACCGTAACATCCATACCCACCAAAAATAAACGCAAATTACATCTTTTTAAAAAGCAGATAAAAAATCGCTTGAGGCTTTCCTAAGAGACAGTTTCCACTCCTTCAAATCTGACTATGTAAGCGTAGACCAGATATGGTTTAAATTCAAAGAAATGGTGTCGACAGAAGTTGAGAGAAACGAGTGTACACAAATAAATTAGTAAGAGATAGTACTGATTCCCCATGGTACACAAGACAGGCCAGAACACTGTTGCAGAAGCAACGAAAAAAGCATGCCATATTTAAAAGAACGCAAAATCCTCAAGATTGGCGAAGTTTTGCAGAAGCTCGAAACTTGCCATGAACTTGAGTGTGAGATGCTTAGGGTGATGTTATTGACGACATTGCCACCAAAGCGGAGTTACTAAACACGGTTTTCACCAAAGAAGACGAAGTAAATATTCCAGAATTCGAATCAAGGGCAACTGGCAACATGAGCAACTTACATGTGGATATCCCCGGTGCAGCGATCAGCTTGAAACCCTTACGAGGCGAAACAAGCGCTGAATCATTGTAAGAGGTACAGAGGCGATCGAGTGTGACGGGTTTTACCCTAGTTCGCTACAACTAGGGCCACGTCATCATAACGCGCCTGTGCTCAACATACAAAGGATTGCACCATAATCTAATACTGAACTTTGTCAGTGTATGCTTCAATACATTTATGTTAACATTGAGGCCTCAGAGCGATCAAAAGAATATTTTGGTCAAAATCGGCGCTTTTACGAAAAAACAAGACACTAAATATTAGATTTAGAAAGTTGAAAATTCGTATGTAGCCTCAGTTTTACATAAAAACTGTTACTATATGACACCAACAACCTAACTCCATTAGTTATATACTGTAAAACCAAATTTGGAACGGAAACTTCCTTACACATGATAGATTAAGTATCTTATTTATGGATTCTTCCGTCGCTTCTTGATAGAACATTTCCATATTGAGGGTTGCATAACACTTAGGCGGTTTTTTGTTCTACTGATTTTTATTTGTATGAACTAATTTTCGGCTTATTAGGCCGTTTTCAGATAACTACTAGCTATTGTATACAAGGAACTTGTGTTCTTACGAACCAAACATTCTGGACTAAGATACATCGCACTTACAAAATGGTTCAAATCTTCTGAGGTCATCAGTCGCCTAGAGCTTAGAACTAATTAAACCTAACTAACCTAAGGACATCACACACATCCATGCCCGAGGCATGGTTCGAACGTGCGACCGTAGCGGTCGCTCGGCTCCAGACTGTAGCGCCTAGAACCACACGGCCACTCCGGCCGGCCTCGCACTTACATACGATCTTTAGTTGAGCGGTTCTAGGCGCTTCAGTCCGGAACCGCGCTGCTACTACGGTCGCAGATTCGAATCCTGCCTCGGGCATGGATGTGTGTGATGTCCTTAGGTTAGTTAGGTTTAAGTCGTTCTAAATCTAGGGGACTGATGACCTCAGATGTTAAGTTCCATAGTGGTTAGAGCCGTTTGAACCATTTTTTGATCTGTAGTTGTGATATTGTCTTTGGAATTGTCAAACGGGTCTTTTGACTTTTTGTTCTGTAAAACTGTTCTTTAACATTCTGAGCCGGCCGAAGTGGCCGTGCGGTTAAAGGCGCTGCAGTCTGGAACCGCAAGACCGCTACGGTCGCAGGTTCGAATCCTGCCTCGGGAATGGATGTGTGTGATGTCCTTAGGTTAGTTAGGTTTAACTAGTTCTAAGTTCTAGGGGACTAATGACCTCAGCAGTTGAGTCCCATAGTGCTCAGAGCCATTTGAACCATTTGAACATTCTGAAGATGGCCTAATAAGTGGCCTAGTTCATACAAATAAAAATTAGTAGAACAAAAAACCGCCTAAGTGTTATACAACTTTCAAGATTAAGTATCATTTGTATTTGTAATAGAAATTTCTAATTACAACATTCGATTACAATAATGCCATAATACAGCTCTACCAAGTTTCAAGAATGTATTGTAAATAACACAGAATACAAGGAATCTTAAAGAGGCAGTTCAGAGGTCATGTTCTACTATCGGTTCCGTTGTAAAAATTGTAGGCGGCAAGATTTAAATGCAGTCGAGCTAAAAAATTTTCAGTAACTAAAGCAAACTTAACTCTATTTACCCAAGAATTTAGAAAATTGTAAAATGTTAAATAACAGAGCTCCTAACTAACAAGTATCCGAGAAAGTGGCCATTTAGATACTGCTATCTGTGTCTAAGGCGGTTGATAGCAGATGTTCCGTTTCGTCGTCCGCTTGGCCCATATAGTATAAATACTGACAGGGGGGCAGTTTCGCACCGAGATATCCATCTGTGAGCTGTGCTTCGGATGACGTCAGAGCCGGGCAGTTACCAAAAGCGTTTTCGATAAAAGTAGGAAGTGAACTCACGAGGACTGAACGCCGTCCTGGATACCTTAGACGTCACGGAAGTAACTGTTTGTGTGCCGCCCGCAATGTTGACAAAACCAAGCTAAGGTACGTGGCAAGCGGCGATATTATTTTTCTACTTTTAAGACGAGCAATTAACTTTTGGTGATTAGAATTGAGAGTGATAGACTATTTTTCTCGGAACTTCCCGTAGAGGTCGCCCCGAACTGTTAATAGTGCTGTTTCCGATATGCACATGATTATTATTATTAAGAATATTATTATATTTTGTACACGTGAACTTTTACTGACCTTAAAACATTTATTTATAGTCATAGTTCCTTCTTGCTGAGTAAGTAGCAAGTAAGAACATTTTCTTTCAGTGACCACTAAGAGTAATGTCGAGTTGCAGACTGGAAATTATGATCAATATGTTCTCCATCGCTTTCTGGCTGACCGCAAAAAATAGTTTTCAGGCTCTTGTAAACGGCGAAGGTAGGTGTAAATTACGCACAGACAACTGAAGTGTCTTTGCAAAACTCTCATAACGAAATATACGACCATTTTGATTATCTACCAGCCGCCCCACACAGCCAGGTTCCTTTCAGAGTATGCTGATGCAATAGTTCCATACTTAGTAATCATACATTGAGCATACATTGCTCGCTTGTAGAAAGATCCGTCCCAATGACTGGAAAGTTTGACGAGTGACACCAATACGCAAGAAAGGAAATACGAATAATTCGCCGAATTACAGACCCATATCACTAACGTCGATTTGTAGTAGGATTTTGGGACATATACTGTCCTCGAACACTATGAATTACCTCGAAGAAAACGATTTATTCACAACTAGCCAATATGGATTCACAAAATGTCGTTCTTGTGAAACACAACGCGCTCTTTATTCCTATAAAGTAAAGAGTGATATCGTCAGGAGAAGTCAAATTGATTCCAGAATTTTAGATTCCAGAAGGATTTTGACACCGTTCCTCACAAGCGATTTCTAATCAAACTGAGTGCCTATCGTGTATCGTCTCAGTTGTGTGACTGGAGTCGTGGTTTCTTGTCAGAAAGGTCACAGTTCATAATCACTAAAGGAAAGTTATCGAGTAAAACAGAAGTAGTATCTGGCGTTCACCAAGGAAGTGTTATAGGTCCCATGCTGTTTCTGATCTAAATAAACGATTTAGGAGACAATGTGAGGAGTCCTCTTAAATTGTTTGCAGAAGATACTGTTATTTCCCTTCTTGTAAAGTCATCAGAAGATCAAAAGGAATTCAAAAATGATTTAAACAAGATATCTGTATGGTGTGAAAAGTGGCGATTGACTCTAAATAATGAAAAGTGTGAAGTCATCCACATGAATATTAAAAGGAACCCGCTAAATTTCGGCTACACGATTAATCACACAAATCTGAAGGCTGTAAATTCAACTAAATACGTAGAGATTACAATTACGAATAATTTAAATTAGAACGATCACACAAATATTTCTGTGAGGAAAGAAAACCAGAACACTTATAAAATGTGACAGGTCTACTAAAGACACTGCTTACACTACGGTTGTTCGCCCTCTTCTGGAGTGCTGCTGTGAGGTGTGGGAATCGAGTCAGATAGGACTGACGGAGGATATCAAAAAGTTCAAAGAAGGGCAACTCGTTTCCTACTATCCCGTAATAGAGGATAGAGTGCCACGGATATGATACACGAATTGGGGTGGCGGTCATTAAAATAAAAACGTTTTCTGCTGTGGCAGGATCTTCTCATGAAACATTTCTTACCAACTTTCTCCTCAGAGTGTGAAAATATTTTGTAGGTGACCACCTACATAGGAAGAAATGTACAACATAATAAAATAAGAGGTATCAGATATCACATGGAAACATTTAAGTGTTCATTGTTCCAGCACGTTGACCGAGAGTGTAACGACATAGAAGCAGCTTGGAGGTGATTCGATTAACCCTCTGCCAGGCACTCATTTGTGAGTCGCAGAGCAATCATGTAGATGTAGATGCAAATTATGCTGTTGTAGTGTAGCACTGACAAGGCTAAATGACTGATTTTCGTCATCATGTGGCCATCAACTTTATTTCGAAACTAATTGCATTGAAACCAAAAATGGGCCCTGAGGCATGCGTATATATTCATTTGCTGTTTATCCAGATCCCAAATAAAAAAGAATGCGTAACGACAAAATCGTCTGTTTCTCGCTGGGGTGGGTGGGTGGAGGGCGGGGGGGCTTCACAGCAGTCCTGAGCAACGTCAATACACGGTGGAACGTCCCACTGACCGGATACAGGCTGAAAACCATCGTGACATACCATCAATTAGATCATCAAACCCACGCTTCAATGGTGATGCTGCGTAAGTCGCGCAGAGTGCGTGCTCATTGTCGACGTCCAAAAGCAGCATATATGTTAGATTGCTTTCGTGACAGCGGAAAGGCAGGCCTCTCTGCACTAATGCACTCTGGTGGCTGTTCTACCTATCAGAGAGAATTGCAGCTCTTATCGTTTAGTACATATCAGCCGACTGTGTGTAAGTGTACGAAGTTACAGCGACATCCCTCCATGTATTCTGGGTGGTTCACTTTTTTGTCAGACAGTGTAATAGCTTACTATGATAGATTTTCCAGGTTTTAAATATTGTAAAAGTGGCGTATATTGGATTGGGGTGTTCTGAAACGAGTCACCACAGTGAAATTTAATATTTATCTATACTAAATTGTTTACGAAAAATAAAATTTTCTTTAATGCGCTTGTATCTTGTTCTGTTGACGTGCATTAACCTGGTCACGTATTCAAATGCCATTCTCAAGAGTATATTTTTATTCAGTATAAATTATAGTAAATAATCCCATACTCAGGATATGAGAGTATGGGAGCAGATGCAGGAATCCTGCACCGCCGCTCATGGAAAGGTCTTAGTGGAGGTGGCCCACCGTTGCCTTCCTCCGACATGGGAACACGTAAGGGTCGTCTGCTGAAGAGCTCGGTGTTCAACAATGTGCGATGAACCGGTGTGCTCTGAAATCTTCAGATCTGCCACGAGACTGTCACAGATGTCACCTGTCTTACTTTATAGAGTAGCTAACCCTCCGACCTCCAAGTCCAACAATTTGTCGCCTGCTCGTAGTTTCACCGTCCATCAACCACTTTCTCTTGATGTTCATGACAACAATACGCGAAAAGCAAACCAACTTCGCCGTTTCCGAGTCTCTCACCCTCTGGCGCCGTACCATAAGAATCTGCACTATGCAGAGTCGTTAATGTCAGTGAATTTCCCCATTTGCGGCCCGTATTGTCGCTGGAATGATTTCCCTTACGTATCTTCTCCGCTGATACACACTTCTTACCAAGTCACGTTCCCGCCACACCACCAGGCGGGATTTAATATCTTGGTGGGCAAGGGCCGTAATGTTTTGGCTCAACAACCCACTCGAAGAACTGAACTATGGGTTCAAAGTTATCAAGTCGTCTTACCTGCAGATGCTATGGGCTTAGCTGATGCTCCACCAGTACCCTCTCCACATTGTACTTTTCGGCGTGCGCATTTCACGAGAAAGTTGACGGGTGCCTATTGATGAATCTTCTCCCACACGATCTAACACCAGCTTCACAAGTTCTGCTGTGTGAATAATTATTTTCCGACTATTTTCCCAGTTTCCTGTGGCTTGAATGAACTACTATTGTTCAAGTTTCTGTTTATGGGAATAAATTTCTTCCACTTAGCATGGCGCCTCTTGCGAAACTTCTCTTTGTACTTCTCTTTGTACTTTCTCTTTAAGGAAATAAATTTCTTCCAGTTATGATGGCGCCTTTAACAGAATACTGCTTTCTTTCTCCGTTTCAAGGCTCCTCTTCTCCCTCCCTTTTACTTATCCTCATTTTCATTTTTACATCCCACATCCTTCCGAAGCACTCTCCCACGAGAGCGTCAATATCTACTGTTCGTAACCTGAACGTAAAAATATCGCCTTTTAACTTTTGAGAAAACTTCAAGAAAGTCATCGCTATTTTAGTTTATAAACTTAATGTACCTCAAACATCGTTGAATGTTTTAAATTGCCTGTATATATTTTTCAAATTTTCTGACTGAAGAGCGGGGTTTACAGCTGACAGCATATCCTCTACCCAAGGGACGCGAGGGGGTTGAAAATAATAACAAAAAATAAAAAATATAACGGAAAACTAACATTGTGTATGTGACTTATCGTCTCTCAAAACAAGTCGCTGAAGCCCAGAAAATTCACGGGAAATGCAGAGTTAGAATATCAAGACCCGGGAACGGCAGGGTGGACTAAGTCCGTGAAATGACATCGCAGACAGCTCTTGCCTGCTTTCCCGGGCTGAGGAAGCTTATTACCGAATGCACTGATTTACCTGAAAATATAACGAAAATTACAAAGTAAACACGTTTTTACATTCCTGTATCAGTGAAGGTGGAAAGTATTCTAATGAAGATTGAAGCATTTCATTTCTAAGCGATATGTTGAATACGAAATTTCCAACACTCTTAAAAATTTCATTTTGGTTGCTATAGGCTCCACACCGACAGAAGAGTGTTTAAATGAAAACATTTTTCTGCATCGGCAGTTATTAAATGGAATATCGTTTCTTTTTGTTTTACTTGCATCTTCTTTACTAAACAGTTTCTTAGACTGATTTCGGAAGCCCTGTGGCCACTGAGTCACAAAGCTTAAATCACTTAAACGAACAGAGTTCGTACAAACAGGCGGCGTAGACTGAACTACTGAACCATATATGAGACATGTTTTCCAGTGTTATAGTTGCCTACGATACACTCATTTCAGTAAACAATGCCCTAACTTTAAACGCGTATTTGTCATTGTCAGTTGAAAACGTGTGCACAAGTAATTAAAGTAGTCGCCCTTTGTTCAGGGAATTTAAATGTAGGGCTTCGCTGATTATTTGATCATTCTGACAGACAAAAAAAATTCTATTTAGTGAGAGGTCTGTGTCAGAAAAGTGTATATAATGCGTTCTGTCGCAGATAAGCGAAAATCTGTTCTCTTTAAGTCATGCGTTCATGTTTAGTATTATCCTACATGCAAAATCATTTACATGAATGGTGCCGTGATTACACAGTTGGTAAGAACAATGGTTACGAAAAACAAGGTCAGGGGATGGAGTCCCGATCTTACACGAAATGTGACTCTGTCAGGAAGTTTTACAATAATCTAGACTCCGCTGAAAAGTGAATGATTCATACTGATAACATTATTTGGTATTGGAAATGGAGAAAAAGGGAAAAACAGTTTTTAACGTCCCGTCGACGACGAAGCCTTAAGAGACTGAGCACAAGCTCCAATAGGGGGAAGATGGGGAAGCAAATCAGCAGTGTTGAAATCACCCTATCATTGGCCTTAATCGATTTCGGAAAAAGCACAGAAAACTTAATTCAGGGTGGCCGAACGCGCGCTTTGTAGTACAGTTAGGGAATGCCCAGTAACGATACTCCAGTACTAAGATGTCAATATTTTCGATGAAAATGTAGTTTCAATTGCATTCCCAAATTTCTTAATACCGAGCGAACTCGAATAGTGTAATACACGTTTAAAGTTAGGGCACTGTTTTCTGATATGAGTTTATCGTAAACAACAGCAAAACATGTCTCGTATATGGTTCAGTAGTTCAGTGGAAGCTGCCTGCTTATACAAACTCTGTTCGTTTTAGTGATTTAAATTTTATGCCTCAATGGCTACAGGATTTCCGAAATCAGTTCGTTGTCTTTAATTTTCATAGCTGATTGCTTATTTTTTTAAAAAAATCGATATTCACGTCGGGTGAATGATCTTTTCTTCTGACAATCATGTCATTACATTTTTGATTAGTCACCACTTTACTGAGTCGAACGTAGGTCTCAAGAACTTACGAAAAAGCGTTTCAGGGTAGATTGTTAGTGGCTACTGCTGTCTTTAGTTCGACGAGTTCTTTTCCAACAATTTTCAGACTGGGAAACGTAATTTAGGTTATGTTGTTAGGGATCTGCAGGCTCGGTTCATACCGTGTTGCATATAGCAGTCTAACTACGCTTTTCTCTCTGTGGGTGCTTTTACGGAAGTGACATATGGGGCGACATCATATGTTTAGAATAATTTTCAGCAGTTGGTAAACCTGCTGATTTTTGTTTATAGCTGAAGCTTTCACTGTAATCCTGCTTGATGTAACATACGGAAAGAATATTATGTTACAGTCTACTGCCCCAACGATGTCGAGGCCATTACATACGATCTCAGGTTGTACAAAGATGTGGAAAGCAAATAGCTGCAGCACTGAGTAAGGACCAATAACAATATATACTTCTTTACAATGGGTTACAAGTAAACACTTGGCTCTGGTGAGTCGCTTAGAGCTGCGAAGCTCTGTACTGAACTGGTCCCCGTGGTAACACATGACCTGGAACTGGAGGCAGTCCAGCCACCAAGTCGAGTACCGATGTAGATCATTAGAATAACCGAAAACCAAAAACAAGTCAAAGTTGACGCAGGCCAAGTCGGCAGTACCAAGAGGGAAGCCCGTAAGCGTACTCTAACAAAAGAATGCAGGGTCACTGTACTGGAACTGTAATGACGCGTTATCGAAGGTTTCGTGTTAAGGCAGCAGGTGCTTGGCGAGATGCGCGTGACTTTAAAGCCGCTCGCCCGAGGCCGTACAAGGCCAACGCCTGCGTGCTAGAGGGCGTGCCACTGGCGGTTCAGGTGGACTTGAGATCTCAAGACGCCGACTCGGATACCGCTTAAGGACTCTGCCCCGGCATCGTAGGATACTTAAACTTGAAGGCATTCGACACAATTACGCATTGTGATTTAGTAAACAAAATACGAATTACCGGTTACTGGACAAGATTTGTGATCGGATACAGGACTCGATAGCAGAGAGAACTCAACACGTCGTTCTTAACGGGTTTTATACTCGTGGAGGATGGTGTTCTCTACAGGAAACTTGCAACGCCAAAAGATTGTAGCGAAATGAAGGAAGTCTAGCAAGGGACTGACCATTGGTGCGTAGACTGGCAAAAAATGGCTCTGAGCACTATGGGACTTAACATCTATGGTCATCAGTCCCCTAGAACTTAGAACTACTTAAACCTAACTAACCTAAGGACAGCACACAACACCCAGCCATCACGAGGCAGAGAAAATCCCTGACCCCGCCGGGAATCGAACCCGGGAACCCGGGCGTGGGAAGCGAGAACGCTACCGCACGACCACGAGATGCGGGCTGCGTAGACTGGCAATTCACTTTCAACGTAAATAAATGTAACGTATTGAGCATAAACAAACGAAGAGATGCACCACTTTTCGATCAAACCATAGCCTATAAATAACTAGAACCAGTCTTTCTTTTGCTACCGCCTTTATCCCGCATTGTGCGCAGGGTCCGCAGGGTTAAGTACGGAATTGGCATGGTTAATTTTGAGGGGTGGCCGGATGCCCTTCCTGCCGCCACCCCATACCCCCCGGGACAGAAGTAGTGTACCCCAGCTGTCGGCGTCTAGTGTAAATCGTGAAATAGTGTGAATGTGTTTCAAATGTCTAAGAGTCGTGTAACTGAGGCGGGACGTGGGGACTAGCACGGTATTCACCTAGTAGGATGTGGAAAACCGCCTAAAACCACATCCAGGCTGGTCGGCACAACGGCCGTCGTCGTTAATCCGCCGGACGGATTCGATCCGGGGACGGCGCACCTACCCGAGTCTAGGAAGCAGCGCGTTAGCGCTCTCGGCTACCCTGGTGGGTGATAAATAACTAGAAACAGTAACTACCGCAAAATATCTAGGAGTAACCTTCCAGTGCTACCTAAAGTGGAATGACCGCATAAAGCAAATAGCAGGAAAAGCAGATCCCAGATCGAGATTCAGTGGGAGAATCTTAAGGCAATGTAATTCATTCACGACAGAAGTGACTTACAAAACACTCGTTATACCGATTCTTGAGCATTGCTCATTAGCGTGGACCTTGATGAGTAGAACTAACAGGAGAGATCCAACAAAGAGCGACGACCGATTCTTGAGCACTGTTCATCATCGTGGTTCTTAACAAGTGGGATTAGTAGAAGAGATAGCCAAGATCAAAAAAATGGTTCAAATGGCTCTGAGTACTATGGGACTCAACTACTGATGTCAGTAGTCCCCTAGAACTTAGAACTAGTTAAACCTAACTAACCTAAGGACATCACACACATCCATGCCCGAGGCAGGATTCGAACCTGCGACCGTAGCGGTCTCGCGGTTCCAGACTGCAGCGCCAGAACCGCGCGGCAACTTCGGCCGGCAGCCAAGATCCAACGAAAAGCAACGCACTTCGTCACGGGGGATTTACTCAGCGGGAGAGGGTTACAGAGGTGCTCAAAAAATTCCAATAGTAGACGCTACAAGACAAGCGTTCTGCATCACGGAGAGGTTTACTGTTGAAATTTCGAGAGCTTACGTGTCAAGAACAGTCGGGTAACATATTACTTCCTCCCAAATACGTCTCGCGAGATGATCTCGACGAGAAAATTAGAGAAATGAGATGTTATACGGACGTCCACTGGCAATCAATTTTCTCACATTCGTGAAAAAAATAGGAAAGGGTGGCGGGGGGGGGGGGGGGGGGGGGGAAGATAGTAGTATCAAAAGTGCCTTCCGCCACACACCGTAAGGATGCTTGTGGAGTGTATATGTAGACGTAGAAACAACTTCAGAAAAATACGGAAAACGTGAAT
This sequence comes from Schistocerca piceifrons, assembly GCF_021461385.2. Lineage (NCBI taxonomy): Eukaryota > Metazoa > Arthropoda > Insecta > Orthoptera > Acrididae > Schistocerca > Schistocerca piceifrons. Next base: position 421,374,829 of record NC_060149.1, on the reverse strand, counting down.
CACTGTTGCTGCACGAGAATTTGAAACTCGCTGGTACGAATGGGGGTACAGAATCTTAAACAGGGGACATACTCGCTCCGTATTCGGCCCCCGGCTTTTCTGACGGCTGCTTCTGTCTCCAGGAAAGCTTCTGACATGGTCATTTTGATATAACTATGTCGATCTTTTCCTTGTCTGCGCTATATACGTGTAAGCTGCTATCGTACTGACGTTATCTTGTACCTGGTCTACTATTGCTAACGCATTAACATCACTTATCGGACTGCAGTTGTCTTAAATGTAAGGGGTGTCGATAAGGCACGCTGGCTCTCAACGATATCATCCTCTCCACACTTGCCACCATACATTACGGCTGAGAATATCTTACAACATTCATACACCAAGATACAAAAAAGATCGATAATAGCTTGAAATGTAGAATTCTTCCAGGCATTCCTAATCATGTTGTTGAATGTGGGGGCTCTGAACTGATTATGGATAAGTGCACGAAAGGTGACGATAGCGTTACGATTGTGGAATTTAATAACAATGTTGTCGAGTAAAACTCGCTCATAAAAACTTTTTGCGAACTTTTTCCACTAGTGAAAAAGCTTAGATCCAAAGTTTGAACAAGGAACGTTGCGCCAGTTGGAATGGTTGTTATCTGTAAGTGTTTATCTGGAATTACGAACAGGTCCTGTTGATGGGGTGAAAATGAATTCAGAACCAGACAACATTTTGTCCCAACATTGAGAGAGAGAGACAGTTATCCCGCCATTGTTCAAGAATACGCTTGCCATTTCGCCTGTTATGTATACGTTCGGAGATCGGTTTATTTTCTTTTGGACAAGGGGACCAAATGTACCACTTGGTTCACGAAAGATAATGAGTAATGGAGGAAGCAGTCTATCTTCCATGGACATAATTGGCTGAATTGTATGCGAATGTGATATTCCAGACGCAGATTGCACCACAACAGTCGTATCTCGTTCACCCATGCTAGATTGTCTGCGGTCACTGTGAATGTCATAATTAAATCCACATTGGTCGGTATTTAGAATCTCAGTTGCTGATCAATTAGGAAAGATAGTTTTCGCAAATTTAATACCAAATTCAATCGTAGAATCTGTAACTTTTCTTGTACTTGGACATATTTGTGCGACACAAATTGTGTAACTTTTCGACTCACAATCATCTGAACTGCTTTAAAATTCCACTCAGGTAAATCCAGCTTTGAAATCTGGCAGTCCAAACTTTCTAGCTTTTGTGCATGCCCACCACCTTATATCAAAACAATGCACAGCCATGGAATTAGCCGTTAACTATTGAAAAGTAGACCTTGAGTTTCTCACGTTTTGTTCCTTGTTGCTCTCCTGTCCTTGATCGTTCTGAAGTGATGCATACTTGTTTTCAGTGACCAGTCTTTAGTTTTTGGTTCAATTACCTTCTTGACATACTCAAAAGAGACGCAGTAAGAGGCTCATAAATTGGTTCGACATCAGTGACGTCCTCGGAAGGCACTTGCACCAGTTCTTCGTCCTCCAGGATTTCAGTGATAGTGGCATCTTCCATTTTATTGATCAAACCGAAGATAGTGTTTACAGTGTCTCTTTCCTCTTCGTGTAATTCGCGTGAAGAAGACGGCAATTCAATCTGGTGTAAAACCTCTAACACCTTGTTTGCGTCAATTCTCATTGTGCACGATACAAACACAAATAAAAAAAATGTCCACTTAAATTTCACTACATCATTTACACACAAGGGTATAGAGCCAGAACATACTTCTCTTGGACAGCCAAGCCACTATGCTGCCGCGATCACGGATTACCAGCAACTGAAAGTCTTTCATGAACCACTTAGAACGAGCAGCTAAAATGTGCGTTACTGACATTTATTGATTGGTTATGCCTACGTACAGAACATGAGTTCAGTGTCCGCGAGACACTTCGCAAATGTGCCTTGTCAGACAGTCAAATCACAGCGGCAGCTTTCGCTACCATTGTTTGAGTTACTGCGCAATAAATGTAAGAGTTTATGACATATTAAATACTAAGACAGAATTGGTAGAAAATAAAGAGATCTGTTAAAACTCAAACGATAATGAACAGTTAAATTCAGCTACACTCCTGGAAATTGGAATAAGAACACCGTGAATTCATTGTCCCAGGAAGGGGAAACTTTATTTACACATTCCTGGGGTCAGATACATTACATGATCACACTGACAGAACCACAGGCACATAAACACAGGCAACAGAGCATGCACAATGTCGGCACTAGTACAGTGTATATCCACCTTTCGCAGCAATGCAGGCTGCTATTCTCCCATGGAGACGATCGTAGAGATGCTGGATGTAGTCCTGTGGAACGGCTTGCCATGCCATTTCCACCTGGCGCCTCAGTTGGACCAGCGTTCATGCTGGACGTGTAGACCGCGTGAGACGACGCTTCATCCAGTCCCAAACATGCTCAATGGGGGACAGATCCGGAGATCTTGCTGGCCAGGGTAGTTGACTTACACCTTCTAGAGCACGTTGGGTGGCACGGGATACATGCGGACGTGTATTGTCCTGTTGGAACAGCAAGTTCCCTTGCCGGTCTAGGAATGGTAGAACGATGGGTTCGATGACGGTTTGGATGTACCGTGCACTATTCAGTGTCCCCTCGACGATCACCAGTGGTGTACGGCCAGTGTAGGAGATCGCTCCCCACACCATGATGCCGGGTGTTGGCCCTGTGTGCCTCGGTCGTATGCAGTCCTGATTGTGGCGCTCACCTGCACGGCGCCAAACACGCATACGACCATCATTGGCACCAAGGCAGAAGCGACTCTCATCGCTGAAGACGACACGTCTCCATTCGTCCCTCCATTGACGCCTGTCGCGACACCACTGGAGGCGGGCTGCACGATGTTGGGGCGTGAGCGGAAGACGGCCTAACGGTGTGCGGGACCGTAGCCCAGCTTCATGGAGACGGTTGCGAATGGTCCTCGCCGATACCCCAGGAGCAACAGTGTCCCTAATTTGCTGGGAAGTGGCGGTGCGGTCCCCTACGGCACTGCGTAGGATCCTACGGTCTTGGCGTGCATCCGTGCGTCGCTGCGGTCTGGTCCCAGGTCGACGGGCACGTGCACCTTCCGCCGACCACTGGCGACAACATCGATGTACTGTGGAGACCTCACGCCCCACGTGTTGAGCAATTCGGCGGTACGTCCACCCGGCCTCCCGCATGCCCACTATACGCCCTCGCTCAAAGTCCGTCAACTGCACATACGGTTCACGTCCACGCTGTCGCGGCATGCTACCAGTGTTAAAGACTGCGATGGAGCTCCGTATGCCACGGCAAACTGGCTGACACTGACGGCGGCGGTGCACAAATGCTGCGCAGCTAGCGCCATTCGACGGCCAACACCGCGGTTCCTGGTGTGTCCGCTGTGCCGTGCGTGTGATCATTGCTTGTACAGCCCTCTCGCAGAGTCCGGAGCAAGTGTGGTGGGTCTGACACACCGGTGTCGATGTGTTCTTTTTTCCATTTCCAGGAGTGTATTTTCATTTCACATGTCACTGATATAACTGAATAATGTCGGGACACCATTTAATTTACAAAGCAATACTTGCTTCACACAAATTGGAAGTAAAAATTGATGTATTATGTAATTACTGTATTGGTGTATGGTGTAATTACTGTCATCTATCAAAAGAGGCGTTCAAGTAGGGAGTGTACCTCCTTCCTTCCTGAGAACCTGGTATACTTTCTCTTGCTCCTTGTTAAACATTTTTCGTACCAGGATGGTGTGGTTTACGTCAACCACTACATAACTCTCTTCGGGACAGTACGAATCGTCCTTCACTTTTTACACCAGTACACAAAACTTAAGGACGAAAGTATCTTTGGCATGATGTGTCACTGCCAAGTAACATAGTTTGAGGTAACTTTGACCATACATAGAAAGAACTGTTACTGTATAGTGCAGACCGTAACTGAAATACGCAATGAGACGAACAGAAATGACGCTTTCATTCAAAGACAATAATTGCACTGAAGCCTCCACGATTTGTAATATCCCCCTGGCAGTGGTGGATACATATGAGGGGCGCACAGGGCGTCCCCCCCCCCCCTCACCCCACCTTGCGGCGCCGCCCGCATTGCCACCCGCGCCGCCCCCGCCAGTCAGCCCGCACGCTGTTCGTTCGTTTCTTTCATCAGTCGACTCGACTGAATCGAGTTATCGGGTAGCTGTACTTTCCTACGTAGCACCCGCGTCCGCTTCATCGTATTTTATACGTTTCTGTCTGGCACATAGATAGCTAACACGAGAAGAGTCGCTATCCTACTTTGTACACGATGTACAAAATATTTGCTTGTCTACCAGCATCTGTTGCTACAGTAGAAAGAAGTTTTTCAACATTGCTGCGTACAAAGACATGGCTGAGGTCGACAATGAAGGAGGATCGACTTAATGTCTTAGGTCTGTTGAACAGTCATCCTGACATTGATTGTTCTATTTACAATGTAGTTAACCAATTTGTGAGGAAGAATAGGCGCATAGTATTCATCATTTAAGGTAGAGAGCCACAAATGTAACTTTTTTATATCATAATAAGGCACTGTCTTGTATATGTGTATAATCAGTTTAAATAAAAGTTTTTTAAACTTGGCATGTGGCTTGATTATTTTTTATTACAATAAAAGTAAAGTTAGCTCAAAATATCTTTAGCGCCCCCTCCTTGAGGTTTTCTGTATCCGCCACTGCCTCCAGGACATGAAAAAAAGTGAGACGTGCTTCGTAATAGGTGTGTGATCACCACTGACGCAATTCATTGTTCCCACGCTGGCCACGAGGATGGTACGGAGTCCTTTTGGTAGGACGTTCCATTTCTCCGCCATCACTGTTGACAACTGCGGGGTAGCCGTTGGTGCATGTGGGTGAGCTGCAATACGACTCCTTGGGGGAACAGACGAGTCAGTCCATTCATCGAGTATCCTCTCGTTCCAAGAGCTCCTCCACCTCCGCAATTAGATGCGGTCGCGCAATGTCATCCATAACATTGAAGTCAGGGCAACTGTGTGATAGTTGATGATCAAAATTAATTAACTGTGAACATTTTAATTGAATGAGTAACTTGATGAACATTGAGTATTGAAAGTAGTGTTTTGCCGAAATAATATTACGACGCACGAAAGCAAGATAGCATTATAGATTATCTCTGGATTTGCGTCGTGCCGTAGTGAACAATTCTGCCTAGCAACGTAACAACAACTACTGATACTAAACCGCAAATGACTTTTTCCTCGCTTCAGTGGTGTGAAACGACGCCGGTGATGAATGATTTACTCAATACTGCAATAACTAAGTCGTCCGGTGTGGCCGTGCTGTTCTAGGCGCTTCAGTCTGGAACCGCGTGACCGCTACGGTCGCAGGTTCGAATCCTGCCTCGGGCATGGATGGGTGTGATGTCCTTGGGTTAGTTAGGTTTAAGTAGTTCTAAGTTCTAGGGGACTGATGACCACAGATGTTAAGTCCCATAGTGCTCAGAGCCATTTGAACCATTTTTTTGCACTAACTAACCGGGCTTATCATATCATCATAAAACCATAACAAACAATTAAAATCAGCAGTTCGCATCGCTGAGAAGACTGTGCGGACTCGCAAACGGACTTTCATACATTACGCAAGGAACAATTTTCTTTAGAGATTTTCAGGTGCTGTTCCACGTTGTCCGACGGCGACAGTCATCACTGCGCGTCGCGTTTCCATTCCGCCGACCGAGCTGTAGCAGTAGCGGCTCAACAGCGACAACAAAAGGGGAGAGAGGACGTCAGAATAGGGAAGGAGTAAAGTGTCGCAATAACGTTGAGCGATGCATTTACTGTTTTCGAAGATTCAGAAGTCAGTACGTCCATACCAAATTTTGCTTCTCCCACACCAGAACACATGGACCACCAAAACGAGCATGTTCGACAATGTTAATCGGTGCAATATGTACCCTCATACAGCTAGATGTGGGAACACGTAATGCCGAATGGCCTGTTGGAGATTTCAACCTCTGTCTTCACGGATGGAAGTCCGAACATACCAGTGCGGTACCACGATCGGGTACAAAGTGATATTAACAAAGGCCACTTTGAGATGCTCTGGGAAGGAGCTTGACCGTTTGTTCATCTGCTGCTGACATACGAACGGCGGTCAAAAGCTCCAAGACATCAATGCATTGGAAACTCGCGCCTCATCTAGGAACGCAGAAATTTTGCCCTGATACGCAGCACTGTGCAGACACGCCTGAAACAAGCACTTCGTGTGAAAAACTTCGGTCCTCAGCCTGTGACGTCTTACCGTGGAAAGTACATGGGTAGCTCATTCACACATATTAGTCATTTACCTAACAAAACTGTAGTTATGCAGGTTGGGTTACAAGATAACGAAAATGGCCATTTAGAGATCTATAGGAATACCAGATAGTTGGAACAATGCATTAATTGGTGTAATTCAGAAGAAAGGGAGCGAGAAAGATGTGAACAACTGTAGAGAAATCAGTCTTTTGTCGGTGGTACTCAAGATTTACACAAAAACAATTACTAATCATCTACAAAAAAAAAAAAAAATAATTTAACCCGGGAAAAGAACAGACCCGCTTTACAATAGCATATAGCACAAGGAAAGCTCTACAAGTTGACAACGAAGCAATAGAAAGAAGAAACGAATATTAGTTACACTCTGTATGGGGTTCATACACTGTGAGGAACCTTTTGACTCTGGTACAATAAAATTTTTGCTGATAGCACTTAAGAGACTAGTGGTACAACTATATACATCAGTTTATTGAAGAGGTACACAACAAGGTTACAGCTTCAATACGATTGCATCAAAAGAGTATAACGTTCATAAATGAGAAAGCAGTTAAGTAAGGGGTCACCATTACACCAAAACTACACCGAAGAGCCAAAGAAACTGGTACACTGCCTAATATCGTGTAGGTCCCCACGAGGACGCCGAAGTGCGGCAACACGACGTGGCATGGACTCGACTAATGTTTGAAGTAATGCTGGAGGGAATTAACACCATGAATCCTGCAGGGCTGTCCATAAATCCGTAAGAATACTAGGGGGTGGAGATCTCTTCTGAACAGCACATAGCAAGGCACCCCAGATATGCTCAATAATGTTCGTGTCTGGGGAGTTTGGTGGCCAGCAGAAGTACTTAAACACAAAAGAGTGTTCGTGGAGCCACTCTGTAGCAGTTCTGAACGTATGGGATGTCGCATTGTCCTGATGGAATGGACATGAATGGATACAGGTGACCAGACTGGATGCTTATGTACGTGTCACCCGTCAGAGTTGTATCTAGACGTATCAAGGGTCCCATATCACTTCAACTGCACACGCCCCACACAATTACAGAGCCTCCACCAGCTTCAAGAGTCCCCTGCTGACATCAGGGTCCACGGATTCATGAAGTTGTCCCCATACCCGCACACGTCCATCCGCTCGATACAATTTGAAACGAGGCTCGTCCGACCAAGAAAACATGTTTCCAGACATCAATTGTCAATGTCGGTGTTGATGGGCCCAGGCGAGGCGTAAAGTTTTGTGTCGTGCAGTCATCAAGGGTACACGAGTTTGCCTTCGGCTCAGAAAGTCCATATCGAAGATGTTGTTGAATGGTTCGCTCGCTGACACTTGATGGTGGCCCCGCATTGAAATTTGCAGCAGTTTGCGGATGTGTTGCATCACGTTGAACGATTCTCTTCAGTCGTCGCTGTACCCGTTCTTGCAGGATCTTTTTCCGATCGCAGCGATGTCGGAGATTTGATCTTTTACAAGATTCCTGATATTCATGGTACACTCGCGAAATGGTCGTACGGGAAAATCCCCACCTCATGGCTACGTCGGAGATGCTGTGTCCCGTCGCTCGTGCGCCGACCATAGCACCATGTTCAAACTCACTTAAATCTTGATAACCCGCCATTGTAGCAGCAGTAACCGATATAACAACTGCGACAGACACTCGTTGTCTTATATAGGCACTGCAGACCGCAGCGCCGTATTCTGCCTGTTTACATATCTCTGTATTTACGCGTGCCTATACCAGTTTCTTTGGCGCTTCAGTGCATTTTGTAGCCTTGGAAGATGTCTTCAGTCATTAAATTGGGATGAAGGATGAATACGCAAAACGGATCTTATCTGAAGCACCTACAGCTCGCAAAAGACAGTATTTTGGTTGCTTCGGATCCATAAGAACATCAGCAAATGGTCGAGGAACGGAAAACAGCAAGTGTGTCAGTAGGCCTGATGATTAATCACAGTAAGACAGAAAAAAGTACGATCAGTTCACAATGTTCGAATGTGTGTGAAATCTTATGGGACTTAACTGCTAAGGTCATTAGTCCCTAAGTTCACACACCACTTAACCTAAATTATCCTAAGAACAAACACACACACCCATGCCCGAGGGAGGACTCGAACCTCCGCCGGGACCAGCCGCACAGTCCATGACTGCAGCGGTTTAGACCGCTCGGCTAATCCCGCGCGGCCTACAATCAGTATGCCGATGAGAATAGTAAAGGTTAATGACGAATCTGTAGAGACAGTTGACGAATTTGTACGCTTAAGACAGCGGAACGCAGCAAACAGGTGGACACTTAAAGAAATAAATAGGAGGGTAAACTGGCTTGGAGTTCATTTGGATAATTGCGTGGTGTATTCGTAAGTAAATTTCAATTTGCCTTAAACGGAAAGCCTGCTACCAGTGTAAACTACCAGTGTTGACTTGTGGAAGTAAATAAATGGTATTTAAATGCTCAAACAGTTCAAAAATTAAGGGCTGCACATCGAGCAATGGAAAATTGCGTTTTGGAAAAGAAGGAACTGAAAAACAAACAATTGAGTAAGAAAAAGACGTGAGTTGAGGACCTAACAGAGACTGTTACGAAACTGAAATGGTCTTGGATTGGGCATATAGCGAGACGAAATATGGGGCTAACGAGATTTTGTTCTCGATTCCTCGTGGTGAGAAAAGATGGACTGATGACGTAAAAAGTCACTTCGGGCAAACATCGACGCGGCAAGCTGAAGATTCTAGCGTACGGAAATTGATTGACGTACTACGAATAACACAAACTAATATACAGAATGTCAAAAAGAGTCTGTTGATCAACTACATCTCCTGTACACAGTTAATTAACGCAATGAAAACTTAATTTGATTGATGTGACGAATAAAATATTGAAGGTTTAATAGAAATCGTTAGTGATATACATGCTGTTAATGTAGTTCCCAGTTTTGCGATACGGAAGCAGTGATGTCTTGGGAGCTTGTTATACCTTAAATAAATCTTTATGAATGATGATACTGCTCAAACAAAACAGAATGAAAATATAAATGTGGAACTTTACTCTGGTACGACACAAGTGTCGCACAAACTGTCGCCTCTTTCTTTCTAGTTTCATTTCGGTAAAAATCGACAGTGTGTAGATGGTGTCATCTTCCGTTGTGTTGGTGCAACTGCAGTAAGGAGTTAGATTGCCTTCAGCGGAGTACAATCACGGAGGCCGGCAACCAAAGTTATTCATATGAAGCGCTTATTTTAGGTGTGTCTACGCATTCCTGCATCTCAGAGTATAACAATCGCGTTCGTGGATGAGGCAATGGCGTCCAACGGTTTGTTGTCAAGGACATCACGTTCGATGAACTCAGCCACAGTGCCGTCACAATTTATTTCGTTTTTCAATATCACTTTGTATCCCTGCAACGGTTATACTCCTTTCGTACTGCGTCTGACGCCTTCCACATTCACGGTCATTATCATCTGACAAATCGGTGTACCGGTGGCCCACATTATTCGTGGGCGCTAAAACCGATAATTTGCCCTATACAGAAGATGTTGTAATCGTTCCCGTCTGGCTTTAACTGATTTTCATTTCACGTGGTTGGAGAAAATCGCCTCAGACGAATACCAGAATGGGTTATTCACCTATGTCACGGTCGATTCCCTTTATAAGCTTTATCCGTGCGTGCTAGAAATTCCTCTCTAACGACCTCGATGTAGAAGAATAATTAAGCTCCCATCTTCCTCATTTCCTTGTGGTCTCCCCACGGAAGAATGACACATACCAGTGATTTGTCAGACGGACGGAGTGCGCAGCACTGATTCACTGTTCACTAACAGCAGTGTTGTCCACAGAAAAGTATTTCCAGTGACGAAGTTGAAGGTTACGTAAAGCAAAATCCACTTCCTGCAGTCAGTGGCGGTTCACCTTGAATGCGGATAAATACAAGATAACGGGCATAGACGCGCAGTGAAATCTGATATCAGTCGATTACAGCGTTTACTGATATGCCTGTACACTTAGCCACATCGGCAAGATAGCTAGGGGAAAGTGAGCGGAATAGCGCGATGCTTAGGGCACTGCACTCACATTCGGGAAGAAAGGAGCTCCAGTTCCCATCCAAGTATCTACATTCTAATTTTTCGACGTTTCCCTGACGCACTTGATGGGAATATCGAGACGTTTCTTTCGTCATTCTTGCTCATTCCGGAATGACGCTGCGTCTCTGATGACCTAATCGTCAGCAGAACACTCAACCTTATTTTGCCGTTTAGAAGTAGTCTAGAGAAAATTTCTGAAGTGTCATGAACGCAGTAGTTCAAGTAAAGTGAGGGAAAGGAGAGCTTCGTTACATTGGGAGAATTTTGGAAAATAACTGAGCATATCGAAACCTCTAGCTGGAACTTAAATTTAATTACTGTACGAGGAAGTAGGGATAAAGAGATTGACAGTGTTCATAATCACGTCGCTCGTGTTGCAAGAGAATCACCAGGACAGAAAGTGCAGTGGTTAAAATAATGCTGGATTCATATTCAAGATAAGCGGTTCTAAAATATTCCTCCAGACATCGTGATTCCGTGATTTTCCTAATCAGATTAGGCAAATTCCAGATGGATCCTTAAATAATATCATAAATGATTGTGCCATTTTTACACCCAGGCTGTTATTTTAGTAGGTCCCTTTATACATTACTAGTTTCAGCTTGCAAAGCCATTCTCAAGTGTAAACAAATTGAAGTATGAATGTGGACATTAAACACTGAAGACAACAACAGCAGCATGCAGTTAAAAACATATAATAGCGTGCCCAAATGCAATCAAGGGCCACAGTAATAATGATGCTACAACACTATCCACAATTTGTTACCGTTAATGTAAGACCTCCCAGCTCAAATTTTTGATCATCTATCGAGGTTTTCTGAGAAGTATAGTCATGGTCATTATTGCGCAACAAAATCACACCTTTTGATAGAAGGCCCTGGCATTTCTTTCTTTCTCTTTTTCTTTCCTTTATCGTCGATTACTCTTTCATGTTGAAGTGTATCGGAGAAGTGACCACTGTTTAAAGTACGTTGTTAGTCTAAATAACCTGCCTATCGTGGGCGAGGGCGCTGACGCACTTCTGCCTGATGCTACATGACTCAGATGTAACTTGTTCGAGTCATGATGGCGGAAGAAATTTTCACCCCTAGTATATGACCAGTAGAAGGAGGAAAAATGGTGATGTAAAGTTCCGGACACCAGCCTTTGCGCCAGCATCCTGGATTAAATTCCAAACCTCGCTTCAGTAATTGTAGTGAGGGCATGTGACACTGTTTACGGTGATCTGTCTCAAATGAGGACATTAAGGGCGACAATCTCCTTTGTGCTATTAGAGAGGAGTAGGCTATGTGTTGGCATCTGGTTTCACCCTCTCCATTCTCTCATCATCACAGAACGTAAACATAACACCCAACTGTTCACAGATCCATTACAGTATAAGGTCACATTTGCAATTTTGTAGCGCGTCGATCGAGACTTTAACCTTACCTCCGATACAATACGTTTCAGTGACACATGTTGTGCCAGGTTTCTAACACTTAAATAATTTTCAAGATTGTGGAGTAAGTTTTCCCCAGTATCATACCTTTCGCAAACAAAAACCTCATCACGCAACGTTGCTCTTCTGGAGTATACATTTCAAGAGCATTTGAAATTTTTAAATTAATAAAAGAGACTATATTTGCTTTATTTTTCCAGTCAATTAATTTTTTAATAAAATAATATTCAGCAGTTTCCTCAATATTGAAGTTTTTCTCTTTAGTTATTAAAAAATGACGCTCGTATTAACCACCTACGTTCTCGCCTTTGAATAATAGTCGTTGAATGAAATACGAAGTTCTCAGTAAGAACTACTTGGCAAACTGACAGATATTTATGTAGTATTGCGTTATTTCTCTCTTACACACTATCTGATCAAAACTACCAGCGAGGTGGCGCAGTGGCTAGCACACTGGACTCTCACTCGGGAGGACGACGTTTCAAATTCGCGTCCGGCCATCCAGATTTAGGTTTTCCATGGTTAAAAAATGGTTCAAATGGCTCTGAGCACTATGGGACTTAACACCTGAGGTCATAAGTCCCCTAGAACTTAGAACTACTTAAACCTAACTAACCTAAGGACATCACACACAACCATGCCCGAGGCAGGATTCTAACCTGCGACCGTAGGGGTCGCGTGGCTCCAGACTGAAGCGCCTAGAACCGCTCTGCCACAACGGCCGGCGGTTTTCCATGATTTCTCTAAATCGCTCCAGGCAAATGTCAGGATGAATCTTTTGAAAGGGCACTGCTGATTTCCTTCCCCATCCTTGACACCATCCGAGCTTGTGTTCCGTTTCTAACGACCTCGATTTCGACGGTACTGAAGCCAGTCTTCCTTCCTTCCTCCAGGAAAATGCCGGGATGGGTCCTATGAAAGGGCAAGACCGATTTCTTTCTCCATCCTTGACACAATCAGAGCTGTGCCCCGTCTCTAATGACCTCGATGTCGACGGGATTGAGCCCTATCTTCCTTCCTTCCTGATCAAAAGTATCCGGGCACTTATTAGTAGATATTAAGATGCGATGTGTCCACACTTGGGCTTCATGACGGCATGTACTCTGCTGGGGACATTTTCAATGAGTTGTCTGAATGTGTTTGGAGCCCGTCCTCCCTCAAGAGCCGAAATCAGAAAGTTAGTGATGTTGGGTGCTGGGATCTGGAGCGAAATCGACGTTCTAACTCATTTCAAAAGTGTTCCATTGTGTTCTGGACAGGCCGATCCATTTCCCGGATGTTATTGCCCAACAACCATTGCTCGAAATCACTAGTTTACAGTCATTCACTGTCCCGTGGCGTCACTTGAGTATTGATATACACTGAAGCGCCAAAGAAACTGCCGGCCGCGGTGGCCGTGCGGTTCTAGGCGCTCCAGTCCGGAGCCGCGCTGCTGCTACGGTCGCAGGTTCGAATCCTGCCTCGGGCATGGGTGTGTGTGTGATGTCCTTAGGTTAGTTAGGTTTAATTAGTTCTAAGTTCTAGGGGACTGATGACCGCAGCAGTTGAGTCCCATAGTGCTCAGAGCCATTTGAACCAACCAAAGAAACTGGTGTAGGCATGCGTATTCAAATACAGAGATATGTAAAAAAGCAGAATACGACCCTGCGGTCAGCAACTCCTGTAGAAGACAACAAGTCTCTGCCGCAGTTGTTAAATCGATTACTGCTGCTACAATGGCAGGTTATTAAGATTTAAATGAATTTGAACGTAGTGTTATAGTCGGATGGCGAGCGATGAGCACAGCATCTTCGATGTAGGGATGAACTGGCGATTTTCCCGTACAACTACTTCATGAGTCATCATCATCATCATTTCCTTGAGGCCTTATTCCCGCTGCAATATAGAGTCGGCCTTGTTAGTACTGATTTGGCAGTGTTAGCTGCAAAGGGTGACCGGATGCCCTTCCTGCCGCCACCCTAAAGCCACCCAGGATGGAATTAGTGGACCCTAGCTGTCTGCATCTAGTGTAAGCCATGGAATAGTGCGAATGTTCTTTCAAATGTCTGCGCGCCGTGTAACTAAGGCGGGATGTGGGGGCCAGTCCAGTATTCACCTAGTCGGATGTGGAAAACCGCCTAAAAGCCACATCAAGGCTGGCCGGCATACCGGCCCTCGTTGTTAATCCGCCGGGCGATTCGATCCAGGGCCGGCGCGCCTACCCGAGTCCAGGAAGCAGCGCATTAGCGCTCTCGGCTACTCTGGCGGGTGTACAACTATTTCTCGAGTGTACTGTGAATATCAGGAATTTGGTAAAACATCAAATCTGCGACATCGCTGGAGCCGGAATAAGATCCTGCAAGAATGGGTACAACGACAACTGAAGAGAATCGTTCAACGTGACAGAAATGCAACCTTTCCGCAAACTGTGGCAGTTTTCAATGCTGGGCCATCAATAAGTGTCAGCGTAGAACCATTCAACGAAGCATCATCAATATGGGCTTTCGGAGCTGAAGGCCCACTCGTATGCCCTTGATAACTGCATGACACAAAGCTTTACGCCTTGCCTGGGCCCATCAATACTGACATTGGGTTGTTGATGACTGGAAACATGTTGTCTGATTGGACAAGTCTCGTTTAAATTGTATCGAGTGGATGGACACGTACAGGCATGGAGACAACCTCATGAATCCATAGACCCTGCATGTCAGTGGGGGAATGTTCAAGCTGGTGGAGGTTCTGTAATTGTGTGGGGCGTGTGGAGTGTACGCAGTTCGACCCCTGATATGCCTAGATACGACTCTTACAGGTGATAAGTACGTAAGTATCCTGTATGATCACCTGCATACATCCATGTCTATTGTGCATTCCGACGAACTTGGAAAATTCCAGCAGGACAATGCCACACCCTACACGTCCATAGTTGCTGCAGAGTGACTCCAGGCACACTCTTCTGAATTTAAACACATCCGCTGGCCACCAAACTCCACAGACATGAACATTATTGAGCATATCTGGGATGCCTTGCTACGTGTTGTTCAGAAGAGATCTCTACCCATTCGTACTCGTACGGATTTATGGAGGGCCCTGCAGGATTCATGGTGTCAGTTCACTCCAGCACTAACTCAGACATTAGTCGAGTCCATGCCACGTTGTGTTGCGGCACTTCTGCGTGCCCGCGGGTGCCCTATACGATGTTAGGCAGGTGTACCAGTTCCTTTGGCTCTTCAGTGTATGTGACTTATGAAAATCTGTTCAACCATTGTGCTCCATTCCTTTTTTACTCTCTATGCTCAGTCACTGTGTTGGTTGGATTGCTGGTAGCACTCTGGAACTGACAAGGTATTTTTCCGCTCATTTCATGTGAATTTTACAACAACTCTCCGAAATGACAGACGGTCCCTGTCCGCCAGTACACGAGGCCTGCCTGCTCTTCGTTTAGCTGTGGTTGTTCCTCCACGTTTCCGTATCAGAATCACATCACCAGCAATCGATCTGGGCAGGTTTAGGAAGGCTGCAATGTCTCTGATGAATTTCTTACTCTGCTTCCCTACTGACAACACAATACACCCAGTCTATTTTTATACTGGGGATGCGCCTCTCGTGACATCTATTGGCCAATTTTGCATTACTCAAGGATGTCTAGATACCTTTGATCTGATAGTGTATATACCCATAACTAAGAAAGATTGTCTAATGAATCCCCACAGATAAAAATTCGGTCATATATGTCTAATGTCGCGCGTAGATTCGCCAAATTTGCATCAAAAGTCAGCTATAAGATCAATAGGGAGTTTGAATAAAAATGCTTTCGGTCATACTATTTGCGTGTTTTATTAAATTATACGATGCATTTCGGACCCTATGGGTCCATCTTTCGGTGCAAATCGTTTAATACATATTTTACGTTTGTTCTTGAATGAGATGAAACACATTTTCCTGTTACGAGAAATATGTTATGTTTCGTATTTCGTGAATCGAGTGTGGAAATATGTTACATCTAACTTCCTCTTGACAGGAAAATGCATTTCACCTCAAATGGCTCTGAGCACTGTGGGACTTAACATCTGAGGTCATCAGTCCCCTAGACTTAGAACTCCTTAAACCTAACTAACCTAAGGACATCACACACATCCATGCCCGAGGCAGCATTCGAACCTGCGACCGTAGCAGCAGCGCGGCCGGCCATTTCACCTCACTCAAGAGCAAACGTCAGTTATGTATCAGACGATTTGCGCCTGAAGGTGGATCCACAGGATCCTAAATGCATCGTGTAATTCAATAAAACCCGAAAAGAAATTGTGATTCACGGTGTTTTATTAGATTATTACTGAATACAGTCACGTACACAGGTGTAAAACAGGGATAAAATCAAAACATAAGGACAATGTCAGCTCTGTACTCCAAAAACGGATATTGTCCTCCGCCAACATCTAAGAAAACATCAGGATTCTCAGATGCTTTTGGCGAAAACTAACGTTATAATTTATAACATTTTAGCGAGGTCGGTGGTTGAGTATGGAACTGAACCGTGGACATTAATGAAATTCGATAGAAAGCAACTTGCTTTATTTGAAAGAAATATTTTGAAGCAAATTTTTGGGACAGTGAGTGGAAGAATATGGTATCTGGAGGAGGAGTTTCGGATAATAATTATATAATCTATACGACGAACGAGACGTTGTCACTTAAATTAAGATTAAAAGGTAGGACGTGTAATGAGAGGCAACGACAGGGATACTTAAGAATATATTCAATCCATTGCCTGAAGGAACTAGGAAACTTGGCATTCAGAATTACAGGTGTTCGAGAATAATCAGTAAAGAATGGAATAATCTTCTGTTGAAGGCCAAGGAGCAGAGAAGACTGTCGTGCCAATGATGTTAAGGATGACGTAGACGTAGAATGCACACCAAGACGACGAAAGTCATGAGACAGCGATATACGCATGTATAAATGGCGGAAATATAGCGTTCACGAGGACTGAAAGGGCAGTGCATTGGCGGAGCTGTCATTTGTACTTGGGTAATTCGTGTGAATCCGACGTGATTATGACTGCACGACTGGAATTAACAAACTTTGAGCGCGGAATGGTAGTAGGAGCCAGACGCATGGGACATTCTATTTCGGAAATCGTTAGGGAATTCAATATTCCGAGACCCAAAGTTTCAAGAGTGTGCCGAGGAGACCACATTTAAGCTATTACCTCTCACCCCGGACAACACAGTGGCCGACGGCCTTCAATTGACGACCGAGAGCAACGGCGTTTCCGTAGAGTTGTTGGTGCGAGAAAACAAGTGACACAGCGTGAAATAACCGCAGAAATAAATGTGAGACGTACGACGGACGTAACCGTTAGAATAGTGAGGCGAAATCTGGCGTTAATGGGCTATGGCAGCAGACGACCGAAGCGAGTGCCTTTGCTAACAACACTACATCGCCTGCAGTGCCTCTCCTGGGCCTGTGACCATATCGGTTGGTCCCTAGAGGACTGGAAAACCGTAGCCTGGTCAGATGAGCACTGGTTTCAGTTGGTAAGAGCTGGTGATGGGGTTAGAGTGTGGCGCAGACCCGACGAAGCCATGGACCCAAGTTGTCAATAATGCACTGTACAAGCTGGTGGTGGCTCCATAATGATGTGAGTTGTGCCTAGGACGGCCTTGGTGACCGAGCGGTTCTAGGCGCTTCAGTCCGGAACCTCGCGACGGCTACGGTCGCAGGTTCGAATCCTGCCTCGGGCATGGATGTGTGTGATGTCCTTAGGTTAGTTAGGTTTAAGTGGTTCTAAGTTTTATTGGACTGATGACCTCAGATGTTATGTCCCATAGTGCCCAGAGCCATTTGAACCATTTTTGAGTTGTGCCTGTATGGAATGGACTGGGTCCTCTGGTCCAACTGAACCGATTATTGACTGGAAATGGTTATGTTCTGCTACTTGTAGACCACTTGCATTCATTCACGCACTTAATGTTCCCAAACAACAATGAAATTTTTGTGGACGACAATGCGCCATGTCACCGAGCCACAAATGTTCGCGATTGGTTTGAAGAACATGCTGGACTATTGGGGTGAATGATTTGGCCATCCAGATCTACATCTACATCTACATTCATACTCCGCTAGCCACCTGACGGTGTGTGACGGAGGGTACCTTGAGTACCTCTATCGGTTCTCCCTTGTATTCCAGTCTCGTATTGTTCGTGGAAAGAAAGATTGTCGGTATGCCTCTGTGTGGGCTCTAATCTCTCTGATTTTATCCTCATGGTCTCTTCGCGAGATACACGTAGGAGGGAACAATATACTGCTTGACTCCTCGGTGAAGGTACGTTCTCGAAACTTTAACAAAAGCCCGTACCGAGCTACTGGTCGTCTCTACTGCAGAGTCTTCCACTGGAGTTTATCTATCATCTCCGTCATCCTGTAACGAAGCGCGCTGCTCTCCGTTGGATCTTCTCTATCTCTTCTATCAACCCTATCTGGTACGGATCCCACACTGGTGAGCAGTATTCAAACAGTGGGCGAACAAGCGTACTGTAACCTACTTCCTTTGTTTTCGGATTGCATTTCCTTAGGACTCTTCCAATGAATCTGTCTGGCATTTGCTTTACCGACGATCAACTTTATATGATCATTCCATTTTAAATCACTCCTAATGCCTACTCCCAGATAATTTATGCAGCTAACTGCTTCCAGTTGCTGACCTGCTATATTGTAGCTAAATGATAAAGGATCTTTCTTTCTATGTATTCGCAGCACATTACACTTGTCTACATTGAGATTCAGGTGCCATTCGTTGCACCATGCGTCAATTCGTTGCAGGTCCTCCTGCATTTCAGTACAATTTTCCATTGTTACAACCTCTCGATATACTACAGCATCATCCGCAAAAAGCCTCAGTGAACTTCCGATGTTATCCACATGGTCATTTATGTGTATTGTGAATAACAACGGTCCTACGACACTCCCCTGTAGCACACCTGAAATCACTCTTACTTCGGAAGACTTTTCTCCATTGAGAATGACATACTGCGTTCTGTTATCTAGGAACTCTTCAATCCAATCACACAACTGGTCTGATAGTCCATATGCTCTTACTTTGTTCATTAAACGACTGTGGGGAACTGTATCAAACGCCTTGTGGAAGCCAAGAAACACGGCATCTACCTGGGAACCCGCGTCTATGGCCCTCTGAGTCTCGTGGACGAATATCGTGAGCTGGGTTTCACACGATCGTCTTTTTCGAAACCCATGCTGATTCCTACAGAGTAGATTTCTAGCCTCCAGAAAAGTCATTATATTCGAACATAATATGTGCTCCAAAATTCTACAACTGATCGACGTTAGAGACATCCCGACATAAGGATCTCCCGACATATATCCCTTCGAACATTTATGTGACATAATCGAGAGGTCAGTTCGCGCAGAAAATCTTGCAACGGCAACACTATCACAATTATGGACGGATGTAGAGGCAGATCGTTCAATAATTCTGCAGGGGCCTTCCAGCGACTTGTTGAGACCATTGCGCGTCGAGTTGCTGCTCTACACCGGGCAAAACGAAGTCCGACACTATGTTAGGAGGCATCCCATGATGTTTGTCAGTTCAGTGTAAATGCAGTGCCTAAACCACAGAGCCACATTGTTCTATAGGTGGTCACGGAAAGCCACTACCGAGTATTAAGCGCTATAAGAGTAGCAAAATAATGTCCTACGCGCTGTTACTCACATGCCTGCTGCCTGTGAAACGAGCAGCAGTGAGTGTCTGGAGACATTTGGCCATGCAGCGTGTACGCGGGCGTTGGAGCGCGCGAGCGCATGCGTGTCCTGTGATAACGACCGGGCTGGCCGCTTGCGAGCATGTGTTTCTACAGTGATAGCAGCTGTCGGCCAGCAGTGATGATGCAAGTGCTTTCATTTCTGGGATGATTTCAGCGGAGAGAAACGTCACAACACTATGCGCTGCACAGTTAATTGCCAGTGTCATAAATTAGTTGGTCTTACAGAGATATTTGAACCATCACCTTATCACTGTTGATTACTCCTATAGACAGTAACTTGGCTATGAACACACGAAATAAAGTGAAGGCTCTTCTTCATGAGGAAAATGTGTGTAGACATAACGACTACTTTTGTCATCGGGAATCAAACATTAATTTTGAGGGCAACTACGCAAATTCAAACAAGATTGACTAAAGGTCCACTAATCCCCTACCCGAATTCCACAACCTTCTGAATGAGGTGGAGCATTTATGCACTCACCAAACTTTATTTTGAGTGGATCCCGGATCAAATTCCCGTCTAGACATCCTAATGGGTAGACGATTTCTCCGCTCTTTGGAGAACGACAAATCCGTGTGATAGTTTTCATTCCCGTTTCAACTCTTTGTTTGCATCTCTCACCCTTGCATTAACATTTTTGTGAGTGACTTGAGTAGGACATAAACAGACCTTCACATTTGTCTAAATAGTGAGGTCTCTGGTTTCGTACCGAAAACTGACAAAAAAAACTATGGAAAGACAAGTATTCATCCAGAACAGAATTGCGCAATTGCAAAATAGTGAAATGGACTGATCGTACTTATTGAAGTGTGTTTTGCACAAAGCTTAAAAGTTATCTTTACTTATTTTTTAGTGTCTGTGTAATACAGTGTCTTTATACAATGTCCTTCAGACAAGAATGCACGTGTGAAGGAACAGACACTGCTGATGATCCACAGCTGTATTACATATTACGAGTCAATTTCGTAATATTAAAAATTATCGTTACCTTAAAAGCATCTTCTGAATAGGAAAACTTGCCTTTGCAGCTCATTGTTATATATTTCCTTTTCTTCAAATACTTTTTCGACATCATTCTGTCAAATAGGATATTTAAGATAATAATCTACCTTCTTTTAAATTTTGTAATAAGAATGTGATAGTACTCTTTACCTAAACATTGCTAGACTCCTATAATATGGGTAACTGGCATGTTTCGGGTAGTGACAAGAAAAAACCACAGGTCTGCTGCTAGTTGCGGAGTTCAGGTACTGGTGGTAAAAACAGTTTTGGGGAAGGTGCGGAGCTCGGGTTTTGAGTAGGTAAAAGCTGCGTAGTCTGTGTGAGCCAATTTGGAGGATAAATATTATGTTTCGACTAACAATTGCTCAAAACGCCAAAACGATTATTTATCGATGTCTGGTTTTAGCTTCTCCAACTTTGACACGATCTACACGTCGTTGACACGATCTACACATGCAAGATTTTTGCATTGTCACCCGCCTAGAATTATTATGTCTTTATGCAATTCTGTGAAGAAGCATTTTGAGGTTGCAGAAGCAGTCCTTCCCTAGCTGCTCGACGTCGTTCTTGCAAGCAGTCTCATACCAAGTTTGCTGAGCATGTCTGTAATGTCCGGCCGTTGTGGCCGAGCGGTTCTAGGCGCTTCAGTCTGGAATCACGAGACCGCTACGGTCGCAGGTTCGAATCCTGCCTCGGGCATGGAAGTATGTGATGTCCTTAGGTTAGTTAGCTTTAAGTAGTTCTAAGTTCTAGGGGACTGATGACCTCAGATGTTAAGTCCCATAGTTCTCAGAGCCGTTTGAACCATTTGTCTGTAACGTTCTCATAGTAAGCAGAGATTCAAGACGGCCTGATACGAATCTTAGAAGACTACAGGGTTAGAGGGCGGGTCTCTCGTGTACTTTTAAATTCCGTAGAGAAACTACGGATTCCCAGAATTCTCCCAATGACTCATAGTGTGGCGTTTTTCTCTTGCCCACTTTAAGATCCGTTAGTATCTAGACTTTGTACACTGAAGCGCCAAAGAAACTAGTATAGGTATGCGTATTCAAAAAAGAGATGTGTAAATAGGCAGAATACTGCGCTTCAGTAAGAAACGCCTAAGTAAGACAACAAGTGTCTGGCTCAGTTGTTAGATCGGTTACTACTGCTACAATGACAGGTTATCAAGATTTAAGTGAGTTTAAACGTGGTGTTATAGTTGGCGCACGAACGATGGGACACAGCATCTCCGAGGTAGAGATAAAGTGGAGGTTTTCCCGTACGATCATTTCACGAGTGTACCGTTAAAATCGGGAATCCGGTAAAACATCAAATCTCCGACATCGCTGCGGCCGGAAAAAGATCCTGCAAGACCGGATACATCGACGACTGAAGAGAATCGTTCAACGTGGCAGAAGTGCAACACTTCCACAAATTGCTGCAGATTTCAATGCCGGGCCATCAACAAGTGCCAGCGTGCGAACCATTCAAGGAAACATCATCGAAGTGGGCTTTCGAAGTCAAAGGCCCGTTCTTGTACCCTTGCTGACTGCACGACGCAAAGCTTTACGCCTCGCCTGGGCCCGTCAACACCGACATTGGACTGTTGATGACTGGAAATATGTTGCCCGGTCGGCCGAGTCTCGTTTCAAATTGTATCGCGCGCATGGGCGTGTACGGGTATGGAGACAACCTCATGAATCCATGGACCCTGCATGTCAGCAGGGGACTGTTCAAGCTGGAATGGTATGGGTCGTGTGCAATTAGAATTATATGGGACTTCTGATATGTCTAGATACGACTCTGACAGGTGACACGTACGTAAGCATCGTGTATGATCACCTGCGTTCATTCACGTCCATTGTGCATCCCAAGAGACTTGGGCAATTCCAATGCCACACCCTACACGTTCAGGATTGCTACAGAGTGGCTCCAGAAACACTCTTCTGAGTTTAAACACCTCCGCTGGCTACCAAACTCTCCAGACATGAGCATTATTGAGCATATCTGGAATGTCTTTCAGCGTGCTTTTCGGAAGACATCTCCATCATCTCCTACTCTTACAGATTTATGGACATCCCTGCAGGATTTATGGTGTCAGTTCCCTCCATCATTACTTCAGACATTAGTCGAGTCCGTGCCAAGTCGTGTTGCGGCAGTTCTGCGTGCTCGCGGGGGCCCTACACGATATTAGGCAGGACACGATATTAGGCAGGTATAGCAGTGTTTTAGGCTCTTTATTGTATTACTGTGGACGGTTAGAGCAAAGTATTTAATGACTTACATACGCTCTAATCATTTATTATGGGACGTTCATCTCCTTACAGGTATAGCTATGGCTTAACTTTTGTTTAAGGGATCTGGCAGTTGTCACATCAAGCGTTGTTATGCAAATCGGCACGAATGTCACTACAATTCTCGATGGAGAACCTTTTTACAGGATGAATGTGGATTCTAAGACAAACTTTAGGGGGTAATTCACATTTTAGTTTAGTACTTAGACGTAACGGACCAATGGAACGGAGTCCATTGTTACCAAATAGTTTCTCGTGTTAGTGACGTAATGTCTCTTGGACCATGACAAATGCATTAAAAATGAAGAAATAAATTGCTTACTATGTCGTGATAGATGTAACACCGCGTGTACAGGAATAGGTAATGAAACCTTCCTGATTCAGTTATATGATCAAAGCAACCAATCTCAGGCCAGATATGTACACGTTTTTTACAGTGCTGAATGATGTGGAGTATTTATTCACATTC
Source organism: Schistocerca piceifrons (assembly GCF_021461385.2). Classification (NCBI taxonomy): domain Eukaryota; kingdom Metazoa; phylum Arthropoda; class Insecta; order Orthoptera; family Acrididae; genus Schistocerca; species Schistocerca piceifrons. Next base: position 421,351,481 of record NC_060149.1, on the reverse strand, counting down.
TGAGTGGATCAGCAATCACATTCCCGTCTGAACATCCTAATGTATGAATTCTATGGTTTTGCTAAATGGTAAAAATATATATCAACTGATGGGATGTTTCCTTTGTTCTCCCGTCCTCTAGCTCCGTAAGAACGCTGTCCCCAATGATATAAACGTCGAAGAGACTTTCTTTCCTTCATTACTTACCGAGCGAGGTGGCGCAGTGGTTAGACACTGGACTCGTATTCGGGAGGACGACGGTTCAATCCCGCGTCCGGCCATCCTGATTTAGGTTTTCCGTGATTTCCCTAAATCGCTCCAGGCAAATGCCGGGATGGTTCCTTTGAAAGGGCACGGCCGACTTCCTTCACCATCCTTCCCTAATCCGATGAGACCGATGACCTCGCTGTCTGGTCTCCTTCCAAAAACAACCAACCAACCCTCATTACTTGCTGTCCAGTACCTGTTAATTTCCCGTTATGAACGATTTTTCTAAAGAACACCTCCGACAGAAAAGATGTAAAGTAAAATTGCAAAAATCCTGGTTGGAAACCCGCTCTGGAACACAGTTGTAGTCTGTGATGAAGGCGTATTTCAGCGCACATTACATGACTTGAGTTTCAATCTAGAACATGTGAGCTGTTTCAAATGACAGAAGCAGTATCACATTTTGTAAAGATGCTACTGCACACAACGTACAAAATCAAGCCTGACGGCCAGTAAAACTTCCGTGTTAACTGTGATTACCATGAGTCAGTGGACTCGTCCACTCCAAACACGACACGTATTATGTGAAAACAGATGCAGAGGTATATCAGTTGGAGGTAACACATCAAACGAAATGCAATTATTCGGTGGCCCTATTGAGTTCCTTATATCGTGCCCCTCATGACACATCCCAGAAGAACTTTTGAAATGTTGCCGGCTGAGTTCATATCCAATGTGTAAAAAAGCAGCAGCATCAAGAAACAACGCCAAACAAATTCAGAATACCTACTAACTTTCGTATGAACGATATTAAATAGTATATAACTAAAAAAATTAAAACATCAAACTCGGTTTAAAATTAACATTACCGCTAATTGCAAGAAAGCCTATGTTATATATATTTATATTTTTCTTTGGCGCTAAGCTATCACTACCGAGCGACGTGGTGTAGTGATATCACACTGGACTGGCATTCAGGAAGATGCTTTTTCAGATCACAGTCCGCCACATCAGATTTCAGTTTTGGGTGGTTTCCCTAATGCGCTTTGGGAAAATTCGTGAGTGGTTTGCGCGGATGAGGCGAGATCTTTTGTGGCGGGATGTTTGGTCCAACTCTCCTGCCTGGTGACGCTCGTAGATTTCTATTTGTCCAGCTACGATATTACCTTTGCTTCCTACTCCACCGTGGCAGCACATACGGTTTTAAGTGACATCTGAAATATTCTCAAAAAGGTGTGTCTCCGTACGACTCCTACTGTAGACTCCTTTCAGTTGTCTTGCTTGTAACCTGCAACTTCTCCGTCATAGATTCTCTGCAACGCAAGTTCTTGCTGGGAAGGAAACACTATCTATATTACTAAGCGACTATCACCAAACCCAGTACCTGTTGCAGACTGCCTATCTAACACTTCCAGGGGCAACAAAAGTTTATTTACAATATTTTGCGTACTTATTAACCGTATTTAAATATTTAAAATAATCTACTCATTAAGAAGTATAATTTTATGTTCGAAGCTTAACACCATAAGAAAAGTATTACAGTTGGAACTGTGTGTCTGTCTGGAAGTATCACAACTGACGGCGCGCAAATACCCGTACTTCATTCAAATGGTTCAAATGGCTCTGAGCACGATGGGACTTAACATCTGAGGTCATAAGTCCCCTAGAACTTAGAACTATTTAAACCTAACTAACCTAAGGACATCACACACATCCATGCCTGAGGCAGGATTCGATCCTGCGACCGTAGCGTTCGCGCGGTTCCAGACTGAAGCGCCTAGAACCTCTCGGTCACATCGGCCGGCCGTACTTCATTCATCCATTATTTCAGAGTGAGAGCACTTAGCAACTTCCAACAAATGTTGCACATCGTTTCCAACCTATGCAAAACTTTTTGTTGCCGACATCCCCTTCAAAATGATGAAATGAAAAAAAAGTTTATGGCTTACTACATTTTTGCTGTCAATACAATATAACTCTATTCCCAACACACTTTGTAGACAGTATCCACATATATAACTGAATGTACCTTCGAAATTATAGCATTTTACGACAAATACATCAGGAGATATGACGTCATTAACATTGAGATGTGTGGAAAACATGCTTTCGTTTAAAATGGAGCGCAAATAACCCAGTTCATATTCATCTAATATTTCATAATAAGAGCAGTTAGCGACTTCCTACAAACTTTAAGAATAATTTCAAACCTTTTCTAAACTTTCACTCGCTTACATGCTTAACATTTAACACATTAATTCACTTGTAAAATAATCAGACGTTTGAAGTTGTTTTATAGATGATCGTTCGATTCTTTAAACAATCGAAGGTTTACTGGTTGTCTACTGGTAGTTTCTACACACTTTTTGTAACGACGAAATTATATTCTTGAAATGTCTTTCCTAACAGCGGTCGTTCAGAGCTCGCAAACGTTGCTTCCTACGCAACGCGGAAAGTTTGCCTGATTAGGTGCCGTCGGCGAAGTTCATTCATGGAATTTGTTCGCCCTAAGTGGAGATCATTAATCATTATCATAGCCTGTTTCAGTACATCACACGCAAAACACTTCACTTGCTACGTGGCACTTAAGACGGACAGCATAATGGAAGACAGCCAATAAGAAGTGCACACCGATTCCTCCACAGCTCTAATTTGAAAGTTCCATACAAATTACTCTGAAAATTTCACGAAGTGTAACACATCCGATCCAGAACGCGGAGAGACGAGGAGACAGCATACACGACTCCTTCTCGGGGGGTCGACTGCTTAGATTTCGTGCACTGTAGCGGAAGGCTTTTAGGTCACTCTCCGCTCAATAGCTCATGACCTCAGCTGCCCGTATCAGTAATACCCTTCTGATCATCAAAACTGACGCTTGCATTCCCATTTGAGGCTTTTCAGTAATCGATAATTTTTTTCTGAAAGCGGTATTTTCCTGAGCGAAGCCCCATAGAAAGTATCACTCTATCTATCAAGATAAAATTAATGTGATTTTTAAGGACATGACGCGAATACCTGCATGCTCTGAGAGAGCTATTTAGTTAGTTACTTGTTACATAGATCACGCTCACGCTAACGTTTTGATATGGGAAGTGTCAGCATAACAAAGACAGAAAACGCACCAGGATACCCATATATACAGGGTGGTCCATTGATAGTGACCGGGCCAAATATCTCACGAAATAAGCATCAAACGAAAAAACTACAAAGAACGAAACTCGTCTAGCTTGAAGGGGAAACCAGATGGCGCTATGGTTGGCCCACTAGATGGCGCTGCCATAGGTCAAACGGATATCAACTGCCTTTTTTAAAATAGGAACCTCCATTTTTTATTACATATTCGTGTAGTACGTAAAGAAATATGGATGTTTTAGTTGGACCACTTTTTTCGCTTTGTGATAGATGGCGCTGTAATAGTCACAAACGTATAAGTGCGTTGTATCGCGTAACATTCCGCCAATGCGGACGGTATTTGCTTCGTGATACATTACCTGTGTTAAAATGGACCGTTTACCAATTGCGGAAAAGGTCGATATCATGTTGATGTATGGCTATTGTGATCAAAATGCCCAACGGGAGTGTGCTATGTATGCTGCTCGGTATCCTGGGCGACATCATCCAAGTGTCCGGACCGTTCGCCGGTTAGTTACGTTATTTAGGGAAACAGGAAGTGTTCAGCCACATGTGAAACGTCAACCACGAGCTACAACAAATGACGATGCCCAAGTAGGTGTTTCAGCTGCTGTCGCGGCTAATCCGCACATCAGTAACAAACAAATTGCGCGAGAATCGGGAATCTCAAAAACGTCGGTGTTGATAATGCTACAGCAACAACGATTGCACCTGTATCATATTTCTATGCACCAGGAATTGCATGGCGACGATTTTGAACGTCGTGTACAGTTCTGCCACTAGGCACAAAAGAAATTACGGGACGACGACAGATATTTTGCACGCGTTCTATTTAGCGACGAAGCGTCATTCACCAACAGCGGTAACGTAAACTGGCATAATATGCACTATTGGGTAACGGAAAATCCACGATGGCTGCGACAAGTGGAACATCAGCGACCTTGGCGGGTTGATGTATGGTGCGGCATTATGGGAGGAAGGATAATTGGACCCCATTTCATCGATGGAAATCTAAATGGTGCAGTGTATGCTGATTTCCTACGTAATGTTCTACCGATGTTACTACAAGATGTTTCACTGCATGACAGAATGGCGATGTACTTCCAACATGTTGGATGTCCGGCACATAGCTCGCGTGCGGTTGAAGCGGTATTGAATAGCATACTTCATGACAGGTAGATTGGTCGTCGAAGCACCGTACCATGGCCCGCACGTTCACCGGATCTGACGTCCTCGGATTTCTTTCTGTGGGGAAAGTTGAAGGATATTTGCTATCGTGATCCAGCGACAATACCTGACAAAATGCGTCAGCGCATTGTCAATGCACGTGCGAACAGTACGGAAGGCGAACTACTCGCTGTTGAGAGGAATGTCGTTACACGTATTGCCAAATGCATTGAGGTTGACGGACATCATTTTGAGCATTTATTGCATTAATGTGGTATTTACAGGTAATCACGCTGTAACAGCATGCGTTCTCAGAAATGACAAATTCACAAATGTGCATGTATCACATTGGAACAACCGAAATAAAATGTTCAAACGTACCTACGTTCTGTATTTTAATTTAAAAAACCTGCCTGTTACCAACTGTTCGTCTAAAATTGTGAGCCATATGTTTGTGACTATTACAGCACCATCTATCACAAAGCGAAGAAAGTGGTCCAACTAAAACATTCATATTTCTTTACGTACTACACGAATATGTAATAAAATTTGAAAAAAGGCAGTTGATATCCGTTTGACCTATGGCAGCGTCATCTAGCGGGGCAACCATAGCGCCATCTGGTTTCCCCATTTCAAGCTAGACAAGTTTCGTTCTTTGTAGTTTTTTCGTTTGACGCTTATTTCGTGAGATAATTATTTCTAATCAAGAATCCCACTCTGGTGCACTCTGGTGCAGAAGAATTGAGATGTGAACTGTGGCGAAAACATTTAGGTAATAATGGTCAAAAGTCACACAACATAGTTACGTTCTTCATTCGACAACACACTAAAATTTCAAAATTGTCAGTTCAAACCAAAAGACAGTTAACCTACACAGATCTTACAGCAAACTGCGTATCAATAGTTTCTATTGGCTTTACTGATTCCAAATTGTGTACGGATAAAAGTAAACCTGTTCAAAGAGGTCTTTTTTGAACAGATTTCATTTTTAACCACTCTGAACCTTCTGCCTCAGTTTCCCGCTGGTGGTGGTACCGCAAGATATACTGCATGTAATGTGGAGCAGTGCTGTAAGTCGAAAGTTCTGTGTTTATAATTTCTAGACGGTGATAGATGGGTCCCTGTTCTGGATTAGAGTCGAGCAGTGTACGTGCAATGCTGTTATAAAACAAATCTTTGATCATACAAGACGAATTGGTGCAATTCTCGTCCTTTTCTCTGAATTCTTATACACTGAAGAGCCAAAGAAACTGATACACCTGCCTAATATCGTGCAAGGCCGCCGCGAGCACGCAGAAGAGCCGCAACACGATGTGGCATGGCCTCAACTAATGTCTGAAGTAGTGTTGGAGGGAACTGCCACCATGAATCCTGCAGGGCCGTCCATAATTCCGTAAGAGTACGAAGGGGGGAGGGGGGGGGGGGAGATCTCTTCTGAAGGCATCCCAAATATGCTCAATAATGCTCATGTCTGGGGAGTTTGGTGGCCAGCGGAAGTGTTTAAACTCAGAAGAGTGTTTATGGAGCCACTCTGTAGCAATTCTGGACGTGTGAGGTGTCGCAAGTCCGTCGGTAAGCACAATGGACATGAGTGGATGCAGACAGGATGCTTACGTACGTGTCACCTGTCAGAGTTGTATCTTGACGTATCAGGGGTACCACATCACTCCAACTGCACACGACCCACACCATTACAGAGCCTCCACCAGCTTCAACAGTCCCCTGCTGACATTCAGGTTATATGGATTCAGGAGGTTGTCTCCATACCCGTATTTGTACATCCGCTCGATACATTTTGAAACGAGACTCGTCCGACCAGGCAACATATTTCCAGTCATCAGCAGTCCGATATCAGTGTTGACAGGCCCAGGGGAGGCGTAAAGCATTGTGTCATGCAGTCATCAATGGTACACGAAGGGGCCTTCGGCTCCGAAAGCTCATATCGATGATGTTTCGTTGAATGGTTCGCACGCTGACACCTGTTGATGGCCCAGCATTGAACTTCGCAGCAATTTACGGAAGAGTTGCAGTTCCGTCACGTTGAACGATTCTCTTCAGTCGTCGTTGATCCCGTTCTTCCTGATATTCACGGTACACTCTGTCTCATCCCTTGTGCGCCGACTATAACACCACGTTCAAACTCACTTAAATCTTGATAACCTGCCATTATAGCAGCAGTAACCGATCTAATAACTGCGCAAGACACTTGCTGTCTCATATAGGCGCAGCCGACTGCAGCGCCATATTCTGCCTGTTTACATATTCTCTGTACTTGAATACGTATGCCCATACCAGTGTATTTGGAGCTTAAGTGTGTTACTGATTGTTGAGTCTGGCCACTGTGCACAACTTTACTGCCGTCACAGTGAGAACTATATGCTTCTGTGTGCACCGGGTTATATTATTATTAGTGTGTCGCCTAGCCACGGGAAAGTTCTAGACAGTATCAAGGATCTTGGAATCTAAGTCAATATTGAAATTAACAGATATTTATTGTTCTAATGACTGACAAAAGTTACAAAAGTAACAGAGAACAAAACTCTCTAAAACTCAAATGAAATTACTTATGGACGCTAAAGATATAGGGAGGGATCAAAAAGTGTGGAACACTGTGTGGAAAAAGCGCAACAACCTCTGCTATCTGGGCAGCTCGTGAAATCAAAGTAATCGATACAACAAGAGGCCCGAAATCATAACCAAATTAAGCAACACTAGTTGCATGGAAAAGTTATCACGTAACGAGCTGCCCAGAGCATGTGCGCTAGCGCAATTGCAACACTTATATTTCCCCGAAACCTCTCTCTCTCTCAAGTGGCCACTTCCTGTCACGTGCCACTGCTGGGCCCGCACGCACCGCATAGGTCGCGGCCAGATCAAACTGCAAACAACGTAGCATTCCCCGGGGAAACGCCCAAGTCTTCCCCTGCTGGATACCAGCGCATGCGAGAACTCCTTCAAAGGCAAATGATTGACTGGAAATCGATCCAGAAACACTGCTGAAGTCAATAATTTCCCGTCACGCGATCGTGATGTAGGGGATATAGGGCGGAAAGGATAGCTCACTGGTCTCAGTCGCAGTCAGTTTCTGGAAGAAGAAGAACCATGAAGCGTCAACAGCAGTCAAGATCCTAACCTGTCTCTCCATCGCGGAAGAAGCTTGAAAGTAAGTACTCATTATATATCGTTGCTACTATTGGTTGGTTGATTTGGGGGAGGGGACCAAACAGTGAGGTCATCGGTTCCACTGGATTAGGGAAAGATGGGGACGGAAGTCGGCCATGCCCTTTCAAGGGAACTATCCTAGCATTTGCCTGAAGCGATTTAAGGAAATCATGGAAAACCTAAATCAGGATGGCCGGAGGCGGGTTTGAAGCGTCATTCAAAATGGTTGAACTGGCTCTGAGCACTATGGGACTTAACTTATGAGGTCATCAGTCCCCTAGAACTTAGAACTACTTAAACCTAACTAACCTAAGGACATCACACACATCCATGCCCGAGGTAGGATTCGAACCTGCGACCGCAGCGATCGCGCGGTTCCAGACTGTAGCGCCTAGAACCGCTCGGCCACTCCGGCCGGCCTTGAACCGTCGTCCTCCCGAATGCGAGTCCAGTGTGCTAACTGCTGCGCCACCTCGCTCGGTGTTGTCAAGTTCCCTTTGTTTAATTCTTCGGCATTGTCTGTGGATGTTAATTGTTTCTTCTTCTTTGTTCAGAGGTCTCTGGTGTGTCCAGACTGGCAGCGACAACAAGCGTATCTGGACCAGCAGCAGCTACTATCGACTCATCGGAATTTGCAGCAAACTCTGGACTGTCAGGACCAGCACCGGTAGCAGCTCCGTGGGATCCTGTAGCGCACATGACCAGTATGTTGGAGCAGCACAACAAGCTGCCATTATCCATCCCACTTATTGATTTGTGTAATGAAGACACCCAGTAGGTCCCGGAATCTCAGAAGAACTGTGCCAGGGGCCCTACACCACTCGGTGTAGGTCCATACTGGTCTCCAACATATGCACCATCCCAGTACATTCCAGAGTTACTGCAAGGATGGGGTGTTGATGTGGTGGGTGAGAAACTACTGATTCCTCCCAGTGTTCTAATGCTTTTCACTTCAACTTATAAGTTAACAGCTAGTGGCTCAAAGCACCTAAATATTGGTACACAAGCATCAGTGGACAGTGACTGGTGTGTTGTGTTAGAGACTAAAAATGCATCAAGAAGTGTTAAAGTGCAGTTTATGCTGTTGAAGTGGGATCAACTGTGTAGTGCAGAACGCTACATCAACCAATAGATGACCTCCGAGTATTCTCTACTGTGCTGGGCTGACGCTATTTATGACATCATTGTACAATGGTATGACACTCATGGTGAGATCTGGAGGTTGTCCATTTATCTGCAACACTCCACCATTACAAACTTATTCAGCCTATGAATAGTTCTGTCCCTTGTGCTGGAAAGACTGAACCATGGGCTGTTGTGTATTTAAACTGCATATATAGTGAACTATCTGTGTATGTACGTGTACATGCAGACAGTTTAGAACAGTGCATCAATACAGTGTCAAAAGAAGAAGCTAAAGCAACATCCATCAGTTTGAGAGAAATACATGTGGAATTTAATGCTTTCAAGAAACAGCTATTTGCAAAATAGCGTAAAAAATGAAACAGTTGCTTTTGTTTTTGATGTAATGCAGCCTATGTATCATTGATGAAATGCAAATTATATATATATATATATATATATATATATATATATATATGTGTGTGTGTGTGTGTGTGTGTGTGTGTGTACACAGCACACACTTCTCACATACATAAATAAAAAAAGGGCCATATTATTCTGCACACACACACACACACACTCCTTCTCATTCAATCAGAGTCCCCCACCCCTTATCTTGCAAATGACCCTTTTATCATCATGAGGCGACAGGCTGATTTCAGACTCCAGCACAGTGTACAATTCGTGTCCTCTCAATCGAATACTAGTTTGCTGATCTATATGCGGCGGCTTTGGTGCAGCACTGTGAACGCCGCTGTACAGGCACTGCAATGTCTTGAATAGAGAGGGCTCTCGATGCCATACAATGCACATCCTTCGCCCATCCCTGGGTTGCGCCTACCATTTTTTATTGCAGACCTACAAACTCCACAACTGGCAACCCATTCAACCCGTCTATCATAAGGCAGATAACCTTCTTGTTCTGTAGAATAATACCGTAAGGATTATCGGCTGTGTTTGAGGATGTGACGATTTCATTACCATGGTATCTCACTATTGCAAATGGATTGCAATTCTTCACCCAATAGAGGAAGCTATCTGTACCCATATAAAGTAATTTAGGATCTACGAAATGAGTTTTCGCTAACTCATAATGAAAGCGGTATATGTAGAAACTGAATAAGTCTAGTACGCACATCCCTACTTAAATAGGCTTTGTAAACTCTACTGCAGTCTTCGCCATCTCCACAGCAACGAAGTTCTCATTGAATAAGGTGACCCACTTAAAATTTTGTCTGTCAATGCATTTTCTTACACTCCTACGCCCATCTCATTCGGTTATAATTAAAATTTGAAGCCCTTCCCTCAAATTCTCCACTGTTTTGCCGAAAATTAAATTATTCATTATTTTTAAAAATCTTTCTCAAATTCATGCTTCACGCAAGCCCTCAATGTCGTATTCAGATCAATATACTCCTTCAGCCAGAGGAATTGCTGAAGGAGATAGCCCAGGTGATTCTAAGCAGCTCCAAAAAATGGTTCAAATGTTTCTGAGCACTATGCGACTTAACATCTGAGGTCACCAGTCCCCTAGAACCTAGAACCACATAAACCTAACTAACCCAAGGGCATCACACACATCCATGCCCGAGGCAGGATTCGAACCTGCGACCGTAGCAGTCGCGCGATTCTGGACTGAAGCGTCTAGAACCGCTCGGCCACCAAGGCCGGCTAAGCAGCTCCATCCCCAATCTGAGACACTGCTGGAGACTACAAAAGTGAATAATATATCTCCTCTTATTCCCTAGCATTGTCATCAGTTTTGGGATGGAGCCCTACCGTGGAACAAGTTGGTCCGGACGCAGTGGCAAATTGGCGTGTCCATAACGCAAATTAACAGGGTATGTGTGTTCTGCTTCCACCACATACCACACATCAGAATCAGCTACCACACCCCCCTTGATTTTCTTGGTGTTCATATAGACACGTGGCCAAGTCCCCCACGGATCCCTCTCTCAAAGAAAAGAAGTATATCAACATCGGTCAACAGTGCGATGCTGCACTTCGTTTTCTTGAGCATAGTGTCCGAGAACAACCTAAGTGCTCTTTAATAAAGGTGGGATCTTATGAATATATGGTCATACATAGACTCAGTAATTTCTAGAAAATGTCCGCAAGCAAGTGTACGTTCGTGTCCATGTAAAGCTGTGCATACTCTCCTAAAGTGGAGATATTCAGTTCTCACCAAACAGTCACAGCATGCTCATACTCTGCATGCATTATGGCATCGCTTGTAAGGTTACTCGAGAATGCAATTATATCAAGTAGTTTGGTTTCATTAAGTTTTTCCATACTGTCCAGATACTCATATGCGAAGACCCCCTTCCTAGTCACAAGTCCTCATTGGGAAATGGAACTCAAGTGATGCGTACATCCTGCCGAGGTAGAGTTTCAACGAATTTCTGGAGTGGCTCCTGCATGGGGAGTCAAGGAAGCCGGGCGGAATTCTTGGCGTCATTCGTTTGAAGAATGAACTATGTTTCTCAACGCTCTCTCATAGGACACTGACCTAATTTTTCCTCATATCGAAATCAGCCAAGCGTTCAACTCGAAAGTGAGCGTCATACCCATTTAAATTATGGAAAAAACGGGTATGTGCCTTGGTAGCTGGCACTTCAAATGGCATATATTGTGAGCTGCGCCACAGAATTTCCCCTTAAGATGATAATGGTCTCTATAAGGCTATCCGCTTTTCTGTCTAACAACAGGCTACAAATATGGCAGTCAAACGATTTATTGTACAAATCTTCATCCTCCTCCAATTTGGTCGTGGGAACGTTGTCCCTGTAAAGCTGATCGACCTCCCATGAAAATTTTTCAAGTATCTCCGACATAAGGTTTGTATCGGTTAAGACCCGAGTCATACGATGATGTAACTTGGTACCATGCCGCATTTGGTACATCTTTTCTTTGGAGGTAGTATGTGAGGCTGTGTGGTCACCTTCACAGTGGGACACAGGAGTGAGGAGGCATTCAAAGTCGAAGTACACTGCAAACGAGCATCCTTCCTGACGGTGAGCATTTTTAAACTTATTTTTTTTGTATTCCTCAGTAGGCAAAATAACACATGCTGGGTCCATGGAAGCGCAATCTACTAGATCCTTGCTAAATACTAGCTTGTGGAAAAATGATTCAGACATTTTAAGGAAATATGCTTTATACAATGATCGGTTGGCAATTGGGCGTAAATGAGTTGGCATATGTCTTTGATCCAAACATGATGATAATTGTCTTTCTCTTTACGTTTCTCATTGTAGAATAACAGCATATTAACGTGCATCTTATTCTCACCAGCAAATTTTGAGAAATGGAGGGGCTGACGAGTATATGCTTGTTCTGCTCATCTGACATGCGTTTTTCCAGGCCATAAGGAGGAACCGACGTTCTGGTAGTTTCAGCCTCAAACTTAGGTATGTCCTGAATCTTGGTGGGGAACTCGATACCATCAAAGTTGTAGCACTTACAACAGTCAATGCCTATTGAGATGTGCAGTGTGAATCTTTTGTCTAATTTCTCTCACAAGTAAGAATTGACCATGCAAAAAAAGCCTGATTGGTTTTATTTTGGACATTAATGCACGCCTTTTTATCAGGTATATCGTTAGGTACCTTGATATAGCTGGACCTTCCAGTTAATGGACCACAGACACGTGTATGGCTGTCCAGGTGTAGTATTCGGCTGAGCGCTTTAGCTGACCCCCTAACTTCCATCTCGGAAAACCAGGCCAGTATAGCTCTCAAGGTGGATTCACGAAACCACTCGATCATTGATTTGCTCCACGTTATCACGCCATTATCCCCCAAAAGACTTGTCTCTTCAATCCCAGAGACAACTTTGGCGGTGGGGTGAGACAGTTCAAAGCACAGCACAGCACTGCATTTAATGGCGAGATGCTGCAGATCACTAAAAACCTTGAGGAGCTCCGTTTCAATGACAGGAAGGCATGCTCTTAGAAACCCAACTGGGTCACAGTAACCTCCTGCCGGATTCTTGATCTTAGTGAACGAGATTCACTTCTCAAAGGTGCCTACAATCACTGTGTATTCTAACTGAAGTATGGTGTCACTTATATGATGTTCTTCATTAAATTATTATTATTATTATTATTGTTATTATTATTAAGTAGAATGAGTGCATTTAAATGAATTGCCTATTTCCCTCTGGCTCCTTGGCATCTCCCTCAGATATCCAGCATATCCTCATGCCAACGAAGGTCTCTCTCCAATATGCTCCACCCACTGTAACATTTCATCCCCGCCTGAATTGGGGAGGAGCCATGTGTCCATCTTACTGATATCACCTAAAATCACATATTAATTTTTTTAATAATAAAAACACAATACACGCACAAAATAATACGAGAAAATAAATATTTTTTAGAATGTGCACTTACAATAGATCTGTGATGGCTCCTTTCTTAGAAGGATAGATTATCCCCATGAGGTCATAAATCAACTAGAGCGGGCGTCATGTAACTTGGCGGGTGAGGACTGGTGCGCACGGAAGTCATGTGACCTGCCGACCAATAGCAGTCAGTCAGCCGTAGCGAGCGCCCGATTTAATGTCATTCTGTGCGTAGCAAGTTTATGGCTGGTTTTAGCATTGTGTGTCGTGCTTTTTCGGATGTTATTGCGAGATATTGTGGCAATATGAGTGGCAACAGCAAATCTCACCCAGTATTACACAGGCAGGCGAGAGAAATAATATTTTGCGTGTATCAGTTCTTTAGACGGGAGCTGGAAGCGGCAGCCACAGCTCACAAAAAAGTGTCGCCCAGTCTTGCCAAGTGCCAAGAACGAACAGCTGAGGCGTGTAGTATCAGTTTGAGAACTGTACAACGGATTGCCAGCGAAGCCAAATCATCTACTAAAGAGAACGAATCAACTATTTTTAAGTCGCCTGGTAAGTGCCGAAATCGAAAGAAATTCGTAAGTGAGCTCGATGATTTCAGCAAGAATGTGTTATGGAGCAAAATATTCGACATGTATAGCCAAGGTGAATATCCTACAGCAGCTAAATCATGTTCCTACATGAAAGAAGCTGAAAGATTCAATGGCAGCAAATCTACCATGCTCAGAATATTAAGGGAGATGGGATTTAAATACAGAAAGAGCAATGATGGAAGAAAATTGCTCTTAGAGAGAAGTGACATTGTAGCAGCAAGAACTGTGTTCTTGAGAGAAATGCACGAGATAAAACAAGCCGGAAAAGCACGTTTTTATTATCTTGATGAGACATACGTTCACCAGAACCATTCAAGACCAATGTGCTGGAAGACAAGTGACGATGTTGGTGGCCTGAAGGCTCCTGTGGGAAAAGCGAGACGCCTTATTGTGCTTCACGCTGGTTCTGCAGAGACGGGCTTCATACCAGAGAGTAAATTAATATTTAAAGCATGACTATCACTCTGAATTGACCTATGCTGTTTTCAAGCGGTGGTTTGTGCAACAGCTACTTCCGTACATGGCAGAGAATTCTGTTATTGTCATGGACAACGCAAGCGTGCACTCTGTACAAGTGAATAAGGCTCCTCCTTCAAATACCAGGAAGGATGAAATTATTTCATGGTTGTCGTCTAATGGAATTCCTCACTCAGCGTCACAGACCAGGGCAGAGTTACTCACGCTCGTAAATGCATACAAGCCTAAATACCGCACTTACGAGATAGATGAACTGGCAAGACAGCATGGTCACTGAGTGATCAGGTTGCCGCCATATTACTGCCACTACAATCCTATTGAGCTGGTATGGGCGCAAGTTAAAGCCATGTCTCAGAAAGAAACAGCACGTTCCGAATTGCTGATGTGGAAAGACTCACACATGAAGAAGTGGACAACGTAAGCATATCTGCGTGGGCAAACTGCATCAGACATTCGGAAACACTCCAAGAAGAAGATTTTAAAAAGGAAATCGACAGAGATTCGGTGATGGAGCCTTTCATAATTAATCTTCACGATTCGGATTCGTCTTTATCAGACAGCGAGGATGAAGACGATGTTTTGGGATACCTGTGACAGTACTGCAATGATGCAGTAAGCATTTAAACATGTATTGTAAATCAGAAGCCTATATTATATAACTTGAGTCTAGGTTTGCCTGGCTGATAAAGTAATTATAAAAATATTTTAGTTTCTTACATAATTTCGTTGTGGACTTTGTTTAAAGCTTGTCTTCAGTGATTACACTCTTCGATTTTCTTACTGAATTATCTGTCAAAATATGTAAAATTTCATTTGTTTTTATGCTAGTCGGACTGCTGTCTTCGTTTCTGAAAAAGTAATTGTTCTTGCTTTCCCGAAAATTAGTCCCAACAAACAGCAAGTGGAAACTTGTTTTTCATTGTATATAACTATAACTGTGTACAATAGACACAATATCAACAACTATAAATACTTTGTTTAAGGAAGTGCCTAGAAACAGAAAGTGGCTTTGGTTCTTTTAATAATAAAGACTTCATAACGATTTTTAATGTATGACAGGCTCTTTTTATATTTTGTGAAATATGATTCTTTCAGCTATGTGCCAAAAAGATGCTCTGTATTTAGGCTGCTCAGACGTTTCCTCAGGTCACTTGAAAAACTGGTATGTAAAAATTTCACATGTGCGAATATTTCCCCTGCAATCCAAATAAATAATTTTGACTACAGTTGGTAAGCCATCACAGGGTGAACGTATTCTCTGGGTTTGAAAGGGAGACAGAAATACTCCTGCATGTGCAGTGACTTTTCCCAGTACTCACACGTATTCCAAAACATTTTATGTGTATTATAAAAATCGTTTGAGTATCAGTAGGTATACATTTTTTCACAAGGTTTCTTCTACTTTTCAAATTTTATTTTTCAAGGCAGCACAATAAGATTGTATTTTCTGAGTTTGAGTAGGAAAGATAAATAAATATGAAGCAGTTTTCCCAGTTACTCAACATGGTATTCTTGTGTTGATGAACAAACAAAATAACCAATGCACGTTTGTCTATTATTCTTGCCAATGTTCATAGCTTTTTTTTACACATTTTATACAACTCCATATTTTAAAGGCAGACTATTCGATGACAACATCTTTCTCACAAAGACGTATATGGTAGGTATTACTGCGCTCATCTCCTTTCCTGCATGCGCGTGTACTGAAATGCACAGCGGTCAGTAGCCGACAGTCAAATGGAGTGGAAACACATAGTGTGGCTACACTGCCATGGCTGGCAGCTGGCTCCCCCCACCACTAACTGCTGGCTGCCCAGAACTCCCCCACCACCTGCCAAGATACGTGACGCCCGCTCTAGCAGAACAATAGGTCAAGGTGAAGGTGAAGGGTTACATGAAAAACCACATAGCAGAACAATAGGTTAAGATCATAAAACAATCATCTGTCGCAGTTTAATTAATTTACATATCAACTTGATATCAAAAGTGCGCCAGAGCTAAGGTTACCCTACTACTGACGTGACTGACAGATCACTCCCAGTGGAGACACATGCAGTTAATGAAAAGAGTGTTGCACAACATATAATTAATGAGAGCTATTAGAATTTTCTCTATTTTATGCACATGAACAGCAAATATTAATGGGTCGGTTCGATCATAAGCAATACAGATACTTAGAAAACTATCAACTGTTAACGTGAAATATTATAAGTCCAATACGTGAATACCTCAGTAAAGATTTGATAATTCGGACAGATGGAAGATAACTGGATTCTACACATGATTTACGACTTATTTCTTGTTCGGTGTTATTTCTTGTTCTTGTTATGATGTTCGTGCAGTGATTGCCTGTGCCCACGAAAAGTAATAAAGAATTACACATGCAACTAACATTTCGGATTGATTCGCCTGCAGAAGCTCGAGAATGCACTGGATTTTCAAACGTGCCTTGCACTAACAGCATGCCAACAAACATACATGCATTCTCATGGCCCAGTTGGCGACACTGCAATCTCTCACTGTTGTGGGTTGGCAGGAGAGCCAACACCGTATTATTAGAGGAAGCCGAAAGGCACGCGTTTTAGCTCACGCAGGCTGGCGTGAGGTCTGGAACAGGACGAGGAAATTAGACTTTAGAAAAACGGACGTAGCTGGTGGAATACTTAACTTTAATCCATTAATGATGAGCGTCGCTCTTGCCTGTACAAGATTCACAATATCAATAGTAACTGGTACTGGCGCCTTGCTAGGTCGTAGCAAATGACGTAGCTGAAGGCTATGCTAACTATCGTCTCGGCAAATGACAGCGTATTTTGTCAGTGAACCATCGCTAGCAAAGTCGGTTGTACAACTGGGGCGAGTGCTAGGAAGTCTCTTCAGACCTGCCGTGTGGCGGCGCTCGGTCTACAATCACTGATAGTAGCGACACGCGGGTCCGACGTATACTAACGGACCGCGGCCGATTTAAAGGCTACCACCTAGCAAGTGTGGTGTCTGGCGGTGACACCACACTCACCATACTCAGTTTTCTGATGTGAGAATTGAGGTGGTGACAGTGATTTGCCATAGGCTCCAACACATCAGCTGAAGTGTCTAAATGCCGTGTGCTACAATGAAATGCTGTGTGCTCTCTCCAGTCTGTCCTCTGCCGAGAGCTGACGTCAAATGTCCTCTCTGTTCTCTACCGGCTCACACGATTCTAGGCCGCCAATGGCAGTGCCTCTGCGTAAGTACCGGCCAATTGTATATTTGTTAGCAAGTCAAGAATATAGCATTAACCATTCGTTGCACATCCAGTATTGGAGCTCTTAAACAATTCCGAGCTTCTATCCCACTCTTCAGTCTGCTCGATATTTTAGCCAATACAGATTCTTCCACAAATGCATTTCTCAAGACCTGTTGTCTTTGCTTCCACTGCTCAGCAATTTGTTTAGGTTAGCTAACGAGGAGCCCCCTTACAACTATTTAGAACAGGAGTCATACACCTCGTGTACAGTAGGGACAGAGAGACGGCCAAAAAAGAAAAGAATTTTCTGTTCACAAAGCAGGCGTGCAGCTTCACACGACATGGCAAGATGTTTATCTATCTCTGAACAGATTTAGTTATTTGTTTATAAGTATACATTTTTGGATTGTTTTTATTTTTATTGTTGTTATTATTTATTTATTTATTTGTAACTGGATCCTACTACTGCTAGCAAAAGCTTCCGAGTCGTCTTCGTAAAAGTCAATGGAGAGAGGACACCCTGTAAACCGTTTCCCCGTAGGATCAATCATGTGCCGTGAATCGTCTTCAGGTGTGTCCCAATGGGCAGGAGGATCCGCGAATAATGCACCTAACCAATTGACGACCATGAACTCAAACGTCCGGCACTACGCACTGATACATGCGCCACATAACAGATGCGTAAGACTGCTCTTGCGATTTTCTCGGAATTGCCAGCGTAGTGCACCTTACTACGTATACATTATGTTGTTTTAATGGCCTAATAAAGGTGTACAAAGTTTGAAGTAAATCCGTGATTCCAATATCGTGGCCTCTCATTGGATGTGCTGGATTACAATGAAACTTGGGGCTGCACGTCGGGCTGCTCTGCTCTGCCACGCGCCCATGTATCGTGGGGCAGGAAGCGGCGCGGCCGCCGGCAGGCTCGCTTCACTGCGTGGACGGCAAACACGCAAGCAGGCCCGTCTGTACTCTTTCTCAAACGATTCGAAAGAAACTTCTCGGTAAAAAAATAGATTATAGCGCATCTCATAGCTATACTCGTCTGCTTCGTGATGAACTGCCTGTCATCTGTGATATTTCAAAATTAAGCAACCTACTGCAAGAATTTCGAATAGTTTGCATTGAAAAATAGGGATTACTATGAATTTACCTTTCGTGCACATTATGTTAATCTTACTGCGTGTGAAATGTAACTAACATACTAAACTATTCTTCAAACTTAGAAGCATATCGCTACCTTTTCACCAACCTCGACAAAATGGATCGTATGTAAAGCGCTTCGTCCCGAACTCTCCCGCCAGCGGAAAAGACAGAGAGAAATATTCGTAACATTCCTCGTATCTCATAAACTGTTCGAGTTACTGAAACAAGATAACAGCAGTATGCAAAGAGAAAACTATTTTTCCATATGATTAATAGGCGGAGCTTCCATATCGAACAGACATTCAAGCAACTACAGATTTTCCCAATGAAATAACGTCATTTTTAAGGGCCATTGATAGCTGATGAAACGAGAATTGCTACAGGCTTCTAGAAACCAGAAGGAATTTCCGAGGCGTGGCTCTGACATTCAGAACAGGATTCACAACCGTTGTAAGTATTGTGGAGTCAACAACCAAAGTGTAATGGGACTGCCTCCAGGCATTCCACTTACAAGTGCCTTTTTCTAAGTACTGTAAACGATTTATGTAACATACACATATTTTCAACTATAATCGGTGATGTAGACAGAAAAAATATTCGTCTAAAATGCCCAGAAAATTCTGGTACAACGTTTCACTCACCACTTAGACATAAAGTTTTGATTGCACCAAAGAGAGCAGTGAGAATAATTAGTGGTGTTCACCCAAGGACGTCTGTAGGCACCTATTCAAGGAGTTACGTATTTTAACTGCACCATCAGAGTACATATATTCGCAAATGAAATTCGTTATAAATAATCCATCTCAATTCGCGAAAAACAGTGATGTTCATACGTACAACACTAGAGGAAAAATTGACATTCCTATCCGTTATTGAAGCTGTCAGTTGCTCAAAAAGGAGTACATTATTCAGCAACAGAAATCTTTGATCATTTGCCCAACAACATAAAGTGTCTGGCAGGTAGCAGATCAAGTTTCAAATCTAGCTTAAAATCATTTCTTTTGGACAACTCCTTTTATTCCATGGACGAGTTTCTGTTTCAGAACTGGTAAAAAAAAATTGTACCTCTAAATGTAGTTTGCATGTGTATAACTAAAAATTTCAGTAATATCAATATTAGCTCTATTCATGTTAAATGGCTCTGAGCACTATGGGACTCAACATCTTAGGTCATAAGTCCCCTAGAACTTAGAACTACTTAAACCTAACTAACCTAAGGACATCATACACACACCCATGCCCGAGGCAGGATTCGAACCTGTGACCGTAGCAGTCTCGCGGTTCCGGACTGCAGCGCCAGAACCGCTAGACCACCGCTGCTGGCTGTATTCATGTGTGTATATATATCTTGTAATCTGACTTGTTCCACATCGTATCGATAAAATAATAGTGAAAATGGTCTACGGAACATGGCATAACTAAAGTAACTAATAGTTACAAAATTTTCATTCCACCTTACTACAAACAGCTGCAGATCCTCAGGGGAAAATCATTATAATCGATGTTGGGGGAAAGGTAGTGTATTTCGTTTGATGCAAGAAAGGGAGCGTAATATAATGTCAAACCCTCCACTACTAAATACACCATTTGCAGTTCATTGGAGACTAGGCATATCCACAGTTGAGGCATTTTATCAAATATTACGTTCAATGTGTTTTAGGTCCGTGGAATGACTATTTCAACAAAAACTTGTTCAGACCACTACAATTAATAGAATGTGCTTTTGGAATAATGAGCACTAAATGGAGCCAATAGAAACTTCACCAGAATTTGCTCCGATGTGAAATGTCCATTTTCCCCACACTGTCATTGACCTATAAGGCTTCCTGACTATCGATGAGCAACATACAGTAGACACTGAGCATTCTATGCAAGGCATTTATCAGACATGACGAAACTTTACAGACCTTCAAATGTAGCTGTCCAAACGAGACGGTTTCGAAAAAATTTTTCTCACATAATAAAACTCGATTTTCATGTGTTTGAGCTATGCTACTTCCACTTTATCGCCTGTCGTTTTAAGACAACAAAAGAAATAAGAGATTACGGAAAGGTACTGTGGCCACGTGGAGTGGCCGCGCGGTTTGAGGCACCATGTCACGGGTTGCACGGCCCCTCCCGCCGGAGGTTCGAGTCCTCCCTCGGGCATGGGTGTATATGTTGCTCTTAGCATAAGTCAGTTTAAGTTAGTTTAGGTAGTGTGTAAGTCTAGGGACCGATGACATCAGCAGTTTGGTCCCTTAGGAATTCATATACACACACACGCAAAGGTACTCTGTAATACTGCTGCCACTTCATCAAATAACTTGTCCAGAATGAATCAGTTGTGATGATACTTGTTCTGCTTGTTCCATAAAGGACCGCCAAATAAAAACAACTGCTGTCAAGGGTTCTGCTGATACCATTTTCACTTAAGTGTAACAAAAGAAACATAAGCTCCGGCAACATTACTGACTCTGCTACCCCCAGCAACAACCGAATGCTGCTGGCGTTGCACTAACGCGACCGGAGTCACTCGAACACTCTGACCGCCGCTCTGTGAAACAAACATGTTTGACTCGCGCAGCACGGCTCTGGTCCACGCCTCCCTGCTTGCAGCCCCACTATAATCACGCGCAGTTCTGCTTCCCGCGCCGGGCTGCTTTGATCGTGCCGCGCCGCTCCACTTACATTGCCGTTACGACTCTGAAGCCAGTCAAGCATTTCCTCCTAGCTTTGCCATGCTAGTACCTTGCAGTAACAACTGAATGGCAAGGAACAATGTATTAGTGGTTCATGGTAATTTAGTGTTTTCTTTGATATAAAAAGCAGGAGACCGTTTAGACTTTAGGAGGTGCCTGCGTGAAGTACAGTAAGTCTGCCTTCCTTTCCAGAAGGCACTGCCATCGTTCCTTTGGTTATATCATGTGTCCATCTCTGTTTGACAACATGGCCTGAATTGATCCACGTTTCATCAAGCCACACCACTTCGTCGATATTACTGCCATAAAAATCGGTAATTTCCCTCTTCATCAAGAGCTTACAACCCCAGAAATGTCCATAGTGAAGTCCTAGGATGTTGAAAGCTATGAATAACGATATGTGGCTGCCTTGAAAGATCCTGATTCCTTACAGGTGACCAATAAATTGCTGAGTATTGGATTTTCCTTTCTGCGAAAATAAACATACACATGCCGACGAATCTCATTCTCAGCAAATGAAACTATATTGCTAATCCGTTTACTCACGCAAAGTTTTCTTCCATAGAGTTTTAAGCTTTGATGTTTTTCCAGATTCCTCTTCCTTCTCGAATATTTTCTCACCGATCTTCACAATAACGTCTTTCTTTATATTCAAATCTGCAGCAGTCCGATCGCTTGCCTTGGTAACGGAGTGCATCGAGCCGCTATTAAATTTTTCAGTCGCAAAGTAGGCTCGTACGCACAAACCATTCATCTCCACTGACCTTATACGGTAATCCCCTGAAAGTTGTCGAACTTTTCGACTCATAAATTTCGGCGAACTACCTTCTTACATTGTTCAGTACCTTAACAACAAACAGCGGTAACAGGAAGTAAAATAATGGTCCCTGCAACCGTGAAAACGAAAACAAACAAAATCACAGGGTGCAACGATGACATAAGAGAGCAAGCTGCCTGAAACTGACTGACATTGCAACCAGGAAGAGTTGTGGTGGTTGGGTGAAGGTTTGGCAACTTCGGGTGCTTCATATGGCTACAGGTCTTTTCGAACTGGCAGAATGCGCGCAGTGCCTTCCACACCGGCTTCCTCCTACCACAATGGTATGTAAAACTTAAGGACTGAATTAACTTTCACATCACGTGCAGCTATCTAGTAAAATAGCTCGATGAAATTTGGACCATACATAGAAAGAGCTGCTACAGAATAGAACAGAAGGTAACTGAAAGATATACACAGTGAGAGGAACGGAAATGACAGTTTCATTCAAAGACAATAATTTCCCTGAAGTCACCACGATTCGTGTTAGTCCCATGGCCATTACAAAAGACGAACTGTGATTCTTAGTAGGGTGTGTGATCACCACAGATGGCAGTGCATGGTGTGCAAGTTGCTCCCACGCTGGCCACAACGTTGGTCATAGGCATGTTCGAAAATCTTCCTGGGCGCATTAAGTGTCCCCACCTTCCGCCATATGAGGGTACGTACAGTACTGACGAACATGATCGTTTTGGTGGTCCAGGTCTTATGGTGTGGTTAAGCTTAGTGTTGCATGGACGTACTGACCTCCAAAACTTTAAACACGATATACCTACCGGTCAACATTATTCGGACACTCCACTCCTTCCCCATGTGCGTCTTTTCAGGGGTGCATTCAGCTCTGATTTTATTTAATCCAGCAGCGCAGGTGGAGGAGCTGTTAGCGCCACAGGATATTCATCGAGTGGACTGGCCTGACCGTTCCCCCGACTTAAATCCCATCAAACACGCGTGGGATATGTTGAGAACATGTATTTCAGCATACGCACATGCACCGATAACCATTCAGTAGTTGTCAACCGCGCTAGTAGTGGAATGCAATAATTTAACACAAGAACTTACAAACCTTGTGGCAGCATGTTGCAGACCATACAAGGGACTGTCATGAATCACGGTGCAATTACTGTTTTTTAATAAAGTGTAAATTTTCTTCGTTTCATGGAGTATTTCCTTTAGTCACCTTCTGTACTATACTGTAGCAGTTCTCTCTATATATTGTCCAAGTTTCATCGAGCTGTGTTACTTGATAGTAAGGCATCATCCGAAAGTTGCTTTCATCCTCAAGTTTTACACACCAGTGTACTTCTGTCGTAGTTATCAGTCCTAAAGTAAGGTGAAACAGACTACAATTACATGACCAAGTTGTATCCCGCTAAGGCCTGATCTGTGGTTTGCTGTGTATAGAGATACACACACAGGCACAGACACGCAGACACACACCCTGGCGCCCGCAGACACAAACCCTCGCGCGCGCAGATTCCCCCCCCCCCGCCCCCCCCCCCCCCCACGCGGGCACGCGCGCACACACACACCCGCGCGCTCGCAGACACACACCCGCGCACGCGCGCTCGCACAGACACACACACACACACACACACACACACACACATACACATGTGCTTGTGCACAGCTCTGTCATATAATTAACTATTGAACTAGAAGAGGCAACTGGCAAACATTGAAAGAATGCTGTTGTGGCATTTAGTGGTAGAACAGTTCAACTGAATGACTAGTGCTCTTACAAGGGGAACTCCCCATAGAACACCCCGCCCCCCCTCCTCAGATTTAGTGGTAAGATGGTCCAGTTGGTAGTCCATCAGAAGCTGATCAAAGATCAAGCATGTAAACAGGAAGAAAGTATACTGAACTGTGAAAAAAGAAGGAAAATATAAACAGTGAATGGTCCAAGATCAAGATGTGCAACGTAAAGAAAATAGGAACAGTCAAAGTGTAGTGGTTAAGTGGTCAAGGTGTTGGCCTGCGAAACAGCAAATCGGTGTTTACATCTCCCTTGTGCCAAAATTTTCTTTTCCACAAAATTATGAACAGTCTGCCCGGTCACTGACGTGTCTGGTCACTGTATTCAAATTTGTGTCTGTGTCGTGGTGCAACGTCCGTTTACAACTGAGAGGTGTAAAGAAGGGACCTTTTGTGAAAGTTGATTCTGAGATCTTGTTTGTTTTCACTGGTATTCGACGCTGGGCTCCCATGATTACGAGGGATAAGCCTTCAGACCTACGTTCCTCCAACGTATTCTACACAAGTACCACATTTTATGTCTCTTGAGTTTCTTTTTGGAAGATTTGACTCTTGAATTCCTTTCTTGTAACATAGTTCACACCCGTTTATTTTTTTACACTTCTGTGAAAGGTCCATGTGGCATCTCATCTGCTCTCACTTTTCATCACATTTAGTTGCGACAGCAATATGTTCTTATCACATAACCTATATTCCATAACTAACGTATAGTATGATAACTGCCAAGAATACGGAAACAGTACAGGCATGTCAATGACTGGTTAAAAAATTCATAATTTTGTGCGAAAATAAAATGGTGCACAAGCGAGATTTGAACACACACTTTGCACTCCAACACCACAATCAATAACCACGTCACTGTGGCTCTACCTAGTCGCTTGATGTTGAACATCTTGAGCTTGGACCATCCACTAGTAGCAGGGCAACAATGACGTCACCCCACTCTCCATTGTTGCCAGATGTATCCAAGATGGTGGCGATGACGTCATCCAAGATAGTGGCATGTAGACTTAGCAACAGTGCATGACATCATCCAAGATGGCGGCCGTGACATCATCCAAGAGTAATGCATCACACCACAGTTACATCTACTGACCTAATAATATCGCTGGAAGATAGGTCACTTGGGCTATCTCCACTAATCTAAGTCATCTGACCGCCACCTCTTCCTAGGAACTGGCACCAAGTTTGAATTTTGGTGGTAAAGTAAGGTCAATTCACGTATTTCTACTAAGTTAAGAAAATGGCGTGAAAAAAAGGACACTTGGACTACCTCCACTAACCTAAGTCACCCAACTGCCACCTCCTCCTAGGGATTCATGGGAAAAGGACTCAGCCTGCACTGGGCTGGAGACAGGAAGGCATGTACTTTATTTATTTTGGGACAATTTATTTAGGGATGGAGTATATTTATCACAGTGATACAGAAAACACGCTCTGACATGCCACACAGCATACAGACCTGCAAACTACTCCTAAATAACTCACGTATAATCCTCTACACACACGCTTGCTAATTGTAAACTGTCAAAATAATGCATTGCACAGCCTAGAAATGCAAACCATTCGTAAATAATGCAATACATTTATGTCCAGAGTGCCAAACAACTCGTAAACTGCCAAAATAATAATCCATCTAAAAGACTCTGCAAACATGCTTGCAAATTGTCAACTGTCGAAATCATGTACCAGTCTTTATTTAAACAATTAGAGACAGCACCACCTTCCAGTGTGTTCGCCAGGAGGTTCACACACTAACTGACCTAGTATACAGTACTACCACCAGAGGGCGCTGTCATCCATTCTGTGACGTAATCCAAGGTGGCAGCCATGATGTCAGTTGATGACGCAAGTACCATTACCCAAAATGGTGGCAAACAGTGTGTTCACCATGATGTCTCGACCTAGTACACGGTACCACCACCAGAGAGCGCTGTCATCCATTCAGTGACGTAATCCAAGATGGTGGGGGGAAATGGCAGGAAAACGACTCAGTCTGTGCTGGACATAAGTTTTTATTTTGCAGGCAATGTCTCCACCACATGATCTAGACTCCAACTGACCTAGTACACAATATTGCCACCAGAGGGTACAGTCAACCCTCCTGTGATGTAATCCCAGATGGTGGTCTGGAGGGGAAAAATGGCTCGAAAATGACTCAGCCTGTGCTGGGCTGCTGGATAGAGTGAGGAAGGAGTGTACTTTATTTTGGAACTCTTTATTTAGGGATGGAGTATATTTATCACATTGGTACAAAACACATGCTGGGGTCACACAACACAGCCCACAGACCTGTAAACTAATCCTAAATAATGCTCTGCAGACTCATAACCAGCTGCTAATTTACCAAAATGATTTCAGTACAGACTTGCAAACTGCTCCTAAACAATGCAGTACACTGATGTGCAGGCACGAAATCGTAACTGTGCAAATAATGCATAGCACAGCCTACAGACCTGCTCCCAAATAATGCAACAGACACGCAATCAACACACACAAGCAAAGCCCCCCACACCCTGTCCATTGGACTGCACAGGAGGTTAGCGATGGTCCCCGCGAAGTTATGTGGCCGTCAACTGTCAAACCGTGCACAGATGCCCATATGTATGAGGTGGCGGTATCCCTTTCATACTTGATACCTGAGAAATTCTTCTTGAAATATGTGTTCATCTAGGTACCGTTGCTGACATGACCAGGCGGGAGTGCAGACACTCCAGGGATGCGCTCACCATCACAGCCACGAGCCGCCACTGGACGCAGGTGAAAGTTGCCTCTATTACCAGGTATACAGTCAGTGTTATACTGACTTCGCAGAATTCCAAGGTGCACTCTCGCTGCTCCCATATGCAAACACCTCCGGGCAGCACATGTCTTTACAGTTGATGACAGAGTAGCACAGGGCACATTGTTCCTAGCGCGACGTGAGAGACGCATCTAACTGTGCTTAACTGCAAATAGAGCAGTATAACATCGAATGCACTCTTCCCAGTGGTCCTAACGTGATACCCCACTCCATCACGTGTTACCCTTCCCTATTTCAACACACACAAATGTTCCCACCGCTATGTAGAGGATCCTATATCCCAGCACGAAGGATGTGAATGAATCGAGGATTATGATTGGCTCTTATTGAATTTACCAGCCAAATTACTGATATCGTCACTATCAAATCACCATCCACCTTTCCTTTCTTTCTGCAGATGGGACTTTCCATGGTTATTATTTTGTACAGACTGCTAAAGTGTATTGACAGTCAAACCCGCAAAGTTGTCTACGGATCATCAAATGCATACGAGATTCACAAGAGCACCATCTGCCTTTTCTTTCTTTCTACAGACATGACATTCAGTGGCAATAAACTATTTTACACTGATCGCCATATTGGAGCGACAACCAAACCTCGCAATGTGCCGTACATATCGTCAAATATGGAAAGACTCTTACTCAATTACACTGCTCTCCCTCTGATGGCAGGAGCTGGAATATTAGAACGTGAAACCGACCTCCAACCTAGCAATATATCATTGCGTACTGTGTCGATGTAGTAGACATACAATTCATATCCTCTGCCAAACAAAATCATCCCTTTTACATCAGAAAGCAATCAGTGGATAAAGTCACTCTCAGAACTGTTGCGCAAATACTGGCTCCTTTCCCCCCCTCCCCAGTACAAACGCGTTACTATTTCTGGTATGTACACTCTTTGACATAAAACTCGGCCGGCGGCCGGCCGCTTCAGAGGCTACGTCTGCGCCGATCGCGACATGGGACAAAAAAACTAGCCAACTCGCTAAGTCTCTAAGTCCGGTTATCTGCACAATCTGGCAACACTGTAGACTGTGGCACTTCCTGGAGGAAAAATTGTCCCATGATAGAGAAAGCCTAGGCTGATTACGCCTGTGGTCTAGCGGTAGCGTGCGTTGTTTCTGTTCATAATGTCAGTGGATCGAGAGCAGCTAGCATAACATATTTTTATAGCCTCTTCTGTCTGAATGCTGAAGACGTGAATGTAATATTAGCGCAGATTCAATCTATTTTGCTTTCTGACACACCGATATCAAAATTTTATCCAGTAACGATTTTGCGGCAGATTTCCTGCAGACTGTCCACCTCTGGACGCCGTATACGGCAAAGCTCCGGGATCCATTTGCTGTCTACTGGCAGCGGCCGTGGCAACAGCAATGGCGCTGCACTCCCCCGTTCTTTATCGAAAGCGCCTGCTACCGCTCATCGCTTTTAATGATTTAAAACGCTTTATTATTAAATGTTGCTCCACAGAAAATTTCTACAATTTCCATTCACGCTCAAAAACAACGGAGACAGACGCCCTGATTAGTAGGCGGGTATTATATTACATTAATCGGCAAGAGCTGAGTATGGCCCGAAATTAATTTTATAGACGAAATTAAACCACCTCACTACATTCGATGAATTTATAAATGCTTCATACCTCGTTTCTTTTCCTTTCAAACTCAATTATTTGTGCAACTTTTGGTCAATATTTGGATGTTTTCGTCAAGCCAGAGTGAGCGTCTGTGGTGTAAAGTGTATTACAGTTCTTGTTTCATTCCTTATGGTAAGTCTATGCGATAAACTGTGTGAATACCTTGCAATGCATGCTCTGTAGCAGTGCAGGAACACTGCACGTTTGGAGTTCCATGTATGGGTTCATGAAGTATTTATTGTTGATCGGAACTGATAGTTAAGGTCATCAGATTTAAACCAGAAAAATTTGTCGTTTTGAAGGTTTCAGAGAACGGAAAGGAATTGCTAACGCCGGTGTTAGAAAACGTCTACAGTTAAATGCTATTGCAAAAATTTAGAAGAAGGGAACTATATTAATCAACATGTGCACTTCATAAACAACCTTCTGACATGTTAGACCTGTATGACGAACAAAGCTCAAATTTATATCGTTGACAGTCGGTTTGAATCTTTTCAGGACCTATTTTACAGTGAAGCACCTTGGCATTTGCAAAGCAGACATCCATGATATTAACTTAATTTACTAAGTCGAAATCGGACGAAGATTGATGTTTAAAGGCATTCTTCAGATTTCGCATAAGGAATTTTTACTAGCAGTTTGCAACTCCATTAATTAAAATGGAAAATAAAAGGTTGTAGTCAGCGGCTTCTACCGCGAATCGAACTGCTATGTCATATAGTACGAGCACTGCAACGCACAAGGGTACCTCTGAGCTAACGACACACTGGCGGCAAGAGGCGGATTATAGTCACTGCGATGTTGCCTGAGCCTCAAAACGCAACCTTAAACACACAAACAGAGGAGGAGGAGATTACTGTTTTAACGTCCCGTCGACAACGATGTCATTAGAGACGGAGCACAAGCTCGGATTAGGGAATGATGGTGAAGGAAATCGGCCGTGCCCTTCCTAAGGAACCATCCCGGCATTTGCCTGAAGCGATTTAGGGAAATTACTGAAAACCTAAATCAGGATGGCCGGGCGCGGGATTGCACCGTCGTCCTCCCGAATGCACACACAAACAGGTGTTACTTATGTGAAGAACGCCGTTCTTGGAGTCCAGAAATTAAATATACTTTCTAATTGTGTCATCTTACAGTGGATTATATTGTACGAGTCTTCGATGTGGAAAACGAATGTCATGTGAATTTAGCGAGGTAATGCCGGCCTACACCCGGAAGTAAATGCACTATCAGAGTGTTGACAAATACTTGCTACAACGCTGCCATTTCTCGGCTCTCTGACGAGGCAGCTCTTCAGCGAAATGCTTGCCGTGATTCTCCGATACGGTTCTTCAGAGTGGAGACGCGCGCGCACGTTTGGTTTTTATGCGGCGTTCTCCCCTGATGGTTTCTGACGTCGCCTTGTGGGCTATGTATACATTTGAGACATTAAATTATCATTAATCCAGAATGATACAAGTTTCAGCTTCCGGCGTGGAAGAAGGCTGTTGACGCCGACATTATATCATTTCAACGTAGGGAAAGCAAAACGGATCATTCAATGTTTCTCGTTCAACATAAAGCATGTGAGATAATTTTCCGTAACGTTCATAATCATCTAAAAATACAAACGAAGTAAAAATACATCGGAAGCTTATTCGAATTGAATGTAATGTAAGATACCAAACCCTTTGCACCTCGATGTCGAATTTGTCCACGTGCAATCTTTTGCAGCATACACATAGAATGTCATGATTACCACGCGAATGAAGAAATATGTTGGTAAGGATGGAAGCCAAAAGAGACGCAGTCAACAAATATTCGATTCCTCATGGCATTCATTTCATTTGAGACGTAAGAAGAGGTAAAGCGGGAATTTACTTTCGTTAACACGAAAGATATGCCGCACATATTGATAACGAGGAAGTCTGCGTCTTCATACGTTTCCTCCTTGAAATCTGTATGCTCTATTATATACTAAGTAGCCCGATCATTGTTTCAGTAATGTTACCCTCTTGTTTGACCCCGTAACGATGAACAGATTCCAAGTGCACGTCTCTGCATGAAAGTAGCTGTTCGAACCCTTCCTGTATTCTGCATGACGTAACATTCAGTATTCCCTTCTTTCATAGCCACTCTTCATGTGCATGGATACCAAATAGGAATGTGAAAACTCTTGCGAGTGAGAGAATGAAAATAACAATCGTAACAAGAACAAGCAAATAATGAATGATGTTTATTCCAACGCAGAACGAGAATGGCTTTAAATATAAAAGTCTATATCTATATCCATATCTATTGATCTTTGAGTTGGCACAATGCAAATATATCCTTAGCATTTAGTTACTGAATTTAGTTCTGGATGTTTGCAGAGAAAAGGAAAAGTCGGTACTTCTCGCTAGTGTAATATAATGTGAACCAGCAACTACCCTTTCCTTAGAACACGACTCAAGCAGGTCCTCAAGTAGGTACCAAGGCACTGCTGCATTCTGTTCCCTGACATTGCTCTGATGACGGTTAATGCAGATAGTTCCGATTATGAAATACAAAACGTATTGCAGGTTAGTTCCTAGGATAGTAACATTAAATTTGCGTTGTAGACGGCACATGAACGTGACGACTATCCATATTACTCATCAATATAAAAAGACAATATTATGGGAATTTAGCAGGATTACTCAACATGAATTCTGAAATTGGGTGACTGACCGCACAGGTGCTAAACGTCGTCAAGAGTATACGATGTCCTAATCGCATTAGGAATATGAAGATCGTCTTCGACAGCTCGCAACTTTCACATTGCTATCTCCACCCTATTCCAGACAGCCCTCGGTGGAGTTGCACTACGTTGCCGATGTTATATTGAAAAATACAAGCGAATTCTCTTGCAGCATAAGCTTATTGTAACTAATCTAAAAATTATTGGAGAGGAACATTGTCCTATTCAAAAAAAGTAAAATGTTACACACTGTTGACGTCAAACGGACATTATCTATGTCCTGTCTTGTGTCCTACTCATCTATAATATCAAGTGTACTATCAAACTGATTATATATAATGGATGATAATGTAATGCATTGATACCAGATGGTGGGGACCGGCCGGTGTGGCAGTGCGGCTCTAGGCGCTTCAGTCTGGAACCGCGTGACCGCTACGGTCGCAGGTTCGAATCCTGCCTCGGGCATGGATGTGGGTGATGTCCTTAGGTTAATTAGGTTTAAGTAGTTCTAAGTTCTAGGGGACTGATGACCACAGATATTAAGTCCCATAGTGCTCAGAACCATTTGAACCAGATTGTGGGTTCACAACAGTATTGATGCGAAAATAAAACAGAAGTTCGCAAAAGTGCAGTTGTGCATTTTCGTGCGTTTTCACCTCGAGATGTACAGTCGTGCTCAAAAGTACCCGAACGACCTGAATTGCATTTCGCCTGATTCGCATGCAACCGGCATAAGGCAGCTGTCTAGCAGGTCCTCTAATCGCTCCTTGGTACAGTCGTTTGACTATTGAAAATGGTTCCAATAAGTCACCACTAGGAAACACTGTTCCGTATCGCAATAACTCAAGATGTAAAGTAATACCACGATACTACAAATATCAGGGAACACCTTATCACAGATAAGACTGTCTTTAAGGCTTGTAAGGCTTGTAAGCGGTATGAATAAAATGATAGTAATAATGACAGTAATAATCGAATTATCCGGCAACTTCACACTTCACAGTGGATTTTCTCGAACTAAGAAATTTGCTGAATTTGTGAAAAATCAAAATGGCTTCACATCCAGCCTATGATGCCTAGAAGAGTCTTTACATCCTGCTGACATGAGAATAGCATAATCTCTGCGTCAGAAGCTTGCTTCTACTTGACCATTTAATAGACTCGCATTTTTTTCCACCGTGACTAATTTTGTAAGCTAAGCACATCATTCCTTGCAGCACACTCCTGGGGCTGGGTAATGTGGCCACAATGGTCTGGTGGAACGAACTATCACGGGTGCAATGCGTGGGTTCAGGCATTTACTTTTAAGAGGCACAAACAGATTTATTTTACCTCTGGTAACCTCAAGAGAAAGATGTTTTAATCCAGAACCCGCATTAAACATCACGTTCCTTCATTACCAACTGGGCAGAGCCGGTTTACGTTTGGAAATGACATAGCGGAAGTCATGGTAAACAGAAATACAGTCGCCAGTAAGCTTACTTACATTAGAAAATTTTATTTTATTTGATGAACAGATAGCCATTTAAAGGGACAGGGCTCTTATTTTACTTGTACTTGATTGAACTAGAGACGTTTAAAAATTTGGTGCTGGACTGTGATTCGAATTCGTATCTCCTCTTTCGAGGATCTGAATCTCTCGGAACAGTATAGTTCAGTCATTTCGTTCCTTTTCCCAAGACTGCAATCTTCTCTAGGTCTCCTCCAAAGGTAAGTATGTGGGTCTGAAACCTGATCCAGTACAAAAATATTCATAATTTCATTTCAAGCTTTATCAAGTGCACACCCACCTGCTAGTGAAAATTAACGCGCATTTTCAATGCCTGTTCATGTGTTGCCAACAATCGCAACAGGTGTCGTTATTTCTGGTCAAACACGCACACATCTTACTGTTCATGAGTAAGCAACTGATACTTAAGCTATATTCGTGGATGCACGGTAGGTGTGCAGATCGATTGTTGCTTAGGCACAAAAGTTTGTATCCATAATTTAGATTCAGACACCTAGCGGCTCGTAAGAAAAACCTATACGTAACATTTGATTTTTCTTAGTTAACAATCCAATTACGTGTTGGGTTCGTATCTCCGTCACAGAACTTCACATCATGCACTTCATCTTTAAATGCATGCACACTTTGTTACTTCAGAATGGAGGTATATCAGACCTCTTTCGTAGTTAGATAACAGGGACGAAATGGTCTTGATAGGAGTCACGGTTTATGACAAAAATTGTCGTCTTTTATTTTCAAGTTTAGATTTGGTTACTGGTATTGGCAAAAATTTCGGTAATTCATGACTCTTCATGGCTAATCATTAATATGATGTGATTAGATTGGATTAGATTACATTTGATTAACTCTTGTTCCATAGATCATGAATACGACATTTCGTAATGATGTGGAACGTGTCATTTTAATGAAAGATTTCTTTAAATATCATGATTCAATTTCTTTACAACAATTTTTTACACTCTCTCTCATTGCTTTTTATTTCTCTCTCTCTCTCTTTCTATCTCTCTCTCTCTCTCCCTCTCTCTCTCTCTCTCTCTCTCTCTCTCTCTCACACACACACACACACACATACACACACACACACACATTCTTTTTTTTTTTTATTTGTATGTTGTGCTCGACTATCGGCGAGGCACGAAGACGCCTGTGAATGAGTTTCTTAGTTTTGAGTACACTTACGAAAGAAATATAAAAACAACAATGAGAGTTACTGATTTATGATGCTCAGTTTGCAGTCAGTTCTGAGTATTATTAGTAACTACGCTCCAGTCCCTAAACCTAGTTACAGAAAGTGAATCAGACGCATTACGTATTCCAGGCCGTAGCAGCCGCGACTTGGAGTCACCAGCTATGGTCACTTCCCAGCCCGCTGTAGGATCACATCGGTTCGTCTTCTTCCTGCTGGTACTGTAACTGAGATTGGCAACTCTGTGATCGACGAGTTACTTCCTGGTGTGCACGGAATTAAGCCTCAAAGTTCACTTGATTTTACCTGTCATTTCCACTGAATAATCTGAGTTATTATCGCTTGAAGGGTAACAAAAGATTGTAAATTTACGGTTTTCAGCCCAGGAAAGTCGTTGCAGGTGGAAATCGCAACTAATCTCGACCTTTAAATAGCGGTTTACGAGTTCTAGTTATTATTACCATCGTAATAGGAAGCTGAGACCCCTACGTCCTCGCCAGCTCTGTGGTAACGTGCTGACCTGTGAAAAAGTGTCTGTTATGGTTCGCAGTTCCAGTCTCACTAACTGCAACGTTTTTATCCCTTCTGTGAAAGAGCTATAAGCAGTCGGATCAAACATCAATAAGGAAATCGCAAGAAAATGCTTTCAGCTCATAGTGCAATGTTGAAAAACTTACAATGCTGCACAACAGGTAACACCTCTTTCCGCTGCTGACAAGCGAATTTTGGGTTTCTAGGAATACGTAACTACACTCCTGGAAATTGAAATAAGAACACCGTGAATTCATTGTCCCAGGAAGGGGAAACTTTATTGACACATTCCTGGGGTCAGATACATCACATGATCACACTGACAGAACCATAGGCACATAGACACAGGCAACAGAGCATGCACAATGTCGGCACTAGTACAGTGTATATCCACCTTTCGCAGCAATGCAGGCTGCTATTCTCCCATGGAGACGATCGTAGAGATGCTGGATGTAGTCCTGTGGAACGGCTTGCCATGCCATTTCCACCTGGCGCCTCAGTTGGACCAGCGTTCGTGCTGGACGTGCAGACCGCGTGAGACGACGCTTCATCCAGTCCCAAACATGCTCAATGGGGGACAGATCCGGAGATCTTGCTGACCAGGGTAGTTGACTTACACCTTCTAGAGCACGTTGGGTGGCACGGGATACATGCGGACGTGCATTGTCCTGTTGGAACAGCAAGTTCCCTTGCCGGTCTAGGAATGGTAGAACGATGGGTTCGATGACGGTTTGGATGTACCGTGCACTATTCAGTGTCCCCTCGACGATCACCAGTGGTGTATGGCCAGTGTAGGAGATCGCTCCCCACACCATGATGCCGGGTGTTGGCCCTGTGTGCCTCGGTCGTATGCAGTCCTGATTGTGGCGCTCACCTGCACGGCGCCAAACACGCATACGACCATCATTGGCACCAAGGCAGAAGCGACTCTCATCGCTGAAGACGACACGTCTCCATTCGTCCCTCCATTCACGCCTGTCGCGACACCACTGGAGGCGGGCTGCACGATGTTGGGGAGTGAGCGGAAGACGGCCTTACGGTGTGCGGGACCGTAGCCCAGCTTCATGGAGACGGTTGCGAATGGTCCTCGCCGATACCCCAGGAGCAACAGTGTCCCTAATTTGCTGGGAAGTGGCGGTGCGGTCCCCTACGGCACTGCGTAGGATCCTACGGTCTTGGCGTGCATCCATGAGTCGCTGCGGTACGGTCCCAGGTCGACGGGCACGTGCACCTTCCGCCGACCACTGGCGACTACATCGATGTACTGTGGAGACCTCACGCCCCACGTGTTGAGCAATTCGGCGGTACGTCCACCCGGCCTCCCGCATGCCCACTATACGCCCTCGCTCAAAGTCCGTCAACTGCACATACGGTTCACGTCCACGCTGTCGCGGCATGCTACCAGTGTTAAAGACTGCGATGGAGCTCCGTATGCCACGGCAAACTGGCTGACACTGACGGCGGCGGTGCACAAATGCTGCGCAGCTAGCGCCATTCGACGGCCAACACCACGGTTCCTGGTGTGTCCGCTGTGCCGTGTGTGTGATCATTGCTTGTACAGCCCTCTCGCAGTGTCCGGAGCAAGTATGGTGGGTCTGACACACCGGTGTCAATGTGTTCTTTTTTCCATTTCCAGGAGTGTATATTTATGAAATGCCACATTTGCATACCTCTTAAGTATGACACAGCATACCAATTAAACACAGACCCAATCAAAATCTAAGTGAGTAGTATTTTACTAATTCGTGTCGATAGAGGCATGCTTGTGTACAGATACTCGGTTTTATTAAAACAGGCTTTCGTCGTAAGGTTATCGTGGTTAGTTTTATATCATTTCTTATAATACAGTGCACAATTTTCGTAAGGTTTCCTTTAGTGTTGTTAAAACAATAGTAAACATGAGAGAGAAATTAATCATCAACGATATATGCGAATTCTCTGATGTTACCTATGACAGTCTGACAATGCACATGCAGTTTATTGATTACATGCATGTAGAAAACTTGTTCTGAGTTAAAGCTGTCAAACAAAGTTTGAAGAAGAATAAAATCTCACTACCACACGACAGCTAATGTAGAAAATACTTTTCTGACATATTATGGCACGATGCGCTCTCCCTACACATCTTCGAGATGCATCTGCTGCCTGCCGTCTATTAAACCTGAATAGAACAAAATGTCACAGTAGTTAGCCCCTTTTCCACACGCGGCTACTTTGGGTTGAGAATTGAAGGGAATTATGTTCAAAGTTCCATTAGATTGATAACTTCAGCAGAGAGCAGAACTGCGTTTTAAAAAATGTAGCACTGAATGTATTCGAACTCGCGACATCTTATCTATGCTAGAAGCTGACACGTAGCTACAACAGCTCCAGAGCTCGACAACTATTCCTCCTGAACTTTTGGATTCCACAGCACTGTGAGATTATGCATATGGCCAAGTCTTGAATTCTGAGAGACAAACAGTTACAGCTTTTCTTTTGGACTGAACGACGTTTTCTAGTAACAGATAGCGCAATGGAATAGCTCAAGTGGAAAGGAACACTTCCTATTTAAACTTCTGCATCCTACACTGTTGGCAGTTCCGTGTAGGTGGCAGTTGCGTGATTTTATTTCGGTGATCACAAAATAGAGTCGAATGTATGCACTGGGTAGCCGAGGCAGCTAGTTCATGGTGATTCGGTCAACCAAGTAAATGAATTTACTGAACATGCTGCAAATTACTACAGGGAGCCTGTGTGTCAGAATTCTCATCCAGTGTGGCGCAACGGCGTTACGATAGAAAAATGAGTCGCAGAGGAGAGGATTTCGTGGTCTGTTGGACGGATGGTATGTTGTTATACCTATGGTCTGGGTTCGATTCCCACTTCTGTCAATGATTTTAGATAGGGAGACACAGATTCCATTCTCTCCTGCCTACACCAAGTGAAGAAGATATAATGGCAGCTTGGTCTGAAAATTCACATTAAAGATGATATTCCTTCTCTACCAAATAGACGGTAGGTTGAACCACAATAAAGTCTGGAGTGGCGACATGTAGAAACTCTATCACCAGTAACCTTTCTTATACTAGTTATTTATTTCAAGTGACGAAACAAA
The DNA here is from genome assembly GCF_021461385.2 of Schistocerca piceifrons. NCBI lineage: Eukaryota > Metazoa > Arthropoda > Insecta > Orthoptera > Acrididae > Schistocerca > Schistocerca piceifrons. The sequence continues at coordinate 421,314,195 of NC_060149.1, read as the reverse complement.
CGCTATGTATGGTCACAGGACACTTATTCCATCTTTTATCCGAGCTTCTGTATGTCGATAAAATTGGTTCTGAACTGGGAATGCAACTCAGACCGCACTTAACGCGGAATTTGATCCCTTCGTGGCAATACAGCTCGGCTACAATTTGTTGTTTGTTCAAAACTGCAGATTCCTCAACATCTTCACATATTACGCGTGAATAGGATCGAATCCTGGCCTGGCACTAAAGATTTAATTATGTATTATCAAGCTCTAGCATGAGAACACCTATCTGCTGGTGGATAATAATTTTGATTTTTAATGTATTTTCATTCGTTGTCAACACTAACGATATCTGACGTTTTTAACTCCCAGTCAGATACAGAACTATTTGCGAGATGACTGTAAGTTCAAGATGCTATTCTGAGCAGCTGGTGGAGAAAAATTCGGTACCTGACGTCTCTTCGTGTGTAGTCAACAACGATATGTGTGGGGCTCTATTCCCAGTGAGCGCTGAACTCCTCGTCATATTATTTCTAATTCAAACATGCTCACATGTCACTGCTGCTGCAACAAACCCATATTTAACGTTCGTTTTCTGTAGAATATAACGGCGATAGGTGCCGGGTTGGAGTCCTGGGAAGGAAAAAATTAATGTTTCGTCTCGTCACGTCAGTTAAAACATCTAGCTACTGCCGCGAAAATTCGATATGTCACATTTGACTGTGCTTGGATAGCAATCCGATTAGGTTCTGGGTTCGAATCCGTGTCCAACACAAAGCTTTACCTCACGGCATTTCAAGTAAGTTACATGTGAAGAAGCAATATTTAACATCTCTCGTAGTTCGTTAACAGGGACAATAGATGCTGGGTAGGAATTCGCGTCTGTTAAAAATGTTTGCGTTATGCAATTTAAAGTTGATATTTGCTAACTGATACTGTCTAAAATCGAGGTATATCATTCTCTGTATGCCTAATCAGGAACGACTGTTCGTTTCCGTCAGTCACGAAATCTTTGCTTAGTCTGCATGAGCTGGGTTTGAATCCATATGCGGAACAAGACGGTTTGTCGTGTCATTTAAAGTTCATACATATTCTTAACTAGCTGCTCGTGAATAACTTAAATTTTTAATGTCATTTTGTGTTAAATAATAAGTACGGTATGTTACTTTGAAGAGGAAATCATGAATACGACGAACTTACTGCGTGCATTACCAATCTGACGTAATAATGAGAGAGGTAACATTTCAGGTATGTCATTTATTCTAATAAATGTGAGCTTACAAGCCTTAAGGACAGTCTTATCTGTGATAAGGTGTTCCCTGATATTTGTAGTATCGTGGTATTACTTTACATCTTGAGTTATTGCGATACGGAGCAGTGTTTTCTAGTGGTGACTTATTGGAACCATTTTCAATAGTCAAACGACTGTACCAAGGAGCGATTAGAGGACCTGCTAGACAGCTGCCTTATGCCGGTTGCATGCGAATCAGGCGAAATGCAATTCAGGTCGTTCGGGTACTTTTGAGCACGACTGTACATCTCGAGGTGAAAACGCACGAAAATGCACAACTGCACTTTTGCGAACTTCTGTTTTATTTTCGCATCAATACTGTTGTGAACCCACAATCTGGTTCAAATGGTTCTGAGCACTATGGGACTTAACATCTGTGGTCATCAGTCCCCTAGAACTTAGAACTACTTAAACCTAATTAACCTAAGGACATCACCCACATCCATGCCCGAGGCAGGATTCGAACCTGCGACCGTAGCGGTCACGCGGTTCCAGACCGAAGCGCCTAGAGCCGCACTGCCACACCGGCCGGTCCCCACCATCTGGTATCAATGCATTACATTATCATCCATTATATATAATCATTTTGATAGTACACTTGATATTATAGATGAGTAGGACACAAGACAGGACATAGATAATGTCCGTTTGACGTCAGCAGTGTGTAACATTTTACTTTTTTTGAATAGGACAATGTTCCTCTCCAATAATTTTTAGATTAGTTACAATAAGCTTATGCTGCAAGAGAATCCGCTTGTATTTTTCAATATGTGGTCTGTTGTCGGTTTGAAGGCCTTCCATAACATCGGCAACGTAGTGCAACTCCACCGAGGGCTGTCTGGAGTAGGGTGGAGATAGCAATGTGAAAGTTGCGAGCTGTCGAAGACGATCTTCATATTCCTAATGCGATTAGGACATCGTATACTCTTGACGACGTTTAGCACCTGTGCGGTCAGTCACCCAATTTCAGAATTCATGTTGAGTAATCCTGCTAAATTCCCATAATATTGTCTTTTTATATTGATGAGTAATATGGATAGTCGTCACGTTCATGTGCCGTCTACAACGCAAATTTAATGTTACTATCCTAGGAACTAACCTGCAATACGTTTTGTATTTCATAATCGGAACTATCTGCATTAACCGTCATCAGAGCAATGTCAGGGAACAGAATGCAGCAGTGCCTTGGTACCTACTTGAGGACCTGCTTGAGTCGTGTTCTAAGGAAAGGGTAGTTGCTGGTTCACATTATATTACACTAGCGAGAAGTACCGACTTTTCCTTTTCTCTGCAAACATCCAGAACTAAATTCAGTAACTAAATGCTAAGGATATATTTGCATTGTGCCAACTCAAAGATCAATAGATATGGATATAGATATAGACTTTTATATTTAAAGCCATTCTCGTTCTGCGTTGGAATAAACATCATTCATTATTTGCTTGTTCTTGTTACGATTGTTATTTTCATTCTCTCACTCGCAAGAGTTTTCACATTCCTATTTGGTATCCATGCACATGAAGAGTGGCTATGAAAGAAGGGAATACTGAATGTTACGTCATGCAGAATACAGGAAGGGTTCGAACAGCTACTTTCATGCAGAGACGTGCACTTGGAATCTGTTCATCGTTACGGGGTCAAACAAGAGGGTAACATTACTGAAACAATGATCGGGCTACTTAGTATATAATAGAGCATACAGATTTCAAGGAGGAAACGTATGAAGACGCAGACTTCCTCGTTATCAATATGTGCGGCATATCTTTCGTGTTAACGAAAGTAAATTCCCGCTTTACCTCTTCTTACGTCTCAAATGAAATGAATGCCATGAGGAATCGAATATTTGTTGACTGCGTCTCTTTTGGCTTCCATCCTTACCAACATATTTCTTCATTCGCGTGGTAATCATGACATTCTATGTGTATGCTGCAAAAGATTGCACGTGGACAAATTCGACATCGAGGTGCAAAGGGTTTGGTATCTTACATTACATTCAATTCGAATAAGCTTCCGATGTATTTTTACTTCGTTTGTATTTTTAGATGATTATGAACGTTACGGAAAATTATCTCACATGCTTTATGTTGAACGAGAAACATTGAATGATCCGTTTTGCTTTCCCTACGTTGAAATGATATAATGTCGGCGTCAACAGCCTTCTTCCACGCCGGAAGCTGAAACTTGTATCATTCTGGATTAATGATAATTGAATGTCTCAAATGTATACATAGCCCACAAGGCGACGTCAGAAACCATCAGGGGAGAACGCCGCATAAAAACCAAACGTGCGCGCGCGTCTCCACTCTGAAGAACCGTATCGGAGAATCACGGCAAGCATTTCGCTGAAGAGCTGCCTCGTCAGAGAGCCGAGAAATGGCAGCGTTGTAGCAAGTATTTGTCAACACTCTGATAGTGCATTTACTTCCGGGTGTAGGCCGGCATTACCTCGCTAAATTCACATGACATTCGTTTTCCACATCGAAGACTCGTACAATATAATCCACTGTAAGATGACACAATTAGAAAGTATATTTAATTTCTGGACTCCAAGAACGGCGTTCTTCACATAAGTAACACCTGTTTGTGTGTGCATTCGGGAGGACGACGGTGAAATCCCGCGCCCAGCCATCCTGATTTAGGTTTTCAGTAATTTCCCTAAATCGCTTCAGGCAAATGCCGGGATGGTTCCTTAGGAAGGGCACGGCCGATTTCCTTCACCATCATTCCCTAATCCGAGCTTGTGCTCCGTCTCTAATGACATCGTTGTCGACGGGACGTTAAAACAGTAATCTCCTCCTCCTCTGTTTGTGTGTTTAAGGTTGCGTTTTGAGGCTCAGGCAACATCGCAGTGACTATAATCCGCCTCTTGCCGCCAGTGTGTCGTTAGCTCAGAGGTACCCTTGTGCGTTGCAGTGCTCGTACTATATGACATAGCAGTTCGATTCGCGGTAGAAGCCGCTGACTACAACCTTTTATTTTCCATTTTAATTAATGGAGTTGCAAACTGCTAGTAAAAATTCCTTATGCGAAATCTGAAGAATGCCTTTAAACATCAATCTTCGTCCGATTTCGACTTAGTAAATTAAGTTAATATCATGGATGTCTGCTTTGCAAATGCCAAGGTGCTTCACTGTAAAATAGGTCCTGAAAAGATTCAAACCGACTGTCAACGATATAAATTTGAGCTTTGTTCGTCATACAGGTCTAACATGTCAGAAGGTTGTTTATGAAGTGCACATGTTGATTAATATAGTTCCCTTCTTCTAAATTTTTGCAATAGCATTTAACTGTAGACGTTTTCTAACACCGGCGTTAGCAATTCCTTTCCGTTCTCTGAAACCTTCAAAACGACAAATTTTTCTGGTTTAAATCTGATGACCTTAACTATCAGTTCCGATCAACAATAAATACTTCATGAACCCATACATGGAACTCCAAACGTGCAGTGTTCCTGCACTGCTACAGAGCATGCATTGCAAGGTATTCACACAGTTTATCGCATAGACTTACCATAAGGAATGAAACAAGAACTGTAATACACTTTACACCACAGACACTCACTCTGGCTTGACGAAAACATCCAAACATTGACCAAAAGTTGCACAAATAATTGAGTTTGAAAGGAAAAGAAACGAGGTATGAAGCATTTATAAATTCATCGAATGTAGTGAGGTGGTTTAATTTCGTCTATAAAATTAATTTCGGGCCATACTCAGCTCTTGCCGATTAATGTAATATAATACCCGCCTATTAATCAGGGCGTCTGTCTCCGTTGTTTTTGAGCGTGAATGGAAATTGTAGAAATTTTCTGTGGAGCAACATTTAATAATAAAGCGTTTTAAATCATCAAAAGCGATGAGCGGTAGCAGGCGCTTTCGATAAAGAACGGGGGAGTGCAGCGCCATTGCTGTCGCCACGGCCGCTGCCAGTAGCCAGCAAATGGATCCCGGAGCTTTGCCGCATACGGCGTCCAGAGGAGGACAGTCTGCAGAAATCTGCCGCAATATCGTTACTGGATAAAATTTTGATATCGGTGTGTCAGAAAGCGAAATAGATTGAATCTGCGCTACCATTACATTCACGCCTTCAGCATTCAGACAGAAGAGGCTATAAAAATATTTTATGCCAGCTGCTCTCGATCCACTGACATTATGAACAGAAACAACGCACGCTACCCCATTTTTTTATGTCAAAGAGTGTAGCTGCCTGCTCCCTTGCGTTTCTACACCCATCTACAAATTCTGGAATTACTAGAACATATCTAATTTCGTGTGGTTCGCTCACAGCAGTATCCTACCGATCGCTCACACAACGTAATTAAAAAGATATAGACTGGGAATTATTTCTATACAACCCTGAAACTTTAGCCAGGTGGAGCGTGCTCTAGACCACTAGATTAACTAGAAACAAACAGATGAAAAATGATATTTCCACCCGCGAATATCAATCTCGGTGATGTAATATTCGAAATAATCCTTATAATTTACAAGGTCAACTAAGGTGTCTCTCTTGTCTAGAGAACTGGCAAATGTGACTTCCACATGCTGTATGCACACCACACAATCGATCTTCTCTCAACTAAAAAAAGGAGCAAAATGTGCAGAATCAGTCAATCAAACAATTGACATGGGAGGGAATAATGGTCCAGCACCTCCATATCCATTCTCAAATTTCCATGCGATCACAAAAGCTATCAAACACATACTAAGTATTAGGTCGCTATTCGGTAGTCTAGAGGACAACACCTTAATTCATCTACATTCCTACACTCCAACAGGCCTCTCCATTCTGACAGCCCCTACCACTAAAGGGAAATGTGAATCACCCCCGCACAGGTCACTGGCACTGCAGGCTGAGCACACACAGGTAGAATCAATCATCCTAAGAAATCGGTCACCTATATATTTCATTCCTGTACTTACAACTAAATGTAACGATCGCAGTCTCAGTTGAACGACATTAGACAATGAGCAAAGTATCAGAAATACACTCTATTAACGGTTGTGGCTCTGGAAATAGATACATCAGTACCACTCTCATGACTTGACATACTCTTTCCATGCTATCACAGCACTCCACGTCAAATCCATACCTTCCTTACAACTGGACATAGTCATTTCCTTTGCACAAACACCTACTTTATAAGCCTGATGCTCAATGCGAACCTATCATGCACCCCCTACTACTAAGTATAATACTTAGTAAATAACTGATCGCTGGTGATGCGAAATAATACTGAGAGAAAATCAACCATGGGTGGACATGTCTCATAAGGTTTGCTTGCGAGTATCCTAGAAGGAGAGACTAAGTCGGCCAGATGTTAAAAAAACTCAATCCCATCAACTACTGTATGTTACTGTCACAAGCAGTCATGGTTCTACAGGTTCACACGAGTATCCATGTTAAAAGCTATACTGGCTTTATAAATCGAGGTACGACATTACCTCTGAATGAGGTGGTTTTTCTATCCGGCCAAATACCGAGACGGTGATCGCTGGAGTGTACATTATCAGACCGGCAGCACGCTTACACGTCATCCACCATGCAACCTCATGATAAAATCGCTGAATTTTGATAGTTATTCGGCTAAGGAACGTGGCATGAAACAGGTATCTGCAATGCCCTCACACCGCTAGATATTTATGCAGTATGTGTAACATATTCTGTCTCGATACCATGTCAGAGGCTCTGCTATATATCCACTGAGCTATAGGCGATGACTGAGAAGGATCACAAACAATAGTAAATCATATGCTTATTGAGGTCGTAAGAAATGTACACTAGCTTTTCAGATCTTTAGTGTTGGGCTATCCACTAGAAATGCTGTCGGTGATTTGGAATCGTGTCCTGCTATTCATCCACATACCTGCGCTGGATCACAGCCACAAGTGCATCATATTACTTGCACTCTCAAATATCGCAACGAGTCACCTTCCTCGAACCTGTCTGCTGCAGTAAAATTACAACCTGGTTTTAGTCAGTCCCTATGCACCTTGCAACTGCTCCCATTTCTACAGCTTTGCGCATGTGATTGTTCCATTTTGGGTCAGAACTGAGCAGAAGTCGGAGAAAACCATATCCACCACCTTCTGCAACCTGTGTAGAAACAGGTCAGTTGGAGTGCGGACCTCCGAGTGAACACACTGGATGGTGGTGCTGTCTCTAATTGTTTAAATAAAGACTGGTACATGATTTCGACAGTTGACGGTTAGCAAGCATGTTTGCAGAGTCTTTTAGATGGATTATTATTTTGACAATTTACGAGTTGTTTGGCTCTCTGGACGTAAATGTATTGCATTATTTGCGAATGGTTGGCATGTCTGTAGGCTGTGCAATGCGTTATTTTGACAGTTTACAGTTAGCAGGCAGGTATGTAGAGGATTATATGTGAGTCATTTTGGAGTAGTTTGCAGGTCTGTATGCTATGTGGCATGTCAGAGCGTGTGTTCCGTATCACTGTGATAAATATACTTCATCCCTAAATAAATTGTCCCAAAATAAATAAAGTACACGCCTTCCTGTCTCCAGCAGCCCAGTGCAGGCTGAGTCCTTTTCCCACAAATCCCTAGGAGGAGCTGGCGGTTGGGTGACTTAGGTTAGTGGAGGTAGTCCAAGTGTCCTTTCTTTCTCGCCATTTTCTTAACTTAGTAGAGATACGCGAATTGACCTTTCTTTACCACCAAAATTCAAACTTGGCGCCAGTTTCTAGGAAGAGTTGGCGGTCGGATGACATAGGTTAGAGGAGGTAGCCCAAGTGACCTATCTTCCCACGATATTCTTAGGTTAAGAGAGGTAACCGTGGTGTGATGCATTATCCTGTTGGAATTTGAATTTCCCACATTTTTTCTGTGCGAGGGGTGGGGAGGTGGGTAAGTTAGTGGAGGTACCCCAACTGACCTATCTTCCCGCAAGAATTCGAACTTCCCGCCAAAAGCCGCCATCTTGGATGACGTCTTGGCCACCATCTTGGATGATATTATGTACTGTTGCCAGGTCTACACGCCACCACCTTGGATACATCTGGCAACAATGGAGAGTAGGGTGACGTCCTTGTTGCCCTACTACTGCCACTATTTCTATTATGCTTTTTTTTCACAGTTCAATACACTTTCTTGCTGTTATCATGATTCATGTGTTCAGTTTTTGACAGACTATTCACTGGGCCATCTTACGAATAAATCTTATGTGATGTGGAGTTGTCCTTGTTAGTTGCAGTGTAGCCTGACACTAAATTCGTTTCTATGTCTGCAACATGTGTGTGTTATTGTTGGAAAGACATTTATGTAGATGAGGAACTGATTCCAGATCAAGAGTAAAAGAACTTATATATTTCTAAGCAACTAGACAAATTTTCCACCCATTTCTGATCAGATTTCTTACGGGTTTAATAAGATAATGTTAGAAAATGAAGGATTACTGTAAGGACAATATTTTACTGATTATTTTTGCCTGACTGGTGGTTTTGACAGCTGATATAAGGAAGAATTTTTAAAATATTTGTTGATATGTTGAATAAATTCACTGCTCATCTGTCATCTATAGCAAGGAATAGATGGCAATGCGTGCCCAATACCGCAAATACAAAAATGTCTAGTAGGACACGCGCTCTGAGGGTTCCGTACAAACTTATATGTAGATAATAATAATAATAATAATAATAATAATAATAATATCGTGTCGCTTAATGGCCTACTGAAAGTTTTTCAATTGGACGCCCCTCCGGCGACATGTGGGTCCCTAACCAATGTCGCGCTTTGTAGCCACGTGGTGTAGGGGCGCCTTGCCACGGTATGCGCGGCTATCCCTGTTGGAGGTTCGAGTCCTCCCTCCGGCATGGGTGTGTGTGCTGTCCTTAGCGTAATTTAGTGTAAGTTAGATTAAGTAGTGTGCAAGCCTAGGGACCGATGACCTCAGCAGGTTGGTCCCATAGGAACTTACCACAAATTTCCAAATTTCCTAATCTACCCTTGTTTTCCAACTGGGGAACGGAAACCTACTGTTTAACGTCGAATCCGAACCACGTGTCGTTTCTGGCGACTCCTCACATCTCTGAGAGGTAAGGCTAGTTTAAAACCAGGGCCGGGTCGAGAACATTTTTCCACACAAATTAACTTATAATTTGCCGCCACCTCCTTTCTTCTCCGCCCCCCCCCCCCCCCTTCCATTGCTTTCTCCTCGAGCACTTTCACACGTGCCAGTTTTCGCTAGTAATTGTGATAAACACTGTATACAAACACGTGCCTAAGCTTCTCAGTCAATACAGTTAAAAGATAGCCGGCCGCTGTGGCCGAGCGGTTCTAGGCATTTCAGTCCGGAACCGCGCTGCTGCTATGGTCGCAGGTTCGAATCCTGCCTCCGTCATGGATGTGTGTGATGTTCTTAGGTTAGTTAGGTTTAAGTAGTTCTAAGTCTAGGGGACTGATGACTTCAGATGTTAAGCCCCATAGTGCTGGGAGCCAGTTAAAAGATAGGCGATCCATGTCACATATTTTTATCTCCCTCTCAGCTTAGCACAACAAGTGGCCGCTACAAATTGTGATACGTTCTACATAGGAATCTTAAAGTTGTGGCACCTCGCGCTTTTGTTGCTTTGGCCTTAAACCAACCCTGGTTAAAACGAGGACTGAAAAATCCATTGTCGGACCGAAATTCGTTCCCGCAACCTCTCAGTTTTCAGGTACGCACTAGACTACAAGGACCGACATGTATACAGACAGTTCATCTATAGGTTTTAATGAGTGACTTTGCGAATATCAAAATATGTGCGAGAAATGGCCGTACCTTGGCGTTATTTTTGTGGTAAGATCTTATGGGACCAAACTGCTTAGGTCATCTGTCCCTAAGCTTACACACTACTTAATCTAATTTAAACCAACTTACACTATGGACAACACACACACACACACACACACACACACACACACACCCTTGCCCGAGGGGGAGCCTTTTAACTGTATTGACTCAGAAGCGTAAATTTTGCATACCGCCAAGAGTCTGTAGACATGAATATGTGACATAAATTTCAGCTTTATAGATTTACCTGTTCCAGAGAAAAAGGGGTCTTAACAGTCGGACAGACAGTCGGCCGGACGGACGGACAACCAAGTGGTCCTGTAAGGGCTCCATTTTTACCGACTAAGGTACGGAACGCTAAAAATGATATTACAAGACTTTTAAACATACACCAAATGTCAAATTAACTAAAGACCCGAACACTCTTGCCACACCTTGTGCCGTTGTGCGTTACATCTAAAATTCCTTTGCGTTGTCTCACGGTTCAAATGGCTCTAAGCACTATGGGACTTAACATCTGATGCCATCAGTCCCCTAGACTTAGAACTACTTAAACCTAAATAACCTAAAGACATCACACACATCCATGCCCGAGGCAGGATTCGAACCTGCGACAGTAGCAGTCGCGCGGTTCCGGACTGAAGCGCCTACAACCGCTCGGCCACCACGGCCGGCTTGTTGTCTCATGAATTGAGGGCATTTTTATTGTGTTACAGTCTCTTGATCCTCTAAGAGAGCTTTTGCTCTTGCTTTTGGTTTAATATGAACCTCCTCTCTGCGTTAGAGAGGCAGCTGAAATATCTCTGCTGTTGCTACACTGCTTGCTGAATTTTACTCGAACTTGAATGTGTAGGTGAATAATACGTTACATATCATGTTTTACATAGCATACATTTTACTGACTTAGAAGTCGTCCCACAGACCATTAACAGAGTGCATACAGTGATGTCTTACTTCAATCAACTCTGTAATCATATAAATACTCTTTTTCGCTGCTTTCACATGTCTTCTCCTTTCGTCTCTAATCGCAATCGAAGCTGAGGTGACAGCAAAGATACAAGCGTTCAAGTGAGCTGCTAACCAACTGCGAAAACAAACAGCACAAACGTTAGCTTGAGTCGTATACCCAAACGGATTAATTTATGCCGCAGTTGGAGAGATGCAATATGGGAAACCGACACTGTTGTTGCTGGCTTGTCCACTGGAGGGGTATGTTAATCTCGCCATCTCCTTACTGTTATTAGGAAGGAATAAGCCAAGTGTGGTGTCGGGTCTCGCTGTCTTTCTTGGACTGATCCCATGGTAAGGGAAAGGCAACAGCAAGTCACCTCCACTTGGAACTTATCTAATGCAGCTATGTGGGTTAGTTCAAATGGCTCTGAGCACTATGGGACTTAACATCTGAGGTCATCAGTCCCCTAGAACTTAGAACTACTTAAACCTAACTAACCGAAGGACATCACACACATCCATGCCCGAGGCAGGGTTCGAACCTGCGACCGTAGCGTTCGCGCGGTTCCAGACTGAAGCGCCTAGAACCGCACGGCCACACCGGCCGGCAGCTATGTGGGATTCGCACATTATTCCCAACGTTTTTTTGCTGAGTATGGGATGGACTTTGACTTGAGACTGGGTCTGTTACATACCCTACCGAATACATACTAGGGATCTGTAGAACATAATGACACAGTCATCAAGGCATGGCTCTCTCATTTGGAATGTTAAAACCTCAACTGGTCGCCCAGAGATTTGGTTTCCCTTATTCAGTTGGTCCCATACTTCCTTTTCCTTTTCGGTATAACTCGATTCACCACACTCCATAACTTCCATTAATTCAGTATTTTCATATACAGTACATCATCCTAATTTCAACACTGTATCACTCTTCTAGTGTTAAAAATCATATTTTTAATAAGAAATGTGAGTTATCACCCGATGACATCCTCAACACAATGCTTGCACCATCCATATGAATAGATTACGAACTCCTAGTAGTGTACGGGTGTTTTAATGGGGACCCAAAACCACAGTGATTATCACAAATTCATCTATGCCTACGAAAAGGGTAATTTGCAAATCTACGACGCAGTAGGATTACCGGTCATCAATGGTTAGCAACCAGCTCAGTTTATTGGAAGACTATGTCTTGCAATGTAATAAGCTTGTCACGTATGGATCACTGAGCTCTCGTCACGAATCACTTTATTCACCCAGGGAAACACTTTATATATGTCCATTTCAGCCAACAGAGCAACAGAAAAAACTGTATATACCATCACAAATCATTTTCAGCAACGAATGTTCGTAGCCACTCGTCTAGGACGGCGATGTTCATCAATCACTGCACCTGAGCCTTGTATTGATAAACGATACCTACTGTCACATACCGTTTTTTGAATTGCCGAATACATATACAAATGTTTTAAGAGAGTTTCTTTACGAAGTTATGAAATACATTCGCCAAGGTGGGCCGGAATGTATCCCTTCTAGAACTCCACACATATTTTTCCTTAAAAACGGAATGCAGATGGTACAAGGAGTATTGGTGTTGACATCAGACATTGCTCGTAGTCATTTCGCCGCTATTGCTTTGCGTGTCATAAATCTTCGGCACGCTGACCACTGGGGATGCTGCAAGACACTAACGAAGGCGTTCGCAAGACGGCACGCTTACTGGACCAGCACCATACAGGACAGCCTGCTCCTGTGATAGCTGTACATCAGCCTAGTAAGCCCACCAGCAATAGTTCCACGGTTGGCCAATGCCGAAATGCCCAAGAGTGTGCGTCCATGTAGACTTCGCCGGCCAGAGCGATGTGGCTCATCGTCACAGGCTCGTTTTGCAAGATTACTTGCATAGTTCAAATGTCAAATACCACAGCAAAGGAAACAATAAGCGCCTTACAGGAAATATTCGCCATTGAAGAAGTCCCAAAAACAATCATTTTGAACAATGACCATCAATTTTCAACCAGTGTGTTTAAGGATTTCCATATTGCACTGGCGCCATTCCACCCAGCCCGTAATGGTGAAGCCGAGCGATTCGTCCATACCTTTAAGGCGCAGATGCAGAAGATACTGTCATTCACCCCAAAGTCCGAGGTCCTGAACCAGCTCATGGGCTCCTACAGGACCACACCGATACAGGGGCGCACCCCGGCGGAACTGTTGCATGATCACTTGCACCGGACGCTCTGTGACCTTCTGCGGCCTACAACAAGCTCCTTCCCAGCTGTCGCCCCTAATACTCGCTGAGCACCGAGGTTTAGACTCGCACCTTCGGGAGGGTCCCGGGATGGATATCAGGTGTTATCAGAGCCACCTGAGGACGACAAATATTCACAGTGGTAGCTAGTGGCGCTATGCTGCTACGACACGCCAATTAACTGCGCGCTCATTTGGCAACTTTCGCATTGAGACGAACACCACCATCTTCAGAACTGTCTCTTCGTAACTTCAGTCGCCTAATAGACCCACATTCCCAGGTTCAGCGCCGTCAGAGTTGGACCCCCATGAAATGGGACCCTTTTCCATCTTCAGACCACTGACTTCCAGCAAGGAGCCGGATACTGGAACTCTAGATTCAGCCGACTCAAATATCAGCACCACGCCCCGCCACGATCGAGAACACAGCAACATCAAATGTCGGGATGGACAGCGAACCTTTAGCTGGCTCATCCATTCATACCTCTCCCCCCTACTGGCGCAGCGATCACGATACCGACATGGACACATCCGCCTGTATGCGCTGATTACAGGGCGGAGGAATGCTATATCTCTGTCATCCGACAGCAAGGTCGATACCTACGATGCCCGCTATCAACAACCCTTCCAGTCAGCGGTAATGAATGCCAGCGGCCCGTCACGTGAGCCTGACAGCTGACGTGAAACTGAAGATAAGACCTGTCCGCCGGGCCACTGTAAGAGACGTCGAATTGTACTATACTCTCTCTTCCTCGCTTACACGGTTCTTTCGTGACTTGATTGTTTACTGGATTTCAGATAGACAAGGTTTTGGGTAGCTGTTATACGGATTGATGAGGATTTGTTTGACAATGAGCATCTCGGTTATTCTGTTTACGACTGCCCATCGCATACTCGAATTGTGAACTATTAAGTGAAAAGTGTATTCATGCTTTCAGTGTAATGAGGAGCGTGTTATACCGTAGCAGGTATTAGAAACAGTATCACATGTTCTTATTGGAGATAGTACTGGTCAAAACTAGCAAAAAGGCATATGAACAAAAGTCCGGAAACAAACATTTGTTGAGGTATGAGACATTTGATTTGTCTTCTCAGTGGTATAGGCTGTCTTCTCGCTGACGTTCATTGCGTTGTGTTTGTCCTTGTACTTAGACGTCCGACTGTAATGCTATTATCAGATAGCATTTATGTCTGTCTCCTACATCAGCTATTCCGTAATATCATTCCTTTCTTTCTTTTATTGGCCTTTAGCTCACACCTTACAGCCAGCTTATACATACACTGAGGTGACAAAAGTCACGGGATAGTGATATGCACTTATACGTGTAGTGGTAGTATCGCGTACACAATGTATAAAAGGGTGGTGCATTGGCGGAGCTGTCATTTGTACTCAGGTGATTCATGTGAAAAGTTTCCGAAGTGATTATGGCTGCACGACGGGTATTAACATACTATGAACGCATAAGGGTAGTTGGAGCTAGATGCAGGGCCATTACATTTCCGAAATCGCTAGGGAATTCAATATTCCGAGATTGACAGTGTAAAGAGGGTGCCAAGAATACCAAATCTCTGCTATTACCTCTCACTGCAGATAAAACAGTGTCCGACGGCCTTCCCTTAGCGACCGTGAGCAGTGGCGTTTCCGTAGAGTTGTCAGTGCTGGCAGACAAGCAACACTGCGTGAAATAACCGCAGAAATCAATGCGGAACGTAAGACGAACGTATCCGTTCGGACATTGGGGCGAAATTTGGCGTTAATGAACTATGGCAGCAGATGACCAACGCGAGAGCATTTGCTAACACCACGACGTCGCCTACGGCGCCTCTGCTGGGTTCATGATGATATCGGTTGGAGCCTAGATGTTTGGAAGACTGTGGCCTGGTCAGATGAGTCCCGATTTCAGTAAGTAAGAACTGCTGATAGGATTAGAGTATGGTGTAGACCCCAGTTGTCAACAAGTCACTGTGCAAGCTGGTTGTGGCCCTATAATTTTGCAGGCTATGTTCAAATGGAATGGACTGGGCCTCCTGGTCCACCTGAACCGATCATTGATTCCTTGGAGACCATTTACCGCCATTCATGGTCTTCATGTTCCCAAACAACGATGGAATTTTTATGGATGTCAATACGCCACGTCGCTGGGCCACAGTTTTCTTGAGATTGGTTTGAAGAACATTCTGAACGATTCGAGCGAATGATTTGGCCACCCAGATCGCCCGACATGAATCCCATAAAACATTTATGAGACGTAATCGAGCGGTCATTCGTGCACAGAATCCTGCACTGTCGACACCTTCTCAATTATGGACGGTTGACTCAGTATTTCCGCAGGGGCTTCCAGCGACTTGTTGAGATGCCATGTCGAGATGCTGCACTACGCTGGGCAAAAGTAAGTCCGACAAGATATTAGGTGCAATCCCACGACTTTTGTCATTTCAGTGTATATACGGTCAAATCGCATTAATGTGACCACCGCCTATGTTCGACTTCAAGGTGCAATAGCCATTCACACACGGTAGGTGGCAGCACTAGCAGTGGAGGGTATACAAAGTGTGCCGCGGGGACGTTTAAACAGTCAAAAATGTTGTAATTTATGTGTCGTGCAAAAGGGCATGTTCTGTGGCTTTCGGGCCAATGGTGGAAGACTTTCCGAAACGGCGAAGTTTGTAAACTGTTCGCGAGCGGCCGTGGTTAAAATACACCGCGACTGTTCAGCGAACGTTGCTGCATGTGAGCCACCGCAGAAGGCGCCTGGTTCAAGCGCCCATGCTGACTGCTGTTCATTGGCGACGAAGGCTGGAATTTACATGACAGTACTGCAACTGGACGCCCGCTGAATAGTGATAGGTGCCTTTTCAGATGAATCACGTTTAATGCTCCGTTGGACAGATGTCCGTTGACGTGTACTGCGTAAAGTCTGAAAGCAAACACCCTGCAACAATTGTCGGAAGGGTACGGGCCAGAGGAGGGAGCGTTGTAGTCTGGGATATATTTTCATGGCAGTCCCTGGATGATCTCGTCATTGTGGAAGGCAGAATGGATCAACTCAAGTATGCATCTATCCTTGGGGACCATGTGCACCTTCTAGAACCTCACTGACTCACTTCCTGCACGTCTCGCCGCGGTCCATATAGCAAAAGGCGATTTTTTAGGCATTTTACAGGTGGCCACATTAATGTGACTGAACAGTGCATAAAATGTACAAATTTTTATAGACCATTGCTATTACAATATTTTGTTTGTTTGCTCACACACACACACACACACACACACACACACACACACACACACAGACACACACTCGGAAGACGGAGAATATATAGTTACAGAAAGGCCAATACAAAATAATCACTGTAAATTCAAATGTAATACACCGAAGCGCCAAAGAAACTGGTATGGGCATGCGTATTCAAATACAGAGACATGTAAACAGGCAGAATATGACGCTGCGGTTGGCGACGCCTATATAATGGTTCAAATGGCTCTGAGCACTATGGGACTTAACATCTATGGTCATCAGTCCCCTAGAACTTACAACTACTTAAACCTAACTAACCTAAGGACAGCACACAACACCCAGCCATCACGAGGCAGAGAAAATCCCTGACCCCGCCGGGAATCGAACCCGGGAACCCGGGCGTGGGAAGCGAGAACGCAACCGCACGACCACGAGATGCGGGCGCCTATATAAGACAACAAGTGTCTGGCGCAGTTGTTAGATCGGTTACTGCTGCTACAGTGGCAGTTTATCAAGTGAGTTTGAATGCGGTGTTATAGTCGGCGCACGAGCAATGGGACACAGCATCTACGAGGTAGCGATGAAGTGGGAATTTTCCCGTTCGACCACTTCATGAGTGTACCGTGAATATCAGAAACCGGTAAAGCATCAAATCTCCGACATCGCTGAGGCCGGAAAAAATCCTCTCTGAGGCTCTGTAATGGTGTGGGGCGTGTGTAGTTGGAGTGATATGGGACCCCTGATACGTCTAGATACGACTCTGACATGTGGCAGGTGATCACCTGCACCCATTCATGTCCACTGTGCGTTCCGACGGACTTGGGAAAATCCATGAGGACAAGGCGACACCCCACTCGTCCAGAGCAGCTACAGAGTGGCTCCAGTAACACTCTCCTGAATTTAAACACTTTCGCTGGCCACCAAACTCCCCAGACATGAACACTGGTGAGCATATCTGGGGTGCCTTTCAAAGCGCTGTTCAGAAGAGATCTCCACACCTCGTACTCTTACGGATTTATGGACGGCCCTGCAAGATTCATGGTTGCAATTCTCTCCAGCACTACTTCAGACATTAGTCGAGCCCATGCTACGTCGTGATGCGGCAGTTCCTCGTGCTCGCGGATGCCCTACACGGTATTAAGCAGGTGTACCAGTTTCTTTGGCTCTTCAGTCTAGGATACTTTTGTATAGTTCATTGTCGGAAACATGTTGGCGTTAGATGCGGATTCCTACGGAAGCAGTAAATCTGTGCATGGCATTGAAAGGTATGTGATCCTTTGTTGCTAACAAACGTGTCACAGAGGTTGGAACGGATGATCCAAGTCAACAAGTTCACTTAGAAGTATTTCAATAGTTCCTCTCTTCTTTTCAATCAGAGTAGAAAGGTGTTTCTACGTTGTACAGCCTGTTTGGTAATTCGTGGTACGTTCCTATAGGATGCAATTGTTGAGGTCATCGGTCCATAGGCTTACACACTATTAAATTTAACTTAAACTAACTTACGCTAAGGACAACACACACGCCCATGCCCGAGGGAGATTCGAACCTCCGACGGGGGCAGCCATGCGAACCGCGGCAAGGCCCCCAGACCGCGCAGTTAACCCGCACGGCATGCAGCCTGTGAAGATGTTTATGTAAATATCTGTGGTTAAATATGAATCTGGCTATTAGAGAAATGGGGTCCCTAAACACCGAATATGTACGGGATTTCATGGGACAGGGGTTGATGGATGCGTTATTGCGTACTTCTTGCATTTTAGTCCCGTTGCCTCCTCCTATTCCCATTCGTCTTCTAGTACGCCTCTAAGTAGTAAATATCGCTAATCAGCACTTGGGATTGCATTCTAGAAAACTGTTTAGTCTAGGTAGACTAATAATGCTCGTGGAAATCTCCTGAACACCTAACAAGATTTTTGTAATTTTTTATGCGTATAGTACGTGAAGTTCGGAACTCAATTATTTATCCTTCAAACTAGTTCGCTGCAAAAATTCTCGAGTAAAATCATCTTTGAAGATTTTCAACCGGTTTTAATATGCTAAAGAAACGTTTCTATTTTTCGATAGACCGTCTGTCCGTGTGATAGAACTATCGCCTTTCAGGTATGGAGTTTAAATTCGATTCCTGTCTGATGCAAGTTTTTCAACAGAGGTGCATGTTTTAATAGCAATTCCGTGAAGTTTAAAATACATAAAGATGGAAAAAAATCAGTAGAGTTGTAGACATAATCGCTGGTTCGAGTGTCATTTTTGTCATCATTCTTTTCTGTTCAGTTCGAATACCTACATCATTTAAATACAAGTTTCATCAAATATATGTTAATTAACAGATATCTAATTGATATTTTGTGAAAAATCCTCGTTTTCTTACTTCTAATTACATATCGCTCACAATAATCCGATTCTCACTGCAATATTAATTCTTAATTCTGTTATTTTACAAAAGGTTGTTTAAATAAAAAATATCACAACTAAAATTCCTTTTCATCCTCAGCATTTTACGATTCTTGGAAATGTTCATGGAACATACGCCTTTGTTTAAAATTTTGGAAGCTCTGGGAATCCAACCCATGCCACACAGTGCTAGGTGAGCATTCTACAACATACCCACAAGACCAATAGAGGAGGCTTAACTGTTGTGTTGGCAGAAGAGCCAACACCGTGTTACTAGTGGGGGCCGAAATGCACGCGTTTTAGCTCACGCAGGCTGGCGTGAGGAGGGAAGGACTCTACTGACGTGATGTCTGGAACATGACAAGGAATTAGAATTCAGAAATCGGACGTAATTAGTTTCATACTTAACTTTAATCCATTAATGATGAACGTCGCTCTTGACGGTACATGATTCACAATTTTATCTGTTCAGAATAGTAACTGAATATGGCGCCTTGCTAGGTCGTAGCAAATGACGTAGCTGAAGGCTATGCTAAACCGTCGTCTCGGCAAATGAGAGCGTAAGTAGACAGTGAACCATCGCTAGCAAAGTCGGCTGTACAACTGGGGCGAGTGCTAGGGAGTCTCCCTAGACTAGACCTGCCGTGTGGCGGCGCTCGGTCTGCAATCACTGATTGTAGCGACACGCGGGTCCGACGTATACTAACGGACCGCGGCCGATTTAAAGGCTACCACCTAGGAAGTGTGGTGTCTGGCGGTGACACCACATTAACCTTTATTAAAGTGGGCCAGAAAACTTCAAACTCGATTTCCTCGAGAATTTTTGAGAGTTGCATCGAAAAACTTTTGATGACTGATATTTGTGTTCTGAACTTCAGGTACCATTAATATTCAACAATACAAAAATCCGACTGCCATATGGCCCACTTATAAGTGCACTTGGACTAAGCGAGGAAGAGTTCAAATGATCCAGAAGCGTTCAGTTCTGCACTTTATCTTTACGTTGGAGGCAATCGATTGCATATTTTTGGACTCGTAGTAGGTCATTTTAAGTAGAAATTTAATGTAGAGGTACCTTTGATTGGAGGTTCATGTGCTTCAGCCAAGAATTCATTGCTTGATCTGGAGCGCATTACGCGTGCATTTCTGCTGAAACAGAGCTGTATGTCGCTGAACATCTTCAGTGGCTTCCCCTTTAAGAAACCATCCTGATAACTAGGGAATAGGTCATATTATGCAACTCACCACCCCACCTGGAATTTGATCATTCTTTGCAACAACTTATAGGAACATGGGAGTAAAGTTATTCACCGGTACGATTTCACCGAATCCGGATTCTTCCGTGGTTTGAGCACAGCCACTATTTTCCTGTCTTCAGAGACTTAATATTGTGACGTTCTGTCCACATTTCATTATAAATACGGAGTAGGTACTGTTGTCCTTCATACAGTAGAAATGATAGGATGTTGCAATGGATATTACCTTGGTCAGGGGCAGTATTTTAACCAGATGAAAAATCCCTCTGGTGACTGTCATTGGGATGTCAGTCTCCTTTTGTAATATCTGTTACGTAACACGATCCGCAGGCAATTAATATTAGTGGCGAGATACCGAAGATTTGTTAAAGTTCTTCACCTCCTTGCAAATACTTAACATTCTAGTGTCCCTGGTTGTCGAGTTGCATAGGTTTTTTTCAACTCGTCTTCTTGTTTTTCAAAACATTCTTGGTTTCCGTTTGTACTTTCTGCAGGCGGATACAGTCGTGTTGGGTACTCTATTTCTAATACTTCCATAGTGCATCCTTATGTTCGTTGCTGGCTCTCTGGCATTCGCTATCCCACCGTGCAGGACTGGTCCTGTTTGTAATGCGAAGTGGCTTCTGAACAGGAATTGCCAAACGGTAGCCTCAGCAACGCACTGTGTTAGTTTGGAATAGTCGGAGACTAAAGCTTCGGATATCTGTAATTGTCACTCACTTTTAAACTGCCGAAATTCGTATTACAATCCTCTTTTTCCAGGGTGGCATCTCTGAGCATTGTAGACCCAGCATGGTTCTTTCACTGCACCAGAGAAAGTCCGAACAGCTGGCAGCTGATCGGAACTCAAAGGATCTGGTTTTACTTCCATTTGACTGCTAGTGCCACATATGGCAATGCAAAACTGGGGTCTGTAGTTCATCTTATCTATAACGTTGGGGCCATTCAACAGCACTTTTCGTCTATCAGGATTACCATTAATAATTTACAACTGTGGCCGTCGTCCTCGGATCCCCATAATGAGCGATAGGCGTTAAAGTCTTAACTTGTTTTATTAGAGATGCGATATCAACGCTTGACAGAGGCATGGTAAGTGGCTTGCAAATAGCCAACATACTGATGTTAGATTTTGAAGTACGTGTGAATATTACTATGGTCTGTAAGAGGGGATTTATAAAAAATGAGTTACACATTACGAGTATTATAGCAGGCCAAGTAACTTCTACTGAATGCTGCCGTGCATATGTTCAACATAGTTACCAAGTCTCCATAAACAACTGTAGGAACGTTCTACCAACCGTTCAGTTCTCCGACGATAGAAATCTGCTGTTGGTCACGGAACCCTTGGAGAACCGCTACTTTAACATCCTCGTCGTTGGAAAATCTCTTTCTCCCAGATGTTTTGCTGAAAAGATTGCTCGGATATTGTGGTCTGTGGTCCATGTCGATGTCTTTCCTTCCCGACCAGCAGACTTTGTCAAATTATTGGCATCATTTCACTACGGCTGTACCGCATATTGCATCTGATCCATATACCACCTGAATTTCACATTGCATCTGTGTGCAGTTTAAGCGTTTGGCCTACGAGAATCGTACTGTCCCATGTACTTCAACTGTGGAGTATGTTTCCAGCTCCCGCGTCATTTCACTCGCTCCCTGTGGTGCACCTGTTACCCGTACCATAGCGAAACTGTGCCTGCACGAAATCCGGAACATGTACGCTCTTTTGACAATGCGCCGTTCTTGTCGCGCATTGGTCTTAGCGTATGATGACATTATTACTTACTTTCTGAAGTCCGAATGTAGGCTATGTGAGGGTTGTCGGAGTTTAGTTTAAGAATATCCTAAGACATATTTTCTTTTACAAGTGTAGCTACACAACCGTACACGTCCTTTCTGTCGCTTCTAATAACGTCGTGTTCAGGGAAGGTATTCCGTGGTCTTCAGCCATGTTCCAGGTGTGGCACAGACTGAGGTGTTTCGGTGTTTTAAATGTTCTAGCATTCCACTGTAGAATGGACTTGACAACTTTCATCATCATTTAAAAGGACTGATGACGGCAGATCAGTAACACTAATATTCCCTGCTACTGCGTGTGCATCCACGTGTGCGACAAATCGTTCTGTCGTATTCGTCCGCTAGTGTGGTGGAGGATGTGGATTTCTTCGTATTGGCGTCGCTGGGTATTGATCAGCCCGCCACAGCAACTGTTGCGCTTCCTGTAGCTTATCGACGTGCACGCAGGGAGGTTGTACGTCCTGCAGGCGTGTCGCCGGCCGCCTCTGTATTGCTATCCGTTGATGTGATAGTGCGGCTGGCGGGCGCATTGTATGCCTCAGTGTCATTGTCAGTGTAAACATGGGCAGCCGAAATGCTTTAGGGGTTGGCGAGAGGGGTGGGAGGGGGCGGGAGAAGAGAGTTGCTCTTGCCGAACTCGTGGCGCGGTGGAGCAGCCTGCAACACTTGCCATGCAGGAGTCTTGTACGTCGGTCGGTTGCATTATCGTCGTCTTTTTGTACTGACTACTTTCATATCATTCCGAGTTTCTTGATAGCTGATGTTGTTGTAATCCATTCTTAATCTGAATTCTATTTAGTATCAAATACTCGGGGCATGATCTGTGCGTGGAGGTGTGAGCTCCTTGGCAGTGGTTATATAGGAAGGGCGTCTTTACGACTTTAGTACGAGGTGCATTCTAGTTCTAAGGCCTTCGATTTTTTTTCTAATTAACTACTCACCCGAAATCGATGAAACTGGCGTTACTTCTCGACGTAATCGCACTGCAGATGTACACATTTTTCACAACGCTGACGCCATGATTCCATGGCAGCGGCGAAGGCTTCTTTAGGAGTCTGTTTTGACCACTGGAAAATCGCTGAGGCAATAGCAGCATGGCTGGTGAATGTGCGGCCACGGAGAGTGTCTTTCATTATAGGAAAAAGCCAAAAGTCACTAGGAGCCAGGTCAGGTGAGTAGGGAGCATGAGGAATCACTTCAAAGTTGTTATCACGAAGAAACTGTTGCGTAACGTTAGCTCGATGTGCGGGTGCGTTGTCTCGGTGAAACAGCACACGCGCAGCCCTTCCCAGACGTTTTTGTTGCAGTGCAGGAAGGAATTTGTTCTTTAAAAAATTTTTGTAGGATGCACCTGTTACCGTAGTGCCCTTTGGAATGCAATGGGTAAGGATTACGCCCTCGCTGTCCCAGAACATGGACACCATCATTTTTTCAGCACTGGCGGTTACCCGAAATTATTTTGGTGGCGGTGAATCTGTGTGCTTCCATTGAGATGGCTGGCGCTTTGTTTCTGGATTGAAAAATGGCATCCACGTCTCATCCCTTGTCACAACCGACGAAAAGAAAGTCCCATTCGTGCTGTCGTTGCGCGTCAACATTGCTTGGCAACATGCCACACGGGCAGCCGTGTGGTCGTCCGTCAGCATTCGTGGCACCCACCTGGATGTCACTTTTCGCATTTTCAGGTCGTCATGCAGGATTGTGTGCACAGAACCCACAGAAATGCCAACTCTGGAGGCGATCTGTTCAACAGTCATTCGGCGATCCCCCAAAACAATTCTCTCCACTTTCTCGATCGTGTCGTCAGACCGGCTTGTGCGAGCCCGAGGTTGTTTCGGTTTGTTGTCACACGATGTTCTGCCTTCATTAAACTGTCGCACCCACGAACGCACTGTCGACACATCCGTAACTCCATCACCACATGTCTCCTTCAACTGTCGATGAATTTCAATTGGTTTCACACCACGCAAATTCAGAAAACGAATGATTGCACACTGTTCAAGTAAGGAAAACGTCGCCATTTTAAGTATTAAAAACAGTTCTCATTCTCGCCGCTGGCGGTAAAATTCCATCTGCCGTACGGTGCTGCCATCTCGGGACGTATTGACAATGAACGCGGCCTCATTTTAAAACAATGCGCATGTTTCTATCTCTTTCCAGTCTGGAGAAAAAAAAAAATTGGAGGCCTTAGAACTTGAATGCACCTCGTAAATGCTGTATTCAACAGCCAAGTGGTTGCATCTTGTTTAGATACTGCATTGGTTTGCTACCTTACCCATGACAAATAGTTGTAGCACTGCAGTACTGGGGAGATGTACGATGCTACTAGGCACCGTACTCCATGTATTTTTGCGTAACGTGATCTTTGCTGTGCTTTGAATGTGACCACACATACTGGTAGTGGTGTTCTGTCTGCATCACCTTGCATGACCCTCTTATAATATCGTCTAACTGACACTAACGGCGCTTCACATTCAATTATTGGTAGATCTCCTCATCTGACAGAAGTCTCCACATCGTGCAATATATTTTGTGTTGTTGCTAGGCACCTGGGTACGCAGGCCTCGAGCTTTCTCAGAAATCTTACTTCTCTAGTAATTAGGGCGTCTGCATTTGCAGATCTTATACTTTCAGTTTTAACCTTTTTCTCAAATGGTTCAAATGGCTCTGAGCACTATGGGACTTCTGAGGTCATCAGTCCCCTAGAACTTAGAACTACTTAAACCTAACTAACTTAAGGACATCACATACATCCATGCCCAGGGCAGGATTCGAACCTGTGACTGTAGCGGTCGCGCGGTTCCAGACTGTAACGCCTAGAACCGCTCGGCCACTCCAGCCGGCCCTTATTTCTCTTGGATGATGAAACATTCAGCGTATGGTTTTCTGTCTTACTGCTGTGTGACCTGATGTTTTTCGTCCAGTGCCGTCAGATGTACCCTACCAAAGTTTTCGCGTAGGATCTTCACAAGTACTTTAAAAGAGTCACTTTCACGAATCTCACATGGATTCAGTGAACGCTTATTCGTACACTATTTGATCAGAAGTATCCGGACATGGATAGTGGATGTTAAATTGGAGTGTGTCCATCATTCTCCAACATGACAGCTTGAACTCTGTTGCAGACGCTTTCAAAGAGCCATTAGAATGTCTGTGGAGGAACGTCAGCCCGTTCTTCCTCAAGAGACGAAACCAATGAATGCAGTGATATTGGAAACAGGGGTCTGGAGCAAAGTCGACGTTCTAAGTCATCCCAAAGATGTTCCATTCTGTTCAGGTCGGGACTCTGGGCACGCTACTCCATTTCAAGAAAGTTACTGTCCACTGACTTTGCCTTACAGATGCTATTTTATGATAGGGCTCATTGTCGTGCTGATACAATCTTCGTCTCTCAACTGTTCCTCTAGACTAAGCAGTACACAACGCTGTAAAATATGTTCATATCTTTCCGCACTTAGCATTAAGACAACCACACCCTAGCCATGAAAAACACTCCCATACCGTAAAATCACCTCCTCTACATTTCACTGTTGCCTCTACACATAATGGCAGGTAACGTTCTCCAGACAATCGTCAAACACAAACCGTTCCATCGGATTGTCACAGGGTACCGCGTGATTAACCACTCTAAATCACTTCTTTCCAATCAACCACTGTCCAGTGGCGTCGTTCTTTACACTCACTAAATGATCTCATAGCATTGACTACGTAAGTGTGTGGTTCATAAGGAGTTTCTCGACCATTGTACCTCATTGTTTTTAGCTCCCTACGCATAGTCATTGTGCTAGGTGGATCGTTGGTGGTATTCTGCAAGTCACGAATGATTCCTTCCGATGGTTTCATGCAGTTATTTACAATCACCCTCTGCAC
The DNA here is from genome assembly GCF_021461385.2 of Schistocerca piceifrons. NCBI lineage: Eukaryota > Metazoa > Arthropoda > Insecta > Orthoptera > Acrididae > Schistocerca > Schistocerca piceifrons. Next base: position 421,288,372 of record NC_060149.1, on the reverse strand, counting down.
TGCTCGATGACCCCTGTCCGTCAGTTCATGGGGTCTGCTTGCTCTTGGTTTAGCCCTGATTGTTTCTCGCGCCCCCACGTCAAAATAACATCACCAGCAGTCGACTTCTGCAGCTTTAGAATGGTTTAAATGTTCCTTTAACGTTTGTTATTAAGGTGACATCCCATAACTAGTCCACTTTCGAAGTCACGAAGCTCTCCTGACGGACCTGTTCTGCTGTTCAAATGGTTCAAATGGCTCTGAGTACCATGCGACTTAACTTCTGAGGTCATCAGTCGCCTATAACTTAGAACTAGTTAAACCTAACTAACCTAAGGACATCACGCACATCCATGCCCGAGGCAGGATTCGAACCTGCGACCGTAGTGGTCGCTCGGTTCCAGACTGTAGCACCTAGAACCACACAGCCCGTTCTGCTGTCATTTCTTCTGGATTGCAGGTCAGTCTCCCAACACCATAAGACATGGAACACCAGAACGATCATGTTCGACATGGCTGGACATACCCTCACATTTCGAGTGAAACGAACACGAAATTCACATAGGAACATTGTCAAACACGATGTTTTGGCGGTCTGGGTGTTACAGTATGACATAATTTTGCCTGGGCTTTCTGACCTCCAAATAGTAGAGGGCAAGGGGTTATTTTTAGGAAATATGGTGCGAAAGTATGATTTAGTGTGTTTCAGTGCATGATGCGCCAGCCTCACGGCAGATGACGGACGAAGGCTGGCCGGCGCGTTAATGCAGGTGACACAGTTCTGCAACGAGCGTCGTTATGTGTGTACGTACGCGGCAGCCATCAACAGCCAGAACGCAGCATTAGCAGAATTACGCAAGTGCGGGCCATGTGTGGCGCAGTTGCCTTAGCCAACTCATCGAGAACATTCTAATAAACACGGCGCCGCGTAACCGGCGAATTCGGCAGTGGTCTGCACTATTTAAGGGCATCAGAGGTGGGCGTCGCCATCGGTTCGACCGATTGGGCGTTCGGTCGCTGTTACGTCGTCGTCATCAGTGACTCTGTCCCCGAGGACCGGCAGGCGGAGGGCGATGCCCGCTGCTGCACCGGCGACTCCCGGCGTCGTCACGAGCCGCAGTGTCTACAGGAGGCAATCTAGGCTGGGCCTTGTGCTGCTAACCTCCTACCGCCTGTGCAGCCACTGGCCGAGCACGGTGTCGCGTTCCCTGGGCTGCGCGCATCAGCACGTCTCCACCACAATACGAGCGGTGGGGCTGAGCTACCAGAAAATGTATTGGAGGAACCAACAATAAAGAGGAAGATTGCTAAAAACAGCCACCTTCTACTACCCAGCCACGCCCTACAACCCCGACCACGTCACCCACTCTGGTCATCCTATTACAAAATTTTGGAACATGGACACCAATCAATGTTATTGTGATACTGTTGTTACACAGCAGAAATTTAGTGCACGAAAATCCAAAATTTTCTCGAAATCCTCTCCAGCCAACACCAAGCCAAGGCAAGCCAGGTCGACACCATGAGCGAGAGGCCGCAATCATAAACTCAGCAATATGACTTCAGCAAGGAGGAGGCGTCATGTCATCCTAACAGCACAGTTTGACTTTGTAACAGAGAGTAACAATTTCACAAGAACACCTATCAGCCTGCCGATTTGGCGGAGAGGCAACGAACTGAAGCTCTGAAAGCCATTCTTGCCAAATAGAGGGGTGGTGATAACCTCTGATGATCCTGGAGAAATAGGCCATATTCAGTCATCGCTGGCCAGGCTTAACACCATTGCTTCGGGCAAGCGGTAATAAATACTTAGGTTTTCCAGCCATCTTTGCGTTGCAGTACAGCTGCTATGAGGCTGAGCCTGTGATGTGCTGCAACTGTTCGCTTAGATGACTTCTACCTTCGAGACTGCTACCTGTCTGATCTGCTGTACTTGATCGCTTGAGCTGTCGAGCTTGCAACCACTAATGAGAAGACTTGGAGACTTCTGCCTCCATCTTCCTGAGCCAAACTGATGGTGTTTGGTGCAGTTGATGGTGTTAGATGCACCGTCCATCTATTGATGTATCCAGGAGGCACATAAAGGCTGCTAACACTGACTTGCATCTGTAATAAGTCATCGACATCCCCGGTTTTTCTTTGTGGAATAACTATGCTATTGTTCATTTCCCCACCATACAGAGCTGCTGAGATACGTGTATTACCTGAGCACACCCGTTGGATGTCTACGATAGTGCTCTGGTAGTACACAGTCTCCATTCTGGGCAATAACACTTGGTATACAGGCTACACCAGCCACCAAAGATTCCTGCCGCCCGCCCGATAACACGATTACCTGAGCTGGGCACCACATGGCGACGTCCTCCAAAGATTGCTGAGACAACGTCAGCACTTTCCAAGACTGTGCACTGCATTGCTTCTAGCCTTGGTGCTGACACAGAGAAGGATACCTAATTGTGAACTTTCATGTAATAAATTCTTGTTCCGCTAATGTTGTATCATTAGCGCCCAGTATGCCGACGAGCCTTTCTCCATTGCATTCCAAGCTCCATCATCCCGGCAACAGCAGGCATCCTGACCCAGCCCCCTATAAAATTGGCGTCAGAAGGGTTTTCAGCGGAGAGCCAAACCGTAGCATAACCACATCAGCAGCATCATCGTAGTCACCATCTGGACTTCCATCTCGAAGAAATGCAGTGTGGTGAGTAAGCAGTTTCCTGTTGGCCTTCCTATGTGTGTTATTGTCTGTGGCCAAGTCAAAGTGTAAGGTCATTAATTCCACTATCAGAGTGTTCTTTGTGAAACCACAGGAACCTGTAGACATGTAAATGTTTAGAGAATGTACCAAGGAAATGTATTAAACGCCAGTGAGGTGCAAATTTTGTAATTTATCAAGCCATATGTTGCCATGCACAAAGTCAGTACCAGCTACATGTGACATTTGTAGAAGGTTTGGGCACTTTGCGCAGGACTATTAAGAGCCACGTTGGGACATTATTAGGTGTAGGAACTAATTTCTTGCAATTTTGCGTATAATATAAGCATAGTTTTCAAATATCTTTCTTATCTAATGGCCATAGTAAAATTCGCGAAATGGTGGGAACACATGCTGCAACGGGTGAAACTGTCACCACTTTCACAAAACTAGTAGAAACGTATGAGCAGGAAAACGAAGACCTGCGTAAGCAAGTTGCGGTACAGCAGTTTCAGCCAGGGTCAGGGGAACCTAAGATAATGTTAGCTGCGTCCTCCACACCTCTCGATCCGTCAACAGCAAATTTAATAACGCCTTTTTCCGTAAAAGCAATGGAGGATGCCACTGAGTTCATTAGAGATGTGTTAGCTGTCGCTGAATTGTGCAATTTTGGACGAATGAAACATGTTTGCGCATGGCTCACTTACGTTAAATGGGCGAAGCTGAAGCCTACGTATCATAAGGTACTTAGCAAGGCAGGAACGTTCCAGGAGCTGGCTCATGGTATGCACCAGCATTGCCGGAAGCAAAACAGCCCGAAATTTTTCATAGGGAATTTGAGTGGTTTAATGCAGAAGGGTGATGAGACAGTGGAATCTTTTTCAGATAGAATATGGAAGATAAATGTACAAATACACGAACTGATACTAAGTGCAGAAGCTGATGCAGTTATCTTAAGGGAAGCTGAAAATAGGGCTCTCGATGTTTTCTTATGGGGTATCCCCGCCAACATGTCACACAGATTCAAGATAGAGAATCCATCTGACCTGGCCAAGGCTATAAAAGATCACCATATGGAGGGAATTGATATTGCTATGAAAGGGCATAACGATCACCGGGTCTTCGCCTTTGAAGTCAAGTGTTAAAGACGTGGACGTAAGGGTTACCCGAAGAAGCAATTTCGGCAGCCAGATTGTTATGAAAGCGGTCGAGTCGGTTATAATGGGAAAGAGTGCAGAAATAAGAAACAGGGAATCATCACCAGGAAAAAACGCCCGTTAACACAAACAGCAACGCATCACCCGTCGGAAGGCGTTCCCAGTAGAACCGAACATTGCATATATGTTTGCAGAGACGGAATGTTGCTTGTTAGGAAGGTAAGGGCAAGGATCATAAGTCTTTAGTAGACAGGGGGCCACACATGTCAGTCGTTAGTCTGGACGTCATAGGCAAGAAGAGGCTTAGGTTCTCCACGATATAGGTTACGTGGAGTAGGTGATAATGATGTGAGGTCTTTATGGACAACACTACTTGACTTTGGAATTGCAGCTAAGAGTTATCGAGAATACATGGAATTGTTGTCAAATATTCGTGAAGGTTATTTGCGATTCACAGACTAAACTTTCTCGGTAAGCAGCATGCCAAAATCTTTTACAGGATACAACTGAACTCAATGGAACTTTCTTTCCACTGTGAACAACAAATGGAAGCGAGGCAATGTTGCAAAGATGCAATAATCAAGAATGTGTTAGCAACTGAACTACAAACATGTATGCTAAGATTGCTTTCCGTGATAATGTGCCATCAGGTACAGGAAAGCGGGTTTGAGTTCTTGCAAACGTCGATGTACCACAAGGAGTGTTGTTTGTGGTAGAACCACTACAAAATAATGAAGAGCTAGAGGAAACCATTGCTTTGTACACAGAAATGTAGCACATATTAATAACATAAATGAAGAATTTGTGGTTCATGTTAGCCCAGATGATTTTGGCATAGGTCAGTCTACCAAAGGGCTTGATGACCAAAAGTGAATCATTTAAAGGAAATAATCAAAAAATGAAGGAAGCTTTGTTACTACGAATTTGAGATTTGTTTAACACAAATAGTCCTTTACCAGCGATGCCTGTTACTCTTGATCATACAGCCACAGGTGATAATGCTTCAGTCTATAGAAGACCATACCATGTAACCAAGCATTTACAACTATTAATGGGAAAACTTATTGACCAGCAGCTCACAGAAGGAATAATGGAAAATCGCGATTGACTTTGGAATGTAAATATCATCATCATCCTTACCAGATGATACTAAGAAGTACAGATTCCGTTCCGATTACACATACCGGAATGCATAAACTGTCACTGACACATATCTTGCTTCAAATATTACCGAGACATTAGAAAATCTAGGTCAATAAAACACTTTTCAACAATGAATCTAAGTAGTTCCATCATGACATTACCAGTACTGCAGAGTGCCATTTGGGCCTAAAATGTATGGCTACATTTCAGAGACTCTTGGATGGCATACTTCACAGATTGAAATAAAAACGATTATGTTTTACTTAGACATCATTGTATATTCGAGAGAGATATGGAAGAATACATCAACGCATTTGGAAGAAGGCATGGACAGCACGTCTGATGCTCAGCGTGGATCAGTGTCATTTTGCATAATTAAGTTAAATGCCTAGCCCATGTAATTAGTGAAGGAGGTGTAAAAACTGATCCTCAATTAATTTTGCCAGTCTGTGACTTTGCAACACCACAAACAACAAACAACTTCAGTCACATCTAGGTCTAAGCGATTATTAGAGAAATTCATCAAATGTTTTGTAAAAATTATCAAACCATTGAACCAGTTGTTGCAAAAACGTGTGGACAACAGACTGCCAAATAGCAGTCGAGACATTGTCAAAAAATACTGATATCCTATGGCTTATGCACTTAGACAACTCACCAAGGCAGGGTGGAACTATTCCACGACAGAAAAGAAGATGCTAGCAGTGATTTATGGTGTTACATACTTGGTGTTATGTGTATGGTAAAAAGTCAAAGTAGTACAGACCACACATTGCTAAAATGATTGTTAGGATTACAAGATCCTTCTGTAGATTAAAGATGTGGACGCTCAAACTGAATGAATTCAATTATGAAGTGGTTCATGAACCACGAAAGAAGCATACAAATGTGGTCATATTGAACAGAAAAATTTGAGTATTGCAAACAATAGGTGAAAGTATAATGGCTCTGAGCACTATGGGACTAAACATCTGAGGTCATCTGTTCCCTAGAACTTAGAACTACTTAAACCTAACTAACCTAAGGACATCACACACACCCATGCTCAAGGCAGGATTCGAACCTGCGACCATAGCAGTCGTACGGTTCCGGACTGAGGCGCTTAGAACCAATCGGCCACCGTGGCCAGCGTGAAAGTATAACTGAATGGCACAAGCAAGTGACATAGAGTTTGTGACGTATGACAATTTACTCTGCAGATCGACAAATTTCAGACCACATGAAGTATTTCCAGCAGCATTCAGGGTCAACGTTTTGCAACAAATGCATATCCACATGTTAACAATTCATGGGGGTCCCAGAAATAACAATAGGAGAATTGCCAAAAATAGCTGGTCAAAAAGTAGGTAATGTGATGTGGAAGAGTATGTAAAAAATTGTATACTGTATGCTCAAAGGACTGATCACAGCCAGCAAAAGCTTCTGTTGCAGATTGTCAGAGAGAAACAAACCATTTGAAATGATTGGATTGTATGTCTTCGGACCATTTAATAGAACTCTTGCAGGGCATTAGTACATACTAACAATAATAGACCAATTTTCCCAATACATGGGAACTGTATCAACCATACCAGTAAGCTAATACAGTACCACAAGGTTCGAATCCTGCCTCGCACATGGATATGTGTGATGTCCTTAGGTTAGTTAGGTTACAGTAGTTCTAAGTTCTAGGGGAATGATGACCTCAGAAGTTAAGTCCCATAGTGCTCAGAGCCATTTCCATCCACAAAGACACTGACAAACAGAAAAGGTTCACAGGAAGATGTCCAAATTGTGAAACCACTATGTCAACTGCCAGCATGATCACTGGAAACACATACCTAGCATTCATAATTTCGGCGTATAATTCTAAAGTTCACACCAGTGTTAAAGCAGAAAAACCCCATCCCAACAAAAGCAGGTGTCTCAGCCTAGGCCTCTGCACTGCACTCCTTCCCAACATGTGTCTTTGTAGTGGTGCATTAGGCCCCTACTTCATTGTTATGGATCACAGTGCATGAATGTATCTAACTGCACACATGGAGTAGCTCTTCAAACATGAGGATATTCAGCAATGGACTGGCCTTATCATTCCCCCATCTTCAATCCAATCGAGCATGTGTTGGATGCTTTCGATGATATACTGCTGCATGTCCACATCCTCCAACAACTGTCCAGCAGTTGTCAATCACACTTGCAGAACAAAGGAACGCCCGCTGCAAGAAAGAAGCACGTTGCAGTGCATGTATTGTCACCTGTCGTGATTTACACCCTATTAATAAGCATGTCCCGCCTTTGCAATGTCCAGGGGACAATCATTAATTATGGTGACTTAACTGCAATTATTGTCTGTTAATAAGTGACATTTCTGTTTTTCTCATTGTGTGTTTCTTTCATATACCTTCTTTAATTTACTGATGCAGTTCTTTCTTTATACTCGCATGATCCAAATTTCATCTAGCTATGTTACTTTGCAGTGAAACATCATGTGAATGTTACTTTCGTCCTTAAGTTTTGCGCACCAGTGAATAACACTGTATACTCTGGAAGATACGGGACACAGCCATACACAGAAGTGTGCAGACCTGCCTAGTACTCAGGTGAAACTTAGTTGAGACTGGCCTCCAACAGATGTTCCCCTTACGTCACGCAAAAGGTACCCAAGTGGACATCCACCTGCCAAAAACGGATATAAGAGGACACACGACTTCTCTTCATCAGTGTCAGCAAGAGCATCGCGCTGTATCAACAATACCTCCACGCAGCATCAGGACCGTGTCTATAGCAACTGCCACGAGGAGCCAAACTGGACATTCCACAAGTGATTGTAATCATCTTTCACTGGATTCAGGGCTAGACCAGAGTTAGAGACATATCAATGCAAGTGTACATTGATCCATTACTGGGTACCATCGTCGTATACAGTCAGGTAAATGAAAGTTTCTTTTAATAAATTATTGTAAATGTTGCTAATCTGTGTGGCCATCAATTGGCCTTAGATGTTGTCTAACCCCATTTGACCCTGTGACAAGGCTGTATAGTCGCTGCACACAAACAGGTCACCTCATAACAGCAACTACTTTCTGTGGCAGGGGATTCTCTTCCTGCCCCATGTTTATCTTTAACTCAAAGAGTATTTGGTGAATACCGCATAAAAGAACATGACATCAAGCTTTTATGATCATTCGATGATTTACTCCTGCCCACTCGTGGTTATTGTGGTAATTTATTATCCCACTCTGCTTGAACTCCGCGTCAACCGTAAATAAAATGCAAGGTGGGAACTGTGGATCTCCAGAACTGTGTCTCAGAAGCCATTGGCATAACTGTAATATGGCACTGCGATCTGGTGGTCTGGGAGCTTGCAAACATTGTTAAGTGCTGTGTATAAACTAACTGCGTGTGCAGAACTGACCAATATTTATCGTGGCTTATGGCCACAGCTGCTCCAGTTCTTCGCTCACTTGTTCCGGCATCAGACTCTACTTATCACAACACTCGGTACTCCATGCCGGGTGTGCACACTGTTCCATGTTTGCTTCAACCCCTTGTCCACATCGAGATTGCTCCTGTGTCTACACGTTGCTGACATTCTGCTCAACATTTTTCTCGGATGGAATGTCGCGTTAGGATGTCGTTCGCTGTACATGAAACATACCTCCCGAATAACAGTGTTGGCCAAATCACAGAAGAGAGTCAAGTTAGCCAGTTTTCACGTGGGATAATAACAGGACTCTGTTTCACTGTTCACGTAGTTCACACTCTGCGGGATCACTTATCTCGTTCTTATGCCAGGACAACCACAAAACGATAGATAGCCACACGGAATAGCTAATGTACACTCAGGTGACGAAAATCTTTGGATACTTCCTAACATCGTGCTGGACCTCCTTTTGCCCGGCGTAGTGCAGAAGCTCGACGTGGCATGGATTCAACAAGTTGCTGGAAATCCCTTGCACAAATATTTCGGCATACTACCTCTATAGCCGTCGATAACGGTTAAAGTGTTTCTGGTGCAGGATTTTCTGCACGAAATAGCCTCTCGATAATATTCGACAAATGTTCGATGGGCTTCATGTCTGGCGGGTGGCCAAATCATTCTCTCCAATTGTCCAGAATGTTCTTCCAACCAATCGCAAACAGTTGTGGCCTGGTGACATGGCGCATTGTCATCTATAAAAATTTCATAGCTGTTTGGGAACATGAAGTTCATGAACGGCTGCAAATTGTCTCAAAGTATCCGAACATAACCATATACTGTCAATGTTCCACATAAACACCGCTCACAACATTATGGAGCCGCCACCAGATTGGACAGCGCCTTGTTGACAACTTGGGTCAATAGCTTCGTGGTGTTTGCGCCATACTCGAACCCTACGGTCAGCTCGTATCAACTGAAATCGGGACTCATCTGACCTGGTCACGATTTTCCAGTCGTCCAATTGATATGGTCACGAACCCAGGAGAGGCGCTGCAGGCGATTTCGTGTTGTTAGCAAAGGCACTCGCGTCGGTCGTCTGCCCATTAACGACAAATTTCGTCACACTGTCTTAATGGATATTTTCGTTGTGCACCCCACATTGCTTTCTTCGATTATTTCACGCAATATTGCTTGTCTGTCAGTACTGACAACTCTATTCAAAAGTCGCTGCTCTCGATCGTTGAGTGAAGGCCGTCGGCCACTGCGTTGTCCGTGGTGAGAGGTAATACCTTAAATGCGCTACTTTCGGCACACAGTTGACACTATAGATCGCGGAATATTGAATTCCCTAAATAGAATGTTCCAGTCGTCTTGCTCCAGCTACCATTCCCCTTTAAAAGTCTGTTAATTCCCGTCGTGCGGTCATAATCACGTCGGAGACTATTCACACGAATCACCTGAGTGGAAATGGCAGCTCCTCCCATGAACTGCCCTCTTATGCCTTTTGTACGCGAGACTACCGCCACCCCTATATGTGCATATCACCATCCAGTGACTTTTGATTGCCTCAGTGTAGACTACAGCCACGAATAAAATAATACACCTGTTAGTGCTAATTCTGGCAACACCATCACAGCGTGTGGCAACTTATTTTCCATAGTCGAGTCTCAGGTAGCTTCTTCTGCTCTCCAGTCACAATTCGTACGATTGCTACGGTGTTGACCACGTGACAGGGAGAAACCTAATAATACAAGTAGTCTGTGACTTCTCTGTGTACATTTGAAAAGTAAAGACGAAATTGTTGCCAAGTTGAGGCGGGTACGCACCAGTACAACGAAGGCCAACGAACGACAGTTAACTACTTCTTTGACCGAGATTAGCTTAGTGTATACGATCGGCAAATCAGAACGAACGAATCAGGTGGCCTTGTTTGCGGTTCGTACATCGCGCGGTAACATCAGATCGTCGGCGGTAGACGTGTCGTGAGAACCCCTCTCCTAGTGTGGACGGCAGGTAGAATGTGCGTTGGCTCAGTTGCGATTTGCTGTCTCTGTTGAACGGCTGTGCACTGACTGTTTGGAAGTGCTGAAGAATGGAGTGAACACGAAGGCAGCATTAAAGCTGCCAGAGATTTATCGTGAACCAGAACGTTTATGGGATCCTACGAACTGCGAATATAAAAACAAATTGAAAGGATTACACGCTCGGAGAGAAATAAGTGAGCTGTTGCAAAGTAATGTATACGACGTGAAAAAGAAAATGCATACGTAATTGATACATTTTCGCTGTAAATGAGAAAGACAAATGAACAAAACTGCGAGGGCTTCTGTAGAAGTCTACAAATCGAAATGGGTTGCTTTTAGCAGTAAGGGCTTCCTGCAGGATAAATTCGCAGTAAAAAAAACAGCGAACACAGAGGTAAGTGAAAAAGTTTTATTTTACTTTTTATATTCTATTTGAGGCGTTATAATTATTACTGTAATGAAAAATCCTTTTATTAAACATAAAACGCGTTTTGGAAATTAATAGAAAACACAGAAAATTTAAAATTACATTATTTTTAATTATTGTAATAACATAGTCAAATACTTTACGAAGCAACTTCCGATTCATTATGCATTTAATTTTCAATGAACATTTTAAATATACAGTTATGCTGAGTCCTTTTTCATTTAGGTTTCTCAGGAGTGCATATCATGCCATCCCCATCTACTGCTTCTCTAATCAATGACGCTAAGCTACTCCAAAATACTTATACGACTACAATCAACACACCACCTGCACAGTCTATTCATCATGTTGCACCAGTTCCTCCTGAAAAGACGGATTTCTCACAATTGGCACCATTTGTCCAGACATTCTCACCACAGTAAGCAGATACTACAAAAATATTCGATGATACTCAATGTTTATTAAATGAATATCTTACTCTTTACTACAAACATATACAATTACTGCTTATGTTGTGTTCCGTTTCATGAATAAATGTAGTACTAAACGTCACAATAAATTTCTTTACTTATCTTAATTTGAATTACAACTGAACAAACTTCAGGTACAATCTTCCAGATGACCTGTTTTGATATTTTAAAGGTGTACATTAAGCTGGTATACGAATTCCCAGTAGCTAAATATCTCAGAGTGACCATTCGGAAAAATTACGAAATGGCCCATATTACAATTCAGCTTTAAGGTCAGACATTAATTTTGTTTCACCACTCTGCTGCCTACTTTTTAAAAGAGAAGTCTCCCACCAGAGTCCTTTCTTCCATCTTTCTTTTCTGATTATCAGCTTCTTGCAATAAAATAAATACTGCAAATGTGACGACTGCTAAATCGTTGTCTCCTCTCATAATATCGGTCTGTGCAATCGTAATTAAACGCCACTTTAGAACTAGAGCAAAATGAAAGCTACATCGACAAGATATCAGAGCCAACTGCGATTCCACATGACCAAAGCCCTTGGCTCCAACCGCTTGGTTTGGTGAGGATGTGAAGGCGAATGCCAATGCGGTGGCGACCAACGTTCGGCTGAATCCACTGCCTGTCGTTCCTTGGCCTTCGTTGGGTTAGAGTGTTCGCGCCTATACATGGTGTTCCAAAAGTATTCGATCTAATTAACACATAAGGTAGAGACCATCGAAACAAATACAGGGTATATTTAACTACAGTACATATAGTCCCTGGTGGTAGTTTCTGATGATTTGCGCAGAAGGTAGTTCAGCATGCTAATTATAGCAGTGACATTGTCAGGAACTGCTCCAATAAGCAATCATGAACCTCTATGCACGCAGTACATAGTCGGACCATTGACCGTAGTGCCCGTTCGAAGGTTCCTGGCATGCCCGCAATAGTACCAGCTGCGACGGCAATTCCAGCGATAATGTCTTTCATACAGCAGCTGCTTCATATATCCCCAGAGGAAGAAATCCAGATATGCAAGGTCGGGTGACTTAGATGGCCAGGCCATAGGACCACCTCGGCCGATTCATCGATCCCCGAAGGTGGCTCTCAGATGATTTCTCTCAAAATGCTGAAATGGGCTGGCAACACATAGTGATGAAAGTACATTCTTTGTCTAACATTCAGAGGTACATCCTCCAGCAGTTCTCGCAACAGATGTTCTACGAAGATGCAATATCTCCGTCCGTTGAGGTGGAATGGAAAAATGTATGGACCAATCAACCTATAGCCGAAAATGTCTGCCCACACATTAACACCGAATCGCTTGTGACGAACGCGAGGTCAAGTACCTCGTGGATTCATATGTGCCCAAACATATGAACTGTGGATATGCAAAAAGCCATCACGAGTAAACAAAGACTCGTCGGTGTGTAGGACGGATTAAATAGGGGGTGGCAGTCTGTTGTAAAAACCACTGTGTGAACTGCACGTGTTGGGGAATATCTTCAGGTGCTGCCAAGCGCTGAAGATGGAAAATCTGAAGCTGCTGGTCATATAACACATTCCACACGAGTCTATGTCTGACGCCAAGGATGTGTGCGATACGTCATGTACTTTTACATGGAGTGTCTTCAACATGCTGCAGAATCTGGTCTTCAATTGCGGGAGCTCGCACTGTTCGATTCCGATCTCCATCATCTACACTTGCTCAGAAAGTGCTTGTTCCACATAGCAGGAGATGTAGACGTCCGATTGTTTGGTGTTGTAGAACCCGTCGGTTGGGAAAGCGCCTGTGCGGCTGGTCCCGGCGGAGGTTCGAGTCCTCCCTCGGGCATGGGTGTCTTTAGGATAATTTGGGTTACTTAGTGTGTAAGCTTAGGGACTCATGACCTGAGCCGTTAAGTCCCATAAGATTTCACACACATTTGAACATTTGGGAAAGCGCTATCGATACTCTTTCACTGCAGTTCGTCCATTTCTGTTCACAGAAATGCATGCAGCCATTTAAGCGTTCGTAAACCGCTCTATGTTCACTGTTGTTGTCGCAAAGCGGTAATAATTGCGACTGTGTCGGTATGCTTACAAGGAAGTCACCGTTGTTGTCACAAGGTGGTGATGCTTGTGAACCAATCGGTGTGTTTCCAAGCAGAACTCAGAGCCAACCATTCGTACATAGTGCCGTTCTGAATGTCAGTATACACGCCCAGTCGGCGACGCCGACACAACAGCTTACGTCAGCACCATTAACAAAGTGTTCCCTAACATTACAAGTTGACTTCAGAGACCATATGATCCTTATCGAAATATACATTGACGGAAAAAAATCGCACCAAAGCCAAGAACGGGTTGTGCGACATAAACGAAAGTTGGTAGGCGTGTTTATACATCTGAAGGGTCGTCTATTCAAGTTCCGCGCCAGTCGCAAAGGAGTAGGTGTAGTATCGCCACTGTGAGGATGCCAGTCAGATTTGCTTTACATACACGATCGTGAGCGCTAGTTACCTTGGAGATTGGAGTTAGTGAGTTGTGTCAAGAATGCCTTGATGACAAAGACGCCTCTATACAAACCTCGCTGCGTTTGATCGAGGTCGTATAAAAAGGCTATGAGACGCTGGATGTTCCTTCGGCGATATTGAAGAAAGATTTGGCAGGAATGCAGCCACTGTACATGATTGCTGGTTGCGGTGGTCACGAGAATGTACAGTCACAAGAAGACTGGGCTTCAGACCGCCACGTGGTACTACCAAGAGGGAAGACCATCATGTTCGGCGTATGGCTCTGGCGCATGGTACTGCATTTGCAGCGGCAATTTGAGGAGCAATTGACTCCTCAGTGACACAACCAACTGTTACAAATCGGTTACTTCAAGAAAGTTCCGATCCAGACGCGCTGTAGCGTGCATTCGAATGACACCAAATCACCGCCATTTGCGACTTCAATGGCGTCAAGCGAGCGCTCATGGGAAGGTAGAGTGGAGGTTTGTTGTGTTTTCTGATGAAAGCTGGTTGTGCCTCGGTGCCGGTGATAGGCGTGTGTTGGTTAGAAGCAGGCCAATTGAGGGCCTATAACCAACCTGTCTGCGTTCTAGACACATTGGACCTACACCTAGAGCTATGGTCTGGAATGCGATTTCGTACGACGACAGGAGCATTCTCGTGGTTATCCCACGCACACTGACTGCAAAATTGTACTTCAGTCTGGTGATTCAACCAATTGTGTTGCCATTCACGAACAGCATTCCAGGGAATGTTTTTCAACAAGATAACGCTCGCCCACATACCGCTGATGTAACCCAACATGCTCAACAGAGATACGTCTCCAATGGAGCACATATGGAACATCGTCTGACGACAACTCCACCATCATCGACTAGCAGCGTTAACCGTTCCTGTATTGACTGACCAAGTGCAACAGGCATGGAACTCCAGTCCACAAACTAACATCCGTCACCTGTGCAACACAATGCATACAGGTTTGCATTCTTGCATTCAACATTCTGGCGGTTACTCTGGTTATTAACGTACAAGTATTTCGCAGTTTTAATGGCTTATCTCGTGCTTAAATTATTCCCTGATCTTGCAGTGTTAATCACTGAAATACACTCCTGGAAATGGAAAAAAGAACACATTGACACCGGTGTGTCACACCCACCATACTTGCTCCGGACACTGCGAGAGGGCTGTACAAGCAATGATCACACGCACGGCACAGCGGACACATCAGGAACCGCGGTGTTGGCCGTCGAATGGCGCTAGCTGCGCAGCATTTGTGCACCGCCGCCGTCAGTGTCAGCCAGTTTGCCGTGGCATACGGAGCTCCATCGCTGTCTTTAACACTGGTAGCATGCCGCGACAGCGTGGACGTGAACCGTATGTGCAGTTGACGGACTTTGAGCGAGGGCATATAGTGGGCATGCGGGAGGCCGGGTGGACGTACCGCCGAATTGCTCAACACGTGGGACGTGAGGTCTCCACAGTACATCGATGTTGTCGCCAGTGGTCGGCGGAAGGCGCACGTGCCCGTCGACCTGGGACCGGACCGCAGCGACGCACGGATGCACGCCAAGACCGTAGGAACCTACGCAGTGCCGTAGGGGACCGCACCGCCACTTCCCAGCAAATTAGGGACACTGTTGCTCCTGGGGTATCGGCGAGGACCATTCGCAACCGTCTCCATGAAGCTGGGCTACGGTCCCGCACACCGTTAGGCCGTCTTCCGCTCACGCCCCAACATCGTGCAGCCCGCCTCCAGTGGTGTCGCGACAGGCGTGAATGGAGGGACGAATGGAGACGTGTCGTCTTCAGCGATGAGAGTCGCTTCTGCCTTGGTGCCAATGATGGTCGTATGCGTGTTTGGCGCCGTGCAGGTGAGCGCCACAATCAGGACTGCATACGACCGAGGCACACAGGGCCAACACCCGGCATCATGGTGTGGGGAGCGATCTCCTACACTGGCCGTACACCACTGGTGATCGTCGAGGGGACACTGAATAGTGCACGGTACATCCAAACCGTCATCGAACCCATCGTTCTACCATTCCTAGACCGGCAAGGGAACTTGCTGTTCCAACAGGACAATGCACGTCCGCATGTATCCCGTGCCACCCAACGTGCTCTAGAAGGTGTAAGTCAACTACCCTGGCCAGCAAGATCTCCGGATCTGTCCCCCATTGAGCATGTTTGGGACTGGATGAAGCGTCGTCTCACGCGGTCTGCACGTCCAACACGAACGCTGGTCCAACTGAGGCGCCAGGTGGAAATGGCATGGGAAGCCGTTCCACAGGACTACATCCAGCATCTCTACGATCGTCTCCATGGGAGAATAGCAGCCTGCATTGCTGCGAAAGGTGGATATACACTGTACTAGTGCCGACATTGTGCATGCTCTGTTGCCTGTGTCTATGTGCCTGTGGTTCTGTCAGTGTGATCATGTGATGTATCTGACCCCAGGAATGTGTCAATAAAGTTTCCCCTTCCTGGGACAATGAATTCACGGTGTTCTTATTTCAATTTCCAGGAGTGTATATTACCTAGACAAATGTATTCCCGAAATTTCATTACTCTACATTAATTCATTACTCTACATTATTTTATTATTCTACATTACTTATTTTTTGGTGTTGCGGTTTTACCGTCAGTGTATTTGTTTTGATGTTCTCTACCTACTGTATTAATTTCAACCAATAGTTTCGGAACACCCTGTATTTGTAGAGTGGTACATACGTTTCTGACACAGTGGCACGAAGTATCGCTGGTAAGAAACAGACTTAAGACTGAGGCAGACTGTGTTTCAGTATCGCTGGTAAGAAACAGACTGAAGATTGAGGCAGACTGTGTTTCAGAGGCAGACAATTTGGTACCAGCAAAAATTAGAATTAAAACTTGAATTATATTTTAGTGACTCCTAAAGAGTTGGCAGTCGAGGTTCGACCATCGCCAGTATATTAGCAGGGAAAATAGGTGCCACTAGTGATGACTTCAGCTGTGCTACTTAATTGAAATTATGAGTCGTAGCCATAGCAGCCTCCGTTTATGACCTGCTACTGAATAAAACGCAGAAGCGAGGGCCAAGTCTGACAGCAGCGTATGGATTTGTTCAGATTGGAGGACACTCGCCACCCTCTACTGCCCTCAAAGAGATTGCCGTGACCAACGCTCCCCAGAGAGACATTATCGAGCTGGCCCGGTTACCTGGACACCGCACGGCGCCTGCAATACTCGCGCGTGAGCGGGGGGGAAGGACATACACAGTTGTCTTCTGTGTTAAGTGAAGTGAGTCCAGAAAGTTTTCAGACGCCTAGGCACATGAAGGCAACTAGAAAAACGAAAGAGAAATTAGTAAGATTTTAAGGAGGATTTACTATTCAGGTAATCACACTCGTTTTAAAACCTGGCAAGGATACAAGAAACTTCTCGAGTGAAACATCGTATTCGGGAACAGTGGCATTCAAATCCCTGTTCGACCACTATGGCATACCTTTTAGAGGTTCCTAAATCATTTCACGCGAATACTGCGACCATTCCTCGAACTAGGTCACGCTCGATTTCCTTCAAAATTCTTCTTAAATCCGAGTTACAGGTCTCTAATAAATCGTCGTCGACATGTCTGTAAGATATAGCCTTTCTTTTCCTCTTTAGTATTACACATCTTATCTTCATGTTTAGGAGGGAATCAGGAAATTTCTTAAAAATCTCTTCAGCTATGAGTGGAACGGTTTGCCACTGACGTCTGATTTTTCGTGATGGTTGAGAAACAATAGAAAAGTTGTCTGTTCTTGTGACAGATCTCATTATGGAAAGAATTAACTCGTTACCCCTGGATTTACGTTATCACAGGAAAAACTTTCAAGTTCCCCTGATACTAAAGAAATAGAGACAGTTGTGTCTTATGATAAACTGGGTATTTGTATCCAAGGTTTACCTCTAGAGAAATTAACATATGTGAGACAGTAAAAAATTATTTACATCCAGGGTAGTTTAATAGTCGAACTCACAAGTACCTCGATGACTCTCTTTTGTGTTCATCTATGCACACACCGAATTTTACATTAATACTGACGGGATATACTGAAGTGAATAAATGACTGTATGTGAACAGAAGTCAACTGTCGGCACATTCACCCATCGTCCGATAATTAAATAATACTCGGTTAGGGAGTTGCACCAATATAAAATTGTTACGAAATATATGAAGGTATACAGATGATAATTGCTTAGAGCAAACGTTGGCAACTGACGCCCATTAACCAATTTGTGTGAAAGGCTGACGCTAGATAGAGATTCACTGGAAGAATACTGCAATAACTGGTACAGACAATCAAGTGCAAATACAATTCAATCACAATACGATTAATTATGTCCCATTACCAAATTTATGTAATTACTGCAGGTTGAAAGAAAATAATCAAATTAACACTGAACATGACGTAATTAAAATAACGTTCTTCAATAATCTTTTGAACTCTCTCTCCCTGCCGGCCGGTGTGGCCGAGCGGTTCTAGGCGCTTCAGTCGGGAACCGCGGGACCGCTACGGTCGCAGGTTCGAATCCTGCCTCGGGCATGGATGTGTGTGATGTCCTTAGGTTAGTTAGGTTTAAGTAGTTCTAAATTCTAGGGAACTGATGACCTCAGATGCTCAGAGGCATTTGGACCTCTCTCCCCCTCTGTATGTTACCTCTAGGATGCTGGGGATAGGTTACACAGAAATAAATAATATCATGTCACCAAAACTTATAATCGAGATATTACCGATTGTACATTGGTGGAAGTAGGAATTCTGATATGGGAACACAAGCGTTACATACATTTACGAAACCCAAAACTCTGTAATTGATATTCAAAACAAAGTTATAATTGTAGAGATATAATGTACGGGGTGGTTTCACTTGAGTCTAAAGAGTACTTCTACTAGTACTGAGATAATCATACAAACTCTGTTGGATTTTATTCGCTGTGTTCGTTTGAAAATTACAGGCTTACCGTGATGGCGACAGTAGGCGGATACGAACTGTCTGATGCCAACAGACACTAAAGTGCCTCCTCTGTCACAATGTTTACCATTAATTTGCCTCCACACGAAATTCCATATGAACAAACTACCTGCGATCTTATCTGCCAAGCCACATAACCCTCCAACTTTTAGGAGACTTTCAGGCAGACAATGTGCTATGGGATTCTATAAGCATCTACCGCAAGGAAAGAATTGCTTATGTTGTCAACGATAATTTTATTAGCTGCTGTTAAGGAAAAAATGGTTCAAATGGCTCTGAGCACTATGGGACTCAACTGCTGTGGTCATAAGTCCCCTAGAACTTAGAACTACCTAAAGCTAACTAACCTAAGGACATCACACACATCCATGCCCGAGGCAGGATTCGAACCTGCGACCGTAGCGGTCGTGCGGTTCCAGACTGTAGCGCCTTTAACCGCTCGGCCACTCCGGCTTCTGTTAAGGAAATGATTACGAAAAATACTAGCAGTTTCCTCTTCATCTATTACGCTCCTTTTACGATAAACATCTATATGATTGGCAGTCTCTCTACCTTTACTTCTCTGTCTAGTTACCGCCTTCCATATTGTTTTCAAAGTACCTTTCGACGTGTCAATTTCTGGTTGAATGCAAATACTGTTGAACTTTTTCATCATATTTATAGAATTTTATAGTATAATTTGTACTGAGAGAAGCTTGAGGTTCATTGAAAATTCTCATTGAATCGCACAGGATTATCTTGCGTTTTGCAAGATGCTTTGATTCACTTTGTACATCGCGGTCTTCTGCAATCACTCTGTTGGGCAGTTTTTAACTTTTCTCAGGAAAGACTGTTTCAAACAAAGTAATAAATGAATCCTGGAAAAAGTTAAGCTTATGGCTATCATCTTTCACCCGATAAACTGAATTAATTCTCTTTGCTGCCAATAAATGGTAAAAATTGACACGTGTATCTAATTAATTGATCTAAAGGGTTTGTTGACATAATTACCATCATTAGATGAAGTAGCACCACAGGTTGTTAACAAATAGAGAGCGAGCTGAAAAGCGGTGTCTCCGAATTTTTTATGTGAAAACTCTTCAAGCTTTTTGAATAAAACATACCTTAATAACATTCTACAGCTTTATCCTTCATATCTACATATTTATTTCTCAACGTAGTCACCCTGACAACGAACACATTTCTCCCCAATGAGAGACCAGTTTGTTCATACTGTCACTGTACAGTGTTTGACTTTGTAGACGGAGCCACAGCCTCACCTCTGCTTGCACCGCCTCATCACTATCAAAGTGATGTCCTCGAAGGTATTCTTTAAGTTCTGGAAACAGACGAAAATCGAATGGAGTCAAGTCGGGACTGTATGGAGGACGATCGATGACAGTGAACCCAGGGCATCGGAATACTCCAGATGTCGCAGCGCTCGTGCGTGATCTGACATTGTCACGCTGAAGGAGAGGGAGTTCCATGTGCGGACGATCTCTTCGAATTCGAAACTCGATTATAGCACGCTGTTTCTCACACATCGATATAGTTACGTTACACGCTACAATTCGAAGCCCGCTAGCGGCAGAGGTCTGCAAATATGTAAACATGTAGAAGTAAGATTTAGAATGTTAATAACGTTTGTTTGATTTAAAAAGCGTTAAGAATTTTCCCATAAAAATTCGGAGGCGCTACTTTTTAGCATGCTCTCGAAAGTGTCATTGCCAAAAGTACTATTTACATTTTTTTCACTGGAGTGCTCACAATTACAATTTTACCTACTGTTACAATTTTTTTAGGTTCGTTTAGTTCGTTCGTCACTTTTAAGATCAAGTCGACTACTTTCATGAGATTGAAAGAGCTCAATGCATTCTCGAAATCTTTTGTATCATAACTAGTTGGAAAATTAGCATTGAAATCGATTGAATGACTATTTCCTTGATTTTTACGACCAAGTGAGTTAAAAGTGATTCTACTTGCTTCATGAGGATACACAGCTGTCCTCATGGACCTTATGACCTTAGTAGTTAAGTCCCATAAGATTTCGGCCGGCCGGTGTGGCCGTGCGGTTCTAGGCGCTTCAGTCTGGAACAGCGTGACCGCTACAGTCGCAGGTTCGAATCTTGCCTCGGGCATGGATGTGTGTGATGTCCTTAGGCTAGTTAGGTTTAAGTAGTTCTAAGTTCTAGGGGACTGATGACCACAGATGTTAAGTCCCATAGTGCTCAGAGCCATTTGAACCGTTTTGAACCCGTAAGATTTCGCACTCTTTTTTTTTCTCATGGGCCTATATCTATCAAGAAAACTAGCAATAAATTTGTTCTCATAATGAATGTTCTACAAACCTCATCTTCGATGTATACAGTAGTTTATTTGTATACATGGTAGAGATGGGTAGTTCGCGAACGAACGGGTGCAAAGGAACGCTTCACCAAGATGAACGAAAGGACCGAGGAACGAATTCCAAGGAACGATCGGTTCATAGTTCACTTCGGTCGCGGCGGTCTATTTATCGTTCCCGGGAACGAGGAACGATCGGTTCATAGTTCACTAGTTCCCTTCGGTCGCGGTGGACACTTCGGCAGTTCTTAACCCAGCCTCGGTCGCGTGCTCGTCTCATGGCCGAGTGCACCAACCCCGGTCAAAAAGCATGATAACCAAGGTCCCGCGATCATGATTAAAAGTAAATCGCGTTTAAAATGTTTCTGCAGTGCACCAACGTTAATCGCTGGTCAGCAAACCGTCGTCAGCCAACTGTGCATTTGACCGCGGTAAACTCTCTACATTGCAATGGAACGTGCCCTGGCAACGCAAAGATGTTAGCAAACATGAAATTGCA
Organism: Schistocerca piceifrons; assembly: GCF_021461385.2. Lineage (NCBI taxonomy): Eukaryota > Metazoa > Arthropoda > Insecta > Orthoptera > Acrididae > Schistocerca > Schistocerca piceifrons. The sequence continues at coordinate 421,266,783 of NC_060149.1, read as the reverse complement.
CAGATAATCGCTGGTGCCACGTTCTATCTTTGCTGTTTTTTCCGTCGACAAGCAGAAGTGTGTATACGTACCTCGGTACCTATTTCTGATCTGTTGGTTTCTTTTTTGGAGAATAATGGAGAATAAAAGAAGAACACCGAATTTCTCGAAGTACGAGATAGATGTACTTCTTGAACTGGTGGGTGCAAATGCATCCGTTCTTGAAAATAAGAAGACCGACGGCTGCAGCTTAAAAGAAAAGCAGGCAATGTGGTCCCATGCGGAGGCGCAATTTAATTCTACTCCTGGTAAGTTTATTCATAAATGAATAACTTTTCTAGGTTCATCGTAAGCGTGGTATATGGCACACACTGACTTTTAGTTTGAAATTTGAAACTGTTATTGGCGTACCACTGAAATATGTGATAGGACTATGTACATTTACGGTTGGAATTGTTTTGTTAGTTTTAAATTTAAAATCCAATGCCGTGCTACTGTTAACTAAATATTATGTGACTAACGGAAGCTTTTATGTTGAAAATTGTGAACATACGTTTCTTACTTAGCCCTGTGCCGTATTCTTCATATATGCCTGTACCACTTTCTTTTTAATGAACTGATATGTAAACACAAGCCACATACAGATCTTAGATTTTTATTGCAGTTATAAGTTAAGAGCCTCAGAATGCAAAATGGACTTATGAATGTAAATAATATAAGAATTAATTTATGGTACTAAAAACTAAATTTATTTAATTTCAAGTGTGACAGAAAGATCCTGTGACAGGCTGAAAACCTGTTATGAAAATATGAAAAGAAGACTTCGTAAAGACCTTGCAGAAGAAAAGGTGGAAGTGTATAAAACAGGTCGGGGGAAGCCTACCCAAAAAACCATGATCCATGATCGGGCTAAACTATTAGAAATTGTTGGTTCCTCAATAAAACCGTTAACAAATGCATATAATTCTGATGCACAGTTTAGCATGATTGTGGATGTTGTCAACATGGAGAGCAGTGCAGTGCAGTGAGAACACGCCACCTGCTTCAGTTGTCGAGTTAGTAGAGTGCACACAACCTAGCACTTCCCACACACCTGTCGTAATACTAAGTAAAGAGACACCAAATAATGTTCTGGTGGATGTCCCCCGGCTGCAATCTGTTTCACAGTCTCCTGATCAATCCAATGAAATCATTTGCACGTCGAAAAATACATGGCATCGTCGCAGGATGCCTGCAAAACCAAGGCCATCAGGTTCGGGAACAGTGATTGACAATGTGTGCAAGAAGAGAGTGGAACTACTGGAGGCCCAATTACTCATGATGAAGGCACAGCACCAAAGGAGCTGAGGATAAAAAATTTAAAGATTCTGGCCCTGAAAGAAAAACTAAAGTACTGGAAGAAGAAAAATGCCAGTGACACGTGACTTTTTTCCTGTGACAGTGAATGTTTTTAATTTTTTGTGCTATGTTGTATTTTGTCTAATGTATTAAAGTTGTCTCACTGTACAAATTGTTTCTCTGTGTTTGTCCTGTTAGTGATACTGCTACTATCCTAGGTGGTGTCTGTCTAATATCTGCTTACAGCTTATTTGGTCTGGACTAAGTGTCATCCAATCACTTAAAATGAGAATTACTTCATATATAAAAACAGATTAGCAACACTGCAGTTTACACAAGTAAGCTACATATCAGTTGCAGCCTGCAGCCATAATGTCAGGTGCCAATTTCTACTTAAATGACTTAACAATGAGGTAGACTGTTAATGAAACAAAATAATAGTAATAAAGCATCCTTTTTACTCTAACTTTGGAATGAACATATGTGCTGTAACAGTTATATACATGAGGCCCAATGTTATCATGTTTTGCATTGTTTGTACCAGAATATCCTAACATATTAAATTATGAGGGAAAGTGCTCCAAATCATAATTTTGTGTGTGCCATTTTCCGTGCAATACTCTGCACCGGGTAATGTTTATATTGGGAACCTATATCATTTATGACAATACAGTTTGAAGTGAGGCTTGTTGAGAAATACATCGCTGTGGTGGGTTCTCTTTTCTGCAAAAGTAAGCATAGCATATGTGGCTTTCCTAGCCACACCACTTGCTAATGTGTGTGGTGGAAACCTGTGACATTTATCATAACAGTCTTTGTAGAGAGGCATTATTGAATAATACATTGCTAATATGGACAGTAGTGAGATTAGCATTGTGTGGCGTTCTAACGATACTCTGCACCTGTTAATGTTTACAGTGTCAGCCCATAACTTTTATCACAACAAAATCTGTAGCAAGATATTTTCAGAAATGCATTCCTATGATGGGTCACTGTTTTCTGCTATAGTAATCATAGCATGTGTGGCTTTCTTAGCAATACTAGGCACCTGTTAATGTTTATGATGGCAACCCATAACTTCTTTCACAACTGTATTTGTAGTGAGGCATTTTTCTGTGGCACTATGCAATGGCAAGGAATTCCCTTCTCTACAGGTGAGCATTAAATATGTGAAAAAACTGCATCAATATCAGTGACAGAGTGAGGGAGGGAGTTTCCTTCAGTAATGACTTAAAGAATGACACTTCGTACCGTCAACCCACAGCATTACAGTTCTGCTTTCATATCTTCCAAAGTAACACACTCCTTGACTAATTATTGCTCTTGCACTGATCCCCAAAGTATTAGACATTGCTGACAACATTCCATTGCCTTTTGTAGCAATGAGAACTTGTTTTCGGTGGCAATTACTAAACACAAATTTGTCTTCAATTTCATGTATTTTTTTAATACCATACAGTTGTACATAATACTGTGTAAAGTGCTGCTACACACATGACTGACCAGAATTAACAACGTAATTCAATTCTTTGCACAACCTTATGGCAACACACACTTATGTTTAAGAAAATCATATTCTAAATAAAGAGTAGTGATTAATATGGAAACAATTTAACAAATAAACAATCCCAATCCGACATTTTATGTTATTACACAAATGATTATTTATTTTGTGCCTATGTGTGTACTGCATATTCACAATTTTAAGCTAATCTAGGTGATAAGACTGCATTAATACTGAGCAGAAGTGCAGTAAAATAATCTCTAAACTGAAAGGTTCTAATAATAAAGAATGTGCTCTTTTAATATTGCCAAACTGTTGGACATTCACATATTTGTTGTTACAGTAGAAAATTTAAAAGATGTTTAGGATCTATAGTGAACATAATACAGAAATATCGATTGTATTTTATTCCACTCGCTTTTACTCTCACACTCTCTAAATGTAATGGAGTCATTTGTTCTCAAATTTAAGTACATACCCAGAAACTGAACATGTATATAAATAACAGAGTACTGCATTGCTTTCACAACCAATGTGATGCAAGAAATATATCTTTAATAATGAATTAGCAACAGTTCCACGCTAAAAAATTATCTCAGAAAAGCAGCAGCATGGTAATTGTCTGTAGGCAGCACATCCTGTCCCTGGCACAACAAAACCTCATATTTCGCATCACACACCCAGTTCAGTGAGTACTTTTATGTTCGCTAGACAGCAGAAACAAAATAGATTACATGCTGAAATAATCTGAAAAATTGAAAATACAGCAAAATCCCATAACTATAATCATAATTTTTCATTACGAACAATGTCTGAATTTATGTCAGATTATCGGAAATGGTCATTAATTATAGCACGGCGAACTGCTCTTCCAGGTAATGTATCATCACGATACATCTGCTGTCCAGGTAGCACGGGTTCATTGTCTTCAATGTTGGGGCCTCTCTCATCACGTAACTGATTTAAAAGTCGAGAAATTTCAGGATCTTCTGGTGGTTCTTCACTGCTTGTACTCCTCGCAATATTATGCAAGACAGCCGTACCCACAATGATTGACATTGCTTCCTGTGGATTACATCTTATTCCTACAGATAATATGGGAAATCTTCTCTTCCACATACCGTATTTTCTCTCAACAGTGTTTCTAGTTTTAATATGAGACCTATTATATCGATGCTCTGCTTCATTTTGCGGATTTAAAAGTGGAGTTAACAAGTAGGATTTACATGCATAACCACTATCTCCCAATAAGTGACCTTGTGGTATTTCTCCGTTTTCAAATTGAGCCCGGCCATCGAGCGACAATATCTCTTATAACAAATTACGATCACTAATGGTTTGACAGTTAAAGGAAAAATATGATTTGCTATTGCGGAAAAGTTCAGCATTATGTCCTTCAGGAGACTGAATCCTTATATGGGTACAATCCAAGGTACCAAGAACGCCAGGAAATCGGTCCAATTGACTAAAACCATACATCACAGAGCGCACTTCTTCTCTTGCAGGAAATTTCATAAAGCGAGGAGACAGTGATGCTATGATGTCTGATACATCACTGATGATTCGTTGTGCTGTTGTACGATGTATATTACTGTTGTCCCCAATAAGAATGTTGAATGCACCTGTTGCATATGACCTTAAAGTAATCAAAAGTCTGTTTATCGGAGAAACAGGGTTATTCCGATCAGTAGGAAATTCTAACCTATCATTAATTTGACTTAATAACCACCACACTGTTTCTTTTGACAGACGAAATCTCTCTTCAAACTTCCTGTCACCATAATCTTAAAAAGGGTTTCCCCTTTCCACAATCACTCCAACACGATTTCGGTCACGATTTAAATGATCAAGGTATAACAAATCTTCCTCAATGCCATCCATAACATCAAAATGCGCCGCCATCTTAATAGCGTATGCTTCTAAAACCGTGGTTATGTCAAGAAAACCGGGAAAGAGCCCCGGTTAAATATAACTGCGGTCGATTCCCTCGTTTAACTTAGATCGATGTTGGTGCACCAGGATACTGCGCTGAACAGGATTTTACATCGATTTAACTGCGGTTAACTGTTAATCGAGATTGGTGCACTCGGCCATCAGTCTCGGTCTCCCTTGGGCGCACTCGTCGTTCTTCGCATGACCACATGTCTCAGTTCCACTGCCGACTGCTCCTGGTTAGTTCAGTTGCTCGTTTCGTTCACTGCGCTCGCCTATTTTACATGTGTTCCAAACTGTTCTGGCACCTAGTTCTGGCTATTCAGCGTCCACGACCGGTAATCAAAAAGTATATTATAGTTACATAAATTACATAAAAATTACGTTGTATGTAATAGGTACGTCTTTTCAGGTAACAAAAGGGCATATCAGCTCACTTCATTATATCGATGAACAGCAGAAGACATACTTATAACAAGGCAAGTTTTTTTTGTAATTCATATATTTTTTGGGTTCATCAACTTGATTTAGCAACTAACTTTCAATAATTTGCTTAATTTTTAGTGTAAGAAAATTCATATAAAACGATTGTCGTTATCTTTCATATACAAAACATCACATTTAGGAAGGCTCTAATTATTTTTAAGTTTGGTTGTTTCCAATTTGCATTACCTGCTAGTTTGGTTTTTTTGAAAAAAAAAACAAAAACGTGGCTTGTGGACGAACTTAATTATTATTATTATTGCTGCCTTAACTTTAATAATGCAACATAAAAACCTAATTTTTACTAAGCGTGTGATGCAAGTATGAGAAAACCACATTTTATTTGATGCTTCCATAAAGTCTCTACTTTGCCTACGAACTCAAAGACAATGTGAAGTATATATAGGGTGTAAACGATTATTGTTTGCAACGTAGCATAGCTATGTAGTGGAAGTCGAAACGAAGAATTTTATACAAGACACTTGTGGTCTATTAATTTGGGAAACAGCCACCAACAAGTTTACAAGACTACATGAGCTATAGCCCATGCGCGTCGTGTGAGATTTTCATGTTCTCTTCTCCAGCTCTCTACACATCGTCATCCATTGTTTCGCAACTGTTGCTTGCATTAGCTTGTTATTTCTTCACTGCCCAATTATTACGTTTGTCTGTTTGTTATATCTGCTCGTAATGGGCAACACATCGTCTGTAATTGGCGAGCAGTTTGTACTCGGGGCCGGCTTTCTGTGTGCCACCCTATATTCTTTCCTTGCGATCAGCCACACAAGGCTACGGTTGGCTAAACGAGAGGTTCTGCAGAATCACAGAAATTACTTCTAAAAGTGTGTAAGAATTCTGTAATGAATAAAAACTCTATACTCCAGGGGGGAGGCAAGTGTCCGCTCTTCGTGCCCACCATCCTTCAGTCACCTACGCTACTAGTTTTCAGTTTTTCATAAGAACCATATACCAAGCACAAGTGAACGGTGAACGAGTAGAAATGAACGGTTCCCAAAAAAGAACGATCAGCAGTGAACTAGTTCCCAAGCATGAACGAGTTTGCCCATCTCTAATACATAGGGCTATCTGCAACTCTGAAACTCCATCCGAAAAGGCACATAGACGTCATTGGATGTGGATATGCAGGAGCATGTGGTCAGCATACCTCTCTCCCGGCCATTGTCGGTTTTCATGAGCAGTGCCGCTAATTCTCCGTCTAGTAGATCCTCAATTGGCCTCACAAGGGCTGCGGGCATTCCGTTCGCCAATAGCGCTCGGCAGACCTGGATGGTCAACCATCCAAGTTCTAGCAAAGCTCGACAGCGCTTAACTACGGTGATCTGACGAGAACCGTGCTACCACTTAGGCAAGGTCGTTGGCTTCTTGTAAAAGTCCATCTTTTTATATTGTACTTCTGGTGTCATTTGCTGTTAGTTGCCACGATGGATTAGCCGAGCAGTCTTAGGCGCTGCAGTCATGGACTGTGCGGCTGATCCCGGCGGAGGTTTGAGTCCTCCCTCGATCCTGGGTGTATGTGTTTGTCCTTAGGATAGTTTAGGTTAAGTAGTGTGTAAGCTTAGGGACTGATGACCTTAGCAGTTAAGTCCCATAAGATTTCACACACATTTGAACATTTGCTGTTAGTTTGTAGCCGTCTAGCTGCAACTAATCAATTAGATCTCAATTATGATGTCCAGTAAATCGTAGTGCAATGCAAATATACAATTGGTTAAGTTTGATCTTTAGTTCCCGGAAATTCTGTCGAAATATGCAGCGTTCTTGTGTTGGACATCATTTGTTCTGATGTCATTATTGAACTTGATTTTCTTCAACACACGAAGATCTGTCTTCGAGGAGGCAGAGCTATTATAGTGTTGGCACAATGATAATAATTTGACACTGCTGTTCATAGCAAACATTATCATGCTGGTGTATGATCGTCCTACCCGTCGTGGCTTCTTCCCTAACGAAGTATTATCTTTTTAAACTGCTTAGTTACTTCTGTGATAATCCCTTGATCCTGTGATATCTTTTCTTTAGGTTCAAATATGATTTATTTAGCATTCATTTGTGACATAATTGAAACATCTAGTGACACTAGCCACGCAAAATGATATTTCATTACCTTCATATGCTATGTTGTGTCCCTATTTTCGCTCATGCTGTACCCGTTGGTAACTGATGAAACTGTGCAGCCTCGTCTTCCCTACTCTTTCTCTGAGCCGTTCGCGTTGTGTCTTTCCATGGTAAGCTTCAGGATAGCCTCTGAGCCCCGCTCCTCCCAGGGGACCATAAGTAGCTGGTCCACCAACAAGATGACTTGGACCGAAGCTGAAAGAAAGCACGCCTTCACAGTACAAACCAGTCTTTGTGCACTCATTTCCAAGTTTAGCAGCTTCATAGTTAATCATCAGCACATCCGACAGATTTCCCTCACCACAACACGAACTGACAAAATCGTTCGCGCAGAAACTGATTGCACTCTAAGAACTTATAACAGCCTTTTACCTTGGCAGAATCGTCGACCACGCATACGTAATGTCTCCCTAATTTTTGACATGACAACCATTCATCACCAAGCAGCTCCTTGAGTAGCTCTTGGGAGATAAGAGTGGAGTGACATGTGTCGTTTACAAAGGTGACCACTCCACATTTGGCTCGGCTATCAGAGCTACAAGTATCAGTTCCTCCACGTGTGTTCTGCGCTCATTTATGTTCCAATGTTATTCGGAACCCATTTAACTGGTTTGGCTGAATTTGCAGAAGGATTTGACGATTTCTCCAAGAAGACACCAACGTTAATCTCTTGCGTAAGTGGAATGTCTTCTGAGTCATCAGTTAATGCCAGTCATAAGTGGTCTGAAGGCTTTGAGCCCGTTTTCTTTGCAACCTGGGTGTTTGTTTCTTAGAACTTTAGTAATGACGATGGAACTTTTAACATGGTGGATGCATTGATAGAACTCTCCTTGTCTTCCTGCTGTAAAGGCGTGGAAGGTTAAACGGCAGATCACGTATGTTAGCTTACATGTAATCCATATTGATATGGCTGCTTTTACTACGCATCCGCTACTTTCAAGTACAGGAAATTCAACACCCTTTTTGATGAAGAGTCAAAATTTTTAACGGCGTTTGTGATCATAGAAGCGAGTGACAAAGCGAAACCAGATGGTTTATGAGGCTGATAGGCTTTCTTTTCTACAGAATACAGTATCCATTCCGTTATTTTTATCTTCTGAGTCTTCACACATTCTGTGAACGCTAGACAATATTGGCTCCACACTACGTGGCTACCAGAACTGTTTACACAGACCTGAGGCAAAGGACATCATGTCCCCACTTCACGCACAGTGTTGCCGCGTTTTAGTTCCCACGAATACTACACGAGAAACTGGCAACCTTAATTTCTTACAGACAGAGCCCCTTATGTCAGTAAGAGTAGTATAACAAGTGCGTCTAGTCTCCATACTTCGCCCTCAGTCGATTGTTTCGTTTCAACAACCAAAACCTCCGCCAGCTCAAAGAACACCATGAGGCCGAGTTTTCTTAACGGTGTTTGTCAAAGTACGACCATAGTTTACGGCAATAGAAGATTTGCATAACTGATCAGTTTCCAGCTCGTGAACCCAGAGTCCGAAAAATCTCTAGAATCACTGACAGGGTTCATCATGTGCACACTATTTAACACAACTTAGAGCGACATGTAGGTCAGGAATGTTACAGATACAACGAGCACCATCATCCCGCTAGTAAACACAAAATAATTCTGATTCTATGATTGAAAACGTCACCGAAAAATGCTGGGGGGGAGGGAATGTCGAGTGTTAAAAACCAATCCACTCAGTTTTATGTTGTTCAAATGTAGATGGTGTCACCCAGATGGGTATCTGATAGTAGCTCAAATATACTGTGACTCCAGAATAATATTTTTATTGTTACAAACATGTGACTAACGAACGTTTGCAATGTGACGTTACCTGGGAGTAATATAGTATGCGAATAATCGTGTGTAAAAGTGTGACATTCGTTTCTGGTGTGTATTATGTATGCCAGAGGTCTGGTTAAGAACAGCGAAGGAGTGTTATCCAACGCTAACTCAATATGCCCAAATACGCCAACAGTCTTTTGCTTAGAAGCAGTGTGACATACTTATGTTTCGGATCTGTAGCTCTTGTATTTCTTTCCGTGTTTGCAGTTAAATTATTGGATATACATTCCGATTTTCACGGAAGAACACTGTTTTTTCTTCTTATTCAAACTTATTTCGGTACCTTTGTGCCATAATTAGTGGGTTTTGTTTAGTGAAAACGTGATTTCACACTATATGGTTTTGTGTGATCATCTGTATGGTGTCCTGCACTGACAGCTTGTCATGTTTTGTTGTGACTGGTCCTTCTCCTTTGCATTCCGAGGGCACTGCACACAAATATTAACGTAATTTGAGTAATTTCGTTTTTACAAATGCCTTTTCACTTCGTAAAACTCGGTGAACACTATGTTATTGTGTTGTGTTAGGAAACACAAAAACATAGTGCTCACTGCGTTTTGCAAAGTGAAAAGGTATTTCTAAAAGCAAAATTACATAAAGTATATTAATATGTGTGTGCAGTGCCCTAAGAACGAAAAAGAAGAAGGATCAGTCACAACAAAATATGACAATCTGTCAATGCAGGACGCCATATAGACGGTCATGCAAAACCATATAATGTAAAATCACGTTTTTAATAAGCAAAGCAGCACAACAGTCAGTTGCTGACTGTTGTCCAACGAGCACATATGCCCATAATAGCTATTACGAGACCAGTTAAAGGCAATGCTATATTTGCAACATGAAGGTTACTGGATTCGAGCAGTTTTGGCCTGAAGATAACGTAGTGCAACATCGAAACTGGTTGCCTAGAAGTAAAGCTATATAATGGCGACTGGTATTGTTTTTATTGAGTTCTTTATAATCTTAAAAAAATCCACCATATAATTCTAATGGATAAAGTACTTAATTTTTCTTACTCTTCATTTTTTCCGTTATTAAATATATTACCTTTCATGGTTAACTCATTGTCTTGAGTTGAAGTCAATTGAATAAGGGCTGATGAAGAAATAAATGCATATTCTATTCTAGATAAAATATTGTTTCCTTTTTTTATGGTGGTAACATCGAACAGTTTTGCTACATAATTATCAATTAATTTTTATTGGATTTTCCATCATAAGTTGGATAGTATGACTCTGATCCCTCAGGATGAGATATAATAATCCTGAAGTTCATTTATCATTGCGCATGATTAGGATGTACTCAAGCATCTCCAACATTTATATTAATCTCTGTGTTCTTGTTGGGAAGTCTTCTCATTCATCTGGAATGAGTAGAACATAACTTTCGACTTTGTTCATAATTTATTAAGGATAAAATTCATTGAGACACTTCTAAAATAAATGTATAGGATCAAAAATAGGAATATATACAGGATAATATGGTTCATGATGTATTGGCCCACCAAATTCTCCATTACACTTGAATGAAGAAATAATATAAGTTTTTCTGTGAAAATTCTCACCATGTATTACAAACATTCCATCAGCTAGATTAAAATTTATATTAACTAATTCAAGTTGAATAATTTTGGAAACATCATTACCAATGGTCCTTTTATTGCCTTCAACAGTTTGAGCACTAAATCTAAGCACACTTACAATATTATCTTTTATATCCACATATTTTTAACATCACTTTCAATAGTAATTCCGTTTAAAATTTCATCTGCTTTAATAGTTATATTAGCCTTTTTCGAATGAATAATATTTCTAAGTTTTTAAACTATATTGACCTACAGTTATCTCTATTATTTCTCCATCACAATACGGTTTATTACTTTTTGATGTAATATTTGGAATTAGGAAAGTTGTATGAAAACCAACTAGAGCAACATTACTATAGCTGTCTCATATAAGTACAGTCAATCTTCTTTGAAAACAGATGACTTATCACTTAAATGAAATAATTTACTCATTTACTATTAAAAATTTTTATTAAAGAAATGAAACCCAATTGGCAACCAAAAATACGAATTCCAGAAAAGAGATCAAAAAATAAACATGGTAAACTTTTACCAAATTCTAATGGTATGCAATCATGGGACCAGATGGATGTGGAAAAACGACATTAATGATTGACAACTATATTCTAGCTCCAGTACAGTTGAACTGGAATAAAATGAATTATTGAGAATAAAATGAGTTATTGAGATGAACCAAAATACTTAGAATTTATAAAAAGTTGTGAAAAATTGAGATAAACACAATAAACAAATCACAATCTTTATTGAAAATAGTAAAGAACTTACACCACTAGATCAATACCAGGAAAATTCGATAGTACTATTCAATGATTTTATTCTTCAAAATCAGAATATAGTTAGAGGATATTTTACTAGAGGCAGACATAAAGGAATAGATTGTTTTTACTTAGCTAAAACTTATTCAAAAATACCAAAACAACTAGTAAGAGACAATCAAAATTTTTTAAGTATATTTAGACAGGCTGACACAAATTTAAATCGTATTTACCATGAGTCTGTCAATGGTGACTTAAAGTTTGAAGCTTTTAAAGAAATGTGTAGTAAATGTTGGAACGACTACTTTGGATTTTTTTTAAAGATAGACATGACTAGAAAACAGACTTGAGGCAGATACAGAAATAAAATAAAAGGTTTTTTATCAATGTAATCATTGATCATATGTGGTGATCATAATTGTTAAACGGAATCGTTTTCAAAATCGTTTATCATAACTGTTGAACGATAAAAATAATTTTACTTAACATTTCTTCACCTTGAACAAGTGTTTTCAAATACAACAAGGAAGCTATTGAATAAGCTAAACGAAACAGAAAAGTAAAGGTATATGCAAAATATAAAAGAGATCACCCTGTTCCTGATGGAATAGAACAAATAAAATAAGGAATTGAGGGATTTGGTAATAATATGTTAAAAGCTATTGAATAAAATAGAGAAGTTGAAAAAAAGGTTCCTTATAATCAACATTATTTAGCAGAATTTAATACATACCAGAAATTAAGCATTCTGATAAGGATTATATATTAAGCTAATCAGAAGTACATGATTTATTGAATAAATATGCAGAAGAGGTTAAAAATAGAGAGAAACAATCCACTAAAAATAAATATAAGTGAAAGACTGCTAGAATAAATTTACCATAGTGAAGACAAAGCTTTTGTATTGAAACTTGTTCGAAGTTTTAAATATGTTGGTAGATTACTAGCAAAATTTGAAGGAGAAAAATTAACACCTGGTGATAGAACATACGAAGCTACAGATGCATTAATGAATCTTCTAACTAGAAACAAATTCCTATGGAACGAATGAATACACCATTTACAGGTTCTGATTTGTCAAATTATTCAGATATATTGATTCATTCAGGAGCATTTTATTCTGATAATAATCCAAATAACATTAAAATCAAGCAAAGATAATAGATATAAATATGTGAGAAATGAATTTGTCAAACTTTATCTTTTAAGAAACCAGTAGATTTAGATTCAAGTGCAGATGAAGAAACTGGTGATGGCTTAATAGAGAATTATACAGGGAAACCCATCGAATTTGTTTGGATGGATGATGTCTGTCAGTTAATAGACAGACTAACAGAATTCATGGAGTGGAATTAACTGGAAACAAAAATTCTCACAGTGAAAATATAGGAATAATGCAGATGTTGATGAATACGTTTAGTGACTTTATCATCAAAAATCCTAGAGGAATTCCATATTTGAAACGAATTTTGAATAATTTATCTCATACATTTTGGGAATCAGAAAACCAAGGTGAAGGAATAGTAAAGTGGCTTATTAACAATCTTCCATTTGAAGCACACATACCAGGTTAAAATTGGCTTTCTCTTGGAACTAAAATAGATAAAATGTTACCTAGAGGTGATAGAGGTATAAATCAATTAGATGAAGCTGCTTAAAGAGACAATATTGTATGTAGAGATCATAAAGATTTAGAAAAGAGACACAAAGCTGATAACTTCAATTGGCTGTAGAAGATGGAATGCACACTTCCATTACCCCATTAGGTGACAAATTAGCTGCAACTGCAGTTAGAGGAATATTTTATGGAAAACGAAAATTATTTATGGGTTTAGATGTGAATGAAAGTGGCTAGGAGGATAAAAATAATAATCCACATAAATTTTTATCTATATAAATGAATAACTTCAGCACTGATTATACTTTGCTACCTAATGGCAAGACTAAAACAAAATCAATTAAAACTAAACTGAATAATGAACAATTAAATAGTATTGATCCATATTTATCTGATGTTCGAAAATGAAAGAGAGATAAGAAAACTGGTAGAAATTTACGTATAACATTTGGCTTTCCAGTTTTGAAGACAATTATTTAATTTCTAACAAAAATGAAAGAAGGTTCATGATCAACAGAATATAAAAGTGGATTTTTACCATAACTACTGGCTGCAGTACCATATCTGATAACTATCGGTTTACTTGCTGGTGGAGCAGCAGCTGTTGCAAATGCAGTCATAAATGACAGAAAGGTGATAAAGAATTAAAAAAACAAAAAAGACATAACCAAGCAATGGAGAAGAAACGAAATGGAGCGCAAAAAACTAGAAGAAATAATTAGAAAGTATTACAGACCATTATCTGGTTTTGATATAGAGAAACTTGCAAAACAAATGAAAATCAAGCACTTTTATAGTGTTTATATTATTGATGAATTGCCTAATAAACCAAAAAATTTGATCTCGACTAGTAAATTTAGACACATCTGATCATGCTGGTACTCATTGGATATAATACTATAAGGACAATGATAAAAAAATTGTATTTGAAATTTTGGTGGTAATATACCAAAACAACTAGTTAAATATTTGGAAACAATTGTCTATACTACAATACAGAGACAATACAGAATTTTAATGAGGTAATATGTGGTCATTTGCATATATTTATTTTAAAACTTTAAACAGTCAATTATAAGTTCAACGTTTTGTTGACTTTAATTAATGGACAGTTTTCGACATAAGTTATACCCTAAGGAAGTGGACAATTTAAAAATCAAAGACTTTCAAACAAATATAGATACGAAAATTAAGAAAGAACTAGATCCAGAATTAAAAACAACTAAAACCATTATTACAGTTGTTAGAAACAAAATGTAAAGATATTCAATCACCAGTAAACTGAAAAATAGATAATCTAAGTAAACAATTTCAGAAAGAAATACATGTCACTTTTAAATTAATTAGAGGTTATATTGATTTTAAAGGTAGAAGAACTGTGAATATAAATGATCCAATTGATGCATAAGATGTAGTGAGCAAACAATATATTCAGAATGAGTTACTGAATGTTGTGAGAAAACCTGAACACACAAATATTTTAATGCAGTTGAATAATTACATCACTGAAACAGATTGGAAGAAAAGAGTGATCTACTTAATAAAACTAATCTAACTAATCATTTTACAAAAAGGAAATTGAAAAAGCTTTTCAGATTGTTTCTTAAAATACGGATTTAACTTCATACTTATACAAGTTAAGCAATCTTAAAGATGAAGTATATGATAAACAAGTTATTTAATTTACATTTATGACTAGAAATGAACGACAACTACTCAATTTCCAATACGATTTCAGACTTAAAAGAATTATTGTTGTTGATAAAAATCCAGACAAAGATTTGACATTTGATGATTTTTTTTTAAACTTACGACAAAAATTTTTAAAAGAAGACGTCTCATTTCTCTCAGTATTGATGATTTATGGCAAGCTGATTTAGTCCAAATGTATTGGTAATTTGAAAGGAATTTCAAAAATAAATAAGGGATATAAATATTTGTTAACTCTTATTGACGTATTTTCTAAATGTGCTTGGGCTCTTGCAGTTAAAGATAAAACAGGTAAGAATATAACTGAAACTTTTGAGAAAACATTTAGAGAGAGATCATTGAAAAATTTACAAACAGATAATGTAAAGAATTCTACAATAAAGATTTTCTAGAAATGATGAAAACATACAACATTAACCGTTATTCAACTTCTATAGAATTAAAAAAGTCTATTGTTGAAAGATTTTGTAGAACATTGAAAGAAAATATGTAGAAAAAATTTGCTCTTAACGGTAATTATAAATAGATAGACATGGTCTCCAAATTAGATGATGAATGTAATAACACAAAATATTCTATAATAAAAATGAATCTGATACGAGTTAATGATAAGAATTATAAACTCACTGTTTTTGTAACTTATGAAAAGTCGAAATGTAAAAAAGGTGACAAAGTTAGAATCAGTAAACTTAGAGGAATATTTAAATAAAAGTACACTACTAAAACTAGTACACAGATATTTGTGAAATTGAATCTGTTATTCATGCCAGTCTAATCACATACTCATTGAAATACATTGATGGAAATTTTTGCGATCAAGAACTGCAGAAAACAAAATTACCAAATATATAGCTTGATGAAAAAGTATTGAGAAAGAAATGAGATAAAGTATATGTTGAATGGTTGGCATTTGATAAATCATGTAATAGTTGAGTAGACAAAGACAAAATTATCTTATAAAAATTTTGATATGTAAATCGCTACACCAAGAACAAAATGAACATGCATTTGCATTGTTTCTACACATATTATCCTTGTGAAGATACATTTATACTCATAAATCAATTAACTGATAAAAATGTGAATTATTTATATTGCCTGTAAGGTAATGAAATATGTATTGTATACAGATACTTTTTAAAAAAAATATCAGTACTTAAAAACTATAAAACGTATTTTCGTATTTAAAATCATTTTTTCTGAACCAGGTTATTTGGTCTTAATGTCTTAATTTAGTTTTGAATACATTCATATTTTATAATTACTGGACTGTCATGTTTTATCTCTGTACATGAAATTTTGTTTTCTTCAAGAAATCTAACGTGTTCTATATTAATTGATGCAAATTATAGGCATAGGATTTTTTTCCCATCTGTAATATTATAAATAAAAACCAATATATCATTTGGAATCAACACATTTTTCTTATTTTGTTTTAGATCTACAGTGATTAAATTTTTATTCTCTTGAATTCCAACTGAAAGGAGAAATATTTAGGAGATCTTAGCATATCCACCGCAGTTTTAAAGAGAAATAAACCAATCTTATAATTATTAAGTATTTTATGACAATCTGTTTTATTAATACAATTTTCATGAAAATAAATTCCTTGGAATTTCATATAGAAAAGGTATAAAAATATTGCACCATTGAAGTTAAATTCCTGTAATTTTTAAGCCTTTTCTCTTCTCGTAATATTAATTATATTAAATCTGTTTTGCAAATACTGTTACTACCATTAACAAAAGAATAGCCTCTTTATATTCTTTTGGTATTTGTTTTAATTTGACAACTTTCTTCTTCTCTAAATCTTTTGGAAATAATTCTTCTAATACCTGGTTATTGTTTTTCGTTAAATGTGTTAGTTACTCTCTACAGTAGCTGTAGAATTTTTCTACCTTTAAAGTCTTTGCAATAGCCCACCGTAGTTTCATATTTAAGAAATCTGTTTCTGAATCTATAGGATTTACAGGTTCCCTCAAATCGACATGATTGTGTTGTACTTTATCGATGCACTCTCTTAAATTTTGTTTATGCTTGTTAGAATAACATCTTATGTTTAAATATTTTACTGTATCATGCAATTCTAAAAGTTCTTTCTATAAAAGTTCTTTATTCTGTATATCATATATTTTACATGGTTTGGAAAAGTTATTATAACTATAAGATAATTTGCTTAAATTATTACTGATTTATATTAAAAAATTCTATTAAAGAAGTTTAACTTATGTGCGGGTGGTGAATAACCAGCTACTTCACTTGTATTAAAAAAAGTTGAATTTCTGTGGAGGCGTCAAAATGAAGGGGTGTATTTGCAGCTTTATTACATCTATAATTAATTCTCCTTGGGTGTTGTCATCCAAAACATTAAAATAATTATGACAACAAACAATGCATAGGATTTATTTCGTTGTTCGATAGACATTTACTGAATTAGGATTATAATGAAGTCAAAATTACCTCAAAATTTGGATGGTTACCTCTAGTATAGTCCAATTTTTTTCCTAGATTTCTTTTTTGTGTTCTAATGACATAGTAAGTATAATCACATTCATCATTGAATAACTTTAAAAGACATAAGCTGCTCTTAAACTTGGTCCTCAGTTTGAGGAACAGTATTAGGTTAGGGTGCATCTATTTCTTTGTTTCTTCTGTTTACTACACCTAAAGCTGTATTAACTGTTTAGTCAAAATTCTGAATACGTTTTACTTCCAACTTCTTTATTCCTTGTAGTCGTTCTATACAATAATTTTTGTGTTCTATTTGATTTCTGCAGGACCCTGTCATTTCTTTTCTAAGACTGTGTTCTCCATGTTCACGAATTGCTGGTAAAACTTTATGTGTAACCCATTGTCTGAATGCTTTGGTTCTTGCTTTTGCGATTCAAAAATTAAAGAACGTATTTCAGGTCCATTGATAAATATTGATGATTTTCCATCACCTCTTAATTCGAAGGTGGCTTCAGGACTTAAATTCTCAAATATAATTATACCTTCTTTATGAACATGTTGCCTAATTGTATAAGTCAGTGTCTTTTTATTCTAATATTTTAGAAACATCTTTAGCTTTAAACCAAGGATTATTCTTTCCATCAATAATCACAAATGCTTGCTTACCTTTATATGCAAGCTTGTTATTAACCAGGTCTATGATGGACACCAATTTTACAGGACAAAAAAAATCATCCCCCTCCTGAACCACTGATGGGCGTGCCCAGTGATACAGACAGCTGTATTTTAGGTGCAACCAAAATGGAGGGGTATCTTTTGAAAGGCCAGACAACAGACAAATGTGTGGCGCAGCAGACTTTGCAGTAGTTGCAGGCGCAACAGTCTTGATGATTGACTGATCTGGCCTTGTAACATCAACCAAAACAGCCTTGCTGTGCTGGTACTTTGAATGGCTGAAAGCAAGGGGAAACTACAGCCGTACTTTTTCCCGATGGCATGCAACTTTACTGTATGGTTAAATGACGATGTCCTCTTGTGTAAAATATACCGAAAGTAAAATATTCCCCCACTCGGATCTCTAGGCATAGACTACTCAGGAGAAAGAAAACTGGCATTCTACAGAACGGAGTGTGGAATCTCAGATCCCTTAATCGGGCTGTTTGGTTAGAAAATTTAAAAAAGCAAATGGATAGGTTAAAGTTATATATAATGGGAATTAGTAAAGTTTGGTGGCAGGAGGAACAAGACTTTTGGTCAAGTGAATAAAGAGTTATAAATACAAATTCAAATAGGGGTAATGCAGGAGTAGTTTCAATAATGAATTTAAAAAAATAAGACCACGGGTAAGCTACTATGAACACCACAGTGAACGCATTATTGTAGGGAAGATAAGACACGAAGCCCACACCTACCACATTAGTACAAGTTTATATGCCAACTAGCTACACAGATGACAAAGAGATTGAAAAAATGCATGATGAGATGAAAGAAATCATTCAGATGGTGTGGAGAGATGAAAACCTAATAGTCTTGGAGGTTTGGAATTAGTAGTAGGAAAACGAAGAGAAGGGAAACTAGCAGGTGAATATGGAATGGAGGTAACGAATGAAAGAGGAAATCATCTGGTAGAATACCTTAATCATAGCTGACACTAAGTTTAAGAATCGTGAAAGAAGGCTGTATATGTGGAAGAAGTCTGGAGACACTAGGAGGTTTCAGATAGATTATATAATGTTAAGACAGAAATTTATGAACCACTTTTAAATCATAAGACTTTTCCAGTGGCAGATTTGGACTCTGACCACAATTTATTGGTTATGAACTGTAGATTAAAGTTGAAGAAACTACAAAAAGTGGAGACTTTAAGGAGATGAGACCTGGATAAACTGAAACTACCAGAGGTTGTTGAGATTTTCGGAGAGAGCATTAGGGAATGATTGACAAGAACAGGGGAAAGAAATACAGTAGAAGAAGAGTGGCAAGCTTTGAGATATGAAATAGTGAAGGCAGCAGAGGATCAAATAGGTAAAAATACGAGGGCTAATAGAAATCCTTGGGTAACAGAAGAGATATTCAATTTAATTGATGAAAGGAGAAAATCTAAAAATGCAGTAAATGAAGCAGTCAAAGAGAAATACAAATATCTCAAAAATGAGATCGACAGGAAGTCCAAAATGGCTTAGCAGGGACTACTAGAGGACAAATGTAAGGATGTAGATACATATATCACTAGGGGTAAGATAGATTATGCCTACAGGAAAATTAAAGAGACCTTTGGAAAAAAGAGAACCACTTGCATGAAGAGCTCATATGGAAAACCAGTACTAAGCAAAGAAGGGAAAACAAAAAGTGGAAGGAGTATATAGAGGATCTATACAAGGGCGATGTACTTAAGGGCAACATTGTAGAAATGGAAGAGGACGTAAATGAAGATGAAATGGGAGATATGATACTGCGTGACGAGTCTGACAGAGCGCTGAAAGACCTGAGTCGAAACAAGCCTCCGGGAATAGACAACATTCCATTGGAACTACTGATAATCTTGGGAGAGCCAGCCCTGATGAAACTCCACCTTCTGGTCAGTAAGATGTATGAGACAGACGAAATAACGTCAGACTCCAAGAAGAATATAATAATTCCAAAACCAAAGAAAGCAGGAGCTGACAGATGTGAAAATTACCGAACTATCAGTTTAAAAAGTCACAAATGCAAAATACTAACATGAATTCTTTGCAGACGAATGGAAAACTGGCAGATGCCGACCTTGGGGAAGACCAGTTTGGATTCTATAGAACTGTTGGAACACGTGAGGCAATACTGATCCTACGACTTATCTTAGAAGATAGGTTAATGAGAGGCAAACCTACGTTTCTAGCATTTGTAGACTTAGAGAAAGCTTTTGACAGTGTTGACTGGAATATTCTCTTTCAAATTCTGACTGTGGCAGGGGTCAAATACAGGGAATGAAAGGTTATTTACAATTTGTACAGAAACCAGATGGCAGTTATAAGAGTCGAGGGGCATGAAAGGGAAGCAGTGGTTGGGAAGGGAGTGAGACATGGTTGGAGCCTATCTCTGATGTTGTTCAATCTGTATATTGAGCAGTAAAGGAAACAAAAGAAAAATTTGGAGTAGGAATTAAAACCATGGAGAAGAAATAAAAACTTTGAGATTCGTCAATGACATTGTAATTCTGTCAGAGACAGCAAAGGACCTGGAAGAGCACCTGAATGGAATGGACAGTGTCTTGAAAGGAGGATATAAACATCAACAAAAGCAAAATGAGGATAATGGAATGTAGTCGAATTAAATCAGGTGATGCTGAGGGAATTAGATTAGGAAATGAGGCACTTAAAATAGTAGTTGGGTTTCGCTATTTGCAGAGCAAAATACCTGATGATGGCCAAAGTAGAGAGGATATAAAATGTAGACTGGCAATGGCAAGGAAAGCGTTTCTAAAGAAGAGAAATTTGTTAACGTCGATTTTAGACTTAAATGTCAGGAAGTCGTTTCTGAAAGTATTTGTATGGAGTGTAGGCATGTATGTAAGTGAAACGTGGACGATAAATAGTTTAGACAAGAGGAGAATAGGGGCTCTCAAAATGTGGTGCTACAGAAGAATGCTGAAGATTAGATGAATAGATCACATAACTAATGAAGAGGTACTGAATAGAATTGGGGAGAAGAGGAATTTTTGGCACAACTTGGCTAGAAGAAGGGATCGGTTGGTGGGGCATATTCTGAGGCATCAGAGGATCACGAATTTAGCATTCAGCATTTAGCATTTAGTGTGGAAGGTAAAAATCATAGAGGGAGACCAAGAGATGAATACACTAACCTGATTCAGAAGGTTGTAGGCTGCAGTAACTACTTTCACTGGATAGAATAGCATGTAATGTTGCATCAAACCACTCTCTGGACTGAAGACCGCAACAACAACAAAAATTGTATTACATAAAATCAATGGATCATTGTATTTTATTTATAGAGGGTGCTACAAAAAGGTACGGCCAAACTGTCAGGAAACATTCCTCACACACAAATAAAGAAAAGATGTTATGTGGACATGTGTCCGGAAACGCTTAATTTCCATGTCAGCGCTCATTTTAGTTTCGTCAGTATGTACTGTACTTCCACGAGTCACCGCCAGTTGGCCCAATTGAAGGAAGGTAATGTTGACTTCGGTGCTTGTGTTGACATGCAACTCATTGCTCTACAGTACTAGCATCAAGCACATTAGTACGTAGCATCAACAGGTTAGTGTTCATCACGAACGTGGTTTTGCAGTCAGTGCAATGTTTACAAATGCAGAGTTTGCAGATGCCCATTTGATGTATGGATTAGCACGGGGCAATAGCCGTGGCGTGGTACGTTTGTATCGAGACAGATTTCCAGAACGAAGGTGTCCCGACAGGAAGACGTTCGAAGCAATTATCGGCGTCTTAGGGAGCACGGAACATACCAGCCTATGACTCGCGACTGGGGAAGTCCTAGAACGACGAGGACACCTGTAATGGACGAGGCAATTCGTGCAGCTGACGATAACCCTAATGTCAGCGTCAGAGAAGTTGCTGCTGTACAAGGTAACGTTGACCACGTCACTGTATGGAGAGTGCTACGGGAGAACCAGTTGTTTCCGTACCATGTACAGCGTGTGCAGGCACTATCAGCAGCTGATTGACCTCCACAGGTACACTTCTACGAATGGTTCATCCAACAATGTGTCAATCCTCATTTCAGTGCAAATGTTCTCTTTACGGATGAGGCTTCATTCCAAAGTTATCAAATTGTAAATTTTCACAACCAACATGTGTTCGCTGACGAGAATCCGCACGCAATTGTGCAATCACGTCATCAACACAGATTTTCTGTGAACGTTTCGGCAGGCATTGTTGGTGAAGTCTTGATTGGGCCCCATGTTCTTCCACCTACGCTCAATGGAGCACGTTATCATGATTTCATATGGGATACTCTACCTGTGCTGCTAGAACATGTGCCTTTACAAGTACGGCACAACATGTGGTTCATGCACGATGGAGCTCCTGCACATTTCAGTCGAAGTGTTCGTACACTTCTCAACAACAGATTCGGTGACCGATGGATTGGTAGAAGCGGACCAATTCCATGGCCTCCACGCTCTCCTGACCTCAACCCACTTAACTTTCATTTATGGGGGCATTTCAAAGTTCTTGTCTACGCAACCCCGGTACCAAATGTAGAGACTGTTTGTGGTCGTATTGTGGGCGGCTGTGATACAATATGCCAATCTCCAGGGCTGCATCAGTGCATCAGGGACTCCATGCGACGGAGGGTGGATGCATGTATCCTCGCTAACGGAGGACATTTTGAACATTTCCTGTAACAAAGTGTTTGAAGTCACGCTGGTACGTTCTGTTACTGTGTGTTTCCATTCCATGGTTAATGTGATTTGAAGAGAAGTAATAAAATGAGCTCTAACATGGAAAGTAAGCGTTTCCAGACACATGTCCACATGACATATTTTCTTTCTTTGTGTGTGAGGAATGTTTCCTGAAAGTTTGGCCATACCTTATTGTAACACCCTGTATAAATAATATATTATTGGCTTTTTAGAAATTTAACATAATCTCTATTGTACTATGTTAATTTTTCAGGTGGGAAATCTTTCCCAGTTGGAATAATATTAAAATATCATATAATAATCTATAGTATCACTTGTAACTAACACAACCTTTTCTTCAAACGCAGGAAACCAAATATTCTTAAACCAACTGCCTACATAGATGTTTCTGAACTACAAGCCACAGTAGTGGATGTACTTGGAATAACTACATTTTTAGAATATAAATCAGCTCCATTGATGAAAACAATATGAGGATGTAAATTTGGTAAGGTGAAGAAGTTTTTGATTTTGCAGCAGGAAGGTATCCTCACTCTGAATTCCATGTAAAATACGGTTTTAGAATTTATTTAATAGTGTGTCATTATAGATCAAAATATCTTTTTCATAAAGTGTGTATTGTACCAAAAATTCGTAAATGAAATAAAAAACACAGATTAATAATCCTAGTGACAGTAAGAAATTAAGAGTGTAAAATTTTTATCTATACAACTATCTGGTGCACAGCAACAAGAAAGTGAATTTATTTATTAAAATAATAATAATATTAATTAAAAAATTGTCTTAGTAAATGTAAGTGTCTTAGAAGTAAAAAAATTGTGAAGTGGAGAAATCAGTTGATAAGTTTTATTCGCATAAGTACACAAGGATAACAATTCATATATTTATAACGAATATGATAAAATCTGAAAAGAAATATATATATAAGAATAAGCAAGTTCTTTTTGAACAGTTTATAACTCACTATAAGAAACCTTCAAGTGATTGATATTCGAAAATATTACTGTCAACGAAAAAAGATGAACAGTAAACTGAACCTTCCTCGAAAAAATGTATTGGCTGAAAGGAAATTAAAGATTTAAGTCGTTGTTATCTGAATCCTACATCTAGGGATAATCTCTAGTACATGTAAGGTAAGTCTTAAGGACTATTTTAAATGAAGATGGATTAAAAAGTCTAATGTTAGAAACATATAATTTTTCAGAAGTCTATTTTTTTGTCTCTGTAAATAGAACACAAAATGGCTCAGACTTTGGGGGATTTTACAGTCTCCCAACTTTGTGATTATTACAGAAAGAATAATTTGAGGGGATATAACACATTAAGGAAACATGATTTAATTACATTTATTAATGAAAATCGCACACTGGAGGTGGACTCTGCTATTAAGGGCAATCTCTGGAATCAACAACCATTTTAAAACATTGGAAATCATGATGGAATTTTTCAAAACAGAGAACCTAAATCACTGAAATAAGTATTTCTGTTTTATAATAATGTATTTCACAAGCAAAGAGACAGGAACAATTAGAGATTATCTAGGTGATACAGCATTTAAAAACAGATTGAAAACTATAACTTCTAAAAATAATTTAAATTTATTATATATTAAATAATTTCTTAAATGTGGGAAAACTAAACATTATGAAAATAGTTAAAGAAAATTTAAGACTATTTAATGGTTTGAAAATAAATTTGAATTTATTCTAGACTGCAGCCAAATGGTAAAGTTCACGAATTTGGACAACAAATACAAACCTATAGTGTCATTGTGGAGAAGGATTTGGCTAAAAAATTCGAGCATCGAAAGTGGGATATTTTAACGAAATTATATAATTTTCATGTCAGGATAGACATTCAATGGAATTATTAGACTTCAGTTGGGAATTAAGATTGTACCACCAAGAGGATCATCTTACATCAAATTACCAAAAAACTAAAAGAAAACATGCTGGTAATAATGTAAAATATAATGATCAAAAATGCTTTCTGTGGTCTATAAAATGCACATTATATCCTGTCAATAAAGATCCACAAAGGGTTACAGAATACAAACATGTTGGTCTTGATTTTCATCAGAAACCAGAAAATTTTGACTTTCCTGTGTTGGTTGATAACTTTCCAAAAATTGAGAGTAAAATTAATCCCTCTATTAACGTTTATTCATTTGAAGGAAAATATCAAATGTATCCATTAAAAATTGTGAAAGTAAGAAAGAAAAACATGTGAATTTCAAAAATGTTAAAATGTGTGTGAAATCTTATGGGATTTAACTGCTAAGGTCATCAGTCCCTAAGCTTACACAGTACTTAACCTAAATTATCCTACGGACAAACACACTCACCCATGCCCGAGGGAGGACTTGAACCTCCGCTGGAATCAGCCGCACAGTCCATGACTGCAGCACCTTAGAAAAATGTGAATTTATTGTATTTAAAAAATTGAAACTCACATTATTATTGGATTAAAGATTTATCTTGACTTCTTTCAGTTCAAATCTCAAAACATAAACAATCAAAATTTATTTGTGATTTGTGTTTACCCTACTTCATTCTAATGAAATATTAGTAACACAGCAGACTGATTGGTTAACAAACCATTAAAAGTAGAATTAACACAGAAATGCTCATATGTAAGTTCTGAAAATTGTAGAGATACATGGGTAGTTCCACTTGCTATTTATGCAGATTTTGAGAGTATATTAAGAGAGGTGGACAACAGTCAACCAAATCTAGAAGGTCGGTATACAATAAAATATAAAAACCACGAGGCAAGTGGTTTCTGTTACATATATTAAATATGTTAATAGACATTATAAGGGTCCTGTTGTTTATAGAGGGCCAAATCGACATAAAAATTTATTGAATGTATTAAAAAAAGAGGTTAAAGAACTGGGGGAAATTCATTCTGTAACTTAAAGAAATGAGACCATTAACTGCCAAAGAACAATCAAGGAATAATAAAGTTAAAATTTGTACATTGTGTAGATGTCATTATGCTAGAAATAATAAAAAAAGTTCGTCATCCTGGCCATTTAACTGAAAAATATATCAAACTATTATGTAATAACTGTAAATTATTGTGAAAACATCCCAGTTTTGTACCAATTCATTTACATAATTTATCAGGAAATGATTCTCATTTGTTTGTTTAAGAACTTGGTTACATCAAACAGTATAGATAGATACAATGGGTTTGGTAACACGACAGAATATTTCAAAATGAGATTTATTGCCACATTTAAATTCATGGCTTCTCCACTTGACAAACTTACATCAAATCTGAGAAGAGATTAAATGAAAAATATTAGAAAGTTTTTCCCAGAAGAGTTACTCAATCTAGTGATCAGGAAAGGTGTATATTTATATGTTTACATAGATTCTTGGAAAAAATCTGAGGAAGAGCAGATTCCACCAAAAGAATATTTTCACAGTAAATTGAACGAGTGTGATGTAACTGATAAAGACTACAATCATGCACAATTGGTGTGGAAAAAGTTTAATATCAGCAATCTTGGTAATAACATGATCTATTTCCTAAAACTGATGTATTGTTATTGGCTGATGTCTTTGAAAATTTTATATCCATCTTGGTATTTTATTGCACCTGGTTTATCATGGGACGCACAGTTAAAACTGACTAAACAATCACTACAATTATTACAAGATTACAATATGATTTTAATGATTGAAAAAGATATGTTGTAAAAGATATGTTAAAGCAAACAATAAATATTAAAAATGGTTCAAATTGCTCTGAGCACTATGGGACTTAACATCTGAGGTCATCAGACCTAAGGACATCACACACACCCATGCCCAAGGCAGGATTCGAACCTGCGACCGTAACAGTCGCTCATAACAATAAATATATGAAAGATTTTGGTGCTAAAGAATCAAATTATTTATTATATTTAGATGCAAAGAGCCTGTATGATTATGCTATGCTATGTGTGAGTATTTATCACAGTCTGGCTTTCAATGGGATAATCCAGATTCTTTTGATGGTACAAAAATTAATGAGATTTCAGATACTGCTAAATTTGGAGATATTTTCGAAGTAGATCTAGAATATCCAAAATAATTACATGATTTACATAAAGATTTGTCATTCATTCCTGAAAATAAAATTGTGGATGGAACTAAGGACATTAAGTGCTCAACTGGTTTGGATGACAGGCATAATTATGTAGTTCATTATAGAAGTCTTAAGTAATACTTGCCTCTAGGAATGAAAAAAAAATGCACAAAGTTTTTAATATTTAATCAATCATATTGGTCAAAGAAATAAATAGGTTTAAATACAGAAATGAGGATGAAAGTGAAGCACAATTTTGAAAAAGATTTCTACAAGTTGATGAATAATTGAATATTTGGTAAGAGAATGGAAAGTATAAGAAATAGACTGTATATAAGATTAGTGTCAGATGGAGGTAAATGTGATAAACTTAAGGCAAAACCAAACTTTACAGGAAGAACTAAATTAAATAGAAATCTTGCTGCCATCGATATGAATAAGAAAAAAATCACACTCAATAAACCCATCTATGTTGGTATGAGTATACTTGATTTATCTAAAGAACTGATGTATGACTTCCACTATAGAGTTACAAAACCAAAATGTCGAGAAAATATTGAGTTGTGTTATCAATACACAGACATTTATGTCTACAATATACAAACTGAAGATTTCTATGAAGACACCAAACCGATGAGTAATTACTTTGATACAAGTGATTATCCAGCAGGTAATACCTATGGAATTCCACAAGGAACCAAGAAAGCTTTAGGAAAAATGAAAGACGAATTTAATGGAAAACTAATGAAAGAATTTTGTGGTTTAAGAGCAAAAATATACACTTATAAATTTGGTGATATGGAGGAGAAAAATATCAAAAGGAGTCAAGAAATGTGTTGCTAAAAATAAATCAAGTTTAGAAGACTACAAAGATTGTTTATTCAACAACAGAGAACAATACAGAATGATGAATTTCATTAGAAATGAAAAATATGAAATCTACACAGTTGAGATAAACAAGAAAGCACTGAGTCCTCATGATGATAATAGCTATGTTTTCAAAAATAGGATAGATACGTTACAATATGGACATTATACATTACTGTCATCTTCTGCATAGTTTCCACACTCATAATCATTATCTTCTTTAAGAAATGAAGATCTTAATTCAGTTTTATTATGTATCATTTCTGCTATCTCGTCAACAGTATAAACTTCTGTAGAATTTTTGTTGTTCTTTTCTGAGTACATTTACAACATATAAACATTAAAACCACATAAAATATAAATAAATTTTTTCTTTGTAATGGAGACTACTGAAGTAGCTCAACAACAGAAAATTGTGATACAGTGCTTTATGGATATTGAAAAAGTTCTTCTATTGCTTCTAATGTAAAATGAAAATCGTTACCACATTTATTATACAAATGGAATAAATTTATTAGTAGATTTGTATTGTACTCTCTGCCTTCTAAATCTCTAATAATTGGGTGAGAAACTTTTAAAAATAATGAATAGGCTTTAATGCAATTTTGTAATATTTTTGGTAAATAATCTATTGACAAACTATAATTTGCTAATTTGCTATTTTTTTACAGTCATAAAAAGGAGGGAATCTGAGTTTTCTATTTTTTCTCATATTTCTATATCCCTTCCTTCATAACTCCCAAATCTGATTTTGTGTTTGTCTTCTCCATAAATTTGCTTTAATACATCAATACTGTCAGTATGGTCCTGAGTTCTCAGATGTTCTACAATTAAAGATGGTTTGAATATTCTCTGCAAATATTACATTCAACATGTTTCTCTCTTAGTTTATTATTTCTCTCAACGAAAATGTCAAATTTAAATCCATTCCACACATAGTCAGATTTATAAGATCAAAAATTTATTATCTTATTCAGTGTTTAATCTATATAAATGGAAACGTTTTTGAAGAAGCTCAGTAATGCAAACGGCTCTAATTCTGTAAAAAGATTAATGAGCTACAAGTAAATGAATCATATTACATTACAGGTTGTATATATTTAAATACTAGATGTAGAGAAAAAATATGTATGTAACTTGGCAGTATATTTAAAATTATGTTGCTAGGCAGGTATCATAA
Organism: Schistocerca piceifrons; assembly: GCF_021461385.2. Classification (NCBI taxonomy): domain Eukaryota; kingdom Metazoa; phylum Arthropoda; class Insecta; order Orthoptera; family Acrididae; genus Schistocerca; species Schistocerca piceifrons. The sequence goes on along the minus strand of NC_060149.1, from coordinate 421,237,936 downwards.
AATAATAGCTGCCTGGGATTTTCAGTTTTTCTTAGAAGACAATATTAAACCGAGGTATATGGGAATGAAGAAAAATAAAAATAATTATTATGAGTTTCATCATCTACAATTCACTCTGTGAGTTCCTTGAGTATTTTTACTCTGAATCTGACTACACATTACTTTTCTTCAAAACTAGTTGAAGGTATAATTTCACCTACTTTATTAAATTTATACTTGTAATTTACACTGAAGCACCAAAGAAACTGATATAGGCATGTGTATTCAAATACAGAGATATGTAAACAGGCAGAATACGGCGCTGGGGTCGACAACGCCTATGTAAGATAACAAGTGTCTAGTGTGGTTGTTAGATCGGGTACTGCTGCTACAATGGCAGATTAACAAGATTTAAGCGAGCTTGTTAAAATCGGCGCAAAAGCGATGGGAAACAGCATCAACGAAGTAGCGATGAACTGGGGATTTTTCCGTACGACTATTTCACGAGTGTACCGTGAATATCAGGAATCCAGTAAAACAGTAAATCTCCGACATCGCTGCTGCCAGGAAAAGATCCTACAAGAACAGCGCCAGCGACGACTGAAGACAATCGATCAACGTGACAGAAGTGTTAATCTTCTGCGAATTGCTGCAACTTTGAATGCTGAGCCACCAGCAAGCGTCAGTGAGCAAACCCTTCAACAAAACATAATTGATATAGCATTTTAGAGCCGAGGGCCAACTCGTATGCCCGTGATGACTGCATGACACAAAGTGCTACACCTCGCCTGGGCCTGTCAACACCGACATTGGACTGTTGATGACTAGAAACATGTTGCCTGGTCCGATGAGTCTCATTTCAAATTGTATCGAGTGGATGGACGTGTATGTGAATAGAGACAACCTCATGAAACCATGGACCCAGCATGCCAGTAAGGGGCCGTTCAAGCTGGTGGAGGCTCTGTAATGGTGTGGGGGTGTGTGCAGGTCGAGTGATATGGGATCCCTGATACGTCTAGATACGGTTCTGGCAGGTGACGTGTACATAAGCATCCTGTCTGATCACCTACATCCATTCATGTCCATTGTGCATTCAGACGGACTGTGGCAATTCCAGCAGGAGAATGTGACAGCCTAACGTCCAGAATTGCTAAGAGTGACTCCAGGAACACTTATCTGAGTTTAAACACTTCCGCAGGCCACCAAATTCCCCAGAAATGAGCATTATTGAGTATATCTGGGATGCCTTGCAACGTGCTGTTATGAAAACATGTCCACCCCTCGGACTCTTAGGGATTTACGGACAGCCCTGCAGGATTCATGGTGTCAGTTCCCTCCAGCACTACTTCAGACATTAGTCGAGTCTATGCCACGTCATGTTCCGGCACTTCTGTGTGCTTGCGGGGGCCTTGCACAATATTAGGTAAATGTACACGTTTCTGTGGCTCTTCAGTGTATATTCTTTATACTTCGAAAGCAGTTGAAAGTATAATTTCAATTACCTTATTGAATTTATACCTGTCAATTTGCGCTCATGGGGTGGGATGAGTGCGTAAAGTAGTAGGTGTTGCAGCTATATATATATATATATATATATATATATATATATATATATATATATATATGATGTCCCATACTCCATCACAGATCGTCGGGGACGATGCGGGAGAACCGCACCGCCGTACTAGGCAAGGTCCTAGCGGAGGTGGTTTGCCATTGCTTTCCTCCGACCGTAATGGGGACCCCGTGCTCAGGAAGTGAGAATGCTACCGCGACATATATACAGGGTCTTACAAAAAGGTACGGCCAAACTATCAGGAAACATTCCTCACACAAAAAGAAAGAAAATATGTTATGTGGACATGTGTCCGAAAACACTTATTTTCCATGTTAGAGCTCATTTTATTACTTCTCTACAAATCACATTAATCATGGAATGGAAACACACAGTAACAGAACGTACCAGCGTGACTTCAAACACTTTGTTACAGGAAATGTTCAAAATGTCCTCCGTTAGCGAGGATACATGCATCCACCCTCCGTCGCATGGAATCCCTGATGCACTGATGCAGCCCTGGAGAATGGCATATTGTATCACAGCCGCCCACAATACGACCACAAAGAGTCTCTACATTTGGTACTGGGGTTGAGTAGACAAGAACTTTGAAATGCCCCCATAAATGAAAGTTAAGAGGGTTGAGGTCAGGAGAGCATGGAGGCCATGGAATTGGTCCGCTTCTACCAATCCATCGGTCACCGAATCTGTTGTTGAGAAGTGTACGAACACTTCGACTGAAATGTGCAGGAGCTCCATCGTGCATGAACCACATGTTGTGCCGTACTTGTAAAGGCACATGTTCCAGCAGCACAGGTAGAGTATCCCGTATGAAATCATGATAACGTGCTCCATTGAGCGTAGGTGGAAGAACATGGGGCCCAATCAAGGCATCACCAACAATGCCTGCCGAAGCGTTCACAGAAAATCTGTGTTGATGACGTGATTGCACAATTGCGTGGGGATTCTCGGCAGCGAACACATGTTGGTTGTGAAAATTTACAATTTGATAGCGTTGGAATGAAGCCTCATCCGTAAAGAGAACATTTGCACTGAAATGAGGATTGACACATTGTTGGATGAACCATTCATAGAAGTGTACCCGTGGAGGTCAATCAGCTGCTGATAGTGCCTGCACACGCTGTACATGGTACGGAAACAACTGGTTCTCCCGTAGCACTCTCCATACAGTGACGTGGTCAACGTTACCTTGTACAGCAGCAACTTCTCTGACGCTGACATTAGGGTTATCGTCAGCTGCACGAATTGCCTCGTCCATTACAGGTGTCCTCGTCGTTCTAGGACTTCCCCAGTCGCGAGTCATAGGTTGGAATATTCCGTGCTTCCTAAGACGCCGATCAATTGCTTCGAACGTCTTCCTGTCGGGGCACCTTCGTTTTGGAAATGCCAACTGCCAACTCCCCATTTGTAAACATTGCACTGACTGCAAAACCACGTTCGTGATGAACAGTAACCTGTTGATGCTGCGTACTGATGTGCTTGATGCTAGTACTGTAGAGCAATGAGTTGCATGTCAACACAAGCACCGAAGTCAACATTACCTGCCTTCAATTGGGCCAACTGGCGGTGAATCGATGAAGTACAGTACATACTGACGAAACTAAAATGAGCTCTAACATGGAAATTAAGCGTTTCCGGACACATGTCCACATAACATCTTTTCTTTATTTGTGTGGGAAGAATGTTTCCTGAAAGTTTGGCCGTACGTTTTTGTAACACCCTGTATATGTGTATGTTTCACGTGTGCGTAATTGCCTTCTGTTTTATCTAAAAATGGAGCTTTTGAATTTTTATGGTTATTTGTATATATAAAATGCCCCAAGTTGTAAAAGTGCGCCAGTGTCCCCAATGTATATCTATTCCTTCTTAGACCACATATCATTGCTTATTCTTTTAACATGCCCAAACCACTGAAGACTTTTGTTCACCAGTCTGCTCTTTGTGGACTGTGTAATTTCCATTTCACCGCTCTTTCATATGTTTTGATTTTATCTAGGTGACTTGTAGGCAACCTCTCATAAAATCTAATTCCGCTGTCCTGATCTTCTCCCTTCTTTCATTCGTAAGTGGCCACATTTCTGCACCATATGTAATTATACTCTCAGTGATACTACGGAATATCCTTTTTTTTGGTCTGTTGACTAATACTATTGTTCCAAATCAGCCGCCGGCCGCGGTGGCCGAGCGGTTCTAGGCGCTTCAGTCCGGAACCGCGCGACTGCTACGGTCGCAGGTTCGAATCCTGCCTCGGGCATGGATGTATGTGATGTCCTTAGGTTAGTTAGGTTTAAGTAGTTCTAAGTTCTAGGGGACTGATGACCTCAGATGTTAAGTCCCATAGTGCTCAGAGCCATTTGAACCATTTGAACCAAATCAGCCCATGTAGCGGCTTCGTCGCCCATTTATCCATCGCTACTTTGGTCTCTATATCTTTGCCACTGGTGCCGTTACTGGATATAATAGAACCTAAATATTTAAAATGTTCACGTCTTTTAAATTGTAGATCTTCGAGAACTAAATCTGTTCCTTGTTTACCAATACAGATAAATTCTGTCTTTTCGAAATTAATTTTTAGATCCCATTTTGTATATTCCTTCTACAATTTATTCAGCGTGTGTTCCATATCTTGTCTGCTGTTTGTGAAAATTATTTTGTAATCGTCAGTGTCCTGTCCAACTAATGTACCTATTCCCAAACAATTTTGTACCGTGTCTCCAGCGACTGCTTTATGTATATGTTAAAAAGTAATGAGGACAGATTGAAACCTTGTTTAAGGTCTTTAGTGGTTTTAAAGCTTTCTGTTATTCTGTTTCCCTTCTTTATTTTTTTGCTCAGGAAGTGTTTTCTATGGAAACGAAAGCTGGTTTACCACAAAAAGGCAAGAAAATGACAGTCAGAGATGTGATTCCTAAGGAAGAAGAAGAGCTGCACGGGAAGAGACATGATTAGGAATGAAGACATTAGAACAGAATTAAATATTTTCAACATGAATAAAAAAATTCAAAAGTATCGCGAATACCAGAGACAACACCTTACGAGAATAGCAGGTCACAGAATTCCTCAGAAGATCCCGAACTACACGCGAATGGAAAAAGAGATATTGGAAGACCTCGGAAAAGATGGCAATGATTTTATTTGTGAGTTCGGAACAGGCAATAGCCTAATCCTTGAAAGAAAGATGATGATGATGATGATGACGATGATGATGATGACGGTGATAATCTTTGCTTTTGGTTCCGTCTTCTTATACTTTCTCATAACTATATATTAGTCTCTTCACGACAAGTGCTATCTCAGATGTTATCCTGCTGTCATACGTTTTTTCCAAATCCACAAAGTTCGTGTTCGTTTCGCTGTTACTAGCTCTGTTCTTTTTTACTGAGTTAAATAAATGTTTTCCAAACATGATCCACCAGCCCTAAAGGCACTTCGTTCTTCTGAGAAATACATCATATCCTATTCAATCTGTTTCTTAAGGATACTAGAGAAAAGTTTTGTTACTTAAAGTATTACACTAATTCACCTGTAATATGAAGGGCTTATTTCAATAGTGGTACAAGTCCATTTTTGTTCATTCTGAGATACAGAGTCCTATAGTTAAATGAGCGCTGAAAAATCTGCAGTTGAGATACCAGAAATTTTCAAGCATATGGCTTCTTGCTAGAGATGAACGTTTCTTTCTGTTTGTTTGGATCATTAATGTCAGAAGCATTATAGACATAAAAGTGGAGGTAATGGACTTGTACCACTATTGAAATAAGCAAATAAGCCCTTCATATGAACAAGACTTTTGGCCCCTTTTTCTTATAGCTGTTAATAATGAACGACATGTTCCAGTCTGTAAGTGTATCTTCCTCCTGTTCTATTTTGTTAAAAATTACGCGCCAGTATTCTGTACCCAGCATCTTAAACACTGTACTGCTTCCTAATTTTCTCGTTTCAGGAATCCACTACATGCTTCTGCGTAATCACAGCCTTTATCTCGTGTGAGTAGGCCCCAACGAGCTAGCTCGTTTACTGCGCTAAAAGAGCTTATTCCAGCAATAACTTCGCAGTTGTCTCTTCAGTTGCAATGCCAGTAACCGACGCGTTTCGAATCCAATCTCGCCACCTTACTCGAGCCACATATCTGGAGCTCTCAGTCTACCAATCCCCAGCAGCCAGCTGCTATCGACGCACGCGGACATCCAACACAGTGACGTCACAGAAGACTTGGCTGTAGTCCACAAGAGCCATCCTGCCACAGCCCCATTCCGCGAGGCTCCCCCGCGACGGACATTTTGAAAATTAAAGACACAGGCGAACAGGTGGAATCCATCTTCTTGTACTTCCGAAAGGCATCGACTCCGTACCATAATAATGACTGGCAACAAAGAAACGATATTGCAACACATCTTCTCAAAAGTGTCATTGGTGTGCATAATTTTTAACTCGAAGGATCCGACAAGTACCGGTTAAAAACAGTAGTATCTTGTGTGCCACAAAGAACTGCAATAGGAGCGCTATTATTTTTAATATGTATAGTTATCTTCAGTCAGAAGACTGCAGCTCTCTGTGCTAGCATACCATCTGTAATCATTTTTATGGATTATCATTTTACCCATATGCTCTGCAACTGTTTCTTTGTTTAATTAATTTAAACCGCTTCAGCTGTTCTGTAGAACTTTATTTAGTCCGCTACCGGTTTCCGGTTTCCTCTTAAGCATAATTTTTCAGAACCACTTGAAAATGGCTTAATAGAAAAGTCGAAACCGCTAGCGGACTAAATAAAGTTCTAGAGAGCAACTGTAGCGGTTAACATTAATCAAATATTTACGGCCGGCCGGTGTGGCCGTGTGGCGTCAGTATCATTCAGTGTGCAATTTATTGTTTTGCCACTGGCAGTAGTTGGGGGGGGGGGGGGGAGGGGGAGCGATGGGATGTCCTAATGGGTTGGTATAATACACAGGGTTAGGCAGCTAAGACAGACCACGCTAAATATATCCAGAATGATTAAATACATGGAGGTGATTTTTTGCCAAGTTATAGCGCACAATATGGCTAATTTCCTGACGTTCGCAAGTCATTTTTATTGTTTTTCGTCACCGGAATTCGACATCAACTTCGGTTGTTTTTTTCCTAATGGAACTATATACTTTTTCTGTGGTATTTTAAAGAATCAAACACGTAACTCAGGTACGGTTCGTATGTTTATAGTTTATATATCACGGCTGTGATACCAAGTGGTCAAAATGTTGACCTTGAGCATTGCTACACGCTATAAAGTGACTGGTGAAACAATACTGCACCTTGAATTTCATCTGGAGTTATGTCTGAAGAGATTCCGTCGATATAATTGTACATGCTGTAACAGTGCTATGTTTTAAAACCTCTTGAGTCGTCGGAACTTATGCATAGCCTCCATATTTCAGTTTACCCCAGAGTAGAAAGTCCACTGACCTCAAATTAGGCGAACATGCAGGCCAACTGATAACGCCTTCACGTCCAATCCATTGACAACCGACTAAGTTATAAATATTGTAATTACTTCGCAAGTATTAACTGGATTTTGGAGAATGACACAAGTATCTCTGCACTTAATATAGCTATGAGAACATACTGTACATTGTTAAGTGAGAATATTCTCGTATTTCATGTGGATTGAAACAGAATTACGATATCATAAACTGTTCTGCAAATACTTGAGGTGAAAGTATTAGCTGACTCATCCTGTATACTCCGTAAGCCACTGTAAAGTGTGTATAGGAGGGTGCTTCAAACCATTAAGAGTCTTTCTTTGCCCTATTCCATTCGCACATAGAGTGAGGGAAAATTACTGTCTGTATTTATTTATACGCGCTCTAATTTCTCTTTCTGATTTTCATGATCTTTATGAGATATACAGGCTAATTCAGATGCCCCTACCTTCAAATAAAATTAGCGAAATTTTCATATTCTCTCCGTCACTATGTACAAACTATTTGTCCTACAGTAAAATTTTATTTTTTGGCTGCTATGCCGGTTTCGACATCTCAGAGATTCTCAATAGTCCATAATGTCACTTGGTCGATAGCTCTGTCGTAGTGTTGTGACTTGGCAAGACAGCCAAGTCACTATGAGGTGAAGCCGAAAGGCACGCGCTTAAGCTCACGCAGGCTGGCGCGAGGTCTCGAACAGTTAAGGGAATTAATAGTAGCAAATAAAGTACGTAGTTGATGTAATACTTAACTTTAATCCATAATTGGAGAACATCGCTCTTGACGGTACATGTTTTATAATTTCAATATTAACTGGTAATGGCGCCTTGCTAGGTCGTAGCAAATGACGTAGCTGAAGGCTATGCTAACTATCGTCTCGGCAAATGGGAGCGTAATTGTCAGTGAACCATTCCTAGCAACGTCGGCTGTACAACTGGGGCGAGTGCTAGGACGACTCTTTAGACCTGCCGTGTGGTGGCGCTCGGTCTGCAATCACTGACAGTGGCGACACGCGGGTCCGACGTATACTAACGGACCGCGGCCGATTTAAAGGCTACCACCTAGCAAGTGTGGTGTCTGGCGGTGACACCACACGTAGTATGGTAGGAATGATCATATCATATCCTCAAGGTTCCTGCTATAGGAGTGAACATATCCTCAATGCACGTTCTAGAGGACTCTTGTAGTAGGAGCCTTGAGGATATGTTCCGTCCTATAGGATACGTTCACACCTGCCATTCTTTTACGCAGCAATCGGCGAAGAAACATTTTGGGCTATTGGTTATTCTTATTAGTAACAAGCTTCACAAGCTATGCAGCGTCTTAGTTGCTGACGTCACAATGCTCTTCCACATAATTCTATCTTGGCATTTCATTTTCCAGTTCATCACATGTCTTTTATATCCCTTCTGATGTTGTCGAAGTAACATGCAGTCTTGGTCTCCTTCCTTGGGGATGTTTTGTACACACTTGATAGATTTTCCGTCCTTCTGGAGCTCGAAGTGCGTGTCCATTCCAACGAAGTCTCCTAGCTTTAATTTTGGATAGAATTTCGGGTTCTCCATACAGATCAGATGCTTCTTTGTTAATATGCTCCATTCCACTATGTTCTTATCTTGAATCCCGTCAAATATCTGGTTCGAAATTTTTCTTTCAGACATTCTTAATTTTGCTTCTTTTGATTTTGTTGCTGTCTGTATCTCACAAGCGTACGTCAGAACAAGCATGATCAGGATTTTACATATGTGAATCTTTGAATTCCCTCTCCAAAAGTGTTGACATGGTTTAATACAGGTCCTGTTTGTTTTCCAAGGGAATCAGACCATTTTCCTTGAAAAATAGTGGCAACTTCAGTTAACGATGAAGTAGGTGGATAGCGATCACGCACTATTCTCTCCAAAACAGACCATAAAGGCTCGACAATATTGAATGTGCTGACTGAGGTGGTCAGGGGAGATGTGGAAATTCATCCTCGTGCTCACAGAGCCAGTCGTGGATGATGCGAACTGTGTGAACAGGAATCTTGTGGTCTGGGAACACACTGTCGTCCTTGAGGAACAAACATTGTACCATGAGATTGACCTTATCTGTCTAAATGGTCATATAATCCTTGGCAGTAATGCAACCTTGCAGAGTAACCACGAGGCCTATGGAATACCACGATAAGGCTGTCCAAATCATCACCGAAGCCCCTCACTCTTGGGACGTTAACTCGGCCAGAAGTTGGAAACAGTGTGAAACAAGACTCATCCGACCAAATTACTTTCTTCCATTACTCCACAGTACAGGTTTTATTGCTTCGGCACCACGTTTACCTTTTATGGGTTATTTGTAGCACTGAAGAGTGGTTTTGAAATGCCAACACGCCCTGCAGTTCCCCGTTTGTGGAGCTCTCTTCGTGTTGTTTTGGTGCTGACTGGGTTTTGCAAGTGTAACAATAATTTCTGCAGTGACTTTTGCAGCTGTCGTCCTCTTAATTTTCATCACGATCTTCTTCAATGACAGTCTGTCAAGATCACACAACACACACTCTCATCCGCGTCGTGACTTGCGCATGATGTTGTTCTGCTGCGGCTGTATGCGGTATAACCCTTCGATATGTCGCTTCTTGAAAAACCAAACGCTTCAGCTACTTACTGAATCAACCACCACCATACAAGCACCAACAATTTACCCACGTTCGATTTGACTTAGCTCCGACATAATTCAGTCACAATTACACAGAACACTGTTCTGAGCACTACTAACACCTTTAACATATTGAGGACGTTGCACGGGTGCCGTTCGTGGTCAAATACAACAACGCAGTCTGCAGGCTACCATCTGCATTTATGTTCAAGCATGCATTTCTCGCGATGTTTCCATATCTTTGTCCACCCCCTGCATAAATTTCCTTTGAATTCTACAGGCATTTTCTCATTGTAGATGACTACTGTTGGTGACACCACTTCAACCAATCAGATTTTATATGGGTTTCAGGGAAAGTTGTGGATGTTATTACTGATCCAAGGTACTTGAATGATCAGTTGCACTCATAAAGGCATTGCTTGGATGTAGCTGATCTTTCGAACTGATGGCCGTTCTAGAATAGTTGCTATACGAGGGACGTTTGAAAAGTCCGTGCAAAAGTAAAATCTATTTTTGTGTTTGGTGTAAACCTTTTTTTATTTTTCGACATAGTCTCGTTTTAGACTTATACACTTCGTCCAACGCTGTTCTAATTTGTTCATCCCTTCCGAATAATAGGAATTGTCCAAGTCTGCAAAATAGCTATTAGTTGCTGCAATTAACTCCTTGTTTGAATAATATCTTTGTCCTACCAGCCATTTCTTCAAATTGGGGAACAATAGTAGTCTGAGGGAGCCAAGTCTGGAGAATAGAGGAGGGAGGGGGGGGGGATGTGAAACGAGTTGGAATCCTATTTCCATGAATTATGCGATCGCAGCTGCTAGATGTGTGCTGGTGCATTGTCGTGATGGAAAAGGACTTTTTTGCGGTCCAATCGCCGGCGTTTTTCTTGCAGCTCGGGTTTCAAACGGTCCAATAACGATGAATAATATGCATCTGTAATAGTTTTACCCCTTTCCAGATAGTCGATGAGGATTATCCCAAAAGACAGTCGCCATAACCTTTCCGGCCGAAGGAATGGTCTTCGCCTTTTTCGGTGCAGATTCTCCCTTGGTGACCCATTGTTTAGATTGTTGTTTGGTCTCAGGAGTATAGTAATGTATCCATGTTTCATCCACAGTGACGAAACGACGCTTCAAGTCCCGCGGATTCTTCCTGAACAGCTGCAAACAATCCTTGCAACACTTCACACGATTCCGTTTTTGGTCAAGCGTGAGCAATCGCGGAACCCATCTTGCGGATAGCTTTCTCATGTCCAAATGTTTATGCAAAATATTATGCACCCGTTTATTCGAGATGCCCGCAGCACTAGCAATCTCATGCACCTTAACTCTTCTGTCATCCATCACCATATCATGAATTTTATTAATGATTTCTGGAGTCGTAACCTCCACAGGGTGTCCAGAACGTTCAGCATCACTTGTTCCTATATGGCCACTCTGAAAATTTGTAAACCACTTATAAACTGTTCTAATCGAAGGTGCAGCGTCACCGCAATGTTTATAAAGCTTCTCTTTAGTCTCCTGAGGCGGTTTCTCTTTCATAAAGTAATGTTTAATCACCACACGAAATTCTTTTTCGTCCGTTTCTTGATCAACACCCGACTTCCTTGATTCACACGAATGCCAAACACAAAGATATAGACGAATATGGCTAAAACTTGGTGTGCGATCTTTCCAAAGATGCTACGTATTAAACATGACCTCGATACGCGCCGGTGGTGCCATATCTCGGACTTTGCACCGACTTTTCAAAGGCCCCTCGTACATGTACTCCGTTTTGGTACTACTGTAGGGATCTAGGTTGAGACACCTACTGTTGTCGAGTTGACGGAGCGTGGAGTGAGGTGGAGCAAGCCGGTCTGAGCACTGGACACTAATTTTGCGACATTAACGAAACAAGAGTTTATTGTATTAAAGTGTTCGATCGTGAATCCTTCTCTGTGTTAGCGCCCAGGCCAGCAGCGGTGCAGCGCGGCACGTGTTGATACTGCCTAAGCGATCTGCAGAAGACGCCGCCCTGCGACATCCTGTTCACGTAATCACCGTGACAGGCAGACGGCAGGCCTCGTTTGTGGCGGGCGTTGCCATACTACATTGGCGTTGTTGCCCAGGACGGAGACTGCGTGTTACCAGAGCACTCGCGTAAACATCGAAGGGATGTATTCCAGTAATCTCTCAGAGCTCCGCACGGTGTGGAGACGAACATAGCATAACCCTTCAACCAAGGAGGGCCAGGGATATCCGTGGCAGCAGCGGCTAGCGTGCCTCCCAGATATTGCGACAGCTGGACGGTGCGCCAAACACCATCAGTTCGACTTAACAAGCCGGGAGTAGAAGCTGCAGGTCTCATCAGTGGCTACGAGGTCGGCAGCTCACAGCGATTGAGTACAGCAGACCAGACAGATAACAGTATCGAAGGCGGAAGTTATCTTGTAAAATGGTAGCAATGTATGATAGGATCGACCCTGCAGGTTGTTGCCTGGAGCGTAAAGATGTCTAGGCTCGGAACCCTGAGCATTTAGTACTGCTTGTCTGAAGCAATGACATTACGCCAGACCGGCAGTGACCGTATGTGACCTGCTTTTCCAGGCTTATGAGTGGCCCTCGCCACCCCTCTGTGGGGGCTTACAGGGTTTAAGCTTCTTGCCTTTATGCCATACCAGCAGGTTGATAGGTCTTCTCGTGAAACTCTTACCCCCTCTTACGAAATCAAGCTGTGCTATTAGAATGAGGGCTTTCAGGGTTTAAACTTTTTGCCTTTCTGCTATACCAGCAGGCTGATAGGTTTTCTCGTGAAACTTTTACCCTCTCTTACGAAATCAAGCTGTGCTGTTAGAGTGACGTGATGTCTTCTCGTCGCTGAGGTAATGTAGCTGAGTTTACGATTCTGGCCTTTCGGTCGTATGAAGTGAGGCAATATCTTCCGGGTTTGTTCTGCTTTCTGCAGTGTCACCTTTCTGCCTGTATGTTATTTTGATTGCGACACGGGGCATCGGGCTGATTTGCCTTGACTTGGTGCTGGCTGGAGAGAACATTGAGAAAATTTTACATTTACCCATAATAAATTTCTAACATGTAACACTATTTACTCTAGTTCTGTAATGGATCATGTTGAATGAATGAAAATGAAAAAAATAACTACTTACTCTAAGTTCCCTAGGTTATGGCACCATGGACCAAGCACCAAGATTTTTTTCAGCTTCTTGTAGAGAGTCTGCCATTAGAACTGTGTCGTCAGCATATAAAATTGACCATGGAGTTAGTTTCTATAGATGTTCTGTGACATAGTTCATGATCAGATTGAACGGCTGTGAACTCAAAGCAGATACTGGTTGGACACAAATTTTTATCTCAATTTCTTTGCTGATACGTGTGGGGTCTATATCTTCTGTCTTTATGTTCTCATACATGTTCTTCAGAATATAAATTTAGTATTCCGGGACACATTGGATGCGAAGGTCCTGTCATATAAACTTTCTTGCCGCTCATTCGAAAGCTGTTTCAAAGTGAATAAACACAAGAAGGAAGTCTTTCTTGAGACCTTTCTATTTTTCCATTAGGACTTTTGACGGCACGAATAGCATCTATAGTGGATAACCCGCTGATAAAACCACATTGGTTGCACATGGTTTTTCTTACCGTATTAATCAGTTTGCAAGCGCTTTTTCCAACAATTTCACTTTCGTGATGTTAGTTTAATTGCACGATAGTATCCACAATCAACTATATCGCCTTTGCTTTTGTAGAATGGAATTAGGTTACTTTGTCTCCAGTCATCAGGCATTCTCCCTCCTACTTGACAGCACAAATACCTACGACTGTCGTGGCAGGTCACACATCAACTATAGCCCCTTATACACCATCCGTACAAAAAGTTCCAAGGCTAGCCGGCCGGTGTGGCCGAGCGGTTCTAGGCGCTACAGTCTGGAACCGCGCGACTGCTACGGTCGCAGGCTCGAATCCTGCCTCGGGCATGGATGTGTGTGATGTCCTTAGGTTAGTTAGGTTTAAGTAGTTCTAAGTTCTAGGGGACTGATGACCATAGATGTTAAGTCCCATAGTGCTCAGAGCCATTTGAACCATTTGGACTGATGACCTCAGATGTTAAGTCCCATAGTGCTCAGAGCCATTTGAAGTTCCAAGACTCATTTTATTCCTGGCGTACAAGCGACGTCAGCGCAGCAACCATGCTGGCAGCTTGAATGCAAACAACAGATGTGCATTTTATAAGTCAGTTGTGAGGATGCAGTAATGAGTGTACGGCCATAGCGAGTCAAATTTGGTGTCACAAACCGCAATGGAGCAACATCTCTAAATCAAGTCTTCAAGACCTTCTGCAGAACCTTGGAAGAAAAGAAAAGTTTGCGCAAAGTTTGTCCTTGTCCCGAACCTCCCAAACCAATTAAACGATGTATGAACGTCTGCCGCGACTTGATTGAAATGTAAAATGCGGACAATTAGTTTCTGGAAAAAATCATCACGGGTCACGAGATTTATCAATATAAATCTACGACAAAACGATTAAGTGCAGAAATCCCTGTGAAGGGTCAACTCCTTCACGACGTAGCCGACATTCAAGCCAATGTGAAGCGCGAGTTGAACAACACCCTATAGAAGGATTTTTTCGACAGTTTCACAATGTTGTATGAACGTTCTTTGCATTGTACTGAAATTGTACTGTACTTCACTATATGCTTCACTATATGCAACACCTGAAGCATTAAAACTATCATTTAAACTTTTCTCTACCTTTTATTAATCCAGTCTCGAAACTTTACGGACTGACGGGATATGCAGGCTTATTTCGATGTTTGCGAATACATCAGCTGCAGAAAGTAAAAATAATTTGGAGACGAGAATGCCTCTTAAGTTTTCTTTTATTTATTTTTTACAATGGTTTAATCAATAATTAACGTGAGATGTTGGTGTATATGGACGACCTTCAGAAACCGCCAGTGACAGAAAGATGCAGCCACGCCTGTCTTGACTTATCGCCTCATATTTTCTCAACTTTTCTTGAACTAATGTTTTATACTCAGTTCATGTCACAGAATTTCGAAATCTGTGATGTGGTGCAGAATGACATAACATCCAGAGAAAGCGGCCTGTATGTGCTTATCTACGGTTCAGTTCCATTTCTACGATTCTCACTCATGCGCAAGTGAATTGGAACTAGTTCTAATAATTATTCTTACCAATATTTAGGATATTTTTACTTTCTTTTGCGCATTACATTGGCAGTTTATACCATTGAAACTGCAGCCGCGCGCAGATATCGGAACATGCAGTCACCTTGGAGATTTCCTGGATGTTGTTGACAATCGTAGCAGATATGTACAAGGAAAAGTATTCCTCATTCGATTGAAGATATGCCCCAAGCAGCGCTGTCGGCCAGACCGGCCGTTTCGAAAGCTACGACACACTTTTACTTGGTTCACTATTGAAACTTTTCGTTCATTTTCCGACCAATGTCAAAAAAAAGTTGCAAAATCCTTATTAATATTTATACATTGTAGAAGAGGAACTGAATTCTGAAATCTGTGACGATTGTGATTTGATTGTGTTATTTACAGGAAATTATTCAGTAGCAAAAACTAAATTATCCTATGCACTATGTTATCAAAAGTCTCCGGACACCTGGCTGAAAATGACTTGCCGGCCGCTGTGACCGAGCGGTTCTAGGCGCTTCCGTCCGGAACTGCGCTGCTGCTACGGTCGCAGGTTCGAAATGTAGGCCTGTGCTGTGATAGTGTCACGCAAAACAACGAGGGGGGCAAGCTCCTTCCATGAAAAACACGACCACACCATAACAACACCGCCTTCGAATTTTACTGTTGGTACTACACACGCTGGCAGATGACGTTCACCGAGCATTCGCCATATTCACACCCTGCCATCGGATGGCCACGTTGTGTGCCGTGATTCGCCACTCCACACGTTTTTCCACTGTTCGATCGTCCAGTGTTTAGGCTTCTTACACCAAGCAAGGCGTCGTTTGGCATTTAGCGGCGTGATGTGTGGCTTATGAGCAGCCGCTCGACCAGGAACTTCAGGTTTTCTCACGTCCCCCTAACTGTCATAATACCTGCAGTGGATCTTGAAGCAGTTTTGAATTCCTTTGTTATGGTCTGGATAGACGTCTGCCTATTACACATTACGACCCTCTTCACCTGTCGGCGGTCTGTGTCAGTCAACAGACGAGGTCGGCCTGTAAGCTTTTGTGCTGTACGTGCCCCTTCACGTTTCCACTTCACTATCACATCGGAAACAGTGGATCTAGGGATGTTTAGGAGTGTGGTAATCTCGCGTACAGACGTATGACACAAGTGACACCCCATCACCTGACCACGTTCGAAGTCCGTGAGTTTCGCGGAGCGCCCCATTCTGTTCTCTCACGATGTCTAATGACTACTGAGGTCGCTGATATGGAGTACCTGGCAGTAGGTGGCAGCACAATGCACCAAATGTGAAAAACGTATATTTTTAGGGGTGTCCAGATACTTTTGATCACATAGTGTATTTAACGTATTTGTATTGATCCTAACCCCTGCGGAACCCAAGTAATGAATGATTTCGTGATGCCTTCAGCTGCCATTTCTTTATTTCATGTGCAGTTGTACAATTTCGGCCTTAGGCCACTTTCAAGTATCCAAAACGGAAGCGTTATACACGGGTTACGTTAGTGACACTTGTTGTTTTGACTTAGGAACAAGTCATGTCCGTAGATATACTAGGCGCATTATAACTTACTTTATCGATGATTCTTTAGTAATACATTATGCCACATACGTCCTTGCTCCTATGGCAGCTGAAGGCATTACGAAATCATTCAAAAAATCCATCGCAGCTGCAGACCCTATCGCATTGAAAATAATATGGATATTGTAGTCGCCGAATTCAGTCACGCCCTCGGTGAAAAATGCAATTAAGACTCAAATGTTCTTCTTTACAATTAATTCTTGTGAATATAGGTCCACATGCAAGCAAGGCACCTTGCTCACTTACTATCGTATGGGAGACAAAGTAGTATAATCAATACTATGAGCAATCTCTCCCACAGCAAATTTGGAAGTACAGTAATGTAAAAAGGTTGCCGGCAGCGACATGTATTTTGTTCTTGTGGAATTTAAGTAATTTTGGTTTGTAGCTGAGTTTGGATGTTCAAAGTACCTGTGAAAGAATGTTACCTATATGTAAATTCAGAACATTATATGCTACTTAAAAAAATATAGACTCTTTGTTCGTAAAGTTTTGCCTAGGTGTTCGCTTGTGTTCAATCTGCGTCGCCGGTGTACGCGTTCTAAGAGTAACATCTTCTGCATGGCATGGAACCTCCCCCACAGCTTGTCGATAGAGGAAATCCCTCGGCCACTTGAACAAGGCGCTGGCTGCAGCCGCCATGAGTGCTGCAGTTGAGGCTTGATTCCCTGCCAGAATAAATATGGGACAGGATCCAGATAGAACGCACATTCTCTGTCGTGCAATGAAACTTTAATGGATCACTTGGAAGTAAACTTTAGACTGAAAAAAATTATGCACCTTTTTTTTCTTTCTTATTCTTTTACGATTTCGTTTCGACTTCCAATAGAAAGCAAGGTAACTGAAGGTAGACTCCTATCGCATCAGGCCATGAATGAGGGAAGAATTAGCTGTAGATTTAAAAAGCATATATTGGAAGAAATGTCTGTCATAGTTACTGCTTCATCTAAATGGCCTCTTTAAAGAAAGCCAGGAATCAGAACGGTTACTACGAGCTCAGTTTAAATAATTTGTCGATAATTTAAGAATCTGGAATTCTGTTCTCTCTCAAGGCTACTTCTCACCTATTATTCCGATTCTGGCTGCTTAAAAAGTGGACATACGTAAATAGTGCGACTATAGCGTACTTTCATTTCCGAACTCAAATTACGTTAGCGTTTAGTTGCTTTCATTAAATGGTGTTTACGGTGGCTACATCCATGCATATGCCAAGTACCTTATCAATGAGAGTTTAGGTATTTAATTTTGGAATTTCTTTCTTTATTCGAATCCAGTTAGTTCATCTAGAGATTCCAGATATCTATAAAGTACTTTCTGTCTTCAGCTTTCGGCTTCATATGTTCTTAAATTGTACTGGACTTGTCTTTTACAGGCAGTTCAGATCACAGAATTTTAGAAATTTATCGTGTAGGAACACATGAGACATGTCCAGACAGGCCCAGTTGCTGGAGGAAGAGGTTTCTATGTGCTCATCTACGGTTAAACATTATTTCCATGACACTAGATCATGCGCAAGTGGATTGAAACTAGTTCCAACAATTAATCCTACCAATATCGACTCGTGTTTCAATTTTGTTACATTAAAACCAGTTTTACACTAATATTAATTTCTAAAATATTTCAGTGGACGTCTTTAATTTCTTTTGTGCATTATATTGACAGTTTGTCAGTTTGCGATAGAATAAGTGAAAAGGTGGGGAAAGGAGGCAAGAAGATGGTAACTCCAATCCCCTTTCATATGACGGGCAGCAGTGATTGGTTTTTCTACTTGGTGCCTCTGTTAAACACATTTTTCAGTCAATTGCCCAAAAGTCACCCGAGCAGTAGCGTCAGTTGACTGGAATGCTTCGTTTCACGATTTTTCATTTGACAGCATGATAGAAACACGATCTGCTGTCGAGTTTTTGTCTCAAGTAATTTCAGGCGACGAGATAGGGAGTGTCGGGTATATTACAGCAACCGAGCAACAACCGAGCCCGTGAAAGACTGTTCATCACCGCGAACGGAGAAAACTAAACAGGTGAGGATTAATATTCTTTGTTTTTTCGACTGTTAATCAGCGTTACTATTTTCAAGTGCTAAAATAATTGCATGGTGCACAGTGTTGAGTGCCAGGCAGCTTTTGGTCAAAACAAAACACTTTTGCTGAAATAAAATTCTCCTAACATTTGAAGCAACATTTAAATGAACAAGTACTCTCACTTTGTTGACGCTCCCTCACGGGCGCTGTTGGTTATCCGCTTCTAAAGAGTTTGCAACATAGGTGAATGCCAGAAGAACGCATTACCACTGCCTCTCCACCTGCAATAAAAGGATTATTGTTTCTTATTCGTCCTCCTTGCATAATTATATATTCGGAACACTTCTGTGTACTTTCTTGTACGTCTGGGTTATCGGAAAGCTTACCTTTCAGTAGCACAGGTAATGTGTCAAATATTCTTTTAAACAGATGATTACAAGACGTAGTTCGAGTTTGTTTATCGACAGAATGAGTTCTGGAGATAAACAGACCCCTGAATATACCTGCTCTTCAGTGCTTACGGTCACTGATTGAGCAGAAGTTATTGTTAACCTTCTCTTGTCGACAAATGAAAGTTGTCAGAGTAGTTCAATTGCAGTTATTTGGGAGGTCAATGAAGGAAATGCAGTGTGGTTAAGTACGAATTTCCAGCAAATTTCTTACGTGCACATTGTTGGATCTCAGCGTCTTCCTACATACCTAAACACAGTATTCAGTGTCGGTTCTGTAGCTCGTACGCATATTGGACAAAGAAAACTGGAAACGGTCACAACCTGAAGGTTTGTTTAAAAACAACTTTTTCCACTACGTATTTTCTTGCTGTGGCTCATTCTTCTTCGGATAGTTTAATGAATAAGCTGAAGATAATGCGACTGTAAGTTGGCCATAAACAATATAGTGCCTAGATGAAATACATGGTGTCGGAAATATCATATATCCTACTGGTGCTTGAATGCCTTTGCACACTATTCCAACCCTTATTAGATTTCAGGTCCGTCTTTTATGCAAACAACTATTTTTTATACAGGGTGTCCCAAGAGTAATGGTCACTATTCAGAAATATGACAGGGACGATCATTTGAAGCAAGAAGTTGAGGAAAAACGAGCTCTAAAATGTATGTCCTAAGAGTATGTGCATTTCATTCTCTTTGACACTGTGAAGCAAATCTCTTCTATTGCTCGCTCTTTGCTTCCCATATTTTGAGAGGTGTTAGTCTGGACCAAAACAAGAAAAAAAGTCCAGTAAACACGGACTCTAAAATGTATAGCTTAAGAGATTTGAGCACTTGTTAATCGTCGCTACTGTGAAACAGATCTCTTCTACTAAACAAAAGTTTACTAGACAATCTTTTCTTGTTTTGGTCCATACTGCCTCCTCTCAAAATATGAAAAGCATAGAGCTTGCAGTAGAAGAGATTTAACAGTTTTTATCTGTTCTTGTTACTAACTTAATTTTTATATGTTGTTGGTTTATGTAGGGCACTCCTTACATTGCTGTCTATTAGTAACTTGCCATCTCTACTGAAATTATATTAGTGTGAGTTTGTTTGGCGACTTGAAAAATTACTTCATCTATAAACATAAGTTTGTTGTACGAAAATATTTTTGCGATTATGTTTTGTAATTACTTACAGCTAGTTTCGAAATATCTGTTACCATCTGTTGCGAAGATGCACAAACACACACCTGTTTTTGCGGACCGCCAGACGCCAGTTGCGCCTTTTCTCTTCTCGAAACACAGTTAATGTTGCTGCTGTGTGTCCAGTCCTCCTCCCTCTCCCCTTACTTCCCACCCTCCTTCTCTCTCTCTCTCTCTCTCTCTCTCTCTCTCTCTCTCTGTGTGTGTGTGTGTGTGTGTGTCGTCTTTTTTATACAGCTCCTTTAATGAGTTAAACCATCTCGTAATCTGTTTTCTTTCTGCTAATACATTCTGTATGCGCAAGTCTCGCTTGCATTGTAAGTTTTCTATATAGGCTGTGGCTCGATTTTGTTATTTTAAATCTATTTATATTTTAATTTGGTGATGGTTGTGGGCTATTAAGCACTCAGCAAGTGTGTTATGATAGCTGTTACTTTTTAGAGCTCTTAGATGTTCCGAATATCTAATTTTACAGCTCCTGGATGTTTGGCCTAGAAGTTCGTGTATGTCTGATCTCTTAAATTTATCTCAGGATGTTGGCTGTATTCTGAGTTTCTTCTGTGCTATGTTGTCTATTCTGTATCCTGTGTGAAGTCCCTGTTTCCTTAAAAAGTTGCCTGTTCTGTGAACGATTTTAGTATTGTAGCTGAGTATTGCGATTTTATTTTGTGTGTAAGTTGTCGCTCTGTTGTGTCATGTATGTGGTTATTGTCTGTGGCTTGGGTTCTTCTGTGTTGTTGTGGGAGGTCTCGAGTGCATGTGATCTGTTTACTTCTTGTCCATGTACATATTTTTTGGTTTAGTTTCTCTATCATGTGGGCACCATAACCTTTTTTTTTTTTTTTTTTTTAATCTGTGGAGCACGAATTTGAAGCTTGCTTGTTTGTATGTCAGTGGATGATTTGGTTGATTGTGAACGATGGTGCTTATGGTTGCGGGTTCCTGTGTATTGTGAAATAGTGTGTATTGTTTATTCTTTGTATGGCGGGATCCAGAAAATTCAGTGTGTTATCTGTTCATCAGACTAGGTGACACATTCTATTGATGCAGTGAACAATGGCAGATATAGCAAGAGACCTCAATTTCCATAACAACAACCGAAATAAGGACAATAGAGACACGCCAAGATGTCAGCTTACCACAGCTTACCAGTATAGGATACTTTCCCAATATGTAGCTTTTTATGCTAAGTCCCGCTTCACAGTTTAGGCGGAAACTTATTGGGAGCTTCAGTAGTAACAGTGAATTGGTGGCCTGCGTTGTGGAGCGGGGTAGTCGACAAACGGCGTGTGTGATAAGTTTATTGAAGCACACAGTGTAATATGCAAGCTCGTCACCTACGTAATGGGCATCTGCACTGCAAATACCACATCAAGTAGGCTTTAAACACGAACTTCTGCCCTTTATGCAATCCGGCAGGGCAATGTACCTCCGCATTTGATAAATATGAAAGCTTCCTTCGAAGAATGGCGTGTATCACTACTTCCTGGTCTTCATGCTCACCTATCGTGCCACCCATCGAATATGCCTGGAATATTATTGCCCAGCAACTTGTTTGTCCAAGCCCCTCAGCAGTAATTATTGATTCTCTATGGACCTGCATATAAATCACAAGGTGGGAGATTCCACAGAAACGTATTCGGGACCTCTTGGTGCCATCCCACTAAGTTTACAGGCTTTGACTGCATCAAGTAAGGCTCCACACATATTTAGTTCGTCAGTGCCATAGGCCATATGTAGTCTTTTAAGTCTCATCATTTGCATATTTTAATCTACCTAGTCTGCTGTAAAAATGTCATTTTTTCACTTGCAGCCTTCTGGTGTTACGGTTTCCACAGATGTTCATGTTCTTACAGATACAGCATAAAATATTTAAATATACTGATGTAAATTCGCTGCTCTACGTTTCTGCTTTATGTGACTCATGAGTAGAGAGAACAAATTTTAACTGTGTGGAATATCTTAATTCAAGCGAAGCAATCGAACCAGTGGTTCCTATTTTACCTGGACGTAGAACTCTAGTTTTATGAGGATGGAACTTCGGCATGCCTGCAGACTCTTGCCATCTTGTAATTAGGGACAAATGGTTCAAATGGCTCTGAGCACTATGGGGTTTAACTTCTGAGGTCATCAGTCCCCTAGAACTTTGAACTACTTAAACCTAACTAACCTAAGGATATCACACACATCCATCCCCGAGGCAGGATTCGAACCTGCGACCGTATCGGTCGCGCGGTTCCAGACTGTAGCGCCTAGAACCGCTCGGCCACCCCGGCCGGCAATTAGGCACAAAAATTAGAGTTCTTTGCGCATGATAAAAATTATTTACTTATTTCTGGTTTTCAACCTTATGTCAACATGCGATGTAATAAGCTGACATGGGAGCAGACTAGAAAAATATTTTATTTTTGTGTTCTTATGACATTTCATGGCAGCCATGTTGTAATTAAGCGAGAGACAGAGTCTAAGTATCTTTGGCTGGCACGCTCAGGCAGCTAGAGTTCGACATTCTGGTAATATGGAGATCACTGAACCAAACGTTCGACACCGCGAACGTCAACAAATTCGCTGTTGTGTAGTTTGGATTAATGGAGATTTTTTTTTTTTTTTTGCAGTTCTTCATGTATATCACTTGTCTGGGTAAATGGATCTTCTTTATCACTCCTTCTGTCTAATATTGAGCGGTTGTACTCAAAGCTCTCCGAGACAAAATATTATCCCCAAGGTGTATTAGGATGTATAACTTTTACCCTAAATGTTATGATTAGTCTACAGTGAATATCCAGCAGAACTAGCTTTGCTCATATCATTTACTGCAATTCCTCCAGCGCCGAAGCGTTCCTCGAGACTGGAAGATAGCTGAAGTCATTCCTGCTTTTCAAGAAAGACAGTGAGGCAGATCTACAGAACTGCAGATCAACTTCAATGACGACGTATAGTAAATACATTCTGTTCGAATATGGTGTTTTACAATCACTCGAATCAGTTGTTCCGTCACAGTCAGAGTAGATTAAGGAAACGACGAGTATGTAAAACACACTTTCCTTGATTTATTAACACAGTCAAGAAATCTGCAGATAAGGATGGACAAGTGAATTCTGTGGTTGTTGGCTTTTGGAAGTAAGTTCATATGGAAAATTCTTGAGATGGATGACTAGGTCGAGGACTTCTTGTCAGGCAAAAATTACGAGGCGTGTTTTTAAGTAAATACCGTTTTGCCACACCGCGGCCGCAGCGCTGCGGTCGGCGTTCTGCGCATGCGCACTGGGTACCTACATCTGTTGTCTACGCACTGACGCCATTACAGTCTGATTCTTCCTTGTTTACGTTGTGTACTGAGTGTTTAAGATGCCTCTGATAATCGTGAGTCCCGCCGACTGTGAAGTACGGGCTGTTGTAAGATTTCTTAGTGCTAAAGGCCTAAAAGCGATCGATATTCATCGTGAGATCTGTGCAGTTTACGGAGAAAACATTATGAGTGAAGTAATGGTAAGAAAGTGGGTGAGGGCATTTAAAGATGGCCGCATAAATGTGCATGATGAACAACGGAGTGGGCGTCCTTAGGTCGTTAATGAAAGTTTGGTGCAGGAAGTGGACAATAAGGTGAGAGAAAACAGATGCTTTACGATTTCCTCCTTGCGGGATGACTTTCCTAATGTTTCTCATAGTGTTTTGTATGGCATTGTGACCGAGTACTTGAATTACCGAATATTGTGCACATGTTGGGTACCGAAAATGTTGACAGATGTGCACAAAACCAAACGTTTAGTCAGTGCATTGACTTTCCTTGAGCAGTACCACAAGGACTGTGATGATTTCTTGAGCCAAATTGTTACGGGCGATGAAACATGGATGGCCTATGTCACACCAGAATCAAAGCAACAGTCCATGAAATGGCGGCATTCAGATTCACCCAGAAAAGTGAAGTTTAAGCAAACAATTTCTGATTGGAAAATTATGTGCACAGTTTTTTGAGACAGAATTTCTGCCTCGTAATGAGACAATTAATGCAGCAGCTTACTGTAAGACATTGCACAATCTGCACCGTTCAATTCAGAACAAAAGACGTGGCAAGTTGAGCAAGGGCATCGTTTTGCTGCAAGACAATGCCTGTCCGCATGTGGCGAATCAGACCAAAGATCTCATCACATCTTTTCGATGGGACACTCTAGATCATCCTTTGTACAGCCCCGATCTTGCGCCCAGTGACTACCATCTGTTCCTGCACTTGAAGATACATCTGGGCGGTCAGCGTCTTTAAGACAATGACGAAGTCAAAACAGTGGTGATGCAGTGGTTAACAAGTCAGGCGGCAGACTTCTACGAGGAGGATATTCAGAAACTGGTACAACGTTATGACAAGTGACTCAATATTGACGGAAATTATGTAGATTTCAATTTGAAAACGGTACTTACTTAAAAAAACACGCCACGTATGTATGCAGTTCGGAAAGAAGATGCATAGGAAATGAAAATCACATGGACATGTTCAAATGTGTGTTAAACCTTATGGGACTTAACTTCTAAAGTCATCAGTCCCTAAGCTTACACACTACTTAACCTAAATTATCCTAAGGACAAACACGCACACCCATGCCCGAGGGAGGATTCGAACCTCCACATGGACATGCTTAAGGAAATATATTACTGTAGCTGCCACTCATGATATGTATAAAAGAGTTAATTGCAAATGTTTGATCATATGAAATATCTTCTGATATCTGCGATTGGACTGAAGACACATTTTATGGGTCAAAAAGGTGTTCTGGAAGGAGTCCCATGCAAAGCGAACACTATATGGATGACTGTTTCTCACTATACTCACAAATTACTTAATTCAAAGCATCAGTGGCTGTTTGTACAAGATCAGATTTTTCGTCAAAACTTGGCTGATTTCAGGAGAATATGTGGCAAATTAAGTGACATTACTGAAAAAATTCATTGTAAGTGTCCAGAGAGGCAAAGTGGAATGACCAGTAGATTTTGTAGTGGGGAATTCAACGATCTGACAGCAATCCCCAGGGAAGATTTTGATGATATTTAGCTTCTCTGCTACAGGATCAGCTTTTAAGGTACATGACTCACCACCGAGAACTGATAGTTTCGGCGGTACATATCAGGTTATATTGACTGAAAGTTTAAGAAAATGAAATGAAGAGCTGAGTGATGTGTTACTGGACTTTTTCAATATGAGTGTGTTTCTTTTCAGTAAACTCAACTGGAATGCTTTACAAGAAAGCTGCCATGTAGAACACAAGGAGTTGCTCATAGACTGTCAGGACGTTGTCTTCAAAGAAATTAATACAGTGATGCCGCCACATTCTTTGGTAAGAGCTCCACCCGTGACATCAAAGCACATAGCTTGCAGATGTCTCTGAGAAATAGCATTCTAGACACCTTCTCATCAAACCCAGAGTTCAAATGGTTTGGCTACTAGGAGTGAGTGGCGAACCTGTTTGTGAGTAAAGGAAAACCAGACACGTTCAGGGAGTATGAGAGATGAATGGAGTGGGCTGCATCGTTGTAAGCAGACTGTCGTCTCATGTTGCTGAGAGCAGCTTAGATGGAATCCAAACTGCCCATCGAGCATCCAGCATTCTGCTTTCACACGCTGCAGTAGACGGCGTCGGTAGATTAGCTCGAGTATTTCGGACAAAGAGAGGAACAGCCAAACAGATCTGTAGCTGTGCAGCAGCTGGAGGTCTTTTCCAGTTTTAGGAATTACAACCACTTTGGCATGTTGTCATGCTGCTTGGTACTGACAAGTTCGTACCATAGAGTTGAAAACTGCCGCTATATAGTAGGACGCAGATGAGGCATCTGTCTGATTGATTTGTTTCTGTTGTGGTCGGAGCCTCAGGAATTTCTATAGTTCAGACACTGCATTATCATTTCCTTAGGCGTGACCCTTGCGATATGATACATCGATACCACCCTCACCGGCGTCTCACAGTTGTCAACTGAAACGCACGTTTCCGACAGACGCCGATAATGGTTACGTGGGGATCCGGTGGATCCAATGATGCATGCGTGCTGAGCCACGCCTTCAGCAGCTCCTGCTACGAGTGCCCTCTGTTGCTGCGATAAAGGATGGCTGGCAGCAGTTACACGCCCAGTCTCAGTTGCAGTCTTCGAAAGTATTCAGTTTTATTTAGCCTTCGACAGTTCGCTCGTGCACTAGTAGTGGGAGCCTCACATTGCATGACGCTCTTTAGTTTGCTTCTTGTAATAGCTGGACTTTACTTCTGTTTGTTCTTTTATAAAGTTTCTTTGCAACGCTTTGAGAAAGTTGTAATTAAGTAAAACTTCTGATTAGTGTATTTAAATGCTCGTTAATCATTTCAGCTCCTGTCCAGCTTCCCTACGACGACAGTTGCCACATCACTCTGTAGCCCACCTCTCCATACCGTTGTGTACGAAGTAGTACACAACACGATCTCAAATCTAGGCAATCGGTCGGCCATCAATTCAATGTGGACGAGCTCAGATTGGGTATTTAGAGTGTTGAAATTTTCGGCAAACATGTCTGTAAAATTATTGCCTTGGCGTCCGGCACTCTTATAAAGTCAGTTCTCACCCAAAATGAAAATATATGTGGGGCGCACAGCATATCCATCAGTAAGCTGGAGAGAAACAATCCTATCAGCCCATTCCCCGCTGCCATTAATCAACTGCTGCCTTCATTTCGCACCGCATCCTATTCAGAAGGCGCTTAGTAGCCAGATTCCTCGTGGCCTGCCACTCACTACAGACACGGTTTTTCTGTTCTCTGGCTGCGAACACGTCTAGCGAGAGATTTTATGAAAAATGCATTGCTGCGGCTGCAGCAGTCAACAGAGTCTGAGCGGTGGTTCCCGGTGTCAGTCCCAGAAGACCTTGTTGATGTTGATGCCTGTGTGTGTTGGAAGCGTCAAGAACTTTTTACGAACACTCTTAAATTTCTTCGGTAGTAATCGGCTGAATTACTCTGGGCGTATGGTGACGCCGTCTATTTTACCACGAGGCGCTCTGCACGTGGTATATAATCGATTCCAATGGATAATCTGAAAGCATAACATCAGGTTAAGATCTATGTTTCAGCTTCTGGCAAAACCAACAGACGGCTGCCATTATTTCCCCAGCTAAACCGACCCTCAGTCACGAAAACAACGTCCCCCCACATAACCCTACGTCATCCTTCCAATCTCTGCAGCAAAGGTAACCATCGTTTTGGTGTCGAGGCTATCTTTTCGAGTGAAGAGCAGCTAATGCCGATCATGTGCCTGGATCATAGCCTTTGGTGGTCTTTACTAACATATGAATGCTGCATCGGTGCTTATACATAATTGCCATTGTGTATGAATAACGGAAGGACGAACCACCTTAGCGTTAGTTTGACCTGGCTCCAATCGTCCAATGGCCTTCCATGCTGTAAATCACGTCTCTGTGTCCCTGGACCAAGTTGGCTATCTCAGCTGTCTACTCTCTCTCGCACACACAAGTTTAACTGTCATCTTCTTGTCAAACATTTGGCAGTCTGCCAAGTACACATGACGTAAACAGACTGCAGCGTAGCTAATTTCAAAGTGGAATTTTTGTACAGCACTACTGTGATAACAAACGCAACTTTCGTATCAGCTGCTACTGAACTCGCTTTCAGGAGTGTTCCTCCAATGCCCTACCGGCCATCCAAATACAGGTTTCCCATAGCTGCCCTACGCCACTTACCGCGAATACCAGGATGAATCCTTTAAAAATAACACTGCCGATTTTCTTTTGCATTCTTGTCTGCCGACCGGACTATGTGCTCTGTCTCCAGTAATGTCACTGTCGACCAGACGATAGCCATAGTTTGCTTTGCATTTCCTTCGTGTCAGTTGTTGTGGAGTTTTATGGCTCTCAAGTTTATGGAAATCAGTGCATTAAATAGGTCTACACTAAAGCAGATCACGAATTCCTTGTAGCAAATAATAGCTGCGACCCAAATAAGGATATCTCCTATGACACAAAAGCCTCAAAAATTCTCTATAGTGAAATTTTCAAGATTGCGTTGCAGCGAATTCACCATGTCTTGTTACTTAGTTGTTACTCTGCCCAGTGGATGATTACTTCATTCAACAAACGAGAAGCGATAGCTGTGCGTGTAAAGGAGATAAACACGTTGAAGTGTTGTACAAATAATGCACTTGGATACATTTCAGTAGATATTTTTTCGGAATGGACGAAGCTTGCTGAGTGGGTCTCCACCCATCCCATAACGTGATCGAAAGGATATACACCGAAGCGCCAAAGAAACTGGTATGGGCATGCATATTCAAATACAGAGATATGTAAACAGGCAGAATACGACGCAGCGGTCGGCAACGCCTATACAAGACAACTAGTATCTGGCGCAGTTGTTAGCTCGGTTACTGCTGCTACAAAGACAGGTTATCAAGATTTAAGTGAGTTTGAACTTGGTGTTATAGTCGGCGCACGAGCGATGAGACACAGCATCTCCGGTTAGCAATGCAGTGGTAATTTTCCCTACGACCATTTCACAATATACCGTGAATATCAGGAACCCGGTAAAACATCAAATCTCCGACGTCGCTACTGCCCAAAAAAGGTCCTGCAAGAACGGGACCAACGATAATTGAAGAGAATCGTTCAACGTGACAGAAGTGCAACCCCTCAGCAAATTGCTGCAGATTTCAATGCTGGGTCATCAACAAGTGTCAGCGTACGAACCAGTCAACGAAAAATCATCGATATGGGCTTTCGGAGCCGAAGGTCCACTCGTGTATCCTCGATGATTGCACGACACAAAGCTTTACGCCTCGCCTGGACCCGTCAACACCAACATTGGACTGTTGATGACTAGAAACATGTTGCCTGGTCGGACGAGTCTCATTTCAAATTGTATCGAGCGGATGGACATGTACGGGTACGGAGACAACCTCATGAATCCATGTACCCCGCATGTCAGTAAGGGACTGTTCACGCAGGTGGAGGCTCTGTGATGGTGTGGAACGTGTGCAGTTTGAGTGATATGGAACCCATGATACGTCTAGATACGAGTCTGAAAGGTGACACATACATAAGCATCCTGTTGATCACCTGCATCCATTCATGTCCATTGCGCATTCCGGCGAACTTGAGCAATTCCAGCAGGACAATGCGACAACCCACACGTCCAGAGTTGCTACAGAGTGGCTCCAGGAACACTCTTCTGAGTTCAAACACTTCCGCTGGTCACCAAACTCCCCAGACGTGAACATAATTGAGCATATCTGGGATGCCTTGCAACGTGTTGTTCAGAAAAGATCTCCATCCCCTCGTACTCTTACGGATTTAGGGGCAACTCTGCAGGATTCATACTTGCAGCGGCCCTACATGATATTAGGCACGTGTACCAGTTTCTTTGGCTCTTCAGTGTAGTATGGCGTGATAAGAGCAAGAGTAGAGTTCTGTAAAGCATGGCCCAACCAGACGCACTACGTGAAGTGGAGGAAGAAAGCTAGGGATTTCACATCCCGTCGCCGACGAGTTCATTAGAGAATGATCATAAATTCGAACTGACAAAGGTAAAGGACGAAAACAGCATTCACTTTAAGCGATTCATGGAAATAACGGAAACTCTAAACCTGGATGACCAGTACAGAAACAAAAGCGGGTCGTACTACACCAAACTGTTATCAAAAGTTAGTAGCAGTAGCATACAGTTGCACGCTGATATCAGCCGACTGCAGGAATTACATCTTCCTACGACGGACTGCAATTTATATTAGCGTTTCCTTCCGTAGCTGTAGGAACTAGTTAGCTTTCCAGTTTAGAAGTAACATGTCACTACGGAAACTTCACAAGCCATATACATACTTGTATTAGGGAGTAACAATGCAAATGGTTACAAAACAGAAGGATGAATGAAGTTACTTGTTGGTAATGCAACTTTGTAACAAACAAAGCATCACAGTTTCTCTTTGAACCACGCCTTTTATTAAGTCTTCATATGTAGTATTTTGTAATACAGCATGTCCACAAAGTCGCGCTATCATTTAAAAAAATCATAACTTGGAAACTATTAGAGAATCATGGTTTATTCTAAAACGTTTAGCGGGTCTCAAAGCTTTTAATTACTTTCTTTTTTTGCAGATTTGACTTGGAGCGCATCAAAATGGTGACAGACCAGGAGAAGGAGCAATGTGTCATTTGGTGTGTATGAGGGCTATTCGGAAAGTGAGGAACGATCAGTCGTGAAATGGAAAGCACTGTGAGAATCCGACGAGGCTTTTCACAGACGTTTTGGGCAGTGTCTCTAGTATGCCCGTCGATCGCATCAAGACGCTCTTTTCAGTTGTGAGTGCACTGTGAGCGAGTAAAGGTGTCTGTAACAACAATGTCTCCCGCCAAGTAGGAGGGCCTGCTGAGAGGCTCCGCCTTAACGAATGCAGCCCACTTAGCACAACTGCCACGCAATTCCTTTTTCATGGTAATTCTCAGCCACACTCTGCAGGGCCAGTGAAGATAGGGAAGTGTTCGATCACCCACAGCATAGCCCTAATTGGCTCGTCCCAAGTATCATCTCTGTTCACATGAAACGCTGGATACGAAGACAACACTTGGGCGCAGGCTATGCGCTATAGACCAGCGTAAAGAATTATCAGAAAGCACAGACAGCTGCCTTCTATGACTGTGGTGTTGGAAATTTGATATAACGCTTCAACAAATGTCTAAGTCGGAGTGGTGACTATGTAGAGAAGTACCTGGAAGGTGTAGCTAAATGTGTAAAGAAAACAGTTTTGATTTTCACTTTGGTTTCCATTTAGAGACCGATCGCTCCTTACTTTCCGAACAACCCTCGTACAATGCAGATCTGTGACAGCGGTATTGCGGAATTATCGACCTCAATATGGCCGGCCACCACTGGCAAAAACAAGCATAATGAGGTGGTTCAAAAACTTTAAAGAAATAGGCAGTGTCAAAGATCTTCATCGAATTGGACATCCCCCTGTGTCTGAAGCACATGTTGACAGAGTGCAAGCTGCATTACAACGCAGCCCCCAGAAGTCAGTTCGTCGTGCATCGCGCGAATTATAGAAGGAAGATCAACTTCCATAAAGTGTTAAATAAGCAGTTACGCCGTTTGCATACAAAGTACAAATGGTCCCAGCATTGCAGAATGATTGTCCTCTGTGAAATACATTTGCGCATTCCATGCTTGCCTCCATAGATGCTGATAATGACTGCCTGAAAAGCGCATGTTTCCTGATGACACAGTGTTCCACATTTCTGAGCAAATGAATCTCCTCAACATTAAGATTTGGGGAAACCATAGAACACATCTAAGATGGTCCGAAACTTATTGTTTAGTGTGGCCAAATGCATTGTGGGTGGAAGGACCATTTTTCTTCGCAGTGAAAACCATAATGGGAAAAGTTTACCCGGACACGTTCGAACAGTTCCTTCTACCACAGATCGAAAAGCTGCAGCCCCCCATCATCTTCCACTATGATAGTGCACTCCCACATAGTAGTCTTAATGTGTGAGATGTGCTGAATGGTACATTTCCTGAGAAGTGGACGGTCGTGATGGTCCCATCGCATGGCCCCCGCACTCTGAAGGATAGCGTGTACACAATACCAATCAATGATACTGCAGCCTTTCGTGCACGAATCAGTGAAGCAATCAGAACCGTTGATGTCGCAATGCTGACCCATACATGGGCAGGAACTCAAATATCCCCTTGATGTTCTACGGCCGACTAACGAAATTCTGAAATAACAGAAAAAAAATCTGAGAGCTGCTAAACGTTTTACAACAAACCATGATGCTTTGTCTCTAACAGTTTCTAAGTTATGAGTTTTGAAATGATAGCAGGACTTTATGGAGACCGTATAGCATTAGTGAGTACTGGATGCATATTGGATTGAGATAATGGCAAAGAAGGGACGTCTGCTTAAACTTGCACATATAATTACAATTTCCTCACTTACGAGTCTTAGAGATGTTTTGAAGGATTCGAGTTTGCACGCATTCGAAGTTAGTCCCCTATTAATTCGAGCAAATTATACTTGTATCTTAAAGAAACGCTGTTCTTTTAGTAAAGTCAACAAAAGTATGCACAGAAAATGGAAGAAATCGGAGTACCATAAATGAAAATACCTTGTATGTAGTACTCAGATGGAGGCAGCTACGCGTATGCACTAGAGCGACTGTATTTGCTACTATGTACTGACATGCAGCGCCAGACAGTGACGACACATTCAGCAGGATTCTATAGTCTTTCCTCGCTGGCATCAAGAAGTAGTATAACTTTACGTGAGCGTAAACCAAAGGCATGGTGTCACCTGGGCTACTGGGCGTTAAACATTCCAGAGAGGTTGGAAGTTTCGTAGGATGCTATGGAAGTCGCAAATACATGCAAGAGATGCGATACATGATCCTCTCCAATGAATGTCCCGTTCCATTCTCATTGTAGATACCATATCAAGACTGAAACCAGCAACAATTCATTACTGAATTATGAACTCCATACATCCCCAACTAATGGCTTAGGGTGCCTTCAACTGGGATATGAGATCACGCTTGCATCTTCATTTACACTCTGCAAACAACTATAAAGTTTTTAACTATAAATTATTTAAGATTTCTTTGCGTTCATTTCAACGGGTGGAACATGGACTGTCTGATTGCTTGTTCGCCTATGTGCGGACTGTTTTAAGTTGAAACTAGTTTTCGGAATCTGTTTGGGATTGAAACATGGAGGTCTGAAGAATGTTTGTACTTTACAAGCAGATTCTCTCTTCCAATTTTTATTTTTATTTGCACCGTTTCCGTTACAATGTCTCCCCACCTTAACTTGGAACTATTTGCGTCATCCTTCTTGGCATACGTTCGATATTAACTATTAATCCAACCTGTTATTGCCCCACACATTTGAGCCATATTCCACACTGGTCCGTACAAGTGGTTTTCACTAGAGCTTTTCATAAATTAACCTCCGACTGGATATTAAAAAAAGAAAACATTGATAATTTTATGTGTAATTCGTACTTACATATTGACATTACTTTTCCAGACAGTCGCAGCCTTATGAAGGTACTTGCCGCACCACGACCTAAGCTTCTTTATTCCCTCATGTTGGGGAAGAGATGAAAGTCCCTTGGTGTTAAGTCCGGACTATAGGGAGGATACTGAAAACCCTCCCTTCGTTCCGTTCGTAGAACGGTTCCTCCAGCAATCATCCCACGCACTTCGTATTGAATTGAACTTCGGAGTTTTGCAAAAGTCTCGCAATAAACCTTAAATGTCACGGTATCCTGATACATTAATCTCGTGAATTCTGTTGCCAAACTTCCTTTACTACATCAAAACACTGTTTTTTATTATTTATTTTATGGCCTTCATGGGCCACTGTAGTCAAAAATACAAAGTTCTAAACAAGTTGTTACACATGGATACAATTTGGTTCGACAATAACTTAATATATTTAGGTAATATAATTATTAGAGGCTATTCTTATATAAAAGGTGTTTTGCTCTTCTGTCTGCCCAATATTTCTTCATTCTTTCAGACATTTTCTTTCTTTCTTCATCTGAGAGAACTCTTCCTGTACTCCTTTTATTGATTTTCATTTGTAGTCTGGTTTGCGGGTCTTCGAGTATTCTGGTTTTCTCTGTCTTGTTTTTTAGGTCATCTACTGTAATTTGAAGTTCTCTTATATCTTCCTTAATTTCTGTGATCCATTTAATGTCGCTCTTGCTATTCCACAATTTTTGTATTATTTTTTTACTAATTCTGTTTTCTGGAGTTATCATCAGATGTCCAAAGAATGAGATGCGTTTCTTCCTGATTGTGCTCATGACTGGTTCTATTTTCTTATATACTGTTTCATTTGATGCTATTCTCCAATGTCCATTTATTTTATACTGTTTATTTATACATGTCTTAATTATTCTTCTTTCTATTTTTAGTATTCTGTCAATTTCTGCTGTATTAGTTGTTTTGAAGATAGTTTCAGCTGCATACGTTATTTCTGGTTGTGTAACTGTTTTATAGTGTTTTAATTTTGCATCTATAGATAGGCTTTTTTGTTGTATGTAGTTTTGGTAACGTAATTTGCATAATTCAGTTTTTTTATTCTATTTTGCCATGATGGCTTCTCATTTAGATTGTATGTTATTATTTCGCCTAAATATTTAAATTCATCAACAATTTTGATTTCCTGTTCTCCTATTGTAATTTTGTTTGCAAGTGGTGGATCAGTTAGCATAATCACCGTTTTTTCGAATGATATTCTAAGGCCTACTTTCTCTGCTATTTCTTGTAGTGATTTCACTTGTTGCCTGGCTTCTTGAACGGTGTTGGCTAGGAGAGCAAGATCATCAGCGAATCCCAAGCAGTTTAAGCTAATATCATCTTTTGCACTTCCAATTCTTATCCTCTTTGGATTGTCCTTGTACCATTCTCTCCTTATGTATTCCAGTGCACAGTTGAAAAGTAATGGTGATAGGCAGTCACCTTGTCTTAAGCCTGTTTTTATGAGGAATGGTTCCGAAATTTCTCCTCTAAACTTCACTTTTGATTTGGTGTTGGTTACAGTGAGTTGTATTATTTTAATTAGTTTTGGATGGAGTCCTAGATTTCTCAAAATTTTTAATACTGAAGGTCTGTGGAGACAGTCATATGCCTTCTTAAAATCTACAAATGTTATTGCCAGAGGTTTGTTCCGTTTCTTGTAGTATGCCATAATCAATTTTAAACTAATTATCTGCTCTGCACAGCTTCTCCATGGTCTGAAACCTCCCTGATATTCCCCTAACTCCTGTTCTAATTGCTCCTTGATTCTTTCATATAGGATCTTGGATAGAATTTTATATGTGCAATCTAGGAGAGAGATTCCTCTGTAGTTGTCTGGGTTGCTCTTATCTCCCTTATTGTGTAGTGGGTGGATGATAGCTGTGGTCCAATGTTCGGGAAATTGTTCTGTTACCCAAATTTTTGTTAGAGCCATGTGTAAGGAGGTCTTGACTGTGTCACTTGCATATTTCCACATTTCAACAAAAACCTGATCTTCTCCACATGCCTTATAATTTGTTTATTCTTTAAGAATTTCTTCTACTTCTTGGAAAGTTGGAGGGTCTAGTTTGTTAGGTTTGGTTTTTATTGGGGTATTTATGTTGATTTGTAGGGGTTCTTTGGGTTCCTCGCAATTCAGAAGTTTGTAAAATGCTTTTGCCATGATTTCTGCATTTTCCTTGTTACTGTGTGTCATTCTTCCATCTTCATCTTTCAGTATTAGTGTAGGGGCCTCATATTGTTGTAGTTGTTTCCCAAAGATTTTGTAGTAGTTCCTGGAGTTGGTTTTATGATAATTACCTTCTATAGACTTTATAATATCTTTATGAAATCCTCTCGATTCTTCTAATATTTTGAGTGAATTTTTTTCTTTCATTTTTTAAGTTGATGGCATTTTCTTCAGTTTTATGTGTCTGAAACCTTAATCATGCTTGGTGTCTATCTTCATGGAATTTGTCACATTCTAATGTCCACCATGCATGTTTCCTTCGTGGGTTCAAGGGAGCTAGATTCTCTGCTTCTTTTTTAAGATTAGGCACTAGTTGTTCTAGATCACTGTTAATTTGATGGTTTGTGTTATTTGTTGGTACTTATTATTTTTAATTAGCTGATGTGGGTCAAACCTCCTTTTTATTTTATTAGTTTTTACGGTTCTCTTATTTAATGGTGTGAATTTGATTTTAATTTTAACCATATAATGGTCTGAGCCTGTGTCTACTCCTCTCAGTACTTTAACATTGTGGATCTCCTTATGAAAATTTTTGTCCATACAGACATGGTCTAGCTGCCACTCACCCTTCCTCCAGTCTGGGTGTTTCCATGTTTTAAGTTTACTTGGCTTCCTCTTAACGTGTGTTGATTTAGCTATAAGGTTGTGTTCTCTGCAGAGTTCTAAAAGTCTTTGACCGTTTTTGTTTGTAAATTTATGTGGACTCCATTTTCCAATTATATCTTTATATTTCCTTTCTTTTCCCAACTGAGCATTGAAATCTCCCAATAAGATTTTTACATTCTTTTTATTTACTCTGTTCACAGTTTGTTCTAGAAGGTCCCAAAATATATCTACCTCTTCCTTTGTTCTTGTTAGACAATTTTTTTCATTTGTTGGGGCATGAGCATTTATTATTGTATAGGTTTTATTCATTGTTTTAAAGCTTAGAGTCGCAATTCTTGGTGATACTGCTTGGAAATCCGTTACTGAATCTATTATTTTTATGTTTACTAAAAACCCTGTTCCAAACTGGGGACATTGTTTCATTGCCCTCGGTCCTGGTTTCCCATTACAAATTCTGTATCCTTGTGATTCGAATGGGTCCTCTGTGGTGTTTCTCATTTCTTGGATCCCTGTTATTAAAATTTTTTGTTTATTTAGTTCATCTGTGAGCTCCTTGAGTTTTCCGATCTGAAGTAGTGAGTTTATGTTGTGTGTTGCTATATAATTTATTTGCTCATGTTTAATCTTCTTTTTGTGTTTTAGTGTGCATTTGGATGGTTGCAAACGCTCCGATTCGTTGCTGTCTTCTAGTTGACTACCCACCGAATCCGATGTAGCCTTTTCCTGCCTTTTTGAGCAGGACGGTGGCATTTTTTTCCTAAAAGACCTTTCCATTTTTGACTGTCGAAGGTTGTCAACCTTAGTTGGGCAAGCTCCGATTTACAACTCCGGTTGTTAACCGCAGTGGGTGTGTTTGGTCCGCGGGAGCTATTTTATTTCTCTCAAGTCCGCCAGTAAACCGGTGAGGACTTCCCTATCCGCCACCTGGGACGCTCCACGTAGGAGTATCACCTCTCCTCCTACTATGACAGCATAGTAGGTTCGTGGATCAAAACACTGTAACATAATTTTGCGTTTTTTTTTTTTTTTTTGAGCTTACTGGAAGAATGAGTGTGCATCCAGTGTTTGAACTGTTCCTTAGTTTAAGAATTCACGTACTGCACTCACGTCTTGCTCCAGTCACGTTTCTGTTCAGAAATTCCCGCCTCTTTATGGTAGTACTGAAGGAACGCTGAAACATGTCGCGACGTTACTCCTACAAGCTCGACAACACATCATTGGTCCCCGAGGGGAGGATTGCCCGCTTACCAGGTAACTACTTCTCGCTAAAAACAGATTTCCAGGTGTTCCACTAGGCGACATCAGCAGCGCCGCCAGAAGTCATGGGAACGTACTTGCTTTCGCGATCCACATGACCGAAAACAGATACCATGATATCCTGCTCCCAGGCCGCACGACCGCCCGTCGGCAGGTAACTCGGAGCCAGGACTCCAGTTCGGACATCTAGCTCCATGCTGACGCCACCGTCTCTACTGCCAGCCAGCCCCCGCCGCTACGGACAATGTCCTGACAGCTGCGACGCCGCCGACAGATCTGTCTTCGTAGTTCTGGATGTTGTAAAACTTTGCTTAAATTATTCTTGTAGTAGATTGACTGCAGGCTGTTCCATGGGAATTTTTGACTCCATGCATAGACGACAGAACTTAATTTACTTGATAACTTTTCACACCATGCCACGGCAGAAGAACTGAAGCTCTTAGTGGAACTTTGCTTCAAGACGGTCTCGGCAAGACAGCATTTTCATTGGTGTGACAAAATTGTTTTCTAAATTACGGCCTTCAGCTGTCAACTTGTAAGTCTTGTTAATTATTCATCGGAGTAGATGAATAGTGTTTATTATTTTGGTAAAT
Organism: Schistocerca piceifrons; assembly: GCF_021461385.2. Classification (NCBI taxonomy): domain Eukaryota; kingdom Metazoa; phylum Arthropoda; class Insecta; order Orthoptera; family Acrididae; genus Schistocerca; species Schistocerca piceifrons. The sequence continues at coordinate 421,200,153 of NC_060149.1, read as the reverse complement.
AAATTTTTTGAAGAATCTGTGACATTTATTATGCCACCTACGGTGGGTTCTTCAGTAGCGAGGAAGATTATTGCAAGAGTCAGGTGTGCACCAACAGCAACATTTAGTGAGTTGCGTGTGCTCTCATCAGACTGTGCCAAGGTTTTCTTTGTTTTTTACTGCATAGATTTTGCTGACGCTGCAGCGCGTGCGACAAGCTCTTCAAGCCATGGCAGACAGAATAACAGCAGTTTCAGTCTCAATGCTGGAGGTAGCCAAACGTCTCTGCAGAATCAACACCATGGGCAAGGCGTTCCACATGGCAGCCTCTTCACCCCAGCCATTCGACCACAAGCTCGAGCCATGGGTAACGACCTCGTAAGGACAGAGCAGCACGCCCAGGGCATCTCCGATAATGAGCAGCAACGAGCTTTTTAGTTGGCTTATGCATGACCAGAGATATATCGTCTCATAAAACATCGTAACTCTGAGGCAGAGCCCCACGCTCTCCCACATGACTGAGCCAAATCAAGTTAGCTTGAATATTTTCATTCTCAAGTTCATGTGGCTGCAGTTAGATATACGTTCTTGAGCTGTCACAAGCTCAGTGGACAATCGCACAGAGAATATATTGCACCCTTACAAGGGCTGTCCAGGCTCTGTAGATTTGTGTGTAATAATCAGACACATGATATTAGTACATGCTACAGATAACACAATCTGGACAGATTTGTTGAATTTGAAAGACCCTCCATTAGAAACATGTTTGCCCCTCGTTAGGGCTTTTGAACAATCATTGAGTTCAGCAGAAACTCTGCAAGAGTTGGGTTGGGTTGTTTTTGTTTTGGGGGAGGGGGCGGGGGGGGGGGGGAGAGAGACCAAACAGCGAGGTCATTGGTCTCATCGGATTATGGAAGGATGAGAAGTCAGCTGTACCCTTTTCAAAGGAACCATCACGGCATTTGCTAGAAGTGATTTAGGGAAGTCACGGAAAACCTAAATCAGGATGGCCGGATGCGGGACTGAACTGTCGTCCTCCCGAATGCCAGTCCGTGTGCTAACCACTGTGCCACCTTGGTCGTCAGCTCTGCAAGACCCGTCCCATACTTTCACAACCAGGTTAACCTGTAGACCACCACCACCAGTCAGAACAGATTTTCAGATAGCACAAAAAGACCGGGCACAGAGGCTCCGACCCCAAAAACTGCGATCGTGTAGCCAGTGTTTTATATCACACGCCCACCATCAATATCATTGTTGCAGCGTAAAATGTACAACATGAGGGAATTCGGGACACCAGGTGGAAGCATGACAACCATCACATAAAATGTCAGTGGGCCACAATGTGGTCAATCCGCTGGAGGGATAACAGAGACTGGAGGCAAACCTTATCCAGAAGTAGCACATACCAGATAAGTGTTCCCAACCACCACAAACAGAATCTCCTTGACGATCTGCAATGATCATGTGCCACTCAGGCTGCAGATAGACACCGGTTCCTCGGCCACCATCATTGGCTGGCAATCCTAACAGCAGATGGGTGCGTAGGAAACGGATCTTTCTACACATTAGGAGTAGGGATACATGACTCTACACGCACTGCCCACTCCCTCAACGTTTCCACATCGCTTGACAAATTGTTTTCAAAATTCACTTCAGTTTTTTCTTAACTGGGACCAGGTATCAGAGAGTTGAAGCACATATAGCCCTACTCCCAAACGACACCCCATAATTCTTTAAAGCACATAATGTGCCTTTTGCCTTATGACACAAGCTGCAACCCGAATTAAAACGACTATAGGATGAGGAAATCCTTACTCCTATCTCAAACAGTCAGTGGACCACAACTATAGACACAGCAGAAAAACCGAACAGCACTCTATGCATATATGGTGCTTTCAAAAAACACAATAAACTCCCAGTCCATGGTGGACTCATACCCAATTCTAATGGTGGAGAACATCTTGGGCCGCTTAGCTGCTGGAAGAATTTGCGCTAAAATTGACCTCCAAGATGCACACCTTCAGCTCTCCCTGCATGCAAAATTGCAGCAGAAGCTAGTAATCAATACTCCATTCTTATTTTATCAGTACACCCGCCTACCATATGGAGTGGCTAGCGCCCCAGCCATCTTTCAAAGATATCTCAAAAATCTCACTCATGAAGTGCCAAATACAGCAAACGACCTATATGACATCATCCTCATGGGCAAAAATGGTGAGGATCTAGCAGACACCTTAGAGGCATTGTTTTCTGTACTTCAGAAAGCAAATCTGAAGTGCAATAAGGAAAAAAAAGTGTAGCTTCTTTATAGAACAAGCCGAGTACTTGGGGCACGTCCATAGTGCTATAGATATTCATCTCTCACTGCAAATGTGGAGGCGGTCAAACAATTTCCCACAGTAGAAGATACTGACCAACTCAAGTCAGTACTAGGGCAATTGAACTACTACTAGAAATTCATACAACATGCTGCAGCAATCGCAGAACCTTTTCATAACCTCCTCCGGAAAAACGTGAAGTGGAAATGGATTGATTGATTGATTAATTGAGAGGAGTTATGGGACCAAAAGGCGAGGTCACCAGCCCCGTGATTCAAAAGTGAGTCACAGAAGGAGGGGGGTCTGCTAAAAGTGGACGTATCCAGTCAGGGGAGTCAAATTGTAAAATAACGATCAGTAAACACACACGGTAAAGGCATAAAAGGTGAAAACAAATCTAAAAACTGGAAAAAAGGGAGGCGACCATAGGGTCACAGACCGAGAAGACTGTAAAAGAAGACCTAACAACAACCAACTAAAGTAGAACCTTATATCTGGAAATAAAAACCACTTTCACGGAGGAAACTGAGGACCAGTTTGACCATTCGTGGATCGTTTGCAAATATTAAATTTAAGGAATTAGGAAGACTATACTTAACATGAAGGGCCGAAAGTGAGATATCGTCAGTCTGGCTCCACGAACACATTGTGGGGATGGGTTGTTACATAGGAGGAAACAATAGGTGAGCCGGGTACGACCAATGCGTAAACGGCATAAAACAGTGGACTCCTTTAGAGAGGAGTGAAAGGAAGACCGTCAAACTGCTGGAGACTCCTTGAGTGTGCTGAGTTTATTACTATGAGCAGTAGCACTCCAGATGACATTCCACTTTTGGGCAAAGAGAGATTTCATGTAGATCCACATATCTGCAGCTGGAATCATGAAAGGAAACGGGGGTAAGTATTTGCTTCTCTAGTCAAACGGTCAACCATTTCATTCCCTAGGATGCCCACATGACTTGGGACCCAGAGAAAGACGACTAAACAGGTGACATGCTCAAGGGCAGAGAGAAGATCGTGGATAGCAGAGGTGACGAGAGTAGCATCGGTCGATAGCCTGCAGGCTGCTCATGGAGTCTGAATAAATTAACACACTGTGGAGGGAGGCCTGAGAAACAAAAAAGAGGGCCCTGTGAATGGTTTGAAGCTCTGCTGTGAACTCACTAAATGATCCCAGCAATAAATGGTGTTGGAAGCCAGTAGGAAACGTGAAAGCGTATCCCACCTCATCGATTGTCTTAGAACCATCAGTGTAATAGATGGTGGCACCCTGGAACTCTGCAAGGATGGCACATACAAGACGCCAGTAAACCATGGGAGTGACAGAGATATTAGGACCCTGGAATAGATTGGTCTAGGCACCATCCAAGGGGGGTATAGGAGAAAAGACAAAGGGTGCAGTCCAGTGAGTAGAGATACAGATCCCAACAGAGGGAAGTGGGACGCATGCCAACCAGCAATCCAACCCATGGGTGGGTGTTAGAAGGGAGACATCCCTCACTGGCGAAAAGCACTGGGTACACAGGATGGTCAGGGAACTGGCGAATGGCGATTGCGTAAGAAAGAAGGAGTTGGCTCTGTCGGATGTGAAAAGGCGGAATCTCCACTTCTGCGAGAAGACTGTAAATGGGACGAGCGTGAAAGGCATCAAGAGCCAAAAGCATCCCACAATAGTGAACAGGGTCAAAGAGTTGCAAACTGGAAGGAGCTGCTGAGCCATAAACCTGACTACAGTAATCTAATCTGGACAAGACCAGAGCACACTAAAGATGGAGAAGAGTGGAACAGACTGCGCCCCAAGATATGTGGGCCATGAGGCAGAGAGCATTAAGCTTCCGCATACATGTAGGTAGCCTTGAGGTGACGAATGTGGGGCAGCCATGTCAGCTTGTCATCAAAAATAAGGCCCAAGAAATGGGACTGTGCTACAACATCAAGGAGCTGGTTGCCTAAATAAAGTTCTGGGTTGGGGTGTAATGTAGGTCGATGACAAAAATGCATAACCCGCGTTTTGGAAGAAGAAAACTGGAAACCATGGGCGGTAGCCCACGCAGAAGCCTGTCGGATGGCGCCTTGGAGCTCGATCTCAGCAGATACTACCAAGTGGAAGCTGCACCAGATGCAAAAATCGCCGACGTACAATGCCAGGGTAACCAGAGGCCCAACAGAGGTCACAAGCCCATTGATCGCTATGGGGAAGAGTGTGACACTTAGCACAGAACCCTGTGGGGTACCATTCTCCTGAATCTGAGGGGCGCTGAGTGAAGTGCCAACTCGAACCCGGAAGAAAAAATGGTTCAAATGGCTCTGAGCACTATGGGACTTAACTTCTGAGGTGATCACACACATCCATGCCCGAGGCAGGACTCCAACCTCCGTCCATAGCGGTCGCATGGTTACAGACTGTAGCGCCTAGAACCGCTCGGCCACCCCGGCCGGAGAACCCAGAAGAGCCAATGTGATAAAAACTTCCGGATAAAAATCAGAAGAGGAGCACAGAAGCCCAAGTCATGGAGGGTAATTAAAATACGATGGCGCCAAGCCACTTCATACGCCTTACATAGGTCAAAGACGACTGTGATAAGGTGGTGGCAGTGAGTAAATGCCTGTCAGATGGCTGATTACAATTGGAGTAAATGGTCAGTTGGAGATCGCCCTGCCTGGAAGCCACACTGAGACAGGGATAAAAGGTCCCGAGATTCGAGTACCCAACATAATCTGAAACTGACCATCCTTTCCAGCAGTTTACAAAGTACATTCATCAGGCTAATTAGGCAGTAGCTGTATAGAGACGTGGGGTTTTTCCCGGGCTTTTAAGGACGGGAATAACTATACTGTCTCGCCATGAGCCAAATCTGGTTGAAGAAACTGAGGAGCTGTTGCCTCTGGGCAATATCCAAGTGTTGGATCATCTAGTTGTGGATGGAATCCAGGCCTGGGGCTGTGTCTCATAAACAGCTAAGAGCCTGCAACAATTCCCATTCAGTGAAGGGTGCATTATAGGGATCAACATGGCGTGGGATGAAACAAAGGGGGGGTCTGTTCAAATCTGCATTTCTGCCAGAGAAAGGTAGTAGGGTAGGAAGAGGATGATAATGCTGTCACAAAGTGTGTTGCGGGGTGTTCTGCGAGGACCAATGGATCAGTGCACGGAGCGCCTTGGAGGTTCAGACCCTGCTGTCACAAAGTGTGTTGCGGGGTGTTCTGCGAGGACCAATGGATCAGTGCACGGAGCGCCTTGGAGGTTCAGACCCTGAACGGTTTACTCTCGCTGGCGACCCAGAAGTCTATGGTGCTTGGATCAAACATGCAATGAAGAGGCATATGTCCCCAGGGAGGAAACATATTGCTCCCAGCATTCCTTTTCACTCCTCTTAATAAGATAATGAGCCTTAGCACAGAGATGATAAAAAGTGAGGAACGAAATTACAGTGAAATCCAGACCATTAGCTGCTTACAGGCGCTGATAAATATCAACGGGGACAGTTGAAAATGTGTGAACCAACCGGGATTCGAACCCAGGATCTCCTGCTTACATGGCAGATGCTCTATCCGTCTGAGCCACCAAGGACACAGAGGATAGTGTGACTGCACGGATTTATCTCTGGCACGCTATCCGTGAGACCCACACTTCCAACTTACTGTCCACGCACTACATTTGTAGTGCCCCTACCAACTATACTCATTACACGCGGCAGTCAATCTACCGATTCCCCTAAGAGTTTGAGCAATGTGAGGGCATCTGCTCTGAAGAAGATCATTGACCGGTAAGCATTATCAATATGAAGATGGTATCTTTTCTTTCAGATATGTCCAAAACAACAGATACCAACTTCATAGGCTTACTGGCGAATGATCTTCTTCAGTGCAGATGCACTCACATTGCTCAAACTCTAACGGAAATTGGTAGAGTGACTGCTGCGAGTAATGAGTATAGTGGGCAAAAGCACTACAAATATAGTGTGTGGACAGTAAGTTGGAAGTGTGAGTCTCACGGGGAGCGTGCCAGAGATAAGTCCCTGCAGTCGCACTATCCTCTGTGTCCTCGGTGGCTCAGTCGAATCGAGTATCTGCCATGTAAGCAGGAGATCCCGGGTTCAAGTGCAGGTTGGGGCACACATCTTCAACTGTCCCTGTTGAAATTTATCAACAGATGTAAGCAGCTAATCGTCTGGATTTCATTGCAATTTCATTCTTCGAGAGCTGCTAGATCACCAGTCTTCATATATAGAAGTGAGGAGGTTGGTCTGAGAAGGGTGTCGCTTAAATCGCTGCAGCACCCGTCTGCAGTCCTGGACAGCGACTGCGACATCCTTGGTCCACCACAGTAAGCCCTGCAGAATGCCCAACTTGGGGGCCTGTCTGCCTGGCGGCAGCAGAAGAAGAATAGAATTACCAGAAAATGGCACTGTCAAGAAGGTCATCCTATGATGACCAATGGAGGGAAGCCACAAGGACGGAGGAGGAGATCGTGAGCTCGATAGCAGAGAAGGTGCCATGAGCGGCACAGAAGTGAGTAGAGGAACCATTACTGAGGAGAGACAAATCGACGTCCTTGATAAGTTGGTCAATTAGAAGACCTCTACCTGTTTGAGTGACACTCACCCACAGTGGATGGTGGGCATTGAAGTCCCTAAGGAGGAGAAATGGGGGTGGGAGTTGCTGGATGAAGGTAGACAGTGTAACGTAAGGAAGTTGCCTACCTGGAGGGAGGTAGATATTGCAAATGATGATTGCCAGAATTGTTTGCACCCAAACCACTATCGCTTCAAAGTTGGTACATAGGGGGATCCAGTCACTAACGACATCGGAGCGAACCAAAGTGCAGTCCCCACCAAATGCTACCTGGGGCCAGCACGGTTCCAACAGAATGCCCGATAACCACGAAATGCTGGAGAGTGGTCATCACGGAAGTGCAATTCTTGAAGAACAAGACAGAATGCAGAATAGGAGGAGAAAAGACGTTGCATTTCCATTAGGTGGCGATATTATCCATTGCAGTTCCACTGGATGATCGTATGGCGAGGGTCCAAGGTGGACATGAAGAAGCCGAGGAGGAGGTCAGGTCACTCGGTCAGTAGTCATCACCGACATGGATGGCCTGACATCCATAAATGTCAGACTCACATTGTGAGGGGGGAGATGGCACATCCAGGGGCACTGGGGGCACCTTGTTGTAGGATTTATATTTCTTCTTCTTCTCTTTCTGAAGTGTAGGAGGGCAGGGCACAGGGGGAGTACAGGCTTCTGCAAGATCTGGAACCAAAAGAGAGAGGGCGACCTTGGGGCACACAGATGGTGTGCCTTGTGGCCGAGTGGTGGTAAGTGTCTTCTGGCCTGGAAGACGCTGGGGAGAGGGGTCCTGAGAGGGAGCCCGATCTGGGTAAGGACGAAGGAAGAGGAGGAAATGAAGTAACAGAGGCAAAAGTTGAAGATACTGACACTGGATGGTGACTCTCATACTTTTGGCGAGCCTCAGCATAAGACAGGGATCCAGGGACTTGTATTATTCGATCTTCTTTTCTCACTTGTAGGCCAGGAAATATGGCGAGCGAGGGGAGTAGTGGTCAGCACAATTGACACACGCAAGTGGCGGAACATATGGGCTTCCCTCAGGGAGTGGGTGGCCACAGTCACCACACAAAAGGTCAGCCACACAGCGGGAAGACGTATGCCAAAAATGCAAGCACTGAAAGCACTGCATAGATGGAGGGACGTACGGCTTGACGTCGCATCTGTAGCACATAACCTTGACCTCTGGGATGATATCCCCGTCAAAAGCCAGACTGAAGGCGCCAGTATCAGTGTGGTTGTCTTTGCGACCCCTCTGCACACATCGAACAAAATGAACGCCACATAGCTCCAGATTAGCGCAGACTTCATCAGTTTGCAGGATGAGATCCCTATGATAAATTACTCCCTGGACCATATTCAGAGATTGGTGATGAGTGATAGATACTGGGACATTGCAGAGACAATCACAGGCACGAAGAGCTGCAGATTGAGTGGCAGAAGACGCTTTGATCAGCATGGAGCCCGACCACATCTTACTAAGGGACTCCACTTCACCAAACTTTTCCTCAATATTTTCCACGAAAAACAATGGGTTTGTGGCGGTGAATGTGTCCACATACGTCCTAGTACAGTCGAGGTAACAAGGGCAGGGTTTCATCCCAAGATGGCGAGTCTGGCCCTCCTACCATGATGTAGTCGGGGAAGGGTAGGTTGTCGGGTCATATGAAGCAGCATTCAATGATCCTTCACCATTTGAAGAGACGGCCATTTGAGAACGGCCAGATTTTTGCAGCTTGATATGCTTCAATAAATGATGACTAACTTAAACCCTCAGCTGCCGACAGGTGTTGTTGAAATACCTCAGCAGGAGATCCCGGGTTCGAGTCCCGGTCGGGGCACACATTTTCAGCTGTCCACATCGAGGTATTTCAACAACACCTGTCGGCAGCTGAGGGTTTAGGTTAGTCATCATTTATTTCAGGGAAAAGCTGCACAGTCATCAACAGTATCTGTTCTTTCAAGAACAGTTACTGTCTTCATATATAAGATATGCTTCATGTGCCAAGCATCCACCCTGATACCACCCAATCTGACCAGGGCCTCTCGCCATGGGCGCTACCCAGCCACAGCAAGGGCCGTCTTGCATGGCGACTGTTACCAGGAGTTCTGATGCTCCAAGAAAGTAAGCAACCACTACTTGGCATACATAGGGAGGAAACAGCTCAGGTATCAGTAATGTGATCCCTGTGTTGTCAGGGGGCTCAGCTATATGGGTACATAACAGACCCACCACACGGACTGGCTACATGTGCTGTTGACCTAGCAGGGTGGAACGGGGCAACAGTGGGGAAGGGAGAGAGGAAGGAATGGGGGAGAGGAATCCACACCATAGATGCTAGGGAGGGAGTTCTTCCCCATATGGCTCACACTAAAAACAGGAAATTTTGAAGCAGAGGTCAAACCTCAAGTGGGGAACTAAACAACAAAAAGTATGAAAGAACAGACAAAATGAACAAAATTGCAAACAGTAAATGAAACCAGGTGGATAGCCAGGTTGACATAAATCATAACACCGAGAGAGGGGAAGGAGGTGGCTTCAAAAATGGTTCAAATGGCTCTGAGCACAATGGGACTTAACATCTGAGGTCATCAGTCCTTAGAACTACTTAAACCTAACTAACCTAAGGACATCACACACAGCCATGCCCAAGGCAGGATTTGGACCTGCGACCGTAGCGGTTGCATGGTTCCAGACTGAAGCGCCTAGCTAGCACCACTTGGCCACAGCGGGCGATGAAGGAGGTGGCAATGGGGAAAAAGCGAGGATAGGCAGGGAGGGCAGGGTGAAGGAAAAGCAGCCAGGGAAGGAAGAATTTGTTGCAATAGCTCAGGGCCCTGTGTGCACCATGCATGACCTCATGAAAGAACCATGAGCCCCTGGGGGAAGGTGGAATTGGACACCAGCATCTGACAGGTCTTTTGGAGAACTTAAGCAGGTCCTACAGGTCTTACTGCCTGTGATCCATCCAAACCGTTTGTTTTAGGTGCAGATGCTCCCTATTATGTAGTGGGAGAAGTCTTATATCACATTATAAACAAGGTGGAGTTGACCATTGCACTCACCTGCAAGACTCTGTCAACAGCTCAAAGAAACTACAGTCAAACTGAGAAAAACATTTTCATCCCTTTTCAAAGCTTCAGCATCCATTTCCACAAAGACAGCTCACTGCCTACAGTGGTGAGCACTACTTGTATCTGCAGATGATTATGACATCCAATTCTGTTCCTCCATGGAACATGCTAACATCGATCTTCTGTCCTGATTACCAGTAGTATGTTTCCACTTAGATAATGAGGCAGAAGAAGTCGTAGTTATCCTCCACTGGTGGCCAGACACTCTGCAGATGACCTAGTCATAAGGAGTCCTCCCCCTTCATGATAGCTCTGAAGGAATACTGAGACTGATATGTTGTGACATCGCACCTGCAAGGTCGACAAAACATAATACACTCCAGAGTCAAGGGCTGCCCCCTTACCAGGCCACCATTTCTCGCCCAAAGTCAGGTTTCCAGGTGTTCCATTAGGCAGCCGAAAAAGCTCTGCCAGAGGTCATGGGAACCTCCTTGGTTCTGTGATCCACATGACTGAAAATAGATACCAAGATATCCTGCCACTTGACGGTATTTAGGCTGGTGCAAAGCTGCCCATCTGCAGTTCCTTCCAAGCCAGGACTCCAGTTCGGACACCTAGCTCCATGCCAATACCACCATCTCCGCTGTTGACCTAGCGCCGCCAGTACAGGCAATGCCCTGGGTCCTGCGATGCCGCCGCCGACCTGTCCTCAACGTTGTGGGTGTTGTAAGACCTTGCTTAAATTATTCTTGTAGTACATTGAAGTGGTGTATTCAAGGGAACCTTAACTCCGTGTGGTCGACAGAAGACCTTAACTTTTTTGTTGGATTTTAACACCATGACAAGACAGAAACACTTAAACTCTTTGTTGAACTTTGCTTCAAGATGATCTCAGTGAGACTTAACATTTTCATATCTGGGACAAACTTGTTTTCTTAACTACAGAGTTCAGTCAGTGACTTTCAACTTGTAAATCTCGCATTATTATTCATCAGAGTAGACAATCAGTGTTTCTTATTTTTGTAAATAATTTTTAAAGAATCTGTGACATTTTTTGTGCTGCCTACAGCAGACTCTTCACAGACTGAAGCCATTCATTCAGTTTTGTGAACATCGGTTGGATATTTTGGTCCCACTGTGCATGAACTTGCGAACTGATGTCTCCCAAGCACCATTTTGTTAATATGTTGCAAAAGTTCATCAGTCACATTTGAATGTCTTCCTGACCACTCTCATGCACATCTGTGTGACGAGCCTTGAACTTTATGCATCGCTTTGTCACAACACCATCACTCGTAACTCTGTCCCTACACACAAGACACAATCAATGATGAATCTCAGTAGCATCTTTGTTTGCAGGAAGCCCATGACAGAATGTACCTCACAACTGATGGGACATATAACACTGCAATTGTTTGCTGCTTACACAGCGACACACTCGACAGAGAGCTGACAAACACAATATGACCTTCAAATTCTCCTTTTCCAAACACTAAAGATCTATGTAGCCACAAGCCTCTGTTTATTTTGAATAGCCTATTGCAGATTAATTTATTAGTAACCATCATAAACAATCTCTTCTGCATATAAATTGCTGGTTCTCAATCTCCTATCCATAAAGCTAATCCTGTCTTACCTGTGACTTATTAACTGAATAATTACAGTTCAACACATTTTTAGGTTTTCATGAGATTTGAAATTTCTTCTGACTGATAGCTTACTGCCAATGTTTGTATCAAGCTGATATTGTGTCAAGATCTGACTGGTTATAACAGTAACAATAAAACTTCTTTATACAGGACTGCATCATCTGAAAAAGATCATAAATTGCAACTTGCCTTAATCGATTAAGGGAAAAAAATAGAATACCTGTATCTGGGTACCCGAACAGAGGTCTTCTCTCAAGTGAAGCCCACTGGCTTAATCATCTCATCAACTAGATTAGTGACAATAAAAATGTAGTTTGGTTCAATGCAGCATCAGAACAATATGCCAAAACTAAGTGAATTGTCTCTCTGATTTGCCCACAGTAACTTCATAACATAATGATGTGTGGTTGTGATTTTTTCCCATTGATCAGCAGGTCTAATCATTAACTTATATTGTTCTTCATAATGAGTGGTAACAGTTTCAAGCTCACTCAGCTCTTCATTTAATGCTGTTACATAAAACTCCATGTGCAGTTGGTTTCCATTAACACACATATCCTATTCAGTGACATCCTAAATCTAGTGGAATTCATTTGATCTGATCTGACCTAGTTCGATGATACAATATGTGTTGTATTGCTGAAGGTACAGGTTTCTTGTGGGGTGACGTAGACAAACAAATGTATACATATCATTGGGCAGTAGATTAGTGTATTGTTCACTACTGACACAATGATAGGCTATCAGGTATCACATTTAATCAAATGTTAACTCCCGCCCCCTCCCCCCACACACATACATACATACATACATACATACATATGAGAATACCTCTGCCGTTATCTTAAATTATGTCTTATTGGTAAGCAGGATGCATAATTTTGACATATTTGTATCCTGCCATTGGTGGGTTCCAAGGTGTAACACAGCTTACTGGTCCATGGAATCTTTTCCCATGCAGTGAGCATTCTAGGGGAAAGTTCCTGTACCTAAGCTAATTTCTGTGCCCTGTGATGTGTAGTGAGGTGAGGTACAGATGTAAGGTAGTGGCTTCCATATCAAACAGAGACAAAGTAGTTATGGACCGCACGGCTGCTCACTGGTTGTTGCTATCCACCACTGAAATGGTGAATGGTTTCATGCTCTGTGGTCTGTTTATCTGGTATTACGATAAGTGATAGTCAATAGCAATTCTTAGCAACAAGCTGATGCCAGTGACAGTTGATCCTAGTGGTAGTGGGATTTTCCAAATTGAGATAGGCTTCCTCACATCATACTTTAGGTGTGATAACACATGAAGAGCTCAATACCTGCATGATCTCTGAGATAGTGTGATCTATGGGCAAAGCACAGATGATCTGGCGGATGTCACATATCTTGTCCCTGCTGTGCATAGTTGTCTTGCCAGTGATCAGTACAAGGCTCAATGACATCCCAGCCATGTGATGCACCAAATATTCTGCCATCATAGTGAGCTCTCTTTCCAACACAACAACTATATCTAATTGAATCCATTACTTATTCATTCATGGTTGTGAGAAAGTTAAACTATTTCTAAACCATTCGGGAACCAGATAAAACATTACAATTGCAATACAGCATCCTTGGTGTCCTATATAACCACATACATGTCTCAAAAACAATTTTTACAATCCTCGTTACTTTCATAGTTTGTACGTAAATGCAAACACAGCTCACCTCATCGTCGATCCACACTCCCATCGAGCGCCACCTATCCTATCCCATCCCATTTCCTCCATATTCACTCTTCCAAGATTCCCACAGGAGGTTGTAAGTATTTGTGCATTCACATTGAATAAGGTGGACTCATTGCCTAGCTAGGCCTATCAAATCCGCAGCTGTTATACATTATACATAAATTGAAGGTGGAGAGAGGAAGAAAGGAAAGGAATGGGGAGAGATCACTGCTGTCAGCTGTATTGTGACATTGTGCAGACTTGGTGGTGAAAAGTGTTTGAAAGAACGGACACCACACATTCATGTAGTTTGATAGGCCCAGCTAGGCAATGAATTCACATTCTTCAGTGCAGATGCACAAATATGTCTGACCTCCAGTGGGAATCTTGGAAGAGCAAATATGGGGGAAATGTACAGGGACTTCGGATAGGTGGCACTCAGTGAAGTGTGGATTGGCCATGAACTAGCTGAAATAGTCCATGCAGTTGCGATAACACTGTGTCCTGGATGGCGCAGCAGTTATGTCACCTGCCTAGTAAGCAGGAGATCCTGGGTTCGAATCCTGGTCCGGTACATATTTTCACTCATCGCTGCCAATTCTGCGTAATGTCCCAATGCACATGATAGCAGTGATCCCTCCCCTTCCCTTTCCTTTCCTTTCCTTTCATTTCCTTTCCTTTCCTTTCCTTTCTTGCCCTCTCCACCTTCAGTTTACATATAATGTATGACAGCTGCAGGTACGTGTGGTGTCTATTCTTTCAGATATGTCCGAAAGAACAGACACCACACATTCACACAATTTCAGAAGTTGTCTTTTTGTGTGTATCAGTCATCTCTTTGTCAGTACTCTTTTGGCCAGAGGAAATCACAGAGGTAAACATAAATGTGCATTATCGGTACAGTTCAGTAGAGTTGTGAATGGGACAGTGTAACTTGTGTACACTGCTCAGAGTGTCAACATGCTTGAAATGGCAATTTCAAACTTAGACTGGGCATAAATTGTCATTTTATGGCAAGATAGTTGTCAGAAGTTGCTGTCTGAAGTGGTATACATCACATCTCTGGAATTCTACCTCTTAGAGATCACTTGCAGCCAACAACACCAACTGATGACCACCATCTACAAATTATTACTCATACATTCCCCCAGGAAAATGAAACAGAACTGTGTGTTTCCTTTGTATAGGTAATTAGGAGAGCTGTGTTGACCCAGACAGTACACAACCATCTACACACAACCAATTTAGCCATCTGAAATTTTGCTCTAATTGCACTTAAATTGTGTCTACAGCTTTGTGTTAATTAGTTATTTACACATCCCATAGATCATTTGAACAATTCTTTTATCAAAATGATGTGGAATGAGTTGGTTTACAGGATATGTATACATGACTAGTGTCAACATTAATGAACACATTATTTTTATTCCTACTTATGCAACTACACCTTTTTTTAATACTGGCTACCATTTTAATGAACAAATTCAGTCATCAGTGGAATAGCAGGAGTTTTGCACGGCAAAAGATTTTAAATTAGATTTAAAATTTGTTTCATTACCTGTCAGACATTTTATGCTATTGGGAAAATGATCAAAAATTTTTGTTGCTGTATATTGAACTCCTTTCTGAGCTACTGACAGCTATTGTAGTAGGTAATAATGGCTATTTTTCCCTCTGATGTTGTAGGTATAGACATCACTGTTCTTCTCAAACTGTGATGAATTTCATTAGCAAATATAATGTTTGTGATGATGCAGTTAACATGCCTAGCTCCTTGATGAGATACGTACATGATGTCTGTGGGTGAACACAACACATCACTTTTAATGCTCTCTTTTGTGCAGTCAATACTTTCTAAGTCATGTGTTACCACAGAAAATTATTCCTCAAGACACTAATGAGTGGAAATATGCAAAATACGTCAGGAGGATGATACACTTGTTTCCAAGATTAGCAATTATATGGAGAGCAAAAGTAGCTAAACTTAATTGTTTGAGAAACTCATTAACATGCTTCTTCCAGTTCAAGCTTTCATCAGTACATACATCCAAAATTTTAGATCATTCTAGTCTATTTACTGACTCTTGCACATGTGCAACATCAGTTATTGGTATGACTATTTGTCAGAACTTAATGTAGTATACAAGTAATGTCAATTTTTCACTTGCTCTGGGCTTTACACACATTTCCCTCTTCCTCTACATATGATTTTATTTCTCTTGGTTAGCCAATGCATATTTTTTTTTATGAATCTTCTGGATAATTTTTTAAGGAGAGCAACTTTCAAATATTGCTAAAAATTTACTATTTAATAAACAGAATTTGTCATTAGCATCTCTTTCTACATATACCTCATCTCAAATGACCTCTTTTAGCTTTCTCTTAGAACATTGTATCCACCTCTCATCAATAAGCCTCACTGCTTTGTATGAACCAGCCTCAGGATTGTAAGGTGCCATACTATTTATTCACATTAGCTGTGCATCATGATCATATAGTCCATTAGGAACTGGGCACACACTGTTTCAGCACGTGCACCGTCTATAACAATGTTAACAAGCAGTGTCCTACTTTTTGCATTAGTTGGACAATTTACTACGAAAATTAGATTGAAACACCAAGATACTAATTGTTACAATTATAAGAGAAGCATTCTACAGTAACAACTGGCAAGCAAATGCTTCAAGGTGCTGATCAACACAAAAACTATTTGTATCTACAATTTTGACTTTGTGTCCAACTTTTATATATGTTGCAGCTCCTCCTTTTTCAGTGTTAACTCTACATGAAAATGTCTGTAATCCCTGATACTTAACATCTCCATCACTGTTGTTACCTGGTGTTATGAAAGGCACAAAACATCTATCACTTCATAATTCTCCATACCTTCTAGTCATACAATAAGATCATCTATCTTGTTTTTCAGCTTCTAATGTTCTGATGAACCAAATTTATTTCATTTTTCTGGAAACTGTTACATGAATTATGGTCTTGTACTGGTCTACTCTCTTTCAGCACTCTTTGACTGTAACCTGATTCTAACCTAAAAAATGTGGCCCATTGTTTCCAGTAATGCTTGTGCACTCAGCAGCTGCTAGATGGCACCATTGTATTCACCTATGGTAGGTTGCAGCATTATCATATCAGTCCACTTTGCATTGTTAAATGTAAAGATGGCCAAGCCACTCTGTTTGCACCACAGGAGAACAGTGGTCCATAATCCATTTTTTGTGGTCAGGTGTGGCAATTCATACAAGAATACAGGGACAACATATTGTGATAGTGAACTGTTTATTAATGGATTGAACAATTCAAAAATAGATGAAAGAGTGTGATGGGCGAGGTAAGAGTGGGGCATTCAGCTACAGCCACACCTGATGCCAATACTGAACAAGTCTATGGCCTGATTCTGAATAACAGACGAGTGACTATTATGATACGACAAACCATTTGCAGATTACCCGTGGCTCCGTCTATGAAATTATGCATAACTGCAAGACCGATTCATGCACTTAAGAACAGACTGTCTTTCTGTTATTTATTGTTTTGTTTTTATTTCATAGTACAGGTTTCTTTTTTTTTATTTCACAAGGTTTATTCTTTCATTCCCTGCACCCCTTGAATCTAACTCCACAAACATTTGCAGATATGTAAATGGTCCAAAATACTTTTGAGCAATTTATTTCCTTAATACTCTTCCTGCAGGAACAAAGCAAATAAGTGTTACATTTGCAGAAAATTACAGCATTGTTTAAAAATGTAAACTGGATGTCACACAATTCTTGCCACAACAAGCAATACCCTGAAGATACATAAAAAATTGACATGGGAGTTAGTGTGTAGTTTCTGCATAGTGGTGCAATCCATTTGTGTCATAGATTCACAGCAGGAAATTTTACCTGTGTGAATGTAGTAGTGCAGCTGATGCAATGAGAGTGAAAGAAGATAGGTTGGAATGAGAAGCTGGTCAACAGAATAGAAGTGTTGTTTATCATATAAACTTTGATTTGGAAGTTGGAGGCAGGTCAACTCTGACACAAACGGGTGGTTAAATTGCATCCTCCTGTTTTTACAGATAGTGACAAAGATTAAACCATGGACAGCCAACAGCTACGAAACATTCTTATTGCTGATATTTGCTGTTATGTACTAACTCCCCTCCCCGCCCCCTCCAAAAAAAAAAGGACGTTAACTTCATCTCGTCAACATCTGCTACAGATACCGAAATCTGAAATTACTATGGGAAGAAGCCTTCAAGCAGATGTTGCTGTAGATAACTGAGGCAATTAGCCATGTGCATGCCATTCTCTGCTCTTCATAGAACACAAGTGTTGCAGTAGGCTCACAAGAATGTATACCAGACTGCTTATAAATGAGAAAACTTCATACATGAGTCCCAGTTTTACTTACAATGTGACAACAAATATGTTTTGATTTTACTGGGAAGAGGACTGTGTTATTATCCATGAGACATTTATACCATCAGACATTTGTACATGGGATGCCTTCACTAAGGTAATGTGTGTTTGTAGTGTCGAACATAATATCCAAACCTCAGTTTCATAGACCATGTTTATGATGCTCTCAGGAGTTGTGTTGTAGTTTGCTGTACTATTCTCTTGCACTATGAGCATCTTTGCTAAAAGTATGGACCTCACAGGTACCATTATCATCAACAGCATCTCATATCACTATCTACTGTATTGATACTTGAAATACCCATACTACAATAATGTTATTTGTATAATACTGAGCTAATACATTTATTTTGACAATTCAAGTATTAATTCTTTGGTTGCACTTAGTTTTTATTTATACTGCGACAGGGGTGTGTGTTGTACACTTTAGTATTTTTTATCACATTCAATAGACAACTGCATTATTGTTATTTCAGTGAAGTCTCCTTTGGGTATTACAAACTAGTGAGAGTTTCAGCTCCAGAAAGCATGGCATTCAGTGTTAAATATTCTCCCATATCCCAGGGTCATGGCACTGCAACTTGAATTGAATTGAATTGAATTTTATTTGATCCTGTAAGATTACATTGTGTACAGTAAATGTACGTGTAATATAGGACATGTCAAAGTACTAACATTCTTTATCACTTATCACTTATTTTTCTACACCTTTAGCTTACATTTTTACATCACTGATAATGAGTAACAATATATATAAATTTAATGGCATAAGTATTCTGCAACACTGTAAAACTCTTTTTCAATGAGATAGTCTTTAAGTTTCTTTGGAAAGTCATTGTGAAGTACACTATCTTGCAGGTTTTTGGGCAGACTTCTTAGTAGTCTGATACCAGAGTACTGGGGTCCTTTTTCTAGCATTGCCAGTCGGTGGGGTATGCTCTGTACTTCATTCTTCCTTCTTGTATTGTGGGTGTGTACACTAGCATTTGTAATTCAGTCCTCACTACCTTTTGTGATGTACATTATTGTTTTGTATATATACAACAATGAAAATTTAAGATACCTAAATTCTTGAAACAGTTTCTGCACGTTTCAGAGGTCTTTCTTCTTAAAATGGTTCTAATTGCTTTTTTTTTTGTAACGTGAACACTCGTTTTGTCTCTTGTCTGTTTGAGTTTCCCCACACAGTCACTCCATACTGTAAGTATGGTTCGAAAAGTCCATGATACACTGTACACAGAAGGTTCTTGTCTGAATACTGTGATAGCTGCATCATTAAGAATATGACAGAGCTCAGTTTCTTACAGACATTATTAATATGTTTTTTTCCATTTCAGTTCATTATCCACAAGAATACCTAAGAATCTAGCAGATTCTACTTCTTCCAGCCTTGTTCCATCAACCTCTAAATCCATGTCTACAGCCTTTTCCTTGTTTTTAAACACTGCATACATAGTCTTTTTTAGATTTATAACCAGTTCATTTTCCAACAGCCATTGAGCTGTGACATTTGCAGATATGTATGCTCTTCTCTCAAGCTGTTCCATATTTTGGTCACTATTTAGTATTGTCATGTCATCAGCATACAATATTTTTCTTTCTTCCTCCTCAACACCTATATCATTAACAAACACATTAAATAACAATGGCCCCATTACTGAACCCTGCGGCACTCCATATTTGATGGATTTGGTTTCTGATTGGTACGAGTTTCCTAATGATACATACTGCTTGCGGTTGCACAAGTATAATTTTATCCATTCATCTGGTTGCCCCCGAATGCCATAGTTGCTTAATTTTTGTATCAGCATTTCATGGTCAATGGTGTCAAATGCCTTTGAAAGATCCAGAAACATTGCACAGACAACCTTTTTCTCATCTAAGGACTGTAAAATGTATTCTGTTAGACTGGCAATTGCTGATTCTGTAGATTTACCCTTTCGTAAACCATGTTGTGAGGGTATGAGAATGTTATGTTTGTCCAAATAGTTAACTAATCTGGTATACATACGCATTTCTAGGATTTTTGAGAAACCTGATATCAGTGAAACTGGTCTGTAGTTATTGGGATCATCCTTATACCCTTTCTTGTACACTGGCACTACCTTCGTTATCTTCAGTTTTTCTGGAAAAATTGCATCTCTGAAAGAACAGTTTGCTATGTTCAGCAGTGGTGTTATTATCTCCTCACATACCAGCTTTATTACATGATTTGATATTTCATTTCTTGGACTTCAGTTTCTGTATAATTTTCTGCAATTCATCTTCCGTGACTGGTCTTAAGAACATAGTACTGCATGATCTTTTTGGTACCTTAATACCCTTCTGTTTTTGACTATTTCTTTCCAATTTTAAGCTTTCTACTACACTGATCTAGTTATTATTCAATATGTTTGCTATTTCCATACTATCTGTGACCACTGCGTTGTCTATTTTAATTGACCTAATACCTTCTTCTTTGTTTGACCCATCTTTTTCCTTTCTTTCAGCACTGATTGCATTCCAAGCTGCCTTTGCCTTGTTTTTTAAGTTCGCTATAGTGGTGTCAATTGCTCTTGCTTTGGCTTCTCTTATTGTTTTTCTATACTTATTTTTTAACATTTTATAGTTTTCAGCTTCGTCCACCCGTCTCACATCCTGAAGCTTCCTTCGCTGTTCTAGTATTTCACTGGTAATCCACTGTGTTTGATCTTGCTGCCTTTCTTGTCTCTTTACTTTGGGAAATGCTACATTAAAATGGTACTTAATTGTTGAAATAAATGCATCATATTTTTCATTTACACTCTGGGCCTGCAGGGTTTCATTCCAGGTTAATCAACATTGGTCTAAAGATGTTGATATTTTGTTCACTGATGATCCTAATTTCTTTGGTTGTTTGTTTTGGTTCTGATACTGTGTCATTACTTCTGCAAAAGCTGATTAGTTGTCCATGATGATCAGATATTTCTGTCTGAACTACATGTGACTTATAGTTACACATATTAGTAATTATGTTGTCAATAACTGTCTCACTTTGTGAAGTCACTCTTGTTGGTGCAGTTATTGTCACTTTCATGTTATGCTGTATTAACAATTCTTCAAAATCCTGTCTTATTTTTGTGTCTTTTCCCATGTCAATGTTGAAGTCTCCACATATAATAAGATTTCTCTTCATATTCATTCTCAATAAGCTAGCAATTTTTTTTAGAAAGATGCTAATATTGCCACATAGTGACCTGTACACACAAAAGACTCTAAAATCCTCTGCCACTATACCAGTAACTTCAAAGTCTTTTTCTCTAGCTATGGGAAATGTAGCAGCTTCACTGTTTACATTCTTTGATAGAGTACCGGTTTTAATATATATACAAATGCCACCACCCTTATATTTAGATCTGCAGAAGTAACTAGCTAGTTTGTAGTCGTTTATTGCAACATTATGTATTTTACTTTCAGTTAGTCCATGTTCACTTATGCATAATATGTCTGGTCTTACTTCACTCAGGAGTACTTCTGCTTCTAATTTTTTGTTACCAAAGTATTGAATATTTTGATGAAGTAATTTTATGTAATTTTTCTTTTGTTGGTTTACATGTTGTGAGCTGTATTCTGGGGCAAATTCTTTAGTATCGTCTTTTTTTGTATGGTGCTTATATTTTTCTTTTCCAGCTGGAGTGTATGATTTTTCACCCCCTTCAGGCCATATTAGTTTCCCTTGCATCTAATGATTTTGCAGACATCTGCAAACATTCTGCTGAACGTTACAGACCCCAGTCTATTTAAATGCAAGCCATCCTTCGCTAGTGAGTTTTCTCATAGGAATTTGTTTGGGTCTATAAAAATTGCCCCACGACAATCACATTGTTCTTTAAGAGCACAGTTTATTTTGGCGATATATTTTTCACTCACCGACCTTCTGTTTATGATTCCGCTAAGAATCAGATGAGATCCTGCATGCATATTTCTTGCAGAACGAATCGTGTTTCTTGTTTCGTTTGCCATTTCTTCCTCACTGCTGCTCCTTAACGAATTCGTTCCAACAAGTATAAACACCCCTTTATAGTTATGTCTGGTTTCAGAATCAGCTTCTGTAGTATCTTGTCTTGCATTTACCATATTTTTAAAATGTTTACCGAGTTGTTGCGTTCTAATTCCAGGTCGTACGCCGATCTTGCAATTGGGGACAGCGATATTCTTCAGCAGCGAATCGCCAATTATTAAAAAGTAATTTTCCTTTTGTTGCGTATCTGTCACCTTGTTTTTCCTTTTGTTGTATGTCACCACCTTCCACTTACATTTATCTTCCAGTTTTTGGCTTACTGAGTTTACCGAGACATCAACGGGAACACTTGAAATGTTGTTTTTAAAGTCCGATCGGTCACTCATGTTTTCACTGTAATTTGTATTCTGTCACACACACATCTAATAATAACAATAATCTTAGTATGTAGGAAGTCTATGACTGTCTGAGATGTAATGGTTCCATCAAATACAATATAAACAAACCCATTAACATTAAAACAATGTTACAGTATACGGGTGAGTCACAAGGTTTTCCCCTGGTTTCTGGAGGGTATTCCTAAGGTTATTTGGAACAAAAAATGTAAATACAGTAATGGGATCAGATCCATAATTAAGGAGCCACAGTAATTGAAAAACTCAGGAAATGGCAGAAAAAACTTTTATTGTAGGATTTCACTTTCAAAAATGCACATAATAATTAATTTAAACAATTTTGTAGCAGTCTCTTGCATTCAGAGTGGATTTAAAGGAAGTGTTCAAAATTTCCTCCCTGCATTTGAAGGCAAAGATTCGCATGGGAATGAACTGCAATTCATAATTTCACATGCTCGTTCCTTATTGATGTTGCAGCACCGAAAATGTGTTGTATCAATTCTTCTCATGTTTCCACCTTAACTTTGTACATGATGTCTTTCATCCACCTCCAGATGCAGTAATCTAGCGGAGTTAAATCTGGCAATCTGGCAGGCCAGTTGATAGGGCCCCTGCGACCTATCCATCGATGTGGGAATTGCTGATTAAGATAAGCTGTTACCACATGATGGAAGTGTGCAGGTGCCACATCATGTTGAACATACATGTGGCGTCTTGTTTCCAGAGGAACATCTTCAAGAAGCTGCAATAAGTCTTCTCGTAAAAAGTTACCATACATCTGACCATTTAAATTTTCTGGGAGAAGAAAGGGGCCCCAATAACTGATCACACACAACACCACACCAGATATTGACACTGAACCTGTGTTGAAATTGAGATAACTAGTGTGGCATGGGGATTTTCATCTGCCCAGATATGCATGTTATGTATGTTGTTCATGCCATCTCTTGTAAAGGTTGCCTCATCACTGAACATTATGAAGCGACAGAGCTGCTGATTTCCATTTAACCAGTTTCACATTACCATCACAGAAGCCCAAAATGTACACCAGCTCTCCATACTCCTGTGATGAAAACTTGTACAGCATCACAAAGTGTACTGTACACAGGAGACAATAACAGTAAACAGTGACTGCAGTATCAACAATGTGGTTGTTATGCAAACGTAGCACTCGCTGCACTTGTCTACGTAAGACTGATCATGTGTCCTGTGAACACAAGTGTAGCACTCCATACATCGTGGCATGTTTCAGAACTCTGTTGTAGCTTCTTAATTATGGATCAGATCATATTACTGTATTTACATTTTTTGTTCCAAATAACCTAACAAGGGAACCTCCCCGTCACACCCCCCTCAGATTTAGTTATAAGTTGGCACAGTGGAAAGGCCTTGAAAAACTGAACACAGATCAATCGAGAAAACAGGAAGAAGTTGTGTGAAACTATGAAAAAAATAAGCAAAATATACAAACTGAGTAGTCCATGCGCAAGATAGGCAACATCAAGGATAGTGTGAGCTCAGGAGCGCCATGGTCCCGTGGTTAGCATGAGCAGCTGTGAAACGAGAGGTACTTGGTTCAAGTCTTCCCTCGAGTGAAAAGTTTACTTTCTTTATTTTTGCAAAGTTATGATCTGTCTGTCTGTTCATTGACGTCTCTGTTCACTATAATAAGTTTAGTGTCTGTGTTTTGCGACCGCACCGCAAAACCGTGCGATTAGTAGACGAAAGGATGTGCCTCTCCAATGGCAACCAAAAACATTTGATAGCAAGGTCATAGGTCAACCGATTCCTCCACAGGAAAACACGTCTGATATATTCTATATGACACTGGTGACGGCATGTGCGTTGTGTGTTTCGATGTTTGTTTAGGTGTAGCGTCCCCATACTACAGCGCAGTTACCACGCATCGAACGGACAGATAATAATTGCCTGAAAATAAAAAATTAAACTTTTCACTCAAGAGAAGACTTGAACCAAGGACCTCTCATTCCGCAGCTGCTCACACCAACCACAGGACCACGGCGCTCCTGAGCTCACACTATCCTTGATGTTACCTATTTCCACATGGACTACTCAGTTTGTATATTTTACTTATTTTTTTCATAGTTCCACACAACTTCTTCCTGCTTTCTCGATTGATCTGTGTTCAGTTTTTCAAGGCCTATCCATTGTGCCAACTTATAACTAAATCTGAGGGGGGGGGGGTGATGGGGAGGTTCCCTTGTAAGGAATAACATCCAGCAACCGGGGAAAACCTCGTGACTCACCCTGTATATATTCCACAGTACTGTTACTGCTCCACTGATGGATCAACAACAAATACTGAAATTGGTTGACCGTAAATGAAGCAAATTTGAACTGCTTGCAGTCAGTTACATACTGTTAAAATCTTTATATGATATTGATAACCGCTCTCTATTTCCTGTATCTCAAGAAAATTCAAAGTGAAAAGGTACGAAAAAAAAAACAATTAGTTTTAAGAATGGAACAGTTACTACAAAATTTCAGTCTCACTTGCTGAACATATAATACAATGTCCCAAAAAATTAATTATGGGGTAATGTATCTGCAATATATTTTCCTCAGTCAGCAAATTCATCATCAACAGCACTAGAAAAAAGGCAGCCCAAATGTTGACCTCAAAGAAACTACAAGGATGAACACTGCTTAGTTATTGAAAAGCTTGAACAACATTTTACACTATTAGTGTGAGAAAAATGAGATGTTGCTACAAAAGAGCATTTACAATGATCATCATATTGTTCCCATCTTTTTTTTATGTGTGTCATGGGTATTTCATGTTGAGAGGGCTTGATTTGATAGGGATGACAGTGAAAGGCAATGGGCAAGATTTGGATAGCAATTTGACACACAACTGTAATCTCTCAATGGGTTTAACACAAAACCTGATCAGTTTACATATTAAATAGTAGCAACAGTCGCCAATTTCTGAATATTCTAATGTTCCTCCTACAAATCTACAGGGTGGATTCACTGGAACCTACATCTACATACATACTCCACAAGCCATCATACAGCGCATGGTGGATGTACCTTGTACCACTACTAGCCATTTCCTTTCCTGTTCCATGACTGTCTATATGCCTCTGTACAAGCTCCAATTTTTCTTATCTTGTCTTCACGGTCCTTAAGTAAAATGTATGTCGGTGGCAGTACAATTAGTCTGCAGTCAGCTGTAAATGTAGTTCTCTAAATTTTCTCAATAGTGTTTAGTAAAAAGAAAATCGTCTTCCCTCCAGGGATTCCTATTTGAGATCACAGGATACCTCCATAATAACTGGGTGCTCATTGAAACTACTGGTAGCAAATCTAGCAGCATGCCTTTCAGCTGCTTAGTCTTCCTTGTCTGACTTGGTGGATATTTCACACACATGAGCAGTACTCAAGAATAGGCCACCCTAGTGTTCCATATCCTCTCTCCTTTATACGTGAGCTACATTTTCCTAATGTTCTCCCCATTAACCAAATCTGACCATTCACCTTCCCTACTATCACCTTTATGTGCACGTTCCATCTGGTATCGCTTTGCAATGTCAAGAAGCACACCACTAATGCTGTATTTGAACATTATGGAATTGTTTTCCATACCTATTTACATCAAATTACGTTTTTCTGCAATTAGAGCATGCTGACACTCATCACACCATGATTTCCTGTTTGTAAACTTGCAAACAAAGTTGTAAATCTTCCACACACAGTTTCTGCTCGATGAGAAGCAGTCACTCTATTCTATTTTGCCCCTCAGTACGAGTCACTTTTATTGATGAAAAGTTTGACTTTATCTAAAATGAAATTCATTTAAATGTTACAATAATTTATAAAGGTGAGGGGTAAGTGAGGAAAAAGATTTAGTCCTGACTTTTCTATAATTGGATGAGCTTCGAACATTATATTAATCCATAATTAATAATGCAAGAATAATTCTTATGAAGCTTTTCATAACAAGGAAAATTGCATTTTAATTCACAACAAGATACATGCCTTCAGGAGGCACAATTCCCAATAAAGCTGATAGAAAAAGAAACAGTAACCTTAGTTTCAGAAGCACAGGTTACTTCCTCAGAGGAGAATGGACGAAAGAGTTGGAAGTGTAGAAAAGGGAAAAAATTGGGGGAGAATCTGGCCATTCAGATCTCAGGTAAAGAGGGACCCCTTGATATGTGAGAAAAGAAGGCAAAGATAAATGGAAAAGTGTCTTCGAGATCTGGAGAACCTTGACAGTAATCCAGTGAGCACAGTGGAAGATAGAGAGGGGCTGTTTTCCCCTCACCCTCACAACAAGTGGGTCCCTTTCACACTGGGGTCTGAGTAAATTGCACCCTTTTTTTTAACTTCCTCGGCATACCCACTTTCTCCCTGAGGAAGGAACTAGTATTTCCAAAAGCTAAGATTCATACACTGAGGTGACAAAAGTCATGGGATAGTAATATAAACATATACAGATGGTGGTAGTATCACATAATACACAAGGTATATAAGGGCAATGCATTGGTGGAGCTGTCATTTCTACTCAGATGATTCACGTGAAAAGTTTCTGACACGATTATGGCCACATGATGGGAATTAACAGACTTTGAACACGGAATGGTAGTTGGAGCTAGACACGTGGGGCATTCCATTTCAGAAGTTGTTAGAGAATTCAGTACTCCAAGATCCACAGCATCAAGAGTGTGCTGAGAACACCACACCTCAGGCTTAACTTCTCACCATGGACAACACAGTGACAGACGGCTTTCTCTTAAAAATTGTGAGAAGTGGTATTTGTGTTGAGTAGTTAGTGCTAACACACCATATGAAATAACCACAGAAATCAATGAGGGACATATGATGAATGTATCCATTATGACTGTGGGGCAAAATTTGGCATTAACAGCCTACAGCAACAGACGACCACCATAAGTGCCTTAGCTAAGAGCACAACAATGCCTGCAGTGCCTCTCCTCAGCTTGCGTCCTATTGGTTGGAAACTAGACAGCTGGAAAACCATGTCAATAAGCCACTGTGCAAGCTGGTGGCAGCTTCATAATGATTTGGGCTGTGTTTACATGGAATGGATTGGGTCTTCTGGTACAACTGAACCAATCGTCGATGGAAATAGTCATGTTCAGGTACTTTGAGACCATTTGCACCCATCCATGGGCTTCATGTTCTCAATGATGACATGTCACCAGGCCACAGTTGTTCGTAATAGGATTGAAAAGCATTCTGGATGATTTGATTGGTTGGTTGGTTTGTTTGGGGCATAACAGGACCAAACCACAGTCATCAGTCCCTTTTTCCTGACACAAGCAAGGCTCAAGGTACAGAAACACCCGAAGTACATTTAAGAAAGTAAAAGGAAAGGGAACTTCACCTAAAAAAAAAAAAAAATAAAAAATAAAAATAAAAAAATAAAAGGGAACGAACAAAAAAATGGTGAAAACATCCAACACAAGGAAAAGTAGGAGGTGGTATTAAGACCATAGAGCAGATGGTCTGGGCTGGCTGATCACAAGAATAAAAGAGGACAAACCAGTCAATGCAACATATTAAATGTCCACCCCAAAAAGACAAGGTGAGATGAACACACGTAGGGAAAAGACAACCACCAAGACAAACAAATGCAAAGAAATTGCAACAGAGTTAAAATGGAAGGAGGGTCTCCTGGATGATTTGAGTGAATGATTTGGCCACCCAGATCATATGATCTGAATAACATCGAACATTTATGGGACATAACCGAGAGGTCAGTTTGTGCACAAAATCCTGCACCGGCAACATTTCACAATTATGGATGGCTATAGAGGCAGCATGGCTCAATACTTCTGCAGGGGACTTTCAGTGACTTGTTGAGTCCATGACACATCAAAATGCTGCACTACGCTGGGCAAAAGGAGGTCCAACATGATATTAGAAGATACTCCATAACTTTTGTCACCTCAGTGTATTTTCACTTATAAATGTTTCTATTGAAACATCTTTAACTTTAGTTGTGGTATCAACGTTCGATACCACACTTGTTAGGGGTTGCAGCTATTGATCGCATTCCGCACTAGTATCACTGGACCCATGAGTCGAGACTAGCACCACTAGCGCCACACCGCGGCTTGCAACAAGTCTCTAGCGTGCGCTCAGCCACTCTTGCTTGGGACATCAAGTAGGAAAGTAGTATAGCCTTCAGCTGATAGGAAGCAACCTCTAACAAGGCGCTTAGTTAAAGTATGGCCTATGTGATGCCTTTATAGCTCTCTGTTTGTAATTATATTCCTCCTGACTATGAAGACTCCTGTACCACCAGTTAAGTACAATATATTTTTTTTTTCCAATGACTTCTAAGTATTTTAGTCATCATAGACCCAGACCATGCAGCCAGTTCCTTATTGACTTCAGTGACAAACCTGCTGTATATGCAAAGAAGAGATTTGTATGTTTGTATTTAGCATTGGCCACCAGTCATTCACATTGGCGACGGTTCATTTGTCGTCGTCATAACATTAGTAGTCCTGTTGTCCTCAGTTGTATGTAATGTTATGGTATGTTGGTAACTTTTACTTTTGGACCATCCAATTACAATCGAATGGAAACACAATTTTCAAGCCATATGCATTTCGTCTTTATTCTTCACAAGGCACCTTGAGTGGCCTGGAATATGCACATATTTTTGCTTATACAATTTAGTTTAAATTTTGGGACAATGTTTAGATAGGCTATAAACACTTCTGGTGACTGGCTTCTCTATGACGCAGTAATAACTTAAAATTCTGCTTACAGGATGCTTGGATGTTTTTCTACATGTTGCGTTTTTGTTCCATTTTCTGGCACTTTCCTCCTCCTTGCCATTTAAAAATTTGTTTTGCATACTTCACAGCTTTAGCAACTGAACACTTGTTTTGATGCTATGTTTTGGTTGGTGTTGGCAACTGTCGAATGTTATCGCCAACTACTGTGTGTAATTTTGAGATATCTGTGATCTCTCTCCCTCCCTCCCTCTCTCTCTCTCTCTCTCTCTCTCTCTCTCTCTCTCTCTCTGAGAAAACACACACACACACACACACACACACACACACACACACACACACACACACACAGATCACAGATGTCTCAAAATTACACTCAAGAGTTCGCATTACCATTTGATTTTTGACAACATTTGACAGTCAGCAACAACGACCACAACAAGTGTGCTGTGAAGTCTGCAAAACAAAATTTCAATTGGCAATTATAAGGAGGAGGACAGGGCCAAAAATGGACAAAAACACATGTAGAAAACCACCCACCAATCTGGTAGCAGAATTTCAAATTACTACTATGTCATAGTAAAGCCAACCCCTAGAACTGTTTATATATATTATAATCCCAAAATTTAAACTAAATTGTATAAACAAAAATATGTGATTATTCCAGGCCACTGGAGATGCCTTATGAAGAATAAATGAGAAAAGCTCATGGCACAAAAATTGTGTTTCTTTCAGTTGTAATTAGATGGTCCAAAAGTAAAAAATATCAATATACCATGTCTATTGAAAGTACTGTAATTTCTCTTTACCTTATTTTAGTTTTATTTTATTTACACCTCAAGTTCCGTAGGACCAAATTGAGGAGCAAATGTCCAAGGTCATGGAACATATCAGTACATGAAATTACAACATAGAAGTAATAACAGATAAAAATAAAATGTTTATGAACCCAAAAAAAGTCAAGCCATAAGTTTAAGTAAACACAGTCAACAATATAACATAAGAATCAGCTTAATTTTTCAAGGAACTTCTCAGCAGAATAGAAGGAGTCACCCATTAGGAAACTCTTCAGTTTCGATTTGAAAGTGCCTGGATTACTGCTAAGATTACTGAATTCTTGTAGTAGCTTACTGAAAATGGATGCAGCAGTATACTGCACACCTTTCTGCAAAAGAGGTGAGGAAGTCTGATCCAAATGCAGGTTGGATTTCTGCCGAATTAACTCTTAGGAATAAGCTGATATTGTTAACAAGAAATGACACTAAAGAATATATAAGCTGATATTGTTAACAAGAAATGACATATATTTTTCTTTATTGAGAGGCCAATGTCAAAATACCGCGACTAGTGAACAGGGGTCGACAAGAGGTTCACAAACTTACGCCAATTATTGCCCGAACTGCCCATTTCTGAGCAAAAAATATCCTTTTAGAGTGGGAAGAGTTACCCCAAAATATAATACCATATGACATAAGTGAATGAAAATAAGCAAAGTAGACTAATTTTCAAGTCAAATGATCACTTACTTCAGATACAGTTCGAATAGTAAAAATGGCAGCATTAAGTCTCTGAACAAGATCCTGAATGTGGGCTTTCCATGGCAGTGTACTATCTACCTGAACATCTAGAAATCTGAACTGTTCGGTTTCACTATCATATGCCTATTCAGTGAAATTAAAATTTCGGGTTTTGTTGAATTAAGTGTTAGAAACTGTAAAAGCTTAGTCTTACTGTGATTTAGTGTTAGTTTATTTTCTACACACCATGAACTTATGTCATGTTGCACACAACATCCTTTACTGCTAAGCTAGTGTCATCAGCAAACAGAAATATTTTAGAGTTACTCATAACGCTAGAGGGCATATCATTTATATAAATAACGAACAGGAGTGGCCCCAACACTGATCCCTGGGGCACCCCCCGCCCTCCCTCCATTTGACCATACCCCAACTCAGACCCCACATCACAGCCATTCTCAACACTGTGAATAATGACCTTTTGCTGTTTGTTGTTAAAGTAAGAGGTGAACCAATTGTGAGTTTTTCCCGTATTCCATAATGGTCCAACATCTGGAATAATATGTCATCAACACAATCAAATGCCTTAGTTAAATCAAAAAATATGCCTAGCATTTGAAACCTTTTGTTTAGCTCATCCAGTACCTCACAGAGAAAAGAGTATATAGCATTTTAATTTGTTTAGCTACTTCTAAAGACGAACTGTACATTTGATAGCAATGATCAATAATAACTTTAGCAAACACTGATGGCATAGAAACAGGTCTAAAATTGTCTACATTATCCCTTTCTCCCTTTTTATAAAGTGGCTTTACTACTGACTAATTGTTCAGGAAACTGACCATTCCTAAAGGAAAAATTACAAATATGGCTAAGTACAGGACTAACATGTGCAGCACAGTATTTTAATATTCTGCTAAGTATTTCATCATATCCATGAGTCCTTAGTCTTCAATGATATAATTATTGACTCAATCTCACTCTTGTCAGTATCACAGAGGAGTATTTCAGACATCAATCTCAAAAAGGCATTTTCCAAGAGAGTTATATGATTCCCTGTAGGAACTAATTTTTTTATTTAATTCACCAGCAATGCTGAGAAAATGATTGTTAAATACTGTACATATATCTGTTTTATCAGTAACAGAAACATTTTTATTACGAACTGACTTTCTATCATCGACCTCAGACATTTTTCCTTTGATTGCATAACACTAGAAAAATCTGCGTATCAATCACACTCAAATAATACACTAAAGATGGAAACCTACAACAGCACCACCATATTTAAAATAAAAATTAGTTTCTATACATGTGTCCCCTCCACGTTTTTGTTTTTACATTACTCAGACTGTGTGTGATGATAAATTATATTTTTCAAGCTCCGTTACAATCTTGGAACATGACAGACAATGACTGTTGTCTCAATAGTCTTAAATAACCAATTTTCATAAAAAATTATCTGCAAGAGCACAATACTTTATATTTTTTGTTAGAAGCCTATCAACTGCATTTAAAATTCAATCACTCTGCACTAAATATCATTTACCCTTAATCCACACAAATGAGAGTGTTACAAAAGTCAACAGTTTTCTGGATATTGGCTTTTACTTTCCACTCATTATCACACAACAAGGTGAGTACTCGGCATTGTCCAGATACTTAGTTATTCCAGTATTCTATTAGTCCATCTCCTTCTCCCCCCTCTCTCTCCACCTCCTCCTGCCCCCACTCTCTTCCACATCCTCCTCCACCCTGTCTCTGTCCACCTCCTTCACCCCCTTCTCTCTGTTCATTTTCTGCCCCCCCCCCTCTCTCTCTCTCTCTCTCTCTCTCTCTCTCTCTCTCTCTCTCTCTCTCTCTCTCTCTCTCCCCCCCCCCTTCCTCCTCTGTAAATCTCCTCCTCCTCACCCCTTGTAAGTCCAACTCCCCCTCACTCAGCTCTTTCACAATTTCCTCCTCCCCCCTTCCTTATCTCCTGCACCCCTTCCCTCTGTCCCTCTCCTCCTCTTTCCTCTCTTTGTCCACTTCCTCCTCCTCCTCCTTCTCCCCCCTCTGTCCATCTTCCCTTCCTCTGTCCATTTCCTGCTGTACCCTTTCCCTGTCCATTTCTCCCAGTCCCTCTCTCCGTCCACCTTCTCCTCCTCCCACTTCTCTCCACATTATAACCCCCACCCCAAAAGGAAGTCGCTAGTTCATACCCCCACAGTATTTCTTTCCAGATAGTAAGTAATGTATGCACCAAGTTTGGTTGAAACCAATCCAGGGGTTTAGGAGGACCTTTTATCCATAGCTTCACCCACATACGCACTTGTCACACATATTTAACATATGTTACTCATTTTTGTACCTCTAGCGAATTTTGTCCCACAGTTCCAGCTAAATATTTATGATAACATATATCCTGAATTACATGCGGTACAATGATACAATTTTGCTGGCACATCCAGTGGCATATGTAGATACCATTTTCCAATTGTGTTGTGAATAGAGTTAGAAATACAGAAATAATAAATTAAAATGCCACACATGATACAAGTTTCACTGTAAGCAGTAAACTTTTTTCCTTTCATCATTTTGCAGGGAGTGTAGGCAAAAAAATGTTTGACATAATGTGTAAAGTTTGTAGCAAGCCACTAAGTGCTCTTAATTCTCAAATACTGGATGAATATATTCTGGCTATTTGCACATCATGGGCTACAATACTTTTTCACTCCCACCCCCACTCTTACTCCTTTGAGAGGGAGGTGGTTCTTACCCCCACAGTGGCTGTTAACAGATAGTAAGCGATATATATACCAAGTTTGATTGAAATCAATCCAGTGTTTTACGAAGAGATGTGGAAAACACACACACACACACACACACACACACACACACACACACACACACACACACACAGAATATGTACACTTTTATAAAATGTTTGGAAGTGGAACATATCTGTAATAATGTTTTGATAATTTATAATAGTGAGAAGTATACTTCCACTATAGAACTGTAAAATTTTCTTAGGAAAGCTGCAGCAATATATATTACCAAATGGCGAACCCGGTTCACAGTCCCAGTTGCAGGCTGCCTAAATAACAGTTTCCAGGGGGACAACAAAGATTTGACTTTCAGAATTCCATATAATTATTGACCAAATTTAAAAAGTTAAAATACTGTCTTAATCTACCAGTTAAGAAGTATGAACTCATGTCAAAAGTTTAACAGTTAGACAAGTATTACAGCTATAAACTGGCAGCTTAATTTGTGGCATGCCAATTACCCAGACTATGTTCATCCAGTATTTGAGAATGACACTATTTAGTGATTTCCAAACAATTTTATACACAATTTGCAACCTTTATGAAACTTTTTATTGCTGATACACTCCACAAAATGATGGAAGGAAGAACGATCATCACTTATTACATTTTTATTGTTTATTGAGTTCTACTTTAGCATCTGGCATGACTCTTTATTTATTACTTCTTGACTACTCTTTCAAAGTGAAAAAAATTTGCAGTGTGTCCACATGTACCACTGAACGTACCTGCACAATTATATCATTGTATGACACGTATTTAAGGACCTATGATGTCAAACATTGGTATGTGTGAAAAACCAGCTTTTGTTTAAGATGGAGTACCCATTACCCTG
The DNA here is from genome assembly GCF_021461385.2 of Schistocerca piceifrons. Taxonomy (NCBI): domain Eukaryota; kingdom Metazoa; phylum Arthropoda; class Insecta; order Orthoptera; family Acrididae; genus Schistocerca; species Schistocerca piceifrons. Next base: position 421,166,169 of record NC_060149.1, on the reverse strand, counting down.
ACTATAATCATCCAGTGTTTCATAATGATAGCATTTAGGAATTTCCAATAAACTTTGAACACAATTAGAGTTTTGCATCTTGAGCCATTAAGGTTTTATATGCTTAACACCACATATTTAACTCATTTATAAAGTAATGAGACACTTGAAGTTGTTTTAGATATGGAAGTTTGATTTTTTAAAGAATTGAGGGTGGGGGGGGGGGGGGGTGTTTGCTGGTAGTATATATTACACAGTGACTAATATTTTGGAACTGTTGTTGCCTGTCATCAATTTTCCAGTGTATTTCTGTAAACAATTTTGTTGCTACCTCATTGGACTAATGTCAGATAGTGCACAACATTTCATTTACAATGAAACTATACAGAAGTACATGTGCACAAAAAAGCAGTGGCAAGTACAAGATTCCATGTCTTGGAACATGGAACTATGAAATTGCGGGTAAATGCAGATGACACTCTTCATGTTATTGCATTTACTTATTCCAGTGCAATACATAATACTTTCTTCCTAAAGGTGACAATGCTCAGTGACACAGTACTGGTCTCATCAATGAATTCCTTCAGCAGCAAACAGTTCACAGGAAGGAATAAAGAACTCAGTCTCTCGAGATTCTTTCGAAAGAGCAGGTGTAGCATCCACCTCAGGTGGTGAATTGCTGCTCAAGGTAATCACACTCAATATTGCCATAACTTGAGCTATGGCGAACTAATGCAATTATTTTGCTCATTTTAAACATGATCAAAATTGTAAATTTTTTTTCTTTAGAACTGTTTTCATGTTCAGTGTATGTACTATCATGGATCTACACTTTATTTAATTAAGTTTAATTGTATATGGCTGACAAGAAACTCCATTAATATTTTTGTGATTTTTTTCCTTTGACTTTTGGATATCTGAATATACAGGGAGACAGCTTAAATGTTTATTCTGTTAAACTGATGTTAGTCCAAGCAAAGGAAGTTATTTTGGTACATGAATAATAAACAATGAAACTATGTTTATGAAAGCAATTTACCCAGACAGTTAGAAGAGTGACATTACATTGTTCTTTTGGAGAGGTTATAAGTGTTCACTTTCTGACCTCTTAAGGGTTTTGTCTTGCAGTTTAATTGACTATAATGACTACTTGTGTATTGCACCTGTGTTTTTCTGGATAATGTCCAAACAGAAAGGAAGTGAGAAGGTATAACTAATTATTTTGTGGTAATTTCCATGATTACTTTACTCAAGTGGCTTCTCAATTGGTCCCATAAGGTTGTGTTGACCACATTAATTACATTTCTATCACAGAAGAATCTGTAGTGATCTGCAGAAGTTGAAGCCATGACTGTCAGGCCAACAGCCCAAAACACTAACTACTAGAAGACATCTGAAAACTCATGCAAGCAGATTGCCTATTTCTCACAAAATTGCATGGGCCATTTTTAAATTATAGACATCCCTGTACAATGTCTGGGATAACATCCTCTTTCCTGACTCATTAAAATAGGACAGGGTGGTCTGTACGAGTGTGATCACCCTTTTTAAAAAAAAAACACGCGGATAAACAGAAAGTTACAGTAATACAGAACAAGATGGGGAAGGGGGGTAACCTGTAAGGCTACGTTACCAATATGGCAACAATTTTGGAAGCCACTGTCTTGGATGCAACATGACTTGCAAATGGAAAGGTGGTTTGTGACATATCAAACAGATAATGAAATTCAGATGAAAAACAATGGTGCCTTTCATTGGAGCAAAGCTTTATTCATTCTTGAATTATGTTACATTTTGTTTAGCACAAGGAAAATGCTAGTGATAAAATACTAACAATACCAGCTGAACTTCAGCACAAGCATCCACAATCCACTCCCTCAGATGAGCAAGGTTTCTGATCTTCAGTGCATACGCAACTGTCTTCACCTGCCCGCAAAGATAGAACTCTAATAGACAAACTCACTCCATTGGACTTCTGTAGCCTATCCATCCCTGGTGAAACTGGATATCCCGGTGCACCAAGAAATGCAATGAGGAGAGGAACCATCATGCTAAAAGGAAGCTGGAATTAGCCTATCTTCAGGCATCAGTGACAGCAGGACATCTTTTTCCAACAACTGCAAATAACTAGCTACTGTTAGTGTAACCTGAATGAAGGGGAGCCATGTACTGAAGGTTGACATCTGACCAGTGACTGTGACTCTCTTTTTTTACTATCCATTCCCATATAAATTAGCTTCATCCATAAACAGTATGGCATATGTGAAATGATGGTTTTCATCCAACTTGTATGTCACCCATTCCATAAACTGAACCCGATGACCTGAAACATTTTTGATGAGATGCAGCATTTGCCATTTGTAGGGATACCACTTCTGTTTGGGCAAAATTCTCATTATTGATGTACGGCCAGCACAGTTTGCTGCAAGATGTGGTGAGTACTGAGCTCAGAGCTTTTACTGGATGATGCCAGAACATCAGTTGATGTTGCTTCATCTATAACCATTTTTCATTTTTCAGCTTTAAATTTTCCAGTAACAGAGCCTGTTTCACAGAATTTTGCATGAAATTTCATCACTGCAGGTATTGGTTGGTCTGTCTGGGTGGTGCTGGTTGAAATCCTCTGTGATAATACAAGTGCTCCTCTCTCCCGATATCAGGAGTGTCTCTCCCATCTCATACCACTTGACTTGTTTTGTTTCAGAAGAGTGATGCCACACTTATGGACTACCCTGCATGTTACATTTTCAATTTTAATCTAACGATGTTGGCAGACAATATGGTGCTCAAGATTTCTTCCATCATATCATCTGCCCTTGTTGACTAAAATTTCAGTCATGAAAAATGTTTCACAATAGTGTAATTTGAACTACCATAGTGAAGCTATATTGATCTGGTGAGTGTTGTAAGGTATACACATGCACTGAATCAGATATTACCAAATTTTGTTACTTTTTTGTGCATAGATAAGACAATGCAAGAGAAATTCATACAATACAAATTTTCTTTTGGTCCATCATCATTCCACATGCTATATTCAAAGTAACTGTTACAAACCATCTCAATTTGATGACTTGAATGAACTAGATGAAATAATCTGATGTTTGTTTAGCTTTTTCTGTCATGTGTTGGTGACTTAAAACCACACAACATAATCCAAAGCATGTGAAATCATTTAATAAGTTATTTCTCGTAAGACAAATCCAATGCTGATAATCCTGACTATTGCATAATATATCCAAATCTAGAAAGTTCTTCTACAAGCCTCTTACAAGATGACCCAGTGGCTTATATATCACCTGTTAAGAGACCTGTAGATGAAGACTTATTAATGTTCCAATTTCCATGTTTATATTATGTAAATGTTCCCACAATTATAACTCTGAAATATCCCATATATCTACACTATTTATTGTTAAAAATTTGATTGGAAATTCAGCACATGTGATTTAATTGAAAAAATGTCAACAGATTAAAATTATTTTTTAGTTTGTTTCTCGATTTTCAAGGTACTTTGAGAAATAAATAAATTTAGGATAAAAGAGTGCAATGGTAAATTCTCAATTTTATTCCAATCTCATTTTCCTTTTCTTTTCACAATCTGAAGCCCAGCAAGATACACAGTATTAATGAGCAGCACCAACAAAAGTGACCACAAATAGAGTCTTCACTTTTATTGGAGTTATTCAGAAGAGTAGAGTTTGTAGATCATGTTTCACTTGTATAATCACAACCAACAATACACTATGTGCTCATCTCAAAGTCATTGCTGAGAGGCATTGTGAATTTATACAGAATACTCATTAACAATTTGGGATCAGGGAATGCATCTCACCATCTCTATAATGCAATCTGAATGCCACTGACAAAGTTATTTTCCATGTCAAAAATTCAAACTAACTAACCCCTGTGGTCAAATGCCACTACTAAACCATTTATAGTGACTTTTCTCACAGAGGAGATCTACACCCACTTCAATTGAAGTTGACTTGTTGTCTTGTCATGAAGAAATAAAACATTCAAATGTTGTTATATTTACATAAACTACATATGAAAATTACTTAAAAGACACTAAATAAGTTATAACAATATAGTGCTGATGAGCTCTGAAGTTTCTACACCATCACAAATATGGGAAAGCATTGTCTATGTATTGACATTTTAATAGCTCAAAATGTAACACGTGGTATATATAATGGAAATAGACATTATCTGGAGAAATACGAGTTAGTTTTTCACTTATTTAAAACTCATCTCACTCTGTGTTAAATTGAAACTTTGGTACACTGGAGAGTCAAACCCTGTGTTTAGCTCAATTATTGTTAATAGATATGCTGACCAGTGCTTACATTCAGGAAGTGCAACTTCTAATATTGTCAAGAGATACACTTAAAACAGAAGACAGTCCATTTTAGTTTTAGAACATCAGCTCTCTTCTTTCTTCTGGGATGAAAGAGGAATGATTGATTGTGGGTAGGAAAAGAAAGACCAGGGGCTAGGAGGGGAGAGGGGGGGGGGGGGGATGGAGAAAGTAGGACACTCAGTCAGTTCCTGTATCATTAGCTAAAGAAAGAAGATGGCAGATATTGGTGGCCCCATTTCATCCCATTTAACAATCTTTACATGAAAATACTTCCACTATCTATCTAAATGGTGCTCAGTTGGCAAATAGAATGTACTGCCTCATGTGATAGCAGTATGTGTCACACACAATATGCACCATGAGCCATCAATCCAGACACCCTTTCTTCAGGTTCTGAACACCCAATGGACATATTGCTACACCCATGCTCATCTCTGAGTCATAAATTCTGAATCCGATAATGAAGAGTTGATTCTGGATGGTATGATCATTCACTGGTTGCTGTTCTCCAGCACTGAATTGGTGAGTGATTTACTACCGTGACCCATCTATCCAATGATACAATTTGCAGTAGTCAATGGCAAGTGTTATCATCAAGACATAGCTGCCCATGTCAGTCCACAATAAATGTAGCAGTTTTGCCAAAAGTTATGTCAGTCAGATATTTAACAAGGCTTTGCATAGCCATTCCACATACATTTATAATTGGAGAGCAAGGTCTGGGGTTTTCTGGTTGCAATAAACAGTTCTTAATGAGTAATAGGGAAAGCAGTGAGTGGGAAAAAAAGCATCAATGTACAACACTATGAGCTGTGATAGATTTTGCCATTCTGGAAGATATCAGTAAAATGACCTTTCTTACCTTCATACAATTAATTAATAATCTTTTGTCTCTCTGTCCAGCCACTCTACGAACTGTTAAATGCTGTAATTTGTCTGGGCAAGTGCTCAAAGAATACCTGGCAGAATGCACTCAATAAAAATTACATACTCTGGCTCTACAATAAGAAGGCCAAGTAAGTGATACACATACCGAGTCCAGTCCATAGGATTTTGTTTTTCTTCAACTGTTACCAAGTACTACCATACATGCTAACCCACATATACAAAAACTCAAGATTTCTTGTCATTCTTCAAGGTGCCAATTTAAGATAGTTTCACTAGGTGTGCATGAAGTACGCTGCAGTAACCTGCTATCCACCCCACTGGAATACAGCATGCTCATACTTCAAATAAAAGTATGACTTTTGTTCATACAGAAGATCTGAAGAGAGAAAATGGCAGGGAGGAGGGGAAGAAGGAGGGGGAGGGGTAGTACATGAAAGAGGGGAGGGAGAAGAGACAAGGCAGGGATGGAAAGCAGAACAACCCATCAGAGGCTTCTGACATCAGTTCTTATTTAAGGTAGGGGTATGGTGAGGATTGGATGCCCAGTGACATGCCATGAGCCAAGTTGTGCCAGCAGAACACTGTTTCTCTGAGTAGCAGTCAACACTACAATTCTGAAAATATGATTATAGCTAAACTGTTGTCCAAGAACACCTTTTTGGTAAATCATTTAACTTGATGTTAAAAACTCTATAAAACCTACGGTATCTACAATGAATTTAATTTTTTTAACTGTAACTTTCTGTACTTGCGAAAAAAAGAATTACTGCATATGTGGTGTGTTTTCATTGTTAACTGCAAATGATGCAATGCAGCTTTCATGTTCAGTCCTTAAACATTTCATTTCCTCTGATGTTTTTGTGTTTCCTTTCCCAGATGAAGGGCTCTACTGGGCTTATATATGTCAATGTGAGGTTACATCTTTAGTATCCACTTTCTGTATCTTTTTTTCCAAATGTACTTTTATTGTTCACTCTTCTTCCATGTGTAGCTTATAGCCTAATATGAGATAATTTCACTTTTAAATGGCTCTGAGCACTATGGGACTTAACATCTGAGGTCATCAGTCCCCTAAAACTTAGAACTACTTAAACCTAACTAATGTAAGGACATCACACACATCCATGCCCGAGGCAGGATTCGAACCTGCGACCGTAGCAGTCGCGTGGTTCCGGACTGAAGCGGCTACAACTGCTCAGCCACAGCGGCCGCCATTTAAGTTTCCACAGCCAATCAGTGACACAAAAAGAACAATCCCAGCATCCTCGTGGATTAATTTAGAATAAGAAAAAGTTTACAACAAGAAGCTTGGACCAGTGTTTTGCAGTATTTACTCAGCACCCCATTCTCAATCACCTTCATCAATTGTGCACTGCAAAATCATTACTTACTATTGAAGTTATGATCATTGTCCCGTAAGCACAAAGAATAACTGAACCATTTATGGCAAGTAACTTTTACAATGGACTGGAACTGCATCTTACTTGTGTAGAATGGTAATGAATCTGGAAATGCTTCACAACTGATAAATATATATGGGAATTTGACATACATTCTAAACTCCTTCCCCCCTTTCTCTGGCCGTCTCCTTCTCACCCCTTTATCCACTTCGTCCTGCTCCCCTCCTCTACCTGTGCATCATCTCATCATATCTTCTCCCCTCTCTCCACTCATCCCCCCCCCCCCCCCCCAAAAAAAAAACTGTCTTCTTAACCCTCTCTCTAACCTTGAGCCTTCTTTATAGCAATTACAAATGAACAATTTGTCTAATGGTTTACACGACCTCCTATCATAGTTGAAATTGACAGTGAGAAAATAACTGAAACCACATATTTTCACAGTACAGCTCAGTTTGTTCCTCATAGCTGGTTTTAACAGAAAACCTGTACATTTCTGTTTTAAAAAAACATACAGCCTATGACTCTCTGAATGTTTATTAGTGTGTCGTGTAAAAATCTGAAGTAAATTCGTAAACAACTTTTCGAGATTTTCGGTAGCGACTTGTCTTTATAAAATAGTATAGATTACTTGGTGCTTGATGCTGATATTAATCACTTTCAAATGACACCTTTTTTAACAGGTTACACATTGGATATGGAAACACTAGATATCAGTCAGATGATTATAATTATAGCAAAAAAACACATTCTTTTCTGCACACTTGAAAACAAGGATCCTTTACTATGTTCACTGAGAAATAAGAAAGTTAAGTGTGATAACTGCTGCTAGGGAATGTAATATGCAGTGGCTGCAGATAAAAGTAAAAATTTCTTAGGTCAAACTCTTTCAATAAAGTAACTAAGAAATACTCCTTGAAAATTTTAAACACTCAAATAAGTTTCAAATAAAAAGATGTAGCCATACCATTCATTCGTATGTATCAAAATTAATATGACAATATAGTATGCCCACTCTTTAAAACATAGCTTTATTCAGTCTGAGCAAGGAAGAATTTTATTTAACAAAATACTCAATTGCATTCTGATTAAAGTCAACTGTCGCACATCACTCAATTCGCCTCTTCTTCACCAATGAACCAAGCTGGAACAGAACAAATATTATGTATAAATGACAAAATTTTGCTTTAGACAGGAAACAAAACACACACAATACCCCCCCCCCCCCTCTCTCTCTCTCTCTCTCTCTCTCTCTCTCTCTCTCTCTCTCTCTCTCTCTCTCTCTCTCTCTCTCTCTCTCCCCCCCCCCCCTCCTCCCTGTCCCTCTCTAAAAGTTATTAAAGATGTTCTTAGACTAAAAATGCTTAAAACACAAATACAACAAAGTTAATATACCAAAATTTCTAACAGAGAGTAAATATAATATGTTTGGACAGTTTTCTTCTGGTAAAAATGTTGAATGACTCTTTGTTATTCTAGACAAATACTATACTGAAAAGGGAAAATGATGCTGTAGTATCACAAGCAATATACAAAAAATTAATAGCGAAATAGAAGTTCAGCAATGAGAATATTATTAATTATTTGAAAACTGTACATGACTGACATTAATCCTAATTTACTCGCAAGTGCTTTCATGTCTATAATTCCAAGACACATCCCAAAACAAATACAACTGTGTTTTTGTGTCATCATAAGATGTATTTTTATCTAAAGACATGTTGTGGTGACATCTGAATGAATTACTATTAGAGAGCAACCAATACATATAGTGGTTGTGTCACCAACCATGCTCGTGAATCTGAATAACAAACCTACGTTATTACAACGTAAGTGATTAAAGCATATAAACAAACAATTTCAAGATATGTTATCATTAAGCAAAACAAGATACAAAGAAACAAGTTTCCCGTATGCTGTGTGAGCTAATACAGAGCAACATAACTTGATACAGTTTTATGCCATTTGGGCAGCACTTAAAAATTGCAAAGAGATTATCATGAAGATACCACAAAAATTAAGCAACTTAAATTTCAAGTATGGTTCAACATGACATTGAAGTGTTTATCCAGAAATTATCTACAGAGTAGAAACAGGAATTAGTTCCACAGTGGCAAATCTACATCCTCTTGACAAGGGGTATCCATCAACAACAAATATTAATTCCATAAAAATGAGATTCCTTTCTGTGTAATTTACTACAGTGGAACTTTTCACTACAAAGGTATGCTGAAAAGTGATGTATCCCAATTTTTTATTGTTCTCAACCCTGTTTGAGGTATCATATGTCATGTGTATCACTTGGTCGACTGAAAGCAAAAATTCAAATAGTTCATCTACACTCGGACGGCCTTTTCGTTCACCATGACAGTTCCAGACTACACAGGAGGACTGTGACATCTGCAAAAACCTGACGCATTAAGTTGTCATTGATTATCCACCATACAGTCTTGATTTGGCCCTATCCAATTTTCATCTGTTTCCAAAACTGAAAGAACACCTTTGAGGACTTCACTTCAATAGTGATGAAGTGGCAGAAATAGAGGTGAGCTGGTGAATCCATCAACAAAGTCAAACATTCTACAGTGACAGTACCAACAAACTAGTATCTTGTTGGAAGAAATGTATTTGTTGTCAGAGTAGCTGTGTTGAGAAATAAATGTACCGAAATGAAGAATAAAGGTGTAGAATGTTAACATCGTTTGTTTTATTTAAACAGCTTTAAACATTTTCACATAAAAAATTCGTAGCATACCCTCATATGTAATAATCTGGTCAGGTAGAGTATATTAATGGTCTATGGAATGTAAAAAATGACAATATGTCTGAAACATCAATTTAAATGAAATTACAGTGCTCATCATGAAATTAGGTATGTCAAGGTCACATTGCCTGCCTACTAGAGTGAGACGGCACACTGGACTTGCATTTGGGAGTATGACAATTCAAATCCTTGTCTGGCTGGCCAAATTTAAGTGTACCATGATTTCCTTATACTGCTCGAGGCAAATACCGCAACGGTTGCTTTGCAATGGCACAGTCCATTTCCCTCCCCATCCATGAAACGATCTGATCTTTTCCTTCATCTTATCTTACAGAAACTCACATATGCAATCTCCCTTATACTTTCATTTTTCATCTTTTTCTTTTTGTTAGTATATAATAGATTTTGTATATCACCCTTTTTTTTTGGTGGTGGTGGGGGGCTATCTTGTTCCGTATCATTCCTCTCACACTCCCATCAGCTTCCCTTACACATTCACGTATCACTTTGTTATTATTTTCACGTCCCTGGTTTTATGCTCCACAGCTATTTTAAACCTCCAACTGGTTTTAACTGTTCCCCATATAATGTCATTTTTACTACATATAGGTCTATCCTTTTTTCTCACTGTAGCAACTCACTCACACTTCTTTGGATTACATTTTAGGCCATACACTTGGACAACCTTTTCCAAAAACCCACTCACTCTTGTGCTTCCTCCTTCTCATTGTTCCTCCCCTTCATCAAATCATCAACAAATGACACTGCTGTCATCCTGTCTTTTCTCTCTCCTGCCATCTGTGCCATTGTAACATAAAACAACACTATGAAAATCAACGAAGATATTGGACTTTCTTGTTTCAAACTACTTCTCTGCTTTGCCATCTTTTTCTCCATCTTCCCACTCTCACACAACTGGCATACTTCTTTCGGCTTTTACAGTCATCCTGTACATCCCTTTCCTTCTTAGTGCCTCCAAAAATCACTTCTGAACACTATGTACTATGTTTCTTTAAATACAGGAAGATCAACAGCAGATCTCTCAAATCGTGTTTCTGCAGCTGTCTCACAGCAAATGGGAGATCTACTTTGGACCTTCCTGGCCAGAAGCTATACTTTCCTTATTTCAGCTGCTTTTCCATTTCTCTCGAAATTCACATCTTTGGAATCTTCTCAAAAATTTTTGCAGAGTGGCATAAAAGGTAACATTGCTACAGTTTTTGAAATCATTTTAGTTTCTATTCTTAAAGACTGTCTTCTGGAGTAATCATTTCCTTCCACAGAGCCTTCACAACTTGATATAACATTGCATCCCCAAATCATCTGCTGCTCTGATTGTCTGCGCATTCACTTAATCTAAACCTGCTACCTTTCCTCTTTTCATGTTTTTCTATGCAATTTAAATCTTTTTCCATTTCACTCTCTATATATATCTATCTTTGTCTGTTGTTCCACATGGATTCAGCAGATTATCAAAATGTGTCCTCCACAGCTCTTTAAGATCATCCTCTGTCTTTATCTCATTCCCATCTTCACCAATCAATTTTACACTTTCAGCTATTATGATCATTCCATACAGTGTTTTTTTCTTTCCTTTACTAATTCAATCATCATAGTCTGTTTTTCCTCTCCCTATCCTCTGTGATCAATTTTTGTGCCTCCCTATTTCTGAATTCTTACCCTTCTTCAAAATTGCACCATGGTATCTCCTTAAATCTCCTATTACTGTTCCTTATACACACTTCCTCTGCAGTTTCTACCAGTGTGTTCTTAAAGTTCCTCCATTCTTCTTCCACATCCCACCTAGTGGGATTTTGTTTCTCATTTTTCTATGATAATATCCTTCAGCTCTGCTTCTTTAACTTCTATACCTTTACATGCCTTTCTTGACCATCTGTTCACTCTCGCTCCTTTATTTTTCTAATGTTCATTACTAACAGCCAATAGTCACCAAACCTGCAATGGTTTTATAGTGATATCTGCTATGTTACTCAACATTCATCACCTGCAAACATATAATCAGTTACTAGCTATTTAGCCTCATCATTACTATGCCACATAACCTCTCTTATCAAATGAGTTTCCAACCTTCAACCAATTTGGTCTTTACCATTCTCAAATTTCTTCCTCTTTCAATAAATCTCTCCAAACTATAAGCATATCCACTTCATTGTTGGTGTACTCCTCACTGGCTATTATGTACAGTCTACACCTATTTCTCAGTTCACACCTTCCTTCACCTCTCAAACTTGTTTCTGGTATCTAGTTTCTGTCTTTCCATAATTTCAACAAGGTCTTCAACTTTCCCTTTTAAAGTTTTTACATTTAATTTTCCAAATCATAAACTACATCTATTGCTATGTAGTTAACCTTTAGATGCATTTTAGATTCTGAGGCTTGTAACATTTTTGAAAGCTCCTTGGATATCCTCTGTTGGCTTGCTAGGCCTATTGCAGTTTCATTCTGATTTTCCTGCCCTTCTCAGGTTTTCTGTATGACCTTTACAGTTGATCACAGGCCACAGGTCCCCACTGTACTTCACCACAACATGGAATCTCCTACTTCATACTGTTGCAGTCAACATGCAAAAGTACACAACTGTGTACTTTACTTCATTAGAACTAACCAATGAGAATCTGGCATCTTCTACAATACAATATGCTGTTTCTGCATTTATCCTTTCCACAGTTCACAAGTTTTGCTCTAAACGGAGAACGTTCTCAAACATGTTTGCAATTTACAAAAAGAGAAGACTTGGTCTGTTTCCAAGATGTTTCTTTTACCTGAATTAAATCAATGAAGTTGCTGACAAACTGATATACATGTGTAGATGGACAGTAAAATGAAAATCTTCCAAAATGTGCAACCAGCCTTTAACCATTACACTATTTTGCTAGACGATAAATTTTGAATAAAATATTGACATTTAATAGAGAAAAATCACTTTTTTTCTTTCCTTAGAAATATTAAATACTTAAATATGTCCACAAATTCATTTAACAAAGACCTCAAATGAAATAATAGCACTTTCTGATACTTACCAGATCTGAAATTGCTGGCAAATGAAGTGAGCAATCTGCTGCTTTTGATGGATCAGATGGGTCTTGTGCACTGTTTCCAGCAGCTGCTGAACCCGAAGATGGATTTTCACCTGGCTTTCCAGGCTTAAGATTCCGGTGTTGTGGGAATGTTGGCATCAGTTTTGGGTCACATGCTACAACAAACAAGAAAAAATATAAAATCACTTTCAGTTGGATAATATGTGCAAATCAGGAAAGAAGGACTAGTGCTCTTATCTTGCGTAAAGGTAAACAGTTCTTAGCAAGTGTATATAGACACATTTTCTCAATCTCATGTTTATTATCCAATTATGGTAACTAATCACACACTAGGGAGTAGTGAAAGTGGAAAGTGAGAATGGTAGGTCAGTTCTCGAATCCCTCAACTTTCCTCCATTTCTAAGTCCTAATGACAAGCCTTTTGCCTAGTCCAACTTGGTCTTTGACTCTGAGCTTACACTGTTGCCACAATCTCATTTCTACTGTGAGCACCACCCAGATAAAGTAAGAAGCAACAATTACTAAATGAACATCTGTCATTAACATAGTTTGTGTGGCAATACAGCACTTCATTCATACTGCTCCTGACACGGCTTTGCAATTTTGTTGCTAACCACTAGCCAAAATTTGCTCATGTGTGCACTGCATGAATGTGAGCGAGCGAGCGAGTGAGAGAGAGAGAGAGAGAGAGAGAGAGAGAGAGAGAGAGAGAGAGAGAGAGAGAGAGTCAAGACAGCAGGGATTGTTTGCCATTTTTGTTTTTCAGTTAAGGTGCCCGAGTTTCACGGCACACACAGACAAACAAAGGGGTCATATAAAATGTATACAAATTTATTCGCAACCTTAAAGACAATGCCAGAAGAGACTACATCTTATTGGCACCATAGACTGCAACAAGAAAGGTGTGTGTGTGTGTGTGTGTAGTCTTTCACTGGGAACAGTGCAGAGAATATTTACAGAAGCATAGGCAATGCAAACCTGTGGTCCAGAAATCAAGTTTCAACCTCTGAGAAAAGATATTGGTGGAGGAAAAACTGCCAATGATTTGGATGATTTCCAGAAAGACATTGTTCATCGTAATGTAATGGAATATTATGACAGTAGCAAGTATCCTGCAAGGAAAATGCTAGCAGATGCTTTCAAAGAAGGACCGTCGTTCAAATGGAAGAATTCTGAAATCTTTGCGATTTAGGTACAGAACATGGATCAATGGAAGACAAAATTATGATTGAGAGATCTAACACTGGAACAGCTATAGCTACTTTTATGAGATAAATGCACCACACACCAGGAAAGAAAATCATCAAAGCCCAATTATTTACCCTCAATGAGAGCTGGTTCAATCAGATTCATGCCAGAAACCACGTACGTCAAGATTCGAAAGGCAGAGGTGCACTGAAAGTATTGAGTGGCAAAGGAAACAAACTCTGTCATGCAGGATCATCTGAATATGGCATTATCCAAAGTGTGAAGATAATATTTACATCCTTCAAATCCACTGATTATCATGAAGAAATGAACAGTGACGCATTTAAATGCAAGTTTTTAGATTTAGCATGTGGTTCAGAAGAGGATTGTGCAATTGTCACTGATAATGGCAATTATTATTCAAGAAGAAAATTCCTAATTCAAGTACAAAGAAGGAATAAACTGCATACTGGCTATAAGATAAAGGTATTTCAATTTCAGCCCGCTACAGAAAAGTGGAGATGTTAGAAGAACTCTGGAGCGACAGGCACTTTTATAATCAATATGAACTTCACAGCTCTGTACCATGTCCAATGCAGCCTGTTAGAAAATGTATGGGACCTGGTGAAAGCAAAGCCACATACAAAAACTGTAAGTTCAGAATGAAAGAAGTGCACAATTTACTTGAGGAAGCAATTGATGATGTCATGGTGGAAGGCTGGATTAAGTGTGTATACCACACTGAAAATCTGCATGAAAATGATTTTCTGAAGGAAGGCACACAAGAAAATTGTAGGGAAAGCATTGTCACTGCTTCAAATGACTCCTCAGATAGCAAGTCTTCAGAAGAGGACATTTAGAACTGCAATAACTTGTATTAAATGTTGTTTTCTTGTTCCTTACCCTCCCCAAAGCTGAGGACACTGTTCCCTCTCTCTGTTCTCTTTGCTCTTGTCTTCCCTTTCCTTGGCAGAGCAGCTAATATGTGTATACCACCTGTCCTGGCATGTTTGTTGATATTACTTGTTGGGAACACAAGACTAGCGTTTTCTGTTTTGCACCAGGGTCACAACTATCATTCAAAGCTAAGAATACTTTGTTCACATAACCATATAGCTTTATAACTTAACAGATGAGTAGTAATAACATATTTGGCTATAACACATCTTCTAGAGCACATGAGAATACATTACTGAAGAGGCTGCTGTTTAGAAGTATTTTCTGAACATTTGCTTGGCATATGGTTTCAAAGCCATGATAAATTGTTTAAAATAGGCAACTGTCTGCTTCTGATTATAAAACCTTTATTGCTATGTACTATCTGCCATGTCAGATATCACATGATTTTCAAGTGAGTACACTGAGCATACATGTGGCAGACAGCATTGTCTGATGGCACAGTTTGCTGGGTTCAGCTCAAGATGAGTGGGCCACAGGCATCTGGCTTGTGGTGACTGAAGCATATGGTGAGAACAAGAGTGTAGGAAGTGCACAGGAAAGGTGGATGGGGTGCCGTCTACACTTGCACCTTCAGCCACCATGTTTGCTGCTTCCTGGTAAAGTAGGTGTATCTTGTATTTAATTTTTCCTCAATATCTCAAGTTACCCAAACTTCCTCTCTTTTCAATTTTTTTTACACTCATGACTGACATACAAATTAATGAAAGGCAGTTTGGAAAAAACAGTGCTAAGTGACTCTCTTATTGAGCTATCAGTTGTGGTCTACAAGACACTGTAGGTCACGACTGGTAGTACAATAAAGAGATTCGCTTAGCAGCCATCGGACACTCTCTCTCTCTCTCTCTCTCTCTCTCTCTCTCTCTCTCTCTCTCTCTCTCTCTCTCTCTCTTCCAGCACAACTTCATAAAGTAACTTACAGCTGTGGAGCATCGCCATAAATTTTTTTCTGTAACATGTAACTTTTTGCACCTATCACCTTTACTTTAAAAGTATCAACTGCTTTCAATTTGTTAACACATTTCTCCTTCAGTTGACAAGCAAGCAGTATCATGCAGATGACAAGGTGGATGTATCCATATTTGTGTGTCAACATTGCAAAATTAACCACATAAATAAAAATTTATATCGAATGACACACAGAGAACAGCAGAGAACTGCACTTTCATTGCATGACTAAGGTACCACTTCCCACTATCAGCTTAGACATGTGAGAAATTATTTGTTTTAAACGTACAGTATATCCCCACATTCCCAGAATTAACGTTTTCCTGGCGTTTATGACATTTTTTATCGGTCCCGTCAAATTTCCTATGCCCACAATGTTAATTTGCACCTGATTTTGCGTCAAAATATTTATAATTTTCCTGTGATTTACGCAATTCGAAAATATGTTTCTGGTGAAAGTATGATGCTAGCATAATGTTGGCCGTCCAGTAGTGTTTACAAATATTAAGTGGTTAAGTTTCTTTACACCAGGGCACTCTATTCAGAGGATTTGAATGGGTAAATGAGTAAAAGTTGTAACAATTTGTGCTATATCTCCCTCCACTGCCTAGCTCTACATGGCGTCGTGGCTGATGGGAGTAACTAGGTTCGTTCAAATGAAGATATCACAACCATTTTCAAACTGTCTCTACTGCGCAAATGCAGTTTCGTGATTGTTGTGATCATCATGACACCTTTGTCAAATCATATTTAGCGTGTTTCGGCGTATGGCCACGTGGATTGCTAGTTGGCACCATCATTAACTTTGTGTTGCTCAAATGTTTTTAATGCAAACACAGCATTGGTTATTTATTATATTCATGCTGAGCAAAATGTGTTCCGAGAATTTATTCTCATTGCCAAGTGCAGTATTTACATACATATTTTTTGAATTGTTACACAAACAATGTGAGTGAAAGTGTGAGTGTGTGTGTGTGTGTGTGTGTGTGTGCGTGTGTGTGTGTGTGTGGTTTTTTAGTAATGGTTCAAAAGTAAATGATGACGTCTAACATTTATATACACAGTGCACGAGACGCAGAATAACACCTATTCAAACACTGTACGAAATACTTATTTATATATTTGCACTTGACAACGAGAAAAAATTCTCGAAACACGTCGTGCTAAGCTTGAAAAAATACGTAACTAGTGCAGTACTTCATTATTTAAATAATGAATGACAGCTGCAGGCTTTTCAAAAACATCGATTATGATGTTTGAAATTAAGTCAAACGTTATCAATTCCAGTTACATCAGCGGTTTTTGTTAGATAGTAAACCTTGATTAGATAATAAAGAAGTCCCTGACAAGTCTTTTGATGTCTGTTATGTACATACATCATAAATAAAGTGCAAGGGGGTATCCTATATGTAACTCTTACAGCTTAAAACATTATTTTCCACATTCTACATTTTCCCGCATTTTGCACAATTTTTTTTAAGTCCCCTGAAAAGTGTAAAAGCGGGGTTTCACTGTATCACTCTCTCTTGCAATAGGATATTTATGCACAGCACCAAATAGCATCACCAAAGACCAACCAAATGATGTATCGATGTTAAAACTCTACCCATTTTATCCTGTCCCCTACCTGTATTTTCCTACATCACGGGCAACACAGGTCCACTCAGAGATTCTTTTCCCCTATTTCTTTCTGCTGTTACAGTTGCACTGCATTATGGATCATATGCTTTGTTATGTGGTAATAAACCATTCATGAAATCATATTCTACTAATGTAAGGGGTGGAATGCAACATGCACAATAATTCTATGAATGGCATGTGTGTTCCATGTGATAACTGTCTGTGCATTACATTTATGATATATAGATATGGAGAATCATTTTTGAATCTATTTTAAAAGATATGAAAAACCACCTAAACACAATATTCAGATTGTCTGGTACAGAATACCAATGGTACATCAATTTGATTCACGGAACTTTTAGAAGTATCCTCTAAGAGAATGGATTACAATTTTGTCAGTCAAATCTTTTAATAAAGTATCATCAAAAGCTAAATTTCCGACCAGATAAATTATCAATAGCACCAGGCGGCGGCAGGTCCAGGTGTACCCGACTTTAACACTCAAATGAATTATAGTAATGCAATCAAAAAAGAAGCGTGTGTAGAGTATAAAAGTGAATTCTCGAAATTTAGTGAACGCATTTCAAGTTTACATTTCGTTATTGATGGTCTAAGAAGAGAAAACCACAGCCTGAAGCTCGAAAATGTACAACTAAGAACAAAGGTAAACATGCTTTTACTCCAACAAGATAAAATGGATAAATCGACGGAATGGAGGAAAGTCAACAACAAATGCAGATCACCGGGCACTAATACTTCACAAACAGTAAGTGACACAAACTTGGTGGACATAAATAAATTTGCTCCTAGTAACAGTGTATCAGTGACTGGCGCAGAATCAAAACTAAAATCGGGTGTTAAAGTCCCTAAAAGTGAAAATTATCACAAGGAAGTTTCATTTGATAAGCCAAAGCCTATATCTTCACCAAATGAACGTTCGAGTTCTGACAACTACAAACTTTCTGCTCCAAATAAATCTATCAAACGTGTACACATTTTTGCGGACAGTCATGGTAGAGGCTTAGCAGATATTGTAAAAAGCAATCTTAGCAATGCTGAAGTGTGTGGAATAGTGAAACCTGGTGCAAAAATCGAGGAAGTATTATCGGGTTGCGATCCTGAGAACGTTAAAAACGACTATGTGATAATAATCGGTGGTGCAAACAATGTAGCCTGTAATGAAGGCCACGATGTGATACAAACACTGGAAAAGAATTTCTCAGCGCTAAATCGCTCCAAGTTATTTGTTGTAAACACCCCGAAAAGACACGACTTGGAACCACAGTCATGTGTCAACGAAGCTATCTCACAAACAAACTATAAATTGACAAAGACTTGAAATCGCTTTAATAACAGTTGTGTTGTCGATGTAAGCACTTTTAGAAGAGAGTTGTTTACAAAACATGGTATGCACCTAAACCGGGCAGGAAAGAGAGCATTAGGTATTCTCCTAAAAGCAGCAATGACAGAACAACTCAACTCTACGAGATGCACTTTGTATAAACAAACTACAATAGACAAATGGATTTCAAAAAAACAGGACAAGAGTGCATTCATGAACTCGACAGTTAAGAATAATTTTTTAGGCAAAACCCTGTAACAGCCTCTGTAACGTATCAACTTGCAATCTTGCACCAAAATATTAGAGGCCTGTTTAATAAGCTAAACGAACTCTCAGTCAATGTGCAAGACAATGAAAGCATAGATCACGCCCATGTACTATGCTTCACTGAGCATCACGCCTGCTCAGGGATGGAAAGGCTGGTAATACCTGACTACAACCTGACGTCTTCATACTGCAGAAACCAAAGGAAAAGTGGTGGTGTTGCAATTTTTGTTAAGAACAGTATCAATTGCAAAGAAATGTATGTTCAAAATTTTTGTTTAGAGCAACATTTTGAATCTTGTACCATCGAAATTTCTGTAAGTAATTCCACCCTATTAATTGTGGCAATTTATAGAGCACCTTCAGGAAATCTTGACATCTTTTTGAAGCAGCTCGATTTGCTTTTACTGCACTT
This sequence comes from Schistocerca piceifrons, assembly GCF_021461385.2. Lineage (NCBI taxonomy): Eukaryota > Metazoa > Arthropoda > Insecta > Orthoptera > Acrididae > Schistocerca > Schistocerca piceifrons. Next base: position 421,146,982 of record NC_060149.1, on the reverse strand, counting down.
ATTCAACTATAAAAGAGATGTTGTACTACTTGGAGATTTCAACATAAACTTTCTTACACATAGTAGTGGGAAGACAGACCTAGAAAATCTGATGTACACCTACAACCTTCTGCCAGTGGTCAATTTTCCCACCAGAGTAACTTCATATTCAAGCACACTAATTGACAACATTTTTGTAGACCAAGAGAAACTGGGCAGTATCAGTGTTAGTAAAATAATAAATGGTCTTTCTGACCATGATGGTCGAAGACTTATCATCAAAAATATAAATGTTTGTCAGAATAAAACTGAGCCAACGCGGAAGGTATTCAGGCCCATAAATGTACTAACAATCAAAACATTCAAATCATGCCTCCATAATGTAAATTGGAGTCACATATATTCCGAAACAGATGTAAATTCCAAGTATAACCTGTTTAGTAAAGAAATTGCATCAATATTTGAAACCTCCTTCCCAAAAAACGTTTATAGGAATGTACCAAAAGAAAACACAAAAAAAACACGGATAACAAATGGGATTAGGACACCTTGCAAGGAAAAAAGAATTTTGTACATAACAGCAAAAGAATCAGGAAACCCCAGTCAAATAAATCATTATAAAAAAGTATTGTAAAACTTTGAGTAAGGTAATCAAACTTTCAAAAGGCATATATTTTAGATCCAAAATCAACCAATCCAGTAATAAAATTAAAGCAATCTGGGACATAATAAGGAGCGAGACTGGTAGGAACAGTGCCAGTAAACCAGTAGACATTGTACTAAACATTGATGACAATACTGTAAGCAACCAAGAGACTATTGCGAATGCATTCAATGACTACTTCATAAGTGCTGCAGAGCAAACAGGTTGCAGTGGATCCTTAGAAAGTGCCATGGATCTGCTGAAGCACAGTTTTCCCATTCCAGTGAGCGAGATAAGGACATCCCCCATAACCAGATATGAAATTATAAACCATTGCCTCATTAAAATGTAAGGGATCATCTGGTGTAGATAATATCTCCAGTAAGCTGCTAAAAACCTGCTCTGACCAATTAAGCAAAGTATTAGCCCATATATTTAATGCCTCTATGTGCCAGGGTGTTTTCCCAGAGGGCATGAAACTTGCTACAGTGAAGCCTCTCCACAAAAAGAGAGACACAACGCAAGTCTCAAACTATTGACCAATCTCCCTCCTGTCCACTTTCGCTAAAGTCCTTGAGAAACTACTGCACTCCAGAATTGTAAGGCACCTAGAAAACTTTGGCATCATAAGTGATAGACAGTTCGGTTTCCGGAAAAGTATGTCCACAACTGAGGCCATATTTTCTTTCACAAATGATATACTGGAATCCCTAAATAATAAAATGAAGGCAGTTGGAATATTTTGTGATCTGTCCAAAGCCTTCGATTGTGTGGACCACAAAATACTCCTCAACAAAGCACGCCACTATGGGATCACTGGGGCACTGGGAAGCTGGCTAAAATCCTACCTCCAAAACAGGAAGCAGAAGGTAATTCTCAATGGGAGCAATAAAGAGGGAGAGGTAGTAGAGTCAGACTGGAGCACTGTACTCCATGGAGTACCCCAGGGATCTGTCCTTGGTCCGTTGCTGTTTCTGATATAAGTAAATGACCTACCTTTTTCATGCAATACATGCAAGTTCATCATGTTTGCTGACGACACCAGCATTTTGATTAGTAACAAACAGCTCACTGATATAGAGGTTGATGCCAACAAATTACTTACAGTACTATTAACCTGGTTCCAAGTGAACTCGCTCACAGTAAACCTGAGCAAAACAAATTATATCCATTTCAGCCTTGACCACAAACTCCCCCAGGAGATTACTGTTTCAAATAACAATAAGCAGATAGAAAGGGTACACTGCACCAAATTCTTAGGCCTCCACATAGACAGTAGGCTCAACTGGGACCACCATGTCCTCGAGACTGTAAAAAGGCTGTCCTCAGCAATTTTTGCCATTAGGACAATCTCACAATTTGGAGACATAAATGTCACGAAGTCCACATACTTTGCATACTTCCACTCCATTATGTGTTATGGCATCATCTTCTGGGGAAATTCACCCTCAGCTAAAAAAAATCTTCCTCATGCAGAAAAAAGTAGTCCGTATAATGTGCAGAGTACCCCCGAGAACCTCCTGCCGTACGCTCTTTAAAAAACTTGGAATACTTTCCACAACCTGCCAGTACATTTTTTCCCTAATGAGTTTCTTGGTTGACAATCCTGCCCACTATGAAACCAATGAAAGCTTTCATTATCACAATACAAGAAAGAAGGCTGACCTCCACTTTGAACTAAAAAAGTTTAACTCGGGTACAGAAAGGAGTGCATTACTCCAGTGTCAAAATATTTAACTTATTACCGAGCTATATAAAAATTCTACATAGTAACAGTGCATCATTCAAAAACAATCTAAAGACATATTTAATCGAGAAAACGTTTTACTCACTTGATGAATACTTCAACAGAGAAAAGTAGTCTTTGTATGTATTTATATTTACTGTTGTTTGTTTATGTTCTTTTTGTTCCTATTTGTAACCATATACTTACTGTGACAAATAGGCTTTTGCAATGTGATAAACTTTGCATAATGTATTATTCCTACGACTTTATTTTAGTTCATTATTATTTTTGCAAGTCTTATGTAATTTATGTCTAGTTCTGCTCTTGTAAACTAATTGATACCATGGTCTGTGAACATATATTACTCAGTCTGCTGGTAAAGTAGTGTAGTCACTCCTCATGTTGGACAACAAAACTCTTACTCACAGTGGTTATGTTACTCTCTTTCACTTTCCTTGTGCTACATGCAGATATGCAAAGAAGCATTATCTATAGAGAGCAGTATTTGGCAGACATAAAGCCAAAAAGTAAAATATCTGAAGACAAAGCTCATGTTTTTAAAAGAGAAAGCCATTTGCTTCATAAACATGAAAAATTATAAAATATTCTGTTACATATATTTCTTTGTTGTAGTGAAACCAAAATTAATGCATTTGAAATTAAAAATAAAACACTGAGTCATTTTGGTTAAAAAGCTGTCAATATTTACTTGTATGAATTAAGGATGTTTAATGCCCCATAAAGCAAATTAAAAAACAAATACTTACGAAGTGGTGCTTCCTTGAAGTAAGAGCTCTGTAGACACTCTTCAGCTGTAGCTCTTTTTTTGGGATCATACATGAAAAGGAAGTTTAGTAACCTTAGCCCGGCAGCAGAAAGCCATGGAAACCTCTGCTTTAAATTATTATAGGGCTGCTGCTTCAAAGTAAAGCTCTGTAGAGCTGGAAGAGAGGAGAACTCTGGCCAAATGGCATCAGAAGGTGTTCCCAAAAGATCCACAATAAGCTCAAGCTGGCCAAGTTCTGAACGCCCAGGCAGTAATGGTCGATGGCCCAATAGTTCACCTAATATACAGCCTGCTGCCCACATATCCACAGAAGTAGTTTGTGTGCGGGCCTGTAGCAACAACTCTGGTGCACGATACCACAGTGTTACCACACGAGGGGTCATTGGTCGCAAAGGTAATCCAAACCATCGTGCTAGTCCAAAATCAGCTAAAAGGAGACAGAGAGAGAAACACTGTCATGAAAGGATATATTATTAATGAAACACCATATCATCACATTAGCTGATACAGTTTATATAATCCATTTAAGAAACCTAAAAATTATGAACATTTATAGTTTTATGTTTTTAGTAATGGTTTGAAAGTAAATGACGACGTCGAACATTCATATACACTGAATAAATCAGTGTACTTTTCACATTGTAGTAATATTTCAATATTCTGCAGAAGCAGGCAGTCTGCCCTGTCAGTCAACTATGAATGTTTAGGTAAAAGGAAATGTGAACCATAAATAACTTTAATCACGTACAATGATACTGTAAAAACTACCATAATTATACAAAAACGGAACAAATAAAGTATTTCTCATGATAAACTTAGCACAGAATAACAAAGATGTCTGAGCACTGAAAGATATTTTGGTGAGTGGAAGGTGGTGAAGATTAGACTCACTGAATAACATGGCAGGGAGGGAGGTGATGTGGGTTGTCTCATGGACTTGAAATATGGGGAAAACGGTGTGATAGCAAGGTAATTTCTGTGATGGCAAGGAACTGGGTGGGCAGAGATATGAATATGGATGAATAGGGTTGGTGAGTGGGTACAGAGGTTTTAGGTTTGTAGGCAAGTGCAGATCCTGTGGAGGGGGGAGAGGGGGAGGGGAAATGTCACCTGGGTCATGACCTTCTCCGGTCCAAAAAACATTTTAGTATAAGCATTTATGTTTTTAAATTCCACATTTCAGAGCTAGCTTTTGGAGAATATAGTAGCGTGAGAACTTGAGTCTTGAAGATAAGGAGTTCTAGAAATTACAAGTTACTTTTAACAAACTGTGACCCCCTCCCCAGAACTGAACACTGGGTCTGCACATGATGGTGGGAGAGGAAAGTGTGTCATAGATAGTGGAACAGAAAGAGAGTGAGGATGTATGAAGATTCTCAGATGGCAGGAAACGATGCATAGATGGTCAAAAAGTGGAAGGTTAGGTGGAATGGGAGGTCTGGAGGTGAACTGATGGAATTACAGCTTCATACTATTTCAAGAAACCAATGTCTTTATGCATCGACAACAACTATTAAAGGAAGTAACATTTGAAAGACAATCCAGAAGTATTAATAAAGTTACCTATTTTTACACATCCTTTGTCTGTCATCAGCAAGTTTGAAACTTTAAGGTCACGATGTACCACAAAATTACGATGTAGGTACTGCAGGCCTCGTAAAACTTGCAACATGATACACTTTACTTGCGATTCAGAAAAAGGGGCCTGCATGTTATCAAGTAGACTAGCCAGGTCCTGTTCACAGTACTCCATTGCAAGGAAAATGCTGAAACAATAAAAATTCACATGTAAAAATTATATCCAAATGTAAGAAGAAAATGATATTAGTTGAGATGATAATGTTAATATTTTACGAGTCACATTTACACAGGACAATGGTCAAGAAAATTTAAGACATAAATATTGCTTGTTTGATATTACACTCTCAAAGAAAACTAACAGCACTTTTGACAACAGCCTGTTTAAATAACAACAACAACAACAACAACAACAACAACAACAAAACTTTGAAAGAAATTTAAAAATAACATATTTTGAACAATATAAAGAGACAGAAATATGTTAAATGTTTTCTTTCAAACTTCAATCATTTATAAGTAACTGTCAATACAAAGGATACTAGGAAAGTTTTGCAGTGTGAGACCACACACGGATAGCTAACAATTTGGTTCTGTGTGTGTTTAGCTTCAACCATACTTACAACAGGGAATGTTTAAACATGTGAGTCTCAACATTTTTAAACAAAGAAAACTTCACTATTATATAGGGTACAGAACAATGTTGGACACAAACCGCAAAGCCATTTAAAAGTCATGTGCCAAAATTCAGATTCATTAAGTGTTTCTTCACTAAAACAATGATCTAGAACAGGCATGGACAACCTTTGGTGAACCACAGACCTGATTCACGCACTTACTTAAGCTCATGGGCCACCTCGTCATGCAAAAGCAGTGCTCCTAGAGCATAAAGTCAAAACTATAGAGCCTGTGAGATTAATGTTTATGTGGTAATGCACCGACAGGAATGGCACCCCTTTGCTGACATGCCATGCCAGCAAATTATGCCTCAATACACACATTTTTGAGAGAACATTCGTTTTGTGTTCACGCGGAATTTCTTCCAAGGGCCGGACTGAAACAGATTGTGTGCTGGATGCGGTCTAAGGGTCACCAGTTGCCCACTCATGATATAGAATATTGTTCAAACATTTGAAAGGGTTATTTAGTTGTATTATATGTCATAGACTCAGTGCAACCCTTATTTTGCTCAATGTGACTTTGCTGTGCTTCCAAAAGTGAAGACTTGCTTTAAAGCCTCGGAGTTTTCTACAAATAATGAGCTTCCACATACATGGTGGAATGACCATGCTCCACTGCTAAAACAACAAGGTAACCCTCTGGTAATTGGTTTCAAATTCTGAAGACCTGCAATGAGCAGAGGAAAATGCTACAAGAAAGCAAGACAATCATGGATGTAAAGCAAAACTTTATTAGTATCCTTTCTACAGATCTCAAAATAGTTTGTAACAACACACTACAGATGTATACCTTGGCTCTTTCCATATTTCCAATGGTTCTCCTTCATGATGGAATCTACGGAACACAATGTGCACATGAGAGAGAGACATGATTACAGTTATTAGTTGTCTAGGGCAAGTTATTAAGCAAAAATTAATTTGAGATCACTTCTGATATAGAGTTCAATTCTTGCAAATCTATATCAGTAACCGAGTGAAGAACGCACCACGTCTCACTTAACGAAAGGCAGGTTTAGGTACAAAACAGACCAACTGCAGTGACCAATCCAAGTTGCAGTTCACTTTATCACAATGACTAACTTCAGGCAGTACTGTGTTTTAAAAGTATCATGATCAACGCAGCTTATTTATTCTTCCCTTATTCTTTTGTATTGGCATATAAATACCAATTAAGAAAGTGGTTAACCAGAACACACCTTTCCAGGCTCCTTCCAACAACAACTTCTTTCAGGTGAACTATATTCTCATGGCGACAACTCAGCAACACTGAAATTTCACGAAGGCCGCTAACAGGCAAACCATCCTTTTCATGTTCCATTCGAACTTTCTTCAGTGCAACCACTTTATCTGATTTTGTATCTCTTGCACGATCTGCAGCAGAAAGTATTTCACAATTCTAAACATTGTCAATAAAGAACATTGATACATCATTTACCATTGAACATAAGTCATTACACATACAGGAATTAGAGAACTAGGCAAGGAACAGCAATTGGCAGAATATTTGCAGAATTTATCTGGTGGTAGCTAGACACAAATACAATATGGAAGTTATTTGTTAATTTAACTTTTCCCAACAATGAATATTTACTATAACTTCTCCAAGAAAGCCTTCACAAATCCGGCGGGGTCAGGGATTTTCTCTGCCTCGTGATGACTGGGTGTTGTGTGATGTCCTTAGGTTAGTTAGGTTTAAGTAGCTCTAAGTTCTAGGGGACTGATGACCATAGATGTTAAGTCCCATAGTGCTCAGAGCCATTTGAACCATTTTTGAACCTTCACAAATCACAATAATCATCAACTTTAATGCATAAACAAACCTATTGGATTATGTTCACCCTACCAGAATGTACACATCCATTCCCCATTAGAAAACAGTACTTTCCTGGCAACTGATTATGTTTGCCTTTAACTTAGTCAACATGTCTGCTAAGAATAATTTAGCAAAACAGGGAAGTAAAATGGGTATGTTACTACACAATGTGATCCAGAACTGAGTTCCTCCAATGGTCATTTCTCTATAAATCTGTCAGATCACATAGTACTTGAAAGGGTGTTCATGGTTCACATGTGCACAGCAACCCAGATTGTAAAATGTTTACTGTGTCTGTTTAGTCTGCCTTTGTTGGAAAAGGTAATTGAAAGAAGTCAGATCAACTGCATTTCAAGCATTTCAGTCTCCTGTGATGACACAATTTCTCAAATATGTGCAGTAGCCGAATCAACAAGGACCAAAAATGGTTGAATAGGGGAAAAAATTCATGTAGTTACAAATTTTTTTACAGTGGTAGGAAGGAGTGCTACAAATAACATACTAAAAATCCTGACAGGTATGGTGTGAGAGTTAGGGAGGTGTATTGTGGCTGTTTAAATATGACTTTTTATGTTTTTCTAGAATAACTCGAAAATCTCCGTGTCTAGTGAAAATTTTTCCCTGTACAAAATTACACTACATTAAATTCCCTAAAAATGTTCTATTCCTTTTTTCTCTAAAACCGATAGTTTCTGCATTGCAGAGTATGAAAAAACAGCAAATTATTGAAAACCGTGTTTTAATGGTATAAAATTAATGTTTATTCTTAAATTAATTGGGTTATGAAGAAATATCAAATGTGTATACAACAGCTACATGCAGCAGAGCCATATTAAGGGATAAATTGTGTTCTATAGGTGTAACAGGTTGTAGGCAGTGGTGTGTGTGCAGCTGATGTATATGAGGGTAGAAGCACAAGGGAAGTTAAATGTTGAAATGTGTGTGAAATCTTATGGGACTTAATTGCTAAGGTCATCAGTCCCTAAGCTTACACACTATTTAACCTAAATTATCCTAAGGACAAACACACACACCCATGCCCGAGGGAGGACTCGAACCTCCGCCGGGACCAGCTACACAGTCCATGACTGCAGCGCCTTAGACCGCGCGGCTAATCCCATGTGGCGAGGGAAGTTAGATTGCCAGACTGGTCACGCACTTCCCACCTTGGTAGGTCTGCAAACTGAAGAGTGAGAAGGTGATTCCCACTCTATCTTCCCCACTACATCACAAGAAGCAACTACAGGGCGTTTCACAGTTATACAGATCCTCCACAGTGAACCTTACGAATCACTGGTGGCACAGATCATAGACATACCTCGGGATGATTATTTTCCACAATGTGCATCAACACTAGTTGACATGGACAGAATCTATGTAAATCTCTGCACACTGGTCTGGACAGCTAGAGGGGGAATTGATTCTTAGTCATTAAAAAAAGTTTACTGATCAAAAGTACTTCCTATTTAACCCACTGAAATCAACTCTGATTACAGATTGCAATGATAAATCTCTTTTACAAAGTACATTATTTTTATATATTTGTTGTTGCTAAAATAGTTAAAATATTTTTGTTTCTGAAATATTGCTACAATAATTGCAGTCAGCTATTTGACACATAGAGAAATATCTCCGAATAATGCAAATGAAAAAAGGCAAGCTATATGTAGCAAATATGAAACCTGAGGATCATTGACAAAATGTCCTTATCAGATTATACCCAATACTTAGAACGATGCCATAGTATATTAAACTACAATAATGGGAACAAAGAAAAGTTGTCACTACTGGGATAAAAAGAAAAAAAAATATTTTTTAATAAGGAGAAGAAACTGTTTCAGGGGGTAGATATAGTTTGATGGATCAGCTGCAAATAATAAACATGGTTGTAAGAAGCAATGTGCATGACTAATCACTTAGAGATTGATAAGTTTTTAGAAAGCTTTTAGATCTGTAGTGGGAGTTCAAACACAAGGAATTAAATCTTCATATCGAAGTTCTGCATTAGCCTGAGGAAACAACAAATAAAACATTTCTCATTTAGTGTTCTGTGATCCTGTGCAGAAACTTGATCCCAGAGGACTGATGATTGAAAAGGGCTGGATGTTTCTGACATTTTGTTGTGATTAAAAACGTAAAAGACAAAATGGGTTGATGTGAGAAATTAACTGTTAATAAATACTGGAGAAGACAGCCACTTACTGGCAGTAATAAAAACAGGAAAAATTGAAGCAGGTATATGCTATGGGAAATGGTGTCACAAAAACCGTTCCTGAAGAATACATAGCTGAGAAGAGAAAGTCAAGAGGGCAAAAAGATTCAGCTCGTTGATGATCTAAAGGAAACTTGTGTATATGCAGTGAAATGAAAAAGAAAGTAACAAATATCAAGAATTGGAGACATAAAGGATGTATCAATTGCAGAGAAAACTAATGGATGAAACAAGACCAATTCATTACGAAATACTTAAAGTAAAGCTTCAGTTTCAATTCAAATGCATGAAGAGTATAGAAATTTCATAATTTTAAAAGTATATATGGAAGGTGACTTCATCAATCTAACCCACAATTTTCAGCACCTCAGAGAGAGATTTTTAAAAGTTAATGGACTAAACAGAAAAAGGAACACACGTAAATACGACCGATTTGTCGCTTTTTTGATTTTGGGATGAAATATTTCTGTTAGCTTGAACTGCACAAGAATAAGAGTAAGTCTGAAAACAAAACAGAGACCATATTGACGCATAATCAGTATATGAATACAGTGTTATTAAATCTTTAAGAATTCATTTACATATGGCAGCTGAAAACAACAAGCACAGGGAAACAAAGACAGGAGAAGAAATACTACTCATGGTATATTCAGAAGTACTTTGTAAATTTTTATGAAACGGATTATCAACAACCAGTTGATACTGCCAGTTCTAACCTATGGCAGGCACATAGCCAGTTCGAGAACACCCTGTAAACATGAATGAAGTGTTTTTCTGCTTACACTCAATTTATTTGAACTTCTTTTTTGTTCCAAAACTAGTTTAGACTTTTTAAGCCTTGATTTAGCTTGATAAAGGTGTCATATGTATAAAAATATCAGCATATTCACATTATGTACTTCCATTTGTTTGTGTTTACAAAGTTAACTAGTTGTGGAATGAAGAATAAGTTCAAATAAATACTGCCTAAATGGAAAAATAAACTATTACATTCATTTAATAAATTTGTGGCTGTGGTACCTCCAATGAAGAATGCATACAAATGTCTACAAATATGGCACTTGAGTGCCTCTGGCACCCCTCTCAGTTCGGCATTCCAACCACCCACTTGTGTTATTTGGACCTTAAAATGGCCCTGAGCAGACAAGGATGGACATTTAATTGGGAAACCACTTAAAAAGCATAAACTTGCACATTAAATTAAGAGAAGTCTGGAAGAGATAGTTAACAAGCAGGGGATAAAAAATGACCATTGGATAAAAAGTGGTTTATGAAGTCATACAATGTGACAAAACAGTAAAAATGAAAATTTCAGTAATGTTAGACATCCTTATAACCTCAGTAACTAATAATTAAAAACCAATTGTGAAACACTACAAGTCACTTTTTATTTGTCTTGGTCATGTATTTCAATTAAGCCATCTTTAGAAGAAAATGTCCATGAGGTGAGAGTGTTGACAACATTAATGAAGTAGTACCTTAACTGCACACCAGTCACTTAATTACTTTAAACAAAACTGGGCACCAAGAATAAACAAAAAAAAGTAGCTTTTACTGTTTCAAGATTAGTTCTTAAGATCTCAATAAATTTTGTGAATGAAAATCTGGTCCAAATAGGCTGTGTTCTTTTTATCATCCACACAACCCACCAGTTTTAAACATGGGTCATTTGCCTCCAGTTTCATTTCACATTGTAATACATCACTGGCACATGTGGACAGGTATACACCTTATTTCTGTGTATATGTGGAACAAAATCAATACAACAGTCTACATGATAAAGTTTATTAGCTGACACAAACAGGAAGCTTTCTGGAGTTTTCTCTCAGCCCCCTCAGCTGTCTTCATTTGTACACTCTCTGTGACGCCTACTATGTACTTTACATCCGTGTGACCCTGTGCTTCGTGGAGTTTTCTGTTTGTGTCGGCTAATGGACATACCAAGTACAGCGATGTATTACATTGTGGAAAGAAGATGGAAGCTTAAGATAAATGCTTGAAACTGACTTATGAATTAATTGATGGGGTTATCGGACCAAACGGTGAGGTCATTAGTCTGACAATTCTGAAGTTATCCCAAAAAGAGAGAGGGTCCACTAAAAGTGGATGGATCCAATCAGATGAGTCAAACTATAAAACAAGGAAGTTGAAGCACACACAGTAGAAGGTTATAAAAGTGTAGCCCAAATCTAAAAATTGGGGAAACAGAAAGACAGAAGAGCTGTCTTTGCAAGGAGTGTCATGGGTCCCAGACTGAAAAAACATGAAGAGAGGCCCCAACCATAACTACCCTGTCCCTGCTCCAGGAGTAAAGCAAAACCTTATATTTGAAAATAAAAACCACCTTCAGAGAGGAAACTGAGGATCCGTTCAACCATCTGTGAATCATCAGCTAATACTAAATTTGAGGAATCTGGAAGACTATACTTAGTACAAAGGGCCAAAAGAAGGGGACATTCCACCAATATATGGCATACCGTCAGTCTGGTTCTACAACCACATTTTGGGAGTGGTTCGTTACGCAAGAGGAAACAATGAGTGAGCCTGGTGTGACCAATGCGTAGATGGCGTAAGATAGTGGACTCTTTCCAAGAGGTGCGGAAGGAAGAGTGCCAAACTGCAGTAGACTCCTTGATTGTGCGGAGTTTGTTACTGAGAGCAGTAGTGCACCAGATGTGATTCTGCTTTTGGGCAAAGAGAGATCTGACGTAGATCCCCATGTCTGCATCTGGAATCATAAAAGGGAAGGGGGTAAGTATCTGCTTCTCTAGCCAAATGGTCAGTCAGTTCATTCCCTGTGATGCCCATGTGACTTGGGACCCAGAAAGACAACTGAACAGACAGCATGGTCAAGGGCAGAGAGAAGGCCACAGATAGTGGAGACCAAAGGGTGACAAAGAGTAGCATTAATCAATAACCTGCAGGCTGCTCATTGAGTTGGTACATTTTAAAACACTGTGGAGGGTGGCATGAGCAAACAAAATGGAGGGCCTTGTTAATAGCTAGAAGCTCTGGTCTAGGCACCATCCTGGGGGTGGGGGGTGGGGGGTGGGGGAATACAATGGGTGCATTCCAGCGAGTGGAGAAAATGGAGATCCCAACAGAGGGAAGTGAGACACATTCCAATTGTCAATCCGACCCGTGGGTGGTTACCAGGAGAGAGACATTCCTCGTTTTGCAAAGAGAACAGGGCACACGGGATGGTCAGGAAAACGACGAATAGCGATTGCGTAAGAAACCAGAAGTTGGCTCCATCATATTTGTAGAAGGAACATCTCCACTTCTGTGAGAAGACTGTCAACGGGACGAGTGTGAAAGGCACCAATAGCTAGATGCACCCCACAATGGTGAACAGAGTCAAGTATTTTCAGAGTGGAAGTAGCTGCTGAGCCATAAACCTGACTAACATAATCTCGTCTGTACAAGGCCAGGACATGATAAAGATGGAGAAGAGCAGCACAGTCTGCATCCCAAGATGTGTGGGCCACGAGGTGGAGAGCAGTAAGTTTCCATATGCATGCAGTCTTCAGGTGGCGAATATGGGGCATCCATGTCAGCATCTTATCAAAAATAAGTCCCAAGAAATGGGACTCTGTTACAACATCTATGAGCCAGTTGCCTAAATAACGTTACAGGAAGAAAACCAGAAGCATGGGAGACGGCCAATGCAGAGACCCATCGGATGGCGCCTGGGATTCGGCGCTCAGCAGATGCTACCGAATGGGAGCTACACCAGATGCAAAAATTGTCAACATACAAAACTGGGGTAACCACAGGCCCAACAGAGGTTACAATCCCATTGATGGCTATGAGGAAGAGTGTGACACTTAACACAGTCCCCTGTGGGATACCATTCTCCTGAATCCGAAAGGTGCTGAGTGAAGTGCCAACTCAAAACCGGAAGAGCCAGTGGGATAAAAACTTGCAGACAAAATTGGAAGGGGGCCGCAAAAGCCCCAGTCATGGAGGGTAATTAAATTTGATGGTGCCAAGCCATGTTGTATGCCTTTTGCAGGTCAAAGAAGACCATGACAAAGTGCCAGCTATTAGTAAAAGCCTGTCAGATTGTTGTTTCCAATCTGAGTAAACGGTCAGTTGGAGATTGTCCTTCCCGGAAGCCACACTGATATGGGGACAAAAGGCCCCAAGATTCGAGTACCCAACATAATCAGAAGCTAACCATCCTCTCAAACAGTTTACGAAGTACATTCATCAGGCTAATTGTGTGGTAGCTGTCGAGAGATGTTGGGTTCTTCCTGGGTTTAAGGACGGGAATAACTATACTGTCTCACCATTGTGACAGGAAAGCACCTGTGAGCCAATGTGGTTGAAGATTGGATTTTTTGGGGGGGGAGGGGGGGGAGGAGACCAGAGAGCAAGGTCATCGGTCTCATCGGATTAGGGAGGGACGGGGAAGGAAGTCGGTCGTGCCCTTTCAAAGGAACCAACCCGGCATTTGCCTGGAGCAATTTAGGGAAATCATGGAAAACCTAAATCAGGACGCTGGATGCAGGATTGAACCGTCGTCCTCCCGAATGTGGTTGAAGACCTTCAGTAGATGTTGCCTCTGGGTAATGTCAAAAGGTTGGATCATTTGGTTGTGGATGGAATCCGGGCCTGGGCTGTGTCATTTGAAGAGGTAAGAGCCTGCAAGAATTCCCATTCAGTGAAGGGTTCATTAAAGAGTTCAGCATAGTGGGGGTTGAAACAGAGGGGGGTCTGTTTAACTCAGCGTTTCTGATGGAGAAAGGTAGCAGTATAGGAAGAGGATGCTGATGCCACCGCAAAGTGTGTCACGAGGTGTTCTGCAAGGACCAATGCATTAGTAAACAGAGCACCTAACAGAATAAGACCCTGGACAGCTGACTGTCGCTGGCAGCCCAGAAGGCTATGGAGCTTGGACCAAACCTGGGAGGAAGAGGCATACGTCCCCAGTGACGAAACATAGCATTCCCAGCACTCCTTTTTACTCTGCTTAATAAGGCACCGAGCCTTAGCATGGAGGCACTTAAAAGCAAAGAGGCTGGTCTGTGAAGAGTGTCATTTAAATTGCTGCAGCACCCATCGGCAGTCCTGGACAGCGACTGCTATGTCCTTGGTCCACCACGGTACCAGTCGATGACAAGGGGGACAGCAGTGCCAGTATCAGTGCAATTTGAAAGAGAGGTGTCAAAAGTGCACAGCAGACATATATATAGGCCAACTGGTCCAGCAGAATGCCCAACATGGGGACATGTCTGCCAGGCGGAGGCAGGGGAACGTTAGAATCACCAGAAAGTGGTCACTGTCACAAAGATCATCATGGCGTGACCAATGAGGAGATAGTGAGATCGATAGGAGTAAAGGTGCCATGAGCGGCACTGAAGTGTGTAGGGGAACCGTCATTGAGGAGACACAAATTAAAGTCTGTAATAAGTTGGTCAATTAGAAGACCCCTACTGACTGAAATGGCACTCCCCTACAGAGGGTGGTGTGCACTGAAGTCCCCGAGGAGGAGAAACGAGGGCAGGAGTTGCTCTATTAAGGTAGCCAGTTCAACATAGGGAACTGGCCTACCTGGAAGGAGATAGACATTGCAAACGGTGTTTGCTGGAATTGTTTGCATTCTAAACACTATTGCTTCCAGATTGGTACAAAGAGGGATCCAGTCACTAATGACACCGGAGCGAACCGAAGTGCAGACCCCTCCAGATGCTATCTGGGGGCCGGCATGGTTCAGACAGAACACCCAATAATCATGAAGCATCGGAGAGTGGTTGTCACGGAAGTGAGTTTCTTGAAGAGCAAGACAGAATGCAGAACAGGAGGAAATAAGACGACATATTTCTGGCAGGTGACAATAGTATCTGATGCAGTTCCACTGGATTCTGCAAGATCCAGAACTGAGAGAGAGTGGGCGACCTTGGGGCGCACAGGTGGTGTGTCTCACGGGCGAGTTGTGGTAGTTGGCTAGTGGCGTGAGAGATGCCGGGCAGAGGGGTCCCGGAGGGGGGCGGAGGGGAGGAGCCCATCACTGCCAAGTGCCGGAGAAGGGAGACACTTCTTCGATCGGGGAGGGGGAGCGGCTCGTGGAGGGGAACGACAGGTGAGGGAGAGGAAAGAGGGGGGACAGGGCTGGGTTAAGGAACAGATAAGAGGGGAAAGGATGTAACAGAGGCAAAAGTTGCAGAAAGTGGAACCAGATTAAGTCTCTCATATTTTTGGCGATCCCAAGCCTAAGACAGGCAATCCAGGGACTTGTACTCTTGGATCTGCTTTTCTCTCTTGAAAGCTAAGCAATCTGATGAGCGAGGGGAATGGTGGTCATGACAATTGACATACAAAGGTGGTGGAACACGGGCTTTGCTCATGGATTGGGTGTCTACAGTCACCACACAGAGAGTCTGCCATACAGCGGGAAGACATGCCCAAAATGCAAAAACCTCATGCGTAATGGGGCATACAGCTTCACATCACATCTGTAGCACATAACCTTGGCCTTCTCTGGGAGGGTCAGAATGAAGGCACGGTATCGGTGCGGTTGTGTTTGCGAACTTGTTCTCGATATTCTCCACAAAAAACAATGGCTTAGTGACAGTGAATCCATCCTAGTACAGATCGAGTAGGGGGAAGTGTTTTATCTCAGGACGGTGAGCCTGTCCCTCCTTCCATGGTGTAGGCATGAAAGGGGAGGCTGTCGGGTCATACGAAGCAGCACTCAATGATCCTTCACCATTCAAAGAGATGGCCATTTGAGAATGGCCATATTTTTGCAGCTTTATATGCTTCATGTGCCAAGCATCCGCCCTGATACCACCCACTCCAATCAGGGGCTCTCCCCATGGGCACCATCCAGCCACAGCAAGGGCCGCCTGGCATGGCAGCCATTGCTGGGAGTTCCAATGCTCCAGAAAGACAAGCAACCACTCCTTGGCATACATGGGGAGGGAACAGACCAGGTATCAGTAGTGTGATCCCTGTGTTGTCAGGGGGCTCAGCCAGATGGGTACATAACAGCCACACCACACGGCCTGGCTACACAAGCTGGTGACCTAACAGGGTGGACGGGTCTATGGTGGGGAATGAAGAGAGGAAGGAAGGGGAGAGAGGTATCCACACCGTAGACGCTAGGGTGGGAGGTTTTCCCCAAATGGCTCACACTAAAAACAGAAAATTTAGAGATGGAGGTCAAATCTCAAGTGAGGACGTAAATGCCAAAAAGGATTAAGGAGCACAGGCAAGAGGAACAAAATTGCAAGCAATACAGGGAACCTGGTGGACAGCCATGTCAACATAAAACAGAACACCAAGAGGGGGGAAGGAGGGGGGAGCAGAGAAGGTGTATGGGTGAGGCGAGGGTGGGGGCAGGGTGGAGGAAATGTAACCAGGGAAGGAAGAATGGACTGCAATAGCTTGGGGCATGAAATCAGGGGGAGGGGTGTCATTTGAAACTTGTCAATTGCATGGATCATAAAAAGAAAACAATCTGCTTGGACCCCAGGTTTTAATTCCCAAAAAACAATGACAGTATGGATCTTCACAAAAAATAAAATTTTAAAATCTCAATAAATGACTGAAGCTTTCAGATATTGACTTTCTTCATTTATTTATGGTGATATTTTTTATATATTTATTTTTGGTTTCAATGAAAAAAAGTCAATTTGCACAATAAGCAAACAAAAGCATCTTTTTCAAATGCTTTGAAATGACCCACTTTTCTATTTCTTTTGGGGCTGTTTAAATGGCTTCAGTTTCTACTCTCATGCAACAGCAAAGCTTATTACTTTGAACTACTTCACCATGTCTTTAAAAGAGTCAGCCACTAAATTAGTGCATATTGTGTCTAAGAAACAAGTCAGTCCTGATACTGAACCTTCGGATCTCAACTCCCAGGGCTGTCTTCATCCGTGCACTCACTCTGACACCTACCATGTACTTTACACCCATGTGACCTTAACTTGAGCTAATCTCTTTCTATTGTCAATTTCCTGTACTTTTTCCTCCAAGTTTCCATCTTTGTGGCTTGTCCTGCTGTTCTAATTTTTCTTCCTTTGTTTTTCTTTTGTGTTTCTTATCATTTAATGCCCACCACTTTCAACTTATTCATCTAACTTCGAACCTACTTCTTTATAAATTTAGTTTGTTTATCCATTTAGTTATATGCATTTGCATTACTAATTTCCTTGACATTTTTATATTTAGTTCCTTTCTTGCATCTTGTGTAACTCCCTTGCTCCCAACATTCTTAAATAACTTACCATTCCTACTGCCATCTTGGCCACATTTTTAAATCTTCATCTTTTCCATGCTGTTTCTCTGTATACTGAAGAACATTTGATTCACATCTGAGATCCATTGGTCACTATTTTCTGTGGCTGTTGACTGTGCCATGACCATTACAATGAGAGTAATTTTTGTGATGTGTGCAGGCTGTATCAAAAATGCAAAGAAACAAAACTTTGCAGACTGTTTCAGAAATGTCAGTGTCAGGAACAGTAATGCATAAAATTACACTAACATGACTAAATGTGGAAAATATAACTTAAGTATCAAACTAGGAATGGATAATAAAGGCCACTAAAGAAACACTAATCTCAAGTCTTGCAGCAAGATACATAACGTCAAACAAATTTAACTTTATATTACTTCAGGTCTTTAAAGCATTTCCAGGTAACATTATAAAAGTTATATGGACAACAAATGATAAAATATATTTCCAGGCTTAAGATTAAGTAAAACTAGCAACACAATATGGCACCTACATAAATAAATATAGTGTTCAAAACATCTTTAATCAGTCACTTTGAGCAAGGGCCTTTCATGTCCAATATTACAGAGAACTCTATCTTGTCTCTACGACACACTTTACAGTTTTCATTGCCTGGCTCTTAAGAGTCTTTATTAGAACTGTGTACATCCAGATCAGCTGCTCAGTTCATACTACGAATATGAAAAACGAAATTTTCAGAACCCTTTTGATCAAAGAATGTCAGTCTCAATATACACCACATGAGTTCTACCCTAATAGAATAATATTTGTTGTTCCATTTCTCCATCCCCTACACAGTGCTCCTTTCAGTCACAGATTCCTTCATATTTCCAACAATTCAATGAAATCTCATTTTTACTGGTGGAGATCGGTTATGCTTCCTATGAAGTTGGAAGTAATGAAGAGAGCAAAAAATACTTTTACTTGGTTTTGTGAATATCATTCAAAAATTGCATTTTACTCACAACAAAAAAGCTCATTTCTTTTCTAACTCAGCATTATAGGCATTTCTATTTACATAAAAAAAAAAAAAAAAAAAAAAAAACCAATCTGACACCTGGAAAGAAAAAGTGTTCTTAGAAAGATAACTTCTTTCACATAAGATTCTAACATTCAAAAGTGATGCAAAGGGCTTATAAAGTAATGCCCTTTAATATACACAATGCAATTAAAAGTTCTGATAATTACTACTACTACTACTACTACTACTGCTACTACTACTGCTACTACTACAAGTACTTGGTAACTTAGTTTTATCAACTACTAATCACAGATCAGTAGTTCATACAGACAACACATGTTTGGCATGCTTACTTTGTAATAAAACGAACTTTACTTACAAACAATGCCATACGTTCCTTCTCCAATTCTGTTCAGTTTTTCAAATTCTGACACAAATCGACACCTTCCAAGCTGAAACAATGATTTTTGAAAAAGGTTTATTACTATCACATAATAATGAAGCATCCAACACTTTCACCTTTTTGCTAAAACATGATAAATAGGTTTTCCTTCTCCCACGAGGTGTCAAGTTTTGGCTTTGCATTTCCACTCATTTAAACAACATGACTCATTAACATATAGTCATTAACATATACTATACCAGTTTCATTGCCATACATTTCACTTTCAATATCAGTGCTCCTCAAGCCTCATAGTACAGTCACTGTGAATCATATTTATGGAGTTCTGGACATAATACATATGTAATTTACTTTCATAAGATATGTCTATAGTTCAGGTTTCTTTATAATTGCATTAATAAGAGAGTCTGAGACTTAAATACACAGGACAGTTAAGCATTGGATGTTCTGCAGTACAAAATGCTACAGGGTTGGGTTGGGTTCTTTGGGGAAGAAGACCAGACATCGAGGTCATCGGTCTCATCGGATTAGGGGAGGACGGGGAAGGAAGTCGGCCATGCCCTTTCAAAGGAACCATACCGGCATTTGCCTGGAGTGATTTAGGGAAATCACGGAAAACATAAATCAGGATGGCTGGACGCAGGATTGAACCGTCCTCCTCCCGAATGCGAGTCCAGTGTCTAACCACTGCACCACAAATGCTACAGGGACGCAGTATCTCTCTGTAGTATTTTAAGTATCTATGGATAACTGGCCAATGGGTTGTTGACACCCACTTAAGGCCAAAAAGGCCATTATCAAATTCAAGTACATCATGTTATCTAAAAATTAGCTTTTCTCATGGTCAAAAAGTTTAAGATTTAAAGTTCATAAGATCTACAGCTGGGGGACTGCGTAAAAGGGTCTAAAAATATCGATAAATCATGTCAGCATGAGGACTGATCACAGTTGAAGGTCTTTCGGGTCCACAGTGCAGTGACAGGTGCTCCCTCTATGCTCATACCATTGACAAGATACATTTATAAGAATGTTCCACTTCATTGTAATAAATTACTCTCTCTTACAAATGATATAACTTGATCGATGGCTTCTTGTCATCTGCTAGAATGAACAATAGTGAGTCATTTAACTATAGTTTCCACTTTAGCTTTGTTTTAAAATGGTACTTAAGAATAATATAAGTCACAACTAGGTGGACAAAGGTAAAGGCACCAGATTCACAGTCCTGACATTGCAGCGGTTGATAATGGAAGCAAGACGAAGAAAAATCAAGATATGTTCATAGGATTTGTTGACCGGCAAAAAGTGTTCAGATGCAAGATGTTCGAAATCCTGAGAAAAACTGAGGTAAGCTACAGGAAAGATGGGTAATATAAATGTGTACAAGAACCAAGAGGGAACAATAAGAGTGGAAGATAAAGAACAAAGTACAGATTAAAAAGGTGTACTCTTTCTCCCCTGCTGTTCTATCTGTACATCAAAGAGGTAATGACAGAAATAAAACAAAGATTCAAGATAAGGATTAAAATTCAAGGTGAAAGGATATCAACGTTAAGATTTGCTGCTGATATTGCTGTCCTCAGTGAAAGTGAAGAAAAATTATGGGATCTGTTAAATAGAATGAACAGTCTCTTAACGAGTACAGAATATAGGTCAAGAGTAAATCGAAGAAAGACAAAAGTAACGAGAAGTAGCAGAAATGAGAACAGCAAGAAACTCAACATCATAATAGGTGGTCACAAAGTAGATGAAGTTAAGGAATTCCGCTACCTAGACAGCAAAATAACCCATGACGGACAGAGCACAGGGGCATACGAAGCACTGCCAAAAAGAGCATTTCTGGCCAAGTGAAGTTTACTAGTATCAAACTTAAGTCTTAACTTGAGGAAGAAATTTCTGAGAATGTACATTTGGATCACAGCATTTTGTTGCAGTGAGACATGGACTGTGGGAAAACTGGAACAGAAGAGAACAGAAGCATCTGAGATGTGGTGCTACAGAAGACTTTTGAAAATTAGATGAACTGATAAGGTAAGGAATGAGGTGGTTCTCCACAGAATTGGCAAGGAAAGGAATATGTGGAAACACTGACAAGAAGCAGGGGCAGAATGATAGGACATCTGTTAAGACATCAGGAAATAACTTCCATGGAACTAGAGAGAGCTGTAGAGGGTAAAAACTGTAGAGGAGGACAGAGATTGGGTTGTGGTTCATACTGATGTGTCCATGATTGGGGAACAACAAATAACAGCAGGCATGAATAGACAACAAGTTTGTCCCACAAAAAGGGAAAAGCAAAACCAGAATAATACTATACACCATTGAATGATCTAGAGCAGCCACTAGGACAGCTATCAGCAGAGTCTGCGGATGACATTGAAGTTGGAGTGCTGTGAAGCAGAATCCCAGTTCAAGAGCGCGGTCTGAATGCTGATGATGGTGATCCGAATGGTGTGGTGTCGTGGTACCAATGGTAGCAAAGTCCAAGACGAGACTGCTCGAGTGAGGGCCTGCATGAGCTTATAAAGCCTGGGCAACGGAGGAATATACCCACCCTCAACGAGTTTACTGCGCCATGGCATAGAACGATTGGCACAGTACTGTCATGTAGCATCTATTAGATGTGGGCAGCTGGCCGGGCATTGCTACGTTATTGTGAAGAAAGCTATGTGTATGAACCATACATGCGCTGTCCAACTCAGCAGCACTGCGCTTGAACCAAAAATTGCCGGCCCTGGGCCATCTGACATAAGCCCTGCAGTTGTGTGGTGGCCAGCACCATGATGCAGGCATTAATGATACCACACATCCAGCAAATAATTAAGGACATAGGTTGTAAGTGCTACTCTGAGATGAAAAGGTTGACACAGAAGAGGAATTAGTGGTGGGCCACATCAAACCACTCAGAAGACCAATGAAAAAGAAAGAGGGCAATACAACAACATCACGATACCTCCTCTCATAGGATGAAGCACAGGAGTGCTTAGTGTAGCAGATACATACGCAAACCAACCACGTGCCTTTGATTAGTCATAATATAATGGGGGTCACACTGGCTTGTCATTTTCTACTCGACTCTTTCAAAATTATGTCACTATCCTAATCATAGATCATTACTCAATATTCTGATTTCTAGCATTTCCTTCGTGGTGGCCTCCATGGCTAATTGATTACCAAATTCTGTTTCTTGGTATTTCTGTGTAACTTTGAATCCAGTGTGGTGAATGTCAGAATGTAGATCAAGAATAGTTGAGACTAGTGAACTGGAATAATATTTGTCTCCCACTTGCTGATTCTTCATTGAACTACTGAACACCAAGATGTTTTTTTTGTGTACTTTTGTATTATAAGGTTTTGGTGATGGATATCAACTCAGCCATGAATACGCTACTTGCATGTTGTAACGAGTGTTGTGTGTGAATCTTTATGTGCAGGAGAGCATAACCTACGCTTTCATTAATTTTGAACCCAACTGTTTGAATGGCTCTCTGGTTAGCACACACATATAGAACTACAATAATAAACACTGGATAATGGAGAAGTCTGCATTTTTGTTTGCTTCTCCGAACGGGTGGTTATACACCATGGGGAACCTCATGAAGGAGTTATATGGATATAGTCCAACGGAGGGTACTGTAGCGTTCTATTTAATCTCTCCAGTCATATCCCAGTTGGTTTTTATTAAACAGGATCAGGTAATTCGGGTGTTCAGATACATTATGGATTGTTATCACATATTTTATGAGAGCTGTTGGCATCTGATCCACAGCAAAGGCATACAGGTTTCTGTAATGAGGCTGTCAAGTGGACTTGATCAGAATGGTACAGCTGTGGGTTTAATTCACTATGCTGTACACAGTCCAAGAAACTTAGAGTGGGTGGCATATTACACTGATCATCCCTAGTTCAGACTGGGCAAAAGTAGTATGCTGTAGAAATAAGAGAATGGTGTGGTTCACTTCCTGGTAGGTATTGTACATGAAATTGATGGTATTGTAATACAACTGGTCTTTAGCTGACATGTACAGGATAGTATCATTAATTGCTACTGTGAAAAGAGTTACAATCAATATAAACCACTGAGGGACTCACGTTTTCTTGTGTGTGGTAAGTTACTAAAGGTTGTGGTGATTCTGACCTGAAACAGAGAGGGATTGAGGGGGTGGGGGCAGGGAGGGAGGGAGGGAGGGAGGGAGGGAGGGAGGGAGAGAGAGAGACATTGTACAGATATGAAAGTTAATCGGTGTAGGCATGCTTGCATGAGGCAAGCTGTTTTTAATACTCTTCTGTTCCTCTGTTTGCTTTTATTAAGATCAAACACAAAAATTAATTACGAATTACAAGCTGATGAACTACACTTATGAAATCAGTCATTTGCCTGATCCTGAATAGAAGTGTTTATGTTGCATAGGACATATTTTACAGTGATCTTAAATAATAAAAAAAAAGTTTAAATTGCCATAAATACTTTTCTCACAATTTTACAGCTCCATTTGATGATTACTCAGTAGCAGAGCAAAATGTAGACAGAATTGTTTAATACACACCACATCCTGTTCTGGGATGTCCATTGGCTTCCCAGTAAGAAATGAAGTGAACACCCCTCTCCGTGTAACAGGAGCAGAGGGATCTGGTCCAGCTTCTGCTGGAGCATAGTCATCTTGCTCTAGTGACAGAGATTGTTTTGCTGGAAGAAACAAAATACAATCAACATGCATTAGTATCACATATGTGAAATCTACTTTCTATGATACTATGGAGGTGGCGGGGGATGCAGAGAGGAAATTATTTGCTGTTACTGATGTTTATATGAATAAAATTATTTTCACATGAGAAAAATTGGACTACGTGCAAAACTAAGGAGCGAAGTCAATAAAGAACATAATCACATCTAAAAACGTTGTTCTATATGTTTTATAGCAAAAAAAAACTCAGTCTGTTAGTATGTGCTGCATGTGGTAACATATACACAGATTCTGTTGGTGGTATATGTTAATAATGACAGTCTCTTTGTATTTTTCCAGAGTAGTGGGCTATGTGACAGCACTTGGTTTCACTGTCAAATTTCTTTTACTTCAGTCATCAGCAAACAAAACTCACTAATATTAAAGATGAACATTAGTACAAGATGGAAAGTCAACAGGAAACTAAAGTCACCAATTTTAATATTGTTAATATGATTGCACCCTTAAGAGATCGTATTGACAAACAAGTATTAGTTACTTCACACATTGCATGGACAAATTAAAAAAGGTTTCCATAAGTAACAAAACATTAGCAAAATTTCAAGAGTGTGTGAGTGAATTTTTTTACTCTGTTAGGTTACATGAATTGTATTCTGTGAATCCCAACGAGATTTTAACACATATTTTATTTATGTGCAATGCAATTAAATAATTTAGCTGTCAACTTTATGAAACATAATAATATGTCACAGTGATAATATTAATCATAACTCAATACATTTTATGTTTGAGAGTTTCTGTGAAGATACTAGTCATTGAAATAGGAAGAGGTGCCCAAGAGAAAGTTCTCTGATTCGATATTTAACTCCACATTCACTCCAAGACATTTAATATGGTCTGTCAGGCTGTTGAATAAATTATACCTACGAACATGGCTCCTTTCTGAACTAACATTTAATTTTAGTCTTTGCAGACGTTTGTGGTAATAGTATTATGCTGATGCTTTTAATAATGACAAAGGATATTATGAACATACAGGCAGAGAGACAGTTGCCAAAATACCAAGTACTTGGAAGTGATCTCTAAAGAACATTCTAGAATTAACACATGATATAATCCTTATTAAATACTTTTCAGTTCTCAAAATAATGTCCCAGCAAGTGAGGCTTCCTCAAAAACGGAGTCCATAATTCATTAGTGAATACACTACTGGCCATTAAAATTGCTACACCACGAAGATAACGTGCTACAGACGCGAAATTTAACCGACAGGAAGAAGATGCTGTGATATGCAAATGATTAGCTTTTCAGAGCATTTACACAAGGTTGGCGCCGGTGGCGACACCTACAAAGAGCTGACAGGAGGAAAGTTTCCAACCGATTTCTCATACACAAATAGCAGTTGACTGGTGCTGCCTGGTGAAACGTTGTTGTGATGCCTCGTGTAAGGAGGAGAAATGCGTACCATCACGTTTCCGACTTTGATGAAGGTCGGATTGTAGCCTATCGCGATTGCGATTTATCGTATCACGACATTGCTGTTTGCGTTGGTCGAGATCCACTGACTGTTAGCAGAATATGGAATCGGTGGGTTCAGGAGGGTAATACGGAATGCTGTGATGGATCCCAACGGCCTCGTATCACTAGCAGTCAAGATGACAGGCATCTTATCCACATGGCTGTAATGGATCATGCACCCGTGTCTCGATCCCTGAGTCAACAGATGGGGACGTTTGCAAG
The DNA here is from genome assembly GCF_021461385.2 of Schistocerca piceifrons. NCBI lineage: Eukaryota > Metazoa > Arthropoda > Insecta > Orthoptera > Acrididae > Schistocerca > Schistocerca piceifrons. The sequence goes on along the minus strand of NC_060149.1, from coordinate 421,121,527 downwards.
ACAACAACCATCTGCACGAACAGTTCGACGATGTTTGCAGTAGCATGGACTATCAGCTCAGCGACCACGGCTGTGATTACCCTTGACGCTGCATCATAGACAGGAGCGCCTGCAATGGTGTACTCAACGACGAACTTGGGTGCACGAATGGCAAAACATCAGTTATTTGGATGAATCCAGGTTCTGTTTACAGCATCATGATGGTCGCATCCGTGTTTGGCGATATCGCGGCGAACGCACATTGGAGGTGTGTATTCGTCATCGCCATACTGGCGTATTACCCAGCGTGATGGTGTGGGGTGCTATTGGTTACATGTCTTGGTCACCTCTTGCTTGCATTGATGGCACTTTGAACAGTGGACGTTACCTTTCATATGTGTTACGACCCGTGGCTCTACCCTTCATTCGATGCCTGCGAAAACCTGCATTTCAACAGGATAATACACGACCGCATGTTGCAGGTCCTGTACAGGCCTTTCTGAATACAGAAAATGTTCGACTGCTGCCCTGGCCAGCACATTCTCCAGATCTCTCACCAACTGAAAATGTCTGGTCAATGGCCGAGCAACTGGCTCGTCACAATACGCCAGTCACTACTCTTGATGAACTGGGGTATCGTGTTGAAGCTGCATGGGCAGCTGTACCTGTACACACCATCCAAGCTCTGTTTGACTCAATGCCCATGCATATCAAGGCCGTTATTATGGCCAGAGGTGGTTGTTCTGGGTACTGATTTCTCAGGATCCATGCACCCAAATTGAGTGAAAATGTAATCACATGTCAGTTCTAGTATAATATATTTGTCCAATAAATACTCATTTATCATCTGCATTTCTTCTTGGTGAAGCAATTTTAATGGCCAGTAGTGTATTAATATGCTGAAACCAATTTTTTTCATTTTTGAAATCATTATAGCATCTTGCACTGTAAGGTGAACTAAGATTGTTGATTAATTGTATGGTGAGGTTTCCCAATTACGGTTGTGGAGGAAGGACAGATGATTGGGGTTTAATGTCCCAGCAATGATGAGGTTGTTACTGGCGGAGCACATACTCTGATCAGGAAGGGATGGGAAGAAAAACTGGCCATGTCCTTTTCACGGAACCATCCCAGCATTTGCTTAAGGGATTTAGGGAAATCATGAAAAATCTTTATCTGGAATACAAGTCCAGTGTCTTTCCATAGTGGCACCTCAGTTCATAATTAAGAGAGATCTCTCTGTAAGACCAAAAACTAGGCACCATCTCCCTCTTATATTTCATTGTTATACAGATTACTGATACAATTTGAGGAATTTTATGAGAAGCACTGAACAGTATGTACGTAGATTTAGTAAAATTTAATGGTAATTTATTTGTTTGCACCATCTGTTGATGTTTTCAAATATTTTTTATTCCTTTAGTTGTATCTCCAGCAAAAAGAAGAATACCTACATCTACTAAAATTGGAAGCATTTGATCATTTACTTACATCAGAAACAACAAAGGGCTAAAAATGGAATTCACCATTCCAAGTGCCTATTGCTATATAATGAATATTGAACTGGATGGACTATTGGTAAAGTTAAAGCAAACTGTACCTTGTTTAAGACTAACAATACCATTATCTAGCATGTTTAAAAAGTAGTATTTTTGAGTCTGCCTTCATGGGAAAACAATAAGTCATATAGAATTAAGAACAGTCTACCACATGGGTCTGTTCTGGCCACGCTGTCATTCAACCTGTATATAAATGGCACACCAGAAACTGTTACATGAACTTGTTTTATGTACATGATACTGCCACTTCATTACAAAGAAAGCATCTAGAGGATGCAGAAAATATGCTCACACAAGATGTGAGAGTACTTGGCAATTATTACAGAAATTGTATATCGTGCCCCAACCCTACAAAAACTGAAGCAACACTTTCCACCTCAACAACCGCTTAGCAAAATACATGCTAAAAGTCATCTTCTGTAACAAAACAGTTAAGAACAATCCTCATCGTAGGTATCTCGGAATTGCACTGGATTGTTCACTATCATTCAGGATTCCCCTCACGCCACATGCAGAAAAGTTAAAGATGAGGAACAACATTATCCATCGTTGGAGTAAGTCATGCAGCCATTTGGTACGGTGGATGCAGGATGGCTACCCCCCCCCCCCCTTTTTTTTTTGCTCACAGCACAGCTGACGCTGCCGGCCATGGGAACTGAGTAGAGTAACATTCAGTCGGTATGAAAATTCATACCCTCTATGAATCTAAATAATCCATATTAGTTACTACTCGATTTTGTTCAAATTTGGCACACAGCCTTTTGTTATTAATGGAATGATGCTGTCAAAATCTCAGATTATATTTATTATAGTTCCAGGGATAATGAAAATTACTTAAAAGTCTTAAAACCAATGTTTATGTCAATTAACAAATTGACTTTCATTATCATTTGAAGCCGTTACAAAGTTATCAGTGCATAAAATCAATTAATTAGAATTTTCTTTTTAAAACTTTAGTTACTTTCCATTACATAATACAAAAATCGCTCAAAATTAATATTTGCTTATAATTTTGCTGTGTGAGTGCATGAGATGACAGAGAGAATGTATGTGGGACATACATTAAAACTTAATATGCCATTTTATGTAAGACCTTATACAAACGCACAGTGGGAAAGTTATGGTGCAACTTCAATTCAGATGACGTATGTCGGTGTGAGCTTGCTTTTGTACAAAAGCAGCCAGAATGAAAGTTAGAGGAGGAATAAGTTTATTTATCAATTTGGAGAATATTTTGAACTTTGCTTATTTTGATTAAACAATATACTAGAAATTGAAGTTTTAACAACATTAATTACTACCAGATTAGTGATTGGATAAGGCAAGTTTTGCCATGAGAATGATCTGGAAGAAACATTCTGATTGTTCATTTAGATCAACAGCCAATCAGAATTATGCTGTTCCCGCACCAATATAGTGAAGTGGGCAGTGAGTAGATATAGTTCGAGATAGTCACTTGCTAACCGGCCTACGGATAACCCCATGTTAGATAGCTCTGTAAAAATAATACGTAAGATGAAGAACTAGTGAGTTAATTTCATTTAGAACGTATCGTGACTGAAGAGACTGGTGTTATGAACATTTTAGTGAAATGTTTGGCGTTTCAAAATTAAATACTTTGAGAGTTATGAGCGTGTGAACTTTCTGCTCATAATAATAGTTCTGCATGGCATATTTTGTGCTCTGTACAAAATACTTTGGCGACCACTTCTTTTGAAGGAAAATACTGAAATGACCGAACTCGTGAAGAGTGGTGGGTCTGTGACTGTTAGATCATGAAAATTAGTCGGGTCATACTTGCAAAAATTCTGGTTGCTTTTTCAGTGAAAAGTTGTTGTAGAGACAGTGAATTTTGAAGGATAAAGTTTACCATATTAAATACAGACATGATAGCCATTTCATGTGTTTCCATATGAATAAAAATCAGGTTCAATGTAATTTTTAACTGCTTTCTGCAAGTAGACTGCATCCTCCGAACACCCGATTTTTTTAAACAGGCCTATGAACTTTCAGGAACTGACTTTCAGCTCTGTGTGGTAGGTATTAGGTAGTGGTTTCATCAATGCTGCTTTACACTGTCCAGCACGTATCTGCTACTACAGAGTGAAGGGACATCGGAAGGAAGGAATATTGAGGTAGGTGGACTTTCGATAATGACAGAAAGAACGAAGACGACCAACCCCACCCTGCCGCAAACCGAGTTCTACCACAAAGGATCATTGTTGCCAAATGAGTTCAAGACCATGCCATCAGCATGCAAAACAACACTCACAGAGTTCTGGGATGTTCAAGGTGTGGTGCATTTGGAATTAATACCTAAAAGCACCACCATAAACTCTGGAAGGTACCGTGAGACCCTTACAAAACTGAAAGCATGAATTCAAAGAGTTCATCCACACATGGAGCACCCTCTCCATCAGCATAACAACGTCGGGCAACACACAAGTGCTGCAATATCTGCAACAATCTGATGCCTTGGCTTCAATGTCATCCATCCTCCTCCATGAAGTTCCAGTTGGTCCCAGCCAATTTTCATTTGTTTACAAAACTTAAAAGATACCTCCATGAACTTCACTTTGATGAAGTGGAAAAAGCAGAGGTGATGTTGTGTTGTGTTTTGTTTTAGGGTGAAAAAACAACTGGAGTCATATGCACCCAAGTCAAAACAACAGAACACGAAGACAGAGAGGACTTAAAAAATGACTATACGTAAATCCCAACTGATACAAGAGAAGACAGTTAAAAACAGGGATGTGGAAAAAGGGTTACAAAAGACATAATACAGAAACAGAAGTCCAAAACTAAAAAGTAAATGACCTTCGCCATACTGCTTTGATGGCTATAAAGTGAAACGCGGTCGACAGCCCGTGCGTCATTTGCTAAAACAGCCGGTAAACCCAAGCAGGAACAATTAATGGTTAAAAAAATGGGCATTCCGTCAGGATGTGGCGGACATTTAAAATTTGGGTGCGATGCATACAAAGCGGTGGGGGACCACCACTTACAAAAAGACAATGGCTAAAAAGGCAGTGCCCATTAGGCAAATGAGTTAAAATGACTTCCTCCTGGTGGGAGGGCGGAGAGGAGGTCGTTCAAGCCACTGGGAGAGGCTTAATAATCCAGAGCTTATTCACATCAAGGGAGGACCAATGGCGATGCCAAAGGGACACCAACTCCTGACAGGTGGCAACACAGAGATCATTGGAAGGAATATAGGAACTAATGGGCTGAGGTATGAGGACTGCAGCCTTGGCAGCAGTGTCAGCAGCCTCATTTCCTGGCACACCGAGATGACCAGGAATCCATGTAAACATCAGAGCGGCTCCACCAAGAGTGAGCAAGTGACAGTTTTCCTGGACCCAATCCACTAAGGGATGGGCAGGGTACAGCGCACATAGCCTTTGAAGGGCGCTGAGTGTCTGAGCAGAGAACACAATTGAAAAGTCTGTGTCGCCAGATGTACTCTGTGGTCCGATGCAGGGCAAAGAGCTTAGCTGTAAATAGGGAACAGTGTGCTGGAAGCCAATATCAAAGGATGTGGGTGCCAATGACGAAGGCACACCCGACACCACGATCAGTCTGAGAGCCACCAGTGTACACCAAGGTACTATCACGAAGATCCATGTAAAGGTCGTGAAATTGAAGGCGACTGAGCAAGGCTGGAGTAGTGTCCTTACGAAGCGAATGAAGGCCGAGGTTAACATGGGCCACTTCACGAAGCCAAGGTGGTGAAGGGTACACACACCAGGAAAGTTGCAGGTAGTGTGAAGTTAAGTTGACGGAGCAAGTGCTGAAAGCAGACTCCAGGAGGTAACAGAGAGGAGGGATGTGCCCCATACTGGCGATCATAGGAATCATTGAAGAAGGAGGTATAGGATGGGTGGCCACGCGTGGCAGACAAACGGCATGCATACCTGCTGAGGAGAAAGTCACAGCGGTAGGACAGTAGTAGTTCAGCAACTTCAACATACAGACTCTCAACCGGGCTAGAGTAAAAGGTGCCAGTGACCAAATGGATGCCACAATGGTGAATAGTGTTGTGATGGCATAAGAGGGGCGGATGTGCAGACTCATAAACAAAGCACCCATAGGCTAGCTTTGAATGGACAAGGGACCAGTAGAAACAGAGGAGGGTTGTTCGATCTGCGCCCAGGGAAGTACCATTGAGGACACGCAGGACACTGAGTGATCACATACAGTGAGCTGCCAGGTAAGACACATGGGAAGACCAAGACAGTTTCCTATTGAACATGAGCTGCAGGTATTTCGTAGTTTAAACGAATGGAATAGCAACAAGCCCAAGATGTACAGATGGTGGGAGAAACCAATTGCAGTGCCTGAAATTCATACAGACGGTTTTGTCAGTGGAGAAATGAAAGCCACTGTTGATGCTGCAGGAGTGATGACAATCAAGACATTGCTGAAGATGCCGCTCAATGAGACAGGTCAGTGGAGAACTGCAACAGATGGCAAAATTGTCAACAAAAAGGGAGAAAGAGATGCCTAGTGGGAGACAGGCCATTATAGGGTTAAAGGCAATAGCAAAGAGGATGACGGTCAGGAAGGAAGCCTGTGGCACACCGTTTTCCTGGATAATTGTGTCCAACAAGGCAGAACCACACGTAAAGAGTATGAAGGATACTAGTTCTCCAGCACGTGTTGCAGGCCTTCTCCAAATTGAAAAACACGGCCACAGTCTGGTATTTCCGCAGAAAGCCATTCATAACATGGGTGGACAAAGTAATGAGATGGACAACTGCAGAAAGGCAGCTGTTAGTAAATTGTGAGACTCAAGCCACCATACCAGCTGGGCATGAATCATATGTTCCATCACCTTGCAAACACAGCTGATGAGAGAGATGGATCTGTAGCTAGAAGGAAGGTTGTTGTCCTCACCGGGTTGAGGTATGGGTATGACGGAGGCTTCAAGCCAACGTCCAGGAAATGTGCCCTCTGTCCAGATGCAGTTGAATGTATTAAGCAGAAAATGCTTGCCCGCAAGAGAGAGGTTCTGCAACATCTGAATGTGGACAGCGTCTGGCCCTAGGGCAGAGGATCTGGATGAACTGCAAGCATGATCTCGCTTCCTCATAGTAAAGGCGGCATTATAGCACTAATGATTCTGAGAAGAGAAGGATATTGCCTGAGTCTCCTACACTCATTTCTGTTGGATGAAGGCAGGGTGATAGTGGAACAAGCTCAAAATTTCTGCAGAATAGCGGTCCAAGGTGTTGGAGATAGCAATAGGGTCCACAACAACATCGTCTGCTACTATCAGGCTGGAAATTGGTGAATGGATCTTGGTCCCAGAGAGCTGTTGGAGGTTGGCCCACACACCAGAGGAAGGGGTGGAACTGTTGAAAGAACTAGTGAATGATATCCAGCTAGCTTTTTTTGCTATCCCGAAGAATGCGACGACACTTTGTGCGCATCTGTTTACCGCTGTAGGATGGCGGTTAAAAATGCGGAGAGCACATCTCCACACGTGAATTGTATTGCGGCATGCCTCAGTCCACCAAGGGACTGGGACACAATGTGGTAAAGAGGAAGTGCGGGGAATGGAACGTTCTGCAGCAGTAAGGATAACATTTGTGAGATATTCCATCAGGTCATCACAACTGAGGAAATCTTGTTCTTTGAAGATTGCCAGGGATGAGTAAAGCTGCCAGTAAGCCATAGTACGCTGCCATTTGGGTGTGCACAGAGGTGGGGTAGGTGTCAGCAAATGGACAGCACATGGGAAATGGTCACTCGTATAGGTCTGACAAAGAAGGGACCACTCAAGACGATGGGCAAGCTGGACAGTGCAGAAGGATATGTCCAAATGGGAATAGGTGTGCGAGGAGTCAGAAAGGAACATGGGGCTCCAGTGTTAAGGCAGCAGACATCTGTTGATTAAGAAGGTCAGCAAAGAGCACACCTCTCTCACCAGTTCTGGAAACTGGAAGTTTGTGGTAAGGACTATGGGACCAAACTGCTGAGGTCATCCATTCCTGACATGTTCTGCAAGAACCCCAATGAGGATGATGCACACTAAAGTCATCAAGTAGCAGGAATGGGGGAGGTAGCTACCCAATAAGCTGAAGGAAGTCTGCCCTGGTGACATGAAATGACGGCGGGATATAAATGGTACAGAGGGAAAAAGTCAGGTGAGGAAGGAAAAGGCGAACTGCAACAGCTTGAAGATGGGTAGACATGTAGATGCATTGACTATGAATGTCATTCTGTATGAGCAGCATGACGTCCCCATGAGATGGAATGCTGACCTCCTTCAGTGTTGGTATCAACAAATTGATCTCTCATTGCGAGAAATGCAATCATCTCCAGGGTGACTATGTTGAGAAATAGATATGTACACATGAAGAATAAAGATGTAGAATGTTAATAACATTTACTTTATTTAAAAGGCTTTCCAAGTTTTCACATAAAAATTGGGAGGTATTACGTTTCAGCATGTACTTGTACTTTGTGTAAATATTGCTGTGAATTGTGTATGTATATCCATATGATAAATAAGTAAGAACATGGAAATGATTCACAACAATTTTTGTCATGCAGTTAATATAATAATTTCACTGTATTTTAACTTTTGCACATGTATACCATGATTCACATCGTTAAAATCTTCCCAATGGTAATAATTTCTTATTTAGTGATTCCAGTGTATCATCTGCTGTGATAAATGAACCCTGTGAAGTTGAGAGTCTTTTTTGGAAATCAGTCTGTATGCCACAGACTGTTCTGTTACACCAAGTGTTCATTTTTTGGAACATTTTTCTTACAGTTAGTGCTCAAACCTAAATTATCTTCTAAAATAACTCTTAACACAGTCTAGCCACTGCTTGTAGCGACTATGGGCATGTTGTGATTTCCCTAACAATCAGTGCTCAGAGAATCTCCAAGCATGGCTTTCCTGATTGTTACTTCACGATGCAGCAAATTATTTCTGAGGAGTGATGGCTTTAAAAAAGTCGTTCATTCTTGTAGTACTTCAGAGAACTATTAGGTGGATGTTCCTGCTTCCACAAAATGCAACGTGACTTGAAAAACATATTACAGGCATGATTTTTTCCCATGCTTTCACTGTTGCAGTGTATACCTGTGGTTGCATGGATCACAAAAGTTTTTCGAGAAATGGAGGGGGGGGGGGGGGGGGAGGGGAGTTTTTCGCCGATGATTAAATTCTGAGGATTCTCAAAGAATCTGGATCAGAAATCAATGCTTGTAAGCAGCAAAAAAGGTCTTGATTTCACTGCAATTTCATTCTTCGAGAGCTACAAGATCACCAATGGTGTCTGTTCTTTCGGACAGCATATTCATATACGAGGGTTGTCCACAAAGTAAGTTCCATTTCAATTTCTATCCGCAGCAGCACTACGATCACAGTTTCAAGCATGCGTGTCAGTTACTCTGACTCAAGGGGAAGACACGTACACCATTTTCAGATCGCTGCTGCTGACGTGTGCTTTGTAGTGCTTCTTTATAACATCAGCCGTAATTGAAAATGCCACCGTGTGTGAAATCAGATCTGTGATTCGTTTTCTAAATGCAAAGAAAGTTAAACCAAAGGAAATGCATTGGAAAATCTGCAAGGTTTATGGACAAAATGCTATGAGTGATTCAGTGGTTAGAAGATGGGTCAGACTGTTCAATGAAGGACATGATCAAGTGCATGACGAAGAACAAAGTGGTTGCCCATCTATGGTTACTGATGAACTGGTTCACACAATTGAAGAGAAGATTAAGCACAATCATAAGTTAACACTTAGTGCTCTTGCTATGGAAGTTCCACAAATCTCATGATTACTGATTCATGAAATTGTTTCTGAAAAACTGAAATTTCGAAAACTTTGCTCATGTTGTGTACCCAAAATTTTTACTGATCAACACAAAAAACAACAGATGGGCAGTGGACTTCAGTTTTTGACACACTGCAATGAAGAAGGCGATGGTTTTCTTTCTCGGATAGTCACGAGGGATGAAACTTGTGGTATCGTACGACACTCCTGAAACAAAATGGCAATCTATGGAATGGAGGCACACTTCATCCCCAACAAAGGTTAAGCCTAAGCAAATCTTGACACCTCAAAAAGTCATGTGCACCATTTTTTTGGGACAGAAAAGGCATTTTGCTGATTGATTTCTTACGATGAGGCCACACAATCAATGCACATGGTTACTGCGAGATCATTAAGAAATTGCACCGCTCAATACAGAACAAGCACCGAGGGTTACTGTCACAAGATGGTGTTTCTTTCCACGATAATGCCCGATCTCACATGGCAAATGTGACCAAACAACTCTTATGGGAATTTCACTGGGACACGTTTGATCATCCTCTGTACAGCCCGGGCCTCACTCCTAGCGACTTCCATCTCTTCTTACACCTAAAGTCTGTCCTTGGTTGGTTGGTTGGTTGGTTGGTTTGGGGGAAGAGACCAAACAGCGAGGTCATCGGTCTCATCGGGTTAGGGAAGGACGGAGAAGGAAGTCAGCCGTGCCCTTTCAAAGGAACCATCCCGGCATTTGCCTGGAGTGATTTAGGGAAATCATGGAAAACCTAAATGAGGATGGCCGAACGCGGGATTGAACCGTCGTCCTCCCGAATGCGAGTCCAGGGTGCTAGCCACTGCGCCACCTCGCTCGGTAGTCTGTCCTTGGTGGTCAACACTTCAACGATGATGTCAAGCTGAAAGAACATGTTACCACATAGTTGAATACACAGGTGGCAACCTTCTATGAAGAAAGCATACAAAAACTTGTGCCACACTATGACAAGTACCTACAAAATTTCAGAAACTTTGTAGAGAAGTCGTTTAACAGTTGTAGATTTTTGTACAATAAATATTTTTTCTGTATCTGTACACGTTTGTTTAATATAACCAAATAGAACTTACTTTGGGGACATACCTCGTATATGAGGCTTACAGGCGAATGATCACCTGCAGTGCGGATGCACTCACATTGCTCAAACTCTTACAGGATTCGGTAGATTGACTGCCAAGAGTAATGAGTACAGTGGGCAAAAGCACTACAAACATAGTGTGTGGACAATAAGTTGGAAATGTGGGTCTCACAGGGAGCGTGCCAGAGATAAGTCCCTGCAGTCACACTATCTTCTGTGTCATCAATGGCTCAGTCAGATAGAGTGCCTGCCATGTATGCAGGAGATCCCGGGTTTGAGTCCAGGTCGGGGCACACATTTTCAACTGTCTCCATTGATATTTATCAACACCTGAAACCAGCTACAAAGGTCTGGATTTCATTGTAATTTCATAAATATCAGACAGTGCAAATAGTTATCACAATTCCATTCACAGTAGCTTTACTGACTTGCATCCTATAGTTTGAAGGTAACAATGAGTGATCTGAAAATGGAAATGAGTCATCAGATGAATCAGAAGTATGCGAAGCTCTCATTCAATAAGGCAGACCACAATGGTAGGAGTTTCAAAGCAATTTCATTGCCTGGATAAATAATAATGTTCAACATCAATTACATGTCTTTGAAGGTGGAAGTAATTTTTTGGCACCTCTTGATGCTGAAAGCACGGAATTTGAGTTTGGAGGCTGTTTACTGATGGGAGTATGATGATATAAAAAATAAAAATAAAATAAGAAACTGAAGCAAATCGCTATGCAGGGTCAACTGTTTCTAAATTGCAGAGGTAAAATAGACCGGTCTGCTGTGAAGGTATACGAGATGTGTCAGTTGTTTGCTATAATTACTCGCATGTGCCTTGTGCACAAATCAAATATTAGGGACTACTGGAGCAATAAGCTAATGTTTACCAGGAAAATCATAAAGAGAGACAGATTTAGGTCAATTTACTTTATGCTTTGTGTGAATAATAAATGACAATTACATACGCTGGGGCCAACAAACCCATGATCCTTTACACAAAATTCGACGTCTTTATGACAACTTTATAATGAAAACAAGGGAAGCTTCATTTTGACGACACTCTGACAGCTGATGAACATTTATGTCCTTTTATAGGAGGAATTTAATTTAGAGTACATACATCAAGAACAAGCCAAACAGGTATGGTATTAAGTTTGTCATTCTTGGTGATTCTACAACAGCCTACATTTTGTATAGTGAATATATGCTGCTGCTGGAGAAAAATATGATAGTGCAGATTCATTAGCCCTTTGTTCATGCAACAATTATCTACATAAGGACTGTATATTGTACATGGACCAGTTTTGTTGTTTGATGCTTGCGCGTATGTGCTGTCGGTGCAGTAATGAAGAACAGACGATGGATTCCAACAGAATAAAGTAAGATGTCAAATGGTACTCAAGAGAAAAAAATTCAATGCTAACATTGCACGGGAAGGATGCTACAGATCTTTTGCCCTATCTACAAAACAGAGCATGACAATTAGTGCAACAAACACAAAATCCACAGTCAGATTGGTAGAAAAGCTGAAGACTGATCTTATACTTGATTACATAAAAGAAATAAAACTAGTGTTGAACACAAAGATTAGTTGGTGACCTACTATTATCTTCAACGATGAACAATGAAATTGCTGAAGAAGGTACTTTTTTTGTGCACTTATGATGTGTGCAGTCAATTCCTATATTCTCTACCAGGAACTTGGGCCTGTGTCTCAGAAACAAACAATCTTATTTACCTTCACGGCGAACCTGGGAAAACAAATTCTCAAGAAAGTAGATGAAGATTTTATTGAAAAGGAAACATTTCCTCACTCATGTCCCAATGAGAACAAGCTAAAAGTATGCTTCAAGATACTGTATTGTTTGTTCTGAGGAAGGTGCACCTAGTATTGGCAAACGAGTGAGAAGAGAGTGACGAATGTGAAGTAGGATTGTGTCTACCTGACTGTTTCAAGCAATGTCACATAAAGGCAAATTTCGCTCAGTGGAAACAGGTATATGAATTCAATAAATTAGTTTTGCGCATTTCTTTTATAATAAATTCTTATGTACTGCATTTACAAACATTTTTCTACTCTGGTATTTTCTAATTTTCAAACTATAACTATTCTATAAATATGTGGTGAATTTCAAAATAAGTTAAATAAATGTTGAGATAAAGGATGATGGTATACATTTCAATAAAAAAGTTTTGCATTTCTTCTTCATAAGACAAGAAGGACCCTTACAAAGGAGTTGAGAAAGCATGTGCCTTCTGGGGGATTGGTGCAGTCACTGTGGCTTGACTGGAATGAGTTAAGAGTGTTTCCAGTTTGGGGGGCTGTATTTGATCAGCTCATTGTTTGCCTACACAGAAATCCTAATATTCCTAATCGGTCTTTCTAGCTCAATTTTTTTTACTATGCTCCAAATAATTCTTATCTTTTTGTTGGTACAGCCTTTCTCCTTTTCATGAAATCACTAACATTTTGACACACTGGTGAGTTCACTTAAGAGTTTTATAATACTACTTGTAATGTGATTTAATCCTCTTATCATCATTGTCCCTTGATGTTAAGTTAAATCATCTATTAATTTTAATAAACAAAAATGAAGAAAGGCAATCACTTACCTACTATAGATTGATGTGTGTAATACAGTCAGACACAGTTGCATAGACACTTCACTAGCTTCTAAGATCAGGAAAATATGTGCACATCTGGGTGGCAGTTCAAAAGCAATTTCAGTCTCTGTACTCTTAGATGTGTCCATGCACCGCACACCAATCAGCTGTGGGTACATGGTTGCCTTTCTTCAATTTCACTTACTTTTTGATTTCTAAAACTTCCATTACTAGAACTATTTTCTAACTGCCTTCTGACTATGTTACAGCATATGAAATGAAAAAATTTTCTGGAATAAATGTGGTCTAAAAAATTTAAGTTTAAATAACCACTTAGTATTACCTCATTCAATTTCAAGTTAAAATGTTTAATAATGCATCAAGTCCTATTATGAATAACACAAAACTACCCAATGGAGCCCTGCATATTGTGATTAATGGTGAACACTGTAAAATGTAAGGATATATATGTTTTTGTATGCTTATACCTTTTCAAAACTTGTGGTAACTTCTACTTTTTCCATACTTGACTAGCAATACCTAGATGTTAAGTTATTATCAATGTATATTCAGCATTTCCATTTCAGTGGTCAAATTATGTTCAGAAATACATACTACACAGGATGATTTATATGATGCAGTTTATCTAAACAAACCACAACTTTACTGACATTATTTTTAACCACCTAACATTATGCTGCAATAAGTTAACTTTAACCTCCATTTTATCTTCACATATTCCAGGCACAAAATTTTCAGTTACCTTAACTTCCTTAAAAAAATAACTTTAGATCTGAATTTTCTCTTAAAATCTTGCTGCCCTCACACCACAGACTGCAGCAATATTACACTTCATAGTGTCCCATTAAAGATTAGGATAGTATCAACTTGGCCTATTTTTCCTTCACTTCCCTGTTGATATCTAGGTCACGACTTCAAAAAACCCCATCAACAACAACCGAATCTGTGATTGACCATACAACAACGAGAAGAGCTGATCTTATTCCATGTTGTCCTGTCTCACAAAGCTGTCCCAATGGGGCTGATAATAATGCGTCGAAACAAGAACAAATATATACACAGATCATAGCTCTAGTTATCTTTACCACGTCACTCTCAATACTACACCCCTGACCCTGCTAACACAGGGTGTCCCACAAGGAATGGTCAATATTCATGGATATGACAGGAACAATCATTTGAAATGAAAAAGTCTAGTAAACATACGCTGCAGACCTTAAGAGCTGTGAGAACTACTTCATCTTCGGTAATGTGAAACAAATCTCTTCTACTGCAAGCTCTTTGGTTTCCATATTTTGGGAGGAGTTAATTTGGACCAAAACAAGAAAAAAATTGTCTAGTAAACATGGGCTCTAAAATGTACACCTTACAAGCTACGAGTACTTGTTCAGTAGAAGAGTCATGTTCCACAGCAGTGAAGATGAACAAGTGCTCATAGTTCTTAAGGTACGCACTTTAGAGCCCATGCTTACTAAACTTTTTTGCTTCAAATGATTGTTCCTGTCATATCCCTGAATACCAACCACTGCCCCACCTACCGACAGAACCTTATCTCTCTTCTTAAAATCATTACACAAAGAAACTATGTTCTCTATTACATGATTAAGACATGCATCTGACTTGAAGTTTGTGATCTGGTAGCTGTTACCTACTCCTTCTTACAGAAGTTGGCCACACCTATTCCACGAATTGATGGTGGCGTTTTCCCACCAAAAAACTGCTGGTACTCTTCTGAAGAACAATATTCTACAGAATTCAAAAAAAGTTTCGATCTCCTTCCACTTTTGCTTTCGTGCAAAGAAAAATCGTGGATTGTACAAATATATAATAATTATTAAGATTATTTTATGAGCACAATCAAAGAATTTGAATGTATCATGCCACTGGCTCTTGCTCAACTACCCTTCTAATGAATGACCCAGGAACTATAAGATGAATCACACAATGATCTTGACAGCTCGTGATTCTTTAAAACAGTAACTAATTATTTCTTGTTTATCTTAATTGCTTAGATATTTTTTCCCATTTCCTTATCCAGAATTGAACAAGACATATTTTAGAAAAAGTCTCAGGAAAGATAGAATAAATAATTACTTATTTCCGGCTCCATCTGAATCTGAACATCTGGCTGAGTCACTTCTTCCGACTCAGGCAGCAATTCCACGTTTTCCGCCAGTTCAAAGCTGTTTATTTCCACTTAATCAAATGAACCTGAAATTTTTCAAAATATATGACTGAGTATGCAACAGAGTTAACAAATTTGAAAAAAGAATGGATTATTTAATTTATACAATTTTATACAAAATTAGATTTGTTTATTTATGTGGTACTGTTATTAATTTGCCTTAGTGGCTCTACAGGTTGGTCCTGTTTTTCTGACAATTAAGATGACATTTCCCTCTGGAAATGTTTACTGCATGTAAAAGTGTCAAGTGGTGCCTTGTTTTGGATTACACAATTAACTGCATGCCTCCTTTCAGCATACTGGATGAAGTTGTTCCCAGCTTAGAGATAGGCAAGGGTGTACAACATCCTACGTGATCAATCATTGTAAATCACTGTGTTTTATTCCCACCACAACCTTCAGGTGTAGGGCACTGTTATTTTGTTAATATTAATGCAATCTTAGCATTAAGTATTGTGATATTATCCACCTTCAGTTCATATACAATACTGTGGAGCACAGTAATGATGTATTTACAAGCAAGCAGATAACAAATCAAAGATAATTCCAGTAGAACAAACTGTGTGTTCTTAATGTATCAAATACTATGGTTCAATACTCAGACATTTAATTACAATTACAGTAATCATGGTAATGTTTTTTAAGTAAACAATTTTAACTTGCCACTGCATTATTGTACCAAAAATGTTGGTGAGTAATAAGCATCCTAATAGAACACAGATATTCAAATGAATATAAGGTTCTGGTAATCAGTTACTTCAAGATTTCAAGTGAAGAGGAAGTAGCTATTTGTTATTGCAAGGCTATATCAAAGCCCAAGACAGAGAAGGCATGGATATACATGGCATGGAGAATATGATGATTCATTTGTAGCTAAATTCCTGTGTGTATATTGAAATTGAAGTAAAACATGAATCTTGGAGTGGCAAGTACAAGGCATATCAGAGATCTTAGGTGTCTGTTCTGATAGGAAAACTATTGAAAGTTAAATTGCATCGATATGCACATGTTTAATAGCAGTAAGCAGGTGGTTCTCATGCTAATTCATCTGTTAGTAAATGGGTAACAGCTGCAAGAAAACAACAAGACATGCTGTTAGCAGCATAAGTCAACAGCAAATCAGTCTCATTAAATAATTGACATGTGTGTGTATGCGTGTAATGCATATTTTGTCTAATGAAAACATTTACCAAATAGTCACAATGACACTTTGGAAATCAGATCAGATAAGTAAATTAGTCTTGTCAGTCACATCATATCAGCAGCAGTCACTCCAGGATTGCATACAGCTTTGTGTCATGAACAATAACTTCACCCTGAAGATGAATATTCACGAAATTGTTTGTAAAACCTGCTCAGAAGCATCAGACTCATTTATTTTCAGAATTTAAGAGCACATAATGAAATCCACACTGAACCATGAAAATTCTATCTGATATTGCAATATAACAGTAATGATCTACAACAGTTCCATTAAAATGTAAACAATCATACCAAAAATCAGGTAATATGCAAGACAAAGTATAGTAAACAATTTTGACTTAATTACAGCTGTACAAAAAGGACCACATGAACTCATTTTTGAAAGTGACAAATTGAAATACCACACCAATGTTCTTTTTATTGTAACAGTATTATTCACAGCAGATTGCCCATGCCAAAGTTTCAGTAGAGACTTCCAGCAACATCAATGAGGGCACGAAGTCTGACTGTTTAAATGTATTTCATAGCAATAAATAAATTAGGTATTGACATTTTAGATGTTACTAAAGCCAACTAAAATGGCTTTAGAAATATATGGGATTGTCCACTGCTAATACCATTTACATCTGTTATAAAAGGCAAAAGCTGCCAAACACAAATGGCAACTGTTCCTTTAATCAAAGATTTTCAATAACTTGAACTGTGTATAGGAACTTCATGTTATCAAATTGTATTACATCACATTTTACATTAGAAAGTTGCATCGCAAGAATCTATGTTCTGTAGTGTTTAATTTCTTACACTGCCTATATCATCTTAGTGCCGAAGTATTCTGCATATTGTCCTTTGATAGACACAATCAGGCCCACATTCAAATGGAATGTTATACACATCTAGGATTTGGAGCTGACATCTCCAGACAGACATAACTGACCCTTAATTTTGGGACACAGACAGATAAGAAGTCTCATTGTGTGTTTCCATCACACCTATTTAGTCTTGCTGGACATCGCACCAAGAAAACTATAGAAAATAAATAAATAGAAATATCTTTCTCTACTGTCACTCTACAGGTTTCAGTCCTAATTAGCTAGACGAGTGAATTTCAATAGGCCTAACTCAAAACAGCATTTTTTCTAATCTCATGTATGAACTTCGGCTTGGACAATAGATTTTTTGCGTTCGATTTGATTCACTCTTTGCACGAGAGTGATCAAAACTACGGAGAAATCAGTGTTCCGCTGTGTTATAGTTCAATGTGGGTGCATCTCATAAAACAATTAGCTCAACCATCATATGGTTATAACAGTAGAAAGTCATGGATGCAGGCATGTCACCCATCACCATTTCCATAATAAATTTAATACCAAAATAGATGTGATTCATATAGTCAGCAAAAGCCTTGAACACTTCGATGCCACACTGTCAAACGCCAGAAGTAGATGCATTTTCCAAAGGACTCATGTCCCAGGCTCTGTCCTCAAAATATTCCTAAGTACTAGTACAACAATGATATGACAAGCTTATACACATTAGTCAATGACAGAAAAAGCAATGACACACTTCCACTGGTATTAATTATAAGTACAAGTTTTCAAAAGGATTATTGTCCAACACTATCGCTCAACCAAAGTGCAAAACTGTGAATAAAATAACAAAACTTAACATTCAAGCCATTTGTATCCAGTTAATATCTGTACAAAAGCTGGAGAGAAGCCCTTCTAGTACATCAATGGTCAAGACACTTTGGCAGATAGTCTAGTCTTCTTGAAAACATTTTAAATACTGCAAGTTTCATAAAATTAATTAATAACTTTTTGCCTGTCTTTCTATAAAATTTTAGGTATAACTTTCTAAACTTTGTGAGGATGAACATGCAAAGAAATGTAGCTTCTAGGCCTAATTCTTAACCACAGTGTAATTTGTGACTACGACCCCTGCATCATTAGCATATTTGCTCATTATGGTTGGAAAGCACATTGTCGAAACATTGGTGAAAAGATCAGTTTTCCCGGATGGCTCTCTAGAAGGTTGCCAGAGTACCCAACATTCACTGAGTACCTCAGTGAAAGCTTGTGGATTGACTGACGTGCTGTATGATCTTCCTGTGACATTACATGAAATTTTGCTGGTCTTTAGTATGCAAATTTATTTATTTGTCAATTTTGGTGGGACTGTGTGAATCAAGGCTCTTTGGCTATGGTATGAGTCAGCACATAATTTACGGAATGCATATTAGAACTTGTATATACAAAGAATTAAAGAATTGATAAAACAAGAAAAAATTAGACAGTTCATGGGACGTTCAAAAAGAAACAAGCCGGAGGCATAATTACAGAAACCAGTACCTGTATGTTAGAAGTATTGACCCTGGCTGTTGAGACACTTGTCCCACTGTGACACAAGGTGGTGAACGGCCATCTCACAAAATTCCCGGGGCTGTGATGTTAACCAGTTCTGCATGTACAGCTGAACACGTGATCCGAGGTCAATCATTTGCCCCTCAGAGCCTTTTTAAGGGGACCAAAAATGGGGCAATCACAGAGAGAGAGAGAGAGAGAGAGAGAGAGAGAGAGAGAGAGAGAGAGAGAGAGAGAGAGAGAGAGAGGTAGGTCTGGACTGTATGGAGAGTGGCCTAGAACCTCCTACTTGAATTTCTGAAGGAGCGCTGCGACTGTGTTGGCCGTATGAGGCTTTGCATTGTCATGGAGCAGAATGACTCCATGGATGAGGCTGCCTGGACATTTTGATTTGATTGCTTGGCGAATGGTGGTCAAGGTTTGTGAGTAACACTGAGCATTCACTGCTGTCCTATGCTGCAGGAAGGTCATAGAAGAATGTCAGCATAACCTTTTCAGCACTCGTGTGGATGGCCTTGGCTTTTTTTGGTGGAGGTGACCCTGGATGTTTCCACTGGATACTTCGTCGTTTTGATTCTGGTTTGAAGTGATGACACCATGACTCATCTCCGGCCACCACTTGTGTCAGGAATGCGTTCCCTTCCCAAGCACAGTGCTGAAGATTAGCAAGACAGTGGGCCACTCGACATGCTTTCTAGTGTGGTTGAAGACTGTGGGGCACCCATAGGGCACACACTTTGTGCATGTCCAGTCATTCCTTCATGATGGTGTGAACACTTCTGACACTAAATCCGACCACGGTGGCTATGGCTTTCACTGTCACTCGGCAGTCCTGGCTAATGAGTGCATCCACCAGCTGGACGATGTCATCGGTAATGCACTGTGGTGCTCCAGACCATGCATCATCGGTTAATGACACCCGTTCTTCACTGAAGTGCTTGTGCCACACCTTGACCCTTGCATGGGATTCACTGTGTTCACCGTACACTTGTGACATTTGTCGATGAATGTCCATTCCTCCTACTCCTTCCACTGTCAGAAAACGACCAACACCTCTTTGCTCTTGTTTTGATGCCTCCATGTCACTGTTTGCAATGCGACTGGCAGTGTTGGACGACCGATGCATGCTGCTGCTAGCTCTGTATAGTCACTTGAGATGCACGCATGCCATCTAGCAACACGATGTCAAGTTCTATGCTCTGATCAGAACCACACCTCGTTACACACGCCACAATATTACCCTCCTGTCTCTGGTTTGCGCATTACAGACTCCAGCTCTGTTTCTTTTTTAATGCCCCTTATATACAAACAACACGTCACAGGGAAAAGTTCTGAACTACTCTGAGCAACTCTTGTTCAGAAAAGAATATGTATGCCACAAGGAAACCTTTCAACTTGGATTTGTATACTTGGAGTTTAACCATTAATTTTTTTATTTAGTTTTTCTGGAAGTGCATCACTGTTGAGCATTTTCTGTAATCCCATAACGTTCCAACTTCTGTATACGTACTGGATGGTCCACACCATCAAATTCTTTATTGTTTCCCATGAAAACAAAAATCGAGAAAATACCTTCTGTTCTCAACCTATTATTTAGCTTTGTTTGTGCATCACACTCAAAAGAATAAGTTCAGTTTTTTGAGGATACTTCTTTCCCGATAACAATCTGCGAGTGTGACAACAAATCATGTGTACTGAGACATGCCATTACCATCTTACACACTGCTTTCTCAAAAACTTTGTGAAAACATCGGTATCTCAGAGATTGACTGTTTAGTGTCTAGGTTCCCTTTTCAACCCTTTCATAAAGTGATTTCCCTAAATGTTTCAAACTGACAGGAAACTGACCATACCCAAAAATATATTGCACAGAAAACTGAGTACAACTAATATATGGTGCACTAATCTCCATGAATCCACTCAAAACTTCTCATATGGTGCCTCTGGTCTTACATGATTTAATAATTCATTCAGTTTCATCTTTTCTTGTTTCCTACAGCTGCATGTGATGTACACAGTCCACTCACATTAATGAGACCACAGCCTATGTTCGACATCAACATGCCATAACCACTCACAGACAGCAGATGGTAACACTAGCAGTGGAGGGTACATAAAATGCGTCAGTGAAGTCTTTGTCACAACGTGGAAAGGGGAGTGATTTATCTGACGTCCAATAAGGCATGATCTTTGGCTTTCAGGCAAAATGTGGAAGCATTTTCAAAACGGCTAATTCAGAAAACTGTTTGTGTGCCCCTGTGGTTAGTATCCTGTGCATGGCAAAATGGCTCTGTCCAAAACTGGCACCGAGAAAACTGTGCTGCACCATGGGCCATAGATGAACTGAACCATACAGAAGTGTAAGGGTACTCGTGACTTCTTGTTAGTACGAACGATTAGTACAAGATATTGCTGCTGTAAAGTAGCACTGCCAAGATGAAATGATAGGTTGTCGGGATCAGATTGCCTTTTAACGAACCTGTGTTTTGTGAGACTGTGCAGGGTGTAAGCCAAAAGTTAATTGCTGCAAAGTACACAATTGCAAATATGTTCCATTCGAGGAGGAATGATATCTGGAATAAGTTTCATGCTATGACCAATACTTCAAATTAAAAATGTACAAATTTCATCCAATGCAAACAAAATAGTTGTATTCTTGTTTATTCCACCTTCATCATGAGAAAATGCTCCTGCTGCGTCAAATGAAAACTGGGCTTAGAGCAACATCACTGTTATATCCCCATGACAAAAAAGTTCACTGTTTCTGTATTCATTTGGTCATGGTAACATGTGTTTACGGGACAATACTGAGTTCATTTTTGTAATTTATTTTAATAATTAATCACTATTTAGAAATTTAACTTCACCCTCATGTCATGTTTTCTGGTACTGCCATTAAAAATTCAGCAACACCTCAAAAGTGTTTATATGGCAACGTAATTGTTGGAGATTCTCTGAATAGATATTAAATATTAAAATAAATTTACAGCAGTTTTCAAAAAAGTTTTACCTATATAAATATATGTATAAAAGAAAAATTTCATTGCTAACTGATCTGTAGTTATAGTGGTATAACGTGATTCTGTCATTTAGGCAGATCAGACACTTTGTGACATTTCAAATTGCACTTGAGAACGGCTATAAAGCCAAAATCATGATTGTGTGAAATAAACAAGTAATAATATACAGCTTAATGGAAGAACTTTCTTTCAAAATGGTTATGTACGTTGTGGGAGTGGTGTGAGTCCACAGTTATATGTACTTGTGAACTCATTTACTCACTTTCCTTTCTGAGCAAATTAAATCGACATGTACACAACAACAGACTCAGGTGATGAGTGCGCTGTTGCAGAGACTCACGGGTCAAGCCTATGGGAACATGGAGGTGGCGAGTTTGGGGATGACAGCACAGGACTTGCTGGTGACTTTAAAGTGTGTATATGGAGCTCATTTTTAATCTCTAGTGTACAGTTCTGCAACAATCGCTGGAAGGGACCAGGTCGGAGAAGGTAATGTTATGATCTGGTCAATGTTTTGAAGGCATTCTCTGGGTGACCTCATCATTTGGGAAGGCACAATGGATCAATGCAAGTATGTTTTTATCGTTAAATGCAGTTTTTTTTCACCTTGGCATGATGGCATCTACCAGCATGACAATGCAAAAGTCACACAACTCGTATTGTATGTGCATGGTTCAAAGAGCACCAGAATGAGTTTACTGTACTCCCCTGGCCACCAAATTCCTGGATTTAAACCCAACCGAGAAACATAGTGCAGCTGCCATGGCACTGGAGTCAACATGGCTCCACATCCCTATCAGTACCTTCCATTACCTCATCAACTCTCTTCTTGCACATCCGCACTGCAAAAGATGGTTATTTAGGTTTCTGAGAGGTGGACACATTACTGTGACTGGACCGTGTATTTGTCTCTGAACACAAGCTTTCAAGAGTTCTGTATATTGAACTGCACCAATAAAATTTTTATTTAACTTGCAGACTGTTAACAGAAAGTGATTACTACATAATTCACACAGCTCTGGTGGATCACCAAAAACTTCAGTTTTTCACAAGAGAGGTGTAATATGTCAAGCACCCACATTTTGCTCTGATATCTGTCATAACCGATCATATAGTTTTAATTTTGGCACGAGAGCTTTCTATTTTCTTGGTGTAATGCATGTTTGATGACATTTTTCAGCACTTTGTAGTAATGTCTGCAGTTAAATTCTGAAAGTGGTGTCTGACTGTCCTCCATATTATGATACAGCTCCTAAATAATATTCTAATGCTATTAGTTATCCAAATTGGTTACTTATTAGCAGTGCATATCTGCCTACATTTTTTAATGGCAGAAAGAGTTATCAAAGAAAGAAGTAAAGGTTTGAATTACATTTGTTGTTTAAGCTGTCTGTATTGTAGACTTCTTGATATGTTAGTAGAGTTCAGTCAGGAGGCAGGACATTACTGCATAGTCCAATTGATGGTAAAGGGGAGGGGGACAGTGTATGTCAATTGAATTATTACTTTCTGAGACAAAAGCCAGTTTTGAGGAGTTGGTTATCAACTTTATTTGCAAGTAGATGGCTAGATTTTGCTGTCAAATGAGAGATACAGTTTTTTTATTATTATTATTATTATTATTATTATTATTATTATGAACCCAGTAGCAAGATGGTGTGATCTTCATCAAAAGATATGAACTTGGCGAAGTCTGTTAATGTGAAAATAAACATGATTTTTTTCTATGAAGCTAAAGCGTTTCATTCTGTGTGATTATTTGACACTCATACTTATGAACCAACATCTTGAAATTTGCTGTTTCCGAGATTACGAAAATGCCCAGTTTGGAATTAAGGTGGAGACTATTCACAGTATATTGTTTCCAATCCAATGGTTGGATCTTGTGACCTATATGTGACCAATCAGATTATGAGACTGTTCACATCACTTGCACAGAATTGCATGGCTGGTGACCCTTTTCAAAAACCATCATAGAAGCATAGGTGTGGAGGAAGATGATCTGTGTCTGCCAATTAATGTTTCCACACTGATTACAGCACATTGCCTGTATAATGTAGACACCAGTATTGGACATTCGTTCCACAATTTTGCAAAGAGAAGGAGGTAACTTGAAGTATTTCTTCAACTTCAGAAGCATCTGATGTGAAATCTGCACAACATGAAGGATGTAAAATAACTTTCCAACCTGGATTGCAAGCCATTCCCTTTGTTATGTGTGGCGTAAGGGCAGGCGGTGTGTAATACGGTCATGCCCAGTTATGATATTCCATGATGTTTTTCTAACAATGTGAGCCAGTTTTTGTAATGTTTCATAGAAGACACAAGAATCAGCGATGTTTCAAAGAAGCAAAAACGGGACAATAGCTTTGATGGTGAGTGTGCCTTGCATTTTTCTATTGACTAACTCTCAGATCTGTTGTGAGCTGACCATGTTCCATAGCTCATTGCAATACTGTCCAGAAAATAAGATACCTTTCATGTCAAAAGATGAATCTTCAGTTTAATGGGACTTAGAATCTACACAAAATTCAAAATATGCTTCCTAAGCATGTTCTCCACAATGGTGGTTATTTTGTGCACAGCCTGTTGACAATAGAGATTATGGCAGTGGTATCAATTATGAATCTAAGAGTATACCTTTCCTTTCATTATTATTAGGCTTGCACTTTTGTTTTCTGGATAATCCCGTGTAACTCTTTGATAGCATACAGCAGTGTGTGAGCACAGACCACTGCAGCAGGGCATCAGTTATCCTAAACAACTGCGGACAGGGGCAAAGGTGGGAGTCAGAGGAAGCTAGGATAACTGATTTTTTGGACACCAATCATTTATGAAAATGTAGAAACACTCAATTACACACAAACCTGTACATATACAGGATTCATAATAAGTATCAAAAACTTATTTAGTCTTGATACTAAAACTTTACAAAAAGTACAAACGAATATGGGTCCCAAAATCCTTTGTTATGGAGTTATGAAAGGAATTCCCTGTAATGACTCCTGATCATATAATTTACCTCAAATGTGCACTTTTACTCACATTCTTGTTTACAGTTGCTCATGGCATCTCTTTCGTTTTGTCTGATTGTCATTTGTTCTATTTTACAGTAACTTCCACAACAAAACATCATCACAATATAGTCAGTGTCTGAAATTACAGGATACACACAACATGTATGGCCTAGGAGATGGGAATGTGGATGAAGCACATCAAATTTATGCTGAATATTATTTTGGGAGGTAGTTACTTTACATAAGAATGTTTGTACAATTCTACCAATGCTTGCAAGAAACAGGCTCACTTGCAGATGATGGAAGACCACATGATGTTTGAACGCTTGAGTTTGAAGAATGGGTTTTTGGTACTGTGGATGAAACACTATCAACTAGTACAAGGAGAAATGTGAGAAGGGTAGGCATCAATCACGTGATGATCTGAAATATTATGCATGAAAATCTTCTGCAACCGTATCACCTTCAACATGTGCAGGGATTAAATGAAGCAGGCTTTCCACCAAGTGTGTGCTACGTTCACGCAATTCCTTAGCATGTATCTTATTCACTCATGAGGCTGACTTTTCACATGATATGATCTTCAATCATCACAACAATAGTCTACCCCTGGTAGCTGAGTGGTCAGCATGACAGAATGTCAATCCTAAGGGCCCGGATTTGATTCCCGGCTGGGTCGGAGATTTTCTCCGCTCAGGGACTGGGTGTTGTGTTGTCCTAACCATCATTTCATCCCCATCAATGCGCAAGTCGCCGAAGTGGTGTCAAATCGAAAGACTTGCACCCGGCGAACAGTCTACCCAACAGGAGGCCCTAGTCACATGACATTTACGTTTACATCACAACAATCACATCTGGGCTCGTAAAAAACCTCAGGAAGTGTGGCAAGGCAGAAAACAACAGAGGTTCAGCTCCAACATGTGGGATGAAATCATTCATGATTATCTCATTTTCACACCATCGTACTGGACAAACATATCTAGCTTGTCAGACACGAGTTGATTCATTTTCTTGATGATGTACCTCTAGAAATCATCCAATGAATGTGGTTTATGCATGATGGCACTTCACCTGAGGTTACACAGGTAGTTTGACAGTACCTCAATAACCGGTGGATTGATCGAGGGTGATCCATAGCATGGCCTGCCTTAAAATCCTTAGCATATTCAATTCCTACATCCAATGCTAATGTTCTGAGAGAGCATATCCAAAATGGATCCAAGCAGAAATTGAACTTACCAAGAGTTTCATCACAGCATACAGCAAAGTATGCAACACAGGCTCCAGAGATGCAAAGAATCAGGAGCTGGTAACTTTGGGCAATTTTTGTAAATGTAAATGTGTTTGGTAAATGCATAATCTTTGTGCCATGAATAATACATACTTCATACCTCCCCTACAAAGAATTTTCGGACCCATGTTTATATGAACATTTTGTAATGTTTCAGTGTCAAGAGTAATCCCTCAAGTCTGTGACATGTTTTTACACACAGTGTATATTTTGTACCACAACCCACAAATAACACAGCAAACTAACAATGTAGCCTAGTTTCCATGGCCACTACATCATGCCTACTGTTGCGGAAATAAATCCACAATTTGTTTTTGATTCAGAGTCCAGGCTAATTTTTTCCCACTAAATTTCGCTAACATTTTAAAGATAGACTCACAGTCTTCTCATTCTTGTAACTACTTTATAATCATCACATGATAGTGACAACCTCCCTCATTGGATAGTCTGTTTTCAGCATTATCATTATTACTAGGCTCTTTCTCATTGCCGCAAGGGTCTTGGTTGCTCCTAACACTGGCAATTATTGCATCATGAGTTAATACTTGAAAGCCAATGTCAACATCACATGTGGGCCAATCCTGAATATTTTCCTGATACTTGCTTCAAGTCCTGAAGAGTCTTTAATCAACCAAACCAGTTTAAAAAGAAACTGCTATTTCGTGGCTCTTCAGGTGCAATGATGGACTCGTGTGAAGGAAGGAGCTTATTCAAACCTTTTGCTGCCGTAATGTCCTTGATAGTAACTAAAACTTCAGCTGCCATATCACAGCATCCTTCAAGAAATGTTCAGTTGTTGAATATTAGTCAAGTTTTTCACCATAGATGTCCAATTCCTCAATTCCATGCCTAGGCTGGAAATGCACAATACAGCCAGTAGTTGTATTAAAACCAGTATTACTTCCTTCTATCTTGTTAATTCCAAGTGTGTTTCACAAATCAAAGGGCCATTTATAGCTTGTTCTTGGGTATATATTCACATGAACCATGTGTAAAGTGTGATGTCTAAATCCTGGTTTTCTGTCATTTTCATTCCTTCTTCGGTGCAAGCCTACACCTTCACTGTCAAATACACTCACCAGTTTTATAATAATATCACTGTTCTTTCTAATGTCTCATATTGTTGCATTTACATCTCTATATTCCCAAGCAAAGCTTGATCCACCAGCACCTTTTGTCACTGTCTATTACATTAAGTTTACTGGAAACACCGAGAGCAATGCATTTACGTTTAGTCACCATTTCAACAACAGTAGCCTGACCAGGTTCAGTCATCAATGCATAACAACAACAACAACAACAACAACAACGTGTGTGCTGAAACTAAAGTTTGGAAGGTAGGAGACAAGATACTGGCAGAAGTAAAGCTGTGAGTACCGGGCGTGAGTTGCGCTTCGGTAGCTCAGATGGTAGAGCACCTGCCCGCGAAAGGCAAAGGTCCCGAGTTCGAGTCTCGGTCGGGCACACAGTTTTAATCTGCCAGGAAGTTTCATATCAGTGCACACTCCGCTGTAGAGTGAAAATCTCATTCTGGAAACGTGTGTGCTGTTGGGCAGGCAGGGGGAAATTGCCAAATTGGCCAGCCAAGTGCCAGCAGAACTTCTAAATGGTGCAAACAAAAATTAAAATTTGCCAGCTGGAATGTTTACACTGTACCAATATTTAGGATGATTGGTATTTACATAATCGATGGTCTATTGTATATTTAAATGCAATTACCAATGGTTAAAAGATAAGGGTTAGGAAAAAAAAAAGTTCACAAGGTCAAGATAAAATATCCAATAACTGCCAATACATAAATTCTGAGAAATGGGAATTATTGTAAAATTATGTGGTTGTTTTTCTAAAGTGGAACATAAGTGTTTTATCTGGAAAACTAAAGTTCTATGTGAAATTTCTGTATACAGGCATGTATCCACCATATAAAAGCTGTCTAAATAATGAAGACGATGGAAGGGGTATTGTGCATGGTCAAACGCTGTAACGAAGTTGGACTGCTTACCACATTTGAGACATAGTGGGATATGCAGCAATGTGCGGTAATGGAGTACCAGTATCACTGGAAAACAGTCCACATAACTAATCCTTGTGGATACACAACCAGTTTTGGTTTTGTGAAGCCATCTATATCTACATCATACTCTTCAAGCCACCTAATGGTGTATGGTGGAGGGTACTTCTGGTACCACTAACTGATCCCCCTACTCTGTTCCAGTCACAAATAGTGTGTGGTAAGAATGATCATCGATAAGCTTCTGTTATTGGCTCTAATTTCTTGAATTTTCTCGTTCTGGTCATCACACAAGATTTATGTGGGAAAAAGTAATATCCTGTCTGACTCTTCCAGGAAAGTGCTCTCTCAAAGATTGAATAGTAAACCTCTTTATGACATACAACACCTCTCTTGTAATGACTGACAACTCAGTCTGTTGAACATCGTAATGCTCTTGTGCCAACTAAATGAGTCTGTGATGAAACATGTTCTCTCTCTCTTTCTCTCTCTCTCTCTCTCTGCCCCCCCCCCCCCCCCCATTGATGATTTACATTTCCTGAAGATTCTTCCTATGAGTCTCAAACTGGCATCTGTTTTCCTACTATTTGTTTTGTGTGATCATTCCAATTAAAGTCACTGTGTATAGTTAATCCTAGAAATTTTACTGTAGATACAGTTTCCAGTACTTTCTCATCGACAGTGTAGTTATAAAGTATTGACTTTCTTTTCCTTTGTATATGCAATATATTACATTTATTTACATTAAGGGTCAACAGCCAGAGCCTGCACCATTCATCAATCCTCTGCAGGTCACTCTGCACATCAGTACTGTCCTGGCATTGCTACTTCTTTACAGACAACCGCATCATCTGCGAACAGTCTTAAAGAGCATCCGATGCTTTCTACCGAATCATTTATACACAGTGCAAACAATAATAGTCCTCAGACATACTTTACCTGGAAATGTATATGTTATATTCACTGTTTTTACTCATATTGTCTATATTACACCATTTTAATATGAAAAACCTCTGACAGTGATTAGACTATCAGTTAAAACTAGAAGTACAGAAGTTTTTTTATTGTTTTCAAATAAAACACTACCATTATCATATTCTGTTACATGAATAGAGGAAAGATTAGCTCAAATGTTTGCTCAGTGAACGGAATTTCCATTAGGTCCCACAGCTGAAGAACACTCCCAGTTGATAAAATTTTGACCTCAAGTAACGAAGAAGTGAAAATGTTCTACTGATATTCTAAAGATTTGTAAAAAGTTGACTGTGATAATTTTGTGGGTGTATTGGAATAACACCACCGAGTGCACTGTGATTTGGGAAGACTACATTAAAAGACATAGAACATCCAAAATCTTGTCCTACTAGAAACGATAATATGATTCATAAACCAGAATTTGTGGTTTTTTTAAGTGTCTCGGTGTTACATTAAAGAATACAATTCTTTTTGGCACACATGTATGAAGAAAAAAAAAGGGAAGCCGCTGCAGCTGGTTTGCTACAATGCTGTATTTGGGAACTGTTGTAACTACAAAAATGAGGGCAGGGCATCCTTGACCTGAATGAGAACAAATTTAAGTATGAAACTGTTAACTGTCAGTGTACATTCCTTTCATTGGAAAATATTTCTCAGAAAGTGAAACAATACTTGGTTTTGCCAAAAATCTGCTGCGTAATATCTTCATGAATGTCTTCATTATTTTCAAATTTTGCATCCTCAAAACTAGACTTTTAATTTTGCCATATCAGCATTATACATATGATGAGGCATTCTGTGCAGCTCTATAGAAGCCTTAATGAGGACTACTTAGTGAGCTGGCACATTGTCAAGAGAGTCTAGCAAGACTCTAGAAAAGTTTCTCATGTTCTATTCTACTGTTTCAGATAGGTAGTAGCAGGCTGAAGCTTGAGATGGTGAATGGCACCGATCACTTAGATGAAGAGCGCAAAATACAAAAGGCATCTGCCTTCTGATTTTCGTGGGCACATGCACATCCTGAGGCATCAAGAAATAATTAATTTTGTAAGTAGAGATGTGTGACAAGGAGGGAGGGGGATTTTAGGGGAAAGGGTTTGCTACAGTAAGTTGGTTCAAGTGGATGTGGGTCGCAGCAGTTATGCCGAGATGAAGAGGCTTGCACAAGACAGACTAGCATAAAGAGCTGCATCAAGTCAGTTTTACAGCTGACCATGTGAACAACAGGAAGACATAAGTGTATCTTGGTTTTTCTTAGATCTGGGCATCTTGTTGAACTGTGACACATGAAGGGACTGGTGATCTGCTGGGAAAGCTCATGCCTGGAAGCCACAGAATGTTTTTGTCATCCTTTAACCTAACCTTCACCTCAAAATGATGTGAAAAATCATCAGGAATGATGCATGGGGTAGGTTAGGGACATGCAAATCGCTAAAATGGGGTCCAATTGAAAGACTTGAAGCAGACCATTGAGCCACGCAAAATCATTACCTGTAAAAAAAGACTTCTTACATTTTACGAGGGGTACTCTACTCAAAATAGGAAGTCGATGATGAAGTATGAAGAGACAGAGTATAAGCTTTGGTTGGACCAGTAATGGGGTGAAATTGTGCACTGTCTTTTCAAAGGAAACACTCTGATCTTCATCTTACTTTCTTTAGGGAAACTGTGGAAAACCTACAGCTAGGTGGACAGACAGGGTTTTGAATCCCTCACCTGCCTAATGTGAGTTTATTGTGGTAACCATGGCGCCACCTCACTCGGTCTTATTCTAAAAGTAAAACACAATTTATTACTCCTAGAAGACAGGATGTTCCATGGCATTCTGGAAAAAGAGACATGGACAGATACAACATAGGACCCTACCACATATTAGTGCAACAGGAAATACAATCTTAATGAGATTTCAGTTTAGGGTTATGATTACCCACAGACCTTACATAAAGAAAAACTTAAAATACTTGGTCATTTGCCTTGCAGCAAGTTTAGACTCCATAGCCCTCCATGTTTCTCTTTTCTCTGCTTTCCTTTTCATTCTTTGATATCCTCCTTGTGGTCTACTGACATCGTCTAACATCTGGTATTTTCTTCCGCCATCCCCTCTTTTCCCCAGAATAAATTCTGCAATTAAATCTACTCCAAAGCACTCATCTCAAATTATGTCCTATCCAGTTTATCCCCTATTCTTCACTGTCAGCAACACCCTCTGATCTACAACTCTTCTCAGTACATACTCATTCCTGACTTTATCAGTCCAGTTGCTCTTCTCCATTTTGCACCATATCCCAATTTCACAATCTTCAATTCTCCTCTTGTCCTGCTTTCTCAATGTTCATGTTTCTGCTTTGTACAAGGCCGCACTCTGTATCATGGATTTCGCTTGTTGCTTTCTAATTCTGTGTTCAACCCACTACCTAAGAGTCTTTTCTGCTTTTGAAATGTCTCTTTTACCAGCGCCATTCTGACTTGGATGTCCTGTTGACAATGTGTATCTTCCCGAATTCAACTTCACAAAAGCTTGTCTAATCACATCTGCTTTATGGTTTATGACTTTATTTAATACTTTGCTCATCTTTTCATTGTTTTTGTTTTTTTTGTTTATTTTCATACCATATGCTACACATGCTCATTAAGGTCATTTAGCATTGGATCTCTTCATTTTCTGCAATAATCACCATGTCATCTGCAAATCTATCATATATTTTCAGTCCACCTTTCCTGATGCCTCTTTTCCTATCCAAATACCTCTTCAGTATTTCCTTCAAATAAGTGTTAAATAGGAGCAGCAAGATGTAACAGCCCTGTCTGCCCTCTATCCCAGTCTAGTTGTTCCTTGGTATCATTGTAATATGTACCCTTGCCTTTTGGTTCAAGTACAGATTTGCAAACAGTCTTCTCTCCTTACACTTTACTCCCTTCCTCGTCAACATATACATCAGCTTATCCCTCTGCACTCTGTCGAAGGCCTTTTCAAGATCTATAATGGCCACAAACACTTCTTTATTCTTTTCTATGCATCTACACCTACATAGATACTCTGCAAGTCACTTTACGGTGTGTGGCGGAGGGTACCCTGTATCACTACTTGTCATTTCCCCTCCTGTTCCAGTCACAAACAAAGCATGGAAAAAACAACTGTCTATACACCTCCATATGAGCCCTAATTTCTCGTATCTTATCTTCATGGTCCTTACGCGCAATGTATGTTGGCGGCAGTAGAATCATTTGGCAGTCAGCTTCAAATGCTGGTTCTCTAAATTTTTTCAATAGTGTTTCTCAAAAAAGAATGTTGCCTTCCCTCCAGGGATTCCCATCTGAGTTACTGAAGTATCTCCGTAACATGTGTTATTTGAGCCTGCCAATAACAAGTCTAGTAGCCTGCCACTGAATTGCTTCGATGTCTTCCTTCAATCTGACCTGGTATGAATCCCAAAGACTCAAGCAGTACCCAAGAATGGGTCGCATTGACATCTTATATGCAGTCTTCTTTACAGGGAACCACTCTTTCCTCCAATTTTCTCAATACACCAAAGGCTACCACTTGCCTTCCATACCACAGTTCTCACATGCTCGTTCCACCTCATATCTCTATGAAACATTATGCCCATATATTTAAATGACATGACTGTGTCAAGCAGGACACAAGTAATGCTGATCTGAACATTACAGGTTTGATCTTGCTTCTCATCCGCATTAACTTACATTTTTCCAGATTTAGGGCTAGCTGCCATTCATCAAGGGCTAGCTGCCGTTCATCACACCAACTGGAAATTTTGTCTATGTCGTCTCCTATCTTCCCGCTGTCACTCAATTTTGACATCTTATCATACACTACAGCATCATCAGCAAACAACCACAAATTGCTGCACACCCTGTCTGTCAAATCATTTATGTATACAGAGAACAACTGAGATCCTATCACACTTCCCTGGGGCACTCCTGATGATACCCTTGTCTCTGATGAACACTCGCTGTTGAGGACAACACAGTATTTAAGAAGTCTTCACGCCACTCTTATATCTGCGAACTTATTCCATATGCTCGTACCTTCGTTAACAACCTGGAATCGGGCACTGTGTCAAATGCTTTCTGGAAGTCTAGAAATATGGAATTTGCCTGTTGCCCTTCATCCATAGTTCTCAGTATATCATGTGAGGAAAGGGCAAGCTGAGTTTTGCACTAGTAATGCCTCCTGAAACGATTCTGATTCGTGGATGTAAGCCTCTCAGTCTAAAGAAAGTTTATTATATTTGAATTGAGAATATGTTCAACGATACTGCAGCAAGCAGAAGTTAGGGATATTGGTCTGTAATTTTGTGGGTATATTCTTTTACGTTTTTTTTATATACCGCAGTCACCTGTGATTTTTTCCCGGCACTTCGGACTTGGTGCTGGGTGAGAGATTCACAATAAATGCTAGTTAGGTAAGGGACAATGCCATAGAGCACTCTTTGTAAAATCGAACTGGGATTCCATCCAGAACTGGTGATTTATTTGCTTTCAAATCTCTCTATGTCGGACACGCTTATTACTATATCGTCCATACGGGAGTCTGTCCGATGGTCAAATGACGGTATGTTTGTACAGTTCTCATGTGTGAACGATTTCTTGAATGTGAAATTTAAAACATCGGCTTTCGTTTTGCTATCTTCAACTGCCACACCAGACTGGTCGACAAGGGACCGAATGGAAGCCTCAGACCCACATACCAATTTTACATACAACCAGAATTTTCTTGGGTTCTCTGCCAGATCTTTTGCTAAGGTGTGATGGTGGTAGTTGTTGTGTGCTTTGTGCATAGCTTAATCTCTACTAACCTTCGCTTGTTGTCATTTACGTGTTCCCTTTCGAACTGAAAGTGCAACAGCCTCTGCTTCCTCAGCATCTGCCGAATTTCGTTATTAAAACATGGTGGGTCTTTTACATGCTTCATTCACTTACTATGCATGTAACTCTCCAGACTAAGATTTACAATCGGCTTAAACTTTGCCCATAATTCCTCAACATCCACCTTGCTGGAACTATGTGATGTCAATTCACTGTCTAAGCGTCCGCCCCCGGTAGCTGAGTGGTCAGCGTGACAGAATGTCAATCCTATTGGCCCGGGTTCGATTCTCGGCTGGGTCACAGATTTTATCTGCTCAGGGAGTGGGTGTTGTGTTGTCCTTCTCATCATCATGTCATCTCCATCGACACACAAGTCGCCAAAGTGGCGTCAACTCGAAAGACTTGCACCAGGTGAACGGTCAACATGACGGGAGGCCCTAACCACACGGCATTTCCAACTGTCTAAGCAAGATACTAATAACTGCTTATCTCCTCTATCTAGCAGAAACATTCTCTAAGCCTTGTTGACTGATTTATTAACTTTCGTAGTCATAGCTGCTTTAATGACATCATGATTGCTAATCCCCATTTCTATACTGACATTGTCGATACGGTCGGATGTGTTTGTAGCTAGAAGGTCTAAGATACTTCCGTTGTGTGTGGGCTGCTGAGGCCTCTGCCCCTAATACTCTGAAAGTTCTAGACTGGGGAGAGTTGCTTCTGTTTGCAGTTGCTTCTGGAACCACGATTGTACACAGGTGTGCACCTCTTTGTCCGAAGCAAGTCAACGGCCACAAATGGCTTTCTTCAGGGCTTCAAAAACATGGAAATCGCTAAGGGGTGAGAGCCGGACGTACCGACGATGTGCAAGGGTTCCCCATCGGCCGCGCGGGATTAGCCGAGCGGGTCTCAGGCGCTGAAGTCATGGACTGTGCGGCTGGTCCCGGCGGAGGTTCGAGTCCTCCCTCGGGCATGGGTGTGTGTTTGTCCTTAGGATAATTTAGGTTAAGTAGTGTGTAAGCTTAGGGACTGATGACCTTAGCAGTTAAGTCCCATAACATTTCACACACATTTGAACTTTTTTTTGGTTTCCCACCGAAGCTTCTGCTGCGTACTCTAAACAACCTTGAAAACATGTAGGTGGGCATTTTGTTGGCAGGTTATTTCGACTACACTGAGTTTCGCTGAGAAGCCCTTAGGCTCGATGCATTGGACGAATTTATTATCGCGAATTCGCATCGTCATCATCTCACTCGTTTCAGCAGTGTATGTGAAACAATTGAGGCTCGCACACTACGGCAGTGACGTTGCGAAATCGTCGCGTTCCTGCCAGCTGCTGCCGATCACCGCGAAGGAGCAGGCTTGTTGTTGAATGGAGAAGTGCACGAGTGTTCGCAACCGCAGCAACAGTTGCCGTCAGCCTGCCAATAACGCTTCCGGTTTGGGCGTGAAATTATTCACTGAAGGGATGAAAAAATACAAGACAAATCTCGCAAAGAGTATGATGATAAGGTGGGGTGGGGTGGGCGGTGGGCGTCCTACGTGAGCAAACTGTTTCGAACGCAGCGCGGTACGGCGACTGCGCGAAAATACCAAACAGTCGCCAGCAGTTAAATTGTCCTACGCGAGTGCACATGCGCGTGGCACTGTGCGACGCGCGATGCGGCGAAGCGAACGCGATCAGTTGGTTTGATAGTTTCATCCGAATTGGACCCGGCTTGTGGTTTGTGGTTCAACCTAAAATGTCTTAAATTTTGATAAAATCTGTTTTACAGGCTGTACCACAAATACCATTACCCCCCCCCCCCCCCACCTCATCTAACAATGTACTACACTTAAGAGCCATAGGAACTGGTACACCTGCCTAGTATCGTGTAGGGCCCCCGCCGAGCACGCAGAGGTGCCGCAACACGACGTGGCATGGACTCGACTAATGTCTGAAGTAGTGCCGGGGGCAATTGATATCATGAATCCTGCAGGGCCGTCCATAAATCCATAAGAGTACGAGGGGGTGTGATCTTTCTGAACAGCACGTTGCACGGCCGCGCGGGATTAGCCGTGCGGTCTTAGGCGCTGCAGTCAGGGACTGTGCGGCTGGTCCCGGCGGAGGTTCGAGTCCTCCCTCGGGCGTGTGTGTGTGTGTGTGTGTGTGTGTGTGTGTGTGTGTGTGTGTGTGTGTGTCCTTAGGATAATTTAGGTTAAGTAGTGTGTGAGCTTAGGGACTGATGACCCTAGCAGTTAAGTCCCATAAGATTTCACACACATTAAACATTAAGCACGTTGCAAGGCAGCCCAGATTTGCTCAATAATATTCATGTCTGGGGAGTTTGGTGGCCAGCAGGAGTGTATAAACTCAGAAGAGTGTTCCTGGAGCCAGTATGTAACAATTCTGGACGTGTGGGATGTCGCACCGTCTTGCTGGAATGGACATGAATGGATGCATGTGACCAGACAGGGTGCTTACGTACGTGTCACCTGTCAGAGTCGTATCTAGACGAATCAGAGGTCCCACATCACTCCAACTGCACATGCCCCACACCATTACAGAGCCTCCACCAGCTTGAACAGTCCTCTGCCGACATGCCGGGTCCACACTTGACCTCTTAGCTACAAATAATCCCGATCTAATAGAGAGCGTCATGACGGATACAGGGATTAATGAACACAAGGTCATTATAGCGAGGCTCAAAACCACATCAACAAAAACCACTAAAAATAAACGCAAAATATATCTATTCAAAACAGCAGATAAAAATTCGCTTGATGCCTTCCTAAAAGAGTGTCTCCATTCCTTCCAAGCTAATTATGTAAGTGTAGATCAGATATGGTTCAGATTCAAAGATGCAGTATGGGCAGCAATAGATAGATTCATACCGCATAAGTTAATAAGAGACGGGACTGATCCACCATGGTACACAAAACACGTCAGAACACTGTTGCAGAAGCAACGAAAAAAGCTTGCCAAATTCAGAAGAACGCAAAATCCCCAAGACTGGCTAAGTTTCACGGAAGCTCGAAATTTAGTGCGGACGTCAATGCGAGATGCATTTAATAGTTTCCACAATGAAATATTGTCTCAAAATATTGTAGAAAACCCGAAGAGATTCTGGTCGTATGTAAAGTACACCAACGGCAAAAAACAGTCAATACCGTCACCGCGCGATAGCGATGGAAAAGTTGGCGCTGATGGTGCCAATAAAGCGGAGTTACTAAATACAGCTTTCCGTAAGTCATTCACAAAAGAAGACTAAATAAATATTCCAAAATTCGAATCCAGAACAGCTGTTAGCATGAGTGACATAAAAGTAGACATCTTAGGTGTTGCGAAACAACTCAAATCACTTAAGACAAGTCCAGATGGTATACCAATCAGGTTCCTCTCAGAGAATGCAGACACAACAGCACATTTCTTAGAAATCATATACAAGCGCTCACTTGACGAAAGGCCTGTTCCTAAAGACTGGACA
Source organism: Schistocerca piceifrons (assembly GCF_021461385.2). Taxonomy (NCBI): domain Eukaryota; kingdom Metazoa; phylum Arthropoda; class Insecta; order Orthoptera; family Acrididae; genus Schistocerca; species Schistocerca piceifrons. The sequence goes on along the minus strand of NC_060149.1, from coordinate 421,084,103 downwards.
GTAGCACAGGTCACACCAATATTCAAGAAAGGAAATACGAGCAACCCATTGAATTAAAGACCCCCATCACTGACCTCAATTTACAGTAGGATTTCGGAGCATATACTGTCCTCGAACATTATGAATCACCTTTAAGAAAGGTACTTATTGATACATAACCAACACTGATTCAGAAAATATCGTTATTGTGCAACACAGCTAGCATTTTATTCCCATGAAGTAATGAGTATTGTCGACAAGGGATGTCAGATCGATTCCATATTCCTAGATTTCCAGAAAGCTTTTGATACCGTTCCTCAGAAGCGACTGTTAATCAAATTGCGTGCATATGGAGTATCGTCTCAGTTGTGTGACTGGATTCGTGATTTCCTCTCAGAGAGATCACAGTTCGTAGTGATAGACGGTAAATCATCGAGTAGAACAGAAGTGATATCTGGCGTTCCGCAAGGTAGTGTCACAGGCCCTCTGCTGTTCCTGATTTATATAAATGGTTCAAATGGCTCTGATCACTATGGGACATAACATCTGCGGTCCCCTAGAAATTAAAACTACTTAAACCTAACTAACCTAAGGACATCACACATATCCATGCCCGAGGCAGGATTCGAACCTGAGACTGTGGTGGTCGCGCGGTTCCAGACAAACGCCAAGAACCGCTCGGCCACACCGGCCGGCTGATTTATATAAATGATCTAGGTGATAATCTGAGCAGCCCCCTTAGACTGTTTGCAGATGACGCTGTTATTTACCGTCTAGTAAAATCATCAGATGATCAATTCCAATTACAAAATGATCTAGAGAGAATTTCTGTATAGTGCGAAAAGTGTCAATTAGCACTAAACAAAGAAAAGTACGAGGTTATCCACATGGGTACTAAAAGAAATCCGATAAATTTTGTGTATACGATAAATCGCACAAATCTAAGGGCTGTCAATTCGACTAGATACATAGGAATTACAATTACGAGCAACTTGCGGTGGCAGTCGCTGAAACAAAAGCGGTTTTCTATGCGGCGAGATCTATTTACGAAATTTCAATCACCAACTTTCTCTTCCGAATGCGAAAATATTTTGTTGACACCCACCTACGCAGGAAGAAATGATCATCATAATAAAATAAATCAGAGTTCGAACGGAAAGATTTAGATGTTCCTTTTTCCCACGCGCCATTCGGGAGTGGAATGGTAGAGAAGTAACAAGAAAAAGTGTGAAATGCAGAGTAACCATGTAGATGTAGATGGATTAATGAGGTTGTCTCCACACCCGTACGCGTCCATCCGCTCGATACAATTTGAAATGAGACTCGTCCGACCAGACAACATGTTTCCAGTCATTAACACTCTTATGTCGGTGTTGACGAGTCCAGGCGAGGCGGATATCTTTGTTTTGTGCAGTCACCAAGGGTATACGAGTGGACATGCGGCTCCGAAAACCCATATCGATGATCTTTCGTTGAATGGTTCACATGCTGACATTTGATGATGGCCGAGCACTGAAATCTGCAGTAATTTGCGTTACGGTTGCACTTCTGTCGCGTTGAATGATTCTCTTCAGTCGTCGTTCGTCCCGTTCTTGCAGGATGTTTTTACGGCCGCAGCGATGTCGGAGATTTGATGTTTGACCGTATTCCTGATATTCACGGTACACTCGTGAAATGACCGTACGGGAAAATCCCCAATTCATCGCTACCTCGGAGATGCTGCGTCCCATCGCTCGTGCGCCGACTATAACACCACCTTCAAACTCACTTAGATCTTGATAACCTACCATTGTAGCAACAGTAACCGATCTAAGAGCGGTACCTGACACTTGTCGTCTTATACAGGCGTTGCCGATCGCATTTGAATACGCTTGCCTATACCAGTTTTTTTGGTGCTTCAATGTAATTGCTTTTTCTTGTTGCAGGTAATACTGATTTGTGAGAAGAATGGCTGATGAATCGAATTACACCCTGGAACAACGAATCGTCTTGAGTACCTGTGTTCATGAACCCTGGGAAAACACAGAGAGATTCGAAATGAGTTTACCATTAGAATTAACATGGCTGCAGCACCGAAACCAACTATATTACGTTGGGAGAATAAGCTGTTTGGAACTGGTTCCACAAGAGATAAATTACGATTTGGAAAACCAAGAACAGCAGACACACGTGTGGAAGTTGCAGCATCAGTGGAGCGTTCGCCGTTTGTGACTGGAATTTCGTGAGAAGACTCCGATGCAATGAAAAACGCCTTTGTTTTAATGATGTACATCGCAAATCCTGTATAACTTCAGTGACACTCTCTCCCCTATTTCGCGATAATACAAAACGTGCTGCACTTATTTGAACTTTTTCGATGTACTCCGTCAGTCGTATCTGGTAAGGACCCCACACCGCGCAGCAGTATTCTAAAAGAGGACGGACAAGCGTAATGTTTTTTTTTTTTTTAATCTCATTTTGTTCGCTATTGTTAGTTGCATCTGCTCGGGGCGGACGTCTAAGACATCCATTTATGTTCGTTGTTGGTCGATTGACTCAGTTTTTTTTATTACAGAGAGCACGTAACACTCTGACCGAACACGCTGAGCTACCGTGCCGGCATATTGTCGGCAGTCTCCTTAGAAGATCTGTTACATTTCCTTGTCCTGCCAATAAAACGCAGTCTTTGGTCAGCCTTCCCCACAACATTTTCTATGTGTTCCTTCCAATTTAAGTTTTCGTAATTGTAATTCCTTGGTATTCAGTTGAATTTACGGCCTTTAGATATGATTGATTTATCGTGTAAACGAAGTTTAACAGATTCCTTTTAGCACTAATGTGGATAACCTCACACTTTTCGTTATTTAGGGTCAATTGCCAATTTTCGCACCACGCAGATATCTTTTCATTTGTTTTGATCTTCTGATGACTTTATTAATCAATAAACGAGAGGGGTCATCTGGAAACAACCTAAGACGGCTGCTGAAAGAAGCAGTTGTGACACTGTTTATAGATTCAAGAGGAAGTGAAAGTAAATTCTTTAGTTTTCGAATGAATGCAGAGTCATTTGTTGTATTAACAGTTAAAAAAAAAGGCCCTAACGCCAGCTGTTCGTTTTTTCCAGATACGTAGGTAGTGGTGCACTCAAATTCATCTGCTAATCAATACATAATGGGCCACACAGCACTGTGTAAAGTAGACTCATGTCCATAAAAAACAGAACATCTTGAATGACTAGAGGTAGGACGTTAATATTCACAGGAAATGTACATTTGTATGTTCTGCAGAATTGATTAGCATTTGAACAATGTCTCCCCGTAGGTTCCAGGTCATCATCGACATTGTGGCGCAACACCACCTATCTGCAAAATGTGGCTGCTTCTCTCGTCGTCGCTATAAACCGAACGTAATGGATCAGTGCGACTCGAGCAGACGTGCACAATGCCTCGCAGACATATGTGCGAACATTACCTTCAAATCAGTGAGTTTGAAAGAGGGCTCATTATTGACATGAGAGAATGTGATGCGTCCCTCCGGGAAATTACTGCTCGTGTGGGACGAAGTGTTTCGCCAGTGCAATGAGTGTGTGTAGAATGCTTCACGGAAAGCCGTAGAACACGACGAGATGGGTCAGGTCGCACCACCTCGAAGAAAACGATTTACTGACAAACAGTCAACATGGATTTCGAAAACATCGTTATTGTGAAACACAAGTAGCTCTTTACTCGCATGAAGTGTTGAGTGCTATTAGCAACGGATTTCAGATTGATTCCTAGCTCTGGACTTCCGGAAGGCTTTGCACTGTACCACAGAAGCGGCTTGTAGTGAAATTGCGTGCTTTTGGAATGTCTTCTCAGTTGTGTGACTGGATTCGTGATTTCCTGTCAGGGAGGTCGCAGTTCGTAGTAATTGACGGAAAGTCATCGAGTAAAACGGAAGTGACTTCTGGCGTTTATCAAAGTAGTGTTATAGGCCCTTTGCTGTTCCTTATCTATATAAACGATTTGGGAGACAATCTGAGCAGTCGTCTTAGGTTGTTTCCAGATGACGCTCTCGTTTATTGATTAATAAAGTCATCAGAAGATCAAAACAAATGAAAAGATATCTGCGTGGTGCGAAAATTGGCAATTGACCCTAAATAACGGCCGGCCGAAGTGGCCGTGCGGTTAAAGGCGCAGCAGTCTGGAACCGCAAGACCGCTACGGTCGCAGGTTCGATTCCTGCCTCGGGCATGGATGTTTGTGATGTCCTTAGGTTAGTTAGGTGTAACTAGTTCTAAGTTCTAGGGGACTAATCACCTCAGCAGTTGAGTCCCATAGTGCTCAGAGCCATTTGAACCATTTGAACCTAAATAACGAAAAGTGTGAGGTCATCCACATTAGTGCTAAAAGGAATCTGTTAAACTTCGGTTACACGATAAATCAATCAAATCTAAAGGCCGTAAATTCAACTGAATACCAAGGAATTACAATTACGAAAACTTAAATTGGAAGGAACACATAGAAAATGTTGTGGGGAAGGCTGACCAAAGACTGCGTTTTATTGGCAGGACAAGGAAATGTAACAGATCTTCTAAGGAGACTGCCTACAGTATGCCGGCACGGTGGCTCAGCGTGTTCGATCAGAGAGTTACGTGCTTTCTGTAATAAAAAAAAACTGAGTCAATCGACCAACAACGAACATAAATGGATGTCTTAGACGTCCGCCCCGAGCAGATGCAACTAACAATAGCGAACAAAATGAGATTTAAAAAAAAAAAACAAAAAACAAAAAAAAAAAACAGTACGCTTGTCCGTCCTCTTTTAGAATGCTGCTGCGCGGTGTGGGGTCCTTACCAGATACGATTGACGGAGTACATCGAAAAAGTTCAAATAAGTGCAGCACGTTTTGTATTATCGCGGAATAGAGGAGAGAGTGTCACTGAAGTTATACAGGATTTGCGATGTACATCGTTAAAACAAAGGCGTTTTTCATTGCATCGGAGTCTTCTCACGAAATTCCAGTCACAAACTTTGACCTACATAGGGAGAAACGATCACCATTATAAAATAAGGTAAATCAGAGCTCGTACGGAAAAATGTAGGTGTTAATTCTGTTGTGGATTGGCAGGAGAGCCAACCCGGTGTTATTAGAGGAAGCCGAAAGGCACGCGTTTTAGCTCACGCAGGCTGGCGTGAGGTCTGAAACAGGTCAAGGAAATTAGACCAGCAAAAAAGGACGTAGCTGTGGAATACTTAACTTTAATCCATAAATGGTGAACATCGCTCTTGCGGTACATGTTTTACAGCATCAATACTAACTGGTAATGGCGTCTTGCTAGGTCGTAGCAAATGACGTAGCTGAAGGCTATGCTAACTATCGTCTCGGCAAATGAGAGCGTATTTTGTCAGTGAACCATCGCTAGCAATGTCGGCTGTACAACTGGGGCGAGTGCTAGGAAGTCTCTCTAGACCTGCCGTGTGACGGCGCTCGGTCTGCAATCACTGATAGTGGCGACACGTGGGTCCGACGTATACTAACGGTCCGCGGCCGATTTAAAGGCTACCACCTAGGAAGTGTGGTGTCTGGCGGTGACACCACACATTCTTTCCGCGCACTATACGAGATTGGAATAATAGAGAATTGTGCCAGGCATTTAAATGTGATTTTCAGAGTATCCATGTAGATGTAGAGATCGACACCTCATCCGAATTGCATTGCAGGACAGATGTGCGTCCTCCTCGGCTCTGGCGCAACAGCGGAACAATGTTACACATCGTACACATCAAGGGTGACAGTCCTTCGCCGTTTATTACTGCATGGGTTACGTGCACGTTATCCACTTCTCCGCCTACCTTTGACGAATGTGCAGAAACCTGTCAGACGGCAACTGTGTGTGGAACGGTGTCACTGGAGATAGGAATGGCATCAAATACTGTTTTCGGGCGAATCCAGGTTCAGTTTGTTCGAAAATGATAGCCGCATTTTGGTTCGCCGCTGACAGAGGGAGCGTCCTCCCATATGCTCCATTCGACACCGTGCGTATGGGCAGTGGTCGCCTTGACTTTCCGAAAAGTGTTGCCTTTGTACTGAACTTTGTCATCATTGAGTATTGTTCCGTTTTCCTCCATTTAAGCTGTCGATTTTTTTCATTGGTGCATTATATTTTTCAGTGTTTTATATCTTTATAGTTTTGCTATTTTGTTTAGTTATTGTTTTTATTTTGTTAATAGCAATGCGCAGTTCAGTTATTGGTGGGCCATTAGCCACTGGGATTATATCCTCTGCCACCAACAATATCGTTAGATCGCAAGAAGGGGCAGACAGTTCATCGTGCGGGCAGTGAAATAGTAAGAAATATTATAAAATCATGTAATCAAGAAGCTTGAAGCTCACACTTGTCATTACTTTCATATTTCTCAGATGAAGAATAGGGCGAAAATCGTTTGGTAAGTATCAGTTCTAGACGTTCATTATTAAAATACCGCGCGAATACACGAGCGATCTTAGGCGATACCGTACACGCACAGCCCAGCTGAGAAAAATGAGTTTTCCGATTTTATTGCTGTAAAAAATACTGCTGTGCTGGTACTGCGAACGGCTGAAAGCAAGGGGAAACTACAGCCGTAATTTTTCCCGAGGGCATGCAGCTTTACTGTCTGATTAAATGATGATGGCGTCCTCTTGGGTAAAATATTCCGGAGGTAAAATAGTCCCCCATTCGGATCTCCGGGCGGAGACAACTCAAGAGGATGTCGTTATCAGGAGAAAGAAAACTGGCGTTTTACGGATCGGAGCTTGGAACGTCAGATCCCTTAATCGGGCAGGTAGGTTAGAAAATTTAAAAAGGGAAATGGATAGGTTAAAGTTAGATATGGTGGGAATTAGTGAAGTTCGGTGGCAGGAGGAACAAGACTTCTGGTCAGGTGACTACAGGGTTATAAATACAAAATCAAATAGGGGTAATGCAGGAGTAGGTTTAATAATGAATAGGAAAATAGGAATGCGGGTAAGCTACTACAAACAGCACAGCAAACGCATTGTTGTGGCCAAGATAGATACGAAGCCCACACCTACAACAGTAGTACAAGTTTATATGCCAACTAGCTCTGCAGATGACGAAGAAATTGAAGAAATGTATGATGAAATAAAAGAAAATTATCAGATAGTGAAGGGAGACGAAAATTTAATAGTCATGGGTGACTGGAATTCAAGTGTAGGAAAAGGGAGAGAAGGAAACGTAGTAGGTGAATATGCATTGGGGCTATGAAATGAAAGAGGAAGCCGCCTGGTAGAATTTTGCACAGAGCACAACATAATCATAGCTAACACTTGGTTTTAAAATCATGAAAGAAGGTTGTATACATAGAAGAACCCTGGAGATACTAAAAGGTATCAGATAGATTATATAATGGTAAGACAGAGATTTAGGAACCAGGTTTTAAATTGTAAGACATTTCCAGGGGCAGATGTGGACTCTGACCACAATCTATTGGTTATGACCTGTAGATTAAAACTGAAGAAACTGCAAAAAGGTGGGAATTTAAGGGGATGGGACCTGGATAAACTGAAAGAACCAGAGATTGTAGAAAGATTCAGGGAGAGCATAAAGGAACAATTGACAGGAATGGGGGAAAGAAATACAGTAGGAGAAGAATGGGAAGCTTTGAGGGATGAAGTAGTGAAGGCAGCAGAGGATCAAGTAGGTAAAAAGACGAGGGCTAGTAGAAATCCTTGGGTAACAGAAGAAATATTGAATTTAATTGATGAAAGGAGAAAATATAAAAATGCAGTAAATGAAGCAGGCAAAAAGGAATACAAACGTCTCAAAAATGAGATCGACAGGAAGTGCAAAATGGCTAAGCAGGGATGGCTAGAGGACAAATGTAAGGATGTAGAGGCTTATCTCACTAGGGGTAAGATAGATACTGCCTACAGGAAAATTAAAGAGACCTTTGGGGATAAGAGAACCACTTGTATGGACATCAAGAACTCAGATGGCAACCCAGTTCTAAGCAAAGAAGGGAAGGCAGAAAGGTGGAAGGAGTATATAGAGGGTCTATACAAGGGCGATGTACTTGAGGACAATATTATGGAAATGGGAGAGGATGTAGATGAAGATGAAATGGGAGATATGATACTGCGTGAAGAGTTTGACAGAGCACTGAAAGACCTGAGTCGAAACAAGGCCCCGGGAGTAGACGCAATCCATTAGAACTACTGACGGCCTTGGGAGAGCCAGTCCTGTCAAAACTCTACCATCTGGTGAGCAAGATGTATGAGACAGGCGAAATACCCTCAGACTTCAAGAAGAATATAATAATTCCAACCCCAAAGAAAGCAGGTGTTGACAGATGTGAAAACTACCGAACTATCAGTTTAATAAGCCACAGCTGCAAAATACTAACACTAATTCTTTACAGACGAATGGAAAAACTAGTAGAAGCCGACCTCAGGGAAGATCAGTTTGGATTCCGTAGAAACACTGGAACACGTGAGGCAATACTGACCTTACGACTTATCTTAGAAGAAAGATTAAGAAAAGGCAAACCTACGTTTCTAGCATTTGTAGACTTAGAGAAAGCTTTTGACAATGTTAACTGGAATACTCTCTTTCAAATTCTGAAGAAGGCAGGGGTAAAATACAGGGAGCGAAAGGCTATTTACAATTTGTACAGAAACCAGATGGCAATTATAAGAGTCGAGGGGCATGAAAGGGAAGCAGTGGTTGGGAAAGGAGTGAGACAGGGTTGTAGCCTTTCCCCGATGTTATTCAATCTGTATATTGAGCAAGCAGTAAAGGAAACAAAAGAAAAATTCGGAGTAGGTATTAAAATTCATGGAGAAGAAGTAAAAACTTTGAGGTTCGCCGATGACATTGTAATTCTGTCAGAGACAGCAAAGGACTTGGAAGAGCAGTTGAACGGAATGGACAGTGTCTTCAAAGGAGGATATAAGATGAACATCAACAAAAGGAAGACGAGGATAATGGAATGTAGTGGAATTAAGTCGAGTGATGCTGAGGGAATTAGGTTAGGAAATGAGTCACTTAAAGTAGTAAAGGAGTTTTGCTATTTGGGGAGCAAAATAACTGATGATGGTCGAAGTAGAGAGGATATAAAATGTAGACTGGCAATGGCAAGGAAAGCGTTTCTGAAGAAGAGAAATTTGTTAACATCGAGTATAGATTTAAGTGTCAGGAACTCATTTCTGAAAGTATTTGTATGGAGTGTAGCCATGTATGGAAGTGAAACATGGACGATAACTAGTTTGGACAAGAAGAGAATAGAAGCTTTCGAAATGTGGTGCTACAGAAGAATGCTGAAGATTTGATGGGGAGAAGAGAAGTTTGTGGCACAACTTGACCAGAAGAAGGGATCAGTTGGTAGGACATTTTCTGAGGCATCAAGGGATCACCAATTTAGTATTGGAGGGCAGCGTGGAGGGTAAAAATCTTAGAGGGAGACCAAGAGATGAATACACTAAGCAGATTCAGAAGAATGTAGGTTGCAGTAGTTACTGAGAGATGAAGAAGCTTGCACAGGATAGAGTAGTATGGAGAGCTGCATCAAACCGGTCTCAGGACTGAAGACCACAACAACAACAAGAGTTGTGGGCACAAGAGATGTGTTTCACAGTAACAAAGATGAGCAAGTGCTTATACCTCTTAAAGTAAGTACTTTAGGACCAATATTTAATGGACATATGTGTCTTGTTTTGGTCCATACCATCTCCTCCTAAAATATGGAAAGCAAAGAGCTTGCGGTAGAAGAGGTGCACTGTCAGGGTTATCAGAGCGCTTTTCGCTAATAACTTTCCATTCTATCGTTTGCGGACCAGGGTCCCTTACCTCAGATTGATACATTTAACCGTCTGCACTATCCCTTGAAAGTTTGTAACATCCTCAAAGTATCACCCCGTATAACTTTTAAAATTAGAATTTTGCATAAACCTGGTGAAACCAGTGTAGAAAATCCACTACATGTTGTGAAAGCTATAACTTTATTACACATCATCACCTATTACCTAGAATCAATAAATGAGATTGAGGTTGCATTTTTCCAGAATGTATACTGAAATCCACCAAAAACAGCACGGCAGTTTACAAAAGAGATATAATGCTTCATCACGAGCAGCCGCGCAATTAAGGGAAAAGTTTAAATTGTATTTTGAACAAAGTTCTATACAAATAATGTAAAATGCGATGCTTAATAAATGTGTTATATGTACTTAAGTGTAGTACAAGTTACTTTGACAACTTCGTCGCACTCACGTTACAATATTAAAAGGTTGTTATAATTTTTATTTTCTTTTGTCGTTACTTGAAAGATACGCGCTTCCAGCTATGAGGTAGGCGAACATACTGAATTGCACTCAGTGAATCGTGGAAAGTCTTGGTCGCAATTTAATTTAGCGACATGTTTCGATGCACCGTCCCCTGAACATAGCTGTGTTAAAAAGAAAAGGAAGAATTATGATATGAAATGCCACAGAAAAATTACATACACAATGATCAGCTGTTGCATCACAAAGAAATGCAAGAATGAGCCACACAGCAGTGAACACACAAGGTATTGAAAACAGCTCATAAATGTACGAACTTTAATGCCAAACTGTACACGGAGACCGGTAGTGGTAAGGAGAACAGCTGCCCATCACCAGATGGCGTTGGCAACTAATAAGACACAAATTACTATCTAGAAATGTAACCAATAGGAAATCATACTCTGAACATCGATTATGTACTATACATGAATCTTCCTGGCAGAGACTCGAACTCGGGACCTTGCCTTTCGCGGGCAAGTGCTCTACAGACTGAGCTACCCATGCACGACTCGCGCCCCATCCTCACAGCTTGGATTTCCAGTACCTGGTCTCCCACCTTCCAGACTTCACGGCAGCTCTCCTGTGAACTTTGCAGAACTAGCACTCCTGGCAGAAAGCATATTGCGGAGACATGGCTTAGCCACAGATTGGGGGATGATTCCAGAATGAAATTTTCACTCTTCAACAGAGTGTGCACTTATATGAAGGCCACGAGTTCGAGTTTCGGTCCAGCACACAGTTTTAATGGCAGGAGGTTTCATTATCAGAGCACACTCTGGTGCATAGCGAAAATTTCATTATGTGCTATACAGTTCGAAAACCACAGAGGGACCAAGCAGGCATAGTATTAAAAAAATATGAAATGCACAGAATAACATAAATAATATAACAAAATATACAGATTTCATGTGGAATGTTAACCGCTACAGTTACTAAACATACAGAAGGTATCAGTAAGACCTTAATTATAACAACGTGCAAGATATAAAATACAGAAATAATATGACTTATGTTCGTAAATGATTACAGTGTGAGCGTAGAATGCGATATAGCTTCATACAAATTATCTTATTGATGCCTACTCTGTGTTTAGTACTTGTAGCATCTAACTTTCCACATGAAATCTACACTCCTGGAAATGGAAAAAAGAACACATTGACACCGGTGTGTCAGACCCACCATACTTGCTCCGGACACTGCGGGAGGGCTGTACAAGCAATGATCACACGCACGGCACAGCGGACACACCAGGAACCGCGGTGTTGGCCGTCGAATGGCGCTAGCTGCGCAGCATTTGTGCACCGCCGCCGTCAGTGTCAGCCAGTTTGCCGTGGCATACGGAGCTCCATCGCAGTCTTTAACACTGGTAGCATGCCGCGACAGCGTGGACGTGAACCGTATGTGCAGTTGACGGACTTTGAGCGAGGGCGTATAGTGGGCATGCGGGAGGCCGGGTGGACGTTCCGCCGAATTGCTCAACACGTGGGGCGTGAGGTCTCCACAGTACATCGATGTTGTCGCCAGTGGTCGGCGGAAGGTGCACGTGCCCGTCGACCTGGGACCGGACCGCAGCGACGCACGGATGCACGCCAAGACCGTAGGATCCTACGCAGTGCCGTAGGGGACCGCACCGCCACTTCCCAGCAAATTAGGGACACTGTTGCTCCTGGGGTATCGACGAGGACCATTCGCAACCGTCTCCATGAAGCTGGGCTACGGTCCCGCACACCGTTAGGCCGTCTTCCGCTCACGCCCCAACATCGTGCAGCCCGCCTCCAGTGGTGTCGCGACAGGCGTGAATGGAGGGACGAATGGAGACGTGTCGTCTTCAGCGATGAGAGTCGCTTCTGCCTGGGTGCCAATGATGGTCGTATGCGTGTTTGGCGCCGTGCAGGTGAGCGCCACAATCAGGACTGCATACGACCGAGGCACACAGGGCCAACACCCGGCATCATGGTGTGGGGAGCGATCTCCTACACTGGCCGTACACCACTGGTGATCGTCGAGGGGACACTGAATAGTGCACGGTACATCCAAACCGTCATCGAACCCATCGTTCTACCATTCCTAGACCGGCAAGGGAACTTGCTGTTCCAACAGGACAATGCACGTCCGCATGTATCCCGTGCCACCCAACGTGCTCTAGAAGGTGTAAGTCAACTACCCTGGCCAGCAAGATCTCCGGATCTGTCCCCCATTGAGCATGTTTGGGACTGGATGAAGCGTCGTCTCACGCGGTCTGCACGTCCAGCACGAACGCTGGTCCAACTGAGGCGCCAGGTGGAAATGGCATGGCAAGCCGTTCCACAGGACTACATCCAGCATCTCTACGATCGTCTCCATGGGAGAATAGCAGCCTGCATTGCTGCGAAAGGTGGATATACACTGTACTAGTGCCGACATTGTGCATGCTCTGTTGCCTGTGTCTATGTGCCTGTGGTTCTGTCAGTGTGATCATGTGATGTATCTGACCCCAGGAATGTGTCAATAAAGTTTCCCCTTCCTGGGACAATGAATTCACGGTGTTCTTATTTCAATTTCCAGGAGTGTATATATTTCGTTACACTGTTTATTGCTGTTCTGTACAGTACATGTTTTTTGGAATACTATGAGTGCATAGTACATAATTGATATTAAATGTATGATCTCCTGTTCGTTACATTCTTCGATAATCTTTTATGCGCTGTATTCGGTGCCAGAGCCAACTAGTGACAGCAGTTGTTCACCTCACCACTAATGGTGTCTATGTGCATTTTGACACTAGGTTTCATATATGTATGAGCCATTTTCAATGTCTTATGTGCTCACAGCTGTGTTGCTCGTTCTTGTATTTCTTTGTAAGTATTGATGTAACGGCTGCCCATTGTGCATGTAATTTTTCTTTGGCATTTCATATTGTAAATGTAGCTTTTCCTTTTTAACATGGTTTTGTTCCGATGACGATGTATTGAAACATGTCAGTAAATAAAATTGCGATCAATACTTTCCACAATGAAGTGACAACTTTATTACTCTAGTTCCACAACACAGATGTTCTACAGTGTGTTCCAAAAGTCCCATTGCCTCCCCTCTAGATTGCTTGTATCCGTGCGATATGTTCTTGTAATGTGGATCTGATTGGAAGAGGGTGTACCATCAGATTACCACCGTTTGCTGCACGTGATCTGTGTGCAACCCGGCATTTACATGGCGCAAAATTATTCGCCTCGCACAGGAGTCGCATAAATTCTCCGAGTCGTGATCACTCAATTCATTCCCAAACTAGAGTCTGAACGGTTGTAGGTTTAGGTCTGTTCGCATATGGCGCAGTGAAGTCGTTAATGGGCTGAGAAGACATTCCAAAAGCACGCAATTTCACTACAAGCCGCTTCTGTGGTACAGTGCAAAGCCTTCCGGAAGTCCAGAGCTAGGAATCAATCTGAAATCCGTTGCTAATAGCACTCAACACTTCATGCGAGTAAAGAGCTACTTGTGTTTCACAATAACGATGTTTTCGAAATCCATGTTGACTGTTTGTCAGTAAATCGTTTTCTTCGAGGTGGTGCGACCTGACCCATCTCGTCGTGTTCTACGGCTTTCCGTGAAGCATTCTACACACACTCATTGCACTGGCGAAACACTTCGTCCCACACGAGCAGTAATTTCCCGGAGGGACGCATCACATTCTCTCATGTCAATAATGAGCCCTCTTTCAAACTCACTGATTTGAAGGTAATGTTCGCACATATGTCTGCGAGGCATTGTGCACGTCTGCTTGAGTCGCACTGATCCATTACGTTCGGTTTATAGCGACGACGAGCGAAGCAGCCACATTTTGCAGATAGGTGGTGTTGCGCCACAATGTCGATGATGACCTGGAACCTACGGGGGGACATTGTTCAAATGCTAATCAATTCTGCAGAACATACAAATGTACATTTCCTGTGAATATTAACGTCCTACCTCTAGTCATTCAAGATGTTCTGTTTTTTATGAACATGAGTCTACTTTACACAGTGCTGTGTGGCCCATTATGTATTGATTAGCAGATGAATTTGAGTGCACCACTACCTACGTATCTGGAAAAAACGAACAGCTGGCGTTAGGGACTTTTTTTTGTAACTGTTAATACAACAAATGACTATGCATTCATTCGAAAACTAAAGAATTTACTTTCACTTCCTCTTGAATCTATAAACAGTGTCACAACTGCTTCTTTCAGCAGCCGTGAACTAATCATTGGGCGAGTCCAAACCGTCCTGTTGCATTTCTTAATGTATTTATAAAAGGAAGAAGCAAACACAGCCCCGCTTTCTTCTGACGCCGCGATTTCGCTGCGACCACGCGCGGCTGTTGCTCGTGTACGTAAAGCCTAGTACACGTCCCATATAGTCTCGATCTCTCCCTATGCGACTTCCATATTTTTGGAGCCCTGAAGAAATGCATTCGTGGCCGTCGATATGCTTCAGAGGAAGACGTGAAGCACACCTGTATACAATAATGGTTCCGTAGACAACAGCAAACATTTTTGCATCATTGCACTGACTATCTTGTCTCACAGTGGGATAAATGTATTAACAGTTAAGGCCATTACTTTTGAAATGACAAACAGGTTATTTCCTTTTTTTCCATGTTTCATTTTCATTTGACTGCCGCTTATAAAAGAACGACACACTGAACGTTTGCAGAAACTTGTTTGCATTCTGGAAAATGAGGAGTGCATGCTGCATAGCAGTTCTCTCTGACCCGCAGGAAATGAGCTGCATAAATTTTTACTGGTGCTGCAATCCCTAGGAGTTTCAGAAAATGTTATTTTCAGACAATGAATCAAATCAAAATGTTCAAATGTGTGTGAAATCTTACGGGACTTAACTGCTAAGGTCATCAGTCCCTAAGCTTACACACTACTTAACCTAAATTATCCTAAGGACAAACACACACACCCATGCCCAAGGGAGGACTTGAACCTCCGCCAGGACCAGCCGCACAGTCCATGAATGTGGCGCCCTAGACCGCTCGACTAATCCCGCGCGGCTCAGACAATGAATCCAAAGTTATCAACCTACATTGGGCATATTAATGAATACAGCCGATGAATTTGCTAGGTATTTCGCCCAAAAAGTTCAAAAACGTGGCAACATCATTATATATCGAAGTCTCAGAAACGCTACTTAAAATCTAGCAAGGACACACACTTCATGCACCATTACAGCGGATTTTGCTGTTAACTACATATGTTTGCTTCACGATGTTGCGCAAGGATTGCACAGCCAGAACATTCAAGTTACCCTTCATCCTTTAGTTGTGTTCTATAAAACTGAGGGTTCCATTAAGGCGCTATCGTTGTATAAATGATTGACTGCAGAATGATATGAACACATTCTATCTTTTGTAGAAAACCGATCTCTTTTATATGGTAACAAATACCACACGTCATTTCCTTCAGTAATGGCAGTTCCGTGTAATGTAAAAAACTTAAAGAACTTTGTAAATTTGTGCCTTCACAAGCGAAATCATGGGATAACCGCAGAACGGGATTTTTTTGCACTAGCCACTGCAAAAATGGATGTGATTTTGGGAGTGGTACTATTAAAAATTTAACCACAAGAACAAGGTTACAGTATCTTCGTGATAATCACATTATAAGTCAAAAAGACCTGTTTACATTTGTCAAAACTCATTTTCCAATAATACAAACATTTTGCATTACGACAGAGGAGCTAAACAATTCCAAAATATGTAACAAAATTGTATGAAACTGGTTCTACCATTCATGGGACAAGAAAAAACATTTTTTCAAACCACTGAATGAAAAGAGATTGCTAATAAAGTGTGTTTTGTCATGTACTAAATTCGTACATCTTGAGCTTCAAATAAGGTTTCTCATAACTATCAAGGAAGAAAAATGTTCATCGCAGCTATCAACAATAACCACTGGTGGCTTGGAAAAAATCATGGAGATCACTGAAGAACACTGGATGCAAAGGTCAAATTCATGAGACCAAGTAGACCGGCAAACAACAGCGGAAGAAACCTATTGCCTATGTGATGATGTGTTTACAAGAGTCAGTGAAACCGCTCGCGTGCAGGAATAATGGGAAACAAAGTTCCCGAACAGGCAGTAAACGACGTTAAAAATTGATATATTGCCAAACGGAAGTATGCGACCGTTTAAATATTTATACAATAATTTCTTACGTCAATATTACTTAATAATGACGAAGTTCACAATACCAGTTTGCCGTTGATAGCCATCTTCAGAAGTGATTAATCCACTAACAGCTTCCTCATGTCTAACAATTCCAGATGTGCGCACTGAACGTGATGAAGTCGAATAAAATACAATGAATTATGCATCATGTCGCTAATAGCAGAGAGACTGAAACTGAATATTAGAAGAATCGCCCCCTTACAACCCTTCTGTCTACACACATACTTGGCCGCATTTATAAACTTAATTACTTGTAAGTTCAAAAATGGTTCAAATGGCTCTGAGCACTATGGGACTCAACTGCTGAGGTCATTAGTCCCCTAGAACTTAGAACTAGTTAAACCTAACTAACCTAAGGACATCACAAACATCCATGCCCTAGGCAGGATTCGAACCTGCGACCGTAGCGGTCTTGCGGTTCCAGACTACAGCGCCTTTAACCGCACGGCCACTTCGGCCGGCTACCTGTAAGTGTCGACAGCTTGGCTGATTTTCTTGATGTACTCACTTTGGTCTCTTGTTTGAAGAGTCAGTCACTAAACTCTTTGTCGTAGGCGTTGGATATGTCGTTTCTTAACTTCCAGCATAATATTTTAGGCATACTGGCCGCAAAGCGATATGTTGTGTGAACCAAACTTGGCTCACTCGGATGTCACAATGCAGTTCCTTGCCTGCTAACAGTACAAAAATTTTGTCCTGTGGATATTTTTGGTAGAGAATGGGCGTCAAAGAAAAGCAATTTGCCAATATAGTAACCACATGAACGACAAGTACTGTAGTTCATGACTGTGTCGCCGTGCTTTATAGTTAGTGCAGCGAGTAGAGTTTTGCGTTAGAATTCTCGAGTTCCCGAATTCAATTCCAGGTGTAGCTTTTTGTTAAAATTTCCTTATTTTAGGCTTCGTTACAAGGTATCTGGCTTCTTAATCGTTATAGAGCATGTCTTACACAAAACACGAGCACTTATTTATTGTAATACAGCAATGAGCGTACAATCCTTTTCGTCATTGCAGTTTTAATGACATATTTTCGCTTTCAACGTTTATTCTGTTCTCTTCCACGCAATTCGCCCCTCCAAAGTCACCGTCCACTGTCAGCACTGTTTCTCTTTTCTTCAGTCATATTCCCTCTCCCAAGATGAAGGAAGCGACTCCAACCACCTTCTTCCTGGTCTATCCCTGCTTCTTTTAACGTAAGCCGTTACCCTGTAAATCACACAGACACAATGTGTAAGGGTATTGTTCGCCCTACTACATCCGAAGCTATTTCCCAGTGTAACCGCTGCCACCGGTTCTACCGATTAGTACCGACTCTCATGCTTAGTGCTTTAGTGTCCACTCAATTTCTTCAGGACACATTGTCACTAGTAGGGCGTCCAGCCCGATACAAGGTTATTACCAAATTCTGTTACTAATGCAACTGTCATCATTTAACGACCAGATAGGTCTTTTAGCTTTTAGTCTACTACTGTTATTATTACTAGCTACCTTAATGGATACCTGGAAAAATCTCGGCTATTACCACTAATTGGAATCTTACTCCGTTCACGGGTAGCTAAGTTTAATTGAATAGTGCAGAATAAAAGCTGTGTTTCTAACTCTCTCACTCTCACTCTCTCTCTCTCTCTCTCTCGCACACACACACACACCCACACACACACACACACACACACACACACACACACACACACACACCGGGCTTTGACTTCGTCAGGGAATGCGCTGCTACGTGAACTTGTTTGAAGAAATCAAGTTGATCTCCATAGCACCGTATGCATACATAAAGAGGAAGTATAAGAGGTCAACGACCCACTTTGATGAATGAAGTGTCAACATGTGCTTTTCCACTGATAGGGAATGTGGAAAAACTGGCTGTACATTTCCATGCTGCTCTTTTAACCGTGGATGCAGCAATGTTCTGGTGAATTCAGCGAAGCAAGATCTAGCGCGTCACAAAATGTTTGGAGATGCAAGACGTCGCTTTGAGCATCTGCTCTGAAGAATATGTACGAGCCGTGTTTTTAAGTAAGTACCGTTTTGGAATAAAAATAAAAAAGGGAAACTCTGCTTGGCAGTTTTATTTTCACATGAAAGCCTGTACTTTTATCTACTTTTCTGCACAATTTTCACCAATATTCGACGTTTTTAAGTTTGTTTGCATTTGAAAAACCTCCTCCGATTGAGAATACCGCCGATAGTGAAGTATGTGCTGTGATTTGTTTTCTTAGTCAAATGGTTCAAATGGCTCTGAGCACTATGGGACTTAACATCTGTGGTCATTGGTCCCCTAGAACTTGGAACTACTTAAACCTAACTAACCTAAGGACACCACACACATCCATGCCCGAGGCAGGATTCGAACCTGCGACCGTAGCAGTCGCGCGGTTCCGGACTGAGCGCCTAAAACCGCTAGACCACCGCGGCCGGCTTTTCTTAGTCCTAAAGGCGCGAAAGCGGCTATAATTCGAGTGAAGTGTGTGGAGAAAACATTACGAGAGATGGAATGGTACGGAAATGGGTGAGAGCTTTTAAAGATAGCCGTACGAATGTGCATGACGGAGAACGAAGTGGGCGACCTTCAGTCATTAGTAACGATTCCGTGCACTAAATTGATGAAAAGTGAGACAGAACGGACGCTTTAGGATTTCGATGTTGTATGACGAGTCTCCTCAAGTGTCAAGAAGTGTGTTTTATGCAGTTGTTGCTCAATCGAGCAGCAGGTTTCTACGAGGACGTTATTCAAAAGCTGGTTGTATGACACGATAAGTGCCTTAATACTGGTGGGAATTATGTAGAAAAGTACTCGTATATTCAGGTACATGTGTTCACGTAAAAGTGAAATTGCTAAGGAAAGTCTACTAGTTTTATTTTTATTTCAAAACGGTACTCCCTTAAAAAAAATAGGGGGGGGGGCACGTCTTGTATGTTTTGTGACAGACATGCTGTCAACGTTGGCGTATTTAAAATATTACTTACTGAATACAGAATGGATGTTTAACATCTGCACATTGATACGTTTTGTAGTTATTTCTGTGCTATGTCTGGTCATTTGTTTTTAAGCGATTATTACCCTTCATGACTATTTCTGAGATATCTGACCAATTATTGGTCTGTTCAGCGTTAAAAATATGTAGTTGTAGGCTACGCATCTACATTACTAAGCGACTATCCCGAAACCCGGTACCAGCTGTACGTTGCCTATCTAAAAGCTCCCAGGGGGAACAAAAATTTGATTTTCAATAAACTCCGTCATTACCGACCGAATTTAAAAATTTGAAACGCTGTCATTATCTTCTCATTAAGAAGTATAATCTTATGTTAAAAGTTTAACACAATAAAACAAATATTACTATTAGAAACTGTGTGCGTATCTTGAGGCATCGTAACTGACGGCGTGAAAATAACCGGACTTCATACATTCATTGATTATTTGAGAATGGGAGCACTTAGCGACTTCCAACTAACCTTGTACATAATTTCACAACTTTACGAAACTTTTTCTCACGCCCCCTTCACACACACAAAATGATAAAACGAAAAAAGTTTATCGCTTAATACAATTTTGCTGTTTATGCTATACAACGGTAACATCTAGCATGAAGTTTAAATGTATTACTGCTTTACTATTGACTTTATTCGTAATACAGTTAGCAGTCTGTATCCAAATATGTCATTGAATGTACCTGCAAAATTATGTCATTCTACGACACGTTGTTTAGAAAACATGAAGTCGTAAACACTGAGATGTGTGAAAAACTAGCTTTCACTTAAAATAGAGCGCAGATTACCCAGATCATATTTATTCGGTGTTTCATAATGAGAGCACTTAGCGACTTCCAACAAACCAACAAATTTCAAATAAAACTTCAAACATTTTCAAAATTTATTCTCGCTACGCGCTTAGCGTCAAATATTTAGTACATTAACTCATTCGTAAAGTAATTAGACACGGAAGTTAAAGTTCGATCGAACTCGCGCATTCTAACACACGTCTGTATCCACGGTACTAACTGGGCTTCACAGTGACATGCACTGAGGTGACAAAAGTCATGGGATAGCGATATCCCGGCCGGAGTGGCCGAACGGTTCTAGGCGCTACAGTCTGGAACCGTGCGACCACTACGGTCGCAGGTTCGAATCCTGCCTCGGGCATGAATGTGTGTGATGTCCTTAGGTTAGTTAGGTTTAAGTAGTTCTAAGTTCTAGGGGACTGATGACCTCAGAAGTTAAGTCCCATAGTGCTCAGAGTCATTTTGATAGCGATATCCACATATACAGATGGGGGTAGTATCGCGTACACAAAAGGGTATAAAAGGGTAGTGCAATGGTGGAGCTGTCATTTGTACTTATGTGATTAATGCGAAAAGGTTTTTGTGACGTTATAGTGGCCACGGGACGGGAATTAACGGACTTTGAACGCGGAATGGTAGTTGGAACTAGAAGCTTCGGACATTGCATTTCGGGAATCGTCAGGCAATTCAGTACTCCGAGAGCCACAGGGTCACGAGTGTGCCGAAAATAACAAATTTCAAGCATTACCTCTTACTACGGACAAGGCAGTGACCGACGACCTTCACATGACGACAGAGAATAGCAGCGTGCCCGATTTGAGTTGGTAAGAGCTGATGGTAGGGTTCGAGTGTGGCGCATACCTAACGAAGCCATGGCTTCAGATTGTCAACAATGCACTGCGCAAGCTGGTGATAGCGCCGTAACGGTATGGGCTGTGTTTACATGGTACGGACGGACTGAGTCCTCTAGTCCCACTGAATCGGTCATTGACTGGAAATGGTTATATTCGGCTACTTGGAAAACATTTGCAGCCATTCATGGACTTCATGTTCCCAAACGACGTTGGAATTTTCATGGGTGAAAATGCGCCACTTCACCGGGCCACAATTGTCCGCGATTGGTTTGAAGAACACTGGACATTTCTAGTGAATGATTTGGCCGTCCATATCGCCAAACATGAATCACACCGAACATTCCTGTGACGTAATTGGGAGGTCAGTTTGTGCACAAAATCGAGCACCGGCAACATTTTCGCAATTTTAGATGGCTGTAATGGCAGCATGGCTCAGTATTTCTGCTGGGGACTTCCGACGGCTTGTTGAGTCCACGCCACGTCGCATTGCTGCACTACGCCAGGCAGGAGGCGGCCCGTCACGATATTAAGAGGTATCCCACGTCTTTTGTTACTTCAGTGTAGTCTTGAATAAAACTACTTGTCGTACATTGATTACAGTGTTGCCAAATCGCTTTCTTTTCTACCGAAAATATGCACGGGATGGAATTTTGGTAGAGACATTTTTGTACTATTACTTTGCAAGGAATCGCGGTGCGGTACTTTGAGAGCGCGAATTTTGGACCCCCTGTATAATTAACTAACATCTACTGATCATCTCCGGTCTCACTGTGGATATTAATTCAGTGTAAAGCCCAATAAAAATGTGTGTGAATTGTTAAGGGACCAAACTGCTGAGGTCATCGGTCCCTAAGCCTACACACTACTTAACCTAACTTAAACTAACATACGCTAAGGACAACATACACACCCACGCCCGAGGGAGGACTCGAACCTCCGACAAGGGAGCCGCCCAGACCTTGCAAGACGCCCTAGACCCCGCAGCTACCCCGCACTGAAGCCCAATATCTTTACACTTCACTTGAGTTGTCCTTCAATTGCGACTTATTTGATAGTTGTCTCTCTAATATTTCTTTGGAATGCAGCAG
Organism: Schistocerca piceifrons; assembly: GCF_021461385.2. Lineage (NCBI taxonomy): Eukaryota > Metazoa > Arthropoda > Insecta > Orthoptera > Acrididae > Schistocerca > Schistocerca piceifrons. The sequence goes on along the minus strand of NC_060149.1, from coordinate 421,061,918 downwards.
ACTGAGCCTTTAGCTCTAGGACGACAGACTGTGTGTCAGCAACAGGTAGACTACATAATGTAAATAATGCGGGCTAAGTTACAGCTACGCCGTCCTGTTTATTAACTTGGCAATCGCTTTGTTAACAGCCACATACAGTAAGCGTGTAACTACATTGCCGGAAAAAAGGTTAGCTCAGCTGGTAAGACGTTGATTTTAATTCGATGACGGCATATGCCACCTGGGGGATAGCAGATGCTCTGATAATGGTTTGAACGTCGTCCGCCACCAGATAGCATAGCTACCAGAGCTCTACCTGTGTCTACCCTGTAACAGGGAATGCTCATAGCCAGATGGCTCCGAGTGGTGCAAACGTGTAGCAAGCAGGCAGCCACGCCATGGAGCCGCACTTGTGCTTCCTACAGCCACCGAGGCGAGTTTGAAGGGGATCAAATTGTGGCCTTCCGAGTGGCATGGTGGTCCTTTCGGAAAACTGCTACCCAAGATGGACGTTCTGCGTCAGTTGCGCAATGTTGCTGGTATCAGTCGTCACGCGAACATTCTCATAACTGTAGATGAGGCTCTGGACGAAGATGGAGCACGGAAGGATCGACGTATTGTAAGGGCAGCACAGATAAGAGGGCTTGTGAGCCCAGATGTGTCAACACAAACTGTTGCGGTACCGTTATTAGCAGTGGCACTACGCGCCTTTAGCCCGTCTTCTGCTCACGCCACGGCATCGATGTCCATGGCTCGACTGGTGCCTTCAGAGGATCATTTGGAAGATGCAATGGCGTGCCTCGGTCTTCAGCGATGAAAGCAGATTCTGCCCGCACGCAAGTGAGCGTCATTTGCGCGTGTAACGTAGACCTAGTGAGCGCTGTCTCGTCGTTTGCATTCGTCCAAGACACACTGGCCCCAACCCAGGCTTATGGTCTGGGGTACGATAAGCTACGTACAACTCTCATTCGCCTTTGGTGTTTTTGGAGGAGGGAACGCTAACCAGCCCTTGGTACATGCAGAATGTTGTTAGCCCCGTTCTTTCGCCATTGTTACAACAGGAAAGTGGTGTGTTTTTCAACAGGATAATACTCTCACACACACCGCCCGTGAAACTCAACGTGCTCTGCAAGACGTGCAACAACTTCCCTGGCCAGCACGATCTCCGGACTTGTCTTCGATCCTGGACGTGTGGAAAACGACGGAATGAGAAGTGACTCGTGCGATTTTCCGCCCGTGGAGGCTACGCCACGTACTAATATGGGTGTTTCATGATGGGTCGGTACCTGGTACCTCGGAATCACCTGACAGTATACTTGTCACCTTTTCTGTAAGGATGCGTTGGCGTCATTACACAACTGTCCAGTTTATAATGGCTGTGTGTCAATACATTGTAAGTAAGCGAACGCATTCCGCTCATGTCAGCCCAGTTTCCCTAGGCAACATTCACAACCAAAAATCGTCACGTCCACATCATTTCTTTTCCATCAGATGTGGACGATTGCTAATAAATTGCAATTGTTTGACATTTATTCGCTTCACATGAGAATCAACAAAGCGTCTTTAAATTTTAGTCAATGTGTGTTTTCAGTGATTCGTTGCACTGACTGCGCTGATAGAAGCATTGTCATTGACACGCAGGTTGGTTAGAAAATCACATTACTTTACTACGCATGGTCCTGTTGGAAGTGGTATGCCTTGCTTTCCTCTGTCCTCTGAACTTACTTATTTTGCCTGATATAGTGCTACCTACAGCTCAAAGTGTACTTCAAATACGGTGTGGCATGACATTTTTCACAATATTAATTCACTGCTACAGGTGAAATAGGTTATACATACAGAAAAAAATCTTCGTCTGACTGGGGCTTGAAGGCGGAATCTCTGGATTTATAGTCTGGCACCGACCCAATGAGCCACTTGCTATTGTATGCCGGCCGCGGTGGTCTCGCGGTTCTAGGCGCTCAGTCCGGAGCCGCGTGACTGCTACGGTCGCAGGTTCGAATCCTGCCTCGGGCATGGATGTGTGTGATGTCCTTAGGTTAGTTAGGTTTAAGTAGTTCTAGGTTCTAGGGGACTGATGACCACAGATGTTAAGTCCCATAGTGCTCAGAGCCATTTGAACCATTTCTTTTTTTTTGCTGTTGTATAAAAGACGGGAGGCAGTTTACCTTGTGATCGTACAGACATAACAGGGGCCGTGGTCAAAACATACTTTCCTCTTATGAACTTATGGTGAACCAAACTGTATCAGAGATGGCCTGGAAAATCAGTAAGCTTACGGAAAAGACACTAAGAGAAGTAACTTTACATCAATACTCCGGAGTTATGACCGTTGTCAAACGGTGAATGACATGGCAGTGATACGAGCTATATACACTATTGCATCTTTTTTTCGGTACTAGTACAACGTTTAAAATACCAAGGAAGAGTAAGGTACTAAACGTGTAGCGAAAAATGAATATTGCAGGATTATGTAGTTTGGTGATGGTGATTCTGAGAAAAACGTGCCTAAAAGACACGTTATCTGAGGAATATAACTTTGCAAGTCTGGTGGTTTGATTCATTCATTAAGATCTAGTTAAGCAAATGATACTATAAATTACTGGACGTACCCAACAAATACATTGGGAATGATAGGTTAAATGAATACGTGCATTGTAAGTACGTGAATTGTACTGTTTAGTTATGTTAAATACCAGGTGATGAGAACTGCATAAAACTGCATACCGTACTTCGTTAAACCCTTTCCCATCCATCAGACAAAAATTAAAATTAAATTAAACGTTTGGTAAAGAGATTTGTACCAATACAACAGTCTATAAAATGGTACTGATAGTTTTTTGAAGTTCAAAAAACGAATGAAGTGTAGAACATGCATCCGTTCTGAATAACGGTAGTGTATTTCCACAGATACTCACACTGAGGCGACAAAAGTCATGGGATACCTCCTAATATCGTGCCGGACCTCCTTTTGCCAGCCGACCTCTGTGACCGAGCGGTTCTAGGCGCTTCAGTCCGGAATCGCGCTGCCGCTACTGTCGCACGTTCGAATCCTGCCTCGGGCATGGATGTGTGTGATGTCCTTAGGTTAGTTAGGTTCAAGTAGTTCTAAGTTCTAGGGGACTGATGACCTCAGACGTTAAGTCCCATAGTACTTAGAGCCATTTGGACATTTGAAGCCTCCTTTTGCCCGGCGTAGTGCAGAAACTCAACGTGGCATGGACTCAACAAGTTCGTTGGAAGTCCCCTGATGAAATATTGAGCCATCTTGCCTCTACAACCGTCCGCAATTGCGAAAGTGTTGAAAATGCAGGGTTTTGTGCACGACTGACCTCTCGATAAGTCCCATAAATATTCGATACGATTCATGTCGGGCGATCTTGGTAGCCGAATCATTCGCTCGAATTGCCCAGAATGTTCTTCAAACTAATCGCCCTGTTTCGTGGCGCATTGTCACCCATACAAATTCCATCGTTGAATGGCTGCAAATGGTCTCCAAGCAGCCGAACATAACCATTTTCAAGCAATGATCGGTTTAGTTGGACCAGTGGACCCATTCCACGCCGCGAAAACACAGTCCACAGCATTATGCAGCCATCACCAGCTTGCACAGTGCCTTGGTGACAATTTGGGTCCATGGCTTCGTGGTGTCTGCGCCACACTCGAACCCTACCATCACCTCTCACCAACTGAAATCGGGACTCATCTGACCAGGTCACGGATTTCTAGTTGTCTAGGGTCCAACCGATATGGTTACGAGCCCAAGAGAACCGCTGTAGACGATGCCGTGCTGTTAGCTAAGGCACTCGCGTCAGTCGTCTGCTACCATAGTCTATTCACACCCAATTTAACCGCACTGTTCTAACTGATACGTTCGTCGTACGTCCCACTTTGATTTCTACGGTTATTTCAGGCAGTGTTGCCTGTGTATTACCATTGACAACTCTACACTGTCGTGAGAGGTAATGCATGAAATCTGGTATTCTCAGCACACTCTTGACGCTATGGATCTCAGAACATTAAATTCGCTAACGATTTCCGAAATGAAGTGTCCCATGCGTCTACATCCATTGAGCATTCCGCGCTTTAAATCTGTTAATTCCCGTCGTGTGGCCATAATCACCCGGCAACCTGCCAATGCACTGCTCTTTTATACTTTGTGTGCGCAATACTACCGCCATCAGTATATTATGTGCATATCACTATCCCAAGATTTTTGTCACCTCAGGACATACACCATTGTGCAAGTCTCGTGAACTCTGTGATCTCTCCGCTACATTGTTCCAGCCAATGTCGCGCAGAAAAGTAACAAAACTAACTTTAGCTACGACGGACGATACGATGTGTTTGCCAGTTTAATCGGTTGTATATATTTGTTTTTTATTTCTTTCATTCCAGCAAACTCCACCACGAATCTTTTTTTATTTATTTTTTTTTTTTTTTTTTTTTTTTTTTTTTTGCGCAAGGTATCGTCCTGATATTTTGTCCTGGGCGTTGCTTTCAGTAGCACCGTAAACCTAGGAAGATTGATTGTTCATGCATGTTCATCACTAAACATTCGGCTCCCTGTTCTACACTCCTGGAAATGGAAAAAAGAACACATTGACACCGGTGTGTCAGACCCACCATACTTGCTCCGGACACTGCGAGAGGGCTGTACAAGCAATGATCACACGCACGGCACAGCGGACACACCAGGAACCGCGGTGTTGGCCGTCGAATGGCGCTAGCTGCGCAGCATTTGTGCACCGCCGCCGTCAGTGTCAGCCAGTTTGCTCTGGCATACGGAGCTCCATCGCAGTCTTTAACACTGGTAGCATGCCGCGACAGCGTGGACGTGAACCGTGTGTGCAGTTGACGGACTTTGAGCGAGGGCGTATAGTGGGCATGCGGGAGGCCGGGTGGACGTACCGCCGAATTGCTCAACACGTGGGGCGTGAGGTCTCCACAGTACATCGATGTTGTCGCCAGTGGTCGGCGGAAGGTGCACGTGCCCGTCGACCCGGGACCGGACCGCAGCGACGCACGGATGCACGCCAAGACCGTAGGATCCTACGCAGTGCCGTAGGGGACCGCACCGCCACTTCCCAGCAAATTAGGGACACTGTTGCTCCTGGGGTATCGGCGAGGACCATTCGCAACCGTCTCCATGAAGCTGGGCTACGGTCCCGCACACCGTTAGGCCGTCTTCCGCTCACGCCCCAACATCGTGCAGCCCGCCTCCAGTGGTGTCGCGACAGGCGTGAATGGAGGGACGAATGGAGACGTGTCGTCTTCAGCGAAGAGAGTCGCTTCTGCCTTGGTGCCAATGATGGTCGTATGCGTGTTTGGCGCCGTGCAGGTGAGCGCCACAATCAGGACTGCATACGACCGAGGCACACAGGGCCAACACCCGGCATCATGGTGTGGGGAGCGATCTCCTACACTGGCCGTACACCACTGTTGATCGTCGAGTGGACACTGAATAGTGCACGGTACATCCAAACCGTCATCGAACCCATCGTTCTACCATTCCTAGACCGGCAAGGGAACTTGCTGTTCCAACAGGACAATGCACGTCCGCATGTATCCCGTGCCACCCAACGTGCTCTAGAAGGTGTAAGTCAACTACCCTGGCCAGCAAGATCTCCGGATCTGTCCCCCATTGAGCATGTTTGGGACTGGATGAAGCGTCGTCTCACGCGGTCTGCACGTCCAGCACTAACGCTGGTCCAACTGAGGCGCCAGGTGGAAATGGCATGGCAAGCCGTTCCACAGGACTACATCCAGCATCTCTACGATCGTCTCCATGGGAGAATAGCAGCCTGCATTGCTGCGAAAGGTGGATATACACTGTACTAGTGCCGACATTGTGCATGCTCTGTTGCCTGTGTCTATGTGCCTGTGGTTCTGTCAGTGTGATCATGTGATGTATCTGACCCCAGGAATGTGTCAATAAAGTTTCCCCTTCCTGGGACAATGAATTCACGGTGTTCTTATTTCAATTTCCAGGAGTGTATTTTCAGGTCACTGTCAGTAGCTGCTGTGACTAGGGCAAAAAGGGTTTTGTTGACTATTTGAACGTTTGATGTCCAGCCAGTCATTATTTGCTTCAATTAGTTTGAAAAATGTGGAGAAAACTGCCCTTAAAGAAGGTACATAATATTGTCCAAAGCATAATTAAAAACGTGGTAAACTTTAAATAGGATGTTCCAACGTGTGATACACATCACCGTCCTTCAGCATTACAATGCACTAGTAATTTCCTTTTTTCTCCACCCCAGTTACCGAATTTTGAAAATATGTTAACCACGTAACCGAAACCAAAGTATAATGTAACAGCAGAAATTGACCTGGGAATATTGCATTTAAATTCATCTATCGTTTAAGTACGTATTTGTGCCATACTCTTGACGACTGAATTTGAGAAATTTGTTACAACTTACAAAGACAGATTAGGTTACATAAGTTTTTATTCCCAGCTGAATACTTCTGCACAGTAATAGAGGATGTTTATCTGCATTAGCCGAAAAGACATACAGCAGTAACGTCGTGTTCACACCAAAGGGGAATAGAGAAATACACAGACCGTTCGGTTAAAGCCCCAGTTACACGGAGTAATACAATATTCTTACAAGACGAGTGCTGTCACGTCATAAACGTCTAGCATCAGTTAACTGTTATTTAGAATTTTGCTTGACAATGCTTATCTCCCTATGTCACTTTGCGAACATTTACCACGTGTAACGGCCGGCCGCGGTAGTCTCGCGGTTCTAGGCGCTCAGTCCGGAACCGCGCGACTGCTACGGTCGCAGGTTCGAATCCTGCCTCGGGCATGGATGTGTGTGATGTCCTTAGGTTAGTTAGGTTTAAGTAGTTCTAAGTTCTAGGGGACTGATGACCACAGATGTTAAGTCCCATAGTACTCAGAGCCATTTGAACCATTTTTTGAACCACGTGTAACGGTTATGAACCCATATCATCAAAATAACCCACTCACTGACTTCCAATCTTTCGTATCTTTAAAAAAATGTAAAGTTTTAATCCCCATCGCAAATATATTTTGTCGTTCACGTACGCACTCGTTTAACCCTGTAACTTTAAAAATCTAGTATCTTCTTTAAATCTTCTTCGCTAACCTTTACGTTAAGTTCTGTAAAGGGAAAACTGCCAAGTTTTCGCAGCGTGAACATTTACTTCTATTCGTCATGGTGTAACAGAAACTAATGCCCAATAGTACATTTATGTCTACCAATAGATTACTTATTGTCACCACATTGGTCCTGCTTTGATGCAATACTGGTAGTCCATCACATACACTGGCAATGTAGCTCTTTTCTCCTCCTCATCCTCTATAAATTTCAATGAAAAAGAAAGAAAGAAAGAAATGATCGTATGGCATTGTTGGCTGAGATGTCCCATTCGGGTTCGGCAGCCAATGCAAGTCTTATTTCAGTCGGCGCCACATTGGGCGACTTGCGGCCGATGAGGAGGATGAAATGATGACTGCCGGCCAGAGTGGCCGAGCGGTTCTAGGCGCTACAGTCTGGAAGTGCGCTACCGCTACGGTCGCAGGTTCGAATCCTGCCTCGGGCATGGATGTATGTGAGTCCTTAGGTTAGTTAGGTTTAAGTAGTTCTAAGTTCTAGGGGACTGATGACCTCAGATGTTAAGTCCCATAGTGCTCAGAGCCATTTGAACCCGGCCGGAAATCGAACCCAGGCCCAGTGCATGGGACGCAAGCACGTTACCACCCAGCTACGCAGGCGGAGTATAAATTTCAATGACAAGCTACTGTACCTTTCGTCGACGTTAATTTCAACCATCACTTTGTGTGTGCACAACTTTGAACTGGACGTTGCCTTACTTACGAGTCCTTTAAAGCTTGTGCGAGTCAGTTTGATCTGTCGAAAAGCTCCATAAAGTAACAAAAAGTCGCTCCGCATCTGAAGCTGCATTTCATTAATCGAACGACAGTTGCGGAATCACAATCATCCAAACATGGATAAACTAATAAGTTCCCTAAATGATTTTAGGTTTTCTATTTAGCTTGAGCACATTACATGTTGGTTGTAATTACGAGTTTTGTTATTATTAAATGAGATGAATTATGCTGCATCAAGTGACTGAAGTGAGTGCGCGTTTCTTCATTGCAATAATACATTCTCGTTTGGCTGCAGTATTAGTAAAGCTGGGACTCAGAGGGGCAGCTGTGGGTGCTCGACGATTATACCTGACACCGGCCGCGTGCCGAGGCCGTTTCCATAGCAACATCCGGTGTTGCCGTAACCATCAACGCTTCCCCACTACACATCCCGCCGCACGGGGAACGCTTCAGTCGGCCTTGCTCGCATGTGGTGGGCCACGTGCTTCCTCGCTTGAGAGCGTGACTACCAGTTATTACGCCAACTAGGGAACCGCAAGAACTTCCCCTCACCGATTTGATTCATATTGGAAGGGTGTGTAGGGCACGACTAGGACCTCAACATGTGAGAACTGAAAGGCGCAGCTCTCAGCTGTTTTCGAGAACATCGAGTTTAAAAATTTTAGGCGTGCTTATATGGTTTGTATGTGCGCTAGTATTCGAGGAGTCCGTCACCGAGGGAGTAAGTGCTTGGTTTCATAAACTCTATGTCTCTGGATCGAATCTCCCTGCCTATACTTTTTTTCATTCCCACGTAATACTAACGTCTTATTTATTATGACCGTGGAAATCTTCAATATTTAATAGCTCATTTAGTATTTTCATAATCTTTATCCCAAGAAATAGCGAAAAAATTTCGTAAAGAGATTGGAAATAAGGATACACGATAACGTTCAAGCTAATCAATAGTCATTTTATTTATATTATTGTAACTACATATGGGACAACTATAATATGAAACCTATGGTGGACTGCACGAATGATGATGATGATGATGATGATGATGATCGTAGAAACATGGAAAACAATAATTATTGCTCCATAAAGGAAATATAATGAACGCTCATTTTCCCATGTGAATGGTTTTTTTTTTTTTCAGTGTGTTTATTGCAAAACAAACTTCGTTATGTTCATAAACAGATCTCGCTCATCACAGTTTTGTGTATCACGTATATCTGTTGCTAAAATCAAGGAGGAATGAAGAAAAAATGACTAAAAGCTAGTTTCGAGGCAGATACCTCAGTTCATGAAACTAGGCGCTTACTAGCTCGGCGACGGAATTCTTGTATACTAGCGACAGTACAGACAATAAAATTTGGCTAACAACGAAATCAACTCTCTCTAAAAAGCAAATCCTAAATTGGGAGCGATATAAAGCACGTCTTAATGGTTCAAATGGCTCAGAGCACTATAGGACTTAACATCTGAGGTCATTAGTCCCCTAGAACTTAGAAGTACTTAAACCTAACTAACCTAAGGACATCACACACATCCATGCCCGAGGCAGGATTCGAACCTGCGACGTAGCGGTCGCGCGGTTCCAGACTGAAGCGCCTAGAACCGCTCGGCCACACCGGCCGGCAAGCAAGCACATCTTAATATTACGAGAGTTCTGAATAATGGAAACAAACGCCGTAAGTAATTTCCACACCAACTTTATAAACAAAATGCTGCTTTAAACCTAAAACAACCAAAAATGTACAAACGTATGTATCCAATTTGTAGAATAACCACGGATGTTGCTTTATAAATAAAATCAAAACGCATCTGGTACAATTCTTTTTAATTACATTGCAGTCAGTCAAGACGGATAACCAATAGTAACAGATTTTAACAGCTACTGCGGAAGATGGTCACGCAAACAATCGTATGATTTTCTAACGGTCAATCTAATTCAAATCGGTGAAGGGAAGTTCTTACCGTCTCTTCTAAATCACTAATTCCGAACGATACATGTACAGGCTGGCTTCTTGATTCACACAGAGTACATGTCTGCCTTAAATACTAATACTCACACGCACTGCATTAATAAACTTCGATCTTACATTCTAACATTAGATTGCAAAATATCGAAAGCTCTGCACACTGTGATTCAGTTAACAAGAGGAAGATGAGAGAGAAATAACACCATGTTACACGACGCAATTTTTAAGAAAACGTGTCGCTCTTATGTTCGAAATTAGATAATAACAAGTACTAAAATTAAAAAAGGGCAGTTATTCTTCGTGAGAGTTTAATACTATTATTTAATGGGCGATATATTTTAAGCAAACGGCAGTAGAACATGACGATAAATACTGGAAGACTGTACTGTGTCACCAAGAGGCGACTCGATGATTAATTATTTTTATAACTCGATGAACAAAACACTGTACATAGATTATGCTGTTTATAGTACAATTATCAGTTTCAGCCTAATTAGGCCACTTTCAGATAAAAAATACAGCAGAGAATGGTAGCTATACCATTGGCAACAGCTGGTGCGCACGGGACGCGTTGTTGGTGATAGCTACCGTCAGACTCACCCCCTCTCTTCTCTGCGTTAGATCTTATTGTGGTCTAATTCGGCGAAACTGACTATTGCAGTACGAAAAATGTGGTATAGACAGAGTTTAGTTAGTAAATATATTTTAAAGGGAAAATAGCTTATAATGCTTGTGCAAAAGTCACCCTATATGCTAACAGAACAAAACGCACAAGGGCTGCGCCCCCCCCCCCCCCCAGAAATAAAATATAACACATTCAGGTGTTTTTATTTCAAGAAAACGATTTAAACATCAGTATTACATTGGTGTTTAACATGGCCGGATCTCAAACACTTCTTTGGCTACTGACAAGTCGGCATTCGTCTTCCAAAATATTAAAAACATACCGTATCCCCAGGTCCAGCCACAAAGGCCCCCCCCCCCAACTACAAACTATTGTGTGGGCACCCTTTAATATGCAGTACTGAAGCGTGTGCAGGAGCCTCGATATTTAACAAATTCCTTCAACCGGATGGTATTACCGACAGAGCCGCGAATACTTTGGTCCATATTCCATGGGTACAAAGGGTATACAATCCACACACATATTAGCACACTTGATTAAACTAGCTCATAGTACGTAATCTGAGCTTGTAAAAAGTCAGTTTTATCGAAATTTCAGTTTTGGATTAAAATTAAATAATTTGATTACTCTTACACTTGAACATGTTTTAGTATCCTAATTTGGTCTATGGCACAGAGATGACGATTTCTTAAGATGTTCAGTGCGACATTTACTTATAATATACACGCAAATATTAGTGAACCCACAGAGGGAAAGCATTTGCATACTGCTAGACGATTGCTACTGTTTTAACTGCACATGGAAACACATCAGACTCCATGATTTTTTCCTTTGAGAATACCTAGAATCCGTAACGGTGAATGTGACCACATTCTACGGTCTCTGAAAATTGATGAGGTAATTTAGGAAATACAATAATTGCACCGGTACAGAAACACTGAGACAATTTTAATGCGTCTTGCGCGCATAAACTGAAAAGATCTGATGATGGAATAAAACTTCTACTATGCCGTGGAACGCGCGTTAACGGAGCCTTTTCTAACAAATTACATTCCGAGACTCATATTTGCCTTCAGTGACAAAAATAAAATCTGCCGAGATATACTTTCTCGCACACTACGACCCAACTCAGAGTTCCAGTTTCGGGTCCGAGTACCAGCACAATTTTAATCTCTCAACCTGATAACAATGTAAACAAGGCATTCGCTACACTACACTCTTCTCTGTTATGTTTCAGACGTGAAATGAATAATTTATGAATTTCATTTCACATTAATCAGCAGCACAACTGCAGGACATTATGCTGAAATCAGGAGCAGACAACACGAAATAGGGAAAAATTAGGCAACAGACAATTCACACTGTTTTCCACACAGCCCAAAACACAAGAGGAGTAACAGCTAAATCTGTACGATATCTATTTTAAAAAAATATATAAAAAAACCTAGCACACAGCTTTTCAAATGTGTCTTCTGTACACAGTGCTAACAGAAAAGCTTGATATATATTATCAATACATACACCTACTTCTACATTGGAGACATTCCGATCAGAGGCGATCTGCAGATTGTGGTACTTGAAGACATACTTAATAGACAAGATTGTATTTAAACATTTATTTTGAATCGCCGACCGGTTTCAACAGTACTTCGCTGTCATCTTCGGATCTGCAGTACGACACACACACTGTATTTCTAAATGATGAGGTATGTTACCTGTATATATGAAACAATATAGTTGTGTATTTCATTACAACTGTTTACAAATGAAATGTGTGTCTAGGTCGTACTGCAGATTCGAAGATTAAAGCAAAGTACTGTTAGACTGGTCATCAACTCAAAATTAGTATTTAAATGCGATCTTGTCTCTGAAATATATCCTCAAATATCAGATCCACATATTCCGCAAGGCCGGACTAGTGTCCAAAATTCATTGTAATGGTTTCACAGAGCGAGCCTTTATATGATGCTGAAAAAGTGTGTGTAATACAGCTAACACAATTTAAATGCGTCAAAATATTTACAAGTAAGGGGCACACTAACATCTGGAATCTTTTACTGTGTGAAAAAAGAACTGACGCTCTACTTTATAGTATACTAAAATTAAGTGGCACAGCAGTATATATTAATCAAAATCTATGGCAACTCTACATTTTAGACATGAGCAATACCAGCAATTTTTTTGCTGTGCTGTTGATTATAGTACGCTAACCAACAGGAATTATTTATTACTTTTTACTTACACTTTTCTCTGAACAGCTATCGAATTTGGTTAGAATAATCCCAGTTATAAGACTGAGTTTAGCATCAAATGATTTCAGATGTACGCATAACGGGGAAAGTCAAGTTAGAAAATCAAAATACTGGTTTCTAGCATCCAAAACCCGAGTACCACCTAAGAAATAACTTCATAAATAAACTGACATTACCAATGCAGTGTTCAGTGTAATCTCCTACTAACCAAAGGCAAACACCCAGTAGGCAGTTACAAGCACAATTCATCGATATGTGCAGCCTTAAGCTACACAAAACTACACATTCAATTCACTACATGGGCTCAAAAATACGCTTTCCTGTAGTAAAATACAACTATGCTATCGGCATGAGCTAAAGGTTAAGGTGTATCCAACACCAAAAATAGATGCAAAAACGCGATATGCATTTGCAGTTTTAACTAAATGCACTTCACAGTGCAGGTTTTCACGATAGTATCTTCACTACCAAATGCGGGGATTTGGTTAAACAGCCCACGAGAGTTTCACCACTCCGTATCCGCGGTTTCGCGCGCTCTATGCAGACTTAACTACGTTACTGATTATAGACAGATCTCACCCTCTGGCGGAAATAGAAACCTACATATGTTCCACATGACATCGTCAGCTGACAACAGATTAAACATACCGACTAAAGGCGGCTACCGCAAAACGTAATTTTGCAATTCTTTTTTTATATAGTTTTTGCTCGCAGTTTTGAAATTCATAATGTGGCTCCGTGACCTGGAACATGATTTAACCGCCGCAAAAAAACTCTTGCAGTGGAGATGAATGTGCTGCTACAGCTATTTTCTTTCTTGCTTACTCAAGAATATTACCCCTGATGATAGATATTCCCCAAAGAAATCATCAGTTGCAAATGCTTCTGAGTAATGTGGAAGAACATAATACTTCATAGGCGGTCTTCCGGAGCTATCATTGGAAAATTACTCACACTACAATGCTATGAATTAGTAGATCGGCCTTCTAATTCCTGTGGAAGTTTCACGCAGGACTAAATAGATAACGACGAAACAGTGCAGCACAGTATTTCCTACGCACCCTCATGGCTATTATACGTGCTACGAACAGGGTGTACTTGGTCGGTGGCGATGTATTTCTTATTGCAATTGAGTGTTTCCGTTAAGCTTCTATATCTGTTTGTTACACTGATAATTTTGCTTGTCCTCCCCTACAAGCACAACAGAGCCCAACAGTTTGCACACGGAAAATATTGAAAGGAATACTATACCTTCGCCGCCGAGAATACCGGCGGGAGACAGACGTTTCTTTGGCGTCTGTAGTACTACAAAAACAATAACACACGCCCCCGACACCACTTCTAATACACAACACGAATACCTTCCGGTTGTTTTCACTAGCGTTCCACCGTATAATTTCAACTGTTTGGTCACACTGTGGTTTAAAGATATGCCTCTTTCTTATCACTACTCTCGTTCTGTGCTAGATATCGATAAAACACTATCGATAATTGCTAAGAAAACGATCATATTTGTAGTGATAATGCCGTATGGTTTTTCTAGCCGTTTGTAGAGTATAATGTCCATATCTGGTATTTATAACACATATATGGTTATCTTTCATTATTACATGCTGAAATGAAAACCGATGTAAAAATGCACATTCACAATGTATGCGATCAATTCAAGTAAGTCATCCTTCAAACCGTAGAAATTTTCCAATAACTTTGCGATGTATTATTACAGACGCACAAGACTATATTCCAAAACTCTTTCAGTCACGGGAGTCTTCACGTGTCCAGTTGCACAAAGTCGAGAAAGCAGGCTCTGCGGTCGATAACAGCGTGCCACGGTCGCCTACTGGGGGTCGTGTGCGCACAGTGGATGCCCCACTGTGTGCTACTGTGCGATCACGTGACACCGCTCGTCGCCACGCGAGGCGCTTTCAAACGGGATATGTACTTTCACTGGTTGGTTTGCCGCGTGACAATCTTAGTCACCACAGAAACCACGCACCACATTATTTCGTCTCATAGTAGTAGTAGTAGTAGTAGTAGTAGCTTTATTCATCCGTAGATCTATTTTTACAAGGATATAGGACATGCCAAAGTATGTACAAATTTAGACCAATTTAAAATAAGCTAATTCGTATACACTTACATTTACAGACTTCTAGTTAGAGACAATCATTAGATTTACTCCTGGTATACAATACTTTTCTTTACAAATAACTTATTAAATAATGTAATACTACGCTGTTCACTCATATCTCACTGTCATTCACTGGACACACTATAAACACATTGATTCACAGCACTTCACTCACTACACACACAAACACACATACACACTGGTGATCTCTGGGCCATTTTCTGTACCACAACTTCCCATTTGCTATCCTGAAAAACTGAGTCAGCAACCCTTTACAATGAGTGAGATGTTGAGCTCAGAAAGAGGAAGCGGTGTGTATTGAGCAATGCATAGCTTGAGGGTAAATTTTTCGAGAAAAGGAAAAAAGAAGGGAAAAAAACATAGTGTGAAAGTGTTATGTGGAATGTTTGATATTTTATGATCATTATTATTATTTATTTGTATAACCCCTACTCTGTTTTAGCCAAGTAATCCTTCAATGTACGAAATGTATTGCATAACAGGTACTTTTTAGCTATCTTTTTAAATAAGTGTATTTTTGGAATTTCTTTTATCTCTTCTGGTAATTTATTTTACAGATTTATTCCTTGGTAGAAAATGCTGTTTTGAGTTTTATGTTTATTTTTTCTTGGCATGGTCATGGAACAAGAGCATTGCAGCTCACGGACGATGCCTCCCAGCGCAAATGCTTATAGTATGCTCTATTTATCTTTATGAGAAAGGATAATTTGTCATAATGTTTATGTAGGGATTATAACAACTAAAATATTCAAGAAACTAAGTGTTTGCAGAAAACTGTGGTATCAAGCAATCTGCAAACTCCACCTGATATGGGAAGTACGCTGACTGCAAGAACTGCAACTTCTGTGGTTGATAAAGGTGCAAATTGTTGTTTACGTAAGATTCCCCAAATAAATGTTTTGCTTGTCTTCAGAGCTCGTGTGTCCCGCTGACTAATGCTGGCATAGTTGTCACCAGGCACATGTCACACATTCTGAGGCGAGATGAAGCTGTGCAGCAGCAGGAGCATGTGTTCTTGTGGTAATTGGGTTTTTGTAGCCATGTTTATTTTTGTGTGGAAATAGGCACCAGGAATTCACAACCCGGCGTGTCTGAACAGCCCTTTCCTGCAACTTCATAAGGACTGACGAGGAAGGGACAGAAGAGAATGTGCACTCTATCTTGGCAATGTTTTGTAAATCTTGACTGCAGGACAGCGCTGGAACCACCGCCATACCAAGGAGAAGTCACAATTTCTCGTGAAAAACTTGGTAACGAAAGAAACTCAAATTATATAATGATTGCTTAACCGACACTGTCGTCCTCCCCTGGTAGCTGAGTGGTCAGCGCGGCGGAATGTCATGCCTAACGACCCGGGTTCGATTCCCGACTGGGTCGGAGATTTTCTCCGCTCAGGGACTGGGTGTTGTGTTGTCCTTATCATCATCATTTCATCCCCATTGACGCGCAAGTCGCCGAAGTGGCGTCAACTCGAAAGACTTGCACCAGTCGGTCTACCCGACGGGAGGCCCCAACCACACGGCATTTACATTTACCGACAGTGTTTACTGTCACTAGATCTGCGTTTTAGTACAATCATGTCAATTAATGTGTGAGAAATCTGTTACGAATAAAAGTCCTACAGCCCAGATTCCCCACTGCTTTCCGACACATATGGTACTACAGGAATTCATTTGCGCTGCGCAGGCTAACGTCTGTACCATGTCTCTTCTGAAATTTGGGCGAAGCTAACGAAAACCACAAACTGTATGTCTTGTGTAAATTTTATTTTCTGCGTAGGAACTCAAAGTTTTATTAATGTTATCCTCTTCATTTGCTTGTTAGTTAATTAAAAAAAAGATCATAAACACATTGTACATATGATTTATCAACTGAACACTAATTCACTAACCACTGTTTATATAAAACACAATGTATGTGTTCGTACTATATATGAGGCTACTTCCTCTGTTCAACTGGTTTCACCCTATGCTTCGAGCGACTTACGAGTATGAATGTCTCTCTCTTGCTCTAGATGTCTAATTATCTAACTCTGTGTGTGTGTGTGTGTGTGTGTGTGTGTGTGTGGGTGGGTGGGTGGGTGGGTGTATGTGTGTATTTTCTTCTACCCTTATTCTCTGTTTCGCCTGTCTGTGCTTCCTTTCTGCATAGTTATTTAGTTTAATTCGTTGAATATTCTGCTTTTCCATAGAGATTCTTTTTCTTTTAAAGGTAGTTTCCTTCCACTACTGCCTTACATACATGGGAACTCTCTTCTTTGCTGAATTTTTGGTACAAGTTCTCGGTGGATTTAAAAATCATGCTTCAAAGATTAAAGCAAACACTCAGGTAGCAACACAGTTACAACCAGGAATTAAACTCTATAAAACAAACAGTCTTAGAGAATGCATATGTCACAAATATTGTAGAAGTATGTCACTATTTATGTATCGTGTATCTTTAAGATATCGTATTAACGAGTATTTCAAAAGATTTAGCGATTTCAGAAGGAAGATATTCACTTCCCTGTCTCGATACTTCAGCTAGTAACTAGGCAGGCTTCCTCCGCTGAATTTTTCACCTGTAGGTGGTCGGCTTGGTTATCAGTCGAAATATCAGTGCAATAAATCAACATCTTTCGGGGGCAATCCACAAACCTCTTGGAATTCTCTATCTTTATTTGCTGGGTAATGGTTGTGGGCCATTAATAATTCGGCATATTTGGAATATAAGCTTTTGCTTTTTAGGACTCTTTGGGAATCAGAATATCTTGTTTTAAAGTTTCTGCACGTGTGAACTACAAAAACAGACACAAAAGAGTTGCATAATAATCGATAAATTTTTGGTTTGTTGAGCCTTTCATTAGCTGAGTAGCTGAGAACCAGGGGTGAGCCCGGGGAAAGATGTGCGATTGAGCCTCATTTCCAAACATAGCAACCACATTTCATTGTTATTTTAAAGAAGGTTTGACATGATTTAAACATAACGCACGACAGTGCACGTTACCAATTTGTTCCAAACATCAGCGGACGAAAACGCGGTTTTTCAGGAGGTCATATCTCTGATTCTATTGATCACAGAGATAAGGGATCAATTGTTTTGGATAGCCCTAGGCATACCGACCATTTGTATACCTATCGGAAGAGCTGGCATACTGTAGCTGTCCTATAATACAGGGTTAAAATTTAAACATTACAAATTTCCTCCAGCCTAGGCAAATTAAGCAATTCAGTTGGTTGGTTTGCATTAGATGTGGTCTAGAATCGACCTTAGAGTCTTACAAAAGCACCATCTCTTCATGGTGGTTCCCGAAAAAATTCAAAAAACCACGAGTCTTCGGTACGAAAAGTGGAGATGGTCACTTCTATACTTTCTGTTCCCGACAGATTGTCGAAAATGTTACCATATGTTCTTAAGATGATTTTGTCGGGGAATTTCGAAACTCTTTTCGATATTGTTATCCGTTACCAAGTGCACAGAGGTTGAAAGTGGTACTTATGATGTAAAATATGGACGTAACATTTTGTCTGAGGTGTAAATGGTGAATTAACTGACGTTGCAGGACACAAGGAAAGGGTTCGAGGGCCATCGAAAGGGTTCTGAAGTCACCAAACTATGTGTATAGTCAGCATGTGTCACTGTTTGGCAGGCACTTCATGCCAAAAGTGCTACTGCAATAACAAAAAATGGGCTAGAAAGGGTCTTCACATGATTCAAAAGAACTTACAATGACTACAAAAAATTTTGTAAGACTGGAAAGACTACAAATTCAGTAAAACACTTCTAATATGATTTTTACTCTTTTCTGATACAAATCGTAAGTCGGGCGTTTTCGGCGAATAGCGATCTATGAGCAACGCAAAAATGTAAAGCAAACGATTTCGTGTTAACCTTAAATTATGCGGGCTTATTTGTTGTTTATATTATGAACCAAAGTATATAAATGTGTCAAACTAGAAAAATAAACTGTCAAAACTTTAGTGACCTATAGAATTCGAATTAAATAGGATGTTTCACAATTCATGTTACACACTTCTAGGGGTTGTAGAGAGGACTTAATAGATCAAGTTTTACATAAGAACTCATGTCCTGAACCAACATCCAAAGACTCTACAGTACGTCAAAGTTATATACAGGGTGATTCCATGATGATATTACAAACTTTTTAGCGTGATGGAGAAGGATAAATGTCAATTTGAGATATGGGTCCCAGTACTGGAAACGAACGAGTCAAAAATTATAAGCGAAAAACGTTCTGATGCCTCTGACAGTGGAATACTCGTACCGCTACTGTTGTTGAACAGATTGTAGGGTAGGAAACTTTCAGAGGTAGGAGTATGGACCAAAACCAGAAAAAATGCCTAATAAACATGGGCTCTAAAATGCATACCTTAAGAGCTATAAACACTTGTTCAGTAGAGGAGATGTGTTTCACAGTAGCGAAGATGAACAAGTGCTCATAGCTCCTCAGGTCTGCATTTTAGAGCACATGCTTACTCGACATTTTTTCATTATTTTGGTCTCAGAACGGTTTTCGTTTATAACTTTTGACTCGTACGTTTCCGTTACAGGGACCCTCACTTCAGACTGATACATTTGTCCTGCATCATCCAAGAAAGTTTGCATCTTCATCACGGAACAACCCTCTATATAGATACATTTACAGGCACCAGCGTCTATAACTTTGACGCTGTGTAGCGTCATTGGATGACGTTTCTGGCCGTGAGTTCCTATGTAAAACTTGATCTATTAAGTCCCCTCTACAGCCTCTAGAAGTGAAGCACCCTTGTATAAGCTGCATATGCTGCTCTAGCAGGGAAAAGAAGGGAACCGGTGGCAAAACGCTCGTGTCGGAGCACAAAGAGGCGAATATGTTCCTAAGGAAAACACTCTTGACAGAAACCAGCTGCCACGATCTTCATTCCGCCTTCCTCGCTGAAATTTTAGCATGCGGACATACCCGCTCTTTTTGTCCTGAAAGAGAATAGCAGAGGAACAGTGACGGTTGGAAAGAGATTAGAAGAGATTAGACAGTGCCGGTGAGCGAGGGGGGGGGGGGGGGGGAAGAGGAAACAGTGATGGCGAGAGAGAGAAAGTGTCAGCGAAAGAGAATGAGAGATGGACGAAGACAATAGCAGTGGCAGCCAAAGACAGAGGAGATATTGATTATTTATTAGTGAAAGACAGTGGCAGTAAAAGAGAAAGAGAGATGTATATAGATAGAAGCAGTGGGAGGAAAAGAGGGAGGAGACAGCGGAAATGAAAACCAAATAAGTGGGCACCATATATAGGTATTGGGGGGGGGGGAGGAGGAGGGAGGGGGGGGGGGGGGGGAGCGGGGCTGGAGCCTCTCAGACTGGCGAACTTTAACATGTAGGTATAGGACAGCGTGCATTTGGACTGAAATGTTAAACCCGTGGGTATAGGGGAAAAAATAAGTTTCCCCTTCCCCCCCCCCCCCAATTTTTGTGCCGCCAAAGTATGGTGGAGACATAGGCAGTGGCAAAGAAAAACAAAATGAGTGGCAGAGGAGAGTGTGGAATGTACCGTAAATCAATGGGAGAAAAATGAGACGGTCGGAGAGAGACTCAGGCAGTAGTAATGCGAGGGAGATGCTGTTGTCTGAAGGCTTCACCACAAAGAGAGACTGAATAAAAGGATTTAGAATGTTCTGTGTTAAAAGAACGTGAATGTGTTTGCATACAAAAAATTTTCTGAGAAGGCGGAATGAAGGTTGAGGTGGCTGTTTCCCCACTTTGTTGAATGCAGTGTTATCCTGTACTACAGAGCCAGTAAGTACACTCTCGAAAAAATTATGCAGAATGAGACATGTCATTGCACTGAAAGTCGACGCCTTCGAAGAAATAGTGCGAAGTGTTCCGACGCAGAGCACAAGGTTTCTACGCAGATGTACCAGAGTAACTGTTCCTAATTTTCTCATGTTGTAGGGGACGAGAATGTAAACATTACTTATGAATAATACAGTGAGACACTTAAAGTAGTAGATGAGTTTTGCTATTCGGGGAGCAAAATAACTGATGACGGTCGAAGTAGAGAGGATAAAAAATGTAGACTGGTTATGGCAAGGAAAGCGTTTCTGAAGAAGAGAAATTTGTTGACATCGAATATATATTAAAGTGTCAGTATGTCTTTCCTGAAAGTATATGTATGGAGTGTAGCCATGTATGGAAGTGAAACATGGATGATAAATAGCTTAGACAAGAAGAGAGTAGAAGCTTTCGAAATGTGGTGCTACAGGAGAATGCTGAAAATTAGATGAGTGGCTCATGTAACTAATGAGGAGATACTTAACAGAATTGAGCAGAAGAGGAATTTGTGGCACAACTTGACTAGAAGAAGGGATCTGTTGGTAGGACACTTTCTGAGGCATCAGGAGATCACCAATTTAGTATTAGAGAAAAGCGTGGAGGGTAAAAATCGTAGAGGGAGGCCAAGAGATGAATACACTAAGCAGATTCAGAAGGATGTAGGTTGCAGTAGTTATTCGGGGATGAAGAGACTGGCACAGGAGAGAGTAGCATGGAGAGCTGCATCAAACCAGTCTCTGGACTGAAGACAACAAACAACAACAACAATACAGTGTCTACAACTGCTTCGTTTTCTATAAAAAAAAAGTCAGTGATCATAACTAACGAGTTTAGATGCTTTTGCTTCATATGTTATTTTTATCAATGAAAAAATGAATTATTGAAGTTAGGTCGTTACTATTGGTCACAATTTTTTCTGTGAAATTTGTTTCGATGGTTTCGGGTATTAAAATACGTAACATTATTTTTCTACGAAGTAGGGAAAGACAGGCTTTCTAATTACAGAAGAGACATTGAGAGTTAAATTTGCTATCTCCAGTATGTAATTATTCCCAGTACATTTTCTGAAGCCACATTTCTGAGTTCCACACATATTTTCAATCAGAATTAGAGTAGATTGTGGTAGTATCAAATTTAAATAATATTTATAAATATATTTGCAATTTTGAGTATATTTAAAGAGTAGCAGACTGAAAGAACAGTAATAAACTTGTTTGAAAAGTAGTGACGAAGGACAGTTATCAGGAGCTCAAACCACCACAGCTAGGAAACTAGATGATAGCTCAGCCATGACCTACACGGTAAGGGGGAAAACTGATACACTTGACAAACTTACAAGTTCGGCACGAGATGTTACTCAGTAATGAAATACTGTAAAATGTATGTAAGCTCCATTTAATTTTATTTTTTAAATTGGTTTAATTTTCTTTCACTTCACTTTAACATAGGAGGCTAAGTATTACACTGATATGTACATTGACGAAATATCTGGTGCTAGTAATGCTGCGTTATGAAGTGTTCTGTCCCCACTCGTTCCCTGGCGTGCTAACACACTTCAGTAAATAGATATCAGCGCACTCGCATGTAAACCGCCATGAATTGTTCAATGGGTAGCGTATTATAACTTAATTGCCTAGAGCACTGTCAAAGGGCTTTTCGAGCCTTTTGTTCAGGAAATGTTCGGATCACAGCATCAGAGTCTAGTTGCCTTGCCAAATTATATTCCGTTTCCTAGGTTTTCAAATCTGTGAGATGATGATGATATATAGTTGATCTGAGACAACTTTTAACACGAGCCAGAGTGCTGAATGACCTTTATGTTTCAGTTGCAGTCACTGGAAGAGAGTAAGAGACGCGCATAGCAAGACATACAATCGGAAACAAGCTCAAAATTTTAAGCTCGTGTATCGTATTCAAGAGTTCCAATGGTTCCAAAGTAACGTATTCAAAGTTACAAGTATGAATTCACATCAAATATTTAATTTGTTCTTCTAAACCCGTTGTGACATCATTATTGTATTTCTTGATAAGTAACGTGCATGGCTCAGCTACCTGAGCTTTGAGTACTTCCGTAAAACCTTAGTGTTTCATCTAGAACCTTCACTGTTTCATATAGGTTCTTCAAGTTGGAAAAGTACACTTCCTCGAATAAAACTTCTTAATTCAAATCTTTGACTTCATCCTTGGTTTCATCATGAAATGATTCCCTCTTCTTAGTGCGCACCTTCGGAAATTCACGATCGAT
The DNA here is from genome assembly GCF_021461385.2 of Schistocerca piceifrons. Lineage (NCBI taxonomy): Eukaryota > Metazoa > Arthropoda > Insecta > Orthoptera > Acrididae > Schistocerca > Schistocerca piceifrons. The sequence goes on along the minus strand of NC_060149.1, from coordinate 421,039,030 downwards.
ATTAATTGCACTGGGAACAACTTCAGATCAGGGAGAATGGCGTCCCAATTTTCATGATGATATTTTGGCTCAAATGGCTCTGAGCACTATGGGACTCAACAGCTGAGGTCATCAGTCCCCTAGAACTTAGAACTACTTAAACCTAAATAACCTAAGGACATGACACACATCCATGCGCGACGCAGGATTCGAACCTGCGACCGTAGCGGTCGCGCGGTTCCAGACTGAAGCGTCTAGAGCCGCTCGCTCACTAAGGCCAGCATGTAATAAGTTCTCAAAGTGTCTTGTTTCAACATCAGAGGTAGTATTTCGAGCTTGTAGTGATTTGCTTCTGTAGTCAATTGCTGCCAACAACTTTAGCTAAACTGATGCCATGATTAAACACTTAAACGATCTCACATAATCCAAAACACCCCATTTCACAGAAAGTGTGTCAGCTGACAAATTTAGTCACTGAGAGTTTCAGTAGCAATGACAGTCTTATCCAAGTGAGCTGCAATTGGTATTGCAGTGCGAGTTTAGCACTTCAACGGGTGTCAGACATGGAATTTAAAGAACTTCCCGTGCTCTGTTAGAGTTACCCACCATTGTGGACTTCTACTGAACAGGTTGTAAAGAAGCTCAATCACTCCGAAAAAAGTGCACCACTGGCAATTAAAATTGCCACACCAAAAGAAATGCAGATGATAAACGGGTATTCATTGGACAAATATATTATACTAGAACTGACATGTGATTACATTTTCACGCAATTTTGGTGCATAGATCCTGAGAAATCAGTACCCAGAATAACCACCTCTGGCCGTAATAACGGCCTTGATACGCCTGGGCATTGAGTCAAACTAAGCTTGGATGGCGTGTACAGGTACAGCTGCCCATGCAGCTTCAACACGATACCACAGTTCATCAAGACCGGCCGGGGTGGCCGAGCGGTTCTAGGCACTACAGTCTGGAACCGCGCGACCGCAACGGTCGCAGGTTCCAATGCTGCCTCGGGCATGGATGTGCATGATGTCCTTAGGTTAGTTAGGTTTAAGTAGTTCTAAGTTCTAGGGAACTGATGACCTTAGAAGTTAAGTCCCACAGTGCTCAGAGCCATTTGAACCAAGTTCATCAAGAGTAGTGACTAGCGTATTGTCACGAGACAGTAACTCGGTCACCATTGACCAGACGTTTTCAATTGGCGAGAGATCTGGAGAATGTGCTGGCCAGGGCAGCAGTCGAACATTTTCTGTATCCAGAAAGGCCCGTACAGGACCTGCAACATGCAGTCGAGCATTATCCTGCTGAAGTGTAGGGTTTCGCAGGGATCGAATGAAGGGTAGAGCCAAGGGTCGTAACACATCCGAAACTTAACGTGCACTGTTCAAAGTGCCGTCAATGCGAACAAGAGGTGACCGAGACGTGTCACCAATGGAACGCCATACCATCACGCCGGGTGATACGCCAGTATGGCGACGACGAATACACGCTTCCAACGTGCGTTCACCGCGATGTCGCCAAACACGGATGCGACAATCATGATGCTGTAAACAGAACCTGGATTCATCCGAAAAAATGACGTTTTGCCACTCGTGCACCTAGGTTCGTCGTTGAGTACACCATCGCAGGTGCTCCTGTCTGTGATGCAGCGTCAAGGGTAACCGCAGTCATGGTCTCCGAGCTGAAAGTCCATGCTGCTGCAAACGTCGTCGAACTGTTCGCGCAGATGGTTTTTGTGTGGCAAACGTCCCCATCTGTTGACTCAGGGATCGAGACGTGGCTGCACGATCCGTTACAGTCATGCAGATAAGATGCCTGTCGTCTCGACTGCTAGTGATACGAGGCCGTTGGGATCCAGCACGGCGTTCCGTATTACCCTCCTGAACTCACCGATTCCATATTCTGCTAACAGTCATTGGATCTCGACCAACGCGAGCAGTAATGTCGCGATACGATAAACCGCAATCGCGATAGGCTACAATCCGACCTTTATCAAAGTTGGAAACGTGATGGTACGCATTTCTCCTCCTTACACGAGGCATCACAATAACGTTTCACCAGGCAACGCCGGTCAACTGCTGTTTGTATATGAGAAATCGGTTGAAAACTTTCCTCATGTCATCACGTTGGAAGTGTCGCCACCAGCGCCAACCTTGTGTGAATGCTCTGAAAAGCTAATCATTTGCATATCACAGCATCTTCTTCCTGTCGGTTAAATTTCGCGTCTGTAGCACGTCATCTTCGTGGTGTAGCAATTTTAATAGCCAGTAGTGTATCTGCTTCATGACAACTCTCAGCTGCATGTACTCCACATAATGCTATAATAAGCAGACAAAGAAATTTTTCAAAAGGATTTCACTGAAGAAGAAGTGTCTGAGCTCGTTTATAACACCCTCTAATACTTTTTCCTTTACCATAATCTTGTTCACAGCATCTACCGATAGGAACTGAGTCGTTCACAAGTGCTGATGAAACGAAATGTGCTATAGGACTCTTGTTATCTTATCACAATGTAGGTATTTCATGTGACTCTTCAAACTTTCCCAGCGGATGTGTTGTAAATAGTCTTCACGGGTTTACCGCCGGATCACTATCCGGCGGCAAACCCGTGAAGACTATTTATAGGTATTTCATATTTATCAATTTCCTTCTTGAAGCAAATATTACGCAGAATAAATGTTGTTTGTTTAGTTTGATTTGAATCAGGGGTTGCACCAACAGTAACTGAATAATATTTTTCATTTTATCTCGGTCCCAAGATGGCATCCGTGACATGATGTATCACTTGACAGATAATGCGACTGTAAACGAATGCGATTGTAAACGCTTTCCAACTTCTTGTCGGTCTCTGGCCCCGCTAATGTACTTTGCAAGAGCTGGATCATACTGACTCAACAGTTCTAATAAGCCGAGGAAATTTACATTATTTGTATCTCCAAGTTTCTGAACCTCTGAAGCCCAAGCCTCTTTGATCAAGAAACAATGTCACATCAACTCAGGTGACAGTACCCATGTAAGCTGGATATTCGTAACACCAACAAAAGAGGAACATAACCTCTTTACAACACGCAAGTGCATAGCAAATGCACCCTTTCATGCCATTTCAGTTCTTCACTTCGACGATTCTTCCAAGACGACTGTAGAGAAATGGAAATATTTTATGATGTTTTTTTGTATCCTTGAATCCAAAATATTTTCCGTATACTCGTTTTTCGTGTGAAGTCACCTTGTGATAGAATCAGAAGTGCCTTATCTTTGAATGTTGTTCGCAAACTTACCAAATTATAGTGACGTTTCGCAGCTGTTGCGGTGTACATTTTTTGGGGAAATGTTTTCGTAGGATTTCCAACGACGTTGAAAGAAAGCGCATTTACGACTCCGTCGGAAGGTGGTTTTAGTGCGCGACATACATTCAAGATTACATTCAAGATTAAACACGAAATATAACCGCATACAACTGGTCGGTATGACTCACAAAACTGAACAACCAAAATGGAAAGAAAGAGCTGGATTGGTTATGCTGGTATGGGGTAAAGTTCTCTTTTTTATTAAATAATACAAAATTTATTTTACAGTAGCAGTCTGATATTTGCCAACTTGGTACCCTGAGGGATCTGAACCCTTGAGACACTTGGAGACACTTGGGCCCTCCATGAGGCTTGAGCCCTAGCGATTTTGCCCCCCCCCCCCCCCCCCTACCACCCGGTCGTCGAGCCTGGCTGTATCGTGTGTATTAAGGTTATTCTGTATCTTTTCTAGAGTCACTGTTTCCTCTATATGTTGGTTACTCAGCAGCAATTGTATTATTGAAAGTGAATACAACAATTTTTCTTTTTTTTGGCCGGGGGGGGGGGGGGGCAGCGTGGATTCCTGTTTGTCTATTGAATGCGTGTTGGTGTCCTATGTGTGTGATGTGTGAATGGTGTGGTTTTCCATCACCTATTTCACAAACTTTGTGAGTGAGTTTTCCCACCATACACATTCTCTAAGGCTGTCTGTTTTTGTGAGTTTAATTCCTGTGTGTCGTTCATTTTTCTGTCTGAGTATTCTGCTTAATCTGTGAAGTATGCATCTGAAAACTGCATGTTTGTGTTTTACTGCTTAATCTGATTGTGTATGATACTGGGTTGTGGGGTTTTGGTATACGGGGTGTATCAAAAAGAATTAAAAAAAAAAGTTCAAATGTGTGTGAAATCTTAAGGGACTTAACTGCCTAGGTCATCAGTCCCTAAGCTTACACACAACTTAACCTAAATTATCCTAAGGAGAAACACACACACCCATGCCCGAAGGAGGACTCGAACCTCCGCCAGGACCAGCCGCACAGTCCATGACTACAGCGCCCTAGACTGCTCGGCTAATCCAGCGCGGCCAAAAAGAATCATCAGATGGAAAAAATTATAGCTATTATGTTATATGAGATATGTATGTGAACAACGCACTGTTGAAAAGAGCAAACTCTCGAGTTTTACATGGTTCCTGCCACACTGGCATCTGGAAGTGCGGGAATTTTTAAATCAAAGGATTATTGAACAGTGGGTCGGTTGGACCAAATGATTCAGCCTTACATTACTGACCTCCAGGGTCACCGGACCTGACTGTATGTGATTATTTCTTGTAGGGGTTTATAAAAGACTGTTTATGTACCTCCGTTACCAACAACAATGACTGAACTGGGACATCGCAAACAGTAGCAGTGGCAACTGTAACTCAAGACATGCTTCACTGCAGTCTGGGAAGAATTTGAATACCGCATTGACATTTGACGTGCAACTCAAGGGGGAAATATTGAACACCTATGAAAATATACCCCCCATGAACCATGGACCTTGCCGTTGGTGGGGAGGCTTGCGTGCCTCAGCGATACAGATGGCCGTACCGTAGGTGCAACCACAACGGAGGGGTATCTGTTGAGAGGCCAGACAAACATGTGGTTCCTGAAGAGGGGCAGCAGCCTTTTCAGTAGTTGCAGGGGCAACAGTCTGGATGATTGACTGATCTGGCCTTGTAACACTAACCAAAACGGCCATGCTGTGCTGGTACTGCGAACGGCTGAAAGCAAGGGGAAACTACGTCCGTAATTTTTCCCGAGGGCATGCAGCTTTACTGTATGATTAAATGATGATGGCGTCCTCTTGGGTAAAATATTCCGGAGGTAAAATAGTCCCCCATTCGGATCTCCGGGAGGGACTACTCAAGAGAACGTCATTATCAGGAGAAAGAAAACTGGCATTCTACGGATCGGAGCGTGGAATGTCAGATCCCTTAACCGGGCAGGTAGGTTAGAAAATTTAAAAAGGGAAATGGATAGGTTAAAGTTAGATATAGTGGGAATTAGTGAAGTTAGGTGGCAGGAGGAACCAGACTTTTGGTCAGGTGATTACAGGGTTATAAATACAAAATCAAATAGGGGTAATGCAGGAGTAGGTTTAATAATGAATAAAAAAATAGGAGTGCGGGTTAGCTACTACAAACAGCATAGTGAACGCATTATTGTAGCCAAGATAGACACAAAGCCCATGCCTACTACAGTAGTACAAGTTTATATGCCAACTAGCTCTGCAGATGATGAAGAAATAGATGAAATATATGACGAGATAAAAGAAATTATTCAGGTAGTGAAGGGAGACGAAAATTTAATAGTCATGGGTGACTGGAATTCGTCAGTAGGAAAAGGGAGAGAAGGAAACATAGTAGGTGAATATGGATTGGGGGAAAGGAATGAGAGAGGAAGCCGCCTTGTAGAATTTTGCACAGAGCATAACTTAATCATAGCTAACACTTGGTTCAAGGTTGTATACCTGGAAGAATCCTGGAGATACTAAAAGGTATCAGATAGATTATATAATGGTAAGACAGAGATTTAGGAACCAGGTTTTAAATTGTAAGACATTTCCTGGGGCAGATGTGGATTCTGACCACAATCTATTGGTTATGAACTGCAGATTGAAACTGAAGAAACTGCAAAAAGGTGGGAATTTAAGGAGATGGGACCTGGATAAACTGAAAGAACAAGAGATTGTAGAAAGATTCAGGGAGAGCATAAGGGAACAATTGACAGGAATGGGGGGAAAGAAATACAGTAGAAGAAGAATGGGTAGCTCTGAGGGATGAAGTAGTGAAGGCAGCAGACGATCAAGTAGGTAAAAAGACGAGGGCTAATAGAAATCCTTGGGTAACAGAAGAAATATTGAATTTAATTGATGAAAGGAGAAAATATAAAAATGCAGTAAATGAAACACGCAAAAAGGAATACAAACGTCTCAAAAATGAGATCGACAGGAAGTGCAAAATGGCTAAGCAGGGATGGCTAGAGGACAAATGTAAGGATGTAGAGGCTTGTCTCACTAGGGGTAAGATAGATACTGCCTACAGGAAAATTAAAGAGACCTTTGGAGAGAAGAGAACCACTTGTATGAATATCAAGAGCTCAGATGGCAACCCAGTTCTAAGCAAAGAAGGGAAGGCAGAAAGGTGGAAGGAGTATATAGAGGGTTTATACAAGGGCGATGTACTTGAGGACAATATTATGGAAATGGAAGAGGATGCAGATGAAGACGAAATGGGAGATAAGATACTGCGTGAAGAGTTTGACAGAGCACTGAAAGACCTGAGTCGAAACAAGGCCCCGGGAGTAGACGCAATCCATTAGAACTACTGATGGCCTCGGGAGAGCCAGTCCTGACAAAACTCTACCATCTGGTGAGCACGATGTATGAAACAGGCGAAATACCCTCAGACTTCAAGAAGAATATAATAATTCCAACCCCAAAGAAAGCAGGTGTTGACAGATGTGGAAACTACCGAACTATCAGTTTAATAAGCCACAGCTGCAAAATACTAACACTAATTCTTTACAGACGAATGGAAAAACTAGTAGAAGCCGACCTCAGGGAAGATCAGTTTGGATTCCGTAGAAACACTGGAACACGTGAGGCAATACTGACCTTACGACTTATCTTAGAAGAAAGATTAAGAAAAGGCAAACCTACGTTTCTAGCATTTGTAGACTTAGAGAAAGCTTTTGACAATGTTAACTGGAATACTCTCTTTCAAATTCTGAAGAAGGCAGGGGTAAAATACAGGGAGCGAAAGGCTATTTACAATTTGTACAGAAACCAGATGGCAATTATAAGAGTCGAGGGGCATGAAAGGGAAGCAGTGGTTGGGAAAGGAGTGAGACAGGGTTGTAGCCTTTCCCCGATGTTATTCAATCTGTATATTGAGCAAGCAGTAAAGGAAACAAAAGAAAAATTCGGAGTAGGTATTAAAATTCATGGAGAAGAAGTAAAAACTTTGAGGTTCGCCGATGACATTGTAATTCTGTCAGAGACAGCAAAGGACTTGGAAGAGCAGTTGAACGGAATGGACAGTGTCTTCAAAGGAGGATATAAGATGAACACCAACAAAAGCAAAACGAGGATAATGGAATGTAGTCAAATTAAGTCGGGTGATGCTGAGGGAATGAGATTAGGAAATGAGACACTTAAAGTAGTAAAGGAGTTTTGCTATTTAGGGAGTAAAATAACCGATGATGGTCGAAGTAGAGAGGATATAAAATGTAGACTGGCAATGGCAAGGAAAGCGTTTCTCAAGAAGAGAAATTTGTTAACATCGAGTATAGATTTGAGTATCAGGCAGTCTTTTCTGAAAGTATTTGTATGGAGTGTAGCCATGTATGGAAGTGAAACATGGACGATAACTAGTTTGGACAAGAAGAGAATAGAAGCTTTCGAAATGTGGTGCTACAGAAGAATGCTGAAGATAAGGTGGGTAGATCACGTAACTAATGAGGAGGTATTGAATAGGATTGGGGAGAAGAGAAGTTTGTGGCACAACCTGACTAGAAGAAGGGATCGGTTGGTAGGACATGTTTTGAGGCATCGAGGGATCACAAATTTAGCATTGGAAGGCACCGTGGAGGGTAAAAATCGTAGAGGGAGGCCAAGAGATGAATACACTAAGCAGATTCAGAAGGATGTAGGTTGCAGTAGGTACTGGGAGATGAAGAAGCTTGCACAGGATAGAGTAGCATGGAGAGCTGCATCAAACCAGTCTCACGACTGAAGACCACAACAACAACATGAAAATATATGGAAAAAACTTTTTGAGTTTCCGTTCATTTAACAGTTTGTTAATGTCTCCCCCTGCCCAAATATAATCTGCCGTCACCCCTAATTTTGATGTGACACAGACGTCTGGAACTCTAATAATGATAATAATATAATGTATAAAATGGTTTAATATAAGAGTAATAAATTGTTTATGTCAGTGCTTACCACATCACTCTAGCATAATTTCCAGAAAATTTCAGTACAGGGAAATCAATCATTTGAAAAGTATTAGTCTGAACATTTGAGAAGTACATGTTTCATGAAACTGATTTGAGAGCTGTAATAGCAATAAGCTCTAACAACTTGGCCGCCTGCGGTGGTCTAGCGGTTCTAGGCGCGCAGTCCGGAACCGCGCGACTGCTACGGTCGCACAGGCCAGCGGAAAAGTTGAAAATGTCGACTCTTGAAGTTATTTAATTATACTGGTAATCGGAATCAGGATGTGTTGGCGTTCCTTAGGCATTAAGTAAAATTTCCTTTAAAGCTACGAAGCTCATACATAATTACAATTTTATTTCCTGCCCATTAATTTCTTCTTCAGAAAACCTGTCGAGTTTCTCCATCAGTGGGAGGTCACTTGCAGACAGTCTTTTCAGGAGGAATATGTCTGTCATTAATTTCCATCGTAATGCACTTCCGCTGCTTCCGCTAACAGTACATTTGTTGGAGTGGAACGCATAGCTCCTAGGCAAGTCGTGATGCAGCTAAACAGAATTTTTTTCTGGTTTCGAAATCGATTTCCTCAGGATTTCACTTATTAGATGGCCTTACCCTTTCTATCTTGCTTTACTCAACTTTCTGTGGTTTCCCAGTTCTATCCGAAATGTTTTCTGCTGTCAGCCCCATCTGCTGTAGCCCCATCCACGTGGGCTGGTCTCCAGACAAGCAACTGAAAAATATTCTCTGTTAAACACAGTTTGTAATTTTCCAGAATTTCTTATCATTTTCGATACTATTTTGTTCTCATGATACTTTATTCTCCGAAAGGTAGCCGAGAAATTTGGAAATTGACTTATGTGCAAATATAAAAGCTTTTAGTAAAATGACCCCCCACCCCACGGATAGACGCCTGTCTTTTTGAATTTCTCACTGCAGAGAAAGAAATTGAGGAATATACACAAACGCTTGTGCAAAGTCTATGGAGCATCTGCTGTCGACAGAAGTACAGTCAGTCGCTGAGCAAGTAGGTTGAGATCATCAGAAGGCGGTTCGGCCAACTCCACGATTTGCAGCGGTCGGGGAGACCATCCACGGCTGTCACACCTGACAGCCCTGACGTAGCCCCCTCGGACTTCCACTTGTTTGGGCCATTAAAGGATGCCATTCGTGGAAGACATTTTGAGAACGATGAGGAGGTGATTCACACAGTGAAGCACTGGTTCCGCCACCAGGACAAAGATTGGTAAGGACAGGGCATACACGTCCTTGTTTCGCGCTGGAGGAAGGGAAAAAAAGCAGTGCATTACCTTTTGGGCAACCCTTGTAAAATGCATAACTTTTACGTTCTTTGTTGTGGTTCTACATTACCCTGATAATGTGCACATAATCCTTGAAATCTAATTGAAATACTGCTCTATATCGCGACTGTTCTCTAGTATACGTTTACTCGGTACCAGCTTAATCAATAAATGCATAGTCAATTACGGTTACATGTTCGTTAGAGCGTTGCGTTAACTTCGGTCTATCTTTGTATCCTTGATTACACTGCAGTACATTTATACCGGTTTATCGCCGGCGACAAACTTGACTACACGCCCTTCGTGGCAATGATCTCTTTCCTCGGTTTTCCGTGAGACCCAATGAACATTTTGAATTTTAAACTGAATTTCTCTGTGAAGCTTTGTCTTAATCCTTAAAATTATGTCCGTAGTTGCAGTTTACTACATCATCACCGCCCTGTATAGTGAAACATCGTCGTACAGAGCATAAGTTAGTCGTTTGTTCATTATTTAACGCCACGCGGGATCGCCGCGCGGTCTCAGGCGCCTTCCACGGTCCGTGCGGCTCACTCCGTCCAAAGTTCGAGTCCTCCCTCGGGCATGGGTGTGTGTGTTGTCCATATCGTAAGTTAGTTTAAGTTAGATTAAGTAGTGTATAGGCTTAGGGACTGATGGCCTCAGCAGTTTGGTCCCATAAGACCTTACCACAAATTTCCAAATTTTTTCCATTTATTTAACAGTTTTTCATGGTGTTCACGAATTGCCACATCGACAATGAACATGTTATTGGCTGTTCACACATAATTCGCCTTTTTATCTCTTGTACATTTGGACCGTCTGCGGCTGTAATGTTTTTCATTACCATTTTAATGGTCTCATCTTGCTTGTTCTTTACAAAGACCTTTCTCCCCGGTTTTGCACTGTCTTTTCCATACTATCCCTCGTTCTGTGATCTCATCAGATGGTTCGAATGGCTCTGAGCACTATGGGACTTAACTTCTGGGGTCATCAGTCCCCTAGAACTTAGAAGTACTTAAACCTAACTAACCTAAGGACATCACACACATCCATGCCCAAGGCAGGATTCGAACCTGCGACCGTAGCGGTGGCGCGGTTCCAGACTGTAGCGCCTAGAACCGCTCGCCCACTCCGGCCGGCATCTCATCAGATGAGCTGGATATTGTCGGACATGCTATCTGATCAAAAATATTCCGCCGAATAGGTAGGTAATGCTGAATTGACCACTAGACTTCAAGACGCGGACCGTCCAGTATGATACGGAGCATACCTAACTTGACCATACGTCCTGCTTTGGGCGGGACAGTCCCGCTTTCAGGCTGTTTGTCCCGTTGTCCCCAGCCAGACCAAAATATCCCGCTTTTGCAAACAGACCAGGCGTACCCCCTACCCGCCTATACTCATTACATTCGAAACTCGTGGATGACGGTGTCAGCGCGGGCGGCACGAAGAGAGAGCAATGCGAGAGCGAGACAGATGCTGCCGCTCAACTCAGCCGACAATCACGTCGCGCGAGTGCGAACTTGACGTGCGGCAACATTGTTTAGTTTTAGTTTGTATTGGAATGTTCTAGCGTAAGTGCACAATCAAACAACTCATTCAATGTTTCCGAGTTTGTGTCTTTGTAACACTAGAAAAATGCTTAAAAGCTAGTGTACCTTTAATATTACTTTGCAAAAAATATCGGTTTATAAAACAAAGGAGTGGTGCATCAGAAGTTATTTGTAAAAAGTGTCGTACTGATTTTAATGTTGGTGATGGTGGTGTCAGCGATATTGAGAAACATTTAAAATCGGAAAAACACAGATTTTCCGATCATACTGCTGCTTCCAGCTCGTCACTGCTTGCTTTTCTCAAAAGAACTGATTTGTCGACTTCGATGGATTTGGATGTAACGGAAGCGGCATGGGCATATCACACGGTTCAAGAAAACCACAGCTTTCGCTCAAATGTTTAATTCAAATATGTTTTGAGAAAAAATTTAGATGTGCTCGTACAAAATCCCAGGCTATTGTTGTAAGTGTACTGGCACCTTTGGTGATGAATGAATTGAAAGAACATCGTGGTGAAGCCCAGGTCATATCTTGATTAACGGATGCTTCAAATCATGGCTCTGTAAAATTATTCCCAGTTTTGAATATATAAAATCTTCACTTTCACATCTTTTTAAGGTATATATATATATATATATATATATATATATATATTAGAGTTCGAGAGCAGCCTGGTGAAACACCGGATATTGTTGTCGATTATTTGAAGGATGTATTACCGTGCAGTGATTTAAATAAGAACACTATGGCATTTTGTGGAAAGAATACTAACTGCAATTTTGGAGGAAAGAATAGAGAAGTGGGTAATAATATTTACGAAAAATGGACCCTATCACTCGGAAGACAACTCTTTGGAATTGGATGCGGAGTCCATTTAGTTCACAACGCGATCAAAACAGCTTCAGACCGTCTCCCTATGGACTTCGAATCTATGATTATGAAAATTTACTCGTTTTTCGAGTGGAAGCTCTCAAAGAGGTCTGTGACTCCAACGACACAGAATATAAGAAACTGCTGGGCTACAGCAAAACCAGGCGGCTCGCACTAATGCCGGCGCTTGAAAGAATTTTAAAAATATTTGAGCTCTTAAAAGGCTATTTTCTGAGCATCGAGAAATGGCTAAATATTTTAAAAACATTTTTCGAAAATCCTATCTCTGAATTATGGTTATATTTTTTGAATGCACAAGCAGCGACTTACATCAAACGGTGTTAAAAACTGAAGTACAATGAGTGTCTGCTGTAGAATCTACGAAGGAAATTAAATGTCTTCGAGATAACTTGGCACGCATAGAGAGTTCGCTTTTTCCTCCTCACACCGCCCGTAATCTAATAACAAAATTATAAGATACTGACGCTGTTCCTCTGGGTGTAGAAACTGCGGCGGCAGAATTTTGTAGGACTAACAACGAATACTTGGATCAGTGGTGTCATTTCAATACAGAGTTAGAAGTGTTTGACTGGGCAACTTTGACAGACGTACCTGTGTGGGAAGAAAAACAGACTATGAGGATTTGCTGATTACACAAGGATTTCTTAGCAGCAACCAAGATACGGGCGTATTCGATGAGTTTTCCCTTATTTCCCACCACGTCACAGATGAAAAAGTATCAAGCTGGAATGCTAAAAATGTTGTTACTGGAGACCGTTGAATGGAGTTGTTCACACATTTCCGTGACAACAATCTGAACTGTAAAATATAAACCTTCACGGCGGGAAATATCACCATTAACAAAACGTTCCACGCTGTTATGCCGTGGCCGAATGTATTTCATCTTAAAACTCAACGTTTCGTCCCCATCTGCGAAGGGGGGGGGGGGGGGGCATTTTCAAGGGGGATCGTAGCTACTATGAATGACTCGTTACTGACTACAGCAAAATTCCGCTTCCGCGCAGTGTCGTGACGTCACATGTTTTGAATGCACCAGCGCAGTTGGCCGTTGTCGACTGCCGTCGACCGCTACTGCTATCACCCCGTGGTAGAAGACCAGTACACATCTTCTTCAGCACGTCACTGCGCGTAAGCGGAATTTCGCTGTGGTCAGTATCGAGTCAGAGTACGAATCGGACATTCAAAGTAGCTACAGTCGCCCTTGACTATGTTCTCCGCAGGTGGGGACGAAACGATGGGTTTTACGGTGAAATCCATTCAACTACGGCAAAATAGCCCGGAACATTTTATTAACTGTAACAATTTGAACTCTACGAAATTTCGTATAATTATTGAATACGTTTTATGTTTGCTTGGAAGTAGCGCATCCGTCGAAAGGTTTTTTTTTCTCTAATGAACAAGATATGGACAAGTGACAAAACAAAATTTGTCCCAATTTTGAAAGTCATTTTGATTACCACAAATAACATCAAAAAATCATGTGATAAGCTTCATTCCTACTTGAAAACTAGACCCGACATTTTGAAACTGATTTCCTCCTTCGACAAATGTAAAACAAATGCTTCTGCATCTAAGGTTGATTAATTAAAATTTGTTATAATTAACACATTGCTTCATGTCCTTGTTGAATAAATTACAAATAAGTTTTTCCTCCTGAATTCTGAAAGCGTCCTGCTCTGACAAAAGAAAAAGGTCACTTTAAGCATACTCCCATTACCTGTAGGTTAAAATGGAGGCAGCAGCATACAGGCTAAAAATTGAAAATACCTGGATGCCCTTAAGATATCACAAATCCCACACTAATTTAGGGAATGTGAGAAATATAGGAATGGTCGTAGAAATGCTTGGTGACTATGCAATAGCTTACAGCGGCTTCAGTAAACCTTCCAATGAAACAATTGCAAGTAGGTAGCAGTGGAAGAACGAACCACAACACCGTGCAGGAGACATAGTCCGGTAGCATACTGACGGGTCGAAAACAGCCGAGGGCGCGAGGCCGTGGTATTTGGGATACAGCACAGGCTAGAGAGCGCAGTCTCTCAAGGGAAGCTGGCCATGGTATTCCAAGTGGACATATCAGCTATTAGCGTGTGCACGGAGGAGAATTTGAGCAGGGGCTACATATTCAGACAGCCAAGCAGCTCTGAAATCTCTGTCAGGCCCTGCAATGAGATTTGGTCAGTTGGACTTCGGACCTCATAGTGAACACACTGGATGGCGCTACTGTCTATGTCAATTCAACTTGCTTAAATAAACAGTGTATGTAAAATAAAGACTTACAGTGACCATATCCAGCAGCCCAGCACAGACTGAGTCCTTTTCCTGTTAATTTCCAGATGGTGTAGCGGCGGGGAGGGGAGGGGAGGGGAAGGGGAAGGAGGGGGAGAGTAGGGGGGCTTAGGTTAGTGGAGGTAGCCCAACTGATCTATTTTCTCACCAAAATTTGAACTTCCCGCCATGATGTCACTGTGATGTTGCCACATCTATGGCCGCCATCTTGGATACACCATCTTGAGTAAATTTGGCAACAATAAAGAGTGGGGCCGCACCGCCATTGTTCGACAACTAATATTGCCCAGGTTTTTGGGAACCATGCCAAATAGTATAAATGGGGAATATTTAATGTCTACAGAGAAGGACATGCGGGGTTTTTGAGCGATGGAAGAGCATCACTGAGAACTGGTGTATGTTTGAAAATAGACGCAAACTATTCCACGAAATCCCACTTACAGTCTCAGTGTTAAGTGATTAATCTAGGATTATAGTACAGCCTCCTACTTATAGTAAAGATGAATTACAGTGTGCAAAGAGGCATTTAAGCAATCATTCTTCCCGCGCTCCTTACGCGATGGAACAGGGAGAAACCTTAATTCGTGGTACATAGGGAAGTACCATCTGCCATGCACTGAAGTTGGTTTGCAGTGTGATGTCGTCTGAAGAACGAGGTCCCATGTCAAAGTTGGTACCTTACGATGGAAGCAAGTCGTTACCTGACGTACACTACTGGCCATTAAAATTGCTACACCACGAAGATGACGTGCTACAGACGCGAAATTAGACCGACAGGAATAAGATGTTGTGATATGCAAATGATTAGCTTTTCAGAGCATTCACACAAGGTCGGCGCCGGTGGCGACAGCAGTTGACCGGCGTTGCCTGGTGAAACGTTGTTGTGATGCCTCGTGTAAGGAGGAGAAGTACGTACCATCAAGTTTCCGACTTTGATAAAGGTCGGATTGTAGCCTCTCGCGATTGCGGTTTATCGTATCGCGACAATGCTGCTCGCGTTGGTCGAGATCCAATGACTGTTAGCAGAATAAAGAATCGGTGGTTTCAGGAGGGTAATATGGAACGCCGTGCTGAATCCCAACGGCCTCGTATCACTAGCAGTCGAGATGACAGGCATCTTATCCGCTCGGCTGGAACGGATCGTGCAGCCACGTCTCGATACCTGAGTCAACAGATGGGGACGTTCGCAAGACAACAACCATCTGCACGAACAGTTCGACGACGTTTGCAGCAGCATGGACTAGCAGCTCGGAGACCATGGCTGCGGTTACCCTGGACGCTGCATCACAGACAGGAGCGCCTGCGATGGTGTACTCAACGACGAACCTGGGTGCACGAATGGCAAAACGTCATTTTTTCGGATGAATCCAGGTTCTGTTTACAGCATCATGATGGTCGCATCCGTGTTTGGCGACATCGCGGTGAACGCACATCGGAAGTGTGTATTCGTCATCGCCATACTGGCGTATCACCCGGCGTGATGGTATGGAGTGCTATTGGTTACACGTCTCGGTCACCTCTTGTTCGCATTGACGGCACTTTGAACAGTGGACGTTACATTTAAAATGTGTACGACCCGTGGCTCTACCCTTAATTTGATCCCTGCTAAACCCTATATTTCAGCAGAATAATGCACGACCGCATGTTGCGGGTCCTGTACGGGCCTTTCTGGATACAGAAAATGTTCGATTGCTGCCCTGGCCAGCACATTCTCCAGATCTCTCACCAACTGAAAACGTGTGGTCAATGGTGGACGAGCAACTGGCTCGTCACAATACGCTAGTCACTACTCTTGATGAACTGTGGTATCGTGTTGAAGCTGCATGGTCAGCTGTACCTGTACACGCCATCCAAGCTCTGTTTGACTCAATGCCCAGGCGTATCAAGGCCGTTATTACGGCGAGAGGTGGTTGTTCTGGGTACTGATTTCACAGGATCTATGCACCAAAATTGCGTGAAAATGTAATCACATGTCAGTTCTAGTATAATATATTTGTCCAATGAATACCCGTTTATCATCTGCATTTCATCTTGGTGTAGCAATTTTAATGGCCGGTAGTGTAGTAACGAATGAGAAAAGTCCGCGTAGACACGCCCTGAACAGGTTCCATACACAGCTGCTGCTGGAAGAGAACCAACGTCACAGCGCAGTGGCGCTCAGCTCTAGTCTACATGACGTCAGCATCTTCTTCAGATCCAGCAGTGTAAGCTGTAATAGAGGTCAGAACTGTATGGAAGTTTACAGTCAATCGTGCACTGAGAGGTGATTATTATTCTGTTCTGTACCAAGTGATAAGGTAGTGTTCAGCGACAGAAACAAATGTATACACTTTCTTTCAGTATTTCAGATTGTTCAATGAGTGCGGTAAGAATGATTGCTTAAATGGCTCTATGCATGTTGTAATTACTGTAACCTTTCCTTTGCGGTCCCTACCGGAGTGATACGTAGAAATGATCTAATATTTTGTGTGTGTTGTCTTATCTGCTCGACCTCCTCGAGCAGTAAATCTAGTCTAACCCACCATAGTGCCGACACGAATGACTTAAGTACTTTTTCCCTCTGTCACTACAGTATACAACCTGATGTAGGCTTATGAGAGTACCAGCATACTTAGCTTCTGAAGAAAGCATACGCTTTAAAAATCGTTCACATGGCTCTAACAAGGGAACCTCCCCATCGCACCCCCCTCAGATTTAGTTATAAGTTGGCACAGTGGATAGGCCTTGAAAAACTGAACACAGATCAATTGAGAAAACAGGAAGAAGTTATGTACAACTGTGAAAAAATAAGCAAAATATACAAACTGAGTAGTTCAAGGGAAGATAAACAACAATAAGGACTATAGTAACGCAGGGGCGTCGTGGTAACGTGAGCAGCTGCGGAACGAAAGGTCCTAGGTTCAAATCTTCCATGAAGTGTAAATTTTAATTTTTTATTTTCAGTTTATGTGACAAACTCTTATGTTTTTATCACTTTTTTGGGAGTGATTATCACATCCACAAGAAAACCTAAATCGGGCAAGGTAGAAGAATCTTTTTACCCATTCGCCAAGTGTACAAGTTAGGTGGGTCGACAACATATTCCTGTCATGTGACGCACATGCCGTCACCAGTGTCGTATAGAATATATCAGATGTGTTTTCCTGTGGAGGAATCGGTTGACCTATGACCTTACGATCAAATGTTTTCTGTTCCCATTGGAGAGGCACGTCCTTTCGTCTACTAATCGCACGGTTTTGCAGTACGGTCGCAAAACACAGACACTAAACTTATTACAGTGAACAGAGATGTCAATGAACGAACGGACAGATAATAACTATGCAAAAATAAAGAAAGTAAAATTTTCAGTCGAGGGAAAGCTTGAACCAAGGTTCTCTCGTTCAACAGCTGCTCACGGCACCACGGGACCACGGCGCTTCTAAGCATACTTCTTCCATGATGTTGCTTATGTGGCCCATGGACTACTCAGTTTGTATATTTTGCTTATTTTTTCACAGTTCCACACAACTTCTTCCTGTTTTCTCAATTGATCTGGGTTCGGTTTTTTAAGGCCTATCCACTGTGCCAACTTATAACTAAATCTGAGGGGGGTGCGATGGGGAGGTTCCCTTGTAAGCATTATGGGACTTAACATCTGAGCTCATCTGTCCCCTAGACTTAGAACTACTTAAAGTTAACTAACCTAAGGACATCACACACATCCATGCCCGAGGCCGGATTCGAGCCTGCGACCGTAGCAGCAGCGCGGTTCCGGATTGACGCGCCGAGAACCGCTCGGCCACAGCGGCCGGTTCATACGTTTTAACTGACAACTATTCGGTTCATATAAATAAAGCGTTAATGAATGAAATAAATGAGAACCCCATTACAGATACATGCGCTTGGCATCCCTTGACATTAAGAAGCTATACATGAACCTAGCAGTCGACTAAGCTGATAAGGTAATTCGAACAATTTTGCTAAAGCACAAAACCATCACTGCAGGAAACTGCTGAGTTTACTAACAAGGGAACCTCCCGATCGCACCCCACTCAGATTTAGTTATAAGTTGGCATAGTGGATAGGCCTTGAAAAACCGAACGCAGATCAATCGAGAAAACAGGAAGAAGTTGTGTGGAACTATGAAAAAATAAGCAAAATATACAAACTGAGTAGTCCATGCGCAAGATAGGCAACATCAAGGATAATGTAAGCTCCCGCGGGCCGTGGTCCCGTGGTTAGCGTGAGCAGCTGCGGAACAAGAAGTCCTTGGTTCAAATCTTCCCTCGAGTGAGAAGCGTCATTTTTTATTTTCAGTTTATGTGGGGAACTCTTATGTTTTCATCACTTTTTTGGGAGTGATTATCACATCCACGAGAAAACCTAAATCGGGCAAGGTAGAAGAATCTTTTTACCCATTCGCCAAGTGTACAAGTTAGGTGGGTCGACAACATATTCCTGTCATGTGACGCACATGCCGTCACCAGTGTCGTATAGAATATATCAGACGTGCTTTCCTTTGGAGGAATCGGTTGACCTATGACCTTGCGATCAAATGTTTTCGGTTCCCATTGGAGAGGCACGTCCTTTCGTCTGCTAATCGCACGGTTTTGCGGTGCGGCCGCAAACCACAGACACTAAACTTGTTACGGTGAACAGAGACATCAATGAACGAACGGACAGATCATAACTTTGCGAAAATAAAGAAAGTAAACTTTTCACTCGAGGGAAGACTTGAACTAAAGACCTCTCATTCCACAGCTACTCACGCTAACCACGGGACCACGGCGCTCCGGAGCTAACAGTATCCTTGATGTTACCTATCTTGCGCATAGGCTACTCAGTTTGTATATTTCGCTTATTTTTTCATAGTTCCACACAACTTCTTCCTGTTTTCTCGATTGATCTGTGTTCAGTTTTTCAAGGCCTATCCACTGTGCCAACTTATAACTAAATCTGAGTGGGGTGCGATGGGGAGGTTCCCTTGTAAGCTGCTACAGTTTATTCTGAAGTACAACTATTTCTTGGTCAATAATATATGGTCCATCGACATTAACGTGATCACCGCCTATGTTCGACATCAACCTTTAGTAACCACTCACACACGGCAGGTGGCAGCACTAGCAGTGGAAGGTATACAAAGCGTAATGGGGAAAGTGAGTGATTTCTCTGACGTCCAAAAGGGCATAATCATTGGCATTGGGGCGAAGTGTGGAAGCATTTCCAAACTGGCTAAGTCTGTAAACTGTTCAAGTGTCGCTGTGGTTAAAGTATACCATGCAGGGCAAAATGGCGATACCCAAAACCGGCGCCGAGGCATCTGTGGTGCACCGTGGGCCATAGATTACAGGGTTGAACGACGTTTGCGAAGATGTGTGCGGGCGAATAGACGTGCAGCTGTTGAGTAACTGATGACCCAGATAAACCAAGAGGCTAAAAACAGTGTCCCCTCAATGAACTTTCAGAAAGCGTTGCTGCACATGTGCATATGCAGCAGGCGTCTGATTCATGCACCCATGCTGACTGTTGTTCATCGGCGACGAAGGCTGGAATTCGCACGTCAATACAGCAAAGGGACGTCCACTGAGTGGCGACAGGTGGCCTTTCCAGATGAATCACGTATTATACTCTGTTGGGCAGATGTCTGTTGACGGGCACGGAGCGAAACGTCTGAAAGCAAATACTCTGCAACAATCGTCGGAAGGGTCCACGCGGAAGGAGGGAGAGTTGTGGTCTGGGGAATGCTTTCGAGGCATTCCCTGGGTGATCTCGTCATTCTGGAAGGCACAATTGATCAACACGAGTATGTATGTATCGTTGAGGATCATGTGCACCCCCTACATGCAGTTCCTTCTTCCTCGGCACGATGGCATATGCCAGCGGGACAATGCTACGGGTCACACAACTCACACTGTGCGTGTGTGGTTCGAAAGGCCACCAGTCTCCCCGGATTTAAACCCAGTCGAGAATCTGTGGGGCCATCTCGACCGAGCAGTACGCGCCTTAGATCCTCAACTGAGAAACCTCAGCAGTGGAGTCGGCATGTCTCAACATCTCTGGTGATGCCTTCTTTAACCTCACTGACTCTCGGAGCGGACCGCGCTGCAAAAGATGGTTATTCAGGCTTTTCAAGCTACAGTGTGTTCTTGATTCACTTTATAGAAACTACCAGAAATTAGTTATAAGTGGTGACTTCAATATTAATTTTGTATATAATTGTGGAAGAAAAAGAACTTTGGTAGATCTCCTAAAGTCATATGATCTGATGCAGACTGTGTTTTTCCAACTAGGGTGCAGGGGAGCAGTAGCACAGTCATAGACAATTTTTTATTCATTCTTCGTTTCTAGATGGGCATTCTGTTAGTAAAAGGGTGTATGACCTTTCAGTCCATGATGCACAAATTTCAACACTAAAAGGATTTTGTACTCAAACTATGTAGGAAAGTCAATCCAATGGCAATAGAGAGTTTTTTAAACCACCTCAAGGAACAAGAGTGTCAGGATGTGTATAGTGCCGATAACATAGATGACAAATATAATGCTTTCCTTAACACATTTCTCATGCTCTTTGAGAGTTTCTTTCCATTAGAACGTTCTAAAAAAGGTAGCCTCGGTGGCTGACTAGTAGAATAAGTATATCATGTAGAACAAAGAATTATATCAAAATATTAGTAGTCACAGTCAAGCTACAATAGCCCATTACAAACAGTATTGTAAGGTGCTTAAAATGTTATTAGGAAGTCCAGGAGTATGTGGTACGCAAATAGAATAGCTAATTCGCAGGATAAAATTAAAACCATATGGTCAGTTGTGAAGGAAGTGTCTGGTCAGTAGCACAAGGTCGACGATATGAAGTCAGTTCGTTGCAAAAATATTTCTGTTACTGATAAATTACACTCCTGGAAATTGAAATAAGAACACTGTGAATTCATTGTCCCAGGAAGGGGAAACTTTATTGACACATTCCTGGGGTCAGATACATCACATGATCACACTGACAGAACCACAGGCACATAGACACAGACAACAGAGCATGCACAATGTCGGCACTAGTACAGTGTATATCCACCTTTCACAGCAATGCAGGCTGCTATTCTCCCATGGAGACGATCGTAGAGATGCTGGATGTAGTCCTGTGGAACGGCTTGCCATGCCATTTCCACCTGGTGCCTCAGTTGGGCCAGCGTTCGTGCTGGACGTGCAGACCGCGTTAGACGACGCTTCATCCAGTCCCAAACATGCTCAATGGGGGACAGATCTGGAGATCTTACTGGCCAGGGTAGTTGACTTACACCTTCTAGAGCACGTTGGGTGGCACGGGATACATGCGGACGTGCATTGTCCTGTTGGAGCAGCAAGTTCCCTTGCCGGTCTAGGAATGGTAGAACGATGGGTTCGATGACGGTTTGGATGTACCGTGCACTATTCAGTGTCCCCTCGACGATCACCAGTGGTGTACGGCCAGTGTAGGAGATCGCTCCCCACACGATGATGCCGGATGTTGGCCCTGTGTGCCTCGGTCGTATGCAGTCCTGATTGTGGCGCTCACCTGCACGGCGCCAAACACGCATACGACCATCATTGGCACCAAGGCAGAAGCGACTCTCATCGCTGAAGACGACACGTCTCCATTCGTCCCTCCATTCACGCCTGTCGCGACACCACTGGAGGCGGGCTGCACGATGTTGGGGCGTGAGCGGAAGACGGCCTAACGGTGTGCGGGACCGTAGCCCAGCTTCATGGAGACGGTTGCGAATGGTCCTCGCCGATACCCCAGGAGCAACAGTGTCCCTAATTTGCTGGGAAGTGGCGGTGCGGTCCCCTACGGCACTGCGTAGGATCCTACGGTCTTGGCGTGCATCCGTGCGTCGCTGCGGTCCGGTCCCAGGTCGACGGGCACGTGCACCTTCCGCCGACCACTGGCGACAACATCGATGTACTGTGGAGACCTCACGCCCCACGTGTTGAGCAATTCGGCGGTACGTCCACCCGGCCTCCCGCATGCCCACTATACGACCTCGCTCAAAGTCCGTCAACTGCACATACGGTTCACGTCCACGTTGTCGCGGCATGCTACCAGTGTTAAAGACTGCGATGGAGCTCCGTATGCCACGGCAAACTGGCTGACACTGACGGCGGCGGTGCACAAATGCTGCGCAGCTAGCGCCATTCGACGGCCAACACCTCGGTTCCTGGTGTGTCCGCTGTGCCGTGCGTGTGATCATTGCTTGTACAGCCCTCTCGCAGTGTCCGGAGCAAGTATGGTGGGTCTGACACACCAGTGTCAATGTGTTCTTTTTTCCATTTCCAGGAGTGTAGATATATGTACAGTACTGAACACTCATTTTCTGAGCATTGCTGGTGAATTAAATAAAAATTTAGTTTCTACAGCGAATCATATAAATCTCTTGGCAAATGCCTTACCGAGATTGATGTCTGAAATACTCCTCTGTGATACAGACAAGGCGGAGATTGAGTCATTAATTAAACCATTGAAGACTAAGGACTCTCACGGATATGATGGAGTGTCTAGCAGAATATGAAAGTACTGTGCAGCATATGTTAGCCCTGTACTTACAAGGAGAGCACGCCTACTCGTCATCGCCGAATTCGTCCAAATTCATGGTATATATAGGGCGTGGTGAGACATGAAAGTGCGCCAAATGGGAACTTCAGATGGCCAAGCGTTTAGGAAATAAAAGGAATTTTGATACGGATCTATCACCATGTGCACCTTATCAATTGTCAATAGCCCAACTAGTGGCATACTGGCTAGCAGACTTTCAGTTTAGCCAGCACGGTAGCTCAGCGCGTTCGGTCAGAGAGCTGACTAGCTAGCCTCTGTACTAAAAAACCTGGTAAACGGATCAACAACGAACTTCAACGGATGTCATGTGACGTCCGCTACGACTAAATACAACTGACAACATGAAGAAAAAGCGGTAAGAGAACGGATTCGTATTGAAAGGGTAGCGGGTTCGACTCCATCCAGCTGCAAATATTTTTGTGCTCCTTGGCAAATATACGACGAACTGTTCCAACATGATGACGGATTGCCAGCGTGCAGTATCAAAGTAATTCCCCCCAAATGTTCGCTACTAGTGCAACCCTGCGATGTGACCAGCATAACCAGCTATCCTCGCACGTATTCAGCAACATACTGCGTTACGCGTGGTTCACTGCTGGACTGTGCGAGGAAACAAGCTGTTTTTAGAATTTCAATCAAATTTGTTTTTCTATGAAGACATTAAAAAAACCAAGCGACTGCAAAAAGGCGGCGTTTACAACGTGCACAGGATGCGGTCAAAATTATTGCTTCCCCTGTTTCTTTGATGAAGATCACCCCAGTACATGTAACTGCTCAGTTGCAAAAGAATGGAACCATTGGTTTACATACACGACGTTCTCGTGTACGCGTTAACTACAATCCCTTTTTAAATGTTTGCAGTCGCCCATTTCATCCTATGCCTATACTTTTTGTGCTTATTTAAATTAATAAAATAACGAATATGATGTTGCGGTTAATTGTAATGTCAGTAGTGTACACATTCCCAAGGAGCACAAAAATATTTACCAGCGGGCGGAGTCGAAACTGCGAACCTTTTAATGTGAATCCGATCTCTTACTGCTTTTCTTTTCTTTTTTTTTTTTTTTTTTAAATCGGGATAGTGGACCGGTGGTGGCTCGGCGGGCAAAGCGGGCAGGGATCGAAATCCGAGGCCTGGTCACAGTGTCCCCCTCACTACCATCGAACCTGTGGGGCACAGGGAAGTGGGAGACACAGGAATCAACAGAAGTGCAAGGCGTTGTTGTTGTTAATTTATTTGAATTTTGTTTTTGTAATATTCACTATTATCATGAAATTATGTGGAACACAAGGGCGACAGAGAAAAAATATAAATGCTGGGTAAAAAAAAAAGAAAAGAAAAAGGAAAAGAGAAAAGAAATAAAATCCACGCAATCTGCGACGCGTTCTCCCATTCTCGGAGGTCAGAGGTAGAATCGATCATAGGCAGCTTAAACTCAGACACCGCCGGGGGAGGAGGGGTAGGTGCCCTCTGGGCCAGGCACCCCCCAACTTAGTGGAGGTCTAACAAAGGCCCCTCGAAGACAGTTAGCAAATAATGTTCGGTAGTCTGGCGTGAGGTCGGTCGCTTGACGGCGCGGCCCTGCCCGTTGCCGGCGCGCCGTAAGGCACGGAGGCTCGCACTGGGGCGTATCGCTTCTAGTCGGGCGTGTCGCGGCAGTTCTCACAAGGGGAAGTGACGCGTCTCTTATAGCCTCTCCTTCCCAAGTGGCTCTTTCCGCCTTCCCGTGGTGCCAGACGTTAAGCTCGGCATTCTGCCTTGTGACAAAAGGGAGAGCTGCGACCCAACCCGATGCGAAAGCGAAGGGTGCGTGGCACAGGGGGAGCTGTGTCGTGGGATCGAACACCAGTCCCTTTCTGTTCGCAGGGCACTGGCCAGCAGGTGCTCTGCATGCCGGCGATCTCGTTTGTCGGCGTGGGATCGCGGCGCTAGTCCGCAAGGGTGCTTCGCCGCGCCCCTGGCTAACCGGGGCGTGTTCTGCCAAACCCAGGAGGTGGTGACATCGCCTGGGCCAGGTTAGATGGGCCCAGACCGCCGAACGTCTGGGGGACCGGCCCGCCACCTGAGTAGGAGTGGGTCCTTGGAAACTCGGGCAAGTAGGCGGCGAAGGGCGAGGGGTGCATCTGCCTCTCCGGAGTGCGGGGCGCACTTGCCGGGGTGCGTCGCGTGAAAGCGCCGACGACGGAGTCACCGAGGGGGACCAGTGTGCTGGAAACGGAGCGCTGAACCCAGCAGCTCGAGAGTGCCCTTGACCTAAGGGCAAGGTCAGTGGGCGAGCTGCAGAAGTTCCCCCCCCCCCCCGCCCCCCCGCCAGAGCAGAGGAGCCGGTCCGGGGCAACAGACGGGCTCCCACCTTTTTATATCACTCGTACAAAATGGCGACACCAGAAACGAGTGATACGAGTGCGCCTTCGCAGGCTTCTTCGATGCCTGAACCCGCTCCTCAGGACGAGCTGGGACAGGCAACTGATGAAAACGTTCTGCAAAGACGCACATGAATCACGTTGCTCCTGGAGCAAAGTATCAAAAATGGCAAAATAAGTCAGGCGGCTTTAACAAGAATCAAGAATGAGCTGGCGGCATAGTCCATCGCCAATGCCAAGCTTGAGGGCCATGTAGAAGAACTTGAAAAGGAAAATGAGAGACTCAGAAAGCAACCGATCAAGACCTGGGCGGGATTGGTCGCACAAGCGCCACCCAAACTGCAAACAACAAAAGATACCATTGCTCGAGTCACTGAACGGTCAGACACAACGGTCTTTTTAAGGACCATGCTGGCCAAGATACCAGTGTTAAAAACATACAGGAATTGCTTACAACTACCATTAATCCCGTCAAAGACAAAATCAAAATTAATAACGTAAAACCTAGCAAAAACTCAGTAATTGTTGAGGTTGCCTCAGAAGAGGACAAAGAAAAACTGCTAAACAACGCCAAACTAAACTCGGTGGTCAAATGTGAGCCACCAAGAAAAAGAAACCCTCTAGTCATCTTATATGACGTGCCAATGGTCATGACTAACGAGGAACTATACAATACCATTAAGGCTCAGAATTTCGAGGATTTAAAATATGAGGAATTCAAAGAAAGCTTCCACGTGGTCAATACTAGAGATTATCTTGTGGTACCACGTTGCCACAATTGTGGAGATCTCGACCGCGTTCTGAGGCACTGTACCAGGGGGTCGGCCTGCTCAAAATGTGGTGAAGATGGTCACGTTAGGAAAGATTGCAGGGCTGCAGCAGTCTGCATCCCTTGTAACAGACGGGGCAAAAAACCTTGCGGAGCCACCGGACGCAACTACCCCACTTACAGATTACTATCACAGAGAATAATCTCAAGGATAGATTATGGCTGAGTGTGCTAAGGCCAACAGGATGCCCAAGAGAAAATCCCTGAGCAAAAGGACGAGGGATGCCATGAGGGCAAGTGCATTCAAGCTATTTTTGAGGTCGTTTACGGGCGCCACTATGGAAACTACCAACACCAGCACTCAAACCGACTTTCCCACAATGGACAGAGGGACTCAAACGGAGCTCCCTCTTACAGCTACGACTCCCTCCTCCCCAAGCCGGGAGACGAGGCCGACTAAAGATCAATGGCAACGGCATCCTGTAACAGAGGCTGTGGCAATCTCAAACACAGAAGAGAACAGATCTCCGAAGAAACCCATTCAGGAAAATATAATAACCAGGTCTAGCGAAATACCTACCACATCGGATCCTGTTGTCAGATTGCCACCAGTTGACCCAGTCAGAGTCTATCCCAACATCGAATTTACCATTCAACTAGCGAGACTAGAGCAGCTGACTACCCTGACCACTGCCTTGAGACACGTGGTCCGGGTGGGACATGAAAATGGTTGGAAAGTCACCTTCTCGGTAATGGAAGCTGTGGACAGGATACAGCTCAAGTCAGTGAATCTCCCCACCGACTTTGGGGCCCTGCGGGACTTACTTAAGAAAGTTTTTGAAAGACGAGGGGAAAAATTCGACCTTGATGACATTTATGAACAAGCAGTTCTGGCAAATGGACGCATTTCATTCGACTGGAGCAAGACATGGCCAAATGACAGAATCCATACGTATTTTCCATAAATGACTATATGATGAAAATTACCATTGGCCAACTCAACACCCACAACAGCAGACTAGTGATGCAGGAGCTACGCAAGGAAGTGGAGAAGAAGAGACTAGATGTGCTCTGTCTGCAGGAGCTGTACTCTCAAACTGGGAAAATAGCTTTCACGGCTGCGACCTGGCAAATCCTTAGCAGAGGAGAGGACCCAAGATCGGCAATTATAATAACCAACAGACTCCTAATGGCTACAGTACTATCACAATTCACAACCGGCCACTGCAACGTTGTAGAGCTGCAGTCTCCAGTGGGAGCAATCGTCGTCATTAACATGTACTTTCAGTATGGAGACAATATTGAGAGACACCTGGCACACCTTACCACAGTGATCACAGCATTGCGGGGATGGAAAGTGATTATAACTGCTGACATAAATGCTAAATCCCCCCTATGGTACAGCGGCACCAGGGACCCAAATGAAGAGAAGGCAGAAGAGGTCATCATGGCCTTGCAACTAGTGGTGGCTAACAAGCCGGGCAACTCTCCGACCTACGTGGCGGGAGGTGGCCAAGGAACAAATATCGATGTGGCCCTGGTCACGCCCAATGCAGCAGATCTTATTCAGCAATGGAAAGTAGAAGTGAACGCCACCACTAGCGATCATAATCTCATCACCTTTACTATAGGAGACAAGGAGAGCCGCTGGGCCATGGGGTGGGAGGTGCAATATAAGTATAAAAGAGCCGATTGGGAACGACTTGCAAGGGAGTGCGATATTCCTGCGCTGCCAGAAGGTGACAGACACCTGGACATTGACGTGGACAACAGAGCCGAGGAACTGGTGAACGTAATAACTCGAGCAGTGAAAGCTGCTGTACCTACTAGGAGGAAGGCCATGGCGGCCTCTTCGTTACCATGGTCAGCCGAACTGGAGGGGATGCGCCGGTCTGTCAGAAGGCTCAGGAGGCACTACCAGCGCAGTGTCGTCTGGTTGGAAAGACAAAGATGGTTGCAGTTATACCGGGAAGCCAAAGACAGCTTCCAAAAAGAACTGCGTGAAGTAAGATCAAAAAGCTGGGAACACTTTCTCCTGAATCAACTAGCCTTAGACCCATGGGGAGTCTCCTACAAGCTTGTCCGTGAGAAAATCCGCTCTCCTATAGAGCTGTCGACCGTCAGGTATGGGGGCGGGATGACGGAGTCTTGGCAGGAGACTGCTGAGGTCCTTCTCCAGTCCCTGTTGCCTGACGACACTGCTGATGGAGAGACAGTTGAACAACGACAGCTGCGTGATGAAAACAACAGGGAATATGAAAATGTAACGGCAGTCTACCCCTTTTCTGAAGAGGAGGTGGCTGCCCATATAAAAGCCCTGAAGAGAGGGAAAGCTCCCAGGCCGGACAGCATTGTGGCAGAGGTGGTGCAATTCCTGGCAGAAAAAGTTCCCTCGAATTTGGAAGAGGGCAAATGTAGTAACAATCAAGAAAGGACACGATAAAGACCCAGCAGAAATAAAATCTTATAGACCAATCTGCCTGCTCGATCTGCTTGGGGAGGTTCTAGAAAGACTACTGGCTGACAGACTGGATACACACTGAGTGCTGTGCGGGATGAGCAACAGACAGTTTGGCTTTAGGCCTGGGCAATGGGCATATGATGCAATCGCCCTGGCGGCCGAGGTCTGTGGCTCTACCCCGTACAAGTACGTTGTCGGCATCATGGTAGACATAAGAGGCGCCTTCGACAACCTGTGGTGGCCTTCGCTCTTCTCCTGTTTACGGGAGAAGGAGTGTCCAGGGCCGCTACATGGGTGTCTGAGGAGCTATTGCGATGATCGGGAGGTCTGGCTATCATCCCCTAGCACAAGAGTGAGAAAAACTTTCACAAAAGGATGTCCTCAGGACTCTGTACTAGGTCCCCTGTTCTGGGACATCCATATGAAACCCTTACTAGACAAATTACAGCAAAGTGATGTAGTGCTAGAGGTGATAGCCTATGCAGATGACCTCATCCTGCTGGTCGGCGGCCGTAGCCGGGAAGATACAGAGCCCAAGGTAGAAAGTGCAATAGGAACACTACAACTTTGGTGCCAAAACACAAAGATGAAGATCTCACCTGGCAAGTCCACATACCTTCTTCTGAAAGGACAGCTAATTCGTAATCCAACAGTCAGGATTGAGAGCTCACCAGTTCTCCGGCGACGAGAGACTCGATACCTTGGAATCATCATTGATGAAAGGTGGTCCTTCGGAAGGCACATTGATACCGTAACTCAAAGAGCCCTTCAAGTACTCAATAACCCCATTGCCGATGGACACAAAAGATTTCATCTCCCACCACATCTCATCAAACTATGCCACAATAGTATACTCACCTCAATAGAGGGTTACGGCTCGGGAGTCTGGGCACACAGACTCACGAGGGTGGTGCCTGCCATGACAGTGAGAAGAGTCCAGAGAAATATGATAGTGAGATCAGTGGGGGCATACAGGACTACGCCAGGAGGAGCCCTGTTAGTCATAATGGCGCTCTGCCCCATGGACATCAAAATTCGGGAACAGGCCGCTTGGTATTGGGCAAAGAAGGGGAATATAGAGAAAACAGAGCAGATTTTAGGCAGCAGGGCCGGGAACAGGGCTGAGATTAGGTTAAGGGGGAACCAGTTGTGGCAAGAATCGTGGGAAGTTGATGAAACGGGACGCAGAATTTTGATTTTCTTCCAGATATTAGGGAACGGATGGGAATGACATATTTCGAGCCAGCCCGGAGACTATTTCACTTTCTCACTGGACATGGACCCTACCCAAAATACTTATTTCGATTCGGGAAAAAGGCAACACCCGCGTGTGACTGTGGTGCTCCGGAGGGTACTCCTGACCATGTCGTCTACGAGTGCCCCCTTTTCAATGATGTAGCTTCAATGTTACGCTACCATGACACATACAGATTACATAGACAACACAACACCTTTCAGACCATTAACAAACTGGCTAAAGTGGTATCGCAAAAGTCTTAAAGGATTATCTAAGAGACTTGAACCAGCAAGAATGAGAGATTTACTTAAACACCTGTAGAGCCTGGTACCCTATTCCCATACCGCCTGGGCGCGGAAAGGCCGACTTCCTCAGTCTGGAATCCGCAGCGCTTCGGGACTTGAGGGGGAGTGGGGTGCAACTTCACCGATCTGGACAACGCACCGAATTTGACCTTAGAATAAGTTTAGTTGTAGGACTTAGTTTTTAGGTACTATTTCTAGGAACCTGCAGCGATCAACATCTTGGCCTGCCCAGTGTCAGGGGCACGCTCATTGGGTTTAGTTCAATGAGCAAGGCTCTATAAGTGGGTTTATACTTTCAGCTGACACACATGTAACGCTGTAGGCATTAGTAACTAGTCAATAGTTAGGTTACCTGTTTTCATATATAATTAACTAACTTAACTAATTTGCCCATTGCACTTATCCTGTAGCTTACATACTAACTAGTTACTCAAATGTAACTTCGATTAGCTGCAATTGTAACTATTGTACCACTTTTTCGGCCCACTAATCGTATAAGGTAGTGGGTTAAAATTGTATAATTAATAAGTATTTGGAAATAAAGAATTTTTTAAAAAAAAAACAGAAGAAAAAAACCGTTCGGTAACGTGGCATTTTTTCGAGAGCTGCATGGGCTGTTCGTAAATAGGTCCAGAAGTCGAGGCGAGATTTGGGTCCCTCATGAAAGAGATAAGCGACCGCCCACCCTTTGACCCACGTAATAGCATGACATTTGGCGGCGGGAAAATGTTTGTCCTCCAGGCACAGAAACATTCGAGGTTCGATTGTGTCTGGTGGCACTCGGAGATAGAAGACTATGATTTGCTGCACGAAGCGCCATACATCTTGCCAGGAGGCGCACATCAGACGGTAGTCATCAGTGTCCATTTGCTGGCAAAGGAGACAAAAAGGGGAATCTGACATGCCAATGATGTGCAGTCCCTGTTTCGTGGAAAATTTCCTGTCGACTAAGTGATACCACAATGCCCGGACGTTCGTAGGGAGGAAGGGCTGGTGGATGGTAGTCCACGCTATGGACCACAGGATGGAGGGATGTTTGGTTTCCATCACATTCCGGGGAACACAGCGCAGTAGCAGGCTGTAAAAATCCTTAGTCCTGGGTGGGTGGGTATCTGGGAGACTGCAATGTATGTAATTGTAGTCGACGAAATAGGTGGAAATATGAGACAAATGAGGCACGATATGGCCGACAGGCACTGGTGGTGGGGTGGAAGCAGGCAGGAAGACCTCAAGCAAGCTGTTTGTTAGAGATGTGCCCCGGCCAGTCCACTGTTTTCTCATGGTACTCATATAAAAGGCTGCAGCTCGCATACGGACATTGACGAGGCCGAGGCCACCAACCCGTGGGGACAGGATAAGTGTCTCATAACGGACTATAAACATGGAACCAGCCATGAGGTAATAGCCTAAAGCCGCCTGAAGGTTGCGCCCATTTGCAGATGGCAGAGGGAGAACTTTTCTTTTTTTTTTTCTTTTTTTTCCGAAAAGCTTATTAATTTTACAATCTAGCCCACTGCCTTATGTGATTAGTGGGCCGAAGATACTTATACATTTATACAAGTTGCAGCTATTCTAAGTGTGATTTAGTAACTGGTTAGTAGGCAAGCTATGGATACTACAATGGGCAAATTAGTATGTTAATTGAGTACTAAGTGGTAACCTAACTAACTAACTATAAACTAGTCACTAAAGCCTGCAGCGTTACATATGTGTCAGCTGAAAGTATAAACCTACTATAAGGCCTTGCTCATTGAGCTAACCCCAATGAGCGTGCCCCTGACACTGGGCAGGCCATGGAGTTGGTCGCTGCAGGTTCCTAAGAATAGTATCTATAAACTATGTCCTACAACTAAACTTATCCTAAGGTCAAATTAGGTGCGTTGTCTGGATCGGTGAAGTTACACCCCACTCCCCCTAATCCCGAGGCACGGCAGATTCTAGACTGAAGAAGTCGGCCTTTCCGTCGTGCCCAGGCGGTTTGGGAATAGAGTACTAGACTTTATCGGTATTTGAGTAGGTCTCTAATAGGTGCTAATTTGGTTCTCTCAGGTAGTCCCTTAAGACTTTCTGTGATACCGCGTTAGCCAGTTTGTTAATAGTCTGAAAGGTGTCTTGATGTCTCAGCAGTCTATACGTGTTATTATGAGGTACTTGGTCACGTAACACTGAGGCCACATCATTGAAAAGGGGGCAGTCGTAGACTACATGGTCAGGAGTACCCTCCGGAACACCACAGTCACACGCGGGTGTCGCCTTTTTCCCGAATCGACATAAGTATGTCGAATAGGGTCCATGTCCAGTGAGAAAGTGAATCTGTCCCCTGGTTGGTTCAAAATATGACATTCCCATTCTTTCCCTGACATCTGGTAATAAGTCAAAAGTTCTGCGCCCTGTTTCTTCGCCTGCCCATGAATGTTGCCACAACTGATCCCCTCTTAGCCTAATCTCAACTTTGTTTTCAATCCTGCTTCCTAGAATTTCCTCTATTTTCTCTAATTTCCCCTTTTTTGCCCAGTACCAAGCGGCCTGCTCCCGAATTTTGATATCTAAGGCGCAGAGTCCCATTATGACTAACAGGGCTCCTCCCGGTGTGGTCCTGTATGCCCCCACTGATCTCATAATCATGTTTCTCTGCACTCTTCTCACTGTCATGGTGGGCACCACCCTCGTGAGCCTGTGTGCCCAGATTCCCGAACCGTAACCCACTATGGAGGTGAGTATGCTATTGTGATATAGTTTGATGAGATGTGGTGGGAGATGGAAGCGTTTGTGTCCAATGGAGATGAGGTTGTTGAGTACTTGTAAAGCTCTTTGAGTTACGGTTTCAATGTGCCTGCCAAATGACCACCTTTCATCAATGATGATGCCGAGGTATCGAGTCTCACGTTGCCTGAGAACTGGTGAGCCCTCTATCCTGACTGTTGGGTTTCGAACTAGTTGTCCCTTTAGAAGGAGGTATGTGGACTTAGCTGGTGAGATCGCCATCTTAGTGTTCCGGCACCAAAGTTGTAGTGTTTCTATTGCTCGTTCTATCTTTGGCTCTATCTCTTCTCGGTTTCGGCCGCCAACCAGTAGGAGGAGGTCATCGGCGTAGGCTATCACCTCTAGCACTTCGTCACTTTGCTGTAATTTGTCTAATAAGGGTTCCATGTGGATGTCCCAAAACAGGGGACCTAGTACGGAGCCCTGGGGACATCCCTTAGTGATTGTTTTTCTTACCCTTGTGCCAGGGGATGATAGCCAGACCTCCCGATCCTCGCAATAGCTCCTCAGACACCCATATAGCGGCCCTGGAAACTCCTTCTACCGTAAACAGGAGAAGAGCGAATGCCACCACAGGTCCACCATGATGCCGACAACGTACTTGTATGGGGTAGAGCCACAGACTTCGGCCGCCAGGGCGATTGCATCAGATGCCGATCGCCCAGGCTTAAAGCCGAACTGCCTGCCGCTCATCCCGCACAGCACTCGGTGCGCAGCCAGTCTGTCAGCCAGCAGTCACTCCAGAACCTTCCCAAGCAGCTCAAGCAAGCAGATTGGTCGGTAGGATTTTGTTTCTGCTGGGTCTTTGTCAGCTCTTTCTTAATGATCACAACATTTGCCCTCTTCCAAATTCGAGGGAACTTTTGTTGCCTGAGACATTCGTTGTATAGGTGAGTTAGAGGGGCGACTATCTGGGGGGCCATAAATTGCACCACCTCCGCCACAATGCCATCTGGCCCGGGAGCTTTCCCTATCTTCAGAGATTTTATATGGGCAGCTACCTCCTCTTCAGAGAATGGGTAGACTGCCATATCGTTTCCATATACATTGCTGCTGTAGTTCTCTTGCAGCTGCCGTTGTTCGTTTGTCTCTCCATCCGCTGTGTCATCAGGCAGCAGGGACTGGAGAAGGACCTCAGCAGTTTCCTGCCAGGACTCTGTCATCCCATCCCCACGCCTGACGGTTGAGAGCTCCATCAGAGAGCGGATTTTTTCCCGGACAAGCTTATAAGGAACTCCTCAAGGGTCTAGAGCAAGTTGGTTTAGAACAAAGTGTTCCCAGCTTTTAGATCTTACTTCACATAAATGTTTGTGGAAGTTATCTTTCGCTTCCCGGTATAGCTGCAGCCATCATTGTCTTTCTAGCCAGACGACACAGCGCTGGTAGTGCCTCCTGAGCCTTCTAACAGTCCGGCGCATCTCCTCTAGTTCAGCTGACCATGGTGACAGAGAAGCCGCCATGGCCTTCCTCCTAGTAGGTACAGCAGCCTTCACCGCTCGAGTTATTGCTGTCATCAGTTCCTCAGCTCTGTTGTCAACGTCAATGTCTAGGTGTCTGTCACCTTCTGGCAGTGCAGGAATGTCGCACTCCCTAGCAAGTTTCTCCCAATCGGCTCTTTTGTAATTATATTGCACCTCCCACCCCATGGCCCAGCGGCTCTCCTTGTCTCCCACACTGAAAGTAATGAGATTATGGTCACTAGTGGTGGTGTTCTCTACAACTTCCCACTGCTGGATTAGGTGCGCAGCATTAGGCGTAGCCAAGGTCACATCAATGTTTGTGCCTTGGCCACCTCCCGCCATGTAGGTCGGAGGGTTGCCAGGCTTGTTTGCCACCACCAGCTGCAAGGCCATGATGGCCTCTTCTGCCCTCTCTCCATTTGGGTCCCTGGTGCCGCTGTACCATAGGGGGGATTTAGCGTTTATGTCTGCAGTTATAATTACTTTTCGCCCCCGCAACGCCGTGATGACTGTGGTAAGGTGCGCCAGGTGTGTCTCAATGTCATCACCATACTGAAAGTACATGTTGATGAAGATAATGGTTCCAGATGGAGACTGCAGCTCCACGACGTTGCAGTGGCTGGTTGTGAACTGTGATACAACTATGGCTCTTGGGAGTTTGTTGGTTATAATTATTGCCGATCTTGGGTCCTCCACTCTGCGTATAACTTGTCAGGTCACAGCTGTGAAAACTAATTTTCCATTTAGGGAGTACGGCTCTTGCAGACAGACCAGATCCAGTCTCCTCTCCTCCACTTCTTTACGTAGCTCCTGCATCACAGGTCTGCTGTTGTGGGCATTAAGTTGGCCAATGGTGATTTTCGTCATTTAGTTTTTATGGAAAATATGTGTGAATTCTGTCGTTAGGCCAAGTCTTGTTCCAGTCAAATGTGATGCGTCCATTTGCCAAAACTGCTTGTTCGTAGATATTGCCCAGGTCGAATTTTTCGCCATGTCTTTCAAAGACTTTCTTGAGTAAGTCCCGCAGGGCTCCGAAGTCGGTGGGGAGATTTACTGACTTGAGTTGGATTCTGTCTACGGCCTCCATTACCGAGAAGGTGACTCTCCTACCATATTCATGTCCCACCCGTACCACGTGTCTTAAGGCAGTGGTCAGGGTAGTCGGCTGCTCTAATCTTGTCAGTTGCATTGTAAATTCGAGGTTTGGATGGACTCTGACTGGGTCGATGGGTGGCAATCTCACGACAGGATCTATTGTGGCTAGTTCACTAGAGCTAGATATTTTGTTTTCCTGAACTGGTTCGTTTATATTTCTGTTCTCCTTCGTTGAGATTGCCACAGTCTCTGTTACAGGATGCCATTGCCGTTGATCTTTAGTCGGCCTTGTCTCCTGGCTTTGGGAGGAGGGAGACTTGACTGTAAGAGGCTCAGTTTGAGTTCCTCCGTCAGTTGTGGTAGAGTCTGTTTGAGTACTCGCATCATTGGTATTGATTGTGGCGTCAGTGAGCGACCTCAAAAATAACTTATAGGCACTTGCCCTCATGGCATCCCTTCTCCTTTTGCTCGAGGATTTCCTTTTGGGCATCCTGTTCGCTTTGGCTTGTTCAGCCATAGTCTATCCTCGAAATTAATCTCTGCTCCAGGAGTCTGTAGGTGGGGCAGTTTCGCCCAGTGGCGCCACAAGGTTTTTTGCCACTTCTCTTACAAGGGATGCAGACTGCTGCAGCCCTACAGTATTTTCGTACATGTCCGTCCTCACCACATTTTGAGCAGGCCGACCCCCTGGTACAGTGCCTCAGAACGTGGTCGAGATCTCCACAGTTGTGGCAACGCGGTACCACAAGATAATCACGTGTATTTATGGCATGAAAGCCGATGTACAGTTTGCCCATTGCAGTTATTTTCCTCCACATTTGAGTGGAGACCTCAGCGACATGGTGAACCACATCACGGTCCCGAGGCCCCGTTTTAAATCTCAGTTTAAAATTTTCTTTAAATTCGTCTTCTGACATTTCCTTGAAATTTTGTGCCTTTATAGTTATATGTATTTCCTCGTTTGTCATGATTTTTGGTACATCATATAAGATGACCAACAGGTTTCTTTTCCTCGGTGGCTCGCATTTGACCACCGAGTTTAATTTAGCATTGTTTAATAGTTTTACTTTGCCCTCTTCGGAGGCAACTTCTACAATCACTGAATTCTTACTTGGTTTAACCTTGTTAATTCTAATCTTGTCTTTTACCGGGTTTATTGTAGTGCTGAGCAGCTCTTGTATTTTCCTCACACTAGTGTCCTGACTGGGCAAGGTCCTTAGAAAGACCGTTGTGTCTGCTCTTTTAGTAACTTTTGCAATGGTGTCCCTTGTTGTTTGTGGTTTTGGTGGCCCTTGTGCGACCACTCCCGCCCAGGTCTTAGCAGGTTGTTTTCTCAGTCTTTCATTTTCCTTCTCCAACTCCTCTACGCGGCCCTCGAGCTTGGCGTTGGCGATGGCCAACGACGCCAACTCATTTTTGATTATTGTCAGTGCCGCCTGACTGATTTTGCCATTTTTGATATTTTGCTCAAGAAGCAACGTGATCCTTGAGTGTCTTTGCAACACATTTTCTTCGTTTGCCTGTCCCGACTCGTCCTGAGGAGCAGGTACAGGCATCAAGGAAGTTCGCGATAGTGCACTCGAATCACTCGTCTCTGATGTCTCCATATTGAACGAGTGATAAAAAAGGGGCTGGGAGCCCGTCTCTTGCCCCGGACCGGCTCCTCTGGCATGGGGGGGGGGGGGGGGACTTCTGCAGCTCGCCCACCGACCTCGCCCCTAGGTCAAGGGCACTCCAGAGCTGCCGGGTTCAGCGCACCGTCGCCAGCGCACTGGTCCCCATCGATGGCCTCGTCGTCGACGATTTCACACGACGCTCCTCGGCAACTGCACCCCGCACTCCAGGGAGGCGGATGCACCCCTCGCCCTTTGCCACCTACTTGCCCGAGCTTCCACCTGAAGGCCAAGGACCCACTCCTTCTCAGGTGGTGGGTCGGTCCCCCAGTCGTTCGGCGGTCTGGGCCCATCTAACCTAGCCCAGGCGATGTCACCACATCCTGGGTTTGGCAGAACACGCCCCGGTTACCCAGGGGCGCGGGGAAAGCACCCTTGCCGACTCGCGCCGTGATCCCACGCCGACAAACGAAGTCGCCGGCATGCAGAGCACTTGCTGGTCTGTGCCCTGCGAACAGAAAGGGACTGGTGTTCGGTCCCTCGACACAGCTCCCCCTGTGCCACGCACCGTTTGCTTTCGCATCAGGTTGGGTCGCAGCTCTCCCTTTTGTCGCAACGCAGAATGCCAAGCTTAACATCTGGCACCAAGGGAAGGCGGAAAGTGCCACTTGGGAAGGAGAGGCTATAAGAGACGCGTCACTTCCCCTGTGAGGACTGCCGCGGCACACCCGACTGGAAGCGATACACCCCAGTGCGAGCCTCCGTGCCTTACGGCGCGCCGGCAACGGGCGGGCCCGCACCGAACGTGCCGTCAAGCGACCGACCTCACGCCAGACCAGAGGGAGAACTTGCGCGATGTGGACCAATTTTGATACCACATAAAGATTAAGAAACTCAGTGCGTTGAAGTGTATCCTGACAGCGCAAGATGTTCTGGCAGACGTCGTTGCGGATGACGTGTAACTGGCGACGGAAATTCGTTGCTGCTGTGCGTGAGGCTGTGGGGGTAAAGGTAATGCCCAGGTACCGGAGAGCCCGCAAGAGCGGCAGGGGTGCCACTTCACCTTCCTGGAGGTCTCGTCCAATGTGCATTGCAGAAGATTTGGCGACATTTATGGCACTGCCAGCGGCAGCCCCAGAACGGGTAATCAATTCGAGGACTGCTCGAATCTCAGAGCTGAAGCGAATGAGGAGGAGGATGTCATCAGCATATGCCCGACAGCGAAAAGTGTGTTGGTGTAGGGTGAGGCCAGAGAGCTTGGTTATCAAGCCCCCAATAAGGGGCTCAAGGGTAGTGGTAGAGAGGGGGCACCCTTGCCGTATGGAACTACAGATGGGTACCGGCCCTGACTGGACACATGAACTGGCACTGTTGTAAAGACGTCGGAGGATGTCGAGGAACGGAGGGGGGATGCCCGTCAGGCCGCCACTGAAAACAGGAAACGATGGCGCACTTAATCGAAGGCGCTGTTGAAGTCTATAGCGATGACCGCTGCACGGAGTCTGCAGGCCGCCGCCATCGCAATTAAGTCGCTGCATTTCCCCGTGGCAGTCTGTATGTTAACCTACCCTCCAGGCGTTGTTTGCTGTGGGGAGAGGATATGTGGGAGTATTGTTCGGAGCCGCATTGCCAGTAAGCGAGCGAAAGTCTTGTAATCGGCATTGAGTAGGGTGAACGGTCTGTAACTCATGACCATCGAACCACGGGCTGGTTTGTGGACCAGAATGATGATGCCCTCAGCAAAGGCGGTCGGGATTGCTTGGTCAGATGTCATCAGTTCTTGATACATAGCCGTCCACCGTGGTGCCATGAGGTCCTGGGAGGTACGGTAAAACTCAATCGGTAAGCCGTCAATGCCGGGTGGTCTGTTGACTGCACCCTTGTCGATTCCATTGTCAAGTTCGTCTCGCATGACCGCCATTGTCAAAGCATCCGCCTCCGTGTGGGGGAGGGTGCGCGTGGCGTAATTCAAAATGGAATCGCCTGCTGCAGTTTCAGCATCTTCTTCACTATCAGTGCGACGGTAGTGTTCGACGAATGCATGGACGATGTCATTCTGATTGGCCACCTGCGTGCCATGAGGCGTGGTCAGAGTGCTCATAATCTGCTGACGACGCCGTCGTTCGTCGGACACTGTATGATGCATGGATTGAATTTCTAAACCCGCGTGATCGTGGCGCCGCTTCCGTGTCACCACCCCCTGCAATTTTCGGCGTACCAGCGCAATTATCTTCGCCTTAGTTCTTTGCCGTTCCAACTGGTTGTCTGGGTTGGCGGCTGAGTGTCCAGATCTCGGAGAATCGCATAATAGAAGTCAACAGTGTTGCGATGCCAGTCAGCCATGTCCTTCCCGTATCTCATGAGTGTCCTCCGGATCGCTGGTTTGGTGCAGTGCATCCACCATGTCAATGCCGAGCGGTAGCAGGGAAGCTGTCGTTCGCAAGCTGTCCACGTCTCAGTGAGTTGTTGGCAACATGCCAGGTCATGCAGATGAGAAGTATTTAGTTTCCATGGCCCACGGCTCCGCCAAACAGATTGTGGCGGAAGAAGGACCATACAGATGTAAGTGCAATTGTCGCAAAAGGCCAGTGGCCAGTGTTCGGCGCCCCGTATCGCAAATCTAAGAGTTTGTGAGGTATATATTCTGTTTAGTCGGTTTGCGGAATGACCGGTAAGAAAGGTATGGCTAGAATGGTCGCCGTGTTGAACTTCCCAGGTATCGTGAAGCAGGAGGTTCCACACCACTATATGTAGTTCCTGGGATGTAGTATAGTGTGGAATCTGATCTTTGGGGTGCAGAACGCAGTTAAAATCACCTCCTAGTAGGCAGCGATCATAACGCACGGGGCAATTTCCTCAGAATAAAACTGGGCCCTTTCATGCCGTCGGACGGTGCCTGAGGGAGTGTAGACATTAATGATGTGTGTCCCCATGGCAGGGATGCCATGCCCCGAGCTGATGGAAGGAAGGCGACGTCGGTCACAGAAATCCCGTGGCGGACGTAGATGGCCACTTCGCGGCCCATAGGATCGCTCGCGGTGGCGTGGGCGGTATAGCCATTTGATATCTGGGAGACTGGCCAAGTGAACTTCCTGCAGAAGGGTGAAATCAATATCAGAAGCCCAGAACATCTCCTGTATAAGGAGGATTTTTACCGTGGAACGGATGTTGTTGGTGTTGATGGTTGGTATCCGGTAGGCCTGGTGGCGGACTGCTGGAGGCTGGTCCACTCCGCCATCCGCGCAAAGGCGTGGGCATTGCAATGGAACGTTATCCCACTCGCCCACAGGGGATTCTGGGAAGAGTATGATTAATGGTTTGGCCCCAATGGCGCAAGGTCCTGTAACGGGTCCTGCTCCTCGACCTCTTCGCCATGCCACACTGTGGAAGCAGGCCCGGTGTATCGTCCATTTTGTCTGCAGAATATGAGGTAATGGTGCGTGGTGTAGTGTCGCCTGTGATATGTCCATGAATTAGTTCAGCGTCCGCATGGGGCATCGGGGAGACGGGCGCAGGCACACTGGTGGATGTCTCTGCGCTCATAACGTCTTTGTCAGCAGTAGCGGGTTCTGGGGCGTCGTGCTGGTCGACGGTTGCGTCATCCTCGACTTGCAACGTCTCCTCTTGGCCGGAAACGGTGCGGCGCCTTCGCTTGCGACGTTTCGGAGAACGTTGTTTCCTTGTGCGACCTTCCATGTCCGACGACGGAAAGGAGTCGCGTCGCTCTGGCAGGAAGGCCGCCGTAGGGACCAGCGAGTCGATCTGCATCGTGTTGCCGAGGATAGGGACAGCGTCCGGTTGAGTCGGTATCGTCGGAGCGACAGGCCGTCTGAGACGCTCTCCGTCGGTGTCTGGTCGGGCTCGTTGGTGGCGTCGTTGGTGGCGCCCGGGCGGCGTTGAAAAGCGGTAGGAGAAGCTAAAGCAGCGGCGTAGGTCACCGATAGCACCGTAAGTTGCGACGAGGGTCGTCCTTCGGCAGCTGGAAGTTGCGTAATACGCCGTTGTAGGCATTCGGATCTAAGGTGGCCTTCTTTGCCACACCCGGAACAGATTCGAGGCTGGCCGTCGCATATAATTATTGCACGGCATCCACCAATCTGTAAGTAGGACGGGACGTGGCTTCGGAGATCAATGGTGACCTATGTGCAATTCTCTGCAGTGTGGCCATGGAGTGTGCCGTATGGTCGGAGTGCCGCGACGACTTCCTCAGCAGGAGGTTCGAATGGCAGTTCGAAAATGCGTATCATACGCATACCTAAGCCTGAGTGGTCGACGATTACCGCCCCCAAATTGCCATCAGCACGACAGAAGCGTAGCCCCTGTTTGGTCACATGCGTCGTTAATGATTTTAACATAGACCTCACGATCGACAAATGTATGCTGATAATATCGGTCGCCGGGATCTTTACTTCCTCTCGCAGAAAACGCTCCCCCTCGAGTGCTTTGGCTCGGGCATAATCGTTGCAGAAAGTAAATCGGAGTGTAGATTTACGGTAACGGTTCGCCATGGATCGTATACGGTAAGCCGGCACTTAAGCAACGGCCGTCAGAATGTAAACAAGGCGAGCTCGCGCTCCGCACGTGGTGAACACGCACGCGTCTGCTCTGTTGCCCTGTCAAAGGCAGACTGCCCGCTGAGCCAAACACCGCCTCCCAAACGCACTCTCACAGGAACATTTGATAATGTGCACATGCTGATAGATCCGTATCAGAATTCCTTTTATTTCCTACACACTTGGTCAGCTGGAGTTTCCAGTTGGGGCACTATCTTGTCTCACCACGCCCTACATGTACCATAAATCTGGACGAATTCGGCAATGCCGAGTAGGCGTCCTGTCCTTGTTAGCCATATTTGTAATTTTTCCTTTAGGAATGGTCAGTTTCCTCAACGATTAAAGTACTCAGTATTGAAGCTGCTTTATAAAAAGGCGGAAAGGGATGATGTAGACAATTTTAGACCTATTTCTGTGCCATCGGTATTTCCTAAAGTTGTTGAAAAGTCTGTGCATGTAAGGATAATTGATCATTTTATATCACACACTTTGCTATCAAGTGTACAGTTCGGCTTTAGAAGTTTTAACAACTGAAAATGCTATATTCTCGTTTCTCTGTGAGGTACTGGATGGGTTAAACAAAAGGTTTCGAGTGCTAGGCACATTTTTTGATTTAACTAAGGCATTTGATTGTGTTGATCACAAAATATTGCTCCAGAATATGGGAAGTAGCTCACAACTGGTTCATCTCTTACTTTAAGAACAGACAGCGAAAGGTTATTATTTTCAGTGTTGAGAATGGCTGTGATGTGAGGTCTGAGTGTGGTACTGTCAAATGGGGGGGGGGGGGGGGGGGGGGGAGCGGGGGGGTACCACAGGGATCAGTGTTGGGGCCATCCTGTTCCTTATTTAGGGGGGAGGGGGGTACCACCAGGGATCAGTGTTGGGGCCATCCTGTTCCTTATTTATACAGAGTGAGTCAC
This sequence comes from Schistocerca piceifrons, assembly GCF_021461385.2. Taxonomy (NCBI): domain Eukaryota; kingdom Metazoa; phylum Arthropoda; class Insecta; order Orthoptera; family Acrididae; genus Schistocerca; species Schistocerca piceifrons. The sequence goes on along the minus strand of NC_060149.1, from coordinate 420,996,635 downwards.
TAAGATACGCAAATATTTTAATATGTTACTCTACAAGTAAAACTAAAGAAAAAAGTTCATATAAACATACGTCCGCAAATGTTTATTTACGGTGTTACAACTAATTAAAGATTCTCCCTGAAATTTAGCAACTACGCTAACATGTAGCATTCGAAAATCTGTATGATGTTAAAGTAAAGCATAATTTCCATTTATTTTGTTGTTATTGATCTGGTGAATCTAATAAATGATGTCCCAGACGTGTATCTGCGATAGTTTTCCAGAACATCCAGAGAATCAGAAAAGTAATTTCGTAAAATTTTTAATTTATTAACTACTTGGCCCAATTTGTTTTTTAAATTTCAGACAATTGCACAAAGTTTTCAATAGAAGTTGTACAGAATTTAATTTTGGAAAAATGATGGTAATAACGTTAACTGAAACTGTGTGAATGGGTCAGATAATTAATTAATTTATTACTATCATAGCAGACGAGAATTCATGTTAAAATGGAAACTAAACAGCAAAAAAACAAAGCTCAGTGTTAAGGAAGTTGTACAGCGTACATACAGTTACACAATAAATGTTCAAAAACGTCTCTACCGAGTTCAATGCATTTAGCTGCACATGTATGAACAGATGTTGTTGCTCGTTTTAGTTTTACAGGGTTGTTTTTAATTTCGTCTATTGCATTCATAATGCGAACAAGTAATGCGTCACGTGTATTGACTTTATCCCCTGGGTGGCCACAGACGTGTAACACCAAGACCAATCCATTTCTGGGGAAAATGTTCATTTAAATGTTTAGTAACGGCGTTGGTGAAATGGGACACGTCTGGGACACGTTTTATTAGATTCACCAGATCAGTAACAACAAAATAAATGGGACTCGTGCTTTGCTTTAACCTCGTACAGTTTTGCGACGGCTTCATATTAGCAAAGTTGCTAAATTTCGCCGGCCGCTGTGACCGAGCGGTTCTAGGCGCTTCAGTCCGGAACCGCGCTGCTGCTAGGGTCGCAGGTTCGAATCCTGCCTCGGGCATGCATGTGTGTGATGTCCTTAGGTTAAGTTAGGTTTAAGTAGTTCTAAGTCTAGAGGGCTGATGACCTCTGATGTTAAGTCCCATAGTGCTTAGGGCCATTTGAACAGTTTGCTAAATTTCAGGCAAAATCTTTTATTAGTCGTAACTAAACATTTGCGGACCTATGTTTATATGATCTTTTTTTCTTTAGTTTTACTTGAGGAATAACATATTATAATATTTGCATATCTTCAAAAAATGGCTCTGAGCACTATGGGACTTAACATCTATGGTCATCAGTCCCCTAGAACTTAGAACTACTTAAACCTAACTAACCTAAGGGCATCACACAACACCCAGTCATCACGAGGCAGAGAATGCATATCTTCATGAATCATCCTGTATAAGTGATATGCCTTCTAGTATTACAGGGAACTCTAAAATATTTCTGTTTGCTGATGACACCAGCTTGGTAGTAAAGGATGTTGTCTCCAACATTAGCTCGGTTTCATATAGTGCAGTTCATTACATAAGTTCATGGCTTGTAGAAAATAAACTAACGCTAAATCCCAATAAGACTCAGTTTTTACAGTTAGTAGCACACAATTAAATAAAACTCGACGTTTTAATTTCAAAGAATGGGCATATGATTAGTGAAACCGAACAGTTCAAATTTCTAGGTGTTCAGGTAGATAGTAAATTGCCGTGGAAAGTCCACGTTCAGGATCTTGTTCAAAGGCTTAATGCTGCCATTTTTACTATTCGAACAGTATCTGACGTAAGTGATCGTTCACCATGAAAATAAGTCTACTTTGCTTATTTCATTCACTTATGTCGTGTGGTATAATATTTTGAGGTAACTCTTCCCATTCTAAAAGGATATTTTTGGCTCTGAAACGGGCGGTTCGGGCAATAAGTGGTGTAAGTTCAAAAACCTCTTGTCGACCCCTGTTCACTAGTCCGGGTATTTTGACACTGGCCTCTCAATATATATATTCCTTACTGTCATTTCTTGTATAAATATCAGCTTATTCCTAAGAATAAGCAGCTCTCACTCAGTTAATACCCGACAGAAATCTAACCTGCATTTGGATCGGACTTCCTTCGCTCTCGTGCAGAAAAATGTGCATTATACGGCTGCATCCATTTTCAATAAGCTACCACAAGAATTAAAAAATGTTAGCAGTAATCCACGCGCTTTCAAATCAAAACTTGCTTCTATTCTGTTGAAGAGTTCCTTGAAAAATTAAGCTGATTCTTACGTTATATTGTTGATTGCGTTTACTCAAACTTATGGGTTGACTTTTTTTGTGTTCATGAACGTTTATTTTTATCTGCTACTACTTTTATGTTCTAATTTCATGTACTGACACGTTCCATGACCTTGGAGATTTGCTCCTCAATTTCGTCCTACGCAATTTGACGTGTAAATAAATAAATAAATAAATAAATAAATATGACTGGACAGAGTAAATTGTATATGGAAGAAAGTGGGCTGGCTATTGGCTCCGGTATTTCTGGAAAGTTATTAGCTTTTTTCATTAATAATTTCACGATGAACTTATAAAAAGTGCTAAGTAAACGATGGATAAGCTCCTATATTATAAACGTGGCTGACACGCTCCTATTATCGAGTGGGAATGACAAAAACGTAAATAACATGCCGTAGTGTGTGCCAAGAAATTGAATTTGCAGTAGAATAGGAAAGTAATTATGGCAATGGTGACTCAATGTTAAAACACGAGGTGATGTACATGCGTTTCATGTTCGCAAAAACCTAAGAACGACGGGCACTCTAAGAAATAGAAACAGCAAATCTTGCGGCCCGAACGTTTGAGTGTGCAGGACAGGGTTGGGGTTGGGTTGTTTGGGGGAAGAGACCAAACTGCGAGGTCATCGGTCTCGTTGCAGGACAGGCACAAAAAGTTCAAAATAATTAAGCAGTTTGCTGGATCGAACGGCTATCAAGCGATCCTACTTGATAAGTCGATGCAATAACGAAGGAAGCCGACTACGAAACTCAAAGACAATCTCAAAATAGTATCGATTACACACTGAAGTAGCATTTAAGAAAAACGGCAAATATTCTCAAACCACATAACGCTGTTAAAGTAGCCTTGAAAACGGCTAACATGCAGCTATGAGATGACCTGCAAAGACAAACTAACAGATACGACAAGCTATGAGATGACCTGCAAAGAGAAACTAACAGATACGACAAATCAGGTGTTTCATCAAATACAGGTCATAGAGTATGACACTGTGTAAATAGGATAGAACGAGAAAACTTTTCAACCATAGTACAATCAGCATAAAGACGCATTCAGGTTAAGCAACTTTGAAAAACCGGAAGACGCCATGCACATAAGCACAAAATGGCATCCACTTCTAGAACTATTGGTCTTAAAGTGCAACATACGCTAAGTAAAGTGAAAAAAAAATGTACTTGAAGAACTGGAAGTTTTAGTGCACAATACGAACATTTTGAGCGAGCAGGTTACAAGCGAAAGAAGTCATTCCTTTCAAAGCTTTGTTGGGACAAAATACCATATTTTGCCCTTCAATTGTTTATTAATTATTAATTGTTTTAGTAGCATTATTTATCATTTCTGCTGGTAATATTTTCAATTATACATTTTAATAAAGCATTATCCTGACATATTGACGGAAAAAAATCGCAACATCAAGAAGTATTTGTGCTACAAATGGAAGTTGATAGGCATATTTCTACATCTGACAGATGTCTTCAACTTTCACGCCAACCGCATAAGAGCAGCACTATGAGGATGCAAATAAGGTTTGTTTTGAATACACGCCATAACGGTCGTGAGCGTTAGTTACCTTTGGGATTGGATGTGGTGAGTTGATGTTAGTCAAGAATGCCTTTTAGGCGACGAAGACACCATTATCGACACCCCACTGAATTTGAATGGGGTCACGTAATTGGGCTATGAGAAGCTGGTTGGTCCTTCTGCGATACTTGGGTGGAATGTAGTCACTGCGCATGACTGCTCGCAACGGTGGTCAGGAGAATGTACGGTCGCAAGCAGACCGGGCTCCGGATGGCCAAGTGGCTCTACTGAGAAAGAAGACCATCGTGTTCGGCGTATAGTTCTGGCGCATCACACTGCATCTGCTGCAGTAATCTGAGCAACAGTTGGCACCACAGTGACACAACGAAATGTTACAAATCAGTTACTTCAAGGACAGCTCCAAGCCAGATGCCCCATAGCGTGAATTCCACTGAACCCAAGCCAACACTATTTGCGCCTTGAGTGGTGTAAAGCGAGAGCTTATTGGAGAGCAGGGAGGAGGTCTATTGTGTTTTCTAATGCAAGCTGGATCTGCCTCGGTGCCAGTGATTGCCTGTGTTTGTTATGACGTGGCCGTCTGAGGGCCTGCAACCCATCTGTCTGCGTGCTAGACACACTGGGCCTACATTTGACGTTATGGTCTGGGGTGCGCTTTCGAATTACAGCAGGAGCTCTCTCGGGGTTATCCCACACACCTTGGCTGCCAATTAGTACATCAGTCTGGTGATTTGATCTGTTGCGTTGCCACTCATGAACAGCATTCCGCCGGCCTCGGTGGCCGAGGGGTTCTAGGCGCTTCAGTCCGGAACCGCGCGACTGCTACAGTCGCAGGTTCGAATCCTGCCGCGAGCATGGATATGTGTGATGTCATTAGGCTAGTTAGGTTTAAGTAGTTCTAAGTTCTAGGGGACTGATGACCTCAGATGTTAAGTCCCATAATGCTCAGACCCATTTGAACCATTTTTGAACAGCATTCTAGAGGGTGTTTGCCAACAGGATGACGCTCGCCCACATACTGCTGTTGTAAACCAACATGCTCTACAGGGTGTTGACGTGTGGCTCGGCCTGCTCGATTACCAAATCTGTCTCTAATCGAGTACATATGGGACATCATCGGACGCCAACTACCGTGTCATCCACAAACAGCGTTTACCGTCCCTGTTTTGACTAACAAGTGCAACGGGCACGGAACTCCATCCCACAAATTGACATCTACCACCTGTACAACACGACGCATGCACGTTTGCATGCTTGCGTTCAACATTCTGGCGGTTACACCGGTTATTAATGTACCAGCATTTCACATTTGCAATGGCTAATCTCGCGCTACACTAACCTGTTGACGTGCAATATTAATCACTTAAATGTTACCTAACAAATGTATTTCCTAAATTTCATTACTCTACATTAATCATTTTTTGGTGTTGCGATTTTTTCCCGTCAGTATACGTTATAACGCAGCATTATCATCAAATTAAAAATATGGCGTTATTATCAGTATCTAAGTAAGTTGTTACATTATTATTACTATCATTACTAAAAACGACGAACACAAGCACATTAGAAATAGATATGTATTGGGAAGAACAAAACTGTAGTAATGTTGATAACTGAAGTACGTTTCATTCATTTTTCAGAAGGCGAAGAATAATACGTAAATCGGCTTCTCACTTGAAATCCGTGGGATGGAGCAAAACCGTCTCCATCTGCTAGAGGATTCGAGTTTTCCATTGGAAACTCCGTGGTGGTTTGCAGCTCATCAGTACCATTTGGGTTAACAGACAAATATTCCTCTCTTGGCATACTGTGTAAAGAACAACACACAACAGTTATCAAATGCGCAGTTCCTGTTTTTATGGGAGTAGAGAAAATCCTGTAAGTGGCACGTACTCTAGGAGCGTTTTCTGAATCTCTCCTCGCTTTGCTCAGATGGTAATTAAATGTTCGTTTTCTTGCGTCTTCCAACAATTGCTTTTTATAGTATGGTTGCATGACACGTTCACTCAGCCTAAACGCTCCATCACATGAAGTAACAAGTTGCTTGAACCTGGGAGATGTTGTGGGAAAGGAAATGTGGTTTCATTTTATAACAAAAGTCCCGTACTCGGCTTTACAAATATTCCAGGACCATCTTCTCTACCATTCGAACCCACGTCAAAAACCAAAAACTGGCAATTGGCGTCAACCATAGCAAGAAGCACAATCAGATTATGTCCTTCGTAGTGGACGAACAAACCTCTAATATTTGCTGGTGCTATAAATCTCACATGCTTACCATCAATGGCTGCAACACAATTAGGAAAACCCCAACGAGTCCAAAACTTCATAACTTTTCCTTCCCAATCTGTAAGGGGGCGATCAAAAATTCCCGTTGCTGCAGCGTACATGTAACGCAGCGCGACTACGATGCGGGTATATAAGCACCAACATGCACGCAGGAGATTAGTGTGGCATTCACGTCTTCCCAACGTGCGTGCCGTAAATGCGGAAACATGAACTGCGGCGACGTTATCACCAAATGCGTTCAAACAGGACCAACGTGCTGTTACTCTTTTCTTGGCTGCCTAAGGACAAACACCGTTAGACATCCATCGGAGAATGAGTATGGAGGAGCATGTCTGTCGAAAACCGCTGTTGTGCGACAAGGGGTGCTGCTGCTTCATGATGACACACATCCCATATCGCAAATGCCGTAACGCAGATGTTACACCGACCCAACTGGGACACACTCGAGCACCCACCTTTTAGTCCCGATTTCTCCCCATGCGATAATAACGCCTTTGGTCACTTAAGAGACCTTGAAGGGTCGACAATTCCTGACGGACGAGGATGTGCAGCGGGCAGTAACGGACTTCTTCACGCAGCAAGAAACACTGTTTTACTAAATAGGTATCTTCAACCCGGTGCGTCGGTCGGATGATTACCTCAAGACCAACGGCGGTTTTGCCTTATTGACATACCGATTCTGGAATGTATGGCCTTCGAACGAAAACTTTTTGATCACCCCTTATATTTTATCAGGCTGAGGTAGAAATACCGACACAGACTTTATTCGAAGAGCACTCAATCCTTGTAACACAAATGTGAATACTGCTGGTGGAGAGATGCGATAAACAAATGCCAATGACCGGTACGACTCTCCTGTGGCAGTGAATCAAAAACAAAATTGATATCTATACTTAGCTTTTATATAAATGCCACATTTACATCAATACTGTGCAGTATATTGTCAGTTTGGTTAAAGTAACAACACTTTGAACACTCTTCCCAGACGGCATGTGTGGATTGAATAATTAATGCACTTACGTTTTTATTTTCTGCGAAAACACAAATGCACGACGTATTTACAGGGTGACAATTATTGAACTATATGAAATAAAATCGTCATAACTTCTGAACAGTTTGCGTTAGGCTGTTCAAACTGCACGGTTCGCCGTCGGGCACGATGGGAATTAGTATGCGCATGTATGGTTTGGTTTAGCGACGAATCCCATTTTCATTTGGATGGATTCGTCAATAAGCAGAATTGGAGCATTTGGAGGACTGAAAATCCGCATTTCGCTATCGAGAAGTCTCTTCACCCTCAACAGGTGACTGTGTGGTGTGCAATGTCCAGTCACGGAATATTCGGTGCGATATTTCTCGATTGCACGGTGACTACAGAACGGTACGAGACGGTTTTGGAAGATGATTTCATCCTCATTATCCAAAGTGACCCTGATTTCGACAATATGTGGTTCATGCACGACAGAGCTCGACCCCATCGAAGCAGGAGAGTGTCTGATGTCCCAGAGGAGTACTTTGGGGACCGCAATCTGCCTCTGGGGTGCTCAGAGGCCACTGGCATGGGCATCGATTGGCCGCCATATTCTCCGGATCTGAACACATGTGTGGGGCTACATTAACACAAGGTGTACAGCAATAACCCCAAAACCATTGCTGAGCTGAAAACAGCCATTCAGGAGGTCATCGATAGCACTGATGTTCCGACACTTCCACGGGTCATGCAGAATTGCGCTATTCGTCAACGCCACATCATCGCCAATGATGACAGGCATACCGAACATGTCATAACCCAACTCCGAATCTCCGTAGTGACGTTTACATGTTGAATAAAGGGTATGAACGCCGTAGTTTGTAAATAATTTTCATTTTTTTCGTGTTGTTCTTTAACTGTCACCCTTTGAGTTCTGCGTCCCTAGCTACGCAAAACGCCTTGCGTCGTTCGCGCGGCGCAAAAGTCCTGCTCTTGGGAAACCCGACTTTAATTCCAGTATGTCGGACGATTGAGGAAAACCAGCTGTTGGAAGCTGTGACAATAGTTATTGCCCTAGTACGTTGCATAGTTCAACATACTGCATGGTCACAATGGAGATAGTGCCCGAGAAGACAAGGGATATGAGCGAAGAAACCGTAGTTTGAATAATTTTACGATTGTTTTGAGAACTGATTCGTGCTTTTACTTGATGGTCTGATTTTTGTAATGGTTTAAGTCTGACGAATTAAACTTGTTCTTCCGAAACGCGTCGATTCCAATGTGATCAGATTTTCATGTGATCAACATTATAAACGTTGTTGAGCCGAATTATTCTTAAAAATTAGCATAATCGGATCAGAGTATTTTGCACCAGGGTAGTATATTTCTTATACTAAAATGTAGACTTTCACGGCCGGAAATATCATGTCCATTATAATTATCCGGGCTGTTATGCCGTGGTCGGTTGATGAGTTTTGTGGTGATTCCCAACGTTTCGTCTCCGACTGCGGGAGACATCTTCAAGGGGGTCCGTAGCTCGATGGAAGGTCCAACACACCCACCGGCTCGCTACTGACTGTCGCTAAATTCCGTGTCCGCGCGCTCCCGCGCCGCGGCGTGACGTCACGTGTTTTGAAAACGTCAGTGCAATTGGCCGCTGTCCGTCGCCGTCGATCGCCGTTGCCATCACCCAGCAGTGGGCGGGTGGTACACATCTTCTTTAACACCGGCATCCATATACCGTTTAATTTCACGCCCTCCTCCTTTCGGTTGAAATTATTTGGGTGTTTAGCGATTTCGATTGCCTCCGTGTAGAGCCTTTCGTAATATCCGCTTGTGGCCGCTAGTACTTGCGTCTCCTCGAAACGAATATTGTGGTTCCTGGCTGGAAAGCATGCTCCGCAACAGCTGATCGTTTCGTTTCTCCTCTTCTACAATTTCCCTTGTGCTCTTCCAAACGTTTAGAAAAAGTTCTTTTAGTGGTACCCACATAAACATCACCACAGCTGCATGGGATCATATACACTCCAGCTTTTTCCAATGGTTTGCGAGCGTCCTTGGCAGGCTTAAGGTATTCCTGTATCTTCCTGGTGGGCTTGTAAATTACGGTAATATTCCGCTTCGTCAAGATCCTCCCTATTCTTTCCGTGACATTTTTAACAAACGGCAGGAAAACCTTAGATTTTGCAGTAGCCTGTACGTCAGTATGATTTCTGCGTGGCTGCCTCAACGCACGTTTTATTTCGGCGGACGAATATCCGTTCTTCATTAGTGCATTGTGGAGATGTTCCATTTCAGCGTCGAGCAACTCAGGTTCACAAATATTTCTAGCTCTGTCCGCTAACGTCTTGATAACACCCCGCTTCTGTTGTGGGTGGTGGTTCGAATCCCGGTGCAAATAACGCTCCGTGTGCGTGGGTTTGCGGTACACTGAGTGGCCCAAACTACCATTTTCGTTTCTAAAAACAAGCACATCGAGGAAATGTAATTTGCCGTCTACCTCCTCGTCCTCTGTAAACTGAATTCTCGAGTTTATACTGTTCAGATGTTCGTCGAACCGGCTTAGTTCCTCCCTACCATGTCTCTACAGCACAAACGTGTCATCCACGTATCGGAACCATACATTTGGTTTTTTGCTGGCAGTACCTAAGGCTTGTTCTTCGAATTACTCCATGAAGAAGTTTGCAATTACGGGACTTAGGGGGCTTCCCATAGCCACGCCATCCGTTTGCTCATAAAACTGTTCATTTCACTTGAAGTATGTGGTCGTCAAACAACACTTAAACAATTCTAAAATATCAGCAGGAAAAATTCGATCCAGCTGTTCCAATACATCATTAAGTGGAACCATGGTAAACAGCGATACCACATCGAAGCTGGAACATCTCCACAATGCACTAATGAAGAACGGATATTCGTCCCCCGAAATAAAACGTGCGTTAAGGCAGTCATGCAGAAATCATACTGACGTACAGGCTACTGCAAAATCTAAGGTTTTCCTGCAGTTTGTTAAAAATGTCACGGAAAGAATAGGGAGGATCTTGACGAAGCGGAATATTACCGTAATTTACAAGCCCACCAGGAAGATACAGGAATACCTTAAGCCTGCCAAGGACGCTCGCAAACCATTGGAAAAAGCTGGAGTGTATAGGATCCCATGCAGCTGTGGTGATGTTTATGTGGGTACCACTAAAAGAACTTTTTCTAAACGTTTGGAAGAGCACAAGGGAAATTGTAGAAGAGGAGAAACGGAACGATCAGCTGTTGCGGAGCATGCTTTCCAGCCAGGGAACCACAATATTCGTTTCGAGGAGACGCAAGTACTAGCGGCCACAAGCGGATATTACGAAAGGCTCTACACGGAGGCAATCGAAATCGCTAAACACCCAAATAATTTCAACCGAAAGGAGGAGGGCGTGAAATTAAACGGTATTTGGATGCCGGTGCTAAAGAAGATGTGTACCACCCGTCCACTACTGGGTGATGGCAACGGCGATCGACGGCGACGGACAGCGGCCAATTGCACTGACGTTTTCAAAACACGTGACGTCCCGCCGCGGCGCGGGAGCGCGCGGACACGGAATTTAGCGACAGTCAGTAGCGAGCCGGTGGGTGTGTTGGACCTTCCATTGAGCTACGGACCCCCTTGAAGATGTCTCCCGCAGTCGGAGACGAAACGTTGGGAATCGACACAGAATTCATCAACCGACCACGGCATAACAGCCCGGATAATTATAATGGACATGAGTATATTTCTTAGCTACTGTGTCACCTGCTAACTTCCTGGCATCCTCCAATCGTTGTGGCACTGTTTCCAGTGGTATGTGAAAAGCACAGCCCGTCCAGGCTAGTATTCGCCTGGACCGCCGAATACATAACGTCGTGCACACATACAATAATAAAGACCAACGATTATTTACGTATCTCAGCAGATTAAGTCCGCACATAAGAACCCTGCCAATTGTTAACACAGAAGTTTTCAGCAGACCACATTTTTCAATTCGTTCTCCAATATTTATTATGAAATGAACCGCTGCAGTGTTGATGAGATGTACTGCGATGTAAAAAGTAACACCAAGCTGGAGAAGTCTAAAAAGAAAAATGGGTAAAGAATATTAAGTTTCAGTAACTACTCCCTAGAGATTAATTCTCGTGGTACGTGGTTTCAAGGAAACATAAAACAAATAAAACACACATAAATAACAACTAAGAGGTCATATACAGTATGTACTGAGAAAGCTGTCGCACTGGCTAAGTTATTGAGATAATTTCACCCAGGAGCAAAGTTAAGATTCCTGTTCTATTATTGTCATTTTCCGTCGTTCTCCAAAGTAGCAGGTGATTATCAGGACGGTTCTTTACACAACGCAGTAGCAGAACAGCCATGAAATTAATCGTACCTCAAGCAATCGTAATTAAAGAACAGATTTTTAGTTCAACTTGCAATGCTAAGTTTAATTTTTGGTCTAGTGTTGTTATCATTATATAGTAATTATAGTTTTCAGTACCGTATACTCTTCTTAGTACTGATTTAATCTGTTGTGTTAACTCTGAAGAGTTCGTAATACCATCTCATGTTGCTTATTAACACCTTATCCTTCTTCTGAGCTCAACATCTCACTCATTATGGACGAATGCTGATTCGGTTTTTCTGGATAAACTGCGATACACAAAATGGAAACCAGGCATCGTCAGCTGACAGCGTTGTGTGTGTGTGTGTGTGTGTGTGTGTGTGTGTGTGTGTGTGTAGCGTGGGCAGTCACTGGGAGCGAGGAATGAATAAACCATGCCGGACTAGCCTTTACATTATTAAATCACTTATTTTGCAAAATTTATTATACACTACGGATAAAACGAAAGTGGTAGCACTGTTAAAACAGACTGGCCTTGTATTCCGTACAGTGGAGGCTGCAATCTTCAACTGAGCATCCTGATTTAGGTTTTGCATGGTTTCCCTAAACTACTTCAGGCAAATACCGGGATGGTTCCTACTTTATGGTCATGGCCGACTACTTTTCCCATCAGTGACTGGCTATACACGCCAGTATTTAAATCCCTGTAATATGAATTATGTCATTTTTGTTGTTCTTAAATTGTAATACCATGGCATGTCCAATAACATTGTAAAACTACTATTACTAAAACTACAACAGCTGCTGCCACTACTACTACAACTACTGCTGCTACTACTACTACTACTACTACTACTGAGTTTTTATTTATTTGGCCTCTGGCTACCGACCTATTTAGACACATACTGTTATTTAATAGGGTCACTAATTACATATTCATTTGTTATCCTTAAAGTGGAGTTTCGATAACCATCACTTTCTTAGTTACAAACAAACTTTCTTATTCTTACTTTACCTTTATTATGCTGAGGATGTTAAGAATTAAATCGTATTTCCCTTAGTTTCATATGTTTCATCTTTGGAAATAAATAACTTACTGGTCTAGGGATTGACACAGCGCAGAAATAACAAGTTATCAAAGAAAGTAGGAGGTTTCATCTTCTGACATCAATTAGCTCGTGTGTACACCAGTGGAGTCAATCAAGTAATCTGGTTATTGTGGCTCGGCGTCTTCACATCTTGGAATTAAGAGAGGAACGTCCGTCTCTTGAAAATATCTTGCCATGGGGACTCTCATTTTTGGCTACTGATCAAGATTCGTGACACCTGTGGGTACGGGCTTCCTAGTTCGACTATGGCCTTACAGAGTTTGGCCCGTTCGCTAATGCCGTGGGAACAGAGGAGCAATACATGATTTAGATCTGCCAGTTGCGGAGGATGATCTTCGCAATATGAGGAGGTTACATCTTTGGTATGCAGGATAACAGCCGGCTATCCCAGTTAGAAGTGCCTTCAGATCCATCAGAGCACTCGAATTTGAGCCGACCCTGTGTAATCTGAGACACTTGGTTTACATATTGGTACAACGACTTACGTCAGGGTAGATAGCATCGCTTCAGACAATGTTTCAAACTTTCATGGTTTCTTATTTGTGGCTGGGGCAACCAGATACACTTGGCCACAAACGTCGAATTTAACTAAAAGACAACTCATATCTAGGCCGACATACCGTGATAAAAATCATGGCAGTGCTCGAACTGCACTTCAGATTATGTGGAATTGCCTCACGTCACTCACTGCACTTGTGAGAAATCGTGCAGCTTCAGTAACTATTGTGGATCAACTGTTTGGAACTACTGAAAAACTGGATACTGCTTAACAGCACTAGCCCATGACATCAAGATGGCGGACATTTCATTTCATCCTTATAGAATTTAGCGACCATGAAGTCACACATTAATGTACTGAAAAGACAAAAATAATACGAAATATATTTAATAGTAAAGGAACATCAAACTAATGGGACAAACAAAATATACCACATTCCTAATAGAAAATACATACCAAGGCAGAAGTCCAACAAGCAAAATCCTCGAAAATCCACAAAACCTCAATAAATGTAAATAGAGAATGTGAACTCTCTCACTTGACCTACATAATTCAAAGTCTGCGATACTACAAATCCACAAATCGTTTCAAAAGCCAGTGTTGGAAGTTTCACTTTAACTATATAGCTCAAACGAATTCCAGTATATTAGAAAACCACCAATAGCTACAAAAGTCCGTAGAAGGAACCAAAACTCGTCCATGTAGCTATTATTGAAAACCTAACTTGACCAAATAAACCAGAAAAAACTCCAAATTACTCGACAGTCCTATAAACCATTATTACCTTCGACTAACAACATACCCCAAAATTTCATTAAAATCATTAACATAAAGTTCGATGTAGAACTACGCACAATTATGCACTTAAACTCTCATACAACACCGAGCAGTTAAAACAAAAACGTACTTACCAATTGGGGATGGTGTTTACCGCTGAAACAGCCTGTTTTCGGTTATATCGTTTGTTTCCACTTCAGTTTAGCATGCCTTTTAAAACTGCTCAAAATAACCGGTTTCTGAAATAGCTGACTTTCGGTTTTTAATTCACATTATTTCCTGCAACAAACGCAGAAGTCCAACAAAGATTAAACAATTTCAAAATTTCGAGTCTCTCTGTTTCAATATAGATACAATCAAAATATTAAATTAAATAGGCAAGTAAAACAATACGTAGTCCGTCCACCATACGCTGTTTGTCTCGAAATAAGGTAAGTCGTTAACTACTACAAAAACTCACCAGTACTCTGTTTTCGTGTTAATTTGGCTGTTTTCAAGGGCTACAAGCAGATAAAGGCGTCTTATGGAGACACAGGCAGCAGATCAGCTACTTCTATTTTTATTTTCTATGAATGAATGTCTTTTTCATAGAAATGGCAGACAAATCTTTAATCTTTCGAAGCAAATGAAGCAGTGTACTTCACTGCTACGTAATTCTGTAAAACTATGGCTAGGGTTGCTGCCATTCTGCAATACAACGGATGTCCGGCGACGACATCAAGAAACTACCATAAAGGACAGGTGGGGTAAGTCTTGCACATTGCACACTGCATGTACACGCGAACCTTTTAAGCCACGACACGCCAGCATGAACATTACTGACTCTGCAATGGTGTACCAATTCTAGTGCCATATGATTGTTGCCAGTTTCTGTCGGCAGTGTTATTAAAATAACACTGATCACTTTTCCCATTTTCTATAGTATCGGAATATTTCAAACCAATGCAAATTTTACAAATAAAAATTACTCCAGTTTTTATAAAAAACTTTTATTTAAAGACGAAAAATATTAGCACTGCTGAAATGACTAATTGATATTTTGGTTTTTTACTCAGTTATTACTGAAAAAACAAAAATTCCTGTTATAACCGAGACCAAACAAATTCCGAAAAATACCGGTTATTTAGAACTAAAATACTGGAATCGGTTTAAACTGCTCGGATTTTCCCATCCCTATTGCCAACCAAAATCAGCTGCCACACAAATTTAGGTTGGCACACCACTACCCATCCACCAACAAACACCAATCCCCTCCATAAAACCCAAATAAACACGTGATTAGCAAAAAATCACATCATTCATGTTTTCGAAATAAAAGAAAAGGAAACAGAATCCTAACAAAATAAGTCTGTCTCATGAACACGAAACCCAATAGACGAATGACAGCAAAAATAGTACCTTAACAACACAATATCTCGAATGGCGAGCCTAAATTCGACCAAGAAACCCCTTCGAATGAAACAACAAATTTTGGTATGTCAACCACGTCCCATATATTCGTCCCGATCCGAGATACGGCAACTTTGAATAATTTCAAAACTTCGCCACCAACGTGGCAGTTCACAGATTCAGTAATCAAACCAAATAACTTGTTGCCATATCATCGCCCACTGCGGCATGTGCACAACGACCTGCAGGTAAACATCGTAGTCGTATCCATAACTAATAACAAACGAGAATCAAAATGAAATAATCAACAATGAACATCATACCGAACTAATAATTCCCAAGGCTAAGAGCAGATCTGGACCCAATAATTACCGATGTGAAAAGAAACTCAGTAGTAAATCATCCAGTTCACAATTCCAGTACGAATCCTACCAAATGGCACTCCACTAATCCAACGACTCATTAACATCACTCACAAACAATGTGAAATCAAAAACATTCAACATCAGAGAGCACCACAAAGTACTCGAAAACGCCCTCCTCAAACACGATCCTTTTCAAATACGCAGCGCAACCATGACATCATATCACATCACATAGCACAAGTCAGTTAGGTCGCGGGTCACAGGCGACGACCGGTGCCGCATGATACGCCAATTACATCGTTTAATTACTTGATTGTGATCGTTAGTGCCCTTTTACGGAGATTCTAGAAAAGTTTCCGCTACGGGCTTAGCATACCAACTTGCTGCATTTGCCGCGCACGAAGATGCGCCTTCCACATTCCCAGTCCTGTGACAGAGAATAGAGCTACCTATTACAGCCTCGTGCGACTGACTCGTCGAGCATAAGCAATTCTACATAGCCTCCGTTTCAACTGTAATAACAGGAGCATGTGACAACATACTTAGCTCAGTTGTTCAGCATTTTAATTTCTTACGACCAGATGATACAACCTGATAAAAGCAGAACAAAAATAGTATACTATCAATCAACTTAATTTATCTTCCACTTTTTCACAGAACAGCAAAATGCAACGCAGTAAGACTTGAGAACATAGGAACTAAGATAATAACCATTTAAGGTTGTCCTTTTTTTAAATGGAATCATTCTACAGACAATTGTAATTGCTTTGCTGAGTACGTAAAAACTTTTAAGAATAATGCCCTGAGCAACATATCCTCAATACAAGGCAGAAATATATCCAGTTTAATACCAGCACTTTCCTTGGTCTGGAAGCGCTACGTAAGAAAGGAAGCTAAGATAGAAAGTAATGTGTCACACTGTAGTCATCAGAATCGCAATATTAGCTCATATGGACAAGCATGATGAAGAAATTAGCCGTGGCAGTATTAGAAGTAACCCATCATTAGGCAGAACTGATTTAAGAAAACAACAGAATACCACAATCAGAGAGATTTGGATTCAGCTGCTGCTGGAGACGAGTTAAATGTCTTAAACACGAGCTGCTCTCGCCCAAGGGGTCTCACATCTCTATTGTCAGTTCGTGCTTGGCCAAGGTGGGGTCCGAAGCCCTCAAATTACTTCTTTCTTTCCTGTGCCACAATTTTCCTACCTTACTATCTTTTTTCAGTCTTATTCTGTAAGACAACCCAGCTTGCTCAAACGACGTCGATTATGGCTTTTCCCACTTGGTTCCCTGTATTTTATACCACATATTTCGGTTAACTTGACCTCCACCTTTTCAAATTTCTTTACAGGATGTGCGAGCCGTGCAGGTGTGGTCACCCAATACCCAGCACATGTGGGGAGTCATCAGGTACCTGTTGGGTGGTAGCCTTTGTCAAAGCAGGGATCGCACAGTTACGTATGTAGCGATCTTCGCGCGCATACTGAGGAGGAGGTGCCTGTCCTTTTAGGGGTAACGGGAACTCCGGGCACCGGCCGTCATTCCAGGTGGCCTTTTCTCTGGCTGGGTGGTGCCTGAGGGGAGAGCACTCGTTCGGAGATCATGGTGGATATTAGGCGTCATCAAAAGACCAAAGTTATCAGCCGATGGCCGCGAGGCTCTAGCAGTCTCTTCAGACAGGTCAGTGCGGATCGTTACGACCCAAGGTACTTTCCATCCTTGACCACACCATGGGAGGAAAACGAAACCAAGTGTCTTGTAAACAGTTATTCCCATTAATTTCTCGACTGACCCGAACAAATTGAGGTTCTTTCTCTCGATGAAATCAATATATTTTGTGGAGAATGTTGAAAACGTATTTGGGGAACTCTCTTCCCTTAGCAAATTACGAAGTAATTCTAACTTATGGGGTCCAGTCACATTACCGTTATCACTTGTCAAAAGCCTGAATAGCCATCTTTTGCGGTGCGGACATGTACGAAGAGTGTCAGTGAGGTGCTGGGAGGTTCCGACAGGGATGTGGAGCCAAGCCGATTCCAGTACCATGGTTGAGGATCCGTGGCACAAACAGCCAGATTCGGGTGGTCCCACAGATTCTCAATTGAGTTTCAATCTGGGGAGTTTGGTGGCCACGGGAGTACAGCAAACTTATCCTGGTGCTCTGTGAACCATGGATCTACACTATAAGCTATGTGACACGTTGCATTGGTCTGTTGGTAGATACCATTGAGCCAAGGAAAAAACTAACTGCAGATAGTGTAGTCCCCATGGATAGATGCACACTTGTGTTGATCTATTATGCCGTCCAGGTCGACAAGCGCACGCAGGGAATGCCATGAAAACATTACCTAGACCATAACGCTCCCTCCTCAGGCCGGAACCCTACCAATGATTGTTGCAGGCTATACATGCCAATGGCCACCTATCCGATGCAGCATAAAATGTGATTCATCTGAGAAAGGCCACCTGATGCCACTCAGTGGACGTCAAGTTACGATATTGGCATGCAGCCCTCATCACTGATGAATGGCAGTCAGTGTGAGTGCACGAACTGGGCGCCTGCTGAGGAGGCCCATACGCACCAATCTTCGCTGAATGAACGTTGAGCAGACACTGTTGGTAGCCCCTTGGCTCATCTGCGTGGTCAGGTGCACGACAGCTGCACGTCTCTTCTTTTAAACAATCTGGTGGTATATCTATTAGAATCACATACCATAAGAATCTCAATGTGGTACATGGGTTAATTTTTCGCCAGAACCTAAAACTACAGATAGATGAAGAACCACGCAAACATTTGGAGAGGCGAGGGATCCAATTCATACGCCCAGTATGTCAAGGCATACCTGATTGCAATGTTGACACTGGCGCGCTCATCCTCGCTTTTGAGAGCAATTCGCTTCTAGAGAAGTTCAGAACCATTATTTACCGCTAACATGGGAAGCTGTATTTTCCACCCTGATGCAGTGCTTTAAATTCCAGCACTTTGGACGTATGTCTTCCATGGTGTACACATGACCCGATTTGTGGTGACTGGCCTGCAAATGCAAGAAATTAGACATTGCATGTTACTACCTCCCTGTGTTCACTGCGGGAGTGACCACCCTAATTGATTTCTGAAGTGCACTACCCTCATCAACGAATGTAAAATGAATGAAGTGATGTCACAGACAGCCTCTCATATTCTGAAGCTAGGAAAAATACGATTGTTTTTATTCAGTCTCAATGATATCGACCTTTGCCACTGCTATGGACAGGCTGTCAGCAGTATCTGGTAGTCGCACAAATAAACTTGAGTTTGGGGTCAATAAGCCCTACTCTCTCGTAGTTCCTGCACCACTGTCTTCAGAAACTGCTCCTTGAACATGGCTGTACAAGCAGCATCCTCCTCCAGCGTCTACCCTACCGGTGGCAGGGCTCCCTTTCTGGAACCCTGTCCTCAAAAATACACTGATCAGCACCTGACACCAGTGACCGGTGAGCGAGTGATGGACTTTGGGTCTCAGAGCAACCCCCACTTCTTCCACTCCTATGTTCACAGTGGAAAGGCCCCATAAGACTCCTGATTGCCAAAAGGTATAAAAGACAAAAATAACCGATCTCAGGGGAAGGCTACTCTAATGACTCCAGAGGCGTCAGATCTCCTCAAGCCATCACACCCTGAATCAAAGTTTGTTGATGTTGTTCCATCTACACCAGTGACAGTGATCCTACAGCGTTACCTCACTTGGTCTCTTTGCGCCTGGCAAAGACACCCTTGAGGTGATGCCATAATGGAACTGCAGCAGATGTTACTGTCACTGGCCTACTAATTTCTTCTTGTTCTGTCGTACGTATTGTCCTCCAAGAAACACGCTTCAATGATGACCATTCTCCAACTCTTCAAGATTACTGTGCATTATGTCAGAACTGCATTGGTCCTGAAGAGCATCTAGAGAAGCCTCTATGTTGTTCATGCTGGTGTCATCAGTGGTTGGATTCTCCTTCATACTACGCTGGAAGCAATAGCACTGCAGTTGCAAATGAACCCAGTGATCGCAATCAGAAACACTGATGTACCTCCAGGCAGGGCGTTTGGTTATGTTGAGATAACTACCTTAATCCAATAATTCTCCCCCCTTTTTCTCCTTTTTGGGGATTTCAATGCACACCACTTAATCTGGGAAAGTATCATTAAATCTAGTAGGTGTCTTCTGATCGACCAATTTGTTTTTAGTCTTGATCTGCATCTCCACTGTGGTGCCCCCTATCGCTTGTTTTGTCTATTGACTTTGCAATCTCTCCCCCCACTCTCTTGGGTTCCCCACAATGGTAACTGCATGACGATCTTTGTTACAGTGACCACTTTGCTGTGATCTTGTCACTTCCTTGCCAGTGCCCAACAGATCACTTACCATGTTGAGCTCTTCAAAGAGCCAACAGGCAGTTGTGTACTTTTGTCAACACCTTTGCCCCCTGTCTGTCAGACTGCACTGATGAGGTTATGGAAGACTACTTCGATGCAATCATCGTGAGTTAATTATCAGTCTCCAAGCCTTTGATCAATGTTACTCTTGGGAACAAATAATATCTTTCAGAGATGGAAAAACATCTGGAGGGCTAGTGCCCCTCTAATAAATTCTGTACTTTCCAGGAGACTACAGCTGCATTATGCTCCACCTTTCATTTCTCACAGAAGGAATCCACCATTCTATGCTACATCCACATTGGTCATACCATATTAACCCATAGTTTTATTTTATGTAATGAACCACCCCAGTGTTGTTGCGGAGTCTTACACACAGTATGTCACGTCCTTGGGAGATGCCTCCTGCTCCTCCTCCTGGCTCTCCATGCTAACCGTGCTCTTCCTGATACTTTGCCTCTAATACTGGCAAACAACCCATGGACAGTTGAGCTGTGTCACACTTTTCTCCATGAAACTGGTTTTTATTCTCAGATGCAACTTTTTAAACTACTTTCCGGGTGAGGATGGGGTAGATAGCGTTGCGGCATCTTCTGCTGCAAGCTGGGTCTACGGAACCCTTGATCCTACCTCCTTTGCCAGCTCTTCAGTCATTCCTCTTTTTCTTCATTGTAGTTGTTCTTGGATACAATAAGCCCCTTTTTCCGCTGCACTCTATTTTGCGTTTTAGGGGCAGTACTTCGATGAATAAGGGGTGCTGTTCCCCTCTTAACGTTTTAACTATAATGAATCAAGGGCGGGACGATTGTTGCAGGGACACTCAGCTGGCCCCTACCACTTATCGACCTGATCATTTTTCTCGCCTTCTTTTGCTACTGACAGTCCACCTGATGTCCATTACTTGTTTAGCCTTCTAACTTTTTCTATGAATCTCCCAACTAAAAAGCATTCTTACTCTGCACCTGTCTTTGCCCTTAATCAGGATGGTAAGGGTTTGGTTGAGAGTGGGGTTTCTCTCGCCACAGATGGGGCCTTGGAGACCTCCCACCTGCTCTGACCTACATACCTCCTGACACACATACTTCTACTTTTCCTTAAATTATTTATCAGATTTGGCATTAATATTGCTTTCAATGCTTCGATTTTACCACCCCTACATACTTTCATAATCCATTCAAATTTGTGGTGGGCGTGTCTACCTCAGGATGAACTACCTCTTGACCAAGAGGCCTTATGACCTCGATGTTCAGTCCCAACCAAACCAATCCAGCCAGTATTTAAGAGAATCAAAATTTCAAATCAGAATATCTCACTTACACAATATTGGTTGATAAAAGCAACAAAGGGTGAGATGGATGCATGGTAATGTTGAATAGCACACGAGTTGATGTAGTGTATTAGAACGTCAAGGCTGTGTAGGATACAAGTATAAGATGTCTAAAAATGCAGTACCAGTAGTGCATCCCTACAACAGCAGTTAACAAGTTTGCAACTGAAATAAGAAATTTCAAGCATAGAGAAAGAAGTGAAAGACACAGACTGTCGTGCTTGCAGATTGAGCTAGAGGAACGTTATGTGAATTATAATCTAAACTGTGATGAAATTGTACTCGCAGAGTCCACTGACGACGATCAAATCTGCAGAAGTGTAAGCGACATGGGAAAGAGGTCAAAGATCGCAGTTCATCATCGATGAAGCGATGTACAGTACAATCGTTCATGCAGCAACACTCCGACCACAGCAAGCAAAGTCATGATCAGTTCTCATATTAAACAATCGCATTGTGACAATGAAGTCCACATAACAGAACTACAACGTTACGAAGACTCTGAAAGATGTCCGTGAATAAGACATACTTAAGTACAAATAGTGTATTTCGTAGATAACAGAATTGCAGAAATATTATGGGTGAGTACAAAGGTTGAAACTGGTGTACAGGAAATTTAGGCATAATACCATATCTCCGCAAGACGAAATAAACGAAGATGATGAGCAAACGACAGCTGCAGCCTGAGAACTTTTTTAATGACATAAATACGCAGTTTCCGGCTTCAGTAAGACCTTCAGGAGATTCATCATGGGCACTCAACGTTTTCTTGTTTGTTTCAACAGTATAGATTTCATGTTTTTCACTTTGAAACATATAAATTTTTCTGTAGTGTTCTGCATTGTTAAACAAACAATCTTTATAATCTTCTACTCTTATTCTATTTTTAACAATACATTTCGTAACTCACTGAGTTTTTTTTCTCTATTTTATCACCAACTTTATAAACATACATTTCTTCTGTAAAACCACAAAATTTTCCATTACTTATCCATTGCATTCATCTTTAATTTTTCCTAAAACGGTGTTCTTTATTTGAAGGAATATCACAAATATTATTTTCAGGATAATCGTTAGTATTGAAGCAATCGATAATGGATTTCATATCTTCATAAAAATCTTCAGTTATTATATTGTAGATGAAGCTATCTGTGTTGTGAACTATGAACGGAAAATCTGTGTTAAATGTTCCATTACTTTCGCTATCATATACATAATTGTCTTGATGAGAAAGTGTATATATCTTCTTTACTTTGTTCATTTTGTAACTCTTTTCACTCTGGCTGATTGTTGCTCTAAAAGTATTTGGTTTTCTGACCTGGTATGTATAGAAAATACATACCCCAATCTCTTGAATAAATGACCCAATCGTGAATAAGTAATTTTTCCCTTTGTGCAAAATGTTATAATTTCATACTTGCATTTGTAACACTTACAGATCATAGCCAGAGCAGAACCATCGCATTTTTTCTTTAACTGCATTTAAAATTTCTACAGGAATAATTTTACACCAATTGCTGTCATGAAATTTAGCATACTCTGTTGCATGCTTCTTACACTTCCAACAGGAACAATTTTATATGCACCACTCTATCCAAGTGTATCAAGAATCTTAAAATTAAATTCATACATGCCACTCAATAGATCTAACAAAAAATTTTTTTATCTATGTTGATTAATGAGTGTCCCAGAATATTTTTCCCCTCACATTTGGATATGTTCCACAACTTCCATGTCCTAAGAAAAAGCCGTATAAAATTATTTCTTAATCTTTCTATTCTCGTTTTTTATGTTAAAAATACTTTAAGTGAATTCTTTGGCAAAGTTTTCTTCAGTATTTGATCTTGCATTTACACAACATGAATGGTAGAGTTCATCTCCTGTTCTCACATGTTGAGGCTTCAGTTTGTTTAGATTCTTATCTACAAGTTAATGATCTGCTGTAAACATGAACAACTGGGTTATTTGTATCGTTTTATGTCCTATTACCTTGTTATATCTGACCAACCTCCATGATTCCAGATCAAGTATTAGTCAATAAAAGCTATTTCTTTTCCATCACGTCTTCCTTCCCAATGAATAGCCAATTGTTCAATAGGTTTTATCTCTACATTACCACTCATTTCATTTTTCAGTATTACTGGTGTATCTCTCATAACTGAATCTTCATAACACAACTCAATATTTTCTCCATATTTTGGTTTCAGTATTCTATAGTGAAAATCGTACATCAGTTCTTTAGATAAATCCAGTACACTCATACCAACATAGATGGGTTTCTTAAACACAGTTCCTGTTTTATTCATTTGAATAGCAGCAAGATTTTCATTAAATATAGTTCTTCCTTTAAAGTTTTGTTTAGCTATCAGTTTACCATATTTATCTCCACCTGACACTAACTTTATATCCACTCTGTTGCTTATGTTCTCCGTCGTTTTTCCAAACACTGAATTATTCATCAATTTATAGAAATCCTCTTCAAAATCATTTTTAGCTTTAGTTCTCAATTCTGCATTAAAATCTATATGATTTTTCAACCAATGTGATTGTTGAAATTTTAAAACACTATTTTTGTTATTTTCACTCCTCATGGTAAATGCTGTTTAAGATTTCTCTAATGAACTACATACATATTTATTTTCATCATTCAGATTAGTCAACAACCTGCTTACTTTAGTTCCTGGTACAATTTTGTTTTCAGTAGCTAATGGTAAATCTTTAGGTAACTCATGTAATTCTTTTGGATAATCTAAATCTAATTAAAAAATATCTCCAATTATACTAGTATCTGATATTTCACTTATTTATGTGCGATCAAAATTATTTGGTTTACCCCATTCAAATTCACCATATGGTAAATATTGACTCATTGCATAACCATAAAAATTATTCACACCCAAATGTTCTAGATAATTTGATATTTTTTTACTATTAAAGTCCTTCATATATTTATTGTTCGCTTTAACATATCTTTTACAACACTGTGATATTCCTCCTCTTATTTCCTTTTCAACCAATAAAATCATATCATAATCACGTAATAAATCAAGTGGTTTTTAATTATTTTCAGCACTGTCTCACAAGCTAAACCTGATGTTTTAAAATAACGGGATGGTCTACAAATTTTTCTAAAATTTTCAAGGTCATCAGCCAAGAACAATACATCGGTTTTAAGACAGAGATTATGATGTTCACTAAAAATTATTATATTAAATTATTTCCATACTTTTTTGAATGTTTATAACCTTCATCACTTATTTCACTGTCTTTCTTTTTGTTATAAAGTTCTTATTTTGCTGGTAACTGTCTCGTTACAATTTTTTTCCTAGAATCAATGTAATCATATGGATATGCTCCTTTTCCGATGACTAGATTGATAGATTGAGTAACCCTTTTGAGAAAAACTTTTTAAAATTTTTGATTTGACTCTATTCCAGATTTATTGAAAGTTTGTCATGTGATAAATTCATATATTTAAATGTATCAGTAAACCTCATATCCAAACATCTTTTACTCTTACTGAACTAATATATCTGCTTTCATTATTTGGTACTAAATCTTTGTCTTTTATATCATAACTAACTTCTTTCACAAACAGAGGCAAATCATATCCTGATAAATTATGTAAATAAATTGGTTGAAAACTAGGATGTTTCAATTGTAAATTAAGATTATCATATAATGGATCTAAAATCTTCCAGTTAATTAGCATGATGATGTACTTTTTTATATTTCTGTGAACAATGACGTTCACACAATGTACATTTCTACTAATTTGCATATCTTGATTGTTCTTCAGGAGTTAATGGTCTCATTTGTTCAATTTCAGAATAAATTCTTCCAATTACTTCAGCCTCTTCTTTAATATATTCAAGAAATATCTTATGACAATTTGGTCATCTATAAACAACAGGATCTTTATAATGGCCACTTATATATTAATTACTATAACAGAATCCATGTTTCACATTTTTGATATTTCATATTATATGAATCTTCTGGATTGCAGTGACAATTGTCGATATTTAATAACCAGTGTAATAACAAATGGAACTTTTTGTTTATGTTGATAAATTTTTAAATGGATATGTGAATCTTCCTTTGACATTTCTACTTTTAATAGTTTGTTAACTAAACAGCATGATGTGTGCCGATATATTTCTTTACTTGTGAAAAGGAGTGAACATAATTGAGAAATAAAATGTTCTTCTTCGTCTTTAACGATTTGACTCGAAACAAACTTAAATTTCTTACATAAAAATAATGTGAATTAGTTCAATCCTTGATGTAAAGGAGATTTACATGATTCTCTCTCTTACATTACGTAATTTATAATGAATACACTTGATATTTTTCATCATATGAATAAACATTAATAGATAAATTAATTCTACTCTCAATTTTTTGAATATTATC
This sequence comes from Schistocerca piceifrons, assembly GCF_021461385.2. Taxonomy (NCBI): domain Eukaryota; kingdom Metazoa; phylum Arthropoda; class Insecta; order Orthoptera; family Acrididae; genus Schistocerca; species Schistocerca piceifrons. The sequence continues at coordinate 420,970,924 of NC_060149.1, read as the reverse complement.
AACCACTACAGGAAATTCAAAACTTTTAAATTTCTGATCAAGATAAACATTTTTGTATTTTGTAACTCTTTCTTAATTTTATCTACAGGACATAATCCACGTTTTATAGCAAACAGAAAACAGTTTTGATCTTCATTTCATTACATTAATACATACTTTTTTATTTGAGCTAGTAATTCAACGTAAGATGATCCTCCTAATGGAATGTATCTATTCTCAATGGAATGTATCTATTAAATCAGAATTCCAATAACTCTATTCAATCACCACCCTGATCCACATGCTTCAAAATTACACAATCTTGATATAATATTTGGTTTGCCAAACTTAAAATTTTTAATTCTCTCTCTGTCATATGTGATCCTATTGGTCTGTACGTGGAACTGAATTCCATACTATTTCTATTTGTCTGCTTTTGGTACTGAAAAAAAGCCTTAAAATTATTTTCAATCAGTGATTTATTCCTAAATTTGTTTTACAATTTTGATAATTTTCTGTTCAACTACTCAAGAAATGTTTAGGTTCAATTGAGTTAACTTTATTTTTAAAATTTCTAGTTTTAATCTGTTTGTAAATGTAGTATCAACTACATAATTTCTAACTGTATTTGCCTATCTTTGTAGCTCAAATTAGTATGAAAAGGAAATAATATTTCATCATTAGTTGAAGTTTTTTTTATGTTGTTAGAAAATGGAAATTTTTTCAACGCCTTATCGTCATTATTTTTTAAAACATCATCATGATTTTAATTATATGTTTACTTTAATTGTTTACAAAGACTTGATCCTTGCAGATTTAAATTTGTGACTTATGTCCATTAACAAATCTAATTAGATCAGCTTTATTTAATTTACTATATCCATGTAAATCATTTCTTTTACAATAATCACAAAGTTGAACAATCATGAATTGCTCCATTTTGGTTCAGCTATTTATATAAAATAAAATTTGTTCGGTTTGTAAAGAATAAAATCTCAATTTTAAGACTCCTGAGATTTAATAGATATTATTTTCCTATCTTCTAAATTATACTTTTTATATTTATTACTACGTTTATCTTTATGTGATTGATTAACATAGAAGCAACCCAATTTTTTAATTTCTTGACAACTTTTACATTTTTTGTAGATTTAACTTGTACTTGCTTTTCATCGTTATTCATCGACAACAATATTTCCGAATGTTTGTCATACAGAATTCGTTGTAAATGATTTTCATTATAATATTAAAAAATATTTTTCCATATACAGAAGCAATTTGTTTACTGATGTATTTTTTTTACACAATATTCATTTACATATTGTCTACACATCTTTCTATATCCGTCTTTTGTATATTTCTGTGCAGTAACATTATCAAATGAATTCTCGTTTTTATAACATCCACAAAATTTGGATTTGACACAGGACTGCACTGATTGTTGTTGAAATCAATTGAAGTTATTAGGAAAATAAAAAATCTAATAAAAAATTTCTCTCTTAAAAGGAGCTGAATACAGGTATTACAGATCTTTTCAACACCAAGCTTAGAGATAATAATAAGCAAGTGTTTACAATTACTGATGAAAAAATAATCCATGGTTCAAGGCAAAAATGTTACTAAACTTCAAGAATTTACAAACACAAGAAAGTTAATTATAGATCATATTAGAGAAAAAATCATATTAATTATAAAAATTTAAAGGGAATTGATTTGTTCCTGTTTAATCCTGAAACTATTACTGACACTTGATTATATACATTATCCATGAAATCAATACTGAGATTAACAGAAAATTTTCAAGACTGCATTTATGTAGAAATTTTACCAACAATCAGAAGACATGGAGAATATAAAATTAGAAAAGAAGTAACAAATTTTTATAAAGATCAGATAATTGAAAAATTATTGTATAGAACAACAAGAAAAAATAAATACAAAAAATGAAGAAGTCATTAAATAAGAGGAGAAATGAATATAAATTTGAACCAATTATTATTGCTTCAAAGATAATAAACGAAAGAACCGAAGAAATAAGTACATTGTTAGCTCAATCTGCTCCTCAAACAGTTAATGAATATTTCAGACCAACTTTTGTTCCTTTAAAATTATTCGATGATGACTGTGAATATGATTACTATGTTACTAGAACACAAACAAGAATTTTACAAAAGTAGTTGTATAGAATTCAATATAGACATCCTAATTGTGAAGAAATCTTAAGACTTAATTATAATCCTAATTCAGTAAATTTATCTCAACAAATGAAAAAGTGGTATGTCGACAGAGTTACTTTAATGTTTTAATGATTACACGCAAGGACAACTGATTAATGGTATAATAAATCTCTACATGGAAATCTGAGTTTACGTTTTCTATATATTTTAAATAAATGGAAAAAGATTATATTGATTATTAATTTTATTTTTTATTTTCTGTATGGAATTCCAGGCAGTAAATCTTCTGTCAGATGATGCAAGTTATGTCAAATTTTGGGGGGTATACATAGATGATAAGTTATCTTGGGGTCAACATGTACAATATATTAGTGGTAAGTTGTCCAGAGTTATCTACCTATTAAGGTGACTTATGGATTGTGTTCCAGAAAAATATATTAGAACATCCTATTTTTTCATTCTTTCAAAGTATAACAACATATGGAATTATTTTGTGGGGGAACTCTAGATATGTACATGACATATTAACACTGCAAAAAAAGCAGTTAGGATAATTACTGGTTCTGCTTATAAGGCACACTGTAAACCATTGTTCTGTGAAAAAAAATCATGACTGTTATAAACTTGTACATATACTATGATCTAATTTATACAAAGAAGAAATTACCAGAAACAAAAACCAGTGAAAATTTACATAGCCACAATACAAGAAGGAATAGGTGCCTCTATATTCCTTACCACAGATTGTCCAAGTCACTCAACAGCTATGAAATCATGGGGTACAAATTATTTAATAATCTTCCTCAATATGTTCAAGAATTACCTGAACAATTATTCAAATAATCAATTCATGAATGGCTAGTACTTCGCCCATTCTATGATATGAGAGAATTTATCAACTGTAATATAATACTATAATGTTAACTACAAATGTGTTGTTTCTTTAAAACTATTAAATGTATTTTAATATTATATGTCATTGTCTATTGCTGTTATAGCCGAATGACAATTATTATTTACAGACTTAGAATAATATTATGAGGCATCTTACGGACACCTCTAACATGGTCATTCAGGTGGAAGGCCTGAAATAACTAATCAAATTTCATTAAATCCTTAAAAAAGTAACAAAATAATTTACAGGGTCGAAAATTTCTAGCCTAACAAATAAGGAATGACAGAAATTTCATAATACCAATTTATTTTTCAATATAATAGCCATGTATACTGATTTACTGACATGCTCTGATAACTTCTGCATTCCATTCAAATAAAAGGTCTTCGATTCAGGGTCAAGCCAAGTGTTCACAGCATCAATCACAGCATCATCATTGTAAAATCGTCGTCCTTTGAGGTCTTTTTTACAGTTGGGAGAAGAAAAAGTCTGAGGGCGCCAAATATGGAGATTATGGGGGATGACGTAGCAATTCGAACCTGCAGTCACGCAGTTTCCATTGCTGCAAGGTCTTTGTGCGCTGGTGCATTATCCTAATGCTAAAGAAATCTGTGCGGCAAATTTCCAAGCCTTTTTTTTTCTTTATCTTCTCTCAAGTGGCGCAGGGGAGTCCAATAGTATGATGCACTGATAGTTACGCCCTGTTGCAAGTAATCCACCAAAATTTCCCCTTCTTCATCTCAGAAGTCCGATATCATAACCTTACCAGCTGATTTAGCACCTAGAATTTTTTTGGAGTAGGGGATGAAGGATGTTCCCATTGTTACGAATCTTGTTTTGTTTCAGGATCAAAGTGGTGAACCCACGTTTTGTGGATTTTCTCATGCCTTGCAATAAAGCTGTCTACATCAGCTTTAATTGACGAACAATTTCTTTGAGCACTGCACATGCTCTTTCCTCTGATCTGCATTCACGTCTTTCAGGACCCACCGAGATGAAACTTTCCGTATTACCAAAATATCCATAACAATGGCATGAGAACACCCATGGGAGATTACAAATGAGATTTCAATGTGCTGCTACGTTGTTCAACGATTCTGCAAAATCGTACTGTGAATTGCAGTCACTGTTTCATCAGTGGCAAGGTGATAGGTCCTCCATTCCTCGGCGCATCTTTCAGACCAATTCTTCCATGTCTGAAATCCGATACCCAGTTCTTCACTGTTGCATAAGATGGAGCTCTCTCCTTAAGCGTATTCCACATGTAGTCCGCAATTTCCTTGGGCATCATTCCCTTCAAATGAAGATAATCTATCTATCGCAGTCCAGTTCTTGATTCTCTCAATGTTCAGAAATTTGACTTGCATACCCACAAAGGGTCCCATAAAAGAAGGGGGTATTGTTTGTGCAATACATTATGGTGACCATCTGAGGGTAGAAACTTTTCGACTGCTCCTTGTACATGAAAAAGTCAGCAATTAAATATTACAGTCACTGGAATAAGAATGAGAAAACCCATAATTTTTGTGAAAAAAGAAAAACATAAAAAATTTTGAATTAATAAATTGTAGCTATTACAAGTACATCTAGTGTTGAAGTATCTATAATGAAAGTGTGAAAGTGTTTAACAGGTTTGTTTACAACAGTAAAAAGTGTTTGTAACAACTGATAAGGAAAATAATCCATGGTTTCAAGGAAGAGATGTATCTGGAATTTCAGAATATAAAAGACCTGGAGATGCAATTCATGATAATATAGAGATAAAAAACAACTTTATATAGCGAATCAGGGGTTGGTCAATCAATGACACCTTGTAATATCCAACCAAACTCTGTTTTTATCAAAGAATCAGATCGATACAAACTTATATTTAGATATAAAATGCCTGCAGATGAAAAATTTACATATTGGGCAACTAAAGAGGTTTTACCATCAATTAGAAAATGTGGCACATATAAACTACAATCAACAAACCAAAATAAGCAGGTATGAATTGAAGATTTAGAAACTGATAAAGAAACGACTGTGTGTATTCTGAAGAAAAGAAGATAAGACATTCAAAACTTAAGAGAAAAAAATTAATGAGAAAGATGAAATAACTACTGTATTACTACCATATGTTGTTGTACCAACTAATAACACGAATTGAGCCATACGTTTGGTTTTTTAAAATTATTACGATTATTATGTCATTAGAATACAAAGAAGAAATTAACGAACACTGTTATATGGAACTGCAGACAGGCATCCAAACAGTGAAGAAATGTTGAGACTTGAGTACAATTTTAACACAATAAATTTATACCAAAGAATGAAAGGAAATTTGAGGATTGTCATTTGTACTATTTTAATATTATGAATGACTATACACAAGAACAATTGATTCATGGTATAATAAATATTCGTCGGACTGAATTAATATAATTTGAAGTACCTTTAGTGTATTTTTTAAAATAACCATAAACATTAAAAATTTCTTCACCAATGAGATTGTTTAAATAATTAACATTTTCTGCAGTTAACTGATTTAGAAATACAGATGTCCCTTAATTTTGATAACATATGGCTAGAAATAAAAAGATTAACTGTACCAATAAGAGAAAATTATAAAAATGTTACATTTATTGTTTTATATACAACTTTTTAATTCGAAATATTACATCAAAAAATAATAAACTATATTGTGATGGAAAAAAGATAGAAATACATGTAGGTCAGTACAGTTTTAAAAAATTAGAAAAAACTATTCATTCGAAAAATCAAAGTATTCAAATTACAGGAGATGAAATTTTTAGTGGAATTACTGTTGAAAATGATGTGAAATTGTATACAACGTAAAAGATAGTACTGGAAGTGTGCTTGGATTTAGTAGACAAACTGCTGAAGCCAATAAAAAGTCTGTTGGCAACGATGTCCCTAAAATTATTCTATGCAAATTAATTAATATAAATTTGAGTCTAGCTGATGGAATATTTGTTAAACATACTGATCATTTTCACAGATACTATATTTGCTTCATTCAAACCTAATGCTGAATTTGGAAGACCAATAATATTTATGAACCATGTTATCCTGTAGATATTTGATCCTATTTACGATTTAAAAATTACTATATCCAATGAAAATGACATTCTGATTGACTATAATGGTGCTTGTGTGACACTTGTTTTAAGAATGTGCTAATAAATTTTATCCTTACTAAATCATGAACAAAATCAGAAGTCGTCAGTTGTACTCATTCACTATGAATGAGAAAAGTGAATATAATTTAAATGCATCCGACAAGGATACAAAGATTGAAATAAATATGGGTGATGGATGGCTTCATTCGAATCATACATGCTTACACATGAACTTTAGAACTGTCATAGCTAATTGTGATAGATCAGAAACAGATTATCCAATACATGACAGAAAATCCAATATAAAATTAGTTGATAGTTATGTGGCAAAACTGTTTGATTTTGTGACCATAAAGAAAGAAAATAACATTTTATCTAGAATCGAAAATCCTTTTATGTCTTCACACCTATGTTATATTAGACTTAATCTCTTGCTGATAACATAAGCTTAGAATGATATATTCTTAATAAAGGAAAAATAATGAGTAAGAAAAATGTAGTACCTTATCTACTATCAATGCTCCATGGATTTTTTAATGATTATAAAGAAATGATGTGGGAACCGGATTTAACAGTAATTTTTACAAGATCTTCTAGTTCTGGAGATGCAATTCTTAGATAGCCTGCCTGTAATGACACTGAAGTTGAAATTAAAGATGCACTATCTAAGGACTAAAAAAACTGTAACAGAACCAATGGAAATTTGTGTACCAGTTGTTAAATATAAACCACATTACAAGTTCAAACAACGAGAAAATAGTCTTTAAAATCCAAAAGTTCTGATATCTTTTTATGAACTATAAACGGTAGGATCGAGTGGTAAGATAATTGTCAGTATAGATATCATGGAGTACTATAATGCAGAATTTGATATGCCACATTTCGTATTTGTTACATTTCTGACGAATCTTAAAAATAATCGGTTACTTGACTCTTCATTATTCAACCACGTTATTCTACAGAATATGCACTTTAAGAATGCAAGAAACGAAATTTTCCCCATAGGAGATGTGGAATATTAAACCCCCCAAATAATTTTCTCGAAGTATGCAATGCATTTCTCGCTTTTAAACGAGTCACACTACTCAAATTAGACACTGACATATCCCTATTTAATTTCATTTCAAATTATCCAATCTAGATGATTAACATGTTCATAGGAAGAATGTTGTAACTTCACAGAAAACCACTATTAAACTATATTATAGTATAACAACGCATGGTAACAAAAAATTAACTTACTATGCACAGCACGGAATATGTACTGAAAATTTTTAGCTATATAAATGGATAAAAAATTAGAAACAGTTATAGAAATCTTAACTTCATGTTTGCACTTCATCTTGAAGCATTTTAAGAAAGACAGAGGAAATTAAAACTGAAAAATTTCAGTACGTCAATTAGAATATGTCAGCATTTTGAATTCTCAAAAATCGGTTAATATTTGCATGAGATCAATGCTTGTTCCACCATACAGCCATACAGAACAACATATGTCTTGCCTGTGTAAGCCTTCTCAGGCAACTGACAGATCAGAGTGTACAGCTTTTATTTATCCGGCAGTGTGTGGCCTCTAGATAAAGTACTACTGATCTAGCACAAGGCTTCCATCAGTGCTGGCATCAGAGATAAGGCAGCATACTGACTGACCTGCTTTGCCTCCCATAAACATTCTTTCGCACTGTTAACTATGCACTTCGTAACTTCATTCAGAGATGGCACTAAAGCAATCGCCCTTTAAAACTACATGGGAATATACTTCCATTTTAAAATGTAATTTTCTTTTTAATTCTTATGCTATGTGTTGCAAAGGAACATTACAATTATTTACATTTCATCACTTCAAATAAACTGCGAAAATGTGAAGAAAATTTATTTACATCCAAAATAGACTAATGAGAATAGCATTATTAGAATGTACTTTGTCACTCAAATGACAACTACACTCCTGGAAATGGAAAAAAGAACACATTGACACCGGTGTGTCAGACCCACCATACTTGCTCCGGACACTGCGAGAGGGCTGTACAAGCAATGATCACACGCACGGCACAGCGGACACACCAGGAACCGCGGTGTTGGCCGTCGAATGGCGGTAGCTGTGCAGCATTTGTGCACCGCCGCCGTCAGTGTCAGCCAGTTTGCCGTGGCATACGGAGCTCCATCGCAGTCTTTAACACTGGTAGCATGCCGCGACAGCGTGGACGTGAACCGTATGTGCAGTTGACGGACTTTGAGCGAGGGCGTATAGTGGGCATGCGGGAGGCCGGGTGGACGTACCGCCGAATTGCTCAACACGTGGGGCGTGAGGTCTCCACAGTATATCGATGTTGTCGCCAGTGGTCGGCGGAAGGTGCACGTGCCCGTCGACCTGGGACCGGACCGCAGCGACGCACGGATGCATGCCAAGACCGTAGGATCCTGCGCAGTGCTGTAGGGGACCGCACCGCCACCTCCCAGCAAATTAGGGACACTGTTGCTCCTGGGGTATCGGCGAGGACCATTCGCAACCGTCTCCATGAAGCTGGGCTACGGTCCCGCACACCGTTAGGCCGTCTTCCGCTCACGCCCCAACATCGTGCAGCCCGCCTCCAGTGGTGTCGCGACAGGCGTGAATGGAGGGACGAATGGAGATGTGTCGTCTTCAGCGATGAGAGTCGCTTCTGCCTTGGTGCCAATGATGGTCGTATGCGTGTTTGGCGCCGTGCAGGTGAGCGCCACAGTCAGGACTGCATACGACCGAGGCACACAGGGCCAACACCTGGCATCATGGTGTGGGGAGCGATCTCCTACACTGGCCGTACACCATTGGTGATCGTCGAGGGGACACTGAATAGTGCACGGTACATCCAAACCGTCATCGAACCCATCGTTCTACCATTCCTAGACCGGCAAGGGAACTTGCTGTTCCAACAGGACAATGCACGTCCGCATGTATCCCGGGCCACCCAACGTGCTCTAAAAGGTGTAAGTCAACTACCCTGGCCAGCAAGATCTCCGGATCTGTCCCCCATTGAGCATGTTTGGGACTGGATGAAGCGTCGTCTCACGCGGTCTGCACGTCCAGCACGAACGCTGGTCCAACTGAGGCGCCAGGTGGAAATGGCATGGCAAGCTGTTCCACAGGACTACATCCAGCATCTCTACGATCGTTTCCATGGGAGAATAGCAGAATGCATTGCTGCGAAAGGTGGATATACACTGTACTAGTGTCGACATTGTGCATGCTCTGTTGCCTGTGTCTATGTGCCTGTGCTTCTGTCAGTGTGATCATGTGATGTATCTGACCCCAGGAATGTGTAAATAAAGTTTCCCCTTCCTGGGACAATGAATTCACGGTGTTCTTATTTCAATTTCCAGGAGTGTATATACACAATCTGTGATTGAAAACATTTGCTCCCAGAATGCCCCAGACCGGGAGTGGGCTGGCCAGGCAAGCAATGGGAATCATCGGACGTCAAGTTGCTGCTGAAGAAGCTCTGCATCCTCAGTTAAAGACACAGAAGAGTAGCTGTTAGGAAGTCGCTGAAAAAAAACCAGAGGAGGGGAAGACGAGAAAAATAGAGAAATTGAAAAATTCCTTCCGATGGTTTCCCACATTTGGCGCTGAAGGTTTTTGGACTTTTTGACAATGAACTTATTCATTTATTTACTTTTTTCATTCACCATAATTCATTTGACTTATTTTCTTACGCTCAGATTTTATAAAAAAATATTAAACTTTTTTCTTATATTCACATTTTGCGAGAGAAAAATAATTTATAATAAATGAAAGTGAGAATAAAAAAATATTCATTTTTATTAATTGTATAAGTGATTTAATATAAAACAGACACTTTTTAAATGAAAGCATGTGAATTGTGACCTAAAATTGTGAGTGTAGTAGGATAAAAGTACCAGACATAGGTAACTTGCGTCGGTCCTGGCGTGAGGCAGGACTGAGCAACGTGAGCTATAAATGGTACCTTTGTGCTACTGATGTAAATTCTTAAATACCCAACGACAGAGTTCTTTTGTCTGTTAATATTTTTGATTAAACTAAGTAGACAGAATCACTATTACAGCTGAAAAGTGTTAGCTCAAACCGAATGATGAGTGTTGTGTGGTACACTTAAATAAGAATAATTGAGCTATGAAAGGTGTTAAACCAGCATGTAACTGAAAGACATATAGTGATTAACAACTGAAGGAATCCGAAGTATCCAAAAAGCTGTTTGGACAGATTACCTATGCTGAAGATGGGATGAAGACCAGACAAATAAACGTGAGTAAATAAAGAAAATGTTACAAAGCGTTAGCTTATCCAAGGTGAACAAGCTATAGAAGATGCCATCTGAATCAGATCTTATGATTGGATGTGGTTGCAGTCTCAGTGACATTAACATCAAAGACATTGCTAGTTTTCAAGCAGTTTCAACTGGTCTCAACAAAACCTGTCCTGGAACTCCTTATTAGTAGGGTAAAGAGAGCGTCAGCACATTTTGTTAGTGTGGCTTACCTACCTCAGGGGCAAGGATACATCCAGGGGCAAACCTGTTGTTCTGGTTTGACTGTCAGATCTTTAACCTGTTGTCCTGCTAAGATGATTATGAACCCCCCCTCCCCCCGGGGATTATCCGTCATTCCGAGAAACCACCCCAAATCTCCCCTCCTCCCCCTTCTCCTCCTCCTCCTCCCCCATACCTCCGGGAACTCCCCTTGCCGAACAAGCACGTTTTTGATATCGAACTAATTGAATAATTAATTAAATCGAACGATTAATTAATTAATCCCTCCCCCTCTGGGAAAACTTCCAGCCCTGCCCCTCTCCTCCCCCACCAGGAAACTGGCGGGAAAAAGACACAGTTGATCAGCTATTTGAGGGGGAATCGATTGCAGTGTACGGAATATTATTTAAGCAATTTCTGGTAGACAAGACAGTGTGTGGAATATAGTTTATTTAATCAATTAAAGGGCTACAAGGCAGTGTTTGGTATATACGAGGGTTACCCTGAAAGTACTGCACTGCATTTTTTTTTCTCAGCCGAAAACAATGCTACATACCCAAAACGTTACGAATGTATTATTTGAAGTCTCCTGAGTGAGTGTGCAAAGCTTCCATCACGTCTGACACATAGCATAGCTGCAGAACAGTTTCAAAATGGCGTCTGTAGGTGATGTACGTTACAAGCAATGTACCGTCATTGAATTTCTCACTGCAGGGAAAGAAACTGTGAGGAATATTCACAAACGCTTGTGCAAAATCTATGGAGCATCTGCTGTCGAAAAAAGTACAGTTAGTCGCTGGGCACAGAGGGTGAGGTCATCAGAAGACGGTTTGGCAGAACTAAACGATATTCAGCGGTCGGGGAGACCATCCACAACTGTCACACCTGACAGTCCTCACTTACCCTCATCGGACTTCCACTTGTTTGGGCCATTTAAGGATGACATTCGTGGAAGACATTTTGAGGAAGATGAGGAGGTCATTCACACAGTGAAGCACTGGCTCCACCACCAGCACAAAGATTGGTACCGACAGGGCATACATGCCCTTGTTTCATGCTGGAGGAATTCCATAGAACAGGGTGGATATTAGGAGGAGAAATAGATAAAACACCATTCTTTCGTGTGTGTAATTCTCATTATGTTCAATAAAGAATTATTGCTGAAAAAATGCTGTGCATTACTTTCTGGGCAACCCTCGTAGTTTATTTATTTATTAAACGAATGTGTCAGTAAATTGACTGCAGTCTATTGAATACTGTTTACTTAAACATTTGAAGAGTGATAAAGCAGTATGAGATATTTTAAAAAATGAGCGCTTTTTTATCCCGATTGCACAACGAATGTCATCAGCATAACTCACCACACATTGTTAAAAATCTTTCGCACCTACTGCAGGGTATTGCACGTACATACTCCCGACCGCTTTGCTCGGTCGACTGCTTTGCTTATCCCCCCCCCCCCCCCCCCCCCACACACACACAGGGCGCACTACACCCGCTCGAGCCCTGCGACTGGCAGACCGAATATCCGGCTAATCCCCGAACAAAAGCGTCAGGTGGTGGCAAACCTTTGATATTGATACCTGAGAAATTCCTGTCGAAACACGTGCTCTCTCTCTCTCTCTCTCTCTCTCTCTCTCTCAAGTGGCTACATCCTAATTCTATTGCATTTCCTCGCTTCCTACTGGTGGATACTGGGATTGGAATATCTGGCAGGATTCGATCCTGCAACCACCTGGTTTCCAAATCCTGTTGGATTTTATTTCCTTTGCCTCTTATCGGTGGATACTGGCACAGTTACGACATTTGCTAGGAAGTCCATTACACTGGAGGTAGCTGAAAATTTCAAATTTCAGCTCAGTTGCATGCAGTGTCCTTAAAGAACCTGCAGAGGGCGTGGACTGGTGTGTTTGCTCACAATACCACTATTGGAAACAATACATCGATCAACTGGGAATTTGACGTTGCAGGTGGGTTTTCAAAGCGCTACAGAATTTCTAAAATGACTCCGCCACTTGGGTAGAGTTCACGCCTGATCACCTCACTTCCGCTTCCTATGACGTAATAACTGGATTCACTGAGGAATGGAATGGGGTGCTGTATAGTAGCCTCCGTTTGGGGTCTCCCAGATGTGTGTCTACCATCAGGGCGCTTCTGCGAATATCAAAACTGCTCAATCTCCTAATTACAGATCACGTTACTATATACCACTGGAAACAGACCAGATATTGGCCTCTTTTGATCTCGCGGCCCCCAAGTTGCGGCATTCTGTTGATCAGAAAATTCCAGACTCGCTTTCTGTCTGTCTCTGTCTCTCAAGAGGCCACTCCCTGTTTGTGTGTGTGAACCAATGTCTCCAAACATCTATCCTCAGAATACTGAGTTCCTATTGGCTTATGCTGGAGAGAAAGAGGCAGCTTCGATATAAAAAATAAAGTGAAATATTCTATTTGCACTACCCTATAAAATTAATTGCTTAACAATTTACAGGAGTCAAATAGACCACTTTAAACACTTACCTCCACCAAATGCTGATCCTTTTTCGTAATAAAACATATTTTCAACATTTGAGTATCACACGCAAACATTACACAAATCAAATCTGCGCCACAAATAGATTGTAGCAGTAAATATATCCAAGGTCTTGTATGCATCGATTATTGAGAGCACAAATACCCCAGTCCACCACAATGATTCCACTACACATATCTGGTGAAAAAAATTCTGCCGATAATACAAACGCGCAATCGTGATACGTGCGCCATCTGCTGGTTGCAGAGTAGCCCGGTCAACGCCGGCCAGAGAGACCTGCACCCACGCCCACACTGACCAAGCCCATTCCCTGGCATCCACACGTCTGCTTTACTGAAGGTTCAGAGGTTGGAGCGACTGTCACCAAGCAGTGAATCCATCAATTTACGTGGGGATATAATCAACCAGTGTAAACACCCGTCATATTGAATCTTCCCACGCAACACACACATCGGTTTCTGTAGCCGCTCACCCAGCACACTAATCACTTTGCCACCTCTTGCTGACGTGGACACGATCAGACAAGTGTAGTACGTAAAGATTTTAAACTCGAATATGAAAGATTTTAAGTTCCTAAGTGAAGAACCACATATGTATGGTGTCTGTCAATGTTAAGTTTTATGCTATAACGTCCTAGATTGATAAGGTTTCATTGTATACAGTGGTAGTAACAACTGACTGAACAACCATTTGCATATGATATCTGTTAATGTTAAGTTTTATACCCATAACGCCGCAATTTGGTAAAGTTTCAATGGATATAGTGGAAGTAACAACATAATACAAGTACGACATAAATCTATTTCACTTAAAAGTCCAGACTCCTGATAAATGAACTGTATAATGCAAGCAATACTAAAAAGAAACGAAAATTTTATCGCTAAACCCTTGCATGCTTAAGACATGAATACCAAAATTATTAATTAACTTTATCAATTATTACACCAAATTTAAAATTAATTCTTTAACTCTATAACTATAATTTATTTGTCACATCTTTGTACATTCATTTTCAATAAGTACGTATGGCTGCAAATTACACTACTGGCCAATAAAATTGCTACACCATGAAGATGACGTGCTACAGACGCGAAATTTAACCGACAGGAAGAAGATGCTGTGATTGCAAATGATTAGCTTTTCAGAGCATTCACACAAGGTTGGCGCCGGTGGCGACACCTACAACGTGCTGACATGAGGAAAGTTTCCAACCGATTTCTCATACACAAACAGCAGTTGACCGGCGTTGCCTGGTGAAACGTTGTTGTGATGCCTTGTGTAAGGAGGAGAAGTGCGTACCATCACGTTTCCGACTTTGATAAAGGTCGGATTGTAACCTATCGCGATTGTGGTTTATCGTATCGCCACAACGCTGCTCGTGTTGGTCGAGATCCAATGACTCTTAGCAGAATATGGTATCGACGGGTTCAGGAGGGTAATACGGAACGCCGTGCTGGATCCCAACGGCCTCGTATCACTAGCAGTCGAGATGACAGGCATCTTATCCGCGTGGCTGTAATGGATCGTGCAGCCACGTCTCGATCCCTGAGTCAACAGATGGGGACGTTTGCAAGACAACAACCATCTGCACGAGCAGTTCGACGACGTTTGCAGGAGCATGGACTATGAGCTCGGACACTATGGCTACGGTTTCCCTTGACGCTGCATCACAGACAGGAGTGCCTGCGATGGTGTACTCAACGACGAACCTGGGTGCACGAATGGCAAAACGTCATTTTTTCGGATGAATCCAGGTTCTGTTTACAGCATGTGGGGCGGCGGGTGGAATTATTGTTTTTTGTTATATACGTTTGAATGTAGAAACACTTCCCGGCCGATGCACCATATGTGGGGCGGCGGGTGGAATTATTGTTTTATATAATGTTTTGTGATGTAGAAAAGATGCATTTCCCGGCCGATTAACCATATGTGCGGCGGCGGGTGTAATTATTTTAAATGCTGTTATTTAAACGTAGAATGTTATGTAGAAAAGAGAAAAGATGCAATTCCCTGCCGTTTAACCATATGTGGGGCGGCAGGTGGAATTAATTGTTATATAAGTGTTCCTCTTAAAGTAGTAAAGGAGTTTTGCTATTTGGGGAGCAAAATAAATGATGATGGACGAAGTAGAGAGGATATAAAATGTAGACTGGCAATGGCAAGGAAAGGGTTTCTGAAGAAGAGAAATTTGTTAACATCGAGTATAGATTTAAGTGTCAGCAAGTTATTTCTGAAAGTGTTTGTATGGAGTGTAGCCATGTATGGAAGTAAAACATGGACGGTAAATAGTTTGGACAAGAAGAGAATAGAAGCTTTTGAAATGTGGTGCTACAGAAGAATGCTGAAGATTAGATGGGTAGATCACATAACTAATGAGGAAGTATTGAATAGGATTGGGGAGAAGAGAAGTTTGTGGCACAACTTGACCAGAAGAAGGGATCGGTTGGTAGGACATGTTCTGAGGCATCAAGGGATCACCAATTTAGTATTGGAGGGCAGCGTGGAGGGTAAAAATCATAGGGGGAGACCAAGAGATGAATACACTAAGCAGATTCAGAAGGATGTAGGTTGCAGTAGGTACTGGGAGATGAAGAAGCTTGCACAGGATAGAGTAGCATGGAGAGCTGCATCAAACCAGTCTCAGGACTGAAGACCACAACAACAACAACATAAGTGTTCCTATTATTTATGCTGCTGTTTTGCCGTTCTCAACACTGGCTCTCTAACTACAATTTTGGCAACCAGGAAGTAATTAGCAAAAAGGGGAGCCTGTAATTAGAATTCCTAGTGCCCACTTCATTTGAGAAATACACTTATAGCTACAGCTTATAGCTCTGAGGAATTAGGAGATTGTCTGGGATTCATAATCAAAAACGATCGTGAAAAAAAAAAACGTTCGATATATTCTGAAAGTCACAGATGAAAAAAAAAAAAAAGAATCCACACAATCTGACTAACAGAGCAGTTCAGAGTCTAATGCGCTGATGCAACTATAACTGTCCAAATTAAATGTTTTAATGAATGCTCGCCATAATTTGATGATAATGTTCATCAAACGCCACGCTAAATAATGGTAGAATGTCTGTCCCGCGGCGGCACGTGAAAATACGACATACGCAAACTGAAGATATATCATTAAAGTCATCCCAGAATTAACACTTCTCTCGAAAATGATTTCATGGTTACGCGTATCCCAAGTAACTTAATACGGCATCCGAGGCTGTTTATAGCAATGATACCGACGTGGCGCGACTCCCGACACAGTTGCCGTGCTATTCAGCGTCTGGAGAGAACTGGGGCTTAGCTTCCTCGCGCAGCGTTCTTATATATAAAGCCGCGGTGCGGACGGCTAAGGGAACGCCTGATCAAATCGGCTCTCCGATCAAATCGGCTCTCCCGACTAGCCGCTGGGCTAGTAATGCACCACATTAAGTTATTGAATAAATCATAGCTTCTTTTGCTGATGGCCGATGAAGCTCTCAATTTAAATGTGCATTCAGCACACAGGTAAGTAATCATAATAAAAGTTTGACGTGGCTAAGTGAAATATTTTGGGCGAGAGAATTAATTTAATTACACTGCACGGAGTAGACGAGCTCTGAACTTGTCCTTTGGAGATACGCTATCGCTATAGTTTTATAGTTATTCAAATGAAACTCATCACATCTTTATGGTTATAGCGGATCTCCATTCTACTTAAATCTAAACATCCTAGCCTTATTTATTAGCCTACTTAATCTATCTTGCTTCCTCAAGTTTTAAGACAAAAACCAGAAAATTATGAATTTCAACTAAAATCTTAATTTGTGAGATCCAAAGTACTGTTTCTATTAAATTATTATTGAAAAGGAATTTAAGTATAAATTTTTAAATCTCTAGCTCTTTTCTGTTGCGCCAATGATTTTTACAGAAAAACGTCCAAATTTCGAAAATGGTTAAAGTTATTGAACTGACATTCAACACATGTTGATTTAGTATTACTCCTGACATGCTAGAAACATTTTAGATTATTTACTTGATTTTTAAAGTATTGCGCAACCTTTATGACGTCAGAGCTAGTTACCGCAGACTGGCTGGCACACAATGGAAAGACTGCTGTGAATTTACTACGGCGTGAGTAGGCTGCTTCCCTACAAGCATCATGATGGTCGCATCCGTGTTTGGCGACATCGCGGTGAACGCACATTGGAAGCGTGTATTCATCATCGCCATACTGCCGTATCACCCGGCGTGATGGTATGGGGTGCCATTGGTTACACGTCTCGGTCACCTCTTGTTCGCATTGACGGCACTTTGAACAGTGGACGATACATTTGAGATGTGTTACGACCCGTGGATCTACCCTTCATTCGATCCCTGCGAAACCCTACATTTCAGCAGGATAATGCACGACCGCATGTTGCAGGTCCTGTACGGGCCTTTCTGGATACAGAAAATGTTCGACTGCTGCCCTGGCCAGCACATTCTCCAGATCTCTCACCAATTGAAAACGTCTGGCCAATGGTGGCCGAGCAACTGGCTCGTCACAATACGCCAGTCACTACTCTTGATGAACTGTGGTATCGTCTTGAATCTGCATGGGCAGCTGTACCTGTACACGCCATCCAAGCTCTGTTTGACTCAACTGCCATGCGTATCAAGGCCGTTATTACGGCCAGAGGTGGTTGTTCTGGGTACTGATTTCTCAGGATCTATGCACCCAAATTGCGTGAAAATGTAATCAGTCTCAGTTCTAGTATAATATATTTGTCCAATGAGTACCCGTTTATCATCTGCATTTCTTCTTCGTGTAGCAGTTTTAATGACCAGTAGTGTAATACTCAGAAAGAGGGCAAAGTGGTCCACCTCCACGTTGGTGAGACGCGAGCAACGACATGCAGAGCATGATCATATGGCTCTGTGTGTTGGCTAAGCGACCAGCCCATAAGGTTAGAAAGGACCTGCCTTATGTACAAAGATGGTGGGTTGATCCGAAGAGTAGCAGCGGTGAAAAAATAAGGTCCCTTTGTTTCTTTTAACTGTACCTCAATCTCTGATGTACCTCACATTCCCTGCAGCTTTGTCCATGTGAACGTTCCAGTTTAAGCTGGAACTGAGTGGAAGTCGGAGAGCGTTGTATCTAAGACTTTCTGGCATCCTGTGGTGAAACAAGGCGAGCTGAGTTAATGCGACAGCACAGTGTTTAGATCTCTCGGCGGTATTCGAAAACATGTCGTCATAGTTCCGACAATCTTGTCCAATGTGTAAGGCCAGTGCCAAATGAAACTCTCTCGTGAAAAATGAGGTAGTAGAAAAGACAATACGAGCAGTTACAGTGGTGTTTCTTATTGGGTACATTATGAAGACTGCACATCATTTGAAAAGTGAAGGAAGGATGAGGATTTTGCTACTGCATTGTAGTGCATTCCCAAACTACATACAGGTACTGCAACCCAAAGGAGATCTGTGTCCCTCAGGGTGCATTCATATCTGTCAACCAAACATTCGCTCTATCCTCGTTATTTTTTACCATCCAACGGAGAGAAACTCGAACTACAAAAACTCCACTAACATCACCAAATAGAGAACTCGATAGGATAGGGGCTGGTGACCTCAGATGTTAAGTCCCATAGTGCTTAGAGCCATTTGAACCATTTTTCAATAAGATTTAGTCGCAGAAGACGCTGAATAGTACCGTGTTGTAGTGGTTATGTTACTAAAGTGTTGAATGGGGGTTAGTGAGCTCAAAACTCACTTGGACTGTACCATTTTAATTTCTATATTCGGTTCGACTACATTCTAGAAGTATCCACAAATGTTAAGCATCATTGTACTGGAATGTTCTGTAGCTGTTTATATACTGTATTTGTTCTGGCCGGAGGCAGTTCGCTCCCCGCTCTTGTAAGTGCAAGTGCTGAATAAACCTTCGTTGAGTGAAGTTAGCGTTCGTCATTCATCTACTTACACCTTCTTCTACGTGACATTAATCTGGTGGAGACGCTGGGTATTGGACCTTGTGATAATGCCCATTACCGACGACACAGTGGCTCCCATCAGGCCACGACACAGCCGCCGTTTACGTGGCGAGAAACCCGAGTTCGAGCCATATTCAACAGATCGCACTCTATCGGAGACAGAAGAAGAAGCGGGCGTTACGATAACAGCAACTGTGTGCCACCACATGAGACCTCCTTCCGGGTTCTCTGATGAGGATAGCCAAGATCCAAATAAATGGTTGAAGGTATATGAGCGTACGTACAGCCAAATTTAATAAATGGGATGAAACCGTGTGTTTGGCTAACGTACTTTTCTACTTGGAGAGCACTGCCAAGCAATAGTATGAGAACAACGAGGAGAAGTTCACAAGCTGGGAAGCATCCCAGGCGGAATTGCGCAGGTATTTCGGCGACGCACAACGACAGAAGTACATGGCTGGACATAAATTAAAGTGCAGGGCACAGCGTCCAGAAGAAACTACAGCATCCTACATTTAAGACGTCTTGGAGCTGTGTAAAATAGTGGATCCTAGAATGAAGGAGGAAGATAATGTTGCCTAGGACATGTATCAAGCCCTACACTTGAAGGAGGTTCGACAGCAGACGACTTCATAAAATGGTGCCAGTATATCAAGACAATGCATCAAAAAAGAATTAAACGCAAGTAGTTTGAACGGTTTCCAAACGTCGTATTGATGTCTGTGATGGAGGAAGCAACTGATTTTACAAGTGTTCTTCGTCAGATATTTAGAGAAGATCAGAAGGTACTTGGATTGCACGGTGAGCAGAATCCGAGACACTTCAGGAGGTCATGAGAGAGGAAGTGGAAGAGACATTGAACCCAATCCCTCGTCCTTCATTTCCCTTTAAAACTGAGAAAAAGTCGAGACCCAGGTGGAGTTATGTTCCCACATTGCCGCATGAGGAACCTGTTTGGCACCAAGGAAGACTGACGTTTGGAGGACCCAGGATAACCAACCCGTATGTTTCCACTGCGGATGACCGGGACATGTGGTGCTGTGGTGCGCTATTGTCGAGAAAGGCGGCGGATATTTGATGACGCCCGCGCCAGAAGACAGCAGACCGATCTTAGCCGACGCCAACTCCGGGACGACGACGGTGAGCAAGAAGATGTGGGTGCAGGACGACGTAGGTCACCATCGCTGAAGCCAGCCACCGGAGAGGGCGCTCCCCAATACGCCGATCACAGTTTCCATCGCCGTATAGAAGCTCCAGCCGATCACCTAGCCGCCACAACCTGGAAAACTAAAGGGTGCGATCTTCCATGGAGATGAGGCCGCTGAAGAGAAAAATCCTCCGCCGTCGATCACTACAAAACTGATAGGAAACTACGTCGATATCCTCATGGATGGTCGACCAGCCCAATCACTTGTGGACTGTCATTTCGGGGATGTACCGTCGCCAGTTGCAGAAAACCGTACTAGTCGACAGCAAAACATCTCTGCTGAAGGTGGCTAATGGGAAGAATGTAGAACCTACAAGAAGATGTACCATTCGTGTGGGTATAAGTGGCCATACACAACCCTTAGAATTCATTGTCTTACACGAGTGTAGTCAAGACATTCTCGGATGGGACTTTTTGAAAGCATCTCAGGCAATTATAGACTGTGGTCGCTCGAAGATTATGCTAGACGAGATGAGATACTGTTGACAGGAAGATGCGCATCCGAGCGTGTGGAGACTATTGCGCTGGATGAAGTGATCATTCCTGCAGTAGCGCTAGAAAGGTAACTGTCATGTGTCATGCCATGCATCAACCCATGGATCTTGTAGTGGAACGTAAGAGAAACATACCACTGAAGAATAACTTGGCCATCCCAGCCTCTGTCGTCTCGTTTAAGAACGGATTCAGTGAATTGTGGACAGTTAACTGTCGCCAAGAACCGTAGATCCGTCCAAGACACATGTGCGTAGCAAACGCTGAACCGTTAATTGAAGAACAGCTGAGCGTCATAGAAACCTCCCATGCCGAGTCTGTGGGCGAAATTAGCACTACCACTGCGACACAAGATCTTCTATCTCGACTATCACCAGATCTCACTAAGGAACAACAGGAGAAGATACTTGCCATTATTCAAGAGTTCTCTGAATGCTTCAGTCCACAGGTGAAGAGCAAATTAGACAAACCGACGATGAAGCACCGGATTAGCACTGGAGACCATCAACCAATGAGCCACAGAGCATACCGTGTGTCAGCAACGGAACGTCGAATAATTCGCGTCGAAGTAGAGAAAGTGATGAATAATGAAATCATTCAACCTTCGCAGAGCACACTTTTTTTTCTTTTTTTTTTTTGGTCGTGTGACTAGGGCCTCCCATCGGGTAGACCGTTTGCCGGGTGCAAGTCTTTTGATTTGACGCCATTTCGGCGACTTGCGCGTCGATGAGGATGAACTGATGATGATTAGGACAACACAACACCCAGTCCCTGAGCGGAGAAAATCTCCGACCCAGCCGGGAATCGAACCAGGGCCCTTAGGGTTGACATTCCGTCGCGCTGACCCCTCAGCTACCGGGAGCGGACAGAGCCCATGCTCATCACCAGTGGTCCTTGTCAGGAAGAAGGATTGCAGTTGGCGCTTTTGTGTTGATTACAGGAAGCTTAAAAAGGTAACTAAAAAGGACGTTTACCCTCTTCCACGAATTAACGATACACTAGATTGTCTGAAGGTGGCTAAGTTTTTCTCGACCATGGACATTTACTCGGGATACTGGCAAATCGAAGTAGATGAGGCTGATAGTGAGAAAACTGCATTCATCACCCCTGAGGGACTGTATGAGTTTAAGGTAATGCCGTACGGTTTGTGTAATGCACCAGCAACTTTTGAACGGATGATGGATAATCTTCTACGTCACCTGAAGTGGATGATATGTCTTTGTTATTTAGATGACATTATAGTGTTCTCAGAGACATTTGATGAACATATAAAAAGACTGAGGGCCGTTCTTAAGTGTCTCCAACAAGGCTGACTGAAACTTAATCCAAGAAAGTGTCTCTTTGGAGCAAAACGAGGTCACCAGGCTGGTAGTCAACAGGGCGGTGGCTCGTGTCATACCTTCGGCGAGTGTTGTCTTGAGCCTGCAGCATGCGGAGTCGAGCTAACTGCCCAGCTTCCTCAGCTCTGGTTAACACCTGGCTGATGTAGTCGTCGTCCACGTCATCAGGATGTAACGGAAACACAGTGTCCATCGTCGTAGTCGCCTCACGCCCATGCGCCAGGAAGAATGGCGTAAATCCTGTGGTGTCTTGTTTGGCGGTGTTGCAGGCAAACGTCACGAAAGGTAGCACTTCATAAAAAAAAAAGGTTCAAATGGCTCTGAGCACTATGAGACTTAACTTCTGAGGTCATCAGTCCCCTAGAACTTAGAACTACTTAAACCTAACTAACCTAAAGACATCACAAACATCCATGCCGATGGCAGGATTCGAACCTGCGACCGTAGTGGTCGCGCGGTTGCAGACTGTAGCGCCTAGAACCGCTCGGCCACCCCGACCGGCGCACTTCATCCCAGTTGCTCTGCTCAATATTGACGAACGTTGATAGCATGTCCGCCAAGGTTTATTAAGGCGTTCAGTAAGCCTGTTCGCGGATGGAGGCAGTCGTCAAGTGATGAGGAATGTCACAAGATTCGATTGAAAAACTTTCCCTCGATCCGTAATTAACGACCTTGGGCACCGTGTTTTAATACAATGTCTTTCACGGAATTTGGCTACCTCGGATGCTTCGGCTGTTTTCACGGCTTCTGTAATGCCATAGCGTGTCAGATAATCAGTGCAAACAACAATCCATATGTTGCCACTCGCAGACGTTGGAAATCGTCCGAGGAGGTTAATCCCAACACGCTGGAAAGGCGTTTCGGCTGGTAGAACTGGTATGAGTCGGCCAGGTGGTTTCTGAGGAACTGCCTTTCTCCTCTGGCACTCTCTACAGCGCGACACATAGTGACGGGCACTCCTAAATAAACCTGGCCAGAAAAGTCTCGTGCGGATTCTATCGTATGTCTTAATAAATCCTAAATGTCCGGCCTCAGGTGTGTCATGGAATTTCTGTAGAACATCTAAGCGCATGTGTTTAGGAATTACTGGTAGCCACCTCTTTCCAAACGGATCAAAGTTTTTCTTGCAAAGTAATCATTTAATTACCTTAAATTGTCCTTTCACATCCTCTGACAGATTTAAGGCAAGCATAAGTTGAGATATCTTGGCGTCCTTCTTCTGCTTAGGAGAGAGATCCTGGAGTGCAGCGAGACAGTCACTATCTTCATCAAAGTCTTGATGGTCTTGAACAGTGTTTCTTGACAGACAGTAAACATCTTGGTGTTTTCTTCCACTTTTGTACACTATGGTAATGTCATACTTTTGAAGCCGTAGTGCCCACCTGGTGAGTCGTTCTGTTGTATCCTTAAGACCTGTCAAGCAACAAAGTGAATGATTGTCTATAACAACTGTGAATGGCCTTCCATAGAGATACTGTCGAAATTTGCACATGGCCCGGATCACAGCAAGACATTCTCTTTCTGTAGTTGAGTCGTTTCTCTCGACTTTTGTAAGTGTCCTAGAAGCATAGGTTATAACCTTCACTTTTCCATCCGAAATTTGCACCAGAACGGCACCAATCCCATACCCACTGGCATCTGTGTGTAGTTCCGTAGGTGCTCTCTCATCATACAGACCAAATACAGGGTCAGTTGTCAGAGCTTTTCGCAGCACATGGAAAGAATCTTGTTTAGCACCACCCTAGATAAATCTAGCATCAGCTTTTAACAGCTCTTGGAGTGGCCTGGCTTTGATACAAAAGTCTTTGATTAAACGACGGTAATAAGAACATAATTCGAGGAAGCTTCTCACATCTCCGTTATAGATCTCATCTTTTCTGGGTTTGGCCACACACCTTCGTTTGACACACGGTGTAGTGGTTATGATACTAAAGTGTTGAATGGAGGGTAGTGAGCTCAAAACTCACTTGGACTGTACCATTTTAATTTCTATATTCGGTTCGACTACATTCTAGAAGTATCCACAAATGTTAAGCATCATTGTACTGGAATGTTCTCTAGCTGTATATATACGGTATGTGTTCTGGCCGGAGGCAGTTCGCTCCGCGCTCTTGTGTGCGTAAGTGCTAAATAAACCTTCGTTGAGTGAAGTTAGTGTTCGTCATTAATCTCATCACACCTTCTTCTACGTGCCCCTGTCTGCCGATATATTGAAAACAAATACCGTATGCATGCCAACATGAAGTTTACATGGCGATCCTATTCAGTTTACAGGTATTGGGCCACTGTAGCAGGTAGCCAGTGATCGTCATTCATACGTTAGGAGGACCATACCCTACAAAGGAATGATCGAAGAAGACAGCATACGATGGGTGGCCATGCATGGCAGACAAACAGCATGCATACCCGCTGAGGAGAAAGTCACGGCGGTAGGACAGTGGCAGTTCAGCAGCTTCAGCATACAGACTCTCAACTGGGCTACAGCAAAAGGTGCCAGTGGCCAAACGGATGCCACAATGGTGAACAGTGTTGAGACGGCATAAGAGGGGCGTAGTTCTATCTGCACCCTGGGAAGTACCATTGAGGACACGCAGGACACTGAGGGACCACATACAGCGAGCTGCCAGGTAAAACACATGGGAGGACCAAGAGCGTTTCCTATCGAACATGAGCCTGAGGAATTTCGAAGTTTCAACGAATGGAAGGGCAACGGGCCCAATATGTAAAGATGGTGGGAGAAACCATTTGCACCGTCAGAAATTCATTTAGACTGTTTTGTCAGGGGAAAAACGAAAGCCACTGTCGATGCTGCACGAGTAAAGACGATCAAGACATCGGTGAAGACGCCACTCGGTGAGACAGGTCCGTGGAGAACTGCAAAAGATGGCAAAATCGTCAACAAAGAGGGAGCTGGAGACATCTGGCTGGAGACAGGCTATTATAGGGTTAATGGCGACAGCAAAGTGGACGACGCTCAGGACGGAAGCCTGAAGCACACCTTTTTCCTGGATAAAGGTGTCCGACAAGGCAGAACCTACACGCACATTGAAAACTCGGTCTTTTAAAAATTCCTGAAGGAAACAGGGCAGGTGGCCACGGAAACCCCACGTGTAAAGAGTATGGGAAATACCAGTCCTCCAGCAGGTGTCGTAGGCATTCTCCAAATAACAAAACACGGCCACAGTCTGGGATTTCCGCAGAAAACCCTTTATGACATGGGTGGACAAAGTAACGAGGTGGTCAACTGCAGAACGCCGTGCTCGAAATCCACACAGTGTAATCGTTAGTAAATTGCGAGACTCGAGCCACCACACAAGCCGGGCATGAATCTTACATTCCATCACTTTGCAAATGCAGCTGGTGAGAGAGATGAGGTGGTAGCTAGAAGGAAGGTTTTTGTCCTTACTGGGCTTAGGTATGGGTATGACAGTGGCTTCACGCCAACATCCGGGAAATGTGCACTCTGCCCAGATGCGGTTGTACATGTTAAGCAGAAAGTGCTAGTCTGCAAGAGAGAGGTGCTGCAACATCTGAATGGGTGCAGCGTCTGGCTCTGGGATGGAGGAATGGGATGAACTGAGAGCATGGTCTAGCTCCCCCATAGTCAAGGCGGCACTGCAGCACTCAAGAGTCTGAGAAGAGAAGGGTATCGCCCGAGCCTCCTTCGCTCGTTTCCGATGGAGGAAGGCAGGGTGATAGTGGGAAGAGCTCGAAATGTCCGCAAAATGGCGGCCCAAGGTGTTGGAGATAGCAATAGGGTCCACATAACATCGTCTGCTACCTTCAGGCCGGAAACTGGCGAGTGGATCTTGGTCCCGGAGAACCGTCGGAAGTTGTCCCACATGACAGAGGAAGGGGTGGAACTCTTAAAAGAACTAGTGAATGCAATCCAGCTAGCTTCTTTGCTTTCCTGAAGAACGCGATGACACTTTGCACGCATCTGTTTATAATGAATGCAGTTTGCCATCGTAGGATGACGGTTAAAAACGCGTCTTGGCATGCCTCAGTCCACCAAGGGACTGGGACGCGGTGCAGTAAAGAGGAAGTGTGAGGAATGGAACGTTCTGCAGCAGTAAGGATAACGTTTGTGAGATATTCTACCTGGTCGTCACATCTGGGGAAATCTTTTTCTTTGAAGGTTGCCAGGAAGGAGTAAAGTTGCCAGTCAGCCTTAGTAAGCTGCCATTTGGGTGTGCACGCAGGTGTGGTAGGAGTCTGCAAACGGATAGCACACACGAAATAGTCGCTTGAGTAGGTGTCAGAAAGAATGGACCACTCAAGACGATGGGCAAACTGGGCAGTGCAGGATAGATCCAAATGAGAATGTGTGTGCGAGGAGTCAGAAAGGAATGTGGGTGCTCCAGTGTTAAGGCAGAAGTTGATTAAGAAGATCAGCCAAGAGGGCACCTCTCTGACAGGTTCTGGGAGAACCTCAAAGGGGATAATGCGCATTAAAGTCACCGAGTAGCAGAAATGGGGGAGATAGCTGCCCAATAAGATGAAGGAAATCTGCCCTGGTGACATCAAATGACGGAAAGACGAATGGTACGGAGGGAAAAAGTCAAGTGAGGAAGGAAAAGGCGAACTGCAACAGCCTGAAGATGGGTAGTCAGGAAGATGGGTTGACTATGAGCATCACCCCGTATGAGCAGCATGACGCCCCCATGAGATGGAATGCTGACCTCAGAGGGAAGGTCAAAACGACTGGGAAGAAATGTGAAAGCTCAAAGTGGTCGTGAGGACACAATTTTGTTTCTTGAAGGCAGAGTACAAGGGGACACTGCGATGCTAAAAGCATCGTAAATTCTCTTTGTGAGACCAAAAGCTGTAAACGTTCCATTGGAGGAGGGTCATGATGAGGAAGAGGTGAAGGGGTGTCACCTCGGTGGCTGCCGAGAGACAGTCTGTGAAGAGATGCTGCTACAGGGCACAGAAGCAGGAGTATCTTGCTCCATGGTGTCCACAGAAGCATAGGCTTGCTTGTGCTGTCAGTCTGTTGAGTCCAATGCAGAAAAACAGTTGGTGGTGCGCACCGGCGACACGGAGGCTGGCCGGGCTAAGGTATCACATGGCAAGACTGTCGGAGAGGATCTCTGAGTTGGGGAAGGAGAAGACCGTTTGCCTTTGGTGGACTTCTTCGAGCCTTTCCAGTTAGCAGAGGAAAACTGGGGTGTTGTTTGGCTGGAGGGACATAGGAAGTCTTCATCGGAGTACTCCTTCTGTCCTTTCCTGCCTACCAGTTGTGTAGCTGGTGGCTTCGCCCCTTGAGGCAAAAGTTTGATGGCTTGTTGCACAGCTGGATGGGGAGATGGCGATGCTACCTTGACACTAGGCGATTTCACAACCTCAGAGCTGAATTTGAGGTAGCATGTCTGTATGGCCATGTGCTTCATGGAGTGAGTGGTAACAAGAACAGAACTGTAAGTGCCAGACGGGAGAATGCAGGATTTGTGACTAGCCAATAACTTGCAAGCGACTGGGTAAGGCACTTTTTCCTTTACCCAGATCTCTTTGACAGCCTGTCCATCAAGATACATGGGACAATCCCCACAGGAGGTAGCATGGCCGCCATTGCAGTTGATACAGTGGGGAGAGGAGGCAGACAATCGCCCTTGTGCGCATCCCTACCACAGGTTATATTTTTGGCTGGGTGTCAACATGACATTTTAGTGTGGTTGAAACGATGACACTCGTAGCAGCACATTGACTTCGGAATGTATGGTCGGACTGCGATAATTTCATAGGTTGCTTTGATCTCAGATGGAAGCGCCACTCTATCAAAGGTGAGAAAAAGAGTGCAAGTGCGCACTGAGAAGGAATCTACCTTTTTCATCACCCGATGGACGGCAACGACATCCTGTTCAGATATGTAAGATTAGATTTTGGCCTCTGTCAGACCATCGAGCAGTCTAGTGTAAATAACACCCAGGAAGAATTCAAGAGTTCTATGGGCCTTGACACGAACAGGGTAGCCATGGAGAAGTGAGGTGGCAAGCAGTAGTTGTACTTGAGAGTCAGAAGTAGTCTCCAAAAGCAAAGTGCCATTCCGTAAATGAGAGCAGGATTTCCAGGACCAGCAATTGCATCAACACCTTTCTGAATAATAAACGGATTTACCGTCACAAAGGACTGACTGTCTTCAGTACGTGAGACCACGAGGAACTGTGGTGCAACTGGAAGGGTCTTTGAAATGTTAGCTTCATTCTGTTTACGTTTCGTAGACGTTGATTGTGAAGTTGATTGGCTCATTGCGAGAAAATCCCCCACGATTGCCAGTGTCTCCGACGGCGCGCTCCTTCCAACTGGTGACCCCCTTCACAAGGGGGAGCACCCACCTTAGGTGATTGTTCACACCATTGGTCACACCTACCAAACACCTGACTGAGGGGGCAATCGGCAATTTGGGGAGGTTGCAGCTCAGGCAATCACCCATCCCTAGGCCAGACCTGTACCAGTGGGTATGTGCGAACCTTACTTATCGACCCAAGGCTGGGAATTACGTGTTACCCAGTGACCTGTTACGCATGGGCCAGCCTCCAGGAGCACACAGGGAGGAAGAAGAAAAAGAGGAACCTCAAACGCCGAAGCGGAACAACAAGAGGAGAAGTGAAACAAAGAAAGGAAAAGGGAACGGAAAACAGTGGTGAGACTGTTCTTGTGTCAGCGACAGAAATGCGGAACATTCCCAATAACACCCCAGACACGTACCCCAAGGGAGGGGAAAAAGGATAGCAAGAGGATAGACATGCAGCACAGAAGGGAAAAGATTCTGCAAGGGCTGGGGCCCCATAGTAACCAAGAACGAACATGCCAAACAGTGGCGAGCCACCTGGGGGGATTACATTCCTTGGTGATTACAGTTATTATGCTATGGGAAGCAGGGATGGAGGTGGAGGCGTGAGCTCTTCCCAAGTGGAGGAACCCTTTTAGGAATTCTATAGGGCTTTAAAAACCAAATCACGTTGTCAGATACCCGATTGGTCAATTTATTGTTTCTGATAGTGGTACTGCAAGCACTCACACCAGTCCAAACCCTCCGCAGATTGTTTAAGCTGAAATTTGAAATTTTCAGCTACCTCCAATGTAATGGACTTCCTAGCAAATGACCTAACTGTGCCAGCATCCACTGACAGGAGGTGAAGAAAAATAAAATCCAGTAGGGTTTGGAAAGCGGGTGATTGCAGGATCGAATCCCACCAAAAGGCGGTGATAGTGATAGTTGGAATACTTGTATCCACCAATAGTAAGCAAGGGAATGCAACAGGATGTGGCCACTTGAGAGAGAGAAAGAACATCTGTTTCAACAGAAATTTCTCAGGCGTCAATATCAAAGGGTTGCCACTACCTGACGCTTTTGTTCATGGATTAACGGGACATTCGGTCAGCCAGTTGTGGGGTCCATGTGGACATAGTGCAGCCTGCTCGTGCAGGAATACACAAAGTGGTTGACCCAGTGAAGTGGTTGGGGGCACGTGCATGCAATGCCCTGCAGTCAGTGCAAAAGATTTTTTATCACTGTAATAAAGTGCAGTGAGTTGTGTTGATGGTATTCCTTACACAATCGTGATGAAAAAAACCACCCAATAAATTAAATATTGCATACTGCCTTGTAACCCTCAAAATGTTTAAATAAACAGTATTCCATACACTGCAACCGATTTCCCACCAATTTCTTTAAATAAATAAACTATATTCGATACACCACCTTGTATCAAATAAACTGTTTAAATAAACAATATTCCACACATTGCCTCGTCTACCAGAAGCTGCTTAAACAATATTCCATACATAGCAATTGACTTCCCACCTAACAGCCAATCAACTGAGTCTTTTTCCCAGCAATTTACAGGTGGGAGAGGGGTGGGGAGGACTGGGAGTTCCCAGAGGGGGAGAGGTTAATTAATAGATTGATTTACTTAATTAGTCAATTAATTTGATATCAAAAGCTTGGTAGTATCAGCTAGGGGAGTTCCCACAGGGGTGAGGGAGAGGGAGGAGTTGAGGGGGGAAAGGTTAGGGGATTTCTCGGAAGGACAGATTACCCCCAGGCAATCATAATCCACTTAGCAGAACAATAGGTTAACAACCTGTCAACCAAAAGAGGAAAATAGGTTTGTCCCTGAATGTACACTTGCACCTGATGTAGGCAACACATGCTGATGCTCTCTTTACCCTGCTGCACTCCTGGCCTCAGCCAATCTATACAGTTAACAGAACTGAGACCACAACTACGGAGCAAGTTAGCTGCTACGCTATTCACTGCACTGGTGATTCCAACAATGCCATCTGCATGACTTCGTGATTTGGTAAATAACTGAGTCACAAAATTGAATGAACAACTATTTTGATGAGGCTTGTGAAGTAAGTACATTGCTGGCAATTAAAATAGCAACAACATGAAGGCAGCATGCAGCAACTGTCAAACTGGCATGAAGTGCCAGATGCTTGGAAATGACAACAAATAAACATTTCACAGCGAGTTCAGAAATGACGTTTTTCTTTTAATTTGTTTGGTTTCAGACAGAGCCCATTTCATCACATACAGCTACTACACATGATAATACAAGCAGGACATTGGTCTGATTTTATTTCAAAACAAGATAAGGAGTCAAAAACATGCACTACTCTAACTGCACCATTAAAACAAAAACCAAGAAATTTTTTACATAAATCCAATTATATAACATACATAAGGGAACATTGGTCATATCCTCAAACTTTAAAATTCCCATCTCCAAATACAAATGAAATGGCTAATACATCTGGCAACAGACTTATTGATGGAACTAAGAGGTACTCGAAGTACTGTGTAATTATTGTTCTTGGATGATGGTATTTATCACAGTCTCCTATATAAGTACAATGTCCTCATCAATGGGGCAGGAACCACAGCTTAGGGAGGGAATTACTTTCAATAATTATCTCGTTTTATTGGTATGCTAGGGGTCTGTTACTCTTAATTTCTCTTCTTGTGACCACCAAGTGTGGTGGGATCTGTTGCTGAATCACCTACTGCCATGTCACTTTGATGACATGGACCATGTGCACTAATTTTGTCGATTCCATCTTTGCTTGATTGGTGGGTCTACTACGATAATCACTGTATGATAAGGATATGTTGATGGGAAGTAGATGCTGCACCATTTTCAGCAGTTCATCTGTACAGTCATTGCCTCTAATCCCAAAATGTTCTGGATCTACTGTAGATCAATCCTTTGATTCAGCTCCTTTGCTCAATTGAGACTTCACTGTATATCATGTGTTAAACGACTGTTTTTCTTTTCGCTACACTCATAAAAGAATGTAGGGTACTCATCGAGTCAGTACATAATAGGACCTTGTCAATTGTGTTTGAGCATTGGTTGCTTGTGAGAAGATTGTGTTATGCCTTGTGCAAGGAGAAAAATCTACCAGCACATGTGAGAATTCTATAGCAGCAGAATCGTGGCCTGTTGAGACTGTGGTTTGTCGTTCTGCAAAATTGCTACTCGTATTTGTCAGTATATGCATGAGGAAACAGACACATGATGAGCTCGACCATGTGAGATCATACAGCTACGTCACATGCCTTGAGCTGGGAAATGGGCTTGTTTGTAGCAAGACAAGTATCCACTCGGGCAGTGCAACATGGTCTGGAGCATCAGGGACTATCAGTCAGGATGGAAAACATTGTTGTAGCTTACCATGACATGGCAACAGAAAGGCCCACCAGCAATGGTGTGCCCAACAACACTGGACATAGGAGTGGCACCATAACACGTTTTCAACATCAATAAAGGAAATTTTAGCTGTAAGTTGCCAATAGGATTGCTTTTGATCTAGTTCTGTTGTAAGACTGTGCTCTCGGGAAACAACTAGTTTTTAGTTAAGATCATGGATTGTTTCATTACTGCCAGGTAATGGTGTTTTCATAAATAAACACATCATAAGGGCAGTAAGAACATTATTTCAACTAATTTAACTTCCCACTTTCATCACTTATAAATTACAGGATGCAGAACTGCACTTTACAGGAAATTCAATGTCGCTGATACTAATTCTGTGAGGGGCATTAACTATGGCAGCTCTGCAGAAAAACAGGTGCTAAGAAATCCAACATGACGATTCACTAAGATAATTCATGGATAGATTGTCTTAATCTCTGTATGTCTTGAATGGAAAAGTATGGCCAGTCATACTGTACACCTCTTATACAATATTCTATGGACTCTGTAACTGACAGAGACACTTCTGGAGGTTTAGTAAAACAAGGGAGAAAGGGCGGCGGAATCTTATGACCTCTAAGACAGGACACAATCACCATCCTTAACATGTCAGAAATTTAACAGCTGCGAACCATATTACCACCTATGCGAAACAGAGATACATTGTGTACTCATGGGACCCCATACCATAATGTCAGGTGCTGGGCCTATATGATGACAACAACAAATCTAATCTGGCAATGTTCATTCTTGTTGAGGGCTCCACAGTCAGACAGTTGTGATTCTGTACATAGAACTGGGACCCATCTGAAATGATGACATGGTGCCTCTTCTGCAACCAATGTTGTTGGGCACACCACTGTCGGCACACCTTTCTCCTCTGCCATGTCGAGGGAAGCCACAACAATGGTCTTCACGCTGACAGTCCTTGGCCCTAAATATGTCTTTACACTCTCCTTGGGATAATTGTCTTGCTGCACACAATTCCATTTCCTGACTCATTGTATGTGATATGACTTTAAAATCATGCTCGGCCAAGCAATCAGTACATCTATCCTCTCAGGTGTTAGTTGCAAAGGGTCGCTAAGATTCTGCAAAGCATTGAAAATTGTTCTCTTCAGTCCATCGATATCATATTTGCATGACAGCTATGGGATTCTGACCAATACAAGCAATATTATCATGGAACTATAAACGTCAGTCTCCATGGGCCATGATCCTTCCAGTGTCTAGTTCTGACATGTGCTGGTAGACATTTCCCCATATTAAACAATGCATAATGTGATCTTTTCACAAACAACAATGAAATGTGATTTCTCGATGAGAAACCGACAGAAATAATTCCTTTTACATGGAATGTAAACAGCATTACTGCTACCTAATTTGTGGGGTTGTGCTGAAATATTAACCATTTTCGTATGCAAGAATGTACTACACTTAAAGTATATTTTATGTATGCTGCATGCGGTCTTCATAGTGTTGCAGTTTTAATGGTCAGCAGCGTATATTTAAGTTTATGATGTACCGATTTCACATTATATTCTGCGGTAACAAAGATAATATTTACGTCATGAATTGATAAGTAGTGACTCTGTTCATGAAAAGTTTTGTTGCAACTTTGTTGCATTAGTTGAAAAGCAGTGAGTTATAAAATTAGCAATTTACTGAGTACTAACTTACTGATTGACCAAAGTATCTGCCTGGAAGTCGAATGTGAATTTTGGAACTAGTTTAGATGTGGAATGTTCAAGCCAACACTGAAATCAATCCTTTAATATACTTTTCTGAAGAGAATAGTATGGATTGTAAGTGATAATACTTAATGCATTTTTTAATTTGTTCATATTACAAGAATGACAGTTATGCTCTAAAGCACATCATCACTCAGTGCTGCTTTCATCTCCAGGTACATGCCTCTGTCTCCCTGGCTGTACCTCTCTCTCTCTCTCTCTCTCTCTCTCTCTCTCTCTCTCTCTCTCTCTCTCTCTCTCTTTCTCTCTCTAATCTGTATGTTGTTATATTTTTGTGTGTCTTTTTCCTGTTTGATGGAGTTCCATACAACACTGTTTTCATTTTATGCGTTATAGATTCTTATCATCTATTATTTTTTGTTTCATGTCATGGAATACCCTCATATGATTTTTCTGTAATTAGATTACTATAGGAACTCATGCTGACAGTTTTATTCCCTGTTTTCTACATAGCCTTGATTTCATTGCCTGCATTTACTTTTCACAGCAGTGGGTACTGTCTCTCTTTTGCGATAACATTAGTAATGAGGTATAGCCATGACAATAGCCTGTCCTATGTCACTGACATACCATCGATGACGGCACCATTAGAGACAGCAGCTACCTCCATTTGCAACGAGTGGCCAAAAGAAGCAGCTGTGACATCATTGTAGACATCAACCTAGCATTTGTCGTTATGGGCTATGGGGAAAGGTGGAAATTAGACAGATTGTCTCATTGTCTGAGTTGCCCTTATCTCAATACCAGTATCTCACCACTAAGCAATCTGGAAACTACTTAAGACATTAAAGCTGACGGGTCAGATCTACAGTACAGTATAAGGTAGCTTGAAGTTATTAAATCCGTCAAAAACGGTAGACTTAAATGATTTGTGGGGCAAGATACCACATAGTGACTGCTGATGACAGAATTAGTTGCAGCCATCATTCTTTTGCCAAAAATTAAGTTCCTACTGGTAGAATATGATATTTATGCATAAACAATTTTGGGCAGAAGGGAAAATTTTAATGCTGGGCTTTTGGAAGATAGTAAACCAATCAAAGTGGTACGTCAGGGCTGAACCAAGAGAATAATCTCACAGGTATGATTTGTAGGTGTAAATTACTGCTTGAAGGTTGTTTTATCCATAGTTATCAAAATACAAAGAGCCCAGTGCCATAGATGTGGGTGTTCTTCGCATGCAAGTTACACTATTGCATAAGCCTGCAGTTGAATGAAGAAAGAACGTCCATCCTTAGACATGAAAAATTGTAATTGAGGTAGAGGGAAAAAAATGTGTTGAATAAAGATGTTTATGGAGTTAAGATGAATACTACTAGCAAATCTCTCTTTCCTGACGTTTCCCTATTTATAGCATCAGCATGTGGGCACCTGGCCAGCCAGAATTTGGCAATTATAATTTTCAATGGCTGGATGTCATCCCTGTCATCACATTGCTGTTTATCAACACACAGGTGACCGTACATTTTTATGCCAACCTCCACCACACCTGACAGGTCTATCAGAGTACGTAGAAATGTGGATTTCTTGTTAGGATAAAGAAAGAAAATTTCATTTGTTCCTCATTAGGATGTAGAGCTGTGAAGTGTTCCAATGTGTGTATATATTCGCACAGAAGTCAGATCTTGTTGAGAGTGTACAAAAGTAGTTTCTAATGCATCAGTGTCAGGGTCATTCAAAAATAAATGTACCAGAGGCTATAAAATGAAACCCACTGAGGAGATTGTAATGACATTGAATACAGAAGAAATTGTTGTCCCCATAAGAGTGCTGAAGCCCCAAACTTGCTGCTAGAGGGTCACGAGTGCACAGCCATGTGACGACAAAGTAGCATGGACAAGCGTCGACCATTCATTGCACTCAGTAGTGCTGGAAACAGATAAATACAGGCTTCAAAAGAAGGGCAAAGGGTGCAGTCAGTAGGGAGTAGTTCAACTCAAAAGCCAGTTGTATTCAGTTTCTTATCTCAAGGTCATTGATAAAATAAGACTTCTGGGGTATAATGTTACACATGAGGCAATTATGATAGTTATTTTCAAAGTCACCCACCTCCCCCAGGGTCCCCTGCCATAGACATCCACCTGAAGCAACTGTATGTTGTGCATTCAAAGTCAGGATGTAACCTAATACTGGTCACATGGTCACCTGCAAATTTCGGGCCTCATGTGTATTACATTTGAGGTAAGGATGTAATCCAATACCCACCCATGCATCTTGGGTTCTTGTGCAACATAAAACTGGCAGAAAAATGAAGGTCACCATCCACCTCCTCCCTTTCTCTTTGAGCCAATAGGAACACATTAAAATGCAGGGAAACCCCTTCTCCACTCCTTTTTTCTCTAGTTAAATTGCATGATCATTATTTTTCGAGGTCTGTTCACCATAATGAGAACAACATGTTTGTTTTGGATCAGGGTATGGGTATTGGTTGTAAATAATGACAACAATAATAATAATAACTAAATCTGTTATTATTCGAGTTGCGTATCACCATTCAAGGTCTGTACACTGTTTTTTATAATATTACTTGAAAATACAGCTCTTCGGTTGCACAGGTAAAAAATTTTTTACCTGTGCAACCGAAGAGCTGTATTTTCAAGTAATATTATAAATTTTGTCTACGGTTGCTGCATTATCGGCCATGTTCAAAATTGTCTGTACACTGTGGTTAGAGGAGCGCCAGCATCAGTTAGCCTACTAAATTGGAAATGAATATTATTATAATTTGTGGGGTAACATACTTTGACATTACAGTACGCATATAGCCAATGGCCTTACCACAGTGGTAATACTTGTTCCCATAAGATCACTGAAGTTAAGCACTGTTGGGCTTGGCCAACACTTGGATAGGTGACTGTCCAGTTCTACAGAGCAGTGTTGAGATGCAGGATGTACTCAGCTATTGTAAGGCCAGTTGAGGAGCTACTTGATTGACAAGTAGTAGCTCGGTCATGAAAGCTGCAAGAATGGTGTGCTGACCAAGTATCTCTCCTTATCTGCATTCGGTGACACCTATTGGCTGAGGATGACACAGTGGTCAGTCAGTACTTTTGGGCATTCCGAGGCCTGTTTGTATGGAGTTAGAGTTACTTACAGTTATGGTTACACTTAATTGCAGTTATGCTTAGTTATTGTGAGTTATAGTCATAGTTAGTTACAGTTGGTTGGGTTTGGTTGGTTGGTCGATTAGTTAGTTTTGTTTGGTTGGTTAGTTTATATAAATTAATAACATCATGGTACATTCTGCAAAATGGCTGTCAATGTTAAAGTAACTTAGGAGATAAGACACATCAGTTTTATGGAGTGTGGCTGGATTAGTGTAAATTAATGACACAATGACATATTCTCCAAAATGGGGGTTAGTATTAATGTAATTAATGATGTAAGATACTTTGACATTAAAGTGTGTGACTTGGTTTCTATAATTTTATGACATAATTGAACAGTTTTCAAAATGGAGAAAAATTTTGAAAAACTTTTCAGTAAGGTGGAAGACTCAAAGATATTCATTACAAAGCATGACACTGTTTCTTCCAAGTTATTAGATGTTTTGCATTTCAAATTCTGCAAAATGGTGGACAGTGTTAGTCCATCCATTCTTGCTTGTACCTTCTGCAAACAAAATGATGGATGATCACATCCCTCCATTACTATTTACTGGTATCTTTTATAGTTGAGGGGAGAAGCTGCTGCAATCTGAACACACAGCCAGGTCCCTAGTGGCCACAAGAACCCTTTGCTCCCTGCCCCCTTTCTCTCTACAGTAATAAAAATCCAGCTCCCTCTCTACCCTTCCACTCATATTAATGTGGCAAATGCGTGGGCCATGTCATTCTGTTCACCGTACCAGGAGGATCACCATGAAGTGCCAGCAGTGGGAATCAGCCAGCACCCCCAGGCAGAATAAAAAGAGTAAGTATGCATGTAAGTACAATTAACCTACCACAAAATAATATTTAAACAAATAAACTCTTGCTACATACCAAATATGTCACCCCTATATTATTAGTGTATGTGACATCACAGTGTGTGTTAACAACAGGTGTGTTGTCCTATTGGCAGAATTACAGTATTCCAAAACACATACATACACGTGAGGCATCTGAATTTTTAACAGATTCCTCAGTGCATTATTTGACAACAAATAAGTTCTCATTAAGTACTAAGTCTACATTTTACACACATTATTAGTGTGGCATTGCTATAAGGCTGCCCCTAGCATAATTATCAATAAACAATGAAAAATCTGAGTATGTTCACTCACAACTCACCACTAGCTATGTTATTTTGTCCATATTTTTGCATAGTATTCCAAAGACTCATATAAAAATGAGGGTGGACAACTAACTCAGTGCAGTGTTTAAAAATTTGCTACAATGAAACATATCCCTGCATTACTAATGTGTCATGATATAGTTTGTTAAAAACAGTGGCATAAAAAATTCAGTATGCAAACCCCTCCCACTGTTTTTCACATTAATTTGTTCAACTTTTTTCCCGGTATTCCAGAGACACATTTAAATAAAAGGCTGTAAGAAATATGTACAGAGTCGTACACAGATCTGCTAAGCTTGCTTCTGTACGACAATACCCAGCCATAGATAGCTGCCACAAGTGAGTGACATGACCCAATCGACAGTGATCACAAGGCAATGACAGTTGCATATGAGATGGCTAAGCATCCTGCACACCCAGATGGAAGAGGAATCACTGATCATTATGTTGTTCTGGCTAAATTTTCCACTGTATGTTCATGCCCAGTTAACAATGTGGATGCATAGAAGAAAAGCCCACAGATAGTAGATAGGATCTGCCAACAGGAAGCAGCCGTTATAACACTAGCAGGCTGCATCTTGTCAGAGCAGCTAGCAGAGCGCATTTTATGCATGCTGTCTTAAACCTTTCTAATGCTTATTTTTTATTACACATTTCTCTCATTCATGAGAATAATTTCGGAATGAAATGTTATTAACATTTCACATACTACCAAAGCTTTCCTGTACATATATTTATTTATACTATGACTGCCTGTGTGTAGCTTTTTTTTTATCCATCTCTTATGTCCTACACATGTAGAGTGCAACATAGTTATTAGCTTCCGCAGAATCTGATTTAATGAATGAACGTAATCAGGCTCTTACTTGTGGCTCCTGATCACTGCTAAGTGTTAATGAATGAAAATCAAGTGCCATGCTACGTTTTGATAACTTTATCTTGTAGCACTAGAACTTCTCCCATACAATCACTTCAGTTTACCACAATTTTTTTTCTTCACATCGAGTCCTAGACATATATGGGGAGGAAGACAATTGGGACTAGATATAAGAGAAAGTTTTAGAAGGCAGGAGGTAAGCAACCCAAAGTCAGTGATGCTAGGAAAGTGAAAAGACAAAGCCCATAAACTGTTAGTATTGGAAGAACCTGGCACTTCTGCAAGGTGGCTACAGAATTTTATGAAACCCATTGTGTATAGGATAGGAAGATGAACATAATAATAATAATAATAATAATAATAATAATAATACACTGTCACCATTCATCCCTATTTTTTAAACATTACACTTGGCTTCCTAACTGGGAAGATGATCAGTGGACTGACCTTAATTGGAGCGGTAGGAAGTATTAATGAACAGCAGACATTGCGAAATTTAAAATACCCTGTGAACTTTGCAAAACAGTAATTAGACAGTGTTTAAAGTGGGAAAAACTTTAATCAGCGAATAAAAAGTACAGTGAGTTTTGATGATAAAATTTTGAAGAATAGTGAATTTTTAGTGTTAGTAAAACTTTGAACAGTAGCAGGAAACATTTTTTGTGCAGTTGTTATATGAACAGTAATGATTAGTAGTTATTTCGAACTTAGTTTTTTGATGACAAATAAGTGGACAAATAGT
The DNA here is from genome assembly GCF_021461385.2 of Schistocerca piceifrons. NCBI lineage: Eukaryota > Metazoa > Arthropoda > Insecta > Orthoptera > Acrididae > Schistocerca > Schistocerca piceifrons. Next base: position 420,931,390 of record NC_060149.1, on the reverse strand, counting down.
TCAGAGGCTGTTTGATGAACTCAATTGGAATTAATAATATGGCATGTTAGAACTGTTATGCTGGGGCACTTGCCACTACAAAAGGAAGTGGAAGAGAGAAGACATGGACATCAGATGGCTTGTTCATGTTGGAGTACAGCAATGACAGAGACATGATACCAATCGCTGACAACACAGATTGATGGTCGCTGACAACACAGATTGATGGTGGTACCATTGTCATCTCAGCTTCAATGGCATGCAGAGTGGCAGCTGAGACAGTATGTGAGAACATCAGTGGCAACAGTTAGTGGTGTATGGCAGCGATCGCTCCAGGAATGTGGCGTTCAGTTCATGCTGACTCAACTACGTGACTTTGCAGTTGTTAATGTTAGTTGTGCTTACATTATTATCAGAGAAAGGGGTTTTTATTTAAGAACTGTTAACATAGGGATTTTATAATTTAAAATTGTTTTACTTTGTGAGCCAGTAATAGAGTAACACGACTTTGGCTACTGTAACATGGATAATGAAGCAATCACTCAATTTTAATGTTGGTCATAATGGAGAGAATAATAATGAATTAGTTAATGTTACTATGGGCAATGAGATCACTATCCAGGACCTTATTCATACTGGTAAGTAAATCTCATGATTTAGTCTTCCAAGATACTGTTACAGTAAATGAGGAACAAAAACTTGATGATGGTGTAAGTAACGCTGAAATAACAGAATTATCAAGCAGTGATGATGAGGTTAGTGCTGGAATGTCAGAACAGTTAGTCTTCAGAATATTATGTATACACTAAAAGAGATGTCAAAAGCAAAACATAGGAATAATATGAGATTGACAATGAGAATTACTAAAATTGATGAGTCTAATAAAGTTTCAACAAAGAAATTAGACAAACTAATACTGAGTTGAGATGAACTAGAAAGGATCTATCAAAGGAAACTGAAGAGCAAGTTAACAGTTTGAGAAATTAAATAAGGAAGTTCTAGTTGAACTGTCTAAGTCTGAGGCTGAAATTAGAAGCACAAAGGAAATTTTTAGCACAGAAAATCAAAACAATCTCCAGAATTGATCAGCTGAACAGTTCATTGCAAGAAACAGAAGAGGAATTGTCAGAAAGGATCAAATTAGTGAACTAACAGCTAGTGTTGACCAAGTAAGGAAAAAAATCAGGTAATACTGCTCATTATTGTCATAACAGCATAACACACTTCAATGTAGTAATTATGCAAATAAATAAAAAAGTAAATGACAACACCTATGAAATAAGTAACGTCAAATTTCAGTGTCATAATTGAGGAGGTAAAGTTATAGAAATGATAAAAGAAACCAAATAATCTGTAACTAAAAATAATGATGTTAATAAGTAGGAATTAAATCAATATGATGCTCGAGTTGAAAACAGCATTAGAGAATGTTTAGAGGCTTGGTATTTGCAGTAAAGGAATCAGATTGGGATAGGAAGCTGTGATGCAATTGATGACAGTTCTTTGTGGGTACGCAAGTTCCATCAGTTTTCAACAAGGGATATAATTCATCTTTTTGCATTTGTAAAACAATTTTCAAATGCAATACCTAAAGCATGGAATGATAGAAAGAAAACTGTATGTGTAATTAGCAGGTTGGAGGGCGAAGAATTGCCATGGGGAATGAAAATGGGTTCTTCTTATGGAACATGTGTTGAATTTGTAAGTGCTTTCCTTAAACAATATTGGTAAAACACAGTGCAAAATAGCGAATCCGGTGACATTTTTAAGGGAAGAAATTTTGTTGACAGTGGGTGTCAAAGCTATAAATAATTCTTTCAAAATTATTGGGAGAGAAATGTAAATGATCCTCTGAAGGAAAGGGATTTCATTTCCATTGTATTGGTCAAATTACTTGCAGATGTTCAAGAAAAATTATTAGGAATTCCGAATGATAGTGCTGATGCTATGCTGCAAGCTCAACATAGTGAGGGATGGAGAGGTAATGAGTGGAGACATAATAATCAAAATAATAGACAAAGAGACAATCATAGGTGAAATTATAGGGAACTACCTGCTAGAGATAGAGATGGATTGAGCCATGGAAGTTTCCACAGTAATAATGGACAGTGTCAAAGAGAGGTGAGACATGACATCAAAAGTATGGGGCTAAAAAATTCAGGTGATAGGAGGGAAATGAACAGACTGAGGCAGGAAAACTAATTAAGAGTTCTGATGAGGTCTGGTTGAGAACTGATTTTGAACAAGGGTGAGCCATTGTTAATTATTTGGGATATAATGAGAGGGATGATGTTAAGGAAAATTTAAAGTTGAAGAGGAGAAGGAGTCAGTGAAAGTTAGCTGCCCACATTGAAGGAACAATTATATGGTACAGTAGTATTAGCTATTCTAGATTCAGGGAGGGTTGTTTGTGTGATAAATGAGGAGTTGTAATTTTCTTTCTATCACCCCATGCTTTAGGTAATGCATTCTCAAAGTGTTTTACAAATGCAATAGGATGAATTAAAGTTAAAGATAGGAAATGATATTTCAGAATCTCCAGTACAAGTGGTGAGAATTATTGGAGGCATTGGTGCTAAAAGTTAGTAAAGAATCAAGCGGTGCTGCTAACTGAGATTAAAGATAGGAGATTTAATGTGAATGTAATGATAATTCCTGGATTATGCATTGAATTAATTTTGCGGATGAATGGGCTAATAGAAACTTGTTCTGTGGTAGATTTTGCAAGAAGAGTTATTAAGATAAGTATAGGTAGAGATGAAGATGAGTTGTTAATTACAAGTATGTGTGATCTTGAGGGATAAATAGAGTGAGGATTATGGTAAAGTACTAAAGGATAAAGTTAATGAATACCCAGAGGAAATTGGAAATGGAGTAATGGAAGATGTAGGTGGCAAAGATGGGGAGGCAATGACTCTTACCACGTTTAGTGAAAATGAGCTGTTACAAAATACTGTAGATGGGAATAGTAAACATGAAATTTGTAGGTTGATGTTAAACTCAATGTCTGCAGTAGCCACCAGAAAGATCGCGGGAGCTGCACATCGGCACGGCGCGTCACAGACTGTACTTGCCGCAAGTAGAGTCCCGTCCACCAGAGGGCACGCGAGAATTCGGACGCGACCTCTGCCGGCGTAACAACAACAACAACTCAGGCAGCACGGGCCGTGCCCAGTCAGTTAACATCGGGCATGCCTAGGACACAGTCCCGGTCTATGCTAAGTGAAGTGCTACGTAAACGTGAACAGTGTTACTACACAATTGGCGACGAGTAGGGTCGTTCTTTCGAGTGTTGCGTCGTTGTTCCGGTTTCGCAGCTTCTCCATGGCATGGAGGATTTAGTGCGGTTTTTGGTTGAGCAGCAGACGGAGCTCATGGTCACCATGAAACAAGTGCTTCCGGCGTTGCTCTCCACGCAGTCTGCTCCAGCGACGTTCCCTCCTCCCTTTCCCTTGTATGACGAGACGGCGGAGGATTGGGACGCATAAGAACATCGCCTTCGGCAGCATTTCCAGGCGTTTCATGTTGCCGATGCGGAGGTGTGTCGTGCTCTCTTCTTGTCTTGAATATCTCCCTCGCTGTATCAAGTTTTGCGGCAGCTAGCGCCGTTGCAGGAACCCTCGTCCTTGTCTTTTGACGCATTGTGTTCATTGCTGTCTTCATATTATCGCCGCCGCACGTATGTTGTGGTGGCTAGGGTCGAGTTCTATCAATGCAAGAAACAGCCCCATCAGTCTTACCAGGCGTGGGCCGCTACCCTGCACGGTCTTAGTCGCAAGTGTCATTTTGTCACGGAGCAGTCGCGAGAGTCGTGTGCCCACGTTATGGTACGCGACGTCATTGTTCGTTCGGTCCCTGATAGGGAGGTCCGGCAACGGGCCCTGCAGTTAGAAGACCCTTCCCTTGAGGAAGTCCTGTCCATTGCTCAATCGTATGAAGTCTCTCACGCTGCCGGTCAACAGCTGGAAGCGTGGTGCGACGTCGCGGCGGTTCAGGGCGGCGCGTCCGCGTCCACTGTTTCTTTTTTTCTTTTTTTATGGTTTTAGGGCGCAAAACTGCTATGGGCATTAGCGCCCGGTCAGTGACTTAGGAAACAGTAAAAACCGAAAATGGAAACCAGCAGCAATGGGGACGAAACTCAAAAAATTGGAGAAACTAAAAGCAGAAGGAAGGCTTAAAAGTCCACAACAGAAAGGGGTTGGTTGTCCCCCCCAAAAAAAAGCTTCAAATGACTGATGACGTCATTTCACTGGCACTAATAAACTCGAGAACGCGATCGGCCGAGCGCGTGTCATCTGCTAAAATTGACGATATATCAGGCGACAGCTGTAGACGGGCGCGTAACGGAGTAAAATAGGGGCACTCAATTAAAAGGTGTCTTACCGTCCACAGCTGAGAGCAGTGGGGACAGAGTGGGGGAGGATCGCCGCTTAAAAGATGTCGATGGCTAAAAAGACAGTGCCCTATCCGGAGTCTAGTTAAAATTACCTCCTCCCGACGACGCGTTCGGGAGGAAGAGGTCCAAGCACAAGGAAGAGCTTTCACGTCCCGCAATTTATTATGGGGAAGTGTCGACCAATGTGCGTGCCATAAAAGAACGACACGACGACATAAAACGCTCCGTAGATCGACGAAGAGAATCGATTGAATAGCTGGCCGAAGAAGAGAGGCTGCAGCCTTGGCCGCAATATCAGCCGCCTCATTTCCACAGATACCAACGTGTCTCGGGAGCCAGAGGAACGCCACCGAGACGCCCTCCTGGTGGAGCAAGCGCAGACAGTCCTGAATCCAGTGGACCAGAGGGTGCACAGGGTAAAGAGCTTGGAGACTGAGGAGAGAGCTGAGAGAATCTGAGCAGATAACATACTGTATCCGCTGATGGCGGCGGATGTAGTGGACAGCCTGGAGAATAGCGTAAAGCTCCGCAGTATAAACCGAACACTGGTCGGGAAGCCGAAATTGTTTTGGGGTGTCGCCAACAATATAGGCACTCCCTACACCTAACGATGTTTTCGAGCCATCAGTGTAAATAAATGTGGCTTCCTTCATTTGTGCACATAGAGCAGCAAATGCCCGACGATAAACAAGTGAAGGGGTACCATCCTTGGGAAATTGACAAAGGTCACGGAGCAGGCAGATCCGGGGACGGAGCCAAGGCGGTGCTGTACCCCAAGTTGTCAAGAAGGTTTTAGGAAAGCGGAAGGAAAGAGAATGGAGCAGTTGACGGAAGCGGACTCCCGGTGGTAGTAGGGAGGAGGGGCGGCCTGCATACCCTACATCAAAGGAGGCGTCGAAAAAAATGTCATGGGCTGGATTAGCAGGCATGGAAGACAGATGGCTAGCATAACGACTCAGAAGGACTGCTCGCCGATTGGACAGCGGAGGTTCAGCAGTCTCAGCATAAAGGCTTTCCACAGGGCTGGTGTAAAAAGCTCCAGACACTAAACGTAATCCACGGTGGTGGATAGAGTCGAGACGACGAAGAATAGACGGCCGAGCAGAGGAGTAAACTATGCTTCCATAGTCCAATTTCGAGCGCACTAAGGCGCGATAGAGGCGGAGAAGGACCACTCGGTCCGCTCCCCAGGGGGTACCATTCAGGACACGGAGGGTGTTGAGCGATCGCAGACAGCGAGCCGAAAGATAGGAAACGTGGGAGGATCATCAAAGTTTTCTGTCAAACATAAGACCCAAGAATTTAGCGACGCCCGAAAACGGAAGGTTGACACGTCCTAGATGTAAGGAGGGTGGAAGAAACTCCTTACGTCACCAAAAATGAACACAAACGGTCTTGCTGGGAGAAAAACGGAAGCCGGTTTCGGTGCTCCAAGCGTAGAGGCGATCGAGACATTCTTGAAGACGTCGTTCAAGAAGGCTGGTCCGTTGAGAGCTGTAGTAGATCACAAAATCGTCCACAAAGAGGGAGCCCGAGACATCAGGAAGGAGACAATCCATAATTGGATTTATGGCAATAGCAAACAGCACAACACTTAGCACGGAGTCCTGGGGTACCCCGTTTTCTTGGGAGAAAGTACGGGAGAGAGTAGTGTTCACCCGCACTCTAAATGCGCGCTCTGCCATAAATTCGCGAAGAAAAAGGGGCAGCCGACCTCGAAAGCCCCAAGAGAACAGTGTGCGGAGGATGCCTGTCCTCCAACAGGTATCGTATGCTCTCTCCAGATCAAAAAATATTGCTACTGTTTGGCGTTTCCGGAGAAAATTGTTCATGATATAAGTGGAGAGAGAAACAAGATGGTCAACTGCAGGACGATGCTTTCGGAAACCGCATTGGGCAGGTGTTAAAAGACTGCGGGACTCCAGCCACCAAGCTAAACGGCAATTCACCATACGCTCCAAAACCTTACACACACTACTCGTGAGAGAAATGGGGCGATAGCTAGAGGGGAGATGTTTGTCCTTTCCAGGTTTCGGAACAGGAACGACGATAGCTTCCCGCCATCGTCTGGGAGAAGTACTGTCGGTCCAAATTCGATTATAAATGCGAAGGAGGTAACGCAGACTATGGGTTGATAAATGCAGCAACATTTGGATGTGGATACCATCCGGTCCTGGGGCGGAGGAGCGAGAAGAAGAGAGTGCATGTTGGAGTTCCCGCATGGAGAAAACAGTATTGTAGCTTTCGCGATTTTGAGAGGAGAAAGCAAGAGGTCGCACTTCCGCTGCACGTTTCTTCGGGAGAAACGCTGGCGGGTAATTTGAAGAGTTCGAAATCTCAGCAAAGTGGTGACCCAATGAGTTAGAAATTGCGACGGGGTCCACTAATGTATCACGCGCGACAGTGAGCCCAGAGACCGGGGAGAAACTAGGCGCGCCTGATAACCGTCGAATCCGACTCCAAACTTCCGAGGAGGGAGTGAAGGTGTTAAATGAGCTAATAAAGAATTTCCACCTTGCTTTCTTGCTATCGCGGAAGACGCGACGGCATCGCGCACGGAACTGCTTATAGCGGATACAGTTGGTCAAAGTAGGATGGTGGCGGAAAGCGCGAAGAGCACGTCGCCGCTCACGTATTGCGTCACGGCATGCCTCGTTCCACCAAGGAACTGGGGGGCGCCGGGGCAATTCGGAGGTGCGTGGTATTGAACGTTCCGCAGCTGTAAGAATAACGTCGCTAATATGTGTGACCTCATCGTCGACGCTAGGAAAGTGACGGTCATCGAATGTCGCTAGAGACGAAAAAAGTGTCCAATCGGCTTGGACAAACTTCCAGCGTCGCGGGCGCATATAGGGCAGTTGAGGCTGCAGTCTAAGGACACATGGAAAGTGATCACTCGAGTGTGTATCATCAAGGGCGAACCATTCGAAGCGCCGAGCTAGCGGAACGGTACCGACCGAAAGGTTCAAATGAGAGAAATTTGTCGTAGAGGCAGACAAAAATGTAGGGACCCCAGTGTTGAGGCAAACTAGATCCGCTTGGTGGAAGACGTCTAGCAATAGTGAGCCACGTGGACAAGGATGTGGAGATCCCCAAAGCGGGTGGTGGGCATTGAAGTCCCCAACCAGCAAATAGGGGGGTGGAAGCTGACCAAGAAGATGAAGGAGATCAGCTCGTGCCATTGGTGTGGACGATGGAATGTATACAGTACAAAGAGAAAAGGTATATCCAGAAAGGGAAAGACGGACAGCGACAGCTTGGAAGGAAGTGTTTAAGTGGATTGGGTGATAATGAAGAGTATCATGGAGAAGAATCATCGTCCTCCATGGGCTGGAGTGCCTTCAACAGAGGGGAGATCAAATCGGACGGACTGAAAATGGGGGAGAACAAAGCGGTCATGGGGACGCAGCTTTGTTTCCTGAAGACAGAAGATGACCGGCGAGTAGGATCGTAAGAGGATCGACAATTCATCCCGATTGGCTTGAATGCCGCGGATATTCCAGTGGATAATGGACATAGGGTGAACAGAAAATGGAGGAATGTGACCAAGGTTGCCGTCAACGCAACGACTGCTCAGAGCTTGCGACCGACAGCATGGAATGGCATTCAGCCGAAGGCAGAAGATCCTGATCCATAGGTCGTTCAGGAGCAGCTCCTGCCACCAGCGATCGGCCGGTTGATCGGTCGCCAGCAGTGCGCCTCGGCGACACAGAACACGGCCGAGGGCGATTTCCGCCAGGTGGTGCTGTAGATGAGACACGCCTTGGCGGAGAAGGAGATGCACTGGGTTTCTTATTAGCCTTTTTGGAAATATGATGTTTAGATGAAGGAGGAACCGATGGTTGTGAAGTTGGGGTACGTAAAAAATCTTCACGAGTATGCTCTTTTTTCGAAGTCTTCGTGTCTGACTTTTGGGCTCGAGATTTAGCAGAACCCGATAAAGGGTGAGCCGTAGAGTGGGCAGGCAAAAGTGGTGAGGTTGAATGGGCGATCTTTGCGCTGGCCGATCTGACAACCGTGGCACTAAAGGTGAGGTCGCAAGTCTGCATCGCCGCCTCCTTTGTTGGCTGAGGAGAAGCAAGGACAGTGCTGTATTTTCCTGTCTGAGGCACAGTGGGCTGTCCACTGGCGAATAATTTTCGAGCAGCAAAGGTCGACACCTTTTCCTTCACTCTGATTTCCTGGATGAGCTTATCGTCTTTAAAAATGGGGCAATCTCGAGAGGAAGCGGCGTGGTCACCCATACAGTTGATGCAGCGAGGGGATGGAGGTGGACAAGCACCTCATGGGCATCCTTGCCACACGTAACACATTTGGCCGGATTGGAACAGGACTGGCTGGTGTGATTGAACCGCTGACACCGAAAGCAACGCGTAGGGTTTGGAATGTAGGGGCGAACGGAAATTATCTCATAGCCTGCTTTGATTTTGGATGGGAGTTGAACTTTGTCAAATGTCAAGAAGACAGTGCGGGTTGGAATGATGTTCGTGTCAACCCTTTTCATAACTCTATGAACAGCCGTTACGCCCTGGTCAGACAGGTAGTGCTGAATTTCGTCGTCAGACAATTAATCAAGGGAGCGTGTATAAACGACTCCACGCGAGGAATTTAAAGTATGGTGCGGTTCTACCCGGACAGGGAAGGTGTGGAGAAGTGAAGTATGCAGCAATTTTTGTGCCTGGAGGGCACTGACTGTTTCTAACAACAAGGTGCCATTCCGTAATCTGGAACAAGACTTTACAGGACCTGCAATTGCGTAGACACCTTTCTGAATAATGAAAGGGTTGACCGTGGAGAAGTCATGACCTTCATCAGACCGAGAAACAACAAGGAACTGTGGCAATGATGGAAGAACTGTCTGTGGCTGAGACTCAGTGAACTTACGCTTGTGAGCAGACAAAGTGGAAGGTGAGGAAACCATTGCGGAAGAATCCCCCATGATTACCGGCGTCTCCGATGGCGCACTCCTCCCCTGTGGGGGCCCTCTCTGAGGGCACTCCCACCTTAGGTGATTGTTCACACCTCAGGTCACACCTCCCGACAAACGGGCAGAGGGACCAATCGGCACTTTCGGAAGGTATCAGCTCGGGTAATCACCCCTCCCTGGGCCTGGCCGTTACCAGGGGGTACGTACGTGTCCTACCTGTCTACCCGGGACGGGGAATTACGCGTTACCCCGTCACCGGCTACGCACGAAAATGCGTGGGTCGGCTTTCAGACACGCACAGGGAGGAAGAAAGAGAAAGGGAAAAACAAAGAAAGGGAAAGGAAAGAAGAGAGGTCTCAAACGCCGCAGCGGAGAAAAGGGTAAAGAGAAGAGGTAAGGAAAAGAGAAGGACAAAGGAAAGATGAAGACATACAAGCAGAGAAGGCGAAGAATGCGTTACATTTACGAGCGTCCGTCTCCGGACGTAGGCACAAACCATACTCCCAGGGGGGGAAAAAGGGAAGGAAAGAGCCAGAGGTGAGGGGAGGGGGGGGGCGAAGACGGGGGATAGGGAAGGATGCGGAAAAGGAAGGTATGCAGCCCGGAAAGGAAGGAGGGCCACATTAGCTCGGGGTCCCGTGCTCGCTACGCACGTATCCACAAAAAGAGTTGTGGACCCCCTGGGGGGCGCGTCCACTGTGTCCGGGGTGGACGACGTGCGAGCGGTACAATCCGGCCGTCACGGCCGCTCCCGCACGGCGCGTAAACAGAATTCCGGCCGCCGGCCCCTGTTGCCGTCCTGTGCGTCGTGCTATATACATCATGGTCGGTCAGAGTGCCCCCAGCGTTGGGCCGTTTGTCGCAAATGTAATAAAAACGGTCACATTGCTAAAGTTTGCCGCTCAGCCGCAAAAGAATCGAAGGAAGCAGGTACAGAGGACATGGTCGTTGACATTCAGGAAGTTTCATCGGGCCAGGCTCCCGACGCATCGGCACGCAAACTCTTTATCGAGGTGTCGGTTCGGTCGCGCCAGTTACAACTGCAAGTAGATACGGGCGCAGCAGTTTCGTTGTTGAATGCACAAACTTATTCCGACCTTGGATCGCCCCCATTAGCGCCAGTTTACCGGCGTCTACGCGGTTATGGTAAACAGTTCATTCCTCTACTGGGTCAATTCACTACCGATGTGACTTACAAATCACTCGGCTTATTACTTTTATTGTTGTCAGTGATGCCTTTCAAGCTTTTGGTTTTTCTATCGCTGACACCATACAGTTGGTCTCCGAAGACGTTCCCTATCAATCATTGGAATCTTTGATCTCAGACTTTCCAGATATCTTTGAGGAGGGCCTGGGGCGTGTTTCTGATTTTGAAGCTCACTTAACGTTGAAGGCGTCGGCTCGCCCGCGTTTTCTACGCGCGAGGCAGATCCCCTTGGCTCTCCGCCCTCAGGTAAAGGAAGAGCTAGACCGGCTCACAGCCCTAGTGGTCGTTCTTCCCATTTCTTCTAGTGAGTGGGCTTCGCCCCTCGTTATTGTAAGGAAGCCCTCGGGAAAATTACGTCTTTGTGGCGATTTCAAGGCCACCATTAATTCCCAATTGGTGGTGGACACCTATCCTTTGCCTCGTGCTGATGAATTGTTCTCCGCCGTGGCGGGAGGCCAATATTTTTCGAAAATCGATCTTTCGGAGGCTTATCATCAGATACCACTTGATGAGGACTCCAAACGGCTGGCGGTCGTCAACACCCCGTTTGGCCTTTACCAATACCAGCGGTTGGTCTTCGGAATATCCAGTGCCCCAGCGATATTCCAGCATTATCTGAGCAAACAGAACACAGCATGTTGTTATCAATGGAGAGACGTCTACAGACGTTAAAGTAACCTCTGGCGTGCCACAGGGGAGAGTTATGGGACCATTGCTTTTCACAATATATATAAATGACTTAGTAGATAGTGTCGGAAGTTCCATGCGGCTTTTCGCGGATGATGCTGTAGTATACAGAGAAGTTGCAGCATTAGAAAATTGTAGCGAAATGCAGGAAGATCTGCAGCGGATAGGCACTTGGTGCAGGGAGTGGCAGCTGACCCTTAACATAGACAAATGTAATGTATTGCGAATATATAGAAAGAAGGATCCTTTATTGTATGATTATATGATAGCGGAACAAACACTGGTAGCAGTTACTTCTGTAAAATATCTGGGGGTATGCGTGCGGAGCGATTTGAGGTGGAATGATCATATGAAATTAATTGTTGGTAAGGCGGGTACCAGGTTGAGATTCATTGGGAGAGTGCTTAGAAAATGTAGCCCATCAACAAAGGAGGTGGCTTACAAAACACTCGTTCGACCTATACTTGAGTATTGGTCATCAGTGTGGGATCCGTACCAGATCGGTCTGACGGAGGAGATAGAGAAGATCCAAAGAAGAGCGGCGCGTTTCGTCACAGGGTTATTTGGTAACCGTGATAGCGTTACGGAGATGTTTAATAAACTCAAGTGGCAGACTCTGCAAGAGAGGCGCTCTGCATCGCGGTGTAGCTTGCTCGCCAGGTTTCGAGAGGGTGCGTTTCTGGATGAGGTATCGAATATATTGCTTCCCCCTACTTATACCTCCCGAGGAGATCACGAATGTAAAATTAGAGAGATTAGAGCGCGCACGGAGGCTTTCAGACAGTCGTTCTTCCCGCGAACCATACGCGACTGGAACAGGAAAGGGAGGTAATGACAGTGGCACGTAAAGTGCCCTCCGCCACACACCGTTGGGTGGCTTGCGGAGTATAAATGTAGATGTAGATGTAGATTGTATTAATTACGTGGATGACATAATTGTCACAGGCCGCAACACAAAGGAACACTTGCACAACCTTCGCACCTTCTTTCTCAAATTCAGGTCTGTGGGCTTGCGTTGCAACCTGCATAAGTCAAACTTCTTCCAACCGTCCATTGAGTATGTGGGCTACACCATCTCTCGGCACGGCATCCAGCCACTAGGAAGTTTGGTCCAAGGTATCATCGACCTTCCTCGGCCCACTTCACTGAAAGAGTTACAAGCTTTTTTAGGCAAGATAGCATATTACCACCGGTTCATTTCCAGGGCTTCCACCATAGCCCGCCCCCTGTACTGCCTTCTGCGCAAGGGTGTTCCTTTTGATTGGTCGCCTGCATGCGAGCGAGCGTTCACCTAGTTGAAGGGCCTCCTCACGTCAGCATCTTGTTTGGCTATTTTTGACCCCCATAAGCTGTTGGTCCTGGCTACAGATGCTTCACAGTATGGGGTGGGGGCAGTCCTGGCCCATCGCAACGCAGATGGTTCCGAGCAACCACTGGCGTTTGCATCTAAAACTCTTAGACCCGCGCAGGCCCATTACTCCCAGGTGGAAAAAGAGGCTTTGGCCAATGTCTACGGTGTTACCAAGTTTCACCCTTTCTTGTATGGCACGAAGTTTCAGTTACTCACGGACCATAAGCCGTTAATATCGTTATTTGGCCCCGCCTCTCAGATTCCGGATAGGGCGGCCCATAGACTACAGCGCTGGGCCTTGTTCCTCTCTAAGTACCATTATGACATTCATTTTCGCCCTACTGGACAGCATGCCAACGCCGACGCTCTTTCCCGTCTTCCGGTGGGCCCGGATCCTACGTTCGATCGAGAGGAGATTATGTGTTTTCATATGGATGTGGCGTCCCGCCAAGCGGTTGATGGCTTCCTGATCACTAGTTCTCGAGTCGCCAGGGAAACGGCAGCTGACCCGGTTCTCCGGCAAGTATTTCGCCTCATTCAGCAGGGGTGGTCATCCCGCCCTCCAGGCCAGGCCTCGGACCCTCCTCGTAATTATTTTATTCTACGAGACCGCCTCTCGGTCTTAGAAGGAGTTCTCCTTCTGGCTACCGATGATACAGCTCCTCGCGTGGTTGTTCCTGCAAGTTTACGAAGGGAGGTCCTCACGTTATTACATGCAGGGCACTGGGGTGTTTCCCGTACTAAAACCTTGGCTCGTAGACATGTGTACTGGCCCGGTATTGACAGAGAAATTGAGCACTTGGTGGCCGCCTGTTCTCAGTGTGCGAGCCAACAGGCATCTCCCAGGGCAGCTTTCTCTTCATGGCCGCCGGCAACCCAAGCATGGGAACATGTTCACATCGATTTTGTGGGCCCGTTTCTCAATGGCTTTTGGCTCATTGTCATTGATGCTTATTCCCGATTCCCATATGTGGTTCGCTGCTCCTCAACCACTTCAGAAGTTGCAATCCAGGCACTAGCAAAAATCTTTTCTGTGGAAGCTCTGCCAATCACCCTGGTCTCGGACAATGGACCGCAGTTTATTTTGCAGACCTTCCAGGATTTTTGTAGGCGCTTCGGTATTCGCCACGTTTACTCTCCTCCCTTCCATCCACAATCGAATGGGGAAGCCGAGCGCATGGTGCGCACATTTAAGACGCAGATGAAAAAGTATGTGCACGAATTTCCTGCAGAGGAAGCATTGACGTTTTTCCTGACGGCGTACCGGACCACACCAATGGGAGAACACAGACCCGCAGAGCTCCTCCATGGGCGCCAACCTAGGACTCTGCTGCACCTCCTCCGGCCTGGTCCTCGCCAGTCTTCGCAAAACGGCGTACCTGGCTTTCCACTGGGTATGTCGGTCTGGGCCCGTGGGTTTGGTCGCAATCCACGTTGGATACCGTCAGTGGTCCTGCGCCGAAATGGCCGCCGGCTCTATACCTTGCAGGTGGGGGACCGGGTGGTATGTCGTCACCAAAATCAGCTACGTCCACGTTTGGGCACCCACCCTCCGACCTCTCGGATGCCGGCTTCCCCATTGCCGGCACCCGTGTTGGTTTCTCAGGGGACGTTACCGCCTCTCCCGACTGTGACTCTGCCACACTGCGATGGTTCTCAGCCTTGGCAGCCTCCAGTAGCTCCGGCACCGGCATCGCCATCGTTCGAGATGCCCCAGCGAGAGCCGGCCCCCCTCGCAGGCCCGGTTTCTCAGGAGGCTGGTTCACCTGTGGTCGTCCCTTCCCTATTGTCCCTGCCACTGGGTCTTGCCCCTCCAGAGGTGGAACAGGATCCGGAGTTCGACAGCTTGTCACCCATTCTGTCCCGGACTCCGGTGGTGGGACGACGGGGGCCTCTTCGTGTGGCTCACTTCCAGCTGTATTCGAAGGTTCCAGCTCGAGGGTTGGCAGATCCCCTGGACTCCGGCCTTCCAATGGATGTGGAGGTCATCGCTCCTGCCCGACGCTCCACGTTCCAACACAGTGGATCACAGTGGCTTCACCCCCCGAAGGAGGAGGAGTGCAGTAGCCACCAGAAAGATCGCGGGAGGCGCACATCGTCACGGTGCGTCACAGACTGTAGTTGCCACAAGTAGAGTCCCGTCCACCAGAGGGCATGCGAGAATTCGGATGCGACCTCTGCTGGCGTAACAACAACAACAACAACTGAGGCAGCACAGGCCGTGCCCAGTCAGTTAACATCGGGCATGCCTAGGACACAGTCCCAGTCTATGCTACGTGAAGTGCTACGTAAACGTGAACAGTGTTACTACAATGTCATCTCGAGAAAATATTGATGATATAATTACTGATGAAATATGGCAAGTGTAAAGTATAGGATATACTAAAAGACAGTCATTAAGGAGATTGTTGAGGAAACATATAAAAGTATTTTCAGATAGACTTGGTCCAAGGAGAAACTATGTCTTCAGATTCAAAATAAAAAAGGATAATTCATTTAAATTGAGGTGATATATTATCGTTGTAGCAGAACTGGAAGCAGTAGACAAATAAATTAAATGTATGTTGGATTGGAACTTTACTGACAGATCATAAAGTCAATATTGTAGTCCATTAGTATTGGTCTTAAAGAAATATGGATATGTAAGAATAACCTTACATGCAAGAACAATAAACAAAATTATTGTTCCACAAATGGATAGACCAGAAGTATTAGAAGAGCTGGTTGAAAAGTTTAATAATATTCAAATTATGACTAGTATTGATCTGACGACCAGTCTCTGGCAGATGTAGAAAATATACAGCTTTTGTTTACATGGGTCAGTGTTATCATTTTAATGTGGTATCCTTTGGGCTAAATATTTGTGTATCCACATTCATCAGAATGTTACATGGTATAACAAGAAAGAAATTACTATTGAAGGTAAAATGTTACATGGATGATGTGCTGATTACGGAAAATAGTTGGAAAGGACATAACAAAGTTTTGGATCACTATTGAGTACTTTTTCTGATAATGATATCAAAGTTAACATTGAAAACTGGAATTTGGAAAGAGAGAAATTGAATTTTTGGGACATATCATTCCAACAGATGGTATTAGGTTGGATCCTAAAATATACAGGCAATAAAGGAGGCACCAGAACCCAGAAATAAAAAACAGATTAAAGCTTTCCTCAGATAATGTAATGTTTATCAAAAATTTGCAAATAATCAGGCTATGAATGCATAGACATTATTGGAATTAACTAGAAAAAAATACCCCTTGTGTTTGGACAGAGAAATTCAAACAGGAATTTTTGACAATAAGGGAAACTTTGTGTAAAACGTTAAAGCTAGTTCATCCAGATTTCTCTATAGACAGGTGTATTGCTACAGACAGTTCAGAATATGGAATTACTGCTGAAATGTTCCAATTAATAAAGACCTCAGGTGGATGTGAATGAAAGGCAATTACTTTCATAAGTAGAATACTGAATAAATGAAAAAGTCAATATTCTGTAACAGAAAAAGGTGCTTTAGCCATAGTGTGAGCGTTTGAGAAATTTAGAAATTATTTTCTGGGCAGAAGGGTTATAGTTTACACATATCATAGGGCTTTGTCATTTTTGCAATAATGTAGGTTGACTCATGGTTGACTCACAAGGTGGGCTGTACTGGCACAAGAGTATAATTTTGAAATTAGATACCAACCTGGAAAGGAAAATCTTGTGGCAGACACATTATCTCATTTACCAATTGGTGTAGATAAGGTTGATTTTAACGATAACAGTGGTTTGGTGTTAACAATGTTTTCATTGAGAGATATCTGAAAAGTGTTTTAAAAGATATAAGGAGAGAATAGAAAGATGATGAGATTCTATGAATGGTTAAGACTACATGCAGAATGAGAAATGAAGATAAGTTGCACAAGTATTACATAATAAAGGATGAGGTGGTGTTCCGTAGGGTCAATTCAGAAACAAATGACTGGAAAATACATCTGCCATATAACGTCACTGATAATTTTATACAATACACTCAGCTTGTATATGGTGAAAACTATAGAAACAAACTTAAGGAAACATATATATTTAATAAATGGAAAAGAGGGTGAGGAAAGTATTGAAGGAATGCGAATTGTGCCTAAAAAATAAAGATTCAAATCAAAAGATGACAGCGCTTATGTATAGTGTTATTCTAAGCTCTGTATAACAAATAGTTGCCATGGACTCGTATGGATGTCTTGCGATAACTATGGGAGGATATAATTATGTGTTAATAGCATTTGATGTTGCATCTAAGTGTATATCCTTTGAGAAAGAGTACAGGAAAAGCTGTAGCAAGTGTTCTGAGAAAGGATTACATTAAAAATGTTGACAATCCAAAAAAGATCATTAGTGTTAATGGGCTTTAATTTGTATCAAAAGTGTGGCAGTATATGTTAAAGGAAGAATGGATAAAACCTATACACACTGACAGAAAAAAATAATACACCCATTTAGAGGTTTCCAATTCACTGAAGATTTATAGTTGCAACAGTACATATAGAGCACATAAAGTGATTACATTTACAGATCAATAACACAAGCAGTTCTGAGGTACCAGGTATTGACCCATGCTGAGACACGTATATTGGTACATGGTGTAGCCTCCACTGGTGTAATGCAGGTGCTGACTCTGGCGTCTAGTCGATCGTACAGATGGCGAATATTGTCCTGGGAAACATTATGCCACACCTGCTCAAAATGTTTAGGTAGTTCTGTAGGAGTTGTTGGTTGAGGAGTTGCACGAGCCACTTCTTGTCCCATCATATCCCACACATACTCGATGGTAGGGGATTCAAAGATTGTGCTGGCCAGGAAAGTTGCTGCACATCTTGCAGAGAATGTTGAGTTTCATGGAGAGTGTGTGGGTGAGCATTATCCTATTGGAAAAACACATCACCTTCTTGTTGCAAGAATGGCAAAGGAACGGGTCTAACAACATTCTGCACGTATCGACTGCTGGTTAGCACTCCCTCCATAAACATGAAGGTTGAATAAGTGTTGTAGCCTGTAACATCCCAGACCATAACACCTGGGGTGGGGCCAGTGTTGCTTGGACGAATGCACTCTACATGACAGCACTCACCAGGTCTATGCCATGCTCACAAATGAACACCACTTGTGTGCAGGCAGAATCTGCTTTCATCACTCTACAGCACAGCACACCATTCCATCTTTCAAATGAACCTCTGATGGCACAAGTCGAGCCATGCACATCAATGCTGTGGTGTGAGTGGAAGATGAGCTAGAGGTGTGTGTGTGTGTGTGTGTGTGTGTGTGTGTGTGCCCATAGTCCCACTGTTAACAACCTGTTTTCACCAGTTCACGTTGACACTTCTGGGTTCACAAGCTATCTTATCTGTGCTGTGGTAGCTGTATGATCCGCCACTACTGCCATTACAATATGATGATCTTGGCAGGCATCTGAGCTGTGTAGTTATCCAGGTCTTCATCTATGGGTGTGAGAATGTTCATGTGACCACTGATCTCAGCATTGTTGTAGAACTGATGGAGCACATCCAACTTGTGTGACAATTCTTTCAAAGTACCATTCCACCACTCGGAAGGCTTCCATTTGACCCCTTTCAAACTCACTGTGTTGCTGCAGGAAGCACAAGCATGTCCCCCTGGTGTGGTTGCTTGCTTCCCCATATATTTGTACTACACTTAGCCTTCTGGCTGTGAGCATTCCCTATTAAAGAGTAGGCACAGATGCTGCTCTGGTAGCTACGCCACTATACAATCTGTTGGCGGATGATGTTGAAACCATTATCGGCACATCTACTACAACCAAGTGGCATATACCATCGTCAGATCGAAACTGATGTCTTTCCATGTGTACTAATTTTTTTCCCCCTAGCAGTGTATATTGCAAAATATCATATCTTCAAATACAGCTCAGAGACTGATGAATGACATAGGTTGCTTATTCAGAGCCTATTGGGCTAAGAAACACTCAAGCTGGCAAAAATATGTGTACAATTTTGAGCAAATATGAATGAAATTCCACATTTCACTACTGAACTGTCAGCTCATGATGTCATGTTTGGTGAAAGGCCATCAAACATGTTTGAAGAAACCATTACAATTCCACCACAGACACAAATGTCATTGGTTGAGATCAGACAGTAGCATTAAATAGGTTAAAAGAAAAAGCAGAAAAGAGACAGGAATGGTATAGTAAAGGAAGAATGCCAAAGTCTTTAGGGAAGGAGATGATGTGTTGGTCAAGGCAAGGACAAAGATTTAAAAATTAATAATGAGCTAAAGAAATTTTATGAAATATATGAGGGCCCATATAAAGTTGTTTGTGTAGCTCATCCTAATGTGATGGAACTAGTGACTCCTGTACCAAATGTGTGAAAAGGTGTCTACAATGCCATAGGTCTCAAACATTTTTGTAATTTGTATGTGTGGTCACCCCCCTCCACTAGACCTCAGGTGGCTGCAGTGGACCAGTGGCGTGCACGCAGTGGTGGGGATGGTGGTCTCCCCAGGCAGCCACGTTTGGTTCTCGGTGTAAGCATTCTGCCTGTGCCCGCGTCAGAGGACATTGACGGGCATGCTCTTGACGGATTGCCGCTATCGCAGGGTTCCATGCTGAACTGAGTTGGTATCCCTCATCTCTGTTGACCAGGTTGTAGTGAATCCTTGTTTCTATGGATTCTTTGATAACGCTTTCCCAGAAGCCAGATGCTCGGCCTAGCATGGAACCCTGCGAGCAGGCATGACCTTAATTAGGGAGCGCATTCATTTCACTTGGAAGGAACTTGATAGGACTGCGTGTGCCCTCTTCACATGTCACCTACAACTGGCAAGGACATTACCAGCCTGTCTGTGGGAATGGGCTGACAGCAGCATGTACTCCAACAGTGAGGTACAAAAACAGGGCTCTACATCTAAACAACTCGGCAAAGTCGGCCGATTAACCAGGACTCAGACAACAACAAAGGAGACGAATGACACCAGAGCCGTGGTCAGTTTGACTGGAAAAGAACTGGACGCTGCCACAATCGCAGTCCTCAGTAAAGTTCTAAATTTCACCCCAGTCCCCAGAACGATCCCAAAACGAGATATTATCAGCAGTGTGGAAGAAGCAGTACGAGGGCTTCCAAAGGAGGAAGCAGAAGAAGTCAGACGAGAAACTTGCAGAATAATCGACAGATCTCGATTACCTAAAATTAACATATCTGCGGAAGAACGAGCAGCTTTCCGGTCCCTTAGAGATGACCCTGACATAACAACCCCACCAGTGGACAAAGGGAATGCTACAGCGCTATTAAGTACTGCTGAGTACTGCCAGAAAATAAATCTGCTGCTACAAGACGAGGCCTACAAGAGGCTGAAGAAGGATCCAACCCCGATGATGAGTAGAAAGACGATAGCTCTGCTGAAGAAATCTGACTTACCTGAGCCAATGAAGAAGCGGCTGTACCCCAGAGTGCCAGCGATACCACGCCTCTATGGACTCCCCAAGATCCATAAGGAAGGGGTACCTCTGCTGAGACTGATTGTGGACTCCATCAACTCTCACAGTTACAGACTCACTAAATACCTAGCAACACTGCTCAAACCCCTTGTGGAACACTGCAGCCACCATGTGAGAAACTCAGTCGAATTCATAAAAATACTCGGGGACATGCGACTACAAAAGGGGGACCTACTCATGAGCTTCGACGTGACGTCGCTTTTCACGAAAGTGCCCCTTCAAGACTCCTTGGCACTTTTAGTCCAGCACTTTGAACCACAAACAGTCAGCCTCTTCAAACACGCACTAATAACCACTTACTTTCAGTGCAACGGGGAATTCTTCGAGCAGATCGACGGTGTGGCCATGGGCTCCCCATTGGCTCCTGCGGTTGCAAACCTCTATATGGAACATTTTGAGGAGGTGGCCCTTCAAACTGTCAGATGGAAACCAAAGCACTTCTTCCGCTATGTCGACGACACTTTTGTCGTGTGGGGACATGGCAAACAGGCGCTAGATGAGTTTCTGGAACACCTCAACTGCTTCCATCCGAACATCAAATTTACAATGGAAATGGATGCCTCCCCTTCCTTGATATCTTAATTAAGAGGAAGGCAGATGGTTCACTAGGCCATGGAGTACATAGGAAGAAGACACACACAGACCTATACCTTCATGCAACAAGCTGCCACCATCCAGTACAAAGACAAACAGCACTGACCACCCTGCGACAAAGACAGCCTACCATCCGAGCTGCAACAACTGAGGGAAGTCTTCCAACAAAATGGCTACAGTGAAAAGCAGATCAACAGGTGCTTAAAAGGAAGAAGGAAGCAGTGAGAACACCAGAAGAAGATGATGAAGAAGAAGAAGACAAATGACTCGCATTCCTTCCGGACGTGGGTCAACTCTCAGCCAAAATCGTGCAACTTCTGGGCAAATACAATATCAAAACCTTTCTCCAACCACCACCGAAGATGAGGGAGCTCCTAGGTTCTGCCAAAGATGTGCTGAGCCTTAACATACCAGAAGTATACAGCATACCATGCGAATGCGGAAAACAATACATTGGGCCAACACAGCACTGTATATGTAAACGCTGCGAAGAACATATCAGATGTGTGCAACAAGGTCACACAGAAAAATCAGCCATAGCAGAACACAGCATAAATGAAGAACACACCTTCAACTTCAAAGACACGAAGGTACTGTGTTAAGCATCTGGCTTCTGGGAAAGCGTTATCAAAGAATCCATAGAAATAAGGATCTACGACAATCTGGTCAATAGAGATGAGGGATACCAACTCAGCGCAGCATGGAACCCTACGATAGCAGCAATCCGTCGAGAGCGCGCCCGTCAACGTCCTCCACCGCGGACGCAGACAGAATGCTTACACCGAGAATCAAACGCGGCCACCGGGGGCGACTGCCATCCCCACCACCGTGCACACGCTGCTGGTCCACTGCAGCCACCTGAGGCTAGTGGAAGGGGGTGACCGCGTGTATAAATAGCCCGCAGGAGGGGGGTGACCGCGTGTATGAATAGCCTGATCTCTGCAAATCTTGACACTTCGCCAGAAGATGGGTAGTATGACACTTCCCGAAACGTCACGAGATATCAATGCTACCACCCGGCTGGAGACCTGATAAACCTTCATCAATAGTTTATGCCGGGAAAGCCTATAGTCACATTAGTTGCACTGATAGAAAGTTAATAATAGTTTCATAAAATCATTAACTAAAGCAAGACATAAGTGAGAAGAACATTTTAACTTAGTTGTTACCGGTGGAAGATGATGGCCAATAAGAAGCGTGCATTGAGTCAGCATGTGCCAAACTATTGCTGCAACTCAGTCAAGTGGAATACGGTGCCAATAATTATTCATCGCCATTAACAGTGCCTCAGAAGAAAAATATATTTGTGTATAACAACTCGCTAGGAGTTTTATATCAGTATGAATGAATGCAACACACATTTTGGATGGTATAGTGTAATGTGTTACCAAAAAAATCATTTGTTGTGTTGAACAGAGTCCTGTTGAATGGTCATCCATAGCTTTGAATATCTTGTAATACTGTGAATCATTAGATTGCATTTTGTTGCAGTACTCTGAACATAGTTAACTTCTGTGGAATTTGATTTAATAATCAGGCTCTTACTTGTGGTTTTTGTTACCACTAAACATTAACAAAATAAAATCAAGTGGGTATCTTATGTTCTGGTAACTTTATTTCACAGCACTAGATTTTCTCCCACACTGCCACTTCTATTCAGCACAGTTTGTTGTTTGTGCATTGACTCCTGCATTTATATGTAGAAGAAGCCAGTCGGGGTGAGGTCTACGAGACAATTTTAGAAGACGGGAGGTAAGCAACACAAAGTCAGTGACACAAGGAAAGTGGAAAGAAACACCAAACTCTAATGTTGATAGAACCTGTCATTTCTGCAAGATGACTGGGGCATTTTATGAAACCTACCATGGAAAGGATAGGTAGGCAAACATTACAATAATAATTCACTGTCGCCATTCACCTTCATTATTATTATTTTTTTTTTCAAGGTTGCAACATCATTGCTTTCTCCTGATAGGCTGGCCACCAGCCTGACTCACTCTGGCCACACTAGCTGGGAGACTGTGATGCCAAATAGACTCAGCAACAGCCAGCTGCTTGGAATGTGCTGATAGCCATGGCTTACAGTGGTGCATCCACAGTGGCGCCAGTGGGTGCAGGGTTCAATGCGCATCCTCTGTCATTCACTTACGCTGGTGCACTGTACTACATCTGATTGTGGTTAGCAATAAATAAATCTCACAATGTATGGTTGCCTTTATTGTCTACACTTCGACCCACCTACAGCAGAGAACCACTCATCCACTCCTCTCTGACACCATTACACCTATTTTTATTTTTTATTGTTTTAATAGTAACACTAAATTTTCATTTAAAGTCAGTTGACTCACCATTTTTTTCTCCTGGCTCTTGAGACTCTACATGGCAGAAATAGATATAAGCAAGGGTCACAACTGGCAGCCTGCTGAATCATAGTATCTTGAGTTTGTGGTCACGATTATTCTGTAAAATAATGAAAAGTAATCTGAACAAAGAAATATTTGTCACAGAACTAAAATCAGTGTACTCTCCTACTATTCATGCTAAGATGCTGACAAATTACTGAAACTGAAACAAAATTTTGCAAGGTCTTCTTTATTAATGGTCGTGCTGGGGTCTTGAAGTTCTACTAATGAGAAAAAAATTTTTACAGTTACTTTGGTATGACTTCAGATAAAAAAAATCTATTAATTAAGAAGTATATAGAAATGACTGATGCATGCAGATCTTATGGGTAAAGCCTATCTGTTAGAAATTGGCAGCTAAGCATCTTTCCTCCCGGGAGATCATCAGCATTAGTGCAAAAGAATGTAATTAGGATGAATTTATTCTAAATAACTTTTATGGGTAGACATACATAATATAGGAGTAAAGGTAGCTACTTGCTGAATAGCAGAGGTGTTGAATGCTTCTACTATTCAATGAGCTGTTACTTTTACTCTCAAATTATTTACATTCTACCACGACTTTCCATTATTATATTTGTGGACAATTCTTCACCCTCAGAATAGCTTGAAGTATAAAACACAGCTGAAAGGCATCTTGACAACCAGATCATTTGTGGTACAGTAAGAGACAGTAGCTAAGAAGCAAGACGTCTGTACAAAGACCAGATAGCAATGATGAAATTATTATTTGAGGCCATTGTAGTATGGATTTCATAAACCTCAGTGTTCTCTTTGAGGTAGCCTTGTCACAAGCATTGGAAAGACATATGACACCAACAAAATCTATACTCTAAGAATAATAATGTGTTGAAAGACTGGTGGGAGATGGAGATGCACTTATCCAAGTTTGCAAAAGATCAAAACCTATTAGGTGACAACTTTTCCTAGTATGTGTACTTCTTGCAATGGCCACTGTCTCAGCTTCTTATCATATCTGGCTTCATAATGTATGTTTTGTTTACTAGCAAGGCTTCTTTCTTAAAGGAGGATTTTTTCAGTACCGTATAACAACAGCCATATATGGGACCTTCAAAGCATCCCCCAGACGCCTGACTTTCTAATGTTTGTGACATACAAAACCACCAGAAACCATCAAACTCATTTGCAATTAATGTATGTATATAGGCAGTTACAGTACCTTTTAAACATTTTATTTTGAGAAAATTATCTGGTATTTCTATGAAAAATGTTACCAGGATTTTTGGAAAATTTGATGGGGTTGGCGGAAGAAAGTGATACCTCACAAGTTGAGTTATTGTGTGTTAGATGTTTGGATAAATCTGTAAATTGTGAATCACAGTAGACTTACTTATAACTTTTTCCATGATTTGTTACACTATTTTTTAGATATGTAACCCATCACATGGGGGAAAAAATTGTTAATATGTCATACAAAATTGTGCACTTCTATTATTGTCACTACTATTATGGGACAGCACTGCTTCACCAGAAAGTACCTGGAGAAATTTCAAGAGCAAATATGTGACCTTTACTATCTTACATCGGAGACTAGTATACTAGATACACTGAGGTGACAAAGTCATGGAATATCTACTAATAGCATTTCAGACCTTCTTATACCCAGCATAGTGCAGTAACTTGATGTGTATGGATTCAACAAGTTGTTGGAAGTTCCTTGCGAAAATATGGAGCCATTCTGCCTCTATAGCCATCCATATTTGTCAAAATGAAGCTGGTGCACGATGTTGTGCATGAATTAACCTCTTATTTGTGTCCCATAATTATTCGAAGGGATTTATGTTGATTGATGTGGATGGCCAAATAATTCACTCGAGTTGTCCAGAATATTCTGACACAGTGCATTATCATCCATAAAAATTCCATCATTGTTTGGGAACATGAAGCCCATGAATGGCTGCAAATTGTCTCCAAGTAGCTGAACATAACAATTTCCAGTCAATGATCAGTTCAGTAGGATCAGAGGACCGGCACCATTACGGAGCCATCACCAACTTGCACAAGACTTGTTGACAACCTAAGTCCATGCCTTTGTGAGGCCTGTGCCACATTCAAACCCTACCATCAGCTGCTACCAACAGAAATCAGGGCTCACTTATCAGGTCACAGTTTTCGAGTTGTCTAGGATGCAACTGATATCGTCACAAGACCAGGAGAGGTGCTGCAGGCAATTTTGAGCTGTTAGCAAAGGCACTAGTCACCTTTTTCCATAGCCCATTAACGCCAAATTTCACCACACTGTCCTAATAGATACGTTAATTGAATGTCCCACATTGGTTTCTGTGGTTATTTCATACTGTGTTGCTTGTCTGTCAGCACTGACAACGCTACGCAAACGCTACTGCTCTCAGTCATTATGCGAAGGCTGTCAACCACTGTCCGTGGTGAAAGGCAATGCCTGAAATTTCGTATTCTTGGCGCACCCTTGACACTGTGGATTTCAGAATATTGAATTCCCTGATGATTTCCAAAATGGAATGCCCCATGCATCTAGAACCAACTACCACTCTGCGTACAAAGTCTGTTGATTCCCATCATGTGGACATAATCACTTTGGAAACATTTGCACATGAATCACCTGAGTGATTCATGTGCATCCGCTAATACACCACCCATTTATATCCTGTGTATATAACACTACCAACATCTGTATACGTGCATGTCACTATCCCGTGGCTTTTGTGACCACACTAAACACAGGAGAGAAAAAAACTTTTACTTTAGTATTCAGAAAGTAACACTGTCAGGTTTTGTAACTGTTTTATAACTTCACTAAGTGTTCTCAAACTTGTGTGTTCATGTTTCTTGCATTGTAAAACAGAATACTGGCGAATCAAAACTTCTCACATAAATAAACTACAATCAAATATACAGGGTGTTACAAAAAGGTACGGCCAAACTTTCAGGAAACATTCCTCACACACAAAGAAAGAAAATATATTATGTGGACATGTGTCCGGAAACGCTTACTTTCCATGTTAGAGCTCATTTTATTACTTCTCTTCAAATCACATTAATCATGGAATGGAAACACACAGCAACAGAACGTACCAGCGTGACTTCAAACACTTTGTTACAGGAAATGTTCAAAATGTCCTCCGTTAGCGAGGATACATGCATCCACCCTCCGTCGCATGAAATCCCTGATGCGCTGATGCAGGCCTGGAGAATGGCGTATTGTATCACAGCCGTCCGCAATACGAGCACGAAGAGTCTCTACATTTGGTACCGGGGTTGCGTAGACAAGAGCTTTCAAATGCCCCCATAAATGAAAGTCAAGAGGGTTGAGGTCAGGAGAGCGTGGAGGCCATGGAATTGGTCCGCCTCTACCAATCCATCGGTCACCGAATCTGTTGTTGAGAAGCATACGAATACTTCGACTGAAATGTGCAGGAGCTCCATCGTGCATGAACCACATGTTGTGTCGTACTTGTAAAGGCACATGTTCTAGCAACACAGGTAGAGTATCCCGTATGAAATCATGGCGGTGTATCGAGGAAGTACAGTACATACTGACGAAACTAAAATGAGGTCTAACATGGAAACTAAGCGATTCCGGACACATGTCCACATAAGATCTTTTCTTTATTTGTGTGTGAGGAATGTTTCCTGAAAGTTTGGCCGTACCTTTTTGTAACACCCTGTATATGAAACAGTCAGGAAGATACTATGAGCGTCTGTTACGTGTAGTCACAACACAAATACAGGGTGTATACACGGACACGGGAAAAAGAATAAGAATCCCAGATCTCCCGGTTAAAAATACATTTTCTCCCGGGTGAAAATACACTTTTTCCCTGTTAGGTGACAGTATACTTTCCGTCGGATCTGTAAAACTTATCAATCTTTGTAACGGATATGGTTTTATATAGCAGCGTAGAATTTCTCGGCACTTTAGAAAACGAAACTCAGGGGGGAAAAATACGTTTTGGAAAGATCTTCGATGTGCAGCAACATGTACGCTGCGTATTACGAAAGCATAAATTCGAATTCCACCAACAGGAAAAGTTGATTGTTTAAGTTAATGCACGTAGTGTTGCTGCAAGAAAACCAAAGCTTTCGCATATAATATTTGTCTCTAAGATTAATAAGATACAAGGAAAGCTAAGCTTTCACATATAATGTTGATCTGTTTAGCGCATGTTACACTTTAAGATACATCACACAAATACGCCAGTAAAATTTTTAATACCGACATAAATCTCTGATATTCTGGGCTCGAAATTCTTCTAAACGGCTCGTCATGAAAGAGCTGATTTTGAAATTAGAGCAAATGCTCAATGATTTAAGAAATTCATCGTACATTCTCGCACACAGTTCATCTTGCGTAAAAGGAAATTTACTTTGAAAATAACGCTTTTCGAACCACAATTCGCAATATTTTCCCGCGACCTGTTAGAAATAGGTTCACTTCAGCAGTTGACAGAGAGCGCCCAATAAGAGGTTCAAATGGCTCTGAGCACTATGCGACTTAATTTCTGAGGTCATCAGTCGCCTAGAACTTAGAACTAATTAAACCTAACTAACCTAAGGACATCACACACATCCATGCCCGAGGCAGGATTCGAGCCTGAGACCGTAGCGGTCGCTCGGCTCCAGACTGTAGGGCCTAGAACCGCACGGCCACTCCGGCCGGCCCAATAAGAGGCGTCACCGCGCTTCCGCAGCTACGGTGACGTCGTAAGCCCGTATGTTCGTACGTGTAAAACATTAAAAGATCTTACTTGCATTATCTCATAAAAGAAACAAGACATCAGAGGATACTCCAAGAGCGTCGGTATTTCCGGAACCATACTAAAATGCATAGTTCGCCTTAAAGCGCACATTCGTATGCCCAGCTTCCCAATGACGTAGGCCTCGGCCTGATATTAAGCTTTTCAGTGTGGTTTTCGGGACGTACATTTTCTTTGAGTACCAGTACTGTATTATCTCATGTTTGGTTCTTTATTACGGCATAATTCCATACGTGCTAGAAGATGAAAACGTACACTTGAAATGAAGCGAACAGTTGAAACTAGCCAATGGAGTTGAATTAAACACTTCGTTTCAAATAAATTTACTGCCTCAGCAGGAAAGCTTAATAAAAGCCAGATTTCGTTAGCAAACCGACAAAAATAACTTAATTGTTCTGCAAGGTGATTAATGCGTGACTGTCAGAAAGGTGGAAATAAAATAAAATCTGAAACTAGTGACATTTTAGCCTTCTGTAATGATGTGAATGTATTTTAATTCACTTGATAGCTCCCAGCCACAGAAATCTGTCTTGTTTTCATTTGACGTGAGAGCAATAAATGAAGAGGAAACAGAAAAATCACTAAATTAAACAGGGCTCACGTGGATACTAACCCCCTCCACTATAACTCAGACTGCTCTGCGCATCAAAACGTCAAAAATTAAAAAAAAAAGACTTTTCAAAAATAAGTTCATTGCGTAGCGCACATCTTTCTGAAGAGTCTGATACATAAAACATATATCTTATATACCTTAGAGGAAATGTAAGAGATGTTATTTGATCTTACGTGTGCCGAAGTGCAGTGCCACGCCTCTTCAAACAACATTCTTATACCGCACGTCATTGTATTTCGCTCTGTGTAGCTCAAAGGTTTATATTTTCTAATGGATGCCATCAAACTATTTCAGGACAGTGGAAATTAAAATGTCCTGTAGTACCTCTCCTGCTCAAAGTCGGCCGGTTTGACATCCTGCTCCTCTTAAAAATAAAAAAAATAAAATAAAAAATCGCAATTAATACTGGATGAGATTATTTGTAACCGGGAGAACAAGAGCTCTTCAGAAAATCAGGGCGCTTTATAGCCTATTAGCTAATAACTTGCTCTTCTGTGTGACATAAAATTAAATATAGGATATCTAAAACCAGTAAAGACAAGAGACGGG
Organism: Schistocerca piceifrons; assembly: GCF_021461385.2. NCBI lineage: Eukaryota > Metazoa > Arthropoda > Insecta > Orthoptera > Acrididae > Schistocerca > Schistocerca piceifrons. Next base: position 420,902,417 of record NC_060149.1, on the reverse strand, counting down.
CAAGACAGTACACATTTCTTCAATGCTTAGCTCCTAGCATTCTTTCTCTCTAATCTTGCTACAGCTTTACATGGCGTGCTTTCCTTTCTGCGAAAAAACTATTACCTCATCAAAGTTTGTCAAACGTTATGCTACGTGAAAAATCGAAATGTCGTCTAATACTGAAAAAACTTAACACAAATAATACTCAAGACTGGTGAGGTTTCTCGATCTGACTACGTCTATTTTGTCACTGTGTCCTGGATAAAACAAAATAGGCCTTTCTAATATTGTAGCAATTGTAATACACACCAAATAAGCGACACTGTTTCGGCAATAATGATCATTTTTATAGTACGGCAAAATAATTCACGAAGTACCAATACGAAATACCTTTTTGGCCTACTACAATCAAAAAGCTTTATGTTAGGAAGTAGTTTCACATTTCATTCATGTGCTCCAGTTTCTCATGCACAAGACCGAAAAGTAGTAGAAAGAAATTTCTGTATAAATTTGGAATCGTCATATTCTTCCATAATTTGTGTGATGTCCCCTTTTCTTCTCCTTCCTCGTTCTAAGAAACAATCTTGCCATCACTAATTCTGTAACTATTCCTACTACTGTCAAAACTCATACTCCGGTTAACTTTACTAACCCTGCCACAATCACCAGTTTAGTTATCCAACGATTATTCTCCGGTTAGGCGTTATTACGTGTTCGTACAATGCGTTTTCCGCGCTACTCCCAGAATGGAACTTAAGCGGCCGTTGGCCAGGGGACTACAACTGGCCCTGTCTAATGTAGCGATTTGGCCAAAAATTTTCTGTCAGAATTCACTTTCTTGGATACACCGAGAAGATAATACATAATCTTTCTCACCTGTTATTTCAGTTAGTCGTTTATTTCCACTCTGGTAGTCTGAATCTATGGATTTCGCTAGTAATTATAGCAACGCTGAACATTTGCAAACCGAATCAACCACATAAACAAGCAGCAGTTGGCATTCACCTGTTCGGCTTTTATTCCGCTCAGCACGTGTAGCCCCGTCCCGCTTTGTGTGCAGGAAAGTTCATGTCTAGATGCGACGATGATTCCCCTGTCAGAGACATCACGTACACTATGCACGCATTCAAAAATCAACTTATAATTCATTCGGAAATCAACTTAAAATGTGTTCAAAAATGTCAAGCACGGGCGCGTTTCAAAATCATATTAATAATCGATAGACCGACGTGCGCGGGATGCTAGGTGCTTTATAAAAGAAGGTTTTTTCCTCAAGAATATGAATTTGCCACCTCCCCCGAAATTGTCGCCCGGTTCACACATCGCGGTTTGCCACCCCCGTCCACTAGATCCGGGCCTGCTGCGCACGCGCGAATCTGGCAGCAGCTTGGGCGCGCCAGTAAAATTTTTCCTGGAACCCCATGTGGCTGGTTGCTGCCACTGCTGCTTACACAACCAACAGCCACCTTTCTGTAGCCAGAAGCGGGAGAAGGCGTTACTCATACGCGACTCAACTGCGCGTCTGCAAGAGTCCGCTCGTAACTGCTTAAATGAATCTAATGTTAAAAGTTGTGACTTCACGCTCATCGGAGGCACTTTGATGTTATGAAGCATTGCATAGTCTTCCTAAAGCCTTTGACACATCTTGCTGTTGGCAGACGCTTGTACGTGCATCGTGTTATTTTATAAGGCGCATTTCCTTTGCAATTTAAGTTTTATTTTCGTTTTTTTCTCTCGTTCATGTTTTAATGCTGCAGTATTATTCTGCAGTAGCGGGATACAGTAACATCCTTTGTTAGAGAGTCGTTTCTTACCAGTCAAAATTACAAAAATTTAACTGAAAACTAAAACAACGAAAAATTTCCGCAATTCTAAAAAATTCCCGGGTTTTTCCCGGATCTCCCTGCTGTCCCGGGTCGTATACACCATGCAATAAAACAATTCTCGGCGTTCTTTTTTCATTATTCACTTGAAGGTTTTCAAAATAGTGATTTATAGGAGGTATATAGCAATTTTTTATGATAGGATGTGGGCCAGCACACTGCCTTGTCAACTCTAACTAAGGTGGGAGGAAATGCCTCTGTACCTCATTTTTTGTACTGAAACATTGAAAAAGTCTGCTTTCACTTTATGTTTGACTTTCACTGACACTGTCACCTGCTTCCTACTTCTCTTTCAGAGGATCTGGATTGTGTTCCTCCATCAAAATAAATACAGTACTCACCAATGTTTGTGAAAAATAAAACAAGATACAAATAATGCTAATATTTAATATTAGGGCCAAAATTATTCTACCCTTCAAACAAGTTTATTGAAGGTTTTTATATTGTTACAAGGTAAAGTGAACCAGTGACTGTAACAATATCATAGGCACTCATTGATATATATTACATTAAAAAGAATTCCCAAAAATTTTAACAAATGCTATATCTGAAGTTCCTGAGGCTGACTGGTAGCAACATAATGCTAAGCCACTCTTAATGATATTTTCAATATCTAATGAATTTCCTGGTTTGTAATCGGTATCTCCATCACTGTCATCAAAAAATGGATGGTTATCATCATAAAATTCTCCACCAAACATTGATATCTTCACTCGATTACAGGGCAAGATGTTGACACGGTGGTGTGGCACTGTTTTCATCCAAATCAAGAACATAAACATGGTTTTGCCCTAACATATATATATAGCTGACACATGCTAGCAGTTCAAATGGAAACATGTGTTGCTAACATGTGGTGCAGTTGAAACCATGACAGATAGCATGATCAGAGTAATTCACATTAAATTAAGGATTAGCACTTTCTTCCGCCAACCCCTTCATATCTAACAGATAGGTGACAAAAAAGTACAGTACTAATGTGATATGGCTCTTCACATTTTAATAAGAATAGTTGGATTCACATTGGTGAGCTTTTGCGTTGGCCACTTCCATATGTTTGGATTTCTTTTTCTGTGGGGATATGAAGTGGTGTAAGAGACTGACACACACACTTATCTCTCAGCCATATGTCTGTGAGGTTATTGTCACAGATCATACCTTTGTAACACCACTATCAATCTTGAAAATTTGTAAACAAATGTTGTTACCAGTTCAGCTCCTGGTATTGAAAGGAATTTTAATCATCAATATTTGTGCAGAAAGTTTATGAGAAGTCATAAGGTGTAGTTTCTGGTCATTGGACTGTACACCATTGTACTCAGTATAATCCCATATTATTCCACAGAGTGAGAACATGTTATGTTCCTAATAGTGGCCAGCCCATTGAATGAACTCATGATTAACAAGACACTAATCCCCAATCTTCTGTACTTCTTTCAACTCCACATTTCCAAATCAGGGGAGATAACAGAAAAACTATGTTTCTGAAGATGATAACAGCATACATTGCTGGTTTGATGAACACTCAGGCACCTTATTGCATTTTCACTGACCCACCAATTTTAGTCTCATAGGAATCATTTGGGGCTATTTGGAACAGTGAGTTAAATGTTACAGTCAATATCTCTGCAATTTAGGAACTCTACAGGATCAATCATCAATGAGGTGTTCAACTGGATATGACATACCTAAAAAAGTTGCGGACTCTCTGCCTCACCAAACGGAGGCCATTATCAAGGCTAGGTGTGGGGTCATATGGGCTATGAAGTGTTTAAATGTTGTGTCACTAATCTTCAGACTGTTTCTCACCCATGTGTTACTTTTTTCAGACAAACCTAGTTTTCATCAATCAGATGCAGTCGACAAACAACTGGTTTCAGTTACTGATTAGACAATACTCCCAAAAACTTCACCAGCCCTAAAGTGATATTTTGGAGTAAAGTGTAGTGAGTTGTGTACCTTTTTTCCTTTCTTTTTTAATAGTATAGTCTCACTGTTATGGTGACTGGTGACTGCTATTATGCCATGTCACAAAAGTCTCTGTTCATGATATTTTCAGTAAATATGGTAAAGTATTTCAGAGACTGTTCAGGAATATTTTCTAAATATTTTGGTATAAGGGATCTGTGGTATCTAGTGGCTTGATACAAAGGAATTTCATTTCTTACCCCAGTTCTCTTTGTATTTATATTGCACTGAAAATACCTGCACAACAGTGCAAATATCGATGGTGTGCACCATGTATCTAATTTGAAAACAAACTTATTCCATTCTCAATTTGAAAACAAACTTGTTCCATTCTCAGTTTGAAAACAAACTTGTTCCATTCTCTCATGGTACTTGATGCTGTAATGACATGGCCAAGAGAGCTCGATGCTACAAAGTGGACCAGTTGCAGCAAATATAGACTTCAATCAGAAATCGGTAGCTAAGGTAGAACATTCAAAATTTCTAGGTGTATGCATTGATGAGGGGTTGAACTGGAAAAAACACACTGAAGATCTGCTGAAACGTTTGAGTTCAGCTACTTATTCTATTAAGGTCATTGCAAATTTTGGCAATATACATCTCAGTAAATTAGCTTACCACACCTATTTTCATTATCTGCTTTCTTATGCCATCATATTCTGGGGCAACTCATCATTGAGTAAAAGAGTGTTCATTGCACAAAAGCGTGTAATGAGAATAATTACTGGAGCTCATCCAAGATCATCCTGCAGACACTTATTTAAAGAGCTAGGGATCTTCACTGTAGCCTTACAATATATATATTCACTTATGAAATTTGTTATTAACAATCTGAATGAACTCAAAAGTAATAGCAGTGTACATGGCTACAACACTAGGAGAAAGGATGATCTTCACTACTCAAGGTTAAATCTAACTTTGGCTCAGAAGGTGATATTTTATGCTGCCATAAAAGTTTTTGGTCACTTACGTAATAGAATCAAAAGTCTGACAGATAGCCATATAGCACTTAAAAGGAAATTAAAAGAATTTCTGAATGGCAATTTGGGTAATTCCCCCCCCCCCCCTCCCCTCCCCCCTCCCCCCAAAAAAGTGTCATGTAATATTTTGTGTAATGTAATATCTTGTATAGACACCTTTTATTAACCTTACACATTCCACATCATTACGAAGTGTCGTATTCATGATCTATGGAACAAGTACTAATTTAATCTAATATGCTGGCACAGCATTGTGCCCCGACACAGGTGTCACCAACTGTCAGTGCCTGGATGATGTGGTGTTGCTGCCTATTGCCCGACTGCCTAGACCTGTGTCATTACACTCTCCCTTCTTCAAAGTATTTGGAACTTGTTAATTCTTTATAGTTCATTTTGGACACATTCAGTTATTCTTTGGGTCACAACAGCTCTCCCCCTCACAGCTGCCAACACTATTATTATAAGCCTGCAGATGGAAGTTCCATAAGGGAGGGATCTGTGTGACTCTACACTTGAGATAGTAGTAGACAGTGCCTCTCACCAGTAAAATCATGAGTGTGACTGATTTGGAGGTTCCACAGACAATGAGTTTGCACATATTAAGTGCTGTTAATATATGCCCAAACAGTTTCTCTGTTGAAATTCAACCATTCTGGATGGCTAGCATTTGTTATACAGTGGCAATAACATTTGAGTTGAGGGTAGTGTTCAGGTAGGCTAGGTCTTCTCTAGGGAAAATTTTAGTCAGGAAGTTGGGTGGGTAGAGAAAGGAATATGTCATGTTTAATGTAGTGTTGGCAGAAGAGCCAACACTATGTTTCTAGAGGAGGCTGAAATGCACGCGTTTAATTACACGCTGACTGGCGTGAGGTCTGGAACAGGACAATATCTTGAGAATTGCAAATAAAGTACGTAGTTGATATAATACTTAACTTTAATCCACAATTGTAGAACATCTCTCGTTACGGTACACGCTTCATAATATTAATTATCAATTGAATACGGCGCCTTGCTAGGTCGTAGCAAATGTAGCTGAAGGCTATGCTAACTATTGTCTTGGCAAATGAGAGCGTAGTTGTCAGTGAACCTTTGCTATGAACGTCGGCTGTACAACTGGGGCGACTGCCAGTACGTCTCTCTAGACCTGCCGTGTGGTGGCGCTCGGTCTGCTATCACTGACAGTGGCGACATGCAGGTCCGACGTATACTAATGGACCGCGGCCGATTTAAAGGCTACCACCTAGCAAGTGTGGTGTCTGGCGGTGACACCACACTTAATGATGTGACTCTGGTAATGATGGCAGATAGTTGGAGAAGAGTTAACTTGCAACAATAAGTTGGAACAGTATTACACCACGGCATTTGCTGAGCATCTGTCCACCTGCTAGTCAACGCCCAGCTGATCACTTTCACTAGGGACTCTGGGGCACATAGCAGATTTGACATTTGCAGCCGCAAACATGGTGCCCCATTTCAGACTTAACGAACATCTGAGCATACAGAATAGCTTCACAGATATGTATCTGGCTCAAAGAGTTTTTAAGTAATAGAACTCAGTAGCTTGTTCTCAACAGCAAGTGTTCATCAGACACAAGGGTATCATCAGGAGTGCCCAGGGGAGTGTGATAGGGCTGCTTGTTTTCTCTATATATAAATGATCTGTCTGATAGAGTGAGCAGCAATCTGCAACTATTTGCTGATGATACTGTATTATACAGGAGAGTATCATTGTTGAGGGACTATAGAATGATACTGGATGACTTAGCAATAATTTCTATTTGGTGTGATGAATGACAGCTTGTTCTAAATGTAAAAATATGTAAATTAATATAGATGAGTAGGAAACACAATCCTCCAATATTCAAAAACAGTGTTATCAGTGTGTTTCTTGACAGTCTGTTGATTAAATATCCGAGTGCAACACTGAAAAGCGATATGAAAAGGAAGGTGCTTGTAAGGACGGTGCTGTGGAAGATGAATGGTCAGCTTTAATTTATCGGGAGAATTTTAGGAAAGTGAAGCTCATCTAATAAGGAAGCCCCGTATAGAGCACTAGTCTGACCCATTCTTGAGTATGGCTCATTTGTTTGGGATCCCCACCAGATCAGATTTAAGAAAGACATTGAAGTAATTGAGAGGCATACTGCTCAACTTGTTACCAGTAGGTTCGTTAAACATGTGAGTATTAAGAAAATGCTTTGTGAACTAAAATGGAAATCCCTCAAGGTAAAATGATGTTCTGCTCATGAAAAACTATTGAGAAAATTTAGAGAACTGGCACTTGCAGCTGACTGCAGAATGATTCTCCTGCTGCCAACATATATTTTGCATAAAAAGTGTCAAGACAAGAAAAGGAAAATTAGGGCTCATATGGAAGCATATATACAGTAATTTTTTTTTCCTCATCTGCATGTGGAACAGGAAAGGAAATTACCAGTAGTAGTACAAGGTACCCACCACAATGAACCACACAGTGGCTTGTGAAGTATATATTTAGATGTAGATATACCGCAACAAACCTGCTTTGGCACATATAAATATTGTCTGTCCAGCCAGGCTGGTCATCCAGCAACACAGTGATTCATCATGACAACTAACATAGTGTCGAACTCCACTGTGAGGCCACTGCCATCCTGATTGAACGACCTGCTGGGGACCTGGTCACTGCCTGATGGGTCGAGGACTGAACTGAGGCTCTCCTAGCCACCAAGCCACTGGGGCACTTACCAGCACCAGTCACTTCCAGCCAGCTGCCATTCTACAGTTTGCTCCCTGGATGCCTTCACCCAGCACTCACCTCGGTGGGTGGGTCTCAGCTGTCTCTCACTCTGTGGGCTGTGTCAGCATCCCACATCAGACCTGATGCAGCTCAGCCACTGACCTGGACTGCCTACAGGTCAAGGTAGTGCCACACCTGTGCCATGCTGAACATATCAGGGTCTGGTGGCCTACAACAATGCTCCGCTGCTAGTTTATCCGTTAAAGGGATTCTGCTACTTGTGAGCAGCTTCTGACTCACCCCGACCTACCATCCTCCACCAGAGCACATTCACACCCTCTACACTGTTGACAATCGTAAGGTCCACTTTAATCTATGCCCTCAAGCTTTCATTCAGTAGTGGTCAGTTTTGTCTGTTTTTTTTTTATTTTTTTTAACTATACTGTTTTTTTAAAGGAAATTAAAAAAATTAAAAGAAACAATGTAACGCAGTATGTATAGGTTCACTGGTGAACATTAATCAGTATGCATAATGTATGTATGAATTCACTGAATGAAATTCAACACTGGCATGATGACACCATTCTGAGCTGTTCCTGCAGTGATGGTGGTGACCATACCCGAGTACTTCTGCATCTGTCTGAAGATTGTTGCATTACTTTGTGTTGTGTGCTGTGCATTTTTGTTATTGCATATTACAGGATTCTTCACTGTTATGAAGGTATTTTCACAGAAACACTGGGGTAACAAACTGAATAAATTATAATTACATTATTACTCTGCAATGAGCCTTCAAAAAGCAAGAGTCCCTTATACCTAAACATTTTGAAAATATCTTCAGTCTCCCAAATTTTTTTCACAGTTTTTGTTCAAATTATAGATAGCCATTTTTCTTCTGTTTTATTTTGGAAACATAACCTACCTGTTGCAAAGTGTGACTGAAATGGTGTTTTCACCACGAAGGTCATTGGATCCTTTGAACTCTGTCGACATCCTTCTTTAGTTTCTCCCACTAATTGGATGTCATCTCTCCAACAGCTTATGAACAGTGACCATGGAACTCCACACTCTGATTACAACAGGTCCTTATAGTCTGCTTATACTTCTTCCACTTTTCGTTTTTATCCATAGCCTAGAATAAAGAACATTATTAACAAAAGGTTGAGATGCAGCTCTGTACTAAATGTCACATATTATTTCAACATAGTTGAACCCTTTTTTTCATCTAACTTTAGATTAACAAATCATATGATGACTGATTTTCTACATAAACAAAACAGTTCATTTTAATATCTTTAACTACTTGTAGTGTGGTAACTAGCAATATTTAATTATGATAGTAAGCTACTTTTATTTAATGTTTTGATTTATAAATATAACATACTCTGTTTGTTGTTACTGTGATTCTATTAGCACTTTCAAATGATAGTCCGAAGTCAAGGTTTTACAAATGTAGTATAAAAAATTATATCACTCTTGACAATTATTTTAACTTACAGTTTAAGCATTGTATGCTATCTGTTTCTGGGAATATGTAACAAGAAACTATGAAACACGTTATATGACAGAACACCGATGTAGTTTCACAAGATGTATACGCATAACATACATTAAAGTACTCTTTTATTTATGACAGTTATTTTATAAGACACCACCCTTCTATGCATGAAAAATATGTTGGTATCAGGATGGCAAGAAACCTTAAACATGAACATAAGCCTAAGGATGTGTTGATTTGCATTTTTCTGTTGTTGCCTCCCATCAATCCAGTAAAGAAAACTCACAGCACTACTTTTCTTAACACTCACATACACACACACATACACATACACTGAAGCCCCTTAGAAACTGGTAAAGGCATGCATATTCAAATACAGAGATACTTAAATAGGCAGAATATGGCGCTGTGGTCGGCAATGCCCATATGGGACAGTAAGTGTCTGGCACAGTAGTTAGCTCGGAAACTGCTGCTACAATGTCAGGGTTATCAAGATTTAGGTGAGTTTGAACGTGGTTTTATATCTGGCACACGAGCGATGGAACACAGCACCTCCGAGGCAGCGATGAAGTGGAGATTTTCCCATACGACCATTTCATGAGTGTACTGTGAATATCAGGAATCTAGTAAAACATCAAATCTTCAACATTGTTGTGGTTGGAAAAAGATCCTGCAAGAACAGGACCAATGCCGACTTAAGAGAATTGCTCAGCATGACAGAAGTGCAACCTTTCTGCAAATTGCTGCAGATTTCAATGCTGGGCCATCAATAAGTGTCAGCATATGAACCATTCAACGAAACATCATTGATATGGGCTTTTGGAGCCAAAGGTGCACTCGTGTACCCTTGATGACTGCACAACACAAAGCTTTATGCCTCGCCTGGGCCCGTAAACACTGACATTGGACTGTTGATGACTAGAAACATGTTGCCTGGTCGGACGCATCTCATTTCAAATTGTATTGAGCAGATGGACATGTACGGGTATGGGGACAACCTCATGAATCCATGGACCCTGCATGTCAGCAGGGGACTGTTCAAGCTGGTGGAGGCTCTGTAATGGTGTGGGGCGTGTGCAATTGGAGTGAGTTGCAGTGGTATGGGACCCCTGATACATCTAGATACGACTCTGACGGGTGACACGTACATAAGCATCCTGTCTAATCACCTGCATCCATTCATGTCCATTGTGCATTCCAATGGACTTAGGCAATTCCAGCAGGACAATGCAACACCCCACATGTTCAGGATTGTTACAGAGTGACTCCAGGAACACATTTCTGTGTTTAAACACTTCTGCTGGCTACCAAATTCCCAGACATGAACATTATTGAGCATGTCTGGGATGCCTTGCAACATGCTACCCAGAAGAGACCTCCACCCCCTCATACACTTTTAGATTTATGGACAACCCTGCAGGATTCATGGTGACAATTCCCTTCAACACTGCTTCAAATGTTAGTCGAGTCCATGCCACATTGTGCTGCATCACTTCTGCATGCTCGTGGGGGCCCTACACGATATTACGCAAGTGCACCAGTTTCTGTGGCTCTTCAGTGTATTATGTAGGCTACACACACAATGGCAGGTTTGCAGTTCAGCAGGATGACTAAGGCAGGGTGTGAGTAATGTTGGATGGGGTGGATAGATGGAGAAAGAGGCAGGAGGCAGGAAACTGGAAGAGAGGTTGGGGATGAGCAGCTTGCAGCTCAGAGGGAGGCAGTATGTATGCTGGCTAGAAATGCAGGAGGGAGCAATGGCAGGTGCACAGGATAGGCATGTGATACATGGGTATCAGAGCCAGTGAAGTGCAGCACATGAAGATGATGCAGAGGAGTGGGTGGACTGGGAGGGAGTGGTAGGACATAGGAAGGAGAGAGAGAGGGTGTGGGGACACTGCATTAGCAGTGATTGAGGTCAGTAAAATTATAGGAGCATATGGATATATGAAGTCTAATCATATTTTAGAAACAGGAAAAGAGTGTATTATTAGTGTATTAAATTTTGCACAAAACCAGGGGTGTACAATGTTATGTTTCAAGATGGAGTGTCTCATGCAAGATGGAATGACTGCACTTGCTCTGATAATATTCCTAATATAACACTAATTTTTCTCACAGTCTTGAGCATGGCTGTTGACAGCAACTGTGAGGAAGCTTTGATTAATAAAGTAAACATCCAATAAGTTCTTTTTATCATATTTTTAATTTTACATCACAAGTGCAACCACATTTGAGGGGAATTCTTTGAGAGGGCACACAAATATAGTTCCTGAAGATGTCAGCAGTCTTTTCAATAGTTGCAAAAGGAAACAGTCTGAACGATTGAATAATTTGACCTCGTATCAGTCAACATGGCCTTGGTGAAAAGAAGGGAAAACTATAGCCATTACATTTCCCAAACACATGCAGCTCTGCTGTATGGTTTAATGATGACGTCCTCTTGGGTATAACATTTATATCCCCATTCAGATTTCTGGATGGGAATTACTCAAGGGGAATGTTGTTATCTGAAGAAACAAAACTGCAATTCTATGGACCCAAGTGTGGAATGTCAAACTCTTACTTGGTTAGGTTTGTTTGTTGTTGCAGTCTTCAGCCTGAAGACAGGTTTGATGCAGCTTGCCATGCTAGTCTATCCTGTGCAACTTCTTACTGTGTACATAGCCACATGGGAAACAGCAATAGCAAGAGAGGGCACCATCAAGCATTTCTGAGCTGTCGCCACCTAGAATGTGCTTACATACTGAAACTAATTTATGCTTTCGCTAAAAGTCCTTTGAAGAGTCACATCCATACACCGATGGTGATGGCAATTGGCACAGAGGGTGCTAACACCAGAAACTACTTTCTGCTTTCGCCAGCAATATCACAGATGCAAAAATATTCTGCCCACCATGGATATATGGACACATGCAGCTACACTCAGCCGGTTCCTGTTGCAGTTTGCCCAGCAGTGTAGAGTAACCATCCATCAAAGCAGATCAGCTGCTGCTGCTATAATAGCAAGCTGCTGTTTACAAGTGACCATCAGATAGTGTGTGCCGAGTGCCTAATGAAATTCAGAATACAAAACTGAATTTAATAGCTGCTGTAGATAGCAGTCAAAACAGAACTCTACAGATTAGGTAGAAGCTTTAACTGTGTTAGGTTGGTTACTATGTAGGATTGGACTCTGGTACAATGCACCTTTTAGCACTCAAAGCTGAGTATTCTGTATGGATTATTTTAATAAATGTTTATTACATGTTTCATGTTGCGTTACACATGGCCTGTGCATACAACACTTATCAGTCTCTGAGTAACTACTGCAACCTACATCCATTTGAACCTGCTTACCTGCTTGCTGTATTCATACCTTGGTCTTCCTCTACAATTCCCCCCCCCCCCCCCCCCCCCAATCCACTTTTTCCCCACACTTCCCAAGAACAAGAATACCAAATTGACAATTCCTTAATCCCTTTAGCCTCAGAATGGGTTCCCTCAACTGATCCCTTCTTACAGTCAAGTTGTACCATAAATTGTTCAGTTCAGTACCTCCTCATTAGTTGTGCAATCTACCAATGTGATCTTCAACAGTCTTCTATATCACCACATCTCATATTCTCTTCTTGTCTGAACTGCTTATTGTCCACATTTTGTTTTCATACGATATCCTCCTTTGTTTTCACACAAGGATATGCTCCAGACAAATACCTTCAGGAAAGACTTCCTAACACTTAAGTTTATATTACATGTAGTCATGTCACAATGGGTACATACTTCAGTTACATTACATTCATATTAAAATTACTTTATCTTTTTCAGTTAATCTGTAATACCAACATTTCACATCATAGGTTTAAAATACCTTTTAATTCTTTGCATAGAGCTGCAGAGTAACGAAAGAGGAGGAGATGGACAGAGAGAGGAGGGAGGAGGAGATGGGCAGAGAAAGGAAAGAGGAGGAGTTGAGCAGAGACAGGGGGAGGAAGAATGGGCAGGGAGAGGGGGGAGGAGGAGAGGCATGGAGAGAGGGGAGGAGGAAATGAACAGAGAGAGGTGCGAGGAGAAGGTGGGCAGAGGAGAAGATGGACAGAGAGAAGGGAGAAGAGGAGGTGGACAGAGTGAGGAGGAGGAGGAAGAATTGGATAGAAAGAGGAGGGGAGGGGAGGAGATAGACAGAGAGAGGGGCAAAGAAGAGGAGATGGACAGAGGAAAGAGGGAATGAACAGTGAGAAGGGGAGGAGGAGGTGGATGGAGAGAGGGACGAGGAGGAGATGGACTGATAGAAGAGTGGAATAAATACATATCCTAGCAGTGGCGGGTACTGCTAGAAGAGCAGGCCTGTGTGGTTGCACTGTGTGCACATGCCTAAGACCAGCCATGTAGTAGTATATGTGAATGCTGTCAGCAAAATGAGTCATAAATACAATTAGTATTAAAGTAGCAATAAATTAAAACATCATGCCTCACGGGGCAGTTTTACTGCAGGAACAGCAAAAATGAAGTAAACAACAAACTTTTTTTCATTCATAATTTTGTGGAGATTGTCAGTGAGAAAACATTTTCAAAAGGTTTGAAATTATGTGTAACACTTGTTGCACTTCAGTAAGTGCTCTCATTCTCAAATACTACATGAATAAATAATGGGTATTTGTGCGTTTTATGTCACACTTCTTTTTCACTCTCAAATCTACAGAAATTCTTTCCTAACAGTAAGTGATATGTGTACCAAGTTTTGTTGAAATTAGTCCGTATGAATGTTGACAAATTCATCTTTTGCATAAATTCTTTTCCTGCTGTTGCCAATCTACATTTTATGGCCTCTCTACTGCAGTCCTCATCAGTTATTTTGCTGCCTAAATAGCAAAACCCATCCATTAATTTTAGTGTCTCACTTCCTAATCAACACTCCCAGTATCAACTGATTTAATTTTACTACATTCCATTACCGTTGTTCTACTTCTGTTAATGTTCATATTATAACAACATTTCAAAACACTGTCCATTCTGTTTAACTGTCTTCCAAGTCCTTTACTGAGTCTTAGCACACCTATAATGTCATTGGCAAACCACAAAGTTTTTATTTCTTTTCCCTGAACTTTAATCCCTTCTCCAAACATTTCTTTTGTTCCTTTACTGCTTGCTTATTGCACAGACAGAATAACATCAGAGATAGGCTACAGACCTCTCTCACTCTCTTCTCATCTACTGTTTCCCTTTCATCTGTTTCAACTTTTATAGCTACGGTCTGGTTTCTGTACAAACACTAAATAACTTGTTGTTCATTGTACTTTATCTCCGCTATCTTCAGAATTTCAAGGAATGTTTTCCAGTCAACACTGTCAAAAACTTTCTCTAAATCTACAAGTGCCATTAACATAGGTTTGTCAGTCCTTAACTTATCTTCTAAGATAAGTTATAGGATCAATATTGCCTTGCATGTTGCTACATTTCTGCAGAACCTGACCTGATCTTCCACATGGTCAGTTTCTACTAGTTCCTCCATTCTTCTGTAAATAATTCCTCAGTATTTTGCAACCATGACTTATTAAACTGCTAGTTTGTACCTGTCAGCACCTGAGCTTTTTGAACTGGAATTACTGCATTTTTTCAAACCAAGTGCTAGTCTGGGTCAGATGACAGAGGATTTAGGTTCACTCTGTAAAGGATTTACCAGGGAAGACACCTTGGTTATTGTGGGAGGGCCAGGGAACAGTATCGACAGAGATCCTGGGTACAGTATAGAGAGTGACCTGGTAAAGATTGCGTTGGCATCGAGACACACCAATGTTGAATTTGTATCTGTCCTGAGACGCCATGACTGGCCTCATTTGAACTCTTCTGTTGGGAGAGTTAATTTGGAGTTGGAACGGCTGCTTGGGTCGGGTGCGGGGGCTCATATTGGTGTGGTTCCTGTTGATTCTCTCAGTAGGTGGGACTATACCAGGCACGGCCTACATCTCAACAGGAAAGGGAAGGGTAAACTGGCTGGGGTTATAGCAGGAAATTTAAGGGGGGGAGGCACTGCCATGAATGGTAAAATACCAGTGGTTACAGGTGTTGGAGCAGCACCTTTTTTAGGATAGGTAAGACAGAAAGGTGTCAAGTTATACGAGAGGTCAGGATTGAAACAAATCTTCAGTTTAGGAAAGAAATTAAACAGCACAATTCTAGCACATTGGATCACCAATCACAGCTGTCAATTATAAATTTTCACCAATCACCAGAAATTTTGTCTCCAATAAGTTGTATCTCAGTCCTAGGTAATTGCACTGATGAATTAAGGTCACCCAACCCAGTTGACATAATCTGCCTCTCTGAACACCATGTGACCACTGGTATAGGAACTAGGCCTAAGCACAATGAGAAACTCAGACAGGTGAGTACTGCAAATGTTAGAATAAGGAAAGGTTCTCATAAAAGTATAATTAAAAATAATGTAAGTATATTTCATCAAAATATTGGGAGTTTAAAGAATAAAATAGATGAGCTTTTGGTTTGTTTAGAAGATTTAGAAGCTGAGGATGAAATAGATATACTATGCCTGTCTGAGAATCACATTGTTAGTGATACGGATAAGGTAAATGTAAGTGGATATAAGCTCTCTGCACATGTAATTAGAGAAAATATGGAGAAAGGAGGAGTTGCCATCTATGTCAAAAGTTATAATTGTGCAAAAAGTATAGAAACAAAAAAATTTTGTGTGGAGAAACACATAGAAGCATGTGCCTGTGAGCTTAAATTAAATAAAGGCACATTTATAATTGTAACTATATATAGGTCCCCATTGGGAAATTTTCATCTATTTCTGAAAAATTTGGACTCCTTGTTGTGCTATCTGTCAGACAGGGAGAAGCAAATTATTATTTGTGGGGACTTCAATGTAGATTCTCTGAAAGAGGGTAATAGGAAAAATGACCTTGAAGTATTACTCGGTTCTTTCAATTTGACATGCGTTATTGATTTTCCTACTCGGGTGGTAAAGGATAGCAGCTCACTGATAGATAACTTCTTTATAGACCAAGATAAGTTTAACCAGATAAATACTCAGCCTGTTGAGAATGGTCTTTCTGATCATGGTGCACAGCTAGTTACAATATATGACATAGCTCCATTCAGCAGTACTAAACAGTCTTCCAAAGTAGTACATTCAGTCAACGATTTAACAATTGCAAATTTCAGGGAAAGCCTACAGCAGTTAGACTGGGATGAGGTGTACCGTGAACCTGATGCCAATTTAAAATATAATTTATTTCATGACACTTTTGTAAATGCATTTGAAAACTGCTCCCCCAAGAAAATAGTTAAATATACTCGTAAGAAACCATGTAACAAACCACGGCTTACTAAGGGTATAAAAATATCTTGTAACTGGAAAATGGAAATGTATCTGACAGCAAGAAAGAGTAGTGACCCAGAAACTATCAAACATTATAAAAACTACTGTGCTATATTAAGAAAAGTTATTAAAAAATCCAGAAGTATGTGTATCATGTCTGAAATCAGCACCTCTGATAATAAAATTAAAACAATTTGGAATATTATTAAAAGAGAAACAGGTCAACCAAGAGCACAGGAAGACAATATTACCATCAAATTGGATGAAAACTTTACGAACAAAAAGTCAGAAGTTGAAAATATTTTTAATAATCATTTTCGAAATGTTGTGGATATAGTAGGATCCAGGTGTTCATTAGAAGATGCTAGGCTGTTAATGGAAGAGGCCATACCTATGCAATCTGATACAATTGAAATCTCACCCACTTCTCCCTCTGAAATTAAGAAAATAATAAATTTGCTTAAAAGCAAAAACTCACATGGAATTGATGGCATTTCCAGCGAAATACTAAAAGCTTGTTCTCAACAGATAGGTAAGATTCTCAGCCACCTGTGTAATAGCTCTCTGGAACAGGGCATTTTCCCTGATAGACTGAAATATGCTATTGTTATACCTTTGCATAAAGAAGGGGATAGATCTGATGTCAACACTTACCGTCCAATCTCCCTTCTAACAGCTATATCCACAATTTTTGAGAAAGTAATGTATTCAAGAGTAGCTTCACATATCTGTAAAAATGAAGTACTAACAAAATGTCAGTTTGGTTTCCAGAAAGGTTTTTCAACAGAAAATCCCATATATGCTTTCACCAATCAAATTTTGAATGATCTGAATAACCGAACACCACCCATTGGGATTTTTTGTGATCTCTCAAAGGCTTTTGATTGTGTAAATCATGAAATTCTGCTAGACAAGCTCAAGTATTGTGGCATGAGTGGGACAGTGCACAAATGATTTAATTTGTACCTAACTGGAAGAGTGTAGAAAGTTGAAATAAGCAGTTCTCATAATATGCAAAGATCATCACATTCCTCAAACTGGGGAACTATCAAGAATGGGGTTCCGCAAGGGTCAGTCTTGGGCCCTTTGTTGTTCTTAATATATATTAATGACTTGCCATTCTATATTCATGAAGAGGCAAAGTTAGTTCTCTTTGCTGATGATACAAGTATAGTAATTACACCTGACAAACAAGAATTAACTGATGAAATTGTCAATAATGTCTTTCAGAAAATTGCTAAGTGGTTCCTTGTAAATGGACACTCACTGAATTTTGATAAGACACAGTACATACAGTTCCGTACAGTAAATGGTATGACGCCATTAATAAACATAGACCTTAATCAGAAGCATATAGCTAAAGTAGAATATTCAAAATTTTTTAGGTGTGTACACTGATGAGAGATTAAATTGGAAGAAACACACTGATGATCTGCTGAAACGTTTGAGTTCAGCTACTTATGCAATAACGGTCATTGCAAATTTTGGTGATAAACATCTTAGTAAATTAGCTTACTACACCTATTTTCACTCATTGCTTGCATATGGCATCATATTTTGGGGTAATTCATCACTGAGGAATAAAGTATTTATTGCACAAAAGCGTGTAATCAGAATAATAGCTGGAGTCCACCCAAGATATTCCTGCAGACATTTATTTAAGGATCTAGGGATATTCACAGTAGCTTCTCAGTGTATATACTCTCTTATGAAATTTGTTATTAACAACCAAACTCAATTCAAAAGTAATAGCAGTGTGCATAACTACAGTACTAGGAGGAAGGATGATCTTCACTATTCAAGATTAAATCTAACTTCGGCACAGAAAGGGGTGAATTATACTGCCACTAAAGTCTTTGGTCACTTACCAAATAGTATCAAAAGTCTGACAGATAACCAACAAGTATTTAAGAAGAAATTAAAAGAATTTCTGAATGACAACTCCTTCTACTCCATAGAGGAATTTTTAGATATAAATTACGAAAAAAAACAAAAAACAAACAAACAAAAAATTATTAAAAAATTTTAAAAAAAACAAAAAAATTAAAAAGTTGTTATATTAACTTAATTATGTTGTTAAATTAACTTAAGTATGTCATGTATTGGAAAATTTGACTCGTTCCACATCATTACGAAATATCTTATTCATGATCCATGGAACCAGTATTAATCTAATATAATCTAATCTCTAATCTTCTTGAATCCTGAGGGTATTTTGCCTGTCCCACATATATTGCACATCAAGTGGAATAGTTTTGTCATGGTCAACTCTCCCATGGATCTCAATAAATCTGAGGGAATATCATCTACTTAAGTCTTTCAGTACTCTGTCAAACTTATCTTGCAGTATTATATCTCCCATCTCAGCTCCATCTACTTCCTGTATACTTCTTATAATATTGTCTTGGAGTTCTTTTCCCTTGTACAGACCCTGTATATATTTGTTCCACCTTGCAGCTTTCCCTTCTTTGCTTACTATTGGCTTGCCATCTGAGCTCTTGATAATCATACAGTTGTTTCTCTTTTCTCCAAAGGCCTCTTTAATTTTCCTGTAAGAATTTTATATCTTTCCCCTTATACAAGGGTGTGCTGAAAAGTAATGCCTCCGAACTTTTTACCCTGTTCTCAATATCGGATGAGGTATTACATGCCATGCATATCACTCAAGTCGTCTTTCCCGCTTTGCTGACACAAGCTGCAACCCTCTGCCTGTAAAGGGCTCCAAATTGTAGTGTGTAACATGGCAGAGTGTAACATAACTATCTTCGTGCATGAGAAACAGCATGCTGTAGTCGACTTTCTAACAGCAGAAAATGTGGCTCCATCTGAAATCCATGAAAGAACGAAAGCTGTGTATGGTGATGATCGTATCAGCATTAGTAATGTGCAACATTGGATTGTTCATGCTTATAATGAAAGAAAAAGTGTTGCTAACCTCAATGTTGTGATAGAGCTTGAAGTGGACGAGCACACACAGCACCAACAAGACTTATCAGAATCAGATTGCAGAACTGACATGAGAAAATTGTCGGATAACAAAGGCACAGCTCTCAGGTAAGTGTGGCATATAATGAGAACAGTGGTACAGAAAACTGTGTGACAGGTGGGTGCCTTGAATGCTCACTCATGACATGAAACAGAGGAGACTGAACATTTGTCAACAATTTCTTTTGTGTTTTGTGCATGAGGATGATGGGTTCATTAACAATGCTGGAAACTAGAGAGCATCACTGGAGCTCTGCCACAAAGGATCACCAAGTGTAAGACCATACCATCAGCAGGGAAATCACGCTCACAATGTTCTGGGATGTTCAAGCTGCGGGGCATTTAGAATTCATGCCTAGAGGCACTACCATACACTCTGAAAGGTACTGCAAGGTCCCCAGAAAACTGAAAGTATGAATTCAAA
Source organism: Schistocerca piceifrons (assembly GCF_021461385.2). Classification (NCBI taxonomy): domain Eukaryota; kingdom Metazoa; phylum Arthropoda; class Insecta; order Orthoptera; family Acrididae; genus Schistocerca; species Schistocerca piceifrons. The sequence goes on along the minus strand of NC_060149.1, from coordinate 420,882,654 downwards.
GAGTTGGTCCAGATATGGAGCACCTTCTCCTTCAGCATGATAAAGCCACACAACACACAAGCACTGTGACATCTACAACAATCTGACACCTTGGATTAAGTGTCATCTATCATCCTTCATACAGTCCTGACTTGACGTCATCCAATTTTAATCTGGTTCCAAAACTTGAAGAACACCTTTGAGGACTTTACTTTGATAGTGAAGAAATGGTGCAAGCAGAGATGAAGTTGTGGCTCTGTCAACAAATTCAAACATTCTACAGTGATGATATCAATAACTGATCTCTTGTTGGGTGAAATGTGTTTGTCACTAGGGTGACTATGTTGAGAAATAAATATCTAGACATCAAGAATGAAGACGTAGAATGTTAGTAAAGTTTGTTTTATTTAAAAAGCTTTAAGAGTTTTCACATAAAAAATTTGGAGCCATTACTTTTCAGCACACCCTCGTACAAGCATACACAGCTGTGCATTTATCCTCTAGCAATTCCTGCTTAGCCATTTTACAGTTCCTGGCAATCTCACCTTTTAGTTGTCTGTATTCTCTTTTGTCTACTATATTTTCTGCATTTTTATATTTTCTCCTTTCATCAATTAGGTTCAATATCTCCTGTGTTATCCAAAGATTTCTAGTAGACCTTTTCCTTTCGCCTATTTGAGCCAATGCTGCCTTCATTATTGCATCTCTCAAAGCTGCCCATTCATCTTCTATTGTATTCCTCGCCCCTGTTCTCTCTCAAAATCTCAATAAATTCTGGTTCTTTCAATTTATCCAGGTCCTGCCTCCTTCATTTTCTACCTTTTTCCAGTTTATTCAGTTTTAAACTGCAATTCATAAACAATAAATTACGGTGACAGTCCAATCTACCCCTGCAAATGCCTCACAGTTTAAAATATGGTTTCAAAATCTCTGTCTTACCATTATGTACTCAGCCTGAAACCTTCCGGCATCCCTATGTCAATGCCACGCAAAATTTGACCAGAGGGGTTCCTCTTTCATTCCTTTCCCCCAATCCATATTCTCCCATAATTTTTCCTTCATTTTCTTACTATTGAATTCCAGTCCCCCATCACAATTAAATATTCCTCTCTGTTAATTAATTAAATAATTTCTTTTATCTCATTACATATTCTTCCACTCTCTTCATCATGTGTGGAGCTAGTTGGCATATAAACTTATACTATCATGGTGGGTGTTGGTTTCATGTCTACCTTGGCTATAATAATGCATTCATTATGCTATTCACAGCAGCTCATCTGCAATCAATTTTCTTATTCATTATTAGGCCTACACCTGCATTACCAGTATTTGATTTTACTAACCTGGCCAGAACTCCTGTTTTTCTTGCCACTGCACTTCACTAATCCCCACTACGTCTAACTTCAACCTATCCATTTCCCTCTTTTACTCTCTAACCTCCCTACCCAGTTAAGGCATCTAACACTCCACACTTTGGCCCATGTACCCCAGTTTTGTTTTTCCTGGTGACAATGTCTTCCTGCGTAGCTGTATTCAAAAGTTTGAATGGGGGACTATTTTACCTCCAGAATATTTTATCCATGAGGATGGCATCATTTAACCATAGAGAAAAGCTGCATACCATCTGGAAAAATTGTAGCTGTAGTTTCTCCTTCCTTTCAGTCGTTCACAGTACCAGCACACCGAGCGAGGTGGCGCAGTGGTTAGACACTGGACTCGCATTCGGGAGGATGACGGTTCAATCCCGCGTCCGGCCATCCTGATTTAGGTTTTCCGTGATTTCCCTAAATCGCTCCAGGCAAATGCCGGGATGGTTCCTTTCAATGGGCACGGCCGACTTCCTTCCCCATCCTTCCCTAATCTGATGAGACCGATGACCTCGCTGTCTGGTCTCCTTCCCCCAACAAACCAACCAACCAACCAACCAAGTACCAGCACAGCAAGACAAGGCCAGTTCGTGAAACCTAGTTCTATGCTCAGACAGGTGACAGAGAACATAGGGGGCATGTGCAGATATTTTGATGGAAAAAGATCGGGTACTTACAGAAAGAGGAGCGAGGAACAGCCTGACTAGCAACTTAGAATATAGCATTAAAGCTGACCTCGAAGAACTAGGAGTGGCAACAGCACACACTTGTGTGGGGTTTTTTGGAAGTCAGACATTGTCATGACCATTCCTAGGTTAACACAGTGGTTAGCCATGTTAACAAAGAGCTGACCAGATTACTTTCAGCTGAAACAATGTCTCATGCCTGTGGCATGCCTTATGCAGCAATTGGGAGATCGGGATACCAATATCATGGTCTGCACCTGAATAGGAGGAGAAAGAAAAAGATTAGCTGAGCGTTTCCCGGAAAGTCTAAGGGGGCCACAAGCATAAAGACAAAATCTCTGTGATTACCGGAGTCAAAGGGACACATTTTTTAGGTTAGAATCAGGTTACAGACAGACAGTACTGAAAGAAATTAGAGCAGAACATGATCATAAAATATATCAAAAGATAAAATTAATTTGTTTCATCAGAACATTAGGGATTTGGAAAACAAGATACGTGAGATTCTTGTATGCCTAGAAGATGTTGAAAATTCTGAACACCACGTACCCACAATGCTGGAGAAGTTAAATATTGGTAATGACAGACTAGCATCACTTTCATGTAGAGTTAACAGGGAACTGAAACAAATAGTTTTTGTGTTGATAAAAAACTAGAAGCATGTGTTCGTGAGTTGTTATGGCAGAATACTTCTCTGCTAATTGTAACAGTCTATAGATCCCCTCTAGGAAACTTTCAGCTATTTATGAGAAATCTAGACAAACTACTGAGCTACCCGTCAGACAAGAAGAAACAGTTAGTAGTCCGTGGAATTTTCAATGTAGATTTCTTAAAAGATACAGGGAGGGAAAATGAACTAGAATCATTATTTTGGTGTTTCAATCTAATTTCAGTTGCCAGTTTTCTACACCATATACAGCAAAATAGTAGGACGTTGATAACATTTTTATAGACAGTGCTCAGTCTGAAACAGTTAATGTTTACCCAATTATTAGTGGATTATTGGACTATCTCATCATGATGCAAAACAGATGGAAATAAACAATATGGCACCTTATAGCCCTGAGGTAGGCTCATATAAAGCAATTCAGCCTCTTAATGAGAACAGAAAATTGAAAAGAGGTGGTAGGGGATGAAGTATATATAGAAATAGATGCTAATGTGAAATTCAAGTTATTCCATAGCAAATTTGTGTCAATATTTGAAAGTAGCTTTCCTAAAATGTTATTCAGAAGATCCATTAAAAAACAAGTAAGCATGGATAGCTAAGCAAGTTAAAATCTCATCTAAGAGGAAGAGGGAAATCTATATAAAGGTCAGAATAAGTAAAGACACAACTTTACTTGCATAGTGCTAAAAATACTGTAATTTTTAAAGGAAAGTCATTAAAATGTCAAGAAGTATGTACATCATGACAGAAAATAATAAAGCATATAATAAGATTAAAACTATAGGGCATATTGTCAAATGGAAGACAGAACAGCCAGTCAATGTAGAAGATACCATAACAGTTTGACTAAATGGCAATGTTGTGATTAATAATTCACATGGTGCAAGTACTTTCAATGATCACTTTCTAAATTTAGCAGCACAAATAGTGTTAAATGGTTCAGTTGAAGAAGAAACAGAATGTATTAAAAATATTATTCCACAAAACTTTAAGCAACTAGAAGTAGCACCAATGTTCTTCATAAAAGTTATAAAAATTCTAAAGAAGCAAAATCTCTTCTGGGGTTGATGGAATTTCAAACAGAATTCTGAAAAGTTTTTCCAACTCAATAAGTAATGTTCATAGTGTATATGCAGTGCATCAATAGCTCAGGTAATTTTTCCATACAGGTAAAAATATGCACTTATTAAACTGCTTAATAAGAAAGATGACAAGACAATCTAAACGACTATCATACAGTTTCCTTACTGATGTCTTTTTCTAAAATATTTGAAAAAGTAATGTACTCAAGAGCAGTCATGCACTTAATTGGAAACAATTTCCATAGTGTATCATAGTTCGATATTCCAGAAAGGTTGCTCGACTGAGAATGCTATTTATAGATTCATTCATCAAATAGTAAAAGCCTTAGATAATATAGATGCCAGTCGGTATTTTTTGTGATCTCACAAAGGCCTTCAACTGTGTAGACCATGAACTCTCTTAGGAAAACTCAAGTTTTATGGAAATGGTGGCTTTTCACACAGCTTGTTTGAATAATACTTGACAAAAAGAATGCAAAAGATGGTGCTGAATAGTTCAGGCAATGTTGAAAAGGTAGAAAATTTTATTAAGTGGGAAATCCCACACGGTTAAATTTTAGTGCCCGCCTATTTCTTGTACATGTCAATGACCTTCAACTTAATATTCAACAAGCAAAATTGGCACTTTCTGCAGATGATACTAGTGTTGTTACAAATCCTATTACAGAGAAAGCAACAGAAGAGTCAGTAAATGATGTTTTCTGAAGAATTGTTCAGTAGTTCTCTGAAAATGGTCTCTCCCTAGAATCTGAAAAAGCACACTGCATTCAGTTCTGTGGTAACGGCCTTACCACAGTGGATACACTGGTTCCCATCAGATCACCAAAGTTAAGCGCAGTTGGGTGTGGCTGGCACTTGGATGGGTGACCATCTGGGCCACCATGTGCAGTTGCCATTTTTCGGTGTACACTCAGCCTTGTGATGGCAATTGAGGAGCTACACGACTGAACAGTAGCGGTTCCGGTCAAAGAAAACTATCATAACGACTGGGAGAGCGGTGTGCTGACCACAAACCCCTCCTATCTGCATCCTCAGCTGAGGACGACATGGCAGTCAGATGGTCCCAAGGGGCCACCTGTGGACTGAAAACAGAGTGCTTTTATTCAGTTCTGTATAACAAATAATCATAACAACAATTGATATAGCACATGAGATTTAATGACTTTTTTGAGATGGCTTAAGCTAAGCTAATAATTTCAAGGCTCACATTACCATAAAAGACACTACACAGTCATGGTTATGTCGGGCACAGCCCCTCCCTTATGCTATCAGAGACGAAGTGGCACAGGAACTCTTATCTTGGTAGGGCAATGGCGTTATTTCCCCAGTCAGCTGGCATCCCCTTTGGTGACTACGAAGAGGATTTCAGGCAAGTAACAATTATGTGCAGGTTTCAAGGTAGTGGTAAATCCAGAGACTATGATGGTCTCTTTTCCCTCGCCACAACCTGAGGAACTCATGGACAAGCTTGATGCAGATTGCTTATTTTCCAAGACTGATCTTTATGATTTGCGGCGTCCCTTGGAAGAACAGCAATAACAAGTTTTTGTAATCAACACCCACCTGGGTTTTCATGATTGCCATTTGGCCGCTCACCCACCCCTACAATTTTTTGGTGTTACTTGCCACAATTGACTGCTACGGCATCTGTAAAGATGAGCAGTCCTTCTAAAAATATACTGAGGGGCTCACTGAGGTCTTTACAGATTGTAATTACCCTACCAAACTTGTACAAAAACAGATCTCACATGCCTTATCTTTCCAGTCACCCAACACCTCCCAAAGCCCCACTGTCCAGCCACAGAGTAGCATTCCCCTCATGTCTCAATACCACACAGAACTGGAGTAACTGAATTACATTCTCTACCAGGGTTTCGACAACCTCTTGTCGTGCCCTGAAATGAGAAATGTCCTACCCGCTATCCTTACCACTTCTCCCGCAGTGGTATTCCATTGCCCACTGAACCTACACAATATACTCATCCAACCCTACACAACTCCTGCTCCCAATCCATTGCCTCATGGCTCATATTCCTGTAATAGACCTAGATGCAAAATGTGCCCCTTACACCCTCCTACCATCACCTACTCCAGTCCTGTCAAAAACATCACCTATCCTGTCAAAGGCAGGGCTACCTGTGAAACCAGTCATGTGATCTACAAGCTAAGCTGTAACCACTGTGCTGAATTGTACATGGGCATAATAACCAACAAGCTGTCTGTCCGCATTAATGGCCACAAACAAACTGTGCCCAAGAAGCAACTGGACCACCCTGTTGCTGAGCATGCTGCCCAACACGACATCCTTCATTTCAATGACTGCTTCATAGCCTGTGCCATCTGGATCCTGCCCACCAACACCAGCTTTTCTGAATTGCACAGCTGGGAATTCTCCCTGCAATATATCCTATGTTACCATGACCCTCCTGGCCTCAACCTTTGTTAGTTATTATCATTGCCCATGTAGCACTTCCCTGTTCCCATTCCAGCATTACACAGCCCTCTATTCCACCAATGTAACCAGTCCTTTTACTTCTCTCTATTTCTGCTAACCCCCTTTCTCTCTCCCCCACCCTCCATCTAACATGATGACTGCACCTAGCTAGCCCACTCACCACCTCATCCCTGCACGCTCCCAGTAGCGCTTTACTGTCCCTCATTCATACCCTGTTATCCCTCCCCCTCCTTGTCCCAGCCTCCTCCTTATCCCCATCCAGGTGCCTCTCCCATAATGCCCTGCTGCTAGCAGTCTGGCTCCAGCAGCCAGAGACTGTAGTCAAATGTGTGTGAGTAGCGGGCAGTACTCCCTACGAACGTACTTTCAATCTCAGGAAATTGTTTCACGTGCTCTCAGCACACTGAGATTGAATATTTGTGACACATTACTAACAGTCAGGGTATCTACCCTTTGCAGTCACACTTAATCACCATCCATGACCTCCCAGCTCCTAGGAAAGTCAGTGAACTCCAAGCTGTGTTGGGTAAACTAACTTATTACATTTGGTTCATTCCAAATTCTGCACAGATTGCAGCCCCTCTGCATTGTCTTTGGTAAAAGAAAGTTACATTAGAGTGAGTTAGGAAGTGTCAAGTTACATTTCATAAGTTGAAAGATGCTTTCCTAAGCAATCACTGCATGATGCAATTTGATCCCACTAGCCCGATCGTGCTGGTTGTTGATGCATCCTCTCACAGGATTGGCACTGTTCTCTTGCACAGAGCTGGATCACGGAACAGGTCAATTGCTTTTGCGTCCAAGCTCCTCAACAAAGCACAGTTCAACTACTTCCAGATTGAGGAAGAAGCTCTTGCTGCCATACATGGAGTGACCAAATTCCACCAATACTTATATGGCAGAAAATTCTACTTGGTGACGAACCACAAGCCTCTCACCTCATTGTTCACCCCTTCATGGCCTGTCCCTCCATGCATGGCACAAAAATTGCAATGCTGGTCCCTGCACCCCTCCTATGCAAACACTCTTTCTCACCTACCAGTCAGCACTGACTCCTCAGAAGAAGCACTTGTTATTATTGATGTCCAGGACAATGAGACACTTGATGGATTTCCCATTGACCACTGATGGACTGCTCAGGCATTGACTGCAGACACCAAGCTCAAGATTCTGTTGCAGTACCTCTGCACCAGTTGGCCACATATCATAAAGAAGATTCGTGAATACCAGGCTGCTCTGCCACAAAAAGCTTTTGGTTGGCCCAATCCCAGCACACCTTGACTTTACAGGTCCCTACTGGAATTCCCATTGCCTTATTGTGGTAGATACCTTTAGCAAGTTTCCATTTGTGGTGCCCATGCAATCCACCACAACACTTAGCACTATGAAGACTCTGATATCAATTTTTTGCATTGAAGGTTTACTTGAAGTGTTGGTTTTGAACACTGGACCCCAGTCCACATTGGCAGAATTTCAGAAGTTTTGTGATGCCTTCCGCATTATGCATGTGATGCCCATTTCATTCCACCCTCAATCCAATGGTGAACTGGAATGCTTCCTCAACAGATGAACACGATACACACCTCCCATATGTAGGAGCAAAATTTAGTGTTCTTCTCCTTGCCCTGCCATCCCAGCCACACAATGGCAAATTGCAAGCAGAGCTCTTGCACGGATATAGGACACTGCTTCAGCTGCTGAAACCTACACAGTGGTCAGCCCATCTTCTACAGTGCAAGTTTAATGTACATGATTTGATTTTGTTTTTCAAAGTTTTCAACAGACACAGGAGCTGGGAATGTGGTGTTATCACCAACGCCTTGGGCCACTCCTTTATGTTGTACAGTAACCCACCAGCTGCAGGAGCAGCATCACAATCTGCTATGTTTGTCTGGACTGCATGATCCTGCCACTTGTTCTCCATTCACAGATTTGGTGGCGTGGAGGGTCCTGGAGCCTCAGCAGTCATTGCATCTCTTTGGTCCTGTGCTGCCAGACAGGGAGCCAATGGACATCAACACAGCAGCATCACTGTCCCCGCAGCCTCAGCCATGGGAAGTGGGCCTTCTTTATCCTACAAACTTCTGGTGGGCCACTGAAGACCCTCATGCCTCCACCAACAGAAAAAGATGCTCTGATCCAGGGAGTGGATGCGTACCCTGTAGCTAGTTTTTTGACCAACGTTTCCAGACATTTGTGAGATGAATGTTGGGGTGTGGGCAGGAGCTTGTCATTGACTGAAGTTCTGGAGTTCCAGCTCCTGCCTCCTCAACAGTTTCAGCCCCAGACCTCCACCTCACCCCATTGTTTTCAGCAGCACCGATGCACAACAGTGGCAAGGAGTTTTGTGGAAGACGAATGTGGTATTGTGTGCTACTGATACCATGCCACGTAAGTCCATGTATAGAAGTGTAAGTAGTAACCCATGTCACTGTACAACCAATCAACAGCTGGCTCCAAGACACAACCTCTTCAGTTCACAGCACTGTCATGGAGTTGACAAAAGAATGCTGCCTGGAGTCTAGTCATTCTGTTAGTTCAATTCTATCTGTCTAGTCAAAATGTTGAAAGTTGTTGTGGATATAGAACTGCCCTATCTCAAGGACTCGCATTGAAATACCCTGTAGACTTGCTGCTACACAAGTTAAGTAAAAGATTGACTGTAACAGAAAAAAGGCATACAAAGAAGACAAATCGGTAGCTTGGAGAGATGAAATAGTGAAGGCAGCAGAGGCTCTAATAAGTAAAAATGTAAGGTAGAAGTCCTTCAATAACATGGGAGATACTGAATTTAACTCATGAAATGATAAAATATAAAAGTGCAACAATTGTAGCAAATGAAAGAAAACACAGCGATCTAGAAAATGAGATTGGCAGAAAGTTCAAAATGGCTGAGCTGGAATGGCTAGAGGGCAAATGCAACACTGTAGCTGCCTGCATGAATAAGGGAAATTAAAGATAGGAAATTAAAGATACCATTGGAGAGAAGAGAAGCGCCTATATGAATATCAAGAACTCAGATTACAATGCCATCAAAGCAAAGAAGAGAAGGTCGAAAGGTGGAAGGAATGTGTAGACAATCTGCGTGCAAGGGAAACAAATTTTAAAAGACTGTTATAGAAAGAGAAGAGGAAGTATATGAGGATGAGGTGGGAGCTAAGACAATCTGAGAATAATTTTAGAGAGCACTGAAAGACATAAGTCAAAACAAGGTCCTTGGATTACAAAAGACTGCCTCAGAATTATTGAGATTTTTGGGTGAACCAGCTACAACAGAACTACGCCACCTGGTGTGAAATATATATGAGAAAGGCTAAATACCATCATACTTCAAGAAGAATGTAACAACACAAATCCAAAGAACACCAGTGCTGACAGGTTTAAATATCACGAAACTATCAGTTCAGTAAGTTATGGTACCAAAATGATACCTAGAATTAATAACATCTGCAGAAGAAGGGAGTAAGACACAGTTGTAGCCTCTCCCTGGTATCACTTAATCTGTACACTGAGCAAGCAGTAACGTAAATCAGGAAAAATTTGGAAAAGGAATTCAGGTGCCAGGAGAAGAATAAAAACTTTGCTTTTGCTGATGACACTTTAATTCTGACAGAGACAGAAAATTACTGGAAAAGTCAATGGGACGAAATAGATAATGCCTTAAAATAGGTTGTAATATGAAAATCAACACAGATAAAATGAGGCAATGGAATGTAGTCAAATTAAATTAGCTAATGGATATAGAATTAGGTTAGGAAACAAGGCATTGGAAGTAGTAGAGGAATTTTGCTATTCGGGTGGCAAAATAATTGAAGCTGTCTGAAGTAGAGAGGGTGCATAATTCAGTCTGGCAATAGTAATAAAAGTGTGGAAAATGGAAGTTTTTGGCACTGAATATAAATTTAATCATTAGCAAGTATTTTCTGAAGGTATTTGAATGGAGTGTATCCTTGTACAGAAGTGAACTGTGGATGATAAACAGTGGGGTCTAAGAGAGAACAGAAGCTTTTGAAATGTGGTCCTACAGAAGAATTTCAATAATTAGACGGATGAATTGAACAAATAATGGAAAGGCATCAACTCAAAGTGAGGAAGAAAGAAATTAGTAGCACAGCTTGATTAAAAGTAGTGATCAGTTGATGGGACACACCCTTAGGCATCAAAGAATAGTCAATTTGGTAATGGAAGAAAGTGTGAGTTTGAAATTTGTAGATGGAGACTAAGGCCTAATAAGTACAATAAGCAGGTTCAAATAGATTCAGGTTTCAATTTTATAGGAAAACTCTGATAAATGTAAATACTTTTTGGATTAAAGGAGACCACTCTCTGAAAGGCAGAAACTTTGAGTCATTGGCAGGCACACATATAAAGAAAGCAAACATGCTAGCTTCCAGATTAAACCCATTTTGAACTAGAGTACAAATACACACAGAGGACAATATCTCTCTCTCTCTCTCTCTCTCTCTCTCTCTCTCTCTCTCTCTCTCTCTCTCTCTCTCACACACACACACACACACACACACACACACACACAAACACACACACACATGCCCACACACACACACACACACACACACACACACATATAACGAAAAACTACAAAGAACGAAACTCGTCTGTCTTGAAGGGGGAAACCAGATGGCGCTATGGTTGGCCTGCTGGATGGTGCTGCCATAGGTCAAACGGATATCAATAGCGTTTTTTTAAAATAGGATACCCAATTTTTTATTACATATTCGTGTAGTATTTAAAGAAATATGAATGTTTTAGTTGAACCACTTTTTTCGCTTTGTGATAGATGGCGCTGTAATAGTCACACATATGGCTCACAATTTTAGATGAACAGTTGGTAACAGGTAGGTTTTTTAAATTAAAATACAGAATGTAGGTACATTTGAACATTTTATTTCAGTTGTTCCATTGTGGTACATGTACCTTTGTGAACTTATCATTTCTGAGAATGCATGCTGTTACAGCGTGATTACCTGTAAATACCAAATTAATGCAATAAATGCTCAAAATGATGTCCGTCAACTTCAATGCATTTGGCAATACGTGTAACGACATTCCTTTCAACAGTGAATAGTTCCCCTTCTGTAATGTTCACATGTACCATTTTTTTTCCTAATGTTATATTTATTGAAGCAACAAGTTCAGTGAGAGAACATTTCACAACTCACGGCCTCCACAGAAACAACTATGGTAAAAAAAAAAAAAATTCTGTGTAAAGGAATATTAGAAAAAATTAGCAGTGCACAAGAACAGGTACATAGACCTACACCACTGTCAATGAAGGAAGAAATAGAAGATAGAGTACTGTATTCAGTAACAGATGCAAAACAGCCACAAGATGAAAGAACAGAAGAGGTAACCACTCTGCCCTGCAAAGGAAGGAGGAGCAGTGTCATCATCAGCAGAAGAAGAAGCAGTGTCATCACAAGCAGAAGAAGCTGTGGCAGAGATCCTGCAGGCAAGGTACGGGAGAGGAGAAAGAACAGAAACGCAAAAACATCTCAAGGAGCAGGATTTTTTGTACCAACAGGAAAAAAAAGGTGCCACAGAAGATCAAAACATTAACACAAATATTTCTAATACAAGGATCTGGGAGCAGAAAGTACTTTATGCAGCCAGTAAATTAGAATAGACAGAAGTACTAGTAGCTGCAAAGTTACCACATATATTTATTATGTCACAACATGGATTAAAAGGAAATGAAATTAATGTTTACAACGTGCAGGAATATCAAAAAGCAAACAGAAACATATAATGGGGAAAAGTGAGAGATAAAAGGGCTCTACAGATCACCAAACAGTCAGATAAATTGATTTCTAAAAGAGTTAGAAGTCCTTTTAGATAAGGCTAGTAGGGAATTCCCTTATATAATTGTAGCAGGTGTTCTAAATATTAATACACTAAAGGATGTATGTTGTAGGCTTGTGGTGGACAATGGAAGTAAACATTAAAAAAAGACTCTAATCTTGTTATAAGTAAATCTGAAACTCTGTGCACAACTGTTAAAAGAATACACTGAGAAATGTATGATGTGAATGTATAAATAATTATGCTATTAAATGAATAAAGAATACCTAATTTCGTTGGAGTAATGTATGAGAATCCACATAAACACCATATACAAGAAAATAAATTCACAGCTTTTCCTAATATGAAAAACAGCAAAGTTTGATGATGAAAAATTCTCAGGACAATGTTGTGGTCTCCTGACTGGTTTGATGTGGACTGTAACGAATTCCTCTCCTGTGCCAACTTTTTCATCTCAGAGTAACGCTTGCAACCTACGTCCTCAACTATATGCTGGACATATTCCAGTCTCTCTCATCCTCTAGTACAATGGAAGTTATTCCCTGATGTCTTAACAAATGTCTTGTCAGCCTGTCCCTTCTTCTTGTCAGTGTTTTCCATATATTCCTTTCCTCACAGATTCTGTGGAGAAGTTCCTCATTCCTAACCATATCAGTCACCTAATTTTCACATTCTTCTGTAACACCATATCCCAAATGCTTGAATTCTCTCCTGTTCCGGTTTCTCCGAAGTCCATTTTTCGCAAACCTATAATGCTGTTCTCCAAATGTACAGTCTCAGAAATTTGTTCCTCAAATTAAGGCATATGTCCGATACTAGTAGACTCCTCTTGGCCAGGAATTCCCTGGTTTCCAGTGCTTCACATCTCAACGATTTTTTATGTGTGGGCCTGAAGAAAAAGAAGGGACAACAGTAGGCAGTGTCAAGTGTCTCCTCCCTCCAGTCTCAAGGCAAATTCCACTGGATTTTCAGTCAGGTAACAACAGCACTAATAGAATAAAAAAGCAAGAGGAAGGCATCTCTTTCTTTCATCAAAATATAAGAGGCCTCTTAAGCAAAACAGATCAACTACTTATTAACATTAATGAAAAGGATTGTATAAATAATGCTCAGATTTTATTCTTAACTGAGCACCATGTTACTAATAAATGTGCCTTGCCATCTATAGTAAGTTATAGTTTAGTAACACACTACTGTTGGAAAAGTAAAGACAAAAGTGAAGTAGCAATTTATGTTAAGGGCAGTGTAGCATCAAGGCTACATATGTCAAGAAATATTGTGCAGAATAACAACTTGAGACATGAGAAACTGAAATAATAACTAATTTCTACACAATGATAGTGCTGGTTGTGTACACGGCACCTCCAGGTTACATAAAAACTTTTCTACACATACTGGAAGAATAAAATTGACTTTGAGATTGTGATGACCTTATATAATCTGATATAGGTCATAAACTTTCCAAGATGAAATACATCTGAGACCCAAACTATGATAGATAACATTTTTTTATGATGTAAGTAGACACCAGAATTTTACTGTCAGGCAGGTTATAAATGCACTTTCAGATCATGATGGACAAATTCACTCTCTTTAAGATGTTAATCTGTTTAAAAAACAATTTCCTCAATGGGAGTTCATAAGAGTAATGAACAAAGAAGCAAAAGAAACTTTCAACCATATGTTGCAGCAAATCGATTGGTATGTAGCCTTAATAATATTGATACTAAATTTAACTGTTTTCTAAATTAATTCTGTGCTTTTTCTGAAGAAATATTTCCAAACAAATGGGTCAGAAACAGTGCTTCCAATTCTGTAAGTAAGCCTTTGATTACAAAAGGTATAAAACAGTCGTGTTAAACCACAAGGGAAACGTATAATGCAATAAGATTACCTAAAGATGTAGAAGAATGGGAACACTATAGATTATACTGTAAAATTTTAAAGAAACTAATACAGAAATCAAAAGCCCTTTATTATGTGAAGAAAATAGATAATTCTAATAATAAAATAAAAACAATTTGAAGTATTGTAAAAAAAGAAACAGGAAGAGATATAACAAGCAGAGAATATGTAAATAAAATCAGATATGAAGGAACCCTAGTAGATAATCCAAAAAAGTGCCACTGAGATTTTTAATAAACCCTTCTTATCAATAACTCAGCCAACTGGTTGCAAGCCCGATGTTGATGAAGCCATAACTCTTTGTCAAGCTGTATATTCAAACACAATTCCAGAAATGCGCCTGTCTTGTCACTGTAGATGAAATTCAAAAAATTATCATGTCTCTAAAAAGTAAGAATTCTGCTGGGGTTGATGATATTTCTAATAATTTATTGAAATATTCTTGTGTGTGGATAAGAGACATGCTCTATCATATTTTCAATGTTTCCCTTCAAAAAGGTGTTGTTCCCAGTAGGCTTAAGTATGCCATTGTGAAGCCCCTATACAAAATGGGTGATAAAACTGGATTAACTAACTATTGATCTATCTCCTTGCTGACAGCTTTCTTTGAAATTCTAGAAAAGCTAATACATGTAAGAATTACTGGTCATCTTATGAAGAATGGAGTTCTCAGTAAGAGCCAATTTGGCTTTCAGAAGGACTGTTCAACAGAAGACACAATCTATGCACTTGCAAAGAAGTCATAGAGACTTAATGAGAAAATGCTGATGATTGCTGTCTTCTGTGATTCGTCTAAAGCATTTGACTGTGTTGACCACCAGATTCTCTTGCAAAAAGAAAAATTGGTAGGAATAAGTGGAGTTGCAGGTAATTGGCTACAGTCATATCTCCAAGACAAAAAACAAAAAGTTGTCTAGAATAGCTCAGGTGGAGTATGTGATGTTTCTGCACATTCTGAATGGAGTTCCATTGCATATGGAGTAACTCAGGGCTCAATTCTTGACTCAGGGCTCAGTTCTTGGGCCACTATTATTCTTGATTTTTATAAATGACCTACCATCATGTACAAGCCTGTCATGTAAATTGACTTTATTTGCTGATGGTACCACAATTTTTATGATAAGTAGAACAGAGAGTAATCTGGAGGAATCCATTAATCACATACTCTCAGATGTGGTTAACTAGTTCAAGATGAATGGTCTCTCATTAAATTGTAGTGAGACCAGTTTTACTCAGTCCTGTATAAAAACAGACAAAGAGAGAGAATTGAGTGTGACATATGGAAATCAGCCAATAGACAGAATGGACACAACAAAATTTCTTGGAGTGCTCACTGACAAGAAAATGAACTGATCTTCGCATATAATAGATCTCTGTAAGAGGCTTAGCTCCGCTACAAATGCTTTACGGGTGGTCCCGTAGTTTAAGATGGCGGAGCGTGTTGATGTAGTAATAAATCACTCTGTAAACTATGAGTATTTAGCGTCTGCAAAGTGCATATCGTGTGATAAAATAGTAAAAAGCGGTATTAGAACATGCCCAGTGATGCATATGTGGTATAATCCAAACTGCTTTGCGAAAGTAAGTCTTGAAAACATATAGTGTGCTTGTGGAACAAAGTGCAACGGTTATCTAGTTGCGACTGGAATGTATCGTGAAAATTGTGAAACCAATGTATTAGAAACACTGCAGAAAGAACTCTAAGCCACAAGAGAACATGCTCTGCTACTGGAAAGCATGATCAAAAACCTTTCTGACCGGCCACATAAGGAAAAAGTTCGAAATCTGTACAGTGATGTTGTGTTAAATATTTATACTAACAAAAGAAATGACGCTCCATTGAAGAAGAGTGAACATGAAAAATGTGAAACAGTAAACAAAGGTAACCTACAAAGTGCTTCTGAACACTTCTCATGTAATTTAAAAATGGTTAAGAAAAATGACTGCAGTAAGTTGAAAACAAACACGAACATGAGTCAGCTTACAAATAATAAAAAACAGGTACTGTTACTTTCAGATAGTCACGGTAGGAACTGTGCAAAAGTATTGAACAAAATTTCAACAACCAGTTATAAATTTACATCTTTGATATATATATATATATATGACATGCCAAATGAAAACTGCAAAATCTATGAAATGAACAGTTACTTGACGCAGAAGGCATCTTACAGTGAACACATCAGAGTTTTAGATGTTTCCATCTAAAACTCTCCAATGGAAAGACTTCACTAGGCATGGGCTTCACTTACATAAAAATGGGAAAAAGAAACTGTGTGTTAATCTGCTGAATGCCATCAAAAGTCCACTGGTAACAAGTAGTGCCGTAAAACGTGTTACACCAGGACATCAAACATATTTGTGGTCCAATGAAACTAATCTGGTGGACAATCTCAGAAGAATGAGCAATACTGCAGCTGAACCAACAACAACACCAGGAGCTGATGAGCCATCAGTAACAACAACAAAAGTGAATATGCAGTCAGGATCATCAAGGAAAACATCAGAAACAGTGTTAGAAAAGAAGAAGGTATCCACAGTCAGCACCAAGTCACCACCAACATCCTGTGCAAAAATCTCGTCAAGTGCCACAAATCAGTCAGCCCACGACATCCAAGCATAAACAGCAAAAAATGTGCAGCCACACTCCAAATCAGTACCACTGGAAACTGTGACAAGATCTTCAACACGAAAATGCAGACCTCCAGCCTACAGCCAGGATTTTTTCTGGGAAAGAACACCAGTAGCTCCCTGCTAGCTGCAAACCAAAGGCAAACAGATGCAGAGCAAAATCTTCATGAACCAAAACTACAAGAAAACCCAGTGAGTGGTGTCAAAAATCATTCCATTGGAAAACAGTCATTATTATCCTTTACAATATTACACCATAATGTGCAGTCAATGTTTAATAAGTTACTAGAAATAGATCTCTTCCAAAAAACAAAGTCACACTTAGATGTTCTCTGTATTACTGAACTCTGGTTAACAGAAGACAAAATTTAAAAAAATGCAACGTCGCGAATTTACTCTAGCTGGTTATTCTTGTCAGAACAAAAGTAAGGGAGGTGGTACAGCAATCTATGTCAAAAAAAATTTAAGCTACAAAAGCCTCACAAAGTACAATAATATGCAAATAGAAACAGACTTTGAATTCTCCTTAATTATCTTAACAGACTATAACCTATTGATACTGAACGTATATAGAGCCTGTGATGGGAACATCCAAACCTTCAATCGCTCCCTCAAAGCACTACTCACAAAAATTCACTCACTAAACAAAAACCTCTTAATAAGTGGAGATTTTAATATTGACTTCCTCACACCTGGAAAAAACAAAGATGAATAGTTGAATATTACAAATTCATTCAACCTATCCCCAACTATAAACACACCAACCAGGTTCACAAAAAATTCAAAAACAGCTCTAGATCAGCTTTTCAGAAACGCAAACTACACCTCTCAATCGAAGTCATCAGCACAGGTTACAGTGACCGTGAAGTCGATGATCAGTTTAGGTCATATTGTAAGACCTATTTTGCAATCTACAGAAAAGAAATCCAACAAGCAAAAAAATTATACAATGATAAATTTATAAATGAATCTAACAATAAAATGAAATGCTTGTGGACAGTTGTAAAAAATGAAACAAGCAGTAAGCAGCATGTTATAAACAAAACATTAAAACTAAACCTAAATGATGAAGTCACACCAGATCCCCACAAAATAGTAAATGGTTTTAATGACTATTTTAGCAAAATAGCAGAAAACCTGATAAAGAAAAACTGCCACAGACCAAATACTCAACACCAAACACTAATGGAAACTATACCAGTACAGGCATCAGTGTTTCTTCACAAAGTCTCCAATACTAAAGTACTTACAGCTATAAAAGGACTAAAGAATAAGTATTCCAGTGGCAGTGACAACATTCCTGATTTAACTGTAAAGATATGTCGAGAATCCATTGTAGAACCTCTAACCCACATAATAAATGCATCCTTTACAAATGGAGTGTTCCCTGACCTACTAAAGACTTCTAAAATTACCCCACTTCACAAAAAGGGCCCTAAAAATGATGTAGCCAATTACAGGCCCATAGCACAACTCAGCTCATTCTCAAAAATATTTGAAAAATTATTTTACACCAGATTGGAAGAATTTACTAACAAACTATCCTTATCCTTTTAGAAAACAAAAGACGACTACCACAGCTATTTATGAGTATCTCAACAAAACCTTAAAAGCACTGGATAATAAGGAAATCTCTACTGGTATCTTTTTAGATTTATCCAAATCCTTTGATATAATTGGCCATAGAAACTCCTTAAGATGCTAGCAAATAAAGGTATCAGAGGAACTGCAAACAAATGGTTAGAATCTTATCTGTCAAACAGATTACAAAAAGTCGAAATTAATTTTGAAAAAAAGAATACAACCACCCATCAGTGTACTGTCTACTCCTCTGACACAATGCCTATTAGATACGGTGTGCCACAAGGCTCAATCCTGAGACCCATACTGTTTCTGCTATACATTGATGATGACATATGAACAAAGCTTGCTACAGGATGTACCACACTATTTGCCGATGACACAAGTATACTAATAACAGGTACTGATACAGGGGACCACAACCAAAAAATTTAACTGCTTATGTCGTCACTCAGCAAATGGTTCAATGAGAACCAACTGATTATAAATATACAGAAAACAATGTACATCAATTCAGACTCTCATCCCAAAAACAAGAAATGCCCACATTTGGAAAAGCTTACGTGTGTGGACTCTGTCAAGTTTCTTGGCATATGGCTTGAAGAAAATCTTAAGAGGGAGACTCACACAAATTGTATTTCAAAAAAGCTATCAACTGCGTGTTACATTTTAAGGATACTCAAAAAATCAGTCACAAAATCTGCTCTCATACACGTATATTATGCTTGTTATGTTATGTTATGTTAACCGGGGACCTAGAAAAGACAGAGAGGCTCCGTCCACGCCGCAGCCACAGTGGTCCTCAACCCCACGATGACTACCGCAGTCCACTTCACCGCTCCGCCACCCCACACCGATCCCAGGGTTATTGTGTGGTTCAGCCCCCGGTGGACCTCTCAGGGAACGTCTCACACCAGACAAGTGTAACCCCTATGTTTGCGTGGTAGAGTAATGGTGGTGTATGCGTATGTGGAGAACTTGTTTGTGCAGCAATCACCGACATAGTGTAGCTGAGGCGGAATAAGGGGAACCAGCCCGCATCCGCCACGGATACAAATGTATAATAATTCACCAAATGAAATCAAAGCAACAAAGAACCCAAGAGCCTTCACACAAAAGTT
Source organism: Schistocerca piceifrons (assembly GCF_021461385.2). Lineage (NCBI taxonomy): Eukaryota > Metazoa > Arthropoda > Insecta > Orthoptera > Acrididae > Schistocerca > Schistocerca piceifrons. The sequence goes on along the minus strand of NC_060149.1, from coordinate 420,863,357 downwards.
AAAAAAATATCTCTTGGACCAATGCTTTTATGCCGCTGTTCATTTTTTGAAAACGGTTAAAATTGTAAACAATTTCATAATAAATGTTCAGTTAGGTCTGAAAATTACATACTGTGCATGTCTATGAAATATAGTGGATTATTTTACTATAACATTTGTATTGGCTGTTTGTATTTTACTATACAACATTTGTATTTACTCTTTTGTTAAAGATAGATAATTTCCTCATTACAAAATAATGTAAAATCAATTTATTAAAAATTACTTGCAAATATGTTCTATTGTCCTGTCCAATATCATATGTACAACCATACAATTCTATGATTTGTATTGACTGTTTTGTTTAAGATAGATAATTTCCTTGTTACAAAATAATGTAAAAATCAATTTGTAAAAATTACTTGTAAATAAGCTCTCTTGGTCTGTCCAGTACCATATGTACAACTGTACAATACTATGATTGCCTGGATCAATAAAATACAATACAATACTGCATGTGTTGAACCTAAAACAGCAAAAGTAGCATACTATGGCTATTTTCACTTATTCATTGAATACAGCATTATTTTTTGGGGCAACCAGCCATTAGCAAGGAAAGTGTTCATTGCTCAGAAGTAAGCATTTTGAGTTATATGTCGACTGCATCCAAGAGACTCAAGTAAAAATAGCTTTCGAAAACTTAAAATATTCACAACTACATGCCTATATATTTTTTCTCTCATGTGTTTTGTCTATAAAAATATAGAGATATTTCAACCAAACAGTAATTACCATGAGCATAACACACAGAGGAAGAATGACATACACTGTGAGCATAGAAATCTGAGTTTGGTGCTAAAGGGTGTCCACTACACTGGAACAAAACTCTTCCTCCTGAAATAATGACAGAGATTCATAACAAGAGTAGCTTTAAGAAAGCTTTAAAAGTATTTCTGCTAGAGAAAGCTTTTTACAGTCTAGATGAATTTTTAAATAAATAAATTGTAAGATTTTAATATTATGTAATACAAGATGACATAATGCCACTAAGAATATCATTAAACTTGAGCTCTGTATCCTTTTGTGCTCTGTATGTTTTTCTGTAGTGCTTTAATGATTCTAAGGAAATATGTATCTTCTTTTACTGTACTGCTACTCAAAGAAATTACTGTATAAATTTTTATATAATTACATACTCAAATGTCTGTATATGCTATAAGATTATCATATCGTATTTGTATAAAACTGACTCGTTCCATATCCTTGTATACCCAACACAGTCAGACCTATGGAACATGAAATAAAATAAAATCAGTCAAATCAAATCTAGCCTGCTTTGTATGTCCTCCTTGCACTGTCCATCATGCGTTATTTTGCTGCCTAGGTAGCAAAATTCCTTAACTTCATCTACTTCATGATCCCCGATTCTGATATCAAGTTTCCCACTTTTCTCATTTCTGCTACTTCTCATTACTTTTGTCTTTCTTCAATTTACTCTTAATCCATATTCTGTACTCATTAGATTGTTCATTCCATTTAACAGATTCTGTAATTCCTCTTCTCTCTCATTGAGGATACCAATGTCATCAACAAATTTTGTCATTGATATCCTTTCATCCTGAATTTTAATCTCAATGTTTTATGGACTAATATTTGCTCCCTATTGTATTAAATTCACCTCTGAGTTAGTCTACAAGCTGGATTTATAGAAATGTTATTTAGGGTTATCAAAAGGGCAGTGGGATGTATTACTTGCCCCCCCCCCAAAAAAAAAAAGAAAAGCAATGGAAACAACTGGGAGTAAATTTCAGATAATAATATACTCCCAGAAAGTGTAACACACTGTTGTCAGATAGAGATAATGACTTGTCCAAGAAAAAGGGACATAAATGAGTATGGAATGGTCCTCTCGCTGGCAATGGGTTCTTCTGGGAGTGAGTTTTCCAAAGCAAAAGGGAGAGAGAATCTCTCTCTCTCTCTCTCTCTCTCTCTCTCTCTCTCTCTCTCTCTCTGTGTGTGTGTGTGTGTGTGTGTGTGTGTGTGTGTGTGTGTGTGTGTGTCTGTGTGTAAAGAAAAAATATATGCTTTACAGAGGCTATGTCCTTGCCTTATTGTAAACTTCAAGCTTTGGTAGAATGCAGAATAAGAATCAAAGTGAGAATTGGTAAACAATTTGTCATGTGCCAATGTTGTCGTGGATAGGAATTCATCTGCACAAATCACAAGGCTTTCTTTATTTGTAGCCATTGGTCAACTTTCCTCTGTGAAGCATGAGAGCGGACTTTTAGTTGCTTTACTGTTGGTGCTTGTGTTTAGTTCATGTGGAGTGCAGAAACTTGTGTTGTTGATCAAAGATGACAAAGAGGGTGAAACCCCAGACCATAACACAGACTACTTTTATTCAATAGCACCAATAAGGCTGCTCAGCTTAACATCCTCAGATAGATCACAATCAATAGTAATAGATCCTCTAAGTCATGAGCTGCTGCAGAATGGTTTGCAACATTATCCAATACACTGGCAGCGAATCTGATGACCAGGAACCTAGTACCACCATCTCTCTTCAGCTTGTTGGCTAAATACTGATATTAAAATATTATCATTGCTGGGATTCTTACAGGCAGCACCCAAGTGCAGGGCCAGTGTTCAGACAAGTGGAGGAGAGCTGGTGGTGCAAGTTTTCTGGTCACCAGACTTTGCGCCACTATTATAATATACTAACACACTAACAATACTATAAGAAATGTAGTTGTACTTAACACATTAACACGACATATCTAGATAATATCCCCACTCTTTTGAGTAGAACACATGTACAATCAGTTAAAAATTTGTGATAATACAGGGTGAGTCAGGGGAAAGGTATGTGTTTTGACAGGTGATAGCATTAGTGATTCTGAACAAAAAACTTGCTGTGGACATATGCTCTATTCCAAATGGTTTCTGACAGAGTACTTTTAATGTACATTTCTATTTATTTTCTGTATTATTCATTGTCATTGTTTACAATGTACCACAGTAGTATAGAGGAAGTTGAGACGAAAATTTTGGTATAGGACGCTTGTGGTCTAGCAAGTCGGAAATCTACTTCAAACTGGCGTACAAGAAGTATTTAAACTACAGCATGTATGTGTCGCGTGAGGTTCCCAATATTCTCACGATCTCGCTGTGCAAATTGTTCATCCTAGACAGAAAATAAATAGGACCTTTTTTTGTTGCAAATTTAATTTACTTTAATTGTGTATTGAGACACGTTTTTGTTGGAGTGTGTAGTTTTCGAGTTATTAAAGAAAAATGAACAAAAGTGATATTAAACAAGTTCTATCTCAGAACCCATTTGCAATAGGACATATGTCCATGTGAAGTTTTTTGTTCAGAATCACTAATACTATCAGAAGCATGTACCTTTCCTCCTGATTCACCCTGTATATATAAGATGACCTGCTATAGTACCTAGGCAGCAGCTCCAAAATTCAATATAGAAATTGAGGATACTATCCAGCTATATTATGGTAATGTATTAATAAAGTTCACGTACAATTCTTATGGTATTATGTTACTGTTTTAGTCCATTATAGCTATGTTAGAAATACAATAAAAGTAAAACCTATGTTCATACAATAAAATTGTCTATGCTCAGTTACATATGTACATGATATTACAAAGATTATTTACCCTTTATTTTCTAGTACTGTTGTAGTATGTTTATGCAACCATGACTCCTGCACATGAGGGGCATAAAAAGGTGTACAGATGCTACTGCACCTTTCCCTCTGCCACTAACTGGGTGACACACAGTCATCTTTAACTAATGTAGCCAGTGCGAATTGTACTGTTGCAATGAACCATGAGCTGATCAAAAGAGGATTCGTGCATCTGGGGCATAGAATCAGGAATCTCCATCCACACCTTCTATCTTGGCAGCACTCCTATTCATTGTCAGCTTGCCCAAGCTACCTTCCTATGTGGCCACTGTCTCCATCTCCTGAGGCTTCTGGGACAGAATCCTTTGCCAGATATCCATGACCATCATGGGTAATTTTCTGAGATGGCTCAGATAGTGCACATTTCCCTTTATGTATTATAGCTCTACTTACTGGTATGTGAGATACTCATACTCACTACCTGCACTGGCTGTGTCACATTCTTGCAGTGGCAAGCATTAAAACTTCCTGCTGCCATCACATATCATTGTCTTCAGAATATCACATTGAGCATCTTGCAGTGATGTATGCCTGCAGTTCCTTCTGTGAGTGAACGCCTCTCTGGATTGCATCATTCTGTGCAAGGGCACTACTCAGCCAACATATTCTCACACATGCAGCTGTCATCTGCCTTAAACTTAAGCCTGTGTAGACTCAAGAGGTAGTGTCCATGCCCAGAGATGAAGTGCACCAGACCTTTCATGTGAACTATGAACTTCAGTCTAATCTGCTGTTTTTGTGGCAGAAATGAATGCACCCTATTGATAGTATTTTGCTGCATTTTGACTGACACATTGTTTAGTCTGATGATGAGATTCTGTGCACTAGATAACCTATGTTTCAGAAGTATGTAAGATGTTTTATTTACTGCTGCTTGCAGCCTGTTGTGCAATCACTATCTCTGTACCAGGGAATAAGCTTCATTACATCTCTTTTCCATCTGTGTTCTGGAATCCCCTGAAACAATAACCAGGATGTTATCTGCATATGCTACAACTTCAGTAACTCTTTGACTTGCTTTCAGTAGTTCATGAATGGGCTGCATCACTATCTACCAAAAGACAGGCCCATAGATGGATCACTGTTGCCATCCCTTTGTGCTGTTTCTTCATACTACTGCCTGGATGGTTCAACCTACCTTCCAATTTTTGCAGTAATATATAAGGAACAGTCAAATGAAAACCAAACACCTGCCACATGGGGATCATGGAATGGTTCCGTTCAAAAGTAAGCACTACATGCCTTAAGACATTTATCCCATGGGGAGACGAGATGATCAATTCCTATTTCTCAGAATGCAGTTGGCCCTGATGGATCCACAACTGCATCCACTCTTGTACTTCCTAGTCTGACTAAAACTGTCATCAATGAATGTCTTTCTTCAGATCACCAAAGGTGTGAAAATCATACGGTGAACAATTCAGGCTGTATGAAGCGTGTTGCAGTGTTTCCCAGCCAAATCGCTGAAGCATAACCTTCATCCTATTGGCAGTATGGGGGTTGATGTTATCGTGCAACAGGATGATTCTGTCCAATAGCATTCCTGGGTGTTCTGACTTTATGGCACATTGCAGTTTCTGCAAAGTGTCTTCAGAGCACTGCACATTTATTTTGGTTCTATGTTCAAGGAACTTGACAGGCAGAGCACCCCTGCAATCAATAAAGGTCATCATGACCTGATGTGGTGCCTCCATTTTGAGCCCAAGGGCAAACGGCAAAGCCAATAATGAATCTCACATCTCCTCTGGCAAAGAAATCCAAAGCTGTGAACACAAATTACAGTAAGACATGCAAGGATGTCGGTTGCAGTCATATGTGTATGAGTGGGTACGGCTGTTGCTCTATCAGCAGCCGACCACATTCTACAAAACGGAAATTGATCGTCTCGTCTCCCAATGGGTTAAATGTCTTAACATGTGTGGGCCCACTGTGTCAGGTGTTAGGTTTTCATGTGACTGCCCCTTGCAGTAGACTCAAATAAAGTTATCTCAGAATTCTATACTCCCCTAGCTTGGCAAAAATCGAGGGCCACCACAAATGACTGAAAACTCCTTAGATGTCTATTACTTCTATGATGTAGAAAGAGATCACACTCGACAGAAGTTGTAGTACCCAATTTACTGGATCTTCAATAGATGTTTCCTAGTGGAAGCTCTACTGATTATGGTTCAATCCAGTCAGTTCTCTATGGGTAAGTGATTGCATGCCGAGAAGCCTTTTCTGAACTTGTCTCAGAGTACACATAAAGCATATTGGTTGGCATGATTTTGCCAAATTTGAGTGTTTGTCCTTCTCTTTTTTCAATATTACTGCATCCGTGGTCTTTCATCTGTTAGACACTTATCCCTGCAACAGGCACTCGTTCAAAATTGCTGTCATATTTGGTACTAGTTGACACTCTGCTTGTCGCAGCACCTCTGCACTGATCTCATCTGGGCCAAGAGCTTTGTCTCTCTTTAAACACTGAACTGCATCTCAAACTTTCTCCTGTGCAAATGGTACTACTATTGGTGACACATTGTACAACTTGTTCATTAGCCTTGTAACTAGCCACTGTTGCTCATAGTCCCTTTCAGCATCATCCAACAATAGTAGAAAACTTAGTAGATGCTCAACAGTCCTTAGACCTTTGTGTCATTGTACAATCTGTCTTTTTCAATCACTGACATTATCAGTGGCAACCGATTTTTTTCCTGTTGCTATTTTGAGGGGGGATCGCCAGAGATTTTCTTCCAAGCTTTTCATGGCAAACATTTCCCTTTTTTTTATCTGTGTGCTTTGAATTGTATCCTTGTACCCCTTCTTGGCTTTCCCTTAAAATAACAATCACCTTGCCCTTCCATTTCCCTCATTGCTAAGTCTTCCTTTTAATCCTTGGACTGCACTTAAAAGATGTCAATTCTTCATTGCATACTGTAGCTTTATGAGATCTAAGTCAAATTTTGGAATTGCCATATTCTCTGCTTGGTGTATGGCCTATTCTAAGCCCCATGCTGCAATATCAATATTGGAATCTGTCACTGAATCTTGTAGTCTAATTTCATTTCTCAGAACCTCGCAGTTGGCTCTTTTGTAGTAGGACACCCACTTGACAGTTATCACATCATTGTGGCACTGTAGATTTTTTAAATTCCTGTGTGATCATGTTATGATCACTCATAGTGATCATATATGATCTTGCCATTCAGGGACTGCAATGTTACAGTCCAGAGTATTGTCTGCATTTGTTGTTGCTTCTGCTCTTCCATGTTAGCTCCCCACTTGTCTTTCCTCCTAGTATGACAAAGCATAAACACATGATAGCAGATAGGACTGGAATGCCTCAGAGCTTTCATGAAACAAACTGACTTTCAATCTGTATACTAGAAAATACAAGTATATCAAGGGCCACTAGCTCCACAGAGACAAATATAGAAGTGTTCTTAGACAATCTGGTTTTCCCTAAAGAAAAATACAACTGTAAACTGCAATGAATAACTATCTGGACCAATGTGCAGAAGTTACTGAAAGTTTAATTTCACACTTGCTGCAGAGCTGTTAAACATGATACCTCTGTTGAAACAGGAACAATTGTGACATTGATTGGAATAATTAAGTAACTTAAGTAATTTAAGTAACAGCTTGGTTGCCATTCCTCGAGTTTCCCAGGGTGTGCTTTAGAGATTACATGCTTCCCAATGCTTCATCTGGTTCGGGGAGTGGGGGGGAGGGGGACCACAGTCTATTTGGATGAACACTGGATTTTCTTACTATTTCTACAGCACATTGTCAAACACAAAAAGCCCACAACGATATACTAAATCCATAATGCTGAACAATCACAATAGCAAAACAAGCACAGCTATAGTATGCTGTGCAAAACATAGTGTTACTATTTTGCTTGTTCTACCACCTCACACGAACCATATGCTATAACCTCTTGATTACATGTTTTTGCTTCTTTAAAGATGTTCTATGATACAATATGTTGTGATCTTATGGTAAGAATAGAGAGATCAAACACAGTCTATGATATTTCTGGGTTGGGAGGCAAAGTGTTATTCCTCACCTTCACTAACCAAAAGATATGCTGTGGTTTTAGGGGATCTGGTATTGAACAAGTGAGTAAAAACAAATTTGGACCTGAAAGCTAATTGCCAGCTTCTTTGACTGATCAACCTTTGCCAAATGAATTGAACCAAGGAATTGATTTGCCTCTTACTTTCATTTTAGTTTCTGAGAATATAATAACTGCAGATCTGAACATTCCTCAGTCCATTGAGGAAGTTAATGCCAGTGAAGAGGGGGGGAAAAACTAAACCAGTATCTCCAGAGGACATGTGGCTTTATCCCAAGGCATCTTTTTAAAAAGAAAAACAAACTAAGAAAACTAAATCAATAAGTCTGAGCTACTCCCATCAAAAATAGCCTTAAAGAAGAAGCTGGATTAACAAAAGAAAAGGAAAACAAGAAACCTAATTCAAGAAAAATCTAGAAAAGAACAAGAAGTTAACAAGTTAGCTATTAGATTTCTATGAATCTGAAGAGTGTGGAGAATTTCTACCTGTGATGCTTAATCTTCAGCAATCAGACTTCCTTGAAAGCAAGAAAGTATGATGCATTCTTCAGAGCATTTTGTGATTGTTAAGGGCTATGGGAAAGAGTATACAACTTTCAAATATTATGTTGGTAACGTTTTGTGCATCTTTAACAATGGAGATCAATTGTCATTCCAGAGACACACATTATGACTGAAACAACGAAATTTATTCAAATGAAAGGAGGTTTATACCAGTGAGTTGTTTGAATGGAAATCACCTAGTCTACCCCCAGCTCAAGAAAACATCAACTTGATATGGACATATGTTTTTCTATTTTCCATTATGATCTCAGGGATTTCAGCTAGTGTTAGCTACATATTTATTAGCCTTTTGTAGGTCATCATGATTATACTATAACTGCTCTTTGTATATCAATGTACTACATTCCATAGAGTGCAGTGCAGTCATTGACTTCTATGAAATGAATTATGTTTCTAAATGTAAATCAGTAAATGACAATTGTTCGGTTAACCACATGTGGGGGGTTAAGTGAACCACTTGGAGCTAAGTTACAATACATATTCTCTGCTTCTGCTAATATTTAGGAATTTAACATTACAAAAACATTCTTACTTACTGCTACATACAATGATGTGTCGCAGATTTACTTATGAAAAATGTAAATAAAAAAAAGTAAAAATTGACACAGCCATACTTCAGGTATGGCTTTACTAATCATCAAATGGGGCAACAAATAGGGTTCACCACACAATTAAAACGAATACTGCAATCTTATGGCAAAATGTCACTGAATACTTGACTTCTCTTACATACATGATCAGGCAACTTAACAAATACCACACTATAAACAGGACTGCAGTATAAATTAAGAACAATTTATTTATCTGGTTTAGGTTATGTGCTGTGTCCCTCTTCTTTATCTCCCACCCCCTCCTCCACACTCCGTTTCCCCACTCTTTACAAATGTCATTGGAACAATAGTACTGTTCCTTGTGCAGAACTGTGGTTTTTTTTAAATTTTTTTTTTATGCACACTTCATTACTTTAGAGGTCAGTATTCATATAGGAATAAGGAAATTTCTGATGTTTTAAGTACTGTAAAGATTATTTATTACTTGTGTCATCAGTGACTACATCCACAAAATTAGGGTTTTCTACATTTACTTATTTATTATATATTCGATTATAGTGTCACACATTAAAACAAAGTTTTAAGAATATAAATACCAATGGCAATACAATTTACAAAGAAACAAACATCGCTTTATTTGCATGTACTCATCAAGAGAGTAGAAGGAATTTCCCATTAGGTATTCTCTTATTTTATGTTTAAAAGTAGGTAAGACATTAATGTGAACTTTAATATCTGAAGGAAGAAAGTTGAAAATTTTGTGGCAGAATAATGAACACCTTTTTGCACAAGACTCAAATGTTTCAGATCCCTATGTACATCATGTTTTAACCTAGTATCATGATCATGACATTCAATATTAGCTTTAAAAAGAGATTGGTTATTAGAAACAAAAATCATCAAAGAAAATATGTATTGAGAGGTGACTGTTAATATTTGTAACTTACAGAACAGATTTCTACAAAATATCTTGGATGAACACTGCTCATGCTTCTCACAGCTCTCTTCCGTGCAGTAAATATTTTTTTGGCTAAAGGCTGGTTACCCCAAAATATTATGCCATATGGTCCAATAGAATGAAAATAACCAAAGTAGCCAGATTTGAAAGCGTCCACATCACCAATGGGGGTGATTACACATAGGGCATAAGTTGCCACACTGAGCCTTCTATGTAGGTCTAGGATATGCATAGACCAGGTCAACTAGCCCTCAATTAGAATGCCCAAGAACTTAGATGGTTCACAGTGTACTACATTTAGTTTACCACAGTTTAAGTGGCATACTTCATTTTCTTGCTGAGATGTATGAAATTGTATAAACTGAGTTTTTTAATATTTAGAGTTAGTCCTTCACACTTACACTAGTGTCAGATGTCAACAAGTACTGTATTATATTTATTTTCTGCATCATTGTTAGTTCGACTTTCAAGCATTAGTGGTATCAGTGGTATTATCAGAAAAAAGAGTAAATTTACACTCGGTGTCTGTACAAAGTGGGTGATCATTGTTGAAGATAAGAAAAAGCAAAGGTTCCAAAATGGACTCTTGAAGCACTCCACATTTTAATGTGCCCCAACCAGATGAGACAGGACTAGCATCAGTGCCATTAATTATCACCTTCTGTTTTCTGTTTTGCACATATGATTCAATCCACCTACCAATGCTACCTCTCAAGCTATAAGAATTAGTCTTCTGTAAGAGAATGTTGTGGTCTACACAGACAAAGGCCTTTTACAAATCACAGAAGATTCCAATAGGTGACATTTCATTATTTATTGACTCTAAAATTTCATTTGTGAGAGAAAAAATAGCCTGCTCAGTTGATCTACTTTTTGGAAACCAAACTGATTTCTGATGAGTATGTTGTGGTTGTTAAGATGTTCTACAATTCTTTTACACATTAGTTTCTCCAATACTTTCGAAAAACTACTTAGCAATGATACTGGACGGTACTTAGATAAATTGTTTTAGTCACCCTTTTTGAAGAGTGGTTGCACAACGGCAAGCTTTAATCTCTCTGGGACAGCACCTTGCAGCATAGACTCATTAAAACTGTGACACGGGAACTGACACATGTAGTCACTACAATGCTTTAGAATTTTTGGTGTAATGTTGTCAAAACCTGTGGAATTCTTATTAAGGCCGTGATGGCATTTTTAACTTCAGTAATAGTGACAGGGGCAATACAAATTGGGTCATATGTGTTGGGATTAGCACTTTGTAATAAACACATAGCAGCATTTAAGGAACCCCTACAACCTACATGTTCTGCTGCAGTTAAGAAGTGATTGTTGAATATGTTGGATACTGTTACAGGATTATGAATTACCCGATCAGTACAGCTTATGTCTATGGTATTAACATCCTTGTTACACTTGCCACATACTCTCTTTATAACATTCCAAACTGTTTTTATTTTGTTCTTGGATTTATCAATTTCAAACCCAATATACAAGCTCCTGGATTTGTTTATCACCCTTTTTAAAATTTTACAATATAGTTTATAATGTGGCCTTTCATGGGGATCATTTGATACTCTTAGTGAGGCATGTAGCTCCCTCTTAGTCCTACAAGAAATTTTAATACCTTCAAAAATCCAAGGTTTACTGAAAGAAGCCTCATTGTTCTATTGTTCTTTCTGGCCTTTTTTTTAAGGCCATTTTAAATATAGAAGTAAATTCATTTAAAAAAGGTTAAATTTAACATTAACATCTGGTGTACTATACACTGGATCCCAATCTATCTGTGCCAAATGGTAATTAAAGGTAGACATAGTTTCAGTGTCTATAGGACCTATAGGTGTGGGAGACTTTCTTGCACAAAGTAATGTTATTAACTTTAAGAAGTTGTCCATCATGGTCGGACAGGCCATAAATAACTTTGCTTGCACTAGCACTGTTGACTCTACTCTTGTCAATGAAAATATTATCTAAAAGGCTCTTGCAATTTTGTGCAACTCTGGTGGGCCAGTTAACCATAGCAACCAAGGTGTAAGAATTCATTAAATGGTCCAGCTCAGTCCTAAGGTGGTTATCAATTAAGAAGTTGATATTAAAGTCACCTGCAACTATTGAATTTCTGGTTTGGGAGAACAGTTTGGCCAAAAGAGATTCTAACTTACTCATAAAGATACAAAACTTCCCTGATGGAGGAGCTCTGTAGATTGCAAGCAAAGTAAGTAACATGTCCTCTACAGTAATTTCAGTCCCACAACTTGAAAATGTTGATCTACACAATACTTACTTAAATCCAAAGGTTTGTAATTGATTTTACTGTCTATATAAATTACAACACTACCTTTCTCTTTACTTGTTCTGCAATAATGAGTAGCTACATCATACCAATCAAACTGCAGCCCACCAACTCCAATTGTCATGTGATGCTCAGTAAGACATAAAACATGAGGACGGTTAACAGTGTTCATATCCCCTAGACTTACAGATAAAAAATCTAAGTTACTTTTGAGACTTCTATTATTTTGATGAAAAATAATAAGATTATTACAGCTACCTTCACTGTCCTTATGTACGTCTGTTTGTCCATTCACACCATTTTTCCCTGTTGCACTCAAGACTGCATTGGGCACATTTTGATCTATGTCGCAGCTGGAGGTTTGTTCACTAATTGTCGTTGGCGAGGTGATGTGGGTGCTGGCCATAAAAAAGTCACTGTCTTTGGCAGTCTTCTTTCTCTTGTACAAAATCATGGAACACCCTTTTTCCTTGAAGATACTGCATCTGAATTACTTCCCAGTCCTCGAGGTTCTTTGGGTGGAAATTTACCATATGGCATTGATTTATCTCGGGAAGGTGTTCGTGATGAGATTTAGAAGAAGGATCAATCTTGTATCTAGATAATACAGTATTTTCTTTAGATTTGTCAGTGTTAGGACGAGATACAGTTATACATCTGCTCCTTCCATTCACATGGGTTCCCTGGACACCTTGGCTTCTATAGCACAACATCTGACTTTTCTCGCAGAGCTGGTTGTAAGTGTTTTTACTACTCTGCACTGTTTCCATGGGTTTGATACTGATGAAGCAATGGTCCGGCACAGCCCGAGTTTTCTTGGTTTGTTCAGGTGTAGACCATGATTAGTGTAGGCTAATCATTCCTTTGCAAGAATACAGTAACATAAATTACTTTCATATTGGCAAACTTAGATGAGAAGTTCATTATATATTCAGTATATCTGTACGCTGTTTTGTTAACTTCTGGCTTGTCATAACAGTAACAAACGGTACATAGCAAAACTTTCGTATGGTCAAGTCCTGCAGTCCACTTTTCTAAGTCTGGAATAAGGTTGTTTTTCTTACGAATGTTATTTGTTCCTGCAGGGTTAATAACTACATCGTCCCATCTGAAATCATTACTAACAAGTTCTGATGCCCCTTCAACTACGCCACTGAGGCATGCAATTGGTTTAACTGATGTTGCGTACTACATGGGTTTCAAAAAGTCATTTAGCAAAGATGCACACTTTCGCCCATGCCACAGAGGAGCAAATGAATAAATAAAACAAAGTTCTTGATCTACATGTTTCATAGTGAGGATATTTCCTAAGTCTCTCCAATCTGCATACTTCTGGCTAGATATTTATTGGGTCCTCAGAAATGTTATCGTTTTATTACCACTGAGATTTTTTTTTTCGTACCAGCTACAATTAAAAAAATTAATGCACATACAAATATATAAACAGATATTAAATTCCAGAAGCTAAACCTATCAACACAGACTTTCGTCTTAATAATTCAACAGATTACCTGAATGCGATGTTTGACCAAATGACCAAAGAAATAAGCATAGTTTGAGTTAAACATGCTAAAAAAAAGTAGGTCTACTTTTCAAAAGCAACTGCCACCATTTTGTCCCATCCAGTTCGCAATAATAACTGCAATCCTTTGCCATATCCTTTGCATAACTGCTGTTTAGATCTGCTACGTACAAATCGTGTATTTCTCAAATTAGGAATATGGTAGTATATACCAACCAACCGGACACTAGGGCTCCAAATCCATGTAGGCCCTACTGTGGCGAATACGAAATCCAGAACTGTATGCCATGCGAAAGCGCAGTTAACACATTCGTCAGCACGTAACATCTCCCCAAGAAAATTAACTACAATCAGTAAATAGCTGAAAGACGTCTCCATACAATCCAGCCTATCAAGTTGCATGCACTGCTTCTGTTTTACAAATTTATGTTAGCGTCATTGGACTTGATTTCGAACAGCGCCACAGATAAATGATACACCAGTTTCTCTTGAAATTTCGTACTTGCCTGAAATTGTTTTTTCTAGTCGTTTGAGGGTAACTTCTGGTTTCAGCAGGAGCTACGATGCTTGGTGAGTAAGATAGATCGTGTGAGAATTCATTTAATCTTCATAGAATATTTACATATTTTCTTCCATGCACTTGTAATTTGCAGTGTTGCCCTCAGCTTTTACCGGGTGACTGCTGAGCACTTCATACATGTCAGCGTTGGCGACGGTTCTCAGGATTATCTCTATGATGTTCACTCATTTGTGACGTACCCCAGCAGTTATGAACCATAGAGTCCCATCCGTACTTGCTGTGTTGTTGTTAAATGACGTCACGTGTCTACTGACTCCATGGATACTTCCGGGTTGGCTGTAGCACCATGTTGTCTAGACAATCACTGGAGGTCTTCTTTGCTTTTAATCCTCCACTACCTTTCCCAGAATGTATTTCGCCATATGTCCTCTTTTTTTTATGTACCCTGATATAGTCCTACGAGATTGCTTTCCTCCAGTTTTAAATCATTCTGTACACTCTTGTCCATTATCATCAACATACACGTAGCGTATCAAGTATGTGGTATTCTGGAATTCCCGTAGTTACCAGTCAAGCCAGAATTTATACATAACTTACATAAGTGAATTTCTTGTAACATATAGAACACGAATATACTTCTTTTCTAGTGTAATCTCGTCTTGATACTACACATTATCTGCAGTTGTATCTTTGGTTCTTCTTCATTTGTTGAAATCTGTCAGAACTTCTGGAAGTTCCCATAATAAATGCAGTTTCAGACGCCACTGAATAATATCACAAGATACGAGTGGTTTCAAAGACATTGTAAAACAATTTCCACGACAATGAACGATTTCCGTATTTAATATTGTCAACCAAATGTCCTTCAAGCAAGTCTGCCAAAATGTCATACTAGAGATGGGTCAATTCGAGTTACTAAATCGGGTTAATTCGGATTGACGGGATTTCGAGCTAACCCGAAATAGATTGGTACAAACTCGTGTTGCGTTCACAAGGTACGCGACTCTAATTACATTTGTTGGTTTGTCTGTCTGTAGTTTATAAATATTTTTAAAAATATATATTTTTAAGAAAATAAACAGCATCATCTGCTTTTCTTTAAGCGTTTAAAACCGGCTTGGAGCTGTAAAAGTACATCTTCACTTAACACTGCTTACAATTAAAATTCAGCAAGACTCATGCCATTCATACCTCATAAAAACTTCCGTATTCATATAAACAGTTATATGAGCATTTCTCTTACTTTTACATGTATCTGTGATTATTCCCCCCCCCCCCCCCCTCCGCCCAATGAACCCTGGACCTTGCTGTTGGTGGGGAGGCTTGCGTGCCTCAGCGATACAGATAGCCGCCACCGTAGGTGCAACCACGACGGAGGGGTATCCGTTGAGAGGCCAGACAAACGTGGTTCCTGAAAGGGGCAGCAGCCTTTTCAGTAGTTGCAGGGGCAACAGTCTGGATGATTGACTGATCTGGCCTTGTAACACTAACCAAAACGGCCATGCTGTGCTGGTACTGCGAACGGCTGAAAGCAAGGGGAAACTACGGCCGTAATTTTTCCCGAGGGCATGCAGCTTTACTGTATGGTTAAATGATGATGGCGTCCTCTTGGGTAAAATATTCCTGAGGTAAAATAGTCCCCCATTCGCATCTCCGGACGGCGACTACTCAGTAGGACGTTGTTATCAGGAGAAAGAAAACTGGCGTTCTACGGATCGGAGTGTGGACTGTCAGATCCCTTAATCGGGCAGCCAGGTTAGAAAATTTAAAAATGGCTATGGATAGGTTAAAGTTAGATATAGTGGGAATTAGTGAAGTTCGGTGGCAGGAGGAACAAGACTTCTAGTTAGGTGAATACAGGGTTATAAATACAAAATCAAATAGGGATAACGCAGAAATAGGTTTAATAATGAATAAAAAATAGGAGTACGGGTAAGCTACTATAAACAGCATAGTGAACGCATTATTGTGGCCAAGATAGACACGAAGCCCACGCCTACAGCAGTGGTACAAGTTTATATGCCAACTAGCTCTGCAGATGACGAAGAGATTGATGAAATATATGATGAGATAAAAGAAGTTATTCAGATAGTGAAGGGAGACGAAAATTTAATAGTCATGGGTGACTGGAATTCGATAGTAGGAAAAGGAAGAGAAGGAAAAGTAGTAGGTGAATATGGAATGGGGATAAGGAATGAAAGAGGGAGCCGCCTGGTAGAGTTTTGCACAGGGCATACCTTAATCATAGCTAACACTTGGTTCAAGAATCATGAAAGAAGGCTGTACACATGGAAGAAGCCTGGAGGCACTGGAAGGTTTCAGATAGATTATATAATGGTAAGACAGAGATTCAGGAACCAGGTTTGAAATTGTAAGACATTTCCAGGGGCAGATGTGGACTCTGGCCACAATCTATTGGTTATGAACTGTAGATTAAAACTGAAGAAACTGCAAAAAGGTGGGGATTTAAGGAGATGGGACCTGGATAACCTGAAAGAACAGAGGTTGTAGAGAGTTTCAGAGAGAGCATTAGGAAACCATTGACAAGAACAGGGGAAAGAAATACAGTAGAAGAAGAATGGCTAGCTTTGAGAGATGAAATAGTGAAGGCAGAAGGGCATCAAGTAGATAAAAAGACGAGGGCTAGTAGAAATCCTTGGCTAAAAGAAGAAATACTGAATTTAATTGATGAAAGGGGAAAACACAAAAATGCAGTAAATGAAGCAGGCAAAAAGGAATACAAACGTCTCAAAAATGAGATCGACAGGAAGTGCAAAATGGCTAAGCAGGGATGGCTAGAGGACAAATGTAAGGATGTAGAGGCATATATCACTAGGGCTACGACAGATACTGCCTACAGGAAAATTAAAGAGACCTTTGGAGAAAAGAGAACCACTTGTATGGGTATCAAGAGCTCAGATGGAAACCCAGTTCTAAGCAAAGAAGGGGAAGCAGAAAGGTGGAAGGAGTGTACAGAGGGTCTATACAAGGGCAATATGCTTGAGGACAATATTATGGAAATGGAAGAGGACGTAGATGAAGATGAAATGGGTGATATTATACTGTGTGAAGAGTTTGACAGAGCACTGAAAGACCTAAGTCGAAACAAGGCCCTGGGAGTAGACAACATTCCATTAGAACTACTGATAACCTTGGGACAGCCAGCCCTGACAAAACTTTGCCATCTGGTGAGCAAGATGTATCAGATAGGCGAAATACCCTCAGACTTCAAAAAGAATATAATAATTCCAATCCCAAAGAAAGCAGGTGTTGATAGATGTTAAAATTACCGAACTATCAGTTTAATAAGTCACGGCTGCAAAATACTAACGCGAATTCTTTACAGACGAATGGAAAAACTGATAGAAGCCGACCTCGGGGAAGATCAGTTTGGATTCCGTAGAAATGTTGGAACACGTGAGGCAATACTGACCCTACGACTTATCTTAGAAGACAAATTAAGGAAAGGTAAACCTACGTTTCTAGCATTTGTAGACTTATGAAAGCTTTTGACAATGTTGTGTGGAATACTCTCTTTCAAATTCTGAAGGTTGTAGGGGTCAAATACATGGAGCGAAAGGCTATTTACGATTTGTACAGAAACCAGATGGCAGTTATAAGAGTCGGGAGGCATCAAAGGAAAGCAGTTGTTGTGAAGGGAGTGAGACAGTGTTGTAGCCTATCCCCGATGTTATTCAATCTGTGTATTGAGCAAGTAGTAAAGGAAACAAAAGAAAAATTGTAGTAGGAATTAAAATCCACGGAGAAGAAATAAAAACTTTGAGGTTTGCCGATAACACTGTAATTCTGTCAGAGACAGCAAAGGACCTAGAAGAGCAGTTGAACGGAATGGACAGTGTCTTGAAAGGAGGATGTAAGATGAACATCAACAAAAGCAAGACCATGATAATGTAATGTAGTCGAATTAAATCGGGTGATGCTGAGGGAATTAGATTAGAAAAAGAGACACGTAAAGTAGTAAATGATTTTTGCTATTTGGGGAGCAAAATAACTGATGATGGTCGAAGTAGGGAGGATATAAAATGTAAACTGGCAATGACAAGGAAAGCGTTTCTGAAGAAGAGAAATTTGTTAACATCGAGTATAGATTTAAGTGTCAGGAAGTCGTTTCTGAAAGTATTTGTATGGAGTGTAGCCATGTGTGGAAGTGAAACATGGACGATAAGTAGTTTAGACAAGAAGAGAATAGAAGCTTTCGAAATGTGGTGCTACAGAAGAATGCTGAAGATTAGATGGGTAGATCACATAACCAATGAGGAGGTACTGAACAAAATTGGGGAGAAGAGAAATTTCTGGCACAACTTCACTAGAAGAAGGTATTGGTTGGTAAGACATGTTCTGAGCCATCAAGGGATCACCAATTTAATATTAGAGGGCAGCGTGGAGGGTAAAAATCGTAGAGGGAGACCAAGAGATGAATACATTGAGCAGATTCAGAAAGATGTGGGTTGCGGTAGGTACTGGGAGATGAAGAAGCTTGCACAGACCAAGAGATGAATACACTGAGCAGATTCAGAAAGATATGGGTTGCAGTAGGTACTGGGAGATGAAGAAGCTTGCACAGGATATAGGAGGATATAGTAGCAAGGAGAGCTGCATCAAGCCAGTCTCTGAAGACCACAGCAACAACTGTGATTATACGACGTGCCAGTACAACTCGAAGCTGGTGATAAATAATGAATTTTAAATTCGCAAAGATAAGCATCTGTTGCTGTTTGTTTTCATAGAAGTCTGGAAATCAACAGATATGGAAGAGGCAAATGTGCAACTAATGCAGAAACCAAAATTTTATTTATATCCAGCTACAGGCCGCAATTTTGGGTCTTTTGCTTTGAAATTTACGAATTGCTTAATACAGACCAGACATCTCACGGTAATTCATAAATGTAAAGTTTGAGATTTTGAGTGGGAAAATAAATGTGAGAAGCAATGACTGGCCGAAAAATGTAATCCATTCATCTTCATGACGAGGATGCAGTAAAATCCGAGTGTTTCACGAGTCTCTCATCATAAAAGAAATAAAAAATTATTGCAGCCTATACATAGCACGATGCTCGTGACGCTCCATTCGGATATCTGATGATCGTCCGATGGCTGTTAAACTCTATACACCAAGTATCGGGTGGTTCACAAGTCTATTTTCAGGATTTTAAAACAACAGACCCAAATTGTTGCCTTTAGTGCGGTATGCACTCATGTTCATGAACAGCCATTTGGCTACCTCACGATCAAAATCTATACTGCGAATGCTGGATGTTTCACAGGTCTGTTTCCAAAGTTTCAAAGCAAGTGATCCAATATTGCGGCCTAAAGTGCGGTATGCAGTCATAATTGTGAACACCCATTTGGCTGTCCTACGATCGCCCGATAGCGTCGAAGTCTATACAACTGGTTTCAGGTTTCTCACTAGTCTAGTTTCAAAATTTCCAGCCGAGAGACCAAAACTTGCGCCCTGTGTAGTATCCATCACGGTAATGACAATACTGTATATATTTTGGAAATCTCGGTTTGGTTAACTGAGTTGAATCGTAATCTGCGCAGATGCGAAAGAGAGAACGGTGTTGAATGTTATCTCAAATGTTTCGCCACAACTCGGTTTACGCAATCTTTCAACTCGGTTTGGCGTAAACCCGAGTTGGCCCATCGCTATGTCATACTACTAATTTCCTGACAGAATCTTATCAATAACTCTACAGATTTATCAAATTCCGACATATTTCAGTCTAGATACCACTGGTAACCGACGCATTAATCTCTGGTGATATATTCATACCTATTTCGGCATTTAATCAGTGGAGGCTCATGGTCATAGTTTATAGGATTAAATTTTTTTTATCAAATTTTCTTTCTTATACAGTGATTCTGTGTATTCCTACCATTATGTTCTTTTTTTTTCTCAGCTCTGCATCATTGAAGGTGACTCTCCTTGCTTGATTCAACACGAAGTCAGTACACGAGTATATAGCTCTCCTTTGTACCGTTAATAACTTGTGTTTTTAACTTAACTTTCATACGAACTTTAGAGTGTCTTTGTTTTACAAAACACGCCAAGCTTGATTGTTGCTGCTAATGGTGTTGGCATCAGGAAGGATTTAATTTGATCGTGAACAATTTTTTTGGTTATTTTTCAGGATTAATACTAAGTTTCCAGTTGTTGCCACAGTGATCGGTATTGTCATGACACACCAGTAACATGCTACTGACTAAATTTTAGTTGTGACCTCTCGCAGTTTATAAACGTCTTTGGCTCCTGCTGTCCACATTCTCTAACACAGCGGTCGTCGAATCGCGGGCCGCATGCGGCCCAAATCAGGTATTCGTGTGGCCCGCGGTGCTCAGCCGATTTTATAACAGTATGCATCAAGCAACTAACAGCCGAAACCAAAAGCGTCAACGAGCGTTAAGAGCTCCTCAAGAGCGTAGTTTTTTGCTCAGCAACAAACAAAAACAGTAATATTTTAAGGTGTGCTTAATTTTAATTGGCGTTGGTCAGTTCGGCTGTGAACTAAGTAAAGTTTGCCGCTTACGTCAGGGCCAGAGTGATGTGTGGCGCGGCGACTGCGAGTTTTATAGAAGTGAGAGGGTGAATGTTATGTTGTTTGTCTTCCAATGCTGACAACTCAAGAGCGTGCGCACCTAGCACCGATCAACTGCTATGGTACAAACGTCAAACGGAAGTAACATGGATTCGCGAATGCACATCCCGTTGCCCACCACAAGCAGATACAGCAACAAATAATAAATGGATAATAAAGAAACAACAAATAAGCTAATTCAAGCAATAGCTTCGAAAATACATATGGTAACTGGCGCACGCCAATGAGCAGTCTAGTACTCAGGGGCGGGTTTTCGTGCGCCCGTCTTTTTCCTAATACAAAATCCCGAATGAAAACAGTCTTTTTCAGTCGGTTGTTATTCTTTCAGATACTGGGGCGTGAAGAAGCCTAGGAAATATTCTCGGGATTCAGAGAAACAGACATTGGATCCTGCTGCGATGGCGCGGGCCATAGTACCCCCTTAAGTATGGAAAATTGGGCACTAAGTAAGCCTTCAGAAGAATGCATGTGGTTCCGAAGTATTATTTTCTTTTGCACTTTAAAATTTTTGATGTGATACCTTATAACATGTGCATTCAAAACGTGTAATAAAAAGCTATCAACAACCATGGTTTAGTGAAAATTTAATTTATCTTTCAGTGACTATCCTCCCCCTCCCCCTCCTTTCCTATAGGACCCGAGGAGTCGCTCTACATAGTCAATATTGACTCTTAAGTGAAAAGGTCTGACAACCTCTGTTCTAACACGTTTTACTTGTGAAAGGTGCACGCACGGCACAGGACTGTCGAGCATGGTTGAAAGATTGGTCTCGGATATAAGCTTCAGAGGCTTGTAGAGCTGGATTGATTTCTGTTTTCTGTGGGTTCGGTTCATTACTTTAGGCAAATACGGTAGCTCAAGATGTTCTTGTGAGCGTAATATTGTTTCCACGTGTCTTATTGGTACAAGCTTTCGATAAAATAACCCGTTAGTCGGCCGGAGTAGCCGAGCGGCTCTAGGCGCTACAGTCTGGAACCGCGCGACCGCTACGGTCGCAGGTTCGAATCCTGGGAATGGATGTGTGTGATGTCCTTAGGTTAGTTAGGTTTAAGTAGTTCTAAGTTCTAGGGGACTGATGGCCTCAGAAGTTAAGTTCCATAGTGCTCGGAGCCATTTGAACCAAATAACCTGTTGCCGTAATCAGGTGCTTCATGGCGTGCGTATCAAGAAGACGTAGAAAATAGTGAGTAGCCCGAGAGGGCCTCACCTACCATTAACGTCGGCAAAACATGATATTCAGCAGATGTGATGGTTTCTTGAACAAACTCACTGTAAATTCCTTTGTTCAGTCCTGTTCAATGAAACTTGGCCTCTTTGGATTGGAAGGACTTGAAGCCATAGTGACTGACCTTATCACGTGTTCCCCATTTATTGCAGTTAATTTTTACGAAGCACGTACTTAGACCAACAAACACCCGCTGTTATTCTGTTGAATCCACTGTCAGTCTTCATTCCACGTTATTTCTTTCCCTCTATTTGTCGGCGTCGTCTTTTACTCTAACGCCACACGAAAACCAGCTGTATTCGCTTTTTTTATTGTACTTATTTTCTCCATTCGTCTTGCAATCCTCGGCAGTTAGTGACTTGGATTGTTGAAGGGGCACTTAAGTCAAAAACCTCCCACTACCTCCCCTACTTCCCCACCTCCCTTTGACCATTAAAAAAATTTTGATCAGAGATGCTTTTACTATGCATTGCGGCTGCTGCTTCAGAAATCTAGTTCTTTTTAGTGAAGATACCAAGAGTTCAACATTTTTCACAACGATAGTAAAGCACGCCCACGGACCATCTAATGGCTGCAGGTCACGTGAGCGCATGACACTCCAGTGAATCCAGTCAATCAATCCAATCCCCTTACATTCTCTGCGGAAGAGACGCCGGCGACATGCGTGGAGTTTAGGTTCTCTCTGTAATTATATTGCAGCCGGTATCCATCATCGTCAGAAGGTCGTGCTCCAAACGTTGGTACATGATGGTTGTTCAACCAAAATTTTTTTCGTTGTCTTTTGCTTCAGCTTAATTTTTACACTCCTACGCTGACGGTAGGTTGTATGAGCGCAAGCACTTTCTGATCTCCGCAGAATACCACTTCTCTTGGATGTGGAAAGTGTTGGAATCAACGAACGGTGTTAGCTGTGCTGAGAGACTGGTCGTGGAACTTCGGATACTATCCTGCATGGAGCGCCACCTCAATAGAATTCCTGCTTAGAGAATCTTGAAGTATTATTTTCCATTCAAGAAGGCCAATGGCATTCCATTTAATGATTTTGATACTTTTTCACAGTACCTGATGTATTATAAAGGATTTTGGAGTGTTCTATGATTAATTTTCCGATCCGAGTTTGTGATTATGTTGGCAGATAACGTGGACGATTTGCTCCAGAATTTAATGGCTTGTCAACGGGACGTTAAGAGTCAGTTTGGTCACCTGTACACGGCAGTGTGAAAGATTTTTTTTCTCGCTTTGCGTAATCATTCGCGGATGTGGTGGCTTGTCTCTCGAGCTCAAAGTGAGTCAGGAGACGGTATATTTCGTCCATTTTGTATCAAGAATTAAGTAAATAATCGAAAAGTCAGCTCGAATTTGTCGTTTGTTGGCTTGAGTATTTTAGGAGGCAGTACTCAGAACTTACCAAAGAATTAATGTCCAGCAGATCCTAGTATTTGTAGATAATACAGTGTAAAACAGAACGATTCCCACTTTTCGAGAGAAAGTCAATGTGCATGTAGTAAGTCGCTGAACGCGCGACGTAATTTCCAGCTGTTTCGCATGAAAAAATTACGATAGGAGCCTCGAACAGGGTATTCAGGAAGGAGTCCTCGACTTCAGAATGGAATATCTCAAAAACTAAGATCCATAGACGGGTGCAACAATAGTTATGTTCCTTGTGAAACTGTAGGAATGTTATACAGAAGCTATCCAGAAGTTTAGAAACAGTTCGAAAAGCTGCTAACAGATGGCGCTGCACGCTGTGCAACTCGTACAGTATCAGCGTGCACAATTAAACTCGTCCTCTGCAAGTAGCCTTTGCAGTCACGTCACAATCTTTCGGAAAGGTCCACCACTCGAAGTACGGAGGTGGCGTAACGAATGAAATTTGCCATCACATCCTGTAGGGTCTCAACGGAACTAGATTCAGATGCCACACAGATCGCCAATTTAAACTCATCCAGCGTTCTGTGACGGTTCCGGCAGACACTGTCTTTCAATGTTCCCCACAAAAGGCATTCACAATTGGAATCAGATCAGGAGACTATGGAGGCCAATGCATCCCTGCACCGGTAAACTTGCAATAATTCAACGCGGTGACTCTATTCCCAAAGTATTAATCAAGAAAGCGAAACCCCTGTTCGGTCTGGCCCAACTTGCATGAACCACTCGGTGCCTGATCGATTCTCCAACGCTAGCTGTGTGACAAAAATCTGTTCAAAAATTGCATTAACGTTCAGTAGTGACGGTTTCTCGTACGAAAAAAGAGCCAATAATACCTCTGCTGCATACAGCAGCGCAAACGGTAACTTTGGGAGAATACAGCAGTTCAGCTTCACACAAACGGGGATTTTCGGAACCCCGAAATCGCTAGTTTTGTTTATTCACCACTTCATTCGGGTTGAAGTGCGCTTCATCTACTACCAAGATGCAGCCAAAATGAAATCCTTCATTACCATTGTGAGAACCTGGTCCGGAATGTCAACTCTTTGTCACGCAGCTCGTACAGTTATGGCCTGCCGGCTTTAGTTTTAAAATGGAAATAAGTGTAGGCTTTATCTCAGTATCTTCTGCATGCTTTAACGCCTCAAACCAGTCTCTGCTGCAAATCTTCGGACGGATTTCCTTGGATTTTGCTGAATAATTCCAGAAACCGTGGCGACATTTTCAGGTGTAACTTCAGCTTGCCTGGGACCAACATTTCCCACTAGATCGTCAGCAAGTCTGCCCGTCCGTTGGAATTTAGCGAAGATCTTGCGAATGGTTTTTGCATCGTGTCCTTTTGTAACATGAAATCGCGTTTGCCAACTGTGCCTTGTAGCCATAGGACTGTGTTCTAGACTGTGGTATTATAATACTAGAAAAACACGTTGTTCAGTGGAATACGTGATTTGAACCTCTTCCTTCGGTACAATAACCCCCTTTTCGCATTTCAGTGGTGGAACTGATCGCTCGGATCTGCGGTGCACTGTTTATAGGCATTACTTATTGCGATTACAGCGCCATCTGATAGCAGCTCTTCGAAGTATTTCGGAACGTCTGTATAATTTCTGTATAAAATTCATACAGCTTTCACAATCAAAATACAATTGTTGCACTCGTCTGTCGATATTAGTTCCCGAGATATTTAATTTTGAAATCAAGGACTCCTTCATTGGACACCCTGTATTTTCAGCTACACTGCTGGCCATTATAATTTCAACGCTATGAATGAGGCATGCAATACGTGTCAAATCGGCAAGAGACGTTGTACATGCTCGGTTATGTAAATGATGAGCATTTCAGCTCAACCGCACGAAGTAGGTGGGAGTAACGCCATCCGCTTTCTGTATACAGGATGGTCATAAACTGAAAAAAAAAAATGTTCAGATGTGTGTTAAATCTTATGGGACATAACTGCTAAGGTCATCAGTCCCTAAACTTACACACTACTTAACCTAAATTATCCTAAGGACAAACACACATACCCATGCCCTAGGGAGGACTCGAACCTCCGCCGAGACCAGCCGCACAGTCCATGACTGCAACGCCTTGGACCGCTCGGCTAATCCCGCGTGGCAAAGACTGAAAAACTTGCAAGGATGTTGCAGGGTAGGTTGCGCTGAGAAATTTATGTGAAGAAAAAAATTCGATACGTTGCGCCGTTTCCGAGTTAATTGGCACTGAAGTTAGCCTGTCAGGCCGCTGCGCGCTATAATTCAAGCTGCCCGCAAGAGACGGTGTCACCGAACGTGTTCTTTCTTAAAATCGAAAAAGAGAGCGTTACAAAAATCGGAAATGGGATGGTAGTAAGGATCGAACTCAAGCCAATGGCTGAGCAGTCTCGTGCACTATCATCTACGCTATGAGAACAATTGACATTAATTGTATATGGCGAGCCTCTTGAATTTCCGCGTGCTACGGCCTGATGGGCTAGCTTCAATGCTAATTAACTCGGAAACGGCGCAACGTATCGAATTTTTTCTTAACAATTATTTCTCAACACAGCCCACTTTGCATCACCATTACTAGCTTTTCAGATTGTTTCCGATCAACCTGTATAGGACAAGATTATGCACAGGGTTTCTCATTCAGAAATCGCATTTCAATGCTTGTCTGAGATGGGATCGCGTAACGTCTAGTGGAAGAAGCAGAGACATCTGGGGCGCTAAAGATATCTTGAGCTACCTTTACTTTTACCGTAATAAAAAATAATCAAGTCAATAATCGAGTCTCGTAACAATATTTTTATTGAGAAATTACTATGGATTAGTATTATTAATTATTCACAGTCAACTGATCACTCTCATTCTTGACTAATCTTCACACTTGCACTTGCTACAACTAAGATTTTTTACTTATTCATTCTTCAGTCTTAACATTTCTGCTTCTGAATGTAAACTAGCTATTCGGCCAGTAGCCCGTATTTATAACGCTACGTATAGAAAGTTCTCTGTACAAGAAAACAGTAGAATATTTGCGACTTTTCTCGAACAAATGCCAGACAGAATAGCATCGAGATCACTAGAATGGCCGCGACTTTTTTCGTAGGTATGTGTTAGCTGTCTATGTGCCAGATAGTAACGTATAAAATACGATGACATGGACACGTGTGCTACATTGGAAAGTACAACTACTCGATTCAGTCGAGTCGACTGACGAAAGAAACGAACGAATAGCGTGCGGACTGACTGGCGTGGGCGGCGCGGGTGGCAATGCGGGCGGCCCCGCATGGAGGGGGGGCGGGGTGGGGGCGCACCCCGGGCGCCCTCCCATATGTATCCGCCGCTGCCTCCACGTCGACGAGACGTTAAAACCTTAATCTTCTTTTCTTTTATAATTTTCGAGCACAGAAGCTTTAAGCTTGCCACAAAGCAACTCTGACATTCACAAACTAAGAGGGCTATGTTTTGCAACAGAAATGAACACATGCTATAAGACTTCCGTCCTATAACTGCTTTCAAATACTAGAATTTGTTATAAATGTGAAGAATGCTTTACGCGGAACCGTCGTAAAACTACTTACTACTGTAAGTAATCGTTTAAACCACACCTTCCTACTACTATCGAAACTGGGTAGCTCTCTAAAGATTTGAAATATTGTGTTTTGAACGTTATTTGTGAATGCAATTCCTCTGCAGAAAACATTAGAACATTTCTAAAAAGAGAGATGGACTAATTTACTTGTAGAGTACATCTATTAGAACAGAATGCCTTGCAGTAGCTGCAATCGGGGCCAAATGGTAAGCAGTTGTGTCCTAACCACAACTAAAACGGAAGGTGGTACCGAGGACAGAGTTGAACAGTATGGTTTTTGTGTAAGGGAGACGTTAGAAGGAGGGAGAAAGAAGTCCAGCCAACTACGAAGTCATTGGAGACGGAACACGTGTTCGGATTTGGGAACGATAGGGAAGGAAATTGGGTGTCATTTTGAAGGAAACTAGAGGAAACCTAAATTAGGATGACCGGGTGAGGATTTGAACCACCCTCGTGAATGCGAGTCTAGTGTCTTACAACTGCGCCACCTCGCTTTGTGAGATGGCGTGAAAACCAGCGTATGTGCACAGTGGACCATACAGCAGCAAAAGCTGGTCCAGAAGAACACTGCTGGAGGTAGCTACTTATATAGTGATACACTAGTTCATTAGAGTATTGCCCTCGTCCGGTGGTTCATGATTCATCTATATCTTACCAATGAAGAAACAGCAGCCTATAGACGGGTGACATTCTGGGAGACCTTGAGCCTAAAATCTTTACTTACGCTGAAATGTGGGAAACAACTAATGTTCCGTTTTTTGGACACATGAAGTAGCCTGTTGGCTGACTAACTTCCTCGAAGCGGGAGAGTGAATAGTGAGTCACTCCGTGACGTCATACAATCTCTGCGTTGCTGAATCCAGCAGCGGAGGTAGATCAAGTGGGTCGAGACAGTGGGCTGTTGCACAACTCTTGCCCGTACATGTCAACGCAGACAAGAGCTAGACTGCATGAACTCACCCGCGGATTCTCCGACATTCTTCTTATTCGCTCGATTTACCTCCTCCTCTGTCTAAATCGTGTTCAACAAGGTAGCAGCCGTTAATAGAAAAGACACTTATCGATGCAAACGCACTGTATGTGCACTGAAAGACAATACTTACGCCTGGTGTTGCGCGCCAGGAGCCTTTAGGAGATTAGCGTGAAACTATTGTAGTGGCATCACTGTGTACGGCCATTCTCTCGCTGCATGAAAAAAAAAAAAATCCCGTCAAGCGAATTTGGTTTAAAAGTGAAGGAATGGTTTGGCTAAAACGTTATGTCAACATCGAAGTAGTTGAAGACGAACAGTAAGGTGAGGAAGAAATCGATCGCAGCCTTGTGGAAGGAAAGATCCTTTCATTCGCTTTGTGTGGTTTAAAGGAACCACGAAAAATCGAAACCAGAATTATACGATACTGTAGTGCCTGTGTTGTTAAGAAGAACGATGCAATTTTCCTTCGGACAGGCGACTACAGGCATTATGGAATGCATGAAATGTATTGTCAGTTGCAAATGCGAACCAGCATCAGCTGTATAAGGGACTGGGACTCGAACCTGAATTTCCCGCTTTACGCGAGCGGTCGCCTTAACCACGTTGGCTATCCGTGCACGGCTCACGGCCACACCCAGTCTTCCATATGTCGTCTCCCCTGCGTCACAACCTGTATTCGTACACGCATTATGTAAATCCCATACAGGGGAGGACATTTTAATTGAAAATGGCAGCCTAGTATGAAAGTCGCTGCCTGGTATCGGCGGATAAATACGATATTGTAGTGCCTGTGTTGTTAAGAAGAACGATGCCATGTTCCTTCGGACTCGCATGCACGAGCCGGCACGGCACTACAATACCTTATAGCGTTCAAAATGTCATTGGATTTAAGCTGTCCATTAGACCGATGTGCCTGTATCTGGGGACCTAATGTTTGTGATTGTCCTCTGGACACCGTAGTTTATCGTTCGGTGGTATTGCCCCTCACATTGGTGGGGATCCCACGACTTTCATGCGAATATGGCATCCATGGTTCCGTGTGGGCATTACTCAACACCATGCGGGATACCAGTGGTCGAAAGGATAGACACAATGATCACTCGGTCGTGTAGGATCGTACAATCACTACCCTAACATTGAGTCAGGAAATGGACTTGTTTGCAGCAAGACAAGTATCCACAAGGACAGTGTGAAAATGAGCAGATCATCACTGCCTGTAAGTACAACAACTATTGTTGCAGCTTTCCTTGACTGGGAGAGACGGGCCGAGAGTGGCGCGCCCGACAACACTTGAAACAACTGTGGCACTGCGCCGTCTTTTCACACGAGTCCCGGTTCTGCGTACTGCATGACGGTAAACGTATATCTGTACGATATCGCTGAGGAGAACGACTGCCAGATTGCATTCATCATCGTCATACTGACCCAGCATCTGGGGTGTGGTTTGGGGTGCCATTGGGTACAAGATACGATCACTTCTGGTTCGCATAGTCACTAATTTGGACAGCAGGGGTTAAATTTCTGACATGTTAAGGCCGGTGGGTGTGCCCTAACTTCAAGGTCTCTGTGATGTTATCCTTAAACAAGGTAACTCAAGACCGCTTGTTGTCCCTGCTCGACCGGCCGATGTGGCCGAGCGGTTCTAGGCGCTTCAGTTTGGAACCGCGCGACCGCTGCGGTCGTAGGTTCGAATCCTGCCTCGGGCATGGATGTGTGTGATGTCCTTAGGTTAGTTAGGTTTAGGTAGTTCTAAGTTCTAGGGGACTGATGACCTCAGATGTTAAGTCCCATAGTGCTCAGAGCCATTTGAACCATTTTTTTTTGTCCCTGCTCTCCTTACCTACCTCGATACAGAGCGTGTTCGACTGTTGTCCTGGCCACACAGTCTCCATACCTCTCATCGACTGAAAATATTTGATCATTGGTCAGTGGTTACCGAGAATCGGGTCTGGTGAATATGCAGGCCACTACGCTGAGATTAATGGTGCTGAGAAAATATACAGTGGTCTTCTTTCACATCAGTTAATAGCCACCCATAAATTGAATCCGAACGCACCATAACTACCAATGTCCATTACTATTATTCGATCCATTAGCGTCTTCATGCTTTTCAGATCGGCTAGTTCTAGATATGCGCATAACACTAAACAGAAGTCTATTCGATAACATTGTCCTGACTTTAGCCGTTTGTTGTCAATCACGGTGTTCATTACACTTTTGCAGTCTGTCACGGTGTTGTGTGGGAGACATGGATACGCATCACACGACTTTCGGGATTTACATTCGACAGTGTGCAATCGGCACAAATACACTGTCCAGTCACGTCAATGTGACCACCTGTCACAAGCCGGAATAACCAACCTATTATAGCGCGGAGCGCTGCGAGAAGTGCAGGAAGAGAGTCAGTGATGTTCCGGAAGATAGCCGGCCAGAGTGGCCGTGCGGTTCTAGGCGCTACAGTCCGGAACCGCGAGACCGCTACGGTCGCAGGTTCGAATCCTGCCTCGGGCATGGATGTGTGTGATGTCCTTAGGTTAGTTAGGTTTAAGTAGTTCTAAGTTCTAGGGGACTGATGACCTCAGAAGTTGAGTCCCATAGTGCTCAGAGCCATTTGAACCATATCCGGAAGATATTGATGGTGATGTTGAGCCATGCCGACTCTAGTGCAGTGGCCAGATACGCTCGGTTTTTCGGCTGTGGATCCATGACATGAACAGCCGAATTGAAGTGGTCCCACAGATTCTCAGTTGTGTTTAAACCCGAAGAGTTTGGTGGCCAGGGGAGTACGGTAAACTCACCCTGGTTCTCTTTAAACCATGCACGTAAACTACGAGCTGTGTGAGATGTTGCATTGTCCTACTGGTAGACACCATTTTGCTGAGGATAACAAACTGCGTGTAGTGGTGGAATTGGAAAGATGCATACTTGTGTTGATCCATTCCGCCTTTCGGAATGACGTGATCACCCAGAGAACGCCATTAAAACGTTCCCCAGACCATAACGTCCCTTCCTCCGGCCTGGACACTTCCGACGATCGTTGTAGGATGTTTGCTTTAAGACGTTCCACGCCGTACAAGCCAACGGCCAGTTGTCATCTGAAAACGCCACTGTCGCCACTCAGTGGACGTCCAGTTGTGGTGCTGGCGACCAGATTCCATCTTTCGTCGCCGATGAACAGCAGTCAGCATGGGTGCATGAAACAGAAACCTTCAGCGGAAGCACATACGCATCAACGTTCGATGAACCGTTGTTGAGGAGACTCTGTTGGTAGCCCGTAGGCTCATCTGGGCGGTCAGCTGCTCAACAATTAATTGTACGTCTATTCGCCTGTACACATCACCGCAGCTGTCGTTCAAAAAAATGGTTCAAATGGCTCTGAGCACTATGGGACTCAACTGCTGAGGTCATTAGTCCCCTAGAAATTAGAACTAGTTAAACCTAACTAACCTACGGACATCACAAACATCCATGCCCGAGGCAGGATTCGAACCTGCGACCGTAGCGGTCTTG
Organism: Schistocerca piceifrons; assembly: GCF_021461385.2. Lineage (NCBI taxonomy): Eukaryota > Metazoa > Arthropoda > Insecta > Orthoptera > Acrididae > Schistocerca > Schistocerca piceifrons. Next base: position 420,831,883 of record NC_060149.1, on the reverse strand, counting down.
CGGCTCCAGACTGCAGCGCCTTTAACCGCACGGCCACTTCGGCCGGCTAGCTGTCGTTCACACCAGTCATCTATGACCTGTGGTGTACCACGGTTGACTCGGCACCGACTTTGAATAGCGCCATTTTTCCATGCACGGTGTACTTTGACCACGGCGGCATGCGAACAGTTTACTAAGTTAGCCGTTTCGGAAACGCTTCCAGCCTTATCCCGGAATCCAATGCCTAAGTCCTCTGGGGTGTCCGTATTACGGCATCGACTGCACTGTTTCCCGGTTTTTTTTTTTTTTAAATAGAGGTGGAGCCCCTCCACGCCCACACCGGCATGATGGCCAACACAAAAGGTCTACTGCCATCTCTGCATAAGGGTTAGTATTCACTAAAGTGAGGTGTCGCAGGATGTGGGTACTGCGATGTCTGCGTACGTCTGGTTAGGATTAACCATTAATACGCGCTCATCTGGAGATAGATTGGTCGAAATCTGACGAAGGGTAGCGGTTTGAAGGGCAGAGGAAAAAAAGTGCCAGAGCAAGAGCCAAGAGAAAAAAAACCCTGCGAAAGTTAGGTCGGGCGGCAAGAGCAGTAGCGGTTGTCTTGCTGCCTGCGATAGGTTGTGTAAGGACAGGCTTGTTAGTAGTGGGTATCATGCATGTCGATACCTTGACGTTGTGCGTTTGTGCTGCTCGGCGGCTGGCGCTGGGTGCTGGTACAGAGTCCTCGTTCAGCGCCCTGCAACCTGCAACAGTTAGGTTTGTTATCGGTCTTGTGTCCGATTCCGCGCGGCAAGCTTTATATACTCTCTATTCCTAGTGCTGCCACCTGCCGTCTGTGAACAGTTATTGCCCATCGGCGTTGAACATAGGTGGTAGCCACATTAATGTGATTGGACTGTGAAGTTTTGAGGTTTCATGGATACCTGAAGCACTGCCTTCATCAGAAACAAAAGTGTACAGGAGAAACAGAGCTATTCTTTTTCGCAGCATGTAATGGTACATGAATTACGTAACCATTACGGCACCTCACCTCAACCTCTCGATACCAGCAATATTCTACCGTGTTTCTATAGAATAGTTAACACATTTCTGTGACAACATTCAGATTTGATTTCATTAATGTAGAGGTAGTTTGATACATCGATATGTTTATATTGCAGTGATATTATTCTTATGTGTATTCTTGTATTCTTTCTTTTGTCACTATGATCTTTGTCGTACTTGTAACTCTGATTTTTGGGCGCGTAAGCGGTTATTAGAGAGTCAAGTCTTGGTCGTCATGTTGAAAAGACACAAATTGTGGTCAGTTTATGAAATGTGAACTTTAACAGTGAGGAAGATATTTTCAAGTATGTTTTATATTGTGAAGTGATGTTTTGTGAGTTTCGTTATAATGCAACAAAAGTAATAAAAAAGAAGTGTAACTTAAATTCGGAGTGCTGATTACTATTTTACATCACCATTGTCCTAACTTGCAAAAGTTTAATCTTCAAGAATGGTTTGTGAAACTCATCTATAAAACTTTTGAATATCGCAGAATAACTCCTAGGCCTCTTTGATCCGGGCTTGGAATCATCACCACCTAGATTTTCGACGATTGAGCCATGAATTCACAACGAGACCAGCTTGGGAAACACGAAAAATGAGTGCCTAGTTTATCCGTTATTTCATGACATGACTTTATTAACTGTGCTGTAATAACACCTGCCACATAATATAACTTTTTTGTTACCCGAAAATGCAATATTTAGCAGCGTGAGAAACACTACAATCATAATTAATTTTTGACCCTTGTTGTGGTAGGGTTGTTAGAAGCAGGAAACGCATCTTGAATACAGCGAGTGGACTAAAATTTGGAAACACCAAAAACGTAACACATTACCATGGCTAATACCTTGTAGGAAAACCGTTGGCATTCAAAACAGCTTCCAGTCGTCTCGGAATGGATACATACAGATCCTGTATGTTTTTCAGTGGAACCTTTTAGTATTCTTCCTCCAAAACAGTGGCTGCTTCAGGTAATGATGATAGACGTGGACAGTGATCACGCATCCATCTCTCCAAAGTAGACCGCAAAGGATCAAATATACTGTGATCAGGTGATTGCAGTGACCAGGAGACATGCGGCAATTCATCCTCGTCCTCGCAAAACCAGTCCTGGGCGGTGGGAGCTGTGTGAACATGGGCCCTTTCTTCTTGGAACGTATCATCACTGGGGAAAAAACTTGGTACCATGGGATATACAGGGTGTTACAAAAAGGTACGGCCAAACTTTCAGGAAACATTCCTCACACACAAATAAAGAAAATATGTTATGTGGACATGTGTCCGGAAACGGTTAATTTCCATGTTAGAGCTCATTTTAGTTTCGTCAGTATGTACTGTACTTCCTCGATTCACCGCCAGTTGGGTCAATTGAAGGAAGGTAATGTTGACTTCGGTGCTTGTGTTGACATGCGACTCACTGCTCTACAGTACTAGTAGCATGAAACACATCAGTACGTAGCATCAACAAGTTAGTGTTCATCACGAACGTGGTTTTGCAGTCAGTGCAATGTTTACAAATGCAGAGTTTGCAGATGCCCATTTGATGTATGGATTAGCACGGGGCAATAGCCGTGGCGCGGTACGTTTGTATCGAGACAGATTTCCAGAACGGAGGTGTCCCGACAGGAAGACGTTCGAAGCAATTGATCGGCGTCTTAGGGAGCACGGAACATTCCAGCCTATGACTCGCGACTGGGGAAGACCTAGAACGACGAGGACACCTGCAATGGACGAGGCAATTCTTCGTGCAGTTGACGATAACCCTAATGTCAGCGTCAGAGAAGTTGCTGCTGTACAAGGTAACGTTGACCACGTCACTGTATGGAGAGTGCTACGGGAGAGCCAGTTGTTTCCGTATCATGTACAGCGTGTGCAGGCACTATCAGCAGCTGATTGGCCTCCACGGGTACACTTCTGCGAATGGTTCATCCAACAATGTGTCAATCCTCATTTCAGTGCAAATGTTCTCTTTACGGATGAGGCTTCATTCCAACGTGATCAAATTGTAAATTTTCACAATCAGCATGTGTGGGCTGACGAGAATCCGCACGCAATTGTGCAATCACGCCATCAACACAGATTTTCTGTGAACGTTTGGGTAGGCATTGTTGGTGATGTCTTGATTGGGCCCCATGTTCTTCCACCTACGCTCAATGGAGCACGTTATCATGATTTCATACGGGATACTCTACCTGTGCTGCTAGAACATGTGCCTTTACAAGTACGACACAACATGGGGTTCATGCACGATGGAGCTCCTGCACATTTCAGTCGAAGTGTTCGTACACTTCTCAGCAACAGATTCGGTGACCGATGGATTGGTAGAGGCGGACCAATTCCATAGCCTCCACGCTCTCCTGACCTCAACCCTCTTGACTTTCATTTATGGGGGCATTTGAAAGCTCCTGTCTACGCAACCCCGGTACCAAATGTAGAGACTCTTCGTGCTCGTATTGTGGACGGCTGTGATACAATACGCCATTCTCCAGGGCTGCATCAGCGCATCAGGGATTTCATGCGACGGAGGGTGGATGCATGTATCCTCGCTAACGGAAGTCATTTTGAACATTTCCTGTAACAAAGTGTTTGAAGTCACGCTGGTACGTTCTGTTGCTGTGTGTTTCCATTCCATGATTAATGTGATTTGAAGAGAAGTAATAAAATGAGCTCTAACATGGAAAGTAAGCGTTTCCAGACACATGTCCACATAACATATTTTCTGTGGTGTCACCGCCAGACACCACACTTGCTAGGTGGTAACTTAAATCGGCCGCGGTCCATTTAGTACATGTCGGACCCGCGTGTCGCCACTGTGTGATCGCAGACCTAGCGCCACCACAAGGCAGGTCTCGTGATACGAACGAGCACTCGCTCCAGTTGTACGGACGACCTAGCTAGCGACTAGATGTACGAAGCCTTTCTCTCTCATTAGCCGAGAGACAGAATAGCCTTCAGCTAAGTTAATGGCTACGAACTAGCAAGGCGCCATTAGCCTTACAGTGATTGTAATTAAAGTCTCCCGTGTATAGTCAAGAGCGATGTACCACAATGATTGATTAAAGATAAGTATTAATCCAGCTACGTACTTTTCTTCATAGCATTAATTACGTAGCCTGTTCCAGTACTTCACGCCCGTCTGCGTTAGTCTAGCGTGCATTTTCAGCCATCTCGAACTACAAGGTGTTGGCCCAGCTGCCGACACATCATTTTCTTTCTTTGTGTGTGAGGAATGTTTCCTGAAAGTTTGGCCGTACCTTTTTGTAACACCCTGTATATGATCAGCCAAAATGGTTTGATAATCTTTGGTAGTAATGTGCCTTTGCTGAGTAACAATGGGGCCCATGGAATACCACGATATGGCTGCCTAAGTCATCACTGAACCGCCGCTACTTTTTTCTCTTGGGAAGTAAACTCTGCCAGAAGTTGGAAACAGTTACAAAAAGACTCATCCGACGAAATGACTTGCTTCCATTGCTCAGTAGTCCAGGTTTTATGGCTTCGGCACCACGTTTTCCTGTGAAGTGTGATTTTGGAATTCCAGGTCGCCCTTCAATTCCCAGCTTATGGAGTTCCCTTCATATCGTTTTATTGCCGATAGGTTTCCCGAGTACGACATTCAGTCCTGCAGTGACGATTGCAGCTGTTGTCCTCTTATTATTCGTCACAGTCCTCTTCAATGGCCGTCTGTCACGGTCACTCAATACACACTTTTGTCCGAGTTGTGACTTGGCGGAAGATGGTTTTTCACTGTCACCGTTATGTGATATAAATCTTGGGTACGGTGCCTCTTGAAACACCAAACACTACAGGTCGCTTGGTTACGAAGGCACCCGCCATATCAGCACCAACAATTTACCGACGCTTGAATTCACTTAGCTCCAACATAATGCACCCACAACAATATAGAACCCTCTTCTGACAACGACTGGTTCTTGCAACTTATTGAGGACATTGTACAGATGACGTTGGTGGTCATATACAATAGAATAAGCCATTGCCTTGGCTACCATCTTCATTTACGTTCAAACATGGATTACTCGCGGTGTTTCCATATTTTTGTCCAGCCTTCGCCTATTCATATGAGGCAGAATGTAAGGAGCAATCAACTGTTTGGATGTTTCACAACATAAACCGAAACCAACAACAGTGGTCCTTTAGTGAAACACCTCCACGTAAACGATCACTAGTTACTTTGATTACACTGGACGAGTCGCGATCATTACCTTAGATATCAACTAGCGACCTGTTCTGACTTCGCGCAGGCAGCACTAACTGTCTTCGGTCGGGCGATTTGTCCAGCGTAGTGATAATAAATTACGTACGCAAACCTCCTCGTGAATCATTTTAGCCGGCCGCTGTGGCCGAGCGGTTCTAGGCGCTTCAGTCCAGAACGGAGCTGCTGCTGCGGTCGCTGGTTCGAATCCTGCCTCGGGCATGGATGTGTGTGGTGTCCTTAGGTTAGTTAGGTTTAAGTAGTTCTAAGTCTAGGGGACTGATGACCTCAGATGTTAGTCCCATAGTACTTAAAGCCATTTGAACCATTTGAATCATTTTATCTGTTAGTGAAAACCCAGTCATAATCCCTAGTGTAGTTCATAAGATTAACCTTCACATACAGACACAGAAACACGGCAGGGGACTTTAATTTAGCAATGATTGTATATAGAAGAACAGTAAATGCTGAATGGTGTACAGCAGTTTGCACAAAATCTCGATGATATCAGGAAAAAACCGAAAACATTTCATCATCTTCGTCAGCGCAATGTCAGCTGCCGCACAGCACGTGAAGCTTCGTAGTGAACAGTAACTTTAATCACTACAAGAAGCTTTTGAATATCTCCAGAACGATGTTTTTGAGATACCAAAATCATACTGTAAAAAAAAATTTTCCGAAATTGCTACGAAAATACGTAGAAGCATGTAAATTTTCAAAGAAAATATGTTGAGAGGCGATAAGGCGATATTTTCGTTATTTTATTTCACTGTTTTCTGTAAAATTTAAAAGGCGGCTATCGTATTCAGTAATTCGTTTTTCAAGCGAAAAGACAAGCTGTCTTCAGAAATGGATCCACAGTGGACCATTTGAAAGCCTTGAATGAAACTGCAGAACGAAGCAAAGAGTATATATTGCAGCTCTCCCTAGGGTTCATGGATTCTGAGAAAGCTTGTGGCTCATTTACAACAAAATCGATACTGAAAACCCTTGAAGAGCAAGGAACTCATTCAGGATACTCTATGTTATCAAAAGTATCCGGATACCTCCTATGTATAATGCGGGAATGGTCACCAAATCCAAATGTCACGAGCGGGTGAACTGTCAGTATAAAAGGAAGTAGGGAGTTGAGTGATGTCAGTAGGGAACCAGTAACGGCACAATGTGTCGGGCAGGTGAGCTCAGTGGCTTCGAATGAGGACTACGCATTTATTTTCACCTGAGTAACAGATCCATTAGGAGCATTTCAATCTTTCTAAAGCTGCCCAAGTCGATTGCTCGCAATGTGACTGTGAAATGGAAATGCGAAATAAAAATAACGACTAAGCCCCGTCCATACAGACCTCGCGTGCTGCCGGACAGGGGCCGTCGAGCATTACGGAGGGTGGCTGTAAAAAATTGCATGAATTCAGCGGAGGGAATCACTCTTGAGTTCCAAAGTGCTACCTGGAGTCCAGCTAGTGAAATGGCTATGCGTAGGAAGCTAAAAAGAATGAGGTACAGTGGTCGAGCAGCTCCTCAAAAGCCATAAATTTCTGTAATAAGTGTTAACCGATGCTTCAGGTGGTGTAAAGAGCGATGCCACTGGACGGTGGATGACTGGCAACGAGTGATTTAGAGTGATGAGTCTCGCTACAGCGTGCAGCAATCCGATGGATGGGTTTTGGTTTGGAGGATGCCTGGAGAACGTCACCTGCCATCGTGTGTAGTGCCAGCAGTGAAGCACACAGGAGGTGTTACAATATTGGTGCTGTTTTTAGTGGTTATGGTGTATTCCCCTTATTGCACTTCAGAAAACGCTTAATGCTGAATGATACGAGTATGAACAAATTTTACAGGATTATGTACTGCGTATTGTAGAGGAACAGTTCGGAGACGAAGACTGTATCAGCATGACAATGTACCCCTCATAAAGCTGCGTCTGTAAGGCTATGGTTTGTGGACAATAACATTTGTGAAATGAACTGTCCTGCCCAGAGTCCCGAGGTAAATGCAGTGGAACACATCTGGGACGAGTTATAACATCGACTTCGCTCCAGACGTCCGAGTCCAACATCGTTACCTTTTCTGGATTCGGCTTCTAAGGGAGAATGGGCTACCATTCCTCCACAGACATTCAGACACCTCGCTCAATGTGTCCCCAGCAGAGTTCAAGTCATTATAAAGTTGAAGGGAGAACACACATCCAATATTAAAGTCCACTAATAGGCACTCGAATACTTTTGACCAAATAGTGTATGCTCAAGAACGTCTGCATGAAGAGCAAGTTTCTAGACCTATAAACGATTCGGTTGCCTGTAAACTTCCGCTAAGGTAACTTGGAACGGCTTTGGAGGTGTGAAGTATTCTTCTTATTTGTCTGCTCTTTTCCAGTTGTTGCGAAAAGGATAAAGGAATACATGACATTGGAACATATCTGAAGCACAGTCGTTTTGCTGATGGTGTTCTGCTCCTTGTCGCTAGCGGTGACAAGCTTCAAAAGCGAATATACCAATCCAACAGAGCAATTTTGCAATTAGGATTGGAAATCAACTACAATAGGACTACAATCACGTATGGCCCATATATGTGAAAATAATACAAATTAACAACAGTCATGGAACCAATTTATTAGCTGTCATATTTAGAGCAGTTTAAGGCCACCCTTGATCTACAGCAAAAGAAACACTAAAAATAACACATAGTCCTTTTAGTGAATTCAGTTTTACTTATAGTAGAGAAGTATCGATTTACGTTATGCTGAAACCATTCAGAAGTTATCAGTGAACAATGGAGGCAAACGTATTCGGAATTATGAAGAATGGCTGGATAACAATGAAATGGATCGGGGAAGAGACTGGAGTGAAAGACATAACGATGATTGCAATGAAAAATGGAGATAGGTGGTCACTTAGCATGATAACTGGGCCAAAGAAGTACTTTGCTGGATTCCAAAAAATGGTTCAAATGGCTCTGAGCACTATGGGACTTAACATCGGAGGTCTCAGTCCCCTAGAACTTAGAACTACTTAAACCTAACTAACCTAAGGACATCACACACATACATGCCCGAGGCAGGATTCGAACCTGCGACCGTAGCGGTCGCTCGGTTGCAGACTGAAGCTCCTAGAACCGCTCGGTCACAAGAGTGGTTGCTGAATTCCAGAAGATAACAAAAGAAAGACAGAGCGACCTAATTATAAAGGTAGATGACTTTAGAAAACATGCGAGAGAAATGTCCATATGTATAGCTGAAGAATGAAATTCAAGAAGAAGCCCTGGAGGAGACACTTATTCGGAAGTGTATACCAAATGGCTAGTGATGATGTTTCACTCAGATTTATTGAGCACTTCAACTTTAAAGGAATATAAATAGAAGGGCTTCAATGTGATTACTAACAGCCCCCTCTCTCATCAGGGGAACTGATCAATAAAATGGAAAACGACTGAGGAAAGAGAACTGTACTCTGAGCGTTCATCAGCGCTTTTTCTTGTCTCCATTAGCACCATTTCCTGCCGCGTTAGCACGAGTCCGGCATCAATGTGTGTAGTTCCCCGCACTGTTTACCTCCGACCCCTCAGAATCGTGCGGAACGACGCGAGTGGAGAATGGAACGTCGAAATTGGACGCAGGGAGCACTGATGCGCGAACGTCACACATGGCAGACACCATGGGTGAGGATTTCTTCGTGGTCGGGGTAGGAGACTATTACTCCCAGGGGCCTCTAGTATTTCTTGCGACAAGTACGGTGAATAAACAGTGGTATATCGGAGAGTTCGGTAGCCACTCGCTGACAGGTCTACGTGACGTGCCCAAAGCTACTGTGCAGCCGACGTTGCAAGTGTTCATACAGCTCAAGATATACAAGGTTTCTTACGAGGTACGAACAATATTTTTTTACCCACAAAACCGACGGCATTTTTGCCTTCTTACGTTTTTTAAATGCACTAAGTTGACGTCCGCTTCCTATTAGGAAGCTTTCAGGAGGAATGATGCACTGTGGCGCAGGAAAATAATCGGAAACTATGTAATGAATGTGTTGTGACATATTGTCATCTGAACATCGCATTACCATCTGACGTCAAACCTTTATCTAACTTTATTGCTGTCATTTGTGATCCTGATATGTGTCACAGCATACGGCTTCTTGTATGTGTAATCGTTTTTATAAACACATTATAGTTTACAATCCGCCTGCATAACTGAGTGGTCAACGCGGATGACTGCCACGTTTTTCCCTCGGTGGGAGAACTGGTACGGGTTCTCTTCGCCTCGTTGTGCCAACTAGGGAGCTGCTTGACCGAGTAGGAGAGGCTCCAGGTCACGAAAACTGTCAACGGCTAGGAGAGGTGTGTACTGACCCCACGCCCCTCCATACCATACCATATTCAAAGACACCATTGGCAGAGGTTGACACAGCGGTCGCTCAGGTCTGATTGGCCCGTCTAGAGGCAGAAAGCGGAACTTCATCTACCTACCTACCTTTACCTTATTGTAGTTTACACATTAGCACCGAACAGAAAAATAATAGATACAGCCTACAGGAAAAATAGATAGACCTGTGGAGAAAAGAGAAGCATCTCTATTACCATCAAGAGCTCGGACTGCAAGCCAGTACTAAACAAAGAAGGTAAAGATGAAAGGTGGAAGGAATATATAGAAGGGCTAACCAAAGGGAAATTAACTGTAGATAATTTTATAAAAAGGGAAGATTAAGTAAATGAGGATGAGATGGGAAATACGATACAGTGAGAAGAGTTTGACAGAGCACTGAATAACATAAACAAGGCCACTGGAGTAGACGACATTCCCTCGGGATTACTGAGATTCTTCCACTTGGAATGTAAGCGATACAAGACAAGCGAAATATCTTCAGACTTCAAGAAGAATCTAATAATTCCAATCTCAAAGAAGGCAGGTGCTGAGAGGTGTGAATATTATCGACCTATTAGTTTAATAAGTTGCACTTGTAAAATAATGCAGCAAACGACTTACAGAAGAATGGAAAAACTAACAGAACCCGACCTCGAGGAAAATAAGTTTGTATTCCGAAGAAATATGGGAACACAGACCCTATGACTTGACTTCTCTTAGTAGATAGGTTCAAGATAGGCAAACGTACGTTTACAGCACTTGTAGACTTAGAGAAAGTTTTGACAATGTTGGTTGGAATACACTCCTAGAAATTCTGAAGGAAGCATGGATAAAATAATGGGAACGAAATGATATATACAGCTTGAACAGAAGAGTCAGAGGACATGAAAGGTTCAAATGGTTCAAATGGCTCTGAGCACTATGGGACTTAACTGCTGAGATCATCAGTCCCCTAGAACTTAGAACTACTTAAACCTAACTAACCTAAGGACATTACACACATCCATGCCCAAGGCAGGATTAGAACCTGCGACCGTGGCAGCAGCGCAGTTCCGGACTGAAGGGCGTAGAACCGCTCGACCACAGCGGCCGGCGACATGAAAGGGAAGCAGTTGTTGAGAAGGGGGTGAGACAGGGTTGCAGCTTATCTCCGATGTTATACAATCTGTAAATTGAACAAGCTGTAAAGGAAACCAAGGAGAAGTTTACGAAAGTAATTATAGTTGAGTGAGAATAAATAAAAGCTTTGTGAAACTTCCTGGCAGATTAAAACTGTGTGCCGGACCGAGACTCGAAGTCGGGACCTTTGCCTCTCGCGGGCAAGTGCTCTACCAACTGAGCTACCCAAGCACGACTTACGCCCCGTCCTCACATCTTTACTTCCGCCAGACCTCGCCTCCTACCTTCCAAACTTGCCCGCGAAAGGCAAAGGTCCCGAGTTCGAGTCTCGGTCCGGTACACAGTTTTAATCTGCCAGAAAGTTTCATATCAGCGCACACTCCGCTGCAGAGTGAAAATCTCTTTCTGAAAATCTTTGTGATTTACCGATGACATTGGAGTTTAATCACAGAGGGCAAAGAACATGAAAGAGCAGTTGAGTTCATAGTGTCTTGAGAAGAGATTATAAGATGAGCATCAACAAAATTAAAACATGGGTTATGAAATGTCAAATTACCGATTCATGCCGAAGAAATCAGATTAGGAAATGAGGCACTAAACTTAATAGATTACACTGAGGTGATAAAAGTCATTCGATAGCGATACTCAGATATAAAGATGGAGGTAGTATCGTGTACACAAGCTACAAAACGGCAGTGCATTGAAGAAGCTGTCATTTGTACTCAGATGATTCACGTGTAAGGGTTTATGACGTGATTATGGCCGCACGACGGGAATTAACAGGCTTTGAACGCTGAACGGTAGTTGGACCTAGACGCAAGGGACTTTCCATTTCAGAAATCGTTAGGGAATTCAGTATTCCGAGATCCACAATTTCAAGAGTGTGCCGAGAATACCAAATTTCAGGCATTACCTGTCACCACGGACAACGCAGTGGACGGTGGCCTTCCCTTAACGACCGAGAGCAGCGGCGCTTGCGTAGCCTTACCAGTGCTGACAGACAAGCAAAACTGCGTGATATAACAGCAGAAATCAATGTGGGACGTACGAAGAACGTATCCGTTAGAACAGTGCGGCAAAAACTGGCTTTAATGGACTATGTCAGCAGACGACCGACGCGAGTGCCTTTGCTAATAGCACGACATCGCCTGCACCGTCTCTCCTGGGCTAGTGGTCATGTTGACTCCTAGACGACTGGAAAACCGTGGTCTCGTCAGATGAGTCCCGATTCCAGTTGGTAAGAGCTGATGGTGGGGTTAGAGTGTGGGGCAGACGGAGCTGGTGGTGGATCCATAACGGTGTGGGCTATATTTTCATGGAATGGTCTGGATCCTCTCGTCCAGTTGATCCGATCATTGATCATATCAGGACCGGAAGACTTGCTTTTATTAAGTGATATCTACTTCTAACTTACTCACGTTGGCAGCTGTTCTTGATTCAAATTGTGGAATTTTACATCGATTTGTTTGGTGAAGGAATTTCGGAAGGCTGTGTTTAGTAACTCTGCTTTGGCAGCCCTGTCATCGATAGTGTTTCCATTGACATGTGGTGCGAGAGCAGAATACTGAAGATTAGATGGGTGGATAGAGTAACTAATGAGGTGATACTGAATCTAATGGAAGAAAGAAGAAATGTACGGATTACTTTGTAAGTAGGCTGTTTAGGTTTTTTTATTGGTAACGCCACGTAGCGCTCTGTATGAAAATCACTGGCTATGCTGTGTGCAGTCTGTGGCTGGTTTGCATTGTTGTTTGCTATTGTAGTGTTGGGTAGCTGGATGTTAACAGCGCGTAGCATTGCGCAGTTGGAGGTGAGCCGCCAGCAGTGGTGGATGTGGGGAGTGAGATGGCGGAGTTTTGAGAGCGGATGATCTGGACAGAGACAGTAAATTTGTAAGACTGGATGTCATGAACTGATTTTATATATATATATATATATATATATATATATATATATATATATATATAATGACTTTTGAACACTATTAAGGTAAATACATTGTTTGTTCTCTATCAAAATCTTTCATTTGCTAAGTATGTCTATCAGTAGTTAGTGCCTTCAGTAGCTAAAATCTTATATTTATTTAGCTGTCAGTATTGGCGCTCGCTGTATTGCAGTAGTTCGAGTAACGAAGATTTTTGTGAGGTAAGTGATTCATGGAAGGTATAGGTTATTGTTAGTCAGGGCCATTCTTTTGTAGGGATTATTAAAAGTTAGACTGCGTTGCGCTAAAAATATTGTGTGTCACTTTAGTGAATGTCTGAGTACGTTCAGTTTTGCTCAGCTGTTTGAAAATCAAGTAACAAAAGATGTTTATAAGCATAGTTATTTATAATTTTTCCAAGGGAACGTTTCAACTTGACTAAAAGAAGGGATCGATTGATAATACACATTCAGAGGTATCAAGGAATCGTCAATTTGGTAACAGAGGGGAGTTGGGTGGGGGGGGGGAGGGGGTAAAAATTGTAGAAGGAATAAAGTAAGCACGTTCCACTGGATGTATGATGGAGAAGTTATCGAAGATGAAGAGTCTTGCACAAGATAGAGAAGCGTAGAGAACTGCATCAAACCAGTCGTCGGCCAGTCGTCGTCGAACTGAAGACCTCAAAACAACAGGAAATGTAACACTTTTTGTCACGTTTACACTTCGTGTAACAGTATACATACCAAAATACAAAGGACTTTACCTCAGACACAATGTTAGGGGAAAAAACGAGGTTCGGAGGAAGAACTGATAGTCGGGCAAGCCGGCACAGCAGCTATGTTCGAGCTGATAGCTCGGGTGTAAGAGGGAGTCAAAATAAAAACTAGACAAATGGAAGAAGAGTAAGTAAACTGTTTGTTATTTCAAAAGTAATCGCCATTACTGTTAATGCATTTATTCCACTGTGAGACAAGACGGTCAATGCCTTCAAGGAAAAATGTTTGCAGTTAGTTATGGAACCATGATTGTACCTGCGTACACCTCTACATCTACGTCTAAATCTACATCTATACTTCGCGGTGTGAAGTGCATGGCAGAGTGTACATCCCACTCTACCAGTTATTAGGGGTTCTCCCTGTTCCATTCAAGCATTGATCGCGGGAAGAATGACTGTTTAAATGCCTCTGTGCGTGCTGTATTTAATCTAATCTTGTCCTCACGATCCCTATGGGAGCGATGTGAAGGATGTTGAACATTCCAAGAGTCATCATTTAAAGCCGGTTCTTGAAACTTCGTTAGTAGACTTTCTCGGGGTAGTTTCTTTCTGTCTTCAAGAGTCTGTCGGTTCAGTTCTTTCAAAATTCCTGTTATGCTCTCCCACGGATCAAACAAACATGTGAACATTCGTGTTGCCCTTCCCTGTTTGTGTTCAACATTTCCCGCAAGACCTACTTGGTACGGGTTCCACATACTTGGGCAGTATTCTAGGGTGTGTTGCACGAGTGAATTATTTGTAACAAATCTCCTTTGTAGACTTTTTGCATTTCCCTGGTATTCTACCAATAAACCCAGGTATGGTACCTGCTTTACTCACGACTGACGCTATGAAATGTTCCATTTGATGTTCCTACAAAGTGTTACACCTAGGTATTTGCATGAGTTTACCGATTCCGACTGTGACTCACCGATATTATATGCGTAGGAAACTATGTTTTTTTTCGTTCTGTAAAGTACACATATACATAGTTCTGAACATTTAAAGTAAGTTGCCAAACTTTGCACCACTTCGAAATCTTATCAAGATCTGACTGAATATTTTTGCAGCTTCACTCAGACTGTACATCATTGTAGATAATTGTATCATCAGCGAAAAGTCTGAGGTTACTATTAATATTGTTCGCAAGGTCATTAGTATACTACATGAACACCAAGGGATCCAACACACTCCTCTGGGGCAAACCCCAAGTTAATTCTACATCTGTCGACAACTCTGCATCCAAGATAACGTGCTGCGTCCTCCCGACCAAGAAGTACTCAATACAAATTTCAAATAGCTCCAAGCACTATGGGACTTAACATCTGAGGCCATCAGTCCCATAGACTTAGATCTACTTAAACCTAACAAACCTAAGGACATCACACACACCCATGCCCGAGACAGGATTCGAACCTGCGACCGTAGCAGCAGTGCGGTTCCGGACAGAACCGCTCGGCTACAGTGGCTGGCTACTCAATACAGTCACAACTTTCGCCTGATACCCCATACGATCGTACTTTTGATAATAAGCGTAGCTATGGTACCGAATCAAATGCTTTTCGGGAATTGAGAAATACTGGATCTACCTAACTGCCTTGATCTATGGCTTTTAGGATGTCATATGACAAAAGTGCGAGTTGGATTTCGCATGAGTTATGTTTTCGAAATCCTTGCTTGTTGGCATGGAAGAGGACGCTCTGTTCGAGATATGTTATTGTGTTTGAGCTAAAAATATATTCTAAGTTCCTACAATAAATGGATGGCAAGGATTTTGACAGTAGTTTCGTGGATCACTTCAGCTACCCTTCTTGTAGACAGGTGTCACCTGTACTTTCTGCCAGCTACTGGGCACAGTTTTTTGTTCGAGAGACCTGCGATGGATTGTAGTTTCGAGAGGGGCTAACTCGGGTGAAAACTGGACATAGAGTCTGATGGGAATTCCGTCGAGCCCTGGGTCTTTGTTATTAACACTGCAAGATCACAGATTACTGTAAACGCGAGACAAGCCATTACAAATGTGAAATGCTGCAACATTAATAAACGGTGTAACCGTCAGAATGTTGAATGGAAGCATGCAAAAGTGTCTGCATTGTGTTGCACAGGTGCTATATGTCAGTTTGTGGGATGGAGTTCCACGTCTGTTGCCCTTGATCGGTCAGTACAAGGACAGTTAATGCTGTTTGTGGATGACGCTGGAGTTGTCGTCCAATGATGCCCCATATGTGCTCTATTGGACACAGGTCTGGTGATAGAGCAGGCCAAGGCGAGTGTCGACATACTGTATAGCATGTTGGGTTACAACAGCGGTATGAGGGCAGGCGTTATTCTGTTGGAAGCCACACCATAGAATGTTGTTCATGAATGGCAGCATAACATGTCAAATCCCCAAACTGACATACAATTTTGCAGTCAGGGTGAGTGGAATAACCACGAGAGTGTTCCTGCTGTCATACGAAATCGAACCCCAGATCATAACTCTAGATGTCGGTTCAGTATGTCTAGCACGCAGACAGGTCGGTTGCAGGCACTCAAATGGCCTCCTAACGAACTCGCGCCGATCACTGGCACCGAGACAGAACCAGCTTTCGTCAGAAAACACAATAGATCTTCACTCTGCCCTTCAATGAACTCTCAGTTGACATCGCTACAGTTGTAAATGGCGGTGGTTTGGGGACAATGGAATGCACGTTACAGGGCGTCTAGCTCAGAACTGTCCTTGAAGCAACTGATTTGCAAAAATTAGTTGTGTCACTGTAGTCTCAACTGCTGCTCCAATTGCTGCTGCAGGTGCAGCACGATGCTCCAGAGCCATAATGCAAAATGTTTTTGATAAAAATTGTTAAGTGGCAAACAGGGTCACGCATTGCTAATGGCCGTGACCTTGAACGTGATTTTGAACGTGATTTGGAAGTTAAAGTGATTTTTTTAAAAAATGGAGTCCCTATTATTTGATTTATGGTTTGAAAAGAGTGGGAGATTCCAGGCGTGAAATGATACATTATTCAAGGTCATGGCGCGGTCAGTGAAGGTCAAATAAGCAAACATATTTTTAGTTCAAGTAGAGATTAACTCGGAATAGAGGAGGGATACAGAGAAGTAAACTGTGACATACAAAATGGAAGGGGAGCTCGAGGAATGATGTACGTTTTATTTATGTTAGTTGTGCCTTGCAAATGTCAAAATAACATTTATATGTAGTGATGTATTTATTCTTGCCAATAAACACGTTAATTAAAACTTAAAGTTCAAATATCTCTTGGCTCTTTCCAAATCCAACGTCACAAATAGGGGTTTCCGTGAAACAAAACTCAACCTTAGAATGACCTTCCATGACCTTTAAGATCATGGTTATCGGTAAAGATAAGTGACTCCTTATGCCCCTTCCCATTCGTATCTAACAGTGTATTTTGCTGTACCCCTCCTCTATTCCTAGTTAATCTCTACTACAAGTGCTGGCCGGTGTGGCCGAGCGGTTCAAGGCGCTTCAGTCCGGAACCGCGCTGCTGTTACGGTCGCAGGTTCGAATCCTGCATCGGGCATGGATGTTTGTGATGTCCTTAGGTTAGTTAGGTTTAAGTAGTTTCTAAGTCTAGGGGACTGATGACCTCAGATGTTAAGTCGCATAGTGCTTAGAGCCATTTGAACCATCTACTACAACTAAATACATATTTGCTTATTTGACCTCCATTGAACCTGACGTGACATTGAATAATGTATCATTTCATCAGTAGAATTTGCCGCCCTTTTCAAATCTGAAATCAAATATTAGGTTTTCTATTAAAAAAAAACACTCGAGTTCCTTATTGAAATGTGACACTACTGCTTCTTTGTCTAGTTTTCTGAACATATGAATCTTTCTACTTGTTTTAATTTCCCTTTGTATTTTGGTATGCGTTGTTGCCTCATGGTCACTGAGACCAAATTCGATGTCGAAATCCTCAAAGATGTTAGGTTTGATTGTTTACATTAGATCTAACACATTTCCATAATGAGTGGGGCTCCGAGTTATCTGTTCTAGGTAATTTTCAGGGAAGGTGTGTCTTATTAATGTTTCACATTACGTCTAGTCAGTCCCACCGCTATCAAAATTATAATTATCTCAGTTAATTGTTGGGTGATTATCTTCTGTCAATGCTTACAGTATTATGAGGGAGCTTAGGTAAAAGCGAAGTGAGGTTTTCTTTCGGGTACAACAGGAGATGTGTCTGGTGTTCAGTAGAAGGATACTATTGTAATTTTATGTTCGCTCTTGGTACTTCGTTCGAAGCAAAGCATCGGCCACGAATGTCTTTCTTCAGGCCTCCAAAAATATGGAAATAGCATTGGGAGAAATAGGGACTGTATGGAGGATATGTCAAGGCTTCCCCGCGAAACTTCTGCACCGTACTAGAAACAGCCATGTGGTCGGGCATTTTGTCTGCAGGTTGCTTCGACAACGCTGCAGAACTTTCGCTGGAAAGTCCTTACACATCCACTATACAGTCCCGATCTCTCCGCAGGCGATTTCCATGCGATTTAAATATATTAACAACTACGGTGATTACTTTCGAAGTAATAAATATCTTACTGACTTTTCCTATGTGTCTCGTTCTCATCTGACTGCCCCTTACACAGTGAGGCTGAAAACTACTAAGAATCTAATCTGCGCTACATGACCATACTACAGAAAGCGCCTGTGCGTAGCAGAAGTTGTCTGTCGCTTGAGCAGTGCATGTCGAGATGTTCTAGTTGTCTAACGTTAAACCGCTGCAAAGTGTAAGCAGAGGGTTCTTCCTATTGTAGAACATATTAGGGTTTCTTCCTCGTACATTCGCGTACGGAGTGCGGGTGGGATGACTGTGTAAGTGCCTCTGTGAGCGCTGTAATTAGTCTAATCTTGTCTTCGCAGTCTCAACGTGAGCTGTATGTAGGGGACCGTAGTTTGATCCTAGATTTTTCACTTAATACTGGTTCTTGAAGCTTTGTAAGATGGGTTTCACGGTGTAACTGACGTCTACCATGAAGTGTCTACCAATGCGTAAGTGTCATAAAATTTTCTTGACGGGGTGTAAAATTTGCCAACGTTAGTAATGCAGTGTTATGTAAGAAATGTATAATTGCGATTAAAATTTAGCTGACATTCAAAAGAATTACGGGACACACTCCCCGCGATTAGCTTATGATGAATATTTATTTTAACAAAAGAAGAATTACAAAAACTATATAACTTTTGTAATTTAAATGTATTTATCTATGAGAAATTACAGTTGACAATGTCGGTTACTAGTTTCGTTCTGTGCAGGAGATCATCTTTAGATCCAGTTCCTGTGAGGACAGTTTTGTATAAAGTGTAAGCATTCAGTAATGCCATGTTAAACCACAGCACAGGGGTTGGACAAAAATATGGAAACACCGAGGGAAATGCGTTCTTGAACATAAAAGCAGAATTTAGCCACGCCTGTACATTGCGGTGTTATATTTTATCACGAATGGCACCTACCCAATGTCCTCAATACGCTGTAAATGTCAGAGGTACTCACAACAGTGTTCTGTGTACTTGTAAGTGCATATTTCGGAACTAAGTGAAGTCGAACGTGGGCAAATTGTTGGTTCTCGTATGGTGAATGCTTCCGTAATCAAGTAACCTAAGTGTTTGGTTCAAATGTTCAAATGTGTGTGAAATCTTATGGGACTTAACTGCTAAGGTCATCAGTCCCTAAGCTTACACACTACTTAACCTAAATTATCCTAAGGACAAACACATACACCCATGCCCGAAGGAGGACTCGAACCTCTGCCGGGACCAGCCACACAGTCCATGACTGTAGCGCCTTAGACCGCTCGGCTAATCCCGCGCGGCATAAGTGTTTGGTGTTTCAAGAGGCACTGTATAGAAGATTTATAGCGCATACGGTGAAAGCGGAAAAATATCATCCGATAAGTCACAACGTGGACGAAAGTGTGTATTCAGTAGAGTAGGGCTCTCCGAAAATTACGGTTCGGTAGTTTTGGTACGCTACATAAATGGTAGGGTTACCGGTAGTTTTGCTATAGCTGCTAGGGAATGACTGTGTAAGAGTGAAAAGGGGATCCGACGACTTCTTTCTCTTTTTTGTTGGTGTGGTTGTTTGTTTTGGGCATAATTAGAACCGCACATCATTAAGTGTTAAGTCCTTTGCGCATTGTATATCCTTAAAGAAAATAAATTGCATTAAAAATTATTTGATCGCGTAACTTCTTCGCTTTTATGTAGCTAAAGCAATTACTTCAAGTACAATCTACATGTACAAACATAAAAAAATACATAATTATCGTCGTTATTTTGTACTCAATGGAACCTTCTTAATAACGACCAAAAACAAGACTTTGCTGTTGTTAATGATATATCCGAAAGTTGTTTATGAATAACATAAACATGTTTCATATAAGTTCAACGAAGTGTGTTGAAGCAATCTTTGATACCTTTTTGTGTAGCGGTTTTATTATTTAATTTTGTTGTTGAGGAAATTGCGTTTTCTAGCTCTATGTTAGAAATCTGTATTTTTACCACAACATCCCTCTGTTTCACGTTACAAGTCAACAATTTTTTAATAAAATCTGAATTAAACACTGATCGTTTCAGTTTTGCAATAAGTACTGTTAATTCGTAAGTAACAGACAGGAGAATAAATATGTAGAACAAAAATGTTCCCTGTCTTTTATGTATCCTCACTCAATTTCTAGAAGGTTCTTTTTTTCAGGGGAATCTGGTAACACACTGATCGCATACTTAAAGAAAGCGATGTTTATGAGGTAAAGCCCGATATGTAAGCAACACATTTCTCCGCCTCGTGATGACTGGGTGTTGTGTGATGTCCTTAGGTTAGTTAGGTTTAAGTAGTTCTAAGTTCTAGGGGACTGATGACCATCACTGTTAAGTCCCATAGTGCTCAGAGCCATTTTTTTTTGTAAGCAACACACCCAACATACAGGAGATGTGGATACGACCTTAACTGACTATAGGTACCAGGAAAACTGGTCGTCTACTTTAGACTTCGGTAGTTTTAGAATTGTAGTGTTGAGTGTCCGTGACAGACGGCCGCTGAAGAGGATTGTGTCAAAAATATGAGGGCGACAGCTGCAAAGGTCTCTGAAGCGAACCCTGTCAGCACCAAAACAACACGAAGGTAGCTCAATAAGCGGAGAACTGCAGGGCGAACTGCAATTCCAAAACCACTCACCAGTGATGCAAATACCCTTAACAGGAGGCCGGCCGGCGTGGCCGAGCGGTTCTAGGCGCTACAGTCTGGAACCGCGCGACCGCTGCAGCCGCAGGTTCGAATCCTACCTCGGGCATGGGTGTTTGTGATGTCCTTAAGTTAGTTAGGTTTAAGTAGTTCTAAGTTCTAGGGGACTGATGACCACAGTAGTTAAGTCCCATAGTGCTCAGAGCCATTTGTACCATTTGAACCTTAACAGGAAAACGTAGTGCCAAAGCCATAAAACCTGAACTATGGAGCAATGGAGGGAAGTCATTTGGCCGGATGAGTCTTTTTGCAAACTGTTTCCAATTTCTGGTCGAGTTTACATCCCAAGAGCGAAACACGATGGGGTATGGTGATGGTTTACGCAGCCATATCATGGTATTCCATTGGCTCCATAGTTAATCTGAAAGGTCAAATTACTGCCAAGAATTATGTGACCATTTGGCTGACAAGGTCAATCCTCTGATATACTGTTTGTTCCGCAATAGTGATACTGTGTTCCGAGACGACCGGGCCCTTGTTCACAGAGCTCGCATGACCAGGATTTCTTTTATTTTTTCAATTTTTTTACTTTTTTTTGTGAGGATGAAGATCAATTGCCACTTCTGTCCTGGCCATCACAGTCACCAGATCTCGATATTATTGAGTCTTTGTGGTCTCCTTTGGGGAGAATGTTGTGTGACCACTGTTCATCTCCATCAGCGGTACCTGAACTTGTCACTATTTTGGAGGAAGTCTGGTATATGATTCCCTTGACAACCAAGCAGGAGCCGTACTTCTCAGTTCGAAAACTAATGGAAGCTGTTTTGAATGGCTCTGGCTCTGAGCACTATGGGAATTAACTTCTTAGGTCATTAGTCCCCTAGAACTTAGAACTACCTAAAACCTAACTGACCTAAGGACATCACACACATCCATGCCCGAGGCAGGATTCGAATCTGCGACCGTAGCGGTCGCGGGGTTCCACACTGTAGCGCCTAGAACCGCTCGGCCTCCATGGCCGGCCTGTTTTGAATGCCAACGGTTTTTCTACGCGGTATTAGCCATAACGACATGATGTGTTTTTAGTGTTTCCATATTTTTGTCCATCCTCCATAGTAACGTACTGTATTCGCGGGAATGTTGTAAGTGAAGATCTGGTGAACAGTGCGGAACTAGTAAGCAACATAATCAATTCTACAAGTAAGTCTACATCTACATGGATATTCTGCAAATCACATTTGAGTGCCTGTAAGAGGGTTCATCGAGTCACCTGCACAATGATTCTCTATTATTCCAATCTCGTACAGCGCGCGGAAAAAACGAATGCGTATATCTTTCCGTGCGATCTCTGATTTCCATCATTTTATTATGATGATCGTTTCTCCCTCTGTAGGTCGGCGTCAACAAAATATTTTCGCATTCGGAGGAGAAAGTTGGTGTCTGCAACGAAAAACACCATTGTTTTAATGATGTCCACCCCAAATCCTGTATCATTTCAGTGACATTCTCTCCCCTATTTCGCTGTAATACAAAACGTGCTGCCCTGCTTTGAACTTTCTCGATGTTCTCCGTCAATCCTATCTGGTGAGGATCCCACACCGCGCAGCAGTATTCTAAAAAGAGGACGGACAAGTGTAGTGCAGACAGTCTCCTTAATAGATCTGTTACATTTTGTAAGTGTCCTTCCAATAATAGCGTTCCCCACAACGTTTTCTATGTGTTATTTCCAATTTAAGTTGTTAGTAATTGTAATTCCTAGGTATTTAGTTGAATTTACAGCCTTTAAATTTGATTGATTTATCGTGTAACCGGAGTTTAACGGATTCCTTTTAGCACTCATGTGGATGACTTCACACTTTACGTTATTTATGGTCAATTGCCCAATTTCGCATCATTCAGATATCTTTTCTAAATCGTTTTGCAATTTGTTTTGACCTTCTGATGATTTTACTAGACGTAAACAGCAGCATCATCTGCAAACAGCCTAAAGAGGGCTGCCCAGATTGTCTGGTAAATCGTTCATATGAATAAGGAACAGCAGAAAGCCTATAAAACTACCACAGGGAACGCTAGAAATCACTACTGTTTTACTCGATGACTTTCCCTGAGTTCCTAAGAACCTGCCAGAAAATCACGAATCCAATCACATAACTGAGATGATACTCTATAAGCACGCAGTTTCACTACATATCGCTTGTGTGGTACAGTGTCAAAAACCTTCTGGAAATCTAGAAATACGAAATCAGTTTGAAATTCCTTGTCAATAGCACTCAACACCTCGTGTGAGTAAAGAGCTAGTTGTGTTTCACAAGAACGATGTTTTGTAAATCCGTGTTGACTGTGTGTCAATAGACCGATTTCTTCAAGGTTATTCACTGTGGAGGTCTAGACGGAATTTAATTTATACAGAATAAACTTAATTTATATAAAATACACACATCAAAGAAGGTTTTGCATCACCACGGTTCCGAGAGTTCCGGAACCTGTATAAAAAAATTAGAATAGAGATCAACATAAACATCATTTCCGCCTTTATTATTGTTCATGAAAACCACACACTGCATGCTGTACCAGCGTACAGCGAGACCTTCAGAGGTGGTGGTCCAGATTGCTGGACCCACTGGTACCTCTACTACCCAGTAACATGTCCTCTTGCATTGGTGAATGCCTGTATTCGTCATGGCATACTACCCACAAGTTCATCAAGGCACTGTTGGTCCAGATTGTCCCACTCCTCAACTGCTATTCGGCGTTGACCCCTCAGAGTGGTTGGTGGATCACGTCGTCCATAAACAGCCCTTTTCAATTTTTCCCAGGCATGTTCGATAGGGTTCATGTCTGGAGAACATGCTAGTCGAGCGATGTCGTTATCCTGAAGGAAGTCATTCACAAGATGTGCACGATGGGGGCGCGAATTGTCGTCCATGAAGACGAATGCCTCGCCAATATGTTGCCGATGTGGTTGCACTATCGGTCGGAGGATTGTATTCACGTATCGTACAGCCGTTACGGCGCCTTCCATGATCACCAGCGGCGTACGTCGGCCCCACATAATGCCATCCCAAAACAGCAGGGAACCTCCATCTTGCTGCACTCGCTGGGCAGTGTGTCTAAGACGTTCAGCCTGACCGGGTTGCCTCCAAACACGTCTCCGACGATTGTCTGGTTGAAGGCATATGCGACTCTCATCGGTGGAGAGAACGTGATGCCAATCCTGAGCGGTCCATCCGGCATGTTGTTGGGTTCATCTGTACCGCGCTGCATCGTATCGTGGCTGCAAAGATGGACCTCACCATGGACGTCGGGGGTGAAGTTGCGCATCTTCAGTCTGTTGCGCACAGTATGAGTCGTAACACGACGTCCTGTGGCTGCACGAAAAGCATTATTCAACATGGTGGCGTTGCTGTCAGGATCCCTCTGAGCCATAATCCGTAGGTAGCGGTCACCCACAGCAGTAGTAGCCCTTGGGCGGCCTTAGCGAGACATGTCGTCGACAGTTCCTGTCTCTCTGTATCTCATACATGTCCGAACAACATCGCTTTGGTTCACTCCGAGACGCCTGGATACTTCCCTTGTTGAGAGCCCTTCTTGGCACAAAGTAACAATGCAGACCTGATCGAATCGCGGTATTGACCGTCTAGGCCTGGTTGATCTGCAGACAACACGAGCCGTGTACCTCCTTGCTGGTGGAATGACTGGAACTGATAGGCTGTCGGACCCCCTCCGTCTAACAGGCGCTGTTCATGCAAGGTTCTTTACAACTTTGGGCGGGTTTAGTGACATCTCTGAACAATCAAAGGGACTGTATCTATGATACAATATCCACAGTCAACGTCTATCTTCAGGATTTCTGGGAACCAGGGTGATGCAAAATGTTTTTTGATGTGTGTATTAAAACAGAAGTGACTGTAAACCGAGTTATCCCAAAACGTCACCTCGAAACAGACTACCTTCTCTATCTTTCACGTCAGACTTCATTAATGCAAATGGACTACAAATTAACGAGCGAAATTCAGTCACGAATCTAACATGAAACACGGGACGGGAGGTTACAAATAACCCACTAAAAATTCCAAGAGAGTGGCCGAGCGGTTCTAGGCGCTACAGTCTGGAACCGCGCGACCGCCACGGACGCAGGTTCGAATCCTGCCTCGGGCATGGATGTGTATGATGTCCTTAGGTTAGTTAGGTTTAAGTAGTTCTAAGTTCTAGGGGACTGATGACCTCAGCAGTTAAGTCCCATAGTGCTCAGAGCCATTTGAAGCCAATTCCAAGAGTAGCATACAAATTCGTCGCTGGCGGATATGAACTACTCCTAAAACGAGAATCCTAGTCGGAGTCCAGTCACGCACCAGATAGAGTTCGAGTAGATGTTAACTTTAAGGAAACAGGCGAAGGTGCCGGCTTGTAATGTCCGTTCACACCAATATGAAAAAAAAATGGTTCAAATGGCTCTGAGCACTATGGGACTTAACATCTATGGTCATCAGTCCCCTAGAACTTAGAACTACTTAAACCTAGCTAACCAAAGGACATCACACAACACCCAGCCATCACGAGGCAGAGAAAATCCCTGACCCCGCCGGGAATCGAACCCGGGAAACTCCAATAGAAGAATGTATCCTTGTTGAAGTTGAGACAGTGGCAACGGCTAGAGGGCGTTCGGCCGTTGGGGAATTAGCCTAGCTGGCAGCTTCGGCCACTGCTGTGCGACTCGGCGCTGCTATTTACGGAGACGGAGGTGATGGCAGGCGTATCTGTGCTGTCACCACCGGTGACGGCCCGTCGTGAGGGCAGCGAAGAGCGGTTGGCACCTGCCTCTACTGCTGCAGGTGCCGCTCGGGCGAACGGACGCTGCAGAGTGAGTGACATGCCTGGTCGCCGAGTAGATATGTCGGCACCAACGAGAGTCGTCCAGTCCGTCAGTGGGTGGCGCTCGCTCAAAATCCGTTGGTGGGCGGGAGGCGCTGGGAAGGGCCTGGCTGTCCAGTATCATCCACTACTGCTAACATTTGGAGAGTGGAAATGTCAGACGTTCTGAGTGCCAAATCCCACGTTTCTTAGGAGAATGAAAAAACAATGTATCTCTCTTTGTACATAACATGTATATACACAAAAAAATTGAGAAAATATCCTGATGCCAATGGAATTATGCTTGTCACATTACTGCTAAAAATAATGAGATAATTTTGAAAATAATTACAAAGCGGAAGCGCTGTAACAAACATGTCTATGTCTGGAACGGCTGCGAGCATAATCTCTGTTTGGGTGGGGTCTTAGTGCTTGGTTCATATACTACTGGCCATTAAAATTGCTACACCAAGATGAAATGCAGATGATAAACGGGTATTCATTGAACAAATATATTATACTAGAACTGACATGTGATTACGTTTTCACGCGGTTTGGGTGCATAGATCTTGAGAAATCAGTACCCAGAGCAACCACCTCGGGCCGTAATAACGGCCTTGATACGCCTGGGCATTGAGTCAAAAAGAGCTTGGATGCCGTGTACAGGTACAGCTGCCCATGCAACTTCAACACGATACTATAGTTCATCAAGAGTAGTGACGAGGCAGTTGCTCGGTCACCATTGACCAGACGTTCTCAATTGGTGAGAGATCTGGAGAATGTGCTGGCCAGGGCAGCAGTCGAACATTTTCTGTATGCAGAAAAGCCCGTACAAGACCTGCAACATGCGGTCGTGCATTATCCTGCTGAAATGTAGGGTTTCGCAGGGATCGAATGAAGGG
Organism: Schistocerca piceifrons; assembly: GCF_021461385.2. NCBI lineage: Eukaryota > Metazoa > Arthropoda > Insecta > Orthoptera > Acrididae > Schistocerca > Schistocerca piceifrons. Next base: position 420,805,520 of record NC_060149.1, on the reverse strand, counting down.
TAGAGCCACGGGTCGTAACACATCTGAAATGTGACGTCCACTGTTCAAAGCGCCGTGAGTGCGAACAAGAGGAGACCAGGACGTGTAACCAATGGCACCCCATACCATCAAGCCGGGTGATACGCCAGTATAGCGATGACGAATACACGCTTCCAATGTGCATTCACCGCGATGTCGCCAAACATGGATGCTACAATCATGATGCTGTAAACAGAACCTGGATTCATCCGAAAAAATGACGTTTTGCCATTCGTGCACCCAGGTTCATTGTCGAGTACACCATCGCAGGCGCTCCTGTCTGTGATGCAGCGTCAACGGTAACCGCAGCCATGGTCTCCGAGCTGATAGTCCATGCTGCTGCAAACGTCGTCGAACTGTTCTTGCAGATGGTTGTTGTCTTGCAAACGTCCCCATCTGTCATCAGGGATCGAGACGTGGCTGCACGATCAGTTACAGCCATGCCGATAACATGCCTGTCGTCTCGATTGCTAGTGATACGAGGCCGTTGGGATCCAGCACGGCGTTCCGTATTACCCTCCTGAACCCACCGATTCCATATTCTGCTAACAGTCATTGGATCTCGATCAACGCGAGCAGTAATGTCCCGATACGATAAACCGCAATCGTGATGGGCTACAATCCGACCTTTATCAAAGTCGGAAACGTGATGGTACGCATTTCTCCTCCTTACACGAGGCATCACAACAGCGTTTCACCAGGCGACGCCGGTCAACCGCTGTTTGTGTATGACAAATCGGTGGGAAACTTTCCTCTTGTCAGCACGTTGTAGGTGACACCACCGGCGCCAACCTTGTGTGAATGCTCTGAAAAGCTAAACATTTGCATATCACAGTATCGTCTTCCTGTTGGTTAAATTTCGCGTCTATAGCACATCTTCGTGGTGTAGCAATTTTAATGGTCAGTAGTGTATTTGAACTAGGGACATGGGGTAAAAAGCTCTTGGTTTATCCCGGACCAGTGGACACTTGTAAAGCCATTCGAAATCTTTCTTGCTGTAGTATATTTCTTACAGTATATTAAGCAAGCTCTGAACGACCAACCGGAGCTGGCGCCCAGGAAAATTGTGAGAAATGACCAATTTCGTTCTCAAAAGATTTTAAGTTGGCTGAAAGTAATGCTCAGCTAATGGCACCATTCGTTTGTGCGCCGTTCAGATTTTACGTGCAAGAGCAGTAACCCTCTTCCGGATTTTAGCTGCAAAATCAGTCAGCCTTAACTGACTCCGGACAGGAGCAAGGCTGATGGTTCAAATTTGGCTCGTGTTGTATCGGATCTTTGTCTAAGATAGGTTTTAATGGATTGAAGGAATCTTACTTCGTTTGGATTTTACGTGGAAAAAACACGTTTCTCTAGAAGGGCTTGGAAGCTCACCACTTCTATACTTTAAAGTTGACCGAATCGGGTCAAACTTTGCAGGAAGGTAGATAAAAGCATAACGTCAAAACGAAATCTCTGTCATCTAATAATCGTTATCCGTTGTTGTGATGCGGTAGTTTAAAGTCCAGCTAAATGTTTATTTATTTATTTATTTCATTTATTTATGTATTGTTCCGTGGGACCAAATTAAGGAGAAGTCTACATGGTCATGGAACGAGTCAATACATGAAATTATAACACGATATTAGAAACAGATAAAATGAAATATAAAAAAACATATTCAGGTGACAAGTCGTAAGTTTAAATGAAGAAAATCAACAATGTAACACTGGAATTTGCTTAATTTTTTAGCTCTTCCAGGAGCTCCTCGACAGAATAGAAGGAGTGAGCCATGAGGAAACTCTTCAGTTTAGACTTAAAAGAGTTTGGGCTACTGCTAAGATTTTTGGTAGCTTATTGAAAATGGATGCAGCAGAATACTGCACCCCTTTCTGCACAAGAGTCAAGGAAGTGCATACTACATGCAGATTTGATTTCTGCCTAGTATTAACTGAGTGAAAGCTGCTAATTCTTGGGAATAGGCTAATATTGCTAATAACAAACGACATTAAAGAAAATATATACTGTGAGGGCAATGTCAGAATTCCCAGATTTTTGAATAGGGGTCGACAAGACGTTCTCGAACTTACACCACATATAGCTCGAACAGCCCGTTTTTGAGCCAAAAATACCCTGTTTGAACCAGAAGAATTACCCCAAACAATAATACCATACGACATAAGCGTATGAAAATATGCGAAGTAGACTACTTTTCGTGTTGAAGTGTCACTTATTTCATATACTGTTCTAATGGTAAATAAAGCAGCATTTAGCTTCTGAACAAGATCCTGGACATGGGCTTTCCACAACAGCTTACTATCTATCCGAACGCCTAGGAACTTGAACTGTTCCGTCTCGCTTATAATATGCCTATTCTGTCTGATCAAAATATCGGTTCTTGTTGAATTGTGAGTTAGAAACTGTAAAAACTAAGTCTTACTGTGATTTAGCATCAAATTATTTTCCACAAGCCACGAACTTATTTCATGAACTACATTATTTGTTACTGTTTCAATAGTACACACAAGATCCTTCACTATCAAGCTGGTGTCATCAGCAAACAGAAATATTTTTGAATCACCTGTAATACTAGAAGGCATATCATTTATATAAATAAGAAACAGCAGTGGCCCCAGCACCGACCCTTGGGGAACGCTCCACTTAACAATGCCCCATTAGGACTGAACATCACTATCACTCTCAATATTGCGGAGAATTACCCTCTGCTTTCTGTTCTTAAAGTAAGAGGCGAACCAATTGTAAACTACTCCCCTTACTCCATAATGGTCCAACTTCTGCAGTAATATTTTGTGGTCAACACAGTCAAAAGCCTTCGTTAAATCAAAGAAAACACCTAGCGTTCGCAACCTTTTATTTAATCCGTCCAAAACCTCACAGAGAAAAGAGAATATAGCATTTTCAGTTGTTAAGCCATTTCTAAAACCAAACTGAACATTTGACAGCAAATTATGTGAATTTAAATGCTCCAGTAACCTTGTATATACAACCTTCTCGATAACTTCAGCAAACACCGATGGCATAGAAATAGGTCTAAAATTGTCAACATTATCAATGTCTCCCTTTTTATATGGTGACTTCACTACCGAGTACTTTAATCGGTCAGGAAACTGACCACTCCTAAAGGAAAAGTTACAGATATGGCTGAGAACTGGGCTAACATACATAGAACAATACTTCAGTGTTCTGCTAGATACCCCGTCATATCCATGAGAGTTCTTGGTCTTTAGTGATTTAATTATTAACTCAATCTCCCTCTTGTCAGTATCATGGAGGAGCATTTCAGGTAACAGTCTCGGGACACTTTTTTCTAAGAGCGCTATATGAATCCCCGTTGGGACTAGGTTTCTATTTAGTTCACCCGCTATATTCAGAAAGTGATTATTAAATACTGTACATATATGCGACTTATCAGTAACACGGACATTCCCACTACGCACTGATTCTATATCCTCGACCTGTCTCTGCAGACCAGCAACTTCCTTTACGACTGACCATATGGTTTTAATTTTATCCTGAGACTTAGCTATTCTATCTGCATACCACATACTTTTTGCCTTCCTAATAACATTTTTAAGCACCTTACAATACTGTTTGTAATGGGCTGCTGCATTTACATTTTGACTGTTTCTAACTTTTTGATATAATTGCCACTTTGTTCTACAAGATATTCTTATCCCTCTAGTCAGCCACCCAGGCTGCCTGTTTGTGCTAGTACCCTGTTTTAAACGTTCTAACGGAAAGCAACTTTCAAAGAGCATGAGAAAAGTCTTGAGAAAAGCATTATATTTATCGTCTACTGTATCAGCGCTATAAACATCTTGCCACTCTTGTTCCTTTATAAGGTTTACAAAGGTCTCTACAGTAACTGGATCAGCTTTCCTGAACAGCTGATGACTATATTTAACACGTGTTGCAGCACAAAAATCTTTTAAAGTTAAAATTTGTGCATCATGATCTGAAAGGCCATTCACCTTTTTGCTAACAGAATGCCCTTCTAGTAATGAGGAATGAACAAAAATGTTGTCTATGGTTGTTCTACTGTTCCCTTGCACTCTCGTTGGAAAGAATACGGTTTGCATAAGCTTATATGAATTAAAGAGGTCTACCAGCATCCTCTTCCTTGCACAATCACTTATACAATTAATATTGAAGTCACCACATATAACTAACTTTTGTATTTCCTATAAAGTGAACCAAGAACCTCCTCTAGCTTTAACAAAAATGTTATGAAATCGGAGTCTGGGGATCTATAAATAACAACAGTTAGAAGTTTAGCTCCGTTAAATTTAACCACACCTGCACAACATTCGAACACCTTTTCAGTGCAGTACTTTGAAACATCAATTGACTCAAATGGGATGCCGTTTTTCACATACATGGCTACTCCCCCACACCGCAAAGAGCTCCTCGAAAAGCTGCCAGCCAACCTGTATCCTGGTAAAGGAAGCCTCTGAATTATCTCCTTATTTAAGAAGTGTTCAGATATACGAATAACTTCAGAGTCAACATCTATAAGCAGTTCACTAACTTTATCTCTAATACCTTGTATATTTTGATGAAATATACTAATTCCCTCAGTACTCGGATACCTAAGCTTTGTCAAAAGTGATTCCCTTGTTAGAGAGACTTCCCTTAAGCAGGAATACCTATCAGCTGACTTCAATCTAAAAAAGGTGCAGCTCTGAACCCACTACTGCAGGAATTTTCCCATGAGTGATCCCACCAACCCCACCTATGCTGCCACCTATAAGCTTTGCCAACATCCCCTTCCAATACCTGTTGAGGTGCAGGCCATGTCTAATGAAACCCGTCCTGCTGATAGACTCCACCGACACCACTGAAATGTCACCCATGCCTTCTGTCATCAGCGCACCCCCAAGTCTCATGTTATTACGCCTGACGGCTGTATTAAGATGAGGCAGATCGTGACGCTGAAACAGTTCCACGAAATGCACATTCGTGTTGCCAGTCTGAGTGGCTATCTTTCCCAGGTCACCATCTATGTTATACTCCCCATCCCTACCAATACTATTACCAGCCCCACCCACAATCACTACCTGATGCTCTTTAGTAAAATCCCTACATAACCCCCCTATGTTAACAGTCACCTGAGCCAACCCTGCATTAGGCTTCACAATGCTGGTGACCTGGTACTCACTCCCCAGCACATCCTGCAACTGCTGGCCTACACCTCTGCCATGAGAACTACCTAACAGCAGAACCTTCTTCTTCCTCTTCGACTTTGCAACTGTTCTAGGCACAGTAACTACTGAGGTCTGCTGCATACTTCCTACATCTACACCTACTAGAGATTCCTCTCCACTAGACTCTGACAGTTGGTCATATCTATTGTAAACACCAATAGTAAAACTATCTGAAAATCTTCTTCTCCTAGCAGATCTCTTGCCAACGGCCAGCTCCCATTCCCCAACCCCCTTCTCCCTCCTCATCCTATCTAGCTCCTCCTGTGCGTTTTTCAACTGCACCTGAAGGGCACAGATCTTACGCTCCTGCTCCTCTATCAACTTACTCTTGCTACATAACCTGCAGTTCCAGGAGAGGATCTCACCAGAATGCCCACTGGCTTCCCCACTGCATTCCCCCCCCCCCCCCCCCCCCCCAGTGAAAATACTTCGAACAAGTCTCACACCGCAATCCACTACTCACGAACCTACGGCAAAGCCCACACTTCTCACTCATGGTAAAATTTTACTTTTTCTAAGTTCCGCTACTACAATAAGAAGATGTTAAAAACCTGACTACAATAATTACAAACTAACTCTACAAGGGAAGTAACGACTATTATTAACAGTGTTAATAAACAACAAATGTGAATATAACAAAAGACTAATACAGAAAGAGAATCAAACGTCTAATGACACAGTAACGAAGCTGAAAACAGTTCCCAAATAAACCACTATGCACAAACAATTAATTAGTACTTAGCTTTCGATGCGCCGCTACAGCTGCAACTGGTCAGCGCGGAATGTAAACACAGGCAAGAGGTTAAGTTGCTCGATACGAAACACTCACAAATATCAGGTCACAACACAAGAAAGGCAGAGGTGAATGAAGAAACCACTAATACGTCACTCATATAGTAAATATTATCACAAAAACCGTTAAAATATGTATTTGAAACCTAAAAATATATGAAAACTTAGAGAGCGATCTCACACGCAGTCACTCGCTTATGACGTCACACCAAAAATGTACCACATAAAATTGGTCCTTACGTGAAGTGAGTGCGCAAAAACGGTTTAAAGCGAAGCAAACAAGTAAAAAATCAATTTTTACCATAAAAATGAAAACTCGATTCAAAAATCTAGGTTCATTCGGATTTTACGTGGAAAAAACGCTTTTTTTGCGAACTTTTTTACGCACGCCACTTCTATGTTTCAAACTTGTGCGAATCGGTTCAAATATTGTAAGCAGCTAGACAAGTACATATAATTACTGGTCGTCCTGTTGTTTTCTGAAAAATTTGTCCGTTGCTTTGATATAGGCAATATAGTTCGAAAGACAATTAAAAAACCTATACCAGATCATTCGTCGCCAGAGTCAGCAAAAATTTACATCGGTTGCCAAGCTATGGCTTTCTAATTTAAAAATTATGTTAGAGTAAAAGTTAGGAACCAGAATGAGAATTGTAAATCATCTTCACATACTCGCTCTTTTTTAAGAGTTAACCGTACTTCCCCAGTGCAGTGAGCTCTTAGATCCACGCCCTGTTGCGTGTATGGTGAGGTTTGTAAGAACAAACAGACACAAATTTATGTGCTTCTGGAGAGTGGGATGCATCTACAATAAGAAGTATCCGAGAGTGGGGTGCATCTATAATAGGAAGTACCCCTGTGTGAGGATGCATGCGTCCTAAACTTTAATGATACGTTGTGTCATATTGCACGACATGGCAAATGTCATGTTGGACGACATGATAGCATGTGTCACGTTATACGAAATGATATCCTAGGCATGTAAACTTAATTTAAGCCCGACATATCCCTTTACACATTTCTCATTGGCGTTTGTTCTCTTCCACATTTCTATTTATAATATTCCACATTATTTAAAAACTCATTTCCACAAAGCAATGTCTAAATGAAAACAGAATGTATTACATTCAAAAGACAGACTGACCACAAGCACTTGCATCATGACAGAAGCTAAACTGGACTGAACTTTTGGTGTACTTCTCTTCTACTTATAGTTGAGTGTTTGGTGCCAGAATTTTCTCTAACATTATAGTTTTTCAACTGAAATAAGTCTTAATCAAAACATGAATTTTATCAAAATAGTACGCTTTCATAAACAGAAAAATCAAGACAATTAGTCTGTAATAATGGATTTTAAGAAAGAATTAACCTTGAAATTATGAAAATTCTTTAAGATATGAAAATTCTGAACACCAATAGTTTTTAAACTAATGTTTTCTGACAAAATAAAATGTTCATTTAAAAGAAGATAATGAAAACTTTGAAACAGGGTATGTTAATTCAAATAATTTTTGGTTGTATGGAAATTTTATGTAATACTTTTGTTTAGACTTCAATTTTTAATATTATTCATTTGAATAAAATGAAGCTAATTACGTAGCTATAGTCAGCAAATGATAACCAAGTACTGAGTAATAAATTTTATTCTTTGATATTTTAAGTAAACTTTGAAAATTTAAAAAAGTTATATTACACGTTGTATACTTAACAGGTTACATAATACGAAACTGGAGTGTGAAACAGTTACATAAAACTTTATTTTTATTTTTGAAAACTTCCTCTGTTTCAAACAAACGATGAGATGACGAACCTTTTCTGGATTATGATACACTTACATATTCCACTTGACAAAAAACGATCGGAATACTTCTATTAGTTATAATCAACACCGAATGTAATTACCACACTTATGTGATCAATAGTATCGCGTAATACGAAAACAAACATGTATGTTAAACTGAACATGACACCTGGTCCATAATACTTCAGTAACAAAATCTTATCTAGCTCCCTCATGCATTACATTGTTTAAGGCTGCTTCAATATACGGAGGGTTTCACAAACTAGTGCTGTCTATAATTACTGAACGTACGCAGGTCCCTTAAGATGGAGGCGGCTGGGGTGATGGTGGAGACGACTGAGGGTAAGGCTATGTCTGTCGCCGGCGCACACATAGGTATTATGACCCAGCAGCTTGCCAAATGTCCACTTTTCAAATGCGGATAATTTCTGGAATGCATAACTTCCTGAGATAGTCTAATAGATCGTCACTCTTGCAGTGCATCAAAAGCTTGTCTACCTGGCTTGAAATCAAACTGAGTCTGTGTGTGTGTCAAAGTGTGTTTTTACTTCAAGTGTGGTGAAAAGCAATATGGATCCAGATGATCCGGGAATGTAACGATATTTGTAATTATTTTCATTCATATTACTTACTACTTTTATTAGTAATCATTAGTTTTTATAGCTCAGGGTGTTTCCCTAAGTATTTGTTAATACAGTGTGATAGAAAAATCATTTCTCTACGGGAAAGTAGTCGCCGAATACCGTTGTTTGATTTTGTCCGATAGTTTTACATTAATGCGTTGTCAGCTACAAAAAATTTCGTCTCCGAAATGAAGTTTGCAAACACTTTGTTTTTATCCTAGGTTCTAAAGTTAGAATTGTGACAGGAATAGGTCTTGAAACGTCTCTGTGAAATCGTTTCATAAGACGCTTGTCGAATCCGGTACGACTTATTCGCTTTACTACCTGATTTTAGCTCAATTCATGAAGTTTTCCAGAAAGACTGAGATGTGTGTTTTAATGTGCGGGGGTTCGGTTTTGTTTTGTGGGAAACGCAGAGCTGGTCATCGTCTGCTGGGAGCAGACGACGTTGCTTCTCGTTCGAAGGAGAGTACAGGATAACCAACTTAAGTTTCCAATACCTGAACAGAGAGTTTTACCCATCTTAAAATGGTTCAAATGGCTCTGAGCACTATGGGACTTAACATCTATGGCCATCAGTCCCTAGAACTTAGAACGACTTAAACCTAACTAACCTAAGGACATCACACACATCCATGCCCGAGGCAGGATTCGAACCTGCGACCGTAGCAGTCGCGTGGCTCCGGACTGAACGCCTAGAACCGCTAGACCACCGCGGCCGGCTTTACCCATCTTAGTCGAAGGCTGTTTTTGTGTATGAGGTTGGTGACGCAGGGCTACCCTTCTAGTAGCTTCCGCTTCACGGGGAGGTCAGTAATCTCGAAAAAGAAAGGGGCACTCTTCGGTGAACGCTTGGTGAGTACGGATCGTAGCTCTTAAGGGGGGTTTCAGGTGACAGGAAGCAGGTTGAGTTAGGACTTTGTTATGTTTAACTGTTGAAATACTTAAGAACTTCAGCTTAAATGAAGCGTGTGAAGCGAGTTATTTTTCCGAATGTGCCATAATTATATTGCTTTAAATAGGCGATTTTTGGGTGTTTGAGTTAAAAGTGTGGAAGCTACTTTGTTCATTTTGAACAACGATGAAGTAGAATTTCAAACGGTAAATCTGATTTGGTAAAGCTGGTTAGGATCACTTCAACCGTACGTGGGTGTAATGCTGTGTCGAGGCGAGTATGATTTTCAATGATCTTTAATCTTATATTTTGTGGAAGTTGCTGTTGTCTTTGTGTGTCGATTTTGTGCCACGTGTTTGGTAATCAATGGCCCTTCTGGTCCACCACGGCACCGCAATAGGCTTTATTTTATCAGTTTGCTTGTGTAATGAGCTATAATTTCAGCAAGAATATCTGTTCTTTCGTGCGCTTTCTACAAAGCAGCACAACAGTTTGATTCGGAATGCACCACGTGCTCTAGTTCGGCCGTCTGCAAGCAGCAGATGCAGTTAGTATGTTGAATAATTATCGCACAACCTCGTGCACTGGTTAAACCTCTGTCCAGAATAGTGCATGCGTAGAATCGTAATGCGAAACTCACTGAGACATTTTTATGGCACGAATGCAAAGGAGATGATGGTATCATTGTCTCCCACCCCCGTTTTCTGTGTTTCTTCTTGCCATAGTTAAATTGTGCTCTATTACATTCTCACGTAATTCTTACTTAAATATTTCTAGTCAGGCACCAGTTATGTGTAGTTAGGATGTGCAACCAAATACTTAGATACAGTAAATGTCACTGCTTTTGAGAAATAGTTTTGGAACCACAGAAATAACGTATGCCAGTCAAACGAAGCTCCGAGAATCTGGAAATTTTGAGGATTGCAAAGTAGTTAAAGATATTACTTCATCTCCTACACGAGGAGCTACTTACAGATATGTATTAGATCGGAGTCGTAGAGACTTACAAGTAAAAAAAAAACGACTTTCACATATCCAAGCCTTGTCAATCTTTGTGGAAGCCTCGCTGATAAGGAAAAAAAATGAAATAATCCTAACAGCTGATAAGGTGTATCCCTTTTATAGTATCCTTCAAAAGCAGTGCTACCCTGCGACTGAACCCCGCCAGGTGAATGCCACATAATCGGAGATTCAAATTCAACCTTGCTTAATTACACATGTAAGCAATTAATATTATATTTGGTAGAGGTTTTAAATCATCTTGCAAATGGTGACAAAAATGCATTGGAATTTATATATAAATTGGGTTGTGACGGTTCAATTGAGCTTAAATAAAAAATTTAAGACAACCATGATTCTGATGCGAACGTATTTCAGTCATCTTCAGTACATCTCCAGTTATTAGTCGGAGGAATAAAGATCTAATTGTTTGAAAAAATCCTATACCATCATCTTCCTGATATTGCACACCGATAAGATTTAGTTTTATTCATGAAACACCTGATGTTACTAATGAAGACGTTGGTTATATCAACAGGCAAATTGAAACAGTACAAGAAACAAAAATTGCAAGAACAAAAGGTGATTCATCTACAAAACACACATTGCTGGTGGCTATGGTAGATGAAAAGCTCTGCAATGCAGCAACAGAGTCAGCGTCGACAGTGTGATTCCCCATTTGCAAGGCTACGTCAGAAGACTTCAAAAACCAAGATATTAAATACAGAAGCTTTTCAGTTTGGGCAGTCTATACACTATTCCCGAAGTAAATTTTTTGTTGCATTTCTCTTATAAAATAAACATTAATAAGTGGCAAATCCGTTCAAAAGAACCTTGTTCAAGCACAAAGTCATATAAGAAACGTTTAGAAATCGATTGGGGTTAATTGTAAATGTTGGCAAGCGAGGCTAAGGAAATATTAATGATGGGAATACCCGTAGAAGATTATTTGGAGACCCTGAAACACCAGCAGAAATAACAGGTGTAGATCTGCAACTCATCTATTGATTCAGTGTTATTCTAGAAGCTATTTCCAGTGGACATAAGACGAACATAGTCAAATTTTCTGCTTGTACTGCTGAAACAGCAAACTGTATGTTGATTTACATCCACGGCATCCTATGTCTCCTACTGTACACAAGATTTCGGAGCATGGTCGAACTGTCAGTGAACACGCCCTCTTACCTATAGGCAGGTCACCAGCAGCAAAGCAGCCAATAAGCACTTTCGTCTGTACAGACAAACGTTTGCCGGGAAATTCTCACGAGAAGAATGCAGTCTGGATATAATAAACAGACTGCAACCGACAACTGATGCATTAATAAGAGGTACGAGACCGAACCAAAAGAAAACTAGCAAATATTTCTTAAAAGAGCATTATACTTACCAAATTGTTAAGGCTTTCGTGGCCACTTGTTGACAAACTGCCAATTGGCTTCTGTCTCGGGTCTTCGACCGACGTTCATCTAATGATTTTTCCGACGTTTCGGCAGCACGAGTGGCTGGCATTGTCAAAGCTTCACCCTCCATTGCCGGTGGTGAACTGGAGCCGAGCTCGAGGCCGCAGACTACACTCCTGGAAATTGAAATAAGAACACCGTGAATTCATTGTCCCAGGAAGGGGAAACTTTATTGACACATTCCTGGGGTCAGATACATCACATGATCACACTGACAGAACCACAGGCACATAGACACAGGCAACAGAACATGCACAATGTCGGCACTAGTACAGTGTATATCCACCTTTCGCAGCAATGCAGGCTGCTATTCTCCCATGGAGACGATCGTAGAGATGCTGGATGTAGTCCTGTGGAACGGCTTGCCATGCCATTTCCACCTGGCGCCTCAGTTGGACCAGCGTTCGTGCTGGACGTGCAGACCGCGTGAGACGACGCTTCATCCAGTCCCAAACATGCTCAATGGGGGACAGATCCGGAGATCTTGCTGGCCAGGGTAGTTGACTTACACCTTCTAGAGCACGTTGGGTGGCACGGGATACATGCGGACCTGCATTGTCCTGTTGGAACAGCAATTTCCCTTGCCGGTCTAGGAATGGTAGAACGATGGGTTCGATGACGGTTTGGATGTACCGTGCACTATTCAGTGTCCCCTCGACGATCACCAGTGGTGTACGGCCAGTGTAGGAGATCGCTCCCCACACCATGATGCCGGGTGTTGGCCCTGTGTGCCTCGGTCGTATGCAGGCCTGATTGTGGCGCTCACCTGCACGGCGCCAAACACGCATACGACCATCATTGGCACCAAGGCAGAAGCGACTCTCATCGCTGAAGACGACACGTCTCCATTCGTCCCTCCATTCACGCCTGTCGCGACACCACTGTAGGCGGGCTGCACGATGTTGGGGCGTGAGTGGAAGACGGCCTAACGGTGTGCGGGACCGTAGCCCAGCTTCATGGAGACGGTTGCGAATGGTCCTCGCCGATACTCCAGGAGCAACAGTGTCCCTAATTTGCTGGGAAGTGGCGGTGCGGTCCCCTACGGCACTGCGTAGGATCCTACGGTCTTGGCGTGCATCCGTGCGTCGCTGCGGTCCGGTCCCAGGTCGACGGGCACGTGCACCTTCCGCCGACGACTGGCGACAACATCGATGTACTGTGGAGACCTCACGCCCCACGTGTTGAGCAATTCGGCGGTACATCCACCCGGCCTCCCGCATGCCCACTATACGCCCTCGCTCAAAGTCCGTCAACTGCACATACGGTTCACGTCCACGCTGTCGCGGCATGCTACCAGTGTTAAAGACTGCGATGGAGCTCCGTATGCCACGGCAAACTGGCTGACACTGACGGCGGCGGTGCACAAATGCTGCGCAGCTAGCGCCATTCGACGGCCAACACCGCGGTTCCTGGTGTGTCCGCTGTGCCGTGCGTGTGATCATTGCTTGTACAGCCCTCTCGCAGTGTCCGGAGCAAGTATGGTGGGTCTGACACACCGGTGTCAATGTGTTCTTTTTTCCATTTCCAGGAGTGTATATGTACCTGGCGCGCCAACGTCCGAGGGCTTCTCTGCGGTCATTTCCGGTGCGGTTCTTCTCTTGCTACCTGCGACGGTCGTTCGCTGCAGTACGGGAAGCCAGGATCCGTTTACCTTAAGGCTTTCCTCTTTCTTGTTGAAACTGTTCGCCTGTTTTTGTATTTCTACAGCTTCTCTGAACAAGCGCGTGTGATAGTGCTTTTCTACAGCCAGAACTTCCGTGTCGGCGAATTTTATTACGTGGTCGGTCTCATTCAGTGCGTGCTCTGCCACGGCCGATTTCTCCACCTGCCCGAACCTGCAATGTCGCTTATGCTCTTTGATCCTGATGTTAACTGATCGTCCAGTCATTCCGACATAAACTTTTCCGCATGTGCATGGTATATTCCCGACATTGCAAGTGGGTCTCTTTTCTCCTTCGCCGATCTAAGACACTCTTTGATCTTCCTTGTCGGTTTGAAAATCGTCTTTACACCATGTTTGCGCAATATAGGCCGATTCTGTCCGCCACTCTGGGAATGTATGGCAGAAAGGCCGTACCCAACATTTCCTTTTCTGGTTCCTTACTTCGCCGAGTGTTTGGGTCTGTTACACTTCCAATATAATTTGTGGAGTATCCATTGCTCCTCAGAAGTTTCCAGGTGTTGCATTTCTCGTCTGAGGAGTTGCGGCTCACATATTCGTCCTGCTCTCGTTACGAGCGTACTAATCATGCCTCTTTTCTGTCAAACCACCACCCGAGCCAGGTACATACAGTCTGCGGCCGCGAGCTCGGCTCCAGTTCACCACCGGTAATGGAGGGTGAAGCTTTGACAATGCCAGCCTCTCGTGCTGGCAAAACGTCAGAAAAATCATTAGATGAACGTCGGCTGAAGAACCCGAAACAGAAGCCAATAGGCATTACATTTACCGCTCTCAAGCGAAGGATGGATTAGGCAGATTCCTCAAGTTGAAAATGGTAAAGAGGAGTCCCCAATAGAAACAAACTGCTCAGATGAACAAGACTGGTGGGCATCATCTGTATAATAGATAATATGGTATCTAATAAATAAAGAATCTAATAAAAATACTATAATTTTGGTTTCTTTCATGTTATAAAGTCTGTAAATACATTATTATCCTACAAATATGTTATCTAGGTTCTCACAGTACAGAAAATACCAAACACTGATTTTGGCGAATGTTTTACATGAAGTACCCCTATGTGGGACTGTGCTGCCGGTGCAGCCTCGTCGGCCACGGATGACATATTGTGCTTTGGTGTCCAGGACGTAAGCGGTGATATTGATGGCGCCCGTGGAGGACGAGCTGATCAGTGCACTGCCGGAGGGGACGCGAGGAGTGGCTGCACGTCGAAGGAAAGGAGGAAGATCGGGGGTTAACTTGTCGACATCCATGACGAGGTCATTAGAGATGGAACACATGGCCAGACTAGGAGAGGATGGAGTAAGAAATCGACCATGTCCGCGGCAAAGCAACCATCCCAGCATTTCTCCTAAGTGATATAGGGAACGCATTACAACCGAAATCTGGACAGCTGAAAGGAGATTTGAAATGCGACCCTTCCGAATGTGAGTCCAGAGTAGTTTCACTGTGCCACCTAACTCAGTCGGGCATGGTAGGAGAGGTAGCAGCTATTGTTAAGAAGTAAGGGCACCGATGCAATCAGTTTAGTCCGCCACAGAGATGGTGTGGTTGGTTTCGATGAATTAGCGGGAGTGGGTATGAGATGGAGATGCTTTGTTTTCATTCTGATTATCGCGCACCTTACAACAGCTTCTGTCTTCCACGCGCAATGTACGCTGACAGCAGTAGAGTCCTTCTGCAGCAAGATTCTAACGCCTGTTCTCTAAATTTTCTCAACAGAGTTTCGCAAAAAAAAAAAAAAAAAAAAAAAAAAAAAAAGGCGTCTACCCTCTACGAAGAATCTCCGAATACTCGCGTATTGAGCGAAACTACTGGTAACAAATCTAGAAGCACACCTCTGAATCGATTTCTTTAATCTGTCCCGGTGGAGATCACAAACATTCGAGCACTACTCAAGAATGGGTCGCACTAGTGTTCTATACGCAGTCCCCTCTAAAGATGAGCTAGACTTTGGTAGAATTCTTTCAATAAATCGAAATCGAACATTTCCCTGCCCTGCCACCGACCTTACGTGCTAGTTCCATATCATATCGCTTTGCAACATTATATCTAGATATTTAATCAACATGACTGCCAAGCAGCGCACCACTAGTACTGTATGCGAACATTGCATGATTATTTTTCCTACTCACCTGCATTACGTCATGTTTTTTTTTCATTTAAAATTATGGGTATTATTTTATATTTACTAAAATTTGATGAGAATTGTTAGTCATTACCCTAAGTGGAAATTTTGTTCAAGAATTTCTGTATTTCGTAGCGATCGTCCCATGACGATGCTTTCCCAGGAGCAACAAAACTGTAAGCGAATATTTTGGTGCTGTTAGCCCTATCTGATAATCCTTTATGCGTATTGAGAACGTTAGAGGTCCTATTGCACTTCATTGGCCCACGTGCTATAGGATACACCGGGCTGCGCCCCTGCAACGCGGTCGTCATACTTGCAGATGAGTGCCGCGAGATCTGCCGCTGTAATCCGATCCACGAACGACGACGGTTCGCGCAGCTCGAGACACGGACGGGGATTGCATTGTTGCCGGTTCCAAGCAACGTTTGCGGTAAGCCTTGCGTTTGCAAAAAGCGTGTATATTGCTAATCACGTCCCTTGCTGGCTGGTACAGAATTTGTCGCTTAGCACCACCATCAGCAGTGACAACTCGCAACAAATGGAATCCAAATTCAGTAAATAACTACATTCGACCACGTTTAATGCTCGTGTTAGTAACGACATTCACAGCATAACACTGGGAACACTACTGAACGCTCATTGGTTGTCGGAGAATGCGCAGAACAAACCTAAACTCAACCACCATCGTTTATGACTCTAGCTGTAGTAACTTTACTCCGGGAGATCACTTGGAAACAGCGGACGTCAACACAACTCGTTAGGCTGTTTTCCTCCAAGCCTCAAGCAGCCGCCACAGCATCATGGCGCCAGCCGTGCAAATATTCGGCGCGCGTGTCGTACAAACAGCGCTGCAGTGGTAGTCACAGCTCGCTTCTACAAAATCACCTGCCCACCTAACGGCGCACCAGTATCCGTCTGCTGACTGGGACTTATGTCGTAACTGGTTCATTCGGCGGGGTCAAAGGGACCGCTTTTGCTGTCCATCAGACGGAGCTCTCTTGTCCTCGCCGTGAGCACCAGCCGTTCAACGCTCACTAGACATCTGTGTCCTGAGTCCAACGCTTCGCTGGAACTGCGTTTCAGTCATCCACAACCTCGCGGGACCCGATCGCTAATCGTCCTCAGCACTCTTCTGATCATCATCCACTACGGATTTCATGGAGTTTGTCATTGTGAGCACCTTCTCTGCGTCGTCAGAGACTGGCATTTCAGTTTGTGAGCAAGTGATGTGGACACTTGTCCCCATACTCTGTGTTGAGTTCTCTTTCTTAGTTAATAAACAAACGTTTGTTATTGCTACCTGTGCATTTCAATTGTCGACTGTTGCACCCCTCGGGAACGGACAGAAAACATGCACGATTCTTTCGTTTCAGTTGGACACTAGGTTCTATTTGCACTACGTCGCTTTGATAACCAAGTACGATTTATAATTTGATTTAAATAATACTGTACAAACAAGTGCTATCAGTTGGACTGTAGCCATATGGTAGACGTTTGATGTATCTGTTATTGCTACTCTGTAGTTTGAGAGGTCCCTGTTTGCTGCACGTACCTGCACGTAAGTTCCACAGTACGAAAAACGTGTTGTACGTATAAGCATTGTTTAATTTTACCGCATCTCAGATACTATTTTATCACAAAGATTCCCAAGTTCTTAATGGAATGCCTTTACATACTCATGAATTTCAAGAGAAGAGATAATACAATGAAGAGCCAAAGAAACGGGTACTCCTACCTAATATCGTGTAGGGCTCCCGCGAGCACGTAGGAGTGCCACAACACGTCGTGGCATGGACTCGACTAAGGTCTGAAGTAGTGCTGGAGGCAATTGACACCATCAGTCCTGCAGAGGTGTCCATAGATCCGTAAGAGTACGAGGGGGTGCAGATCTCTTCTGAACAGCACGTTTCAAGGCATCCCAAATATGCTCAATAATATTAATGTCTGGGGAGTTTGGTGGCCAGTGGTTCTGTTTAAACTCAGAGGAGTGTTGCTGGAGCCACTCTGTAACAATTCTGGACGTGTGGCGCGTCGCATTGTCCTGCTGGAATTGCCCAGGTCCGTCGGAATGCACGGTGGACATGGATGCATGCAGGAGATCAGACAGGATGCTTACGTACGTGTCACCTGTCAGAGTCGTTTCTAGACGTATCATGGGTCCCATATCGCTCCAACTGCACACGCCCCAAACCATTACAGAGCCTCCATCAGCTTGAACAGTCCGCTGCTGACATGCAGGGTTCATGGATTCATGAGGTTGTCTCCATACCCGTACATGTCCATCCGCTCGATCACAATTTAAAACGAGACTCGTCCGACCAGACAACATGTTTCGAGTCACCAACAGTCCCACGTTGGTGTTGACAGGCCCAGGCGAGGCGTAAAGCTTTGTGTCGTGCAGACACCAAGGGTAAGCGAGTGGGCCGTCGGCTCCGAAAGCGCATATCGATGATGTTTCGAAATCTCCAGCAATTTGCGGAGGGGTTGCACTTTTGTCATGTTGAACGATTTTTTTTCAGTCGTCGTCGGTCTGGTTTTTGCAGGACCTTTTTCCGGCAGCAGTGATGTCGGTAATTTGATGTTTTATCGGATTCCTGATATTCACGGTGCAATCGTGAAATGGTCGTACAGGAAAATCGCCACATCGTCGCTACCTCGGAGATGCTGTGTTCCATCGCTCGTGCGCCGACTGTTACACCACGTTAGAACTCACTTAAATCTTGATAACCTGCCGTTCTAGTAGCAGTAACCGCTCTAACAACTGCGCCAGACACTTCTCTTATTCAGGCGTTGCCGACACCAGTTCCGTATTCTGCTTTTTACGTAGTTCTGTATTTGAATACGCGTGCCTATATCAGTTTCTTTGGCGTTTCAGCGTAGTACTCGAAAGTAATCACAATTAGCTGTATGCTTACGTAAATTCGGTCAAGCGAAATTTTCTGCTTAACAATAAAGTCTAAAGCCTACTGGAGTTTATTTCACTGTGGTAAGAAAATTATATGGTTTCAACGCTTTTCGCACTGCACGAATTATGTATCGCAAACTTGTTCCAATGTATTACAGCGAATCTACTCAAACTAATTCAATTCACAATTAATGTAGGAATGGACATTAAAAATAAAGCCCTTCACTTATCGATATGACGTCAGTAGTAGCAGCAAAAAATTATTTACATAAACCTTTAATTAATGGAAATTCCATCCAGCGAAAATTACGCTCTTTTGTTCCGTTAATTTATCACAATATTAGAGATCAAGTGGCAAGCCAATCAGCGATATAATTTACGACCTACATCGGCTTTCTTTTATTTTGCTTTTAAGCTAACAATCCGATTTCGTTTATCCTTTCTATCTGTAATCAGTTTAAAATGTTAATGAATTAAATATAATCTATAAATCTTTGATTGTCAAGTAAATATCTATTGATAAAAAAACTTTCTTTTTCAAATTAGATAGTGGTAAAATATTATAAATCTTTACGTCAGCTTTACGGCATTTACGACTACCTAGCTTTTATTGAATGTCTTTGATTCTTGAAAGACATTTGCAAGTTATTATTTCTCAATAATTTTAATCCTGGTTACGCAAAACAAGTCGTTGAACGGTAATTTATTTTCAATCATAAGTCGGGAACAAAATTTTCTTTTCAGTACAGTGGCTTTATTCTATCTGTTTTATTTCAAAAATTCAGTACAACCAGTTCGTCGTAAGTGTACCAGCGCCAGCAAAACACAAAACCCCTCTGACGGACAGAAATCACGAACAAAAAGTACAAACCGGAACCTAGGTGTCACCATCACTTTAGTTCATACGATTAAATAATCAGATCAAAATTAAAGCCTCTTCAGGAGTTGGGAACACGAGCCCCTCTAAAAATCCTTAGTTGAAATATTCACTCGACTCTGTTAATCATAAGTAACAACTTTGCAGTACACATGCCATTTACAAGGACTCCTTTGAAAGTCGTGGCTCTCTTTCACTGTGTAAGGGTAGATATTCACGAACTCACGTGCAGATCGTCTATTCTACGAACAAGATAATAGTCCGAATCCAAATGCTACATTCTGTCACCTTAAATAAAACTCTCTTGGGCCATTACTTTGCTCAAGGCCCAAAGCTACCAGTACACAACTATTAAAGAGCCACAGCTCTATCCCTTAAGAGTGTGCCACACAACAATAAAACAGCCGCAACTCAATTTCCGTTGATGGGGCTTCCCGAACCTGTAGCTTCACACCATGTAAGTGTACTGATATCATACCGCTATAGTCCATCAAATCTCACAGACCCAGTCATTAACTCCTTTTCCTTATAGCCCCTTAATATACATCAATACCAATAAATAATCACGCAAGCCCGAGAAACTCTAACTCGCGACCAAAAAGCTCCCTGCGTTACATAAACTGTTAGGCGAAACCTGACTGATTATCCACGAAACTAGTAAAACAGATGCTCCCAAATTTACCTTGGCTGGATACTCGAAGCAGCATGTATTGTCGGCAGTCTCTTCCACGCACGCAATTGCTCACTCCCGACAACTAGCGCACCCAGTACTATCCCATCACGACTTGAATCGACTTCTCGTTCGGTTGAAACGATACTGCCTTTCTCGACCATGTGAAAAAGGACAGGAACCACTAATTTTAAAATATGTACAGCGCCACTATTCCTTTTGAGAATTTACACTACTGGCCCTCAAAATTGCTACACCATGAAGATGACGTGCTACAGACGCGAAATTTAACCGACAGAAAGAAGATGCTGTGATATGCAACTGATTAGCTTTTCATAGCATTCACACAAGGTTGGCGCCGGTGGTGACACCTACAACGTGCTGACATGAGGAAAGTTTCCAAGTTTCCAACCGATTTCTCATATACAAACAGCAGTTGACCGGCGTTACCTGGTGAAACGTTATTGTGATGCCTCGTGTAAGGAGGAGAAATGTGTACCATCATGTTTGCGACTTTGATAAAGGTCGGATTGTAGCCTACCGCGATTGCGGTTTATCGTATCGCGACATTGCTGCTCGAGTTGGTCGAGATCCAATGACTGTTAGCAGAATATGGAATCGGTGGGTTCAGGAGGGTAACACGGAACGCCGTGCTGGATCCCAACAGCCTCGTATCACTAGCAGTCGAGATGACAGGCATCTCATCTGCATGGCTGTAACGGATGGTGCAGCCACGTCTCTATCCCTGAGTTAACAGATGGGGTCGTTTTCAAGACAACGACCATCTGCATGAACAGTTCGACGACGTTTGCAGCAGCATGGACTATCAGCTCGGAGACCATGGCTGCGGTTACCGTTGACGCTGCATCACAGACAGGAGCGCCTGCGATGGTGTACTCAACGACGAACCTGGGTGCACGAAAGGCAAGACGTCATTTTTTCGGATGAATCCAGGTTCTGTTTACATCATCATAGTGGTAGCATCTATGTTTGGCGACATCGCGGTGAACGCACATTGGAAGCGTGTATTCGTCATCGCCATACTCGCGTATCACCCAGCGTGATGGTATGGGGTGCCATTGGTTACACTTCTCGGTCACCTCTTGTTCGCATTGACGGCACTTTGAGCAGTGGACATTACATTTCAGGTGTGTTACGACCCGTGGCTCCACCCTTCATTCGATCCCTGCGAAACCCTACATTTCAGCAGGATAATGCACGACCGTATGTTGTAGGTCCTGTACGGACCTTTCTGGATACAGTAAATGTTCGACTGCTGCCCTGGCCAGCACATTCTCCAGATCTCTCACCAGTTGGAAACATCTGGTCAATGGTGGCCGAGCGACTGGCTCGTCACAATACGCCAGTCACTACTCTTGATGAACTGTGGTATCGTGTTGAAGCTGCATGGGCAGCTGTACCTGTGTACGCCATCCAAGCTCTGTTGGACTCAATGCCCAGGCGTATCTAGGCCGTTATTATGGCCAGAGGTGGTTGTTCCGGGTACTGATTTCTCGAGATCTATGCACCCAAACTGCGTGAAAATGTAATCACATGTCACTTCTAGTATAATATATTTGTCCGATGAGTACATGTTTATCATCTGCATTTTTTCTTGGTGTAGCAATTTTAATGGCCAGTAGTGTAAATATTGTTGTTTAAGGCCGCCGGCTGTACTCCCAGCGGCCAGCTACGACGGCTGGCTGTACTGCGGGATGAGAGGCTGTAGTGCACAGCAGAAACTCCCGAACATGCGCGTACTCGACATTATGAAATCTACAACACGGTTGCAAAACACATTTAGAAAACTTTTAAAAACATTGTTTTGTACATTTCCTTGGATAGTAACTTATTTCCGGAAGCAAATTTCAATAAGTAAAAGCAGCACTTAAAAAAAGTGAAAATCTAGAATTTCCCGGCACATACAGTTGAAGGAAAGTTCTCGGGTTTCCAGCCTGGTGACAGTATTGTAAAACCACGCTGTTTCGACGAGTGACATACTCATCGTCCGCTGGCAAAGATGTCACTCGTCGAAACGTCTCTGCTTTATAATACTGTCACCCGGCTGGAAACTCGAGAACTTTTCATAAAAAAAACGTGCGTTTTCAACTTGGCACAGCACATATTATTAAAAATGCATGGAACCAAGCAGTCAAATATGGAGACAATCTGCGACTATAGGATGTCCTGTCTTCTTTGTTTTAGTGGTATGAAATGCTGGCAGAGCGAGTCCTCGTTGACATGCTGAAACTGCTACAAGGTTGCTGCCACCGGGGGCTCTAGAAACTGTTTACGTAGCAGGTTTTACTCTTCCACAGAGGTCGGTGTCACAGAATTTAGATTAAGATTTGTTTTCAGGAGGACAGCAGTACATATCCCCATCCAACTGTCCAGACTTGGATTTTCCATAATTTCCCTAAATCGCTTAAGGCGGATGTCGGGACCGTTGGTTTTAAAGGACACAACAGATTTCCTTCTCAAATTCGGGGTTGTGCTGCATCTCTAATGAACTCAACATCGGCGAGATGCTAAACCTATCGTTTTTCCTTCTAGCTGTACCGCCAGCAACTTCTGCTTGTCTGCTAGTTGCTGAAGCTTCTTAGCGCTGTCTGGCATAGTACATACACGAAAAGTTCAAATCTATTGTCCTAAAGTTTCTAGCTAGATACAGGTCATCGGACCCTAGGCTAACACACTACTTAATGTAACTTAAACTAACTTACGCTAAGGACAAACACACACACCCATGCCAGAGGGAGGACTCGAACCTCCGACGGGGGGAGCCGCGCGAACCGTGGCAAAGCGCCTCAAACCGCGCAACTACCCCGCGCGGCTGTTCATTGACCTAACATGAAACACGTAACAGAGGGCCGCGACAAGTAAACTTCGAAAACGTCCGAGATTCCAGCTTAGGTCAGTCATAGCGACTGGAGAATAAAGGTGGTATTAGTGACCTTAGCTGATGCCACATCTGCGGTGACAGAATAAAATGGATGATTTATCGCCTAACACTGTTTCCCTACGAGGCAGAGAGGATTACTCATCATCTATTGCAAGGTTTTCTCATAGAATTAATGAAAAGGAGACATGGGGAAAGCTACAGTCAATGATAGACATTAAATAAATATAATATCAATATTTCAAAAAATAAAAAAGAACACAAAAGTGACATATCCCTGTTGTACATTATCCATAATCCACTTAAAATTCTGAATGTCTTGGCGAGCTTTCGACTTGCTGTAGGGCAGGTAATTAAGCAAAACAAATACATCAAATGTACACTTTCAGTAATTTAGCCCAGTCCCCAGAGAGAGAGAGAGAGAGAGAGAGAGAGAGAGAGAGAGGACTGATTATAGGATGTGAGCCACGAAGAAGGAGGGTTGCAAGCCACGATTCCTGAAATGATGGCGGTGGCAAGACCGGCACGTAGATGATTATCACATCACTGCCTATGTAGTCGCGGTACCGAACGCATACGGTACAATTGGCGTGACTGCGAGGTTGCAACCATTGCAGTTTCAGCTAGCTTCCTGTCATGAACCGTGCTGTGCTATACTAGCCGGTCTTCAGACGGAGCAGTTCCCGAGTATAGAAAGCAGCACAAGGATTCTAAGATGGTGGTAACTTTTGCGATCCTCTGTCCGTGAATAGGTACGTCTACCATCTGCAACCGACTGCTCTCAAATGGGGGCCCGGAGGTTATGTCTCCATGGTGTTCTCAAACGCAGCGCCACTCCTTAATGTGCTTCAGCTCCCATAGCCAATATAACTGTGCTTGGAGAAGGTAACGTTTGTTGTGACCCCAGACAGCAGGGCAGCCCGGACATTTGAAATTCAAGTTCGGAGCCATGCTATGGCGACAGTTCTCTGAACGTGGAGCAATTAGTCTTCCTACACTTCGGCGTGGTCGTTGCTTATATTCGAATGTAACCGCTCTAGAATTTAAATATTTCCTCCATTTTGCATGTTAATTAGATTAATTAATTTAAGGATGGTAAATAATTGTATCCCTTCCAACTGATAGTCCTCTATGCAGGTAAGGCACTGGTGGATCGGTTGGCTGGAAAAAATTACTCTTGCTGCTGGGTGGTTATAATTAAACTGACGGTGTTCCGAATGCTGCAATGTGGGAAGTATACATTGCAGGACGCTGAAACATCATAGGTATGTTCATTAAATCGTGCATTCGAGGAGTACGCTGAAAAAAAAAATAGTTTCTGTTGTGTACATAGTTCCGCGCAGTCAGCGCGTGCACAACTTTCCCACTAGAGCGCTCCCCGCTAAGCACAACAGCGCAGGCGCAGCGCTCGTCCGTCTCCGCACTACGAGATGGCGCTGCCATAAAGATGGACCAAATTCTGCTTCCGCCGATCCGCGTATTAATATGTAACGCAGCCAATGAGATTGATGCTAACGTAGAACCTTTTCTCCTCGCGGATCACACTTGCGCAGTGATACCTGAACGCGCGAGGTATTATAACGAGAGTACAGACCTCCGATTAGTCAGTCTGCATTAGTCTCCATTTGTCTGTACCAGTCTATAGTCAAGTTTCAGTCTGCACCTAATAAGATTATCATATTCCTCTACACAGCCATGAAGAGAAATGTATAGACACTTTGTCAAGTATCAGAGATATGTGAAAGTAAGATTAACGTACCAAGACCAAAGGAACTTCAGATTGTCAATTGTAAACAGCATCCAGAATCAAGTTACGTAATCTCTACGCTTTTTATTATTTTAATAAATGTGTGTGAAAATTAATCGAGTTGTGTTTAAAGTTGGTCACCGTCAATCTGCTACTCTAAGCGTGCAAGTGGCATTTCTATCGTCTGACCTAGCGGCAGAAGATGAACACGCCACGATAAGACCACGAGACATATTGCTGACACTCGCATTAGAGCGACAAGTCAAATAATCTGATGGTGTGTGTACCGAAGATCTTACAGTACGCACACCACAGTTTCCCTTCCTGCCGGCAGGTGAAAATATAGCGCTGTAAGCAGTCAGAATGTGGTGTGGGTGCAGAAAAACGGGAGGAACGATCAAACACGTGATAACGGTGCTTCTGATACGTTTATTAGCATATAGGCACAAGTTACAACAAGTGTTGAATATGGTCTCCCAACTCAGCAACATGCTGCACTCGTAACATGGCATGGTCGATAGTTGTTCGCAGCCTATCTGGTGCAATCCGAGCGATATGTAGTCGTACGTTTCCCTTGAGATCAGGAAGAGTCCGGATACATCCCTGAGAGAGACGATCTTTCAGATATCCTCGCAATCAGAAGCCATATAGATTTAGGTCGGGGGATCAGGAAGGCCACACGTCTTGAAATTGCCTGGAGATAATGCGATGGTTGCCGAAGATCTCTCGAAGTAAGTCTATTACCTGGCAAACGACATGAGGTGCCGCCACATCACCACATCCTGCATGAAAATAGTGGCGTGGACACTGTAGCGTTCTTGCAAAGCTGGAATCCTGTGTTGTACCAAGAGGTCCTTATAACGTGCAGATGTTACTGTACACCTAACAGGCTAATGATAAGTCATCTCCTCGAAGAAAACGGACCGAGAATGAAGGAGCTTGTGAAACCACACCACACAGTCACACAATCTGAATGGAGTGGATGTTTCTGCACAACATGTTGCGGAGTAGAACCCCATAGGCGATAGTTCTGTCCATTCACGGCACCTTGCAGAATAAAATGTGCCTCCGAAATGTCTCTCCTGTAAGAGAATATATACAATCGGTGTACGAGTACAGGTTGTAGACACATAATTGACGACGGATGGATGTTTGGGTCTGGCAGTGAGTTGTGCTGGGATAACCTAATGGTAAGGCGACCGCTCTCGATTAATGGGAAATCGGAGTTCAAGTCTCTGTTCGGTACAAATTGTCACTGCCGTCATTCCACTATATAGCTGATGGTTGTCCATATTCGCAACTGTGAATACATTTCATGTATAAAATGTGCCTCGTACGTCCAAGGAATATTCCCCAGTCACATGTCATCCATTTCCATGCGTTCCGTAAAACGAAGGACAAAGTCAGGGCGTTGTAGCCTATATTGTGGTTTAGTTTCTGAATATTGCAGGGATACCAGAGTAAAATGCTTCGCAAAATCTTTTGAACTGTTGGCCGGGGGACAGACAATTCCCGTGACGCAGCTCGAGCACTGGCTACATAATTTGAGGCTTGTATTGCACGGCCGGCTATAGCTACAGCAACTTCATCAACAACTGCCATAGGAATGGGCCGCCTCCCTCTCCCTGCTGCACCACCTAATTCATCTGTTTCTTAAAATTTACTGACATGGGGCCTCTTTGCAATTGTTTCATTGGACGATATTCCCTTAAGATAGCGGTTCTATTGCTGACCTACTGATAAAACAACTTTACCAGCAAAGCCATTGCGTTTCGTACGGAAAACTTCTGCTTTCGTAATCCTTTGCAGCAAGTCTTTCCACAAAAGAAATTAATATGTGTCACCAAGTGACAGACAGCATACCTACGTTAAAAGGGGAAAGATTTCACATTATGACTGATTAGAGCGCTATATTTCCACCTGGTGACAGAAAGTGGATCTATTAGTATTTTCAACATTCTCTTTGAGTGCACTCATTAATGAACATACCTATGATCCTTCAGCGTCCTGTTACGTACAGAGCGCACGCTGAAACACTTGCAACACTATCAGTTTAATTATAACAACTCGGTACATGAAAGGATTAAATTAATTTGACAGCTTTTTAACTGATTAACTGAGAGGTCCGTGCTTAGTACCAATCAGCTCTAAATTTAGTAAGCAACACCTTTATGTCACTGAAGTTAAAGAATTAATTTTAATTTGCCATCTCTCTTTTTGTTCGGAAATGGGAAGGCCAGCCATTGTGGCATTGCCACATGCGGTGTATGCTCACTAAAAGTCTATGGGCTACAACTGTCCCCTTCAGAGTTCCAATTTGGAGAACAACTGTCTTTGTGGGAACCAGAATCCCTTGCTAAGAAACACCCATAAGCAACATAAAAGGAATACCAAATACAAACACCAATGAATGAAAAATAACACATACACAAAATATAAATGGAACCGTATTTACACAATCAAAATGCGATGTTCTCTCAAGGACCGCCTCAATACAAATAACACTTTACAACAAATTTTAAATCAGTTGCAATGCTTGGTGGTCTGTGCCACTCCACAAACTGTATCTTACAATCATGATTTATCTTACACAATTACTTGGTTCAAATGGCTCTGAGCACTACGGGACTCAACTGCTGAGGTCATAAGTCCCCTAGAACTTAGAACTACTTAAACCTAACTAACCTAAGGACAACACACACATCCATGCCCGAGGCAGGATTCGAACCTGCGACCGTAGCGGTCGCGCGGTTCCAGACTGTAGCGCCTAGAAACGCTCGGCCACCAGCGGCCGGCATTACACAATTACTCTTTGATGATAGTTTTCTGAACTCATGGGTATCTAATGAACTCACCTTTTGTATTTATGTTTGTTAAGGACAGACTGTCCCAAGACGGATCCTTCCTACTCTGAATTCAAATGTTACACTGGCTCTATCGCTTGTGGAAAAAGGAACTTGTTACCTAGAGAGCCGGCCGGGGTGGCCGAGCGGTTCTAGGCGCTACAGTCTGGAACCGCGCAATCGCTACGGTCGCAGGTTCGAATCCTGCCTCGGGCGTGGATGTGTGTGATGTCCTTATGTTAGTTAGGTTTAAGTAGTTCTAAGTTCTAGGCGACTGATGACTTCAGAAGTTAAGTCCTATAGTGCTCAGAGCCATTTCAACCATTTTTTTTTTTTTTACCTGGAGACTTTTCGTGGTCCACTGTCTCACTATGCCACCACCAGCGTTTTTGCGTAGATACTGACTAAGGGCTTTAATATCACCCTCTCTAAAGGGGCACTGTTTACACACTTCAATCACACAGGTAGTTGGGGGCTGGTTCATCATGAAATAACCAGCTGAGTCATCCCAGTGGATGTGAAGGAGACGCAAATAATCTGAAGTGATCTCGGTTGGTGACCTCCTGCGGCCCGGTGGGGCACGCCCCCGTGGCTGGGCGGCAACCAGGACACTGTAACGACCGCTTCAGTGCCTCACTGCACTATGTACACTTCTCCCGGGCCCTGACAAGCGTCAGCTCAGCCCCAGCTGCCGTCGCCTGAACTATTCGGTCGCTTTCACTGCCTCGTTCCCTGCAGATGACTTTCTTGTTTATGCCCCCATATTGACGATACACGACTACGGTGGCCCAGTTGCGGGCTGACCTCACCCAGGCTCGTAGTTCATTTATACATTCACCCTTCATAATTAACAATGTAATAGACACAATTAAAACTGGATAGCTTTCTCTTAAATGTCAGGGTTTCTTGCAGCCACCCTACCATTCACAGAGGTGCCACCTCAATTTGCAATGTGAATCGAACCTTTGTAATTTTGCCTGCAGTTTAATTGGTTTGTCCTTCATGACAGACGAACCTTGCGACAGTACATTACTGGCGACAGTTTCCCCCAGTTTGAACAAACTTCCACGAGTTCTAAAGCGTGTCACTGAAGGTCAATTTTAGCATGGTGATTAAACAGAAAATCCAACCCTAGGATTGAGCAGCAGCCTCCCCATACACTGGACACAGCTTGTACATTCTCCTGGAGCTATTCAGCCCCAACATGAAAACTCGATAATGCTGAACCTAGTGTCTCCACATCACTGATATTCACCCCATGTTAACTATAACATGGGGGGTTCAACAGATTTTCATCCATGAGGTCCAGACCTGCCACTGACACATGCACCCCGGAATCCAATAAATATTTGTATTTTTTATCATATCTAATGTCTATTATGCAACACTCTGCATCTGCATACGTTTTCGCAACACTGAAACTTGCTGAGAACGCCCAGCGGCGGATCTACAGTTCCCTTCCGTATTTAACACTTACTTATTCCGCCCCGCCCATTTCATTTTACATTCCTGCAACCCAGCTCCTGGTGTGTTGTTAGTACGCTTCTCTACTCAAGCTCTGTACCTAACCTGATGGCAGGTTAGCTAAAAGTCCTTCATGGTTTCATGCCTATACCTTCATCCACACATCAGCTAGCTCTCTACTTAGAAAAGCATTCAATCCACTATGCTCCAGAAACCTGGAGAATATTTTTACTTTATTAGTCTCCATCAACTCATATGCATGTGCATTAATTTTTCTTATTCTGTCGACAAAACTTTCTACTGACTTGTTCGGCTTCTGCGATACTCCACTCGGCTCTTCCTGAAATAATCTTGAGCTATTCTACTTCTTATAGCATTGTGCGAGGCCCACCTATAGTGTGCTGAATATAAACGTGTTCAAATGGCTCTGAGCACTATGGGACTTAACATCTGAGGTCATCAGTCCCCTGCCGGCTGCAGTGGCCGATCGGTTCTAGGCGCTACAGTCTGGAGCTGCCCGACCGCTACGGTCGCAGGTTCGAATCCTGCCTCGAGCATGGATGTGTGTGATGTCCTTAGGTTAGTTAGGTTTAAGTAGTTCTAAGTTCTAGGGGACTGATGACCTCAGAAGTAAGTCCCATAGTGCTCAGAGCCATTTCATCAGTCCCCTAAACGTGTTCCTTATACTCTAATGATACCTATGTTGATTCTTGATGAGATATCTGTAATCATACACATGCATTATGGCAAGCAACGTGCACGTGTTTTTTGTGTGTGTGCATGGTTTTTTTCTGCATCTTTACCTAGAGAGAAAATTTATTGTTGTATATTCACTGAAACACCAGGCATGGTGTCTTTTGAATGTGAGATACCACATTGGGTTCCACCAGGCAACGCTAAAAAACAACTGTACTAAAAAGCAATTAATGCCACCTAACTGTTGATGTCGGAAGTTACCCTAGCATGGGAGAGTCACTATCATGTAGGGATGACACTGATACCGGTTTTAGCAAAACTGCGATGAGTTTTTCGACAAAATAATACAGATTATTTCGATATGGAAATAACATTGGTTACTTCAGTACAATGATCAAATGAATTTTTCGTTGGCGATCAGAAATCTGTAATCATATTTATGTCTTACAATAAGTTCATGTATAAATAACATCTGCACATACAGGCGGATAGAGTGACAACCAGTAAAAATAATTCCCAAACATTTTGGTGACTCTACCGCATATAGGAAGAAATGATCATCATAATAGAATAAGAGAAATCAGAGCTGGTACAGAAAGATTTAGTTGTTTAATATACGCTTTGTTCATTGTCTCCTATATGCTACCCAAGAGTGGAATAGTTGAGAAATAATCTGCAAATCCCATGTCAAGCACGTTAATGTGAACTGCAGAGTAGTTTGTTACAGGTGTTTTGTTGTAACGTAGCGATGTATGGAATAAGATATCACAATTTAGTTTATTTATCTGTAACAGCCACCGCACCACAATTCGAGCAGGCTGCTCACAGTGCCTTGCAACCGGCTGCGTGCATGCACATTATTATTACAGTGTGAGACATGCATAAAAAAGTGTTCTGATTTGAGCATGGGAACAGCTGTATTTAATATTAGTAGCAATGTGTGGCACAAAGATCAACTGAAGCTTCTTGACAAGAGATACTTAACCTGCAAGTTGGACCAGTACTGTCAATATATGAACCAAATGTATTTTTTACTGCTATAGAACAAGTAAATTAAAACTGTAGTGCTACATGTGTGCTTTATACTCGAAATCTCATTTATAAATAATAAACACTGCTCTTATTTTTGGATGCAAGATGGAATTTTTTCGTTGGTGACAGGCAACATGCATTTGTTTCTTTGTACGCATAGTGTTACTCTACACATCCAAATTTCTATTCGGAGAGGAAACTCCAACTTACGGCCGTTTTTCATCGATTTTTTTTACAGCAAATGAAAATATCTTGTGTACTCTGTTGTGTCCAGATTTGTCCTTGCGCTGTGTTTGATATACAGTATTTTGTAGGCCTTCCTTGCGCACCTGCAATGGACTGCTCTTTTTCCATTAGCAGTTTATATTCTTCCATTGTGGCAACTGCTTTTGAGATATTACAGTTCTAGCTTTCTGACTCCGTTCTCTTCCATTTCCAGTTTCCTTCTTGGTACATAACACATTAACTGTATTTAAAGGAGTAATTTCTTTGACAGGTAAGTTTAACTCTCTTCCACACGTTAGTTCTTTTTGTTAAGACCCGTGAATAATGTTGTTTTTGGTAACGAATCCTAATTTGGAAATGTCTACATTTGAGTGTTATGGAGACTAATGTCATAGATTGAGAGAAATATGTTTCTCCAAATTTTAATATAACACTCATTTATAGCAACTTTCCCAAAACGTTTTAATCTTTACTCGTTCTTGGTTGTCCAGAAGTTTACGTTGTACACCAGTCAACTTTTGTGTGTTCTTGTTGCCCCAGTCGAAAAATTGCAGAACGCTGTTAAATACAACACAGCAACTGTTTCGTAAGATATCTGATAATTTATACCACATAAAACTGATTGACCCAGGGTGCATTGAAGCATATTGTAAATACTGTTTGTTGGCATTTAATACACTTAAACAGTCTTCCATAGGGTCAAACACATCGTCCACTCTATAACTGTAAATTGTAGCTTCTATTCTGACAATACCATGCTCTTTAGCGGAGAACGATGTAAAAATTTCTGGTAGATAAGTATCAGGGCATTTTATAAAATTGGTAAGATGGTTACCAAAAATTTAGTTCATTCTTGGGCTTGCGGTCTGACATATAAATTTGTTGTATATACAGGGTGGTCCACTGATAGTGACCTGGTCAAATATCTCACGAAATAAGCATCAAACGAAAAAACTGCAAAGAACGAAACTCGTCTAGCTTGAAGGGGGAAACCAGATGACGCTATGTTTGGCCCGCTAGATGGCGCTGCCATAGGTCAAACGGATATCAACTGCGTTTTTTAAAATAGGGACCCCCATTTTTATTACATATTCGTGTAGTACGTAAATAAATATGAATGTTTTAGTTGGACCATTTTCTTCGTTTTGTGATAGATGGCGCTGTAATAGCCACAAACATATAGCTCACAATTTTAGACGAACAGTTGGTAACAGGTAAATTAAAGTGCAGAACGTAGGTATGTTTGAACATTTTATTTCGGTTGCTCCAATGTGATACATGTAACTTTGTAAACTTATTATGTCTGAGAACGCATGCTGTTACAGCGTGATTACCTGTAAATACCACATTAATGCAATAAATGCTCAAAATGACATGCATTTCACAAGTCGACTAAAAGAAGGGATCGGTTAGAACACATCCTTAAGCATCATGGAACTGTTATTTTGGTAAGGAAAGGGAACGTGGGGAGGGGGGGATAAAAATTGAAGAGTGAGGCCAAGGCTAAAATACAACAAGCAGATTGAAATAGATCTAGGTTACAGTAGTTATGCAGGGATGAAGAAGGTTGCACAGCATAGAGTAGCACGGAGAGCTGCATCAAACCAGTCTTCGGACTGAAGACAACAACATGGAGCCATCATCTGAGACAACAGTAAATTATCGCACGATAATCAACTCCTGCCATTGATGGTTATCTGTAAGCAGTGCAGAGTATACTTCACTCGTCTTATAATTGAGTAAAGTATTGTGCTGCGTATTTGTTACCCTGGCAGTAAATAAGAAAATTGTTGCTGATTTGTGTCTGCATTTTCAGCTTTCTGTCATAAGCGATGCCGTTTGGGTTTCTGCTGTTGCGGATATAAGGGGAACAGTCGCGTTAAGTTTGGATATCATGCATGGTGAAACTTCCATGCTTCCATTTCTCCAGACTAAACATGAATGTTTCTTAGAAAATATGAAGGACAGGAAATTAATTAAGAATAAGTTATTATTATTACCTTTATTATTATTATTATTATTATTATTATTATTATTAATTGTAATAAAAGGAGGATATTGGACATTTGGAATTGCCATCTTACATTATTGCAGAATCGACAAGAAACAACTGCGAAAACTAAACAGAAACAAGGACTTGAAAATCGAACTACAGCGACTCTGGCCTAAACCAGTGAAAGTGATCCCAGTGGTTCTCTGTAAAATTGGAACAGTGCCAAAAAATCTCAGTGTGCGCTTGAAAACCATTGGTATTAAAAAAGTATTCATCTGGAAGCTACAAAAAGCCACTTTACTGGGATCTGTACGAATTGTCTCCCTATACTTCAAGCAGGCCTAGACTCTTGGGAAGTGTCCTCATAGTGATCTCATTTGTTGGGTTTACTGTTACAGCATAGTAATAGTAATGAAAGGAAAATCGATTTCGGGATCTTTAAGAATCTGAAATCTCAAATATACTTCACAATAATGCTCAAATACTTCTCCGCGACTTCAGTTTACAAGATGGAAGGAAAACAAATTTAAGAATATTGTCGGAGAATGCCCATCACACTTATCAACAAACACGAGTAGTGTAAACTAATCAGAATGTTTAAGATGTTTCGGTTAAAATATCCACACATATTCGTAAACAACGAAGAAAACTAAGCTTGGATATCTCCAAATTTAGATCTAGGAGAATTTCAGCTGGGCCACATAGTCATATCCGAAAGGAATATCAGTAATGTTATGAATTATAAAGCGATCAGAAATCGTTAATTTGATTCAAACCAGTATTTTTCTTAGGTTGAAATTAGATTTATCTCATAGAACATAAGAAATAAAACCCAGAAAGTAACTATATACAACACCAGTAGAGCCAATATTACGAACGAAAATATAGGAAAAAATAGAGAAAAAATTGAAACCAAACTAAAAGGTGATTGGCCCAAGCACAAAGAGCAAATTATTGGAAGAGTAAACTTTAAGACTGACTAAGAATTGTGTATCGAGAAATGTGAAGAAACACTACAGCAATAAGCTCAAAAGTGGAAATCTTCAAAAAATAAAATAAAATAAAAGCCTTTAACCATAAAAGAATTTAGCGTTAAAGCAAAATTAGCAAATATCATTCTTGAAACCCCTACAAATACTAAAATCTGGTGTAACACAAGAGGAAGGTTTATCATCTGTATTACTTATCTGTGTTTTAGAGCTTCTTTGGGACTGTTACATGTTTGAAATTTAATCACGGACGCTACGAAAAACATCTAGAACGACTCGGGCAACGGATTCCCTCTACTGTGAATATGGAGAGGAAGAAGATCCTAAGGAAAAAAGGAAGGAAGATTGAGTTTAACGACTCGTCGACGTCGATGTCATTAGAAACAGAGCACAAGCTCGGATTAGTCGACTTTGGTTTGCTGGGAGAATTTTAGGAAAGAGTGGTTTTCCTCTAAAGGAGACTGCATATAGGATGCTGGTGCGACCTATTCTTGAGTACTGCACGAGTGTTTGGGATCTGTATCAAGTCGGATTGAAGGTAGATATCGAAGCAATCCAGAGGCAGGCTGCTAGATTTGTTACCGGTAGGTTCGAACAACCGGTAAGTTTTACGGAGATGTTTCGGGAACTCAAATGGGAATCCCTGGATGGAAGGCGACGTTCTTTTTGAGAACCACTATTGAGAAAATTTAGAGAACCGACACTTGAAGCTGACTGCCAAACGATTCTACTGGCGACAACATAAGTCGCGCGTAGGGACTACGACGATAAGATATGAGAAATTAGGGCTCATATGGACGCATATAGATAGCGGTTTTTCTCTCGCTCTATTTGCGTGGATCAGGAAAGGAAATGACTTGTAGTGGTGTAGGCTACCTTCCGCCACGCACCGTACGGTGGCCTGCGGACTGTCTGCGTAGATGTAGACGTAGATGTAAAGGCTTCGTTACACATCGCCTTATCAGACAACCCCCATCCGCTGCTCCACGGGATGGTGCGACGGAAGGTCGAGGAGCACCGCAGCGGAGACAGCTGAGGTTGAAACGTCCCCTTAGAAAAATTTATGAATTACTGTGATCATAAACCTCTTACATTATTTGATCTTCAAACAGCTGAGCAGAACTGAACGTACTCAGACATTTCTCTCTTTACTTATTCTGATCAACACTAAACTGACACACAATATTTTTAGCGCAACGCAATCTGACTTTCAATAATCTCTACAAAAGAATGGCCTTGACTTACAATAACCCATACCTTTCATGAATCACTTACCTCACAAAAATCTTCGTTACTCGAACTACTGCAATACAGCGAGCGCCAATACTGCCAGCTAAATAAAAGGCACTAACTACTGATAGGCTTAGTTAGCAAATGAAAGATTTTAATAGAGAACAAACAATGTATTTACCTTAATAGTGTTCAAAACTCATAATGGCGTTACCAACATAAAAACCTAAGCAACCCACTTACAGGGTCAACATTTGTGGCAGACGGGGAGCCAACAGCGCAAGCACGGCGATCGTGACACCGGTGTGGGAGCGTAGCCGTGTGGCGTGACGCGCCACCTAAGGAACTAGAACAACAGTGACGTGGGCCAGCAGGTAACTGCGTTCCTCACCAGCAACAATGATGCTCCTGTGAACTCGATGTCCGTTCTTTGCGAACGGGAAGCCGGCAGACAGAGGAAGAGACAGATTCCACGACAACGAGCTCATCAGCGCCCTTCGAAGCGGCTGAAAGGGGCCCAACTCACTTCAAACCTGGACAGAGTAGACGCGGATAAGAGTGCGCGTCCTGACTTTAGTCCAGTGAAATCTTATGTAGATTGCGCGGGTGCATACTAGTCCAATGTTGCTGTGGTATTTCAGTGACAAGTCAATATGTGTGCCGCGATAGATATTGTTTGTGTAGCCTGTTCAAAGCATGACAGCGATTCAGCCCAGTTTTCTGGATAAAATAAGACGAGTGCCGCCGCAGAACGTACGTTTATGACATTTTTAACCAGTGTAATGACGTCTACCGACTCAAAGCAAAACTATTGCAGGTTTTATCCGAAATCATTGGCTACAAATTTTCCTCTACGTGGCTACACTTTTGTAAATACCTTGATAGTGTATTTAACGAATTCAAATGTATTTGCGTGCACATATTTGCGCGTTTTTAGTGGATGGTCATTTTTGTACCGCGCGGCAGTGCCACACAGTTGACAGTTATTGTGCAATAATGCAAAATATTCTGCAATAATATACGATGCCGAAATCAGTCCACAAAGTTTTCGACTCACGGATATGCCGTAACCGAAACTGCTCCGCTGCCGATTGTTCGGTCATCTGAAGATCTTCAGAAGGCTCAGAATAAGGATATCCGGCGTTACCGAGAAGATTTTACACGCAAATACAGGGCTATTACAAATGATTGAAGCGATTTCATAAATTCACTATAGCTCCATTCATTGACATATGGTCACGACACACTACAGATACGTAGAAAAACTCATAAAGTTTTGTTCGGCTGAAGCCGCACTTCAGGTTTCTGCCGCCAGAGCGCTCGAGAGCGCAGTGAGACAAAATGGCGACAGGAGCCGAGAAAGCGTATGTCGTGCTTGAAATGCACTCACATCAGTCAGTCATAACAGTGGAACGACACTTCAGGACGAAGTTCAACAAAGATCCACCAACTGCTAACTCCATTCGGCGATGGTATGCGCAGTTTAAAGCTTCTGGATGCCTCTGTAAGGGGAAATCAACGGGTCGGCCTGCAGTGAGCGAAGAAACGTTTGAACGCGTGCGGGCAAGTTTCACGCGTAGTCCGCGGAAGTCGACGAATAAAGCAAGCAGGGAGCTAAACGTACCACAGGATGGTGCTCCACCGCACTTCCATCATGATGTTCAGCATTTCTTAAACAGGAGATTGGAAAACTGATGGATCGGTTGTGGTGGAGATCACGATCGGTAATTCGTGTCACGGCCTCCACGCTCTCCCGACTTAACCCCGTGCGATTTCTTTCTGTGGGGTTATATGAAAGATTCAGTTTTTAAACCTCCTCTACCAACAAACGTGCCAGAACTGCGAGCTCGCATCAACGATGCTTTCGAACTCATTGATGGGGACATGCTGCGCCGAGTGTGGAAGGAACTTGATTATCGGCTTGATGTCTGCCGAATCACTAAAGGGGCACATATCGAACATTTGTGAATGCCTAAAAAAACTTTTTGAGTTTTTGTATGTGGGTGCAAAGCATTGTGAAAATATCTCAAATAATAAAATTATTGTAGAGCTGTGAAATCGCTTCAATCATTTGTAATAACCCTGTATTTCCTGAGAAAACGATCCATGAAGTATTTCATCGTCTTCTGGCATCTTCGGATCCACTCATTTCGGTATTCCAGAAAATGACAACTGAAGAAGATAAACAGATGCCACCTGAGGTAAGAGATCTGCTTTTCGAACCATTTCCCAATTGACAAGCCGACAGTGACCCTTTTGATAGTGACAATGACGCAAGCGACGAATGTGACAACGATTTAGACTGTAAAATGTAAAACATTGAATAAAACATTTCAATACCGCAGTTTAGACTTCTAATTCGAGACCTCAAAACATTTTATGAAGTTTTATATTTATAATTTATAATTTTTGATCCGCCAAATGGGGTAACCATTTTGAATTCTGTAGCTCCGACATCGTATTCGTAATCAGCGACTCCAAAAATCTAACGCAGTTTTATATTATTTTATATCCAGTTTTCTATTATGTCTAGGTGAAGATGGCCCACTGTGCGGAAGGATGCGCATACAAACCAGGTAGGAATGAAATGCTTTGTGGAATATAGACATTATAATCTACTCGTATTTCAATTAGTTATAGTGTATACCAACGACAGATAGGGCGTAAACAGGTTGTAAGGAAATAGTAGCAGCAGATATAGTCAGGCCGCAGCCGCTCTGCCTTCAGGGCCCACAGGAGGTTCAAATGGCTCTGAGCACTATGGGACTCAACTGCTGTGGTCATCAGTCCCCTAGAACTTAGAACTACTTAAACCTAACTAACATAAGGACATCACACACATCCATGCCCGAGGCAGGATTCGAACCTGCGACCGTAGCAGCAGCACGGTTCCGGACTGGAGCGCCTAGAACCGCACGGCCACCGCGGCCGGCCCCACAGGACGCAGACAGTGAAATTTGAATTACTGGTTTAGAATATCTCCACTGCTGACAGCAATCAAGTGAGCCGCTGGTTAACTGTTCGAGCGTTTCTCGGTACCTGCTATATTCTGGTCTACTGAATAACACAGCTATTCACTTTATTATCAGCAGGAAGCTAAGATTGCAAATAAAAAACGGTGTGAAAACGTTCACTGTCATGGCAGTTTGGTGCTTTAATTTTGTGCTCTATTTTTAATATTTTCAATAAAAGTTATCTTTATTGTAGCTTAGTTTTTCGGACATTCGTTCTCATAACTTGAAACGTCAATTACAGACACAATATATGTTCGTTCAAATGGCTCTGAGCACTATGGGACTTAACTGCTGTGGTCATCAGTCACCTAGAACTTAGAACTACTTAAACCTAACTAACCTAAGGGCATTACACACATCCATGCCCGAGGCAGGATTCGAACCTGCGACCGTAGCGGTCGCGCGGTTCCACACTGTAGCGCCTAGAACCGCTCGGCCACACAGGCCGGCAATATCTGTTCGTCATGGAGGGCCCACGTTACCCAACATCAACCACTACAGGCGGGTACAAACGCCTCGCAAAACAGCCCAAAAATTGTGATCCGTTACAAGGTTGCATTATGTAATGGGATTAGGTCATAATATATCGATTACTCTGCGATTCGTATTTATCTCTTGTAGTTAGAATAATCAGAAGGGTATAAAATGATTTAGAATTCACATTATGGATTACAGCTCTACAGCATATTTGCTGCAGCCACCCTTAATATACAATCATCTTCAATTGAACCATAAAGGAATTACAATATTCATGTTTAAAAATGTATAGCCACATGGAAAGATCACAACATATACGAATGTTTCTACCGTCCCGGCCGGTGTGGCCAAGCGGTTCTAGGTGCTCCAGTCTGGAACCGCGTGAGCGCTACGGTCGCAGGTTCGAATCCTGCCTCGGGTATGGATGTGTGTGATGTCCTTAGGTTGGTTAGGTTTAAGTAGTTCTAAGTTATAGAGGACTGATGACCCCAGCAGTTAAGTCCCATAGTGCTCAGAGCCATTTGATTTGTTTCTGTCGTAAGACTCGGCGGTGAAGTACATTTTAGACCACAAATGTGACAGTGTTGGGTTCAGATCTCGGTCAGTCCTAGGATTTTTATTCCACATATCACTTCTTTTACCTTTGATAGTGATGTGTATGTCTAAAAATGCCACGCCATGTTATGGTTCGTAGACCACGTTAGAGTAAGCCCTCACTTCAAAATGACAGTCACCCCTTAAAAGAGTACACTAGTAGCTTTGGTGTACTGTAGATGCTACCAGTCTGGCACATGACAGACTGGTAGAAATAAAGTATTCCTTTCGGAAGTGTTCATAACCACACTGTGAATGAAGTTGCCCGATTTGTTGCTGTATCAAAGCGGACTGCCCAACGTGTCCACGGGGGATGGTGTACCACTCGCAGCCCCGTAAGGCGACGTGCAAACAATGCTCATAGAAAGATTCTAAACGACAGGAAGTAGAGACGAGTGCCACGCCACGTCAATGAAAATCCATTTCAAGCCCGACAGGAATTGCTACGGTCAGTTAATGCAGACCTATCTCAATGAATTTGCGAGCGAGGTTTGCTGTCGGATTTGCATGCAGTGGGATTCTGGAGTGTGGTACCGGGTGGTTTTAATTAAAGCGCAGCTTCTCACGGAGGTCCAGTATGAACCGTGATTGTCGTCTGCCAGTGAAACTTTGTAGATATGCTAACACGTTAACGTGGAACTGATTTACGCTGAAATAAAATGGTTCCAGTTTTGACCACCAAGTGCAAATCCGGCGATGTGCACTGTCTGTATGACAGTATGACATCCACGCTGCCATTTGACAAGCCATGATGGTTAATAACAAAATCAGCATTATGCATTTTTCACTTGTTTGACCTTTTCTGCACACGTCCTGTTTCTAATCCATTGTATATGGCAATATTTATAGACGTCCTTCTTACATTCACAGGTTGAGATTTGCGCCTGGTGGTCAGAATTGGAACAAAGTTTTTTTGCGTAAATCAGATCCGCATTAACGCATTAGCATATCTACCAACTTTCGCTGCCTTATGATAATTACAGCCCAGACTAGACCTCTGTGGTCAGCTGCACTTTAACTGTAACCATTCGGTACGTCGCAAGAGGCCGTTGCTTAAAGCAACACATAAAACAGCACGTCTTCAGTCGGCCAAACAACACTGGAAAATAGTCGATTGACCCCCGGGTGGTGAGTCATGGCTGGACAGCTCAATCGGCAGAGCATTTGCCCGCGGAAGGCAAAGGTTCCGGGTTCGAATCCTAGTCCAGCACACAGTTTTAATGAGCAATTACTATCAATTGTCAAAGAGACAAAGGAGCTGCCCCACTCAAACAGGTAATTAAGCTACCTACATTGTCAAAAATTAAATAACACAGCAGTATTAATTCAATATGCCAGTTCCACAATCCACTGGCAAAGACGAGGAAAGCTGTCAACCGACGCAACGGAGCGGTAGTAGAAGAATCGATGGCAGCCGAGCTCCGCAGCAGAAAACGATGCCGTGTGGCCCATTGCCAGGTGCAAGGCTTTCTACTGGACGCCGTTTCTGTGGCTTCCGTGTTCGGCTAGTCAGACGTACTAAATACATGAAAAATATAGTGTCAAGTTGTGCTGGAAGAAGTTCTCGTCGACGATGAGGTCATTAAAGGTAAAGCACATGTTAGTAAATGGCAAGCATGTCAAGATGAGTAAAATGTCAATAATGTAAAATTGAAATCAGTCAACTCATGCAAATATGTGATTGTAAAAATTTATGGGTATATGAACTGGGATAATCACAGGAGTTCAGTTTAAGGTAAAGCACGTGGCAGGTTCATTGCTAGGATATTGGTAAATGCCGCCACACTACAGAACAGACTGCTTATAAAACACTCATGCGACTCAACCTCTAACACTACGCAGGTGTATGGAACCCAACTAAATACGTATAACGGGGGTACTTGACATAGTCTATACAAAGAAGGTAAGTACGAGTGATCACATGTTTCATTAGTCATCTATATGTACAAGTCCAAAGCTGCTGTAAGTTACCTGAGGGAAATAATTTTCCTAGGTTGGCAGTTGTCTTTTTGACACACCGTCGTTTTAAGGATTTTGCTTCGGTTCGCAGAGGAAAACATTTCAGACACACTGCCCCTCAGAAGGGACGTTCATTCACACACATTTCGCCATCTAAAACGACAGTTTGTCGTGCGATGTGCAACACAACAACGTTCTTGACGATCTTTGACACTGCTGACACCACCCCGACGATTCATCCCTTCTCTAAGGACATCGTGGGGCTGCAACCTCACTGAACGTCATAGCAACTCTTTGTAGTGTAGCACAACTGCAATTTTTTCAAAAATGGCTCTGAGCACTATGGGACTTAACTTCTGAGGTCATCAGTCCCCTAGAACTTAGAACTACTTGAACCTAACTAACCTACGGACATCACACACATCCATGCCCGAGGCAGGATTCGAACCTGCGACCGTAGCTGTCGCGCGGTTCCAAACTGTAGCGCCTACAACAGCTCGGCCACTCCGGCCGGCTGCAATTTTTGCTCTGGTATACAGAATGAAACGACTAGGGACAGTTATTAACCATTAGACATAATGTGAACGTGATCCGAAGCAGCAAAGGTTGTTAACGCTTTTAGAGCCCTCCTATTTTTGCGCCCTTTAACGCTTTTTGCACCATGTAGTTTTCTAAAGTACTGTAATGTGTTGTACGCTGGCACAGTGACAAAACCCACATAAAGATAACTTTTTTTCATTATACATATCAATTTCACGACTGCGATTATTGTGCCTGTAACTAATTGTTGTTGTTCTTGTGGTATTCAGTCCAGAGACTGGTTTCTACATCTACATCTACATTTATACTCCGCAAGCCACCCAACGGTGTGTGGCGGAGGGCACTTTACGTGCCACTGTCATTACCTCCCTTTCCTGTTCCAGTCGCGTATGGTTCGCGGGAAGAACGACTGTCTGAAAGCCTCCGTGCGTGCTCTAATCTCTCTAATTTTACATTCGTGATCTCCTCGGGAGGTATAAGTAGGGGGAAGCAATATATTCGATACCTCATCCAGAAACGCACCCTCTCGAAACCTGGCGAGCAAGCTACACCGCGATGCAGAGCGCCTCTCTTGCAGAGTCTGCCACTTGAGTTTATTAAACATCTCCGTAACGCTATCACGGTTACCAAATGACCCTGTGACGAAACGCGCCGCTCTTCTTTGGATCTTCTCTATCTCCTCCGTCAGACCGATCTGGTACGGATCCCACACTGATGAGCAATACTCAAGTATAGGTCGAACGAGTGTTTTGTAAGCCACCTCCTTTGTTGATGGACTACATTTTCTAAGCACTCTCCCAATGAATCTCAACCTGGTACCCGCCTTACCAACAATTAATTTTATATGATCATTCCACTTCAAATCGTTCCGCACGCATACTCCCAGATATTTTACAGAAGTAACTGCTACCAGTGTTTGTTCCGCTATCATATAATCATACAATAAAGGATCCTTCTTTCTATGTATTCGCAATACATTACATTTGTCTATGTTAAGGGACAGTTGCCACTCCCTGCACCAAGTGCCTATCCGCTGCAGATCTTCCTGCATTTCGCTACAATTTTCTAATGCTGCAACTTCTCTGTATACTACAGCATCATCCGCGAAAAGCCGCATGGAACTTCCGACACTATCTACTAGGTCATTTATATATATTGTGAAAAGCAATGGTCCCATAACACTTCCCTGTGGCACGCCAGAGGTTACTTTAACGTCTGTAGACGTCTCTCCATTGATAACAACATGCTGTGTTCTGTTTGCTAAAAACTCTTCAATCCAGCCACACAGCTGGTCTGATATTCCGTAGGCTCTTACTTTGTTTATCAGGCGACAGTGCGGAACTGTATCGAACGCCTTCCGGAAGTCAAGAAAAATAGCATCTACCTGGGAGCCTGTATCTAATATTTTCTGGGTCTCATGAACAAATAAGGCGAGTTGGGTCTCACACGATCGCTGTTTCCGGAATCCATGTTGATTCATACATAGTAGATTCTGGGTTTCCAAAAACGACATGATACTCGAGCAAAAAACATGTTCTAAAATTCTACAACAAATCGACGTCAGAGATATAGGTCTATAGTTTTGCGCATCTGCTCGACGACCCTTCTTGAAGACTGGGACTATCTGTGCTCTTTTCCAATCATTTGGAACCCTCCGTTCCTCTAGAGACTTGCGGTACACGGCTGTTAGAAGGGGGGCAAGTTCTTTCGCGTACTCTGTGTAGAATCGAATTGGTATCCCGTCAGGTCCAGTGGACTTTCCTCTATTGAGTGATTTGAGTTGCTTTTCTATTCCTTGGACACTTATTTCGATGTCAGCCATTTTTTCGTTTGTGCGAGGATTTAGAGAAGGAACTGCAGTGCGGTCTTCCTCTGTGAAACAGCTTTGGAAAAAGGTGTTTAGCATTTCAGCTTTACGCGTGTCATCCT
The DNA here is from genome assembly GCF_021461385.2 of Schistocerca piceifrons. Lineage (NCBI taxonomy): Eukaryota > Metazoa > Arthropoda > Insecta > Orthoptera > Acrididae > Schistocerca > Schistocerca piceifrons. Next base: position 420,761,833 of record NC_060149.1, on the reverse strand, counting down.
CTGTTTCAATGCCATCATCATCCCGTAGTGTCTGGATATGCTGTTTCGAGCCACTTACTGATTTAACGTAATACCAGAACTTCCTAGGATTTTCTGTCAAGTCGGTACATAGAATTTTACTTTCGAATTCACTGAACGCTTCACGCATAGCCCTCCTTACGCTAACTTTGACATCGTTTAGCTTCTGTTTGTCTGAGAGGTTTTGGCTGCGTTTAAACTTGGAGTGGAGCTCTCTTTGCTTTCGCAGTAGTTTCCTAACTTTGTTGTTGTACCACGGTGGGTTTTTCCCGTCCCTCACAGTTTTACTCGGCACGTACCTGTCTAAAACGCATTTTACGATTGCCTTGAACTTTTTCCATAAACACTCAACATTGTCAGTGTCGGAACAGAAATTTTCATTTTGATCTGTTAGGTAGTCTGAAATCTGCCTTCTATTACTCTTGCTAAACAGATAAACCTTCGTCCCTTTTTTTATATTCCTATTAACTTCCATATTCAGGGATGCTGCAACGGCCTTATGATCACTGATTCCCTGTTCTGTACATACAGAGTCGAAAAGTTCGGGTCTGTTTGTTATCAGTAGGTCCAAGATGTTATCTCCACGAGTCGGTTCTCTGATTAATTGCTCGAGGTAATTTTCGGATATTGCACTCAGTATAATGTCACTCGATGCTCTGTCCCTACCACCCGTCAACTCTCCATGGTACCCTATCTTGTGCAAGCTTCTTCATCTCCCAGTACCTACTTCAGCCTAAGTCCTTCTGAATCTGCTTAGTGTATTCATCTCTTGCTCTTCATGTACGATTTTTACCCTCCACGCTTCCTTTCAGTACTAAATTGGTCTGCTACGGTCGCAGGTTCGAATCCTGCCTCGGGCATGGATGTGTGTGATGTCCTTAGGTTAGTTAGGTTTAAGTAGTTCTAAGTTCTAGGGGACTGATGACCACAGTAGTTAAGTCCCATAGTGCTCAGAGACATTTGAACCATTTTTTGCTAAATTGGTGATTCGTTGATGCTTCAGAACGTGTCCTACTAACCGATTCCTTCTTCTAGTCAAGTTGTGCCACAAATTCCTCTTCTCCCCAATTCTGTTCAGTACCTCCTCATTAGTTACGTGATCAATCCACTTAATCTTCAGCAGTATCCTGTAGCACCACATTTCAAAAGCTTCTATTCTCTTCTTGTCTAAACTATTTATCGTCCATGTTTCCATACATGGCTACACTCCATACAAATACTTTCAGAAAAGACTTCCTGACACTTTAATATACAGGGTGAGTCACCTAACATTACAGCTGGATATATTTCGTAAACCACATCAAATACTGATGAATCGATTCCACAGACCGAAAGTGAGGAGAGGGGCTAGTGTAATTGGTTAATACAAACCATAAAAAAATGCACGGAAGTATGTTTCTTAACACAAACCTACGTTTTTTAAAATGGAAACCCGTTAGTTTTGTTAGCACATCTGAACATATAAATAAATACGTAATCAGTGCCGTTTGTTGCATTGTAAAATGTTAACTACATCCGGAGATATTGTAACCTAAAGTCGACGCTTGAGTACCACTCCTCCGCTGTTCGATCGTGTGTATCGGAGAGCACCGAATTACGTAGGGATCCAAAGGGAACGGTGATGGACCTTAGGTACAGAAGAGACTGGAACAGCACATTACGTCCACATGCTAACACCTTTTTATTGGTCTTTTCCACTGACGCACATGTACATTATCATGAGGGGTGAGGTACACGTACACACGTGGTTTCCGTTTTCAGTTACGGAGTGGAATAGAGTGTGTCCCGACATGTCAGGCCAATAGATGTTCAATGTGGTGGCCATCATTTGCTGCACACAATTGCAATCTCTGGCGTAATGAATGTCGTACACGCCACAGTACATCTGGTGTAATGTCGCCGCAGGCTGCCACAATACGTTGTTTCATATCCTCTGGGGTTGTAGGCACATCACGGTACACATTCTCCTTTAACATACCCCACAGAAAGAAGTCCAGAGGTGTAAGATCAGGAGAACGGGCTGGCCAATTTATGCGTCCTCCACGTCCTATGAAACGCCCGTCGAACATCCTGTCAAGGGTCAGCCTAGTGTCAATTGCGGAATGTGCAGGTGCACCATCATGCTGATACCACATATGTCGACGCGTTTCCAGTGGGACATTTTCGAGCAACGTTGGCAGATCATTCTGTAGAAACGCGATGTATGTTGCAGCTGTTTGGGCCCTGCAATGAAGTGAGGACCAATGAGGTGGTCGCCAATGATTCCGCACCATACATTTACAGTCCACGGTCGCTGTCGCTCTACCTGTCTGAGCCAGCGAGGATTGTCCACGGACCAGTAATGCATGTTCCGTAGATACACTGCCCCGTGGTTTGTGAAACCCGCTTCATCGGTAAACAGGTAGAACTGCAACGCATTCTCTGTTAATGCCTATTGACAGAATTGCACTCGATGATTAAAGTCATCACCATGTAATTGCTGATGTAGCGACACATGAAACGGGTGAAAGCGGTGACGATGCAGTATGCGCATGACACTACTTTGACCCAGTCCACCGGCTCTCACAGTGTCCCGTGTACTCATGTGTGGGTTCATGGCAACAGCAGCTAACACACCAACTGCACCCGCTTCTCCTGTGACGGGCCTGTTACGGACACGTTTGCGTGCTACGACCATACCTGTTGCATACAGTTGGCGGTAGATGTTTTGCAATGTGCGGCACGTTGGATGCTCTCTGTCCGGGTACCGTTCTGCATACACCCTGCAGGCTTCAGCTGCATTTCGTCGACACTCGCCATAGATGAGTATCAGCTCCGCCTTTTCAGAGTTCGAATACACCATGGTGACAGTTCCTACAACACTACACTATCACAGACGTCTGGTAACACGGTGTACTACAGTTGGTCTGCGTGCGGAGACGAATGCAGAATAACAATAGCAGCAAGCGCTACATGCGGACACTGCGACAGCTAGACCAAACCACAACAGTGCACTACAGCCACACTCGTAAACACGGTCGTCATCGTAAACATGTCCCTGCAGATGCTGCTCGCCGACCGTGGCCCGTGTTTGTTACAACACGCAACTGAACGTCGGAGGTTTCAAGCGTCAACTTTAGATTACAATATCTCCGAATGTAATTAACATTTTACAATGTAACACACGGCACTGATTACGTATTTGTTTATATGTTCAGATGTGCTAACAAAACTAACGTGGTTCCATTTAAAAAAAACGTAGGTATGTGTTAAAAAACATACTTCCGTGCATTTTGTATGGTTTGTATTAAACAATTACACTAGCCCCTCTCCTCACGTTCGGTCTGTGGAATCGGTTCGTCAGTATTTGATGTGGTTTACGAAATATATCCAGCGGTAACGTTAGGTGACTCACCCTGTATATTCGATGCTAACAAATTTCTCTACTTCAGAAACGCTTTGCTTGCCATAGTCAGTCTACATTTTATATCCTCTCTATTTTGACCATCATCAGTTACTTTGGTCTCCAAATAGCAAAACTCATCTACTACTTTAAGTGTCTCATTCCCTAATCTAATTCCCTCAGCTTCACCTGATTTAATTCGACTACATTCCATTATCCTCGTTTTATTTTTGTTGATGTTCATCTTAGATCCTCCTTTCAAAACAGTGTACATTCCGTTCCACTGCTCTTCCAAATCCTTTGCTGTCTCTGACAGAATTACAATGTCATCGGCAAACCTCAAAGTTTTTATTTCTTCTCCATGGATTTTAATTCCTACTCCAAATTTTGCTTTTGTTTGCTTTACTGCTTGCTCAATATACAGACTGAATAACATCGGGGATAGGCTACAACCCTGACTCACTCCCTTCCCAACTACTACTTCCCTTTCATGCCCCTCGACTCTTACAACTGCCATCTGGTTTCTGTACAAATTGTAAATAGCCTTTCACTCCCTGTATTTTACCCCTGCTATCTTCAGAATTGTCAAAAGCTTTCTCTAAGTCTACAAATGCTAGAAACGTAGATTTGCCTTTCCTCAATCTATCTTCTAAGATAGGTCGTAGTGTTAGTATTGCCTCGCTTGTCCCAACATTTCTACGGAATCGAAACTAATCATCCCCGAGGTCGGCTTCTGCCAGTTTTCCCATTCGTCTGTAAAGCATCCATGTTAGTATTTTGCAGCCGTGATTTATTAAACTGATAGTTCATCAATTTTCACACCTTTCAACACCTGCTTTCTTTGAGATTGGAATTATTATATTCTTCTTGATGTCTGAGGGTATTTCACCTGTCTCATACATCTTGCTCACTAGATGATAGATTTTTGTCATGGCTGGCTCTGCCAAGGCTATCAGTAGTTTTAATGGAATGCTGTCTACTCCCGGGGCCTTGTTTCGACTTCGGTCTTTCAGCGCTCTCTCAAATTCTCCACGCAGTATCATATGTCCCATTTCATCTTCATCTACGTCCTCTTCAATTTCCATAATATTGCCCTCAATTATATTGCCCTTGTATATACCCTCTATATACTCCTTGCACGTTGAGCATCTCTGCAACACTCCCGCGCCGACAAACGATCCCGTGATGAAACGCGTAGCTCTTCGTTGGATCTTCTCTATCTTTTCTATCAGTCCTACGTGATAAGGATCCCATATTGATGAAAAATACTCAAGAATCGGTCGAACAAGCGTCTTTTAAGCTACTACCTTCGCGATGAGTTACATTTCCTTAAGACTCTTCCTAAGAGTATTGGTCTGGCATCTGCTTTTTCTACGTGGTCATTCCACTTAAGGTCACTCTAGATAATTACTCCTAGGTGTTTTACGGGTATACAGTTTCCAGCAGTTTGTCATCAATAGTGTATTTGTGCAGTAGTGAATTTCTTTTAGTATGTATGTGCAATATGCTACATTTATTTACGTTCAGGGTCAACTGCCAGAGCCTGCACCATTCATCAATCATCTGCAGGCCTTCTGAAAATCAGTACTGTCTTCTGGCGTTGCTACTTTCTTATAGACAACTGGATCATCTGCGGACAGTGTTGAAGAGCTTTCGACACCTTCTATTACATCATTTGTATATATCGTAAACAGAAACGGTCCTATCACATACCCTCAGGGTACTCCGGAATTACCTTAACGTCTGTCGGTTTTGTTCCGTTAAGAGCGAAATGTTGACATGTGTCTGCAAGGAAATCTCTGTTTGCGGAATACATGTTGACTTTTAGATAGGAGATTTCCGTCCTCCAAAAACGTCATAATTCTTGAGCTTAATACATGTTACATAAGTCTACAACAGATTGGCGTCAACGATGCAGGTCTATAATTGTGTTAATATTCCGCAAGCCATCGTTTCTGTACTTTTGAAAATAATAATGCTCTTTTTTCATGGAGATCATTTTTGCAATTAACAGTGAAGGAGATCCGCAAACAATTACATTTCCTTTTTCGGTATGTTCAAACCTGTGCGGTTTTTGCCGAGACACCCATATTAAATGCCTCAAAATTCAATTTATCATGCCGTAACAAGTGTCCGAAGCGTATTCCAGCGATCCGGAGTGGCGTGTTTTTGTACTATTATGGCAAGAATGAAAGCTGTAATTGAAATTAAATCGCTGCAGTGAAATGAACGGAGTCAGTGGGGGTATCCACTGTAAATAAAGTGTGGAAGACACGGAATAGATTATCTGCGCCGTATTGGTGCTGCTTCTGAAGTAGCATCTCACAAAACGAACCCACACATCTTCGTCGAAGTACTTTTTAACTTTCCTGGTCTTTCGCAAGTTACGCTCTATTCAGTACTCATCCGTTAATTTATCATTACAGCACAATTTACACCAAAACTACGCGCTCGTGCACTCTCGGTCACAGAAGATTTACTCCTCAATCAAAACAGGGTTCTCCTAACAAATCAGGGAAGGAAAACTGATTAACTGCAGATTGCTCTTCAGTAACAATGATGTTACTAAAATTAGGAACATCTTGATACCAAAATGTGTCCTGTTGAAACAATTTTATGGATATTTTATGTCTACTGCTCGGAAATGTGGCGCGCAATTTTCAGTTGGTGGAATTTATTTTTAGGAGATTTTAGCCTTATAATGTTTTACAGTAAAACTATTTATTTGAAAATCTTTATCACTTGATATGCTGTCTGGAAAATAAAATAATAATTGACTTGTGTAAATAACAATATTACTTGCCCGCAAAAGGCAAGGGTCCCAGGTTCGAGTCCCAGTCCCACACAAAGTTTTAATTTGCCGAGAAATTTCAAATCAGCGTACACTCAGCTGCAGAGTGGCAGTTCATTCTTGAAACAATCCTTTTCACAGCAGTATCCTGTCTTCCAGGAGCGCAAGTTCCTCAAAGTATGCAGGAGAACTTCTGTGACGTTTGGAAGGTAGGAGAGGAGATATTTTTTACTTTTATTTGTTGTCTTTTGGTTTCATGGCCATACAGCCAACCATAATTGATACATATTAGCTACAACCGTCAGTTTTAAATATTATCTTTGCACAACATTTAAATACTTTTATAGCAAGAGAGGTATAATTTTTATAAAATTTTCATGTATGTGATACGCTTACCTATGTATAAATTTAAATTAAACTCAGTTACAAGAAAATGAGTATTATTTTCAATTAAAACACTTATACAGATACATTACACTTTATGTTACCGATTTGTGTTTTGACGTATGGGGTAATGGGGATCTGTCCTTCAGGTAATGCGATTCTTTGTTTCGGCTCTGCTCCCTTGAAGTGGCCACTCCCACATATTGTCTCATGTTGCCGGTCTTCTCTGAGGGAGAAATAAGGATCACTCTTGCCATACTCGAAGGATCTAGATTTTTGCCTTGGGTTATTATCTGAACACTCCTAATTCCTTGAAAGCTGTGAATACGAGCTAATACGCCCTAATGTCTGTTGTTCTCAAAAGAGTGGTAATTCAGTGGAGGCCTTTGTGCCCCATAGCACTCACTGCTTTAGTGTACAATCTGTGCTGTGTATCATTTCGGGATATCCAATTTCATTCACGCAGTGGTTGTATAAAACGTTTAACACCGTTTTTTTTCATATATCAATGAGTTGTCGTTGGTTCTTCTTATCCTTTCGTTGTCTCATCGCACTTGCATTGTCCTTTTAAGTCTTTGTATGAAGTCTGTGTGTGGACGTTTGGATGACATGGCATTGCTGAAGCTCCGCCTTGTTTAGCCAGTTGGTCGCCCTGTTCGTTGCTGCTGATGTCGTTGGGGCCTTTGACTAGATTAATGTGCCTTCTTCATACTGAATTTGTAGTCTGCTGACTTGCTGGATAATTTTATAAACTACCTGGTTGTTCGTGTCGTCCTTCCTCAAGATCATGACTGCTGCTCAAGTAGAAGAGGTACTGGCGGAAGTAAAGCTGTGATGGCGGGCAATGACTCGTACCTGGAGAGTTTACTCGGTGTCGCCACGGTAGCTCCGGAAACCTCTGACCTAAAAAGCTGAGTGAAGTTTTCGTCAATGGAATTAGAGAGATGTGATGCGACATCCGCACAGAGCTGCTGAAGAGAAACGACGAAGAAAAAGGAGAGAAAAAAAAAAGACGTCGGTGGCCTACTTTCAAGTTTCGAGCCCCGGTCCGGTACACAGTTTTAATCTACCAGGAAGTTTCAATATTACTAAAGTTTGTAATTTTAAGTTGCGTAGCATGTAAGGTGAACCACATTTGATATCAGCTATTCTGCTAGACATGGAACTTGACCCCCCCCCCCCCCCCATGAACCATGGACCTTGCCGTTGGTGGGGAGGCTTGCGTGCCTCAGCGATACAGATAGCCGTACCGTAGGTGCAACCACAACGGAGGGGTATCTGTTGAGAGGCCAGACAAACGTGTGGTTCCTGAAGAGGGGCAGCAGCCTTTTCAGTAGTTGCAAGGGCAACAGTCTGGATGCTTGATTGATGTGGCCTTGTAACAATAACCAAAACGGCCTTGCTGTGCTGGTACTGCGAACGGCTGAAAGCAAGGGGAAACTACAGCCGTAATTTTTCCCGAGGGCATGCAGCTTTACTGTATGATTACATGATGATGGCGTCCTCTTGGGTAAAATATTCCGGAGGTAAAATAGTCCCCCATTCGAATCTCCGGGCGGGGACTACTCAAGAGGATGTCGTTATCAGGAGAAAGAAAACTGGCGTTCTACGGATCGGAGCGTGGAATGTCAGATCCCTTAATCGGACAGGTAGGTTAGAAAATTTAAAAAGGGAAATGGATAGGTTGAAGTTAGATATAGTGGGAATTAGTGAAGTTCGGTGGCAGGAGGAACAAGACTTCTGGTCAGGTGACTACAGGGTTATAAACACAAAATCAAATAGGAGTAATGCAGGAGTAGGTTTAATAATGAATAGGAAAATAGGAATGCGGGTAAGCTACTACAAACAGCATAGTGAACGCATTGTTGTGGCCAAGATAGACACGAAGCCCACACCTACTACAGTAGTACAAGTTTATATGCCAACTAGCTCTGCAGATGACGAAGAAATTGAAGAAATGTATGATGAAATAAAAGAAATTATTCAGATTGTGAAGGGAGACGAAAATTTAATAGTCATGGGTGACTGGAATTCGAGTGTAGGAAAAGGGAGAGAAGGAAACATAGTAGGTGAATATGGATTGGGGGACAGAAATGAAAGAGGAAGCCGCCTGGTCGAATTTTGCACAGAGCACAACATAATCATAACTAACACTTGGTTTAAGAATCATGAAAGAAGGTTATATACATGGAAGAACCCTGGAGATACTAAAAGGTATCAGATAGATTATATAATGGTAAGACAGAGATTTAGGAACCAGGTTTTAAATTGTAAGACATTTCCAGGGGCAGATGTGGACTCTGACCACAATCTATTGGTTATGACCTGTAGATTAAAACTGAAGAAACTGCAAAAAGGTGGGAATTTAAGGATATGGGACCTGGATAAACTAAAAGAACCAGAGGTTGTACAGAGATTCAGGGAGAGCATAAGGGAGCAATTGACAGGAATGGGGGAAATAAATACAGTAGAAGAAGAATGGGTAGCTTTGAGGGATGAAGTAGTGAAGGCAGCAGAGGATCAAGTAGGTAAAAAGACGAGGGCTAGTAGAAATCCTTGGGTAACAGAAGAAATATTGAATTTAATTGATGAAAGGAGAAAATATAAAAATGCAGTAAGTGAAACAGGCAAAAAGGAATACAAACGTCTCAAAAATGAGATCGACAGGAAGTGCAAAATGGCTAAGCAGGGATGGCTAGAGGACAAATGTAAGGATGTAGAGGCCTATCTCACTAGGGGTAAGATAGATACCGCCTACAGGAAAATTAAAGAGACCTTTGGAGATAAGAGAACGACTTGTATGAATATCAAGAGCTCAGATGGAAACCCAGTTCTAAGCAAAGAAGGGAAAGCAGAAAGGTGGAAGGAGTATATAGAGGGTCTATACAAGGGCGATGTACTTGAAGACAATATTATGGAAATGGAAGAGGATGTAGATGAAGATGAAATGGGAGATATGATACTGCGTGAAGAGTTTGACAGAGCACTGAAAGACCTGAGTCGAAACAAGGCCCCCGGAGTAGACAATATTCCATTGGAACTACTGACGGCAGTGGGAGAGCCAGTCCTGACAAAACTCTACCATCTGGTGAGCAAGATGTATGAAACAGGCGAAATACCCTCAGACTTCAAGAAGAATATAATAATTCCAATCCCAAAGAAAGCAGGTGTTGACAGATGTGAAAAATACCGAACTATCAGCTTAATATGTCACAGCTGCAAAATACTAACACGAATTCTTTACAGACGAATGGAAAAACTAGTAGAAGCCAACCTCGGGGAAGATCAGTTTGGATTCCGTAGAAACACTGGAACACGTGAGGCAATACTAACCTTACGACTTATCTTAGAAGAAAGATTAAGGAAAGGCAAACCTACGTTTCTAGCATTTGTAGACTTAGAGAAAGCTTTTGACAATGTTGACTGGAATACTCTCTTTCAAATTCTAAAGGTGGCAGGGATAAAATACAGGGAGCGAAAGGCTATTTACAATTTGTACAGAAACCAGATGGCAGTTATAAGAGTTGAGGGACATGAAAGGGAAGCAGTGGTTGGGAAGGGAGTAAGACAGGGTTGTAGCCTCTCCCCGATGTTGTTCAATCTGTATATTGAGCAAGCAGTAAAGGAAACAAAAGAAAAATTCGGAGTAGGTATTAAAATTCATGGAGAAGAAATAAAAACTTTGAGGTTCGCCGATGACATTGTAATTCTGTCAGAGACAGCAAAGGACTTGGAAGAGCAGTTGAATGGAATGGACAGTGTCTTGAAAGGAGGATATAAGATGAACATCAACAAAAGCAAAACAAGGATAATGGAATGTAGTAGAATTAAATCGGGTGATGTTGAGGGTATTAGATTAGGAAATGAGACACTTAAAGTAGTAAAGGAGTTTTGCTATTTGGGGAGCAAAATAACTGATGATGGTCGAAGTAGAGAGGATATAAAATGTAGGCTGGCAATGGCAAGGAAAGCGTTTCTGAAGAAGAGGAATTTGTTAACATCCAGTATTGATTTAAGTGTCAGGAAGTCATTTCTGAAAGTATTCGTATGGAGTGTAGCCATGTATGGAAGTGAAACATGGACGATAAATAGTTTGGACAAGAAGAGAATAGAAGCTTTCGAAATGTGGTGCTACAGAAGAATGCTGAAGATTAGATGGGTAGATCACATAACTAATGAGGAAGTATTGAATAGGATTGGGGAGAAGAGAAGTTTGTGGCACAACTTGACCACAAGAAGGGATCGGTTGGTAGGACATGTTCTGAGGCATCAAGGGATCACCAATTTAGTATTGGAGGGCAGCGTGGAGGGTAAAAATCGTAGAGGGAGACCAAGAGATGAATACACTAAGCAGATTCAGAAGGATGTAGGTTGCAGTAGGTACTGGGAGATGAAAAAGCTTGCACAGGATAGAGTAGCATGGAGAGCTGCATCAAACCAGTCTCAGGACTGAAGACCACAACAAACAACATGGAACTTGAGGGAGCAGACAGCAGACGCGTCGGCGGAGTGGAGTGGGAGGAAGGGGGGGGGGGAGAGAGAGAGAGGGCAGAGGCATGTTGCAGGCAGTCGAGTTGCAGTTTTGTTTTACTGCATGGATGGCAGTTGCTTTGACTGCTGTACGACTGTTTTATATGGGTATTCGGCATGAGCGAGGATCAAATGCTACTGTGGTCATAGGTCATATTGGTTCAAGTTTTTCGCACCTTGCCTAAATCTTTTACATTGAACGTAGGAATACCTATCATTGTCAGATCTATCAAATTCTACTGACTTCGCTGTTTAAGGTACTTTAAGGTCTAATCTTCGTCACTATTCTGTGTGTGTGGCAGAAGAAAGACAGTTTCTGAAACAATGAATTCAAGAGCTGTGATTACACAGAGGAAGCAGTTAAGTAGTGGGAACGTCACATTACACAGTTTAATGAAAGATAATGATCATCATACCAGCCGACAATGTAGCCACATTTACTGTGGGAAAAACTGCTGTAACAGCTAGCCCTTCGCATGATCTCAAATAGTTCATTCTGCTAGTGTGGCGAATTTTCTCCGGCGTGCAATGGGAAAGTACTGGCAGTCCGCGAACTGGTCCCACCCACGTGCCACGTAACCGAGTTGACACACAGCTACACAGAAGGCACAGCTGGAGGTCGATGTCCTTCTTATAGCTTCAGCTCCACAATTACAGTCGTGCGCATCATCATACGTACCTTTATCTATGTAGATTTCACTAGTCCTCGTTCATTGCTCGAGTTTGGTCCAGTGACATTACTAAAAAAGAACGCAAATAATGTACCAAAATTTGGGCTATTCTAGAGTTCTTGCCCGACACGAGGTTTAAATACACTGTAACGCACAGCGCGTCGACCGCCATTGTGTAGCCGTTACAGTCGCTGGCCTCTGATGTGCAGGATACTAGTTCGACTCCTATCTGCAGGAATGATATATCATTTAAAACTTGCGATTTCTGGGACTTATTTATTTATGGAAGATTTAAGTTGTTAGCAAATTCAATGTATGTACAAATACACTCTTTTCTGGGGCGCACACTGGACTCCGCGTCCGGCCATCCAGATTCAGGTTTTTCGTGATTTCCCTAAATAGCTCCAGAAATATGCCGTGATGGTTCCTATGAAAGGAACCTGCATCCTTGAAAAATTCTGAGCTTGTGCTCCGTTTCTATTGATCACGATGTCGACGGGACGTTAAACCCTAATCTTCCTTCCTTCCTTTTGCTGAGGCAGGCAGTTCAGCTGTCTATAGTTTCATGTGCACGCAGTAATCGTACTTTATTTGCGATGTGTTAGTTCTTCCTGACGACTTTGTACTCGCGACTGATAATTGATTCCTGATTCTACTTGACGAAAAATTGCTACGTCATATAACAGATGTACCGAATAAAGCAGCTCCTTTCTCCATTCTTAAAACACACTGAGCTTATGCTCCCTCTACTTGACAAAAAATTACTACGTCATATAACAGATGTACCGAATAAAGCAGCTCCTTTCTCAATTCTTAAAACACACTGAGCTTATGCTCCCTCTCTATTGATCGCAATGTCGACGGGACGTTAAATGCTAATTTACATTAAAAATGAAGAAATTCCTCCAGCTGTATTTAAGGTGTCGATTTAATTTTGGCAGCTAGTTTCAACGTTGTAACAACGTCATCTTCAGGCCCACACACTTGTTGACGTGAACTGCGTGCGGCTGATACTAGAAGACAGTGGTGAGGTATGGACGTGCTTGGGAGCACTGACTTCTAGTATCAGCCGCACGCAGTTGACGTCAACAAGTGTATGGACCTTAAGATGACGTTATTACAACGTTGAAACTAGTTGCCAAAATAAAATCGACACCTTAAATACAGCTGGAGGAATTTCTTCATTTTTAATATAAATTTATACCAGCTTATGTCCCACTGTCCTCCATTTCCACTATGGATGTACGAAGATTAAATACTAATGTTCTTTTGTTGTACTGAAGCTCGACTGTGCAGCTCCGTCTATACTTTCATGTGTGCACAATAATCGTACTTTCAGTGTCAAATGTTAGTTCTTCTTGAAGAACCTGAGCTCGCAACTCATAATTGATTGCGGATTCTACCTGACAATATATTACTAGGTCATATGACAGACGTATCAAATAAAGCAGGATGTTAGCTGCCTTTATATCCTTTAATAAGCGGAAGGTCGTCTCTAAACAGGAGAAACAGACTCGTACTACACAAGTCGATAATAAAAACAGTAATAACAGTAATGTTGTGTGCCTGACCCATGTAGGGAAATGCTGCGTCTACGCATGTTAACAAACTTTAGGTGGTCCAAAATAAGACACTGTGAATAATATTACATGCTCCACGGTTCGTCAGAAACTCCACAATCGACAATGATTTAAAAATTAAAACTGTCTCAGAAGAGATCCGCTCCATATCCGAAAGCTTTTGCGGCCTGCCGGTGTGGCCGTGCGGTTCTAAGCGCGTCAGTTTAGAACCGCGTGACCGCTACGGTCGCAGGTTCGAATCCTGGATGTGTGTGATGTCCTTAGGTTAGTTAGGTTTAAGTAGTTCTAATTTCTAGGGGACTCATGACCTCAGTAGTTAAGTCCCATAGTGCTCAGAGCCATTTGAACCATTTGAAAGCTTTTGTGACAAACATCCTTACTCAGCCAACACAATTACCCCCGTACTGAAGTAGAATTTGATGAGTCCCGCTTCGAACTGAGTCCCGTTGATCAGCGAAGACGTGCTGGAGACGCTCCGGACAGCGGTGCGGTACCAACCGACATACGGGCCGACAACCATGATTGATGGTCTGGGGTGCCGTTTCTGTTCATAGCAGGACCCCTTTGTTTGTCATCCGCGGCACACTTACAGCACAGCGGTACGTTGACCATTTTTTATACCCTGATTTACTGCCCTTCATGGAAAGCCATTACGTTTCAGCAAGATAATATTCATCCGCAACGTCAAAAAGCTCTCTTCGGAGAAATATGTAGTTGAAAATGGCAATAACACATAAATGCCATCTCGAAGATATCCTGTCATTTATTGCTTATTGGAAACCAAAATGTATCCAAAATCACTTCGAAAACTTTTGATTTCAACATCCTGTCTGCTTTCAGATCTACAAGTTGCTCTTGTAAGGCTAAATCAGAATTATTCGGAATATGTTCCGAATCCATGAACGGATGACGAACTGAGTCAAACTCTTCAGCACTCTTTCCTAAATATTTTTTTGAAAAATCACTACATTTTCTTTAATTAAGTCTATTAACACCTTATTACCGTCAATAATGTGCCATACAGTTGAGAACATCTCACACGATCCATTTTCAAGTACCTGTAGCCACAAATTTAACTTATTAATAAAGCCTTTACTACTCTCCATACCAGTCAGAATATTTTCGTTTTTACTTTGCATTTTTCTGTTTAGTTCATTTAAGTGTACGAAAATGGCGGAAAGATATGCCAACTTAAGTACCCATTAATCATCTGCAGATAAATCCGCACACTCATGCCCCTCACTAAAAAAAAATGCAAGTACCTCATCTCTAAGTTGAAACACTCGCATTAACACTTTACCTTGAGATAACCATCGTACTTCTGTATGTAGCAGAAGTGTAGTGTGCTGTGTTCCCATTTCTTGACACAGAAAGTTAAAAAGCCATATATTAAGGGCCGCGTTTTTGATGAAATTCACGGCTTTTACTACTTCGTGCATCACAATTTTCGGAGGAGCTGGCAAACACATAGCAACAATGGCTCTGCGGTGAGTGAGACAATGGCCGGTTCGTGAGTTAGAATTTACTTAGAGTACTTCACCCACAAATCCTTTCACACAGCCTTTGACATAAGCGGCTCCGTCTGTACAAACACTAAAGCAAAACTCCCACGTTCATTCATTACGGTCCAAATATTCGTGATTCACTGGTTGCTCGTTCCGGCAGTTCTTTGCAAAAAAGGGGAAATTATTTGCAATTACATCTACATCAACATACTTTACGTACGAAAAATGTTATGCGTGAGCGCAGATATCACTAGACTCATCGATCTGAAGTGAAAACCCGCAAGAGCTCTTTATTTTCTCCTTCGAAATGTCTTTGATGTTACTGCACATGTCACTAACTCGTCACCTGATTGTGTCAGCAAGGAGAGCAACTTTGAAATTTCGGTAGCAGTTTCTGAACCAGGGACTATTTTTCATATTTCTTTAGAAACACTGTGTGTGGTTTACTGGTCTTTATGATAAGTTCGACTACCTTCTCGTTAGCTGCACCCGATGTAGTCGTAAGCTTCACTGTCTTTTTTTATTTTGTTCCAGCATCCGACGAAAATAATTCACATCATTACTTACCAGAGAGGAATGTTTTGTTGACAAATGTCGTCTCAGTTCAGTGGGAACAATAGGAGCATTACTGAGTTTCACCATACACAGCACAGTCGGGCATTGGGCATACTTTGTCACCACAAAAAAACAGCAAGATAAATAATTATCACTATGTTGCCTTTGAAATATATGCTTTCTGTTTCCTTTTTTCGGGATCAATGGTTTCACTACCATCACTCGAGGACAGTCCACTCCATGCAATGAAGTTATTCGTATCGAAAAAAAATTTAGTAACACTGTAACGGAAAATACTGATGTTGCACTCACAATATTCTCCTACTGCGGAGCTCAGCTGTGATAAAACGGAACTGAAATGCTCGAACAGTGGACAGTCCAGGATAGAATAACAACAATAATGTTGAACTGAAATACTGTGTCGTTATCTGACTATATGTGGGTTTTCTGACGGCGAACGAAAAGTGTAATAAATTTTAAGAGGCAGCTAAAAACTGGAAAAGTATCAAAACAATCCAATAAAAATAAGAAGAGAGGGATATTTTTGCTAATTCCCGGAATTTTGGGGAAGAGCATGTACACAAAAGATGAGGTGTTACGAAGTAATATCGTTCTAGCGGCAATAAAAGCGAGAATACAATTTACATAAGACAAAAAAGAATAATATCAATATTGAATAAATAAACAGTGACAGTTATCAGTATGTATTACACAATTACAGTCTAAAAAGCACTTTCTTGCTTAAAATTGAAAGAAATAAATTACATTTAACTTCTTTAAAAACATAAATTTTAGCATCATGTCTAAAATCGAAAAATACCTTAATTTATTACAATAACATGTAAATTTTCGCGTCATACCCTTCAATTTGTGGCGGCACATCAGTATGCCGTGGCACACCGGTTGCGGAACTCTAATGTAGAACACAGCCTGGAACAGCGCGGAGTCTCGAAGTGTCAGGAACACTGACTTAATATAACTGGCTGTAAAAGCAGGCAAAGAATTATTTCTGTTGATGGCAGTTCTTTTTGACTAATAATTCCGCTGGAAGAAGAATATACGTAATAAAGCGTTCCCAAATCAAATACTGTCCCAAGTAGAAATATGAGAGCACGTGTGAACAGTGCAAGACCTTGGGAAGAAAATAAATAAACAATGATTTAACGAAATTCCTGATTATTAATAAGTAACTCAATAAGCTATGGCAACAACAGAACTACATTTGTCCTATAATTGACCACATCGTGTACAAGTTCACAAGGCATGACAATGAGAACAAAAGAAAACTTCATACACTCTAGAATACATGGAGCAATATTAAAACAGTGGGAATGTAACTAGTGCCATACTCTAATCTCACAGATGGACAACTGAAATACCTGTACTGTTCCTCGAGGAATAAGACGTCTCTCTCTCTCTCTCTCTCTTTGAACAACGAAAATTAATACTACTGAAGTACATCTATAGCCCTGAAGGCGATGCAAACAAACTCTTACGCGAAGCTGTGCTAGTACTGCCACCACCTTTTCACAATCCTTGTATTTTACAGCATGGGAATGGTCATCGGAATGTGAGTTCACCTC
Organism: Schistocerca piceifrons; assembly: GCF_021461385.2. Lineage (NCBI taxonomy): Eukaryota > Metazoa > Arthropoda > Insecta > Orthoptera > Acrididae > Schistocerca > Schistocerca piceifrons. The sequence continues at coordinate 420,744,834 of NC_060149.1, read as the reverse complement.
AGTACTCACAAGGTGTTCGCAAGTCAGTCTCGTCAAGCGTGGAGATCCAGTACGACTAACAAAAGGAAAAAGAGCAGAGAGCGCTGAAAGCATGAAACAAAATGCCGAAAGGAAAATACCTTTGTCTAGCATTCAACGGGACACGCTTCGATTGAACTCTGCCGCGCCGGCACCTGGTTGTTCAGCCAGCCATTGACTACAGATTTACAGTGTGTCCCAGCAGGAATGGTCAGTATTCGGGGATATGAGAGGAACAATCATTCGAAGCAAAAATGTCTATTAAACATGGGCTGTGAAATGCATACCTTAAGAACTATACGCACATCTTCATCTTCGATACTGTGAAACAAATCTCATCTGATAGAATACTGTGAAACACGTCTCTTCTACTGAACAATTGGTCATAGCTCTTAAGGTATGCATTTTAGAACCTATGTGTACCAGACATTTTTTTTTATTTTGTTTTCGTCCATGCTACCTCCTCCCTCAGTATGGAAAGCAAAGGACGTGCAGTAGAAGAGATTTGTTTCACAATATCGAAGAGGAAGGAGTGCTCATAGGTCTTTAGGTATGCGTCCTAGAGCCTATGTTTACTTGACTTTTTTTTCGAATTATTGTTCCTGTCGTGTCCCCGAACATCGACTATTTCTTCTGTGACTCCTTGCACTTTCACTGTAGTGTGCTTAACAGTCGAGAGCCCTGTTACAGAATGTTTTTGCAATGTCGTGTGACTAGGGCCTCCCGTCGGGTAGACCGTTCGCCGGGTGCAAGTCTTTCGATTTGACGCCACTTCGGCGACTTGTCCGTCGATGGGGATGAAATGATGATTATTAGGGCAACACAACACCCAGTCCCTGAGCAGAGGAAATCTGCGACCCAGCCGGGAATCGAACCCGGGCACTTAGGATTGACATTCTGTCGCGCTGACCACTCAGCTACCGGGGCCGGACGTCCTTGTAATAATGTAGAGATTCACAAATCGCATAAAAATGAGTAACTTACTTGGAAGGCGACATTTAAAGAATGGCTTTCATCTTTTTTAATACATACTTGTTTATTCTAACACTTATTAAAATAAAATTCCACATCCAGAGCAATTTTTCTAAGAGTTTTTGCAGTACGCTTGAAGTCCGGTTCTCTGCGATAAAACCTGTCGGAATTTCGCAAAGTTGCTGTTTCTTAGCATTCTTCATAATATCACAGAATATATCCATAGCGTCTATGGGACATTCATTGTGTGCACTTTGCTTCTTCTTCTTTAGGGTAGATAACTGAATTACACTCCTTCGGCATCGTGTCTTTCCGTCAGTAATTTGCGCACCATAGACTTATTTAACTTAAACATTTTGGTTGTACGTTCCACCACTTTTCCAGCAGCACTGTCATGCCTTTCTCCTTCTCATCGTCAGTAAATGTAATGAACTCAATAGCAAGCCGCCTCACCAGCCAGTTTAAGGTATCTTCCGCGATCACTTTCCGTGCTTTCTCTGATAGGTCAGAATGCGTACTACTGAGAACTGAAAGATGGCTGTTCACTGTCACGTGAGCAAGTTACACCACCAGACAAAATAGTGTAGCACCCAGAAGACATAGTCGGGTGTCAATGTAGTTTCGTGCACGAACGCAACATCGGGTGTTAAGTAAATCATTAGAGTTGCTGTTCTCTGTGACAGGTAGAACGGCCACCAGAGAACAATATTGTTGTTCGTGTTTGTGTTGTCGCAAGGCGTGGTAGTGTATATAAGGGACGTGATCAGCGTCGGATGTCGAGTGTTCATTGTTACGGACGCGGAGATGCCGCATACTCGTGTAAGAGAGCGTTATCAGAACCTGGAAGTCTGGAAGGGGTCACATCGTGCGTCTCAATTTGGCCAGTTTGTCGAATCCCACAATATACATATTTTTGGGGCATTCGGATGTGACGATAGGGCGACGTTGGACTGTACAGTAACATAAGGGCAGGCATGGGAAGGAGCGCATGGTTCCCGGCACGAATCCGCCCGGCGGACTTGTGTCGAGGTACGGTGAGCCGGCCAGTCTGTGGATGGTTTTTAGGCGGTTTTCCATCTGACTCGGAGAATGCGGGCTGGTAGTCCTTATTCCGCCTCAGCTACACTATGTTGCCGATTGCTGCGCACACAAGTTCTCCACTCCACATACGCGTACACCACCATTACTGTACCACGCAAACATAGAGATTACACTCGTCTGGTGTGAGACGTTCCCTGGATGGATGGATGGGGGGGGGGGGGGTCCACCGGGGGTCGAACCGCACAATAACCCTGAAAGACTGGTTCGGTGTGGGGCGGCGGAGGGGTGAAGTGGACTGCGGTAGTCGTCGTGGGGTTGTGGACCACTGTGGCTGCAGCGAGGACGGAGCCTCTCTGTCGTTTCTAGGCCCCCTGTTACCATACAATACAATACAAGGGCAGGGATACTCGTCGTCAAGGTTCCAGTCGACAAAGTCTGACCAACACAAGGAAGATCGCTGTATCGTGCACCATGTCCATTGTAACCCCTTTAAATCTGTGCCTGGCAGCCGAGAACAAGTGACAGACTCCCTGCAACGTTGTGCGTCATTCTGCACCATTGGTTGGGGACTAGCAGCAACCGGTCTAAGGAATTACCGTCCCATGCATAGGCTGCCGTTAACACCACAACACAAACGGTTGAGTCTGGAGTGGCGCCATGACTGGGAAGCATTAACTGCTGCTGAATGGCTCACACTGTGATTAACAATCAATCTCGGTTCCACGCTATCCTGTATGACCTTTGTCACCGATTAGGATGGAGACCTGGGGAGAGATTCCATTTTTGCAATGCTTCGGAGAGGCGCAGTGGCGTTATTTCTGGCGGCATAGTGTGTGAATCCGTTGGGTACGACTTCAGGTCATAGCTGGTAGTGACTGAGGGAACTCTGAGAAAAAACAGTACCTCATGTACGTCCTGCACCCTCATGTCCTCTTATGGGACAGTATCGTGGTGCCATTTCTCAAGAGGATAATGTTCGGTCACACATAGAACCTGTCGCTATGAACTGTATGTGTGATGTTGAAGTACTCCAATCGTCAGCAAGATCCTCAGATATTTCTCTTCTTGTGTGAGACCAGCTCGGACATCACCTCAATCCCAATGCTAGTATGCACTGCATCAAGGACCAGTTACAACAGTCGTCGGTCAGCTTGCCTCAGGAGACGATACAACGACTTTATGACACGCTTCCCAACAGAATCGGTACCTGCATCCAAGTGAGACAGTGTGCTCTGTACTACTAGTAAGTGTGCTCTAACTGTCAAGTTATATGCAAATTTCACTCGATGTTGTAATCATTGAAATAAGGTTAAATACCAACTCAGCCCATGAAGTTCCATTTCGTTTCATCGTTCCTTTGCAGGTGCTTCACTTTTTTTTTTGTAAGGCACCGTAATTCCCCTGTACCGGATATAGGGTTCGTTTTGTCGAGGGATCCTTAAGACCCCAAGGGTTTTACTTACAATAAACAACCGGTAGCAACAGATTTTTGTTTGAACTGTCAGTCAAGATATCTCATTTATAGAAGATTTATAGCCAGAAGTCCGCGGGGATCCTGCTTCGACCGTTACACAGATGAGCCAAAACATTATGATCATCTTCTTAATAGTATGCTGGTCCACTTTTAAAACTCAATACAGCAGCGGTTCTGCGTACCATGCATTCGACATGGTAGGTTTTCGGAGGTATGTGGCTCCAGATGTCTAAACACAAGTCACATATTTCCCGTAAGTTAGGGGCTGGTTGTTTGTGGGCGCGTTGCTGGTGCCCGATAGCGTCCTAGATTGTTCCGTCGCGTTCAACTCAGGCTAATTTGGTGGGCAAGACATCAGTGTGAGTTCACAATCATGCTCATCAAATCACTGTGCGTTTCTGGCCTTTTGACATGAACAGTTATCTTGCTGGAAAATGCCATCGCCATTGGGGAACACATCAAGCATGAAGGGATTCAGGCGGTTTGCAGTAATGTTCACGTAGTCTAGAGCAGTCATAGTGCCTTCGTTTACCACCAGAAGTCCCGTAGAAGCCCAAGCGAATGTCCCCCTAGAGTAATACTGCCCCCCTTCCCAATCCCACCGGTCTGTGTCTGTGGGATGGTGCAAGTGTTTCAAGCAGCCGATTGCCTGGATGACGGCGTATCGAGACACGATCATCGACCTTTTATAACACGAAACGTGATTCATCGTACCAGACGACACGTTTCCATTGATCCACGGTCCAAACTCGATTATCCCGCATCCACTGCCATTGTAACTCGTGACTTCGTTGGGTCGACATGAGAGACATGAAGACATATACCGATCGTCTGCTGCAGAGCACCATATTCAACAATGTGTGCTGAAATGTGTTTTCCGAGATACTGGTGCCTGCAGGCACCAGTATTCTACTCTGTGGTCAGATCTGCCACAAATCTCTGCCCGTCCTGTTTCACGTAAGTGAAATCTCCGACCTCCACATTTCCCGATAAGGCGTTGACGTTTAGCACCTTGTCGCTTACTCGTGGTTTAATCGTCCTTCAGCCACTTTCTGTAGACGATCACGACAGTGGCATACCAACAGGCGACCAGTTTCGGCGCTTTCGTGATGACAGCCATCAGCCGCGAGGCTACAACAATCTGCCCTTAGTCAAAGTCCCTTATATCAATGGATTCCCCCATTTGAGGACCGTATCGTCACTATAAAAGTTGCCCATTCGTTTGCATTCCGCTTATTTACTTTTCTTATCGCGCCACGGACATGCAACGCCAAGAGGCCATATTCAATCTCGTGATGAGCAATGGTAATGTTCTTTTGGCTTCTCAATGTACGAGACATGTTCAGAAAGTAAGTGCACTAGATTTTTATATTTTTTTAGGAAAAGTGTGTTTAAAAAAAATTACAGTATATTGTTGACACAAATTTGGTACACAGCCTTATGTTATCAATGGAATGATGCTGTCAAAATTTCAGATTATTGTTTATTATAGTGCCGGAGACAAAGAAAATTATGATTTGAAGCCATTACAAAGTTACCAGTGCATAAAAACTAATTAATTAGAATTTTCTTTTTTAACACTTTAGTCACTGTGCATTACGTAATACAAAAATCGGTCAAAATTATTATTTGATTATATTTTGTTGTGTGAGTGCGTGAGAATGACAGAGACTGTATGTGGGACATACGTTAAAACTTAATAATTCACTTTTCATAAAACCTTGTACAAATAGACCGTGGGAAAGTTATGGTGCAACCATGATTCAGATGACATATGGCGGTGTGGGCTTGCTTTTGTATAAAAGCAGCCAGAATGAAAGTTAGAGGCGGAATAAGTTTATCTATCAATTTGGAGAAGAATTCGTACTTCGCTTATTTTGATAAAACAATATACTAGAAATTGAAGTTTTAATGACGTTAATTACTATCAGATTATTGATTGGATATGAAAAGTTTTCCCGCGAGAATGATCTGGAAGGAACATTCAACAGCCAATCAGAGTTAAGCTGTTCTCGCGCGAATATAGTGGAGCGGGCAGTGAGTAGAATAGTTCGAGATAGTCGCTTGCTAACCGGCCTACGGCTAACACCATCTTAGATAGCTCCGTAAAAATACTCTGAAAAGTGAAGAAATAGTGAGTTAATTTCGGTTCGAATACCTCGTGACTGAAGCGACTGGAGTTACGACCATTTTAATGAAAGTTTGATGTTTCTAAATAAAATAGTTTGTGAGTTTGAGCATGTGAAATTTCTGGTCGTAGTAACAATTCCACGTGGCATGTTTCGTGCTCTGTATGGAATACTTTGGCGAGCACTTCTTTCGAAGAAGGCAACGGCCTTGCCGCAGTGGATACACCAGTTCCCGTCAGATCACCGAAGTTAAGAGCTGTCGGGCGTGGTCGGCACTTGGATGGGTGACCATTCGGGCCGCCATGCGCTGTTGCCATTTTTCGGGTGACGCCAATTGAGGGGCTACTCGACCGAATAGTAGCGGCTCCGGTCACAGAAAGCCATCGTAACGACCAGGAGAGCGGTGTGCTGACCACACGCCCCTCCTATCCGCATCCTCTGTGAGGATGACACGGCGGTCGCGTGGTCCCGGTTGGCCACATGTGGCCTGATGACGGAGTGCTCATTCGAAGAAGACCACTGAAACGACCGATTGTTTAACTCGCGAATAGTTGTGGGTCGGTACCTGGCAGAACGTGAAAATTAGTCGGGTCAGACTTGCAAGGATTCTGGCTGCTCTTCGAGTGAAACTATGTTGTACATACAGTGAACTTTGAATGACAGAGAATTACCATATTAAATACGGACTTGATAGCCATTTCATGTGTTTCCATATGAATAAAAAGCAGAGTCAATCTAATTTTAAATGCTTTCTGCAAGTAGGCTGCATCCTCCGAATGCCCGATATTTTAAAAATGAACTTACAGGAACTGACTTTCAACTTGAGTTACGTGGCCTGTGTGTGGTAGGTATTAGGTAATGGTTTCATCAACGCTGCTTTACAGTGCCTAGCACGTATCTGCTACTACAGAGTGAAGGGACGTCGGAAAGAAACACATCGAGGTAGGTGAAAAAGATAGTGCGGACGACCGACCCAGCCCCTGCTGCACACGTTTCGTCTTCAGTCACAAAAGAGCTCATAAAATTCTCATCTTCCAATTCAAGTCGCTCAAGAAACTCACAGGTGTCATTGAACCGATTTTTCTTGTGCTGCACTATCAGCTGTTTTGGGACCAATCTCGGGCACAGTTTCTGGTATCCCAGCTTTTCCATGGGTGTCTTGTATAAGAGAGTTCTGCAGAGTTGTGGAAACATCGCAGAAATTTCATCCACCATCAAACGACAGTCTGAGAGGTGGCATGAGCCCCCTCTCATATTTCTATCTTACGATTTTCGTCTCTAATTGCATGCGGTGATAAGTTGCTATTCCTTCACCCGTGGACTTCCCACGCAGCGTCTCTCGTCACCCAGGTGGTCCGGTGACAGGCGGGCTCTGCGGAACTCGAGAGGGTTAAGCCGACGAGTGTGAGGGAGTCGAGTGAATGCTTTCCAGACGCCGACATTCTCAAAAGACACGCCCGGAGGGGCCTGAAGTAGCGGCTGGGCTAGAGGTTCTGTTACTTCGCAGAAACTTAGCGAAAACACTTTCTGGCGGGCTACCAGCGAGGCGTGGGAATGACTTGTGTACCCAGGCAGTTGTGGCGGGAAAATTCCCGCGCTTTCTGCAAAATAGTAACTGTGATTGGGTTGCTCAGGGCATAGCTCCGTGACGTAGCAAAATCAGCGCTGAAATTGGCGCCAAGAATCTCCATTGGTGGAATGGTAGTGCTCCGGCAATGGAGTGGAATTTTCCGCCGGTTTTCGAGTTGCTGATTGGAACGTTTATCCGCGGCCACTGTCGTGGGGGCGGGAATGTTCTGTGTTCGGCCTGTACGGGTGCTCAGGGGTAGTCGGCTCTCGCCTTTCGGTCGAGGACGTCGAAGCAACCAGCCATCGCCTCCGGTACGCCAGATCGTGTTCTGGCAGTTAAGAAGACAGTTTGGTAATGTATGTCCGCAGCACCGGCAGATAGGGATTTTTCTAGGTGATAATCAGAGCTCAGCAGAGCGCGCCTTTTCGTATTTTTCTAACTTTGTTCTGTCTTGAGTAGCAGCAATTAATGTTGGGTTAGCTGTGTGTCTCTCTTAAGATTTGAGTGGCAAGGAATTGGCTCCACATACCACTTCGTCATAAACCTCACAATCTAGTTTAGGGACAACTTCACCTTCACAGCGTTTGTTTGAGTATCCAATTTGAGCCAATTTGATGTATTATAAATGTTTCATGTGTTTTTGTTTATTATTTTGTGTTTAGTCTTAATAAATCATATTGTTATTTTGGACAGAACTTTCATTCTGTTAATCGGTAGAGCAACCCATCATTTCTCACTACGTTAATGAAACCTTCCTTTATTTAAGTTATTTATCAAATTAAATTATTGCAGGTGCCAAACTCTTTTCTACTCCACTTGCAGGGTTGATTACAGTCAGTTCGCGTATATTTTTTAATCCATGTGCAACAGCAAAAGTCGGAGTTAGAACAGGGGGGGCTTAGAGCATCATTTACATATGTAGATTCTAGAAGAATTTAGTGTTAAATACACTGCTTGCCCCGGCACCTCGCAAGTCTTCATGAACAGTTTCCTCGTTTCTTTACACCAGACCATTAGTCAAAATGGAATGTCTTCTGCTCCCCTATTCGTAATGAACATGTGTTCTGCCTCCATTAAACTACCTACGCCACTTACACACTCATCGAAAGGTCTGTAACTAAAGACTGTAAAGTTGCGCAAGTTACACCAATACCCAAGGAAGGAAGCAGGCGTAATCCCCTGAATTACAGACCCATATCACTAATATCGATTTGCAGTATGGTTTTGGAACATATTATTTGTTCGAAAATAATGAACTATCTCGAAGATAACGATTTATTCGCTAATAGTCAGCATAGATTCAGAAAGAATCGTTCTTCTTAAACAGAACTAGCTCTCTACTCTCTTGAAGTAATTAGTGCTATCGACAGGACTCGTCTAACTGATTGAGTATTTTTAGATTTCCAGTAGGCTTTTGACACCGTTCCTCACAAGCGTCTTCTTATCAAACTGAGTACATATGGAGTATCGTCTCAGTGCTCGCCCGGCTAGCCGCGCGATCGAACTCGCTGTTTCCCGTGCGAGAAGACGTGCCGGTCCCCGGCACGAACCCGCCCGGCAGATTAACCGTCGTTTCTAGGTCCCCAGTTTAAATACACGAACAATACAAGGAAGTGTTATAGGCCCTCTGCTGATCCTGACCTACATAAACGACATAGGACACAATCTGAGCGGCTCTCTTAGAGTGTTTGCAGATGATACTGTCATTTACCGTCTTGTAAAGTCATCAGATGATCAAAACTAACTGCAAAATGATTTAGACAATGTATTTGTATGGCGTAAAAAGTGGCAATTAACTCTAAATGCCGGCCGCGGTGGTCTCGCGGTTCTAGGCGCGCAGTCCGGAACCGAGCGACTGCTACGGTCGCAGGTTCGAATCCTGCCTCGGGCATGGATGTGTGTGATGTCCTTAGGTTAGTTAGGTTTAACCACAGCTGTTAAGTCCCATAGTGCTCAGAGCCATTTTTTGACTCTAAATAATATAAAGAGTGAAGTTATCCACGTGAGTACTAAAAGGGATTACAATTACAAATGACTTCAGTTGAAACGATCATATAGATAATGCTGTGGGTAGTGCAAATCAAAGACTGTGATTTATTGGTAGAACACTTAGAAAATACAATAGATCGACTGAAGAGACTGCGTACACCATGCCTGGCCGCCCTCTTCTGGAGTATTGCTGTGCAGTGTGGGATACGCATCAGACGGGACTGACAGAGGAGAGCGAAAAAGTTCAGATAAGACCACCAGCTCGTTTTGTATTATCGTGAAATAGGGGAGAGAGGGCAACTGACATGACGCTTGAATTAGGGTGGCAGTCATTAACACAAAGGTGTTTTTCGTTGTGGCAGAATCTTCTCGTGAAATTTCGATCATCAACTTTCTACTCCGAATGCGAAAATATTCTGTTGGCTCCCACCTGCATAGCGAGAAATGATCATCACGATAAAATATGAGAAATCAGAAATCAGACTTGTTATATAGTGGAACCTTCGAGAAATAGTTTGAAGATGGTTCGATGAACGCTCTGCCACATACTTAATTGCGAACTGTATATTTACATGTAAACACACTCGTTCTGTTCGTAACATCTTCACTGTAAACCGTTTTGATTTGCGAAAAATTTCGGTAAGTGTTATTTGTTCCGCGCGTAGGAAGCGGATCACAGCACATGGCTCGCACTTGGCGGGATTTCTTACCGACATCATTCACGCAGCTGAACACTTTACCGTGAGTTTACATAATGCTGTGTTCCTGAGATGTTCGTTCAGGTCAGGGGTGCTCCCAAAAAAATAAATCACTCTCTACCACCCAGTGTTGCCAACCATAAAAAAACAGCTCACTCACTGAATCTTCCTGGCAGATTAAAACTGTGTGCCCGACCGAGACTCGAACTCGGGACCTTTGCCTTCCTTTGCCAGAAAGAAAGGTTCATCTCTAGCAAGAAGCCATATACTAGAATATTTCTCACATCTCAACCGCAGATTTTTCAGCGCTCATTTAACTTTAGGACTCTGTATCGCAGAATGAACAAAAATGGACTTGTACCACTATTGAAATAAGCCCTTCATTTCTAACTGCGGTTTCGTTATCAGCTATTTTTCGTCCCCTTCCAGGTGCCAACATCTCCACATTCGTCATCTGCAGTTTTACTCATTAATGTTCCTTGAGTTTAGTCCTTGATGTTGTGCCCCCATTTCTGCTAATTTCTCTTCATTCTCTAATTTATAGCTCATCTTCTTATTACTGCGTGAAATTATTTGACCTTTTGGTTTCATTCTCTGCCGAAAAATATACAGTTCATAGTACACTAACTTCCCTTACCCATTTGAAACATGCCTTGGTTTATCGTTTAACATTGTACCCTTAACAAGCAATCAGCAATTAGCGCTGCAATTCCTTGAAATATGGAGACCAAATTTAACAACTAATGTACCGAATATTTTTCTATGCCATTCATACAGTTTATCATGAAGGTATATCTCATTATACCTTTGAAATGTAGAGCGGTTGTTGTTGTTGTTGTTGTTGTTGTTGTTGTGGTCTTCAGTCCTGAGACTGGTTTGATGCAGCTCTCCATGCTACTCTGTCCTGTGCAAGCTACTTCATCTTCCAGAACCTACTGCAACCTACATCCTTCTGAATCTACTCAGTTTATTAATCTCTTGGTCTCCCTCTACGATTTTTACCCTCCACGCTGCCCTCCATAACTAAATTGGTGATCCCTCCATGCCTCAGAACATGTCCTACCAATCGATCCCTTCTTCAGGTCAAGTTGTACCACAAACTTCTCTTCTCCGCAATACTATTCAATACTTCCTCATTATTTATGTGATCTACCTATCTAATCTTCAGAATTCTTCTGTAGCACCACATTTAGAAAGCTTCTATTCTCTTCTTGTCCAAACTATTTATCGTCCATGTTTCAGTTCCATACATGGCTACACTCCATACAAATACTTTAAGAAACGACTTCCTGGCGTTTAAATCTATACTCGATGTTAAAAAATTGTCTTCTTCAGAAATGCTTTCCTTGCCATTGCCACTCTACATTTTACATCCTCTCTACTTCGACCATCATCAGTTATTTTGCTCCCCAAATAGCAAAACTCCTTTACTACTTTAAGTGTCTGATTTCCTAATCTAATTCCCTCGGCATAACCCGATTTAATTCGACTACATTCCATTACCCTCGTTTTGCTTTTGTTGATGTTCATCTTATATCCTCCTTTCAGGACACTGTCCATTCCGTTCAACTGCTCTTCCAATTGCTGTCTCTGACAGAATTACAATGTCATCGGCGAACCTCTAAGTTTTTATTTCTTCTCCATGGATTTTAACACCTACTCCGAATTTTTCTTTTGTTTCCTTCACTGCTTGCTCAATATAGAGATTGAATAACATAGGGGAGAGGCTACAACCCTGTCTCACTCCCTTCCCAACCACCGCTTCCCTTTGATGTCCCTCGACTTTTATAACTGCCATCTGTTTTCTGTACAAATTGTAAATAGCTTTTCGCTCCCTGTATTTTACCCCTGCCACCTTCAGAATTTGAAAGAGAGTATTCCAGTCAACATTGTCAAAAGCTTTCTCTAAGTCTACAAATGCTAGAAACGTAGGTTTGCCTTTCCTTAATCTATCTTCTAAGATAAGTCGTAAGGTCAGTATAGCCTCACGTGTTCCAACATTTCTACGGAATCCAAACTGATCTTCCCCGAGGTCCGCTTCTACCAGTTTTTCCATTCGTCTGTAAAGAATTCGCGTTAGTATTTTGCAGCCGTGACTTATTAAACTGATAGTTAGGTAATTTTCACATCTGTCAACACCTGCTTTCTGTGGGATTGGAGTTATTATATTTTTCTTGAAGTCTGAGGGTATTTCGCCTGTCTCATACATCTTGCTCACCAGATGGTAGAGTTTTGTCAGGACTGGCTCTAATAGAATGTTGTCTACTCCCGGGGCCTTGTTTCGACTCAGGTCTTTCAGTGCTCTGTCAAACTCATCACGCAGTATCGTATCTCCCATTTCATGTTCATCTACATCCTCTTCCACTTCCATAATATTGTCCTCAAGTACATTGCCCTTGTATAGATCTCTATATACTCCTTCCACCTTTCCGCTTTCCCTTCTTTGCTTAGAACTGGGTTTCCATCTGAGCCCTTGATATTCATATATATATATATATATATATATATATATATATATATATATATATATATATATATATATATATATAGCGGTTACAGTTCCTCTATCACGCCCAAGAGAACTTCTTACAACTTCGAGATCTCAATGTGCATTCCTTCTACCAGTACTTTTCGCTGCGTTCCACAAGGTCCTATGGATTTTGCGGCATGATTTCATCACTGTTATATTCGTCCTTGTAGGAGTATATCTAAATCAGTTAGATATTACATGAGATAAAATACTTTATTAGAGAAAGAGGTATCAAGAAATCTACCTCTGCCCAAATATTATTTGGGCTTACACTATCTCAAATAATTAGGAAAACTTTTTCTTATATTTATTCGTTTTTTTTCCAGTATGGTGATGCTTGTCCTAGACACTAGACTTGTTTTAATTATGAGTGGCTTTTAGTTCTCAGACCAGTTTTTACAGTTTAACTGTTTCCCTCTAAAGAATTTCAGACAAACGCCAGGTCGAGCATCCGTTCTGCTTAATGGCCTCGATGTTGCTTGGATGACAAAGCCTAACGCTCTGTTTTTCCTCTAATACATAGAATTGAAATATTGCGATGTTTTTAAATACTGTTCGATACTGACTTTACCATAAGTAAAGTCAGTGTCACATTTGTGAAATGATAATTGCAGTTTCTTCTTAATAGATACTTTCCCGTAAGTACACTAAACATTTTCTTTTATTCTTGTAACAATTCTTGCTCTTTTTTTCTCAAACAAGTGATTAAAATAAAAAATTCGAAGGACTCTTAAATTTGCCTTTCGTGATTGTGGGGTGTTATTTTTTAATACCATTCCATGACTTCATTATCGCAACTGGACACCCCCAACAGAGTGCCTGAAATGTATTTTTACTGCAAAAGCACTGTAGCAGTTTTGAAAAAAGGAATAAAAATGGATGCGATAGATAAAAATACTAATGGAGAGACTGGAAACTAAAGAATAGTTTATCCAACAATTGATAAAAATCGTTTTCTTTTGCACTTGTGCGCTTTTTCTATGAACAAGTATATATTAAAGTTGACTTTTGCCCTGACTAATGGAAATTATATCTCTGAAAATTTAAAATAAATCATTAAAAAAAAAGGAAAAGTACCAATAGTCTTGCGTTGGATTATGAATACGTTTTATCTAAAGGCTGATAAGTTTAATTTTTATATTTGGTCTGGTAGACTGTGCCACATTTCAGCGAGGCACTTTTATAGCAATTGATGCATGTATGTGACTCAATTTAACAAAGTGGCATACCATTAATCTGGGAACTAGATGCCACGTGTTTTGCGGGATAGTCCCTTATCTAACTCCAGTGACCTGTTGGTCTGACAGAATGCGTATGGGACGTAAATCGTCCACATTTTCATTAACAGCCTATTTTCAAATAGCGCGTTTTTATTTTCAGTAATGTGTAGCGCAACCAAATAGAGAAAAACGTTGTCATATATAACAGAGAACATACACGCTTTGATTAAACGAGCCACGAGATTTGAATTCTTTTTGTCGGTTTTATGCAGTCACTTTCACAAAATGGTTCAAATGGCTCTGAGCACTATGAGACTTAACATCTGAGGTCATCAGTCCCCTAGAACTTAGAACTACTTAAACCTAACTAACCTAAGGACATCACACACATCCATGCCCGAGGCAGGATTCGAACCAGCGACCGTAGCGGTCACGCGGTTCCAGACTGAAGCGCCTAGAACCGCACGGCCACACCGGCCGGCTTACTTTCACAAGGAGAGCAGTTTGTCACTTCCGCTTTCGTTGTGCATTGGCTATTGTTCCAGGTCGCCGCCTTTAAAAGTTTGGTTCTAGACCGTTCGAGGCGTAGATTACGTTACTTGATGTGATATATTGAAAACTTTTGACAGAAAGACCAAAATGAAAATGTGTTTTTATTGATTGAAGTCTTAAAACTTTAGCAGAGTTTGATGAAAATATTTTGAAGGAAATAGCCTATGTGAAGATGAACTTTTTGAAGTAGTGAACCATGTAAAAATATGTGTGTTTTGAAAAAACACAAATTAAGAACTGCTAAGTGTGTTGGTGAAAACCGTTCTGTCATTTTCAACTTTCTTGCATTTCAAGATATCTGCTGCAAAGCTTTGCATCTCATTTCTGTGTTTGTGCTTAGCTCTGCCTGGCACTAATGCTACTGCAGAAAGAGTGTTCTCTATGGCAAATGCTTTATGGACTGATGATTAAAATATGGTTAGTGTGGAAACTGTTAAGGAAATAATTATAACAAAGACTGATTTTCAGGGTACAACATGCGATTTATAATACTCTATTTGAAAATATCAGACTGGTTAATGTCATACATTCTTCTGTAAAATATAATAAAACAGATTTTTTAAAAACTCCCCATGACGAAACTTCCTACCCAGTACTGAGACTGAGAAATCAGTAACCCACGTAAGTAATAAACATTGTTTACCCTAGTTTAAGACCTCCTTATATTAAAGTGGTATACAGTGTTTGCATGTGATAACAATAAAACAATAGTATATTTACTCGATTCGTAATGAAAGGTATTTTGATTTTGTTTAAGCTCGGGTTTTAATTGAAAGGTACGATGATCTATGTGCTTTTAGCATAAACCAAGTACTTTAATACAAATATGCTATGTAGATACAGTATTAAAGTTCTCATAAAATTTCGAGTCGTTTCAGTTTCTAATTTGTGTCCCTTATTTTAATTTTGAAGCTTGTCACTGTATATTAGCCATTCAGCACCAAACTGTCTAAGGTATATGTGTATGTAAGGAAGCTGTGGTGTGTTACATTTTTTGTCCAATTTTTTTATAAATAACTTGTTATCAAATGTTAACTAGAAGAATTCCTCTGCATGAAATGTTTTAAGAACTATCACCACCACCTGTGCAGTGCAAACAAGACCAATCACACAATCTGGATATTGGAAGGACAAAACATTTAAACATACTACTACCTTCACTTCTGAAAATGAAGCTAAATTTTGATAGTGCATGTATTAAAACGCAGAAGGCCTTACTGTAAACTGTGGCGATGACTGATGAGTGGTGTGTCTGCTGAAACAGTGTTTACAACGATAACAAAGTTAACCACTGAGAGTGAACTGAAATTGTGCATAGAAATATCCTATCATGTATTAAACTTTGTATTTACAATGGAAAATTAGAAATGTAACTTTCGCCATGCCTTTTTCGTGGGCGTCCACAGCAATTTATCCCACGATGGAGTAAGAATTCTATTTTTTTTAAATACGAAAGTGTTAGCGAGTTCGGAGGCGTCATCCCTGAGAACATAATTTTACAGGAGATGCATGAAATTTCTTATAGTAAAAAGAAGTTTTAGTTATTGACTCAGTGTTCCCATTAGGTCCCAGAAGGTACACATGATGTTATCATTATATTCAAAGTATAAATTTTTATAATACTTTTTAACTATTAAGACAACTCTGCAATAACATCGAAACCAATTAGTCTGTGTGTGTGTGTCCGTTGTATGATCAATATCGGTTTGTTGCTATGGTGGCACGATCATATTTGATACTTGCGTGTATTTGAAATTAGATTGTATTGAAATTTTGACACATGTAGCTGAAATAACTTACCTGATAAGTATGCCATTTATCTATGACAGAATAGTCATTTCGTGAACACGTAGATATAGCTTTTTATAGATGACCACAAGGATGCATGACAATATCCAAACGTGTTAACATATAAAACACAGCAAAGTCATCCAACCTATGCTGCTGTTCGTCGTCACGTTGCTGAGGAAAGATCTGTAGCACCACAAATTGTGAATGTGGGCACACCAAGATTTTCTAGTATGTCTGACCAAAGAGCACATTCTGTAGGTTGTCAAAGAAGATCCACGTATAAGCAAGCACTACGTCGCTGTTGGAAGTGACGTCTCGAAGAACGACATGGAGTTTATTTCTCAGGAATTTAATGTGTCGTATAGCTTTCAACGTAATTAATTTTCATGTGTAGTAGTTAGATCCCTCGGCAAGTGGTAGCTTTCGTAACGGCAGCAGTACATCAGAATACTGTGAGTTGACACTGCTTCTCTTAAGAAGCGAATTATTTTAAATTTCGTCAATACTCTTGACTACAGCTCCAGTATTTCATACATGTTTGTGTATTTATCCGGCCGTCTTTAGTATAGATAGGAAATGACACTGCTGAATATAGATGCTAGCTGAGTCGTTGACCCTTGTCTCACCGCTCCAGACAGTGTTGGCTTCAGTCATTCAGTTTGAGGCTATTGTCAACTGAGATCACTATGGGGATCCAGACAGCACAGTCTGAGGCACAGCCAGCACGTCCCACGAATTCCCCAATCGGTCCACTAATGTGGCCGCCCTGCATACTTCCTGCACTGAGGCTGACCCGTCACTTGTGGTCGAGTAGGAGATCGTTTCAAGCTGTGGCTGGCACCAAAAGACTTTCCGGGGGGCCCAGCAGGATGCGTTCTCTGATTAGTCTAGCAAACAGATTTAGGACGCTATCTGCGACTGATGAAATGCCTGAGCCAGATGAAGTCTCTCGCCCTGTCACAGAGGAAGCCTCTCGGCCCACGAGGTCTGGGCAGTCACAGAGGGTGGGCTTAATGGTAGCTGGGAGATCCAACATTAGGCATGTAATAACGCCCATCAGGGATACAGTTGCGAAGGAGGACCAGTGTGCACTCTGCGTGAATACCGGGAGGAATCGCTCCTGATGTGGAACAAATGCTTCTGGATGCCATGAAGAGCACAGAATGCAGCCAACAGCAGGTGCTGACTCATGTCGATACTAACAATGTATGTCGCTTTGGATTCAAAGAGATTCTCCCTGGTTTCGTGTTAGCAGAAGTAGTAAAGACTGTCAGTCTTGCCTGCGAGATGAAGGTGGCACTTACCATCTGTAACATTGGCGACAAAACCGACTGTGGTCTTTTGGTACAGAGCCGAGTGGGGGGGCCTGAATCAGAGGCTCAGGCGGTTCTGTGACTGCGTACGCTGCAGATTCCTCGATTTGCGCAGCAGGCTGGTGGGTTTGCAGGTTCCGTTAAATGGTGATGGGTCCACAAGCACAGGTAGCGGGGGCAGTGAGGAGGGGACTGGGAGGTTTCTTACGTTAAAGGTATTGGCAAACTGCAGAAGGGGGCTTCAGTTTCAAACGGTTTGATGCTCGTTATTAACTCAGTATTATTTGTTGCTAATTGGTCAAGTGTGTTTTCACAGCCATTTACTATTTGCCTGGGCTCATGAACTAACTACTCGAAATAATTTTCAGAAAATGCGCTTAGCACAATTTCGGATGATGTTTTATGCGTACCTCCAGAATTAAGCACGTATTTTCCCCAACATATCGAGGGTAAATTAAATTCACCACCAACTATAATCGTATGAGTCAGGTACAGCATACAGGTTCCCATATTGATGTAGTTTGAGGCTATTAGAACAGTTTACACAGAAAAATAGGGTTTTATGTCCAAAGACTTTGGGAAAAATATGATGTATGTAAATCTTTAATAAGATCATCCTGCTCTGAGGAAAAGTGCATTGCATTACTTACTGAATGACTCCCATAGTCTCAGCAGGCAAGAGCAAGTCTAGGCAGTACACAGATAAGAGGTCTACTATTATGGTGCAGAGAAGGCTGTTTTGAGTACTGGTGAAGGTATTCTGCAGCCATGTTTATGTTGTGCTGATGGGGAGAGAGAGGGATGTCTAGGGATCTTATGACAGATTTGGGTCAATGGGTGTTGGCTAGTACTTTTTTCCAAATCATTTGGTCAATCCTAGTACATGAGATGTAACAGGTATACACCATGACCAAGAAATCAACCAAACAAACCTGAAAAATGTAGCAATTCATTAAGTCACTGTATTTCCGATCATGTTCAGCAATGTAGCCAGAATAAAAATACAAAGAAGAGGGAAGATTAACGTCTAATATACTGTCGATGATGAGGTCATCAGGGATGGAGTATATGATCAGGTTAGAGAAGGATAGGAAAAGAATGTGGCAATGTCCTTTTGAAGGAACCACCCCTGAATTTGCATCAAATGATTTAGGGAAATGATGGAAAATGGGAACTTGGATGGACAGATAAGGATTTGAACTACTGCCTTTCCAAACATGAGTCCAGTAACTTATCATTTCATCAATTTGTTCTATAAACAATGCCAGAATGGGCTGAACCTCCTGTATGGTAGAATCTCAGACAATTATTTCTAGAAATGATAATTTAATAGGTGATAAAATTATACCAACATATACCTTTTGCAGATAAATGTTACTTTGCACATTGAAACCTTATCGTGATGAGGTTCTCTCAGACAGTGGGAAAATGCTAAATAGCGTATTTGGGAATTAATTATTCATCTCATTATTGTCAATTAAACCAGTTGAGTAGACAACTTCACTAACATAGATTTATACTGAATTAGAACAAAAGCATGAGCAAGTAACTATTGCCACAGCAATATATCTCTTACTGTTTTGCTCAACTACCTCCCTTTATACCTCAATTATAAGACTTACTATCAGTTTCCCACTTCAACAGTCTTCTCTACTCAAACCATTTGTTGGTACAACTTTTTTTGACAAGTAGTCCATCTATGGATGACCAGGCACAGTACCTTTCATGTAACTGCTGAAAATGTTTCATTACACTGACTAATCTTCTTGAGGCACTATAAATTCCTTCTCTTCCTGTCAGGTTTAAATTTTACTCTAATAGATTGGATGCTCAAACACATAATTCTACAACAGCAATAACACTTCTTGCCTTCTATAAACAGTTTTTCAGTGGAGAGGAATAGCCAACCCTATCATATGAATGAAAACAGCGTCAAAGTGGAACAAGGTATGGTGTGAATTAGGAGAAGTGAAATGGTTACAACAAATCACATGGGTTTCACATTTAAGAACTTTCTTAAATGAACATCATTTCTTTAATTCATTAAGGAGATTTGAGAGATTTTATTATATATCTCATACACATTACAGTGAAGAAAACCTGCACAATCACATATTCTTTATAATGAATTTTCAGTGAATCCCATTCAAACTGACTAAGTTATACAGCAAATGGTACTGATCTTAAATATATTAATGAAATAATTTTCTAACAATCAGTAAACCATATTCTCAGTAATTGGCTACAGCTACAGAAGGAACAACAACTGTCACTTTGAGTTTAAAACCTAACTGCTTTGTAGATATCAGTTTTGTAATCAGAAGTGACAAACAAAATAAGTGTCTGTGGCTGCATTCAGCTGGCACAAGTGCCTTTCACAACAACAGATATATTTAAAAATTAACTAATCATAACAAAGGATTAATTTTTAACTTTTGTACAAAAACAAGGTATTTCAAATAATTTGAATCACAAAGGAAGTACACTTAATCAATTCAAAAATATTAAAACATTTCATGAATGTTTACTTTTGTTGATATTCTGGGCAAGCTACATTAGGAAACAACCATTTATTGGTTATATAATGTATAATTTCAGAAAGAAATATATTTATCATTTTAATTCAGTCTGATCTAGTATATGCATTTATAATTATTAAATTGATATAGTAAATTTTGTGCACAACATATGTGCTTTTTAAAATGTCATGCATCAATTCATCTGCCACATTAGTTGTTTTCTGGAGACTAGGGAGATAACAAGTACTGCAGTTGCACACTTTGACACTCTTAATAAAGTAGCAAGCTGTAAGTGTCAGCCACATTTTATCACATTTCTCTTTACCCACTTACAAATGATTACATGATTGGATTTTAAAATATTTCAATCTTAAATACACTTATTAAATAAATGGATGAGGCCAATACTGTTAAATACTGGTGATGGGAAAGGGGGGATTAAGGCTCTGGATAATACATCATACATATTTGAAATACTTCTGTTGAAGCTGTTCTTTGGCAGCATACGTAGGCCATTAAGCTGGACAAATTATCTACTGGATTAAGATATCCAGTCTTCATTCCAGCACAGTGTTACTAACTGAAATTTTATTTTTCAATTGTATTCAGTGCTATGACTTTCCTGAAACAAAATCTATTATTCAGTTGACAATTGCTGTGCAAACTACGTGTCTCCTCCTGACATAAACCTTCATAGTTCTTCTGTATAATACATCTCAAGCCAAAAAGATCTCTTACTGCAAATGTTAATTTTGTCTTTATTAAATTTCATGTTCAAAGCTCAGCAATAGTGTTCCTCAATTTTACAACCATATGTATAACAAAAATGATGGAGATGAGGTTCTCAAAAAAGTTAGCAGATATTAACCTATTTACAGGTATTCAAACCAAATAAACTCAAGCACATATTTGAAAATATTAAGAGCAGCATGTTAATTTCTGGTATGTATTTAGTGAGAAACTTAATTTTAAAAGTAAATGCTAAAAAATGCGAAGCACATGTTGTTGTGAACAATCAGTACAGTTTTATTCTACCCATTTCAGAAATAAGTATCTCTTACTCAGAACGTATTTGCATAATGGCAGAACAGCATCACCTGTACTTACAGTAGCATTGGAACTACAGTTGTAAAATAAAATTTTTGTGCTGTTAAATGCTGGTCATGATGTAATAGGAGCATCTGCTTAGTGATATTTGTAAAAGTCAATGGTTTTAGACATCCAGTGAACATATTGTCATATCATTTTGTTATATTTTTACATACTCAAAATGATCTGAAATGTGAAACTGTTAATTGTAAATTAAACATTCCTTGCTGTAGAAATGGTTCTCAGACGTTCAGATGCTTACACAAATGGAAAGGATAGCAAAATGAGGTTGTACCAAACTTCCCTTAAGTATTTTGTTAAAAAAAATTTTGATGACCTTGCCTGCATGGTATTTGACAGTCATCATCTGTAAAAAAATTGAAAAATTATTTATTTTTTGAGTGGTGCATGTTCAGTTTCACTTACAATAATTTAAAAACCTAATTTTGTTAGCTTACAGCATTTTATAAATGCAGAGGAAAGATTTAGCAATCATACAGTCTACACTGTCTCCTGGGAATACTGGTTTCACTTGTCTCAAGCAATGTTGAAAATTGTAGGAAGGGAGCTGGAAGTGGATGGTGACCAACATTGTAAGCAGTTTGGTATCCAGTGTTGTAAATAGCTTTTTTGAAAGAGAAACTGTGGAGTTTTAAGGACTATTGCTGTCTTTTGCCTTTCAGGCAGAACTAATGTTCTTCACCAGGCATCACATCAACATTCATCTGACATACTACGGTAGTCACTTGCACGTATCACTTGTGTTTACATTGTGACAAATCTGTGAGAATTTTTGGAGCAGTTACTATTTGAGATGAACATAGGTAATATCAGAATTGGTGAAGTCTCAATGCCCATATTATAGACAAGTAGTTCATTGAGAAATATATTAGTACATAATTCTCAAAATGAGTAATTCCTGAAATTTTTATTATTAAAACATGCATTTAATTGCAACAAATAAAATTTATAAGGTGGTGACAGGCAGAAAATATGTTCAGTGAATGGCTAATCTGTGATTATACAAATCTGGCAGTGCTCATGGTAATACTGGTGCTGATGAGTACAATACCGTTCACAGCTTACATGAACGGTGCATTTGCTATGCTAAAAACAACACAGAAATTTGGTTAGTTATCACATTACCTCTACATACAGGTAGTAACATTTTATTTTAGAATAAAAGGAAGTGTTTCAGCAGACGATTAGTTTGTAGATTTAAACTAGCAATGTGTAGCCCTTCTTTGAACCAGATACTATCGTGTACATGGAGCAGTAATAGATGAAAACAGGTATAAAAGGTGGCACATGATAGTTTCACTTGAATTGCAACAGAAACTGTGAAACATATCATCTTTGTCATAAAAAATGCAAAATATGATTAGTTGTCTAGAAAATTTCAAGGAATATTATCATTGAGAGAAGACATGCACAGTAGAAAAAATATCAGTAATGGCTGAGTGATGATCCCTCCAAAATCACATAAAATGACCAAATCAATGTCACTGTAGTCCTAACTATAATCATGAGTATGCTATGCTATTTTATAAGCAGCATTGTATCAGGAACTCATGCTGAACACTGAACTGGACGAAAATGAGAACTTCATGGAAACTGCTTTACATCACTTTAGCGAAGAAACATACATAATATTATAGATATGCACCAACAGCAAGTCTTCTCATGCTTTGAGATATGGCAGCACAGTATTTTGCAAAACAGGTGCTCTTCTATCTTGCAGTGTCACTGTACTGGTAAAGATCCTATCACTGGTTATATGGTCCTTTGCTTTTTCTATGGCATCATATCTGTCTAAAAGCAGAACTAGCAGGAAGTATCAACTACATTTATATGCACTTCACTTATAGGCTCACAATACACTCAAATTAACAGTATTAGTTAATATATAGGTGCACAATTATATAATAATAGTTCTGACTAATGCAAAATGATTCCACCATCTTATTTATGTAGATGACTAAGAATCACTTTCGATAATAACTGTAAGCTGTTACATCTAATGCAAAAGGTTTCTCAGTGCACCCATTGCTTGAATAGTTTGATACAGCAGTCACATAATTGGTTGACAACTGTCTGGAACCATAAATCTTTGATTTGAAATATTATTGGTACAATACTACATCAAGAAACACGAATTTCTTTTTGGCTATTTTAGTATCGAAATTTTAAAGATTCTTTTTTTTTGGAGAAGGAAGACCTACACGATTATCAGTCAGTAGACACGAAAAAGATAACACAGTAGTTCCGAGAATGATATTACCACTGCGGAAAAATGTTCAGATTCATCCTTGATATGAACAGGTAGACAATAGCTCCAAGTGTAAGGTTACAACAGTAATTACAAACAATGATAATAAAGGAAGGAGGAATTTTACACATTCCTGCATTAAATTAAACTATTATGTACAAAAATGTTAACAAAAGTACAATCTACTCGAGTCTGTAAGTATTTAATACACACAAACATCAATAAATTCCAGACATCTTAATTCCTACAACTCCCCCTCCTGAAAAGGAAACAGAAACCATCCATCTTACCAATAATGTTTTTGGAGGTATTACACCTGGTTGAATAGTTTCTGAGGTACTGACGCAGACACAAGCAAGCAATATAGTCCAAGTAAGGGTGTCATCACCAATCAAATAACAGATGAAAAACAGACAACTGCATCAAAATAGCTGGCACATTTTTGATATAGCTATTTTCATAGACGTGTCACCATTCTGTTATCGAATCCAGTCTGTATCAGTGTCGAAAACCCCAAATTTTCAAATACGTGCCTCTACTTCATTTAAAGTACAATTGCAGAACTTCAGTTCTTTGAACTGTAACATTCACAAAGTCACTTATATGAGGGAGGAGTAGGTAAAATATTGCAGCAATTCCTCAAGAAACAACATCATCCATATTGCAGTCTCACAGCTCGCTAAAGCATATACTGATAATGCAGCTCCAAATGTGCCAAATTCACAAATGAAGCATGCTGCAGACTTTTTTTCTTGTAACTTCAGGCAATTTATAATCACCTACAGTTTCCCCCGCCATCACGCATACGATTGGTCTAATGACACTGCCAGCTTGTTGCCTTTATCAACCCAGTTTCGCAGACGACCGCGAAGTTCCTCCAGAGATTTTGACTTTGCTTTATTTATTCGTTTGTACTTGACATCCTTGGGCTTTGTTACTGATCTGTGGTTGCTCATAACACGATTGTAAGTTGTCATGACTCGGTGGTGTGGAGACTGCGGCGTCGGAGGACTTTCGTGCAGCCGCTCGAAGCTGCCGTAGAGTGCTTGCAGCCTGCCGCTGCACGCGTCTTCATCTGGAGCATCTTCAGGCCCTGACGCAGCATTGTCAGCTGAGGAGCTGCTGTCAGCAGCCTGTGCCCCTGATACTGAGGCCGAGGCCGATGCTGATGGTGATGGTGATGGTGAGTTCGTCTGCTCTCCCTCTCCATCTTCTTCAACGCTGTATACCTGCAATTGTAAAAGTGCATCTAAAAATCTGTCAAGTATTTTAGAGTAGGTTGCGTAGCAATGTTTAATCACTCAGTAAGAGACACTATTGAGTGCCTATGTATATACGAGGGTGGAACTTAAATAGTGGCAACTATTTATTCAGAACCGATACAAAAGAGTTATATGTTTGCACCTGTTACTGTCCTTCAAAGGCCGGCCCGAGTGGCCGAGCGGTTCTAGGCGCTACAGTCTGGAACCGCACGACGGCTACGGTCGCAGGTTCGAATCCTGCCTCGGGCATGGATGTGTGTGATGTCCTTAGGTTAGTTAGGTTTAAGTAGTTCTAAGTTCTAGGGAACTGATGACCTCAACAGTTAAGTCCCATAGTGCTCAGAGCCATTTTGTTCTTCAAAGTAGTCACCAGCGTTGTGTAGAACACGTTGCCACCGATGTGGAAGGCGTAGTATACCGTTAGCAGAGCCTGTTCTGTTGGTGGTTCGAATGGAGCGGTGTAAAGTTTCGGTGATTCTCGTATACGACTGTGATGGTATTATCCTAACGCATTACGTTCCTCCGCGGCAGACCGTCAATGCACAGTATTACTGTTCGTTTTTGGAGCATCACCTGCGACCAGCTTTACGAAAGAAGCGGCGACACTTTCTGCGCAATCCACTTATTATTTTGCACGACAATGTGCGGGCGCATACAGCGGAAGCTGTGGATGCTCTGTTCAGTCGATGGGACTGGGAAGTACTGTACATCCACCATACTCCCTGGACATAAGTCCTTATGACTTTCATTTGATTTCGATGCTGAAGGAACCACTTCGTGACATTCGCTTCAGAAATTTTCCAGAGATTCGACAGGCAGTAGGCCGCTCCATTCGCACGATCAACAGAACAGGTCTGCTAACGGTATACTATGCCTTCCAAATCTCTGGCAACGGGTCCTACACAACACTGGTGACTTCTTTGAAGGACAAAAAATGGTTCAAATGGCTCTAAGCACCATGGGACTTAATATCTGAGGTCATCAGTCCCCTAGGCTTAGAAGAGGGGCAGCGGCCTTTTCAGTAGTTGCAGGGGCAACAGTCTGGATGATTGATTGATGTGGCCTTGTAACACTAACACAAATGGCCTTGCTGTGCTGGTACTGCGAACGGCTGAAAGCAGGGGGAAACTACGGCCGTAATTTTTCCCGAGGGCATGCAGCTTTACTGTATGATTAAATGACGATGGCATCCTCTTGGGTAAAATATTCCGGAGGTAAAATAGTCCCCCATTCGGATCTCCGGGAGGGGACTACTCAAGAGGATGTCGTTATCGGGAGAAAGAAAACTGGCGTTCTACGGATCGGAGCGTGGAATGTCAGATCCCTTAATCGGGCAGGTAGGTTAGAAAATTTAAAAAGGGAAATGGATGGGTTAAAGTTAGATATAGTGGGAATTAGTGAAGTTCGGTGGCAGGAGGAATAAGACTTCTGGTCAGGTGACTACAGGGTTATAAATACAAAATCAAATAGGGGTAATTCAGGAGTAGGTTTAATAATGAATAAAAAAAATAGGAGTGCGGGTAAGCTACTACGAACAGCATAGTGAACGCATTATTGTGGCCAAGATAGACACGAAGCCCATGCCTACCACACTAGTACAAGTTTATATGCCAACTAGCTGCAGATAATGAAGAAATTGAAGAAATGTATGATGAGATAAAAGAAATTATTCAGGTAGTGAAGGGAGACGAAAATTTAATAGTCATGGGTGACTGGAATTCAAGAGTAGGAAAAGGGAGAGAAGGATACATAGTAGGTGAATATGGCTTGGGGCTAAGAAATGAAAGAGGAAGCCGCCTGGTAGAATTTTGCGCAGAGCATAACTTAATCATAGCTAACACTTGGTTTAAGAATCATGAAAGAAGGTTGTACACATGGAAGAACCCTGGAGATACTAGTAGGTATCAGATAGATTATATAATGGTAAGGCAGAGATTTAGGAACCAGATTTTAAATTGTCAGGCATTTCCAGGGGCAGATGTTGATTCTGACCACAATCTATTGGTTATGACCTGTAGATTAAAACTGAAGAAACTGCAAAAAGGTGGGAATTTAAGGAGATGGGACCTGGATAAACTGAAAGAACCAGAGGTTGTACAGAGTTTCAGGGAGAGCATAAGGGAACAATCGACAAGAATTGGGGAAAGAAATACAGTAGAAGAAGAATGGGTAGCTTTTTCAAGTAGGTAAAAAGACGAGGGCTAGTAGAAATTCTTGGGTAACAGAAGAAATATTGAATTTAATTGATGAAAGGAGAAAATATAAAAATGCAGTAAACGAAGCAGGCAAAAAGGAATACAAACGTCTCAAAAATGAGATCGACAGGAAGTGCGAAGTGGCTAAGCAGGGATGGCAAGAGAACAAATTTAAGGATGTAAAGGCTTATCTCACTAGGGGTAAGATAGATACTGCCTACAGGAAAATTAAAGAGACCTTTGGAGATAAGAGAACCATTTGTATGAACATCAAGAGCTCAGATGGAAACGCAGTTCTAAGCAAAGAAGGGAAAGCAGAAAGATGGAAGGAGTATATAGAGGGTATATACAAGGGTGATGTACTTGAGGACAATATTATGGAAATGGAACAGGATGTATTTGAAGATGAAATGGGAGATATGATACTGCGTGAAGAGTTTGACAGAGCACTGAAAGACCTGAGTCGGAACAAGGCCCCCGGAGTAGACAGCATTCCATTGGAACTACTGACGGCCTTGGGAGAGCCAGTCCTGTCAAAACTCTACCATCTGGTGAGCAAGATGTATGAGACAGGCGAAATACCCTCAGACTTCAAGAAGAATATAATAATTCCAATACCAAAGAAAGCAGGTGTTGACAGATGTGAAAATTACCGAACTATCAGTTTAATAAGGCACAGCTGCAAAATACTAACACTAATTCTTTACAGACGAATGGAAAAACTAGTAGAAGCCAACCTCGGGGAAGATCAGTTTGGATTCCGTAGAAATGTTGGAACACGTGAGGCAATACTGACCCTGCGACTTATCTTAGAAGCTAGATTAAGGAAAGGCAAACCTACGTTTCTAGCATTTGTAGACTTAGAGAAAGCTTTTGACTATGTTGATTGGAATACTCTCTTTCAAATTCTAAAGGTGGCAGGGGTAAAATACAGGGGGCGAAAAGCTATTTACAATTTGTACAGAAAACAGATGGCAGTTATAAAAGTCGAGGGACATCAAAGGGAAGCGGTGGTTGGGAAGGGAGTGAGACAGGGTTGTAGCCTCTCCCCGATGTTATTCAATCTCTATATTGAGCAAGCAGTGAAGGAAACAAAACAAAAATTCGTAGTAGGAATTAAAATTCGGAGTAGGTATTATAATCCATGGAGAAGAAATAAAACTTTGAGGTTCGCCGATGACATTGTAATTCTGTCAGAGACAGCAAAGGACTTGGAAGAGCAGTTGAATGGAATGGACAGTGTCTTGAAAGGAGGATATAAGATGATCAACAAAAGCAAAACGAGGATAATGGAATGTAGTCGAATTAAGTCGGGTGATGCTGAGGGAATTAGATTAGGAAATGAGACACTTAAAGTAGTAAAGGAGTTTTGCTATTTGGGGAGAAAAATAACTGATGACGGTCAAAGCAGAGAGGATATAAAATGTAGACTGCCAATGGCAAGGAAAGCGTTTCAGAAGAAGAAAAATTTGTTAACATCGAGTATAGATTTAAGTGTCAGGCGGTCTTTTCTGAAAGTATTTGTATGGAGTGTAGCCATGTGTGGAAGTGAAACGTGGACGATAAATAGCTTAGACAAGAAGAGAATAGAAGCTTTCGAAATGTGGTGCTGCAGAAGAATGCTGAAGATTAGATGGGTAGATCACATAACTAATGAGGAGGTATTGAATAAAATTGGGGAGAACAGGAGTTAGTGGCACAACTTGAGAAGAAGAAGGGATCGGTTGGTAGGACATGTCCTGAGACATGGAGGGATCACCAATTTAGTATTGGAGAGCAGCGTGGAGGGTAAAAATCGCACAGGGAGACCAAGAGATGAATACATTAAGCAGATTCAGAAGGATGTAGGCTGCAGTAGGTACTGGGAGACGAAGAAGCTTGCACAGGATAGAGTAGCATGGAGAGCTGCATCAAACCAGTCTCAGGACTGAAGACCACAACAACACAACCTAAGGACATAACACACATCCATGCCAGTGGCAGGATTAAAACCTGCGACCGAAGCAGCAGCGCGGTTCCAGACTGAAGCGCCTAGAACCGCTCGGCCATAGCGGCCGGCCTTGAAGGACTGTAACAGGTGCAAACATGTACCTCTTTTGTATCGATTGTGAATAAATAGTTGCCACTATTTAAGTTCCAACCCTCGTATATTAAATGTTCAAAAGTATCCAGACACGTAGTAGTGGACGGTAACATGGGGTGTGTGCAGACTTCCCTTTATGAAAGTTTGGACCCTCCTGGAGGGGGCGGGGGGTTGAGGTCCACATTCAATGATATGTCAATCTCTGTGGAGGAACGTCATCCAATTTCTCCTCAACAGCGGTAAGCAGAGAATGTAGTGATGCTGGACGCTATACTCTGGAGCGAAACCGACGCTCTTTCTTGTCCCAATGGTGTTCCATTTGGTTCAGCTCGGGACTCTGGGTAGGCCAGGCAATTGCATGAAAGTTATTGTCCACAAACTATTTCCTCGCAGGTGCTGTCTTATGAGAAGTTGCACTACCCTGCCGATACAAACAAGGGACAAGAACCTGAGCATGTAGAACACACTCATACCGTAACCCCACCTCCCTCCTCCTCCTCCGTTCTTCACTGTTGGCGCAACACATGATAGTAGGTAATGTTTTCCCGGCATTCGCAAAAACGCAAACAATTTCATCGGATTGCGACAGGATATAGCGTGATTCATCATTCCGCATCACTAGTTTCCTGTCGTTTAATGTCTAGTAGAGTTTCCCTTTACATCAGTTTCAAGTGTCACTTAGTACTCACCACAGAAATGTGTGGCTTACAAGGAGCTGATCGACGATTGCACACCAGACATTTTTAACGCCCTACGCTGGTAGAACTTTGGAACTCAAGAGTTATTCCTTCCGCTGATTTCATGTGGTTTTTTTTTTATGACACTCCGCATTGCCTCGATGATCCCTGTCTGTCAGTACATGAGGTTTGCCGTATCTTGGTTTACCTGTCGTTGTTGACTGGTGTTTCCATTTCAGAATCACAATCACCAACTTGGATAACGGCAGAAGGGTTGAAATATCCTTGCTGGATATGTTACTCAGGTGACATGCAATGAGTAGTCCGAGCACACTGATCTCCCGATCGACCCATTCGGCAGTTACTGCTTCTCTATTAATAATAATAATAATGATGATGATGAGCGTATGGCATTGGTGGCCGGGAGACCCCTCGCGGGGCGGTTCAGCCGCCGCTCCACAAGCTTTTTAACGCCACTACGGTGACTTCCGAGTGTATGAGGATGAAATGATGATGAAAGACACACAACAGCCAGTCATCTCGAGGCAGAGAAAATCCCTGATCCCGCCGGGAATCGAACCCGAGACCCCGTGCACGGGAAGCGAGAACGCTACCGCAAGACCACGAGCCGCGGACGCTCCTCTATTATTAATGCAGTACTCCCCACCTCCTTATATATTGGCGGGTCCGCCTCTCGTGACATCTATTGACCAATTCCGCATTACATACGATGTCCCGACACTTGTAATCAGATAGTGTATATGCTATACGGACGCGCAATGTATCTCAACGTACGAAGTTACTAACAACGAACTCTTGGAAAAGCGAAACTTTATTGTCACATGGTGGTCAGTCAGTCAGTGTAACTTATCATTTTAAATTCTCAGGACTGAGGGTAGATGGAAGTATTTCTTGAAATATAAAGTTCAAGATCTTGTACAGAAACTGAATGCTATTTTCTTCGATATAAGAAAGATTCCTGTTTATAACAATGAAACACAAAAGTTAGTTTACTTTGCTTGCTTCCTCTCTATTATCCCCCATGGTGTTATATTTTGCGGCAACTCTAAGCACTCACCAAGAATATTCTTAGCTCAAGATAGGGCGGTAAGGCTGATCTGCTGTTCGCGAACTCTGTGCAGGTGTCTCGGAATTCCAACTCTGCCATCTCTATACATACATTCCTTAATGGATTATTGGCTCATTCATATAAACTACACACTTGTTCAGTGAATACTAGGGGAAACCTATTAGTAAATGGATAACACTTCCTAACTATTCACCGCAACTTGAACTCTTCTTTTGATGGTCCGTGTCCAGGTAAAACATTATGGGACTGTGGATCCACCTTGATGAAAACACTATTTGTTTTAATTATGCAAACTAATCTCGGCAAAATGCCACTATCTTCAGGGGGTTCCTTTATTCTAAAACGTGAAAATTAACATCGTTAAATTATATAACGAAAATCATTTTTATATGTCGCACTGTTAGCTTCCAGATACGTGTGCGAATATTCTTACAGTACCTTTTTACTTTTATAATCACTTCATATTTCTGTGTTTGTTGTAGTTTTTAGACATACAGCGTGTCTTCTGCAAGAGACATGAGGAGCTATCATTAACAAATATAAAATAACGAACTCGAAAACGTGTTATGAAAATTAAGTCTGCGACTGTGTTGAGACAATTTTGAACGATAACGTTTTATGTCATTTATAGGCGTTATCTGATCAACGTTGCTCCTAAGAGAACGGAACAAGCGTAACTTTCACTTTGACAGCAATTCAGATATTATGCCATGTTTCTTTGTCGTGATGTATCGCGTGTCGCGCGAATTTTGAATACTGCAGCGGAAATTCTGATGAGTTCTACGTCATTATACGCTGGGGAATGTGGGAGGTAGAGCGTGCGAATGTGTACATGCGTGTGAGTAAGTTTTCTTAAAGCAGTGAAGAATGTGTTGTTAACGTTAATTCACAGTGTATGCTACCCCTGTTTCACAACATAGAGATAGCTTCGAAGTGGCATGAGAACTGTCACTCTTTGGAGCTCTCAGGAGTTTTATATAACTTAATCATAAATTACAGCTTGTTTCGCCTGTATATTGAGTTTGACAGGAGTTGCACGTGAGTTGGTATATTCCTGCATTGCTTAATTTGTTTGGAGTACTATTTTCTGCTCTTAGGCTTGTTTAGGTGTTTTTTATTCTGTATGCTGTTGGAATCCCTTGCCCCTTCATAATGTTTCCAGTTCTGTACTACTATATTGTGTTAGTGTGTACTGTTTGCTTTTCAGATGTAGTATGCTATGTTGTGTTGTGTTGTGTGTGTCCTCCGCCTCTGTTTTCTCAGTTAGTTGTGCACTGCGTCAGTGGCCACTTTGACTATCTTTCACTTTTATTTTGTCGCTGTGCTTGCTTATGGTGTGTTTTGTGTTCATTATCAATAACAATTTATGTGATTATTTTTAGTTTTCATGTGTAGTTTTGAGACTTGTTCTGTTTACCATATGGAGCATGTGTCTAAAACTGGTATGTTTGTATGTTGTTGGGTGATTGGATGTGTTATGGATAACAGTGCTGGTGGTTGTGTGTTTTCTGTAGAGAGAAAATTCGGTTTGGTTGTTGTGTTATTGTGAGGTCCAGGAAATTTTATTTCTTGTTTTATTCAGTTTCCATTGTGAAGTGCGTTTGTTGTGTACTGTGCTGATGTTATTGTGTAGCTCTACTCCTTTGTGTTTCATCTATTAGAGAAATTTTGTCATCCACATATCACTACCAGTATACTATTTTTTACTCTTCTTGTTTCACAGTGTTCTACATCTACATCCATACTCCGCAAGCCACCTGACGGTGTGTGGCGGAGGGTACCCTGAGTACCTCTATCGGTTCTCCCTTCTATTCCAGTTTCGTATTGTTCGTGGAAAGAAGGATTGTCGGTATGCTTCTGTGTGGGCTCTAATCTCTCTGATTTTATCCTCATGGTCTCTTCGCGAGATATATGTAGGAGGGAGCAATATACTGCTTGACTCTTCGGTGAAGGTATGTTCTCGAAACTTTAACAAAAGCCCGTACCGAGCTACTGAGCGTCTCACCTGCTGAGTCTTCCACTGGAGTTTATCTATCATCTCCGTAACGCTTTCGCGATTACTAAATGATTCTGTAACGAAGCGCGCTGCTCTCCGTTGGATCTTCTCTATCAACCCAATCTGGTACGGATCCCACACTGGTGAGCAGTATTCAAGCAGTGGGCGAACAAGCGTACTGTAACCTACTTCCTTTGTTTTCGGATTGCATTTCCTCAAGATTCTTCCAATGAATCCGTCTGGCATCTGCTTTACCGACGATCAACTTTATATGATCATTCCGTTTTAAATCACTCCTAATGCGTACTCCCAGACAATTTATGGAATTAACTGCTTCCAGTTGCTGACCTGCTATTTTGTAGCTAAATGATAAGGGATCTATCTTTCTATGTATTCGCAGCACATTACACTTGTCTACATTGAGATTCAATTGCCATTCCCTGCACCATGCGTCAATTCGCTGCAGATCCTCTTGCATTTCGGTACAATTTTCCATTGTTACAACCTCTCGATACACCACAGCATCATCTGCAGAAAGCCTCAGTGAACTTCCTATGTCATCCACAAGGTCATTTATGTATATTGTGAATAACAACGGTCCTATGACACTCCCCTGCGGCACACCTGAAATCACTCTTACTTCGGAAGACTTCTCTCCATTGAGAATGACATGATGCGTTCTGTTATCTAGGAAATCTTCAATCCAATGACACAATTGGTCTGATAGTCCACATGCTCTTACTTTGTTCATTAAACGACTGTGGGGAACTGTATCGAACGCCTTGCGGAAGTCAAGAAACACGGCATCTACCTGGGAACCCGTGCCTATGGCCCTCTGAGTCTTGTGGACGAATAGCGCGAGCTGGGTTTCGCACGAGCGTCTTTTTCGAAACCCATGCTGATTCCTACAGAGTAGATTTCTAGCCTCCAGAAAAGTCATTATACTCGAACATAATACGTGTTCCAAAATTCTACAACTGATCGACGTTAGAGATATAGGTCTATAGTTCTGCACATCTGTTCGACGTCCCTTCTTAAAAACGGGGATGACCGGTGCCCTTTTCCAATCCTTTGGAACGCTACGCTCTTCTAGAGACCTACGGCACACCGCTGCAAGAAGGAGGGCAAGTTCCTTCGCGTACTCTGTGTAAAATCGAACTGGTATCCCATCAGGTCCAGCGACCTTTCCTCTTTTGAGCGATTTTAATTGTTTCTCTATCCCTCTGTCGTCTATTTCGATATCTACCATTTTGTCATCTGTACGACAATCTAGAGAAGGAACTACAGTGCAGTCTTCCTCTGTGAAACAGCTTTGGAGAAAGACATTTAGTATTTCGGCCTTTAGTCTGTCATCCTCTGTTTGAGTACCAGTGTTGCTGAACATTCTGTTGTCTATATGCTCCAAGAAAATAAAGAGTAAACGGAAATGGTGTGACAGTGGGTCAGTGCATGTATAGTCTCTCCTCTAGGCATCAGGTCGATACCAAACCACTGTGGCCTAATCTTTTTAGCGTTCAGAATTTGCATTTTTTTATTTTGTTGCGGTTAGTGAAAGATGCCAGTTCTTTGACTGGCATTTTGTTTATGGACATTCATACGAATCCCAGGTTTCGTCACCAGTAAAGATTTGGTTCAAAGACTCTTCACCATTCTTGAATGCTGTGTGAGGAATATTTGTGCAGCTGCCTACAGCCTGAACAACCATTAATAATATGGTAAAGAACTGATCGTGAAATTTCATTCATCATGAATATTCGTTCTTGCGCCATTAAAACTGATGTACCATTTTCGAACTGAAGCTTCGTTCGACACATGTCCATAAACTTCCGATATCTCTCTGTAAAGTCGGCCGGAGTGGCCGAGCGGTTCTAGGCGGTACAGTCTGGAACCGCGCGACCGCTACGGTCGCAGGTTCGAATCCTGCCTCAGGAATGGATGTGTGTGATGTCCTTAGCTTAGTTAGGTTTAAGTAGTTCTAAGTTATAGGGGACTGATGACCTGAGATGCTAAGTCCTGTAGTGCTCAGAGCCATTTGAGCCATCTCTCTGTAAATTTCGAAAGGGCACGCTTTTTTCGCATTCAGAAACCGTGATAAAGTACTAACTTCACATTTGGCTGGATCGCTAGTTTTTCACACTTTTAAAATCGCACAAATAAACAGTGACTGACTGTTGCTGTTCGCTTCATAGCGGCGCCAACGATTAGGAAGGTCAATGACACAGAGGCGGGGGTGGGAAGATAATTGCGTGGCTTGTCATAGCAAAACGATCTTTACTCTTAGACTGACCCCCGTACGTAAGTACATACGTAGATTCAGTCCTTTGTTTGATCCTGGCGACACGTGTCAGCGAATTGAGCACCGCCCGGTAATCACGCACCTCGCGTCCTGTAGCGATATATCATCTTTCTCCTGGCCTGTCATTCTGGTTAGTTATTCTCGATTTGGTTATGTTAGTGGCAGAGGGTGACCGAAGGCCCTTCCCCCTCCATCCCCCCTTCCCCTTCTGGGAAGGAATTTGTAAACCTTATCTGTCTGCGTCTCGTGTTAGCCCATGTCAATGTTTGAGAAAATTTTCGAAATTTTTGTGAATCGCGTAACTTAGGCGGAACTTGGGTATCAGCATGGAATTAACCTAGTCGTATGTGGGAAACCGCCTACAAACCACATCCAGGCTGGCCGGCACACCCGCCCTCGTCATTAATCCACCGGGCGGGTTCGATTCGGGCCCTTCGCGTCTCCCTGAATCCTGGAAGCGGCGAGATAACGTGCGCGCATTCCGGGCGGGTCGCCAAATGGTGGTAAACCAGTAAACACCTGATTCCTTAAAGAATCGAACTCCCATGTATAAGAAGGATTGAACTGTCTGATTACAAATGAGTCAATGTGTTAAATATTTACAATGTTGCGTAAAGTTCGTTGGAGGTCGTTAAGTGCTCTCATTGCAAGACACTGGATGAATCTAGTCTGGCTAAGTCGTGCTGCATAAAAAAGTAGCTAGTTTTTCACGCATCTCAATGTTCATGGCATCATATCTCATGAACTGTGTGTCGTAAAACAATACAATTTTGCAGGTACATCGAGTGATATTTACATACACTTAGGTGACAAAAGCCATGGATACCTCCTAATACGGAGCTCCTTTTGTCTGGTGTAGTACAGCAGCTCGACATGGCATGGAGTCACCATGTCGCTGGAAGTCCCCTGCTGAAATATTGAGCCATGCTGCCCCTATAGCCGTCCATAATTGCGAATTTGTTGCTGGTGCAGGTTTTGTCCACGCACTGCCTTCTATGGGATTCACGTCGGGCGATCTACGTGGCCAAATCATTGGCTCGAATTGTCCAGGATGTTCTTCAGACCAATTGCAAACAATTGTGGTCAAGTGACATTACATCGTTGTTTGCCGAACAAGAAGTACATGAATGGCTCCAAATGGTCTCCAAGTAGTCGAACATATCTATTTCCGGTCAATGATCGGTTCAGTTGGTCAGAAGACCCAGTTGGTTCCAAGTAAACACAACCCACAATGTTATGGAGCCATAACCAGCTTATGCCACGCCTTGTTGACAACTTGGGTCCATGGCTCCGTGCGGTCTGCGCCACACTCCAACCCTACCATCAGCTCTTACCAAATGAAATCGGGACTCCTCTGGTAAGGCCACTGTTTTCCAGTCTTATAGGGTTCAACCGACATGACCACGAGCCCAGGAGAGGCGCTGGAGGCTATGTGGGGGGTGTGAGCGAAAATAGTTTCATAAATATTTAGAATTGTGTGTAACGTTTGATGGAAGTCGTGAAGTGGTCTCATTCCCGAATACTGTATGAATAAAGTCCTGGTATTTGCACGCCGTTAGTTGCGCTGCCTCTAGACAAACTGTTTCTAATTGCAATACTTGTCGTATTGCGTTAAAGTTGTAAGATAAGATTATGTTTCTTCCTGAGTATACAGGGTGTATCAAAAAGAATTATCCGATTTAAAAAAGTCATAACTATTTTGTTATGTGAGATATGAGCTTCAACAATGTACTTTTGGAAAAAGCAAACTTTCGAGTTTTACATGGTTCCTGCTAGGTAGCAGCAGTGTGCACCCACTTCAGTTCTAGTAAAAATGGTGTCGGGACAACAGAAAGCGTTTTGTGTTCTACGTTTTGCACAGTAATAACTGTTCAGCCTGGCTTTCGTACTAGGTATGGTGTGAATCTTCCTGCAGCACAGAGCATTAGACGATGGCATGAACAATTCCGAGAGACAGGTTATATCTGTAAAGGCAAACCGCCGGACCGTCCCCGAGTGTCTGACGCAGATGTCGAACGCATCCGCCATAGTTTCACGAGGAGTCCGCAGAAATCCGTTCGCGTGCAGCTAGACTGCTCAAAATGCCTCCGATGACCGTCTGGCGTGTGTTGTGTTGACGTTTACGTATGAAACCATTCAAAATTCAGCTACTGCAAGCTCTTCGTGAAGGTGACAAACAACGTGTGGGGTTCTGTAATTCGTTCTTGGTAAGGTGGAGGATGAAAGTTTTCTTCGACTCTAAGTATTTAGTGACGAGGCAATATTCCATTTAAATGGAAAGGTGGACCGTTATAATGTGAGAATATGGGGCACGAAACAATCACATTAAGTTGTACAACATGAGAGGGACTCTCCAAAATGTAATGTGTTTTGCGCAGTTTCACGGGAAAAGGTGTATGGTCCATTTTTCTTGGCCGAGAACACTGTTACAGGAAGCACATATCTCGATATGCTTGAGAACTTTCTTTTCCCACAGTTGGAGACTGATTCGAACGACTTCGTTTACCAGCAGGATGGGGCACCGCCACACTGGCGTCAGGAAGTGCGGGAATTTTTAAATCAAAGGATTACTAAACGACGGATCGGTCGCACTGGACCAAATGACTCAGCCTTACATTACTGGCCTCCAAGGTCACCGAACCGGACTGAATGTGATTATTTCTTGTGTGTGTGTGTGTGTGTGTGTGTGGGGGGGGGGGGGGGTATCAAAGCCTCTGTTTATGTGCCTCCGTTACCAACAACAATGAAAGACCTGAGATATCGCATAACAGCAGCTGTGGAAGCTGTAGCTCAAGACATGCTCGCTGCAGTGTGGGAGCAATTTGAATATCGCATTAACATATGCCGTGCATCTCGAGGGGGACATGTTGAACACCTACGAAAAGCTAAAAAAAACTTTGAGTTTCCCCTTCATCAAAAAATAAAATTCGTTGTATACGTTTTTTAGTTTGAGAAACAGAGACGTGCCAAATCGGATGATTCTTATTGGTACACCCTGAATTATTGCATCACATTAAATTTTTAAAATCCGTCAACAGTTTCACGAAATATGGAAAATCAAAGTTTTTTCACTCTGGAAGCCGTTAGATAGGCAACCTGCAGCTGTTAGAGTGTTCCGGGATATCGGCTTAGGAATATAGATGACGAGACTATTTTATTAACTGCGCAGAGGGCACTCACAGTCTCGAGGATCTCCGGGCGGCGCAGGAAGCCGTTGGAGCGGCGCAGCGACGGGTACTTGGGCTGCTCGAGGGCGTCGGAGACGCTGCGCACGACGGCGACGGCGCCGCCGCTGCGGCCGGCGTAGCGGCCGTGGTGCCACGCGTGGCCGGCGCCGACCTGCCCGTGGCCGTGGCCGTGCGCGTGCGCAGACGGCCCGTGGCCGTGGCCGTGCGCGGAGCTCGTCTCGCCGTCGCCCTCCTCCATGATGACGGCGCTGTCACTGTCGTTGAGCGAATCCAGGTTCGTCGAAGCCTCCCCTGGCGGGGGTGACTCGCAGCAGTCCAGCCCGGCGTCTGCCAGTCGGGAGCGCAGCACCTGCAACATCCCAGACTGCGCTTTGCATCTCACTGTTCCAACTAATTCACGGTTTACCATTAGGAAGTATTGAAACACACCACTCTCTCTCTCTCTCTCTCTCTCTCTCTCTCTCTCTCTCCCACACACACACAAACACACACACACACACACACACACACACACACACACACACTCACACTGGCAGACACAGTGCACCAACACGCACCCTCCCTCCGTCATCACCTCAGCGCCCTACTCTACGCACACCACCTACAGCTGCCATGATCCCTCATAGTCAGCCCTAAGGCATGTGAGCAAGAACACGTGCAGTGTGCTACAATATACAGAGTGAGGCGAAATACACATCGGACTAAAAACAGTGGTAATAAACGTTGTTCACCTCGAAGAGGGACATCAGTTAATATAACGCTCGGCCCTATGCACCACCTCCAGGGGTGGGAGTGGGGGTGACTTTGGAATCTTAAACAGGAACTCCTATTTTTTATTGCAGACTTGGTTTCTCCGTGAAAAAATATGTAACTTTCAAACAGTTCAAATGGCTCCGAGCACTATGTGAGATCATTGCTACACCAAGAAGAAATGCAGATGGTAAACGGGTATTCATCGGACAAATACATTAAACTAGAACTGACATGTGATTACATTTTCACGCAATTTCGGTGCATAGATCCTGAGAAATCAGTACCCAGAACAACCACCTCTGGCCGTAATAATGGCCTTGATAAGCCTGGGCATTGAGTCAGACAGAGCTTTGATAGCGTGTACAGGTACAGCTGCCCATGCACCTTCAACACGATACCACAGTTCATCAAGAGTAGTGACTCGCGTATTGTGACGAGCCAGTTGCTCGGCCACCATTGGCCAGACGTTTTCAGTTGGTGAGAGATCTGTAGAATGTGCTGGCCAGGACAGCAGTCGAACATTTTCTGTATCCAGAAAGGCCCGCAAAGGGCCTGCAACATGTGGTCGTGCATTATCCTGCTGAAATGTAGGGTTTCGCAGGGATCGAATTAAGGGTAGGGCCACGGGTCGTAACACATCTGAAATGTAACGTCCACTGTTCAAAGTGCCATCAATGCGAACAAGAGGTGACCGAGACGTGTAACCAATGGCACCCCATACCATCACGCCGGGTGATACGCCAGTATGGCGATGACGAATACACGCTTCCAATGTGCGTTCTCCTCGATGTCGCCAAACACGGATGCGACCATCATGGTGCTGTAAACAGAACCTGGATTCATCCGAAAAAATGACGTTTTGCCATTCGTGCACCCAGGTTCGTCGTTGAGTAGACCATCGCACGCACTCCTGTCTGTGATGCAGCGTCAAGGGTAACCGGAGCCATGGTCTCCGAGCTGATAGTCCATGCTGCTGCAAGCGTCGTCGAACTGTTCGTGCATATGGTTGTTGTCTTGCAAACGTCCCCATCTGTTGACTCAGGGATCGAGACGTGGCTGCACGATCCGTTACAGCCATGCGGATAAGATGCCTGTCATCTCGACTGCTAGTGATACGAGGCCGTTGGGATCCAGCACGGCGTTCCGTATTACCCTCCTGAACCTACCGATTCCATATTCTGCTAACAGTCATTGGATCTCGATCAACGCGAGCAGCAATGTCGCCGTACGATAAACCGCAGTCGCGATAGTTTACAATCCGACCTTTATCGAAGTCGGAAACGTGATGGTACGCGTTTCTCCTCCTTACACGAGGCATCACAACAACGTTTCACCAGGCAACGCCGGTCAACTGCTGTTTGTGTATGAGAAATCGACTGGAAACTTTCCCCATGTCAGTACGTTGTTGGTGTCGCCACCGGCGTCAACCTTGTGTGAATGCTCTGAAAAGCTAATCATTTCTACACTCCTGGAAATTGAAATAAGAACACCGTGAATTCATTGTCCCAGGAAGGGGAAACTTTATTGACACATTCCTGGGGTCAGATACATCACATGATCACATGATCACACTGACAGAACCACAGGCACATAGACACAGGCAACAGAGCATGCACAATGTCGGCACTAGTACAGTGTATATCCACCTTTCGCAGCAATGCAGGCTGCTATTCTCCCATGGAGACGATCGTAGAGATGCTGGATGTAGTCCTGTGGAACAGTTTGCCATGCCATTTCCACCTGGCGCCTCAGTTGGACCAGCGTTCGTGCTGGACGTGCAGACCGCGTGAGACGACGCTTCATCCAGTCCCAAACATGCTCAATGGGGGACAGATCCGGAGATCTTGCTGGCCAGGGTAGTTGACTTACACCTTCTAGAGCACGTTGGGTGGCACGGGATACATGCGGACGTGCATTGTCCTGTTGGAACAGCAAGATCCCTTGCCGGTCTAGGAATGGTAGAACGATGGGTTCGATGACGGTTTGGATGTACCGTGCACTATTCAGTGTCCCATCGACGATCACTAGTGGTGTACGGCCAGTGTAGGAGATCGCTCCCCACACCATGATGCCGGGTGTTGGCCCTGTGTGCCTCGGTCGTATGCAGTCCTGATTGTGGCGCTCACCTGCACGGCGCCAAACACGCATACGACCATCATTGGCACCAAGGCAGAAGCGACTCTCATCGCTGAAGACGACACGTCTCCATTCGTCCCTCCATTCACGCCTGTCGCGACACCACTGGAGGCGGGCTGCACGATGTTGGGGCGTGAGCGGAAGACGGCCTAACGGTGTGTGGGACCGTAGCCCAGCTTCATGGAGACGGTTGCGAATGGTCCTCGCCGATACCCCAGGAGCAACAGTGTCCCTAACTTGCTGGGAAGTGGCGGTGCGGTCCCCTACGGCACTGCGTAGGATCCTACGGTCCTGGCGTGCATCCATGCGTCGCTGCGGTCCGGTCCCAGGTCGACGGGCACGTGCACCTTCCGCCGACCACTGGCGACAACATCGATGCACTGTGGAGACCTCACGCCCCACGTGTTGAGCAATTCGGCGGTACGTCCACCCGGCCTCCCGCATGCCCACTATACGCCCTCGCTCAAAGTCCGTCAACTGCACATACGGTTCACGTCCACGCTGTCGCGGCATGCTACCAGTGTTAAAGACTGCGATGGAGCTCCGTATGCCACGGCAAACTGGCTGACAGTGACGGCGGCGGTGCACAAATGCTGCGCGGCTAGCGCCATTCGACGGCCAACACCGCGGTTCCTGGTGTGTCCGCTGTGCCGTGCGTGTGATCATTGCTTGTACAGCCCTCTCGCAGTGTCCGGAGCAAGTATGGTGGGTCTGACACACCGGTGTCAATGTGTTCTTTTTTCCATTTCCAGGAGTGTATATCACAACATCGTCTTCTTGTCGGTTAAATTTCGTGTCTGTAGCACGTCCTCTTCGTGGTGTAGCAATTTTAATCCCAGTAGTGTACTTAAACCTAACTAACCTAAGGACAGCACACACATCCATGCCCGAGGCAGGATTCGAACCTGCGACCGTAGCAGCAGCGCGGATCCGGACTGAAACGCCTAGAACCGCTCGGTCACATCGGCCGGCAATATGTAACCTTCGTTTCATTTATTGACAGATGTCGCTGTAATCAGTACACATGAATATGGGGTCACTGTTGTTTGCAAAGCGGTAATATCTCACAAAAATACACATCCGATTACGAAAAGCAAAGTACATTATTTGATATTTGGGGAAATGCTATCATGTGGCACTGTCTACCCTCCCGCAATGCATTCTCAGACTACATTTAGCGTTGCCCAGGGACAACGACGTGGACGTAGCAATGATGTGTTCCCTTCGGGGTGCTTGATTTTGGTGAGTCCCCTTGCCTCCCACTGTCTCGGGTTGCTTGATTACTCTGCGTCCCCTTGTCTGTCGCAACTGTTTCAGTGCAGCAAATGTTCGAAATGTTGTTCGTTGATTCTAATGCACATTGCAACCCAGTGCGTGTACGACAATCCGACATGTATTAGTATGTCTGCACAAATGCTTGCACATTCATTGCGAATCCGCTGCCGCATATCTCTGAGTTTTGTTGGTACATCCATATAAACACTCTTTTAGCCATCCCCTCAGGAAAAAGTCGGCAGAAGTCAGATCGGGTGAAGGTGCGGGCCACGTCTGAGGACATCCTCGTGCAATCCATCGACCTGGATAGTTTCGATTAAAAACTTCTCGAGCAAGTCGTAAATAATGCGTTGGGCATCCATCGTGT
This sequence comes from Schistocerca piceifrons, assembly GCF_021461385.2. Lineage (NCBI taxonomy): Eukaryota > Metazoa > Arthropoda > Insecta > Orthoptera > Acrididae > Schistocerca > Schistocerca piceifrons. The sequence continues at coordinate 420,702,342 of NC_060149.1, read as the reverse complement.
TGAAACCACATATCCAGTCTCGTTTGAAGTGAAACATCGTCCATTAGTGTTGGTAAAACATTACCCACAATGTCGCTGTACATTTGACCAGTCAGATTATCTTCTATGAAGTATGGGCCAATTACCTGCGTACCTAAAATACCGCGCCAAACGTTGATGTCCAACTTGCCTTACCCAATGGGGATTCTCCACTGACCAATAATGGATACTATGTCGATTCACTTGACCCTGATTCGTAAAATTTGATTCAGTGGAGAAGATTATCTCTGAAATGAAATTATCATTGACTGCCAATTATTCCTGTATCCAATTGCACAAATTCAGACGATTGTGAAAATCGTCACAATGCAGTTCTTGATGCAGTGATAAATGAAATGGATGCCATTTGTGTGCATGCAGTATACGTAGAACACTTCTTTGCGAAATTCCTGAACCTCGCACAATTTGCCAAGAAATGATGTGAGGATCTGCAGCAAATGTAGCTAAAACATTCATTGTGGCATTTTCGTTTGTCACAGGCCGCGGTCGGACGCTTTCTCTATGTTTAACACTTCCCGTTTCAGTAAACAGGTGGATAGTACTGCGAAACATCGTTGCAGATGGAACATTCCTATCGAGGAACAGAGTAGCATACCTTTGACGGGCTTCGTCAACATTTCTATGAGCCTCAAAGTACGCGGCAATGATATCGACCCTCTCTGCAGTCGTTAACATCGTGGAACAATTGCGGCGACATGTGTACAGTCCGAATCATTTAAGTAACATGCACAGTCTGACTGCGGACTGAGCGTGTAATCACGGTCTGTGCTTCATTCGATTGTGGAAGGTGTCACATGATAGCATTATCCAAAATATGAAAAAAGTACTTCGTCTTAATCGGATATGTATTTGTTTGAGATAGTACCGTTTTGCAACAATTATCACCTCATTTCCATGTCAGCCGATTACAGCGCCATCTATCATGAAACGAAAGAAATGTCGCATACAAAAGCTACATATTTTTTCACGGAGAATCCAATTCTGCAATAAAAATAGGGGTTCTTATTTAAGATTTCAAAGTCACCCACCCTCTCACCCCCGGGGGTGGTGCAAGAGGGTCGAGCGTTTTGTTAATAGATGTCCCTTCTCGAGGTGAACAACGTTTATTGCCACTTTTTTTAATCCGATTTGTATTTCACCAAATATTCCGACAAACAGTTTTAAAAGCCTCAGCCTGCAGGTTCTCTGCAGTGAAATGTTTAACTCTGGTCTACAAATTGGAAGAAGCCTCTGCTATGTACGTCTAGTACATACAAAGCACGTGGAAAGGACATAATGAATATGAGTGTACAAACGCCTCCACATATTTGTAAATAGTTAGGTAATTTAAATGAGCTGTTAAGAATCACTACAGATCTTCGAACAAAATATGTATAATTAAATAATTTTGTTTGTATTGGAGACCACCGAAGATATATAGTGTAAATAGGCGACACGTGTTTTCCACACACAAATAAAACATTCAGCTGCAAAGAAGTTTTTTCATATCTATATGATATGGTGTTATTGAAGCAGTAACTGAGGAAAATTGCCTGCAAATGTTAAAATCAAAGAAGAGATAAATGTATGGCGCCAACGGTGTACTTAGCGAGGTGCACCTGCCCTGTGTAATATAATTTCATAACCGATTATCGAATAAAGTCTATTATGTCACCTTAGTCACCTTACAAAAAACTCTTCGACCCTAACCAAATATTTTATATCGCGCGAACTTTGTTTTTTTTCCCCCTGGACATACCTGTAAGAACAGTGCAGTCTTGCTGATTCCATTGATACAATACAAAGAGGTGACAAAAATCATGCGATAATACTTAATATCGTGTCGTACCTTCTTTTTCTCGGCGTAGTGCAGCAACTCGACGTGGCATGGATTCAACAATTCGTTAACAATCTCCAGCAGAAACATTAAGCCATGCTGTCTCTATAGGCGTCCATAATTGAGAAAGTGTTGCCGGTGCAGAATTTTATACACGAACCAACCTCTCCAGTATGTCTCATAGATGTCCTATGGCATTTATGTTGGGGGATCTGGATGCCAAAATCATTCGCTCTCATTGTCCAGAATGTTCCTCAAGCCAATCGAGAACAATTGTGGCGCATTGTCAGAGATAAAAATTCCATCGTTGCTTGAGAACATGGAATCCATGAATGGCCAAACATAATCTTTTCCAATCAATGAACGGTTCGGTTGGACCAGAGGCCCCACTCCATTCCATGTAAACACAGTTCACACCATTATGGAGGCACCAGCATGTTTCACCGTGGCTTTTTGACGACATGGATCCATGGCTTCATGGGGTCTGCGCCACACTCGAACCCTACCATCAGCTCTTACCAACTGAGATCGGGACTCATTTGACCAGGCCACTGTTTTCCAGACGTCTAGGGTCCCACTGATTTGGACACGAGCCCAGTAGAGGCGCTGCAGGCGATGTCGTGCTGTTAGCAAAGGCACTCGTGTCGGTCCTGTGCTACCATAGCCCATTAACACTAAATTTCACTGTATTGTCCTAGCGGCGTCTGTCGTACGTCCCACATTGATTTCTACGATTATTTCAAGCAGTGTTGCTTGTCTCTTAGCACTGACAACTCTACACAAACGCCGTTGCTCTCGGTCGTTAAGTGAAGGCCGTCGGCCACTGCGTTGTCCGTGATGAGACGTGTTGAATGAAATTTGGTATTCTCGGGACACTCTTTACACTGTGGATCGTGGAATATTGAATTCCCTAACGGTTTCCAATATGAAATGTCCCATGCATCTAGGTTAACTACTATTCAGTGTTCAGAGTCTGTTTATTCCCGTCGTGCGCCCATAATCACGTTGGGAACCTGTGCACATCAATTACGTGAGTACAAATGATAGCTCCTCCAATGCACTGCCCTTTTATACTCGTACCTTATGTACCCGATACTACCGCTGTCTGCATGTGCGCATATCGCTATCCTATGACTTGTCATCTCAGTGCGTATCATGCAAATTCCATTTTTTTTTATTCTTCAGACATGTTTGTCGCAACAGTACAAGCTTGTTGATTCCATTGATACAATACAGTCCTTTGGCAGTTGTGTTTTGAATTCCTATCAGAACCTTATCTTTTGCTACCATGAATTGAGGATATACAGTAAACAAAGACCACAGTAGTGTTGCACAGAAGGTCAAGCTCCTAGAGGTGTGTATATAAATTATTAAAGTTATTGCTTAGCGCAGACGGCAGGAAATCAGATCCGGCTCATACCGTGTCACATATCCGATATTTTGGGGCACACAGAGTGTGCAACATTGCAGAAGGCAGGGCGCCGCTCATAATACAATTCCATACCGAACCGTAATCAATTAGTCCAGGCAGTGTAGTATGACGTAATCTAATCCATGATTCTGCGGGCCTTGCATTACAGAGCCATAACACGTAACCTCCGAGCTCAGCTACTCCACGATGTCCCAGCACTGACGGAAAACGCGGTGGCAAGGGGAACGGATAATAAATGAATAAATGAGGCACCACTGTGGGGAAAAGTTCGCTGACATCTCCAGATAATGAGGTCAATTGACCGCATCACTGGCTGCGATGACTTTATGCCCAGCCTAAATACAAACTTTTCAGGAGTCTCAGCGTCTGGTCATCTTATCTGCACCTCTGATTCCGACAGAATGACAGTTTTGCAGTTACAGGATAACTTGGTTGGCTAATCTTGTTGTGTTTCCAACTACACAGAGACCAAACCCAGCCGGCTGTAGTGGACCTTCACTGCTGCAAGCTGACACTGCTGTTTGGTCACCACCGAACTTGAAGACGACGTTGAGTCTGGGCCTTCCCCCGGTGAAGGGCCATACCAACTGACTGCCACCTACTGCCTACAACCTATTGGGCAAGATACGTGAGTGCCACCTCCATGCTTGTACATAGTACCACCTCCTTGGATATATGCTATGTTGTTGATTTATGTTCTGGACTTCCACTTTCGCGACACCCACCAACCGTGGTATGGTGTTGGCACCTGCTTAAGCACACATCCTCTTCGAGAGCTCTAGCTGTCCGTGAACCAAAATAGGTTCGCGCCTACAGACTCCTTTCTAGCTACCCGCATGACATCGCTGCTGGGTCCTGACCTGCACGAGGGCCGCAGCTGAGGCAAGTCCGCAGTCTGTCACACTACAGTGTGCAAATCAGCAAGCCTTCCGCCTTAGAGGGAAGACAGACTGTACTGTAAAACCACAGGTAACAAATATGTTTCCGAACAACGATGTTTCACTGAGAACTTAGGGCATATGACAGCCATCCACACCAGCTCCCAAGCTTGGCCTCCTGCACCAGCAGCGTCACCACCTCTCCTGTTCTGCCTCATGTCCACTAAAAATCCTGACCCCGAGGAATGACCGCTACTGCAGCGTGACAGGTTTCATGAAAACCAAGTCATCTGGCTGATCCCAGCATTGTATCACATAACCTAATGTGTAATATTCACATTCAATTGAATGACTGTACTGAAAAGTAACATTTATTCAACAGATGCCAGAGGCCAAACAATCGTAATTTTACACACACAGCTGTAATCCAAACCCATCAGCGGAATTAATATTACTAAATTATAAACTGCAATGTTAAGTTCTCCATAAATTCAAAGAAAAGAAAAATGGACTCGCAAAAATCCAAGATCAGTGTTAGATCAATACAAAAACTCCTGTAAGATGAGACGCTTAATACATAAACTCTCAATATTTTCAATTACATAAAAAAATTATTTACAGAATTTTATTTTGCTAAGATGGTAGCCAGGTCCTAAGATATAATAGTGGAGTGAAGTATGGTTGTTAGCACATTAATACACTTTCAAAGAGATTTTTTATGCAACTGAAAAAATCTTGTAAGTTAATTCTAACGTAAAACATAAAATTACTGCGTAGTCCGCCCCCTTAGCTGAGAGGTCAGTATTTGATTGCCGTGCAGGAGGCCTGGGTTCAATTCCTGGCCGGATCGTAGTTTTTCTCCGCTCGGGGACTGGGTGTTGTGTTGTCCTCATCATCATTTCATCATCACTGACACGCAAGCTGCCCTATGTGGCGTCAACAAAAAAGACCTGCAACTCAGCGGGCGACTCCTCAAGTTGGGGACTCCTGGCTCTCAATGCCATACGATCATTTCATTTCGTTTCATTTCAAACAGCTGCGTATTTCTATTATTACATATATTGTTAGACTACGTTTTTTGACATCACATCCCTTAAACTGGTGGAGAGAGTGATGTCTTTAAATACATTTTATTCAAACGCCACGAGTCACTTCATAGTGAGTTAATCTTGGGGTAGGTTAGGTAAACCTACAGTGAAGTCCAACCAATTGTATGTTGGTAACAGTGCATAAACATGTCGGATAACAATCTTTTGCAGCTTTGGACCAGTTGTTCGGAAAATAAATGCTGAATTATGAAGTCAGGTTGCATTTATCAATATAGCTCACACATATAAACTATGACAGCAGAAGTGAACTCCATGACGGGAGACCAGAAATCAACGGCAGCCATCAGATACCTCACATTACACCGATAGAGATCTATAAGATGCCAATGTGGAATACTGGTACTATACTGAACGTGGCATCAGACTTATTAATCCACTCTAAGAATAGGCATCGCCACAACTCCTAGAACTACTACTACTACTACTACTACTACTACTACTACTACCACCACCACCACCACCACCCCTGAGGTAAAATTTATGATCTTCGTGAATCGAACCTGCATTCTACCTTCTGACACTGACGAGTCAACTCAGTGTCAGTCTGTAGAACGCCCAAACATCTAACGGATACTGACTAGTTGCAAGTGTACCCAGAGCACATCGTTGCGAAATCTCATCACTGTTTCACCGGTCGCTGCTCCTGTCATTGCAACTGTGATTGAAAGATGCCATCAGTTGACGATGTTTTTCCTCTTGTTATTAGCCAATGCCAATGTCCAGAACTACTAAAATGTGATTAAAGAAAATATTAGTGTATATGTATGTAACATTCATATATATTCAGTTGTTTTTTGCGCCCTAAAGCAGAACAAAACCAAAACCAATTAGGCAGAGTGATTGTTCAAAAACTTACAAACCTGTTCCCAGAGCTGCAATTTGTAGAGAGTGCGGACTGTTTTAATGCACCAGTACTAGCGTAAGAAACAAATGTTGGTGGTAGATCCCAAGACAAAAACCAGCAGGAAATACGTAAAGTGGCCTCGAAAGCCTCAACAATATTTTCAGAGAGTGTAGTTTGTGTGAGATTTGTACAACTATTTTGCTTTCAGGTATGTAACATTCATATACTACACTCTCTCAAAATATTGTTGAGGCTTTCGAGGCCACTTTACGTATTTCCTGCTGGTTTTTGTCTTGGGATCTACCACCAACATTTGTTTCTTACGCTAGTACTGGTGCATTAAAACAGTCCGCACTCTCTACAAATTGCAGCTCTGGGAACAGGTTTGTAAGTTTTTGAACAATCACTATGCCTAATTGGTTTTGGTTTTGTTCTGCTTTAGGGCGCAAAAAACAACTGGGGTTTCACGCGCCCAAGTCAAAACTATAGAACACGAAGACAGAGACGAGTTAAAAAACAACTATGTGTCAGTCCCAATTTACATAACAGAAGACAGCTAAAAACAAGCACTTGGAGAAAGGGCTAAAATGATACTATACAGAAACGGAAGTCCAAACTAAAAATTAAATGGCCTTCGCCATATTGCTTTGGTGGATAAAAAGTTAAACGCGGTTGACAACTCACGCATAATTTGCTAAAACGGCCGATAACTCAGACGGCAAAGCCAAGCGGGGACGTAAACGATTAAAAAAATGGGCATTCGGTGGCGGACAGTTAAAACTTTGGCGCAATGTGTACAAAGTGATGGGGTAGCGCCACTTATCAAATGACGATGGCTAAGAAGGCAGTGCCCAATACGCAGCCTAGTTAAAATGGTCTCCCGGCGAGAGGGCCGAGAGGAGGTTGGCCAAGCCGTTGGGAGAGGCTTAATAAGCCGGAGATTATTCCCGTGAAAGGAGAAGCACTGGCCATGCCAAAGGGACAGCATCTCCTGACAGACGGGAATAGAGAGATCGTCAGAGGGAATATAGGAACAAGCGGGCTGAGGTGCGAGGACTGCAGCCTTGGCAGCAGCGTCAGCAGGCTCGCTTCCTGGCAGATCGACGTGACCAGGAACCCACAGAAACATCCCACTGGATCCACCAAGAGTGAGCAATTGACAGTTTTCCTGGACCCGCTGCACTAAGCGATGGGTGGCGTACAGCACACATACACTTTGAAGGGCGCTGATTGAGTCTGAGCAGAGGACACAATTGAAAAGTCTGTGTCGCCGGATGTACTTTGTGGCCTGATACAGGGCGAAGAGCTCGGCTGTAAGTACTGAGCAGTGTGCCGGAAGCCAGCATCGAAAGACACGGGTGCCAATGACGAAGACACACCCGGCCGCACGGTCAGTCAGAGCCATCAGTGTATACAAAAGTACTATCGCGAAGTTCCATGCGAAGGTCATGAAACTGCATGCGATAGAGCTAGGCTGGAATAGTGTCCTTAGGAAGCGAATGAAGACCAAGGTTAACAAGGGCCGCTTCACGAAGCCAAGGTGGTGAAGGGTTCACACTCACCGGGAAAGTTGCAGGTAGTGTTAAGTTAAGCCGCCGTAGCAAGTGCCGAAAGAGGACTCCAGGACGTAACAGAGAAGAGGGACACGCCCCATACTGGCGATCAAAGGTATCATAGAAGAAGGATACATAGGATGAGTGGCCACGCATCGCAGATAAACGGCATGCATACCTGCTGAGGAAAAAGTCACTGCGGTAATTCAGCAGCTTCGGCATACAGACTTTCAACAGGTCTAGTGTAAAAGGAGCCAGGGGCCAAACGGGTGCCACGATGATGGATAGTGTTGAGACGGCATAAGAAGGACAGACGTGCAGACTCATAAACGAAGTACTCATAGTCTAGTTTTGAACGGACAAGGGACCGATACTAACGGAGGAGGGTGGTTCGATCCCCACCTCAGGAAGTACCATTGAGGACATGTAGGACATTGATGAACTGCGTACAGTGGGCTGCCAGGTAAGAAACATGGGAGGACCAAGAGAGTTTCCTATCGAGCATGAGCCCCAGGAATTTCGAGGTTTCAATGAATGGAAGGGCAACAGACCCAAGATGTAAAGATGGCGGGAGAAACCAATTGCGCAGCCAGAAATTCATACAGACAGTTTTGTCAGAGGAAAAGCGAAAGCCATTGTCGGTGCTCCAGGAGCAAAGACGATCAAGACATCGCTGAAGACGCCGCTCAGCGAGACAGGTCCGTGGAGAAATGCAATAGATGGCAGAATCGTAAAAAAAAAAAAGGGCCGGAGATGCCCGGCGGGAGACATGCCATTATAGGGTTAAAGGCGATAGCAAAGAGAACGACGCTTAGGACTGAACCCTGAGGCACACCGTTTCCATAGATGAAGGTGTCCGACAAGGCAGAAACCTTGGTTGAACGATGACACTGGTAGCAGCATATAGGGTTCGGAATGTACGGTCGGACTGTGATAATTTCATAGCATGCTTTGATCTTGGATGGAAGCACTACTCTATCAAAGGTGAGAAAAATAGTGGGCACTAAGGAGGAATCTACCTTTTTCACCACCCGATGGACGGCAATGACACCCTGATCAGAGAGGTAAGATTGTATTTCGGCCTCGGTTAGACCGTCGAGCAGCCTAATGTAAATAACACCATGGGAAGAATTCAAAATTCTATGAGCCTCGACACAAACAGGGTAGCCATGGAGAAGCGAGGCAGCAAGCAGTTGTTATGCTTGAGAATCAGAAGTAGTCTCCAAAAGTAAAGTGCCATTCCGTAAACGAGAACGGAATTTCAAAAGGACCGGCAATTGCATCTACACCTTTCTGAATGATAAACGGATTTACCGTGGTGAGATCACGAGGAACTGTGGTGCAGCAGGAAGGGACTTAGAATCGTTAGCCTCATTACGTTTACTTTTCGTAGACATTGATTGGGAAGATGATTTGCTCATCTCGAGAAAATTCCCAATGACTGCCAGCGTCTCCGATGGAGCGCTCCTTCCAACTGGAGGCCCTCTTCACAAGGGGGCGCTCCCGCCTTAGGTGATTGTTCACACCTCGGGTCACACCATCTGAACACGTGAGGGAGGGACCAATCAGCAATTTGGGAAGGTTGCAGCTCAGGCAATCACCCCTCCTCGGGCCTGGCCCGTACCAGGGGGTACGTGCGAACCCTACCTGTCGGCCCGAGGCTGGGAGTTACACGTTACCCAGTCACCTGTTGTGGTGAGGAGCGCACAGGGATGAAGTAGAAAAAGAGGAACCTCAAACGCCGAAGTCGGGGAACGATGGGAGAAGGGAAACAAAGAAAGGAAACAAAGAAAGGAAAAGGGAACGAAAAACAGTTGCGAGACTGTTCGTATGTCACCGACAGACAACGCAGAACAGTCCCAGTAACACCCCAGACAGGTTCCCCAAGGGAGAGGAGAAGGAACAGCAAGATCATACACATGCAGCACGGAAGGCAAAAGATGCTGCAAAGGCTGGGGCCCCGTGGTAGCCAAGCAGGAACCCGCCAAAGAGTGGCGAGCCACCTGGGGGGCACTATGAATATGAATTAATTTTCGTGAGTTTATCGTTAATTTATGAGAAACCGACAATAATCAGCGAGCACAGGACGGCTCAAGCAATACTTTAAGAAGTGTCAAAGGTAAAAACGGCAGAAAAACATAGCAGTGGAATATGGACATTCTCCATAGGTAAGCTGCGTGGTGTCACGAGCGGCTTCTACTTGTCACGAGATTATTATGTACAGGTAATAGCTCAGTAACTCCAATTCGCACTTTCGTGCCAATTTTCGTGTAATGGTATGCAGTATGAGGAACTTACTCGACGATGCCCTATTAAATGCATTATGTGCGTGCATCACTATACCGCCATTTCAAATCTGCGATATCTAAACCTTTTAATTGCAGTGAGGTTGATACGACTACCCAACATAAGAACCACGTTCTGCAAGATTTTAGGGGAAAAGCCAAAGAAATGACAAGTCGTACACATGCTGCGCTTCTTCGAGTCATTAGGGCTAAGTCAATCACTTAATATTTCTATAACGGGCGGTCAAGAAGTTTCCGTCTGAGGTCATTGCTGCAGCGTATATGCAACGTCTAGCGCGACCTCGATACGAGTATATACACTATGTGATCAAAAGTATCCGGACACCCTTAAAAACATGTTTTTTCATATTTTGTGCATTGTGCTGCCACCTACTGCTACGTACTCTATATCAGTGACCTCAGTATTTATTAGACATTGTACGAGAGCAGAATGGGGCGCTCCACTGAACTCACGGAATTCAAACGTGGCCAGGTGACTGGGTGTCACTCGTGTCATACGTCTGTACGCGAGATTTCCACGCTCCTAAACATCCCTAGGTCCACTGATTCCGATGTGATAGTGAAACGGAAACGTGAAGGGACACGTACAGCACAAAAGCGTACAGGCCGACCTCGTCTGTTGACTGACAGAGACCACTGACAGTTGAGGGTCGTAATGTGCAATAGGCGGACATCTATCCATACCATCACTCAGGAATTCCAAACTGCATCAGGATCCACTCTAAGTACTACGATGGTTGGGACAGAGGTGAGAAAACTTGGATGTCATGGTCGAGCAGCTGCTCATAAGCAACACATCACTCCGATAAATGCCAAACGACGCCTCGCTTGGTGTAAGGAGCGTAAAAATTGGACGATCGAACAGTGGAAAAGAATTGTGTGGAGTGACGAATCACGGTACACAATGTGGCGATCCAATGACAGGGTGTGGGTATGGCGAATGCCCGGTGAACGTCATCTGCCAGCGTGTGTAGTGCCAACAGTAAAATTCTGAGGCGGTGGTGTTACGGTGTGGTCGCGTTTTTCATGGAGGGGGACTTGCACCCCTTGTTGTTTCGCGTGGCACTCTCACAGCACAGGCCTACATTGATGTTTTAAGAACCTTCTTGCTTCCCACTGTTGAAAAGCATCTTTCTGCACTATCGAGCACCTATTCATAATGCACGGCCTGTGGCGGAGTGCCGGCTTGAGTGGCTGAGCGGTTCTAGGCACTACAGTCTGGAACCGCGCGACCGCTCCGGTCTCAGGTTCGAATCCTGCCTCGGGCATGGATGTGTGTGATGTCCCTAGGTTATTTAGGTTTAAGTAGTTCTAAGTTCTAGGGGACTGATGACCTCAGAAGTTAAGTCCCATAGTGCTCAGAGCCATGGCGGAGTGGCTACACGACAATAACATCCATGTAATGGACTGGCCTGCACAGAGTTCTGACCTGAATTCTATAGGACACAGCTGGGATGTTTTGGAACGCCGACCTCGTGCCAGGCCTCACCGACCGACATCGATACCTCTCCTCAATGCAGCACTCCGTGTAGAATGGGCTGCCATTCCGCAAGAAACCTTCCAGCACCTGACTGAACGTATGCCTGGGAGGGTGGAAGGTGTCATCAAGGCTAAGAGTGGGCCAACACCATATTCAATTCCATCATCACCGATGGAGGGCGTCACTAACTTTTAAGTCATTTTCAGCCAGGGGTCCAAATATTTTTGATCACATAATGTAACTATCGACACATAGGCAAAGCATTAGTGTGACACTTGTGTTTTTCCGACGTGTTTACAGGAAATGCGGGAACGTGAGCTATGGCGACGTTATTAGCAAGTGCACCCGAACAGGACCAATGTTCTGTTATTCTTTTCTCGGCTGCTAAAGGACAAACACCGGTAGACATTCATCAAAGAATGAGAATGCGTGTTGCGCAGCATGTCTATCGAGAACCACTGTTGTGGAATGGTGCTGGTCGCGATCGACACAAAAGACTTCCTCATATTGCCAATGTCATAATGCTGAAGTTACGCCAACTCAAGTGGGAAACACTCGAGCACTCGCGCTATAGTCCTGATCCCCATGCGATCATCACGTTGCCGGCCTTAAAATAGTGCTTGAAGGATCGATGATTCCCGTCGAACAAGAATGCGGGCAGTTACGGACTTCTTCACGGAGCAGAACATGGTGTTTTACCGGACGGGTTATCTTCAACGTCGTGCGTCGGTGGGATGATAGCCTCAATGCTCTCACGGCGATTTTGCCCGATTGTCATACCGATTCTGGATTGAATGGACTTCGAACGAAAGCTTTACGATCGCTCCTTATATCTTTGAGATTCCGGATGAACACTGCAATAACGTAAGATTTCGAATTTTCAGAAATTATTTTCTAGTCTACCACAGTAAAAGTGCAGCCTGTCTGGTAAGGAATTGTAAAGCATTGCCACCTGCACCTTCTAAACACCTTAAAATCGTTGAAAAGTTGTTCTCGCAAACTCATTTGAGGTAAAACGTTTCTCAGACTTTAAGGAAGACCATAGCCTGTGTGCATAAATCGCAGTGAGGTGGAAGATAAAATACGAGCCATTACTCTAGGCTCTTTGAGTAGTTTCCTTTTAATTGAGCGAGGTTGGGAGGGGGGAGGAGTGGAGAGTTTTCTACGCTGCAAGGTGGTGCTGCACTGGGAGTTTCAGGTTGTCTAATTAGCTGTGCGCTGACAAATGGGTGGGAACGGAACTCGCCGATTGCTCCTTTGGAAGCTTAGCACAATGGTAGAAACTGGCGCTAATTGGGTCATTCCGACAAGATGGCTTTCCCACCATCGCTCTTTCTGTATAACTTTTTTTTTCATTTGCAGTAAATGTAGTGTACGTCTTACGAAATGGGTTCGAATTAGTGAAACATTTTCTAATTACGCGAAGGAAAGGTATTTTGCGCAGTAGTCTCCAGATATATGTCGCCCTGCTGGAGTAGAAGGATTAGTTGGTATATTAATGTAGCCCTTACAAAGATAATCTAGTTCTTGCAAATGATTGAAAACTTTACAACAGTAAACTTCTTTGGATGCACTCTTTGTTAGTATTTGTGTAACTTCTTCGAAATAAATCCATTGATGACTAAAATAGAAGCTTTTCATTCGTAAGTACAATGAATCATCGCATAGTATCTGTAGCTAGACTCACCTAAGTACACTGACGGAAAAAATGTCAACACCAAGAGCGAGTTGTGCGGCAAACTGAAGTTGGCAGGCGCGTTTCTACGAGGGTGAGTCAAATGAAAACCTTAAATTTGTAATAACAAATCGAAATTTCGCGCCCTTATCCTGTAAGTTGGTAAGCATGCTACAAATAGCGTGTAGAATGGCCTGTAGGTGGCAGCATAGTGCAGATGGACACATACCGTCGCATTATCAGTATAGAGATGGCCGCCCCATTTGCGACTTGCACCAAGGAAGAACAGTGTTCTGTTATTTGGTTTTTGCGTAGTGAAGGTGTGAAACCTACTGAAATTCAGCTACGAATGAAGGTTCAGTACGGTGATGCATGTTTGTCACAGCAGCAAGTCTACGAATGGAGTAGGAATTTCGCAAACAGTGTGACTTCAGTGGAAGATACTCCTCGTCCAGGTCAGGCACAACGAGTTGTGCCTCTACAGAACATTGCAGCAGTTGAAGCCATAGTGAAGGAAAACTGCCGATTGACACTGAATGACATTGCAGCATGTTTACAGATTAGTCATGGATCAGCAGCCGGCCGCGGTGGCCAGGCGGTTCTAGGCGCTTCAGTCCCGAACCATGCGACTGCTAAGGTCGCAGGTTCGAATCCTGCCTCGGACATGGATGTGTGTGATGTCCTTAGGTTAGTTAGGTTTAAGCTGTTCTAAGTTCTAGGGGACTGATGACCTAAGATGTTAAGTCCCATAGTGCTCAGAGCTATTTGAACCATTTGATTCATGGGTCAGCAAACCACATTGTGCATGATGTGCTCCAGTTTCATAAAGTGTCTGCAAGATGGGTGCCACGGCAGCTGACTCCTGAAATGAGAGAACGACGTGTTGATGCTTGTGAAGAACTTCTTCGGCGCCTTGAACGAGAAGGTGATGGCTTTCTTGCAAGAATCGTTACTGGGGACGAAACCTAGGTTCACTTCCACCAACCGGAAACCATACTCACCAGACCTTGCCGGAAGTGATTTCCGTACGTTTGGACCACTCAAAGACGCAATGGGAGGAAAGAAGTTCATTTTTGATGAAGAGGTACGCCACGCAGTGCATGAGTGGTTGCGCAGACTACCAAAAGAATTTTTTTTCTAAAGGAATGTATGCACTTTGTAAGCGCTCGAGGGCTTGCGTTGAGCGTGGGGGAGGTTATGTTGAAAAGTGATACAGCTTTGTACCACTTATGCACAATAAATATTTTAAAAATATTTAAGGTTTTCATTTCACTCACCCTCGTACATCTGGAAGACGACGTATATTCAGATCTCGCGCCAGTCCTATAAGAATGGCGCTAGCAGCGTGCTCGATCGCCAGATCTAAATCAAATGGTTCAAATGGCTCTGAGCACTATGGGACTTAACATCTGAGGTCATCTGTCCCCTAGAACTTAGAACTACTTAAACCTAACTAACCTAAGGGCATCACACACATCCATGCCCGAGGCAGGATTCGAACCTGCGACCGGAGCGGTCGAGTGGTTCCAGACTGAAGCGCCTAGAACCGCTCGTCCAAACCGGCCGGCTCGCCAGATCTGCCTCCGTCGAGCACATATGGCACATCGACAACCGATAACTCCATTGCCATCCACAAATAGCATTAACCGCCCGTGTACTAACTGACCAAGTGCAACAGGCAGGAAACTTCATCCCACAAACTGACGTCCGGCACCTGTGCAGCACAATATATTCACGTTTGCGTGCTTGCATTTAACATTCTGGCGGTTACACCGGTTATTAATGTACCAGCATTTCCCATGATTTTCCAGTGATCTGTCTCGCGCTTACATTAACCTGCGATCTTGGAATGTCAATCACTTAAATGTATTCCCGAAATTTCATCACTCTACATTTATTATTTTTTGGTGTTGCGATTCTTTTTCTGTCAGTGTATTAGTGCGTAATTTTGAATGCCTAATTAAAAGCTTCTCCTGCAGCTACCTGCTTCGAAAATTGATAGGGATGGACTGGGGTGAACATTTACGCTCAGTAATAACAATCTCTAGTACTCGGCTGGAAATTACGCCGGTTGGTACAAATTCGCTCAAACCACGAAGGCTGACGTTGACCTAAATGCAGATTAATCACAGATTTTTTTGAAACTATCCTCGGGACGCAGGCTAGCAGATGTAGCTCAACCTCAAGTCTGGTTCAGAGACACTGTTTCCCAACCGCCCCGACGTCCGTGTGGTTTGAAAGCCAGAAATAGTTTTTCTACGCCCTAAAACACCATGTAACATGTGTGACTCAGCCATCTGCATCGTGTATACCTCTCAGAGAGACTTCCCCCTGTCACTACGCTAACAGATGAGTGATTTCTACCAGTCTAGGTTTCGAACAGGCGTCAGAAGATCCATAGACCAACTGAAGAAACAGAGGATCGTGGAAAGTGCGCAAGACACGGAGGAGTAGAACACGTTGTTGTGCATGTTTCTGCTTGAAGCACTGGAAAGCCACGATTCTGGACGTGGGTTCCACTTCACGTGTATGCAGAAGTTGGACAAAAATATGGAAATACCACACATTATCATGTCTAATACGGCGAAGGAATCCCATTAGCATTCAAAAAAGCATCTCATATTCTCGAAATCGATGTATACACGTACAATATGCTTTTTAAGAGAATATTATGTCGTTCCTCCTGCAAAATAGTGGCAAATACAGCTAACGATGATGATGATGGTGCATACCGATCACTCAACCTTCTGTCCAAAATAGACCACAAAGGCTGAATAACATTGAGATCTGGTGATTGTGGTGACCAGAGAAGACGCGAAAATTCATCTTCGTGCACGCAAAACCAGTCCTGGACGAAGTGAGCTGTGTGAACAGGCGCCCTGTCGACTTTGAATACAGTATCAACATTGGGGAACGAACATGGTACCATGGGATGGACCTCATCAGCCAAAATGGCGACATTATCCTTGGCAGTAATGAGACCTTGCAGAGTAACTTTGGGGACCATGAAACAGCACGATATGGCTGCCCAAAGGACCATCAAACCCCTGCCATGTTTCACTCCTGGGCCTAAAGTTGAAAACAGTAACATGCAAGTCTTACCCAATGGAACAACTTCTTTCCATTGCGCCGCAGTCCAGGTTTTATGGCTTCTGCACAACGTTTTCCTGTTACGGGAGTTTGCATCACTTATGCGTGGTTTTGGAATTCTAGCTCGCCCTGAAATTGTCTGCTTGTTGAGATCCCTAGACAGGTTTTGTGAGCGTAACATTCAGTTTTACAGTGACTTTCGCAGATACCATCTTATTTTTCGTTATAATCCCCTTCAATGACCGCCCGTCACGATCACTCAACACACACTTTCTGCCGCATTGTAACTTAGCGGACGATGTTTCCCGTTTTCCCTGTATGCGGTATAAATCTTCGATACGGCGCCCCTTGAAACAGCAAACACTTTGGCTACTTTGGTTACGGAAGCACCCACCATACGAGAACCAACAATTCGCCACCGTTTGATTTCACTTAACTCCGACATAATGCAAGTACACACAACGCTGTTCTGACCACGACTGACACTTGCAACGTATTGGGGACATTTCACAGGTGTCGTTCGTTGCCAAATAACACAGCGCAACATGCAGGCTCGGCTAGCATCTGCATTTACGTTCAAGTATGCATACCTCGCAATGTTTCCATAATTTTTCCCAACCCCTGTCTCTACCCAGCAACCTCCATGACTCTTGGAACTTTTAAAGGGAATTCAGAAACACTGTACTAGTGTAAGCTCCTTCTTCCTGGCCGCGCTGGATTAGCCGAGGGGTCTCAGGCGCTGCAGTCATTGTCTGTGCGGCTGGTCCCGGCGGAGGTTCGAGGCCTCCCTCGGGCATGGGTGTGTGTCCTTAAGATAATTTAGGTTAAGTCGCTTCAGCCTGGAACCGCGCGACCGCTACGGTCCCAGGTTCGAATCCTGCCTCGGGCATGGATGTGTGTGATGCCCTTAGATTAGTTAGATTTAAGTAGTTCAAAGTTCTAGGGGACTGATGACCTCATATGTTGAGTCCCATAGTGCTCCGAACCATTTGAACCAATTTCCTTCTTCCTTTACTACTGCGCCGGTCACAGACTGACCGATTGGAAGGATAGGGATTGCGACTGTCATATGACTCGTCCTGCGCCCGCTACACACCAGCGGAGTTTACGAGAGCGGTCGATGGGTCGGCAGAAGGAACCGGCCAATCCTTGACAGCAAGTGGGACAGACCGAAGCCTTCTAGATACCAAGTCAAAGTGGTGTTGGTTTGACTGACCAGTCTTTCAGACTGTTCTATTTATTGCAGCTTTAAGTACCGGTACTACAAAACATTGCGTCCAATAGGAGCAAGAAGGAATGAAGGCTAGAGTTAAAAGTTTCGTCAACAGTGAGATTATCAGAGACAAAGCAATAGTTCATTACAAAGAACATAGTGGGTGAGGGGGGGGGGGGGGGAGAAGGAGGGGTGGACTGTAACCTCGGAGGAGCTGTCTTGGCATTCATCTGAAGTGATCTAGACATACGACGGGACCTGTCTCTGGACAGTCTGATTGGGTTTACCATCCGATCCCTCTGAATACGAGTGTAGTGTCCTAACCAGAGGACCATTCTGCCTGTCGAAGTCTTTTCAGGATAACTAAACTTTAAAGACAAAGCTGACGTCAGGAGTGGCCAACGGAAGTGTGATAGCACCGTTCTTGTTCTCCATATACACTGGAATGACAAAAATCATATGATACTTCCTAACATCGTGTCGGTCCTCTTTTGGCGCGGCATAGTGCAGCAATTCTACGTGGCGTGGACTCAAAAAGTCGTTGAAAGTCCTCTGCAGAAATACTGAGACATGCTGCCTTTGTAAAAAAACTAAAAGGTAAACTCCGCCCGAACAGGCCATGAAGGCCCAACGGTAAAACCGTTACTCTATGGCATTGGCCACTTACGTAGCTTGCATTTATCACGAATCTCTCGCATAGCGCAAAGTACCAAGAGACTGGGGGGAAAAATTAGTTGCCTCCTTTATATAAGAAGCGAAAATGAACGGACCCGCAAAATTACAGGTCAATAACCCTAAAATCGGTCTGCTGCAGAATTGTTGAACATATTCGAAAATCTAATATAATACGTAAATTTCCTTCTGACATGAAAGCTCCTGTCCACGAATCAGGGCGAATTTAGAAAGCATCGTTCGTGCGAATCTCAGCTTGACTTTTTCTAGCAGGATCTAGTGCGAACTGTGGATGAAGGGCAACAGTCAGAGTCTATATTTCTAGATTTCCGGAAAGCATTTGGCACGGTGTCCCATTGCAGACTATTAACGAAGGTACGAGCATACGGAATAGGTTCCCACGTTTGTGGGTGACTTGACACAGCTACGTCGATTAAGTATCTAGGCGTAAAGATGCAAAGCGATTTGAAATGGAACGAACATTTAAGGATTGTAATAGGGAAGGCGAATGATCGACTTCTATTTAGTGGGATAATTTTAGGAAAGTATTATTTGTCTGTTAAGGTGACCGTGTGTAGGGCACTAGTGCAATCCGTTCTTGAGTGTTGCCAGAGCTTTTGAGAAACGCACTAGTTCGGATTAACGGTAGACATCCTAGCAATTCAGAGATGGGCTACTAGATGTTTTAACAGTAGTTTCTAACAACACGCAAGTATTACGGAGATGCTCAAATGAGAATCCCTGGAAGAAAGGCGACGTTCTTTTCGATAGTCACAGCTGAGATAATTTAGAGAACCGGCATTTGAAGCTGACTGCAGAACAATTCTACTGCAATCTACGTACATTTCACGTAAGGACCACGAAGATAAGGTAACAGAATTAGTGTTTGTACGGATGGATACATACAATCGTTTTTCCCTCGCTCTATTGTCGAGTCGAACAGGAAATGGAATGATTAGCAGTGGTACAGAGGAGCCACCACTATGCATTATATGGTGGCTTGTAACTGTGTATATAGATACATATGTAGCTGGTGTACGCAATAAACGTTCATGATCTGAGTCAGGTGGCTACGCTAACAATCACTAGGCCTGATTTGGAGAACTGTTGGATACCGAAACCAGGATAACCAGATTAGGTATTTAAAAACAATTAATATACCTCCAGTATATATATACATCGCTGGACAAAAAAATATTTGCTGCACAAAGGAAGGAGTCACCGGATTTGGAGAACTGTTGGATACCGAAACCAGGATAACCAGATTAGGTATTTAAAAACAATTAATATACCTCCAGTATATATACATCGCTGGACAAAAAAATATTTGCTGCACAAAGGAAGAAGTCACCGGAAATATGCAGTTGGTGCCACGAATTGTCAACAGGGATAAAAATACACCATTGGGTTCTAGATTACTACGAATATAGGGTTGCCAAGAACACATATCTTGTGAGACCACCTCGAGCTGCAGTAAGGTTCCTCTGACATCAAGGCATCGATTCGTGGAGATAGTACCTACCGCGCTCTACTCGAAACACTATCTAAGAAAAAATAAAAAAAAAAAAAAGAAATTATCCGAATGAGGCGGAAGTCTGTAGATGTGATTTACATGTACCGACAAAAAAAAAAATGATTAAAAGTTCAGAAAAATTGGATGGTTCGTTCAAGCGAAAGAGCTTCACCAATTGTGCAGGTCAATAACACGCTGGTCCACCTTTGGTCCATATGCGAGCAGTTACTCGTCTTGGCATTGATTGATAGGTTTTATTGTATGTCATGCTGATGGACAAAATGGTTCAAACGGCTCTGAGCACTATGGGAC
The DNA here is from genome assembly GCF_021461385.2 of Schistocerca piceifrons. Lineage (NCBI taxonomy): Eukaryota > Metazoa > Arthropoda > Insecta > Orthoptera > Acrididae > Schistocerca > Schistocerca piceifrons. The sequence continues at coordinate 420,682,410 of NC_060149.1, read as the reverse complement.
TCAACTGCAGAGGTCCTCAGTCCCCTAGAACTAAGAACTACTTAAACCTAACTAACTTAAGGACATCAGACACATCCATGCCCGAGGCAGGATTCGAACCTGCGGCCGTAGCGGTCGCACGGTTCCAGACTGTAGCGCCTAGAACCGCTCGGCCACTACGGCCGGCCTGAGGGACATCTTGTCAGACCCTTTCCAACTGGAGCGTTAGCTCGTCAGAATCCTGATATGGTTGAAAGGCCCTGCCCTTGGCGCTCCAAACATTCTCACTTGTGGAGAAATCCTGCGACCTTGCTGCCCAAAGCAAAGCAAGCTGTAGAAACTCTCCCAGTCTGCGTGCTGGCCTTACGTTGCTGAAATTAAGATAAGGACGGCTTGACACGAAGGGCAACAACACGGGTAGTAGAATATTTGCTTTAAGTGTGCTATGGAGACAACCCAAGGGGGAGTACTGAATCGAATTGGGGGAAAATGATTATGGCACAACCTGATTGTCAGAAGAGGTTGCATGATAGGACGCTTCCAGAAGTATCAAGGAGCCGTCAGTTTGGTGATGGAGGGAAGTGGGGAGGAGAGGTAAAAAACAATGGAGAGAGATCAAGCCTCGAATACAATAAGCTGTTTTAAAAGGATTTAGATAGTAGTAGTTAAGCAGAGATGAACAGACTTGTACAGGATACACTAGCGTAGACAGGTGTATCGCACTAGTTTCTGTACTGAAGACGACGCAACAGTGACAACGAATATCTGCCTATACTTGGACAAAATGTCAAGTTGGTATCGATTATCAAACCATCTAGAACAGTACAGTTTGTAAACCAAAAGGCAGGAAAGCACAGCTTGCGAATACACTGTCATTTTCATGTGTATGGCACCTTGTTCTGATTTAGCACTCATAAATGGTTTGAAAGCTGAAACCAGTTGAAGGAAGAAGTCTAAATAAACACACATACGTGGAAAAATGCCGCCTTTAATAAATTTATGGTTGGTGTGTACCACGCTTAAGAGTATACAACAAATAACGCGAGAGGCCGCAACGACACAGGCATAACCACTCGCCAGACACCTAAGTTCATAGCAGCAGCCACCAGATGACTCTCACAAATTCGGACTATATTCTGCTTCCGCGCCACACTTATTTGTGCGTCGTATGCGTCCGCTGCCAAAGACAGCACCTTCAACCGTGGACTACGTTGCTTCCGCCTTGTACTGCTGGACATGGAATTTTTTTCGCCAACAGGTACAAAACACAATGCAGCGTGGACACATACAAAACTACAACCCAGCCATTAATTTATTTCAGTGCCTGCAGTCAGCTTAGCACAGTGCGTTACAGTAAAATATTCTGAAAACTACTTTCCAACTTAACAGTTGCTATTTACAGAGAAGTAGAACCATTAACTGAGCGTCTGCAGTCATTACAGTTAGTTATAGCGATATTATTTATACTGCCGAGAGACAGCCAAGTTATTTAGATTTCATTGTGCTGGTTGGTTATAATTAAAATACAGCTGCTCACAGAGATGCAGAGTGGACTATAGTTATAGTATGGCAACGAAACTTGGTAGATGGTAATGCGTTAATGCTGAACCGATTTACATTCGGGAGGACGACGGTTCAATCCCGCGTCCGGCCATCCTGATTTAGGTTTTCCGTGATTTCCCTAAATCGCTTCAGGCAAATGCCGGGATGGTTCCTTAGAAAGGGCACGGCCGATTTCCTTCCCCATCCTTCCCTAATCCGAGCTTGTGCTCCGTCTCTAATGACCTCGCTGTCGACGGGACGTTAAACAGTAATCTCCTCCTCCTCCTGAACCGATTTACACTGGAAAAAGTTAATTCCAATTCTGGCCACTAGGTGCAAATCTGGCGCTATACAATGAAGGACATACACGGTGCCATTTGACAATATGACTGTCTAGAAGAGAGACCGTGCACTGCTAGTGAAACTGTTACGTCAACTGCAGCAATTACTGTGCTGCATTGAGAGAATATCGCCTACTGGAAGGACTGAGGAGAGGTGCAATGTCATAAAATGGTTAAAAGAAGATAATGCTGAAATTCGAGAACACCAGTGAGCTTGTTGTGGCACCTGGAAAAGAAAGGCGACCTATCCTGGGGGAAGTTATTGACGAGGCCGCTGTTGCTGTTACTGACCACGCACCACGTGTCCAGGGTAGTGCTAATGCTTTTGCAGTTGCACGACAATTGTTGATGCTTGGTCAACAGTATGGAAAGTGTTGCCATCTATTTTACACTGGTACCCGTACAAGATCCACATTGTTCAGCAACTGAAAGCTCATGATCCAAAGCAATGTTCTGAATTTGCTCTTTGGTTTGTGGCACAGGTCGAAGTCGATAACACGTGATCGGGCAATATTCTATAAAGCTGCGAGGCACATTTTACACTGCAGGGTGCAGTGAAGACACAGAAATGCCGAATTTCGGGTAGTGTTAAACCGCGTGTTATGTACGAAGAGACACTGCACTCGCTGTACCAATACGTGACTGTGTGGTGTGGATTCACAGACATCTTTATTCTCTATCCGCTCTTCTTTGAAGAGAATACACTCAGAGGCCCTGTCAGGTTTACCGTGACGTATTTGGAAATTTGTGGTAAGGACTATGGGACCAAACTGCTGAGGCCATCGGTCCATAGGATTACACTCTAATTAAACTAACTTACGCTAAGAGAAACACACGCACACCCATGCCCGAGGGAGGACTCGAACCTCCGCTGGGGGGGGGGGGGGGGGGGGGGGGGGCTGCGCGAACCGTGACAAGACGCTCTAGATCGCGCGGCTTACCGTGACGTCTGCACGTTATCGAGACGTCCTTACACAATATGTGATTCCTGCTTTGTAAGAGCGCAGCTGTGGGGGAACCACTGTTTTCGTGCAAGACGGGGCAACACCTTATGTTGTTCGACTAGTGAAAGATCTGTTTAATGTAACCTTCAAAACAGAGGTTTTTCAGATGCATGGCCTGAAAGATCACGTGATCTGAATCCATATTAGTTTTGGCTCTGGGGATATCTAAAAGCGCCGGCCGCGGTGGTCTCGCGGTTCTAGGCGCGCAGTCCGGAACCGTGCGACTGCTACGGTCGCAGGTTCGAATCCTGCCTCGGGCATGGATGTGTGTTATGTCCTTAGGTTAGTTAGGTTTAAGTAGTTCTAAGTTCTAGGGGACTGATGACCAAAGCAGTTGAGTCCCATAGTGCTCAGAGCCATTATCTAAAAGCCGGCCGTTGTGGCCGAGCGGTTCTAGGCGCTTCAGACCGGAACCGCGCTGCTGCTACGGTCGCAGGTTCGAATCCTGCCTCGGGCTTGGATGTGTGTGATGTCCTTAGGTTAGTTAGGTTTAAGTAGTTTTATGTCTAGGGGACTGATGACCTCCGATGTTAAGTTCCATAGTGCTTAGAGCCATTTGAACCATTTGATATCTAAAAGAACGCGTTTACCAGAGACTCGTTGGGTCTTTTCCTGATCTGAAGGTCAATATACAGGGACACGTTACACAGATTCCACCGGAACTGCTGCGATCAACAGTTGATCAAGTCGTTTTACGGATGCAGCATCTCGTCGACGTTACTGGTGCTCTTATTGAGCAAATTGTGTAAGCAGCCGTTAATAAAATCATCAACATGCCTTTCTCACATGCTTGATCTTTTCTGTCCACGTCCCATTCCTAATCCATTACATACGGCAACGTTTCTATAGTCTCTTTCTTGCATTCACAGTACCATATTTGCACCTGATGGCCAAAATTGGCACAAATTTTTTTCCGCAGTTAATCGGTTCTTCATTAACACATTAGGATGTCCACTAAGTTTTGCTGCCGTACGATAATTACAGCTCTCAGTGGACCTCTGTCAGTAGCCGTATTTCTATTATAACCACCCGCTATTAGGTGTACTATTAGGTATACGACGACGAGTGCCATGCAACAAACTGTACAAAAGTTTGGTACCAATTTGCAACGCTTAATAAATGTTATTTATCTCTTATCGAGTTGCCACATTCCATTATAGTACCGCTCTATCATACAATTGTTTAATTATCAAGCTTGCAATCAGCCATCTTTGTGAACTATGGAAGGGAAACACTTTACAGCTGTAGTGGATGTCTGGGCTGAATTAATAGTAGCATTCAGTTACTACATTGGCAATAGCTGTGGTGCGCACTAAGAAGACACGTTCATAACAGGAGGGAATAAGGCAATACTGTGTGCTCTAGGAGCCTGCTAAGAACAGCAATACAGTTTTCCCGAATTGTCCCCTACGCTCATGGCCTAAATGACGGAATGCCAGCGGCTGTTGATACTTGTGACAAAACCGCTCTCTTCGAACGCGTCCCTATTTGACAACTGCTCTCCGCACGCTGCACGACCGTAAAAAAGCATTGCGTGTAGCACAATGGGTTGCGCGTCAAGATGCCTCTTGGAAGTGCAGCATGCTACCTTCCTCCGACTCAGGACCAAGTTCGGCGCGTCCCCTCTGGCTGCACTTCGGTCGTCGCGTGCCAGCAGTGAAAGGTGGACCTTGAGCTGATCTTGCTGGCCTTACTGTGTGTGTGTGTGTGTGTGTGTGTGTGTGTGTGTGTGTGTGTGTGTGTACGCCCGCGTGCAAAAGCTTGCCGCCGGTTCTCTACATCCCTGGTTTCTCGTAGGCGGGTGCTAAAAATAGCTACTGTACTCCACCAGCACTGTAAGCGTTAACACCTTCCAGGCGTTACTAATATAGAATATCGACCGACCGCGTTGCTTATCACCCACACCCATTTTAGCGACAAGGCAACTAATATTCTGGTGTGGTACTCTGTGCAGTTGTTAAACGTAAATGAACGGCATGAATTCCCGGCGTTCGCGAGATTAGGACGTTGTTGTTGTGGTCTTCAGTCCTGAGACTAGTTTGATGCAGCTCTTCATGCTACTCTATCCTGTGCAAGCTTCTTCATCTCCCAGTAACTACTGCAACCTACATTCTTCTGAATCTGCTTAGTGTATTCATCTCTTGGTCTCCCTCTAAGATTTTTACCCTCCACGCTGCCCTCCAGTACTAAATTGGTAATCCCTAGATGCCTCAGAATATGCCCTACCAACCGATTACTTCTTCTTGTCAAGTTGTGCCACTAACTCCTGTTCTCCCCAATTTTATTCAATACCTCCTCATTAGTTATGTGATCTACCCATCTAATCTTCAGCATTCTTCTGTAGCACCACATTTCGAAAGCTTCTATTCTCTTCTTGTCTAAGCCATTTATCGTCCATGTTTCACTTCCATACATGGCTACACTCCATACAAATACTTTCAGAAAAGACTGCCTGACACTTAAATCTATACTCGATGTTTACAAATTTCTCTTCTTCAGAAACGGTTTCCTTGTCATTGCCAGTCTACATTTTATTTCCTCTCTACTTCGACCATCATCAGTTATTTTTCTCCCCAAATAGCAAAACTCATTTACTACTTTAAGCGTCTCATTTCCTAATCTAATTCCCACAGCATCACTCGATTTAATTCGACTACATTCCATTATCCTCGTTTTGCATTTGTTGAAGTTCATCTTATATACTCCTTTCAAGACACTGTCCATTCCGTTTAACTGCTCTTCCAGGTCCTTTGCTGTCTCTGATAGAATTACAATGTCATCGGCGAACCTCAAAGTTTTTATTTCTTCTCCATGGACTTTAATTCCTACTCCGAATTTTTCTTTTGTTTCCTTTACTGCTTGCTCAATATACAGATTGAATAACATTGGGGACAGGCTACAACCCTGTCTCACTCCCTTCCCAACCGCTGCTTTCCATTCATGCCCCTCGACTCTTATAACTGCCATCTGGTTTCTGTACAAATTGTAAATAGCCTTTCGCTCCTTGTATTTTACCCCTGCCACCTTCAGAATTTGAAAGAGAGTATTCCAGTCAACAGACAAAAGCTTTCTCTAAGTCTACAAATGCTAGAAACGTAGGTTTGCCTTTCCTTAATCTATTTTCTAAGATAAGTCGTAGGGTCAGTATTGCCTCACGTATCCCAACATTTCTATCTAAACTGATCTTCCCCGAGGTTGGCTTCTACCAGTTTTTCCATTCGTCTGTAAAGAATTCGTGTTAGTATTTTGCAGCCGTAGCTTATTGCAGGGCCGGCTCTCCCAAGGCTATCAGTACTTCTAATGGAATTTTGTCTACTCCCGGGGCCTTGTTTCGACTTAGGTCTTTCAGTACTCTGTCTTCACGCAGTATCATATCTCCCATTTCATCTTCATCTACATCCTCTTCCGTTTCCGTAATATTGTCCTCAAGAACGTCTCCCTTGTATAGACCCTCTATATACTCCTTCCACCTTTCTGCTTTCCCTTCTTTGCTTACAACTGGGTTTCCATCTGAGCTCTTTGTATTCATGCAAGTGGTTCTCTTTTCTCCAGAGGTCTCTTTAATTTTCCGGTAGGCAGCATCTATCCTACCCCTAATGATATACGCCTCTACATCCTTACATTTGTCCTCTAGCCATCCCTGCTTAGCCATTTTGCACTTTCTGTCGATCTCATTTTTGAGACGTTTGTATTCCTTTTTGCCTGCTTCATTTACTGCATTTTTGTATTTTCTTCTTTCATCAATTAAATTCAGTATCTCTTCTGTTACCCAAGGACTTCTATTAGCCCTCGTCTTTTTACCTACTTTATCCTCTGCTGCCTTCACTACTTCATCTCTCAAAGCTACCCATCCTTCTTCTACTGTATTTCTTTCCCCCATTCTTGTCAATCGTTCCCTAATGCTCTCTCTGAAGCTCTATACAACCCCTGGTTCTGTCAGTTTATCCAGGTCCCATCTCCTTAAATTCCCACCTTTTTGCAATTTCTTTAGTTTTGTTCTACAGTTCACAACCAATAGATTGTGGCCGGCCGCGGTGGTCCAGCGGTTCTAGGCGCTCAGTCCGGAACCGCGCGACTGCTACGGTCGCAGGTTCGAATCCTGCCTCGGGCATGGATGTGTGTGATGTCCTTAGGTTAGTTAGGTTTAAGTAGTTCTAAGTTCTAGGGGACTGATGACCACAGATGGTAAGTCCCATAGTGCTCAGAGCCATTTTGAACCAATAGATTGTGTTCAGAGTCCACATCTGCTCCTGGAAATGTCTTACAATTTAAAATCTGGTTCCTAAATCTCTGTCTTACCATTATATAATCTATCTGAAGCCTGTCAGTATCTGCCTCGAAAAATTTTCTGAGTTAACGTTGCTATTATCTTCGGGGGGTGAATATGACCCAGATAGGACCTACATCTTCCGTTAAGTTTTTATATTTAAACCCCAGCGTTCGAAATTTAATTACTGTTTTTCTGTACATTCTAAGTGTATTGAGGCTCAGATGAAAAAAAAAGTTTTCTCCCCTTCATTGTAACTTAATTTGTTACAGTTCTGTCCCTTCGATCTATATGAGACAGGTGTTTCAAAATTCACAGCATGTACAAATATCAGCAGTAATGTTTAATTTCTGTGTGTCTGTGATACATCCATAATGGTTTCTCTATACTAACGCAGGCCTCTATTGAAATGTGTGGAGTTTCAGAACACTGCATGTCGTTTCTTACGCTCAAATTACCAAGACATTATCGCTACCAGTAATGTTTCATTATCTATTTGGTGCGCACGCAGTTTATGTATCTAATTTAGTATCTTCTGTGTGGTTATCATAACGAAAATTTTGCTTTCTGACGAGCAGTTGGACGCAGTAAATGCATCTCACAGTGAGAAGACTATTTCTAAAGAATAAAATCAAATCAATGACGACAGAATTCATCCTATATCTGAATCAGAACACACCTCAGGTACTGATGCTTCACGTGGAAACGTGCAACCGGCGTGAAAGGTTCAGTCAAGAGACAAAAATATCTTGTAGAACTTAGAACATTTTCCACAAACTAGAATTGCAAACGTTATAAAACTGATCCCTGGTCGAACAAGGTATGCAATATCCGGAGTAAGTGATATAAAATTCTCTTCTCAAGCTCTTATCGACAATACTGAGAGAGTATTGTGGTGAAAATGGCTGATATTGACGATCAAAAGGTTTATGGTGGCAGATGATAAGAAATAGATCAAATCACAAGCGAAGCCTATATTGATTTTTCATTGCGTACTTGTGTGTATAAATAATATGGTGAAACAACAAAGAGTCTATGGAATCCAGAAACAGGTCTGTCATTTTTCCTACCGTAATGCCACAGAAACAATTCTGGTGCATCTCACGTGCGTTAGGCCACCATTAAAATTCTGCTCGAAGAGCGCATATAGCAAACAACACGTTAGCACTTATAAGAGTACCGTGGGAAAAGTTGGTGGAAATACTTTCGAATCTATATAATCTTGGCATAAATTCAACCGCAAATGAGCAAATAGAACGTATTTTAAATCATAATAACTTTTAGTAATTTACGTTAACCCCTTAAATATTTGTCAGGTCATAATGATCCGTAAGAACATATGCGTGTAGCTCTTTTAATGAAAGAAACTTGGTTAATACTCAGTGTTCTTTCCTACCATTCAAGCAATAAGGGCAGAATAACAGCGAGCGTTTAGCTTTCACTGTGACGGAGCGGTGTAAGAGGTACTTAAATAACTCAGATTTCATGATGTGACAAGTTGTCATACGGATGAGGTTGCCACCGTGAGTTGGGTGTAGGTTGGGGGTGGGGGCGTATGGAAGGTGGAGGCGGCGGTTGTGATGGGGTGGAATAATGCAAGGTAGTACGTCTTTCCATTACGAAGTGTAGACGCTCGTTTAATAATCGTCGCCCGATTTTATTGCACAAGCTGCAAGAACACGCGAGATATGAAGGAAAGAAGTACTTCTTGCGATTCTTGGACTTTATTAATATCATCCACGCAGATTTTACAGCTATTTCAGCTAGAATAAACAGTCTTGGAGAATAAGCCTGAATATTCTTTTGTAAAAACATGCCTTTAGTGTTTGACGTGCCATCGGTAGTGAGTGCTCAATTTCTACTTACCTATTTCTGTTTTAAGTCCCCACAGATACCCCTAGTTTAGGTTTCTGCTACAGCTTGTTAAAAGCAGAAACCGCATGAAAGATGGCGGACAAGAAATCGTGCTCGTTCCAAATCTCCTGTACAAAGATGTCGTTAGTGAGAATGCCTGCGGTGTAATCTACATAGATTAAATGAATAAACATACATTGTCACAAACGCCTCACATCTTTCTAAATGCGCCTTAACCCTTCGAGTACCAGTGATTCCTGCCTGAAACCACCATTTTGTTACGTTTTTTTAAAAGTGTTAGGGCCTTTCGCATGAAACTACCGATGCTATTGCAAGACAGGGAAGTTTATTGGTACACTGAGGTAAGTCTACGAATGTAGGGCATTATAGCAGTCACGTACAGCGTTTAGAACAGCAGTTGGCGCGAAATAGTGCTACGCGACTGTAAGAGATTGTGGCATGCGTGTTTTTTTAATATAGTGATCATATTGAGAACATAACTGATCCTGAAAGTAAGTATATCTAAAGTTATTGTAACGTAAATTTGAGTTTGTACTACTGCTGTTGTGAGTAGTTTAGAAATGAAACGACTAGAGAGATGAATTTCTTAAATTTTAGGCCCATTTTTGCTTGTTATCTACAACTATAATTTTTTGTTTTATGAGCTCTGGAAGTTTCGAAATGTGGGATTGTGTGTAGCAACATTGCTAAATTGCTTTCAAATACAACTCATAAAACGATGGGTGGCTGAAAACTATGTCCTAGTGGTTCCAAAGTGAGACAACAACTTTAATTGATTGTTTACTCTTTGCCAATGTCTTCTTGCCGCTATTTTGTCGAAAGTCGACATGTTGAGAAACGTGGCTGTTGTACTTAAGGTTTAGCTGTTTTTTATATAAATTATAAACCTTTATGTCTTCTTGTATTTGTTGCTTACTATGATGATAAAGATCAATTTTGCAAAAAATTTTAAAATTAATTTTATTTATCGCTGGGACTAAAAGGGTTGAGAGTAACGCGAGTACACTATGGAAGCACAAATCACCTGACGTCACTACGATGAGACACGAGGCCCAGGAGAAAGACAGGCCGCAGCGCCTACGTCACGAAGGTAGGTCTGAACTTCCTCTCTCGCTCAGCACAGAAGACAAAATGCATTTCGAAACCTGTTAACTCGTAGTTGGGCGTGTACGTACTAACGAGAATTGCATCTTCTGCTGATATCTACTGCTATGAAGTCTTACTAATTAACAGTACTACAACAAAATTTAAGATCAGTACTCGATATAAATGGTGTAACGGCTTGTTTATAGCATTTAGTCTCCTCTGCTTAACAGTCCTCATTTCATACAAGAAGTGGTGCCTTATGCCACTGATAATCATTTTGGCATGATTTTAATTTTATTATACCCCAGTACAACTGTAACAAATTATTGGTAGGCCTATGAACTTCCTATTATTGTAGGACTAATATCAGTAAACCGAGCGAGGTGGCGCAGTGGTTAGACACTGGACTCGCATTCGGGAGGACGACGGTTCAATCCCGCATTCCGGCCATCCTGATTTAGGTTTTCCGTGATTTCCCTAAATCGCTCCAGGCAAATGCCGGGATGGTTTCTTTGAAAGGGCACGGCTGACTTCCTTCCCCGTCCTTCGCTAATCCGATGAGACCGATGACCTCGCTGTCTGGTCTCCTTCCCCAAACCAACCAACCAACCAACTAATAACAGCAAGATTCCATAATAGCGGATTCCAGTAGAAGATGCAATTCTCGGTTTACTTACACATCTAGTTACGAGTTAACAGGTGTAGAAACGCAGTTTGTTTGTCGAGTTGAGCGAGCGACGAGCGCAGGCCTACCTTCGTGACGTACGCACCGCGGTCTGTTTTTCTCGTAGGCCTCGGATGAGGCAGGGGTTTGCTGCCTTCCTCAGCTGCAGCCGCGGCCGCTGTGGCCGAGCGGTTCTAGGCGCTTCAGCGCGGAACCACGCTGCTGTTACGGTCGCAGGTTCGAATCCTGCCTCGGGCATGGGTGTGTGTGATGTCATTAGGTCAGTTAGGTTTAAGTAGTTCTAAGTTCTAGGGGACTGATGACCACAGATGTTAAGTCCCACAGTGCTTAGAGTCATTTGAACCAGCTGCAGCCTGCCGTGTTTCTTTATCGCAGTGTGCACGTGACTCGTCACTTCGTCGAACCAGAATGATATGACTAATGTCCATGAGTGTTCGTGCTGTTAAATGAGTTTTTCTGGGTTATAATTAAATACAGAAGCTGGATTATCCAACACCACCCCACCTCCCGTCCTCCCTCTCTCAAAACTCTTTTTGTCCAGGTTGCTACGTTAGTGCGAGCGCGAACGACTAAGTTAGCTAGCTGACATCGTGGCGGTGGAAGTCATTTTAATCACTTGCATTTGATTGGTGAGGGGAGAGAAGGCGGTTGTGCGTGTTGATCAGACTATGTGTCATTTTTTAGATTCTCCCGAACCTCTCCACATTATGTAATGAAGTGTGGACACTTCACACTATGGAGGGTCGTCCATTTTCTTTTAAGCAAGGCTGTGTTTCCAGTCAATTAAGATTATGTACAGATGGCTCCTTGACTCGCACAGAATACTCTGCAGCCAGCTATAGAGCGCTGGTCGTGCGGCCAGATTAATTTCTCTTCATAACTGATCTAGCTGTGTGAAATGATACCAACCAATAACGTTAGCCCCACTGTGCGCATTACTGAACTGGAGACAGAAGAGCTGTTGCACATTAAAAATGGCGTCGTTGGTTGGGTAGAAATGGCCGACGGCAAAACAGCTATGTTTCACTTCACTTTACACCACGACTACAAAATCACACACCTGGCGGTGGGGAGCGCATCATCAGCCTCTCAATTCCCAATTACTACCCATTCCAATGAATCTTTTCTCCCTTTTGCACCACCCTATAAACATGTTTACATTCAATACCGTACAAGAAGACTTCTGGGCCTACAAGAACATAAGCAGCGAGCAGCACAGCGTTTGCAGTCTTACCTGTATGGTTCGTTGCTGCCTGGCGATGATGGTGTCCCTCTGGGCTAGGAGATTGCCCAGGTCCTTCTGCTTGCGACAGAGTCGCGACTCGAACAGTATCAGCTGCGCAGACAGCGTCTTCAGCTGCTCAGCGCGTTCTCGCGCCATTCGCACGAACAGCTCCTCCTGAAAACACCAGAGCACTAATTAAAATCTTCTGAGCACCAACAGAATCAGAGTGCTTCTGTATCCCGGTGTCATTCGGCACGGTTCACATTCGGTTTTTGTAAACTGAAATCGTACTCTCATTCACAGAGAGTCAATGTGCAGACGTCTGCAGACTTGCTTATCCTCAAAAGAGCAATGATCACTCTCAAACGGCAGGTGGCAACACTAGCAGTGGAGGGTATATAAAGAGTGTTGGGGGCGGGGGGGAGGGGGGGAGGCGTCGGAAACAGGGCAGTCGTCGTCGTAGTGCGGAAACAGAGCGGTTTATCTGACGCCCAAAATGGCATGATCATTGGCTTCTGGACCGAAGGCGGAAGTATTTCGGAAACGGTTAAGTTTGTAAGCTGTTCGCGTGTTGCAGTGCTTGAAGTGCCGGGTGATCAAAAAGTTATTATAAATTTGAAAACTGAATAAATCACGGAATCATTTAGATAGAGAGGTACAAATTGACACACATGCTTGGAATGACATGGGTTTTATTAGAACCAACAAAATACAAAAGTTCACAAAATGTCCGACAGATGGAGCTTCATCTGATCAGAATAGCAATAATTAGCATAACAAATTAAGACAAAGCAAAGATGATGTTCTTCACAGGAAATGCTCAATATGTCCACCATCATTCCTCAACAATAGCTGTAGTCGAGGAATAATGTTGTGAACAGCAGTGTAAAGCATGTCCGGAGTTATGGTGAGGCATTGGCGTCGGATGTTGTCTTCCAGCATCCCTAGAGATGTCAGTCGATCACGATACACTTGCGACTTCAGGTAACCCTAAAGCCAATAATCGCACGGACTGAGGTCTGGGGACCTTGGAGGCCAAGAATGACGAAAGTGGCGGCTGAGCACACGATCATCACCAAACGACGCGCGCAAGAGATCTTTTAAGCGTCTAGCAATACTTTGTTCTTTTTCAGTTCTAAAAAACCCCATGTCATTTCAAACTAGTGTGTCAATTTTTACCTCTCTATCTACATTATTCCATGGTTTATTGAGTTTTCAAATTTATACTGACTTTTTGATCACCCGGTATATCGTGCAAGACAAAATGGCGCTTTCCAAAACCAGCACCGAGGACACTGGTGCACCACGGGCCATAGATGACAAGAGTGAAAGAAGCGACGGCTGCGGAGATGTGTACGGGTGAATAGACGTGCAAATGTTGAGCAGCTGACCGCCCAGATGAACCAAGGGCTTACCAACAGAATCTCCTCAACGACCGATCAGTGAACGTTGCTGCATATGGGCCCCCACAGCAGGCACCTGGTTCATGCCCCCATGATAACTGCTGTTCATCGGCGACGAAGGTTGGAATTTACACTCCGAAGTCTTGTCTTCTTTTTGTAGTTAAGGGGTCGGGGTTGTTTGGGGAAAGAGACCAAACTGCGAGGTCATCGGTCTCATCGGATTAGGGAAGGATGGGGAAGGAAGCCGGCCGTGCCCTTTCAAAGGAACCATCCCGGCATTTGCCTGGAGCGATTTAGGGAAATCACGGGAAACCTAAATCGGGATGGCCGGACGCGGGATTGAACCGTCGTCCTCCCGAATGCGAGTCCAGTGTGTTAACCACTGCACCACCTCGCTCGGTAATTTACACGCCAGTATCGCAACTGGACGTCCAGTGAGTGGCGACAGGTTGCCTTTACAGTCGAATCAAGTTTTATGCTCCATAATACAGATGACTGTTGCAAACATCCAGGTCGGAGGAGTGAGCGTTATTATCTGAAGAATGTTTTCGTGGCATTCTCTGGATAAACTCGTCAGTCTGTAAGGCCAAATGGATCAACGCAAGTATGCATCTATCCTTGGGGACCATGTCTACCCCTGCATGCATTTTGTAGCTCCTGCAAACGACGGCATCTACCAGCAGGACAATGCAACTTTTTCAAACAGCTCGCAGTGTACATGCGTTGTTCGAACTGCACCAGATTGAGTCTACCGTACTCCCCTGACCACCAAGCTCCCTGGAGTTAAACTAAATCGAGAATCTGTGGGACCGCCTCGATCGGGTTGTTCGCGCCATCGATCCTCAACCACGAAAGCTGGTGCAGCTGGCCACGGCAATCGAGTCGGCATGGCTCCACATCCCTGTCGGTATCTTCCAGAACCTCCGTCTAGCACCGGTCCGCACTGCGACCTTGGTCACGTTAATGTGACTGGACGGTGTATTTTAGTGTTTTAATACGCTGCCACTGTTGAAGTGCGCGTCATTTATGTTGGCGGCCGGGTTTAGGTTCGTTCTGCGCATCTGACGTCACAAAAAACAGTCAGCCGATGGACAGAGAACGACATTGCCAGACCTCGACTGCAGTGCAGAGCATGGACGAGTGTCTTCAGTTTTAGAGACGTTCAGTCATAAATAAAGTAATAGAACAAAAGCAACGTCTTGATAGCAGACTTTCTTTTATAGAAAGTTTGGAAAAAGCATTCTTTATACCAATTGCTTCATATTCTATTAATTAATTAAACCAAACAAGTAATAAGACTCCTAATTCAGGTGATAGCAAGGAAAGGTGTTTGTATCAATCTCACAAACCGCTTTTTCGCAATAAAGAACGGCGGTAATTGTTTATTTCCTATTGTACGTCGACGAAGCGTGAGTAATTCATCGTCATACCAACAGTGTTTGTCAGTATTTTGCGGGACGTGTTAGAGACCTGATGGCGTTCTGTATGCAGACGAGCTGCGTTAGCGTAACGGTTAAGGTGTTGGGCTTCTACGTTAAAGGTTCTGAGCTCAAACCTTGTGCGGAACTTAATATTTTAATTATTTAAAAACAATATCGAAGTGCCTTACTTCACGAATTATATTCGTTTGAATGCAATTTTTTGAAATTTCTAGTGCTTTGTCTCTTCATTAACCCTTTCGCTACTGCAGACACGTGCTCCCCGCATTCCGCGCTGTGCGCGATTTTGTCATCACTGCACTGCTCGCCTGTGCAGACACATGGTGTTCCCACTGCTTTGACACACTTATCATTCGATTTCACAAAAACTATTTGGCCTAAAAATTAGATTTTTACACGTCTTCTTGACTGATACCTTCCCCCATAAATGACTTAATTTTGTTTCGATGTTCAATGCAGTTATTATGCATCATTTTAATGTAGTAAACCATTGCACGAAATTTTGAAGTGTTTGCAGAGGTAGAAGTCCATAGCGTATACTTTCCGTATGGTCGATTCTAGTTGCTACAATGTTGAGAATGAAATGTGGACAAGATGCCTAAATTTCATATAAAATTTACTGTATAACAATATCTCATTTAAGTACCACATAGGTGTCGTATGTAATATGGAGAAATATTCCGTCTTTCGCGACTGTAACAAAAGTTTTATTTACACTGAGCACGTTTGGATTTATTTTAAAGCACTTCAATCAATGAAAGGTATGGCACATACACAATGGTACTTATGTTCTCTTCCTTGTTTTTGTTTCACAGTCGCAGTTTTATCAATGGTATTGAAATATATTCCTCTTCCGCAACTGTAATAAGCGACTTGTTTAGACCAGACGCGTTTCTCTCTTTTGAAGCATCTTCAGTGGACAGTATTTTGTCTCCTCCCTTGCCAAGTCACCTTTCGTAGTTTTGTGCTGCGGTAACACAATATTCAACGTTTGTGTTGGCTGATCAGTGTTTTAGCAAATAAATGATGTTTGTGTGTGATACACAAAAATTATATTTGACATAGCTCAGAGCGCTTCACTGATAGCCGGTATATTCAAGTCCTAATGTTTTTGTAAGTCCACAGTTTTGTTTAATGTATTTTGTCTACTTCCTTTTGACTGATTGAAGTGCTTTAAAATAAATCCAAACGTGCTCAGTGTAAATAAAACTTCTGTTACAGTCGCGAAAGACGGAATATTTCTCAATATTACATACGACACCTATGTGGTACTTAAATGACATATTGTTATACAGTAAATTTTATATGAAATTTAGGTATCTTGTCCACATTTCATTCTCAACGTTGTGGCAACTAAAATCGACCATACGGAAAGTATACTCTATGGACTTTTACGTCTGCAAACTCTTCAAAATTTCGTGCAATGGTTTACTATATTTAATGCTGCATAATAACTACGTCGAACATCGAAACAAAATTAAGTCATTTACGGGGGAAGGTATCAGTCAAGAAGATGTGTAGAAATCTAATTTTTAGGCCAAATAGTTTTTGTGGAATCGAATGATAAGACTGTTAAAGCAGTCGGAACACGATGTGTCTGCACAGGCGAGCAGTGCAGTGACAAAATCTCGCACAGCGCGGAATGCAGGGTGCACGTCTTTGTAGCAGCGAAAGGGTTAATTCGGCCGTGGTGGCTTTACTTCATGAACTGCGCGCTCCCCCCTAAACGTAAGCTTGCGAACCATGCTATACTATGGCGCTGCTTCTATTGGCGCGTGCGTCGTGTGCAACCGGCAACGCAGCAATCTCCCGCGTGTGGGCGGGCATGCGCGAGCCGCCAAGATAAAAGAATTGAACTATAGTATGAGAGTGTGAAATCCGAGGTAAATAGCAATTAACCGTAACTACCTTAACATTAGCTCTGCATGTCTCCCAAGAAAGCAAAGTTCTAGCCTTTATTTTGGAGTACACTAAAATCTCTCTCAGGAAATAAAATAATTGCTTCCAACGTATCTTAAACAACGAAAATAAAAAATAAACCTAAAAGGTCGAAATATGATAACTCAATGAATGCTCAAAGAGATGCAGAATGAGATTTTCACTCTGCAGCGGAGTGTGCGCTGACATGAAACTTCCTGGCAGATTAAAACTGTGTGCCGGACTGAGACTCCAACTCGGGACCTTTGCCTTTCGCGGGTAAGTGCTCTACCACCGCGTTCGCAGGTGAAAAAAAAATGGTTCAAATGGCTCTGAGCACTATGCGACTTAACTTCTGAGATCATCAGTCGCCTAGAACTTAGAACTAATTAAACCTAACTAACCTAAGGACATCACATACATCCACGCCCGAGGCAGGATTCGAACCTGCGACCGTAGCGGTCGCTCGGCTCCAGACTGTAGCGCCTAGAACCGCACGGCCACTCCGACCGGCTTCGCAGGAGATCTGTTAAGTTTAGAAGGTAGGAGACGAGGTACTGGCATAAGTAAAGCTGTGAGGATTGGGCGTGAGTCGTGCTTGGGTAGCTCAGTTGGCCGCCGGCACGGTAGCTCAGCGTGTTCGGTCAGAGGGCTGGCTTCCCTCTGTAATAAAAAAACTGAGTTAATCGATCAACAACGAACTCAAACGGATGTCTTACGACGTCCGCCCCGAGCAGATGCAACGAACAAAAACAAACAAAGTGAGATTAAAAAGAAAGAAAAAAGAAAAGAGAAAAAAGTTGGTATAGCACCTGCCCGCGAAAGGCAAAGGTCCCGAGTTCGAATCTCGATCCGGCACACAGTTTTAATCTGCCAGGAAGTTTCAATGCTCAAACAACTTCGAAATGCTTTTCGTTTCGGTTGGTTAGGGTTCAAATTGTAACGGTGACAACTATTGTTGACTAGAAACAAATAATTTTTTATATGAAAGTAGGAAAACAGTAGTATACAAAGAAAACTATACAGAATGCTCCAATCTACCATTAATACCGTGAAACGTGTACCTAGCCATGTGTACATTATGATATCCAATAACAAAACCACACACCGATTAGCTTGTACAGGAACTGAACGGGATGCTATCATAGATTATTCCTATATAGCGTAAAAACAGTTACAAAGAAAGCTTGGAAGAAACAGCATCTTCGAATATGAAGTTGTGTATACTTGAAGGAAAGGGGGTAATTATTTATAAAAGGTACGTATGCAATCATCAAACGATGGTGGTGACAAAGAGAGGGATAGAAAAGGAAATTGCAAATAGAATGCAGCGTCTGGTAAGCAGAAGATAAAAAGTTTCAAGCAAATGATAACAGTGATATGACACACTACACTGAACTATACGAACTTATTCATATATTTCCACCACAGATAGTAACCAGCTATAACCAAAATTTAATAAGATAAGTTTATCTTTAGTAGGTATTATTTTTCACGGATGCCAACGTAGCTAAAAACGTAGAGAAAATTTTCCAAGTGTTCAAGGATTTATTGAAATATTTTTATAGTTCAAGACTAATGAGACAGACAGGTAGCCAGTAACAGAGTTAATGACGTTACTGACGTATTGCCAGGGGAGGTATCTGAAAAAATCTGAGGTATGATGAAAGAGAAAACGTAGGGAGAAATTGGTCTTTCGGCAGAAATGGTTAAATTTGGAGACAGAGCAACACGGAAGTCCCTTGCAAATTTCCAGAATTAATTTTCACTCTGCAGCAGAGTGCCTGCTGATTTGAAACTTCCTGACATATTTAAACTTAGTGCCGAAGAGGGTCTTGCACATGGGACCTTTGTCTTTCGCGGGTAAGTGAAATGGCAACAAGCACGACTCACGACCTCATCTCAAAGCTTTACTTCTGCAAGTATCTTCTCAAATCGAGCACTGGCGGAAGCACGGATGTGAGGAGGGGTGGTGAGTCGTGCTCAGGTAGCTCAGTTGGTTGCCAGCACGGTAGCTCGGCGTGTTCGGTCAGAGGGCTGCGTGCTCTCTCTAATAAAAAAAACGGAGTCAAGGAATCAACGATCAACTTCAACGGATGTCTTGTGACGGATTTTACGTCTTTGCTGGTCCCACGTGTTTCCTGTTGGGAACAGATCGAGGGAGCCTCCATGCCACGAGGACATCTCAAACACATTTCACAGAGCACGTACCATGTGTGGGTGAGTATTATCCTGTTTAAGAATAGCGCCAGGCAGCTGTCACATTAAAACTAACATGCGACAGCACAGGATGTCTGTGACGTAACGTTGAGTTGTCAGAGTTCCCTGCCGGCCGAGGTGGCCAAGCAGTTCTAGGCGCTACAGTCTGGAACCGCGCGACCGCTACGGTCGCAGGTTCGAATCCTGCCTCGGGCATGGATGTGTGTGACGTCCTTAGGTTAGTTAGGTTTAAGTAGTTCTAAGTTCTAGGGGACTTATGACCATAGCAGTTGAGTCCCATAGTGCTCAGAGCCATTTGAACCACTTTTTTGAACCGTGACGACGAGTATTTCTGACATAACTTTCCCATGCTGTCTAACGTCGGGCCGCGGCCTAATATTGCACGATTTGACCAGTTGGCCAAATGGAGACACACAATAAGGCCTCTTTGAAGCTGCCACATGCTGATAACACTGCCTCGCACGAGTATGTGGCATATCCGTGTCTTTTAGTCATCATTCAACGTCTAACGCTGTTGACGCCCTTTATATTCCCTACCAGGTCTGATAACAGCATTAAACACGAACAAAACTGACGTAATCAGGTTGAAGTTCTACTTGCGACAGAGAACTGCATCTCTAATAATTTACATACTCACGTATGATGGGTACGTGTCATGGACATCCGACCAGGTTTTCTGGGTGCTTAATTTATTTAAGCAGGCAGTGTATAAAATAGGGCAATCACCATGAGTTAACACTGTCTGAGACTCGAAGATTCTGAGACTGCTCTTAATTCAGTTTCAATAAAATCTATGCTATCAGCTCTTTAGAGACAAGCACTGATTCAGGCTACCTGAAGACACCGGGCTCGTGTTTGGGAAGACGACGGTTCAAATCCATATCTGGTAATCCAGATTTAGATTTTCTGTGATTTCGATGAATCGACTAAAGCAAATGTCAGTGTGGTTTCTTGCAAAGGGCACGGCTGATTCTCTCGCCCCCGCTCCAATCAGAATTGGGGTTTTGACTAACGACTGTCATCGACAGAACTGTAAACCCTAATTTTCCTTCCTCTTTTCAAATTATCTTTATTGAATCAATGATCTGTTTCCAAAGTGCTGTAAGTATAGGTTTCGTTGAATTGGATTGAACGGCTTTTTCAAAATCTTTGGTTCTCATAGTGGTAATTCATGCTCATTCCTTAGTGCGCTGACGAATATACAGGATGACAGAGTTCCCTCTACTGCTGGGTTTTATGCAAGTTGCAAGGCCTTCAAATACCACGTGCGAGATTTTCATATCCTCTCGATTGCTACGCCCAAACTATTAGTCCTACAGAAAGAAATGAATAGGAACTTTTTGTAAGAAACTTAATTTAGCTAAATTGTGAACTGGGATACATTTTCGCTAGAGACTGTAATTTCCGAACTCTTCAAGAAAAACGCACTCAATCTAAAACTATGGCCTTCAGCGAAAACTTAGCCCAGCTAGATTAAATTTCGCACAAAAAAGTCCTGTTTATTTTTTATGTAGGACTAACAGACTGTGTAGTGATCGAGAATATGAAAGTCATACGCGTGGATTTTGAAGGCATCCCTGGTTGCATAAAACTCATTGGTAGCGGCAGGTGAATCACTCTATATACATCACCCCTACAACTCCCATTATACGTTATCAGAACAATAATAAACTTAGTAACAAACTCAGAAGAGGAAGAGAAGTCAGGTGAGGAGATTCAAACTGACAAACTATTTTCGTAAGTTATAGAGGAAATTTAATAGGACAAGTAAATGTGTCTGAGATCGGACGTTTACAACCAGTGTGTATTTCCTGTAATGGCTTACAGAATGAAATACATACTTTTAACGCAATAACAATTCAAAACTCTGTGGACTGCTGAGACAGTTACGGAGAGATGCATTATGGTAATTATTAGGGGGGGGGGAAGTAAAATAAATATATAGATCAGGCGAAAATACATAATGAAAGACGTAACTGTGATTTTAATGAAACTGAAATGGAGGGGTCGTGGCTTGCAGCACGGCGAATAAACGGCCGAAAAAATATTGAAGTTCTTGCCTGGGTTCCAAGAAACATGTGAAGACGGAGACGCCGACCTAACGGAAGATGGGTGGGTGGATGGATGGCATTATAAAATATGCACGGCCAACACGGAAGCGCGTAGCTGAAAAGCGCGGTGCAAAAGTCTGGAGGAGGCTTTTAACACCAGAGGATGTAAAACGGCTGCTACCGATGATAAAATACTACCGAAACACAGCTTGTTATGAAAATGGAAAAAGTCATTCCTGCATTAATGAGGAGTTATAAAACTATTACGACAACCACCACGAATCACGTCCTTTCCAAATCCAAACTTTTGGTCGATCTTTAATGGCCTCGTCGTCGCTGAGACGTTAAACCCTGAAATTCCTTCCTTTATCATGAATGCATTCTTTTTGTTTGCCAAAGTTCATGTTTTCATTTTGATTCCTTTTTTCAGTGGACAATTTTTTTTTCAAAATGAATAAAGCGCCTTTATTTTATTTGTTCTTCTTTAGAATGTCACTGACAATACTGGTATCAAATCAAATTTTTCTACACAACAGTCAGTATCAACTTTTTCGCTGTTATTCTACTTCAATTCTATTTCAGCCTACGGAAAAGTTCCATATAGCGGTGGTCTTAGATTAAAAATCGGGTGTCTCTACCGGCCGCTAGATTGAGGCATATCAGTGTATCATTCAATGGCACTCTAAGCAAGTGAATGCTCCGAATATACAGTAGTAGCCGTGGGTCATTTTGACGTGCTCAATATCGACAAGGAAAACAATGTGCCTCACCGGTGATAAGACAATCTTGGAAAGTTACGCTGCCCGACATAAAAGTGAAGCACCCACAAGACATGGTCAGATGTCAATGCCACTTCGTGCACATGCAAAACATTGGCGGGTACTTCACTCGTTAGAGGTACAATTCTCTGTGACAGGTAGAACGGCCACCACAGTGCATTAGTGTTGTTCGTGTTCAATGTTCTTACAAGGCATGGTAGGATGTATACGGGGCGTGAATGGCATCAGATATCGTGTACTCGTTAGAGACAGCGTTATCGTCACATGACAGAGCCGGAAAGTCTCCATTTGGCCGATTGGGGTCGACTCGTGAAATATCCAGATTTAAGCGGCATTCGGATGTGACAGTGGCCTTTTGTTGGACCGCATGAGCACGCGAGTGCAGGCACACTCGTCGTCAAGGTTGCAGTCGACCACGTCTGATCTCCATAAGGGAGGACCACCGTCTTGTGCACCAAGCGCGTCGTAATCCCCTTCACATCTGGGCCTGTCGTCCGGGGACAAGTAATCATTCCTAAGAGACCAAACTGCTGAGGTCATCGGTCTCTTCACTGACACACTACTTAAACTTATGCTAAGAACAAAACACACACCCATGCCCGAGGGAGGACTTTAAACTCCGGCCGCGCAATCCGTGACATGGCCCCTCCAACCGCGCGGCGTGCAGTATCCCAGATGGCCATCGACCTGAAGCGAAGAGGTCCCACTCTTCAAATGTTTTGGAGAGGCATAGCTGTGTTACTCCTGGCGTTGGAGTGGAGAGCTGTCGAGGATGACTTCATCTCACGGCTGGTGGTGACTGAGGGAACTCAGACAGCTCAACGGCACGTCACAGAAATCCTGCGCTGTCATGTGTTACTTCTCATGCTACAGCATCGAGGAGTCGTTTTTCCACATACGGCACGTGCTCTATGAACTGCCTGCGTGATGCTGAGGTACTGTCGTGGCCAGGAAGAGCGCCAGATATGTCCCCGACAGATAATGTGTGGAACTAGATCAGACGTGAAATATATTCCAGTGGCAGTATCCAGCATATCAAACAACAGCTACCACAGTTGTGGGCCAACTTTCCTCGGGAGAAGTGCAACGGCTTCATGACATCTTTCCCAACAGATAAAGTGCGTGCATTCATGCTAGAGGGTGTGAGATATACTGGTAAGTGGGCTCATATTGACAAGTTTTTTGTACATTTGATTATTTTGTAATCACTGAAATAAGATCACATGGCGTCTGAAAACGTGAAGTTTTATTTCGTTCCCTCTTTCCCTTCTGGGTGCTTCACTTTTCTGTCAGGCAGTGTATATTCGCCTCGTTATCAGATAACTGCTTCTAACCCCTTACCAGTCCACACACGAGATATACAAGGTGATTATTTCCATAGTGTATAAACTCTACGGATTGATCGATGAGAGGATACCGAACGAAAAAAAAAAGGAAGGTTCAAATGGCTCTGAGCACTATGGGACTTAACATCTCAGGTCATCAGTCCCCTAGAACTTAGAACTACTCAAACCTAACTAACCTAAGGACATCATCAAACCTGCGACCCTAGTGGTCGCGCGGTTCCAGACTGAAGCGCCTAGAGCCGCTCGGCCACCAGCGGCCGGCTACCGGACAAAACAAGGTCTAATCAACGTATGTCTGGAGATGTGTGGCTTCCATGCTAGAGACCATTTATTCAATCACGCTTTGTTAGAGAGACTGCAGTCTAATACGCGCTGTACCATGCAGCCACAGTTACAGTATGCATGGTTTCCTCCTGGAGGGTGGAAGTGTTCATACGTCATGACCTAGCGACCTCTCCTGCCATAGTAATTGGTAACGTTGTGCCCGATTCACTTCTCTTGCTGACTCACCTTGTAGTGGATGCGATACAGCGTTGTACGCAATGGTTCCGTATTCGAATCGAGAGCTTGCCGACATGGTGTTTACTTACGGAAAAGTAAATGGCCACGGGCAGCAAGGTTACATCAGGAGACCCAGCCCCGCCGACAACAATCACAGCGTTTAATGTCTGCAAAAGTGTTCCCCCGTTTGTCGGAGACAGGGTAGTTACAGGAAGCAGGAAATCATGAAGGACGTACCCGATATGTCTGGACACCAGACTTGGAGGAAAATGTGACTAACACTGTGGAAGGCGACCGCCGTGTCAGTACAAGGCAGTTGGCCCGCCAGTGCAGGATAAGCGAGACGACGATGTGAAACATTCTTCATGACAGTTGCTACTAGCCTTATCACTTACAGCAGCGACAGACTTTACATATCGGGCGTTGTTTAGTCACTGGTTTCTTCACCAGGCAACCACGATTACGGGATTTGTGTCATCCAGCCGGCCGGAGTGACCGAGCGGTTCTAGGCGCTTCAGTCTGGCACCGCGCGACCGCTACGGTCGCAGGTTCGAATCGTGCCTTGGGCATGGGCGTGTGTGCTGTCCTTAGGTTAGTGAGGTTTAAGTAGTTCTAAGTTCTAGGGGACTGATGACCTCAGATGTTAAGTCCCATAGTGTTCAGAGCCATTTGAACCATTTTGAGGCAGACCTTGGGTAACAGCCCAGTATTCACCTGGTGGGATGTGGGAAACCGCGTCAACGCCGGCCAGCACAGTAGCACTCGTCTTTAAACAGCCGAGCAAATTATATCCGGGGCCGGCGCGCCAGCCAGAATCTCTGAAGCGGAGAGCTAAAGTGCGTGGAACAGGTGGCACAATGAACACTTAAGTATTGTTCTGCCTTTGGAATTAAAATTTACCAGAAAATTCAAATTAATTACACGCTAAGCGTGCTTAGCTTACAGTGAACGTTTGTTCTAACTAAAGAAATGTAGATAAAAGACTGGATTGTTAGAAACAACACGAATCACCTAGATTGTGTAATTTTTATCTCTCTGGCCCCGCATACTGTTTTTCAATAATACCATTTCAAGATTATCACGAAAGTACCTAAATGAGGTAAGAGTAGACGTAAATGATAATTTAACACAAAACAAAATTTTAATACACCACGTTTTTAAATAGGACTATAAAGTATAAAATAATTTCTCCTCCCTCATACAGATTCCTAAACCCATAGAGATGGTCCTGAAATTTGTGACTGTGAACTTCGATAGTTCTGAAAATACTTGTAACATTTAAAATGGAAAACGATGGGTCGATGCAACAGATGATATTAAGGAGGTGAACTTTTCATGTATCAATTAGTAAGTAGCGTAACAGTACAGAGGTGAACTATTAATGCATGAATTACGTATTCCAGCGACTCACGTTTGTTCTTTTAAATCTTACAAGTATTTTCATCGCTATTAAAAATTCAGCCACAAATTTTCAAGACTATCTGTATAGGGTTGTGAATCTGCATATGGCTAGAAGAAATTACTTTATTCGTCTTAGTCCGATTTAAATACGTTATATATTAAAAATTCATTTTTATTTAAGTAGTTACTGTCTGCTTTTTACACTTGCGTGTGTGAAATTTTTTAATCGATTTCCAACAGTTTTATGAGATTACAACAGAGACATGTGTTAAATTTCACATCTATTTCAGTTTCTCTTCACCTGACACAACCAATATGTTGCTTCGTCCTGTATATAACTCGTGAAAAGACCATGAAGGTAAAAACTACAGAGATTCTAGCTCTAAAGTAGAAATTAAAGAGATTCTAGCTCTCATGGAAGCTTGCCAGCAATCTTTCATCCCGAGAAGCATTTGCAACTGGAACAGGAAAAGTGGAAAATATCTTGTGTATGGCTGAGACTACTTTGTGTACCACTGCCAGTAAATTGAGTTACTATTGCACTGCCATCAAGTTCGGAGTTTTGTTTAAAATTTGTTTGTCGGGAAGTTAGTTCAAACTCAATTCCAAAACACAAAGGGAAGAAAGTGACCTAAACAAGTAAAAAGGTGGTGAAAAGTGTTTAGCGCTACACGGGAATAGAACTATTCCCACACACACACAGACAGACAGACACACACACACACACACACACACACACACACACACACACACACACACACACACACACACACACAAATCCGCACGCTTGTCGACAACTTCACATACTACGTACAGGAAAGAATAGCGAAGCACATCATAATTGAAATGCTGTTGACAAATGGTCTACAAGCCCTCAAAGTATTTAACAGCACAACGTGTACTTTCGCTCCCACAAACGAATAAACAGTCGAAATGAAAACGTGGGAACAGAAAATGCCCAAATAATAAAACGAAGAGCCAATATGTATCAGGAAAGAACGAAAGAAAGAAAGAAAGAGAGAGAGAGAGAGAGAGAGATAGAGAGAGCTAGCGCTACAGCTCTTTGGTCCAAGTATTTACATACCCTGCCATTATCCTAAGAAACAAAACATTACATAGTGTGACTTAAAATTGTTTACATTAACGTCACTGATACAGTCCACTATATTCGTTATTCAGAATTTTGATGCGGACAGACGACAGCCTCAGTGAAATTTTTGAATGAAGTAATTCCACTTTAGGCTGTTAAAATATTATTTATTGCGAAAAGCTGACATAATAATAGCAGCACACAGCTAATATAGTAGTACAACAACAGCCACTAAAAACATTAAAATCAAAATATACACGACATTTTGACTTTAGTGTTCATGGTGGATGTTGTTTTCATCATATTAGCCATGAGCCGTTATTATATCAGCTTTTTCATGTTTGCTCACATAGTGTATGGAACAGCAGGTGGGTTTGTACCACCACTGTTGGCAACTACGTTAACGAGCCTCTCACAGCTTTATGTTCTTGAGTGGGTCCCACTATCCCATAATGCTCGACAACGACCATGTGTCGAAATTGAAATCGGAATAAATAATATTTTAATAGTAAATGTATTCGCAATTGCGAATATGAACCACCGTCGGCTATATATTAGATTGACGAGTGTGAAAATTTGTGGCAGTACGGGACTCAGTCCGAATTTCCCGCTTTACGCGAGCAGTCACCTTAACCGCTTCGGCTATCCGTGCACCAATCACGGCCAGACCCAAAAGTCTTCCGTATGTCACCGTCCTTGTGTCACAACCTGTTCTCGTACGTTATGTATATTCCCATCCATGAAAGACATATTTATTGAGTGTCGAGGACCTGCTACTGACGGAAAAATACAAATTGCACCGTACTTCTTAATAACACAGGCTCTGCTATTTCGTAAAAAAAAACAAAAAAAAAAACCGTTATCGTTGGATAAAATGCACCGTTGTTTTGTTAAAATTTCTTCTGTGTCAATGATAGACGTGCTCTCTCGCATTCATAGAATTGTGTGGTGTTTAAAAAAATTCACAGTAGCGTCATAAATACAGAAGTCATTGGTAAATGAAACATGGTGTGGTTCTGTGGCGGTGTTGTATGTCATGACAGTTAAAGCAGTCCCTCATGTTCATTGGTAATAGTGCTTAAGGTATGACTTAAGCCAGTTATATGATCACAAGGAAATCTACAGTCTACAGTGGCCCAACAGCTGCCTCCATTTGCGCATCTCGAAGCTACTGCCTGCTTCAGCTTGAAGGGGAGTTTTATTTTGCGGCGTGAGCCTTACCTGCTGCTTGACCCTGCGGCGCCAGGCGAGCAGCTGGTGCGCCTGCGCGCGGTAGCGGTCGCGCAGCTCGCGGATCACCAGCCGCGCCTCTTCCACGCTCTCCACCGGCCGTTCCTCCATGGCCTGCAACATCAACACGATAACATCAATCAACAACGACATCGCATTATCAAACAATATCTTTATTTATTCTCTTAATTATTTTTGCATTTATACCGACGAGCCAAAACGTTACGTCAACAGCCCTTTGCGAGACTGAATGCAGCACGGTGGCGTTTCGGGCACGTGATGCGGTAGGGAAAGTACACTACTGGCCATTAAAAGTGCTACACCTCGAAGATGACGTGCTACAGACGCGAAATTTAACCGACAGGAAGAAGATGCAGTGATATACAAATGATTAGCTTTTCAGAGCATTCAAACAAAGTTGGCGCCGGTGGCGACACCTACAACGTACTGACATGAGGAAAGTTTCCAACAGATTTCTCATACACAAACAGCAGTTGACCGGCGTTGTCTGGTGAAACGTTGTTGTGATGCCTCGTGTAAGGAGGAGAAATGAGTGCCGTCACGTTTCAGACTTTGATAAAGGTCGGATTGTAGCCTATCGCGATTGCGGTTTATCGTATAGCGACATTGCTGCTCGCGTTGGTCGAGATGCAATGACTGTTAGCAGAATATGGAATCGGTGGGTTCGGGAGGGTAACACGGATCGTGCAGCCACGTCTCGATCCCTGAGTCAACAGATGGGGACGTTTGCAAGACAACAACCATATGCACGAACAGTTCGACGACGTTTGCAGCAGCATGGACTATCAGCTCTGAGACCATTGCTGCGGTTACCCTCGACGTTGCATCACAGACAGGAGCGCCTGCGATGGTGCATTCAACGACGAACCTAGGTGCACGAATGGCAAAACGTAATTTTTTCGGATTACTCCAGATTCTGTTTACAGGATCATGATGGTCGCATCCGTGTTTGTCGACATCGCGGTGAACTCTCATTGGAAGCGTGTATTCGTCATCGCCATACTGGCGTATCACCCGGCGTGATGGTATGAGGTGCCATTGGTTACGCGTCTCTGTCACCTCTTGTTCGGATTGACGGCACTTTGAACAGTGTACGTTACATTTCAGATGTGTTACGACCCGTGGCTTTACCCTTCATTCGATCCCTGCGAAACCCTACATTTCAGCAGGATAATGCACGACCGCATGTTGCAGGTCCTGTACGGCCTTTCTGGATACAGAAAATGTTCGACTGCTGTCCTGGCCAGCACATTCTCCAGATCTCGCACCAATTGAAAACGTCTGGTCAATGGTGGCCGAGCAACTGGCTCGTCACAACACGCCAGTTACTACTCTTGATGAACTGTGATATCGTGTTGAAGCTGCATGGGCAGCTGTACCTGTACACGCCATCCAAGCTCTGTTTGACTCAATGCCCAGGCGTATCAAGGCCGTTATTACGGCCAGAGGTGGTTGTTCTGGGTACTGATTTCTCAGGATCTATGCACCCAAACTGCGTGAAAGTGTAATTACATGTCACTTCTAGTATAATATATATGTCCAATGAATACCCGTTTATCATCTGCATTTCTTCTTGGTGTAGCAATTTTAATGGCTAGTAGTGTATATAAGCGGAGCAGAGACGAATGGGGAATCATTTCAGCGATGATACGGGCTGCAAATGGGGAAACCCACTAAAGAAATTGGACTTCGACAAAATGCATGTAGTTTTGACCCGGCTCCTGGGAACGAGCAAGTCGGGAATGGTGAA
The DNA here is from genome assembly GCF_021461385.2 of Schistocerca piceifrons. Lineage (NCBI taxonomy): Eukaryota > Metazoa > Arthropoda > Insecta > Orthoptera > Acrididae > Schistocerca > Schistocerca piceifrons. The sequence goes on along the minus strand of NC_060149.1, from coordinate 420,653,258 downwards.
TCTGATCGCTGTTGGGGTGCTACTGTCGTACGCATATATTTAGAAAGAGATGAAATTACTAGTAGGCTACAAGGTGTTAGAAGTCGACGCCTCATCGCAGAAGTTGGAGATGGGGGGCTTGCCCGCTATGTAAAGCAGAACAGGCGGCGATCTGTGGAATATCTTCCGACAGAGTACGGCGCTGTCACAGGCACAAGTGTTTTGGAGGCAACGTTTAACGCGCATTGCTGAAAATAGAGATACGCAGTAGGCGACTCCTAAGTGTTCTCATATTGACTCAACGGCAACGTCAATTACTATTGCATTGGGCATGGGTTAATAGAGAAAAGACAGTGGACGCATGGAAACATGTCGCCTGCCGGGATGAATCACATTTCTTGTTACACCAGGCCGGTGGTCATAACGGCATACGCCGTCGTCCAAGGGAACGGCTGCTCGAAACGTGCAACGCGCCACGGACGCGGGCCGTTGAGGACAGTATTATGCTGCTTAGGGTATCTATTTGTGCATCCGTGGAACCTCCGGTGATAATCGAAATCACTGTGACAACAGTGGACTACGTGAACACTGTTGCTGACCACTTGTATCCCTTCATGCATTGATGTCTTATCCTATGACGACGCCATCTTCTAGCAGGATAGCTGCCCATGTCGCAAGGCCAGAATCGTACTGCAGTAGTTTGAGGAGCATAGTAGTGAACTTACGTTTATGTCTTGGCCACCAAATTCTCCTGATCTGAACCCAATGGAAAACATCTGAGACGCTATCGGGCACCAGATCCACATCAAAAAACCACCGTCCTGTAATTTACAGAAAGTGCATGACATGTGCGTACACATCTGGACTTTCGGAAACGCACCAACGACTTGTCGAATCCATGTCAGGCAAAAAATGGTTCAAATGGCTCTGAGCACTATGGGACTTAACATCTGAGGTCATCAGTCCCCTAGAACTTTAAGCCTAAGTAACCTAAGGACATCACACACATCCATGCCTGAGGCAGGATTCGAACCTGCGACCGTAGCGGTCGTGCGGTTCCAGACTAAAGCGCTCGACCACAGCGGCCGGCCATGTCAGGCAGAATAGCTGATGTATTCCTAATGTTGACCAACACGCTGTCAAGCAGCTGTTCATAATGTTTTGGCTCGTCAGTGCATTTGACGTTGCAAGATTAAGGCTTTCAGGCACTCTCGTACGTCTAACCAGACACAATTAGTGAGTCAGCGCCACAATATGCATCGTACATTAGCACTACATAATGATAAGAATAACAGAATAAAAATCGTCATTCTCATCACCAGCATTATAATTTTTACTATGACAACTGGTGGCAGATTTTGTATAAAAAAACCATTGAAAAAGGGAAAGGAAAAATCTCAGAAAACTCTTAGCACTAAAATGTGAAAATGGAATTCGAATGAAAAAGAAATCACAGGAGACCTATCACGTTTACAGTAAAAACAACAGATAGCATCCGAAATCGGCGATTACATTTTTGCTGTCACTTACATAGAATGGACAATATTGGGCTCACAAAGAAAATTCTAAACTGAGCGATATCGACAAAAAATCGTAACTAATTAACTGAAGTTGATGAAGACCTGCAAGAAATTGGTTCCCATTAAGAAATCATTCAAGATAGAATGCAATTTTGATTTCTGATTCATGAACACAAATTTTCTGAGAGACCTACCGGACCATATTCAGAATGGAGAGAATAATGTAAAAAGAAACATTTTGAATGCAGATGGAATCTGAGGAAAGGACATTAAGCTCAAATTAGAAAACAAAAAATCTTACATAGCCTAATTATTTTCCAGCCCAGTTATGGGGTCATTCATATCCACATTGATACTCTGCCAATCACACTTAAGAGCCTTTCCGTGCGCCTTGCGAGCTCTATTTCCCTCATTTTAATATAACGATCTTTCACCCTACGTAGGTCGGCGTCAACAAAATATTATCGCATTCGGAGGAGAAAGTTGGTGATTGGAATTTCGTGAGAAGATTCCGCCGCAACGAAAAAGTGTGAGCAGCTGCCTTTATTTAATGATGTCCACCCCAAATCCTGTGTCATGTCAGTGACAGTCACTCCTCTATTTCTCGTTAATACAAAACGTGCTGCCCTTCTTTGACCTTTCTCGATGTACTCCGTTAATCCTATCTGGTTAGGATTCCACACCGCGCAGCAGTACCCCGAAAGCGGACGGACGGGCTTAGTGCAGGAAGTCTCTCTAACAGATCTATTGCATCTTTTTGCAAATAAAAGGCAATCTTTGGTTCGCCTTCCGCCGCAACATTTTCTGTGTGTTCTTCCCAATTTAAGTTCTTCGTAATTATAGTTTCTAGGTATTCAGTTGAATTTATAGCCATCAATTTCACCGATTTATGGTGTAACCGAAGTTTAACGGATTCCTTTTAGCACTCATGTGGATGACCTCACACTTTTCATTCTTTAGGGTCAGCTGTGACTCTTCGCATCATATTGGTATCTTATCTAAATCGTTTTACAATTTTTTTTGATCTCCTGATGACTTTACTAGACGATAAACGACAGGATCATCGACAAACAACCTAAGACGGCTGTTAAGATTGTCTTCTAAATCGTTTATTTAGACAAGGAACAGCAGTGAGCCTGTAACACTATCTTGGGCAATGCCAGAAATCACTTCTGTTTTAGTCTATGACTTCCCGTCAATTACTACGAACTGTGACCTCACTCGCAGGAAATCACGAATGTAGTGACGTAATTAGACGATATTTCATAAGCACGCAATTTGATTACAAGCCGTTTGTGAGGACAGTGTCAAAAGCCTTCTGGAAATCCTGAAACAAGGAATCGATTTGAAATCCCTTGTCAATAGCACTAAACACCACCTGTGAGTAAAAAATTGTTCAAATGGCTCTGAGCACTATGGGACTTAACATCGGAGGTCATCAATCCCCTACAACATAGAACTACTTAAGCCTAACTAACCTAAGGACATCACACACATCCATGCCCGAAGCAGGATTCGAACCTGCGACCGTAGCGGTCGCGCGGTTCCAGACTGAAGCGCCTAGAACCGTTCGGCTACAGGGCTGGGTCCTGTGAGTAAAGAGGTAGTTGTGTTTCGCAAGAACGATGTTTTCAAAATCCGTGTTGACTGTGTGTCAATAGATCGTTCATTCTAAGTAATTGATTATGTTCCAACATAACATATGTTCCAAAATGCTGTTACAAATCTACGTTACTGATATGGAACTGTAATTTAGTGGATTACTCCTACTGCCTTTCTTGAATATTGGTGTGGCCTGTGCAACTTTCCAGTTTTGGGTACAGATCTTTCGTCGAGTGAGCTGTTGTATACGATTGTTTAGAATGGAGCTATTGCATCAGCATACTCTGAAAGAACCCTAATTGGTAAACAGTCTGATCAGAAGACTTGCTTTTATTAAGTGATTTAAGTTGCTTCAACACTTAGGTCCGCCCCCGGGAGCTGAGTGGTCAGCGCAACAAAATGTCAATACTAAGGGCCCGGGTTCGATTCCCGGCTGGGTCGGAGATTTTTCTCCGCTCAGGGACTGAGTGTTGTGTTGTCCTAATCATCATCATTTCATCCCCATCGACGCGCAAGTCGCCGAAGTGGCGACAAATCGAAAGACTTGCACCCGGCTAACAGTCTACCCGACGGGAGGCCCTGGTCACACGACATTACTACTCCGAGGATATTTACTTCTACGTTACTTACGTTGGCCGGCCAGGGTGGCAGAGGGGTTCTAGGCACTAAAGTCTGGAACCGCACGACCGAATCCTGCCTCGGGCATGGATGTGTGTGATGTCCTTAGGTTAGTTAGGTTTAAGTAGTTCTAAGTTCTGGGAGACTAATGACCTCTGAAGTTAAGTCCCATAGTGCTCAGAGCCATTTGAACCATTTTTTTTACTTACGTTGGCAGCTGTTCTTGATTCGAATTCTGGAATATTTACTTCGTCTTCTTTTGTGAAGGCATTTCGGAAGGCTGTATTTAGTAACTCTGCTCTAGCAGCACTTTCACCAAGAGTATTTACATTGCTACCGCGCAGAGGCGCCATTGATTGTGTCTTGCCGCTAGCATACTTTACATACGTTTAGAATCTCTTTGACTGTCAGGTTTCGAGACAAAGTTTCGTTGTGGAAACTGTTATAAGTATCTGACATTGAAGTCTGCGGTAAATTTCGAGGTTCTGTGAAAGATTGTCAATCTGAGAGTTTGCGTTCGTTTAAATTTTTTTTCGTGCAACAATGTTCTGAGCCGTTTTGTGTACCAAGGGGGATCAGTTCCGTCGTTTGTTAATTTATTTGGTGTAAATCTCTCAATTGCTGTCGATACTATTTCTTTGTATTCAAGCCACATCTGGTCTACACTTACCGGTACATCGTTAATTTGGAAAGAGTGGCGATTGTCTCTCAGGAAGGGGTCAAGTGAATTTTTATCTACTTTTTTGAATAACAGTATTATTCGTTTATTTTTGGAGGATTTGTGAGTTACAACGTTCAGTCTCGCTACGACAACCCCATGTCCACTAACCCCTGTATCCGTTTTGATGCTCGTTATTAGCTCCTAAGCGTCATTATTATTTCATTACTTAATCGTCAGTGGAAGGTCTACCAATTTTGGAATTGTTAGAGAAATATTGAAATGTGCACATAGGATCAGTCACATATTTTCATATTTCTATCGTTACGTACAGTATAGTAGTAAATAATTCATAGGCGGTAGAAACTCAAATTTGTAAAAGAAGAAAGCGGAACTCTTCGATCTAATTTTGTTCTCAGCTAAGTTTAGCGGTGCACTCTTCACCCGCAACATTTCCTGTGACCTTTTTTATGATGACCGTACACGAAGCTACACAGTGTGGCCAACAAACCTCAGACAACTGCCGCAGTACGTTTCAAAGAAACCAGTCGTCTAATAGGAAGATGGCTTCCTTTGGATAGTAATACAATGTTTAATCTTCGGAGAGTGCTTCCAGTTACATTTATGGGAAGATTTGTTGCCGTTGTTCCAGTAACATGGTGAATAGTAGTCAAAGTCTTGCACTAAAAGATGTCATGAAAAGGTCGCTATACTTCGTCCAGAATATGTTCGATGAAGTTCAAGTTGGAGCTTTGAGCGAGCGACAGCACCACATCACCTAAATGTTCTTCAAACCACGATGTACTCATCCATTGTTTGTGGAAAGAACCATCACCATGTTAATACACGAAAGGTGTGGTGGCTGTTTTCGCTGGATTCCCCCATCATAGTACTACGGCACACCGCTATAGGAGCCCAAACAAAATGGTGCAACAAACGTGAACGTGGGCTGTTCGAATATCCACAGTATGATCGCTCTTTCACCGAACAGATGCTGAACAGTTAACGATTTTGTTCACACGTTTGTTTCTACAGTGTGTAAACAGTTCGTCTCCGAAAATGGTTTAATGTTCAAAAGATATACATCCAGTATCCTCTACTTATCTTCCAAATTAGTAAAATAATTTAATTACATCCTATTAAAGTCACCGATATGCAACCTGAGGACACACAGAGCGCACTTGGTGTGGTGTTGGCTAACTTTGGGCAACATGATGCACTTAGTGTGACCATGGTCACAGTGCAAGAAACCGAACATCGAACATGTAGCAAGAATTTATCGTGAAAGTTAATGCGACAGCTCGCAATAAGCAGTAATCTCGGGTCACGACCCCGATATGCATAGAATTTTCAACTATCACTACAGATTCATTCACTGCACATCCATCGTGTCTGAACGGTTTACACTTACATCGCATGTAATCGCATCTACATCGATTTCATCCTCACAAATTAATTAATTTCACTTTGCCGAATTTAATTCGTGACAGCTAATGGAACTGGTGGCACCCTGATCAGCCTAAACGAAAAACTCTGAATTAAAGGAAGCAGAAATACCAGCCGCAACAGACTGAATAGTTTGACATGGAATTTGAACGTGAATTTGTCAGAACTTGTACTTGGCTTCGAAGTCATTGGAGACAGTGCCTGTGAGAGACAGTGGCAAACAGGATGGGCAGTGAATTTGATCGCGGTCAGATCAGCAGAGCGAGGCCAATGGAGTACTTCAGCTTCGGAGTCGTGCAGACACTGCAGTTTTCCAGGGCAAGCGTGTCAACGGCTGCCAGAGTACGTCGGTAGGAGAAAACAGTGCCGCCGGTCAGGGTCGAGTATCTGACTTCCGTGATCTGGACGACGAGACCGCGCAATGCCGACCGTCCACCCGGCCAACACTTTTGTGTTTGGCTTCCCTCTACGTAGCCAATCAGTCAGCTGAAAATATTTCGAAAACTGCTAGTTCGGTTGGCCACTTGCACGCAATGACAGACACATATACACTCATTTCTACCATTCTGGATCCAATTCCAATACGAAGAATCACCACCATGTGGTAACGGTACATTTAAAAAGAAAAGAAATGCGACTGTACTTGAGAAACAACCAACCCGATACCTCCGTACCCACGGAATTCGGCTTAAGATTACATTACACAGCATTATTAGAAAGGCGTTTGGCCAGCACACAGCTATTGAAGACTGTAAAATAAACTTGCAAAATTTTTGAAAGTACTCTCCTCCTGCAAGTAGTTTCTCTTATAACGAGGAAAAAAAATGACTGTATCAGAAGTCAAACCGAGATCCTCGGTATGGCAGTCAGACCAGTTCCCTGTACATTTTATATTTCATTAACGGAGACGTGCAACTGAAATTACAGTAAACATTTTATCACTGAAAGGAGGAGGAAATATTAGGGTTTAACATAAGTGGTTCAAATGGCTCTAAGCACTATGGGACTTAACATCGAGGTCATCAGTCCCCTAGACTTAGAACTACTTAAACCTAACTAACCTAAGGACACAACACACATCCATGCCCGAGGCAGGATTCGACCCTGCGACCGTAGCAGCAGCGCGGCTCCGGACTGAAGCTCCTAGAACCGGTCGGGCACTGCGGCCGGCTGAGGTTTAACGTGCCATGAACTAGACGAGGGTGTGTTGGAAAGTAATGCCACCCGATTTTTAACGTGAAAACTCTTCATGCTTTTCTAATAATTGGCGTACTACATCTCTATTCCTCATGTCTACATACTTACTTAGCACCATGGTCTCCCTGGCGACGAACATTTCTCTCCCACCGAGAGACCAGTTTGTTGATACCTAAGCTGTATTTGCGTGACTTTGTTAACGGAGTCAAAACTTAATCTCTGCTTGCACCGCTTAATCACTATCAGTCCTCGAAGGTGTAAGTTTTGGAAACAGATGAGAATTGGAAAGAGCGACGTCGGGACTGTATGGAGGATGTTGGATGACTCAAGGCGTCGGATTGTTGCAGATGGCGCAACGTTCATGTGTTGTCTGGCACTGTTATATTGAAGTAGAGGGTCTTCCATGTGTCGATGAACGTTTCTAATTCGAAACTCTATCACAGTACGCTGTTTTCTCACATACCAGCGTATTTACGTTACGCACCGCCATGTTACACGCTACAATTCGGAGCTCTCCAGCGGCAGAGGGCTGCATATACATATATGGACACGAAGAATAAAGATGTAGTGTGTTAACAACGTTTGTTTTATTTAAAAAAAAAAACTTTAGAAGTTTTCACATTACTTTTAAGCACGCCCTCGTATGATTGTTGGAGGCGGACCGCAAGCTGGGATCGGGGAAGGAAACCGTCCCTGTCCTTTCAATGGAACGATCCCTCCATACACCTTAACCTGTCTGGAGACATCACAGAAAACCTAAATTTGGATGGCCGGACGTGGATTTATTTGGCCGTCCTTCTGAATCGTAACCACTACAGGCATGGTATCAAAATTGCCTTTACTTCTCTTTCTCATTCTCCTTGATGCCTCACTCTAGCTCCTTCTTTCTTCTAACTACTTCGTGTCTTCTTTGCTTTCTCGTTGCTCAGGCACGGTATCTCAGCGTGTTCGGTCAGAGGGCTGCGTGCTCTCTGTAATAAAAAAACTGAGTCAAGGAATCAACAATCAACTTGAACGGATGTCTTGTGAAGTCGGCCCAGACCAAACGCAACGAGGAAAAAAAAAAATAATAAAAGGTGGTAACGTGCTTGCCTCCCATGCATTCGTCCCGGGTTCGATTCTAGGCCGGGTTGAAGATTTTTCTCCACTCGTGGACTGGGTGTTATCATCGTTTCATCCTCATCATCGGCCGCAAATTGCCCAATGTGGCGCCGACTGAAATAAGACTTGTATTTGGCGGCCGAACCCGCAAGGGACATCCCGACCAACAATGCCATACGATCATTTCATTTTCAACCTTATCTGTTTTCATTCTTTCACTGTGTCTATAGATAACCAGATTTCTTTTCTTCTTTACGGTTAAGAGTTTTAAAACTTTTCACATACTACCTTACTTGATCTCAAGTGAGACGTAAATTCATCTAATGCTACATTTCACGGCCGCAGGCTCTTCCTCTCAAACTTCTGTACTCCTTTCTTAGTCTCTCGGAGTCGCTTCCAGGCAACTGTCTTTAATGCATATAAACATACAGATTTGTTTACGGCACTGTAGCATATTAATAATAAACCACTTAAAACTTTGAAATTTGCAACAAAGTAGTTCCTACTCCCCACTAATGCAGTGCGTCTCTGAACAGTTCCCATGATGATACTGTCTTTTGCCGGTTTACTTTAGAGCATCTATCACTCCTTTACATCCAGTAACCTGCTACTGTCAGTGAGCCGAAGCTCTCAAACTGCGAGACAAAAGGCCTCTCGAGTACGGGAAAAAAGTGGTTCAAATGGCTCTGAGAACTATGGGACTCAACTTCTGAGGTCATCAGTCCCCTAGAACTTAGAACTACTTAAACCTAACTAACCTAAGGACAACACACACATCCATGCCCGAGGCAGGATTCGAACCTGCGACCGTAGCGGTCTCGCGGTTCCAGACTGTAGCGCCTAGAACCGCACGGCCACTCCGACCGGCTCTCGAGTACGGGAACACAGTGACAGGATTTCGGAGTTTATGGCAGCTTCCACAGCGACATGATGCCTCACCTTTAGTGTTTCAGCCACGGGCGTTTGTGGCTCATCTCAGAGCTATTACGAGCGACTACTGTTGTGATTTGCCGCTCCAGACAGTATAATGTGAGCAGTAGTAACTAAATTACTGTCACGTAAGGATATTAGAGGTGTCGAAAGCTGTGTATTTCCGCCTGTTGAAACACTTTTCGACATTGTCCTATCATCAGGTGAATGGTTTTCGCTAAATCTGTCGTCGTAGTGGGTTATACACTATCTGATCAAAAATACTCTAACACCTCTATGTAATGCGAAATTTATCACTAGATGTCACGAGAGGCGGACAAGCCAGTATAAAAGGAGGCGAGGACTTACGATATAACTATAGTAGCAGTGACACAGAAAGGGGAGGTCAGGGGAGCTCTGCAACTGCCAAAGTGGACTGGTCATTGGATGCCAGCTGAGTAACCGATTCATCAGGGACATTTCAACCCTTCTAAAGCTGCCTAAGTCGACTGCTGGTGATGTGACTGAATTGGAAGCGCGAATTAACACCCACAGCTAAACCAAGACAAGGCAGACCTCATGTACTGACGGATAGGGACCATCGAGCATTGGGGAGGGTGGGTGTAAAAAATCGCCTGCAATTGGTGGATGGTATCACTTGAGTTCCAAAGTGATACCAGCAGTACAGCTAGCACAATGGCTGTGCTCAGCCAGTTAGGAGAATGGAGTACAATTGTCTAACAGCTACTAATAAGTCAGTGAATGGCTGGAAATGAGCGATTTCGTGTGATGAATCACGCCATGTCCTGTGGCAATCCAGTGGAAGGCTTTATGCTTGGCGAATTCCTGGAGAATATTATCTTCCATCATGTTTAGTGCCAACAGTGAAGTATGTGGGAGGCTGTTTTATGGTATGAGGGTGTGGTCCACTTATTGCGCTTCAGCACTAAATGTGGAATGATATGAACATATTTTACAGCATTGTGTACTGCGTACAGTAAAGAATCACTTCAGAGGCGACGATTGATTGTGTCAGCGTGAAAATGCACTCTCTTATAAAGCAGCATATGTGAGGCAATGGTCTGTGGACAGTAATATTCGTGCAATGGACTGTACCGCCCATAGTCTCAACCTGAACCCAATGGAACACCTTTGGGATGAATTATACCGTCGACTATGCTCCAGATTCCAGCGATCATCATCACTACCTTCTTTGGTTTCGATTTTTGGGGATGAATGGGCTACCATTCTTCCACGAATTTTTTACACTTTACTGAAAGTGTCCCAAACAGAGTTCAATCTGCCATAAAGGTGAAAGGTGGCACACATCATATTAATATCCATTAACAGGATGATGATGATTGATTATGATTGTGGGACGCTCAACTGCGTGGTTATCAGCGCCCGTACAAAGTCCCAATCTTTACACTGTCCTGTCTCGCTACTTTCCCGAATCATGATGAAACTATGAGGACAACACAAACCGAACCGGCCGCGAATCGAACCCGGGACCCCATTATCCAGAGGCAGCAAGCTAGCCACTATATCACGAGCTGTGGGCTCCATTAACAGGAGTCCGTATATTTTTCAACAGGTTGGTATAATGTACCAGTGCTTGGACATGCCACAGGTGTGTTGTTGGTAAGAGAAAAAGTTAGAAATCGTTGTGTAAAGTAGCTCACACTCTTCCTCACGGATTGTAAAACAAAGGCTACTTACAGGTCTATTTTCATTTCCTTGGTGATACAACTGACGTGTAGCACCAACAAGGCGTCAAAAATCTTTAAACAACTAAGACCTTCGAATTTTTCCTCTTTCTTATGAAGTTTGAACTTTCCTCAACACTGAAGTTATCGGAGATGGAGCACTCAGTTTTGTAATGATGAGAAAGGAATAACCCTGATATCTACCTGTAGTGAATCAGTGATGCCACTGAAACCCAAAAATAATTGTTGGAGTGCGATCTGAAACCCAGCCGTCTAGAACATGAGTACATTGTTGTGCCGCTGAGGGACTATGGTACACGCACATTGGTCAGCACAGAATGATGTATGTATTGGGTTTTTGCTTTGGAATATTTTTTTTTTCAAAGTTAACGAGGTATATTCGGGTTACCTGAAAATTACAACTACCTACATGGAACTGTGAACCCTGTTTTGTATCATTCCGGTAGTTTGAAACTGTCTGCCAGGCTGAGACTCTAAACACGGAACCATGGCTAGGTGAATAGTCAAGGTTCTGGGTTCGAGTTGCAGCCCTGAACACAGTTTTAATCTACTAGTAGTTCAAGAACACGCCTTTGCAGAGTCGAAAGACTCATTTTGCAAACCACCTTGTGCGTCCATGATTCGGTCTAAGGCGCTGCAGTCATGTACTGTGCGGCTGGTCATGGCGGAGGTTCCAGCCCTCCCTCGGGTATGGGTGTGTGCGTTTGTCCTTAGGATAATTTAGGTTAAGTAGTGTGTAAGCTTAGGGACTTCTGACCTTAGCAGTTAAGTCGCATAAGATTTTACACACATGTTTTCGTCCATGATTTAGAATAGGAATGCTACGAAGACACATTGCAGACAAGCAATTTTCTAAGTTGTATTACAATTATAGACGACTTTTGAAAGAGCTCTGTAGCAGCCAGTGGCTCCGGGATGTTTGCGACGACCAATACATTAATACTTTGGCAACTAGTAAAAAGACAGACATATTGTAAATTAAATGTAATTTAAAAAGAGTACTGCGGCTCTATTGGAATGTTTTTTAACAGCCAGTGTTGAATTTTGTGTCACATCGATTATTCGCATCATCGACACCATATAGAAGGCTATGAATAAGTGCCTCTAGAATTTCGGAAGACGACTGTGTGAAAACAAGACAGAAACCAGACTCATCAGTAGATAGTGTGTGTCTCTCCCAATTTTTAATTCAAATTACAAGCGCTCAACATGGGCACTATTAGCGATGCGGCAAACGTCAGTACGCGCATGAAATTCACTGAAACCGCCCACACAAATTTCCCGGAACGGCGCGACAGCAGCCCGCTTTGGAAACGTATTCACTGGATTGCCTGTCTGCAGGCGCGAACTAATTCGATACAACAATAGGGAGTGGGTGATTTGTCCACATGTTCCGACAAGCTGCTCCATAGTGCAACTACGCCATGGCACGTATTACGTATCGAGAATATGAGAGAGAGAGAGAGAGAGAGAGAGAGAGAGAGAGAGAGAGAGAGCGCCATGTGGGAAGTATGTAACACTCAGGTCAGCGTCCGTTTCCCCACGCGTTTCATTAATTCATTTTATTCGACATATCCTTCTGGATTTTTATACAGAGTGTTTTAGGAGGAATAGTCAATATTCGGGGATATAACAAGAACGCTCATTCGAAGCAAAAAGGCCTAGTAAACGCGTGCTCTGAAAGACATATCTCAAGAACTATGAGCACTTTTCTCAGTAAAAGTAATGTGTTTCTCAGCAGCAACGATGAATAAGTGCTCATGGCTCTTACGGTATGCATTTTAGAGCTCATGTTTACTAGACTCTTGTCCTTCAGATGATGGTCCCTGACATATTCCTGATTATTGACCATTCCTCCTGGGACACACTGTGTGCAAGCTGTGTTACTGATTGATGAGGACATCGTAACGTATACTGTGGTGACAAAAATCATCGGATGTCTCCTAATATCGTGTCAGGTCACCTTAAGCTGAGCGTAGTGCAGCAACTCGACGTGGCATGGGCTCAACAAGTCGTTGGAAGTTCTCTGCACAAATATTGAGCCATATCGCCTCTGTGAGCCGGCTATAAATGCCAAAGTGTTGTCGGTGTAGGATTTGATGGACGAACTGACCTCTTGATTATGTTCCAGCCCGCATCTCGTGGTCGTGCGGTAGCGTTCTCGCTTCCCACGCCCGGGTTCCCGGGTTCGATTCCCGGCGGGGTCAGGGATTTTCTCTGCCTCGTGATGGCTGGGTGTTGTGTGCTGTCCTTAGGTTAGTTAGGTTTAAGTAGTCCTAAGTTCTAGGGGACTGATGACCATAGATGTTAAGTCCCATAGTGCTCAGAGCCATTATTATTATGTTCCATAATGTTCGATGGAATTCATGTCGGGTGATCTGGGTGGTCAAATCCTTCGCCCGAATTGTCCAGAATGTTTTTCTAACCAGTTGCGAACAACTGCGGTTCGGTGACATGGCGCACTGTCATCCATAAAAATGAAGTCCATGAATAGTTGCAAATAACCATTTCCAGTCAGTGATCGATTCAGTTCGACCATAGAACCGAGTCCATTCCATGTAAACACAGAATACACCTTTATGGAGCCACCACCAGCTTGCACAGTGCCTTGTTGTCAACGTGGGTCCATGCCTTTGTCGAACGCTACCATCAGATCTTACTAACTGAATTCTGAAATCACCTAACCAGGCCACGGTATTCCAGTCGTCTAGGGTCCAACCGATATGGTCACGAACGCAGGCGAGGTGCTGCAGGCGATGTCGTGCTGTTAGCAAGGGCACTCGCGTCGGTCGTCTGCTGCCAAAGTCTATTAACGCCATGTTTCGCCTCACTGTCCAAACGGATACGTTCGTCATACGTTCCACATTAATTTCTGTGGTTATTTCACGTGGTGTTGTTTGTCTGTTAGTAATTACAACATTACGAAAACGCCACTGCTCTCGGGTTGGGTTGTTTTGGGGAAGGAGACCAGACAGCGAAGTCATCGGTCTCATCGGATTAGGGAAGGACGGGGAAGGACTTCGGCCGTTCCCTTTGAAAGGAACCATCCCGGCATTTGCCTCGAGCGATTTAGGGAAATCACGGAAAACCTAAATCAGGATGTCCGGACGCGGGATTGAACCGTCGTCCTCCCGAATGCGAGTCCAGTGTCTAACCACTGCGCCACCTTGCTAGGTCACTGCTCTCGGTCATTAAATAAATGCCGTCGGCCATTGCGTTGTCTGTAGTGAGACGTATTGCCTGAAATTTGGTATTCTCGGCACGTTTTTGGCACTGTGGATCTCCCTAACGTCTAGCTCCAACTACCATTCCACGATCAAAGTCTTAACTCCCCGTCGTCCTGCCATAATCACGTCGGAAACATTTTCACATGAATCACCTGAGTACAAATGACGGCTTCTCAAATGCACCCTGCGTACGCGATACTACCACCATCTATGTATGTGCGTACAATCCAATCACTAGCGTAATACAGGAGCATCAACATTCTGTAAGACGTGCTGTATGCAGCAGAAATCCCCGAAAACTACTACAGAACACATCCAGTGCAGCTGGTGTACAGAGGACAGTGAGGAAACGGCCCATCGAGAGGTGAGTGGTCTCTTCCCTCATGGTCTTGTTGCTGCCCAGCTGCCATTGTTCACAAGAACGAATGCGTGACGCGTCTTACAGTGGTACAAACAACGCCATTGCTCGGCGGAGCAGTGGAAGCGACTTTTGCGGAGTTGCTATAATCACGATACATTATCTCGTGAATGCCTTTGAATTTTATTTACCTGCTTGTGGTATGTCGACACTTAAGTTCTTTGTTATTAAAGTCTTGGGGTTCTGTTTCTTAATTTAGGCACAGAAGTTAACATTCCGCCGATGGTAAAATGAACACATATGTTTATGAAAATATTTTAGGCAATAGCGTATCTCCTACATTGTCGCAACTGTTTGGATTTAATGCTCCTGCCCTCAATGCGAGGATCATCACATGGAGGTTCGAAGAAGAATAAAATAGAATCAATTTTCTGGGCTAGCCAGCTGAAATCCACGATCTCGTTTTCGTGTGATAATAATCACAATAAAGTAGACGCTAACACTCACCGAAGATTATGCTGGAAAAGAAATTTGTGTATGTTGTTAGTTACAGATTTAACATCATTGAGCCAGAGTGTCTTCGTTTGTAGACATTTGGTGTTTTAAAGAGCCTGCGTCGGCTATCTCAATATGTGCCTCAATAACTACCGTAATGAGAATCTACAGTTTGACAAAAATCATTCTGTAGAAGTAAAATCAGTATTTAAGGATGTCCGTACTATTTTCATAAAATCTTAATTTTTCCCACAGATCGATCACAATAAAATTAAACTTTCACAATCATCGTTAAATTGTATTTTCTCCGGTGACTAGATGGTTAAGATGAGTTAGACAAGGTACATGTTACCTCCAATAAAAAAACCGTAGAAAAGCAATGCAGCGTTCAGTAGAAACCTTGGAATTATGAGCACCTACTGATATTTAAAGATGAATTATCTCTAACACTGGGTATCGTGCTGTTCATAAAATTAGATTAACATTAGTTTTAACACAGCCCACCCTATACTGCAACAATTTCGTCAGAGGTTTAACTAGAACAACAGTAAGTGCAGAATATTTGCTTGTTTTAAAGATTGTTCTATTGACAGAAATTACTAAGCCTATGACTTGGTTATTTTAAACCAATTTTTACTGGACCGTTACGTAATTGTAATGTACCACCATCATCAAGGCCAGTATCTGACTTATTTTGTTCGGCCCAATAGACTTTTTTGATTTGTTTTATGGTCGTTTAGTGATCCACTCTCCTTAGGGTCTGAGACGCGTGGTATTTCTAGTAATCCATACATTTTCATTCTTCCTGTTTGTTCATTTCAGTCTCTTTAGCTTTCAAAAATGGTTCAAATGGCTCTGAGCACTATGGGACTTAACATATGAGGTCATCAGTCCCCTAGAATCTAGAACTACTTAAACCTAATTAACCTAAGGACATCACACACATCCATGCCCGAGGCAGGATTCGAACATGGGACCGTAGCGGTCCCCGGTTCCAGACTGAAGCGCCTAGAACCACTCGGCCACACTGGCCGGCTCTTTAGCTTTAATCAGCCGATTTGCTATATATTATTTCAGAGTTGCGTTTCTTACCGTCATACTCAAGCAGTGCTTTGATCCCAGTTTCTCTCTCTCTCTCCCCCCCCCCCCCCCCCCTCTCTCTCTCTCTCTCTCTCTCTCTCTCTCTCTCTCTCCTCTCTCTCCGTGTGTGTGTGTGTGTGTGTGTGTGTGTGTGTGTGTGTGTGTGTGTGTGTGTGTGTGTGTGTGTGTGTGTTGTGGGGGGGGGGGGGGGGGGAGGCGCAATATAGAGATTAATTGCCACACTGTGTAGTAGGTACAGAAAATCTAACTAGGTACAGTCTTTTATTGCATATGCTAAACGCTATGCATTTTTTTTGTGTTGCAATATAGTACTTTCAACATCATATCACCGTCGTATGTTGATGTTTCACAGCTGATTAAGAGTGTTGCGCCCTTGTCTCTTTGAAGCACAAGTGTGTGCGTTTTCTTCATTATGCCTTTCAGACCTATCTCAGAAGATACACACCATCGAATAGTGTTACTACATTTTCTCACCTCATAAGGTTCCGTTTACAGCTTCTATCGCAACATTCTCCTGCGCCTGTGAAAGGTGACTGTCCCACGTCTAATCCAGAATAATCAATTCAGATATGACACGCGGACCAAGACGACCGCACCGTATGATTAGCCTTTCTATCCCTCCAGTTGTTTACATGCATTTTCAAGCTTTCTTGCCCTACAGTACATTTTTAATTACAAATAATGAGATATCTCATATAAATCAGTCATCAGTACTAACGATCTGGCACATGTACACAAAAATTGTATTTAATACACCTTAGATGCAAATTTCACTGCTACGCAGTTCGGAAAAGAAACTGATGATTGATTGTAGATCTCAAAATTTGCTGGAAATCATGAGGAATCTTCTGCTGTAATTTGACGGGCAAATACTTATACTGAATTTTAAGTATGAAGACGATATTTCATAAATCACAAATTCATTATTTTTTCTTGGAATTGTGTTTTTAAAAATTCCGTGGTACTCTTTTCACAACAGTAGCAACAACGAAATTATTTTGAATGGAATAGTTATTTACATGTCACTGTGGTGAAGGGTCCTTAAAACTAGTAATTTTGTGACGATTTCCCAACGCTGGTGTGAAATGGATGTGAAGAAGTGCAGTTCACAGATTGCTGTCACTGTTTCGTTGCCGAGCGAGCTACAGCAAGAGCGCACTATTCTCAGCTTGCCCTTGAACATAACGACCTAACGACCTTGTATTCCTACATACGTCTCCCTGTAACGGGACACACTCTTGTGCGAATGCCAGTAAATCACTTTTAATCGTCAGATTATTACTTCGGAGCCTTTCCTCTCTTCTGAACTAAAAAGGTAAAAGAACCGTCACAGACTATTCCACGTGCTGTACTCAATTTAGGGATGACAACGATGTAGCTGAGGTTCAAATGTCCTAATCCAGCGATATGACGCTTGAGAACTATCTAGAAATACAAAAAAAGGCGACTACCAGCTATCACCACTAATGGTGTGTAGCGACAGTCAAACTACCGTATATGGCTATACACAATTCCATTCCGAAAATAACCAAGAACCTGCATTATTGTTCCCATGTACTATGTGAACAACCGATGACGTAAGCTAGAAGTTTGTGTGGAAGTATTTACTATCCTGTTACAGTTACGATGCACGAATCGAGTGAACGTGATCCACACTCATGCTCATAAATTAAGGATAATGCTGATACATGGTGAAATAACGCTCTGGTGGGCGGTTTTCGGGTTTAAAGCACCTCGGGGTATGACCATGCGATGCATCTGACCTGCGGTCGTCACACGGTGGCGCTGGTAGCTGTCACATACGCAGGGGTAGAATACTAGGGCGACTGGAGGCTGGTCAAACATAGCAGGTGGTAGCACGGGCCCTCCGTGTGCCACAAAGTGTGATCTCAAGACTATGGCAACGATTCCAGCAGACAGAAAACGTGTCCAGACGCTACAGTACGGGACATCCACAGTGTACAACACCACAAGACGACTGATATCTCACCATCAGTGATCGCAGAAGGCCACGGAGTACTGCAGGTAGCTTTGCTTGGAACCTTAGCCGGCCGAAGTGGCCGTGCGGTTAAAAGCGCTGCAGTCTGGAACCGCAAGACTGCTACGGTCGCAGGTTCGAATCCTGCCTCGGGCATGGATGTTTGTGATGTCCTTAGGTTAGTTAGGTTTAACTAGTTCTAAGTTCTAGGGGACTAATGACCTCAGCAGTTGAGTCCCATAGTGCTCAGAGCCATTTGAACCATTTTTTTCGGAACCTTACCGCAGCCACGGGAGCAGTTGTCTCCAGACACACAGTCTACAGACACAGTCTACAGACGACTGAATAGATATGGTTTATTCGCCCGGAGACCTGCAAGGTGCATTCCACTGATCCCTGGTCACAGGAGAGCCCGTAAAGCCAGGTGTCGAGAACACAATACATGGTCATTGGAACAGGGGTCCCAGGTTATGTTCATGGACGAGTCCAGGTATAGTCTGAACAGTGATTCTCGCCGGGTTTTCATCTGGCGTGAACCAGGAACCAGATACCAACCACTTAATGTCCTTGAAAGGGACCTGTATGGAGGTCGTGGTTTGATGGTGTGAGATGGGATTATGATTGGTGCACGTACACCCCTGCACTTCTTTGACAGAGGAATTGTAACAGATCAGGTGTATCGGGACGTCATTTTGCACCAGTATTTCCGCCTTTTCAGGGGTGCAGTGGGTCTCACCTTCCTCCTGATGGATGATAACAGACGGCCCCACCGAGCTGCCATCGTGGAGGAGTACCTTGAACCAGAAGGTATCAGGCGAATGCAGTGGCCTGCCTCTTCTCCAGACCTAAAACCCATCGAGCACGTCTGGGACGCACTCGGCCGACGTTTCGCTGCACGTCTTCAAACCCCTAGGACACTTCAGGAGCTCCGACAGACAGTGGTACAAGAATGGGAGGCTATACACCAGCAGCTGCGCGACCACCTGATCCAGAGTATGCCACCCCGTTGTGCGGCCTGTGTACGTGTGCATGGTGATCATATCCAGTACTGATGTCGGGGTACATGCGCAGGAAACAGTGGCGTTTTGTAGCACATGTGTTTCGGGACGGTTTTCTCAACTTATCACCAATACTGTGGACTTACAGATCTGTGTCGTGTGTGTTCCCTATGTGCCTATGCTATTAGTGCCAGTTTTGTGTAGTGCCACGTTGTGTGGCACCACATTCTGCAATTATCCTTAATTTATGAGCATGGGTGTAAATGTGACACCTGAACTGAAGGTTTTGAGCTTTGCGACAAGGCAGAGCCCATGTCGCTACGAAAAGTTTCTCAGTATTCTCGAAATTCACCGAAACATTCAGTAAGACTTTTCATTGCTCGACTAAATTTTTTCGAAGAATCTGCACCAACTCTATGGTGAAAACTGCACGCCACTGAGACCAATTTCTGAGCGTCTTTGGGGATCTTTGTTCCGCAACATCGACGTCTACGAAAGTGGCAATGATGAAAAACAGTTTCGTTGGAAATGTTCCCTTCCACGGAAGTACCGGTGGTTGAACTTTCACTCCTACACACAGTGATGAGCCAGGACATTATGATACTGTCCACCACGAGTAACGTGTGGCACGATGGCGTTACGGGCACGTGATGAGTGAGGAAAGTATACAAGCGGACCAGAGGAGAACAGGGATTCATACTAGCGACGATACGGGTTGCAAATGGAGAAATCGCCCAACACTAGAGACCTTGACAGAGAGTCAATTGTTATGGTCAAGCGTCTGGGAAAGATCATCTCGGGAAAGGACGAAGCTGGTTGACTGGTCTCGCGTCCTGCTGTGGTGAGCGTCTAAGGAGCACGATTTAAGGACGGTGAAACCGCAAGCAGGCATGTGTCGAGGTGTTGCAAGTCCACGCCTCATCACAGAACGTGGGACTCGGAGGCTTGTCCTCTCTGTAAAGCAGGAAGGCTGCGATGTGTGTCAGATAGGACGACAGACTACAATGCTGGCGTACGCACAAGTGTTACAGCGCACAGCGTGCGGAGCACATTGCTGAACATGGGGGCTCTGCAGTAGACGACCGCTACGCGTCCCTCGCGTTATCCCAACGGCTTCGTCATTTACGATAACAGTGTGCAGGGGAACGACGAGATGGGACAGCGTATCAGTGGAAACGTGTCGCCTGGTCGAATGTGTCACGTTTTTTGTTAGACGAGGCTGACGGTCGCGCCCAAATACCCCGCCATGCAGGCGAAACATACAGATCACTACGCAGGCCGTTGGGCGTAGTCTTGCACTGTGGGGGGACTTTCACTTGGCCTTCCATGGGAGCTGTGGTAGTAATTGAAATCACAGTGACAATTGTGGACTACATGAACATTACCGCGGACGACCTGTATCACTTTATGCTTGGTGTCTTTTCTGATGGCGACGACGTGTTGCAGCAGGATAACTGTTGTTGCCACAAGGCCAGGATCGTGCTACAGTAGTTTGTGGAGCCTGAGACTGAACTCACATTGATATCTTGGCCAGCAAATTCGCCTGATCTGAACTAGATGGAACAAATTTGGGATGCCATCGGACGCCAGTTCCACGCCCACAAACCACCGGTCCGTAATTTACGGGAATTGCGAGGCCTTGCAACCTAACGAGGACTTGTCAAATCCATGCCACACACAATCGCTGCTACAATGTGTTCCAAAGGTGGGGCCAACCCTATTAAGCAGTTGGTCACAATGTTTCAGCTTATTAATGTACTTCCATAAAATTAAAGTTAGAATCTTGAAGTAACATTTTTTAATTCTTTTACTAAGCGGGAGTTGTCGTAGCTCGTGCAGTACTTCTAGAAACTGAGGTAAAATAATGGAACTAGAGCCGCGTGGGATTAGCAGAGCGATCTGTGGCGCTGCACTCATGGACTGTGCGGCTGGTCCCGGCGGAGGCTCCTCCCTCGGGCATGTGTGTGTGTGTGTGTGTGTGTGTGTGTGTGTGTGTGTGTGTGTGTGTGTGTGTGTGTGTGTGTCTTAGGATAATTTAGGGTAAGTAGTGTGGAAGCTTAGGGACTGATGACCTTAGCAGTTAAGTCCCATAAGATTTCACACACTTTTGACCATTGAGCACAATGGAACTAGAATACATTTCTTAGTAATAGGCAGTGTGATTCATAAAAATAGTAAATTCGGTCCAAAATTCATCTCGTGTACAATTTTTATGGGCAAAAAATTATTTTTTTGATATTTACTTACGACTAACGGAAGTTATGGCTCTCCTTCTTATTATTAAGGAAATATTTAGATAATCTCTACATATGCTTTGCTACCTTTATGTGTGTAATGGGAGTTTATCAGACCAAGTGCTTTGTTATAGTAGTGGAAACAAAGGACTTACTCAAGAAGAATGGGGCTCAGATGTCCTTCCGCCTATGTTCCGAAGCTGGTTAAAATTTTCGTGCTCTGCTTAGAGTATTTGAGGCTTATGTCCGGATGGCTCCATCAGAAACGAATTCCCTGTCCCATTCTAGTCCACTAGAGTCTATGCTTCACCTATAATGACGTTCTCGACGAGGTGTGAAACAATATACTTCCTTTTTAACTTTTTTTCTATCCGTCCTTCTATCCTTCCTTTCTTCTTTCTTTTGCCGGCCGGTGTGGCCGTGCGTTCTAGGCGCTTCAGTCTGGAACCGCGTGACCGCTACGGTCGCAGGTTCGAATCCTGCCTCGGGCATGGATGTGTGTGATGTCCTTAGGTTAGTTAGGTTTAAGTAGTTCTAAGTACTAGGGGACTGATGACCATAGATGTTAAGTCCCATAGTGCTCAGAACCATTTGAACCATTTTTTTCTTCTTTCTTTAACAAGCGCATTACTCTTAAACTAGCTCTTTAGCTATCGTCAGTTGTTTTAGAGGATAACAAATATACGGTTGCGAAAGAGTATTCATGGCGAGTTTACATTCGCACTTGAAAAGTGACCTGATCCCATTGCCTGTATGACTTCGGATTACGAAGTCTGATCAAACAGCGGTATTAACTGAGTCTCTAGGCGTCATGGATTGCCTCGCACTCTAACGAGAGCAATATCGAAGGTAACTCATTTTCATATTGCACGCCAATATGTAGATTCGGTCAGTTCGCATTCGTTAATCTGAGAGGGAATACCCTTTTCAAGTTGTGAATTGTGCGAAAAAAGCGTGGAACGGCTGCTACTACCGTCAATCTTGACGGTTACAAAGGGCGCGCAGTAATTAATTTCGTGTGTACGAAGAAAGTGAAATCAAGCCGATATTCACTGCAAAATTTGAGAAGATTATTGAGACAAACGTTATGAGTGAGAATGTTATGAGGGATGATGTTTCGGGAGGGACGAAGTGAGGCGAACGATTATCCAAGGAGAGGACGACTGGCGGTAGTAGACTATGAACTAGTGAGAAAACTGGATGGAATATTTATTGAAAATCGTAGACTGACGGTTACAAAATTATGGGACCGTTTTCTTCATGCAACATGAGAAGTTTTCCACGACTTGTTAACTAACAGGTTGGGCTACAGCGCGTTTTATCTGTTTCATGTTCCCAAATTTATTACTGACTGCCGTAAGACGCATAGGAATAACACAGCTTTAAAGTTCCTGCATCGGTACGCAGACGAAAGACGGTGTAAAATACACTGTTACAGGTGATTTTCCAACAATTCATGAGTGCCAAATTTGAACATCGAGACGAAACAAGAGTTCGTGGAGTGAGCTTATGCCAGTTCATCACGGAAACGTCTGAAATATTTTCTTCTTAGAAGATCATGGTCGCTGTATTGAAGGGCTGAAAAAATGCCCTGCTGGTTCATTTTATGGAACGAGATACATAATAGAACTCAATACCCTACCGGAAAATGTTAAAAACCTACCAGAGCAATTCAAAATAAATTATGAGATGTACTGAGTCCCAGCGTTGATTCCCTACATTACACTGGTCCACATACTGACACGAAGATTTGAGAATTCTGGACAAGTTTCAAATGGGAGATGTTTCGACGTCCTCCGTAGAGCACTGATTGATTCCCCGCCGTTATCACTCATTCTTCGAAACAAAGAAGTGACTATCGTATGAGATACAATAACGTCACTTAAAACAGGGTCTATTTATAATTAAGTAGTAACTTTAGCTTATGTAAATTTCATGTGTGTACAATGAAGAGGTATTTCGTGTATTAGCGTTTACTTAGTAACCAAATATTTCCGGACTGCCGCGGTATTTTAGCAATGAAAACACTAAAATGTGGTGTCGAATAAAAGAAAGCAAGATTTGAGTTACCATCCCCTCGACGTGTGTGTTATTAGGGACTAGATTCAAGCTCGGACTGTACAAGGACGGCAAAATAAACCGACCGTATTCTTTTTCAAAGGCTGAGGGAGAACATAGAGAAGGGAAACTACAGGAAACATCTACAATATTATTGCTTCGATTTTGTGCTGTTTTATACCGTGTGGCGTTATATTTTGGTATGACATTGTAGATATTTCCTGTAATTTTTTTGACAGTTCACACCCACACATTTATTATACCAAAATGTTACGCCACATTTTGGTATAATATTGTAGATATTTCCTTTAATTTTTTTTGACAGTTCACAACTACACATTTATTACACCAAAATATTACGCCACAGGATATAAAACAGCACAAAATCGACGTGAAATCGAGATTTTAGAATTTCGCACGAGAGATAACAAGAACAGTTACCAGATTGCAACATCAGATATCACATATACGTCAGGACAACGTGGACATACTTGAAAACGGAAATCTTCCGAAACAGCTGTCGTAATAAGCAATAAATGTTTTAAGCAGTGATACTGGAACCTTACTTACAATGAACTTTAATGAGATAACTTACAGAACCGGTAGACGTGTCATTTTGTAGCAAACAACCTCAAGTTTGATTCACGCACCGCATCAGTAACCAATTCCGCCATCAGGAGGGCCAGCGTAGTACAGAATTGAAGTGGCCACTTTCACTGGTGCGGAGAGTGTTCGCTGTGTGTTTTGGTTTAATGAAACGGACTCTGCTACAACTGTTCGGCGTAAATTTCGCACCAAATACGCCAAAGAAGCTCCAAGCAGGCACACAATTTACTCTCGACTGGAGAACTTTGTTGAAATGGGTTGTTCACTGCGACATGATGTATCACCAGGTCTCCCACGTGTTGATGATTATGTCGAACAGATTAGGGAGAGCTTCGCCCGTCGTCCACAAAAATCAACGCGACGTCCGTTTCGCGAGACTGGCATTCCATATTCCTCCCCTATCAAACAATTTGGTCGACTTGAAACATCGAATCTACGCTACGTTGCACAAGTTACGCCCGATTTGCTGCAACGAGTTTGGGAAAAAGTTGACTACCGATGGAATGTTTGCCGCGTCACAGTTTGGTAGTCATATCGAACCAAAATGACACTTGACACTTTTACGTGAAACCTGAGGTTGTTTTCTCTAAAATGACACAGCTGCCGATTCTGCAAGTTATTTCAATAAATTTCTTTATCATTCTTAAGTTGTTAAGTCCTTTTTGACTTATCTTCGATAACTTATTTTTCCAAACATTAAACACCGAAATAGTAGCGAGAGATTTCGAAGTGTGAGCTGCGACAGGTTTAGCAGAGGAGCCTCTAGTGAAAGCAGTATGCAGGCAAGCGCTACGATTTCACCCGCCCGCCACTGGACTATCGGAGCTGATGAGCATTTCTAATTCATTCCGCGAGCATAGCGGCACGGCGGGTGAGAGCTCATTTCCTGCAGCGATTGCTTATAGATCGGAAGGAACTGGATGTCCCAAATGTAGCACGCATGCCGGGTGAGACCTTGAAGTTGTTAAGATGGAATATTTTTGGTACTGATTAACATGTCATTATGCTGGTTTCACCCAGATGAATTTTAAAACAACACTCACTAAATAACTTTTAGTTTCTTGTCATAGCGATCTTACTTGAAGCAATACCGATCTCAACATTACTAAAATATGGATATTTAGACATTTCAGCTGCTGTCATCGTCGATGTGAAAGAAGAATTCAACGTCATTTCCTCTCAAAGAAATATGTACGGATAAATTGCATTAGTTATAAATCTGAATTTTTCGTGCGGAATTGTTGTGCTCAGCTGGGTCGCTTGAACTTGCAAAACATGCAGATCGATGATACTGCCAGCAAAACTTATAAGTTAATGAAGGTGACATTCTATACCAAGTCTGTAATTTTAATTGGACCTCTTGTTGTTTACGTCATATGCGTACAACTTTTAAGTGTCAGCATACTGAGGTTACAATATAGGCGTCAAAAAATCATATATAATGACAGTTACACGATCAACTGTTACAGCGTTTGTGGTTTACAGGTGAATAAAATTAAAAATTCAGCCCTGGTGCAAATGTGTCATTTTCATTTAACAAATTGACGTCTGTTGCCTAGTTTGATTGGGTATATACGAAAAAAGTAAATCATATCTCTGGAATTAATACGACAAGAGAGTAGCTATCGTTTGGTGAGGACGTATTTTTACGTCATCTGCATGCTCATACAATAACAAAATCTTTCGCGGTTCCACAAATTTTTGAGGTTTACTGCTTCGGAAGAGATTTAAGGAAGACTGGAATTTAACGTCAACTTGATCGTGAAGTCAAGCTCTGCAGTAGCTCGAATTAATATTGAATTGGTTTACCCTGTACAAAGGGCTTCTTGAAATGAAATGATTGTATGGCATTGATGGCCGGGAGTCCCCACCTGGGGAACATCGGCCGCTGAATGGCAAGACTTTTCAGGTGACGCCACATTGGGCGACTTGCGTGTCGGTGATGGTGAAATGCTTATGAGGACCCCGTGCGGAGAGAATCTCCGACTCGACCGGGAATCGAACCCGGGCTCACGGATGGCAGGCAGATGCGCCGACCACTCAGCTAAGGAGGCGGACAAAGTATTTTTAAACACTTCTTATAAATCCATAGGACTTACTTAATATGCTGGGAAGGTTTATTTGAATAGTAACCCATGTCGAGATAAGAATCGTTTCCAAGCTAAATTAGCAAACGTGTAAAACAAAGTATTCTGTTGGGTAAAGGAGCGAGAGTAATTTGCTGTGAGTGATAATTATTAAATTTCAGTTGCAAAACTAATATAGTAACAATGCCTAGAGGTAAGGTACATAAAGTATACAGCTGTTGAGTATCACGTTACACATTGTGTCGCTTCATCCACTAATCGTCCACTTCTTGTTCCAGTGGGTAGCACAGTACACTGTTACTTCATTGGTTAGAACGTTAAAAATGTAATAATTATCAGAGACTCTTTAAATTAAATAAAATATTTTGTGATTGTTTCTGTAGTATAGGAAAGACCATATTTCTGTTCACAGATTCATATTCAAATTCAAATTATCCTCTCCTTTGTAGTCTCTACACGAATGATACGTTTATAATCGAAGTTTTAAAACGCCTTGTATATACTTAGTGTTATCGGCATAGACGGAACATCTAATGATGGGCTTAGTGTATCCGCCACAAGCAGAGAGAAAAGATCAGGTATATAGACACAGTGACAATGATTTGGATTTAGAATGAGAATTAGGCTACTTCAAATCAGGCTTCATCATCCTAATGTAAGTTTATACAGGGCTCTCCAAAATCACAGTTGGCGAATGCCTGTATGATTCCTAAAAAATGACATGACTATTTACTCCACCTACCCATTTTTTAAGTTGATTAGTGTTCCGTCTATAATGAAATCGCTGGTGTGGGGGGGTATAAATACAACGAGGCAGTGGAAAGCACTTGACAGGCAGCATTAGTGGAGACGCAGAAGTGCAGCAAGCACTGGTGTAAAATAATAATAAAATTAAAATACGAACGAAAGAAGATAAGTTCTATGGTCGGTAAAGAGATGGCGTAAATGTGAATATTTTTTGTTGTTGTGGTCCTAAATGTTGTGTAATAACGGAACCACAATATCAACTTGAATTGCGGAGTACTTTTGTTTGTACACCTTTTTTTATAGTTTGTGTACTTCATTCAACTGAATGACCTCTAATACGCCAGTCTTCATAAGGCAATCGATCGAGCTTGCTTTATAGGTGGATATGCTTGAAAGGCATGAAAAAAATTGCAGAACGGAGCAATGAATATGATTCACCACTATACCTGAGATTCGTAGGATTTGACACAGCCTTCGACACAGTTCGACGCATCCAAATTTACATTACCAGAGGACCGCATGATGCTGCCCGGTCGCCGTGTCATCATCTATGTTATGGCATCATTCGGATGCGGTATGAAGAGGCATGGGGATGAGGCCGGCACAACACTCTCCCTGCCGTCGACAGATTTCCGTGCTTTGTGGCCGCTTTTCAGTAGTGCATTCGGCCACGACTTCGTTTTTATGGATGACAATGCACGACCGCATCTAACAGCGCAGGTGGTGTTCTTGGAACGAAATGATATTCGAAGAAAGGACTGGCCCCCGACTTACAACTTATAGAGCACGGGTGGGATGCTTCGGGGAGACGTATTATAGCACGTCCACATGCACCACCGACCATACCGCAGTTGTTAACCGCACGGGTGGAGGAGTAGAATTCCCTACCACAAGGACACCTTACCAACCTCGTGGCCAGCATGCGAGCACGTTGCAGAGCATACACTGCTGCCCGTAGTGATCACACACCCTATTAACAAGGGAACCTCCCCATCGCACCCCCCTCAGATTTACTTATAAGTTGGCACAGTGGATAGGCCTTGTAAAACTGAACACAGATCAATCGAGAAAACAGGAAGAAGTTGTGTGGAACTATGAAAAAAAATAATCAAAATATACAAACTGAGTAGTCCATGTGCAAGATAGGCAACATCGAGGATAGTAAAGCTCAGGAGCGCCGTGGTCCCGTGGTTAGCGTGGGCAGCCGCGGAACGAGAGGTCCTTCGTTCAAGTCTTTCCTCGAGTGAAAAGTTTACTTTCTTTATTTTCGCAAAGTTATGATCTGTCCGTTCGTTCATTGACGTCTCTGTTCACTGTAATAAGTTTAGTGTATGTGTTTTGCGACCGCGCCGCAAAACCGTGCGATTAGTAGACGAAAGGACGTGCCTCTCCAATGGGAACCGAAAACATTTGATCGCAAGGTCATAGGTCAACCGATTCCTCCACAGTAAAACACGTCTGATATATTCTATACGACACTGGTGACGGCATGTGCGTCACATGACAGGAATATGTTGTTGACCCACCTAACTTGTACACTTGGCGAATGGGTAAAAAGATTCTTCTACCTTGCCCGATTAAGATTTGCTTGTGGATGTGATAATCACTTCCAAAAAAGTGATGAGAGCATAGAGTTTGTCACATAAACTGCAACAAATGAATGCAACAGTTTCACAGTCGCACAGTTTTCCCTGCACTCTGTCAAAACATATGTTTTTTAACGTTTTCAAATTTTTCCGTGTGTAGACCGTCAAATCCTGCATATGTCCAAGCAAATCTGAACATGTCCTGGAATTTTGGAGAGCGAAGTTGATTATGTGTGAGTGCCTGAACTTTGATAATTGTATGAAGATAAAAAATTACACTTTTCACTCCACGGAAGACTTGAACCAAGGACCTCTCGTTCCGGAGCTGTTCACGCTAACCACGGGACCACGGCACTCCTTAGCCAACACTATCCTTGATGTTGTATATCTTGCGCATGGACTGCTCAGTTTGTATGTTTTGCTTATTTTTTTCATAGTTCCACACAACTACTTCCTGTTTTCTCGATTGATCTGTGTTCAGTTTTTCAGGGCCTATCCATTGTGCCAACTTTTAACTAAATCTGAGGGGGGTGCGATGGGGAGGTTCCCTTGTAAGAATCATGTCCCTCCTTTTGTAATGTCCAGGGAACCACCGTTAATAGCGGCGAGTGCAGTGTGATTATTGACTTTGAATAAATGTCTACTTTCTGTTCGTCTCGTTTCGTATTTCTTTCAGTTATCTTTTGTATACTGTAGCAGTTCTTTCCATGTATGGTCAAAATTTCATCGAGCTATGTTACTTGGCAGCGGCACATCTGGCCGAATTCATTTTCATCCTTAAGTCTTGTACACCAGTGCAGAATTCATGAAAGTTAGCAACGAAGTTATAGAACTAATAACCCGTTTTTATATTTAGGGAGGTTGAAGACAACGACTGGATGGACTGCAAAACAAAAAAGTCGGGAAAGTAAAAACACCTGGAATTGCTTCTGTTACGGGTTTTCAAAATTAAGCTACCGATGTGTCTGAGACGAAAGTTTTCAGTCACTGTGTATTACCAATTTTGACATAAGACAACGAGGCAATGATTTTAATGTGAAAACTATAAAAACCTGAGAGCTACTCAGCGAACAATGGACAGTCATGTTGGCAATTGCTTGAAGGAACGGAAAAACAAGGATCACATTGCAATAGAAGGCTTTATTGTGAATGTAATGAAAATGAAATGGAAATGGTAGGAACATAAAAGTAGACGAATAGATAATCGGGGGACCGAGAAAGTACTTTGCTGGATCCCCGGAGATAGGGAAGACCGAGACGAGGATGTAAGCTTAGGTGACCAAACGGCGTTAGAATACACGCAGGAGCGTTATGAAGCCTCTTGGATGAATATTAGTAATACATGGATATTTCTGGAGGAAGCCTGGATAAGTGCATATCAAATTGTTACTGCCGCTGCTGACGACGTTGATAATCATTCGATAATTCATCTACAGCAGTTAAGAAATTCGTAGATGAATTCAACCTTAGTCGTACTTCTCTGGAAGGTTACGCTCACCAACGATGTCCCAAAACTGTGACTACATACGTAAACGTTAAGAAAATGTTGTATAGGGCAGTGTATCATCGACGATTAAACATGTATGAAATAGCTGACACACAGAAAACCGAAAGACATAGTACAGTTCGTTTTAAAGTAAAACAAATTCAGGAATATTTGTACAAGACAGATGCAGTTTTTGAATGGTAACCGGAAGCAAATGCGAAGCGATGTTTTCAACCACATTTGGACAGTTTTATAAAGAATTAAACTTGTTTTGTACACCTATTTAGTACTGTGGTGAAGCCACTTACGTAAGGAGCTAAAAAGCTATATAAGCAGTATTTGTAGGCCGGTGGAACTGTGACAAAAACAGGCTAAGCCAATTTAACCTGTCACAAAAGAAGGCTGGAATGCAAAAGCGATTCTTACTACAGATTTACTTACAAAGGGTAAATCAATAACTAGCGAATACTACGAAAATCATCTTGACTTAACCCCATTTCAGCTAAACTTGATTCTTAACCTAAAGGAATCACTTCATATCATTCGCTTCAGAACTGTTACAGAGATCAATGGACCACTCCACGCGAACTATCAACACAACTGGCGCTGCTAAGGGTATCCTACGACTTCCACATTACTGGAAACGGGTTATACACAATGCTGGCGACGACAGTAAAAGTTTGAAACATGTATCTATTTTGTGTAAGTTGTAAAAAAAATAGTTGCCACTAAAAAGTTCCAATCCCTGTATACTAACAATGCGCCAGAAACAAACATTTCAACACTCAAAACAGCGTCATAAATTTTAAAGTAGATGTAAACAAGCACGCTCGGTCTTATAAGGTTACATACCTCTTGCGATGATGATTAAAATGGGTGTTGTATCGCGCCATTGTATAAAATACTTTCATTATAAACTTAAAACAACGTTTCGACCGTATTACAACGGCCTTCCTCAGGGCGAGACTCTTGTGCCTTACCCCGAGGAAGGCCGTTGTAGTATGGTTGAACCGTTGTTTTAAGTTTATAATAAAAGTACTGTATACAATGACGCGATATAACAACCACAAGATTTTTAAGCATCATGACACCGGCCACGGAAGCCTACGTGATTGCGCGAACTGTAAAGCTAGTAACCATCTTAAAGCCACTTGTCGTTCGCGACAAAATGTACATAATGCAGCAGACTTCGAACATGAACGTGCATCAAACGCTCCCACAACGTAGCCACTCTAGTCCATGCACCGACGATACTGAGCGGCCGAAGTAGCTCGTTGTAGAGCAGGCCCTATTTCGCACTCAGGACAGCACCGCACGCTATCCGATCAAAAGCACCAGGACGCCCCTATGTAATGCACAATTGACCGTTAGCTGTCACGTGAGGACGGCTCACCGGTATAAAAGGAGGCGAGGATACTGTGCTGTCAGTGCACTGTTACGATGCGGAAGAGTGTGGATCGGAGCGAAGATGAAGTGAAGGATGGCGGATCGCCGTTCGCCAGAGCTTGCTTCGCCGGCGGCTCCATCCGGCCCTCCACTTAAGAAGTCTCGCATTCGAGGGTGGTTGGAGGATTCGGAGAACTATCTGGACGCGAATCCACGACTGCGCGACCGGCGGGCAGCACTGTATAAGGCTGCTCATCGCCTCGCCGCCGCGATACGGCTGAGATTACCGCCACGCGCGTGCCGTTGCAAGAGCCTCCTCATGCACCTACTGCCGGCGGCCCCGTTACGTCGTCGTCTACTGTCGCAGCGCCAGCTGTGGACGAACAGGCTGTTACAGGCTGCCACGAGCAACACACCAGAAGCGAATCTCGTGTTCCTGATGTGAGTTCAGCCTGAGAGAGCATCCAGAAGACCAAATTGTGAAGGCCGCCCGCAAATGCATGCCGCTTCTGAAGAGGACTCCTCCTCCTCGCCTCCGTCTGCCACCGCTTCTTCTTCTTCTTCTTCTTCTTCTTCTTCTTATCCTCCTCCCTCTCCTCCTATGCCAAGGCACTTAAGCCGTCTGGGCCGCCCTGTGCTGTATCGTTCCCAAGCGCAAGCTTACCGCCAGGGCTGCTGGTGCTGAATTAGACACCACCCCTGCAGATAACCAACCACTTCACTGATATCTCTGACCCAGTCTGCTACTGTGATGCTGCCCCACAGACAGAAGGATCCTCCCGAACTGGATGAAGCACTTTGAATCTTTTAAATTGAAGGTCAAGGGGGCAACCACGCCGCATTCTAGCCACCTTGCCAGGTACTCTGCTGACGAATGCCACAAGGTGCTAAAGCTCGTCAATAAGGAGCTCCTCCTTTATTACACATATTCTTCAGAGCCTATGAAGCATCTGAAGGCGGTGTTTTGACATATTCCCTTCAAGGTGTTCCCATACCATCTGAAGGAAGAACTTTAAGAGTTGGGCTTCAGTGTACACACATCTCGCATGAAGTCCCCATACACTCACAGGGATATGCCACTCTTTCCTCAGTGTCCTCATACATAACGCGGAGAACAGAAAACTCTTCCAGATGGTGTCTGTGGACCACATCTAGATTGCAGTAGAACAACTCCTAATCAACAGACGTCATTTGCCGTAATGTTTGCGCCAGAGCACAGTTCACGTGGCCCACTACTGCTTGATGCTCTACCATCGCATTAAGTACACGTGGCCCACTACTTTTTGATGCCCTACCATCGCATTAAGTGTGCTGTCCCTCCCCACAGCAGGGACTGGACCAAGCCTGACGAGGTGACAAAGTGCTTCAACTACAGCAAACAGCACATTGCCAATTAATGTGCCTGCCCAGCCTTCTAGCGAACCGGCAGCAAGAAGAGGGACAAGAGGGCACCTTCTTGGCGTGTGCTGCCTGGAGTGAGCTTCACCGGCGCCATGCAGAGAAAGAAGTCGCCGGCTGCACCACCCACCCTGCCCCTGACGACGTCCAGCAGGGCCCCTCCACCTGCCTGGCCTGTCCAGAATTGGCGAACTTCCACTGCAACCAGGCCATCTCGATACCTCTGCTGCTCCCCATGAATGGGGTCACCTGGCAGGCCTCTGAACAGGCTGACCAGCAGTTGGTCCTCCTTGTCCAGCACCCACCCCCACCCCACTTCTTGGGAATCCTGCTGGCAGCAGCACAGCACTACCACCCAAGAATATGCCAGATCTTGACACTGTTGGCACTGATGCAGCATTGGGCCACTTCACCCATTGTGCGTTGCAGGTGGTGGATGTGGCCTCTCCCAGGTGTCTGTCGTGGCCACCAGACTTTATGTGACAGCTGCCACCGCAACTCCTCAAAGCCATCAAGGAGAAGAACCAGGCCTTCCACCAATCGTGCTTGGTGGAGAAAATGGGGCTTCAAATTCAATGCC
Organism: Schistocerca piceifrons; assembly: GCF_021461385.2. NCBI lineage: Eukaryota > Metazoa > Arthropoda > Insecta > Orthoptera > Acrididae > Schistocerca > Schistocerca piceifrons. The sequence continues at coordinate 420,620,176 of NC_060149.1, read as the reverse complement.
GTGAAGAGCTAGGTGCTGGTGTTCACCCAACTGGCTCTGCTCCCGCCTTGTCACCTGTCACCATATCGGGAGGCCCCACTCCATGGTCCATGGTGGGCAAGTACCTGGGGGTGTAGTTAGGCCAACATTTAACCTGTTGACCCCACATCTGAGGCACCTCCCAACATTGTATCTCAGCCCAGCGTTAATGCTTCTTCTGCACTGTGCTGTCATCCTGCACCTATTCTCACTCGCCCAGTGTTGGAATATGCTGTCGTCGTGTGGGGGGCAACACTGCCCTGACCCACATCCAGCACCTCCGGACAGTGTAGAATCTGCCATGCACATCGCCCTACACCTCCTGCAAGACTACTCCACCCGCCAGTTTAATGACGACACTGAGAAGGCACAGGAGTCTGATAACATTCTTATCTGACATTTGGGAAATCAGTTTCATCTTTGGGTGATGTCGTGACGGTCGGACTTGCTGCAGGCGTGAACAGTGCTGCGCAATCTGATGATACACCACGCTGGATGGCATTGTCAGCTCATGACCAAAATCAACATCAGAAGACATCAGGCCCAATGTGGCCTGTCCGTAGTGAATGAATGTGAGTAAGTAGAGAAGCAGTAATAGCAGAATGGGTCGGTGACGAGAGCTCAGTGAATTTGAATAGGCATTGGGTTCCACTCGAATAATAGAATCATCAAAGACATTCCAACTATTCTGGAGCTGCCCAAATCGGTCATTGGTCATGTGATTGAGAAGTAACAACAACAGCTAAACCAAGACCAGGCAGACCTCATACACGGACACAGACAGCCGAGCATTTCGGAAGATGGTTGTTTAAAAAAGTAGCGGAAGGAATCACCCTTGAGTTTCAGAATGCTACCAGGATGAGGTAAAATGTTCCAGCAGTTCCTCATAAGGAACAAATTTCTGCAGTCCAAGGTAGTCGACATTTGAGGTGGTATAAACAGCAACACTAGTAGACAGTAGATGACTGGATACGAATGATTTGGAGTGGTGAGTCACGCTGTACTCTGTGATATTCCGATGGAAGGAACTGTCATTTGTTGAATGCGTAGAGAACTCTACCCGCCATTGTGTGTCGTGCCTACAGTGAAGTACAGAGGAGGTGGTGTGCAGTATGGGAGTGTTTTTTGTGGTTTGGTTGTGGTCTCCATATTGCGCTTAAGAAAACACTAAATGCGGAAGGATATTAGCGTATTTTACAGCATTTTGTAGTATGTACGGTAGAGAAACAGTTGGAAGACGATGGTTGGTTGTATGATCGTGACAGTGCCCTCTGTCATGAAGCAACATCTGTGAGGGAATGGTTTGTGGCCAGTAACATTCCTGAAATGGACTGACTTGGACAGAGTCGGTATCTGAGGCCACACGGGGTAGCCGCGCGGTCTAGGGCGCCTTTTCACGGTCCATGCGGCTTCCCCCGTCGGAGATTCGAGTCCTCCCTCGGGCATGGGTGTGTGTGTTGTCCATAGTGTAAGTTAGTTTCAGTTAGATTACGTAGTGTGTAGGCTTAGGGACCGATGACCTCAGCAGTGTGGTCCCATAAGACCTTACGACAAATCTCCAATTTTCCGGATCTGAAACCAATGGAACGCCCCTGGGGTGAATTAGAACGTCGATTTCGCTCGAAGCCGCCAGCGTCCAACATCACTACACAATCCGTTCTCGCGTCTTGAAGGAGAATGGGCAGCCATTCCTCCACAGACATTCAGACACGTCACTGAAAGTGTCACCAGGAGAATTAAAGCCGTCATAAAGGCGAAGGATGAATGCAACCCATATTCATGTCCACTAATAGGTGTCCGTTAACCACATCGAGGAAAGAAATACTGTACTTCAAACGAGGTAGCGAACACTGAGACTCACGAGCATACCTTCCAGAAAAACGTACAGCAACAAACCGAGACACTGCAGCAGGGATCAACGCAACGGCGCCAAAAGCGAGTTGATTTCGATACGATTCCAAACAGCAGTCCACATGACTGGTCTTCTGAACCAGTGTGACATTTATCTACAGATTGACCTTAAACTGAAAAGTTTATCTCACTCAACAAAATATAAAAACGAAAAAAGTCCACAAACAAAAGCACGCGAAAACCAAAAGGTTGGTACTAAAACAATGTGAAGAGGAAATATTTAAGTTGGAGAAAAGTCTCCAACGTGCAAGAACAATACGAAGAAAAGATGCCGCAGATGAAACTACATTGTATGAAACTGAACAGACAAATCAAACAACGCGAGGTGACTATTTGGAGAGTAATCCTGCAAAATAGGAAGTTAAGCCCAATTTGTGGAAAAGTAGTGTTACAGGTCCTCTGCTGTTCCTGATTTATATAAATGATTTAGGAGGCAATGTGAGCAGCCGTCTTAGGTTGTTTGCAGATGGTGCCGTCGTTTACAGTCCCGTAATCTCATCAGAAGATCAGAACCAGTTGCAAAACGATTTAGATAAGATCCTGTATGGTGCGAAAATTGGCAGTTGACTCTAAATAATGAAAAGTTTGGTGTTATCCACATGAGTGCTAAAAGGAATTGGTTAAACCTGTATTACACGATAAATCAATCAAAACCAAAGGCCGTAAATTCAACTAAACACCTACGAGTTACAATTACGGACAACTGAAACTGGATAGAACACACAGAAGATGTTGTGGGGAAGGCGAGCCAAAGACTATTTTTTTGGCAGAACACTTATTAGATGCAAAAGATCGGCTATAGAGACTGCCTACACTACGCTCGCCGGTCCGATTTTGGTGTACAGCGGCGCGGTGTGGGATCTTTACCAGATAGGATTTACGGAGTGCACCGAGAAACTTAGAAGAAGAGCAACTCGTTTTGTATTATCGAGAAATAGGGGGAGAGAGTGTCACGACCATGATACAACATATGGGGTGGACATCATTAAAACTAAGGCGTTTCTCGTTGCCGCGAGGTCGTCAGGAAATCTTCATCACCAACTTTCTCTTCCGAATGTGAAAATATTTTGTTGACACTGACATACTTAGGGAGAACCGATCATCATCATAAAATAACGGAAATCAGAGCTCGCACGGGAAGAAATAGGTGTTCGTTTTTTTTTTTTTTTGTTTGTTTTGGCGCGCGGTTCGTGATAGGAATAAGAGAGAATTATTGTGAACCCTCTGCCAGGCACTTAAGTGTAATTTGCGAAGTAGCCATGTAGATGCAGATAATGTGGTAGATAAATCTCATCGACAAAGTATACCCAGAAGCAACTCACGAGTACGCGATAGCAACTCACGAGTACGCGATAGCAACTCACGAGTACGCGATAGCAACTCACGAGTACGCGATAGCAACTCACGAGTACGCGATAGCAACTCACGAGTACGCGATAGCAACTCACGAGTACGCGATAGCAACTCACGAGTACGCGATAGCAACTCACGAGTACGCGATAGCAACTCTAGACATTAGATTTAATGTTTTTACAGAGTATTTGTATGTAGCAGACACAGGATGTCTCAAGAAGAAATATCAATATTCAGAGATATGACAGGAAGTTGATTAGAAGCAAAAACATCTAGTAAACATGGGCTCTAAAAATTCATACCTTAAGGGCTACGATCACTTGTTCAGTAAAAGACGTATGTTTCACAGTAGTGAGTATGAGCAAGTGCTCATAGCTCTTAAGGTATGCATTTTAAAGCCCATATTTACTGGACGCTTTTGCTTCAAACGCTCTTCCTGTCATATCCCTGAATATTGACCATCTCTTCTGAGACACCTTGAGTAGGCATAAGTGTCCTACATAAGGATCTAAAGCATAAATAGGAGAAATAAATTCTGTATGTTCCTTCTACGTTTCACGGCTTACGAATATCAGACAGTGTGCAGTGTGTCACACTTGCGCTGAAAATTTTAGCTTAAGCTAACGCTGGTGGCGGAGGGCGCACTGAGCTCAAATTACAAATCATCCTACTTGGGCCTCGTGCTGACTGTATCCATCTAGACTAGCTTTATCCCACCTAAACAACAACACAGTTATCGATGATCATTACAGTAAATACAGTCGTAATGCTAAAAAAACATCGAGAAAACAAAAGCAACGGCATATTCGCAAAGCGCAAGCACAAACGATCGTTCAACATCGCTTGCTGAAATCCTTGGTTATCAATATTTACATCTATAGCAGAACGTATAGCGTAATTTAAATTTTGCCTATCCTTTATTAAATCGTAGAAAAGATTCTGGAAGTTGTTAAGAGTTGTTAAGAGTTGTTTACTGGTATGTATGGTGATGCAACAACTACGAAGTACCATTTCAGTAATGTGATACCTCTTCGCATTCAAGGCGTTTAACGAATAAAAAATCGACAATGTTTCACTATCAGTCAAAGTATGGTAAAAAAGAACAGGAGCCGAACTGTCATAACCCAGTGGCTTTTAAAATGACTTATTCCAGTTACCAATGAGAGGAGGGCACACAATCGCGTGTCTCCAATAAGTATTCAAATTATACTTTGAAATGAGTTATTTACATGACTGCCATACTCTCTAAGAGCTACGCGAACTCTGACGTTTTCTCCAAAAGTAATCCCCGAAACTCAGTAGAAAGAATACATTCACCAAGAAAGTAAATAATTATATGAAAGAACATGCTAAATCCCGTCCTTGATTCACGACTGAACTCAGTATGCGACGACATCGTTAAGGGATGCGTCTCTACTGACGATAAACTGTATCGAATTGGCTTAGGACCAACACCACACCGCAGTCAATGGCCCTTGTGGACGCTTTGGCGCGTATATTCACCTGCGGAAGTGAAACGGAGATTTGGAACCGGATCAAAATGGATATTATCAATAGAAAGTACGTTACACGAATATGTAAAACACGCATTCATCAACCTAACTAACAGCTACATCCAGACATGAAAGATTCCGCTTATGACCCACAGAAAACTACTACTACTACTACTACTACTACTACAGCGCTCCCATCGACAAGACGTCAACGCTATGACTTAACTGCACCTTGAGGTTCAGAATTACAACTTCAGAAGGAATTCAGAAGAATGAGAAGCGCTGACCATCAAGCTTTTACGAGGAGGAGGAAAGGAAAATTAAAGCTAAATGCCCGGTCGGTGACGTGGTCATTAGAGACGGAGCGCAAGTTTGTATAAGCGAAGAAAATCAACTGTGTCCTTTTCACAGAAATCATCCCAGCAGTTGCCGTAAGCGATTCAACACGATTACCAGGAAGACTAGAACTGTAGTTTTTATTCGAATCAACAAAACTGTTTAGAAAAACTGTATTAGTAGCACGGGGGTACTTAAATTAACAGTTTCAACTTTGATGGGCTGTTCAGACAACGATAGTGTTAACATTTATTGTACATGGCCAAACTGCTCTCTGGATCTCTCAAGGATATAGTTCTTTTCCGGTTACATTTCGTCTAGGACAAAGTTCACATTTACTCACATCGAACTATGTTGGAAAACTGAGGATGCGTATTACGTCATGGACACCTACCTAACTTGTTAGACACGGCAGTAATAGAGAGTGCATCAGTGACAAAAAACTGTTATCACACTATGATAAAAGTATTCGTAATAATAACAAAATGTGGTGATTGACTGTGGGAGATTAATAATAAACGTGTTAGAAGCGACTGTTAAAGTACTTTTCTCTTTTCTTTCTACCTGTAGTTAAGAGAGCAAATTTACTCAGAGTCAAATAAGAACGAGGCAGTAGCTGAGTAAACCAGAACTTCCCCGATATTTCTGTCGTTTTCAATTCAGTTTTTTTACTCACTGCTACGTAGTGCATTGCTTGCCAGTGTGTCATCACTGCAAAATAATTTTTAAAGAAACACTGACATTCGAGGCGAGAAGTTACTATAAATTCACGAAAGAAGAATTTGCTATATCGATTTCCATTGGTCGGTTGCATAATACGTTTCTAAGTTCACTTAATTGATTGGAATACGACACAGAAATATCGTCTAACGTTCAAATGATATGAAAAGCGGACTGTTCTGTAAATGAATGTCCGAAGTTGATTCTACTAGTTACTTGCCTGTTACTCAGCTCGAACTGGAAAATAACGCAGTAAGCGTGTGCGCTATCTGTCCGTTACGCTTTAATCGGCAGACTGTGAAACAGATGGGCAACGAAGCTGGAACTCATACATCGTGGAGCTAAGTGCATAGAGATAAACGATAATGGCGGAAGCTGACGTAATCGTTACGGCACTGAATTTCGCAGTACGAGCGCTCTATTGATGAGACTTCGAAAGGTGGTTGACTGGACGTATCTCTCTCCGCCCCACCTCTTCCCCTCTCTGACAGACACACACACACACACACACACACACACACACACACATACACACACACACATTTTTGATTTCCACGGGCAAGTGCTCAACCGACTGAACTATCCAAGCATCTCTCATGACTCAACCACCAGCTTTACTTCCGTCAATACCCCATCTCCTTCCTTCCACACTTCCAAAGTGCTAGGACCGCAACGTATGCAGATGCAGCGGAACTTACGTGCAGTTTGGCAGGTAGGAGATGAAATACTGGTGGAAGTACAGCAGTGAGAGCGGGATAGCTCGGAGCTCACTAAAAAAAATAAAAAAATAAAACAATGAAAAAAATAAAAAGTGGTAGAGCAGTTGTCCACGAAAGATAGTTCCCAGGTTCAAGTCCCAGCCTGGCACACAGTTTTAATCTCGAGGAAGTTTCCACTCAGAGCACGTTCTTCTGTGGAGTGAAAATACGTCCTGTAGGTGTACAATTATTTAGCAGGCTGAAATGATTCACTTATTGACGTCACGGAACACACTGTCGCACTGTTTGAGGTAAGAACGACTTATTTCCCATATGTACCTACATTAGGCTTATAGTTACCGCCGTAACTTGAAACATTCATTAGTGGACAGAAGTACTTTCCGGGTTGCACTGAAAGCTTCGTTCATTTCTCAATCCACAATATATCAGTAACAGCCAATGTTTTCTAGGGATTGGTAGCATTACACGGCTATAGATATACTGCTTTATGGACGTCATCTCCGTCGACTGCAGCCCCTATACGACCATTATTGCGGACCACCTCTCCTCATCCTGTGTGTCCTCCCCTAGAGCGATAGCATCTACCATCAGGATAACTATTCGTATCACAAGGCCAGAAACGTTCTATAGTTATTTGAGGAAAATGGTAGTGAACTCACTTTGACGTCTTTGCAATCGGATAGCCTAAGTCGGGACTGTATGGAGGATGATCGATGACAGTTAACCCAGGGCTTCGAATTGTTGGAAATGTCGCAGCGTTCGTGTGTGGTCTGGCATTGTCATGCTGAGGGAGAGGGTGCTCCTTGTGGCACGCTGTTTCTCACGCACCGGCATAGTTACGTTACACACCGACATATTACATGCTACAGTTCGCAGCCCTCGAGCGGCAGGGGGACTGCAGGATGCGTCAACGAAAAAGGCAACTCGACCGAGTAATATACATGATATGTAATAAATACCTCAAACAATATTGACAACAGAATTAAAAAAAAAATCAGAGGCATTACTCTTAAGCACGGCCTCGTACAAATTATAAGAACTAACAATTGGTTTCGTGGAAACACTCATATTTAACGAATGACTTGTATAAATATTACATTATTACTATCCAGATGTTAAATGTATTATAATGCAATCTCCGTGTATCTGAGTTCTACCGTACTATTTTCCCTTAGGGATGGTTGATCTGGGAGAATGGATCAAACAGCGACGTCATCGGTCCCATCGGATTAGGGAAGGATATTGAAGGAAATCGGCCGTGTCCTTTCAAAGGAACCATCCCGGCATTTGCTGAAGCGATTGAGGGAAATCACGAAAAACGTAAATCAGGATGCCCTGATGCGGGTTTGAACCGTCGTCCTCCCGAATGCGAGTCCAGTGTGCTAACCACTGCGCCACTTTGCTCGCTTCCCTTATGGACACGCTCCGTATCCGAGGTCGCTATCGCACTCCTTAGCAGATTCGGATTCTGGTGGTGAAAGAAATTTTCACCGCTGGTGTTCGACCAACAAGCGGATGAGATGTGGTGGTGTAAAGTTCATTATCACTCAACTTCCAAACCTTTCCGGAGCATCTCATTAAAGAGGACATGTGACACTGTTGTCATCCGTTAATCACTTTGGCGTTACTTGGGAGGAGCAGGTTATGTGCTGGTACCGCGTTGCGCCCTGCTCTTCCCCTGAGCCTTACGTAGCACAAACATAGTGGCGTAATTTTAAAAGTTATCATGAAGTGCGCCGAGACAAACACTTAATACATCTCATACTCTCAGAAGGCTCCTCTAAAAATTCCACTACCGTCCTAGATTCACTGTTTATAGGTATAAAAGTAGTTGAAATCTGCAGTAAACTGACACAGCTCATGCTGCAGAAGACATTTTGTATAAGGAAATGTAGCATATAACGATACTGCGCCATGTGAGAAGATAAAGAAGAAAAATGCTGGTTGGTGAATGATGGAAATAGCCGCAAATACTTTAAAATTACTTATTTGTAGCTGGTAGCCTCATTCGGTAACTATCATTAACGGCCGCGGAATTCATAAGATCCGCTACGGTCGCAGGTTCGAATCCTGCCTCGGGCATGGATGTGTGTGATGTCCTTAGGTTAGTTAGGTTTAAGTAGTTCTAAGTTCTAGGGGACTGATGACCACAGCAGTTGAGTCCCATAGTGCTCAGAGCCATTTGAACCATTTTTTGAATTCATAAGATCAAACACGGAAATACACTATGGAAAAATATTGGCATGTAGTTAGTAACAACATTTTAAAAGAATTCAGCTTCACTGTGTATCTAGATATATTTCGTGGGGGTTTCCCCAGTAAAAGCCACAATAATAGCAAACATACCGCTGAAACTACAAAAAAATGGCTCTGAGCACTATGGGACTCAACATCTGAGGTCATCAGTCCCCTAGAACTTAGAACTACTTAAACCTAACTAGCCTAAGGACATCACACACATCCATGCCCGAGGCAGGATTCGAACCTGCGACCGTAGCGATCGTGCGGTTCCAGACTGTAGCGCCTAGAACCGCTCCGCCACACCGGCCGGCCCGAAACTACACTACGCTAAATAATGAAACGATCACATTTTAGAACGCCGTTATGTTCGCCTATTGTGACGCAGATTTGTGAAATTTAGCTAAAAGCAGCCTACAACCTTCCTCCTGATCTGTACAAAAGCGTAGCGCCCTGAGACGTTACCCACGGGCTCGGCGATGCTTCAAAAAGCAAGATGCCGACACATGCGGAAAAAAAGGCCAGAGCTCAAAAGGCCACGTGCGGTGCAAGGTGAGTTAATGCGTCACATTGGCACCAGATTTCGCGACAATTCTGCCCAACGCCACGCCCTCCTCGCCCATTCCCCCCTCCCCCATCCCCCCCCCCCCCCCCCGTTCTGTAGGCCGGCCGATGTGACCGAGCGGTTCTAGGCACTGCAGTCCGGAGCCGCACTGCTGGTACGATCGCAAAGTCGAATCCTGCCTCGGTCATGGATGTGAGTGATGTCCTTAGGTTAGTTAGGTTTAAGTAGTTCTAAGTCTAGGGGACTGATGACCTCAGATGTTAAGTCCCATAGTGCTCAGAGCCATTTGAACCATTTGTTATATATAGCACCACAAATTGTCGTTTTTGACCACAAAATATGTGCAAATGAACGCCCCAGGGGAAGGTTTGGTTTCATTGACGCCCCTATGCCTTCTCCTGGGCCCTTTTCGTGTCGATTTCAAGCCGCGGTGTGTCTGAAATGTGTTCCTTGGTCACCCATAAGAAAACCGTGTGATATCACAGTTGGGCATCGCTGTTCTGACCTCAGTCGCACATACGACAAGGGAAGGGGTGAGATGTGGGTGAGGGGGTTGTGACGACCTTCCAATCATATGACATATCCACTGTGGCGTTGGGCAGAACTGGGCTAAAATTTGGTGTAAATGTAACATCATTAACCTACCTTACACCTCACATGAACTTCTGAGATTTGGCCTTTTCTCCGCATTTGTCGATACCTTTCTATTGCAAGTGTCGCCTATCCTGGGAGTGCCGTCGCAAGGTGCCACGCTTTTACACCGTTACAGAGGAAGGGTTTAGCACCTATAAGTCAAATTTCACACTCCTGCCTCGTAAGTGTGTAAAATGACATCGTTTCAAATAAGTGATCCTTTCATTATTTGTCAGAGTGTGTATTAGATACAATGACATACTTGCATCAATACGGGACTATAAATTCATTATCAACTGTCATTTTGATAGTCTATTAGTGACAAATACATTAAAAACTAAGTGCAGTGTTTTACTTTACGAACAGTCTATTTGGTAATGACTTACTAACGACTGGATACATAATGTATCACAGTGAGTATAAACATCAGCAACATTAGGCGAGGGCAATAACGAAAGCTGTGGAGCGCCACTCTACTTGGGGAGAACTGTTAGATTCCTGGTTGTCGAGGAAATTTGGGTTGCCAGTATTTTTCCGGAGAGTGGAGGCGTGGTGATGGCTTACGTTTACTGGCCACCAGACTAGATAAAATCTCCAACTTTTATGGAATGAGGTCTTATCAGAGTTCATAGTGATTTTCCGTCCGTCAGATAAGGTTGTTAAACTAGGGGGCCTTGACGCTAATTTGAAAGATTTGTTAGCGCGTGGTTTCAGTTAATCTTTTCTCAGTTTTTACTATCGACGTAAAAGTGATTCTGCACTCCATACTCACTGTATGCAGTCACATACATTACTAACTTACACTATAATGTAACAGTCACACCTCTCAATCGATACTTGTTGAAGAACCCTCAGAACGAATTCTTTCTAATTTGGCGGTTGCACTTACCTTTGGGTTTCCCAGGAAGCAGTAGCGTTCGATTGAACTTTATCAACATAAATAATTTAAAATTAAGTACTGTAAAGGAGAAGAAACTTGGTTTGTTATCAACCCTAAGTACGCACGACGATGACTTTCTTAAAATTAACATTCTTTGTCCCAATGACCTGACTAAGCTAAATTTGATGATCACGTGAGAACGATAATTATGTGTAAACAGAGTTCTGGCCTTGTTAATATCTTGAAACTCTTTTTGCGGACAGCTGTTGCCGTGATCTAATACTGCTGTTGGCATTAAGATGTAGATGCACTGAAATCGGAAATGCTGGTTTTTGGGTTAATTTGCTACCGTTAGAGGGATACACAACTTATTTGCTAACTGTTTAAATAAAACTAATGACAAAGTTTGTTGTTAGGGCAGGAGTACCTAAGAACTCTTGTTAATTCTGTTGTTCGATACTGAACCAAATCAATTAAATAATTTCAGTTGAATTAACTGCGTTCGTGGTGAAGTAATGTGTTTCACGGTAAATGACTATTGTTTCGGATTTGGACCGCAGACGCCGCAAGCTATCTGCTAGTCTAGTACAACATGCAACCGTTTTAATTACTCTCGGCAAATAATATGAGCGACTGTAATTAAATTGTCTCATATTTGAACCACTACACAATATAGTTTCGCTAAACTTTAATTTCTCATATGGCTGTATTTTACACGGCAGTTTATGTTTCTATGTCGTATCTGTATTTATTTAAATGTTGCAAAATTTTCAAAAAATTTGAAGGACGGAAAAAATAGCTTTGAAAAATGGGACTTCTTCGTAGCGTTCGGATAGCTGCCTTTCAATTAGTTGTTCCACCTTCTTACCGTTGCTCCACAACAACTTGTGTAATAACTGATAAATTTACGATACATACTGCACTACTCATACCAACGAAATATAAAGTTACAGAACACATCATGAAACCTTTACAGTTGTTGATTATTCACTTTTACATGTAACTCAAGACTTGCGCGGGTACTAAATTTGGAATTTTCAGTACTGTAAGAAGCAACTTTGATTTATGATTGCCCTTACACAGGCCAGATGCACTAACAACACCTACATAATCGTTTCTATCTTTAAAAGATTGTGAGTATTCGCTATCTCACGTAGTTTGCAGAACGTGAATATTCGCTATCTCACGTAAGTAGTTTGTAGTGTCAAATGACTGACACTATTGATGTGTAGTACTTTGGAAAAAAGCTCTGTACCACGGTATACATTTGTTAGTTTACCCTCCGGAAATAAAGACAAAGATAAATTCGATAATTACGTAGAGGCATCAATAGTAAACAATGGCGCTTTGCATCGAAATGGAACGCTTACAATACTTATTAAAAAACAGAAAATATAGAAATAACGAAACTGACCCCTGCAGCCAAAAAGATAAGCATAAAAGAAACAACTGGCCTCGAGGAGTGGAAGATTATCACATAGTGGAAGATTATCACATAGTGTACAAGGCTGATGGGCGGAATGAAATAAGTACATGATTGACTTCTTTGAGAATCGAAGGTCATCTTATGAAAGCTATTTCGATTTTACTCGTGTATCACTGTGTACTGTAGTGTAGGATCAGGTTAGTTCCAGATGACCAGTTCTGCAAGAAATTCATATTTGATCTACGACCAAAAGATGATACTGACCGATCGGGACTGCCTGCGCATCTCCAGGTGCATGGACACAAATCACTTCGTTGTGGCACAAGAACTGTTGCAGGTTGTCAATGCTGGTTTTTCCTGATCCATTTCGACACTTCGAAAGGAACTTCTTCAGATGAACAATTTGAGCACCAGTGCACGAAAACGACGCCTGTGCCCTCAAAGATGCGCTATTACGCTGAATTGAGAGACAAACAATGGAATACGGAGTATTGTAAATGTGTTACCTTGTCATATAAAATAAATTTCTACCCGTGTGTCAACCCCGTCGTAAATCACAGAGAACCATCACAGACAACAGCGCGCAATTGAAAGTGCAGGCTGAAGGAGGCTCTGTGGTAGTCTGGGGATACTTCTGTTACGCTGAAAAAGAGTCTATGATTGAGATACAGGTATATTGAATCAAAATGGCATTCAGCAACTGGACAGTCAGGATTTGCCTTCTACCGTCATTTTGAGAAAATCTGGTGCTTGTCCCCCTCGCCGGCTATTAACAGTGCTCCCACCCCAAGCGGCTAATAAAAAATGGTTCAAATGGCTCTGGGCACTATGGGACTTAACATCTGAGGTCATCAGTCCCCTAGACTTAGAACTAATTAAACCTAACCAACCTAAGGACATCACAAACATCCATGCCGAGGCAGGATTCAAACCTGCGTCGGTAGTGGTCGCTCGGTTCCAGGCTGAAGCGCCTAGAACCGCCCGGCCACACCAGCCGGCAAGCGGCTAATATGAAAGCAACTTTCCCCCTTCTGCAGAGGCAGTAAAGATGAACAGCACATTGGGATTCTGAATATAATGGTAACGGTATCTCTTCAGCCTCTGTTCAGTCTTGCATGGGGTCCTTCATTAGTACGGAGACTAAAGAAGATTGGAGGAAACGTCGTAACTTAGAATTATCCATATAAAATAAATGTATTCAGAGATTACAGGTTCACAATATTCTCCCTAGGCAGCCTTCAGTAACTTAAGGATTGCCATAGATTAATACATAATACGTAAGATGCCAGAAAAACACCCTGAAGGACGGTGTTACCGGCACCAGGGTATGTTACGAGTATGTTCATACTAAGAGGTTGTAGTGTTAGTGATTCGTTTGTCACGGTAATCGGCAGGTCTGTCGGTGCTCCCTCTGTTTTGAATCTGCAGGCAGTAGCTGTACAGTGTTTACAACATTAATTCTAGGTTACAACCGTGCTCCACCGATGAATACGTATTCTTTCAGCTATTTGAACGGTATGGCATTATAGTCTGCAGGAAACTGGATGGAAGTATCGACGAATTGCTGCACATGTTGGGCACAATGTAACAGTGATGTGTCGCTGCTTTCGGCAGCGGTCTGTGGATCATTCCCACACTTATAGACCCGGTTCTGGACGTCCAAATAGTACAGATGCAGTCAAGATCGAAGCATTATGTGAGCAAACGGAGGCCGACCGATCGGCATCCATGGACGAAATCCGGGAACATTTTGCGCCTGATATGTCATCAGGGATCATTGTGAACCGTCTGCTTGCAGCAGGGCTACGATCACGTGTGCCTCTGGCTAGCCTACCACGGACACCACGACACCGCCAAGCATGGAGACTCTGGTATCGTGAAAGAATTGACTGCAGAATGGAATGGTGCTCTGTTGTCTTCAGTGATAAGAGCAAGTCCTGTTTGTATGCGAGTGATGGACGTGCACTTACGGTTGCTGCGATGCAGCGTGTTCTTGGTGGTGTACAACTGCCCTCGCCAGCAACATCACCAGGTCTCTCGCCACATCAGTACCTATAGGACATGATGAAGTAGGAACTTACTCGTTCTCCAGGGCTTGTAAGAACCATTGCCGAATTGCAACAAAACGCGTAAAATGCTTGGGACGTTCTATCGCAGGATGCCATTCGGCACCTTTATGATCGTTTGCACGCGAGAATCCACACCTGCGTTGCCACAACTGAGCTGTTTACTTTGTATTGATATGACTCTTTGGGCATTCTTTACTGTGACGTGTGTTTCATTTGGACTGAATTTGTCACATACTTCTACAATGACGAACTATTTGTTACCTCACTCGTCAACAGAAATGCGCAAGGACAAGTTCACAAAAAGAAGGTACACGTAGACCTAGTGAACTGCCTATTCTAGGATGCATTAACCTACCGAAAAAGTACATCATCTTCCTGTCGAAGAAATGCCAGTATCACGGGGATAACAGCCTGTGCGATGTACGTGGTACTGTTACTTTACTCTGCAGAAACACCAAATGTGCCCGGAAGCTGTAACTGATGGCCGCCACACATGAAGCCTGGGATGGTCCCTGTGTGTAGTAGGTGTTGCATTTTTTCCGGCAGTGTATACAGAAAACTTAGCAAAACTGCACAGAAACTACAGAACTTATACAAACTTACTAGAGCTGTGCTGGATGGAGAGTCTTGGAGGAAATTCCCTTTAGGCAGAGAGACAGTACTGCAACATAAGATATCGATTCAGGTGACAAAGGGGAGGTCACGGTGGAATCTTTCCACATGGCTGGCGCCTTAAATCTGTGGCCGTAGAGCGACATGATGGCTGCTAACACGAGCAACAGTGCCGAGGTCTGAGCCATGACTGAGCATAATCTGCACAAGCAAATGATAAGCATTATCGTCAGTCGATGACTGGTGTAAATAGTTCGCCCAAATAGCTTGCTTCATATCCCGAAATTATTTTCATTATTTCTTATTTCCATAACGTAATATTTCTGAAGTTCATTTTATAACTATATCTGAAAAGCGACCTCTAATGTCTTTACCATTGTGAAAATTTTGTCTTTTCGATTCTGCTTCAGTTTACTTAGACGGATGCCTATTCTGCTTTAAAGATGGCAATCACATTCTAGTTTACTTACTAACAAATAATACTGTATATTGTAAATACACAACAATTTGCAGCATCCAAATAGCAGTCAGTATTTTTAACACTGTTGGTATAAATAAAAATACAAACAAATATGGCTGGCTGCTGTATTATTTAAAGGAAAGAAACATTAATTCTGACCGTTTTGCAACTTGCGACTCCTCTTTTGAACGTAATGAACTGCTATAATGAGAAAAAAATGCTTGTGAAATTTTGCTAGTGGTGTGGTCGGTGTTGAGAAGCCGGCTGTAACCCGTAGCCGGACGCGGGACGCGGGGCGCCTGGCGGGCGCACGCCAGCAGCCGGCTGCTCCAGTGACCCAGCGCGCCTCCAGCAGTTCTCCAGTCACGACTTACACGCTCACACTGCTTCCCCGCGAAGGCGTCGCAGTATGGAGCTGCTCCCATCCAATTTACACGCCTCGAACGAACAATGAGGACGAGCGAGCTAGGAAGCAAACGATAAAGTAATGAACACCTGTCTTCACGATAGTTACCATAGTATAATAAACAGTTGAACTAACAAGATTTAAGTAGTGTGATTAGCAGCTGCGGTTCGTCAGGGAATGAACAAACACAGTTTCTAAATTGATTCTGAGGAGCTTTTTAATTTCATCACCTACTTCGCTTCTTGGATCGGATTAGTCTTCACACTTAGTTCGGTGGATACATCGAAATCACCGACGTGATTTTCATACCCCTTATGTTACTATCATTTCTCTAGCCACTGGTCTATCGAATATTCCTCTTGTCATATCAGATACCCTTGATCATTCTAGAACTGCAGTACAAGATCTGACACGCCCACCATCTTGTCTGTACCTATGCATAAACGTAAATCTTTATATTAATCATCGTAGTACCACTGTGGTCAATATGATCACATAATCGCATTGGAAAATCTTATCTCCTTTGCTTTCAAAACTATTTTTTTAAAATGTTTAACTTCCTCTCTCTGGGTCGACTGTGTCTAATTATACTTTGTTTATATGTACAACACATTAAAATTTATTCATAGTTATGCACTGATTACCACTGAGGTCAATATGACACCAGTCCAAATTTCCTTTCCCTTCTTATACGTAATATTTATAAATACAGAATTATTTCTGTTACATTGGACAACTTTAATTTATGTTTTTATGTTAGTTCATTAAAATACTGCCAACGTATCCGGTGAAAATTATTTGGGATCCGTATGACCCCAGTCTTATTCAGTGAAAAGAAAAAGGAAGCAGGGCGGTTAAACATCATTTCGCAGTATGCCAGCTAACTACCTGCTAACTTATACGTCCTAAAACCACTCCACATTCAAGAGGGCAAATCAGTTTTTCCTGTTTTCATTGCCGTAGCTTCCCTCCCAGTATATACCAGTTCATTTCGTCGCGGCCAACAGTGAAGCAGTATCTTTGCCCCATTGTTAACGTAACTTTGTAGCCAACATTTCATTTTAGCAATCGATGGAGCTTACTGGTAAAGCACTTGTTCCAGTTCGACAGAAGGGCGGTTTAGATTACCGTTCTGCCATCCAGATTTGATGTTCTCTGTCTCTAATGACCTCATCGTCAACGAGAGATTAATCCTAATCTTTCTTTCTTTCCCTCCTTCCTTCCTTCCTTCCTTCCTTCACATTTCATTCTCTCTTTTCTTTCTTTCCTCACACTTTACTTTTATTTCTTTATCTTTCTGCTGTCTCGCTATTCCCCAGACTAATTAACTATTAATGCAAATTCAAGTCTCTTTCAAGTGCTGCCATGTATTTGTCAGCACCTCATTAATCCCGTTTCGTGTGTATGTTTCTTTGAAGAATGTGCAACATTTTGAGCAGAGACCGACTGATTTTCCGAAAAACTATCAGCGTCCTGAAAAACCTTCTTTAGGCAACCACAGTCCGATACGAGAGGCGCAATTAACATCCACAGTCGAACTCGAACCCCCAAATCTCTGATCATCAGCGACAAAGATGCAATAAATATTACAGAGAACATGCGACAGAAATCACTTTCGAATGGAAAGTAACATGACCGACGAGAATGTTCACCAGGGTGGTCCTGTAAAACATTTTCAAAGCAACTTGTAATCCGTATTAACTGGTTCGTACCGTTAAATATGTAAATGGCTCGGCAGTTAACACCGTCTAATAGCATCCTGTTGGTCCTCCTAATGAATAATCGCAATTAACGTTATTTCGACGTACTTTGTATTTAGGTCATTAAATGAATCTTTTCACTAAGATTTTACATACTTATATCCATTCACATTTTGTTCGACAAATATGCACTTCATGTTTGCGGTTTTATAGCAGAGCACCTGAAGTAGTGTGATGGAGGAAACAAATAACGATGAAAAGCTTAACTTCTGTCAGACTATCTCTCTGGCTCTTCATGACAATTCTTTTAGCTGTCAGTTGTGGCCGAGCGGTTCTAGGCGCTTCAGTCCGGAACCGCGCTGCTGCTACGGTCGCATGTTCGAATCCTGCCTCGGGCATGGATGTGTGGATGTTCTTAGGTTAGTTAGGTTTAAGTAGTTCTAAGTCGAGGGGACTGATGACCTCAGATGTTAAGTCCCATAGTGTACAGAGCCATTTGAACCATTTGAACAATTTGAACAATTCTTTTGACTGTATGAAAAGTTGGGTTTTCTGAACGAGCGATTTAATATAATTCCCTTCATTGTTAGACGATCTCAATGCCTAACTATGTTTTTCATTCACTAATGGGTTTCGCTGATTCTTACTGGTTGAGAGTCACGTTAACCGTTTTCTTCATTCGCGCCCATTGGGCACACTCCAGTAAGAAATGCGAGGTTTGTGTCTTTAGCATGTATGTTTACTGTAAGTGAGTGGGGTGGGAGTATGAGGAGTAGAGTTAATGCGTCTAGAAAGTATGCTGTATGAATGAAAAACTTGAACATGAAACCTTTCATCATTTTATGCATATACATTTGTGAACACAGCTCATAAAGCTTGTAAAGCGATGGCGGGTTCTCCATGCCTCGCATGCGGTCTACCGTTCAGGGGAAACAATGTCTTCCAGCTCCTTTGGCATTATGCTATTTTGAGATGAATTATAGCCGATAAGGGTAGTATATAAATATGCAAGGGTGACAAAGCGACAAGAAGTTTAAGCACACGGTAGCGGACCGACAGTATCCGCAGAAACACACAAATACACTTCTTTTCTGCGACGGAAACTTGAGTAATGACGTCTGCAGTCACTGTCAGTGTATTCTGACAGTGAACGAGGTATGGACTGAATTTCAAACAGAAGTGGTTAGTATAATCCGCAGCTCGTCGAAGTTCTCGCGCCCATATACGGTCACTTCGACTACTCTGCAGAAGTTTCGCTGGACAGCCCTTATATATCCTCCATGCACTCCTAAAATCTCCCCATGCGATTTCCGTTTTTTCAAGCCCTGAAGAAAGACATTAGTGGACGTAGATTTTCTTCAGACGAAGAGATGCAAGTCTGGGTGCAATCATGGCTTCGTAGGCGAAAGGAAACACTTTTCCATAGAAGCATTTACTACGTTCTTTCACAGAGGAATAAATGTATTAACAGTTAAGGCGATTACTTTTCAGACAGTAAACAGTTTACTTACTTTTTCCCTTGTGCCTCGCTTTCATTTGACAGCCCCTTATACGCAAACTAAGAAAGTTTTGCATCGCCTCGGTTCCGAGAGTCCCGGAACTTGTACAGAAAATTGGAATAGAGATCAACATGAACATCATTTCCGCCCTTTTTATTGCTCATGAAAACCAGACATTGCATGTTGTACCACTATACAGCGAGACCTTCAGAGGTGGTGGTCCAGATTGCTGTACTCACCGGTACCTCTAATAGGTAATTCACAAGATGTGCACGATGGGGGTAGGAAATGTCGTCCATGAAGACGAATGCCTAGCCAATATGCTGCCGATATGGTTGCACTATCGGTCGGAGGATGGCATTCACGCATCTTACAGCCGTTACGGCGCCTTCCATGACCACCGGCGGCGTACGTCGGCTCCACATAATGCCACCCCTGAACAGCAGGGAACCTCCACCTTGCTGCACTCGCTGGACAGTGAGTTTAAGCCGTTCAGCCTGACCGGGTTGCCTCCAAACACGTCTCCGACGATTGTCTGGCTGAAGGCATATGCGACACTCACCGGTTAAGAGAACGTGATGCCAATTCCGAGCGGTGCATTCGGCATGTTGTTGGGCCCATCTGTACCGCGCTGCATGTGTCGTGGTTGTAAAGATGGACCTCGCCATGGACGTCGGGAGTGAAGTTGTGCATCATGCAGCCTACTACGTACAGTTGGAGCCGTAACACGACGTCCTGTGGTTGCACGAAAATCATTATTCAACATAGTGGCGTTTCTGTCAGGGTTCTTCCGGGTCATAGTCCGTAGGTAGCGGTCATTCACTGCAATAATAGCCCTTGGGCGGCCTGAGCGAGGCATGTCATCGACAGTTCCTGTCTCTCTGTATCTCCTCCATGTCCGAACAACATCGCTTTGGTTCACTCCGAGACGCCTGGACACTTCCCTTGTTGAGAGCCCTTCCTGGCACAAAGTAACAATGCGGACGCGATCGAACCGCGGCATTGATCGTCTAGGCATGGTTGAACTACAGACAACACGAGCCGTGTACCTCCTTCCCGGTGGAATGACTGGAACTGATGGGCTGTCGGATCCCCTCGGTCTAATAGGCGCTGCTCAGGCATGGTTGTTTACATCTTTGGGCGGGTTTAGTGACGTCTCTGAACAGTCAAAGGGACTGTGTCTGTGATACAATATCCACAGTCAACGTCTGTCTTCAGGAGTTCTGGGAACTGGGGTGACGCAAAACTTTTTTTGATGTGAGTATAATCCACTAGGCGAAGTAGTATGGCGCCGTAACGGGATTAAGCCTAATAACTGAAGTGCAGGACAAGAAGCATAGTATTTTTAACAGCCGTTTGAATAATGAGGAATATTTGTACGCTGTAGCCACTTACAATTAGAAGACCAATATTAACTGTCAGAATACATTTCAGTACAGAAGCAAGATAAGATTTTATTATATGATATCTGAATAAGTGCGATTTTGTGCCTAATCAACGTTCACGCAAGACTGAATCAAAAGGTTGACAACCCATACACGAGCGTATGAAAATCTTGGCACTGCAATAAACTAATTTTCAGCTTCGTTTCTCAGTTGATGTGCAGTGCGGTATCACTGACAGCCAACTCGATGATCCAGTCATTTTGGATAACGATTTTACCGGAGCACAGTGTCTTCTATAGCGGACAACCTATTGAGAACTTGGAAGATTTTGCTCTAGCAATATGTGAGGAATGTACTTGCAATGTGGAAAAACCCCCTGCACGTCTTTACGGCTAATGGTACGGTATAAATGCCTCGATTAAATTTGTCCTGGACCTTATATCGGTCGTGGCAATGTTATATGACCACCAAAGTCAGCTGGTCATGCTCCGTTAGGTAGTTTGTAATGTTTTTTATAAACCAAAATTTACAAGCGAAGAGTCTGCATAAGGGAGAAACTGCTTGCTCGAAATGTAAGAACGTAAACGATAATTTCGATTAGTAGCACAGCTTCGGTTAAACGAGCTGTAAAATACATTGTAGTTGCCAAATGGTTCAGATGCCTCTGAGCACTATGGGACTTAACTTCTGAGGTCATCAGTCCTTTAGAACTTAGAACTACTTAAACCTAACTAGCCTAAGGACATCACACACACACACACACATGCCCGAGGCAGGATTCGTACCTGCGACCGTAGCGGTCGCGCGGTTCCAGACTGTAGCGCCCAGAACCGCTCCGCCACTCTAGCCGGCTGTAGTTGCCACAGGCGTTATTAAACACAAGCTGCAAAGGAAAATTAAGAACTAAATGGCAATCTACTCTCAGTTAATTAACTGTCACCTGTGTCATTTCGGTTCGTCGCAGTTTCAATCTGCTGTATCTTGGACATTGAGAGGAGATCATGTGTTTTATGATTTTTCCCTGCAAAATGTTCCATACTACTATTTCTATCTAATAATTGCTCAAGAAATTATCTATTGGAGTAAAGGTGAAACTGTCACCAACCCGAAGGTTGTTTTGAACACTACAGTGCTTTACTGGGCTTGGCCCTATTGGTGGCCGTATACCACTGCCTTCCTCCCGCCTTTGAACTTACTCAGAGAGTTACGTGGAACCTATAGCTTCATATGTACTTCGAACCACGATGAAACTCTGAATTTTTTCGCATTAGGAAACATTGCCAGAGATGAAAGAAATATTAACAAACAGAAATCCTAGGACTTATCGGGAATCGAACCAGAGACCTTGGGATCCGTAATCTGGCACTTTGCCACTGGGCCATCGAACCATGACATGAACTTAATTATGTCCTATTTATGTTAGATCTGAAGTGTAGGCACAATGATCATATTTCGAAGATTTCTCCTCTAGGATATTGCAGTATCGGACAAGGAAAGGTGAAAAAAGAACAAAGCTGAATGTAAGGGAGTTAATTTCGTGAAAGAATGGCGAAAACTGCCGAAGTAACTGCATATCCTGTGGAATCAGAAGTTCTGACATTTTATGGGTGTCAGAGTCGAAATACAGACGAAAAAGCGCGCGCATCCGTGAGCGCGGACTGAATACGGGATGCAGTGCGAGCGCAGGCAGATGTGCCGGCTGCGGCTGCGGCTGCGGTTTGCATGCAGGCCGGCGGCGCGCGCGTCCCGTTAGCCGCGGGCAGGGCTGCCGGTGCGTCTGCCAGCCGGCCTACTCCCACGCCGCCACTGGAGCAGGACCGCCGACAACGCGGACACGTCACGCATCGCCAGGCCCACCGCTGCTACTCCAAACAGTGGCCTGTTACATCTGCCTGTACCATAAAACATTCGTGGGGGTAACCCGAGCTGGATATTTACAGAATGCTGTCTTCTCGCGCTTCTAGACACGTCAAGTGATTATGTACCTTACCTTATCAAAAGTTTCCGGACACCTATTAGCTGACATTCATATGGGGTATGTCCGTCCTGCTATTTTATAACGGTTGAGTTCTTCTGTGGTCACTTTCAGTGAAGTGTCTGAATATCTGGAGGAACAGCATCTAGTTCTTCCTCAAGAGCCGAAACCACAGATGGAAGCTGTGCTAGAGTACACTGGCGCCAGCACTCCATGCGGTTACGAGAGTATCGATAGAGGCCAACGGCAAGACTCTCTGGAAACACGCCGCCAACGCCCTCTCAGTCGTCAGTATTTAGGATCGCCGCTGTGGACTGGAGGGCAAGTTTAGCCAGTTAGTTCGAGCCTGTTACGCCAGTTAGTTAAGAGTCTGTACGCCGTGGAGTTCCAGTGTGTCACCGAGACGGAGCTGCAGACTTAGCCTCTAGCACAGAGAGAGGTAACTCATAGCAACCTTTGAGTGAACACAGCGGACTTCTACTTCAGCAGCATCGAGACTACGTCGACTATACAGAAGAGAGTTTGTACCACAGCACATGGAAACAAAGTTAAGTAGCTCTTCGTTTCTGAATAAAGAACCCAGTTATTAATTGCGTGCAGTTTGTGTTATAGAACGAGCATACCAGCCACCAACCAACATCCTCTCCTTGCTTCTCATGGTACAGCTCTACAGAGATAACGAGACGACATGAAAGTGGCAATGTTGGACGCTGGGGTCTGGAGCAAAGTCGACGTTCTAACTTATTCCAAAAGTTTTCCTTTGGGTTCTGTTCGGGTCTCTGGGCAGGCCAGTCCATTTCAGAAATGTTATTGTCCACAAAACATTGCCTCACAGATACTGCTTAGTGGCAGGGTTAAGTGTCAGGCTGACGTAAACAGTCACGTTTCCGAACTGTTCCTCTAGTGTACGCAGTACACTTCTATGGTAAAATGTCGTCGTATCTTTCCGCATTTAGCATTTTCTTAAGAACAGTATGTTCCGACGTAACGAAAGCGCCGGCACGAAGATGAAGAATGCAAGAGCAGAGAAGGCTGAGAGACGACGTCAGCCAATAGCATGCTGACTAGGGACTAGGACGTCACTGCGACAGGAGCGGCCACTACAGGAAGAAAATACAAGCGCTGCTCATGCCAGCTTCGGCCTGACAGTAGTAGACCGGCACTAGCAGACCCGGACCGTACAAGACTGACACCAGCAGAGAGGCCTACAAGAACAGTGATATTAACGGTAGCAGTGACTTACGTGCGAGTGTGAATAACTTGCATTGACATTGTAATTAGCGAAGGACTTCGATTATTTGCATGTCGCCCATCTCTTGCGACACCATTGTAAACCCAAAGTTAAGTAGTGACAATTTACTTTATTGTAATAAAAAACCATTAATGTGATCTTCTTGATTTGTTGTACAGTTATCCGAGAAAGCAGCATCCTTTAGGCAGCCTATAAGCGACGAGTCGACAGGACCCCACACAGTAAGTCGACCACAACCTGGCCACGAAAACTATCCCCTGTACTTCACTGCTGGCGCTACAGACGACAGGTAAAGTTCTCCACGCATTCGCAAAACCAAAACCTTTCCGATGGTTTGCCACGGGATATAGCGTCATTCATTTCTCCAAATCAGTCGTTTCCAGTTGTGGACTGTCTAGTGCCGTCGCTCTTTACACCACCTCAACCATCGCTTAGTACTGACTACAGAAATTTATGGCTTATGAAGAACTTCTAGACCAATGTGCCCCATTATTTTTAACTCCCTATCCGCAATAATCATGCTGACTGGACTGCAGAAAGTGACTCCTTCTGCTACTTTCCTGCTACTTTTTACACCGACCCTTCACGATACTCGCCGGTCCCTCTCTGTCAACTCATGAGGTAGGCCTTATCTCTGTTGTTGCTTCACTTTTCCACTTCACAATCACATCTCCCAAAAGTCAAGGTGGGCAGCATTAGAAGGGTTGAAACTTGCCTGGTGGATTTGTCACTCAGGTGACGTCCAATGACTAGTCCACGTTCGAAGTCGCTGAGCTCTGCTGACTGTACTGCTGCTACTGCTTCTCTAGTCCGCCTGCCACGACATCTAGTGCTCAATACTTTTGATAAGATGTTGTATGTGTCATACCGCCGCGAGACCATGGCAGGTGCGAATCGAAAGGTGAGACGAGATATGGGCGGGCTATGATCCCCTCCACAAAACACATTTCAGTAGAAGCGGTTTTTTTTTTTTTTTTACTTTTATTAATTTCCCAGTTTCACGGCTCACTTTCGCAGAATAAAGTAGCATGAAAACTGAGTCTCGAAAATGTCAAGGGATTCTATAATTTATAGGCTACGCCTTAACACAGGATACTGTTCAGTTGGTTGTGTGAGACCGGCCGTTGTGGCCGAGCAGTTCTAGGCGCTTCAGTCTGGAACCGTGTTGCTTCTACTGTCGCAGGTTCGAATCCTGCCTCGGGCATGGATGTGTGTGATGTCCTTAGGTTAGTTAGGTTTAAGTAGTTCTAAGTCTAGGGGATTGATGACCTCAGATGTTAAGTCCCATAATGCTCAGAGCCATTTGAACCATTTGGTTGTGAACAGAAAAAAAGTAACAGAAAGACTTCCCGAGCGCAGGTGGAAGCGACAGAAAGAAACGGCATCCCTTTCATTTACAAGCTCGCGTAAACGTAGTTTGCAGACTTATGTTTATCGTAATGCTAACTGAAATACTGACAATGATAAGTACACACTTCCATCTTATATTGTGTAAATTACTACATTGTAGAAGTTCTGAGAGCTTGATACTATATAGGTTCTCAAATTAATGGCATTACACATGTTGTCCTCAAATTTTCGGAAGTTCGCTTTTCCGATGCTATGTATCTCTAAATTGCAATTTCTTCGATGTTATACCAAAGCGATGTGCTAAGAACTTTGGTACTCTATTATTATTATTATCATTGTTAATATTATCACATTAGAACGGTTTACATGTTTTTTTGCTATTATTATAAAACCGTACGAATCTGTGTTACGTTAAAAATGTGGGCGATCGCAAGTAATATTAACATGAGGAGGGGTGATGAAGGGTGGGGGAGACAGTAACAAAGTGTGATTCCCACTCCCCTCGCCCCCTCCCCCCCGCCCCCCCCCCCCCACACCTCCCTCAGGATCGAACCACAGGATACGGACTTCACCATGCATGGATATTTACAAAGTATACTAGATGGAGCCAGCGTAAAAGAAATGAGACGCTGCGCATAGCCACGGGATCACGTGAATGTTAACGGGACAAGGTGTCATATACTAATAGTGAAACGTGAAAAATGAGCTGCGTTAAGCAATGGACTCACTTGAAATTTTATGCACATACTGTGCCCATATAAAAACATGTGCCAAACTTTAGGGATTTTATTCCTTACATCACAACGTCGCAAAAGTTTCATATGAATATGAGTCTGGAAATCCTTCAGAAGATATAAAAGGAATTCCCTGTATTGACTCTTGGTTGTGAAATTTACCTCAAATGTGCATTTTTACTCATTTTCTTTTTTATAGTTGGCCATGGCATTGTTTTGTTTTGTCTGATTGCCGTTTGCTTTTTATCAGAGTAGCTTCCATATCGGCACACCACAACGATGTATCCAGTGTCTGCTATGACGAATATGCACTACATGGGCGGCCTAGAAAATGGCAATGTGGACGCATCACGTCACCTTTATGCTAAACGTTACCATGGGAGGCATCTTGTGTAAGAACGTTAGTGAGACTCAAAAAACGCTTGCATAAGACAGGCTCACATGAAAAGAGAGTTGTAGATGAAGGGAGATCACGAATGTAAGAACGCCCGAGCTTTAACTGGTTCTTCGTAATGTGTATGAAATCCCATTAACTAGTAAAAGGAGATCTGCGAGAAGGGAAGGTGTTAATCACACCACGATCTGGAATGTTCTGCATGAAAATCTTCTTTACCTCTATCACTTACAAACTTACAACAGTGCAAGGGTTAAATGAGACGGTCTTTCAGGCAAGAATAACTTTTTGTCAACGCACGTTAGGGCAGTGTCCTGGTGTGCTGTGTTTCTGCATTTATTAGTATGCACCTTATTCAGTGAGGAAGCTGGCTTTTCACGTGAATGAATCTCGAGTTATCCTAATAACCACGCCTGGGTATATGAAATCCTTCATGAAGACATCAGCGTGAAGACTTCAACGTGTCGAATGAAATCATTCGTTGCCATCTCAGTGGCTCCTAACATCTTTCCGCAACGTCTTACTGGGCAAATGTATCTGTAGTTTCTGGACCATGATATGCTTGGATAAACTTCTGCAGCAACCTTAATAAAGATGTGACCAGCTCAACCATCTGGCAACGAATTAAGGTATACAAAGACTGGAACAACAACAGTACAATTGCGCATCCGAAAAAAATTAGTGGATGACACCCTGAAAACGTTTGGCACCAGGATTATTTGAACAACACATTGATAAGGAACATGAGGAAGGAGACCATTTCCTGAACGAATGCTTTAATGTTGCGGAACTCAACAGAACACTTATTTGGGAAAAGTAATGCCTCACAGACTGGCAGTGTACATTATCGCATGCTCTCCTCGTTAACGCAGAAAGAGAGGAACCATCTTTGTAGTATTTTTTAATAATATTTGGAACAAATATCGATATTCCCGAAGGGAAGACATCACGAACAGTGCTGATAGGAAAACACGGCGAAACTCCTAATGAAGCAACCTTGTATACGCAAATAGTGTTCCAGAGCTGTGCACAGAAAAAGCTGGATAGAATGTTTGAAATACAGGCTTGAGTGGTAGGATGAGGACCACATACTTTCCCCAAAACAAATTTTGCTTTTGGGAGATGACATATCACGAACGAAAAAAAAAAAAAAAAATGGTTCAAATGGCTCTGAGCACTATGCGACTTAACTTCTGAGGTCATCAGTCGCCTAGAACTTAGAACTAATTAAACCTAACTAACCTAAGGACATCACACACATCCATGCCCGAGGCAGGATTCGAACCTGCGACCGTAGCGGTCGCTCGGTTCCAGACTGTAACGCCTAGAGCCGCACGGCCACTCCGGCCGGCTCACGAACGAAACACCAACAAAATTAGTAACCAATACCGGGATAAGTCTCAACCGCAACGGATATGACATAGCTACTTTTATTAACAAACAACGGCTATGGTAATGTCACCTTATCCATGCTGGCTGCCAAAAAGCGGAGGTAGAATATTCCCGGTAGCTTCACGAACAAATTTACCCACTTACTACCCATCGATCACTGGTAATAAGTAGCGTAAATGGCTACGTAGGGCCGAGGAGAAGCGGAAGGTTATCCTCTACCTTTCAATATACACTCCTGGAAATGGAAAAAAGAACACATTGACACCGGTGTGTCAGACCCACCATACTTGCTCCGGACACTGCGAGAGGGCTGTACAAGCAATGATCACACGCACGGCACAGCGGACACACCAGGAACCGCGGTGTTGGCCGTCGAATGGCGCTAGCTGCGCAGCATTTGTGCACCGCTGCCGTCAGTGTCAGCCAGTTTGCCGTGGCATACGGAGCTCCATCGCCGTCTTTAACACTGGTAGCATGCCGCGACAGCGTGGACGTGAACCGTATGTGCAGTTGACGGACTTTGAGCGAGGGCGTATAGTGGGCATGCGGGAGGCCGGGTGGACGTACCGCCGAATTGCTCAACACGTGGGGCGTGAGGTCTCCACAGTACATCGATGTTGTCGCCAGTGGTCGGCGGAAGGTGCACGTGCCCGTCGACCTGGGACCGGACCGCAGCGACGCACGGATGCACGCCAAGACCGTAGGATCCTACGCAGTGCCGTAGGGGACTGCACCGCCACTTCCCAGCAAATTAGGGACACTGTTGCTCCTGGGGTATCGGCGAGGACCATTCGCAACCGTCTCCATGAAGCTGGGCTACGGTCCCGCACACCGTTAGGCCGTCTTCCGCTCACGCCCCAACATCGTGCAGCCCGCCTCCAGTGGTGTCGCGACAGGCGAGAATGGAGGGACGAATGGAGACGTGTCGTCTTCAGCGATGAGAGTCACTTCTGCCTTGGTGCCAATGATGGTCGTATGCGTGTTTGGCGCCGTGCAGGTGAGCGCCACAATCAGGACTGCATGCGACCGAGGCACACAGGGCCAACACCCGGCATCATGGTGTGGGGAGCGATCTCCTACACTGGCCGTACACCACTGGTGATCGTCGAGGGGACACTGAATAGTGCACGGTACATCCAAACCGTCATCGAACCCATCGTTCTACCATTCCTAGACCGGCAAGGGAACTTGCTGTTCCAACAGGACAATGCACGTCCGCATGTATCCCGTGCCACCCAACGTGCTCTAGAAGGTGTAAGTCAACTACCCTGGCCAGCAAGATCTCCGGATCTGTCCCCCATTGAGCATGTTTGGGACTGGATGAAGCGTCGTCTCACGCGGTCTGCATGTCCAGCACGAACGCTGGTCCAACTGAGGCGCCAGGTGGAAATGGCATGGCAAGCCGTTCCACAGGACTACATCCAGCACCTCTACGATCGTCTCCATGGGAGAATAGCAGCCTGCATTGCTGCGAAAGGTGGATATACACTGTACTAGTGCCGACATTGTGCATGCTCTGTTGCCTGTGTCTATGTGCCTGTGGTTCTGTCAGTGTGATCATGTGATGTATGTGACCCCAGGAATGTGTCAATAAAGTTTCCCCTTCCTGGGACAATGAATTCACGGTGTTCTTATTTCAATTTCCAGGAGTGTATTTACGTTGAACCTACACGACAGTTTGCCACAAAATAACACAGTTTTACAGTAAGCTGATGATCTACATGTACATACAGGGTGAAAAGTATTTAAACCGACAAACTCTGGGAGTTTGTACGGGACATCAAAACAAATATTTTTCCCTAATGTCATGTTTTCCTATGAGGAGTATTTAAACCGATAGAGGAAGGTTTCTCTGGTGGCAAATTAATTGAACCAACAAACACTTTTCCATTTTTTTATGACCAAGAGACAACACATTAACACAACCCAACTTCAATGACTGTAGATTTTCAAAAATGCTTCCATTGACACGTAAACAAAAGTTACACCGTCGGATCATGTTCCGTCTGACACGGGCGAAAACCCCAAGAGTATCCTGAATTGTTCCTGCTGCTGCTGCTGCTACTACTACTACTATTATCCGGGCAACCAGATCCTCTTATAATGCAACAGGGGTTGCGTAAACAAGGTTGCGCATCTCTCTCCACACAAAAAAGTCCAGAGGGGACATATCTGGGGATCGAGCAGGCCGTGGTACAGGACCACTTCTGCCAATCCACGTTTCTGGGAACCGTCGGTCCAGGAATCGACGCACACGACGACTGAAGTGTGCCGGCACTCCGTCATGTTGGAACCACATGCGTTGTCTTGTAGGGAGCGAGACGTCTTCCAGCAATTCTGGCAATGCTCTCGCGAGAAAATTGTAATAGTGCCTGCCATTTAATGGCCTAGGTAGCAGATACGGCCCAATTAAACAGTCCCCAACAACAACGACCCACACATTAACGAAGAACCGCACTTGATGAGCGTTAGTAACCCTGGCATGTGGGTTATCCTCACTCCAAACATGCGCATTGTGCATGCTGAAGACTCCATCACGCCCGAACGTTGCTTCATCGGTAAACAACACAGAGGATGGAAATGTAGGATGCATTTCACACTGTTCCAGATACCACTGTGAAAACTGTGCTCTGGGTGGATAATCAACTGGTTCCAGGTTGTGGACACGTTGTAAGTGAAATGAACGTAACAATTGCTCTCGAAGGACTGTTCTTACATTCGTCTGATTCGTCCCCATGTTATGTAAATAATCCTCATAGGAAAAAATGACATTAGGGAAAAATATTTGTTTTGATGTCCCCTACAACCTTCTAGAATTTGTCGGTTTAAATACTTTTCCCCTTTATAAACAGCGAGTGACACCCTTCCTGGCGGCCTGCAGAACATCGATTAAACTATGTCTAGACTACAAACGTATATGACGAAGAGTGGTTTCGGTGTATCACCTAACAAGTTTTTCGTTCTGTTCTTCACCAGACACAGGGTTCCTCTCATGGAGACGCTGTAGTTTGGTCCGTACGAACTACCAGACAAGAAGGCAGTCAAATAGCTTTGACTCCGTATCCACCACAAACTTCGGTGGATGTAAGCTATCTTAACTTGTCAAAAGTCCAATAATATATGATGAGCTCTCATGAGTGTGAGCTGCTGAGCGGATGCAGACATTGGGCTAAGGTTGTATCATACTTTGGTACGTCCATTCACGGATTATGCTTGTCTTCGTTTTGGGTCAGTGCGGTCAAAGGTCTAAGATTATTAGACAAATGTCAGTACAAAACATTTTGAGAGACCATGGAGGCAATGCAGTCTGCGCCGACTAACACTCTTTTTAGCTGAAACAAATGACCCTTCCCTACATCTACGTCACAAATACCAGACGGAAATTTTTACTCAAACGGTAGCAGTTCTCACAAGGCCAGATTTTACAAGACACCAGGACCTTAATGGTGTTGTGCTACACTTCCAGTTACTGGTTCAGTAAAAGTCTTCCTCCTCTTGTCGCCGTGTACATGGATACAGGTCCATTTCTCAAACGTTACACATCTGCACAACGATTACTCTGGCACGGTAGGCTGCTTCAAGGCAGAGTAGTGGAACCATACGTTGTATTTGACCTCGACCAGCCGGCCGAGATGGCCGAGCGGTTCTAGGCGCTACAGTCTGGAACCGCGCGACCGCTACGGTCGCAGGATCGAATCCTGCCTCGGACATGGATGTGTGTGAAGTCCTTAGGTTACCAGAATGAGATTTTCACTCTGCAGCGGAGTGTGCGCTGATATGAAACTTCCTGGCAGATTAAAACTGTGTGCCCGACCGAGACTCGAACTCGGGACCTGGCAGAAGTAAAGCTGTGAGTACCGGGCGTAAGTCGTGCTTCGGTAGCTCAGATGGTAGAGCACTTGCCCGCGAAAGGCAAAGGTCCCGAGTTCGAGTCTCGGTCGGGCACACAGTTTTAATCTGCCAGGAAGTTTCGTCCTTAGGTTAGCTAGGTTTAAGTAGTTCTAAGTTCTAGGGGCCTAATGACCTCAGAAGTTAAGTTCCATAGTGCTTAGAGCCATTTGAACCATTTTTTGACCTCGACCTTGGGTGTGGTTATTCGATTAACTGCATTTCGATGGAGTACCTCTCCAATCGTAACAAACGCAGGATTCATCCACACTGACACTTCGAAGACCTTAGTCGTGCTTACCGAGAAGGCACCTGTCATACTGGTGTGGATTCATGCCCCCTAATGAACTCACGAATATGACACTCGACATTTTGGTTATTCCTCATGCTGTTGAAGACGTCGAGAAGCACTGGGGTTTTGAGTCCGTTATCCTGTCTGATTACAGATTAGCACTGAAACTAATACTACGTCTGCACAGCGGAAGACCCAGCCATCCAACAGCAGATTACATCCTGAATCTGATGTTACAGATCACAAAGAGGAATCAGCAAGTTACCGTGTACCTGGTAAAAACGTACTGCGGCATACCTGACAATGAAAAAGTAGACAAGCCAGCCAAAAATGTCCTCTACGATAGAGCGAGGGAACACATGGAATTACCAGCTACAAACCTACTGTTTAGTCAAGAGTAAGAGGGAAGTGGAACACAGATTGGTTAGAGACTCACAAATACAAACATTCTATTAAAGTGAAAACGGTACTTCTGTCATCAGAAAAATCGATGTTCCAGAAGACTCACGAACACTAAAAGGCGCCTCACATTCAACCACGGCTGTTACAGGAAGCATGTGCATCTATACACATACTCTGTAAGCCACCGTACGGTGTATAGCGGAAGGTACCATGTACCACTGCAGTCCATTTTCTTTCCTATTCCACTCAAAAATGGAGGGAGGGAAACTCGACGCTCTACATGCCTCCGTACGAACCCTAATTTCTCTTAAGTAGTGTTTGCGGTTCTTACGCGAAACGTACGTTGGTAACGGTAGAATGGTTATGTCACTTGCAAATGCCTACACCGTAATGGTCTGGTAGCATCACCATTGTGCGAATGTGGCAAAGAAGAGGACGTCAGTCACATCTTTTCTGGCTGCACGAACAAGTATCATGCCAAAAGCCACCTCCTGCAACGCCTGGTCACCATCGGTTGCTGTTTGCCGACACGTACCACCATACTGCTCTGCTTCAAAGGCTTGAGAATATATCGCCTTTTATATGTCTTTTTGCTGGAAGAACAGATCTACTTCTTTTATGATTCTAGTGTAATTTCATGTTCATGATGTGTTAATACTTACATGTATAACGATGGCTGTATGAGTTCTGCTCAGAAGCAAAAAATAAATAAAATAAAAAATCAAAATAGTGGAATTTAGCATTCGTGTATTAAACTATGCATATAATGGACCTTTCTTTCCTTTTGCTTGTTCAGTTTTCTTTCCACGGAAAAAAATGTCTTACTGCCGTAGCATCTTAAACCTTTCTTATGTAGCCTCTTAAATCTTTCTTATCGTAAAGTTCTCAGAAGTCGTCTGTAGTTTTCGACAGATATAATTTTTTCAACATTTCTACTAGATGCAAATTTTAAGAGCTTTTCTATTGTATTTTATTCTCAGTCGAAAAATGTTCCAGTACAGTTCGTCATTCTTGGACTTAAAAGTATTAATGACCGCACTGCAAATTTCTGGTAACGCCGGTCGTGTTTCCCATTATAACAAGACTTCACAAACATACCGACTACATCCACCCTTCCCCATTGTACCGAGTGTCGCATTCAAATTGTTCAAATGGCTCTGAGCACAATGGCACTTCTGAGGTTATCAGCCCTCTAGAACTTAGAACTACCTAAACCTAACTAACCTAAGGACATCACACACATCCATGTCCGAGGCAGGATTCGAACCTGCGACCGTAGCGGTCGTGCGGTTCCAGACTGAAGCGGCTAGAACCGCTCGGCCACAGCAGTGTCGCATTTAGAGGAGATGTAGCGCAACTCGTGCGACTGCTTCGGTTCCACAATACTTAACTGCTTTATTAGTCACAGAAATGAAGAAGTCTACATATATTAGCAGGAAGTCCTACATTCGAAACAAAAATTTTTGTTGGATTCAACATCACCAAAATGTATACCTTCCTGATATGTTCTGAGGATTGTTTTGAATATTCAGTTTTCTCCATTATTTTTCGAAATACAGAAAAAAGAAATCTAGACACAAAATATGACACTTTTCCAGATAAGAAGAAATGATTAACGTTCTGTCTAGGTTGATATACTGATCCCTCAAATGTTGCTTAGTACAAACTGAATTTTAAGGTGGTATTTTATTACACAAACGCCATTGAAAATATAATCCATTACCTGTCTTCAACATGTTTCCTGATCTTTGGCGTTCTTATTGAGTAGTTTTACGAATTTGTGGAAAAAATGCTTAGATAAGTAAGACACAAACAGCCTGATTTGTTAAATAAAAATGAAGCCTCACTATTTCACGTCTATGGGAAGCATGTTGTGGGAAGAACATGGATCATAAAAACAATACAGCTTGTGCTAAGAGACCCTTCTGCATCATCCATATGTGGTAAATCACTGGGAAAATTAAAAAAACAAATTCTAAGGACTTTTATACGAAGAATAATTTTAGCAGAGCTGCAAGGGTCGAAACGCTTTTGCAGTGTTTCGTCCGGGCAAAACGTCAAAGAGCTACGAATGTAGAACTAATGCATTAGCATTTCTTCCAGACGAGAATGTAACTTTGAGCACAGCGTCTTTCCATAAACAAAAGTTTCGTTTCGCCGAGTTGCTGTTCTTTTGCATTTCATTATCGAATCCGGCATAACATTACGAAGGAAAAAATCTTCTACAGGGAAATGGTTGTGACACATTTCTTGTGTAGCAGACGGACGACCCTGCGCAAGGACATTAAAAAACTGCCGTTACGTGAATGAATGCACATACGCGGGCAGCATGCACTTTAACGACCTCTTGGTAGCATGCAACAGTGGTGTCTTAACTGTTGGACATTTCCGGGTGTTAATGCTATCTTTTCTTGCTAGTGAAACATGTAGGGCAGCCAGGATAATTAACATATGAGATATGGTTTGGGGGCAGATGTGATAAAACTGATGTTAACGAACAGGCAAGCATTCATGAAAGAGAATGAAAGAACTGCTCTCTCTTTTCCGTATCCCTCAGTCGTGGTGGTGTACTCGGCGCAAGCGACTAATCGAAGCGTTTTAGCTCACAGTGGTGGGTTCGGCGTCGATTTGCACTCTTTTCTCCTCCTGACCAACTCCAGAATAGTTGATGTAATATGTTACTTATTATAAAGCATTTCCACTTACATATTCCAGAATGCTTGCATTCCCGGCTTAAAACGGAGAATAGTAATAGTCAGTGCTGTAATCAAAGTTTCAAAATTTTTCTGTTGTGTATGTAAAAACCATTTAAGTGATTACTGCAGTTTACTTTAACAATACTGTTAATGTACACTACTTAACAATACTGTTAATGTACACTACTGGCCATTAAAATTGCTACACCACGAAGATGACTGTTACAGCCGCGAAATTTAACCGACAGGAAGAAGATGCTGTGATATGCAAATGATTAGCTTTTCAGAGCATTCACACAACGTTGGCGCCGGTGGCGACACCTACAACGTGCTGACATGAGGAAAGTTTCCAACCGATTTCTAATACACACAAACAGTAGTTGACCGATGTTGCCTGGTGAAACGCTGTTGTGATGCCTCGTGTAAGGAGGAGGATTGCGTACCATCACGTTTGCGACTTTGATGAAGGTCGGACTGTAGCCTATCACGATTGCGGTTTATCGCATCGCGACATTGCCGCTCGCGTTAGTCGAGATCCAATAAATTTTAGCAGAATATGGAATCGGTGGTTTCAGGAGGGTAATACGGAACTCCGTGCTAGATCCCCACGGCCTCGTATCACTAGCAGTCGAGATGAAAGGCATCTTATCCACATTGCTGTAACGGATCGTGCAGCCACGTCTCGATCCCTGAGTCAACAGATGGGGACGTTTGCAAGACAACCATCTGCACGAACAGTTCGACGACGTTTGCAGCAGCATGGACTATCAGCTCGGAGACTATGACTGCGGTTACCCTTGACGCTGCATCAGACAGGAGCGTCTGCGATGGTGTACTCAACGACGAACCTGGGTGCACGAATGGCAAAACGTCATTTTTTCGGATGAATCCAGGTTCCGTTTACAGCATCATGATGGTCGCATCCGTGTTTGGCGACATCGCAGTGAACGCACATTGCAAGCGTGTATTCGTCATCGCCATACTGGTGTATCACCCGGCGTGATGGTATGGGGTGCCATTGGTTACACGTCTCGGTCACCTCTTGTTCGTATTGACGGCACTTTGAACAGTGGACGTTACATTTCAGATGTGTTACGACCCGTGGCTCTATCCTTCATTCGATCCCTGCGAAATCCTACATTTCAGCAGGATAATGCACGACCTCATGTTGCAGGTCCTGTACGGCCTTTCTGGATACAGAAAATGTTCGACTGCTGCCCTGGCCAGCACATTCTCCAGATATCTTACCAATTGAAAACGTCTGGTCAATGGTGGCCGAGCAACTGGCTCATCACAATACGCCAGTCACTACTC
Source organism: Schistocerca piceifrons (assembly GCF_021461385.2). Taxonomy (NCBI): domain Eukaryota; kingdom Metazoa; phylum Arthropoda; class Insecta; order Orthoptera; family Acrididae; genus Schistocerca; species Schistocerca piceifrons. Next base: position 420,584,064 of record NC_060149.1, on the reverse strand, counting down.
TTGATGAACTGTGGTATCGTGTTGTAGCTGCATGGGCAGCTGTACCTGTACACGCCATCCAAGCTCCGACTCAATGCCCAGGCGTATCAAGGCCGTTATCACTGGCAGAGGTGGTTGTTCTGGGTACTGAATTCTCAGGATCTATGCACCCAAATTGCGTCAAAATGTAATCACATGTCAGTTCTAGTACAATATATTTGTCCAATGAATACCCGTTTATCATCTGCAATTCTTCTTGGTGTAGCAATTTTAATGGCCAGTAGTGTAGTGGTAGTAGGGCATTGTACGATAAGTGGCCGCTAAACTTCATCATTCAGGACTGATTATTTAATAATGAAGTAACAGTGGTGATGTGTTTCCACCCGCTTATCGCCTCCACGCCGTAGTGCGACAATACTGACTTCCTTAAAAACAAAATGCGCAGGTTGGAATCTGACTGCAAGTAAGTGCCTTAACCAGTGCGCCACCTTGTTTGGTCGCCCGATGAAAAGAGGTATAGAGTATAGTAAGAAGCGCTTCGGGACTGTAATACAAGAATGATAACAAGAAAACCATCTTGTGGCTGAAACAAAGTCTCACGTTACATTAATTTGTAATTGTTGGCGGTTCTAGGCGCTTCAGTCCGGAACCGCACGGTTGCTACGGTCGCAGGTTCGAATCCTGCCTCGGGCGTGGATGTGTGTGATGTCCTTAGGTTAGTCAGGTTTAAGTAGTTCTAAGTTCTAGGGGACTGATGACCCCCGATGTTAAGTCCCATAGTACTTAGAGCCATCTCTCTAATTGTTGGCATTCTATTGCTAGGGCGATGTCTGAGTAACAACTTTGTCTATGCAGGGTGTGTCTCCTAAGAATTGTCAGGCGCATTTCTCTGGTGTTTTGGCATATATTTGTAATTTCGTTTTTGCATTGTGTAGATGAAGTCAGCCCGAACAATTACTGCTCGTCATGTCTTTCACGCGATGCCCTGAGTCTACGGATAACGTCGGTTTGTTCATCATTGCAAAAAAATGGTTCAAATGGCTCTACATCTACATTTATACTCCGCAAGCCACCCAACGGTGTGTGGCGGAGGGCACTTTACGTGCCACTGTCATTACCTCCCTTTCCTGTTCCAGTCGCGTATGGTTCGCGGGAAGAACGACTGCCGGAAAGCCTCCGTGCGCGCTCGGATCTCTCTAATGTTACATTCGTGATCTCCGCGGGAGGTATAAGTAGGGCGAAGCAATATATTCGATACCTCATCCAGAAACGCACCCTCTCGAAACCTGGACAGCAAGCTACACGGCGATGCAGAGCACCTCTCTTGCAGAGTCTGCCACTTGAGTTTGCTAAACATCTCCGTAACGCTATCACGCTTACCAAATAACCCTGTGACGAAACGCGCCGCTCTTCTTTGGATCTTCTCTATCTCCTCCGTCAACCCGGTCTGGTACGGATCCCACACTGATGAGCAATACTCAAGTATAGGTCGAACGAGTGTTTTGTAAGCCACCTGCTTTGCTGATGGACTACATTTTCTAAGGACTCTCCCAATGAATCTCAACCTGGTACTCACCCTACCAACAATTAATTTTAAGTGATCATTCCACTTCAAATCGTTCCGCACGCATACTCCCAGGTATTTTACTGAAGTAACTGCTACCAGTGTTTGTTCCGCTATCATATAATCATACAATAAAGGATCCTTCTTTCTATGTATTCGCAATACATAACATTTATCTATGTTAAGGGTCAGTTGCCACTCCCTGCACCAAGTGCCTATCCGCTGCAGATCTTCCTGCATTTCGCTACAATTTTCTAATGCTGCAACTTCTCTGTATACTACAGCATCATCCGCGAAAAGCCGCATGGAACTTCCGACACTGTGTACTAGGTCATTTACATACTTTAACGTCTGTAGACGTCTCTCCATTGATAACAACATGCTGTGTTCTGTTTGCTAAAAACTCTTCAATCCAGCCACACAGCTGGTCTGATATTCCGTAGGCTCTTACTTTGTTTATCAGGCGACAGTGCGGAACTGTATCGAACGCCTTCCGGAAGTCAAGGAAAATAGCATGTACCTGGGAGCCTGTATCTAATATTATCTGGGTCTCATGAACAAATAAAGCGAGTTGGGTCTCACACTATCGCTGTTTCCGGAATACATGTTGATTCCTACAGAGGAAATTCTGGGTTTCCAAAAACGACATGATACGCGAGCAAAAAACATGTTCTAAAATTCTACAACAGATCGACGTCAGAGATATGGGTCTATAGTCTTGCGCATCTGCTCGACGACCCTTCTTGAAGACTGGGACTACCTATGCTCTTTTCCAATCACTATGCACAATGCACTATGGGACTTAATATCTGAGGTCATCAGACCCTTAGAATTAGAACTACTTAAACCTAATTAACCTAAGGACATCACACACATCCATGCCCAAGGCAGGATTCGAACCTGCGACCGTAGCAGCAGCGCGGTTCCGGACTGACGCGCCTAGAACCGCTCGGTCACAACGGCCGGCTCATCATTGCAAACGAAATTACTTTTAAATCGAAATTTTATCTGCCCATACAATAGAGCGCTCCCAAGTTACTCTAGTCCGATATTAGTTTTACCGACATGTATTAAGGAGAACAGAATAAACAGCATTTCAACAGCGGCTCTGTAGCGCAGCATGCTTGACAGTAGCAGTTAGCGCGGTCGAGGGCTGGAGTACTTAGCGTTTCACTGTCCCTGTTAACACATACCGATAAAATTAATGTCGGCCCTGACTAATCTGGGACCGATTTGTCGAATCGGCACGTAAAATTCAGTTTTAAGAATCATATTGTTTGTAACGGGAAATAAACTGACGCTTTTCGTCGAAAGTGGGCGTCGTATGAAAGGCATGATGAACAGTAACTGTTTGTGCTGACTCCAGCTACACAACACAAAAACGAAATAGCAAATATCTGCTGAAACGCCAGAGAATATGTGCCTGATGACTCTTAGGAGAAACATCCTGTATACACTTCCGACTAAATGAAATAAAAAGTGATACACAAAACGACTCCTCTATATGGATGCGTGTACTCCAACTTCTGTCACGTTACGTGTTGTGTTGCTTGAGGTTTTCAAGACGTACTAGTTGTAAATATTGCTTTACAAAATAACTTCCGTCATATATCGCACTGCTTCCAATGTTAATATCATGAACGCCAAGGGCCTCATTATTCGAGAGATGATACATGGTAATCCCCTTTCTGTAAGATTATGTACCATTGCTTAACTTTTCAACACTCTAATATCAGAGTGAAAATTCCTTGCATATATTTCGTTTTAGTATGAAGTTACAACATGAGAAGACCAGATACCACGTACTACTTGAAAAGAAATACTTATAAATAAGACAGAGCTCTATTATTTCCATATTACGCATTTTAAGTTGACAGATTTGCTCAGTTTTGAAGTTACTTTCCGGTTTTGCTAACGAACTGTTCCTCCCTAGTTACCCAACGACATTCATTCATAGTGTCAACCACACTATCAATGAAGTCATATTACTATTACCTAACAAAATATTTATCATGGCTGATACTTCGATCAATGCTCAGTTTATCTATACGCAGTCTTTTCTGTCGAAATCTGTTAACTATTAAAAAGGAAGAGGAGAATCAACTCTGTATTCCATGCAGTGCTAACGCACTATATGGAAAATGAAGGATAGTTCTGCATGACCACAATACGGCGACCTGCCTTCTCTCATTGGTCAACCGTGAAACGTCCGCCCCTCCCCCCCCCCCCCCCCCCCCCCCGCAACCAAGTTGTTACAACCTCAGAACATAATCCTGTAAAACGGTGCTAATACACCTAGATATGGTATACATACTTTATATTTGTTCTTAACCCACTGGATTTTAAAAGAAACATTAATTTTATATTATTAGAACACTATTTTTAATAACCTGCGATTTTTCCATCCCGTGGAACGCGGAAGCTATTAGTTTCAGAGAAAAAATAAATAGGATCTTTCTTGTAAGCAACTTAAAGAACTAATTTTGTGCTGGAAAGTATTTTTGGTAGAAGCCGCGGTTTTCGAGTTATTCAAGAAAAAACAGTGAACTTTCAACACCCCACAGCGCTACGGCACACTCCACCGGTCATGAATTTTTGTATGTTGTTCATGGCACTTCCTCTTACCACCGTAAAAAATTTGCGACAATATTTTTTCTGCTATTCGATCTTTTTTGGTCTTCGTTGACTGGGCTATATGACGCATGGCTGAGGGTACCTTGTTCAGTTGCTAGTCATTCCCTTTCCTGTCCACTCGCAAATGGACCGAGGAAAAAGCGACTGCCTTATGTTTTCGTACGAGCCCTGATTTCTCTTAACTTGTCGTCGTGACCTTTACACAAGATGTACGATGGTATCAGTACAATCGTTCTGGCGTCTGCCGCAGATGTCGGTTATCTATACTTTCTCAATAGCGTTTCGCGAAAGGAACGTCGTCTTCCATCCAGGGATTCCGATTTCAGTTCACGGAGCATTTCCAAAATATTCATATATTGGTCGAACAAACCGGGAACAAATCTAGCACCATGTCTCTGAATCACTTCGATGTCTTCCTCTAATCTACACTGCTGCGGAGCACGAACACTTTTAGTAATACGCAAGAATGTGTCGTAGAAGTGTTCTGTACGTGGTCCCCTTTATGAATGAATTACACTCCCCTTCATTTCTTTCAGTAAACCGTAGTCGACCATTCGCCTTCCCTACAACAGACATTACGTGTTCATTCCATTTTATGTCACTTTGCAACGTTAGTCATAGATAATTAATCGGCTTGACTGTATCAAACAGCGCAACACTGATGCTGGATTGGAACATTATAGCATTGTTTTCCCTACTGATCTGTGGAAAAAATTAACTGAACTGTTCATAATTTCAAAAGTAATCGCTGTAACTGTTAATACATTTATCTCTTCAAATGTTCAAATGTGTGTGAAATCTTATGGGACTTAACTGCTAAGGTCATCAGTCCCTTCGCTTACACACTACTTAACCTAAATTATCCTATGGACTAACACACCCACCCATGCCAGAGGGAGGACTCGAACCTCCGCCGGGATCGTCCGCACAGTCCATGACTGCAGAGCCTCAGACCGCTCGGCTAATCCCGCTCGGCATTTATCTCTTTCAGAGAAAAGAAGATCAAGGGCTTCATGGAAAAATGTTGTCTGTTGCTTACGAAATCGTGACTGTACCCAGGCTGGCACTATTTCTTCCGTAGCAAATCGGCAGCTACGAATGTTTTTCTTCGGGGCACCAAAAATATGGAAACCACACGGGGAGGATCGGGACTGTATCGAGGATGCGGAACTTCTGCAGCGTTGCAGTCCAGAAGTTTCGCTGGGAAGCCTTCACACGTCCTGCATACAACGATCTCTTCCTATGCGTTTTCCATATTTTTTCGAGCCCTGAACAAAGATATCCGTAACCGTCGGTTTGCTTAGTACGAAGAGGTGCACGCCTGGGTACGATCACGGCTCCTTGGGCAAGCGAAAACATTTTTCAGTGGAAGCACCAACTTTCTTTTCTTAGAGCGTACAGTGTTATGAATGTATTAATAGTTATGCCGATTTTCTCTGAAATAATAAACGTATTACTTAATTTTTTCCACATATCTCGTTTTTATTTGAAAGTATCTTACAAATTCTAACCAAGACATCTTGAATCGTGCTACAGTCAGACACTTACCCGTACACTACTGCATCAGCAAACTGTCGCAAACTGCTGCTCACCCTATTGGTCAGGCCGTTTATGTACAGTGCGAATCAGAAATTCACCGACGGACTTTCAGAAGCTGTTCAGCGCTACCTTCTGAGTATTTTGGTTCAAAGGACCAACGATCTCCGGCGGCTCGTAACAGAGTTTATTACATATCGTTCGGGCTCTTGCCTCATTTAGAGCGGCAGCTCTATTGCACTGAAAAACAGTGCATAACTGTGCCAATGTCGACACTATTACTATGTGTACCTCATGTATGGGTTCACCGTTTGCAAGGGAAGAGCGGCATAACGACGCTATGCTCAGCTGTTCCTGCACCGACGCCAACCACATTACAGTACAGGTCTGAGGATTGATGCATTATTCTGTGTCGTGGCTACTATATATGACAGGGTTCTTCTACATCTACATCTACATCCATACTCCGCAAGCGACCTGACGGTGTGTGGCGGTGGGTACCTTGAGTACCTCTATCGGTTCTCCCTTCTATTCCAGAAGGTATTTTCACAGAAACAAGGGTGGTTACGAAAACAAACCGAATAAACAACAAGTACATTATAACTAGTATCTGGAGACCGTGTCTCTTTCATACCAAAATACTCAGAAAGTATCCTTGAAAAATCGCTGAAAGTTCACTCTATGTAAAGAGAAAAAGAGTGGTTTTATCACACTGCCCTGGAGCACGCCTGACCATAGCACACTGATATCTAGACAAAAAACACTGGGTTCTGTTGCTCGGAAAAATGTTGCGAAGATACGCTACACAGCGATTGAGGGTCTGGAACTGTGAAACGCCGTCCTCAAACACGAGACTTGCAAATGGACTACACCCTGACCCATGGACATTTACGGCTACATGATCTACATCTGTATGATTATTCTACAATTCGGCTTTAAGTGCCTGGCAGAGGGTTCAGCGAACCACCTTCGAGCTATTTCTCTACTGTCCCACTACGGAAGAGCGCGCGGGATAAGCGACCACTTCAATATTTGCGTGCTAGCTCTTATTTCTCTTATTTTATTATCATGATCATTTCTCCCTATGTAAGTGGGGACAGCAAAATATTTTCACACTCTAGGGACAAAGTTGGTGATTGAAATTTCATTAGTAGTTCCTGCTGCAGCGAAATACGCCTTTGTTTTAATGATTGCCACCCGAATTCGCGATCATATCCGTGGCACTTTGCGATAATAGAATACGATCTACCCTTCTTTGGACTTTTTCCATGCCCTACGTCAATCCAAACTGAAGCGGATCCCTCACCGTACAGCAAAACTCCAGAAGCGGGCGGACAAGAATAGTGTAACTAGTCTCTTTAGTAACACTGTAGCATCTTCTAAGTGTTCCGGCAGTTGATTTCAGTCTTCGGTTAGGCTTCCCCACAACATTTTCTTTGAGATCCTTCCAATTTAAGTTATTCGTAATTGTTATCCATAGTTATTTAGTAGAATTGGCACCCTATAAATTTGTGTGATTTAGCATTTAACCGAAATTTAGCGGATTCCTTTTAGTGCTCATATGGAGGAATTCACACGTTTCGTTATTTAGAGTCAATTGCCATTTCTCGCACCATACAGGTGCCTTGTCTAAATCATTTTGCAATGGGTTTTGATGACTCTGCAAGACTGTAAATGGCAGCATCATCTGCAAACAGTCTAAGATGGCTGTTCAGGTTGCCCTAAATTATTTATATAGATTAGGAATAGCAGAGTGCCTTAACACTTCCTTGGTGGAACGCCAGATATTACTTCTGATTTACTCGATGAATTTCCGTCAGTTATTACGAACTGTGACCTTTCTGGCAGGAAATCACGAATCCAGTCTCAGAACTGAGACGGTAATGCACAGGCAAGCCATTTTATTAGAAGTCGCTTGTGACGAACGGTATCAAAAGCCTTCTGGAAATCTGAAAATATGAAATAAATTTGACATCCCCTGACGACCTAAAATTCAGCCATCTTACCGCAAAAATGATTATTTTCAACAAGTAGCACTCATTACTTCGCCAGAATGAAGAGCTAGTTGTGTTTCACAATAAAGATATTTTCTGAACCCATGTTGGCTATCTGTCAATCTGTTTCTTCATTGTAGTTAATAATGTTCCAACACGGTTTATGTTCCAAAATCCTACTGCAAATCGACATTAGTGATATGGGTCTGTAATTCGGTGGATTACTCCTATTTCATGTCTTGAATATTGATGTGACATGGGCAACTTTCCAATCTTTAGGTACGGGTCTTTCGAGTAACGAGCGGTTGTATATGATTACTGAGTATGAAGTTATTGTATCAGCATACTCTGAAAGAAACCTAACTGTTGTACAGTCTGGACAGGAGGCCTTGACTTTGTTAAATTATTTAAGCTGCTTCGCTGCCCCGAGGATATCTACGTATACTCAAGTTGGCAGCTGTTCCTGTCTTCAATTGTGAAATATTTACGTCGTCTTCTCTGGTAAAGGAATTTCGGAAATCCTTGTTCAGTAACTCTGCTTTAGTGGCACTGCCATCAGTAACATTACTATTGCTATAGCGCAGTGAAGGTATTGATTACATCTTGCCGCTTGTGTACTTTGCATATGCGCAGACTCTCTTCATATGGCTAGAGATATTTTAGACTTGCCATGTGAATTGACGTTTTAGTTCTGAGGTGGTACTCATTAACATAGGGTAATGAAATCCTTGTCTCGCTGTTGCACCAAAAAAAGACTCATGTTTTATTACTTTCCAGCTGCAGGAATTGTGCAGCTATTTTACTGTGCCGGTCTATTGTGGGCAACGATGACGTCAGAGCTGGCTGTGGCCAGTACCGGTATCGGTGGCTCCCCTCCCCTTTCCACCACTGAACAGCCCCTTCCATCATTATGACTATAGCCGTTCTGCGTAGTCCCAGTTCTAATTCAGCCATCAAGCACGTCGCGAAGCTGATTACGTCGTTGGTGCAGCCCCGCCGTCGTCACGCGACACGTACGTTCGTAGCGGGAGGTAGTTTACAGCTGGACGGCGCACCAGGAAGTGCGCATTCTCCGCACTTCTCATAATGGACAATGCGGGAGCAGATGCAGCGCGAATGCTCGTGCATCGATGATGGGCGGCGGGGCTTCTGCATACGATTAACAGCAGAGCGCGTTAAGCCGCAAGATAATTTTCCCATGAATATTTATGTGCTCTTGGCAAACCGCAGGTTCGGCGGGCGCGGTTTTCATATTGCAGCCTCTTGCAAGGTTGTGCGAGTTTCTAAAAGAGAAACGCCAAGAAAATCAAAGCAAATGTAATTTCCTTGTCCCTCAAAGCTGATAAATAACTATTGCTGAGTGACACTGTTTCATTATTTCATCCAAAGCAGGTTCTTTTTGCAGAGTAAAAGGATTGCTATCGCTATCCGCACATACAGTAGTTTGAATTTTGACACTTCGCCAAAATTTGCACGCTTTTGGACTACATTCTTGCAGATTTGTCATCCTTAGCGTCAAAATAACGCCAATCTTATATTATAATCAAAGCGAAGACTTGTTACTCATTATTTTGTGAAACAGTTGGTAAATTGTAGAGTCCAGCTGAATCAAAATAGTGCTTTATTTATTCTTTATTCAGAAGTATGTTAATGAAATTACGTCATCTTCAGTGAATACTTATCATATAAGCGCCATTGCCTTCAGGCTCATGACATGGCTCATAACACTCTCTGAAGTCGAAAAACCATTTTCAGTGAAATGAGAGACTACGAGAAAAGCAATTGTTTAGATCTGTAACTAACACAGACCGATCCTTGTAGCTCGTAATTGTGTGTGACGAAAAGTCATTTGAATTTATTAATCGTCACATGGCTATTCGCTCATGGTGCAGAACTTACAGGGAAAGCGAAGTAAAACAACATGCAAGAGATAATTAAAAAAATAGAAGTTACGCAGCGATGATCATAAAAATCCCTCATTTCTGAACACTATCATCTTTAATATCTTCCGGTATCTACTTCAACGATGCCCGATGGTGTGGTATTTGCTTCTCTTACAACAGTGACCTTTTCAGCAGATATGTTTTCCTTTAACGGCTACGCCATAACAGTATCACCTGCTGTATACTTTGACATGTATAATTACTAAAAATGGATGTACGAACTATCGACCAAGTAAAGTGCCCACTAATGTACGTAAGGCTGATAGGCGCGATAAGGTACACAAGTTCCATTTAGATGAATTAGAACAAAATCACTGTGCAAATCTCAAGTGGCCTGAAATTTATAATATTTCTCTATTGACGAAACAAGAATCTTACATAATATTCTTGTACTACTGGAAATGCTCCTTATTTTTGACGGGTGAACCGTGCTTTTTAACAAGATGAGTCATCCTCTTGCAGCGTTGTTGGTTCGTTATAACCACAGTAGTCGTCTATCTCTCCACCAGTTTACCTTCCACCCCACTTCTGTTCAGACTAACAGTGTATCAATTATACACACTACTTTTTTCGATGTAAGTCTACAACTGTACAGCAGCGTTCTGTGTCCCTTGACCTCGAAAAATGTGTTATATTCTAGTTCCCTATTCCAGATGCAGACAAATACACATTCAAATACCTGTATCCACCTTATTGCCTTCCCCTCCAAACGTCCCTCAAAATCAATATCGACAGCAAGTATCATATTCAGTATCATTTAGAATGATACTGTTCAGATATTTTAGGTTCCATTCTGTCTCCTCTAAACGACCTTTAAGATTAAGTCAATATTCCCTATTGGTCGCCACTAGTATGTCAACTACACAACACACACTGTCCTATAATCACCTCTCTCGAAATCACACAACGGAAATAATATGACCTTAACACAGACCCACCCAAACCCAAGACAATACTTTTGACATGCAACCAGCCACTTTCACCAAAATAAATTTTACCTCACTAATTACAGTCATACCATGTAACTAACTGGTGTACTAAAATAAATCTTACCGAACTTTTACTATCAAACAGGATCCACCAAACACACTGTGATCAAAAGTATCCGGACACCCCCAACAACATACGTTTTTCATAAGAGGTGCATTGTGCTGCCACCTACTGCCAGGTACTCCATATCAGCGACCTCAGTAGTCATTAGACGTCGTGAGAGAGCAGAATGAGGCGCTTCGAGGAACTCAGGGACTTCGAACGTGGTCAGGTGATTGGGTGTCACTTGTGTTCAGAATGGTTGAAATGGCTCTTAACACTATGGGACTTAACATCTGAGATCATCAGTCCCCTAGAACTTAGAACTACTTAAACCTAACTAACCTAAGGACATCACACACATCCATGCCCGAGGCAGGATTCGAAACTGCGACTGTAGCGGTCGCGCGGTTCCAGACTGTAGAGCCTAGAACCGCTCGGCCACACGGGCCGGCTTGTCACTTGTGTCATACGCTGTACGTGAGATTTTCACGCTCCTAAACATCCCTTGGTCTATTGTTTCCGATGTGATAGTGAAGTGGAAATGTGGTGGGACACGTACGGCACAAAAGCGTACAGGCCGACCTCGTCTGTTTGACTGACAGAAACCGCTGACAGTTGAAGAGGGTCGCAATGTGTAATAGGCAGGCATCTATCCAGACCATCACACAGGAATTCCAAACTGCATCAGGATGCTGCAGGTACTATGACAGTTAGGTGAGAGATGAGAAAACTTTGATTTCATAGTCGAGCGGCTGCTCATAGGCCACACATCACGCCGATAAAAGCCAAACGACGCCTCGCTTGGTGTAAGGAGTGTAAACATTAGACGACTGAACAGTGGAAAAACGTTGTGGGGAGTGACGAATCACGGTACACGATGTGGCAATCCGATGGTAGGGTGTGGGTGTGGCGAATGTCCGGCGAACGACGTCTGCCAGCGTGTGTATTGCCAACAGTAAAATTCGGAGGTGGTGGTGTTGTTATTGTGTGGTCGTGTTTTTCAAGGAGGGGGCTTGCACCCATTGTTGTTTTTGTTGTGGACTGACAAGACAGCCAGTCCACAGTGACGGTAACCGAAAGGCACGCGCTTAAACTCACGTAGGCTGGCGTGATGTCTGAAACAGGATACGTAATGAATGCTATAAAGAAAAGTACGTAGCTGCTGGAATACTTAACTTTAATCCAGAATTGGTGAACATTGGTCTTGTTACTGTACATGCTTCATTAGATACATAGCAAAGGATAAATGGCGCCTTGCTAGGTCGTAGAAATTGACTTAGCTGAAGGCTATGCTAACTATCGTCTCGGCAAATGAGAGCGTAATTCTTAGTGAACCATGGCTAACAACGTCGGCTGTACAGCTGGGGCGAGTGCTAGTAAGTCTCTCTAGACCTGCCGTGTGGCGGCGCTCGGTCTGCAATCACTGATAGTGGCGACACGCGGGTCCGACATGTACTAATGGACCGCGGCCGATTTAAAGCTACCACCTAGCAAGTGTGGTGTCTGGCGGTGACACCACAGTTGTGTGTGGCACTATCGCAGCACAGGCCTACATTGATGTTTTAAGCACCTTAATGCTTCCCACAGTTGAAGAGCAATTCGGAGATGGCGACTGCATCTTTCAACACAACCGAGCACCTGTTCATAGTGCGCGTCCTATTGTGGAGTGGTTACACGACAACAACATCCCTGTGATGGACTGACCTGCACAGAGTCCTGAACTGAATCCTATAGAACACCTTTGGGGCGTTTTGGAACGCAGACTTCGTGCCAGGCCTCACCGACCGACATCGATACCTCTCCTCAGTGCAGCACTCCGTGTAGAATGGGCTGCCATTCCCGAAAAACCATTCCAGCACCTGACTGAACGTATTCCTGCGAGAGTGGAAGCTGTCATCAGGGCTAAGAGTGGGCCAACATGATACTGAATGCCAGTGTTACCGGTGGAGAGCGCGACTAAGTTGTAAGTCGTTTTCAGCCAGGTGTCCGGATACTTTTGATCACATAGTGTACAAACCACCCGACAGAAACCCTGAAATATAACTGTTAACCCGTCACATTCAGAAATTGTCCCCTGCCCTCATCCTTTATACACTCCTGGAAATTGAAATAAGAACACCGTGAATTCATTGTCCCAGGAAGGGGAAACTTTATTGACACATTCCTGGGGTCAGATACATCACATGATCACACTGACAGAACCACAGGCACATAGACACAGGCAACAGAGCATGCACAATGTCGGCACTAGTACAGTGTATATCCACCTTTCGCAGCAATGCAGGCTGCTATTCTCCCATGGAGACGATCGTAGAGATGCTGGATGTAGTCCTGTGGAACGGCTTGCCATGCCATTTCCACCTGGCGCCTCAGTTGGACCAGCGTTCGTGCTGGACGTGCAGACCGCGTGAGACGACGCTTCATCCAGTCCCAAACATGCTCAATGGGGGACAGATCCGGAGATCTTGCTGGCCAGGGTAGTTGACTTACACCTTCTAGAGCACGTTGGGTGGCACGGGATACATGCGGACGTGCATTGTCCTGTTGGAACAGCAAGTTCCCTTGCCGGTCTAGGAATGGTAGAACGATGGGTTCGATGACGGTTTGGATGTACCGTGCACTATTCAGTGTCCCCTCGACGATCACCAGTGGTGTACGGCCAGTGTAGGAGATCGCTCCCCACACCATGATGCCGGGTGTTGGCCCTGTGTGCCTCGGTCGTATGCAGTCCTGATTGTGGCGCTCACCTGCACGGCACCAAACACGCATACGACCATCACTGGCACCAAGGCAGAAGCGACTCTCATCGCTGAAGACGACACGTCTCCATTCGTCCCTCCATTCACGCCTGTCGCGACACCACTGGAGGCGGGCTGCACGATGTTGGGGCGTGAGCGGAAGACGGCCTAACGGTGTGCGGGACCGTAGCCCAGCTTCATGGAGACGGTTGCGAATGGTCCTCGCCGATACCCCAGGAGCAACAGTGTCCCTAATTTTCTGGGAAGTGGCGGTGCGGTCCCCTACGGCACTGCGTAGGATCCTACGGTCTTGGCGTGCATCCGTGCGTCGCTGCGGTCCGGTCCCAGGTCGACGGGCACGTGCACCTTCCGCCGACCACTGGCGACAACATCGATGTACTGTGGAGACCTCACGCCCCACGTGTTGAGCAATTCGGCGGTACGTCCACCCGGCCTCCCGCATGCCCACCATACGCCCTCGCTCAAAGTCCGTCAACTGCACATACGGTTCATGTCCACGCTGTCGCGGCATGCTACCAGTGTTAAAGACTGCGATGGAGCTCCGTATGCCACGGCAAACTGGCTGACACTGACGGCGGCGGTGCACAAATGCTGCGCAGCTAGCGCCATTCGACGGCCAACACCGCGGTTCCTGGTGTGTCCGCTGTGCCGTGCGTGTGATCATTGCTTGTACAGCCCTCTCGCAGTGTCCGGAGCAAGTATGGTGGGTCTGACACACCGGTGTTAATGTGTTCTTTTTTCCATTTCCAGGAGTGTAACTATCAAACTTTTGTATGACACATCCTTATTTTTGTAGAACGTCTCCGTTTCTGACACTTCACATTGATACCACCCCAGGCCTCTCTTCTACCAACTCATCAGATTTATCTAGTTTCTACGACTTGTCCAATCTTCCTTCACCTTCTGTTAACCTGAAAATCCCGCCGTCCAGCCTCACGTTTCCAAATTCGGGACACTTGCACGACTAAACCAAGTTTCCAATAACCTCATCGATCTAAATCCTCAGAATCCGGTCTCAACGCAGTTCTGATCAAATCCCATTCCAAAGGCAACAAATCCGTCTTGGCAGTTATCCATCCTTCCGCGTAGTGTAACACTTCGAGCTGTGCCAGGTCGTCCTCTCACATTTTTATTCCTATTTAAATAATGATTTTCATGTTTATTGCTTATCACCTTCTTTCTGTCCCTGGTAGCTGAGTGGTCAGCGCAACGAAATGTCATTCCTAACGGCCCGGGTTCGATTCCCAGCTGGCCCGGAGATTTTCCCCGCTCAGGGACACGGTGTTGTGTTGTCCTTATCATTATTTCATCGCCATCGAGACGCAAGTCGCCGAAGTGGTCTCAACTCAGGACTTGCACCAGGTGAACGGTTTACCCGCCGGGAGGGGGGAGGGGGGGGGGGAAGGGCCCTAGACCCACGGTATTTCCATTACTTTCTTTCTTTCTTGTCAGACGATATTTGCTTTCCGTAATCAAACTGTATTCACATTTAATTCCATGAGTGGTCAGGGGCAGCAATGCATTTTATTTCAGCTAAATTCTGATACTGGGGAAGCCTGTCATTAGTTGAGCTTATAAGACCTTCTGTACACTGTTGCTTTCGGCTCACCGAAACTTACAGGTGCAGAGGAAAAACAGCTTTTCCTACGGAGCAGGTTTGCTAAAAGCGATTCAGAAATAGAGTTCACTGTTCCAGCTGGAGCATACACGGCCGCGCGTAGTGGCCGTGCGGTATGAGGCGCCATGTCACAGACTGCGCGGCCCCTCCCGACGGAAGTTCGAGTCCTCCGTCGGGCATGGGTGTGTGTGTTGTTCTTAGCATAAGTTAGTGTAAGTTAATTTAAGGTAGTGTGTAAGTCTAGGGACCGATGACCTTAGCTGTTTGGTCCCTTAGGAATTCACACACATTTGAGCATTTTTTTTAGCATACACGAGTACGGATTGGCCAGCCTAATCCACCTAATCCGTGGCTCCGGGAAGACAATAGGGATCCGCTGGATGGGCGGCCTCAACGTCCTGTTCACAAAATACAGAACGGAAAGATTCGGAATATGGAGAGGCGTAAAACCTCTTACGTTGCTAAACTGCTACATGTGGTCTGGGCGACCTCTTCCTGAAACTACCATTTCGTCCTGTTGCTGGACAGCACTCCACATCCTGATATATTGCCACAGCTGCTCCTGAGAAAATTTCCGCTTCAGGCAGGCGGAAGTAAACAATTTCAGGGTGTAGAGATCTAGTCCATGTAATATACTCTATTAGGTACAGCAGCAGAGCAATTAGCCGCAGTAGACATCAGCCGGGAGGAAATGGTTGATGAAGTGAACAGGTCACATCGAGTGTAAAAACACATGTGCGTCAGTCAGCAAAGGTGTTCAATCTGGCGGTAGGTGCAATTTTAGGCTCGGAGAACATATTGCGTACACTTCAATCACTCATGGATGCAGTTGGAGAATGAGATAGAAAGGAGGAAGGGAGGGAAAAGGCGTTTATCAAATGCCACGAGGAATTTTCGAAGAAAATGGAGAAATACGATGACACAGTAGTGGCAGTCATAACATGAGTTACACAGAATGCGAAAGCGATTCAGGAACTCAAAGCAATGATACGTTCCAGAGCAACCAATCGGAAACAAACGAGTTTCAGCGGCGTTGCTCAGCCACGAATCAACGTTTAAAAGAGACAGAGAAGGTAGTTGATTGAACTTCCACAGAAATAGAAAAGAGAATTGCATAAGCAGTGTCTAATGAGGACATTAGCTGGATACGGCCACTCCCGCACCAGCAGCGCTAGGAGGTACGGGAACTCCTAAGATTCCGAGAGTTCAAATGGCTCTGAGCACTATGGGACTTAACAGCTGTGGTCATCAGTCCCCTAGAACTTAGAACTACTTAAACCTAACTAACCTAAGGACGTCACACACATCCATGCCCGAGGCAGGATTCGAACCTGCGACCGTAGCAGTCACGCGGTTCCGGACTGCGCGCCTAGAACCGCGAGACCACCGCGGCCGGCATTCCGAGAGTACTTTATACACTACGTCCATGTATCTGTTAGCTGCTGTACTTGCCTCGACAGGTACAAATTTACAAATCTTTAACACAACGCAGCGCTTCAGCAACCGTGAATTGTTCAGGTAAACTAAAAAAATATTACCTTGCAACTGAAGGCTCAATATCTTATTGTCTGAACAATTCACGGTTGCTGAAGCGCTGCATTATGTTAAAGATTTGCAAAAGTGTGTCAGCCCACCCACTTACGGGAAGATTTCGGGTGTTAGAGGAGAAGCCGTAGCGGTCCTTCACATATCTGAGCTCGCGTAATTTGCAAGAGAGGACGACAATGGACGACGCCTACACTATCAAAAAAAGGCGGTGTAGTATGCTACTTTATAGTTTTGCCTTTTCAGCATTTCAACAGCGTATCCCTGTGTGATGTCCTTAGGTTAGTTAGGTTTAAGTAGTTCTAAGTTCTAGGGGACTGATGACCTCCGATGTTAAGTCCCATAGTGCTCAGAGCCATTTGAACCATTTGAGTGCTGATCACTATGATTTTTCTTTTCAGGCTTTATTGTTGCTGTTAATTAAGTATTCTTATTTACAAAGAATTTCCTTTCTGTTGTACAGTTGCCATTGGTTAAATGACTTTATTTCACATAATAACTTACCTTAGAAAATTCGATTGGTACATAAATGAACAGTGACTTTTTCATTACCTTCTCGTAAGGACGCCAGACAACTCGCTTCTCACTTCATACTTGTATGATCCATTAAAAAGTACTGTAGGCCATCTGTGGCATGGTCCTAATTTAGGATTTCTAAGTTATGTGCAGCCTCGAGAAGGCGACACCCCCCCCCCCACACACACACACACACACACACACACCCACCCCCCCCCACCCCCCACCCCCCACCCCCCCCCCCACACACACACATAACCAGTGGGAAGGCTTAAGGGGGTAAAGGACCAGCACGTCAACGCCAGAGCATGTCTTTTCGGCCCATCGACACCGTTGGGTCCTGGCGGCGTGGGCGATAAGTAGCAGATCTTAGCGGGCGATGACAGATGTGGACGATGACCTGACCGTGTTAACACGGCGGTCATCACTGCTGATCGACGCACGTCTCCGCAAGAGAGGATGGTCAAAGGAACCGACTTACGGAACCGGCGACCGCTCATGCGCCTAAGTTCACATTCTTGTTTTTTCTTTTTTTGTGTTTGAAGAAATCAAGGTTGAATTAAACTGCTAGCTTGATAGTAATTTAACTTTGATTCAGACAATACTGTCCAGCAATACACTGGTGGCGACCCAAGTTTGCCTTTCTGAATGAGTTGCTCTTTCGTTGGTGTTATACAGTCAATGTCTAAAAATATATGTTTGTGTGTTATTGATGAATTAATAACTATATGTAATTAGCATATAAAACTATGATTTAAGTACTTATCCCAACATCATAATTAAATTGTCGACGTCCTCCAACGATAAACCTTTATGACAGGCCCTCTGATGTGCTTAAATTTGACGTTCCGTGCAATCGCCACAGTCATATCAATAATCACTCTTAGTGTTTCGTGGGGATATACTACCGCTGTCTAACCTGCAACGGTATTACTGGCAAATGACTATTTGGCTACCCACGGAGTTTCGCAGCAAGTTACCGGTTTTATTTCCGAATACGCCCGACTTCTAGCGATAGAACTCAACATTCTCCACCGCTTCCCCACAACATAACTCCTTCCTTTTTATTTTATTTTCTGTATACCTGGTCATGCTTCCAGTTCTCATGTCATAATCCCATCCCGTAATACCCTCACAATACACAATTTTCACTCGCCATTTTGTCATAAAAACACTGAAAATTCCGTCGCCCAAACCACTATTCGCCAAAGAGGGTTTTCACTTTAGTAGCACATGTAATTTATTACCACCACCACCACCACCACCACCACCACCACCACCATCATCGTCCCCTAGCAAATACAGAGCAGAAATAACAGCAGCAGCAGCAACAATAACGAAAACAATAACAATAACAACAACAACATACCACTAACAGCTAATCATTCCTTGTCCGTGAAGGGCAAGAGAATTTAACTGAAATTACACAAAAAAATCTTTGTTAGGGACACTCCAAGGTAAGAAAAAGTTATCAGCTGACCTGCTGAGAGGCGATGACGACAGACGAGCAGAGAATAGGCTCCACAAGCCCGGGAGGTCCCGGTGTAGAGCTGCTCACTAGAGATCCCAGCTGGCCGCGAGCGCTGCAACAAACGTAATACGCTTACAAATGTTTATGGCGGAATTTTCTTTTGTTGAGTTTTTATTTTTTTCCATTGATATTATCTATGTTACCTTAAGTACGTAAACTTATATGTAAGTTAGTGTTGTAAATGTACATTTTATACTGCACTGATGCTATGTTCAAAGAGATTAAAATCTGTAATATCACAGTAACGGACATTTCGAGAAAAGCGAGAGGACGCAAAGAAAATGAGGGTTGGCGTGAAGTTTTCTGGATATCGTGTACAGTTAACTTGAGGATTTGAATGACTCAAGAACTGTAAGTTAGTGGTAAATGTAGAATAAAGAACGTTTAATTCCAAGTGATTAAAGTTGTTAAGATTCTACGAGTGATTTATGAGCATCGAGGAGTTGATATGTGAGCTACGTTATCAAGTCACGTTAATTTGACCACCACCTATGTTCGACGTCAACGTCCAAAAACCACTCGAACACGGCAGCTGACAGCACTAGCAGTTGAGGGGGGACCCGTGAAACGGTACAGTCGTTGTTGTAACGCGGAAACGGAGCGATTTATCTGATGTTCAGATTAACGTTTGCGGAGATGAGTATGGGCGAAGAGACGTGCAACTGTTGAGCAACTGACCACCCAGATGAACCGAGGGGCTACCAGCAGTGTACACGTAACGACCGTTCATCGAACGTTGTTGTGTATGGGCGTCCCCAAGAGGCGCCTGGTTCGTGCTCCCATGCCAACCGCTGTTCTTCAGCAACGACTGTTGCAACTTGTACGCCAGCATCATAAGTTTACGCCCACTGAGTGGTGACAGACTACCTTTTCAGATGAATCACGTTTCATGCTTTTTGGCGTAAACGGCCTTGCAACAATCGTCGGAAGGGTCCAGGCAGGAGGAGGGGCGTTATTGTCTGTGGAATGTTTTCGTACATTCCCTGGGCGATATCGTTATTCTGGAAGGCACAAGGTATCAACTCAAGTATGTATTTGCCTTGGGGTCCATGGACACCCTTATATGCAGTTTGTTTTTTCTCGGCACGATGGCGTCTACGAGCAGGACAATGCAACGTGTCTCTCAGCTGGCAATGTACGTGTGCGGTTCGAAGAGCACCTGGATGAGTTTGCCGTACTCCCCTGCTCATCAGACTCGCCGGACTTAAACTCAACCTATGATCGGTGGGACCGCCTCTTTCGGGCTGTATGCACCATGGATCCGCAATAGAGAAACCTAGCGCAGCTGGCCACGACACTGGAACCCGCATGGCTCAACATTCCTGTAGGTATCTTCCAGAACCTGACACTCTTGCTGAACGTCTCGCGGCGGTCCAGACGCGTGGGATTAGCCGAGCGGTATATGGCGCTGCAGACATGGACTGTGCGGTTGGTCCCGGCGGAGGTTCGAAACCTCCCTGGGCATGGGTGTGTGTGTGTGTGTTTGTCCTTAGAATAATTTAGGTTAAGTAGTGTGTAAGCTTAGGGACTGATGACCTTAGAAGTTAAATCCCATAAGATTTCACACACATTTGAACATTTTTTTTTCGCTGCGGTCCGCAGATGGTGGTTATTCAGGCTTTTGACGGGTGGATAGATTAATGTGACTGGACACTGCATAAACGACTTATTACTTAATTACGGTAAGGAACGATTGACTACTAAATTGTACTGTCGTGATGGCACAGTGCACCTAATTGCCTTGTGTGTTTTCTGAGCAGTAAACGATCGAGCACTTTCAAGTATTTCGAAAATCGACAATTGTAAATAAGCTGAAAACATTAGTCCCATCTGCATATTCCTCCATATACTGCTCCGATTTTATTTGCTCTTTTCAGAAAAACTGCTTGGTTCAAGCCAGTTCGTCGCCAAGAGTGTCAATTTTTTTAGTGCATATTCGCGTAAAATCAAGAAAGGCGCCACGCCATCTTTGCAAAATTGATGAGCCGGCCGCGATGGCCGTGCGGTTCTAGGCGCTCCAGTCCGGAGCCGCGCTGCTGCTACGGTCGCAGGTTCGAATCCTGCCTCGGGTATGGGTGTGTGTGATGTCCTTAGGTTAGTTAGATTTAAGTAGTTCTAAGTTCTAGGGGACTGATGACCTTAGAGGTTAAGTCCCATAGTGCTCAGAGCCATTTGACCCATTTTTGAACAATTGTACTGACTGACAGAGGTCGATGTTTACCATATTAAGCAATTAAGTGCACTGCTATTTGATAGGGCGATGTTCTGTGCAACTGAACCATGCGAAATGAATTCTAGCTTCATATAGAAGTGCTAACTGTACTAGGGTACTGAGAAGAATAATATTGAAGAGGAAACCACTTCCTAATGTTCTGAAAAATTTTGCAGAACATTAGAAATTGTTTTCCTCTTTAATATTATTGTCATGTTCTGCTAAGGACCGACGGAAAATTTAGTTAATGTTAAGAAAAGAATAGTTTTATTGTGAACAATCTCCAGTATTCTGTCGACAACGATTTTATCGGTGGTGGAAAACGAGCATTAACTAGAGGAGTAGTAGTAGTAGTAGTAGTAGTAGGGAAACATTCGGCCAGTACATCTTTAACGAATATTATTTATTCGCCTGTGATGAATTTAGAAAAAAAAAACTGTAGTTAGAAAGAAACAAAAGATTGCTACACTCTAGCGCTCTACCACTGCCGCATCTTGCTTGAAAACATGCGTTATGTTCAACATTTTGGAAAATTTTCTTAGGGAGTAATTCCAGCTGAAATGTCAAATAATAGTGCAGTTATAGTGGTCGTCGTTGAAAACTGCTCTCCTCTTGTGGAGCAGTCGTTTATTTTACTTCACAAAGATTACTACACAAGAACTTCCTCCGCTATGTTGGGCTCTCTTCATTGTTTGATGCTGAAAAATTAAGTGATTTATTTCATTTTTTACTTGCTTAAAACACTGGTGCTAATTATGACATTCACTTTGCAACTGTGTAGGAAATGCTTGTAACTAACTTTGACTAGCTTCCTAACAGAACGGTGCCTTACGAAGGGACGCAGCTGTAGATATTAACGTCACCAGTATCCCATTCTTATCAAAAGTTCAAATGTGTGTGAAATCTTATGGGACTTAACTGCTAAGGTCATCAGTCCCTAAGCTTACACACTACTTTAACCTAAATTATCCAAAGGACAAACACACAAACCCATGCCCGAGGGAGGACTCGAACCTCCGCCGGGACGCCGGGACCAGCCGCACAGTCCATGACTGCAGCGCCCCAGACCGCTCGGCTTATCCCGCGCGGCCCATTCTTATCAGTGACATCGAGCGAGGTCGAGCAGTTCTTAGCACACTGGACTCCCATTCGGGGGACAAACGGCTCGAATTCCCATCTGGCTACTAGATTAAGATTTTCCGTTATTTCGCTAAATAGCTCCAGGAAAATGCCTGATGGTTCCTTCGGAAGGGCACGGCCTATTTCCTTCGCTATCTATCCCAATACGAGCTTGTGCTCGATTCTAATGACCTCGTCATGGACAGGACGTAACGCGCAAGTCATCCTTTTTCTTCAATAGCGAGATTGCACGGAGGAAAAAGTAAGAGTTTCAGTAAATTGCAGTCTACTTTTTCTCTTTGATCTGAAATATTTTAGACGAGGGCGTGAAGACAATCCCGATGACTTTCAAGAATTCTTAATCATGCAATAAATCGCTACGAACGATGCCTAGACCCAAATTCTTGAAACAGTGAAAAACGATGATGGAACAGTATATCGTTATACTATAGTTTTCAAGGGGACCATCAGACCTGTTAATCTCTTATGTAGATGGGTATTCGGTATGTTTTAGGGACACCTGTCCGCTTCATGCGACAGCCCCTAGTTTCCAAGGAAATCGAAGTCGAAGTTCAATGCGTACGCGCTATATCCATCACGTTAATTGCGTTCAAACCGAGCTCGTGTAGCACAGGGGCCAAGGTTTACGGTTACCACGCAGGAGGTACAGATTCAACCCCGCCGATGTTTTTCTTTCCTCATCGTATATAGTATTATTAGATAATGTATGCCACACAAAATTAGACAGAAAAAAAGTCACATTCACCGTAGTCATTTCATTAACAAAGCAATCATTACAACAAACGTATTCCGTAGATTACAGAATCGTCTTACTCGTTGTCACTTGCATCGGTTGCTGTGCTAGAACAGAATTCTGGATCGTATTTGTCGTAAAAGCAACCGAAACAAAATCTTGGAGCATCACGCACAATTAAAGAAAGCTACTGCATTGCAGGCACACATTTTTCAGAATCGGAACCAGAAAACACAGTTCGCTTAAATTAAAAAAAAATCATCTTTATTAGATGCGAACCACGTGTATTTGATCATTTCTGTGAAAGCCACCTCTCGAAGTGATTTCTCTAGTAGTCTTTAGCAAGTCGGGAGCAATCTGAAATTTTTTCACGAAAATTTTAACGTGTCTGTAGAAATGAACGTCACAGATTTACAGGTTTGGCAAAGTACAGTGCAGTGGGGGGGGGGGGGGGGATGCTTTACTGTCATTTACAAAGATTTTATGGTGATGTGTCCGATTGGACTGCCATCGCAACGAATCAATAACGTGAAGAAATTTTTCTCATCCTAGCTCTTTCATGAAGTTACCTGATTTTATGCAGGTCACAGATACATTTTTTTAATTTATAAATGAACTCGTCAATCCGTTTTTGAACAAATCAAACCAATTTCCCATATGGTTATTGCATAAATAAGGAAAAGTAAGGGAACACCTTTCCTGATGCTCTTACACTCTGCTGTGAATGAATGACTGATCTTGTTCCCCAAGGGATTCATTGTTCGTGTATTGGTACTGGAAATCGGTTTGCTCGATATTAATTACATAACCGAGTTCAAAGTTAAGTAATTTCGTCTCTTTATGGAATCCTTCCGCAGCTACTAATACTTGGCCCATCGTTGCGAACTCTTTGGGGCAGTCCTAATATTTATAATTTTAACTACTAACCACAAGCGGAATACACATCTAAAGAAAGTGTGCTGTATCGATTGAATTATTAATGAAATTACTACGGCGAAAATTATTTTTTAATAATTTAGCGTCACATATACTAGTTGAGTGTACTACGTACGATGAAAATGAAAACACGGACCGGGATTGAACCCGCACAAACAGCGTGGCACACGTAAAGATTAGCCCATGCTCTACGCGCGCTCGGTAGATACACAATAAACATGACGGATACAGCACGTACGTTTAAAACTTCAACATCAGTCTTCTCGGAAACTACGGTCCGTTGCAAAAATGTGTGAAATCTTATGGGACTTAACTGCTAAGGTCATCAGTCCCTAAGCTTACACACTACATAACCTAAATTATCCTAAGGACAACCACACACGCCCATGCCCGAGGGAGGACTCGAACCTCCGCCGGGACCAGCCACACAGTCCATGACTGCAGCGCCTTAGACCGCTCGGCTAATCCCACGCGCAGGGGGGCATAAAAAGCCTCTAGTCAGCACTGGTCTCTCTGCAACATGCGCAAGAGTCATCAAAATCGGTGATTAACAGGTCTGATGATCCCTTGTCAGACTGAAATATAAACACTCCAGAAACGATGGGCACAAAGGCTCTGCGAGCGTTCTTCTACGAAAAAGGAATGTCAAGAATTCACCCGTATCGGTTTCATACAGTTTTTACGAATGTGCATTATCTCTGAGAAGGAATTTCGTCCAAATAAACGCAAAAACGATCTTTCAGTTTGAAAAGAACTCACATAAGCAGGCTGTGACACTACGAAGAATGAAATGAACAGACGAATCTGAAGACCAGGCAGTCCGAGGCAGGCCAGCACCACGCCCACGTGCGCGCGCGCTGTAATCTCTTCCAGTTGATCATCAACATCCTAGTTGATCGAGGAGCAGACAGTACTTCCCGCGGTCTCGCAAAAGCGGCCTCGTGTATCATAGGCTGCTGGCAGTAATGAAGTCATTAAATGCTCAACACTACACAGTAGGTTCAAGGAAGCTAAACGAGAATTTTGGCAAATACTATTACGCGAACAGGCGAATATCTTGCTAAAAAGATAAGGCTGCCTCAAAGGGAATGTCGGTTCGAACACCACAATGGCGTATTTCAAGTGTTACCCCTTTGCCTTCTCTCTCCATCTACATGGTTACTCTGCAAATTCACATTTAAGTGTCTGGCAGAGGGTTCGTCTACCCATTTTCGTACTACTACTACTACTACTACTACTACTACTCTACCATTCCACTCTGGAATTGCGCGTAGGAAAAAGAAACACCTAATTCTTTCCGTTCGAGCTCTGATTTCTCTTGTTTTATTATGATGATCATTTATCCCTACGTAGGTGGGTGTCAACAAAATATTTCCGCACTCGGAAGAGAAAGCTGGTGATTGAAATTTCGTAAATAGATCTCGCCGCAAAGAAAATCGCCTTTGTTTCAGTGACTACCACCGCAACTTGCGTATCATATCAGTGACAATCTCACCCATATTGCGCGATAACACGAAACGAGCTGCCCTTCTTTGCACTTTTTCGATGTCCTCCGTCAATCCTACCTGGTAAGACTCCCAAACCGCGCAGCAATATTCCAGCAGAGGACGGACAAGTGTAATGTAGGCTGTCTCTTTAGTGGGTTTGTCGTATCTTCTAAGTGTTCTGCCAACAAAGTGCAGTCTTTGTTTCACCTTTCCCACAATATTATCTATGTGATCTTTCCTATTTAAGTTGCTCGTAATTGTAATTCCTAGGTATTTAGTCGAATTGACAGCCCTTAGATTTGTGCGATTTATCGTAAACCGAAAATTTATCGGATTCCTTTTAGTACCCTAAAGTTTGAACTGCTTTACCCACCCAGTTTTAAGAACTACAGTTTAACGTGGATTTGAACCATGGTATACGAATAAAATTCGAAAGTTCTTATTTCCACTGATATAAACATCTATAGTATTATTGGATGGGGCCACGTCGGGTCCATATAGAGGACGATTGATGACAGTGAACCCAAGGCGTCGGATTGTTGCAGGTGTCGCAGCGCTCTTGTGTGGTCTACCATTGTGGTGCTGAAGGAGAGGGTGTCCCATGTGTGTACGAACTCTTCGATTTCGTGCTTCGGTTTTCTGAGGCTCTCTCACGCACCGACATAGTTACGTTACACAACGCCACGTCACACACAACAATTCGGAGTTCTCTAGCGGTAGAGGGTTGCAACTTGCGTTAGTGAAGCGGAAAAGTCGCCCGAGAAAATGCATGACATGTATCCTAATACCTCAACCGATGCCGAGAAGAGAATATAAAACTCTGAAGCATTACTTTTTAGACGCTGAACATGCTCCGGTGGCAGACGCTACAGAGGAGGCATCATGCAACACTAGGGGCTTGCAGTATTAATTTCGAGAACGTATGTTCGAAGTAGGGTCGGGCAATATACAGGGTGTTACAAAAAGGTACGGCCAAACTTTCAGGAAACATTCCTCACACATAAATAAAGAAAACCTGATATGTGGACATGTGTCCGGAAACGCTTAATTTCCATGTTGGAGCTCATTTTAGTTTCGACCACCTACGCTCAATGGAGCACGTTATCATGATTTCATACGGGACACTCTACCTGTGCTGCTAGAACATGTGCCTTTACAAGTACTACACAACATGTGGTTCATGCACGATGGAGCTCCTGCACATTTCAGTCGAAGTGTTCGTACGCTTCTCAACAACAGATCCGTGGACCGATGGATTGGTAGAGGCGGACCAATTCCATGGCCTCCACGCTCTCCTGACCTCAACCATCTTGACTTTCATTTATCGGGGCATTTGAAAGCTCTTGTCTACACAACCCCGGTACCAAATGTAGAGAATCTTCGTGCTCGTATTTTGGACAGCTGTGATACAATACGCCATTCTCCAGGGCTGCATCAGCGCATCAGGGATTCCATGCGACGGAGGGTGGATGCATGTATCCTCGCAAACGGAGGACATTTTGGACATTTCCTGTAACAAAGTGTTTGAAGTCACGCTGGTACGTTCTGTTGCTGTTTCCATTCCATGATCAATATGATTTGAAGAGAAGTAATAAAATGCGCTCTAACATGGGAAGTATGCGTTTCCGAACACATGTCCACCTAACATATTTTCTTTCTTTGTGTATGAGGAATGTTTCCTGAAAGTTTGGCCGTACCTTTTTGTAACACCCTGTATATTACTTCTTCCCACGCACTTATCTCAAAATGACCGCGACGAGGAAATCCGAGAAATTGCGGAAAGGGGGAAAAACAATTGTACCAAAGGTATCCTGCGCCACAAACCGTAAGGCGGAGTACAAAGCAGAGATGTACATGAAGTGTGTGTGTGTGTGTGTGTGTGTGTGTGTGTGTGTGTGTGTGTGTGCGCGCGCGCGTGCTGCTTGCATCTAGGAGTGGCTAGGGTAATATTGTATTGTTTGTCTTTCATTTCGTGGGTGACTCCGTTGTGCTGCTTCCCGAGCTCCCTGCGCTGGGAGAATACGGTGCTCCGTTTAACGCGGGTGCGGGGCCGCGGATGGGAAGGAGACACCTCGGACAAGGACGGCGCGGTTCTGCGGCGCTCTCACTACCGCCTCCGGCCAGGGAAAGCCCGCCTCTGACCACGAGGCGCTGCCACCAGCTTATCCAAATACACCGGCTGCCGCACTCTTCGTAACACTACTCGTTGTCTCCTCACTGCTTGTAAGATACGCAACAAAATGGTGAGCAACCACTTTTCTACATCTACATCTACATCCATACTCCGCAAGCCACCTGACGGTGTGTGGCGGAGGGTACCTTGAGTACCTCTATCGGTTCTCCCTTGTATTCCAGTCTCGTATTGTTCGTGGAAAGAAGGATTGTCGGTATGCTTCTGTGTGGGCTCTAATCTCTCTGATTTTATCCACATGGTCTCTTCGCGAGATATACGTAGGAGTGAGCAATATACTGCTTGACTCTTCGGTGAAGGTATGTTCTCGAAACTTTATCAAAAGCCCGTACCGAGCTACTGAGCGTCTCTCCTGCAAAGTCTTCCACTGGAGTTTATCTATCATCTCCGTAACGCTTTCGCGATTAGTAAATGATCCTGTAACGAAGTGCGCTGCTCTCCGTTGGATCTTCTCTATCTCTTCTATCAACCCTATCTGGTACGGATCCCACACTGGTGAGCAGTATTCAAGCAGTGGGCGAACAAGCGTACTGTAACCTACTTCCTTTGTTTTCGGATTGCATTTCCTCAAGATTCTTCCAATGAATCCGTCTGGCATCTGCTTTACCGACGATCAACTTTATATGATCATTCCGTTTTAAATCACTCCTAATGCGTACTCCCAGACAATTTATGGAATTAACTGCTTCCAGTTGCTGACCTGCTATTTTGTAGCTAAATGATAAGGGATCTATCTTTCTATGTATTCGCAGCACATTACACTTGTCTACATTGAGATTCAATTGCCATTCCCTGCACCATGCGTCAATTCGCTGCAGATCCTCCTGCATTTCAGTACAATTTTCCATTGTTACAACCTCTCGATATATCACAGCATCATCCGCAAAAAGCTTCAGTGAAATTCCGATGTCATCCACAAGGTCATTTTATGTATATTGTGAATAGCAACGGTCCTATGACACTCCCCTGCGGCACACCTGAAATCACTCTTACTTCGGAAGACTTCTCTCCATTGAGAATGACATGATGCGTTCTGTTATCTAGGAAATCTTCAATCCAATGACACAATTGGTCTGATAGTCCACATGCTCTTACTTTGTTCATTAAACGACTGTGGGGAACTGTATCGAACGCCTTGCGGAAGTCAAGAAACACGGCATCTACCTGGGAACCCGTGCCTATGGCCCTCTGAGTCTTGTGGACGAATAGCGCGAGCTGGGTTTCGCACGAGCGTCTTTTTCGAAACCCATGCTGATTCCTACAGAGTAGATTTCTAGCCTCCAGAAAAGTCATTATACTCGAACATAATACGTGTTCCAAAATTCTACAACTGATCGACGTTAGAGATATAGGTCTATAGTTCTGCACATCTGTTCGACGTCCCTTCTTGAAAACGGGGATGACCTGTGCCCTTTTCCAATCCTTTGGAACGCTACGCTCTTCTAGAGACCTACGGCACACCGCTGCAAGAAGGGGGGAGCAAGTTCCTTCGCGTACTCTGTGTAAAATCGAACTGGTATCCCATCAGGTCCAGCGGCCTTTCCTCTTGAGCGATTTTAATTGTTTCTGTATCCATCTGTCGTCTATTTCGATATCTACCATTTTCTCATATGTGCAACAATCTAGAGAAGGAACTACAGTGCAGTCTTCCTCTGTGAAACAGCTTTGGAAAGAGACATTAGTATTTCGGCCTTTAGTCTGTCATCCTCTGTTTCAGTACCATTTTAGTCACAGAGTGTCTGGACATTTTGTTTTGATCCACCTACCGCTTTGACATAATACCAAAATTTCTTAAGATTTTCTGCCAAGTCAGTACATAGAACTTTACTTTCGAATTCATTGAACGCCTCTCGCATAGCCCTCCTCACACTACATTTCTCTTCGCGTAATTTTTGTTTGTCTGCAAGGATTTGGCTATGTTTATGTTTGCTGTGAAGTTCCCTTTGGTTCCGCAGCAGTTCATTTGGCATTTAGCGCCGTGTTATAAATCTACATCTACGTGATTACTCTGTAATTATCTCTTACGTGCTTGGTAGAGGGTTCGCAGAACCACTGTCAAGCTATATTTCGACCATTCAATTCTCAGTTAGCACGTGGTTCAAATGGTTTCTAAGCACTATGGGACTAAACATCTGAGGTCATCAGTCCCCTAGACTTAGAACTACGTAAACCTAACTAACCTAAGGACATCACACACATCCATGCCCGAGGCAGGATTCGAACCTGCGACCGTAACAGCCGCGTGGTTCCAGACTGAAGCGCCTAGAACCGCTCGGCCACAGCGGCCGGCTTGCACGTGGTAAAAGTGAAAGTGGGAGAAGCTGTTCGAGCTAACTTTGATTACTATTGATTGTGATGGCCAACGAAGTAATCTCTCATTCAGAGGAAAAAGTTTGTGATTGATATTTGTGAAAAGATATCGCTGTGACGAAAAACGCTTTTGTTCTAATGACTTCCACCTCAAGTTGCTTATAACATCTGTGACGTTCTCTCACCTACCTCGCGCTAATACAAAACGATATGTACCTCTTTGAACTATTCTGTATCAACCACCAGTCTTACACAGCGAGGACCCCTTACCGCGCAGCAGTAATCCGGAAGACAAGCCTAGTGTTTTTAGTCTCTTTGTAGATATGTCGCATCTTCGAAGTATTCTGCCAATGAGATGCAGTCTTTGTTTCTCTTTCCCCACTACACTTCCTATACGATGACTGCAATTTAAATTGTTCGTAATTGTCATCTCGAAGTATTTTTTTACATCGAACCCTTTTAAATTTGCCGGCCGGTGTGGCCGTTCGGTTCTATTCGCTTCAGTCAGGAACCGCGTGACCGCTACGGTCGCAGGTTCGAATCCTGCCTCGGGCATGGATGTGTGTGATGTCCTTAGGTTAGTTAGGTTTAAGTAGTTCTAAGTTCTAGGGGACTGATGACCACAGATGTTAAGTCCCATAGTTCTTAGAGCCATTTGAACCTTTTAAATTTGTTTGGTTCTGCTGTGAAACCAAATTTTAGAGGAATTTTTTCTAATACTAATGTGGAGAACCTCATTTTTATTGCTCACGACTAATCGCGCTTTTCTTACCACTTATATCTCTTGTAATTAATTTTGTAATTCATATTGATGCTCTGATGAGTTTAGGGTTGGTACGTTTTCAGACATTCGTCTCTAGCCAGCTCTAACAGAAGTTTAATTTATTTTCGTATACCATTTTTAAATGATGGCATTAACTTTTTAAGTGCTACTGCCTATTTGAGAAAGTACAAAAATGAATTCCAGAACATTAAAGTTTTCGCAAATGGGAAAATATGTTCCACGGCACATCATAGACATGCACCTAAGGAACAAGTATTCGATTGAAATTTAAAAGCGCTGCAGTCAAGAAAATATTCCCGGTGCTGCTTTTAATCGTTTCCTGTTATATTATTACTCTACTACACCCCAATAATTACTAAGTGAAATCAAATTAAGCAAAGTATTATCAAAAACCAGTTACGAGTTAAATACACTTAAATAGAAGCTGTTGCCAACTGGCACAGATTTGCATTGTGAAGACAGGTAAAACCTAGGACATTAAAGAAACTCCGCTCATTTGCAACTCTGACAAGTTCCATGGTAAAAGATCTTTTTCTGATTCACGCAACTGAATAATGAACAATGTACTGCAACTACCTTACGAACAGTATTTAGATGTGTACAACCCGAAATGTTTATAGATGCTGCACAAAACATAACCTCATGTCTCAGAAAAACAAAAATTGTAACAGAAATTGTAGCAAATGGCAGCAACTTCTTATGGCGGTCTCTAGTGCGCATCCCTCCATGTGATTCTGTATCAGTCACTAGACTGAAGTACCGACCAAAAAACGTCAAGTATTTCTAGGTACACTATCATCTAGGTACAACACACTCTCCTACTGGACGATAAACGACAACAACATCTGCAAACAACCTAAGAGAGCTGCCCATATTATCTCCTAAATCGTTTATATGGATCAGTGACCGCAGAGGGTCTACAACACTTCCTTGGCGAACTCCAGGTTTCACTTCTGTTTTACTCGATGACTTTCCGTCAGTTACTGCGTTTCTTAGGGGAAATCACGAATCGAGTTAGAAAGCTGCGACGATACTCGATAAGCACACAATTTGATTAGAAGTGGAGAAATGAGGAACGGTACCAAAAGCCTTCAGGAAATCTAAAAATATGGAATCAATACGACATCCCCTGTCGATATCAATCATTATTTCGTGAAAATAAAGACTAGTTGTGTTTCACAAGAACGATATTTTCTGAATCCGTGTTGGTTGTGTGTCGACAGATCGTTTTCTTCAAGGTATTTCATGGTGTTGGGACACAGTGTAGGTCCCAAAACTCTGCTACAAATCGATGTCATTTACACTACTGACCATTAAAATTGCTACACTAAGAAGAAATGCAGATGATAAACGGGTATTCATTGGACATATATATTATACTAGAAGTGACATGTGATTACACTTTCACGCAATTTGGGTGCATATATCCTGAGAAATCAGTACCCAGAACAACCACCTCTGGCCGCAATAACGGCCTTGATACGCCCGGGCATTGAGTCAAACAGAGCTTGAATGGCTTGTACAGGTACAGCTGCCCATGCAGCTTCAACACGATACCAAAGTTCATCAAGAGTAGTAACTGGCATATTGCGACGAGCCAGTTGCTCGGCCACCATTGACTAGACGTTTTGAATTTGTGAGAGATCTGGAGAATGTGCTGGCCAGGGCAGCAGTCGAACATTTTCTGTATCCAGAAAGGCCCGTACAGGACCTGCAACATGCGGTCGTGCATTATCCTGCTGAAATGTAGGTTTTCACAGGGGTCGGATGAAGGGTAGAGGCGCGGGTCCTAACACATCTGAAATGTAACGTTCACTGTTCAAAGTGCCGTCAGTGCGAACAAGAGGTGACCGAGACGTGTAACCAGTGGCACCCCATACCATCACTCCGGGTGATACGATGACGAATACACGCTTCCAATGTGCGTCACCGCGATGTCGACAAACACGGATGCGACCATCATGATGCTGTAAACAGAACCTGGATTCATCCGAAAAAAAATGACGTTTTGCCATTTGTGCACCCAGGTTCGTCTTTGAGTACACCATCGCAAGCGCTCCTGTCTGATGCAGTGTCAAGGGTAACCGCAGCCATGGTCTCCGAGCTGATATTCCATGCTGCTGCAAACGTCGTCGAACTGTTCGCGCAGATGGTGGTTGTCTTGCAAACGTCCTCATCTGTTGACTCAGGGATCGAGACGTGGCTGCACGATCCTTTACAGCCATGCGGATAAGATGCCTGTCATCTCGACTGCTAGTGATACAAGGCCATTGGGATCCAGCAGGGCGTTCCGTATTACCCTCCTGAACCCACCGAATCCATATTCTGCTAACAGTCATTGGATCTCGACCAACGCGAGCAGCAATGTCACGATACGTAAATCCGCAATCGCGATAGGCTACAATCCGACGTTTATCAAAGTCGGAAACGTGGTGGTACGCATTTCTCCTCGTTACACGAGTCATCACACCAACGTTTCACCAGGCAACGCCGGTCAACTGCTGTTTGTGTATGAGGAATCAGTTGGAAACTTTCCTCATGTCAGCACGTTGTAGGTGTCGCCACCGTCACCAACCTTGTGTGAATGCTCAGAAAAGGTAATCATTTGCATATCACAGCATCTTCCTCATGTCGGTTAAATTTCGCGTCTGTAGCACGTTTCTTCATGGTGTAGCAAATTTAATGGCCAGTAGTGTACATGGGTCCATAATTCAGCGAATCACTTCTACTTCCTAGCTTGTGTATGATGTGACCCGTGCAGGTTTCCAGTCCTTAGGCACGGATTTTTTCGTCAAACGAGCGGTTGTGTATGACTGCTAGAAATTGAGATATTTCACCAGTATACTCCGAAAGGAACATAACTGGTATACAATTTCGGCTGGAGGCTCTGGCTCTGAGCACTATGGGACTTAACATCTATGGTCATCAGTCCCCTAGAACTTTAACTACTTAAACCTAACTAACCGAAGGACATCACACAACACCCAGTCATCACGAGGCAGAGAAAATCCCTGACCCCGCCGGGAATCGAACCCGGGAACCCGGGCGTGGGAAGGGAGAACGCTAGAACGTTAACGCACGACCACGAGCTGCGGACCCGACTGGAGGACCTTGCCTTTAGTAAGTTATTCGAGTTGCTTCGCTACACCGAAGATATCTACTTCCGTGTTACTCATCATGGCAGCCGCTCCTCATTAGAGTTCTGGAACAGATACTTGTATCTTTCTTGGTGCAGGCGTTTCGGAAAACAGTGTGTATTAATTGCGCTTTAGTGGTGCTGTCGTCGGTAATATTACTATTTCTTTCAGCATTTAAAGTATTGACTGCATCTTTCCCCTGGTATACTTTACATACGACCAGAAACTATGTATTTTCTTCCAGATTTCGTGACAGAGTTCCATTGTGGAAACTGTTAGAAGTATCTCTCATTGAAGTTCGGGCAACGTGTAGTACTACAGTGTGAACTAGAATTCAACCTAGAAAATTTCAGAGGTTGTTAAGAGATGTTTTCTGGGTATTTTGATACTAGTGACACTCAGTCGTAGGTTTCTCACAACAGAGTAATTGCATTCCGCATGATTTCTTGTCCCTATTTATGCCTGTATCTATATTGCAATGAAGACATCTGCAGAACAGTGTAAATGTCGACGGTATGTGCTTTGTGTGGAAACAAACTTGTTCCATTTAATCACCGTGCTTGCTGTTGACAACAGTTATGCAAACTTTATTTTTCGCCACCGAACATACATTCAGTACTGCTCAGTTCTGTCTCAAGGTTGTTTTTGGGGATGTGTTTGTTGAATGTTAACAGCGATACACAGCAATATGGATAGGTTTACTGATGAAGAGTTGGCCGATAAGGACCTCATGTGTGGTTTCACTAAATACAATGGATGAGCGAAACAACGACGTTATGCTGAAATGTTTCTGCGGCGACGACATCCACGTGGAACAAAAGTAATTGGGGAAACAAACAGAATAAATCATAATTACATTATTACCCTGCAACGAGCCACTGACGACAAAGTACCCCTTACACCAAAGTACTTCGAAAATATCTCAGAGCAATCATCTAAGTTTTGTCGATGGAATTCGCGTACAGACTCCATATTCGCCCAAAAAATTTCTCTATTTCGCCTAGAGGAGGCATTATTAACAATGAACTATTTTCGTTATATGGATACATGTTTATTAATAACCTGAGTTAAGTATCCATTTTCTCTCCAGAGTAGTTTTTCAGTGTTTTTTTTTTTTTTTTAAGTAACTGAGTTGGATTTGTTTCATTCAACTTGATAGTCCGTAATATCGCGCCGTCCTAAAACTCTGTAATCTGGGCAGTTTATTGCGAACACAGCATCTTATTGGTGAAGGTTTGTAAGCTGTCTTCTCATCCATTTTCAACAGCTAAGAAACATATGTATCCATACTGTTACTAAAGAGAGCAATGGGATTATAGGAGATTAAACGTTTACAAAATAGGTGACACCATGGCTATACCAGTAGTAGTGCGGTGCACTTGGAAATATTGAACCTCTCAATATAATCTGTGTTTTGACCCATGACGCCATCAAAATGGTAGAAAAACTACTCGTGAAATCCAGTGTGCCTTAAATGTGATATTACAGAAATTATAGTTATTTTGGGGCATCACGTTCTTTGGCGTCACGGAGTTACAACTAAAATGTCGCATTTCAACCTAACCTAAGGCTACGCCGCAGATCACCACAACCTAAATTCCAAAAACTTATATAAAACGAAATCAATATTTTCAGAGTTCTGTACTATCTCTGATTGTGCACTTATGACGTCGCGTGACAAAAATACGTCACAGGTCAAAGGCAACGTCCAATATCAGTAGCTTTAATCAACGCCATTTAGAAAACAAGTTCTTACAGCTCGAGTATGACGTCACGCGTTTAGGGCTCAGCCGTTAACTCAGTTTCCAGCGAAGTCGTTGATTTATACTGTATTGACGACTGATAAATATCAAGCACTAAATTTCGCTTTGATGATCCACCTGATATTAGTGATTTTATTGAGAATTATGTTGCAACGCCGTTAAAGAAAATTGCAAGTTGCTAAATTTGTTTTCAAATCTACTGCATGAGGAGACTCAAAAAGTAAGTTACACATTATCGCGACAGGCCAAGTAACTTCTACTGAGTGCTGCACTACGCCGGGCGTTGTGGCCGAACGGTTCCAGGCGCTTCAATCCGGGACCGCGCTGTTGCTACGGTCGCAGGTTCGAATCCTGCCTCGGGCATGGATGTGTGTGATATCCTTAGGTTAGTTAGGTTTAAGTGGGTTTAAGTCTAGGGGACTGATGACCTCAGATGCTAAGTCCCATAGTGCTTAGCACCATTTGAGTGCTGCACGACACTCCAGAGTGACACAGATGTACGTGACAGTATTCCTCAGTGTAGTCACAAATTCTCTGTAAACAATGGTCGGAAGGTTTCAACAATCGTTCAGTTTCTGGACGATAGAAATCTGCTCCTTTGTCACGCTGCCATTCGGGAACAGCTGTGTTAACGTCCTCATCGTTGGAAAATCTCTTTACGCTCAGAAGTCCTTTGACCTTGCTGATAAGATGGAAATCGCTTGGTGGAGGAACTGGACTGAACAGCCGGTCAGTATGATCACAACTATGCGATCTTCGTCAAATTCTTGCCACCATCTCTCAGGTGGACGCGACATGATATTTGATCCAAATACTGCCAGAATTTCATGGTGAATCTGTGTGCAATTTAGATGTTTTACCGTAAGAGTCGTACCGTCTCACGTATTTCAACTAAGGAGTAAGTTTCCAGTTTCCGCGTCATTTCACTTGCACGCACTGATGCGCCTGTTATCCTTACCGCAGCAGAATTGTGTCTACAGGACACCCGGAACATGTACATGCTTCTGACAATACATGATCTTATTGGATAACGGTCTCAACGTGGTACGACATGTATAACTTACTTTATGAACTCCCGACGTGTCAGATGTAAAATAGTGAGCGTCATTGTAACAAAGGTATACTTTCGCTGGTCTCGTTTTATCGTCATGACGGGCTTCCTCCTTTAACATAGTCGCTTACGCAGGCAGTATGTGTAGACATGTTGCATGGGTGGAGCGGAGTCTAGCGCCAATATCTAGTATTGTGCTACAGTTGTGTTTTATCGTAGGAAGCACGAGACAGCCGGTTTGGAGCGGTTCCTCTGTCATCTCGAAATGGTGTGTCGTTAGAGAACTTCCCAGAACGGACAGAGCCAGCATTTGCGAGCGATAATTCACTTGTTTTTGTTGTAGTGAATGGGTTTGCGTCTCGTCGTAGTAATTCCACGCAATAGCAGTTTTCTCGAGTGCAGAGTGGATCAGTGACTATAGATACGTCGAATACTACGACATGGAAGACAGTGAGTTCAACAGCGCTTAAGCATGCTAAGTCGCCTAGAGGTCTTGTCGATATATCGAGGATATTCTCGCTGTTGCTACGGTCGCAGTTTCGAATCCTGCCTCGGGCATAGATGTGTGTGATATCCTTAGGTTAGTTAGGTTTAAGTAGTTTTAAGTCGAGGGGACTGATGACTTCAGTGGTTAGGTCCCATAGTGCTTAGAGCTATGTGAACCATTTCGGATATACTAATGCCACGTCAGAAGTTTTCCCGCGTGACGCCGAGATACCGCGCCGACGTTAAGCAAGACCTTCGAGGGTGTACGTGCAGGGAAATTGCGTCCACATCTGGGCTTCGATCCTAGCTGAAACGCCAAGAAGCGCTTATTTAATAGCCAAAATACTAACACCGCAATTAAGCCCTGAAGTTGACACGATCCTGACCTGACAGCTGCCGTATTTTCATCTCTCAACGGCGGCATTGATTGCAATCGGCCCATTACTCTCATCGTTGTCATTGTTCCGAAATTTAATCGGTCTTACAATATGAGTGCATCCCGTTACCGTCAATTCAACAAGGTAAACTCATTCACATCAATGGGAGTCGAACCTGGATTCTTCACTTTATTCTAAATTTAATGAAAATGCAGATCATGTAAAGGATTGCTGTTGGCA
Organism: Schistocerca piceifrons; assembly: GCF_021461385.2. NCBI lineage: Eukaryota > Metazoa > Arthropoda > Insecta > Orthoptera > Acrididae > Schistocerca > Schistocerca piceifrons. The sequence continues at coordinate 420,546,566 of NC_060149.1, read as the reverse complement.
TCATATTTCCCAATGAATTACGCAAATGAAGCTACAATGATGCAAGTTTGGATACAAAGACAGCATACGAGAACGAACAGAAATGGGCCAAAGAAGCTTACCTCAAACGCAACTCCAACAGCAACTGCTGGCAGCACCCGAGTGTATTTGTAAAAATTACGAAGTAAATCCATGATAAACAATGCAAAATGCCGAGTGGCGCGGTTTCAGAAAAGTAAACGCCACGAAGGTAACTAACTGACCGACCATCGCCGCTACGCCGAACGCCGAACCGGTGCGTGTCGGCCGCAATAAAGTACGTACCAAAACGTCGCACAGTTTTACGATTGCTGTAAACGTCCTCGCTTACTGTAAAATCAAAACACGCTGCGCCTACTACCTGGCCACAGTATTATTGCACTTTGCCTCCCGTGAGCGTTATCGGGAACACGCAGTGACGACACAGTACAGAAGTACAGTGGTGACTAAGGAGAGCAGTTCGCATTACGATCGATTTCCAGACAGCTGTGTAAATAGTATCAAGTGGCCCAGCGTGTCCTCGTGAAATATTATGATAAAAGCTCAAGATAAGCCGACCGAAGCGCCCTCACTGCCAGGTGCAACAATATTGTTGTCGACTAATAAGTGCATGTAAAGCAAGCGGACTTCAAGGAGATAGCACACTGCCATTGAACTTACCGAGCAAACGAACAGAATATCAATGTTATTTTTCTTTGTCTATTGTATTTCAACCTTGCATGCTGAGGAAACATCCACCACTCATTTGTGAACTTACTGCGTCGAGGTTTCTTACTTGCCCACAGCTAGCAATGGTACAATATATCGTAATTTGAGTCCGAAGTCGGATGCAGAACATTACTGAGAAAGACGAATTTTACTCTCATTTTGGACCAAACAGTTACATATGGTACAAAAATAAGTTATCAGAGAGTGGAATCAACCTACTGCGATTTCAAAAAGCTGCGCAATCTGTAGCTCTTCTGAGAAAAAAGCTGTACGTTAATGGAGTATACATTTGACGAGCGCCCGCATCTCGTGGTCGTGCGGTAGCGTTCTCGCTTCCCACGCCCGGGTTCCCGGGTTCGATTCCCGGCGGGGTCAGGGATTTTCTCTGCCTCGTGATGGCTGGGTGTTGTGTACTGTCCTTAGGTTAGTTAGGTTTAAGTAGTTCTAAGTTCTAGGGGACTTATGACCACAGCAGTTGAGTCCCATAGTGCTCAGAGCCATTTGAGCCAATTTGACGAGCAATATTAAAATGAATTGCAGTTATCAAATGATATTCTTATGATTAGTTGTTGATTAGAACATAAATTAAGTAAAATCCACTACGAACCAACTAATATTATATCATAGATATCCGAGTTACCGAGGGTCAGTCGCGAAAGGTGTAAGAACTATTTTATTTTGTGAACTGTTCAAGACACCGAAACGATGCTTTCTATAAATGATATTACGAAGAGAGGTGCGTAATTTTGTTACACACTTGATAAACCTTACTCCTGTATTTACCAAGAGAACAAAAACCAAACAATTTTTATAATGGAACGGTACACTTTTCTTAACGAAATTCCAAAACTTTTGAAAAGCTTATAAATGATGGCGATGAAACATTTAGAAAAAGTATTGAATAACGTCTTCCACTTTAGAGGCAAAGCAGTTGGGATCCTCACGTCAGGCTTCAGAGATTTATGATATTTTACTTGTACGCTCAACAGAATTAGCGAGACGTTTTATCATCTGACGCCTCATTCGTAGCCCCTTGTTTGCCTGCAGACATGTACACCAACAAGGAGAGTTTACGTATGCTACTTGTATATATTCACTGTAAAAAAATTTAAAAAACAGCAATGCGAAGGTATAGGGTTTATCCGGTCCGCCAGTGCCCAATGGCCCAGGCACTTGTAAGAATTGTCAGGACATTACTCCGATCACATATCTGAAACACTTTTAGGTAAGACCACTTTACAAAAAATTGAACTACCAAATTATCCGTCGCGTGGAGCCAACAGGTACTATGATTTAACTTCGTAGTATTGGCCTATCTTCTTGTGTATAGTGACACAGAGTAAGCACAAGAGCCCCACTTAGCGGTAATTACAACGCAACATTGGACTGCAGCCACCATACTTCTCAATTTTAACATATTACTGACGCTTTCGTGAGAAGTTTAGACACCAAGGTTAACAAGCGCTCTATCACTGTTACTGTGCTCGTCTTTTCGAAAGCTTTCGAATTGTGTTAAGAAAAGTATACCTCTCCATTTCAAAAATCAAACTTGCTTTATCATCTCGGTAGATGAAAGAGTCAAGGATATTAATTGTGGAACAGAATTACGTGTGTCTATGGTTACTATCACCTGTCAAAAGCGTTGTTTCAGAATTTTGAGCGTTGACCGACTAAAAGGTGTTGTTTCGTCTTAAGTGAGTCATTATGTACAACACTACTCTTAAAAAAATAAGTATCGCAGCTAAACAGCTCTAAGATACACTTATGAGCCAAAACATTATAATCACTGCCAACAGCGAAACAATACCGATGGTGGTGTTCGCAGAAATATTTGGTTTAGATTACGTAAGGTTTTGGGCCGTGTATCCATAGCAAGGAGATCGTCAAGGACGTTCAGTACACTGAGGTACGTATGATAATTCGTATGCAATGGTAGCCACACCTCATGAAAGAATAACTCATCCGTTCATTAAATATCATCTTGCATTATGGATGCTATACGAACATCGCGCATTAATGTATCACCACGCGCGCAGGTTTGCGCAGCTTGCAACAACAATTGCAGATATATTCAATAAATTTCAAACTAAGTTTCTACAGCATTCATTACAGAAAGTTATGATTCAGTGCTATGATAAGTTACCATTACGACCATAAGGTATGTTATGTAAATTCCATTCTATGTAGAATTTTTAACCTACTGATCTTTTCTGATAAATTAATTCTCTTTGCTATTACACTTTAATGCAAAAAAAGAACGATGCACGGAATTATCTGGATGAAGCGGAAATCGGTAGTTTGATGTGCAAGTAGATACAAACAAATGATCACAACTTCAGAAAAATTTATGATTTATTCAAGAGAAAGAGCTCCAAAAAATGAAGTCAGCAACGCGTTGGTCCATATCTGACCCTCACGCAAGCAGTTATTCGTCTTGGTATTGACTGACAGTTGTGGGATGTCCTCCTGAGGGATATAGTGTCAGACTCTGTCCATCTGGCGGGTTAGATCTTCAGAATCCTGATATGGTTGTAGGGCCCTGCCCAGAATGATCCAAACGTTCTCAGTTTGAGAGATCCAGCAACCTTGCTGGCCAAAGTAATGTTTGGCAACCACGAAGATAAGAAGTAGAAACACTCGCAGTGTGTGGGCGGGGATTACCTCTCTGAAATGTAAGCCCATGTTGGCTTACCACGAATAACAACAAAAGGGGCGTGGAATCTCATCGTCGTACCGCTGCGCTGTAAGGATGCAGCGGATTTCAACGAAACCCCCGTTTGCTATGAGAAGAAATGGCACCACAGACCTTCACTCCTGGTGGTCGGATCATACGGCGGACGACAGTCAGGTAGGCATCCCACTGTCAGGGGCGCCTTCGAACATATCTTGGCTGGTCATCGGCGCTCATTTCGAAGCAGAACTCATCACTGAAGACAATTATACTCCAGTCAATGATTCCACGCCGAATAAATCATTCAAAATTCCTGAAATTTGAATAATTCTTTGGTCTGTACAAGTGTATCACATCTACCTATTTCCGTCCTATTCGGGTAATTACTTCTGGTGAGTCCTGTTTTTGTCTTAAAAGTGTAATGGACCCGAATATGACAGTAAAGTGCAGTTGAAATCCTTTACGTTTTTGAGTTAAACGATCTTGACACTACAATAAAAATTTTATATGTGAGTGCAGGCTTTCTCGGCGAATTTATATATGAAGTCTTCACGGGTTGTCAGCCGAGTAGTGTCGTCGTCTCGTAGTAAAGTTTCGATAGAATGTGTCTCCATAACATTCAGGCGAAATGATCGCCTGAAGATGGTGGAGACGAATTCCATCGAAACGTTGCTACGAGACGACGACGCTACTCGGCTGACAACCCGTGAAGACTTCATATATAAATAGAAATTTTACACATCACTGCGATCGTGCATCCATAATTTAAGCATGTTAAATTTCATGAAATAATTTCATGTCATTACATTTCATCGATTTTGTCCCCCGCGCCTACCTCCATTGCTGATGTACGTTTCAAAGAATTCAACTGACAACATTTTCTCTACCAGGTCTAAATGCTTTACTGCTGCTTCTGCTGGCAAAGAAAAAAGCAACGGTATCCAATTCCTTCCCCTGTCCACATCGTAAAGTGCTATGCCACCACTCGGGTGATTTTTATCATCATCACTTTACCATACTCTGTCACGGTTGGCATGCCGGGGTGGCCGAGCGGCTCTAGGCGCTACAGTCTGGAACCACGTGACCGCTACGGTCGCAGGTTCGAATCCTGCCTCGGGCATGGATGTGTGTGATGTCCTTAGGTTTGTTAGGTTTAAGTAGTTCTAAGTTCTAGGGGACTGATGACCTCAGATGTCAAGTCCCATAGTGCTCAGAGCCATTCTGTCACGGTTGGGTCGAGTATAAAAATTTTCATTTTCTAAAAATTTGACGGTAGCAAATACCGCGAGGGTTATCGGGAAACCACCTCCACAGCCTAGGTCGCTATTTCACGCTTGTGTGAGACGGTGGACTGTGAGATGTATGCCGGTTCGAATCCTTATGGTGGAACATTTTCACTGTCAGTTTTGGCGTGCAAGTGAGGAGTCTGATCACCAACCTGTCCGCAGTGAACCATAAAGTGAGGCCATGTGACACTGTTGATGGTGACCCGTCCGTCGAATGGGGCATTAAGCTCGGTGACCACCTTGATGCTGTTCTAGAGGAGTAGGCTGTGCGCAGGCACCGCGTTTAACCCATTCCCTTCCCTTCCCTCCCCTCCCCAATTTACAGCGTACAACTAGTCATCCACACGAAACAGATACACATTTAACACTTCATAACAGATGGGATGAAGGTATTGTCAAACCACCTCCACTAGGAGCTTGCCAAGAACGGCGACGCAGTATTTCTGTGTCTGCTCCTCTACGCTCATTCGCCGAGTATGGGATTACTTTTGAGTTTCACTTACCAGAAAACAGATACTGTTCCGGCATGTCTTAAAGTGTACCCCGAGGGCGGCCGAAGAGAAGATTCTCCCCGGGACTCGGGATAAGCAAGGCTGACAAGTTTACAGGTTTATGTAAAGTGTACATTACGAGAGAAGCGATCAGCGGTGTGTCGGAATGGAAGGGCGTCAGAAACCGGCTGTCGCCAGAGCCAGAGCAGGAAGTGATCACGTAACCGGCCCGCTTTCATCCAGCCCTGCTGCCCCTGCCTTGTCCGCCTCCGCTCACGGATTCCGTCCGCTTCCTCCTGTCACACGTGCAGAGAGGCTCAGGTCTAACTCTCTAAATCAATATTTACACAAATGCTTTGTCTCTAAGCGTCAGAGGCTCAAGCATCGGCTCTTCTTTGTGTTGTTGTTGTGGTCTTCAGTCCAGAGACTGGTTTGATGCAGCTCTCCATGCTACCCTATCCGGTGCAAGCTTCTTCATCTCGAAGTACCTACTGCAACCGACATCCTTCTGAATCTGTTTCTTGTATTCACTTCCTGGTCTCCCTCTACGATTTTTACCGCCAACGCTGCCCTCCAATACTAAATTGGTGATCTCTTGATGCCTCAGAAAATGTCCTACCAACCGATCCCTTCTTTTAGTCAAGTTGTGCCACAAATTCCTCTTCTCCCCAATTCCATTCAGTACCTTCTCATTAGTTACGTGATCTATCCACCTAATCTTCATCATTCTTCTGTAGCACCAAATTTCGGAAGCCTCATTTCTCTTGTTGTCTGAAGAATTTATCGTCCATGTTTCACTTCCATACATGGCTTCACTCCATACAAACACTTTCAAAAGAGACTTCCTGGCACTTTAATCTATACTCGATGTTAACAAATTTCTCTTCTTCAGAAACGCTTTCCTTGCCATTGCCAGTCTACATTTTATATCCTCTCTACTTCGACCATAATCAGTTATTTTGCTCCCCAAATAGCAAAACTGATCTACGACCTTAAGTGTGTCATTTCCTAATGTAATTCTCTCAGCACCACCAGATTTAATGCGACTACATTCCATTATCCTCGTTTTAATTTTGTTGATGTTCACCTTATATCACCCTTTCAAGACACTGTACATTTCGTTCAACTGCTCTTCCAGGTCCTTTGCTGACTCTGACAGAATTACAATGTCATTGGCAAACCTCGAAGTTTTAATTCCTTCTCCATGAATTTTAATTCCTACTCCGAATTTTTGCTTTGTTTCCTTTACTGCTTGCTCAATATACAGATTGAACAACATCGGGGAGAGGCTACAACCCTGTCTCACTCCCTTCCCAACCGCTGCTTCCCTTTCATGTCCCTCGACTCTCGTAACTGCCATCTGGTTTCCGTACAAATTGTAAATAGCCTTTCGTTCCTGTATTTGACTCCTGCTACCTTCAGAATTTGAAAGAGAATATTCCAGTCAACATTGTCAAAAGCTTTCTCTAAGTCTACAAATGCTACAAACGTTGGTTTGCTTTTCCTTAATCTATCTTCTAAGATAAGTCGTAGGGTCAGTATTGCCTCACGTGTTCCAACATTTCTACAGAATCCAAACTGATCTTCCCCAAGTTCGGCTTCTATCAATTTTCCCATTCGTCTGTAAAGAATTCCACGCTCTGATCCGTAGAAAGCCAGTTTCATTTCCTCTGGGGATCAGAATGGGGGACTATTTTATCTCCGGAATATTTCACCCAAAAGAACGCCGTCATAATTTAACCATACAGTAAAGTTGCATGCCCTCAGCAAAAATTACGGCTGTAGTTTCCCTTGCTTTAAGCCGTTCGCATTACCAGTACAGCAAGACCGTTTTGGTAAATGTTACAAGGGCAGATCAGTCAATCAGCCAGTCTGTTGCCTGTGCAACTACTGAAAAGGCTGTTGCCCCTCTTCCGGAACCACATGGTTGTGTAGCCTCTCAACAGATGCCCCTCCGTTCTGGTTGCACCTACAGTACGGCTATCTGTATCGCTGAGGCGCGGAAGTCTCCCCACCAGCGGCATGGTCCATGGTTCATGGGGGAAGGGGGAGAGGGGCTCTTCTTTAAGTCTCCATTATATCATCTCTCGTACTTCACTGTTTATCATGAATTCTCATTTAACAAATTTAGTGAAGTGAGTATATTTCAAACTCTGCCTTAATTTAAGATCAACTCAGTGCTTTGCGGCCATTCATCGAGTGTTTTGAATCCATGGATCTCTTCCACATCTTCGTCTAACCTGTGGTGTATGGCAAGGGTATACCACTGTCAATTCCTACCCCTTCTCCCCTTTTTTACCTGCTCCGCTCCCGAATGGAGCGTAGGAAAAAGGAAATAATAGTTGCTAGGCCTTCGTGTGAGCTCTAATCTCTCTCTCTCTCTCTCTCTCTCTCTCTCTCTCTCTCTCTCTAACTTAATAGTCGTTATCTTTTTTCGAGATACGCATAAGACGAAACAATGTGTCTGTAGATACGCTCTCGGATTTTATGCAATAAATCACACCGTAATGCAGAACGCCTCTCTTGTAGCGTGCACCACTGCAGTTGGATCAGCATTTCTGTGACGCTTTCACGCTTACTGAAGCCGGGTTTTCCCAGGAGCAGATATTTTGTGCCGCGTAGTACGTAATATGACCGGCGTACTGCGTCGTCCACTGAACACTCACAAAAAAGTGAAGGTGTTTTCCGACGGAGCGCAATGCGTAGTGTGCCAAAGCTTTACTTCGAGGCGTGACAGGCCGAATGGTTCTCGAAGAGTCTAATGCGTTGCACGCTGCATTCTAGTGAATGAGTGTCAAACACGGTAGAAGAGTATCCGTGATCACTAGAGAAAACTGAGAAAAGATGAAATATGTATCACAGGGTCTGCTGCAGAACAGAAGAAAGCTAGCTACTGGGACTGGTTGAGATTTCTAGAATGTGTGTAGGATGGAAGGAACACTCTTCCAGATGTTGCACCGCATACTTGAAATATGGAAGATTCTCCTGGAGTGACGGCGGGAACACAACAAAGGAATTTGTAGCTACGCCGACGATAACTGTTGAGAAAGAACTGAGTGTGAATCACTTTCCCGTACCTCAGCAAACGTCAGAACCATCTCTTTTAGCAACACGCAGACGGCCTCCGCCCGAAAAGAGAAAAAAAGAGTGATGTCCTCCTCAAGTATTTAAATGAGAACAGTGAAGACACATTACACTTTACAACTTTCTGAAAGAGCACTTCAAACCAGTACCATAATGGCTTGGCTCTGAGCAATATGGGACTTAACTTCTAAGGTCATCAGTCCCCTGGAGCTTAGAACCACTTAAACCTAACTAACCTAAGGACATCACACACATCCATGCCCGAGGCAGGATTCGAAAATGCGAACGTAGCGGTCGCGCAGTTCCAGACTGTAGCGCCTAGAACCGCTCGGCCACCCGGGCCGGCCACTACCGTTGGAATAAACATGTTCTTCAAAACCATGGCTAAGACTATGAAAACATTTCGGTCAGATCGCATTGCACAGACCAAGACTGAAATTTTGTGAATCGTCACAGAGATGGAAGTGTTAAACCAACAGCATCAATGCGGTTCTTGTTCATCACTGAATTATTATGAAAGTTATTGGTCCTCGTAACGCTCGTCAGCACTATTCCTCAGGTCCGCCATCGACACGCCTACAACACCTCTTACTGAACTTACTGAAACGAGTAACATTGTCGCTCAAGCACTCTGTTTTCCACTAACTGACCTTACTGACGAGCAGTACTAACACAGTAAATAATACAGAACAAGACAGTGGTGTGAATAAGTTTCCATAACTTATTTGCTTTGTAAAGCTGACTGGAATTTATGAAAACTGAGCTGAGGTTTTTGTTGTGCGTTACTGGCTTGTAACACGTTTATTTTTTTCCATTGAACTTCTTGCAAATATATATATATATATATATATATATATATATATAACAACTAGAAGGGAACTGCTTACACACAATGTACTTCCCAGACAGCATATGTGGACTGAATAGTTAATGTGCTTGCAGTTTCATTTTCTGAGATAACGTACGAGGGCATGCTGAAAAGTAATGCCTCCCAACTTTTCATTCTGTTCTCAATATCAATTGAGGCATCACATGTCACGCATATTACTCGATCGACTTTCCCGCTTCGCTGACTTAAGTTGCAACCCTCTACCGCTAGGGGGCTCCGCATTGTAGTTTGAAACATGGCAATGTGTAACGCAACTATGTCGATGTACGAGAGACAGCGAGCACGAATTCGAGGAGTTCACCTACACGTGAAGCCCCTCTCCTTCAATATGACAATGCCAAATCACACACGAGCTCTGCGCGCTGCAACGTCTGCAACAATCCCACGCCTCGTGCTCCCTGTCATCGATCATCCTGCACACAGTCCCGCCTTGGCCCCATCCGATTTTCATCTGTTTCCAAAACATAAACACCACCTTCGAGAACTTCACTTTGATAATGATGAAGCGGTGCAAGCAGAGGTGAGGTTGTGACTCCAATAACGAATTCAAACGTTCTACAGTGACGGTGTCAACAAACTCATCTCTTGTTGCGAAAAATGTATTCGTCGCCAGGATGAATATGTTCAGAAATAAATGTTTAGATATGAAGAAAAAAGATTTTTATGCTAATGAAGTTTGTTTTATTTGAAATGTCTGAAGGGTTTTCACATAATAAATTTGGAGGCATAACTTTTCAGCACCGCACGCTCTCATATTCAAGTTTTGCATTCCTGCCGACGCAGAACGGCCTACGCTGTTACCGCGGCGCAAAATTCCTGCTCAAAGGAAAACCCGACTTAAATGAACCTGCGACGAAACGCGCTGCACTTCATTGGATCTTCTCTACTTTGTCTACCATCCTATCTGGTTAGGGTCCCAACCTGATCAGCAATATTCAAAGTAACGATCGAACGAGGGTTTTGTAAGCTACCTCCTTCGTGGATGGACTACAGGTTCCTGGGAATTCTTCCGATTAATCTCAGGGTGGAACCTGCGTTACCTACGATTAGCTCTATGTGACTCGTTCCACCTTAGATCGGTATATATATACGTTATCAGATATATAATGAATGCAACTTCTTCCTCGACTGTTCGCCAATCGTGTAGACATACAATAGCGCGATTTCAGACTACTTATGCGCTGTGCGTTATATTTGTTTGTACCGAGGATCAGCTGCCGGTCGCTGCACTAAGCATCAATCTTCTGCAGATTTTCTTGCATTTCGCTACAACTTTTTCAGAGTTGCTCCTCCTCTGTATACAATAACAACATCTGCACCGAGTTTCCGACGTTATCTAACTGGTCAGTTATAGGTAGATACTTCAGATGTTCAAATGTGTGTGAAATCTTATGGGGCTTAACTGCGAAGGTCAGCAGTCCCTAAGCTTACACACTACTTAACCTAAATTATCCTACGGACAAACACACACAACCATTCCCGAGGGAGGACTAACCTCCGCCGGGACCAGCCCTTCAGAAAGTAAGTTACACGTGTTGCTCACGCTAAGACCGTTGCCCAACAAGAGTAGTGCTTTTTCAGAAAAGAGGGTTTCCTGTAGATATACACTGAAGAGCCAAAGAAACTGGTACACCTGCCTAATATCGTGTAGGGCCCCGGCGAGCACGCAGAAGTGCCGCAAAACAACCTGGCATGGACTTGACTAATGTCTGAAACAGTGCTGGAGAGAACTAACAACATGAATTCTGGAGCGCTGTCCATAAATCCGTAAGATTTCGAGGGGCTGGAACACCACGAGGCAAGGCAGCCCAGATACGCTCAACGATGTTGTTTTTCTGGAACCACTCTCTAGCAATTCTGGACGTATGGGGTGTCGCATTGTCCTGTGGAATTGCCCTAGTCCGTTGGAATGCACAATGGACATGAATGGAGGCAGGTGATCAGACAGGATGCTTACGTACGTGTCACCTGTCAGAGTCGTGTGTAGACGTATCAGGGGTCCCATATCACTGCAACTCCACACACCCCACAACACAACAGAGCCTTCAGCAGCTTGAACAGTCCCCTGCTGACATGCAGGTTGCATAGGTTAATGAGGTTGTCTTCATACCCGTACTCGTCCATCCGCTCGATACAATTTGAAACGAGACTCGTCCGATCACGCAACATTTTTCCAGTCATCAAAAGTCCAATGTCGGTGATTACGGGCTGAGGCGAGGCGTAAAACTTTGTGTCGTGCAGTCATCAAGGGTATACGAGTGAGCCTTCGGGTCCGAAAGCCCATATCGATGATGTTTCATTGAGTGGTTCGCACGCTGACACTTGTTGATCGCCCAGCATTGAAATCTGCAGCAATTTGCAGAAGGGTTGCACTTCTGTCACGTTGAGCGATTCTCATCAATCGTCGTTAGTCCTGTTCTTGCAGGATGTTTCTCCGGCCGCAGCGATTTCGGAGATTTGATGTTGTACCGTATTCCTGATATTCACGGTACACTCGTGAATAGGTAGTACGGGAAAATCCCACTTCATCGCTACCTCGGAAATGCTGTGTCCCATCGCTCGTGCGCCGACTATAGCACCACTTTCAGACTCACTTAAATCTTGATAACCTACCATTGTAGCAGTAGTAACCAGTCTAACAATTGCGCCAGGCACTTCTTGTCTTATATAGACGTTGCCGACCGCAGCGTTTTATTCTTCCCGGTTACATATCTCTGTATTTGAATACGCATGCCTATACCAGATTTTTGGCGCTTCAGTGTAGTTCTGCTGCGGTGCGCTTAACAGGTGCATCACAAAGATGGAGTGAAATGGTCTCGCAACTGGAAACTTGCTCCAAAGTTGAAATATGTGGGAGACTGTGGTTCTTGTGGACCCAACGCCTAAATTGCACACATATTCCCCTTGAAATTGGTGTGGGCTAATGCAGCCGTAGTGAAACGGTGCCAACAACTTGAGCAATGCCGTTTAAATGTCTGAGGCTGAGTCACCATACAATCCAGATCTTGCACCAGGCGATTTCCATCTTTTCGGCAAGCTAAAAGAACGTCTGGGGAGGGGGAATGAGATTTTCCAGTGATGAGAACGTTCATACAGATGTTCTCGAATTGCCCAGTGAGGAAGAAGCGGATTACCATCGTCAAGTAACTGAACGATTAGTAGAACAGTTCGACCATTGTTTACGGACATTTGGTGACTATGATGGAAAATAGTGACTTCTGTCACTTTAAAGTGTAGTACAGCACTTAACAAAAGTTATTTGGCCTTCCAATATAAGGTGTAACTTACATTTTTAAAATTGTTTCTGAGCGGATCCACAACCTCTGAATATTTTATATAAAAGAACCATGGGCCATAGTAGGCAGTAATGTAAAACGATCTCTATTTACATTGTGCATTAGCTAATTTCGACAGCTTTTGGTTTTCAAGCAATTGTAAAATACAATGTCTGTTATGGAGTTGTATGCAGACAGTAAGATGCTCTTCCACGTTGGTTTTACAGATTCTTGAAAAAAAGTTGTCGAAATCGGATAACCGTGCAGTTTAAATAAAGAACGTTTACATTACAGCCTACTACAGGTCGTTTTTTTCTTTAGTTACTTTAAGCCTCCTTGTAGATTACCTCTAGGTACTTTTCCTTCAGTTCTCGAGGCTGAACGCAGTAGCAGGCAATTTAATGGACAAAGCAAAGCACCGTGACAGCTACGTTCAGATGGCGAGCTAGCTCGGCCTCACTCTCCAGCGAAACCGGAAGACAGCGCCTAAGGTTTTTTTTAGGTATACGGGAGCGGGGCCACCTTTCACTATAAACACTGGCTTACCGGTGAATCGAGATTCAAGCGAGAGAAACGCTACACAGAGAAAGGCTAATACAAGAAAAGCGATAAACGAAACCAACTGAAGAGCGCTAAGGAAATTGGGAACTTGTTGTAGTAACCGTTTAACGGTTTAACATCTCTTCAAAATCAATCTCCAAAGAAGAGGGCTTCTTTTTTCTCTCTTTGAGATTACGTTGGGGAAAAATCTGAATCGTGATTGGTGTCCAAGTACTTCCTAGCCACTTAAGAGTGATTCTTGAACTGGAATAATTTATGAAGGTGAGTAAGTAAGTCGCAAATGTCAGAATACGGTACATCGTTTTAAATTTCTTTCCTATATTTATCTAGACGGTGGCAGCACATGTCGCGTGGAAGGTAGCTGGCACACAGTGTTCCATGGGCAATGATTAATAATCTGCAGTGAAAACAAAATGGGAAGTGTGCTATGAGCGTGTACCCGACTAGAACAACGCGATTTATGTGAGCCGAAGGACGGTGCGCAGCGGGTAGATGTAGAAATTTGTCCCGTATGTGTTTAGAACTGTACTTCTTGGAAATCTTTGTTCAATTGGATACACGAATTCACCAAAGCGAAAAAAAAGGCCTGGCAGCCCTGGTTATCCACTAAAATTACATTGTTTCCCCGTCTAGGGGTATTTAGCTACCCCCAGCACACACTGGTTTTGTGGGTTGCAGAAATTTAAGGAACGAAATAAACTACTTACACCCAGAGAGATCAATCGTTAGACGCTAACGCTGTCACAAGAATTGTATGCTACAGGTATTTAGCGCTCTGTACAGCGATGAAGTAAATGTTCAAGTTTATGTTGAAAGGAAAATAAATTTCAAGGTACTACACGAGGCTCTGATGTCTTTATTCCACTTTATGACTTAATTATCGACTCACTCTCTTACGAGGTAGGGCGCAGCATTGTTTGTATCATCTGTGAAAGATGTCGGTTAGAAAATGTAGTTTAAACCTTAACGTTGAGTTTTAGTTTCACTTTGAATAATGCATTATATACGCTTTCCTAAAGATTAATTATTTCATTTCTAGATCATCTTAAATAGTATTTTTCAAGAGTAATTATTCCTCCGAAATGATACGCTAGTATAGTCAAAGGGATGTGAGCTAGATTCGAATCGAAGCCGTGTGCTTTATTATTATTATTATTATTATTATTATTATTATTATTATTATTATTATTCACGTAAGGGCCCAATAGGACCACGCGAAGTACAATCAACCAATGTCGCTTTTAATGGTTGGCTTTCCTGTGTGTCCAAATTTGCTTCATCCTTTCAGAATGTCTCTTTCATCAGACCACGGTGTTCCAGTCCGTTTTCTAATTTCCCTCTGAGCAGTTTACAACCAAATATCTTTCGTCTGAATGTTTTTCGATCTCTAACGTCTGCCTGCGTTATAAAAGTACTTTCAGATCATCCTTAATTGCACCGATCCACTTAATTGACTCAGTTTTGGCCTTACTTCTGTTTCTGTAGAATTCTACTATTTGTTTAGTCAACCTAGTGAGTGCCAATCTCTTAATGTGTCCATAAACTTTATCTCTTCGTTTTCTCATGTCATCATTACTTCTCAGCATGTAAGTTTCTCCATCAATAATTTTGGGGCCTAATATTTTCCTAATAACCTTTTTTCCTTTCGAATTTCTTCAATATCCCTCTTTCTATTTAAAATTAAAGTTTCTGCTACATAAAGACATTCAGGTTTGATTAAAATGCTGTAATGCCTAGGTTTACTGAATTTAGAAAGGGATTTTTTTATTATGAATATTTTGTGTTATTCTGAATGCAGGTGCCGTTTTTTCACAACCAACTTTGTTTGCAGATTTTTCCAGACCGTTTTCTTGTATGATCTCCAAGTATTTAAATTGAGAAGCCTCTTATTTTTCCTTATTTCGTGTTCAAAAACTTTGGTGCTTGTTTGTTCAATGTCATTGTATTCGAATGATGTTTGTAGTCCTACCTTTTCCACAACGTCTTTACGAGTTTAATTTTTTTTTTTTTTTTTTTTTTTTTTTTAGCTGTGGTAATATCCCTAGTTAAATTGCGAGATCATCTGCAAAGCCGAGGCAATCTACTCTAATATTACTTCTACCTAACTTGATTGACTGACTATATTCTGACTCGACTTTTGATCTCGCCATTATGTAATTAGCTTTTCCAAATCACAGTTAAACAGTAATGGGGAGAGTACGTCTTCCTTTCTAACACCAGTTTTTATATCAAATAGTTCAGAAATTTTTCCCATGAATTTAACTTCACAGCTAGTTTCGGTTAACGTTTCCTTATTCAGTATTAGAGTCTTAATAGCTAGCTCTTGTTCCTTTAAAATTTGGAAAAAGGGATTCACGATCAACTGAGTCTTAGGCCTTTTTAAAATCCACAAATGTACATACAATATTGTTACTAGAAATCCTTTGGTGCATAAGGATTAGCTTTAAATTAAGAATTTGTTCCGGCCAGGATCTGTTTGGTCTAAAGTCACCAATTTTAGGTTCTAACTGTTCTTGGGCTCGATCAAGTAAACATTGCGAGAGAATTTTGTATGTGACCGGGTCGGTAATTATTAACATCGGTTCTATCCCCTTTCTTATACAATGGATGAATTAGGGTAGTTTTCCAGGCCCCAGGTATTTTCTCAGTTTATCAGATATGTCCTATTAGCTGAGTGATCTCTTTTACAGCGGTAGGGACAGGTGATTTTAGTAGTTCTGCAATTATATCGTCTTCTCCGGATGCTTTATTGTTCATAAGTCTCTTAAATTGTTTAGTTATTTCGATTTCGTCACGTTCTTTTGAGTTAGGACTAGTGTTGTTATTAGTTTGCAATAGCTGGAATTTGTTCGCTGGTTCTGGACAGTTTAATAGTTTTTCAAAATGATCAGCAAGTACCTTACAATTTTACTAGTTGTTGAGATCCAACCTGCTATTTTCATTTTTGAAGCAAAGATTGAGGGTGGTAACCGGTTAGTTTTGTTTTGAATGTTTTATAAAAGTTTCTTGTATTGTTCTTTTGGAAGTTTTTTCGTATTTCTAAATGTTGGGCATTTTCGTAGTTTCTTTTAGCCTGTTGTACGTATTTTTAGTTTTGTTACTATTCCAATTTTTGAATGCCTCACACCTAGCCTTAACTGCTGTTTCACAATCCGTGTTCCATCAAAGGTGATTTTTTTCCGAAGCAGATTTAAATTCTGTGCTCTTTCGATCAACTTTTCATTTAGGCTTTACCATATGTTGGATTGTTTTTTGTAAAGTTTGTTAGAGATGGTGTTATTTTAGCACTGTCAAATATTGGGATAACATTTTTTGTTTTGAAGTGTTTTTGAGGTTGAAGTTTTACTTTTATTCGCGTTAAATAATGGCCAGAATCAATATTAGCGCCTTTCCTAACTTGGACATTCAAAATTTCTTTGTAGTTAGGGTATGAAATTGCTACATGATCTATTAGAAATTTCTCATTACACCTCGGAGAAAGTATAGAGTAGATTGTTCTACGTCGGTACTGAACAGAAACTGAATTATTTTAACCTTGACAGAATACTTGTCACATTGGACACTTCGACAGTTAATGTGGTGCCATTTATCGAAATTTCTTGCACGAATTCCTATCCTTTATTATTTCTCTTCGTTATTAAACACGAATCATCTATTTTCAGCTCTAGATGAAGCATATAAAACTAGGTATACTGAATGCACGGCTTTAAGTTGATAGTACATATAATACGTGTTGTCTACGTGCATACATTGCAGGGAGTCCATAAACTCTCTTTACATTTTCAAAAATTTGTTTTAAATGCAATTGATGAGATATTTGTCATATATGTACTAAGTACGCAATACTTTTCAAAAGTTTTGGACAGAGTACATTTTTTTGTTTCAGATACCATGTTATACAGAATCGCTACTCCTGAAGAGAAGGCACTGAATGTGTCACAGCTCTGAAGTTTCGCTGAATCTGCAGATACTAATTTATTTCAGTAAACGTCATGTCCATTAATTCGTGCATGGATCAAAAATTTTGCTAGACAGCAACAGTGTGCCGTAAAAGGAATGGACGATTAAGATTTTCTAAGGAAGACATTGATCATGTAAGACCAGTCTTCAACAGTTCTGCATGAAATTCTATCCGTAGTGCTGCCACACATAATTGTAGTTATCACATTCAGCAGTGCACTAAGCCCTAAACAAAAATTAGCGATTTTATGTTCACAGGTTGCATTTGATTCAGGAACCGAAACCAACTGATAAACGAAGACGAAATGGGCTGGTACTTAACATGCTGGAAAGAATGTCTGCGGATGAAACATTCACCTAGTTTCTTTCAGAATGAGACGACCTTTCGTCTTTCACGAAAACTGAACCCCACGTGGCTCGGGAACTTCAGCGAAGTAGTTGGTGAGGGATCATGCGTAATAGCACCATTGGTCCGTTTTTCCTCGGCGAGATATCAGTAACTATATAAATGTGTCCTGGATCTTTTTACTGAATACGTGACACCACAACGCGATTTTTGAGCAATGATAATTTTCCACCAAGGTGGTGAACTGTCGATTGGAGACTGAAAATTCTTAAGTTTATAACTGAAGCATTTCCAGACCGGTGGTTTGTAAGGTGTGGCACAGTTTCTTGACTACCTCATTCGCCAGAAATCATTCTCCTCGACTTCCTGCTACGGGATTCTACAGGTATCGGACTGAAATAAGCGACATCACTGATCGTAAGCACAGTCAGATAGAGAGACTGAATATGTTCCTAAACGCAAAGGCACTTCTAAAGTTGTTACTAATCAGGCAAATTTTGAATATTTCTTTAAGCGAGTAAACATTGTAAATTTGTATCCCTCACCGTTGTTTACATGCTTTAGTAAGGTGCTTTCTGTAACTTATTTTTATTTTGCTGCATCCTAGAGAAACTTTTGGGGCTGTTATGCTTTATTATGGCATAAATTTTAAATGCAAATCTTAGTATCAAAAACGAAACAATTATGAGTTTTTAAATTTGTATTTTTGAGAGGTTTCATAGTAACTTTTCGTTAATACACGCAGCAAGAAAACAGTCGTAAGTCAGCTCTAATCCATGTTAAGCGCACTCAGTTTGTAACCATCAATGTTAAGTTCCCAATGAAGAATAAAATTTTGTATAGAATTCACCTTTTTGAAAATATATCTTTTCTGTAGGTATGTTTGGAAACAATGACTTATCCAAATAAAAATATCATGCTGCACATACTGTAAATATAATACTGGAGTTTATTGAAACTTTACTGCGCAGTTTCTCAAAACAACCAACTATCCTCTACCGTTGTTGACAGCCGAGGTCATCATGTGTGTCTCATTTTGTAATAAATTTCACGTATTAGTATTTTCATTTGCCTCTGTGACAATTTTTTTCATCTGTAAAGAGACTTTGTGGACACCCTGTACTTCGCAAGCAACTGCATCGCGGAGGGTACTTTGCAACAGTATTAGCGTTTTTTCTATTCTATTCGTGTACTGGTTGCCGTGATGGTGAAGCGGGTAGAGCACTAGACTCTGGCCCAGGAGGTGCATGTTTTCATCTAGGAAAGGCGTGGAGACTTTCCCTCGCCCCAGCCCTTCACCCCCCCCCCCCCTTTCTCCTACAGGACGGCTCGATGTCCACTCAGCTTGCAATTAAATAAGTATCGGGGATTCCTCCCGGGGGCCAAAGGCTGCCGAGGCGGCGGGACCATCACCCTCCCGCTCTCAACGCGTGTTGTATCAACAGTGATGCCACAGACTTTACTTTTACTATTTGATCATGGCTATCAATATGCGTCTGTACGTGATATAAACTCTCTTATCTTATTCTCGCAAGCTCTATGGTTCTAACTTTCCCAGCAGATTTACTACTTCTGGGTTGGCACGGTAGCCTTAGCAAATTCAAAGTACGACATTATATCCAGCAAACTTTAAGTTTCAATGTTACGTGACTGATAAGTTCTAATTTTAAGTAATAACCTGGTGTAAATGACATCGTCTTTTGAATTTGCCCATCGTGAGATTTTAGTTTAACAGATTCCCATTTAAGTTCTCCGAGCATCTCTGTTATACTTACATTCCTATCTGTTACGATCCTAGCAGCGCGTCTCTGAATTCACAAAAAGTAAGGTTACAGTATAACGCTCCATGGACATTTTGGTTACTAGAGACACAGTAAATCAGCTTGGTAAGATATCCACCCTACTGAAAAAACCATTTCAGCATATGGTTTAAGTGGTTCAGGAGAACTATGGAAAACCTAGCTAAGGTTGACCACACTGCGTATTTGACCTCGCTCCTCTTCAGCACCAATGTAACGACTTACTTTTGTGCTCCTTCGTTTAGAAGAAGTATTAGCTTCCAAAATGTTAGCAAAATTTGGGAAGTACATAATTAGTCACGGGCTAACAATTTACTGTCTTACTTTCATGTGTTTATACCTTAGTAGTGTGTACCGGGGAAGTGAAAATAGCTACGGGAATAATATACTGAGCAAAAACTATATCAAAACTATGGATTGTTACGTGCTAGTGTTCTTTGAAGACCTGTTTCAGCTTCTTGTTCTGTACTCCTGTATTTATGCCACGCTATTTTGTTCATTTCATGGCATGTATATTTTCTACTGAAATAAAAAGTCCCTGAAAGACGTTATTTTCTTGTCCATGTATCACTTGCATCAACAGTGGAAACGCCAACTTGTTGGCTGTATTTACAATTAAGTCTGAGTGCAACGCTATTACCTGCCGAAATTCTTCGCTGATAACTCAGCAGACTTCCTGAAGACTGCCAAGTATGTAGTGATCCTCTCTCTCTGCAATTTGGAGAAAACTTAGCGGTTTTCTCTGAACTAACTGGGCAGATTTAATGGGGAAGGCGAATCTAGGGAACATTCACCAGCTCGTTTTTCATTTTTGCGCCTGAAAATATTTGCCCTAAATTAATGAAAGCGTTATGCACACAGTTATATGAAATGAATGAATTAAATTATTCGGTACCCCAGGGAAGACCTGAGAAATTTATGTGAGATTTTTGTGCACCTCAGAGTAGGGTAATGATTATTTTTATTTGTCCTATCCATTTTTGTGGATCTATTATGCTTACAGTTTGTTCGGAGGTCGAAAGGGAGTGAACGCTTATTGATCCTTTGCCGAAACTAGGTAGGACTGGGTCACCCACTTGTTCGCTGGCCCGTATTGGTATGTAGTCGCAATCCGAGAGTGTGGTTTCATTGTTACTGTGACATCACAAACCTGCAGGGTTTTGTAATGTGATCTTTGCTTTCGTTATTCTATCCATGCAACCTTGGTGACATCTGAAGCAGCGCACTAAGCCAACGTGTCGAACCCGTTGAATGCTTTCTTGGTACGTAACTTCGGTCCTATTGAGATCCATGCTGATATATGACTCTGTGACGCCTAAAAGATGTATTTTGAATGATCTATGTACAATATTTAACAATATTACGGTTGTAACAAACGAACAAAAACACACACACAAATATATACGAGGAGTATTCGGAAACTAAGGTCCGATAGGTGGTAAAACGGAAACGACAATGAAAATCAGATGGACCTTTGCACAGATGTGTTGGGCAGTGTCTGTAGTATGCTTTTAGATCGCAACGCGTCGCTCTTTTCAGTTCTGAGCGCAGAGTGAGCACTTAGACATATCTACCAGAATTGTATCTCCCGCCAAGTAAGTGTGTCAGCTGAGAGGTTTCGCCTGATTTCGTGCCACCCCCACCTAACTGTTACGCATTTCCTTCATGGCAATTCTCGGCCTCACACTGCAGGGGCAATGAGGACGCACCTGCAGTGTTTTCCATGGGAAGTGTGACCACCCACCCTACAGCCTGGACTTTGCTGCCTGTGATGTTCATCTCTGCTCACATGAACCGCTGGTTATGAAAACATTTTGACACAGACAACGAGCTGTAGACCAGTGGAGAGAAGTGGCAGAAAAAAAGACGGGCGCCTTTTATGACGAGGGTACAACGCTATGACACTTATCTAAGTCGGAGCGGCGACTATGTAGAAAAGTAGCTGGAAGGTGCATCAAACTGTTGCAACTAAAACGTTTTTGATTTTCATTGTGGATTCCATCTACCGACCGATCAGGCCTTACTTTCCGAACAGTTCTTATTTTTTATTTATATATGGCGTGTTTCACAGTACCTATTACGGACTTCTATGGGTTCTAGAGGGGAGTAAGTAGACAAAGTTTTGATAAGGAACCGATGTCCGGCAATGCACCGTTTGGAGGTTTGAAGATCGGATCACTTTCAAATCTTCCGTTTCATGGTACTCTCACAAACTAAGAAGAGGCGTCGTCGTCGTCCCCTGTGGTAATTATAACAATTACCATTTTCGTCAGACTATAACAACCGCTACGAGAAACTGATGCGTTCGCAACTAGGAGGGTTGACGTGGTGTTCCAAGGACGCGCCACACTCTCGACTTTGAGCAAGACGTCCTTCTGCATATAAAACAGAACCCGACGATGATTACTCGAAACGTGCCCATGCCATGGGTTCCTGCAGAGTGCACAGTTCAGGGCTCATTTTCTCGTGCGTGTGCGTGTACGTGGGAGATTTGAGAGTTACACCATTTTGAAGTTCCGTATCAAAACTTTTTCTATTAACTCCCATCTACAGTTCCTAGACGCCGGAATTGTGAAACATCCTGTATACATAAAGAGTGAAGAAAAATTCGCACATTCTGACTCCGCAGAGCGATTCCTCACATACTAGAAGTACAAAAATGTCTCTCACAAAATTTCTTCCCGCGCCTATTTCTGGCAGCAAATGGACGTTAAAGATTGGCAATCAGCATATAGGAGTAGCGCTGTGCAATTGGTGCTGGGGATAGCGTTTTGCTATAGCATGCATGAGGTTGAGGGTTCGAGTCTGGGTCGAGGTGTATATGTTTTTATTTGTCAATTTCATTCTGCCATGTAATACTGCAGCGTACATCGTTTTTTAAGCCACACGTGTCTGACATCTACATACTACAGTGTTTTGTAAAGGCGAACCAAAGACTTGGTCATACAAGACAGCTGAAAGGAATGACCTGTCATAGGGCAGGATAATTACAAGAACAATATCAATTTCTAGATGCTAAAGCTGATTGCACACTTAATTAACTCAACATCTACAAGTCATTTATGCGACACGCAGTACGTCCGCTCACATGTAACAGATTAGCAAGAAGTGACAATAATAATTTCCATACTAATGACCGCATGACGTTTACAAAAGAATACGTTGTCCTCAGAGCAGATGTTCAAAGCGACCCTCCTGCATGTCCAGACATTGCGCGACCCACTCGATCATACAGCTCTGGACTCTTCGAAACATGGCTGCATCCAAAGATACAAGAGCAGAGTAAACACGCACTATCAGTTCTTCCACATGTGTTGGCGGAGTAAAATACACGTGGTCCTTCAAGTGTCCCCACAGGAAAAAATCCAGGGAATTTAGGTCAGGGATGCGGAGGACATAGAACTGGACCTCCCCTTACGAGCCATTTTCCTGGAAATGTTCTGTCTAAATGCCGTCTCACATTAATTTCGAAGTGTGGATGTGCAGCACCATGTTGGAACCATAACCTCTGCCCAACATGAAGTGGAACATTTTCCAGTGCGTCAGGCAAACAGTTTGAGAGGAATGCATGCTACCTTCGTGCAGTCTACAGGTCAAGCAACTGGTAGGGACCCAAACTCATGTATCTCAGTATTCTGGCCCGGATGTTGAAGCCAAAGCGAACTTGATACTCACGGTCGGTAGTGACGTTTGGGTAAACATCAGGTGGGCATTGTTCATATTGAAGACACCCTCACGAGCGAACGCTGCTTCATCCGACCATATTACAGTGTTTATGAAGTCGTCGTTGGCTTTCTGTTCTCGCTCCAACCATTTACAGAATTGCATCCGCAGACGGCAGTCTGCAGCATGCAGACGTTGCGTTAAAGAATAATGGTAGAACTGCATCCCATGCTCGTGCAGCACGTCAACGACCGTGGGTTGTGAGACACGCAGCTGCCTTGCTACGCTACGTGTACTTCGCTGGGGTTCTTGGTGTATGACCTCCAGAATAGCTTCCTCAGTAGCTGGACGACCTCTGTCACGCGATGGTGGAAGCAAAGAACCTGTCTCCTGAAGGCGAAGCTCCAGACGGCGGAACACATTTTTATCTGAATGTCATCTACTAGGATATCTAGCGGCATATTCGCTAGATGCAGCACCAGCCCGGTTATCACACGCACCAAGGACCAGAATCATAGCCACATATTCCTCGTTGGTGTATGCAATACGTCTTATACACTGTTTTAGAATAACACAAGAAGAATGTAAGATATGTGTACGAATGTACATGGAGTCTGTCACGGCGCGTGATTCCACTTGCAAAAAATACCTGTCTGGTGAAAAGCGCATGCAGTATAAACACGTCATTAATAGCAGTGGGCTACTCCACCTAACGCGCATTACCTCTCTGGCCATCCGTCTATAACAGTCTTGGCCATGATCTTAAGTTATCATCCCACCATTTGCCTCGAGTGATTCAGTGATTTTGGGGTGACTCCCTCAAGGCCCCTTGCTCATCCTGTTCAACACGAACGAGCGCTCCATGTTTACCGACAGCGATGCATCACACTTGCCTTCCATACATTATGTGTGACGCGTATTAAAAAATGGCTCTAAGCACAATGGGACTTAACATCTATGGTCATCAGTCCCCTAGAACTTAGACCTACTTAAACCTAACTAACCTAAGGACATCACACAACACCCAGTCATCACGAGGCAGAGAAAATCCCTGACCCTGCCGGGAATCGAGCCCGGGAACCCGGGCGCGGGAAGCGTGAACGCTACCGCACGACCACGAGCTGCGGACAATGGTGTATTAAAAAGCCACGCCTTTTAATTGAGATTAACTCCCTGTCTACTCGACATAACGGCCGCATTCAGTACGTAATCTCCGCCGGGGAATTAATGAACGGGGTAGACAAGAACAGATTTGCTAACAACGTGTGGAAGCGGAAACTTAGCAATGTGGGCTGCGGCCTGGAGGTAACTTCGCTAATTAGCGACCCGTCAAACGCAGCCGCTCCGCAGTCTATCAGACAAGTTCACTGTTCCTCATCAGCAACTTGTTAACACACTCTGTGTTCAAGATGCTGCGCGGAGCTCAATTTCGCACATCTCAGTAGAAATTTGTTATTTTTATTTAGGCACAAATTTATTATGTACACGCCTTGTCGAGAATCAAACAAAAATTATAAAACAAAAACAAAGTCCTTTATTTATTCATTTACTGATTATTTAGCCCGACTAGGTTAGGTGCTTGAGGCCCTCTCTTACATCTGACTAGGAGCAACACATGCCGAAAAAATTACAAAATCTTCCCAGAAATAATAATAATAGTAATAATAATAATAATTATAATAATTATAATAATAATACCACAACAGATAAATGCAGACTTTGCAAACAACGAATAGAAACAGTAGATCACATCACAAGCGGATGTACAATACTAGCAAATACAGAATACCCCAGAAGACATGACAATGTAGCAAAAATAATACATCAACAGCTTGCCTTACAACATAAACTTATAAAACAACATGTTCCCACATACAAGTATGCACCACAAAATGTACTGGAGAACGATGAATACAAATTATACTGGAACAGAACCATTATAACAGATAAAACAACACCACATAATAAACCTGACATCTTACTCACCAATAAAAAGAAGAAATTAACACAACTAATCGAAATATCCATACCCAATACAACAAATATAGAAAAGAAAACAGGAGAAAAAATTGAAAAATACATCCAACTGGCTGAGGAAGTCAAGGACATGTTGCATCAGGATAAGGTTGACATTATACCAATTATACTATCAACTACAGGAGTCATACCACACAATATCCACCAGTACATCAATGCAATACAGCTACATCCAAACTTGTATATACAACTACAGAAATCTGTAATTATTGATACATGTTCAATTACCCGAAAGTTCCTAAATGCAATATAACATATACCGAACAGTTAAAAGGAAGTCACGCTTGATCAAGGTCCGCGTCTCTTTCCATTTTTAACAGACATAACGTCTGAGAAAGGAAAGAAATAATAATAATAATAATAATAATAATAATAATAACAGTAAAGGGCATTTGCAAAGATATGGATTAGATTGGCAGAATGGATAAAGGAAGAGAAGAAGACAAACGACAGTGACAGCGACTGTTAGGAGAGAACAGAATATATGGGAAAAGTTCAGAGGGGGGGAGGGGGGGGGGGTCGTACGAGAGTAAAGATGTGTAGAGTATTGGAGTGTGATAGAAATGGGCCATTAGCTGTCTTTTGGAAGGGATCTAATTTCAGATATTTTGAGGACGATTGTTCCAAAGTCGGATTCCTGATACAGAAAATTATTTAGAAAACATGGTAGAATTTTACTTTGTTGAGAACGAGTATTTCTGCTCTTCAGATAATAGTGTCAGAGTTGAAGACAAATAAGAGGTAGTGCAATGACTGAGAAGATAATAGAGCAGAGTATGAGGGTCTCTACGCTTTTTGCCACGTAACCATGATAATTGCTCGTAAGCTGATGTGACATGGTCGAAAAAGCGTACGTCACAAATGCATCGTACATAAGCATTCATCGCCAGTTCCAGCCTGCATGAGCTTTCATACGGAAGTCCTTCGAGGATGGCGTCACCGTATTCAAGTATGGTATTAGTGTAACCGTGAGTTTCTTTTTAAGCTCAAAAGATATTTTTTATACATTTCTGTAGTGAATGAAGCGAGTGACACTCTCTTATAGACTGCAGTTGCATGTACAGTGCAGTCTAAATAATGGTCCAGAATTTTCCCCAACAAGG
The DNA here is from genome assembly GCF_021461385.2 of Schistocerca piceifrons. Classification (NCBI taxonomy): domain Eukaryota; kingdom Metazoa; phylum Arthropoda; class Insecta; order Orthoptera; family Acrididae; genus Schistocerca; species Schistocerca piceifrons. The sequence continues at coordinate 420,520,675 of NC_060149.1, read as the reverse complement.
TGGGTAATTACTCCTTGGGATAAGGGAGGTTAAATGACATTTTCTGACAATTAAAAACAAAAGCGTTTAACTGTGTTTCGGTCTCGACACTAAATTATTTTTAAAAGATCACTATTTCGTAGGACTATAATAGCGATTAACGAAGTTACCAGTAATAACACTTTCGGTTTCAAACATTATGATTAACGTATGAGACAGTATTGATGGATGTTACAGCTTGTGAAAAAAATGAAAATCTTCCTCATATAGCACACCCATTGCACAACACTTTGGAATTCTTGTGTGATGGTCTGGATAGATGTCTGCCTATTACACATTACGATCCTATTCAACTCTCGACGGTCTCTGTCAGTCAACAGACGAGGTCGCCTGTACGCTTCTGTGCTGTACGTGTCCCTTCACGTTTCCACTTCACTATCACATCGGAAACAGTGGCTCTAGGTATGTTTAGCAACATGGTAACCTCGCGTACAGACGTCTGACGCATGTGACACCGAATCACCTGACCACGTTTGAACTCCCTGAGTTCCACGAACGCCCCATTCTGCTCTCTCACCATGTATAATGAGTACTGACGTCGCTGATATGGAGTATCTGGCAGTAGGTGGCAGCAAAATGCACCTAATATGAAAAACGTTTGTTTTTGGAGGTGTGCGTATACTTTTGAGCACATAGAAATAAGCGGTACTGATAGTCTCAGTGACACATTAGTTCGTGAAGCTACAAAAACTTATTATTTATTTTTTATCACTTTAGAAATAAAAGTGCTGTGTTCAAAGAAATTTTTTTCCATTCTAAAGGTTAATTAGGCGCTAGTGTTTTAATATTCACTCAGGGGTCTCAGAAAAGTTGGAAAACACGGATTAACAGCGTAATGTGCAGCTTTCAAAACTCTGGAAGTATTTCGCTTATTTTCTGTGCAGATATATCACAAACATGCTGCAAATATCAAAAGAAAAATCATAACACAGATATCAGTCTGTGTAATTAATGTAATTGGTGATACTTTGGTTCATTGTTTCCCTTTGTTCGAGTGATAAATTTTTGTGACTGTTCAACAAATGTATGGTACTTTGCATTTATTGACTCTTCCGTCGGTTCTTGGTAGAATATTTTATACATACTGAATTAAAACACACACAACCCTGGTGTAAGATTCTGCAGTTTTCGACATCATCACGTACAAAGGTAAATATGTGGTGCAGTAAAATCTTTTAGGATGAAAGTTTTTAATTAATGGATCTACAGAGTAGCTTCATTTCCAGAGATGAGAAACGTTAGATTCAGGAAGAAAACGACAGGTTCAAATGGCTCTGAGCACTATGGGACTCAACTGCTGAGGTCATTAGTCCCCTAGAACTTAGAACTAGTTAAACCTAACTAACCTAAGGACATCACAAACGTCCATGCCCGAGGTAGGATTCGAACCTGCGACCGTAGCAGTCTCGCGGTTCCAGACTGCAGCGCCTTTAACCGCACGGCCACTTCGGCCGGCAAAACGAGAGGAATTACTTCAGTGTAAACAGTCTTACATCGCATTTACACTGAAATAATTCTTCTAGTTTTATTCTTGAATCGAACATTAACATTTCTCATCTCTGGAAATGAAGATACTCTGTAGATGCACGAATTTAAAATCTTTGATCCTACAAGATTTTACTGCACCACATATCTTTGTATGTTACGATGGCGTAACTGTCGAAAACCGGTGTATGACGTAAATAACACATACTGCAGAATTTTACACCAGTGTTGTTTGTTTCCATTCATAATTTAAGATACTTTGCTTAACGATACGCCAACTTTAAAGAAAAGAGGGAACTTAGGGGTCAACGTCCGGTCAACAATGTAGTGGTGATAGACAACCTTAGCGAGGTGATCGTCACCCCCAGTAGGGCTGCAAAAACTGCACCTACGGCCCCAGAAACAACTACCTTTCTGTAGGTTTGTAATTTGAAGATGGGTGTAATACAAATGAAGTGTTATTGAAAAATGTTACTTAAATGACCTATAAGATGAAAAATACTGCACGCAACAAATGTAATGTGTAACTGTAGTAACTAAGTAGCAAATAATACAAACTTTCTAAAAAAATTGAAAGCAAAGCAAAGCTTGTGTGTTACTGGTCATGGCAGCTACTATACATTGGTTTTATTTTGATGAAAATAAAGAAAAAATTTTATTTTCTCCTCAAACTATTAATTGTGCATAAATCATTCATTGGAAATAAAACGGGTTATAATTAAGTGTTGGGAGTACATTCCTTTCGAAGAATAGTGTTTTCCTTATAATCTTACTTCCCATTTGCTTGCTTTGAGCGAAGCAAACTCATTGATCACATCACTGAAGTGAAACGTGGCAGACGTGTCGTATTATTTCGACAAGAGAGCTGAATTTCTGACAGTTTGCTTTACCTCTACTCCATCCTAAGCTGATTTTTTGTCATCTTTAACTGATAAACTGTGTTGACAATATATTGCAGCCACTAGAATTGTCAAAGGAACTTCAAAATATTTTAATGAGAAGCTGTGCTCTTCGACAGCTCTTTCTGCTAGAATTTGAAGGCCACTATTTCGTTAACTTGCTCAGCTGTATCGATGATTCTGGTATATTTGGCACCAAAAGCTACTGACGGTTTCAAAAATAAGACACAGAATTCTCATTTAAGGATCTCCTGACAGGAAATTAAGGTGAGGTGAAATGGTACGTTATATGTGAGATCCGTTTCCCAATCCGCTTATTATTCTATATAATTATTCGAAGCAGCCTATCTTAAACAGTTACACTGTAGTACACAGTTGGTAGAAATCAGCAAAAATCAGAAGCCTTCTGTTAAACAGCATTCTTGCTTCAACGTCTTCTGTCTAACCTTCGAGATTCTACAACACAGTAGAGAAGTAGCAGGAAAAACTCCACTGCTGGATGTACGGTGAACGTATCGATTAGGACAGCGTGGCGAAATCTGGAGTTCATGGGTTATGGGAGCAGACGACCGACGCGGGTGTCTTTTCTAACAGGACGACATCGCATGCAGCGCCTCTCCTGGGCTTGTGACCTTATAGATTAGACTCTAGACGATTGGATAACCGTGGCCTGGTCAGATGAGTCCAGATTTCAGATGGTAAGAGATGATGGTGGGGTTCGAGAGTGGTGCAGACCGCACGAAGCCACGATTCCAAATTGTCACAAGGCATTGTCCAAGCTGGTGGTAGCTGCATAACGATGTAGGTTGTGTTTACATGGAGTGGATTGCGTCCTCTGATCCAACTGAACCTATCATTGACTGGAAATGGTTATGTTCGGCTACTTTGAGACCATTTGCAGCCATTCATGGACTTAATGTGCCCAAACAACGACGGAATGTTTTATGGATCACAGTGCCCTATCACCGGGCCACAGTTGTTTGCGACTGGTTTCAAGAACATTCTGCATAATTCGAGCGAATGATTTAGCCACCTAGACCGCCCAACATGAATCCCATCGAATGTTCAAGGTATATAATCGAGAGGCGAGTTTGTTCCCAAAATCGTGCACCGGCAATGGTTTTGCAATTATGGACGGCTATAGAGGCAGCATGGCTCAATATTTCTGCAGGGACTTCCAACGAGGTATTTTAAGGAGGTATCTGATGACTTTTGTCACCTCAGTGTAATTAAAGTGCAGCTACTCACGGAGGTCAAGTGTGAGCCGCAATTATCGTACGACAGTGAAACTTAGTAGATGTGTTAATCCGTAACAGATTTACGCTGGAGAAAGTAAGTTCCAATTTTGGCCATCAGGTGCAAATCTGGCGCTTTACAGCATCTCGTCGACCCCTTCATTGCCAGTACTGAAGAAATTGTGTAAGCGGCGGTTAATAAAAGGAATGTTTTTTTTAGTAAGTACCGTTTTGAAATTTAAAAAAGACGTGCTAAGATATCTCAATAATTTTATTTTTACATGAAAGCCTGTACCTTAATCTACTTTTCTACATAATTTCCGTTAATATTGACGCACTTCTCATTACGTTGTACCAGGTTTTGAATACCCTCCTCATAGAAGTCTGGCGCCTGACTTGTTAACCACTGCATCACCACTTTTTTGACTTCGTCATCGTCTTGAAGACGCTGACCGCCCAGGTGTTTCTTCAAGTGCAGGAACAGACGGTAGTCACTGGGCGCAAGATCGGGGCTGTACGGAGGATGATCTCGAGTTTCCCATCGAAAAGATGTGATGAGATCTTTGGTCTAATTCGCCATATGCGGGCGGGCATTGTCTTGCAGCAAAAGGATGCCCTTGCTCAACTTCCATGGACTGTTGCTTTGATTCTGGTGTGACGTAGGCCACCCATGTTTCATCGCCCGTAACAATTTGGATTAAGAAATCATCACCGTCGTTGTGGTACCGCTCAAGGAAAGTCAGTGCACAGTCTAAGCGTTTGATTTTGTGCATACCCGTCAACATTTTCGGTACCCAACGTGCGCACAATTTTCGGTAAAACAAGTGCTCCGTCACAATGCCACAAAAAACACTACGAGAAACATTAGGAAGTTCATCCCGCAAGGAGGAAATCGTAAAGCGTCTGTTTTCTCTCACCTTATTGTCCGCTTCCTGCACCAAACTTTCATTAACGACCGAAGGACGCCCACTATGTTGCTCATCATGCACATTTGTGCGGCCATCTTTAAATGCTCTCACCCACTTTTTTACCATTCCATCACTCATAATGTTTTCTCCGTAAACTGCACAGATCTCAGGATGAATATCGATCGCTTTTAGGCGTTTATCACTAAGAAATCTTGTAACAGCCCGTACTTCACAGTCGGCGGGACTCACGATTATTGGAGACATCTTAAACACTCAGTAGACAACGAAAACAAGGAAGAATCAGACTGTAATGGCGTCAGTGCGTAGATTAAGGTACAGGATTTCATGTAAAAATAAAATTAAGATATCTTAGCACGCCTTTAATTTCAAAACGGTACTTGCTTAAAAAACACGCTTCGTAGTAAAATTAAAATAATGCTTTTCTCATTTGTTTGTCCTTTTTTGCCCATGTTCCATTACTAATCCATTATTTAGGGAAGCATTTCTGTACGTCTTTCTTCCATTCACAGCGCCACATTTTCACCTGGTGGCCAAAATTGCAACTAATTTTTTCCACCATAAATCGGTTCCGCATTAACGTATTAGAATATCTACCAAGTTTCGCTGCCATGCGATAATTACAGCCCACTGCACTTTAATTATAAGCCGGCCGGTGTGATCGAGCGGTTCTAGGCGCTTCAGTCTGGAACCGCGCGACCGCTACGGTCGCAGGTTCGAATCCTGCCTCAGGCATGGATGTGTGTGATGTCCTTAGATTAGTTAGGGTCAAGTAGTTCTAATTTCTAGGGGCTGATGACCTCAGATGTTAAGTCCCATAGTGCTCAGAGCCATTTGAACCACTTTTAATTATAAACACGCGGTACCTCTGCCGGTTAAATCTTAAAACGTGTTTCTTCTGAGTTCTTTCCGGTCATTTTTTGCGTCCCGTCTGTGCCTGCGCCCTCAGCGGGAGCCTGACTCGCCATGTCGTCGGTACGGCCCTGAGCACTGGCTGTGACTATACGAGGGGAACGAAATACACTCCTGGAAATGGAAAAAAGAACACATTGACACCGGTGTGTCAGACCCACCATACTTGCTCCAGACACTGCGAGAGGGCTGTACAAGCAATGATCACACGCACAGCACAGCGGACACACCAGGAACCGCGGTGTTGGCCGTCGAATGGCGCTAGCTGCGCAGCATTTGTGCACCGCCGCCGTCAGTGTCAGCCAGTTTGTCGTGGCATACGGAGCTTCATCGCAGTCTTTAACACTGGTAGCATGCCGCGACAGCGTGGACGTGAACCGTATGTGCAGTTGACGGACTTTGAGCGAGGGCGTATAGTGGGCAGGCGGGAGGCCGGGTGGACGTACCGCCGAATTGCTCAACACGTTTGGCGTGAGGTCTCCACAGTACATCGATGTTGTCGCCAGTGGTCGGCGGAAGGTGCACGTGCCCGTCGACCTGGGACCGGACCGCAGCGACGCACGGATGCACGCCAAGACCGTAGGATCCTACGCAGTGCCGTAGGGGACCGCACCGCCACTTCCCAGCAAATTAGGGACACTGTTGCTCCTGGGGTATCGGCGAGGACCATTCGCAACCGTCTCCATGAAGCTGGGCTACGGTCCCGCACACCGTTAGGCCGTCTTCCGCTCACGCCCCAACATCGTGCAGCCCGCCTCCAGTGGTGTCGCGACAGGCGTGAATGGAGGGACGAATGGAGACGTGTCGTCTTCAGCGATGAGAGTCGCTTCTGCCTTGGTGCCAATGATGGTCGTATGCGTGTTTGGCGCCGTGCAGGTGAGCGCCACAATCAGGACTGCATACGACCGAGGCACACAGGGCCAACACCCGGCATCATGGTGTGGGGAGCGATCTCCTACACTGGCCGTACACCATTGGTGATCGTCGAGGGGACACTGAATAGTGCACGGTACATCCAAACCGTCATCGAACCCATCGTTCTACCATTCCTAGACCGGCAAGGGAACTTGCTGTTCCAACAGGACAATGCACGTCCGCATGTATCCCGTGCCACCCAACGTGCTCTAGAAGGTGTACGTCAACTACCCTGGCCAGCAAGATCTCCGGATCTGTCCCCCATTGAGCATGTTTGGGACTGGATGAAGCGTCGTCTCACGCGGTCTGCACGTCCAGCACGAACGCTGGTCCAACTGAGGCGCCAGGTGGAAATGGCATGGCAAGCCGTTCCACAGGACTACATCCAGCATCTCTACGATCGTTTCCATGGGAGAATAGCAGCCTGCATTGCTGCGAAAGGTGGATATACACTGTACTAGTGCCGACATTGTGCATGCTCTGTTGCCTGTGTCTATGTGCCTGTGGTTCTGTCAGTGTGATCATGTGATGTATGTGACCCCAGGAATGTGTCAATAAAGTTTCCCCTTCCTGGGACAATGAATTCACGGTGTTCTTATTTCAATTTCCAGGAGTGTAGTTGCCTGTTCACAGCAATGGTCTCAGCAATCACCCTCAGGGCGTTAGAAAAGCACGGAAAACCTAACACTGGATTGAGAATTATTTGAATCCGGTTTCATCCACTTGAAAACGCTTTCAATTTCAGTTTATAGGGTCCCGTACTAGGCTGGATTCTTTATCCGGAAACCTCCAGTTACGTAGACACGCTAGTAGTTACACCGAGTGGCGAATAGTTATGGAGGCAAAAGGACTCGAGCTGGTATTCAGCTGGTGAAGCCTGTGCAGCGCGTTTGTCTCTATACAGTCGTGCTAGAAATGGGTTCCTGGCGGCGCAGTTCAAGTTGCCGGCGGTATGAGTCACAGTAGACCGCCGATCGCCCCGAATGGCTCTGCGGAGGCGACGTGACGTCCGTTCGTTAAACACTCGTGTGTGTGTGGCGGCATACTCGCGTGGAAACAGTGTCTCTGCTATAGTGAATATACGCCCTAGACAATGTTGACCTTTCAAGCCGTATTCTTGGGTAATCCATATGCTGCGGCCAATGCGTCTTGTACCAATTGTAACCCCACGTTCAAAGTTGGTTAACACGCTACGTGGGGCAATGTTCGCTACACATCAGTGTGCAACAGACTGTTCAGATGTCGTGTCTACACTCACACCATACCCTGGCGTCTAGCAGCAATGTTCAGGCGTTATATTCGGCATCTGTTCAAATAGAATAATCCTTCTTATGACGTTGGTCATTAGATAATGAATGAATTCCTGACTAATGGCAGATGGTCCTTTACTGAGATCTTCAGCGAGTATACGCACTGACGTAAATAATTATGGTCTGGTGCAGATTCGATGATCAAAATCTTTTATTAAACGTGCACCTGCCTTCAGATGTGAACTCTGTACATGTCAGCTAATTACTGGAAACTTGTACCGTGAAGCTATTTCCACATACATACTTTTTCATCAGATAATGTAAGCATTCTGCATACCCGAAGAAACCTGTTATGTTAATCCCCCCACGAGAAAAAGATAGCGTTGTTAAACGCCCTACACACTTGTACTGAAACACCACAATATACTATTATGTATTCTTTCACAGACCCCTCTGCCCTGCTCAATAGACCAAGTTCCATGATTTGAATTCCACAACTCTATGTAGTTTCTAAGGAGGTGGGGGAATGTGACCTTATTGGTGGTAGTCCTCACTATGAACAGGGACGTTTAGTGGGCCCTTTGGTCTACTCGCACTTTACATGTATTGCAGTTTTCGTAATCGTCCCTTACAACACATATACAAGGTTATCCATACGACACAGCTGCACAAGTGACGCACGCAACGATTTACTTAAGTGGAACCATCACGCATGAACCCCTAGTCTATAAAGAATCATCTGTCCAAGGCTATCCCTTTTCGTAAGAGTCAAGGATCGCCAAATCACAATGATAAATGGAAGATAAAATCCTCATATGACGCAGGCTAAGAACTCAGGAGATTTTACAATCAATGAGAACAGCCACGATTGTCGGGATACTTACACAGTGATGAATAAGTATTTCTATAAATTTGGCTCTCGCGATTCCGGGCGTTTTCCTTCTCAGGACAAAAGGTGGCGGTACTGAAATAATTCTAAACCAGTCACAAATGACGGATAGAGACTGATGTAAAGTATCGTTCACCTAGAATATTTACGTGGTTCTAAAAAAAATTAGGGGTTCAAAGTACAATAAATTTCATTAACAAGAAGTTCACGTCTCCTAGAAACCTTGTCTCGACCTATGGCGCGGTATGTAGAACATGTATAACACGTTAGAGAGAATTCACCTGAGAAGTTCCGAAAGTTTTACTGTTTAAACAGGTGACACACGAACACTGGGTACTTCACTTTTTTTGTGAGGCACTGCATTTCGGAGCAATCGAACAAGAAATCGAAATATAGGTCACTGTGGTAGCAAACATGACAAGTCCGCCCCTAATCCCGTTAGAGAAAACTGAAGGGTCATTCTGAGTTACGTCCAACAGACGGAACTGAAAAGAAAATTAAGAACTTAAGTGTTGCCAAATCAAAAGAAAAAAAAACTCCTATGCAGTCGATGTCGACTTTTCGTTATCAAAAATTAAGTTCTCGACTTTCGCGTGGGCTGTAGAGCTTGACGTGTATAAAATATTTATATCGCTTCTGAACAGAATATTCCTGGTTCTAAATGGTTATGCATGAAGTATGAGAATGCATGCTTTCTCAACGCATTTCATAGACGGAATCATCTCTATTTATTAGCTTCTAGACGATGCTGTCACAAGGCTGATAACCCGACAAAATTTCATCGTTATTACGTAGTACTTCGTTGCTTTATATCACAACGGGTGATGCTCATCCTAAAACGTACTACCGAATTCTGGAATAATGAGGTTGACTTAATATTTTTACAGCTAATAATGTGCCAAGTAGATTTAACTAATGGCGTAAAGTACCATCAATAAATCATTGTTCAATTGCCGGTTTATCCATATAGGGTTCTTTACACTAAGGAAGAGTGTTCACTTTTAATGTCTTAATAGTTTTAAACGCAAATGGCGTGCAGCCAGATAGCGTCTGAGTGGAGGCTGCCAGTAAAAGAAGCGGATGGAATACTAATGTGACACGCGGTTCAGCTTCAGAGTTCGCACGCGGTCAACGGCTGCCTGTCTTTCCTCCATGTAGCTCTCACTAGTTCCGAGTTTTAAGTTGCCCGGTATGCCAGCACACAGACCCTGTGGATTAGAAATATTTATTAATATCAGTTGTCAATAATTACGAATGTAGGAAGACAAATGCTCTACAGTAAAAACGTGCCTGTAGATTTTCTTAACTAGTTACACCATTAGTCCTCTGAAGGATTTCTTCTCGAGTCTTGTCAAGTAGAAGGGGGTGTTCCTATCATCCTATGGTCATCCAGATAGATGTTTTCGACGGGTTTTCTAGAGCATTTGATGCTGATGTCGAGGAGAGTCCTTCACCGTGAGTGTGTCCCCGAACAGCTATCCGGAACTGTCCTTTTCATATGTCGGTTTCAATAATAAGAGACTATGCAGAGGTTGGCTAGCACTGAATGGTTAGTCTCCTTACAATTTCTTGTCCACTATGAGCTTGGCGATCAGTCTGCAATGACGTGCGACAGAATTTCCTTCATTGGTCCTTTAGAGCGAAATTCTGTTCTCAGACGTCCCTAAAGCATTTCATCAGTCTTACAGTTAACAAGTTCTTGTTGAGGACAACGGAATAACTCTTGTGAACACACAGCCCTACTCCTTCCCTCTCGAAAAGATATTAAGAGATGTGGAAAATCATAGTGTAGTATAGAGAGGTGCCTTTTATGAGCGGATCCTCCCCAAATATATCACGTTCACTACGTTGTTTACAGTAACACATTAGTTGCGAGAAGAGGCAGCTCAGGAACGTGTTATCAAAGACAGTAAGACCGTTCCACAATTCCGACACCTAACCATCTCCTCAGACTACTGTAAAATGTTTTTGCAAGTGCGCTCGCCATGAGTGTTAAAAACAAATCTTTAGTGACACACTTGCCTCCAAATATTGACGTCAGAAGCCATATCGACCTCAGAAGCCATATCGTGAGACGTAGCCCTCCCCCACTACCTACAACCCCCCCCCCCCACCCTTACACACACACACACACACACACACACACACACACACACACACACACACACACAGAAGAGTGTGTGTGTGTGTGTGAGAGAGAGAGAGAGAGAGAGAGAGAGAGAGAGAGAGAGAGAGAGAGAGAGCGAGAGAGAGTCCACTATTCCGAAACTTCTGCAGTATGCGAAGACCACTTTTGTTTCCCTTCTGGCTTACTAGGTATCTCTCGTGTGCCGCTTCAGGGTAAATCACACGTTCATTTCGACAAGAAAGACCATAAGTCGTCATAAACAACAATCCAAACTATGAAGTAGATGTGTCATATTCGTCCTGCTCACATGCCTTGGAGGCTGCGTAGTTTGCGGAGCTATTCGCGGTGTGAGCTGTGAAAATATTTTAATTACTAGAGTTTGGCATCTTTTTGATTTTGTAATTTTGTAGCCTCTTCAGTTTGCCATGAAAATTATCTAGCCCTTATGTTACAAATATTAGTGGAACATTAATATCTTTTGTTCGAGTTTAATAGAACCTGTGCGAGATCAGATTATAATTTTGGCCCCTTTCCACCACATACATACTGTCATAACTTGTTAGGAGAGTAACTTGCCTCTTGTACTGTTATTTAGCTGCACCCTGTCAGCTAAGTGCAAATGTATCGTGATGCACTTGTCCTTAAATGTTTACCACAGAATGCAGTAAGACTGAAATCGTAAAAACCAATATTTTTAGAAAACATGTTAACTCTCAAAATACTTACAGAAACTTATGTACAACATACATACATGTAAAAAGTGTTAGTCGCAGAAGTGGAAAAACAATGAAACGTATCTGTAGAGCTTGAGGAGTAGTGTGACTGTGCCGCAATCTTTAAAACTCAGAACAATCACGACTAACGTGATGCATGTCTCAAGCCCGTTACTTGTACCATGTCCTCAGGTCTTCGATAGCCGAGGAAGTGAATGGTGTGGGTGAACCATATTCTCACCAGCTGCAGGTGCATCCCAGTTATTGTACCAGGTTCAAATGGCTTGACTGAATATAGATATTTTCATCGAATTGTTATAGTTCTTGATGCCAGTCTAGACTATTTTAAATGTGTCTAAGAGTATATGAGGCTCACTCCACAATTAAGAGAACTCTGGCATATGATCAATGTTTTGAAAAAAAAAATGGTTCAAATGGCTCTGAGCACTATGGGACTTAACATCTATGGTCATCAGTCCCCTAGAACTTAGAACTACTTAAACCTAACTAACCTAAGGGCAGCACACAACACCCAGCCATCACGAGGCAGAGAAAATCCCTGACCCCGCCGGGAATCGAACCCGGGAACCCGGGCGTGGGAAGCGAGAACGCTACCGCACGACCACGAGATGCGGGCAATATTGTACCAGGTCCTCAATGTCTTAAAAGCGACACTGGTCAGAGAGAACATCCGAAGTGATTAGCGGTAACCGCGTCTGGATGTGAATACTCTTGCCGAAAGTCAGTGCGAGAAAGATTCCGAAGAAGCTAAACATATGAATGCCGAAATACACTGCCTGACAAAAATAGTGCAACAACCAGAAGGGGAAGAGGAAACAAAATGGAATTTCAGAGGTTTAGAGGGTATGACCTATTGCTTCAGTGATTGCAAAATCGAGCCAAATTTACAAAGAACTTGGCAGTATGAGTCCACTTATCAGTATGACGTTTTACCCCCTCTGGCATGGATTCATTGACTAATTCGGTTGGGAAGGTGTCAAAGCCGTTTTATCCTCTCCGAGGGAAGCTAGCCTAAAACTGTTGTAAATGGTGCTTGATATACTGGATACGGGCTCTGGTACGGAGTTAACGTCCTAGCTAGATCCACACATGTTCTATTGGGGACAGTTCTGGGATGTTCCTGGTCACGCGAGTACCTCATCACGCAGGCAGTTCACAGAGACACGTGTTATTATGGGCGAGCACTGGCCAGCTGAAAAATGGCACTGCAGTACTGTCGCATGAGTGGTAATACACGAGGAAGCAGCATATCTGTGATTTACTGTTCCATATCTCTCTATCACCCATGACCTGAAGTCGTACCCGATGGCTACGCACACCTTGACGCCGCGAGTAATATCGCTATAACTCTTCAAAACAGAAAAACAATGAGACTTCTCTTCTGTGTCACCGCCACACACAACTACGACTGTCACCCGGGATTGTGCAGAACCGCGATTCATCTTTGAACATAGTGCGACGCCATTCCCAGTAGTTCATACTTCCTGTGTATAGCACCACTGCAAACACAACCGTTTGTATTGTTGTGATAATGGCAGCCTATGCAAGTGACGGTAATTCCCTAGTCTGGCTGTTGTTAATCTCCGACCAGTGGTTCGTTATGACACAAAATGTTGGAAGGAGTCCATTACTTCTTGGCTTATTTCATCTCGCTGTTGTTGCGTAGTCAAACTTCCGATAATTATCACGATATGTTATTAAATAGTACTGTGTGCCAGGCCTCAGCCTATTACTGATGCCACCGGTGTCCCTTTACGAAACTCTGTGTACTCCCCTGTATCGAGGTAGGTCGGGACAGCACGGGCAAATTGCGATCTTGCGTTGACTTGCTGAAAGATGAAGTCATGGAGACTTAGAGGATACGGGACAGCCATCGGACTTAAGACGTCCGAAATGTAACGGCTGCTGTTCAAATTAGTGGCTATGCGAACCAGAGGTGATCCTGTTGTGTACCCCGCCGGCCGAAGTGACCGAACGGTTCTAGGCGCTACAGTCTGGAACCGCGCGACCGCTACGGTCGCAGGTTCGAATCCTGCCTCGGGCATGGATGTGTGTGATGTCCTTAAGTTAGTTAGGTTTAAGTAGTTCTAAGTTCTAGGGGACTGATGACCTCAGAAGGTAAGTCCCATAGTGCTCAGAGCCATTTGAACCATTTTGTTGTGTACCCAGTGGCACTCCATACCATCACCCCAGTCGTTGGGCCCGTATGACGATGACTGATGCAATCTGGCAACGTTCGTTCTCCTCGGTAACTCCACATACCGATACTTCCATGGTGACACAGTTCGGAGAAAAAGAGATTCGTCTGAAAAAACGACGTGATGCCACTCATGTGTCCAGTGTTGGTGACTGGCCATTGTTGGTACATTGTCGGTACCCCTCTCTCTGCTATCGCCTCAAGGGAAGTCGCAACAGCAGTTGTCGTGCTGACAAACTTCGTCGCACAGTTCCGGTGGATACTTGCCTTACTGCAAACAAGTCCATTTCCTGCCTCATGATACGTGACGACGGTGTACAATCCTACACGGCTGAGCGAACCAGATGTCTGTCCTCGACGTCGACAAGACGTTAAACCCTAACCTTCCTTCCTTCTTGTGCGGTATTCGCGCTTGGACGCTGAGATCCCGCATGGCGTTGAGTATGACCTTCCTGAACCCATCGACTCCATATTCGTATGACAGCTGATGGATTCCGTCCAGAGCTGCAACAGCTTCGCTGTACAATAAACGGCAGTCTCTATAGACCACGATGTTAGTGCTTATGAGTCGTGCAGGTAAACTTTTCTCCTTCTCTCACGAGTCATAACACGATCTTTTCACAACAATCAACATTCATTACGATTTCTGAATGACAAACTCACTGTGTCATCTTTGCAGACTGTAGAATAGCGTTACTCCTACGTATTTAGTACGACTGCAATTAAATGCAAATCATTTTCATTTCGGCTTGGGATCTCTTTGGTTGCAGAAGAACTGTCTTCAGTGATGAGTAACGCCTCGAGATGATCCCCAATGACCAGCGAAGAAGTGTCCAGAGAAGTTTCGGACAGCAGTGGGATACCAGAATGGGATTTTCACTCTGCAGCGGAGTGTGCGCTGATATGAAACTTCCTGGCAGATTAAAACTGTGTGCCCGACCGAGACTCGAACTCGGGACCTTTGCCTTTCGCGGGCAAGTGCTCTACCATCTGAGCTACCGAAGCACGACTCACGCCCGGTACTTACAGCTTTACTTCTGCCAGTATCTCGTCTCCTACCTTCCAAACCAAAGGTTCGCAGAAGAGCTTCTGTAAAGTTTGGAAGGTAGGAGACGAGATACTGGCAGAAGTAAAGCTGTGAGTACCGGGCGTGAGTCGTGCTTCGGTAGCTCAGATGGTACAGCACTTGCCCGCGAAAGGCAAAGGTCCCGAGTTCGAATCTCGGTCGGGCACACAGTTTTAATCTACCAGGAAGTTTCAGCGGGATACCAGCCTGATTGTCGCCCGCCATACGGCCTTACAGGCAGAAGCCATGATCTGAGGTGCCATTTCTTTTCACAGCAGGTTGCAGCACAGCGGTACGTCCACGATATTCTACATCTCGTTTTGTTGCCCTTCATGGCAATCCATCATGGGCTTATATTTCAGCAAGGTAAAGCACGCTCGCACACGATGAGAGTTTCTACTGCTTATCCTTGTGCTTCCCAAAGCCTACCTTGGCCAGTAACGTCACCGGATCTGTCTCCAACTGAGAACGTTTGGAGCATTATGGGCAGGGCCCTCCAACCAGCTCCAGATTTTGAGGCTCTAACGCACCAGTTGGACAGATTTTGACACGATATCCTTCAGGAGGACATCCAACAACTCTGTCACTAAACGCTAAGCCGAATAACTGCTTGCATAAAGGCCAGAGGTGGACCAACGCCTTATTGACTTGCTCAGTTTGTCAAGTCACTCTCTTGAATAAATCATCGATTTTTTCTGAAATTTTAATCATTCGTTTGTCTATACATGTACATCGTATCTAACGATTTCCGTCCCATGCGGGTAATTTCTTCATGGTGCACCACCCTCCCTCTTTCTTTACTTAGTGTATTTCATACCATAGCTAATAATTTGACTGAATATAGATATTTTCATCGAATTGTTATAGTTCTTGATGCCAGTCTAGACTATTTTAAATGTGTCTAAGAGTATATGAGGCTCACTCCACAATTAAGAGAACTCTGGCATATGATCAATGTTTTGAAAAAAAAAAATGGTTCAAATGGCTCTGAGCACTATGCGACTTAACATCTATGGTCATCCGTCCCCTAGAACTTACAACTACTTAAACCTAACTAACCTAAGGACGTCACACAACACCCAGTCATTACGAGGCAGAGAAAAGAAGAACTAGGACTAGAGACCTGGACGCTGCGTGATCTGTTCACAGCAGGCACGCATACAACCGCAGTACTCTGCTCGTCGAATTAGACAGTTGCTTAATTAATAATATCTCCGTGTACTGTGGAAGTTGTGTTAACATTTGCACATTTTTATGCGTCCTTTGAATAAGGTATGTCTAATGTTAACCTTCAGGGTATTATGAGACGACACATTCCTACACTGTTCGAAGTAGAGAAAAAAGAAATACGAAATAGGAAATAGAATCAACTGAAACTTCTAACGACCAATCTGAAGTTGCACAGTTCAAGCCTGATACAAAAGCACACACACAAAATATATGTATATAAAGCTGAGAAGAATAGATCAGTGGAGCTACCCCAAAAACGCTGACACACATTCCGTGTTCAAATATTGAAACCATCATCCGAATGTGTAATGATCGTTTCAGTTTCTAAATATTCAAAGCAACATTTGTTTTACAGCGATGCTCCATAACTGAGGTACTGCTGTTTGCCAGTTTGCTCTATGCTATAGGACGTTAAAAAGCGAGTCGCACACTTCTAACTTTAAAGCATTCGTGAAAATATTTCAGATTCAAGTTGTTAATCGGGATGGAACGGAAAGAATAATCATCATCAATTGTCGTATCCTAGATCTGCTTCTGCTTTCATAGCTTGTGTAAAGTATTAGAAATTCTTTCTTATAGCAAAATAGGTTTACTTTTCTTACGAAATTACCATATATCATTTTGGACTTCAGCTTTGCAGGGATGTAAACAACAATATGCAAGATATCTTGAGACTAGTTAAAGGCAAAATACGCATTTCCATCTTGTTCACTCTGTACAGGGTGATTCTGTAATGATGTAACGAACTTTCAGGGATGATGGAGAAGAGTAAATGTATACATTTGAGTTCAGGGACCCTGGTCAGGAAGCGACAGAGTCGACAGCTATTAGCTAAAATCTTTCGGTTACCTCTGACAGTGGAATATATCTACCGGTACTGTAGTTGCTAAGATTTTAGGGTAGGTGACTTTCAGATATGGTAGCATGGTCCATTACAAGAAAGAAATATCAAACATGGGCTCTGAAGTGTAT
The DNA here is from genome assembly GCF_021461385.2 of Schistocerca piceifrons. NCBI lineage: Eukaryota > Metazoa > Arthropoda > Insecta > Orthoptera > Acrididae > Schistocerca > Schistocerca piceifrons. Next base: position 420,503,798 of record NC_060149.1, on the reverse strand, counting down.
ACATTAACAGGTATGAACACTGGTTAATCTTCTCTACAGTGAAAAACATCTCTTCTACTTGACAAAGGTCCATAGCTCATATGGTAAAAATTTTAGAGCCGATGTTTACTAGACGTATTTTTCTTGTTTTGTTCCAAACCACCACCTCTGGAAATTGCCTACCCTACAATCTGAGCAACAACAGTACTGATACAAGCAGTCCACTGTCAGAGGTATCAGAACGATTTTCGCTTATAAATTTCGACTCTTGTTTCCGGACCAGGGTTCCTTCACCATCGTCCCTGAAAGTTTGTAACATAATCACGGAATCACCTTCACTATCCGTTCAATCAACTAAAAGTAAAACGCCAAGTAAAATGGAAGTCATACCAGGCGTTCCTTAAGTGAGTGTTATAGCCCCTCTGCTGTTTCTGAGCTACGTAAACGATTTAGGAGAAAATGGTTCAAAGGGCTCTGAGCACTATGGGACTCAACTGCTGTGGTCATCAGTCCCCTAGAACTTAGAACTACTTAAACCTAACTAGCCTGAGGACATCACACACATCCATGCCCGAGGCAGGATTCGACCCTGCGACCGTAGCAGTCGCACGGTTCCGGACTGGATTTAGGAGACAATCTGAGCAGCCCTCTCAGATTTATTGCAGATGATGCTGTCATTTACCGCGTAGTAGAGTCATCAGAAGATCAAAAGAGATTGCAAAATGTCTTAGACACGATATCTGTACGGTGCGAAAAGTAGCAGTTTACTCTAAATGTGGAAAAGTGTGAGGTCGTCCATGTGTGTACTAAAAGAAATCCGTCAAATTTAGGTTACACGATAAATCGCACTACTCTAAAGCCTGTCAGTTCAATTAAATATCTAGGAATTACAATTACGACTAAATTTGGAACAAACGCATAAGTAATAATAAGTGAAGACGAGCAGAAGACTGCGGTTTATTGGCAGAACCCTTAGAAAATGCAGCACGTCTGCTAAAGAGACTGCCTAGACTACGCTTTTCCATCCTCTTCTGGAGTATTGCTGCACGGAGTGGGATCTGTATCATATAGAATTAAGGGAGGACATCGAAAACGTTCGAAGAAAGGCGGCTCATTTTGCATTATCGCGAAGCAGGGGAGAGTGTTCCACGGATATAATACACGAATTATGATGGCAGCCATTAAAACAAGCGTTTTTCGCTGCAGGATGACCTTCTCATGAATTTTCGATCACCATCTTTCTCCTCAGAGTGTGGAACATTTTGTTGGCGCCCACCTACGTAGGCAAAAATGGTCATACAAAAATAAGAAAAACCAGAGCTGGCGTTGAAAGATTTAACCGTTTGTTTTTCCCAGGCTCTGTTTCAGAGTGGAACGGTAAAAAAAAATAGCTTGAAGGTGGTTCGATCAACCCTCTGTCAGGCATTTAATTGTGAATTGTAGAGTAATGATGTAGATGTAACGAAACGTTGACTTGGTATTTTTATTGCATGGGATGCCATAAAGATTGGTTAGCCACCGATATGTGTCGTTTTAATTGCAAACCATAGACCTCTATGATGTGATACGTGGTTGATTTGTTGGGTCGTCAGCTGTCTCCTCTGCACTCACATTACCTGGAATGCGGAGAGGATTTGAGTTTAGTTCGGAAAATCTATAAAAACGATTACCTTCCTCGTTTGCGTTATCTATAATTCACCAGTTGCTGACGTAACTGTATTAACTTACACCGGTCGTGCCATTGTACCTGGCTTACTTTAACTGCCCAACGATTCCGGTCAGCTTCTCGGCATACTGGCGTCAGCTGCTCGTTGTGACAACACTCCTCTTGCTGCCTGCCCCTCCCACGCCTTTTCTGGCGGTACTTTTCTGTCCATAAACAATTTATGTCAATACGTGCATGGAATGCAACACGCTACGGCTGGAGAGTTAGATACACAGGAAATATATTACAGCACCTTAAGCACTAATGTTCGTGTTCATTTTTCTGTATTACACTTCGCTTTTCAAGCCCTGCGAGTACACTGTGAAATATAACTAGCTTTTCAGACAATTTCTCTAGCAGTTGAGAAAGTTGAAATCTCGAAAATTGAAAGGACTGCATGAAGTACTTGGAAAACGCTAATCAAAGAACAAAAATATGGGAAAGGAAAGTGAGTAAAGTGAGAGAAACATGCGCAATAAGATTGGAGAAACTATCTGATATACTCGTACCTGGTCTACAGCACTGCTTTTCAATATAGCACATCACTATGTGCAGACCTAAAGCGTTAACTGGTATATTAAACTGAGTACTACTAAAAATGAGAGTGTTTTTGACTGGCATCAGATTCTAGCGTTATAAGCTATTAAGTTCGATCGAACTACCGAAATGTTTTCATTTTTTCCTAAAAATATGTAACACAGTACTTCCGCTTCACGCACGGACTTTTTCATGGCTTCATCTAGTCAAGAACAATTGCAAATTTTAACTGTAGATGGCCTTTCATTTAGTTGCACAGACAGCTGAGATCTCCTAGAATATAAAAACAACCAATGAACGACGGAAAACATAAAAAATTGATGACTAGTTTCGTTTGTGTGTACACAACCTAAAGATGTACAAGGAGTTTGTTTGTAGATGCGGTTCTCCGTAGAGTCCAACCTAAAACGTCCATCACAGTGCGTTAGCGGAGCTCCCGCGTAATGATATAACGTATTACTACGGCACTGTAGGACTGTGATGTATTTCTCTGCGTGCTCTGTTTGTGGAATAGCCTGCAGATAGCGATCTGATTCCTCGCAGCCCGCAAAAGTATCGAATCGTATGCAGAGAATTGCAGCCCCGGGACCCACACAGTGGTTCTGGTGCAACAGCAGCTTTGTTGGCGATAGAATCTGATGGTGCGTGTGACCCGGGGCGTGACAAGAGCTGTCATGAGTGGCGAGTAAACTGTAACAGTAGTGTATCCTTCATCAAATAGACTACACCGAGGTACGATGCTCAGCGCTGAACGCCGCCATCAGTGACGAACTGAATAAACTGTCTCCCACAAAACATTGACAATCTGTGCAGAAATAAAAATATAAACGCAGCCAGAATTCTGTACTCGCAACAGCTATATAAAGATCTAAACGTGCTCTAATCGCAACAATTGGAAAGTCTCTTTCAAAGCTTCGAGGATGACTTACATTCTGGAAGCAACCCTTGGATTGTGGCTAAACTGTTTTCGACGATGTCGTTTTTGCTACTATTCATACTGCAGGCAGGTTTACAGGAAAGGCTCTGTGGAGTTTGGGAAGTTGCTGAGACATGCTGGAGGAACTAAATTTGTCAAGGTGGGGGTCTCGATTAGCGCCTTAGTAGTCCAGTCGGTAACAATACTTCCCGAAGCGAAAAATAAGGCTTTTGGTTAGGGGCCCAGTTTTGAAGGAGGTTTTAGCCAGTCATGAAATTCCTAGTAACCTACTGAACAATGCATAGGGAACAATTTTTCTGTTGCTTTTGTCCTCATCGTCAGGAATAAAACTGAGAAGTGCCACTGTTGACCATTGCTCCTAAAGTGTGAACCAGTTTTGCGATCATTCATTAACCCGTTATAGGGTATCTGATGAAAGTGTCTGGACGCCTATTGGCGGTCATTGATACAAAGCATTTCCACCCCTTGCCTTAACGGCTGCTTGAACTCTGCTGGGGACACTTTCAATGGACCTCTGAGTGTCTGTGGAGGAATGGCAGTCCATTATTCCTCAGAGCTGAAACCAGAGAAGGTAGTAACGTTGCACGCTGGGGTCTGCAGTGAAGTCTACGTTCTAACTTATCCCAAACGTGTTCCACTGGGTTCACTGTCATTATCTACAGACCATAGACTCACAGAGGCTGCTTTATGACAGGGTGCATTGTCATGCGGAGACAAGAAATCATCCGCTCCAAACTGTTCCTCTACTATACACAGAAGAAAATGCTGTAAAATCTGTTCATATCTTTCTCCATTCAGACTTATGTTAGGTGCAATACGGTGACAACACCCCAACCACGAAAAACGTCCCTATACCGTAACTCCACCTCCTTCGTATTTCACCGTTGACGCTACACTCGATGGCAGGCAACGTTCTCCAGGCATTCGCCAAACCCAAAGGCTTCCATCGGAATGCCACAGGATATATCGAGATTCATTACTCCCAATCACTCGTTTCCAGTCATCCACTGTCCATTGCCGTCGCTCTTTACGCCACCTCAAGTCTCGCTTAGCACTGACTACAGAAATATGTGGCTTGGTGGAGCTTCTCGACCTCTTGTTTTTAACTCCCCTATGCACAGTCACTGTGATAGCTGTGTTGCTGGTAGCTCTCTGAAACTGACCAGCAATTTCTTCCGCTGATTCATGCGGTTTCTTACAACCTCCTCCGCAATACTCGACGGTCCCTGTCATTCCGTACATGAGGTCTGCCTGATCTCTGTTTAGTTGTGGTTGCCCTTCGCCTTTCCACTTCACAATCACATCAACAGTCGACTTAGACATCTTTAAAAGGATGGAAATGAACCTAACGGATTAGTTACTCTGTTAATATGCAATGATTAGTCCACGCCGGCCGCGGTGGCCGAGCGGTTCTAGGTGCTACAGTCTGGAATCGCGCGACCGCTACGGTCGCAGGTTCGAATCCTGCCTCGGGCATGGATGGGTATGGTATCCTTAGGTTAGTTAGGTTTAAGTAGTTCTGAGTCTAGGGGACTGATGACCTCAGATGTTAAGTCCCATAGTGCTTAGAGCCATTTGAACCATTTAGATGAGATGACTAATAATTATCTCTGCAGAGGATGGTTTTCGCGCAAAACTAGATTTTCCATTGACAGTCTGGTGGTTTTCATATCATGAACTTGACGCTCTTGTTTAGTTGGCAGCTATTCTATCAGCACTGATGTGTTCAACTCTCTTACACATAATTCAAATACGGCTGCGAGCGCGGGAATCATAATTTCACTGTTGGGTACCCTTGCAGTAACACCTCCTTTCGTCTGTTTCTTAAGATTAATATTCAGCACAATGTTTATTACTTTTCGGGCCAAAGTTGAAACGAATGAGTACATGTTTGCGAACTACAACCTAATTTCGGTAACATATACTGCGTAAGAGGTTAAAAACGAATGTTACAGACTGTTACATACGAGCGAAATGCATGTTACAGTGCTATTATGATTCTATCAACTAGACAGTCTGTATTACACTTTCACAGGAGAGGAGTACACTGCACTGAAAGCTCAACATCGTAGAACCTGATAAAGTTGTTATTTGCTTCCAAATAAAATTAATGGCGCATTTATTTTCTCTCTTTTGTTTTCGAAACATTAGGAGACTTTTTACGAGAACAAAAATTTACAGCAAACTGTAAAATATAAAAATTAGCTTGTTGCTGTATTACCTGCTTATTATCCAGACGGAAACCATTTACCAGTATCTACATATCTTACCTACTCAATCAACGAAATTTGTCAGTTGTAACTGGTAACATTTAAAATAAACGAATTAATAAACACTTTTTGCATTGTTTATCTAATATTAGAATTTTTCCATCAGTACCATTGTTAGATGCTTCAGGTGGAAATTCGTGACCTACCGAGACACCTTAACGTCTACTCCTTTATACGAACCAACTGCCACGCAGTAACTTCATTTCTGCTTCTTTGTTATTTCTACTCTTGTCCATTTACTCTCTAATCCTGAGATTCTATACAGTTTCATGTATTTGTTCATTATATCATCTAAAAAATATGATTCAATTAAACTCGCTGGACCACACAGGATTGTCACTTTTGTCCAAATAGCATCTAACACATCTTCTGGGCTTTATAGGCGCTCCACGTGACCGTGGGATGAAGTAGACAAGGCTGACAACAATGTTTAACCACTGCTATCAGAATACATCATGCAGATGGACCAAATTGCGTAAATGTCTTCTCCGACGCCGGGCACATTATTCCGAATAGTTCCGGAGATATTTCCACGGCGTTCCATATCCGGGGACGTTGTGAGGCTGTCAGTAAGTCGGATTGCTCCTCGATCTTTCATATCGGAGGAAAGAGCTGAAGAATTCCTGGTTAAAATGGCGGAGAAAACGAAATTACCTGTTTTGAGTGCACCATAGTGTAGATGTATTGATTCTAGGTACATGTCACTTCAGCTAAAGGATCCTGTGTACTTAAAAAAATTCCCCAGAACATCAGAGTGCCTCTTCCAAATTGAGCCACCTCTCGGACGCGATTCTCCGGCATATTTAGTGACATAGGCGTACTAATTCTCATGGCAGGGGTGTAGTTAATGTTGTGATTGAGCTTTGAAGTTTTAATGTGTCTCGTGAACGAGAAATCCCTCTAGAAAGGTCGTTATGTAAATAATAAAACAATAAAAGAATACTGGCATTATGTGTAATCCTTTATTTGTGTATTAATTAACTGGAAACCTCTTTCGTGCATCTCTAAGTAACTCTCGACAGTGTGATTCTCAAACTGCTGTTTCCAACATCAGCCTCGTGAGCAATAAGAAAGGGGAACGCGAAGAAACGTTAGCGTGGATATGGCGGCAAGGGAACTCTGAACATTTTAATAACGCAATTTTCCTCCGTTTGTTAAGGAAGAGAGGGTGCTCAAAGTACAGTAACAAAGAAGTACTAATGTTTCGGGTTGCAACAGCAACTTATTCAAAAAAGTGGAACACCCACATAAAGCAGTCCAAATTAAACTAAACTCTAATGATGTAGGAAACATGGTGTCAGCATTAAAATTAACATTCCAGAGGAATGTTGTATACGTCGGTCCAGCACGGCCCTCTCTTGTTTGAGTGGAAAGTCAATATTACGCCAAGCTAAGATATGAAAGAACTATAAGGTTTGGACAAAGATATGGAAACACTAGAAACACATCACATTACTTTGCCTAATACGGTGCGGGAAACCCATTGACATTCAAAACAGCTTCCACTCGTCTCGAAATGGATAAATACTGGTACTGTATGGTTTTCAAGCAGATCTTATACCATTCTCCCAGTAAAACAGTGGCAAGTTCAGGTAATGATGACGGAGGTAAATAACGATCACACACTATTCTCTCCAAAGTAGACCTCAAAGGCTTATAATAATGAGATCTGGTAACTGTGGCGGACAGCGGAAATGTTCGTGCTCACAAAACCAGTCCTGCACATCTGAGCTTAATGAACAAGGGCCCAGTCGTCTTGGAATGCAGCATCACCACTGGGAACAAACATTGTGTCCTGGGATGAACGTTATCATCCAAAATGATCTCATAATCCTTGGCAGTAATTCGCCTTGCAGAGTAACCATGGGGACTATAGAATACCACGATATAGCAGCCCATATCACCGAACCCACGCCATGTTTCACTCTTGGGACAGAAACTTGGCTAAAAGTTGGAAAACAGTGTGAAGCAAGACTCATCTGACCAAATGATTTTCATTTGACTCACTGATGGTTGGTTTTGGAATTCCAGCTAGCCCTGCGATTCCCTTCTTACAGAAGGTGCTGACAGAGTTCGCGAGTGCGACGTTAAATTCTGCAGTGACTGTTACAGCTGTCGTCCCATTATATTTCGTCATAATCCTCTTCAATGACCGTCTGTCACGATCATTCAACACACACTATCGTCGGCGCTGTGGCTTACCGGATGATGATTTTTCCTTTGCAGCCAGCAGGCTTGACTAGCATCTGCATTTATGTTCAAGCATGCATTTCTCGCGGTGTTTCCATGTATTTGTTCAACCCCTGCATTGAGAGAAGAGGTAACATAAAAACAGATATCAGTAGATCTCCTCGTTACAAAGGACGTAGTATTAATACGCGAGTGAGTTTGAACGAAAAAAAAAAAAAAAGTATTTGCCATACTGCAATATTTCAATTCATACAGGGCGTTCTTCCGAGACACTGATGCATACTTAAGATGATCACAGAACGAGAAGATCGCTATCTTGTCCACAGGTGGTAACAGCTACGTCCGCTATACTGACTTCAAGGTGGAGTTGTGCGACAGGTGTGCACCTAATTGTGTTGAATGTTAGAAGACTGCCAGTGCTTCCACATTCAGATGTCCAGAGACATCAACGCCTTGTAAGACCACCCCCCTGACTTCAACTGACTAATGATGTAAAATTGTTAATTTGTGGTAAGACCTTATGAGACCAAACTGCTTAGGTCATCAGTCCCTAAGCTTACACAGTACTTAATATAACTTAAACTAAGTTACGCCATGAACAACACACACCCATGCCCGAGGGAGGACTCGAACCTCCGACAGGGAGAGCCGCGCGGACCGTAACAAAACCCTAGACCGCGCGGCTGGCCCGCGTGGTGACTAATTTTCGTAGGATTGGATCACACAGCATTACTTTTACCCTTCATCTTACTGGTTGATCTACTCTGAAGAGCCAAACAAACTGGTACACCTGCGTAATATCGTGTAGAGCGCCCGCCAGCACGCAGAAGTGCAGCAACACGACGTGCATGGACTCAGCTAATGTATAAAGTAGTGCTGGAGAGAATTGACACCATGAAGCCTGCAGAGCTGTCCATAAATCCCTAAGAGTAAGACGATGTGGAGATCTCTTCTGAACAACACGTTGCGAGGCATCCCAGATATGCTCAGTAAATTTCATGTCTGGGGAGTATGGTGGCCAGCGGAAGTGTAAACTGAGAAGAGTGTTCCTGAAGCCACTCTGCACCCATTCTCGACATTCTGGAGGTGTGGGGTGTCGCATTGTCCTGCGGAATTGCCCTAGTCCGTTGGAATGCACAATGGACATGAATGGACGCAGGTGATCAGACAGGATGCTTACGCACGTGTCACATGTCAGAGTCGTATCTAGACATATCAGGGGTCCCATATCACACCATCTGCACACGCCTCACACCATTACAGAGCCTTCGTCAGCTTGAACAGTCCCCAGCTGACATGCAGGGTCAATGGATTCATGAGGTTGTCTCCATACCCGTACACGTCCACCCGCTCGGTAAAATTTGGAAACATGTTGTCTGGTCGGACGAGTCTCCTTTCAGTCATCAACAGCCTAATGTCTGTGTTGACAGGCTCAGCTGAGGTGTAAAGCTTTGTGTCGTGCAGTTATCGAACGGTTCGCATGCTGACACTTGTTAAAGGCCCAGAATTGAAATCTGCAGCAACGTCGTTGGTCCCGTTTTTGCAGGATCTTTTTTCCGGACGCAGTGATGTCGGAGATTTGATGTTTTATCGAATTCGTAATATTCATGGTACACTCGTGAAATGGTCGTACGGGAAAATCCCCACTGCATCGCTACCTGGGAGACGCTGTGTCGCATCGCTCGTGTGACGAATATAGCACCACATTCAAACGCACTTAAATCTTGATAACCTGCCATTATAGCAACAATAACCGATCTAACAACCGCGACAGACGCTTGTCTCACATAGGCGTTGCCGCCCGCAGCGCCGTATTCTGTCTGTTTACATACCTTTGTTCAAATGGTTCAAATGGCTCTGAGCACTATGGGACTTACATCTGAGCTCATCAGTCCCCTAGAATTTAGAACTACTTAAACCTAACTAACCTAAGGACACCACACACTTCCGTGCGCGAGGCAGGATTCGAACCTGCAACCGTAGCGGTCGCGCGGTTCCAGACCGAAGCTCCTAGAACCGCTCGGCCACACCGGCCGGCTCATATCTTTGTATTTGAACACGCAAGCCTATGCCAGTTTCTTTGGCGCTTCAGTGTATGTAGTCTATAAAATAATTTAACTGTTTCACTTAATCTCTTCTAATAACAACAAGCCACATCTTGGCGGCCGCGGTGGACGAGCGGTTCTAGGTGCTTGAGTCCGGAACCACGCGGCTGCTACGGTCGCAGGTTCGAATCCTGCCTCGGGCATGGATGTGTGTGCTGTCCTTAGGTTAGTTAGGTTTAAGTAGTTCGAAGTCTAGGGGACTGATGACCATAGATGTTAAGTCCCATAGTGCTCAGAGCCATTTGAAACCACATCTTGCAAGCGCATGTGGCAAAGTGTGACTAACTTTACTGAAAAATATACTTCATTAGTTAATTGGGTTGTTGCAAAAATTTCTGGGTAAATAAATGTTCTTCATTACCTCCGGTTGCAGACCTATAAGTAGTTGCTAGGTCGGATTAAATCAAGTTCCGGTTACTTAAACTGATTCTGAAATACTAACGATCATAGAGCTTAACGTATAGTGAAATTATAATCAAATCACGATACGACGCTGTCGACAGGCGTTGATATACATCAACACGGACAGTTGAAAATGTTTACCCCGACCGGGACTCGAACCCGGGATATCCTGCTTACATAGCAGACGCTCTATCCATCTGAGCCACCGAGGGCACAGAGGATAGTGCGACTGCAAGGATTTATCCCTTGCACGCTCACCGTGAGACCCACATATCCAACTTAAAGTCCACACACTACATTCGTAGTGCCCCTGCCCATTACACTCATTACTCGCGGCAGACAATCTTACTGAATCCCGTAAGAGTTAGGGCATTACGTGTGCATCCGCACAGGAGAAGGTCAATGGCCGGTTAGCCTTAACTATATGAAGATGGTATCTGTTCTTCATATAGTTGACATAGTATCGCATAAAGCCACACTCACCAGTTTTCATCAAGTGAAGTACGCTAGCGCCTAAGAAATGTAACGTGAAAGCCAAATCAATCCTGACCAGCGACATGACTGTATCAAAATCACCACTTCATTAAAGCTACGTAATTTGGTTTTTAACCTCAAGAGTTTTATAAGTGTGTGAAGTTAGGTTCACGTTAAAATAAAGTTACATCAATTAGTATGAATAACTAGTTTTACACTAAACTAAAATATGCGAATTTTAATCACAGTTCAGACAGATGTAATACGTCTTAAAATCGAAGGACACTTATGATTCTTTGATCAAAGTAAGTGAAAAGACGTAGGTAAGTCTAGGATTACACTTAACTGTGTTCCTATGTGAAACGTTCCATTGTGAATAGCGCTACTAATGTCAATTTGAAGTACTTGGAAAGCATTATGTAAAGCAAAGTTTTATTTTTCTTCTCGAAAAGTATGTGGTTAGATGTTCCTATGAGACGCTTTCAACAAATACGGAGATAGACCCGTTAGATCAATAAAATGTTTCTCGTCGGAAGATAAGCAAAATGGTTGTGTTCGTGGGACGTGTAGTGTATGCGTGACATGGACGCGAACAGTCACTGTGTGCAGGACATGGGCGAGATCTGAGTAGGGAAATAGCAAAAAGCGTGCGCAAAATGCTCCGGAGAGGATGAGTGGCAATACTCTAAACAACCCGACATATACCTTTCCATTCGCTAGCTTTTCATTGTAGTGGCGAGACAACGTAATACCTTCACGTGTTGTGCACACCGTGCGAGCCAACTTTTGTGTACAGACTCAGTCTGCAGGCAACGTTCCTTTCGCGAGCATGACGTGTGCATCTACAAATGACCACAACTAAAGCGACCCTTTTGAACTGAAACTGCATTAGGAGACCACGCTTACATCGGTTGCAGTGTGCTGTAATTTAAAAGTCGTAGTGGTTCTTCAGACGCTGTATTCACATTCCAGACAATATAACTGGATTTCCCAGCGCCATTAATCGCTGCTGCTGTTGCTCCTGCCGATCTCCGAACACGTCGGGCCAGCCTGAACTAAGAGGTTGAGGTACAATAAGCACAGATGTCCGCGTTAACCGTTGCACGTAGGTCAGAGGTACCAAGAGTTTCTTGAATGAACGAAGATTATTTAATCAGAGTAGGAACTACTTGGTATTGTACCCAAAACGTTAGTTCCTCTTTCCTTAATAAACCTAGAGAAACTGTAGCATTAAAATGCTCAGAGTTCGCTTGCTATCATACCCACGCTAACGTTTCTTCCCCCTCTATAATTGCTCGATACGTTAATGTTTGAAATAATATACTGAGAATTGCGCTGTCGCACAGTTTCTTAGAGGTGCAGGACAGAGTTTTCCAATTAATACACAAATGACGGATTACACATTAATCCAGTATTTTCTTATTTTCATAAAGACGTTTCTGGAGAGAGTACTCGTTTACAAGACACTTTGAAATGTACACTGATGGGCCAAAACATTATGTCCACCTACTTAATAGCTTGTTAATCCGTCTTTGGAGACAAATACATCACTGATTCTACGTATCAGTAATCAAATGGTTCAAATGGCTCTGAGCACTATCGGACTTAACATCTATGGTCATCAGTCCCCTAGAACTTAGAACTACTAAAACCTAACTAACCTAAGGACAGCACACAACACCCAGTCATCACGAGGCAGAGAATCAGTAATCCAAAAGTTTGTTGGTATGTTGGTGGAAGTATACGACATTAAAGGCCTACGCACAGGTCATGTAATTCGCGTAGGTAACGGGCTGCTGATTTGCGTATAGGGTGATGAAGCCCGATAGCGATCTAGATGAGTTTCATAGAATTTACAGTCTGGAACCGCGCGACCGCTACGGTTTGTTAGTTTTCACTGCACATATTCTGGACACCGTTGAAGAAATCGTTATGATAAGAGTGGGGAAGCCGGCCACCGTGACCGAGCGGTTGCTACGGTCGGAGGTTCGAATCCTGCCTCGGGCATGGATGTGTGTGATGTCCTTAGGTTAGTTAGGTTTAAGTAGTTCTAAGTTCTAGGGGACTGATGACCTCAGAAGTTAAGTCGCATAGTGCTCAGAGCCATTTGAACCACAGAATTTATATCAGGTGAATTTGGTCGCCAAGACATCAACGTGAGTCTACTATAATGCTCCTCAAACCACTGAAACACTGTTCTGGCTCCGAGACACGGACAATTATGCTGCTGAAAGATGACATCGCCGTCGGGGAAGACATCAAGCATGAAGGGATGCAGTTGGTTCGCAGTGGTCATTGTGTGTTTAATTACTATCACAGGCCCCATGCAACCGTAGTATAATGTCTCCCATAGCATTACACTGCTTCCACCAGCCTGCGTCAGTGACGTGTTGCACGTTTCGGGTCGCCGTTCACCTCGACGTCGGAGTTTGTGGAGACGACCATCTACCTAGTGTAGCAAAAATGTGATTCACCCGAAGAGCCGACATGTTCCCGTTGACTGAAGGTCAAATCCCGATAGTCCCGTGCGCACTGCAATCATAACTGACGACGTAGTTGGGTCAACATGTGAACAAATAGGGGTGGGTGGTCTGCTGCGGAGCTCCATGTTCAACAATGAACGATGAACGGTGTGCTCCGAAACACTTGTTTGTGCACCAGCATTGTGCTCTTTCCGCAGATATGCCACAGATCACCATCTGTCCTATTTCACAGAGCAGAGAATCCTCCGTACCCCACGTTCTGTGGAGGGTCGTAGACGTCGAAGCATCTGACGCGTAGTGGTTATTTCACTGTCCCACCTCTTACCGTACATGCTCACGACAGTAGCACGTGAGCATTCGACAGCTTCGCCGTTTTCGAGGTACTCGTTCACAGGCTCTGGGTAATAATAATCTGCCCCTTGTCAAAGTCGCTTACCATTTTGGATTTCCCCATTTGCAGCCCATATCTTCGCTAGGGTGATCCCCCGTCCGCGTCTGCTCCGCTTATATACTTTTTTTACCACATCACGTGCCTGCTACGTCACCAGACGGCATACAACGTCGCGGTGGGCAGTCGTCATAATGTTTTGCCTTATCAGCGTACGCACTCACTTCTCTTTTCCTGGTGAACATTTGTACTTGCCAAAAACTCAATCATGTTGGCGACATTTCGCTGTGACGTGGAACGTCTCAACTATTTTACAGAAATGATCGACGCTTTTACATTCAGATTCGCACAGTTCGCTCGCTTACTGACGGCCACAAGCTCTGCGTTAGCGAATGCTTTTCGAAACTGTGCCGTGTTCATTCTTAAGCTCAAAGAAACAGTAATACCATTTGACGTTCGACTTCATTATGCACATATTATAAAACACAATCACTGAACTAATCCTTCACTATCAAAATTTTGTGTACCCGTCATCTTTTATACAGTGCCTCTCTCCTATGTTCTAAATATGCAGCAATATTTGAGTATCTTGCTGTACAGGATTACACCAGATACGTACAACCAGTGTGAATGTAACATCCTTATCGACAGTGAATTGTTTCACTAAAACTTACGGATTAAATCTTTCATTCCAGTGTCTCACTATAACAGTTTGTTGAATACATTTTTTAATCAAAAATAGATAAAGTTTTAATAGAAGTTAACTCTGAAATCCATGTTTTGAATAATGCCACGTCGAAATTGAGGTATATGATACAAAGCAAAATCTCTGTATCAACAGATGTAGGGCTTATGCTTTCAGATATTTTCATTCACCAAAACTAGATGCTGTAGGATGTAAACTACTCATTAAGCTTACCTAATGTGCTCCTGTATAAGCTAAAAGGAAACTATACTGCTGGAAATAGATAAAACATTTCCTAATCATAGGGGATTTCAGTACTAAGTTAACTAAAATTAGACGTCAGCTAAGGATAAATACATATACTGATGAGCCAAATCGATATGACCATCTGTTTAATATCATATCGCTCCATCTATGGAACGCAATACAGCAACGATTCTCTGTGGGGTGGATGCGAAAAGTCATTGGTAGATTTCCGGAGATTTGTGGCACCAGAGATGTACATACAGGTAAAGCAATACTTGTATATTTTATTGTATTGTAAGTTAACTGGGGCGTAGAAACAACGGAGAGGCTCCGTCCCTGCCGCAGCCGCAGTGGTCCACAACCCCACGACGACTACCGCAGTCCACTTCACCCCTCCGCCGCTCCACACCGAACCACTCTTTCAGGGTTACTGTGTGGTTCGGCCCTCGGTGGACCCCCCCCCCCCTCCCCCAAGGGAACGTCTTACACCAGACGAGTGTAATCCCCATGTTTGCGTGGTAGAGAATTGGTGGTGTACGCGTACATGGAGAACTTGTTTCCGCAGCAATCGCCGACATTGTGTAGCTGAGGCGGAATAAGAGGAACCAGCCCACATTCGCCGAGGCAGATGGAAAACCGCCTCAAAACCATCCACAGACTGGCCGGCTCACTGGACCTCGACACCAGTCCGCCGGGCTGATTCGTGCTGAGGACCAGGCGCTCCTTCCCAATCCGGAAAACCGTGAGTTAGACAGCACGGCTAACCGGGCGGGCTTACTTGTATATTACAGCTCACTGTTTTATGGACGCGGAGCTGGAGCCCGATAGCGTTCCAGAAGTGTTACATCGGATTACAGCAGACTAATTTGGTGGCTAAGACATCAACTATCACGCTCTTCAAACTACTGCAGCACGATTACGACCCGACAGTTATCCTGTTAGAAGACAGTACCGCCGTCGCGGAAGACAAAGCATGAAGGGATACAGGTGGTTCCTATAATATTCATATTCTACATAGGTGTCGTGGTGCCTTCGATTACTATGAGAGGCTCCATGGGAACCTAAGTGAATGTCCTCTCCCTCCCTCCCCCCCTCCCTTAGCATAATATTGCCCCCACCAGCCATTGCACAGTGCAACCGTTCGCCTGGATGACGACCTATCCGTACACGACCATCGACCTAGTGATTTATCCGACAAGGCGACATGCTCCCATTGACCCACGATCCAAGATCAATGATCTCATGCCGACTACAATCGTAACTGACGAAATGGTGCTCCAAAACACTTTTGCCTACGTCAGCATTGTGCTCTGTCGTCAGATCTTCCACTGATCTTTACAGATAGGACAAGCCTCCGATCTCCACTTACTGTGACGAGGCGTAGACAGTCAAAACCTGGTCGCCTGCTAGTGGTTCACCGTCCTTCAACCACTTTCCATAGAAGCCCACGACAACAGACCGTGTACAGCCCACCAGATTCGCCGATTCCGAGATGCTCGTTCCCAGGCGCCGGGACACAATGTGTGAAAGTCGTTTATATCACGAGATTTGCCCATTTGCAACCCGTATCGCCTCTAGAAGGATTCTCCGCTGGTCTTTACACCGCCTGCACAGGGCCTCTCTCCTAAGAGGCGTCAGGCGCATTTTCTCTTATATTTCAGCAGGCATTTTTTTTGTTTTGTTTGTATTGTGTAGCTGGAATCAGCCCAAACAAACAGTGCTCCTCTAGTCTTTCATGCGACGCCCACTACTGACGGAAAGTCTCGTCTTGTTCGCAGTTGCAAGCAAAATGATTTCTAGCGCGGAATTTTACGTGCCCAGTCGATACAGTGATCCCCCAATTCGTGTAGTGCGATATTTGTTTTATCGATTTCTATAAAAGGGGGGGCGGCAAAACTAAGAATAACCGGTACTCCAGCAACGACAGCATCGCCCTGGGCCTGGTGATCGCAAAGAGCAATCGGTTGAAACCGATAGCGGTTTTTTAGTTCTGAATAACCGGTATTTGTCTGGTCTCAGATATAGCAGGTGTTATTTTTTACTAATAGCTGGGTAAAAAAATCAAAATATCAGTTGGCCGTAGTAGCAGGGCCAAAATTTTTGTGCCGGCTGCTGTGGCCGAGAGGTTCTAGGCACTTCAGTCCGGAACCGCGCTGCTGCTGCGGTCGCAGCCACCCCTACCTGGCCCTCACTTACTGCTACCGCCAAGCATGAAGCGCGACTAAGTCGCTCCTGGATTTCTGTGTATTCCTCGTGTTTTACTGTCCCTGTTAACACCTACCGATAAAACGAATACCGGGATAAACTAATATGGGAACGATCTGTTGAATGGACAAGTAAAATTCCGATTTAAAAATAATTTTTTATGTAATGGGAAACAAATCGACGCTTTCTGCTGACACTGGGCGTCGCATGAAAAAGATGACGAGAAGGAATTTTATGTGCTGACTCCAACTACACAATGCAAAAACGAAATTGGAACTATCTGCCGAAGCACCAGAGAAAAGTCGCCTGACGACTCTTGGGACAGAGGCTCGATGTAGTTTCCTTAACGTGTCACATGCCGGCAACGAAACCAGGCGGTATTCAGCCTCGCGGGGGATTGTGGTCGTAACTTTTTGCTCATCAGTGTATCTTTAATCAAGGAAACGATGGATTCCAGAAATTTCTCAAAGAATATTTCACGAGAAGATGTCTCTCGAGGTACGACACTTCAAACAAACAAAAATAGCCATTGCGAAGAGATGCGTTAACCAATACGCTCACATAAATTTTAAGCGAGACTTATATTTTATAAAAATCATTCTTTGAAGTTTTTAGACACACTTTTGACGTAATGTGGTGAGGTTACATTACAAGTAATTTCAGGTATTGGCGAACGGGAGCAATACTGAAGCAAGAAAATTAATACAACATTAGGGACTGAATAAGAAAGAACAGAGGAATAATCTATGGGCTTATTTGAAAGAACAAAGCTCGAAATTAACCATAAGCGATTTAAGAAAACAGAAAACCCAAATGTGGATTAACGGGCGGAAATTTGAACCCTGACGCTTCTGAATGTAGCTACGTGCAGTATCTCAACTGGGGCGCTACCTTGCTCGGTAGTCTTGTAACTAAGTGTATTGCTGAAGCTTCATGATCGTCTCAATACTGAGCCAGGTGAGTGAGTTCGACGTAGGGTTCCCGAGTTTTACAAGTCAAGATCTATCTCCAAGTTAGTTGTTTATCTACAGAGCCACGGAAACCTTATACTGAGCAAATGGTTCAAATGGCTCTGAGCACTATGGGACTCAACATCTTAGGTCATAAGTCCCCTAGAACTTAGAACTACTTAAACCTAACTAACCTAAGGACATCACACACACCCATGCCCGAGCCAGGATTCGAACCTGGGACCGTAGCAGTCCCGCGGTTCCGGACTTCAGTGCCAGAACCGCTAGACCACCGCGGCCGGCTATACTGAGCAACCCCGGCAGAAATCGTGGAGATGGATACAGCACGGGCGAAGTAATTAAGTTTCCCTCACTTTCCGCCACTAAGACTATGCATGAAGCGACAGACGGAATATGACTCAGCAAAATTTGTACCTGACACTGTGCAGTTTTGCCCTAAATTCAAATAAACGGCTGTGTCTAAATTGTCTGCTGGGCTCAGTCAAAGTCACATTCCCCGCCACTGGTTTAAAATAAAATGTTAAAGGCAAAAAATTAGTGAAAATATTCAAATGACATGTCGAATACCACGAAACACGAAACTTAGAGAACAGAAATCATGAGCATAAGGGGAAAAAATTACAAGAGGTGCAATTCTAGGCGTACACCTGTTTCAAACTATCACCGCCATGAGACGTAGCTTTAGAGTGGAGCGTATTAAGTTGCCAGCTAATGCTTTGGCAGTCCGCGTTCAATGAACGGCAGAACACACATCTGCACGAACGTAGACGGTAGTGCATTACGCATTGCATTTTCTGTCTGCAGCGTTTTTGGCACTAATTGAATTTAATGGCTCAGTTGCGATGTCTGGTGTTAGCAGTCCACCCTTCCTCGGAATTACATATTTCTCGTCATAAAAACTTAAGCAGTAACTTACTGTTGTCGTCTTGAAGAAGTATTCGTCTAGAGGCTCTTCTCCGAAGCGGAATGGGATTCAAATGCTGTGGTCACCACGGAAGTTCAGTGTCTAGTGCACCGACTGTTCCGAAGTAAGCAAGTTTCAGCCCACGGGACGCAGGCCTCGGCTCGATCCTCACACCTGAAAAATAATGACATTTTAGCAGAATTCTATGAACATATTACTAAATCTCAAAGTTTTGCTTTACTTGCAATCTCGCTACCAGAAAGTATTTGCAGCATTGCTCTAAATGTAACAGAACAAACATCATTCACCACTGATAGATAGATGGAGAGAGAGAGAGAGAGAGAGAGAGAGAGAGAGAGAGAGAGAGAGAGAGAATTAGTGGTAGGTATTTTGTTGGAACTCTGTCTCAGCGACCATTGAAAAACTGTCTCGTGGAGATCTTGGGTTTGATTTCCGGTTGTTGTTGTTGTCTTCAGTCCTGAGACTGGTTTGATGCAGCTCTCCATGCTACTCTATCCTGTGCAAGCTTCATCATCTCCCAGTACCTACTGCAACCTACATCCTTCTGAATCTGCTTAGTGTATTCATCTCTTGGTCGCCCTCTACGATTTTTACCCTCCACGCTGCCCTCCAATACTAAATTGGTGCTCCCTTGATGCCTCAGAACATGTCCTACCAACCGATCCCTTCTTCTAGTCAAGTTGTGCCACTAACTCCTCTTCCCCCCAACCCTATTCAATACCTCCTCATTAGTTACGTGATCTACCCACCTTATCTTCAGCATTCTTCTATAGCACCACATTTCGAAAGCTTCTATTCTCTTCTTGTCCAAACTAGTTATCGTCCATGTTTCACTTCCATACATAGCTACACTCCATACAAATACTTTCAGAAACGACTTCCTTACACTTAAGTCTATACTCGATGTTAACAAATTTCTCTTCTTCAGAAATGCTTTCCTTGCCATTGCCAGTCTACATTTGATATCCTCTCTACTTCGACCATCATCAGTTATTTTGCTCCCCAAATAGCAAGACGCCTTTACTACTTTAAGTGTCTCATTCCCTAATCTAATTCCCTCAGCATAAAGCTGCATGCCCTCGGGAAAAATTACGGCTGTAGTTTCCCCTTGCTTTCAGACGTTCGCAGTACCAGCACAGCAAGGCCGTTTTGGTTAGTGTTACAAGGCCAGATCAGTCAATCATCGAGACTGTTGCCCCTCTTCAGGAACCACACGTTTGTCTGGCCTCTCAACAGATACCCCTCCGTTGTGGCTGCACCTTCGGTACGGCTATCTGTATCGCTGAGGCACGTAAGCCTCCCCACCAACGGCAAGGTCCGTGGTTCATGGGGGGAGGTGATTTCCGGTACTCTCAACGATTTTGCGTTGGTGGGAGGTCTGGATGACACGCTTAGCCTTATGATGACTACTGACAAGGCGACTTAAGTGGAAGTTGGCGTTGGTTCGACAGCTGATAGTAACGGGGAGGACAGCGCTGGTTAACGACATGCTCCTCCATGATCACGACCACTGAAATTTTGGAGGATTATCGTATACGGTGTGTCGTCACTCTGTGTCTCAATGGTAGGGCCAGGCGAAATGGTCCAGTGTAAAACACTTGAATCGGATTTGAATGGACGGTGCTTTAAAACACGTGCTCATAGTGATTTAGGCTTCCCGTTGTTTCCCTGGATCGCCAAAGGGAAATTTTGAAAGGGTTCCTTTGAAAAGGACAAGGTCGATTTCTTTCCTCATACTTCCCCAATACGAGCTTGTGCTCCGTCTCTACTGGCATCGTCGTCGACGAGACGTTAAACGCTACTACTCCTTCCCTTTCTTCCATGGGCGTATAACAGTAATTTTATTATTGTTACCAAGATAGTGGGGACAGCACGTCTGTAGTCTCAGAAAGCATCGTGAGGGGCTGTGTAAGCTAGAGATAAGACTGGATGAGATCGTAGTGTATTTGGTAGTGGCTAGATCGTTGGCAGAAGACGCATCGGGCACATAATTTTCGTAGTCTTTCTGGCGCTGGGATTTTTATGGGTCACTATCGCGTCAGCAATTCAACCGAAGGACTTCAGGCTATATAAATCGACGTAGTCGAGGACCAACAGAAAACACCGAAGATTAGCACGAGGTTTTTGTTTTTTTAATTGATCACTGTCAACGCTCAATTCGACAGATACAATTATTTAATATAAAGATCGAAATAGGATATTTTTAAGTATTACACAAAAAGAAATTATTTAAAAATAAGAGAAAATTGTGAGAGATAATTAGCCTAAAAAGTACATTAGTGTGACTGCACCATTTGGTTTTGCTTCTTTGTGTTTAATTTTCATTGGGCAGAGAGTTACTTTATCCTTCGAGAGTATCGTTCCTTTGCTTCCTGGGTCCACTTTCTTCCTTTTGCAGACATCTTTCTTCCCGGAATCATGCCTTCTGTGTCACTTCTCTAAAAAGTATTTGTTATCTACTACGTCCAGTTTGACTCCTGCGTTTCCATTCGGTATATGCTGTCATAAAACTGTAGTCTTCTTTCCCTCAATTTCTCAGTTAGCTTTTACATTTTTAAATGGAGCTCTCTGTTTGATCTTAATCTGTATTCAGCATAACTGCCCATTACTTCTAGATCCCAGTACTTTCCTTTGAATTCTTTCAACTTTTTCCAGTTTCTCAAGATCCCCAAATATTGCTGGTTTAGTGTTTCTGCTGCATACAGTGTTTCAAGCCATACCACTCTTTGATATTGTCTTAGTTTTGTGATCCAGGACTAAGTCTTTCTCTTACTTTTTTGTCATTTGGAATGTCCTTTCCATTTTCTGTGGCTATCTTTTCTTTCGTGTTGCTTGTTGTCCATTCTCCTAGATATTCGAAGTAGTTTTAGATATTGTGTTTTTACAAATTTTAACATCTGTAGGGACATCATTGATAATTGCCATGGAATGTGTTTTTCAAATGATATTTTTAGTCCTATTTTGTTTGCTCGTCTCTAAGGTTCTGTAATTCGTTTTTTGGCACAGCCTAGTAAGTCAGTAATTCCATGTCACCTGGGAAAGCTAGACAATCTATGGCGATCTTATTTGAGTTTCTTCACAGTTGAACACACTTAGTATTGATGGATTTTCTCCATTCTCTAGCTTCACTAATTTGCAGTTAAAAAGTAGGGAATATAAACCATTTCCCTGTGTTACTCCTGATTTTATTTCAAAGGGTTTTGACAGTTCCCCATAAATTCAACTTTTGATGTGTTTCTTAAAGTTCCTTTAATTATTTCTGTTTTACTGTCGAGTCCGAATCCCTTTAAAATGCTGATGAGTGCATTTCCATAAAGTGATAGATATGCTTTATATATATCCACAAGTGATCAAGTGTTTAAAGTTTATGATTTTTCCCATTTCAGTTATGTTCTTTAGATTTAGTATTTGTTCTGCACAAGATCTTTCCTTCCTAAATCCTGCTTGATACTCTCCTAGTTGTGGATCGAGTATTCCTAGAGCTCTCTTTAAAAGTGTCATGAACAAGATCTGATATGTCACTGGCAGGAGGCAGATCCATCTGTAACTGTTACAATCAGTTTTCTTTCCTTTTTTATGTAACGGGTGTATTAACGCAAATGTTCATTTTGAGGGTAAGTTGTTTGTTGTCTAAATTTCGTAAATGATTTCTGTTAGACACAGAATAATATTGTCACTAGACAGTTTCCGCAATTCAGCAACTATATTGTCTTCTCCTGGTGCTTCGTTATTTTTAAGTTGTTGTTTGATTTCCTGATTTCCTCTATTGTTTTATGGCGTTCAGTCAGGTTGTATTTTTTGATAGCGTTATTAAAATGAAATTCTTTCGTTGGTAGATCACAGTTATGTAGTTCTTTGAAGTAGTCCACAAGTATTCAGCAGTTCCCTGTGTTATTATACAAGTCTTCTGTATTTCTGCATATATAAATTTTAAACTCGATGGCGTGTACTTCTTTAAACTATTTTTGAATGATGTTTTATAGAAGTTCTTTGTGGGGTTCTGCTTAAAAGATGATTCAACTGATGTTAGTTGATCTTTTATTTGTTGTGCTCTGATCTTTTTGAGACCTTTTGATGTATGTGTCCTTGCTTCTATAAAACTTTTTCCTGGTCTTGTCACTTTTACTTGCGTTCCAGATATTTCAATCCCTCCAAGACATCGCCATCATCATTCCACCAAGCATGTTTCCAATTCTTTTTCAGACACTCAAAGAGTCACCTAAGATACCTGGAAGCACGATAAACCAACTTTAGTAATTAGCAAAAACTTAGTAAGCCCTCGAGGTCGCGAGAGACATATCGTGTTTACTGAAGGCAGACAATCAAACAATGGTTACTTAACATACGCTAGTGCCAACGTTTGACGGAACTTGGGGGCTATAATTTCAAGATGCCTTCCCACTACCATTCTAGCCCGCAATAAGTACCTCGCACATAGCTGGAAACCTTCACGTCACCCCAATGAAGTGTTTCAAAATGGAGAAGTAACATCTTAGAATATAACACAAATTCCGACCTCCACGAATAACTAAATAAATGCTGCTTGTCAACGTCCTTCGTTACATTGAGCTACTGATTTTTTAACGTTTCATCGACGTGAGTACAAGTTAAGTCTGACAAGGACAGTGGAGATAAACGACTTTTGCAGTTTACGGAAATCAGACATCTGCATCAGGATGGCTGGGCGGAGATCTGAAACCCTGCTCCTCGAGTGAGGTGGAATGATCACATTGGCTCAGCGGCAGATAAGTCAGATGGCAAACTTTGGTTCATTTGTAGGATACTGGGAAAATGCAATCAGTATACACAAGGACATAGTTTACAAAACAGGCGTGCGACCCTTCCTAGACTACAGCTCAAGTGCGTAGCATCTATTCCAAATAGGACTAAAAAATGGTTCAAATGGCTCTGAGTACTATGGGACTTAACCTCTGAGGTCATCAGTCCCCTAGAACTTACAACTACTTAAACCTAACTAACCTAAGGACATCATACACACCCATGCCCGAGGCAGGATTCGAACCTGCGACCGTAGCGGTCGCGCGGTTCCAGACTGTAGCGCCTAGAACCGCTCGGCCATCCCGGCCGGCAATATTGATCGTATAAAATATGGGCAGTAAAAATGATCACGTGTTTATTCCACCGATGGGAGAACACCACGGAGGCTGTGAGAAAACTGATCTGGCAGATGCATGTAGACAGAAAGTGTCTCACGAAAGCCTACTTGGAAGTTTCAAGAACCAGTATTGTGAAAGAAGTATAGAAATACTGAGCAGTCCCTTACTTACCGCTCCCACTGAGACCACAAAGACAAGATTAGACCGACGGCGGTGCGCACAGGGACAATGATGAAGTCTTTCTTTCCGCTATCCAAACACGAATAGAAAGCTTAATACATGGTACTACGTGAAGTAGTCTATGCCTTACACCCCACAGTAGTTCGTAGCGTGTAGATGGATTACAGCCCAGTGTCTTAATCACTATTCCATTTTGTTAGATTCTGGAAGAGTGTTTTTGTTACAGGTATCGTGTGATGATATTTCATTTGTGGGAAGCTGAACAGCACGATTATCAGGGCCCGTACAAATTCCCAATGTTTTCGCAGTTCAGTCGCGCCACTGTTCCCGAAGGATGATAATGAAATCAGGAAGGCAACCGAAACACCCAGTCCCCGGGCGGAAAAAATCTCCGAGCCGACCGGGAATCGAACCCCGGACCCCCGTATTCCAGAGGCAGGAACGCTAACCACTTTTTTTTTACAGCGGAGTGTGCGCTGATATGAAACTTCCTGGCAGATTAAAACTGTGTGCCCGACCGAGACTCGAACTCGGGACCTTTGCCTTTCGCGGGCAAGTGCTCTACCAAACTTTTTTTTTGTTTTTTTTTTACGATAGGGAATGTTCAAAATTTGGGCTGGACCTCCCGTTTACTAGACAGATACACTGACCACTGTTTCCTTTTTTTTTGTTTTGTATTGTTGTTTTTGTTTTTCTTTTGTTTTTCTTTTTGAAGTTTATTTTTTTGTTGAAATTGTAAATTTTTCCTCTACCAACTTTTGTTTTTATATGGAAAAATGCGTCGTTAAGTTACGACAAACAAAAGTAGAATGTACATCCGTAGAAACAACAGAACAAAGTTCCTTCTGAACAATGAAATAGAATTCGAAACTAATAGTATGATGATAGATAATAAGGAAAGAAAAATGTAACCAAATCCCGCACGCCATTCCATGTGCGTGGCCCATCTGCGTACAGATTCCATGTTCCAAATTGGTACAACATTACGCAGCGTGTGGAGCCCCATGAAGGCGGTCATCCTCTGCCCTGTACCCCCCAACTGTGAGGGGGGTTATCGAAGACACTGCGCAAACAGTACGCAAATAGTTGTCGGTATCGGGGTGTACACTCAAGTGTGCTGTGACTGTCCTGGAGAAATTGCCAGTAATCAAGTACCATCTTCTCATTATCTCGAAAGAGGTAGTATATGGACATGCCTTTAAACCATGTGAGAGCGTGAGTCTTCGCAGGTGGGAAATAAGTATCCTCTGGACAAAGGAGGAGCCGTGGCTCAATTGTGCGAGTCGCGATACGTAGGTAGCAGGCGAGGATCTTCTGCACTAGCAGCCATAGCAGCCATACCTCTAACGCCGATCCACATGCTAAACGGTGTTCGTCAGTATCCACGAGGTGGCAACGTGGCAACGTCATCCCAATAGCGTGCAGCCTTTTTCGTGTTACAACCTTTCCGTTCACCACCTGGTGCCCGCGTGGAGAGGAACGGCTTCTCGACCGCTCTCCACACTGCAGGCCATAGGGTGGTCGGGCTTTTCCTCTCAATCACATTGCGAGGGATGGACCTCAGCAGCTGCCTGTAAACGTCTCTCACCTTGGGAGTGCGAGTGTTGGGGAGGTCTGGGTGCACGTAACTATACTCAAGAATAAATACCGAGAGGTGCGAGAGTGAGGGTGTAATGTGCGCAACCGTGACAGGTGGCAGAAGAGACGCCGGCAGCAATTCCTCTAACAGACGACCCGTAAGGGAAGCATCTTTGTGGGTCTACAATTTCATCATTGTGCACAAGTATAATGCTGTAGCCCTCGCTCGTACATTTATAAGTCCCAGTTCGCCATCACGCGGAGGGAGGGTGAGTGTTTCGTAGCGGACTTTGAATAGGTGTCCGGCGGTAAGGTAATATCCAAACACTGCGTGCAGTCTGTGTGCCATCACTGTCGATATCGGTAGGACCTGAGCCATGTGGATCATCTTAGGTATTCCACACGCTGTAGGAGGTCCATCCGTCGAAGTAAGTTCCGGCGAACTTCTGTGCGTATTGCCTGTAGTAATCGTGCATAGTTCATGGCAGCCCTGCGGCGCACATCCTGTGTAAATGTTATGCCAAAGAACCGGATCTTGTTGACTAGTGGGAGTGGAGATAAAGCATCCTCCTGTAGACCTCTCCCAATGGGCATAGCTGCCGACTTGGCCACATTCATGAGGTTGCCCGCTGCCAAACCATAGCGATTGATCCATTGTATCACCGAGCGTACCTCGTCACCAGATCGGACAAGTAACAGAAGGTCATCAGCATATATCCTGCAGTGAAAGGTGTGATCCCTCAATGACATGCCCGAGAGCCTTTTTTTCAACCCTCCGACAAGTGGTTCGAGTGCGATCGCGTAAACGATCATGGAGAGTGGGCATCCTTGGCGAACTGACCGTCGGATCGGAAAGAGACCCACAATCCGTCGATTCACCAGTACACGGGCTGGAGCTCCACGGAAAAGGCGCTGAAAGATGTCAAGAAAGTCAGGCGGGAAGCACATGTGGGCCATAACGGACAGAAGGAACTTGTGGTGAACTCTGTCGAAGGCGTGGTCGAAATCAATGGAGATCAGAGCAGCTCGAAGGTGACAGGATGTGGCGATGGCTATTAAATCCCTGCATTCGCAGGTTGCCGTTTGCATGTTGGTCACTCCGCCCTGTGTCGTTTGCTCCATGGAGAGGAGTAGGGGCAGAACCTTCTTTATGCGGCTGGCGAGTAGTCGGGCGAAGATTTATAGTCCGCGTTGAGCATTGTAATTGGCCTGTAGTCCTCGACCGTCCGACCTCTGGAAGGCTTGTGTATCGGTATGAGGAGACCTACCACGAATGCAGGTGGCACGTGGGAACGGGTGGGTCATCAGTTCTTGGTACATGGTGATCCATCGGGGCATCATGAGATCGCGGAAAGTCCGATAAAACTCGAGCGGCAGTCCGTCTGGCCCGGGAGATTTGTTGAGTGCTCCCTTGTTAAGCGCGTCCTCGATGTCGTCCCGCGTAAGTCCAGCTAACAGCGTCGCCGCTGCTGCATTGTCGAGGGTGTGCGACACGTGTCGTGCCCATCCGCTTCCTCTGTATTCACCTCGTCGTAAAAGCGGCGATAGTGATCTGCAAAGGCTTCTGTAACCGCCGCCTGAGTCATTACGACCCTACCACCTGGCAATATGAGGTCCGTGATCAGCTGCTGTCGGCGTCGGCGGCTGTCGAGCACCATGTGATGCATAGACGGGTTTTCTCCTTCCGCTCGGTTTTGACGTCACGATCGCATGACGACCCCCCCTCCAAAAATTCTTCGTAAGCGACAATATTTTACCTTTAATTCGGCGGCTTTCCATTTGTCGGTTTGGAGATGGTGGTTAGCTGGTGAGTTCGCGGAGCATCGTGTAATAAAAGTCCAATGTGTGACGATGCCACGCTGCGATATCTTTTCCGAACTGTGTTAGCACAGGCCGAAACCCTGGTTTCGTACATTCCACCCACCATGCTAGAGTCGAAGGGTATCGGGGAAGACGACGTTCGCAATTCAGCAATGTGTTGGCGATAATCTGACGGCATTCCGGGGCTTGAAGATGTGCCACATTCAGCTTCCAGGGTCCTCGGCTGCGCCATATCCGCTGCTGCTGTAGAGTGAGTGTGCATATGAAAGCGCTATGATCGGAGAAGGCAAGCGGCCAACGTTTGGCGTCCAATACTCCCGGCGCTAGAGCTCGTGAGACATAAATGCGGTCTAGGTGACTGGCTGAGTGACTAGTAAGATATGTCGGCCCGGGACGGTCACCGTGCACTGTCTCCCACGTGTCCGTGAGAAGCATATCACGAACCAGCAGCCGAAGTTCTTGACAAGTCGAGAAATGAGGGACTTGGTCTATGGGGTGGAGCACACAGTCGAAGTCGCCGCCGAAGATATATTGATCGAAGCAACTGATAAAGAGGGGGGCGATATCCTCGGAGTAGAACAGCGATCGTTCGCGGCGTTGGTCAGTTCCTGATGGATCGTAAATGTTAATGATGCGCGTGCCCAGTGCTGTGATCGCCAGCCCCCTTCCTGACGGAAGGTAAGTCACTTCTTCGATGGCAATTCCGTCGCGCACTAGTATTGCCGTACCGCTGCCATTCGGTCCGCCGTTGACATATATGTCACATAACCGTAGAAAACAGGGAGGGCCGCTATATACACTTCTTGCAACAGGGCAATGTCAACATCCGAAGAACGAAGCATCTCACGCAGCAACTGGATCTTCACTGCCGTTCGTATCGTGTTGAGGTTAATCGTGGCGATACGATAAGCTTGTTGCCGAACCGCAGGTGCTAAGTGATCCATTAAGACTGAAATTACCTATGACGCTTCTGACTGTATTGACACCTCCGCCTCCCCCCAAACCTCACCTGCTGTCCTTTCTAGAGAGCCGGCGCCAATGGCGTGGGCCCTGTTGGCGTAACTTGCATGGTGCCGTCGTCGTCGTGGTCATCCGCCCACGTCGGGGAACTGAAAGCAAGATCGGCCTCCCTAGCTTCCTCAGGACACGGCATGGGTGCTTACACTCTAGAAGGTGGTGGGCAGCATCTGTCCTGCATCTCGGCATCCGATTTTGCCACTGTAGATATATGTGGTTTGTCCTCAGTTCCGTTCGGTGGTGCCACACTGCAGCAAATGGCGGCTGCCTCTGTGGTAGCGTCGTCATTGAAGGTGGAGTTGTCGTCCTCTGGAGGCTGCGTCGCATCCCGTTCGGAAGTAGCTCTACGCCTCCCCTTCCGTCGCTTCGGAGACCGTTACTTCCTGGTGTGTCCTTCTATGTCAGACGATGGCAAAGATTCACGACGTTCCGGCACAAAGGCAGCCGTAGGCACAATAAGCGAGTCTACGGCCATGCTGTCGTCATGTATGTTGTTATCCGTCGACGGGGGCGACTGCATCGGAGTTGAATCCGTAGCTTGTGGAACGGGTGTGTCGTCATCGCCATGTATTGGAGGATGGAGCCGCGACCCAACAGTGGATGTCGGCTGTCGTGGTGAAGTGGTAGCTGTCGTGAGGGCTGCTGCATAAGTCACAGGAAGCAGCGTCGGCTGGGATGGCGGGTCCGCTTCAGCCGGCAGCAGTTGAGTGATTCGACGTTGGATACATTCTGATCTGAGGTGTCCCTCCTTCCCTCAACCAGAGCAGGTCTTCGGTTGCCCATCGAAGATGACGATGGCACGGCAGCCACTGATGTTCAGATATGAAGGTACATGTCTTAAGTTCTATTCGGACTTGGCGGACTCCGTTCAGCACAGGATATGTCTGGAATTGCGTCCAATTTTCCGCAGTATGATCATGCACCGTGCCGTAGGGGCGCAGCGCTGTCACGACGTCCTCCGCCGGTAGTTCGAAAGGAAGTTCGAAAAGTCTGATCGTGCGGAGTCCCATGCCAGAATAATCAACGTGCACAGTCCCCACATTGCCATCAGCATGGCAGAAACGGAGGCCCTGTTTCGTGTCCCGAAGGATCCGTTCACATGTTGCGTCGTTGATGATCTTGACATATACGATACTACTCACAATGGACAAGTGAATGCCGAGAATGTCGGTCGCCGGGATTTTAACTTCTTCTCGTAGAAATCGTTCGACTTCGAGTGCTTTGGGCCGTGCAAATTCGTTGCGGAACGTAAATTTGAGCGTCGATTTTCTGTATTGGTGCGCCATAGTGATCTATATGCTGAGTACGGCACGCGCGAAACGGCCGAGTACGATGTAAACAACACGAGCGCTCGCTCCGCGGCAGGAACACAAACAGCGCGTCCTCACCGCAGCACAGCCAAAGGCCAACTGTGTCCACTAGACCACGAGCTGCGGACGGTAGTGTTGTGCCCTGGGTCAGAAACGATATGCATAACCCGGTAGGATGTATGAAGATAAACTTCCCGCAGGTGACGCTACCCGCCAGACGTCGTGCACCTGGAAGGGGGCTACGTGAGCTAATGACCAGCGCTGGGGCGTAAGTGCGTTGCCGCTCCCGTCTTAACGTCGGCTGCTTACCTGGCTGCTTACTAGTACTACAGTTAACGTTATGCTCACTGTTTTCATACTTTGAGTTACTGCTGTGCTTTATACGATGATTGTGTGCGTGTCTCCGGACTTTAGTTTAACACAGTTTTGTGACCGTGTTTCTCATTCACGAAGAGTCTGTTGCCTTATTGACAACAATATCATTCACATGTTAACTTGTTTTCGCTGCAAGAAATAAATAGCATTCTGGCAGAAATATAAAAGCTATAAAAACATTTATTGCACTGTTGTAGCTGCAATTCTAATAGTTCTCTTTCATCGGATATTATCACTACGTTACGAGAATCATCGTTTAGCCGTTGTACAAATATGGATACCTCACCGGCCGGTCACAGTGGCCGAGTGGAACCATTTTTTGGATACCTCACCGTGCATTCTGAGTACTCTGACATTCTGAAGGCGTTTATCTTTGATGTTTGTGGTATAGACTTTTTTTCATTAACACGGTAAGCCTTTTGAAAGTTAGAAAGTCTATTCACTCGTCAGTCGAACTTTCTTGTGTGACAAAATATAGTCAGATTGTAATTTCTAAAACAATGGTTGAATCCACAACGGATAGATCATGTTTGTACGTGTTTGTCGTGACGAATTTGTTTTGCTTGTGACGAAGGATTCCAAAAAGCCTAAAAAGTCCAGTTGATGGGTGCACGGACACAACATCACTTTTACATTATTCTACGGAAGCCAGTTCATGGATATTGGTCACGTATGGGTGTATACGATTGTAGTCCACTACCTCAATGTCAGTTAAGGCCTGAAGATTGTGTATGGAATCATCGAAACTGGTTGCAGTCTAAAAAAATGACGTCAAAACGACAGTTGCAGGTGCTTCATTTCATTACGTAAGTGAACGGCCGAAGTGCCGCAGACCATCAGTCAGAAAGATGGACATATAAAAGCCTGTTTTGATTTTATCCCGACGTTTTCACGATAAATTTACGGCGTGGACCCGAACAGCGAACACAGGTTTTTTTTCATTTGGCGCTTATGGTGCAAAGTAAAAGCGGGTTTTCTGAATTTTATGGTTATTAAATGTGTGTATTATATGCAGTGTATCACTCCGCTATAGGTTTCTTTCCTGCAAATGGTGTGCTATCACGTACCTCATGTTTCAGCTGCGAATTATTTACTTTTAGCAGAAAACATCTCGACGATCTCGTTGTTCGTGTTTATACCTTCGAATGATTCTCACTACAGAGATTTACTAGAGTGCAGGATGGACAACTGTTCATTTTTGAAGGGTGAGAGGTTCAATCCATGCATCTACACTAAGCTCGTAACTGATCAGGACATCCAAGTTGTTCTCCTCTTTGTGGGGAACACTAAAATGTTATCATGATAAATGAAGTAATTCTCATTTAAACATTTCACAGCTAAGTGAAGTGAGTAGCCAAAGCAATTTTCTATCGTTATCACAAACTAAAGGTTAATTATCTAGGCTGAAACTTCATGTTCTTCCTTTAACCTGTGTCATTCCAGAAAGTTGGATGCACCTATGATAACGTTAGGAATGATGTCAGCTTAGTTATGACTTTATGGTCGCTGCATTCTTCAGCTACGTAAGTGAGTTGTCTTTGTTGTGTCTACAGACGTTTATGGCCCCGGAGATGTCTTTCTCTCGACGGAGGTAAATACTCTGAGAAGCGGATGCAGACAACGTTTTCATTCGTACCGTCTGCTTCGCCATCACCATCGCGAGGCAGCAGTGGTTGGGTGACTTCAGCACTTTCTAACGACACTTAACATTCAAAAGAGGATCTGAGTCCATAAATTTATAAATTTGTCTGTTTTGCGGCAAAACTCTTTCTCCCTCTTTTCCTCCTCAGACCAGACTTTTTCGGCAAGGGTTTGCTATTTTTAATTGGATTTTTTCTGAAGCTATGAAAAGATCGAATTGAAAGTGGATTCATGGTCTTTTACACCCTTCTTGCTTCAAAACGAACCACGTAAAAGTTCATAGGTTCTAACTTGCTGGCAATTAGACATAGTCAAATGTATATTACGTAGAACTGCCACAATATATACAGCGTGGTATTTGCTACGAACATGGGTACTGCAGTCGTTTGTAAAACTGGCAGTCATAAATGAGTTTTATTTCGCCTATTTCATGAGCTGGCTTAAATGGTTGCTTATTTATTTACCGTTGCAGAGCTGACAATTTTCGTATTATTACGTACTTACAACGTAACACAACTTAGTAAGAAGCGTATTCAACCAAGACGTGTGAAAGTGTGGAAATTATGCAAAATGTAATTTGTAAACTGACATTAATATAGAGAAAGCAGCGGCAACATATCAGATCACTATTTAGCAAAGCAATGACCAGCTGGTGTTGCCTATTTAGATCCACAATTACGCATTGTTGGAGGGCATGTGTTGCAGTTCATCATTTCAGCCACATCTCTGTTGCCTCCCACGAAGGAAAGTCTTATTTATTAGGACTTGTTCTGGTTTCCCAAATTTCAGATCTTAGTTTGTTTAGTAATTTCCACGTCGTCCATGCTCCATGTCACTGAGTGGATTATCAGAAATGGTCACCTATCTAAGGATATGGGATTATCTAGTCCTGTAATGTGTTATTCTGTGACTTAAAGCTTGTATGGGAAGGATGCTGTGTAATGGTTGTGTCTACGACACACCTATATAAGCTTTCTCACATCAAGTTGCCTCCTAATGACTGTTGGTTCAATATTTTGGCCGTGCGGTTCTAGGTGCTACAGTCTGGAGCCGGGCGACCGCTACGGTCGCAGGTTCGAATCCTGCCTCGGGCATGGATGCGTCCGATGCCCTTAGGTTAGTTAGGTTTAATTAGTTCTAAGTTGTAGGCGACTGATGACGTCAGAAGTTAAGTCGCATAGTACTCAGAACCATTTGAACCATTTGGTTCAATATTTGCCAAACAACAGACTGTCTCAAAATGTCTTCCTTACAAAAAAGTAATCAGTTTACATTTTTAATTTGAGACGATGTCTATTATTACAGGAGAACTGTAAAAATGTCGCTTATTTCAAGACACAATTAGCATAAGAAAGCTAATATCGCCTAAGCTCACTGATTGCAATTTTGTTTAAAGTGCATGTTACACCATACCAAAAGGCATATTCCAACACCGCGGGATGTAGTTTGGTTTGTCTCTAGGCGGCGTTTCGGTCCTCAGTGATATATGTTGCCGGAATAGTTAACACTGTACTCTGAATCGAGGCCATTGAGCAACAAAAGCTTGGGCACTTTGTTCAAGACTGACGCAGCACGATATTCAAACTACAGCTGCGTTTGTATATTACAAACTACAGTAGGTGGACAAAGTATGAAAACACAAAGCATTGTCATGCCTAATACGGTGTAGGAAAACCGTTGGTGTTCAAAACAGCTTCCAGTCGTCTCGAATAATATACCATTCCTCCTGTAAAGTAGTAACAAGTTCTGGTAACGATGAAGGCGGCGGAGGCCAATCACGCACCATTCTCTCCAAAGTGGACCACCAAGGCTCAATAATATGGATATCTGGGGACAGTGGTGGCTAGGGGAGTTACGACAATTCACCCTCGTGCTCAACGAACTAGTCCTGGACGATGCGAGCTACGTGAATTGCTGCCATGTCGTCTTTGAACGCAACGCAACGACTGGGGAAAAAACATTGTACCACGGAAGAGACCTGATCAGCCAAAACGGCTACATGATCCTCGGCAGTAATACGACCTTGCAAAGTAGCCACGGAGTCCAGGGAGTACCACGATATCACTGCCCTATCATCATACCCCGCGCCATGTTTCGCTCTTGGCAGCAAGCATTGTGTATCGTAGGCACTGGACGGCGTACGCAAGACGTAAACTTGTTCAGAAGTTGTAGACACTGTGTAACAACATTCATTCGACCAAATGACTTTCTTCCATTGACCCATAGCACAGGTTTTATGGCTTCGGCACAACGTTTTCCTTTACGGACATTTGCGTCACTGATGAATAGTTTGGGCATTCTGACACGTCCTGCAATTCCCTGTTTCTGGAGCTCCCTTAGCGTCGTTTTGGTGCTGACCGGGTTCGCGAGTGCGACAATCAGCTCTGCAGTGACTTTTGCAGCTGTTGTCGTCTTACTCTTCGTCACAGTCCTCTTCAGTGACCGTCCGCTACCAGCTCTCAACACACACCTTCGTCCGCGTTGTGACTTAGCGGATTATGTTTTTCCTCTTTTTTTGTATACGGTAGACATCTTGGCTGCGGAAGCACCTGCCATATGAACACCATCGATTTGCCCACGTTCGAATGCAGTGGGCTCTGACACAATGCACTCACAACTAACAGAACCCTGTTCTCACCACGAGTGACACTTTTAATGTACTGAGGACACTGCACAGGTGCCGTTAGTGGTAAAATACGAGAGTGCAAATTACAGTCTTGGCTAGCATCAGCATTTGTATATAAGCACAAATTTACCGCTGTGTTTCTATGTTTTTATCCACCCCCTGTATCTTAAGTGAGGAAGACGGAAGAAGACCGTGGTTCAACAACAAAGTTAGGAAACTACTGCGAAAGCAGAGAGAGCTTCACCCCAAGTTTAAACGCAGCCAAAACCTCTCAGACAAACAGAAGCTAAACGATGTCAACGTTAGCGTAAGGAGGGCTATGCGTGAAGCGTTCAGTGAATTCGAAAGTAAAATTCTATGTACCGGCTTGGCAAAAAATCCTAGGAAGTTCTGGTCTTACGTTAAATCAGTAAGTGGCTCGAAACAGCATATCCAGACGCTCCGGGATGATGATGGCATTGAAACAGAGGATGATACACGTAAAGCTGAAATACGAAACACCTTTTTCCAAAGCTGTTTCACAGAGGAAGACCGCACTGCAGTTCCTTCTCTAAATCCTCGCACAAACGAAAAAATGGGTGACATCGAAATAAGTGTCCAAGGAATAGAAAAGCAACTGGAATCACTCAACAGAGGAAAGTCCACTGAACCTGACGGGATACCAATTCGATTCTACACAGAGTACGCGAAAGAACTTGCCCCCCTTCTAACAGCCGTGTACCGCAAGTCTCTAGAGGAACGAAAGGTTCCAAATGATTGGAAAAGAGCACAGGTAATCCCAGTCTTCAAGAAGGTACGTCGATCTGTTGTAGAATTTTAGAACATCTTTTTTGCTCGAGTATCATGTCGTTTTTGGAAACCCAGAATGTACTCTGTAGGAATGAACATGGATTCCGGAAACAGCGATCGTGTGAGACCCAACTCGCTTTATTTGTTCATGAGACCCAAAAAATATTAGATACAGGCTCCCAGGTATATGCTATTTTCCTTGACTTCCGGAAGGCGTTCGATACAGTTCCGCACTGTCGCCTGATAAACAAAGTAAGAGCCTACGGAATATCAGACCAGCTGTGTGGCTGGATTGAAGAATTTTTAGCAAACAGAACACAGCATGTTGTTATCAATGGAGAGACGTCTACAGACGTTAAAGTAACCTCTGGCGTGCAACAGGGGAGTGTTATAGGCCCATTGCTTTTCACAATATAAATAAATGACCTAGTAGATAATGTTTGAAGTTCCTGCGGCTTTTCGCGGATGATTCTGTAGTATACAGAGAAGTTGCAGCATTAGAAAATTGTAGCGAAATGCAGGAAGATCTGACGCGGATAGGCACTTGGTGCAGGGAGTGGCAACTGACTCTTAACATAGACAAATGCAATGTATTGCGGATACATAGAAAGAAGGATCCTTTATTTTATGACTACATGATAGCGGAACAAACACTGGTAGCTGTTACTTCTGTAAAATATCTGGGAGTATGCGTGCGGAACGATTTGAAGTGGAATTATCATATAAAATTAATTGTTGGTAAGGCGGGTACCATGTTGAGATTCATTGGGAGAGTCCTTAGAAAACGTAGTCCATCAGCAAGGCAGGTGGCTTACAAAACACTCGTTCGACCTATACTTGAGTATTGCTCATCAGTGTGGGATCCGTACCAGACCGAGTTGACGGAGGAGATAGAGAAGATCCAAACAAGAGCGGCGCGTTTCGTCACAGGGTTATTTGGTAAGCGTAATAGCGTTACGGAGATGTTTAGCAAACTCAAGTGGCAGACTCTGCAAGAGAGGTGCTCTGCATCGCCGTGTAGCTTGCTGTCCAGGTTTCGAGAGGGTGTGTTTCTGGATGAGGTATCGAATATATTGCTTCCCCCTACTTATACCTCCCGAGGAGATCACGAGTGTAAAATTAGAGAGATTCGAGCGCGCGCGGAGGCTTTCAGACAGTCGTTCTTCCCGCGAACCATATGCGACTGGAACAGAAAAGGGAGGTAATGACAGTGGCACGTAAAATGCCATCCACCACACGCCGTTGGGTGGCTTGCGGAGTATAAATGTAGAAGCGGAAGACAGACAGGCGGAAGACAGACAGGCGGAAGACAGACGGAAAAAATTGGTTAGCGTTGCTGCCTCTGGACCGCAGGGTCCCAGGTTCGATTAACAGCCAGATCATGTCTGTGTTGTCCTAATCATTTCAGGTGGTTAGTTATTTTCAGGTTCCGTTGATCATTTTCACGACTTTTTTTTTATCGAAATGACGTGCAGTCAGTCAGTTTATAGGATATTATATATGAAAACATGATTTTAAATTAAATGTGAAACTTTTTTCCCTAACTGTCAGACATTTTATGTTAGTATACAAATGCTCAAATATTTTTATTGCTGTATACTGCACTCCTCTCTGAGCCACTGACACCTTCAACAGTGGGTAATAAAAGTTATTTTCCCCTCTAGTGTTGTAGGTATCGACATCACTATTTTTCTCTAACTGTGATGGATTATTATCTCCAATTTCATTAGCGAAAATATGTATTGCGACGGAGAATTTAAAATGCCTAGCTCCTTGAAGTAGAACCTACATTACATCAGTGGGTGAACACCACATATTACTCGCTTTTGTGCAATCAACATTAAGGGATGAGTTACCCCAAAAAATTATTTTAAAAAGTGAATAAAAATAAAATAAAAGTAAAATTCTCATGGTTAAGACTTTGTGAGACGTCATGTGACGTCCACGCAGAACCGAGCTCCTCGTATACGCTTTAATCTTCGTGCATCCATAGTTGAAATGGAGGACAGTGGGACGTCAGCGGGTATAAATTTATGTTAAAATGAAGAAATTCCTCCAGCTGTATTTAAGGTGTCGATTTTATTTTGGCAACTAGTTTCAACGTTGTAACAACGTTATCTTGAGGCCCATACGCTTGTTGACGGCAACTGGGTGCGGCTGATACTAGAAGTCAGTGGTAAGATACGGACGTGCTCCGTGTGGAAGGTGGTTAGTAATCACCTTCCACACGGAGCACGTCCGTATCTTACCACTGACTTCTAGTATCAGCCGCACTCAGTTGACGCCAACAAGTGTATAGGCCTGAAGATAACGCTGTTACAACGTTGAAACTAGTTGCCAAAATATAATCGACAACTTAAACACAGCTGGAGAAATTTCTTCATTTTTAATATAAATCCTTGTATACGAGTGGAAATATGCAAAATATGTCAAGAGGTTGATACTTTGCTTCCAAGATTAGCAGTTATCATCAGCGACACTCAAGTCGCCGAAGTGGTGTCGAATAGAAACACTTGCATCGGGCGGCCGGATAACCCCAGTCAGAGTCTTCCGGGCAATAATGCTATATGGTTATTTCATTTTTTTCCCCTTTTGTTCAATTCGCAAACGATATGTGGCATGAACGAGTAATGGTAAGCTTCTCTATTAGCTCTGACTACCCTAATTTATCCGTCATGGAAATTGCGCGAGTTGTCGGTAGGTGGATTTAATTTATTGCTTCTCTCTTGCTGAATAGTTTGCTCTCAGAATTTCAACAATATACTTCTCCTGGGTGTACTACACCCCTGTTCGAACGTCTAACACTGGGCATGGATACGCATCTCCGTGACGTTCGCGCGCTGTCTAAACGAACCCGGAACGAGAAGCGCAGCTCTTCTTTGAACGTGCTCTATCTCTGCCATTAATCCTATCTGTAGAGTTCCCAGACTGCGCAGCGGCAGTGAAAAACCAACCGAAGGAGCTTTCTGTAAGTTACTTATTCGAAAATGAATTGCCTTTCTTAGGGTACTTCCAATGAACATCAGCATGGTACAGTACCTGCCCTCTCTACAACAAGTTTTCTGTGACTACCACAATAGTTCGCTCCAGGCGCATGCTTCTAAATTTTCACCGTTGTCACTGTTTCCAGTGACTGATCAACAGTGATAAAGTCAAAGAACAGTGCGTTTCTCTGACCACGCAGAGCAAAAAGAAGGTTTTTATACCGAGCGTCAACAGCCATTTCTTGGGTCAGAAGTCTATGTTCTACAAATATTGTTGCATTTTGTTTGAAATTTCTGGCGTTGCGGCGTCTGTGAACGGGTGGTTCAAAATGTTTCGCACAAAATGAAGGAGGTGACAGAGGTGTCTAAGTACTTGTGAATAGTAGTTTATGCTCTTGGAAGTAATCTTGGGCGAGGACAGGTTTGTGATGGCAGGGACAAAGAAGATAACCAATGGATATGCACCTTAAGTTTAGCAAAGATAGTATACTGTTTACTAAATAGTGTTGTACATTACAGAAGATGTTCAAAACGGCGACCCATTTTTTCCGAAATACAGTTCTCAGATGTTCCAATTCCTGGGGTAGACACTCTGCGTCAGAGATAGTGCGCGCCCTATGTACTACAGTTTTAAGTACCCCATTCCTCTGTGAAGGGTGGTGGCAGCTGTCTGCGTGCAAATACAGATCAGTGTGCGTAGTCTTCCGATACACCCCATGACCTAGGGTGCCGTCAGCCCTTCTCTTGACCAAGAGTCTACCCCAGGAATTGGAACATCTGAGAACTGTATTTCGGAA
The DNA here is from genome assembly GCF_021461385.2 of Schistocerca piceifrons. Classification (NCBI taxonomy): domain Eukaryota; kingdom Metazoa; phylum Arthropoda; class Insecta; order Orthoptera; family Acrididae; genus Schistocerca; species Schistocerca piceifrons. Next base: position 420,465,061 of record NC_060149.1, on the reverse strand, counting down.
AAAAATGGGTACTCAGAGTGGCAGATTCAACGTGCTCTCGCCCAATCACTGCAGCACAACCTGTTGAGATGGATGAAGTCACGAGGGAGGAGGTAGGCACTGCATTTATTCCATACACAGGCGCACTCTCGGGGAAAATCGCCCGCATTCTGAAGAAACACCGGGTCGGAACTGTGTTTTGTCCTCCAAATAAAACTCGTGCACTGGTGGGGAGCGCCAAAGATGACCTGGGTTTGAGGAAGGCCGGCGTGTACCAGATTCCGTGTCAATGTGGCAAGTCGTATATTGGTCAGACGATGCGTACCGTCGAGGATCGATGCCGTGAACACCAGAGGCACACTCGACTGATGTATCCGAGCAAGTCGGCGGTCGCTGAACATTGTTTGTCGGAAAATCATGCCATGGAGTATGACCGCACGAGGATTCTGGTACAGACGTCGAGATACTGGGACAGCGTTGTTAGAGACGCCATCGAAATTCGCACCAATGACGACCTCATAAACCGTGACTGTGGCTATAATCTTAGCAAGGCTTGGGAACCAGCGATCGGGTTAATTAAGAGTAAATCGAGCAAACGTATAGTTGTGACGACCACGGCGGACAGAGCCATCACACCGACGTCATCTCAGACGCCGTCGCAATCTGTTCCACCGCGCGACCGTGGCGCGGGGCGCGGACGGCGGAGGGAGCGCGCCGCGGGCGGAGGGTATTTAAATCGGCCGCCGCCGCGACCGAACCCAGTTCCCTCTGAGCAGCCATAGCGTACGGATCTCCGTGCCGGCACGTTCACAGGAGCTCAGTCCGTCAGTTCACCTGATGATGGCGACATGTATGATCGCCGAAATATTGTGCCCGTTGGACACTATAGACCGGCAGCATACCCGTGGATATTTTGATTTGATATTACTGTTGTCACATTTCGAAGCACCTCAGCGCTGAAACTATACGTCTCCAGACTGAGGTTGCCACTTGAAAATAGGATATTCTTGTACACCTTGTACACACATCGTGAACAGTAATAGTACTATAACAGTTTCCCATCTGACAATTTCTCTCCATCGAGAACAACATAGAGACATTTGTTATTTAGGAAACCTTCAATCAAGTCTGAAAGGTAATTTCATGTTCGATAAGCTCGTTGAATGTTGACAAAGGCGACAGCGTTAAATGATACACAGTCTCTTACTGGACTATAACAGCCTTGTGCGTCTCACAGATGAACAATAGGAGTTGACATTCACACGACCGCGACTTGCTGAATCCATGTTAATTCCACAGGAGCTTTATGATCTCAGAAAAGGTCAAACTATGCCAACATAAAACGTGTCCCATTATTCGAGAACAGACAAATGGCAGCGTTATAGGGCTGTAGTAACGTGCATGTTCGATGGCCTTTCTCCAATCACTCGGAGCGCTTAGTTGCTCCCTCGTCCTACGATAAACAACCGCCAGAAGAGGAACAACTTATTTCAGATAATACATAGAATGTCGACCAGCTACTCTAACGGATTCAATGGCTTTTTGCTCTACTGAGCGATTACAATTATCAATTCCGCTATCTCTTATCCCCATATCTTTTATTTCAGTGTTCCTGCGACAGTTTGAAGGAGGGACTGAAATACGAGTTTCTTCAGTGTAACAATTTGAAAAGGCAGGATTTAGTATTTCATCTTTCTGTGTCATTGTCCACTTCGCTACCAGTGCTTTGAGTGAGGCACACTGGATGGGTGACTTTGGCCCGTTTATCTGTTGATTGGCTTTTTCGTAACATCTTTGGGTTTGCTGTCAGTTCGTTAGATAAACTAATATCTTCTAATTCACTGAACCCATCTTTCACTGCCTTCTTTAAGCTCGTTTTGAGTACGTCCATCTTTTATTTGTACATAACGCTTTAGTTTTGTTTGCATCTATTATGAAACTACCTTTCGTTTCGAACAAGTCAAGTCTGCTCACCTGCGCTCTTTTCATATTGTCCTTTTTTTTTGTACAGGAATGAATTTTCTCCTTGTAGCGCAAAGAAATGACTATAGTAATAAGCATATGAAAGCATTTGGTTGTGTTATTGCCTCGCCAATTTCCCTGGAAATTATCGATGAGAGGCAAATGTTAAGATGCTTTCAAAACGTCTTTCTTTATTTTCTGTACAAGGTTATGTGGCTGTACGCCAAAGAGCGCGCTCAGCGACGGCCTCATTTCCTTTTTAATGCTTATTGTTTTTATAAACGCACTTTTCCATCCACTGAGAACCCTAAAAAGCAAACCACACGATCGCTTTACGTATCTGCACATTGTTTTGTGTGTCAATAGAAGCTGAAAGGGATGTAGAACCTAGACACGTACAATAGGAATTCCAATATAATCCACATGACGCTCCGAAAAGCACAGTCTGCCGCCCTCCCTAAAGTAAATTTATTTGCTCTGCGCAACTGCGTGTAATTATATGGGGAAGCAACCTACGCTTCGTATTTTCTCATAAATTCATTTGGTTCCAGCACAAAACAATGCACTGTAATGGGCTGGACAGATCAAGGAAGTTTCTGAGCTTTCTCTTACAGTAAGGTTCCATTTTTTGAGACAGTATTATACAATGCATGCTGACTGTCTTTTTCGTAGTGTGATAGGAGGTTCTTATCTAGGCTAATGTTTAGAGAGTGTTTCTGCTCTCTCCAAAAATCAGGACTGTTTTGAAATTCTCATGGACGATCTAAGTGAGATATAGAATGCGTATGTGTCGGATTGACAGTCTGACCAGGGCTAGAAACATCTCTGGTAGAAATAAGAAGTACGAAAAAAAAATGTTAGCGAAAATTCTTTAATCGATTTGTAATCCAAATCACATTTAAACGTGTAAGATCTTATTGTTATTGGAAGAATGCTTTTTAAATAACCAATATTTGCACCAAATACTTATTGCATAATTACAAAATATCACGAGCAGAGAAGCTAACGTGAGTTACAGTAATGTCGAACTGCTATGCTAGCTTTTTGGGGTTCAGTCAGGAACTTTACTACAGAGTTTTCTTATTCGCCATAAACAAAACTGTTTCGTTATATTATTTCATAATTTACACAGTTTGTGGGATTTGTGCAGTCTTAATTTTACTATAATACCTTATGTCGTATTCCTAACAACGTTAACTCTTTATTACCAGTTGAATTATGGTACCATTATTAGCGTAATATTTTACCGGAAAAAAAACATGGGGTGAAAATAACCAATAGTAACGGAAAGAGCAATAAAACATACAGCCGTTTGTAACAAAACACTCTCTAAGGACCGTTAGTATACACAATATGCGACTATGTAATCACAGAGAATAAGCATACGATGTAGGTGATTAGCTACTGTTATTACGATCAGTGTTGTTGAGTATGTCACGCTATATTTGTAAACTGCAGTTGAAATACAGTAATGCCATGAAGTTTACTTTTTCTATATCATTGGTAGTGGTATTCCGATTTTACTATCTTACTATCAGAAGAACGTAAACTTTTGTTAATATTCGTTTCAGGGAGAGAAATACGCACATGTTTGAAAGAGACTCAAAACCAATGGAAATTTTATGCTGGGACGTAAAGTAAATTTCAATTACTACTCGTAAAATGGCCAAGGCAGGAAGTCGCTCAGTGCTTAAGAGGCAGAATTTTCGCCATCGTATTCCAGTTGATAAAAATTTACGGGACCATTACTACACCGATAAGTGGTATCCATAATAGAATATGGCTTCACAGAGCGAAACTATAGATACTTTGATACAATTCTTTCTCTTTACATTCCGTCATCTAATGTCCGTCAAAATGTGGAACGCAGTATTTACAAATAAGATTTAGTAGTTTTACGACAAGAGACAGAGTTTGCAAGGTAATATGCAGTGTGGTAATAGACTCTCACTATAAAGCGCTGAGTGTGGTTATAGCCCGGAAAACTTCAACTTCAGCCGTAAGATCCGAGGCTACGTAACACACAAAACATGCGAAACGAGTCTGTTCAGCGGTTCGTGTGAAACTGATATCCCAAGAACATTTAATTTTACAAATGCTTTCATACTTACATACAATGGTACACAGCAACTAATGCAATGTAACCCATCTCTAAAGGCTTATTCTTTAAAGTCTTTGTGGCCCTCTATGTACGATACACAATTCTAATAACGTATGTTTTGATCGTGTTTCTTAAACAGTCGTACTCATTGGTCACCAGATACGACCAGACGTTCCAAGTAAATTAATATTTCTCCTCATTTGGGTTAGGAAGGAGGAGGAGGAAGAGACAGTCAAATTTCGCGATAGGAATAAAATTTTTAAAAGTAAATATCCAAAAAATGGTTCAAATGGCTCTGAGCACTATGGAACTTAACATCTGTGGTCATCAGTCCCCTAGAACTTAGAACTACTTAAACCTAACTAACCTAAGGACATCACACACATCCATGCCAGAGGCAGGATTCGAACCTGCGACCGTAGCAGTCGCGCGATTCCTGACTGAGCGCCTAGAAAGTAAATATCCGACCATTCGTTTCAGGTGAGTAAATGAAACTACGGGAAACCTAAATCTGGGTAACAGGACAGAGCTGAACTCAGCTCTTGCCAATAAAGAGACCAGAGTCCGAGCCTGTATCACGACGCTCGATATTAATGGTAGGTATCATGAGTGGTTTACAACGAAACAGTAGACAACTTGTATGTTATTTGGTGTGAGGGCTCTCAGAGATGGTCGAAGTAATAAATATTGATCTTTTGCCGGATGGATAAAGCCAGTAGTCTTAAGTCTGATGTCTGTTGATTCTTACAGCAAAGAATACTATGTCTGGACGTTTAGATCACGAACAAAAAGCGTACCAGTGAGCAGTAAATACCTAAGCGAGGAAAACACACACACACACACACACACACACACACACACACACAAATATATATATATATATATATATATATATATATATATATATATGTGTGTAAATCAAGAACGTCCTACGTCTTTGTAGGAAACTGAATGAGTCTGTCACAAATCGGGATCGGGGGAAAACCAAATAACAGTGAGACTGCAGTTGTAAGTGAAAACATCGGGAACAGAGTGAATGTTGTTCGTTATAGAAAGTAGACGAAAACAAATGTTTCACACGTACAGTTAACTCGTCGGTAACCCAACGTACCAAATTTGTGGGTTAGGAACTGATAACGCTGCTTTTGCAGTTCAATAAACCAAAACTAAAATTTGGCTGCTTGCTGCTGTACTCTGTAAATATCTTACATCACATAACAACTAAGGTTCTAAAATAATGTAGTTATTTGACAAAGTAGCACAAAGGAAAGCTTTTTCTGACAGACTCGAAAAATGTGTTCACTTACAAATTTCATGCTGACGATAATGGCTGCAATGGTAATACGAAAAGTTGCAAACCACATTGCTACAACTTAATACACTGGCTCTTAACACCTAATAATAGTATACAATTTTGCATCTGGTGTGTCAAAATGGTCCGGCCGGCTAAACTTTCAGAACACATTCCACACACAGGTATGTGTTTTATGATGATGGGGACCGCTTTCCTTTAGTTCCACGTAAGGACTCATTTTCTAAAATTCTTTATATACATTAACAATGAGGCACACGGAGGAACAAAACGTCTCAGTATACCACATGAAATTCTTTTTTATACGAAATGTTGAAAATGCTTACCTACAATGCTTTGATACATGTATTGATGATGTCCTGGAGTACTGCGCATCACCCCGCCTGTACTCTCGTAAAACAGTCCTCGGATTTAGGTCCAGGCAATTTTTTCACCTCTATCCAACAGCTTAAAACTTAACCAGACATAACTGAAGGTAATACCGAAAACTTCATGTACGATAGAGTTCCATGCGCTATGCTGGTATATTCTGTTTCTGTGTATTTGCGCCGGCCGGTGTGGCCGTGCGGTTAAAGGCGCTTCAGTCTGGAACCGCGTGACCGCTACGGTCGCAGGTTCGAATCCTGCTTCGGGCATGGATGCGTGTGATGTCCATAGGTTAGTTAGGTTTAAGTAGTTCTAAGTTCTAGGGGACTGATGACCACAGAAGTTAAGTCCCATAGTGCTCAGAGCCATTTGAACCATTTGTGTATTTGCCGATGCGTCAATAGGAGTAAGGGGTAAGTTTGCATGAGTTAGACACGATTCACACTATCTCCCAGTATGCATTAATTATTTTGTTACCGCCACTGTGGCAAGCCATATTGATATCTGAACTTGTCGCGTAGTACTGATCATGGCATTTTCGCTTTATGGCACGGTAATGTTGGTTATTACGCTTTACTGACATCAAGACTATCAACGCGTGTCGAATACGTTCCTTCTAAAGCACGTGATAAATTGAGATTTCAGTGTAAGGAGAAAAAAATAAATACGACCAAACGTGATGTGGGCCAAATGAATTCAGTATATGGAAGTAATACAACGCATAGATGATGTAACTTTCCAGCTACGAACCAATCGTCATTTAAGTCTTTCTTGTACAAAATGAAAAAGTTATGTCATCACTCGCAGTCGGTAGTGGTGAGACAGCGGTGCTGACACGGTAGCTCAGTGTGTTCGGTCAGCGGGCAGGCTGCTATCTGTAATAAAAAAGCTGACTGAAGCAAAGGCGTCCCGGGGTAGAATCCCGGTGTGACCGTGGAAATTTTCAGTCTTCCTTCAATCTAACCTCCACCTCTGAACGAAGTGATGAGTATTCAGAATCGATTTGTCGTTCGAATTCCACGTCAAGCAGCACGTCCTCTCTCCCTGGTTGGGTAAGTGGGGTAGATTAGCGACACGCAAATGGCCGTAGTTGCGTCCAATTGAAAGACTCACTCTCGGCCATTGATTCACACGCAGTTATTTTTATTATTATTACACCTCACTTATAGAGTAGTCGCAGACATTACGCCCTGGTTCTTGTTTCCAATGTTTGCAAATCACGCTAAAGACATTGCAACAGTTACGAACTGCCGAAAACATGGGCTGTGGCTAGTGAGACAAAAAAGCTCACTGAAATGTGTTAGGTAAGGCCATTCAGTAACTCTTATAACGCGTATAAATACACACACGTTGAAGACTGAGGGAAGTGACTGTATTGTACTGATATTCGTCTCTTTCGATTTCATAGTCCAAAAACTTTTGGATCATCGTGTAGATCTAACAACATGAAGCTGCTAAGCGTTTCAGTTTTTAGTATTTCTTGTGTTGAGCTGCACGGCAATTCACGGCTCCAAGGAGAGCCCATAATTGCATAACTCAGTAGGAAAAACCATAAGAGTTTTTCTGAGGAATGGACAGTGGTAGGAACGTCGGCTCCCGTAGCCTTATTAACTTCGGTCTCAGGTCTGCGAGACGACGATGGTACATGGGAAAGCGTTCCGTTGCCAGCCCAAGGCGCTCGCAGCGGCCGATGCGGTAACCTCCGATATGGGGCAGGCGGGCTGCTTCCCAGCAGGCGTCTCTGCGGCAGCCTGCATGTCTTTGCGAAATGCAGTTGCTGCACTGCTGACCTCCCTCGCCTGTTTTGCCAAATATTTATTTCGCTGCAAAACCGTTTGGAAGATAGTTGCACGTGAAATTTAGCATTTCGGAATGATGTAAGTCGGATATTCACATACGCCTGTGTACTGGAAAGTAACGAACAACTGGTTGTTAGAGGGCAAACGACCAAATGAGCGATTGCATGCCGTGAGATTGTACATCGCTGGCTATTAAAATAGCAGCGCCATGAAGACGGCGTGCATATTGGATACGCAAATTGTACCGTCTGAACAAAAGTATCCGGACACCTTCATGGAATGCGAAATTGACAACTGTTCACTGGGATGTCGTGAAAATCGGGCACGTCAGTATAAAAGGAGACCGGTGGTACTGTGATGTCTTCTAGAGCGGCAGGTTTTCTTTTCTTCATCAATAGCTTTCTGGATAATAGGCAAATAATAGTGAATGATAATTAATTGAAACCCTCAGCTGCCGACAGGTGTTCTTGATATGCCTCGATGGTGACAGCTGAAAATGTGTGCCCCGACCGGGACTCGAACTCAGGATCTCCTGCTTACATGGCAGACGCTCTATCCATCTGAGCCACCGAGGACACAGGTGAATAGCGCGACTGCAGAGACTTGCACGCCTCCCGTGAGACCCACATTCCCAACTGTCCACCATCTACATACCTAATGTACGTAATAGATATTTGCCCATCCACTCATTACTCGCACACACTAAGGTGACGATTCCCGTAAGAGTTAGGGCAACCTGTGCGCATTAGCACAGACGAAGGTCAATGGCCGGGTAGCCATTTAACTATATATGAAGACAGTAACTGTCCTCGAAAGAACAGATACAATTGATTACCGTGCAGCTTCTCAGTTACTGTCTTCATATATAATAGTGAAGATCGAGGGACAGCACTCTAGCCTGATACTCCTCACAGACGGGATCCCTCAAGGTTCTGTGTTGTCTCTACTATTCGTTGTCATCTATGTCAATGAAATTTCGCTATTGCCTCGAGTGGTGCTTGCCTAATTCGCGGACGACACCGCCTTGCTGATCGGTAGCCGAAGGGTCAATGCGGTCACCGCTCGCCTACGTCAACTCACGATGGTAGAATATGTAGAATGGTAGAAAAGGAAAATACAACCACTAACAATGCAGACAAGAGGAGAGCGGTCATGTTTACCCAACCAGGCCCAGATCTGAGAGAAAGGCTGATTCTTCACCACCAGTTAATCTCATGGAACACTCACGTCAAGTACCCCTCTAATTCGAAAACCATCCAGGCTTTACAAAATCGATGCCTTCGTCTCATTCTTGTGGAGCCCAGCTGGGCGAAAAACCGTGACCTACATGAAGAGCTTAACCAATCGACTATCCAGAAAATCATCATCAACACACACGCAAGGCCATGGACAAAACAGGAGCCCTACGACCGACGTCACACCACGTCACCTAGCATACGTTGGCTCAGTAGCCCCTGAGTGTTGGCACCGTGTCCGGGTGCCCCGGGCGATTATTGAAGTCTTACAATATCCATCCACCTCAACTTTCACCTACATGCTGTAAAGGCCAAAGGCTACGAAACCCAGTGCCCTTATTGAGATTCCAATAAAGATAACGTTACACCTTGACCGTCCACAAGGGAAGTCCAGCCACTAAATTGGTAGGACTTCGTCACAATCATCCAAAAAATTGTGTTGTAAACAGAAGCAATGACGGAAGAATAGATCGGTCATAATAGATCAGAGAATTCGGACGTGGATTAATAATTGGATGTAAAAAATCCATCAGTGACATTTCAATCCTTCTAAAGCTGGCCATGTCGACTGCTGATGTGATTGTGAAAAGAAAACTCGAAGGAACAACTACAGCTAAACCAAGACCAGAAGACCTCTTGTACTGACGGACAGGGACCGTCGGGCATTGCGTAGGATGGCTGTACAAAACCGCATAAATTCAGTGGAAGGAATTATTCGTGAGTTCCTTAGTGCTATCAGCAATCCAGCTACCACAGTGACTGCGCGTTTGGAGTAAAAAAAGTCACATTTTTGTAGTCAGTACTAAGCGGCGCTTGACGTACTGTAAAGAGCGACATCGCTGGACAGTAGACGGCAGGAAACGAGAGAGATCACGCTATACCCTGTGACAATACGATGGAATTGTTTGGGTTTGGCGAGTGCCTGGAGAACGTTGCGTGTCGCCAGTAATTTTCAGAGGAAGTGTTGTGTTTTGTTCTGTTATGGTATTGGAGTGTTTTTTGCGGTTAGTTATGGCCCGTTGCTGCACTTGACATATATGAAGACATGTTACCGCATCGTGTAATGCGTGCAGTAGAGGACCAGTCCTGAGACTATGCTCGTTTTTATCAGCACGAGAGTTGTTTACCGAGGCTGCAGTTTACCCTTCCGCAATATTGCTGCTCGCCGTGGTTGGGAATAGATGACGATCGTGGGAACATGGAATCAATGAGCTCAATGAGCTCATGAAGGACATATTGAACGCCATGCAGGTTCCCAGCAACAAGAGCTCGAGAGGGCACAGATATTGTTCTCACGGTTGTGCAGGATAGTACAGACGTGAATCAAAAAATGGACCTGTTTACAGAAAGGCAAGTATCAATGCTGACAGCGTGGCGACGTTTGGAGCACCTCCAACTGCCAGCAGGGCAACCACTTTTCTGACGTGGCAGTAGAGAGTCACGTCGAATGGCGCGGCCTGCTGGACACAGGCCCGGTTCTGCCTGCAGCATCACGATGGACGTATCCGTGTGTCGAGGTTCCGAGGAGAACGAACGCTGCCAGTTTGTATTCGTCATCGTCATACGAACCCAGCTTTTGGCGTGCTTCTATCAAGTGCCACTGACTACATAAGACTATCACTACTAGTTCGCAAAGCTGGTAATTCAGGCAGCAGCCGTTACATTTCGGATTTGCTCTGCCGGTAACTGTTGCCGATATTCGAGGTCATCGAGACGTTATCTTTCAGCACGATAACGCAAGACGGCCTGTTGCCCATAGTGCCCTGAACTACCTCGATGCAGTGCGTCTTCGACTTTCTCTAGCCGACACGTTCTCGAGATCTCTCACCCTCCGGCTACACCTGGCAAGCCACCATTCGCCAGCGACTATGATTGATGGCCTCCGGTATGGAGTTGAAGCAGAATGGAATAAGCTCATCCAGAATCACTTCAACACGGTGCCCAGTCTGATTACATCCATTTTGGTGCCAGAAGTGGCAGCTCTATTACTAAATTTCGTACTCTGTGTAGCTCCAAATGTCCACAAATTTAATCATGAATTCTTTCTGTAAGGGGGCGATGAAAAAGTTTGCGTGTGAGGGTGTAGCTGCAGCTTATATGCAATGTAGCGCGACTCCGATGCGAATACACAGGGCGTTTTTGTAAGAACGTGCAAGAATGTAACAGGACAGAGGATGCTCCACTGAACAATTTGAGGCAGGGAACCTGGTGTCGGAGAAGTCAGCTTAAGGAGATACGGAAGTAAACTCGTCTCCCGCTGTGTCTAGCGTTACTGTTCAAACTTCAAATGGCTCTGAGCACTATGGGACTTAACAGCTGGGGTCATCAATCCCCTAGAACTTAGAACAACTTAAACATAACTAACCTAAGGAAATCACACACGTCCATGCCCGAGGCAGGATTCGAACCTGCGACCGCAGCGGTCGCGCGGTTCCAGACTGAAGCGCCTAGAACCGCTCGGCCACAGCGGCCGGCTAGCATTACTGTTTTCCAGCTTATCTGCAGCTAACACGTGTACAAATTTACACGTGCTGTGCTGTTTATTTACATGCACATTCTTTGTTTCCTGCAAGGAAACAAGGAGGACGAGCCTGATTACTAGGAAGTCATGATGCAGGTTTTGTTTACTTTAGTTGCCCATAAGATGGCTCTGTTGTATTTAAATTGTACGAAGACAGAACGTGCTATGAATCAACGGCAGACGCAGTCATTACTCAGTGCTCCTCAGAGGCGTAGAGTGCAATATATTGGAGCAATACCGGTTCAGTTTCGCAGAACTAACTGACATGCAACTTGTGTATAGGAAAGTACGTTGCAATGCTCTCGCTGCTGAAAGGCTGTACAGGGAAAGATTTCGTAACACACATCATCCGTCACAACGAGTGTTGTTCTTTCTATCGAAGAATGCAGGAAGCTGGTTCACTGGAAAGAAGAAACGTGGAACCTGGTAAAATGAGGATCACTCGCACACCCGATTTTGAAGAGGAGGTGCTGGGACGTATTGCAGCGGGCTCCACTACAAGTACTTGTCATATTGCACGTGAAATGGGCGCTGCACATACTGGAGTGTTGCGAGTACTCCACGAGCAACAATTACACCCATAGCACCCACAACGAGTCTATGCAATGCTTGTGACTGACTTTGTACCAAGGGTCACATTGTGTTGGTGGTTGCTCCAACAATGGATTAATCGACAAGATTTCCTCCAAATCGTCCTATTTAGTGACGAGGCCTCTTATGATCGTGATGGTATTTCACACAGCAAGAGGACTGCGTGTGGGATGAGGAAAACCCTCACGCTGTAGTATAGTCACACCACCAAGTACCTTTTGGATACGGAGATGGAATTAGTTGCCGGAATTGTAACAGCCTGTGATAGGATTCGAAACACACCAGGGATATTTGTCAGGGCGTGTCAGAATCTTGTTCGCCGACGCCATTCTTGCGTTAAGGTTGATGGCCATTAATTTCAGCACATTTTGTAAGATACGGTACAAATGGTACATTCAATGTGTCAGTGATGGTATTTGCAGTTATCTGTAACTAATGTAAATAAGGTACACAGTAATGTGATTTTATTCGTATTATCTCCTTAAGCTGGCTTCTCCGACCCTCAAATTGTTCGGTGGAGCATCCTCTATGTCCCGTTATATTTTTGCACGCTCTTACAGATACTACCTGTATAGTCACAAACATGTAGGCAAGGGATTATGTGGTATTAGAGCATTCCAGACGTGCGTGCGATAAATGCGGAAACGTGAAATGTGACGACGTTATTACTAAATGCCTCGAAACAGGACCAACGTGCTGTTATTCTTTCTTGGCTCCCGAAGGATGAACACCGGTAGACATCCATCAGAGAATAAGGAGTGTGTATAGGGCAGCTTGTCTGTCTAAAAACACCCTTTCGGGATGCTGCTTCATGATAACGCTTGTCCCTATATCGCAAGTGCCGTAACGCTGAAATTAAGTCAACAGAAAGTGGGAGACGCCACTCGAGCACCCCCCCCCCACCCCACCCCACCCCACCCAATTGATGTGTCGAAGATTCCTGTCGGAAGAGCATATGCAGCAGACAGTTACAGACTTCTTCACGCGGCAGGACACGGTGTCTTACCAAACGGGCATCGTCAACCTGATGCTTCGCTGGGATGATTGCTTCAATGCTCACGGCGATTTTGCCCTATTGGCATACCGATTCTGGGCTGTATTCCTACAAACGGAAACTTTTTGCTCGCGCCTTCTACTACGTATGCCCTGTACGACAGTAAGTTAATCTTCTTTATTTGCTATCCTTCCTGATGTTGCAGTTTTAATGGCAAGTAGTGTGTTAAAACTACTGTGACTAAACCCAATAACTCTTAATCCTGCTTTTATGCCTCAGTGTGGGTTTCAGAACAGAGATCATCGTTGTCACATCAGAGGTCATAAGAGAGATAAACAGCTCAGCTGCCGTCTAGAAGAGCAATCTCAAAGCTACTGAGTAATTCTCGTGTAGGCTATTATTCGCTGAATAAGAACACAAACCACAGGCAACGAAATAAATCAGTGTATTAACAAATGTACGCAACCATAGCTACAAGCAACGTAATCTGCCATCAGGAAATCTTCATACGTAATTTCTCTCTGTGCATGTTGCTACACACAGTAACTGATTACAAAAAAATCTCCGATTATCTGCGGCTAAGTCAGTTCGTACCACATTCTTTCTCCCAGCAAGACAACGCAAGATAGATTTTGTGATATTTGGAAAAGCAGTGGATAGCTACTTTAATATATTGCGTTAGTCATCAATTATATACGAACAATTAATTTGCAGTATTCTCCAACGAACAACGTTCATGGACACACCATAATTTTACTAGCAAGGAAACATTCAGATTCTTAACAATAATATTACAATAAGTACTGCAGTATAATTTAGAACGTACAAGCTGAATTAACTGTTGAAACTGTGAAACAATTCTACGAACTAGTTTTGATTTTGATCAAAAATACCGTTGTAAGAAAAGTCTGCAGAGCAGATCGACTTTGTTCCAGTTCATGCTAGCGGAAAGTATTCTCTTCTCGTGGTATTGTGTAATTGTAACATCACTCTTGGGTGCAGATTGTGGTATCGTCCGCAGAACAACATATGCAAAAGTTTGTATCTTGACGGCACCACAAATAAAGACGAGCGCTGCAAGATACTTCAACGAAACGGACACAGCTGCGTGGACACGCCCCCAAGTGTTTCCTTACTCTGCAACAGCCGGAAGGGAACTTATGTCTGAGCGCAATGCCTCTTAGCCCATTCTACGTAATAAGCGATCAATTGTAATTGTAGTCGTAGCTGTAGCTTACGACGACAGCATAATCGTAGTACAGATTCGACTGTGTGCCAATAGAGCAGTTATTCTTAGTTTTATGTCAGTGAAAGAATTGTACTCTGGTCTGATACTAATATTTTTTAATAAAGTGTTAAATGTTATAATTATCAACGACAGTATAAATTACCTGTCATCTGTACGAACACTACTTATTTCCTAAGTTATGTGTTAACATGTTCGAGTTATAATAAATTGCTAATAATGTGTGTGTTTATTGTAGACCTAGTATCTGCTCGACCTCATACCGAACTAGACTTGCTACAATACGCTACACAAAAAAAGAAAAAGCAATTTCTCATTAAAAAATACTGTGACAGAGTACTGTTGCTGGCATACAAAAGAAACTCAAGCTCCAAAGAAACTGGTATAGGCATACGTTTTCAAATACAGAGATATGTAAACAGACATAATACGGCAGTGTGATCGACAACGCCTGCATAAGGCAACAAGTATCTGGCGCAGTTGTTAGATCGGTTACTGCTGCTACAATGGTAGGTTATCAAGATTTAAGTGAGTTGGAACATGGTGTTATAGTCGGTGCACGAGCGATGGGACACAGCATTTCCAAGGTAGCGATGAAGTGGGGATTTTCCCGTACGACCATTTCACGAGTGTACCGTGAATATCAGGAATGCGGTAAAACATCAAATCTCCGGCATCGCTGCAGTCGGAAAAAGATCCTGCAAGAACGGAATCGACGACTGAAGAGAATCGTCCAACGTGACAGAAGTGCAACCCTTCCGTAAATTGCTGCAGATTTCAGTGCTGGGCTATCAAGTGTCAGCGTGCGAACCATTCGATTTAACATCATCGATATGGACTTACGGAGACGAAGGGCCGGCCGCGGTGGTCTAGCGGTTCTGGCGCTGCAGTCCGGAACCGCGGGGCTGCTACGGTCGCAGGTTCGAATCCTGCCTCGGGCATGGGTGTGTGTGATGTCCTTAGGTTAGTTAGGTTTAAGTAGTTCGAAGTTCTAGGGGACTTATGACCTAAGATGTTGAGTCCCATAGTGCTCAGAGCCATTTGAACCATTTGAGACGAAGGAGCACCCTTGTACCCTTGATGACTTTACGGCGCAAAGCTTTACGCCTAGCCTGGGCCTTCAACACAGACATAGGGCTGTTGATGACTGGAAACATCTAATCGGGCGAGTCTCGTTTTGTATAGAGCGAACAGACGTGAATGGGTATGGAGACAGCCTCATGCATCCATAGACCCCGCATGTCAAGCTGATGGAGGCTCTGTAACGGCGTGGGGCGTGTGCAGTTGGGGTGATGTGGGACTCCTGATACGTCTAGATACGACTCTGACAGGTGACACGTACGTTAGCATCCTGTCTGATCACCTGCATCCATTCATGTCCATTACGGATTCCGATGGACTTGTGTAATTCAAACAGGACAATGCGACACCCCACAGAATTGCTACAGAGTCGCTTCAGGAACACACTTCTGAGTATAAACACTTCCGCTGTCTACCAAACTCTCCAGACTTGAAGGTTATTGAGCATATCCGGGACGCCTTCCGACGCCCTTTTCAGAAGAGATCTCCACCCACTTGTACTCTTAAGTATTTTTGGACAGACCTGCAGGATTCGTGGTGTCAATTCCCTCTAGCACTACTTCAGACGTTAGTCGAGTCCATGCCACGTCGTACTGTGGCACTTCTGCGCGCTCGTGGTGGCCCTACACGATATTAAGCAGAGTACCAGTTTCTTTGGCTCTTCAACGTAATAACACTGCTGACTGTACCATGAGACATACATCCCCACTATTACATGCAAGTTTCAGGATACTTTTAATAAGTGTTCAGTTAATTATATTTCGCAAATGGACGTGTGTTGTCTAAACTATTTTTTTTTGAATGAAAAAAATTCTTTTTTAAAAATATTCGAGGGCCCTTGAAAAATTTACTGCTATAACTTAACAGTTCATCATGTTTTCGGTGTAAAGTTTCGCTCAAAAGATTGGAAATGCGTTAAACATGAACAGCGAGGCTACTGGATCTTCGCAGGTTGCACTATATTTGCGAGCCAATTGAAGTAAACCTTCGCTGTCTCAGCTGCCTAGACCTTCAAATATTCTATACATACTATCAAGTTCCCCACCGCTGTTTCTATATGAATGTTCAGGCTAATCTCAGGAACTAATGTACGGATTTTGGTGGCTCTCATTAAAAGATAGACTGGTTCAAGAGGAAGATTCTGTATATAATTTGTTACCGCTAAGTAATGATGAATATGTAGTACATATATCGTTACCAGTTCCATATTTAATTGGCGTTTGGTATGGCATTGTGGGGAAATGACGTGAACTGCGTGTTGGTAAGTTCCAGAGGAGCCAGTATCGGCGGGAAAAACGGTGAAGTAAACTGCTGCCGCGATTCCCAGAGAGCAGCGAAGCTTCTCCACAAAGTATGTCGGCCGTGGTGTCTGCAGACCAAAAGGTAGCGGAACCGAGTCCCGGTCGGACCACGGATTTTTCAGTCTATTAATTTAGCGTTCAGCTGTCAGTGATGTGAAGATTCGCCAGAAATATTCGTAGTTCGGATTTCATATTAAAACTGTGGGTCCTCATTTTTTCCATGGTTGAATTATTATTATTGCTATTATTATTGCTATTATTATTTTCGTACTTTCAACTAGGATCACGTAACAACTTCAATTCCTCTTGTGTCTTGGTGGTTGTTTCCTATTTTTCCCGTACTCCATTTACTCCGTGTTTTCTTTTCCTTTCTTCTCTTCATGTTGTACCCAATTTCTTATTTCCTCTGCTTTGAAAACCTTCCAACTTCGTGTTTTATTCTTAAAAAGTTTTCTTTCTTTCATTTCTGGTTCTTTGGTATTCTTTCTTTTTTTCTCTCCTTGTTTCTTTATCCAGGCTGTTGTCAATTTCTCATTCCAGAAATACAGGAGTATTTGCTTCATTCATACGGTAGAGGTACACAAAAAGATTCATCTTCATTTAGCCACTACTTCTGATACTTTCTCTACATTTTCGTTGATCTCATTACTTCTCATTTTCCAACCATCTGTAGTTTATATCTCGCCCATTAATTTTCTAATAATTCGTCTTTCACTTTGCTGTGTTCCATCCAGCTTCTAGTTCATCGTTAGGTATTCACATCTATATAAACGTTCTGATCATATGTGGCATAGTGTTTTAGTTTTGTTTTTCTAGATATTTTCTTGTTGTAAATATTAGATGTCATACCACATGCTGTTACCGCTCTGTTAACTTTTACATCTATTGCAAATTTTGCTAGTCCATTCTTTCGTATTGTTTCTCCAAGATATTTAAATTTACTTACTCGCTAAATTTTACCTATTTGCGTTTCTATGAATTTTGGTGTACTTTATTTGTTATGAATTTTGTGTTTTCAGCTGAAGTTTTGAAACCAGTTGTATTTGCTATTTTTTCCAGAAGGTTTATTTATTTATTTCTGGACGTATGGAAAAATAGTCTGTAGAAGGCCGGTAGTTTGTTTTAATTCCATTTGTTTTCCTTCCCGGGATTATTAATTCAATTTTGTGACTTCTTAGCTAGTACTAGTGATATTCATCTCCTTGTCTAACACCAGCCTTATTTCAAATGGCTGAGAGTCTTTTTCCATAAATTTAACTTTAGATACCGTAGTTGTTAGAGTTTCAGGAATTAGGTTTACTAATTTTGCTTTAACATCAAATTCTCTAATGATATCTATTGTTTCTCCGTCTACAGAATCAAATGTTTCTTTGAAATCATTGTGGGTTTACTGGTTAACATTCTGTGGAGAATTATTGATTTTAAGTTAAAAATCTGTTCTGCACAGATTATTATTATCTCTTTCCTTTCTGAGACGTTATGTCTGGTTAAAAATGGAAAGTGACGAGGACCTTGATCAAGCGTGACTTCCTTTTAACTGTACGGTTTATGTTACATTGCTTTTAGGAACTTTCGGGTAGTTGAACACGTGTCAATAATTACAGATTTCTGTAGTTGTATATATACGTTTGGATGTAGCTGTATTGCGTTGATGTACTGATGGGTATTGTGTGGTATGACTTCTGTAGTTGGATTATTATTATTATTTATGAGGAAAGTAAATCTCTAAACTTTCTTGACTGGTTTACTTTAAATTTTTACATGATACTCTAATAAACGCCTGGACGGGCATAGGCTACGTAAGTTTTTAATATATATATAAGTAAGTCTCTTAACGTTGTTACCAAACTCTCGAAGAGTTCTTGACTGATTTACTTCAAATATTTACACGATGCTGTGATAAATGTTCAGGTGGGCATTAACCATATATTTTTAATGTGTATGGTATGTAAACGTCTATATAATATACGATGGAGAAACGTTGTAATAAAATACCTTGAAAAGTTCTCTATCTATTTACTTCAAATTTTTACATGGTACTCTAATAAATATTGAGAAGGACTTAGGACAAATAGTTTTTCAAACGAGAATGTACAGGTTTCTTGATAAAACAGACACATATATTCAAACAAAAATTGTATGAAGAACTATGTTCCGTTTTGTTTTCACAGAAAACAGAAAAGCTGTATTTATGGCATTTCAGCTTATGATTAGAATACTACTACGAAACCTAAATCGTCCGAAAGTTTGTAATCGTACCCGCTTGCAGATTAAAACTATGCGGAATACTGTCAATGAACTACTGTCCTCACAGATCGAGCAGCAGGAGAGGTCTCTCATACTCCGTATACCAATGATCCCAACCAATTTCCGAATTCGTTTTAAGCGACTTCATTTTCCGATCAAGGATTCCTTGGCCATAGCAACAAACAACGCCCAAGATCAGAGAGAGGAGAAAGAGGAGACAGTCAGAAAAGAGAGGGCGTGGGAGGAAACGGATACAGAGAGGGGGGAAGGAGGAGATGGAGAAAGGGAGGGAGGAGGAAATGGACAAAGAGAGAAGGAAAGGAAATTAGGGCGTGAATAAAATTCTTTTATGTAGTCTGCAATTGGGAAGTATTACCGGGCTCGCTACTCTAATATAAATTTAAATGTTAAGAAGTCTTTTCTGGAGGTATTTATCTGGACTGTAGCCTTATATGGGAGTAAAACGGGACCGATAAATAGTTCAGGAAAGAAAAGAACAGAGCTTTTGAAATATGGTGCCGCATAAGAATTTTCAAGATGCAATGGATAGATCAGATAACTTATCTATTGAGGTACTAAATCGAACTGAAGAGTAAAGAAATTTGTATCCCAACTTGACTGAAAGAAGGCTCAAATGGCTCTGAGCACTATGCGACTTAACTTATGAGGTCATCAGTTGCCTAGAACTTAGAACTAATTAAACCTAACTAACCTAAGGACATCACACACATCCACGTCCGAGGCAGGACTCGAACCTGCGACCGTAGCGGTTGCTCGGTTCCAGACTACAGCGCCTAGAACAGCACGGCCACTCCGGCCGGTGACTGAAAGAAGGGATTGATTGATGGGACACGTCCCGAGGCGTCAAGGACTGATCAGTTCATTAATGGAGGGAAGATTGGGGAGAAGTGGTGTGGTTTTGGGGGAAGTGTGGGAGGCGCTAGGGAGCAGGGGAGGGGGCGTAAAGCGTGTAGAAGGCGACCTAGGCTTGGGTTACGGTAAGAAGGTTTAAAGGTATGTAGGTTACAGTAACTATGCCGACACGAAGTGGCTTGTACAGGATACTAGCGCGGAGAGCTGCATTAACCAGTCTCGGGACTGAAAACCACAACAACAAAGAAGACAACTCTCTTCTCACTTTCGCCCCAACTCGTAGGCGAGAATTTTGAAGTCTCAACGTGCCCACGCGACCCGAGGAAGCGCTCAGACGTCGGCCGCAGTTAAGAAGTGAGCGACCAACTGCCTTCACGCGAGGCGATTTCCACAAAGGTGGCCACGTTCTCCGAAGTTGGAGAAGGGCGATACTGCGAAGTGGCTGCTGCGGCTGTCCTTATGAGGAGCGGGCAGCGGCCGGCTTAACAAAGGGCTGTCGGGCAGCGGGCAGTGTCCGCTACCAAACCTGATCCCGCGGTGCGCGGCCGGCGCTGTTGCCGCCTCTTTGCACGTCGTCGATCGCCCCGGAAAACCGCTGCCCGCTGCCCGCGCCGGAGAAACGCAGTGACGCAACCCCAGGCGCTTCTGCAAGGCTCGGCCGTCACCCGCCATAGCTTTCCCTGTCAAAATAGACGGCCGCCAGCCCGTTTCAGTCTCAGAGGTTTTTACTCGTAAAGCTGAGCCAACTCCACACCCACGCATCGCATCGGCACGGATGTTGAAAGTGCACATCGTGACAACTCTGATTTCCAGATTTCAACAATAGAACGTATTTGTGCAATAACCAAATAACTCACGATTACGTACTTTCGAGTAAAACACAGAAAAAACCATCTAGAAATTTGAAAGCTTCATAAAACGGTCTTCTCTTTTCACAACCTTTATTTAGGTCACCTAAGCACCGTAATAGCTTATTATATAACCTAACAAAGATTTATTACGACATTTAATGAATTTTAAAAAAATGGACTTGTCTCCCTCTTGTACCAAGCAACTTTGTTTTTCAAATATGACGTCAACAAATAAAGAACTAAATAAGCAACAGCTATTAGCAATTACTGATTATGATGATGAGTCTGAGAATTTTTTTTATTAAAAAAAGAAGGATACCATCTTAAAATTCACGTGTGTGCAAGGTTAATAAGTTCATTGTGCTTCTCCTTTCTATAACGGTGCTATCACAGACCAACTTATTATAAAATCCCATGTCTGAGATTGACAAATACGTTTTGACAAGGTTCGTGACATCTTTATAGTTCTCAAATTTAACTGATCGATGCAATTTGTAAAGTTTTTTCTCAGAAAAAGTCAATGCAGTGATGCTTTGTGAGTCTTGAAATCGAGGTAGACAATTTGTAATAATGATGGGCTCAGTGAAGTACATTCTCGTGTGCAGTAGAGTACTCAAAGAACTTGTATTTTTAAACAGTACACTCTTAATGTTAGATCGAAATAGCATTTTTGGGTGGAATAAGAAGTCGAAGTAAATCTTGTGAACTTCTTCGATGTATTTCACGTGTCAGAATCTGACTACAGTTTCGTGCAATGACAAAGCAAGCTCTGACCATGTCTGGTTCTCGCCCCCAAACACCTGACGTCGACAAGCCTACACCCCGTGTTACTCTCAGTTGGCCCCATGGACATATCTGACTCTTCCACCACGCGATATAGAAATTTTCAAACTATGCAATGGGTCTAAAATCTCATTTTCGGCCAGAGTCGACATATCTGACTATTGCACCAATGTCTTCTTATATAGTCATACTGGAAGTAGTTAGGTCCTGGATGCAGTCCAGCAAAACATGAAGACTGGTCTGGATCAGAAAGAGAATTTGAATAATGTTATCCTGAAGCAAATCTGAAAGAAAAATTGGTAGGATATACTCAAATCTACACAGACGGATGAAAATGGGACTAGGAGATAACAGTATGTGCGCTTTTCTTCTCTCCACGAATTTTGAAGGAAAGGGAATATGAAGTTCAGGAGAAGACTTACCAGGAGACGTTTCCATATTCTTGGCCGAATCATTCGGACTTGAAGCCATCTAATACGTAAAAAAGGGTAATACTGTGATTAACCCGAACGTTGATTTGACCGCCACACTTCTTTAAAGGCATGGTCGTATTGGAGGTAGTACTGTATGCCCCTAATTCCTCCGACCTCTGAACAGGTTTATCCAGCCAGTAAAAAGACCTTTGAATGGGTTTACCCAGTCAGTAAAAAGGAGACCTACTGTTTGACGTGGACTCCAAAACAGAGAGTATCTTGACATTTTTCACAGTTAAAAATCATTTCCAAAGCTGAAACAAATGGTGACTGACAGAAAAAATTCCTAGAACCTAACTGACAGGATCTTTAAACTTGTAATCTGGCGCTTACCCATCGACACACACTTATTTTCTTTCTCTAAAATTCCCAGAACTGTAATAATCGCCAATTCATAAAATGTTATGAAACAAGTCTGCAACAGAATTTTTGAAAGAAAAGATAGAGGTAAGTATGTTTGGAACGTACTAGTTCAGTATCATTAAGCAAAGAGAAAAGATAAAATTTTAGAATTCGTCAGAGTGAAATGTCATATCTTCAGGAAAAAAAAATACTTCAACAAACATGGAAATAAGCCATTAGGAGCTCAAGGTATATGGACATAAATATCTCATAAGTGAACTAGCCCTAAGTAATGTAGGAAAACAGTACTTGATATGCGTGCATAGGACTTCCTGACGGATTGGACACACTTTTTATCAAAAGTATGATCGAACAAGTGGCGAAGTATACTGCTCTCTCCTGCAGTGCAAACGTTGTAAGAGAAGCAGAGCTAACATTTCGAAGGTGCTTTCGAACTTTGGTCATTGCCTATTGCTTCTAACTATGCCAGTTTTTAGAGATCCAAGTGGTACTGCATACGACGCCATGACTAGATTCGTTGCAAATGGAGACTTAAAAATCTGAAAGGAAAGACGGATATCGGGATATCGAGTTTAATGAAATAACTGCATTAAACATTTCTTCTACCAACAGTTAGACAGTATCAAAGATACATAGTAATATTAACATATTTTTGTAACTGTGTCAGCCTGACAGTACTGAAATATATTCTCAAATCTACCAACAGTTTGGCTTCTCTCTCTCTCTCTCTCTCTCTCTCTCTCTCTCTCTCTCTCTCTCTCTCTCTCGGGATGTAAGAGAACGATAGTTTTAACAATATCGTCAGCCTA
Source organism: Schistocerca piceifrons (assembly GCF_021461385.2). Taxonomy (NCBI): domain Eukaryota; kingdom Metazoa; phylum Arthropoda; class Insecta; order Orthoptera; family Acrididae; genus Schistocerca; species Schistocerca piceifrons. Next base: position 420,442,175 of record NC_060149.1, on the reverse strand, counting down.
AGATAAAATGTATTACAGATTAAGGCCTTCGCATGTAATACAGTTATTGTCATTGTGTACCTTCAATTCCATTTACCAAAACGGGAAGTTTCACTTTAAAGTCTTTAAGGAAGCTCCTTATTTGTGAAGTAAAGCATGGAGGCCCACTCATACAGAAACACAGATTCTGTGAAATCTGTGATGGCTTTGACTGTTTGCAGAACGTAGTTTCACAGCGCGTGGTATCTATACCATTAGGTACTGCTGTCGCGTTTAAGTGATCACCGCCGAGTCAAAAAAGTTTATTGATTACAGCTCGTGTCTACTGTAATTGCACATGCATGTTGGACTGAAGTGTCGCATTGCATCTATGGTTATTCGTACCAGTTATCTTCATTTTTCGGCATTCTTTATTATTTAGAATTACAAATCTCAAAACAGACGTTTACAGTTCAAAAACTTGAAGGTTGAAACTAAAATGTAATAGAATATTCATTATATTGAAGAAGATTTGGCAGTGGATGTCGTTGGTACTTTGGATAAGGCAAAAATATCAACGGTTAGACAATAGTTTAAGCCTCATTTGGACAGTGTTTTTGACTTGTGAATTGGCCAATGTATGCACAGACTCTGCACCTATTCGCCAGTTTTCAGGAAAGGTACTGCAGCCAAATGGAGCCTCAATGTTCGGTTGTTCGTTCAGCGTGCAAGGGTAAAGAGATGATTGTAAGATGGAAAGCGACTCAGAGGTAATAATTATGGCGGGCGAGTTGTTGAACGTTGGGGGTGATTAGTTGAGCTTGGACGGAGCGAAGGTTGGATTGTCGGGACAGCAGGTAGGGATGAATAACCTGACATTGATCTATATACAGGGTGGTCTGAAAAAGTCTGAAAAACTTGTAAGGATGTTTCAGCGTAGACTATGCTGAGAAATAAATGGCAAGAAAAAATTCGATACCATATGCACTTTCCGATATAAATAGCATTGAAGTTGCCTATCAGCCGTTGCTCGCGCAGATTCAAGCGGCCCGCCAGATGAGCTAGTGTTAGTTGTTCTCATAGGGTAGCTGATAGCGCGTGAGACTGCTCACCCTTTGGTTCGGGTTCGATCCTTACTACTGTCCAATGTCCAACTTTTGCGTATCCCTCTTATTCGGTTTTAGGAAACCGAATGAAGGACTCGTTGGACAACACGGTCTCGGTCGGGCCGCTTGAATTTGCGCGCGCAACGGCCTGATTGGCTATTTTCAATGTTAATTAACTCGGAAACGGTGCAATGTATTGAATATTTTTCCTCAACAATGATTTCGCAGCACAACCTCCCCTTCAACGGCCTTATACACTTTCCAGATTGTTTCTGACCATTATACAGTTGTGTGTGTACATCCACATCGATACTCCGCAAGCCACCGTACGATGCGTGGAGTAGGGTACTCTGTATCACTACTAGTCATTTCCTTTCCTGTTCCAATCGCAAATAGAACGGGAGAGGAAACGACTGGCCATATGCCTCTCTATGAGCCCTAATTTCTAGTATCTTATCTTCGTGGTCCTTACGCGCAATTTATGTCGGCGGCAGTAGAATCGTTCTGCAGTCAGCTTCAAATGCCAGTTCTCTAAATTTTCTCATCAGTGTTTCTCGAAAAGAGCGTCACCTTCCCTCTAGAGATTCCCATTTGAGTTCCTGAAGCATCTCTGTGGCACCTATGTGTTGTTCGAACCTACCTGTAACAGATTTAACAGATCACCTCTGAATTGTTTTGATATATTCCTTCAATCCGACCTGGTACGGATCCGAAACACTCGAGCAGCATTCAAGAACAGGTCGCACCAGCGTCCTATATGCGGCCTGCTTTACAGGTGAAACGCCGGCCGAAGTGGTCGAGCGGTTCTAGGCTCTACAGTCTGGAACCGCGCGACCGCTACGTTCGCAGGTTCGAATTCTGCCTCGGGTCTGGATGTGTGTGATGTCCTTAGGTTAGTTAAGTTTAAGTAGTTCTAAGTCTAGGGGACTGATGACCTCAGAAGTTAAGTCCCATAGTGCTCAGAGCCATTTGAACCATTTTTGAACACACACACACACACACACACACACACACACACAGACACACACACACACACACGTGCCGGAGGGAGGACTCGAACCTCCGGCGGGAGGGGCCGCGCAATTCGTGACAGGGCGCCTCAAACGCCGCGGCCAGTCCGCGCGGCAGTACAACGCACAGAACGTAACCACGTGCAACAGCCAGGAAAGTCCTTTGGAATGTTGTGCAACTCGCGTACCACATTTTGCAATTGCAAATAGGGGCAGCTATCAGCTCTATAATGGAATGACAACGAAAGTTTGTGCTGGACCGAGACTCTAATCAGGATTTGCCGCTTATCGCGAGCGGTCGCCTTACCATTAGGCTATCCGAGCACGACACACGGCCGGAGCCGAACTTCCATATATCGACAGTTAGTACATCCATTGCTTATATTCCCGTACAGGCTAGACTTTTTACTTTAAAGTCGCATGCTCGGTGTTGGTGGACAAAGATAATATTGTAGTGCCAGTGTTATTCCGAAGAACGACGGAATAAAAGGTACATTGCTTCGTAATTCTGAATAACACAAGCACTGCAATATCGTATTGGCTTTTATTTGTCGGTTATGACGTCAAATTGTTGACCCTTCATGTGTATTTCTGCTCTTTGTCGTTATTGATAGGTTTATACAGACAACACCAAGTTCGTACCCCGCCATGATTTTTCCAGAAAAGCATTGCCCACGTTTTGCATTTCAATAAAGTCGCGGCAGGCGTCGAAGCGTCTTTTCTTCCTTTTTTTTCTGCTACGGGAGTCACGGTGTGCGGAACAAACTTTGCACACACTTTTCTCTTCTTCAAAATATTCTGGAAAATATTTTGAGACTTTAGAGATGTTGACACACAACGGCATCACGGCCGCTGCCTGACATCGGCCCCTCACAAAGGACTGTTACAACGCACATCAATAGTCAAAGCTGCCACCGTAATTACGGCGTTGACGTCGCCTATACGCTAGGAATAAAATCAAACTCCGAATTTATTGGGCGGACGGTGTATGGCGGAGGATACTTCACCCATATAATTGACTTTTTATAGAAATTCCATTCGTGTACGGAGTGCGGTTAGAAGTACTGTCTATTTTCATACTATTCGTGCCTAGTCTGTCACATCTTAGTCACACGATACCTTTGCTAGGTATAAGAAGAAAGCATAATAATTTTTGTCTGCCCAGAATTACACAGTTTCCTCTAACTTGGTTTTGCGAGAATAACGTCCTCTTTCTTCCAAAGAGCCCCCTTTAAATTATTTGAGGATATCTGCCAGACGTTCGTGAGTTCCAAAATGTACTGTTACATTTCCATTGACAAATAGATACTTCAATTTAACAATAAGTTTTCTGCTAACAAAGATATGGCAGTAATTTCGGCTGGTCCCGGCGGATGTTCGAGTCCTCCCTCGGACATGGGTGTGTGTGTGTGTGTGTGTGTGTGTGTGTGTGTGTGTGTGTTTGTCCTTAGGGTAATTTAAGTTAGGTAGTGTGTGGGCTTAGGGACTGATGACCTTAGCAGTTAAGTCCCATAAGATTTCACACACATTTGAACATTTTTTTGGCAGTAATTTGCTTACTAGTATTTCAGTTTGCATCATAGCAGAAACCTAGTTTTCACTGACACGGCGCAACTGCCATTAACTATAGGAATAATAAAAAATGAAGGTGAATATTCGAGGCACGCAACATCTTAAGTTCATTTAAGTATTCTAAAGGCGTTCCGTTTAATGCAGCTGCGAAGAGCTCTCATTCCGTTTCTGTGCTGCCTGGAAATAAAAGCGCTTTGTCTTCCTCTCACCTTGCCTTCCACTCATCTTCCCCTTTACTGGATATTTTAAGCGAAGGCCTCAATTTTCTTTTAGCGCCATCGCTCAAAAGATGCTGCTGTAGACACTCTAGAAGTGCACTGATGACCGTTCTTTTGGCCTGTGTCGGGCTTTGTGAAGCGCCGTACTGTCAGCTGCTCGCAGGCTGACTGACAATGGATAATTAATCGATCACTTCGTTCATTAGGGACACACCGAACGAAACGCGAAAAGTTCAATTAGTTTGGTGTATCCGATAACTGGCAGCCTGTGAGGAGCGGGATTTATCCGAATATTAACGAACCAGGAATACGCAATCCCGCCTCTCTCTTTCGTAATTAAATGCGCACCGAACGAACGCGAGCTAAACTCTGAAGCTTTGGCGTTAGGGATGAAACAAACAATACGGCATTCAGTTTGTACCTAAAAATTCAACATCTAATCTAATTTCTAATTGTCACTGTATACTTCATGATGTCTGGAATACATGCTAATCTGAAATCCTGATAGTTTTTGTAACGGGGGTATTCGTTAAAACGGTAAGTACGCTTTATAGCTTCGCTGGATCCTTATTTAAATGTAAATTCCGAGACAAGATTGGAGGAATATACATCATCATGAGGCGATCATGAGAGTACAAAAATTGTTTTGTCGTGGCGTGTTTTGGACCATGGAGGCACAACACCCCTGAAAAATATGTCTTAATTTACTTGTCTCTTGCAAAACGCACCTACCATTCACCCAAGATACACGGTACGAGAAAATTTTAATTGACATTTTAATAGCCATCCTGAAGACAAATTTACACAGACGGGTCGAAACAAGAAGACGGTGCTGTAAGTGCATTCGACGATGGCAAAGTTAAAATAGATGGGACAAATTCGAGCTCCATGAAGTAGCGTCCACACTCACTGCAGATCCTAAATAGATTTTACAGGGACTTAAATACGCGAATGGAATTCTAAAAAACTCGCTTTGGCATATGTAACACCAAACACCCACACGCATACAGCTGAGATACATATATCACGTCCCTGGGTGTAAAGGGATGGCCACATAAAGGGCATGTGGCCTACTTAATGTAACCATGCGAAATCAGTTAAATAACGATGCAGACCCTGCGCCGATGCGGGACAGAGGCACTAGCAAAAGAAGAAGGTCTTACAAAATTATAGGGATACTCTATGCCGCAGAGGTACATAATCGCGCATCACGTCCTCTGTACCAAAACTACAGGTACAGCAGGAACTTTTTAGTGACAATAGCACGACCGCGATTCAATCACGAGAGATTTCAGCAACATTTCTAACGCCTCAGCACGATCGCATATTCTTCATATGAATGTGACAGTGAGGAAGACGATAACCACATTTCCCTTAGCTGTATCAAGAACCTAAGATACTAATGCAGTGTCTGATGCCTTTGGCAATGTATTACTAGCATTCAAATTGTTTTAGTGACAAACGTAACAGTGTAGGAATTACGATACCATTTTGTAGCAGGAGGACAAATAAGAACCCAGGAAAAGCTATTTTTTTTAATATTACGGTACACTAAACCGGTAAGTATGATTTGCGTTATCAACCCTCCTTTCATATTAATTAATATATTTCAATTTTGTTTGATCATTAACTCAATTTCAAGTTAAATGAATGTGATTGATAATTGTTATCTTTTAACACTGCAGGCTGTATACGTGATGTTCAAAAAGATTGCTAACTTTCAACAAATTACGAATACTTAGATCATCACTCAGTGAATTTCTCAGTCTTGGATACGTGCTTGTGATCTACTTCAATGGAGGGGGAGGGGATGCTCATTACTCTTCCCCCTCAAAATATTTTAGTAAAAGAATAAATATTTGTACTTTTATCAATTTCCAGATTTCTCGAAATAGGCAAGGAATTCTAACTACAAGCTACGTATAAGACAGGATAGTTGTCAGCTGCTAGCTCCCGTGGTTCGGTACGCGACCTGACCGCCTGCAGAAGTCATTACAACCAGTTCAAGGCGGTCACTCGCAGACTGACCGTACCTCCTACTGACAACAAATCGGACACTGTTCTTGATCTCACAGATAGAACCGGCAAAACACCTCAATCTGAATTAGGTAAGACAGAAAGGGAAGGACCCTCTATAAAGGAAAAAATAACACAAACTCAGACATAAATGGACACGACTGGAAGAAACAGCATTCTTTTCATTTACCTCAAATATCGTTCACTTATTCAGGGATGACAGATGGAAAACGATTTAGATATAACAATTATGGCGAGCGAGTTGTTTAGTATTGGCTACGATAAGCTAAGCTTGGACGGAGCGTGAATTGGACTGCGGGAACAGCAGGCAGGGATGCGTGATGCAGCATTGATCCATATTAATACACTACATGATAAAAAAAGATGTATTTAGGAAGAGGGGAGGAAACGAAATGACATCACAAGTTCAGATGGTATGGCCGCGCGGGGTATTCGCGCGGTCTAGGCGTCTTGCCTCGGTTCGCGCGGCTGCCCCCATCGGAGGTTCGAGTTCTCCCTCGGGCGTGTGTGTGTGTGTGTGTGTGTGTGTGTGTGTGTGTGTAGTCCTTAGCGTAAGTAAGTATAAGTTAGATTAAGTAGTGTGTAAGCCTAGGGACCGATGACCTCAGCAGTTTGGTCCCATATGACATTACCACAAATTTCCAAAAATTTTCAGACGGTATGTGATGTACCATGTGCGGACGAGCATTGTCCTGTTGAAAAATGGCATCACGGTACAGTCGCGTGAAATTTAACACATGAGGACGCAGGATGTCCACTTCGTACCGTTGTGCCGTCAGAACTTTCTTAGTCACATCCGTCTGTGACCTGAAGTCGTATCCGATGGCTCACCACACCATGACGCCAAGAGTACCTCAGCTGTGCCTCTCCAAAACACTGGAACAACTGAACCTCTCCACAGGCTGCTGCCATACTCTTCGACGATGGTCGTCCGGGGACGCGCAGAATCGCGGTGCATCGCTGAACACAGTGCCACGCCATTCAACAGCGGTCCGTGTTTCCCGATTACGGCACCATTCAAACGCAGAAATTTGTGTTGTGTTAACGGCAGCCTATGCACGGGACAGTAATTCCCAGTCCGTCTGCTGCTAGTCTCCAACCAATGGCACAGAATGACGCAGTGAGTTCATTACTTGTTCTCGGATAGCAGGCGCCGATGAGAAGTGGTTGCGATGTCCTTTGTGTACAGTACGGTGATCGTCCCTTGTACTGGTCTGACACGGTCGACCGAAATCTTGACGACGAGTATGTCAGCTCTCATGTTCCCATGAAGTCCAAGATCGAGCCACGGTCACATCGAAATGCCCGACGAATATGGATATTGCACGATTCTATCAGCCGCAAAGTGGAGACCGACGATGAGCCACCCTTTCAAACTGCCAGGTGCTGGTACAGCTGTCTCAAACGTATACGCGGCATCTCAGTGTCCTCGTGTCATCTCGAAACATGTGACGCTGTTCAAGCAGCTTGTATACCCTACCAAGCCTGGTACCACCACCGGACACTAACAATACTAGTGCACTCTGGTGGCCGTTTTATCTATCACAGATAATTACAACTCAGACAATTTGCATATCCGTCGAGCCGGCGTTGTGGCCGTCCGGTTCTAGGCGCTGCAGTCTGGAACCTCGAGACCGCTACGGTCGCAGGTTCGAATCCTGCCTCGGGCATGGATGTGTGTTAGTTAGGTTTAAGTAGTTCTAAGTTCTAGGGGACTAATGATCTCAGAATTTGAGTCCCATAGTGCTCAGAGCCATTTGAACCATATCCGGCGATGGTATGCACGTCTAAGAAGTTGACTTGACATATGACCATCCGTTCTGGGTGCTTCACTTCTTTTGTGAGGCAGTGTATATTGTTTACTTCAGTTTTTCCTTATATTAGCAAAAGTACGTTGGAGAAATATCTTATGTTCATCAGCTGCGGTAAATATAAAAGCTTTAACACCTGCTTTACATATCTGTGCTAAATGCTGGAATTACCACATTGATTTCAGTTTCAAACTCGGCTCAGCTTCGATTCATATGTTTTTGAACGTAAACCTATAAGGAGAACGTAAAACAACCATAAACTGAGGACTAACATCACTACTCGACATTAGTAATTTTAGCATACTTAAGGGTAGCTTTTTATAATCCTACCTGAATTTACTTCAAAATACAGCTGAAAACATTGAATTAGTCAGTCTGGGTGGAAATGGATACATGGTACAAGGAGGTACTGAGTGAATTGTGAGCCACAGTGCATCCTTGTAGGACCTTCCTGTATTAGATTTTTCTGTTTTTTCGCTAAACCACCTACAGCGAATATTATATTTGTTAGCTCAACAAACATACGGTCCATCTCTCGTATACTATTAGTCCAACTAGCAGGTAGGAAGGAAACTTTGGATTTAACGTTCTGTCGAAGACGGAGCCATTGGAAATGGAGCATTAACTGCTTGAGGACTGTGCATGGACAAAGGAAGAATTCAGTTCCGTCCTTTTCATAGGAACCATCCCAGCATTTACGTTAAGAAAGACCGTGCGAAACGGGAATTTGGATGACCAGATGGTGATCTGAGGCACCGTCCTGTTTAAAGAGAGACCACTGTCTTAATTAACCATCTTTTATGATAAGCAAAAGCAAGCAAGGTGTAATGTAAGTCCATAGATTAAAAGCAATTACAATATCAGTTCCAATATTTTGATGTAAGCCTCGGTAACATTATTTAAAAGCCAAAGTCACAAACCACTCCACGACAGTTACTAAATTGTACGATAATAACGAACCAGTCAAAGAGCCGTGCGTTGCGGAGGGAAAGATATGGGAATGAATAAGCTTTAATAGAAGAAGACCACGAAAACTGCGCCCGCTATCGACCAAAGCCAGAGAATGCGGCTTCCGGGCAATTCACTGAAACAGACCTTGGACTGATGAAAACGTATCTCGCACAGGCAACGTACAAGGGCTATTGTGCAATGCAAGCACTCTTTCTATTGACTAGGACAACGGCAGTGTGTTTCCACGTGCAGATAAAGTTCCATTGTGAAACTTCACCGATCACTGAATGCTACTGCTTCTCCGAGTTTTAGCAAACCTGTCCCTGTACTCCGTTGCGTTTCTTTCTTTTTCTTTCACGTAGACTGTGTACGTTGTAAATAAACATGCAGTACTATTCATCTGACCATGTAGTTACATAGTCTTCATTTCAGACCGAGCAAACATGGTTTCCGAATTTCAGATAATACGGTATTAATGTGCGATCATATTGTGCCTCACCACAATCAAACGTCCACGCTACCGTATTCATCAGCACGTAACAATGATGAATTACAGAGCAATTTTTCGTCATTCAAATCCTGTAATCAAACTACTACTCTTCGTTTTCTGTCGTTCCTTAGTTGCTTATGAATTCATGGAGATATGGTCCGTATTTACAGCTAAATGAAAGTTTGTTTATTGACATACACATTTTGCTTCTTTTACTTACGGAGCATCTTTAGTGGTCTGTAATACATGTTTTTATATATATAATAATGAATTATGTACTGTTACAAGTATGTTAATATATTACGTTTTCTCATGACATACTCTTGTTTTTCTGGTTAGAAACAACTTTTGAAGCACAAGTTTCGAGAGGTCAAATTTTCTTGTGGTGTTGTGTTCCAGTGTTGTTCGTTCACATGTGTCATTCTAGAGATGTGTTTACTCTTTCGTCTTTTGTTTGTGTTGTGTATGTGTGGGTTGATCTTTCAAAAATGGTTCAAATGGCTCTGAGCACTATGGGACGCAACTGCTGAGGTCATTAGTCCCCTAGAACTTAGAACTAGTTAAACCTAAGTAACCTAAGGACATCACAAACATCCATGCCCGAGGCAGGATTCGAACCTGCGACCGTAGCGGTCTTGCGTTTCCAGACTGCAGCGCCTTTAACCGCACGGCCACTTCGGCCGGCGGTTGATCTTTGTCCATTTGTTTTGTAGTGGCTAACGTGATCAGTGAGTTATTGCTTATGTTGATTTGGTCATTAATCGCTTTCTATTTCATTGCAAGGGATCCTTGGATATGAAAGTTCTTTCGCAATGTCAGGAGTTTTTTCTTGTAATTATTCACTCTAATATTTTTCATGGCCTATTCCATGTTGGATGGTTGATTTCCATATTTTCTCTGGTGCTCAGAAAAGGCAGAATGGATATTTTCATGCTGCTATCTTACTATATGTTCTTTATACCTAGCTTTGAAATTCCTGCGTGTCATTCCCAGATACACTGCCTCTCTAGAACATCTTATCTCGCAATGTACGATGAGAGTCTAGAGAGTTCCAAAGTCTAACATTCCTTTCTCTTCGAATAGTCATAATTGAAATTCAGGGGCTAAAATAGTAATTTAAACGATCTGACTATACACTTGGATCACAAAACAACAGTCCGCAGCTCGTGGTCGTGCGGTAGCGTTCTCGCTTCCCACGCCCGGGTTCCCGGGTTCGATTCCCGGCGGGTTCAGAGATTTTCTCTGCCTCGTGATGACTAGGTGTTGTGTGCCGTCCTTAGGTTAGTTAGGTTTAAGTAGTTCTAAGTTCTAGGGGACTGATGACCATAGACGTTAAGTCCCATAGTGCTCAGAGCCACAAAACAACAATACGAGAGCCAGAAATAGCAAAAAAGTACACTGCCTAACACAAAGCATCACTTTTTAGAAACCCCGTAATTGTCTCCCATTACAATGCAGAAGTTTGAAAACTGGCTCAACGGTTCTGACGACCTACCTCTGTAATGGTGCGAAAGCATGGCACCCTGCTACGTCACCCTCGTCCTCCACGATGCCTCAAACAGCAAGGTGTGACGAGTAACAGGACGACGTTCTTCACAATCTTTGATTCTGCTGACACTCCCGGATGTTTCAACCCTTCTCTAACGGCACTGTTGGGCTGTATCCGCATTGAACGTGATAGCACCCCTGTGGTGTAACGTGACCGCAATTTTTGCTGTGGTATACAGAGGGTAAACCCTACGAACAGTTCAAAATGATTCGACAAAATTTGAACGTTATCCGAAGCAACATTGACACATACGTGAAAAAAAAAACAGCAAAGAGGCCCACTAACAAACCCCCCTCTCCCTTCCCCCCCCCCCTTCCGCCACCCCACGCCCCCAGTTTGACAACACCCACAGTGGGATCCACCAACACCCACTTCTATTGAAAATTTTAAAAATATACGAGTACTCAGACAACTTGTAAAGTATACGATACTGCATCGCCTGTGTTATTCCTAATTACGATGCAGTGTTTCTTTGGACACGTATGCATCTCCAAAGGAACATTGCATCGTAATTCGCAATAAGACAGGCACTGCAATATCTTATTTACACCGACACCGGGCAAGCGAGTTCCAAGTAAAATTTCTCGCCTGTACTGGAATATACGTAATATATGTACATGTCTGGCTGTGAATCGTGCTCAGGTAAGCTAATGGTTCAAATGGCTCTAGGTACTATGGTACTTAACATCTGAGGTCATCAGTCCCCTAGACTTAGAACTACATAAAACTAACTAATCTAAGGACATCACACACATCTATGTCCGACGCAGGATTCGAACCTGCGACCGTAGCAGCAGCGCGGTTCCGAACTGAAGCGCCTAGAACCGCTCAGACACCGCGGCCGGCAAGCTAATGGTAAGGTGACCGCTAGCGATAAGTGGGAAATTCGGATTCGACTCCCAGTACAGAGCAAATTTTCATTGTCGTCATTCCGTTCTACAGCTGATGGATGTCCATATTCACAACTGCGAATACATTTCATGTACTTGTAAGGTAGTCCTAGGTGTCTGCAGGCAGGCATCTGAAATCTGAGGTATGTAATGTGGTTGACTGCCTGCAGGCGCCTAGGGCTACTTGACAGGGTATCAGAGTACTGGTATATTTTAAAAATTTCTCAATAGAGGTGAGCAGGCGCCACCAAGGGTGTTGCCAAATTGCGGAGCCTTAGGGGGACCCTTTGCCATTTTATTCTCGAATGTGTCAATGTCGCACTGCCCTGTGATCACACCACAGGAGGGCATGAAATAGGAAGGTTTTAGAAGACCAAGCAACCTTTGCTGCCTCAGATTACGTTCAAATTTCACTGAATGGGTTTGAACAGTCCCTAGTAATTCGAACCTGTACACGAGAGCAAAAATTGTAGTAGTGTTGCACTTCAAAGGGGTGCGATCGTGTTCAGCGAGGATGCAACCCCACAGTGTATTTAGAAAGGTTGAAACGTCGGGGTGTTAACAGAGTCGAAGGTTGTCAAGAAAGCCGTCTTATTGCTCATCGCACTACGAACTGTCGTTTTCGATCGTGCAGTGTGTATAAAAGAACGCCCCAACAAACGTGGTTGTTTCATTGATGCCCTTTATGCCAGCTTCTGAGGCCTTTTGGTGTCGGATGGGAGCGGCGGTGTGTGTGAAATGTTTTCCTCGGCTACCCGTTAGAAAACCGCGTGGTTTCAACGCTGGGCGTCGCGGTTCTGATGTCCATCGCCGAGACATCAAAATAAGGGGTGAAATGTGGGTAAGAAGAGGTGTGGCGACCTTCCCATCGTGTGACACGTCCACGGTGGAGTGGGGCAGAATTATAGGAAAATTTTTTTGCCAATGTGACATTATTAACCCATCTTATACCTCAAATGAACTTACGAGCTCTGGCCTTTCTGTACTTTTTGCCGCATTGCAGAGGAAGAATGTAGGCAGCTTTGAGCCAAATTTCAAATTTGGACGTGGCAATAGGAGACAATTACCGAGTTTCGAGGAAGTTAATCTTTTTCTGTTGCGCAGTGTAGAATGAAGGAATGCCGTTGTTTCCTTTATGTCAGAATTCAGTGTGGAATTCCTTATAGAGCCACATAATTGACCAAGCTATCTGGGCAACCACTGGCTCCTGCATACGAGGGAAACTACACATTATATTCGAAAAGCGGTTTCACGAGAGCATCCTGTGGCACAAAACACAGAAATTTTTTTTTTAGGTTACTGCATTTTCATGAAGTTTTTGTCGGTTTTTCCTAATTAAACAGTACTATTGAACGACATCTACTAAAGCGTTGAGTACAATATACACTGACGGAAATGGAAAATGCTACAGCATGAACAGCTGGGCTGAGTGCCACCGAACTGATTCTCCAGTATTTCCATTCCTCTGGAATATGGTGATTAAAATGTCACCCTCGTGCGAGCTTACTTTTAGTACAGAAAGAAGCCAATCCTGCCGATGAATAATGGTGTGCCTGACGCCTATTGGGTGTACCTGACATTAAGGGAACTTCCCAAGTGGGGATTGCACAAAGCATGCCCGCAGGGCATGCATGTGCAGCTTATCATCTTTCGGACTTCGAAAAAGGTCGAATTTCTTGCATGAGTGACACGACCGCATCATACCAACAGATCACACAGAAATTTCGCTGTAGTAAAACGAGTGCAGAAGGAGTGGTCTCAGCACAACAATGTAGCAAGAAGAGGTTGTCCTTCTAGACGGACTGCACTAGGAGAAGGTCATAGGATTGTCATCACAAACCATCGGGAACAGATTACAGGAAGCAGGGTTGATGTCTTGAGTTCCCATTCGCCATTTACCACTGACTTTATAGCACTAAAACGGACTTGCATATCGTAGAGAGAGCCAACTGGGACACTGAGTGGCATCATGTGGTTTTCAGTGAAGAGTCTCGCTTCTTTTTGTGGCGATCTTATTGAAGCTAACATGTCTGCAGACGAACTGGTGTTAAGTCACAGGAAGCAACGATTCTCTAGATGCGTTACTCTCCAACTACTGGAATCATAGTGCCAGAAGCTTTTGGATATGACAACAGGACACAGGTGGTAATTGTGGAATGTAGGCTGAATGCTCTTTATTCTGGGGTAAAATGGTAAATCCTGTTGTCACATCCCTCATGGTCAGGGTGTCGTATGGCGTATTCCAACAGGAGAACGCAAGACTCCACATTGCAGTTCACGCCACAAACGCCTTGAAAAATGCCCAGATCCTTGACAAGCTTCTCCGTTTGTCACACATAAATCATGTCTGGGGTACGATGAGAAGACTTTTACTTTCATCTAGATACCTGTCAGCAAATCTTCAAGAACGACATGTGTTTCACTGATGGCAGGAAAATCCTCAAGCGGCGGCTGTTTGATTCCATTCGACAATGAATACAAGCGAATTTGTCAGTCAGCGACATGGCGGATGTGCACTGTTTTTGTGCATCGCGCACGCGCACAAGGCGTTTGTACCACAGTTCTAAATGCGGAAAATAGCAGCATCAACAAGCAGAATATGAAGGCAGCTGCAGCATCCATATTGCGATCGATGTTCTTGATGATGTGCTAACAGTAGATTTAAATATGTATTACGCCAACTGAAGACGGGCGAAAGCCCGTAATACCTGTAGGTATAAATAAAAAAAATGGCTGAAAATGTCACACGAAGCAGGCGCTTCGCGTGTTCCTCTAGCGGCCTACGCGTATATAATAAGAATAATGACAATAATGATAGTAATGAGACGTGTGTGGTTGCTATACGCCTTTAAGAGCTCAACAACCAGAAAAAAGATCAATTAACGCAAAGCATTATGTTTAAATATATTTCGATTTTTATTTAAATTGCATTCCTAAATCGCACGTACAAGCAGTCGAACGAGGGATACTGCAGAGCTGGTCAGGGGGATTACTCCTGTTGCAATGCGAATGGAATATTTCGACGTGTCGGTTGACTGAGATGTCGTCAGGCCACGCAGTCAAGCGCTGGATGGCAAATCGCACGCATTTATTCATAGGTACTCTGTACGTTGGACACACAATCTCTCGACACCCTGCAGCCGATGGCCTGTTCACGTACTGTTGACGCAGTCATCTTCGGTGGACATCTTTTTCATCACAGAGGTCACAGTCGACTACAGCGAACTGCTAAGATGTGGCACAGTGTGACAATGTTGATTAGTCGTCGTGGCACCGTGGTTGGAGTTCTGAACGCTGATCGACAGCTAACCCAGTGAACGATGGATGACTAATAGTAGTCCCAGTCTGGCACTGCTGTCAGTGACAGTATCTAAGTGGTGGTGGTGGTGGTGGTTAGTGTTTAACGTCCCGTCGACAACGAGGTCATTAGAGACGGAGCGCAAGCTCTGGTTAGGGAAGGATTGGGAAGGAAATCGGCCGTGCCCTTTCAAAGGAACCATCCCGGCATTTGCCTGTAACGATTTAGGGAAATCACGGAAAACCTAAATCAGGATGGCCGGAGACGGGATTGAACCGTCGTCCTCCCGAATTCGAGTCCAGTGTGCTAACCACTGCGCCACCTCGCTCGGTCAGTATCTAAGTCTTAGACCTACTAATGAGGTACACTGCTACACTGTGTGATGACTGTGGCAACTGCTGACGCGATAAATGCCCAGCAACGGTCCGACGATAGTTGAAGGCAGCTGCAGCGGGCCGAGCGAAGCTGTGTATCCTCTTCAATCTGCAGTCGGAGGATGAAAATTCTCTTGCGAACTATTTGTCTAACGTCAGGCGGAAGCACGATGTACTTCCTGTTATCAACGGCCTCTGTAGCATCAGTGCGTAACTGTGACAGATGGATTGGACTATGTGTCTGACTTACGGCAGAGGCATAATGTGTACCCTGTTAAAGGTGCGCCCCCTGTAGCGATCAACCATAGCTATGAGACGCCGCCGGCCGTGGTGGCCGAGGGGTTCTAGGCGCTACAGTCTGGAACCGCGCTACAGTCTGGAACCGCGCGACTGCTACGGTCGCAGGTTCGAATCCTGCCACGGGCATGGATGTGTGTGATGTCCTTAGGTTAGTTAGGTTTAAGTAGGTCTAAGTTCTAGGGGACTGATGACCTCAGATGTTAAGTCCCATAGTGCTCAGAGGCATTTGAACCATTTTTTATGAGACGCCACGCTGTTGACTGGCTCTGCCGTGTGCGTTTTTCTTTTATTTTTTAATATCTTTTCATTCTCATTATCTGATTGGGAGAGCGCAGGCTGCTTAAGAACATCTTGTTTGTTCTGTTCACCCATTTCAATTTTTACTCTTATTTCTTTATTTTTCACCATTTTGCATTATAAAATTTATTTTTATTTACTATTTTGACATATATATTTCGTTCTTAAAATTTGTTATAGGTTGGTGGTTTCGCGCCCTCTTTGCATATTGCTGCATGCCGTGTCTGACGGCGGACACAGTACTGTAGATGCTTGGCCTTCAGGAAGACAATGCACCAACCAATGACTCTCATATTGTGAGAGAATTGTTTGAGAACCACACCATGCACCTAGGACAGCTTATGTGGCCTCCCAGGTCACCCGAACTCAATTCTGTCAAGGATATCCGCAGTGCTAACGAGTGAGGTGGCTGTGTCTAGAACACACCTCCAATCAATCTCCGTGAATTGTGTATGACGGTTGTTGACCCCCATAATCTAGCCCTGTTAGAGCATACTCAGTTTTTTTCTGTGGCACAGCGAGCGCAAGAACTTTACTGACTACGCCTCTGGACAAAGAGAACATTTATGGGGAGATCGCGCACTGTACATCCACGTATTAACTATTGGCAATGTAGCCTGACGTCAAAACAAACGCACTTAGTGTGGTGTTAGACGACTTCGTGCCAAATATTGTAAAAAGCATTCCCTATTTTAATGCACATACACATTAACTGATTAAAAGTATCCGTACACCCCTGTGTTATGAGGAACTAACGACTTGATATCACGAGAAGCGGACCGGCCAGCATAAAAGAAGGTTGGGGGAGGGTATTGTGTTGTCAGCAGAGAAACAGGAAGAGCTGAATGGATTGGGCAGGAGAGCTCGGTGACTTCGAACGTGAACTAATCATTGGCTATCACCTGAGTAACAAATCCATCAGGGAATCAATAAAACAATTACATAATTGCAACAGAGACTGTTCACTCATTAGGGACATTTCATCCCTTCTATAGCTGCCCAAGTCCACTGATGTGACTGTGAAAGTGAAAGTGAAACGCCCTGGAACAACCACAGCTAAACTAATACCAGTCAGACCTCATGCACTGACGGGCAGGCACCATCAGACACTAAAAAATGGTTCAACTGGCTCTGAGCACTGTGGGACTTAACATCTGAGGTCATCAGTCCCCTAGAACTTAGAACTACTTAAACCTAACTAACCTAAGGACATCACACACATCCATTCCCGAGGCAGGATTCGAACCTGCGACCGTAGCAGTCGCGCGGTCCCAGACTGTAGCGCCTAGAACCGCTCGGCCACCCCGGCCGGCCCCCATTGTGCTTAAATTATTGCTAAATACAGAACGATATGAACACAGTTTGAAGCATTATGTATTGCGTACAGTAGAGGAATCGTTCGGAGATCATAGTTGGCTGCATCAACATAACAATACAGCCTGTCATAAATCACAATGTGTGAGGTAATGGTTTGTGGACAATAGGATTGTTGAAATATTCTCGCCGGCCCAAGGTCCCGACCTCGGCCTAGTGGAGCTGTTTGGGATGAGTCAGAAAGTCGACTTTGCTCCCGAGCCCAGCGTCCAAACTCACTACCTTCTCTGGTTTCGGCTCTTGAGGAAGAATGGGCTGCCAATATAGAACAGACATTCAGACACCACAATGAAAGTTTCGCCCAGCAGCGTTCAAGGCGAAGAGTGGACACACCTCATACTCATGTCCACTGATAAATGCCCGGATACTTTTGATCAGATGTGACGAATTAATTCAGAAGAGTTCAATCTAAATTTGCGTGGACGAACGGACATTTGAATCTTGTTCAGTCCAATTTGTAAAATACTGCGCCGCATCACTGGATAGTTTCAAAAAAGAATGAAACCGGGTGATGGCAGCGCTGTGCTAGTCAGCTACATGAAATATACACACGATCAGCTATATAATAAACCATTCCCATCTTTATCTCAATTTACATCAATTAACCCATTCACAAGCAGTGTCATAAAACAATTTTATTCTATCCTTCAACTGAAAGTGATTGAAAGCGTCGACGTTTTCACTGTAGAAAGCTCAGCGTAACAATTTATAGAGTGCTACCGATTCCACTCAGGTAGCGACACTATACCTCGCGTTGGGGAGCTTGTGTGTCCATTTATGTGAAGTATTATGCAAGTACATTCCGGATGTTTCTTTATGGCTAGTTAAACACAGTTTTGACTTCCGGTATCATCAGGTCGCCAGGCGGTCTGATAGGGAAAAAACAAGGTCGTAAATGTAAGCCAGTGAAAGCCGGTTCTTTTATTAGTAAGTCGTAATGAACATTGACGACAGAACGTTGATGTTTCTCATCCCAGAGTTGGTAATGAGGACTGAATTACAATGTTTCGTTCAAATTCAGTGACAGGACAATAAAACCTTCAGAAATTGTTCAGGTATATAAGTTTTTTAGGAGGGCATGCTGAAATGTAATGTCTCCGAAATTTTTATAGGAAAACTCAAAGCTTTTTAAATGCAACAAAAGTTATTAATATTCTACATCTTTATTCGTCATATCTACATGTTTATTTGTCAACGTAGTCAACCTGGCGAGGAACACATTGCCCCAATGCAAGACCAATTTGTTGATACCGTCACTAACACGTTTGACTTTGTTACCCGAGCCACAACCTCACATCTGTTTACACCGCTTACATAATTATCAATGTGAAGGCCTGTAAGAGGTTCTTCAGTCGTTGGCTACAGGTGAAAATCGGATGGGGCCCCGTCGGGACTGAATGGGGGACGATTGATGGCAGTGTACCCAACGCGTCGGATTGTTGCAGATATCGCAAGGACTCATGTGTGATATGACATTGTCATACTGACGGAGAGGGTGCTCCATCTGTGAACGAACTCATCGAATTCGAAATCCGATTTACAGCACACTGTTTTTCACGCACCGCCATAGTTATGTTACACACCGCCAAGTTACGCGCTACTAGCAACAGAGCTGCAAATATGTGGACACGAACACTGAAGATGTAGAATGTTAATAATATTTGTTTTATTTAAAAAGCTTTATGAGTATTCACATATACATTCGAAGGCTTTACTTTTCAGCGCACCCTCGTATAAAGCTAGACATTAACTTAGTAAAAAAAAACTAACGAGACCAGTATGCTAACACGTTTCATATAACATGTACAGCAGCTGTAGCGCTGTTTAGCGTTTTTCATTTTTATCTTTTTTTTTATTTTTGTGTGGTTACAGATCTGTTTCCGTAAAAGAGCCGCCGCGACGACGACAGATTGACGCCCCATCGACTGTCGCATAGCTTCAGCATACCCAAGAGGCCTACGTACAATTTCACTGTTTCCGAAGTCCTGTCATTTACGAAGCCAATTAATGAAAATCCAAGTCTGTTTCCTAGTTGTTCCATGCTCTTCTCCACTGTAGAAACTCCTTTTCAATGGCTGCACTTACCATCGTCCAAATCCTTGAAAAGAGCGGGACTCATAACGAAAGTACGGTGGCCATGGAGGATGAGAAATAGTTTCATAATAAAAACTGTGTAGTTATCTTTTTTCTACTTGCCCTGCCTAAAAGCATTTCATTCCAATTCGCGAATCTCTAATGCTTAATTCATCATTTGATGCATTTCATTGTTTCGCTAGTTTTCAAGAATGAATAATGTATTACATCAGTAAGTACCCTCAAATCCGAATCTTTCACGACTAAAGGGACAGTTTCCGAATTTCTTTCGGAATTACGTCAGAAAAGAGCCGTACGTTCTGTAATGTCAACGTTTAGTCACGCAGCATTCCTCTGTGCAAGAATAAGAACTTTTTTATTCCGAGCAGGAGGAGTATGATACATATCCAAAATATTGGTCTTATTTTGGTCAACAGATCATCGGGAAGAATGGAAACAGATAAACGTGTTGTCGGCGAGAGCACTGTATACTGAACTCAGATGGGAACTGATGACACAAGCAGTCGGCAGGGGACATTTTGAACGACCTGTCCAGGGGTTTCGCCTATAGTGATTTAAGGGAATCACAATGAATCTAAATAAGGATAGATGGTCGGGAAATTGAACTATGCTCCTCTTGAATAAGAGTAGAGTGTGTTTATCAATACGCCACCTCGAGGTAGCACATCAGAACTCCATTGATCTAGGGTCTTGACGTTTCTGGGTTATCGCGACTGCCGACTCTCTTCCTGGAAGTCTGTTGACAGTGGAACGACAATTGTGCCTGTCGACAGCTGCTGATTCATCGGTCCCACCCGCCCAGTCTCACTTGCCCCGTCACATGCCGACAGCCAACAGCGTCTCGAATTGCGTTACTCCGAAATGCAATATTCCTGAGGAACGAACGCATATGTATGGCGGAGGGCAGTTCTGCTGCCATTATCTGTTCCCTCTTCCCTGTTCCGTTAACGAATGGGAAGAATGGTTATTGTTAAACTTCAGTTTAGCTCTTATTTCTAGAATTTTCTCACTGTGACCATTGTTCGAGACGTGTGTGGGAGGAAATAATATGTTGCCTCACTCTTCCTGGAACGTACTCTCTTGAAATTTCAACAGTAACCCTCTCTGTGATGCACATCGCCTTTTTTTTTTAGCGTCTGCCACTGGTGTTTGTTGAACATCTCCGTTATGCTCTCGCGCCAGCTAAACTACCACGTGGCTTTTGTTAATCCAACCGGGTAAAGCTTCCAGACTGTTTAGCAATACTAAAAAATTAGTCGAACAAACGTTTTACAAAACACCTCCTGCTAGACGTTGTGGCCGAGCGGTTCTAGGCGCTTCAGTCTGGAACCGCGCGACCGATACGGTCGTAGGTTCGAATCCTGCCTCGGGCATGAATGTATGTGATCTCCTTAGATTAGTTAGGTTTAAGTAGTTCTGAGCCTAGGGGACTGATGACCTCAGATGTTATGTCCCATTGTGCTCAGGGCCATTTGAACCATCTGAACTTAAGGTTCTTCCTATCAATCTGAGCCTGGTTTCTGCTTTTTCCACTCTTTTTTTGGGGTAATTCCGGAAGTTTAGTTATAGTTATTTTGCGGTAGCTACTGGGTCCATTGATTTCTCAAATAGCGTAATCATTCAGTAATGATGTTCTGCGCCATCAGTCTTCTGCAGGTGTCCCTGCAATTGGCTACTATCTTCCGACGTTTCTTCCTCCTTATAGACAACTGCATCACCCGCGTACAGCGTCATTGAGTTTCCGACGTTATACAGACAAACTGCAGGGACTGATTCCTGACTGGAAATAGTGGTATCTGCTGTAGCCAGTGCGTTAGCTCGGAATCAGAATTGTCTTCCGGCACGAAAATGGAGACATTCCACTGCGTTTAAAACATTTACGATTAAGTGTTTGTCATAACCGTTTATATCCATGTCGAAATCATCTTGGGCTCCCATCCGGGTGGCATGTGTCAAGTTTTGAATGTGTGGTTTATTATACAGTTGGCATCAATAATCCATTCCCTCCCTTCCGCTTCCTCCACCAATTTACATAACAGCTTTGAAATTCTTCTAGCGAAGAAGATGAGTGACAATTATTGAAACGTCGCGGAATTCCGAAGTTGCCACCCAGATGAATGCCCCAGAAGATTTTATCAGCAGTAGACGCCGCGAATGTCTACAGATATCAGTGATCGTAAGGCTGTGACAATATCTATGACGACGGGTCCTACAAGGAAAGTTAAAAAGAGGTAGGAAGATATATTTGCTCAGCAAGGGTAACAGGATACAAATTTCAGAATATCTCAGCAGTCAGCATCAAATGTTCGGTGATGAGGACGACGATGTGGAGAACAAATGGAAAAAATTCAAAGGCATCGTTCAATATTTCCTAGACAACTACGTTGCGAAAAGGTTTTAAGGGATGAGAAAGATCCACTATGGTTTAATAGCCGTGTTAGAAAAGCGCTATGTTAACAAAGAGCACTTTATCTCAGATTCAAGACAAGTAAAAACCTGGTTGACAAACAAAAGCTGAACGAAGCGAAAATGAGCGTAAGGAGAGCAATGAGAGATGCGTTCAATGATTTTGAAAGTAAGCGTTGTCAACCAAGCTGAGTAAAAACCCTAAGAGATTTTGGTCGTATGTAAAATCAGTAAGTGGGTCAAAATCATCTATTTATTCTCTCAGCGACCACATCTGCACCTAAACGGAAGATGACAGAGAGCAGGCCGAAATACTGAATTCGGTCATCCGAAGTTGTTTCAGCGCGGAAGATCGTAACACTGCCCCTCCTTTCAATCGTCCTGCGAACGTCTAAGTGGCAGATATTGAGATAACCGATCGCGGAACTGAAAAGCAGCTACAATCGCTTAGTAATGGAAAGGCTTCAGGACCAAACGAGATACCTATAAGATTCTATGAAGATTATGCGATAGAACTTCCTCTCCACTAGCAGTAATTTGTCGTAGATTGCTCGAGCAACGAAAGATACCTAACGAGCCGGCCGCTGTGGCCGAGTGGTTCTAGGCGCTTCAGTCCAGAACCGCGCTGCTGCTACGGTCGCAGGTTCGAATCCTGCCTCGGGCATGGATGTGTGCGATGTCCTTAGGTTAGTTAGGTTGAAGTAGTTCTAAGTCTAGGGGACTGATGACCTCAGATGCTGAGTCCCATAGTGCTTCATGCCATTTGACCCATTTTTTTTAGATACCTAACGACTGGAAAAAAGCGCAGGTCATTTCCTTTTTTCAATAAAGGCCGTAAGACAGGTCCACACAATTATAGCCCTGTATCCTTAACGTCAATCTGTTGTAGAACTGTGGAACATGTTTTATGTTCAAGAATTATGACGTTCTTGGAAAATGAACATCTCCTCTATAAAAATCAACATGGATTCCGCAAACAGAAATCTGTTCCTCCTTGAGATCCACAGCGCAGTGAACAACGGCGCTCAGGTTGATGCCGTGTTCCTTGATTTCAGTAATTCATTTGACACCGTCCTTCATTGCCGTTTAATGAAAAGAATACGAGCTTACGGAGTATCGGAGCAGATCTGCGATTGGATTCAAGACTTTCTTGCAGATAGAACTCAACACGGCGCTCTTAACGGAACTAAATCGACAAATGTAAGGGTAATAATCGGAGTTCAAAAATGGTTCAAATGGCTCTGAGCACTATGGGACTCAACTTCTGAGGTCATTAGTCCCCTAGAACTGCGAACTAGTTAAACCTAACTAACCTAAAGACATCACACACATCCATGCCCGAGGTAGGATTCGAACCTGCGACCGTAGCGGTCTTGCGGTTCCAGACTGCAGCGCCTAGAACCGCACGGCCACTTCGGCCGGCAGTAATCGGAGTACCACAGGGAAGTGTGATAGGACCGTTGCTGTTCACAATATATATAAATGATTTAGTAGAAAGCGTTGGATGCTCTTGAAGGCTGTTCGCAGATGATGCCGTTATTTCTACCAAAGTAGCATTGCCTGAAGGTAGTAAGAATTTGCAGAATGACTTGCAGAGAATTGATGAAAGGTGCAGACTCTGGCAGTTGACCCTGAACGTAAATGTAACATATTGCGCATACATATGAAAAGAAATCCACTACTGTACAGCTACACTATTTATGACAAACAGCTGGAGACAGCGTCTGCCGTAAAATATCTAGGCGTAACTATCCAGAGCGACCTTAAGTGGAATGACCATATGAAACAGTGGTAGAAGCAGACTCCAGACTCTGATTCATCGGAAGAATCTTAAGGAAATGTAGCTCATCCACGAAAGAATTGGCTTATAAGACGCTTGTTCGTCCGATTCTTTAATGTTGTTCATTTGTCTGGGATCCCTATCAGGTAGGACTGATAGAGGAGATACAGAAGATCCAACGAAGAACGACGCGTTTCATTTAACTGACGAGAGAGCGTTACGGAGATGCTAAACAAATTCCACTGGCAGACGTTAAAAGAGAGGCGTTGTGCATAACGGAGAGATTTACTATTGAAATTTCAGGACAGCACTTTTCAGGAGGAGTCAGGTAACATATTACTTCCCCCCTCCCCATATACATCTTGCGTATTGACCACGAGGAGAAAATTCGAGAAATTAGAGCCAATACAGACGCTTACTGACAATCATTCTTCCCACGCACTATTCGCGAGTGGAACAGGTTTGAAGGGGTCATATAGTGATACTGAAAGTACACTCCGCCACACATCATAGGTGGCTTGCGGGGTATTAAGTATTTATAGATGTAACGTGTATTTCTATCGATTTTCGTCATTTAAGGACCACTTGGTGAGTAATCTTTTCTGATGAGTGTACTTTTCTTCTTACAGCTTCACTTTTTTTTTTAATTTCTGGTCTTCTTCAGCAATCAGTTTTATTTTTAGGCATTTTATAATATAATTTCAATTATACATGTTTTCTACCATTTTATTTCTCTTCTAACAAACTTCTGTCCCTCTGTATCTACACATTAAACATACTTACATTTTTATAATTTGATAACATGAGCTCTTCCATTAAGATATTATACATATTTCTTCACAGGTAAATACAGCGTTGCCTTCTTAAATGACTTTTTTTATTGAATGGTCAGAAAGTGCTAAAACAGTGCTGAGCACAAGATGATGATGATGATGATGTTTGGTTTGTGGGGCGCTCAACTGCGTGGTTATCAGCGCCCGTACAATTATCCAATCTTTGCTCAGTCCAATTTCGCCACTTTCCTGGATGATGATGAAATGGTGAGGACAACACAAACACCCAGTCATCTCGAGGCAGGTGAAAATCCCTGAGCACAAGAACAGAAGTGGACAGAGTTAAAGCAGAACTTATGTTCCCACTTATCAAAACGTAGACCCTCGATCAACCTGAGATATGTTTAGATCCCAGTACGGTTATCAAAAGTTAGAGTTTCCCTTTTTTAAGACAATTGTTTCCCCATTTCGGTTCGAACTTGTGGTCCGTCTCTAATAATCGCCTCGTCGACAAGAAATTAAAACCTGGACTACCCACCTCCATATATACCTACCCAACCCGCTTATCTTTTGAGAGTGATGATGGGGTATCCTCTTGACTGTCTCTGACCTCTGAATAGATTTACGTAGCCAGTTGTAGACTCAGTTACAATTTACTGTGGGATTCGAGCCATAGTGCTGCTTTATTGTAAGAACATTGGCAGTACTGAAAGTCACTTCAAATATTAGGAAAAGCTGTTAGAACCAATCGTGGATTGAACTTCCTTTGATTTTACAGTTTCGTATTTGCTCACCACGTCATATGCCTATGTATTATGCTACTGCAGTTCAGAGGAAACAGTTGTGCCTCAACCAGATGACAGTTCAAGGTCCATCAGATAAAAATTATTTAACTTCGTTTCTGTACTGTCTAGGATATTACAGAGCGATCGACAAAGAATTTCAGTTGCCTTTCCTCTAGAAGTTTTCCTGTCAGTGCAAATACTGTGTGGCCTTGCAAGCGGTGTCAGTACACTGATAGTGAACGCGTCCTTCCAAACAACAAACTTCTTTACCTTCAGTCTGTGTTTCAGTGACTACACTACAGTTACGACGTGCTATTACAATATACTACGTGGTAGAATGTATAACTGTGTAAGACGTCATTCACATACAGATATAGCTGGTCCCGGCGAAGGTTCGAGTCCTCCCTCGGGCATGGGTGTGTGTATTTGTCCTTAGGATAATTTAGGTTAGGTAGTATGTAAGCTTAGGGACTGATGACCTTAGCAGTCAAGCCCCATAACATTTCACACACATTTGAACATTTGAACACATACAGATAAATCAAAACATGATGACCACTCCTCATCTCGAGAACGAATGCTGCTTTCTAGTGTAGCAGACACGTGGTTCGATAAGAAAGGTGTAGAAGCGAAGCAAAGACGAATGGGTGATCACTCCAGCTGTGATACCGGCTGAAATGTACTGATTAGCTTACATTAGATTAGTTTTCGTCCCATAGACCCAAGAATGAAATTATTCTCGTGGTTGTGGAACACGTCAAAGCATAATATAAAAGAACATAGAACATCTGAATATAATACTTCCCTGATAATTTTTCGGGAGATTGTCAAAATATGCAAATACGTTATAAGTACTGCTTAAGCCAAGCCGGCGCTATTTGTAGCTGGATAGTTCTTGAGCTTCAAAATGGAAACACTACATGCGTCACTTCTGACATTACAAAATCACTAACCTGAAACGAATGGAACCAATGGAAACAAAATCAGTGAATTACAATTACATGAAATTGTATTACCGATACTTGGTCAGAAAGGTTTCATCCGAAGTGAAATGAAAATGTGACCAACATAAACTTGTACTTGAGTGGGACTCCT
Organism: Schistocerca piceifrons; assembly: GCF_021461385.2. Lineage (NCBI taxonomy): Eukaryota > Metazoa > Arthropoda > Insecta > Orthoptera > Acrididae > Schistocerca > Schistocerca piceifrons. Next base: position 420,416,007 of record NC_060149.1, on the reverse strand, counting down.
GATTATATGAATCAGTAGCCATAACCAGTGAGCACAGAGAATAAGCCAAAAATCAATTCCACTTCCTTTTCCCTTCTACACTCCTGGAAATGGAAAAAAGAACACATTGACACCGGTGTGTCAGACCCACCATACTTGGTCCGGACACTGCGAGAGGGCTGTACAAGCAATGATCACACGCACGGCACAGCGGACACACCAGGAACCGCGGTGTTGGCCGTCGAATGGCGCTAGCTGCGCAGCATTTGTGCACCGCCGCCGTCAGTGTCAGCCAGTTTGCCGTGGCATACGGAGCTCCATCGCAGTCTTTAACACTGGTAGCATGCCGCGACAGCGTGGACGTGAACCGTATGTGCAGTTGACGGACTTTGAGCGAGGGCGTATAGTGGGCATGCGGGAGGCCGGGTGGACGTACCGCCGAATTGCTCAACACGTGGGGCGTGAGGTCTCCACAGTACATCCATGTTGTCGCCAGTGGTCGGCGGAAGGTGCACGTGCCCGTCGACCTGGGACTGGACCGCAGCGACGCACGGATGCACTCCAAGACCGTAGGATCCTACGCAGTGCCGTAGGGGACCGCACCGCCACTTCCCAGCAAATTAGGGACACTGTTGCTCCTGGGGTATCGGCGAGGACCATTCGCAACCGTCTCCATGAAGCTGGGCTACGGTCCCGCACACCGTTAGGCCGTCTTCCGCTCACGCCCCAACATCGTGCAGCCCGCCTCCAGTGGTGTCGCGACAGGCGTGAATGGAGGGACGAATGGAGACGTGTCGTCTACAGCGATGAGAGTCGCTTCTGCCTTGGTGCCAATGATGGTCGTATGCGTGTTTGGCGCCGTGCAGGTGAGCGCCACAATCAGGACTGCATACGACCGAGGCACACAGGGCCAACACCCGGCATCATGGTGTGGGGAGCGATCTCCTACACTGGCCGTACACCACTGGCGATCGTCGAGGGGACGCTGAATAGTGCACGGTACATCCAAACCGTCATCGAACCCATCGTTCTACCATTCCTAGACCGGCAAGGGAACTTGCTGTTCCAACAGGACAATGCACGTCCGTATGTATCCCGTGCCACCCAACGTGCTCTAGGAGGTGTAAGTCAACTACCCTGGCCAGCAAGATCTCTGGATCTGTCCCCCACTGAGCATGTTTGGGACTGGATGAAGCGTCGTCTCACGCGGTCTGCACGTCCAGCACGAACGCTGGTCCAACTGAGGCGCCAGGTGGAAATGGCATGGCAAGCTGTTCCACAGGACTGCATCCAGCATCTCTACGATCGTCTCCATGGGAGAATAGCAGCCTGCATTGCTGCGAAAGGTGGATATACACTGTACTAGTGCCGACATTGTGCATGCTCTGTTGCCTGTGTCTATGTCTATGTGCCTGTGGTTCTGTCAGTGTGATCATGTGATGTATCTGACCCCAGGAATGTGTCAATAAAGTTTCCCCTTCCTGGGACAATGAATTCACGGTGTTCTTATTTCAATTTCCAGGAGTGTATTTTGTGAAATGGTAGCATCAGAAGAATGGATATATTGGATTACTATGGCTTACTTTACCACCACTAATGACAATTCATGTCACTGCGTTTTACATTATAACGAACGGTCACAATGAAGACGAGGTAGACGGGGAAAAAGTAAGTAAACTTCTTTATTATTTCAGAAGTATTCGCCATAAGTGTTAATCATATTTTATATCACTCTGAGACAAGGGCCGGCTGCTGTGGCCGAGCAGTTCTAGGCGCTTCAGTCTGGAACCGCGCGACCGCTACGGTCGCAGGTTCGAATCCTGCCTCGAGCATTGATGTGTGATGTCCTTAGGTTATTTAAGTTTAAGTAGTTCTAAGTCTAGGGGACGGATGACCTCAGATGTTAAGTCCCATGGTGCTCAGAGGCATTTGAACCACTTTTTGTGAGACAAAACGGCTGATGCCTCATGGAAAAATGTTTCTGGTTGCCCACGCAACCATGATTGCACCGAGGCTTGCATATCTTCGTCCGAAATGAATGGACGGATACACAAATCGCATGGGAAGAGATCAGGACTGTACGGAGGCTGTGGAAAGGCTTCCCAGAGAAACTTTTGCAGCGTACTCGAAACAACCTTGGCAACACACGGACCCGCTGCAGAAGTTTCGGTGAGAAGACCGTAACATATCTTCCATCAGTCCCTCTGTCTCCCCATGCCGTTTCCACATTTTTGGAGCTCTGAAGAGAGATTCGTGGCCGTAGACTTGCTTCGGACGAAGAGGTGCACGCTTGGGTAGTTATAATTTCGTAGGAAACCGCTAACGTATTTCGTAAAGTCATCGAAAGCCTTGTCTCACGGTGGGATAAATGTATTAATAGGTATGGCGATTACTTTTGAAATAATACACCGTTTACTTACTTTTTTCATGTGTCTCTTTCTTCATTTGACTGCTCATTATGCATTGTAGTACATTATACTCCATATATACCATAGTGAGCCCCTCTGAGAAGTGGAAATGTCAAATAGGTACACTCAATGTAAGTGCAATGCAGTAAAATGACATAAAATTACGAAAGACTATTGTATTAAAGTGAAGATTTTAGTTATATTATACAGGGTGTTACAAAAAGGTACGGCCAAACTTTCAGGAAACATTCCTCACACACAAAGAAAGAAAATATGTTATGTGGACATGTGTCCGGAAATGCTTACTTTCTATGTTAGAGCTCATTTTATTACTTCCCTTGAAATCACATTAATCATGGAATGGAAACACACAGCAACAGAAAGTACCAGCGTGACTTCAAACACTTTGTTACAGGAAATGTTCAAAATGGCCTCCGTTAAAGAGGATACATGCATCCACTCTCCGTCGCATGGAATCCCTGATGCGCTGATGCAGCCCTGGAGAATGGCGTATTGTATCACAGCCGTCCACAATACGAACACGAAGAGCCTCTACATTTGGTAACGGGGTTGCGTAGACAAGAGCTTTCAAATGCCCCATAAATGAACGTCAAGAGGGTTGAGCTCAGGAGAGCGTGGAGGCCATAGAATTGGTCCACCTCTACCAATCCATCGGTCACCGAATCTGTTGTTGAGAAGCGTACGAACACTTCGACTGAAATGTGCAGGAGCTCCATCGTGCATGAACCACATGTTGTGTCGTACTTGTAAAGGCACATGTTGTAGCAGCACAGGTAGAGTATCCCGTATGAAATAATGATAACTTGCTCCATTGAGCGTAGGTGGAAGAAAATACTGACGAAACTAAAATGAGCTCTAACATGGAAATTAAGCGTTTCCAGACACATGTCCACATAACATCTTTTCTTTATTTGTATGTGAGGAATGTTTCCTGAAAGTTTGGCCGCACTATTTTGTAACACCCCGTATAAAGTAACTCCGTTATAAAATCCACAACATTATCTATATGACATTTAATGTTCTCTAGCAGGTTGCTGAACATATGTGAACCCACGTATCTGACTTCTTCCTGTAGTAATGTTAAGCCTTGAAGTCTCTGCAGATGTTTCTGGTTGCAGTGATTTTAATGTAGCGCTTTCAACTATGAGGAAACAAAATATTGGTAGTGACAAAGGGTGCCGATGAGTACATGTACGCATTGTAACGTAGTTTTTAAAATACCACATTTTTCGAAGAGTTTTCGAGAAAATATTGTACAATTAACACCAAATATAATACTTATAACATAATATTTCTTTGTTGTAAAAATACTATCACTGTAAGTTGAGTATACCCATAAGATGATTCCTTAACCCATTAGTGAATAGAAATAGTCAGCATTAAGTACAGGGTTATTACAAATGATTGAAGCGATTTCACAGCTCTACAATAACTTTATTATTTGAGATATTTTCACAATGCTTTGCACACACATACAACAACTCAAAAAGTTTTTTTAGGCATTCACAAATGTTCGATACGTGCCCCTTTAGTGATTCGGCAGACATCAAGCCGATAATCAAGTTCCTCCCACACTCGGCGCAGTTCTGGCACGTTTCTTGGTAGAGGAGGTTTAAACACTGAATCTTTCACATAACCCCACAGAAAGAAATCGCATGGGGTTAAGTCGGGAGAGCGTGGAGGCCATGACATGAATTGCTGATCATGATCTCCACCACGACCGATCCATCGGTTTTCCAATCTCCTGTTTAAGAAATGCCGAACATCATGATGGAAGTGCGGTGGAGCACCATCCTGTTGAAAGATGAAGTCGGCGCTGTCTGTCTCCAGTTGTGGCATGAGCCAATTTTCCAGCATGTCCAGATACACGTGTCCTGTAACGTTTTTTTCGCAGAAGAAAAAGGGGCCGTAAACTTTAAACCGTGAGATTGCACAAAACACGTTAACTTTTGGTTAATTGCGAATTTGCTGCACGAATGCGTGAGGATTCTCTACCGCGCAGATTCGCACATTGTGTCTGTTCACTTCACCATTAAGAAAAAATGTTGCATCATCACTGAAAACAAGTTTCGCACTGAACGCATCCTCTTCCATGAGCTGTTGGAACCGCGCCGAAAATTCAAAGCGTTTGACTTTGTCATCGGGTGTCAGGGCTTGTAGCAACTGTAAACGGTAAGGCTTCTGCTTTAGCCATTTCCGTAAGATTTTCCAAACCGTCGGCTGAGGTACATTTAGCTCCCTGCTTGCTTTATTCGTCGACTTCCGCGGGCTACGCGTGAAACTTGCCCGCACGCGTTCAACCGTTTCTTCGCTCACTGCAGGCCGACCCGTTGATTTCCCCTTACAGAGGCATCCAGAAGCTTTAAACAGCGCATACCATCGCCGAATGGAGTTAGCAGTTGGTGGATCTTTGTTGAACTTCGTCCTGAAGTGTCGTTGCACTGTTATGACTGACTGATGTGAGTGCATTTCAAGCACGACATACGCTTTCTCGGCTCCTGTCGCCATTTTGTCTCACTGCGCTCTCGAGCGCTCTGGCGGCAGAAACCTGAAGTGCGGCTTCAGCCGAACAAAACTTTATGAGTTTTTCTACGTATCTGTAGTGTGTCGTGACCATATGTCAATGAATGGAGCTACAGTGAATTTATGAAATCGCTTCAATCATTTGTAATAGCCCTGTATTTCTGTAATTTTTGAATTACCTGTGGAAGTAATTTCATCCTAAATGATTCCATTCGTTTCATGTCACTGATTTAATTCAATTGATACATATCCCTATGGCAGGGTAAGGCGCGTGCTACATCTACATACATACTCCGAAAGCTACCATACGGTACACAGTAGCCTGGCGGAGGGTACCTTGTACCACTGCCAGTCGTGCCCTTTCCTCTTGCACTCTTAAATGGACCAAGGGAAGAACAACTGTTCATTGCGTGTCATTTTTTAGAGTTTGGAAGCGGTAAAAAGAAACATTTTTCCTGTGGCAAAAGAGTCACAGATGCTCTGTTTCCCCGCTAGAGGTCCATGAACTTTTTGACGCAGGTGATGTCCAAAGATTATATTCAAACTGCTTTGCGATGAAAATTGTTTTAAAGATGTTGATGACAATTTTGTACGTTCACATTAGTGCACAACTGGCATCTGCCTGCTAATTATTTTCAACACGCTCGAAACAACCACCAAGTGTTTCAAGAATAATAGCTGCAGCTTCAGCCAAACGGGAAATCAGGGTGTATCAGTGTGTCGTACACCAAACGCTTCATCTCCCCCCCCCCCTCCAAAAAAAACCAGTAGGAGTGGGATGGGGGAACCTGGTGGCCACCGTACTGGCCCCCTCCTCCCAATGGACAACTGGAGAAAACATTGTCTAAATGGTCTATGGTAACAACGGCAAAGTGTGGTGGACCCCATCATGCTGGAACCATGGTCGCTACCCGACTGTTAAGTGCACATTCTCCAACATTTCCGGCAGCACTTTAAGGAGAAACGTACTGTACTGTCCTTCACTGAGAGTAGAACATAGAAGGTATGACCCAATCAGTCGCGAACATTACCAGCCACACAAAACTAACCCTTCCTAGTAGCAATATGTACTTTGTTGCTAAACAGATTCCTATTTACTGTGTTGCACACAAAACAGTCAAAATAGATGTGAACGTTGGCCTAAGGCAAGTGCAGCGTTGAACGCTTCAAGGAATGACTGCTAGTGGGGAAGCGGTGCACTTGTGATATTTTTGTCACATGAAAACATATTTATTTTTACATCCGCTAACCATTCTAATATTTTATATACGTAATTTTTTACACACTTTATAAGATTCTGCATGACCCCTGATTCCTCTTACCTTGTCTTCGCGCACCTTACGCGAAATGTATGTTGGTGGCAGTAGAATTGCTCGCAAATGCCCATTCTTTAAACTTTCTTAATACTGTTTCCCGAAAAGAACGTCTTCTCTCCGGAGATTCCCGCTGGAGTCCAAGGAGAATTTTCCCAACACTCGCTACCGATAACAATCTAGCAGCACACTTCAGACCTGCTACCAAGTTTTCCTTTGATCCGTACTCGTGTGGATCCGAAACACTCGAGCGGTTCTCAAGAATGAGTCACACAAGGGTTCCCGCACGCGATCTCCTTTGTAGATAAGCTACGCTTTCATAGAGTTCTTCCCCGAGCTACAGTTCCCTAGAATTCTTCCGACAGACAGAAGTCGACGATTCGCCTTTCTTACAGCTGGTCTTTGGAGCTCATCGCATTTGATGTCGCTTTGCAACGTTACGGCTGAATATTTAATCAACGTAATTGTGTCAAGCTGCACACTACTAATACTAAATTCGAACATCATGGGGTTGTTTTCCCTACTCATCAGCATTCACTTACGTTTTTCCACATTTCGAGGAAGCTGACATTTATCACTTCAAATACAAATTCTATCAAAGCCATTTAGCATCCTTCTGCAGTCACCCAACGATGACACTTTCCCGTGAAATACATTGTCATCAGCAAGTAGCCGCAGGTAATTGCTCACCCCATCGTGAACGTAAATGATGTGAACATTTACGTATACCCAATGGTCAGAAACAGCCTAAAAGCTTCTAAGGGTGTTGCGCGGTAGGGTTGTGCTGAGAATGAATTGCTAAGAAAAAAATTCGGTATTTTTCACCCTTTCCGATTTGATCAAGATTGCAGTATGACAATTAGGTCGTTGCGCGAGCAAAATGAAGCAGCCTGTCTGAGTGTGACGCCAATCGAGTCTCCGTTTGGTTTTCTCGAACCGAACAGACGTAGCTTTCGCTCACCTAGCCTAAATTTATCAAATCCGAAAAAGGGACATTTTAACTGGTAATGAGCACTTGAACAAGTGGTAACTCATGGGCCCATAGATGTCTGTGCATTGCCGCATTTTAGCGCATGAAAATGCTTGAATTTGTGCGCGCACCGACATGATTGGCTAACTTCAAATGCTAATTAAATCTGGAACGACGCAACGTATCGATTTGTTTTCTTAACAGTTATTCTTTAGCTCACCCTTCCCTGCAGCTCCATTACAGGCTTTTCAGATTGTTTCTGACCACCCTGCACAGAGAACGGGAGCAGTCCTGTCACACTTCCGTGGGACACTGTTGACAATACGTCCGTTTCGTCCACGATATCCGCTCTCTTGGCGTTTTATCTTGAAATCGTAAACATTAGGATTGTTTGTTCGAAAAGTAGGGGGATAACTTCAATAGTGAGCCTATTCGTAAAGGTGACTGCTCGCAATAAGCAAGGTAGCCAGATTCGAGACGTGGTCTGGCACAAATTGTCATGTGTCCTCACATATTTATAACACTGCAATGGCCCGCACAGTGCTGAGTCCTGCTAACTGATCCGCAGGTGCTAGTCGTTGATATTTTTCTTAAAATTATTTTACAGTATGCTCCGCAGTGGTTGGTCTAACTGCTTTCCAAGTATCGGCAGATAACAGTTGCGGCGTTTGCACTGGTTTCCAAGCGAGGCAGAACACGGGAGACAAGACAATAGAAAACGCGCGCGCAGGCCGAGTAGCTGCAGCTCGCTGAGACGTGGCACAACGAAGCTACGGAGCCGGCGCCAGGCAGACACAAACCGGTGAAAGCTCTGCGCACAAAGGCCACGTGTGAGCTTTTCTTTCTTGGTAGAATACGAAGGATGATCATCACTGAAGCAATGTCCGCCCTGGTAGCTGAGTGGTCAGCGTGACAGACTGTCAATCCTAAGGGCCCGGGTTCGATTCCCGGCTGGGTCGGAAATTTTCTCCGCTCAGGGACTGGGTGTTGTGTTGTCCTAATCATCATCATTTCATCCCCATCGACGCGCAGGTCGCCGAAGTGGCGTCAAATCGAAAGACCTGCACCAGGCGAACGGTCTACCCGACGGGAGGCCCTAGCCACACGACATTTCCATTTCACTGAAGCAATGAATATCGAGCGGACAACGGAAGGGAAGGTCACTGCCGGGGCATGCGGAAAGTGTTATCAGATAATTTGCCTTGGCGGCCGCTGTGACCGAGCGGTTCTAAGCGCTTCAGTCCGGAACCGCGCTGCTGCTACGGTCGCAGGTTCGAATCCTGCCTCGAGCATGGACGTGTGTGATGTTCTTAGGTTAGCCATATGAACCATTTTCTAGAATTTGCTTTAAACGCTTTAGACAACGCATAGGCGATCTAAACATGATTGAGGTTTCGAATCCTGTATGCCTGCGCTACGAGAATAGTACCCATAGCATTGCGTTAGCTCACTAAATGCCCCTTATTAGCGCCAGATAGTGGCAGTGGCAGCTCACCAGACAAAAAAATAGTCATCCCTCGAGAAGTCAGTACAAGCATCATTTAATACCGTGTAGTTCGGCCCCTGGACTTCATAACAGCGTGGATCCGGTTCGGGAGCGAGCCTATAAGGTTGTGCAGGTACGACACATCCAGGTTAAGACAATCGCTGAGGAACTGATCACACAATTCCACCAAATTGCGAGGATGCAGATGTCGCGACTTACCTGCTGTTCCAAAATGGCCCGCAGATTTTCTATTGAGTTCCAAACAGGTGATATAGCAGGCCAGATAAGAAGTCATAGGGTAGGGGAGTGCTCAGAAACCAGTCACATTCTTCCAATTCGATGAAATTTGCTGTTTTGGTCTTTATGGGCCTGTGAGAACAATGGCCTCTTGCGAGGTGACCCACTCCAAATGTTGATTACATGCAGTTACCGTCGCAATGATCTCTCGCTAACAGGTTGGGATGGAAATTCATTCACCGCATACAGCAATTCCTGTTGGGTTTGGTAGCGATTTTGATTCACAAGCCGTTAAACTCTTCTCCGGTACCTCTCAGTCAGGATCTTTTCCCGCCCAGAATTATAACGTCGTGTATCGTGGCCACATATGTTTCACCACTGCCTGTAGACACATTGAACAGCCCGCCGCGAAGCACCAACAAATCCCGCAACTTCACATACCGTATGACTATGGTTACAGTCCAAGAACATTGCCTCTTTCTGCCACTCTGCCACATCCTTACATGTTTATGTACAATGTCCGCTTGAAATAAAATTGCCTCACTGATTGCTACTGCCTTATGCTGAAGTAGAGGCAGAGCGCGTGCTGTTGAGCGCGTGGCTCGATCGCTCTGCCATTTGTAAAGGCCTAGCGATTCATCTATGCGTGCTCACTGGGGTGATTTTTCGTCCGGTGAGGTTATTTCTTCTTCTTAGATGTTCAACCATCAGGCCGGTTAGCAGCTGTTCGCCATGCATTTCTGTCTTCGACTTCCTCTTGAGAACGGGTTAGGTGATGCAGCTGATATGCTCCACGATCTGGTTGATATATTCTGGTCTCTGTCTGCCTCTTGTATTTTTTTCCTTCTACGGCCCCTTTAATGATACTTTTAATGGTGCTATCATGTCCCAGAAGATGACTGACCCATGTGTCCCTTATGCGTTGTATCACCTTCAGAAGACAAGGCTTCTCTTCCTCCACTGTGTGGAGAACCTCTTCGTTTGGTACCTTATCTACCCAGGAAATAGAGCATTCTAATGTGAAATCTCCAAGGGGGCTGTTTTATGCTTTTCTGCTTTTCAGAGTGTCCCTGTTTCACTTCTACACAGCAGCATACCCCAAACAAATGTCTTCGAGGGTTTTTGTGAGATGTTTGTTTATTCTGCTGAATTTGAAAAGGTGTCTTCTCTCGATAACACCAGTTGTTGCCAGGTGGATTCGCTCACTGTTAAGTGAGCATTGGGTGACAATGTTTTGCCTATTCACGAGTAAGATTATATGCGGAATACGTAAGCACAATGGATGAAAATTAGTCACCCCCAGGAGACACCACGCTAATACAGTGTAACATTGCCTCTAGTCTTGATAAAGGCCCAAATTTGGGGACGACAAACACGTAAAGTTTTTTCAAGTGTACCACAATAAGATGACGATTCTCACTGATGAAATGATCTCATAGAGCTACCAAATTGCGCGTATGTTGATTGCTACGTTTCTCCTACTGTTTGAAACAGTCCCAGACTGTTTCTATGCGATTAATATCGGGCAATTTAGTGGATCAGTAGAGGTACCCTGTGTATTCAGTTGTTCTCATCTTGGAAGGCGTGAGTGTCCACAGCACTCTCACCATAAAGATTTCGAGAAAAGGGCAACATCAAGTCAACGAGAGTGTTACACGTTCTGGTTCGTATTGACAGTAAACTGAATTAAAGGGCCCAGGTCACAGTACGAAAAATATCACAGAACCACCTCCAACCAGAACTACACCCTCACAGCACTTCCAGTTAAACGCTTCATTGGGTAGTTGAGGCACTCTACGCCTTGCATCGTTTGACGGATCTGAAGGATACTAAATCTCTACTCGTGCCATTTTTTACAAGTGACCAACGTGTTACCTGTGACATTTACCTACTAGAATAACTGCAAGTACCGGAAACGCTTGCGACACCAACATGCATTCCCGTCGCTTTCGAGGATTACATGCATTCTATTCCCTTGAAGAAAAATGCACTGCTGTGGATGTCCCCTCAAGTACACTATCGGATAAAATGTATCCGGACACCCCTGTGTAATGTGAAATTGACCACTGGATGTCAGTATAAAGGGACGCAGGGAGTATTGTGTTAGAAGTAGAAAATCAGTAATTACAAAATAAATCGGTCAGGACAACTCAGTGACATCGAACGGGGAACTGGTCATTGAATGTCACCTGAGTAACGAATCGATAACCGCCATTTCAGTTCTTCTAAAGCTGTGCAAGTCGACTGCTGCTGATCTCATTGTGAAGTGAAAACGCGAAGGATCAAGCACAGCTGGATCGAGACAAGGCAGGGGTCATGTACTGACGGACAGAAACCTTAGAGCATTACGGAGGTAGGTTGTAAAAAAATCGCATGAAATCAGCGGAAGCAACCACTCGCGAGTTCCAAAGTGCTACCAGCTTTGCAGCTACCACAATGATTGTGCACGTGGAGTTAAAAAGAACAGGGTACAATGGACGAGCAGCTCATCATAAGCCACATATTTCTGAAGTCACTGCTAAGTGACGCTTCGGGTGATGTAAACAGCGACGCCACTGGACACTGGTTACTAGGTGTGATGAATCAAGCTATACCCTGTGCCAATCCGATGGAAGGGTTTGGACTTGGCGAATGTCTGGAGAACGTTACTTGCCGTAATATGTAGGGCCAACAGAGAAGAACGAAGGAGGTGGTGTTACGGTATGTGGATGATTTTCGCGGGTAGGGTCTGGTTCCCTTATTGCCCTTAAGAAAACTCCAAATGAGGAAGGATATGGACACATTTTACCGCATTTTGTACTGCGTGCAGTAGCGGCACAGCTCTGAGATGACTGACTGTGTCAGCATGACTATAGCCTGTCATGAAGCAGCATCTGTGACATAACGGTTTGTGGATGATAACAGTCCTGAAATGGACTAGCCTGCCAGAGTTCCAACTTGAACCGAATGGAACATTTTTGGGATGAGTTAGAAAGTCGACTTTGCTCCGACGTCCGGTATCACTACCTTCTCGGTTTCGGCTCTTGAAGAAGAATGTGCTGCCAGTCCTCCACAGACATTCAAACGCCTTTTTGAAAGTGTCTCCAGCACAGATCGAGCCATCAAAGGAGAAGGGTGGGCACACTCGATATTCTCTCCTGCAGCTGATGTCCGGATGCTTACGAAAAGCCGCGCGGGGTAGCGTCTTGTCACGGTCAGCGCAGCTCCCCCTGTCGGAGGTTCGAGTCCTCCCTCGGGCATGGGTGTGTGTGTTGTCCATAGCGTAAGTTAGTTTACGTTAGATTAAGTAGTGTGTAAGCTTGGGGACCGATGACCTAAGCAGTTTAGTCCCATAAGATCTTACCACAAATTTACAAAAAATGGTTCAAATGGTTCTGCGCACTATGGGACTTAACAGCTGAGGTCATCAGCGGCCTAGAGCTTAGAACAATTTAAACCTAACTAACCTAAGGACATCACACACATCCATGCCCGAGGCAGGATTCGAACCTGCGACCGTAGCAGTCACGCGGTTCCGGACTGAAGTGCCTAGAACCGCTCGGCCAGCGCGGCCGGCACAAATTTACAAATTTTACCAGCGCATAAAGTCTTTGCGAATTTCATTCCGTGTACTCAGTTGGACAATAACTATGCCTCGTAGATAGGCGGGTGAACATTGTAAACAAATAACAGCATTTGAGAGAGGACGTGTAGTTGTGCTCGAACAAACCAGTTGGAGTAATAGGCGAATCGCTAGACATTTCAACAGGAGTTGTATCCCTATTCGATGATGTTGGCAGGAATGGGTGAACCATGTCAAACACAGTATCAAAATGGAATCCGCCGACCTTGGGAGACGACAGAAACAGAGAACCGTGCAATTGTCAGAGCGGAGAGGCACTCATCGTTATCGCCCATACCACGTGCAGCCGGTCCTGCTGTGACCACAAGCACCATTAACAGTAGGCTCACAGAAATAATGCTGAACTCACGGCGCCCCTTACGCTGACTACCGTTAACCACTGTTCACCAACAAGCCCTTTGGCAGTGGTGTCTGGCACATTCGGCCTGGAATCCCATTTACTGGAGTAGAATTGTCTTCAGTGATGATTATCACTTCTAACTGAGCTTCTGTGACCAGGGAACACGTGTCTGGTGACGCCCCAGACAGCGGTGGAATAGCAACCTGACTGTCGCCTGCTATACGGCCCAATAACAAGGAGAGGTGGTCTGGGGTACCATTTCTTTTCGCAGCAGGACCCTTTGGTTGTCATCCGCGGCACCGTTACAGCACAGCGGTACGTCGACAATATACCACGCCCTGTTTTGTTGTCCATTTTGGCAAGCAATCTTGGGCTTACATTTCAGCAAGATAATGCCCGCGCGCACGCGGAAAGGGTTTCTACTGCTTGTCTTAGTGCTTCGCAAACCTTACTATGGCTAGCAAGGTTGCCGGATCCCGCCCCAATTGATAACGTTTGGAGCATTATGGGGAGGGAACTTCAACCAGCTCGGGATTTTTACGATCTAACTCGCCAATTGGACATCAAATGTTAAAATGTGTGTGAAATCTTATGGGACTTAACTGCTAAGGTCATCAGTCCCTAAGCTTACACACTACTTAACCTAAATTATCCTAAGGACAAACACACACATCCATGCCCGAGGGTGGATTCGAACCTCCGCTGGGCACAACATCCCTCAGGAGGACATCCACCACTCTATTAATCAATGCCAAGCTGAAGAATTGCTCGCATAAGGGCCACAGGTGGACCAACGCGTTACTGACTTGCTCAGTTTGTGAAGCTCTTTCCCTTGAATAAATCATCCAGTTTTTCTGAAATTGTAATCATTTGTTTGTCTGTATAGGTACATCATATCTACCAATTTCCGTCACATACGGATAATTCCGTGGTGCGTCGATTTTTGAGTTAAGTTGATCATGTGAGGGGTCCCTTTAGATACAAAATAGATTTTTTGTTTTCGTGGAAACTGCATACGCTTGTACCCATACAATACTGCAGTGGCTGTGTTGTTCAGAATTACGATACATTGTTCATTCAGACATGGATGATTTTCGCATGTCCGAAGGATCAGACACTGCTGCGACTACATCTACATCTACATCGTTACTCTGCAATTCACACGTAAGTGCCTGGCAGAGGGTTCATCGAACGATTTTCATACTACTTCTCCACCATTCCACTCTCGAATGGCGCGTGGGAAAAAGGAACACCTAAATCTTTCCGTTCGGGCTCTAATTTCTCTTATTTTATTATGATGATCATTTCTCCCTACGTAGGTAGTTGTTAACAAAATATTTTCGCATTCGGAAGAGAAAGACGGTGATTGAAATTTCGTAAATAGATCTCGCCGCAAAGAAAACCGCCTTTCTTTCAGTGACTGCCACCCCAACTCGCGTATCATATCAGTGACACTCTCACACCTATTGCGCGGTAACACGAAACGCGTTGCCCTTCTTTGCACATTTTCGATGTCCTCCGCCAATCCTACCGGGTGAGAATCCCACAACGCGCAGCAATATTCCAGTAGAGGACGGACAAGTGTAATGTAGGCTGTCTCTTTAGTTGGTTTGTCGCATGTTCTAAGTGTTCTGTCAACAAAGCGCAATCTTTGTTTCGCCTTCCCCACAGTATTACCTATGTGGTCTTTCCATATATGAAATGTATTCGCAGTTGCGAATATGGACACACATTAGCTGTGTAATGGACTGACGACAATGAAAATTTGTGTCGGATTGGGACTCGAACCCGGATTACAAGCTTATAGCGAGCAGTCGCCTTGCCATTAGACTATTCGTGCACACTCCACGGCCAGACACATGGTTGATGATATGTAGATATTTGGGTCTGGCTGTGGAGCGTTCTCGGATAGTCTAATAGTAAGGCAATCACTCGCGATAAGCGGGTAATCGGGGTTCGAGCCCTGTCTGGCCCAAATTTTCACTGTAGTCATTCCATCATACAGCTGATGGTTGTGCGTATTCGCAACTTCTAATTCATTTCATGTACTCTAATATGCCGTCGATGGTATGTTTGGTACCAAAAGGGGTGCTTATTTAGATTAAAAATTGTGCCTTTGCACGAGTTTGCCGGATGAATCTTGTGTTATAAATCCCCACCTTGTGTGCAGTAATGAAACGAACGGCGTCTGCGATGAGAGACCGGTGGCGCTACGGAGCGGGGAGTGCAGATCGGCGAGAACGGCGCTGGCGACGTGCAGGTTACGCAACGCTGGCCTGGCCTTCGCCGCCGCCGCCGCCGCCGCCGCCGCCGCCGCCGCCGCCGCCGCAGCAGCTGCCGGAAGCCCAGCGTGCCCTGTGCCGTCCTGCACAGCTACACTACTCTCTTACTTATTGTCGCGGAACTGTTTTAAACCAATCGTGTCCATTGTCCGGGCCAGAGGAATGCTGTGACGTATGGATCCGGAGCTCGGCGTCACCGGTACAGCAGAGTGGCTGAAGGCTAAGGAACCGCTATTTGCTTTGCACGAGACACGTTGGCCCCCTGCCAGACGACAGATGAACTCAATAATAGTCGCTAATACATAATTGGCACTATATTTTAAAATTAATAATTCCAGGTACGCTGAAAGTAGTTTAGTTAGTATTGTTTCTTTTATTCATTAGAAAATATCATATGACGTATTCTACGCGGCGGGCTAAGCAGAACAGAAAATATTGATGTTATATTCGTCACTTCCATATAGTAATAACTGCTGGGACATATAGGCGTCCAATGGAAGTTTTAGAACAGTGATTTTCAACGTTTCAGTTCTCTCAGACTAAGAGGATAGGAACAAATCTGGTCTACATGATTAGTCTGCAATTCACTCGTGTTTGTCAGAGTGTTCATGGAGCCACGTCCAGACTGTTTCTAGACCATTCCACTCACCAACAGCAAACGGGAAAAATGACCACGTAAATATTTTCGTGTAAGCTCCGCTTTCTCCTATTTTAATAAGATTGTCAGTTCTCATTACGTAGCTGGGATCACTAAAATATTTTGGCATTCAGAGGAGGAAATTGGAGACCGAAATTTCGTGATGTCGCATTTTTTTCAATAACTGGCAGTCCAACACGCTCTCTCTCATGTATTTCGCAATATGTAAAACGAGCTGTCCTCCTCTGAACTTTTCCGATGCCCTGCTTCAATCATATGTGACAAGGATCCCACAGTCCGCAGCAATATCCCATAAGAGCACGAACACGCTTAGTGTAGGCATTCCCTTCAGTAGATTTGTTTCACCGTGTCTGTTCTGACAAAAGTCAGTCTTTGGTTCGACTTCCGCAGAACATTTCTTTGGGATGACTTCAAGTTGTCCGCAATTGTAATCATTAGGTATCATGTTGAATCTAAACCTTTGCATTTGTGTAATTTAACGTCTAACAAAAATTTCTGAGTACTGATGTGGTAAGTCGCACATTTTTTTATTGTTTTGGGTTAACTGCTATTTGTCGCACCATGCAGATACCTATGTAGCATGTAAACACCACACTTAGTTCAGATTTAGCGGTAGATTTACAGCCTTTGTTATATAATAATTTACTGTTTTGTTTAGTCATCATCAGTTAGGGCTATGACAAGTTAGTAAAGCTTATCGCACAGCGTGCTAGCTTGCCAGACTAACGATCATTTGTACGGTACATAGGCCAGCCTGACTATGGTTTTTAGGCTGTTTTCCATGCCTGTTTAGGCAAGTTCAAAATGGCTCTGAGCACTTTCGACTTAACTTCTGAGGTCATCAGTCCCCTAGAACTTAAAACTACTTAAACCTAACTAACCTAAGGACATCACACACATCCATGCCCGAGGCAGAATTCGAACCTGCGACCGTAGCGGTCGCGCGGTTCCAGTCTGTAGCGCCTAGAACCGCTCGGCCACTCCGGCCGGCTTTAGGCAAGTGCTGAGCTATTTTTCAGTGTCTACCTCAGAAAAGTAAGAAACAAAAAGTTCAAATACTATAAGACAAAGAGCAATGTTTACATGATTTACAGATGGATGGTGCTCACCGCTTCCCTGCCTGAAATTAAAGGATGATTGTCATGAAAAGGAGGGCATCCGGCCACAAAGGTACAAAAAATAAACTTACGTATATGTGACTGAAGTGACATATGAAAATTTGTAAGTGGGCTGAGGTGTGAATGGGAATTTCGATTGAGCATGGCGGCATGCCAGAGTGGCATAGTGGTTAGCGTATCTGCCTAGTGAGCAGGAGGCCCTGGTTCGACTCCCGTCATTAGCACAAATTTTCATTCGCCTCCTCAGTCTGCACACATACATCATAGATGTTTGAGACCTGCGTAAGGTCTCTGGAACCATACAGTTTCATTTGATTAATACAAACTTTGCCGAATAATGGAAACAGCGGTCCTCTTGCTACGGTGTAATCGCTAGGAAAGAGGTAGTCAGTGCTATACTCTCAGTGGCATTAAGGGACAAAACAGAATCGCCCATTGCTGTCCTGGCAAAGGTTCTAGTGAGACAGATGTACGTTGCCTTGTGTGTCGTGTGGATTTTTGTCTCGAAATCATGTGCTATCTAGTGTTATGTTGTTATAGATGAGTACGGAATAAAAGAGAGAGAGGAGGTGGAATCCGATGTCGATACACATACCACGCCTAACGGAGTCATCGACCTTCACATCTCAACAGAAGCATTGTCATACGCCTCAAATTCGCGAAACACTGCGGAGGGATTTGGGATTTAGCGCGCGATGTAGGCACACAGTCTAGTGATCAGGAACTGTATGCTACATCTTTTCCTCTCGTCTCCTTGTTGGCCAAGTTTCTAGGTCGAATATACGCATACTCTTGTGCTTATCGGCCTGGCCTAACTAGACGATTTGCTTACTGACAAAAACAAATCAGAGTCGGTACCAAGCTTCATCTGATCACGCAGTACCTTACCAACAGGATCGTTGTAAATACACTCCTGGAAATGGAAAAAAGAACACATTGACACCGGTGTGTCAGACCCATCATACTTGCTCCGGACACTGCGAGAGGGCTGTACAAGCAATGATCACACGCACGGCACAGCGGACACACCAGGAACCGCGGTGTTGGCCGTCGAATGGCGCTAGCTGCGCAGCATTTGTGCACCGCCGCCGTCAGTGTCAGCCAGTTTGCCGTGGCATACGGAGCTCCATCGCAGTCTTTAACACTGGTAGCATGCCGCGACAGCGTGGACGTGAACCGTATGTGCAGTTGACGGACTTTGAGCGAGGGCGTATAGTGGGCATGCGGGAGGCCGGGTGGACGTACCGCCGAATTGCTCAACACGTGGTGCGTGAGGTCTCCACAGTACATCGATGTTGTCGCCAGTGGTCGGCGGAAGGTGCACGTGCCCGTCGACCTGGGACCGGACCGCAGCGACGCACGGATGCACGCCAAGACCGTAGGATCCTACGCAGTGCCGTAGGGGACCGCACCGCCACTTCCCAGCAAATTAGGGACACTTTTGCTCCTGGGGTATCGGCGAGGACCATTCGCAACCGTCTCCATGAAGCTGGGCTACGGTCCCGCACACCGTTAGGCCGTCTTCCGCTCACGCCCCAACATCGTGCAGCCCGCCTCCAGTGGTGTCGCGACAGGCGTGAATGAAGGGACGAATGGAGACGTGTCGTCTTCAGCGATGAGAGTCGCTTCTGCCTTGGTGCCAATGATGGTCGTATGCGTGTTTGGCGCCGTGCAGGTGAGCGCCACAATCAGGACTGCATACGACCGAGGCACACAGGGCCAACACCCGGCATCATGGTGTGGGGAGCGATCTCTTACACTGGCCGTACACCACTGGTGATCGTCGAGGGGACACTGAATAGTGCACGGTACATCCAAACCGTCATCGAACCCATCGTTCTACCATTCCTAGACCGGCAAGGGAACTTGCTGTTCCAACAGGACAATGCACGTCCGCATGTATCCCGTGCCACCCAACGTGCTCTAGAAGGTGTAAGTCAACTACCCTGGCCAGCAAGATCTCCGGATCTGTCCCCCATTGAGCATGTTTGGGACTGGATGAAGCGTCGTCTCACGCGGTCTGCACGTCCAGCACGAACGCTGGTCCATCTGAGGCGCCAGGTGGAAATGGCATGGCAAGCCGTTCCACAGGACTACATCCAGCATCTCTACGATCGTCTCCATGGGAGAATAGCAGCCTGCATTGCTGCGAAAGGTGGATATACACTGTACTAGTGCCGACATTGTGCATGCTCTGTTGCCTGTGTCTATGTGCCTGTGGTTCTGTCAGTGTGATCATGTGATGTATCTGACCCCAGGAATGTGTCAATAAAGTTTCCCCTTCCTGGGACAATGAATTCACGGTGTTCTTATTTCAATTTCCAGGAGTGTAGTATGTGGTCGTTAAAGAGAAACTATTTCGCAAGACGCAAGTACCGAATCGGTATCCTCTAATACGTTAAGTTAGTAGTTACTCGCAAGTTTTCCTTCCGCCAAGCAACTAACTATGACAGAGTCAACAGTGTTCGTATTCAGATTTGTTTTGATTGGTTGGCTGAGCTCTGAGTGCCGATTACGTTCCGTTGGTCAAATTTTTTCTTACCCGCACGCAATTCGTACCCGACTGAAGTATTTCATATATTTCTGTACTTTATTTTATTAGTTTTATTAGTGCCGTGAACTCTTTCTCGCTATGCAATTAGAAGACCACCGGGCACTCACGTGTACGCGTTTCTTTAATATCCCTTTGACAAATTCAGTAGAGAGGTAAGATGGCTTGTAGTATCTGAGTAGTCCTCAGAAGAGAGAAAAAGAGTGAATTTATTTAAGCAACTATTATAGGTACTTCTCTGAAGGTACTGAATACACATTCATGTCTCTAGTTCAACTACCGCAGTGAGCCATTCACTCGCTCATTCCGCGTAACACAGCGAAACACGTAGCTACATTAGATTGCTAAATTCATTGTAATTACGTTCTGACGAGCCGTAAATGTTCTAGAAATAGCTTACGGTAACCGAGCAGATACACCGAAAGAAAAAAAAAGGAGTGCGATGTAAAAATAATTACGGTCGCTTGTGCACTGTGGGTGGTGTTGACCTTGAGCGACACTGCAAACGAGCTCACGCCGCAAAGTTTCCGTGCAGGCGAAGAGAAACACACATTCCTGAGGTAAACACGCTATGTCCTTCAGAAGAGAGTACTGCATTTATGTTCAGTATTTCTAGATATAGAAACGTGGTCCGGGAACAACTGAGTCGAAAGCTTTAACCGAAAATGAGAAAATTTCAAATTTATCATTTGTCAGCTGACGACGACAGATACCCAGGTAGGTAGATTTTTTTCAAAATTTTATTTTTCTACCGAAATTGCACGAGGTGCTATATTGGCAACAAAGTAACATGCTTCAGCTTCTATGCAGGATCGTATCTCTGCACGAAGTTGTTTCGGAGTCGTTCGAATTACCTAAGTATTGTTAGCATAATGTCAGAGACAGCAAAAATTCTTACCAGCGCTCCTCTACTGACTCTCATACAGGACTAGAGATGTGACGCCAATAACATCAGCCAAGTGGTGTCGGTTCAGTTGGTCATCGAAATGTTGTGTAAAATTCGTTACTTTTTAGACTATAAACACAGAAATAATAAAATAGCGAACTATCAATTACCAAAATGAAAAATGGCGCTAACAGAATCAACGGCAACGAAATGTACAGTATACAAAATTCACTCAGTTTTTCGTGGAAGAATTGTTCCAAATAACACACGTCCTGCCAAAAAAGAAATAAAGAAAAGAAAATAAAACCTCTCTACTCTTAAGCTGTGCGTGTGGCCTATCACTTCATTCGTCAGTTTTCCTTTAATTTATGGCCTTACGACAGAATGTGTAAAAGAAACAGAATTCATACCATGACTCACCCGGGTAGCGTTGAATACTCTGGAATCGACGGGATGAATAAGGAATCTGCTTCCACTTTATTTAAAAAAACAGAAAGTACAACTGAATAGAGTAGAACTTTTGTTAGCTTCAGCGTGATGACGCAACTGCGCTGTGGGCAAGTTTAAACTGATGGAAAGGAAGTAAGGGTAATTGATATATTGTGCCTATACGCAGTTACGATATACTAGCACCCAAGATATTTGTTGGAATGTGTACCGCTCCCGCCATGTAACACATTCTTGCGTATATCTTATGTGTTACGACCTATTGGAGTAAATACTTCACGCTCGACTGAGGGACTGGTGCTATATTAATTTTTTACAGTTTTCCTGGGATTTGTTCAAATGGCTCTGAGCACTATGGGACTTAACACCTATGGTCATCAGTCCCCTAGAACTTAGAACTAACTAACCTAAGGACATCACACACATCCATGCCCGAGGCAGGATTCGAACCTGCGACCGTAGCAGTCGCGCGGCTCCGGACTGAGCGCCTAGAACCGCTAGACCACCGCGGCCGGCTGGGATTTGTTGTCACATCGACAATTGCATTGTTAGATACCAATTATGTGGCCTAATTAGATTAAGACTGAGAAAATAATTGCTCTCTGCCTTGTCTAAGACCTTATTTTGTCTATCGCCCCGAATGTCAGATACCTGATCGATTTCATGTCAGCTCGAACACCTTTGATTACTAACTGATTTGATGTGGTACGACGATAATTGTGCTTTGATGTCAGTTTACGTATAACAAATACGTTATCACATGCTATACTCTGTCATCTTCTTAATGGCATTACATGGGAAACCTTCACATAGAAACCAAAGCTAGAATCATTATCATCATCCTTCTTCTTCTTCTTCTTCTTCTTCTTCTTCATTTTTGCCTTTATCCCCAGCCCACAGGTCAGCACGATTGCTGTCGGATTTGGCGTTGATAATGTTAGAGGGTAGTCGGATACCCTTCCTGTCGTCATCCCTTTAACCCCCCCCCCCCCCCCCCCCCCGGGGGAACAGAATTTGTGACCCGAACTGTCTGCCTGTAGGCATGTCCAAATACGCGAACGTTTTCTAAATGTTTACGAGTCGTGTAACTGAGGCGTGATGTGGATACCAGCCCGGTATTCACAGAGTCGGAGTGGGAAACCACCTAAAGAACACATCTAAGGCTGGCCGGCACACCCTGCCCGAGTCCCAGAAGTGGCGTGCTAACACGAACAGCTATTCGGGCGGGTAAACCAAAGCGAGAATATGAAATAAAGTCTTTCTGTTACGTGATATCAGCCATATACAACGGTTTCATTTTTATTTTCAAGTAACTCTGGATGTCGTAGGTCTTAAACAACAACTAAACCTATCATTGCTGTTTTATGACAGATTGTTTATTATGCAAGCAATACTGTCTACCCGAATTTTTCACTTTGATAATTGAGTAAGAGCGTAAGTAGTTACCTGTTAGTAACAGACGTCGCGAGCTAATTTTTCGTCTTCAGTTATGATTTTTATACAATATGTTTTGTTTTCGATACGAAATGGTAGCAAGATATTTACCCTCACCCAAACCTCAAAACTGACCATCTATGCCACCGAAAGACTGGCAACTAGTAAAACACTCTTCACGTCTTTTTTTATTCGTGATTAATCCTCGGTTACTTTTAAAAGTAAGTTTTTAAAAATTGTATGTATGTGAAGTGAAAGAGACTGGAAACATGGTTTACAGGTTCTCACTTGACTACAGACAAGTGTGGATGTACACGGTTTCCTTCTACTGTAATAATCCAAATCCTGTAAGTCATAATTGCGATGAAACGAATTCTGTGAATTTAGACCTTTATTTGTTGTTATGCATATCACACTTCACCAAGTCCCCTCAGTCCGCTATCACGTGAGTACTGGGATCTCCACCGGGGGTAAAAGGGAGCTGGGGCGATGATCTCGTCATCCTTCCCCTTCTACTGCTGAGGTGGAGAACACCATCTGACGTCCCACCCCTGAGTCGGGTTACCGGCTTGCGCTATAGATATGCTTTTAATGTCCGATTCATTTTATCATAAAGCATGAATGGCAGGATTTTATTTTGTCAACGACGACATCATCAGAGGAGAGCTAACTCAGCAGTGGAAAGATGGAGAGCAGCTGGCGCTTGTTCATGTAATCACACCAGCATTTGCCTCAAAAAGTTTAGAGAAATCGCAAAGACTCTCAATCAGACTTGCCAAATCGCGATTTGAGTTCGATTTATTCCGGATACGAGTCCACTGTCTTAACCATTGCCCCTCCTCGCACAATAAACACGAATTGTAGTCTTTGTACACAGTTGCGCCACTTGCTGGGTCTTAAAAAGAAAATGTGACTGGAGTAGTTAGCGGTAAGTTTATTGTAACTTATGTACCTTTCACTGCAGTAGCAAAACGTTTAGATTAACTCCGAACCCCACTAGAGCTATGCAACAGCCCAGACTTTAGGAAATTTCCTTCTGTAGAGCTCTGGCATTTTTTTGGGAGACTTCGGAGACTAAAGTGTTTGCTTTAAAAGCGGAGCTCTTAACATGGGGGTGTTCTCATGAATTTCACACCGCCCTTCCCGGTTCTGTTAAGAGGTTTCTTCTTTATTTTTAGTGCAATGTTTAAATATATGACCATAAGGAAGAGGGGTGGGTAGCACACCGCCCTGTCAATATGAGGTCATTAGAGCTCAAGCACTGACTCACACGGACCTGTAAGAGGGGAATAAATCCATTGTGAATTTGTTTAAGCCACCAACCTTCTAAATTGTGATGAGTGTTACGAGCCAATACGGAAAACCTCTGTCTAAAAAAGATCTGAAACACGCTCGTCGAGCTTGTAGTGGACTAGCACAAGGTGTAACAATACGATTTATCCATCTATTAAGACATCTGTATACCTTTCGGACCGAAACTTCCACTTTGCACGGGTGTGTACGCCGTAATATAAGATCATGTGTATCAGATTAGTATGCAAACGAGATATTTTGAAGAGACCTCGTGACAAGAGTTCGATCCGACATAAGGTTTTTAGCTGTAGTAGCTGCAAAGGAATTTAGCAAAAGTCAGTGTGTGTTATTAACGGCAATTCCTGATTGTTTCGATACCAGTAACATACAGGTGACGCACACTAACAGGGAGTTTAAATGAATGTTGCTCATCGTTCCCTCAATGGTTTTTGTAATGAAGTTCAATGACTCTACCGTAATTTCTCCGTCCGAAGAGCCGGCCGGTGTGGCCGAGCGGTTCTAGGCGCTTCAGTCTGCAACCGCGCGACCGCTACGGACGCAGATTCGAATCCTGCCTCGCGCATGGATGTGCGTGATGTCCTTAGATGTTAAGTCCCATAGTGCTCAGAGCCATTTGAACCATTTTCTCCGTCCGAAGAAGAGCTCATCCGACACCAAACAATTAAACTCTGTCAGGTTATTTCTTGACAAACCCGAGGAAGTATTTGCAAGTAGCCGCTATGCAATCAGTGTAGGATGGCTGACAAATGCTAATACGTGTAGTAAACGTTTTAATTATCAAAGCGAAAAATGTTACATAATTTTTGTTTGTTTGGAGCAGTATTGAAGACAAATACATGCAAAAGCATAGTGAAATCACCGCGCCACAGTACCGCAGCACGCCACTACAGGAACCAAACAAAATGGCGCATCCCACTGATCACGTGGCAATTCGTTTCCGGCAGCATCGGAAATGCTGCAACTGTGTCAGGTCAGTCCAGAGGACGACTTTCGCCGTCTGGATTGGCCGATGTTTAAAAATCATTTGAACTCCATGTCTGGCCAAAACTTTTCCAATACCGTCAGTAAACGTGTCAATAAAATGCACAAAAATTTACCATGTTAGCGGCTGTTGTTCCTCACTTGTTCTGGAATTCCCAATCCTGGGAAGTAGCGCTCGTTCCAACTTTTTATGGGAGCAATAATTTTTATTAACAGCCAACCGCAAATAAATATTTTAATAACTCTACTAACTCCAATAAGAAATTGGAACGAGCACTGCGTCCGATAAGAGAGAATTCAAATACTAATGAGAAACAACGGCCACCGTCAAGGAAAACTTACCTGCCTTTTATTAATACGGTTACTGATCGTATCGGAGAAGTTTTTGGTTTAATCACTTTCTTGACCCACCAGTACAATAAAACAATGCCTGAGAACTGCAAGAGATGTACATCATCAATTAAAGAAATCTGGTGTGTATAAAATTCCTTGTAGTTGTGATAAAGTATAAGTTGCATTGGATACATGATGAGAATTAACACTCACTTAACCGAACACAAAAGGAATTGCCGCTTTCAGCAAGCTGATAAATCGGCCGTAACGTAAACATGCTTCTCTAAATGGAGACCATGAAATAAAATTTAGAGAGACTAGCATTTTAACGGAGCCAACGCATCATCATGCAAGTTTATATAGCGAGGCAACAGAAATCTGTAAGAACGATGATAATTTTAAAAGAAAAGGGAGTTAAATGATACATGAATACCGATTTTGTGCGAAGAATGTCACAATAGATTACTTTTAAGGGAGAAGTATGTCACAAGCACGGATAAACACGCAGGCCACGGTGGTCTAGCGGTTCTAGGCGCGCAGTCCGGAACCGTGCGACTGCTACGGTCGCAGGTTCGAATCCTACCTCGGGCATGGATGTGTGTGATGTCCTTAGGTTGGTTAGGTTTAAGTAGTTCTAAGTTCTAGGGGACTGATGAACTCAGATGTTAAGTCCCATAGTGCTCAGAGCCATTTTTTGAAAGGATAAACACGCATTCATCACGCGATGAAAGGTGGTGCAGTCTATACAGCTCTACAAATTCGGAGGCCGCCCAAGCTCTGGACGCAATCGCCGATTTTTCCCTGTCGAAGTCTGCCACAGATGGGGATGACAGGTCCGTGAATAGTTTCATATAGGGTATTCAGCTGCCCCTACTGATGTCTGATGCAACCCACAGTGTTTAATCTGGCTTTCAAAAACCACGCACGAGATTTTCATGTTCTCTGTCTCGCTACGTTCAAAGTAATTATTCCAACAGGAAGAAGTTGAACATGATCTTTTTGTACGAAATTAAATGTAGTTTAGTTTTTAACTGGAATAAGTTTTCGCTAGAGGCCGTAGTT
Organism: Schistocerca piceifrons; assembly: GCF_021461385.2. Lineage (NCBI taxonomy): Eukaryota > Metazoa > Arthropoda > Insecta > Orthoptera > Acrididae > Schistocerca > Schistocerca piceifrons. The sequence continues at coordinate 420,390,042 of NC_060149.1, read as the reverse complement.
TACGAATTAAAATGTACAAATGTGACCCTCAAACGCACCCCACTCCCACGCTAAGCCCCCACAGGTCAGAATTTCTAGTATGTTGTTCATGGCAGTCCCTGCTACCACTGTACAAAAATTTGCGACTGCACGAATTATTTCCCGCATTCGACCTTTTTGGCCTTCATTGACTGGCATTACGCCACCGGCATAGTCGAGCACTTAAATTGTAAAATTGACGTTTGTATACATTTTACCTAACAGTTTTGAGAATTGTAGCAGTATAAAATAAAAATTACATCGTTGTTTTCGTCAGGCATTCTGATTACGAAGCTACTGTGTTTGTAAGGGTTAAGTTTGGATCGAATTGTTAACGTAATTAGTTTTAGCGTAACGTTTACAAGAGTTATTTTTCTTCCATTACCCTCACGGGAACGTCTGAATCATTAATGCTTACGAAATAGCCGACTACGCTGGTGGCATAATAGCCCAATCAACAGAGACCAACCACGACGAAATATCGGAACTATTTCATGTAGTCAGAAATTTTGTGTACAGTGGTAGGAGGTAATGTCGCGAACAACATACTAGAAATTCTGGCTGGTGAAGGGTGAGTGTGAGGGTGGAGGTGGGTTTGAGGGTCACTTTTGTAAGTTTTTCTTGAATATTTCGAAAACCATGGCCTCCAGTGAAAATTTATACCAGAACAAAATGTAGCTACATTAATTTCTTGCAACAAGATTCTGTTCATATCTCATATAGGATTAATAGTTTGCTTGTGGCGCGCGAGAGAATATGATGATTTTGATGGCCAGGTATAGCACTGCGGGTTGCATAAAACATCAGCATGGGCAGTTAAATCACCGTGTATATGGATTACCGCCTCTCAGCCCGAAAGTTTTAGCTGAAGTATCCAACAGATTAAAAACACGTGCCGAACCCGGAATCTAAGCAGGAGCTTAAAAACATGGGAAAAAGTGCAACAACGAACCAATGCGTAATTAGATCGTTCCATTCTATACCATCACTTATTTTCGTGACCTAAAGCTCAGTCTCTGAGGACTGAGATTGTGTGGGATGGCGCAGAGGTTAAGACACTGGAAGCGCATTTGTAGGCCATCTTGACTTAAGTTTTTGCTTTCTACAGATGTAAACGCTGCTAGTGCTTCGTCTCTATTGATTTCGACTACTAAAAGACGTTTAAAGTGACTTGCACACTTTCAATATTTATTGACAATACTAGTTAGTCAAATTTTCATTATTCTGAAACGGTTATCACACCCTCGGCAATATCGTCACTCGGCAAGGCGGTTTTACAACGTTAAGATGCCGGACACCCAAAAGAATGCATGTGTTGCACTTATATTTGTTATACCTAAAAACAACTAAAACATCGAAAAAGGGGAAATAGGTCCAGGAATGGTACAAAAAAGGAGAGAATTGTCACATGACCGATAACTCAGAACCAAGGACCCGAAATATTCGCAAGACTATTTTTGGATGAGTCTTGAGACGTTTATGTTGATGTGACATGAAATAGAGAAGCAAAATACATTAATGAAGATGCAATCGCATTATGTAAGATTTTTGGCGATAGACGCGTCATTCGAATGCTTGGAATTTAGTGCTACATCTGCAAAAACAATTAGCAAAACTGTTATGGAAAGCTGTGAAATAATCTTATTTTCAATGCAAGGGTATATTCAGATAATTAAACTCTTGAGTTTTGTGATAATTTCCTGAGACTGATATACATTTCGCAGACCTCTCACTAGTCACCGCATCTACAAGGTGTCCCAGGAGAGAAGGTCATTATTCAGGGATACGACAGGAATGATCATTCGAAGAAAAAAGTGTAGTAAATACGGGATCTGAAATGAGCTATGAGTACTTGTCTAGTAGAACAGACGTGTTCCACAGTATTGAAGATGACGAAGTGCTCATAGCTCTCAAGGTATGCATTTTAGAGCCCATGTTTAGTAGGCTTTTGTCTTTGAATGATCTTCCCTGTCATATCCCTGCATATTCACTACTTCCCTTGAGACACCATCCATATGGCGTACTTTTCGAAAGGCAACTCATTTTTACACACTTCTGTGTAACTCAACAAGGTAATAATATGTTTTCAAACTAACGACGAAAACAATACCATAGCGAATCCTCAAGTGGCCATCCTAAAGTAATATACACAAAAACTACTCTCGCATAGGCCTATAAAAGACGACTTTTTAGTTTTCGTCCACCTATTCCTTTGAAGACCGATTCTACATGGAATATATTTCCCCTCGGTAAATTCAATCATACTTTTCTTGTTCATTGTAGACAGCAGAACAGTGGACTATTAACTGCAGACCGTAAATGGAACAGCGACGAACTAAAAACGCAAACAGAGAACAACATCGTTCGGTTCACGAAGCCCTGTCAACAAGCAAAGGACCAATATTGTCAAACCGTAGTTAGTCAGACTCTCACGCTCAGTACGCATTGACAATACTGAATATGTTTGGGTCATTAACACTGCTCGTTAATAAATGGTTCAAATGGCTCTGAGCACTATGGGACTTAACATCTGTGGTCATCAGTCCCCTAGAACTTAGAACTACTTAAACCTAACTAACCTAAGGACATCACACACATCCATGCCCGAGGCAGGATTCGAACCTGCGACCGTAGCAGTCGCGCGGTTCCGGACTGAGCGCCTAGAACCGCTAGACCACCGTGGCCGGCGCTCGTTAATGATTCTGGCACTGACACTGTATTAATACGCCACCTCAGACGATCAGTATACTGACGGTTTGACATTATTATTGAACGTGTAAGGACTTCTAACCATAACTTATCTCCCGTCCACTACGCTCTGCAACATCATATACCCTGACGTAAAAATGTGCTTGCTATTGCTCTCCAGGGGGTGTCTCACTCGAGCACCGCTGTTGGGCCGCGAGTGGCTTCCAGCCGGTGCTACATTTTCCAGCATCCATCTGGCGGGATTGGTGCGGGCGGCTGGCGGCTGAAGTGTAAGCCCGGCTGCGGCGGTGCCAGAAAGTAGGCCACAGCCCGGAAACAGCGGACAGCGGCCGACACTGACAACCATACAGCTGCACTCCACGATAACTCTACCCCAAATGCGGCACTGCCTCGCCACTGAAAGAGCAACGCAGGCAAGGGGAAAGTTTCACAGCCCGACAGTGATATACTGAGCTTTTTGGGCGAAAAGTGCACTATCTAGTGTCATTTTAGGTTAAGGTACTTTGTCTAACCTTTGTTCAAGTATATGACTTCAGCCCTCCAATAAATATTCTCAAAGGTCTGCCCAGGCACCTCATTTTAAGTTTGTTTGTGGTTTCCGGAGATTTATAAATGCGAATTTATAGACTGTTACTTCGGAAAGATCTGTGGCAGCCACAATTTCTGCATCCAGCTTTAAATGTTTTGCACTTTGAAATGTTTTAGTCAGGATGTCTCTGATCTTGACACACCAAATAACTTTGTCCAGAAGAAAAACAGAGTAGTATCGAGCAAATGTTGCTTAGTTACCAGGGGTACAGCAATCAGTATAACTGCCTTCCTCGTAACTTCGCTCTAATCTAGATATGAACAGCAGTACGCCTTTTCTAACCACAGAGCACTAAAGGAGTAAAATGTTACATTGTTCCTGTACCACAGATTCATAATTTATAGGTTCGACACTAGTTAATTACAATTATTAGATCTCCGATGGTATGTTACATATTAAGTAAGTACATTCTTGAGGGTATTTTTGGTCCGTCGTTGCAAATACAAAAATGCGTGATTTTTTCAGCAGACGCGTTTCGCTTTATTGATGTAAAGCATCATCAATGGTCTGTAATTAAGTTATTTACACTCTGATTTGCTTTTTAAATCTAAAAACAGTTCGCTAGGAATAGGTTGATTTGTACTTACTGTGATTTTTCGGCTGATTTCTCGCTTACATCGGGAAATGCGGTCTGCTAGCGTATGAGTGTTTTTCTGTTTTTGACTGATAATTTTCGTCTAATAACACCACATAAAAGCGTGCATATAAGTGTGCATATAAGTGTAGTGTGAGAAATGCATAAAGCTGCAGAACATCTAAAAATTAGACGAAAATGATCAGTGTCAAAAACAGAAAAACAGCGATGTTCTAGCAGACCTCATTTCCCGATGTAAGCGAGAAATCAGCTGAAAAATCACAATAAGTACAAATCAACCTATTCTTACCGAAATGTTTTTGATCTAAAAAGCAAATTAAAATGCAAATAACTTAATTAAAGACCAATGATGATGCTTTATCTCAATAAAGCGAAACGTGTCTAGTGAAATAATCTCGCATTTTTGTAGTTGCAACGACAGACCAAAAATACCCTCAAGAATTATAAAACAACTAAGGACACTATGGCCACACAAATGAAGAAATTAAATAAGTACAAAATGTACTTACCCTATAATGACAATTTTACTGCTCAAAATGTTATCGGGAAAGAAGTCATAATTTATGTTACGCAGTAGTTACAAATTATTGCAATTCCGAGAGTATTTTACACACAAAATAGGTAGAGTGTCTTCTGCTTTAAGCAATGTTGACAAAATCCAACCAAGACCTAGCTCGGCCTTCCACAGTCACCCAGGGATTATTCTTCCGATTCCTCGTTTTCCTCAATCGCTACTTTAAAACTGTGGTCTGTATCAATGGCGTCTGTCCACGAAACATTATTTTCAAGGAAATCTTCCTCTTCACTAAATTTTCCATTGTCGGTTGCTATCAGCGTCTTCAAGCAAATCACCCAGTATGTCGGTGTCAAAATCTAACTCAGCACCATCCGTATTGTGCTTAAATAAGTAGAAAAAGGCGAGATTAGTGCTGTAAACAGCCAATTTAATATAAAGTAACGATCTTCTAACCGTGACTGCTTGATATTTCATCTAAGATGTCATACTAAGATCATTTCCTAGCGATAAAACAAATATGCCGACTATTAGAAAACAGGTACACCACTACTAAGCATTCATAATATGTACGGGAAGAGCACCTTTGTCAGCAAACCGCTGGAGTCAGACAAATAACTCGGCCGTTGCTAACAACAATGTTTGCCATGAAGGTACTCACGAGCCTGTGTTGCTGATGTGTCCAGACTGACAGGAACCGCGAAGAGATATCCACTGCAAACGTAAATTTTACGATGGTTTAGTTCTCTAGGATTCAATAGTACCCTGTATTTTTTATTCGATAATCCACTTTCTCTGCTCAAGACATGTTCAAAACTGTATCACAGCGTGAACATGACGTTATTAAAAATGTATCACAAAATTGGCTGGCTCTCGTATACTAGCAAACAGTGGTGGTACCCACCGTAACTTAACAACAAATGGCAGCAAGGAAAATGCGCACCAGTCATTTAATCAACCATTTTCGGCTGAAGGTTTGTCTTTGTGTCACATACACCACCGAAGAGAAGATAGAAATGCTACTCATCTATTAAGTTAGATGAACAGTAATTGCACCGATGTTTTTTTTTTACACTACAAGTACATGTAGTCCAGCACTGTAGTACTTTTGGACGATATGTTGTGCACAATAAAGGGAGTCCTTGACCTAACTGCGTCATCATTACTTTTCTTTTATTGTGGCTGAAAGTAGGCATGAGGCTTCTCCAGCAGACTAACTCTGCTGAGAGTGATACCCTGACAAGAAGTCGCCCTCCCAACGGATGTTCTCTCGCCCTGTGACTCTTCGGGAAAGGGTAACTTTCAACCAGAACTCACATTCTCCATATACTCTTAAGCGCTGACGTGTTTCATCTTTGAAATAACTTTTTCATTGCTTTCGTCGTGCATCACTGTTGATTTTTAGGAACAGCAAAATCTCCTGTACTTCAGCTTTGAGCTGTGGAAGATCCAGTTTCCGAAAAAGCTGTCAACCTTATCTTGTGCAGTTATCTCTTCAAGACGCCCCCCCTCTCCCCCAAAGTATAGCTTTCCGTCACCTCCATAGTTAACGTGCCACAGATACCTAGAATTTCAATAATAATAATAACAATAAAAGGTTTAATATGGCCATAATACTCTGTTTACATCGGTGGTTAGTACAGTGCTTTCGTTTTGGGAGCTTCTGAATCTGCCCCCTTGGATCCACGCCTGGTTGACAGGCTCATATAGCTTAACTCTGATCGCTCTAGCTCGCGAGACAGGGATGTAAGACAGAACAGGAACGAATCCGCGACGCGGAGTAACAACGACCACGGTTTGGTACACCGACTAGCCTCAATGTGGTTTTGAGGTGATTTTCCACGTTCGTTCACACAAGTGCTGCGCTCATCCTCACTCTGTCTTCGAAAATGCGATACATAAACAGTTAAAATACGAAAACACGCAGAACAAATTTTACACAGTTCACAAACTGATGACGCGCACAACTTCCCACTATTACGTTCAATGGCAATTGTGGCGTCCGACTACAAACGAAAAAATACTAGAAATCTGCTTCATGAAAATAGCGAACGCGTAAGAAGGGATAAAAGTAAGGGAAGAGAAACATCCTTACATACCGAGGTAAAACGTATCATTTCTCCAAAGAAATAAACAAGAAATACTTGTTTTGAAAAGTTCATTTCGTTACTTTCCTTGTTCGATGAGTGAATAATAAATGGAACGATAATTCAATCGAGCCGCAGGACATGCCGTGCCAAATGGTCAGTTGCAGGAAGTTTATCCGTCTTTCACTGCGCACGAATTTCAGATAACATGGTTCATACATTCGTTTCACAAATTGTGCCTCCTACCACAGCGAGCCCCCGACAATGCCTCGTGTTTGAAGATTTTTGTAATTATTGCATTTTTATGCAGAAAATATCGGAATGTAACGAAACAGTTACAATAGACGTTTTTCTTAAAATAAGTTAGTTTAGTAATTAAACTACAATAAAACACTGTTTGCATTTACCTTTGAGAAAAAAATTCATATTACCCATCAGGGAGTTAATTATTCCCAGGTTGGAGCCCATTGACCACCCAGTAAATGGAAAAGACTTCGCCTTTTTTGGTGCAAAGAAACCAGGTTCCACACCCTGCTTCCTAGTGAGAATCGGTGTTCCAACTTCTCGTCCACAATAAAAAGTATGCTCTCAAAATCACTTTGCATTCATTTTGAAACGGTTCTAACATTGCTGAGAATTTCTTTTTCTGTTTTGTCGAGCATTGACTAAATGTTGTACTACCTTTGGATAGAAGCATCTTATTGCCAGTTCTTAAATCTTTCATATAAAATGTGCCGTCGATTGCAGTCTACAGTGGAGTACACATTGATATTGAAACTGTGTGCCCAACCGGAACTAGAGATGTAAGAGAAAGGCACTGGAAGAATTGCATCTGTGGTTGAGTCCTAATAGCGCAGTGGGTGTGTGTCTGAGCTAGAGTCCTCTTCTTACACTTCTAATCGATGTGCAAAGTTTGCAGCTCATTTTCTTGTGATTAGCTGTGGCTTCGGTTATTGCATGTAGAGAGGTTGGACAAAAATACGGAAACAACCGCGAGAAATGCATGTTTGAACATAAATGCGGATACTAACCAAGCATGCAGATTGCGCTATTGTGTTAGCCCACAAACGACACATGTGCAATGTCCTTAATACGTTGAAACTGTTAATCGTCACCAGAAGAGTTCATATGGTTCAAATGGCTCTGAGCACTATGGGACTTAACATCTGTGGTCATCAGTCCCTTGGAACCTAGAACTACTTAAACCTAACTAACCTAAGGACATCACACACATCCATGCCCGAGGCAGGATTCGAACCTGCGACCGTAGCAGTCCCGCGGTTCCGGACAGAGCGCCTAGAACCGCTAGACCACCGCGGCCGGCTCCAGAAGAGTGCTTCGTACTGTTATGAGTGCATTGTGTCAGAGCTAACTGAATTCGAAAGATGACAAATTGTTGGTTCTCGTATAGTGGTTGCTTCTGTAATCAAGGTTGCCGAAGTGTTTCAAGAAGCACCGTATCGAAGGGTTATACCGCGTGCACGAAAAGCAGAAAATAATTTGTTATATCCTAGCCAGTAATGCCACCAGAGCCCGCTGCCAAAAGGTTGGCAGCATCAAAGTCCGGACGCCGTCCGCATAAGCAGCGCCAGCGAGCGCTAGGACAGTTCTGTATTCGCCGCTCAGTTGTATACTCGCCACCGAATTGTGTACTTGCTAGTCAGTTGTGTGTGTTCATCGCAGCAGAGTTGTTGTTTGTCGTCAGCCGACGCTGACCTAGCCGCTCCGACTCGAACTAGACAGATTTCTGTAGACACGGAGTTCACTACTGTGTTGCTGTATCTTCGTTAATAAAGATAAGTACCGACTTTTATTTAATCAGAGTGTTTGGGTTTTCCTCTTTCTGTTCACTGTTCCAGCGGACCGGTCGGCCCGCTATTAAAAGTGTGGCGGTGACTTCGTAAGCCGTTTCTACAGCGAATTGCTTGTCGCTACGAACGCCGCCACAAAATAATCATCCGCTAGGTCATAACGAGGAGGAAAGAGTGTGTTGATTGATCGTGACAGACCGTCATTGAAGAGCATTATGACGAAAAATAGGACGACGACAGCTGAAAAAGTCACACCAGAACTAAATGTCGCAGTCGCGAACCCTGTCAGCAGCAAAACACGAAGCGAGCTATATAAGAGGGGAACTGCAGGGCATGCTGGAATTCCTAAACCACTGATCAGTGATTCAAATACCTGCAACACGAAAACGTTGTGCCGAAGCCGTAAAACCTGGACTATGGAGCAGTGTAAGAAAGTCATTTGGTCGAATGAGTCTTACTTCGCAGTGTTTACAACTTCTGCACGAGTTTAGTTTCCGTGAGTGAAACGCGACGGAGGGTTCGGTGGTGATTTTGGCAGCAATATTGTGGAATTCCATGGGCCGCATGGATACTCTGCAAGTTCGCATTACTGCCAAGGATTATGTGACCATTCTGTCTGATCAGGTTCATCCCATGGGACAATGTTTCTTCCCCAATGGCGACGCTATGCTCCCTGTTCACAAAGCACTCTCAAGCCAGGATGAAGTGTCACTCCTCCCTGCCTACCACACTCACCAGAACTCATATTGAGCTTTTGGAGAGAAGGGTATATAATCGCAACCCACCTTCATCATTGCTACCTGAGCTTGCCACTATTTTGCAGTGAGGTTCCCTTGAAAACCATAAAGGACCTGTATTTATCCTTTCCGAGACAAGTGGAACCTGTTCTGAAAGCCTACTGTTTCTCTACACCGTATTAGACATGGTAATGTGTCGTGCTTTCGTTGTTTTCCTTCTTTTTGTGCACTTAGTGAATACGAACTCCACCAAGAAAATTTCCGAGATTGTTCACGGATATTTTCTGAGTGTTTTGGTATGAGGGATCCGCGGTCTCCGGTGGCTCGTTACAGAGTATTGACGTAAGCATAATTTATTCCGTTTGGTACCTCAGTTATTATTGTTTCTGTGAACACACGAGTAGCTTCGCATCAGTGAAGAAGCCTGTAATATAAAATCACCAAATGTACAACACAAAACACAGAGTAATGCAACAACCCTCAGACAGGCGTGAAAGTGAAACGATGTGGCTGCCGGCGCTGTGAGAACAATTCCGATTAAAGAATAAAGAATTTTAAAGAAACGTATGGAACAAACTGTGTAAGCGGCGGATAATAATAACGTCAACGTTATGCCTTTCCCATGAACTTACTCTTTTTCACATCCCGTTTCTAATCCATTACATATGGAAACATATGTATGTGTTTTTTGCATTCGTAGCGCTATATTTGTGCCTGAAGACCAAAATTGAAACACTTTTTTCCAGCGTAAACCGGTTCCACATTAACGCATTAGAATATCTTCCACGTTTCGTTGCCATACGATAATTACAGCCGACACTGGCCCTCTGTGAATAGCTGAGCTTTAATTATGACCACTCGCTACCATGGTGGGGTAGGGGAAATCGAAAACAAACAATTTGATGTAAGACACTTGTGGTCTATCACGCTCGAAAACAACCTCAAATTGGCCTGCAAACGTCACATAAGTTATAGTGCATTCGCGTCGTGCGTGTATCCTCTCCCTGCCTTACGCCTCCGGCTTAGTCGGCTGTTTCTTTAACGTTATTAATTTACAATTTTCCCGTCAGGGTAATGAAAGACTTTTCTAAACACTATACAGAAACTAATTACGTTTACAGTTCGATAGAAACTTAACTCTGGGAAGTAGACGACAATCCGATTTAATTATTAATTTTGTGATGTTAAAATACACAATTTCTTGAGTTGCACAAATGTCAATTTTACTTTTCGTAAGTGCAAGAACTAGAAGTTTTTGATATTAAAGGACGATTTTAATCAAAATTTCGCGTGGCGTGGATGCGCTATAGCTTATGTGGCTCGTGTGGGATAATTTGAGGCTGTTTCACAGCTTGATGGATCCCGTGTCCTTTATCAACTTGTCCAGCTAGACCTTACGTACACCACTGTGGTACGTGGTACCCTCTATATTCAGCAAGTTTGTCTAGAATTTTTAAGTACTGTTTTTATAATTTAATTCATTGGAACATGTACATCCGCACCGAATCAAACAAAAATTTATGAGCTTTTTTAAATAATAAATCAATGTATGACGAACTATCCTCAGAAATAATTTTCTGGTCATTTAGGCTGATATACATAAAACGAATTGCGAGATGATTTAAGACTTTGCTACACAGTGCGAACTACTTTGCTTAGACGGTTTGATTAGACTTGAACTACGTTTAGAGATAAGAAGAAACAAAATTATGCTCGCTCTATGATGTCAGGGAGAAAAATTCTGTGTGTGGCTCGTAGATAGTATTAATACCAATGATTTCATCTGCCGGAAAGGTTACGGCCCATCTTTCCTGCAGTACTGAAGGCATTCTTTTTATTAGTTACTGTTGAAAGAGGAAAACAATGTATTTAATATTATCCATTTTTCCGATGTGACGTAGCGGTTGTTATACTCTATCAGTGATAATTATTTGCATTCAGTGAGCACTTCTTACTTTCTACCCGCCTCCGTAGCCGAGATCATCCGAACGACATGAGAAGATATGGCGCCGAACACATTATGCCAATCTCTTAAAAAGAGTGTTAATGGATTCTCTCAACGGTTCGGGTGTTCCAGTCCTGAAAGGTTTTACTGCACAGTTAGTTTCGATTGGATATACGAACTGACCCTTATGGACTGTGGATTCTGACAGACGACTCCCCCTCTGTGCGAGAGCTGGCGATTTGAACGTTCTTGTTCTCTGATATAATGTTGAAAGTCAGATATTTTCATTTCTTGTGGGAGTGCGTACCTGATTATTTTGAGCGGGGAGGTAAAAAAAGTAACTATTTGTCCTACAATTTTCTTCCTTTTGTGGTATTTTGTAATTTTTAATGTAGTTCCTTGTGAAAAGTGTGGAATACACTTCAAACATGTTCTGATTGTAATAAAAAATTAAAACACAATAAGTAGTTAAGGCGAAACAAGCGGTAATGCGCGTTCCTGCAAATCCAGAGGTCGCGCGGGATCGAATCTCTCTCGGACCACGGATTATTCTGTCTCCGTTTGAATAAAATAAAATGGTCGCTAACGTAGTCCTTTGCCTTGGCACTCGACTCGGAGGTAAGCCGGTTCCTATCCTTGTCGTGGATGAAATGTTCACTGCCAGTATTTGGCCGGTAAGGGGAGGAGAGGTGACAGCGTAAAGTTTTAAAGTTTCTGATCACGATTGTTTATGCTAATGCCCTGGATTAAATCCAAACCTCTACAATGCGCCACGAAGTGAAGGTACATGACGCTGGTGACTGCTGATGGTGATCCGTCCGTCGGACGGTGTGAAAGGGGGGGGGGGGGGCGGGGGAGGGAAACGTTAAGCTCTACGGCTTTACACACCGTTCAAGGGGTGGCCCGTTTGATACACATGCTTGGCCACTGCTGACTTGTAATTCCACTGACTCAAAGGAAGAGAACTCAAGTTAGTGAAAGAACTGGATATAGCCATTCACGAGATAAAATTCACCCACGTTCTCGAGCTGAAAATAAATGACAACAGATAGAGATTTTTGGATATTTTTTAATGCAGATGAGTAGTTTTAAGTATAGCATGGAAGTAACGGCCAGAGACTGGCCAAACAAAATCTTTGGAAATATAAAAGTGAGCTGCGCGTGTACAGTGGTACCCGAGATGTAGCTGCCCACAACTATCTCCGGACACTGGCAGAAGCATCAAGTAGTATCCACAGGTGAAGATGACATGGCCTGCTGTGCGTAGTTACAGAGTTTCAAGCGGACGGTTTTATGTAAGACTAGGATCCATACTGTATCATGTTTTTTATTTTATCTAATGAACACCACAAAGTGTCAAAAACTGTATGATGAGGGCATCGTTTCTTGAATTATTGCTGGGAAAATCAATTACTTACGATGAACTGACAGTCAAGGACAAAGCAAATGAAAATAATATGTGAGTGACCGGGGGAGGGGGGAGAGCGGGGGGGAGAGGGGGTCGGGAGACTGAATTGTAAAAACTTAAAAAAAACAAACATGAGGACAATGCAGTTGCCCTAAACTCTACTCTGGAAATACGACATCTGGGCGATATGTAGTAAAAAATTCTAGAACATCAACACTTCAACACTGTTCTCTCTCTCCCCCCCCCCCTCTCTGTCTCTCCCCCTCACTCTCTCTCTCCCCCCCCTCACTCACTCTCTCTCTCTCTCTCTCTCTCTCTCTCTCTCTCTCTCTCTCTCTCTCTCTCAACACTGACCTATTCCTACGTCTGATAAATAATCCAGAATTGCGCTTCATGGATGGAAACTGCCCACTGGAAAAAAAGTTGGACAAACTGGGTTGGCTTGCCCCGGTATACGTGTAGAGAGCTCGGCGGCACCATCTGCGCGGAGGCAGCGAGCGGCAGGTGCGGCGGATTTTTGTTGCACCGGTCTTCCGCTTGAGCGCGCGGAGGCGCGTGGCTTCCTGTGGCCGCCCAGCTGCGGGACCGGTAAGTGCTGTTACGTTGCTGCTCCAGGACTTCATTACATAGACTCATTGTATCAGAAGGCGATAAGATGTCCTGTCCTGTGAACTGCAGTTGTATACAGGTGCTAGCTGACATCAACAAATTAAATTGAGAGAGAGAGAGAGAGACTTATTTTCTTGCCTTGCTGATTTCCTGCAACTTTTGCTTTTATAAAAAAGTATTTTTCGTCTTTCCACACGGAGTAGCAAATAATAATAGACTACTGGCTTTTAAAACTGCTACACCAAGAAGAAATGCAGATGATAAACGGGTATTCATTGGACAAATATATTGTACTAGAACTGACATGTGATTACATTTTGAAGCAATTTGGGTGCAAAGATCCTGAGAATTCAGTACCCAGAACAACCACCTCTGGCCGTAATAACGGCCTTTATACGCCTGTGCATTGAGTCAAACAGACCTTGGATGGCGTGTACAGGTACAGCTGTCCATGCAGCTTCAACATGCTACCACAGTTCATCGAGAGCAGTGACTGGCGTATTGTGACGAGCCAGTTGCTCGGCCACCATTGACCAGATGTTTTCAGTTCAAATGGCTCTGAGCACTATGGGACTTAACATCGATGGTCATCAGTCCCCTAGAACTTAGAACTACTTAAACCTAACTAACCTAAGGACATCACACAACACCCAGTCATCACGAGGCAGAGAAAATCCCTAACCCCGGTTTTCAGTTGGTGAGAGATCTGGAGGTTGTGCTGGCCAGGGCAGCAGTCGAACACTTTCTGTATGCAGAAAGGCCCGCACAAGACCTGCAACATGCGGTCGTGCATTATCCTGCTGAAATGTAGGGTTTCCCAGGGATCGAATGAAGGGTAGAGCCACGGGTCGTAACACATCTGAAATGTAACGTCCACTGTTCAAAGTTCCGTCAATGTGAACAAGAGGTGACAGACGTGTAACCAATGGCACCCCATACCATCACGCCGGGTGATACGCCAGTATGGCGATGACGAATACACGTCTCCAATGTGCGTTCACTGCGATGTCGCCAAACACGGATGCGACCATCGTGATGCTGTAAACAGAACCTGGATTCATCCGAAACAATGACGTTTTGCCATTCGTGCACCCAGGTTCGTCGTTGAGTATACCATCGCAGGCGGTCCTGTCTGATGCAGCGTCAAGGGTAACCGCAACCATGGTCTCCGAGCTGATAGTCCATGCTGCTGCAAACGTCGTCGAACTGTTCGTGCAGATGGTTGTTGCCTTGCAAACGTCCCCATCTGTTGACTCAGGGATCGAGACGTGGCTGCACGATCCGTTACAGCCATGCGGATAAGATGCCTGTCATCTCGACTGCTAGTGTTACGAGTCCGTTGGGATCCAGCACGGCGTTCGGTATTACCCTCCTGAACCCACCGATTCCATATTCTGCTAACAGTCATTGGATCTCGACCAACGCGAGCAGCAATGTCGCTACGATAAACCGCAATCGCTACAGGCTACAATCCGACCTTTATCAAAGAAAACGTGATGGTACGCATTTCTCCTCCTTACACGAGGCATCACAACAACGTTTCACCAGGCAACGCTGGTCAACTGCTGTTTGTGTATGAGAAATCGGTTGGAAACTTTCCTCATGTCAGTATGTTGTAGGTGGCGCCAGCCTTGTGTCTGTAGCACGTCATTTTCGTGGTTTAGCAATTTTAATGGCCAGTAGTGTAATAATAACTCAGGAAAACGGCGAGGAAAAGATGGGTTACGAAATCCGTCGTCACCAAACGGAAACTGCTTTCGGGCCTCTACGAGGGCATGCTGAAAAGTAACGCCTCCGATTATTATTATTTTTTTAAACATGAAAACTCCTCAACCTTTTTGAATAAAACAAACATTATTAACGTTCTACATTCCATTCTTCAGGTATACATATTCATATGTCAACATAGTCGTCCTGAAGATTAACACATTTCTCCCAACGAGAGACCAATCTGTTGAAATCGTCAATGTAGAATGTTTCACTTCGTTCACGGAGCCAAATCCTCATTTCTACCTGCACAGCTTCATCACTATCAATGTGAAGTCTTCGAAGGTGCTGTTTAAGGTTTTCAAACACGAAAATAGGAAGGGGCCAAGACGGGACTGTATGGAGGATGATCGATGACAGTGATCCCAAGCCGTCACGTTGTTGCAAACGTCGCAGCGCTCGTGTATGCTCTGGCACTGCCGTCCTGAGGAAATGGGTGCTCAATCAGAGGACGAACACACTGAATTCGAAACTCGATTCTAGCCAGCTGTTTCTCACTCACAGACGTAGTTCTCTTACACACCGCCAGATTACACGCTACAAGTCGGAGCCCTCTAGCGGTGGAGGGTTGCAACTTGCGTCAGCGAAGAGGGAAAGTCGACAGATTAATATATGGGGCATGTAATACCTCAGCCGATATTGAGAACAAAATAAAAAAATCTGATGCATTACTTTTCAGCACACTGTCGTATAAAAGGAAAGCCATCTCGTAATACAGAAAACTGAGAAACACAATCATAAAACCAGTGTTTCTTTATGGGGCTGAAACTCATTTTAAGCAGAACAAACATTAAAGAAATCTTAGAGAGACAACGAAAAGCAATTAAGAAAATTTTAGCTCCACATTGTGCTGGAGAAGGAATATAAGTTCAAGACCAAATAAGGAAACTGGAAAGTATACCGACATTTATTTGGATATGAAAACAATCCACAGGCTAAAATTCTGCGGGCATATTAAATGAATCGAATCAACCGGATTAGCTAGACGGGTTGTAGAATTCTACCGAAATCGTAGTAAAGGTGTTCGTAAAGATGAAGTGATAATATGGATCGGTGCAATGAAAGAAGAGCAGAAGGAAGCAGGAACAACACAACTGGATATAGCAGACAAAAAAATTATTTGGGAAGAAAATACACGTCTGGACAGTTGGGCTGGCAGGAGAACCCAAGAAGACCGGAACAACTGTGGTGATGTCACGCGGAAGAGACATCATTTTGAGGGAATGGAAGTAATGTGGCCACAGAGGAAACCTAAAAAAACTCTGAACATGCTCCTTGTTGTACATTGCTTGGTCCAGTAGGCCTCAAGGTTGAGCAATAATTCAATATTACACTTGGAACCAAAACTCTGCCACCAAGGAAAAGAATAATGAGCTCGTCAAGTTAATTTACCGGAAGTTAGGACCGCAATACTTGTTAAATACAAGAGACTACTTAATAATGCAAATATAATCCTCTCACTGATCTAAGCAATGATAAATCGAAGTATACTCAAATCGCAGACAAAACAGTTTGGTAAATTCGATGCATTCGTAACGATGATAAAAATCTGATGTGTAAAGGACGATTAAAAAGTTTCCGTTTGAGGGCGTCGCTGCAGCATATATGCAACATGACACGAATCTAATGCGGGTATATAAGCACTGATATGTAGGCAAGGGATTAGTGTTGCATTCGTGTCTTTCCAAGGTGCGTGCGGTAAATGAAGAAACGTGATCTTTGGCGGTTTGTTGGTTGATGGTTGGTTTGGGGAGGGGACCAAACAGCGAGGCCATCGGTTCAATCGGATTACGGAAGGGTGGGGAAGGACGTCGGCTGTGCCCTTTCAAAGGAACCATCCCGGAATTTGCCTGAAGCGTTTTAGGGAAATCACAGAAAACCTAAGTCAGGATGGCCGAAAGTGGGTACGAATCGTCGTCCTCAAGAATGCGAGTCCAGTGCGCCAACTCGCTCAGTAACTATGGAGGCATATTTACGAAATGCGTCCAAACAGGATCAATGTGCTGTTATTCTTTTCATGGCTGGCGAAGGACAAAAGAATGTGTATGGAGCCTCATGTCTGTTTAAAACCACCGTTGTGGAATTGCGCGACAAGGGGTACCACCGTTTCATATTAAAGCACGTCCCCATATCGTAACGCAGAAGTTACGCCACCTTAAGTGGGAAATACACTAGCACTCACCCTATAGCCCTGATCTCTCCTCATGAGATTCACACCTTCTGCATCTTAAACAGCAGCCTTGAAGGGTCTAAGATTCCTGTAGGACGAAGATATGCAGCAGACGGTTGCAGGCTTCTCCACGCAACAGGACACGGTGTTTTACTAAACGGTTCTTTTTCCCTCTCCCAAATAACCAAGCCTAGAAGGTTATCATCAACCTGATGCGTCGGTGGGATGATTTCCTCAATGGTCACGGCGATTTTGCCTGATTGGCATACCGATTTTGGAATTTACGGCCTTTGAACGGACATTTCATAATAAATGAAAAGCACCCGTTTGCTTTTGTTCTACAATGTAACTTTTATTGTTAACCGGTTTTCGGCTTGCAAGGCCATCTTCAGACATCTACTGAGTATTATCATCAAAGAAGTTACAATGTTTGCAAACAAACTTTATGTTCGTCCTTATATTAAGAATGGAAATAATAATATAAATTATTATATCGTCATATCACAATACCATCCATTTCAGATTATGATTGCCATGATGGGAGAGGGGAGGGAGGAAAGGGAGAGACAGGGAGGGAGGGAGAGCGAGGGAGACAGAGAGGCGCGGATGAGATATATATATATATATATATATATATATATATATATATATATATATATATATGTGTGTGTGTGTGTGTGTGTGTGTAGTTGGACGTATGTTTGACATGAGGTAACTTTTACTTACGGGTTTTCTTTCTTTCTTGTATTGCCACTGTGGACGACAGTCGTCAAATAACATACCTGCAATAAAGAAAAAAAACTGAGTTATTGACAAACACTTTCTCCATATTTACTTTTCGAAGACTCGAAAATAATAATTAAACATTTTCTGCGCACCATGACTTGAATTTAACAAATTTTTCTTGAGTGACATCATCTTTACGAAGATGCAATAATAAGTAGTTCGGAAAATTTTGCATATTATGTATGTTCTTGGGTTTTTCAACATATGCACATCACGAAAGTCCGTCTCCGTAGCTGAGTGGCCACGCGGTTGATCTGGGTTCGATTCCCGGTACTACCACGGATTTTTAGTTGGTGGGTGGACTCTAGCGGGGTGTACTCAGCCTTGTGATGCCAATTGAGGAGTGAGAAGCTACTTGACGGAGTACGAGCAACTCTATCTTATGGAAACTGACAACGCGGAGGAGAAATACCTTCAAACAAGACGACGAAGTAAATATTCCAGAATTCGAATCAAGAACAACAGCCAACATGAGTAATTCAGATGTATATATCTTTGGTCTAGCGAAGCAGCTTTAAACAAAGACAAGGCTTCCGTACCAGATCGCATACCCGTCAGTTTCCTTAGAGAGTATGCTGATGCAATAGCTCCATACTTAGCAATTATATACAACCGCTCGCACGTGGATAGACCCATATCCAGAGACTGGAAAGTTGCAAAAGTCACAACAATGCCCAAGAAAGGAAATAGTAATCCGCTGAATTACAGATCCATATCA
This sequence comes from Schistocerca piceifrons, assembly GCF_021461385.2. Lineage (NCBI taxonomy): Eukaryota > Metazoa > Arthropoda > Insecta > Orthoptera > Acrididae > Schistocerca > Schistocerca piceifrons. Next base: position 420,371,579 of record NC_060149.1, on the reverse strand, counting down.
CCAACGTCGACTTGCAGTAGGTTTTTGGAACATATACTGTGTTCTAACGTTATGAACCACCTCGAAGGAAACGATTTATTGACAAATAGCCAACACGGATTCAGAAAATATCCTTGTGAAACACAACTAGCTCTTTATTCTCACGATGTAATGAGTACTATCGACAGGAGATGTCAAATTGATTCAATATTTTTTGATTTTCAGAAGGCTTTTGAAACCGTTCCTCACAAGCGCCTTCTAATTAAAATGCGCGATTATGGAATGTTGTCTCAGTTGTGTGATTGCATTTGTGATTTCCCTTCAGGAAGGTCGCAGTTCGCAATAATTGACGGAAAGTCATCGAGTAAAACAGAAGTAAGATCTGGTGTTCCCCAGGGGAGTGCTATAGGCCCTGCGTTGTTCCTGATCTACATAAACGATTTAGGAGACAATATGAGTAATCTTCTTAGAATGTTTTCAGGTGATGGAGAGAAAACACTTCTTAAAATATCTATTAATGGACGAAGTTTCCACATTTTATCGCGTATTTGTGTGTTATCACATGAGCGAATAAATCTCAATTGTTTCAGATGTGTCTCTTCTCAAGTCCAACCCCGAATTCCGGTAACATCTTCTGCTAGGTAGATGATTATGGCCCGAGAGAATTAGAATTCCTACAAAACCTTTTAATCTCGTCATGTGTTATTTTTAGATCTGGGAAGTTCTTGAACAAAGCGTATTTTGTAGATTCAGCACTGAGAAATTTAATTATTTCACCATTCTAAAACAATTCAAAGCACTGAACTGCAGACAAGCTTCTGTATTTGCTGTGATCACTCTCAGGAAATAAGGCGTTATCACTTTGCAGATCCTCTCTTCCCCAATTATTACAGTTTTTGAGCTCTGTAGCTTTTCTGTTTCATCTTAAATGACATTTCCTGATTTATCATTATGAGAGCAGCCAGTCTCAGGTTCATCACCTAACCCGCTTTTTTTTTAATTACCTTGGTCCAAGATTATTTATCTTTCCACCCCCATCTTCACCAAAATCTACGTCCGACTCTACATTAACTTCAGAAGGTTCAATAAATGTATTCTTTACACCTTCCTCCTCCTCCTCCTCCTCCTCCTCCTCCTCCTCCTCCTCCTCCTCCTCAAGAATATCCAGGATTTCATACACAGATAGGCCTCTAGAAAGAAGGAAACATTATATTTACTGTTCTACCTAGTGTGACATATGTGCAACACACAACTGGATTTGAAACCATGAACTGCATTTTGTGGCCAATCTGTAATATCAATTTCAGCACCTTTAACATTATAATTAAGAAAAGGTTTTAAAAATTGTGTGGTATATTGCTTCAGAAAGTAGTACTTACGTCTTATTCAAAAACATAATCTTACGTTGAAAAAGTCTTCAGTAAATGGACGACCAGACACTGTCCTCTTCCTGCTTTCAACTGGCAAAAACCCGATTAAATGTTAACAACAGAGCTTCGTCAACTGAGAGACATACAACAATAGCCATTTCAAATACATGCATTGTTGCCAACAAAAGAAAACAATGGTAGAATGTTGCGTGACATATGCCACGCTAGGCAGAAATGGGTTAAACTGGAAAGATCATACAGATAATGTTGTGGGGAAAGCAAACTAATGACTGCGATTTATTGGCAAAACACCTAGAAAATGTAATACGTTCACTAAAGCGGCTGCTTACACTACGCTTGCCCACTATCTTCTAGAGTATTTGCTGTTCGCCTCAGAGTGTGAAATCATTTTGTTGATGTTCATCTACACAGGAAGAAATGATCATCATAATAAAATAAGAGAAACCAGGACTCGCACGGAAAGATTTGTGTGTTCGTTATTTCCGCGCGCTTTTCGAGAGTGGAACGGTAGGGAAATAGTTTAAAGGTGGCTCGATGAACCCTCTGTCAGGCACTTAATTGCGAACTGCGGAGTAATCGTGTAGATGTAGATATAGATGTAGGGACCGGTGTGCTGACCGCACGCCTCTCCGTACCGCATCCAATGACGCAATTGGTGGCGGATGACACAGCGGTCTGTCGGTACCGATGGGCACTCCAGGGATTGTGGACGGAGTATGTTTTTACTTTTACGTTACACGATAAAATAATTTCTCAAAGAACAAGATGCATCTCCTACAAAGATAAATTGAAACACTTTGATAAAGATGTAAAATGGGCGGCAGAGATGAAAAGGAAAGGAAAGGAAAGGAAACTAGAAAATTTTGTATTCTTGTCCGAAGCAAACCGAATGAAGAACGAAAGATGGTAATCACTTTACTATATGGTGGAAAACTTCATGAGTTAATTTAAGCGATTTTGTCTGACTGGCTTACTGATTCTGGACTGTACGTACTTCGAACGGAAACTTCTTGCTCCCAACTATCTTTCCGAAACTCGTAGCTGTAGATTAGACACAGTGTTCTCCATATCAATAGTTACGAGAATTCAACTACTTGAAAGACGTCATGAAGCAAGAGCAGATAATACATTTTTACAGAAAAACGTCAGATGCAAACGTCCTTTCCACAGAGAGTACATGAAATGATCCTCATGGATGTGGAATAAGCCAAAAAACTCTCAAATATATTTTTATTTACGAGTTAATAACAAACCTGTAAAATATATAAATGTAAAATACACTGAGGTGCATATAATAATTCTTAGGCTATTGTAGCTAGGAATCATCAAAAAAATGGTTCAAATGGCTCTGAGCACTATGGGACTCAACTGCTGTGGTCATAAGTCCCCTAGAACTTAGAACTACTTAAACCTAACTAACCTAAGGACGGCACACAACACCCAGCCATCACGAGGCAGAGAAAATCCCTGACCCCGCCGGGAATCGAACCCGGGAACCCGGGCGTGGGAAGCGAGAACGCTACCGCACGACCACGAGATGCGGGCAGGAATCATCAAACAGAAACTCAGTTTACAACACCTGTTTACGTTGATCAGATTACTGCGCTCGAGATTTGCAGCAGTCACATGTTACGTAACGGTCACCTTATATTAATACTTAATAAATATCAATGGATTCTATTCAAAATTAGTTGGTGGAGTAGCAATAGTTTGACACGCAATAAATAAATCTCTTAGAACGATAATCTAAATGTACAACTACACTCTGCAAAGAACTAAGAAGTGCGTGTCAGATTTACCTCCCATTGCACCATATAATGTTGTTTCTTTCCTTTTCATTCGCGTATGGAGAACGGGAAGATGATTGCTTGACTCCTACTGCGCGTGTTGCAGTCAGTCTTGTCTCTTCCGCTTGTACGGGAGCGACACTACATTCATAGATTCCTCACTTAATACCGGTTCTTGAAACGTTGTAAGTAAGTATTCGCTGGGTAGTTGGCACCTGCCAGTTCAGTTTTTTTACCATCTACGTAACCTTCTCCCATGTGTCATAGCTGTGCAACCGTCGATCGGTGGCTTTGTCGTCTTGAAAAATAAATGTTCCAAGGTTGCATTGCTGAAATGGTCCCTAGCTGTATTTATTAATTCCTTTTCAGTGATTTCACTGTACTTCGAACCACTGACTGTATTTTTGTCCTTCCAGCCACTTTCGAACAAAAGGCACTCCACAACATATCATTTTCAGAGAACTTTTTTGATTTCAACAACACTCATTGTTCTCTTACTCTGCTTCTTCAATCCAGAGTTTGAATCTAGCATCACTATCATAGACTTCTTTTCATCACAGAAAATTACACTGTCCCAGTCTTCCACGGTCCATTCTTCATACATAAATCCTGTCTGCTACATGCTTCTTAGTTAGCGTAGGTTTCTTCTTGGAAGTATTCCTCCTGACATTCATTCCAAAGTCGACTAAGCATTTTTTGATGCGAAATAATCTCTTAAATATCTTGTTCAATTTTGAAAGAAATTTGACGCGAACTAATTTTTCTTTGTTTCTGGTTTAAAATGTTTCCCACCGTTCTGTGGTCAATGAACAGTTTGCTTGCAATTTCTCTAGTTGAATGTTATGTATTTTTGACTAACACTATTCCTAGTTTCCTCCGTGAAATATACTTCCTTCTTGCCATAACCTGAAACGAAAATTTTAGGTTACACGTTCTGCAGGGACCTGTTCAAATATTTAAAATTAACCAGAGCGTCAAGACGTTCTGAACTTGGCACAGATCTAAGGTTTAATATGGGGACATCTTGTCGTCAAGATGGATGTCATCGTGTTGAGTCCGTCGCATGATTTTTCAAGTGTGAACCAAGCAACGCTACGATATGAACAAGCATTCCCTTTCGGGAGTAGATCCGCCATCTCGCATTTCAGTATGGTAACGGCTGTCCCTAGAATGATGTGGTGTGTGTTTACAACAACAGACCGAAGAAGCTATCTTGATTAGGGAAGTCCACGTAAGTGTCAGAAAGGGCTATTCATGCTATTTCGTACTGTCGGTGTAACCGCTTTCACACTCCAGCCTTAGTTGCTTCCTTATCCACAGATTCACCCATAGTTACGATGGTGTTCAACAACAGTAAACACAAAAAATATCAAGTGCCGAAGAAAAAATACTTTTTCACACTACAGCAACTGTTAGTATGCTCAAAATGCACAATGGAGTACTGTCATGCTATCTAGGGACATAGTGCTGAATTATTGGCACAGGGTCTTTCTTAAAATTATTTAGAATTTGATAAATATTAAAAAGCTTGTCAACAACATTTTCCCATTGTGTTGAATTCAACGAATATCTGTACGGGAAACAAAGTTCTAGTCATAAAAATATTATTTTAATTAATTTGACAAATGATTGTGACTTGTGTGGGGTTCTAAAAATACGATATTCAAGCAAAAACATTGAGTAAAGGAAGTGAAGAAAGAAAATATTTTGATTCAACTAAGAAGAGATATGTTTCTGGACCGCATTGTATTCTAAGATGGGCAGCACACATGTTTTGTAAGAAATCTTCTTAGAAGACTATTGAATTTTTCCGGTCTTCTACCATTCAATGTAAGGATGGCACATGCTTTGCCTAAGACTGAGCCATATAATTCCATTTCATATCCTCAAAAATAGTAACACCCAAGTATTTGTACGAGTTGACGGATTCCAATAGTGTCTCACAGACATTGTTTCTGCGTTTTTTGGCGCGCACTGTTTTACGTTTCTGGATATTTACAGCAAGTTGCCGATCTTTGTACAACTTCGTTACCAATCCAACTGAATATCTGTGCAGCTTTTCCCAGACAGGGCTTTACTATAGGTAACTGCTTATCTACGGAAAGTCTAAGGTTACATCAATTTTGTCTACAGAGTCATTATGAACACAAAGTGTCCTAATACACTTCCCTGGAAAACACTAAGTTATCCTTACACCTTTAAATGACTCAACACAACATGATACGCAACGTTTTGTCTATCAAGCAATCCCCTATTCAGTCACAAATTTCGGTTTGATACCTCATATGATCGTATCAGGGAAGCAGTGGTTGGGAAGGGAGTGAGACAGGGTTGTAGCCCTCCCCAGTGTTATTCAATCTGTATATTGAGCAAGCAGTGAAGGAAACAAAAGAAAAATTCGGAGTAGGTATTAAAATCCATGGAGAAAAAATAAAAACTTAGAGGTTCGCCGATGACATTGTAATTCTGTCAGAGACAGCAAAGGACTTGGAAGACCAGTTGAACGGAATGGACAGTGTCTTGAAAGGAGGATATAAGATGAACATCAACAAAAGCAAAACGAGGGTAATGGAATGTAGTCGAATTAAATCGGGTTATGCCGAGGGAATTAGATTAGGAAATGAGAAACTTAAAGTAGTAAAGGAGTTTTGCTATTTCAGGAGCAAAATAACTGATGACGGTCAAAGCAGAGAGGATATAAGATGTAGACTGGCAATGGCAAGGAAAGCGTTTGTGAAGAAGAGAAATTTGTTAACATCGAGTATAGATTTAAATGTCAGGAAGTCGTTTCTGAAAGTATTTGTGTGGAGTGTATCCATGTATGGAAGTGAAACATGGACGATAAATAGTTTGGACAAGAAGAGAATAGAAGCTTTCGAAATGTGGTGCTACAGAAGAATGCTGAAGATTAGGTGGGTAGATCACGTAACTAATGAGGATGTATTGAATAGGATTGGGGAGAAGAGCAGTTTGTGGCACAACTTGACTAGAAGAAGGGATCGGTTGGTAGGACATGTTCTGAGGCATCAAGGGACCACCAATTTAGTATTGGAGGGCAGCGTGGAGGGTAAAAATCGTAGAGGGAGACCAAGAGATGAATATACTAAACAGATTCGGAAGGATGTAGGTTGCAGTAGGTACTGGGAGATGAAGAAGCTTGCACAGGATAGAGTAGCATGGAGAGCTGCCTCAAACCAGTCTCAGGACTGAAGACCACAACAACAACAACAACAACAACATGATCGTACTGTCGTTAGTAAGCGTTGGTACAAATTCAAATGCTTTTGGCAAGTAAAGAAATAATGTGTGTACCTGATTTTCCTGATCTATGGTCAAATACGAACTATTTTAAGGATGAAGCAAGTGTTACGGCGTAAAGTTAAGAGCCGGCATGCCAGTCGGGAACGACAGATAAGAGATGGCTGTGGGAAGATCGGACCTCCCTCCACGACGACAGCGCGACAGCAGCGGCCCCTATCAACACCACCTGGACTATGAGAGGACATAAGCGATGCGACCGACTGGTGACGGCCCAGTTCAATAGTAGCTTCAAGATTATCGAGTTCTATAGCAGCGTCGACACTAGTCATTTTTCTTTTACTACCTATGTAGCACAGACTTTAAATTGTTTATACTGAAGAAGATTCATTATTTCATATGTCACCCTCTGCTTGCGGCACATCTGTAATTGTCAAAGTTAAGTATTGTCATTTACTTTTTGTAATGAAACTCATTAATACGACCTGTTTGATTTAATTGTCTAACGAACGAAGTACGAAGGCTTCCTAGACACCCCATTTTGGGCCACAAAGCTGGACGTAATATTTGACTACGAGCACAGAGACATAATAGTAAATGGTTTAGAGACAAAACCACGTGTTAATTTTCCCAGTGATATTTGATATCTGACAGGATTTTAACGCTGATGAAAGCCGTAAGAAATGTAAAGAACATGAGCTGGTGTTCTGCCTGATTCAACTGCGGAAGGCAGTTGTGTTGATGAACCGCAGAAGAGCGTATACAGTTGCAGGGGAAAAACATTTAAATATACTGTTAATTTGTTACACCAACCGTTATATTTTATTAATGACCATCTAAAAAGGTTAAGTTGTTATAATTTCATGCGTCTAAGGACCTAATACATTGCAATGTGAAACTCCATAACAGGTCTGCCACGATAAAGTGTCTTGTATCTAAACTAGGATCGACTTAAAAAGTTATGTGCAAGATGTTTTGCCTCATTCGATCACAGTATGAAAATCGAGTAAAAAAATTCCGTTCTTAAATCGTTTCGAAGAGTGGCTACTATTAATGCGTGATTTATCACAGCGGGAGACACGTTGTTGGTCATTCTATTTGGACCGCGTCTCTAATTTACATCAGTTACATACACATGAGAAAAATATTTCATTCGCGTGAGTTTGTGTACATATCTACCAAGAAATTTGTTACTCTTCGTCGCAATACTTTAAGTAAGTCAGTTTACATGTATTTTGTTTATCATGGCCACCGAAAATAACTTTTTACCCGGAGGAAACATAAAATATGTATCAAAAACAAATGTTGCTTACCTACCAGGGGTCACTAACATACAGGTTTGCCTTACTTTTATTTTTTTATGTGGTAATCCACTTGCTCTTCTGAATACCTATTACACTACTGGCCATTAAAATTACTACACCACGAAGATGACGTGCTACAGCCGCGAAATTTAACCGACCGGAAGAATATGCTGTGATATGCAAATGATTAGCTTTTCAGAGCATTCACACAAGGCTGGCGCCGGTGGCGACATGAGGAAAGTTTCCAACCGATTTCTCTCATACACAAACAGCAGTTGACCGGCGTTACCTAGTGAAACATCGTTGTGATGCCTCGTGTAAGGAGGAGAAATGCGTACCATCACGTTTCCGACTTTGATAAACGTCGGATTGTAGACTATCGCGATTGCGATTTATCGTATCGCGAAATTGCTGCTCGCGTTAGTCGAGATCCAATGACTGTTAGCAGAATATGGAATCGGTGGGTTCAGGAGGGTAATACGGAACGCCGTATTGGATCCTAATGGCCTCATATCTTAAGCAGTCGAGATGACAGGCATCTTATCCACATGGCTGTAACGGATCGTGCAGCCACGTCTCGATCCCTGAGTCAACAGATGGGGACGTTTGCAAGACAACCATCTGCATGAACAGTTCGACGACGTTTGCAGCAGCATGGACTATCAGCTAGTAGACCATGGTCGGGGTTACCCTTGACGCTGCATCACAGACTGGAGCGCCTGCGATGGTGTACTCAACGACGAACCTGGGTGCACTAATGGCAAAACGTCATTTTTCGGATGAATCCAGGTTCTGTTTACAGCATCATGATGGTCGCATCCGTGTTTGGCGACATCGCGGTGAACGCACATGGGAAGCGTGTATTCGTCATCGCACATACTGGCGTATCACCCGGCGTGATGGTATGGGGTGCCATTGGTTACACGTCTCGGTCACCTCTTGTTCGCATTGACCGCACTTTGAACAGTGGACGTTACATTTCAGATGTGTTACGACCCGTGGCTCTACCCTTCATTCGATCCCTGCGAAATCCTACATTTCAGCAGGATAATGCACGACCGCATGTTGCAGGTCCTGTACGGGCCTTTCTGGATACAGGAAATGTTCGACAGCTGCCCTGGCCAGCACATTCTACAGATCTCTCACCAATTGAAAACGTCTGGTCAATGATGGCAGAGCAACTGTCTCGTAACAATACGCCAGTCACTACTCTTGATGAACTGTGGTATCGTGTTGAAGCTGCATGGGCAGCTGTACCTGTACACGCTATCCAAGCTCTGACTCAATGCCCAGGCGTATCAAGGCCGTTATTACGGCCAGAGGTGGTTGTTCTGGGTACTGATTTCTCAGGATGTATGCACCCAAATTGCGTGAAAATGTAATGACATATCAGTTCTAGTATAATGTATTTGTTCAATGAATACCCGTTTATCATCTGCATTTCTTGTTGGTGTAAAATTTTAATGGCCAGTAGTGTAAAAACATACCGTGGTGTAGCATTCACGTTAACATGACGTTATTAAAAACGTAACAAAACTGGTTGACAAGGGGAGGTCATGACGCTGAGATCACAGATTTACTTCTAACTTTATACACGTTTAGCATACGATAGAAACAGCATAATGTGCAAGTAGTACGGTGCACTACTCTGGCGATTCAGAGAAAATCGCAGGAGGAGTTTTAAGCGTCTGTTATGTGGCTTACGTATCTGTGAGTAAGGGATGAACGTTAGAGTTCATGGCGGTCAAGTGGTTAGCTTTCGAGCTTCTTATGACGAAAATTGTTTGAGGAGACTTTTCGGCTCCCATTCTAACTTAAGTTTTAATCTATAGTATCGGAAAAAAACAAATTTCTCAAAATGTCAACAAGGTGTCTTTTCCCTTAAACGCTCTGAACATTCCCTGTAAATCATACGATGTAGAAGATGTCGTTTCAATTTATGTTTTCCATGTCTGTATGACAAATACTATATTGGAGCGTGGGATGTAGAGAGCATATCCGACGAGTAATTTTTCATTACTCTTGTGGTCTGGCACATTGTGACATACCACGTTACTGAATAACGCCATTCGCATCATTATCTATCGAGGTTTGACTTGATGAAGAAAGTATACGAGGGTAAGTCAATTATTATCCGCAATTATTTATATTTTTATTTATTTTGGTAGTACTGTCGTGTTACGTTGATGACGCATGCTTTGTTCATTTGTTGTTATATCTTTGCGATTTTCAAGCTGCTAGGTTAGTTTAGTTATCGCTGCCTTGCTGTTAATCATGGCTGCTCCACTGTCTATTTGCACTAAAGAAGAGCAACCTTCAGCGATCCGTTTTTTGTGGTCGGAAGGCGTATCAGGGGCCGAAATTCATCCAAGAATCCCGGTACAGTACGGGAACAGTGTTTTTCCACAACGGAGTGTCTACGAATGGACTGAAAAGTTCCGATGGCCGCACAAGTGTTACGCACGATGAAGAAGCCGGACGACCGTTTACCGCCACAAATGAAGAAACCACTGAGCGTTCACGTGAAATAATTCTCTTCGACAGGCGATTACCTATTGACGAAGTGGCACATCGTCTGCAACTTTGTCACGGTCCTGCCTACGAAATCACCCACAACAGACTTGGGTTTCATAAAGTTTGTGCAATATGGGTCTCAAATCAACACACAGTTGCATAAACAAACGCGTTTGGACATCTAAAAAAAAAAAAAATTTGGATCGCTATGGTAACGAAGGGGAAAACCTCTTAGACAGGATCATTACTGGTGACGAAACATGGATCCATCATAACGAGCCGCGCGGGATTAGCCGAGCGGTCTTAGGAGCTGCAGTCATGGACTGCGCGGCTGGTCCCGGCGGAGGTTCGAGTCCTCCCTCGGGCATGGGTGTGTGTGTGTGTGTGTGTGTGTGTGTGTGTGTGTGTGTGTGTGTGTGTGTGTGTGTGTGTGTGTGTGTGTTTTTGTCCTTAGGATAATTTAGGTTAAGTAGTGTGTAAGCTTAGGGACTGATGACCTTAGCAGTTAAGTCACATAAGATTTCACACCCACACACATCATTACGAGCCGGAAAGTAAACGGCAGAGTTTGGAATGGAAACATCCAAATTCGCCGTGAAAGAAAAAGTTCAAGGCCCAACCATCCACAGGAAAACTGATGCTTACGGTTTTTTGGGACGCACAAGGTCCAGTACTGGAACATTAAGGGGAAAGGGATACAACAATAAACAGTGCACGTTACAGTGAGACTTACTGCCAGGGTAAGGCCTGCAATTCGAAGCAAACGCCGAGGATTGCTGTCAGAAGGTATTGTGTTGTTGCACGACAATGCCCATCCGCATACCGCTGCCCACACTGCTGAAACGCTCCAGAAACTCAAATTTGAAATACTGGATCATCCTCCATATAGTCCCGATCTTGCCCCTTCTATCACTTGTTTGGTCCATTCAAACAGGCATTAAGGGGCCGTCGATTTGCCTCGGACGAATCCGTGAAAGAAGCGGTGCATTCCTGGCTCGCAGCTCAACCGAGAACTTTCTTTTATGAGGGCATCAAGAAGCTTGTACAACGATGGACCAAGTGCCTTGAAACTCAAGGAGACTATGTAGAAAAACGATGTTCTTGTAAGTTTCCTATTTGATTACAACAAAATTTTATAACTACTTTGCTGATAAGAACTGACTTACCCTCGTACATCAAAAAATAAATGTTAGTAGGATTCGAACCATCGCCTCATCTACTACCTTCTTGCAAAGCGCGTACGCTTACCCCTCTTTTTTTTGTTCGATATTATTCGTTGCATTTGTTCGGGGCGGACGTCCCATGACACCTGTTCATGTTCATCGATGATCCATTCACTCGTTTTTTTTTTTTTATTGCAGGGGCCAGCTAACCCTCTGACCGAACACGCTAAGCTACCGTGCCGGAAAAATGGTTGTTTCCTTGACCACAGACGTAAGTTGCGTAACAGATGCGTAAAACTTCTCTTGGGATTTTCTCGGAATTTCCAGAATAGTGCACCTTACTACTTCTACATCATGTTGTTTTGATGGCCGCGCGGGATTAGCCGAGCGGTCTTAGGCGCTGCAGTCATGGACTGTGCGGCTGGTCCCAGCGGAGGTTCGAGTCCTCCCTCGGGCATGCGTGTGTGTGTTTGTCCTTAGGATAATTTAGGTTAAGTAGTGTGTAATCTTAGGGGAATGATGACCTAAGCAGTTAAGTCCCATAAGATTTCAAACACATTTGAACATTTTGTTGTTGTTTTGATGGCCTACTACATGTGTACGAAGTTTGAAGTAAATCTCTTATTTCAACGTTGCACCCTTCTCTTGTCAGTCCCCTATACCTCCACAAAGTGCAGCTAACCGGGGCAACACTTCACACCAACTTGCTGGTGTTGACAGTAAACCAATGGAAACATACAGAAACTGCACACTAGTCATTCACTCAACCATCTTCAGTTGAAGGTTTGCGCGAGCACAATGTACTACAACGAAGAGAAGGTAGAAACATCTTTACTGATCATGGTAAATGCCTTCACTATACACAACATATCGTTTAAAAGTACTACAGTACTGTCGTATATGTACCCGTATTGTAAGAGACTACTCTTCTCCATAGACTACTCTTCTCCATAGACTACTCTTCTCCATAGACTACTCTTCTCCATAGACTACTCTTCTCCATAGACTACTCTTCTCCATAGACTACTCTTCTCCATAGACTACTCTTCTCCATAGACTACTCTTCTCCATAGACGAGTAGCATTTCTACCTTCTCTTCATTGGTGTACATTGAACTGACAACCTTCAACTGAAAATGGTTGACTGAATGACCCGAATGCATTTTCCATGTTTCCATTTGTTTTCTGTCAACTCCAGCAAGTGGGCCAGTTACGTTACCTTGGGTAACTTCACTGTGTGGTGTAGTATAAGAGTGTCATTTCTGTGTTACGTTTTTAATAACATCATGTTTACGTGAGTGGTACACTGTGATTCGTTTTTAAACAGGTCTTGAGGAAAGTAAATTGATTACTGGATAATAAATGTAGAGTGCTATTTTAAAAAAGACTTATTACTATTCATATCTTGGTATGGAACAAAGCTACAAGAAATGCAGTCATGCTAGTTAACGCAACCCCGGTAGCTAAACAAGAGTTGTCTGATACAGTGTTTTTCATTTTGCTTCTGGACAAAAAGTTATTTGGGGAGTGGTGAAGTTGAATGTGCTACTCTCACAAGGGAACCTCCCCATCGCACCCCCCTCAGACTTAGTTATAAGTTGACACAGTGGATAGGCCTTGAAAAATTGAACACAAATCAATCGAGAAAACAGGAAGAAGTTGTGTGGAACTATGAAAAAAATAAGCAAAATATACAAAGTGAGTAGTTCATGTGTGATATAGGCAACATTAAGGAGAGCATAAGCTTAGGAGCTCCGTGGTCCCGTGGTCAGCGTGAGCAGATGCGAAATGAGAGGTCCTTGGTTCAAATCTTCCCTCGAATGAAAAATTTATTTTCTTTATTTTCGCAAAGTTATGATGTGTCCATTCGTTCAATGACGTCTCTGTTCATTGTAATAAGTTTAGTGTCTGTGTTTTGCGACCGCACTGCAAAACGGTGCAATTAGTAGACGAAAGGACGTGCCTCTCCAATGGGAACCGAAAACATTTGATCGCAAGGTCACAGGTCAACCGATTCCTCCACAGGAAAACACGTCTGATATATTCTATACGACACTGGTGACATAATAATTGTCTGAAAATAAAAAATTAAACTCAAGGGAAGACTTGAACCCAGGACCTCTCGTTCCACAGCTACTCACGCTCACCACGGGACCACTGCGTTCCTGAGCTCGCACTTTCCTTGATGTTGCATATCTTGCACATGGACTACTCAGCTTGTATATTTTGCTTATTTTTTTCATAGTTCCACACAACTTCCTCCTGTATTCTCGATAGATCTGTGTTGTTTTTCAAGGCCTATCCACTGTGGCAACGTATAACTAAATCTGAGGGTGGTGCGATGGGGAGGTTCCCTTGTCAGTGTTACACAGAGTGTATACGTAATTCAGGTCTCCAAATGGTATTGTATAACCATGTTTAGTGCTACATATAAATACCTTTCTGAGGGATTTGTATTTTTCGTATTCACTATGCCGGCACGGTAGCTCAGCGTGTTCGGTCAGAGGGCTGCATGCTCTCTGTAATAAAAAAACTGAGTCAAAGAATGAACGATGAACTTGAACGGATGTCTTGTGACGTCCGCCCAGACCAAACGCTACGAACAATATCGAAAAAAAAAAAAAAAAAAAAAAAAAGCAGTTCTAGGCGCTTCAGTCTGGAACCGCGGCAGCGCTACGGTCGCAGGTTCGAATCCTGCCTCGGCCATGGATGTGTGTGATGTCCTTAGGTTACTTAGGCTTAAGTAGTTTTCAGTTCTAGGGGACTGATGAACTCAGATGTTAAGTCCCATAGTGCTCAGAGCCATTTGAACCATTATTGAACCTTTTGTTTGCTTGCTTCCTCGGCATAACGACGCCCCAGTTAACAGGCTCTAAATCTGAAGTGAAAAGTCATCCCATTTAATTCTGGATGGGACGAAAGTGTAACAAAATAGCGCAGCACCAGGTTCTCTGAAACAAAGAGGTGTGGCTAGTGAGTGCTCCGGTGTGTTCGCAAGGCCGGCCCGCCCTGTGGCAAAGGTCAAGGCTGCAGCTGCTCCTTTTCCACAGGCCAGCCCAGTTTCGCATCTGCAGGCTGCGTGTCGCCCCCACTTGCTCCCCTGCGTCAAAAGCCGCCTGCCCTTTGAACCCTAATAATTAAGCATGCACAAACTTAGACCTTCTATAACAGAGCCCGCATTGGATCCACATGGTTCATTAAACAGCTCGAGTCACTTCATGAGCAAAGTGTCGTCAGACACTTTATATTGTGACAAGTTTGGATTCTCTTTCCTTTTGATTGCTTTTGATACAGACAATGAATAGAATAGTGAGAACTTCGTTCGAGTGGCAATTTTATCCCAGGTTCTACTGCAAGTAAGTAATACTCTGTGTAGTCTCTTCTACCAAACATGGTTTCAAAAACAGAAGCATTGATAACAAATGATGTAGTAAAATGGCACCAACAATCTACCTCGTTCTTATGCGCATCAGTGAACAAAGCATCTACAATCATTAACTTCTTCTATAGGCAAACCACAACAACATTAAATCGGAACTAATTATCATAATATTGGCAGTTCTTGGTGCTATTCCGCTTCAAACTATCACGATGCAAGTAGAAACAGGACTTTTAACAAAAATTCTGAAGAACACGTTTCCCCAAAAGGCAATTAACTGTGCACCAGGAAGCAGCTATGTGTGAGAACTGTCACATCGACAGTACGAAATAGCATGAACAGCCAAGTCTGACACTTATGTGGTGTTCGCTAGCCAAGGTATCATCTTGAGTCTGTTATAATTAACAGACATCACATCATTCTACGGACAGCCATACTGAAATGTGGAATGCCGCATCTACTCCCGAAAGGGAATGTTTGAATGGTTACGCCATTGGTGTTCGTGTCGTAGCGTCGCCAATGGTGATCGGTTCACACTTAGGAAATCATGCGGGAGTATTGAACACGAGGACACTATTAGCTATGACAAGATTTCCCAATATTAAATCCTCGGTTTGTGCCGTGCGCAGGACGCCTTGATGCTCTGATTCGATTTGCATTGTGTCTTGGCGAAATTTGGGTTTGGTGGCTAGCGGAACTGCGCTGCCCTCCATTCCTGAGAAGGCTCACGTTACTAGCTGCTCAGGATCTACGCATAAAAAAGGATTTTTGGTTCATCGTCCACTAGACGACGAGGTTATTACAGACAGAAATCAAGTTTAGTTTCATATAGGAAGGTGCAGGAAAACAGCCGTGGCTGTGTTTCAAGAACCATACTGTCATTTACTTTTAGTAGTGCTACATAATCAATCGCGGAAAACTTAAATACAGACTGTCAGACGATAATTGAACCCATTCCACTCCACTCCGAAAGCGGATTCAGCACCTTAACTGCTGTTCAAACGAGCCCATTCCTAAGTTTATCACAGAAGGCGACTAAATTGCCGCTGAAAGCCTGTTCTAAGCGTCGTATTTGTTCAAAATCCCGCAGCTCTAACGTAATGTATCTATAGACGATATACGACGATTAACGATTGCTAACCAATTGCAGAAATGTGAGATATCATTACCGTTCGGTAGTTGCTGAAATCTTCCAACGTCTTCTTGAATCTCTTACGTTCTTCCTTACTTTCATTGTTGCCACTACATGGTATAATCAAGTCTGAAAGAACAAAATGGCTGTAAATCCACAAAATCGGTCGGTCTACCTACCTGTGTAACATCGCCTAACATCCTGTCGTCTTTTAAGCTATCAGCGATCTCCGTGATTTTCCTGTTCACTCTCGAAGGATGTCGCGTGTTTTCATTTTTCTGTGTCATCGAATTGATGTGGATATTGCACCAAACGTTTCCTATTTGACCACTTCATTCATTTTGTGTCTAAATGTAAACCCCTGTTGGATCTTCAAGGTAAGGAATCGTCGCAGAATGCTATCAGTTGTAATTGGAGCCATGTTCTCCGGCGTTTATTGAATGAAATTGCTCAATATGTTGGTTATTTCAGTGTGTTTTAAATGGTTGAACGTTTTTTAATCTTATGTGTTAATTTCAAGAATAGGCGTTGGTGTCGCAGTACATTAGTACACAAATGTAGCAGACTAACAATGAAAAATTTCCCTGACAATATTTTCTCCTAAGGTGACAGCTGCTATTTGGATCCTAAATCACCGTCTTAAGAACCTGCTGCCCACCAGCTCTCTGCTGTTGCTGGTGATATCGCTAAAGAATACGGAAACTGTTTACACTTATCGACTCTATAAAACAATTTTCATTTCTGTAATCTCCTGAAGAGCAAACTCGCTGTTGTAATGCATTAAACCATCAGCCACTTCCTGGCAGTGAACTTTTCATAATTTATTTTGCGTCACTACATACAGGATAACAGGGATAAGTACAAATATTGTTATATACACCCATTAGGGTGCTAAAATTGTTACTCTGCATATGACGTAAATGTTGATGTAATGCTGTTCATTACATCGTCCTCAGTCAGCAATAGAAATAACTGCACTTGTACCCGTTACATCCTGTATAGTTGAACATTTTTTTCTCCTTAATTTATGTGATATTGTCAACTAAACACTATGTGAAAAGAAAACGGAGCGATCACTTAAAGCAAACGACGTATTTGATTACAATTTTATTTCATAGAATATATAAAAGAAATAAGATTGTACTCCATCTGCTTTCTGTGTTATCGTCGGTTTCAGTCCACGCCCCCTCCCCCCTCCCCCCGATACCACCACCCCTATCGAACAAGCAACATATTTACTAATAATATTAGTAAGAATTTTAATTGGTGGAAACTAACGGAAGAGAAAACAGCATGCATCTAGAAACTATTTCTTATTTTTGTGTGGTGTCCTTTCAGACATGCCTTGACGGCCATGAAGATCATTTCCGTGCTGATGCACAGTCTCCCGAACTCTTGGGGGAATCGGGGTGATGCGGCAGGCAATGAGTATGGTGAACAGGGGGCGCTACGTAAGTAGTATGCGAAAAGTTGGGAATTTGGGTTGGAGGGGAAGAGTGCTCGGATAGCCGAAGCGATTACGGCGACCTCTCGCGTGAAGTGGAATATTCGGTGGTGCTGGTGGTCCTATGGGACCAAACTGCTGAGGTCATCGGTCCCTAGGCTTACACACTACTTAATCTAACTTAAACGAACTTACGCTAAGGACAACACACACACACACACACACACACACACACACACACACACACACACACACACACACACACACACACACCCATGCCCGAGGGAGGACTCGAGCCTCCGATGGGAGGAGCCGCGCGAACCGTGGCAAGACGCCAAGACCGCGCGGCTACCACGCGTGGCGGGGAAATCAGATTTCGAGTCCCGATCCGGCAGAAATTTTCATTTGTCGCCACTGAATTCATCTGAATGTCCGATTGCAGCCGGTGTTACAATTTTTATTTAATTTTATCGTAAAGAACACAACGTAATCACCGAGCAAGCGACATGCTGGCCAGACACTACACACAAGTTCGATACGACGGCTGTTCAAATCCCTTCCTGACCACTCAGATTTAGGAGTTCCGTTGTTACTCTAAATTGCTTAAGCCAAATGCCGGGATAGCTGCTTTGAGAAGGACTCTGCCGATTACCGGCTCTATTCTTTGTCATTCCCAGCGAGTACCTGGTCTCTGATGACCTCGCTGTCGACGGGACTTTAGGGTTTAATCTTCGTTTCTCCTTCCACTTCTAAATGAACTAAAGCTAAAGTTGGTGCAGCTCACGCGAATACGCTACGTCCGGCAGTTAATTCCAAGGTGAAATTGGTGAGAATATTTGCTTCTCATTAAAAGTGTAACTGTTAAACAGAAGGTGAGAGTTTCACACAAAAACATTAAGACACTTAGCGTTCCTCAGCGAGCAATGGAGAGGTAAGCGATGGTAATTAGTAGGAGAGTCTGGAAAACATACAAATGGACTAATGAGCAAACGAGTGCGAGACGTAATTATGTGTATGATAAAAAGTAATGGTGACAGATGTAAACAGATGAAGGGGTGTTTAATGGACATAGAACGTTCTTTGTTCGATTCCAATAAATAAATAATATCACACATTTTCTTCAGACGTCTATCAACAGCAGTAATACATTCTGAAAAATGAGTGACACAAAGCTGCAGTAACTCTGTCGCTACTGAAAGTGGCTCAGCTTCGTATTTGTGGATTTTCGCTTTAATAGATGTGGACAATTGTAATGACTATATACCAGTAAATGTGTTTTCATATCTCAATTTGTGTGACATAATAGTACTGTTCATTCTTTCATACAAAGGGGACGGCTTGTTAGCGAAACCGGAAATAACATTAAATGATTAAAATACAGCTTTGTGACATGCATTTTCGAAAAATAAACAACGCAGAGACGAAGTAACAGACCTACCAACCTGACGTATCGTCGTCAACGTCGTCATTACTGTATTCATACTGACTAACTTCACCGACGAGTTAATAATGACGAGAAATTGTAGTTTCCCTCATTTTCATGGTCTCTACACTGTTTCAGTGCTATGTTCACTTCCACACCTGTACATGATCCTGAGACGTTTCTTGTGTGTCACTAGTTAGCAGACTAATGAGCAGCTGAACTACAAAGTCCATCGTAATAGCTCGCAGCACCACATTGCGTCTTGTGATTACTCATATTCTAAAACATTTTTCTAAGGTAGTGCTCCACAGCTGTAATGCGTTAAATAAAAAGAACGTTTATAATTGAGTTACTGGTAACTGAACGTGCACAGTAAAGCTGCAACACAATAGCTCATAGACAAGTTCAAGTTTCATGGACATATATATTGCTGCAAAACCATGCATTCGTATGCAACGTATCTCTGTGGGAAGGAGACGTGACGCAGCAACAGACGCCCGGGGAAGCTGGCGTTACTGTACTTTGAGGAATCAAAATCATGTAAACAAATGCGGACCGAACGTAAACATCACGAGTCACACTCTTGGGAACGAAAGACGGCCCAAACCTTTTCTATGTGTCGGTTATGGCTCTAGTCAATATGTACAGTATCCAAAAAAACAATAGAGGAAAAACGTATGTTGTTTATGGAATAAGTATAGCAGAGGTGATGTTAAAAAAATTGTATAACTGCCGGACAACGAAAAGCGTGGAAATCATCACTAGGTGAAATACCTCTTCGACTCCAAACGCAATATCGAGCCTATTTTCCAAGACACTTCGATCCGACGCCTAAAATGATCAACAAGAATGTCCAAAGTTTGCATAAAACAAGTACGAAACGAAACAACGTAGGACTGCACGCTGTGTAGTAGCGTTACGTCCACCACAATACTTTTGAAACAATCATGTTACGCACGCTTCTAAATTTTAGAGCTGTTGATAGTTTTGTGTTAGAAATTCGACGAAGTGGAGCATTTCGTATTGTAATTAGATTTTTTGTTGACAATATCTACATTTAGGTGTCGCGTTATTAAATTTCTTCTTCAGAAGTCATACCTGTAGACACCCACGAATGACATCGTTTCTATTAAAGTATTCTTTATGTGTAACAATTTATATTTGTATTTGGAAGAATTGTTAAAGGGACAAGAATTAAATTAGTAGTAACGTCTACAAGAGCAATATTACGTGAAAGAAATGTGTAGCTACTTAACAGGAATCCCCAATTCGCCTTATATTGCAATTGTCTCGCGCATCACTCTGGCCAGTCACTTGGTATAGATTTCGTCGAACTAAATGGTACGGCAAGACGTCAAGAAGGCTAATTTATTGAGCGGTCGAGCCTTCCTACGAAGCCGCCGCGAAGAGAAGAGTATTCCACGTTTTGTCGTCGTGGACCACACCAGTCACACTTCTCCAGCCAGGAGAACATTTCGTCCTGGCCATTTGGCCTCCTTACTCCGCAAGTTGGTCACTATGTGCACGATATCAAGCATACGATATGGCTCTGGAATGGGTACCAGGGACGTCACAGGCGGTAGCGCCAATATATTGAGGATGGCAGCGGCAACAACGCGAAAGTCACCACTTGGCAATGGCAGCAGAGAACTCGGTCGAAAGTTCGTGGATTTTAAACCACTGCCCGCGGCTGGAAGACCGAGAGAACTTTATTAGGCGAAATGCGATATGTTTTTCACCACGCAGTCACAAAATTTTCTTAGCAGTTGGGATGTAAGTGTAATAAGAGTACCTTGATTAAGTCTTGCAAAAGGAGTACAAGCCGCATTTTCAGCGGGAGTACAGATGTATCCAGTTATCAAAAGCTTGTTAGTGACATGCAACATAAATAGCGATGTTTCCCTATTGGCGTCAGTATTCTACATCTACATCCATACTCCGCAAGCCACCTGACGGTGTGTGGCGGAGGGTAGTTTGAGTACCTCTATTGGTTCTCCCTTCTATTCCAGTCTCGTATTGTTCGTGGAAAGAAAGATTGTCAGTATGCCTCCGTGTGGGCTCTAATCTCTGATTTTATCCTCATGGTCTCTTCGCGAGATATATGTAGGAGTCAACTTTGCTTAATACATCAGAAAGCAAGATGACAAAATGACTTAGTCCAGTGCTAAAAGATGGTCCATATAGGCTGATACTAGTAGCACATTTCTGTGTTTATATACCAGCTGATGGCATATATGAACAGGTCTTTCTTTACTCAGTTTCCTATTGCACGGGACACAAACTATAGACACTTCGCCGGCCACTGTGGCCGAGCGGTTGTAGGCGCTTCAGTCTGGAACCCCGCGACCGCTACGGTCACAGGTTCGAATCCTGCCTCGGGCATGATGTCTTTAGGTTAGTTAGGTTTAAGTAGTTCTAAGTTCTAGGAGACTGATGACCTCAGATGTTGAGTCCCATAGTGCTCAGAGCCATTTTCAGTTGTCTGGCGCATACCCATTCCCTGTAACACCTAGCATTACATAAAAAGCGAAGTTTGGCCTTCTGATTTCTTAAGCTTCCAATGAAAGTGATACAAGTTCGTGGTATTCAACGTCTCGTGATAGGCGATTAGCAGAAATATTGACATGGGACGGTGCATTATGGACTTTATTATAATGTGATAGTTCTGGAAAGAATGACCTTTGTTGTTGTTATTTCTCGAATTCGCAAATGATCCGCCGCAATGTGATTCTTGTTTCATGTATTGCAACGACAGGTAGCTGACGGCCAACTGAGTCGCCCACACGACGTTGACCACAGCAGTTAACCCCGGCGGCGGCGATTTCTCTCTAATAGAGGTACTTTAGGCGGACCCTTGACTTGGTGACCTGTGGAACTTACAACGACTACACGGCTTCGCAGATGGAGTGGGAGTGCCTAATGCATCTTCTACACAAAGGAGTGAACGTACTGACATCCACCTCCTTACCTGTCAATAATGTACGCGATTGTCTCTCGCACGAAATGCGAATTGTCTGATATCACGGCCATGTGTGCCGAACTGCTGAGATTGGGAATGGAGATTCCCTCCCTCTCTCTCTCTCTCTCTCTCTCTCTCTCTCTCTCTCTCTCTCGCACGCGCGCACACACACACACACACACACACACACACACACACACACACACACACACACACAAAAACCAACATGTTAGCTGTTCGGGATTGAATTACTCATCAGAGTACGTGTTCAAGAACAGTCGATCAAAATATTTTGATTGCATAGAAAGAAAGCACTCTTTCCTTCCAATCCTACCTGCTCGGAGTTCTAAACATTTTGCTGCAGCAAAATGATTAAATCTCTGAGAAAATAAGTTATTTTTTTAACGAAAATGAAAGAGCATACACAATTAGGGTTCATAATTACACCCTAACGTTACCAGTAATTGTAATATATTAAATATTCCTGGGTTTTAAAACCTATGCATTGGCGATACGCGTACCTAAACGGCCATCAGACAGATCCATGGTTTTAGTTTAATTGAAGAGCTACGAGATATAAATTAATGTGCTGACAGTAGGTCAAAAATTGAGTCTACCTAGTGGCTTCTACAGATGTGATCTGGTATTCGAATGCCATTGGGTTAAATTTGGTAGTGTGCTATATTGTACTAAATTAGTTCTTCCATTATCGAAAAACAACTGGAACTTCTCAAAGCGAAGAAGGCACCAGATTCTGACGGAATCTATCAGATTTTACACTTAATGTGCTACCTTCACAGCAAATTTTTAACAATAATCTCTCGTGCGGTGAGTAGTCGAATCTTCTTCGACTTCCTCGCCCAGTTCCCGTTTCTCTACCGGGTCAGCAGTGTTGTACGGGTTTAGGCAATGTCAACGGTAGTAGACGTAATCCACTAAATTACAGGCGCATATCATTAACGTCGATATGCTGCAGGATTTTGGAAATTATATTGTGTTCGAACATTATGAATTATTTCTAAAAAAAGAAAGTATACTGACAGGGATCTCAAATTGATTCCGTATTTATGGGTTTCCGGAAGGCTTTTGACACTACCACACAAGCGGCTTGTAGTGAAATAGTGTGTTTATGGAATACCGCCTCAGTTATGTGACTGGGTTCGTGATTTCCTGTCAGAGGGGTCACAGTTCGTAATAATTGACGGAAAGTTGTCGAGTAAATCAGAAGTCACTTCTAGCGTTCCCCAAGGTAGTGTTATAGGCCCTCTGCTGTTGCTTATCTATATAAACGATTTGGGAGACAATCTGATCAGTCGCCTTTGGTTGTTTGCCGATGACGCTGTCATTTATCGACTAAAAGTCATCAGAAGATCAAAACAAATTGAGAAACGATTTAGAAAAGATACCTGTATGGTGCGAAAATTGGTAGTTGACCCTAAATAACGGAAAGTGTGAGGTCAACCACATGAGTGCTAAAAGGAATGTGTTAAACTTCGGTTACACGATAAATCAGTCAAATCTAAAGGTCGTAAATTCGATTAAACACCTAGGAATTACAATTACGAACAACTTAAACTGGAAGTCACACATAGAAAATGTTGTGGAGAAGGCTAACCAAAGACTGCGTTTTATTGGCAGGTCACTTAGAAAATGTAACAATTCTACTAAGGAGACCGCCTACACTACGCTTGTCCGTCCTCTTTTACAATACTACTGCGCGGAGAGGGATCCATACCAGATAGGATTGACATAGTTCATCGAAAAAGTTCAAAGAAGGGCAGCACGTTTTGTATTATCGCGAAATAGGGGAGAGAGTATCACTGAAATGATACAGCATTTGGCATGGACATCATTAAAACAAAGGCGTTTTTCGTTGCGGAGGAATCTTCTCACGACATTCCAATCACCAGCTTTCTCCTCCGAATACGAAAACATTTAGATAGAGACGATCGTAACGATAAAATAAGGGAAATCAGAGCTCGTACGAAAAGATATAGGTGTTCGTTCTTTCCGTGCGCAATACGAGATTGGAATAATACAGAATTGTGAATGTTGTTCGATAAACCCTCTGCCAGACACTGAAATGTGATTTGCAGAGTATCCCTTAGATGTAGATATAGATGTACATGGCAGCTAGTGGCCGGATGACCTTTCTTACGCCACCACTCCCCCCTAAGCAGACATTGTGTACCACATCTGTCTACGTCTAGAGTAAATCTCATGGTCAAATATGCTAACGTTTCTAAATGTTTGCGTAGCGTGTATGCGAGGCGGGGGGTGGGGAAACCGTCCGATATTCACGCAGCTGAATGTGGGAAACCGCCTAAAAACCACATCCTCGTTGGACAGTTCACCAGCCCTCTTTGTTAATCCGCGTGGCGGTTTCAATACGGGACAGGTTCGCCTCCCTGAATCCCGGAAGCTGCGCTTTAACATGCTCGGCTATCCGAGTGGGTCGTGCGTAGTCCAATGTGACTTGAAAAATATCCGTATCCACGACGTCTGTCCGAACATATTTTAACATTATGGCCTTCCTAAAATAAAGGGGTTTCTCCTCAAGGATTATTAAGGGTTGAGGATAAACCTTACGTGTGAGTAACAATTCACTTTACTCACATACAGAAACTTCCAAATAAAAGACAAAGGTGAATATTTTAATTTTGTTTTCCTTCATTTCTATAAGACGCTCAGAATTGTTCCAAATGTCTACTGGAATCAAAGATACGATCCTGCGGAATATCTTCATAGATTTGTAATTGGCTTCAACTATTTCTTGACTAATGGAACCCAGAGTGTTGCACTGGAAGACTAATGATCAACAGAAAAGAAAGTAACACAAAGTATGCCGAAAGGATGCGTAATGGCAGTGTTAATTTTTTTTCTGTATACATAAATGTTTCATCACATAGCGTCGTCAGCATTGTCAGATTCTTCGCTGTTGATGTTTTATACAGGGAAGCATCGACACAATACGTTCACTGAAAATAAAGAACAACTTTAATACTATTTCCAATTCGTTTAAGATTTGATAGATGTCTTCAAACGTGGAGTATTGCAAGAGGATGTACATAACAAAAAAAAAAAAAGGGAGGAAAATTAGGGTTTGCGTCCCAACGTCGACGAATTCTTTAGAGACGGAGTACGAGCTTCGACTGCGGAAGGAAGGGGAACGATATCGGCTGTGTCATTTTCAAAGCAAACATCCCGGAAATTGCCTTAAGCGCTTTAGGGAAACCAAGGAAAACATAAATCTAGATGGCTTGACGGGGATTTGGACCGCCTTCCTCTCTAATGTGAATGCGGCTTCTTAACCAGTACGCCTCGTCCCCCAGTTAACCCTATCACATGCTATTACAAGACCGAACTTCTGGAGCCCATCACATCGGTTGAATATTCAGGGGTAATACAAAAAAGTGGTATGAAATGGGATGAATGCGTGGTATTTGTGTTAGGGAAAGAATGTATGACAAATTGGTATGAAGATCCTGGGAAGGTGCTGTGTATCTCTACAGATAAGAACATGCGACAGCACAACATGCAGTGCCTGACAAAATGGGTGAAGCACGCAGGAAGAAAAGAAAAGTTTCAAATGGCTCTGAGCACTATGGGACTCAACTTCTGAGGTCATCAGTCCCCTAGAACTTAGAACTACTTAAACCTAACTAAAATAAGAACATCACACACATCCATGCCCGAGGCAGGACTCGAACCTGCGACCGTAGCGGTCGCGCTGTTCCAGACTGTAGCGCCTGGAACCACTCGGCCACTCCGGCCGGCGCAGAAGACATGGTCGGAAGTAAATGTAACTTTGTACGTGTACACACTCTCGGCGGACATTTAATGATCACAGTTGTAATTCTCCACGACAGGTAGAACGGCCAACAGAGTATTAGTGTTTATCGTTTAGTGTTGTTACTATGCCTGGTAGAATACTTAAGGGCGTCAACAGCGTCAAATTTTGAGTTCTCACTGTGAAGAATATGGAGACGCCGCGTAATAGTTTGAGACAGCATTATTAGCACCTGACGTAGTTTTAAAGGGGTCTAATTGTGTGTCTCCATTTGGCCGGCTGGTCAAACCGTGGGATTTCCAGATTTGTGAGGAATTCGAATGTGAAAATGATCCGATGATGGAATGCATGGGACTGTGAGGGCAATCATACTCGCCATCACGGTTCCGGTCCACCACCACAAAGGAAGATCGGCCTACTGTATACCAAGCACAACGTAACGCCTTCCACATCGGCGCCTGCCAACCGAGAAGAAGTAATGGACTCCCTACAACTTTCTGTGTCACTGGTCGTAGACTATTATCAGCTGGACTAGGGAATTACCGTTCCATACGTAGGCTGTGTTACACCACAACACGAACGGCTGTGTTTGGAATGATTCTGTGGCAGGAAAGAATTCACTGCTGAGGAATTGCGTCGCACTGTGTCCAACGATGAATCTTAGTTCTGCACTTTCTCCAGAAGACCGTTGTCGACAAGTATGGTGGGTTTGGAGAGGCAAGGCTATGTTACTCTTGGCGTTATGGTCTGGGGGCCATCGGGTATGATTTCGGCTCACAAATGGTAGTGACTGAGGCAACTCCGAAGGTACGACTGTAAGTTACGGGCATCCTGCGTCCTCATGGGTTCTCACTCTTGCGGCATTATCGTGTTGCGTTTTTCAACAGGATGGTGCTCGTCCACACACGGCATGTGTCTGCATGATACTGAAATATTCCCTCGGCCAGCAAGGACACTAAATCTGTCCCGAATAGTACATATGCGGTACCAGCCAGGACGTAAACTTCGTAACAGTGCCATTATCCAGTATATAAAGAACAAGTTACAACAATTAAGGGCAACCTTGTTTCAGGAGAGGGTACAACAGCTTTATAACACTCTTCCAAACCGAATCTGTGCATGCATCCAGGCCAGAGGGTCTGCAACTTCATGCTGCCAAGCTCTTTGCGATTCTTTCTCGATTTTGTAGTCACTCAAATTACATCACATACCCTCTCAACCCGTGAAGTGTCATTTCATTTCCTCTTCGCCTTCTAGGCGCTTCACGTTTTTTGCAGGCAGCGTATTCTCGACCTACGGCCTTGCCGCAGTGATAACACCGGTTCTAGTCAGATCACCAAAGTTAAGAACTGTCGGGCTAGGGTAGCACTTTGATGAGTGACCGTTCAGGCCTGCCGAGCGCTGTTGCAATAGTGTCTGAAATGGAACAGGTCTTGCAAAATAATTTACCTCGCCAGTTTTTCTCTGGGGTTTCATAAAATAAAAATTGAAGCAAGAAACGCCAACATCTCATAAAATATAACTGAATGACTTTCTAACGCTTATAGACGAAGAAATATTTATGTGGTGTCAGGAATCATAATAATAAGGATCAATCTATGTATAGAAGTTAAATATGGACTGAAATAACCCAGATTTGAACAATTATTCCAGGTCTTCTAAACGCGTGTTTTTAGTAAACAAACATAAAAATGTTTAAACACAATATTATAAATTTTCTCCATAGAAGACAAACTTGCAGAAAATAAAGCAGGGTTCCTATTAAAATAAGTAAATAGAGTTGCCCTCAGCTTCACCGAGCCGGCCGAAGTGGCCGTGCGGTTAAAGGCGCTGCAATCTGGAAACGCAAGACCGCTACGGTCGCAGGTTCGAATCCTGCCTCGGGCATGGATGTTTGTGATGTCCTTAGGTTAGTTAGGTTTAACTAGTTCTAAGTTCTAGGGGACTAATGACCTCAGCAGTTGAGTCCCATAGTGCTCAGAGCCATTTGAACCAGCCATTAGCTTCACCGACAAAAGCGCCATCTAGTAGAAATGGGAAAAGGACTACCTTGTAGGCCCCTGTCAGTCATGATAATCTCTTGCAATGTTGCCATACCAGCTGCACAGTACTTAAAGAGTTGTGATGTGTCAGTTTATATGGCTATTTTATGTATACAGATGCAGATAATATGTATTCTGTCCTGTTAAATTATTTTTAGTATAAGTGTGCTTTGTGTTACTCCTGTGTCAGACGAAGGCGAAACCCTAACTGAAAAGTTATGCAAGCAGTACGGGATGTAAGAATAATAAAATCTCAAGACATGGTGAGCAATCAAATGCCATATGCAATAGCTTCTGTACATACCGACTTACCAGTAGTTTGCCTTTTATATCTTTTTCTATTTTTTACAGTCTAGCAAAAAACATGCTCGATCCATCTGATCTTCTGGCTAGTTGCTTTCTCCATCTCTATTATACCTCCATTAGCCGCAATTAGGTTATTTTCATTCATCCACTTGTTTTGCTGCCTCTTCCAGAAACGCCCAACATGTATCTCTCCTAGCGATCTACAAATACCGAAGTTCCGCTAGTGTCGAATGTATGTAAATAGGGACAGCGTTATCAGTTGTTTGTGTTGGACTCGTCTGTATGCTGTGAAATATCTTCGCCGAAATTCGTCAAACGGTGAACATAGAATGGCACTTTTAGCAAGGACTTTTAGGATTTATTCTTAAATACAGCTTCCCCCACATAAAAGTGTCGAAGTTTGTAGTGACAAAAAATGGTTCAAACGGCTCTGAGCACTATGGGACTTAACTTCTGAGATCATCAGTCCCCTAGAACTTAGAACTACTTAAACCTAACTAACCTAAGGACATCGCACACGTCCATGCCCGAGGCAGGATTCGAACCTGTGACCGCAGCGGTTGCGCGGTTGCGCGGTTCCAGACTATAGCGCCTAGAACCGCTCGGCCACCTCTGCCGGCTGTAGTGACAGGAACAACCGAGTGAAAAAATGGATTCAGTCGTTTTATGGAAAACAATCGACAGATTCGGCTGTAGTTTTACGTATCTGCTGACGTTCATTTATTCTTTTGAGCGAAGCCAGTCTTAATGAGCAACCGACTGAGAACAATCATTTCAATCAGTAGTAGTTTTACGTATCGGTTCCGTGGCCGAAAGGTTCTAGGCGCTACAGTCTGGAACCGCGCGACCGCAGAGGTCGCAGGTTCGAATCCTGCCTCAGGCATGGATGTGTGTGATGTCCTTAGGTTAGTTAGGTTTTAGTTGTTCTAAGTTCCACGGGACTGATGACCGCAGCATAGTCCAATAGTGTTCAGAGCCATTTGTACCATTTTTAATTACTCAATCATTTCTTTCGACTGAAACTAGTTACCTCCGCCCCCGGACGAGGAAAAGGATGGACAGTTAAATGGAATGATTCAAATCCAGAGACTGACTGAAAGTATTCGTACAAAATACGTCACTGTCAGACTTGGGTCAGTCGGTTGCCTGACGTTAAGTGAAAGCACACAAACCCGGAGAGAGTGTGAAAAAGATTCACGTAGCTGACATGACCGCAGGGACTATCTAGTTTCATTATGTTGTTTCATTCGACTGAAAAAATAATCTACTGGCCAAGCGGTTTTCCCGTAACTAGAAGTTTGTAGAAGCCGCTAAGACGCCACTTCCTTCCATTAACAGCTTAATGATCGACGGAAGTGCAGTAGGAGCAAATCTGTCTCAAAAAAGCACGAAGAATACAATGTAACTGAAAAAATTAGCGTGGTAGTCTGTCCAAGGTGTCAGTTGGTACAAGATAGTGGTCAGCGTTGCGTGTCGCGAATACACAATGAATCAGTGGACTCCGTTTGACACCGAAACCCGATAAAACAGCGTTACGGCGCTACCATGTGTGACGTACGTTAATGATATGGTTTGGATCCTCAGATGAAATTGTACCTGTCATAGAATATTAATAGCTATTAGAAGCTGTCAATGGCTTCGTAATTCCTTTTCAACGAGAAATTCGTTGCTTCAGAAGGTCAAAGTCCTTCCCTATGCACGTAGTGACTAAGTGAGCTGATTCAATGACAGACGTAGCCACACAGGTAGCAACAATTTAATTCTGACGTGCATCTTTGAAACGCGAAAATGCAAGCAACTGTTATCTTTTGTCACAAGCACGCTCTTCTAAATGGTAATACACCATGCATCATTGTACCGTATTCGGTTCTTATTCGAAGTAACTTAATCTATTTCAGGTTTATTTAATGCAGCTCGGGGAGCCAGATATTAGGAATACACATGGCTGCTTGATAATTGTTTGTATTTTGCATCCATGTATGCCGTACTTTCCTTCTGACAAGTATCATCCATCTCGATGAACCAATCTCTCGTGCTTATCTGACTTCTTCCAGTGGGTTCTCATGCATACTTTCTTCATGGAAACACAAAATGAAAATCGGGCTTTGTGTCCAGCAAACGATGGAACTGTTCAGTAAAGTGCACTAGTCAGAGACCAATTCCTTTCCAATGTTTCAGTCACCCAGAGGCAGTGTAATATAAGAGCTCTTTTTTAATACAAAATTAAAGTACACAAGACACGATCACTTTTTTTCTCTCTTCCTCAACCGAAGAATATAAGAAGTTTAAATATAAGAGGGCGATCAAGAAGTTTCCGTCTGAAAGCGTTGTTGTTGTTGTTGTTGTGGTCTTCAGTCCTGAGACTGGTTTGATGCAGCTCTCCATGCTACTCTATCCTGTGCAAGATTCTTCATCACCCAGTACCTACTGCAACCTACATCCTTCTGAATCTGCTTAGTGTATTTATCTCTTGGTCTCCCTCTACGATTTTTACCCTCCACGCTGCCCTCCAGTACTAAATTGGTGATCCCTTGATGCCTCAGGACATGTCCTACCAACCGATCCTTTCTTCTAGTCAAGTTGTGCCACAAACTTCTGTTCTCCCCAATCCTATTCAATACTTCCTCATTAGTTATGTGATCTACCCATCTAATCTTCAGCATTCTTCTGTAGCACCACATTTCGAAAGCTTCTATTCTCTTATTGTCCAAACTATTTATCGTTCATGTTTCACTTCCATACATGGCTACAGTCCATACAAATACTTTCAGAAACGACTCCCTAACACTTAAATCTATACTCGATGTTAACAAATTTCTCTTCTTCAGAAACGCCTTCCTTGCCATTGCCAGCCTACATTTTATATCCTCTCTACTTCGACCATCATCAGTTATTTTGCTCCCCAAATAGCAAAACTCCTTTACTACTTTAAGTTTCTCATTTCCTAATATAATTCCCTCAGCATCACTTGATTTAGTTCGACTACGTTCCATTATCCTCGTTTTGCTTTTGTTGATGTTCGTCTTATATCCTCCTTTCAAGACACTATCCATTCCGTTCAATTGCTCTTCCTAGTCCTTTGCTGTCTCTGACAGAATTACAATGTCATCGGCGAACCTCAAACTTTTTATTTCTTCTCCATGGATTTTAATACCTACTCCGAATTTTTCTTTCGTTTACTTCACTGCTTGCTCAATATACAGATTGAATAACACTGGGGAGGGGTTACAACCCTGTCTCACTCCCTTACCAACCGCTGCTTCCCTTTCATGTTCCTCGACCCTTATAACTGCCATCTGGTTTCTGCACAAATTGTAAATAGCGTTTCGTTCCCTGTTTTTTACCCCTGCCACCTTCAGGATTTGAAAGAGAGTATTGCAGTCAACATTGTCAAAAGCTTTCTCTAAGTCTACAAATGCTAGAAACGTAGGTTTGCCTTTCCTTAACCTAGCTTCTAAGATAAGTCGTAGGGTCAGTACTGCCTCACGTGTTCCGAAAGCGTTACTGTAGCGTATATTCAACGTAGCACGACTCCGATGTGGACAAAGTTAGCCATCTCCAGTGGGAGACCCTCGAGCACCCGCCCTATAGTCCTGATCTTCCCCATGCGACTGTCACGCATCGTTTAAAAAGCCTTGGGATTTTGCTTAATTGGCATACCGATTCTGGACTGTGCGGAGTTCAAACGGATAGTTTTGATCACCCTTTTATATTCAGAATGTAATTTATTATTATTATTAACATTATTATGTCTTTCTTGTCTCAGACGTTATGTCTGGTTAAAAATGGAAGGTGACGCGGACCTTGATCAAGCGTGACTTCCTTTTAACTGTACGTTATATGTTACATTGCATTTAGGAACTTTCGGGTAATTGAACAAGTGTCAATAATTACAGATTTCTATAGTTGTATATATAAGTTTGGATGTAGCTGTATTGCATTGATGTACTGGTGGATATTGTGTGGTATGACTCCTGTAGTTGATAGTATAATTGGTATAACGTCAACTTTATCCTGATGCCACATGTCCTTTACTTCCTCAGCCACTTGGATGTATTTTTCAATTTTTTCTCCTGTTTTCTTTTGTATATTTATTGTATTTGGTATGGATATTTCGATTAGTTGTGTTAAATTCTTCTTTTTATTAGTGAGTATGATGTCAGGTTTGTTATGTGGTGGTGTTTTATCTGTTATAATGGTTCTGTTCCAGTATAATTTGTATTCATCGTTCTCCAGTACATTTTGTGGTGCATACTTGTATGTGGGAACATGTTGTTTTATAAGTTTATGTTGTAAGGGAAGCTGTTGATGTATTATTTTTGCTACATTGTCATGTCTTCTGGGGTATTCTGTATTTGCTAGTATTGTACATCCGCTTGTGATGTGATCTACTGTTTCTATTTGTTGTTTGCAAAGTCTGCATTTATCTGTTGTGGTATTGGGATCATTAATAATATGCTTGCTGCAATATCTGGTGTTTATTGTTTGATCCTGTATTGCAATCATGAATCCTTCCGTCTCACTGTATATATATTGCCTTTTCTTAGCCATGTGTTGGATGCGTCTTGATCGATGTGTGGCTGTGTTAGATGATACGGGTGCTTGCCATGTAGTGTTTTCCTTTTCCAATTTACTTTCTTCGTATCCGTTGATGTTATGTGATCTAAAGGGTTGTAGAAGTGGTTATGAAATTGCAGTGGTGTAGCCGATGTATTTATATGAGTGATTGCTTTGTGTATTTTGCTAGTTTCTGCTCGTTCTAGAAAGAATTTTCTTAAATTGTCTACCTGTCCATAATGTAGGTTTTTTATGTCGATAAATCCCCTTCCTCCTTCCTTTCTGCTTAATGTGAATCTTTCAGTTGCTGAATGTATGTGATGTATTCTATATTTGTGGCATTGTGATCGTGTAAGTGTATTGAGTGCTTCTAGGCCTGTGTTACTCCATTTCACTACTCCAAATGAGTAGGTCAATATTGGTATAGCATAAGTATTTATACCTTTTGTCTTGTTTCTTGCTGTCAATTCTGTTTTCAGTATTTTTGTTAGTCTTTGTCTATATTTTTCTTTTAGTTCTTCTTTAATATTTGTATTATCTATTCCCATTTTTTGTCTGTATCCTAGATATTTATAGGCATCTGTTTTTTCCATCGCTTCTATGCAGTCGCTGTGGTTATCCAATATGTGATCTTCTTGTTTAGTGTGTTTTCCCTTGACTATGCTATTTTCCTTACATTTGTCTGTTCCAAAAGCCATATTTATATCATTGCTGAATACTTCTGCTGTCTTTAGTAATTGGTTGAGTTGTTGATTTGTTGCTGCCAGTGGTTTTAGATCATCCATGTATAGCAAATGTGTGATTTTGTGTGGGTATGTTCCAGTAATATTGTACCCATAATTTGTACTATTTAGCATGTTGGATAGTGGGTTCAGAGCAAGGCAGAACCAGGAAGGACTTAATGAGTCTCCTTGGTATATTCCACGCTTAATCTGTATTGGCTGTGATGTGATATTATTTGAATTTGTTTGGATATTAAGTGTGGTTTTCCAATTTTTCATTACTATGTTTAGGAACAGTATCAATTTAGGATCTACTTTGTATATTTCCAATATCTGTAGTAACCATGAGTGGGGTACACTATCAAAAGCTTTTTGGTAATCAATGTATGCATAGTGTAGCGACCTTTGTTTAGTTTTAGCTTAATATGTCACCTCTGCATCTATTATCAGTTGCTCTTTACATCCTCGTGCTCCTTTGCAACAGCCTTTTTGTTCTTCATTTATAATTTTGTTCTGTGTTGTATGTGTCATTAATTTCTGTGTAATGACTGAAGTTAATATTTTGTATATTGTTGGTAGGCATGTTATGGGGCGATATTTAGCTGGGTTTGCTGTGTCTGCTTGATCTTTAGGTTTCAGGTAAGTTATTCCATGTGTAAGTGTATCAGGGAATGTGTATGGGTCTGCAATGTAACTGTTAAATAATTTAATTAGATGTGAATGTGTTGAGGTGAATTTTTTTAGCCAGAAAATTGCTATTTTATCTTTTCCAGGGGCTTTCCAATTGTGTGTAGAATTAATTGCTTGGGTGACTTCATGTTGCAAAATTATCACTTCAGGCATTTGTGGTATCATCTTGTATGTATCTGTGTCTGCTTGTATCCACCGTGAATGCCTGTTATGTTGTACCGGGTTTGACCATATGTTGCTCCAGAAGTGTTCCATGTCTGTTATGTTTGGTGGATTGTTTATTTTAATGTGTGTGTTATCTATTGTCTGGTAAAATTTCTTTTGGTTTGTGTTGAATGTTTGGTTTTGTTTCCTTCTATTTTCACTTTTTTTGTATCTTCTAAGTCGTTTGGCCAATGCTTGTAATTTCTGCTTCTTTTCATCTAATTGCTCTATCACTTCTTGTTGTGAGATTTTACCTAACCTTTTTCGTTTTTTTTCTGACATTTCATTTCTTATAAATTGTGTTAGCTGTCCGAGGTCTTTTCTCAGTTTTTCTATTCTGATCTGTAGCCTGTGTTGCCATGCTGGTTTTGTGGGTTTCTTCTGTGTGTTGGTTGGTTCTGATGTCTGCCTAGTGTGTATATTTAGTGTAGTGAGTGCTCCTATATAAACCAGTAGTTGTAACTCTTCCATAGTTGTGTTTTCATTTATTTTGTTGTGTATGATTGTGTTGATATTTTTTATTGTTGTTTCGACTTGTGGGTTATTTGGGGGTTTATGCAAGAATGGTCTAATGTCTGTATTTGTGTCTTTGCATTCTATATATGTCAGCTGAAATTTTTCTTCTATATCTAACATGTGTGTCACTTCGTGTTCTATTTGTGCTTGTTCTGGTGGCTGTCTTAAGATTTTGTTTTCCTCTGACTGTTTAATTGATGCGTGTTGTTCTTTGATTGTTTGCTCTGGGATGTTTGAGTCCATTACTGTATTTTCTTCTTCTTCTGATTGCACATTATTTTGTTCCAGTATTTTTTGGACTTCTTGTTTGATATTTTCTAATTCTGACTGGGGTATCCTGTTATTTTTTATTATTACACGGATCTGATCAGCTAGTCGTTGTTCTGTTAAAATTTTTAATTCTGGGTATCTGGTAATAAATGTTGTGTATACTTGTGATCTGTATCCAGTTGTGTTGGTTCCTAG
Organism: Schistocerca piceifrons; assembly: GCF_021461385.2. NCBI lineage: Eukaryota > Metazoa > Arthropoda > Insecta > Orthoptera > Acrididae > Schistocerca > Schistocerca piceifrons. The sequence goes on along the minus strand of NC_060149.1, from coordinate 420,336,555 downwards.
GTTTGTTGCTTGGTAATAACAGAACATGAGGTGTCGATTAACTTCATCTGACCATCTCATCCTCTGTCTGTTTTCCTTCTAGGGTGGTTGCAGGAAGCATATCCTGCAAAACACCTCTATTTGGATTTGAATCATTTTCCAGTTGGCTAGTAGTGTCGTTACCATTGTGGGCGGGCATAGGGTTCAAGCGTCGTCCCTGACCATGACGGCGCTTGTCCGAGGCTTCTTTAGTTCTGCCCTGAACCAACTAATCACACTAAAGGGGGGGGGTTAGCCCTATTAGTGGTTTGTTCTTTTCGTCGCCTTTTACGACTGGCGGAACATACCGGAGGCCTATTCTTTTCCCGGGCCTCCACAGGAATTATCATCATCATCATCATCACCACACAACTTTGCCTGCAGGTCAGTGTTACGTGATTCCCAAAACCTCTTCATTCTTTTGCTGTATTCCTGTTTCCTTTGTTCTGTCCACATTTTGCCTGTTTTCTTCCCTTTTTTTACTTCAAATTTTATGTTCATGATTTTGTTACTGAGACTGTTTCATTTATCATTTCAATACTGATCCCTACTTGTTTTAGGTCTTCTTCTAGTTCTTGAAACCAATTTTTTTTATTGAACTGTTTAATTCATCAAAAATTCTGTTGTCGAGTGTTGTTCATTCTGTGTATTTGTCCATGGAATGTTAGCGTTTTCCTCTAATACCTGTGACCCAGTCTGTTCGCTCCTATAATTCTTTGGTTGGTCTCTACATCCATATACTACCTCTGCGTACTGCTCCAAAATTTTTTCTGAGGATTTTATCTCGTACTTTTTCTGTCTCTGTGAGGCCTAATGCTCCGATACTGGTTGTTTCTGATGCGTAGACTGCTTCAGGTAGTACAACTGTGTTGTAAGGAATGAATCTGGCCTGACTTGAAATACTTCGTTTATTGTGGTAAGTCAGTTTGTAAGCTTTCTGAAGTTTGTGTTCTTTCTATGTTGGAGGCCTATTTGATCCTCCTGTTTGTATATATTCCCCAAGATACTTGAATTTTTCATTTCTTTTAATCTTTCCGTATTTTGTGTACATGGCTTGGTGGTGTTTGTTCTTTCTTCCGATGTATTGGGTTTTCTCATTTGACACCTGTGGACCAGATGTGGCAGAGATTTCATGTGAGTATTCCAAGGCCTTTTGTGCTTCTTGTATACTGTTGCTGATTATTGCCAGGGCATCTGCAAATACCAGGTGTTTTATGATCGTCTTATTTGCACATGTTCTTCCTAACTGAATCCCTTTTACTTTTTCTTCCCATTGTTTGATAATATTATCCAAGACCAAGTTGAATAAAAGGGTGACATACCATCTCCTTTTCTGACCCCTCTATGTATCTCGATTTGGTCTGAGCTTTCTGAAATACATTTTATTTTGGATGTGGTGTCTGTGAGTGTTCGTCGTATAAGTGTCCTAATTTTTCTGTCTATTCTATAGTCTTCTAGTGTGTCAAAGACAGTCTGCCTCTCTACGGAGTCGTAGGCCTTCTTAAAGTCCACGGATTTGACTATCGCGTTGCTCGTTTGTTTGACCTTCAGGAGCGATCTCAGATTCCAAATCTGTTCAATACAGGACCATTCTATTCTGAACACTGCTCGGTATTCACATATTTTTGTATTAGTTTGCAGTTCTCGTCTCTTGTATAATTCCTTTCAGATAATTTTGTAGGTGACTGATAATAACTAGATACATCTGTAGTTATTAGGGTCTGCCTTGGGGCCCTTTTTGTGGAAAGGGTGAATATTCCTGTGGAATGTTCTCTGTAATCCATGTTTCTGTAAGAATTTTACAAGTTTTCTTTGTGATGGTCCTCGAGTTTCCAGATCTCATGGAGAGGCAGAGGAGGACGGAGGGGGAGGGAGGCGCAGGTGGTTTTGTGTATGTGTGTGTGTTTGGGGGGGGGGAGTGTTTGTGAACATATATTTGAATCGAGGTAACTTACAGTTTTTCCTTCCTACATTGCCACTGTGGACGATGGTCACCAGATTACGTACCTGAAAGGAAGCAAAAAAAAATTACTTATTGACAAAATTTCTAATATTTACTTTTTGAAGAACCATATATAATAATTTGATGTTTTCTGCGCACCTTAATCTGCACTTAACAAATATTTCTTGAATGACATTTTTAGAAAGGCCATACAACTTCAACAGAAAACGGTTCGGAAAATTTTGCACATTACGCATATTCTTAGGGTTTTAGGACGTCTCACCCCGGCAAGTAAAGTGAGAAGTCGAAAAACAGCATCTTTACTTTATATCAATGAAAAATGTGTGTGATGCGCCCCAACGTACACGAAAAATGTAATGGAATTTACTGTCATCAATACTTACTTGAAATTTAAAGGAAGCTTATACTACGTCATTATAAGTTTTATAGAATTAATCCTTTAAGTAGAGTTTTCCCAAGTACTACAATTTTAAGCTGTGTCACTTTTCTTGCTAGAGTGCGATTTGCAAATGATGCAATGCCCGCTTCCGTAGCTGAGTGGCCGCGCAAAACCGACTGGCATGCTAAGGACCTGGGTTCGATTTCGGTACGACCAGGAATTTTTCCTTGGGAGGAGGATTGTAACAAGGTGTACTCAGCCTCGTGATGCCAATTGAGGGGCTACATGATCGACCAGTAGCGGCTCCAGGTCACGAAAACAAACGGCTAGGAGAGCAGTGTTACTGGCCCCATGCCTCTCCACACCGCATGCAATGACACCATTGGTGGAGGACGACAAGGCGGTAGGTCGATACCGATGTCGGTATCGATTTTTTTTTTTTACGTTTACGTTATATGACAAAATAATTTTTCACTGAGCAAGTTATGTCTGCTACAAGTTTGTAATGTTTGGAAGCTAGTGTGAAACACTTTGGTACAGATTTGGAATGCGGGTCAGAAGCATATAAAAGGGAAGGAAAGGAAACTAAGTAACGTTCTCTTCCTATCCGAAGCTAACGGAATGAAGAAAAAAAGATGTCAGTCTATTTACTATATTATGGGAAACTTTGTGACTTAATGTAGTCTAACCTACTCACACTATGGTCTAAAAGGAACATGTTTAAATTGAAATAAACTGAGAGTTTCGTGGCACCGCTCGTAAGAGGAAGGAGCACAGACGTCGTTGCAGCGGATGAGCATACACATTTTAAAAAAATTGCAGATTTATGTGGATCGTATTACGCTGAGGTGTACTAGATATCTGTTTCGCGAAAACTGTAGGCTAAATACATACATTACGATATTAATCCTACAGCCAGCGATTAATGAGGCTTAAGAACATGAAAATCGACTTACTTCGTTTCTGGATTAAGACAGTTCATATGAACTATACAGAACCTTAATTATTCATACATCTAACAACCGGTTTATGGGATTACGTTACCTGCTAGCGCCCCGTTCGTGCGGTTTGTTGTGGCTGCTTCGAATAGATGAGGATGTTTCCTGTAAATGGGACTGTTCAGATATTAAGAAAGCGTGAAACACCGTCACGGGACTGCTGGCGAATTAACTTATTTATTATCAAGTATGTATGTATGTATGTATGTATGTATGTATGTATTAAACCGGGGACCTAGAAACGACGGAGAGGCTTCGTCCCGCCGTAGCCCTCGGTGGTTCGCAACCCTGCAACAGGCCACAGCAGTCTACCCACCCCACCGCCACCTCTCACCGAACCCAGGGTTACTGTGCGGTGAGCAGAAGATGATGCCAATCCTGAGCGGTCCATTCGGCATGTTGTTGGGCCCATCTGTACCGCGCTGCATGGTGTCGTGGTTGCAAAGATGGACCTCGCCATGGACGTCGGGAGTAAAGTTGCGCATCATGCAATCTATTGCGCACAGTTTGAGTCATACCACAAAGTTCTGTGGCTGCACGAAAAGCATTATTCAACATGGTGGCTTTGCTGTCAGGGTCCCTCAGAGCCATAATCCGTAGGTAGCCGTCATCTACTGCAGTAGTAGCCCTTGGGCGGCCTGAGCAGGGCATGTCATCGACAGTTCCTGTCTCTCTGTATCTCCTCCATGTCCGAACAACATCGCTTTGGTTCAGTCGGAGACGCCTGGACAGTCCCCTTGTTGTACTTCCTGGCACGAAGTAACAATGCGGACGCAATCGAACCGCGGTATTGACCATCTAGGCACGTTTGAACTACAGACAACACGAGCCGTGTACCTCCTTCCTGGTGGAATGACTGGAACTGATCGGCTGTCGGACCCCCTCTAATAGGCGCTGCTCATGCATGGTTGTTTACATCTTTTGGCGGGTTTAGTGACATCTCTGAACAGTCAAAGGAACTGTGTCTGTGATACAATATCCACAGCCAACTTCAATCCTCAGGAGTTCTGGGAACTGGGGTGATGCAAAACTTTTTTTGATGTGTGTATAACTGTGGTGGGGGTGACAATGTCGTTACACTCGTCATTTAACCTATTAGAGCGAAGTCGTGTGCGTAGAACGTCTGAATCGTGCAAACTTTGCATATTATTGCAATTTAACTGTTCGAGTATGTTATCTTCTCTGACGGAGAATAGTGACTAGCTCAGTATTTTCCCAAACGAGCGTGAAAATCGCCTAAAAACTACATTAAGGATGGCCAGTGTACCAGCCCAACGATCGTTGACCAGTCACGTGGATTCGACCTGGATTTTGTTCATCTCCCGGTCTTGCAAAATAGCGCGCTGCGTGTTATGGTATACGAGTGGGTCCAGTCGCAGTTGCATTTCAGGGAAAACATTGTCTTTACATTTACCTTTACCTCACGCTTCCCATAATTTCCTCAAACTGACTTTTCACCGATGTTTATCGCGTGTTCGGAAATCACCGTTACAAATCTCTATGACTTTTAGATGGTAGTGAGTACGTAATATTTTGAATAGGAATCCATGTCCGGAAACGTACCGTTTGCTGAGGGAAAGAGAAAATTCTCAGAGTTGCTTGTCCTGCTATGCAGTAGGGTGCATAGGATAACGTGTACTATGTCATGCAGCCACCTGATGTCAATGTCTGTCTTCCTGAGAGACCTATTCAATGCCTGTGCGTCTCTGATACAGCAAATGCGACTCGCTACACGTTTCCGGAACACACAGACTGCTCCTTGTGTATGATGAGGTTCGAAGTAACGGAAGAATTGCTACTCAGCTGTATCACGAACGTTTTCCGCATCGTAGCACGCCATCGCACAAACTTTTTGTCGAAGTTACGCAGCGGCTCCGAGGAACAGACACCCTCACTGCGAGGAGACAGGAATGTGGTGCTCTACGGTAATGCCGCACGTCCGAATTCGAAGAAAATGTAGTGCGTCGCGTTGAAGAGTACCATTCAACGAGTACTTAAACAACTGCGCTTGCAATGGGTGTTAGTCACAGTAGCCTCTGGGACGTTGTGGGTGTGCAGCAATTGCATCCGTACCACTTACAAGGGGTACACGCTGTGAGTCCAGCCGATTCTTTACAACGCATAGCCTACTGCACATGGTTCCTGCATCGCTGCAACGACACAGCCTTGTTTCCACAGAGAGTTAATTTCATAGACGAATGTAAGTTCACTAGGGACTGTGTTCTGAATTAGCGAAACAGTCATGTCTGGGTAAACGAAAACCCTGGTGCCACGTATGTTCAGGGATTTCAGCATCGATTTGGTATTTACGTGCGGGCAGGTATTCTGAACAGTCATGTGATTGGCCATACTTTCTTCTACTCAAGCTAACTGGTCCTGCACACTTGATCCACCTACAAAACGTATTGGACCCGTTCTTGAAAGCTGTGCCACTGAATGTCCTTCAGTAAGTATTGTTTCAGCATGATGGTGCACCATATCGCTTTTCACGTGCGGTTGGGAGACATCTCAGCAGGCGATATGGTGAAAGAGGGATAGGCTGACGTGGTCCAACGGCTTGGCCACCGCGATCGCCGGATTTAACTCTATGGACTACTACTTGTGGGGTCGTATGCAAAGTTTAATTTACGAGACTCCTGTAGAGACAGAGGAAGATCTGCTGGCACAAGTTCTGGCCGCTGCACTAGAAATTGAAGAGACACCAGGTGGGATGGTGAGTGTGTACCAGAACATGCTTCGCAGGTACAATGTCTGTAACAAAGTTGGTAGTCACCACATCGAGCCGCTGTTGTAATGCATCAGTACTGTTCTGTATGTACAGTCTGCGGGGTTCTTTTTGTTTTGTTTTAGAGTAATGTGTTTCAGTGTTAATACAAACAAGTGTACTTAAGTGATAAATAGGTGTTTCGTTATGTTTCCGTTCGAATTGTTACCCAGTAATTGTACTACGTGACGCCTATTTCAATTTCTCAAGCAGAAGTGGATGAGTTAAACATTTGAACTGTAACCGTCGTAGAATGGAAACGGTACGTTTCCGGATTAGGGTTCCCACTCAAAATATTATGTACTCACTCCCCTCTACAAGTTCTAGAAGTTTATAACAGGAATTTCGCAACACCCTGTATACAGGAAGAAACAGCCGACACTTACGTTGAAGAGTGGAACGCCTATATTTGGTGTTAACTTTCTCCGCAAGCGCAACCCGTTTCGTACAGTGTCTTTCGTGTTAGGCCTCAACATTTTACTGTACCGTAACAATTAGCGAACTAAAGTGCACGTCATTTATGACGGCGGCCGACTTTAGGTTCGTTCTGCGCATCTGACGTCACAAAACACAATCAGCCAATGAACAGAGAACGACGTTGCCAGAGCTCGATTGCAGTGCAGAGCACGGACGAGTGTCTTCAGTTTTAGAAATGTTCAATCATAAATAAAGTAATTGAACAAAAGCAATGTCTTGATAGCAGACTTTCTTTTATAAAAAGTTTGGAAAAGCATTCTTTATACCAATTGCTTCATATTCTATTAATTAATTAAACCAAATAAGCAATGCGCCTCCTAATTCAGGCGAAAGCAAGAAAAGGTGTTTGTATCATTCTCACTAACCGCTTTTTCGCAATAAAGAACAACGGTAATTGTTTATTTCCTATTTTACTTCGACGAAACGTGAGTAATTCATAATCATACCAACAGCGTTTGTCGGTATTCTGTCGCGCGATATTTTAAAGTCTCCGGCTGATATATTGAATGACGAACTGCGTTAGTCTAATGGTTAAAGTGCATGGCTGCTGAGTGAAAGGTTCTGAGTTCAAACCTTGATTGGTGGTTAATATTTTCTTTATTTTAAAAACAATATCGAAGTGTCTTACTTCATGAATTTTATTCGTTTGAATGTAAATTTTTTAAATTTCTAGTGGCAACTAAAATCGACCATACGGGAAGTATACTCTATGGACTCTTACCTCTGCAAGCTCTTCAAAATTTCGTGCAATGGTTTACTACATCTAATGCTGCACAATAACTGTGTTGAACATCGAAACAAAATTAAGTCATTTATGGGGGGAAGGTATCAGTCAAGATGTGTAAAAATCAAATTTTTGGGCCAAATAGTTTTTGTGAAATCGAGTGATAAAGTGTGTCAAAGCAGTCGAAACACCATGTGTCTGCACAGGCGAGCAGTGCGATGATGACAAAATCGCGCACATCGCGGAATGTGGGGAGCACGTCTCTGTAGCAGCGAAAGGGTTAATGCAGCCGTGGTGGCTTTACTTCATAACCTGCGCGCTCCCCCCTGAACGTAAGTTTGCGAAGTACACTATACTGTGGCGCCGCTACTCTTGGCGCGTACAACTGGCAACGCAGCAATCTCCCGCGTCTGGGCGGGCATGCGCGAACCGCCAAGATAAAAGAATTGAACTATAGTATTAGTGATTCGACATAATTCCCAGTCATTCAGCTGCGGGCCATAGAATATCTGGAGGTAGTGAAGACGGCAGCAGAGGCCTCCCACTGCTCTCTCTTGCAGTGCAAGAACTTGCCTCGTAGAGCGATGTGCGGCGCCAGCCCCGTTCGCCCGACAGCGTGGGTAGTTACGGAGCGACAGACTGCAATTACTCACTTCTGATTTAAAGTATGACACGTATGACAACACTAATTCTTTTCTTATATGTTGCATGTGTTCCATACCGTATCATTAGCTAGAATTCCAGTTTTCCTCAGATACAAGTTATCACCAACGGCGCTATGACTAACGTGCTATGCTCAACTTCTTGTCTTTTACGCGCGTTCGACAGCAGCTGCGTTTGCCATAAAATAACGGAAGGACGAAAGGCAGCGCCAGTCTGAACATTTCTCCGTGCGGCAGCAAATCTACAAATATCGTATACCCAGGTGTGGTGGTGTACAGCACGTTTGTCGAAATTATAACACCGTGGACGATACATGTGACGAAAATGATTTTCTTTCTAGAGGCTAGATACGTGACAATACACAAACGATTACAATTACGAAACTGTACACGCTCTGACTGTGGATTCTGTATCGTGTAAAACCTCCATGTAGTGCAATCAGAGTTAGTAAACATCGTGATATGTAGTCAATGAGGTCCTGAATGTATTCACGAGGAATTTCCCTCCACTGAATTTGTATAAGAATCCAAAAAGCATCAAAACTGGTTGCTGGAAGATCATAGCGGAAGTGCAGCCAATTAACCACATCACAGATACATTCGATGGAAGTGAACGTGTAGACCAACGAAGCATTTCTACCCGTCTCGCACATTCCTTGGCACTTGTCCGTGGGTATTTTCCGGTTGGTATATGGCATGTAGAATTGCCTAGAGAAGGGGCACTTCATCGAGCTCTAATTCATCTGACGTAGCTATTACTATTCTGAGCTTCCCCCGTCGTTAAGAGTCCGCCTGATTAGGAGAGTGGTAACATGTTTGCCAACCATGCAGCGGGCCCGTGTTCGATTCCCGGCCGGCTTGGAGATTTCTCCGCTCGTGGACTGGGTGTTGTATTGTCTTCCTCCCCCACCACCACCACCACCACCATCACCACCGTCACCGAAGCACAAGTCGCCCATTGTGGCGCCACCTGAAATAAGACTAACTCGGCGACCGGAATTCCCCGGATGGGGCCTCCCGGCCACCAATGCCACACGATCATTTCATTTGATTTAATTTCATTTCCGACGTTAAGAGTCAAGTTCAACTACACTCCTGGAAATGGAAAAAAGAACACATTGACGCCGGTGTGTCAGACCCACCATACTTGCTCCGGACACTGCGAGAGGGCTGTACAAGCAATGATCACACGCACGGCACAGCGGACACACCAGGAACCGCGGTGTTGGCCGTCGAATGGCGCTAGCTGCGCAGCATTTGTGCACCGCCGCCGTCAGTGTCAGCCAGTTTGCCGTGGCATACGGAGCTCGATCGCAGTCTTTAACACTGGTAGCATGCCGCGACAGCGTGGACGTGAACCGTATGTGCAGTTGACGGACTTTGAGCGAGGGCGTATAGTGGGCATGCGGGAGGCCGGGTGGACGTACCGCCGAATTGCTCAACACGTGGGGCGTGAGGTCTCCACAGTACATCGATGTTGTCGCCAGTGGTCGGCGGAAGGTGCACGTGCCCGTCGACCTGGGACCGGACCGCAGCGACGCACGGATGCACGCCAAGACCGTAGGATCCTACGCAGTGCCGTAGGGGACTGCACCGCCACTTCCCAGCAAATTAGGGACACTGTTGCTCCTGGGGTATCGGCGAGGGCCATTCGCAACCGTCTCCATGAAGCTGGGCTACGGTCCCGCACACCGTTAGGCCGTCTTCCGCTCATGCCCCAACATCGTGCAGCCCGCCTCCAGTGGTGTCGCGACAGGCGTGAATGGAGGGACGAATGGAGACGTGTCGTCTTCAGCGATGAGAGTCGCTTCTGCCTTGGTGCCAATGATGGTCGTATGCGTGTTTGGCGCCGTGCAGGTGAGCGCCACAATCAGGACTGCATACGACCGAGCCACACAGGGCCAACACCCGGCATCATGGTGTGGGGAGCGATCTCCTACACTGGCCGTACACCACTGGTGATCGTCGAGTGGACACTGAATAGTGCACGGTACATCCAAACCGTCATCGAACCCATCGTTCTACCATTCCTAGACCGGCAAGGGAACTTGCTGTTCCAACAGGACAATGCACGTCCGCATGTATCCCGTGCCACCCAACGTGCTCTAGAAGGTGTAAGTCAACTACCCTGGCCAGCGAGATCTCCGGATCTGTCCCCCATTGAGCATGTTTGGGACTGGATGAAGCGTCGTCTCACGCGGTCTGCACGTGCAGCACGAACGCTGATCCAACTGAGGCGCCGGGTGGAAATGGCATGGCAAGCCGTTCCACAGGACTACATCCAGCATCTCTACGATCGTCTCCATGGGAGAATAGCAGCCTGCATTGCTGCGAAAGGTGGATATACACTGTACTAGTGCCGACATTGTGCATGCTCTGTTGCCTGTGTCTATGTGCCTGTGGTTCTGTCAGTGTGATCATGTGATGTATCTGACCCCAGGAATGTGTCAATAAAGTTTCCCCTTCCTGGGACAATGAATTCACGGTGTTCTTATTTCAATTTCCAGGAGTATATTATGTACGTTGGCACCTTTATCACAACACTTAGGGCTTTTTCCGTATAACGAGATAGGCTACCAGAAGAAAGTCATAACAGTAGCGTCTAACACATATGCCATCATTACCCTGCACTGGAGCTCGTCGGAAAACTTTAAATATTGCGAATCCGAACGCCTGCGACAGCCTTACCGCGTAGTCCGGTGTTTACAATTTCTGGGCAGTGGAAGTAGACGAAATGGTAATCGTAGAATCAGACCAGCTCCCAGGAAATTAATACCTGGTAATATTTTTCGTAACAGGGTACTGCAGACTTCCACAGGGTGTATCAAGAAATTAATCTAACAACGTACCCAGATTTTCTACACGGGATGACACACAAAATATAGTTTTGGTCTGTATGATTAATGCTCGCAAATTATCTCCCTGAGTATTGAAGGTACTGTGTTTCATTTTTATGGGACGATGTAATTTTAATGATGTTTGATAGCCCGTAAGAAAACTGAGTATAATGACGTCATACATGACGATGTGTCCGGAAGATGTAGGACTACGATATGTGAGCTGAAGCGTGCCAAACTACAGGCAGATAACCATTATTTATTTATTTATTTATTTACACATCTAGTTCCGTAGTACCAAATTGAGGAGCAAATCTCCACGGTCACGGAACGTGTCAGTACATAAAATTACTACATAAAAGTACTAACAGATAAAATAAAATGTTAATGAACCCCAAAAAAGTAAAGCCATAAGTTTAAGTAAACGCAATCAACAATACAACAAGAATCAGCTTAATTTTTCAAGGGACTCCTCTACAGAATAGAATGAGTGATTTAGATTTGAAAGAGTGTGGATTACTGCTAAGATGTTTGAATTCTTGTGGTGGCATACTGAAAATGGATGCAGCAGCGTACTGCACCCTTTTCTGCACAAGTGTTAAGGAAGTGATTCCTTGTGGAATGGTAATTGTCGGTGTGAAATTTGGCATGTATACTGGGTCATTTTGTGAATGCGTGACTGCGAACATAAATGTTTGTGATACGACCGTGCTCTTCTTTCTAGTCGTACTGAACGTTTTTAAGTCACTGAGCAGTTGTTTTGAAAAAGGCGCAGCGTTTTAATACCTCGGTAAATACATTTGCCAGTACTGACAATGCAGTAAAGTGCCATCACCTACTGAAAACCTTGCTTCGATGTTCCGATACGTTTGTGAAAACATGTCAAGAATTCCATATCACTGGACACTCTTTATATAAAAATCTATTGGCAGATGTTCCTGCACGCCACTGGAAAGAAGAGAAGGTGACAAACTAAGCATCAGTAGTAATCAGTCTAATACACACTATTTCTGTCGAAGTAGTAGATTCAACATCTTGTATCAGAAAACAAATTCATCCCGTTTGTGACTTCCTGTGATGAAAACTGTTACCTCATACATTTTCCTAATGGGTACGCATTACTTTTACTACTTCTATATTATTTTCATACTTCTGTTAATTACATAGGTGTTATACAAATACATGATAAACAAAAGATAACTAAAGTTACGAGAATGAATCTTTCACACTGCAGCGAAGTGTTCTGGAAACAGTCCCGTAGGCTGTGGCTTAGCCATTTCTCTGCTACATCGTTTCTTCCAGGAGTGCTAGTCCTGAAAACGTCTGACGTTTGGAAGTAGGAGAGGCATTGGCGGAAGTAAGGCTGTGAGGGCGGGCCGTGAGTAGTGCCAAAATCAAAGTAAGCACCTCGGCTTTAAGTGGAGTGATATATCTACCCAAGAAAACGATTAATATTTGGCATTGGTAGAGAGAGAGAGAGAGAGAGAGAGAGAGAGAGAGAGAGCGCTTTGTATCGTGACGAGAGCCGCCAGAAACATGATAAACGTCGACCAAGTTTTGCGGCCAGATTGTACATTTTTCCCTGACGCCAAACCAAATATCTTTGCCTGTCTTGCCGGTCTCTGACTTTTTTCCTCCCCAGACTCAAGAGTACTGATACATATTAATTTATCAGCTTTTAGTGATTGCAACATTGGAGCCTCAAATCAAACCTAGGCGTCATATATTGACCAGCGCTAATTATCTGGGTTTGATTCTCGAGACAGATTAATAATGATGATGAAGCGTTTGAAATCAAGCCAGAAACACAGTCCTCTGACGGTACAAGATATTTGGGAAAATCATGGAAAGCTACAAAGAAAATAGAGTTTAAATCGAGAATGTTTGGAGATCAGTTATGAGCATGCAATAGAGACAAAATATTATTCGGTGTAAGCTTGGTTTCTTTTTTAAGCGTGATTTCCCTAAATCGCTCCAGGCAAATGCCGGGATGGTTCCTTTCAAAGGGCACGGCCGACTTCCTTCCCCGTCCTTCCCTAATCCGATGAGACCGACGACCTCGCTGTCTGGTCTCCTTCCCCAAACCAACCAACCAACCAATCTTTTTTAAGCGAAAGCGAAGAAAATGTGTTTTTAATTTCGTGTCTAATTTTATTATGTATGGAATTTAACAAAAATCTGGACAAATCACTTTCATCTACAATAAATTTGAACAAATCGTTCACTTCATTAACGAACTTATTGTATATTCACTATATTGTTATACAAGTGAAATACTTGTTTTAGGAAAAAAAAAATCTTTCGATGCAGTTGCCGCAGTTCTTCAGTTTAATTTCTCTAATTTACTTACAAAAGCAGCTAAAAAATATAGAAGAATAGTACAGAAAAACTCTGCAGCAAGAAGTTAAAATCAATTACGCTGTGTTTTTTTAAAGAGTTTTGTTGTATATACGAATTGTATTTACTCTTATCTTCTCTTTTACTATTAATTAATTCCTTGTTAATCTAAATAATTTAAAGAATGTGATGATACTGGTTAAGCTATGTATAATTTTTTTTTCAGATTGAATTTTGTTGTTTTTCAGCACATTAAATAATTTTTAGTTAAAAAAGAAGAATGTAGCTCAGTCGGTAAGAGTATTGGCCAAAACGTTAAGGCGTCCGGGTTTGAGTGCAGGTTCAGCACACAGCTCTGATCTGCCTAAGAAATTAACTTCAGTTAATTGTACGTTTAGTTATCGAGTACTCAGTGGAAATTTGTGAGAATCATCTTTAAAGTTTGTATCACATTTAAGTTGAAACTAACATACATAGTGTCCATTTTTTCTCATTGTTTAATGACCCCAATACGACTTCTGCACGAATAGTGTTGAAGGGCGTCTTCCATACAAAAGTTTCTGCAAGCGCTGTTTGATGCTACTGTTTATTTATGAAACCACACGCTGGCGCGATTTTAAAGGGCAAAGAAGTATTGGCGACGGTGTCCTAGGAGAGAAGCAGGCGGCGTGCGTACTCGCAACCATAATGGCCGACGCGTGGAACAGGAAACGACACCTGCAACATCCTGGGCCTCGCCTTCCCACGTCTAGGAGTCATCGACTTCCTCTCCTCGGCTGCGCTTCTCGCGTTGCTGCTTTCTGCTTATCTTCATCTTTATCACTGCCAAGCACTATCCGTGGCTCTGTAACTGGTCGGTTATGGTCTCCGCAGACTACCAAATAAACTTCACGTATCTGTCAAATTATTTGGCAGTGTGCTACTTGTTTGATGTTTTTTCCAACACTGTCTGAGTCTGAGGTAAATTTAGACTGACGGGTGATGTGACAGAAGTCTTACCTTTTACGTATGCGTATGTCAAGCAATAATCAGTTTTTTGCCGGACTACTGTCTGTAGTTTTGATACATTTGGCAACTGGAACGGATATCGAAGATTTGAAGTTTTTATCCTGCATTGCAACTCGTACATTACCCACTAGATTCAAAATATTTCGTAATACAATACTGACAGCGTGACATCTGCTTTAAGAGTGAGATTAAATTTGACGTCTTGGTTGGTACGTCTGTGAGCTTAATTGACAAAACCGTGGATAGCAAATAGCTAATTTGGCAAATAAGTTTGCTCGTTTACTGGGGCCTTTACTCTTCCCTCCAGCGATTGGTGCACCATGACTGCAGGGGAGTACAATGCAAGTGGTAGCAGAGCGTCAGTTTTCTGGAAAACTGGAGTTCTGTGGACTTCAAAATAGGGAGATTCAAAAATGGTTCAAATGGCTCTGAGCGCTATGGGACTTAACATCTGAGTTCATTAGTCCCCTAGAACTTAGAACTACTTAAACCTAACTAACCTAAGGACATCACACACATCCATGCCTGAGGCAGGATTCGAACCTGCGACGTAGCGGTCGCGCGGTTCCAGACTGAAGCGCCTAGAACCGCTCGGCCACACCAGCCGGCAAAGTAGGGAGATCCTAAGCAGTTAGTTCACCTAAATTTGGTTAGCTGCGACATTTGTTAGCTTTTTCCAATGTTCCTTCTGTGAATGGAGTCTCTGATAAAGTTATTTCCATTTAATCTCTGCGCTAGTCCTTTTTCCTTAAAAAGACCTCGTGGAGGGCGTAACGGTCCACCGGATGTCAACAGCCACCATGCCATCTTCTGTCTTGCGGCATTATGCGGATTCTATATGGAGGGGTATGTGGTGAGTATACCACACTCCTGGGCCACTACTATGCGGTGAAGTAACTCTTCAGTTGACATCACGAGGAGGAGTGCACCCCGTACTAGTCTCTCCTCCTCCCCCCCCCCCCCCCCCCCACACCGAGGAAGAAACCTTGCCAGTATCGAAAATCGAACCTGCATCCTCTGTAGGGCAACCAACTACGCTGGTCATCAGCTACGGATGCGGAATTTTCACCAAAAATCAGATTAAATGCACACGGAGAACTTCCATATCGATTATTCAAGGCTTGCTTACTTGATGTTCCTATCATTCCACGGACATAAACCAGTAATTCGTCTTTTCAATAGCACCGAGGAGACATATTTGAATATGAATGGACCAGACTATTACCGGGAAATTTTCATCATCATCATCAACCAGATGACGAAGGTTCAAAAAATTCGCAGCGCATAGTGAAGTACCTAATGTCATCCATAGGTATGGACTGAGAATACTACTGGAGTCCCACCTTCGCTACGCAGAATAGCGCACTGAGATAATACTGGGTATAAAATCGTCCACTAATTCGATTCTCTGTAGGTACCCCAAAACTATCAATAATATAGATAAATTGAGTCCACATTAGTGAATACCGCATAAGACACTTAACCTAGTTTCTTGCCATTTTGTGTTATTCCGAAATGGCGAGGTTCTGTCTGCAGTAAATAATTTGTGCACCCTGATTAGTTCCAACTTGATTGTTGTGACTCATTTTCGTGAGTGTTCGTGTGATATACTAAGATAATGAGGTCAGGAGTCTTCTTCCTTCAACATAGATGCGAAATATGCAACTTGTACTGTGAGCGACTGTTGGGTGCTTACAGAGTTGTGCCGGCCGTGGTGGCCGAGCGGTTCTAGGCGCTACAATCTGGAACCGCGCGACCGCTACGGACGCAGGTTCGAATCCTGCCTCGGGCATGGATATGTGTGATGACTTTAGGTTAGTTAGGTTTAAGTAGTTCTAAGTTCTAGGGGACTGATGACCTCAGATGTTAAGTCCCATAGTGCTCAGAGCCATTTGAACCATTTTTTTTTAAATTTTTTTTTATTACAGAGTTGTGTTTATGTTGTTCTGTGTGCTTACGTAGATGAGAGGAAACAATATACTGCAGCCTGGTGCTGGAGCACTGGCAGATCCGTTGATCAGCAGTAAATCTGTATGTTGACAAAATGATATCTGTAAATATGGTTCTCGGGCGAAACGTCGGATGTCGCTGTGCACATTCAACAATATTTCGTCAGTGCAACTGACCGGCATCTTCAGGTGCAGCGAACACGAGATTTTGTTGAATTTTCGCAACAGCACCCGAAGTCTCGCCCGAGAACCATATTTACAAATACTCCGTCGCAAGCCACAAGCAACACTAGATGATAACTGGCTCCTGAAATGACTAGCTTTGTATTATGAATGAAGATTACGTGCTGTTGAGAGTGCAAGGCCGGACCGTGCAAATACAAAATACCATTAATTTTTTAGAACATATGTCGTGGAGAAAATCAGTGGTCTAGCTAAAATGCTTTAACATTGATTAAAAACAGTATTGATCGCAATATAACATTTATTGCAGTTGTCTTGTGACAGCCAGAGCGAGAGCACCAGCAGCAGCGAGTACTGTTTGTATAAAGCGTTTATTTTGCATTTTGTTTACGACCTTCCACTAAGGAAGGGATTCTATTTGTGTTTATCTGCTCTGCATAGTAACTAACAGTTCTTGATAAAACTTTACGTAGTTTTCGTGTTAGATTTCTTAGTGTTTTCTTGATCGTTTAGAACAAAAAGCGCCCTAAAACCGTCTTTTGTTTGTTTCGCGGCCGTTAGCCACTAGTCACTTGAATCAGCAGTTGTCTTGTGACAGCCAGAGCGAGAGCACCAGTAGCAGCGAGTACTGTTTGTATAAAGCGTTTTTGTACTTATTTGCTACGCTTAGCTTTTAAATAGTTTTCCTGGGAAAACCTAGCGTAGTTTTCGCGTCTCGTATTTCAGTGAGCGTTTCTTGATTATCAGAGTAGCTCATCAGAAGATTATCTTGGGAATTTGTCACCGTATAGAGTAGGGTAAACATAGTCATGTGTAGGGACTGTGGTTGTTGTGAGCGGACGCAAGGAGAATTGGCCACTCTTCGGGGGCAGGTGGAGGCTTTGTCTGTTAGGCTCATCGAGCTCGAGGCGCAGCCGTCGGCTCGTAGTGGCGTTGGGGCAACTGTGGTGAGACCTATGCCTACTTCGGTGGCCTTGGAATCACATGGAACCCCTGATGTCGCTGCGTCTTCCGGCAGTGAGCATCTTACCGGTCAGCCATCACTCCAGGGTGAATGGCGGACAGTGGTGGGCTCGCGCGTGCCTGGCCGAAAGGCGAAGGTGGGATCTGGCCGCGTGGCAGCTGCCTTACCCCTTTCCAACAGGTACGGGGTGCTTCCTAGTGGTGATGACATCGTTTCCGAGCCACCACAGGATGCCTCGCCTGTTGGGCCAGTGGCCGATTCTCCGGCAAGGTCCCGACAGTCACAGAGGGCGGGCCTATTAGTTATAGGGAGCTCCAACGTTAGGCGGGTTATGGAGCCCCTCAGGAAAATAGCGGGTAGGTCGGGGAAGAATGCCAGTGTGCACTCGGTGTGCTTGCCGGGGGGTCTCGTCCGTAATGTGGAGGAGGCCCTTCCGGCAGCTATTGAACGCACTGGGTGTGACCGGCTGCAGATAGTAGCACATGTCGGAACGAATGACGCCTGCCGCTTGGGTTCTGAGGCCATCCTTGGTTCCTTCCGGCGGCTGGCTGATTTGGTGAAGACAACCAGCATCGCACGCGGAGTGCAAGCTGAGCTTAATATCTGCAGCATAGTGCCCTGAGTCGATCGCGGTCCTCTGGTTTGGAGCCGTGTGGAGGGTCTAAACCAGAGGCTCAGACGACTCTGCGACTATAATGGTTGCAAATTCATCGACCTCCGTTATTGGGTGGAGAACTGTAGGGCCCCCTAGACAGGTCAGGCGTGCACTACACACCGGAAGCAGCTACTAGGGTAGCAGAGTACGTGTGGCGTGCACACGGGGGTTTTTTAGGTTAGAGGGACCCCCCCTTGGGCGAAACGATAAAATACCTGACGGCTTACCAGAGAGGACATTATCATCGTTGATAAAGAACGTCCGTCCTCAGAGACCAAAAACAGGAAAAGGTAACGTAATATTGGTAAACTGCAGGAGTATCCAGGGCAAGGTTCCTGAATTAGTATCTCTTATTGAAGGAAATAGTGCGCATATAGTATTAGGAACGGAAAGTTGGTTAAAACCGGAAGTGAACAGTAACGAAATCCTAGACACAGAATGGAATATATACCGCAAGGATAGGATAAACGCCAATGGTGGAGGAGTATTTATAGCAGTAAAGAATTCAATAATATCCAGTGAAGTTATTAGCGAATGCGAATGTGAAATAATCTGGGTTAAGTTAAGTATCAAAGGTGGGTCAGATATGATAGTCGGATGCTTCTATAGACCACCTGCATCAGCAACCGTAGTAGTTGAGCGCCTCAGAGAGAACCTGCAGAACGTCGTGAAGAAGTTTCGTGATCATACTATTGTAATAGGGGGAGACTTCAATCTACCAGGTATAGAATGGGATAGTCACACAATCAGAACTGGAGCCAGGGACAGAGACTCTTGTGACATTATCCTGACTGCCTTGTCCGAGAATTACTTCGAGCAGATAGTTAGAGAACCAACTCGTGAAGCTAACGTTTTAGACCTCATAGCAACAAATAGACCGGAACTTTTCGACTCCGTGAATGTAGAAGAGGGTATCAGTGATCATAAGTCAGTGGTTGCATCAATGACTACAAGTGTAATAAGAAATGCCAAGAAAGGAAGGAAAATATATTTGCTTAACAAGAGTGATAGGGCACAAATCGCAGAATATCTGAGTGACCACCATCAAACGTTCATTTCTGAGGAAGAGGATGTGGAACAAAAATGGAAAAAATTCAGAAACATCGTCCAGTACGCCTTAGATAAGTTCGTACCGACTAAGGTCCAAAGCGATGGGAAAGATCCACCGTGGTATAACAATCATGTACGAAAGTTACTACGGAAACAAAGAAAGCTTCATCATAGGTTTAAGAGTAGTCGAATCATAGCTGATAAGGAAAAGCTGAACGAAGCGAAAAAGAGCGTAAAGAGAGCAATGAGAGAAGCATTCAACGAATTCGAACATAAAACATTGGCAAACAATCTAAACAAGAACCCTAAAAAGTTTTGGTCATATGTAAAATCGGTAAGCGGATCTAAATCCCCTATTCAGTCACTCGTTGACCACGATGGCACCGAAACAGAGGACGACCGAAGAAAGGCAGAAATACTGAATTCAGTGTTCCGAAACTGTTTCGCTGCGGAAAATCGTAACACGGTCCCTGACTTCAGCCGTCGCACGGACGCCAAAATGGAAAATATTGAAATAAACGATATCGGAATTGAAAAACAACTGCTATCACTTAGTAGCGGCAAAGCATCCGGACCAGACGAGATACCCTTAAGATTCTACAGTGATTATGCTAAAGAACTTGCCCCCTTTTTATCAGCAATTTATCGTAGATCGCTGGAAGAACGTAAAGTACCTAGCAACTGGAAGAAAGCGCAGGTCGTTCCCATTTTCAAGAAGGGTCATAAATCAGATGCGAATAATTATAGGCCTATTTCGCTTACGTCAATCTGTTGTAGAATAATGGAACATGTTTTGTGTTCTCGTATTATGACGTTCTTAGATAATACAAATCTCCTTCATCATAACCAACATGGATTCCGCAAACAGAGATCATGTGAAACTCAGCTCGCCCTATTTGCCCAAGAAATTCACAGTGCCGTAGACACTGGCGAGCAGATTGATGCCGTATTCCTGGACTTCAGGAAGGCATTTGATACGGTTCCGCACTTACGTTTAGTGAAAAAAATACGAGCTTACGGAATATCGGACCAGGTTTGTGATTGGATTCAGGATTTCCTAGAAGAAAGAACACAACATGTCATTCTTAACGGTTCAAAATCTGCAGATGTAGAGGTAATTTCGGGAGTACCGCAGGGAAGCGTGATAGGACCTTTATTGTTTACAATATACATAAATGACTTAGTTGACAACATCGGTAGCTCCGTGAGGCTATTTGCAGATGACACGGTTGTCTACAAGAAAGTAGCAACATCAGAAGACTCGTACGTACTCCAGGAGGACCTGCAGAGGATTAATGCATGGTGCGACAGCTGGCAGCTTTCCCTAAACGTAGATAAATGTAATATAATGCGCATACATAGGGGCAGAAATCCATTCCAGTACGATTATGCCATAGGTGGTAAATCATTGGAAGCGGTAACGACCGTAAAATACTTAGGAGTTACTATCCGGAGCGATCTGAAGTGGAATGATCACATAAAACAAATAGTGGGAAAAGCAGGTGCCAGGTTGAGATTCATAGGAAGAATTCTAAGAAAATGTGACTCATCGCCGAAAGAAGTAGATTACAAAACGCTTGTTCGTCCGATTCTTGAGTATTGCTCATCAGTATGGGACCCTTACCAGGTTGGATTAATAGAAGAGATAGACATGATCCAGCGAAAAGCAGCGCGATTCGTCATGGGGACATTTAGTCAGCGCGAGAGCGTTACGGAGATGCTGAACAAGCTCCAGTGGCGGACACTTCAAGAAAGGCGTTACGCAATACGGAGAGGTTTATTATCGAAATTACGAGAGAGCACATTCCGGGAAGAGATGGGCAACATATTACTACCGCCCACATATATCTCGCGTAATGATCACAACGAAAAGATCCGAGAAATTAGAGCAAATACGGAGACTTACAAGCAGTCGTTCTTCCCACGCACAATTCGTGAATGGAACAGGGAAGGGGGGATCAGATAGTGGTACAATAAGTACCCTCCGCCACACACCGTAAGGTGGCTCGTGGAGTATAGATGTAGATGTAGATTAACAGGTTTCTGTCAGAACGTGGTTATCTTCAGACCTACTGTACCATGAAGGTAGGCGGCGGCGGTGAACGGAGGTGTCTTGGCTCCACTTCAGTTCCCATATGATTGTATGAAGATGGTCACATTCCGCCCGAAACCGGTTACCATTGCAAATACATGTTTTACTGCGGTCAAGACATTTTAATCCATTTTTAAACAAAAATACCATGGGTACTGACAACGTGCTGCAGCTTTATTAAACTATTTGTTGTTATTATTAACATTATTATGTCTTTCTTGTTTCAGACGTTATGTCTGGTTAAAAATGGAAGGTGACGCGGACCTTGATCAAGCGTGACTTCCTTTTAACTGTACGGTATATGTTACATTGCATTTAGGAACTTTCGGGTAATTGAACAAGTGTCAATAATTACAGATTTCTGTAGTTGTATATGTAAGTTTGGATGTAGCTGTATTGCATTGATGTACTGGTGGATATTGTGTGGTATGACTCCTGTAGTTTATAGTATAATTGGTATAACGTCAACTTTATCCTGATGCCACATGTCCTTTACTTCCTCAGCCACTTGGATGTATTTTTCAATTTTTTCTCCTGTTTTCTTTTGTATATTTATTGTATTTGGTATGGATATTTCGATTAGTTGTGTTAAATTCTTCTTTTTATTAGTGAGTATGATGTCAGGTTTGTTATGTGGTGGTGTTTTATCTGTTATAATGGTTCTGTTCCAGTATAATTTGTATTCATCGTTCTCCAGTACATTTTGTGGTGCATACTTGTATGTGGGAACATGTTGTTTTATAAGTTTATGTTGTAAGGGAAGCTGTTGATGTATTATTTTTGCTACATTGTCATGTCTTCTGGGGTATTCTGTATTTGCTAGTATTGTACATCCGCTTGTGATGTGATCTACTGTTTCTATTTGTTGTTTGCAAAGTCTGCATTTATCTGTTGTGGTATTGGGATCATTAATAATATGCTTGCTGCAATATCTGGTGTTTATTGTTTGATCCTGTATTGCAATCATGAATCCTTCCGTCTCACTGTATATATATTGCCTTTTCTTAGCCATGTGTTGGATGCGTCTTGATCGATGTGTGGCTGTGTTAGATGATACGGGTGCTTGCCATGTAGTGTTTTCCTTTTCCAATTTACTTTCTTCGTATCCGTTGATGTTATGTGATCTAAAGGGTTGTAGAAGTGGTTATGAAATTGCAGTGGTGTAGCCGATGTATTTATATGAGTGATTGCTTTGTGTATTTTGCTAGTTTCTGCTCGTTCTAGAAAGAATTTTCTTAAATTGTCTACCTGTCCATAATGTAGGTTTTTTATGTCGATAAATCCCCTTCCTCCTTCCTTTCTGCTTAATGTGAATCTTTCAGTTGCTGAATGTATGTGATGTATTCTATATTTGTGGCATTGTGATCGTGTAAGTGTATTGAGTGCTTCTAGGCCTGTGTTACTCCATTTCACTACTCCAAATGAGTAGGTCAATATTGGTATAGCATAAGTATTTATAGCTTTTGTGTTGTTTCTTGCTGTCAATTCTGTTTTCAGTGTTTTTATTAGTCTTTGTCTATATTTTTCTTTTAGTTCTTCTTTAATATTTGTATTATCTATTCCCATTTTTTGTCTGTATCCTAGATATTTATAGGCATCTGTTTTTTCCATCGCTCCTATGCAGTCGCTGTGGTTATCCAATATGTAATCTTCTTGTTTAGTGTGTTTTCCCTTGACTATGCTATTTTCCTTACATTTGTCTGTTCCAAAAGCCATATTTATATCATTGCTGAATACTTCTGCTGTCTTTAGTAATTGGTTGAGTTGTTGATTTGTTGCTGCCAGTGGTTTTAGATCATCCATGTATAGCAAATGTGTGATTTTGTGTGGGTATGTTCCAGTAATATTGTACCCATAATTTGTACTATTTAGCATGTTGGATAGTGGGTTCAGAGCAAGGCAGAACCAGGAAGGACTTAATGAGTCTCCTTGGTATATTCCACGCTTAATCTGTATTGGCTGTGATGTGATATTATTTGAATTTGTTTGGATATTAAGTGTGGTTTTCCAATTATTCATTACTATGTTTAGGAACAGTATCAATTTAGGATCTACTTTGTATATTTCCAATATCTGTAGTAACCATGAGTGGGGTACACTATCAAAAGCTTTTTGGTAATCAATGTATGCATAGTGTAGCGACCTTTGTTTAGTTTTAGCTTAATATGTCACCTCTGCATCTATTATCAGTTGCTCTTTACATCCTCGTGCTCATTTGCAACAGCCTTTTTGTTCTTCATTTATAATTTTGTTCTGTGTTGTATGTGTCATTAATTTCTGTGTAATGACTGAAGTTAATATTTTGTATATTGTTGGTAGGCATGTTATGGGGCGATATTTAGCTGGGTTTGCTGTGTCTGCTTGATCTTTAGGTTTCAGATAAGTTATTCCATGTGTAAGTGTATCAGGAAATGTGTATGGGTCTGCAATGTAACTGTTAAACAATTTAGTTAGATGTGAATGTGTTGAGGTGAATTTATTATTATTATTATTATTATTATTATTATTATTATTATTATTATTATTATTATTATTATTATTATTATGTGGGATTAGACCCTGTTGGATCACACAAATCATCTTGATTCTTTTTCCTTTTTGTCGGCACTGCTCTCATTTTTTCTGCCTGGGCCCTCTTACTTTCCTCTGTCCAATTTGTTTCTGCTTTCTTCGGAGCTTCGTTCTCTGACTCAACTTCCCATCTGTCAACTTTCTGATTAACTAGTGTGTAAATCTAGGGACCGATGACATCAGCAGTTTGGTCCCATAGACCTTACCACGAATTTCCAAAATTTTCCAATTTCTTAGTTGTTTGACGAGATTTTAGTCTATAGCTCTCTTCTGGTTTCTTTGGTCCTAGTATTTTTCTGATGATTTTACGTTCTTCCTTTAATACTTTTTCTAGGTCACCTTTTATGTGGACTGTCAGGGTTTCACTGGCGTACAGGACTGTTTTACTACTGTATTGCAGTGCCTAATTTTAATGTGTTTGGACAAGCATTTTTTTGTCACCTTTTGGGTTCTTCCATAGCCTCTCTTTGGTTTTTAGAGGCAAATGATTTGCGCCATTTTCTATTTTATCACGTATTTATGCTATTTAAAAATTACGAGATAATGAAGTGCAAAATTGCGCGAACTGATGGATCAGAACAATCAGAAACTGAACCACAAAAAAGGCGTTTCCGCGCTTCAACACAAAGAAATTTAGAAGAGTGAAACTACACAACGGATTGCACTGAGAGACTCTCCGGTGAAAGAGTTCTTACAGTGTCCGCTGTTGCGTGTTGCTGTTGGTTACGCTTCGCGTGATGAATGATGGGAAGGAAACACGACGAATTACCGAGTCGGATGGGTGTAGCCAGTCACGTTATTCGTTTGTAATTTCCTACGCTTCGTAAATACAAATTCAAAAGTATGATATACAAGTATTTGAGTGAAACGACGAACGTTGACCTCGAGCTGCACTACACATTGGTTAGCAAAACTGTTTTTTCGGAGTTCACATGCATTGTGTTTGCCAACTCCAACCAAATTATTACAACGTGTCTAACCTAGTCTCCAGCTAAACTACGGATCAATGCCATCACGACCTACGTTTCGGGGTGAGGATGGCGGTGGGTTAGTATCACACTCTCATGACTTTAATGTGATTGCTGCTCGTTTCACTCACAGCATTTTAAGCTATTGGGTCCCAACCTAGCCGAGAATCGCTACGTTTTCGGGAAAAAAATTGATTGTAATTATCAACGAACTGACGCAGAAAGATATAACTGTAACTACTGCCTATATCAGAATGGCGGTGGGTAACTTAACTACACTATGTGATCAAAAGTATCCGGACACCCCCAAAAACATGCGTTTCTCATATTAGGTGCACCGTACTGCCACCTACTGCCAGGTAATCCATATCAGCGACCACAGTAGTTATTAGACATCGTGATGGAGTAGAATTTGGCGCTCCGCGGAACTCACGGACTTCGAACATGGTCAAGTGATTGGCTGTCACTTGTGTCATAAGTCTGTACGCGAGATTTCCACACTTCTAAACATCCCTAGGTCCACTGTTTCCGAAGTGATTGTGAAGTGGAAACGTGAAGGGACACGTAAAAGCACCACAGCGTACCGGCCGATCTCGTGTCGGCCGCAGTGGCCGAGCGGTTCTAGGCGTTTCAGTCCGGAACCGCGCTGCTGCTATGGTCGCAGGTTCGAATCCCGCCTCGGGCATGGATGTGTGTAATGTCCTTAGGTTAGTTAGGATTAAGTAGTTCGAAGTACTAGGGGACTGATGACCACAGATGTTAAGTCCCATAGTGCTCAGAGCCGTTTGAACCATTTGAGCCGATCTCGTCTATTGACTGACAGAGACCGCCGACAGTTGAAGAGGATGGTAATATATAATAGGCAGACATGTATCCAGACCATCACACAGGAATTCCAAATTGCATCAGGATCCACTACACGTACTATAACAGTAAGGCGGGAGGTGAGAAAACTTTGAAGTCATGGTCGAGCGGCTGCTCATAAGGCACACATCACGCCGGTAAATGCCAAACGACGCCTCGCTTGGTGTAAGGAGCGTAAACAATGGACGATTGAACAGTGGAAAAGAGTTGTGTGGAGTGACGAATCACAGTACACAATGTGACAATCCGATGGCAGGGTGTGGGTATGGCGAATGTCCGGTGAACGACGTTTGCCAGCGTGTGTAGTGCAACAATAAAATTCGGAGGCGGTGGTATTACGGTGTGGTCGTGTTTTTCATGGAGGGGACTTGCACCCCTTGTTGTTTTGCGCGGCACTATCACAGCACAGGCCTACATTGATGTTTTAAGTACCTTCTTGTTTCCCACTGTTGAAGAGCAATTCGGGGATGGCAATTGCTTTTTTTCCAACACGATCGAGCACCTGTTCATAATGCACAGCTTGTGGCGGAGTGGTTACAGGACAATAACATCCCTGTAATGGACTGGCCTGCGCAGAGTCCTGACCTGAATCCTATAGAACACCTTTGGTATGTTTTGGAACGCCGACTTCGTGCCAGGCCTCAACGACCAACATCGATAGCTCTCCACAGTGCAGCGCTCCGTGAAGAATGGGCTGCCATTCCCCAAGAAACCTTCCAGCACCTTATAGAACGTATGCCTGCGAGAGTGGGCGCTGTCGTCAAGGCTAAAGGTGGGCCAACACCATACTGAATTCCAGTGTTACCGATGGAGGGCCCCACGAACTTTTAAGTCATTTTCAGCCAGGTTTCCGGATAGTTTTGATCACCGTGTATGTCGACGAGTGAGAGGCAGTATGCAACAATCTAGTTTCGAATTCGAAGTGTTCGTTTATACATGGAGCACCCTCTCCTTCAGCATGACAATGCAAGGCCACACACGAACACTGCGACATCTGCAACGATACGACGCCTTGGGTTCGCTGTCACCGCAAGTCCTCCAAACAGTCACGACTTGGCACCATCCGATTTTCATATATTTCCAAAACTTAAAGAACGCCTTCGAGAACTTCAAAAGATGGTTCAAATAGAACTACTTAAACCTAACTGACTAAGGACATCACACACATCCATGCCCGAGGCAGGATTCGAACCTGCGACCGTAGTGGTTGCGCGGTCCCAGACTGAAGCGCCTAGAACCGCTCGGCCACACCGGCCGGCCGAGGACTTCACTTTGACAGTGATGAAGTGGTGCAAGCAGAGGCGAGGTTGTGTGTGGCTCCGTCAACGAAGTCAAACATTCTACAGTGACGGTAAGAACAAACTCGTCTCTCGTTGGGAGAAATTTTTTCGTCGTCAGGGTGACTGCTGAGAAACAAATATGTAGACATGAGGAGTGTAGATGCAGAATGATATCGTTTGTGTTATTTAAAAAGCTTTAAGACTTTTCACATAACAATTCGGAGGCATTACTTTTCAGCATCCGCTGTTATTTAACATTCCTGCCGTTTTTATTACAGAATGGGTCCAGGACTGCGAAGCTGCTGCAGCCGTCGTCCTTTCAAAATGCCTTGCGCACTCTATTCAGCAGTACTGACTATTAGAATGCAGGAAAGACGGTAGCGCCTGACACGTATCTGACTGTCACTTTTAACACATGTTGGGCGAAGACTTGTCTTGAAACACTGCGTTGTCACTCTGCGTGGCAACCACAGAGTTCACGTGTCATTGCAGTGAGAGTCGTTCGTGGTTTCTGGAGAACGGATTACACGTCAATGGTACGCAGTTCACCAACCCAAAGGAGATTTACCCAAATCGTGTATCCGGGAGACTGGACGCTGCTGTGGTGTCGTTACGACCCTATGGGGAACCCGACAATCACTCAGAGCTATAGGCTATTCAGATTACGTGCTCCGATCCTTATCTATCTACTCGTTCCGGTCACTCTTGACTGTTCCCTGTAAAGAGACAGTATGTCATCGTATAACAGATCCACTTCCCAGATTCCAACCTTCATTCAGCGCAGTTCTTACTCATGTGCTGATGCGCCCATTGTCGTATACGCGGCTTATTTGTACTTGCTCCATTTATTAAGTTTCTTCAGTGACTGGTCCTAACAGTGGAGTAGCTATGATACGGCAGTCCGAGTGCTTGCCCTCGGTGTCATTATCATGTGAACATAGTTTTGTGATGGTCGAAAAGAAAATGAAGAAGGAGAAGAGAGATGGTGAAGGATGGAGACAGAGGGGTAAGAAGGGGAAGGATTGGAGGACACTACAATGGGAAGAAGGTGGAGATTTATGGAAGGAAATTGTGAGAGGATTCAGACTGGATCGTGTTAGCCAACAGTTTCGGATGACCTGCATTTTCCTGGCACAAAGGAGTGCCTGCTTCTTGTTTTCGGCTACTAGATGGAGCTACTCATTATACCGAGTGAGCATCTCCCGAAGGCTCCCGCACCGAGTAAACCAGCCCACGACGAAATACGCCGCTCTGCATTGTACCTTCTCTATTTCTTTTGTTAATTCTGCCTGATTAGAGTGCCAGACTGGTGAAAGTACTAAAGAATCGGTCGATGAGTGTTTTGTAAGCCACCTCTTTTCTGTATGTATCAAATTCCTTAAGATTCTCTCTTCGAATCTGTCTGGCATTTGCCTTACCTACTGTTTGTTTCACGTGATCATACTTTAGATCGTTCTGCATTGTTCAGCTTTTATACTTCACGATAATTACCGTTTTCAGTGATTCGACGCCACTAGCGCAATTTTTACAGCTTTGCATTTTCGGAAATGAAACAATGAAAAACTAATCGCTATATTGTTGTGAACAATGTTGCTTTTGAGTGTGTGTCAGCCCCACTTTGAGCTGTACCATTCAAAAAGTACTAATTGAAAACTGTACCCTTGCTTGATTGTTAAGTCTTGTTGATTTCAACTAACGAATAAACAGCCTAAGAGGCGACAAGGATTAAAAAAAAAAAAAAAAAAAAAAAAAAAAGGTTATGTCTGCAGGGGCGGGGAGGTGGAGAGGAAGGAGAAGGGAGTAGTGGATGACATCTATCCGTGGTCTTAGCCCCTCACTTCTATCACTCTTCTACCCACTTTCCGAATTTAAAATCAATCAGGCCATGCTTTATGGTGTTGTGGCTTTCACATTTGTAGTTAATGAGTTCAGTATGAAGCCATAAATGAAGGGCTTATTTCACTAGTGGTACAAGTCCATTACCTCCACTTTTCTGTCTATAATGCTTCTGAAATTAATGACCCAAACAAATAGAAAGAAAGGTTCATCGTTAGCAAGAAGCCATATGCATGAATATTTCTGGTACCTTAACTGCAGATTTTTTCAGCGCTCATTTTATGACTCTGTATCTCAATATGAAAAAAATGGACTTTTACCACTATTGAAAGAAGTCCTTCAAATGTAGTATTCAACCCAGCTTTTGTGATGACCGATTCAGTTTTCTCCGAAACCTGCATTTCATATGGAAAAATCTTTTTATTCATGTTATTTACCGACAGCATGATTTAGAGGTGATCTACATGCGAACATGTATATAGCACAACTTGCTCGGTCGAACGAATTGCCCTAGCATTATTACCTACGCATTTAAGACGCCAGGTACGACACCGTGTTACGAGGTGGGCATCTTTAACTTTCGAATCGTCCCTGATGTTACTCTTGGACAACAGGACGCTTAATGTAGAGAAAGTTCTCCTCGCATCAGCCAAGGCAGACGTGGTGCTTAAGTCTCTCACCCGGAAATAACGGTTAGTTGCGCTGCTGCAACCGTGTATAGGAGAGTCTGCCCGTGACGGTGTGTCAGTCTCTGGGGATTGCTGCCGGAACGTATCTGCTGACGATTGAAACGCTGCAATCGGTACAAGACATACAAACTGATTTAACGAAGGACCATCAACGATTTACGTAACGTAACTAATACAGTGTTTAATTGCGTACATGTAGTGGCATAGCTATGATTCGCGCGTGTGTGTTTTTAGACGCGAATGTGTATCTAATTTACATGAACCACTCCTGAAACCCAATGCAAAGAATAAAGTTCACGGATTATCTGTGCTGACACATTATCTTTTGCGCTGCATCTCTCCTGAAAATCCATCAAACGTTTTATGCTGCCTTAGTACATCACTGTCATGGTTTCATACGACAGTAAACTGCTGACCAGGAACAACTGATAAATCAGATAACAGTGAAATTCATCGACTTTCCACCCTGAAACGTACGTGGCCAGTTAACACAATAAAAATTGTTTACTTAACGAAATAATAAACCACATGAATCCGTGGTGTCTGTACTTTCGGACATGTCTGAAAAAACAGACATCGTGTACTCATATAATTGATTCGCCTCGATGGGCAAAGAATGCACCAAATTCAGTGCGGATGCAAAATTACGTCCGACCTCCTGCCGGAATCTGCAAGTAGCGAGAGTGGAAGACACAGACTGTGGATAGGTGGCACTAGATGGTAATCTGAGCCGGCCGAGAAAGTTCGCGCAGTTTCGATAAACATTGTGTCTGGGTGGCGTAGTGGCAGTTGGCCTTTGGCTGCGCTGCGGTGAGGACGCGCTAATTGTGTTCCTGCCGCGGAGCGAGCGCTCGTGTTGTTTACATAGTACTCGGCCGTTTCGCGCGTGCCGTACTCAGCATATAGATCACTATGGCGCACCAATACAGAAAATCGACGCTCAAATTTACGTTCCGCAACGAATTTGCACGGCCCAAAGCACTCGAAGTCGAACGATTTCTACGAGAAGAAGTTAAAATCCCGGCGACCGACATTCTCGGCATTCACTTGTCCATTGTGAGTAGTATCGTATATGTCAAGATCATCAACGACGCAACATGTGAACGGATCCTTCGGGACACGAAACAGGGCCTCCGTTTCTGCCATGCTGATGGCAATGTGGGGACTGTGCACGTCGATTATTCTGGCATGGGACTTCGCACGATCAGAATTTTCGAACTTCCTTTCGAACTACCGGCGGAGGACGTCGTGACAGCGCTGCGCCCCTACGGCACGGTGCATGATCATATTGCGGAAAAATGGACGCAATTCCAAACATATCCTGTGCTGAACGGCGTCCGCCAGGTCCGAATAGAACTTAAAAGACATGTACCTTCATATCTGAATATCGGTGGGTGCCGTGCCATCGTCATCTACGATGGGCAACCGAAGACCTGCTCTGGTTGTGGGAAGGAGGGACACCTCAGATCAGAATGTATGCAACGTCGAATCACTCAACTGCTGCCGGCTGAAGCGGACCCGCCATCCCAGCCGACGCTGCTTCCTGTGACTTATGCAGCAGCCCTCACGACAGCTACCACTTCACCACGACAGCCGACATCCACTGTTGGGTCGCGGCTCCATGATCCAATACATGGCGATGATGACACACCCGTTCCACAAGCTACGGATTCAACTCCGATGCCGCCGCCCCAGTCGACGGATAACAACATACATGACGATGGCATGGCCGCAGACTCGCTTATTGTGCCTACGGCTGCCTTTGTGCTGGAACGTCGTGAATCTTTGCCATCGTCTGACATAGAAGGACACACCAGGAAGTAACGCTCTCCGAAGCGACGGAAGCGGAGGCGTAGAGCAACTTCCGAACGGGATGCGACACAGCCTCCAGAGGATGACGATTCCACCTTCAATGACGACGCTACCACAGAGGCAGCCGCCATTTGCTGCAATGTGGCACCATCGAACGAAACTGAGGACAAACCACACATATCTACAGTGGCAAAATCGGATGCCGAGATGCAGGACAGATGCTGCCCACCACCTTCTGGAGTGCAAGCACCCATGCAGTGTCCTGAGGAAGCTAGGGAGGCCGATCTTGCTTTCAGTTCCCCGACATGGGCGGATGACCACGACGACGACGGAACCATGCAAGTTACGCCAACAGGGCCCACGCCATTGGCGCCGGCTCTCTAGAAAGGACTGCAGGTGAGGTTTGGGGGGATGCGGAGGTGTCAATACAGTCAGAAGCGTCATAAGTAATTCCAGTCTTAATGGATAACTTAACAACTGCGGTTCGGCAACAAGCTTATCGTATCGCCACGCTTAACCTCAACACGATACGAACGGCAGGAAGATCCAGTTGCTGCGTGAGATGCTTCGTTCTTCGGATGTTGACATTGCCCTGTTGCATGAAGTATATATAGCGGCCCTCCCCGTTTTCTACGGTTATGTGACATATGTGTCACCGGAGGACCGGAATGGCAGCGGTACGGCCATACTAGTGCGCGATGGAATTGCCATCGAAGAAGTGACTTACCTTCCGTCAGGAAGGGGGGCTGGCGATCACAGCACTGGGCACGCGCATCATTAACATTTACGCACCATCAGGAACTGACCAAGCCGCGAACGATCGCTGTTCTACTCGGAGGATATCGCCCCCCTCTTTATCAGCCGCTTCGAGCAATGTATCGTCGGCGGCGATTTTAACTGTGTGCTCCACCCCAAAGACCAAGTCCCACACTTCTCGACTTGTCAAGAACTTCGGCTCCTGGTTCGAGATCTGCTTCTCATCGACACGTGGGAGACAGTGCACGGTGACCGTCCCGGGCCGACATGCCTTACTAGTCACTCCGCTAGTCGCCTAGACCGCATTTATGTCTCACGAGCTCTAGCGCCGGGAGTATTGGACGCCGAACGTTGGCCGCTTGCCTTCTCCGATCATAGCGCTTTCATATGCACACTAGCTCTACAACAGCAGCGGATATGGCGCAGCCGAGGACCCTGGAAGCTGAATGTGGCACATCTTCAAGCCCCGGAATGCCATCAGATTATCGCCAACACATTGCTGAATTGCGAACGTCGTCTTCCCCGATACCCATCGACTCTAGCATGGTGGGTGGACTGTGCAAAACCAGCTTTTCGGCGTGTGCTAACAATTCGGAAAACATATCGCAGCGTGGCATCGTCACACATTGGACTTTTATTACACGATGCTCCGCGAACTCACCAGCTAACCACCATCTCCAAACCGACAAATGGAAAGCCGCCGAATTAAAGGTAAAATATTGTCGCTTACGAAGAATTTTCGGAGGGGGGGGGGGGGTCGTCATGCGATCGTGACGTCAAAACCGAGCGGAAGGAGAAAACCCGTCTATGCATCACATGGTGCTCGACAGCCGCCGACGCCGACAGCAGCTGATCACGGACCTCATATTGCCAGGTGGTAGGGTCGTAATGACTCAGGCGGCGGTTACAGAAGCCTTTGCAGATCACTATCGCCGGTTTTACGACGAGGTGAATACAGAGGAAGCGGATGGGCACGACACACTGCAGCACGTGTCGCACACCCTCGACAATGCAGCAGCGGCGACGCTGTTAGGTGCGATTACACGGGACGACATCGAGGACGCGCTTAACAAGGGAGCACTCAACAAATCTCCCGGGCCAGACGGACTGCCGCTTGAGTTTTATCGTACTTTCCGCGATCTCATGATGCCCCGATGGATCATCATGTACCAAGAACTGATGACCCCCGGTTCCCACGTGCCACCTGCATTCGTGGAAGGTCTCCTTATACCGATACACAAGCCTTCCAGAGGTCGAACGGTCGAGGACTACAGGCCAATTACACTGCTCAACGCGGACTATAAAATCTTCGCCCGACTACTCGCCAGCCGCATAAAGAAGGTTCTGCCCCTACTCCTCTCCATGGAGCAAACGACACAGGGCGGAGTGACCAACATGCAAACGGCAACCTGCGAATGCAGGGATTTAATAGCCATCGCCACATCCCGTCACCTTCGAGCTGCTCTGATCTTCATTGATTTCGACCACGCCTTCGACAGAGTTCACCACAAGTTCCTTCTGTCAGTTATGGCCCGCGTGGGCTTCCCGCCTGACTTTCTTGACATCTTTCAGCGCCTTTTCAGTGGAGCTGCATCCCGTGTACTGGTGAATGGACGGATTGCGGGTCCCTTTCCGATCCGACGGTCAGTTCGCCAAGGATGCCCACTCTCCATGATCCTTTACGCGATCGCACTCGAACCACTTGTCGGAGGGTTGAAAAAAAGGCTCTCGGGCATGTCATTGAGGGATCACACCTTTCACTGCAGGATATATGCTGATGACCTTCTGTTACTTGTCCGATCTGGTGACGAGGTACGCTCGGTGATACAATGGATCAATCGCTATGGTTTGGCAGCGGGCAACCTCATGAATGTGGCCAAGTCGGCAGTGATGCCCATTGGGAGAGGTCTACAGGAGGACGCTTTAGCCCCACTCCCACTAGTTAACAAGATCCGGTTCTTGGGCATAACATTTACACAGGATGTGCGCCGCACGGCTGACATGAACTATGCACGATTACTACAGGCAATACGCACAGAAGTTCGCCGGAACTTACTTCGACGGATGGACCTCCTACAGCGTGTGGAATACCTCAACCTTCACGTGACGACTAAGATGATCCACATGGCCCAGGTCCTACCGATATCGACAGCGATGGCACACAGACTGCACGCAGTGTTTGGATATTACCTTACCGCCGGACACCTATTCAAAGTCCGCTACGAAACACTCACCCTCCCTCCGCGTGATGGCGAACTGGGACTTATAAATGTACGAGCGAGGGCTACGGCATTATACTTGTGCACAATGATGAAATTGTGGACCCACAAAGATGCTTCCCTTACGGGTCGTCTGTTAGAGGAATTGCTGCCGGCGTCTCTTCTGCCACCTGTCACGGTTGCGCACATTACACCCTCACTCTCGCACCTCTCGGTATTTATTCTTGAGTATAGTTACGTGCACCCAGACCTTCCCAACACTCGCACTCCCAAGGCGAGATACTTTTACAGACTGCTGCTAAGGTCCATCCCTCGCAATGTGATTTAGAGGAAGAGCCCTACAACACTATGGCCTGCAGTGTGGAGAGCGGTCCAGAAGCCGTTCCTCTCTACGCGGGCACGAGCCGCGTGGTACCAGGTGGTGAACGGAAAGGTTGTAAGACGACAAAGGCTGCAGGCTATTGGGATGGCGGATTCCCCCCTTTGCCCACGTTGCCACCTCGTGGATACTGACGAACACCGTTTAACATGTGGACCGGCGTTAGAGGTATGGCTGCTAGTGCAGAAGATCCTCGCCTGCTACCTACGTATCGCGACTCGCACAATTGAGCCACGGCTCCTCCTTTGTCCTGAGGATACTTATTTCCCACCTGCGAAGACTCACGCTCTCACATGGTTTAAAGGCATGTCCATATACTACCTCTTTCGAGATGATGAGAAGATGGTACTTGATTACTGGCAATTTCTCCAGGACAGTCACAGCACACTTGAGTGTACACCCCGATACCGACAACTATTTGCGTACTATTTGCGCAGTGTCTTCGATAACCCCCCCTCACAGTTGGGGGGTACAGGGCAGAGGATGACCGCCTTCATGGGGCTCCACATGCTGCGAAATGTTGTACCAATTTGGAACATGGAATCTGTACGCAGATGGGCCATGCACATGGAATGGCGTGCGGTATTTGGTTACATTTTTCTCTCTTTATTATCTATCATCACGCTATTGGTTTCAAATTCTATTTCATAGTTTAGAAGGAACTCTTTTTCTGTTGTTGCTACGGATGTACATTCTAATTTTGTTTGTCGTAACTGAAAGACGCCTTTTTCCATCTATATAAAAAAAAGGTTGGCAGAGGAAAAAAAAGAAAAAACAAAAAAGTTGGTAGAGCACTTGCCAGCGTAAGGCAAAAGTAAAAAAAAAAGTGAGTGCGGCTACTGCTGGTGGAAAGCGGGAAATCCGGGTTCGAACCCCGGTCCAGCACCAAAAATTTAAAAAAAATAAAAAAGTGGTTAATGCAACTGCCTAATAAGCAGGAGATCCCAGATTCGAATCCCGCTCCGGCACACATTTTCACTCGTCTCCGTTGATAACGCAGAAAGTCCTGATGCAGCTAATATCAATACTTCGTTTCCTTTCTCCCTCTCCTCCAAGTTACGTAACATTTTAGACTGTGTATTTACTTATGCTATGTGTTAGTAAACATCATTCCCAACGTATACGAGCTTATGAAATGTTTTTTTCAGGTTAATTTTTACATTTAACGCTTCTAACCTCCTCATTTACACGTACTCTGCAAGTCAACGTTCGTTGCATCGTACCAAAACAACCACTGCTTGGAACTGACTAACTGTATCCTTCGGTACATGTCTTAATCTCTTTTATTTTATTTTCATAATATGTGGCGATATATACGCTAATGGCATCTGGGTATTTATCCATTTTACCTCCAATACCGACACAATTTACGCAACTGGATTTTGCGAAAGCGAAAGATTCTCAAAATGGTTCAAATGACTGAGCACTATGGGACTTAACATCTGAGGTCATCAGTCCCTAGAACTTAGAACTACTTAAACCTAACTAACCTATGGACATCACACACATCCATGCCCGAGGCAGGATTCGAACCTGCGACCGTAGCGGTCTCGCGGTTCCGGACTGAAGCGCCTAGAACCACTCAGCCACCACGGTCGGCTATTCATTTCAAATCAATGCAAAGAAGAGAGAATTGTAACAATCATAATTTAGCGAGAGAAACTAAGTAACTGGCATGATTTGAGAAAAACCGTGAAACACCGAAAAGAGGAAGGCAGAGACAAAAAACTCCTGGATCTTCATTAAATATTTATGATTTGAATTCATTTTAGCGGCAATTACAGTTAAATGGATCTTAGATATCCCCGCAGAGAAAGGGAGCACTTTACATGACGGTCGTGACTTGACCTGCTCGTACAGTTTAATGTATTGGATTGCGAGAGGAGAAGGCGAGATCCAATCCGAGCCCCAGGTTACAGGAGCCAGCTCGAGTATTATTGAAGAAAGTTTCCAAGATTCATAGCCAGATGGCGCACAAACTTTCTTGCGGAAACGATGTTTGCGGCGTCAAGAATTGCAGAGAGCCACGGAACGAAAATAAAAGTAATTACCAAATGACGGATATTCGATTGCCCATCTTTAGCAAGCCATGCCACAGGCAAAAAATGCGTTATAGAAGATGATAGCTTTTAGACCCCATAATAATCCTCTGCTCTCAGCATCTAGAATGAAGGTAATGACGCTCTGACTCATACCTTCATCTGGGCACTGCGTTTGTGACGTTTTATCGTACAATAAGAGAAACAGCACTAGTTTTATCTTCATAGACTGTCTCATACGTGTCCTAAGGCACTCGGGTCCTTCAGTTCGTCCGAATATCAAATCTGGATGTAATTTTGCATTGTGTCCTGGGAGCAACCGACTTAATAGGATACAAGAAGTAATAACTCAACAAAATTCCCTGTAAGAAACGACGAGGAGTATTGCGGAGCTTAGAGAAGATTAACATTACTCAGAGAAAAAAACGTTTTAATAGAAAGCGACGGTAGTGCATTCTATTGTAATAAAGGGAATGAAAGACGTTAACAATTCAATTTTTCTTCCTTAGTGGTATCAAGCGACATGAGTAGAAGAGTTTGTGGGTAAACGTGGTAACGAACTCCAGACTGTGGGAGCCACAGCTGTTTAACGTACTGATACGAATAATAGTAAAACGTTTTATTGCTCTTCTACATCTACATATATACTCTGCTAGTCACCAGGCTAGCGCCAGAGTCATATCCCCCCCCCCGCGCCTGTTCCACTCGCGGATCGCGCGATGGAAAAACGACTGTCTGACGTCCTCAGTACGAGCTCTAATTTCCCTTATCTTTGAATGGCGAACATTGCGCGATTTGATTGTAATAACATATGCTCTACATCCTCGGCGAAGATCGGATTTTGGAATTTAGTGAGCAGCTCCTTCCGTGTAGCGCGTAGTCTATCTGCAAGTGTGTCCCACTTCAAACTTTCTATGAGATTTGTAACGCTCTCGAGATGGCTATATGTACCAGTCACGAATCTTGCCGCTCTTCTTTGGATCTTCTCAATCTCTTGAATCAGATCCAACTGGCAAGGGCCCCATACTGACGAACAATATTCTAAGACTGGACGAACTAACGTATTTTAAGTAATTTCCTTTGTTGAAGGACTACATCGCTTCAGGATTCTACCCATAAACCGCAATCTAGAGTTCGCCTTACCCGTTACTTGTGTAATCTGATCGTTCCATTTGAGATCATTTCGAATAGTCACAGCCAGATACTTGACGGATGTTAACGCTTCCAAACACTGGGCATTTATTTTGTACTCTTACATTAATGGGGATTTTCGCTTTGTTATACGCAGTAGGTTACACTTACTAATATTGAGAGATAACTGCCAGTCATTACACCACTCATTTTCTACAAATCCTCACTGATTGGTTTACAACTTTCGTGTGGTACTACTTTCCTGTAGACTAAAGCATCATCGGCAAACATTCTAATGCAGCTGTCAATACCATCAACCAGATCGTTTATGTAAATCGTAAAAAGCAGCGGACCTATTACGCTGCCCTGGGGCACACCTGATGTTACGCTTGTTTCTTTTGAAGTC
Source organism: Schistocerca piceifrons (assembly GCF_021461385.2). Taxonomy (NCBI): domain Eukaryota; kingdom Metazoa; phylum Arthropoda; class Insecta; order Orthoptera; family Acrididae; genus Schistocerca; species Schistocerca piceifrons. The sequence goes on along the minus strand of NC_060149.1, from coordinate 420,298,545 downwards.
TCCCCGTTCAGGACGACATCCTGCTCTCTGCCTGTTAGAAAACTTTCTATCCAACTGCATATGTCATCGGATAGACCGTAAGACGCTCTTTTTAGAGCATGCGACCGTACGGAACTGAGTCAAACGCCTTTCGAAAGTCGAGGAAAATGGCATCAACCTGGGAGCCGGTATCTAGAGCCTGTTGTATATCATGCACAAAGATGTCCAGCTGTGTCTCGCACGACCGCCGTTTCCTAAAACGTGCTGGTTTCTGCAAATGAGCTTTTCAGAGTCTAGAAAGGTCATTATGTCTGAACACGGAATATGTTCCATGATTCAACAACGAATCGATGTCAGTGAAATTGGCCGGTAATTATGTGCATCCGATTTTCTACCTTGTTTGTAGATTGCTTTGCCCTGGGCCTTCTTCCAGTTTCGTGGAACTTTCCTTTGTTCCAGTGATCTCTGATAGATAATGGATAGGTATGGTGTTATATTTGTAGCATAGTCAACATAAAATATTACGGGGATACCGCCTGGGCCCGATGCCTTCCTGCCGTCTAAGGATCTTAACTGTTTTACAATCCCACATGTACTAAACACTATGTCAGCCATCCTTGCGTTTGTTCGATAGTTGAAAGGGGGAATGGTGCTGCAGTCCTCTACCGTAAACGAGCTTTTGAAAGCTAGATTTAGAATTTCGGCCTTCTGTTTACCATCATCCGTTACATTACCCGTACTGTCAGCAAGAGAAAGTATTGAATTGTTTGTGGCATTCATAGATTTTACGTACGACCAAATTTTTTTTTTAGAATCTGCAGCTAAAATATTGCTTTCAAATTCGTTAAAAGAATCTCATTGACCTTTTGACAGTTGCTTTCATTTCGCATAATTTCTGTTAGCCAGCGGGGCAGGGACTATGTTTAAAATGACTGTGCAAAATTCTCTGCTGTCTCAGCAACTTCCTAATATCTTTGTTGAGCCAAGGTGAATCCTTTCGCTCCTCTATATTTTTGCTAGGCACATATTTCTCTAGCACGTGGTGGACAATACCTTTAAATTCCGACCAAAGATGCTCAATATCTTCGTGTCCGCGGTGAATGTTTGGAGCTGACTATGATGATATTCATTAATGACACTTATTTGCTTTCCCAAACAAGAAAATTCTACGCTGTTTTTTTTTCCAACTTCTACTGACACAGAAGCCACAACGACACTATGGTCGCTAATACCTTCTTCTAGATTAAGATCAGGCTGTTTGCCGCCAAGGTATATAATATGTTCCCATCTCGAGCTGGTTTCTAACCAATTGCTCAAGGTTGTACGTAGAGAGCGCTCCTAGAACAACTTCACATGAAGCTTTGCTGCTGCCCCCTGTGATAAATGTGTAATTTTCCCAGTGAATGGACGCCAGATTAAAGTCTCCACCTATAACTAATAGATAATTTGGATATTCCTTGTGCTCAGGTGGTTCTCTTGTTATGCAGTAGTAAGTTTCAGTGACATTACTGCCGCAGCATTAATTCTTCACAGTCCAGCATTGTAGGAAGAACTGCAGGTAGCCTATGCGCAAATAGTCAGTAGATGCGTCGAATATACAGACTGTTCTGCAATGCTAAGCAACAGTTTTCTTCTGCCATTCTCACTACACACGCGTACAAGCTACAGATTTGTAAAATGGAAATGTAATTGCATCAAATGAAAAGACAACATGTTATCTAACATATCAGAAACCTATCCTCAAAGGACCACATCGACATATAGGTGAAGCGAAAGTGTTTAAACAAACTTTAAGGAGATGGATCCTAATATCAAAACAAAGGGGGAAAGATGAATGAAAATATCTCAGGAAGTGCTTCATTTTAGTAACGGGAAGTAACCTATTTGCAGTAGTTGGTTGATAGGAGTTCATCACAACGAATAGACTGTCGTAGAAAATGTTGAAGGTGCCTCTTTCTTTCTCTGTATACGCTGGAATACGTCGGATCATTGACTATCGCATCCTTTCAATGATTCTCAAACACCTCAAAAATAGCTGTCTCAAATTTTCGTGACACGTTCATGAAAGTCCCACCATTTGGAATTCCTGTCACATACACTGTAATTTCATTAGATGCCCCACAGATCAAAATCAAAACGAGTGAGGGCTTGTGAACTTGCAGGGCACGGAAGCGGTACTTTCCTGACTATACATCCGTAACTGTGACGAACAGTTCAAGTAAAACGTATGAGAGCTCTGTCAAACAAACCCCCTTATACTTCTTATCGGCTGGGGAGTATTCGATAGAAGTTTGTAAGAGTTCATCAGCAGGTATTTTAAATGGTGACTCCACGTAAAATGTGTTTTAAATGAAAACTAAGGATTCCTGGACATGTTAAGTGATTTTGGTTGTTGTGAGGAACTTGTTTCCAAAGTTTGTCAAAGTATATCAAGTGTAGTCTGTATATACAAGGTGCAAAATTTAACGGGAGCCCAATGAATTCTAACTCTTCCGTGACGAACATCCGTAAAATTAGCTTAACTTGGATAACCTTCAAATAATGCGGGAGGTTATATGACTTGACTGATGACTAATATGTAACTACTTACTGGATTATTTTCGAACGAGTGCCTGTCAAAGCAGAAAGATGGTAGCAACTTCTCGAATTAAAAGTCAACTGGTAATAACCTTATTTACAGATTAATCTTGAAATTCAAAGCCTGCGTACTGTTACCGTAACACTCAACAACGGATTAAGAAGCAATTAGACAACCTATCACAAGGTGAAGCGCTTCATTTAACACTCTAAGACAAATTTCAATCGATAAAATATTCTAGTTCGGAGGTTTAACTGCCTCTATCATTCATCAACAAGTGACTTTTAGAACAGAGAACTTTCAAGACTACTGCAACAGATATACAGTTGCTACGGAAAATGCTCATCACAAGAAATTTGTCCGAAGAAATCCATCTGCGAACCTCTTTACTTAATCCAAAAGGGACTGACACGCTCACAGCCCCAGGAAGTATTGCTTAATTTGGCTGCCACTACAAAGTCGTTTTGGAATGGATAGTATGCTCTGCCTACAGTACAAATATGCAGCGAAGACTGAGCAACTGAATTTCTCATGCTTTATTTGCAGAACTAAACGTTTTCGATGACTGTGTTGCGTGTGTTCCTTCAACAGGCCTAGTACACATTTGTTCATAAATCGAATAGACTCTTATGTGGGCAACATTTATTGATGTTATTTTACTCAAATCCTCTAGGTAAATTTTGCCTTGTAGGGAAACCCTTACAAATCTTTTCTTTGTGATATGTGTACTAATGAATGCTTGACTGAACTGACAAAGCTGTAACTCCTCACTCAGTATGGTGACAAAGGAAAGCAACATATCCGATTTTATTCTGATACGACATCGTGAGACGTATGCAGCACACGTCAGCCACACTCGCGACGCCCCCATAATCTGAATGTAGCGGACGCCGCTGCCGTGCTTTCCATGTTGACACCCAGTTAACGTAGCAACTTTTTCCTGTCCAGACCGCAACTAGACATATCGAGGTTGGGGCAGCGAAATCAGCTCTGCCGTCTGCGGTCGGCTCCTCTCATTTCAGACCTGTGGAAATACGACGCCTCATCCTACAGGATGCACTCGTGTCAACTTCCAGCGCTCCTAGTGACCGTCTGCAGAATTAACAGCTCTTAGGTCTCGTCATTGCATAATAATGCCTTAGAGCTTGAAATTTCACACTATTTAATGAGCTTCACTTTTGATTATCATCATATAATCTACTTTTAATGAAATAGGCTTCTTGAAACTGTTTAGCTGGCAGAGTTTTTGTTGCTCGGTAGAACGACTTGTCTGTTTTAGTCAAAACAGAAATAGTTTACAGCTAAATACAACGATCGTTCCACACGGCCAATTACGGTTATCTCGAGAACTACTTCCCACTCTGGTTCAAATGTCTCTGAGCGCTATGGGACTTAACATCCGACGGCATCAGTCCCCTGGAACTTAGAACTACTTTAACCTAGCCAACCTAAGGACATCACACACATCCATGCCCGAGGCAGGATTCGAACCTGCGACCGTAGCAACCGCTCGGCCACGGTGGCGGGCTTCCCCACTCTTATCATAACGATTTCTTCAACGGTGCCCAGAATATGTGCAGTGAAAACTAACAAAGCTGAATATATCGACTTGTAATACATAACACTTTCGCTAGTAAGTTTTCTATTGAGGAGATAAAAAAAAACGAACAGGGAAAGCTGACATTCTAAAAGTTGTGTCAAGAATTTTGAAGATGGGACAAGAAATGATATGGGGGATCTATCAAGTTATCGAATATGTAATATCCCATGTAGTGTAGAAGTGCTGCCTCTTCGCAGTTTTAGTTACTACTCTTGGCAGATACGATTTTGTAGCATGAGACTTTACTTTCGTCACGGTTCCTAACAGCGTATGTTTTAGTAGTAGTAAAAAGTTTCGTATTCCTATGGAAATAAATATTTAGTACGATTTGCGGTCTTTAATATTAAAACGAACGTTTCGGTTTGTATTTATCGAAAAACTCTGACTGCAAGTTTGTGCACTCAGGGGTCTTCTTAGGATCTTCGCTGACTCAAACTGTGTCAAGCCAGTTAAGATGTAACGCAGAGTTTGATATTACGTTACATTTGTGGTTAAATAATGGAAACAACTACGTAGCTCACCTTTCGTCAGTTAGATAAATTTCTGGAGTAAATACGCGCTTATGTACTCGTAATTAAAAATGTGCAGAGGCTGATAGTAAAAGATATATATTTGTTACCAATATTCTTCTTATTATAAATATTAACATTTAGCTACAGAAGGACGACACTTCCGTTACATGATGGATGGATGGCATGGGAACTGGAAAGAGAATTACCCGTGCCCTATAAACACTCGTCGTAAGTAACAGCCATACAATTCAGCGATTAACTAACACAGTTGCTAGATGAAAACTTTTTTTTTTTATTTTACGACGCTTCTCAACTTCCATAATTTTCCCGGAGTTCAATCTTCTTCCTGACGGCCCCTTGAATTCTTCGCACGTTTAACATCTTGCATCCACTTCTAGGTGGTCTTCCACGCTTTCTTTTTTCAGCTGGTTTCCTTTCGTAGATTGTTTTTGGAAATCGTATCATCCATTCGTTGGAGGTTGCCACACGAAGTTAATATTTTCCTGTCTATGGCATCGAGAATAGTGTTCTTTTCTCCTACAATGTCGGGTATTCTGACATTTATGACGTTTCCGGTCTAGAGGTGCGACAACGGTTCTGACTGAAGAAACTTCTCGAAAGATGTTCGTAATGGCTAATTTATTGACCATCCTTCTATCTACCACAAAAATCTTCCGTGAATGATAGTTACAATTTCTGTGTTTCAGCAATGTCTGTGTCTTCATATTACAAACACAGACACTGTAACCATCACTGACGCACCTATGCCTCGATGGGCTAGAATGACAAAGTATTTCTGTCTCCCTGTGCGGGAATCACAAAATGTTCAAACGTAAGGGTTGTGGACTCAGTGACATGGAAGTCTGGGTCAATGCTGGTGGCGTGCTATGATAGCCGAAGTGGTTACGACGACTGCTCGCGGTAAGTGGGGATTCTGGTTCGAGCGCCATTCAGGCAGAAATTTTCATTTGTCGCAAACAGCTGACGTTAGTGCTAATCCATGTCGTAATAATAATTATCCGACTGTAATGGTGGATGTCTAACTTTTTGCAGTGCGAGGTGCAGACTTTTTCCGACTGATAGTGATATTATTTTACTTTTGGACAGTCTAGGCCTCATACATTTCATGAAATAGAAGGCAGAGAAACGGCATTTAATGCTTCAGTATTATTAGCTCATTAATAATATCTAGGAGTGCCCGGTTATCAAGTTAAACAAGTGAAGTTTGGGAAGCACGAGAGAAGTACTAGCAGAACAAAAGTTGTGAGGACAGGTCGTGAGTCCTACCTGAATAGTTCAGGCGCAAAGCACTGACCACGAAAGTCAAGGCTCTGGGTTCGATTCCAGGTCCATCACATGATCCAGTTTTAATTTGTCAGAAAGTCTAAGCATCACAAATTCCGCTATAGATTGGATTGGACTGATGGGGCCAAACTACGAGGTCATCAGTCCCTCCATCCTGTATGCGGTAAGCCACGAAGAGTCCTCAGAGAGGAAGGAAACAGAAGAAAAATCCTGAGAAGTCCGAATGCTACCGAGAATCAGTAAAACCAAGAGAGAGAAGCAAGTAGAAGTGAGAGAGGGGTAACAGGGTGAACGTGGGTGAGTTGCTCCTCCCAGAAAGAAGATGGAAGCCACAGGGACATGCTATGCAAAGGGAGGAGCAGCGTCTACAACCCAGCAGTGTTTCCTCGCCCTCCATTACCACAAGAAAAACTAGCAACGCAGAGAAGTTGATAAACTCTCAGGGATGGGAACAAGGACGACGAGATAGTAAACCAACGACAGATGTAAAAGAAAAAGAAGAATTAAAAGGTTGGGAAGGGCAGAAACCAGGCCGGACCACCGAGCAAGGGCAGCCATGGGCCCCCTTGGACGAAGCAGGCGACGGGGCACCCCTCAAATCCCTTAAGCGGCCGACGAGACCAGTGTGCCATACCTCCCAGAGAGGAATGGGAACAACTTTAGAAGATGAAACGTAAAAATAGATCAGGCGCTTTGGCGTCGTCGGCTAGTACCAGAGGCAGCATGTCAGCAGGATGAAAGTTTCGCCCTAAAGTGACCAAATTAGGGCAGTCCAGTATGATGTGGGCCACAGTCAGACGGGCACAACATGGACAGTGGGGTAAATCCTCACGTCGTAGGATGTGGCGGGCAATCTACCGTTCTCTGTCGACTTCGCATTGGTCACACTTGGCTCACCCATCGCGCTTCCGCTGTAGAGTGATAGATTTATTCTGTAACGATGTTAACAACGTCGTAACATAGACCGCATTCAAACTTTTTGAACATTTCTTTAGATGATAAAGTACAGTAAGTTATCTTATCTGTCTAGGGATGTTATTCACAAGTTATTTCTTTTTTTACTAACTTTTAATTCATGTTGTAAATTTCAAGCGCAAACAGGTCTAACGATTCCGCCATATGTGCCATCTGAAATAGTTGTCGTACGGCAACAACATTCTCTTCAGTGAGCTATGGAAGAAGTTGATATGAGCGTGGGGTCTCATCGAGGTCTAAGTAACTCTTCTGAAAGTCTCTCAACTACCTACATTTTACAATTATTAACATACTGCCTGCAGCTGAATTACAGCAAAAAAATTTAAATTGAGAAATATTTATTTAATAGAGATAGTAACGAGGTAATTTCATGTCACAGACCTCGGCCAATTTCGGTCATGTACTGAAACAGTTGCTCTGCAACTGTTGCAGTTTTGATGGCAAACATTGTACAATTGTGCAACACCAGTAAAGGATAGCAAATACCGAAATTTCACTTATTGTGCGTACCCGGCGTAAGAGGAGAAACACACGATTAAATTTGTGGGTTGCTCGCTACGAAATTTAGTTCCCAGAGCTGCCACCTCTGGCAGAAACAGTGGCTCTAACCCATCTGGGCACTGAGTCGAAGGGAACTTGGATGAAGTACGTGTGCGCCTTTCCACGCTGCTTTAACTCTACATCAGATTTCACCAATTGTAGTGGCTGGCGCGGTAGGTGTTTTCAGTGGGCAAGAGATCTGGAGAATATGCTGGTTAGGTCAACAGAGTTAGGACACCACAGATAACATACTATCTCGAGTTATCTTTTAAGATAACGTTACTGAGACCTCGAAGATAGAGCACAACCACCTGCCTAGCACGACAGAAATACATAATTAAAAGATCACATTTTTGAAACCTCAATTTTCTCTGATCGCAATGCAAAAGTTTGAAATCTGCATCAAATGTGCCTAGAAGCTTTCTCTGTAATGGTGGAAAAGTGTGGCGCCCTGCGACGTCACACTCTAGCTCGGTGACGCTTCAGACAGCAAGGTGTAGACAGAGGCGAAAAAATAGGCTGAGCTCAGAAGTTCGTGTGACGTGTAAAGTGAGTTAGTAATGTCACTTTGGCAAAAAATTTCATCACAATTCCTCCCAACACCACCGTGGACGTGTCACACGATGGAAAGGTCGTCACACCACTCCTTACCAACATTTCACCCCATCTTTTGTCACTATTGCGATGGAGGTCAGTACTGCGACGCTTAGTGTCAATATCGCACAGTTTTCTTAAAGGTAGCCCAGGAAAATATTTCACACACACAGCCGCTCAGAACTGACACGAAATGGGATTAGGAGGTGACATGAAGGGCGTCTATGAAACCACTCGTTCCCTTGGGGCGTTGATTACCGCACGCTTCACGGTCGAAAACGACGTATTACAATGCGATAAGCAACAGAACGACGTTATTCGCAACGTTCTACTCTGTTGACATCCACCGGGTGATTCTACGTTTCTTTAAGGACGTCGTGGAGCTGCAAACCTATTGAACATGACCTGACCTCTTTGGTATACAAAAGCAACCACAATTTTTGCTCTGGTATACAGTGTGCAACCACTAGGGAATGTTTAAAACCATTAGAAGTAGTTTTAACGTGATCCAAAGCAGTTAAGAGTGTTAGTGCATTTTCAGCCCTCGTGTTTTGCACCCTCCTGTAGCGTGATCACGTGGAGGGAGTGGGGGTTCGACAATGAATGTAAAAACGGCAATGGGTACTCCCTCTAAGATAGTCCAGTTCAGTACACTCCTTCCCCCTCCCCTCGCCGAATCCAGCCGCGTATTCATTTTTAACACTTTAAAAATGCACCTGTACAGTGACATCGACACCTACTCCGCTGAGTTGCACCCCGATGATGCTCTAACGCCTATGGGGAGGCAACCCCCTCAACACCCCGTGGGCTCCACATGCCTGCAAGCAGGCGCTAGAGCAGCAGACTGTCGTTTTCGACCGTGATTTGTGTGAAAATTAACGCCCCAAGGGAAGTAGTGGTTTCATTGACGCACTTTGTGCCACCCCAGGCCTTCTCGTGTCTATTCTGACCGGCGGTGTATCTAAAATGTTTTCCTCGGCCACTTATAAGAAATCTGCGTGATTTTTAACGCTGGGCGTCGGGGTTCTGGACTCCAAAATAAGAGGTGGAATGTGGGTAAGAGGCGGTGTAACGACCTTCCCATCGTGTTGCACGTCCACGGTGTCGTTGGGGAGAATTTTAGTGAAATTTGGTGCCGAAGTGACACCCTTAACCCACCTTACAAACTTTTGAGCTCTGGCCTTTTTTCCAGATGTCTCGACACCTTGTTGACTGAAGCGTAGCCGACCCCAAGTGTGACGTCGCATGGCGCCAAGCTTTTGCACGGCTACACAGGAATTATTTAGGCAATCTTAAGCCTAATTTCAAACTTCTGCGTTGCAATGGGACACAGTTACGGGGTTCCTAAGAAGTGATCCTTTAAGTGTGTTGCTCAGTGTATAGCTGCTGTCCAAATTAAAAATTACGTGAGCCCGAGCTAATAGTGTTGAGCACCTAATGGCACCCCTTACCTTCACGTCAAGTGCAAGGGCCGTATGACAACGACGAATGCAGGCTGGCATCGTTCATTCTCCTCCGAGCCTCCACATACGGATATGCGCATCGAGAGGCTTTGCTCAGAACTGGAACTCATCTTGTGCCTCTATTGTGTCCAGCGTAGTCCTGGGAAGCGCCGCTGCCGGAGCGCCTCATTCTGTTGCCACGCCCAGGAAAGTCGCAACAGTGGACACCTTACTGTACGTCCGTGGGGTACCAGACGACATTGCATTGTCCGTGTGGATACATGTCTCGCTGCAAACAAGCTCATTTCCTTACAAAGTGAGGCGGCTGTACGATCTCACACGGCCGTGTGTCCTCACCGGTGCTAGTGGTGGGGGGGGGGGGGGGGCACAGAGATCCTGCGTGGCGCTGAGTATGGTCCTCCTGAACCCATCGATCCCGTATTGCGTGATCCCTACAAATGCGAACGGTAATCTCGTGGGACGGAAAACAGTAGTCTACACAGGCAATGATCCTGCTGCTGTCGAATTCCGACGCGTAGTAGTAGATGTTTCTCCTTCTTACATGAGGCATAACACTATCTTCTTACAAACAACGAACACTGAAATGCGATTGCTCAATGAGAAACCAGCGGCGTAATCTTTCCTTATTTAGAGAATGTAGATGGCGTTCCTCATTCGTACTTTGTGCGGTTGCGTTGAAATGCTAATAACATGCATATCTAAACATGTAGTACTCAGCATGCCAATTTGACGATTTTAACACGCCGCCTTCATGATGCTGCAACTTTAATAGCCAGCCATGTATTATCTGCTCTAGTACTTACCGATTCCGCTTTACATGTTCTGTGGGAACTGTGATAAGGTTTATGACGAATCACTTCGTGAATATAATACGCCACTTCACTTGTTGATAGCCAAAAGTAGCCAAAATCGGTAATCATTTTTCAAATTCTGAAAATACATCATTGACTTACACATTTGCCTTATCCATGCACCGGATATTTCGTCCACGCACTGATTCCTTTTCGGCCCTCTAGAACGATCTTGTTACAAAACTGTTCGTGACACCTCTTTCTACCATCGCGAAGTCATTGACAAATATTATCGAACGAGATTGGGTTGGGGCTTATTCGGAGGGCGTGTATTGAATTCCCCGTACTGGCATTCAAAATTGAGGTTTTTCACAGTTCCCCTCAGTCATTAGAAGTAGAATGCTGGGATGGTTCCTTAAGCGGGATCACAGTCCTCCTCCCTAGTCTCACCTGAACATAACAACCTCATTGTCTACTGGCTGTTAAACTCTGACCTTCCTTTTCATAACTCATGAACAGTTACGGTAAAACCGATGAAAAGAAGACTGAACCCTGTGTTTCTTGTATGGATCGGTCTAAACAGTGATACCGTTGCGAGTATTCATCTTACATGTCAGAATAAAATATTTCACTCTATAGTTAGAGCGGGCTGTTCGAGTAATTACCTAGGGACTTATCAAATACGGGCAAGTTGGTTTTGGGACAGAGGTAGTCCCAACTGAGAATATTTGGGAAGGGACATCCATTTCCGGAATTTTCCTTACAAGGGAAACTTTCTGAAACCATTGGTCAGAACCAGGGCATAGGAACTACACCAACTGACAAAAAAAGTGACACACACAGAAAGGGAGGAGAAAATTAAATGAAACTTCACGGGTTGAGGGAGTATGTGAAGTTATTCCAGAGACCACAATATCTAGTCAAATTTACAACTGACTTGTCAGTATGAGCCCACTTAGGCCTACAGTATAATGCTGCGCCCTCCTGCCTTGGGTACATGCTCTGATTCGGTTGGGGAAGTGCGCCATAAAGCCGTTTTATCCTCTCCTCAGGCAACACAGAAGAACTGTTGTAACTGGATCTTTATATGCTAGATACTGGCATTGCGACGGAGTTAACTTCTGAGCCGGTCCCACGCATATTCTACCGGGATCAGATCTGAGGATCTTGTTGTCCACAGCAGTACCTCAACAACACGCAGACACAGAGAGGCACTTCCCACGTGTGGGCAAGAATTGTCCTGTTGGAAAATGGCACCACGATACAATCACATGAAAGGTAACACAGGTGGACGCTAGATGTCCATGACTTACAGTTGTGTTGTCAGAGTACCCTCAGAATCAGTATCATACTCGCCGACGACTGTCATTCGGGGTAGTGCTGAACTGCAGTTCATAGTTTAACACGATGCGACGCCATTCATCAACAGTTCAAGCTTCGCGGCCACGACATCACTCCAAACGCAGCCGTTGTGTTGTTGTGTTAATGGTAGCCTACGTTTGGGACTGTAATTCCCTTAGGCTGGCTGCTGTTAGTCTGCCGACAAATGGTGCGGGAGACAGTGTTGCGCGGCGTCCATTACTTGTTCTTGGATGACAAGCGCAAATTTGAAGAGGTTACGATGTGCTTGCTGCATAATACAGGGATCGTCTCTTTCGGTGGTTAGCCGTCGTCATTGGTATGTTCACGACGAGCATTCCTGGCCACGCGTTCCCAAGCAGCCTAAAATCGGGCCACTGTCACATCCGAATGCTCGCCAATTTGAATATTGCACGATTCGACCAGCCGTCCAAAGGGAGACCCAGTATGAGGCCCCTTTCAAAATATGCTATGTACTGATAACGCTGTCTCAAACAAATACTGGATTCCTGTGTCCTCCACAGTGGTCACTCAATATCTGACGCTGTTCACACTCCTTACATACCATACCAGGGCTGCTTAAAACACTATAAACGAACAATACTAATGCACTCTGGTGCTCGTTCTACCTTTGTCAGAGAATTGAGACTAATCATTTATATAGCCGTCGATGGTACCGCCATGCACAAAGTTACGTTGACATCCGATCACGTCTTCTGGGGGCTCCACTTTTGTCATGCAGTATATTTTTAATTTAATTCCAGGACGATATGTTCGAGACAAAAAACATGAAAGCTTTGTGAATGTGGAAGTTTATTTGTGAACGTGCATAAGGAGTATAAGTCGAGGACTTGCTCGACACGGGCTGTACTTGTACAGGGTGACAATTATTGAACTATATGAAATAAAATTGTCATAACTTCTTAACAGTTTGCGTTAGGACGTTGAAACGCACAGTTGGCCGCGGTGTACGATGGGAATTAGTATGCGCTGTATGGTTTGGTTTAGCAACGAAGCCCATTTCGTCAGTAAGCAAATTTGGCGCATTTGGGGGATTGAGAATCCGCGTTTCGCAATCGAGAACTCTCTTCACCCTCAACGGATGATTGCATGGTGTGCAATGTACAGTCGCGGAATAATCGTGCGATGTTCCTTGATGGCACGGTGACTACCGAACGGTACGTGAAGATTTTGGAAGATGATTTTGTTCCCATTATTCACAATGACCCCGATATCGACGAGATGATGTTCATGCAAGACCGAGCTCGCCCCATCGAAGCAGGAGAGTGTTTGATGCCCTGGAGGAGCACTTTGGGGACCGCATTCTGACTCTGGGGAACATGGGCCTCGATTGACCAACATATTCTCCGGATCTGAACACACGCGACTCCTTTTAACGAGGCTATATTAAAGACAAGGTCTACAGCAATAACCCCAAAACCACCACTCAGCTGAAAATAGCCATTCAGGTCATCGACAGCATCGATTTTCCGACACTTCAGCAGGTCATGCAGAATTTTGCTATTCGTCTGCGTCACATCATCGCCAATCGTGGCAGGCATATCGAACATGTTATAACCTAAATTAGAATCTCCGTAGCGACATTTAATGTTGAATAAGCCGGCCGTGGTTGTCGAACGGTTCTAGGCGCTTCAGTCCGGAACCACGCGGCTGCTACGGTCGCAGGTTCGAATCCTGCCTCGGGCATGGATGTGTGTGATGCCCTTAGGTTGGTTAGGTTTAAGTAGTTCTAAGTCTAGGGGGTCTTATGAACTCAGATGTTAAGTCCCATAGTGCTTAGAGCCATTTGAACTATTTGAACCATTTTTTTTAAATGTTGAATAAAGGGTATGCAGCCGCGCGGGATTAGCCGAGCGGTCTTAGGCGCTGCAGTCATGGACTGTGAGGCTGGTCCCGGCGGAGATTCGAGTCCTCCCTCGGGCATGGGTGTGTGTGTTTGTCCTTAGGATAATTTAGGTTAAGTAGTGTGTAAGCTTAGGGATTGATGACCTTAGCAGTTAAGTCCCATAAGATTCCACACACATTTGAACATTTTTGAAAGGGTATGCACGCCGTAGATTGTAACAAATTTAAGTTTTTTTCATATAGTTCAATAATTGTCACCCTGTACTATAAGACCGTCGTTATGCAACTTCCTAATAACGAAAGTGCACAAGTAGTAGCTTCGATCAGGACTGGCGTTGAGTTAATAAATTTGACACGCCTCTAGAAGCGGAACTTGGAGTGGTGATTGTGGGCGACGCAGATGCACGGGTAGCTCCGCACTGCTGGCATCACCTGCTGCACTCAGACAGCAGGTGCTGTCCGCGCCAGTAGTAGTCCTCTTCCCTCTTCCTCTCTACAGCCCCCGCTGCCTCTGTCCACTCTCCTCCACGATACATTTTACATCAGAGCACCTGCCCACACTAACCGGCAATTCATCTGTGCGCAGTGTTGCTTCTGATCTTAGTACGAAAGGATCTTCACCTGAGCAATTTAGGTACGTGACCAGAATACTTCAGGCAGCATCTGAATTATAAGAGTTGTACGTTATTAAGGCTTTGAAGCTTATCAGGAACGGAATGGCACTTGATCAGACAGTTATGAAACTTTAATACGTGATGTTATCCTTGTAAACATGGTTTACTGGCCGCGGTATCTCACGATGTGAGAGGGGCCATACGTGGTTGGAAGCCAGGTTAGGAGCTGTTAGGATGAGAATCAGTTTGTCAGCAGTCAGACTGCACCGGCTCCTACCTCTGTGCCATTACTTATCTGACAATGCCGCTGTCGCAGATGTAGGCAACACGTCTGAAATGTGACTTAACTAAGGAAAGCCGGCCGGTGTGGCCAAGCGGTTCTAGGCGCTTCAGTCCGGAACCGCGCTGCTGCTACGGTCACAGGTTCGAATCCTGCCTCGGGCATGGATGTGTGTGATGTCTTTAGTTTAGTGAGGTTTAAGTAGTTCTAAGTTCTAGGGGACGGATGACCTCAGATGTTAAGTCCCATAGTGCTCAGAGCCATTTGAACCTTTTTTTTTTAACTAAGGAAATGGGCAATGACTGGCCATTTAAAATATAGTCTGGAGAACCAAAATTTAACGACAACTGCGATTACTGCATCTGCATAATCATAAGACATGACCAAAACGTCTAGCACATGTGAGATACTGAAGAGTAAATTGCCTGCTCGCTGACAGTGACCATCCCCTCACGAAGTGGCACTTTAGATTATACTCCTCCACTTCAAAACATAAAACAAGGCTGCGCTACAGGACAATGATATTTAGTTCTTATTACCGAAATAGGTCCTCATCTCCCAGTGATCCCTCACTAAAACGCACAATGTTTATGACAATATTATCCCGTCGTATATTGTTCGCTGTTTTCGCGATTGGGCAGATTTACTTTATTTTAACATTTTGGACGGATGCTCTAATACTATCAATTTTTTAAAAAATCTTTCGTATGAAATTGTTGATGATATATTTGGATTTCTTCATCATAACAAACTGGCATGCAAATGAGTTATTGAATAAATCGGTAAAGAGTAATGAAGAATATCAGTTCAAGAATGTTGTTACAATGGGCAGAAAACATGTTTAATACTCATCTCATTTTGTAGTAATATTTGCGGTTCCAGTTCTCATAACAGCATCTAGGATAAGATTTTCACGTCCTGGGTTTTGAATGTTTGTGAAGATACTGGTTTACGAATTTTAAGACATATTGGTTTATTTCCCTTTCACACGTGGCAGACAATCACCTTCATGTTTTAACCTTATAGACTTCGCTAAGACAGCCTTTCACATAACAGGACCATGAATCGTTTCCTATGCGTATTTCATTAAAAACGCCACAGACTCATACCCCTGAGGACACCATTATGTTATGGGTACCTTTATTTGGACTTCCATTGGACCTGTGGTAGTAATCAAAGGCACATTGATATCTACGCACTACAGTAACATTACCACAGACCACCTTAATCGTCTTCATGCTTTACGTCTTACTCGGTGGTGAGCCGGCCGCGGTGGCCGAGCGGTTCTGGGCGTGGAGTCCGGAACCGCGCGACAGATACGGTCGCAGGTTCGAATTCTGCCTCGGGCATGGATGTGTGTGATGTCCTTAGGTTAGTTAGGTTTAAGTAGTTCTAAGTTCTAGGGGACTGATGACCTCAGCTGTTAAGTCCCATAGTGCTCAGAGCCATTTGAACCATTTTACTCTGTGGTGATGGCATTTTCCAACAGGATAGCTGACCTCACAAGGCCAGAATCGTAATACAGTAGTTCAGGAGCATGATCGTGATCTCATTTTGAAGTCTGAGCCACTAAATTCACCTCATCGTAACTCTATGGAACATATCCTGGAATCTATTGGGCACAATCTCCTCGTCCATGAATCTAAGGCTTATAATTTGCGGGAATTGCGTGATCTGTACGTAGACATCTGGTGCCACATACCTCCGGAGACCTACCAAGGACGTGTCGAATCCATACCATGCAAAATCGCTGCTGTATTGGATTCCTAAGACGGATCACGCTATTATAGTCAACGAGCGAAAATTAGGGGAAATATTAGTGTAGTCGGAAATTATTGTACGGTAGACTTAACAGCTGCAAATAAGTACTCATTTAATAAAATGGAAATAGCCCCACTATATAAACACGAGCTCAGTGAAGTTATTTTGTCTACTCATATAAGAGAACTGGACAGGAAATGCTCGAGTGGTAAAGTCAGTCTGCAAAATGAAAAGCGAGCATCGCACGTGGTGGGAAAGTTGCCTTCACTGGAAGAACGCTACAGCCAACGTGCGTGATGGCAAAAATCATTTTCCCTTCTACCAGTGTAGAACACTAAGCAGAGATTTACGTCGAGTGTCAAATGCGTTTCTTGCTTTAGTATTTTTAGTAACTCATATCCGTATTCCATGTGTGTTAATACACTTTGTGGAAAGTAAACAAGCCCTTGCCATGTCTACGCACTACGTCACCATTGATTCATAAGGCGCGTTCCGGAGGGTCGATACAACTTTGTGGGCTGGTCGGTGTGGCCGAGCGATTCTAGGCGCTAAAGTCTGGAACCACGTGACTGCTACGGTCGTAGGTTCGAATCCTGCCTCGGGCATGGATGTGTGTGATGTCCTTAGGTTAGTTAGGTTTAAGTATTTCTAAGTTCTAGGGGACTGATGACCTCAGAAGTTAAGTTCCATAGTGCTCAGAGCCATTTGAACCATTTTTTGAATAACTTTGTGAACCCATCCGCAGCTGCTGCTTGTGAGGTAGTACGGTATATGGAGCGGAGAATCACCTGCTCGCTCTTCAGTTTGCAGATCTACGAAGGAGGGAGGAAATGCATGACCACGACCCGGCAACCAACCTTCCGGTGTGATGCTATCCTCCACCCCCAGCTCCTCCACCTTGTTACAACCTCAGAACACAGTTTATTCTTAATGCGGTTCTACTGCACTTAGACGTGGTACACACGCCTAATGTCTCTTCTTAATCCACTTAATTGAAAATCAAACAATTTTATACGATTAAAACACTATTTTTAATAACCTGCGATTTTTCGATCCTCTGCAATGCAGGAACTACGAGTCCTAGAGAGACCAAATGAAAAGGATCTTTTTTTAAGGAAATTGAACGTAGTTTAATTTTGTACTGGCAAACATTTTCGCCATAGGCAGCCGTTTTCGAATTATTCAAGAAAAACTTATCTGACCATTAAACACCTATTTTCCCCTCCCCCAACCCAGCCCTCCCACCCCAACGCCCACACTTCACAGGTGGAATTTTTAGTATGTTGTGCATGACATTCCCACTACCACTATACAGAAATTTACGATTGCACAGTGTTTTGGCCTATTGGCCCTTTTTTGTTCTTCATTGACTCAGCTATCATGCAGGTGGGCATAAAGTTTAGTCTCATCAGTGTACATCGTAGTATACCGGGTGATCAAAAAGTCAGTATAAATTTGAAAACTTAATAAAGCACGGAATAATGTAGATAGAGGGGTAAAAATTGACACACATGCTTGGAATGAAGTGGGGTTTTGTTAGAACAAAAAAAAAAGAAGTATTGCTAGACGCGTGAAAGATCTCTTGCGTGCGTCGTTTGGTGGTGATCGTGCGCTCAAGAGGAGGAAGTCGGCCGTGCCCTTTCAAAGGAACTATCCCGGCATTTGCCTGGAGTGATCTAGGGAAACGACGGAAAACCTAAATCAGGATGGCCGGACGCGAGATTGAACCGTCGTCCTCCCGAATGCGAGTCCAGTGTCCTAACACTGCGCCATCTCGCTCGGTGTGTGCTCAGCCGCCACTTTCGTCATGCTTTGCCTCCCAGGTCCCCAGACCTCAGTCCGTGCGATTATTGGCTTTGGGGTTACCTGAAGTCGCAAGTGTATCGTGATCGACCAACATCTCTAAGGATGCTGAAAGACAACATCCGACGCCAGTGCCTCACCATAACTCGGAACATGCTTTATAGTGCTGTTCACAGCATTATTCCTCGACTACAGTTATTGTTGAGGAATGATGGTGGACATATTGAGCATTTCCTGTAAAGAACATCATCTTTGCTTTGTCTTACTTTGTTATGCTAATTATTGCTATTCTGATCAGATGATGCGCCATGTATCGGACATTTTTTGAAATTTTTTACTTTTTTCGGTTTTAATAAGACCCCATGTCATTCCAAGCATGTGTGTTAATTTGTACCTCTCGATCTACATTATTCCGTGATTTATTCAGTTTTCAAATTTATACTGAGTTTTTGATCACCCGGTATATTCCATACTGTCGTAATTAGTTGTAGTTTACAAGTTACACCATCATGGCACAAAAATAGGGGTAAATTAGAACTACACCACTGATATGGATCCCCTCCAATGAAATGTGACTGGGTACAGAACCCATCTGGAGGAACTTAGACTCCTCATACAGGACAGACCTATCTGTCTATGTCTTCAAATGATGTACTTTAAATAATGTGTATGAAACAGTACTTTAAATGATATGTATGAATACACAACTGAAAGAGAAAAAAGTAAATTTGAAACCCGCCACATTTTACTCAAACATATCAACAATACTGTGACTTACATATTTATTGGCGTTTAACTGTTACCAGCCACGCTCTTTGTATTTAACAAACATGATCCCAGTTAACCTCTAGCATCGCGTGACCGCATATGACAGAGTTAACATAAACTACAGGTTTCAGTTACGTGCTTGAGTTCTCTCGTTTTCTTTATGCAGGTATGTGGAAACAAACGAATGATCCCCTCGTCGGAGGTTCGAGTCATTCCTCGGGCATGTGTGTGTGTTTTCCTTAGCGTAAGTTAGTTTAAGTTCGATTAAGTAGTGCGTATGTCTAAGGACCGATGACCTCAACAGTTTGGTCCCATAGAAGCTTACCACAAAAAACGAATGGTATAGCTGTAGGCTCAATATAAAGGGACGCGTTAATTAGCGTTATGCTAACACTGAATTTGAATGATAGCGACTGGTGGTATAAACCAGTTCACTTTCCAACGCATTTTGCGGAGCCTCGTTCCAAGGGCTCTTAAGCTCACCCGTGTTTCCTGCCACTGGAATCCCTAGCAATCCCTCGAGCTTCGTGATGTGCGTGGTTTGCGCGGTTTACGGTCTCTCTCTCTCTCTCTCTCTCTCTCTCTCTCTCTCTCTCTCTCTCTCTCTCAGTGCTCACTCGGATTCCGAGCAGCATACGCTTCAAAGATAGAGGTCCGCCATTCCGCCGGGACAGGCATTCAGGTCCGGCGCTTTTGAACGCATACGAGCGAGCGATAAAAGCGCGCACGACCGTCCTTACCTACCACTGCAGCCAGCTGCTTTCGTTACCGTTCTGGCACGAAGGATTTCGTGGAAAGCCTTTTCAGTTGGGTCCCGACGTTTAAAAAAAAAAACTTTTACATTCACTGCGTTGCCAACAAAAAATAAATATTACACAGGTTCCATTAGCAATAATCCTCTTTTATACGGCAACGACGGGAATCGTAAAACGTCACATGGGTAAGAGATGAAGTAGTATGGTGGAACGTCAACATCAGCAGTAGCGTGACGTTTAAAAGCAGTTCGCAGAACAAAGCTAAGCACCATAGAGGCTATATTAACGAAGGTCCAGTTCCATGATGTCGCCAATTTAACCTATTTACAACATAAAATCAAAATTCAGTTTCACGTGTACAAATAACCGAAAACAGATTTAAATATTTATTATCATAATTTTAATATGTTAAAAAACATTTTTAAGTTAGTGGTTGGTAGTTGTCTTTACAACACACAGTATCATTATGCCGTATCTCATTCAACGTGATCCTAGTATCTTTTAGAATGTCGGCAGCTTCAAGAAGTATAGGGAAAGTTCTAAGCCTGCTCTCCTACAGCTTGTAGTGCGCAACTTAAATCGTAAATTCATCTGGAGTTGTAAATAGACGATACGTCATCCATATCAAACGGTTTAAATGGCTCTGAGCACTATGGGACTTAGCTTCTGAGTGATCAGTCCCCTATAACTTAGAACTAGTTAAACCTAACTAACCTAAGGACATCACACACATCCATGCCCGAGGCAGGATTCGAACCTGCGACCGTAGTGGTCGAGCGGTTCCAGACTGTAGCGCCTAGAACCGATCGGCCACCCCGGCCGGCAGAAACGTGAACTATGGCGACGTTATTACTAAACAAGTCTAAACTGGAGCAACGTGCTAGTATTGTCTTGGCTGGCGAAGGGCAGACACGGGTAGATATGCATCGGAGACTGAAAAATACGTATGGGGCAGCATGTCTGTCAAAAAACCACGGATGGAGATGCTGCTGCTTGATCATGCTAATGCACGTACCCA
Source organism: Schistocerca piceifrons (assembly GCF_021461385.2). NCBI lineage: Eukaryota > Metazoa > Arthropoda > Insecta > Orthoptera > Acrididae > Schistocerca > Schistocerca piceifrons. The sequence continues at coordinate 420,277,984 of NC_060149.1, read as the reverse complement.
CATCGCAAATATCATAACGCAGACATTAACCAACTCAAGTGGGAGACACTCGAGCATAGTCCTGATCTCTCCTATTTGATCATCACGCCTTCGGTCCCTTGACTACATCCACCTAATAAGGGAAAGTATTCTATCATGAAATCCACAACACTGTGTGAAGTAGGTCACAACCAATTATCATGGGTCTCATATAGCCTTAAGTAATGAGACTGCTATGGATGAGCCGGCACCGGACGGTGTGGCCGTGCGGTTCTAGGCGCTTCAGTCTGGAAATGCGTGACCGCTACGGCCGCAGGTTCGAATCCTGCCTCGGGCATGGATGTGTGTGATGTCCTTAGGTTAGTTAGGTTTAATTAGTTCTAAGTTCTAGGCGACTGATGACCTCAGAAGTTAAGTCCCATAGTGCTCAGAGCCATTTGAACCATTTTTGAACCCAGTGTAACTATTGTCTTCTAAGACATTTTGTAGCAATATCCTACCCCGCGCCAAGTAGACCATCAGATATTTACTCAAACAAGAAAGTAATGTTGGAAATTGTTCCTTAGAAGGTCATCTGAGCCCGCGGATGGAGTATCAGAGACGTCGCGTTTATGCACAGGATTGAATTCGCTCTTATATTATTAGAAGCAGATCGCGATTACGCGCAAAGCGTTTAGCGACGGATACTTATAAGCGTCTTTGATCGATAATACTGCTCACACATTGTTAAAAATCGGCATTTGTTCGCGTGTAGTATCGGGCAATCGACGCTGCGCTTAAATAAATCACTAGGCGTTTGGGTGTAGAAGCTAGATGCCGTTTCGAAACTATTGTCGTGCACACGTGATCACTTGTTTAATCTTGTCGTCGCTGTCGTCGTAGTGTTCTTCCGAAGACTGTAGTCTACGCTGTGCAAGTCTTCATCTCTGCATGATTACCACACCCTGTATCCATTTAAATCCCCTCACATTTCCCTCCTTTAGCAAATCGATGATTTATTGATACCTCAGAATGTGTCCCATCAACCTCTCTCTTTCAGTCGATTTGTGCCAACAAATGTTTTTCCTTTAATCCGATTGAGTACCTCCTCGTCAGTTATTGTATCTAGCTATCTAATCTTCAGCATTCTACTGCGGCAACATATTTCAAAAGCTTGTGTTGTCTGTTGACCTTTAACTTCAGTACAAGATTACACTCCACACAAATACCTTCTGGAAAGACTCGCAACATTTAAATTTATACATTAGAGATTTATTACATATTGGCAAATCTCTTTTTAGAAACGCTTTTCTTGGTACTGCCAGTCTGCTTTTTATATTCTCTCCCCTTCGGCCATCAATTATTTTACTGCCTAAATAGTGAAACTTGAGTACTGCTATTAGCGTCTCAAATCCTAATCTAATTCCCTCAGCATTGCCTAATTTAAATTGACAACGTTTCATTACCCTTGATATAATTTTGTGAATGTTCATTTTATATCCTCGTTGCAACATACTAGGCGTTCCATTCAGCTGCTCTTCCAGGTTCTTTGCTGCCTTTGTAAGAGTTAAAGTGTCATCTGCATACCGATAATTTCTTATTTCTTCTCCCAGAAGTTTAATCTCTTTTCTAAATTTATCCTTGGTTTCCTTTACTGCTTGTTTCATGTGCAGATTGAATAACGCCGGGAATGGGCTACAACCCTGTCACACTCCCTTCTCTAGGACTATTTCGCGTTCATGTTCTGCAGCTCTTAGCTATTGTTTAGTTCCTGTTGAAGTTGTAAATAAACTTCCGTTCACTGCATTTATCACTATTATCTTCAAAATGTCAAAGAGTGTAGTCCAGGAAACATTGGCAAAAGCTTTCTCTAAATCTACTAATGCCATAAACTTAGTTTTGGCTTTCTTCACACCATCATCTAAGGTAAGTCGTAGGGTCAGTATTGCGTGGCGTGTTCCTAGATTTCTCCGGACCGAACTGATCTTCCCCGAGATCGGCTTCTACCAGTCTTACCTTCCTCCTGTAAATAATTTATGACAGCATTTTGCAACCATAGCTTATTAAACTGGTGGTTGTGTAGTATTCAGACGGATCAGCACCTACTATTGTTGAAATCTGAATTAATCTAATAGTTTCTAAAAACCGAACACTGCCTATATCCGATTTCCCGTAAGAGTTTATCTGTTAATCTTGAAGTCGAGGTCTGTTCAGCAATATTTTGGAAGTTTTCACGTGATTACTTCCTCATATTAACAGAATCTTCCGTCGGTTCTTGGTAGAACAACATTATAATAAACTGGTGCTTTTCATTTATTATTATGATTACTTCCTAATAGCTCAATGCGTATCATCTATACAGTTATTGTGATTGCAACTGTTCGTGTTTTTGGGTACATACTCGCCATCGCTTCCTTCCTCCGGGTATTTTCATACTTTAGACTTACCCGAATTTATGATTTTGCTAGCGTGTTCCGGCGTCTTCTTCAACGACACTGTCACTTTCTTCCCATTTTGCTGTCAGTGTCAATAAATGAAATGACGCTAATAGCAATTCGTCACGCCTGTCAGTGAAGAAACTTCCAGCGATCTGTCTCCACGCAAGATAAACAGCGCGCAGTACGTTGAACTGGAACTTAATTTACCTAGGCTCGGTAGCCAAGTTAGCTCCGCTGTAGGAGCGGTTAAACAGTTCGCTTAGCCGGCCAATAATTTCCGTGCGGCATTGCGACACGGTGTGCCACAAGTGAGAACTGATAGCAAGATGTGGAGGTGGTGCGCACAACAGGTGGGAGGCAGGCAGTGTTATTGTGGGCCAGTTACAACTTCCGCGAATCGAGTCGCTGACTCAGGCAGAGTGGCCTTGCGCTCTGTTGTGTGTTTTCGTGGCTCTGCCACCGACGTGCCTTTTCACAGCCACAAGAGCGGCGCGCTATCGTTGCAGAAGCTGATGCAATCAGCGGCCGGGCATTGCCTGAATGAATTACTTTATACTGACGAGCGAAAGATCTCAGACACGGCCAACCGATTCCACTCATATTTGACAGATCGCTTTTATACAATCTAAAATTAAAGATTAAGGTATTTATTGACCTCCGGGACGTACACATGTAGCCATCCCAACACTAGAAATGTTATATTACAGATCACACTTCGTTTTGACAATTCGAAGTAGACATTATTATAAGTCGTAGGCTGGGATGAAATTGCATATGCTTAACAAAGGACTGATTCCGACATAAAACAAGTTTTTCAACCACGGTATACTGCAACGAGTAAACAAGATGAAAATGGAACACAGAATACACAGAGGCAGTACGCTACAAAATACTCCAGGCACACAATACGGCATGATAAATTTCTGTTGGCACAGATTTGGGTCGTTCCCAATTCAGTCCAAATCCCTCAAGTTCATGACACACAGTCCACTTGAAACTGATAAGGTCGAGAGTTAACTGAAAATATACCATTTTTCATCACCGTACATGTAGTCTACAACCGCATATTTTCCTGGATGTCGAGGAAAGAAACTGTTTCTACTGTCGCTGTCCGGCGAAAGTGCAGCTGACGTAGTGATCAAGGGGAGGAGAACCTGTGCTCCATTCCGAAATACATTCTGTAGTTTTTTTCGTTTGTATTTCGTTTTGTATCGAAGTTGGTAGGAATAGGAGGGTTAATAAGGTAAGTAAATCAATAAGGAATAATGACAGAGCAGGCAAATAAATGTCTTAAACGTATGGGGTTGGCAGGAAATTAAAATTTTAATGCTGGATGCTTTACAATTCCTCTTTCACTATCTCTGATGTATGTCCTCTCTATCCTTCGAATAATTACATGGACGGTACTTGTCACATGGTGATTCGAAGCAAATATACTCGCAGAACAAAAACAAGTAATGATGCAATATTCGCGCAGCTACATCGTTTCTTCCGAAGATTCTGTGGGAAAACGATGCCATCCATACATTGGCTGAAAAATCGGCACTCACAGTTGATAATGAATTATGCTATGAATCATTATTACACCCGAGTGGTTGGACAAGTCTCGCTAGATTTCCAGAAGCACATCACAGATTTCAAACCTCCGAATAAAGCTCTCTATCGTGACTAGCTGTAAACAAGAGTCGCGTGGTCTGCTGCCTGTACTCAGTCCCTCGTGATGATTTCGTAGCGATATTATTCTGAAATTTCTTTTTCATACATCGAAACTTAAAATTTTAATTCTTTTCTAGTCCAAGTAGTTTGAGAAATTTGTCTACCTTGTTATTTTTCCTTGTTCTTCTATTTAACTTATAAACCATCCTATTCTTACAAACGTAGATATGATAAAAATACAGATGAAAATAATACAGAATGCATTTAGGAATCTGACACGGGTTCTCCGCTCCCGAGCCACGGACTTTGGTCGCTGCGCCAACGGGACTTCCACTGAACAACGTTTACCGTATGGATACATAAGCGACAGTCGGAAAAGTTCCTTTCCTCGATATTGGAAAAATATGCGTTTTTGGACCCCATATATAATGACGAAAAATAGTTTTCAGTTACTTATTTCCCTATGTGCGTGGTGGCAGGGTTAGTAATAAAGCAACAAAACGTGCTTTTTTATTCTTCATTACAAGAGGTGCAGTTCAGTCAGAGCTGTGTGGCATAATTTTTGTCGAGAGTATGGCAATGAACATTAGCAGCTCAAAGCATTCGATGCTGGTAGCAGCCGTTCCCCGATATTCTTTGTTTGCGTAAGAGGAAATCGATATGTCGCTCCTATGTGCATGGAACAGAAGTCCACTCATCGAGCCAACCGACGCGTAAGCCGTTCTCACAGAGGGCCATGCAGCTAAAGTTGACGTGGACGCGGACGGTACATATGATCAAGAGAGAGAGGCCGGCCGGTGTGGCCGAGCGGTTCTAGGCGCTACAGTCTGGAACCGCACGACCGCTACGGTCGCAGGTTCGAATCCTGCCTCGGGCATGGATGTGTGTGCTGTCCATAGGTTAGTTAGGTTTAAGTAGTTCAAAGTTCTAGGGGACTGATGACCTCAGATGTTGAAGTCCCATAGTGCTCAGAACCATTTATTTTCAAGAGAAAGAGAGCACCCTCAACACACGGGACGAGACAGCGCGATTTGCGTTCTCAGCGGTCTCCAGCGGCAGTTGTAGATTTTATTTGGCTCGCAAACGACAAAGTTTGCTTACGAAATTGGAAAAACGAAAAATTCCTACGTAGCTCTATTAAAACGCACATTTCCTCCTCTGTCTACTTTTAGTCACGTTGTTCTGTCTATGTATAGTACACATAAATAAACTTCATTATCCATGAACACTTTATGAGACAACAAAGAAAGTTCCATGTCCAAGGAAGGAAGATTAGAGTTTACCGACACGTCGGCACGAAGAACAAGCTCGGTATGTTTCAAGGATGTGGAAGCAAGTCAGCCGTGCCCTTTCACAGGAATCATCCTGGTATTTTTCTGGAGCCATTTAGGAAAATCATGAATTAGTATATGGCAGGGCACGAACCTGGGTCCTTTGACTTCTTAACTCCTTATCTCTAACCACAAAATCACAGCTCACACGTTCTATGTCCAGTCAGTAAGGACATCAGCGTATAAAACTTCAGGAAATAGGGCAAACTTACTCCTGAGAGACAGCGCATTTCTATTTCCTTTTAAATGAAGTATTACAGATATTATTTCTATCAATTTAATAAGGATGTCCCACAACCATTTAACGAAAACAAGTGGAAAAAAATTATCTGGATACAGTGTTACCAACTACGCTACTCTCAAGTTCTTAAAGGAACAAAGCTTTATGTTACGCTCTTCCAAAGGCTTTAATTGCTGATATGTTATTAATTGGTATTTAATTAAAACAAACCTTATCAAGAACGACAGGTTTTTGATGAATATTCAGTGTGTCGTTACCTTAACATGGCGGACTTTCATGAAACGCGAGTTAAAACACGAAAATAACTAAATACGAAATTTTTTTAATCACCAATATAACGTTTCCCGTCATTGTATCACGACAAACCGTACCAATAACGGCGCGTTTTTGAGACCATCTCAATGTGCTGATATACAGGGTGAGTCACTAACTATTGCAACCTTGAAAAGCTGAAGTATGATAGTAGCTGAAAATTTTGTGGGCCAAATGTTGCATGGGACAACGGGGACCATAATATGACGTTGGTTTTTTGTTACTAGGTGGGGGCGCGTTGGAAATGTGGTCAACTCTTTTTTTAAATGGGATGCTATAGTGTTATACTTATTTTAATTAACTGGTGAGGAGTGTATGCGTCGCCTTAAATTCTGCCGATGGGCTCAAAAATCGTTCAAATGGCTCTGAGAACTATGGGACTTAACATCGGAGGTCATCAGTCCCCTAGAACTTAGAACTACTTAAACCTAACTAACCTAAGGACATCACACACATCCATGCCCGAGGCAGGATTCGAACCTGCGACCGTAGCGGTACACAGTACTGACTGTTCTTTATGAGCTGTACGTACGTGGGTTTAACAGATACTAAAAGTGTCGGTATCTCTACGTGACATGCAACTGAATTCGTAAGGCCTAATTTAAATCCGTGAACAGCCGTTGCTTAGCCCTGTCGGCAGATAGGCGATTCCTGCAGCAGCAAATTGCCTGTTGCTGGCACGCTGGTAGCTTCAGTGTCACTTGCAAGCGCGTGATAAATTAGTCCGCAAATTGAATCTCCCGTTCCAGTCTGCCGAGCGTGCCGCTATCGAACAGGTGGCACGGTTGGTTTCATTACGGTAAAACAATTTAACAGTTTTTGCCGTTATCCTTAAAATAGAATTTAATGAAAATGCAAATATAAGAGAGATGCGCGAGTTTATATTTTGTATATTATCAAGCACTTCGGAACTGAGTTTTAACTGAGCCCTGTTTACTACAGATTCAAAATTTCAAGAGAGCACGTCCTTGTTTTTGACAAGTAATGCTGTTTTAACAGTCGTGCAACGCTGACGCTAGGAAACGTATCTCTACGATGGTGTTTAAACTTCAAACAGTATTCCACCACGAAATAACAGGTAGTTGATACGAAGTTGTGAAGGCGGCTACGCGTCTAGTGCTACGCTCCACGTGTGACTGCTCTTAGTGTTCCTTCGCTTCTGCGAGTAGCGCGAGGTCGTACAACTGCTCAACGGCCAGAGACATAATCTATGAATAGTAATTGTAAGCTCCCTTCTTCAGGTCACAGGCTGCAGTTTACCTCCAAACGTTCGTGGACAGTGTAGTGACCAGAAACCATATAAGTATGCCTCTTCGCTATTGTCAGCTATAATGCTGTCAATTTCTTGTATCACCAGGATTCGAATCAGCTACCTCTGGATGCTGAGGACGCGAAATGCAACTATGCTCGTCTATGCTGGATATGCGCTCGTTGTTATAGTTTCGGATAACGTAAGTAACATCCAAAAAATTATTACTGTAAAACATTTCCTCATTCTACGTGTAATGTGTGGCGTTCATTTAATATTTCAATGGTTACTTACAATGCTGCATTTTTTTCGCTCCATCAAATATACGGATTCATTCTGGGGTAACGCTTTGTCGATTAAGGAGGTGTACTTGCCGGTGTACGTCTGCGGGTCGTTTGCACGTATTCCTTACATGATTCCACATTTGTGACTTCGCACACTTGGCCCCATACCTAGATTATTCCTCCAGCTTTGTTAGTACCGAGAGAAAGTGACAACAGATGGTCCTGTCGATGTTGAGACTGTTCAACACGATGTACAATCTAAGACTGGACAAAGATGGGGAAAGGTATTTGCCGCAGATTTGTTGAAATAATCATCTCTCCATCTGGCCATCTAACTTTGAAGAAGCAACGCGCATGATGATGTTTCATACAGAAGAGTCGCAACGCTTGAAAATCGTAATGAAATGCACGAAGACGTGCAGAGAATCGAGGCTTGGTGTAGGGACTGGCTGTAAACCTCAACGTAAACGAATACAACGTATTGAACGTTAAGTAAGCGGGCACACTAGACATAGTGTGCCGGTCCAGACTGCTGTACACACCGGTACCTCTGATACCCAGTAACACGTCCTCGTGCATTGATGTATGCCTGTATTCGTCGTGGCATACTATCCCCAAGTTGATCAAGGCACAGTTGGTCCAGATTTTCCCACTCCTCAACGGCGATTCGACGTAGATCCCTCAGAGTAGTTGGTGGGTCGCGTCGTCCATAAACAGCCCTACTCAATGTATCCCAGACATGTTCGATAGGGTTCATGTCTGGATAACATGCTGGCCACTAATCGAGCGATGTCATCTTGAAAGAAGTCATTCGCTAGATGTGCACGGTGGGGGCGCGAATTGTCGTCCATGAAAACCCATACCTCGCCAATATGCTGCCGATATGGTTGCACTATCGGTCGCCGGCCGATGTGGCTGAGCGGTTCTAGGCGCATCAGTCTGGAACCGCGCGACCGCTGCGGTCGCAGGTTCGAATCCTGCCTAAGGCATGGGGGTGTGTGATGTCCTTAGGTTAATTAGGTTTAAGTAGTTCTAAGTTCTACGGGACTGATGACCTCAAATGTTAAGTCCCATAGTGCTCAGAGCCATTTGAACCATTTTTTAGACAGTGTTAATACTCCATTGCTGAAGTCATTGCAAGCAGAGCGCATCCATTAAAAATCAGAGAATACGTGTACGAAGCGATTTCAAGTGGAACGAAGACAAAACTAGTAGTAGAAAAGACAGAGGCCAGATTCAGATTCCTAGGAAGAATCCTGAAAAAGTGTAGCACACCCTCGAAGGAAGTAACTTACCAAGCTATAGTCCAACCGATACTTTACTTTCTCTCAGACGCCTAGAACCGTTACCACATAGCATTAATAGAGGTAAGACACAGTAAACACAGAAGATCCAAAGAAGAGCAGCGCGTTTCGGCACAAAAAAAAATGGTTCAAATGGCTCTGAGCACTATGGGACTCAACTGCTGAGGTCATTAGTCCCCTAGAACTTAGAATTAGTTAAACCTAACTAACCTAAGGACATCACAAACATCCATATTCGAGGCAGGATTCGAACCTGCGACCGTAGCGGTCTCGCGGTTCCAGACTGCAGCGCCTTTAACCGCACGGCCACTGCGGCCGGCGTTTCGGCACACGTTCGCTTAGTAAGCGCGAAAGTGTCGCGAATTTCCTCATCCAACACCAGCAGCAGAGGGTACAAGAGAGGTGTGGTTTCAAGAGAGTACGTTCCGAAAAGGGTCTTACCATAAACCTCTCGAGAAAAGATAATGACGATAAAATAAGGAAGATCTGAGTTCACACAAAGGTTTACCAACGATCTTCTTCCCGCACCATTTGCGACGAACACGAAAGCGGAAGAAGTGATAGTAGTATACAAAGTACCCTCTGCTGCACAACGTAAGGTGGCTTTTTGTTATGGATGTAGGAAACAGGTTTAGATGAACACTTGACGTAGAACACGTAAGACACAATGGGCGGACGGGTGTATGAAACTTGCTTTCCCCGAATGAGAATCGAATGTCTTCATCACTGCGGCATCTCGGACGGTTGCAGTCAATGGTAAGTTAAAGGTCAACAAAGAATAGTAAGAACACCATATAGCTGAAGACACAGGCCATTTAGCTGGAATGACCTGACGGTATCACACATTGACGTGATGGGTGTGTCACTGACAAAATGAAGTTGTGGGAAGTAACGTTATCAAGAGATGAAACTTTTATTATTATAAACCAATAGCAAGTTAAACTGTTGCACGTTCTGTTGTCGAGATTCATACATATTTTCATGGTTGCTGGAAAGTGTGTCCAGTACTTCGAAAGTTACTTTTATTCCAAATCCATGATGGCAGCAAACCAACTACACTCCTGGAAATTGAAATAAGAACACCGTGAATTCATTGTCCCAGGAAGGGGAAACTTTATTGACACATTCCTGGGGTCAGATACATCACATGATCACACTGACAGAACCACAGGCACATAGACACAGGCAACAGAGCATGCACAATGTCGGCACTAGTACAGTGTATATCCACCTTTCGCAGCAATGCAGGCTGCTATTCTCCCACGGAGACGATCGTAGAGATGCTGGATGTAGTCCTGTGGAACGGCTTGCCATGCCATTTCCACCTGGCGCCTCAGTTGGACCAGCGTTCGTGCTGGACGTGCAGACCGCGTGAGACGACGCTTCATCCAGTCCCAAACATGCTCAATGGGGGACAGATCCGGAGATCTTGCTGGCCAGGGTAGTTGACTTACACCTTCTAGAGCACGTTGGGTGGCACGGGATATATGCGGACGTGCATTGTCCTGTTGGAACAGCAAGTTCCCTTGCCGGTCTAGGAATGGTAGAACGATGGGTTCGATGACGGTTTGGATGTACTGTGCACTATTCGGTGTCCCCTCGATGATCACCAGTGGTGTACGGCCAGTGTAGGAGATCGCTCCCCACACCATGATGCCGGGTGTTGGCCCTGTGTGCCTCGGTCGTATGCAGTCCTAATTGTGGCGCTCACCTGCACGGCGCCAAACACGCATACGACCATCATTGGCACCAAGGCAGAAGCGACTCTCATCGCTGAAGACGACACGTCTCCATTCGTCCCTCCATTCACGCCTGTCGCGACACCACTGGAGGCGGGCTGCACGATGTTGGGGCGTGAGCGGAAGACGGCCTAACGGTGTGCGGGACCGTAGCCCAGCTTCATGGAGACGGTTGCGAATGGTCCTCGCCGATACCCCAGGAGCAACAGTGTCCCTAATTTGCTGGGAAGTGGCGGTGCGGTCCCCTACGGCACTGCGTAGGATCCTACGGTCTTGGCGTGCATCCGTGCGTCGCTGCGGTCCGGTCCCAGGTCGACGGGCACGTGCACCTTCCGCCGACCACTGGCGACAACATCGATGTACTGTGGAGACCTCACGCCCCACGTGTTGAGCAATTCGGCGGTACGTCCACCCGGCCTCCCGCATGCCCACTATACGCCCTCGCTCAAAGTCCGTCAACTGCACATACGGTTCACGTCCACGCTGTCGCGGCATGCTACCAGTGTTAAAGACTGCGATGGAGCTCCGTATGCCACGGCAAACTGGCTGACACTGACGGCGGCGGTGCACAAATGCTGCGCAGCTAGCGCCATTCGACGGCCAACACCGCGGTTCCTGGTGTCCGCTGTGCCGTGCGTGTGATCATTGCTTGTACAGCCCTCTCGCAGTGTCCGGAGCAAGTATGGTGGGTCTGACACACCGGTGTCAATGTGTTCTTTTTTCCATTTCCAGGAGTGTATTAACAGCGAACTGCGTAATAGATAGTGTTAGTGTTCCATCACCAGTCATACAAAGATTGCAGCATGCACAGAAGCATTCGTAGTTTTAGGGATGTTCTGTATTATGCTGCCTCATCTGTAAATACTCTGAGGCATATATAAAACACCACCTCACCTATTATTAAGAAATCCTATAATTTCAACTACCGGATACGTTTATTGAACATCCTCAGATGGCAAGTTCTATGACCATACATAATAGTTTGGCACACATGAAAACGGTTTCGGTAACACGATGAAATCATTTTCGTATGTACCAAACACTAAGATAGTCATCTGACAACGTTCAGTCAACGTTACCGGTAGAGGAAGTTAAAGTACTTTTTAACAACAAATGAAGTCATATTCTATACATAGATTAAAATAACCACACTTATTACTCTCATACATCACGGCAATGGAGGATACACATTGGGAACAGTTCCACATACCATTATGCTTCGCGATGTAGATTTGATAGTAATTGAGATGTTAAATAAGGACCAACCTCGATCATCGCATTTTTATTGGAAAATGCCGGCATTAAACCGTAATCTCCACAAACGTTCTTTGCACTACACCACTTACAGAATGTTACATCTGAGTTTATTTCCGTTCTGTCGAGTGCCTTTAGTGAATATGGTGTCAAAAGTATCACTACAGTCTATATAAAAGCATTTGTATTTCGGAGAACGGTTACTGCTGCGAGCTTTTGTTATTTCGCATAATGGCGAATATAGCTGTGAAATGGCAGGCAGATAGAATACAATTTTACTACGTGAGTTACGGTGAAATGAAAGAACGTGCAGAATGGAACTTTTTCCAGGAAAACTGTTGTAATGAAGATAACTTTCCACAGAAACACACACGCTTTTATCGCGTTCATTGTTCTTTCTACGCAGCAGTATCTCGTACAGTACTTTATGCTGATGTGTTTATTTAAATCTTGTCTGACTCGTAAACAGCACCAAGGATATAATTTATACATAATTTCAATGTAATGTAAATATAACACAAGTAATTTAAATTGTCACCATTAGCACTCTTTCATATACCCGTCCGCACTCTTGCTTGCTGTGACAATTATCCCCTACTGCCCTTGCAAGATCACGCACACGAGGAAGAGTCCTTTGGGACAGAGACCTCCAACTTCTCACAGCACAATAAATAACTTCCCAGCCAATTTACCACCCAGATTAACAGTCAGCATAATTATATACGAATACGTTAAGACAGTGATGTTCGTTGATCTTGATACCTTGGTGTCTCTATTTTCCATGGCTCCTTGCATATGCATTTCCTCTTCAAATTCCGATTGGTCGGAGCTGGAAACGGATTCCTTGTACTGAACGATGGGATATGTTTGTTTATCTCATCTACAAATTTTGGGGTCCGATTCTGCAGTTTGCTGTGCATCCTCAAGTAAAGTTATGGAATCATCCACTGCTTCCCTTGAAATCACTGTAATCCATGTCACGCGCAATGTGATGTGCGTAACGTAGTAGGTCTTATAATACACATCCTGTAAATTGTATAGAGCATACTTGAAACGCGCAAACATCAATTTTTGTAAAAAGTGCACCTTGTGCTCTCTTTAATATCCGTAGTTTTTCTTATGTACTACACGGTCATATTGCTGCGAACTACTTCTAAAACTGTTCATAACTGTTTTTTTACTATGTTGCAGATGTTCTACCATGTACGTAATTATTTTTAGTACCCGCTCCTGAGACAACGATTGTCTTTTAGTATGTTTCTCTGAAGACGGAATCTATGGCTCCCTGGCCGAGAAGGATGATGAACTACATGACACCACACATATTTCGATATCACTATCACTTATTAAGCACGTATCGTCATCGTTGTACTACTCACGTACATTTTCTGCACAGTCGAGTGAATACGATACCACACATTTCACTGATTCATCTTGTATAAACGCTAATATTTCACCTACTACTTTCTTTTACTGCGAAATTCCTTGGGTTCCTTTCTGATGAAATGTCAACTTTGTCAACTGTTGTTGTAGATATAATGAAATGTCCCTTTGTTTATCGTTGCCATTGCTGTACTTTGTATGATCACGACTAGCACTGTAAAATAGTTGAGAGTTACTCGCAGTTCAATTACGCTCCGTAGCCTCACGCTGTGCTCGTAATTGGACATCTTCAGTCCCGCCCCCTGTTGCCATTAGTAGCCAATATTGCAGTTGCGTGGTAAACGATGCCATAATCATCACTGGCATTTTGCAACCTCGCACTCAAGGGGGTTCCTTGTCAGTTCATTATTGTTTCCCTGTCAAAATCATTGGCATGTGAACTACAGGCTTCTAATAGAAAGCTCGCAGATCATTACGTAGACGCTGATGCAATAGAGAGGCGAAGTTGGTAAGTCAATAAGGAGCACTATCAACAACATTTCATTTCATGAACTCAGATGGCGTATTTTCCTATTTCTTTCACGAGGAAGATGGATTTTGTTGTTCCTTTTGATGTGAAGTTAGCTGATTCCTTAAAAAACGTGGCCAAGCGGTTCTAGGCGCTTCAGTCCGGAACCGCGCGACTGCTACGGTCGCAGGTTCGAGTCCTGCCTTGGGCCTGAATGTGTGTGATGTCCTTAGGTCAGTTATGTTTAAGTAGTTCTAAGTTCTAGGGGACTGATGACCTCAGATGTTAAGTCCCATAGTGCTCAGAGCCATTTGAACCTTAAAAACGTACACATATTTACAAAAGCTTGTACCTGCTGCTGCAAATTTTGGACATTTATTTTGCTCCGTATAATTTAATATAATTTTTCTACCTCCGTTTGTGTGTTCTAATAAGTAGTTAACACTGCTATGAAACTGAAATAACAGCTTAAGGAAAACGTAACCATATACGGTCAAAATACGAGTGAATGCTGAAAAGTAATTCCTCAGAATTTACGTGTGACCTCTTAAGGCTTTTTAAGAAAAAAATGTTCAAATGTGTGTGAAATGATTATGGGACTTAACTGCTAAGGTCATCAGTCCCTAAGGTTACACACTACTTAACCTAAATTATCCTAAGGACAAACACACACACCCATGCCCGAGGGAGGACTCGAACCTCCGCCGGGACCAGCCGCACAGTTTTTAAGAAAAACAAAGGTTATTGACGTTCTACGTCTCTACTCTTCATGTGTACATGTTTATTTCAAAACGTAGCCACCCTCCCAACGAGAGACGAGGTTTTTGACACCGTCACTGGAGAATGTTTAACTTTGTTCACGGAGCCACAGCCTTAACTCTGCTTGGACCGCATCACCACTATCAAAGCGAAGTCCTCGAAGGTGTTGCTTAAGGTTTGGAAACAGATGGGAATCAGATGGGTCTAAGCCGGGATTGTACGGATGATGGATGACAGTGAACTCGAGGTATCGTAGTGTGCGTGTATGTTCTGGCAGTGTCATGTTGATGGAGAGCGTGTTCCATATGTAGACGAGCTCTTCTAATCCGACGGTTACAGCACGCTGTTTCTTCTGCAGATGTATAGAATAAAGATATTGAATATTAATGATGTATGGTTTGGTTTATTTAAAAGGTTTTAAGAGGTTTTTTTTTTTTTTAATTCGGAGCCATTGCTATTCAGCACGTTGTCGAAATTTCATTTGAACTGTAGAAGAACTAAGTATTTGTTCGTCTTGTGTTTTAGTCGGCGATTAATCTATCCAAACACAAATTTGCTGTGTTAAATACTGGAAGTAAAAACAAGAAGCAAACGAAAAATTGTATAGATATGCCCGTTGAAATCTACTGTTGCTAAAAACTATTTTTGAAAAACCCAAGTAGACGTTACTTCCAGAAGAATTTCCCCTGTTTGGGGCCGCATTGTCGCTAGATTGATTCCCAACGCCGTCATCTACTTTTCTCTCGACTACAAGCCTACATGATGAGTCGTGTAGGATTTTACCTCCGGTGCAGCCTACTGCTCTAGTGTTAATTTTGGTGTTCGTTTAGCTGAACGTGTTTTTGTGTGACCTCTTTTTGCCGTGGTGGTTATTATTCCATATTTGTCTCTGGTCCGCTTGTACACTTTCTTTAGAGGGTCACGTGCCCGGAACGCCATCAGGCGGCATTCAGTTTCGCTGTGGGCAGTGGTCATTACATTTCGACTCAACGCTATGGGTATCTTTCCAGTAACCAAGTAATCCATGTTGCGGTGGCGCTCTATTCTGAGGCAAGACGAGTCGAATCCTGTCGCTGGAAAATCTTCACTGCCAATATTTGGTCGGCGAAGGAGGAGAGGTGGGGACGTAAATTTCCCGATCACCAGTGTTTGCGCCAATGTGCTGGATTAAATTCCAAATCTCTCCGCGGTGTCTCGTGCAGTGAGGACTTGTCACACTGTTAATGGTAACCCGTCTGTCGGTTAGGGAGGTTAAGCTGAGCGGCCCCTTGGTGCTATGCGACAGGAGTAGGCTATGTGCGAGAATCGGGTTCAACGCCCCCCCCTTTCCGTTAAAAACTACATGCACGCACAATCAGTCACGCACACGACACATATACACTTGACACTTCGTAACAGGTAGGAAGAAAGCTACGGCAAACCACCACTAATAGGAAATTGCCAAGAGTGTTTATCCTGGATTCGTGCATCTACACTGACTTTTTATACGATCAGTATTTCGCTAAGTTTGATAAATATCGGCCTGGTGTTTCATGGTGTAACATTTTCCAATTCAGTCAGTATATTCCGTGTCCTTCTCCAATGCTGGAAGGAAGGGTAAGGAAAATACAGGTGTCGGTTAAAAATGTGGAAGTACCGGAAAAAATATATGCTTTAACATAAATGCAGATTATAGCCAAAGCTGCAGGTTGCACTGTTGTATTGTACCACGAACGGCGCCTGTGTAATATCCTCAATGCCTTGCAAGTGCCAGTCGTCGTGTTTACTTCGGAGTGAATTATGTCAGAACTAGGTGAAGTCCAACGTGGGCAAGTTGTTGGTGCTCGTATGGTGGGTCCTTCCATAAAGAACGTAACCAAGTGTTTGGTGTATCAAGAAGCATACAGGGAAAGTGGAAAAATAACAACCGCTAATTAACAACGCGGACGAAAGAGAGTGTTGAGTGATCGTGACGGACGGTCATTGTAGAGGATTGTGGCGAAAAGTAAGACAACGACAGCTGAGAAAGTCACTAACTAAATATCGCACTCGCAAACCCCGGCAGCACCAAAACATGAAGGGAGTTCCATAAGCGGGGAATTGCAGGGTGAGGTGGAAGAGGTGGAACGCAGAACCGACTGCAATGAAAATGTCCATAACAGGAAAATGTGGCCCTGAAGCAATGAAAAATGGACTGTGGAACAATAGAAGAATGTCATTTGGTCACTGCTTCCAACTTCTGGCAGAGTTTACGTCGCAAGAGTGAAACATGGCAGAGGTCCGTTGATCTGGGCAGCCACATCATGGTGATCCATGGGCCCCATCATTACTCTGCAAGGTGGCCCTGATGCCGAGGATTATGTGATCATTCTGGCTGATCAGGTCCATTCCATGGTACTATATTCCCCAATGGTGATGCTGTGTCCCAAGACAACAACGCCCCTGTTCACACTGCTCACGACGTCCAGGACTGGTTTTGTGTGGGCGAGGATGAATTTTCGCATATGCCCTGGCCACTGCAATCACCAGATGTCAGTGTTATTGAGACTTTATAATCTGCTTTGGAGGGAAGGGTGCGTGCTCTCCATCCACCTCCATTATCGTTACCGGCATTTGCTGTTACATTGCAGGAAGAATGGTGTAAGATTCCCTTGAGAACCATACATGTTCTGTACTTATCCATTCCGAGACGACTGGAAGCAGTTTTGAACGACAATGGTTTTCCTACACAGTACTATGTACGGTAATGTGTTGTGTTTTTGGTGTTTTTCTATTGTTGTCCACCCTTGTATTTTCCCTTGGTGTGAAGTATATTACACAGTTCCCAAATGCACGAGTGTGCTTTCAGGCACACATAGTTGGTAGAGAGAGAGAGAGAGAGAGAGAGAGAGAGAGAGAGAGAGAAGGGGTGGGGGTTGGGGTTGGGAGGGGGGTGCTGGAGTCGGCCGGGGGTGAGTTGATGAGCCAGACAGAGTCAGTGATGTTTGCTTTGGCGTCACGTTGCCTAGGGCAGCGCATCGTGCTGCATTGCGGCGGGCGCAATCAATACGGCGGCGCACGCGACAGGTGCCCGCGGCCGCACGTGCACGTCTTGCGCTTCCGGCAGCTCCGAGGGCCTCGCCACGCGCCCTTTCACCTCCGTCCTTGCGGTCACTGCGGAGATGGTCTCCTAACGGGCGCAGATAGCCTGCGGACGGCAACGGACAGCAAGTGGCCCAGAGATCATGTTCACCCACGTGTTCGAGGAGTGGCAGTGGCTTTCCATCATCGTAAACGTTTGTACTTGCGTTATGATAAATCATCCCTAAACCTCGGGAATTCTTCCGGGTCGCACTACGTGCTGCACCTTGCACCTTACCATTCCACTCAATAGCACACCAAATTATCTCGGACTAACCTTGATAACAAATTCTGTGTCCTCCAGAAGATACGAAACACATCCTTACATAGAGAAGCGCCGAGATGCCTACTACTCAGGTGTAGCCGAGTTAAGGCTAGCCTCAAACAGAGATAGCGCAAGGCAAGATCTGTTTTATGCTTCTTCCTTACGGCATGCATATAGTCCCAAAGCGGACATCCATCCCCTAAACTCGGATATACAATTCCACTGAGTTATAATTAACATATTATCAACGGTGCCGCAAGACATCAGGGTTGTGTCTAAACTCACCGCAAAGAGGAGCTAAACTGGAAGTTCTACAAGTAATCGTAGTTACCGTTCACTGTATTCGGGACTAGACCAGATTTGAAGTCGGATCAGAGCAAGCAATACTTCCCACACATCATCTTCATATTACAGTAAAGTATTTGTAGAGCTTCTTTTAATAAGTGTTGTGAATTGTTGTTAATATATGTTAGCATTTTGACATAGCTGTTGCATAATCCTGCATGGCTCTATGACGAAGCTGTATACTTGCTGGCCGGCCGGGGTGGACGAGCGGCTCTAGGTGCTACAGTCTGGAACCGCGCGACAGCTACGGTCGCAGGTTCGAATCCTGCCTCGGGCATGGATGTGCGTGATGTCCTTAGGTTAGTTAGGTTTAAGTAGTTCTACGTTCTAGGAGACTATAGTGCTCAGAGCCTTTTGAACCATATACTTGCTGCGTCCAAGCAAGCCATCTTATAACAGCAGCTACTTTCGTTGGTAAAGAGTTATCTTCCTGCCAGATTCATGTGTTTTACAGCAATTACATTAGGTGAATGCAATATCAAGTTAACAAAACCCTCCTTTACACATATTACCGAGTCCATATGCCAAATTAGAACCATATTTAAAAATTTATTTAATTTAAATACCCTTCTAAAACAGTGCGAAGTAAAAGGAAGTAAAAACAGTGACGAAGGGAAAAGTAAGTACAGTAGTTCAGGAATCTATTAACGACAATGAAATTGCTTCAACTCTAAATACAAGGTAGTATTGAAAATTACACACATCAAAGAAAGTTTCGCATCACATCGGTAGCGAGAGTTCCGGAACATGTACAGAAAATTGGCATGGAGATCAACAAACATCATTTCCGCCCTTTTTATTGCTAATGAAAACCACACATTGCATGTTGTACCACAATACAGCAAGACCTTCAGAGGTGGCGGTCAAGACTGCTGTACACACCGGTACCTCTGATACCCAGTAACACGTCCTCTTGCATTGATGTATGCCTGTATTCGTCGTGGCATACTATCCCCAAGTTGATCAAGGCACAGTTGGTCCAGATTTTCCCACTCCTCAACGGCGATTCGACGTAGATCCCTCAGAGTAGTTGGTGGGTCGCGTCGTCCATAAACAGCCCTTCTCAATGTATCCCAGACATGTTCGATAGGGTTCATGTCCGGATAACATACTGGCCACTAATCGAGCGATTTCGTTATCTTGAAAGAAGTCATTCGCTAGATGTGCACGGTGGGGGCGAGAATTGTCGTCCATGAAAACCCATACCTCGCCAATATGCTGCCGATATGGTTGCACTATCGGTCGCCGGCCGCTGTGGCAGTCCCATAGTGCTTGGAGCCATTTGAACCACTGTCGGTCGGAGGATGACATTCACGTAACGCCCAGGCGTTACCGCGCCTTGCATGACCACCAGCGACGTACATCGGCTCCACATAATGCCCCCCAAACAGCTGCGAACCTCCATCCTGGTTCAAATGGCTCTGAGCACTATGGGACTTAACAGCTGTGGTCATCAGTCCCCTAGAGCTTAGAACTACTTAAACCTAACTAACCTAAGGAGATCACACACATCCATGCCCGAGGCAGGATTCGAAACTGCGACCGTAGCAGTCGCGCGGTTCCGGACTGCGCGCCTAGAACCGCGAGACCACCGCGGCCGGCCCTCCATCCTGCTGCACTCGCGGGGCAAAGTGTCTAAGGCGTTCAGCCTTACCGGTTTGCGTCGAAACACATCTCCAACGATTGTCTGGTTGAAGGCATATCCGACACTCATCGGCAAAGAGAATGTGATGCCATCCTGAGCGGTCCATGTTGTTAGGCCCATCTGTACGCGCTGTATGGTGTCGTAGTTGCAAAGGTGGACCTTGCCATGGACGTCGGGAGAGACGTTGCGCACCATGCAGCCTATTGCACACAGTCTGAGTCGTAACACAACGTACTATGGCTGCACGAAAATCATTGTTCAACATGGTGGCGTTGCTGTCAGGGTTCCTCCGAGCCATAATCTGTAGGTAGCGGTCATCCACTGCGGTAGTAGCCCTTGGGCGGCCTGAGCGAGGCATGTCATCGACAGTTTCTGTCTTTCTGTAACTCCTCCATGTCCAAACAACATCTCTTTGGTTCACTCTGAGACGCCTGGACACTTCCCTTGTTGAGAGCCCTTCCTGACACAAAGTAACAATGCGGAAGCGATCGAACCGCGGTATTGACCGTCTAGGCATGGTTGAACTACAGACAACAAGAGCCGTGTACCTCCTTCCTGGTGGAATGACTGGAACTGATCTGCTGTCTGTCCCCCTCCGACTAGTAGGAGCTGCTCATGCATGGTTGTTTACATCTTTGGTCGAGTTTAGTGACTTCTCCGAACAGTCAAAGGGACTGTGTCTGTGATACAATATCCACAGTCATCGTCTATCTTCAGGAGTTTTCTCAGTTAATTTGTCACGTAAAATGTATTGCACTCGTTTTTGTGGTGTTTCCAAGGTTTCATCTGTTTTACGCCCATAGTTATCACTGATCGTCAAATATCAAGTCATGCACTTTCGTGACATTTTCACCTTTATTTACAGATCACCTTCAAGAGAAATACGGCAACGTTTGGTTTTAGTCACCCATTCAAACACTGTAAAATAAGAGTGTCATTTTTCAACTATGATGAATAAAGTTTTTAAAAAATGGCGACTGCACAACGTGTCAGTTAATCCATTCGAATTAAATAACTGCAATCCGATTACTTTAAAAAGCCGCATAAAAAATTACAGTAGTGTCCTTATGAAACTAGTAACTGACGCACGAGTAGACGTGCAGATCGAGGGAGAGAGATTTTGTCTCCCAATATTCCCCTGGGAAGATGTACGTAGGAACAATAACATGGGAAACTGTCATGACATGCAACCCATCCGTTTAATGAACTATAATGTGCGGATATAATGTAGTGTGGCCATTCCGAGCGGAGCGGCAGCTAGGGGACTGTTATGCTCCGGGGATCGGCTATGATTATCGGAAATCTTTATCAAGTTAAGGATTCATTACGCAGCTACATGTTCTACACGCAGGGCTGTGGACGGTATTCTCAAGTACCAAATTTCAGTTTCTTATCGAACACTGCCCATACCGCAGATCGTTTTATTCCTTTAAAATAAGTTTACGCTTAGTTCTCGTCAGAATAAGTGCAATAGTCATGTACACAGCAGCTTACAAGCTTAATTCTGTAAATCAGCAGTTTAATACCGTTAACAACTAAACTGTTTTTACTTGTTTATCGACAGTTTGTCAGGTTTCCCAGAGTAAAACCCGTTTCTTGGTGTACAATGCGTCAGTGTATCTCCTGAGATTTGAAGAAACTTGCGATGTTTGTCGGCTGGGTCATTTACCGAAGACGGACTATTAATAAGTACCTCACTAGTTGTATAAGACATCAGTGTGCGCAGCAGAGCCCTGTAATGTGAGTTCCAGCATTTTAACTCAGCATCGAACTGCTGAAGAAAAATCTTACACATGACACTGATGTGTGTTTGCATCCACAAAAATTAGGTAAACTTAGTTTCAGTGCTCGAGTATAAATGCATCCTCAGTTTCTATCTACATTCATGTAGAAGATACACCGTTGTGAAATCGAACAAATCTTTCTGTAGCATCCTATATTTCTGGTGCCCACCTCCGTAGATCAGTGGTCAGCGTGTCTGGCTGCTATGCAGAGGAACCGGTATTGCTAGCGATTTTTTTGTTTGTTTGTTTGTTGGTGGGAGGACTGCTAAGGGGTGCACTCAGCCTCTTGAGGCCAGCTGAGAAGCTACTCGGTTGAGAAGTTACATCCAAGGTCAAGAAAGATAACGACTGGGAGAGCGTGACGCCACAGCCAAATAACATCATTGGTAGAGGATGACATGGCGATCGGTTGGTCCAGATTGGCCTATCTGGGGCAGAACAAGGACGTTTACTTTTTCTGTGTTTCTGAAGCCCCAGAAATTAGCCTAGGAGGGTGAGGGGAAACTAGCGGTTTAGATCTGGCTCTGGTTTAATTTCCTGCGTCTCAATCAAACTGACTGCGTAATAGATTATACGAGCACTGAGATACAGATCACCATCAATTAAAAGAAAAGCTCTTTAGTTGGTGGATAATCTGCTCCATCTAGCCACTAGCATTTACAGGTTACAGTCTCAAACGTACCTTGCGGGAAACACTATTTCTCGTTGGCAGACTACAACTTCACTTGACACGCGGTTATGTAGCTTCAGTGCTACCAAAATGACCCCCATTACGTTGGGGGTCGTCAGGTAATATTCGCGTTTTGGCTAAGTGCCACTTCGAACTCTGCTGGGAAGTAACTATAGTTCCCCGGTTCATGTCGTGCGCGTGGCAACGCCATAAACGTGGGCACGAGGGAGTCCTAATGCGGAGGACGCTCACTTACCGGTAAGCTGACCTCACTTGTCAGAGTTTACGGCCGCGTACAGAGTTTCGACACGTGTGAGCTACGGTTGCAGCGCGTTTCCGCTACAGAACGAAGCAATGTACTTAACATTTGATTCAGCAGAAAATATTACATCTACTTCATGACGTGATTTACACAGTGCACCGAAGTGTGTTCATTTTGAGAGACTGGCACGGTATTTCAGTACATCTATTGACTCTCGTTACGATTAGATTATTCAAACATTAACATTTGTTTTTTAAATACTGATGGACTGGCAAATAAAGTGGTTCCAGTTTTTGGAGCCCGCCATACAGGCAAAAATTATGTTAACGTCTGCAGCTTGTGGTAACTGCTAGTAGCAGTATAACGCACTGGTTTGCAAAGCTTAGGGACGAAAGAAACGTTCGCATGATGTGTATCTCTATGCAACTTGGACCATATATAAAAAGAACTGCTATAGTTTAATACAGAAGACGTACGCAATGAGAATAGCAGAAATGACATTTTTATTCGAAGACAGTAACTACGCTGAAGTCACCGCGATTTATGATGGTCCATTTGACGTTACAAATGACAGGACATGGTTATTGATGGGGTGTGTGATCACCACGGACGGTAACGCATGCTCTGCAACGTGCTCCTATGCTGTGTGTGTGTGTGTGTGTGTGTGTGTGTGTGTGTGTGTGTGTGTAATACAGACACGAGACATAACCGGTAGCGAAATATTCAGTATGTATCTGGAGTTTAGGTTGTACATCACTATTGGCGTAAAACCACATTAGTGCTAAATAAGGGAAATAGTCATAATGCAGAGTAACGTGGGTGAAATGGGCATCAGAGGTGCACCTAGCAAAGTGAATTCGTCTGCAATTTTCATGCTCCTTTCTACAAACGTTTAGCCATTTATTTTGAAAGGAAACAGCAATATTTTACATCTCGCAGACAGGGGTATAAACATGATACTGTCCATCATCATCATCATCATCATCATCATCATCATCATCATCATCATCATCATCAAAATCACTGGTTCCACTCAATGAACAGGAGGCATTAACAAACACAGTATTTCTTAGCAACTTATACATTACTATCATTAATATGTGAGAGTAATTTAGGAAACTACCCAGGAAGATTCTGCTGTTATGGCGGAGTTAAAACTAATGTAATTACTGACTTATCATACAGTAGTAATTAACAATGGTAGAGGTAACTAACAGCCTTAGCTGACAGAAAATGAGATCTTTACTGTATTTCACAGAGGGAATATTTTTTTAAAAGAATACTTATCGTAAAACTTCACGATGTCAGTAACCCAAGCAAAGATTGTATTTTTTTTTCTTTCTTTTGTGAATTCGTGGAGGGATGTCAATGTCGAGAAGTATTAAGCGATGGAGTGCAACGTTGATGTATCAGTTGAATTTTATGTTTTGTAAGAATGTAGTTTATCGATCGCTGTTGGTTCACATTTTGTCCAGGAGTATTCCTTTCCTTATCTAAAAAGAAACATTAGTATTAAAAGTTTCACTAATTAGCATGTACACTGTAACAGTCGACGTTGCAGAAAGAAATGACAGCCACTTGTTTTCATCTTCAGTGCTCATTATCTGTTCGTTGTATCTGCCGGCACACGAAGATTTTTTTTTTTTTTGCGATCTTCCTAATTGGCAGCTTGTATAATCGGACAAAACTATACGCAAAAGTAAATTTCAAAAGGCTAGGAACAGTGATGCACCTGAAATTTAGTGAAATGATGGCTTACGTTTATTTTGTCAATGATGGATGTAACTTGCTTTGTTTCTGAAAATTTTATAAGGGAAGAAAATCGGAAACTCGGAACAAACGGTGAAATCAGAGCGGTTGCGATGTACACTATTTCTAGACTATGGCCATGAAAAATTGAAGCGGCTGGTCCCGGCGGAGGTTCGAGTCCCCCCTCGGGCATGGGTGTATGTGTTTGTCCTTAGGACAATTTAGGTTAAGTAGTGTGTAAGCTTAGGGACTGATGACCTTAGCAGTTAAGTCCCATAAGATCTCACACACATTTGAACATTTTGAAAAATTTAAGTTAATCTGGTGTTTCAGACACGTACCTACAGAAGCACTGACACGCAATGTATAATAATATTCATTTGGTCGCAGTAACGCGTAACGACCTGATAAATAAGTTAACATACATAAACGTAGTTTTGTAACACAATTAACTGAACAGATAATCTGTATTGGAACTGCAAATAGAAATCATTAAAAACTTGACTGGTAACTTGTTTATAATGAAATGTCACCTAATGTACTCATAACCGCTAGCTTTCAAACTTCGAACGCAAAATTTTACAGCGAAGTGTAAAATTACCTATTTTTATTTGCGGCAAAAGTGAGAAGGAGCCGTAGTTGACACGCTGTTCAATTTGGATGTCCATAAGTAATTGCTTTACGATTATCCAAGGCCGGACGGAAGAAGTGTGAGTGAAATTTAGAAGGCTCAGCTGTCACTCCAACGCGACAATATCAACAAGCTGTTGGCTCTAAGCACTGTCGGACTTAACATCTGAGGTCATCAGTCCCCTAGACTTAGAACTACTTAAACCTAAAGACGTCACACACATCCATGCCAGAGGCAGGATTCGAACCTGAGACCGTAGCAGCAGTGCGGTTCCGGACCGAAGCACCTAGAACCGCTCGGCCACAACGGCCGGCAATAAGCTGTTCCTACAGAAGAAGTCCTACCTCATGAACAAAGAAGGGAAATACCATAGCGTGAGAACCATTTAATTCGAGACAGAGGGTGCAATGTGATCGAAGTACAACAAATATAAATGTCACAATTGCCGAAATATTATCACGTCATCTAAAAAGCTTCACCGAAATCCGAAGCAAATTCAAGAAGCGTAGAAAAACTGTCGCAACTGCATAGTGTTTTGGGGAGACGTGCGATTTATTCCAAGCACACAAACAGCTCTGCTCTCTCCCGGAAACTTGAGTTATTCACGATCTGGGCCGTAGTCCCAAACTGGCGCGAAACGTCTGGCAGCTCTGCGGAAACGGAACTTGCCCGCCAAGTGGATTCACTTGGACATGTGCCACCGCCAAAAGACCAGTACAACGGGAACAGGTTATGGGGCCGGTGAAGCTCACGGCGGATTCTCTACCCAGCTTTGTGTCCCCCGGCTGTGTGACGAGCAAGAAGCTATGATGGTACCTACAGACGAAGTCCCTATATGGTTGAATCCGAAGTTCCAAATAACTACTTCACCCTGCAAAGATAAATTTGTGTATGCTACTACCATATTTCTACAACCTTCTTTGCTGTCACTTTCGATGTTCATATTGCATAATAAGAAAGGCATGATCAGCCTTCTATCTGCTGTTAGCGTTCTTCTGCCTTTCAGCGTGTAAGCATCTATAGTTATTTGTTCATAGCATACTTGAAATGTAACTAGAAATTCTGATTAGTCTATATTTATCGTAAATCATACCATTACTTTTCACTAATGCCATGTAGAGGTTTGTTAAGTTTCAACGTTGATTACGTTAGATGGAGATCAGTCTGGTGATCTGTAGATTTGTGCGTCATCCGTGCGCCCTTTTGCCTAGATTTGCACGATATAGAAAAATTAGAACCTTGCAATCTAAATTTCTTTAACGAAGTCCGATTCATGTTTTCTGGTGCGATACAAATTATTTTGTTGCATTATACGCACAAAGATGGTCCGCCGTCGGCAGACTTACCTGCCCTCCAATAAAGATTCTGAGCATGCCGACTATCAACATAAGAAACCCAATTTACTTAATTTCACCATCCGCGGTAAATGTAACTCAGCATTTATATTATTACTTTTAATTAAGCTTTCTATCTTCTGAAACTTCCTGGCAGATTAAAATTGTGTGCCGGACCGAGACTCGAACTCGGGACCATTGCCTTTCGCGGGCAAGTGCTCTACCAACTGAGCTACCCAAGCACGACTCACGCCCCGTCCTGACAGCTTTACTTCCGCCAGTACCTCGTCTCCTACCTTCCAAACTTTACGGAAGCTCTCCTGCGAACCTTGCAGGACTAGCACTCCTGAAAGAAAGAATATTGCGGAGACATGGCTTAGCCACAGCCTTCTGTTTATGACATCAATATTTCAGTTTAAATTCCAAAATCTGGCGCGCGCGCACACACACACACACACACACACACACACACACACACACACACACACACACACACAGACAGAGAGAGAGAGAGAGAGAGAGAGACTGGAAATTGGAGTAACGTGTACCAACACACTTTCCATACCCCTAAGCTAAAAATAATCATAGGTTGCTGAATCAGGCAAAAAGCTAGGCACGCAGTAGATTCTGCGAGACTTGTCTTATGTTTCCGAAAGACAACGCACAGCACTAAAATGAGCTGGAACTGAATCTTGTTGGAAACACACGTAGCTGAGCAAAAAAGCAGTAATGTGTCTAGCAGTTGCTACAGGGTGGTATGGAGAAACTGACTTACTCGTTTTGATAGAAGTACGGGTCGTAGACAACATATTTCAAGCACTTCACATAAAATACGGGTTACTGCAGTTCCAGATATGAATTTCTCCAACTGTTAATAACCCGAAACACTCAAGTAAGCTTCATATGTGAATAATACGTGCATTTAGAATGCAGTACCACTAGCATTTTGATCAAGAAACAACTGCTTTAATTCCGTAAGATGTGCGAAATCTGATACTCCAGTTTTCTGCGGTTTCTGAATGTGATACACGTGTATTACCAAACTCAGAGTACGGTGTTCACGCATCACACCTTCCGGCACCAGATAGCTCACAAAGAAGACTGTGTTTCTCTAAGGCTTCTAGAAAGTACAGAAACGACAATCTGTGCTCGAAATCTCCTGTTAGCAAATCGGCGCCTGTTGGTACGACGAGTCTCTTCAATTGCCCATCGCCTTGTCGTACGGCAAAAATATGTCAGCAACGTAAAACAGTTCGTAGTTCTTGTTCTGTCCAGAAAATTACATGTAAACGACGACAACTGTTAATATACTAAAGGTTCAGAAGACGAACAGCAACCAACCACGAGTAGGCTACTGTAAAACTGACAATTTCATTAGGATGTTATGTGAACCATTTTTTCTTTAACAAATTATTTTATTAAGCATAGATCGTTAATTCTTATAAAATAACTGCATTACCGTTCTCGTCGTGTTGTTGGCATCGACAAATATGAAATATTCTCATACATGTTTCCCTAAAATTTACTGTAACATTTCCGTGTACGTGCATATTAACAGAGATAAAGCTTCACATTTTGACTGTGAACGTAGGGCCACTTTCTGTTAACATCGATCGTGAGACAGAAAAAAAGTAGTATGGTACTGCAATCCAGTTACCTGTATTAAGACTTTTCCAGGCATTCATCAGTTTTTCCACCAGGAATTCATAAGGAATTTCACACAATAGGCTCCCTTGCGGCAGTATGACAACGCATTTTAGATTTGAACTGCGCCAGAAAAACTGCCACGATCTTATATAGGATGCTAACCATCTGTTTCTTATTTCAAGAGATGACGTTGTATTTCGAAAATTACTCAGTTGGAATCTTAACCAAAATCTTGTTACATTTAGTGTCTGCCCCGAGAGCAGGCTGTTTGAACGTACCCTCTTTCATCATCCTATCCCCTAAAACTTTGTAATTAAATTTCTTTGGAACTCCGGTAACTTTATGAAGCAGCGACATCCCTCCCACCAAAAGGGACTCTACGCCGCCTCCAGGAAGCGAACAAAGTGAAACGAATGCTACACCTGCAGAGCAAGCCCCTTTTAATACAACTTCAATTACATTGTCAGAATAGGACGCACGAAATTTATTTTCATACTTATACTCAATACTATTAGATACAATCACGTGTTAATTACGTATTTCATATAATTAACGTAATAGAGAGACTCATGCTTAATTTCTCCTTTGTTTGACATCTATATTCTGTTATACTCACGAAAGATCTATCACAACAATTTTGCTTGCAATTTTATTGTACTGGAAATGAATAACTACACGAAGCCATGATCGTACCAGTGTGGTTATGATTTCCCACCGCTACACCTTTAACGATAGTTAATTATCTGAAATCGTTCGTTATCTGATGGTTGCATACCGACGTTAGGAATTAACATTCCATCAATGTTCAGGTAATTGGAGATTGACCATGGGTTCAACTTGACAAGAATGAGGAATGAAAACGGCCCTAGGCTATTAACGATCAACCATATCCCTCACCTAAGGTGTGTGTATCGGTAAGTAAACCACTTTCATACAAGAATGAAAGAATAAGATTATGTCTTAATAATTTGATATTACAGCAGCCCCACGCTTCTGCTGAAGTAGCGGAAGTCTGTAACGAAGTAACTTTAAGACCTTACCCGGGAATAGTTTACACAAGCGTGTGTTTGAGAAGTCAGTGAATATTTCCAGTGGGCGTTCCCATACGTAAGTGGTATGCTGAGACTCAACAGTCCCTCCTCGTTCAGAAAGTGCAGCTGATATTTTCTGTGAGGGGAAAGGGGCAATGGTGGAGGGCGCGGACGGTTATCACGTAGCAAACACAGAAATAAAAGAAAACAATTGCCGTGTTAGAAGCTTTGTTATCGTTTATAATTGTGTGTGTGTGTGTGTGTGTGTGTGTGTGTGTGTGTGTGTGTGTGTGTGTGAGTATACCTAAGGGACCAAACTGGCTGAGATCATCGGTCCCTAGAGTTACACACTACTTAAACCGAACGACACACACACACACACACACACACACACACACACACACACACACACACACACACATGCCCGAGGGAGGACTCGAACCTCCGCCGGGACCAGCCGCACAGTCCATGACTGCAGCTCCGTAACTGAAATAACAGTCAAAGTAGCCAGTAGAAGGCAGCGGAAAGATGAAGTCACTTCCATGTACCGAAAAAGTTATGGCAATTTTTTTTTAATGTAAAAGGGATCGATCTTACTGATTACTTTGCAAATAGTGACATAATAATTCACGAATATAGCGTAATGTTCTGGGTAAGCTGTGTTAGAAATGTATTAAGAGGAGACCTGAACTTCAAAATAGAAACAAAGATCGTCTTTCGTCAGAACAGTGTAGCTGTCGAGGAAAGTGCTTATGTCATGGGAAAACTGAGTTGTTTCAAATGATAACTGTTGGACATTGTGGGGCGGCGGATAGAATTTATAGTTTAAAATGTTCCTATTATTTAGAATGTTATTTATGCTGTCTTTCGCCGTTCTCAACACTGGCTCTCTAACCACAATATTGGCAACCAGAAAGTGATTAGTAAAACGTGAAGCCTGTAATTAGAATTCCTAGTGCCCACTTCATCTGAGAACACACATAGTTACAGCTTATAGCTCTGAGGAATTAGGAGATTGTCCGGGATTTATAATCAAAAACGATTTTCTAAAATAGTAGAGTATATTCTGAAAGTCACAGATGAAAAACAAAAGAATCCACACAACCTAACTAACAGAGCAGTTCAGAGTCTAATGCGCTGATGCAACTATAATTGTCGAAATTGAATATTTAAATGAATGCTCGCCATAATTTGATGATTAGTTTCATCAAACGCCACGCTAAATAAAAGTAGAATGTTTGTCCCGCGACGGCACGTGAAAATACGACAATACGCAAACTGAAGATCGATAATTAAAGTCAACCCAGAATTAACACTTCACTCGCAAATGATTTCATGGTTACGCGTATATCGAATAACTTTATACGGCATCTGAGGCTGTTTGTAGCAATGATACCGACGCGACGCGACTCCCGACACAGATGACGTGCTATTCAGCGTCTGGAGAGAACTGGGGCCTTGCTTCTTCGCGCAGCGTTCTTATATGTAAAGCCGCGGTGCGGACGGCTAAGGGAACGCCTGATCAAATCGCCTCTCCCGACTAGCCGCTGGGCTAGTAATCCACCACTTCAAGTTACCGAATAAATCATAGCTTCTTTTGCTGATGGCCGATGAAGCTCTCAATTTAAATGAGCATTCAACACACAGGTGAGTAATCATAATAAAAGTTTGACATGGCTAAGTTAAATATTTTGGGCGAGAGAATTAATTTAATTACACTGCACGCAGTAGACGAGCTCTGAACTGGTCTTTTGGAGATACGCTATCGCTATAGTTTTATAGTTATTCAAATGAAACTTCTCACATCTTTATGGTTATAGCGGATCTCCATTCTACTTAAATATAAACATCCTAGCCTTATTTATTAGCCTACTTTATCTTGCTGCCTTAATTTTTAAGACAAAAACCAGAAAATCATGAATTTCAACTAAAATCTTAATTTGTGCGATCCAGAAGACTGGTTCTATTAAATAATTATGAAAAAGGAATCTAATTATAAATTTTGAAGTCTCTAGCTCTTTTCTGTTGCGCCAATGATTTTTACAGAAAAACGTCCAAATTTCGGAAATGGCTAAAGTTATCGAACTGATATTCAACACATATTAATTTAGTATAACTCCTGACATGCTAGAAATGTTTTAGGTTATTTGCTTGATTTTTAAAGTATTGCGCAACATTTGTGACGTCAGAGCTAGTTACAGCAGACTGGCTGGCACACAATGGAAAGACTGATATGAATTTACTACAGCGTGAGTAGGCTGCTTCCCTACAACATAACATCTTTTTCCCCAGATTTCCCACCCTTTGACTTCCAAATCTTGCCATGTCTAAGGTCATTTGAATGTACAAAAATTATTTCACCCAATTAAGGGATTATAGTAGCTGTAGATACGCTTACTGCACATCTTCTAGAATCACGTTTCAAGGATGGGATCTACTGTGCAGAAACCCATCAGACAATGCACGTTCATTTAAAAGGAGTCTGTAGAATTGGAAGTGGATTTTTGACTTAGAAAACGCCTTCTCACATAGCCAGGAAAAGAAATTTTCTCATTCATCTTATCTGTTTAGCTACATGACTGACTGTGATTTGATATTGGCTCTAAGCACTATGGAACTTAACATTTGAGGTCATCAGTCCTCTAGACTTAGAACAACTTATACCTAACTAACCTAACGACATCACACACATCCATGCCCGAGGCAGGATTCGAACCTGCGACCGTAGCAGCAGCGCGGTTCCGGGCTGAAGCGCCTAGAACCGCTCGGCCATAACGACCGGCTGTGATTTGATATTCGTTAGAAAACTATTTGTATCTCTAAAGTATAGCCAGATAGCACCACGAAAGTCAGCGAACACTGGTTTAGTCTTTTTCACTTTCGGTGTATTTGTAAAGATTTCGAGAGGAGCACCATATGACGCCAGACTACACGCTGGAACTAAGCGATCCTGCAGATAAAACAAACTGAATCGTGAGATACGCAATGGTTAAATACGTATCAAACTTCCCTGTAGCTCTTTCGCTCCTTTCTGTAGCACTTCGCAACGCGGAGTTACC
The DNA here is from genome assembly GCF_021461385.2 of Schistocerca piceifrons. Lineage (NCBI taxonomy): Eukaryota > Metazoa > Arthropoda > Insecta > Orthoptera > Acrididae > Schistocerca > Schistocerca piceifrons. The sequence continues at coordinate 420,246,047 of NC_060149.1, read as the reverse complement.
CCGACAAGTGCGATTAGAGATAAGCGAGCGCACGCGCCAAAGGAACCAGGGCGTGTTAGCGAGTCGAGTAGACGGCCACGCCTCTCGCTGATGTGAATACTGCGTGACGCGGCGCGGCCGCCCTCTGCCTTTCCGCCAGGGGAACAATAACGCTTGCCGCTTTCACCCAGCCGTCGCCGCGCGGCGCAGCCGACGTAACCTGAGACTTACAGGCGTCGCCAGCATACGAAGTCAGCATAGGCTATCGCGAAACGTTATACTTAACCAGTCACAAACATGTGACATCGATTCGAGAGTGCTTCAGTCTTTACCTTGTCCAGTAACTCTGAAGGTTCTTTAAATGCGAATAATTTAGGTTAGGCTTTACCGCGACTGATATTGACACTAAATGAAACAATATGTTTACTGTTACCAGCCACTGTCTATCCCCACGACGCGTTTCAAAGGTTTAAACCACCATCATCACGTGGTTTGCATTTGTTAGTATAACATTGTGCGTGTGCGCACGTGCGCGAGTTGTGTTAGAATTTTTTGGTGGAACTTGTGGCACTGTCTAGTGGAGAAACGAAACACTATTTCAGAACATCGTTTTGGGTTTCTTTTGGCTAAAAACTAAAGACGCACACACCTTAATATTTACCGTAAATATTTTGTTATGTTACCTTAACAGCCCCCAAATATACAAGGGATTGATCTCAATTACAAATATATCATCAAATCAATAGCTTGTACCCCTGTCAGCTTGAAACTAAATGTACATCTACCAATGGCAGAAATTATACATCCATCTACATATCTTAAAGCATTAACCACTGTATTATCCCAACCTTTAGGCAGTTGTGTTATGTAATGGATATAATCTTAAGAACCCCCTAAAGAATTGAAGCTTGCTACTGAAAACATGTGTCGATTAGTTCAGGAAATAGATTGCCGAAAGACTACATCAATTTGGAACGACGATGAAACTCTATAGATTCAGATATATACTCTGCTAACCACTATTAAAAAGCTTATCACAAAGTATCCTTTATTGCAGCATGTTTCAAAGTTTTTTTCATCCCATCACAGCGTTACAAGAATAAAAATTTATATATCGAAGGGTGCTGTTAATAGTCTTATTTTACAACCTCAGTATCTACAGGAGCGATATGCAGGGACATACAGAATATTCACAAATTCTACCCTGATTGAGAGCTCATGGAATTTTCAAACCAAAATCCCAAGTGATATTCTTGGAGTGTCAGCCAGGTGAGTTATTTCAGCACTAACGTTATACACCCTCGTGAAATTATCAAGTCCGTGAGCGTTGTCTCTGCTCTTCTTTGTATACTTTGAGGGAAAAAAAGGGAAGGAAAACGGGTAAAGGTTTAACGTCTCGTTGAGCACGAGGTCATTAGAGACTGAAAGCAGCTCAAATTGAACAAAGGGTGTGGTAAGGGGAAAAGGAAATGCACCTTGTCCTTTTAAAATGATATACCCCGTCATTTGCGGTGGAAGAGTTTGCCAAAATACAGAAAACCTCAATTTAAATAGCCTTAAAAGCACGTGGACCCTAGTCCTGAATGCTAGTCGAATGCACTACATCGTACGGTTACTTGAACCTAATTTGCATACCACATACTACACTTATTTGTTTTATCAGTAATTCTTATGATTTTGAAGTTGCACGGTGCAGTCACATTCACGTGAGCAGTGCGTATGTTCTACACGCAGTAATCACTCAGGCAGTTTGACAGGTGGCAGCACTAGAGGTGGAGGGCCGTTGTCGTAAGGTGGAAACTGAGCTATTTACCTGACGCCCCGAAGGGTATTTCACTGGTCTTCGGGCCCAGTGGTGAACCATTCCCGAAAGAGAAACTGCACCGCGGTTAAGGTATACTGCGCATAGCAGAATCGCGCTGTCCAAAACCGTCGCTGAGCCAACTGTGTTGCAACACGGGTCACAGATGACGCGGCTGAGCGACGGCTGCAGAGATGTGTACAGGCGAATAGACGAGTAACTCGCCGCCCAGATTAACCAAGTGGCTACCAACTGTTTTCCTAACGACCGTTCCGCGAACGTTGCTGTGTATGGGCCTCCACAGCAGGCGCCTGGTTCATGCAGCCATGCAGACTGCTGTTCATTGGCGACGAAGGCTGGAATCTGCACGCCAGTACCGCAACTGGACGTGCACTGAGTGGCAACAGGTGGCCAAAAAAGTTTTATGGTCCATTGGACAGATGGCCTTCGGCGTGTACAGTGTGAAATGTCTGAAAGCGTACTCCCTGCGAGCTGGAGGGAGCGTTATGATCTGTGGAGTGTTTTGATAGCATTCCCTAGGCGATCCCATCATTCTGGAAGACACACTGGATCAACCCCAGTATTCACCTTTCCTTGAGGACCTTGTCTACCCCCCCCCCCCCCCACATTCAGTTTCTTTTCCCTCGGCACGGTGGTGTCTACTAGAAAGACAATGCAACGTGTCACACAGCTCGCAGTGTATGTGCGTGGTTCGAAGAGCACCAGGATGAGTTTCTCTTTCTCCACTGCCCACTAAACTCTCCGGATTTAAATCCAATCGAGAATGTCGTCATGGTTCGACATCCCTGTTGGTACCTTCCAGAAACTCACCGACTCTCTTCCTGCACGTCTCGCAGCGATATGCACCTCAGAAGGGGGTTATTCAGGCTTCTGACAGGTGGTCACATTAATGTGACGGAACAGTATAATTCCTGGAAGCGACTAGTGGTTTAATTCTACAAAAATTAATTTGTTGTGCACTGTGAACAAAAAGTCAGTTAGTCTCTCTCTCTCTCTCTCTCTCTCTCTCTCTCTCTCTCTCTCTCTCTCTCTGTGTGTGTGTGTGTGTGTGTGTGTGTGTGTGTGTGTGAGACCTGGTATTTTATTTTTATTGCTATTAAGGTAATAGATCAGACAGATTTCAAGTAAACCACATGTTGTGTACATAGTTCTGCATAGTCAGTGCGTACACAACTTTCCCAATAGAGCGCGCCCCGCTAAGCACAACAGCACAGGCGCAGCGCTCGTCCGTCTCCACACTACGAGATGGCGCTGTCTTAGAGACGGACCAAATTCTGCTTCCGCCGATCCGCGTATTAATACGTAACGCAGCCAATGAGTTTGGTGCTAACGTAGAACCTTTTCTCCTCGCGGATCACACTCGTGCAGTGATACCTGAAAGCGCGAGGTATTATAACAAGTGTACAGACCTCAGATTAGTCAGTCTGCATTAGTCTGCGCCTAATAAGATTATCATATTCCTGTACACAGCCATGAAGAGAAATGTATGGACACTGTCAAGTGTCAGAAATATGTGAGAATAAGATTAACGTACCAAGACCAAAGGAACGTCAGATTGTCAATTGTAAATAGCACCCAGAATCAAGTTAAGTAAAGTTTATGATTTTTATTATTTTAATAAATGTGTGTGAAAATTAATCAAGTTCTGTTTAAAGTTGGTCACCATCAATCTGCTACTCTAAGCGTGCAAGTGGCATTTCTATCGTCTGACCTAACGGCAGAAGATAAACACGCCACGATAAGACCACGAGACATATTGCTGACACTCGCCTACTTTGCTAGAGCGACAAATCAAATAATCTGATGGTGTGTGTACCAAAGGTCTTACAGTACGCACACCACACATTTTTTTCTGAACTGCTTTCCCTGTTAAGAAAAGCTGTTTTATTTTAATCTCAGTTTCAGCGTTATGTGGTGCGAGCTCTCCCTATGTTAGCACTTTTCGCTGAACCTTCATTATGCATAATTGGAAACTATACCCTTCTCCAATGACACACGTCATCAGATAAAGCAATAATTTTTCTCGTTTCGTTTTTTCTACCTGTATCGCACAGATGAACATGTGGGCTGCACTAGCCTTTAACCAATGGAAGCACATCACAGCTTTCTTATTAATCTCTCTGGAACGTTGCAGAATAAGAAGACATGACACCAGCTGTGGAACTTTGTTGGCTGCTGTTATTTAATCCAGATAAACTACAGCTTACATTTGTTTAAGCTGTTTGTTTTGTGTCGAGCCAATGTTGCTTCATAATTCTCACAAAAATCTCCGAACTGAAGCTTCTGGAATGACCGAACAAATTCCATCATTTTATATTTATATCTGTAATGGAGATGAATGTTTTTCCAGAAAACGATGCAAATATTTTTCATTGAAATTTCCAATACATGCCGAAATTGGATTCTATCGAATTCCAATACCGCAAGACTTGTGTATTCAGCACCGTGCACCTGCACGCGGCTGTATCTTATCAATGTGAGTATTTGCGCAGTGGGTGTACGGCGTTATTCTGCGCGGGTAAATAAACCTGCGTGACGCAGATAGCGGATTGAGCGATGAAATTTCACAGAGCAGTTGGTACTACTATTAAGAGATTATGTTTTCCCATTGAGAACGAAACTCAAATGGAATGCGAGAACTTTGACCAATAGCCGGCAGATGTTCAATTTCCTGCTGCCGCTAGTTTTTTAAACAATTCTTGACCTCCCAAAATTCAGTCAACATGTAACGCCGCAGTCAGGTACTTTAACTCAATTCAAGATAAGAAATTAATACTATTTCTACTTTTCTTATCATGTATTAGTCGATACGCGCTGGATAAATACGTATCATCAGAGTTAATGTTAGATAGCAAAAATAATTACGCTGCTAAAAACGCAGTGAAATATATCCTAGTTTCGAAATAGGTCATGTGTGTAGGGATAAGCGAATGTGAGATATTCAAGACAAGCCATTGGGAGAACACTTTCGTACACAGGCCTACAGACAGTTTTCCTTCTATCGCTGTATGAAGAAATAGAATACAACGGAGGAATTAGTGTATTATATTCGCTGAAAATGGAAAATGATGGAAAATGAATATCGCGAAGGAATACTCCAACGAGAAGATTCTTTGGGACGTCGTTGTTGTTTTCACTTCGAAGACCAAGTACGATGCAGCTCTCCATGCTAGTCTACCCTGCCCAAGCCTCTTTTTGTGTACGTAGGTATTGCACCATACACCCGTTTACATCTGCTTACTGTGTTCAAGCCTTTACCCATCTTACGACCCCCCCCCCCCCCTCCCACACACACACACACACACACACACACACACACACACACACACACAGACACACAGACAGACAGACACAGACACACACACACACACTTCCCTTCATTCCCAAACATGATTTCTCCATACCTCAGGACGTGTCCTATCAAACAACTCACTCTTATAGTAAGGTTGTCCCATAAATTTTCCCATTTCTGCTCAGTATCTCTTCATTATTTTCTCGATCCACCCATCTAACCTTCAGCGTTCTTCTGTAGGACCACATTTCAAAAGTTGATATTCCTTTCTTGTTCGAACTGGTTATCGTCCACGATTTATGAGGCTATATTCCAGAGAAATACCTCACGAAAAGTTTTTCTAACATTTAAATTTATATTCGACGTTAACAAGTTTCTTTTTTTTCAGAGACTTGTCAGTGTCATTTCCACTTTATATCCTCTCTACTTCGGCCATTATCACTTGTTTTGCTGCCCAAATTACAAAACTCCTGATCAACTTTCAGTGTCATTTTCTTATCTAATTCCCGCACTATCACCTGGTTTAACTCTCTACTTTCCATGACACTTCTTTATCTTTTGTTAATGTTTATCCTATAGCCTCCTTTAAGGCACTTTCTATTCTGCTCAACAGTTATTCCAAGCCCTCTGGTGTTCGACAGAATTACCGGTTTCGTTTCCAAATTTCGTCTTTGTTTCCTTCACAGCTTGCCTACTGTATAGACTGAATAATACCGAGAACAGCATACATCCCAGTATCGCTCCCCTCTCAACGAATGCTTCCCTTTAATGTTCCTGGAGTCCTACAACTTCCGTTTGGTTTCTGTACGAGCTATGAATAATCTTTCGCTCAATTTATTTTATACGACTACATTCAAAATTTCAAAGAATGTAGTCCAATCCAAATTATCAAAATCTTTCTCTAAACTTACAAATGTAGGTGTGCCTTTCTTCAATGTATCTTCTAGGTACGTCGTAGGGTTAGTATTACGTAACACGTTCCTACATTTTTCAGGAACGCAAAATGATCTTCCCTGAGGTCATCACCACATAATTCGTGTCATTATTTTTCAACAGTGGCTTGTTAAACTGATGGTTTGATGCTATCCACACCTGTCAGCACCTGCCTTTTTTAGAACTGGAATTATCGTATTCTTTCTGAAATCTGAGGGTATTTCACATGTCTCGTATCTTGTGCACTGGATGGATTAGTTTTGGAATAGCTGGCTTGTCCAATGATCTCAATAATTCTGAGGGAACTGGCATGTTACATAAGTTAACCCCTGTAAGATCATAATCACAGTAACGTACATTTATGGACTAATTATCTTTTCTACTTCATCCTAGCTACAATGCAGCCCTGTAATCGCGCATAGAGACTATCATGAAAGTTTTGAACATCATCTTCGGAAACAAGGTCCCTCGCTGCTTCCACCTGTGGTCGCAAATGGATAGGGGATGTTGCCGGTAATGCAGACACAGCTCGCTCTGATTGGTCAGAGAGTAAAGCACCTCTGAGGAAAGAGAAAGATATAAATCCATGTCAGTTTCTCGTCCGGTACTCATATTTAACTCGCCGGAAAGAGACGTGCATTTCTTTCCGGGAATGATTTTTATTGACAGTAATCTCCAAAGCAGAACCAGAACAAGGAACAGACATGTTTGTAGAATTTGATTTTGATTTCAATGAGTCTGATCATAGAAAGGTTAAAAAGAGAAGGATACGTAACATAAAGCTACCTAAGAAAGAAATTTTTCTACTTGCCTCTTCATCAGTTATACTTTCTACAGATCACTAATTATTTTTTATGGAAATATACACATGATTAGTTTTAACACCAATGAACATTTTTTTCACTCCTATCCATTCAACTACACTTAAAACTAGTTTTGTCACAGGCTACCAGTTTTTAAATAAAAATTCTTCTATGGAATAGAAGGAGATGCCCAGAAAAAAAGATTTTAGGGTAGATTTAAAACTTGCTTTGCCGCCTGTCAGACGTATTATGTTATTGGGCAAACTATCGAAAATTTTGTTGCTGCATATTGAACGCCCTTCTGATCAAGTGGCAGCTTTAGTAATGAGTAAAAGAGTTGTGGATTGTTTATGACGAATTTAATTAGCAAACATACACTTCTTGTAAGGATGTTAAAATTGATAGCTATTTTAAGAGGTATCAAAAATGGTTCAAATGGCTCTGAGCACTATGGGACTTAACATCTATGGTCATCAGTCTCCTAGAACTTACAACTACTTAAACCTAACTAACCTAAGGACAGCACACAACACCCAGTCATCACAAGGCAGAGAAAATCCCAGACTCCGCCGGGAATCGAACCCGGGAACCCGGGCGTGGGAAGCGAGAACGATACCGCACGACCACGAGCTGCGGACCAAGAGGTATCTATAAGATGAATGCGTGTGAACACCACATATTACTCTTGCTGCTCGCTTTTTGCAATAAATAATTTCTTTCTAAGTGGTGAATTACCCAAGAAAATTATACCCCAAGACATTCTTAATGTATGTAAATACGCAAAATTTGCTAGGAACTTTATTTCGTTTGTTTCCAAAACTAGCAATTACAAGAAAAGGGGAGCTGAACTTAACTGTTTGAGCATCTCAGTAATAAGATTTTTCCATTTCAAGTTTTCATTAATACGTACACTCAAAAATTTTGGCCATTCTATCCTGCCTACTGACTCTTGTTCATATGCTGTATCAATTGATGGTATGACGATTTGTTGTACAGAACTGCATATAGTGCGATTTCTCGAAGTTAAAGAAGAATCCATTTCAGGAAACCACTTAATGGTTTGAAAAAATATCATTAACAATTTCTTCTGTTGCTTTTTCTCTTGTGGGTTTTGTTGTAACACTAATATCATCGGCAAAAGTACTAGTTTTGCTTAATGAATGTTAAGCGGAATTCCATTAACACATTCTGAGCGACTATCAGTTGACAGTATATTTTTGTCAAGATGACGTTCTGTGACATCGTTGACGTTATTTGGAGTTATTGAATTTGTTATGACACGGAGCACTGGCACAATTAGACAAGGGCATGGGAACAAACCTGCTTTGTCCTTTTCAAAGTCCCCGCCGTAAGCCATTTATGGGAATGAGTAAAGACCTAAATCCAGATGACTGAGCAGATTTGAACCACGCCGCTCCCGAATAAATGTTACCTGTCAACCACTGCGCCAGTTGCTCGCTGTAAGGCTCTTCAGGGTACACATTATAATTTCTGAAAGCAACGGTGTCAATAAAAGATATTATTAATCCGAAGTCTCTTGTCCAAGGATGAAGTGCAGAACGGTTAAGAGGATTGTCACCTATAAATAGCACTCTATGGCAACACAACATCTCTAGAATTTTTTTCCCATTGATTATCCACCAGTGATTTCAAAAACTCAAGACGGCAAAGTTACTACATTTAATCTGGACACTGAAAGGACAGAATCGTAGGATCGTTCAGATCGTTCGACTGTGCGAGAATTTCATTAATTTCGCATCCCACGACGAGATACAGCATTTATACAACAAAACAAACCGGTGAGTGTTATTGAGGTAATAACATGGTGATAAGAAACAGGATTAAATTGTCTTACAGAAGCCTGTGAGATGATGAATTTATGAAGTGGAGACGGTCCGCCCTCATGCTGCCTATTCCCCGTACTTGGACTGTACTCCACAAGCTGTCCAGATTTATCCTATGGAATCCAAAAAATTCTGTGGCGTCGCCCGGCACTTCAAAAGTCGAAGCAACGAGGCGAAAATTCTGAAGACTCCTCTGTGACTTTCATTGAGTGCGGTGACGTCATAGTCTTCTTTTTAGAAGGAGCTTTAAGAGTACACACTTGTGTTGCCGGAAAAGGATACTCGACGAGAATTACGTCAAGGCACAGATCGCTTATCACTGTACTTACTGGAGCTTCGATCATATCAATCCTACAATGCTTTCTGCCTTTACTGAACTGAAGATCTGGCTGAGAGTTACTACGCAATTCGCTTACCCTCCCAATACAGTATCTGCTACGATTTTGCGTTTCGATTAGTTAAGGTTACAAAAAATTAATTCAACTGAATTTTTCGTCGGTGTTCGGCAGAATATGATTATATTAAAAAGGATAACACTTCCTAATGTTCTTCAAAATTATATCTAGACACGAACCATCTATCGGTTTCTAAGGCCATCTTCAGGTGAGAAATGAATATCGCAAACATAGATAAACATGATGGGCGATTTACAGATATTATTTGTACATAAGATACAAAAAATGAGAAAGTGTTCACACAGGAAAATATTACAATAATTACATTAACTAAGCAAAGGGGGGAGGGGGTATACAATGTTTATCTTGAGATACATGTTTACCCCCATTTTTAAGTTAATGTAATTATTATAATACTTTCCTATAGAAACACTTTCATTTTTTTATCTTCTGTACAAATAACATCTGTGTAAGTCGCACATTATGTTTGTCTGTTTCCAACATTCAGTTGTCACCTGAAGATACCCTGGGAAACCGAAAGCCGGTTCGTGACCAAATAAATATAATTTTGCAAAACATTATGAAGTGTTTTCCTTTTAAATATTAAAAATCAATTTACTCTAACAGCAAATATCATAGTCAGTGGGTGAGCGCTTGCTACACACGGGTAACCTCGACTCTGAAGGTAAGTTTGATACACATTCGTGTGTTTTTAATTTGTGAACAGAAGTTTTGAAAGCTTCAGAAAACAAGCACTAGACATCTGGGGCGAAGCTTCTGTTTTTTACAATTTTTTAGGGCCCATGCAGATATGGAACAGATAGTTGTACCTTGGTACATTTTTCAAACTTTCGCATCTAGTCAGCCCTGTAATAGCAGTTAAATATTTTTTATATTACATTTTTAAACGATGGCATTCACTTGTTACGTGCTGCAGTCTTTCTGAAATCACAAAAATTACCCCAGAAAATTTCCAAACACACATGTGTCAAGGTACAGCAAATGGCTTGGTTCAAATTGCTCTGAGCACTATGAGACTTAACATCTGTGGTCATCAGTTCCCTAGAACTTAGAACTACTTAAACCTAACTAACCTAAGGACATCACACACATCCATGCCCGAGGCAGGATCGAACCTGCGACCGTAGCAATCGCGCGGTTCCGGACTGAGCGCCTAGAACCGCGAGACCACCGCGGCCGGCTGAGGTACAGCATGTCTATGTGCCTAGGTATAAAATATTCGACATAAATTTTAAAAGCGTTGCGACAGAGAAAATCTAGTCAATACTGTATTTAATAGTCTATCTATCTGGTATGTTATTTCTCTGCTACACACCAATAACCACTAAGTGAAACCAAATTAAGCAGCAACATTATAAAAAACCAGTTACAAGTTAAATACATTTCGAAACAGAAGTTACTGGAAACTAAGACAAATTTCCATTTTTAAGACATAAAACTTTTAAGAGAGTAAGGAAATTCAGCTCATCTGCAAGTATCACATGTTCCATGGTAAAATACTTCTGTTTCAAGGTACAAGATGGTACACGACCGACGAAGTACGGCTGAACTATCTACATGTGACACAAACAGTATTAAAAATATATATAATATTGCTCTCGATAAAAGTCTGTACCTGAAGAATTAACATAAAAAATTATATGATGTTTAGAGTACAAATAGATGTACAAATTAATTTCCAATATGAATGTAAAATGACTCGTTCCATATCATGACGATTTATCGTGCAAAATGATAATGAAACGTGAAAGTAAATAACCAACCAATATATTCCGAGTACCTATTATAATGTATTACACATCACTTAAATTTGTATATCGCGAAATATTTACAAATCCTGTGCAACACACATGTTTAACAGCAACAAAAACTGTAGAAAATGGCAAACACTGCTTGTAGGGTGTCTAGCGCGCATTCCTTCGTGTGATTCTACAATCAGTCGCTGAACTGAAGTACTGGCGAAAGAACATTGAGTATTCAAAGGCACACTATCATATATGCACAAAACCATCCCCTACAATTAGTAGGTGTCAGTACCCCAAAATCTATTTCTTCATTTAACTTGTGATGGTTTTAAACTTATTCTTTTACAACTTATGCTATTTTTTTATTTATATCGGTTTTATGTTTAGGTTGTACTGCACCAGTTAATCGTTGCAAATACGTCTTCCGTTATAATTACTGACTAACGATTATTTCTGTCACATTGTTCACGATGCTACCTTACGACGCACATTTCATGCTATGTAAATTTTATCTACTGTGAACATGTGAGTCTTCTCTATAAAAATGGGATAAATGTATCTCTGTCAAGTTGTCTAGGAAGTTATGTAATGACGTCTAGTTCGTCGTTATGTATAAAAAAAATATCCATTGTAAATGATAGTCTTCTTTTTATAAATAACAGGTGTCTTAATATATTACATTGTAATGAGAGAGCTGCTGGTATATTAACATACCACAGAATGGTGTCTTTGTAAAGTAGCACTGATTTCATTTCTATGATCAATGCTCGCGCTATCTACCGGCCTTCGTTTACTTCTCAGATAGCTTATTTGCCGTAATCAGCTTGACACTGGTTTTCTTCGAATGGACAATGGCACTGTCAGATATGCCTATATGAGATGATACCGACTTTATATTCAGTCTGGTGTGTTCACTTTTGCGATCCTTATACTAAATTTTGATTTAAATTTAATTATTAACTGTAAAAATTGAAATTTTTTTATATAGATCACTAATATGCATATCTGCGTTAGTATGTATGTATTTTCTATCGTTAATTTCGTTGTAGATTTTATCCCACAGCTTCTGTCTGATGCTGAAATTTTGAAACCCTAACGCTTAATAAAGAACTGTGCAATCAAGACTTTTCTATATTTAAAACTTGTGCCGAATCTGAATGGTCGCCAGCCTCTACGATGGATGTATTTCTCTATCAAGTAATGGCAAGACATTTTCGATGGAATCATATTCGGATGGTTTATCTGGTGAACCGAGGTGTGTGTGCCCCCTCCTGCAATCTGGGAAGACTTCTTATCAATTTCAGAATTCTCACGTATTTCTAAAAATGACTAGCTCTACTCAGCCGCAGATTTATCGTTGTCGAATGTAAGGGGAAACACTGTGGCTTTAGTAAATACTACACTGTTTTGTTGTCAGGTTGTTCACAAGAAACTGGCAGCGGTTTCGGTGTGGTTTTTTCAATCTTTGGGGATGCAAACCTTCGCAGAACATTGCCTAAATAGAGTACCCTATCTGTTCTCAGTCGATTCCTTGTACAGCCGCTAACTAACTACGGAAAGGGACAGCTCCAACACCTAGCACAGAATAAACATGGCTGCACCATAGCTACCCAACACGCATCCTCAGTTCCCACAAGAACAGCTTCTTTCGCTTTCTGCACATCTTAATCTCAATAACAGGTTTACATTTGACCCGTTGAGACCTACTGAGATTTCATTCAGTTTTACACGAAAGAGCAACTGTAGCAGCTTATGTCATGTTTAAGGTATTCTGTAGATGTGAATCCAAATGCAGAGAAAATAACAATCTATGCTCTGGAAGAGAAGAAAAAAGTGGTAAAATATCAAGGTCGGAATGCGTTTGGACCTCAAATTACATGGCTCTCAAATTTTTGGGGGGTGCAACCTAGTGCGACATCCAGTCATAGAGTTAAGATTTTCTACATAGAGGGTACCACAGCTGTGAATTTATTAGAACAAGGTGTCATTTTCCACTTCAGTTTTATTAATTTTATTCGTTCAGCCGTCTAAGGTATTCTCGAGTGATTTTGTAGTTCTGTTCAGAATAGAATAACACAACACCCCCCCCCCCCCCCGAAAAGAAATGTAATGATGTGAGTGTAAACAGATTTTAATCATTTTTACCTGCAACAGAAAACTATGCGTTACATACTGAAATGACAGCGTCTTTAATTTGTATTTTCTATTCGTTTTGGTTCACAAATGCTGTCTTGGTTTGACAGCATGACATTTGCAAAGATATTACATTGCTCAAATAGTAAAGCTAAGCATGGAATAAATGGAAAAATAATTTCAGATACTGTGACTGTATATTTTTTGTAATTAAGGAAAATTAAAGAACAGTAAGATATAAAACAGTATGGAAGATTCTGCTAATGGCTAGTCAGAGATCATCCATACAATAAAATGAAATTATAAATTTAATCTCACCTCACCATATATTTCAATATTTTTATTTTACATACTACTTTCTTACTATCTTTAACTTTCTTCATCTACACACACAAATGTAGTCATAGCATCTGAAATTATTGTTCCATTTATTCCATGCCTAGCTTTATTCTTTATCAATATAATACCTTTGGAAATGTCTAGCTGTCAAAGTAACACGACAATATTTATGAACTATTTTCTATTAGTTTATAGAAAACACAGATTTAAGGGCGCTGTAATTTCAGTACGTAAGGCACAGTTTTTTTACTGAACGTAAATTGCATTTAAAATACGTTTACGTTCGCATCGCTACATTCTATTCTTGGAGGTAATATATTATATTCTTTTCGTACAGAACAACATGATCACTTGAGAGTGGCCTAGAAGACAAACTAAATGTAAAAAAACAAAATTAATACAGTGAATGTGAAAAATGCCACCTTTCCGCAATGGATTTACGATTTCTGCAATGCATTACTGTAGCTCACAATAACGTACCAAACGAGGGATACGAGACCAATTTTTGTTCATTACTAGGCTATTAACAGGCTGGCCCACCGGTCAGTTTGATGGTTATTTTCGAACGTTTTCAATAACCACATTCGTATTAATAATATAAAATGATATATGCCTACTTGGGATATAGTAATGAAATATTTTTAAATTTAGAGTATAACAGTAATTTACATTGAAACCAATGTTGACTGGATAAGTTTCAAACGTTTAATATACAATAAGCTTTGTATATTTCATGGCAACTCTATGGTTTGTTGGACTACACACTACAAACTAGACACAAATATAAAAAAAATGGCAGTTTTGGACTCTTACCCACCATTAGATAAATTTATGTGGACACCGTGGTTGTTCACAGCATATTCAGCATGAATATTTAGAAGAAAGTACAACACGAATAAACATCCTGTTTATTTTTGGTATCCTGAATCAGTAGGCTCAAGTCATGGTACAAGAAACAATCCAAAATCATCCCCAATACAGCACAAGACCATCTCTGGTCTGAACTACCACTTCTACATTCTGCCGGTTAAACGCCACATTGCGTCATAGGGGCATTCGCCACCTTGCGTCATCTGTAAAGAGGCTAAATTGCGATTCGTTAGACCACACTACACACCTCCAATCAACTACGGGTCTCGTTTCCGTTTTGTTTCGCCCACTGAGGAAATTTAGCTGTGTGTGCCGCTGTGGGCATTGCCCATTCGCAAGAAAAATGGCTCTGAGCACTATGGACTTAACATCTGAGGTCATCAGTCCCCTAGAACTTAGAACTACTTAAACCTAACTAACCTAAGGACATCATACACATCCATGCCCGAGGCAGGATTCGAACCTGCGACCGTAGAGGTCTCGCGGTTCCAAACTGTAGCGCCTAGAACCGCACGGTCACTCCGGCCGGCTCATTCGCAAGAAACCCGACTTGAAATACCCATTGCTCGTCAATCCATTCTCCTGTGGCGATTCCATACAACGGGCTGCCATGTACACACAACTTCACTGCGATGACACATCAGGATAGAGGGTCACATGAGCGTCTGGTACTAGTTCTACACCATCTACAGCGCTCCAAGGCGACCAGTGTTCCGTTTCAAGGGGTCACAAATTTTTTTTTTCTGGTGAGCTTACTTTTCAGCATATAAATAGCTATCTTGGCTCCGTGTTATGGAAGGTACATTGTCCAGTCACAAAGTGGCCACCGCCTATGTTCGACATCAAAGTGCAATAACCACTCACAGACGGCAGGTGGCAGCACTAGCAGTGGAGGAGATATATAGCTTGTAGCGCGGACACAAATACTGCAACCGTTGCCGTAATGTGGAAACGACGCGATTTATCTGACGTCCAAAAGCGCATGATTATTGGTTTTATTGCCAGGATGGAAGCATTTCGGAAAAGATCTAGTTTGTAACCTATTCGTGTGCCGCCGTGGTTAAAATATACTGCCCAGGACAAAATGGTGCTATGCAAAACTGGAGCCGAAGCAACTGTGGTGCACAAAGATGACAGGTGTCAACGACGGTCGCGGAGATGTATACTGGTGAATACGCGTGCAACTGTCCAGCAACTGACCCTGTAGATCAATCCAGGGGTTACAAACAATGTCTCCTCAACGATCGTTCAGAAAAAGTTGCTGCTTATGGACTTCCTCAGCATGCGCCTGATTCATGGACCCATGGTGACTGATGTTCATCGGCGACGAAGGCTGAATTTGCACAAGAATACTGCAACTGGGCTGAGTGGTGACAGGTGGCCTTTTCAGATGAATAACGTTCTATGCTCCATTGGACAGGTGGCCGCTGGCAAGTACGGCGCGAAATCTCTGAAAGCAAACACTCTGCAACAACTACGGTCTGGAGAATGACTTCGTGATATCGTCGTCCTGGGAGGCACAATCGATCAACACAAGTTTTCAGTGCACCTGCGTGGTTCAAAGTGCACCAGGATGAGTTTACCGTTCTCCCCTGGCCTACAGATTCCTCAAATTAAAACGAAATCTAGAATCTGTGGGACCATAACAATCAGGCTATTCGCGACATGGATCCTAAACCGCGAAACCTAGTACAGTTGGCTTCAACGCTGGAGTCGCCATGGCTGCACATCGCTGTCGGTACCTTCAAGAACCTATTGACTCTTCCTGCACGTCCCCCAGTGGTCCACGCCGCAAAAGATGGTTTTTCAGGTTTTTGACAGGTGTTCACCTTAATGTGACTGGCCAGTGTAGAAGAAAACCGCATGTCCTGATTATTAAACAGAGTTCTGAGTTCACTACAACAACGAAGAACGAATTATGCGTTTATAAAATGCGGTCGCAACACCCTGCGATAGCCCATCTTCTTCTTCTTGTTGTTGTTCTCCCAGTACCTACTGCAACCTACATCCTTCTGAATCTGCTTAATGTATTCATCTCTTGGTCTGCCTCTACGATTTTTACCCTCCACGCTGCCCTGCAATACTAAACTGGTGATCCCTTGATGCCTCAGAACATGTCCTACCAACCGATCCCTTCTTCTAGTCAAGTTGTGCCACAAACTTCTTTTCTCCCCAATTCTATTCAGTACCTCCTTATTAGTTATGTGGTCTACCCATTTAATCTTCATCATTCTTCTCTAGCAGCACATTTCGAAAGCTTCTATTCTCTTCTTGTCCAAACTATTTATTGTCCATGTTTCACGTCCATACATGGATACACTCCACACAAATACTTTCAGAAACGACTTCCTGACATTTAAATCTATACTCGATGTTAACAAATTTCTCTTCTTCAGAAATGCTTTCCTTGCCATCGCCAGTCTACATTTTATATCCTCTCTACTTCGACCAGCATTAGTTATTTTGCTCCCCAAATAGCAAAATTCATCTATTACTTTAAGCGTCTCATTTCCTAATCTAATTTCCTCAGCATCACCTGATTTAATTCGACTACATTCCATTATCCTCGTTTTGCTTTTGTTGATGTTCATCTTATATCCTCCTTTCAAGATTCTGTCCATTCCGTTCAACTGCTCTTCCAGGTCCTGTGCTGTCTCTGACAGAATTACAATGTCTTTGGCGATCCTCATAGTTTTTATTTCTTCTCCGTGGATTTTAATTCCTACTCCGAATTTTTCTTTTGTTTCGTTTACTGTTCGCTCAGTATACAGATTGAGCCCATCTTACGCAACGGAATTTGAGTCATAGCTCAGTGGTAACTGAAGGACGTCGTGAGCTGGAAACTGAAATCGGCTGCAGCAGAAGTGTGAGCACTAAGCGGTGTCGCACGTGCTGATAGAGCACTTGGTACGTGCATTAACGCGACATGAAACGGTAATAAGGTCTTCGGCACTCGTAAACAGCGCGCGGAACGTAATTTACGATTACGTGCGCAACAGTTGCGGCTGTGGCTCCGACGCTGCGAGTGTGACGGCTAGCGCTGTAATTGTGCCCGCCAGTTGTAACCTCCGAGCTAAGCGTGCCACTCCTTCCCTCCACTATAACCCGTACAACAGCAGTAATCCAACTACAAACAAGGCACTTTCGTCATCACGGCTCGTCGTGGATACATTTGGAACCGTGTCTATGCTCGGACAATCACTGACAAAATAGATTTTCCGAAAATTACCTACACGTAACTCTGTAGATGTAATACAGCATTTCAGGATAACTCACGTTGGACGTTCGATATTCCTGTGGACTGCCTGGTACATATCCTAATGATGACCAAGAGGCGACAGCGCTTGCAGAGTGCCATTTTCTAGATCAAACAACTTATCTGTAGGAATCAACACTGATTCAGTTAGCACCCATCACTGTGAAACTCTGCTTACACTACTCGGTCACGATATCCAGAAAGCTGCGCACGGTAAACAAAATACATGATTACCGCAAGTTGGACTAAATACCTCGCAGCAAACAGAGCACCGTAAGTCGTTATTAAAGGGTAGAGATATCGCCAGAAGCGTTATTAGCGGCCCGCGTAACTCACAGAAGTGTGATAGGATCGTTCCTGTCACGTTATACAGGCAGATGACCTGGCAGACAACGTTTGTAGTCTCTTAGTGTTCACAGGAAAGGCAATTATATGTAGGATGGTCACATGAGAAAATGTTACGAAATTTAGAGACCCTGCCCGGTGGAATTGCTGTCACCTGACCCTCAACATGAATGTCTGCTATCCCTCAGTGGAATCTACTACATCCGCAAAGTATCTGAGTCCAGAAGCAAAATAAAGATGTATTAAGTAAATTTTGTTTATCTACCAGGGAGGCTTAAATATTATGATTGTTTTTCCTGTAACTTTGTGTGTTACGAAGATATGAACAGCAGTATGCCTTTGATAAATGGAACCCTGTATATTTTTTATTTCTTGGTAAGCCACTTCCTCTCCTCAAGACCCACTAAAAACTTATCACAGTTTACCATTCACGTAAGCCTGATGTCATTAAAAATGTAACAAAATTGGATGACACCTGTACTAAACAGTGCAGTTATCTGGGACAATGTAGTTCATACACTTGTTGTAGTTGATAGTAAACAAATAGAAATACGAGGAAAATAGAAATTTCTCATTGTCAACCGTCTTCAGCTGAAGATCTGTGTGAGTACAATACACACCAACGAAAATAAGGTATAAATTGTACTGTTCTATGTAGAATGTAATTTAGCAGAACAGTAATTCATCAGTTTTTATTTGTGGGATATCAACTGTTCAGTGTAAACAAATCTAGTGGTAGGCCATGTCAGGTTTATAGTTGATTAGCTTTTTGCAGTGCAGGGTAGTTATTTACTTTAATTTTGGCCCAGTGTGTGACTTCCACCTGATGTCCTAAGGTGGCTTTATTATTTTTGTAGACTGCATGCATTCCCAGTTGCAACTTTGAGACAAGAGGCATTTTCCCAGGTCGCACTTTAAAGTTGGGATCCCTTGCAGCCACATTTTGGGACGGTATTATGACGGTCCATTTACTGTAGATGTTTGCTTATTACACAGCTCTACAAAATAAAGTTTTTTTTTCGTTGCCAGGGAAGTTTGAACGAAAATGGGATATTGTTATGATACTCATTCCGAGTATATTTGTACTTTTTCCAAATTGGCTCTGGTTTTTGAGATATAGGTTATTTGTGGAAATGAGAGTTTCATGTGGATAATATCGACTGCAGGGTCCATATATGGTGTAATGTATTTGCTACCTGTTTTTTAATTAGTGATATTGTACTATCTTTATTAAACAATTGTGCTCAGGGAGTGCATCTGTGTGGTTGAGGATTACATCATGCAAACATCACACTGTCAGCATGTGTTCAGTCCTGTTGTGCGGTGCGTGTGTTGAAGATATTGAGGGTTGTGCAGATTTGAATTCGGCGGTACTCGACATTCATTTGTTGGCCGAGGTAATCCCCGCAACAGCCGATAGGTAGCGTTCAGTGTAAACAAGAAAAATGGCGATGGTCGAAAGTCACACACATGTGCAGTGCAGCTTCAAGGAGATAGAACTTTTTCATCGAGACGTAGCAAATAAGAGGTGAGTATTCATTTCACACAAAACAATTAATGATGTTTGTTGGATGTGATTGACATGCAAATACAAGAAAGTTCTGCATAATATGTAGTATTTGTGCAATTTTGTTTTAGGAAAACATGAGTTCTTCACGCCGTCTTTGCGTGAACCATCCAGATGAGTTCTGCTACATTTGTGGTGAATACGTTCTTCAAAAGAACAGGAAGAATATCACTCCTTTTGTGAAGGAAGCGTATCTGGCATATTTCGGAATTAAACTTGGAGATCAAGACAAGGTGTGGGCACCCCATAAAGTTTGTAAATGCTGTGTGGAGTGCTTACGGCAGTGGACAAAACGAAAAAGGAAAAGCTTAAACTTCGGAGTGCCTATGGTATGGCGAGAGCAGAAGAACCATACAGATGATTGCTATTTTTGCATTGTTAATGTGAAAGGTTTTAATAGGTTCAAAAAACGAAAGTGGGAATATCCCGATTTGGAGTCAGCAAAAAGACCGGTGGTGCACAGCAACGATGTTCCTGTACCAACCTTCACAACATTACCCACGCTAACATCATCAGATGACGATGTGCACGGCGAGGAATGTACAAGTAGTGGTTCGGAATACGAAGGACGTGAGACACAACCCCAGCAGTTCGACCAGAAGGAGCTCAGTGACTTGATACGAGAACTCAATCTTTCAAAGCAAGCATCAGAACTCTTAGCATCCAGGCTTAAGGAAAAGAACTGTCTTCATCCAAGTGTTAAAATAACAGCTTACCGGACGAGAGAAGAAAACCTTCTTCCATACTTCAACCAAGAAGAGGTTATAGTGTATTGCAGCAATATACCTGGACTTTTACTTGAATTGGGGCTGCCGGAATGTAGACCAGAGGACTGGCGTCTCTTCATAGACAGTTCCACTAGAAGTTTAAAATGATTTCTCCTACACAATGGCAATCGTTACGCATCTATTCCAATTGCCCACTCAACAAAACTTTGTGAAGCATATGCTAACATCAAGATGGTTCTGCAGGAAATTCAGTATATGCAGCACCAGTGGTTGATTTGTGTTGATTTGAAAATGGTGAACTTCTTGCTTGGACAACAAAGTGGATACACAAAGCACCCATGTTTTATCTGCATGTGGGATAGTAGGGCAAAGCACGAACATTGGAAGCAGAAAACATGGCCTCCAAGGGAACATATGGCTGTTGGTGAAGCAAACATCATTAATGAACCTCTGGTTAGTAGGGACAAGATTGTTCTTCCACCATTACATATTAAGTTAGGACTAATGAAGCAATTCACCAAAGCTTTAGACAGAAATGGTAATTGCTTCACATACATCTGCAATACGTTCCCTGGACTCAGTAGTGAAAAACTTAAGGCAGGAATATTTGATGGTCCTCAAATTCGCAGGCTCATCAACGATACCAATTTTACAAGCGTCATGACTGTCACTGAAGCATCGGCCTGGAACAGTTTTGTCGCTGTTGTAAAATGTTTTTTGGGCAATTATAAAGCTCCCAATTACGAGGAACTGGTCAAAAACATGCTCACTAACTTTCAAAACTTAGGAGCTAGCATGAGCATAAAATTGCACTTCCTTCACAGCCACTTGGATCGATTTCCTCGTAATCTAGGTGATTTCAGTGAGGAACAAGGAGAGCAGTTCCATCAAGATATGAAAGGAATAGAGGAAAGATATAAAGGAAGATGGGACAGGCATATGATGGCAGGTTATTGCTGGAATCTGCAACGTGACTGTTCTGAAGAGACCTATAAAAGGAAAGCGTGCAGGAAGCGGTTCGTCATGGACGGAAAATGATATACTTATAGAGAAACTTTTCAATTATGTTTTATACGTGGACAAATGCCTATCAGGTTTTCATAGAAGCTATTTATAAAGATTATTTTCTTTTTTCATTGTAGTTTGTAGCGCTCGAGTTCAGTATTAGCAATTTTTTCTAATTTTTTGAATAAATCATGCATTATCTCAAAAACTAGAGCCGAACTGCATAAATGGTTGCTATATTCGTCCTCAGCACCACTAACCCATCCTAAAGCCACTCAAATATCCTTGGCAAGAAAATGAGAGTGTTGACCAGTGTTATAGTCCGATTAAAATTACTTGATAGTTGACTTCTGTCACTTGGCGCTACAGTGTTGCCACATCGGCTGCCAGCTACCACTCGGTTATAGCTGACACACACGCCGCGTCGCTTCACAAATGTTGCTAAGGTGTAACACGGAGCAACGGTGGAAGTGGCCACCGGAAAAGCGAGATGCTCTGTCGAATGCTGATTTTAGGCGACCAATAACTGAACTATGACAGACGACGCGTTTTGTAGTCCTGAATTTGAACTCTCATCCCAAGCTAACCACAACCTAGTAATGAGAAACATATCCGAGAAAACGGCAGTTAGTCTGCGGCAGAACTAAAATGACCATCACTTTGTTCACGGCGATTAAAGCTAATCTTTACGAGCACACACAAGACTGATAAAATTCAGTTTCAGTGCTAAAAGCGAACTGTAAAATCTCTGTTGCTTCGCGAGTTGACACGATACAGACCGATGAGCAGTCCTGGTTGGAACTCATTTGCATGTTATAGGCTACACAGGCAGATTCCAAACGAAAAAAGAATCATCAAATAAAAAATGTCAACCGACGACATTCGAACCCACAAACGTTTACATCTCAGCCCTTAGCTTGAGTACTGCGCTACAGAAGACCTCCAGATTACATTGTCACAAGCAATTGTGAATAGAACCGGTTGCAACGATCATTTTCTGCCTTCAAAAAGTTTGGTTTCATGCCATCTCATATGAAGTTTACCTACTGTAAGCCGAACTATGTGATGTTACTGAATATGTGAAGCCGAATCGCGTTTTGTGCAAAAGAATCCAGTAGTCTTTGGCTAGTGGTGTGTACGAATTGCGTGTTATTTCGTTACTATCGTTTTTGTATGTTGTTTTGGGTGTGTGATGAAATGCGAAATAAAAGGGCCTGACCCAGGATTAGGGATGCAAACACAACAAAGAAAAAAAGCCAGACAAGGCATTACAGCCGAGCAGACCGTTTGTGGTGTCAGTTCGGGCGTGACGTTGCGCACTCTGATTGGAGGAAGGCACCTCCAGCACGTGAAGCGTCAAATAATTTTAATGAGACTATAGTTATTCGGGCATGGACATGACCTCTTGCAAGTGCTAGGTAGGCTATTTTTTAATCATTTCGTCTCAGTTTTCAGTTTCCGAATTTTTTAATTCTTTAAATTGTTTAAAGAAGTAGGTTGCGAGTTTTTTTTATTTTCGATTTCAAATACAGCTGACGAGGGGGGAAAGACCCCTACCCGTGGTAATGTATAAGCCTTCGGTCAGTAAAAGCATTTTACAACTGCGGCGAATTTGCTTACTATCAGCATAGAACAGTAACTGCAATAATATTTTTATTTACAATATGGGTACAGGTAGTACAGTACTCCAGCACTTTAAAACGATATGTTGTGTACACTGAAGGCAGTCCTTGATTAAGAACTGAATAATCACTACTTTTCCGGCTGCGGTGGACTCGCGGTTCTAGGCGCGCAGTCCGGAACCGTGCGACTGCTACGGTCGCAGGTTCGAATCCTGCCTCGGGCATGGATGTGTGTGATGTCCTTAGGTTAGTTAGGTTTAAGTAGTTCTAAGTTCTAGGGGACTGATGACCACAGCAGTTGAGTCCCATAGTGCTCAGAGCCATCACTACTTTTATTTTATTGTGGTTGGCTGAATGACTGGTGCGCGTTTTCATTGTTTTCCGTTTATATTTATTTCGCCCTACGTTTTTTAATAACGCCATGTTACGTAACGAACAAAGTTACAAAGAAGAGAGTGACGCTGGTTTGTCCCCTTCGTAACTAAACATTAGCTTGATGCATTTTTTATTTTGCTTTTGGACAAAATGTTATTTCAGGTGGTCAAGTTAAAGAGGACCCCCTGTGTATTTCCGTAGTGTTTTAAGGTGGAAAATCTAACGTGCTCGTATAGCGTAATGCGCTAGGTTCGGAAATATGGAGGTGAGCCAGCCTCGGATAGAAGGAGCGCGCCAAATTAATGGCCGTGTGTTGGTACTTCTGACAACCTGAGTGTGGTGTATAAGCTGTTTCATACGATCGTTTAGGAAGCGATGGGGCTGTCCGCACAATCCGCTTCAGACAATACTAGGCATTGAGTTAAAATAAAGTTTACGCGATTCGCGGATAAATCGATTTCCTATCTTTACGTTACTCAGACGACTGTGGCGTCCGGAAAGCCATCTGGCCACAAAATTAAATAACAAAAAATTACCAAATCCCGAAGAAAGTGGACCCTGTACTGGACGGGATAAACCATAGGCAAAAGAAATAAAAAGTTTTAAGGTGGAGCAGCTACATAAATCTTACAATAGGGAAGTTACACGCAAATGTCAGAATTAGTGGAGGAATTCTAATGAAGTGCAATACACTAGTGAGGTACAGTATCTGAACGAAAGTATCCGGACGCCTATAACTGGACATTAATATAGGCTGTGTCAACTGATCTCCTTTATGTCGGCTTGAACTTTGCTGAGGACGCTTTGAATGAGGTGTCTGAATGTCTGTGGAAGAATGACAGCACATTCTTTCTGAAGAGCCAAAACCAGAGAAGGTAGTGATGTTGGATGCTGGGATCCGGAGCGAACTCTACGTTCTAACTCATCCCAAAGGTGTTTCACTGGACAATCGGTGTCACAACATGAACCCAATGAAACACCTTTGGGGTGAGTTAGAATGTTTCTCCTGGTTAGGGTATGACCCCTTACTACATTTAAGAAAACGTTGAATGCAGAAGAGAATGAACATATTTCACTGTATTGCGAGCTAGACGATGGTTGTATCAGCTTGACAATACACCCTGTCATCAAGCATGAATTGTGAGACAGTGTTGTAACATCCGTATTTTCTGATAAAGATATATCATTTTTTAAAAACGAAAAATACACACACACACACACACACACACACACACACACACACACACACACACCGCACGCACGACGTTACTGGTTCGCGGACCTTCCCTTCTAAGTAAACTGCTGTAGGTCAGATTAAGAATACAGGGAACTCAATTCAGTACCAGATTAGGAATCACCAGCTTCTCCCGGAACTGGCTAAACGGTGTGCTGTAGCCGGCGTTGAACCGCCTGCCCCGCAACCCACCTGCCGTCGCCGTAACAAAGGTCGTGCAGCGACAAAGGGATTGGGTGAAGCCCAAGAACCGCAGGAAGAGGTGGTCTCAAACACTTGATACGCAAAGCAAAGACACCGTTCTGAGTAACTGCTTCCTGAGACTAACCCAGCAGCTGCTCACGGAAGTCCGCTTCTGCAAGGAGACTACATCCGACCTGTGAACATTTCTGAGAATGGGATGCATTCCTTCCTGACGTTGGATTCCATGCTGCAGAGTACGGAGAAAGACTAACTACTCGTTCAAGAGAAACTTCTGCTGTCTCTTTTTAGTCTTCGTCGCGCCCCTTCTAGACAATGAAGAGTGAATTTACTGTTTACTTTCCGAAGCCTTTCAACGACACGCAGTAGTATCTCTTGGTTCTTTTTGTCGTCCGTGAGCCACCAAATTCCATTTAACACCAGTTGCAACCACAAAGTCAGTCCCATCATCAGTTCAGTTTAGAGAAGTCCGAAAAGAAGGTCTGAGAAAGTTCCTAGTGGAAATAGGGCGTCACCACCTTCCTCTAACCTCTTAAATGAGGCAGTAAAACAATATCTAGTGGATGGCTGACAAATGTTCGTTATGTTGAGTTTATCCCCGTTGTTTGTGACTCTAGAATAAAAGTAAAGAACGAAATTTGGTGCTGACGCACAAATTACTAGTATTGAAAAGAGGGAACGCCAAGATCGATCTTCCTGTGCGCCTAAAAGTTTAAACGTGGACGATAAAAGCATCATTTGGCTACTGAGAGCACGAAATTTTCAGCACTATTCGCTTTCATCAGCGCTCGCTCGTGAAATTTTACCAGAAGTTCATAGAATGTGAAGAAAATGTATGCCTTACTTGTGTATTACGAATCGCAGTCGTGCGGCCATCTTTGATGAGCATACGAAGCTTCAAATCTTCATTAGAGGTCAGAGGAACGCTGTTAATACTTATCGAGAGATGAGATACTGAAACCGTATGTACAGCTCTTCATAGGCGGAGTTCATCCCAAGTTTCTCTTAATAGACTGTAATTTCTGCCCACGATGACGACGATGGTGATATTTGGTTTGTGACGCACTCAACTGCACGGTTATCATTGCCCGTACAAATTCCCAATCTTTTCACAGTCGAGTCTCTCCACTTCCCCGAACGATGACTAAATTATGAGGACAAGACAAAGACCCAGTCCCCGGGTGGAGAAAATCCCTGACCCGGCCGGAATCGAACCCGGGACCCCGTAACCCAGAGGCAGGCCTACCCATGTCGAGCTGCTTTGAGGTACGAAGGTCTACAGATATCTTGGTATGTAAATCTTATAGATAATAGCGGTATGCATCGGAAAGACCAAGAGCAACCTTACATGAGTCACCGTGACTCCGCCAGACACCGCGTAGTTCTTGCTAAGGAATGCAATCGACTGTTGATAGTAAGTCGTTTGCGAGTTGATTAGAAATTCTATGTCGATTACAAACATTTGTGGTAGCTAGGGGGCAACAATCCCGCAATAAACTGTTTTGCTGTTAAAGGAAACAACACTGCAATCTTGTTACTTTAAAAAAAATGAGTATCTAAGGTTACAAAACTGTTCTAACCACGTGTTTTTTAGACTATAGTAAACTAAAGCTCTTATGATTATTTTTGGCTTATTCTGTAACCCCTACATCAAGCTCTCATTTCTCTAATATGCTCAGCCTTCGAAACTTTGAGAAAAAGTAACATCGAATGAAGGAGTTTAGGTGCAAGTGAGGACGTCGAATACAACATGTAGGACTAAAAGAGATCTTGAAACTTCCTGGTAGATTAAAACTGTGTGCCGGACCGAGCCTCGAACTCGGGACCTTTGTCTTTCAGCGGGAAAGTGCTCTACCATCTGAGCTTGGTTCAAATGGCTCTGAGCACTATGGGACTTAACATCTGAGGTCATCAGTCCCCTAGAACTTAGAACTACTTGAACGTAACTAACCTAAGGAGATCACACACATCCATGCCCGAGGCAGGATTCGAACCTGCGACCGTAGCAGTCGCGCGGTTCCAGACTGAAGCGCCTAGAACCGCTCGGCCACACCGGCCGGCCCATCACAGCTACCCAAGCACGACACGCCCCGTCCTCACAGCTTTACTTCTGCCAGTACCTCGTCTCCTTCTTTCCAAACTTTACAGAAGCTCTCCTGCGAACCTTGCAGAACTCGCACTCCTGGAAGAAAGGATATTGCGGAGACATGGCTTAGTCACAGCCTCGGGGATGTTTCCAGATTGAGATTTCCACTCTGCAGTGAATTGTGCGCTGATATGAAACTTCCTGGTAGATTAAAACTGTGTGCCGGACCGAGACTCGAACTCGAGATCTTTGACTGCGAAACAGAGCGTGAGAGCGAGAATAGTGAACTATATTACTAAGCCTGCGGTCACAGTGGCACCAAAATCGGTGGATTCCGCTGATGACCGACATCGGTCAAAGACGGTCAATCTTTTCAAATCAGCAAGCCACTGTGTGTGCAGTCATAATGACGACGACCGATGTCATCGCCCGAACGTACGGACTTCAGACGACAATCTGTGAAATTCATATCAGTTTTTCTTTTTCTTCGGTCATAGTGGCCAACACAGAACGAAGAATGGACAGTGAGAAACTGGTACATTTACTCAAAGAAGGAGTCTGTGGTATCCTGAGGATGAAAAAGATCATAATCGGAATATAGTTCGCAATTTATGGACTGAAATCGCAGTTTATTGGAATCCACAAGTGGGCAAAATCTTCATCGAAAATTTTTGGCGTAAATTATAACATCAAAAAAATAATTTGTTCGAATGAGAAGAATGGTGTATCTTATGCTTAAAAGTTACTGTAGTGGATCGTCTTGCATTGTGGCAGGTGGACGTTAGCTGTCTGCAAATTGTTATTGCTGCTTACTGCGTTTTGATGCCAGTAGGTTGCTGATTCTGTTCTATGATGTGGTTTGCAAATGTACTGCATGTGTTTCCACTTTTCAGTGTTTACGGTGTTGAGATTACCTTATTCTAAACTTTATCTTCCACACGTATGCTGAATGTCAGTTACTCAACGTTACTTGACGTATGTCTGCACAAATTCAAATAAATTCAGCAAAACAGAGCGTTTGTACTTGCTTTCCAAGGATACCAAGAACTATCTTGAGTATGTAACAGAACATTTCTCCCTTCATCTCATATCCTCGTGAAACTTGTCTGGTAATTCCAGTAGCCGAAGACAGTGTACAGTAGTATCCATGTTCTTTTCGAGACAGATATTGTTCATGTAGATGCATTCGGCATCATTTTAATAGCAAAAATGGTTCAAATGGCTCTGAGCACTATGGGACTTAACATCTATGGTCATCAGTCCCCTAGACCTTAGAACTACTTGAACCTAACTAACCTAAGGACATCACACAACACCCAGTCATCACGAGGCAGAGAAAATCCCTGACCCCGCCGGAAATCGAACCCGGGAACCCGGGCGCGAGAAGCGAGAACGCTACCGCACGACCACGAGCTGCGTACCATTTTAATAGCAAATGCCGCATTATAGCTTCCGTTTCCAGGCATAGAGGTGTTATGATATCCATCCCACTCTTGGAGGTTAAAACGTAACTTAGTTCATACGTAGAATAAATTCTAACCTAACGTAACCTGACCACCTCGACCGCGCCTAAAACTGGCGAAAGAGAGAGGACGCATCGTGACCAAGCTGTCGGCCGATGTTATCGGGCGACCTCTGAAGATGGCGTCTAACAATCGTTGTCGGCGCCACTGTGAACTCAGCCTAAGCGACTATCCCGTAACGTGGTACCAGTTGCAAGTTGCCTATCGAACAGAGGCAACAAAAAATTATGTTCAATATTTTGCGTAATTACTGTCTGAATTTAAAAATTTAAAATGCTGCCATAATCTACTCATTAAGAGGTATTATGTTAAAGCATATCGTATTTCTCAGCCGATACCGGGCAAGCGACTTTCAAGTATAACGTCTGACCTGTACGGGAATATACATAATGGATGTACAAGTTCAGGTCGTAGACTCATGGTTGACGACATATGAAAGTTTAGGTCTGGCCGTGAGTTGTGCACGGATAGTCAAATAGTATTCCGGCACGGTAGCTCAGTGTGTTCGGTCAGAGGGCTGGGAAAAAAAAAGAAAAAAAAAAGATTAAAGGAATAAACGCTCAATTTGAACGGATGTCATGTGACGTCCGCCCAAATCTAACGCAACAAACAATACCGAGCAAGAATGGTAAGGCGACCGCTCGCGATAAGCGGTCCGGCACAAATTTTCATTGTCGTCATTCCATTCGACAGCTGATGGGTGTCATTATTCGCAATTGCAAATACATTTAATGTATTTCATAACGGCTGTAGTCGTCGCAGAGCCTCTTCTTTTGGACATGCATGCATTTCCGAAGGAACTTTGCATCGTAATCAGAACAACACAGGGGCTGCAATATCGACTTATGTTAAAAGTTTTAACAGAAAAAGGTAAGTATTACTGAATGAGAATTTTCCACTCTGCAACGGAGTGTGCGCTGATATGAAACTTCCTGGCAAATTAAAATTATGTGCTGGACCGAGACTCGAACTCGGGACCTTTGCCTTTCGCGGGCAAGTGCTCTACCAACTGAGCTACCCAAGCACGACTCACGCCCCGTCCTGACAGCTTTACTTCCGCCAGTACCTCGTCTCCTACCTTCCAAACTTTACAGAAGCTCTCCTGCGAACCTTGCAGAACTAGCACTCCTGGAAGAAAGGATATTGCGGATGCATGACTTAGCCACAGCCTGGGGGATGTTTCCAGAATGAGAAGTTTAGAAGGTAGGAGACGAGGTACTGGTAGAAGTACGAGGGGCGTTTGAAAAGTCCGTGCAAAAATAAAAACTACTTACGTGTTTGGGGTAAACCTTTTTTATTTTTAGACATAGTCTCCTTTTAGATTTATACACTTCGTCCAACGCTGTTCTACTTTGTTGATCACTTCCAAATAATAGGAATTGTCCAAGTGTGTAAAATAGCTATTAGTTGCTGCAATCGCCTCCTTGTTTGAATAAAATCTTGGTTCCGCCAGCCATTTCTTCAAATTGGGGAACAAATAGTAGTCCGAGGGAGCCAAGTCTGGTGAATAGGGGGGATGTTAAACGAGTTGGAATCCTATTTCCATTAATTTTGCGACCACAACTGCTGAGGTGTGTGCTGGTGCACTATCGTGATGGGAAAGGACTTTTTGCGGTCCAATCGCCGGCGTTTTTCTTGCAGCTCGGTTTTCAAACGATCCAGTAACGATGAATAATATGCACCTGTAATAGTTTTACCCTTTTCCAGAGAGTCGATAGGGATTATCCCTTGCGAATCCCAAAAGACAGTCGCCATGACCTTTCCGGCCGAAGGACTGGTCTTCGCCTTTTTTGTGCAGATTCTCCCTTGGTAATCCATTGTTTATACTGTTGTTTGGTCTCAGGAGTATAGTAATGTATCCATGTTTCATCCACAATGGCGAAACGACGCTTAAAGTCCTGCAGATTATTCCTGAACAGCTGCAAACCATCCTTGCAACACTTCACACGATTCCGTTTTTTGTCAAGCGTGAGCAATCGCGGAACCCATCATGCGGATAGCTTTCTCATGTCCAAATGTTTATGCAAAATATTATGTACCCGTTCATTCGAGATGCCCACAGCACTAGCAATCTCACGCACCTTAACTCTTATGTCATCCATCACCATATCATGGATTTTATCAATGATTTATAGAGTCGTAATCTCCACAGTGCGTCCAGAACGCTCAGCATTACTTGTGCACATATGGCCCCTCTCCGAAAATTTTGAAACCACCTATAAAGTGTTCTAATCGAAGATGAAGAGTCACCGTAATGTGCATCAAGCTTCTCTTTAGTCTCCTGAGGCGTTTTGCCTTTCATAAAGTGATGCTTAATCACCACACCAAGTTCTTCTTCGTCCTTTTTTTTTTTTTTTTTTTTTTTTTTTTTTTTTTTTTTTTTTTACAATCACTCTACTATCTTGATTCACACGAATGTCAAACACAAAGAAATATACCAATATGGCTGAAACTTGGTGTGCGTTCTTTTCAAATATGCTGCTAACCAAACATGACCTCGATACGAGCCGATGGTGCCACCTCCCGCACTTTGCACGGACTTTTCAAACGCTCCTTGTAAAGCAGTGAGGAAGGGGCGTGAGTCGTGCTTGGGTAGCTCAGTTGGCGAGTAGCACTATGGTGTAGTGGTTATGATACTAAACTTTTAGCCGGCACGGTAGCTCAGCGTGTTCGGTCAGAGGGCTTAACTGCCCTCTGTAATAATAAAAAAAACTGAGTTAACCGATTAATAACGAACTTACACGGATGTCATACGACGTCCACCCCGAGCAGATGCAACGAACAAAAGCGAACAAAATGATATTTAAAAAAAAAGTTGGTAGAGCACTTGCCCGCGAAAGCCAAGGGCCTGAGTTCGAGTCTCGGCCCGGCACACAGTTTTAATTTGCCAGGAAGTTTCGGAAGTATTACTGTTGAAAACTGTTTGTCTTGCAACAGCGTAACTAAGGGCGCACAAATACCCGGACTGCACACCAGTATCTGAAAATGAGAGTACTTAACGGCTTCCAAGAAGCTTTAAGCGTAATTTCAATTATTTTCCTAAACTTTTCTCCCTTACCTACTTAACGTAAAATAGTCCACAAGTTAACTCATTTGTAAATTAATCAGACGTTTGAAGCTGTTTTATACACACGAGTTCGATTCTTTATAGAATCGGATGTTTTCTGGTACTAACCAGAATGGTGTTCTTTATACTTTATTTGCAGATTGCAAGCAACCGTGAATGCTACACATGACAGAATATAGCACGATCAACTGTTTGGAAGCGGCTGTTGTGAGGCAGAAGACGCAGGGTCCGGTGCCACAGCGGCACACGCGCGTCAGCCAGAGTAAACACATCTGCACGTTCGGACGGCCGCCGGCCACCCCTTCAGCGGGCCAAGGACACGCACAGCGCATCGCCTCCTGCTGCTCGCTTAGCCCATCTCCTCTTCACGCTCTCTTGCTCCGCTAAGCACGGAACCGCTCTCCACTCCAACCTCTTCTCCCCGAGGTGCTTGCATTAAGCAAATTATTATGTATTCCCAGTACTGAGTGCTGCCTGCACTCTCAACACCACTAGCACGATGATCCGCTGGAAGCGTTGTATCCTGCCTGTTGGTGAAGCGAGGTGCACAGTCAATTTCTGGAAGTACTTTTCCCCACTTTTCGGCTCCACAGCCGTCGAACATCGATTAAAACAAGTCATGATTGCGCTTTATATTACACTACTGGCCATTAAAATTGCTACACCACGAAGATGACGTGCTACAGAAACTTTCACACAAGGTTGGCGCCGATGGCGACACCTACAACGTGCTGACATGAGGAAAGTTTCCAACCGACTTCTCATACACAAACAGCAGTTAACCGGCTTTGCCTAGTGAAACGTTGTTGTGATGCCTCGTGTAAGGAGGAGAAATGCGTACCATCACGTTTCCGACTTTGATAAAGGTCGGATTGTAGCCTATCGCGATTGCGGTTTATCGTATCACGACATTGCTGCTCGCGTTGGTCGAGATCCAATGACTGTTAGCAGAATATGGAATCGGTGGGTTCAGGAGGGTAATACGGAACGCCGTACTGGATCCCAACGGCCTCGTATCACTCACTAAATAGCAGTGGAGATGACAGGTATCTTATCCGCACGGCTGTAACGGATAGTGCAGCCACGTCTCGATCCCTGAGTCAACAGATGGGGACGTTTGCAAGACAACAACCATCTGCACGAACAGTTCGACGACGTTTGCAGCAGCATGGACTATCAGCTCGGAGACCATGGTTGCGGTTATCCTTGACGCTGCATCACAGACAGGAGCGCCTGCGATGGTGTACTCAACGACGAACCTGGGTGCACTAATGGCAAAACGTCATTTTTCGGATGAATCCAAGTTCTGTTTACAGCATCATGATGGTCGCATCCGTGTTTGGCGACATCGCGGTGAACGCACATTGGAAACGTGTATTCGTCATCGCCATACTGGCGTATCACCCGGCGTGATGGTATGGGTTGCCATTGGTTACACGTCTATGTCACCATTTGCTCGTATTGACGGCACTTTGAACAGTGGACGTTACATTTCAGATGTGTTACGACCCGTGGCTCTACCCTTCATTCGATCCCTGGGAAACCCTACATTTCAGCAGGATAATGCACGACCGTATGTTCCAGTTCCTGTACGGGCCTTTCTGGATACAGAAAATGTTCGACTGCTGCCCTGGCCAGCACATTCTCGAGATATCTCACCAACTGAAAACGTGTGGTCAATGGTGGCCGAGCAACTGGCTCGTCACAATACGCCAGTCACTACTCTTGATGAACTTTGGTATCGTGTTGAAGCTGCATGCGCGACTGTACCTGTACACGCCATCCAAGATCTGTTTGACTCAATGCCCAGGCGTATCAAGGCCGTTATTACGACCAGAGGTGGTTGTTCTGGGTACTGATTTCTCAGGATCTATGCACCCAAATTGCGTGAAAATGGAATCACATGTCAGTTCTAGTATAATATATTTGTCCAATGAATACCCGTTGATCACCTGCATTTCTTCTTGGTGTAGCAATTTTAATGGCCAGTAGTGTATATGGGGAGCTAAAGACGTCATCAAGCCGTAGATTGGTTTGTACACCACAGTGCTTTACTAGGCATCGTCCTGTCGGAGGTGCTATGCCGCCACCTTCCTACGAACTCTGAAATTGCTGATCCAGCCAGTTATACGGAAATCCAAGGGGCAACTCGGCACTTTTCATATCAACATTGTCATGGGTTTTAGTGGCTCTGAGCACTATGGGACTTAACATCTGAGGATATCAGGAATTCCGGACATTTGCCACGCCCGACATTTGCCACACTTGCCCCTTCGCCAGGTAGCGATCCCTCAGGTAAAGTACGCCATTACTCGTACTACTACTGTCCGCTTTCAAACCGCCGTCTCCACATCTTACTCGATACAACCAGTACGTAAGGGACCTTCTTCTTCGACATCTTGGCGAAATACAGAGCTTCTTTTCCGAAATCGAAATATTTATGTCTTTTAGGAAACGAAAGCAATTCCGACGATTATGTCAGTATGTAATTAGTTCTGCCAAATATAAATATAGATCCCTCTGTCTGTACAGTAACTTCCTTTCACGCTTACTGATTGCGATAGAAACAATCCATCGCCATGGGAGCAACAAGAAAGGAATGCTGTAAAGAGAATGCGAATGTACGCTAATCATTTCTTTTTGATCACTGCATTTGTGACTAAAAGACAATAAGGAAAGAAGAAATGGGTATGTGAATGTTTGAAAAGAAGAACGACATATTCCATATTAATTTACTCTCTAAAATCAGATATCCCTTCCGGCGAAACATTTGTTAATAAAGTGTAGCGGGACAATGTTCAAATCATGATTGAAAGCACGTTCATAAACAGAGATAAGAACATTTATGACTGACATGTCATCTAAAGTCGACGTACAATTTTAAAATGTTAGAAATAAGGAAATGAAGTAATACAGAATGCTATGCTTGTAACTTACGTTGTTCTACATTGTTTAGCTCTGGTATTAACAGGGTCACAGAAAAAGCATCCTAGGTTTTGGAGGGAAAAGCCGTAATTGTAATGATCTCCAGTACAACAGAAACAAGAAGCACAACTTAAGGAAAAATAATGTAATGTGTGTTCCAACTCACAAGCGACATTGAAGCAGGTAGTTCCTGTGACTTAGTATGGACAGAGGTTATATTCGACAACCGGAATAAATAACTGGCTCCTTTTACCGACCCCCGGTCTCAAATGAAACAGTTGCTGAACATTTCAAAGAAAACTCGAGTCTCATCGCAAATAGGTACCCTACTCATACAATTATAATTGGCAGTGACTTCAATCTACCTTCCGTATGTTGCCAAAATACATTTTCAGACCCTACTGTAGATAGAAAACAACTTCCACAATTGTTCTAAATACTTTTTCTAAAATTAACAATTAGTTCACGAGGCCATCCAAATTGTAAATGGTTACGAAAACACACTTGAACTCTTAGCCACAAATAATCCTGAGCATCACGACGGGTACAGGAATTAGTGAACACACAGCCGTAGCGAGGCTCAATTCCGTAAAAAAGAAATTCACCAAAACTAAATGCGAAATATATATATTTATAAAAGCAACTAAAAATTCGATTGACGCCTTTCTAAGAGACAGTCTCCAATCCTTCCAAACTATGTAAGTGAAGACCGTATGTGGCTTAAGTTCAAAGAAATAGTATCAACAGCACTCTAGAGATTCATACCAAATAAATTAATATCAGACGGAACTGATCCCCTACGGTACAGAAAACACGACAGAAAGCTGCTGCAGGAGCGCCGAAAAAGGCACGTATAATTTAGACGAGGGCAAAATGTCGAAGATTGGCGAAGTTTTACTGTGACTCGAAAGTTTTGCAGATTTCAATGCGAGATGCATTTAATAGTTTCCACAACGAAACTCTCTCTAGAAATGTGGCGAAAAATCCATAGAGGTTCTGGTCCTATGTTAAGAAAAGCAGCGGAAAGGCTCAGTAAGTACTTTTACTGCGGGTCGGGCGGCGAGTGAGGAGGAGGAGGAGGAGGAGGAGGAGGAGGAGGAGCAGGAGGAGGGGGAGACAAGGGACCCAAACCTTCGGAACAGGTAAAATCGTGGCAAATGTCCGCCGTGGCAAATGTCCGCACACCGATATCAGTCCCCTAGAACTTAGAACTACTTGAACCTAACTAACCTAAGGACATCACACACATCCATGCCCGAGGCAGGATTCGAACCTACGACCGTAGCGGTTGCGCGGTTCCGGACTGAAGCGCCTAGAGCCGCTCGGTCACACTGGCCGACTTGTCATAGGCGAAGGAAATGATACGTGACAGATAAAAATCCTACGACGGACCGAGGTCGAACCCGAAACCTTCGGATCCGTAGTCTGATACTTTCCAAGCTTTTTCTTTGAGTATATATAATACAACTTGAACCTACACCGCAATTTTTATCGATTTCATATCCATACAATAAATCTGATAGCAAAAACTCCATGACAGGCTATACTACACACGGCTAAAACATTACCGATATACGAGTTCACATCGAATTCTCCTCAAATCTTCATTTGGCATCCCCGGTGACGTGCATCTCAGTAATTGTTGCCTCGAAGTAACGTTCATTTTTCCCACTTAACAAAGCTGAAATTAATCTG
Source organism: Schistocerca piceifrons (assembly GCF_021461385.2). NCBI lineage: Eukaryota > Metazoa > Arthropoda > Insecta > Orthoptera > Acrididae > Schistocerca > Schistocerca piceifrons. The sequence continues at coordinate 420,210,242 of NC_060149.1, read as the reverse complement.
TATGTTCCTCGCCTTCAGTACAACATATGCAATTGTTTCCATTTTACCACAGTCGGGATGCATTTAATCCAAGAGAGAAATCAAGCTGCCATTTTCAGTATTAACACACCTGCACGTAAGAGAGGTGAAAGTTCGGCGTTAAGACTAGTTAGTATAAGTACTTGTGCTATTAATAATCATGACGTTTTATTCTGCTCTACGTACAGCATAGTTGTTCTGCTGACCCTCACAGTTAATTTCGTCGCTCAACGATGCACCTATGTTAAACTTCCGTGCTAACATCCGAAACAACTACAATCTCACGAAAAGCTCACAGATCTATACATTAATATTTTTATGGCGAAAATTTTGTTCTCCATTCAATGGCGAAGGTGATACTTTCTGTTTTTCCAAACATGATTTTAGGCACAAATTTGTTCTCTTTGAGACTCTTAGATTTTGCGATTTACTAACTGTAGGTTGACATAAGGTGCATTTGTCCGCAGGTAAGCAAAAATAGCACGCAACACGGTTTTTAACTCTTCATTATGTGCATTCAATTCAAATCACGATATTTTTTTAGAAAAAAAAAAATGTTCGTCCATCACATATCCTTGGGAGTATGACACGTTATTTAAATTGGTATAAAGTTCATTTTCAATGTTCCACTACTTCTTTCCATAGACACCACTGCGCATTATTGAGCCACAGAGTCTCACGGCGTTTCATTCATCACTGTTGGCTAATTTGTAACGGGAATTCAAAGTATACTCTCACAACGATCAAACAAACTGTTAGCAGAACACACATGTAGTCAAAAAACAGAGAAAATGCGGAGGCATATTGGAAACACAACATCGATTAAACAGAATACAAATCAATGCAGAACATAATATAACTGTCCTTACATCTATTGCCAAAGGAACTATACACCGAAACTATGTTAGCTTGTAAACGTGCGTCTCGACTGACAATGGGCAATCGTTGTGTCTAATATTGAAAATGACCATTACGTTGAAACTGGCTCATGGTAGTGAACAAAGCATCTTATCCAAATAATGTACAACTGCCCAAGATATTTTAATTCGCATTAGCGTGGTACGAAGCAGTAACTAGCTTTTCATAGTTAACAGTGACTCCATGAGGCATGATATTGGCACTGTAGGAGTTCCGAAAAACCGTCGATAGCCTGACTCTTCACAACAGAACACGGGCTTGATAAATACTAATCTGATTAAACCTCAGGCATTATACCGGTTTCTCGACTGATAGTCCAGAATTTTATCGTTTGGGCACTCCTAGAAGGTTAACTGCACACATCGCCTGTCTGATGCCGCACCTTACAGGTGTGTGCATTTTACTACCAGGTGCTACAACGTAACCCCATTAAATGCGTAATTAATCCGACTAATATTCCAACATCCATTCTTTTCATGTAACTGGTTTTTGCAGCACGCCATGACCTTTAGTCCCATACGAACCCCTTCATCTCAGAATAATCGTTACGCTCAACAATCCTCAATAAAATTCCGTGTGGCTAGGACCTCCCGTCGGGTAGACCGTTCGACTGGTGCAAGTCTTTAGAGTTGACGCCACTTGCGTGTCGATGAGATGAAATGATTATGATAAGTACAACACAACACCCAGTCGCTGAGCGGAAAAAATCTCCGACACAGCCGGGAATCGAACCCGGACCGTTAGGTATGACATTCCGTCGCGCTGACCACTCAGTTACCAGGGGCGGACAGTTCAATTATTTGCTGGATATATTCCAATTTCTATCTTGCCTTACAGGTTTTTCCCTCTACGGCTTCCTTTAGTACTATGGAAGTTGTTCCCTGATGTAATGAGTGACTTGTCATCTTGTGCCGGCCGCGGTGGCCGAGCGGTTCTAGGCGTTTCAGTCCGGAACCGCGCGACTGCTACGGTCGCAGGTTCGAATCCTGCCAGGGGCATGGATGTTTGTGATGTCCTTAGGTTAGTTAGGTTTAAGTAGTTCAAAGTTCTAGGGGACTGATGACCTCAGACGTTAAGTCCCATAGTGCTCAGAGCCATTTCATCTTGTCTCTTCTAGTTACAAGTTTTACCATTCTGCTTTGGCTTGGTGCGGTAACAGTGGTTCCATAATCCAAATGAAAAACAGTATCTGCTGAAATATTTATTGATAACGCTTTTAACCTTCTTAGCACATCATCAGATTGACAAAGTAATTACTACATAGACGTTTTGATTCGCGAACATATTTTAACTATTAAGTGGCTGAATCAACTAATGGTGCAAGGGTGCAAACACACCTTAAAAAGGCAGCGGAGGACGCATTAGTCAGATTTAAAAACCATGTCAGAAATCACCTTAACTGAATTTGTCATTTTATTGTTATTTATATCTTACCTCTCACTGTTCTTTCGGAAAACAGACACCACATATACAGGGTGAGTCACCTAACGTTACCGCTGGATATATTTCGTAAACCACATCAAATACTGACGAACCGATTCCACAAACCGAACGTGAGGAGAGGGGCTAGTGTAACTGTTTATTACAAACCATACAAAAATGCACGGAAGTATGTTTTTTAACACAAACCTACATTTTTTTAAAATGGAACCACGTTAGTTTTGTTTGCACATCTGAACATATAAACAAATACGTAATCAGTGCCGTTTGTTGCATTGTAAAATGTTAATTACATCCGGAGATATTGTAACCTAAAGTTGACGCTTGAAACCTCCGACGTTCAGTTGCGTGTTGTAACAAACACGGGCCACGGTCGGCGAGCAGGATCTGCAGGGACATGTTCACGATAACGACCGTGTTTACGAGTGTGGCTGTAGTGCACTGTTGTGGTTTGGTCTAGCTGTCGCAGTGTCCGCATGTAGCGCTTGCTGCTATTGTTATTCTGCATTCGTCTCCGCACGCAGACCAACTGTAGTACACCGTGTTACCAGACGTCTGTGATAGTGTAGTGTTGTAGGAACTGTGACCATGGTGTATTCGAACTCTGAAAAGGCGGAGCTGATACTCATCTATGGCGAGTGTCGACGAAATGCAGCTGAAGCCTGCAGGGTGTATGCAGAACGGTACCCGGACAGAGAGCATCCAACGTGCCGCACATTGCAAAACATCTACCGCCAACTGTATGCAACAGGTATGGTCGTAGCACGCAAACGGGTCCGTAACAGGCCCGTCACAGGAGAAGCGGGTGCAGTTGGTGTGTTAGCTGCTGTTGCCATGAACCCACACATGAGTACACGGGACATTGCGAGAGCCGGTGGACTGAGTCAAAGTAGTGTCATGCGCATACTGCATCGTCACCGCTTTCACCCGTTTCATGTGTCGCTACATCAGCAATTACATGGTGATGACTTTAATCATCGAGTGCAATTCTGTCAATAGGCATTAACAGAGAATGCGTTGCAGTTCTACCTGTTTACCGATGAAGCGGGTTTCACAAACCACGGGGCAGTGTATCTACGGAACATGCATTACTGGTCCGTGGACAATCCTCGCTGGCTCAGACAGGTAGAGCGACAGCGACCGTGGACTGTAAATGTATGGTGCGGAATCATTGGCGACCACCTCATTGGTCCTCACTTCATTGCAGGGCCCAAACAGCTGCAACATACATCGCGTTTCTACAGAATGATCTGCCAACGTTGCTCGAAAATGTCCCACTGGAAACGCGTCGACATATGTGGTATCAGCATGATGGTGCACCTGCACATTCCGCAATTGACACTAGGCTGACCCATGACAGGATGTTCGACGGGCGTTTCATAGGACGTGGAGGACGCATAAATTGGCCAGCCCGTTCTCCTGATCTTACACCTCTGGACTTCTTTCTGTGGGGTATGTTAAAGGAGAATGTGTACCGTGATGTGCCTACAACCCCAGAGGATATGAAACAACGTATTGTATACCGAGCGAGGTGGCGCAGTGGTTAGACACTGGACTCGCATTCGGGAGGACGACGGTTCAATCCCGCGTCCGGCCATCCTGATTTAGGTTTTCCGTGATTTCCCTAAATCGCTCCAGGCAAATGCCGGGATGGTTCCTTTCAAAGGGCACGGCCGACGTCCTTCCCCGTCCTTCCCTAATCCGATGAGACCGATGACCTCGCTGTCTGGTCTCCTTCCCCAAACAAACCAACCAACCAACGTATTGTGGCAGCCTGCGGCGACATTACACCAGATGTACTGTGGCGTGTACGACATTCATTACGCCAGAGATTGCAATTGTGTGCAGCAAATGATGGCCACCACATTGAACGTCTATTGGCCTGACATGTCGGGACACACTCCATTCCACTCCGTAATTGAAAACGGAAACCACGTGTGTACGTGTACCTCACACCTCATGGTAATGTACATGTGCGTCAGTGAAAAAGACCAATAAAAAGTGTTAGCATGTGAACGTAATGTGCTGTTCCAGTCTCTTCTGTACCTAAGGTCCATCACCGTTCCCTTTGGATCCCTACGTAATTCGGTGCTCTCCGATACACACGATCGAACAGCGGAGGAGTGGTACTCAAGCGTCAACTTTAGGTTACAATATCTCCGGATGTAGTTAACATTTTGCAATGCAACAAACGGCACCGATTACGTATTTGTTTATATGTTCAGATGTGCTAACAAAACTAACGGGGTTATATTTAAAAAAAACGTAGGTTTGTGTTAAAAAACATACTTCCGTACATTTTTTATGGTTTGTATTAACCAATTACACTAGCCCCTTTCCTCACGTTCGGTCTGTGGAATCGATTCGTCAGTATTTGATGTGGTTTACGAAATATATCCAGCGGTAATGTTAGGTGACTCACCCTGTATATCATTAAGACGAGAACGGTCAATGATCTCTTCAGTGAGGAGGCACACCAGGCTCCAAATCTTAAGGGAATCGGTGAAATGCCGCGAGTACTGAGGATAATGGGCAAGTGGCATTACATTAGTAGTGCATAAGTTGAGAATCTGGGTCTGATGGGAGGCATGCTAGGGTACTCCGTGTAGCTGCAGTGACCACTGTGTCTGGATGCTCACAATCAGTGATCAGTCCGTCTTCGGCGTTGTAGCGGCTCGGACGTGCCTAGCGCACCAGCCGTGCCCCGTTTAGCGCGAGCTTTGTTTACATCCGTGAGGCTTCGTATAGCGGTGTATTGATAACTACAGATCACGATGGCTCTTTCTTACCGGAAGGCGACTATCAAGTTCACGTTCGACGCACAATACACAAGACCAAAAGCACACGAAACCGAACGTTTCATGCGCGAAGTGGTAAAACTAGATCCCCGGGACCTGATAGGAATTCACCTTTCAGTAATGGCCAGCTTCGTATACGTAAAACTCATAGACGAGGCAGCGTACGACAGACTTATCCGTCGATCCACCGCTCTTGCCATGCCGACGGGAACGTGGGTTTGGTTTCTGTTGATCATGCTGGCCTCTGAGTGATAACGGTACGCGTATTTCAACTTCCGTTCGAAGTCCCTGCGGACATGGTTATCGTAGCATTTCGCCCTTACGGCACAGTCCTTGATCATGCTGCGGAGAAATGGACCAGCTTCGAGACGTATCCCGTACTCAACGGAGGGCGCCAAATAAGAATTGAACTCCAGAAGCACATACCATCTTATGTGACAATAGCTGGCTGTCGAGCCATATACTATGGTCAACCGGAAACCTGCTCTGGCTGCGGACAGGAAGGCCATGTCCGAACTGACTGTCTTCAGCGACGTCTAGTACAGCTACCTCGGGACACCCAGCAACCGCCACAGCAGATGACGTCGCTGCCTATTACGTACGTGGAAAATACGCAACGACGTGGGCGACGGACATGACAAGCCGTTGCCTGTAGAATCTGCGAGTATCGCCCCCGGCCCCCGTCACTGACGGTGCAAATGGCCTTGTCACATTAACAGTCAGACACCCCTCTTCGATTTTGCAGATTACCTCATTTCTTATCAGCCCATTTAATTTTCATCTTGCTTCTGTTGATTTCCATTTCAAAGGCTTCGATTCCCTTTTTTCTAGTTTTCCCACAGCCCAAGATTCAGTTCCATACAACGTTTTGCTCCAGACCTGTATTCTCTGAAATTCAATTCTCGATTTAGGGCCAGTGTTTCATACTAGTAGACTTCTTTTGACGAAGAATACTTTCTTTGCCTATACTGATCATCTTATAGCCCCCTTGCTTCACTCGTCAAGCATTAGTAGAACTCACAGAATTCATTCTAATCTTGTATCTCGAGGTCCCAAATTTTGATGCAAAACTTGCAGCTAATTTCATTGCTTCTGCTCTTTAATATTATCTTTCTTTAATTTACTTTCAGTCCAGATTCTGTGCTTAATCGGCTATTCTTTCCATTCAGCAGCTCCTGTAATTCTGCCTCATTTTCACGTAGCACAGCACTTCATTCTGCGATTCTTATCATTTATGTCCTTTCATCCTGAATTTCAATCCCAATTCTGAACCTTTCTTATATAGTACTACATAATCATTATGCAAAACACTTTGTCGTCATTTCTCCACAAATATTTCTACGGCCGAACGCACTGGATACCAACTGGAGCTCAGAAATCACATAATTAACGCAACTACACATCAGTATTAACGTATTTTTTGGTCATGACCAGGTGACAGTGCATCTGCGTTTTGAAGTGTGCCGTGTTTAACAATTTCAGTTATGGTTGGTTGGTTCAAATGGCTCTGAGCACTATGGAACTCAACTTCTGAGGTCATTAGTCCCCTAGAACTTAGAACTAGTTAAACCTAACTAACCTAAGGACATCACAGACATCCATGCCCGAGGCAGGATTCGAACCTGCGACCGTAGCGGTCTCGCGGTTCCAGACTGCAGCGCCTAGAACCGCACGGCCACTTCGGCCGGTTATGGTTGGTTATTAAATGTTTTTCCCCGCCGAATGACATAGAAAGCGGTAGTTCCGCACAGAGATACTGGTCACTGTTCTGATGGCAGTTCATTGTTATCGTTTCACCCACAATGGCACATTAATGCGAACTATTTAAAGATACAGTACACAATTCAGGTCAAATGCAAATAACGTAATTCCAACCTGATGATCATACCGTTACAGAGTGATTGATTGCACTTCACTGAATGACAAAATCTGCAAATGTAGCACAACCGAGCTTCAGGCCACTATGAAAAGGATGTAACAAAAAAAGTTTTTGAGAATTTCTTTGATTCAGTGTTGGAACATCGACGCCCTTTTAAGAACCAGCTTTTTCCTGTTATCGTTGGCGATGACATAAACAGGAAATCAAGGAACGACACTCAAAAACTGCATGCATTAACGATCAAACAGTAGAACAAGTTTGAGTTTTTATGTTTAGTACAACTGAAGAGTAGAGCAAGGACAGCAAAAGAAAGAACTAAAAGAATAAAGAATTTTTATCCTGTGACGCAGCATGTAAATTCTGCTAGTAAGTTGGCCGATTTACTGCTCTAACAGATACAATTAGCTCTACAGATAGCTCATGTTAATCGAATCCGATCATTTAGAAAAATTAAAGCAATCTAGACGGACAATAAAAAATGTGTTTTCTCATCTACATCTACGTGATTACTTTGCTATTTACAATTAAGTGCCTGGCAGAGGGTTCAATGAACCACCTGCAAGCTGTCTCTCTACCGTTCCACTCTCGAAAGGCGCGCGGGAAAAACGAGCACTTCAATTTTTCTGTGCGAGCCCTGATTTATTTTATAGTGATGATCATTTCTCCCTATGTAGGTGGGAGCCAACAGAATGTTCTCGCAGTCGGAGGAGAAAACTGGTGATTGAAATTTCATGAGAAGATCCCGTCGCAACGAAAAGCACCCTTGTTTTAATGATTGCCATTCCAATTCACGGATCATGTCTGTGGCGCTATCTCCCCTATTTCGTGATAATACAAAATGAGCCGCGCGGACTGAGGCGTCTTGTCACGGTCCGCGCGGCTCCCCCCTCGGACGTTCGAGTCCTCCCTCGGCCATGGGTGTGTGTGTTGTCCATAGCGTAGGTTAGTTTAAGTTAGATTAAGTAGTGTATAAGCTTAGGGAACGATGACTTAAGCAGTTTGATCCCATAAGGTCTTACCACAAATTTACAAATTCAAAACGAGCCGCCCCTCTTTGAACTTTTTCGATGTCATCCGTCAGTCCCACTTGATGCGGATCCCATACCACACAGCATACTCCATAATACGGCGGACAAGTGTAGTGTAAGCAGTCTCTTTAGTAGATCTGTTGCACTTTCTAAGTGTTCTGCCAATGAATCGCAGTCTTTGGTTTGCTCTACCCACAACATTATCTATGTGATCGTTCCAGTTTAGGTTATTTGTAATTGTAATCCCTAAGTACTTAGTTGAATTTACAGCCTTCAGATTTGTGTGACTTATCGCGTAATCGGAATTTAGCTGATTTCTTTTAGTACTCATGTGACTAACTTCACACTTTTTTTAAAATCTTCTGGGACTTAACTGCTACGGTCATCAGTCCCTAAGCTTACACATTACTTTACTTAAATTATCATAAGGACAAACACACATATCCATGCCCGAGGGACGACTCGAACCTCCGCCGGGACCAGCCACACTTTTCTTTATTCAGGGTTAATTGCCACTTTTCGCACCATACAGATATCTAAATCATTCTGCAATTCGTTTTGGTCATCTGATGACTTTACAAGACGGTAAATCACAGCATCATCTGCAAATAATCTAAGAGGACTACTCTGATTATCTCCTATGTCGTTAATATAGATCAGGAACAAAAGAGGGCCTATAACACTTCCTTGGGGAAGTGTTTTACAACAAGTTATAACGAACCATCTCCGAGGATAATATGTCAATTTTTGCAAAGTGATGGTATCTCAGTGAGCAAAGAAGAGAGACGTTGGAACTACGAGGAAATACAGGAAAAAAGCAATGGGATGAAGAGCAGACGTGAGTGCGTGATGTAATCACGAAAATGAAGTGGAGATAGGTCCGACATTCCATAGGAACTGATAGTAGGAGCACCAACGAGATTCTCTGTTGCATTTCGGGAGGTACGCGAAGATGGAGGTGAGCACCTAATGAAATGTTGGTAGAGAATATCATAAAATATACAGAAGCAGCGTGAATGTGTATGGCTTAAGAATGTGATGCGTAGTGAAGTTTTAATGAAGCTTTATGACTGATGATCGTGGATATGTAATCCATGCTAAGCAACGGCGACGGGACGTTAAATCTCAACTTACTTTCCTTTGCGCCCAGATTTTAAGGAAGGTTCCATTTTAATCTGTTATGGACATTTCATTACGAATAAGCACGTGGAACGAAAAAGAGAAAGGAATCGATCACGATCTTGTCAAATGAAAATGGAAGGGACGGAAAGAGAGACTACTATTTAACGACCGTAGACTATGAACACGGGCCACCAGCTCGAAAAAGACTAGAATCGAGAAGGCAGTAGGTTATGTTCTTTTCAAAGAAATTAATTAAAAATTCATCTAAAGGGTTTGGTAAAACCATGGAAATCACGATGGCCAGACAAAAACCTGCTCTCGAGAATACAAGTCAACGTCACAAGCTAAACGCAATTTAGCGTTAAGGGGCCGTAGTCATATAGAATATTATTCTTCAGGATGGTTACCATCCCAATGTAATGCCTGTCAACTGCGGAATATGTTGAAATTGTGCCATCATGTACAGCTGGACGTTAACCTCCAGCGTGACGTTGGAGATGATATTTGCCCCGTGTGACGTAGGCGTACCATCCCGTACGTGCCCACACCCGCGTACGTGCTATCACTGAGTCATCTCTGATTGAACATGAATCCTCATTCTTGCGAACACCAATAGTTTCAGTATCGGACGTAGCTCCGTCGTCTTCTTCATCATCTACATGTAAGATTTTCTTGTTCTTTATCTTTTGATTCCTAGGGACTATCCGAATATTCAACTGCGCTGTCGCTGCAGATCACTTCCCACAGTCACATACCTTGTTTTAAATAGCAGCGAGAATTGTGGAGGAATGGTTAAACAATTAACCACCATACCAGCATCTCCTGAATTGATCAAAAATATGGTTTCGGTAACTTTAATTAGGAAATGCTCTCGTATGTATTTACCAGAAATTACAGTTCATCTAATTTTCTTGTAAACTGTAATATTCCTTGAAGTTTTGGGCCAATGAAACGTCCTTGACTCACACTTAAAATTATGTTTCACCACGCATATCAAAGATTATGGCTTCACTGTTATGCCAATTCACGACTGCTCATCCCCAATAACCAACATGGAGTAGAGAAGAGTTTTGTACCTTGGTATAGTTTCCAGATTCTCCTCTAGTCAGCCTTGTAATATATGTTTAATACGTTTTCTAATTCTGTTTTCAAAAGATAATATTAACTTTTTATGTGCTGCAGTATTTTTCTGAAATTACAAAAATTACACTGGAACACCAATGATTGCAAAGTGTGAAGACATGTTTCAAGGTACAACATGGGAATGTACAGAGGAAGAAAAAGTCCACTGAAATTTAAATGCGTTGTAAGCGGAACAGTCTTGTTAGTACTGTATTTAATCGTGTATCTTTTACAATATTACTCTGCTGCGTACCAATAATCAGTTAGTGAAATCAAATTAAGTAGCAATATTATCTAGAACCAATTACAAGGCAAATACATTTTTAAACAGAAACTACTGGACTGTAACAAATTTCCATTTTCATAACAGAAAAAATGGTTAAGGCATTAAAGAAAGTATAACACGGTCCATGGTAAAAGACCTCCACCTGTTTCAAGGTACAAGATGGTGCACTGCCAACCATGTATGGCTTAATTGTGAACTATTTTTGCTTATACTGTTACTTTAACTAATCGTATTTGTGCTTTTTGTCGAAAGGAACAATTGGAACACCCGTACCATCATAAATTTTTTATTCTGGGAATTTTTTGTCCTTAATGAAAATTCATCCTAAGGTGGTGAAGGTTGATGAGGAGCCCACTCCTTGAAAGGTTAAGAAACGGACAAAGTAACAGTCTTTTGTAGATCAACGTGAAGAACTACCATGGAATAACAGTCAACATAGACGTGTAAAAAGAAAGAGTGCAGTAGATTATACTTGAAGAATAAAGTATTGAACAACCTTTGTGCAAGGTGACTTCCGTCTCTGAAGAGCGCTGGCCAAACAAAAATTACTTTCTTAGCAACGTTTGGACCGTTCTCAATACAACCAGCGGTGTGCAACAATTTATTATTATTCTGGATAAGACTTAGTCCACTGAGTCACAACAGGAAAGAATCTCAACTAAAGCTTTGGTTGGAAATTGGTGACTTTGCTGATGCCTGGATTGCAAAGAACGCTTATACCGACAGTACACTTCCTCACCATGGATTTTTGGCAGTTGATAAACTGTAGTGTAAGTACGAAATCTAACATTTTCCCAGTTTATTCAACAGATCTTGCTGCTCCACAAATTCGCACTTCTAAGGAAGTTCAAATAAATTTTTCGATCTAATGAACAGTTTATGGGAGCAGAATCACGCATCAGATATTAAATCCACTACGTGGTAAAACGTCGGAGAAAGTGCATTGATGAGAAGATGTTTCAAATGTATTGTTTACCTATAAACAACTTTATCGGCAAGCCGAGAACATTTCCCGTCGCCTATGTGTTTTATGTTATTTATCGTAATAGCGATGCATCAAAATTTTAGGTAGAATTTACTTCTCCAATCTCTTAGACTTGAACATGAGCCACTTTCAACGTTCTGAAATTGAGGGCCCGCTAGACGACGATAAATTCTGCTTTAGGAAAGGTAAATGCGCTACAGAAGCATAATGAAAGCACGTCTTAAGAAAAGTGAAGCACGTTCATCAAATTTGTCGGCTTAGGAAAAACGTTCGCCGAAATAAAATGTTGCAGGGTGTTCGAAATTACCAGGAAAAAGGTGAAAGCTATAGGGAAGCGGTGTAATATGCATTACGTATAAGAACGAAGAGGGGAAAAACAAGAATGCGAAACCAAGAATGAAGTGTTCCGATTAGAAAGCGTGTAAGACATGGATGTAATCTTTCACCGCTACTGTTCAATTTAAGGATTCCCCCAGGAGAAATGGTTAATATTTAGCGATATGAAAGGCACAACCCTACAAAGAAAAAAACTTAAGTAAACATGGGCTCCAAAATGCATACCTTAAGAAATATGAGCAATTTTTCATCTTCAAAATTGTGAAACACATATCTAAGGTACACATTTCAGAGTTCATGGTTACTAGACAACTTTTTCTTGTTTTGGTCCACACTATCTCCTCCCATTATTTCGCAGTATCGAAGATGAAGTACTTATAGTTCTTAAGGTGTGTATTTTAGAGCCCATGTTTACTAGACTTGTTTTTGCTTCTAATGATCGTTCCTGTCATATCCCTGACTGTTAACCATTCCTCCTGGGACACACAGTATACGCCGAAGAAGCAATAACGTAAATAAAGGGAAAGGGAAGGTGAAGGAATGGAATTAAATCTGAGGCTGAGGAAGTGATAAGGTTCGCTGATGACATTGCTATCCTCAGTGAAAGTAAGAAAGAACTACAGTACAGCCGGTCGGTGTGGCTGAGCGGTTCTAGGCGCTTCAAATTCAAATGGCTCTGAGCACTATGAGACTTAACATCTGAGGTCATCAGTCCCCTAGAACTTTGAACTACTTAAACCTAACTAACCTAAGGACATCACACACATCCATCCCAGAGGCAGGATTCGAATCTGCGACCGGAGCGGTCTCACGGTTCCAGACTGAAGCGCCTAGAACCGCTCGGTCATTTCGGCCGGCCCAAAAACATGCCCGCGTTAGACTTCACCTAGCTCCGACACAATGCACTCCGAAGTAACATCCCTGTAATGGACTGCCAGCCGGTGTGGCCGAGCCGTTCTAGGCGCTTCATTCTGGAACAGCGCGACCGCTACGAAGTCCCATAGTGCTCAGAGCCACTACAGGACATGTCGAATGGAAAGTGCATTCTAATGAGCACACTGGACTAAAAGTAAACCGCAGAAAGACGAAAATGAGGAGTCGCATAAATGAGAATAGCGATAAACTCAACATCAAAATTTGGGACCGCAAAGAAATCGAGGTGAAGGCATTATGCTAGTGCGCGCGTGTGCTAGTGCGTGTGCGTGTTTACAATGTGTGATGAAATACGAAGGATCCAAATACACCAATAACGATAGCGCAATTTGGCAACGGGAAACAGTTCGGGCTTGATGAGTGCTCCGACTGGAGGAAACCAGCTACAACGCCTGAAGTGTCAACTGTCAAGTAATTTTAATCGGACTATAGACGTAAGTACCATATATACACATATAGCCTTAACAGTAAGTACCCTTAAGTAAATAATAAAAAGTCTATGTATTTTTCCACTGATAGCTTGATAATGGCAATTAGAGCCAAAAAAGGCCTATCGCAATAAAGAAATTCAGCAAAATCAGTGGCTTTGTTTGGTATTTATTATGTGATTACAAGACTTATATCACACTGGGGAACCAGAAGAACGGAAACAAAATTTTACTGAAGGCGGTTTTACTGACGCAGAATGTCATTTATTCTGAAGTAAGCAATGGAAACGAAGTATATTGCCATCAGTGTGGTTACTTGCGGATTCACGGCGCATCGTTTTTGAGAAGCATGCACGCTATACGCGGCCTGGCAGCAGAGCATGTGCGGGCGACACGTGAGCGCCGAGCGGTGGTGGGGCTTCGCCAGGTTGGCCGGCAATCCACTTAACCTGCACAGCTGGCAGCGGCCGGCCGCCGCTAAAGCTTCCACTCGCAATATCCAGCGAACAGCCTGCTGGCCACTGCGGGCACTCACCGCTGCACTTGCTGTAGTCTGCAGCAATGGCTCGAAACACTGCATCGAAGTAGTGTTTTCTTTCTTACTATGCAGCAGACGTCTCTGATCGTATCAACTATACACTGAGGTGACAAAAGTCACGGGATACCTCCTAACATCGCGTCAGAGCTTTTGCACGGCGCAGTGCGGCAACTCGACGTGGCATGGACTCAACAAGTCGTTCGAAGTCCCCTTCAGAAATGTTGAACCATGCTGCCTCTGCAGCCGTCCATAACTGCGAAAGGGTTGCCGGTGGAGGATTTTGTGCACGAACTGACCTCTCGATTATATTCCATAAACGTTCCATGTGGTTCGCGTCTGGCGACCTGGGTGGCCAAATTATTCGCTCGAATTGTCCACAATGTTTTTCAAAGCAATCGCGTATAACTGTGGTCCAGTGACGTGGCCCCTTGCCATCCATACAAATTCCATCGTTGTTCGGGAACATGACGTCCATGAATGGCTGCAAATGGTCTACGTAGCCGAACAGTCAGAGGAACCAGTGCATTCCATGTAAATACAGCCCACCCACTATGGAGCCACCACCGGCTTGATCAGTGCCTTGTTGACAATCAGAGTCCATGGCTTCGTGGGTATTACGCCACACTGTAACCCCACCATCAGCTCTTACCAACTGAAATCGGGACTCACCTGCTCACCTGATCAGGCTACAAGTTTCCAGCCATCTAGGGTCCAACCGATATGGTCACGGGCCCAGGACAGGCGCTAGAGATGTCACGCTGTTGGCAAAGGACTCATCTGTCGCCCGCTGCCATAGCCTATTAACGCCAAATTTTGCGGCACTGTCCTAACGGATACGTTCGTCTTACGCCCCGCATAGATTTCAGCTGTTATTTCACGCAGTGTTGCTTGTCTGTTAGCACTGACAAGTGTACACAAACACCGCTGCTCTAAGTCGTTAAGTGAGAGCCGTCGGCCACTGCGTTGTCCGTAGTGAGATGTAATGCCTGACATTTGGTACTCTCGGCACATTCTTGACACACTGGATCTCGGAATACAGAATTCCCTAAGGATTTCCGAAACTGAATGTCACATGTGTTTAGCTCCAACTACAACTCTGCGTTGATTGGTTGGTTGGTTGCTTTTTAGGGGGAGGGGACCAGACAGCGAGGTCACCGGTCTCATCGGATTATGGAAGGAAGGGGAAGGAAGTCGGCCGTGCTCTTTCAAAGGAACCATCCCAGCATTTGCCTGGAGTGATTTAGGGAAATCACGGAAAACCTAAATCAGGATGGCCGGACGCCACTCTGTGTTGAAAATCTGTTAATTCCCATCTTGAGACCATAATAACGTCGGAAACCTTTTCACATGAATCACCTGAGTATAAATGATAGCTCCGCCAATGGACTGCCCTCTAGCACCTTGTGTACGCGATACTACCGCCATCCGTATATATACTTATCGCTATACTACGATTTGTCACCTTAGTGTAAGCTACGCTTCATTGTCCATTTCACCAAATAGGCTGTAACCTATCCATTCGCTGGATAGTTGCAATCCTATCAGCTGCCGATGTTGTAGCGGTAAATCGTGTGCTTGGAAACAGAGGTCGCTGAATCGAATCCCGCTCGGACAACGGAAATTTCCTACCTGACTTTAATGTAGCTTTCGCCTCTCAGCGTCACGAACGACACATGGTTCGGATTCCACGTTAAGCTGTAGGTCTCCTTACCCGGCTGAATAACTGCGATAGATTTTAGGGAGACGCAACTCACCGAAGAGACTGCCAGTTGAAAGACTCGCACCCGGCCATTGAGCCACATGAAATTATCATCCGCATTCTACCATCTGCCAAGGCTTTCTCATACCCTCTCATATTACTCCTCTCCAGACCTAGCTGCATCCAAATATCTTCACCAGGAGCTCACGCCACCATCGTCCGTAATGATTTCAAGCACACACACATCACCTCATGAAGCTTAATATAATCGTTATTTTATTCCTGTGAATGGGTTTTGTACTGTGAGGTTATAACTGAAGTTCAGCTACTAAGATTCTAATGTGGGCAGTAACTGCCCTGTAGCACCCAAACTTTGTAGGTATTCTACAGCGGAACCGATTTACTCCAGAAAAGCTAGTACCAATTTTGGCCACCAGGTGCAAATCCGGCGCTCCGAATGCAGGAAAGATGTGCAGTAATGTTCCTGTATGTAATAGGTTAGGAAAGGGACACGGTTAGAAATTCTCAAACAAGTGTGAAAGGAATAATGTTGATATTATTAGCCACTGCTTTCACAATTTGTTCATTATCGACACTGGAGACGTCGACGAGATGGGGTTTGCACCTGGTGGCCAGAATTGGAAGCAATTATTTGCTAACGTAAATCCGTTCCACATTAACGCATTAGAATATCTGCCAAGTTTTGCTGCCATACGATAATTACAGCCCACACTGCACCTATGTGAGTAGCCACACTTTAATTGTAACCACCCGGTGTGTACTATGAGTGTTTTACTCTAAGATTGAAGATCGGCAACATGGTCACTATCACCCGTTCCCATTCTGTTGTGGAAGTCCCGGTTTCGACTCCTGGCGAGAACCTCAGCGTCCTCTGAGATGGAAAAACCTCATGCCCATTCAGTCTCATGAAACCAAATGAGAAGCTATAAGAATCAATAAGCGGCTATAATTGAACCGCCGACAGAATCTAAAAATGGTTCAAATGGCTCTGAGCACTATGGGACTCAACTTCTGAAGTCATCAGTCCCCTAGAACTTAGAACTACTTAAACCTAACTAACCTAAGGACATCACACACATCCATGCCCGAGGCAGGATTCGAACCTGCGACCGTAGCGGTCGCGCTATTCCAGACTGTAGCGCCTAGAACCGCTCGGCCACCCCGGCCGGCGACAGAATCTAAGGTTCGCTTTAGTCTCTGAATCTATGTATCTTTTTAGTAGTGATACCGGCATTATGTTATATCACTTGAAATATCGAATTTCATAGCTAGATTTTTAAACAGCAGCTAGACGAAAATTAGGCCGGCCGGAGTGGCCGTGCGGTTCAAGGCGCTACAGTCTGGAGCCGAGCGACCGCTACGTCGCAGGTTCGAGTCCTGCCTCGGGCATGGATGTACGTGATGTCCTTAGGTTAGTTAGGTTTAATTAGTCCTAAGTTCTAGACGACTGATGACCTCAGAAGTTAAGTCGCATTGTGCTCAGAGCCATTTGAACGAAAATTAGCTCTTACTGATCACAATTGCTAACATTCGATGCGACATTATTCTGGTAACATAAATAGTAGTCCATTAACGGCATTTTCAGTTAAGGTAAAAAAGGTAACTCGTTTACCTTTTCAGCTGCTTGACTAACTTCGCTTTGTTTCCAAAATAGCACCCAAACGCAGGAGAACGGTGGTAACCCACTGGTGAAACCCTGATGAAGTTGGTGGATGTGGAAAACTCTCACAGTGCAGCATGTACATTTCTTGAAGTGTGACGCTTTTCATACGTTGCTTCGTCCCATCTGACACTGCTAAATCTTGAGCTCTGTCAAAAATTAATTAATTAATTATAAATCAGACTATCAGTTTCACTCCAGCGGCACTTCACTAGGCATGGCTCTTATCGTGGTAGGCCTTCACCTTCCTCTACACGAGCTAGGTCAAACAAGGAGATAAAACACTATGATTGATGGGATCCTCGTGAGAGTGTTTTTACGGGTAAATACCTGTAGATTGGAACGTACCCACGGAGTTATCAACACCCAAGTAACAATTCCTTCATTTCCATCACAGCGGTAGGCGCTTATTACAACATCGTAATCGGAGGAGGAAGGCTTTGAAACCCACTGAAGACTTAATTGGGAATGGCCGAAATTTGTTTCGCGAACATCATTTCATTCAAATAATGTGATGGTTTGTTCAGAAAAAATAATCCCTTCTCTCATCCCTCTGCAAATGACCTAGAAATGTGTGTCTAATGAAGTCTGATCCAAAGGAAATAATGATCATAGTGCGCATTGAAATACATCAATAGGGACAGCTGGAAATTTGTGCCGAAACGGGACTAACCTGGATTTTTCCGTTTCTCGTCAACTGTCGCCTTGACCGCCTCGGCCATCCGGGCACGACCCCTGACCGAATCAAATGACTGAACTATCCACACACTACAGGGGTAGTTCCCCTGCCCATTATCCTACTTACTCGCAGCGATTCTCTGATTGCCTTAAGAGTTCGAGCGTGTTTGTGCATCAGACTGAAGGAATCATTCAGCTGTTTCGCCCTAGTTATATATATGTGGTGTCTGTTTATTCGGCATGTCCGAAAAAACAGGCACCAGATATATTCTTATGATGATACGATATAGAAGTAACCTTAACTTTACACTAGCTTCCTTTTTTAATATCTCACCAGAAGATGCAAGGCACGAAAGCTCGTTACACAACCTATTTAGACAAATATTGCACTGTACTAAACGAAATGCAGCAGACTTACCAAGCGACGTAAATCGTTCAACATACATAAAGCCACATTTGCAAGAAGCACTCTGTAAATAAACTATGCAGCTCTCGTCGAGATTTCTGCGTTTACTACACTGAAGTCCACCTTCGTAGCTGAGTGGTCTGCGCGCCTGTCTGCCACGCTGTAAATCAGGGTTCGATTCCAGGTACTGCCAGAGATTTTGGAACGGGATGCACTCCGCCTCGTGATTCCAATTGAGAAGCTACCTCACCTAATCGTAGCAGCTCCATGTCACTAAAAAGTTGCAGAGACGGGGAGTGCGGTGTGGCGACCCCACGCCCCGTCATACCATTGGTATAGGATGACATGGCGGTCGGTAGGAACCGATGGGCCCGTCAGGGATTATGGACAGAGTTTACATTTACTACACTTTGTAGATTTCTCTCCAGGAGAAGATCATGTTTTAAGAAGGTTGACTCTCTCAGTTTTGGAGAAAGGGGGTTCGCCAACTACATTAGTGTCAATAGCATCCGTAAGGCGTTTCTAGATCTTCGGAATCCTGAAGAAATGTTATCGGAGCAGTATCTCGTTGCAGGAAAGTGTAGCACCAGCACAGCAGGATATACAGAAGTTTCTCTCCACTGAATTACCGGCTCTCAAGTTTCACAATTGAACTTGACATTTTTGTGCTACTGTCTACCAAGAGCACTTTTCTGCTGTAAATTCCGGTAAAAACAAACATTTTTCTTCACGCGTTTGTCTTCATAATCCACGACGTTTACTTCTACCACGAACGATATGAACATAACCTTCGGGGGAGATTGTCAATGCTATCTGCGTTGCGAACAATGTTGAATAAATTAGTCTTTTTCTGAAAGTTCCCACATCTTTCTACGGAAGTTATGGCACAATTAGCGCTTGTTTCGAATTCACACATGTAAATACCATTAGCTTCGCTACTAAGTAACTGACAAAGCGACAGTCTCACTGCTGTTGAGTGATCTATTTATATTTGGTTGTTTGCTGTAAGGGCAGCAATGTTTTAAAGAGAAAATAGCACTACGTCGCCCTCTGTCTCATAAGTTGTCGCGTTACATCGTCAAGAATGCCTAACGAAAGCGATGGCAGAACGTTTCACACTTTCACAAATGACTGTCTTTAGAAGAGAGAAGCTAAAGAACTGGTCATCCAGAACCGTGGGAGCGGATGGTAAAAGGACTACTTCTTCGCTCGTAACAATAAGGAAGCAATATTGAAGGAATGTTCGCCATTAAGAGCATGAAGAATAAACACAAAACGGAGAGCGGCACAAACCTGCTCTTCCAACTACTAAGAGCACAGATAACATCGACGGCAAAACGCTAACTATGCGCTCAAGTGAACTCGAGTAGTACGATTTCAGAACCGACACAGTGCTGCCCTTCCTCAAGAAAACTTATTTCCCGTCTCGCTCATTAAATTTACTGGCTGCATAAGTAAACCAGACCAATAAGAAGTGGAAATTTTAGGTGTAAGGCGTGGCCGCAACTGCCTCTAATTTATTATTCGCTGTGCTCGAGAAGGTAAAAGCGTGAGTCAATTCCATCGATCTCTTAACTATAGGCCCACGGCGCATTCCTTTCCTAACGGCAGAACCGCGGCATTCCATTTCTCAAATAAGAGAGATATTGCGCAGTCGAGCGAAGAAAACGATTCCTGCGTTCCTGTCGCATTGTCCGGAAATCGTCATGCCCTCCAAGCCGTTCCTTTTCTTCTACAGCGCCTTCACATTTATCACTTGCTCATACTATTTTCTCCCATTTCGGTAAACTTCAACTCTAGCTTTCCTCTTGTGTATTCTGGGAAAACGTCGCGACGTAAAAGTCCAAACAGTGTTATCGGTGTCTTTCATGGCTGCAACAAGCAAGTAATGGGTACCCAATACCGTAGACTGGTGCCGGAAGTAGTAAAAAGACTACAGTATGCACTCAGATTCACCGTTAACGGACTGCCTTTCCCTGCAGCCTCTCGACTGTTTAGCTTTCAGGGTCAAAAAGGTTCAGCCGTAAAAGAACTACCACGTACATAAAGCTGCCGTGAAATTCATTCTGCTGATATACCACAGCACTCGCTTTTACCGTCAGTACTTTTTCAACCTAATACCTAGCATGCTACAAGAACAAAAATACCCACAAAGAAATCTGATCGAATTGACACTACTTCAGGATCACAGTTTGTCAGTATGCGGCTGTATGCTCGTGTTCTGGTTTCCTTCACTAAGAAATTATTTTAGCACCAATGAAAAGTGGGCGTTGCATAAGGAACGCTGTATTTTTACATATTTTTTATAATGAGACATTACTGTTAACGTCTGTATTTCATAAACAATACCATTTCTGCGGTTCTCCCATACTGCAATAGACGTTATTGCTCGTTACGATTTCAGTTCTATATCTGTTGCATCCATGTTCTATTTAATCTGTGAATCTCTTTTTTAACTGAATTTCCCTTTCTTGTCTTTTGTATTTCCTTAATTTTTTTTTTTTTTTTTTTTTTTTGCAGCACTGCTAACTCGGAGTGCTTTAAATATTGTTAAACTGCAAGATAAACCATCTCTCTGTGAAAACTGTCGTCGTAATAGCATCTAAACTATAGTATATATCCGTTAGAATTAGATTTCTACGTTCGATTCATGCTTCACATTGCTTTTGACGTGGGAAAGGCTACAAAAAAACTAGTTCCTAGTTTCCATAGCATCTAAGCTATGTCGATACGCACACTGCGGAAAGTTGAGTTTGTTTCAAACTGCCACCTGCGTCAAGTGGGAATTTCTTCGGTAACTGGTAAGCCGCCATAAAAAACTTTGATCCTCAGCGGCCAAGAAGTGTGCTTCAGGAAGTTACGGCCATAGCGCTGCCGTCAGAGAGACAAAGCCTCCTCAACTTTTACGAAACTTTTACCCTTTACTTTAGCGCAGGTAGTTCACTTCAGTGTTGGAAGATTATTTTGCAGAACAAAGAGGTCACATGTGAAAAACCACACTCTCAGCAAAAGAGGAACACCTATGATAATAGTAATACAACTCAAAAGGAGTAATTTTTGAACTTCCTCAACAACAAAATATATTTTATCCGCTTAATACTCTCTCCTTCTTTATCAGTGGGTTGGTCTCAGTAACCTAAGGATAGAAACACTGAGGTGTTAAAACTAAGCTGTTGTAAGACTGATGGCATTCCCTATGTTTTATTCATTCGGTTACCTGAGCTCAACATTTAATTTTCTATTTTTGTTACAGCGTGTCGCAGAGAGCGTTATCATTTGATGTGGAAAGTTACTGATACTGCAGAAAAATTGGAACAAGCAATAAACATAATAGAAGTCTTGAGTATTTTCTTATAAATAATTAACCACCTGTTTCTATAATCAAGCCCTGTAATTTGAATTGCTGTGGTATTCGGAAATTGTTAACTTTACGCTAGAAGCAGTTGTACACGAGAAGAGCTGTACTGGCGGACAAAGATCAGAATATGTAAAATAGATTATCAAGGAACAGGATATACTGTAGTAGGGATGCATGAATGAAAATACACATCATGACACCAGATGAGACTAATGAAATAAAATAAATTAGAACAGCTACACAAAATTTGAATACCAAAGCTGTTAAACTCCACTAGTGAGCAATATCCTACTGACAAACTTCTAAGAGTTGTGGAAATAAAAAGCATTCACTTTATCATTTTGTTTTCTGCATTATCACGTTTCCATCCTATTGTCTGTATCTGGTATACCTCTATTCGTCGTGTGATTGGTACATCTATTTCTGATCCAATGCCCTCCAGGCATCGGAACTCCGTGAATAGAATTAACTCTGCCCTCATTTCTTTCGTGCTTAACTGTTCATGACTGATGTTTTTGCGGCAGAGACCGAGCACCCATCTGGCATTCGAATAAACGATTGTAGCAAATGCTGCTGTTGAAGTCTGTCTACTCCTCGACGGTAGCTCTCCTGAAGCCATCAACTGTGTGAAGTTTCACGCAACTAGTAGGTACTGCAAGTTTCAACCGACCCCAAGCATCCACAGTCGGATTCCTGTCATCAGATACTACAGGCCACTTCTTTCGGTTGACTCCTGCCATATGAAGGAGGCTGTTCACGAACTGGGTGCGGTATGCTCGTGCTCGTGCATTTTGGTCTTCAGTGACCACCGTATCACCGAAATGTTGACTGCAGGGCTGGACAACACGTTGGAGCATCCTGTCTGATGCTCTGTGAAAGTATACTACGTAAACTCTGTCCAAGAACCCTGGCAGGCTCGTCGGTAACGATCGACCGCCGTGTCATCCCCTGTAATGGCGCCATTGGATGCGATATGGAGGGGCGTGAGATCAAGCGCACAGCTCTCCCGGCCGTTGTCGGATTTCATGATCTGTCAAACAGCTTCTCAGCTGGCATCATGAAACTGAGTGCACCCCACTACAGTCCTGCCACCAAGGAAAAATCCCTGGCAGTACTGGGAATCAAATCCGGGTCTTCAGCTGCGCTGACCACTCAGCAACGGAGGCGGACGTCTGACGCTCCACAGCCCTCGAATTACCCTTGTTAGCTATTAGAAGCGTCCGACATGCGTACATGGTATTGGCCCTAAACATGACTGACCCAGCTCCTTGCCGAACCCAAGGAGTTGCATACCTAAGACGTGCATGTGGTTGTGGCCGCCTCCATCCTCTTCTACGAAGTTCATCAGGCGTCTTGCATTCGTCGTCTAAGAGAAACCGACGCCACTGATCGAGATTCCATTACAGGTATTCACTTGGCCATCTTCTAAGCACACCACGGTGCTGGAAGGTTTATACTGTTGCTCTTAATGAACTCCTAGAGGCCGAGTTGACTGTGGGGAAATGGTTGTATACTGTCAAGGTCGACACAACCGTCTCACTTGCCTGAAAAACGCGGAGTGCAGTTATGGTGCATTCTCCTTGGGGCATGTGCCCATGAACCATAATTTGTAGGGAGCGATGTAAGCTGCTAATGTTCACCACGGGAAACCACAATGAGGCAGACCTTTAACATTGTGTCGCACGATGATTCAAGGAATAGTGATGGTGGAAATTTTCCAATTTATGTGTGACGTTTTGAGTCTAGGTCCTTTAATGTAACAAGTCTTAGCTTCACCAAATGTGTTAGGAGGAGAAGAGAGAGGTTACAAAGGGGCTAAGCCAATGGATTCTTATGTGGGAGGAATCAGGTTGAAAGCCCTGTCCAGGAACCCACATTTAAGTTTTCACGTAGTTTATCTAATATAGCAAGAATAATGGAGAATAGACTACCTAAAATAGCATTCTACAGCACTATAGATGCAACGCAAGGAAGAGGAAGACTCAGAATTAAGTGGCAAGATAACATCAGTAGTGGGGCTAGGCCAGTGTGAGCTCATTTTGTTAGTGCGGGTTGCCTACATCAGGGACAGGTATGCACACAGGGGCAAACCTATTGTTCTCCTTTGATTGACAGGTACTTAACCTATTGTTCTGTTAGGTGCTTTCCATGTCACCCCCATTTCCTTTTGATTGACAGGCACTTAACCTATTGTCCCCCTACCCCCTCCCCCATCCCCTTCCCCCCTTGCTGCTACAGGTACACTTTCTGGTCTGAGTTATTGGAATAGACCCCCTCTCACCCTCATCAATTTGATTGACCACTTAATTAAATTGATCAATTAATTAACTTCTTTGGTGGGAAAGTGCCTTCCCCCTGCCATGCTCCCTGGTGAGAAGTTCAAATTCCATCAGGACAATGCAACCTCGAAGTTGTGGCGGAAAAACAAAATGTTTGGCAGTGTACAAACCATTCTACAGCAGAAAAAAAAATGTTTCAAACGACACAGGGTCACAGAGAGCGTCTCTTTCTACTTACAGCATAGTCTGAGGGATACGGTCATCCTCCTACAGTATAGGTGATGAAACTTTAAACTGGTCTGTGCAGTGGATCAATACCTGTATATTTAATAGGATTGTCACATGTGCTCAAAGCCAGCACGCATGTGGTATTTGCTTTTGATATATGGGAGGAGAAGGATGTGGTAAAAATCTTATTGAATTCTCTATCAGATGAAGTCAGTGAAGCTTTTGTAGTTCGTAATTATTCTCTGGTGAATGGAACAGAATAACGATTATAGAATGTTGGGGTGATAGACGTGAATGGACCTTGAGGGACATGGATCTGTAGTACCTGCTTGTAGTCTGGAGAAGCACCACAACGCAGTAGCAAAATCCAAGTCCTTCCACCCATTTCCTGTACCGTCTTTTATACTACCTCGTGTTGCAGGAGCAGGCTTCATTTCCAATGAATGGCCCAAACACAGTTCTGTCACAGTAACTCAGCTTCGCCCGTTTCTACACGGTTTTCCAAAGGTGGTAGATATAGCTATCTCTGACTTCTGACTTACATTGGAACAATCCCATGTGCAAAGCTGTAGAGGCATTAGCGCAGAGTCAGAGGTAGTTGCAAGATACATAGGGGCTACCTAAAACCATGTTGGTATTTTATTGTAGCAGATAGGCTCAAGAAAGGTGGCTCGTTTCAAGATATGAGAGTGCCAGAAATATGATATGGCATCAAGACAGAATGCGTCACAAATACTGGGAAATATGTAGCAGCAGTGGCATGAGGGCATTGCAGATACTGGTTTCATATCACACTACTTAGCCAAATGGCTTTCAAAATGCGGTAATTTTATTACGAGGTTGCACCGTCGGCAACGTGTTGGTCTTATACTATAACACTGCACCGATAACTGTCTCGGTATTTGTCTGGAAAACCATGTGATTCGTAGGTAATGCCATACGTGGAGTTATAAAGCCAGTATAGCTTTTAACATGGGTACTTGTGTGCGTAGGTAACGCCATACGTGAATTTATAAAGCCAGTATAGCTTTTAACATGGGTAATTGTGTGCACATGTAGAACCAAGACCGCTTGTGACAGTAACACACAGTAGTTGAGATTGGGTTTTTTAGCATCTCGTGGTTTGTAAGATGGTTAAACCTCTCTTTTTAAGACACGGTGGTAACACTCGCAAGAAAAACTTATGAGACATGTTGACCCATCATTGATTTTCAGTCAGTATTATTTCGTATTGCCAGCGATCAGTTATTGACAAAGTATTATACTTAGTAGTAGGGTTATGTGATAAGTTCGCCTTCAGCACCAGGCTTATAAAGTGTGTGTGTTCAGGCATGTGCAAAGGAAGGTATGGATTTGAGGTGGAATACTGTGACAGCAAAGGGAAGAGTATGTCAAGTCATAAGAACGATACTGATATTTATATTTCCAGAGCCACAGCCATCAACAGGGTGTATTTCCAACACTTCACTCATTGTTGAATGTCGTTCAACTAAGACCGCGATCGTAACATTTAGTTGTAAATACAAGGATAAAATATATATGTGACTGATTTCTTAGGATGACACATGGTTTCTGAAAGCCATATAACACTGCATGTTGCATAAAACGACGTCGATAGTGCAACTGAATCATATTGTATGCCTACAGATGCATATGCTGCAACCTGTAAACGACTACAGGTGGTGGTGGTGAATGTGTAGAATCTTGCTGGCAGTTTGTTCAAACCAGCTAGTGCAGGAATGGTGGTAGTTGTAGCAATGAACAAATCTAAACCCACAGGAAGTTTTTCTTGAATCATTTTATTGGCTTTCAGTTCGTGTCCATGTAGCTATCTCAATAGTGGAAAGACGATACAACAGCGTGTTGGAGGCGACTTTCATGTCAGTTATGACAATATGAATGTAAGAACAACACCCAGTCCCCGAGCAGAGAAACTCTGAGCTGGCCAGGAATCAAACCCAGGCCCCTTCGGTTAGCAATCTGCCACACTGACTTTGCAACTACCAAGGCAGATGAAGCTTGTTCAAACCAGGCAGCCAGGGCTCCCAGCAGGCAGTTCTGCTCACCCTGTGCGTGGCCGCAGTCGACAGCCACCTCTCGTACCGCACGTTTTGCGGGCGGATGCTGCTCCAGCGCTCTCAGAAATTTTATATAAATAATTAATAGGGTGCACAGCACCCAGAGACTCTTTAAGTGAAACATGTGGGCACACACAGAAAGGCGAGGGGGAATGGCGAGGGAACGAGGGAAGGTAGAGGGTGGGGGAATCGTGGGGGAGGGGGTGTGCTTAAGGGCGAAGGTGGAGGGGAAGGTGGCCTTGGGGGGGGGGGGGGGGAGGGTCAGAGACACTACACTGAATTAGATGGACCCAAAAGTGGGTCTGGATCGGCATTCATCCACTACTCCTGTTTCCCATATGAAGCATGTTCCCGCAAACACACGAAGCGTCAAAGTATAAATAATTAAGTAAACAGCCATATGACGGCGAGCTGAAAATTAATGCCTCCGATTTTTTATATGAAAACTCTTCAAACTTTTTAAATAAAGCAAACTTTACTAATATTCTACTTCTGTATTTTTTTCTGTTTATGTATTTATTTCTCTGTGTATTCACCCAGGCGATGAACTCATTTCTCCAAACTAGAGACCAGTTTGTTGATTCTGCCACTAGCCGGCGACAGAGGCACAACCTCACCTTTGCTTGCAAGACTTCATCACCATGAAAGTGAAGTCCCCGAAGGTGTTCTTTAAGTTTCCGAACTACATGAAAATCGAATGGGTGCTAAGTAGGAACTGTGTGAGGTATGATAAACGGCAGTGAACCCGAGGCATCGGATTGTTGTAGATGTCGCAGCACTCTTGAGTGGTCTGGCAGTATCATGCAAAAAGAGAGGGTGCCCCTCTCGTGGACGAATTCTTCGAATTCGAATCTCTATTACGCATACGATTTCTCACGCACCGACATATTTACGTTACACACCGCCATGTTATACGCTACGATTCGGAGCCCTCTAGCGGCAGAAGGCTGCAAATATGTGAACGTGAAGAGTAAGGGCTTAGTATGTTAACGTCTGTTTTATTTAAAAAAGCCTTAACCATTTTCACATAAAAAATTCGGAGGCATTTCTTTTCAGCACGCCCTCATAGTAAGATCAGATCTGTATCTGGTTGATTATCGATTAACTGCCGACCTGACACGGAATCTAACAAAGGCTCAATTACTCTAACTTTCGTTATGACTTGAATTTTTCAATATTTAACAAATTATATTGAGTAGTGCTATTGCCAGATTCACTGCTGAATCTAGGATATTTTTAAGTATATGAATCAACCGACACAAATGCGTTTTAATTGTTTCTCTTAGTTTATTACAAGTAGATAGACGAGGGTACAAGAAGCAGGCTTTTATGGGTATCGTTCGGTGCTTGTCAATGGTTGCGACTTGCCAGTGTTTATATTTTACACTGTGAAGCAACAGTCCATGCATATTTCCTGGAACAGAGCTTCCTGTTCTCACCAGTAGTTGCCGCTCCCACCACAAGATTGTGTATTAATGTTCATTAGCTGCGGGAGCACAGTCTGCAGACTATTCTAGCGTCTGAATTTACACAGCGTAATGAATTTTCGTTGCACTTTACTTGTAAATGACGTCCTTAAATATGACCTACGGATCTGGGACCTTTTGCTTGTGTTCTGTTTCTCTGTCAACAACGGAGCTCTACGCACTGTGTCACAGACAAACACCATCCATGAACTATCTCGGCGGTTTAAGTTTTCACAAATTGTGACTCTGGCAGCTTCCATAAACTCCTCAACTGGTAGATACCGGCGTCATCTTTAGAGCATTTACCTGCAAAGGGCACAGTGTTCGGGATAAGTCGAGCCTTTCTGCCGGCCGAAGTGGCCGTGCGGTTCTAGGCGCTGCAGTCTGGAACCGCGAGACCGCTACGGTCGCAGGTTCGAATCCTGCCTCGGGCATGGATGTGTGTGATGTCCTTAGGTTAGTTAGGTGTAACTAGTTCTAAGTTCTAGGGGACTAATGACTTCAGAAGTTGAGTCCCATAGTGCTCAGAGGCATTCCACCCTTTCTCCAAGCTATCAACCATTTCCGATTCGCGCCGCCCAAGTATCTGCTGAAATTTAGAAAATTATTGTGTGCGATTATTAAGAAACTAAATTAGTTAGAAAAAAATTCGGTAAAATATCACCTCTCAGGTTTTTTTCCGATCTACGATATACTTTATTCTATAATTCTCGGAAAGTGGCACTTGCGAAACGGACGAGCGATACATAGATACCTTCTTTGTAAAATCCTAAGCGTGCAATTTTCTCATCTCTCAAACTAATTTCATAAATCGTACCCAGAGTTGAAAAATCCCCACGTGGTCCTTAAGTAAGAAGTAATAATTTTCGCATATAACTCTCGCAAGTCAGCAGCCCTTCCTCACACGTACCAACCACACTGACCTTTTATCGCACCCATACTGCCTGCGAAAGATACTTCCCAACTCTACGGAACAAGGCTTAATAACATTAATGTACTGTAAACTTGCGATTAACACAACAATTTTATAGTGGTAGTGACGTAACAGGCTTTTAATGCTGGGCAGACAGTAGAGGCGAAGTTGGAGGAGAAGTGGAGGGAAGCTCTCCGGTTTGTGCCTGAAGATCTTAAAACTGTTGAAAAATCAAACCTAAAACATAGTACATAGACTTATATGAACCCTTCCCCTTTCACACTGAATATTAATTCTGTGTGTTATTCGCTGCACTATCTCTGCCAGCGGTTCCCGTAGGGAATCCGATGAATTTCACTTATCCCGCCACCAATATTTGGAATAGAATTTCTCTAAATAAATAAATAAAAACGACATTTCGTTTCAAACTTATGAATATCAATTAAAAATTTACCGGTAAATCTAATTATTAGTTCATTGTCAGTATTATTGACTCGCATTGTCACTATAGAAACTCAAATCATTTTAATACTAATTGTCACATTAACATTGTTATTCCTTAGATAACTTTGATTATTGTGTGGAACAGTGGTCCGACGTAAGAGAGGATCCGATGGCTCTAATCAGATCAGGTTAAGTAAATAATGTGGTCTGCTACGATTATCTGCTCCTGAACAATAGTAGGTACAGTACCTTTCTAGATCATATCAGATTCCGAAAGCGAATGCTTGAGTCACGACCTGACACACAGTTTTAATTTGTCAGGATGTTTGTATCCACATACATTTCACCATAGAACATGAGAAAAATAACAAAATTAATTTTCTACACATGACATTAAGTAACACAGACCAAACCCTAAATATCAATGTATATAGAAAACTACCATGCACAGACACAGTCATTAATAAATTAGCCGAGCGGTCTCAGGCGCTGCAGTCATGGCCTGTGCGGCTGGTCCCGGCGGAGGTTCGAGTCCTCCCTCTGGCATGGGTGTGTGTGTTTGTCCTTAGGATAATTTGAGTTAAGTAGTGTGTAAGCTTAGGGACTGATTACCTTAGCAGTTAAGGCCCATAAGATTTCACACACATTTGAACATTTTATGAATATATCTTCCACACATCCCAACTCACATTAACAAGCTGCATTCAGATCCTTCTTAAACAGAGCACAGAAATTCCCACTTAATGCTACCGACTATGAGACAGAAATGAAAACGATCAAATAAATTGCACATAATAATGGCTATCACCAACATGAAAGACACTATCACAACGCACAACTAAAAATACCAACAAACAATGTGATATAAATTCCTTGCACAACATTCAAAAACCCAAGTAAAGAACGTTACCATGTTTGGGTGCCATATCAGACAAAATAGCCAAGCTGTTTAAAAACCGGACATCAGGATCACCATTGCCACCAACAACTTAAAAAAAACTGATACGTAACATCTCACGTTCCACAGAGAAACTTAACAAATCAGGAATTTATAAAATTACATGCAGTCATTGCAACAAATATTACATTGGTCAAATGGGAAGAAATTTTAAAACCTGCTTTAAAGAACACATTGACTGTTTAAGACTTGGCATACCGAATAAATCAGCTATAGAGAAACATATAAATGAAACAGGACACAGTGTTACAATAGACAACGGTCTCAAAGTGCTACATAATTTAAAAAAGAGCTGGAAAATGTACATCTTGGAAGAAATGGAAATATTCAGTCATGGCCACATGGGAAATAATGAGATCCTGAACGGAATGACTGACTTCAAAAATTCACATTTCTTTTCCAGTTTAACTACAGTACTCTTAGAATAAAAGATACATAACATGACAGTCGTTTGCTCTAGCCACAGTAATAGCTTGGAAATATGTAAAATACATAGTTTATATCATGATTTGTACAATAATATTGTAACAGATGCTCAGTTTGTAATGTATTTAGTCAACCTACATCTGTAATACGAGAACAAGACGTGCAGAAGACATGTAAACATATGACATCACATAGATCGAAACCAGCTGTATTTCGACCGCCATCTTGTCCACCGTACTACAGATTTGTTCTTGTGATCATGTTTCCAAGTTACTGTTACGTTAGGGAAAATTTGTGAACTGTGATCAAGAAAGCCAAGAGAGCCACGGAAATGGAAACATCTCAGCTCATCACAAAGAGACTGCCGCGCCAGAAGAACAAAGTGAGCGACTGTTTGTTACAAAACATTTTCATGCAAACATCAGTCCAGCTACCAAAGTGAAATCGCCTCTAAGTTTTCTCTTCCTTCACAGGATAACGACAGCATTTATGAAAAGACTATGTGACATCAGTATGACCTTATTGTAAAATTGTTTTTGTAATGCCGTTTAGCCTGAAGATGAGGTATTACCTCGAAACATGTTGCTAAATAAATAAGTAATACAATAGTTAACAAAATTTGTGACTGGTAGCGGTAATTTAAAAAACCTTTGCCCATACATTTCACTAGCGAGTCAAATGCAGTGACAGAAGTTCAGTTACTGCGCCCATAGGAGTATAAAAGTTTATAGCTCGATACTTGGTGAAAACAATGGCGACTTTCAGATGACATTTGCAGGTCATACCACTAGAACACCAAGTTTCTTAATTAAATGGAGTTCTAGAGAACTGCTGCTAGAATGTTAAAAAAAATTTCGGCTGCTCACTGAACAAGCTAATGTGAGCTAGATTTGAATTAGTACATTCAAAATGCTATACCATCATATGACTGATGGTAGCGTAGTTGCATTGCAAGAGAGATCCCGTACACATTCGGACCATTATGAATCTCTCACTACTGCAGGTGAAGATTGTGACACGGAAGGAAAAGTCGTCAGCCTTTAACAAGTTTACATGTACACTGAGATGTGTTATTAAAAAAGTTTTGGAGTTATTTATTCAATATATGCAACCTATGCTGCAAGCAACATGCTCACTTTAATTGGCATGTGTAGCTTTTTTCCGCATTTTAATCTGACGAGTTACGGCTAATTAAAACAAAATAACAAAATACCGTTCTAATATTGGCAGGTGCAACGTGTACGCGAGGTAGCGTCCTATATTTCTGAACTGTCTGAATTAGGATTTAGCTTGCATTGCACTGCCATCACACAAGGCTGTGTATATCGAGCGCGTTCAGCAGACTCCGTTCTACGCACTAACATATTACTTAAGTTTTAACAGTATTTTATACGAGACACTCTTGGCTCAGAGTCGTTTCATAAGACAGAAAGCGACACATACCAATCCAAGGAAAATACTGCTGTTACCTTTACAATAAGAATTGTAGTGTACTAAAAATGGGGCTGCCGCCTAACCATTAAATATGGTACTTTTGAGAAATGAACTTTCGAACATGACTAAGCTACACCATGCTGCACATTTTCAACGTATTGTGTAACTTACGCATGGGAAATTAGTGTATTTATATGGGGATTGTAGCAGGGAGAAGACAGTTCGAGAGTCTTCGTATTGGGACGCGAAATCTGCTTGGATAGTTCGGCAGTTCGATATCGGCCAGCAAACCCACAAACGGATTCGATCCCAAGTCCGCAATCACGTGTCATGCAGTAGCTTTCAAATATCTTCCATGATCTAGAATAATAAACACGAACAATCCTAGGCAAGGAAGTAGCCATCAAGATTAGTGAATATTTGGAACTCAATATCCGTAATATTATGAACTGGGAACTGATTAGCTACCACTCACCTTACATTGCGGATAAAGACCTTTTCGAGACTTTGTGTTAGATGATAGCCTGACCATTCCCTTTCTGCTGCACAGAATTCACTATGACATCGTCAGCAATTTGCTACTTTTGATAATTTGTTCGTCTTCCAGTCCATGTTCGTTATTCCCAACATGCCTCTACTCCATTTCCTGTTGGAAAACTCAAGTTTTGTCAGGTTTAAGCATTTATGAACTAAACTCACTGCCATAAGACTGACTTAGCAGCAGACATTGCTTTTATGCTTTCTGTTTCATGCAAGCTGGAAATCACTGTTTGAGTAGAGCGTTCAAGTCGAAGTCATGTTTATTTACCATTTATTTTGATGAATTTCCATTGGCTCTTCATTTTCAATTAAGCTAAGGGCATGAATTCGTCAACTACCTTAACGACAGCATTGTTCTACTTACATGGGGCCGTCGTCTACACGTCATCACCGGTTTTGTCCAGATTTACGCTATATGCAGGGCTTGGTTCAAATGGCTCTGAGCACTATGGGACTTAACATCTATGGTCATCAGTCCCCTAGAACTTAGAACTAATTAAACCTAACTAACCTAAGGACATCACACACATCCATGCCCGAGGCAGGATTCGAACCTGCGACCGTAGCAGTCGCGCGGCTCCGGACTGAGCGCCTAGAACCGCTAGACCACCGCGGCCGGCTGCAGGGCTTGGGCTGAAACGAGGTGACGGAAGTGGGAGCACCAGATGGCCAAGCGAATAGAGAAGAAAGCATATTTGGCGCGGGTCGTGCGAGAAATAAGTCCTTTATGTTAGCGTAGTTTGTAGGAAGAGGTTGATGCAGCGGAAAGAGCACAGACCAGTAATTAGAAGGTCGTCGGATCGAGTCTCTAGGGGGAAGCTTTTTTATTTCTTCTGAAATTTTACGTTACTTGCATTGCAAATAAACCGAAATAGTGCTCAATATATTGTGCTCATTTATATCTTCATAAAAGGCATAAAATGAGAGACAAAAGAAAATCTGGGATTGAAAATAATTTGCAAGAAAGGATTGTGCTAGCAGCATCCATAAGGACTGCAAATAACTTTCCAAGAAGGGGCTGTGATTAAAGCGTACAGGACATCCATCAGTTTCGTTTTGACTTTCTGGCAGCCCCTGGCAGATGCACGAAACAATAGGTTTGCTTGCTTTTAGGACGAGTATCACCCCAGCACGTGTAAATAAACAATTGTAAAATAATAAAAAATAATAATTTCATGTACGAAATTCTCGTATACTCCTTAAAATTTCCTGGAAACTTATTTGTAATCTCAAATGTTCCTTTGCATTTCCTTCTAATATGTATGAAAATAGTAATAAATACAATATATTTAGCATTATTTCATTTACTTTTAATATAAATACCGCAAAAATTGAAAATAAAGTTTCCGCATAAGGACTCGACCCCACGACCCTCGGATTACCGTTTGTTTTCTTTCCGCTGCGCCAACCGCTTCCTAGAAATAACGCAGAGATAAATGGCTCATGCCTCTCCCGACTGCGTCACAAAAATGCACGATTAGACGTCTGGAAATTCCACTTCTGTCACTTTCATTTCTGCCTGTAAATTTGGACGGAATCGCTGATGAGTAGGTGCAGTGTTCTGTATTTTGGAAGCTGTACACAAGAGATCAGCTTCTGGTGATTTCACTGTATTCTTTATTGTTCCATTCAATTCATGACGCTATCTGTTTCGGGGTCATATGATCCTTCTCAGTGACCTTCTAGAGATACATTTTTGTAAAGAACTTCTGAAAACTGTAGGCCTAACTATCGCCTCTTTTCTGGAACCTTGTGAGAAATGTACGTTGGCGTCTACTCTGCTACCCTGTATCAAGAGACCTACTAGGGTCGAACAAGAGCAAGCTCATTCTAAATAGGTTAGCTGTAGTGTTAGCAGTTAGCCAACACTACGAACACTACCTGAGTGAGGAAGCCGATATGCACGCGTTAACCCACGCAGGCTAGAGATAGGTCTGAAACAGGATACGTAATGAATGCTATAAAGAAAAGTACGTAGCTGCTGGAATACTTAACTTTAATACATCATTGTTGTACATCGCTCTTGACGATACAAGTGAGACTCTGTAGATACATGCAATGTTACTAATGACGCCTTGCTAGGTCGTAGCCATTGACTTAGCTGAAGGCTATTCTGACTATCTGCTCTGCAAATGAGCCAGGCTTCGTCAGTGTGCATCGCTAGCTACGTCGTCCGTACAACTGGGGCGAGTGCTAGTAAGTCTCTCGAGACCTGCCGTGTGGTAGCGCTCGGTCTGCGATCACTGACAGTGGCGACACGCGGGTCCGACATGTACTAATGGACCGCGGCCGATTTAAAGCTACCACCTAGCAAGTGTGGTGTCTGGCGGTGACACCACATTAGCACCAGCAGTCGATTCAGCAGACAGAAGACGGTAATGCTAATCTTCGCAAATATTTTGTCTTGTTTTCATCATTCCGATTAAAGTTTTGTTTGACTCACTGGTATCACCTAATTTCTTGTTCAGTTCTGAATGTTTCACTCACTCTATGTAATTTAATTTAAGTTTTCACCTTATTGCATACTTTAATAAATAGACATATGTAGATTCGATTAATTCTTTATGAGGTGCTATCTGCCCAGAATCCGTCGAAACAAACAAAAAACACATAATAAGAAACTAAGGTTCCGTTGATACGTTATCTACGTCGCATCATTTCCAACGTACGCATCTGTGTACAAATCCACAACCAACCTGAGAGAGCATTATTCTTAAGAAGACTGCATTGTTAATTCACGCTCATATGTGGGATCCATTGACCGTTTTTCTCTAAGGTACTGAACAACAAAGGAAATGGTTCCGAAGTGAAACAAGTGCTACTGCACTTCGTTTGATGAATATTTGCTTACTATACTCAAATTATCACTTGATAAATTATTGTATGCTTATTTAAAACCCTCTATTTTAGAAATAAAAATTTATTCTACTTCCCGATTCCAAGACATTTCTCGAAATGAGTGGCAAAATAGATTTAAACTACGTATTTAATTTAAAGTGCTCCCCCTAATTCTTTTTACGACTGTTCTATAGCTGACAAAGATTGCTTTCCGTGATAGTGGAAACACGAATTTTGAAAACAAAAAACAACTAATTCATTTTCTGCTACGATGGGACATTTGTGAAGCGATGAATCCCCATTCCTATGAAAGACTTAAGACTATGGACGCAGTGGAAAGACAAATTTTCGTATGGATAAGGGAAAAGCTCTGTCCGTGGTGTACAAGAAAACGACGGAACATGGTGCAACACAGTACTGGAGTATATATTTGCATGTGATTGCGCTACGGAAGCCGAGAGACCGTTAGTTAAATGCTAATTCTGTTATATTCCCACTACAACACTGGCTCTCGAACGCAAAAGCGCCGTAACATCTTATGTATATTTAAAGACTGAAAGAAATGCGTAATACTAAAAAGATTTCTTTTCATACGTAAAGCTTACTATGAACGTTTTTCAGTGTCGTGCTCCAAGCTTCTATGCTTGTTTATAACGGTCCATATATGCGTTCCGGTTAGTTCTAAAATTTATACCGCACCTGTCCCAGAAAAAAGTGGGGAAGAAGCTTGTGAGACATGTCTCACAGAGAAGGCAAAATTAGAACTTGGCGTCGACAGTGAGTTCATTACAGACTGAACTTAAGCCCAGGTAAGAGAAGGAAAATTATACTTCAACAATCTGTCGACGACGATTTCACGAATGGGCACAGCATAAGTTAAGACTGGGTAATTTTTATTTTTATTATTTATTTACTGGTTTCTTTAAGCTGGCAATATTAAACTCCTCACGTCCTCTCTTACATATAACTAACTCTTACATATAACTAGGAATTTTAGATATTTTACACTGAATACACTATCTGATCAAAATTACATAGATACCCCTATGTAAAGCAGAACTGACCCCTAGATGTCACGAGAGTTGGACCCACCGTATAAAAGTAGGCGGGAAGTACTACGCGCCAGTAGAGAACCAATAACACCGAAGTGGGTTGGACAGGAGATCTGAGAGACTTCGAACGTGGACTACACACAGGAAGTCACCCGAGAACAGATCAATTTAGAATATTTCTACTCTTCTAAAGCAGCGCAAGTCGATTGTTAGTACTATGATTATGAAGTGGAAGATCTGATGTATTGGCGGACTGGGACCGTAGAGCGTTACGGAGGTGGGTTGTGAAGAAATTGCATGAAATCAGGCGCCATTTCCAAAGTGCTGCCATGAGTCCATCTAGAACAACGATTGTGCGCAGGAAGTTTAAAGTAATAGGGTGCAAGTTCGAACAGCTCATCATAAGCCACACATTTTTGTAGTCAGTCCTAAGCGAAGTTTGAGGTGGCCTAAAAAGCGGCGCCACAGTACAGTGGATGGCTGGAAACGAGTGATTTGGGGCGATGAATCACGTTATAGAACTGCGGCAATCCGATGGAAGGGTTTGGGTTCGGCGAAGGGACTGGAGAACTTTACCTGTCTTCATGTGTTGTGCCAACAGTGACGTAAGGATCAGGTGGTGTTATGCTAAGGGTATATTTTTCGTGCTTAGTGTGAGGTCCCTTTTTTGCGCTTAATAAATTTTAAAGCAATGCGTACTGCGTACAGTAAAGGAACGGAGCAGAGCGGAGACGGTGACTGTATCAGCACGAAAATGCACCCTATCATAAATCAACGTCTATGAGACAATAGTTTGTGGACAATAACATTTCAGAAATTGAGCCTGCCCCGAGTCCCAATATGGATCCAACGGCACATGCTCGAGATGAGTTAGAACGTCGCCGGCCGGAGTGGCCGTGCGGTTCTAGGCGCTACAGTCTGGAACCGAGCGACCGCTACGGTCGCAGGTTCGAATCCTGCCTCGGGCATGGATGTGAGTGATGTCCTTAGGTTAGTTAGGTTTAATTCGTTCTAAGTTCTAGGCGACTGATGACCTCAGAAATTAAGTCGCATAGTGCTCGGAGCCATTTGAACCATTAGAACGTCGACTTAGTTCCATACCCCAGCGTCCAACGTCCAACGTAGTTAACTTCTCCTGTTTCGGCTCTTGAAACACGTGCTGCCATTTCTACACCGACATTCAGATACGTCACTGAAAATGACCCCATCAGAGTTCAAGCCGTCATAAAGGTGAAGGGTGGACACACCTCATATTAACGTCCGTTGATAGGTGTTCGGATACTTTTGATAATATAGCGTATATTGCGAAAAGCATGTAATAAATTATATCAAATACGGAATACAACATATAGAGCTCACCGTAG
This sequence comes from Schistocerca piceifrons, assembly GCF_021461385.2. Classification (NCBI taxonomy): domain Eukaryota; kingdom Metazoa; phylum Arthropoda; class Insecta; order Orthoptera; family Acrididae; genus Schistocerca; species Schistocerca piceifrons. Next base: position 420,172,569 of record NC_060149.1, on the reverse strand, counting down.
TTCACAAAAGAACATACTTTATATTCGTTAATAAGAAGTACAACAACAGAAATTACAGGAAAGTACATTCAAACAACGAGCGCTGTCTAGCAGCAGAAGGCATGAGGGAAAGGCTGGAAGAGCGAGAGGAGGGGGAACAAGACAAGATACAAGTAATGAAGATTACATATTCAGAGATTGCCGGAAAGCATTTGACACGGAGCCCCACTGCAGGCTGTTAACGACGGTATGAGCATACGGAATAGATTCCCATATATGGGAGTGGTTCGAAGACTTCTCGAGTAATAGAACCCAGTACGTTGTTCTCAACGGCGAGTGTTCACCAGAGACAAGGGTACCGTCAGAAGCGCCCCGGGAAAGTGATTGGAGTGCTATTATTTTCTGTATACATAAATGATATAACAGACATTGTGAGCAGCCATCTGCGATTGTTTGCTGCTGATGCTGTAGTTTACAGGGTGTCGTCGTTGAGTGGCTGTAGAAGGATATAAAATGAGTTTCCAGATGATGTGATGAATGGCAGCTAGCTCTAAATGTAGAAAAATTTAAGTTAATGTAGATGAGTAGGAAAAACAAACTCGCAATATTCGAATACAGCATTGGAAGTGTGCGGCTTGAGACAGTCAGGTCGATTAACTATCTAGGCGTAACGTTGCAACTAGTTATGAAATGGAACGAGTATGTAAGGACTGTCGTAGCAGAGAAGGCGAATGGTCGACTTCGGTTCACTGGGAGAATTTTAGGAAAGTGTCAATCTGAAAAGGAAAAAGGAAGATATCGTAACAGTTCAGAAGCGTGCTGTTACATTTGTTACCCGTAGTTTCGAACAACACGCGACTTTCTTTTCCAGGAACACTATTGAAAAAATTTAGAGAACTGGCATTTGAAGCTGACTGCAGAACGATTCTACTGCCTCCAACGTACGTTTCACGCGAGGACCACGAAGATAAGAGAAATTAGGGGCTCGCAAGAAGGCATATAGACAGCCGTTTTCCCCTCGCTCTGTTCGCGAGTGGAACAGGAAAGGGCTAGTAGCTGCACAGGGTACCCTCCGCCACGTACCGTACGGTGGGTTGCGGAGTATGTAGATGTGGATGTAAAAGGAAAAGACGTTACTGAGTGAGAAATGGAAAGAGAATAAAGTGTAACTGGGGAAAAAAACAGGAGCATCTGTACTTATCTTTGACAAAGGGGCTGGTCATAAACGTTAATTTTTGGTGAAACATTATGAGGGTGACAAACTTCTTCTTAAAAGCAACATGGCACTGAATTGCGCGCAGAGTGCATGGTACTTTATTCCAGAGGCGGATACCACCAAAAGAGGAGATGGCGGATGTTTTTGTTTTATGGATGGGCACATGGTCCTTTTAAAGGAACCATTCCGATATCCTCATTGAGCAACATAGGAAGATCGTCGAAGAACTACATCTGAATGGCCGGACAGAGATTTGAGTCTTGCTACCCTCAAGTTTAAGTCCTGTGTCCTAACCGATCACCTCTTCGTTCGACAATTGGAGGACGAACTTTGGATCAATGTTTCGAGGAAATGTCTCTAGTGATTGGAGGAAACTATACACACCACTTTACAATTTTCACGTTGTTCACAGAGATTCAGGAGGGATATATTAACCTCGAGCGGAATCGCTAAGGACTTAGATTCTTTCACGGGATTCTTGAGAGTGTTTTGGGTGCAAGTAATTTTGTTTAGCAGAATCAGACAAATGAAATTTTCAGCCAGCACCTTAACACATACAGCATTCAGCCGCTTTTTATATGACTTTATTTAGTCATGTAAGAATTACCTGCTTCCTGTGCTTCCTGTATTTCTTAAAGCAATTTAATCTACAGCCACGGAGCTGAATCACTATTACTACGCTTGAATTAAAATTAGCCATGTAGTTGTTATATAAACAAGTACGAGTAATATCCTTCACCTCAATAAAAATGGTCCGTATAATGAGAACGTAACGTCTATGTTGTTGATATGCATCACCAAATGCTGGGTGTAGTTTGCTTATTTTTCCGGTGTTCCTTGCGTAAGTGGACAGTGTAAGTAATGATTGTCATATGTAAATTTCTACATAACAGGAGGACACTGATTTCCGTAAACGAAACTGTTTGCATATTTTACCAATATCGATTGGACAATAACTGTCAGCAACGAGAAATACTTGTGTCTTCGAATTATAGTTAAGCTTTCAGCACGCAGCAGTATTGTTCACACAGCAAAAACTACATTCAAACTGTCAAAATGAAATTAAGAAGCACACCTAAAATGTAAATTTCCCGAAACGCTCCGTGAGCAAGATAAAGTAATCAAAGGTCGTTACTGCCATCAGCAATTTTTTTGATACCGGAAACTAAACTATTGGTTTACCATTACATATTGGACTTCCCGCAAATTTTGTAAAATAAATAACGTCTTTGAATTCTTATGTTATGTTATTACAATTATACGCATATCAAAGCACTCCGGTGTCCGTAGAAAACTTATTGGATGACCTCTACTTCGTAAATGATAAATTCCTGTCATATGACAGTAGCTGATGAACTACGAAAAAGTAAGGTTCCACTTCTCGGTGTCGAGCGTTAGGGACCAAAGAATTTCACGTACGAAATAAATTAGAGCGCGTGCCGTACTGACGTAACTGTAGCTAAGGTAATATCGTATTCAGCGTGCGCTGCCTCCTATAACGTTAAAGTAATGAGATCCTAATTCAACCTACGAAAAAATGTAACCTTACCGAAAGCGAAACTGATATCTGGATGCCTGTCCGTGACCGGAAACTTTTCCAATAACGGCGATACGTCAATATCGTTCTGACGCTACAACATCTCTCTCATTTTTGTTGAGTTCTTTCTCTCTGATCTTTCACTGGAACAGTAATGTTTCCCGTCTTTTGACAAAGTCAAGGCAGACATTGACTAAGTAAAGGGTGGCATAACTTTCTGTAACAAGAATATAGCTTCAGTTTCACTTTAACGGCAAAATTTAATGTCGCTGCGGTTTGCCATTGTATTCACTAGACTGCAGGAATAACACTCCTCACGTTACGGGCATAAGCCTCTTCGAGAGCCGGCCGCGGTGGTCTCGCGGTTCTAGGCGCGCAGTCCGAAACCGCGCGACTGCTACGGTCGCAGGTTCGAATCCTGCCTCGGGCATGGATGTGTGTGATGTCCTTAGGTTAGTTAGGTTTAGGTAGTTCTAGGGGACTGATGACCACAGCTGTTAAGTCCCATTGTGCTCAGAGCCATTTGAACCATTTTGAACCTCTTCGAGAGCCTGAGTTCTTACCTCACATACACTATGGGACCAAAAGTATCCGTACTCACCCAAAAAAATACGTTTTTCATATTAGGTGCATTGTTCTGCCACCTACTGCCAGGTACTCCGTATCAGCGACCTCAGTGGTCATTAGACAACGTGAGAGAGCAGAATGGGGCGGTCCGCGAAACTAACAGACTTCGAACGTGGTCAGATGATTGGGTGTCACTTGTGTCATGCGTCTGTACGAGAGATTTCCACACCCCGAAACATCCCTAGGTCCACTGATTCCGAAGTGATAGTGAAGTGGAAACGTGAAGGGACACGTGCAGAACAAAAGCGTTCAGGTCGACCTCGTCTGTTGACTGACAGAGACCACCGACAGTTGAAGAGGGTCGTAATGTATAATAGGTAGACATCTATTCAGACCATCACACAGGAATTCCAAACTGCATCAGGATCCACTGGAAGTACTATGAAAGTTAGGCTGCTCATAAGCCAAACATCACGCCGGTAAATGCCAAACGACGCCTCGCTTGGTGTAAGGAGCGTGAACATTGGACGGGGAGTGGATAAACGTTGTGTGGAGTGACGTCATCTGTCAGCGTGTGTAGTGCCAACAGTAAAATTCGAAGGTGGTGGTGTTATGGTGTGGTCGTGTTTTTCATGGAGGGGGCTTGCACCCTTGTTGCTTTGCATGGCACTATCACAGCACAGGCCTATAATGATGTTTTGAGCACCTTCTTGCTTCCCACTATTTAAGAGCAATTCGGGGATGGCGACTGCATCTTTCTGCACTATAAAGCACCTGTTCATAATGCACGTCCCGTGGCGGAGTGGTTACACGACAATAATATCCCTGTAATGGACTGCCGGCCGGTGTGGCCGAGCGGTTCTAGGCGCTTCAGTCTGGAACCGCGCGACCGCTACGGTCGTAGATTCGAATTCTGCCTCGGGCATGGATGTGTGTGATGTCCTTAGGTTAGTTAGGTTTAAGTAGTTCTAAGTTCTAGGGGACTGATGACCTCAGCAGTTAAGTCCCATAGTGCTCAGAGCCATTTGAACCATTTTTTGTAATGGACTGGACTGCACATAGTCCTGACCTGAATCCTATAGAACACCTTTGGGATGTTTTGGAACATCGACTTCCTGCCAGGCCTCACCGACCGACGTCGATCTCTCTTCTCAATGCAGCACTCCGTGAAGAATGGGCTGTCATTCCCCAAGAAACCTTCCAGCACTTTATTGAACGTATGCCTGAGAGAGTGGAAGCTGTGATCAAGGCTAAGGGTGGGCCAACACTATATTAAATTCTAGCATTAACAATGGGGGCGCCACGAACTTGTCATTTTCGGCCAGGTGTCCGGATACTTTTGATCACATAGTGTAGAAATTATCACCAGTGTGCGGTTTCGTAGCTTCTCTGTGCTATATCCCAACACTGAATAGTCTATGCGCGTTGCAAGGCATTCGCCAGAGTGACCTGGCCACGCTGTTCTGCGTCTGTTCGTATTCACGCTTAGAAGCCGACCGGATACGACGTGCCGACCATCCCAAGCGACGATTTCAGGTACTTTTTCACACACCCGTGTGAATGCTGAGCTGTTTTGCCAGTTTTGTTTCACAGAGACAGCATAGCATGACCAACATTTCTACGACGGCATACGCACTTCAATTAAGCAGGAGACACTTCAACTGCGTTTAGTAATAGCAATAGCACATTAAAAGAATTACTGTTGCCAATTTTTATACTGGTGTTCTCTCGGCATTTGAGAGTACTGACGAGTAATGAAAGCTCTGTTTTCTCTCAGGAGAACATGCGTTAAACCAAAAAATTTTGTTATTTCGGAGCGTATATACTATGTCATCTAAGACAAGCACCTTCTTATCTTTTCATCCTGTGGCGTCTGCAATCAAGAGCATGAATATGACGTTACGTAGAGGCTATAGGCAGTCGACAAATAACGCCGATAATAAAACGCTTCTATTTACACTGGGTAGGCTAGTGGGGTCCATACTAGATTAATCTGCCAAAGTGCATCAATCGCGTAAAAAAAAAAGAACCACTAATGCTTACAGGTTTACATCCTTAGCAACATTTTTTTTAAGCTTTTACGGGAAGTCGCGATTCAATATGCTTCGAGAGGACTGCACGTGTGTAATCTGGTAAAGGTTATACACAGTGTGACCAGTTCTTCGTTATTGGCATCCGATGCATGACACCTCCGAGGCCATGAAAATAACTTTACGAAAAAAAGCGCACCTAATTTTCCAACGTTAACGGTAGAATTGCTGCAAAGGAAGGCTTCTTCATCCTACTGGGAGTATTTCGCGTTTTATCTAAGACCCTAAAAACATGCAATACATCGAAAGAAAGCGATTTTCCCAAGAGACGAACGCCAACAGGGTGACATTTCCTTTACAGTTAAGAAACTATTTAGGGGTTATCTAAGGCCTCAAAAACGTGAACACAAAATCTGCGACGGGAAGTCAGCTCTGGCAGATGATACTGTGGTGGCTAGATATGGGACGGAAAGCGTTAACAGTACACAAGACGGGCTCTGAACACTATGGGACTTAACATCTGTGGTCATCAGTCCCCTAGAACTTAGAACTACTTAAACCTAACTATCCTAAGGACATCACACACATCCATGCCTGAGGCAGGATTCGAACCTGCGACCGTAGCAGTCGCGCGGTTCCGGACTGCGCGCCTAGAACCGCTAGACCACCGCAGTACACAAGACACCTGTGTGACAAGTTTCATTTTAAAACACATTTATCCTAACGATCTCACCGCGGTCGAACGATGACGGCAACGTTGGGAGCTTTAATCTGTTGAACGTGAAGGCGCAAAGGCACAATTAAGGAACAAAATGAGAGAAAAGATGCATTTTTTATTGTTTGCATTTTCGTAGTTTGTATAACGATGTCAACAGAAAAAAATCATCTGAGCTTATAAAAGACGTCACACACATACGGACAGTGCTCACAGTTTGGACTAAGCAGTTTAAATCTTGATTTTCCCAACGTCTGTAAGGAAGTCTCTGCGTCGGAAGACGGCAGAACCAGAAAGCTTTTTGCTGCCTGCCTACAGCCCGGGGCTGTGCAGTTCAAACAAGCTGTGTGTGCCCAAGCCTCTGGCGACCTTCAGCTCCGGAAATCTTTCTACTGCCAAGGAATCTGTAATCATTTAATGTCGTAACTTCCAATGGATTCACGGACCCATTCATATAAATGTACGACAGCGAGTCCTGTCTTTGGTCTTCAATGTGCAAAGAATTTAATGATGGAAATAATATCGAAAGGTAAAAAGAAATACAAGACTTAACACAACTGAAGGTCGACACTAATATCCAAAGGAAACATTCATGCATGTCATCTCTGGCAAATGAGATTTTACGCAGTTCCAACATTTTGTTGGGAAAGGACTAGCAACTTAAATTTGATAATTCTTTATTTCAGATTTCTTTCACAGGTTCGTGTATTTTATACTCTAGACTAGTTTCGAACGTAGCCACTCAGTTTAAAACCAGACCTGTACTTAAGGGCATATCGACGCAAAACCTCACCGACATACTCTGATAATATAACACGTCTTACAACACATATTGTGGTAACAATGTTATCCGAGTATATCGCGAGGTTTTGCGTCGATAAGCACTTCAGTGCAGAACTGGTCTGAAAATAAACAGCTACGTTCGAAAATAGTCATGAGTATAAAATACGTAACTGTAACAGAAAATTTTAAATAGAGAAATGAAATTCTGGTAACGGCCAGATAACATCTGAAAAAAGCATCATGCTGGAGATAATTTTGATGCTATTGGAGAAACCATTGCCACGAAATTACAAGACCTTCCAAAACAGTAGCGCCTCATCGCTGAAAAACTGACGTTGCCATGAAATTACAATTACCTTCCACACCAGTGGAGCCTCATCGCTGTAAAACTGATGACACTTGCTAAAGATGAAGTGAGCTGCTTAAATTTATGTTGCAGACTAGTCTGAGAGGTACTTCAACAAAATTACGGCGGTCGCGTTCTCTAGGAAGTGAGACGCTTCCATTTAAGTAGATGCTCAAATTCACCAGGTATGGACACTGAACAGGCCCTGACAGGTCAAATTTAGTTTGGCAAAAACATGGGACTCTTTTTCTTTTAGTGACAATGTGTGATTTATCATTGAATTTGAAACGGAATATTGTGTAATCTAAGTTTGTTTATTAAAATACTAACAAAATATTATTATAATTGTTCTTATCAGTATAATAATCTTCAAATTAATTCCTTGTATCCATATAATTCCTACGAAAAGCTTCCTGAAACAGTCGAGCACGTTTCTGATGTTGGCAAAATATTATTGCTGAAAACTTCGTCCGGTGGCCATGATCGTCGCCGTCAATCGATATTGGGGAGAAATGGTTATCTACATTAAATATCTCTTTTCATTTAAACAGAGTGACTAATAAAATCAGTTGAAGATAACTTTCTTCTGTGCATCATCAAACAACTGAAAACAATTCTAGGCACACAATTTAAGTATTTAAATACGCGGAATACCGTTTACACAGTTCACAGACAGAATTCACTCCCTTGAGCTTAAGATTACACTTTAACAGATGAGGGTATTCCAGAAACGAAAACAAGAACCAAACTGACTAGTGGGTGTAGAGTCAACAGCGAAACTGAAGTAACGTAAAGAATGAATAAATCTATCAAAGCTGTAGGCTTTATGATAAGGGCTGTCGAGGCTTTAAGTTTCCATGCAGTAGTGTCTGATAGAAAGTCCACCTTATCAAATTTTACCCTGGTAGCCATTAGTTTTCTACCTGTTTCCGCTTTGTTTTTTGTTTGGTTTAGTTCAGATTTTTAAAATGTATATTTAACAAATTCAATTGAAAATTTGAAATTTTCCTAAAACATGTACCATTGATACAAGAGAATCGTGTTGTTGAGCGTAGCGGTTAAAGCGGGTGATTTCTATTCAGAAAGAACGTGGTTCAAATATTCATTCAGAAAGACAGATATAGGTTTCAGGTGATTTCAAGCGGATGCCGTTGTGATTCCTCTGCAAAGCCCACATCTCATGGAATCATTCGGCACGGGAACTGCACGGTGTGATTGCATGAATACTCAGTACCATATCATGCAAATATAATTGGACATTACAACTACAACATACTTTTAATTTAGAAGGTTATGATCGCACCGTCGGTGCATTTAGCAAAGAGAAATTATAACTAGCTGATAATTTTTCCTTTGTTGGGGACCCCAAACATAATTAAGTTTTTAAACTATAACACTGTCGCAGCAGTCTGTATGTTTTTATTATTTGCACGAACGTGATTTCGGCTTATGGTCCATTATCATGGGCAACTGGGAAAGGTACCAGTACATATCAGACATGTCTGCCTAACACGTCATCGTCAAAAATATGAATTGTAATGTTAGACGACAACGTTACGCCGACATGTCGACATGTGACATATATTGGGATCTTCCCCAGTTGTCCATGATAACTGCTAAAAATTCGAAATGATGATAACGAAATAATAAAAAGCATAGAGTAAAATGGTGACAATGTTGTCATTTTAAAAAATTATAACTGGTTCTTGAATATCACCGATGTTTAAATGTTGCTCGGAGAAGCAGCATTTCCATTTCTCGGACTGGCAGCTACCGCCTGAAATTTACTGTGAAATTTCAGGAGGAGGTTAAACATTGCCTGACAGAGAAAGGCTTTTCGAACGTTGAAAATATGCGTAAACATCTATATGATAGATCAGAAGGTGTAGACATGATGCAGAATACTGCATTGTCTCGTCAATATCAAAAATAATTTTGGAAGCACACCTTTGCGAAATTCCTTGATATGATGACCCACTCTCCTTTCGATAACGAGCTCACTTATAGATTTTCCAGCGTGGGAGAAATCATCGACCGTAACACTGAGATAAGGAAGCTTCCTTAGATTCGACCTGAGTGCTTTACGGAAACCACTAGGACACGTAAGTCAAAATAGACAAGCCATGTTATAGGAGAGGGAGGTAGGGTGGGCACAAATGATTAACAGTTATTGTTGAATAAATAATAAAACTGTGATGGGCTGTTGCCCTGGAGCAGCAGAGCGCGGGACGTTTCCTTAAATGCCAGGGCCGAGCCCTGCAAAACCTGAGACCGGCCTGCGGCTGGCAGCACCGTTACTCTAGGCTACCCAGCAAGGCCTTGCAGTTTTCTTGCAGGTAACGCCATTTTTTGTCTACATACTTTCAACGGAAAACAGAACGCTACGTATCCTAAATGAGTGCCGCAAACATTTTGAAAAAAAATCATTAACTAAATCAAGGTATAATGCTGATGCTTGAACAGTTTTTTCAGTAATAGTAGTAGTAGGCGACTTCCAATGTACAGCTGGTTGACTAGGAAACAGACGCAAAGAATACATGTTTGACACATTATTTTGACTTTTTGCAAAGAGTTTACAATGTACTAGAGCTTTTATTTTTCTAATTAACAGCACATTATTGTGAGACTTTACGGCGCTATCGATTGCATGCTGGTTTCCCAACTACTAATGCTACGCACTAAAGAAACAAGAATTGTTCGCTTTTTAACCAATATAAGTAAAAATTTTTCTGTTGGGTCCAGAAATACAGAATTCCAAACAGAAAAATCTTTATAAGCAACAAATGTCTCGAGTTCACAATCCATTTAATTGACAGCTTCAGTAATAAGCAAGACATCACTTTCCAGCTGCAAGTGGTGGAAATATGTACTGGTCCTGTTTTTTCTTCGTTGTGGGTTATTTAATAATGCGTTAAGTGGTTCGTGCTCCCTAAATGGAAGGCAGAAATGAGCTTCCTGTGTGTGAAGGTTAGTCCATTACGTCATAGTCTATAAACTTTCTAAGTTTTCTTTCTTGAAAAAAAAAATTGTTTATAATACAGATGAATAATGCAATTCGATAACAATAAAAGTTCGTTATTTATGCTGGAAGTGTACACACATCACATGTAGGGAATGTTTCTCCCAAAACAACAATATCTATTTGTGAAGAATCCTCATTCAGAGTATACAATTACAATAAAATGACGTATCCGCGTAATATTAGCAATATATATGAGTAATTAGACTTTTAAAGTTAGTACTGATAGTATGTCCAGTACACAGATATACATATTGTTCGCGTTATAAGACGAACTTAAACCATAAAGTGATGTTTGCTGCAACTTTACTTCTTTGTTGTTTTCTGTAACTGTCACTAAACCCGCGCATACGTTTGTCATTCATTATTCCTTGTGCTCACGCTGGCCTATCGTTATCGTTGCACACGACATAGCAAAAAAACTTGAAAAGGTGCATGTCTTTGCAAATTACAACTATGCATTCGCTTGAGCGCTTTGTTGCCGTAGTAGCTAAGCAGTTGCAGTGTTGCTGCGTGCACTCGCTTGTAACAGCAACACAATCTTTGTTTTCTTCGGAGCTCTTAACAGGCACGGCACGAAACGCACAGAACCTACATCGATTTCGTATTTTTTTGCGATAACATTACACTCTAAATAGAAAATGCACCACTACGAGGTAACTACGTGGCGCCCTTTTAGTCGAGTGGGTTATTTGGCGCTGGCTGAAAGCACACGTAGCGATTTTATTTCCAGCGTTCTAACAAACTGGCTTCAATATGCGGTACTGATCAATAAATTTCTTCATAGGATCAAAAACAATATTAAGAGAAAGCGCGTTTCTGACAGCTACTGACAATGCCACATGCTGGCACTACGGGCGCTCCGACAGTGACTTCAATTCCTACGACCACTGGACGACAATAGCAACTATTTCCTTCGAATGTCACACTCCCAAGCAAATAATCCTGCATAAATGGTCTTAGTGATTTCTCAAGCAATCAGGGAAATTATTCTCCTTTCGTTGTGAAAACTGAGCGCACTCACAGACAACGAAAAATTTGACTGTGACGGGTGACAACAGGTTGTTCATAGTCGGCAAAGTCTGCGTAACGGCGAAACTTCGACGAACAGAAATTCCCGAAGGTACAACAGATGCAGCGGGAAACACCTGTTACGTCAGTTTATATGATCTATCATTGAAACACCTGTTAACTGGAAGGCGCCTAAAATTTTCCGCGAAAATAAGCAACAAAGTCCAGCAGCGTAATTAGAAAAAAATAGTAAGTTACCTTGCCATTTACTTCGACTTCCGCGTCTTCTGCAGCGACACAGCTCTAACCGCACGGACGTCTACTGTCAAAACTTTGGCCCGCTGTTGGTGGCTGGACCATGCGGCGCGCGAGAAAGAAAAGCGTCTGCGCTGTTGCGGGCAAGTTGAATGTCTTTTGCACTACAGAAGAAAGGTACCGGGCAGTGTCACTGCTGTCGCTCGACTGATGCTCCCGTCATCACGCGCCGCGGTCGGATTAACGTTCCTCACGCTTGGCGATGTACCATCTGACTGCACCTAACCGCACGTTTACGATGAAATAACTGTTATTTGTGGGCAATGAGCTCGGCTGCGCTGAAAGAGCTCGGCTGCGCGCAGAGCCATCTACCGTCGCGCCGCGAAGCATGCAACCTGTCCTGCCATCTGCTGCTGATATTGAACATTACAAGACCCACGCTACATTAAGTAGTTAGCCGACTTCGCTACTACGTGACGCACTAGTACAAAGAACAAATGGTTCGACAGATACGAGGGAAACAAACTTTCATGTGGCCGTGCTTAGTTTTTTCGTTGAATCAAATATGTTCTTTTTTTACTATACAAATAGTTCATGTTTTTATTATATTACTGCCGCATTTGAGTCAATGCCGCCTCTTTTCTGCTGTAGCTAATACCTTTCCTACATTTGCAATGTTCCTCAAACTGAAGGTAAATAGCAGTCTTGACTTTAGCACAGAAGTGAACGGCTGCGCGGAATCGACGTCTTCTTGCAACAAATCATTGATTTCTGTCATCCACTGTTCTAATAATGCTGGCGAAACAAACGCTGATGTACTGCCGGAAACTGATCAACAAGTAAGTACTCGCAATAGGAACTCTCTTCTCATGAAGGGCCATCAGCAGCATTGTCATTACGGGCTTTCGCATTGCTTAATGTTGTAACCATAACTGAATCATTTCAAAAGTCTTCATCCTCCGTATTTCTTGAGCTATTCGTGTGTTCTATAGCGACTGTTAAATATTAGTAGTTGAAAATTAGAAATTTTCTGCCTAGCCTCATCTTGAGAGGAAACCAACAAATGGCCTGGAATAAACAAAAAAAAAAAAAAAAAAAAAAATACGTTCACCATTTCAATTCTTCCTTCAGTCTGTGCGGAAAGTGGGTTAAGAGGTGCATAAGTATTCAACTGACGATTGTTAAACAAATGATCCTTCACGTTTGAAAAGTCTGTTTAGTTTATCAAAATCACTCAAATTTTATTTCATTTCTTCTGCTTTTTCCCCTCCCTGCGCCATCGATCTCTAAAATTGCTCTAAACTGTAAATGCGAAGGTTTATCAACTGGTTGTATGACTCTAGGCCTACCCATATCTTTGTAAAACTACTGTGGGTATGGTAAACATTTAGCTCGGTAAGCGTCAAAACGCTCCTCGCCAAGAATTACTTTCCCAGACTGAAGTTGTCGCTTATGTCACAGATGTGCTTATTCATTACTGCAGCCACTCTCAATCACCTAGTGGTAAATATAGTGATATGGAGTCAGGAGTTGTGCGCAGGGTAACATTAGTAAGATCTTCGTACACGATCCACTCACGTTAATATGACTACCGCATATGTTCGATGTCAGCCTGCAATAACCATCCAATGACGCCAGGTGGCAGCACTAACAGCGGGGGGGGGGGGGGGGGGGGGTCCATGAAGCGTGTCGGGGAGACACAGAAAACAGTGCAGTCGTTGCTGTAATGCGGAAACGGAGCGATTTATCTGACGTCTAGAAAGGCATGATCATTGGATTTCGGTCCAGGAATGGAAGCAGTTCCGAAACGGCTAAGTTTGTGAACTGTTTGCACGCTACTGTGATGAAAATATATCATATTTGGCAAAATGGCGCTATCAAAACCGACACTCACGTGCACCACGGACCAAAGATGAAGAGGTGAACGACGGCTACGAAAATGAGTACGGGAGAATAGATGTTCAACTGTTGATCGTCCAGATGAATCAAGGGAATACCTACAGGTTGTCCTCAACGACCGTTCAGCGAACGTTGCTGCGTGTGGGCCTCCGCAGTAGGCGCCTGGTTCACGCACCGATGCTGACTGCTTTTCATCGGCGACGAAGGCTGGAATTTGCACGCCAGTACCGGAACTGGACGTCCACTGCGTGGCGACAGGTGGCCTCTTCAGATGAATCACATTGGCTTGTTCGACGCTGCAACAGTTGTCCGAATGATCCACACTGGAGGAGGGAGCATTCCCTAGGTTTTGTCGTCATTCTGGAAGGCACAATGGATCAACAAAATTGTGCATCTATCTTTGGGGAACATGTCCACCTCTGCATACAGTTTGATTTTTCCTCGGCACACACTACCAGCACGACAATGCAACGTGTCACACAGCTCGCCATGTACGTACGTGGTTCGAAGAGCAGCAAGATGAGTTTACACTACTCTCCTGGCCACCAAATTCCACGGATTAAAAAGTCCAATCGAGAATATATGGGACCACCTTGATCGGGATTTCCACGCCCTGAATCCGTAACCGAGAAATCCAGCGCAGCTGTCCACGTCACAGAAGTCGGTATGGATCCACATCCCTGTCGGTAGGTTCCAGAACGTCAGTGGCTGTCTTCGTGCACGTCCAAGGCGCAAAAGGTGGTTTTTCAGACAGGTGGTGACGTCAGTGTGACTGGACTGTGCACATTTTTCTCAAGTTAAGGGGCTTAATATGAGAAAAATTGGAAATGTCCTGGCAGGTCATAGTGCACATATATTACTAAAACTAAACGGAATTTATGCGTAATTATATCTCAGGGAAGAAAAAATATTGAGATGAATGAGTCATGAAATGTATTCGCAGTTGCGAATACGAAAAACCACCAGCTGTGAAAAGAGAATGATGGTAATGAAAATTTGTTCTGGATCGAGACTCGCTTTACGCGAACGGTCACCTTAAACGCTTTAGCTATCTGTGTAAGGCTCATAGCCAGATCCAGACTTTCATATATCGTCATTCCCGCGTCACAATCTTTAGTCATACAAACATTATGTAATTCCGTACAGGGGAGGACATTTTTATTGATAATTGTTACCTGATATCGGCGGATAAATACGATATTGCAGTGCCTGTGTTCTTAAGAAGAGCGATGCAATGGACGAAGGAAAATTGTATCTTTCTCCTTAACAACACAGGTACTACAATATCGTATAAATGAGTCATCTTGCAGTGTAGATATGTAAAGCCAATCTCCAAGTACACTCTTCGCAAGAAGTATACAATACCGACAAAGAGAATGACAAAGTAGTAATTTTCTAGAATCCTGTATCAGTTTTCCTGAAATCTCTTGTCCCATAATCAGTGCAAATAGAAACGCACTGCTAATGAACAACTATTTGGGTAAAGAATAGTATTAGAATATCCTGCAGAAGGAAACGACAGCTGTGAATCTAAACTCCATCGACAAATTTTCAGAAGTTGTTCAGGGATATTTTGTGAATATTGTGGTATAACTACCCGTGATCTCCGATGGTGAGCTGCAGATAAATAATGTAATTATGATTCATTCAGTTTGTTTCCTCAGTTGCCTTCATTTCTGTGAAAATACGTTCACAACAGTGAAATAGGATGCAATATATAGCCAACGAAACGTGCAACATAGAACATTGAGTAATACGACAATCCTCAGACGAAACGTGCACTTTCATCACAGTGTGTTCTGTCAGCATACGGTACAGTATATAACAAAGGAAGAACTGGTCCATTACAGGTGTTATTCAAGACGTTGATCATCATGATCACAGAAGAGTTAACAGCGACTGTCTTACTCTAGAATTCACGCATATGCGAACATCCTAGCAGCCAGATCCATGTCTGTATCGACCGAAATATCGTGTCCTAGGCTGTTCACACGACCCCAGAAGAATGTCATACCGACCACAGAACAGAACCACCGCGACCAATCCATTGTTGCCAAAACTTTATGCTAGTGTGTTTCCTAATATCGAGTACAAAGTGAGCCGGAACCCCACCATATTGATGCGATACTTCCCGAAAGAAAAAGTGAGGCACCCAGAAAGTGTCGCCGGGGTGGTAATGTAACTTGGTACACATACACACCATCGTGCGGTATGCAAATGATTAGAGTTGCAATTCTCTGTGACAAGTAGAATGGCCACCACAGAGCATTAGTCTTTCTCGTCTTTAGTTTTGGTACCAGGCTTGGTAGGGCATATCAGAGACGTGAAGAACAAGTGTTGAGTAATCACTGTGAAGAACACGGAGATGCTGCGTACTCGTGTGAGATAGCGTTATCGGTACCTGACAGAGTTTGAAAAGGTGGCTGGTTGTGGGTCTCCATTTGGCCGGCTGATCGAAACGTGCAATACCTAGATCTGTAAGGCATTCGAATGTGACAGTGGCCCGAAGTTGTACTGCATGGGAACGTGGAACAGGCATAACCGTCACCAAGGCTCCAGTCTACCGTGTCTGACCATTACAAGGAGGAATCGCTGTATTGGGCACCAAATACACCGTAACCCCTTCACACGTGCGCCTGCCAGTAGAGAACAAGTAATGGCCTCCCTCCAACATTTTGCATCATCGCGCACCATTGGTCGGAGACTAATAGTAGCCGGAATACGGAATTACCGTACCAAACGTAGGCTACCGTTAACAACACAACACAAACGGCTGTGTCCGGACTGGTGCCGTGACTGGGAAGCATGGACGGCTGATAAATGGTGTTGCATTGTGTTCATCGATGAGCCGCGGTTCTCTGCCACCCCGGGTGACCAACGTCGGCTATTGTGATGGCTACCCAGAAGATGTCCAATTCTTCCAGTGCTTTTGAGAGTCACGGAGTGTTACTTCTGACGTCACTGTGTGGGGAGCCATCGTGTATGACTTCATTCACATTTAGTTGTGTTTGAAGGAACTCAGACGGCACACTGGCAAGTCACGGACAATCTGCGTCTTCATGTGTTACCATCCATGCGACAGTACCATGGTGCCATTTTCAACAGGACCATACTCGTTCCCATACGCCACGTGTCTCTGTGAACTGTCTGCTTTGTTGTACTCCCGTGGTCAACAAGATCCCGACAGAACACGTGTGGGACCAGCTCGGACACCTGTTCCTTCCCGATACCGGTATCTAGAAACAGTTGTGGCCAGCTTGCCTCAGGAGAGGATACAGCGGCCTTATGACAGCCTTCCCAACCGAGTCATTGGATGCATCCAGGCCAGAGTGTTTGCAACATCAAGTTGGCACATACTGCCAATTTCTTTGTAAATGTGACTTGATTTTGTAGTCATTGCATTAACATTATACATCTTCTCAACCCGTGAAGTCTCATACCGTTTTCTCTCCCCTCCTAAGTGCTTTTTTTTTTGTCAGGTAGTGTATACAGGGTGGTCAGAAACAGTCTGAAAACTTGCAAGGGTGTTACAGGGCAGTTTGAGCTGAGAAGTAATTGATGATAAAAAAATTCGATATGTCGCGCCGTTTCCGAGCTATTCAGCACTGAAGTTAGCCAATCAGGCCGTTGCGCGGTCAAATTCAAGTGGCCCGCAAGAGACGGTATCGGCAAACGTGTTGTTTGCTGGTGTCCTTGAACGGAACAAGAGAGCGATACAAAAATTAGACGTGGGACGGTAGTAAGGATTGAACCCAAGCCAAATGCTGGACGCTCTCGTGCGCTACTATCTACGCTGTAAGAACAACTGACACTAATTGTATCTGGCCATAATCTTTTGACCCTTGCTGTGATCATACTGGTTGCTACTGTAAGACTATCTCAAAATGTTGCAGATCATTTGTTTATATCGGAGTTGGCACGCGTTTTACAGCTAGATATGTCTGAAACTTCCCGACAAATTAAAACCGTGTGCCGGACCGAGACTCCAACTCCGGACCTTTGCCTTTCGCGGGCAAGTACTCTACCGACTTCCGACTCTTCTCTCTCTCCCTTTTTTTTTTTTTTAGTGAATTGATGTTCACACTAGGCAGCCACTCTACCACCATTTTTCTGCTAGAGTTTTTTTTTTCTTTAATTTTCAGTGCAAGCAACATAAATAACGAAAATAAAAGAGAAAAATTAATTCCACCAGAGGAACTCGAAACTACAACTTTTTCATTTTTTTAAAGTGACACACTAATTACAATTTCTCAATGCTGTGAAACAAGTAAAGCGTCTATCTTTTTATATAATTAATTAATTTTATTTTCTTAAGGTCACAGTCAGCTATAGGCTGGAGGAGACAAGGTGGGCAGGGGTCGAATCCCGAGGCCTGACCACAGTCCCCCCTCACTCTATTTGCCGAGCTGCACCCTCATACCGCATTCTTTTTTGTTTTTTTTTTGCACATACCGACATTGGAGAAACAAATTAAAACTAGTCTACCAATCCAGAACCCTGAAAACGCCGCAATAAAGGATGACAGGCGGACCGAGTCCAAGTGGTAGGGGTGCCATGTTTCGTTTCGAATCGGGCGGGCGACTGCCACGCCGGGAACGTGACAGCTTAGTGGGGACGTAGTAAAAAAGCTGTTAAGATAATTGGCAAAAACAGGAGTGATAACGGCGACCGCGCGCAACCTCCGCATGAGCAGTCTGCAGGTACTGCCAAAAATCGAGGCACGAGTGATGAGCATCTCCATATGGATATGCCAAGTCCGGCCTTATTTTTTGTTAGAGAACTGCCCGAGACCTTGTGGCAGGAAAGGACTCTGGGTCAATAACATGCAGCAGCACTCGCAGAAAACACGCGACCAGTTGTCGCCCAAATAACCAAACATCCGCAACGGCTATACAATTGAAACGGTGTTGATCACCGTCGACAGAACGACAGACGGCGCAGAGGAGAGAGTCCGCCAGTTCTATGCCACGGAGTCGCTGATCAGGTGGATACTCCCACAAGTCGCAAAATACCAAATAGACCTGATATGCGTCGGAAAGAAACTGTGATAGCTGTGCCGCCAAATCACAGTCCATCGCAACAATTAGAACTTGCGTCCTACGACGTTAGAGGCGACACTATGCAAGAAACGGACGTACAAATCCTTTGCCCTCGGCCGGCGCGTTCGTGGGCAATCGGTGCGAGTATAACTGAGTTCCGCAACGAATGCGCGATGTGTGCAAACGCGGGCAGGATGCTACCGACCGGGACCGGCGGGGAGAGGGACACTGGCACAAGGACAGCAAGTATATGGTGCGTAATGGAGGCCTCGACACCGCGCCATTGTTTGTACATCGTGGCCATATGAAGTGCCGCCGCACGATAGCGTACGTTCGTAAGAGCAAGCCCTCCTGCACGTGGGAGGGAAGGGGGGAGGGGGGAGGGAGCAAGTGCCACAGCGGACTTTGAAGGTGGGCCCAGCCGTTAGAAAATATCCGAATGTCGCTTGAATGCTATGTCCTATCGTAATCGGCATCGGTAGAATCTGCGCAATATGAACTGTTCTGGATGCCATACAGGCGTTCAGGCACGCAACACGCTGCAAGAGATCGAAGCGGCTTAGCGAGTTGTGACTGATCATCGTACGGGCAATTCCCAAAACGTGACGGAAGTTGACCGCCGCTGTGTGGGACGTTGACTACGTTAAGGTGATCCATAGATAGCGGAGACGTTGGACACAGGGCAGGGGCGCCAGATCTTCCGTGGGTAGCTCGCGACCAACAGACAGCACCTTGGATTTGCGTAAGTTCATCACACTCTTAGCCACCCTCCCAAGAGCCGACATGTTGTCGAGGATATATACGACATCCTCCCGAGAACGAACCAGCACCATGAGGCCATCTGCGTATGTTCGACATCGAAAGATGCAACTGCGGAAGGTGAGTCCAGGTAACTGGCCGTCAGCAGACCTATGAGTGGCTCCAGCGCCACCGCATAAAGCTGCATGGAGAGGGGACAGACTTCGTGGATCGACCGTTGGATCGGTAACGGATCCGCCACACGCCCATTGAACTGGACCAACGAATGCACGCCGCTGAAGAGCCGCCGAAGGACGCTGATGAACCGGGCACGGAAACCGATGCTTTCTAAGACAGAATATACACTACTTGCCATTAAAACTGCTACACCAAAAAGAAATGCAGATGATAAACGAGTATTCATTGGACAAATATATTATACTAGAACTGACATGTGATTACATTTTCACGCAATTTGGGTGTATAGATCCTGAGAAATCAGTACCGAGAACAACCACCTCTGACCCTAATAACGGCCTTGATACGCCTGCACATTGAGTCAAACAGAGCTTGGATGGCGTGTACAGGTACAACTGCCCATGCAGCTTCAACAAGATACCACAGTTCATCAAGAGTACTGACTGAAGTACTGTGACGAGCCAGTTTCTCGGCCACCATTGACCAAATGTTTTCAGTTGGTGAGAGATCTGGAGAATGTGCTGGCCAGGGCAGCAGTCGAACATTTTCTGTATCCAGAAAGGCCCGTACAGGACCTGCAACATGCGGTCGTGCATTATCCTGCTGAAATGTAGGGTTTCGCAGGGATCGAATGAAGGGAAGAGCCACGGGTCATAACACATCTGAAATTTAACGTCCACTGTTCAAATTGCCGTCAATACGAACAAGAGGTGACAGAGACGTGTAACCAATGGAACCCCATACCATCACGCCCGGTGATACGCCAGTATGGCGATGACGAATACACGTTTCCAATGTGCGTTCACCGCGATGTCGCCAAACACGGATGCGACCATCATGATGCTGTAAACAGAACCTGGATTCACCCGAAAAAATGACGTTTTGCCATTTGTGCACCCAGGTTCGTCGTTGAGTACACACCATCGCAGGCGTTCCTGTCGGTGATGCAGCGCCAAGGGTAACTGCAGCCATGGTCTCCGAGCTGATAGTCCACGCTGCTGCAAACGGCGTCGAACTGTTCGTGCAGATGGTTGTTGTCTTGCAAACGTTCCCATCTGTTGACTCAGGGATCGAGACGTGGCTGTACGATCCGTTACAGCCATGCGGATAAGATGCCTGTCATCTCGACTGCTAGTGATACGAGGCCGTTGAAATCCAGCACGGCGTACCGTATTACCCTCCTGAACCCACCGATTCCATATTCTGCTAACAGTCATTGGATCTCGACCAACGCGAGCAGCAATGTCGCGATACGATAAACCGCAATCGCGATAGGCTACAATCCGTCCTTTATGAAGGTTGGAAACGTGATGGTACGCATTTCTCCTCCTTACACGAGGCATCATAACAACGTATCACCATGCAACGCCGGTCAACTGCTGTTAGTGTATGAGAAATCTGTTGGAAACTTTCCTCATGTCAGCGCGTTGTAGGTGTCGCCACCGGCGCCAACCTTGTGTGAATGCTCTGAAAAGCTAATCATTTGCATATCACAGCATCTTCTTCCTGTCGGTTAAATTTGGCGCCTGTAGCACGTCATCTTCGTGGTGTAGCAATGTTAATGGCCAGTAGTGTAGGAACACATGGCGCACCCTGTCAAACACGCTGTTAAAATTTACGGCTACGACCGCCGCACGAAGTCTGCACGCCACTGCCGGCGCAATCACGTCACGACAATCTGTAGTGGCTGTCTGGACGTTAACTGTGCCACCTGGTGTCGTTTGGTCAGTGGAGAGGACTCGTGATAAGAGAGATCTGCAGCATGCCGCCAGTAACCGTGCAAAAATCTTGTAATCAATATTTAATGAGGTGGTATGGTGATGTTGTGCCGTCTTAATTTCAGGTGTCGATTTATGAACGGTAACAATAATACCCCCAACATAAACTTGGGGAATCGCGGCTGCAGACGTTATCAGATCATTACACGTCTTCGTCCATCGTGTAGACATGAGACAAAAAACGTACGATAAAATTTAGTTGAGAGACCATCGACGCCTTGCGACTTGCACAGGACACCCGTGAAGATAGCGGTAGTTACCTCGGAGGTCACGTAATCCGCTCCTCAACCCTGAGGGCGCATGGAAAGTCCACGGCGACAGGTCGAAGTCCAGGACGGCCCCATCATCGGCACAGTACACTCTACAATAATGTTCGACAAAGCTATCGATTATGTCCTCTTGGCAGGTGACCCGCTGCGCACGTTTCTCAGTTTTGTCTGCAGTGCCTGGCTCGTGCACAATATGATGTGTGGATGAATTCTACCGCCACACCGCATCGGGTTTGCGGGGACGCACCACAGCTCCATTGCATTTTCCAGTGAGCAATCGTTTGTAGCTTCCCCTTAACCATGGTGCGTTCAGTTTGCACTTCCGGGGAAGGTGGCTGGCCATCAAGGTCGTGGAGACCGCTGACGTACGAGTAGAAGTCTGTGGTGTGGTTGTGCCCTGCTCTAAATGAGGAACATGTGACGGAGCGTCGGTTTAGCACACTCCAGCCACCAATCAATCACTGACGCTTATGATCAAGGACGCCGTTCGCCCCTTGTTCACGTCTCAGTGATAATGTTGGCAACAATTATGGTTCTCCAGATGCGGAGTGGTGAATTTCCATGGTGGCCGACCCCTCCAAACCTGCTGGTGGGAAAGAAGCAGTGTACAGATATATGTGCAGTGGTCAGAACACCAAAGGCCAGGGCTCTACATCGAGCACCGCATCAAACAGTCCACGGGAGACATAAATGCGGTGTAACCGACTTGCCGAGTGGCTCGTATGAAACGCGAATCCCGGGTCTCTGCGCACCGTAACTTCTAGGTATCCCCTGGGCTAGATCGCAAACAATGAGACTCAGCTTGTGGCACGCTATAAAAATCGGGTATTGACCTTTCCGGCTGAGTACGCAGCTAAAGTCCCCTCGAAAGAGATGTTGAAATCGCTATAAGAACAGTGGGGCAATCTCCTCCACACAAGGTCGCGCACTTTCACGCTGATGCCTGGCACCAGGAGGTGCATAAAAATTAATGACAATCGTGGAGAGAATCGTAAACGCCATAAGACAGGAGATACATGATGTCCTCAATCAAGAGGCCACTCTACAGCCAAGGCGACCTTACGAGAGACACAGAAGTCGTATCCTGCTATCCGCGGTAGCGCTGCTAATGCACCTCCTGTAACAGTGCAATGTCTAGTTCGGAAGCCTACATTATATCTTTCAGGAGATGGATACTGACTGACACATGGACACCATTGACATTCAGTGTCACGATACGGTATGCGTGAAGCTGTGTGCCACCGGGTTGGGTGGGGGTGGTGTGGAGGGGGGGGGGGGGGAGGGCTACGGGTGGCTGCTGTAAGGACGCGGCGGCGAAGACTCCTGTACGGGATCTGCTGTTTCTTCAAAATCCTCGCTCCACGCCAGCGGTGACTCCGTCGCCCGCCGACACCTCCAGAGCGGCAGGTGTCGTTCCTTCTTCGGTAGGAACTTCAGAAGCAGGAGTACTCCGTTCCGTCGTTGCCAGAGCCACTGAGGGCCGCCGTTCCACAGACGCACTCACGACACCGTTGTTCACTGCCTCAGACATTGGAACGTTGGTTTACTCAACAGGTAGTGTATCAATTGGACAGGGAGATGTGTCCCGTTCCGACATCGAACGATGCCTGCTTTTGCGTCTTTTAGGGGAGCGTTGTTTACGCAGTCGTCCTTCCGTGTCCGAAGACGGGAGGGAGTCGCACCGGTCAGGCAGAAAGGCCGCCATAGCGACAACTAAAGAGTCGACCAAGGAGTCACGTTCGACATCGGCGTCGGCCACTGGCGCAGCCGGAGCAACCACAGGAACTGAGGACAAGGCTGAAGCCACATCGTCAGTCACGTTGTCCACAACCGGTCCATGACATATCGGAACACTGTCCTTCAGCTGTTTATGTGATTCCGAGAGCCGCCGGCTGACCGGCAGCGCCTGAAGTGCCGTCGCATATGTGATCGGAAGTATCGTAGACAACATGGGAAGTACCACTCCTCCAGTCGGTAGCTGTGTTATCCGTCGCTGCAGACATTCAGACCTGGTGTGACCCACTTTTCCACACCCAGAACAAGTACGCGTCTGTCGGTCGGACATGATTACGACCCGACACCCGCTGATGATTAGATAAGACGGAACATGGCTGCGCAGATCAATTGTGATTTGACGCACTCCTAAGGACAGGGTATCAGCGGAAGTGGGCCCAGCGTTATGCCTTATGATCACGTACAGCACCGTATTGCCGGAAAGCCGCTACGACGTCCTCTGCAGGCACCGGTAATGGCAGTTCGAACACGCGAATAGTTCTAATGCCTAATCCCTCATGTTCGACTTTGACCACGGCGATATTACCGTCAGCTTGACGGAAACGAAGTCCCTGTTTGGTCGCTTTTAAAACGCGCTCTAACGCAGCAACATGGATCATTTTAACGAAAACGGTGTCGCTGAGAATCTTCGCCTCCTCACGGAGGAAACGTTCCACAGCTAAGGCTTCCGGTCGTGCGTATTCCGGACAACAGTTGAATCGTAATGTCGATTTTCTGAAGTTACTCGTATTTGCATGATCTCAGTGTGCGAAGCTCACGTGTAGGCTA
The DNA here is from genome assembly GCF_021461385.2 of Schistocerca piceifrons. NCBI lineage: Eukaryota > Metazoa > Arthropoda > Insecta > Orthoptera > Acrididae > Schistocerca > Schistocerca piceifrons. The sequence continues at coordinate 420,148,628 of NC_060149.1, read as the reverse complement.
AGTCGCAAGCAAACAATCACGAGGGCACACGCCCCACAGGCGGAAGTACGGCACGTCCTCTCCGGGTGGCTGCTAAAACCGGACTGAGCTACCCAACCACGACTCACGACCCGTTCTCTCAACTCTACTTCCGCCAGTACCTCATCTCCTACCTTCCTAACTTCACAGAAGCTTTCCTGCGAAACTTGCAACACTAGCACCCCTGGAAGAATAGTGTGCAGATACTGCTTAGCCACAGCTTGGAGGATGTTTGCAGATTGATATGATCACAGTTAGTGTTGATAAACATTTTGAATTGGCAACCGTTGAACTAAAAAAGTTAGACACCCTTAAGATGAGCGTGTACCGTTCACCTAGTGGTAATATGGACTCTTTCTCCAAGAAACTAACTGAAGTCCTAGAAAGAGTCACAGCCATCAAAACTGACGTAATAATATGTGGAGACACGAATATTAATACAGGTGTTGAGAGTGACATTGATATAAACTTCTAAAACATTTCGAACACTTTTTCACTCTTTGAAGTAACTTTTCCGAGTACGGACTGCTGTGTGGCTCTATATGAATGTTTGAAAAGAGAATATTTGAAGGTTGGTATTTTGATATTTCATAACTCACACAAATAATTCGCTTAAGTTACCCTGTGGATGATGAACTTGGGCAGTATCAGAAATAATTATTACTTTCTCTTATGGTGTGTAGATGAAACTGCTTTCACCTGTCATCCAAGAATTAGTTATAGCTTCATCTTCCTCAGATACTTCCAGTATTGCCTTTTGTATTATCCTCCTTAATTTTCGACTTGACATTTGTATTAATAACCTTAATTCCGATGCCACATAGTCTCCAAACCCCTGATGTTCATCAACAGGTTTGTGCATCGCTTTTATTGCCTTGTTTAGAATAGTGTCCGAATTTTCCTCGGTATTTTTTTCTTTTCAATAGTCTTCTTTCCTGTGCTTTTTCCTGGACTGTATCTGTCTCACACTCATCATCTTCCCTGACGTTTTCTGATCCCTAAAATAAACATTGTAATGTAATATTTATCTTCAAAGGGATAAATTTCAGATATAATTTTGTTTTCTATAATTTTAGGTACCTTCAACAGAAGAAGAATGGTTACAAATCGCTACTGGTTTTGAGAATAGATGAGATTTTCCAAACTGTATTGGCGCTATGGATGGAAAACATGTAGTCATACAGGCTCCCAAGAAATAAGGCAGTGTGCTATTGGCACTGATTGGACCTGACTACAGAGTTATATACTTCGATGTGGGCAGTAATGGTAGAATATCTGATGGTGGGGTTTTTAATAATTGTAGACTGTCAGAATGTCCTGAATCTAATTCTTTGAATGTACCAGTTCCGCGAAATTTGCCTGGTAGAACTGTGCAGATATCTTACGTCATTGTTGCTGATGATGCATTTGCTCAAAAAATTATATTATGAAGCCCTACCCTTTTAGAGGCCAACCAGAGCAAAATCGTGTGTTTAACTATCGGCTCTCTAGAGCAAGAAATGTGTCTGAAATCTTTTTTGGGCTTATATGCACACGTTTTCGAGTATTACGAACGCAAATTCTTCTAAACCCAGAGAAATCGAGGCAAATTGTCAAAGCGATTTGTGCTCTTCACAGCTGTTTACTCACAGAAGAGAGTAGAAATTCCGTTTATGCCCCACCTGGCACGTTTGATTCTCAAGATTTACAAACGCAAGGAGAATGGCGCAAAGACATATGGACAGAAATAAATATACCGCTTGAATCAATAAACATACATAATTGGCCACAGATGGCCAAGGAAGTCAGAAATGAATTCACAAACTACTTTGTTTCACCAGAAGGGGAAGTAGCCTGGCAATACAGACGTCTTTAAATTTCAATTGATTTTTGATGAGAGTGTAAACATAAATACATCTGTAATAAAAGTAATAAATACTACATGCAGAATATTAAATTTCTTTCACTTACCATATTATCTTCGGTTTCTTTTGGTTTGTAGGAACGAAACATAAATTTCATGGAATCAAAGAATTCCCATTTATTTTTATATAGGTCGTTTGAACTTTGTCCACTTTTTATTTTCTTCGATTTATTTAGTTCTTGATTATACTGCGTGCGCAAATTGTGGATTTTTTTCCGTATTTATGGCTCTGTAGTGTCGAATTCTGACGCAATAATTTCCAATGAGTCTTGTTTTTTAAACCGATTTTTAAAGTCCATGTGTTGTGTGTCCCACAACACGGGAAAACACTCCACTCGCTGAATAAGCCATTGTGTTTTTTCGCTCGTCCACACGAACTTCAAGACTGACATTTCGTACTGTATACACTTCTGCAAGTTCCGAAAAAACTTCTCGCAACTGGCAAGTCCAGCAAGTAATTGCAGCAAGCTACAGAGTACCGTTTACACTAGCTTGCGGAAGCTGCTTCTCCAAATTGACGAAACTTGCGGAAGCCAACTGGCTGCGGGTGTTTTCATATGCAGAGAACTTGCAGAAGTAGCTTCTACAAGCGACTTGCGCTAGTTTACTTGCTAGTGGACACGCGCCTTTAGACCATCTACGAGGGGCTCCTGAAAAATAGTTCCTCCGAATTTTTATTTGAAAACTCTTACTTCTTTTTAAATAAAGCAAATATCTACATATTTATTCTTCACTTCTACGTATTTGCAACCCTCTGTCGCTAGAAGACTCCGAATTTTAGTGAGTAACATGGCAGTGTGGAACGTAACTATGTCGGTGTGTGGGACACAGCGTGCTGTAATCGAGTTTTGAATTCGAAGAGTTCGTCCACACATGGACCACCCTCTCCATCGGCATAACAATGCCAGACAACACACGAGTGCTGTGACAGCTTCCACAATCCTTCGCCTTGGGTTCACTGTCATCGATCATCCTCCATATAGTCCTGATTTGGCCCCATCCGAGCTTCACCTTCTTCCAAGACGTAAAGAACGCCTTCGAGGACTTTGTTTTGATAGTGATGAAGCGGTGCAAGTAGAGGCGAGTTTGTGGCCCGTAAACAGAGTCAAATATTCTATTGACGGTATCAACAACTGGTCTCTCGTTGGGAGACATGCGATAGTCGCCAGGATGACTATGTTGCGAAATACGTATGTAGACATGTAGAATAAATATGTAGAATGTTAATAACATTTATTTTATTTAAAGAGTTTTAGAAGTTTTTGCATAAAAATTTCTGACACATTCCTTTTCAGCTCGTTCTTGTACTTGCAGATATCATCAGGGAAAATTGTAAAGTATTTATGAAAGATCTTGGCGTCACCGAGTATTGCTGTCAGATAATAAAGCTAAGGCAGGCTTGGTAAAAACCCACAAAATTGCAGGTCCACAAAAGGATTTTCTAGGGCACTGACAACTCACACCTGGGGTGAGGTGTACATGGAAAACAACGTAGATTTTAAGTTTTCTAAATTCTGCACATGGTTTAAATTAATTTTTGAGGAGTCATTTCCGAAAGTAGCTACTACAACAGCAGTAAATAACGGAAATAGATGGTTTATTGCGGGTATTAGGAATTCCTCCCACATACTTACATTTTCAGTTTTTTAAAGAACACTACACTAATCCACAGTTCCAGGATTACTATCACAGGTATGAAAAATATTTAAGAGGCAACTGCTTACTGAAAGAAAGAGTTTCAGTGAAAAATTAATACACAATGCTGAAAATAAAAGCAAAACAGTTTGGTTAAGCTTATCCATTATGGATGCTTAAGAATGCGCGACTCTTTATTCGATATAAAGATAGAAAACTGTAATTATTCATGTTTTGAATACTTGTTTACGCTATAAACCGCTTTTCTAACCTTTTCAGGCTCGTCTTCAGATGGTGCAGAGGACTTTACAATGTTATTTCACAGTGTAATGGTGAGCGTTCTCGCAATCAAGCACCGAACATTACACTATGAAATAGTCATTTAAAGTCCTGTGCACCATCTGAAGACTAGCCTGGAAGGGTTTATAAGCCGGTTTATGGAATAAAAAAGTATTTTAAAAAGTGACTAGTTGCAGTTCCCCGTATTTATATTAGTTTGATATATCATAAAACATGAAATGGCATGTAGATGTATAAGATCATACAAATGAAAGACGTGAGAAGCGTAATAGAAAATCCACAGGAATTGGAAAACTTTACAGAATGAGATTTTTACTCTGCAGCGGAGTGTGCGCTGATATGAAACTTTCCTGGCAAATTAAATCTGTGTGCCGGACCGAGACTCGAACTCGGGACCTTTGCCTTTCGCGGGCTAGTGCTCTACCAACTGAGCTACCCAAGCACGACTCACGTCCCGTCCTCACAGCTTTACTTCTGCCAGTACCTCGTCTCCTACCTTCCAAGATCAGTTGCCCGCGAAAGGCAAAGGTCCCGAGTTCGAGTCTCGATCCGGCACACAGTTTTAATCTGCCAGGAAAGTTTCATTGGAAAACTTTGCTAATGATCGTTTCTCTGAAATTGTAGAGACATCGCAACAAAATATTTCTAAAACACTTGTACCACCCACAATCACTTACACAGCAAGCACAAACGATGTCGTTTTCCACAATAGCACTGAGGTCAGGAAGGCGATACAGAAATTAAAAAAATAAGAAGCCAGCAGGCATAGGTGAGATTCCAGTCGGTGTTCCGAAGTCTTGCATAGACAGCACACAGGGACCATTAACAAATATAATAACTGGGTCCTTTAGCTCAAGCATTTTTCCAGTGTGCTTAAACCACCCACTGTCAACTAGTGACAACTACTGGCCAGTTTCACTTACGTCTACATCCTCAAAAATAAATGAATCAGTCATGAAAGATAGACTAATGAGTTGCATGAATAAATACAAACTTTTTGTATACCGAAACACGGTTTGATTTCCGAAGTGGGAGAAGTACGATATCGGCTATAAGAGAATTCACAAAAGTGGTACTTGAAGCTCTTGACAAGTATGACTCTGTTACAAGCATATACTTAGACTTGCCCAAGAGTTTTGAGATTGTTTACTATAAAATAGTACTAATCACGCTAGAAGCACTAGGTGTAAGAAGAATAGTAAACGAGTGGTTCTAGTCTTACTTGGAAAACAAGTGCAGAAAATAGAGATAGTTCACATGACAGTTGTTGATGATTCTTTATTAAAAATTGTTGGGCAGGAAACATATAAATATAGGAGTACCTCAGAGAAGTGTACCGTATCAAATTCTATTCTTAATGTTGAATGCCTGAAGAAGAAGAAGAAGAAGAAGAAAAATGTGCATAAGACATGACCGGAAGTCAGTGTAACTTCGTATATGTACACACCATCGGCAGATATGTAAATGATTAGAGTTGCAGCTCCCTGTTAAAGGTAGAATGGCGTCCAGAGTACATTAATGAGTGTGAACAGCGTCCAGAGTACATTAATGAGTGTGAACAGCGTCAGATGTGCTGTGAAGGACACTGAAATGCTGCATACTCATGTGAGAGAGCGTTATCAGCAGTTGATAGGGTTTGAAAAGGGGCTCATTGTTGGTTTCCATTTGGACAGTTGGTCGAATCGTGCAATATCCATATTTGCGGGACATTTGGATGTGACAGTGGCCCGATATTGGACTGCATGAGGACGTGAGGTCTGGCATACTCGCCACCAAGGTTCTGGGCGACCAAGTCTGACCATCACAAGGACGGATAGCTATATTGTCCACCAAGCACAATGTAACCCCTTCAAATTTGCCTTTGCAATTCGAGAAGAAACAATGAACTCACTACGTGTCATCCCGCACCATTGGCGGAAACCAGCAAGCAGCAGGACTAGGGAACATGTGTAGGCTGCAGGGAACACCGTAACACAAACGGCTGCGTTTGGAGTGTTGGTGTGACCAGGAAGCATGGACTACTGATCAACGCCCAGCCCAGATGATTAAGCAAAGATCGCCGTTCTCGGACGCACTCTGCCTCCCATCACCATCTCTAATGGCACTCTCTCTCTCTCTCTCTCTCTCTCTCTCTCTCACACACACACACACACACACACACATATATATATATATATATATATATATATATATATATATATATATATATATATATAGCTTCATTTCTCAGTTCAGAATAAGGCCTTTTAGAGATTTCCCTTGTTTATTCTGTATAATTCGTGTCCCACTTTTCCATGTTCCCCTTAATTGTATGGCAAATTCGGCTACTGGAAATTCCTCCCCGAAATTTCCAGACGTGTCTCGCTGCCCCACACGCAGCTTTGTGGAATTTGATTGAAAAGACACGAGCTGTGCTGCGGGCCAGATCTCCACCAATCGGTCAGGAAATACGAAAGGAAAAGAAATGAAACAAACTAATTTTAATAGCAATCGCTAAACTCCTTGAGTCTGGCCCTGGATAATTTTCCAATATCAGTCACGGTCTAGGTTCAGAAGAGCACAAAAGGCTACACATAACAAAAATGAAAAAAAAATTTTAAATTTTTTTCGTGTGTGAGATTTTTAATTGTTCGTATTCGGGTAAAATTAATAATTTTAATTGATATAATTCAGTTAAATTTTAATTAATAAACTGAGCTGAATGTCCCCGTTTGTAGAAATGGGTGGGATTCAGAAGCAGAAGAAGGAAGGTGTCGACTGGCCCCAAAATTGGGGTCGTGTCGGTAATTTCCCTCTACTTCTGTTCAGCTAGAAACGCCTCTATTCATTATTCTGGGGCTGCAGACAGACAGGAGAGGGAAGGTGACTAAGGGTTCCAGCGTATTTAACAGGTGCAAACCTAAATAATATCAAAGTGTTCCTAAATTCAGTATATTACCTATCAGATAATCGACAATTTGACTGGGACAGTGACGTCAGTCAGCTCTACAATATGTACTCAAGGTTTCGCTCATCTTACTAAGAGGGCGATGGATTTGGATGTGTGCTCAGCCCACAGAAGTTTAAGGAATGAGCACCAGTTGTCGTGGTTGCTCAAAGCAAAACGAAAATATCAAGACAGGCGCTATAGACATTTGTACTGAATCTGGTTCATCACACAGTTCCCTCCAAACGCAGCGGCAGATGCGTTATTGTTGGACGATTAATTACTCACATCTGACAGGAACTGTGCAGGGCTTAGTATAAATGTGGCAGTGGTGCTTCATGCCAGAGACATTCCGCAATGGTACCTCAAGTGTGAACATCCTCGCAGACATGCAAAGGTTTTACGATGAGTGTGGACAGTTTGTGTTTCAGAATGTTGCGTTCTTGCATTCCAAAACACTGAGATTGTATTGATAACATTCTCAACAATCGTCGCTTCACCTAAACCATTTAGAACTGTACAGAGTGCGAAGACGCGCCGGACTGCAGCCTGGTTAAAGCACAATTACCACGGAAAGTGGTGAGATGAAGACGAAATGCTGTATGAAGAAATGGTGAAATCGCTCCTAATCTATGTCAAAGATCGTTAAGAAGTTTTGTGGCTTTGTGACATTTTCAAAAGTGCATCAATAAGGAACTTTGAAGATTATAACTGTGCAGATAGTCAGAGACTCTAGGAAATGTGTGATGGTGATTACATAAGCGATTACTTTTATTCCTCAGAAAATTTACAAATAAATTTAAGCTGGATTAATAATAAATGATACAGTCTGTTTTTAACAAACTCTATTTTTTATTTCTTCTCATCCTGCTCCTCCACCTCCTCTTACAGTGTTCAAATAAGTATTCCTTATACGCTGTCTGTATGGCTCGCTGAGTACTGGAGTTAAAATTGTAGAAGCTTGCTGAATACATTTCAGAAAGTGCCACCTCTCCACAGCAGACTGCATCTAAGGACCCATATGAACCTCTCTGTACATGGTAAGTGGCAACTTCTGGAAAATGTACATATGTACTTTGACATCAGTGTGAGTTTGTCACGTGTGAACGCAGCGCATCATAGTCCACAGAGTGAGGGGGCGCAGTGGCTAGCACGCTGGACTCGCAATTGGGAGGCCGACGGTTCAACCCCCACCGGTCATCCTGATTCAGGTTTTACGCGATTTCCCGAAATCGCTTAAGGGAAATGACAGGATGGTTCCTTTGAAAGGGTACGGCCGACTTCCTTCCCTAATCCGTTGTGACCGATGATCTTGCTGTTTGGTCCCCTCCCTTAATTCAACCAACCAACTGTCAAAGCCAGAGCTCGCGCCTGGGCCAACCCTCACAGAGAGGCAGGGTGTGTCTGCACAAGTAGCTGGCAATATCGCAGTCTCATGGGCAGGCCTTTTCAGATAGCAGTGGCTGGTGGCTGTCTGCAGTTTACGGCACGTGAATAGATGGATAGTGATTCTACCATTGAGGGAAAAGTTCTGCAACCATTGGGAGAATATTTGCCGGGTACACTAGGTTGAGGGTGAAGAGACATTTCGATCGCGAAATGCGTATTCTCAGTCCCCCAAATGCGCCAATTTTGCTTACTGACGAACTAATTCAAACGAAAGTGAGCTTCGTTGCTAAACCAAACCATATTCACATCGAAGTCCTGTTCGTCAGTTCTGTTGACAATAGTGGTGGCGAAACACAACCGCTGTTCCATGGTCCTTGGATTAATGGTTGATGGGTTTGAATTCTGTGTGGGAAGAGATGCAGGTCTTCAACAACAATTTGTCGCAGTGTCTCCTGGTCTATTCCCACCCGTTGTGCAGCTCGTCTGGTCGATTTCCTGGGGCTCGTTTGAAGCACTTCGGTGTCTTCTCGATGTTTTCAGGCGTTTTCATCCTTTTTGGACGATCGTCAATACCAACACTGTCATCACGAACACTACCCGTTCTCTCAAACTTGCGTATCAAATTCTTGATTGTTAGCACAGTTGGACCGGTTGTATTCGGCTTGAACTCGGTCACAAACTTCCTGTGAGCCACAGTTGGGCTGTTATTGCTCGCATAATAGTCCTTCACAAGCACTATATGCTCAGGCACGCTGTACCATGACATTTTCATGTGCAGATGGCCGACAACAACAAGGCACGTGTGCATGTGCATACTAACTCCCATCATGCCCCGCAGCTAACCGTGCAGTTTCAACGTCCTAACACAAACCGTTCACAAGCTATGACGATTTTATTTCATATAGTTCAATAATTGTCATCCTGTATCTGCCTCGGCACCGATAAGCATTCTCGTTTCCTATTGATTGCAATATGCGGCTTTCGCCTATCAAAAGGGGCACTTCAGCATGAACGGTCGTTCTGGTCTGTTCACAGATGGAAGTCACTTCTGTTCCCTCCACTAGTGAGTAGACTGACCAAAGCTCTCTTTGGAGATTCTCAGTAACTGTTCCAGTATTAATTCCTTACAGAGTAGACTGGCTGGATTGACGCTCTAGTGCTTGATACACTGCCGCATACTGTGAAGATAGAATGGGAGGTAGAGGCGTCACCTTCACAATGCACCACAGGGGCTAGGAGACTCTCGAAGTCAGAGTAAACGACGAAGTGGCATCCCTCCTGGTGGTCGGCCTTCTTAATCTTTAAGAATTCCTTATCCTGGGTAGGTATTCCCATACCTACTGCTTGCTGGTTTGAGTAGTCAGTGAGGTGCCTTTCACGATACTCACTCGTGATAAGCGAGTTCAGTCATCTAAGGTAAAAATTCCATGCTCCATTATATTTGGGCATTTGAGCGGAAAGTAGGCGAGACATGTTTTTGATTCACACGAAGTGTTGCTGCTTACCCTCAGAGATTAACAACTGGTCTACGTGTCTGGGGCACTGACTGGTTAATTTTGAAAGGTAGAAGGATCAATCTAATTTATGATTTACTTATTTTTTGTGTACAGAGTGCCCATGGTCGTCTTCGTCATCTGGCTTATGGACGTCCAGCGTGTTAAAGCATGTAAATGAAAAATCGTGGTTCTGCCTCTCGAATTTTGGAATGTCCTGAAATTTTACAGGGAATGTGATGCTATGGAAATAGTAATGCCGGCAGATATCAGGTGTTTTATACGTTCTCGGATCATGTGCATTTTAACGGCAATTTTTATCGCTAGCCAGAAGCGCCCATGCGAAGTAATAATTATCCTTAAGATTCTGGTCATTAATGCTTGCATGTTTTAGCAATATACCTTCCAGAATAAGGATGAAACTGGGTCACCCAATAAGTGGATCAATGACAGGCAAGTCCATATCCAGATGGAGAATATTGTCAAGTGCCTTGCTGGACTCTCCTTCCTGCATTTCGGAAGAAATGACCCAGTATGACGCTCTTGGTAAAGGTTTCGAACCACTCTGCGATTGACCGCCTCGCGATATCATTCCATTTCTCAGCCAACATCAGAATCACAGTCTTCCTTCGGAAGGTGTGTAGTTCACAGTACAGAACTACTTCGCACTTGATGGTGGGTTTCTCTCGATCATTGATGTATCCAGTGAATCCCTTTTTCACAACTGCTTGAAAAGCATTAAGGAAAGTGGTAGGCAGTCAGGAGCTCACATTTTAGTTATCAGTGCGGGAAAGCACCAGCAATCACTGAGTGGTCCAATGCAATTACAGGACTTAGTTGGTGATCGATAGCAACACAGGCTGCGGCTGCTGCTAGACCCAGCGCGGTGTCTCAGTGATCTCTGATGGTAGCGACATCCACGAAATGGGCCAGGCCACGGAGAGTGTGGCCCAGACCACGGCAAATGGACCGTCATGATGCCAGACTCGCCTGTGGTGTCGACGGCCTGGCCTGCACTACAGGTGACGGGGCAGGGTGCTGCCTGCACTTCTGGTTCTGTGTACATCATCACAGATGATGATGGACTGGGCTGCAGCATGGTTGCCTCTGGGTAAATCATCATCACGAGTGGTCGACCAGGCTGCTTGTACATCATCAGGGTAATGGACTGGACTGCATAATCATGACCAATGGACTGGGCTGCTGGTACATCATCACAGATGACGGGCCGAGCTGCTGCTACATGTTCAGCTGCAGGTGTACCATCGTCGGATCGGCTGCTGCAGGCACAAGACTACCACCCATAATATCCTCCATACCACCTGCACAGAAAAAGGAGGACAATATTAAGTAACTTGCATAATTAAATAAACAGATACGTCTAGGCGTCTATAGTGTTTCTACCCACGTCTGAATGAGTCCACAGGATCCTGTTGGCCGCTATCTCAAGCATTATTTGGTCCAAATTTGTCTGTGAATCCACACTCCCCTTCCCCTGGCTGACGTCATCGCGTGCACCTAGAATGTGTGTTGGGAGTTAGTATTGTAGAGGAAGAAGAGTAGAAAGAACAACCACTCACGTATTTACTACTCGATGACTGATGTCATCTACCACGAACCAACGCTTGAGAATGGCGTCATAGGTTGCATGAAAACATTCGCCCAGAATTCATCATCATCATCATCATCATCGAGGGTACCTACAAGAAGACAAGAGCACATCACTTTAGTAATGCAAGCATGCAACTCTGTATGGTACATCATTTTATTGTAAAGGAGAAGAACAGAAAGGACTACTATCGCTCCTTGACGGCTGGTGTCATCCCCCAAGAATTCACTGTAGAGAACAGTGTTGGCTCTGATACGCGGATCTTCTGCACATCGTCGTCATCGTCGGTAATCACTATGGCCGACTGCGGCTGTTGAGTTTTTAATTATAGGAGTCGGCTGTGGCACCGAATCTATCCACATGGCCGCTATTTTGTTGAAGACTTCTACAACAGACTGAAACAAAGGACATCACGTTGGATAACTGCATTATTCACGCACATGGGGAGAGAGAGAGAGAGAGAGAGAGAGAGAAACGGGTACTTAAGTTCACATGACTCGGGATTTATCCAGCCACCATACTCTGGAATACCAAGCCACTTAACAAGACACTCGAGACTGCTGTCGCTCTACAGGTTTGATGGTATGCTCCCATCTGCAACAGAAGAAGAGGGAGGAGAAGAAATTATTCATCAGGTTGCAGCTAAAAGAAGAAATACGCACACTTAGAAAAAACAGCATGAACAGAAATCATTTCCACATACCTATACAATGATCATCAGAGGTCAATCTGGGACGCTTACTAGCGGCACCATCGTCGTCGTCAGTAGCAGCAGTAAGAAGCTTCGTAGCGCACACAGAATGCTGACAAGGTCCAGGTGTGAAGAAAGAAAGAACAGGGGTAATAGCAGTGGGAATGAATTTCCATGGCACAGCTCACAATCCGTGCAACATAAAGTACCAACTGCCACGGCACATACCCACCACGCCTTGTACCACATATTGAGCGGCTATGATGCCCACTTTCTCGTACGATACTTGAGTGATTTCGGGTTCTATGATGATAAGATCAGTGTCATCCCTGGCACCGTTGAGAAGTACTTTTCTTTTTCAAAGAGCATCACACCAAGAATAACGCTCCGCTTCCTGGATTCACGCTGTTTCATGCAAGCGTCTGTTCAGAAACTTGCCGAGGCAAGGCCGCATATCTAAATGATGCAATATTTCAGTTTGTAACGAAGACGGGGGTCTTTCCATACGAATACCTGGATTCGATGGTGAGAATCCATAACCATGTTGTCCGATATGATCGCATTCTCCAATAAACTAACAGATACTGCCATAACCGATGTGAAGCACGAGCACACAGTGAATGTTTGACAGGAGTTCGGTATCCCTGATTTGGGAGAATATGCTAGATTATATATGAACACAGATGTACACCTTCTCGCAGACATCTTCAAGAAGTTCCGTAGTGTATACCTTGGCACGTACTATCTGGATCCTGCCTTCCATTTCGGTGAATCAGGACTTCTGTGGAACGCATTGTTAAGGAAGATGCGTGTCAGCATCGAACTGTTGACCGATGCTGCTCTTCTTCGAATGAGGGGTTCATGGGAGACGTTGTCAGTGCATGCACAGGTACCCCAAGGTGAACAACCCACGAATGAATAGAGTACAAGTCATCTGATGATTTAAGTTACATCCTTTACCTTGATGTAAACAACTTATACAGCTACACCATGTAATAGTGGCTACCATTTGGAGGGTTCCTGTGGCTGCCTGAGGAGGAAATAGTCACTTTGAAGTAAAAATCGTAGATATGGATGAGGATGCTGGTGAGGGATATGTCCTGGAGGTAGAAGTGGAATACCCCACACATTTGTTTTACAGGCATAGCGACTTGTTGCTATATTCGGAATGCCTTCAATGAAGGACTAGTCGCCGTGGAGACAGCCAAAGTTTCACTGGAGTTCACGAAGCCTATCTATACCAGAGTGTGTGCTGTGCACCTCTCCACATGGACCGCTTTTACTAAGACTTTGCAATGCCAAACCCCACCGACTGCAGGTTACTTTATATGTATACAAACAGTTTCATCAGTAGAGCGAAAGCTTTTTTTTTCCTTTATTGTAATTTCATTCCCCTGCCCCATATGGGCAGGGGAGGATTGGCAGCGGCACAGTCCATTGTTCTTCAGCCAAAGGGGACTCCCTGTTCTGCGCTCATAGGCAGCACACCGCACCTGGTACACGCGGCGCTCGGGGACCACAGCACAGCTACGACACCTGAAGATGGCTTATAACAGTCCGAAACCGGTCGTGTGAAAATAAAGTAATTTACAACTCAAGCTGTATTTTCAACCTCTGCTATGATGCTCAGTTGCGGATATTCTGCCAACAGGATTGTTTGTACATTGGGTACGGTTAAGGAAACTGTGGGAGCAATTATAATTCAAGGATGACACTGAAGACAGTCTCAGTGTGTGGTAGATTTTTTCCGTTAGTAAGGCAAGGATATCTGCTGGATTTCCTGAAGAAATTGCCAGATTACCTGAATATCCTAAGCAAATGAGCTCTGTTTCCCCATGGCATCACAGTAACTTTTCCGTGCATTGGAAAGATCGATAATACCACCTGTGGTCCTCAGAGGAGGGAGCAGCCGACGGCAGGTTGGCATTATTGAGGAGGGGACAGATCAAATCGGAACGCCTATGACGGTGGCAAAAGCCGTGGAAACCGTATCTGCAGCGCTGGTCGGTTGAAGGTCTAAATGTTCAATATTTTCGTGGATTCGGTAGGGTTCAAAAGGTTCAGAGGGAAGCGAACACAGGTTTCCACATAGTAAAATTGTGGGTTTTCCTTTGGTGAGCACAGGCGATAGTTGTTTCTGGAGCTTTAGTAACTGATAGTTATGGGCTGTAGGTACCACGCATTCACAATACGATCCAAGCGTTCGGAAGAAGTATGTAACACCGTTACCGCTCATTTTACTAGGACGGGACTTACTAGCGACAGGCCAGTATAAGCAGATAATCTTAGTAATAAGCAGGAGGAGGCAACGATTGCGAAGAAAGCCCCTGTCAAGGTTAAAATAATGCTGAGCTGTTACGAGGAATCCAAAGTGTTTCAATCAATATGAAGTTTTTTACCCTTTTGTATATTAACTAATTTTTACGGAAACCTAGCCGATGAGGTTTAGTGGGACACTCGTTGGTGGTTCAGTGGATACAGCACGCCGTGTCTTATCTTCCAAGCCAGCGGTAGGATTTAAGGAGTTTTCTGAGTAGGAGTCAGATTGCCACAGGCCTCATAGTAATGGAGTACGTCTAAGTGGGTCTAAGCGAGACTGCCAGACCTTATCTAGCATCAGTTACACAATTACAGGAGTGAAAAAAGTTAATCCGAGTGCAGCGATTAATTTTTCTGTCACCTACTGCCGAGTAATTACGGCGCAGAGCGGAATCGCTAGCGCCGCAATCTGCATGAAACACGTGGACTGCGGTCACGGACTTTTCCTTCGCGATCATGTTGAGAATATGAACGTTTTAAAATTTGCCTATTTCCAGGTGCTCTCAAACTGAAGACACAAAGGAATTATTTTGCGGAACAGTAAATATGAAATCCGTCTTAAACTAATGATGTTACGCACAATCTTGGAAAAGGAAATATGAACAACGTTCCCAGATATAGCTGTTTAGAGGACGAAATTCGTCGTATCTCAAAGATAAACGTTTGCTAAATAATTATAGAACAAAAATATTGATCTCCATCACTAAATCTCAGTCTTGACGTTTATTTTATATTTTATCTAGCTGAGTACCCATAATTGCCCAGGTTTGTATTTACTCCAGTCTTCCACTAATCTATCTCCTTCCTCCTCTCACTGTCCAACTCCTCCCTCATCGCCTCTCTGTCCACTTCCTCCAGCCCCTCCTATGTCAACATTCTACACCCTCCCTCCCACCCTCTTTCGATCTCTACCTGCACCTCTCTCTGTCCATCTCCTCCTCCCACTGTATTTCTCCATCTGCTCCCCCCTGTCCCTCTGCCCCTTCGCCCATTGTCGTTCTACTCTTCGACTCCCATTTCTAATTCCATTTCCTCCCCAATTTTCTTTGTTCATATCCTCCTTCCCCCTCTCTTTGTCAACTCAGTCACCCCTCTCCCTATTCATCTCCTCTTCTTCCTTCTTCTGTTCATCTCCTCCTATCCCCTCCCACTGTCCATCCTCTCCTCTTTTCTTTATCTGTTCATTTCCTTCTTTTCCCCTTTCTGTCCATCTCCTCCCCCCCCCCCACCCGGTCTGTATCCATCTCCTCCTTCCGCCTCACTGTCTGACCATCCCCTCCTTCCCCTTTCTCTCTCCACGTTATCACGCTCACTCCAATAGGAGGCTGTTTCTTGCCAGATCGTAACTAATATGTGAACCAAATTTGCTTGAAATCATTCCAGACGAGTAGGATGAGCTTTTTACCTGTGTCTTTGCCCGTGTTCCCACACGTTAAATATATTTCACATATGCTTAACATACTTCGCACGTATTTGTACACATATTTCACCTACACTCTAGCGAATTTCGCCCTGCAGTTTCATTTTCAAGCAATCAATGTTTATGACGTAGTATCTGTTGAACTACACTGCTGGCCATAAAATTGCTACACCACGAAGATGACGTGTTACAGACGTGAAATTTAACCGACGGGAAGAAGATGCTGTGATATGCAAAATAGCTTTTCAGAGCGTTCACACAATGCTGGGGCCGGTGGCGACACCTACAACGTGCTGACATGATTAAAGTTTCCAACCGATTTCTCATACAAAAAAATGGCTCTGAGCACTATGCGACTTAACTTCTGAGGTCATCAGTCGCCTAGAACTTAGAACTAACTAAACCTAACTAACTTAAGGACATCACACACATCCATGCCCGAGGCAGGATTTGAACCTGCGACCGTAGCGGTCGCTCGGCTCCAGACTGTAGCGCCTAGAACAGCACGGCCACACCGGCCAGCTTTCTCATACACAAACAGCAGTTGACCGGCGTTGCCTGGTGAAATGTTGTTGTGATGCGTCGTGTAAGGAGGAGATATGCGTACCATCACGTTTCCGACTTTGATAAAGGTCGGATTGTAGCCTATCGCGATTGCCGTTTATCGTATCGCGACATTGCTGCTCGCATTGGTCGAGATCCATTGACTGTTAGCAGAATATGGAATCGGTGGGTTCAGGAGGGTATTACGGAACGCCGTGCTGGATCCTAACGGCCGTATCACTAGCAGTCGAGATGACAGTCATCTCATCCGCATGGCTGTAACGGATCGTGCAGCCACGTCTCGATCCCTGAGTCAACAGATGGGGACGTTTGTAAGACAACTACCATCTGCACGAACAATTCGAAGACGTTTGCAGCAGCATGGACTATGAGCTCGGAGGGCGTGGCTGCGGATACCCTTGACGCTGCATCACAGACAGGAGAGCCTGCGATGGTGTACTCAACGACAAACCTGGGTGCACGAATGGCAAAAAGTCATTATTTCGGATGAATCCAGGTTCTGTTTACAGCATCATGATGGTCGCATCCGTGTTTGGCGACATCGCGGTGAACGCACATTGGAAGCGTGCATTCGTCATCGCCATACTGGCGTATCACCGGGCGTGATGGTATGGGGTTCCATTGGTCACACGTCTCTGTCACCTCTTGTCCGCATTGACGGCACATTGAACAGTGGAAGTTACATTTCAGATGTGTTACGACCCATGGCTCTACCCTTAATTCGATCCCTGCGAAACCCTACATTTCAGCAGGATAATGCACGACCGCATGCTGCAGGTCCTGTACGGGCCTTTCTGGATACAGAAAATGTTCGACAGCTGTCCTGGCCAGCACATTCTACAGATCTCTCACCAATTGAAAACGTCTGGTCAATGGTGGCCGAGAAACTGGCTCGTCAGAATACGCCAGTCACTACTCTTGATGAACTGTGGTATCGTGTTGAAGCTGCATGGGCAGCTGTACCTGTACACGCCATCCAAGCTCTGTTTGACTCAATGCCCAGGCGTATCAAGGCCGTTATTACGGCCAGAGGTGGTTGTTCTGGGTACTGATTTCTCAGGATCTATGCACCCAAATTGCGTGAAAATGTAATCACATGTCAGTTCTAGTATAATATATTTGTCCAATGAATACCCGTTTATCATCTGCATTTCTTCTTGGTGTAGCAATTTTAATGGCCAGTAGTGTATGTGCTGTACAGTGATACAGTTTTGCAGGTACATCCAGTGGTATATGTATCTACTGTTTGCAAAATGCGTTGTGAATAGAGGTAGTAGTTAAGAAGTAATAAATTAAAATGTCAAGCATGATGTGCCAGTGTCTCACGCATCTCAGTATTTGATGCCATAGCTCCTGAACTATGTGTCGTACAGTGATATATTTTTGTGTGTACATTCAGCGGCATATGTCCAATGGAGAGTGCGAAAATAGTCGGGAGTAGAGTTCGTAACAACGGAATAACAAATTTAATCATCTTGCATAATGCGTATCTCGGTGTTTATGACGTCATATCTCTTGAACTATGTGTTGTGGAATGATGTAGTTTTTCTCGTACATTCAGTGCTATATGGGACTACTGTCTGCAAAATGTATAGTGAATACATTTGGTAGTAAAGAAGTAATAAATTAAAACGTTATGCTCCGAGAGGGAATTTTACTGCATAAACAACGAAAACGTAGTAAGCGATAAACTTATTTCCTTTCACCATTTTGAGGTTTTTTTAAAGGTTTGAAATTACGTGTGAAGTATGTTGCAACTCACCATGTACCCTCATTTTCATATACTGGATGACTGGACCGCTACTCCTAATAGTCGTCAGGCGCATTTCTAAGGAGTTTCAGCAAATATTTACCATTTAGTTTTCTCATTGTAAAGCCAGAGTCAGCCAAAACAATTCCAGCTTGTCATGTCTCTCATGTGACGCCCAGTGTCAACAGAAAGTATCGGTTTGTTTCCCATTACAAACAAAATTATTTTTAAATCGCTGTTTTGCTTGCCCATTTGACAGAGCGCCCCCAAATTATTCTAGTCCCATATTCATTTTATCGATATGTACCAACAGGGAGAGTAAATGACGAAGAATAAAAATGAGTACGGCAGCGATTTTGTACCTCTGCATACTTGGCCTCACCAGTCAGTGGCAGGCCGCGGTGGCCGTGCGGTTCTAGGCGCTGCAGTCCGGAGCCGCGGGCCTGCTACGGTCGCAGGTTCGAATCCTGCCTCGGGCATGGATGTGTGTGATGTCTTTAGGTTAGTTAGGTTTAAGTAGTTCTAAGTTCTAGGGGACTGATGACCTAAGATGTCAAGTCCCATAGTGCTCAGAGCCATTTGAACCATTTGAACCAGTCAGTGCAGGCCAGGGTAGTTTCGTCACTGCTGGAGTCCTGGTTATTCTTCCAGATTTACTGTCCCTGTTGATACATGTCGATAAAATGAATTTCGCACTATACGAATCTGGAACTGCTATATCAGATAGGCTCGTAAAATTCTGCTTTAAAAATAGTTTTGTTTGCAGCGGGAAACAAACCGAGGCTTTCCGTCGGTGCTGCGCATCCCCTGAAAGACTTATAGGCTGATAAAGTAAACTGAAAAAAGTGTCAGAGCACTACTGGGAGATAGTAGTGTTCAAGTACGAAAAGAAAAGTCATGCCAGAAGATCATAGCCCAGTATCCCAGGACTGAGGAGAAGTTCGTAAGGTTTTCGTTCATAGTTTGTGCAGACATCCTTGGAAGAAACTTCCTAGAAAACAATTGTACGAGTAAGAGGAGATTAGTGTTTAACGTCCCGTCAATAACTAGGTCATTAGAGACGGAGCACGAGCTCGGATTAGGGAAGGATGGAGAAGGAAAGCGGCCGTGCCCTTTAGAAGGAACCATCCCCGCATTTGCCTAAGGCGATTTAGTGAAATCATGGAAAACCTAAATAAGGAAGGCCGGACACGGGTTTGAACCATCGTGCTCCCGAATGCGAGTCCATTGTGCTAACCATTGCGCTACCCCGCTCGGTGGAAACAATAGTAGGCATTGACATCTTCACACGCAGAATTAGAGAATGGCATTAAATCCAAGTAAAAATATAGAAAAAATTAGGAAGCAATTCTGAGATTCAATGTTAGGAATAAAATTCATCCTGCTTTCTGGTAGGTGATAGTTCTGTTCCTGATCGGAACTCGAACACGGTCCTATAACTTACCGGACTATTCTCTTATCAAAAGAGCTATCTAGGCAAGTCTTGTGGCTCACCCAACAGTTTCAGTCCACCTTAACTCCCTTCAGCTTTCCAGACTTCACATACACACTCCTTCACTTACCGGACTAACACTCCAGGTAGAAAACATATGGCAGAGATGATGAAAGAGAAATATAGACGTCAGCTGCATGAGGGCACTAAAGTAATTCAGTGGCGAGAAGTGAAAATTTATACCGGACCGGTACTCGAATCCTTATTTCCCGTTTTACGCGAGCGGCGCCTTGACTGCTTCAGTTACAATAGCACGCTTCCCGTCCAACCCAAATTCCCAACACACATATAACAGTAATATGACAGGGAACTTTTAACATTTCTTTCGCCGCTCTCTGAGGGTACGAGACGCTGGGTGTGGTCTCACTCGCGACTGGGTTCAGAATACATGTACACACATCAAGAAACTTTTTGCATCGCCTCGGTTCCGAGAGTTCCGGAACCTGCACAGTAAACTGGAATAGAGATCAACATAAACATCATTTCCGCCCTTTTTATTGCTCATGAAAAACACATATTGCATGTTGTACCACCATACAGCTAGACCTTCAGAGGTAGTGGTCCAGATTGCTGTACACACCAGTACCTGTAATTCCCAGTAGCACGTCCTCTTGCATTGATGCATATCTGTATTCGTTGTGGCATACTATCCACAAGTTCATCAAGGTACTGGTGGTCCAGACTGCCCACTCCTCAATGCCGATTCGGCGTAGATCGCTCAGAGTGGTTGGTGGGTCATGTCGTCCTTAAACAGCCCTTTTCAATCTATCCCAGGCATGATCGATAGGGTTTATGTCCGGACAACATGCGAGCGATGTTGTTATCTTGAAGGAAGTCATTCACAAGATGTGCACGATGGGTGCCCGAATTGTCGTCCTTGAAGACGAAAGCCTCGCCAATATGCTGCCGATATGGTTGCACTATCGGTTGGAGGATGGCATTCGCGTATCGTACAGCCGTTACGGCGCCTTCCATGACCACCAGCGGCATACGTCGGCCCCACATAATGCCACCCCAAAACAGCAGGGAACCTCCACCCCGCTGCACTCGCTGGACAGTGTGTCTAAGGCGTTTAGCCTGATCGGGTTACCTCCAAACACGTCTCCGACGATTGTCTGGTTGAAGGCATATGAAACACTCATCGGTAAAAAGAACGTGATTTATTTATTTATTTATTGCCAAATTATAGACCTGTTACCTGGTGTTTAAAACAGGTCGTACATCTTACAATTTTTGTTTTTCATCTTTTTACAGTTTTCTTTTGTATTATTTACAATATTTACAAAGAATGATACTTTTCAAAATAACAGTAATTTAAGGTTGAAATATAAATAAAATTTTGTTGTTTTTTTAAGAAGAATATAAAAAGAAGATAGGATATAGGAGAGATTTGTTAGTACCATCACCGAATGTGACTGACGGTGAATACCTCGGAATGGTTTCTTCGAGCCGTTGACCGCCAGTCTCTCTCTCTCTCTCTCTCTCTCTCTCTCTCTCTCGCACGCACGCATGCACTCACGCACACACACACACACACACACACACACACACACACACACACACACACACAAATGGTTATTAGTAGAGAAATAATGTTGCTTATCCTATTTATTACTAATCCTATGTATTAACTACTTTAGGTGCCTATCCATGTACAGCATTCGGTGATTTCTTGGCTAGATCGCCAGCACCTTATGCTTATTTATTGTCACATCTCAGCTTCCTCCTCCTGTTCCTCCGCATTGTCATCATTTTCGCTGACACTGTGGGTATCGCTCTCCACCCTCTGGAGATTGTTGTTACGCTGCACATAGGCATGTCTGTAATGTCGTTTCCGCATGTACGCTTCGTGTGTTGTTTTTGAAATACTGTTTGTAAGTGCGTTTAATTGTGCCCATTGTTGTTCGTCTCTTATTGCTGTGTATATATCTATGTCTGTATCTGTGTAGTCTAAGTGTCGTGTATGTCTATTGTTCGCGTATTGCCCGCAGAAAAAGACAGTGTGTTCTGGGGAACCTTCTTCCCCGCATGTGCATGTAGGTGTCTGCCTCAGACTCACGCGGTTTAAGTGCGTGGGATAAGGTCCGTGTCCGTGTCCGGTTACCGCGGCTGGGATCGATATGTCTCATTCTCAACCGCTCCCTTATGTCAGGGAGGAAGTCGTACAGTCTACGTCCCTTATCACTTACTTCCCACTCACCTTGCCATGTATCCAAACGTCAACTTTTAAGGTGACGTATCGTCTCTATCGGCACACCGGTTATTGTGTATACCTTATCTAGTCTCCCCACCTTTAACCAGTACCTTGCAGCTCTGTATTTGATCGTGATATCTATGGGGCATATTCCGAGCACCACACACAGTACGTCCGCTGAGGTGGTACCGAAGGCTCCAGATAGCCTAAGTAGGACACTTCTCTGCCCTCGTCTGACGGATACTTCGTTGGTGACCACGTTCAGTCTATGTGCCCACGTGCTAGCTGCGAAGCTGAGTACTGACTCGAAGAGCGCACAGTGGTATGTGCGTATGAGTGGTAGAGGTAGTCTGTGCTGTTTTGAATTTAGCATCACCAGTTTGTGTACTATTTTTTCTGCTTTGTCTGTTGTTAGCCTTATGTGTTCGTGCAAATTCAATTTTTCGTCTATGTGTACCCCAAGACAGCGCGTAACGTGTGCTCGTTTGATGATTGTGTCCCCAATTTTAACAGAACGATTCTTTTGGAGTGATCCTTTCAGTAAAGTGTATGTTTTTGTTTTGTTTTCGGCTATCCTGAATTTGTAGTTGTTAACACCACTGAGTAATTGTTTGTAGTATTCCACTGGCTTTCTCTTCTAACTGGGCTCTGTTGTTTGCAGTGACTACAACTAATAGGTCATCTGCGTAGGCGACAGTTCCGTCCGACCTGTCATCCCCATCCAAAAGTTGTAGGAAGGGTTCGATTGTTATGTCCCAGAAGTTGGCGCCGCAGATCGACACTTGAGGACAGCCTTCGGTAATTCTTTTAATTACTTTCCGGCTGTCCATCTGCCATTCGACTACTCGGTCTTTACAATAGTCTAGAAAACTTTTGTACAGTGACTGCGGTACCTCCAGGTGTCTTCGCCTCTGAAACAGTGCGGGCCACCAGAGATTATCAAATGCTCCGGCAATGTCAATCATTATTGCCATGGCATATTCCTGTTTTGTGGTGTTAACTATGTGCAGGGTCTGGTTGATGGCATCATCTATAGATCTGCCAGTTCTGAAGCCGAACTGGTGTTGGCTCATACCCCTGAGAGCTCTGTGTGTTTGCAGGCGCTTACACAGTAGCTTCTCCTGAATCTCTGCTAGGGTGTTTATTAGGTATATTGGCCTGTAAGTCTTTGGATCTGAAGGATCCCTATCCGCTGATTTCTTAATAACGACTGCTTTGGAGGTTTTCCATACTGAGGGTACCCTGCCCAGCCGTAAGGCATAGTTGAGTAACGTTGTTAGAAACGGGGTGATCTGCGGTGCTAGTTTTTTCAGTGTTTCCGAGTGGATGCCATCTAGTCCATGTGCTTTCTTGTTTTTGAGCTCTGAGATTGCTAGCGCAACTTCTTCTTGCACAAAAGGACAAGTGACAATTGCAGTGTTGTATGGTGTGTGTAGGTTTTCTCTTAGTGTTGCATGATATTGTGTGTCTGTATCGATAACGTCATCAGGGAGCAGCTTATACAGCAGAAACTCCGCTGTGTTCCTCCATCCCCTCGTCATCGTGCCGTCATCCTGTCTTAGCGTTCCCAGAACTAGTGGGGATTTTATCTTCTCTGTCAGTATTTTGTATGGTTCCCCCCATATATTTTGCTCTGTTTGTGTTGTTACAGATAACTCCCATTGTTGTCTACGCATGTTGTATAGGGTCTGTCTGTATAAGTCTTGTGCATTCCTATATGCTTCAAGTCTCATTCGTCTGTCCCTATCTGCTATCGCCCTTTGATATAATTTTCGTTTGCGTCTTGCATCTTGTTTGAGTCTCGTGAGTTCGTTGGTCCATGGTACTGGTGAGCATTTTGTGTTCTTTGCTGTCTGTATTGAAGTGTTTTGTGCTTGTTGTATTACCTGTGTTAACTTGTGTGCTCTATAATCGATTCTTCCATTGATGTTTTCTAAAGCGTGTCGTTGGATAATTTCCGTTAATTTGTTCCAGTTTGCGTTGTGCAACAACAAGTGTCTGGTGTGTGATTTAGTCATTGTGTTCTGAGTGTGAGTTAGTGTGTATGTTATGACATTATGATTACTACTGGTTATGTTGTCGTGTACAGTCCAGTTTGTTACATATGCCATTGCTGCATTATTTGCTAGCGTAAAGTCGATATTACTGCTCGTACCATCGAACCCTGCATATGTTGGTATAGGTCCTTCCGTATTCATTTCATGTAATTGTGTTTCTTGTATTAGATCGGTGATTATGCGTCCTCTGTCGTCTGTTCTGTCTGAGTTCCAGAGGATCGATCTGGAATTAATGTCAGCACTTATCACTAATTTTTTGTCTCTGGCATACATTACTAGGCCTCTGATGTAGTCTGCGTACGACTGTATTTGATGGCTGTATTGGGCGTACATGGATGCAATAACCCATGTGACGTACCCGTTAGTTATCTGTATGGTAACCAAGTGTTGATTGCATAACTGTGTTACCTTAATTATAAGTTCTATTTAGAATTACTATTGCAGTCTTACAGTCATTGCTGCCTGTTAATGTGGTAGCATGTTTTGGTAGGCATATCAGTTGCCTATTTCTTTTATAAGGTTCTTGTAAGCACATGATGTCTGCTTGCAAGTCTTGTGCTATTTTAGGGATTTCCGCGCTGACTGTCGTACTGTTTTTGTATTATGTTGTAAGATATTCATTTTTTGTCTATGTGTTCTGGGTGTTTTACGTGTACAAAACATTTACTGCCAGTCTGTAAGTAATCGAAATATGTTCGTCCGTGTGCTCTTACATGATCTATATATACACTCCTGGAAATGGAAAAAAGAACACATTGACACCGGTGTGTCAGACGCACCATACTTGCTCCGGACACTGCGAGAGGGCTGTACAAGCAATGATCACACGCACGGCACAGCGGACACACCAGGAACCGCGGTGTTGGCCGTCGAATGGCGCTAGCTGCGCAGCATTTGTGCACCGCCGCCGTCAGTGTCAGCCAGTTTGCCGTGGCATACGGAGCTCCATCGCAGTCTTTAACACTGGTAGCATGCCGCGGCAGCGTGGACGTGAACCGTATGTGCAGTTGACGGACTTTGAGCGAGGGCGTATAGTGGGCATGCGGGAGGCCGGGTGGACGTACCGCCGAATTGCTCAACACGTGGGGCGTGAGGTCTCCACAGTACATCGATGTTGTCGCCAGTGGTCGGCGGAAGGTGCACATGCCCGTCGACCTGGGACCGGACCGCAGCGACGCACGGATGCACGCCAAGACCGTAGGATCCTACGCAGTGCCGTAGGGGACCGCACCGCCACTTCCCAGCAAATTAGGGACACTGTTGCTCCTGGGGTATCGGCGAGGACCATTCGCAACCGTCTCCATGAAGCTGGGCTACGGTCCCGCACACCGTTAGGCCGTCTTCCGCTCACGCCCCAACATCGTGCAGCCCGCCTCCAGTGGTGTCGCGACAGGCGAGAATGGAGGGACGAATGGAGACGTGTCGTCTTCAGCGATGAGAGTCGCTTCTGCCTTGGTGCCAATGATGGTCGTATGCGTGTTTGGCGCCGTGCAGGTGAGCGCCACAATCAGGACTGCATACCACCGAGGCACACAGGGCCAACACCCGGCATCATGGTGTGGGGAGCGATCTCCTACACTGGCCGTACACCACTGGTGATCGTCGAGGGGACACTGAATAGTGCACGGTACATCCAAACCGTCATCGAACCCATCGTTCTACCATTCCTAGACCGGCAAGGGAACTTGCTGTTCCAACAGGACAATGCACGTCCGCATGTATCCCGTGCCACCCAACGTGCTCTAGAAGGTGTAAGTCAACTACCCTGGCCAGCGAGATCTCCGGATCTGTCCCCCATTGAGCATGTTTGGGACTGGATGAAGCGTCGTCTCACGCGGTCTGCACGTCCAGCACGAACGCTGGTCCAACTGAGGCGCCAGGTGGAAATGGCATGGCAAGCCGTTCCACAGGACTACATCCAGCATCTCTACGATCGTCTCCATGGGAGAATAGCAGCCTGCATTGCTGCGAAAGGTGGATATACACTGTACTAGTGCCGACATTGTGCATGCTCTGTTGCCTGTGTCTATGTGCCTGTGGTTCTGTCAGTGTGATCATGTGATGTATCTGACCCCAGGAATGTGTCAATAAAGTTTCCCCTTCCTGGGACAATGAATTCACGGTGTTCTTATTTCAATTTCCAGGAGTGTATTTTGTCCAAGTCGAATGATTCTGACCTGCGCAGGCAGACCTGGAGCATGAGGTCGAGTAGCGGCTCTGCTGATGTAGGAATATTTTCTGTCCTTAGGGTAATTCTGTCTGTTTGTTCAGATACTGGAAAACAGAGAGAATCTCCCTTTGGATGGCACAATCTAAGTAGCATCCGCTGCGCTGTCTGCAGTATCTCTTTTTTCTCTAGCCTATTTAAAAGTAAGTTAAATTCTAAATTGTCATAATTAGGTGTATCTGGCTTGCTGTTGGTGTTGGTTTCTGTTGCGGTCTCTGAGGTGGTACTAGACGGATTGTGGCTTGGTGTTGGCCACTGATTGGGAGACATTTTAAGACCTTTTTGGGATGTCTCACGGTTACTTTTCGTTTTGTCACACGCTTCTTCAATGCTTTTCGCTTTCACACGTTTTTCACTGATGGTTGTGCTTGCTGGCGTGGTGTCGGCGATGGTGGTGATTTGTATGGGACTGACTGAATGTGTTGTGTTGTCTTTGTTTATGTTTGGAGTAGAGGTTGTTTCTAGACGCACGTTGATACCGTTGCAAATGTCACATGTCTCTCCCTCAGATTTGTCCTCATCTAATTCGTCTACTTTTATAAGTCTGGGTCCGGTAGTTCTGAGTTTTGTATTGGTCTGTGGCCTGAGTGTTTCGATGTGTTTTGATTCAGGGACTGCGTGCCTGTCTGTTCCTTGTTCCTTTTTTCCGGGGTGAAGAGTGCCTCCCGGGGAAAATTTGACTGGTTTGATGAACTGTTCACATTTGCGTGTGTTGTAGGGTTTTCCATGTGATGATGATTCTGGTTTGTGTTCATCCTGTGTATGTGTGGTGTGATGTACTTCAGTTGGGAGAAATTGCGAAGAAGTATGTCGGTTTTGTTTGTACATTTTCTTGTGCACAATATATGTAGCTCATCTTCCAACTCATCTATCCTCTGCGTTAATGTTATTTGGAAGTTTATCCAATGGTGTGATTGTCTTTTAACTTGCTTTGCCACCTCGTAGTGGATGGAGCCGCCGATTGTCATGTCATCTATATATTCTATCGTATTAATGGTATTAATGCAGCTATCCTGTAACGCCGTTGAATGTGTTAGGGGCGAGATGGGTTCATTATCGACGTAATTCTCCGGCAGAAGATTCATTTATCTTCTCCAGGAAATTGTTTTTCGGTAGCTTCTCTGTAATGTTGACGGTGATTTGTATTTATGTGTTTTGGGTGATGCCAATCCTGAGCGGTTCATTCGGCATGTTGTTGGGCCCATCTGTACCGCTCTGCATAGTCTGGTGGTTGCAAAGATGGACCTCGCCATGGACATCAGGAGTGAAGTTGTGCACCATGCAGCCTATTGTGCACAGTTTCAGTCATACCATGAAGTCCAGTGGCTGCAGGAAAAGCATTATCCAACATGGTGGCGTTGCTTTCAGGGTTCCTCCGAGCCATGATCCGGAGGTAGCGATCATCCACTGCAGTAGTAGCCCTTGGGCGGCCTGAGCGAGGCATGTCATCGACAGGTCCTGTCTCTCTGTATCTCTTCCATGTCCGAGCAATATCGCTTTGGTTCACTCAGAGACGCCTGGACCATTCCCTTGTTTAGAGCACTTCCTGGCACGAAGTAACAATGCGGACGCAATCGAACCGCGGTATTGACCTTCTAGGCATGGTTGAACTACGGACAACACGAGCCGTGTACCTCCTTCCTGGTGGAATTACTGTAACTGATCGGCTGTCGGACCCCATCCGTCTAACAGGCGCTGCTCATGCATGGTTGTTTACATCTTTGGGTGGGTTTAGTGACATCTCTGAACAGTCAAAGGGACTGTGTCTGCAATACAATATCCACAGTCAACGTTTATCTTCAGGAGTTCTGGGAACCTGGGTGATGGAAAACATTTTTTGATGTGTTTATGTGCTTTCCTAGCGACGTGAGGCGCGCGACTCATGAGAGTTATTGCTCGGCAGATTTACATGGACACGTTTATTAACAGACACGGATTACTCCTCTGCATTATTACTCTATTAATTCACTTTAAATAAGTTCCGCCAGTCTCGATTTGACCCGCGAGACAGGGTAAAAACTGTCACTATTCCTATAGCACTAATAAATGCCCTGGAGAAGTCCCACTACTTTCAGAAAGCTTCTGAGAACTGATCACTGGAATGGAAAGAGTACAGCGCTGACAGTTCATACACCGCCTGCAGCAGGCTCCTTGCACCTCCCGCCGATATCTCCTCGATAGAAAAACAGGAATACAGTCAAAGCCAGTTGATCAAAACATACAAAAACACCACATTTCAAGTGTGCACAAATACAAATAGAATTTATTGGCTTCAATTAAACGTAACCAAGCCCATCTCAATCAGTAAACACTACAGTCCAGTTAGCTACTTGGCTTCCCAACACAATTTGGGACATTTGCCTGCTGAAAATGCGTACGCTTGCGATGAAGCAACACTCGCCTAGTACACTGGAAATGACTCGATCAGAGTTCCACCCCTGTGAACGGGAACGAACTTTCGGATTCCTGCAGGTTTTTCGTATTTGAAAAATAAATTCGCAAATTAGTAAGAACAACTGACTACCGACTGCAGAAACATGCTTTGAAACACCACCTCCACCACAGTGGTCGTAAGACGTTCCTCTTACAGACCGCCAGGCCTGTTGGCCGACTTCCTGCATTGGCGACTACCAAGCCGCTCCACGAAATTATTTTTAACATCTGTACCATTCAGCCAGTCAACCTCAGGAACAGAGGTGGAAATTGAGGGACTCGTAGTTCATATCTTTACATCGATGCATGCAGTATTACATCATGGAATTTGAGAAATACGTTATTAGGAAATCTATTTACTCTGCAACGTGATGAAGTTAATCTATGGCAAGAAAGATGACACCTGACGGTCTGTACCTAACTCATTGCAGTTTTAGGAGGTTTTTACATTCTTCCCCCTCCCCTCGAAAAGTTTACAAATTTAATAAATTACTCAATTCACAAACAAATGTACTTCATCTTATATGGCAATAAAATATTTTTCAGAAAAAAATGGTTCAGATGGCTCTGAGCACTATGGAACTTAACATCTGAGGTCATCAGTCCCCTAGAACTTAGACCTACTTAAACCTAACTAACCTAAGGACATCACACACATCCATGCCCGAGGCAGGATTCGAACCTGCGACCGTAGCGGCCGCGCGGTTCCGGACTGTAGCGCCTAGAACCGCGCGGCCACCGCGACTGACTATTTTTCAGAAAGAGGCAGGTTAAAAAATTAGTTCCTTTTAGAAATTTGTGCGGTATATATGGCTGTTGGAAAGAAATATGTTAGAAACGTTTCGCGCTTGCTGTACGATCCTCAGATACATGCACTCCGTCAATCCCAAAAGTTTCGAGACTGGATTAATAAAAAAAATACAGAAAAGTTAAATTAGTGGTTTTAATGTTTCAGGTATTCTATATGGACTCCGCCATCTCATTACAATGCACACAACGTTCATAAGGTCATGTGAACTTTAATAGAAGTCCTTCTTTGGGATGTTGTTCAGCTCGTGCGTAACACTGACTTGAATGTCGGTTATATCATCAAAGTGTTGCCTCCTCATGTGAATTTCTACACTTTGTCGTTCTGTGGCAGTTTCTTATTGATAACACAAAATTCCGTCATCAGCGCTGATCTTCTTCGGAAAAGAATTGCTCTCGTTTGGAATTTCAAACAAGTCGTGGTAGCCACTCACACGTTAATGGTCTGGAGTGAAAATGTGCGGGACAAACGTTGCACACGTATTTCTTTTTTATCATTTTTTGTTTAAATTGGCTTCCAGGAAGTGCCCATAGAGCCATCTCTACAGTGAAAGATACGACAGTGTGTTTCGAGAATTCAGAGCATTCATTAGGGCCAATCTGGTACGAAATTAGACAGCCTTAAACTTGTCACGTGACGCTATGTAGGTGATTTTAGTTATGAAGGTACGAAGGTAAGAACAACAGAACACCAAGTCCCGGAGCGGAGAAAATCTCCGACCTGGCCGGGAACCGACACACACATTTCTCATCTTCAAAATATTCTTGAGAATATCTTGAGCACATGATTTAGATATGTGGTTCCATTACGACTTGTGATACAACAACGTTGACATACAAAGACAGCACGTCCATTACTTAATACTACCTGCTCACAGCTGATTGGTCGAATGCACATCTGTTGTTCACAGTAGTTCAAGCAGTCACGGTAGTTATTGCGTGGACGTGGCTTATATTCCAGGAATAAAACCATTCTCGGAACTATTTGTACGGACGGTATGATTTTGTACTGTGTTCCTTTTAGAGAATTTGCTAGCAGTGTACCTCTTTTAACTACAGTGGCTATTCAAGGTATCAGTTTTAGAAATGCTTACTTATCTGGAATTTGATTTTTTTTTGTGTCGAGACATAGCTGACTATGTTGATCTCTGTCAGACATTTAGTATATATCTCGTCTATGATTTCATGCGGAAATAAGGCTAATGTCTTAAATAGAAAGTTAATTTGGTTCTCGTCAGAACATCCGTTAGTATCATAGTCTTGTGTTGAAACGACTCCACACTAAGTAAATAAAATCGTATGACAGGGGTCGTCGCTCATATTGGCACCTTTACTTCGTTAAGAGTGTTCTATTTTATTTCATCCTGCTTGTGTATATGAGTATGATGAATACCAGTAAAGCGCACAGTTCTCGATGCCACATACTCTACTCCTCTCACTTACACGTGATAGCACCAGTTGTCTCGCTGAGCCGGCCGCGGTGGTGTAGCGGTTCTGGCGCTGCAGTCCGGAACCGCGGGACTGCTACGGTCGCAGGTTCGAATCCTGCCTCGGGCATGGGTGTGTGTGGTGTCCTTAGGTTAGTTAGGTTTAAGTAGTTCTAAGTTCTAGGGGACTTATGACCTGAGATGTTGAGTCCCATAGTGCTCAGAGCCATTTGAACCATTTGTCTCGCTGAGCTTAACATACGCATCCGACTGACGTGTTATCAACGTTGTTACGTGACCGTTTTCTATAAGAATCTGTGGATATGTTTTGGATTCAAACAATGACAAATGCGCAAAGTTTATGATCGGGAAATGTACACCAGTTCCTCCGCCCACCCCCCTTTTTCTGTAAGAAATTCTGCTGTTAATTTTTCCACCACAACATTAGAATCAGTTCTCGCTGGAATGTCGCTGCGATAGAAACGCTTATTCACAGAAGTGGTGCCTTTGTAGACTGGGACACAGCTCAAAGCTCTACTGTACATCTACCAGATAAATACTACATTGATGTCATTTATTTATACCGACCGATGTGACGCAGTGGTCAGCACACTAGACTCGCATTCGGGAAGACGACGGTTCAAATGCCCATCCGGCCATCCAAATTTAGGTTTTCCATTATTTCCCTACATCGCTCCAGGGAAATATCGGGATATTTCCTTTGAAAATGGCACGGTCGAGTTCCTTCTCCATCTCTCCGTAATCGAAACTAGTGCTCCGCCTTTAATTACCTCGCTGTCAACGGGACGTTATACTCTAATCTTCGTTACTTCCTTGCATTTATTTATTACAGGGTGAATGCATTAAAATTTCTACAGAAGTTCAGTGTAGTCCCTAATAGTTATTTGCTTAGACGTATGCAATGTGAAAAAATACACACAACACCACTGCGCTATATTTATTCTATAATCAAGTGCTGGGAATTCAGTTCTATTCTCTAAATAAGATAAAATAAATTACGTGTCGAGTGATGTAAGTCTTAGTCAGGGGTAAATATTTTTTTATGCTAAACTGTAAGAAGAATGTGATACGCCATTGCAGGTAATACCTTTGATTAATGAGTTATGCCATTTAAATAAAAGTGAAAACAAATCGAATTGTAATAAATTGGTACTTGCAGGATTATTCACGTACTATCAGCAGGCAACTTCATTGTTAAATATCGATACCAAATCACGTGCTCGTTTATTTTACCCGGTAATTGGTGTAACTGTTTAAAATTCATAGCCTATAGTCTCTATATTGCCATCAGCCGTGGTTTTGCAGCCTGCACGTAGCGAGTTCTCGCACATCTTTGTTTACTGTTGTTATTCTTATATTATTTTATCAGTCGCTACGTACAGTATAAATATCAATTGTTTCTTGCTTTTCCTCTCCTCCACACGTCCTTCATTATTTCACCGTGCTGTTCTCTTCTTTGTACAGTCCAGCTTGTGCTAGTCTTCTTTTTGGTCTTTTCTCGAAGACTTGCACAATTTCGTAATTTTTCTTTAAGTGAGTGATTTTGAACCTCTCCTTGCCTTTTTCGGTTTCTTTGATCCCTGAGTTTGCCATTCTCAATTCTGTAAAATAATTACATAATTTTATTTTGAATCTGTTATGGTCCCTTCTTTGAAAATGAGCACAAAAATCAATTCTTCACTTCCTGATTTTATCTGTAAATTTTTCAGAATGTGCCCAATGTTCAGTGTCATGATATTTTCTGTTTTCTTCTCCATTTTCAATAGAACCTACTATTATTCTTAAGTATTTCCTTCAGTGATAAGTTACTTTCATTTTGACAACTCTTGATCATTTATTATTGTTATTATCTTCATTTCTTTTATCAAACAGCAGTCCTGTCGTCATACCGTTATTTTAACTTAAGCTGGTGGTAGACGCTTTGTATCTACTAATCTTAGAATTTCTGATCCGTATATTACCCCCTTTAGGTTTTTGTGTATTGCGTTTCTGAGGTGAATATTGATGTTCAGTGAGTAACTTGTTTGGATTGGAGCGGCGAAATACTTGAAAAAGCACGTAGGCTGGTCCATGTACCAGAAACACTGTCGTTAAATTGATGCGCAATTCTGATTTGACTACCCTTACCACAGGGTAGGGCTCTACACTACGGATTACGAAAAGATTTCTCATTCTACCAAGTCGTTGCACAATTTCATTAATTTATCTTTTTTCCTACTCCAAATTATCTGCTGAAAGGTTTCTTAAAATTCGTTCTTAACGTTCGTACACTCTAACAGCTAAATCACGCTCCATTGCTACCCTAGCTTTGTTTACAACCGAGGTTATCCTGTCAACCTTGTAATCTTAAAAAGAACTCTAATTACTTCTGCTCTCGCTGCAGTAGTTACTACCAAAATGGGCACATAGGACCGCGAAAATTATGAACTGTACTGAAAGACGTCTGTCACATATGCGTCAGGTGAATGCCACCTGTCGCGGAAGCGGGATTACTTAAGGAGGAATGGGTTGTCGTCCCTACCTGATGCAGCCAAGTGTGAACAGCACCATTGTGAGTGAGTGACCCTTTCCTCCGTCCTAAACTGTTATTAGTCTTGCACGGCTGCCTTCGGGCTGCAACGACACACCGAAGTATCACGGACTTCCGCAAGGTGAATTCCAACTGATTCCTGCTGTGTGGCTACCAGCCTGCTTCAAGCCTTTCTACAATGTTTGTCGCCACTTCGGCGGCTTGTGCGTCAGGTTCGCTGCCCATTTACTTCTTCTTCTGCTTCAGTACTCCGCAAGCCACCTGACGGTGTGTATCGGAGAGTATTTCTTCTACCACCAACTGACTGTCACCTTCCGTGTTCCACTCTCGAATGGCGCATGGGAAGAATGATAGTCGGTAAGCCTCTGTATTAGTTTTAATTTCTCGAATTTTTTCATTGTGGTCTTTTCCCGAAATGTATGTGGGAGGAAGACTCTTCCCGGAAATTACTCTCTCGAAATTTCAGTAGCAAACGTCTCCGTAATGCACAACGCCTCTCTTGGATTGTCAGCCATTGGAGTTTGTTGAACTTCCCTGTAACGCTATCGCGCCAACTAAACGACCCTGCGACGAAATGTGTCTCTCTTCGTTGGTTCTTCTCTATCTCTTCTGTCAGTCCTACCTGGTAAGGATCCCAGATAGATGAACAATAGTCAAGAATCTGTCGAACAAGCGCCCTCTTTCGTGGATGAGTTATATTTCCTTAAGATTCTTCCTATGAATCAGAGTCTGGCGTGTGCTTTTCCTGCTTTTTGTTTTATATAGTCAATCTGTCTATGGTTGCTCCGTATTCCAAGGTATTTTACGGTATATACTATTTCCAAAAATGGTTCAAATGGCTCTGAGCACTATGGGACTTAACTTCTAAGGTCATCAGTCCCCTAGAAATTAGAACTACTTAAACCTAACTAACCTAAGGACATCACACACATCCATGCTCGAGGCAGGATTCGAACCTGCGACCGTAGCGGTCACGCGGTTCCAGACCGTAGAGCCTAGAACCGCTCGGCCACCCCGGCCGGCTACTATTTCCAACAATTTGTCATCAATTGTGGAGGATATACAGGAGTGGATTTCTCTTCCATTGTATTCACAGAATGTCACATTTATTTACGTTCAGTGTCAACTGCCAGAGCCTGCACCATTCATCAGTCCTGTGCAGGCCGTCTGCAAATCTGTACTGTCTTCTGGCGTTGCTACTTTCTTATAGACAACCGAACCATCTGCGAGCAGTTTTAAAGAGCTTCAGAAGCTTTCTACTAGATGGTTTATGTACATCGAAAACAGCAATGGTTCTACCACACTTCCTTAGGGAGCTCTGGAAATCACCTTTATATCTGTAGATTTTGTTCCGTGAAGAGCGATTTGTTGAGTTTTATCTGCAAGGAAGTCCTGCATCCAGTCACAAATCTGGTCCGATACTCGGTAGACTCGTATTTTTTTCTCTAAATAGCAGTGCGGGACGGTCTCAAATGCCTTCCTGAAGTCAAGGGACGCGGCATCAGCCTGAGCGCCGTTGTCTACAGCATTATGGATCTCATGGAGGAACAGAGCGAACTGGGTTTTGCGAGATCTTTGTTTGCGGAATCTCTGTTGATTTTTATAGATAAGATTTTTGTTCTCCTAAAAGTCATAAAACATGTTAGATAATTCTCCAACAGATTGACGTCAACGATATAGGCCTATAATTATGTGCATGTGTCTACAACTCTTCTTGATAACGAGAATGGCCTGCCCTTTTCTCTCAAGCAGCTTCTCATTGGGCCTCAAGAGACTAAAAGGACTCAGTTCCAGATCTTTCTATTAGAGATAAATCTGAGCTGATGTCCTGGAATCAACTCGAGGAGTCTCCGCGGGGATGTTAACGTCATTCAGTTTTTTTTGTTAAGAAATGTTACGCAACCGACAACACATTCTGCAGGACCATCTGAAAGAAGGATCTTTCTATCGATAAGTAAATAAATAAATTGTGATAATGAATTACATGTCGTTTAGTAATGAGTTAATTTTTACATATCGTCGTAAGCAGACAGATAATACCCGTGTCGCCGGCCGGTGTGGCCGTGCGTTCTAGGCGCTTCAGTCTGGAACCGCGTGACCGCTACGGCCGCAGGTTCGAATCCTGCCTCGGGCATGGATGTGTGTGCTGTCCTTAGGTTAGTTAGGCTTAAGTAGTTCTAAGTTCTAGGGGACTGATGACCACAGATATTAAGTCCCATAGCGCTCAGAGCCATTTAATACCCGAGTCAATAGTTGTATCGAATCTTTACTACACTAGTGTCTCAGAGTTTAGCATAATAGAAGGGCTTTACGGCCCGGAATAGGTATGCTGATCAGATAAAATCGGCGTGAGCATTGAGGCAATCAACTCACCTACACACCAGGTTGAAGATACCCGTTAGGTTAAACAGTGTGTCCTGCTGGCCGAAGAAGTCAGTAACTGCCAACTGCGCATCCACATCCGACAGAAATCGTCGACCTTTCAAGGCATCTTTTAAGTGTCCGAATGGGTGACAGTACCGTGGGGATGATCGGAACTATAGAGCCGGTGCTCAACTGTCTTCAACTTGAGTTGGAGTAACTTCTGCGTTACGACATTTGGGATACGTGGGCGTGTTGTGTCTAATCGCCATCAGCAGGGAACTAGAAGCACCATTCCACCACAGTGGCTTCCGACAGGCATGCTGCTCCATGCACATTCTTCATTCTCCGATGGGTGTCTACCGGTGTTTGTCTCTCAGAAGCCAAGAAAATAATAACAGCACGTTGGGCCTGTGTGGACGCATTTGGTAATAATGTCACCATAGCCCACGTTCCCGCATTTCCCGCAAGCTCCGGAAAGATACGAATGCTACACTAACCCCTTCCCCAGATGTCGGTTCATATATATTCGCATCGGAGTAGCCCTACGTTGCACATCACGCTGCAGTAACGCCCTTAAACGGAAGCTTTTTGATCGTTCCTTACAGATAAAGAGAAAAACGGAAAGAGAAATCTCTATAAAATGATGACAGTCAAGATCTCGCCACAAATCGAAATTTTCCTATCTGTAGCCTATAGGAAGCAACCTGCGCTTCAAATAGGCGCAAGTTACCGAAGATTTGTGCGTTAAATCCACTATGTCTCTGCCGTACATGTGTATGAAACTCTGGTCACATCAAGTGGTATAAGATGAGTTGCTGAAATCGGATACACAAATTTTCAGAGTCGCAACTGTTACAGACTTCTTTTCGTGAGCGGTAATGTTCGTTCGCATCAAGCTGCACTTTTGTTTGAATTTCTCGCGGGAATAAATATCCACCAGGATGCTCTCCGCGTCTGAATATCATACAGCCTGTCTGAGACGCATTGGTGAGATCATGGAGGTAAGAATATCCTTACCTCCATCGGTGAG
Organism: Schistocerca piceifrons; assembly: GCF_021461385.2. Taxonomy (NCBI): domain Eukaryota; kingdom Metazoa; phylum Arthropoda; class Insecta; order Orthoptera; family Acrididae; genus Schistocerca; species Schistocerca piceifrons. Next base: position 420,112,029 of record NC_060149.1, on the reverse strand, counting down.
ATCTACTGCAGCGTGGCAGCCATCAAAAAGTGCGCTCGCAGACCTACGCCCAGCTCTTTCTCTGGAGTGAAATGGACTGCCTCTGCAGCTCACTGCCACTGGAGCACTTACGGCACGCTATAAAAAGCACTCCACGTCGTCATAGAACACTCGTGGCAGCTGGAAGTAATCATATCTCTTATTAGATGTCTGTTGTAGAGAAGATTTTCCGGTTTTCTTATTTTTCGATATAATAGCTTTTCTAATTACAAGTTTTGGTCTGGTTATTTTGTTAAGTGTCTTATGAATAGCTTACCGTGTGCAATATCTGTAAGTAGGCTGTTTAGGTTTTTATGTTGGTAACGTCACGTAGCGCTCTGTATGAAAATCACTGGCTGTGCTGTGTGCAGTCTGTGGCTGGTTGGCATTGTTCGAATATTCGCTATTGTAGTGTTGAGCAGTTGGATGTGAACAGCGCGTAGCGTTGCGCAGTTGGAGGTGAGCCGCCAGCAGTGGTGGATGTGGGGAGAGAGATGGCAAAATTTTGAGAGCGGACGTGTGTCCATCAGAAAGAGTAAATTTGTAATATTGGGTATCATGAACTGATATATATATGTTGACTTTTGAACATTATTAAGGTAAATACACTCCTGGAAATTGAAATAAGAACACCGTGAATTCATTGTCCCAGGAAGGGGAAACTTTATTGACACATTCCTGGGGTCAGATACATCACATGATCACACTGACAGAACCACAGGCACATAGACACAGGCAACAGAGCATGCACAATGTCGGCACTAGTACAGTGTATATCCACCTTTCGCAGCAATGCAGGCTGCTATTCTCCCATGGAGACGATCGTAGAGATGCTGGATGCAGTCCTGTGGAACAGCTTGCCATGCCATTTCCACCTGGCGCCTCAGTTGGACCAGCGTTCGTGCTGGACGTGCAGACCGCGTGAGACGACGCTTCATCCAGTCCCAAACATGCTCAATGACGGACAGATCCGGAGATCTTGCTGGCCAGGGTAGTTGACTTACACCTTCTAGAGCACGTTGGGTGGCACGGGATACATGCGGACGTGCATTGTCCTGTTGGAACAGCAAGTTCCCTTGCCGGTCTAGGAATGGTAGAACGATGGGTTCGATGACGGTTTGGATGTACCGTGCACTAGTCAGTGTCCCCTCGACGATCACCAGTGGTGTACGGCCAGTGTAGGAGATCGCTCCCCACACCATGATGCCGGGTGTTGGCCCTGTGTGCCTCGGTCGTATGCAGTCCTGATTGTGGCGCTCACCTGCACGGCGCAAAACACGCATACGACCATCATTGGCACCAAAGCAGAACCGACTCTCATCGCTGAAGACGACACGTCTCCATTCGTTCCTCCATTCACGCCTGTCGCGACACCACTGGAGGCGGGGTGCACGATGTTGGGGCGTGAGCGGAAGACGGCCTAACGGTGTGCGGGACCGTAGCCCAGCTTCATGGAGACGGTTGTGAATGGTCCTCGCCGATACCCCAGGAGCAACAGAGTCCCTAATTTGCTGGGAAGTGGCGGTGCGGTCCCCTACGGCACTGCGTAGGAACCTACGGTCGTGGCGTGCATCCGTGCGTCGCTGCGGTCCGGTCCCAGGTCGACGGGCACGTGCACCTTCCGCCGACCACTGGCGACAACATCGATGTACTGTGGAGACCTCACGCCCCACGTGTTGAGCAATTCGGCGGTACGTCCACCCGGCCTCCCGCATGCCCACTATACGCCCTCGCTCAAAGTCCGTCAACTGCACATACGGTTCACGTCCACGCTGTCGCGGCATGCTACCAGTGTTAAAGACTGCGATGGAGCTCCGTATGCCACGGCAAACTGGCTGACACTGACGGCGGCGGTGCACAAATGCTGCGCAGCTAGCGCCATTCGACGGCCAACACCGTGGTTCCTAGTTGTGTCCGCTGTGCCGTGCGTGTGATCATTGCTTGTACAGCCCTCTCGCAGTGTCCGGAGCAAGTATGGTGGGTCTGACACACCGGTGTCAATGTGTTCTTTTTTCCATTTCCAGGAGTGTACATTGTTTGTTCTCTATCAAAATCTTTCATTTGCTAACTATGCTTATCAGTAGTTAGTGCCTTCCGTAGTTAGAATCTTTTATTTAGCTGGCAGTATTGGCGCTCGCTGTATTGTAGTAGTTCGAGTAACGAAGATTTTTGTGAAGTAAGTGATTCATGAAAGGTATAGGTTATTGTAGGGCCACTCTTTTGTAGGAATTATTGAAAGTCAGATTGCATTGCGCTAAAAATATTGGGTGTCAGTTTAGTGTTGATCAGAATAAGTAAAAAGGGAAATGTCTGAGTACGTTCAGTTCTGCTCAGCTGTTTGAAAAACAAATAACGTAAGAGGTTTATCAGCACAGTAATTCATTAATTTTTCCAAGGGGATGTTTCAAATCCTTCTTGCACCCCGCTCAGAAAATGTTCTCTTCATAAGTGTGCTTCACTTTCGGACACTAGAGCATTGTGCCATAGCTCAACATGAAAAAAGTGAAAACTGCATATCATTCCATTCAGCCATGACGCTCGGTCGTTTCATCAATTCTGTTACGATCTAAAGGAGCAGATAAGCGTCGATGCCTTCAAACAATGTGTCATATCCTCTACATCATCTGCACCTATACTCCGCAAACCACCTTACGGTGTGTGGCGGAGGATACTTTGTCTACCAGTGTCACTCCCCTTTACCTGTTCCAGTCTAGGTGCATCAGTCCGGAACCGCGCTGCTGCTACGGTCGCAGGTTCGAATCCTACCTCGGACATGGATGTGTGTGATGTCCTTAGGTTAGTTAGGTTTAAGTAATTCTAAGTCTAGGGGACAGATGACCTCAGATGTTAAGTCCCGTAGTGCTCAGATCCATTTGAACCATTTGTTCCAGTCGCGTAAGTTTCGCAGGAAGAATGATTACTGGCAAGCCTCCGTATGCGCCCGAATCTCTCTAATTTTATCTTCGTGGCCTTTCCGCGAGATTTGCGTAGGAGGAGATAATATTTTGGTTGACTCTTCTAGGAATGTATGCTCTCGGAACTTCGACAGTAGATTATGACGTGATGCAGGACGCCTATCTTCCAGCGTCTGCCACTGGAGTTGGCTGTGGATCTCCGTAACGCTTCCTAAATGAACCTATAACGAAATGTGCTGCTCCTCTCTGGATCTTATCTATTTCCTCTATCAGTCCTATATGGTACGGATCCCATACTGACGAGCAATCTTCAAGAACTGGTCGAACAAGTCTTATGTAAGATGCTTTCTTTGCAGGTGGACTTCATTTCCTGAGGATCCTTCCAGTGAATCGCAGGATGGTATTTGTCTTACTGTCGATTACTTCTGTGTGATCGTTCCATTTCAAAAACTCCGTACGCATACTCCTAGGTATGCTGAGAATTATACACATTATGCGATCCAACGTATCCGGGCACCTGCCTGAAAATTACTTAAAAGTTCGTGGCGCCCTCCATCGGTAATGCTGGAATTCAGTACGGTGTTGGCCCACCCTTAGCCTTGTTGACAGCTTCCACTGTCGCAGGCATACGTTCAGTCAGGTGCTGGAAAGTTTCTTGGGGAATGGCAGCCCATTCTTCACGGAGTGCTGCACTGAGGAGAGGTATCGATGTCGGTCGGTGAGGCCTGGCACGAAGTCGGCGTTCCAAAACATCCCAAAGATGTTCCATAGGATTCTGGTCAGGACTCTGTGCAGGCCAGTCCATTACAGGGATGTTATTACCGTGTAGGCACTTCGCCACAGGCCGTCCATTATGAACAGGTGCTCGATCGTGTTGAAACATACAATCGCCATCCCCGAATTGCTCTTCAACAGTGGGGAGCAAGAAGGTGCTTAAAACATAAAAAAAAGTCGCTCTGAGCACTATGGGGCTTAACATCTGTGGTCATCAATCCCCTAGAACTTAGAACTACCTAAACCTAACTAACCTAAGGAAATCACACACATCCATGCCCGAGGCAGGATTCGAACCTGCGACCGTAACGGTCACGCGGTTCCAGACTGAAGCGCCTAGAACCGCACGGCCACATCGGCCGGCTTGAAACATCAATGTAGGCCTGTGCTGTGATAGTGCCACTCTAAACAACAAGGGGTGCAAGCCCCCTCCATGAAAAACACGACCACACCATAACAACACCACCGCCTCCAAATTTTACAAATTTTACTATTGGCACTACACGCGATGGCAGATGACGTTCACTGGGCATTCGCCGCCGCGCGGGATTAGCCGAGCGGTCTTAGGCGCTGCAGTCATGGACTGTGCGGCTGGTCCCGGCGGAGGTTCGTGTCCTCCCTCGGGCATGGGTGTGTGTGTTTGTCCTTAGGATAATTTAGGTTAAGTAGTGTGTAAGCTTAGGGACTGATGACCTTAGCAGTTAAGTCCCATAAGATTTCACACACATTTGAACTTTTTTTTCTTTTTTTTGGGGGGGGGGGGGAGGGGGGGCATTCGCCATACCCACACGCTGCCATCGGATCGCCACATTGTGTACCGTGATTCGTCACTCGACCAACGTTTTGCCACTGTTCAATCGTCCAATGTTTACGCTCCTTACACCAAGCGAAGCGTCGTTTGGCATTTATCGGCGTGATGTGTGGCTTATGAGCAGCCGCTCTACGATGAAATCCAAATTTTCTCACCTCCCGCCTAACTGTCATAGTACTTACAGTGGATCCTGATGCAGTTTGGAATTCCTGTGTGATGGTCTGGATAGATGTCTGCTTATTACACATTACGACCCTCTTCAACTGTCGGCGGTCTCTGTAAGCCAACAGACGAGGTCGACCTGTACGCTTTTGTGATGTACTTGTTCCTTCACGTTTCCACTTCACTATCGCATCGGAAACAGTGGACCTAGGGATGTTTAGCAGTGTGTAAATCTCGCGTACAGACGTTTGACACAAGTGACACCCAATCACCTGATCACGTTCGAAGTCCGTGAGTTCCCCATTCTGCTCTCTCAATATGTCTAATGACTACTGAGGTCGCTGATATGGAGTACCTGGCAGTAGGTGGCAGCACAATGCACTTAATACGGAAAACGTATGTTTTTTGGGGGTGCCCGGATACTTTTGATCAGATAGTGTATGTTTGATTTTCAAACACAATTTAAAATGCACATATACAATGTAATATGCTCATATACTTTATATTACAATACTCTCCCATTCTTTCATCATTTCAATCCTGTTTGTCTAGTACTAGTACGTATGGCCCCTACCAACAGTGGAACAACGCACGTCTTGTTGCCATTAGTTTAGTTCCACTCTCAGTAAATTCAGAATGTCTTCCACCTGATCTAGATAGTAAATGCAAAAAGGAAAAGTGAAGAACGGTTTTAACGTCCCGTAGAGGATTAGGTCTGAAGAGACGGAGCTTAGGCTCGGGTAGGGGAAGGATAGGGAAAGAAAGGAGCCGCCTTGGAAATTTTCTGGTTTAGAGAAATGACGGCAAATATAGTTCCGGATGGCCGGCTGGGGATTTGAACAGCCGTCTCCCAAACACGAGTCTAGAATCTAGTTTAAAGCGTGCTTGTTGCAACCTCAACCTTTCTCTCCCTTTCATATCTCTCTTTTTCCCTACATCTTTTTTCTGTTCATACATTGCTCTTGTATCTCCAGTCCTCTTCTACAGCCTCTCCTTTGGTGACTCCTCTTTTTTATATTCATCTGTTTTTCTCCGATTGCGTCGTCAGCTTAGTCTGGCTCTAGTGTATTTCTGTCCCTGGTATTGATATGAATACTACCAGTACCCTTCTAGTGTTACTTACCGTAAGTGTCAAATCATGAAAAATATAGCTCAGTTTATGTTTACGACCCTGTGATTGGTAAACTAAATTTCAATGCTTTTTGTTACAACATAAACACCAGAAAACTAAAATGTAAATTCAGATACACACATGTGTGTGGATGTGTCTATATTTTAGTTTTCAGGTTGACTACAGCCACGATTTCAAATCCAGTCGTGGATAAATTCAATACAAATACAAATAGCTTCTTTAATTCTTTCTTTCTAACTCTTGTCATAACCTCTTCATGATCTGAGTATCCCTATTGTGCTTAGTTCTTCATTCTGATACTGTTTTTTATTACCTCTACTGCTGCAATTCTTGATACTGTGGTACAGTTAAGTTTATTAGTCCATTCGTATTGATTATGGTTTGCAACAGTGGTTCAAGTTAAACGAATAAATAAAGATAAATGAATACAAAGTTACTCCTATAAATGAAAGAAAAGATCCTTAAGAGTCATAACAGAGAGAGCGTTCTTATAGCATCATCACGCTGCTCCGTGAAGGTTATCATAGTAAAAGGAGGGAAGGAAGATTAGAGTTTAACGTCATTAGAGGCGGAGCACATGCTCGGATTACGAAGGGGAAGGAAATCGATCACGCTCGTTTCGAAGGAACCATCCCGAAGTTTGCCTGGAGCGATTTAGGAAAAATGCGGAAAATCTAATCTGGATGGACGGACGGGAATTTGAACCTTCGTCCTCCTGAATGCGACTCCACTGTGCTAACCACTGCGCGACCTTCCTCGTTTGTTACCATGACGATAACACGATAGTTCATTCAGTTTGTTCCATTTGGTTGGTCCAGGATAAGAAATTTGTACTGGTCATGGTAGTCCAACACATTGAGACTTAATTCCTTTCTCATTGAATATTGCTTCTAACCATACATCCACGATTGAGATTAAACTTTTCTTGTTACTTGAATTTATTAGTAAATGTCAGCCACATTAGTTAAATACGAATTTCGATATATCGTGCTCTGACTCACGGGGTATGTAAGTCACTAAGCTTTGGTAGTTCACTTATGCTACATCGAGAACGGTCCCGTATGACTGGGAAACAGCATCGAACACTTCCATTTATAAGAAAGATGAAATAACGGACAGATGTAGTTACAGACGAATATACTTTGTCGCAGGATCATAGAGGATAACAATGATATTCAGGGAAATGAAGGGTCTCATGATTAATCAGTACCGATTCTGAGACGCAGCCCACTGTTTCAACACGCCATATTTTGGAGTCATTTGATGCAATAAAACAGGTATGTACCAACTCCTTTGGGCTCTGAAAAGCTTTTGACTCAATGTCACACTATCGATTGATACCTAAGATACTATTATGCAGAGTATCATTCAAATATGTTATTGGTCCAAATTCTTTTTGTTACTAATATAACTCATTATGGCGAATTCTGAAAAAAAAGAATATAAATTTAATGTGCTTCAAGTGAGCGTCATAGAACCATTAATATGCTGAGTGCACATAAACAGTTTAACATAGAGAGTCAGCAAGACTGTCAAACTGATCGATGACTACTCTTCTGTCTACAGGAGCATATCGCGTCACTTGAAGTTCCTTAGGAAATGCTGACCGACGTGGATATTATTCACAAATCATCTGTCGGATAGCACTCCGTAAATGTGAACAAATATACAGTAATGTGCATAAAAAAATAAAAACCTAGTTAGTTCCATACTAATTTTGGAGTCTCTATACAAAATGCGTATTAGGCAACAAATAACTGAAACAGAGGAAAGGAACACAACAGAAGACGAATGGGAAGTTTTGACAGATGAAACAGTGACAGCAGCAGAGGATCAAATGAGAAAAAAGTCTAAGAAAAGTGGGAATTCTTGTATAACACAGGAGATTCTGAATTTAACTGGCAAAAAGAGAAATATAAAAAACCATAAATGGAGGAACGAAAGGGAATAGAGACTTCTAAAAATGAGATTGACAGTAAGTTGAAAATATCTAAGCAGGAATGTTTAGAAGCCAAATGCAACGCTGTAGAAGCATGTGTGACAAGAAAAAAGATAGATGCCATCTATAGGAAAATTAAAGAGGCCTTTGAAGGAAATAGAACCAGCTGCTTGAATATCAAGAGCGCAGACTGTAAGCCGGTACTGGGTGAGGAATGGAAAATGAAGCGTTGCAGGAATATACAAGGGTATAGTGGTATAAGTACATATATTTTCATTGGTGACTGAAAAGTGTACCGAACGATATTAAATCAGTATTGTTTTCATTTGCAGACTAATAATTATAGCCATTAGGAGCAGTATGTCTTAGGTTGGTTAGTACCTGTAAGTACATGTGATAAGATCAAGCCAAAAATGCTAATTTTCCCCTGGCCTACTGGTCAGGTATTGAAATGTCAGCACTTGGATGCAAAACGGTTAATCTATACTGCAGGCATAGTCCACTTACTGATGCAGTTACTACCCTGTGAAAAAAAACATCAGGTGATAAAATATGTGACGTGTTTGCGGAAAGATTGTTTGACGCAGAGAAAAAACAACCGGCAAACTGATGCGTGTACGTATTAAGGTATCACTTTTAAAAAAAATCTGCACTTATACCCTGTATAGAAAGGTTACAAAAGGGAAATAAACTTAAAGAATGTTATAAAAAGGAAAGTGGAAGTAGATGAAGATGAAATGGAAGACATGGTGTTGCGAGAAAAATTTGAGAGGGCGCTAAAAGACTGAAAACTTCAAATCAGGCCCCTGGAGTTGACGACATTCCCTCAGAATTAAAACGATTTTTGAAAGAGTCAGCCATGGCAGAACCGTTTCACCTGGTGTGCAAGATATAAATGACAAGCGATATACCCTTAGACTTCAGGAAGAATGTAATAATTCCAATTCCAGGGAAGACAGGTGCTAATGGGTGTGAATATTACTGAACTACCAGTTTCATAAGTCATGATTACAAAACACTGACATGACTTATTTACAGAAGAATGAGAAAACTGGTAGAAGGCGACCTTGGAGAAGAACAGTTTGTTACCCCGAAAAATGTGAGAACTGGTGAGGCAGTACTAACACCACAACTTCTCTTAAACGATAAGTCAAAAAAAGCAAACCTACGTTTCTAATTATTGTAAAGTCAGAAAAAGCTTTTGAGAACGTTCACTGTAAAACACTTCTTGAAATTCTGAAGGTAGGAAGAATAAAATATAGGGAGTTGAACGTTATTATACAACTTGTATAGAAATGAGACTGCAGTTAGAAGGGTCGAAGGACATGAAAGAGAATTAATTGTTGAGAAGGGAATGAGACAATGTTTTAGTGTATCCATGATGTTATTCAGTCTTTACAGTGAGGAAGAAGAAAAAGAAACCTAGAAGAAATTGCCGACAACACTGTAATTGTGTTAGAAATGGCAAAGGGCTTGGAAGAGCAGTTGAACGGAATGGACAGCTTCTTGAAAAGAGGTAACAAAATAAATATAAAAAAATAAAAGAATGGTAACGGAATGTATACAAGCAAAATCAGGTGATGCTAACAGAATTAGATTAGCAAATGAGACACTAAACGTATTCGATGAGTTTTCTATTTGGGCAGCAAAATAACATATGATGGCTGAAACAGGGATAATAATGTAAAATACACCGAGCGAGGTGGCGCAGTGGTTAGACACTGGACTCGCATTCGGGAGGACGACGGTTCAATCCCGCGTCCGGCCATCCTAATTTAGGTTTTCCGTGATTTTCCTAAATCGCTCCAGGCAAATGCCGGGATGGTTCCTTTCAAAGGGCACGGCCGACTTCCTTCCCCATCCTTCCCTAATCCGATGAGACCGATGACCTCGCTGTCTGGTCTCCTTCCCCAAAACAACCAACCACCCAATAATGTAAAATACAGACTGGCAATAAAAAGAAAAACATTTCTGATAAAAAACTTTGTTGAACATCAAATATAAATTTAAATGTTAGAAAGTCACTTCTGAAGGTACACGCCATTAATATTGCTAACCACGAAGATGACGTGCTACAGACGCGAAATTCAACCGACAGGAAGAAGATGCTGTGATATGCAAATGATTAGCTTTTCAGAGCATTCACACAAGGTTGGCGCCGGTGGCGACACCTACAACGTGCTGATATGAGAGCAGCATGGACTATCAGCTCGGAGACCATGGCTGCGGTTACCCTTGACGCTGCACCACAGACAGGAGCGCCTGCGATGGTGTACTCACCGACAAACCTGGGTGCACGAATGGCAAAACGTCATTTTTTCGGATGAATCCAGGTTCTGTTTACAGCATCATGATGGCCGCATCCTTGTTTGGCGACATCGCGGTGAACGCACATTGGAAACGTGTATTCGTCATCGCCATACTGGCGTATCAACCGGCGTGATGGTATGAGGTTCCATTGGTTACACATCTCGGTCACCTCTTGTTCGCATTGACGGCACTGTGAACAGTGGAAGTTACGTTTCAGATGTGTTACGACCCGTGGCTTTACCCTTCATTCGATCCCTGCGAAACCCTACATTTCAGCAGGATAATGCACGACCGCATGTCGCAGGTCCTCTACGTGCCTTTCTGGATACAGAAAATGTTCGACTGCAGCCCTGGCCAACACATTCTCCAGATCTCTCACCAATTGAAAACGTCTGGTCAATGGTGGCCGAGCAACTGGCTCGTCACAATACGCCAGTCACAACTTTTGATGAACTGTGATATCGTGTTGAAGCTGCATGGGCAGCTGTACCTGTACATGCCATCCAAGCTCTGTTTGACTCCATGCCCAGGCGTATCAAGGCCGTTATTACGGCCAGAGATGGTTGTTCTGGGTACTTGATTTCTTAGGGTCTATGCACCAAAATTGCGCGAAAATGCAATCACATGTCAGTTCTAGTATAATATATTTGTCCAATGAATACCCGTTTATCATCTGCATTTCTTCTTGCTGTAGCAATTTTAATGGCCAGTAGTGTATATCTGTACAGAATGAAGGAAAGGTCTCATTGAAGACAGGGAGGTAGGGTGTTCTTGGGATTGTTAAGAGTTGACAGAAAGAAGCACTTACCATGAAAAACCTGCGGCTTTTGCCATTTTGGTACAGCCTTAGCAGAACTGAGCACGCAATTGATGGTATGTGTGCGGGAGGAGAGGATGTGGAGCGGGAATTCTTGATGTTGCACGTTGACTGTTAGATGTTCGATTCAAATTAGAAGTACAATTAAAATTATAATGTTAGAACCTGTTGTTTTTGCTGTTGTTTGATAATTTGAGAATTTTGCCGTTCCCTTGACCTCTGCGTCTTCGTAATTGTCTAGTTTAAAAATACGCATTATCAGTGCAAGTTGTAGAAATTTTTACGCTCTACATGAAAGGTCTAAGTACTTCTTATCGTAGAAAGCAACAGAAAAATTATAGAGAAACATCTGAAATAATTACGTAAATTTCGCGATTTTCGGCTCCCCCAAGTGAGCACACTGTCCTCGAGGTCGAAAATTTGGATTCTGGATTATACACCGCTCACATACAACATACTAGAAGTTCATAAAATTCAGACCTTTTGCAAGGTTCATCGTGCCTGCCGACTGGACTGTAGTCTGCACACCTGTGTTCACAATCGTAGTGCCATGTGAAATACTGAGAAACGCGGGTACACACCTCAGTATTAGAATATATAACTTATGGAGTTGTCAAAATTGTGAAAGTTTGTTGCCGTTAAATTTTTTAATAAACTGCATGTCATAGGTACCGGTACATCTCAAATTTTATTTCTCCGGATTGCACTTCCAGTTATGCTAAAGCGATGTACTAAGTAAGCACTGGTGTGAAAACTTATTACTATTATTTTAAATATTTGATGTATTTTAATATTATTTTTATAAAATTGTTAGGCATTTGTGACAGATTAAAAGTGGGATAACGGAACGTTATGGGTACATTAGGGGGGCGGGTAACAACAAGAAAGTGTGACACCCAGAACCAAAGCTTGGACCGTTGCTTCGGTATTCTTTAACAGGAATATTAGTTCTCTGCGATTTGGGTGAACTGAACCGAGCCCTACAGTTAACCTGCGGGTATTGTAGGAAATTGAAGCGTTAAAACTAATTGAGGTGTGTGCCAGCGCGATTTCAAATGAGAAACAATGCATACTTTTTAAACTGGTGTAGTTTATTCAAGAGTACCTAATTAAGCATTCACCTTCCCTGATTAAGTAAATATATAAATGACCAGATTAAGTAAATCATCAGATTAATTGAATGTATAACTAAATGAGAGCGATAGCTGATGATACGAAACTCCTTCAAAAAACGCAAACAAATGCGCGGCGCTCGCTCTTAGGCCTGTAGTAGTACATTAAGCGGCCGACCGATGGCTCTGGCTGCACTGGTGGGAGGTAGCGACAGAGGCGCAGGGTAGCACAGCGGTACACGATTATTGTGACCCGTCAGTTGTCAGAAGCCACAGACCTCCGATGTCCGGTTGCAGGATGTCGTTTCCTTCCAAAACGATAAGACGACGGATTGACAAGCAAACACGTTGTATGAAATTGCTCTCAAATGGTTTGTTTCATTTGACAGTGCAAAAGTTTTAGGAGAACATCACAGGAAACAACGATTTTAATATCATTCAGATGACATAAGATGCTGCAGTCGAGTTTACTGTTCGCTACTGAGGCTAATTGGCCAGGTTAACAGAGACAGATGAACTAGTATATATTATTAGAAAGTCTCTACTGTCTTAATCGAACCGTTTGAGCTATACGTAGAAAAGGACAAATTACGACAATCTTTGGCAAGTCAACCAATATTTAACCAAAAGCACTCCAAAACATGCAGTGGTCGTCAAATTTCTCATACAAATTGGTCACAAGTTTGGAAAGCGTCGCCAACGTTTTACTGCCGGATTGCAAATTTTTCCTGAACGCTAAATACACTGCGTTTGCTTGGTTTGTCGATGATTTGACATATCTCTCAACGGCACTGCCATTCAGGTACTTAATGCATTTTTGTCATTGCGGCTTCGAGCCAGGTATGAACCGCTACTGCACCTGTGGCTGCGTGTGAGTTTCAACTTTCGAGACAGATTGATAACTGAAGGTGAATCTGAGGAATTTTCATTCAAGTCCGTATCACTACCATCTTGTGGAACAAGGCAACTGGAAAATCGTCTTGTGAAATGGCAAAGAAAATAGACTTAAAACGCAGGCTCTGTTGATACTAAAATATGAATGCTATGGAGGCGAGAGTATTATTTTGTTCAATTTTGGTCTATTCTCTTTTGAAGACAAGTAGAATAATATATATTGTATTCCATCTCTTAATTTTAGTATTTTACAGTTTAGCTCATAAAAATTTGAACATTATATTGTATGTTTAAAGATAACAGATTTTTCTGTTGTTTAATTACTCTAATTTATAGCTAAAACCAGTTCAAATAATGTACCAACGTAGCACAAAGAATACTTTGGAAAAAATACGTTAAAGCTAATTTATATTATTTATAAAAAATATTTTGTGGATACAAAAAATCTTCATTGGTATTGTCCCATTTTGAATTTCTTTATCCATTTTGGATAATTAAGTTGAATGAAGTATTGATAATGATGAAGCTTCGGTCAGCATTTGTACAACTATATAGCTTATCTCATTTCAGCTCTATAAAACACTATTAAGGTGGCAGCAACGCGGTCAAATCCCTATCCAGCCATCTAAATTAAGTCTTGTCAATGGCTTCACTAAATGGCTTAACATGAATGCCGAGTTGGTTCTTTTGAAGAAGACAAGTCGATTTTCCACCCGATCCTTGTCCAACATGAGCTTGTGCTCCCTCTCTAACGAGCGTGTCGTTTACAGGATGTTAACCCTGGTATATCCTGTTGTTTCCTTGCTCAATCAAGACAAGGGGAGCAAATGTATCATGTAGTAGTGCAGGAAGCGTAAAGATAAAATCATTGAATCCTTTTCATTTCTTTTGTGTGGGACGGTAACAAGTGATGCCTACCTGAATAAGTTGCAAGTGAATGCATTTGCGAGCCTGCTGATGCCTTCTTTGCCAACACATTGCCCATCGCACTACGTGCTGACGTACCTTTACGATCTGTTTCCAGAAAACGACGATCAATGAAGTCTTCTAAAATCAGCCTTGACCCAACTCCGTTAAATTTTATTGGCGAGGGAATCTATAAGCCAAAGTTTGTGAAAAACCTGTTGCATATTGAACAAGCGATTACATACGTCTGCTAGAAAAATTTGGCCACTAGGTTTCATAAAATGTCTATGTTTCATACGCAGTAGCAGTCACGATCAGTAGGATCTTTAATGATTCTATTTTTACTCGCCTGTGGTTCCAGACTTATGAGATAATATCCGTATTTATTCAAAAATAAATCCATAAAGCGGAAGACTGTCGTGTGACATATGTTACAATCCTTACATATTATAAAAATAGGTGCACGCATGTATGTACACTGGTGTCCGAAATGAGAGCAAAAACCTCTGTTTCTCCATCCTGTGTCTCATTCACGATATAATCAAACTGTCGACAGGTGTCCGTATGATCGTGATCTGCACGGAACGTAGCATTCCAGTAAACGGACAACTACGCCTACGATGCCTTCAGGGCACCTATCAAACGGGATAGTGTTTGCCGGATAGTCCCACATCCACAATCGCTGTGTACACAGGCACAGACGGTGCAGTATGGCACAGAAAAGACACCCACCAGATTCTCTGTGGTGGAGGGCTATAGAAAAAATGGAAGCAGGACGGTCCCAAACTGATGTGGCCCGATGGCTGACTTTGAATAGTTCTCTTGTTACTCGTATGTGGCGACAGTTTACAGAGACCGAAACTGTATCCCGAAGACCAGGGAAAGGCCGACCACGTGTGATCTCAGAAACAGGGTACCTTTATTTGACTGGCTTTCGGTGCACGACGGTACCGCCTTTGTACTGCACGGCAACTGAGATCTGACCTCGCAGCAACGAATGCATGTGTTGTATCGAGGCAAACGGTATACAGAAGGCTTCAGCAGAATAGCCTCCACTGTCGGAGACCTGCTGGAGGTGTACCTCTGGCATGTCTTCACAGAAGGGAACGTCTAGAGTGGAGTCGTCAAAATGCCACCTGGACGGTCGAACAGTGAGCTAATGTTCTTTTTACATATGAGTCCCGCGACGGATTCGCATCTGGAGGAAACAGGGAATACGATTTCGGGACCCAAACATTGTGGAAAGACATCTGTACCGAGTAGGATCCCTAATGGTCTAGGCAGGGATTATGTTGACCACTTGAATACCTCTTCATGAAATTGTACGGGTTGCAAGGTTTAACTGCTATCAGGTATCGTTCTAGGACGTCACGTGCGGCTGTTGTGAAGTGCTGTGGGCCCAGACTGCTTACTGATGTACGTGGTTTATGTTTTCTTGGAAACGAAAGATATTTTACGCATTGCGTGGCCTGCTCGATCTCCCGATTTGAGTCCCGTAGAACATGTCTGGGCTGCATTAGGGAGACGAGTCGCATCACGTCAGCATCCAGTAACCACTCTTCAAGACTTGCGAGCAGCTCTGCAAAAAGAATGGGCGTTATTGCCTCCACATGAGATTGATGACATTATTCACAGCATGCCCCGTCGTTGCCTGTGTTGCTGTCAGAGGTGAACACACCGCATACTGAGCACGTTAATCAGTTGTCGGACTGTGTGTGAAAATCTGTTGAAAAAAACGAAGATCATTTTTGTGTACCGTTATGTATGTTGCAGTTGTTTACGTCCTGTATTCTTTACATTGTTTCTACTTTACTATCACTTGTTTATACTGTTTTGTGGCAAAATAAACGAAACTTTGCAAAATTTCCGTTTGTTGCTTTAATTTTGGATACCAGTGTATGTTCCTCGTCTCCTCCTAAGCCACTGTACCGATTTCAACCAAACTTGGTTCACATATCACTTACGTCTAGAAGGAATCGCTTTGGGAGTAAGAACCACTTACCTATCAATGGGGAGGGCGTAGGGGTGAAAAAGAAATATAGCTTACGATGTGCGAATTCCAAAACCTTATTCATCCAGTATTTGACAAGAGCACTTAGTGACTTGCAACAAACTTTACACATAATTTCAAACCTTTACGCCGAGCGGGGTAGCCGTGTGGTCTGGGGCGTCTTGTCACGGTTCGCGCGGCTTCCCCCGTCGGAGGTTTGAGTCCTCCCTCGGGTATGAGTGTGTGTGTTGTCCTTGGTTTAACTTAGATTAAGTTAGATTAAGTATTGCGTAAGCCTAGAGACCAATGACCTCAGCAGTTTGGTCCCGTAGTCATTCCCACAAATTTCCATTTTCAAACCTTTACGAAACTTCTTCTCTGTGAGAGAGCCCAAAAGAATGGAAAAATGTTTAAAAATGTTTATCATTTACTAAATTTTCGCTGTTCATGCAATAAAACTGTCGCATGAGGCATGAGGCTTTAATTTATTACTTCTTCACTACTAACTGTATTCACTTTACAGACAGTATTTACATATACCACTGAATGTACCTGAAAAATTATATCGTTGTATTACACATAGTTCAGGAGATATGAAGTCATACAGATTGAGCTGTGTGGAAAATATGAGAAATATATGCGACATATGTGTACTCTGGCAAAGCCACGGGTAAAAAGCTTCTCCTAAACCAATGGATCGATTTAAACTGAACTTGATAAGCATATTACTTACTATCTGGAAAGAAATACTGTCAGAATAAGTACCACCTGCCTGCTATTATGGTGGGGATGATTACTTTGCGATGGTGAGAGCAGGTGAGGAGGATGAGATGGACACAGATAGGGGGGGGGGGGAGGTGTATAGAGAGAGGGGACGGGGAAAGGGAAAAGGATGAGCTGGATGGTGAGGGGTGGGAGAAGGAGATTGACTTAGAGAGAGGGAGGATATGGACAGGGAGAGGGGGAGGAGCAGATGGGCGGAGAGAGGTGAGAGTGGCAGTTGGACAGGGAGAATGGCAGGAGGAGAGGACGTAGAGCTTGATGAGGGGGAGATGGACAAAGGGGGAAGGACGAGATGGACTAACAGAAGACTGGAAGAAATACATACCTAGTAAGAAAATATTGCATACCATTAGAACAGATAGTCAAACATTCAATGCATGTTGTTGCAATCTCTTCCCAAAATTGTGGTTCTTCAGCAGGAAAACATTTTCGCAGTTACTGTTGTAAGTAGGCTGTTTAGGTTTTTATATTGGTAACGCCACGTAGCACTCTGTATGAAAATCACTGGCTGTGCTGTGTGGAGTCTGTGGCTGGTTTGCATTGTTGGAATATTCGCTATTGTAGTGTTGGGCAGTTGGATGTGAACAGCGTGTACCGTTGCGCAGTTGGAGGTGAGCCGCCAGCAGTGGTGGATGTGGGGAGAGAGATGGCAGAATTTTGAGGGCGGACGATCTGGACGTGTGTCCATCAGAAAGAGTAAAATTGTAATTCCGTATATCATGATCTGTATATCATATATATGATGACTTTTGAATATTGTTAAGGTAAATACATTGTTTGTTCTCTATCAAAATCTTTCATTTGCTTACTATGCCTATCAGTAGTTAGTGCCTTCAGTAGTTAGAATCTTTTATTTAGCTGGAAGTATTGGCGCTCGTTGTATTGCAGTAGTTCGACTAACGAAGATTTTTGTGAAGTAAGTGGTTCATGAAAGGTATAGGTTATTGTTAGTCAGGGCCATTCTTTTGTAGGGATGATTGAAAGTCAGATTGCGTTGCGCTAAAAATATTGTGTGTCCGTTTAGTGATGATCAGAATAAGTAAAGGGAGAAATGTCTGAGTACGTTCAGTTTTGCTCAGCTGTTTGAAAATCAAATAACGTAAGGGGTTAACCAGTACAGTAATTGATAAATTTTTCCAAGGGGACGTTTCATAGTTCTGCTGTCTTACGTTCTCCATACGTACCAATCCTACCTTCTCTTCACAGGTTTTTCAACTGAAGTTGGTTGACTGAATGATCGATGTGCATCTTCCTTGTGTTTCCATATACTTAGTGTCAGCTCCAGCAAGTGGATGAGTTACCTTACCGTAGGTAACTGTACTGTGTACTGGAACAGGATATTTAGTTAATTTTGTGTTTCGTTTTTCATAACGTCTTCTTTACAGGAATTATACACTGTGATACGTTTTTGAACAGGTTTGGACGGGAGGAGGTGGATTACTGAACGAAAAATGTAGGGTCCTTTTTAAAGAAGGCGTACTGCGATTTATATCTTCATAAGGAACAAAATTACAAGAAAGGCAATCATGCTGGTTAATGTCCCCCTGGACGCTGAGCAGCCGGCCGGTGTGGCCTTGCGGTTCTAGGCGCTTCAGTCTGGAACCGCGTGACCGCTACGGTCGCAGGTTCGAATCCTGCCTCGGGCATGGATGTGTGTGATGTCCTTAGGTTAGTTAGGTTTAAGTAGTTCTAAGTTCTAGGGGACTGATGACCTCAGATGTTACGTCCCATAGTGCTCAGAGCCATTTGAACC
The DNA here is from genome assembly GCF_021461385.2 of Schistocerca piceifrons. Lineage (NCBI taxonomy): Eukaryota > Metazoa > Arthropoda > Insecta > Orthoptera > Acrididae > Schistocerca > Schistocerca piceifrons. The sequence continues at coordinate 420,093,713 of NC_060149.1, read as the reverse complement.
ATTTTTGAAGCTGAGCAACAATGCCTTTATACAATTTTTGTTGTTGCTTCTGGACAAAAAGTTATATGCGGTGGTCAAGTTGGATGTGACGCTCTCTATGTTCATGAATTTATACATATTCATCTAACAAGAACTGTGCCTCTACCGCAATGTCTGACAAGAATGCATATATTTATAGAAATTACAGTAAAACGTACTTTTGTTTAGAAATGGCTTCACAACAAATTTGTTTTGGTGCACTACCTTCTTTACACCTATGATCCCATTTCCTAAGCTAATAACAAGATCATATAAGTCACTACAGCAGTCTAGGGAGTCGAAGTATCGATGTTTCAAACATGAGCGGGTGGCGATAGTACAACGTGTAGACGTTTCACTCTCCCACACACTGGAGTGTTGTAATAACCCTTTTACTCTTACTTTTACAAAAATAAAAAGTCGCGTAACTCTAAACCTGGATTGTATGACAACAGAAATTTATTGTTACACGTGGCGTAAACGACTGCATTTCAGTGTAATTATTATAACACAAAGATGTGCTGCAAAGTAATGACTCCGATTTATTCACGCGAAAACTCTTAATCTTTTTAAATAATACAAACATTATTAACATTTTACATCTTTATTCTTTGTGTTTACATATTTGTAGCCCTCTGTCGCTAGATAGCTCCGAACTGTTACGTGCAACATGGTGGTGTGCAACGTAGGTATGTCGGTGCGTGAGGAACAGAGTGAGTAACCGAGATTCGAATTCAAGGAGTCCGTCCACACATGGATCATCCTCTCCTTCAACATGAAAAAAAATACAACGAGCGTTGTGACCGCTGCAACAATCTGACGCATTTGGTCCACTGTCATCGATCATCCTCCATACAGTTCCGACTTGGCCCCATCCGGTTTGCAAGTTTTTCCAGAACTTAAAGAACACCTTCGAGGACTTCACTTTGATAGTGATGAAGCGGTGTAAGCAGAGGTTAGGTAGTGCTTCCATCAACATAGGCAAACATTTTGCAGTGAAGGTATCAACAAACTAGTGTCACATTGAGAGAAACGTGTTCGTCACCAGTGTGACTATGTTGAGAAATAAATGTGTAGACAAGCAGAATAAAGATTTAGAATGTTAATAACGTTTGTCTTATTTAACAAGCTTTAAGAGTTTGCACGTAGAATTCGGAGGTTTTACTTTTCAAATGGCTCTGAGCACTATGGGACTTAACATCTGTGGTCATCAGTCCCCTAGAACTTAGAACTACTTAAACCTAACTAACCTAAGGACATCACACACAGCCATGCCCGAGGCAGGATTCGAACCTGCGATCGTAGCAGTCGCGCGGTTCCGGACTGAGCGCCTAGAACCGCTAGACCACCGCGGCCGGCTTATACTTTTCAGAAACGATGTGTGGGACACAAGAGTGGTCCTATATTCATCGCTATGAAAGATCTTATCAAGTAATTTTTTTAAAATTTGTATTCGTATTACATGCAAAGCGAATTTTAGGAAGACGGTTTTCAGTCACAAATAATAGTGCCTCGCTGCATTACAGAGCACGTGTAGAGAGTTGTGTGTCCTTCTTTATATGAAATTAGTCTTTTACATCGTCTCCTTTGCCTCCGGATAAGTCGAGCTCGTGAAAAAGTGCATTTTTATTATGAAAATGTGAGACCTAAGAGTTTGGAAAAGACGTATTACAATTCCGATTGAAAGAGTGAGGAAAGTGGCAAAGTGTAATAAAAATTAATACTGATACATTTGATCAGTAAATCTACATAAACTGAAATTCGCAAAAACTAACAATCTTTAACAAGTATTTGCATAACTTTTTATCAAGAGTCGTCTGGAACTGTAGAACATGAAATAAAAGAAAACATTGCAAAGAAGGTTTGTGAATGATCTTTAGTATTAACAGAAACAAAATTTAGTTCACCTAACTTATTTGATCACTGAGCCCGATCATTTTCAGATATTGTCAACTGCAGCTCACCTGTGCTGTTACTACACCGGGAACACCTAGTAACGACTTGCTGAACGCATACTAAGGGCCGGGAGCAAGCAGCAGGGGGGCCCACATACAGTTACGCCATAGTTCATCATGTACTGACTACAAAAACTTGCTTCCAATCACATCGTATTTTGTGACACATGACGCAAAGTGCCACACCAGTCTTGTAAACAACGGGGTGCAATGCATGTGACAATAGCGGTGTACTTAAGAGGAACATTTTTCACTTCCCTAATCAGTTACTCTTAGAGGCACTACTGGTACCCTCTTACGACGAGAGCACAAAGTCTATAATAATAAGTCATAATAAGTCAGGTTGGCTTTAAGTGTGTGCGGTCAGGTTGGGATGGGAATTTGCGGGTTGTCCAGAGTTTCATGGAGTGGTTTTCACAGTAGTTCAACAGCTACATCGTTTACACATTATGTCCAACTGAGCTATCACAACATTTCTGACGGTCTGTTTATTGAGCGCTGATCCCTAAAAACAAGAAAAGGAAAAAAAAACATAAATAACGTGACCACCGTCTCTGTAAGATTGTAATCGCCTATCGTGCAATTTTCGTTTACCACAATAGTATACCTTATGAAACAGATCAGCACCTATCTAGAAGTGTTCGTCGCCTAACTTCGCGAAAACGTTAAAAGGACGATGCGAAGCTGTTTACCAATGCCTGCCTTATCCTCTGCCAAAGACATCATTAGGCATCACTATTTGAGGATCACATTGTACATGAATAACAGAGTTTTCGTCACGCGGCTGGCTGAATACTGTTGTAAGCGTCTCAAAAAGGACAAATACAGACTTCCCAGAAAAACAGGGTGTAAAAAAACTATGTTCAAAAAATATTAGGGTGAACAGAGGAGATAAAATGAAAGACTTTTTTATCCCACAACAGTCACAGATGCACTGTAGACTTCCCTTAGGCCAGCGTTTACAGCTTTTTTTACTGTTTCGTATACAGCAAATTTGATTTGCAACGCACATCTTACTGCAACGAGTAGGAAGGACAAGTTTGCATTACTGCTAACAACGACCACGCCCTTGTTATGTTTTTATTGCTTATGTTATGTTCTGTTTACGTGAAAGTTTCTACTGATGTTCACAGTTTTTTGATTGCTGGTTACGCATCTCATGTATGAGCAGGCACGATGCAACACTCGAACAGCAAGGCGGCTGTATGCAGAACGATTTCCATGGGGGACGTTACCGAATCATATCACCTTTCAAAGTCTTGATAGCCGACTTCGTGAGACACACCTGTCGATTTCTTTTTGTGGAGTTAGATGAAGCGTTTCGTGTGCGAGGCTCTGACAGACACTCCAGAAGGGCTGATTGTATGTTTGGGTGAAGCTGCAGCCATTTTTCGTGAAACACTTGATTGTTTTGAGCCTGTTAGACAATTATTACCACGTAGATCCCAGTTATGCATTAATGTAAGTGCAGGAAGTTTTCAGCAACGCCCCTAAAACAATATTCATCGCGCGGCAGTTCGGACAGCGTCTGTGAACTTCACTAGCGTCAAAATTTTCATGAACTTTTGGTGCAAACTACTGTCAACAGGTTCGGAAACAGTTTCTTATAGTGCAATTGCAGTCCAGATTACCTGGACTTCGCTTTTAATAAGTCACTTACATATCGACACCATCTTCAAAAAAACAGCAGCAAACACGAAGAACCGCAACAATTTGTTGTGAAAGCTAAGTGATAATTCTATGGAAACCGACAGAAACTCTCTGAAAACAACAGAACTTGTTTTAGTTTATTCTTTAGTTGACTACTGTTCAGTTGTGTAGCTCAGCAATTGTCAGGTCTACATAGCGGATGTTCAGCTTCGATATGTGATGAGCATAGTATCTGATATGCTTATGCCTACGCCTGTTCAGTGGCTCCCAGCGCTAAGAACATCACTCCGCTTCACGTAAGAAGACAGCACCCTCTCTCTCCGTAATGGAAAAATGGTTCAAATGGCTCTGAGCACTATGGGACTTAACTGCTGAGGACATCAGTCCCTTAGAACTTAGAACTACTTAAACCTAACTAACCTAAGGACATCACACGCATCCATGCCCGAGGCAGGATTCGAACCTGCGAACGTAGCGGTCGCGCGGTTCCAGACTGTAGCGCCTAGAACCGTTCGACCACCCTGGCCGGCTCCGTTATGGAAAAGAATACAGAAGAATCATTATTTTCCCATACGTATCACTCAGCATTGTTCTATAATCCTAGTCTAATCTTGTCAACCAGCCCGGAGAACCGCCAAGAGTCTGTCAGCCAGCATTTTCAATCATGTAACTGCCTGGGAATCGAAATTGTCATCTTCACCCCAAATATCAAACTTTCCGGCTTCAATGTCCCTCGTGTCACTCGCCATAAACTGAACCGAATGAGATGTGAAAGAGAGCGAATATCTGGTACTCTCTACAGCTGGCGGAGGTGAGACTTTCCAAGACCTGACCGCAGCGAAGTAGCGTAAACAGTGCCACGTATCGTCCATGAATGCCCTTCACGTGCTTTCGCTGAATCCGTGGGTCTAAAGCAGGGGTGAACAGACTTGCTATTACCGCGGGCCACAAAACCCTCACTGTGACTAAGTAAGGGTCGCAAGTTAAAAAAGTAACGTCTCGTGTGACATGTTATTATTCTGAATTTGGGATCTCCCTGCCCCATTACCAGTAGACTGAGCTCAAAAGAAATAAGTTCTAAAAGGGCCCACTCTCTTCTTTTCGGGAAGGAATGCAAGATGAGTATCAAAAGAAAAAAATTACAAGAACCAACGGCGAGGGTCAGGCGACCATCAGATCGATAGAAGGACGCATGGGGCCCGCGGGCCGTGGTTTGTGCAACCCTTCTCTAAAGCTACTGACTGGCTGGATAACCCGTTCACTAAGCTTTGATTTTTTTCCTTTTCTTTAGTTAACTGAATTTTATAATTTCCTAGTCTTAATTGTTAATGCGCCGGTACTTGGGTTTGTTCAAGAGCGTCAAATTCCAAATAAAATAAATAAATATCTGGTACACTGACAGCCGATGGCCGCTGTTTGTACATGCACGTCCAGTACGCTCCGTAATTCATTTCCGAACGAACAGCAGAAGAAAGAAGGGACCATTGCCAGAATTTTCAAAATTGGAATTAATAACTACTTAAATGCTGCATCTGACAAGTAGGAAAGTGAGACTGTCCCCACAGAGAGCATACGTACGCACATAAACCGACTGCCCCAGCCCCACTACTCTAGAACAGATGCGCGTAATGCTTTGCGCACAGCGATATGCGGCAGGGGCAACGAAGGTCGGCAGAATGTGGGACTAGGCCCCACCAGCATGCTAAACGGCCAGCTGCGACAGGTCGTTGCAAAGGGAACCCGACGCGAGCGCAGCGCAGTCCTCGCTGTGAGGTGCAGCAAACCACTGCCGCCACCGATACTTGTAAATTCGGCCTATCGGGAAACTAAGCGCCCTGCACCAAAAAAATAGACTCAAACAAGGAAAATGATAACGTTTCAAATCGACCTCTACACGCATCTTTTGCTAGGTGGTCACACCAGAATCCTCTCCGTAGGAGTGTCTGTCTATATAGGGTGTTCCAAACGTTTAGGCACAAAACTATATAGAAGCTGTATGATTATACCTTAAGTTCTTTGAAATTAGGAAGTAATGGTCAGATATTAATATTTGGTTTTTTGTTAGAGTAAATAACTAATATTCCATTACTCACTTTTTCTCATCTTTCTTCTTGTGACTCTCCGGCCGGGGTGGCCTAGCGGTTCTAGGCGCTACAGTCTGGAACTGCGCGACCGCTACGGTCGCAGGTTGGAACCCTGCCTCGGGCATGGGTGTGTGTGATGTCCTTACGTTAGTTAGGTTTAAGTAGTTCTAAGTTCTAGGGGACTGATGACCTCAGAAGTTAAGTCCTATAGTGCTCAGAGCCATTTGAACCATCTTCTGACTCCTTTTGTGCAGCCTATCACTGTTTCATATCCTGGGTCAGTTTCGACATCTCAGAAAATCACTTAACCCAGGATCCTCATTCTCAGTTATTTGTTGCATATATTTCAATCTCTGTCTTTCCCTACAGTTTTTGGCACTAAGATTCTCTCTTGTACCACTGAAATTATTCTCTAATGTCTTAATACAGGCGCAAGCCTTCTGTCCTTCGTTCTAGTCAGTGTTCCCCAAATATTCGTTTTCTCGCCGATTCTACGAAGAATCTCCTCATTTCTCACACTATAGCTCTACTCCTTATAGCAACAACTTAAGCTCATAGCAGCAGTTCAAAGTGACGAGCGCTCGTCTCAAAGTATGCGTTACAATGGTGCATGACATTTTGGTGCTCTCTTTCAAATGCCCTATGCCCTACGAAACAGTTTTCCTTCAATTTTTTGCTGCGTTTTCAACGAGCAACGACGTCACGTAACACCATAATGAGGGAGATCGATGGTCACCTACTAGTACTTAAAAAATGGTTCAAATGGCTCTGAGCACTATGGGACTTAACTGCTGAGGTCATCAGTCCCCTAAAACTTAGAACTAGTTAAACCTAACTAACCTAAGGACATGACACACACCCATGCCCGAGGCGGGATTCGAACTTGCGACCGTAGCGGTCGCGCGGTTCCAGACTGTAGCGCCTAGAACAGCTCGGTCACCCGGGCCGGCTCACTAGTACTTAGAGATTACAATTACGAATAACTTAAAATGGGACGATAATGTTGAAAAGCAAACCAAAGACTGCGATTTATTGGCAGAACACGTTGCAAATGCTTTAGGTCTACTAAAGAAACGCCTACATTACGCTTGTCCGTCCTCTTCTGGAGCACTGTTGCGTGGTACGGGATCCGCGTCGGATAGGATTGACGGATGAAATCAAAAAAGTTCAAAGAAGGGCAGCTCGTTTTGAATTATCGCGAAATGTAGGAATTAGTGCCACGGATATGATATGCAAATTGGCGTGTCAGTCATTAAAAAGAAGGCGTTTTCCGTTGCGGCAGGATCTTCTCATGAAATACGCGTTACCAACTTTCTCCTCAGAGTGCGAAAATCTTTTGTTATCGCCCACCTATATAGGGAGAAATGATCATCATAACAAAATAAAAGAAATCAGAGCTCGCACGGATCGATTTAAGTGTTCATTTTTTCCCGCGCTCTGTTCTAAAGTGGAACGGTAGAGAAATAGCTTGCTTGTGGTTCTAGGAACCTTCTACCAGGCATTTGACTGTGATTTGCAGAGTAATCATGCAAATGTAGACGCAGATGTTAGTACACAGAAATATCAAAGCTGGATGAGCTGTTGACATTACATCCTGCAGCGCGCAACAGCAGCTACAGTGTACAGTACCTGTGGCAGCACGTATCACATGAACAGCAGGTGTCGTGCACCAGTCAAAACAAGTGGAAGGAATTTAGTCTTGTTATTTGATCTGTTTCAGTCCACAAGATGACAGAGAATCGTGGTTTGCATCTCGGGCTGTAGTGGTTAGCGTCGCTGCATCTAGAACGGGGGTCATTGCCTCTAGAACGCGGTGTCCCTGGTTCGATTCCCGACCGGTTCAAATGGCTCTGAGCACTATGGGACTTAACATCTGAAGTCATCAGTCCCCTAGAACTTAGAACTTCTTAAACCTAACTAACCTAAGGACGTCACACACATCCATGCCCGTGGCAGGATTCGAACCTGCGACCGTAGCGATCGCGCGGTTCCAGACTGTAGCGCCTAGAACCGCTCGGCCACTCCGGCCGGCGATTCCTGACCGGCTCAGAGAATTTCTTCGTTAGAGGACTGAGTGTTCCTGTTGTCCTAATTATATCATCTCATCTTCATCACAAAGCCGCACAAGTCGCCGAAGTGATCTCAAATAGAAAAGTCTGCACAAGCCAGTACAATCCCAGACGAGGTCGCCGGCCAATAATGTCATACGATCATTTCATTTCGTTGGTGGTGAGCGGAGACGAGTGTGGCATATGGATTTCATACGCTCCATAACTGGCTATTATAGCAGTTGAAACCACCATCAGACTAAAAGAAAAATTCAAAAAATAGGATGTTCGAATGCTCTCGATAGTCCTGAAATCTGGGGTATTGTTTGCGCACGTTTTTTGTGGTAGGGTTATAGGTCCCACTGCACGCCAGTATTCTTCACTTCTCGAAGCGTGCTTTTCACAGGTTAGTTACGCGTGCTTATTAATAGTGTGAAATACGGTCCAGCACCATCTGAAATTCTGTTTTACAAAAAATACTCTACCGCTAACCTTCGCTATAACGACCCAGATGCTTGTAACTTAACTTCCAGTCAGAATGACACCTGTTGCGAAATTTTCCTTTGTACATCCCGCTGCACCAAGCATTACATGCACGGCCACAAGCTTTTGTTACGCATATCACTCTTACTTCGACACCCAGTCATGAACCTTCAACAAAGGGTAAACTTCACTACTGGCAAATCACAGACAACTGTTTTTTATTTTGTCAGAACAGCGCCGCCAACGTCGGTTCGGTAGGTGGTTGTTGGAAATGAAACTTAAATTGTTTAAAAACACATAATTACCTCACACGCATTACTTGTATAAGATCTCGTACTGCGGTATTGCGTAAATTATTCATTATCAAACCATTGCTTCCTGATCACAAGACATTCAATTCAGGATCTTTCATTACGTGTATAGTGTTTACCTTGAAGTTTTAGGTACCCATATATGGGGTCCAAGGGAAAAGTTCTGTCTGGCACAGAGATGGCGCTGATGTCATTTTTTAACGGCACTTATTACGCAAAAAAAGAAAAAAAATTAGAAATTTTTGGTAAGGTCTTATGGGACCAAACTGCTGAGGTCATCGGTCCCTAAGCCTACACACTACTTAATCCAACTTAATCTAACATGGACAACACACACACCCATGGCCGAGGGAAGACTCGAACCTCCGACGGGTGCAGCCGCACGGACCGTGACAATGCGCCCTGGGCCTCGCGGCATCTTTATCTGGTGTATAGTTTTGTTCATACGATTTCCCAAAGTAGTTATCTGCTGTGTGTTTCGTTTGAATGGATAAAATGGTGCAGTCGTAAGTCTTTATCCTGAGCTGTTTATCATCAGAGGAACTTCACCCAAAGATAGTGAAGGCTAACGGAGAGTATGATGTTTCATTTTCAGTAATTAAGAATTTTATGATTGAATTTAAATGTGGCCGTATTTGTCTTGAGGACATTAACGATATCCCAGAGTACAGTCACAGATGAAAACTTCGACAGAGTACATTATATAGTTCTGGACGATAAAAAGTATATGAAATCGCGAACGCTGCAAGTATATCGGAACAAAGAATATGGCAAGTTTAACATGAACTGTTAGGTTTGAGAAAGAATTACGCAAAACGGATGTGGCATGTGTTGAATTTTAACTAAAATTAAATGTGGAAACGAATTTCTCAATAATATTTGGACCATTTTAAAAAGAATCTATCCGATTTTGTGCGCCATTTTGTGATTGTAGGTGAGTCATGGGCCCAGCACTTCACACCAAAATCGCAACTACAAAAGCAATGGTTGGATGATAGGATTATAACTCGTAGTCCTCATCAGTACTCCACACAGCATTTCTCAAAGCGTTCTTTTCATGGGTTAATTGTAGCAAAAGAGAAGTGATCACTATTTCATCCTACCGAGTTTAACGAAATGGGTAAAAAAATGAATAGTGAATACTGCGCGCCGGCCGAAGTGGCCGTGCGGTTATAGGCGCTGCGGTCTGGAACCGCAAGGCCGCTACGGTCGCAGGTTCGAATCCTGCCTCGGGCATGGATGTTTGTGATGTCCTTAGGTTAGTTAGGTTAACTAGTTCTGAGTTCTAGGGGACTAATGACCTCAGCAGTTGAGTCCCATAGTGCTCAGAGCCATTTGAACTATTTGAATACTGCGCAATTCGTTTGAGTCAAATAGATGAAAAAATGAAGTACTCAGTTCAAATAAGATGCAATTAAATGACCTGACATTGGAGACAAAAAAGTTTGTTAAACTGAAACAGGGATAAGGTGCAAAAATAATTACACTTATTCATTTGCATATAAATTGTCAATAGAAATCTCTCAGGACTGATTTGACTCGACACAGACACGACGCACTAATTAAGCATGTAGGGAAGGATTAACCATTTTATCTCACCACTTGACGGAATTGACAGCACAGATGGGCGTAGATAGCTGATGTGGTTCTGGCGCGACGTGTTGATTTGCCGGTGGGCTTCACGGTCTCGCGGATCAGTTGATCGATAGGCAGCGACTTTTATCTCTGCATTTCTGTGTACCCATGGCTTCACTGGCGAAGCTCAGGGCGGCTTAACCCACGCTCTGTTCACTGCTTCCTCCTTAGTCACTCTCCAGATAAAAACGCCTCTCAGCAGTCAGCGCCACTCTATTGTCCTGCCGCAGAGGTCGTTCGCTGTCTCACGATGCTCGTGCAGCGCTTTTCGTCTGCAGTAATTAGACTGCAGAGGTGGTGTTCAAGTTATATATGGATGTGCACGCCAGACAGCAGAAACATAATCGAATGTTCTAGAAGCCGAATATTGGACTGAAAGGAAAACCGTATAAAGTGGAACGGAAACTAAGAGTACCACCAAATTACAATAGTCATCTGGATGAATCAGATTCAAAGTCTGAAAACCAAGTAGAAAGCACAATGGCATGCCCCAGAACGCAGTCAGAGAGATCTCCGGTATCAGAATGAGAATCTGAACAGCATGCTTCCCAGAATCAGAGTCAGAGCCAGGATGATAACGGAAGGGAATGGAATGACCCTGTGCGCAAAAGAATGACCTCTTGATTGCTCTGCTTGGGAGTTTTGTTATCCTTCTCCCATTCTTGTCGCTCAGAACGCTGAATGTCCCGTCGTATTGTCTTGAGATTGCTTTGCTCAATGTGCAATACCACACAGAGAACGATTGACGCTGGATAACACAACTATGCCAGTGTTGGTTACACGACACCAGCCTTTCGATCTCGCTTCGAAAAATCCTTGGATTCATGTAGACATGAACACTAAAGATGCAGAATATTAATAACGTTTATATTACGTAAAAAATCGAAAGACCTCCCACATAAAAAAAAAATCGGAGTCATTACTTTTCAGGCCGCCCTCGAAGTAATCCTACGTAATAAGGGTCCCAGATTGGCGAGTAATACCCAAGAAGCGGTCGGACGCCCATTTTGTAAGCTACTACATCCGCAGATGAATCACATATCGTTAGAATACTTCCAACGCTGTCTTTCCTACAAATAGCTCCATACGGCCGTTACGATGGAAGTCATTCTTGACGCATATTACTAAACATTTCAAGATTGTAACAGATTCCATTGATTAACCACCAATCGCGTAATGAAACTGTAATGGATCTTCCCGCCTATTGAAGCACAATACGTTACATTTGTTTGCGCCGAGGATCAACTGTTGGCACCTACACCAAGCGTCGATCCTATGGAGGTCTTGGCGCATTTCGCTACAATTTTCGGAGGCAACTTTCTTATATACAGCAGCATAATCTGTGAACACCCTCATAGACATTCCGACGTTACCCGTGTGAGCATTTACATTGTGAACAGTAACGACGCACCAAGAACTGTCAGCACGGCGACCATTGTTGCGGCTTCATTTGACGCGGCACCAGAGGGAGGCCCGTCAATGTCGGTGCACTCATCAACAACAGGCACATACTGGCACCACGTTGTTCTTTCAGATGAGTGCCAACTCTTGGTACAGCGTCATGATCAACGTATTTTGAGGCACCGAAAAAAAGGAAAATTTCCAGATCGCATTCGTCAAGGTCATGTAGATTCAGGACCTGGCGTGATGAAGCGGGGAACCATTGGATTCACAACACGCTTACCTTGGTTCTCGTAGACGGTAATTTGAACAGCAGGCGCTACATGTCTGACATGTTTACGTTGATAATAGTGCTCTGTCGCTGAGGTCTCTCTAACGTTAAGTTTCAACTAGATAACACAAGACCAGGTGCTCACCTATCTTGATACGGTGTGTGTTTGATTGCTGCCATGGCCATCCCGTTTTTCAGACCTTCCACGCACGGACTGCCCAGGGATTGACACATTACCACTCGTCAGTCACAATGAATGATGAACTCTGGCCCAGAGTTGAAGCAGCATGGAATGACGCACCAATATTTGTCACCCAAGCTCAGTTCCACTCAATGCCCACCTGGGTAAGAGTCACTGTAGATACCGGAAGTGGTTGTTGTGTGCTATCCAAATACAGGGTGATTCAAAATTAACTGTACACTCGTAGTGGGTGTAATTTATGGATCAGTATAAGACTAAAATGTTAAATGAAGTTTTGTCTGAAACTGCTTTATTTCGGAGTTATGCATAAAATCAGTTCTAGCAGGCGTTACATGATGGGCCAGTACAGGTTTTTGGCGTCTCTTATTCGCCTACATATCTCCTCATGATACTTTGTCGACAGTGCCCCTAGACACTTCAGTCGGGAGATAAGTATCTCAAAGTTGCTTATACCGATAAGTGGACAGTTTGTGCAGGACCAGTTGCTTGGCCCACCAGATCTCCAGATTTTAGCCCCTGAACTTCTACCTTTGGTGCCGTCTCAAGGATCTCGTGTATGGTGTTGCAACTGAGAATGTAGCACAACTACAGCAGGGATAACAGCTGTGCATCTGTGGAGAACGAGGTGAACAGAGCCTGCAAATTTCCAGGGCTGTAAGAAGTCGAGCGCGTCATCGTCTTCGTCTACACGGACATAATTTTGAACATGTCCTGAGGTAAACGTACAGTACGTAGTTAATAGAATTTCGGGTCCCTTCAAGTCGTTGCTTTCTGAGAAGAATTTTATTAATTTTATGTTGCACTTGTGATACCTGCTCTGCTGCATAACACTGAAATGAAGCAATTTAAGACAAAACTTTAGGACGTTTTATTCTTATTGTAATACATACGAAGTGTGTACAGTTACTTTTGAATCACCCTGTATTGTGCATGGTCGTCTAGAGAAAACGCGTGTGACGGGAAACCCAGTCGTCTTGGGATCAAATACCAGTCGGACCGCGGAAATTTTCAGTCTATTTTTTCGCTAGATTGCACCTGTCAGTGATGTGAATATATGCCAGGGACGAAACATGGCCCGTGATTCTAAGTTAAACTCTAGTTCTCCTTTCCTAGGTAGGATTCCTGGAGTAGCTTAAGAGCGCGCAAGCCGCCGAAGTGGCGTCCAATGGACAGAACTTCGAAACAGATGACTGGGCATCTCTCTTCACGGCCTCCCAGCCAGTCACGCCGTACGAGCTTGCTTTACCTCCAGATATAATCACGTACTCTTCCCGCTACACGGTGTATGCACAATAAGTAAAATTTTGATATTACTTTCTCCTGGTGTAGCAGTTTAATGGCCAGCAGTTTACACAGGACGAACCCGAACTCCAATGACATAATTTCGGAAGTTTTTCAGGAATATTTTTTGAATATTTTGGTGTAAGTGTTCCTTTGTCTCCGATAGTTCGTTACCGAGTATTTGCATTGACTTTAATTTATTTCTCACGAATATCATTCTACACTGTCCAGTCACATTATTGTGACAACCTGTCAGAAACCAAAATATCCACCTTTTACAGGGCAGACCACTGCGAGCTGTGCAAGAAGAGAGTCAGTGAGCATCTGGAAGATACTGACAGGGATTTGGAGCTATACTGACTCCAGTTCCGTGGCCATCTTTTCTATGTTTATCGGTTGAGGATCTAAGACGAGAACAGCCCCATCGATGTTATTCCATAGATTCTCGATTGAGTTTAAATCCGGTGAGTTTGGTGGCCATGAGAGTGCCTGAAACTCATCCTGGTGCTCTTCGAAGCACGGACGTACATCGCGAACTATGTGACATGTTGCATTGTCCAGCTGGTAGATGGCGTTGTGCCGAGGAAAAAGAAACTGCATGTTGGTTTGGGCATGGTCCCCAAGGATACGGGCGTGCTTGAGTTCAACCAATGTGCCTTCCAGATTGCCGAGTTCACCCAGGGAGTATATTATTATTTACTTTCTGCCAATACAGGTCGTACTTTCACAATACGAAATTTTAAACGTACAGAATGTGTAACTTATTTGTTATATTTTATTTTTTAGAAGGAGTAATATTATTGCAGCATTAAATACTTACAGACTTAAAAGTAACTAAGAAAAGAAAATCTTAAAATTAAAGATTGATGAAGATACGATAGGAATTTAGGAACAGAGAGAAGAGGTTATGGTATACTATAACATAAAGACATATTACAAATTCAAAACAAATTTCTATAATAAAGTCGGCCGGTATGGCCGTGCGGTTCTAGGCGCTTCAGTTTGGAACCGCGAGACCGCTATTGTCGCAGGTTCGAATCCTGCCTCGGGCATGGATGTGTGTGATGTCCTTAGGTTAGTTAGGTTTAAGTAGTTCTAAGTTCTAGGGGACTGAAGCGCCTAGGACCGCTCGACCACACCGGCCGGCCATTGAGGGTGGACCTCGCTATTATACCTGGTGAATTATTCGTAATCCATGAACCACAAGGAACTATAGTGGTGCTGTTTCCACCACTACCCAAAGTCTGTTTTAGCAGAAGCATCAACTGGATTTTCCATTTCTCATTGCTTGGGTCAAGGCCTTAGACCACTTATGACTGATATTTAAAGAACGTTTCACCAGATTGTAAAATAATGACTTGCTTGTTCAGACACCACCTCTGCAAACATTCACATTAAAATTCCCACGATGTTAAAAATCCACATGCCTGGTATTAGCATGCAGGGTTGTTACTGAAGTCCAAATACTTCGAATGCAACCATGCGGAATATTACACGATGAAATGGAATTAATTCACGTAGCCTTATGTCGACCTAACCCGATAAAGTGATGATACTACTATGAGCATAGTTATGTGTTACTGTAACTATGTCTTGTACATTTGGTGCTCTGCAGCTTGTAGAAATTGTAAATATTTTCACATATATAACGAAAATGCCTCACATTATTTTAAATGAACAGACCGCTCTAGAAAACAAAAATATTCATCGGAAATTTCAGTTTTATTCCTTAAAGACAACACATTTCTTCATTCTGCTAACAGAAGTAATACGAATTAGAAGTAGCATTATACAGCGTGTTGGTTTTAACTGAAGAGATTGATATATCTCGACAACTACACATTGGATCAAAAAAAGTTATAATTCCAATTCGTTTGTCTCGGATGGGGCCATCCAGCTATAACACACTCGACGCGTCACCTCATCACGTGCGTGGGTGACGGAAGGCAATTTTGAAATCTTCAATGGGAACCCCCATTTTTTATTGCAGATTACTATTCTACGACAAAATCAATATACGTTTTGTCTGAAGCATTTTCTTCGTTTCGCCGCGGATGGTGCTGTAGTCGGAGGAATAGAAATGGGTGCACAACGGTAATTTACGACATGCTACTCAATGGCCCCTGAATATCCAATGCCACGTGGGATCCCACCTCCATTCTGCGAGGGTAGGGCAGCCCAGTATTTCATAACTTCTACTTGGAAATCCCATTCGCAATGTTGTCTTGCTCCGACATATCTAACAGGTGACTATCTGATGTACCACCGTGGCCGTGTAGCGAAATACGACGTATCATAACAGGCAGTACGCTATGACCGGAGCTCACGTATCGTGCAGACTTAGAACAGGTAGCCGCTCTAAACTCTAGGTTACTTGCGCAATATTTATTGCCTGCACATCTGTCTATCATTTGGAGAACAGACCTGCAAGCTGACGATGAATATCGCAGCCACAGAAAAAAAAAAATGAAATGATCCTTATTTACGGAGAATGTAGCAGAAATGTTGAGGCTGCTGTTGCCTTGTATGCCAAGCGTTTTCCAGAGAAAGCTCGCTCTCGTTCGTTCTTTCACAAGGTTATGAACGCTTTTATGTCTGATGGCAGCGAACAGGCCGTCGAAAGAAAACGAAACAAACGTGTTACCGGAGTAGTTAATGAAATAGCCGTATTAGTAGCACTGCACAACAACCCACGAATAAGGACCCGGCAATTACACCGCGATACTAGTATGTCCAAAAAATGGTTCAAATGGCTCTGAGCACTATGCGACTTAACTTCTGAGGTCATCAGTCGCCTAGAACTTAGAACTAATTAAACCTAACTAACCTAAGGACATCACACACATCCATGCCCAAGGCAGGATTCGAACCTGCGACCGTAGCGGTCGCTCGGCTCCAGACTATAGCGCCTAGAACCGCACGGCCACTCCGGCCAGCACTAGTATGTCCGTAGCTTCAAATGTCTCTGAGCACTATGGGACTTAACATCTTAGGCAATCAGTCCCATAGATATTAGAACTACTTAAACCTAACTAACCTAAGGACATCACACACATCCATGCCCGAGGCGGGATTCGAACCTGCGACCGTAGCGGTCGCGCGGTTCCAGACTGAAGCGCCTAGAACCGCTCGGCCACTACGGCCAGCTGTCCGTAGGTAGTATTGCCACAATACTGCATCGTCATACATATCGTCCATACCACATGTCACTGCATCAAGAACTTCATGACACCGATTTCCATAACCGATAAGTGTTTTGTGAATGGGCACGTCAACAAATGCAAACGACCCCTCTGTTCTTTGCTGAGGCACTATTTTCCGCCGGCCGCTGTGGCTGAGCGGTTCTAGGTGCTTCAGTCTGGAACCGCGCTGCTGCTACGGTCGCAGGTTCGAATCCTGCCTCGGGCATGGCTGTGTGTGATGTCCTTAGGTTAGTTAGGTTTAAGTAGTTCTAAGTCTAGGGGACTGATGACCTCAGATTTCAAGTGCCATAGTGCTTAGAGCCATTTGAACCATTTTTACTGTTTTCCATTGAGTCTACATTCACAAACCATGACAGTGTTGACCGGGATAACATGCGTTACTGCAGTGTAGACAATCACCATTGGCTACCGTAAGCTAACCATCAACGTTCTTGGTCGGGTAGCGTATGGTGTGGCATCGTGGGGAACAAACTCACTGGTCTGTATTTTATCGACGACACGTTGAATGGACTCAAGTATCGAACGTTTTTGGAACAGGAACTACCGGTGCTACCGCAGCCTGTTGCGCTGGACGTTCGAAAACGTATGTGGTTTCAGCATGTCGGTTTTCCAGCGCATCACGCAGTTTAAGCACAGGAGGTATTAGACCGTGTTTACACTGGTCGGTGGATCGGCAGAGGTGGCCCTAGTAATTGGATCGCTAGGTCGTCGGATTTCTTTCTGTGGGGACACTTAAAAGATAAGGTGTCCAGCAAGTGCCGACAGGCCGTGAAGACATGGTCGACCGCATCAGAAACGCCTGTACTGACATGCTTCTGTCCTGTGTACTGTTATTTGAAAAGCAGATCACTAAGTGTATTGACTATGGCGGTCCTGCGTTTGAACACTTACTCGAATTGGATAAGTAGAGTAGCGTTCGTCTCGAGCCAATGTCACAGTGACGCGTCGAGTAGTCCACTGTTCGATATGTCGGGGGAATACATCATTGCGAATGGGGTTTCCAGTTATAAGTTATGAAGTATCCGTCTGTCCTACCCTCACAGCATGGAGGTGAGGTCCCACACGCCATTGGATATTCAAGGGCCACTGTGTAGCATGTCGCGAATTACAATTGTGTACCCATTTTTACTCCTCCGATTATAGCGCCATCTGTGGCAAAACGAAGGAAATGCTACAGACCAAACGTATGTAGATTTTTCCGAAGATTCGTAACCCGCAATAAAAAAATGAGGGTTTCCATTGAAGATTTCAAAGTTGTCCCCCGCCACCCACGCACGTCGTGGGGTAGCGGGTCGAGTGTGGTATCATTGGGTGTCCGCCTCCGAGGCACCTAACTTGGAATTATAACGTTTTTGATCCGTCATGGAGTTTTCGAGCTATTTCAATGTGTTCAGTTAAAATGAACATCATTGGCGTACGCTAGACGACCTTACATGCATAGCAAGTCAGATTACATTACAGATAACGCATTACAAGAAATTTTTGTGTTTTGTGTAATACAGATACGGATCTTGATGAGAAACGCCCGAAACTAGTTCGGTAAAATAAAATAATAGCGACAAGCAGCTTCTGTCGAACAATTAATTACTACTATGACACATTTATTGCAACTATCTTAGTCTCGCAGCTAGGACTAAGATTTCAGTGTAGACTTCTGACTTACTATCTTGCAGTAAGTACCTCTGCCCTATTTCTGTTTCATTATTGAGCGTTGTTTATGCTGATGTTCTGTTCTAAAATCTTGCGTGGGGACTTCACTCGCTACTGGACCCACGATTAGAAGCCGCTTTTCCCTTTCTCACATGGCCTACTAAATATAAATCTTATTTTACATGTACTTTCCTATCCGTATAAGAGTTCAAAGGTGTATGCAAGATTTCAAAGACTACATATGTTCGTACATTTTGAGATTACAAAACAGGGTACGCTACAACATCATTACGAAAGCTTTTTAATCAGTTCATGGAGGGAGCGGGAAAACAATAAGGCTGCATATACATCTCCTTACTGTGACCGATGTTTGTGTAGGGGTAAGGGTATGTTCTGACAATTAGACTGAAGGCGGTCTGTCGGAGCATTAAGAGCAGTTTTTCACTTGAAGCACGACGCCTTCCATCCTCTTTCATTGTGCGTCTGTGTGACAACCACGCATTCAGCGTCGCGGCCTACGCAGTTGCTCTTTAGTCCTCCTTAATGCTTTGGGTCACTCCCTTCTGGTAAGAACCCCACACACTCCTGCCGCGCCTAAGCTACAGTCGGAGGAAAATTTTGCAACTAGCGTCGTTCATATGTCACACATGCTACTGAAGAATGTAAACAGTTTGTCAGAGAGAATCATTTACTTTCCTCCTTGCCCCACATGTCGGTTTTAACTAAAACCTCGTTATACAAATATTACTACACGCACTGTCTAGAAAAAAAGAAGCAAACTAATCATCTGTGGAATATTACGTTTTATTCGGTATTAGGTAACCAGGAATCTGATTGACTGCTTGGTTAGCTATATACGGAACAAAATTTAAAACTCCACGAATGATCCATTCATTTCTCTTTTCCTAGACATCGCTTCTAGAAGTATCTGTATTAAGAGATATTATTTAAAATCAACATGTGGAGAAAGCAAGAAAGTGAAGAGTTCATTTTGACACGGTGTTTCTGGCCAACAGAAGTCTACTAGTATCAGACGTAGACCTTAGTTTGAGAAGAAATTTCTGAGAATCTGCGTTTGGAGCATAGCATTGAATGGTAGTGAAACATGGATTGTGGCGAAACCGAAACAGAAGAGAACCGAAGCGTTTGAGATGTGGTGTTACATGAGAATGTTGAAAATAACGTGAACTGATAGGGTAAGGAATGAGGAGGTTCTCAGTAGAATCAGCGAGGAAAGGATATATGGAACACACTGACGAGAAGAAGGGACAGGATGATAGGACATCTGTTACGACATCAGGGGATAACTTCAATGGTACTATAGGAAGCCGTAGAGGGTAAAAGCTGAAGAGGAAGACAGAGATTTGAATACATTCAATAAATAAATGAGGACGTAATTGACAAGGGTTACTGTGAGACGAAAAATTTGACGTACGAGCGGAATTCGTAGCGGGGCGCTTCAAACCAGCCAGCAGACTGATGGCTCAAAAATAAGTAAATGAATACATAAATAAAAAAGCTAAGCCAGTGATTGAATTTTCAGAACAATGCATGAGTGTTACTGTCATAATATATGTATTCTTCAAAAGCAGCGCGAGCCAGACTACGAGCTGTGTTATCGAAAATAATTGCATTAACTCTTTAGGTACGATACTTACATCAAGCTCAAGGAGAAATGCCAGATGAACTTAAGTCTATACATGATTTGTTTCTTTATCACTGTCGAAAGCATATTTAGTCTTAGTTTATCTATGAATTCATCTGGATTCCACTCCTTCGCATTGTTTTGGATATGTATCCGTAGGGATACTCAGAACAATTAGTTTGTGAAACGGATTTTTCCAAATGTAGAGACGCTTTATCGATACGTCATAAAAGCCCACAATGCCATTGCTCATTGTTACCGGAGGGGAAGTAGTGGTTAACGAGGCACCGAGTGAAGTGGTGCAATAATAATACACGTTGTATATGAAATAGAGGTTTAAATGGCTCTGAGCACTATGGGACTTAACTTCTGAGGTCATCAGTCCCCTAGAACTTAGAACTACTTAAACCTAACTAACCTAAGGATATCACACACATCCATGCCCGAAGCAGGATTCGAACCTGCGACCGTAGCGGTCGCGCAGCTCCAGACTGTATCGCCTAAAACCGCTCGGCCACTCCAGCCGGCTGAAATAGAGGGATGGGAAGAAAAGGGAAAGTGAAAGGGTGGGTGAGAAACTAGTGCTTTCCAGCCGCACAGGACGTTGTGGAAATGCAGCAACAAAAGTTGAAAATTTGTGCCGGACAGGGACTCGAATCCGTATTTGCCGCTTCTCATGAGCAGTTGCCTTAACCACTTTTCTGTATATTTGTATTTTCTTTTATTTATTTATTTTATTTTTATTTTTATTTTTTATTAAATTAGTTTATGTACCAGAATTCCAGGAGTCCCTACCGCCTTCCGATTGGCGGTACATCCAAACGTGTCTTCTCGAAATCTTAATGGAGATTACGTTTGTAGTGCGTTCAGAACATCATGTCGGCAAAAAAGCATCAGCATCTCATGGCCTGGACGTTCCAGCAGAAAGGCGGGTCATTAAGGCGCTCCGTAGAAAATTGGAAAAGAACTGCTTGTATCTGGGGCTGCGAACAAGTGCACAGTGTCGATCGTTAAGGTACGTCCAATAATCTAGTTCTGATTTCTCGTCGGGGCCAAAAAGGTTGCGGACCGTATGACCATGTATCCAATTCATAGCGTTAGTTTTTGTTGCAGGGTGATGAATCACATCCGGGAATAAAAGCGTCACAAAAGTGATCTGAGCAGGTGTCTGTCGGATAAGGAAAGCCAAGATACGCTGCGCGAGCCTCCAGACGTCAGACGACGGACCACACGAGAATCGATGAGAGTCTGTGTTATCTACGCCACAGTGAACACAGAGTGGTGTGTCAGCGAGGCGGATGCGGTGCAAACGAAACTGGTTGACGGTGATATAACAGGTGGACTGGATGCTGGTGTCGGGATAACCTGCATGCATCGCTTTCTACACACGGTGCCATGTGATCTGGGGAAACTTGTGTTCGATGGGGTTGGGGGTTCGACACATTTGTAATGTGTCGTGTACAGTCTTTGTCTGGAGTATACCTAGAAGGGGTAAGGTGTGGAGGATGTAACTTAATTCGAGAAAGAAGTGCCTAAAGTGATAAAAGGGGGGTGGAATGTCTGATAACATGACTTCGGCTAACATGGAGACTGGCACATATTCATGCAAAAGCAGACCGGTCAGCCTCGTCGGGCAGCGACTCCAGACTTTCAGTTGGGAGCTAACAAAAATAGCCGTAACTCTGTTTAACACATGGAATAAGCCCACTCCACCACGCTCCCGTGGGAGGACAAGGGAGGAGTGTTGAAGCTTAAATAACATCCCGGTACAGACAAAAGATCCCATCGCCATCAACATACGACGCGTGAGGGTAATCGGAACTGGGAACACTTGTGCCACATGGTGGATGATGATGCGTGTTAAAATTCACGTATTGCGCACGCTGTACAATGTTGAGGAATCTAAGCCGGTGATCCACAAGGCCAGCCCTGATCATTTGGAGGAGACGTGTACTGTTTGTTACCGCTGAACAACGGAGGTCATTCATAGAATCAATGCCCAAACAGGGGACGCTGGTGGACACACTTAGAGGAGCGACACATCTCTCAGGTAGACCCTCACCAATGACTAGAACCTTTGATTTGGGAATGTTAAGAGAACTGCCCAATGTCTCCCCATATGTCGCCACCCAAGTCAGAGCCGTCCAAACATCGTCTTCATTCCGGAGGTAGAGAACTAGATCGTCACCATAGGCTGTACAACAGAAGCGGTGCCCATGCAATGTCAGGCCCATCAGGCGTTGGCAAGCCCCTACAGTAGTGGCTATAATGACAAAGCATACAGTATTGTGGAAAGTGGGAAACCCTGTCGGACAGAGCGCTCGATCGCTAGAGACGCGGTGAGGCGGTTATTACAGAGTATTCTTGAAGTCGCGCCGCTCAAGAGCCGCATTACCACTGTTACTCTACGAACCGGAAAACCCATGTGTTGGAGGACCGATTTCAGAAAGGTATGGTTGACACGGTCGAATGCCTGACTGAAGTCAAGCGATGCTAATGCGCGAGGTAAATGTTACGACCGCGCGTGCTCGATCATATTCCTGTAACGGCAAAGGGCCGTATGGATGTTGTTGTCATCTCCCAGCGAAGTCTGATCAAGGGAGGTGACGTATCTTGCAGCCTTCTTGAGTCGTGAGGCCAACAAACGGATAAACATTTTCATGTCACTGTTGAGAAGAGAGATGGGCCGGTAATCACAGATCCGTTATCGCCCATGCGGCTTAGGGACTAGGGTGATGACTCCATCAAGGGAGGTGATGGAATCGTCGTTGTGGGTGACATCAGTTCACATCAGATGGACGACCAAGTAGGTACCAAAAGATAGCTAAAACACTTGTAAAATTCGAGGGGGAGGCCGTCAGGTCCAGGGAACTTGTTGGCAGCTCCTGCCTTGATAGCATCTAGCACTTCATTGGGGGTCACTTCCTCCTGAAGTTCTTGAGCCACATCCTCTGGCACGGTGCTGACAGTCAGTGCTGCTATCTCCTCAATTAAGGTCGGGGGATGTGAGACGGCAGCGTGCAGCCGGCGGAAATGAGAATAGAATGTGTGACCAATGGCGCGTTGCGCAGTGTATCGTCGTCCTTCCGCATCGATGAGGTCCTGGATGAGAGCTCGACGACGACGTCGGCGTTCCGTGAGGAGCTGGTACATCGATGACGTTTCGTGAGGCATGTGGTCACGGGTGCACGATCTGACAAAGGTCCCTTCCAAGCTTCGTTGCATGAGTGAAGTGATCTGAACTTTAGCACGATGCACTATCGTCTGACGGACAGAAAAGAATGCCATCGAAGAACAGTGACGAAGCACCGCATAATAATAGTCCATGATGCTCGCTTGCCACGCCTTGAATTCGTTGTCATATCCCATCAGTGCCCTGCGTATAGCTGGTTTCGCGCAGGATAGCCACGAGTATGAGGTGGAAGTGTATGCGAGGCAACATCGACGTCAGAGGGCCCACACATTCTCAACGATACGTCGGCAGTCAGGGACAGTCAGGTGGGAAACGTTTCATTTCCACAGGCCGCGACTGTGCCACACCTGTTGGCGGGTGAGGACGACATCGCAGATGTATTCGTTGTGGTCAGAGGCAGCCAGAGCCCATACTTCGGCATGTCGAGTGTCGGCAGCAAAGGAACGTGTGAGGTATATACGGTCGAGGTGACTGGACGAATGCACCGTATAGTATGTGAAACCTGCGTGGATGCCTTGAACCTTTGCCCATATATGAACAAGCTGAAGTCTGTCGAGGATGATGGAGAGGGCCGCACACGGGGAATGACATGGAAGTTGGTCATCAGGCCCTTGTGTCGAGTTGAAATCTCCATCGTGGACCATTTCATCCAGGGGACCCTCATAAAGCGGCTTTACCTCGTCAGGAAAGAAGGTGTGTCGGTAACGACGTCGACTGGAGCCGGACCGTGCATATACATTGAGGATGCGGACACCGAACAGCGTGAGAGCCATACTTCTAGCATTAGGAAGATACACTACATCTTCAGCAGGGAGTCCAGAACGGAGGAGGATGGCGACTCCACTACCATTGTCAGGAGCATGGGAAAAGTATGCCGTGTAGTCAGTGAGGGCGTAGAAATCAGCTACGATTAATTCTTGGAGGAGGGCAATGTCGACATCAGCAGCATAAAGGGTCTCTCGGAACATTGCCAGTTAGTGTGGTGGCCAGATTCATCGTCACGATGCGGTAGCGTTGTGGTCGTGCTCACACCATTGGCATAGGTGTTCCGGCTGAGATGTCCAGCTGACGTGTAACATCCGGCACAGTCACTGTAGCCGCAGTCACTGGGTGGAAGGTGGATCACGCACCTCCAAGGGGCACTGCCTGACGGGAGAGCCACCATCTCGATCTGCTCCATCGCCGAAATCATCGGCCCAGGAGACTGGAACAGGTGGTAAGCGACTGTCGCACTCATTGAGGACGAGGTGTGGTGACGCTGCTGTAGTGGGATCCAGGGAATCTCCCTCCATGGCATCCATCATTGTCGGGTGGGATCACTCCTCAGATGGGACATCAGGAGTGGCCACTCCAGTCGTCAGGGTGCTCGAAGGGAGAACACTGTCTTGTATCAGCTCCACTGCCTGTAATGTCACATGAAGAAGCGTGTCGTCGGGTGGCGTTTGACTTCTTCCGTTTTCGGGGCTACCGCTGCTTTCGGAGGTGCTGTTCTGTGTCAGTATGTGGACATTCAATGTCCGAGGTCGCGCTCATCTGAAGAAAAGCAGTGGGCGGGCTGGTCATCGAGCTCTGGAGAGTTGGTGGTCTCGTAGCCGTCGGAGGAGATGGTGCCGGTGAGGCCGCGGCAGCACCTTCATTTCCAGTGGGGAGTGCCGGGGGAGAACAGGCGCTTCCTGAAGTGACGCATCGGGACTGCGTACGGCTGTGACGTAGCTGGGTAAAGAAGATACCGTCGCTTTGGGAGCTGAGTCACTGGTCGGGACCAGGAGCAAACGTCTACGGAGACAGTCTGAACGAACATGGCCCTCTTGTCCGCAACCGGAAAGCGTACGCGGCTGGCCATCGTACATAACGATGGCTTGCACGCCACCTATCAGCAGATATGATGGTACATGTTTGGAGAGTTAGATCTTGATTTGGCGGACACCATTCAACACTTCGTACGTAGTGAACATCTGCCGTTTTTGCGCGATGTGGACCACAACATCGCCGTAGGGTCGGAAACCTTCGACGACCGCATCTTGTGGCACTTCGAAAGGGATCTCAAATACCCTAATTGTTCGAAGACGGAAACCACCATGATCTACCATTACGTCTCCAATATGCCCGTCAGAATGCTTAAACTGGAGTCCGTGTGCGTGTTGTCGAACTACCTCAGCACGTGCTTCCTCCGTCGTCAGTTTAATATAGACGATACTGCCAGTGACAAAGAAGTGATTACCTATCACTTCCTGGGGGTACAGGCGTAGCTCTTCGCGAACGAATTGTTCAGTTTTATACGAGAGTGGTTTTTATGTTCGGCTTGGAATGCTACTTTAAGTGTCGCTCGGCGGTAACAGTGCGCCATGAGGTGCAGTAGTAATGGACGCTACACAACACGAAATACAGCGACGCGGAAGTAAACAACTGCGGTGTGCTGTCCGGCACGGAGAGCTGGTCGGCACGCGACCACGGCCGAAAGCCGACTGCTTCGACCATCCGGACACGGTACCTGACCAACCCAGATATCCAATGCAGCGCCTTATTCCATTAACCCCATACTAGCAAATTATTGATTCCCGTAAGGGTTCGGACGATATTAGTGTATCCGCACTGAGGCAGATGTCATGGAGCCGTCACTCTCTCACAGAAATGTGTAGCGTCTGTCTGGCGGAATTGACACCTACCTCATCTTCCCCAGTCCGACCCTGTGCTCCATCTCTAACGACTTCGTCGTCGAAAGGTGGTTTAACCTTAATCTTCCTCCTCTCTTCTTTCAAAACGCGCGTGGCCCGGTGATTAAATGCGCGTGTAGAAGCAAGTTGAGAATATTTTGTACAGTTTCTATGAGTTGATGACGTTGAGAAGAAATGTTATGAGCTCAGTTGTAAAAATAGAATGTGCAATGTTCCTTCAATATTGACTCAAGAAGTAAATTATCTCGGCATTTATGTTTACATTATACTTTACCTTTGTTTTCATTATACATCTCGTGCAAGTGGAGCTTGTTTGTAGCGGCCCACAAGTTCAGGCATCCTCTCTGGTAGATACCACAGCAGTTACATCTTCTCAAGTTCATTTTTAGTGGCCGGCCGGAGTGGCCGTGCGGTCTAGGCGCTACAGTCTGGAACCGTGTGACCGCTACGGTCGCAAGTTCGAATCCTGCCTCGGGCATGGATGTGTGTGATGTCCTTAGGTTAGTTAGGTTTAAGTAGTTCTAAGTTCTAGGGGACTACCTCAGAAGTTAAGTCCTATAGTGCTCAGAGCCAATTGAACCATTTCATTTTTAGTGATGTTATCAATGACTGGACACGTGTGGAAGGCACTAAGACTAACTATCCAACGCCACACTATTGAGTTAACTCTGTGACTTAGTCGTCAGGTTCCCTAGCGAACCACCACAGAAGACTACTATTGAAGTTACATAAAGATCTGTCGAGAGACGAAAAGGCTCTGTTTTCAAGGTTGTGCTGCTGCCCGAAAGCCTCTGATCACGAGTTCGAAGGCGCTTGGAGTGGTCTGCAGAGTACTGGAAGAATGCGTTGTGGTGTGATGGGTGATGATTCTATGAGTTAAGAATGTTTGGGAGTTAACGTCTCGTCGATAATGAAGTAATTGGTGACGGAGCACAATCTCGGATCATACAAGGACGAGTAAGAAAATTAGTCGCTTCTTATCCAAAGGAACCATCTCGTCATCCGCCTTAAGTAATGTTGAGAAAACAAGGAAAACCTATATCAGAATGGCTGCAAGGGTGTTTGAAACCCACTCATCTTGAATACTAGTCCAGTGCGCTAACCACTGCGCCACCTCGTTTGGTCAGCAACGGTATGGACTGATCAGCCAGAATATTATGAACAACTTACCTAATAGCCAGTATGCCCACCTTTGGCACGGATGACAGCGGCAACGCATCTTGGTATCGACACAATGAGCCCTTGGTATGCCGCTGGAGGGAGTTGGCACCACATTTGCACACACAAGTCACCTAATTCCCGTTAATTCCGGAGAGGGAGGCGCTGAGCTCAGACGCCACGTTCCATTACATCCCACATGTGTTCGATCGGGTTCAGATCTGATGAGTTGGGAGACCAGCACATCAATTGGAACTCGCCACCGTGTTCCTAGAACCACTCCATCACACTCTTGGCCTTGTTACATGGCACATTATCTTGTTGAAAAATGCCACTGCCGTCGGGAAACATGATCGTCATGAAGGGGTGTACGTAGTCTGCAACCAGTGAACAATACTCCTTTGCCGTCAGGATGTCTTGCACGAGCTCCACTGGACCCATGGATGCCCGCTTGAGTGTTCCCCAGAGCATAATGGAGCCGCCGCCAGCTTGTCTCTGTCCCGCAGTACAGGTGTTAAGCCGGCCGTTGAGGCCGAGCGGTTCTAGGCGCTTCAGTCCGGAACCCCGCTGCTGCTACGTTCGCAGGTCCGAATCCTGTCTCGGGCATGGATGTGTGTGATGTCCTTGGGTTAGTTAGGTTTAAGTAGTTCTAAGTCTAGGGGACTGATGTCCTCAGATGTTAAGTCCCATAGTGCTCAGAGCCATTTGAACCATCTGAACAGGTGTTAAGGAACTGTTCCGCTCGAAGACGATGAATTTGCTCAGTGCTATCAGCGTGATGAAGAAGGTACCGGTATTCATCATACTATGCAATGCTCTGCCACTGCGCCAACGTCCAATGCTGATGGTCACGTGCCCATTTCAGTTGTAGTTGCCGATGTCGTGGTGTTGGCACATGCATGGGTCGTCGGCTGCGGAGGCCCATCGTTAGGAAAGTTCGGTGCACTGTGCGTTCAGACACACTTGTACTCTGCCCAGCATTAAAGTCTCATGTTAGTTCCGCCACAGTTCGCCGCCTGTCCTGTTTTACCAGTCTGTCCAGCCTACGACGTCTGGCATCTGTAATGATGGGTAGCCGCCCAACCCTGCAACGTTTGGACGTGATTTCACCTTGGTTTCGTCACATGTTGGAGACACCACAGCACTCCTCGCACACCAGGTAAGTCGTGCAGTTTCCGAAATGCTCGTGCCGAGCCTCCTGGCCATCACAGACTGCCCTCGGGTCAGACTCAGATGGGTCTCGCGTCTTCCCCAATCTGTGCACGGACAGCGCGCTCACTAATACTACATGCAACGTGCATGTGCCTGACTAGCAGTCATTCCTCGCCAGGTGACGCTGTTATCACCTGGACGGGTTTATATCGATAGTAGGTCGGTGGTAATAATGTTCTGGCTGATCCGTGTAAGATGTGGTACACAGCAGGGTGCGTGTGGGGGTGACGGATGTCCGGTGCACGGCGTTTGTATGAAAGTTATTTGTGTTAACAGAGGAATTGTGTGATGTGCTTTCCGGAAGATCTTCCTCTGTTTTCAGCTCTGAGCATTAACATTTGTAGAATGGAAGTCAATAACGGGCTAATTGCCAAAAATTTTATTTTGAGTTAGTCCCGAAAAACCAAGCTAAGTGCCGTTGCCGACAACCTGGAATATGGGCTAAGCGCTAAGATCATTTCTAGTAGTGCAAATAAGGTCCGAAAGGTAGCATGAGCGACATGTGCCGACCCACTGGTGAGGCTAAAGCGCGCTAAGTGATACAAAACTTTGTAATTGTTTGCAGCGTGTGACAGAAATTTTGCCCGAATTGCAAAAAGTGAGAGGCTGGAAGAATGCAGGAGTGTCAAGTACCTAAGGACTCAGTAAAACTTACGGAGAATGTGGTACCTAACAATTAATTTGTGATTACTGTGCTCCAGGTTGAGGATCACTGTATTTTAAAAAAGCAGCCGATATACGTATGAACGCAACGGAAATAAATATTTCCAAATATAGTTGAATTTAAATGACAAAATTTGCACCTGGTGTCGTCAAGATGAGAACAACGTTTGACGAACTTGAACACTGGAGCACCTACAAGATTTTCAAGAAGGGGATTACCACTGACATAATAAAGGACTTTGTTTTATCGTCACAGCAATGTAAAAACAATTTGCCAGCTGAACAGAAGAAGGATCTGCAACAGATACTGCCGTATTTGAAAGAAGCTACTAGAACTAGAACAGCCGCGTGGTCTAGGGCGCCTTGTCACGGTCCGTGCGGCTCCCCCCATCGGAGGTTCGAGTCCTCCCCCGGGCATGGGTGTGTGTGTTGTCCATAGCGTAATTTAGTTAGTGAGTAGGCTTAGGGCCGATGACCTCAGCAGTTTGGTACCATAAGACCTCACTACAAATTTCCAAAGAATTTCTAACAGTTAATCAATTAAAATTGCTTTGTGCTCTACAATATTAAAAGGAGGATTAAACATAATTTAAACACGGAATAACGTATCTGTAAAATGTTTATTAATAACAAAACTGATAAATGTTTGAGATTTCTCTCATTGGCACTTGCCTCTTTTTTTGCCGATACCTGTGTGTCATTTACGAGTAGTACGTTCCGTGTTTTTCAGAATAAAATATTTATTTTCATTGAGAAAACGAAGGGAATGTAGAAAAGGTTTGCAATAGTTATGTGGCTCTTTTTGTAGACAATAAATAAAAAATATTGTTAATGCTTTTTCACAAAAATATTTTTGACAAAACAAAAATAGCAGTATTTTTGCACATATCCGGTTATTGATTTCCACTCTGCAGTTGTGTATCGAGAAATAAGTGCGGGAACTTATGAAAACCTATTATATACTAGTGTGGTTGCCACAAATCAGACCTCCTGTGGAAGAAGCAATGGTCATTGCACTGTGTTTGGAAGAATAGCAGATAAATTTACCGAATTGCCCTGTGTGTCAGTTTAAGCACAGTCATGTACAATTTTTCTAAGGCGACGTTTCATATGGCGACCTTGCCAGGATACCTCACTGGAATCTTCTGATTTCCTCTTGTAGTTTGTGTAACTAGTGCAACCTTTGTTTATTGCTAGCGTGTAATTGTAGATAGAATTTCCTTTGTAGTTGTAGTTTTTCATTCTTGTACAGTAAAACAGTTGTGGCATGCATGCAGATTTGCACCAAGTATTTCGCAGCTGCGCTTGCAATTAACGAGATATTATTTTCAATGTTATGTTAATGTGTTTTCTTGTTTTGCTCTTCAAATTGTGTTTTTCTGTGTTGTCGTGTGAAATATTGCGACATTAATGGCGTGTGAAAAACGTAATACTAGGCTCCAAAGTAAACTGAGAAATGACAGTGAAGACGAAAGCAGTGTGTTAGTGCCGCCGAGTAATGAATTAACTAATGTTCAAAGTAGTAATTTGGTAATTGTGCATAGGGAAATGGAGCGGGCTGCAAATAATGGTGTAGGCAGTGAAACAATTAGTGAACAGGGAAGCATTATCGATCGATCGGTTGGCAACAGCTTGCCTCAGGAATCCGAAATGACAGGGCTCAATCTTGCGAATACTGTAGATTCAGGTTTTGCGTCCTCGCCGTTTTCTCAAATAAGTCAAGACACATTTTCTGCTTTTCAAAAATGCGAATATTGCCGGTTCAAATGCATTGCTGAATAGCACTGAGGAACATGTTTCAGACACCAGTGCATTGTTATTGCAATTAATGCAACAAATGGGACAAAAGCTTCAAAAGATAGACACCATGGAACAACACCAGAGACAAACACAGCAACAGTTAGACACAATGGAACAAAATCAGAGACAAACAAAGCAAAAGCTTCAAAAGTTAGACACAATGGAACAAAATCTTCGGAAGTTAGACACCACACTTGAACAAACACGTGAAGATTTAACTACTGAGTTTCATAACATTGACTCGAAATGTCAAAAAGTCTGTAATGACGTAAAAACACAAATTTGTGAGCATTTTCAACATATTTTTCGCGGCATGAAAATGCATTACAGAATCACGAAGCAACCATAAAAGAACTGCAGACCATTGTTCATGAAAATCATGAGACCTTGTGGGCTAAAATTGACTCAGTTGCATCTACCGATTCGGTTACGCAACTTGCAAAATACTGCAGTAAAACTAACCCTGTCCTTTCCTTGTGTTATCCCACTATGTGTTTGTGTACCCTTGGGTATTTGTGTTCTTCCTATCTTTATGTGTTTATCTGATGAGAGTTGCGTTGTAGAATTTTTCTGATAATATGTTATTTACTTTGTGAAGATGTTTAGACATTATTTATTCTGTTTTGTTTTAATCCTCATGTGTGAAGTTGATGTTTCAAAAGTTATTCTGATTTTTATGTATTTACTTATGTCATAATTCTTGTGACACTGATATATATGTTTATTTCTATTCTTTTGTAAAGCCCGTATTATGACAAATGTTATCTGTACTATTATGTTCTTTAATGATGTATTTTGTACCTTTGTTATTGTATTCTTATGTTATAAAATTGTAATTGACACCAGTTCATCAAATTAAGTAACTTGTAAGTTACATTTCACTGCACACGTTTCTGTTGGTCATAGTATAGGGCCAATATGTGAAGCGACTGGATAACAGCAGTGCTGGTTCTAAGGACATTTCAAAAAAATTTTGTGCGTGCACAAAGTAGTGGTTCATGGGCTTGCTATATTGTCCACAAGACTCTTTGATGGTGATTGTGCACCTGCACAGTCGCAACGGATGGCTGCTAGCCATCTCTACAAGCACTACAGTGGGTCTACACCTTTGATGACTCACCAATAGCATTATTTCTACAAGGATTGCAGTGGGTCTGCACCTCTGGTGGCCCACCAATACCGTAATATCTACCAGGACTACAGTGGGTCTGCTCTGTGATGACCTACTTACCAATATTCTTCAAAACTTCGAATGACTCTACTGTGGGTTTGCTCTGTTGTGGCCCACTACCTGTCTGCATGTCAAGAGTCAGCATTATCTTTCTGTTGGAAGAACAACACTACTTCTTCAAGACTGCATGGAAATCCATTACTTCCGTGTGCATTTTCTTTTACTGCTCAGACTTTGAAAAAAAACTGCAATTTTACTGTGATGAATGATCAGGACTGTCTTTATGGACTGTAAGAACATTTTGGCTTTTGACCAACATTGTATCAATAAGTGTGTGCATTTGATATCTTTGTTATTGTAATTATGAAAAATTTTATCAAATCATTATTGGCCACTGCCCAAAACAATTTGTAAAATTTTTTGTGGGGAGCATGGGGGCTATGTAAGTAGGCTGTTTAGGTTTTTATATTGGTAACGCCACGTAGCGCTCTGTATGAAAATCACTGGCTGTGCTGTGTGCAGTCTGTCGCTGGTTTGTATTGTTGTTGGCTATTGTAGTGTTGGGCAGTTGGATGTTAACAGCGTGTAGCGTTGCGCAGTTGGGGGTGAGCCGCCAGCAGTGGTGGATGTGGGGAGAGAAATGGCGGAGTTTTGAAATTTGTAAGACTGGATGTCATGAACTGCTACATATTTATGACTTTTGAACACTATTAAGGTAAATACATTGTTTGTTCTCTATCAAAATCTTTTATTTGCTAACTATGCCCATCAGTATTTAGTGCCTTCAGTAGTTTGAATCTTTTATTTAGCTGGCAGTAGTGGCGCTCGCTGTATTGCAGTAGTTCGAGTAACGAAGATTTTTGGTGAGGTAAGTGATTTGTGAAAGGTATAGGTTAATGTTAGTCTGGGCCATTCTTTTGTAGGGATTTTTAAAAGTCAGATTCCGTTGCGCTAAAAAATATTGTGTGTCAGTTTAAGCACAGTCATGTACAATTTTTCTAAGGCGACGTTTCACAGTACACTGACAGGCCAGCCAACAATTACGTAAGTCCTATAGAACTTTACTCAGCTATATGTATGGCAAAAGAACAAGTATATGACAAGAAGCTGTATATATTGAGCTGCAAAGAAAGCTTAAAAATTCTGGACAAATGTTGGTGTCCACGTTTCATAAATATTTGTTAGAAGAATAGACCTATGAAACGTATTACATTGCATCGTAACGCTACCATTGGCTAATTCATGCTAATTTGTTGAACAGGGACGAAAATGATATTCAAGAGCCACAAAAGCAGGGACAACGACAGTGAAAATGATGCAAACGTACTTGTATGATTATTCACAGAATGTTAATGTAAGACATATATAACAACATCGTAACAATGTTAACACACAGGAAAGGGAACAGAGACAGTAGAAAGAACTACAGGCCCACTGGTCTTCACTAATGACTAAAGATAGTACGTGTTAAATCTCTCACTGTTACGTCCTGAAAAAGATTTATTGTTTAAACAAAACGCGGAGTCAGCAGGTTTAAAAGATATACCCAGCACGATGGATCATTGGCAAGTTGTAAATGAGGTTATAGGCGGAAGTAACGAATGTAAGTTGCCGCTCTATACTGAATTTATTCAGTTCTACACAGTTTTCTATTCTGCTTCAACAAAATTTAGACTGAATTAACCTGTAAACGAGAAATCCGTTCCACTTGCAAAAATTTATTAAGCAACATCTGTAATAAGAATGAAGCTTGGTTTTGATTTTATCAAGTGATAGAATAACCAGGACCAAAGCAGGAGTCAGGCAAAACAATGTTATTTCGCCCAAGCTTTTTCAGTAGGCTTGAATTACGTTTTAAAAAAGTAACTGAGATTGAGCATTCGATTCAGTGGATCCTATTTTAACCGCACGGTCCATTCACATTAATGTGACCACGCCTATGTTCGACGTCAACGCGTAATAGCCACTCGCAGACGGCAGGAGGTAGCATTAGCAGTGAAGAGTGCATAAAGCGTGCCGGGGAGACGCGGAACCAGTGTAGTCAAAAAATGTTCAAATGTGTGTGAAATCTTATGGGACTTAACTGCTGAGGTCATCAGTCCCTAAGCTTACACACTACTTAACCTAAATTATCCTAAGGACAAACACACACACCCATGCCCGAGGGAGGACTCGAACCTCCGCTGGGACTAGCCGCACAGTCCATGACTGCAGTGCGTCAGACCGCTCGGCTAATCCCACGCGGCTCTCGCGTTGCACCGCAGTTCCGTCGGCGCCCGTTTTTTATGGTGCCATTTTACGATGCGCTATATACTTTAGCTACTGCGACACACGAAGAGTTTACAAACTTCGCCATTTTGAAAATACTTCCACTCTTGTACCAAAAGCCACTGATCATGCGCTTTTGCACATGAGATAAATCGTTCCGTTATCTTATTATGACAACGACTACACTGTGCCTAGCGGGATTAGCCGAGCGGTCTCGCGCGCTGCAGTCCTGGACTGTGCGGCTGGTCCCGGCGGAGGTTCGAGTCCTCCCTCGGGCATGGGTGTGTGTGTTTGTCCTTAGGATAATTTAGGCTAAGTAGTGTGTAAGCTTAGGGACTGATGACCTTAGCAGTTAAGTCCCATAAGATTTCACACACATTTGAACATTTTTTGTGCACCGCGAGCCATAGATGACAGGGGTAAACAACGGCCGCGGGGATGGTTGCGGGCGAACAGACGTGTAGCTGTTGAGTAACTGACCACCCAGATGTACAAAGAGGCTACCAACCGTGTCTCTTCAACGACCGCTCAGCTAAAGTTGCCAAGTATGGGCCTCCGCAGATGGGGCCTGGTTCATGCACCAATGCTCTTCATCTGCAACGAAGGCTGGAATTTGCACAGCACAACCGCAACTGGACGCCCACTGATTTGCGACAGGGCCTAATTCAGATGAATCACGTATGTTCCTTCAGACAGGAACCCTTTGGTATGTACGGTGTGTAACGTCTGAAAGCAAACACGTTGCAAAAATCGTCGGAAGTGTCTAGACCGGAAGAGGGAGCACTATGTTCTGGGAAATGTTATCATGGAATTCCTTGGGTGATATCGTCATTCTGGAAGGCGCAGTGGATCAACACAGTATGCATCCTCCCTTGGGGAGCATGTCCATCCCTACATCCAGTTGATTTTTCCCAGAACGGTGGCATCTACCAACAGGACAATGCAACGAGACACACAGCTCTCAGTATACGTGCGTGCTTCGGAGAGCAGCAGGATGAGTTTACCCTACTCCCCTCACCACCAAACTCACCTGATTGAAACTGTACGCGCCATGGATCATCAACTGATAAATATAGCGTAGCTGGTCACGGCACTTGGGTCGGCGTGGCTCCACCCTCCAGTACCTAACTGATACTCTTCCTGCACCTCTCGCAGTGAACCACGCTGCTAAAGATCGCTGTTCAGGATTTTGACGGATGGTCACATTAATGCGACTTGATAGTGTACGTTAGACTATCAAATGACGTTTTTTAGTGGCCGTGCGGTTCTAGGCGCTACAGCCTGGAACCGGGCGACCGCTACAGTCGCAGGTTCGACTCCTGCCTCGGGCATGGATGTGTGTAATGTCCTTAGGTTAGTTAGGTTTAATTAGTTCTAAATTCTAGGCGACTGATGACCTCAGAAGTTAAGTCGCATAGTGCTCAGAGCCATTTGAACCATTTTTTTGAAGTTTTTTATGCGTCAACAGCATAGGAACTTTAACACAGAATGGATGAACGTCTAACGTCTTATGTGGTGGACGAACGTCCATTGGCTTGTGCACTTCTTAGCTCCACGTCAGTCGTCTACTTTCGAACCTTGATGAGGACTGCAGCAGGTGAATATTTGATAAGATGCAATCTCTCCGAGATTTTCTTTCCCAGCAGCCAAGTCACCACAATCTATCCTTTGTCATAATCGTTAACTTTTCCCATTCCCTTCACACAGTGAAATCAAATTATTACTTTGTATCCATAACAGCTACTGTACGACTCCCTTGCTGTGTCACATATCCTGGATGTAACGCCATCTACAGTTAGCTGCTGCATCAGTAGCTGCAGTTGGTTGGTTGGTTGTTTTGGGGAAGGAGACCAGACAGCGTGGTCATCGGTCTCATCGGACTAGGGAAGGATGGGGAAGGAAGTCGGCCGTGCCCTTTCAGAGGAACCATCCCGGCATTTGCCTGGAGTGATTTAGGGAAGTCACGGAAAACCTAAATCAGGATGGCCGGAGTAGCTGCAGTAGTTAGCACCCGCGAACCGTTCATATTGTTGGAAACCGCGTGGAAGCAAACAGCCCTGGAACAATCATCGCGTCCTTTTTCCGTATAAGGTTACCCTCCATAAATTAGTCACCTTTGTGTTAAGTGCGTGTTTAATGTCCACAAAGCTTGAAATTAGCTGCAAATTCGTGAGTCATGGATTCGAAAACGTTCTGAATATAGAAAATATTATACATCACAACATTTGCTGTAACAACTCGAATAAGTCAGACAAATTTATTGGATGCCGTCCATGACGTTTGCTGCGTTGTTACTAGCCATCCTACAGTTTACAGTTGATGGAAACCGGGGACTGTGATGACCAGTCTCGAAGTGTAATTACCCTTTAATCTCTCTCATTCCGAGCGATCACAGAATTAATCCGATGTTGCGAGAATTGTTGGCAGACCTGGTAAAGCTGAGTTATTCGTTAAGATGACCCGCAAACATCAAAGCGTGGTTGCCAAACAGCCCGATAAAGGCATTATGATCGAAATTAACTGTCATCTCAACCACAAAACGTATTTTCAAACTATTAAAGCATCTCCAGAAAATCTCACAGATTCCTCTAATTTGCGTATCCATCATGCATTCCTCATGAATGGCTTTATGCCGTTTGCGATGAATTCACATAAGCAGGGATGCGTTTCATATTAACAGATGACACCTTAGCATCTCCCCATTGCTCCCTGTTATCTCGTAGTTCACTGTGACGTCGCACTTCAGATACGAATTTGGGCATAGCCTCCGTGTGAGAAACTGATTCAAATGTCCGTCTGGTGCTATTCTATACAGATTGTTTGTCTGGAAACTGATCAGGAAAAACCAGCAATGTCCTCCCATTGCGTTTTTATTAAGCTATTTTCACCCACAAGCCGAGATATACGTCTGCGGCCACGAGCTGTCAAGATTATCGTCCGGTCCGAGGTCACACGTGAGTCCTTTGACGCAACCCTGAGTGCCATTGCCTATAAACTCGGAGGGCAGAGAAGCCTGTGGTAATAGACACGAGTTAAATCCACCACTTTGATCACAAAAGTAGGTTCCCTACGCCCATTTCTGACTCGGCGAACCATACAGGTCTGCCTGGCTACACCTGCCAAGCAGTTGCCCATTTCTTTACGTTACCCAATGCTATCTGAAAGTATCCAAATCAGTAAACTGCTGGCCGTTAGAATTACATCACCATCAAGGCAGCACTCAACGAACCTCAGAATATCACGAAAAGTACTACTGTACGAACTTGGGTACGCATGTGATTAGCATTTCAGTGCAACCGCTATGAATAGGTAGGAGTAAACTATCTATATTCTGTATATTACGAAAGATTTCGCAGCAGGTTTCTCATTTATAAGCAGCATTTGAATGTTACTTGTTGGTGAGAAAATCGTGTTATGTCCCGCATAAAAAGGAGAAATGCCTACCAGCGCGTGTCTAAATTCGACAGCAGCAAAATCGTGGGCAATCGAGGCTGTATTTCATCATTCTGTGATATTGCTGCTCGCTTTGGTCGGGATCTTATGACTGCCACGTGAATATGGAATTGATAGGTTCACTCAACGCAATGCAGGATCTCATTAGGGCCACGCGACTATCGCCCGAAAGGAAACACTTATTGTTCGCTCGGCCATGCAGAACCGTACTGCCGTATCACATTCCTCGAATCCGGAAATGGGCTTGTTTGCAACAAGACAAGCATCCAAGCGGACAGTGCTACGACGTCTGAAGCACCACACACTGTCAGAACCGCAACAACTGATGAGGTTTCAGTGTCTCAGTGTACCAGTTCTGCGTCAAGCACTATGACGGACAT
Organism: Schistocerca piceifrons; assembly: GCF_021461385.2. NCBI lineage: Eukaryota > Metazoa > Arthropoda > Insecta > Orthoptera > Acrididae > Schistocerca > Schistocerca piceifrons. The sequence goes on along the minus strand of NC_060149.1, from coordinate 420,055,903 downwards.
ATCCGTGTATAGAGGCATCGAGGAGAACAAATGTTGCCGGATTACATTCGGACATCGTCATACTGGTTCAGCACCTGACGTTTGCCCTAAGCAGTTAGTCTGGACAGCACTCGTTACAGTTCGAACGTGTTACGGCCTTCGGCTGTGCACTATCTTCAAGGTTTTCGTGACATTATCTTTCCACAAGATATCGCAAGACCGTACGAACCTCTGCTGTCCTGGTCTTCTTCGAAACAAGGGTGCTCAGCTGTTGCCCTGGTCAGCACGTTCTCCAGATCTCTCGCCCATTGAAAGCAACTGGTCATGGATTACCGAAAGATTGGCACGCCAGCACTTGCCAGTCATTGTAACAGATGATCTCTGGATTTAGCATGGAATGACGTATCCATATCTGCTTAGCTGGACGTGATGCCTAGCTGGGTAAGAGCCACAGCTGCTGCCACAGGTAACAGCTTTGTGTAGTAAAGTTCGCACCATATAAACCTCCCAAATCACCTGCAAATTACATCTTGTTTCCTCATACTCTACTGTATACGCTTGATACGTAAAATTTCGTTATTTTCTATTCTGTTACCTTTGCAATTTTAGTGGCCAGCAGTATACGAGGCGTGTTTTTTAAGTAAGTACCGTTCTGAAATTAATTTTATTTTTACGTGAAAGCCTGTACCTTAATCTACGCACTGGCATCATTACAGTTTCATTCTTCCTTGTTTACATTGTGTACTGAGTGCTTAAGATGCCTCCGATAATCGTGAGTCCCACCGACTATGAAGTACGGGCTGTTATAAGATTTCTTAGTACTAAAGGCCTAAAAGCGATCGAAATTCATTGTGAGATCTGTTCAGTTTACGGAGAAAACATTATGAGTGATGGAATGGTAAGAAATTGCGTCAGAGCATTTAAAGATAGCCGCACAAATGTGCATGATGAACAACGGAGTGGGCGTCCTTCGATCGTTAATGAAAGTTTGGTGCAGGAAGTGGACAATAAGGTGAGAGAAAACAGATGCTTTACGATTTCCTCCTTGCGGTATGACTTTCCTAATGTTTCTCGTAGTGTTTTGTATGACATTGTGACCGAGCACTTGAATTACCGAAAATTGTGCGCACATTGGGTACCGAAAATGTTGACGGATGTGCACAAAACCAAACGTTTAGACAGTGCATTGACTTTCCTTGAGCGGTACCACAACGACGATGATGATTTCTTAAGCCAAATTGTTACGGGCGATGAAACATAGATGGCCTACGTCACACCAGAATCGAAGCAACAGTCCATGGAAGTTGAGCAAGGGCATCGTTTTGCTGCAAGACAATACCCGTCCGCATGTGACGAATCAGACCAAAGATCTCATCACAGCTTTCATGTAAAAATAAAATTATTGACATATCTTAGCACGTCTTTTTTTAATTTCAAAACGGTACTTACTTAAAAAACACGCCTCGTATTAGCTTCAACATTCTACGATCCTAAATTGTTGTTTAGTGAGGTCAGAAACGCAATCTTGAGTTATATTATCAGCCATTTCTCTGAAAGTTTAATGGTTTACTTGTATTACATTTTATCACACGTTGTACAATGTTCATTTGGTCTGCTGTTTCCGGCATGTTGCGGCATTTTTTTGACAGTTTGTGCTCCCGATCTAAATGAATGAAGCGGAATTACTCTATGCTTCATTATCTTTCAGCCCACTTCCTACTGACAAGTTTTAGGAAAACTTCTTGATTGCGAAAGATGTAACTTCCATTTTTACTTAATAATAAGACACTTGCACCGGGTAAGTAGCGACGAAACGTCCTTACACACTAAGCTTGCAAAACGCTTCCAATGAAAACATTTAAGTTTTTCTTGGAAGTTAGTCAATATGTTCATTAACAGAGAGTAATGAGTCGACACAACGGACAATGAAGCATGCAACGTAAGAACATAATCCTACCGAGCTTTCATACATTACGTATTTTATGCTCCTGCACCGTTAGTACACGTCAGTTTTCACAGTGGATGTTATAGGTATGTACTTTCAGCCTTATACGGAATAATGTCGGGTGAATGGAAATAAAATAACTATGGACACCGTACTGTTGACGTCCCATGAACGTTTCATTTTATGCGTCTACGTTCTGCTCAGTTGCAGCTCCCCATCAAAGTTTTTAAGGGCCGTCTGTTAATTCTTGGGCCTGGTGCTATGACCGTCATATTTTCTATCACAGCTAACAACGCATTTGGTACAACAAAAGGTTCTTGCAAGGTGAATCATAAAATTGCCTTACGCTCATAAAGGGCAATACAGTAGCAGCAGTAACGTACACAACTGACTCGTAGCAAGTAATCTTTTCAGCAAAGCTCCATCGGAGAGCTACCTCTGTTATTGAGTAAAACGAACTACTCCACAGCGATTCTGGATTACTCAGTGTATATTACTTTAGCGGAAACCAGGAAACGAAGACTGGCAATAGTAAATAGACAAAATTACAGACACAGATGTATTGTTAGAAAGTTGGCGCTGCACGTGACGCTCTCATGGCATTGCAATGTACAACAGTGTGATTCATAAAGTTGGGTGAAAGGCTGTCGTAAAACAAGAAATACAATACACAGAAAATACCTTGTAGTTGATCGAAGCATCAATTGTTTATGCCTATGTACGTCGTGTGGGTCTGAAAATATGTGCCTTTCGGGATACATTCCAGACGAAGGAACGAAAGGAAGTCTGTGGATGTCAGATGAAGAGAAGTGCGGTGGCTGATTGAAAGTAATTGCGCGGCGCTCATCAAAGAAGATGCGAGCAGTGATGGTACGTGCACATGGCCGTTATCCGGCAGTAAACATTCCTGTCCAGTCCATCACAACTTTGAATTACACCGAAAATCCCGTCTCAGGTCTGAACTGTATAATACGAGAATAAAATTTTTCCCTTTGGGCACGAATCTACGTTCGACCTTTCATCCTGGACTTCTGAATATGAGTCATTTTGGGAAGTAGGCGAATGTCTCACTTGATGGTTTCTTGCAGAAAGACATACTACACAGAACATTTGGAGACTGTTGGATTGATCGTTTGGGAAATACAGAATGGCCTGCACTCACTTGACTTAACATCTCTGGGCTTTTGTTTGCGGGGAAAATCAAAACAAGAGATATAAAGATAATACCGACGTTTCCCGAAGATATAAAATGCCGCGTAACAAAGGTTTGTGACCACATGAAATTCAACGAGTAATACTGTCTATGAAATTACAATGAAATCCAGATCTTTAGCTGCTTACAGGCGATGATAAATATCAACGGCGACGGTTGAGAATGTGTTCCCCGACCGGGACTCGAACCCGGGATTTCTTGCTTACATGGCAGACGCTCTGTCCGTCTGAGCCATCGAGGACACAGTTATTGTGCGACTGCAGGGACTTATCTCTGACACGCTCCCCGTGAGACCCACATTTCCAGCCTACTGTCCACACACTACATTTTGTAGTGCCCCTGCCCACTATAGTCATTACTCGCGGCAGTCAATCTACCAATTCCCGTAAGAGTTCGGGCAATGTGAGTGCATCCGAACTGAAGAAGCTCATTGGCCAGTAAGCCTTATCTGTATGAAGATGGTATCTGTTCTTTCGGACATGTCCGAAAGAACAGATACCATCTTCATATAGCAATACTGTCTGTCCAGAAACGCTTTATAGTTTCTACAAGTGGCGACATTTGGAACACATGAGAGGCTATCACAGTCACAATACTAAACACACGGATCGTACCTGAGTTACATGTTTACTCACATTTGGTACACTAGGGTAGATGTTGGGGACCTATTCTCCTGGCGGCGGGACAGTAATTTAGGGTGCCGTTACCTTGTTACTATTTGACTAAGGCGCACACATGTTATGCCGTTGACGTCTCTTCGAAGGCTCTTCCCCGTACCAGAGAAACCAGTCTGTGGTTCCATAAAAAGCACAAAGTCAGATTACAACTGTGTGCCACACCGAAATGCGATATTGGCAGATACATTGTCTGATCAAAAGTATCCGGACACGTATTTGTCGAGACTAATATGGAGTGTACACACACTTCGCCTTTATAGGAGGTCACCACCAATTACAGTTGTATGAGTGGGGTACTTATTTGAGATAAGACTCAAGTTTTCTATGAACTGTTCAGCAACTGTATAATCTGTATAGAGGACTGGGAAAAGGAACCGGCAAAGAGGGGAAGGAGTCCAGTGTGTATTCTGTATGCGTACTGGGGGGAGTCATCCCTGGTGTGGAGCTGGTCCTTCCGGATGCCATGAAGAACACAGGGTGCAGCCAACGTCTGTGCTACACTGAGGTGACAGAAGTCATGAGATAGCAATATGCACATATACAGATGGCGGTGTTATCGCGAACACAAGATATAAAAGGGAGGTACATTGGTAGAGCTGTCATTTGCATTCAGGTGATTCATGTAAAAGGTTTCCGTCGTGATTATGGCCGCACGACGGAAATTAAAAGACTTTGAACGCGGAATGATAGTTGGAGCTCGACACGTAGGACTTCACATCTCGAAAATCGTTAGATAATTCAATATTACGAGATCCGCAGTGTCAAGAGTGTGCCTAGAATGTCAGATTTTAAGCATTACCTCTCACCATTGATATCGCAGTGGCCGACGGCTAACAGACAGGCAACACTGCGTGAAATAATAGCTGAAATCAGTGTGCGACGTATGACGAACATATCAGTTACGACAGTGTGGCGAAATTTGGCCTTATTCGTTTATGGCAGCAGACGATCGACGTGGGTGCCGTTGCTAACAGCATTACATCGCCTGCAACGTCTGTCCTGGGCTCGTGGCCATTTTGGTTGTACCCTAGATTACTGGAAAACCGTGGCCTGGTCAAATGAGTCCAGATTTCAGCTGGTAAGAGTTGAATGTAGGGTTCAAGTGTGGTACAAACCCCACAAATCCAGGGACCGAAGTTGTCAACAAGGCACTGTGCTAGCTGGTGGTGGCGTCATAACGGCGTGGGCTGTGTTTACATGGAATGAACTGGGTTCTCTGGTCCAACTGAACCGATCAGTGGCTGGAAATGGTTATATTCGACTACCTGGAGACCATTTGCAGTCATTCATGGACGTCATGTTCCCAGTCAACGATGGAATTTTTACGGATGGTAATGCGCCATGTCACAGGGCCTCAACTGTTTGCAATTGGTTTGAAGATCATTCTGGACTATTCGAATCGCCCAGATCACCCGACATGAATCACATCGAACATTTATGGGGTATTATCGAGAGGTCAGTTCGTGTACTAAATCCTGCACTGACAAGGCCTTCGCAATAATGGACGGCTATACAGGCAGAATGGCTCACTATTTCGGCAGGGGCTACCAACGACTTGTTGAGTCCATGCTACGTCGAGTTGCTGCACGGGGCGAGGCAAAAGAAGGTCCGACACAATATTAAGATATATTCCATGCCTTTCATCACCTCAGGTTAGCACACTGGACTCGCATTCGGGAGGACGACGGTTCAATCCCGCGCCCGGCCATCGTGATTTAGGTTTTCCGTGATTTCCCTAAATAGTTCCAGGCAAATGCCGGGATGGTTCCTTTGAAAGGGCACGGCCGAATTCCTTCCCCGTTCTTCCCTAATCCGATGAGACCGACGACCTCGCTGTTTGGTCTCTTCCCCCAAACAATCCAATCCAGTCATCACCTCGGTGTAATGTTGTGTGTTACTTCGGATCAAAAGAGATTATCTCTGATTTCTGGAGATTATCTGATGTAGTAAAGACGGCCAGTCTTGCAAAATGAAAGCAGAACTTATCATCTGTTGCATCTTCGACAGGACCGACTGAAGGCACTTGGTACAAAGCCGAGTGGAGGGTGTGAATCAGAGGCTTAGATGGTTCTGAGACCATGTAGACTGCAGATTCCACGGCTTGTGCTATAGGGTGGTGATTTTTCTGGTTCTGCTTAATAACTTAACGGCCATTACACTCAGGGTGTGGCTACGCAGGTAGAGGTTTTTTAGGTTAGAGTGTCATGCGAAATTATACAAAGTGCGTCAGTCTAAAAGGGTGTGGTATCGTGACATCCGATACCACAGTGCGTCTGTCCTGACATAGAAGTTGGTAGAAACTCACGTGACTGCACCGCCAATCTGCGGGCGGCGCGAGAGACACCTCCCCAGCTAGCACAGCCGCGGTCGCCACGGAGACGACTTGAAGGACGCCGCACTGACCTCTAATCTAGTTTGTCTGCCAGTTCAGCCCTGTCTGTTTCTTCTCTCAGCATCTGATGTTACTGTTGATTTCGAATCGGTCTAATTCACGGGCTTTCATTGGATGTTGCTCTACACTTGCTGTTATTCAAGTTACAAGTTTATCAAACAATATATGTGCATCTTATTATTTTTCTCTCCGTTATAAAACTTGTCAATACCTTGTCATCCTTCTCGGGGACGACCAAACAGAAATTAGCTCCAAGCGCTAATCGAAAGCACTGAAGCTCAAATCGTCGCTATAGTTACTGAAAGCTGGCTAAAGCATGAGATAACTTAAGCTGAAATTTTTTACAAAGGACCTAATCGTATTCATAAAGGATAGGTTAAATACAATTGGTGGTAGTGGGTTTATTGCTGTCAGAAGTAGTTTAACTTGTAGTGAAATTGAATTAGAAAGTTCTTGTGAGTTAATCTGGCTAAAGGTTTTTCTTGACAACGGTTCAAATGGCTCTGAGCACTATGGGACTTAACATCTGAGGTCATCAGTCGCCTCTTGACAACGGAAATAAATTAATAGCTGGTTCCTTTTCCCAACTCTCAACACAGATTATACAGTTGCTGAACAGTTCAAAGAAAACTTGAGTCTTATCTCAAATAGGTACCCCACTCATACAACTGTAGTTGGTGGTGACGTCAATCTGCTCTCCATATGTTGGCGATAATGCATGTTTTAAGTCGATGGTAGGTATAAAACGTCGTCCGAAATAGTACTGAATGCTTTCTCCGAAAATTATTTTGAACAATTTGTTCAGGAGCCCATTCGAAGTGTAAATGGTTGTGAAAACATACTGTATCTCTTATCAACAAATAGTCTTGATCCAAAAGGAGCATCATGACGGATACAGGGATTGGTGACAACGAAGTCGTTGTAGCAAGACTGAATATCGTAACATCTAAATCCACCAAAAGTAAACGCAAAATCTATCTAGTTAAGAAAGCAGATAAAAATTCGCTTGACGCCTTCCTGAGTGACAGTCTCCACTCCTTCCAACCAGCTTATACAAGCGAAAATCAGATGTGGCTCAAATTAAAAGAAATAGTATTGTCAGCATTGAGGAATATAGGCCAAATAAATTAATAAGAGGTGGTACTGTTCCCCCATGGTACACAAAACAGATCAGAACACTGTTGGGTAAGCAACGAAGAAAGCGTACCAAATTTAAAAGAACACAAAATCTCCAAGACTGATGATGTTTTACTGAAGTTCGAAACTTGGCTCGGACTTCAGTGCGAGATACGCCAGGTTTCCACAGTGAAATTCAGTCTCGAAATCTGTTAGAAAATCCAAAAAATGCTGGTCGTATTTATAATACTCCAGGCCAAGACACAACAAATGCCTTCACCGCACGGTAACAACGGTAATGTTACCGGTGACGTGCCACTAAAGCACAGTTATTAAACATGGTTTTTCGAAATTCCTTCACAAATGAAGACGAAGTAAATGTTCCAGAATTCGAATACCCACACCGTAGTCGCGCCGGGTTGCATATACAATGCAGCAACGCCCGCGAACGGAAACTGTTTGATCTCCTTATATACAAATGATTTTGGGGACAATCTGAGTAGTGCTCTTAGATAATTTCCAGATGATGCTGTCAAATACCGCCTCTTAAAGTCATCAACTGATCGAAACCAATTCCAAAATGATTTAGACAAGATACCCGTATGATGCGAAAAGTGGCAGTTCACTCTAAATGACGAGAAATACACTCCTGGAAATTGAAATAAGAACACCGTGAATTCATTGTCCCAGGAAGGGGAAACTTTATTGACACATTCCTGGGGTCAGATACATCACATGATCACACTGACAGAACCACAGGCACATAGACACAGGCAACAGAGCATGCACAATGTCGGCACTAGTACAGTGTATATCCACCTTTCGCAGCAATGCACGCTGCTATTCTCCCATGGAGACGATCGTAGAGATGCTGGATGTAGTCCTGTGGAACGGCTTGCCATGCCATTTCCACCTGGCGCCTCAGTTGGACCAGCGTTCGTGCTGGACGTGCAGACCGCGTGAGACGACGCTTCATCCAGTCCCAAACATGCTCAATGGGGGACAGATCCGGAGATCTTGCTGGCCAGGGTAGTTGACTTACACCTTCTAGAGCACGTTGGGTGGCACGGGATACATACGGACGTGCATTGTCCTGTTGGAACAGCAAGTTCCCTTGCCGGTCTAGGAATGGTAGAGCGATGGGTTCGATGACGGTTTGGATGTACCGTGCACTATTCAGTGTCCCCTCGACGATCACCAGTGGTGTACGGCCAGTGTAGGAGATCGCTCCCCACACCATGATGCCGGGTGTTGGCCCTGTGTGCCTCGGTCGTATGCAGTCCTGATTGTGGCGCTCACCTGCACGGCGCCAAACACGCATACGACCATCATTGGCACCAAGGCAGAAGCGACTCTCATCGCTGAAGACGACACGTCTCCATTCGTCCCTCCATTCACGCCTGTCGCGACACCACTGGAGGCGGGCTGCACGATGTTGGGGCGTGAGCGGAAGACGGCCTAACGGTGTGCGGGACCGTAGCCCAGCTTCATGGAGACGGTTGCGAATGGTCCTCGCCGATACCCCAGGAGCAACAGTGTCCCTAATTTGCTGGGAAGTAGCGGTGCGGTCCCCTACGGCACTGCGTAGGATCCTACGGTCTTGGCGTGCATCCGTGCGTCGCTGCGGTCCGGTCCCAGGTCGACGGGCACGTGCACCTTCCGCCGACCACTGGCGACAACATCGATGTACTGTGGAGACCTCACGCCCCACGTGTTGAGCAATTCGGCGGTACGTCCACCCGGCCTCCCGCGCGCCCACTACACGCCCTCGCTCAAAGTCCGTCAACTGCACATACGGTTCACGTCCACGCTGTCGCGGCATGCTACCAGTGTTAAAGACTGCGATGGAGCTCCGTATGCCACGGCAAACTGGCTGACACTGACGGCGGCGGTGCACAAATGCTGCGCAGCTAGCGCCATTCGACGGCCAACACCGCGGTTCCTGGTGTGTCCGCTGTGCCGTGCGTGTGATCATTGCTTGTACAGCCCTCTCGCAGTGTGCGGAGCAAGTATGGTGGGTCTGACACACCGGTGTCAATGTGTTCTTTTTTCCATTTCCAGGAGTGTATGAAGTTCTTCTCATGAGTACTAAAAGGAATCCACTATCTTTTGGCAACGCGGCAAATCACACAAATCTGAAGTCTTCGACTGATCCTAAATACTTAAGGATAAATCTTTCTTATCAAAGATATTCGAAACTGCCTACGTATAACTGTTTCTATGGATATAAAGATAATTCTATCTTTGGCTGAGATTGGTTGAATAGATTATGAGGATAAGGAATATTAATAGTTATGGATGTATTAAAACTGCTTTTTTTAAAGTAATTTCTAAATTCGAGGGGCCGGCCGGAAAGGCCGTGCGGCTCTAGGCGCTACAGTCTGGAGCCGAGCGACCGCTACGGTCGCAGGTTCGAATCCTGCCTCGGGCATGGATGTGTGTGATGTCCTTAGGTTAGTTAGGTTTAATTAGTTCTAAGTTCTAGGCGACTGATGATCTCAGAAGTTAAGTCGCATAGTGCTCAGAGCCGTTTGCACCATTTTTGAACCAACACACTTCCTTAGGGCACACCCGAAGTTAGTTCTACATCTGTTGATGACTTTCTATCCAAGATAACATGCTGCTTCATCCCTAGCAAAAAAATCCTTAATCTAGTCATAAATTTCGGTTGATACCACATACGAGCTTACTTTTTATAACAAGCGTAGACGCGATCGGCAACAAATTTTGCAACAAGCCTCGTAAGTTCTTCGTGTCTTCCTTCAACCCAAACTCGTAGGTATCACAAACACTGGAAAAGTGCTCTAGAATAGTCTCCATAAGCGACTCGTGCGTAATCTGCTTTATGAGTGTGCTACACTTCTCAGGATCTTCCCAATAATCTGTAGTCCACCAATGACTATCCCAACAACTGAGCTTATACGCTCGTTACATTCTACGTCTTATGCATAGATATTTAATCGACATGGCTGAGTCAAGCAGCAGATAATTACGTAACACTTTATTCGAATATTACGGTAATATCTTCCCAACGAATATTCATTACCTTACATTTATCCACATTTAAAGCAAACTACCATCCCTCGTATCAAAAATAAATTCTGCCCAAGTCGTTTTGAATCCAGTTTTTGAGACAGAAGGCGGTAAGAGCAGTTTGTCCCAAGGACTCCTCCCCCCCCCTTTCCCCCAAATTTTCACAATTTTTCATCGATTTTTTTGTCAAAACATGTCATTTTCACGCAACATCGTTACTTGTTATGTTAGTTGACCGTCGAGCCGCACGTATCTCACGAGAAAAAACTTCGCTTTTGTTCCGGAAACGTTTGCAAGATCTTAGTTACTCCCGCCAGTCACAGCTTCTGTCTCGTAGACCTTTAGCGACACCTTAAGGACCTTTTAGCCGTTTGTAACAAAACATGAATTCTTACATTGCACCGTCGCACTGTGATACTTGTCGCAAACGACTGACAACAGCCCTCTTATCTGCTTCAGATTAGTACGTTTGATGCACTGCAATGCTATTCTACATATGTGTAGGTGCATTCACGTAACTGTAGGACGTATTGTCTTTTAAACACCCGTGCATTCACTGAACGATTTGGCCCGTTTTGCAGTCGCGATGATGTTGCCTCGACGTAAAATATTTAGGAAGATTTAGAGCTGAAAACAATGTTATATAGGTGTTTTTTTTCTTTTGGTTTGCTATGCCCTCCTCAATACTGCTTTGTATATTTCAAGTAACGAAACAGGATTCTTCTTTCTACCTTCATCAAAGCTGATGCAGAACGCCTTATAGTTTATCTTAATAACGGTTAGGTGATAAATTCGTACTAATTCCACTGATTACTCTCGTTCCCCTTCATGTCTGGTATAAGATAATTTAAAATCGAAAATCCAATGAAACCGGTACTCTGTCATACGAAACTTTCCATTTGATTAATACTGATGCACTGCATTCATCTTTATATTACGTCTGAAGTATTAACCGACATAAGACGTAGGGCGCATTCTTAGTTGGACAAGATTAGTAAAAGAAATCGATGTTTTGCTGAAGAAACCGTGAGCAAAGTGAGAGGAAAAAGTTACCTGAGAGCAAGACAGGAACGTTCCTTGACTTTAGAAAATGGAGTAGTGTGAAAAACTGCACCGTTAAATAGCACTTCGTTCAAGTAGCTCGGGGGGACCCTAAACGTGTTTTTTAGGATCGTTACTCTTCACAGTACATGGTTGCTCGTAAGTACTTCTGGAGTTTCGGAAGACTATTATGCGAAAACTACTCGACCGAGCATCTCTTAGACTTTTTAATTTACATTAAATGTGCTCAGTGCGGATATGACAAACATCGATATGTGTGTGCGTTTCATTGAAGTAGCTGCTGCAGCAAGGTGTAACGTCGCCCGCTTTAGAAATCTGCTTATTGGATTGCTTGTCTGTAACCGCGTTCTAATTCGATGCGACAATACGGTGTGGATGATTTGTGTACATGTTCTGACACGCCTGTCTCACAGTATAACTACGCCACGGCCTGTATTACGAATCTAAACTTGGAGAGATGGTGTGTCCACTTATATGTGTAATTTTTCTGTGTGTTTTGTAATTTCGCTCAGTCGCCATCTGATACCCTGTAGGTACTTACGAAATACGCTCTCAGTACCTACAAATGATCTAGTGGATAACGCAGGAAGCTCCACGAGTCTGCTCTTGCAATAAAGCCGTTGTGTGTAGAGATGTTGCAGCACTAGAAAATTGTAGCCATGTGCGGGGCGACAAGCACAGGATCGACACTTGGTGCAGGGACTGTCAGGTGTGCCTCAACATAGACAAATGTAATGTACTGCTCATAGATAGACGACAAGATCCGTTATTGTTTGATCACACGACTGCCAAACTATCACTGAAAATAGTTATACACGAGAGCGTGCTGAAAAGTAATGCCTGTGATTTGTTTTATGTGAAACAGAGGACGACAGACTAAAGGCCAAAATAGTAAATGTCTTTTTCCAAAGCTGTTTCACAGAGGAAGACTGCACTGTAGTTCCTTCTCTAGATTGTTGCACATATGAGAAAATGGTAGATATCGAAATAGACGACAGAGGGATACAGAAACAATTAAAATCGCTCAAAAGAGGAAAGGCCGCTGGACCTGATGGGATACCAGTTCGATTTTACACAGAGTTCGCGAAGGAACTTGTCCCCCTTCTTGCTGCGGTGTACCGTAGGTCTCTAGAAGAGCGTAGCGTTCCAAAGGATTGGAAAAGGGCACAGGTCATCCCCGTTTTCAAGAAGGGACGTCGAACAGATGTGCAGAACTATAGACCTATATCTCTAACGTCGATTAGTTGTAGAATATTGGAACACGTATTACGTTCGAGTACAATGACTTTTCTGGAGACTAGAAATCTACTCTGTAGGAATCAGCATGGTTTTCGAAAAATACGATCGTGTGAAACCCAGCTCGCGCTATTCGTCCACGAGACTCAGAGGACCATAGACACGGGTTCCCAAGTAGATGCCGTGTTTCTTGACTTCCGCAAGGCGTTCGATACAGTTCCCCACAGTTGTCTAACGAACAAAGTAAGAGCATATGGACTATCAGACCAATTGTGTGATTGGATTGAAGAGTTCCTAGATAACAGAACGCAGCATGTCATTCTCAGTGGAGAGAAGTCTTTCGAAGTAAGAGTGATTTCAGGTGTGCCGCAGGGGAGTGTCGTAGGACCGTTGCTATTCACAATATACATAAAATGACCTTGTGGATAACGTTGGAAGTTCACAGAGGCTTTTTGCGGATGGTGCTGTGGTATATAGAGAGGTTGCAACAATGGAAAATTGTACTGAAATGCAGGAGGATCTGCAACGAATTGACGCATGGTGCAGGGAATGGTAACTGAATCTCAATGTAGACAAGTGTAATGTGCTGCGAATACATAGAAAGAAAGATCCTTTATCATTTAGCTACAATATAGCAGGTCAGCAACTGGAAGCAGTTAATTCCATAAATTACCTGGGAGTAGGCATTAAGAGTGATTTAAAATGGAATGATCATATAAGGTTGATCGTCGGTAAAGCAGATGCCAGACTGAGATTCATTGGAAGAATCCTAAGGAAATGCAATCCGAAAACAAAGGAAATAGGTTACAGTACACTTGTTCGCCCACTGCTTGAATATTGCTCACCAGTGTGGGATCCTTACCAGATAGGGTTGATAGAAGAGGTAGAGAAGATCCAACGGAGACCACCGCGCTTCGTTACAGGATCATTTAGTAATCGCGAAAGCGTTACGGAAATGATAGATAAACTCCAGTGGAAGACTCTGCAGGAGAGACGCTCAGTAGCTCGGTACTTGCTTTTGCTGAAGTTTCGAGAACATACCTTCACCGAGGAGTCAAGCAATATATTGCTCCCTCATTCGTATATCTCGCGAAGAGACCATGAGGGTAAAATCAGAGAGATTAGAGACCACACAGGGCATACAGACAATCTTTCTTTCCACGAACAATACGAGACTGGAATAGAAGGGAGAATCGATAGAGGTACTCAAAGTACCCTCCACCACACACCGTCAGGTGGCTTGCGGAGTATGGATGTAGATGTAGATGTAGAAACTCTTAAACCTTTTTAAACAAAACAAGCGTTATCAACATTTTACATCTTTATTCTTTATGTCTATATACTTATTTCTCAACATAGTCACCTTGGTGACGAACAATTTCTCCCGACGAAAGACCATTTTGTTGATACCGTCACTACATAATGTTTTAAGTTTTGTCAACAGATGAAAATTGGATGGCGACAAGTCGGGACTGTATGGAGGATGATCGATGACAGCGAACCCAAGGCGTCGGATAGTTGCAGATGTCGTAGCACTCCCGTGGGGTCTGGCATTGTTATGCTGAAGGAGAGGGTGCTCCACGTGTGGACGAACTCTTCGAGTTCGAAACTCGATTACAGAACGCTGTTTCTCACGCAGCGACATAGTTACGTTACACACCGCCATATTACACTGCACAATTCGGAGCCCTCTAGTGATCGAGGACTGAAAATATGTAAACATGAAGAGTAAGGATGTAGAATGTTAGTAACTATTGTTTCATTTAAAAAGCTTTAATAGTTTTCACGTAAAGATTCGGAGGCATAACTTTTCAGCACGCTTTTGCAGATTCATTACCTAGGACTATCGATACGGAGCGATTCATAGTGGAACCATCACATAAAAGTATCCGTAGCAGAGGCAACCCCAGAATGAAACTGATTGGATGAATCCTCAGAAAGAGTAGTTCAGTATGGAAAGAGAGAGAGTTTAAAAATTGCTCGTTAGATCTATGCTTGAGGATTGCTCCACAGTCTGGGACTATTGCTGATAAAATTGATAGTGGAGATGGAGATACTGCAAAGGAAAACTGCGTGTTATGTTACGGGTGTTTGTTTAGTGAGAGCGGGAGCGTCACGGAGATTCAATGAACTCCAATAGCACAAGCTACAAAAAAGACGTTTAACATCAATGACACGGTTAAATTCTGAGAGCGTACGTAGTCCTTAGTCATACATCTCGTCAAAACAACAAAATTTGAGGGATTAGAACTTGTAAGGAGAGATACTAATAGTCGTTATTTTCCGAACATAATTTGCGACTGGAAACGGAAAGGAATGACGTGACAGTAGCATACGACACGCATTGTAAAGTGGCTTCCGAAGGATACATGAAAATGTAGCGGACCTCAAGCCATGGTGGAAGACCAAGTGAGGGGTGGGGGCTTTGCGTATCCTGTATTGCGTTGCGAGGGCCTCAAACCCCATATTAACGTTCTGCACTCCACTGACGCCCAGCACTCCAAGCATAATTCCCCCTACAGCTCATGCGCAGATTTCTGGTAACCTTGTACAGGTATTACTGTGCCACGTGTCACAGTGTTGCTAGGCCACCTTCTAATGTGCACATTATCACCGTGCCTCATGGCCTTTCATGGTTCTCCAAGGTCCATTAATTTACGGACTTGAGTGTATTCAGAAATTTGAAACAACCTACGTGCCAAGAGACGACTAGTCGTCAATGGAAAAACAGTAAGAATAAAAACAATAATAAAGCTTCTCAAACGTTGGAACTGTATCATTGAGAAGTTGGGAGGCTATACTGAAGAAGTGTAAAGAGCAAAAAACCGAGAGAGGTGACGCAGTGGTTAATAAACAATTATCATCATTATTAGCATCAGCAACCGTTTATTATCCACCGTTGAAAATATGCCTTTTCCATAGCTCTGCACGTATTGTGAACTTCAGTTTTTCGCCTCAAAGTGTGTTCTGCTTGTTTATTAATGCTGTCAGCCTGTCTTTCATTAGGTCGTCCTTTAGGTCTTTTCTTATCACAATAAATCCAACAAAGGATTTCCTTTGATCATCTCTCGCATTTTCGTCTTGCTATACGCACAGCCCTTTCATATTTCAGTTTCGTTATAGACACTGTCACGTCCTCATCTCCAGTTTTACCTCTTTTTGTTCGGTCTTCTGTCCCTTCCTGTTAGGCCCAAAATGAGTCTTTCCACTTCTCGTTGGCCAACCGCTCCATTTCTAAACTGTCCCATAAGTCAGAATTGGCAGTAAACACTTTTTATGGACTTTTCCAGCTAAGGCACGCCAGAAGTTTACTCCTGTATACAGTATAGCGTTTCCCAGAGAACTCCAAGCCATTTTTACTCTACGTTTGTTTATTTGTGTCTATCCGCTTGTTGGTTTTGGTTATCCTAAGAATCTAAATCCGTCAGCTGTTTCTGTAAATTCGATATTAATTTTTAGTATTTTCCTGGGAGCAGATTGTTTGTACATTGTTTAGGAATCATTGTAACTAAACTTCGAGCCTGCTGTTGCATCTGCTCTCTTCGGTTCCTCCATCTTTTGCTTAATTTCTTTTGAGCCCAAGACACATAAGGCAACATCACCTTCAAATCGAAGATGGTTCAGATAAGATTCATTTATTCATATTCTCTCTTCCTCTGAGATTAATAATTTGAAGGTCTCCCCCATGGTAAAAGAAGCTGGCATTGGTGAAACGGAGTCCCTTTGCCTATCCCCTGTAGCAATCAGATGGAAGGATTTTTTATTATTTTGACAGCCGTAGAAATTCAAGTTTGAAAGCTAGTTGTTTACTCGAAGATATTTATGTTGTTTTGGGCCATGTGTGTATGGAACTGTTATTTCCGTGCTTTTAATCTCTGATGTTTTGGTTATCCGTTGTCCCTAAATAAATTTTCTATTAATTTATTTTTTAAACTGTGCGTGCATGAAATCGATTTGTTCACAATGCCCTACTGTACGCTGCAGGTCCCAGTAGAAAGAAAAGATTTATTTATGAAGTTCCAACATAATGGCTGACAGGACCAGCAACTTGAGTATGAAATATTTTTATTTTTTTCTAATATCCGTCACAGTTGCGACAATAGTCATCTCTTTCTGGTGAGTAGTTTCGGGTCATCACGTCTATTTTCAAACCATAGCTTAAAACGTAAGTGTAATCATACAGTACATCAATGTACATATGAGTAACAAATGTTCATATTCATCGTTAGAAAATCATTACATGAATACAAAATGTTAGGCTTCATAGGAATAAATAATGTGGTTTCCATCGAAGTGAACGCT
This sequence comes from Schistocerca piceifrons, assembly GCF_021461385.2. Taxonomy (NCBI): domain Eukaryota; kingdom Metazoa; phylum Arthropoda; class Insecta; order Orthoptera; family Acrididae; genus Schistocerca; species Schistocerca piceifrons. The sequence continues at coordinate 420,038,948 of NC_060149.1, read as the reverse complement.
GCGTTGTATTTGAAGGAAACCATATTATGTATTCGAATGAAGTCTAACATTTTTTATTCGTACAATGGTTTCTAACGATGAATATGAACATTTGTTACTTATATGTACATTGGTGGACTCTACGATTACACTTTTGTTTAGTGCTTTGTTTTGAAAATGGACATGATGATCCGAAACTAGTGACCACAGATAGATGACTATTATCGCAACTGTTACGAATATTGCAAAAAAATAAATAAAAAATAAAAAAGATTTGTTTATTGCTTGCCAGGACGCAGTCGATCTCAGTTTTATTTCAGTTTCGTCCTGTGCATGTCCTTTTCCCTGTTGGGATTTTCTTTAATTGCATTTGTTTTTAACAAATGACTCTTTAGAGGTCAGCTTTATGCATTTAAATACAACGTGTAATATCCCCCGTCTGCTGATAACCATAAATGTATGTTTGAACCAATTAAAATCAGGTGATTATGGTGTCACGAGAAACTATCAATCCGAAAATAGAATTTATGTTTCTTCCATTTGAGGCCGAGTCATAAAACCAAGTTTGTAGAGAAATATCTGGCTCAGTTCTGAAGTAACACGTCCTTGTTTCTTTTTTGTATTATAACTTCTGTTATGAGGGGTCCTAGATGAATTATGGACCGCTCCCAACTTATCCGCTACTTCACTGTTGTACGAGGCGTGTTTTTTTTTTTAATAAAAATAATACTCGGAGACTTTTCTTAAGAATTTCATTTTTACACGACAGCCTGTACTTTAATCTACTTTTTTACGCAATTCTCACCAATATTAAGGCACTTGACGCTCCGCGCAACCAGCTTTGAATACCATTCTCGCAGAAATCTGCCGCTTGAGCATAACTTTCGATAATCTAAATGTCCTGTTACAACTTCATAAACTACTCTTCTTGATACTTAAAGAAATTCATCACATAACATTTAAAGCGTAAAGCGTCTGTCCTTTCTCACTTTTTCATCGACTTCCTGTACTAAATCGTCAGCAATGGCTGATGGCCGCCCACTTCGCTCCTCATCATGCACCTTCGAACTCCCATCTTTTAAAGCTCTCACCCGTATTTGCACCACCCCAACGATCATAAATGTCAAGAAGTGTGCTTTACGCAATTTTTAGAGAAAGTTTAAACACTTGAAAGTTATGCCCAGACTTGCCTTTATTACGTGACTTACGTTCCTTCACCACGCCAAAGGCATCTACATACCAATTACTTACCTGATGTTCCTTATTCGAGTTCTGGAATGTTAACACAGCTTCTTTGGTGAAAAACTTTTGGAAAATTTTGTTCAGTAACTCAGTTTTAATGGCACTGTCGTTGGTAACGTTACCACTGCAATCACACAGTGAACGAATTGATTGCTTTTTGCAGCTGTTCTACTTCACTTACAACTAGAATCTCTTTGCATTTTATGCCAGATACAGACACAGTTTCGCTGTGGAAAATGTTAAGGTCTATCTCAGATTTGTAGTACACAAGTAAAGAATTGAAAGATCAGATACAGGCATCCAATTTGGAGTTGGGTTCGCTTTTTGATGTATTTATGACCAGCTATGAGAGTGAAAGTGATGCTGAAAATGACAATACGCTTGTTAGTTACGTACTATCAACTCAAAAAGCACACTAGAACCTTCAGTAGGGAGTGGACCATTACAATTAGTTCTGCTACTGTCACCTCTAGAAGCTTATTCTCCAACTTCGTTCATTCTGCTCGTTATACGTACCAGATACGAGTGAAACGCATTCTCTCTGGCAATAATATCGTCGGTGCTCTTCGGAGGAGTGAGACTGCAGAAGGCGGCAGAGCGTGACGCAAGTTCACGTTTGGCGAGACTAGGCCCGCATGTGCGCGAAGGCCACTTCCCGGACGTGCGGCCCATCGCTGTACACACCAATCATCGGTACGCGCCTTGTTTAGGTAAACAACTCTGCGCCTACGGCAGCGAGACCACCGTTGCGCAAATACCAAAATACACCGTCAGCAGGCGTGTACAGCCGCCCACCATACTTGGGGGCAATGACGTTATCCCAACTGACAGGGACGACATTGTATTCGCAAAGCCTCATAACCTCAGGAGGGAACTAAAACACACACATACGCACGCACGCACACATCCGCACGTACATTCACAGGAATGTTCTCATTATTTCACAGTGGGAAAAAAAACAAGGCGAAGAAGCTCAGGTGGGTCAAACCAGATATATCAAGAACTAGTAAATGTATGTGGTTTTCTATAAGTTGCAGCGGGAAAAGTGGCAAATTTTTCGACATACGCAAATAATTTTTAACGTTCTTAAGTCTCATTCACTCAGGAGCTGGGTGGGCACTGTTCTGTAACTACCTGGCGGACTAACAGTATTTGTCGGACCGGTACTCGAAACTGGAACGTTGGCTCTCCAAGACAACTGTCTCGCCGATTTAGCTGTTTAGTCGAGACTCACGATCAGTGTCGCAGTAATACGCTCACCAGTACCTCTCGTCTGCCTTCCAGACTTCACAGACGTCGTCCTCCTAACCGTGCGCCACAAGCACTACTGGAAAAAATGCCATAGCCACAGTGTAGGTGACTATCTGATCAAAAGAATATGGTGGACATGCGGATGTGATACAGAATTGAGCACTAGATTTCACGAAATGCAGATCCGCCACAATTAAGGAGGCGGGGAGTATCGGTAAAGAAGTAGCAACAGCACGATGGGTCGTTCAGGAGAGCTCGGCGACTTCGATCCTAGACTCGCCACCGAATGTCACTTGCGTAACCAATACATCAGGGACATCTCAGCCTTCTAAGAATGCCCAAGTCGAGTGTTGGTGATATAACTTTTAAGTGAAAAGGCGAAGAAACAACCACAGATAAACCGAGGATAAAAGAATGGGGCGCTATGGTCGAGCATCTCCTTATAAACCACATATTTCTGTAGTCAGTGCTAGAGGTGGTGTAAACAGAGACGCAGCTAGATAGTGTATTGCTGAAAACGATTGATTTGGACTGCTGAATCGCGCGAATGCCTGGAGAACATTGTGCCAGCAGTGAAGTAGAGTGTAGTTGGTGTTACGGTAGGGGGGTACTTTTCGTAGTTAGGTGTGATCCACTTACTACGCTTAAGAAAACGGTAAACGTGGAAGGACGCTTTTCAAAAATGGTTCAAATGGCTCTCAGCACAATGGGACTTAACATTGGAGGTCATCAGCCCCCTAGAACTTAGAACTACTTAAACCAAACTAACCTAAGGACATCACACACATCCATGCCGGAGGCAGGATTCGAACCTGCGACCGTAGCGGACGTGCGGTTTCAGACTGTAGTGCCTAGAAGCGCTCGGCCACCCCGGCCGGCGACGCTTTTCACCATTGCGTAGTCAGTACAGTATTGGATCTTTCGGAGACGATGACTGTTTGTATCAGCGTAAAGCAGCATCTGTGAGGCAATAGTTTGTGAACAATAACATTCCTAAAATAGACTGGACTGCCGAGAGACCCGTCTTGAACCCAACGGAACTCCTTTGCGATGAGTCAGACCGTCAAGGACCCCGCGTCCAACATCACTAAATTCTCTGGTTTCGGGTGTTATGTATATTTATACTCCGTAAGCCACATTACAGTGTGTGATGGAGGAAAGACAGGGCTGTCATTCCTCCACAAATATTGAGGTACTTTACTGAAAGTGTCCTCAGCAGAGGTCAAGCCGTCATAAAACCGAAGGGTGAACACACCCCATAATAATGTCCACTAATAGATGTCCTAATACCTTCAATCAGGCTTCGTATTTCGGTCCAGCACACAGTTGTATTCTGCCAGAATTTACAGTGTTTATCGCTCACAACTGCCGTATTGTGAAACCGAACGACTGTGTTTTTTATGGAAATACAAACTTTTTCTGTGACATGGAAAAGAGCCTTTTAAGAGAACTACAACGGCATAACATGTGTGCAAGTGGATCAAACAATAACAAGGTAACAACGCCACAAACTACAGTCCTGCCGTCAGGGACACAAAAGCAAGTTTATTATTATGACTGTCACGCGTTCCAAATGGCCCCATTGACCACTTATACACTGAAGAGCCAAAGAAACTGGTACACCTGCCTACTATCGTGCAGGGCCCTTGCGAGCACGCAGAAGTGCAGCAACACGACGTAGCATGGACTCGACTAATGTCTGAAGTAGTGCTGGAGGGAATTGCCACCATGAATCCTGCTGGGCTGTCCATAAATCCGCAAGAGTACGAGGGGGCGGAGACCACCTCTGAACAACACGTTGCAAGGCATCCCAGATATGCTGAATAATATTCATGTCTAGGGAGTTTGGTGGCCAGCGGACATGTTTAAACTCAGAAGAGTGTTCCTGGAGCCAGTCTGTAGCAATTCTGGACGTGTGGGGTGGCGCTCTGTCCTGCTGGAATTGCCCGAGTCCGTCGGAATGCACAAAGGACATGAATGGATGCAGATGATCAGACAGGAAGCTTACGTATCTAGACGTATCAGGGGTCCCATGTCACTCCAACCGCACACACCCCGCCGGCCGGAGTGGCCGTGCGGTTCTAGGCGCTACAGTCTGGAACCGCGTGACCGCTACGGTCGCAGGTTCGAATCCTGCCTCGGGCATGGATGTGTGTGATGTCCTTAGGTTAGTTAGGTTTAAGAGTTCTAAGTTCTAGGGGACTGATAACCACAGCAGTTAAGTCCCATAGTGCTCAGAGCCATTTTTTTTTTTTTTTTTGCACACACCCCACACCATTACAGAGCCTCTTCCAGCGTCACAGTCCCCTGCTGACATGCAGGGTCAATGGACTCACGAAGTTGTCTCCATACACTTACACGTCCATCCGCTGGATACAATTTGAAACGAGACTCGTCCGACCAGGCAACATGTTTCCAGATATCAACAGTCTAATGTCGGTGTTGACGGGCTCAGGCGAGGCGTAAAGCTTTGTGTCGTGCAGTCTCAAGCGTACACGAGTGGGCCTTCGGCTCGGAAAGCCCATATCGTTGATGTTTCGTTGAATGGTTCGCACGCTTACACTTACAAGGGAACCTCCCCATCGCAACCCCCTCAGATTTAGTTATAAGTTGCCACAGTGGATAGGCCTTGAAAAACTGAACACAGATCAATCGAGAAAACAGGAAGAAGTTGTGTGGAACTATGAAAAAATAAGCAAAATATACAAACTGAGTAGTCCATGCGCAACATAGGCAACAACAAGGAGTGAGCAAGCTCAGGAGTGCCGTGGTCCCGTGGTTAGCGTTTGTAGCTGCGGAACGAGCGGTCCATGATTCAAACCTTCCGTCGGGTAAAAAGTTTAACTTTCTATTTCCAGTTTATGTGACAAACGCTTATATTTTCATCACTTTTTTGGGAGTGATTACCACATCCACAAGAAAACCTAAATCGGGCAAGGTAGAAGAATCTTTTTACCCATTCGCCAAGTGTACAAGTTAGGTGGGTCGACAACATATTCCTGTCATGTGACGCACATGCCGTCACCAGTGTCGTATAGAATATATCAGACGTGTTTTCCTGTGGAGGAATCGGTTGGTCTATGACCTTGCGATCAAATGTTTTCAGTTCCCATTGGAGAGGCACGTCCTTTCGTCTACTAATCGCACGGTTTTGCCGTGCGGTCGCAAAACACAGACACTAAACTTATTACAGTGAACAGAGACGTCAATGAACGAACGGACAGATCATAACTTTGCGAAAATAAAAAAAGTAAACTTTTCTCCCGAGGGAAGACTTGAACCAATGACCTCTTATTCCCCAGTTGCTCACGCTGACCACGAGACCACGACGCTCCTAAGCTCATATTATCCTTGATGTTGGCTATCTTGCACATGGACTACTCAGTTTGTATGTTTTGCTTATTTTTTCATAGTTCCACACAACTTCTTCCTGTTTTCTTGATTGATCTGTGTTTAGTTTTTCAAGGCCTATCCACTGTGCCAACTTATAACTAAATCTGAGGGGGATACGATGGGGAGGTTCCCTTGTTAGTGATGGCCCAGTATTGATATCTGCTGCAATTTGCCGGAGGGATGCACTTCTGTCACACTAAATCGCTATCTCGGAGATGCTGTGTCCCATCGCTCGTGCGCCGACTATAGCACCACGTTCAAACTCACTTAAATCTTGACAACCTGCCCTTGTAGCAGCAGTAACCGATCTAACAACTGCGCCAGACACTAGCTGCCTTATATAGAAGTTGCCAACCGTAGCAGCGTATTCTGCTTGTTCACATATCGCTGTATTTGAACATGCATGCCCATACCATTTTCTTGGGCTCTCCAGTGTCAAAGCTATGAACCATTTACAGGCAATCAATATTGCTCGTTGAATTTCATCTGAACTTATAGCAGCACAGACCCTCGTTACACGGCATTTCGCGTGTTTTTGAGTCGTCGGTGTTTCCCTGTGGATCTCGTGTTTTAATTTTCTCCACAAACAAAAATCCAAAGGTGTTAGCTCAGCTGAGTGCAGGCATTTTTGTGTTTCGCAAAAGGCCATTCCAACGATCATCGCATTTTCTGTTATCGAAGTCTGTAGTTATTTGTAAGGAATGGGCGAGGGGTCCTTCATTTTGGTACAACATGCAGTACCTCATGCCCAGTGAGACCATATCAGCTAGGACGTTTAGATACTTACAGTTATTTAGATTCTCATCAATAAAATACGGTTCAATGACGCTACTGATGAAGAGCGCGCCCCACAAGTTGACACACCAAGGTCGTTGTCCATGGTTCAAATGGCTCTGAGCACTATACGACTTAACTTCTGAGGTCATCAGTCGCCTAGAACTCAGAAATAATTAAACCTAACTAACCTAAAGACATCACACACATCCATGCCCTAGGCAGGATTCGAACCTGCGACCGTAGCGGTCGCTCGGTTCCAGACTGTAGCGCCTAGAACCGCACTGCCACTCCGGCCGGCCGTTGTTTATGCATTTTCAACTGACGAGTGCTGTATATTGCAAAGACTGATTAGCCCATGGTATGAAAACTACGGTTCATCCGTAAACAAAATATTTCATACAAACGCGGCATTACTTCGTAGTTTTCGCAGACCCCATTCGGAGAATTGTTAATGATAGTCAATTGAAGGTCAATGCCATGAAGCTGGTGATGCAGTGAAATGTAGAAAGGATCAAATGTATGGGAATGTAGTATTTGTAGATCATTCCTTTTAATGATCCGTTCATCTATCCCATAGTGACGGCCGGCCGTTGTGGCCGAGGGGTTCTAGGCGCTTCAGTACGGAACCGCGCGCCTGCCACGGTCCTGCCTCGGGCATGGATGTGCGTGATGTCCTTAGGTTAGTTAGGTGTTAGTTAGGTTTAAGTAGTTCTAAGTCTAGGGGACTGGTGACCTCAGATGTTAAGTCCCATAGTGCTTAGAGCCATTTGAACCATTTTTTTCATAGTGACGAGTGGATTGCGTTATCGCTGCTGAAATGTTAGCAGCATTTCCTTCATCTGCTGCTCCTCTTTTTCATTAGTGTATTTTATCCGTCACTGTTCTAGTTTGTAAAAAAATTATAATCTTTGCAAAAGCATGTCTGAGAACATAGATACCTTTCAGTGCACAACTGAACCGATGCGCTAAGGGTTTTGGCGTCAATCGCCGTACTAGAACCGTATCCACTTTTTGTCAAATGTTTGAATAGAGCGACAACAATACTCCCTAGAAATTAAAAAACGGATTTTTGTCCGAATTTTCATCGCCGAACAGAGTGTGTGAAATGGGCAAATGGATATCAAATTGACGTAATCAGTGATCTGAGGGAAAATTGAAGTATTTGGAACAGCTGCTGCTAGCTATGTAAACTGAGGGTCCAAAATTTCACTCTTCAAGACCTAGTTACTTTGCGCATAAAAAGTTGCGTTGGTGTAGAAATTGTTTCTTTCATATCGAAAAACATAAAATGAGTATCAAATTACAGAATAAAATGAATCTTCTTTCTTTCGATCTACATACAATTAATAATAACAGAATACCGATCAATATTTCGTGCTTTCTGAACAAAACTTGAAAATAAAAAATTTGAGAGAACAGCCAGATATTTCGTGAAATGATGTGTCTAAAGTTAAGAAATAATATAGTTTAGAGAAATGTGTGACGCTCCTAATTTGCTGTACGAGATCTCGAGTGTTATTCAAAGGTGCATGAAATGTTTCTCAAATCTACATTATTCTATAGTTTTAGATAGACCCTTTCACAAAACAATTGACCGTTCTTTTTTTTTCAATTTTTTTAGCCTGTTGTATGAACTGTGAAAGACCGAATTGCTTGACGAGCAAATTGTTTGACTGCAACAACATTAGAGCACAGCATTACCGGCTTTAAGCGCACAGGTAAACACAGGAACCGTACCCGAGTTTTGTATGTGCTTACATCTAGTACAGCAGGACAAACGCCTGTAGACTCTCTGACGGCGTGTCAGTTGGTTGTGGCGCCGTTTCCTTGATAGTATTTGTTCCAAACCTGTTAAGCTTTTGAAGTCCTCTTCGAAAATTCTTTCCAATGGCACAGAAAGAGTGTACAGAGTAAGGAAGACAATCTGGTGTCATAGTTTGGCGTCTGTAAACTTAAAAGGTTACTTGTGTACGTCAGAAAATTATTCGGTATAACTTAACGAAAACCGTATCTCGAAATATTTACTGCTTCTAGATAATTTCGCATGGCCTGTCCAAGCTTCCTCACACTGTTCGTTAGTGATACTCAGTTTCGCAGCAAAGAACTAATTTATTTACACAGATGTGACTAGGTCGAGGACACGAGTACAAATACCTCCATTTGTCCGACAGCACATCCACGATTTTATGACGCACGTTGGTCACGAAAGAAATATTCGGAATTTAATAAATAAGATTATACAGGATAAAACTTTCTTGAATGGAGCTGTGTTATTACATTAGAATCAAAAAAATGGTTCAAATGGCCCTGAGCACTATGGGACTTAACATCTGAGGTCATCAGTCCCCTAAAACTTAGAACTACGTAAACCTAACTAACCTAAGGACATCACACACATCCATGCCCGAGGCAGGATTCGAACCTGCGACCGTAGCAGTCGCGCGGTTTCGGGCTGCAGCGCCTAGAACCGCGTGGCCACTGCGGTTGGCCATTAGAATCGAACAGATTTCATGTTCCTACTGCATTGGGCACGAAACATGTAATCATGTAGCGATCTTGGACGCGTTAAGTACCCGCACGACGGAGATACAGCGTGTTTCAGAAACGCTTTTTTAATCTTTATCTTACAAAGCAATAATTGAAAGCTATATTTATTTAGCTAGGTAAACGTAAGAAAAGTCTTTGCAACTATTTTTATCCATCCTGTAACTGATGTATTGAAACCAGCTGTGTACAACTATGTTTGAACCAAATTTCCATCAATTTTAGTTATGGAGCTAGAAAGGTTCAAGGTTTTGGGGTGGGTGCAACTTTCTGTACATAATTGGCTATGTTCAGATAGACGTCCTGGTGGCGTAAATTTCATTTAAATGAGCTGTTCAAATGAGTGTCCATTTCCCTGAATGCACAAATCAATGCCCCTTCCGAATGTCCTACAGAGACGGTGTAAATTTGCTAGTACTACGGAGCGACAAGCTTCTTCGATAGGCTGATTGAAGTCATGTCCGGTTACACTGTAGAATGTATCCTCACACTGCCGTTTACAACGCAGGTTGGAATGCACAAACAAACGAGGTTCGGTCTGCGACGGATACAAAAGTAGAATAAACATGACATAAACATCCAACGACTACGTTGTCATGCCGGTGTTCGGCGAATGCGACATCATGCAAATGAAGCAGCCATGGCTAATTCTGAGAAACTTCCTATCTAACAAGGGGAGGCCGCCAATTGTGAAATTCAGATTCGATTCATACTGCGCATAATAATAGCTCATGGCCAGAGGTATATATATATCGTTCTAATTCGAACGCTTGACTTACCCTAAACGTATTCGTTTCGGAATATCGTTTCTACGTCTTCCTTTAAGTACACGTGTAAACATTATGAAGACAAGTAATAACATTTGTGAAATACAACTTTGTTTGCGAAAACATTATCATGTTCGAAGTCGCCAGTTTTTCCACGACAAACGACTTTCAACAACTTATTATATGCATGATTGTTGCAAACTGATTACCGGGAATTATATATATATATATATATATATATATATATATATATATATATATATATATATATATGAATTACAAAAAAACGAATATTAAAAAAAAGTTCCATGGCGCGAGATTCGATCCCGCGACCTGCAGATTACGAACCCGAGCGCTTACCGCTGCGCCACGACGCTGTAGGAAATTATAAATCGTAGAGAGTATTTCACCGCAACGGTTTCTTTTAACTGTCGATTGTCTTGACAACGGCTGAGAGGTGCATCTTGGTGCTTTGCCACATTACACCTCTGGCCATGAGCTTTTATTATGCGCAGTATGAATCGAATCTGAATTTCACAATTGGCGGCCTCCCCTTGTAAGAGCTCCTTCAGCCTTTACCTTCTTACGTGCTGAACAACTACTTCGAGAAACATATAGTTTTAGAAGGTGCGGCGGTAGTAAACGAAGACAAGGAAGGAGTGAAGTCATGAATGTATTTATTTTATCTCCAATATACCACGAACTTCAGGTTATAAGAAGTTGCTGTACTTACTGATATCGGCCTTACATCTGTGTGGCAAATAGGAAACAGCAGCATGCTTCGCCGGTACCACCTGTCACTGACACAGAAGCTGTATGGGAATGGCTTTAATCGGAGGGTAACTTTGCGCGAATTTCACTCCGGAGGCCTTACAAACTGTTGAATTCACGTTCATAGTTATGGTGTAGTCAGCCGTCGAGTATGCAATACTGGAAAAAAAAAACGAGGTGTCCATCGTCGAATGAGGCGTTCCATTTATGAGTGTTGTGGTATCCTTAAAGATGAAATCACCCATCCCCACCACTTCGCAGGGTACACTAACAGGTGACACCTATAGAGTGCTTATCATCGACAGTTTAGGTCTTCACCTTGAAAATGTCAATCAAGACGTTAGAAGCCTTAAGCGGATGCAGCACTATAGTCCCCCAGGCCATTCTAGGTGCGATTTTGTGCAAGAAATGAATAACAAATTTTCTGGAAATTAGTTGGAAATCGCGTGGTCTTCAGGAGTGGTTCGGGTCTTTCTCAACTCTCTACCTCTCAAGCCAGCACGCTACTCATCAATCTATACGAGCAGGTTCTTTTAGCCACATTGCAATTCCTTCAAGAGAACTGTTAAACTCTACCGATGTTTGGTCTATGAGGCGAGTGACGTGGAGAGGGTAGATTAGCACGTTCGCTACCGAAAAACTACGGTTTCTTGTGGATTCCTAAAAAATGCAGTTTTGCATTTGAAAAGACTCTTTGAAAGTCAAAAAAAGTAAGTAAACTGTTCTCACAGCAAACTGAGATGTGCTACTTAGAGAAAGTTCGGCCGTAGAAAGTGATTAAGTGAAAGTCATGTAAAGTTACGTAATTATTGCGGCACTGAGCTTCTTGAGACACCTGAATATAAGCAGAGTAACAGCTGTGCTACAAAACTTTTAAAACAAGACAGCGGATCACATTTCGTTCTCTGTTGCCAAATGAGGAGGAAAAATGCTCTGTCTTGCTATAAATGTTTGCCATATCGTTTCATTTCGGCTCGTACAGGGCACGCTGCTAAGATACTGATGCGTGTGTGGTTACAGTGGGTAGGAATGAGAAGCATTCTGCGTCGAGAGGTTATGCGACCATGTCTAGAACCAAATTAAGCACAGCCTCATAAAAATCCAGATTCGCGCCTTTCATTTCCGCAACAAGCACCATCTTGTCCGCATGAATATGGTGGTCTAGGTAGATGCGTCCAGATCACGTGAAAAGAAACGGTGTTGAAGAACTTTCTCTATACCACTCCATACCAAATACTTGGGTGTTACCTGGACAGGAAATTGACAACATGTGCCAGAACCAAAGTGAATGTCAGTGGCAGAAACAATATCCTCCGGAAAACTGCTGCCTCAGACTGCACGAGATAATCACCATCTTGTCCGCATAAATATGGTAGTCTAGGTAGATGCGTCCATAGTATTGGTTCAATGGTTGAATACTATTCCTAGTGTGATCATATCTGAGTTGACGAAACATCACTATCTATGGCGAATTTCCATTAACAACAAAGCACGAATGCCTCAGACTGAAATGGACACGTGAAACCCGTCGCTGTTGAGGTGAGATGGAAATTCTAGTGTTTTCGAGCGAGTCCTGTATAAAATTGTCCTACGGTTCATAGGTGAACAGCACAGCCGAAAAACACAATGTGTAACGGTTTGGAAAGCCATTCCATACAAGGGTTCTGAGTGTCTATGCATGGAGGGCAATATTAAAGAACTGGTAAATTTCGAGGATTTTGGACACGTCTAGATCTACATCATACTCCGCAAGCCACTTAACGATGTGTGGGTGGGGGTACTCCTGGCGCCACTAGCTAATCTCGCCTTCCCTGTTCCACACACAAATCGCGCGTGGGAAGAATTATTGTCGGTAAGCCTCTGTATTAACTCTAATATATCGAATTTTCTCGTGATGGTCGTTTCCCGTATGAGGGAGGAAGTAATGTGTTGCCCGACTCTTCCCGGAAAGTGCTATCTCGAAATTCCCACAGCAAATCTCTCCGTGATGCACAAGGCCTCTCATGTAATGTCTACCACTGGAGTTTGTTGAGCATTTCTGTAACGCTCTCACGCCGACTTAACGACCCAATGACGAAAGGCGCCGCTCTTCGTTGGATCTTCTCTAGCTCATCTATCAGTCCTACCTGGTAAGGATCCCAGAACGTGAACAATACTCAGTAATCAGTCAAACAAGGGCCTTGTAAGCGACTTCTTTCGTGGATGAGTTACATTTCTTTCACATTCTTCCATCGAATCTGTCTGGCATCTGTTTTTCCTAATTTTTGTTTTAGGTGGTTATTCAACTTTAGTTCACTTCTACATATTTTACGCAGTTTTTCATCAATAGTGTCGTTGTACAGTAGTGCATTTCTTGTACTTCGTATGTGCAACTCGACATGGCATGGACTCAACAAGTCGTTGGAAGCCCCCTGAAAAAATACTGAGCCATGCTGCCTCTACAGCCGTCCATACTTATGCAAGTGTTGCCGGTGCAGGATTAGGTGCACGAACTGACCTCTCGATTATGTTCCATAAATGTTCTATGGGATTCAAGTCGGCCTATGTTAGTGGCCTAATCATTCGCTCGAATCGCCTAGAATGTTCTTCAAACCAATCGCGAACAACTGTGGCCCAGTAACATGGCGCATTGTCATTCATAGATATTCCATAGTCGTTTAGGAACATAAAGTCGATGAATGGCTGCAGATGGTCTGCAAGTAGATTAACATAACCATATCCGGTTAATTATCGGTTCAGTTGGACCAAAGGACCCAGTCAGTTCCATGTAAACACAGCTCACATCATTATGGAGCCAGCACCGGCATGCACAATGTCTTGTTCACAACTTGGTCCATTGCTTCGTGCGGTCTGCGCCACATTCGAACCCCACCTTCAGCTCTTATCAACTGAAATCAGGTCTCTTCTGACCAGGTCACGATTTTTCAGTCGTCTAGAGTCCAACCGATATGGTCACGAGCCCAGGGGAGGCGCTGCAGACGACGTCGTGCTGTTAGCAGAGGTACTCGTGTTGATCGTCTGCTTCCATAGGCCAATTACGCTAAATTTCGCCGCACTGTCCTAACGGATACGTTCGTCGTGCGTCACACATTGGTTTCTACTGCTATTTCACGTAGTGTTGCTTGTGTGTTAGCACTTACAACTCTACGCAAACGCCACTGCTCTCGGTCGTTAAGTGAACGCCGTCGGCCACTTCGCTGTCCGTGGTGAGAGGCAATGCCTGAAATTTGGTATTCTCGGCACACTCTGGGCACTGTGGATTTCGGAAAACTGAATTCTCTCACGATTTCCGAAATGGAATGTCCCATGCGCCTAGTTCATCCTACCATTCCGCGTTCGAAGTCTGTTAACTCCCCTAGTGCGGCCATTATCAAGTCGTAAACCTTTTCAAGTGAATCACCTGAGTACAAATGAAAGCTCCGCCAATGCACTACGCTTTCATACAGTGTTTACGCGATAGTACCCCCATCTGTACATGTGCATATCATTGACTTTTGTCACCTCAGTGTGAGAGCGACGTGCAGATGTCGGAAGTCTTGAATCCAGTCACAAATTTGGTCCTATAATCGGTACTTTCGTATTTGTTTCACTAAACGGCAGTGCGCGACGGTGTCAAATGCCTACCAGAAATCAAGGAGAACAGCATCAATCTGATCTCCATGAGGTTTGCAAGAGTGCTGTTTGCGGGATCCATGGTGATTTTTATGGAGGAGATGGTCGTCCTCGAAAAACGTCATATTTCTTGAGCATGAAACACGTTCTATAATAGTGCAAAAGTGTAACGTCAACGATATCGGTCTATAATTATGTGCATCCCTCCTGCAACCCTTCTTGAAAACGGGAATGACCTGCGCTTTTATCCAGTCGTTAGGTACCCTTCCTTGCTCCTGCGATCTCCGATAAAATGCTACTGGAAGGGGAGTAAATTCTTTCGCATAATCTTTGGAGAAACTTACAGATAACTCATCTGGTCCTGATGCCTTTCCACTACAAGGCAATCGTAGTTGCTTATCTAGTCCGCAGTGGATTACCTCCACATCTGCCGTTTCGATGTCCGTGTGATGATTGAAAGAAGAAACCGAAGTACACTTTTATAAGACAACTCCACAAGTCATATTTAGTCTGCACCTACATCTATATCCTGCAAGCCACTGAACGACGCTTGGCGCAGGGTACTTCCGTGCCACAGTCTTTGCTCACTTATCTGTTCCATTCGCAAATGGTACGTGGGAAGAACGGCTCTCGATAAACATTAGCATCGTCCACAATTTCTTGTGTTTTCTTGTCGCTGTCAATTCACAAGGCATGTGATAAGAAGCAATATGCAGGGTGGTCCATTGATCGTGACAGGGCCAAATATCTCACGAAGTAAGCGTCAAACGAAAAAACTACAAAGAACGAAACTTGTCTAGCTTGAAGGGGGAAACCAGATGACGCTATGGTTGGCCCGATAGATGGCGCTGCCATAGGTCAAACGTATATCAACTGCGTTTTTTAAATAGGAACCCCCATTTTTATTACATATTCGTGTAGTACGTAAAGAAATATGAATGTTTTAGTTGGACCACTTCTTTCGCTTTGTGATAGATGGCGCTGTTCAAATGGCTCTGAGCACTATGGGACTCAACAGCTGTGGTCATCAGTCCCCTAGAACTTAGAACTACTTAAACCTAACTAACCTAAGGACATCACACACATCCATGCCCGAGGCAGGTTTCGAACCTGCGACCGTAGCAGTCGCGCAGTTCCGGACTGCGCGCCTAGAACCGCTAGACCACCGCGTCCGGCGATGGCGCTGTAATAGTCACAAACATATGGCTCACCATTTTAGACGAACAGTTGGTAACAAGTAGGTTTTTTAAATTAAAATGCAGAACGTAGGTACGTTTGAACATTTTATTTCGGTTTTCCAATGTACTACATGTACCTTTGTGAACTTATCATTTCTGAGAACGCATGCTATTACAGCGTGATTACCTGTAAATACCACATTAATGCAATACATGCTCAAAATGATGTCCGTCAACCTCAATGCATTTGGCAATACGTGTAACGACATTCCTCTCAACAGCGAGTAGTTCGCCTTCCGTAATGTTCGCACATGCATTGACAATGCGCTGACGCATGTTGTCAGGCGATGTCGGCGTGTCACGATAGCAAATATCCTTCAACTTTCCTCACAGAAAGAAATCCGGGGACGTCAGATCCGGTGAACATGCGGGCCATGGTATGTTGCTTCGACGACCAATCCACCTGTCATGAAATATGCTATTCAGTACAGCTTCAACCGCACGCGAGCTATGTGCCGGACATCCATCATGTTGGAAGTACATCGCCATTCTGTCATGCAGTGAAACATCTTATAGTAACATCGGTAGAACATTACGTAGGAAATCATCATCCATTGCACCATTTAGATTGCCATCGATAAAACGGGGGCCAATTATCCTTCCTCCCATGATGCCATACATTAACCCGCCAAGGTCGTTGATGTTACAATTGTCGTAGCCATCGTGGATTTTCCGTTGCCCAATAGCGCATATTATGCCGGTTTACGTTACCGCTGTTGGTGACTGACGCTTCGTCGCTAAATAGAACGCGTGCAAAAAATCTGTCATCGTCCCGTAATTTCTCTTGTGTCCAGTGGCAGAACTGTACACGACGTTCAAAGTCGTCGCCATGCAATTCCTGGTGCATAGAAATATGGTACGGGTGCAATCGATGTTGATGTAGCATTCTCAACACTGAAGTTTTTGAGATTCCCGATTCTCGCGCAATTTGTCTGCTACTGATGTGCGGATTAGCTGCGACAGCAGCTAAAACACCTACTTGGGCATCATCATTTGTTGCAGGTCGTGGTTGACGTTTCACATGTGGCTGAACACTTCCTGTTTCGCCGGCTAGTGTGGCCGAGCGGTTCTAGGCGCTTCAGTCTGGAACCGCGCGACCGCTACGGTCGCAGGTTCGAATCCTGCCTCGGGCGTGGATGTGTGTGATGTCCTTATGTTAGTTAGGTTTACGTAGTTCTAAGTTCTAGGGGACTGATGACCTCGGATGTTAAGTCCCATAGTGCTCAGAGCCATTTGAACCATTTTTGAACTTCCTGTTTCCTTAAATAACGTAACTACCCGGCGAACGGCCAGGACACTTGGATGATGTCGTACGTTTGTGACTATTACTGCGCCATCTATCACAAAGCGAAAAAAGTGGTCCGACTAAAACACTCATATTTCTTTACGTACTACACGAATATGTATTAAAAATGGGGGTTCCTATTTAAAAAAAAAACGCTGTTGATATCAGTTTGACCTATAGCAGCGCCATCTAGCGGGCCAACCATAGCGCCATCTGGAATCCCCCTTCAAGCTAGACGAGTTCCGTTCTATGTAGTTTTTTCGTTTGATGCTTATTTCGTGAGCTATTTGGCACGGTCACTATCAATGGACCACCCCGTATAAACCGACTCTTCTTGGAATGTAGACTCTTGGAATATCAATACAAAAAGTCTCCTTGGTGCACAACACCTGCCGGCCGAAGTGGCCGTACGGTTCTAGGCGCTGCAGTCTGGAACCGTAAGATCGCTACGGTCGCAGGTTCGAATCCTGCCTCGGGCATGGATGTGTGTGATGTCCTTAGGTTAGTTAGGTTTAACTAGTTCTAAGTTCTAGGGGACTAATGACCTCAGCAGTTGAGTCCCATAGTGCTCAGAGCCATTTGAACCATTTGAGCCATCCACTCGCAAACAGAGCGAGGGAAAGGCGATTGTCTATATGCCTCCGTATTAGCCCACATTTCTCGTATCTTATCTTCGTGGTACTTACGCAAAATATATGTTGGCGGCAGTGGAATCATTCTTCAGTCAACTCAAATGCCGATTCTCCAAATTTTCTCAATAATTTTCTTCTTAAAGAACGTCGCCTTCCCTCCAGGGATTCCCATTTCAATTCTCGAAGCATCTCTGTAACACTTACGGGTTGTTCGAACCTACCGGTAGCAAATCTGGAATCCCGCCTCCAGAACTGCTTCTGTGTCCTCCTCCAATCCGACCCGGTAAGGATCCCAAACACTCGAACAGTATTCAACAACAGGTCTCACCAGCGTCCTATATGTGGTCTCCTTTACAAATGAACCACACTTTTCCTAAAATTCTCCCAATAAACTGAAGTCGACCATTCACCTTCCTTACCACAGGCCTCACATGTCCGTTCCATGTCATATCGCTTCGCAACGTTACGCCCAGGTATTTCGTGACTGTGCCACGCAATACACTACTAAAGCTATATCCGAACATTACAGGTTTGTTTTTCCTACTCATCCGCATCAGCTTACATTTTTCCACATTTAGAGCTAGCTGCCATTCATCACACCAACTGGGAATTTTTTCTAAGTTATCTTGTATTTTCCTACAGTCTCTCAGCGTAGACACCTCACCCGTCCACCACAGCATCATCAGCAAATAACAACAGATTGCTGCCCGCACTGTCCGCCAAATCGTTTATTCATATAGGGAACAACACCAATCCTATCACTCTATCACACTTCCCTGGGGCACTCCTGACGATGCCCTTGTCTCTGATGAACAGTCATCGCAGAGCCACTCCCATATCTGTGAACTTATTCCATATGCTCGAACATTCGGCAAGAGCCTGCAAAGGGGCACAGTGTCAAATGCTCTCTGGAAATCTAGAAATATGGAATCTGCCTGTTGCCCTTCATCCTTAGTTCCCAGTATACCATGTGCGAAAAGGACAGGTTGAGTTTCGCACTAGAGATGCTTTCTAAAACCATGCTGATTCGTGGACATAAGCTTCTCAGTCTCAAGAAAATTTATTCCATTCGAAGTGAGAATGTGTTCAAGGATTCTGCAGCAAAGTTAGGGATGCTGGTCCGTTCTTTTAACCCCCCTCCCCCTGTACACTGGAATCACCTGCGCTTTCTTCCTGTCGCTTAGGACTTTGTGCTGGGTGGAAGAGTCGAGGTAAATGCAAGCTAGGTAAGGAGCCAATGCTGCAGAGTAGTCTTTGTAAAACTGAATTGGAATTCCATCCCGACCTAGTGACTTACCTGCTTTCAAATTTTTCATTCGTTTTTCTACGCCAGGGATGCTTATTATTATGTCGTCCATACTGGAGCCTGTCCGTTCGTCAAATGACGATATATCTGTACGATTATCCTGAGCGAACGATTTCTTGAACGTGAAATTTCAAACTTCGGCTTTCAATTTGCTATCTTCAACTGCCACACTAGACTGGTCAACAAGTGACTGAATAGAAGCCTTACACCCGCTTAGCGATTTTCCATAGGGTTCTCTTCAAGATATTTTGCTAAGGTATGACGGTGGTAGTTGTAGCATGCTTCGCGCACAGATCTTTTCACAGACGCACGAATTTCTACTAACCTTCGCTTGTCGTCATTCGTCTCTTTAGAACCGAGAATGGAACAGCCTATGCTTCCTCAGCATCACCCGAATTTCGTTATTAAACCATGGTGGGTTATTTCTATCCTTTATCCATTTACTAGGCATACAGCTCTCCAGACCACAATTTACAGTCAGCTTGAGCTTTACCCATGATCCCTCTACGTCCGTCTCACTGGAACTAAGTGACTTCGATTCACGCTCTAAGTGAGATGCTAACCACTGCTTATCTTCTCTATCTGGCAGAAACACTATCCTATCCTTCTTGACTGATTTATAAATTTTCGTAACGATAGTTCCTATAATGACATCATGACCGCTAATTCCCGTTTCTGCACCGACACTGTCGATAAGATCCGGCTTATTTGTAGCTACAAGATCTAAAATATTTCCATCTATCTCTCCTACTAATTTAACCAGGAAAGACTTTCAGACGGATGATCATTAATCAAGAATTTTGGGAGCATCTTTCATGGACGAATTAAATTTCGTTAACACTCGTACAATGTATCTAAGCCAGACATCTGATTTTCCCACAGTTAGTTTCGTATTGTCATTTTATGTCACTGTGAACTGTTTCTCCTAGGTATTTTGCGGTTGTTGCTGCTTTTAGTGATTTTTCGCCAGTAGCATAATCAAACAGTGATGGATATTTTCGCCCATGACGTTACATTTATTTATGTTCAAGGTCAGCTACGACTCCCTGTAACAATCATCGATCCTCTGAAAGTCCTCCCGCATTTCGCTACTGTTTTCTGGCGTTGCAACCTTTCTAAGGACAATGGCATCGTCGGCGAACAGCCTCATGATCTTCCGACATTATCCACTCAATAATTTACATCAGTGTCGTGTGTGTATTCGTTCATAATTTATGTAAAATGTAAGCAGTTACGGCTCTTCAACACTCTCTTAGGGTACTCCCAAAATACCCTTACATTTGCCAACTTCGTCCCGTTAAGAATCACGTCTCGAGTTCTGTCCGCTATAAAATCCTGAATCCAGTCACAAATTGGCTCGAATACTGAGTAAGCTCGTATTTTGCTTCAGGAAAGCAAGGATGAGGGCATAAACTTGCGTGCCTTTGTTTACAACACTCTGGACTTCATGGACGAACAGAACGAGCTATGTTTTGCAAGACTTCTGTTTACGGACTCTGTAGCGACTTTCATAGAGGCATTTTTCATTCCCCAAAAAATTCCACTCGTACCACAAAATGTAAAAGCTTTAGAAGAACGACTGATACAACGGATTATATGGCTGCACTCGCCACAGACTTAATATGGGCAAACTACGGCTGATTGGCAAACTGTTCCTCATAGCTCTCCACCAAACACTGATCCTATCTGTTCCCTCAAGGTCAAGATGGCTGTCTCAATGACAGCACAATCCAGGATGGTTACCTCCATGATTGTCGTTTAAGTCCATCGATATGGCTGTAACTACGACACCTCAATGGACATATTCCGACGTAAAACCGGCGGGAAATTAATGAAAATCCAGGTTTAAAACATTAAGATAGTTTGTTTTAAAACAGTTACGTATTGCATACTCTATTTCCTTAAACATTTATAAACGTTCATTACCACAGCGTTTATATGCAGTGGCACTGTACCACAAGGGGAAAAAGGAACAGAATTTTTATTATAAACATTTTCCCAGCACTAGGAATCGCGGTCCATATGTCCACTGCATCTTACGAATGCAGTGTGCCGCCAGCTCACGCCACAGACTCTAACATACTCGTCC
Organism: Schistocerca piceifrons; assembly: GCF_021461385.2. Lineage (NCBI taxonomy): Eukaryota > Metazoa > Arthropoda > Insecta > Orthoptera > Acrididae > Schistocerca > Schistocerca piceifrons. The sequence continues at coordinate 420,018,062 of NC_060149.1, read as the reverse complement.
GGTTTGTTATAAGCTGTCCTTACCACTTACCACGAACGGATAGCTCTGACAAGTTTAAAGTGCCTATGAACCTAGGCCCTGCCAGGAGTAAGACGTTCCCACACACAGTGACGTTTAGACATCAGAACAATAGCTGTTGTACATTATCTAAAATAACTCAATGAGGAAGGGGTAACCTCTACTTTAGATAAAAAAAACGAATTGCTACCTGTATTAATTATTTTTATTATAATAATCACCAACACAGTGGGTTCAGGTTGTGTTTTTGTTGATGAAAACACAAGAAAAATCTCAGTGAACCTAACTTAAGCAAGATAAACAAATGATAATTTACCAAAACAGTTCTTACGCTAGTGTAATCTCAAGAGAAACACAAGTACTAACGTAACTTCAAGCACACTGAACATCAAAACTTTAACCCCAAAATATTAACCTAACAGAGTTATAAAATACGGGCTGACCTAGACACGAGATAATGAGAAAAACTATGCAGATCAACTTCAATCTAAAGCAGATCAAAGGTGAACACACTTTAGCGACTCCCAAACTTAGTGCCTGAGCAAGGCGGTCTTTACTTTGTGCAGACTGCGGCGATAAGGGCGGGCGTGGTCGGCTGTGGCGTGTGTCTGCGGCGGAAGCGTGACGCCTTGCGAACCTGTAGTCCTACTCTGGCTTTGACTGGGTATACAGTCGTAATCTGCACTAAGCGAAAAACTATGTCTTTTCCTGGCTAAATCAATCGGCTGTGTCCACTCGCTAAGGCTGAGTGATGTGTACACTGTTGCCCTTAAATGTTCCACAGAACTTAAGTAGCACAGATCGTAGCTCGTAATCTCCAATCCTGAGGTAATACGGGATATTAGAGCCTCGTAGACATACACAGGTGTTCACAACAAAATGTCTTCCGGAGCCACGTCAAAGCAGGATGCGGTCCGTCCAGCACATGGTCCTTCTAGGAAGAGAATGCTCCTAATTACTCACTCGTAATTGCCTATATTGTTACAGCCTTCCCCCACCGTATTGTTGGTTCGCCTCCTGCCACAACTAGCGTCAGCCAGTGAGTGCTTTGCTGCAACATTCGTCGTATTCGTCGCTCCTTTGCCCAGTGGAGTTTTATAAACGAAGTGGGGTGTGCTAGTTTCACCATGTTCAATGAGCATTCAACCTTCTTTCATTTAGCAATAATCTCCGCCCAAACAGTAGTTGTCCACGTGAACACCATACATTGTCCTCGCCAGTATCCCATGATTTTTAAATGTTTGCCAAAAATATTGGTGATCCTCAATGTTGTCTTTCTTTCTGCATCTCACAAATAGCCTCCCTCTGCGTTCCTGATTACTTTCTTAAGTTAAAAGGCTTTCGCAGAGAACGTGTGGGCCTCACGTCCTATGTATGTACGTGCCACGTGAATTTTTTTAATTTTTAAGCTGATGAGGTACTATCTGCGTTCTTACATTTCTGCAGGAATGGAAGTGCTGTGTTCTTCTTCGAGACTACCCCAAAATTGATCCACTGCTGAGTTAACATGTTAACTGCAGCGTAAGTATGCGTCAGATGACTCGCTCATGGTGACTATTTTGTGTTGTCGTTGTCACTGTAGAGTATTGTTCCATAGGAAGCAAGGAGAGGATGTTTTTGGTGGCTGCTATCCTCTTTCTATAACACAATGCACACGTATATTAACAGGGTTCTTTATTCATAAGAACAAGAAGCTACTTATATTTAAGCTTCCATGTGTGGTGGTACAACTTCTTTCATAATAGTCCACGCTAGCCACACTGCTGGTGAAGTAAAAGTCCCACTATAAACACCACGCTCTAGTACCCAGCGATGAGAACTGACAGATGCCAATTAGAATAGTGACTGTGACTCTGATTGTGACTGACTCTCTCTGCGACTAGGCTGACTGTCTGTGACTGACTGGGTGACTGCGACAGACTGCCGCTATGGTCCGTGGTGGTGATCTAAATACTGGTGGTCGAGAGGGCGTTGGCAGCACGTTGCTTGCGAGTCTGTCTTTGGCCTCTCACCTGATAGTCGCACTTCATGCAGCGCCTATTATCGATGTTCTTGCAACCCTGAAATGCTGCACCGCTGTCATGTAGGGAGGCTGTTAACGACAACAGGGAGAGTGGCAGGACGCTGGACATGGAGATGAGCCAGGGGTCATGCCTGTGGAGGAGGGCATACTCCCAACTGTAATCTGCCATCTGGTTTGCGAGGCAGCAGGAACATCCTTCAGAAAACTGCTGCCAGGGCACACACCCCAACCTGAAGGCCTGTTCTGCGGCAATGTCGGCGACGGCGACAATTATGGCAGGTCCAGGTCCATCGGGTCGGTGAGCATGGACAGCAGGGGCGAGGGCGCCCCATCCATCTGCTGTTCCTGGGCTGCCCTGGTGGCACCAATTCGTGGCTGTGAAGGCTGCACCGTCCCATGAGGCTGTGAATCTGGGGGGAGAAAAGCAGTAGAATCATGGAGCAAATGACATATTCTGGTGGTGGCGCTGCAAACCATCAGGACCTGCAATCAAGTACATAGAAGATCCAATGCATTCCTAGATCATGCCTCTTTCCCAGTACCACAATTCCCATAAACCATGAAAAGAACAAGATTGCCCACCCTTATTGCCGAAGTCTGCACAAAGTAAAGACGCATTGCTCAGGCACTAAGTATGGGAGTCACTAAAGTGTGTTCACTTTAGATCTGCTTTAGATTGGAGTTGATCTGCGTAGTTTTTCTCATTCTCTCATGTCCATGTCAGTCCGTATTGTGTGACTCTTCTAGGGGCTTAAATTCGAGGTAGGCATTCGGCAAATATACGATATTGTCCAGATACTATAGAATAGTCAGTGTACAGCCAACTGTGTGATTTTATAACACTGTCAGGGTAATATTTTGGGGCAAAAGTTTTGATGTTCAGTATGCTTGGAGCTACGTTAGTACTTGACGAGTATGTTAAGAGTCTGTGGCGTGAGCTGGCGGCACACTGCACTCGTAAGATGCAGTGGACCCTTGGCGGTGCTGGACGCTGTGGTGGATGTAGCAAGTGGAGCAGCGTCCGATGGCGGCAGCCACGCAGGAGTTCCGCTAGTGATGGTCCGTCTCGTGGTTGGGAGCGATAGGAGGCGAGAAAGAGTTGCAGTGCCTGTTCCCATCTGTGGGTGGTGTGAAGCTTGGCCATCTGTTGCTTAAAATAGCGTACGAAGCGTTCTGCTTCTCTATTGGACTGTGGGTGAAACTGAGCACTTGTTAGAAGACGAATGCCCTTGCATTCACAAAACTGCTCAAAATCAAGGGAAGTGAACTGTAGTTCGTTTCCGACACAGGTACTTCTGGCAAACCTTCAATGCTTGGATGGTACTACATGATGTGGTGGAGTTCTAGGCACTGCAAATTTGAACTTGCTAAAAAAGTCTACCACAATGAGCCAAGGAGTGTTCCAAAATAGTCCTGCAAATTCAATGCACCATCGTTGCCACGACGATTGATTTTTAGGCCAAACAGAGAATTGGTTCCTCGCGCATGTGCGATACTGTGACATCATCTGTTCACTGTTGGTGTCCATGCCCTGCCAAGTACAGTGCCATCGCGCTAATTGTTCAGTGCGAACAATTTCCCAATATTGGTGGAGCAATCGCAACACATCTTTTTGCAACACTTTGGGAGTAAGCAAATTCAATTGTCTATTGTTATTTTCAATTAGAATCATACAATGTTGAACTAAAAGATTATGCTGATGTGCAAAATATCGGTGTACAACTGAGGCCTGGATACTGTTCAGTGAACGAGGCCAAGATGTGCGAATGTAATGCAACAAAATCTTGAGATATGGGCCTGCTTCCGTGGCCAGTGCGATTTTTCTGTAGTGCATGGGAAAAGATTCCAGCAATTCAGAGTCCTGCCCATCGATTTGGCAGCAAGATGTGGTAGATGCATCAAATTCAGAGTCTGGACCAATCAGAAGGAGAGATAGGGCTTCAGCATTGCCATGCTTTGTCGTAGGTCTGTACACACCTTCCTACTGTTACTACAAAAGCAACAAAGCCCAGCATTGCAATTTTTGAGCAGTGCATGTAGGAACCGGCTTTGGCGGATGAAACAAGGACTGCAACGGTTTGTGATCTGTCACTAAAAAGAACTTGCGACCATACAAATAGTGATGGAATTCGGTGACACCATACACAATAGTAAGAGCCTATTTTTCAATTTCAGAATAATTGCACTGAGTTTGAGTTAGCAACTTTGAGGCAAAATCAATAGGCCTGTCTTGTGCACCAATTCTGTGCAAAAACAGAGCGTCTATTCCGTCGGCCTGGCACGATCAAATTGCACTAAACATCTGTCGCTAAGCAAAGCATTTTTCAGTTTCTGAATTGCGTCTTGACAGTCTTTAGTCCACACAAAAGTTACATTTTTGCGACGTAAGCGATGCAATGGAACCGCGATCTGAGCGCCATTCGCTATGAACTGAATGTAGTATGTCACCTTGCTTAGTACTGACAGCAGTTCAGACACATTGCGAAGAACAGGCAGGTCACAGATTGGAAGCAAATGACTTTGGAGGGTGTGCACACCCTGACTGTCTATCTCATGACCTAAGTACTGTAGTTCAGTTTGAAATAAGTCACACTTTTCCAGATGACACCTGAGTGCTCCTTGAGACAACACTCAGAAAAGAGTACACAAATTGGCAATGTGTTCCCCTGGTGTACGACATGAGACATTAATATCGTCAAGGTAGTCTGAACAAAACGGCACTTTTGCACTCAGCTGTTCCAACTAACACTGAAAAATAGTGGGTGTGGAAACACTGCCAAAGGGCAAATGCAAATACTTGAACAGTCCTAAGTGTGTATTTACAACTAGCACTATCTGTGGTTCTTCATCCAATGGAATTTTCAAGTAGACAGCCCACAAATCGATCTTAGAAAAGCCAGACCATGAGTTCTTCAGGGCGAGGTAACAGATAAGTATCAACTGCTGTCTGTGGGTTGACTGTAGACTTGAAGTCAACAAAAATGTGAATGCAACCAGAAGGCTTCAGCAACAAAGTTTTGTAAAACGAAAGGACTTGCCCATTGGCTATCTTGAATAGGAGCAATGACACCATTATCTTGCAATTCTTTCAATTCACTGTCTACTTTGACTCGCAAAGAATTTGGAACAGGGCGGGCCCGGAAAAACTTAGGTTGTGCATTGTCTTTCAATGTAACATGCGCTACGAAGTTATTAGCCTGTCCCATGCCTTCTGAAAATAGTTCAGGAAATTCCTTAACCACATAGTGACACTGTCTTTTGGTGCGGATGTAGAGACTGACAGTACATTGTTGTGGATGCTAAGGCCAAACAAATCAAAGGCATTACTGTCTCTTGATGTCAGCACAGTAAAATTCACTGTCCTAGTGTGATATTTGCAAGAGGCAGGCAAACTACACTGTCTAAGCACTAGATTTTCCTGTCCGTTGCAAGCAGTGAGTTGCTTGCTAGATTTAGAAAGGCATCAGCCGTATATTGCGTTTGTGTTCTTGCGGCTTAAATTCGAAGAAGGCATTCGGCAAATAGACGATATTTTCCAGCTACAGTAGAGTAGTTAGTGTACAACCAATTGTGCGATTTTATAACGCTGTCAGGCTAATATTTTGGGGTAAGATTTTTGATGTTCATTGTGCTTGAAGTTTCTCATAAGGTTACTCTAGTCTAAGAATTGTTTTAATAAATTTTCATTTGTTTATCTTGTTTAAGTTAGGTTCACTAAGATTTTTCTAGTGTTTCATCGCCAAATACGCAATCTGAACCCACTGTGTACGGTGATTGTTAAAATAAAGATATTTAACACAGGTATTATTAGTTCGTTTGTTTGAGCTAAAGTATAGGTTACCCCTTCCTCATTGCTGTACTTTAGGTCATGCATAACAACTATTATTCTGATGTCTAAATGTCAGTGTGTCTGTGATCTCCTTACCTGGCAGGGCCTGGGTTTACAGGCACTTTATACTTGGGATAGCTATCTGTGCATGGTAAGTGGTAAGGACATGTCATATCAAACCGGGCGAGTACGTTAGATAATGGCGACGCTGGCAGGATCAGTTTCTGGTTAGAAGTGACACTGCCAGGATGCGTATCTGATTAGAAGGTAGACTGCCAAGTAGTAATTAATACTGTTGATGTTTTGTAGATCAGATGTGTTACGCTGTTGAAGTGTGACTTGAAAAATTTTGTTAACATTTCTGTGTTACAGAGTATCATTAATTGACTGACAGAGTGCGAATATTCAGTACTTACAAGGTGGTGCATTATCCTATTGGAAGTCAGCAAATCAGTGTAATCCCCAACTTTTGGTAGATCTGGAAGTGAAATTAAAGAAAAATGTGTCACTGTCTTTTCAATTTGTTTAGGTTTCATAACAAACGTTTTTTTTAATTCAAAATTTTTAAATTCAGTGATTGGTATACTTAATAACCTTTACTTGTGTTTTGCTGGCGCACAGGTGATGATCACATCGCTGTTCGTGTCTGTTGGATTCTGCTCCAACCATCGTTGACAGCGTTTCAGCATCTGACTTGGACAAATTTTGTGTTGCATTCTAGAATTCATACAGGTCTATGTATGTTGTTTTGAAAGCGTGTTAAGTCATATGATGGTATGTTAATGCGAAGTGAGGCGCGTAAACTATGCGAAGCTCAGAGATCTCTACAAAGATCGAAAATGATGGAAAGACATAGGCCAGATCATAGACAGGTGGTAGACGAGCTAGAAGCGGTCTAGCGTGTATTGCAGCAAGGAAAATTGCGTGAACAGCACTAATTAGTAACTGCAATGTCACATCATGAAACTGAGACGAATTCAAGCCATTCACATCAAGGGGTTGATAGTGAGAACGGAGAAGTGGCAGGCTGTGACAGAGACATAACTTCAGATGAAGCTGGTTGGAGTATCTCGAACAGAGCGCCGTTGTAATGAACAAATTGCCACATGATAGGACCAAAATAATGAATGTCAGTGCACCTGCACTTTATTAAGAACTTAAGTAGACGGTGCAGGAAAGAGAGAAGAGAGATAGATCGTATCAAATGACTACCGGGAAAGATAGAAACATACCCGATAATATGTTTGCAATGTTACAGTATTTGGTACAAACCATGAAAAGTGTGCAAGAGGGTTTGTTGACAAAAGGACGTCAAATGCAAAGTGTTGAAAGAGGGTTTGCCCAGGCGAACACACGCATATGAAATTTAGAACAAGGGCAGACTGATCTCAATTGTCAGTTATATCAAAATGGGAAAGATGCGAAAGAATCACGAGACATGATGCTCTCAATGATGGTAGGTCATAGACAAATGCGAACAGATACTGACGAGGTGCAAAAAGATACGATCAAGTTGCGTGACGAGACTCAACAGAGCGTCAAAGAGGTCAAGCAACAGGTAGATATTTTTGCAACGAAAACGACTCGTAGGGCACAACAGGTCATTGAAGAGACAACAGTTCGGAGAAGGGTTACGAAAACAGTTTTCAAAAGATTTGATAGTCAGATTTTGAAAATTGAATCACAGAACAAGGAGCAATTCGAAAAACCTAGAGCGGAATTATTGCGAAACATAGAAGGTCGAAGTGACAACGTCATCGTGTTTTCTGGGTCGATTACGACGTCTGAATAAATTGTAATTCAAGTAGAGACACTGTGAAGCTCGTAACAAAGTCATCTGCAGGGGATAACGAGACGCAACAAGATCGCAAAAATGTGGAGAGACGCGAATGTAGCTGCGTGTCTGAGTGCACAAATGTGCAAAGGGACAAAACAAGCGTAAAAGCGATTCTGCCGATGGATACAATGGGTACTGGCAAGCTGCAAACGAACATACCAATTGATCAGCGACAGACGATGGCCAATGTACAGACAGAATTGCGTGAAGCACAACAAAATCATTCCATACATCAAGTGCAAAATGTAACGTACGCTGACCATCGTCCACGAGAGCAACAAGTAGATCAGGTAACAAGAAGTTGATATACGGAACAGTACAGGTCGTACCAGAGACTGATGCCACTGGCAAGAATGGACATAGATCCTGTCATGGACAGTATGTGCCAATATCGGACATCAGAAACAATGACAGAGAATATAGGACGTGTGGGTCAACATGAGACGAATAAGTGTGTACCGTTATAACGGTTTAATACGCTTGTAGAGGATAGCTCAAGCGTGCAATACCCAATGGCGGTACATCGCACAGACGTGAATGATATAGGTATGATTGGAAGGATGAGGGGTGGTTTGGAGCAAACATCATATGGTGCCAACATCAAATTTGACAATGACTACTTCCTCACTGTACGGAAATTTCAGCATTACAAAGAAATTGGAAATTCCTTGCATCCAAAGAGCTTTATCAATCACTTTGATATTGGTTTACCAGAACATTGGCCATTATTATACAAGTTACATTTCATTTGTGCACACATGGATGATGCGTTAGCAGAAACGACACTAATACGACCTATTCTTGATTACTGCTCGAGCGTTTGGGATCCCTATCAGGTCGGATTGAGGGAGGACATAGAAGCAGTTCAGAGGCGGGCTGCTAGATTTGTTACTGGTAGGTTTGATCATCACGCGAGTGTTACGGAAATGCTTCAGGAACCCGGGTGTGAGTCTCTAGAGGAAGGGAGGCGTTCTTTTCGTGAATCGCTACTGAGAAAATGTAGAGAACCAGCATTTGAGGCTGAATGCAGTACAATTTTACTGCCGCCAACTTATATTTCGTGGAAAGACCACAAAGATAAGATAAGAGAGATTAGGGCTCGTACAGAGGCATATAGGCAGTCATTTTTCCCTCGTTCTGTTTGGGAGTGGAACAGGGAGAGAAGATGCTAGTTGTGGTACGAGCCACGCCACGCACCGTATGGTGGATTGCGGAGTATGTATGTAGATGTAGATGTAGAAGGATAGGTCAAACTTATTGATCCTCTGAAGAGTTTAAATTGTCATTTTTGTCACGATGTTGGCCGCCTAAAATAAAAAGTAGAATCAAATATGAATTGCTTCGGAAGACACTGTATGAGAATTCGAAAGGAATGAGTCCAGTTAAATTTTTTGAGGACATGGTAAAGAAGAATCAGTGCTTAGATAACCAATACAGTTATGGAGAACTAATCCAATTATCCAATTATGTACGATGAAACTCCCATTAACAGACCAACAGTCTTTATCAGGTGAAGCAGAAGATAACGTGCAGGCTTTCAAGGGAATCCTTTTTTAGTTAGACCTTATATTGAGCGAGTATGATGCACGAAAGCTAAGAAACGAACAAGACAATAACGCTGATAAGCCAAGGACAGGAAATGGGAACCATGACACTAGCAATGGGTCATTGGTAGAATTAAGGCCGGTATAATGGAAGATATCAAGGAAGTTGGAATTCAGGTCGAAACAGTAAATGATACAACAGTCGATTTTATGGAAACAATAATGATAATAACAGAAATGGGATCAAGCATAAATAGAAGGAAAATAACAGGAACGTCACAGGGGATGCACCATGTAAGCCATTTGAAAGAACATGAGGGATAGATTGTCAGATGTCAAAAGGTTGAATGATCCGAGGCATATTAGTAATGTTCCAGTTTATATATCAAAACAGTTATCATTTGCAGATCACCTATAACCCAAATTACAGTTGCACAAATAGAAAAGGAATCTTTGAATCAATGGAAGACGATTGGAAATTAAGGACTATATACTGACATAATTCTTCATCTGAAAAGGTGATGAGAAAGCAAAGATAAATCAGACCAGAAATATGTCTTACAGGTATGGTAAGATTACAGGTATTCAAATAATTTTGTAGTATATTGTTGAGATAATTTGATGAACATATATGAGTTGATCAGTAGGGGAACATTTTCGGTTCGAGGGTTTATGTTGTTGGAGACAACAGCAGAAAAGAGAGTAAATAGGGCAAACAAGAAAGACGACAAAAAATAAAACATGTATTTATACGATTTTTACCTTTATCTGCTTGAAAAAGCTAACAAGGTTTGGAATCCAAGAAATAAGAACTAACTGCATGTAATAACTAACATTTTCAACGTTTATCACTATTATTCTATACTTTGACTATTTTCCTAAGAAGCTGAGGAAACTTGCTTAAAGCTGGGCGCTGTGACCGAGCAGTTCTAGACGCTTCAGCCCAGAACCTCGCTGCTGGTACGGTCGCAGGTTCGAATCCTGCCTTGGGCATGGATGTGTGTGATGTCCTTAGGTTAATGAGGTTTAAGTAGTTCTAAGTATAGGGAACTGATGACCTCAGATGTTAAGTCCCATAGTGCTTAGAGCAATTTGAACCTTTTTTCTTTTCTTTATTATTATTTTTTTTAACTTGCTTAAGATGAAGGACAAATAGCATCTGTGTAAAGTAAAATAGAACTTGATTAAGAACCTATTTCTCGTATACAGAAAATTATTAAAGATTTTGTTACAACCTTAAGCACCTTGAGTGAGGCTCTAGAAAATTAACAGACTGAGCAGATGTTGATGGAGCCTGGTAGGTCGCTAAAGGCATGAGGTATTTTTATGGTTCTTAGCTCACAGAAACGGCATGTTGGAAGTTGAAAGCAACTGGTGGCGAGCCCATCAGCCCACAGCTGTACAGAGCACACAGAGCAGCCCCTAGTCGAGACAGGTCTCCAGCAGAACAATGCCAAGCTATATGTCGTGGTGCCAGTGGAAGGCTGGGCTGGGGGTGACAGACTGAAGGGACGTGTCTACACAGTGAAATCTTAAACCATACACTGTGTGCAGAGCCACGCGTAATAAAAATTCACAAGTTTTCGTGTTCGCCGATACTGCAAATAGGCCTGTGACCCACTTCCATTGGCCACCTCTGTTGTATAAGAAACTCCAGTGCCTGAGAAACGCTTAGAGATAGAATCTTTATTACACCTCATAGCTAGGACTAACATTCTCCAAGGCACAGGCGAATTAGATAAAGATCTTTAAGACTGTATCCGTTCGCTTGTTGCCGCAGGAAGCGACACGACTTTAGAGAAAACCATCCTCTCCCTCTGCAAAAACTTAAAAAAGCCAGTAATCGGCGGTTTCTTTTTTTTTCAGAGATGCAGGTTTCTTAACTCTTGCGGTGGTTTGACATGAGTTTGTGCTGTCTTGTAGGAGGGGAGATTTAGCGTCTCTAAAGCCCTGTGATTGACTCAAGACAGGGTGAAGGTGGTGTCGTTCATGCACTTTGCGGGAAAACGGAATTTTTTTATCTAGAGAGGATCAAAGCACTCGGGTTCTGGACTTCAGTCTGGAAGCATCTTCTGGTCGAAGCTCTGGCATGTGTGGTTGGTGCAGTCCTGAGACTGACTCCACTTGCACGTAGTTAGACTGAAGTTCTTACTGTACCAACAGTGTGACTTCAAATGTCTCGGACTACTCGTTTGCCGAGGGCACACTTATTCGTTTTTCGTTTACCATTCTCGACATTTGGTACCCCTGTGTGCTCTGTCGTATAAGTGAGCCAAATTGGTCCTTGGTATGACCAACAAACGGGCGTGTCATACACTGAAATCTACCGTAATTTCAGGGCTCTGGTAGAGAGTAAATTGCGATCCATCTGCCTGATCGCTTGACCGTGAGATTTTTGCATTTCTTTCGTGGCCGCGGTCCATTCAAAGGTGCCGCCTCCACATGTTGCCACCGCTGCACACTTCTAACCAGCTGCAATTTACATCACCACACGAAGCAAACAGGGTAATGGACTGCTGCACCAGCCTTGTTAGAGCATACAGATCTCAATCGCCACTTGCTCTCAGCTGCACCTATATTGAGAAACTTCTATAGATTATCAACCAAAATCTGCTCAGTGTCAAATCAATTCCGATTGCGTTATCCACATTTTTAGGGCCAGAGTACTCGACTCACTTCTGCCACCCAGGATCCTTCTCCATTGTTCTCCTGACACAACCGTTAGTCGTTTACAGTATTCAATCAGTGACTACAATTTATGTCTGTTTTTTCTTTTAAAAAATAAATGTTGTTAGTAAATTTTAGTACATTCTCAATCATTTCATATAGTCAGCACCACAGGTTAACTTTCGTTGTGGTGTCGCATACAGGGATAACTTTCGGGCCCATAGTAAAGTTTTAGGGCAGTCACGAAAAAAAATTGGAATTAGTTTATCATAGGTTAAAACATTTTTGTAACACGAGTGGATATAGAGTACCGCAACACCAAGTTACAAGTCGACGATGATCCAAAGGGTCAATGTGAATATCCTGCATCAGATGAGATGGCAGAGTAACGGCGAAGGGGAAAGGTGGACAGAGTGAGGGGTGAAGCGTTCGAGTTCAATGGTCCTATGTCAACGTAGCAGATAATTTCTAGAAGATAGTACAGAGCAAATTATCCGAAATGTTCATCTACAAAGTTAGAACCAGGCGACAGGCAGACGCTGGAGCGAAAAAATGGAATTTAGAAGAGTTGGTCAGCAATATTCTTGCCTGAAAAGGCAGCCTGGAGCTATAAAAACATCACTATGAGGATTAGTCGCCACGATGAGAGGCATATCTATAATGAGGGAGTGCTATTATAAGACTTCCATCTCCAGAAACACCACGGTAGTTAAGGTCAGTAGCACGTACCAGAAGTACTGCTAGAAGACGCATAGAAGGGGAATGTGTTAAAAACTAATCACATCATCCCTTACCACACTATTAATATCAGGAATTCCTGGGAAACAACAGTTATAAACCCTAGGAATCCGAATTACCATATCCAAGCCCGAAAAAAAAATACAAGCAAGAAGAAAGGAAGAAGCGGCAAATACAGAACAGATGTTGTAGAAGACATGGAACAAAGAAGATGGGCTAGAAAAAGGACGAACATAGCTACCCACAACCCATCCTTACTTATAACCATTACTAGGAAACCATGTTTAATGTACCACACTGAAATGCTTAGCTGGACGTCAAACCCACCTTAGCGCTTCTTACCCTATGGAAAATGAGTGCAGCAGAGTCCAAAAATACATAACATTGATATGGAATGAGGGCAGACATGATGGATTGACACTACCGTATATCAATGAGTCATGTACAATGTACATGGCTGCTCTGTGGCATTGATCTACTAATAAATTTAACAGTCATGGGACTGTGTATGGAGCTCAGATGCCACACTCTTGTAATACTCACTCTGACCTTACTCCCTGATTCTTTTGTGTACACAGCATCACGCACCAAGTTCAGAAGACTGCAACATCAATATTGATAGTAGTAGTATCGTATTCTGCCTTACGGCAGGACTTGTCATGGGTTAAGCCTCTTCCACTTTTATCTGTCCATAGCCAGTATTTTCATTTCTGAATATTTGTCTCCTTTGATATTGTCCAGCATTTGATATCTTCTTTTTCCTCTTCCACTTTTTTCGCTCCAACATTCCTTATATTGCTTCCTTCAATAAACAGTCGCTCCTCAAACAATGTCCAATCCAGTTCCGTTTTCTTTTTGTGATGACTTTCAGCATATGTCTTTCTTCGCCAGCTCTTCTTAATACTTCTTCATTCCTTACTCAGTCTTCCCATTTCACTTTTTCCATTCTCCTCCATATCCACAACTCTAGTACCTCCGATCTTCTTTCATCTTCTTCCTCACTGTCCATGTCTCTGCACCATACAGTGCAACGCTCGAGATGTAACATTTGGCAAGTCTTTTTCTCAGATCTTTGTTTAGTGGGCCACATAATAATTTCTGTTTCCCCTTGAATCCTTCTTTTGCCATTGAAATTCTTTTCCCAATTTCTGTTGAGCAATACTTATCATCCATTATTACACTTCCCAAGTAACTGAAGTAATTCACTTGCTCTATTTCCTCTTCCCCTATTTTCATACAGCATTTTCTCCCCTTTCCTCCAATTACGATGCCTTTCGTTTTCTTATTGTTAATCTTCATTCCATATTCTTCTAATTTTGTGTTTAGATCATCTAACATTTGTTCCATCTCTCTTGCACACTCTGCCATCACAACCATGTCGTCAGCAAATCTTATACACTCCACTATCTCACCTCCTATACAAACTCCTCTGTTTCCATCAAAGCTTTCATTAATAATTTCCTCCAGATAGATATTGAAAAGTGTTGGTGATAAACAACAACCTTGTCTTACACCTCTTCCCAGTTCAATTTCATCACACCTCCTACTCTTTCTCTTGTCTCTGGTTCAAATATAAATTTCTAGTTAGCTGTCTATCCCTTCAATCCCATGTTTCCTTAGGATTTCCATCAGTTTGTCCCATCTGACATAGTCAAAAGCCTTCTCAAGGTCAGTGAACACAACATACACCTTCCTTTTCTTCTCCATGTACCTCTCCCCTATCACTCACAGTACCCCAATGGCATCTCTGGTTCCCACTCCTCGCCTGAAACCAAACTGTTCATCTCCTATTATGCAATTTAGCTTTCCATATAGCCTTCTGTCGAGCGGCCTCAGCAAGACTTTGGCTGCATGCGATATCAGCCTCACTGTTCTATGTTCCTCACACTTTTTGCTGTTCTTTTTCCTTTCTATAGGTATTAAGATACTTTCTGTAAAGTCCTTTGGCCATTTTACTGTCATGTATATTTGAGTACACAATTAAATCAACTCCATTTTCCCTTCTTTCTCCAATGCCTTTAACAGTTCCACAGGAATCTCATCAATTCCCATTGCCTTTCGATTTTTCATCTCCTTCGTAGATTCTCCAATGTCACTAATTAGTATTGCATTTCCTTTGTCATCATCTGCAACTTTATCTTCTTCTTCTATCCCAAGATCTTCTTCACTTGGTTGGCTGTCTGTAACGTTGATAGAAGATGAGACAAATGTATCAGGAAAAAAAAACACTATGTAGATATTATGTCATGCTGTATCATAAAAAAACAGAGATGTTTCAATACAGTATTTTAATACATGTTTGATATTATGTGGTTCTATATATAGGTATGTAGATGTAGATATCCTTCTCATAAACTTTTCTCACTCATGTGTATTTGTATATATTGTAGTCCAATATATACATATATGTCAATTTCTGCATTTTTAATTCATGAGTGATTTTAAATTTTGTATTTCTTAAAGTAATTTATGTATTTCAGATTTGTGTGTTTTATGGATATAATATAAAAAATGGAGATACAGGTGTTTTTGACATGCTTTAATATATCATCTAAGGATGATGATTCATTATGAACATAGTTGAAAATAGATGAGGTTATATAGACTGGTTGAGGTTATATTTCAGTTTAGCAAGTAATTTAAACGAAAAAGTTCCATCTTCATACATTTCCATCGTCCTACCTAAGGTACATGGTTCGTAAAGTCAGTTTAGTGAAAACATGATTTTTGAGTTTTTAATGCTAATGTTCCAATGAAAAACATTCAAGATCGGATAATAATATGTGTCGTTAATATGTACTGTAAATTAATAGTGGAAAGATGTAAATTATATGCATGTACAAAGGAACTTTGCATCATAATCAGAATAACACAGACACTACAGTATCATATTTATCTGCCAATACCTGGCAACCGACTTTCAAGTACATCTCACCTATATGGGAATATACATGCTGGATGTACGAGTACAGGTCGTAGACATATGGTTGATGACATATGGAAGTTTGGACCGGGCTAGGGGTCGTGCACAGATAGCTAAATTGTAAGGCGAGCGCGAGTGGTAAGCGGGAAATCCGGGTTCGAGTCCCAGTCCGAAGTCCCCGTCCAACACAAATTTTCATTGTTGTCATTCCATTCTACAGCTGATAGTAGTTCTGATTCTCAATCGCGAATTCATTTGATGTGTTTTGTAAGAGCTGTGGTCGCCACAGTGCCAAAGGAACTTCGCATTGTAATCACAATAACACAGACACTGCAATGTCGTATGATTTTCTAATGTTTACCAAAAATACCGGCGACTCGCAATTTTTTATTTCTTTCTCCATCTCAAAAATAGCCTCCCACTACGTTTCTGAATGCTTTCTTAAGTTAAAAAGCTTTTGCAGAATAGATGTGGGTCTCGCACCCTACATATTTAAGTGTCACGTGAATTTGGTTTACTTTTAAGCTGCGTTCTTACATTTCCACATAAATGGAATTGCTGGGTTCTCCTTTGAGACCACCCCAAACCTTACAGTCGCAGGTTCGAATCCTGCCTCGGGCATGGATGTGTGTGATGTCCTTAGGTTAGTTAGGTTTGATTAGTTCTAAGTTCTAGGTGACTGATGACCTCAGAAGTTAAGTCGCATAGTACTCAGAGCCATTTGAACCACCCCAAAATGGATCCATTGCTGCGTTAACATGTTTACTTCAGCGCAAAAAATGGTTCAAATGGCTCTGAGCACTATGGGACTTAAAATCTATGGTCATCAGTCCCCTAGAACTTAGAACTACTTAAACCTAACTAACCTAAGGACATCACACAACACCCAGTCATCACGAGGCAGAGAAAATCCCTGACCCCGCCGGGAATCGAACCCGGGAACCCGGGCGCGGGAAGCGAGAACGACTTCAGCGCAAGTTTGCATCAGGTGACTCGCCCAATGGTGAGTCATTGTTGTGCAGTTGTCTAATACGAAAAAGTCAGGTGCTGTCCATTAGCTGTATCCCTAATTGATCTCCTGCAGTGAGAGTTCACTGGTTTATGGCTTTCCTAGTTTGAGTTCCCTTTTGTTGTGCCTGGATCGGCTGGAAAGCCTCGCTAACACTTCACCCCACTGCTACAGAAACGCTACGTGTCTATCAACATGCAAATTAGGTGCATTTTGTGAGTATCGAGTTCATGCAAGCTACGCATGAACTAATTATTCTCTGTACTAAGCAAATAACGTGATTCTATGTGAAGTATGGCTTGTGGGTATCAAATTCATCGACATGATGAGTAAAATCGGTTTCTTAATACAAAAATTATGTCAGGTACTAAAAATTATCCTGCCACCTGAAAATATGTTCACACTGACTATCTCCCCCACACATCTCCCCAGCCTGACTTCTAACCCTAGCTGACTACTGAACTTCTGGTAGGCACATAGCCACATGATGTCAGGCAGCTGGAAGCACCCTCCCCCACCACTCTGCCCTCATCGACTATACACAAGAAACAACTTCAAAAGCAAAATTCTCATCTGTATTAATCTGATCTTTCACCATGAAACGTTCATGTAGTGGCACTAGTTCCGGAGAGGGTGATGAAGATAGCAAATTTTCTCATCTTGATGCTGACATTTCAAGTGAGTAACAAAAACAATTTATGTGTGTTCGCGTGTGGTTGTGTACAGGCATGATCTAATGACTTTTTTTTCATTTTAAAGATGACAATGATTCATGCACAATTCCATCCCCACTTACAGGTGATGATATCCTAGCCTTGTTAATGAAGCTGATAGAGGCTCTAGTGGTTGGGAGCGGGGGCAAGGTCGATGGGAGCAATGGAATTAACACTGGTTGTGTTTGTAAGTACCAGTCCATATACACATGCTAAAATAATAATTAATTCTCACATACAATGTTTATCTGATGTCTTTGTTTTTTGTTTCCAAGCGCTTTTGAAAAATGTCCATCTGCTGGCTCCTATTATGTACTAGTTCATGCACAAATAATTTACGCTTCTGTATGATTCCTACTACCCAATACTCATATATCGTTTTTTTTTAATGGAAATTTGGGAATTATCAGGAGTAGGCTCTTCATCAACTCCAAGGCCATCATGATCACATAAGCTGGGCCATTGATCTCACATGAACTCCAATCGGGGTCGTCGACGTCATGATTACCCCAACAGGACTGTCACAGTTACTCCAGCCAAGACCATCGACCTCTGGTAGTTATAATAATAATCTGTTGACTAGCAGCAGTTTTTTGCCCTGTTCCATTAGTGTAACGACATCGCTCGACTAGAGTGACCAGCATGTTCTCCCGCCATGAACCCTATTGAACATGCCTGGCATTGATTGAAAAGGGCTGTTTATGAGTGACGTGACCCACCTACGTCGCGCCACAGCTTTACTGTACTCGGTGATTAGAGGTGGTTTGAGTGGTAAGATATCATATGCCTGCATCAGTAGCTCCATGGCTGGTTAGTGAGGTCCAATCCTTTTCCTCAATATATGCCTGTCCATTTTTGAAAAGAAACTTGAAAACATAAATGATATATGGTAGCCACTAAGTGTAGTGCAGAGGTCTGTTGCAAGCTCGCACATCCACCAAAACTACACAGAGATGTCGAAAAAAGTCATTGTACTTATATGGTGTGAAAATGGTGTGATATCACGGAACGCCTCAAAAGAGTCACTTCTGGCTTTCGAAAGAAATTACAAGGCAAATGCGCAGCCTATGATTCAATACGAAATGTCTGATATACGGGGGTATTATAACTCTGCTAGTACTGAATTATCCATGTAGGATGTCACTGAAGTAAGCCTGGTGAGTATTAAGTTGTAGGACAATTAAACTTCAATTTCGCTGGTCAGCGCCAGAAACATGCAGATATGTTGTTAGTCTTTCAGTGGGATGAAAACACAACTGTTGGCTCAAGAAAATGTCCTGCCTAGCTCCCCCCCCCCCCCCCCCCCCCAAATTGTCAAAAGGCCGTGCGGTTTGTGGCGCCATGTCACGGATTGCGCAGCCCCTCGAGTCCTCCCTCGCCCATGGGTGGGTGGGTGTTGTTCTTAGCATAAGTTAGTTTAGCTAAGTTTAAGTAGTGTGTAAGTCTAGGGACCGATGACCTCAGCAGCTTGGTCCCTTAGGAATTCACACACATTTGAACATTTTGAATTGTCAAAACATCCTGTAACGTGGTTGCTCTCTGAGCTTGAACAGCTTGCAAGAAAAGTTGATGTGATTTATCACAGCAACCTTCCTGTAACCAAATCTCAGGAAAATAGATGCTTCTACAAGAATGTAGGTGACAACTTTATTTGTGGGCTGACAGTAGCTAATATAGCTAAAACTCCATATAGGGATAATTTCTATCTAATTAGCAAGTTCCGCAGTGCAGCATGCAATGCATGCACCCTGAATTACAAACTACCGTGACACATAACGGTTTTCTTTCGTAATTTGAGCGGTTACGATGTTCATTCCCTTGCTGAGCACTTGGCCTATTTTACTCTGTTCAGAGATCGTGTTATTGTGCTAGCTGAGACTGCAGATAAACCTATGTCGTTTTGCAAGATAATCGCCAGGAAAGTTATGCCATGTTTCCTAGACTCACTAATTCATGCACCACTTCAGGAACTTGCTGAAACTTTGCATCAGGAGGAAATGAATCTCACTCAAACTGCACATCATGGTGATTCTAAGTTTCAGCTCGTGACGAAGAAAGGGATGTTCCCATACAAATGTCTAGATATGATGGAGAAACGCCAAGAAACCACATTGCCCAACACATCTGCATTTTCCAGTAATATTACAGGCGACGTCATAATTAGTGCGGAATGTGGGCATCCGGTGAGTGTTAGGCAGCAGTTTAACTGCCCTAATTTAGGTGGGCTATGCAAGATATTACATGCACACAGACATTACATGCATACTATTAACCAATGTTAACATGCTGCCATTTTTAAAATAGGATTCGTGGGTAATTTTGCCAGTGTGTCCATCGACACACACGTGAAGAGTGAACATCCGACGATTCAAGTTACGTCCTGTACTTGGATGTAAACAATTTACACAGACATGCCATGCAACAATCTCCGCATATTGGAGCATTTCATTGGCTGCCTTATGATGAAATCTTCAGATGAGTTAATTTCTCAGATGTGGCAGCGGATTCTGATGTAGGATGTGTTTTGGATGCAGACTTCTCATGTCCTAATAGTTTGTGTAATGCCACACAGCGTTTTGCCGCATGTCCAGAGCACTGACTTCCGTAAAACAGTTCCTTCTCCAAACTTTTGCAAATTCTGGGAGTAAAAAAGTTATATGATGCGCTGTAGAAACTTTCGTCAATGCATCAGTTTGGGGATGGAACTGATTAGAGCTCCCTGCACAATTAAATTTGACCAGTCACGCTGGTTGAAGAAATATATAGATATCTACATCACTAAGAGGGCTGCCACAATGAGTGATTTTGGCAAAGATTTTTAAAAACTCATGAACAATTAAGTTTTCAGAAAACAATGGAGAATGTGATAAACCATTGCGATTTGTATTTAGTTGATTTATGAAAAGGGAGCTGCGGTGGAAGACAACTGATCACCAACCTAAACTTTAAAAGTGTTACAATGTTCAACGAAGAAGAAAATGGCTAAGGTCTCGGCAGAGCTCGTGAAACCTGTTTATGTTGGGATGTGTATGTTGCTCATATCGAAACTCAGTCTGCAGACTCCAAGTTATTTTATATGAATAAGAACAACGTCATCTAATGGGTGAAGAGCTATGATCGACATGAAGTAATAACGTGTCACACCGAGGCATTCAACTCGTCAGGATATGAGGCCAATAAAGCTTATGTCATAAAGCCTGCAAGCAAGAAGGTTATCAGCCTAATAAAATATAAGGCAAATGTGTTGCAGCTGAGGGATTTATTTGCCTTAGGTCGGAAATGTACATATACTATACACTGACAGGTGCCAACCACAGATGGATGAAGAGTGTGCAGCTGCGCCCTCAATGGCTGTCGAGGTTGACGATTACTTGAAACTCCTGTGTGATGATGCAGATGATACGCCAAGTAAATATTCAATCACGCAACCATGTGGTGCATATTGAATCGCAACAGAAAACGGGCGCGTCACTTGCGGGGTGAAATAAGAACCCTGACGTACTCACACTATTCGCTTGGATGTTGGAGGTATGAACGTGTCGTATACATTGCTCAAAAAAAAGTTGTCACTCTTGCAAACCCCTGTAGATGTCCCCGTTGTGGAGCATAAATCTGAAATTTGGTTCGAAGGTGCCTACAATCTTCCTTTGTAATGATGCAAAAGCATAGCTCGTGCAACGTCACCCTCAGACTGGGCAACACTTCAAACAGCAATGCGTCGAATGTGCGAAAAAAAAACCACAGCACAGAAATTCATGCGAGCTGTAAGATGGGTTAATTGTGTCACATTAGCACCAAATTTCACCATAAATCTGTCCAGCGCCATTGTGGAAGTTTCACGTGATTGGAAGGTCGACACGCCTCCTCTTACCCACATTTCACCCTTTCACTCCTCTGCTATGGTTGTCAGAACTGCGACATCCATTGTATTTGGAGGTGTCATGGTGAAATGCTTTAGTTTGGCACACACTGATTTGTCACCTGCAAATGTTGTACTAAGTTGCCCTATAACAGTGTCCCTTCTTGCAGATATTTTTTGGCTTTATCATCTAAAACCTCCAGCATGATGTTCTGCAAAACCTTTATTTGTTGCATGTATGATGTGTTCATTGGAAACTATATCCAACAGATTGATTCCCTTATCACCACATGCTAGCTGCTTTTTTGGCTTCATTTCTTATCCACAATAGTTATACAAAGGAATGTGTAATTCTGCCATGTACAGTATGCACCCAACTGGACATGTTATGCTATGCATGTTTGTGGGTTTGGGTTTGCGTGCCTTATTATACACCACACCTCTGTTATCCACACAGCTGTAGTATGCTGAAGGAAAGCCAAGTCGTGAACCAAGATCTTATTTCCCCATGCTCTATTAGAAGCTGGTCTGAAATGCTTTCATGTAAAACCTACCAGCTATTTCACTACTTATGCCATTCTCTAAGATGTAAGTTCTAGGGTCTGTTTGTTGCGATTTGGAAGCTGTAAATACCTCAGCTGATTGTTTCAGTATGTGTAATTTTCTAAAAGGGGTTTTGTATTTTGAAATACGTACTAAATTGCCAACATCAGATTTCTGTTTACGTGGAGACATTATTTTATTATGATTGTACGTTATATTCAGAAGCTCATTATTACGAACTCCAATTGGTTTCATTTTTATTATTTGATGTACAGTTCTATTATACCACCAAATTATTTGTGCAGGAACATCCATCTATCTGCATATATGCAAAGATTAAAATGCATCCATGTGTGGGTTTTTGTCATTCTGTTCAAATGTTTCGTGATACATGCATTGCTGTGCATGAATGTTAAGTAGTAATATATTTCATACAGCTTTATTACCGTCTTGAAATATGTATTATTATACTTGTCACTATGATTGGTTTGAAGGTTTACAGGAGATTGATTTCTCCCTATCTGCAGCAATTGTTCATAAACATATGTAACTTCCTTCCCCATTTTTGTTTTCACAGGTATGGGCCTGGTGAATTCTAAGTAACACCTGTGACCATTAAAATATATTTGAATTTTTTATTTGAGAGTGAATACTGCTTCGTATCTACCAGATCTGCCTGCTGTAAATCATCCAAATATCATATTATAACACGTCTAGATGGGAATGTTTTGCACGTCAGTTTGTGCAGTTCTTGAACTACTGTCTCTGTAATTAACTGGCAATGCATGTTTCACGAAACTCTGAAATGATTGATATGATTTCATTCATAGTACTCGCCGTCCGGGGTGGCCAAGCGGTTCTAGGCGCTACAGTCTAGAGCCGCGCTACCGCTACGGTCGCAGGTTCGAATCCTGCCTCGGGCGTGGATCTGTGTGATGTCCTTAGGTTGGTTAGGCTTAAGGAGTTCTAAGTTCTAGGGGACTGATGACCACAGCAGGTATGTCCCATAGTGCTCAGAGGCATTTGAACCATTTTTCATTCATACTAGCTGTACTCCCAGTAGTTGCTGATGATGTGAGCAGCTGTAACCATTCTATTATTTCATTGCGATCATCATCATAGTATATTTATTGCAGAGATCGTTTCATTTTTGTATGTTGAAGTTCGCTACCTGTGCTGGTGCTACATCTACTGGCTAATCTGGGTTTAATATGATTTTTATATTTTATACTACTTGGGCTTTCTTTTCACCCATTTTGAGTGGTGTTTTTCCTATGTATGTTAGAGTTACACAATATTTCAACATACATTTCTATCTCTTTTGTTACATAATTATCAAAGTATCCAGTTTTTAAGAGTATTAGATTCACTAAACCCGACGCTCTTTCAAATTCTCTATGCCCAGCCTCTGTCGCATGCTTGTTTAAATATAGGTTGTGTTCCAAGCATATACAGTTGTTCCCTTCTGACTCTGAATGTGCCATCTATCTCTGTATTTTCTTAACGATTAATGAAATAACCAATGGTATATCCTCCTCCTCTTTATTTACCTCCATCCTTCAGTTTCTGTTTGAAACAAAGCTGAGAGAGAATGACCTCATTGGAATTCGTAACACCTAACATGTTTATTTCAATGTAAACACATTGGCTTTTGTGATTTCTTGTCTCATCTACAGTTATTAGCATCCAAAGTGTGACTACTGTGTTGAATATGTAACATGGCAGTTTAAATAACTAATATGGTGATAAATATGGAGTTAATGCGTAAAAATCGACAATGTGTTCGCAAAAAATGCGACAAATCTGTGATTACAATCTGGATACTCCAGCTCCATTGAACTCCAACATTGAATGTGGAAACATAAAATAAATAAATTCATAATCATTATAGCTTAGCCATTTGGTGTGGATAGTGATGGGGCTACTCTCTTCCTTATAAACTTCTGTTTAAGAATCAGTTACCTTACTAACTGAACTACAATGACAGCGTGTTTTCATAAACTTTTAGAATCAAAATTGACATGAAGGGATGAAACGTGACAGGTCACAAATCACTATACCCATGTGCCAAAACCACAATACCGTTTTTTTGTGGACTTGCACACAAATTTGTGATATGCTATCCCCAAAGAATGTATCCACGCCATAACTCGCTCAGTATCACAAATTTTAGGAGTTCTCATTGCACCATGGTGGGATCGAATTGTCATAGCCAGAGATCATGCCAGTTCTTTGTATCAAATCATCTGAACATCTCAGCTGTGGTTTTTTAACAAGACGGCGTGGAAGGATCAGATTCTGCATTAATATTCTGTTGACATCTGGAGCTTGAGGTCAGGGCTAGCAGATGTCTGGGGGAAGATAGCTGCCACAGCCATCTGGGGCACAAGTTAAGGGCTGGCAGCAAGTGTGGAAAATTGTCAGGGCTGGCAGCAGATTGCATTCATATTCGTAGGATGTGGTGGACACATTGGCTGCTGTCACTAGTGGTGGAAATATGTTTATGATAAAACACTATCACAGCGAATGTTCCTTAATGTTTACACAAATAATCCATGCAATATGTAACTGTTTCAAAGAAGTTATCTTGTTTGAAACTTTGATTTTCCTTTAGCTTCCCACCATTTTTACATTGAACTATGTCCCCTGAGACGTCAGAGTAGCAGCTAGCTTGGTGGAATTACATGATAATTCATGGAGGCAGTCATCTTGGAGTGTAAAGTCACTGAAGCAGCCACCTTGACTTTGACAGAACTATTAGGGGCACGATAAGGGGTAGGGTATGGGAGAATGGGGGCCATAAATCACTGGTAAGGGTGACAGATGGAAGAAATAAAGGTGACAGGTCACAAATCACTATACCCATGTACCAAAACCACCATACCGACATAAAGGTGACAGATCACAAATCACTATACCCATGTGCCAAAACCACCATACCGTTGCTTCGTGGACTTGTGCACAAATTTGTGATCTGCTATCCCCAAAGAACGTATCCAGGCCATAACTCACTCGATATCACAAATTTTAGGAGCTCTCATTGCACCATGGTGGGCTCGAATTGTCATAGCCAGAGATTATGCCAGTTCTTTGTATCAAATCATCTGATCATCTCAACTGTGGCAGAATGTTATGTTCAGCTACATGTATCTTTCGTGAAGCTACAATTTTACAAACGTCTGTGTTTTAGATACTGTTAACTGAGTGACATCGTAATGAAAAAAAATAAATAAAGTTCTTTTGATTTAGTATGATAAGCATGTGCAACTACTACTCTGCGTGCAAGAACAGTTGCATTTAGAAAATAAATTTATGTACCTTTAAATGATTCAATCTCTGTTAGTAGTTGTAATATTTCTAATACACTCACAAATGTCGGAGTTTTGTGAAAAAGAAACTAAGAAGAGACGCTAACAATAAAACTGTCCCTCTAAAAACTGAGATTAATCACACTGATACAAGACCATAAGCATACAGACAGCATCAATCTGCCTTTCACACTTGTGTCCTTTCTAACTTCTCATGACCTTACACCAAATAGAGTTGCAAAAAAAATGGTTCAAATGGCTCTGAGCACTATGGGACTTAACATCTATGGTCATCAGTCCCCTAGAACTTAGAACTACTTAAACCTAACTAACCTAAGGACATCACACAACACCCAGTCATCACGAGGCAGAGAAAATCCCTGACCCCGCCGGGAATCGAACCCGGGAACCCGGGCGCGGGAAGCGAGAACGCTACCGCACGACCACGAGCTGCGGACTAGAGTTGCATAAACGTTTTTAATGTAGTTCAGGATGCTGACGCATGATGTAATCATAAGTAAATATACATCTCTTTCTTTTCTTGCCTTACCAATCAAATTACGATGATGAATAACCTTTACAGCCCCAGCATTCGATCAGGCTACATTCACATCAAATGCTACGTCATCATCACTAGTTAGGGTGGAGATTACCAAATAGTACTGAACAGTCACTACTCAAGGCCTGTTGCTCACGTCGCTGAGTAGGGCAAGTAGCTGGAATTCTACTTAAATACATTTTTGTAACGCGAACGATTTAACGTACGTGCAAAGTACTGTACATATATGTAAAAAGTAGATGGCTTGTTAATAAAACATTTCCTCCTGTGTCAGTAGAGATACACTTATTCAATTACTTGTACATATTGCCTTATAATAAATTTTTACCAAGAGAGTTTTAATAATCAGGATTACTATTTGTGACTGAACAAACTTTAATACATCGTAGCATTTTTAAGAAATGTATTATTTCCTGAAACAGGTCAAGGCTATATCTCTTTCTTAAAAGAGTTTTTGTGTCAGGGAGCGCTTTTTGGTTTATTCACTATAATTGGGAGCTTTTCTCTCTCTCGCTGTGTGTTTAGAAAGGAAGCGTCAACTTCCGTACTTTCCAATCTCAAACTTAATAGAAAATATCAATTACGTCGTGACGATGAGGTTGGCTTTAGGGTTCTCAACAGCATGGTAACCAGTTTGACTTTATGTACGATGGGACACCATAGTTATTTTCTACGGAACGTGCGACAATTCCTCGCCGGAACGTTTCATGGGCGATCGACTGGTCGAGGAGGTTCGGTAGTATTACCCTCCCGTTCACTGGGCCTAAATCCGTTGCATTTCTGGCTATAAGAACATTTAAAGGCAGTAGTGTATGCCCAACCAATGAACAATGTGCAGACATTACAGGAGCTTGTGACCAATGTATGTGATGCATCCCAGTGGAGTCAGGTGTCTGTGAGAGTGCATAATACACTGCGAAGGAGTGCTAAAGAACGTCTAAGGATGAATAGTAAGCGCATACAGCAGCACTGCCTATGGTGTCTACTTCCACTTAACAGACAGATGGGAATGAAAGGACGGATTGGCCCATGTTTCAACAGGTATTAGTTTTCGGACGTATGATTATAGGAACTTTCCTTCTAGCATTGACAAATATTACCTTCCTCCGGAATATGTGACCCTTTTGTCTAAACACCCTGTGTACGGGTTGTCGCACACGTACAGAACCGATCGTTTCTCTCGAAAACAGTGCGCGAGAATTTTTCTGGTAGAATGTGTATTATGCAAACAATTAATGAACTGCTACCCATCTCTAGGATGTGACGATCAAAATACAGTTAGCATAACGGACAACCATATGTAAACAAGGCAGGTGGAAAAAAGTAAGTAAACTCTTTATTATTTCAAAAGTAATCCACAGAACTGTTTACACATTTATCCCACTGAGAGGCAACACGGTCATTGCCGTCCTGGAAAAATATTTGCAGTTGGTTACAGGACCACGATTGTAACCAGTCATGCACCTACCTCTTCGTCCGAAGCAAATCGACGGCCACGAATGTCGTTTCTCAGGGCTTCAAAAGTAGGAAATCGTCTGGGGAGAGATCGGAACAGAATGGAGGACGTGTAAGGGTTTCCCAGCGAAAATTTTGCGGGCCCACATGTTGCAAAGTTGTTTCGGCCATGCAGTGTCTTTCGAATTGTAATTATGTTCGTGTTTAGAAATCCGAAAAGAACACCAATGCCGGCTTGTGACTTAATGCATATCGGCATGTACTGAATAATTTTGCTAAATGAGGACGAGCTGCATTAAACGATCCCTGAGAGGGTAAGGAGCAAAAAAAGTCCATATGGCCATTTAGCCAGAAATGCATTCCAAGGGAGGTTCACCCACTTGAAGGTGAAGACAAGAGATCTTTGACAGAGTAGGTTTCATTGACCGAAGGAATACATGACACACCAAGCAAATGTCTGAACTTGTGTTTTAGCACCACACTCAGGAGGGAAGTGAGCTGAAACACCATCATGTAGCAGCCACATTGCGCTTCATACCGCCAAATGCACGTCTTCCAGCAAGGGAGACAGGTTAACCCATAGAAAATGCAGGTATGCTTCGCCTGTGAGGCGTTGCGGAAGGACGACTAGTGCTACGAGGCGGTCACCAAAAACCCTCGCCCACAAAATGAACCTGTACCGGTGCTGATGATTCGCTGTCACCGTACCATGGTGATTCTCCGTAGTCCACAAGTGTGCGATGTGAAGGTTGGTGATACTGCCCGTCGTGAAGGTAGCCTCGTCTGGATGACAGGAATCCCAGCACCGTGGTGGTTTGTATAACGAACCGACAATAAAACCGTCGACGCGGAGCAAACCTGTATTAAAGCTTGCACGCCTTCTAACGGTACGGATAGTGGTAGTCGTAGAGAATGTTTCGCTCAGTGGTCTTGCTTACATCATGCTGGCGTGCCACATGCCTGGTTCTGATTCCTGGGTCACTGGCGAAGATCTTTTATCACCACCTTCAAGTGGGTGTATCTCCCTTGGAAAGCATTTCCAGTCAAATGTCCGTATGACCTCTTTTGCTCCATATCCTCTCAGGGATCGTTCGCTGCAGTGTGAACCCATTTAGCACAATAACCCTGTATACTCTGCAAATCAATGTACAGTGTACGGTGGAGAATACATCGTACCAATATTATCGATTGTTTGTCCTGTTTCATTCGATTATTGAGCGAAAGTAAATTACTCTTTAACACACTTTTGTACATGCCCTAATCTTTCTTATCTTATTCTCATGATCCCTACGCTAGACATAGATCGCGGCAGCTAAATAGTAACACAGTCTTTTTCGAATACAGGTTCTCTAAATTTACTGAACAGGGTTTCGTGAGAACTACGTAGTCTTTTTTCCAAGGATTCACATTTAACTTCATCCAGCATTTCTGTTGCACTTTGGTATGGCCTATACCAGCAGCAGGTCTCCGAATACCTTCGACGTCTTTGATGCGTTCTCCTGAAAGTGAGTTAATCGGAAATCTGACAAAAAAGTTTATCTGATTACACAGTTAAAAGGAATTTTAAAGCATATTGTATGTTAATTTTAAATCTTGCTCAAACCATCAGAGCGTGGAATTTTTTTTATGCTATCAGCGAATCGACACATCAGACAAAATGTTTCGTTTTGAGAGCTTTCTTTATTCAACCGTACTGATTTATAACTACAGTTAATCTCATTTCTTACACTTTCCAGAAAATGCGAGGATCCGTCGATAATGGTTCATGATAAATACATTTTACGAAGGCGTGCTGAAAAGTAATGCCTCCGAATTATTTTGTGAAAATTCCTAAACATTTATTAAAATTCTACAACTTTGTTCTTCATGTCTAAGTATTTATTTCTCAACATAGTCACTTTGGCGACGAACACTTTTTCCCCGACGACAGACAGGTTTGTTGATACTGTCGCTGTAAAGTGTTTGACTTTATTGAACGCGCCACAACCTAACCTCCGCTTGTACCGCTTTATCGTTAACAACGCGAAGTCCTCGAAGGTGTTCTTTAAGGTATGGAACAGATGAAAATCGGATCGGGCCAATTCGGGACGGTACGGAGAATGATCGATGATAGAGAACGCTAGGCTTCTCGTTGTTGCAGATGACGCAGCATTTACACTATGTGATCAAAAGTATCCGGACACCTGGCTGAAAATGTCCTACAAATTCGTGGCGCCCTCCATCGGTAATCCTGGAATTCAATATGGTGTTGGCCCACCGTTAGCCTTGATGCAGCTTCCACTCGCGCAGTCATATGTTCATTCAGGTGCTGGAAGAAACCTTGGGGAATGGTAGCCCATTCCTCACGGAGTACTGCACTGAAGAGAGGTATCGATGTCAGTCTGTGAGGCCTGGCACGAAGTCGGCGCTCCAAAACATCCCAAAGGGTGTTCCATAGGGTTCAGGTCAGGACTGCGTGCAGGCCAGTCCATTACAGGGATGTTATTGTCGTGTAACCACTGCGCCACAGGCCGTGCGTTATGAATAGGTGCTCGATAGTGCAGAAATATGCTCTTCAACAGTGGGAAGAAAGAGGGTGCTTAAAACATCAATGTAGGCCTGTGCTGTGATAGCGCCACGCAAAACAACAAGAGGTGCAAGCCCCCTTCATGAAAAACACGACCACACCATAACACCACCACCTTAGAATTTTACTGTTTGCACTACACACGCTGGCAGATGATGTTCACCGCTCATTCGCCATACCCATACCCTGCCATCGGATCGCCATATTGTGTACCGTGATTTGTCACTCCACACAACGTTTTTCCACTGTTCAATCTTCCAATGTTTACGCTCCTTACACCAAGCGAGGCGTCATATGGCATTTACCGGCGTGATGTGTGGCTTAAGCCGGCCGCGTTGGCCGTGCGGTTCTAGGCGCTTCAGTCCGGAACCGCGAGACTGCTACGGTCGCAGGTTCGAATCCTGCCTCTGACATGGATGTGTGTGATGTCCTTAGGTTAGTTAGGTTTAAGTAGTTCTAAGTTCTAGGGGACTGATGACCTCAGATGTTAAGTCCCATAGTGCTCAGAGCCATTTGATTTGTGTGGCTTATAAGCAGCCGCTCGACGATGATACCCAAGTTTTCTCACCTCCCGCCTGTCATAGTACTTGCAGTGGATCCTGATGCGGTTTGGAATAACTGTGTGATGGTCTGGATAGATGTCTGCCTATTAAACATTACGACCCTCTTCAACTGTCGGCGGTCTCTGTCAATCAACAGACGAGGTTGACCTGTACGCTTTTGTGCTGCACGTTTCCCTTCACGTTTCCACTTCACTATCACATCGGAAACAGTGGACCTAGGGACGCTTAGGAGTGTGGGAATCTCGCGTACAGACTTATGACACAAGCGACACCCCAATCACCTGACCACGTTCGAAATCCGTGAGTTCTGCGAAGCGCCCCATTCTGTTCTCTCACGATATCTAATGACTACTGAGGTAGGTAATATGGAGTGTGGCAGCAGTAGGTGGCAGCACAATTCACCTAACATGAAAAACGTATGTTTTTGGCGGTGTCCGGATAATTTTGAACACATAGTGTATGAGCCGTTTCTTATCATCATGCTGAAGGAGAGAGTGGTCCACTTGTGGACGAACTCTTCGAATTCGAAACTCGATTACAGCACCCAGCGACATAGTTACGTTACACACTGCCATGATACGACCAACAATTCGGATCCCTATAGTGATAGAGGGCTGCAAATATATAGACGTGAAGAACAAATGCGTAGAATGTTAATAATGTTTATTTTATTTAGAAAGCTTTAAATTTCGGACGCATCACTTTTCAGCACCACGTCGTATTTGAGGGAAAAAGACAGAGTCAGACCGACCTACGGTTAAGTACTTTAGTAGCTTATTCCACTCTACTGCTTTTCCATGTCGACTCTTGAGCGCTACTTACCTAACATGGTACGTGTTGATCAGGACGACGTTACTTGTTCCATTGCATTGAAATCTTCTGATGTTGGGTTGTCCAGTGAACTGACTGCTTCAGTTCACCTCACTGGCGCGTTCCCAGGAAGCGTTGTGCTTGTTTAATGCACTTCAGCCTGGAACAGCGCTGCTGCAACGGTCGCAGGTTCGAATCCTGCCTCGGGCATGGATGTGTGTGATATCTTTACGTTAGTTAGGTTTAAGTAGTTATAAGTCTAGGGGACTGATGACCTCAGATGTTAAGTCCCATAGTGCTTAGAGCCATTTTTTGTTAAACCTATGTTCTGCTTGTTCATGGACCTCGAAATCCGTACGGTAGCACTGTAAGAGAGTTGGAGCTGTAGCAATTATTCCTTGACATTATCTCAGTTATACAATAAGCCCTTATTTATGAATATCAATTGGAAACTAAGATCTCAGGAAACCTTGACTTTTCTTTAAAAAATGCATTGAATCCATGTAGCAGGTTCAGCCTGACTTACATAAGTAGTGTACCATTTGCAGATTCACGATCCAATTGTCAGATTTCTAAAGGTATCCGTATTTGAAGTCTTACCGATAACCTTCAGTGCGAAAGTTCCGATAAAAGTTTCGCACCTGTCGTCTACCTTGAACAACTGACCACCTTGATACGCTAAGATTCATCTGACGTGGTAATTAGCGATTGCTTTGTTTTTGAGCCACGCTCACGTCTTCCGAAAGCGTGAATGATTTGTCGATTAGGTCACAATTGCGTTAACCCTTTCTGTTTTTAGGAGACGGAAGAACTATACTTTTCTGTAAGCACCTCACCGTTGCAGTCCCATACCCTATTCAGTTACTTTGGCTCTAGATTCAGGAGGAATTTATTTATGCTAGAATCACTATTTGTTAGTGCTCTGGTCGCTCTTTAACATAACTGAGCAACCAAAAAGTGTTTTCGCACAAGCTGCACTGAAACTCAGGGTATTTTATAACTAAAGTGAAGATATTCCAGCTGCCAGACAGAGGCGTTATGCCGAGTCATATCTTACATAAGTTTTCAAGTAAACCACATAAATGTTCATAGGACTTTTATTCGTTACGGTCGTTCCGAAGAGTCAGTCGGTGTACTTCTGGTTCATGTTTCTTGCGAAACGGGAAATCTGTGTCCAGTATAGCTATCTGCAAACCACATCCCGTGACAAACCGCGCTTCATCCACGGAATTTCTTTGGACTAGCCTTATACGTTTTAATTACAATAGAAACTACTAAATACTCAGACTGTCAATGTGAAAGTTACTAGATTAAC
Organism: Schistocerca piceifrons; assembly: GCF_021461385.2. NCBI lineage: Eukaryota > Metazoa > Arthropoda > Insecta > Orthoptera > Acrididae > Schistocerca > Schistocerca piceifrons. The sequence goes on along the minus strand of NC_060149.1, from coordinate 419,985,783 downwards.
ATAAATATACTGTATTTGTAGAGCTAAAGTGAAATTCGTGAGAGCAGGATATTTCAATTTGAAGTATGTGGGGGAATAAAGCATTGTGCTCTTATACATATGCGCAGGCTATAGTTTCAGAATGTGTATAAAAAGCTGCATGTGGGCGTACATGTTCTTTTTCATTAACAATAATATTTGTGCATTTAAAACCAAAAACACAAATGTGTCTGAATAGTTCTTTAGCACCGATTATCAGTTAGGATGTTTCGTGGGAGTGCATTCACAAAACTGGCTCTCCGTTCCAGAGGTTTACAAATCTGCCATTCAGAAGAAGATAAAGGAAGTGGATGCGTTCTTTTTTCCATAATCAGCAGTAGTCTGTAGATGAGTTGATTGTCGGACATTGTACTTCTCTCGCTGAAAGTACGTGCGGCTGTATGTCTTTTGGTATGATATTCCTAAGCTACCCCATGAAATGTTGCATAAGCTAGCAGAACGGCTTACCTAACACGCCGCATGTTTTTTTTTTTTTATATCTGCAGCTTTCTCGTATGGAATTTCACTGTCTTGTCCTCACACCAAGCAATCGTAGTCGATGATGACTTCTTCTTCTATGACTACTTCAGTTCGAGGAGAGGGTGTTGGCCTTTTTCTCAAACCAAAGGAGCAAAATTGTTGTCCATCTCTTCACTGCCCGTCCTATATCCCGTTTTTTTTTGTTTGGTTGGACTGTAATGCTTGCCACGGTAGGAGCTCACGTGGCTTCCTTCTGATGTGGTCATACTATTTTTTTAGTGTAATGTCTTCTGTCATTGTTTTTACTTCTAGTTGTCTTACATCTCCACTCCGCACCTTGTCTCTTACCGTTAGTCGAAGAAGTGGTGTCAGAAACCTCATGTCAGCTGCTTCAGTTCTTCGATAATCTTTTCTTAGAATCCAGCTTTCACTACCATAAATGATAATAGGCTTATCTACCACGGTGTGTGACCTTAGTGTTATCTTTTTCTTATAGATCTATCAAGATACTTCCTTACACAAACATTTATAGCGTATTTCTGCATATTTCTAACCACATTTGAATTAGTTTTGTGTACTGATATTTCTGTCCAGAGATATTGAACGAATTTATATGTTATTTTAACGATCATTGTTTTTGGTACTCGTATTTCCCTTCCATTGCCATTACTTTTGTTTCAGTTACAGATATAACTATTTTATACGTTTGGAGAACGTTATTCGATTTGAACACATTTTCTTGTAAAGCGATTTCACAGTCTGCTAGGAGAACTTGGTCGTCTGTCTGTAAATAAAAGAGTATTCGTAAATTTGTTCCTTCCCAGATTCACCGTCTTCTTGGGATTTTTAGGATGCCATTATTCTGGAACTATGATGATTATAGAAATCGAAAAGGATTGGTAAGGACCATACGCTTGTTTTAGTCCCTGGTTTATAGTCAATAGCTCTTCGTCTGTACTAAATTTAATGTTACCCTACACCAATTTAACGACATTCAACCAATTTAGGAGTACATCGTAGTCTTTATTTCCCATATTTATTTCCCTACCTGCCTTGTCGTATTCCTTAAATATAATAGTCATTAAATATACTCGCAGTTGCGAAAATGAACCACCTCCAGCTGTGTAATGACAATGGATATTTGTGCCGGACTGGGACTCGAACCCAGATTTCACACTTTACGCGAGCGGTCCGACCCAAACAGCCATATGTCATCGTCAGTGTTTTATGCCTGTTCTCGTACATCCCAGTAATGTAATTTCCGCAAAGGGGAGACATTTTTCTTGTAAGTCACAGGCCCGGAATCGACTGATAAATACAAAATCGCAGTGCCAGTGTTGTGATGCATGTCCGATGGAACATTGCATCGTACTTCTCCACAACACAGCCACTGCAATTTTGTATTTATCTATTACAGTTCGTAAGCAAAATATGTGGTGGGGCAATCTACACTGAAGGGTGAAATTCGAACAGTGAAAGCGCCAACTTCCTGCGACGTCGTCTTATCACCATGTTCGTTTTCCTTCAGTGAGGACCTACACCTTATAATGGTCGCCCAATCGTTGATATTCCTATGTTCGCACTATATCACACCAATATACGAAGCTCGTTAGCACTTGATGTAGAGAATTGGGTTGGCGCCATTAAATTATATTGTAGTAGTTGCTGCTGGTGGCTGGTTCACTGCTGTATCTTGATGTTAATGTTGGCTCTATATGTATTCGTCAAGGAGTAAAAAGATGAGGTCCCGGGTTGTTGATGTGCTTGTTGATAAATAATGAACGACAGCATAAGTGAACTTCACCTATTTATTGGCATAGTAGCCATCTTAAGTCCGCTGACCACCCAAAGACGTTGTCACAGTACAGAGTAACACTTCTTTTACAACATTTTCGCATTGTTTTTCCACATAAGACAATAACATACACACTTTACAAAAGTTCTATCAAGACTGAGCTGACGAGGCTTCTTGCTGCTTGTATCTATAACCTCGTCAAAGAACTACTAAGAAGAGATGTGGTTTATAAGTCAGGCATCCATCTGTTATCGTAATTTGTGCAAAAATGTTATTAATTTACATCGAGTGACATAATTTAACAGGTCATTAAAATGACAGACAGATTTGTCAACTTGTCAGAACAATTCTTTGTTGTAAAAAGTCCGTTTTTCAAAGGTACATCTATTGACTTCTTTCAGTTGTATACATAAGTAAATAACGTGGATTATTAAAACTTAGAGTGGTTCTCGTTTAAAATAGATGTGTTTGCGTGAATAGTGAGTGAAAACAGTCTTAGTGAATAAATAGGTTTCACTGGGTAATTTTTATTTAAGGAGATCCAAAATACGTAAGTTGACCAATATTATTCGTATTTCATATTAATTATTTCAGTTGAATATAGTGTTTTTACATGACATCTGCTGTATCAGTGTTCAAGTGATGTTAACTTTTGTGTGGGTCAGTTATTAATTATATTTTAATGGGTTGATTGTTTGTGTAGACATGTTATGCAATCATTGCTAACATACACAATTACTTTTCTATTATTATAATTGCTAGTTAAAGTGGTTGAATTAGGAGGGTATCGCATACTTTAATAGGTTCCGTTACAACCTTCAGCTGTTGATGATACAATGTTCAGCATAACTTCGTGTTGTAAATGTCACACGTTTTCCCGACACGATGTACTTTTCACGCTTAACGTCATTTAAAGACAATTCACCATCATTATGCACATGGCACGAGGTCCTTTCACATGTTTTAGAGATAAAAAGTAGTCATTTTCCCCCTAAAGCTATTTCAATAATTGCACTTATACTTCCATGTTCTGTTAATTCTATCCGATATTCGAGAAATGACAATGGGTGAAGAGGTTCAATCTAACTTCCTTTGTAAAAAGTTTTCGAGAATGTACGACACTGTCGTCTCATAATGGAGACTGAAGATAGTCGACGGAGAATACGTAACAGAAACGAAAGCAAAATCTGATGTGATCACCGAATCGTAATAGGACGGCTAATTTTCTATGTGAACGTAAAAGATTTGTCAGATAGTGATAGTGGCATACTCGGTTTTCCGACAATTGTGTAGGCACGCATATTATTCAAACGATAGTAATTCGACAGATAATTCATAAAATCGGATACTGTCTTTTTTAGACTATTGTATTGACTAGCTATTAGCCAACGGCTGCTTGAACCTTGAAGTGTACTGGTTGAACTATATCTCGACTAAATCATCTATCCACCATTGTTCAGTGATGTTTAAACAGCAGAAGTTGGTGGTCACTGTTCTTGAACGGCGTCAAAGAAGCGGATATTGTCACCAACGATGCGGAGTTTTTATCTGAGACAATAGGAATATGCCTGTGCACTGACGAAAATCATCCATAGAGCATGCTGATCTTAGTTATTATTTTAACTATTGTAAGAGTTTTATCTGACTGGACGATGCAAGAAATATTTTCAGAAACTGAAAATTACTTATTATAACTTAATTATTATCCAAAAATGGCTCTGAGCATTATGCGACTTAACTTCTGAGGTCATCAGTCGCCTAGAACTTACAACTAATTAAACCTAACTAACCTAAGGACATCACACACATCCATGCCCGAGGCAGGATTCGAACCTGCGACCGGAGCGGTCGCTCGGCTCTAGACTGTAGCGCCTAGAACCGCACGGCCACTCCGGCCGGCCAATTATTATCCATATCTTAAACTTGTTACCTGATATATCGCTATTAAACATTATAATACTGAAGCTCTTAAGTCACTGCCGGCCGAAGTGGCCGTGCGATTAAAGGCGCTGCAGTCTGGAACCGCAAGACAGCTACGGTCGCAGGTTCGAATCCTGCCTCGGGCATGGATGTTTGTGATGTCCTTAGGTTAGTTAGGTTTAACTAGTTCTAAGTTCTAGGGGACTAATAACCTCAGCAGTTGAGTCCCATAGTGCTCAGAGCCATTTGAACCATTTTTTTCTTAAGTCACTGTCATAGTACAGATTCATTCTTGGAAATAAAACATGAGTTCCAAAAGAAATCCGTTGGAATTATATTACTCGATAAATAGTACAATTCTCAAGGCTGTCAATTCAACTAAGTAACTGGGTGTTAAAATTACGAACAACTTCAGTTGGAAAGACCACATAGATAATATTGTGTGGAAGGCGAACCAAAGGTTGCGTTTCATTGGCAGGACACTTAGAAGATGCAACAAGTCCACTAAAGAGACAGCTTACACTACATTCGTTCGTCCTCTGTTAGAATATCGCTGCGCGGTGTGGGATCCTTACCAGGTGGGATTAACGGAGGACATCGAAAGGGTGCAAAAAAGGGCAGCTCGTTTTGTATTATCACGTAATAGGTGAGAGAGTGTGGCAGATATGATACGCGAGTTGGGATGGAAGTCATTAAAGCAAAGACGTTTTTCGTCGCGGCGAGATCTATTTACGAAATTTCAGTCACCAACTTTCTCTTCCGAATGCGAAAATATTTTGTTGAGCCCAACCTACATAGGTAGGAATGATCATCAAAATAAAATAAGAGAAATCAGAGCTCGAACAGAAAGGTTTAGGTGTTCGCTTTTCCCGCGCGCTGTTCGGGAGTGGAATGGTAGAGAGAAAGAATGATTGTGGTTCGATGAACACCCTGCCAAGCACTTAAATGTGAATTGCAGAGTAATCATGTAGATGGACAGGCGTCAGAAGAACACCTCTCCTTCCCCCCGCCCCTCCCCCATACTCCCAATAACACTTCCTTCTCTACTGTGAGACGTATCTGTAAATTTCGGGCGAATATGAACATAAAGCTAATTCCAGATGAAATCCGTCTTTAATTGACAGCTATGTAAAATAATGGCTTTGATTACAAATACCAGAAACTGTTTACTTCAACAGTTTACGAAACATGCGCCACTTCTTTTGCTTTCCATACTTCCAAAAGCATTCTCCATCCCTTAAGAAACTCTGCTGCGTCTAATGGTTTGCTTCTGTGATATGTAAGATTTTTTTAAACATAGAACTGTTACAAATACTGATGGGGCAACACATTATGGCCGCGCGCGGTAGCCGCGCGGTCTCAGGCGCCTTGTCACGGTCCGTGCGGCTCCCTCTGTCGAAGGTTCGAGTCCTCCCTCGGGCATGGGTATTTGTGTTGTCCATAGCGTAAGTTACTTTAAGTTAGATTAAGTAGTGTGTAGGCTTAGTGACCGGTGACCTCAGCAGTTTGGTCCCATAAGACCTTACCACAAATTTCCAAATTTCCAAACACATTATGACCAATGACCACTGCCAACTGCATGACTGAACGCTGGGTGGCGGCGGTACAGGCACGTGACGCAGTAAGGAAAGTATATAAGCAGAACAGATACGAGTTGAGAATGAACGTCTCCATGTCAGTGTATTTTAACCTCCATTATCTCCCCTTACACTGTTTTATGTCCCACTTTTTTATCGCCTTATATGTAACATTTTATTCTTGTATTAGTTGTCATGTCACACGGCTGAAGAGCGGCGAAAAATGCAGCTGATATCCCTCCTCTGCCCATATGGGGCAGGGGACTGGAATCACAATACAGAAGGGAAAAAAAAGAGTGAAGAATCTCTTGCGCTGTGCACTCCGCCTCGCCTCACCTCGCCTCCCCTTCCGTATATGCCTCCCGTCCTCCACCCAGATCCTCTATGACCTGATTCCTTTCCCCCATCTGCTTCTTTTCCTCGAACATATCCGAGTCCTCTACGCCTCCCACAGACTTGTTCCCCCCCCCCCCCCCCGGCCACTGATTGCTCCTCTCCTCTCCTCTCCAACCCCCACCCACTTACCCACTTCCACACCTTCAACATTGTGTGCCACCTACCCTCTACCTCTACACCCTCCATCTCCTTCCCCAAGGTGGCTTCCGTCAACTCCCCCTCCCAGATGATGCCCTCTCTCCCTCCATTTATCCCTCCTATCAACTATGATCCTCACCTCCCCATCACTGCCTCTGTCCTTTTCCCAGGCACCCTCTCCCCCCCCCCCTTCCATTCTGTTTTTCCCTGCCTACCCTCTCTTTGACTCCCTGCTCTACCCAAAGTCCTTTTGCATTCCCCCCTCTGCCTATCCCCACTCCACCTTGCATCCACCCTGCCCCCACTTTGTGTCCTCCCCACTTTTTGCTTTTCCCTCTCCTTCCCCCCTTTTTCCCCTTCATCTGTTTGGATCCTCCTCCTCCCACCCCCCCCCCCCACCCCCCAATCTGGCTTAGGCTGTGGTGTGTCATCTTTGTGTCTACCCTCTGTTGTGAACAGAAACCATACTGTCGCCAGATGTGATCTTTTATCTCTTGCAAACAGAAACCAGACTGTCATCATGTTTTTTACTTGTTTGTCTACCTTCTGTGTGACTTAATTAACATCACCAACCCTTTGTTTTTATGTTTTAACTTCCACAACTTTCCGCCATTTTACAGATTTAAAAAAGGCGCCGTTTTTATCTCCTGTTTTATTTATTATCTTCTTATGTTTTTAAACATCCTGTAGGCTTCATAGCGGCGTACTAAGCTGCTGCCAGCCCTCCCCTCCCCGTCCTCTAGAGGGAATCGAAACTCAATGAATGAAAAAAAAGAACGGAGAATCATTCTACCGAAAATACGGAACGCAGATGGGGAAACCCACTGGCTTGGGAGTCTTTGACAAAGGGCACACTGTTATCTGCCTCCGTGTGGGCACGAGCATCTGGGAAACGTCTCTTCGCGTGATACTATAGTTAGTATACATGTTGGATGTTCACTCTTCATCGTATAACATGGAGTTCAGAAGTTTGCCACCTCTGTAAAAAGGGTAGGTAGCGATCTGTGGCACGTCTGGCGAAAGGGTACAACGCTGACACAGGCGCAAGTGTTTAGAAAAACACCATTCAGCCCAAATTGTTGGCCCGCATCTCGTGGTCGTGCGGTAGCGTTCTCGCTTCCCACGCCCGGGTTCCCGGGTTCGATTCCCGGCGGGGTCAGGGATTTTCTCTGCCTCGTGATGGCTGGGTGTTGTGTGCTGTCCTTAGGTTAGTTAGGTTTAAGTAGTTCTAAGTTCTAGTTGACTGATGACCATAGATGTTAAGTCCCATAGTACTCAGAGCCATTTGAGAGAGAGCCCAAATTGTTGAACATTAGCCCCCACAGCAGACGACTCTTATGAATTCTTATGTCTGTCTTGATTGTAGTAGCCATGCTATCATCGATATTTGACCGTAGATCAGTGGTTCCCAACCTTTCCGAGACCATTATCTCAGCATGCGAAATTAGCTAGTAACCTCCCCCCTCTCTCCCCATCCTACTCATCTCCTCTACCACCACCATCATGAACATTAGTGCCTAACTAAACTTTAGACTCAAAAAAATAATCTTCTTTGAACACTTGTATTTTTAAAATGACGAAAGAAATTATGCTTAGTATTTGTAGGTGCTTTATTAAACCACGAACTAATGAGCTAACATCATTTGTACTACTCATTTCCAAAAACCTTTTTTCATAGAACGATAAAGCAACTCTCTGTGCATTACAACTGCTACCTGTAACTCCTCATCAGAAAAGAAAGCTAACCATCCTCATCGAGGGTACACACTTGTTACAAAACATGCTTTGTCTGCACCACTGCTTTTACTAGTGGCGCTTGCTTCGCGCACACACTGCACCCTACTTTAAATTCAACCATATTTAACTGTATGCAGTACACTTACTCTTTACAAATCATTGGATTGCTGGTCACACTACTTCTGTAATGGCAGAAATTGGAATATTTCAGACTGCCAAGCTTTCTGTCAGACTACTGCTGCTAATAATAATAATAACAATAAATAATAATAACACCAGTCCACACCAGACTTTTTGCAGAAACCAAAGTAGACGTTCTTCATAGATTCCAATGCGCTGAACACAAATACCATGATGAAAATTCTCCCCTAGCTCAGGGTATAAGTAAATTGGGGTTATACATTTCACGTATAATGCTTCCACAATCAATTTTATATATATATATATGTGTGTGTGTGTGTGTGTGTGTGTGTGTGTGTGTGTGTGTGTGTTAATTGAACTTACCTAGTTTATTCACGCCATTTCTTTGTCTATCTCTTGTGGATGGTGTCTGGAACATCTCCCTGTAGCATCTTGCAGAATCAGTCAGTACTACAGTAGCCCATCGTCCTGCGTGCCGCTCTTCCATAAGAGAAATGTCCTGGTGGAACCACTCGCTGTGGTCCTCACTTAAAGCTCCACAGTTCTCTGGGAACACATCGGGGAGGAAGTAAAGGAAGTGTATCTTCAGTGTCATGTTGCATCAGTGATCTTATAAACATGCACGAGTTCGTCCACAAGGTCCACGTAATTTTCGGATCTCTTGTTTCCCAAGAAAAATATTGCCTCATCAAGAAAACATTGCCACACATTCAGCTAATTAGGGGGTCAGAGTGGACTCAAAGTGTGCATGCCCCAACGGAAGGCGTATCTGTGGACCTACGAATATCCCCTTTGTGATCTTCTGTGTGCCGAGACATGGAAACGTCTTACACAAATACTGAAATGCTGCTTCGTTCCTCTGCACAGCCTTACCACAAATCCTGTCTTCAGTCTCAACTTAATGTTCGATGGTGGGATGACATTTTTTTTTTTTTGCATTTACTAGAGGTTCTTCGGAAATATTTTTCGATCCAAGTAACAGAGCTGTTCGTGGAGGTCATTCCATTCGTGATAGTATTTTTCTTTTCCACGAGTATCCCACTCACACAGGTAGCAGCAATACTTAGCGTAACCCTCTTGCAAACCAATCAGCGTTGCAACGACTTTGAAATCTCCAAATACCAGCCATTCATGCTTATTGTAATTAATACGGTTTACAACGGATTTCAACATACAGCTTCCTTTAGCTAAGGCAGAATATGCGAGAGGGATGGATGGTCTTTCAACACTATTCTGTAACAGTGTTGACTTCAGGGGTGTTTTTCGAGTTGTCTATATAGTGTCTCCACTCATCTGGACTTTGCTTAACGTTCATGTCTTCCAACAAACCGTCAATATCACTGCAGAATGTAATGTCGCCTTCAGTACTGAAATAACAAGTTTCTTCTCAAGCTTCCGAAACATAGACATACATAGTGTGTAAGCGAAGAAATTTCACAGCCGCAGTCCTGAGACCAAGAGCTCGGTTTTAAGCTTTGAAAGATATAGACCCCTAATCAAATCACTGAACTCGCAATGTTTAATTTTGTGTGGTTCTCCAAATGACAATGTTGATGTAAATTTGGGGTCATTGTCACTAATAGATGACTTCATTTTCTGGCTGCATGTGTCGGTTCAGCATCATTGCTACCACTGCTCGATGGCGGTCCGTTTGGGAGTATAAGAACTGGCAAATGACAGATAGGATGTCAGAGTTTCGAATATTCCTCTTCCTCTCGGTATTGACCACTTTCCGCGAGGGAGGTGCCATACAAAAATAGCAATTTGATGCATGATTTGTGGGTTCACGGCAAACAACAGATACACCAAACTTCATGGAGACGTTTTTAATTTGCATCCAAACACTCAGGGTAGAGGAACACGAGGTGCAACACACGTACGGAGCCCACAATTTATCTTGTTCTCCAACTCGAACCTGAAATACGAGGCATATGCTTGTTTCGCAGCTTTAGTCAATGGTCGCCTTCTTGAACAAAAAATAATATCGGCGCAAATGTGATAAAAGTTATCAACTTTGCTAATGCAGCTGTGGGGCATTTTTTGTGAAAATACACGCTCAGAGCAACACAGTTCTTCAATTTCAACACTTCACCTCACATACATTCACTGTCAACCGCCACTACATTCGTTCCAGTAACAAGTGAACTCAGGCAGCACGAAACCGTGACAATCTACAGTTAATATCGCATCTGGTTTCTACATTCGACAATTCTCACGTGATTGAATGGTGCGCATATGAGCCATGGTGTAATACAGTGTTGCCAAATTGTTCTGGAAGCGTCCACCTCTCACTCACTCTCAGCAGAGGAACCAATGCCTTTGTATGTAGTATTATAATGTCGCATAACTGTGAAACATACATCTTATTTACTTGTAACCCTGAGCTAGGAGGAAATTTTAACCTTGATATTCGCGTTCAGCTCATCCAAATCTACAAAGCACGGCTACTTTCATTTATGTAAAAAACAGAAAAGTGAAAATTTATGGATCAGTGTAATTACTGTGTAGACCCTACATTATAAGTTACATAGTTAGCGTTGTGTTATGCTGCCAATTAGTTCGTTTATTGTTGTCAATTGAGAAATGACAGTTTCCGGCCATCATCAATGATAAAATCCACTACAGTTTTAAAACACGACTGTAGCGGATTTTATCATTGATGATGAGAGTGAAAAGTTTTGGATGTCCCCTCAAGAGAAACGTGTGTCGAATTTCTGGTAAACTATAGAAATTACCTACAGCTCGGAGAAGGCACTTTCATGAGATGGTTAAAATATGCGACACAGATGTCTTAATTTTAATGTCAGATGCGTCATACAATGTGTGTGTGTGTGTGTGTGTGTGTGTGTGTGTGTGTGTGTGTGTGTGTGTGTTATTGCTAGAATTTGAAATAAAAATGAAATTATAACTTATATAATTGATATTTCAGTCTTACGAAATAATTATCTTTTCAAAAAAAAAAAAAAAAAAAAAAAAAAAAAAAAAAAGGTAGGTTTCGCGGCCGAAACATAGTTGATACCTTTTGTTTTTACCGCTCAGAAAATTTCATTTTGTTTCTCGCGTGGGGAGGAGGGGTGGTAATTTTCCCCAGACTCTTACCAACTCGATAGTAGTGCCTGGATACGTTATCATACAGGCGAAAGCTTACTGGAAACACGCACCACGTTCCAGAAGCAGTATTATGCTATGGGGAACATCCACTTGGACTCTATGGGACAGCAATCGAAGGCTCCATGACAACTGTAGACTAAGTTACCATTACTGTGAATAACGTGCATCCCTTCACGCTTGCCGTTTTTCCCGACTGCAATGTCATCTTCCAGCAGTACAGCTATACGTGCCACAAGACCAGCGTAGTGCTAGAGTGGTTTGACGAGGATGCTAGCAAAATATAGTTGATGTCCTGGCCTGCATATTCGCTTGATCTGAACCTGCTGGAACATTTCTGGGACGCTATCGGGTGGCAGCTCTTCGCTCACAAACCACCGGCCCGTAGTTCGAGGGGTTGAACGACCTGTGCGTAGACATCTAGTGCCAAATACCTTTCTAAACCTACCAAGACGTAGTCGAATCAGTACCACGCATAATCGCTTCCGAATTGCGTTCGAAAGTTGTACCAACACGCCATTAAGCAGGTAGTTAAAAGTTTTGGCTCATATTTTATACTGTTAAAAGCCTGCAAACGATGACAGCGTCGAACACAATAAATTGACATCATTTCACCGTCTTACGCAAGGGATGTTAGAACAATGTGTAAGAAAATTTTTAAAAGTACACGAATCATAATTATCTCCGCTCCAACATCCACGAAAACAAAATAGTAATTATCAGCCGAGGCCTTCACTTAAATTTAAAAATAGTGCAGATTATTCTGGTTGTATCATCTAAACGTTGGTGTCATCAAATTCACTTACAGATAGATTACAAAAGTCACGGGATTCCTAATATCATGTTGGTCTTCCTTTTGCCTGGCGTAGTGCAGCAACTCGACGTGGCATGGACCCAAGAAGTCTGGGAGTCCCCTGCAGAAATATTGAGCCATGTTGCATTTCCAGAAGCCCATAATTGCGGAAGCCTTGCCGTTGCAGGGTTTTGTGTCCTAGAAATGTTCGATTGAATTCATGTCGGGCCATCTGTCATTGCCATCCATAAAAATTCCATTGGTTTGGAAATAAAGTCCATGGTAGGTAGTAAGCTCCTATGGCACCAAACTGCTGAGGTCATCGGTCCCTTATGTCCATGAATGGGTACAAATGGTCTCCAAGTAGACGAACATCACCATTTCCAATCAATAGTCGGTTCAGTTGGACCAGTCCTTTCCACATAAACACTGCCCACATCATTATGGAGCCACCACCAGTATGCACGATGCATTGTTGACAACTTGGGTTATTAGCCTCGTGGGGTCTGCGCCACACTAACACTGTCATGAACTCTCACCAACTGAAACCGCGATTGCTCTGACCAGGCCACGGTTTTCCAGTTGTCTACGGTCCAACCGATACGGTGACGAACGCAGGAGAAGCGCTGTAGGCGATGTCGTGCTGTTAGCAAGAGCGCTGGCGTCGATCGGCTGCTGCCGTAGCCCATTAACGCCACATTTCGCCGCACTGCCCTAAGGGATTCATTCATTACACCTCCGCCAATGCACTGCCCTTCTGCACTCTGTGTACACGATACCGCCGCCTTCTGTATATGTGCATATTGCTGTCCTATGACTTGCCACCTCAGTGTACCACATCAGCCAATACAGTCGGCTTACAGTAACGGGCACGAATTTTTGGAAAATACGACAGCCAAGTCATATAGCACTGTCAGTGTCTCTTATTGTGCTTCCTCCGAATAAAAATTCTTGTTATAGTCTTCTCGTAACTTCTGTGGAATCAGGTACAATAAAATGAAATACCGGTTACAAATTTGGTTATATGTTACATTAGCAGATGTGCAGAAGTGGTAGCAGACTGTGAGAATACGCCTTTGCGGAAAAGTGAATATGCAACATGTAACTAAATGTCAGAAGTACATATGCTTCGAGAAGTTACTGTTTCGAAATCCTCTGTGCCTGAGGAATTCACTGGAAGTAACATCCACGAGACTAAAAACGTACTTGCAGTCACAATAGAAAAGCAACAAGGCAAATAAACTTAGATATCCAAGTCTTAGCTGCGCGGGGTAGCCACACGGTCTGAGGCGCCTTGCCGCGGTTTGCGCTGCTCCCCTCGTCGGAGGTTCGAGTCCTCCCTCACGCGCGCGGGCGTGAGTGTGTAAGCTTATGGACCGATGACAGCAGTTTGGTTCCATAATACCTTACCAAAAATTTCCAAGTCTTAAACGTATGTTTGCTTTTCCTCTAGATCCTACATTAAGATGTGTCAGAACTTATTTTTATGTTTTCCGACTAAATCTTTCTTCTAGATATATACAATGCTCAAGTGTTGTATCACGGAGATATATTGTTGAAATAATTTTGTCCAGTTTTTATATGTGGGAGTAGACATATCTGGATGACCGGAACAAATTAGTGCAGCATTATGAAACAGAAGTTTTCCTGAGAAATTTTCGCAGTTCTTGTGACAGTACACCATATTAATCTGATACCATCAGTACAGGCTATGTACATGTTCATTTTCACCTTCTTAATCGACTGTGTTCATCTGACATGAACACACAGAATCATTATGCTGAAGCACAGTTCGTTGAATTGTTTGTTTATGAAAATTCATAAATAAACTAGTCTGCATTCAGCACACCAATGAAGCGAAACCTGTAACTCACTTCAACTATACGATCATGCACTTTCGTATCACAGTGATTTTTACTTCCAGGATTCAGATTGAGGTGACGGATTTCAGCTGAGCTAAGTTCTGCATTTGTACGTGAGGGTTTACTGGAATGTAAAGTTTTAACCCTTTTTCCGAGAGAGTTCTGCTTCTTCACACAATACTGAAATTTTGTAAACGTCCAATTGGATAGTTTTACTGTCTCAAAGATAACACTTATCGTTCTAAAATTTTGACGTTACTTCTGACATTATTTGACGTAGTGATTTGTATGCTGACAACCATCGTTCTCGTAAAATGTTTCCATTCTACCTGTGAAATCCCCAAACCAAGTCTACCCAGACATATTGCGTGAAAGTATATTATTTTAGTAGGTATGTGAACCGTAGTTTTCTGAAGCTGTTCCAAATGCGGAAATAATTAGATTGTGTGAGTCTTTTCGTTTTGGACATCATGAGGAAACAGCGGAAATTCATTTCATACGGTTATTAGTTTCAAAACTATAGGGTTCGATGAAATATTCCATGAGAGCTGCAAACAGCTTAAGGTGAAAAATGATTTTAGGGAACAAATTTATGTATTGTTTGTGGCATTAACTCTGTTGAGAATTCAACATCGCCAGGTAAGTGTCTTAGAATCGGGTTTCATATCTGGGCCTGGTTCACTCAAGAGGAACCAGCGAGGTTAGTGTTTCTTAACAGACTGTTGATATAGTACTGTGGTCTGTTGGTGTCTTGCTACCTGCTCCATTCTATACGTCATTTCGAAACCTTTGCCTTTTGCCGATGTAACGAGCTCCTCGATTATGACAGTCATTCTAAGAAAACCGGTTCCGCTGTGAAATTCAGAGTCTATTGAAAATCCACCGAAACTTATTTGAAGGCACTTCACGCTGCCTTGTGACAGGATACACACACACGAGGAATGAACAATCAGAACGTCCAGTTGAGTCTGCTTTTGAAATTAAAATTTAATGCCAAAGAGACAGCTTGGAATTTATTACAGCTGTCAATCTAATCAATATATTCTGTAATCGGGATCAAATTCTGCTACTGAATTCTTAATTCTCAACACGGCCACTTGTCATACACGGTTCTTGAAGCTACACATGATAAAGACGCGATTACAACGGTGATCAGTTTGACGACCAAAATTGTAACACAAGTACGTGACCTATCAGAAACCGATTCGTTTCAGTTATCTGAGCAGTTATTCGTTTCATTATAACCTGATTACTTATAACTGAGTACCTGAACAAGCAGAGAAGATTGTGCACTAAATAGAGAGTATAAAGTTACGAAACACTTTAGTGCAAACGCAGGTCATGTCGGAAGGTACTTCATACATGTATTAGCCACAAACCGACCTATTTACACTGTTGGCATGAAAGAACACGATGAAGGATGGCAATTAGTAAAATTTACTTACTCTTCGTGTCCAAAATAGTAGGATGGAGGAATGACCACCTGTGTGATAGGAACGAAGCGTTTCTAGCAGGCAGAATTCTGTATGGAGAAAAGTCTCCAGACCGAAAGTAACTTCGGAAGTGTGCCTGGGCAGCTTTATAGGACCATTACCTTTGAAAATTGCAATAATTTCCAAGTAGATAACGTCGGAAGTTCTACGAGGCTTTTCGCAGATGATGCTGTTGTATACAGAGAAGTCGCGACAGTAGAAAATTGTAGCGAAATGCAGGAAGAACTGCAGAGGATTGAGGCATGGTGCATGAAGTGGCAATCGACCAACATAAACAAGTGTGATGTGCTCTGAATAAATATAAAGACCCGTTAATGTAGGTGTTACACGATTGCACTGGAAGCAGTTACTTGCATATCGTATCTAGTAGTGTGCATGCGGAGCGATTTGAGGTGAAATGATCACACAAAATTAATTGCGGGAAGGCAGATGGTAGATGCATTGAAAGAGTCCTCAGGAAATTTAGACCAACAAACACTCGATCGACCATTCTTTAATATTGCTCATCGGTATGGTATCCGTACCAGATAGGACTGAGGAAATAGAGACGGTCCTAAGAAGAGCAGCGTTTCGTTACAGGTTCATTTAGTAAACACGAAAGCATCACAGAGACGATCAACGAACTCCAATGGCAGACGCAGTAAGAGAAACTTTTTGCTTCACGGTGTTGTCTGCTGTTAAGGTTTAGAGAGTATATTTTACTAGAAGAATCAAAAAATTTATCATTTGCTTGTAAGTATATCTCACGGAACCTTACTGGCAATCATTCTTCTTACGAACGATTTGCGTGTGGAACAGGAAAGGGAAAGTGACAGTGGTACACAGTACCTTCCGCTACACACCACTAGCTGGCTTGCGAAGTGTGGATGTAGATGCAGTTGTAGGATGTAGAGATTTGTAGCCAATTTTGAAAGGTATGGGGTATGTGAAGGGTAATACAGAGCTGCCACTTCTGGAAGCAACAATGGCTCCAGCGCCTCTGGGGATGGAGTCGAAATGGAGTCCCCAGTATCAACACTTCAGACATGAAATAGCTGCTGCCAAACCGGTAACGCGAACGATTATGCTGTGTGTACACTTGCCATCCCTACACCAAGTCAGAATCTAGGGCCGTGTAAGGATGAAGAATGTAATCGGGCAACGTTCGTCGTCCTCAGAGCTCCGAAACACGGATACGGTCACGGTGATGCTGTACGCAGAACACGGTCCGGTACGGAAAGACGACGTGGTGCCACAGAGTATTCCAGGGTTATGGTTGGGCGCAATACTGATGGCGCGCTGCTCTGCTGCTGCGTCAAGGGAAGCAGCAACAACTTCAGAAAACTACTCTGCATGTCCATCTTTTCAGGGATTATTGCAGGACTCGGCTTTTCAGTATAGAACATCAAATCAAACAACTTTCAGCCGTCTAGTTTCAAAGCTGTTATTTTATTGGACTACCAGTTTCGACTATATATTATTCCATCTTCAGGCCCCCTGACCGACATGTACGAAGATTCCAAACTCGGTTTCGTTCAAAATAATGGCCAGCATTCAAAGACTGACATCTATAGATTTCTGGTTGATACAGCGATCACTATGAGTCGGTAGAGGTTTGAAGTGATCGCTGTATCAAGCAGAAATCTACAGGTATCAGTCTTTGAATGCTGGCCCCTATTTTGACCGGAATCTAGATTGAAATCTTCCTACACGTCAGTCAGGAAGCCTGAAGATGGCCTGATACATCGCCGAAACTTGTAGCCCAATAAGATAACAGCTTTCAAATTAGACGACTGAAAGGCGTTTGATTTGACATTCAGAAAACTACCGTTCACATACCTATTAAAATAAACTACTTTCAAGCAATATGTATGAGTAGACTTGGTTTGGGGATTCCACAGGTAGAATGCAAACATTTTTCACGAGAAACATAGTCTTCAGCATACAAATAACTACGTAAAATAATATCGGATGTAACGTCAAAATTTTTGAATGACACGTATCATTTTCGACCCAGCAAAACTGTCCAATTGGACTTTTACAGTATTTCAGTATTGTGCGAACTCGCAACTCTCTCTCGAAAAAAAGATTAAAACTTTACAATCCATTAAATTCTCACGTGGATATGCAGAACTTAGCTCAGCTAGAATCCGTCACCTCACTCAGATTCTTGGAAGTAAAAATTTGCTGTGATACGAAACCGCACGATCGTTTAGATTGTCATAGCTGAAGTGACAGGTTCCGCTTCATTGGTATGCTGAAGGCAGACTGCAGTTTATTTATGAATTTTCATAAACAAACCTAATTCAACGAGCTGTACTTGACCATAATGCTTGTGTGTTCATGTTGGATGAACACAGAGTTGAGTAAGAGTGTGTAAACTTAGTACATGGATAGTCGATAACGATGGTTTATTAATTTAGTGTACTAGTATCACAAGAACAGAAAGACTCTCAGGGAAACTTTTGTTTCGTAACTCTGCATTAATTTCTTCCGGTCGTCCAGACATGTCTACTCTCATGTGCTTTTTAAATACTTTCGATAACTGTCTCCTCTGGGCCTAACATATTTCATGTGCATCTGTTTTGGACATCGTTGCTCACTGTAATGTGTATCACTTACGTCTTAAAGATTACAGAAAATGCATTTCGTTTTTGAGGTTTACTTGGTGGAGTTTTGTTAGTGCAAGAGAACTATTTTTCTAGTTTTGTGAATTCATAAAGCAGCAGCCTTCTTTCTAATTTAGCTTTTATATGTGGTATTAATAGTTAATTTTTCACAAATATTAATGGAAACCCCATGGATGAAAATAAGATTCTTTGACAAGACTGCCACTGTACTGTGCTTAGCAGTTGATATTTAACTGTGTTATATGCCGTGTCATGAACCATGGACCTTGCCGTTGGTGCGGAGGCTTGCGTGCCTCAGCGATACAGATAGCCGTACCGTAGGTGCAACCACAACGGAGGGGTATCTGTTGAGAGGCCAGACAAACGTGTGGTTCCTGAAGAGGGGCAGCAGCCTTTTCAGTAGTTGCAAGGGCAACAGTCTGGATGATTGACTGATCTGGCCTTGTAACAATAACCAAAACGGCCTGGCTGTGCTGGTACTGCGAACGGCTGAAAGCACGGGGAAACTACGGCCGTAATTTTTCCCGAGGGCATGCAGCTTTACTGTATGATTAAATGATGATGGCATCCTCTTGGGTAAAATATTCCGGAGGTAAAATAGTCCCCCATTCGGATCTCCGGGAGGGGACTACTCAAGAGGATGTCGTTATCGGGAGAAAGAAAACTGGCGTTCTACGGATCGGAGCGTGGAATGTCAGATCCCTTAATCGGGCAGGTAGGTTAGAAAATTTAAAAAGGGAAATGGATGGGTTAAAGTTAGATATAGTGGGAATTAGTGAAGTTCGGTGGCAGGAGGAATAAGACTTCTGGTCAGGTGACTACAGGGTTATAAATACAAAATCAAATAGGGGTAATGCAGGAGTAGGTTTAATAATGAATAGGAAAATAGGAATGCGGGTAAGCTACTACAAACAGCATCGTGAACGCATTATTGTGCGCAAGAAAGATACGAAGCCCACACCTACTACAGTAGTACAAGTTTATATGCCAACTAGCTCTGCAGATGACGAAGAAATTGAAGAAATGTATGATGAAATAAAAGAAATTATTCAGATAGTGAAGGGTGACGAAAATTTAATAGTCATGGGTGACTGGAATTCGGTAGTAGGAAAAGGGAGAGAGGGAAACGTAGTAGGTGAATATGGATTGGGGCTAAGAAATGAAAGAGGAAGCCGCCTGGTAGAATTTTGCACAGAGCACAACTTAATCATAGCTAACAATTGGTTCAAGAATCAGGAAAGAAGGTTGTATACATGGAAGAACCCTGGAGATACTAAAAGGTATCAGATAGATTATATAATGGTAAGACAGAGATTTAGGAACCAGGTTTTAAATTGTAAGACATTTCCAGGGGCAGATGTGGACTCTGACCACAATCTATTGGTTATGACCTGTAGATTAAAACTGAAGAAACTGCAAAAAGGTGGGAATTTAAGGATATGGGACCTGGATAAACTGAAAGAACCAGAGGTTGTACAGAGTTTCAGGGAGAGCATAAGGGAACAATTGACAGGAATGGAGGAAAGAAATACAGTAGAAGAAGAATGGGTAGCTTTGAGGGATGAAGTAGTGAAGGCAGCAGAGAATCAAGTAGGTAAAAAAAAGAGCGCTAGTAGAAATTCTTGGGTAACAGAAGAAATATTGAATTTAATTTATGAAAGGAGAAAATATAAAAATGCAGTAAATGAAGCAGGCAAAAACGAATACAAACGTCTCAAAAATGAGATCGACAGGAAGTGCAAAATGGCTAAGCAGGGATGGCTAGAGGACAAATGTAAGGATGTAGAGTCTTATCTCACGAGGGGTAAGATAGATACCGCCTACAGGAAAATTAAAGAGACCTTTGGAAATAAGAGAACCACTTGTATGAACATCAAGAGCTCAGATGGAAACCCAGTTCTAAGCAAAGAAGGGAAAGCAGAAAGGTGGAAGGAGTATATAGAGGGTCTATACAAGGGTGATGTACTTGAGGACTATATTATGGAAATGGAAGAGGATGTAGATGAAGATGAAATGGGAGATACGATACTGCGTGAAGAGTTTGACAGAGCACTGAAAGACCTGAGTCGAAACAAGGCCCCCGGAGTAGACAACATTCCATTGGAACTACTGACGGCCTTGGGAGAGCCAGTCCTACCAAACTCTACCATCTGGCGAGCAAGATGTATGAAACAGGCGTAATACCCTCAGACTTCAAGAAGAATATAATAATTCCAATCCCAAAGAAAGCAGATGTTGACAGATGTGAAAATTACCGAACTATGAGTTTAATAAGTCACAGCTGCAAAATACTAACGCGAATTCTTTACAGACGAACGGAAAAACTAGTAGGAGCCGACCTCGAGGAAGAGCAGTTTGGATTCCGTAGAAATGTTGGAACACGTGAGGCAATACTGACCCTACGACTTACCTTAGAAGCTAGATTAACGAAGGGCAAACCTACGTTTCTAGCATTTGTAGACTTAGAAAAGCTTTAGACAATGTTGACTGGAATACTCTCTTTCAAATTCTGAAGGTGGCAAGGGTAAAATACAGGGAGCGAAAGGCTATTTACAATTTGTACAGAAACCAGATGGCAGTTATAAGAGTCGAGGGACATGAAAGGGAAGCAGTGGTTGGGAAGGGAGTGAGACAGGTTTGTAGTCTCTCCCCGATGTTATTCAATCTGCATATTGAGCAAGCAGTGAATGAAACAAAAGAAAAATTCGGAGTAGGTATTAAAATCCATGGAGAAGAAATAAAAACTTTGAGGTTCGCCGATGACATTGTAATTCTGTCAGAGACAGCAGAGGACTTGGAAGAGCAGTTGAAGGGAATGGATAGGGTCTTGAAAGGAGGATATTAGATGAACATCAACAAAAGCAAAACGAGGATAATGGAATGTAGTCGAATTAAGTCGGGTGATGCTGAGGGAATTAGATTAGGAAATGAGACACTTAAAGTAGTAAAGGAGTTTTGCTATTTGGGGAGCAAAATAACTGATGATGGTCGAAGTAGAGAGGATATAAAATGTAGACTGGCAATGGCAAGGAAAGCGTTTCTGAAGAAGAGAAATTTGTTAACATCGAGTATAGATTTAAGTGCCAGGAAGTCATTTCTGAAAGTATTTGTATGGAGTGTAGCCACGTATGGAAGTGAAACATGGACGATAAGTAGTTTGTACAAGAAGAGAATAGAAGCTTTCGAAATGTGGTGCTACAGAAGAATGCTGAAGATTAGATGGGTAGATCACATAACTAATGAGGAAGTATTGAATAGGATTGGGGAGAAGAGAAGTTTCTGGCACAACTTGACTAGAAGAAGGGATCGGTTGGTAGGACATGTTCTGAGGCATCAAGGGATCACCAATTTAGTATTGGAGGGTAGCGTGGAGGGTAAAAATCGTAGAGGCAGATCAAGAGATGAATACACTAAACAAATTCAGAAGGATGTAGGTTGCAGTAGGTACTGGGAGATAGAAGAAGCTTGCACAGGATAGAGTAGCATGGAGAGCTGCATCAAACCAGTCTCAGGACTGAAGACAACAACAACAACAACAACAACAACAACAACAACATCATATGCCGTGTAGTTATTTCATTCTTATCGAAATACAGAAAATGTATCTCCACATACCTTTCTAATTTCTCAGATTTTTACTTTAATGATTTGCAACTGATGTTCGTATCAAGGTGTATAACTCAGCTGTCTGACTTCTCGGAATACGACGACTCTCTAAGAGCGTTAAATTTGCGTGTGATGAGCAACTTGTGTTCATGAAAAACTTGTGATGAACCATTCGTTTAGACTTCAATGTGCTTTGAAGGAAGAGCTATGCAGTATACTGTTCAACTTCCTTCGGCTTAAATTTCCGAAATATTTTATAATCAATCCTAATACACAATTTGCTTGAGGTTATCTTCTGAGTACAAATGATTACCGACTATATTTTACACAGATGACTGATATAATCGACGAATTTATGACAGTTATTTCCTTACCATTATTAAGAAATCTCCAAACCTCTTTACTGACTGGTCAGGAGCAGAGTACACTGAAGCTGTCAGACTTGAACATGTATCCGTGCTATTCACTGCAGAAGTGTCACGTTTGTTAGTCAAACTATGTAGATTGAAAATTTCTAATTTTTTTAATTCATAGATTGACAGTCTCTTAGACAACTAGACTTTCTTATCCATAGTTACACGTGGTACACAAATCATTCGTGTAAATTAGACGAGGCAGTAGGAATAACTTTGGGAAGGCAACTAAAATCAAATATATTTTGGACGTAGTCTTTATTTATATATTTTCATCAATGTGACAGGTCAATTACTATCTGTCGTGAAAAAACAACTGTGATGGCATATTGCCTCTGAAGGTGCGACCACTAACTCACTTCTTTGTGTAACAGTGATTCAGGTAGATATTCTCTTTGGATAACAGTTTTCACACTAAATTCTTTTTAACAGAACACACAAAAATAATTCTCTTACATACAAGGTATCAACGAACTGATTATCATACATATTTACAAAACGATATTGACTGACTAATTATTAGTTACATGTTCATACAATGTAGCATTAATAAATTCCGAAGAACGTGCATTATCTAAAACTCTACTTATAGAGCAGGCAAAATAGTAATTTTCGTTGCACATCATTTCTAAGATTATCACCTACGGGTGATCAACAGATTTACCCGACAGAACTTTCAGTCCCAAGAGTAGTTTTACTGATGCTAGAGTCAACAGAAATGTTTAGATTTAAGTTTAGAATGATGTCAATAAGCGTGTTTTTCACGCACACTATATAGTTTGTTCACATTCATTAAATAGCACACGGTAGTGGTTCGTTACATAGCAGTAGTAAATTATCTTGCCCGTAATTATGCTTTCAAAACTTTCAGCACCTATTGTGTCACTTTCCTCAGCTTGAAAATCAGGAAATATACTTCCATTCGAGTACGAGTGACCGTATTGGTCTAGCGGGTAGCGTGTTGCACTGCAGTCCTGGAGGTCCCAGCTTCTATCCCGGGTAGAAGCGGGGAGTTTCCAGTCTCTCCAGGGTGGTCCCAGATCCACTCAGACTGTTACCAAATTGATTACGGGGAAGCTTTCTCGGGTGGGTAAAACGCGTCCGGGGCGACGGGCTCGTCACCCTCCACCTTATAGTTCCGCAGCGAACGAAACGGTGCAGTAAGATCAGGAACACGTTCACGGGTTTAGCCCCACAGATTTTACCGTTACTTGACTAGACAGACAGTATGGTGACGATTAGATTAGTTTCTGAAGATAGTTACTCAAATCTGCAGCCAAGCTGAGTCGTCCAATGCATGAGATGTTTTAGAAACTGTTGCATTCCAGCCGATTTAAAACTTAGTAGCTGGTCTAATAACAGAAGATAAACAGTGTGTGTATCTGGATGCTATAATAGTCAACATAGGAGCCAGGTTTTTTTTTTCAGGTGGCGATAAATGACAGCAACCAGCCTGTCTGGAATTTCGTTTTAAATATCAAATCAAAGTCAAAAAAGTACCTTCTTTTGAAAAAACACTTTTCTACGATATATTTGCAAATATGCTTCTCACCAATTCTGTTTGGTATTAAATACCATTAATCAGGTATCTACACAAAGGAACAGTGACGTTTTTGCAAAGCATACGAGAGAAGATTACTGTAAAGTGAACCTCGTTAACTTCAGCAGTGGCAAGTGAGAAGTCTGAGCTCCCTAAGAGGGACAAGCGACCATAACCAAGGGAGAGCACTTGCTACAACCACATTTGTCATAAATAATGTTTGCTATTATAGTAGCTAATGTCTCAAACTCTTTTTCCCAGAAAACTGAAGAGGGTTCAGAGTCATTTTAATTTTATTACAAAACGTGCAATAACTGCGTAACAGATATAAGATATTGAAATATTGTTATGTAACCAACAGAGGCAAGTGCTAATATATTACGATGAGAATGTTTGTGAAAAAGCAGCGACAGTAGCAAGGACACGCTTCAGAATGATGTGAGGGGATGTCTCTAGTCAGTCTTAATAACCTCTACTGTCCGTAAGCTTCATAGCAGCAACACCGCAAGAAAATTCGCAACATTGTTTAGGATGTGGAACGACCGGCTTGTAGTGTATTCACAGACATACTTGCTCATCAGTACGTAAACATTTCTTTGAGTAGTAAAATGTTCAGAAACGGTAGGGAGGAGGGCGGAAAAAGTAGTCACTGAAACTTCAGCTTATGACTGTTTTGATTCATTCTGTGACCTAATGCATTTCCATTAAAGAACGTGCAAGTTGTAAGCTTCCATTCGTTTAGCTGAAGGAGGGTGGAGAGTGATACAGAATGGTGCTACAGAATCAGTGGCAGTGCCTACCTATCTGCAGATGGAGCTACCGGTAGCAGTTTTGGTCTAGCTGAAACAGCACAGAACTCGGGAACACCGTTGACTCAGCTGAAAGCACTTGTCCGCGGAGGCCAGGCGGGAGTTCAGAGGAAGGGCTCGACCCAGTAGCGCACGAGCGGCGCCGAGTTGCGGTCGCCGCGCAGCACGCGGCTGCGGTGCTTCACGTCCTTGGGCTTGAGCACGCTGCGGTGGTTGGAGAGCAGCCGGCTGGGAGTGAGGATGGCCTTCTGGCTGAGCCCGGTCGCCTCCAGGAAGCTCTCGTAGGAGTCGCGCTGCTGCTGCAGCTGCGCCGGCGACGGCGACGGCGGCGCGCGGGCCTCCTCGGCGCCGTCGCCGTCTGCGCGGCCCACGTCGACGTCCACCTCCTCCAGCCGGAACTCCTCGAAGTTGCTCCGCAGCAGCGAGTCGTCACCCACCATCGCCTGCTCCTGCCGGCACACACACACCAATCACATACTTGGCAGACAGTGTAAGCTTTCTCCCGAGAAAATTTGCACGTAGGCTGGATAAAAAGTAGTGACAACACGGCCGTCACGTGATGGATGGGAGTCACACGGCATGCCCGCTCGCTGTAATTGATAGCAGAAAGTCAGCTGAAGTAGTGCAGTGGGCGGCGACGGCTGTGCGAGTCAGCTGCTGCGTCTGAAAGTGCGGGAGGGCAGTTCAAGCGTCCTGACAGCATGTTTAGGAAACACGAATAACGTGCGTGATCGAGATTGAACTGGCACGTGGTCACAGCGCACAACAAGGTTTCCTTCTGGCACTGCATCCCATCACGCAGCGTGACAATGGACTTTTGCACACGACGAACCCCGTGCAGAAGCTCCTGCGTGTGTGGGGGTGAGAGATACTGAAACATCCACCCTATTTACCCGATATGAGTCTGTGCTATTACGACCTGTTCGCCAAAATGAAGAAACCGCCACAACAAAAGAGAAGACGACATCCGTGCCATGTTATGGTTTTAGGGGGCAAAACTGCTACGGTCATTAGCGCCCGGTCTGTGTCTTAGGAAAAGGTAAAAAAACCAAACTGGAAACCAGCTGCAATGGGAGCGAAACTCAAAAAATGGGGAAACTAAAAAAGGAAGGAAAGCTTAAAAAAACACTACAGAAGGGTTTGTCCCCAAAAAGAGCTTCAAATGACTGACGTCATGTCATACACTAAAACTCGAGAACGCGATCGGCTGAGCGCGTGTCATCTGCTAAAATGGAAGATATATCATGCGACAGCTGTAGACGGGCGCGTAACGGAGTAAAATAGGGGCACTCAAGTAAAAGGTGTCTCACCGTCCACAGTTGAGAGCAATGGGGACAAAGCGGGGGAGGATCGCCACTTAAAAGATGTCGATGGCTAAAAAGACAGTGCCCTATCCAGAGTCCAGTTAAAATTACCTCCTCCCGACGACGAGTTCGGGAGGAAGAGGTCCAAGCACAGGGAAGAGTTTTCATGTCCCGCAATTTATTATTGGGAAGTGTCGACCAATGTGCATGCCATAAAAGAGCAACACGACGACATAAAACACTCTGTAGATCGGCGAAGGGAACCATGGGAACAGCAGGCTGAAGAAGAGAGACTGCAGCCTTGGTCGCTATATCGGCCGCCTCGTTTCCACAGATCCCACCATGTCCTGGGATCCAGAGGAACGCCACAGAGACGCACCCCAAGTGGAGCAAGTGGAGGCAGTCCTGAATCCGGTGGACCAGAGGGTGGACAGGGTAGAGAGCTGAGAGAATCTGAACAGATAACATACTGTATCCGCTGATGGCGACGGATGTATTGGACAGCCTGGAGAACAGCGTAAAACTCCGCAGTAAAACCGAACACCGGTCGGGAAGCCGAAATCGATTAGGGGTGTCGCCAACAATATAGGCGCTCCCAACACCAAATGGTGTTTTTGAGCCATCAGTGTAAATGTGTCATCCTTCATTTGTGCGCATAGAGCAGCAAATTCCCGACGATAAACAAGAGAAGGGGGTACCATCCTTGGGAAACTGACAAAGGTCACGGAGCAGGCAGGTCCGGGGCAGGAGCCAAGGCGGTGCTGTATCCCAAGTTGTCAAGAAAGTTTTAGGAAAGTGGCAGGAAAGAGAACGTAGCAGTTGACGGAAGCGGACTCCCGGTGGTAGCAGAGAGGAAGGGCGGCCTGCATACCCTAAATCCAAGGAGGCGTCGAAAAAAAATGTCATGGGCCGGATTAGCAGGTATGGAAGACAGATGGCTAGCATAACGGCTCAGAAGGACAGCTCGCCGACTGACAGCATAAAGGCTTTCCACAGGGCTGGTGTAAAAAGCTCCAGACGCTAAACATAATCCACGGTGGTGGACAGAGTCGAGACGCCGAAGAATAGACGGCCGAGCAGAGGAGAAGAGTAAACTATGCTTCCATAGTCCAATTTCGAGGGCACTAAGGTGCGATAGAGGCGGAGAAGGACCACTCGGTCCGCTGCCCAGGAGGTACCATTCAGGACACGGAGGGTGTTGAGGGAGCGCATACAGCGAGCCGAAAGATAGGAAACGTGGGAGGACCAGCACAATTTTCTGTCAAACATAAGACCCAAGAATTTAGCGACGTCCGCGAACGAAAGTTTGACAGGGCCTAGATGTAAGGAAGGTGGAAGAAACTCCGTACGATTGTTTACTTCTGTCTTTGAAAGTGTGAACGTGGCAATGATAATATTGGGGAGTGAAAGGTTATCTATATTCTTGGAGATGAGCTCTGTCTATGCAACTAAATGAGAAGTTTTTTTATGCCATACCCATGTCACGTTTTTTTTTTATTTGTGAGACATCTTCAGTGGCCTGAGCACGTGTTTATGTATATAAAAACTACTTTATCTATTGATTACACATGTTACAGTGTCACAGTTCTTTTTCTTACTGTTATCTCAGAATCAATCTTATAGAACTTGTGCTCTAGATGTTATTTGGTTCTACTAATGATTTTTGTGTTATTTCCATATGTGTCGTTCGTTCTACAATGTACTCTGTTGGCCTATGTACACCAAGTTTAGATTATAGGCGTTTTCGTACACATTTCTTGTTTTTTCCATTCGCCTTTCGTTTATGTTTGTATGTAGTGTGATATTGGAAGAATTTTTTTGAAAATTTACGTGCCTGTGATGGTGAGGTGTTACTTATCCTCCCACCACAAACACTTAAATCTTTCATTGGTATTCCCTCCACTCAAAATTCTCCCCTTTTCGCGGAGAAGGCCTCACTCCACACTAACACACGCACATACAAATAATATCGAACTACATAAAAAACACAAAAAAGGCGAACGAAAAAACACTAACAATTTTCTACATTATATACAGCGTATTCGCATAATCATCACACGTTGAAAGTGTTGTTTTCAACTGAAATGTGTACGAAAACGGCAAAAAATCTGACATCTTGGCGTATACAGGCCAACTTAATACAACTTCAGGGCGATACACATGAAATATCACAAAACCGTAAGTAGAACGAAATATTAGCTCAGACTTACGAAACTTGAGCTCCAAAATTCCTTTCTTACCCAACAGTAAGAGTAACAAAACACTAATATATTAATATACACGGAATCATTGTATAATTCAGTTATACACCAAAAAAAGACCTATGTATTATAGGTCACTGCACACGCCTTACAAACAGAAAGAAGCGAAACACGTATAATACAAGACAGACTTATTTAATTGCATACACGGACCACATTTCCAAGAACATAGAAGAAACTAAGGATTAAGGAGCGACGGGGAACATGAAGAAAGCTGTTTATCTGCAGTTTGTACAAAAAACCTACTGCATTTGGAAGAGATGAAGGACACGAAAGGGAATCGGTAGTTTAGAAGGGATTGAGACTTGAATGTAGCCTATCTCCAGTGCTATTCGATCTGCACATTAAGCAAACGACATTTAGGAAGAAAGTAGTGTGAGAAGAAATTAAAAGTTTCAAGTTTACTGATGACATTGTCATTATGCGTGGGACAGCGAAGAACAGTTGAGCATAGTGAGTACGGTCTTCAAAGGAGGTTATAAGATAGACATTATCAAAAGTAAAACAAGGGCCATGGAATGTAATCTAATTAAACCATGCGATACTGAGGTAATTAGATTAGGATATGAGAAACGAGAAGTAGACGACTTTTGCTCATCGGAAATAAAAATAACTGAAGACGCCCGAAGTAGAGAAGATATAAAATGCAGACAGGTAATAGCAATAAAAAGTTCCTGAAAGAGAGAAATATATTAACATTGAATATATGTATTTAAATGTCCGGAAGTCTGAATGTATTTGCCTGGATTTTAGCCTTGTACGGTGATTCTGAATCGAAACGGGGAGAAAAATTTATGACAACTTTACTAAAGTAAGGAATCTGTTGACGGACACATTCTGAGGCGTTAAGGAAAAACAGCTTTGTTAATGGAAGTGAGAATAGTGGCTAAAATTTTAGCAAGAGAGCAAGGCTGTAATACAGTAAGCAGATTTAAGTGTGTGTGTGTGTGTGTATGTGTGTGTTGTAGCAAGTTATGGACAGGTGAGGTTTGCATAAGCTAGACAAGTGTGGAGGGCTGCATCGAGTTAGTCTTCCGACTGCAAAGGTGTTGATGACCGAAGTTTTTGATAAGCCTTCGGCAGTGTAGCTAATAATTTAAACCAAGTACTGCACCAATTGTCTTTTTTCATGCGTAGTACGACGTGTTTCAGGAATTTATTACCATTTATAAGTGTGCTGAGAATTTACGCTACTATTGGATGTGACATCTCCATATGTATCCTTGTGGCTGTTTGCCGAAGTTTGGATATGGTCAAGTATGTTCCATTTTAGTCAATTATATCTGTAAATAGGGTGATTCATTATATTTGTAAACAGGATGATTCATAAGGGTTAAGGGATTGGCAGACGAGTCGAAAGTCAAAAACTTCCGAATAGGAACATTTAGTCTTTGAAGTAATCCTGAGCCAATGACAGTTTTGGAACTTCCCGAACAACAAGTACAATTTACGCACACGCACCTCCATGTCAGTGGAGATCATGTACTATTTACTCAACAATGTTGTGCATTATAGGTGTTCAAAATAACCGGCACACAATTCCGGCATTGAAAATTCTGGTGCGACCTACTGATCCATCACGCATCGCACGAACGTCTTCAGACCCTGAAAATGTCCTAGCGAGAAGAGTTAGTTTCTGTTTAACTGGTGTCACGGATACCAGGGGTTAACGACTAAGTAGTTTTGGGTGCACAGAAGCTGTAAATCATGTTTTCTCAACTAAAGGGTGTATGCATTAATTGTCTTTTTTGTTCCGGACATTCCAAAGCTTTCAGTGGCTCAAAATTACTTTTAACACCAGAAGTTCCCATTACAAAGTAACAGCATTTCGACTCCATCAGCTCCAATTTGCGCACAACCTTCGGCATCGGCATTAAGCTGCCCCTTCATTTGGTTACCAGTATGGATCTCCATGGTGCAGGTGACTCGTTCGTTCCTTCTTTCCTTATTAGTTGTTTAGAGCTCACGGGAAATCTTACATAAACAAACAGTGTCTTTAAACCGATTGCGGCATCGTGCAGTGCTTTGAGCAGTAGAAGGTGCAGAGATCAACTTTAAAAATCAGACCGCATAGTTACCACTAAATCGCGCCTGCCGAAACGGAACGGAGAACGCCTTTCGTTGGTGTGTCATACGGAACAAGCTAGTTAGGTAGCTACCAGGGATACCCCCACTGGAAACCACACCAACCAAAAACCACCCACACTTCCTCCAACCCCACCCGAACACCCAACTTCTCTCATTCTCTACAGCTGCTGTGATCTCTCAGTACTGAATCATGTGACCAACA
This sequence comes from Schistocerca piceifrons, assembly GCF_021461385.2. Taxonomy (NCBI): domain Eukaryota; kingdom Metazoa; phylum Arthropoda; class Insecta; order Orthoptera; family Acrididae; genus Schistocerca; species Schistocerca piceifrons. The sequence goes on along the minus strand of NC_060149.1, from coordinate 419,955,493 downwards.
AAATGTTCAGTTTACTGTAGTATAAGCTATGTGCAGAGATGTTTTTGAGTGTGGTATCAGTTGGAAGAAACTTGTACTGTGTGCATTTGGTACAGAAATATCCCATGGCTGCAAAAAATGCAAATAAAATTAATCTAATTGTAAAAAACATCATAATGTAGCTCTAAATACAACATATTTAAATGAGCTGCCAAGAGTCACTAGTGAGCTATCAAAATATGTGGAGTGCACTTTATTGTTATCGTAGACAGCTGTAAACACCTCGGAGGAATAGGTGAAACGTGTTCGGTACACAAATAAAATAAAAACAATAACTGGGGTGAAATGAATGGAAAGGAAACGGGATGGGAAAGAGTTAGGAAGGAAATAATGATTTCCAGCCCCACAGGTCATTGCGGCAATGCAACGGCGGGAGCTCAAAATTTGTGCCGGACCGGGCCTCGAAACCGGATGCTCCGCTTCTCTAGATCGGCTGGCTGCCTTGACCGCCTCGGCCATCTGGACAAGCTTTCTGTCAGACCCAAATTCCCAATTTCTCGCTCGTCGCACTTCAACGGCCTCGGCCCATAAACCCTCTGTTCTTAGATTTCTGATTCCTGTAGGAGTACGGACGTTGCTTGTGCATCCGCACTGAAAATTTTTCATCTAACAGCGTCGCGCACATAGAATCACTATAGATATGAGTGGTGTCTTTTCTGTCTGATACGTGCGTCCGAACTCCTAGCGGCATCGAAAATCTGCGGGCAGGGCGTTAATAGGCGGGAGTCGTTGCGGTGTGGCAAGCAGGAAGTTAGGAATTTGGGTCTGACGGAAAACGTGTCCAGATGGCGGAGACGGTTAAGGCAGCCGTTCTAGAGAAGCGGAACATTCGGGTTGGAGTCCCGATCAGACAAATTTTGAACGCTCGCCGTTGCATTGCCGCAATGCCCTGTCTTTCCCATCCCGTTTCCTTTCCATTCCTTTCGTCCAAATCATTTATGTATATGTAGTAGCTGCTTCACCGCAAGTGTTGGCTGTTCTGTCGGACACGCTCGGCACCGCTCATATGTATAATTCTCTTGCAACTTTCAGTTGCAAGAGAATTTTTTTTTTTAATCCACATGATAAAGCATATCAATCAGCAACTGTGGGGGAAAATGCCTGCATGTCTTAATATGTTTATTTAAAAGTTTAAACTTTTGAAATAGGACTTATCTTTTTGGAACACTGATTTTTAATATCCACAGAACAGTACAGCAGAACTACGTCGAATGATAAAGGGAGTAAAAGAAGACGTTAATTACGATGTATTAAAAAGCTAAAAACCCGCCTCGATTGCGAAAAAAAGTACCTAGTGTTTACCCAGGTTTCGGCGTAGATAACTACACCTTCCTCAGAAGAACAATAAAACCCACAAGTGCCTAAGAAGACCTTTGTCAATGACTAAAAGAACACCATAGCTATACAGTTATAAACGAAAAAGAAAAGGAAAACACAAACAGTACATATGTACAAAGTCAAAACCACTACTTAACTTAATAGTGTACGCTCCAACTCACACCGGCCTATGTTCGATGGGCCATGATCCGCCATAAACCGCAGCTACAAATGGTCGCTCACTTACAAGCACGACCCGCTACCTATGCACATGCGCAAGACAAGTGGAGTTACTTGAATGCACATGCGCATACGAATACGAGAAAGTTTATACATGGGTCAGGGGTAAATAGCCCATATATTCCCAACCGTGGATAAACGTATATAAAAAAAATGGAATTGATAGAATAAGTGACGAGCTAAGTTGGAGGTGAAACCTAAAAATAACCGCACCCGGTTGCTTATGCTAGGAAAGAAACATATATGAAGCTACCTATGACAACAGGAAGAACTCTTAAAAACTATACCTAAAGCCAGTAGTTAGCCTGGGGGAGGGGGGGGGGGGGGGGGACTGAGGGGACGTAATCTAAAGACGTCGTGGTAATAAAGATATAGGAATAAAACTTGAGGTGTTCAACGGGCTAAAATCACTTTCATCGTAAAAGGAAAATGAGGATAAAAAGAAAGATGAACAGCTTGACCAACCGCGCCCTGACCCATGTATAATCTTTCTCGTGTTCGTATGCGCATGCGCTTTCAAGTAACTTCACTTGTCTTGCGCATGTGCATAGGTAGCGGGTCGTGCTTGTAAGTGAGCGACCATTTGTTGCTGCGGTTTATGGCGAGTCATGGCCCATCGAACATAGGCCGGTGTGAGGTGGAGCGTACACTATTAAGTTAAGTAGTGGTTTTGACTTTGTACATATGTACTGTTTGTGTTTTCTTTTCTTTTTCGTTTATAACTGTATAGCTACGGTGTTCTTGTAATCAGTGACAAAGGTCTTCTTAGGCACTTGTAGGTTTTATTGTTCTTCTGAGGAAGGTGTAGTTATCTACGCCGAAACCTGGGTAAACACTAGGTGCTTTTTTCGCAATCGAGGCGGGTTTTTAGTTTTTTAATATATTAACCAACGATTGCCGACGCGCTGCGATGTTGAAGGTTCTATAATTACGATGGGCTGAGTGATTTACGTATTGGTCATATGGCCCAAAATGAGCAGCAGTTACCTGGGCTTGTCCGCGAGTGAGCTCGGTGACGATGCTGCCGCCGGCAGAGCCTGTGATGAGCGAGGAGACAGAGCAGCCGACTCTGATGGCCGAGACGTCGTCCGGCGCCAGCTGGCGCGCAGGCCGCGCCGCGCCAGCCGCTGCCGCTGCGTCGTCGTGCGCGCGCGCCACGGCCAGGCTGCCGTTGCTCAGGATCTGGCGCTGAAGTTGCAGCTGGCGAGGCGCGTAGTAGTCCTGGCCGTATCCCTGCGACATCCCGACGCGCGCTGGCCCCAGCTTGCCCTGGCGCCGCATCAGCAAGAGACTGCCCAGCTGTGGCGGTTTCGGAGGCAGCGCCGGGGGAATAGGTCTCTTGGGCAGCGCCGAGGTCGCCTTGCTGTCCTTCAGACTGCTCGAGCCCGTTTTCTGATCGACACAGCTTAGCTTGTCAACCTCTTTCCGTCCACTGTCTGCCGCCGGGCAATCGTTTGCTACTTTTGTATTTTCTTCCTTCAGAACAGACTTACCCACTTCCTTTTTAAGCGTTTCGACGGACTTCTCATCAATGTGGCGAGCTTCGTTTTTGTCCACCTCTTCCAGTTCCACATTCCTGACCAAAGTGAGACCTTGACTCGACATCATTAAACAGGCTTTTTCTTCCAGATGCTGAGCTTTTGTAGGGGGCGACGGTGTCTTCTCCTTTATTGCCCACCTCATCTGTTCGAGCTTCAGTTCGGTAGCCTTCTTGTGCAATGCTGCTACTTTTTCCACCTCCTTCACAATATCGAATTCCTCCTCATTTTTCTTCTCTGTCAGATTTTCCAGCGTTGCAGCTCCTACAGGTGCCTGAGACTTTTCATTCGCGTTTTCCATAACGCCATCGTGTTCTTCCTGGTCCTCTTGTTCTTCTTCGATGCTGGAGCACGTGTACGTGAATTTCACCCTCCTTTCCTTTTCATTCAGCTTATCCCTGTTAGAGAATTTGTATTCGTGAGCGTCTCCTTCGTCCTGGTCACGAAGTAGTATTTGATTGACACATTCCAGGACAGGATTGTGATTGTACACTTTGTACAGATCTCTGTCCGCAAAATCCCCGTGCCGCCCGAGATAGCTGTGATCGTGCTCCTCCGTCTGGCAACTCTCGTCGCGTTCTTCTTTCAGAATGCTGTTAGTAGGCTCAGCCGGTTTAAGGGCAACAGCAGTGCCACTTTCCGACGTTTTTGAAGAAAGGGACTCCAGTGAATCGTGGTGTCCATTCCATTTCGGAGATTCTTCAGTGGCTAAGGCGGAGCCAGGCGAGTTGGAATTTTCGATGGGTAAAGATAACGTCTTTGTTCTTCTCGCTGCTCTACGTAGCCTTGCAATCTCTAGCGCCTGTAAGAAAGAAAATACAGTTATTCTCATAACTTATAGAATTACTGTATCAATAGCCATATGTAGTACTGGCAAATGACGGTGAATTACACAAAACCTCCCGCTGTTCGAACCATTACTTTTGAGTAAACAATCAACTGGACAATACTAAACTGCTTCTTACTCTGCCCAGATGTGTCATGAATCCGTACTTTTACTACTGACAAGTGTGAAGTACCATCTCAAGTAGTTCTTCCTTGCCACACTGTATGAAAGGAAGTATACATATCCTCTATGGTACGGTGCTGTCATAGCCAAACACGTGGAAGTGACCCTTTACTGAAATTGTACGTTTCATTATACTCGCAACCGAGTCTTAAAGGAAAATATTTATGTAGCACTGGAATTTCTCTGTCTCTGACTTAAAATCTTGCAATGGAGACTGTTGAAACTTATTTCTTTCTGCACATTGTTATCTATCGTCCGGATTTAACACATGAGCTGCTAAAACGTCTTAGTAATAAGTTACCAACTTACTACCGTAGAAGATAAGCTGTAAAGTACCGTGATTTAGAGTCAAGGATGCTGATCAGAAGGATGCAGTCTGATCGATCATTCAGAAAGGATGGAAAGATTGTCTTCATGTGGGATGGATGTATTCTGGACATAGAGAATGATGTTCAAATGTTCAAATGTGTGTGAAATCTTATGGGACTTAACTGCTAAAGTCATCTGTCCCTAAGCTTACACACTACTTAACCTAAATTATCCTAAGGACAAACACACACACCCATGCCCGTGGGAGGACTCGAACCTCCGCCGGGACCATCCGCACAGTCCATGACTGCAGCGCCTGAGACCGCTGGGCTAATCCCGCGTGGCATAGAGAATGATAAGGCTGTTCAGAGGTTCATGTATTTCTGCTAACACGTTCCTAGTCGAAGATAGATTACACTGTTACTTCAGTAATTCTTCCCATAGTTTCACATTTTCAATTCGTGATGCGTGCAAACAGATTAACCCGACGAGATCCTAATCTTTGACATTTTATCCGCATAGTATTTCCAATAAATTATTCATCAAATAATTACTTATTCAGATGAATTGTCTGTTTACTCTCAGATTGCAGAGAGAATGTTACAGAGTATCTATTTCTAGTAACTGCGTCTGTTCTGTTAGAAATGCTGGAAGACAAATGAACGCAAATCAAAAGTCAAGGACCTAGTCTTGTAATAAAAATATTGCAAGGGATACATTTCCCTGGATTCGAAAATTTGCGAAAATAGCTTCTGTAATTACGGACAATGGACAGGGCTGACTCGTAGCGAATCAACAAATTCTGTAGTTTTCTTTAGCGAACTATAGAATAAATCACATTACAAAATGATAAACGCAAATTGCTCGCTAATTTATCGCCATTGTCTGTCTTTACAAATGTATATGGAGAATGTATTAAAAGTTGTGATTGCAGTGCAGATAGGGTTAAAGTGCCCAAATTATGACGTCATCAGTCTCTCCTGCCCATAAGCGTCAAGCTGGGGAACGTCCCCGACAGTAAGGACACAGTCAAAGCCTGAAGAACCCAATAGTAACAGAGTATCAATAAATCCGCTAGACAGAAGCAAGAAGTAGTGAGAAAGCGGTGAGTGTGTAGGTGGGTGAGTTTCTCCGCGCAGAAAGCAGTTGGAGGCCCCTGGGACATGTCATGTGATGTGAGACGCATCCTCTGTATTCGACCAGTGTTTCCTCACTCTCCATTATCACAAGAAAAACTAGAATGCAAAAAGTTAATGTAATCTCAAGAGAGATGACAGTAACAAACTACAGCCGTAAAAAAATAAGAAGAATTAAAGAGGTGGGAAGAGCAGGATCAGGCCGGGCCACTGGGCAACGGCAACCATGGGCCCCCTGGGTTGGAGCAGGTGACGGGGAACCTCAAAAGGATGACGAGGGCAATGTGCCCTACCTCACAGAGAGGAATTTAAACATGGGAAAAACGTAAAACTCTAACAGCTGGTGTGGCATCGTCCGCTAGCACTAGAGGCAGTGTGTCAGCAAGTTGAAGGTTTCGCTGTAAGGTTATCAAATTGGGGCAGTCCAGTACCACGTGGGCCACCATCAGACAGACGCCAAACCGACAGTGAGGTGGTGCCTCATGTCGCATGACTTGACTGTAGGCGAGCTTTTTGTGGCCAATGCGAAGTCAATGAAACTGTAGATTTTCTGTGAAAAATCACGAAGGGAATACTACCAGTGGTCGTGGTCCACCTTCCTGCTAGTAGTACAGAGAAACCAGGTCACAGCTATTCGTGTTCCGAGCCTCAAACTGACGAAAGGTCTGGTACCAGAACCCCAACCTCCTAAATTGACATTCTGGTAGCTTACGTGGCTAAATGGTCAGGTCGTTCGTTCCCTACGACCCTAATGTGACCTGTGGTCCAGACAAAGACGACCGACCATCCAGCTTGATGAGAATCAGACAGGAGATACGGGATGGTGACAACCATTGGATGTCGAGTGTAGCAACAGTCGATAGCGAGAAGACTACTTTGGGTGGGACGGCCGATTAAGAACGTACCGCCAGTGCAAGAATCAAGAACAAAAGTGACAGAGGACTCACATGATGTCCAACAATTCTGCAGTGAAAGCACTGCATCCGCTCGACAGGGAAATTAGTTCACTGTACCTTGCACGTGTCGGCAAAACCAGTTCGTCTGTCGACCATAGAGCCGTCAGTGTATACCACTTTGTAACCCAGAAATGAAGGACAGCCAGGAACAAATGGCGAGAAACCATGGGGTCAAATCAGCCTTTTGGTTCAAAGAATAGGTCGAGACAGATCCGATGCCGCGGTACACATCCTGAGGGTGCACGCGATTGTTCAAATATGGTTCAAATGTCTCTGAGTACTATGGGACTTAACTGCTGAGGTCATCAGTCCCCTAGAACTTAGAACTACTTAAACCTAACTAACCTAAGGACATCACACACATCCATGCCCGAGGCAGGATTCAAACCTATGACCGTTTCGGTAGCGCGGTTCCAGACTGTCGCGCCTAGAACCGCTCGGCCACTCCGGCCGGTGCACGCGATTGTTCCCTGACAAGAGGCGACAGGTGGGACAGGATCAGAGCTATGTGAAGTCGCAAAGAGGTAGAGTGGTCTGCACCCCTGCTTATGTTATTGACGCAGCGAAGTGTACTAAGGTGTGACCAGCACGATCACTTAAGTTGGCGAAGTGACATCTGTCGGACATCGAATACCAGTCCCAAAAAGGCTGAAGATTCCACCACACTGAGCAGTTGATCATCGAGGTAGAGTTCTGGTTGTGGATGGACAGAACAATGGCGACAGAAGTTTATGATGGATGCCTTGGTGCCTGGAAGCCAGAAGCCATGGGTGAGGGCGCAGGACAGCGCCTTTCACATGGCACAGACAAAAATCAGGAGTGGACCATGTGGTGTCTTAAGCGTTTTGTAAGCTGAAGACGGTGATGTGTGTTGGCATTGGGCAAAAACTGACCTAACAGCTGATTCCAGGCAGACGAAATTGTCAGAAGTAGAACAGCCTTAATGAAAACCACCCATGGACGGAGACTAAAGACCCCAAAACTTTAGGTACCAACACAGATGTTGGCTCACCATGCATTCGACCAACTTGCAGAGAACATTAGTAAAAGACTTACTGGGCGATATCTGTCCATCTCAAGGGGATGTTCACCCAGTTTCAGTACCAGGACGACCACGCTCTTTCACCACTGACATGAAAACTCACCCTTGCTCCACATACATTTGAAAATGGCAAGGACGTGAAGTTGGCTATCCACCAATTGGTAGAATTGAGATAACTATTAAAGATCGTCTTATTAACACCATGAGCTACGCTTTAAATGTTTATTTGTCGAACTGGTAGTCGCGTAAATAACTCGTCTACTGCATGTGACAGACAAAAACGACAGAACATACATCAATTTCAACAGTATATACAATAGCAGAAGTATGAGTCTACTTACATTACGTATCTCTACAGAAATGAAACATATGTCAATGAATATGATAGGATAGAATATGATATCCTTCCTAACTGACATGCATGTCACTGCTGTAGAGTTACAAGATGTACGTGGGCTTTTATTTCCGCTATTATGTATACAGTTCTTCTGTTGTAAAACTTATTTACATATAGTTGTTTGTTCCTCTGTATCAAATGCCACTGACTGTGGTCTACACACCTAAATACAAGTTGGAAAGTAAATATTTCAAGTGCAGCCCATAGTGTTTAGAAGGTATCCTTTATTAAACACTGTCATGTTTTGCTGTGGGTGCAGTCTGACCCTTGAGCCGCGTAAGGGCGAAGGGATAAAGGGAAAAGGCTCTAAGGCATTCCACTCACTGACCGGAGTGTTATATGGCGCTAGGTGACATGTAGTGAAACTAAGTGGGTTCACTCCATCTGCAGTTTGAGGACACGAAATGTAAGCTGATAATTATCAGATGCAGAGGCTTGAGCATAATGCAGAACAAAATGTTCAGTATACAGCATCTGTGTCGGTGTAGACAATGACATTAAGGGAGACACTGGGTGCACTTGCGGGGGACTGGTGTCCACAGAATAATCGGCCTAGTAACAAACCGTTCCCAGCATTCTTGTTTCTGTCGTTTTATTCAGTGATGAACCCAGGGACAGATCTGTTTAAAGGCACTGGGGTGCTACATTGATGAATGTTTGCTTAGGCTGTAGGATAGCCCATCTGTGATCTCTAATAGGTATAGCGATTTCTGAAGTTCATCAAGGTACAAGGTACTGTTTTCCAACTGGAGGTTGGCGGTGGGAGAATCCAAAGAGAGAGGGGACTACTAACTCCGCTGCCGATGGAATGGCTGCAGTTGTGCTCTTGGCAGCCACATCAATACCTCCACTTGGTGGGGTGCAAAGAGCTACAGCTGAGGCAAAGGCATTCCATTCAGTGTTGTTGAGAGACCATCTCAGGTAGGTGATGCTGAGGAAGGGACAGGTTGATCGTAAATTATCACAGTCACACAGGTCACCGTGGACTCCAAGATGAATGGAGGGAAGAAGACCGGGGTTGAAAATGCAAAGATCAGTTTCGATAGATTTACAACCATCACAGGTTTCAGTTCCAACCCACAAAGGGTTGTGGCCGTTGAAGTTACCCAAAATGAGGGAGGGGGGGGGGGAGGAGGAGGAGGAGGAGGAGGAGGAGGAGGAGGAGACGAAAAAGCAGTGCAGATAACATTCTGTGACATTTCACTGTCTGTGAGAGAGATACACATTATTAACAGTAAAATCCAGACATTTCTTCACATGAACAGCCACATCCTCCAAAGTTGTGTGAAGTGACTTGTTGACAGTAGACCATACATGCAAACACCCGATGTTCTTTCATAGTCAGCCTTATCATTATTATAGGGTTCACACAATGCTGGGAACTAAGGGCAGTGCATAAAGCTAGGGAAATGCGTAAGAGATGTTGCAGCTCAGTTGGGTAGTGGAAGGAACTGCTATAAGTTCACTGGAGTATCATGCTGTCGGTATCTCTTGGGGGTGTGAAGGGTAACAAGCAACAACAACCTGGTTGATTAACCATCGCTTTGCGTCCCCGTGCCCTAGCCACGAAGGGCACAGACGCCTTCGTATATGCGTGGAGTTTTACAGGTTACGCACCCTTGTGTGGGCAGGAGGGGGGGGGGGCACCGCCGTGCAGATACTTTACGACTCCTCTCCTCCCCCCTCATAAATTAAGGATGTGAAGATAGAAAAACACAAAAAGAGGGATGTACACCACGTTGGGCGACCTCTCCTGCACGATCCACACTTCCTTAAGATTTGGAAGAGGAATCATATATCCAACCCAACAATGGAGACTGTATAGCGAGAAGTGAGAAGTTGTAGAAAGTGTCTGAGGACAGAACAACTTAGTGCCGATCATGTTTTGATTTTGTTAATGATTTTGGATACGAAGACCATCCAATTACAATGCAGAGGGGGAAAAAAAACAGGATAGACTTGCTAACACAGAAAGGGAAGTAGCACTGCAAGGGCCGGGACACCCTGGGTGAGCGAAGTACGCTTAAACCACGATGATAGACGTGTGATGATCTTCCGCATGTATCACCTGCGATGCCAATAATCACAGAATTTTATGCACGATCCAGTCGGCTGCAGCATTTAAATGGTTATGTTTTAAGAGAAGATGGAATCTTCTGAAAACTTTTTTCTCCTCTTCGATTGGTGGCGTATTTTACGATGTATCCGAAATCTGTCGCAACATACCAGAGGATACTGTTTTGCCTGCGACGTCCCTTCCAAATAATGATTTGATTCTCGTGAATGTACACGGAGTAATGCTGAAGCATGTATCAATTAGTTATCAAGAGCTCCTGTCCTTTCCCTTATATTTCACTCTTTCTTCGAATTCCCTTCTGCCTACAATTTTGCCATTTATCATCCATCTGTTTTCCTCTGTTTCCTGGCCTTATCCTGCGTCTTCACGGGATGGGTATGTTAATCTGGATTTGGCAATTTTAGTGGAGGAGGATGGCTAGATGCTATTCCTGTCGCCATCTCGCGATGGCGGAGGCCGGCATTATTGTCTTCAGTATTTCATATTAATTTTCTTTGTTTTTGAAGAGTTACATTACAATACGATTCTATGTTGGTTTGAATCTGAACAAACGTTTAGCATTGTGATATCGACTTCCCTTTGTGAACCCTACTTCCTACAACTTCTCCTATGATCAGGTGACTCTTAGTTAACAAATGTCTTCACGAATATATTAACGCGGTGTTTCTATGTCATGGTGTTCCCGTTGCGCGCAGTGACCAAGTTGTTAATGGAATGTTGCACAACAAGCAATGGTTTGTATTCTGGTGACGAGTGGGTAGCGCTCGCAGATTTTTATTTCTGAGCTCTAACCATTAGTAACTGCAGTTCAGTTTCATACTGTTAACTCCACGATAACGCCCGTCGCCAAAATGTGAAGTACTGCCGCAGTATTTCGGGTGAGGATATTTAGCGCATTCATCTTACTATCTCAAATCGATGGACTTTCTTATAGTTACGGAGTTTAAGTAATGTAAGAGTGGATATATGTTCCCAGACATCACTGAAATTTAAGTGCTGAAGGAAGAATGGTGGAACATTAGCACAGCGTTTGAATGAAGAATTTTGTTGCCTGTTTCACGTTAGTAGTAATTGTGTTAGAAATGGACTGCACGAAACCAAGGTAATACAATACAAACCTTCAGAAAAATTCCAATATTTTCATCTCCACTTCCTGAAACACGTTATACATGAAGCAGCGGCTTAACTAGGTAAGTGGCGCCCAGGGCAAACTTCGACTTAGCACCCCCTCCACTCCTTGCCCATCACACGATTTTACAGTTAAGTAAAAGGTATGCCGTTCTTTTCTGTGCGCTACACACCAAAACATGGCACAACACGCTGTTCAAAGTAGCGTTGCTTGGAACAAAAACGCGATTCCTTCCATTGTCTGTCAATGCAAAACTGTAACCAAAGAAAACCACACTTTATGCTTTCGTCGCTTTGGCTCACTTGGCATAACGAAAGTGGTCCATCTATTAGCTGAAAACAACAAAACAGCATATCCGTACTAGCGACACTTATGTCCTACGAAGCAGTTGCTCAACACCGTCCACTAAGACACTCTTCATTGGTTCCCGCAATCTCAGTCCCCTTTTCCATTCTAGTGCTCTTATCCTTCATTTTCGTCCACTAATTCTACTTCTGTCTTTCTTCACCCTCTTTATTCCATTTTTGCATTGCTCGTTTGTTCCGCCCGTCACAAAACCGTTGCCCCTTAGGGTAGTAGCGATGAGGGCACGCAATGGGCCGCAAGACCCTGGAATGCTTCCATTATAATTTCCATCTTCCGTATATTCTGTTTTTACGTGGCTTCGTCTCACAAGCAAACTTTACTCATATCTGTGGCACACTGATGGACTTTCGCATATTGACAGCTGCTTCTGCTGCACGAATGTATGTGGCTGAGCTCTTAGAAGCGAGAGTTGGTTCGGCCAATGTGTAGTTATGGTGTGGTCACCGCACGTGGCTTGCCAGTTTGGCAGGAGAACAAGGCGTTCCGCTTCAGCTGTTCCGTTTAGGCTGCTTTGGAGTGAAGTTGTGCTTTGATCGTTTATGATATGGTGTGCCTTTGAGGCCGTATTGCATTTCCACTGAGAAAGATGGAATGCGATAAATAGAAGCAGTTTATAGTTTGTAGTCACGAAGTGGTACTGAGACTCTACGATAATATTTTCTGTACGGCGACTCCTGAACACCAAGTAATTTGTCTGATTATTTTACGACTTTGCGAGCTGTATCTGAACTGTGCAGTAGCTTACGCAATATTAACGGATGAATAGCAGAGTGGCAGAGTGGCAGTTGCTATGATAAATATTGGACAGATTTCTGTCATTTTACTGTTGTATCTTCTATGTGACCGGTTTTAGCGAGCTGGTATTTCAGTTGCCAAATAGGTTGTGTGTTTTACATGATTTTCAAATGTATTTTGAAAAACTACTCTTTTCTGGGTGTACTGAGGACAGCATGTGTTTCACGTAACTTGTTTGCTTGAAGCACAATCATAGTCCAAATCTGATACCTTTACTTCGGTTCCATATTCTTCGTGTATTCAGTTAAAGTGCAAATTCGTGAGGTAACAGAAGTGAGCTAATTCACGGCCTTGCATGTATGCCTGTTCGTAAGTAACTGAGCGAAATACTTCCGTGACTAATTCAATTAGTGTTTTACTCTGCATCGGTTTTGCTCGTAACGACTATTCAAAAACAAGCACTCGCTGCAGTAGTAAATTATAAGTTGCGTTCAGTAACTAACGCAACACTATTTTCCTGAAAGCAGATTGGTTTTATTCAGGATTCCAATACGTCGAATTATTCCCCCTTCCTCTGGCAACAAAACCATATTTTTTCAACATAAACTCCATTCGATGCGACTGCCTTACGCCACCTTACTAGGAAGGCCTATATTGTACCATTCTACAGGTCGACGTCGAAGTCTTTATGCATCAAAAAACCTCCCCATCATCCACGTACTGCTTCCCACGGAGTGCATCTTCCATTGGGCCAAACTCTTTGCTCATTATGGTTTTCTGTTAGGCTCCGAGGAACCCGGCAGGTACGCACCTTCGAGTACACCAGTGTCAGCACTACTAACAGACGTCCATTTGAGCAGCGAGGCGTTTGTCATCCGTCTATCACCTTGAGTGTGCGTGTTCGCACGTTCCAACACTGTACGAGTCACCGCCGTGTGTGGCCGTCCAGCACGCGGGATATAGGACAGGTTTGTGCGACCTTTTTGCGATGACAGACTCCTCGCCTAAAGACTCACGGTGCTTTTGTTCACTGTCTGGTCTCCACAGGCATCCTTCTAGCGCCTATGAATATCTGCATTCTTTTGTTTTTCGCCAAAAGAAACTCAGTGACAGCTCTCTGCTTGGAACGCACCTTCTTTATAGACGCCATTTTGAAGTCATGTGTAGCGCTTCCACTTATCGAAACTTCATGAAACTGTAGGGGCTGACGCGGGAATATTCCACGATGTCCCAGAATAGATCCTACATTTTTTTATCAGACATTGATCGAGAAAAAGATGTGTTGCATTACTTATTGATAGCGCGTCGTATTTTCAGATCTCGAAAGGTAAGCTCGCCTCGAGAGCTCCAGGGCAGCAGCTGTTTCGTCATCGCAATTATGTTCTATGACGTTACATAACTTGGTCGCAATCAACAGATGATTTTAGATGTCAAGAGAATTTCCGTTGCGTTACTTATGCGTGTCTAACCATGCCGGAGGGCAGTTAGATCGCGGGATAATACTTTCTTGGGGCTTTAATCACTTTTCAGAGATATCTTAGATCAGAGCTATTTAAAGTGGAAATTTGTGTCCACTGCTACTAGCGAAGTCACATCTAATTCAGGCAGACACCATACAACCCTAGCTACGCCACCGGCATTAAGTGGCAACATTGAAGAGCTAATGAGCAGTACGTGCCTGTTGTCGGATGAGGTTGTCCCTGGCGGCGAGCTGCGCGCGGATGCTGGCCTGCTCTGAGCGCAGCCGCCGCTCCAGCCCCAGCAGGGCGGTGAGCACGGAGTTGAGCTGTCTCCGGCGCAGCCTCGCCTCGGCGCTGAGCAGCTGGCGCCAGCGGGACTCTTGCGTGCTCAGCGCCAGCCGCGCCAGCGACAGTTCGCGACGCGTCTCCGCGCAGCACGCCGCATCTCCCTGAAACACGTCGACCTTACGTCAAAACACGAAGCTTTAGTACAGTAAACAACTAACACTTTATAGTCAACACTCCACCAGCAAATACACCATCTACTCACATTAACACGACCAACGCCTATGTTCGACGTGAACGTGCAATAACCACTCACGGACGGCAGTTGGCAGCACTAGCAGTATAGGGTATCTAATGTGTGTCTGGGGGATGTGGAAAACAGTGCAGCCGTTGTAATGCTGAAACAGAGCGATTTATCTGACGTCCAAAAGGGCATGATCACAGGCTTTCGGTCAAAGGTGGAAACGGTTAAGTTTCGAAACTATTAGCGTGCAGCCGTGGTTAGAGTATACCGTGCATGGCAAAATGGCGCTTTCCTAAACCGGCACAGAGGGAACTGTAGTTCACCAAGGTCCATAGAAGACAGGGGTGAACGACGGCTGCGATGTGAACGAGCGAAAAGACGTGCAGCTTTCGAGCAACTGTGGGCGCAGATGAACCAAGGGGGGCACCGATATTGTCTCCTCAACGAGCGCAGCAAGCACCTGGTTCATACACCAATGCCGATTGTTGTCCATCGGTGACGAAGGCTGGAATTTGCATGCCAGTACTGCAACTGGAAGCCACTGAGTGACTACAGATGGTCTTTCCTGGTGAATCACGTTTAATGGACAGATGGCCGTTGCCGTGTACGGCGTGAAACGTCCTAAAGCAAATACCCGGAAACAATCGTCGAAAGGGTCAGGGCTATAGGGAATTCTCAGGCTGATGTCATTCTGGAAGATACAATAGATCAACACAAGTATGCCTCTATCCTTGGGGAGCATGTTCACCCCAACATGCAGTTTGGTTTTCCTCTTGGCACGACAGAATCTACCAGCAGGACAATGCAACGTCTCGCACAGCTCGCGGTGTACATGCGTGGCTCTAAGAGCACCAGGGTGAGTGCATCGTACTCCCTTGGCCACCAGGCTACCCGCATTTAAACTAATCGAAAATCTGTGGGACTACGTCAATCGAGATGTTCGTGCCACGGATTCTTAACCGAGAAACCTAGTGCAGGTGGCCACGAAACTGAAGCGGCATGATAACTACATCCCTGTCGCTACTCACAGACACTCCCTGAACGCCTCGCAGCAGTCCGCGCTGATAGAGGTAGTTATGCAGGCTTTTGACAGATGATCACATGTTCCTGGAGAGTGCATTATTGTATGAAAGATGCTTGCGCGCTAACAAGGTTACGTGTCGAGAGCAGCACTCGCTGCCATTACAGAGAACTTCTCAGGAAGCTAATTTGTACCGCATTAACTTACTATCTGTTGTGGAGCAGCATTTTTTTCGCAACAAATTTCGTCAGTGTGTTTTGAGATAGACGTCTCAAAAACCAGTGTTAACGGTTAGAATATTTTAAATCGAGCTGTTATAACACCTGACACAGAACAGCTGCAATCGCTTCTGATGGCGAAGCGCTGCATGGACCTAGTGCTCCACAACCGCTGCTAACTGACCCAAGTATGGTATAAACCTGAGAGTTTCTCACGATGTAAACACACACACACAACACACACACACACACACACACACACACACACACACACACACACACACACACACACACACAACACATACAATATACGAGTGAGAGAGAGAGAGAGAGAGAGAGAGAGAGAGAGAGAGAGAAATGGTTCAAATGGCTCTGAGCACTATGGGACTCAACTGCTGTGGTCATCAGTCCCCTAGAACTTAGAACTACTTAAACCTAACTAACCTAAGGACATCACACACATCCATGCCCGAGGCAGGATTCGAACCTGCGACCGTAGCAGAGAGAGAGAGAGAGAGAGAGAGAGAGAGAGAGAGGAAGGGGGGGGGGGGGGAGACCTCATGAGGTGTTCAATTCAACTAACACAGGAAGGGTATTAATTAGAATTGTTAAGTACATTATGCTGCGATTCCAACGGATGAACACAGGCAAATTGCCTAATTAATTAAGTCACTTAACTTAATCTGCAAATTTACACATTGTCATCAATTTTCATAAGCCATTTGGAGCCATCTGTGTGTTGCCTGGGTACCGAGTCATGAAGGCATTGTAATTTTTGCAACCGCCAGTAAGTTGAATTAAGAAAGCCACAAGCTGGCGTAAATCAATAAGATTCGAAACAGTTGCCTTCGAACCTGAACCGCAGACACGTAGTTGCGGAAGGAGATGGTTTTCCCGTTTCTCGGGCGGGTCATTGTTCTGCTTCCACATCAGGTTACTCAACCCAAGCGCGAGGTGTTTATCTCGACCCTCCGGAAAATTAGCCGCAGGAATCGTCACAACTGCTGCCACCGCCGCTCCTCTTGAGGTTAGCTGCAGGAACAACATTTCTCTCCGAGTAGACACACCACCGAGGTGTCCCCGCAGCCATAAAAACCACGGCCATACGCTCTCCAAGACCGTTCATTTTGTTGCTAGCCTTAGACGATGCTTGTTCGCGACAGTATTGCTTAATAAATAGTTCGGAAGTTGGTACCATCATTATTAGACATGAACTGGCTCCCATTGCTTTAGAACCAGTCTTGTATAAAATCCGAGGAGTAACAGATTGCGCCACGGGAGACTCCACGTGCCTACTGCATCAGCCATAATCGCGTTGCAAGTTGCTTGTACCGTTCACTGGTCGATGCTGATTTAATAATTTTCTTGCGTCCTGGCCTTTCTGTCCATATCACGTATTTCCCATGGCCAGCAACGCTATCCCTTACGAGTTAGTAGTTACTTTGATTCTTCAACAAGTTTCACTGGATGGGATTCCATACTTATTGTGAAATGAGATAGGAGTCTGAGGTCTCCGCGGTCAACGGACAGAAGATTATCTTTAGCTGCTAAGAGGGAAATTTTATCAGACACACAGTCAATACACATACATATCTTCGTAATACAAACGCCAGATGACATTTATGCATGCAGTTCTTAGTGCTGTAGATACTCGGAGGAGGAGGATTCAAGCAACTAACAAGATTAAAGTTTTTCTAAGCCCCGTCGAAAATAAATTTAACTTTTTAACGGCAAGTTAATATCATAATGTCTTGTCTCTTTCTTTAAATCCCAACTTCAACTAGCTAATTGCTTCATGCTCTGTAAGAGGCCTCCTACTACTACCTAGCACATGCACTCTAACAGCACTTTTCTAAAGATATGAAACACGACCTGTTTGGAATTTCACGCTCGTGTACGAGAATGCCTTTTTGTCGGATTTTCATATTGAAAAACTAACTTCCTGGCTCTCTAAGGATCGTTAACTCCTGGCTTCATAAATATTTAACACTTTTGGGAACATCCCCCACTGAGATGACCCACAACGTGCCTCCTATACCAAAGAGGTTTGCAGTCGACTTCGCGTAATTCAAGAAACTCGTGGAATTTTATTAACATTCAAGCCTTTCAGCAGGTCATCATCATGAGCAGAAGCTGAATGCACGCAGTTACATTGGTCACTTTCTGGTTGCACTAGCAGACAGAACAACCCATGTGGAAGGTGCCCTTCCCTGTCAGTGCCCTTTGGGAATGCATAAAAGCACCTGTTCTCATGGGTAAAACTCCAGCCCTTAAGCCAGTATAGCAGGCACGGCAAAGAAAGCAACCACATAACACGGCCAAGAATGATGCTGCAACAGTTTTCTTGAAGTATTTGTCAATTCAGGTTTCACATGTTAGACTCTTTTCGTGATGTGTAAGAACTTACCATCCGTGCAGCTCCTTTATACAGAATCAAAGTTCGGAACCACATTGGAAATCGTATTCTATTGAGACGAACCCTTACTCTACTACAAAAGCAGTGAGCTGTACAAACACGGACTCTTGTCAATTGTCAGTTAAAGTCTTAAAATAGCATGCAATGAAATAAGGTAATCGTATTCAAGCAGTAAACCTGTAAGTACAATGCTGCATTTCATCGTCTGTCGGAGAAATTAACGGTAAACTCTTGGCAAAAGTAACAAGGAAGATACCCATTCTACAACTGCGCTGACCCGAAAAACCACACGACCGAAATGACCAAGAAATTTGTACCTCTTGTCTCATACGAATCGTGGACGTGTAAATGAGAAGATCCATCAAACTCCCTCGCTAAATAACTGGCTGGCGAATTTGTCCGGCATTTTGTGTTGTCTAACTTGTTCTTGTTCCTGTGGAATTTTGTATGCGAGCCTACTCGGCTGCTACCGAAAGAAGTCATTCGCAACGAAATTTCCTAAGTTGAGAGAGTAACATTCGGTAAAAAAAAGAGAAAAAACTAATTCTTATGGCATTCTTGGCTGGGAGACTCCGGAGCGCAGATTCAGTAGCCTAATTGGAAATTTTTTTCTGTCCTTCGCGCACAATGGCATCTTTCCTTCGTAAAGGTCAAAGTTACTTTTTTGTGTATGGTAATTGTATGTGACTAATGTGCGTATATAGTGTGGTGTGGTTCCATGCTTTTGTTGGATTATGGTGAGGGAGGGGGGGGGGGGGAGGGAGAACGGGGGCGGTGTCTACACACAGCCTACTCTCTAATAACACCTGAGTGTAGCAGACCTCTAGTGCCACATACCTCCGGAAACCAACAAAGGATTTTTCGCTTCAATACCACGCAAGATCACTGCTGTATTGCGTTCCGCTGAAGGTGGACCAGCACAGTATTAAGCAAGAGGCCACAAGATTTTGGCTCGTCAGTATAACTAATTTCATGCCATGATTTTTTTTCTTCTATTCGTAAGTACGAGTACGTTATCGTCACCATTTTTCTCTGTAGGATTGCTATCTCCATGATTTAGAAGAACTTTCATTTGCAATCCGACCGCACGTAAACTATGATTTCTTAGCACACATTACAGCAACATATTAATTGGTAATTTTCTATGTGCACTAAACGCGGAGCCTCAGGTTTTTCTATGGTCTGTAATGTCCAGGTGGTATCAGACTGCGAATAGTCAAAAAGAGTAGGCACATAGCTTAAGTATTCTAATGAAACAGAGACCAAATATCTGTTATAAACATGTGAAGTTTTTGTTAAAGGTAAGTCACAAAGGTTCACCTGGAGTCCAGTCTGGTAACCACGTTCGCGATCTGGACCATAGTAACATATTTACATACACAGACAGTTAAAGAACGGAAATTCTCACGCCGAAACCACAGAACGTCTGCTAGCTTATGACTTGCGGCTGACAATATGAACTTGTTCAGAATGAACAGAAGCATCCATTCCGCCAACACAAGGGAGACGAGCTGTGTTTTGAGCACATCTTTAGCCACTATCTGGGGAAGTGCGCAAATTCATGGAGCGTTCATTTTCAGCTGACAATCACAGACGTTGGAGGCTTCCCTTCAATGGCAAGTTATCACATTTGCCACAGGAATATTTTAGGTCAATTTAACTTCGATGTGGAGACATAATTCGCTGCAAAGGGTAGACCGTAGTCAAACTCTACTCTTAAAAATTAGTACCATAGGTTACTTGTGGTATAGTATCTACGTCACTGAAATGCGTTGGCAAGTACGGAAGCTGTTTTTGCGTAAATCGGATACAAACGTGCTTGTTTGATTCAGTTATTCAAATTTTTATTTTTCACTACGATTTTCATACAAAATCATTGCAGACAAATTCTAGAATTATATGTATCGATAGCTTTTAGTCGATACATTCCAGTTACACTTACTATTTGAGAGTCTAAGAAGTAAGTCAAATTTTACAGGGTGTTTTCTTCTACGTAGTGTTGATTCTGGAATTTCACAGTTATATTTTATCACCGTTTTGTTTTAATGCGGCCTCCGTACGTTTTAACTTATTCTGAGACTCTATCGTCGGTACAGAAGTCCAAACGAGTAGAAAAGAAGCAGTGAGTAGCAGTAGCAGGAAGCAGATCAGAGTCCGCCTTAGTATGGTACGCGCGCAAACGCCGGTGAAGGCCGGCGCAACCGCTGCATGCAAATGTCGTAGGTTGCTCGCTCCTCAATCACGGGCCCCCGCTACAATGTTCAAAACTTTACTAATTCAGGAACCCCTGCGTAAATCAGTTCCACGCAGCGTTTTTTTACAGTTGAATTAAACTTAATACCGTTTAAAAGTATTTTCGGACTGCACCTGTCCATTCGTTCCTGTGGATCGTTTACACTACTGAAAGGAGTTTGCTCCGCCCTGGAGGTAATGGACCGGTATTTTCCTAATCCTCCTAAACGGGTAGTGGTCCGGATGCACCAGGACGGATCAAGATCGAGTGTTTCCAACACTCATTGCAGAGGAACTTGTTAAAATCCTGTCAGGAAGCAGCAAGTTACGGAAGCGCTAGCAGCGAGAACAGAAAATGGCCAATGAAAATACCTGCATTCTGCTCCCGGTTAGGTTCCGCTGGAAAGCCTAAATGTTGAAGCATTTCGTTAAGCGGTATGGAGCCAGCCGACAGCCCTCAGACGCTGGTGTGGTGTGCCCTTAGAAGCGGAGGGACTGTAGCGAAACTTCTTTCTGGACTCAATTGTTGTTGATTCTGAGTAGCCAACGAAGTTCTTTCAGCACTTCAATTCTACAACAACCTCCAATGCGTTTCCGTGAGCTGGTGTGCATTCCTGCTTAGGCACTTCGAGGTTTTCTAGGCGACTTTTGCCTCTGAGTGAACATGCATGCGTCCGATAGGCACACCCCTTGCATAAGATAGCGGAGCCACAAGCTACCTCGACGGTTGGTGGTTCACTAAACAGAACAGACTTGGTGACGTTTGATTGAAGCAAAGAGATTCGACCGTTTCCGTGGAAATTTGACAGTGGCTTTTGTGACACTTTTTCCTTTATTGACACTAACTTTTATTTCAGTTTTGTTGTGTGGGTATTATTGGCGGAAGTTGCTACGTGTCAGTTCGAGTCCGTGTAGGCACTGCAAACGGCGTACATATTACATTCCAGTGGTCGGACCTGAGAATATCTCTGAAAGTAGCTAGATCGCTAAAAGCCTCTCGTGATTGACACTGGAGTAATGGAAAGTTTAATCCTGTCTCGTGGATCAAAGCGAGACTGGCTTATTTAGAATGATTTTCTTTTGTGTAGCAGGCATCAAAATTAATACGGTTCCGACAATGAACGTCCCCAATTAAATCCCCGGAGTAATACGTCGCTTTGTCTCATGCGGTAGCATCACCGAGAGCACTTCGATTCAGGCTGCAGCTGCGAGTGTGAAGCAGCGTTACAATACAGAAGCTCTGAGGAAAGGAACGTCTAGCTGTAACACTATTTGAATGCTCTCGCCTTGAAAGAGATTAACGTACTTGGTTTCTATGAATCATCTAAAAAGATAATAAATAAAAAGCTAGGTATGGTTCCGAACGTGTGTTATTGTCTGCCAGTGTGTATAAGGGGCAGTCAAATAAAAATAAGACAGATGGAAAAGTGAACCGTTTATTATTTCGAAAGTAATAGTCATAACTTAATACATTTATCTCACTGTGAGACAAGACAGTCAGTGACATCGAAAAATGATTGCTGTTGTCTACGGAACTAAGAGTGTACCCAGGCTTGCACGTATTCGTCCGAAGGTAACCGACGACCACAAATTTATTTTTTCAAGGCTCCACAGTCATGGAGTCGGGGCTGTATCGAGACTGTGTAAGGGCTTTCCAGTGAAACTTCTACAGGGTATTCTAAACAGTCTAGAGAAGATGTGGAACCGGTGTAGAAGTTTCAATGGGAAAGTTTCATATCGTACACAGTGTCCCGATCTCTTCCCCATGCGGTTTCCACATTTATGGAGCCCTGAAGAAAGACATTCGTGGCAAATTTGCTTCCGACGAAGAGGTACATGCCTGGGTACACTCATGGTTCAGCAAGCAATCGCAAACATTTTCCCATGATTCCAGAATGAGATTTTCACTCTGCAGCGGAGTGTGCTCTGATATGAAACTTCCTGGCAGATTAAAACTGTGTGCCGGACTGAGACTCGAACTCGGGACCATTGCCTTTCGCGGGCAAGTGCTCTGCCATCTGAGCCACCCAAGCACGACTCACGACCCGTCCTCACAGCTTCAATTCTGCCAGTACCTCGTCTCCTGCAAGGTTCGCAGGAGAGCTTCTGTAAAGTTTGGAAAGTAGGAGTTGAGGTACTGTCAGAATTGAAGCTGTGAGGACGGGTCGTGAGTCGTGCTTGGGTAGCTCAGATGGTAGAGCACTTGCCCGTGAAAGGCAAAGGTCCCGAGTTCGAGTCTCGGTCCGGCACACAGTTTTAATCTGCCAGGAAGTTTCATTTTCCCATGATGTTATGGACCGTCTTCTGTCACAGTGGAGTGATTGTATTAACAGTTTTGAAATAATAAACAATTTACTTTTCCCATCTGTCTCGTTTAATTTAACTGCATCTTATATATGCTTGTGACATTGCTTTGCACATTCTTATTGGATGTATAATAAGCTACGCCTAAATTAGTTCATATTGGTTTCTATTATTTTGTTCTTGTTATACACCTTAATGCTTGTTATTTGCCTCTCAGCTTACTCGGCAGCTTCCTTTGAGTGTCAACTAAGACTGGAACGTGTCAACTGTAGAAAGGAAGGAAGGAAGGAAGGAAGGACCGTTAGGGTTTAACGAGCTATCTACGTCAAGATCATAAGAGATGTAGCACATGCTCGGATACAGGGAAAGTGAGGAAAGAAACAAAGCGTGTTCTTTTGAAAGAAATCATTGCAGCATTTGGTTTGAGGGAGTTAGGGAAACCACGGTAAGCTTGAATTTCTCTGGCCGGACGGCGATTTCAAAGGCTATCCTCCTGCGTGTTTCCGTCTCGCTCGGTCGTGTCGACTCTAAACTACAAAACTTTAGTTCTTTTTGTTCTCGAAAAGCATTTTTACTAAATGTTTTGGGAGTATATTTTAGGATTATATCGGTAGTTATGTCTTTTGGCCCTCTCACATAAATACTAATTTTAAGTAAACTGAACTGGTGAACTACAACTCACAAAGGACTTAATATGTGTGTGCCCCATTCCTGGAAAGGAATTTAGGATACCACGTGAAAATGAAAAATGCTAACAGACAAGGAGAGCACATGGTTGATGTGATTATACTATCACATCAGGTATGTTCTCTGGGTGACTGGTTTCAGTGTGTTCTTCCGTCTAACCGCCGTACTCTCGCACCGATTACAGCACCATTTACCACGAATATAAAAGAACTAAAGAACTGGTTCGGATAAACTAGATATTTTTTTGGCATACAATCCGAATCCGCAACAAAAAGTGGGTTTCCACCTGAAAATACAGACTACTTCTCCCCTGGGGTGGGGTGGGGGGGGGGGGGGGGGGGACGGGACGGTGTGGGTTAGGGGGTGACCAGTATTAGCATAGACATATCTCCTCAGTAAACATCTTTTCATCTGAAGCTTTTTTCATACGATGCGTATTTTTTGAGATATTTAGTTGTTCCAACACACACGCTTAGTGAAGACCTAGAAGATTTGGGAAATTTTCTGAGAGATGCAAATGTTTCTCATTGCTTCGAAATGGGGTCCACAGCGTGAACCAAGTGATCAAGTAAAATCGTTTTCCTTTATTTAGCTGGAATCATTTCAGAATATGCAACTGATAGCTCCATGTAAATATGTACATGTAATCTGGACTTTAAATGTTCCTATTCTGAGTTATTCGTACATACTGATCACTTGAAATTTACCACAGTTGTCGAAATATGCTGACTGTGTGACATATATTTCTTTATTTAGTAATTATAGCTAAATAGATAAGGTCACGTTAACAATTTCTTATTTACCAATTGCTACTTCTTCCCTCATAGACCTCCTGATGAATCACCATTTGCTATCCACTGTACGTCTGTACTCGCAACAGAAGAGAACACGATGCACTCCCATCAACTATTAGCGAATCCGTCGTGAAATAGAAACGATAGAGCGCCCACAACTCAAAAGTGATCATCGGCACAAAAACCCAGTTTAGAGATTCGTACTGCGCTGAAAACGGAATGAGAAAATGTCTTTACCCCACTCCAAACCAAGGAAACTCTGTATGAACGCCTATGCCTTGTACCATGTTTCGGCAGGTAGGGAGTAAACTTTTCTCGCCAGAACACCTGCACGCAAGGCATACATCATAGTGATAAATGCTGGGCGTTGTCCAACGTGGTCGAAAGAGAAACACCACGGGGCCACGGAACCGTGGAGATGCTAGTGGACTGGAAAAGTTTTTTGTATCATGTAATGTGTCCGATGAAGTGTGTCGGTTGGGAAAGTCTGATGAACGGTGTGTACTGGCGCATTTGAGTAAATAATGTGGCACAACTACTATCATCGAACAATTCTCAGACACCACGTCGGCGGCTTATCTCCACAATTTGTGTGAATACAGCTGCGGGTTTCCCACCTCAAAGAAACCAGAGATCGATGCTGGGATCCGAATCCAGGACCTCCATTCAAGAGAGAATGACTAGTTATTAGACTACCGCTCGACTAGGTCTACTGTTACAGAAGCAGATATAATTATAGACTGTTGGTTTCTCAGGGAGAGGGTTTCGCGCTTCTTGCTGCGCAACGTGGCATTGTTTAGGATGAGTGTTACAACGGAATTTTTATAATTTCTTTGATGTGTACAAGCAAACAATGTTCTGGAAGCTACGATTGTAAACTCAGAAGACTGCACAAGCACCGGCGGGGGGCTTGGGAGGAGGAGGAGGAGGAGGAGGAGGAGGAGGAGGCGGAGGCGGCGGCGGCGGCGGCGCGGTTTCTGGCCCCCAGCTTATTGGTTATAAACTGTCATAAGCAGAATTCCGATTTGTATCTAACTTAAATTTTATACAAAGAGCAGCAGCGCTTACTTTATACTCAATAAAAGATGGATACCGTTAAATATCTTAGTTCATTTTCGAAAATGAACTACCTTAGTTCGTACCTGGCGAATTAGTACACCCGCGTGGATCGTGGTTGTTAAAATTAAAGATCCGATCTTCTCCGTTGTAGCAAGGGCTGTTTGACGAACAAGAAATCACCAACCGTAGTTTAACGTTAGTGCTTTGGTGCAGTTGTTATACCAATTCTTCATAGGAAGATTTCCAAGGGAGAGTAAAAGAATTTCAGCTGTGAATGTAACTATGAATAATTTATTTTTCAGTAATTGTGAAAACAATTACCTCTCACTGCAATGAAACGCTTACTTAATTATACCATGATCGATTTACAGACTTCTAACCTTATCACATCTACCTGTTCACAGTGAGATACAATAAAATGGTGCAATAATTCCTTTACATATTATGTGTGTGCTAACAAATTTGTTAACGTCTCCCGGTCGTGAGATTAACGAGTCTTACATTAATATTAAGAATGTGTATAACCTACGAATGTTTTTAATGTCTGACAAGCGACGTGTATACCGTGATGTCTAACTTACGTACTGAAGGATAACCTGATTGTGTAGGCAGTTTGTTTATACCATAAATTAGCAGAACAAAGTGGGAACACCACAGGTTTTCTTAAATACGTAATTTAGACAACATCATTATACCGATCTGATGCTGATTTGAGGGTCGTTAATCAACCACCGGAGGTGGTAAAATTTGTTAGCACATACAGAATATGTAATGTTATGTAGTGCACTGGTTTGCTGCATACCACTTAACAGGTACATCTGATGAAACCAGTAAGCATCGAAACAGATTATGCTACAATAGCATTTAATTGCAGTTTGAGACGATCTCTCTTTTCCTAACTGATCATACCTGCAGCCCCGATCAACGACACGAAGTTTAATCACATGTATTTCACCTTCACACTTTCATCGTTCTCAGTATTTGCAGTCAATTTCTTCCGACTTGCGTCAGCATGCGTGTCATTTCAGCAACGCCTTACTCACGCGAGGAACCACGAATTTCTTAAAGCGGTTTGATTTGCCTGAAATTGGCTGCAGCACGCGATCGCGCCACACGACTTGCCGACGACCTTGTCCTGCCTTTGGGAGTGCAGCCTGCAGCGTGTATCTGATGAAGTAAGCGACTGCCAGGAAGGCCGTCCACAGCAGCTGTTAGCCGCGTGGGGGCGACCTGGGTCCTACCGGATACTGGCTGTTGCTGCTGCTGCTGCAACTTATCTGATCTCAACTGCCGCCAGCCGGAAACACAAATGGTCCGCCTGCATCACGCACACTGCCAACGCGTACTCTAACTTCCGCCGAGACAAAGCGAATTGTCTCAATAAGGCTAGCGGGGAAAATCCATTGCAGAAGATACTGAAGATAATGGCTGTTTATCTAAGAGTCATTTTGAAGGCGGTTTCCCCAAGTCCATCTAGGCAAATGATGAGCTGGTTCCATAATCACGCCTCAGAAAACTCCAATAGGCAACTGATGGACTGCCGAAGTTCTTCCTAGGTGACGCCAATGCAACAATGCAGCTTTCCTGTTCCAAGTTTTACACTTATGCAAGCCCATTGCCACTTTTTGTTAATGCACATTTCTCCGCCACAAAAAGGTAAAACGGATTGAACCATTAGCATGTGACTAGAAACCGAACGTCTGTCTATAGTGGATTGCGGATCGTAATTGTTACCAAACAAATTATTTTTCCCGATGTGCTGTGGAACTGTTTCGACGCGGAAGAAGTGTGCGCGCATGTGTGTGCGTATTCCAGTGCCTTGCAGCGCTTCCATAGGTTTCTTCTCTCATGGCTGGTATCCATGGATGATATAAATAAAGCTAGTAGGATTTTTTTTTCGTTTGAAGTTTACTGCTGAAGAACCGTTTAACAATTTTTCATCATGACTGTTTTGCTGCACAATACGATTTCTAGCATAACAGTATAGCTTAATCATTTACGAACACTACGCCGAGCATTCAAAACCAAAGTCACGTGTTTTAATGTGTTACAGAAAAAGAACACTGGGAAGTTAGAGATATTATTAGCTTTCTCACATATTAGTTTACTGAAATTCATGACCGATTACGGGGCTGCAGTCATTAGATCCAATGAGTACAGCAGCGACACGTAGACAAGTAGTAAATACATTGGCTACGATTTAATGCACCGACTATGCAGCTGTGTGTCCCTGCTGCACTTTGATCGTGAAATGGCTGCAAAGGAGAAACCAACCATTAACTTTCCGTAATCAATATGTTACCAAGGCACTGAATTCTATAGGGTAATCCGTTACAAACGTTATGTTTTCCCACCGCCCTCATTTCGCGACAATGTCAGTAAAACGTGTGTAGCTTAGTCTAAGGAAGCTAGCTAGAATTATTCCTTCAAAGAGACATTAATGTATGTATAGTTTGAACATCGCACTATTGTCTGTTCTATCAATAACATTAATGGAAACATGGGTTTATTATTTTTCCATCCTGGACTCCGCTGATTTATTGAGTGTGCATCTGTTCTACACATAAGGTGTTCTATGTAGGATTACAAACACGGAGTTATCAGTCTGATCAATATTTTTTTCGATTCCAAGGCTGAAAGTACGATTTCTCAACGTACTCTCATCGGGAACACATCAGTAGTAACCTTTTTCAAGTATGGTTGCATAATAGGATTACGATTGGAGAGCTAGCTATCAGATGCTGTAATTGTCCGTTCTGCGCCACGTGAGAAGAAAGCTGCTACACAGACTTCATTGGTGACGCCTACAATCAGATTGCTGCTTCAAATCACTTTTGTCACGTTTTAGTTCCTTGTTATTTATGTTCCACACTTATCTATTACGATTCTGTTAGTTTTGAGACATCACTAACGTTATCTATATAAATCACACACACAGTATTACCACAGGTCTAATAAGCCACGTTCGCCACTTGTGTGGTATACTATCGGCGTAACACTCTTGCCCTCTCGCCTTTAGACTTTGTTGCACCTGAAGCACTTCCGACAAACAGCATGTCAGCAGGCTCCCTGGCGGCGTGGCGATTGTAACAGTTCGGCGTGTCACGTGACGTAGTCAAACCTTGTCCCGACCAACGGCAAGCCGATTGTGCTCAAGATGAGCAAAATGTGCGTCATCAGTGCATTTGATCGCGGGTGCCCGACACAGGGGAAGCTTTCACCGAGGTCATGCACGCACTGGACCTTCCGCTAGTGAAGAGTATACCGTGATTACCTCGATTCGGAAATTAAAAAAAAAAAATTGCAGCAATTACAGTCATCTGCTGTGGGTAACTACAAGTTGGCGACAAGGGCCACTGCCGACTACCGCGGACTATAGCGGTGGAAAGATGGAACACAGTGCGATTTATCACAGTGCAACAAACAACTCGCTGGCTCCATGCTGGACGACGACGACGACGACGACGACGACGGGTCATACCATGACTCGTAATGGGGTACAGACTCCACTGGTCCAAACTTGTACCTCTACTCACCGGACGCCACGGGTCAGAGATATTAGCGTGTAGTCAGAATATCGACGAATAGCTTGAGAAACTGAGGACACAACTAACGAGTCTTAAGCGTTTGTATTCCCCCAGGTTAGGAAGTAGATTTACTTTAAAGGAGACTTTTGGAGGCGATGAAATGAGACACTTGTTGAGTCTATGATTGTCTAGCCAACGAACGGCGTAGTAACCTACTCTCTATTTGTATGCGTCCGTTGGTTCGCCTTCGACACTTCTCAAGGAACCTATAACTTCACCAGGACATTATCCCTTCGTCCCCAGTTGTTAGAAACGTTTTAGCAACACATCGGGTCACGCAAGCGAAGTGTCCCTGGTCACCAGATTACAATCCTATACTGCGCATTTGGGAGGCTGCAGGGCGAGAGGTGCACACCCCGTTCTGACCGGTCGGTGAAATATGGGCGGATGTGACAGGTCGTAGACAGGCATATCTACCACAAGCTTTCGGCGCCTCGAGGAGTGCATTCCACGGTGCGTCGATGCAGTCATGATTAACGCAAAATACAGAAAGTAGCATCCTGTGATTACAACATCAATGAGTCACAATTGGAATCAGTACACTTTTACAAACACCAGGGTCTTGCAACTCTTAGTGATATTAAATGGAATGATCACAAGGTTCAGTCGTACGTAAGGCAGGAGGCAGACTACAGTTCATTGGTGGAATGTGGGGAAAATGCAGTCAATCTACATTCACGAGTCACTTGTGCGTTCTTTCTTAGGAGATTGCTCTCATGTGTGGGACCCATATCAGATTGGTTGACTGGCGACTCCATGGAGTGCTGTGTGCACAACGACCATATATGTTAAATTAAAAGAAAGGTCAGCGTTGGCCGTAATATTGATGGTTTATTGATAGCAGAATCGATTTTCGATCACATAGTGATCATCTTCAGTGCTGTACAAATTAAACTCAGACACTGGTGTCAAGTTATCAGTAACCAAAACTGTGACCGCTTCTCAGTTTTGGTTATTGATAACTTGATACCAGTGTCTGAGTTTAATTTGTACAGCACTGAAGATGATCACTATGTGATCGAAAATCGATTCTGCTATCAATAAAACATCAATATTACGGCCAACGCTGACCTTCCTTTTAATATCAGATTGAACTAACAGGGTGTAGTAAATGTACACAAAGGGTGGCACGAATGGTCAGTTGCTTTTACTCGCAGGAGAGCGTTGATGAAATGTTGAAAAACCTGCTTTGGAAGAGACTTTGAGACATATGCGAACTATCCCACAAAAGCCTACTTACAAAATTTAAAAAACTGTATTAAGTAAATTATCTACTCTTCAGCTTCCTACGTGTGAAGACTAAGTTTGATAACAGCAAGCACAGTAGCTTTTAAGCATTCATTCTTCCCACGCTTCATGCACGATTGAAACGGGAAGATAACATGTGGCACCATTTATGTATCCTCTCTCGTGCGTTTCATAGTGGTTTGCAAAGGATGGGTTCAGACGTACTTGTAGAGTGGAAAGAGAGGCTAAACGCTATTTGGTAGGTGCCTCTTATTTCGGCTGCACGTAAGATTTTACCATACCGTGATTTGACTATACAGAAGCGCCGCAGCAGCTGTTATGGTTATGTTTAACGCTTCCTCTTACAGGCATTATGTAATGAAATCCAAATTGCTGGTACAGGTTTAGTGTTTCTACTGCGAATGAGCCATTATGTTCGATTGCCAGCTTCATATCATCTGCGAAAGTTACATAATATTTTTATTTTGTTTTATTATAATGTAATCGTATTTTTAGATACACATACAAATTTTGTACTTACGTCCACGTATCATCAGTGGTCGCTGTCACTATATTCTGTAATCGCGTGGTGTAGATTTAGGACTTATGTCATAAGAAGTTTTGTGGTTTGCTGCTGTTAATAGCCCTTTCCCGTAATTTTTATAATTTGACGTTTAACAGTCAGATTTGACAGATTAAAAGGATCAACAGTTGGTCAAAGATGCTATGCGTTATAGTTGCTATGGTAAGTTTATATCATTTTGGGCTGCATGTATGATCTTTTTAATCAGTGTGTATGTAGGTTGTCGTCTGTCTCTATCCGTTGTCTTTGGTTAGGTATTCAATAAAATTTTGTGTGAAATTTTTATGTTTTAAATCTGTTTGTTAATTTAAAATATCGTCAGGAAATTTAATTATTAGACCTTTAGATAACATATATGAAACTTTCATTGCTAACTTCATTTGTTCTGCTTTGCGGTTATTGTTCTTTAAGTAGTTTAAGAATGTAGACGGGTTATTTTCAGATACGTGGATGACACTTGCCCTTATAGACTGACATCCAACATATCCATCAAGCACTAAATAAACCACTTCCTAAAATGCACTTCACCATGGAAACAGGAAAAAGAAAATCAATTTCCAAGACCTCAAATCATTATCAATAATTCACACATTTTCGAAATTTACAGAAAGCACACAACAACTGACAGCATTATAAATGCTAATTCATGCCACCCAAAGGCACCCAAGCTCTCATACTTCCAAGCTGCCATACAGAAAGAAGTCTGTATATTACGTTGTATAGCACAACAAAATGGTTTCACCCCGGACGTAGTAATGCAGACATACAGAAGAAAAACTA
This sequence comes from Schistocerca piceifrons, assembly GCF_021461385.2. NCBI lineage: Eukaryota > Metazoa > Arthropoda > Insecta > Orthoptera > Acrididae > Schistocerca > Schistocerca piceifrons. The sequence continues at coordinate 419,924,306 of NC_060149.1, read as the reverse complement.
TACATGCACAACCAAAAATTCGTCAGGACATAAAATTATCTAGTTAAACACGAAAAAAGGCTACACCAACATACATACATGTAAAATATTTAGGCACGATATCAAACAAAGTAGAACCCAAGTATCCAGATCGCATATAGAACCAACAACAGTATCCACTATGAACTTCACTCAGGAAAACACACATTACAAATATACACAAAACCAGGCATATACAGAATCTAATGTTAGGATTGCACTGCATTTTACGTAGGGCAGACAGGGCGCAACTTCAGTTTAAGATGTCGACAGCATAGGATAACCAAAACGCAGAACGAATGGAGTTATCAATGAACATTTTGTACACGTTACCTAAAGATCTAATAATGAAAGTACTGTAAGAGCTAGAAATTTGCATACTCTTAATTCAACGCCCTGACGGTGTTTAAATTAACAAATATAAAACGTAAAAATTTCACACAAAATTTTATTCAATAACTAACCATAAATAACGCATTGACGCAAACCTACAGCCACACCGGTTATAATGATCAAACATGCAGCCTAAAATGACAACATCGACACACCATAGCAACTGTCACCTTATAGCCTCTTTGTCCAACTGTCGAAGCTGTCATTCCGTCAGAACTGACGGTAAAACGTCAGATTATAAAAATTACCAGAAAGGGCGATTAACAGCAGCAAACCACAAAACCGCTTATAACGTAAGGGTCATAAATCTACACGACGCTGCAATAGAATACAGAGTGACAGTGACCACTGATGATATATGGCCCTAAATACAAAATCTGTATATATGAAAATACCATAACCAACATTATTATATAACATAAAAATATCATGTAACCTTCGCAGATGGACTGAAGATGACAATCTAGCCGACGTAGATCCATCACAATGAAACACTAAATTCCTATAGCAGCAATTTGGATTTCTTTACATAATGTCTCTAAGAGAGATCTTCATCGCTGCAGGTCCATTGGCTCGTAAATTTAATGCATTCGTTTGCATCACTGCCGCATGTTCAACACACATTATACAAAATTTTAGAGATTCCTACTGCTACTACAATAAAATTGTCCCAGTCGAGTTGAACGTCAGCGAACGCCGGCGTGAAGATGAGCAACACTAGGTACAGCAAGCGGAGCAAAAACGCCGCTTTCGTCGTCCGCTCTCATACGGAGGGTCTATTTTCATCCTTTTGTTTGGAAGACAAAAAAAATTTTTTTCAAATGGCTCTGAGCACTATGGGACTTAACAGCTGAGGTCATCAGTCCCCTAAAACTTAGAACTACTTAAACCTAACTAACCTAAGGACATCACAAACATTCATTCCCGAGGCAGGATTCGAACCTGCGACCGTAGCGGTCGCGCGGTTCCAGACTGAAGCGCCTAGAACCGCTCGGCCACAAAGGCCGGCTTGGAAGAGCATGGAAATAGTCTTCGTAGTTATACTTCAGAATTAATCTGTTTAAAGATATGTCACAAGACAAAATTCGTAAGAAGTTTGACAATTTGTGGCAGCACTTTGTTGCCTGCTATCCTTGTTTTGCGTACAAAGTGTGGAACTTGATCGGCTCATTCGGAATTCCTTAGGATTGCTTGATCCAAACATAGGGGCCTAATCATTTTGTTTTAAATTCGAGTACGTTCGAGAATACTATTGTAGATCGAGTGGTATATGAAAGCAGCTCTGCAGCCCATTTCTGTTGTATTTTATAAACTGGTGCAGCGTGTACTCTTTTCTGCCGGCCGGAGTGGCCGAGCGGTTCTAGCGCTACAGTCTGGAACCGCGCGACGGCTACGGTCGCAGGTTTGAATCCTGCGTCGGGCATGGATGTGTGTGTTGTCCTTAGGTTAGTTAGGTTTAAGTAGTTCTAAGTTCTAGGGGACTGATGACCACAGAAGTTAAGTCCCATAGTGCTCAGAGCCATTTTTTGTACTCTTTTCTCGCTTTAGGAAAAATCCCTTATTTGAGACGTACGCGTAAAACTGCTCTAGAAGTGGTTAGCCTGTGAGGCTTAAGACCATGGAATAAAGAATTTTCGACACACACACACACACACACACACACACACACACACACACACACACACATATATATATTACACACGTCGTTCTACGTAACTGATTTCATATTACTTTTGTGCGAGCTGTATTAAATACGACACACTTCTAGAAAATCAGCAGTAGGTCTTTAGGAAAAGATTGAAGTATCATAAGTTGTGGACAACAGCGTCTTCTTGTGTATAGCACAGTTATGGATGCGCATCACATCCGACCAGATTCTTAAATGCAGAAAAGTGCCAAAAGAATCATCATACTGCCTGAACAGTAAACTCTCTCACACTTTGGTAGAACCTATCAACTAGGACCTTCATGGTAGCGATACAGTTATTTGAACGTTATGAGAGTGGAAAATAAGTTTAATGCACAGGAGAAACCGAAAGATTCGAGTTTATCATCCTGTAGACAATATCATGAAAAGGAGGAAGCTCCGATGAGACAAAGAAGATAGGAGTTTAATTTTCAAAGGAAACGTAATTCACTGTGACTGATATAGGGAGATGATGGTAGGATGCGGGTTTCTGCTGTTCCAGTTCAATTCGAATCCAATGTCTAAGCACTGCGTCACCTCGTATGCTTTGAACCCACACGTTTTGGGAGATTACAAACTCGACACTAGAGCGATGAGTCATTCCATTTAGAGTTCAGTGACTTACTGCAGGGCAGTAATCCAACGGCGGAAGGAGGCACCGACCTTTCAGCCAAAGACCTACCATTAACTGTCGCACACCTGTGTTCGTTGACCGCGTTCACTAAATGGCCTACCGACGATACTTAAAGCTTTCCCGCGTGGGTCGTTAACGACCTATGGAGGACTCGAAGAAAGAAGAGGCTTTCGAGGCTTCGAAAGTTCATTTAGTGTTAATGTGTGAACTGTAACTATTTGAAGGGACAATATTGCCAAATTCAGAACTACAATTCGAAAGTCAGTCTTAATTTTCGAAATTTTACTGTTGTAATACCTGTATGTTTCCCTATTACTGTACGGAATACCGTTACAGAGTGTGGTGGGTCCTATTCAGGTCGGCCATTCGGAAACTGATCCTATAGTGTGATCTATCATTTTCAGTGCGATTGATGCATTTCATAATTCTGTTATGTCTATATATAGAATATGAAGTGTAACATGTGTTCAGGGAACTTGTGGAAATCTCTAAGACGATACAGTTCTTGGGAAAATCTTTGGGTTGAGTTTAAAGACTACGGCTGTGACAGCGACACCAGAGTCGAAGGCACATGCCGTCGCCTCCGTATCCCTCGCTTCATATGCGAACGGTATGCTGCACAGAGTTGCTTGGATAACTTGGTTGCAAAGTATGTTGGCCACCGTTGTACAGTGCCTGGCTGTATGTTACACACAGCTGCTGAACGACATACCGACAACGTGTTATTTGGGCACGGGAGAATAAGTCAATGGCTTAAGACCACATTTACATGCAAGGTTAGGAACGATACAATATTTAAATGACAGTAGACCAGAACTGATTGTGGGCTCCTCCAGAATTAGGGCCTACCGTTCCTGTGCATCACTTTGCTTAATAGCAGATACTGCACTAAAGAAAAGACAATTTACAGGGACAAGCATCGAACCAACTGTGGAATCTTTTAGAAAATTTAAGAAGCTTCTCGACCATCAAAATTAAATAAGTTTATATTTTTTATGACTACGGTTTCCTCGGGAACACAGTTTATTCACAATCAAACACGGCTTAGTCCACTAGATCGACGAACTTTGTCTTGCTACCCATTAGCTCTGCAACGTAGTAACCCCTGGGTGTAAACATACGTCACACTTTACATAACACTAGCCTTCGCGAACAGAAATCACGTTAATATCAGGTAACCATAGAACGAAACAAATTTTTCATTAACGATACACGCTTTAAACGCAACTTCTCCAATGTTTGTCTGAAGACTTGTTACTCCAACCCGCCCGAACTCCTACGCGAATATTACGTATTTAAACGTCGACGAGGCGTACTGTACTTTCACGTTTCCATTTAGTATGACGGCTCTTCATTGATTAACCTCTGTCTAACGAGATCTTTCCGGTATTTTAATATAGACCACTGTTGGACCTTGGCGAACGCTGTCTCTCTACAGTCTGAATCACTTATCGCTGGTACATTGTTCTACACAAATTTAGATTTGGGTTCATTCGGAACTTCGACTGCATGTTATGATTTTAGCCAACTTCGGAGTACTACTTTGTAAGACAATAAAAGTTTCATATCAGATACAGACTACGTTTTCAATGCTACTGAAATCCCTGTTCTTATAACGATCATATCAGCTGCAATAGTTGCAACGGACTTTTGATGTGCCAATACAAGTTATGTACAAAGCTTCCGTGTAATTTTCATCACATTGGTTGTTACAAACATTGTAATCTCAACTTAGAAGTGATACGCCAACGATGCACTAACTGTAAATCTTCATGACGAGTTCTGCGGATCGATAGCTACGAGTCAAATATCGTAGGATGGAGAGAGTTCAACCGTGTACCTTTTTATTTGTAGTGTTGTTACCTCATGCTGTTGTGGTGGCAAGCTATTTCAAGTATCGGAAGAAGGCAACTGCATGCTCTTCCTTCTAGCAGAACAATGGCTGGTGAAGCATTGTGGTTTTCAAACAAATCTTCTGAATTGATATTTTTTCGTTCTTGGGGCCCACAGTGCAAAATATGTCTTGTATCGACATGATTACGATAATGATACACGAGTTACACGTCTTTATATGAGTTTTATTGCGTAAATGACAGTGAGCTCATTTCGGCATGTCTCCATCAACAGGTGTTCCGTAAATACGTTAATAAGTGATAGTCTTAATATTGAAAACCGTAAGTATGATCATAAAAGTATTTTACATTCCATTGGCGTTTTTACCTTACGTGCAATATCTATGTTGCCACATAGATTCCTTATTGGAATTTGTATTTAGAGGTTAGTTTGGACGTTCGTTATAGATGTTCTGTTATGTGATTTTTAGATATAGATTAGTCAGTTTTGCGTGTTTTTGTCTCTTAACAGCTTGGATGACAGTGAATGAGCGATATCAATTGTTTACATAGTCACCACTAGAAGTAATGCGTGTAAATTCGGGTATGTTTTGATTGTTTTCTTAAGTTTGGTTCTGTTTACGTTTTTTACCTGAAATTTCTTCTGATTTGTGTTGAGATTATTATGTTTTATTTTTATCTTTATGTGTTAATTTCTAGTAGTTTATAATTTGTGATTTTTTTATAGGTTAGTTTTACTGTATTTATTCAGTTAGTATGAATGTGTTACTTAGTATCTCTGGTTTGTTTATTTTACGCTTTTTCCTGCTTTGCCGAAATGAGCTCATTGCGATTTACCCAATAAAACTCAAAGAGCAATGTAACTGGTATATGATTACAGTAAACTCTGCGTTGCCGTCGTCTTTATCGTATGCATACGCTACTACTGATCTCTAGTCGTTGCGTATTCATAAACGATAGCGCGGTGTGTTGACTTATTACAGAAGAGTTAAAATGTTGCTGAAACTCATTTTTGACACATAGAAACAAACTGTCAGACATGACGAAAACATTTTACATAGTTTATTTGTTTTCTATTGATTCATTAGTCATTTTTGTCACGAGTGTCAAACCTTTATATCGATACAGGAATATCTAATGTTTTATTTATTAGTTTATTTAACCTGGCAAGACGTGTACGGATGACGATTTTAGTTCAACAATTTTGTTTTCTAATGTGACGTTTTCAAAAATGGCTCTGAGCACTATGGGACTTATCTGCTGTGGTCACCAGCCCCCTAGAACTTAGAACTACTTAAACCTAACTGACCTAAGGACATAACACACATCCATGCCCGAGGCAGAATTCGAACCTGCGACCGCAGCAGTCGCGCGGTTCCAGACTGCAGCGCCTTTAACCGCTCGGCCACTCCGGCCGGCAATGTGACGTTTTGCTTCTTGGCGAGTACAAACTTTCTGACAGTACCTAATTCCGTCAGTCCCAAGATTTTTTTCTGTTATTTAATGTGGCTGAACCGTTGCAGTACTTCAAGTTAGAGAGAAACTCCGATTCACGCTCGAAAGTAAAGTGCCAGTCCCTTCCCCCACATAAATGGTTCGATGAGCTTGTTCTCTGAACGGAGTTAAGCAAGAATATATCATTTCCAACTGGACCAAGCGCGGGAAAGCAATTTGCTGTTCAAACAGGCTGGAGCATACTTTCGATGTAGATGTTAAAGCTATTTGAAGAGATCACGGCTTATTAGCATTCGTAACCGCAACGTGTTTTTTTAAGTCCGTTGTCAGCGAGACGGCGAGGACTGACAGTGACCTCGGGCCCTTCCCGCTTTGATAATCCACAAGATGGCGGAGAGTTTCGCCGGACAATGCCTCAGCAGACCGGTTCCCAGCCGGCGCCGACGCCACCGCGGCCGTAATTTATAGATAATTCGGCCGGCTGCAGTCCCACTGTACGCCGGTTCCCATGGCGCGCTCCTCGTTACTGACTGCGCTGCCGGTCTCCGGCCGCAAATAACCTGCCGAGATGCTCCTACTGACCAATACAGTGAGACAGCGGTAATAAGCTTTTGCTGCTCCACGTTGGCCCCGTGTTCCTCCTTGTCTCTGATGTGGAAGAAATGGCATACTTTATCGTATCTTCTCCTGCCATCCCTCTATCATACACGGCAACACAAACCTTTTTCTTAATTTTAACAACGCGAGTCAGTGTGTTCACCATTTTATTGCCTAATCGTGTAGGTTTTATGTGATGTGAAGTTCGGGAATGGGTAAGCTCAACCTCTCAACGTTAATTGAAGCTGCGAAAATAAATAACCAATGACACTGGCAAGCCTGAGTAGTGGCATCAGTTTTACACCTTTGGACAGTATGATGAGACAGTTAAAGACTTTTTCATTTACACCGAAATGAGGCGTTACGAGATGAATACCAAAAGTAAAACGAACGTAATGGCATGTAATATAAACACGTCGAACTATGTTGAGGGAAATAGAGTAAGAAATATGACAGTAAGAATACTAGATGAGTTATTATTTGGGCTGCGAAGTAACTGATAAGGGCGGAAGCTGGGACTATATAAAATGCAGGCTGGCAACAACATGAAGGGCGTTTCTGAGAAAAAGAGAAATTTATTGACATTTAACACAAATTTATGAATAAAGAAGTCTTTTCTCTCGGTATTTGTCTTTAGTGTAGCCTTGTCTGGATTGTTAATCATCGGCGTTTCAAGTTCATGGAAGTAGAGAATAGAAACATTTGAAATGCTGAAGGATATCGGATAACAAACCAGGGAGTACTGAATCGAACTAAGGAGAAAATAAATGTACGACGCAGTTTACTTGAAAGAAGGGATCTGTTGGTAAAACACATTTTGAGATACCAAGGAATTAATTTGGTTATTGATTAAATTGTGGGGGTTAGGGGGGGTGGTAAACATTTTAGAGGACGAGGGGGAGCAAGGTTTAAGTACAGTGGACAGGTTTCAATGGCTGTAGGTTGCAGCAGTGATAGAGAGGTTTGGAGAGAATGTACTAGCGCAAGGAGCTACATACGGAAATTTGGCAGAAAGGATATGGTGCTGAACGGATTAAAATACTATAAAAACTAAGTAGGTAGAGCCAAAATAGCACCAAATGTACTTTTGCAGTAAGTGGACATATTACAAGGGTTTTCGAGTTTTCTTGATGCATGAAACGAATGTCAGTGTCAAATGTTTGCTTGTGCTTTTGGGTGTTGGTGAGTGTAACTGTAGCCGATTAGAAAAGAATCGCCGACTGACTTTTTTCCCTAGCAGATCACTCACCTGCAGGGCTTCTGTCCCAGGTGCCCGACTTCGTTCCTTACGGCAGGCGTTTCATCTCCTAGTAATGACTATTTACAAAAGGGGCAATAGGGAAGCTACAGACAACGAAAGTCGAGATTACGTGGGAAACATATATTCAAAAATGGGCACATAAATGAGAGGTAGCACTGTCACAATTTTCCAAAAATTTTCACTATCAGAATGTAGAGGCCGGGCGAGTAATGGACTTTATCTAGGACAAGTTGAAAGTATACCGGCTGTCACAACAAAACCGTCTTCTTTCTGAAGACCAGTCCCCAGAGAGAGGGCACAGAAATGAAATAATGGATATCACTGTAACAGAAGAAACTAACCATCGGTCTCTCTCACTGTAACAGTAACAGGGGGCCGGCCAAAACAGCCCACCACGCCACATATCGACCTGCAGCGCCAGTATCTTGCGGCGCAGACGTAGCGGTAGTACAATCGCAACCATTGTAACTGCTAACTGCAATTTTCTTAGTAACTCTAAACAACGTAAGTGGTTCGCTGATGACTATCCTAGGCTGTTCCCAACGTAACAAGAAGCAGTAGCCACTAAATGGCGGTAACTGCCGCACACCGAACCTCGCGATGTTGACATCTCTATCAAGTGGAACGGAATGGGCTGGAGAGCAGTTCCCCAGGTTATTTATAGGCTCGGTCGATGAACTACGGTAGAACTCCGCGGTACACGAAAAGGTCCTTGTATCCGAAGTAGCAGGGGGGAGGAGGGGGGGAGGTGGAATCGTTCTTGCTGTCTCGGCCGCCTGGAGTGACCGAGTTTCGGCCGTCAAGTTGGGTGACCTGAACTGGCGCGAATTCTCAGAACGTGGGAAAACTGTGTGCCTCCGCCAGCGCGTGGCTTCATCGAAGATTCGAAATAACACCCAGAAAACCAAGCTAGATTTCGCCCTCTTTGGCGTTTCTGTGTTAACTAAACGGGGAATGTTAAATTTGCCCCGCCCCTCAAACCGATGGTCTTATATGTAGACAATACCTCGATTGCTTCTGTGGAATTGGGAAAATTAATTTAGTGTATAAATCATTAAGTTTGGTGAACTGTTAATTAATCGACTGGTCTCAGTTAGGAGTCATCTTAATCGGAATTTTATTTGGAGTTCGAATGTGATCAAGATTAAAGGATTAATTTTATTGCTCTCTCTTCCTTTGTGGTGAGGTCTGGTCTGGACAGATGTGGCCTTACCAGGTGTGTTTTATCCTCTAAGTCACTGCCTTGATGCAGTCAGTTATTTCATCAACACCCTGAAAGTGGGATTTCCAGCTTTTTTCAAAACTCACTTTAATAGTTTGACCTCTTCGAAATATAGCGTTTCTCGCAACTTCATCCTGTGCCACTGTTTTAGTTTCCGAGTAACCCTGTTGTGGTCTAGTTACACGTGTCTTTTTTATTGCCATTCAAGTATTAATTTCAGATATAAGTGAGAAGAATTATTTTGCCCCACTTTTTCTGAGTGACGGGAGAAGGGCAGTAAGTGAGGAAGAATCATTTTATTAGATTTTTTCAATAAATCTGTTTCAGGTTTTGAACCAAATTTCCGAAACGTCACCGAACTTCGAGTTCCAGGGAATGTAGTACTCGAAAGAACATGTGAATACGTCGAGCGACTAGTCAGACAGCTGTTGCAATGCCGAAACAAAAAAAATCATAAAATGTCTACTTCGGTCTTCGTTTTGTATCCATTTTGGCTGACATATTTATGGTTGCGTCAAGCTAAGGCGACTTAAGTTCACCAAGCAGTTGTTTAACAGCAAAGTTTAATATTACGATGCGCAATACCTGTAATTTTTTTAGAAGACTTATTTAATTTTTTCTCAGTACTTCGCTTTCATTTACTAACTAAATGAAGTGAAAGTGAGATCATTTTCTTTTTAATTAATTGCAGAGTGTGCAGTTTCTTTATATTAGTGACTACTGCGTGAAGCTGGAAACATTCATTACTCTTAGTTTTATTAGTTACCATTCTCTGGAGTGACGCCGGAGTCTTGGAACATTGTTGCTTGAGTCAGATGGGTAGTCTACAGCCCCAGTCACCTTTATGCTGATAAATTAATATTCCCATGAGATTCTGACTAAGCTCCTAATGGCGGCTGCTTACCCGAGTCAAATTATACAAAAACTTTAATTTTCAAATTTTACCTCCTTCACATTATTGAGTCCTGAGCCACTGCAACCGTTTCCAATCTCCGTACTAGATTCTAGTTCAAAACATTTCCGTGTAGTTGGTTAGTGTGAATTGCATCGGCACCAGCACCAAACAAAGACGTTACTAAACGCACAACCTTATTTGGCATGATCACATTACACGTCAATTGGAAAGCAGGCCTTTTTCACACATGACTGATGCTGACTTGCACCGTGGAAAACCGCAACGCATCCTGCCTCCGCATCTACGGGGATGTGTGTCACTACCTTCCTCCTACCTAGTTAGTATGCTGGTCTCTCCCTGTCAGTTCGATGGACATCCAGTCTCATGAAAGACTTCGGGTACAGGTTACACTAGACTTATCTAGAATTGTAATAGGCGCAAAAACTGGGCTCACTAATAGGGAAGCGTTAACCGAACACCGCATTCGCCATACTACTTAACTCTGTTTTATTCTTCGTAGTCATTTATGCAGAAAATACTGACATGCTTCCTCAGATGGACACTGCCAATTCCTCCGCCGTATGGGTAGTACTACTGAGACCACCTTCCAATACCACGCGTCCTACATCCTCCCCGCTCCTTCGATCGACCAGCACAGCTCTTGTATGCAGTGACACTAACCGGCAATATTCGTAGGATCAATGGGCGTATCAGGAATATTGCCGTTCAGCTTCCAAATTCTCCACACATTATTAAATTAAACGTCGTATGGTATTGTTGGCCGGGATTTCCCTCGGGGTGGGCTCAGCCGCCTGGCAGGAGGGGTCCTCCCTCCCTCCCTCTCTGTCTCTCTCTCTCTCTCTCTCTCTCTCTCTCTCTCTCTCTCTCTCTCTCTCTGCGTACAATGGTCCTTACTGTTATGTGATAGTTGGGTGTGGGTGTGAGCGTGCAGTTTAGTGCCACCTCATAGGCGACCACGACTACGGAGATGAGTTGTCCACTTGACAGATTTTAGTGAACAATCATAAGAAACCAAGAACTAAACGGATGGCGCAGTGTATATCTGAAAGTCAGAGGAAATGTACGTATAAGTCATTTTTTAGGACAAAAATAGACGCATGGTGCGACTGGGGAACATCAGATCATCTGAGTATCAAGTAAATTTTGTATTACGGTAGGACAGCACCAAGCAAAGACGTTACTAAACCCACAACCGTATGTTGGCTGGCCACACCAAAGCGCACAATTAGATTGATTTTTTTACGGCCTCAGATTTTGTTTTTGCGTCAACAGAATTCCGAGGGTTACCCTAAATAAGTCTAGATTAATGCGAGTTCGGTTTCTCAGCAGGTGTTCGAGTAAATTCTTTGCTTAGAATCTCTCTCTTCAACTACAGTTTAAAAACTGTACTTAATGAGACGTAGCGCTGAACAGACTGAACTGCTCCCAGACGCTTTTGGTCTGTTTCGTGCACTCTAAACTTAAGGAAAGCAATGTTCAGATTCTGATCTCTTTCAACGGTAATATTCACAGAATTTTGCGCCTCTGAAACCCACTTATTCAACGATGCAAAGAAATTTGTGGGTAGCAGTCGTTTCGGGTCCAGTGAATAGGGTGAATAGATGACTTCTCAGAATCTGCAGTTCAGGAATTGAATGTATTCAGTGTAGAAACATTAACGAAAGAAGAACTACAGGGACTGCTTTAAGATACTTTGTTGAAGGAAGTGATTTTCCTGAGTGGCTGTTTCCTGTTTGGAACTAACGTTCTTGCCGATTAGCCGTTTTCAATCTCTTGGGCATTACTTATCAAGCAACATCAATCAAAAATTACATTGTCAGCTGTATCCATCTACATAAAATCACAGAATTTAAACTGAGTGTTCTTGCTTGACTTCAGCAAGGCGTTTGATACAATTAAGCACTGCTGCCAAATGAACAAAATACGGGCGTGCGGAGTAGCAGACCAACTGTGTGACTGGACTGACGAGTTTCTAGCAAATGGAACACACCACATAGTTTTCAACGAAGAAAAATCTTCGGACGCACCCCAGGTCCATTACTTTTAACTAATCTACACACACACACACACACACACACACACACACGTGTGTGTACGTGTGTGTGTGTGTGTGTGTGTGTGTGTGTGTGTGTGTGTGTGTGTGTGTGTGTGTGTGTGTGTATCACATAGTAGACAACATCGGAAGTTCCACGAGGCTTTTCGTGAATGATGCTATTGTAAACAGAGAAGCCGCGATGCTAGAAAATTGTAGCGAAATGCAGAAAACTTTTAAAGAATCGACGCCTGGTGCAGGAAGTGGCAATTGACCCTCAACATAAACAAATGTATAGCTTACACATAGACAAAGACCTATCATTGTATTATTACTCGATTGCAAAAGTATCATTGGAAGCATACACTTTCATAAAATATCTAGATAAATGCATACAGAACGATTCAAAGTGGATCGACCACATGAAACTAATCGCACGAAAAGCAAATGACAGACAGATTCATTGTAAAAATAGTCAGGACAAAAGAGGCAGCTTATAAAACCCTTGTTCAACAAATACTTAAATATTGCCCGTCAGTATGGGATCCATACCAGATACGGTTGGTAGAGGAAATAGGTAAGATCCAAAAAAAGTGGCGCGTTTTATTTCAGTTTCATTTATTAACCACAAAAGCATCACGGAGATGATCAACCAACTACAGTGGCAGACGCTGCGAGAGGCGTTTTGCATCACGATGTGTTGTGCTGTTAAAATTCTGAGAGTATACTTCCCTAGAAGAAACAAAAAATGTATCGCTTCCTCCTACGTGTATCTCGTGTAAAGTCCACGAAGAAAAAAATTAGAGAGAATCGAGCCCACACCGTGTCTTCCCGGCAATCTGTTTCCTTTCCAAGAACCGTTCGCAACTGGAGCAGGAAAGGGGGAAGTGACGGTGGTACACACAGTAAAATGGTTCAAATGGCTCTGAACACTATGGGACTCAACATCTTAGGTCATAAGACCCCTAGAACTTACAACTACTTAAACCTATCTAACCTAAGGACATCACACACACCCATGCCCGAGGCAGGATTCGAACCTGCGACCGTAGCAGTCCCGCGGTTCCGGACTGCAGCGCCAGAACCGCTAGACCACCGCGGCCGGCAGGTACACACAATACTTTCCGCCACACACCGCAAGGTAGCTTGCGGAGTACAGATGTATATAATGCCCAGAGGGCTGAAACTGGCTAATCCCTAACCAAACAATGAGATTTTTAAAAATAAAAACAGCTGAACACAAAAAATTAGTTATTTAAAGAAATTTAATGCAGCCTCTAACATTCTGCCCGAAAAGTTTTCCTCCTACCCTTGTATGCTGCAAAAAATAAGAGGTTGTGTTTTCTCTGGGTATTCTTGCTTCTCGGGAAAGCAACTCCAACACTAGCCCGACTGTTGAGTCGACAGCAACCTGTAAGATGTGGGCTGCTATGACCCCTTCATAGCTTTAAAGTTTGGGCGCCAAGTTCAATGGACCTTCCGTTCAGGTGAAGCAGCTGCTTATCTGACTCCAGCGTTATATCAGTGCAGTCATAGGACATGTTGTTCTAGACACCACATGCAATTACAATTATTCAGCTGCATTGTAACACGTCACCACCGAACGAGGTACCTCAGTGGTTAGCACACTGGACTCTCATTCAGGAGGACGATTCAAACCGCGTCCCGCCATCCTCATTCAGATTTTCAGTGATTTCCCTGAATCGCTTCAGGCAAGTGCTGGAATGATTCCTTTGAAAGAGCACGGCCGGCTTCCTTCCCCATCCTTCCGTGACCCGACGGGTCCGATGATTTCGCTATTTGGTCCCCTTCCCCGAATCAACCCCAACGAATCATAACACGTCATGAAATTTTGCGCTCAGAAAAGAAGCCTGAAAACTGAGGACACGACTTAAAAAAGCAGCATTTTACAGCTCCAAAAATTTGGGTGTAAGTTGCTGCAAATAACAAAGCAGAACTTGAGAATACGTCCAGACTTCTCATCAGAATTCATTATCAATGGACAGCTGCCATCCGTTACAGTTCATAACTTAAGAGTCACAGATTTACGTACCTGTTATAGAGAAATAATGAACTGTATGACATCTGTTGAAGAAATCCGCCAGAAAAATTAGAGTTTGCTAGCAAGAAGTCCGTATCTGAAGTTCAGCATATCGTGATCAAATCTTCATTAATTGTCACGAAGTGTATCAGGGTGCCAAAACAAATTATTTAAGAACAATAATCTAAAGCGTACTACTCTCATTAAATTTATGTTTTACGCACCTTTCTTAAAAAGGTGTACTGTACGTACAAGTACATCGTAACTGGTGGCGAATACGAAAGACACTGGAGAACTAAATACATCGATTTAATAATCTCATTTATCATCACACTTGTTAGGCAGCTACGTGATTGTCACCATGCTCCTGTGGAGTTTCATGTTTGTGTGATCTCCTATTTGTTTTCGAGAACTATTTTATCGTAGCTCGCGTGTCAATTGCTATGGTAAACTGCAGAGGACCTGCTTTTATTAAGGAAATGACCCTTAATAGAAACGAAAATTCACTCTTCGTGCGTAAGAGACTACCAGAAACGAATATACACTCCTGGAAATGGAAAAAAGAACACATTGACACCGGTGTGTCAGACCCACCATACTTGCTCCGGACACTGCGAGAGGGCTGTACAAGCAATGATCACACGCACGGCACAGCGGACACACCAGGAACCGCGGTGTTGGCCGTCGAATGGCGCTAGCTGCGCAGCATTTGTGCACCGCCGCCGTCAGTGTCAGCCAGTTTGCCGTGGCATACGGAGCTCCATCGCAGTCTTTAACACTGGTAGCATGCCGCGACAGCGTGGACGTGAACGGTTTGCAGTTGACGGACTTTGAGCGAGGGCGTATAGTGGGCATGCGGGAGGCCGGGTGGACGTACCGCCGAATTGCTCAACACGTGGGGCGTGAGGTCTCCACAGTACATCGATGTTGTCGCCAGTGGTCGGCGGAAGGTGCACGTGCCCGTCGACCTGGGACCGGACCGCAGCGACGCACGGATGCACGCCAAGACCGTAGGATCCTACGCAGTGCCTTAGGGGACCGCACCGCCACTTCCCAGCAAATTAGGGACACTGTTGCTCCTGGGGTATCGGCGAGGACAATTCGCAACCGTCTCCATGAAGCTGGGCTACGGTCCCGCACACCGTTAGGCCGTCTTCCGCTCACGCCCCAACATCGTGCAGCCCGCCTCCAGTGGTGTCGCGACAGGCGTGAATGGAGGGACGAATGGAGACGTGTCGCCTTCAGCGATGAGAGTCGCTTCTGCCTTGGTGCAAATGATGGTCGTATGCGTGTTTGGCGCCGTGCAGGTGAGCGCCACAGTCAGGACTGCATACGACCGAGGCACACAGGGCCAACACCCGGCATCATGGTGTGGGGAGCGATCTCCTACACTGGCCGTACACCACTGGTGATCGTCGAGGGGACACTGAATAGTGCACGGTACATCCAAACCGTCATCGAACCCATCGTTCTACCATTCCTAGACCGGCAAGGGAACTTGGTGTTCCAAAAGGACAATGCACGTCCGCATGTATCCCGTGCCACCCAACGTGCTCTAGAAGGTGTAAGTCAACTACCCTGGCCAGCAAGATCTCCGGATCTGTCCCCCATTGAGCATGTTTGGGACTGGATGAAGCGTCGTCTCACGCGGTCTGCACGTCCAGCACGAACGCTGGTCCAACTGAGGCGCCAGGTGGAAATGGCATGGCAAGCCGTTCCACAGGACTACATCCAGCATCTCTACGATCGTCTCCATGGGAGAATAGCAGCCTGCATTGCTGCGAAAGGTGGATATACACTGTACTAGTGCCGACATTGTGCATGCTCTGTTGCCTGTGTCTATGTGCCTGTGGTTCTGTCAGTGCGATCATGTGATGTATCTGACCCCAGGAATGTGTCAATAAAGTTTCCCCTTCCTGGGACAATGAATTCACGGTGTTCTTATTTCAATTTCCAGGAGTGTACTTTTCGAACTTCCTAAAAAAATCTTGGAGAAGTACTACATCTTCTATATGAATGATAATGTTTCGCGTCGCGTTTCTGTGTCTGTACGTGAAGGCTAACCTCAGGAGCTACTGAGAGGGGTTTCGTCACAGGATTCATTGAGACAGACCGATTCACAATGAAGCTTTTTATACATAATATATTACCGCTACGCCAGACAAGTCGCCAAACTAAAGATACTTAGTGTTATCCCTGCGAAGTCAGAGCAGCTCTAGTGTTAATGTGTTTGTTTTGTGTGAAACCGATCATCCACCTTCGATTAATGTTATGTTCTTTGTCGAGGAAATTAACTGTAATAAACGATGACAGTTATACAGTAAATAATCGTAAAGAATCCAGTAACAGTGAAATGATTCGAAAGTTAGTCAAGTACGATGTGGCTCTTGGAACAGGGCTAGTTGTAAATTTAAAGTAACTACCATTTTCCAGCACGGCTCTATCAGCATCTCATCCTCGAACTACACCTGATCAAAGATTTTTCGTTTTAGATTTTAATGTAACCCTGGTCTTTGAGCCAGTAGCTCAAGCTGGCCTAGTATAGCTAAGAAACGGAGTTAAATACCTGTCACCTGAAACAGATTCAATGGAGTAAGGAAAAAATCTACATGGCCACCGCCGATTCCAACTATCTTCCTCTCTCAGCTGACCAAGTACATCTAATGACTTCAGTATCGACGAGCCGGTAAATTTGAACGATCCTTTCTGCTTTTAATCACTATCCAAATTTATTTAATTTATCGAAAATTTAGAGACACAGTGACAGTGTGATTCACTTTTAATTCATACCTAAATTATTTTTGTTGGTGGAAGTGTACACCTCTTCCGTGCTGCAATCTGTTTTGTGAATGCCAACATGTAGATTTACTTCGCCCGCTCTCGACAGACTCTATGCAAAGACTTCTTTGATATTAGGATGCAGGTTTGGCTCTGCGATGCTGTGTGTCCAACGGTACGAGATAAACTTAACCTTAGTCTTTGACGACGTTTTCTGCCAGTGTCACAGCCCAATATAAGAAATAACGAACTACATCATTAACCTAGAAACCATTCGCTTTTAAGTCTAGTAGTAAGGCAGTTTTGACGATGCGGCAGTTCAAACGTGTGCTTGAATGTCGAGAATTCCACCTAGCGATGTGTTTTTGTTGAACCGATCAAGTAATTAGGAGCAAATTAGATTTTAATGTTCCCAGAGAAAGTGGTTCTATGAGTCACGTAAGAGGTCGCCGACTGCATTCTGTTGCGGTCGACAACGACTAACATCAGAGGCGTTGACACTTTAACGAATTTATTATCTGCACCAGATTTCTTTCAACCCAGGTCGCTCACCGCTACTCTTGAGAACATATAATTTCAGTGATCGTCTTTACCACTGGAAGAATGCAGTTCAGCTGGAAACGAGAGGAAAGCACATTAGGTGGAAGATACAATGTAGATAACGTCCTTGAGAAGGATATCCCGCAGCAAATTAGTTGTGGAAGTGGTAAACGTGTGTGACTTGCTCGATAACATACGAAGAAACACCACGGTTTCCAATGAAAAACTATCACAAACCTATTATTGAATCTTGTTTCTCCCTTTGTGTGTTCATTCGCAAATTAGCATCTAAATTTCGTAGTATTTATTGTCCAAAGACAGCTATGCTTCTAGATAATTACGTCAGATTATTTCGAAAAACAACCATCTCTTGAATTATTTGCGTTTAGCGCATTCTGAAGAGGGAAAGAATACAGGTTACGACCTCAAGAATGTTGCCAAGTTTCTGCAGTTGGTCACATCGCTTTGATATCTTACTATAATACCACAGCCATTTAAAACGGATGGAAAGCGTGTAATCAGCAGTAGGGGTGACGGATGGAAGACATTGATTAAGGAAACTACATACAAGGGTTGGTTGGGTTGTTTTGGGGAAGGAGACCAGACAGCGAGGTCATCGGTCTCATCGAATTAGAGACGGATGGGGAAGGAAGTCGGCCGTGACCTTTCAAAGGAACCATCCCGGAATTTGGCTGGATCGATTTAGGGAAATCACGGAAAACCTAAATCAGGATGGCCGGACGCGGGATTGAACCGTCGATCTCCCGAATGCGAGCCCAATATGCTAGCCACTGCGCCACCTCGCTCGGTAAACTACATATAAGACTATATGAAAAATGTAAGGCGCTACTCCTGTATTTAGAGTGCTTATGAAGTAGTTAAAAGAGCAAGGACCGATCGGATTCATTGATGCTCTCTTACTTGGTTGCAACAGGTAGGTACACCCAAAACGAGATGCTCGGGGAACTGAAACGGAGAATATTTTGGAGAGAAGCGACGTTCTCGCTTAACACTGTTGCGGTATATGATGAATACCGTGCAACAATTCAACTGCCTCCACATTCATTTCATGTACGAACAGTGAGATTAAGACGAGAGATTAAGGTAAATACGGTGGCATAACGAATTTTATTTTCCTTGCTTCACTGACGAAACAAGGACAGAATGACTAACAATGGTACGACATACCCTCCACGAAAAACTGTTTGTGGGCTTTGCGCGTACAGCCCTAAGCAATGGAGACTAAGTAGTATGCTGTACTGACGGCTGCAAAGGTGCATGAATTTCACAGAACGAAAACGTCTGGATGACAATTTAGAGCTACCCAGAATTCGGCTCAGCTCACGGAGATTGGCCGCAGCTGAGTACAATTTGCGCTCCGTAGTAGCTTTTCTGTTGAAATTCCAGAGCGATTAGGTGGTGCATTGTCTTTCTGAAAGTGTGGGTGATATTTAGAGCGCTCCGACAGCACATATATCGGCGATTCATTCCTCTCATGCGAATATCCCCCCACACGATAACACCAATGCCATCTGCCTGAACAGTGCCCTACTGAAGGGGAAACTTTCGAGCAGGTGTGTGTGTGTGTGTGGGGTGGGGGGGGGGGAGGATAACTTCTACATCGCATAGTGAGGTGGTGGTTCTGGATGGTACGACTGATTATTGTTTACCAAAGACGAAATGGGGAGCTACTTACTGCACTGTGGTCCTACCATTCGCTGTTCGGCCGGCCGGTATGGCCGTGCGGTTAAAGGCGCTTCAGTCTGGAACCGCGTGACCGCTACGGTCGCATGTTCGAATCCTGCCTCGGGCATGGATGTGTGTGATGTCCTTAGGTTAGTTAGGTTTAAATAGTTCTAAGTTCTAGGGGACTGATGACCACAGATGTTAAGTCCCATAGTGCTCAGAGCCATTTGAACCATTTTGAACCATTCGCCGTTACTATTTGTTATAGTCTGTTGCACATGTCAACGGCACGATAACGTCCACTGCAGTTTACTCTGGTAACTGCTGTTTTCCTCAAACTGAGGTACTCGTAGCGCACCCTTGACACGACGACACGTGCAAAGTCCTAAGGCAAATGACTGCACGGTTATGGAGATGGAGTGATCCTGCACCTGAAATGCTTGCTCTACAGTAGCGCTCTCGTTCCGACACAACAGAAATAGATCTAAGTCAGTTCCTCACCTGCGAATATCTATAGATTTAGGAAAATAGTTTCAACAATACAGTTAGTGTCAGATATTCAACAGCTATAACCACTTCAGCTTACCAAAAGAAAAAAAGGAAAAATCTGCAAGTGACGTTTGAGGTTTGGTTGTTTACACACGATAAATTTTTTTCCGACAGATTTGACAAGATGCTGAACAGCGATACAGACCGTGTTTTAAAATACTCATAATGTGGTTTGAATTAGTTGGCACCAGACGAATACGGGCCAAAGTTGCGACGTTATCGCAAACAAGGAAGCCACAACAGCGCTCCCCTCTGCGGCGATGGATAATCGCTTGAAAGTCCATACTTTACAGAAATCAAATAAAGCCGAAATTCGTGTGTCTATGCATTCCAGAAATCTGCTCTTAATTTTAATGGTGGCAGAAATTGTTTTACTTGAAACACAAAACTGTCACATTAGGAAAAGATTCCCCCACCTGAGAGCTAATATCCAAATGCTTTTCGCGGCGGAGGTGGTAATATAGTGGTAGGCGACGATGCCCGACTGTCATTGGTGTAGCAGCGAAGCCAACTCACTGTCAAATGTCAACTAATTTAAATCAGCCAGTGATCAACGAACTGTCTGCAGCGACAGCGCGGAAGCTAGAACGCACTGGATGGTAGCGTTGGACATTTTATAAAGGCTGTCTCTCCTAAGAGTCATCAGGCACCTTTCCTCTGGTCTTTCGGCAGATATATCCAATTTCGTTTTTTTCAGCGTGTAGTTTGAGTCAGACCAAACAAGTATTACTCACCACGTCTTTCTTGCAGCACCTCGTATCGTAGTGAAGCATCAGTTTGTCTCGCTTTACGAACAAAAGGATTTTTTAAAGCGGAATTTTGGGTGCTCATTCGATAGCGCGGTCCCAGATTAGTCTAACGCGATATTCTTTTTATCGATATGTATTAACAGGGGCAGTACAACACGAATAACAGCCAGTACTCCAACAGTGACATCTGTCTCTGCCACCGGCATGCAGCAGTACTGCCGGTCAGCCGCTCCTTAAGTTAGAATGTAGTAGAAAGTAAATAGCCTAATTTCTCCTTCGCTTCATTCTAGACTGAAGGTCTCCGAGTCAATTCCACCAGTTTAAAAGTGACCAGATAAGTGAATGAGTTTACTATGACTTACAATAGCCGGCCGAAGTGGCCGTGCGGTTAAAGGCGCTGCAGTCTGGAACCGCAAGACCGCTACGGTCACAGGTTCGAATCCTGCCTCGGGCATGGACGTTTGTGATGTCCTTAGGTTAGTTAGGTTTAACTAGTTCTAAGTTCTAGGGGACTAATGACCTCAGCAGTTGAGTCCCATAGTGCTCAGAGCCATTTTTGAACTTACAATATCTTAGCAGACTACATTCTCTTAATACGAATAAAATTGAACTGAGTTGGAAATGAACGGAAGTTCTCGGCACAATAAACTGATCTTAGCAATGACAAGCGTAAACAAGAATGTGTTAAGTAGGAGAGAAAGTATGTTTTCCGAGGAAAGAAAAACAGTTTATGGTTCAAATGGCTCTAAGCACTATGGGACTTAACTTCTGAGGTCGTCAGTCCCCTAGACTTAGAACTACTTAAACCTAACTAGCCTATGGACATCACACACATCCATGCCCGAGGCAGGATTCGAACCTGCGACCGTAGCGGTCGCGCGGTTCCAGACTGCAGCGCCTAGAACCGCTCGGCCACTCCGGCCGGCTCGGATATTGGGGAAATGCAGCGAGTCTACTAAGGTGCTTGCTTACAAATCGCTCATGCGACCCATCCTGAAATACTGTGCAGTTGTGTGAGACCAGTACCAAATAGACACATATTAAACTTATACTGAGTAGGTCCTTGGGCTTCGGGACGCGCACAGCTTCTGAAAAACTTGATTTAGCAGACGCTTGAAAATATACGCCAACTATATCATGAAAGCTTATTTACAAAATTTGAGGAACCAGTATTAAACTAGAAATTTTGAATACGTAGTACAAGTCCCGCCGTACCACTCCAGCAGGGACCAAAGAGACGCGACTAGAATGGATAATAACGCGCACATCCGCATTGAAGCCGTCATTATTGGCTCTGAGCACTATGGGACTCAACTGCTGAGGTCATTAGTCCCCTAGAACTTCGAACTAGTTAAACCTAACTAACCTAAGGACATCACAAACATCCATGCCCGAGGCAGGATTCGAACCTGCGACCGTAGCGGTCTCGCGGTTCCAGACTGCAGCGCCTTTAACCGCACGGCTACTTCGGCCGGCCCGTCATTATTCCTGCGCTCCTTACGGGGGTGCAATTGGAAGTACCGTTTGTCCCACACTTCACACTGGTTTGCAGAGTATGAGTATAAACAAATGCAGATAAAGTAGTGAAAAATATTTACAGCGATCAGAAAGTTTGCATTTGAGGGCCATTGTTGCAGCGTATATGCAACGTAGTGCGATTCCGAAGTGGTTCTATCAGCGCCGACATGTAGACAAGGGATTTGTGTGACATCCGTCTCTTTCGGCGAATGCGCCGTAAATGGGAAACGTCGACTACGGCGACATCATTACAATGTGGGTCCAAACAGGACCAACGTGCTGCTGTTCTTTTCTTGGCTGCTGAAGGACAAACACTGGTAAACATCCATCAGCTAATGAAGATATAAAGCTTGCATTTGGTTAAAAAAATGGTTCAAATGGCTCTGAGCGCTATGGGACTTACCATCTGAGGTCATCAGTCCCCTAGAACTCCGAACTACCTAAACTTAACTAACCTAAGGACATCACACACATCCATGCCCGAGGCAGGATTCGAACCTGCGACCGTAGAGGTCTCGCGGTTCCAGGCTGAAGCACTAGAACCGCTCGGCCACTCCGGCCGGCCATATGGTTAGCCATGCATATCATTTAAGAAGTGTGTTAATGTTGTGCTTAGTGTTGTAGCTGTCTGGGGCACTCTGGGATGCTCTCTGGATCACTCTGGCCATCTGTTTGACATACAGCAAAAAAGAACCCCCTTGGGTCGTGGCAAAGGACCCAACCCAAGCATTCCAGTTACTGGCACAGACAAAACACTAGCACTTAGTGCAACTGGGGGGGGGGGGGGGGGAGCCCGCTCCAGGAGGGAGGGGAGATGGCTGCCCCCCCACCCCCTTTTCTGCCTGCTATGTAAATGTTGACTTACATTTGAAAATTTATCAACGTATCTTGACATATGGGGCAGCATGTCTGTCGAAAACCACCACTGTATAATAGTGCGTCTGGTTCCGCGCCTGGTGCGATTCGACAGAAGACGGCGGTCCATCCATTACGCCAACTAAAGTGGGAGATACTCCAGCACACGTGCTATAGTCTTGATCTCTCCCAATGCGATCATCACGCCTTCGGTCCCTTAAAGGCCCTGAAGAGTCGATGATTCTCATCAGACAAAGATTGACAGCAGACAGTTACGGACTACTTCACGCAGCAGGACTTTGTATTTTAACAAACATATCTTCAGCCAGATGCATCGGTGGAATGATTGCCTCAATGTTCACGGCGATTTTGCCGGATTGGCATACCGATTCTGGAGCGAACGGAAACTTTTTGATCAGCCCTTATACTTCATTTATATAAAATGGTTCAAATGGCTCCGAGCACTATGGGACTTAACATCTGTGGCCATCAGTCCCCTAGAACTTAGAACTACTTAAACCTAACTAACCTAATGACATCACACACATCCATGCCCGAGGCAGGATTCGAACCTGCGACCGCAGCGGTTACGCGTTTCCAGACTGAAGCGCCTAGAACCGCACGGCCACACCGGCCGGCCATTTATATCAGTACGGTCTATCACTTTTAATGATTTCATCACAGCATTGCACGTTTCACCGTCAGTGAAGTGTATGCAAACCGGCTCGAGCTTGGGAGCAGCTGAGAGTGGCGTTGCGCGGGAGGAGCAGCTGGCCGAGGGGCGGGTATGACGCAGCCGCAGCGGCGGCGGCGTTGGCGAGGAAGCGGGCGAGGCGAGGCGTCTGGCAGGTTAGCAATGCGCCCGTGTCAGTGGGTCAGAGTGCGTGACGCGGGTACAGTTAGCCGCAACCCGCCTCTCTCCAGCCCAGTCTGGCCACCGTAACCCTCTTTCCCAATATCAGGTCGCTGCACATCACATTTCCGCTTTCGGGATGCACTAACCGGGGAACCACGTGGCAGGGACAGCGCGTGGACCGAAATCATCCACGAAAATCTTTGTTCTACCACTGAAGTAAGATCGCACACGAAAAGGCCAGATATACTACACAGACCATCTGACACACTACGTGTTAAACATTTTCTTTACCAGCGTTAAAGTCGTCGTTACAATTATTTACGCAACATACGCACAAAAAAAGAGTGCTTTATGGTATTTTCGTTACATTATCAAGTGAGACAACTTTGTCATCCTGGATAAACTGTAACCTTTTTTGCAAACTATTTTATTTCGCCGTCTATCTAGTTCCTCAACTAACCAAATAGCGGTGTCACTGAGCATCTTGACGTTTTAGCGTCCAAATAATTGGTACGTAAAATTTTTGAGAGTGCAGCCTCAGAATCTTTATTTCTCTTTGTTATACTTCGGTCGTATCCCTTACGGCCATCATCAGAGTGAGACATCGATATCGTAGTATGTGTCTACACACTGTTACAGATTCACTTTATGAGTAATCCATGCTGCTTATTGACGTCTCTGGCGCTTCCACGTGGTTGAAAACGACGAGAGAGTACTGTAGCTTCCGTCTGTTGGCTAACTCTCAAAGTGGCCAAAAGGTGTGTGCCGAAATACTAGAACAACGTAGTTTCGCCGGCCGTTGTGGCCGAGCGGTTCTAGGCGCTTCAGTCGGAAACTGCGCTGCTGCTACTGCCGCAGGTTCGAATACTGCCACGGGCATGGATGTGTGTGATGTCCTTAGGTTAGTTAGGTTTAAGTAGTTCTAAGTTCTGGGGGACTGATGATCTCAGTCGTTAAGTCCCATAGTGCTTAGAGCAATGTGAGCCAACGTAGTTTCTGTGGCTGCACTCCCAATAAACTGAGATGACTGAAGTCATGGGATATCTCCTAATATCGTTTTGCTCAGTGTAGTGCTGCAACACTCCGTGGCATGGACTCAAGTGGTTGGAAGTCTTGCAGAAATATTGGACTATGGTGCCCCTATAGCCGTCCAAAACTGCGAAAGTCTTGTTGAAACAGGATGTTGTGCACGAACTGACCTCTCGTCTTTCTCACATGAATGTTCGATTGTATTCATTTCGGGTGATCTGAGTGGCCGAATCATTCATTAGTTATGTCCATAATGTTCTTCAAATGAATTGCGAACATTTGCGGCCCGGTGAAATGGCGCACTGTCATCCATAAGAACTCCATCGTTGTTTGCGAATACCAAGTCCACGAACAGTTGAAACTGGTCTCCAAGTAGCCGATATAACCAACTGCCGGGAATTATCGGTGCGGTTGGACCAGGGGACCCACTTCATTCCATGTAAACGTAACACACAACATTATGTAGCCACCACCTGCATGCACAGTGCCTTTTTGAGAACTTGGGTACATGGCTTCTTTGAGTCTACGCCACACTAACTCTACAATCAACTCTTAATAAATGAAATCGGTACTCATCTGACCAGCCCACGGTTTGCCAGTCGTCTATGGTCCAACCAATATGGTCAACGAGTCCAGGAGAGGCGCTGCAGCCGATGTCGTGCTGTTAGTAAAAGCACTCTTGTCGGTCGTATGCTGCTATAGCCCAAGTAACGTCAAATTTAGTCGCACTGTCCTAACAGATACATTTGTCGTTCTTTTCACAATTTCTGCGGCTATTTCACGCAGTGCTGCTTGTCTGTTAGCCCTGTAACTCTGGACAAACGCCGCTGCTCTCGGTCGATAAGTGAAAGCCGTCGGCCACTGCGTTGTCCATGGTGATAGGCGATGCCTGAAATTTGGTATTCTCGGCACACTCTTAACACTATGAATCTCGGAATATTGAATTCCCTAATGATTTCCGATATGCGTCTAGCTCCAACTACTACCCCGCGTTCGAAGTTGTCAATTCCCGCTGGGCGGCCACAATCACGTCAGTAACCTCTTCACAAGAATCATATGAGACCGAACGACGGCTCCTCCAATGCACTGAAGCCGGCCGGAGTGGCCGAACTGTTCTAGGCGCTACAGTCTGGAACCGCGCGACCGCTACGGTCCCAGGTTCGAATCCTGCCTCGGGCGTGGATGTGTGTGATGTCCTTAGGTTAGTTAGGTTTAAGTAGTTCTAAGTTCTAGGGGACTGATGACCATAGATGTTAAGTCCCATAGTGCTCAGAGCCTTAAACGTAAATGCGAGTAAATGAAACATATTGCGCATACACAAGAAAAGCAATCCACTACTGTGCAACTACATTATTGATGAAAACTTGCTGGAAACAGCATGTGCTGTAAAATATGTATGAGTACCTATCCAGAGCAACCTGAAATTTAATCATCGCACAATAGAAAAAGCAGATGCCAGACAAATTCGTAGGAAGTACCTTAAGAAGATTTTACTTATCCATGAAGGAAGTGGCTTAAAAAGCGCTTGTTCGATCGATTCTAGAGTATTTATCATCAATTAGATCTCTACACACACACACACACACACACACACACACACACACACACACACACACACACACACACACACAGAGAGAGAGAGAGAGAGAGAGAGAGAGAGAGAGAGAGGACGGACGCTACAAGAATTGTATTTTGCCTCACGGAGTGGTTTACTATTTAGATTTCCAGAGGGTACTTTCCGGGAAGAGTTGGACAAAATGTTACTTCCTCCAACATACATCTCACGAAATGACCACGATGAGAAAATTCGAGACATTAGAGCTAATACAGAGGCTTACCGACAATCATTCTTCCCACGCGCCATTTGTGAGTGGAACAGTGAATGGGGGGGGGGCTTGGGGGTGGGGGACGGCATGGAGATCAGTGGTACCGGAAGTCACACACCATGAAGTGGCTTGAGGATAACTGACGTAGGTTCAAAATTAAAAGCATTTGTGCCTGCACCAGCGTTGTACTCTGTCCTGCCTTACACAACTGGCATACCTCCGACCTCCCCATTCTTTGAAAGTCTGATACCTCGTCACCCACACATGGTTTCAAAAATGGTTCAAATGGCTCTGAGCACTATGAGACCTGACTTCTGAGGTCATCAGTCCCCTAGAACTTAGAACTACTTAAAACTAACTAACCTAAGGACATCACACACATCCATGCCCGAGGCAGGATTCGAACTTGCGACCGTAGCAGTCGCGCGGTTCCGGACTGCGCGCCTAGAACCGCGAGACCACCGCGGCCGGCAATCTAGTGAGTTATCAGGATATTCTTGTTACTGTACAAGTTGTCATTTCACTGTGGCGAAAGTGCGGTATCAGTCATCCATAAACAAACTGGGTTTCATATGTGGAGAGTACTTTCCTCCATTCACTCTTGTCAATCCCCATGTTGGTGATATACAGTAAGCATGGATAGCCATAGATGTACAACAGTGAACTGACACTCACTTGTAAACTTATGAAATAATGACTAACATCCACTCCTTAGTTTACTAAGCTCTCCAAACAATTTTATTCCCGACATTGTTGGATTCTGTTGTGTGGTTAACGCCAGGTATACATCCAATGGTTGATGTTACTTTTCGTCTATGTTCTGGAGACCACGGTTGATATCCCCGTATTTCGGAACCGGTATCAAAGGTGTGAAATGTCACCGTAGCACATTCGTCATTGCCAAGATCGCGAGCTAATCAGTTGTGTCAAGATGTCCAGAGATTGTCTTGCAGAACATGATCCACAGGGTGTCTTGATGTACACTACATACTGTCGCAGTTACACCACATACACTACGAACAATTGACTTAACGTGTGCAACTTCTTACTTCCATTTTTTAAGTCGCGTTTCTATCTGAAGCCGTATTCCATAGAAACACGAAAATTCTGGTGTGTTGTTAAACCTTTACTTAGTTGCAGTGACTTATGATATTCTAACTATATTCCACTTTTTACGATTATGCTTAGATTTTTAGGGCTTAACCTGAATGAGCTGGGTTGGCGCGAGAGAGCAAACTTTATGGTGAACGAATGGTACTACGAAGTACCGAGGTGCAATCCAGTGGCAGGTAACCATGTTTTAATAGTACGTGTCGATGATGATGCACACTTTTCAGCCGGCGAACGATGTGGCTGTGCGGCTCCTTGCTTATAAAGGCAATTTTGCCTATAGTGGCGTGACCAGATGACGTAGTGGGAGCACCGCCTATCGTCAGTTGCCAGGTTCAAAAAAATGGCTCTGAGCACTATGGGACTTAACTTCTGAGGTCATCAGTCCCCTAGAACTTAGAACTACTTAAACCTAACTAACCTAAAGACATCACACACATCCATGCCTGAGGCAGGATTCGAACCTGCGACCGTAGCGGTCGCGCGGCTCAACACTGTAGCGCCGAGAACTGCTCGGCCACTCCGAGTTGCCAGGATCTCGCAACTTCTCTACCTGCATAACGTCAATATTTTCCTCAGCGGAATCGACGTCACTATCCGGTCTAAGTACAACAAACATTGTTTACTTAAAATTTTGTTGGCATACGTCTTTCTGAAGATACGTGGGAACACCGAACGTAAAGGAGCTGGCAACTAATGATACATGTTAGACAATCACTTGGTACATTCAAGCCACGATTTGGACGTATTCGTTCACCGGCTTACTACAGTTACAAGACTTGCTTGACTGTACTGTTGTCAGAAACGTTTGTGGTGAGAATTCCGAATAAGATCATCTTATGCCACAATCCGTTCAGTCCGTTTGCAGTCTCCACTTCGGGCACGCTACATCGAGCGCTTCGTGTGCCACTACAGGAAACCATTCAATGAGGATGTGAAGACCACGCTACCCGGCTCATCCGCCAGAATGGCTGCTGAATTTTTGGATGATATCGTCGAACCACATGACGTTTCCCCTAGTTATTCCTGGGTTTCCACATTGAAGCCCCAAATAAATTGGTATAGGCATACGTATTCAAATACAGATATATGTAAACAGATTGCGGCCCTGCGGTCGGCAATGTCGATATAAGACAACAAGTGTCTGGTGCAGTTGTCAGGTCGGTTACTGCTGCCACTATGGCAGGTTATCAAGATTTAAGTGAGATTGAATGTGGTGTTACAGTTGTACCGTGAATATCAGGAATCCGGTAAAACATCAAATATCTGACATCGCTGTGGCCGGAAAAAGATCCTGCAAGAACGGGACCAACGACGACTGAAGAGAATCGTTCAACGTAACAGAAGTGCAACCCTTCCGCAAATTGCTGCACATTTCAGTGCTAGGTCATTGACAAGTGTAAGCGTGCGAACCATTCAACGGAATATCATCGATATGGGTTTTAGGAGCCGAAGGCCCTCTCGTGTACCCTTGACTACTGCACGACACAAAACGTTACGCCTGTCCTGGGCCCCTCAACATCGACATTGAACTGTTGGTGACGAAACGTCTTGCCTCGTTGGACGAATCTCGTTTCAAGTTTTATCGAGCGGAGGGAAGTGTACGGGCATGGGGACAACCTCATGAATCCATAGACCCTGCATGTCAGCAGAGGACTGTTCAAGCTGGTGGATGCTCTGTAATTGTGTGCGGCGTGTGCATCTGGAGTGATATGGGACCCCTGACACGTCTAGGTACGGCTCTGACAGGTGACACGTACGTGTTAACACCTGCATCCATTCGTGTCCATTGTGCATTCCGATGGGCTTGGACAATTCCAGCAGGACAATGCGACACCCCCGATATCCAGAATTGCTACAGAGTCGCTCTAGGAACGCTCTTCCGAGTTTAAACACTTCCGCTGGCCACCAAACTCCCCAGACATGAAAATTATTGAGGATATTTGGGATGCCATGCAACGTGCTGTTCAGGAGAGATCTCCATCCCCTCGTACTCTTACTGATTTATGGACAGCCCTGTAGAATTCGTGGTGTCAGTTCACTCCAGCGCTACTTCAGACAGTAGTCGAGTCCATGCCACGTCGTGTTGCAGCACTTCTGCGTGCTGGCGGGGGCTCTACGCGATATTAGGCAGGAGTACCAGTTTCGCTGTCTCTTCAGTGTAGAAGTTTAGACTTATTATTTTTTTAGGTAGTTGAGATGAAAGTGTTGTCTAAACAATTACGGTATATCTGTAAACCTGTTGGGCGACCTTAGGTAACACACCACCAATTGCCAATGAATAAAATTCAGTCGTTTATCCTATGCCTGACGTGCGCATGTTAAATCCTATGCGACGTGTTTTTCATATGAATGAAACGTTTGTGGAGAAAGAGAATGATTTAGCTGAAGATGAATTAGTCGTGCATATGTAAATCTTCGATGATGTGCGTGCATAAAACATACGAAGGAGATTACGCCTAGTCACAAGATGAAATTTTTGGTCTAAGTTAGTTACAGCAGTAAAGATTGAGCGTAGGTTTCCATAAAAATATACTGCTTGGAAGTGAATTGATCCAGTTGCGTCAAGTGACACCATGAAGTGTATATGCCACATGTTACTTCAATAATGAGCCTGTTTCCTTTTTAACGCCACTACAGTGAGCTGTCTCAACTAAAATATAATAATGAAAACTAAGTATTTCCGAAAACTATAGCCAGAAATTTATTATTACTGGTACAGAACGTTTATCACGACATTTAATAGACTAACGTTATCAGACTTCCAAATGATTTTTCTGTTACACATCCCATGTGGTGACAGCTCATTTCTTCAAGCTTACACATTTTGTCTTTGAGACCCAGTCCTTCCTCCCTCAAACTACAATTTTATTTATTTTGTTTTTAAGTACCACTGCCTTAGCATGAAACCACTGACACTACGAAAGCCGTTGCATCGGTAGTTTCACGCTAAAGACACTGGTTCTTAATAATGAAACTAATAAAATGGTGGTTTGAGGCAGAAACCACTGGGGCTCCAAGGGATAAGAAGCCAGAGTGAAAAGGCAGCTACTACGCTGTGGTTCAGTGGAAGATTCATATATACGAGTATATGGTTCATATGGCTCTGAGCAATATGGGACTTAACTTCTAAGGTCATCAGTCCCCTAGAACTTAGAACTACTTAAACCTAACTAACCTAAGGACATCACACACATCCATGCCCAAGGCGGGATTCGAACCTGCGACCGTAGCAGTCGCGTGGTTCCGGACTGAAGCGCCTAGAACCGCTCGGCCACCCTGGCCGGAAGTGGAAGATTCCGTCTACATCTCGGTTCTACTAAAATCATTACAGCACAAAGACATACCACGCTTTAAGAGGTCTAAAGGCTAGTAACATTTTAAATCATCTCCTTAAGACACCCAGCTGCGAAAATTAAGTAGCTGGTGATGACTAGCTTCTCTTGACACGTTACTTTCGTCCTGGCCTCTGTGCTGCTGTGGCGTCGCACCGAGGTACACTCGCGCCGGTGGTCTGAAACCACCCACTCTCTACGATGCGCGAAGTGGCAGACCGATTAAGCGACGTACTGCTCTCCGGATTTAATAGGAAACATGTAATGGATTAATTCTCTACACTCAGACTATGAAATCAATGTAAATCAGACGCCAGCCTTGATTTGAGCTGCCGGACAGGGTTAAAATTCTCACTACTCCAGTGTCAATAATTGCAGCCCTGTATCAACCCACCTATGATGAAAATGTTTCTGAGATGCGACAAGTTGACTGGAAAGTACAGGGAATGAGTGGGGGTGGTGGGGGGGGGGGCAGAGAGGGGAATAATTAGGTATACGATACACTGAGGTGACAAAATTAATGGAATAACTATATGCACATATACAGATGAATGTATTATTGCGTACACAGGTATAAAGGGCAGTGCATTGGCGGAGCTAGCATATGTACACAGGCGTTCCACGTGAAAATTTTTTCGAACGTGATTGTGGGCGCACATCGGGAATTAACAGACTTTGAACGCGATATGGTAGTTGGAGCTAGACAAATGGAAGTCCTATTTCGGAAATCTTTAGAGAATTCAATATTCAGACATCCACAGTGTCAAGAGTGTGTCAGGTATTACCTATCACAAGTAACACAGTGGCCGACCGGAAGGTGCGGAGTGTGCGCAAAGTTGTCGATACTAACAGACAAGCTACACTAGGCGAGAAATAACCACAGAAATCAATGTAGGACGTACGACGAATGTATCCGTTAGGGCAGCGCGACGAAATTTGGCGTTAATGGGCTATGGCAACCAACGACCGACGCGAGTGGCTTTGCTAACACATCGCCTGCAGCGCCTCTCCTGGGCTCATGATCATATTTGTTGGAATCTAGAAGAATGGGAAACTGTAGTCTTGTCAGATGAGTCTCGATTTCAGTTGGTAAGAGCTAATGGTAGGGTTCGAGCGTGGCGTAGACCCCACAAAGCCATCGTCTCAGGCTGTCAACAAGGCAGTATGCAAGCTGGTAGTGGCTCCATAATTGCGTGGGCTGTGTTTACATGGGTCTCTGGTTGGGAATCGTTATCTACGACTACTTTGAGACCATTTTCAGCTATTCATGCATTTAATGTTCCCAAACAACCATGAATTTTTTATGGATGTCAATACGCCATGTAACTGCGCTTCAATTGATCACGATTGATTTAAGAATATTTTGGGTAATTCGAGCGAATGATTTGGCCACCCAGATCGCTCGACATGAATCCCATCGAACATTATCGTGAAAAAATCGGGAGGCCAAAATGTCTTCCTTTGCACTCTGTGTGGTTCTTTACTCGATACGGGAACGAGGTATTGATATCGTTCATGAACAGAGAATTGATATATTAATTTATTCTTCGTCTAATATCAAATAGCAAAAATAATACATGTCTTCGTTGCTTTATTTGCAGCGTCAGTTGCTAACAGGAGAATGAATGTAGAAATATCTACGGATAGAAAAGATTTATAAATCTGTCACTCTTCAATACAATGTATTCAGATGATGTGGAGCCCTGGTCACTATGAAAGTCTGTAAATATTATTCAGCTGTCAAACACAAAATGGAGCTCAGTGCATAAATGTTCGAACGTAAGTACACCGGCCGCTGGAGTCCCGGAGAAGGGACGCTTGCCGGCCGCTTTGGCCAAGCGGTTATAGGCGCTTCAGTCCGAAACCGCGCTGCTGCTGCGGTCGCAGGTTCGAATCCTGCCGCAGGCATGGATGTGTATGATGTCCTTAGGTAAGTTAGGTTTAAGTAGTTCTGAGTCTAGGGGACTGATGACCTCAGATGTTATGTCCCATAGGGTTTACAGCCATCTGAACCATTTGAAGGGATGCCTGCAGCTCATTGGCAGCGGCGCAATCATTCGTAGCAACGCCGTCGTGCCGCTGAAAGTGCAGCCGACCGGATAACGGCCGATACCGCATTAACAAGGTTACCACGCGGCAATCAAATTTTTAAATTTTTTATAATTACGATACGTAAACTTTAGTACTCAACTAATGATCCCCATAATAGTTCGTTTTAACTCAAAAGTTCTCGAGAAATTTTACTTTGAAGTTTTCCAAACGTCTTCAGGAAGCTAAATCAAGATCAATTTTTATCGACAGGTCGTGTGGATGTGTGATGAAATACACGCCTACCACGTAGGCTGATGTAAATTTCCAAACAGAGGTGCACATTCAACTAGCAGTTTCGTGAAGTTTAAAACACAATTCGGTCACTTTTGTTTTTATCCGTATATTCGAATACCTACGACATTTAAATAGAAATGTCATCATATACATGTCAGCTAATATATCTAATTACGAATTTTATGGAAAATGTATTTTATTTCTAAATAAATACCACACACAAAAATCCAGTTTTCATTGCAAATATAAGTTCTTAATTATTGGGCTTTTGTAAATGATTGTTTAAATTAAAAAAATTAAGTGTCTCTTTCATCCTTACGTCTTTCATGCCTCATGAATATGTTCATGCAACGTGAACCGTTGCTTAAAATTTTCGCAGGATTGGGAGTCTAACCTGTGGCGAGCGCTCTGTCGCACAGCCATACAACACGTCTAAATAAACTGACCATGCTTTAACATATTAAAGACGGTCGGAATACTTCAAAGTCTATTTTCTCGAGAATGTTTGACTGTTCTATCTTTTTAGGGATAATTAATATTTGAGATCGGAAATTCACGTCCTACAAATTTAAAAAACATCCCAAAGCCGATTGCCGTGTGGTTCCCTTGTCATTATATACTTACGTAACGGCTGTACAGTCAAGGCTTCAGAAGCTGATTAAGAAAAAACGTTTGTTAAACTACTTAGATTCTCAGTCTCTAATGCTCAGACACTAACACAGCACCATCAGGCGCCACACAAAGCATTCTTTCAATGTATCACATCTGGACCGTACTGTGCGTTATACTAATCTTATTTCATTCACATCTACTCATTAGTTTCGAACTGACTCCCAGTTTTAATTACATCTGTTCTGCACACTTTTGTTTTTTTTTGTTTATCAGTCTACTGACTGGTTTGATGCGGGCCGCCACAAATTCCTTTCCTGTGCTAACCTCTTCATCTCAGACTAGCACTTGCAACCTACGTCCTCAATTATTTGCTTGACGTATTCCAATCTCTGTCTTCCTCTACAGTTTTTGCCCTCTACAGCTCCCTCTAGTACCATGGAAGTCATTCCCTCATGTCTTAGCAGATGTCCTATCATCCTGTCCCTTCTCCTTATCAGTGTTTTCCACATATTCCTTTCCTCTCCGATTCTGCGTAGAACCACCTCATTCCTTACCTTATCAGTCCACCTAATTTTCAACATTCGTCTATAGCACCACATCTCAAATGCTTCGATTCTCTTCTGTTCCGGTTTTCCCACAGTCCATGTTTCACTACCATACAATGCTGTACTCCAGACGTACATTCTCAGAAATTTCTTCCTCAAATTAAGGCCGGTATTTGATATTAGTAGACTTCTCTTGACCAGAAATGCCTTTTTTGCCATAGCGAGTCTGCTTTTGATGTCCTCCTTGCTCCGTCCGTCATTGGTTATTTTACTGCCTAGGTAGCAGAATTCCTTAACTTCATTGACTTCGTGACCATCAATCCTGATGTTAAGTTTCTCGCTGTTCTCATTTCTACTACTTCTCATTACCTTCGTCTTTCTCCGATTTACTCTCAAACCATACTGTGTACTCATTAGACTGTTCATTCCGTTCAGCAGATCATTTAATTCTTCTTCACTTTCACTCAGGATAGCAATGTCATCAGCGAATCGTATCATTGATATCCTTTCACCTTGTATTTTAATTCCACTCATGAACCTTTCTTTTATTTCCATCATTGCTTCCTCGATGTACAGATTGAAGAGTAGGGGCGAAAGGCTACAGCCTTGTCTTACACCCTTCTTAATACGAGCACTTCGTTCTTGATCGTCCACTCTTATTATTCCCTCTTGGTTGTTGTACATATTGTATATGACCCGTGTCTCCCTATAGCTTACCCCTACTTTCTTCAGAATCTCGAACAGCTTGCACCATTTTATATTGTCGAACGCTTTTTCCAGGTCGACAAATCCAATGAAAGTGTCTTGATTTTTCTTTAGCCTTGCTTCCATTATTAGCCGTAACGTCGAATTGCCTCTCTCGTCCCTTTACTTTTCCTAAAGCCAAACTGATCGTCACCTAACGCATTCTCAATTTTCTTTTCCTTTCTTCTGTACATTATTCTTGTAAGCAGCTTCGATGCATGAGCTGTTAAGCTGATTGTGCGATAATTCTCGCACTTGTCAGCTCTTGCCGTCTTCGGAATTGTGTGGATGATGCTTTTCCGAAAGTCGGATGGTATATCGCCAGACTCATATATTCTACACACCAACGTGAATAGTCGTTTTGTTGCCACTTACCCCAATGATTTTAGAAATTCTAATGGAATGTTATCTATCCCTTCTGCCTTATTTGATCGTAAGTCCTCCAAAGCTCTGTTAAATTCCTATTCTAATACTGGATCCCCTATCTCTTCTAAATCGACTCCTGTTTCTTCTTCTATCACATCAGACAAATCTTCACGCTCATAGAGGCTTTCAATGTATTTTTTCCACCTATCTCTTCTCTCCTCTGCATTTAACAGTGGAATTCCCGTTGCACTCTTAATGTTACCACCGTTGCTTTTAATGTCACCAAAGGTTGTTTTGACTTTCCTGTATTCTGAGTCTGTCCTTCCGACAATCATATCTTTTTCGATGTCTTCACATTTTTCCTGCAGCCATTTCGTCTTAGCTTCCCTGCACTTCCTATTTATTTCATTCCTCAGCGACTTGTATTTCTGTATTCCTGATTTTCCCGGAACATGTTTGTACTTCCTCCATCAATCAACTGAAGTATTTCTTCTGTTACCCATGGTTTCTTCGCAGCTACCTTCTTCCTTCCCAACTTCTGTGATGGCCCTTTTTAGAGATGTCCATTCCTCTTCAACTGTACTGCCTACTGCGCTATTCCTTATTGCTGTATCTATAGCGTTAGAGAACTTCAAACGCATCTCGTCATTCCTTAGTACTTCCGTATCCCACTTCTTTGCGTATTGATTCTTCCTGACCAATGTCTTGAACTTCAGCCCACTCTTCATCACTACTGTATTGTGATCTGAGTTTATATCTGCTCCTGGGTACGCCTTACAATCCAGTATCTGATTTCGGAATCTCTGTCTGACCATGATGTAATCTAATTGAAATCTTCCCGTATCTCCCGGCTTTTTCCAAGTATACCTCCTCCTCTTGTGATTCTTGAACAGGGTATTCGCTATTACTAGTTGAAACTTGTTACAGAACTCAATTAGTCTTTCTCCTCTTTCATTCCTTGTCCCAAGCCCATATTCTCCTGTAACCTTTTCTTTTACTCCTTCCCCTACAACTGCGTTCCAGTCGCCCATGACTATTAGATTTTCGTCCCCCTTTACATACTGCATTACCCTTTCAATATCCTCATACACTTTCTCTATCTGTTCATCTTCAGCTTGCGACGTCGGCATGTACACCTGAACTATCGTTGTCGGTGTTGGTCTGCTGTCGATTCTGATTAGAACAACCCGGACACTGAACTGTTCACAGTAACACATCCTCTGCCCTACCTTCCTATTCATAACGAATCCTACACCTGTTATACCATTTTCTGCTGCTGTTGATATTACCCGATACTCATCTGACCAGAAATCCTTGTCTTCCTTCCACTTCACTTCAATGACCCCTACTATATCTAGATTGAGCCCTTGCATTTCCCTTTTCAGATTTTCTAGTTTCCCTACCACGTTCAAGCTTCTGACATTCCACGCCCCTACTCGTAGAACGTTATCCTTCCGTTGATTATTCAATCTTTTTCTCCTGGTAACCTCCCCCTTGGCAGTCCCCTCCCGGAGATCCGAATGGGGGACTATTCCGGAATCTTTTGCCAATGGAGAGATCATCATGACACTTCTTCAAATACAGGCGACATGTCCAGTGGATACACGTTACGTGTCTTTAATGCAGTGGTTTCCATTGCCTTCTGCATCCTCATGTCGTTGATCATTGCTGATTCTTCCGCCTTTAGGGGCAATTTCCCACCCCTAGGACAAGAGAGTGCCCTGAACCTCTATCCGCTCCTCCGCCCTCTTTGACAAGGCCGTTGGCAGAATGAGGCTGACTTCTTACGCCGGAAGTCTTCGGCCGCCAATGCTGATTATTTATCAAAATTTAGGCAGTGGCGTTCATAATTGGCTGATGGCGGCAATCCGTTTTAGGACTTGATGCGTCCAGATATACTGAGCCTGAACGTTATACCCAGTGCATGGAACAGATAGAGGAGATATAGAGAGACAGAAACTGTCGGCGACATGCCTTGCTCAGGGCGCCCTAGGGCTACTACTGCAGTGGACGACCGTTACCTACGGATTATGCCTCGGAGGAACCCTGACAGCAACGCCACCATGTTGAATAATTCTTTTCATGCAGCCACAGGACGTCGTGTTACGACTCAAACTGTGCGTAATAGGCTGCATGATGCGCAACTTCACTCCCGACGTCCATCCTTGCAACCACGATACCATGCAGCGCGGTAGATGGGCCCAGCAACATGTCGAATGGACCGCTCAGGATTGGCATCACGTTCTCTTCACCGATGAGTGTCCCATATGCCTTCAACCAGACAAACGTCGGAGACGTGTTTGGGGGCAACCCAGCCAGGCTGAACGCCTTAGACACACTGTCCAGCGAGTGCAGCAAGGTGGAGGTTCCCTGCTGTTTTGGGGTGACATTATGTGGGGCCGACGTACGCCGATGGTGGTCATGCAAGGCGCCGTAACGGCTGTACCACACGTGAAAGCCATCCTCCAACCGATAGCGCAACCGTATTGACAACATATTGGCGAGGCATTCCTCTTCATGGACGACAATTCGCGCTCCCATCGTGCACATATTGTGAATGACTTCTTTCAAGATAACGACATCGCTCGACTAGAGTGGCCAGCATGTTCTCCAGGCGTGAACCATATCGAACATGCCTGGGATAGATTGAAAAGGGCTGTTTATGGATATGTGACCCACCAACCACTCTGGGGGATCTACGCAGAATCGCCGTTGAGGAGTAGGACAATCTGGACCAACAATGCCTTGATGAACTTATGGATAGTATGCTACGACGAATACAGTCATGCATCAACCCAAGAGGACGTGCTACTGGGTATTAGAGGTACTGGTGTGTACAGCAATCTGGACCACCACCACTGAAGGTCTCGCTGTGTGGTGGTACAACAAGCAGTGTGTGGTTTTCATGATCAATAAAAAGGGCGGAAATGATGTTTATGTTGATCTCTATTCCAGTTTTCTGTACTGGTTCCGGAACTCTCCGAACCGAGGCGATGCAAAACTTTTTTTGATGAGTGTATACGCTCGTACGTTCTTTAACAGCCTGTAACATAGCACCGTGTCTAATACTTTCCGGAAATACAGAAATATTTAATCTGCCTGTGGACCTCCTTCCACGGTTTGCTGTGTATCATGTGGAAAAAAAGGGCCAGGTGCTCTTCTTACGAACGATGCTTTCTAAAATTATACTGATTCATGGAAATAAGCTTCTCGGTCTCAAGAAAATTGTTGGTACTCTTCAGCATTTCTTGCAAATACGTCGACTGCATGCATATTGTCGGTATGGAATGTGAGATACCCTCTCCAGAAATACTGTATACATCATCTCTCATTTTTTGGACAGGGTCATCACCATAGTCCAATCTAATACAACCCGATAGGCCAGCGCCCTCTGGTCTTTGGCGGTGTTTTCAGGGCAACAACTGTTCGACAAAAGCCGTCATGTGTTATTTAGACAGATTTGAAACCCAAGAGCGAACTATCCATGTGCCAACACCACATGAAACGCAGCGAGCGCATGCCTTTAGAAAAACAACTAAAATCGGCTGGTCGGTGGGTGACATCGACACTTGACTCGTTTCAACGTCAATCAAAAAGTTATTTTAATCGAAGTATAGCCACACGACACACGTCACTTAATTCACAGGTAGTGGTCAGGTAGTCATCTTCGAGCCCAGCCGTGTGTGGACAGGTATTCTCTATCATGTGAAGCCCAGTACAATATGCAAGGCAGAAAAGTATGTACATACCGTTACAGCACGTCATCCCTACAAATGTCAGCTGTCAGAGTAGTCCTAGGAAAATCATGCAATGGTCTACATGCTGCAAACAAGGCACTGCCCCACTATTCGTGAATTCTTTTTTTTTTTTTTGGGGGGGGGGGGGTGGGAGAGACTGTGTTTATGGAAGGGTACCACCCTCCCTGATGTTTTTGTCTCCATTTGGAGGAGTTATATGCAATTCTGAATCGTTCTCTGTATCTAATGGTGCTACGAACCATTATGCCACGTGTTCGTTCCGTATGGCTTTGGATAACATGGATGCCTTTTACGGACTACC
Organism: Schistocerca piceifrons; assembly: GCF_021461385.2. Classification (NCBI taxonomy): domain Eukaryota; kingdom Metazoa; phylum Arthropoda; class Insecta; order Orthoptera; family Acrididae; genus Schistocerca; species Schistocerca piceifrons. The sequence continues at coordinate 419,884,715 of NC_060149.1, read as the reverse complement.
GTGTATTACTGTAATCCATAGCGTGAGCTGGATTAACCGTAACAGACTGTTGCCAAGCTACACACTCCACCCTAGACTGAACCGTATAATGTCAGCGATATCTTGAGCAAAGTCGTAAGCGTAGCAGTTGGCTGCGCACTAAAGAAACAAACAATGGAAACACATGGCAGAGCAGCAAATGAGGTGGAAGTTTATAGTCCCCCACTACCTCGTGGTTTTTTGTCGTGTAATACTGAGAACTTGTTTTTTGTTCCTCCGCTAGGCTTAGGCCTCTTCCAGTTTTTTGGCTCGTAGCTGCCACATTTGGCGTCGACGAGGGACCGAATTAGCATATTAGGTTTGCAGCTGGCAGAGAATATACAAAGATTCTTCACAGCCTTTTACTTATCTTACTGTAGCTATTCAAATGATTTACTAACCATGGAACAGCTATTGCTGTGTATTTCGAATTTGTGTCTAAGAAAAAAAAAGTATTCTGAAACTTCTCGGTTCGAAATGTAAACGAAATATGACCTGTGTTTTGTTATAAAGGGTCCTTAGGGACTAATGAGACTAATGTGATCGACACCCCAAATTTATTCCAACCTAAAACACACGTGACATGTTAACGTGCTAGGGAAGTACGCTACGAGCTACCAGTTACGTTTTACCTATAGCACGTGCTGCGAATAAAAAATCACTTCTTGTCATGTTACTGGAAATAGCTTACAAACGAAGATTTGCTCGGAGCCTGGATCCTATTTAAAATTTAATGCAATCTTCATAAGGAATTGTGCAAACTCTTTGTAGGTCTGTTTGGAGTATCTACGACGGAATGGATCGCAAGGGACCCCAAAAATAAAGCTTAGTATGGGAAACTGACATGGGCAGTACCACATTAGATACTGGGACACTTGATTGTGGCTGAAACAGAATCCCATGATTAATTCTCTTCCACTGAGTTATTTTATTCTCTTGTGTAGAAGTATAGTTTACAGATTTGATTAGTAAGAAGCAGAATGAATAATCATCCGGCAATTAGGAAACAAAACGGATTTTTAGAATTGCTCCTGAAGAGTCTTTTCACATTCTCCATGAAATACTAAATTACGTTAGCCTATGTGAAATGCGTAATTTTCAGACACGAAAACAATTTTAAAATCTTTTCATTTATTGGACCGTATACGCTGCAGCGTGAGAAGAATACGCCACTGTAGCTCATTTATTTTCAACTTTAAATTTTGGAGGTGCTTCTGTACATAGAAAACATTCACTAGAATCTGGACTACGCTTTCTCTTAAAGTATATTCGCGTACTTACAGCAGGTGTGCGTTTGGGCACAATAGAACCGCTCACGAAAAAAGGCCCCCCCATGAACCATGGACCTTGCCGTTGGTGGGGAGGCTTGCGTGCCTCAGCGATACAGATAGCCGTACCGTAGGTGCAACCACAACGGAGGGGTATCCGTTGAGAGGCCAGACAAACGTGTGGTTCCTGAAGAGGGGCAGCAGCCTTTTCAGTAGTTGCAAGGGCAACAGTCTGGATGATTGACTGATCTGGCCTTGTAACAATAACCAAAACGGCCTTGCTGTGCTGGTACTGCGAACGGCTGAAAGCAAGGGGAAACTACAGCCGTAATTTTTCCCGAGGGCATGCAGCTTTGCTGTATGATTAAATGATGATGGCGTCCTCTTGGGTAAAATATTCCGGAGGTAAAATAGTCCCCCATTCGGATCTCCGGGCGGGGACTACTCAAGAGGATGTCGTTATCAGGAGAAAGAAAACTGGCGTTCTACGGATCGGAGCGTGGAATGTCAGATCCCTTAATCGGGCAGGTAGGTTAGAAAATTTAAAAAGGGAAATGGATAGGTTGAAGTTAGATATAGTGGGAATTAGTGAAGTTCGGTGGCAGGAGGAACAAGACTTCTGGTCAAGTGACTACAGGGTTATAAACACAAAATCAAATAGGGGTAATGCAGGAGTAGGTTTAATAATGAATAGGAAAATAGGAATGCGGGTAAGCTACTATAAACAGCATAGTGAACGCATTATTGTGGCCAAGACAGATACGAAGCCCACACCTACTACAGTAGTACAAGTTTATATGCCAACTAGCTCTGCAGATGACGAAGAAATTGAAGAAATGTATGATGAAATAAAAGAAATTATTCAGATTGTGAAGGGAGACGAAAATTTAATAGTCATGGGTGACTGGAATTGGAGTGTAGGAAAAGGGAGAGAAGGAAACATAGAAGGTGAATATGTATTGGGGGACATAAATGAAAGAGGAAGCCGCCTGGTAGAATTTTGCACAGAGCACAACATAATCATAACTAACACTTGGTTTAAGAATCATGAAAGAAGGTTGTATACATGGAAGAACCCTGGAGATACTAAAAGGTATCAGATAGATTATATAATGGTAAGACAGAGATTTAGGAACCAGGTTTTAAATTGTAAGACATTTCCAGGGGCAGATGTGGACTCTGACCACAATCTATTGGTTATGACCTGGAGATTAAAACTGAAGAAACTGCAAAAAGGTGGGAATTTAAGGAGATGGGACTTGGATAAACTAAAAGAACCAGAGGTTGTACAGAGATTCAGGGAGAGCATAAGGGAGCAATTGACAGGAATGGGGGAAATAAATACAGTAGAAGAAGAATGGGTAGCTTTGAGGAATGAAGTAGTGAAGACAGCAGAGGATCAAGTAGGTAAAAAGACGAGGGCTAGTAGAAATCCTTGGGTAACAGAAGAAATATTGAATTTAATTGATGAAAGGAGAAAATATAAAAATGCAGTAAGTGAAACAGGCAAAAAGGAAAACAAACGTCTCAAAAATGAGATCGACAGGAAGTGCAAAATGCCTAAGCAGGGATGGCTAGAGGACAAATGTAAGGATGTAGAGGCCTATCTCACTAGGGGTAAGATAGATACCGCCTACAGGAAAATTAAAGAGACCTTTGGAGATAAGAGAACGACTTGTATGAATATCAAGAGCTCAGATGGAAACCCAGTTCTAAGCAAAGAAGGGAAAGCAGAAAGGTGGAAGGAGTATATAGAGGGTCTATACAAGGGCGATGTACTTGAGGACAATATTATGGAAATGGAAGAGGATGTAGATGCAGATGAAATGGGAGATACGATACTGCGTGAAGAGTTTGACAGAGCACTGAAAGACCTGAGTCGAAACAAGGCCCCCGGAGTAGACAATATTCCATTGGAACTACTGACGGCCGTGGGAGAGCCAGTCCTGACAAAACTCTACCATCTGGTGAGCAAGATGTATGAAACAGGCGAAATACCCTCAGACTTCAAGAAGAATATAATAATTCCAATCCCAAAGAAAGCAGGTGTTGACAGATGTGAAAATTACCGAATTATCAGCTTAATAAGTCACAGCTGCAAAATACTAACACGAATTCTTTACAGACGAATGGAAAAACTAGTAGAAGCCAACCTCGAGGAAGATCAGTTTGGATTCCGTAGAAACACTGGAACACGTGAGGCAATACTGACCTTACGACTTATTTTAGAAGAAAGATTAAGGAAAGGCAAACCTACGTTTCTAGCATTTGTAGACTTAGAGAAAGCTTTTGACAATGTTGACTGGAATACTCTCTTTCAAATTCTAAAGGTGGCAGGGGTAAAATACAGGGAGCGAAAGGCTATTTACAATTTGTACAGAAAGCAGATGGCAGTTATAAGAGTCGAGGGACATGAAAGGGAAGCAGTAGTTGGGAAGGGAGTAAGACAGGGTTGTAGCCTCTCCCCGATGTTGTTCAATCTGTATATTGAGCAAGCAGTAAAGGAAACAAAAGAAAAATTCGGAGTAGGTATTAAAATTCATGGAGAAGAAATAAAAACTTTGAGGTTCGCCGATGACATTGTAATTCTGTCAGAGACAGCAAAGGACTTGGAAGAGCAGTTGAATGGAATGGACAGTGTCTTGAAAGGAGGATATAAGATGAACATCAACAAAAGCAAAACATGGATAATGGAATGTAGTCTAAGTCGGGTGATGCTGAGGGAATTAGATTAGGAAATGAGGCACTTAAAGTAGTAAAGGAGTTTTGCTATTTGGGGAGCAAAATAACTGATGATGGTCGAAGTAGAGAGGATATAAAATGTAGGCTGGCAATGGCAAGGAAAGCGTTTCTGAAGAAGAGAAATTTGTTAACATCCAGTATTGATTTAAGTGTCAGGAAGTCATTTGTCTAAGTATTCGTATGGAGTGTAGCCATGTATGGAAGTGAAACATGGACGATAAATAGTTTGGACAAGAAGAGAATAGAAGCTTTCGAAATGTGGTGCTACAGAAGAATACTGAAGATTAGATGGGTAGATCACATAACTAATGAGGAAGTATTGAATAGGATTGGGGAGAAGAGAAGTTTGTGGCACAACTTGACTAGAAGAAGGGATCGGTTGGTAGGACATGTTCTGAGGCATCAAGGGATCACCAATTTAGTATTGGAGGGCAGCGTGGAGGGTAAAAATCGTAGAGGGAGACCAAGAGATGAATACACTAAGCAGATTCAGAAGGATGTAGGTTGCAGTAGGTACTGGGAGATGAAAAAGCTTGCACAGGATAGAGTAGCATGGAGAGCTGCATCAAACCAGCCTCAGGACTGAAGACCACAACAACAACAACACGAAAAAAGGAATCATTTCCTTCTGCACAATGAGAGGCACACAAACCTGAAGACTAAGAAATTTATTGCCACACGTAGGCTCCCAATCAGACATATATTTTAACCTATGGATTTTAATTCAATTCCATAATTAGGCATTACCTTCGAATCCCTCTTAAGATGTGATCACATTTCAGGTCAACGGAACTCTAAGCTGGCAATCAATTGCAGAGATCCTAAGTATGATCAACAGAGTGAAAAATCACTAAGTCAGTGACTAAGTACAGAGAGCACAGAATGAAGCTAAGCATTTAATTACTTGTATTAAAAATTGTAATTACATGTGTCCATCTTTAACACTGTTGACGTGTCTAATGGATGACCTTTATTCACTCTAATAAGGTGTCGCACAGAACTCTACATCACATGACTGTACAATATTAAGGGGTACGAATGGAACACCAATTTACGTAGTTTACATAATAAACTAAATGATCCCCGTCCGGAATTGAACAACAGCAACTGCACCGCCTTCAGCTCATAATTGAATGACTTAGAATGATTATTCCTTGCAGATAGATGTACGATGATACATTATCTTGCTTCTCGCTTCCCACGCCCGGGTTCCCGCTTTCGATTCCCGGCGGGGTCAGGGATTTTCTCTGCCTCGTGATGACTGGGTGTTGTGTGCTGTCCTTAGGTTAGTTAGGTTTAAGTAGTTCTAAGTTCTGGGGGACTGATGACCATAGATGTTGAGTCCCATAGTGCTCAGAGCCATTATCTTGATTTAGTTGGTATTGCGTGTTCCATAATATTCGGAGCTGTGAACTTTTACCTGTTCTTGTACTGTTGACAATGTCCAAATACCTTCAAGACCATGCACTTTCATTTTATGCGCTACTCCGCGTGCCTGGTAATTTTCACATCATTGGCATTCTTTTTTAATTATCTCAAGTTTAACAGTAATGCTGCCGATTTTGGTGACTGTGGGACTCTCCTTTAACATTCCTGGGGTCCGAAGTGTTCCTTCACACCTGCCATCCATTTCCTAGGCAGCAGACCTAGTTTCCTATTTCCTTCTGGGATCCACCTTCACATCATCTTTTTCTGGATATTGTCAACCACTCTTTGTAAATGGCCATACCATAGTTACCTCTGCCTGTCCACAGCTATTATGTTCCCCTCCAATTCGATCATTTTTCTTATTTCTTCGTGTCCGATGTGGTCCAATCTTGAGACCGCAGCGCTTCGTCTTCACTGATCCGTTTCTTCGGATAGCAATCTGTCTTCCCTATTTCCTGTCTATGTCCATTGGTAATTATTTGTAATTTCTCTGCTAACACATAGTAATTCACCACGTTCATGCACAGTTCATTTAATGACATTGTAAGGATTAAATTAAAATTACAGTTTCAAAATCAGGGAGCCACATTACTTTAAAATAATTTTCAGGTAATCTAGTAAGACAGTGTCTTTTGACTGCACCGAGTTATCGGAAGAAGATTTGGTTAAACTTTATTGTACCCCAGATGTACGCGGGACGCCGACTGACCGCTGTTTAATCCTCTACCGCCCAGGGACCATTGGAGGTTTATGTGGTCTGTATCTTGCTCTCCTTGTTAACGTCAGCTTACTGTATCAGCCTCACTACTACATGACGTAAATCAGTGGTCTTTACGAGGCTGATTGAGTCCTATTCCAGTAAAAAGTAGTGAAAACCCTTTGCGCTATAGGATACCTCTGCACGGTCCCCCGCGCGGCGATAAAACGCTGAACGCTCAGCAGCTAAGGAGAGGAACATCCTTACAATAGCCCTAAATTCAAATACATTATATTTCCACCATATCAACGAACCTGTTTCTTTTCCCACTCTTCCCCCTCCCTCCCATCCCATCCCTCTCCTTCGGCGATGCACGTTACGTGCGCCCGGTGTCTAACACTTCAGATCTCTAGATGATAGTCCCTGTCTCAGCCAATCCTGTAGATGACCTGATACAACGTTCTCCTGTAATGCCCATTTCACTTCTGGCATCGTTGCTAGAAGTGGAGGAATGTGAACTTAGTTCCTTAGCGTATTTCGTGTTTTACAGAAAGAAATCTCACACGGATCCAGGTAGCGAAATTGCCTTGTGCAGAAGATGATGTCCAACGGTTCTTTCGGACTAGAACGTTTTGCGACACACACACACACACACACACACACACACACACACACACACACACAGCCTTATCGAACCGGACCCGTTTGTTTGGTTAGAACTGTGACAAAGCAGTATTTCTAACGTAAATAGCTAGACATCGTCTCTATTTTTTTGCAGGTGTCACCCCACCCCTTACCCACATTCTCACAAAATCTGCGTATTTACAGGTTTGTGCTGCAGGTACTGAGGAATCTACTGAATTTATTTCAGTACATCCCTGATGTCAGTTCATGACACCCGCTACCGGATTTATACTACTATGATTTTTGCGGCGGCTCCATAGGGAACTAACTACCTTCACTTACACTTCGTCTGCCAGTGTGTCCTCTTTTACGACAGGTGCATTCTCTGACGTAAAGTTGTTCGTATGGACTTCAAACGAGATAGAGATCACTTGGAACTTGCCTCTTAAACCCAAACACCAACTGCGTTCAGTACGTATCTCGTTACATGTTGTTATTTATTGAATTTTTATTTAGTTGTTTCTCTGTGTCACAGAGAAAGAAGTCAATGAAAACGTTATCAAATATCCATTGAATTACAGTTTGAAAAAGAGTAACTGTTGAATTACAAAAGTAATAGTGGTTAGAGTAGGCAAGCTATCGGACATGGCCTATTTTATCCAACACTGTCTAAACTTTAAAACATAAACCATCTTTTGAGATGAAACTTCCTGGCGGGTTAAAACTGTGTGCCGGACCGAGACTCGAACTCGGGACCTTTGCGCACACTCCGCTGCAGAGTGAAAATCTCGTTCTGGAAACATCCCCAAGGCTGTGGCTAAGCCATGTCTCCTCAATATCCTTTCTTTTAGGAGTGCTAGTTCTGCAAGGTTCGCAGGAGAGCTTCTCTAAAGTTTGGAAGGTAGGAGACGAGGTACTGGCAGAAGTATAGCTGTGAGGACGGGGCGTGAGTCGTGCTTGGGTAGCACAGTTGGTAGAGCACTTGCCCGCGAAAGGCAAAGGTCCCGAGTTCGAGTCTCGGTCCTGCACACAGTTTTAATCTGCCAGGAAGTTTCATATAAGCGCACACTCCACTGCAGAGTGAAAATCTCGTTCTGGAATCATTTGAGATGGTGGTAATGTGTACCTCCAGTGATGAAAACTGTTAGAGGTTTTTCCTTTGTAGTTTGTAGGAGGACTGGAACAGGGAGCACTCAGCCTCTTGATACCGTCTGAGGTGCTATTTGACAGTGTGGTAGAAGCTCCAGGTCATGAAAACTAACAACGGCGAGGAGAGCGGCGTGCTGACCCTCGCCCCTCCATACCGCATCCAATGACACCATTGGCAGAGGATGACACGGTGGTCGGTTGGTACCGACGGGCCGGCCACGGCCTTTTGGGCGCCGTTTATGTTTTACGACCCTTTTTATTACGGTCTTCGGTCTCACGTCACACACGTCAGCCTGTCTCGACTCCTTAGTAAGTCACCAGATTTTTTTTTTTTAATGCAGTGAAGTAGTCCGAGCATAAAAATCAAACTACTACTATACACCACTATACGCGCTTTAATACTCTACAATTAAACACACTGGGAGAGGTGCCTGTTCAGTTGTACTTCAACGAGTTAATAGGGGAAGTATTTCAGTGCTTACCGTTGTGAACAGAAATTTTATTTTGTAATTTAGTTTCCCAGTATTTCAGTATATTTTGTCTTTCTGTTTGGGTAGTTCTGGTGACTTGCTAAGAAAAATAAACCTCTTATGACTATATGTGAGAGATGAGGCAGGAAAATATATTTTTATAAAATTCGTTGTCAAGACGGTCACAAGGCAGTGTGTCTAGCCTGTACGTCCGACATCTTTTTTGCACGGAACCATTGGACAGTAATGCTAGTATCTTACTTGGTAGACAAATATTTAGCACACTGTTTTGCACTACACTTATTACGCGTAGCCAAAACGTTACAAGTGAAACTACCTGCCATTTGACTGACAAAATAGCTGCGTCAACACGTGAAGGAGAGTAATTTAGACTTCCCACGCTTTTCACAGTAACTCAGTACAGATGAAGCAGGTATAGACCCACAAGAAATCAGGGGAAACATCGAAGTCAAGTTGTTCTCAGTTACACTTCTCGCTGGCCACTAATTGAGGCATAGGTGGCTCGGCCGTGTTGTGTGATTAGGAGCGGTATTGTGGACGAGGTGGCGGCCGGGACAATGGCGGGCGCTGTGACTGCGGCCGTTTGTCTAGGAGGGCGCACGGCACTGTGATGCTATCGCCCCTAACAGATGAGCGGCCCAGCGCCGGCTGCGCCTCTTCACAAAGTCGCCGTAAATATTCTGTCGCAGCAGGTATCAGGTATATTTCAAAATTAACAGCGCTTTGACTCTTGAGACATTTATTGCGCATCATCTGTCACTTGAACAGGAACATTTCTCTCCAGCTCGATTTCATTGTACCCGGATCGTTATCGGGTGATAGTGGGAGATCCACTCTGTTAACGCGCGCATACGATGTTCTGTCTAAAACTTATATGGTATAGTGAGTACAAATGTGCGTGGGCGCTCCTCTGCAACGTATCGGTTTGGGACGCCACTATTATGAAACAGAGCCCACGAATTTTTCAGCGTTCAGGGCCACAAATGACACCACGTTATGGATGGCTAACGTAAATGGCACGCCTGACTAGTATGCGTGGTTAAGACTTTTGTGGAAGTTTGCTTGAGGCTAAGTTCACACAGACTGCTTGAAGCTTGATCAATTTTTATCCACGCAAGTCAGCAGAAATTAATGTTGAAACACATTCTTGAACGAGTGTGTGAACTACATTTGGACTTTTAACAACTCGTAAATATGCTAAGCATTTTTCGTAGCTTCATCGCTTAACCCTATCTGAAGCAAATCAGCTTCGCACTGTCAAAATAGATTATTCGAATGAAGTCAGTCTGATCCTGGACTTTAAATCTAATTACGCAATAAGGGACGCTACATTTAGTCTGCTTTAACAAAATATGAAGCACTTTACCTATGAGACAACTAGGAGCAAGTCGCATGATTAATATGAAAGCTGAAAACGAAAAAGTTTGTCAAGAATCGTATAGAAAAACATTTCTCACTGGAAGAATTTGATGTTCAAATGACCAGAGGATGAGTACGACGAGAATAATGCACTAGAAACATCGTAGAATGCAGCCGCTGGTGTGACTGTATGGTGGTTAATGTGTGTGTTCAGCACAGGGAAATTAGTCTCCATTATAGAGGATGAGTCACTAACTATTGCTACCTAGAGTAATTCCCGAAGTATGATAGTAGCTGAAAAGTTTGTCGGACAAATGTTGCATGGGACAACGGGGACCATAATATGACGTTGGTTTTTTGTTGCTATGTGGGGTCGCTTCAGACATATGAAGGTCAACTTTGTTTTTTTAAATGGGATGCTATAGCTTGGTACTTGTTTTCTGATAGCGGCTATCGAGACGAATCCAATTATGTGTAACAGTAAGGTCTTTGAAGGTCAACGCAGATAAAAAAAGTGGCATGAACGTCCATTTACACAATGTGTTCGAAGTACTGCAATCTTCCTATCATGGATCGAGGGATATTCCTCATCACTTCGGCAGTTATCGAAGCACATGTTCTCACAATTCTCTCTCGTATATCATGCAAATAGTAAATATTCGCCGAATACGGCGTATCCATCTAACGTGCCATTGGCATGTAAACACCATTCGACGGTATCGCAATATAACACTAATAGTAACGGTAAGACTAATATCATCGAATAAAGCGAATGTAAATGACGTATTCCTTCGAAGAACAAGTCAATATTCTTCTCATATACGGAGAATGTCAACGAAATTCAGTGAGAGCTGGAAACTTGTACGCTGAAAGATATCTCAACGTACTCACCCTACACGTTGTGCATTTAAATGTGTGTCTGATAAATAGAGAACGGATCTTTAACGCATCGGAAACATATACGGCGCAGGAATGTTAGTAATAAGGAAACTGGTACTCTTGCCACTGTGGTTCGAGATCCTTGTGTTAGTTCGCGTCAAATCGCAAGGGAATCTGGCATGAGCCAGAGTAGTGTTGTTCGGGTTCTGCATCGTCATAAATATCATCCATACCATATCAGTCTACACCAAGAATTAACTGGTACGGATTGTATGCATCGCGTTGAATTCTATCGATGGACTCAACTTCAGATTCAGAGGGATGACACGTTTATTACGTAATTTGATTTTATTTACTGACGAGGCTACATTCCCAAACCATGGAAATGTTGATTTGCCTAACATGCACTATTGGGTAGCTGAAAATCCATGCTGGCTGCGGCAAGTTTCACAGAAAAAACCGTCGTCGGTGAATGTACGGGGTGGGATTCTGGAGGACAGTATTATAGGCCCCTATTTCATCGAAGGAAATCTTAATGGTAGGAAGTACACCACATTCCTGCAAGAAACATTAGGTCTCTTATTGGAAGAAATACCTTTAGGAACAAGGAACAGAATGTGGTAACAACACCAATGGGTGTCCGGCACATTTTTCGCTGATGGCTACAAATGAGTTGCAGAGAAAATTCCAACATCGCTGGATTGGACACGGAGGAGATGTGTCGTGGCCGGCTCGTTCGCCAGACTTGACGCCTCTGGATTCTTTCTTGTGGGGATTCGTAAAAGACTGTTTATAAAGACGTTCCAACTTCACCTGAAGATATCAGAGAGAGAATTGTCAGAGCATTGTCAGAGCATGTGCTTCGGTAAGTGCCGATGTGATAAGGAATACCAGCCAATGCATGATAAGAAGCCGGCCGGAGTGGCCGAGCGGTTCTAGGCGCTACAGTCTGGAACCGAGCGACCGCTACGGTCGCAGGTTCGAATCCTGCCTCGGGCATGGATGTGTGTGATGTCCTTAGGTTGGTTAGGTTTAAGTAGTTCTTAGTTCTAAGGGACTGATGTCCACAGCAGTTAAGTCCCATAGTGCTCAGAGCCATTTGAACAATGATAAGAAGATTGCAGTACTGCATTGATACCAATGGTCATCGCTTCGAACACCTTTTGTAAATGGACGTTCATGCCATTTTTTTTACCTCCGTTGAGCTTCTAAGACCTTACTGTTACACATCATTGGATTCGTCTCGATAGCCACTATAATTTGATACTTATTAGTACCAAATTATAGCATCTCATTTAAAAAAAAAAACGAAGTTGACCTTCATATCTCTGAAGTGACCCCACCTAGCAACAAAAAACCAACGTCATATTATGGCCAAATTGTCCCATTCAACTTTTATTCCAAAAACTTTTCAGGTCAACTTTGGAAGTTATTCTTGGTGGCAACAGTTAGTGACTCACCCTGTATAAACACCGATCACATCCTTTGTTTTAAGAAACAAGGACGGAGAAACAACAAGCACAGAGTATAAGATTTCTACTTCCAGGAGGACAACCATCTCGAACGTAAGACAATCAGCATGAGGCTGCTGTTTAATGCCCTATTTTTTCATAGTCTCCAGATGCCATCTCCGTCGAAAATATATGGAATGAGCTCTATAGCCGATTTCGAAGGAAGTACTACTACGAAGGAAGTAGGAATCAGAGGCAGGCATGGAGTATTGTCCGTGACATTCACCGAGCGAGGTGGCGCAGTGGTTAGCACACTGGACTCGCATTCGGGAGGACGACGGTTCAGTCCCGCGTCCGGCCATCCTGATTTAGGTTTTCCGTAATTTCCATAAATCGCTCCAGGCAAATGCCGGGATGGTACCTTTGAAAGGACACGGCCGACTTCCTTCCCCATCCTTCCTCAATCCGATGAGACCGATGACCACTCTGTTTGGTCTCTTCCCCCAAACAACCCAACTGTGACATTCACATATAGCGGCCGGACCTAACAGATTTCGTTGTATTTCGCGAGCAGACCTTATCTTAGTCTGTAAACACTCAGTTAAGCACTGACAACGTAGATTTCTGAAAAACATGGTTGCAAATGGTTCAAATGGCTCTGAGCACTATGGGACTTAACATCTGTGGTCATCAGTCCCCTAGAACTTAGAACTACTTAAACCTAACTAACCTAAGGACATCACACACATCCATGCCCGAGGCAGGATTCGAACCTGCGACCGTAGCGGTCACGCGGTTCCGGACTGAAGCGCCTTGAACCGCACGGCCACACCGGCCGGCTCCAGGGTACCAGACTCTCTACCATTGGTCAGTTGTAAGTCAACTGATGGTTTGGTAAGCAAGCTCTATCGTGAATGTATTACATTTGGTTAGCACTCCTTCAAGTAATCTTAATCTTCCCTGCGAGTAGTTTTTGCGACTGCCCTATTTAAAATGTTTGGGGTGCACTCAGCCTCGTGATGCCAATTGAGGAGCTACTCGACCGAATATTAGCGGCTCCGGTCACAGAAAATCATCGTAACGACCGGGAGAGCGATGTGCTGACCACACGCCGCTCCTATCCGCAGCCTCAGCTGAGGATGACTCGGCGGTCGGATTGTCCCGATGGGGCACTTGTGGCCTTAAGACTGAGTGCTATTTAAAATCAACGCAGGTGTGTGCTCTGATATTTAACTGTATTGACTGAAGGTAGTGACTTATGAATGATGTGATCAGTGAGCTGCCTATTTGCGGGCTATACATTGTATTTGTTTATTTTGTCGGCCAATTGGAAATCCCTGCACGAAGTGGATGCATGTCTTCCAAAAATAAACCTCCTTTGCGACTTCCTTGTATACTACAGCATCAAGCAGTAACAACTTCACCATGTTTAAGTTTATAGTCAACATCAACGGTTCCGTAACTCTCCTCAGGGGACCACCCGAAGCTACTTATGTAGCTGACTACATGAAGAGTGGAAATATTGTGTCAGCTCTCATTTTTAAGGAAAAATCAAAGAACGCATCTTTTTTACCTAACTTATTTGTATCAAAAGCTGATGTTATCTGATAATACCGGATTATGCTGCTCACCTCATCACTGCAAAAAATAATGAAACTAATTATAAAATAAACGATTTGTTGAGAACCTTCTGAGTGCCATTCCAAGAATCTGACTAATTCTAAGTGCTAGTAAGAAAGTTTTTGTTCGAAGTGCCATTAATACTGAGGCCCCAAGTTTTATTTGTGATAAAACGAGAACAAAAATTCAGCAGTAGTGTTTTAACTAGCACAACTGCAGTCAACAAAAACCGCTTCTCTGATCTTTTAAATTTTTTGTAAGAGATTAACAAAATTAAATTGAAGATATTTCTCAGTATTAACTCCTGTTTCTTACACAATTACTTTCTTTGGGTCAGATGTTGCAAAGTTTACTCAAGAGCCCTTGTCCTACAGAGGAACTCTTGTCTCTTTTTCGTAACTTTTACAGACTTTGTCACTTCTCCAGATATTTTTGAAACCCAAATTATCTCCTGTCATTGAAGAAGCTGCTTTACTGATGCAAACAGGAGCTTAAATGCGCTCTGCTTATCCCACAAACCTTGCATAAACTAAATGGAGGAGACCTCGACGCATGGCACTTTTAAACTCCAGCGGGAAGCAGCGCTTGGCACAAAGATCGTTCGCCATCTATCAATGTTTGGAACGTTTTCTCCACGATACGATACTCTGGACAAATCATGAGACATGCAACAGAGTATCGAGAACACAATAGCTCTTAAAACGCCTTGTGTGAAAATATGGCACTTAGAACCTAATGAACGTTGTCTCCACTGCCGTCACAACCAATCTATTTAAAAATAAATGCGAAGATACAAATCTGTACTGCGGATCTATATGATTTTCTTTATGACTTAGCGGTCTGACAACTAAATGCAAAGGAGATTATTTCGCTACCATGAGTACTGTACTCAAGTACTGTACTCATTAAAATAACGAAATAGTAGTGAGACTAACGACAGAGTTTACCAATCCAGACCACTATCTCAATAACCTTTGAAATTACTGGTCGACTACAGGATGGATGGCACTGACATTTTAGTTACACGTGCCTTCATTACTTGCAAATCAATACGATAGTGAAACAGCGATACACAAAGAAAATAAATCAGATCATTAGTAGACTCTCCGATTCATTGTTTCATTGCTTTCACACAATCTCTCTTAACCATTGATAAGCATCTGCCACAATAATTAGACTGATCCTTAAGAAAGCAATATAGATGGCTGAAACTAGTAACAGCTTTTGAACTCAATGAGAGTTATCTCGACAATCTCTGAGAAATTTGTCATTAAGCGATAATGATGAGGGTGCAATTGAATAATTGTTTCTTAGAGGCCATTTTAAAGCATATATCACCTGATAACATTTTCGTCGGATGTTGGGTTGTCTCCATCGTTCACATCACAGACCTGTCTTTCGATCTTTAGCCGATTATTCCGATTTTCCTCCTTTCATTCCGTTCATACTCAACATCAGGTATTTCCGATGGTGACATCTCGGCTGTTTGGGCTTTTTCACATCTATGTATTTATAGATACGTCCTTGCGTCACGCACCTGCCAAATTATAGAATAAAGTTCTGTACCCTCATGTAAATTACCCAAGAATGCACATCGTGACAAGTCCGTACTCAGTTACATGATAAAAAATTAATAATTCAATTCAGAATCATTTTTTACGTGTTATTAAGTTAACAGTTTTCCCTAGAGGGAGCAGCACAGACTAGACGCTACTTTTCTTTCTATAAAGATTATACAGATTTCTCTGCAGGTTCAAGTAAAAGTACAAGTTTGTACGAAACAAAATTCGTATCCGCGGAAATGGGAGCCTGTATCGTTACATAATTTTCAGTCGATCCTCTATTCCGTGAACCCTTATTTTATTCACTGGGCGACAGTGCAGAGCTGCATAGGAAGCCTTCCGCAAGTAATACCAGAGTATTCCTTTCACTTGAGACGTAGCTCACCCAGCTGAAGGGGGAAGAGTGTAAAGCGTAGCAGACTGTCACTGTAACATTGAATAAAAACCGCGGTGCTAATTGGCATCCTTCATATTCACCAAGTGTGACAAAGATACGATAGCGTTCTAGGAATGGAGAGCTTCCTTTCAATTAAGAATCGAATACTATTAGTAACTATTCCTAACGACAGCTTCTAACATGGGGTCGACAGAAGCGTCCGATCCAACGCGTCGGCTTTGACCCGTGACGTAAGGGTGTTGTGTGTGACGTCATGACGGTGTGGAGTTTGGTTTGAGTGTGGCTGTCTCCAGTTCTGTTTTATCTTATTTTATTTACTTTTCTGATCTGTTCGTTCTATCTCGTGAGATTTTTTTTTTAAAGACAAAAAACACTAATCAGCTACTGAAGCATCTTTATCTTCTATGGGTTGCAGGGGTTACGACCGCTGGGGGGTGGGTGGGTATTCATGCATAGCTGTCTTCACTTACACGTTGCAGCTACGCAAGGCGTCTAAATTTGTTTATATTTAGTTTGCCCCCCACCCAAAACACCCCATTTCCCCCGCTTGTCCCGTTAGTGTCATTAGGCTTCTTGTGGAAAGTGTGTGTGTTTGTTTTTGTTTCCGCCATATTTGTGACGTCATGGGTCAAAGCAGACGGGCGGGATCGGACGCTTCCGTATTTCCCTAACATGCTAACTAGCTACACATGCAGACAAACCTACATGAAAATTTGATATGAAGTCTAGGTTATTCTTTCATTCGTTTCGCACAAATGCATCTTAAGTAATCGACAAGTACAATGTTTGCTTAAAGGCTCAAACTATTCGAAAAATATATAAAATAAATTTTAAAATACTTGTTACATATTGCTGAACTACTATTAGAACTGAATACTTTTTTAAAATCAAATCCAAATGTTAACCTATTTTCGAGGTTGCAGTGGTATCAGCGCGCAATTGATTGATTTTTTTGCAGCAACATACTAATCGCAAAGGAAGACTCCATGAGTGGACGACTGAGACACTTAACGAATTTGCTTTTGTTTTGGTTACTGACTGCAATGTTGCTCAAAGGTGAAACTATAAACTCTTAACAATTTTTTGTAAAGGCAATTTACTTTGAAACCTTGACAATACGTAACGTAATCCGATACTGTATTTTAATTTACTGATTTGACACACTAATCCCAACTGCCATGAACGTGTTATCGAACCAAATCTGAAGAGAGATTCAGTCTAACTTTTTTGTGACAGTTCGGAAGATATTTTCAAAATTGACGGCGTTTACGTAGCTTTGGCGAAAACGGACCGTTAGTGGGGAGTTTCATTTACAGCAGAGATTTTTTTGTTCTGATCATCAAAACATTTTGTATTTTTTGTTTGTTTGTCCAGTATACCATACACTGCGTGACTAGAAAAGTGTCACCCAGAAGACACGGTCGGATGTCAGTGTGAAGTGCAGGTGCACAACAGTGGCGGCTACATAAATGATGGGAGTAACCATTTTCTGTAAAAGGTAGAAACCGCCACCAGAATGCATTAGAGTTGTTCGCATTTGGTATTGGTATCAGACCTGGTAGAATATGCAAAGGATGTGTCAGATGTTAAGTGATCACAGAGAAAGGGATATAAATGTCGCATACTTTTGCGAAGCAGCGTTATCACCACCTGACAAGTCCAAAGAGGCCTTGTTTTGAGTCTCCATTTGGTCGACTAAACGAATCGTGCAATATGCAGCTTCGTGGGGCATTCCGATGTGACAATGGCCGGATGTCTGACAGTATGGGAATGGGCAAACATACTCGTCATCCAGGTTCCAGCCGACCACGTCTGACCACCACAAGCGCGGACAGCTGTATTGTGCACCAAGTACATCTTAATCCTTTCACATATGTGCTTGCCATTCGAGCACAAGTAATCAATCCCTGCAACACACTGTCACCCCGCCCTATGGTTCGGAGTCCAGCAGCAACCGTCCCATGCGAGGTCTCCTGTCAACACCACAATGCCAACAGCCGCGTCTGGAATGGTGGCATGGTTGGGAAGTATGGACTGCTGATGAACAGCGTCACAGAATGTTCAGCGATGAATCTTTGTTCAGTATTATCTCGGATGACAGTCATCGAGTGTGCAGGCGACTTTGGGGGAGATCCCATTCTTCCAATGTTAGTCTTGGCGTCACGGTATGGAGAACCATTGGTCATTGACTACGTCACGGCTGGTAGGGGTTGAAGGAATCGACGGCACAACGGTCCGTTATGAACAACTTGTGACCTCTTGTGTTACCCCACATGCGACAGTATCGTGGCGTCATTTTTCAACAGGACCATACATGGCACGTGTGTCTATGAACTGCCAGCGTGATTTTGAGGTGCACCTGTGGACAACAGAATTCCCAAATCTGTCCTCGACAGAATATGTATGAACCAGCTCGGACTTTCCAGTACTAGCATTCCAGATATTAAGGACTAGATTCATCAGTTGTTGACCATCTTGTCTCAGGATAGGATATAATGGCCTTAACTTTAAGACAGCCATGCAAACGTAGCCAGTGTAGGCATCCAGACAACGTCCATGGAGTGCAACATCATAATGGTAAGTGGACTCATACTGCCAAGTTCTTTGTAAATTTGACTCGATTTTGTAATTATTGTAGTAATTTCGCATACCCACGCAACTTCGAATTTTCATTTTGTTTCCTCTTTTCCTCCTGGGTGTTTCACTTTTTTTGTCAGGTAGTGTATGTAGTTATTGTGGTGACACCGGTATCTACATGTAGCACGTACAAAGGAACGCCTCATTAAAAATACACCTGAGACGCTACACAAACCCGCGATCTCCGCCTTGCGATGCAGCAGCGCTACCCCGAGACTACGGAGGCCGGCCATTCTAACTTGGTACACAGCCTGCTCCGGAATTTGCATTCCGCCTTGAGACACACTTCCGGCCGGCTTTCCTGTTTTGCAAGTCGATGGCGCCTCCTTCCTGCCACGGTCGACCACGTTTGTCGGCCAGCGGCCTTCCTTGACGTACCAGACGTGCCCGGCGCCGCAGCAGACTGCGTCCCGTTCACTTCGAGGTTAATTGACGCGTAGCATTGTAGCGGCGTGGCTACCGACATTGACGGCTTTGGCCGTGGCCTTTGCAAAGAAGCAATCGAGCCTCTGCAACGGTGCACCTCTTGCAAGTAGGCCCGTTTGAACCTGAAGGCCCGCAAACTGGTCCCAATCAAAATATACTTTGTGCATTCAGCTGTCTTTCTCAAGGACATCATTTTCTGAATATTCCCCATTCTATAGAAAAAATGTGGTTGACACAAAACTGATGGCATTCTCTCTGTTCAAGGCCAAGAAACAACAACTTGGCTAGATTTCGAAGTGTGGAAAAGCATCAGTCCGAAGGCAGATCTCCACGCTAGTCTATACTGCATAGGCCTATTCATCCCAGCCTAACTACCAAATCCTACATCCGTTTCAGCCGGCTTATTGTATTCAATCCATATCTTCTCCTACAATTTTTACCCCGAAACTTTCTTCCATTACCATATTGACAATTCCATGAAACCTCATGATGTCCCGCGCACGAGCCGAGCCCTTCTTTTAGTCAGGTTCTGCCATGAAATTCTTTTTTCCTCAGTCCGATTCTGTACCCCCTCAATTTTTATTCGATGTGCCCATCTAATCTTCAGCGTTCTTCTGTCGTACCTGATTTCAAATGCTTCTTTTCTCTTCCGATCTGTACTGCTAATCGTCCACATTTCACTTCCATAGAAGGCTAGACACCAGACAAACACCTTCAAGAAATACTCCCAAACACTTAAATCTATATTTGATGTTAATAAATTCATCTTTTTCAGAAATTATTTTCTTGCTACTGGCAGTTTGCGTCTTATATCCTCTCCACTTCCACCATGATCAGTTACTATACTTCTTAATTATCAAAACTCATTACTACCTTCAGTTTCTCATTAATTTATACCTCCAGCACAGCCTGATTTAATTCTTCTACAGTCCATTACCCCCGATTTCCTTTACACCATGATCAATGTAAAGACTGCATATTTTCAGGAAGTGGCAACAACCCGTCTTACTTCCTTCTCAAACACGGTTTCCCTTTCATATCCTTGACTCTCCTAACTGCAGTCTGGTTCTTGTACCTAGTTCTAAACAATCTTCTGCTCAATGTATTTTATCCCTGTATTTTTATCTACGAGTGTACTACATTCTACATTGTCAAAAACTTTATCTAAATCTACAAATACAATAAACGTAGGGTTGCCTTTCTTCAACCAGTCTTCTAAGGTAATTCGTAGGGTAAATACTGTCTCTCATGTTCCCACATTTCTCCAGAATCCAAGCTGATCTTCCCCACGTCTTCCGTAAATAATTCGTGTCAATATTTTGCAAGTATGACTTCTTAAACGGATGGTTCGGTAGTATTCACACCTGTCGGCTCCGCCTTGCTTAGAAATTTGAATTATTACACTCTCCTTTAAGTCTGAGGGTATCCCGCCCGTCTCGTATCCTGCACGGCCGATTAAATAATTTTATCATGGCTGGCTCTTCCAAGGGTCTCAATAATTCCGTGAGAACGCTGTCTACTCCAGGGGCCTCGCTTCAACTTAGGTCGTCCAATGATCTCCCGAATTATTCTCGCAGTATGGTATCTTCCAGTCAGTCATCTTCAACTACTTCCTCTTCTACATCACTCTGAAGTGCGTTTCCCTTATACATACCCTCTATGTATTTCTTCCACCTTTCTGGTTTGCCAACTACTTGCTTCCTAGCAATGTTCTTGATATTCATAGAGCTGTTTCTTTTCTCCATTTCCACCGAATTACGGCCTTTTTTATTAAATACGAAGAAGGGATCAAATTCGTGTAATGCCAATTTAACACTCAACTGCAAAGAGCCAACAAATAGTGAAACACCGAAAATCCTTTAATGGTTTCAAGACACGTGTTTACCTGTGATGTGGAAAATCTAGTTTTTATTGGAGAAATTCGGAAACTGAACAAAATCGATGCAGTATGGTGTAATTTATGGGACCCTGCGGTTAATTTATACGTCAGTAGCTTGTTAATCTTCATACATTATAATGTATCAAAACATGACGTTCATAAAACGAGTGAGTAGTCATTCTGCGCTAGCAAATTTGGGCCCTTCCTTCGCTACAACCAAGACTCAGTCTTACTGCGAATTTGCGCCATGTCTAACGCTGATGTAATCAGTAAGAAAGGAGTAAGTATAATCAGAGACGAAGTAGACTGCAGTTTAATCTTTGCCTAGGAGCTGCTGAGGACAACTGCTCTCAAAATAATGACCACTTTGTTTTATCTGCGGACAAACTTGTGCGTATGTGCTGTAGTGGACGTTTCTGCAGTGCATGTGCATGGTAGACCCGTACGAGCATGGTTGTTGCCGGTAAGACCGTTGGGTTCGAGTCCGTTAGCTATACCGTTTAAATCTGTGTGAACTTTTTGTGATGTCACCGCCAGACACCACACTTGTTAGGTGGTAGCCTTTAAATCGGCCGCGGTCCGTTAGTATACGTCGGACCCGCGTGTCGCCACTATCAGTGATTGCAGACCGAGCGCCGCCACACGGCAGGTCTAGAGAGACTTCCTAGCACTCGCTCCAGTTGTACAGCCGACTTTGCTAGCGATGGTTCACTGACAAATTACGCTCTCATTTGCCGAGACGATAGTTAGCATAGCCTTCAGCTACGTCATTTGCTACGACCTAGCAAAGCACCATTACCAGTTACTATTGATGCTGTAAAACGTGTACCGTCAGACCTATGTTCACCATTTACGGATTAAAGTTAAGTATTCCAACAGCTACGTCCTTTTTTGCTAAAGTCTAACTTCCTCGTCCTGTTCCAGACCTCACGCCAGCCTGCGTGAGCTAAAACGCGTGCCTTTCGGCTTCCTCTCATAGTGGGTTGGCTCTCTTGCCAATCCACAACACTTTTACTCCGACTTGTTTTGTTCCTTAATTTTTTTTTGTGGCTCTATTGCTAAGTTAAGTGCGAGACTAGAGCGAGAACTTGATCAGCACTTTATCACTTCTTTAACATTAGACTTTTTTATTGAGAAGAGCCAGTTTGTACCGTGACCATGTTTCGGAATACATGTAAACTTATAAGTCCCCCTTTAACCCCCTGGATAGCCCAGTTCATATATCTGAGTGAGTAAGTGTACATCATTTTTAACAGGCCCGCAACTTGCTGAACAGTGAGTTGCTGAAATAACCATCGACTGCTTTACTTTACTTTTTAATGATACTCTGATTATTGTATAATAAGGTCGATTACAGTAAACATTTGCTACAAAAAAAGCACTTTTACACTGAAGTAAAATGATTACTCATGTTGGCAAATCTAACTGGTGACGCTGCGGAAAGTTACGCCTTCGGAAGAGATGCTGCAAGAAGGAAAAAAAGGTTGCTTAGCTGCCCTGTCCTGGCCCAATTTAAGAAAAGATTTGTAGCATTCTACTTAAATATGGCATCCAGTGCACTCAGCTCCGACCACCAAAGATAATCTTTCTACTTTTTGGTGTTAAAGACTATCTTGGCCCTAGAAACCCAATTGAACACTTTATTATGTGCCAAAGCGGCATCTTGTACACGAGACAAGTCATTAGGGGAGATGCGAGAGATATCAGCGATGCACCTGACGAATCATCACGTAAATCAGCTATCGCTGAGCACTGCCCGAACTATTACCGTGAGATGAGATACCTTAAGCTTCATATAGTGGTGCAAGAACAGCGTATTTAACGAGCCAAATAAAGTTAGGGTTTCGGGACGAAGAATTCAGTATAAAGAAGGCTTGAAAACCGGTACCAAATTCCATAATACCTAGCCAGCTACCTAATGAATTAAAGCTCGAAAACATCGAATGGAACATCCATTTAATGAAATGACAGCATTATGTTAAAATACACAAAACCGCGTCAAAGCATATAGGAGGCGCCGAAACTAACTCTGTTCAACATGCGAGCGCGACACCCACAATGCCTTAACAAAATCTGGTTTAGGTCCAGCCAGCGAGTTTAGAAAAAACACCCACGCGCAACATCTGTGGATGGTAAGTAGGCCAGTCGTCTAAATATTGCGTGTAGAAACAGAACAGTTAATACTAGAAACCGGAATACAAGCCACGAGTCACAACGAGTAAAATTTTTCCGTTCTGGGTCAAGTAAATCTAGGATTCCTAAGTTAACTAACAAAGGGGGAAAATTTATGCTCTACAACTGGAAGATAGGCCAGGTTGAGCACATACAGATACAAGGCTGAATTACTCGCAAAACTAAATTTTATATAGACACTAGCCTTCTTTAAAGCCCACAGCATTTTAAATGCAGAAACTATTAATTTACTAATTAGAGCAAACACATGTTCCGTTTTTGCAGCAATTTAGTGGTCTCTCTAAAGAAGGAAGACGCGTGTGAGCGGCTAGACAAAACATTTTGTCCTCATAGATTTTCTAAACCACACCAGGCGAATGCTGACGTTAATATAATACCTATCAAATATCTGCGTTCATCTTTGTTCAACAGACTTGAGACCTCGACATCGTCGGTGTATTCAAATTTTACATGAAAACTATTACAATACTTCTTAGTTATTACAATTAAGAGAAGCCGCATCTATTTAGCTTCCTTAGAAACATTAAAATATGTGTAAATACTTGTACTTAGCTGCAGTCAGTATAAATATGTCAGATATGGGAGGGAAAACACTTGTATGGCTTAATTTCTGCCACGACAGAGCTTAATAGAGTTAAGCAGCAACGACATTTCATACGAGGGACAGCTTAAGTATTGAGGGCATTCTTTTCTCGATGCATTGGAACTCCGTGGAACGTGACAGTAAGCACAACTTATACGGTTGCCAACACGAATAGGAAGCCAGAAGAGATTTACTGAAGCCGTAATTCAAGTTGAGGATCCGGAGGAAACCGAAAGCCGTACGAGCGCCATGGCGGTGCAAGAGGACATTGGGTGCCGGTGTGTAAACTGTTGTCGAAAGAAAACCGGTCGGCTACAGCTCACTGCTTTACTGCGCCTCCACCCTCCCACTCCACAGCCAGTGACCTAGTACTGAGCCAGCAACAGTCTGTATGCAGTCCGTACCACGTTTTTGAGCCGCTTATCACAAGAATATGAGGGGGACTAACTCCATCCTACCGAGTCTTTATACAGTCTGGAAAATGTGAGAAGTACTCTGCTATTGACGAGGTCTCTTAAGGTTAAAAGGCACATTTATAGAGGTAGTTCTTTTTATGTCTATGAACTTCGTTCAGTTATTTTTAATAACGCTGGCATTAAACTTGCCGGCAGATTACAGTCTTTTTTTTTTTTTTTTTTTGTACACATGCAGCAGCTTTTAGCAACTAGTTTCATTGTCACTCCTTTCGGCTGTTATCTAGAGGAGCAAATAACGAATTGGAGCACAAAAATTAGTGCTATTTAAAAAAAATCCAAGTTATCAGTAAGAATCGTGCACCGGTAGCGAAGTGAGGGCAGGTTTGGAACTTTCTGCCGGACAAATACTCTGCCAGGCCGGGACTCTGGACCCGGAACCTTGTCTTTCTGAAACAAGCCACGACTCACGACCCACCCTGATGGCTGTACTCGCGCCACTATCTCTCTCCTACGTTCTGAACTTTGTAGATAAGTGATCAATAGTATCTAAACAGCTATTAGTGGACATTGTACGGGATGTGTCCACCCTTCACCTTCAAGACGGCTTCAGTTCTGCTGAGGACATATTCAGTGAGATGTCAATGTCTGAAGGAATAGACCATTCTTCACCAAGAGCGAAGGTAGTGATTTAGAACTCTGGGGTCTGCAGAGAATAATAATTTATATGTCATTCCAAAGCCCTTTCATTGAGTTTAGGTCGAGTCTTTGCGCAGCCCAGTCCATTTCAGGAACGTTACTATCCACAAATCGTTGCCTCACAGATGCCGTTTTATGACAGGATTCATTGTCATGCTAATACAATCAATCATCTTTTCCGAGTTGTTCCTCTTCTGTACGCCGTACACTGTGTTCATATCCGTCCACATTTATAGTTTTCTCTAGTACTGTAATCACGATGAACACACGCATGCCGTACCACCACCACCACCACACTTCACTGTTGGCACTACTCATGATAGGTAAACATTTTCCAGTCGTTCATCAGATCCAAAACCTTTCATTGCATTGTCACAGGGCATACTATGATTCATCTCTTATCATTCGTTTCCAGTCATCCTCACTCCAATTCCGTCGCTCTGGGGAGCTGTTTGACCATTGCACCCCATTCTTTTAAATCCCTACACAAATTCATCAAGCTATGTGGACCGCTAGTGGCACTTTGGAACTCACGAGTTTCAGCCCTTGAGGGATGGACTGCCATTCCACCACAGACATTCAGACACCTCATTGATCGTGTCCCCAACAGAATTCAAGCCTTTATAAAGGCGAAGGATGGACATACCCCATATGAATGTCCACTAATAGATATAGGGATATCTTTTTGTTAAACAGTATGTCACTAGCAACAGTTCACAATTACTTTTCACCGTTTGTGTATTTGTCCACTTTAATACTAGGCACAAAATCCTTTATTGATTGAATACACGATTGGCGATCAGTCACTAGAAACCGTCATATGCCTAAGAGCAAGTGTCTTGAGCGATTTAATATAGATCGTCAGCGAAAAACTAGTTTTATTAATAGCGGTTGCCGGGCACAGTGAAACTATCAATGTCGAGGAAATTATCTTTATCTAAGAATGAATTAGCTTACAGAACATCCCTACGACCACCTCATACTGCTCTTCAGTATGTTGTGCATACCCGATGGAATACGGAAGATACAGAAACGTGCAATACATTTCTTATTTTAGCAAGTGTGGGAGTGCCACGGAGATGCCCCAATAACTCTAGTGGAGGATGCTGCAAATTCTGAATATGTCACTGTAGATTCCTATTAAAACGCAAGATCATACATTCAGAGAGCAGTAGAGGAACTTACTAATTCTATTTGTTACTTCTCGAGAAATAAATTACGATTGTAAAACAAGACATCTTCGAATCGCTACTTAGGGTTGTTTACAGTCGTTCATCCCGTGCGCGATTAGCAAATGGAACAGCAGAGAAGGAGAAACTATAATGGCACGCGTAGCACCCTTCGCCACTGATCTTCAGGAGGTTGGCAGAGTGTAGGGTCGTAAACTGTAGCAAATAGATTCACAGGTGGTGCGTATTACCTGCGCTGTTGCCACTGCAGAGGGACAGCTGTAGATTATACGCGAGTAGTCACCACCCCATTTTCTACACATCGTGCGTCAGCACCTTACCGCAACGTTTCATAGGCGATGGATTGGTCGAGGAAGTCTGGTTGTACGGTCTCCTTCACCGAGCCTGAATCCGTTGTAATTTTGGCTGTGGAGAAATTTGAAGGTATCGTTTTATGCCCAGCCCATCGATGATGTGCATAAGTTACAGAACACTGCGATAAATGTATGTGACTCAATCAGAATGGAGCCAGGTGTATTTGAAGAAGTGTGATCCACTGTCGGATGCGTGATAACCACATGCAGCAGTGTCTCTAGTGTCAGGAAAGAAGTCAGTTTGGTCCATATATCAACATGTGTGTCTCCAGACACATGATTACAGGAACCTTTGTGCTACTTTTGACCAATTATACCTTCTGTAGGAACATGAGACTCTTAACATTCCGTATGGCGTTAATGTTGCAGCCTGTGGCTCCCTGTAACTTTTGGTACTTCGACATTAGAAGCTGAGTTGTCAGCGTGGCTGACTGTCATGCGGGGGACCCAGGTTCGATTCACGGTATTTCCAGCGATTTTTTCTTTGGTGGGAGAAGTGTAACGGGGTGCACTCAGCCTAATGAGGCCAACTGAGGAGCTACTTGACCAAGTAGCGGCTGTTCCAAGGTCAAGAAACCCGACAACGACCTGGAGGACGGTATGCTGACCACATACCCCTCCATAACACATCAAATGATGCCATGGGCAGAGGATGACATGACAGCTGGTCGGGACCGATTGCCCCGCATGTGGCCAGAGCGCGGAAAATCCAAAACTAATGAACTCCGTATGCTTTCTTGAATACTATTACACAAGCACTGGACAAATCAGTCTCTCAGAATTTACAGATCGTACCTAATAAACAGTCGAGGCGCATAAAAGGGAAGCAGTAGTTCAGTGGGGAGTGAGAGAGGGCTGTAGCCTATCCCCAGTGTTATTCAATCTGTATATTGAGCGAACAGTACAGGAAACAAAAGAAAAATTTCGAGTAGGAATTAAAATCCATGGAGAAGAAATAAAAACATTGAGGTTTGCCGACGACATTGTAATTCTGTCAGAGACAGCAATGGACCTGGAAGAGCAACTGAACGGAGTGGACGGTGCCTTGAAAGAAGGATATAAGATGAACATAAACAAAAGAAAAACGATAATAATGGAATGTAGTCTAATTAAATTAGGTTACGCCGAGGGAATTATATTAGGAAATGAGGTTCAAATGACTCTGAGTACTATGGGACTTAACATCTGAGGCCATCAGTCCCCTAGACTTAGAACTACTTAAACCTAACTAACCTAAGGAAATCGCACACATCCACGTGCGAGAAGGATTCGAACCTGCGACCGTAGCAGCAGCGCGGTTCCGGAATGAAGCGCCTAGAACCGCTGGGCCACAACGGCCTGCAGGAAATGAGGCACTTAAAGTAGATTTTGTTTTGCTGTTTGGAGAGCAAAATAACTGATGATGGCCGGAGTAGAGAGGATATAAAATGTAGACTTGCTACGGCAAGGAAAGCGTTTCTGAAGAGAAATTTGTTAACATCGAGTATAGATTGAAATGTTAGGAAGTCTTTTCTGAAAATATTTGTATGGAGTGTAGCCATGTATGGAGGTGGAACATGGACGATAAACAGTGTAGACAGGAAGAGAATAGAAACTTTCGAAATGTAGTGCTACAGAATAATGCTGAAAATTAGACGGGGGAGGTCACGTAACTAATGAGGAGGTACTGAATAGAATTGGGGAGAAAAGGAATTTGTGGCAGAACTTGACTAGAAGAAGGGATCGGTTGGTAGAACACGTTCTGAGGTTTCACGGGAGCACCAATTTAGTATTGGAGGGAAGCGTGGATGCTAAAGATCGTAGAGGGAGACCAAGAGATGAATACACTAAGCACATTCAGAAGGATGTAGGTTGTAGTAGTTATTCGGAGATTAAGAGGCTTGCACAGGATAGAGTAGCATGAAGAGCTGCATCAAACCAGTCTCTGGACTGAAGACCACAACAGCAACCAAATTTACAGTTCATTATAATGCTGAAACAGAATAGCTGGTCGAGATACTGAAGTGTTTAAAAAATTAACATTGAAATGCAGCGCCTCCACTAAACTACAGAAATGGCAGTTCACACCAACAACACCACATTATTTCAGTCTAGTAGTTACCAATAAGGTTTTCAGAAACTGACTGAGCATTGCGTAACTAATACTGCTTCTATTGTAAATTATATATAATCACTCTGTTGTTCTAAACTGCCGCGAAATGTAATGTACAATTGCTTATCTTTATACTGTAGGTGCGCTAGAAATACTCCTGACTGTTCGCTGTACTCTGCAACTTGTGCAGTCCTGGGGCTCTTGTCTATTTTCCTAGGACATACACAAGAATTTCAGCTCATACTGCGAAAATTTTACTTTATGTTTAACTTAACGTATTCAGTTACAGACCCGTAAGCGCGTTAACTCATTCTGAATGGTTTTTACTGACATTACGTCTAAATAAAATGCAAATGTGATTACGACACCAATTTAATATTTTGATATTTCCTTTACGTTAGTCAAAAGACGCGAAGCGTTAAAATATATGGCAAGTAACAACAAATTCAAAGAAAGAAAAAGTGACCTTAAAGATCATAGCTCATGCTCTCCTGCGCAAGCTGTTAAACGAATGAGAGGTGGAGGCAGTTGAAGTACAGTTGAAGCCCCGATTTAAATGAAGTTATTTCTCAGATAATTCAACTATTCATAATTTACTGGTACTGTTTCTGCAGCCGTTGCGATCTTTTTGACTGGGACGTACAGATTTCCTTACGATCGCTAACTGCATCATGCTTATTCAGAGAAGTTGTTTGACTCGTGTTTAATCCTGGCCACAGGCGCTGTAATAGCTAATTAGTGACTAGATTACCTGGAGTGGGTTTCTAGCACTAACGTCATACAACAGCCTGTTCGGTATACATGTAATAGTGTTTCTGCAGTTTTCTTTTGGCCGCCACACTATGTAAGTGTTTCGCCATCGCAAACTGATGTAGGACATCCTCTTCCACTGGTCACGGCTATAGTTAACAACCCATGCCATTACACTTGACAGAAAAACTATAACAGACTTGGCTCTCAGCCCGATCAAGTTAATCTTTGTTTTAATCACCCTTCCATCGTGTCCTTTTCTTCTTAGCTTTGAGGTGATATTACTGTCATTTTCAAGGCTTACTTGCTGAAATGTTTGCAACAAGAAATCCAACGAAATAATTCTAATTTTAGGTAAAAGCTATTCTACACAAAAAATTTCCTTTAAGATACCCAAATATGGCATGTTTTCTTGACTAAGTGCTCCATGAAAGTGGCTTGCTGCGAACGGTCACATCCGGTGCCAAGTATGAGTTGCTTAAGATCAGTTAAGAACCATTTCGTCTGCAATGAATGCGAAAGATTTAACAGCAGTGAAACATCTCCATACATTTCTGAATGAAGAAAATGGTCACGTTACTTTTCAGTACGTCTTCAGAGCACTTATGCAAATAAATAACCGAACAGGAAAATCGTTTTACAATAGCTATAAAACCGGTTCTATTAATTTACCCAGCTGGCTTGTCTGAATAACGTCGTCTATAGTTCAAGAATCTTCAGTTATAACACTATCATGTGTCTGAATACAGCGTCTTTCTTCATTAATCTTAGAGGTCGCAAACATTTAATAATACGAAAGGCTTCCTCAGAATTCTTTAAAGACTGAATTACAGCGTTTCTCAACGATTTGTCTGCGATTACTTACTACAATTAATTTACAATTTACTACGTCAACGCCACGATATTGGGAAAAAAAGCATATCCAAACCGAAGCTTGGAACGTCAGCGCATGTTTTCCAGTTTGACAGCTTTTACTCTACAGTAAATGAGACTACGAGGATTATTATTATTATTTTTTTTTTTACTGTTTGTCACAGAGACAATCATTTATTAGTCAGTTCACCTTTGCTCGAGTACCAGCGACACTGTTTTTCGTTGCATATAATTTTTTTAGGAAATGTTGTGAAATCTGGGAATATGAGAATGAATATTACACGTACGTAATATGATCTACCACAAACTGGTAATCATGTCTGAATATATTGAATAACTGTAGAGTCAAGTAACACCAGACCCTTATTAAAGGGAAAGGTTAATGAAGTGCAGCGTAGATTTCTTTCATACTGTCAAAAACGGACTATCCTGCTTCCCAAGGAGGTTGTGTTCACTAGCTTACTACCACTACTACTACTACTACTACTACTACTACTACTACTACAACAACAACAACACCACCACCACTACCAAGTCTTCATGCAATAGTACTTGCAGCTTACTAATTATCACCTGCTTATGTACTCTATCCAGCAAACCATAGCACGCGAATAGATGAAAAAGAGAATAAGAAGTTCTAAGCTGTGTCAGGTCTGATGACTTTACCCTAACTGAGTGCGAAACCCGTCTGTCTGGTCTACATCACTAGTACGTCGCCACGCTTTTTAACACAGAACGGATCAAAATCCTCCGTTAACTGACTAAAAAAGTAACAAAAGATGAAAAACACCAAATCATTAATAACGTTCACTCACATTGTCATGCTTTTCTATATTTTACAGCTTTATTCAACCTCTTCAGAGATGAAATTGTGTCGAGACACAAATTTTGGCCATACATACATTTTGCAAGCGCTTAATGACGTAAGCGTGTTACATAATTCCTTTAAGAATGCGGTTTAGTAAGATTCAAGACACCACAACAGTTAAGAATAGTAGTATGAAGCTGCATTAAAAAAATATTTCGCATAAAAATCGGAGTGAAACGATGGTCTTTGGAGGTTTCATGAAAGGTAAGATTCAATCCGTACACAACAGGAATTGCGCTCTAGCGCAGCGATAATAAAAGTACTCGGGACAATGGGCTTCACATGTATTTCGGCTCTCGCAACATCGCTGTCCCGTTGTAAAACTCAGGCAAAGAGAAACGCGAAGGCATCTAACGAAGTGACGCATGCAACATGCAAGAGGCAAACCGTGGTAACCTCTTGCTGAAAGTTTTTTCCAGGAAACATTTGGACTGACTAGTCTGTCGATTGGTCCATTACATATTCTGCAGACAGCGCGAACCTATTCCGGATAATCTGCAAGTCCCTATCCTGTCATCCAGAGAGGCTGATTCCTTTAATCCCAGCACTCGAGTGTTAGGAGCCTCCGAAAAACCCCCAAGTGCCTAGTTTTTCGTATTCCTATGCAAAATAGCACAGAAACTTTTTTGAATTTGCATATTTATAATCCCCGATTCGAACACCTCGCTACACGTTTCTAGAATATATATCGTCTAATATACTGTGCCCTTGTTGTGGTTATAACTCTGCTATATATACGAGTAGTTCACAAAGGACAGGAACATCTTGATTATCATCTGTTATTTCCTGTTATTTCATTTTACAGTGTGTAGGAGGAATACAGCTGAACACGTTCAAATGTATCGTCTCATCTCCGTTATAGCTTGTCGGCAGTTCATCTCCTATGAGATGATGTGTGCGTTACCTCGCCAGAATTTAGGTTTACGGAAGTAGTACGCAAGACATGTCTTTATTTCAGTTCGTATAATAAACCGTTATTTCATTTCCTAGAGATTTCTTTCCTGTCCTACGCCCGGTATCATATTTACGCTACGTCATCAGCAGGCTGACGCTATATTGTATAACCAACATTCCACAATAGTTTTTATTTATACTTTATACTCTCGTGATTAATTTTTAAGAGCAATAGTAGTTTCTGTGATGTATACGATACCGTTACTTTTCTTTACCCCCACAACTCCAAGCAGAGGCAAAGCAGTATCGTAAATGTGAATTTAACACTTACATAAAGGCAGTTCGGCATTCTCAGAATGTGATATCAAACGTATAGCTGTACAGTAGACATATTACAATGTATGTGATTCACCGACACCTAAAATACATTCTAATAACCAGATGTATCGAGTGTATAATCTGCTGCAAAACTTTACTACTAGATCTACCACAAAACAAGCTTTAAGAAATCCAATAACTGCCCCACACGTAACGCTCATAACTATTGAAGATCCATGACAGTTGATTTTATGCATTTCGTACACATCAGATACATTTTACAAACGTAAGTCCGCTGAAAGTTGTTTCATTACAGAGTGAGGACTTCAGATGGGCTACAGTAAGGAAAGAAAGGGAGATCATAGGAATCAAGGAATCACCCCAGTTCTGTTCATTCTTGCTTTGCCATTGGGGGGGGGGGTGAGGCAGAGGAGGGGGCGGGGGGGGGGAGGGGAGGAAGAGGGTGAGGGTGAGGGTGACGGGAGGGGAGGAAGCACAAAAAATCCGGATGGAGGTGGGGTTGAATGAGTCTCCGCTTTAACAAAAGAAGCATTTTAACACACTAGCCATTTTTTAGTATTCTCTCTTGAGAGTATGTCTCGGGCTGAATTGAATGTCTGGTACGTGTTAGAGTGGTCCCATAGCAGTTTAATAGCACTTGCAAGTTTGTGCAGGAATTCTGGTGGTCCGCACAGACGTTCGGTTCAGGTCAGGTCAGAAGCTGGAAATTTTGGGGCCAGGGAAGTAGTTTTGAAACGTTGAACGCGTTGTTACAGACATTCGATGACACTTGTATCCATGCGACAGGAGACAATGTCTTGCTGCAAAATTCCGTTCTCAGGAAAGACTACATGAACAGGAAAGCCTCACATTTTAATGTTATAGGAAATACCGTGAAAACATTCTGACCACAACGCTGACGCAACGCGTTTTTTTCTTCCCCTTGGGTTACGAAAGGCATTTTCTGAGATTCGTCGCTGGCACCCCAACTTCCATCCTTTATGTTAGGCAGAAAGCGTGATCCGCCGGTCAATAAAAAGCAGTTATTTCCATACAGCCCGTTATGTATAGGATTTTGAGTCCCGCACACACAAGTGTTCGCTGACTTCTTTGACAGGAGTCGCACTGCCCCGATTTATTCGAATGTTTACCTGATCCACTGTAGCATTCTGACTGACGTACACGCATCTACGTCATCAACATTACCAGAAGTAGATCATAGAGCTCAGTTGTTTGTAGTATCACCACTGGTACCACTAGCCCACTCACAGCACAATTTTACACAGAGACTCCCAGCTCTCAGATTTCATTGTTCCAAAAACACTGTCCCTTTCTCACGAAAGCCGACGTTTCTTTTTTTCACCTCTGATGAAATGATTTATTTACTAATGACAGCAATGAGGCCGGCCGCGGTGGTCTCGCGGTTCTGGGCGCTCAGTTCGGAGCCGCGCGACTGCTACGGTCGCAGGTTGGAATCCTGCCTCGGGCATGGATGTGTGTGATGTCCTTAGGTTAGTTAGGTTTAATTAGTTCTAACTTCTAGGGGACTGATGACCACTGATGTTAAGTCCCATAGTGCTCAGAGCCATTTGAACCATTTTTGAACAGCAATGAGAAAATTTCTTACCGGCTGCCTGTCCGTCCCGTTTTAAGCTAATTTTGCTACTGCACATCAAGTGCCGCAAATATAAGTATACGCTGTAACCGCGGCACATCGATGAATATGACCATAAGGGAATTCAGTTTGGTATGAAAGATTATAGAAGTAGAAATAGTCAGGACTTGCCTTTTCTTTAAAGGGAAAGTAAGGAAGTCAATTCCTCAGTGGAAATACCAAACGACGGTGAGGAAGATATAATGCACGTAGGCAAAATAATATACTTTTCACCCACGGAAAACTGAATGTTTTCTCATAAGATGGTATTTAAATTTTACTAAAAAATAGAAGACACAAATGTAATTTGTCATATATATTTATTACTTCTCCTATTTGCTCTGAACAATAACGCACTAACCGTATTTTGACATCAGCTCACGTGGTCAACCATGCGACTCCAGGACATTTCAGCCAGACTGAGGGCATTGAGGATTAATCAGTGAAGAGTTTACCATCATAATGTTCATCGTACGTGACGAATGAAAGTTTGATCAAGCAAGGTATGTATTGCTTTTTGTACGAACTTGTGCTAACTAAGATAAAATCTGGCAAACATGTCTGTGATTATATCAGTGCTACCAAAGATTGACCACTTTAGAATACTGCACGCAATCTTCAGTCATTCACTAGTGTCTGCAATAAATGTCCCAAGACCTCAAGTATTCCGTCTACAGAAACCTAATCTCACCTCGCGTTGAAGTTATGGTGCTGGGAATCGATTCGTTCATTGTCACGATTTGACTAGGTCTATGGTACAAACAGCACTACTGTGAGGTTTGGAAGGTAGGAGACTAGTTACTGGCAGAATAGAAGCTGTGAGGCTGGGTCGCGAGTCGTGCTTGGATAGCTCAGATGGTAGAGCACTTGCCCGCAAAAGATAAAGGTCCCGAGTTCGAGTCTCGGTCCGGTACACAGTTTTGATCTTCCAGGAAATGTCAGCACTAGGAAGGGTTCTACACTTGTGTGTTAATACACATGAGTGGCTGGCTGACAAGAAATCGCTCCGCGAAGTGCTAGAATTAACGTTCCTTGCTTTCAGAAAGACCTTTACGTTACTGCATTATCGTTCTGGGACTGTAGATCGACAGTCTAAAGTACAATCAACGACTGGACGTTATTTTTGAGATTTTCTTCGGGTTAATGACGGTATATCTTACGTTCTGGTTTCGAGGTGTCGGGTGACTCCGTTACTATGCCAAACATTTTCCATGAAGAACTTCGTTTCCATCAAGTGCTGCGAGCTGTGGTTTAGTGTACTTTCTCTGCTTAGTTTTAAATGTCAGATATTGTTTGTGTCACGCTCCTATTTATATAGGAGTTCGACTGTTTGCTACTCTATTTTATGTGTGTTTTTTACACGTTCACACCACTACGCCGTAAAATCCATATTCCTGTAGTGTTTACTAGATCTGCCTGATGCGATAACTAGCGAAATAATGGACTGAGCTATTCCAAGTCTAGATTAAATCGAATTTATTATCCCTGTTCATGTTCATGGATATCCTTACTTAGACTAACTTATTACACAGCTCTTGGATCACGATACAGATTGTAATATTGGTATTGTCCTAGCACATTTCACGGTAATATTCCAGGCAGTCTTACATGCTAGGGTTCACATCGGCATGGGATGTGTTGTACATACGGCTGTGTGGTCTGGATTGTCTTCAACAACAAGTATCAGACGTTTCATCTTTGATTGCGAGGGTTACAGTGCAACATTGGCTGGGGTCTTCCCGTGAGAGTGTACTAATTTTTTTACAGAGAATGTATTAGCAGAGAGGAGCTAAGTGAATTGTGGAGGAAGACATAGCTGTCTTTGAGCGGCACTGATCTGACGAAATTTTATGAATATTTGGACAAATTAATTAATACGAGGTGTGATCAAAAAGTAATAGGAATATTTTTTTTTCTTAAAGAATCTTTATCAACATCAACTTTGACGCCTCCAAAGTAATCCCCGCCATCAGATACAATACACACCTGCCAGCGTTTCTCCATTCTTGGAAGCACTTCTGGAACTCACTAATCGTAATGGCGTTCAGTTCCTTCAGTGATTGTTTCTATCTCATCAATGGTGACAAAATGACTTCCTTTCGTGATTCTCTTCAGCCTTGGAAACAGAAATCACAGAGGGCCATGTCCGGCGAATAACGTGGCTGAGTCCAATGTTCCTATCCCATTGGATTATTTGCTCTGCGTAATGAAAGGTATCCTGCTGTTATGTCCATTGGTAAACTGCGTATAGTTGAAAACTCTTCTGCATTGGCATACAGCAACTTTGTCTGTGGGTCACAATTCTGGTTGTTTTCTTCGGATTTGTTCACGCAAGCGACGCGTAACTTCTAGGTAGCACTCCTTATTGACCGTACGACCACAAGGCACGAACTCATGATGTTATGATGGACTATCCCACAGTAACCGAAAGAAACAGAAGAACATCCACATGTGCTCGAACTTATCTACTTCTTTCGGTCTTGGCTATGTCCCATCGGGCAGATTGAGCCTTTGCTTTGACGTCATACCCGTACCACATGCTTCATACCTTTTTACAGCATTCTAAAGAAGTTCTGGATCGTTGTTGACTTCATTCAGCAGTTATTGAGCGACTTGTACGCGACGTTTTTGGTCGAAATTCAACTATTTCGGAACACACTTTGCTGCTATACGTTTCATGACCAAAATATCCGAAAAAGTTCTTCGGCATGAGCCAAAGGATATGCCAGTATCATCAGCAACATCTCTGACAGCGATTCGGTAATTTTCCAGAAGCATTTTCTTCACTTCTTCCACAACGTCGTCAGTAACTTGTGTGCTAGGACGTCAAGGGCGGTCGTCGTCATCATCATTATCATCATCTTTGAAACGTTTATATCACTCGTAAATACTGTCTTAATCACAGTAGATTCGCCAAAAGCCACAATCAACATTTCGAATGCAGTGTAGCACTTTATTCGATTTTTGAAGCTAAATGTAATGCAAATTTTTTGATCCATCTTTTCCGAAAGTAAAAATTCGCCGAGCACTCGGCCGAGCATCCTTTTTGACTTAACAATAAATAAAATATTCAAAATAACTGAAAATGCAATCATACATAAGGAACACGTATATCAACAAGATAAAAAACATTTTTAAAATCTGATGTATAAAGCCCGTGAAACGAAAAAAATTCCGTTGCATTTTAATCACACGTCGTATGAATATAAAAGAAGTAACAGCTTGCACAGTGAACTGCACTCAGGAGGATCTGGCTTCAAATCTCCATCTGACCATCCAGATTCAGGTTTTTTCGTTGTTTCGCTAAATCACTGAAGGAAAATACCTGGTTGATTCTTTTGAGAAAGAGATTGCAGATTTCCTTACCCACCGGTATTCTTCCTAAGGTTATGCATTCCGTCTTCTGACCCTCGAGCCGGCCGGAGTGGCCGAGCGGTTCTAGGCGCTACAGTCTGGAACCGTGCGACCGCTACGGTCGCATGTTCGAATCCTGCCTCGGGCATGGATGTGTGTGATGTCTTTAGGTTAGTTAGGTTTAAGTAGTTCTAAGTTCTAGGGGACTGATGACCTCAGAAGTTAAGTCCCATAGTGCTCAGAGCCATTTGAACCATTTTTCTGACCCTCCGTCACGAACGACACAAACCCCTATCTGCATCCCTTACTGCTGTCCTTTAAGACGATAGTACCTCGTTATCTTACGTCAGTTGTGGGGTAATGCTTTCAGATAGCCTAGTCAAAGACGAACATTTAATGACCAAAATCCGCAACACGGGAAGTTCTTTGCAATTTATTCTCAGATTTCACTAGTCGGCAGAGAGTGCGGCAGAATTGTCGGGCATGGCGTGCGCGCAGCAAGGCCGCCGCCCAAATTACGGAGAGGGGCGAGCAGGCCGGTATTAAGCGAGGCACGCGAGTACGGCGCCGTCGTTGCGCAACCCGCCTACTGTGGCGGGTCGTCTTTCTGGCGAGGCAAACACACAGTGCGCTGACGTCAGGCGGGCGACGCCCGGCTCCTAATTGCGAAAGCTTGCCTTACACAGAAAGCGCCAGGCGAGCCAAAGGAACCGCTCATTGTCACGAGCGCCGCAGCCCTACGTAAACACCCTCAGCGGAAATAGCCACCTCGGCCGACCGTCATGGCTATTTGTCTTATTCGACGTTCTTTATCCATTTTTGTTGAAAGATGACTAACGCCTTGCGTCTTTTTGATAAACGAAACAAAAGCCTTCGAAAGTAATTCAATATCGTTTGGTCATTTCGTGAGCAAAATCTCCCGGAACCGGCCTCAAACGTTCTTGAGCAAACTATGCTCCATAGCTGATAAGTTTGTTAAAGCTGTGCTTGTGGTGAAGAAGGAATCCAAAATGCACACGGTGAACTTCAGGATCCTCTCTAAATCAGTATCAAAATTGCAGGGACGAGGGCTTAGTGAGATTAGCGGACTTTATGAAATTTACGCACACATCTGTTCCCAACGAGAGAGCCATTTATTCTGTTCTGTTGTATTGCTGTCGGTATTTTATTACTATGACACATGTATATGAAGTCTGAGAAATTCCGCAGACACAGACGTACGGAAAAGCGATGGCCCAAAAATTTTGAAGACGAAATCGAAATGAGAAATATCGTTTTCGTATTTAGCATATATTCTAAGAACTCGAAGTCTGAACTGTAACCGTTTAAATAACTAAGTTAAAAATTAGGAGTTGACACTCACCCTTTGGTTCCTTGCTTTGGTGGGCTCCGTCTCTTTCTCCGGTAGTTTGATCTGAAACAGGAAAAAAAATTCTCATTATCAGGGAACGACATGCATTACAAGACTCAACTGGACTGTGTTGAATTCATTTCCTAAAGTAAAGAAAAGCAATAACAATTATTTGCGAATACTAGTGACCATCAAACAATCTACTTCGTTATTGGACATATAACTGTTATGTTTCTTCTTCTTGAAGCATTAGGAATTTCCCTCTTACATCCTCTTGTTCATTGCGTCCGGTTGGTTCATATTCATATTCCTTCTCTCTCTCTCTCTCTCTCTCTCTCTCTCTCTCTCTCTCTCTCTCTCTCTCTCTCTCTGTACGTGTGTGTGTGTGTGTGTGTGTGTGTGTGTGTGTGTGTGTGTGTGTGTGTGTGCTGGATGTTAACAGCGCATAGCGTTCGGCAGTTGGAGGTGAGCCGCCAGCAGTGGTGGATGTGGGGAGAGAAATGGCGGAGTTTTGAAATTTGTAAGACTGGATGGCATGAACTGCTATATATATCATGACTATTAAGGTAAATACATTGTTTGTTCTCTATTAAAATCTTTCATTTGCTAACTATGCCTATCAGTAGTTAGTGCCTTCCGTAGTTTGAATCTTTTATTTAGCTGGCAGTAGTGGCGCTCGCTGTATTGCAGTAGTTCGAGTAACGAAGATTTTTGTGAGGTAAGTGATTTGTGAAACGTATAGATTAATTTAGTCAGGGCCATTCTCTTGTAGGGATTACTGAAAGTCAGACGGACGTTTCAGTCTTAAGACCACAATACCAATGAGTCACAATGAAAATTAGTCAACTCAAATAACTGTGTGCAACAGATTTTTGTGCTATTAAATATAATAATTACGTGAACTCAGTCGTAGATAAAGCTAATGGCGGACTTCGGTTCGTTGGTAAGAAACTTTGAAAATGCCATCAGTCTTCTACAAAGGAGATCACAAAATTTTGCGACCCATTCTAGTATACTAAAGTGTGTGTGACCCACACGTAAAACGACTAATACGACATATTGGATGTACGCAAAGAAGGCCAACACAAATCGTCACAAATTTGTTTCACTCATGAGATTTCTCACGGATATGCTGAAAACTCTGAATTGGTAGTTGCTTTAAGGTAGACACCAACTATACCGCGCGATTCATCTTACTAGAATTTAATGAGGAATCTAGGAACACACAACAACTCTGTTGTGTTTCCGCAGGGACCGCCAAGGAAAGATTTGTCTAACATCGCATACAGAAGCATTTAAACAGAGATGCATCCTCTGCTCCCCTTTTGACTGGAACTGGGTGAAATCTGAATCCGTGGTCTTCTGCCAGATATTTCACAGCCGTTTGCAGAATACAAATGCAGACATAAATGTAGACTTACTGAAGATCTGAAGACAGTTATGTGCTACAGTTTTAGGACTGTGCAGTCGGAGTAGCTGTGACGTAGGTGATATACAAACACTGCGCATGAAATGTATTCGCAGTTGCGAGTATGGCCGGCCGAAGTGGCCGTGCGGTTAAAAGCGCTGCAGTCTGGAACCGCAAGACCGCTACGGTCGCAGGTTCGAATCCTGCCTCGGGCATGGATGTTTGTGATGTCCTTAGGTTACTTAGGTTTAACTAGTTCTAGGTTCTAGGGGACTAATGACCTCAGCAGTTGAGTCCCATAGTGCTCAGAGCCATTTTGCGAGTATGGACGGACAACCATCAGCTGTATAATAAAGTGACAATGAAAAATTTTGCCGGAGAGGGACTCAAAACCAGATTTCCCGTTTATGGAGAGCGATCGCCTTAGCATTAGGCTATCCGAGAACGACTCAGGGCCAGAACCAAACTTTCACATGTCGTGAACCATGTGTCTACTATCTGCACTCTTACATCCATGTGTATTCCCGTACAGGGAAACATTTTAAATTAAAGTCTCTTGCCCAGTGTCGGCGGATAAATACGACATTGCATAGTGTGTTTTTCCGAAGTACGATGCAATATTCCTTCGGGAATAATGGGCTGTGCGTAACTAAGCGCAAAAGTGTAGCTTGGGAGTAGAGTTCCCTAAACACATGTACAGTGTTTCTGTGTGCATTTTCACAATAGAAGGGCATAGACACGAGAAAGGTTACTTTTAAAATAACTTTTTTATGACAAACAATAATGTGAAGCAAGCAAGAAGGTAAAGAGGGTACTACAGAACCCAACAATGTTTAAAATAACTACACACACAACCATGGTATGTGTGAAGGATATCAGGAATAATAGCTGGCAGCCACTGCTGGAGAAACTGTCGCTGGAGCTGTTTCCCCTACAGTGCGTGGGGCCGACGCGGCATTGACCCTAATACTGGCTAACTGGCTGCGAATTGCTTGCCATGTCTGATGGAGCCACGTCCTCGGAACGAAGGCAATTGGTTTCTACCCGCACAATCAATAGGAAGGCTGTGTATGCTACCCGCATACCCGGACAATTTATCGCGAAGTCCTAACGGTGTCCGCCACCGGTCGCTGCGTTCTTTGTGCTAAGCAAGCCGGAACTCGCACCTGTCAAGTTGAACGTAACTATCCATAAAGAGAAACACACGGGATGTAGGACGTAGGGCATTCTGGGAGATGTCTGCCGCAGAACAGTGCAGTCCCGATGAATTCTTCGTCTGAATTTTTGGAAGTGCCTGATTTGTCACCTTGCAACAGATCACACCCTTATATATGTAAATAATTTATATAGCTATAGACTGTCTTACCTGTACTGAAAACGATGTGATGTTAGTTTTAGTTAATTGATGCGAAAGAAAGACGATTAGAGTTCGGCGACGATCTCATGAGTGAGTGAGGTGGAGGGAGGGAGATTATATATATATATATATATATATATATATATATATATATATATAGAGAGAGAGAGAGAGAGAGAGAGAGAGAGAGAGAGAGAGGAAAATCGGCCCTATACTTTGACTTTTGAAAGCAGCCGTCCTCCAAAGTACAAGTCCGCTTTTCTACTTCTGCACCACTTCGCCAGGTAAATTTATTCAGGTCTGTTGTTCATTCTTGCTTATATTCTGCATTTTAGAGTCCTTCCAAAAATGATTTCGAATAGCTTTATTTCTTATAAATCATCTTTGCTACTAACAAAGAACCCCTTGAGTGCGAGGTCGCTGTTTTGGCATTTGACGCCTCCACATATTGTCTGCCATTGGCTGCTAATGGCAACAGGGGGCGGGACTGGAGGTATCCAGTGGGGAGCACAGCATCAGGCTAAGGAGCCTAGACGAACTGCTTAGTCGATGAGTGACTTAAAATAGTACACAGTGCTAGTGGTGTTGATAAAGCAGAACAATAGCAAACATAAACAAATCAAACACTGCATTATGTCTGCAACAGCTGCCGAAGATGAACTGTCGTTAGAAAAGATTGGTTGGTTTGTGGGATTAAAGGGACCAGACTGCGACGGTCATCGGTCCCTTTTTCCAAAAAATTAAAACCGCCCAAAGAGAATAAAAACGAGAGCAGGAAAGACGTCAGACGACACGGGACAAGAAAGACTCCGACAGAGATCAGACAAAACAGATTAAAACACACAGTGTGACGGTGGTTGGCCGACCATAGAGAAAAAAAGAGGAAAAGCCAACCTCCAAGATCACATTAAAAACTCAGTTTAAAATCAGAGGCTAAAAGCCAGAATCAACACTAAAAAACATAAACACTCAGATTAAACGATAAAAAACCCCTGCCCGAATAAAACGCAAAACTAAGTCCACCATGGCAGAGCCATCTATTAAAAGTGCAGAGAGCGTGTCAGGCAGCGCAAACGTCTGCCTGAGCACAGATAAAAGTGGACAGTCCAACAAAATGTGGACCACTGTCAATGCCGAGCCGCAGCGACAGAGAGGGGGGTCCTCACGGCGCAATAAGTGGCCGTGGGTCATCCGCGTGTGCCCAATACGCAGTCGGCAGAGGACGACAGACTCCTTGCGAGAGACTCGCAAGGAGGAGTGCCACACAGTCGTCGTCTCCTTGACGGCACGGAGTTTGTTAGGGGTGGCCAGACCGCGCCATTCAGCGTCCCAAAGCGAGATAACTTTGCGGCGTAAGACTGCCCTCAAATCAGTCTCCGGAAGGCCAATGTCTAGAGTGGGTTCACTGATGGCCTGTTTGGCCAGGCGGTCAACACGTTCCTTGCCCGGGATACCGACATGACCGCTGGTCCACACAAAGACCACAGAGCGGCCGCAGCGGGCAAGAGTATGCAGGGACTCCTAGATAGCCATCACCAGACGAGAACGAGGGAACCACTGGTCGAGAGCTCGTAAACCGCTCAGGGAATCGCTACAGATCACGAAGGACTCACCTGAGCAGGAGCGGATATACTCCAGGGTACGAAAGATGGCGACCAGCTCAGCAGTGTAAACGCTGCAGCCAGCCGGCAACGAACGTTGTTCGGAATGGTCCCCTAGAGTTAGCGCATAACCGACACGACCAGCAACCATCGAACCGTCAGGGTAAACAATGCCAGAGCCCTGATACGTTGCGAGGATGGAAAAAAAGCGGCGGCGGAAAGCCTCAGGAGGGACTGAGTCCTTCGGGCCCTGTGCCAATTCCAGCTGAAGGCGAGGGCGAGGCACACACCACGGGGGCGTATGCAGAGGTGCCCAGAAAGGAGGCGGAAGAGGTAAAGCCCCAAGCCCGGAGATAAGCTCTCGGACGCGGACCGCGATCGTACATCCAGCCCTGGGCCTGCGTTCCGGGAGATGGACGTGCGACTGTGGGAATAGTAGCCGATAGTTAGGATGCTCGGGCAAGCTGAAAACATGGGCAGCATAAGAAGCCAGCAAACTTGGGCGGCGTAATCGCAGTGGAGGGACACCCGCCTCCACAAGTATGCTGTCCACTGGGCTGGTCCGGAAAGCACCAGTGACAAGGCGTATCCCGCTATGGAGGATTGGGTCCAGCACCCGCAACGCAGACGGGGATACTGAGCCATAAGCCAGGCTCCCATAATCCAGACGGGACTGGATTAACGCCTGGCAGAGCCGTAACAGGGTAGATCGGTCGGCGCCCCAGCGGGTGTGGCTCAAGCATCTCAGAGCGTTGAGATGCCGCCAACACGCCTGTTTAAGCTGCCGAATATGAGGCAGCCAAGTCAACCGGGCATCAAAACTACCCCCAAAAACCTGTGGGTCTCCACCACAGCAAGGAGTGCGTCGGCAAGATAAAGCCGCGGCTCAGGATGGACTGTTCGGCGCCGGCAGAAATGCATAACGCGGGTCTTGGCAGCCGAAAACTGAAAACCATGCGCTACAGCCCAAGACTGCGCCTTGCGGATAGCGCCCTGTAGCTGACGTTCAACAGCTGCAATGCCAGTAGAACTGTAGCAAAGGCAGAAGTCGTCAGCGTATAGGGAAGCGGAGACAGAATTTCCCACCGCTGCAGCCAGCCCGTTTATTGCGATTAAAAACAGGCAGACACTGAGGACAGATCCCTGTGGTACCCCGTTCTCCTGGACTCGGGAGGAACTATGAGAGGCCGCGACTTGCACGCGGAAGGTACGATACGACAGAAAATTTCGGATAAAGATCAGCAGAGGGCCCCGAAGACCCCATCCATGAAGCGTAGAAAGTATGTGATGACGCCATGTCGTATCGTACGCCTTCCGCATGTCGAAAAAGACAGCGACCAGGTGCTGACGGCGGGCAAAGGCAGTACGGATGGCCGACTCCAGACTCACCAGATTGTCGGTGGCGGAGCGGCCTTTACGGAACCCACCCTGAGACGGAGCCAGAAGGCCCCGAGACTCCAGTACCCAATTCAAGCGCCGGCTCACCATCCGTTCGAGAAGCTTGCAAACAGCATTGGTGAGGCTAATGGGGCGGTAGCTGTCCACCTCCAAACGGCTCTTGCCCGGTTTCAAAACGGGGATGACAATGCTTTCCCGCCATTGCGACGGAAACTCACCCTCGACCCAGAGACGGTTGTAAAGGTCGAGGAGGCGTCGCTTGCAGTCCACTGAAAGGTGTTTCAGCATCTGACAGTGAATGCGATCTGGCCCAGGAGCGGTATCAAGGCAATCGGCAAGGGCACTGTGAAATTCCCACTCACTGAATGGAACATTGTAGGATTCAGAATGGTGGGTGCGAAAAGAAAGGCTCCGACGTTCCATCCGCTCTTTAATGGAGCGGAAGGCCAGTGGGTAATTGGAAGAAGCGGAACTAAGAGCAAAATGCTCTGCCAAGCTGTTGGCAATTTCGTCGGAGTCTGTACAAACTGCTCCATTCAGTGAGAGCGCAGGGACGCTGACAGGGGTCCAATAGCCGTAGAGGCGTCGGGTCTTAGTCCAGACCTGCGATGGAGAGACATGGAGGCCAATGGTGGACACATACCGCTCCCAGCACTCCTGCTTGCTTTGGCGGATAAGGCGGCGGGCCCGCGCACGCAGCCGTTTGAAGGTGATGAGGTGTTCAATGCAGGGATGTCGCTTGTGACGCTGTAGCGCCCGCCGGCGATCTTTAATCGCCTCAGCGATCTCAGGCGACCACCAAGGCACAGTCCGCCGCCGAGGGGACCCAGAAGAACTGGGAATGTCAGATTCTGCGGCAGTAACGATGCTGGTGGTGACTGAGTGAACCACCGCATCAATGTCGTCATTAGAGAGGCTCAATAGCGGCA
This sequence comes from Schistocerca piceifrons, assembly GCF_021461385.2. Lineage (NCBI taxonomy): Eukaryota > Metazoa > Arthropoda > Insecta > Orthoptera > Acrididae > Schistocerca > Schistocerca piceifrons. The sequence goes on along the minus strand of NC_060149.1, from coordinate 419,839,810 downwards.
ATGGAGGAGAACAAGGAACAAGTCCCAGTCAGCCTTATTCATAGCCCATCTGCTGGGGCGCCCAGAAGAGTGACGTTGTGGCAGTGACAGAAGGATCGGAAAGTGGTCACTGCCACAGAAGTCGTCATGCACACTCCATTGGACAGACGGTAAGAGGCGAGGGCTACAGATCGAAAGGTCGATGGCAGAGTACGTGCCATGCGCCACGCTGAAGTGTGTGAAGGAACCATCATTTAAAAGTGAAAGATCGAGCTGTGCTAATAAATGCTCAATGGTGGCGCCTCGACCTGTCGCCACCGACCCACCCCACAGAGGGTTATGGGCGTTGAAGTCGCCCAGTAACAGGAAAGGGGGCGGCAATTGGGCTATCAGCGCAGCCAGGACATGCTGCGCAACATCATCATCCGGTGGAAGGTAAAGACTGCAGACGGTAACAGCCTGTGGCGTCTACACCCGAACAGCGACAGCCTCTAAATGTGTTTGTAGAGGGACAGACTCGCTGTGAAGAGAGTTAAGGACGTATATGCAGACGCCACCAGACACCCTTTCATAAACTGCCCGGTTCTTATAATAACCCCGATAGCCACGGAGGGCAGGGGTTCACATTGCTGGAAACAAAGTTTCCTGAAGAGCAATGCTGAAGAAAGGGTGAAGGCTGATAAGTTGTCGGAGCTCAGCTAGATGGTGGAAAAAGCCGCTGCAGTTCCACTGGAGTATGAAATTGTCCATGGCTGAGAAGGCGTGGAGGGACTAGGAAGGCAATTTACGCCGCTTGTTCACTCGCTGCCACCGATTCACAACCCGCACGAGTGACATCCATGGTGTCTGAGGGACCGGCGAGATCCAGGTCTTCAGCAGACGCCAGAATCTCGACCTCGTCCTCAGACGCTGAGCTTGTTGGGAGCGGTTCAAAATGGTTCAAATGGCTCTGAGCACTATGGGACTCAACTGCTGAGGTCATTAGTCCCCTAGAACTTAGAACTAGTTAAACCTAACTAACCTAAGGACATCACAAACATCCATGCCCGGGGCAGGATTCGAACCGGCGACCGTAGCGGTCTTGCGGTTCCAGACTGCACCGCCTTTAACCGCACGGCCACTTCGGCCGGCTTGGAAGCGGTGGGACGGGTGCCACCGCAATGTCGGGATTCTTGGGTACCTTTTTCTTTTTCAGCTTACTTCGCTCTGCCTTCGGCGGTTCAGGCTGGGAGGGCTTCACTGGGTCAGTCTCAGGGACGGACGACGACCGTGAGGCCCTACGACCACGGACCGGTGGTTGTTTGAGCCACTCACGGCTGTCTGCTTTTGTACCGGTCGGAACCTGCGAAGGGAGGTCCCCAAGGGACCCCTTCCTGGCAACAGGAGCCGAAGAAGTCTTACGCTTCTCTGGCTGGGCAGGGGGAACTGATAACCCCGATGGTTGGGGGGGGGGGGGGGGGGCATTGCTCCTGAAGTATATGGAGCAGGAGCAACAGGGAGTGTAGTGCCCCCCACCATCGAGGGGGCAGGTGTGGTTCTCTGGCTCTGAGAGCTAACGGTGTGTGGTGCAGCTATAGGAACTGTAACAGGAGCGACAGTGGCGGCATAAGTGGACGTCATTCATACTGGATGCAGTCGTTCAAACTTACGCTTAGCCTCAGTGTAGGTCAGCCTATCCAGGGTCTTGTATTCCATTCTCCTTCTGGAGAATCTTACAGTCCAGCGAGCAAGGGGGATGGTGCTCCCTGCAGTTGACACAGATGGGAGGCGGGGCACATGGAGTATCAGGATGGGACGGTCGACCACAATCGCGACAAATGAGGCTGGAAGCACAGCGAGAAGACATATGGCCGAACTTCCAACACTTGAAGCACCGCATCGGGGGAGGGATATAGGGCTTGACATCACAACGGTATACCATCACCTTGACCTTCTCAGGTAACGTGTCACCCTCGAAGGCCAAGATAAAGGTACCGGTTGCAACTTGGTGATCCCTCAGACCCTGGTGGACGCGCCGGACGAAATGGACCCCTCGTCGCTCTAAGTTGGCGCGCAGCTCGTCATCGGACTGTAAAAGGAGATCTCTGTGAAAAATAATTCCCTGGACCATATTTAAGCTTTTATGTGGGGTGATAGTAACAGAAACATCCCCCAGCTTCGTACAAGCGAGCAAGGCTCGCGACTGGGCAGAGGATGCTGTTTTTATTAAGACTGATCCTGACCGCATCTTGGACAAGCCCTCCACCTCCCCGAACTTGTCCTCTAAATGTTCGACAAAGAACTGAGGCTTCACAGACACAAACGATTCCCCGTCAGCTCTGGTACAGACGAGATACCGGGGCGAATACCTGTCGCTTTCATTCATAGCCTTTCGTTCCTCCCATGGCGTGGCGAGGGAGGGGAACGATTTGGGGTCATAAACGTTACCTTTAAAAATGGGCCCTCGAACGCTTAGAGACTGCTGGTGGCTGGCCACCAGCAAGAGAAGATGTGCCACGCTTCATTGCGTGTCATCCACCCTGATACCACCTACTCCGACCAAGGGCCCTCCCCACGGGCGCCACCCAGCCACAGCAAAGGCCACCTGGCAGGATGGCCATTGCCGGGAGTCCCGTTGCCCCAGGGAGATGGGCATCTACTCCTTGGCATACGTGGGGAGTTAACGGCGCAGGCATCAGTAGAGCTATCCCTGTGTTGTCAGGGGGCTACAACCAACAGGGTACATGGCGGCCCCACCACAACGGACTGGCTACCGTGCTGGATGTTAGGTGACATGTGGTCCGTGGTCGCTGTCAGTGCAGAAAGTGGCCCTGCACATTGCTTGGCAGAAAGTGCACGCAGGAGCGTATCCATGCCCAAGAGATGTAGAGCGGGCAGGACTGCAACGCAACGACGAATAAGCTGGCGAAAGTTCTCAACGCAAGATGGACACTATGCACCAAGTAAGGCGCCCTTCCCCAATCGGCTCGCTCTTCGGAAAAATTTTGAGATATGGAGGTCAAACCCGACAGGGGACCACCACATAAGGCCGAAACGTTTGAGACTCCTTTTAGTCGCCTCTTACGACAGGCAGGAATACCGCGAGCCTATTCTTACCCCCGAACCCGCAGGGGGTGTCAGAAAAGAACCCAAGGAATTTCGCAGAGCTATAAGCAAGTGGCAGATCAAATATTGGAATCTCTGCAAGATGATTCAGTGGAGCGTGTGGTGTCTTATACCGCTCGAGTGTACGGACAATGTACATGAAGAGTACAATGACGACGATAAGCACTTAACAATTGAAAGTGATACTGAATCAGGCGTCGAGCCATGTGGTTCATCATCCTTGTCAGACGGGAGCCACAAATCCCGTTTCCAGTGAAACGTATGAAACGACATTTGTTGTCCAAGGAGCGGGTACTAGACATAATTACGAAGTAGTGCACAAGAAAAACTGCGGATAGTAAAGGGAGGACATGACTCACTTGTTAAAAGACTGGATTTGCTCGTTTTAAGGACGCTCGATACAATTTATAAGACGTGCACGATAGCGATCTATTACGTTATGCACATCAAATTTGGTGTAACAAACTACAATGATTTCAAGGGAAGTAGTGGATGTTGCGTAACTTCAAACAGTACTAAAGAATTTTAAGACGCAAGATAACGAAATTTCGAATAAAACATCAACTAGACGATGCACAGCAAACTGCGGAATCGGCCTGAAAATTTGTAGAAGAGATAAATGAACGTACCCCATCGTTCCGTAAGGGATTTATTTTCATCTGTGACCAATTGGGATTTGAGAGGAAATGCATAAGAAAGGAACCCTGGAAATTAGACGTACGAGGAGAGTTTTATCAAGATCAACTAACATCAGTGCCTTAACGCATTCACATATAATTATGCCGACTATTAATCAGGATGGCAAATTGGCTGGAAAGTTATTTATTGTGCTGCAAGAAATTGGAGGTCCTCTGCCCCCTAGGATTCTTCCTCGTGTGCGTGATCTTACAAGGGCAGTAGGGAATATTCACGTCACAACAAGCAACAGTGGGATAATGGGCGTAAGAGAACTACAACTATGGTATGAGCGCTGATTTCGACTAATAGTTGGCCAAAATAACTTGCTTTTGCTTGATTCCTGGTCTGCGTACAAAAAGCATACTGATTTAGAGCAAACTACTCCTCCTAAAAAGAGTGTGACATTGTAATTCATACCACCTAGAAACGCAGGGCAAATGCATCCTCTGGATGTTTGCTTTTTCCGTGCCTACAAAACTTATTATAGCACTATCTGCAGCTATGCCTTACAGGATAGCCAGTTTCGCGATACGCTCTACGACAGACTTTCGCTTTCGCTTGCATGCCATCACATTCCTCCAGTTCTCATCACCCCGTTACACCAACATGATTCTACATGCATTAGAGTCGATTCCTAGCTGAACGTCTTTCACTGTTTCAACTCCAAAGGAGTTCGCCTTTGATTTTGATGGTGCGAACCTATGTGATCACTGTGGCGCGCTATTTTTCATTCGGTGTTCATGGTGCAAGTTAATGGTTTTGCTCTGAATATTTCTTGAATGTCGACGCTGTCCATTTCGTGAAGTTTAATACATACATCCCATAGAAGGTTGATCTCTGCACTTCCCAGACATTTTTTGTCGCTCTCCTGATGCACATGGTAAGTCATTAGCAGCTAGTATTTCTCATGTCATAATTGTTAACACAACGCTTTCAAATAAGCCTTAGTAAAGACCGAACTTGCGACGTCGCACTGAAGGGTTGCTGACAAATACCGTATTTATATTTGTTCTGTGAATAATTTTGTACATCATTTAGTAGTTTAAGTCTAACTAAATCCAATTCTTATACTGTATATGTGATGAAGGGAAGCATACTGTGCATTTGGCAGCAGGAGAGCAAGCTTTGGGGATTAAAATACAAGCGTTTGTGTATTACGCTCAAAATACTTCTTAAAAAGAATCCTTAGAATGACTTTCAGGTTCCACTACATTAATTTTTTAGTTAACGAAAGATTCTGTCTTGCATTTGAAATTTACACATCTACACTTTACACCAGTAACACGAAATGTGCTACCCGATCTGAAGTATCAGGACACAAGTTAGTGGAAATTAATATATGGTGTTTAGCCTTCTCCTTTTAGACGGCTTGAATTCTGCTGGGGAACATTTTCAATGAGGTGCCTATGTTTGGAGGAATAGCAGCCCACTCCCCCTCTAGAGCCGAAAGCTGAGGAGGTAGTTATGTTGGGCGCTGGGGTGTGGAGTAAAGTCTACGTTACAACTCCTCTGAAAGGTGTTCCACTGGGTTCGGATCGGGACTCTGGACAGGCTATTCCATTTCAGTGATGTTACTGTCCACATACCAGTGCATCACATGTGCTGCCTTATGACAAACTGCATGAACATGCTAATACTATCGTTGCTGAACTGTTCCACTACTGTACAGAGTGCACAGTGGTGTAAAATATGTTTCATAGCCTTCTGCATATAGGAGTTTCTTAAGCGCAATAAGGGAATCACAGTGTAGCCACGAAAACACTCCCATAGCCGAACACCACCTCTGTACTTCACTGTTCGCACTACATTTGATGGCAGATAACGTTTCTCCAGGCATTCGCCGAACCCAGGCCCTTCCATCGGGTTGACACAATGTATGCTAAGATTCACCACTTCAAATCGCTCGTTTCCAGTCATTCAGTGTCCACTGGCGTCGCTCTTTACACCATCTCAAGCGTTGTTTATCCTTTTCAGAAATGTGTGCTTAGGAGCTGCTCGACCATTGTACGCTGTTCTTTCGAATTCCGTATGTACAATAACTTTCTTAGCTGGATCGTTGGTAGGACTTTGGAACTCACGAGTGATATCTTCAGCTGATTTCACGCTATTTCTTTTTCTAACTACCGATCGTAAATGCTGGGCGATCCCTGTACTCAAGTACATGGAGTCTGCCTGGCCCCGGTTTCGTTGTTTGTTCTTTCGTGTTTCCACTTCATAATCACATCAGCAGTCGACTTCGGCAGCTTTAGAAGGGATGAATGTTCCCGATGTATTTGTTGCTCAGGTGGCACCCGATGACTTATCTACGTTCGAAGCCACTGAGCTATCCTGAAGGACCCATTCTGTTGTTACTACTTCTAGACTGACAACAACACAACCCTCTTTTTGTACTGACAGGCTGGCCTCTCGTGACAACTAGTGATAAATTATGCATTACATAGGGTGTTCGGACAATTTTGTACATGTACATCGATACTCTGCAAATTACATTTAAGTGCCGGCAGAGTGTTCATCGAACCACCTTCACAATTATCTATTATTCCAATCTCTTATAGCGCGCGGAAAGAATGAACACCTATATCTTTCCGTAGGAGCTCTGATTTCCCTTATTTTATCTTGGTGATCGTTCCTCCCTATGGAAGTCTGTGTCAACAAAATATTTTCGCATTCGGAGGAGAAAGTTGGTGATTGGAATTTCGTGAGAAGATTCCGTCGCAACGAAAAACGCCTTTCTTTCAGTGATGTCCATCCCAAATCGTGTATCATTTCTGTGACACTCTGTCCCATATTTCGCGATAATACAAAACGTGCTGCCTTTCTTTGAACTTTTCCGATGTACTCCGTCAGTACTATCTGATAAGGATCCCACACCGCGCAGCAGTATTCTAAAAGAGGACGGACAAGCGTAGTGTAGGCAGTCTCCTTAGTAGGTCTGTTACATTTTCGAAGTGTCCTGCCAATAAAACGCAGTCTTTGGTTAGCCTTCCCCCACAACATTTTCTGTGTGTTCGTTCCAATTTAAGTTGTTCGTAACTGTAATTCCTAGGTATTTAGTTGAATTTACGGCATTTAGATTAGACTGATTTATCGTGTAACCGAAGTTTAACGAGTTCCTTTTAGCACTCATGTGGATGACCTCACACTTTTCGTTATTTAAGGTCAACTGCCACTTTTCGTACCATTCCGATATTTCTTCTAAATCGTTTTGCAGTTTGTTTTGATCTTATGATGATTTTATTAGTCGATAAACGACAGCGTCATCCGCAAACAACGGAAGACAATTGATCTGATAATTTGTGTAACTTACTTCCTGAAAGCAAGTAAGCTTTAGAAATATTTTCAGAAAGAATTGAATCGTTAACGCAGCTGGAAACTAACATATCGAGCATTCAGTCCATCCCACGAAGTAGATATCAGCTTTCGTCGTATATGGAACCCCCGCTGGTAATCTTACCACTGTGTGGCGTAACGGAGATACTCGCACAGCAAGACTAAGGTGGCAGGCAATGTACGTAACAATATACGAGCTCTGATAAGATTACGTACAATGCTCTACAGCGCGCTAGGTCGTTTCGCTTTCCCAGATAAGGAATATGTCACCCATTAAAAGTTACAAGCGACCCCATTCCGCTGCGCTGCACGACAGCTTGATCTTGCCTATTCAAACTTTTAACTTTGTTTCAGACAGAACTGTTTCATTATTTGCAGGGGGAATAGCGTCTACCAGCTACTTCAAACGAGCAATTTTTCAACACAAACAGCAGCACAGCGAAAACTGCTTTATTTGAAATTTAAGTTCCTCATGAAAGATTGACGCGGGGGTGAGGGCAGAGGGAAAACGAGCCAGTGACATGGAAATTTTCAGGTGCCTCTGACACGTGTAGTTTTATAGTCCATCTGACGAGCGTGTTCTACCTACAACGGTTGTGTACCCAGATTTGTACTAAGCCACTTTTCAAAAGTTATAAAAAGTATTCAATAATGCTAGAAGGTAATAAAATGTACTAATTCTTCCATTATTAAAGCACCCAGCTGGAAGAAACGTAGGCACTGCTGGTGTGTCATCATGATCCTAAATTCTTAATACACGGTGTCCCAGGAGGAATGGGCAGTATTCAGGGGTATGACAAACGATCATTCGAAGAAAAAAAGACTGGTAAACATAGGCTTTAAAAATGCATTCCTTAAGAGCTATGAGCAGTTTTTCCATCATCGATACTGTGAAACAAATGTCTCCTGCTGAAGTGCTCATCGTTCTTAAGGTATGCAATTTAGAGCCCATATTTACTAGAATTTGTTTCGAATGATTATTTCTCTCATATCCTTGACAACTAAATGTTGTGGATTGGCAAGAGAGCCAACTCACTATGAGAGGAAGCCGAAAGGCACGCGTTTTAGCTCGCGCAGGCTGGCGTGAGGTCTGGAACAGGTCAAGGAAATGAGACTAACAAAAAACGTATGTAGCTGCTGGAATACTTAACTTTAATCCATAATTGGTGAACATCGCTCTTGACGGTACATGTTTTACAGCATCAATAGTAACTGGTAATGGCGCCTTGCTAGGTCGTAGCAAATGACGTAGCTGAAGGCTATGCTAACTATCGTCTCGGCAAATGAGAGCGTATTTTGTCAGTGAACCATCGCTAGCAAAGTCGGCTGTACAACTGGGGCGAGTGCTAGGAAGTCTCTCTAGACCTGCCGTGTGGCGGCGCTCGGTCTGCAATCACTGATAGTGGCGACACGCGGGTCCGACGTATACTAACGGACCGCGGCCGATTTAAAGGCTACCACCTAGCAAGTGTGGTGTCTGGCGGTGACACCACACTAAACATACCTCCTGAGGCACCCTGTTGGACTCTGTAATATACTGACAATGAAACCATTACATATTTAACCAATTAGTGACGAAGAGGGGGATCAAACCAATTTGTTTTTGTTTTAAAAATTAGCATCGCGTTCGTCTGCTGTTACAGAAATTCATCAAGAATATTTTTTTTTTACTTTAGTATAACGTGCATTGCAGTGTCACGATATTATTCAGCAACACTAACGGCGCTTTATCTCAAATTCAACATGAAAGTGGAGTAAACAAAAACTTATTACCAAATCGAGCTGTTGAATTTTAAACATAAACGGGAGAGGCTGTTTAGATCTGAAATACGAGTATAGTATTTTTTTAAATATCTGTATACAGTGAATCACCAATGACTCCTTTCAAAATTCTATGAAATAAAATAAGACATTCGACCAGCTTACGTTCAGAGGCATGCTGCAGAATCTAAGACTCTACGTAACCCTCCAAAGGAAGAAAGTAGATGGAGAAACCAGAGGATTGGATTACCGCAAGGGATCTTCCCCCATTCTGTACAATACATACAGGAATGACCAGACATGCCAGCCGGAAATTAACAGACTCATATACGCAGACATCGCCATCACTGCTCAAGGAAGAACATCGAAAGAGGTTGAAAGAAAACTGACAGGGGCTTTGGAAATCTTGTGGAACCACTGAGAGGAAATCATATGCGACCTGATCCAGGAGAAACTCGAGTATGCCAATTTCATCTGCGTAATAGAGAAGCCACAAGACAGTTGGAACCAGAATCGAGGGGGTTGGGTTTGAGCCAGCCCAAAATACTTTTGAGTCAATCTAGATCTGCCACTTAAAAAACATTGCACCGACATAAAACGAAAAATATACGCAAGAAACAATATTATACTTAAACTGACAGGATCAACATGGGGACCGCAGGCTGAAGTTCTCCGATCAGCAGCAGTCTACCCACTTGCGGCAATAGCACCACGAAATATCAGACGCAAAGTAGCCTGTGAAACAGAGGGGAAAAAAGAACAGCAAGCCGACACACGGCACTTTATGTATAGCAACCGAAGAACTCCAACTCGTCTGAAGTCAAGGAAGAATTTCAGCCAGCTGACAGTACTGTTACAAGGAAGACCTGCGACCCGCCACGTACCCTCACAGCTCCAGTATAGTACATGGAGAGCACTCGATAGATTAAGTACAGGAGCTGCAAAATGCGAAATAGACATGGTTAAGTGGGGCTACTCGGAAGATGACCAGTGTGAATGCAGGGAAACAGACGTTTGAACATTTTCTCACGTGCCCAAGAATGGAGTTTGTTTACACAGCGAAAGACATTTTATGCAATAAAAATGCCATTAAGGCAGCAGAGTTTTGGAAGAAAAGTGTTTAGATGTTCCCGACCGGACAGAGAAAGTAGGTATAAAAATCTAATTAAAAGGGCCAAAATGTATCAAAAACGCTACAAGGGTTTATGTGCGATAGTTTATTATTCGTTTAACTTTTACCTACTCTGACATTTTTTGAGATATGAAGCTGTGAAACTTTAATCAGGCGAAGTCTTCCGAGAGTTTAACAAACTGCTGAGGAGAGAGGTAGTAGTTCTTCGTAGTATTTTGTTCCTGTTTGCGTATTAGAAGTAATCAGCTCCAGAAGCTCGTAACTGAGATAACCGAAATGGAACGGGATCTTCTCTCAAAGTTCGTAAGGTTTATCTAGTAAGGATGTTTATTAAAAAAACCTTTGCAATCGAGCATGAAATAAAAAGTGAAGAGGGCAAGTTATTTAGCATTTAGCACAAAGGTCTCCGTTGTACAAACTTAATCGTCTGAGGTTGTGTTGGCGTCAATATGTGGAAAGGTCGCAACTTCCCCTGAAGCCTTTTTAGCGCTTCCTACATCGCGCGGTCGCTTCCATTCAGATGTACTGTTTATGAATCAGAGCAACAGCACTTACAAAGAAGACTTTGTGACGCATTATCTCGTACGCAGCAGGAAACGGCGATACGCTGCTTCTACGAAACCTCTTGCGGACAGTGTCGGATGAATGAAGCGTTTATTTTAATCGGAAAAAAGAATTTAGTGATGAAGTGCTGCTGGGACACTGAAGTGGCGAATATGCTTGACAGACAGATGAGAGGCACCGTATACGAGCCAGAACAGATTCCTCCGACAAAACATTATTTCCAACAACATTGAAGAATCAGATAATAAACTAAAACCACAAAAAGCTACCGACTTGTTACCTTCCGTTTCTTCGATGCGGCTTAACACTAAACTTAACATGTTTTAATTAAGTGTAGGAAGTGTTACATTTGTGTTCGAATTAGTGAATTCAGTGGACTTAACCGAACTCTAAAAGGGGTTTCAGAAGTTATTTGAATTTTGAAGTATGTTCCTATATCAAATCAAGGGGTAAATGAGACGAAAACATGTCCACAAACGCTTTATTTTTTAGTTGCTGAAATGGCATTCTACAAAGGAACATCTGCCATTTGTAGTCATCAGTTCGCAGTAACTATTACAAGTGTCATCACCTCAAATAAATTAAGAACTATCTCAAAATGGCATCGCTTTATTCTGCATACGCCGTAACTCTTCATGGGCGGTAGTGCAATTTTAAAAGACACCCAAACGGGATTGAAAGCTCTCTCAGCTTTCCGTGATGTGTTGATCAAGTGTGTTTGGAATTCCCGTTCCATGAACTAATTCTTCTGCCCACAATATTTAGCTAATACACAAGCCGGCGAGAACTGGTTCAGCTAGTACTTATTATCTACCTGGTGAGGTAGGCGTCAAATACTGGCTACAGAAAAATCTGAATAAAATGTTCTGCAGCCCCATAATGTGGAAGCCTTATGCTTCTTCATGTCCCGGAAGATTTTGTGGAACGTGTTAACAATCGACAGCATGTCTACCTTTATTTGTAAATTCACATAACGTGAAATTTTCGTGATTACTTAAAAGTCCTGACTGTCCGGATAACTGTTTACATGTCATCCCTTGTTTTGATATCTGGAACTTGCTCGAAAAATTTAAGTTTTCGTTTACAGCCTGTAAAAGAATTGATCGTACGGACAAACTACAGAAAGCCAGATTAAAGCAGGTTACACAGTTTACGTCTTCACTTACGAATATTTTGAATCCTGCTCAGTGTCAATTTTTATTTAGTGTGCATCCTTCGGTTCAGTGCTGCAATTTGTAAGAACATAGGTTGTTCTTGATTAATTACGGAATTTAGTGTTCTACAGAACCCTTGTTAATAGACGTAAAAAAATTATCAACAAGCATGTAGGCACTGCGAAATTCAGAACATCGGATTATTGATCAGAGGGTCCGAATCATCGTCGTCTGCGACTGAACAAATCATCATCAGTGTCTAAAAATTGAATTGTGATTGCTAAAGTTGCAATTGTTTAAACTAGGGGTGCTCCACCTTCTTAGGCTTAAGATCTACTGTATGCAATTTAGTCCACTTAGACATGATCTGACTAAAAAAATTCATACAGGTTTAAGCACAAATCATAGGCAAAAATCGAACATTTTAAGTACATAATGTAGATAAGATTCTTTCTCCATCAAAATTTGTGGTCTACTAAATTTTCAACATATACACACGAAAAAAACACACGATCATAAATGTTGATTGAAAGGTTAGTGAGATACCTGACTTTGCACATCATTGGCAAGTTGTTATAACTGATTAATAATTTGTCAGGCCCAACTGTCAGTTTGGATTTCACTATGTTCATCGTTTAAAACGCTGCCTCACAGGTAAGTGGATCCAAAAAACGATGAAACATTCGCTGTTACTTTTACAATGTTATGGTAGGTCTTACTAATTTCCAAAATTTATCTTCATTGTATTCTGACTTTAAGGAGACGCTACTTTGAAATCTAATTACTTCTTCTTTAAGTTCACTCTCACTGCAAGAGAAAATATTACTCATTTTACTTTAAATATTTTCCACATCCACGTTTTGGAAAGGCTGAGCTATGAAAGCTCTAACAGGTTCAGTTGCCTTGAAATCTGGAAATCTCTTTACAAATTCTGTCTTCAGTGCTGCCGGGTTGACCGTGTACTTCTTTGCCGCTTCTTGATCAAATTATATTTGTTGAATAGATAGTTGTGACTATTGAAGGAAAGTATTTCTCAATTTCTGTAACGGTGCTAGCCGAAGGTGAAGGCTTTGCATGAAACAACTTACAGAAGACTTTAGAAAATTTTGTTTTTCCTTGAAATTCATTGTTTATCTTATTTGGTTTAACTGTCATATCAGTTACAGATGTCAACCACCTCAAATCATACAGTTGTGAGTAACCTACCTTACTTTCACATAAAAGACTTAATAGATGGCAGAAGTTCTCTAGATCTGTTCACAACCATACCTCTACTCAGCCATTTAACTTTTGTGTGCAACAGCATGTCTGCATACTGACTATGCAATTCTCCTAATGGCACTCTAAACTTTCTTCTCCGTGGTGATTGTGAGCAAATTGAATTCACAGTTTTTGTGAAAAGAAAACTTGTATCTTTTTCAAAATATGCCAACAAGTACTTGCTGGTGCACGATACAAAGATACTTTAAGAAATGCGGCAGAGATTCGTCATTCGCACACTCGGTATCAACGCCTTTGTGTCTGCCTGGCAAGAAAAGCGCTTAGTCAGTAGTAATGAACGCAAGCTTCTGAACTGGCGAATCATATTCGGAACAGAAGGATTCGATTACGCTGTAAAAATAATTTCATGTGACGTCTTTACGAAAATCATAACTTTAGGTGAATCGTCTCCATTTTCTGACTTGTTCAACTGCAGTGAGGAACAAGTAGGACTACAGATCTATCAGTCGACTTTTCTATTTTCCGCCATTAATTCCATATTTCTTATAGTAGATCTTGACAGAAGCGTGTGTCTGATAGGTGATGCTACAACTTTTTTTTTTTACAATGGGGAAAACAAGGACTCAATAGCTGCGAGAACGCACTTCAACAATCGTACCATCGTCAAATGGTTTTGCATGTTTCATTAGTACTTTTGATACACGAAACGACGGCATGTTCGATGAAAGACTTTTGTACATGCTTTTAAAAAAACGACTGCTGTGACTAATTTACTTTCAAAATCAGACAGTTTTTTCCTCTTCAACTCACTACCAACAGCTGCTTCCGAGTCAAGGTCTTTGTGAACCGTTGTAAAACGGCGTTCAGTATTTCCCTTTTTAGGTATAACTGAAGTAGCATCGCATATCAAACATACGACCCTATCCTTATGCATTTTAACAAAAGAACTGTTTTTTCCTCTCACCATGAAAGTTTTCTCTCTTCCTGTGTTTAGTTGCATTCATTTTTTACGAACACATTGCTAAATGACAACTTGGCGTATGGGCTCCCTAGTTCTGATCGATACTCACGGCAGCGGTCGGGAGATTTCGTCTCTCAGTGGTTTGGAGATGTTCGTTACCAAGGCTGTGTTTCGATAACACAAAGTATTTGACTGATCATTACTTCCGTCATGCACATTTTTGTTCCGTGGAAACATGGGTTTTGTTGCCTACTGGAGGCGGAGCTTATGAGTAAACTCTCTACAAAGCGTGCAGTTTAAGATGATTTTATCCGTTAATCCAGTTTGCTAAGGGTCCCATAAAAACACTCAAGGAAACTTCCGCTACAGTTTTTGTCATACTTTAACTCCATCGTGGATCAACAACACTTCTTTAGGTTTCTTGTCTAACCGTCTCAGCCAGGCACACACCTTCCCACAGCCAAGTTTATATCGTCGTCCACTTTAAATCGCTTGGGTCATATGTCCTGTGATAACTGATATTTTTGACGATTCCAGGGACTGACCGACATTCGTGAATTCCGACCGCACTGCCTGACAAACAACATGAAGCACCCAGAACACATGATGGGGCGTGTTGCTCGTGTTTAGTGTTAGTACCAGACCTGTTACGGTATATAAAGGCGTGAGCAACGTAATATGTTGAGTTATCCCTGAAGGAGACGGCGATTCTGAGTACTATTTTGAGACGGCGTTATCAGCACCTGACGGAATTTGAAAGGAGCCTCCTTGTGGGTTTCAAGTTGCCCAGCTGGCCGAAACGTTCATTATCCAGATTCGTGGACGTTTGGATATGGCAATGGCCAGTTGTTTGATTGCATGGGAACGAGGATACAGGCAAACCCACCTTCATTATTTCGGTTGACCACAGCAAGGAACGATCGCCTTATTGTGCACCAGGCATATCGTACCCTAGTCATAGCTGCACCTGTCATCCAAGAACATGTACGGTTTCCTTGGAATATTCCATGTCATCCCGCACCATTGGTCGAAGGCTATCAGCAGACAGAATATGGAATTACCGCCCCTATGCGTAGACTGCCGTTAACACTGCCGTGACGAGATCGAGAAGCATGGACTGCTGAAGAATGGCATAGTGTTGTGTTCAGAGTTATATCACGATTCTGCACTCCCTCAGATGACCTCCGCCAAGTATGGTAGTGACCTGGGGACAGGTCCCATTCTTCCAATAATCCGGAGAGGCATCATGGCGAGGGGTGCCATCAGGTATGACTTCAGATCACGGCTGGTTGGATTGACAGATCTCTGATGGTACAACGGTACGTTAGGGACATTCCGAGTCATGTTACCTCTCATGCGACCGTATCTTAGTATAATTTTTCAACAGGACAATGCTCGTCCACATATGGCAAGTGTGTGTGATGTTGAGTTACTCCCATGGCCAGCAATATCCCTACGTATGTCACCGATGGAACGAGTGTGGTACCAGCTCTGACGTCAACTACGTCCCAGTGTCAGTGTCCAGGATATCAAGAGCAAGTTCCAATATATGTGGGCCAGCTTGCCCCAGGGAAGACTGCAACGGCTTTATGACACTTTCAAATCCAACCAGGCCAGAGAGCGTGCTACGTCAACTGGTAAGTGGTCTCATACTACGAAGTTTTTCGCAAATTTCACTCCGTCTCGTAACCACTGAAATATCGCCACTCACACTCACAGCCCATGAAGTTTCGATTTGTTTCCTCTTCCCCCTCCGGGAGCTTCATTTTTTTGTGAGGCAGTTTACTATTTAAGACCTTCCTTTCGTTTATGCGCAGTACACTGATTTATGTCGAGAGTAGCTCCCAGTCTTTAGAGTGACCCTGTGGCTGTAGGCGGAAATTCTGACTGTCTAACGTTTTTGAATGAGACCTGCTGTGGGACCGGCCGTCCGCACATGGTGCCAATTTCCATTCAACATTGGTCTCTCTGTTTGGGAAACAGACACTGCTAGTTCCGAATGAGCGCTCCGTCCAGGCCCAAGAGGAAATACAGAGGCCTTACAGTCTGCTCGAAGGTAGCTCTTCCGGAGAAACAAATTAGATCTCAGATTATGTTGCAGAAGCCCATTCAGAGAGACTTCTAAGAGCCACGAGGTTTTGCGCAGCAGCCGGTACAGCTTAAGGCGGCCATGCGAAAGGCTCAGCTGACACGCGCCTAACCACAAGTAGGTCGTTTGTGAAGCGTCACGAATGCCAGTGCTGTAATTTCTTCACTCGTTAGAAGTAACTTTATACAACCAAATACATTGTCGGACTACTTGCAGTACTGCACCACACGCTAATTTTTACAGACCGACATCGGTGAACTCAAGTTTTCTGATGCAGGATACAAATAAATAATTATCAGCCACAACAACAAATTTTGTTTTATTTCATGCAAATGTCTAAAGCAATACAAACATTCTTGATAGTGTTTTCGGGTCTATTGTTGCTGCTACTATATCCTTTGAATTTTCTTTAGGCCCTGAAGTGTAAAAGACCTATACTGACACGATTTTTTTTGCAGCTTCTCATATTGTCGTCTGTAAGATTACATTAACACAAAACCACCACGTGGCATGAGTAAACGCCACTATGAATTAGTATGGACAGTAAATTAAAATTAACAGTGATTGGAAGCATTTTTTAATGTACTGAGCAATGATATTTAACTGTAAACTACTCCAGTCTTAATTTCATTCAGAAAATTAAACAACAAAATGTCAATTAAAGCATTTTGCTACAACTTCGAGAAAAACTTAGTACAGTTGAAATAAATCATATAAAATAGGCCGGTCTTATTGTAGCAGCTTTAAATAACACATGCATATTCTGCAAACAATTCAGTAAACACTAAATGCTGGCACAGATTGTGTAGGCTCCGTACTTAAAGAAGAGACATTCACTTCATTTTAGTTAAAACTGAATCACAGAATTAGCCACGGATGACTAAAATCATTTGACTTTACGTAATTCGTGAACCTATCATGTAACGGAGATGTAAAAAAACTCCAATACAGTACGATAACAGAAGAACGTAAACAGGATGAGCATGCATCAGCAACCACTGACGAAGTGCGATAGCTAATGAAGGCAACTGAAGCAATCTTACCTATGACGTCATTGCGCATTACCCACAATTTTACAACGTTACACAGCCTCTTTATGAATGTCTTTCTAGTGTTTCGTATCACGGGAACAAATGAGAACATTGATTGTATAAATTACATGGAATGAAATATACGTGCGCTTAATGACCTTGTAAAACGCCTTGGTGAGCCATGCGAAGATTGCCCATCTTTTTTCTGCTAAACGTTTCCTCAACAGCCCCGGTAATAATCTATTTACAAATTTAGTTATTTTCGACCGTGTCAAATATTAGAAATAAAGTAACTGTTACAGACTTCAATTCAAAATTTATCTTCAACGAAGCTGAACTGATGCTGTAATGCTTCGTGGAATAAACATTTTGTACTCTATGGCACCCGTTTTCTATGAGGTCCTTTTCATCAAGTTAATGTTCCTCAGTCTAATACAGGTTCTAGTACCCAAGTGTGCTATAAAATGTATCTCTGGAGGAATGCGGACCGTAGTGACGCGGCCATCGAGATTGCCGACTTGAAATCAACGTGAACTTACTTCATGTACGAACGAGTACCGCGTTGCTCTCTGTTTCAAAAACTCGTTGTTGTGCATCATGTTAAAGAAATTCTCATTTATTTCTCCGGGCAAGATACGTGCCTCTAGGCCCTCTTACATCTAAACAGACGCCCATAGTTAACATTGCAATATGCATATTAAGTGAACAAGTACTAATAATAATGAAAATTCTGAAATAATTATTCATTACTATATTACTATTGTCATTATTATTATTATTATTGTTAACAATATAGTAATGAATAATTATTATTTCAGAATTTTCAGCCTTTCTAACTTTGTGTTAAGCAATTTCCTCACTACATTCATATATGCAACACCAAATGTATGGCAGCAAAACATACGTAATCAAGTCTGGAGACGAAATAATATGAGGGAGAATTAAATAGTAATGCCTCCGATTTTTTTGTGATAATTCGGAAAGCTTTTTAAACAAAACAAACATTAATATTCTAAATCTTCACTCTCCGTGTCTAAATATTGATCTTTAAACATAGTCAACCTGACGACGAAAATATTCCTCCCAACGAGAAACCAGTTAGTTTAGATACCGCCACTGTAGAATGTTCGACTTTGATGACGGAGCCACAGCCTCATCTCTGCTTACACCGCTTCATCACTATCGAAGTGAAGTCCTCAAAGGCGTTCTTTAATTTTTGGAAACAGATGAAAACCTGACACGGCAAAGTTCGGACTGTGTGGAGGATGATCGATGACAATGAACCCAAGGCGTCTGATTGTTGCCTATGTCGCAGCGCTCGTGTGTTGTCCGGCGTTTCCATGATGTAGAGGTGTTCCGTTTTTGGACGATCTCTTCGGATTCTGAACTCCATTACAGTACGCTTTTTCTCAAGCACCGACATAGTTACGTTACACGGCGCCATGTTACATGCTACAATTCTGAGCCGTCTAGCGGCAGAGGGCTTCAAACACGTAGACATTAGGAATGAAGATTTAGACTATTAACAACATTTCTTTTTGTAAAACTTTAGAGTTTTCACACAAAAATTCGGAGGCATTTCTTTTCAGTGAGCCCCCGTAGGTTAAGGCTAGTAAATGAGGTGAAGTAAGAAAACAAGTAGTGAATAATGCAAGGTGTCGACAGTGTAAGGGCTTTTCCACATTCTTTTTTTAAATCAAATCTGTTGCCAATTTTATGGCTGGAGTATTGGTTCTAACGTAACATGGGAAACTTCAGCCGTGGACTGGTCGGCCTCTCGTAAGCGAGCGAAACTATTTTAATCGCACCGCACTTCGAAACTGCCAGAAATCTAACCAACGGATGTATCCTCTGGTTGGTGTTAGCAGTTAACACTGTAAACTAAAAGAAGGTATTACGCTACTTGCGCCTTCGCACCGAATACATGCAGCGCTCATACAGACTGCGTAGTTGCACAAAGTTTGACTTGATCAATACCTCTAGATAGTAATACCTATTATCCTTTAATTTCAGTTTCAAGTCGCTAGATTTCTTTTAAATCTATATAGAAGTGTGGGTGAATATCATGCTACAAATTCTAAGTTGCCACGCTCCTCTCCCATGACTCTTCTATTCACTATCGCTTTTATAGACTTATTAATGTGAAAATGCGAAGTTGCACAGTGATTCCCGTAGTACGTCAAACTTTAGAACACCCCTCCTTTTCACACTTTTTACTGGTTGGATAAGTCCTTTACAAAAACAAGGAAGGCAAGGGCGTACCACCATTTGAGCTATACGTAGTAAAGTATTGTGGTGTTCAAACCAAACTTCAAGTTGAGGATAGCCTTCCCTTTAGAGTCAATTTTGAAACCTGCAATGATACAACCGTTACAAAACTCTCGTACGCGTTTTAAGAAAATGTAAGTTTCATATATAAAAACGGGATGCTCGCAAAGAGGGCAGTGTGTAATACTCCTACTGCGAATTGTAAGCCGATTGCGACAAGACTCTTCAGACACTGGAATAGAAGTAGGGGGACAATGGAAGTAGGGCCTTTACGAAGCAGTGTAAAGAAATAACACGTCAATAAAAGCAGACGGAATATGCTTATGTTAGGAAGGCTATTGTCTGACGTGCTTCTCACTAGCATGACTTCACCTTTTACTGCATCCTGTGGACAACGTTGGTATTAAAAGGAAAGTGATATGGCAATGCTTGTCACTTTCCTGGAACAGCAGCGTGTAGGAGAGTGCGAAAAAGCAATGTCCCTCCATTCCACCCGCATGGAGGCGACGAATACAGAGCCGGATATGCGTAGCGCATGGTGGGCAAGTGTGCCACATTTTTAGGACAGCGTCACATTCCAGCCGAACTATACAGGCGTGATTCAGACATGGCGCGACCGATCCGGTCAGCCGTGACCCCGGCCAAGGAAGTCTGCCCACACTTTGCTTTCCGCTCACGTCGCGTCGGCAGGCCCAGCAAAGCGCGTTAAGTGGTCGTCCCTTCCTTCTGGAGAGGGGTACGCAGCGTGCGATTAGGTTCAATGACTTGAACGCAGGCACATTCTAGTCTTGCCTGCAAAGCGCACTGCGGTTATCGGTTGGTTCCCCAAGCTATTAACAGCGCGGATACGGAGCTCGTGAATAGCTCACCACACCTATAATTTATTTGAAATGGTATTAGAGTCCTTACTAATAGTGTTGAGTCCCAACTCTGCAACTCTCGTGGATACACGTATCTTATGACCGTTTGCTTTCCGGTGTTGCAGGTCCACGGCTACATACTGAATGAAGTTTCTGAAATTTGTAATTAACAAAGAAAAACTTTAAATGATGTTTATTTTGCTTCCAAAATAAAAGTGACACTAGTGATCTGCACTTAACTACCTCGTTGCAACAATGTCTTCCCCTCTACGCTACGCAATAACAATACAGTGCCGTCTAAAAAAAAGCACATCTGCAACTGTCAACACGTCTGCTCGGTACTTTTGACAGCTTGCCAAAACACTCCACATAATTGCTACCACTGCCTAAATGCCCAATCTGAGCGCGGCCTGTGGCCTGTGACGTCATTTCAAGTAAGGGTCACCAGCGTTGATTTGAAGCGCTAATAATTAAACGACTATCAGACTACTCTCTGGGAGATTCCAAAATCCGACCCCTGTCCTGTAATATGTACACCGCTTACAATTCATACACCGCCTCCCCGCTCTTACCTACGCCGATAAACAACAACGAAACAAGAATATAGTTCTGCTAATAGGGAGAAATCTCACAAAAACGCAACTCCGGTTTCTGCGCATCTGGCGAATTCCGCTTTGTTTAATAAACACAAACCCCAGCTAGCTACTGGATTTAAGACCTGTGCAGATTCAGGAAGTATGCGCTTACCCAAACTCTATACTAACATACAAAAGACTGAAGGAAACTAAACAGTACCATGCCTGCGCATGGGCTCGCACTTCCAGTTCTTTTAATCTTTCTGTGTTTAAAAACTAGCTTGATTGGTGATTGTGGTTAAGAGATTATCAGTGAGATCATCAGTCCATCGGTCATGACAGTTCAGCTGGAGTTAGTGACGTCCGCCAGGAATGGGATTGGAAGCTGAAAGGTTCCCGGGTTCGATTCCCGGCGGGGTCAGGGATTTTCTCTGCCTCGTGATGACTGGGTGTTGTGTGATGTCCTTAGGTTAGTTAGGTTTAAGTAGTTCTAAGTTCTAGGGGACTGATGACCATAGATGTTAAGTCCCATAGTGCTCAGAGCCATTTGAACCATTTTTGGAAGATGAAAGTACGCAGGAGTGGTAAAATCTAGGCACTAAGAGCAGTACTGATACCAGAACTAAGAAATAATTTACGGAGGAGTAAAATTACATCGATCGGGTTTATATGTAGGTCAGGGCAGTCTAGAGCTCCTTCAGGACTGAGGGAATCTGATCTGTATCCGAACCCTGTCGAACCGATCAGTAGCGAAGACCGTTACTCATTAAAGAACTCCTTGTCGGTAGATTCACAACAGTGTAAGTGAGAAGTTTAAAAACCGAATGGACATCAATTGGTCCTTCAAGAATAAACCGAAGTGAGATAAATAAGGTAGCTGGCGCGTGGGGCCAGGGCGAACGTCCCCCGTGACTCTGCATGCAACTGGAGTGATCGCTCCCACAACCAAACCGGTTGATGACCGGAAACCAGTCACTGGCCAAAAGGTACACTATAATCGTCAGCAGGGCTGCCGGCCGCCTCCGATTTCGCGATTTCGAAATAGCCCCTTTACATTCCACTGACGGAGAAAAATCGCAACATCAAAAAATAATATACATTCAAGAAATTTCTTATTCATGAACAGCATTCCAAGGGTATTTCCCAAAAGGATAACGCTCGCTCATATACTGCTTTTGTAACCCAACATGATCTGCTGGCCTGCTCGATAACCAGATCTGTCTCCAACTGAGCCCATATGGGACATTTCTAGGTAACACATTTAAGTGATTAACACTACAAGATCACAGGTTAATGTAAGCGCAAGATAAGCCATTGCAAATGTGGAATGCTCCTACATTAGTAACTTGTGTAACCGCCAGAATGTTGAATGCAAGGATGCAAACGTGTATACACTGCCCTGTACGCGTGACAGATGTCAGTTTGTGGAATGGAGTTCCATGCCTGCTGACCCTGATCTGTCAACGCAGGGACCGTTAATGCTATTTGTGTACGACGCTGGAGTTTACGTCCGATCATGTCCCATATGGGCTCAGTTGGAGACAGATCTGGTTATCGAGCAGGCCAGCAGATCATGTTGGGTTACAACAGCAGTATATGAGCGAGCGTTATCCTTTTGGGAAATACCCTTGGAATGCTGTTCATGAATGACTGCACAACAGGTCGAACTACAGACTAACGTACAAATTTGCAGACTGTTTGTGTGCGATAACCTCGAAATTACTCTTGATGTCCCATGAAGTCGCGACCCAGACCGTAACTCCAGGTGGAAGTGCAGTGTGTCTAGCACGCAGAAAGGTTGATTGCAGGCCCTTAACTGGCCGCCTCCTAACCAACACACGGCCATCACCCGTACCGAGAAGAATCAACTTCAATCACAAAACACAACAGACTTCCACCCTGCCCTCCAATGAGCTCTCGCTTGACACCACTGAATTCGCAGATGGCAGTGGTTTGAGGTTCGTGGAATGCACGCTACAGGGCGTCTGGCTCGGAGCTGCCTTTGAAGTAACCGATTTTTAACTGGTCTTTGAAGCACTGTGTTGCCAACCGCTGCTCAAATTGCTACTGCAGATGCAGTACGATGCGCCAGACCCATACGCCGAACATGTCGGTCTTCCGTCTAGGTAGTTCCACGTGGCCGTCCAGAAACCAGTCTTCTCGCGATCTTACATTCTCGTGATCACCGCTGCCAGTAATCATGTACTGTGGCTACATTCCTGCCAAGCCATTCTGCAGTATCGCAGAATGAACATCCAGCTTCTCGTAGCCCTGTTACACGACCTCATTCAAACTCCTTGAGTTGTTGATAATAGCGTCTTTGGAACTTCCTGGCAGATTAAAACTGTGTGCCGGACCGAGACTCGAACTCGGGACCTTCGCCTTTTGCGGGCAAGTGTCCTACCAACTGAGCTACCCAAGCACGACTCTCGCCCCGTCCTCACAGCTTCAATTCCGCCAGTACCTCGCCTCCTACCTTCCAAACTTTACAGAAGCTCCCCTGCGAACCTTGCAGAACTAGCACCCCTGAAAGAAAGGATATCGCGGAGACATGGCTTAGCCACAGCCTGGGGGATGTTTCCAGAATGACATTTTCACTCTGCAGTGGAGTGTGCGCTGATATGAAACTTCCTGGCACATTAAAACTGCGTGCCGGATCGAGCCATGTCTCCGCAATATCCTTTCTTTCAGGAGTGCAAGGTTCGCAGGAGAACTTCTGTAAAGTTTGGAAGCTAGGAGGCGAGGTACTGGCGGAATTAAAGCTGTGAGGACGGGGCGAGAGTCGTGCTTGGGTAGCTCAGTTGGTAGAGCACTTGCCCGCGAAAGGCAAAGGTCCCGAGTTCGAGTCTCGGTCCGGCACACAGTTTTAATCTGCTAGGAAGTTTCATATCAGCGCACACTTCGCTGCAGAGTGAAAATCTCATTCTGAATAGCGTCTTTGTCACCTTACTGGCATTCTTGACTAGCATCAACTCATCACGAGAAATCTCACAGGCAACTGAACTAACGCTTACGACTGTTAAGGGGGACTGATGACCTTCGCTGTTTAGTCCCCCTTAAACATTCCAACAACCACCACCACCACCACGACTGTTAAAGTGCGATTTTAAAGCGCATATGATTTGCATGCTCTTAGTGGAGCTACAAGCGCAACTCTTATACGACTGGCGTGAAATATGAATAATCATCAACTTTCAGTTGGAGGGACACGTCTACCAACTTTTGTTTACGTCTCAGCAGCAGAGTTCAGGCGTTCTCATTGCCCGTTACCTGCTTCCGCTAATAGAGCTTTTTCTAGAAGTCGTTGCTTCCTGTCACGACCTTCAGAAGTTGTTGGAAAATATCTGCCATTGTGAACAAAGCTCCCTCTCCCCCGGCAACTGGAAAATGAAATCTGAAATTTGTGTCCGCAGCAGGACGAATACACGGCCGCCGCCAGTGAATGATGTTACAACACACGTGAAATTAGGACCAGACCCTAGGATTCCGTCGTAAGAAGTCAATGCTCCTGTTCACTCTAAGTCACAGCAACGACCTCCGAAAGAGGGTTGTGAAATGGAGAAGGAACCTGAATTGGGTTATGTGACAGCGAGTCCAGGCACGAGCGTGCGGCCGCGGAGGAATGCGAAGACGCGCGACCATCGGTATGCAGCGCCAACGCAGAGGCACAAGGCCGCGCTGCGCCGCCGACAAATATGATTGTCCGGGGCTTGCGGACCTGCCCTGCCCTGCCGCCATGAATTATTCAGCGCTCTCTGCGCACCACTAAGACCCTCATTACAACACCTCTAACCTAGTAGTATCGAAGTGTTACTCCAGACAGGGTATTTTCAGGTATGGCGAAAGAAAAACTAACGTTGCCTCTTGAACGGCCACCTTTAACTTTTCATTATATAATGATGAACTTTCAGTAACGTGTGAACGTGTCTTGGATAATACTTTTTGAAGCTGTTTCTGTAGCCAATATCGATATATGAAGGACAAATTGAGTTGTCAGATGTTCGGAAGCCTTCAGTCACCAGTTTCTGGGCAGTGGGCCTATCAGCGTACAGGCGATTGGTTTGCTATTAAATCATTCGTGTGGTTTTCGTATCCCACGGCTACTTTTCACTAATTTCGTATGCTGAACTTGCTATGAATTGCGGAATTTAACTGGTTGCCATGGGCGTGCTGTTCCAAAGGTCTCTAGTATTTGTGAATTCCGTAGGCTGATTACAGGCTCCTGCTCTTCTCGTTTAATCCGAAGTATTATGCATTCAGTTCAGTCACACTCCTGTTCAATTTATTTTGTTTCATGGTTTTCTGAAAGTCTTTCACTCTGTTACTCCGTAACACTTTTGGAGAAAATCTAATCATTGGCCGAATGTTTCAAACGGCGAGGCCAACAATATCACCAGGTTTGAAGCCTCTCATGTGGAAATGTAATTGTGTTTCTTTCAGTGGCATTTGTTATTTCTATTTCTCATGTCACTACAAATGTGTCCATTGTCCTATAATCTCACTTTTCCAAGGGGACCCTCAAGTAGCCAAACTTTCATTTTAACTACCTCGTATATTCGACTTTCGTTGCACGTGTCTTCAAATGGCTCTGAGCACTAGGCGACTTAACTTCTGAGGTCATCAGTCGCCTAGAACTTAGAACTAATTAAACCTAACTAACCTAAGGACATCACACACATCCATGCCCGAGGCAGGATTCGAACCTGCGACCGTAGCGGTCGCTCGGTTCCAGACTGTAGCGCCTAGATCTGCACGGCCAGTCCGGCCGGCTGCACGTGTCTTTCGAATGTTGAATGACATATTACTGATTATTCGATTAAGGGGGAAACCACATTAGGAAGTTCAAAAAATCCGATATTTTTTATTACATAAATCGTTAGCTTAACTATCCAAGAATACACTGTCAAAATTTCAAGGCAAAATTCGCATTCGTTTAGATTTTATGAGCATAGTATCTTTATGGCGATGATCATCAAGTTTTAAAAAGCGAATGTATAGGTCACGTCCAGAAGAGAATGGGGACTCGACTCCTAAACATTCTAAAAACTAAAGAGCTTGATGGAAAAGGTAAACTCACATAATCGTTAGTGAAAAGGCTCAGTACTTATGAGCTAGCGATTCGAAGGCATATAGATAGTGTACAAGACATGAAAAAAGCAATTATGGTGACATACTGTCATATGATTTCCACGGAGTATTGCCCGGAGGGAGAAGACAGCTGGTGCGAGTGGCAGAAACGAAAAGCCCTTGGAAGGGAACATGAACCGCAACCTACTCCATTGCACCCCCACGTACAGAGGGTACTTCTTCCAATATATGAAGATTCCTCAAGGGATGAATTACTGGAGAGATTTTTAGGTGGCCACACACAAAATGAGAATCAAAGTTTTAATTCCACTATTTGGCGATTAGCTCCTAAACACTTGCACTCCGGACTAAAAGGCGTTGAATTGGCATTGTATTTAGCAGCTGGCTTATTCAATGAAGGAAATTCATCCCTTCTGATGGTCATGAACAAGGCAGCAAATTTAGTAGGCACGCAAAGCTTCAATTATGTCGAACAAATGGATAACCAGCACACGAGCCGGCAGAATCGACGTAGTTCATTGGAATCGGAGGAAGGTTGCAAAATTTGGAAAGCAGTGCTACAAGCGCAAAACGAAGCATATGAGGAAGAAGGGATTACTATATGGAGCTGGAATCGCAGATTAATCGGTAAGCATTTTACATTATTGTTAACTTCCTTTAATTTCTAGTTTCCGGGAATTTATTTTTCAAACGCGTTTAGCTCGAAATGGGTTTCACATTTGCGAGCAGTCTAACTCAAAAAGTATAGAACCGATCATAATGAAAATTGATAGTACGATTCTTTATAAAATTAAGAATTATATGAACCAACTTGTGAGATATTTTTCTTTGCATAATTAGACAAAAAATCGTGAAAATCGAAGTAAATTGTTCCAACGCCTGCAAAATTTTTAATTTTCATTATTTTCACCTGCATTGAGGTTCATATTCTTAGAAAATAAGTTTCTAATGTAAAATCAAAACTTCTTGATTTCAAATGAAAATCGTAATGGCTACGCAGCACGCAGTGGGATAACTATACTCTCAACCTTCAGCGGACATCACAGCGTAACTTTGTTATTTCTGGCTGAAATTATTCAAAAAAATTCACAAAAACTGTTCGAAGTACGAATGAAATGATGCAAAATTTGATTAAATTCCAGGAAATCGGTGTCAAACAGCCCCCTAATGTGGTTTCCCCCCTTAAGCAGTGGCATATCCCTTGTCTATCGCTATTTCGTGATCATGTCTTACAAGGCGCTACCTCTGTATCAACGAACCATTGCAGACGTTACAATTTGCAATATTTAATATGTCAGAATTTCCCTTATTTTTAACTGTATGTACCACGTTCTTATGCATTATTATTTCAGTAGAAAAGGTCAGTCTTAACGTCGGTCGCTGAGCTGAGAGATGATGTATCTGATTCTGTGAAGCGTTTTTGTTCATGTTGCACTAATTAAAATTCATAGTGTTACTTCGATGCGGCTAATATTACCTCGCAACAGAAGCGTATTCGAATCCTTCGCACGGCAACCTCATTCAACCGACTAAGTTATCTTAATATGTATGTTAGTTACATTACGGGCGTCGCTCTCCATTGCACACTGTTCGCCTGTAAGTTGTTGGCATCACACTTTGGTGTTTTTATGCTCATTGATGTTCTATTTTCATACAATACTTGCTATTTATTAAGTAACACGAATTAGGTAAGTTTCTCCTTCAACTGTTTTCCGTATCGTAGAAAGCGTTCTGTAACTGATTTTTGGGTCACTAGTTTGTTTATAAGAAGATACAGTTTCACTAATTCAGGAACTGATGGTTCTACGTACACTAGTAGTTCAATAAAAAGAGCAGCCACCTTAAAAACTAGGTGAGAAGTCCAATAAACAATTTAACTGTAGTATGTCCTAGCATATAGCAAACCTATTTAAATCCGAAGTGTTTCCCATCAAGAATACGCTGACGGAAATGAGAAGTGACATGAAAACGTCATCCGAACGTTATCAAAGAACTGTGAGGATGCAAAAGTCATGGGATAACTCCAAACATCGTGTAGCAACACGACGTGGCATGATCTCAGGTCTTTGGAAGTCGCCTCCAGAAATTCTAAGTCATGCTGCCTCTATAGCTGTCCATAATTGCGAAAGCATTGCCGGTGCAGGATTATGTGCACGAAATACATCTCGATTCCGTCCCATGAATGTTCGAAGGGATTAATGGAGGGCAATCTGGGCGGCCAAATCAATCGTTCGAATTGTCCAGAACCTTCTTCAAGCCAGTCGCGAACAATTCTGGCCCAATGACATTGTGCAATGTCAGCCACAAAAATTCCATCGTTGTTCGGTAATATGAAGTCCATGAATGGCTGTAAATGGTCTGAAAGTAACCGAACACAGCCTATCCAAATCAATGACTGTTCAGTTTGACCAAAGGACCCAGACCCTTTCACGTAAACACAGTTCACACCATTATGGAGCCCTCACCAGCTTGCACAGTCCCTTGTTGACAATCTGGGTCCATGGCTTCGTGAGTTCTGCGCCACACTAACCCTACTATCGGCTCTTACCAAATTGAATCGGAGCTCATCTGACCAGGTCACTGTTTTTAAGTCTTCTAGGGTCCAACCGATATGGTCACGAGCCCAGGAGAGGCGCTGCAGGCGATGTCGCGCTGTTAGGAAAAGCACTTGCGTCGGCTGTCTGCTGCCATAGCCCATTCACACTACATTTCGCCGCACTGTCCTAACGGATACATTCATCATAAGTACCACATTGATATTTGAGGTTATTCCACGCAGTGTTGCTTGTCTGTCAGCACTGACAACTCTACGCAGTCGCCGCTGCTGTAGGTCGTTAAGTGAAGGCCGTCGGTGACTGCGTTGTCTGTGGTGAGAGGTAATGCCTGAAATTTGGTATTATTGACACATACTTTACACTGTGGGTTTCGGAAAATTGAATTTCTTTACGATTTCCGAAATTTAATGTCCCTTGCGTCTAGCTGCAACTATCATTCCGCTTTCGGAGTCTTAATTTCCGTCGTGCAGCCATAGTCACGTCGGAAACCTTTTCACATTAATCACCTGAGTACAAATGATGGCTCGGCCAATGCACTGCCCTTTTATAACCCGTGTACCCAATACTACTGTCATGTACGCATATCGCAATCCCACGACTTTCGTGACCCCAGTACACTATAATACTTTCATGCCTGAGATATGTTGCTTGAATTTTAATCCTTATGCTAACTTTCAGTACAGGGAAATGCCGTTCCTATAAATGAAGAATGTTGCGGCTACATAATGGTTATTGGGTGCATTTAACGTTATTGGACCTTTTGAGGACAATATCGCAACACAGAATTTCCAGAGGGTACGGACGTGCAGCTTATCGCCACCTTTCTGACTTTGAAAACTTTGTCACAAGGGTGCATCATCCTGGCAGACAGCTGGCTGTTATGCAGTGACTACAGACCGACTGTTAACGAGATATACACAGGACAACAGTGTGGCAAGGAGAATCGGTATGGACTCTTCCAGAAGGACTACACCAGAAATCCTTTCGATTATTCAACTGGCTTCGACAAATAGTCGGACGAAACAGCTGCAGTTAGGGCATGTCACCATGAACTATCGTCCGATTGCGTAGTTGGAGCGATCTACGGGGCTGACTGCCGTACGGCTGACCCAGGTTAGATTCGAGTTACTGAAAGCGATTTTTTGGTAGGAGGACTAGCACGGAGCTTCCTCAGCCGCGTGAGACCACCTGAGGAGCTACTCGACCGAGTAGTAGTGGTTCCAAAGTCAAGATCGCCGATAACAACCCGAGATCAGTGTATTAAACATGTGCCCCTCCATACCACAGCGAATGATGCCACTGTCAGAGGACGACACGGCGGTCGGTTGGGCCTGATTGACAAGTCTATGACCAGAACGCGGAACGTTACCTTACTTTACATTACCACGAACTGTTTGGAACATTACTGTGTACTGGGTTGTGATCATCGAGTTGCCGTGTCTTGTTTACCACTGACGTATCACAGACAACAGACTTGCATGATATAGAGCCCGAATCTTGGGCTTTGCGTGCCATTCTGTGATGTTTAGAGATGAGTCTCTTCCGTTTGTGGAGGTAAGATCGAAGCCAATCTGTTCGTAGGCCATCTGCTGAATGGTCACAACGAGCAACGATTCTTTAGAACAATCTCTCTCCAATTTCTTTTATCATTGTGGGGGAGCTGTTGGGCGTGGGGATATCTTAACAGGACTGATTTGATAATTCCCGAAGAGGCTGAATGCTCACCAGTATGTGGCAAAATGATAAACTCTACACTTTTCACATCAGGAACGTCTTGAGGAAGATACGGAATCTTCCATGGCCTGCCCGGCCCCTTCATGAGCCGTGGGGCACGTCTGGAGTGTGATGAGAACACATACAGTAATTTCATAACTTGTCTCCAGCCAACTATCTTCAGGAACTAACGCAGCGCGTGCATTCCTCAAGATAACATGCGCGGGCTATTTTGATGATTGCCTCAACAAATACGGGAGTATATGCGTGCTCGTGGAGGCACTGACTCATACTCATGAAAATGGACTTGAGTCATCATTCAATATCCGTTATGGATAATTTTGATAAATATCAGACTGGAGCTTGCTTGTGTAACTTTCCTTTTCCGTCCGTGTATTTTTATCTCGTTTTTGTAAGTTAAAACTGCGCCTTACGTGAAATGCTCCAAACGGCAATTTCACCTAATTTGCATTCTACCTCAAGACTGTAGCGCAACCATTTTTATTACACGTTTGTAACTGTGAATAATTGTTTATCTTAGGCCAACTCACCAGTCAAGCAATGAATCAAGTATTTTGATGAAAACATGAAAGCCGTCTAATGACGAATTGTAGAGATTCTGAAATGGTAACTGTGCCTTTGGATGAAGTAACCTAAAACCAATTAGTTGTTAGTTGATGTACACAAACATCCTACTGCTCTGGACACGATATTTCAGTGAACTAGGTCCCCGCATCAGTTATAGAGAGCTAAGGTACTCTTGTAAAGAAGGGAAGGCGTTTTCCCGGAGGAAAGCCTGTATCTGATTATGTCCAACAGAAAGAATAATCTTTAGGGCTCGTTATACACCGAGCTGATTACAATGCCACCACGAGTCTTTCTGGGGAGTAGGGGCTACAGACGCAAGTAGAAAACGCCTGTGGCGGGTCTAACGAACAATTGCGGAATTAATATGAATTGAATCGTGAAATTCGTTATTTACGTATTTAAACAAGTTACGATTTATATATAATTTTGCTCGTTTATT
This sequence comes from Schistocerca piceifrons, assembly GCF_021461385.2. NCBI lineage: Eukaryota > Metazoa > Arthropoda > Insecta > Orthoptera > Acrididae > Schistocerca > Schistocerca piceifrons. Next base: position 419,808,719 of record NC_060149.1, on the reverse strand, counting down.
TTCCAGCAGAATATTTGTAAAATCTTTCTTGCAGGTGAAATCAGTCACATAAATAGTAGAAAGTTGGTTACAAAATTATTCAGGTAAGAGTGTACATATGTCGGCGGTTTTTTAACATCCAATAGTTCCCAAATCATTAAAGACCGAGTGAAAGCGAAAAGTATTAATAAGTGGATACTGTACAACTGAGTCAAATTTATTAAAAGAGTTGTTGGTAGCTAGACTGCGTGATGGTGAGAGAAGCTTTTTCACAGAGTCCAAGGATCTAGGGTCTGAGGTTCAATCGATTGAAGCAATGCATCTTCGCGAGTGCCTTTGCCAGCAGCACATCGCCTTAATTTCGACTCACTGTCGTAACGGATTCGTTCATTGTACGTTCCACAATGATTTCTGCAGTTATTCCGCGCAATGTTGCTCGTTTATTAGCACTGACAACTTTATGACCGAGAGCAGCTGCGTTTGCATAAAGTGAAGGCCGTCGGCAGCCGAGTTATACGTGGTGAGAGGTAATGCCTGAAATTTGGTATTCTCGGCATGCTATTGACACTGTGAATCTCTGAATTCCCTAACGATTTCCGAAACGATATGTGACATGTTTCTAGCTCCATCTATCATTCTGCGTTCAAAGTCTTAATTCCCGTCGTGCGGATGAAAGCCCCGCCAATGCAATGCCCTTTCACAGCTTGTGCAAGCGATACTACCGCCATCTGTATGTGCATATCGCTATAGCATGACTTGTCCACTCAGTGTACTTCATAGGAAAGCTACAACCCATCACTCCGATGCCTGGGGAGGAACAACGCTGGAAGGAATTCACTAGAGCGAGGTGGAGAACTAGTTAGAGCGCACAGTCGCGGCAGGAAGCGGCTAGCAACGGACCCCGTAAAGAGCTGGCAAGGGAAACAAAAAGAAAGCTGGCCAGGGAGCAAACAATGCGCCACGGCTGAGCTCCGCCCAGGTTTCACTTTCCGTACCAATTACGGCGCTGGCTCGCCGCCCAGCCACAGGCTACCTGCTACCACCGCCTACGCCGCAACTGGCATGCGCGGAATGCCCCTGCCCTAGCCAGTTCCTGGATCACCATTTCCGTGATACACTGGTGGAAGCTCGTTTAACGCACCGTAACATGTTATGTAACTGCTATACACTATATTCCATATAATGAGGATAAGTGGCAATGATTAGGATGGTTGTTTGGTGGTTGTGGGACTAAACAGTGAGGTCACCATTACCTCGGTCAGGAGTCAGTGACATTCGCCAGAAATTTAACATAATTATGATAGTACGTATAAATGGTAAGTTAACGGCACTGAAGAAAAATGTTGTCAGAGTTGAGAAATAAGTCAGGATAAATAAGGGTATATTGGCCGGGTCGGTACGTAGGTCGGAGCAGACTAAGCATCTCTCAGTGCTCATCTGCGTCGAGATAAATCCTACCTGCAGCAGTGATTACGAAACAACTCGTTCAATATCTAAGGTATTAGAGAATTGAACAATAAGAAGTCTTTACTCTTATTTCAATAGCGTATTTACTTAATAAATGCACCTTTTGAAGCATAGCATTATCAGAGCTTCGGCTGGTTATCTAAAGACCATTAGCAAAGTAAAAACGCTGAAATACAGCAGATAGACTTAATGAAGTTTTACATCACTTCACCGTGTTTCGCCATGAACAGTCACTACGGCTACCATGAAACAATATTTATTACTGAGTGGCACGTTTGTACAGTACGAGTTCAGAACTTAACGATGACTGACCACTTTGACCGGGCTCACTACTAGCGAGGCGGACCCACCAGTTTGAAAGGAAGGGAAGGGTGTTCTGTTAGCAGAGCAGTAACAGCATAATGGGTAGGTCAGAAGAGCGTAGTTACTTCGAACGTGGTCTATTGATTGGATGTCACCTAGGTAACAAATGCATCAGGGAGATTTAAACCCTTCTAAAGTTACCCAGGTCGTCTGCTGATTGAAGTGGAACATGAAGGAGCATCCACAGATAACTGATACTAGGGAAACTTTACATAATGACGGATAGGGATAGTAGAGCATTGCAGAGGGTGGTTGTAGAAAATCTCATGGAATCACTGGAAGCAACCACTCGGTAATTCTAAAGTGCTACCAACAGTCCAAACAAGCACAATTACTATATTTAGTGAGTTAAAAAGAATGAGGTATAGTGGTTGAGCAGCTTCCCATAAACCACGTATCTATAGTCAGTGGTAAGCGATCCTTGAGGTGGATGACGAAACAGGTGATTCGCAGTGATTACTCACGCTGTACCCTGTGCAGTCCGATGGAAACGTTCGGTATGGTGAATGTCTGCAGAACGTTACCTACCATGACGTGTAGTGCCAACAGAAGTGCAGAGTCCCACCAGATACAGTATGGGGCTGATATGCTTCGTTAGCATGTGGTTCTTTTATTGTGGTTAAGTAAATGCTAAATGCGGAAGGGTATGAATATATTTTACAGTACTGTACCTTGTGCAGTAGAGGCACAGTTCGGAGACTGGCTGCATCAGCATGAAAAGGCACCCTGTCAAAGCAGCATCTTTTAGGTAATGGTTTGTGAACAATTATAGTCCTGAAATAGTCTGGCCTGCCAGGAGTCCTGAACTGAATCCAATGCACCAGCTTTGGGACGAGTTAGAACACGTTCTTCGCTCTAGCTCCCAGTGTCCAACATCGGTACACACACACACACACACACACACACACACACACACACACACACTAAGAGTCACAGATTTTGCTACTGTTCCTTACCGAAGGAACAATTCGTTGCAGTGAGATGAAGATTCAGTGCGACTTGAACGCAGTACGTGCGGAGTTGTGGTGGGCCGGTTGGGCTGACGTCGGTGTCAGACGGGTGGCGCTGCGGTATAGTACTGAACGGATTCCAAAGATTTCAGACCTCTCTTTATCGTTCCAAGCAAATTTTGGGAATGCCGCGTTCCGACGTGCATTTAATCTTTAATAATCATATCAGAAAACCCCTTGTTAACACCTAAAAACAAAGTCATGTCAGATTTAATTTTTGACTATAAACGTAAGTATTTCAGCTTGAAGTGTGAATACCGGTGCCATCAATTCGTGCAGTACCAGGAAAAGAATTTTAATGTAGTCTTCACGATCCGGTATGTCTATACGGCCCGCGATACCTTTAAAAGTATTATGTAAGCTGTTTAGGCACTATTTAACGTGGCTACAGAAATATACATTGTAAGGCAGACAACTGTGTCACGTCAAAATATCCACGGGTGTACTGTCGGTCTACAGTCTCCAACGGGCACAATATTTCGCCGATCATACATGTCGCCATCATCAGGTGAACTGACGGACTGAGCTCCGGTGAACGTGCCGGCACGGAGATCCGTACGCTATGGCTGCTCAGAGGGAACTGGGTTCATCACCTGGTGATGGCGACATGTATGATCGCCGAAATATTGTGCCCGTTGGACACTGTAGACCGGCAGTACACCCGTGGATATTTTGATTATCAAATACGCCGGGAGAAACTCAAGAATCACAACTGTGTCACGATTCCTTATGTCTCCTATACCTCGCCATGAATGTACAACAAAGATCGTTATTACTGTTCCTTTCTGAAGACGCATGATTCGTTGTTGCGAAGTAAGTGCTCGGGGGAAAACTAGAATTTAAAAAATTGCACGCTGCATTAGCTGGTTGTGCTAAAGCCCCATTTTCGGCCACGTTTTCTCAAAATCGCCTCAGAAGCACTTATTACTAGAGCAGGATTCGTTATATTACGTATGTAATTACGTATGTATTACAGTCTTATCATAGATAATTATAATCTGTGACCTATTGGATGTATACTTCTCTTAATAGTTAGACGATATTTGTTCCCGGTGAGGGACTGGAAAACAGGTGCCGACCAACTAGGTCCACAGTCTTGAGTCTGAGAAATTGAAGGACCGTAAGGCGTGCACACATACGCGACTAGATATGGTGGGAGGACATGAGTGGTAGCTAAGGATTTACGACCACGCGTCATTGTTTCCTTATTTGATGATGGAAGCGATCGTGACATGTATTTGATTGTTCCCCTACCATAGCGCCTGATGTCAGTCCTGAACGGTGGGAGCGCACTACTTACTAGACCATCTAGAGACACGAAAACGACTATCTCTCTGTACAGGATAGAACCCGCTGACGCCTAAATACTTACATCTCAGTTCTCGATTGCTCACCCTGTTGACTACACCTGCGCTGTAGCCAATGAACCGCTGTCAATGACAAATACACTATGGGAACGCTGGGACGGAAACGTGGAGCCAACTATTGTTTATGCTTCGTGCAGAGACACGGGAGGCCACTGTGGCGGTCTCCGCACCTCGGCCAGGGCCGCCTTGAAGAGCCCGTCCTCAGTCGCTCAGCCAACACCGCCGGAGAGCGCCTGCGCATGTTACCACGGTCTCCACATTACAAGTTACGTGTGCTTCAGTTCTGCTGAACCACGAACAGACCTCTCGCAACTGCATTATTCGTCAACTCAAAGCTTGCAGTAGTTCTTTTAGTTTCCGTGATCCATACACAACGGTTCAAAAATGGTTCAAATGGCTCTGAGCACTATGGGACTTAACATCTGAGGTCATCAGTCGCCTAGAACTTAGAACTAATTAAACCTAACTAACCTAAGGACATCACACACATCCATGCCCGGGGCAGGATTCTAACCTGCGACCGTAGCGGTCGCGCGGTCCCAGACTGAAGCGCCTAGAACCGCATGGCCACTGCGGCCGGCCATACACAACGGAAGCTCGCTTTTAAATACTATTCACGCAGCTAGGTAACATTACTGTCACATGTTACCATGCCAGTCTCGTGGACTATACTCAGTATTTTTTTATGGGGAGCGCAACAATTCTTGCTGTGAACCTCAACCTAATTTGGCCAATTTCATTGCTACTTTTGTACACCATTATGAATTCAAAAAGCGCTTTCTGCCAACTGTTTCGGCAACAGAGTATTTCGTACCAAAAACCCAAATGTTTGAAAGAAGTTCGAAGAGAGAAGTACACAGCCGCTTAAAACTAGTATTTCGGGATTGTCATAACCGCGTAAAATGTTGCTTATTTCTCTGGAACCTTACTGAAATGGTTTGAGTCGTTAATACATCACTGTACAGAGCTGTGATAATGGTGGTCGAGGTATTTAACATCAGTTTTATGGAACAAGTTGTATACTTCAACACAACAAGTACGAGATTTTCTTGGGGTTCTTAATCATGCACTTTTTGAGACTTTGTGCTTCGCTGCACAGTACTCAGATCCCACCTGAATTCAGAAAACCTCTTCGAGGAAGACTGATAACTGTGCTGCCTCCGCCTTTTGGATAGCGTTGAGTGGATGAGAAGGTGAGGGATTGGAATGTGTACTGAGACAGACTTTCACGCTGTCCCTCGCTCAATACACGATTTGAATGGGACAAAAGTTGTATTGGTACGAAGTACCGTCCGTCACGCATTGTATATTAACATGTTCACCTTATGTGTAGAAGCAGTTTATTTATTTACTGTGAACAACATCCCTATCCATCAGTTTCGGAGACGTTTGCTGACCACTAGATTCCACGACTTCCTTGCATCAAACCACTCATGAGACATGCATAGTGTACATACAGGATTGTTGTAATTGACGTTCCAATTTCAAAACGCTGTAAAACAAGAATCACTGCTTAGACTGACGTCAAATTTGAACATAATATCATCGAAGAAAGGGAAAACGTTATGATAATAAAAAAATTAACAAAAGTTTTAAAACTACATGGGGCTATGAGTGGCAGAATATGCAAAATGAAATACGCGGGGTACACACGCATGTTCCCGAGTTTGTGTCTCAGACACTTGGCATGGCTGTCTCAAGGAAGGATCACGCACTGCTGATAAAGCTCTTTTACAAGAACGGTGACTTTGCGCCAGTAGCTGTGGATAAGTTCCGGATATGGAAAAAAAGGTCTGGAGAAAATGATTACTAAGCTGGAAAAGACATTCGTTAGAAGTGCAGTGTTACAGGAGGAGTAAAACGATCAGACATCAGTATAAATGTGGCCACAGCATTGCAGGAGGAGTCTAGCGGTGGTGTTGACACGTGCAGTGCACAGGGAATTGCGCGAACTTGGGACATTCCTGTGAGCACGGTGTCTGAAGTTCTACGGCACATCCTGCAATGCCATAGACACAAAATCACATATTCAGGCATTGGTTCATGCTCTGCTAGTAAGACAAACGTTTGCCCTAGAATGTCATACTCGCGTGGAAGCGGACAGTGAATTGCCATGGAACATTCTGTGGACAGACGAAGCCCATTTCCATCCCCAACGACTTGCCAATACACAGAACTGTAGCCAAACCCATTTGTTTTGATGCTTCCAGAGCCATCTGCAAATTTTTGTTTCCTTGACGTCATTCTGAGCAATAGTTCTTGTTTTACAGCGTTTTGAAATTGGAACATTAATTGTAATGACCCTGTACATTTAGAATTTTTCACTCATTGCGTCACGCTTTCTTTTTCCATTGATTTCTAAAACTTCGTACTTCTTATACAATGGTGGTCGGTTTTAATTTCACGAATCAGTATGCATCTATCACCGTTCGCTATTTTAAGAAAGACTAAACGTAGCACACTGTTACTAGCTTAATTTGATGCAGAATCAGTTACGACCCTGTCTTCACGGTCATTGAAAAAAGCAGCTGAAATAACGAAATATTTTCGAACCATTAAATGTTATAACCCCAGCACAAAAATTGAAAAATTTCGTATCGGAATAGGAGAGACCAAAACTAAGTACCACCAAGGGACGAACCTTCCGTTCCTTAGTTCAATCTTTTTGGTTCCTGCAAATTGCAGAAAATATTTTTAGTTTGTACTCAGTGTCAGCTACGTTCTTTCCAGTCACAGTCTGGCTGCACATACAGCCACAGGTCCCCACTGTTTAAGACTGATCGGATTTGTGTATTTACCATCCTCTAAGTACATTGTCGTGTTACGTAATAACTGATGACACTTGCTCACGGGTTCACTGGAGCATCACATCGCTGGAATCATTTTTCGGTCTTTAGACACAGCTACCTGTTTTACGCGTGTTCTGTCGCTCAAGCTACTTTTCCTACATTTCAGTGAAATCTGTACTCTTAGTAACAATGGAGTCGTGGAATTTTCGTTGTATGTTTATCATCATTTATGAGCCCTTGACTGTTTCCTCGCCTGCTACATTCACATAACAGGCACTGTCAGTGTATCATATACAAATGTATCCACTGCTTAGAGACGTTTGGAAATATCTGAAGCACAATTTCTCTACATTCATTTAATTTTGAAAGAAGCTCAGAGGTGGCTTGTTATGTTTTTCGTTGGAAGCACAAGGTCATAAAGGACACTTCACTCTTCACAGATACTGAATCGTGGAACAAATCTTTAATATTTGCGATACGAAACACACTAAATGTAATTTGACAGTCGCCCCCTCCTCTTCATCCCATCTTCACCAGAAAAGGAGATATAGCTCACTACCCAAGAGCGACATTACTTTTTATACTCGTGCGTTGAAATCTAAGATTGTGTGTTACTTTACCAACTGGTTTTCTGGCATTACTTCTGTTGTAAGAATCTATATCACTGGTGCTAACCGTTTAGAGAGTAGTTCGAGATACAAGCTATTGGAAATTTTATAGGACGATAAAAAATATAGTACGATAGTGCTTGTAAAACATGCGACGATGTTTAGTCATTCCCGTTTATAAGGTTTCTGTTCGCTTTACACAGTAATCAGAAAGGAACCCGTACTAAAATTAATAACGGAGGTAATATCATGGTTCAAAGTCCCGTTGTTAGACGGACTGTCAGTATAATCATCAATTAACACTGTAAACGGATTGTTAAATTTTTTTCGATGTATCGCTAATGCATTATATACAGCGTTGCTAACTGACCATTTTTCACACTAACGCTGATTTGTCGGAGGCGGAAAATTTAAATAAATTCATATAATTATTCTTCCAACTCGAGGTCGCAGCTGGAAAGATAGAATGCTATCCACTGATTCAGATGTGCAGACGAAAAAATTTTAATGAAAGGGGAAGGAATTCCATTAGGCTGGTAAGGACGCAGGTAGTGAGACCGGCGGTCCGGGTCCAGAGCCTGAACCTACCTGCGCGGTCCATAGCAGTGCGTAGAAACCGTCTCCGCGCGTTGGCTATTCCTAGGAACCGCATTCACTGTTAACAGTCTCAGCGTATCAGCTTAAAACAAACATAAAAAAATAACATGACTATTTCTCGTTGATAGCGTGTTCTACCGAGTAAAGAGACCTAATATTAGTTCCTTAGGAAACGAATGAAGGAAACAGTGTGTCTTCGTCACTTCAGAGGAGCGATCCCAGTATTCACCGGACTATTTTTGGAATCTACGAGAAAGTGTCAATCAGAATATACTGGGTCAGCACGCTGTTCCTCCCGAATAAGATGAGACATGTAATGGATTTGAATTCTGTTACTGTAAGATTATTATGATCTCAACCGTACTTCGTCCTCAGCCTCCCTGAGCGAGGAGAGAGAAAACAAACACTGGACTTTTATTCTCGAGGAGCAGTCATCCAGACTTAAGTGTACCGAAGTTCCCTTTAATCGCTTAAGGCTAACGTCTGGTTGGTATCTTCTGAAAGAAGAGCGCCAATTCCTTTCCTCATTTCGAACTTTGGCTCGATCTCTAATGGCATCGTTGTTGAAACGTATAACCCTATTATTCCGTCACTTAAAATCTCTCATGAGATGTGGATAACATTTAAAACTGAAGAAACAAACATTTGATTTCTTGTGGTATTTTGAAATAAGTCTTATGTAAAATTTGTTAAACACTGACGATGACTGCAGCTGCTTTTATTTAAATATGAAAGGCCAAGAACTTAATTATATCCAAAGACAATTCTCGAGAAACTGTTTCTATACTGCTGAAGAGCACCATCGATGTAATCTCTGAACTGTGGTGAATCATGGGAGTAAATATTCTATTTGCGACTAAATTCTGGAAAATCGAATTCATGGTAACGAATGATAACTTTCTATTCTCGTTATTTGGAATAATTTGCACCGCACTTCACCGGAGGTCGAAGTATTTATGCTGCACCAATAGCCATGGAGATCTGGAGAAAGAGAGAACTTCCGTTTTCCATTACGTCGACGATTAGGTTCTTGCAGGCATAACTCGTGCTCTGGCTTCGCAAGGATAGGGAAGACGATCGGGCGTGCCTTCTTCAAATGAATAAGACATCTGAATTACGCGACCCTCGAAAACCATGAGGAAACTTCCATTTGGATGACGGGACTGGCATTTAAAACCCACACCTCCCGAATGCGAGGCCAACGCTTTAACGTCTCTCGGCGATACTCAGATCACATTTTCCATATAAATTACTGATCTGGTTACTTTAAATTTTTTTAGCATGTATTAAGTTGTCTTCAGTGATACTCGCAGACGACGGGACATTTCGGAAAGTGCAGTAACACGACGTTATCGGTACTAAACCACAGGAGCGGGTTTTTAGATTGCTCTCAGGGAAGTTACATGTGATAGCGCAAGCGAGCCTTGCGGAAGACGGACGAGGCTGTTGGGTACAGTCACCGAGTTCAGACGACAAAAAATTTCGAGGAAACGGTTAGTCACAGTTTCTGCGTGTCACATCCCGTTGACTTAACTTCATTTCTTTCCGACAAGAGCAGTAGGAAATATCAAACAAGGGAAGGAGATGCCGGGAGTAAGTAACACTGTCGATCATAAGGTCGTTAAGAAGAGAACAAGCTTGGATGAGACAAAGTGGTGGGGACTCATGTAGAATACCACAGTGATCATTTCGTGGTAGATAGTTCATTACGTTTCAGATGAGATTTATATCACAGTTGGAGGCCAGTACTTCTTTCAGTCACAATCATTAACGGTGTATTTAACAAACAGTAAAATAAACCTAAGAAAAATTTGGAAAGGGAACTAAAGTTCAAGGAGGTGGTCTAAAAATATCTAATTTGGCCAATGAAGTTGTGTAAGGGGGCGATCAAAAAGTTTCTGTTCGAGGTCGTACGTTTCAGAATCGGTATACCAGCCAGGCAAAATTGCTGTGAGCATTGAGGCAATGATTCCACCGATACAACAGGTTGAAGATAAACATTTCATAAAATGCTGTGTCCTGCTGTGTGAAGAAGTCCGTAACTGCCTGCAACACATTCTCGTCAGACAGTCATCGCCGACCTTTCAACGCCTTTATTAAATGACCTAAGGCCCAGTAATCTCGTGGGGAGAGACCAGGAACATAGGGCAGGTGCTCGAGTGTCTTCCACTTGAGTGGGCTTAACTTCCGCGTTACGTCGTTTTCGATAGTTTAGTTTTAGGTTTAGTGTAGTTTAGTTAGTCGTCACATTAAGCAGCAGCATCCCTTTCACAGCTTTCCCCAACGTTTCGCCTTAAAAATGGTTCAAATGGCTCTGAGCACTATGCGACTTAACTTCTGAGGTCATCAGTCGCCTAGAACTTAGAACTAATTAAACCTAACTGACCTAAGGACATTACACACATCCATGCCCGAAGCAGGATTCTAACCTGCGACCGTAGCGGTCACGCGGTTCCAGGCTGAAGCGCCTATAACCGCACGGCCACACCGGCCGGCGTTTCGCCTTAATTGCACGCCGTAGATGTTAGTGGTATATACTCAATTCATTTCCCAGGGGGTTGTCTACCGGTGTTTGTCCTTCGGCGGTCAAGGAAAGAACAAAACGTTGGTCCTGTTTGGACGCATTTGACAATAATGTCACTACAGTTCACGTTTCCGCATTTACCGCATGCACGTCGGAAAGGCACGAATGTCAAACTAATCCCTCCCCTTCATGTGGGTGCTTATACGTTGTATATACGCTGCAGCAACGCCCTCAAACGGAAATTTACGTCGCCCCTTGTAATTCTGTCAGAGACAGAAAAGGACTTTAAAGGTCAGTTGAGTGGAATGGATGTTTTTGAAAGTGGTTGTAAGACGAGTATCAACGATAGTATAACAAGGATAATGGAGTGTTGTTGGATTTAAATTAGGCGATACAGAGAGAATTAGATTAGGAAATGAGACACTAAAAGTTGAGTTGTTACTTGGGCAGTAAAATAACTGATGGCTACTTAAGTAAAGATATAAAATGCAGCTTGGCAATAGCAAGGAAAGCATTTCTCGGCAATGTATTTTTTTTTAACATTTAAATGTGCATGTGAGTGCGTCATTTCTGAAAGTATTTGGTGTGGAGTCTTGCACGGCAGTAAAAGATGGATGATAAACGGTAGTAAGAAGAACATACAAGATAATGAAAGGATGACTTTTTAAAGGAACTATCCTGTCATTTTCAAAAATGGTTCAAATGGCTCTGAGCACTATGGGACTTAACTGCTGTGGTTATCAGTCCCCTAGACCTTAAAACTACTTAAACCTAACTAACCTAAGGACATCACACACATCCATGCCCGAGGCAGGATTCGAACCTGCGACGTAGCGGTCACGCGGTTCCAGACTGTAGCGCCTAGAACCGCACGGCCACTCCGGCCGGCTGTCATTTTCATGGAGCGATTGAAGGAAATCACAGAAAACTGAACCATGATGGCTGCACAGGGATTTGAACTGCCTTCCTCCCGAATGCGAGTTCAGTGCACCAAACACTGCGTCACCTCGTTCGATGACTTGCCAGTTTGATAATGCATGGAAGAGAGGCAGGGAGGGGGGGAGGGGGGGGGGAATCACGAGGAAGGATTCTGTTCAGTACGCAGGTTCAAATCTAAGTTTTATGCAGAGATGATGTGACTTTCACAGGATATACTCGTGTACAGAGCTGCACCAAACCAGTCCTCGGACTAAAGCTGACATGAATTAATAGTGTGTGCCCGTGGATACCAGCTTTATTTGCTTAAAGCCAAGCAAAATGTTCCTATCAACAAATTTCATGGCCTTTATTCTACCACCTCAAAAATTACATAAGAAAAGCAGCACAGATGAAACACCACCGGCAGTTCGACAGCCAGCCAGAACAGGAACAAACCGTTACTTGCAATTAATCGTGTAACGTAATGAGAGTTTTTAACACACAAAATTCGTTTCTTGTGTTCTACTAGGTAGAACAGTTGGTGACATGAACTTTTTCCGTTTTCCTTGTGTTTAAGAAAAACCACGACAGCCACCCAGTACTGGCGATTCCATACATTTCTGAATTTCAACGAGTGTAATGACGCAGAAATTGTCAGCGAACCACAAATACACGAGGAAACAAGGAAATCGGTAATTTCCTATATCCCTTTTCCTTCTTAATCTGCTTTCAGGCTGTCGGTTAAGCACCATTTCAAGAGGAAGCATTCCTTAGTTTAGTCTGTTGTTGAAGATGGAGAGACGTTTATTAAGCTTAGGTACTATCGTCGTGCCGTAGGATCTTACAGCTGTTGCAGGAATTCTGAGGGCGATGTCTCATTTTGAACGCGCTCGTAGCGAGGCACGCCCATTGGTAATGTCGGAGGTGAAAAGTGAAACCATGAGCAACGCACAACAGCAACTAAGCAGACTACGTGGAGTCCGATCTCTTTCAGAACGTATCGCTGAAATTTTGCCCAGGGCTATCCGTACGAGGGAAGTAGTGGACTGTCTGCATCATACTACTGCGACGAAGAAGTAAGATGTCAGTGGGAGTTAAGTTCTATCTGCGATAAGTACCAATTGCTGTCGGCAGGCGCACTTCAAATCTGCATGCAGCTGTTACCCATCGCCCTGAATCCTGGACTGAAGGCCAATTACTATTATACGAATACTGAAATGTGTCCTTTATTCCATGTGTGCCTCACACCTAAAATGTATCTTGGAAGGAAGCTTTGTATTGCCCGGTGGAAAACTACGGCTCTGCCGATTGTAGTGAAGGGCTTATTTGGGAGTAAGAAGGGCGAGCGTTCTTGCGTGTATTGCTTTTTGTAGCCAATAATCCCAAAAGATCTCTCCTCTTAGTACCATACAATATGAAAACTCATCGTAAAATAGCCCGCTTTCTTGCGAATTACGTGGCAATTTGGATGAAACACTATGTAACTACGAGTGTTTTAATGTTCTAGTTTGAACTGTCTGTTCTGCCAGATTCGCAGTCTTGATAGCTTTCGTAAATGAAATCCGCTATATACTCAAAGGGAATGCTAGGAACTCTTCAGTAATGTGAGTAAATTGACTGTGCTATTCTTTGTGAAACAGCACGAAGTGTAGTTGTGTCTCAGTTTTGTCTGATCTAGACATAACAGTGCTGAGTTTGAAGACTTCGTCTGTTATGAAACGCTGCCATGTTTTACGGTGCATGTTGGAGAATTGAAAACGTGAGACGCTGTTCAATGTTTAGTGTTGCTGAACGGCTGTACTGGAATTATCTAAGGCGGCACAGTCAAGCGACTATCGAATTTAGGACATCGTCCAAACCCGATAAGTGCAGTCAGAGCACACACCTTGTAACTGAAGCTGTAATTCTTATAAACTTCGTTAGAGCTTCACTCTTCTAGTTTATCAGTTGTTATAGTTCCGCCGACAACGATACGAAATTGCAGATAAATGTTTTAACATTGCGTACTTAATGCTTTCGAAAAGAAATGGAAAATTATTTACTAAATCACATGCTTTTATTGAAACTGTAGTCGTTGGAAACCAATTAGAGTACGCCTGACCATAAAGAAGTACTGTATGGTCACTCGGTATTCAGAAGTACCTCCTTAAAGGAAAGAACTTCAAACCTAGGTAGTCAAGCTACTATCCAAATACTCAAACTTACCACAGTCATGTGCTCTGGGAGAAGTTACAAATTTAAGCTTAAAGCAAAACTTTTTTTTTAATGAAAATGTTTCGTCGCCTTGACATGGAAAATATAATAATGAACAAATTCGCGGTTGTCAAGTTTCCGTAACAACTTATCCAACCAACCAATCTATATAGAGAGAAAATGTTTGCTTACTCTCCATTTTTAAGTACTCTGTTCTGTCCGCTGGTTTGATGCCCTCGCACACTCTTCTTGTGTTGTGCTAGACTGTTCATCTCTACATAGTAAGTACACTCAAAGCATCTTTTGGTCATGTGTGTTTGTTATGAAGAAAACGAAATGGGAAATGCTAGTTTATGTACCAGAGCTTTTTTGCGATTTATTTAGCCAGGAGCGGTAATCCAAGAAATCCGTTTACCGAACGTCTAACGTAAACTGATATGCAACGGGGAAAAACATTTTCCGAATGTGCAGGGTGATTATAACTCAAGTTCCAGTTTCACAACGCTGTAAGAACACTAACAGCTGCTCATAATGACGTCCAAACTGAACGTAATTTTATCTAAAGGGGGGGAAACGTTATGGAAACAGCATAAGTTGTCATTGTTGATCTTTATGAAATTTTTGTCTTAGGGCAACTAAAAACCCGTTTTCCCCATCCAATGTGGTACGACGTTGCCGTGGATTGTCTTAACTAACAGTGCCACAACTTTTGAATTCTAAACTCGGGCGGTCATGAACGTTGCACAGTACGGTTGATTTGATGTACAACTCAGCCCACAGCTGTCGGCTTCGATAGTATTCCGTTTAAATTTTAAGTCACTTTGAGCAGCGGTTGTTTTGTATAACTTTTTGAAACTGTAACTTTAATTATAATCACTCTGTATTTTTTTCGTTGATTTAACTGAACTGTAGTTTTATAGCTAATGCTCCACTAGTGAAGGCTGTCGTGAGTGCGCTAACATTTTTTGGCAGCAGACCTCGGGTCGTCACGTTGCTTTTCGCTGTGCGGCAAACGCAGCTAGGGAAAAAAACGAAGTTAAATTGGCGCTTGCGTAGGAAGGTCAAATTCATTCCCCTCGTGATGGTGGTTCTTCGAAACGTTGTGCATTACGTGTTGGCAAAGTTATCTCCTGGTGAATCTTTTACAATTCAGAGTAACTCCCTCGCACGAGCGCCCTCCCAACTAAGCGTTTCCGGTGTGCTGTCGGGATGGTGTCATCACTATCTTGACACGGTCCTATTAAACATCTACTTTACATTTGCCCGACAATAGTCCATGGTAAGTTCAACGGACAAAACGTTAGGAATCTCCTTAAAAGAGCGAAATGGTCGATTAGACCTGCACATGACCATAGCGTGAATGAAGTACACGGCTTTTTGGTGTATGAACGCAATATGTCCAACGTGCTTGCAGTAAGTACTAGTCGCAAACATGTAATAAGGTATTTTCCGAGGAAACATTGTTAAGGGAACTGGATGCAGTGGACGTTTGTAGACTAGTACCTCGCAAAAAGACATTGCTTGCAACGACACGTCTTCAATGGCCCTAACATGTGATCCTACGCGTCGCTATTTTCTTTCTTTATGATACAAGATACCGAATGCACCGACGGCTCAGTTAAGTGTTTAAGCCTCAATGTATAGAGAGAGAGTAGGTGAAGCAGGATGTAGTTCTGTGACATTCTGGCGATGCTTCTCTTAGCACTTGGGCCCACTGACTCAAGTAATCGCGAATAAAAGTTCTTTCAGATTTCTTGGTTACCAAATATTGCCTTTTCCCTGAATCCTCTTGAGTATGCTGTGGACACACCCGTCTTCCAAGGTAACGACAGCCATTTTCACAGGGCTGCACGCGTATCGAATACCCTATCGCACCTCAATTCGAAACCATCCGATCTTGTTCTCTCACAAAATCTAACCATTTGGAACAGCGGATGAAAAGGAGGAATCAATAGCCCAAAACTGTGGTAGCCCTACAGTATGTTGTCGATCAGTGGCTGCAGCTGGCTATAGCATATGAATAAACTGACTCGTTCCTCACCGAAACGTGTTCATTATCAAAGCTAGAGGTGGTATTTCGGGATATTAGCGTAGAAGGAACCTGTAACAGCAAATGGAAAGGTCATACAAAGGTATTGGTTTTTGAACAATTTCGGTTACTAGTATTTGCGTGCTTTTGTTGTGCCCACGTTAGAGTATTTCACTCTTAACGTTTCCATATTTCATTTTTAAAACGATTCCTAAAAATAAAAGGGACTGCAGGTCTACGGCCCCGTCTACGATGAGGTCATCAGATACGAAGTGCATTGTAGTTTAATGGGAGCACAAATATAATCATTTTCTTTTTGGACGAGCCACCCTGGTAAGAGCCCGAAGTGATTCAAAGAAACCGTGGGAGACGCAAATCCGTATGGTTAAACTGCGATCTGAAACTCGTTCCTCCCGATGTAGCGTAACTACTGTGCCTATGACTCACTGAACAATTGGTGTCTAACTATATACCGGAAGACTTATTTTTTATAATTACACTTCCGCTTTATACCAGATCTACACATATATGCGAAACACAAATGTTGAAGGTAGAAATTTAGATGGCTGACAGGCGCTTTTTCCACGTTAAGATTTTCACCATCACCAGGTGAATGATCGTGTATCACCGTGTCAACATATAACTAATGGAGGGAGACTTTACAGGTATTAACCCTAGAAAGAGCCCAGAGGACCACGCGATTCCGACTGGCCGCCGTGTCGTCTCAGCCACATGGAGTCATTTGCATGCGGTTCGGAGGGACATGGATTCAGCACACTGCTCTCCCGGTCTTTCAGCTAACCAGACTTTGGAATAGCTGCTTCTCATTCAAGTGGCTACTGAAATAGTCTATGTGGCTGAGTGCATCTCTTTCCAGTCGTATCAAGGAAATGTCTCTGCAGTACTGGGAACTGAACCCAGGTCCTCCACAAGTCAGTCATACGTATGGACAGTTCAGCTATGAAGGAAGAAGAAAAATGTCTCATGCTGACAGTTTTAACGTTAGTGGTTGCAGAGAGGAAATATAGCACCGCGCACAATGATAAATTTGGAAAGTAGACATTACAGTCCACGCTTCTCAGTAATGGAAGTTATGTCTAATAGTGGTAATTTCTGATCGCTTTAAACTCATTGATGAAGAATTGCGTCGCCTATACCTATCACTGTGTGACCAGCATCACCGACAGCGACCATTGGCTAGGTAAAGCCTACCTTTTCATTTGCGAATTTGGTAACCGACGCTCTTATTTCCTCCCTTACGTTTCGCTCTCTTCGTTAGTTTTCCGTAGATACCGTGGAACATCATATTTCAACAGGAGCCTAAGTTAACATGAGAGTGTGGCAAAAGGCGTCCGCTAGCTATATAGATTTCTACCTTTTTTAACATGTCTGCGTTTTCATGTTTGTAGAGTTTGGATTTCATGTGTAAGTAGTCTATTAGCCAACTGTTCGCAGAATTATTTGAAAAAGGAAGCTCAATAAAATTATCACCACCTTCACATGGAATGACCGATGCCAATGAGGTACCATATTTTTATTGTCGTCGGTCCACTGATAGCCCTGTACAATGAGTTCAGGTGAGGCTAGAATTTTCCTTTGTACGAACAAACTAAGCAGCCAGTAAGGAAGAGATGTTAACAACCTGAAAGGCGAAATTAAAACGGGAATGAGGCACTCTCAATGGAGATAACGAATTCCAATAAAGCCCTTGCTGTTTGGTTTAAGTTGTACGTAGTTCCGTCAAATCTCTAAATCCATGTTACAGATTTTAGAAAACTAAGGTCCATTTCTCATCTGGTTCAAGTCCAAATGTTTTTTTGATATGAAATACTGAACACTATAGACGAAGAGATTGCGTATAAATAATGTTGCAGCACACGAATATTGATGCGCTATCGGTGTTTCATCGCCAAATTCCGTGGGAGTGTGCTTACACAGAGTCGCCAAACAGAGACAGTTTTATACTTCAGCACGATCCGCAGGAATCAAGTTGCTTTGTAACTACTTATTTGCAATGAAGTATAGGAACAACTCCGTTTATTTTGCCCTATGGCTACTTGAGTCAAGTTTGGCACGCAATTAAATAGTGATATCATTGGCAGTATTGTTGTGACTTGGCAAGACAGCCAAGCCACTAGGAGGATGCGTTATTGCTCTTTTTGTCCTCGTATCGCTCTCAGTACCGAGATGGTCGCTCGCCGGCTGAGTTGCTCCACGGTCGTCGTCATCGAATCTTGATGTCTTTGCTACATCCGCCGCATCAGGTTCCTGTGCAGCGGCAGACACCTGCTTTTGCCCCAGGCGACGTTGTATACTATCGCCACTATCGAGGTTCACGGCGTTGGCTCGCAGGACGCATTCTTCGCTGCCTCGGCCGCGCTATGTATCTGGTTTTGGGGGCCTCTGGTGAGGTGCGTCGGCATCTCAATCAGCTGCGCCTCTGTCGTCGCCCGGGTTCTGCCGCTCCCCGTCTGCTTTCAGCGACGGTGCCGTCCGGTCAGCGCCCTGGGGACCCATCTGCTGGCTCGCCTCATCCCCAGGTGTTACCGACGATGCCTTCCATTTTGCCCCATGGCAACGCGCCGCCGCCGCCGCCGCCTTTTCTCCAGCCGGCGACGCCCGCAGTGGACGCGTCGCTGCAACCGCCGGGCGCCTCCCTGGGTCACGCGCCGCCGATCGCTTCCCGTGACCCGTTGTCCTCCGCCATGGACTTCTTGCCCGCACCGGACCACAAGGCGTCTTCGCCCGTCGGGTGCCCCGCCCCGATGGAGGTCGACCCTTCGGCCCCTCCTGTCTCTTTACGGGCGCATACACCGCATGTTGGCGTGCACCCTGGACTAGGTTTTCAGGCGTTTCCTAGCTCCCCTCGGACCGAATGGCAGGGTGCGGGTGGCACAGCCTCGCCTGTTGTTAGGCTCCCCACCTCGTCGCATACGTCAACATGGGGTCCTTCCCACGGCGTGCGGAAGCCTTATAACACAACCGTACGCCGATTTGCGGGGGAGGAATGTGGTGTCACCGCCAGACATCACACTTGCTAGGTGGTAGCCTTTAAATCGGCCGCGGTCCGTTAGTATACGTCGGACCCGCGTGTCGCCACTATCAGTGATTACAGACCGAGCGCCTCCACACGGCAGGTCTAGAGAGACTTCCTAGCACTCGCCCCAGTTGTACAGCCGACTTTGCTAGCGATGGTTCACTGACAAATTACGCTCTCATTTGCCGAGACGATAGTTAGCATAGCCTTCAGCTACGTCATTTGCTACGACCTAGCAAGGCGCCATTATCAATTGCTATTTATCTTGTGATGCATGTACCGTCAGACCGATGTTCACCAATTATGGATTAAAGTTAAGTATTCCAGAAGCTACGTACTTTTTTTACTAGACTCAACCCCTTTAACAGTTCCAGACCTCACGCCAGCCTGCGTGAGCTTAAACGCGTGCCTTTCGGCTACCCCATAGTGGCTTGGGTGTCTTGCCAAGTCACAACAAGTATAATAAACTACTTCGTGTTAAATTTGTTTCACATGTAACGTGATAAATGTCCGTGACTAATATGTTCACTTGTAATAATTTTAAGCTATTCATATAGCCATGGTTTCGTGAATTACTCTTAAGTTAAACCACTTCCTAGTTTATCGAAACTATGTGGAACGAATCAGTTTATTGGTTGTATATACGTGATTTTTACCTTTATGGTTCACTGTAGCCAGATTACTATTCCGCTGTATCTTTGTTCTTCATATGTATAGGGCCATCACTGGTGCAGTTATACGGGATTTAACAATATGCATTCTAATTGAATACATGTTTTGCAAAAAATCATCTTTTGTGCTGTATATTCACACTGCACGTTTATAGGAATTAGCTGAGAAGCAAGGAAATATTTAAAGTCATGACAGACTGTTTTGGACATCATGAGAACGCTTTTATCTGTACGATATACTAAATGGTCTGAGAATGCTCTTCCCTTTACTCAAGAGGAACTCGCTGAAATATTTCTACAAAGAACTTTGCAGCGAATACGAGTCAGCTTAGAATATGTGCTTTAGTTTCATTCTGCGCTTGTCGACAATTTTTCTTGCAAAAGACAAAGTTCGAGTTGTAAAACTGGCAGTACGAAACAGCTTTTAACATCAATAACGATGCGATCTCCCATTAAATCAACTCTTTGTCAAAAAATTATCCAGCGTGGAGATTCCATCCCTCAGCTGCAGATTTTGGAATGTGTGCCGAATACACACCTACTGTTGCCATTAGATCTTCATTATATTCAAAGTGTTTAAAACTATATGCTTCTTTAGATGTGGGAGCAGGCGGAAGCGAGGAGAAAATGTTTGATGTTCCAGGAACTCAGACTTCAGTTCGAAACAAGTAGAATAGCGGTTAGTATACTTAAGTACACAGGACGATCGGAGGTCCAGATCCCCATCCGGCCTTTATGACTCAGGTTTTTCGTGGTTTCCTCAAATCTATTAAGATGAACATCATTAGAGAGCTTTTTCATATCATTTAATGTTCTCGACTGCACGATCAACCACGATCTTGATTTCTGGAGTCTACACGAACGAGAGATGTTGGGTGATCGAACTCTTAAGAAGGGTGTCTTCCTTCGTTTCACATTGCCAAAGAACTTTTCTTTGTCCTGATGACATTCTTTAGCAGTTCGGATCTCTTCAGATATATTCAGTGCAGTTGGTCTAGAAGACTTTCATAGTTTACGCCAATTATCGTTTCCTCCTTCTCAAGGTAAACCATGAAAAGACGTCCTTTTTCTTCCGAATAAACACTAACCATCTTCTCCTTGAGGTGAAGTTGACTTCGTCTCTTGATACAGGGCCACCGATTGCCACAGCTTTAATAGCTGTGGCGTTTCTGGTGTCTGTTGGTCGACCCACATCTTTTCCATAGTAACAAATCTGTTCATTAGCTCCGTTTTATTAGTCTTCAAAACTATTGCTGATAAATTCTTTCCGGCATTTCCTTTTTGCCAGCACTGAACAAATGCTGCTCCCACCTTGAACAAGTCTTTCTTGTTGTTCACTCTTTGGGTAAAATGTAATGTATTCTTCCTTCTTATATGCTATTGGCGTCAAATATCTCAAACCTTTGATCATCGATCGTCCAATATCAGACTATGCACTTCGTGTTTCCATTTGTAGCTGCTGTTTCTGGGCGCACATCGTGAGAATCCTTCGAGAGATTAACTGCCACGTAAAAATTCAATCACAGATTTCTTAAGCCAAAACAAACGACGACTACTTTAAATAGTCGCATGAGCTGAACTATCCAACAGAGTTTCATCGATATACGCACCGTGTGTGTATGTGTGTGTGTGTGTGTGTGTGTTCCCTTAATTACAATAGGATTTTATATTTGCCTCTCCAGCAAAGAAATAGCAACATTCTGAAAGTCGCGTTGTAGCTGAGCATCCAGTATAACGAGAATTGGTTTTTACTGCACGGGAGTTGGATGAAAATGTGGAAACACAGCGAGAAATCTATGCTTGAACATAAATACAGACGCTAGCCAAGCCTGCAAGTTGCGTGTTTTATTTGACCACGAACGGCACTTGTGCAATAGGCTCAAGACGTTGCAAGTGTCAGCAGTGGTCAGAACAGTGTTCTGTGTAGCTGCGAGTTCATTATGCTGGAGCTAAGTGAATTCGAGCATGGGCAAATTGTTGGTGCCCGTAATGTGGTTGTTTCCGTAATGAAGGTGAGTCCGTAGAAGAGGTGTGTGTGTGTGTGTGTGTGTGTGTGTGTGTGTGTGTGTGTGTGTGTGTGTAGGGTTTTAATAGAAACCATATCGAAGGCTTATATCGAATACAGGGACAGCGCAAAAACATATCCAGTAAGTCAGAATGCGGACGAAAACGTGTTGGGTGACCGTGAAATACTGTCATTGCAGAGGATTGCGACAAAAAATCGGGTCGACATAAGAAAAAGCGAATCCAGAAGTGAACGTCGCTCTCATGAACGATGTCGGCATCAGAACACGAAGGGAGCTCCATAGACATAACTGTATCGCGACCTGGAATTCCTAAACAGCTCATCAGTGGTGCAAATGCCCGTAACAGGAAAATGTGGAGCCGAAAACATCAAACCTGGACAATGGAAGAAAGAAGTTCGGTCATATCTCTGTTTCGCGCTGTTTCCAACTTCTGGCCGAGTTTACGTCCCAAGAGGGAAGCACGGCGAGGGTTCGTTGATGATTTGAGCAGTCATATCGTGGTATTCCACGGGCCCCAGGGTTACTCTGCAAAGTCGCATTACTGCCAAGAATTATGTGACCATTTTGGTTTACCAGCTCCATCCCATGACACAATGTTTGTTTCTCAATGGTGATGCTGTGTTCCAAGACGACAGGAGCCCTGTTTACTCAGCTCGCATTGCTCAAGACCGGTTGTGTGGCCACGAGGATGAATTTTCGCACCTCACCTAGCCACCGCAGCCACGAGAGCTTATTACTGAGTCTTTGTGGTCTACTTTAGAGAGAAGGGTATGTGGTCGCTATCCACCTCCATCACCGTTACCTGAACTGCAACTATTTTGCAGGACGAATTGCGTAAGATTCCTTCTCAAACCGTTCAGGGCCTGTATTTATCAGTTCCGCGACGGCTGTAAGCTGTTATGAATGCCAAAGGGTTTCCTAGTCTGTAAACTGATGTGTTTTCGGTGTTTCCTTACTTTTGTCTACCTCCTGTAGATCTGTACAGTAGTAATTGTTGGAGTAGCGTTCTGCCAACAGCGACGGCTCCCACTGGGCTCAGTGTGACGCGAAAGGTGCAGAAAGTAATGCCATTGTGGTCCGGGTTACGGCAGCTGGTTTCCCCGCCACGGCTCGCTTCCCCGTCTGCCCCACAGCCGCAGCAGGCTGTTGCACAAGCTGCCTCACCTATCGCTGCTGCGCTCACTCCAGCTCTCAACCTTTGCGGCTGACTCAGACACAAATTTCGGCGAAAATAGGTCTTCTAGGCGGACATCGAACACTTCCAACACATGCACCGACAGAAATGTTCAACGCAACCAGAATCTTTAAAAAGAGTAGAATTGAAGCATTTCTGTGATCTGGAACATCACTTGGGTACTTTTACTCACAGTAACCTCAGAAAAAACTGAACTAGAAAATGTAAAACTATAGCATTAACGGGTGGGTTGCAGTTACTAAACAAATTACGTGTTGCTAATCAGACCAACCAGTACGCCTGTTTCAGGGTGAATCAGCTAGTACTCGTCACGTTGTACGTTAATGCCGCCTCCTTTCTTCTTTCTCCTGGCCTGATTCCGTTTCTTCACGGGGTCAGGATGTTGATCTGGACTTGGGAATGGCAACGGTAGTGGTAGAGGATATCCGGATGCCCTTTCTGTTGTGAGGTGGTCACATTTGTCCGAGAACATCACTGGGCATGTAATTAAATATGAATAAGGAAGGAAGGTACTGTTTAAATCCCTTTCGACGGCAGCGTCTGTTGGGACCTAACACAATCGCCGATTCAGGAATGAAATCGGCAGTACCCTTTAATGGTATAATCGCGAAATTCACTTCAAGAATTTTGGGGAGATCACAGAAAACTTTTATTTCTACTACAGGACGAATATAAATACCGTTTCTTACTGCCACTTCACCACGCTTCATAATTCGCTTTCAGTAAGAATGATTCAGATTCTGTCTTACCATTCAGATTGAAGTTTTTCGTTTTTCTCTAAAACGTTTACGGCGAATACCAGGATGGTCACTGTGTGAAGCGTAAGAACGGCTCCCAGGCCGACCTTTTCCTAAATTGGGCCTGTGTCTCGGCTCTAGGAACATCACCGTCGACGGGACGTTGGACACATCTCTGAAGCTTTCGGTAGTTAATTATGGTCATCTCACGTTGCTGAGTGCACGCATTTCTTTTGGAGGGCACCATTTGTTATGTGTGTGAAGTTAGAATTTCGATTTCGTTGACCGATGTCTATACTTAAAATATGGCTTTCGCGGTTTGAGTAGTAGCGATCTAGAATATGTGTCGTGCCTAGGCTCAAATCTACATCTTTGTCAAATCCGCCTCACAGATGCAGACCACCACGACTGTTGAACGAACAAAGAATTTTGTTAAGAAAATGTTGAACTTCATTTTATCGTTCCTTCCGGCCGTGCCAGTCCCTGCGTGAAAGCTGCTCGTAATTCAGGCTTGAAACTCTAGATTATCGGCTGACACATACGCGGACTGAATATAACCGCACTGATTACAGTACGGTAAACTTCTGCAGTTTGACGCACCAGTAGTTGCACATTCGTACACAATTCGCGCATTTTGAGACGGCATTACCATCAAACTTCCTGGCAGACCTAGAGGGCCAGTGTTCGAACCTGAACTTTTGTTCTAACGTCTTAGCCACATGATTACACCGCCATATGTGAAGAATTTGATGAAATGTATGATGAGATAAAAGAAATTATTCAGGTAATGAAGGGAGACGAAAATTTAATAGTCATGGGTGACTGGAATTCGACAGTAGGAAGAGGAAGAGAAGGAAACGTAGTAGGTGAATATGGATTGGGGCTAAGAAATGAAAGAGGAAGCCGCCTGGTAGAATTTTGCACAGAGCATAACTTAATCATAGCTAACACTTGGTTCAAGAATAAGGAAAGAAGGTTGTATACATGGAAGAACCCTGGGGATATTAGAAGGTTTCAGATAGATTATATAATGGTAAGACAGAGATTTAGGAACCAGGTTTTAAATTGTAAGACATTTCCAGGGGCAGATGTGGACTCTGACCACAATCTATTGGTTATGACCTGTAGATTAAAACTGCAAAAAGGTGGGAATTTAAGGAGATGGGACCTGGATAAACTGAAAGAACCAGAGGTTGTACAGGGTTTCAGGGAGAGCATAAGGGAACAATTGACAGGAATGGGGGAAAGAAATACAGTAGAAGAAGAATAGGTAGCTTTGAGGGATGAAATAGTGAAGGCAGCAGAAGATCAAATAGGTAAAAAGACGAGGGCTAGTAGAAACCCTCGGGTAACAGAAGAGATACTGAATTTAATTGATGAAAGGAGAAAATACAAAAATGCTGTAAGTGAAGCAGGCAAAAAGGAATACAAACGTCTAAAAAATGAGATCGACAGGAAGTGCAAAATGGCTAAGCAGGGAAGGCTAGAGGACAAATGTAAGGATGTAGAGGCTTATCTCACGAGGGGTAAGATAGATACTGCCTACAGGAAACTTGAAGAGACCTCTGTAGAAAAGAGAACCACTTGCATGAATATCAAGAACTCAGATGGAAACCCAGTTCTAAGCAAAAAAGGGAAAGCAGAAAGGTGGAAGGAGTATATAGAGGGTCTATACAGGGGCGATGTTCATGCAGACAATATTATGGAAATGGAAGAGGATGTAGATGAAGATGAAATGGGAGATATGATACTGCGTGAAGAGTTTAACAGAGCACCGGAAGACCTAAGTCGAAACAAGGCCCCGGGAGTCGACAACATTCCATTAGAACTACTGACAGCCATGGGAGAGCCAGTCCTGACAAAACTCTACCATCTGGTGAGCAAGATGTATGAGACAGCCGAAATTCCCTCAGACTTCAGGACGAATACAATAATTTCAATCCCAAAGAAAGCAGGTGTTGACAGATGTGAAAGTTACCGACCTATCAGTTTAATAAGTCACAGCTGCAAAATACTAACGCGAATTCTTTACAGACAAATGGAAAAACTGGTAGAAGCCGACCTCGGGGAAGATCAGTTTGGATTCCGTAGAAATGTTGGAACACGTGAGGCAATACTGACCCTACGACGTACCTTAGAAGATAGATTAAGGAAAGACAAACCTACGTTTCTAGCATTTTTAGACTTAGAGAAAGCTTTAGACAATCTTGACTGGAATACTCTCTTTCAAATTCTGAAGGTGGCAGGGGTAAGATACAGGGAGCGAAAGGCTATTTACAATTTGTACAGAAACCAGATGGCAGTTATAAGAGTCGAGGGACATGAAAGGGAAGCAGTGGTTGGGAAGGAAGTGAGACAGGGTTGTAGCCTCTCCCTGATGCTATTCATTTTGTATATTGAGCAAGCAGTAAAGAAAACAAAAGAATAATTCGGAGTAGGTATTAAAATCCATGGAGAGGAAATAAAAACTTTGAGGTTCGCCGATGACATTGTAATTCTGTCAGAGACAGCAAAGGACTTGGAAGAGCAGTTGAACGGAATGGACAGTGTCTTGAAAGGAGGATATAAGATGAACGTCAACAAAAACAAAACGAGGATAATGGAATGTAGTCGAATTAAGTCTGATGATGCTGAGGGAACTAGATTAGGAAATGAGACAAAGTAGTAAAGGAGTTTTGCTTTTTTGGGGAGCAAAATAACTGATGACGGTCGAAGTAGAGAGGATATAAAATATAGACTGGCAATGGCAAGAAAAAAGCATTTCTGAAAAAAGAGATTTGTTAACATCGAGTACAGATTTAAGTGTCAGGAAGTCGTTTCTAAAAGTATTTGTATGGAGTGTAGCCATTTATGGAAGTGAAACGTGGACGATAAATAGTTTAGACAAGAAGTGAATAGAAGCTTTCGAAATGTGGTGCTACAGAAGAATGCTGAAGATTAGATGGGTAGATCACATAACTAATGAGGAGGTACTGAATAGAATTGAGGAGAAGAGGAGTTTGTGGCACAACTTGACTAGAAGAAGGGATCGGTTGGTAGGACATGTTCTGAGGCATCAAGGGATCACCAATTTAGTACTGGAGGGCAGCGTGAAGGGTAAAAATCGTAGAGGCAGACCAACAGATGAATACACTAAGCAGATTCAGAAGGATGTAGGCTGCAGAAGATACTGGGAGATGAAGAAGCTTGCACAGGATAGAGTAGCATGGAGAGCTGCATTAAACCAGTCTCAGGACTGAAGACCACAGCAACAACAACAACAACAACAACAACAAGATGTAAACACATTCAGCCCATCAGTAGTTTGTGCTTATAATTTTCCAGCTCTGCAGTGGCTTTTCTGCTACCTTGTTGGACTGTTACTGCTAGGAAAATACACGGAAGAGACAAAGAAACTGGTATACCTGCCTAATAACGTGTAGTGCCGCAACACAACGTGCCATGGACGCGACTATTGTCTGAAGTAGTGCTGGATGGAATTGACACCATGAATTTTGCAGCACTGTCCATAAATCCGTAAGAGTACGAGGATGTGGAGATATCTTCTGAACAGCACGTTGCAAGGCATCCCAAATATGCTCAATAATGTTCATGTCTGGGGAGTTTGGTGGCCAGCGGAAGTGTTTAAACTGAGAAGAGTGTTCTTGGAGCCACTCTGTAGCAATTCTGACCGTGTGGGGTGTCGCGTTGTCCTGCTGGAATTGCAAAAGTCCATCGGAATGCACAATGGACATGAATGGATGCAGGTGATCGTTCAGGATGCTTACGTACGTGTCACGTGGCAAAGTCTTATAGAGATAAGTGCACATGCCCCACACCATTACAGAGCCTTCACCAGTTTTAACTGTCCCCTGCTAACATGCAGTGTCCTTGGATTCAGGAGGTTGTCTCCATATCCGTACACGTCCATACTCGTCCGACCACGCATGTTTCCAATCGCCAACAGTCCAGTGTCGGTGTTGACGGGCCCAGGCGAAGCGTAAAGCTTTGTGTCGTGCAGACATCAGGGGTGCACGAGTGGGTCTTCGGCTCCGAAAGCCCATACCGATGATTCGTTTAATGGTTCGCATGCTGGCACTTTATGATGGCCCATCATTGAAATCTGCAGCAATTTGCGGAAGGGTTGTACTTCTGTCACGTTGAACGATTCTCTTCAGTCGTCATTGGTCCTGTTCTTGCAGGACCTCTTTCGGCCGCAGCGATGTCTGAGATTTGATGTTTTACCGGATTCCTGATATCCACGGTACACTCGTGGAATCGTCGTACGGGAAAATCCCCACTTCACCGCTACCTCGGAGATTCTATGTCCCATCGCTCGTGCGCCGACTGTAACACCACGTTCAAAATCTCTTAAAACTTGATAATCTGCCATTGTAACAGCAGTAACCGATCTAAAAACTATGCCAGACCATTGCTGTCATATAGGCGTTGCCGACCGCAGGGCCGTATTCTGCCTGTTTACACATACCAGTTAGTTTGGCGCTTCAGTGTAGTTATGGCAGAAAGTTACGTAACCTTAACCGACTGTATTTTCCAAAGGGAAAAATCTGAGTTTTCCGTACTCATGAAGTACCAGCCCAAACTCCGTCCCCAATTGGAAGCTCCAGTGTAGTAGTAGTAGCAGCCTATACTGTAGCTGGCAGGCGGCACTATACTGTTTATTCTCCTCTATGTCAGTAGAAGTATTAGCAAACTGGTAAAGGGTCAAAAGTGAACTATGCCTTACCACAACGTGTGTTTAGAAGGGATTGGTCCTGTACTGCGTGATGATCGTTTTAAATCACTTCGGTAAATATGATGGTGGGAGTTTACCTCCAGACAGAGAACGTCTCCAATTTCCTGCAGCCACACTTCCTACGATTTTGCGAGTGCCTTCGGGTTATTTCTTTTGTGTCCTTAATGAGATAACTGCTAAATAAATGCAGTGCTGCAATTCAAGGTTATGCGATATACACTCTTGAAAATTAGTAAAAGCCTTCCTTACAGTTTAGGATCAATCATCAAAACCTAGTCAACGAATGCTCAGACTTAAATTCAAATGGCTCTAAGCACTATAGGACTTAACATCTGAAGTCATCAAAATGGCTCTGAGCACTATGCGACTGAACTTCTGAGGTCATCAGTCGCCCAGGAACTAATTAAACCTAACTAACCTAAGGACATCACACACATCCGTGCCCGAGGCAGGATTCGAACCTGCGACCGTAAGCTCAGACTCAAGTTTCTTTCAAACTGAACTTTGTAGACATGTTCGTAAACAATCTGAAGACGTCAGTTTGACCAGTGCAACAAGTTCTGAACACAGCAGTCACAGCAAGACCGTAACCAATACTGCTGCCAGCCAACACGTACCCACTCTCCCAAGAACACCAGTCTTCGTTCAAGGACAAGCACGTGGTTTCAACAACGAAAACACTCCTACATATCTCTCTGAAGCCTGCACCTATAAACTGAGAAGAAATAATGTAATTCCGGGGCGAAGCAGAATTTAATCCCAAGACATCTGGTGTACGATGTCGGCAACAAGTCAGTAGGAAGTCAAACGCAAAACAATTTTTGAAACGTGTAAAACGCAAGATCTGGCACAACCGACGGTATAATAGGGTATACGACTATCCTAAGTCGCTGTCAATCATGTGTGACAGCGAAGGATAACCTGGGTAACCATAACGTGTCCTTGTGGGAGAGCAACGAATTGTTATCCATTTTTAAATAATAATGGCTTCTACTACCCATTTATTCTAAATTACGAATTTTTAATTATTCTATACACTATCACTTTCGATTAAGTTTCACTCTTCCTTAACCCAACACACGCCTTCAGGGGATATCCTCCTGTTTTTGTTATGCTACACCTTTGGACACTGGCGTATACTAACACGGTGGTACATACA
The DNA here is from genome assembly GCF_021461385.2 of Schistocerca piceifrons. Lineage (NCBI taxonomy): Eukaryota > Metazoa > Arthropoda > Insecta > Orthoptera > Acrididae > Schistocerca > Schistocerca piceifrons. Next base: position 419,779,314 of record NC_060149.1, on the reverse strand, counting down.
AATGACCACTTCTTTTAGTAACTGAAAACTGACGAGCTACAGCTCCGGTGCTAATTACTGGTACATCTGTGGGAAGTGTGTTCAACACATCCCTCACTAATTTATACACATCAGACGCCTTTTAATCATACTAATGAAAAATTCACAGACGCGCGGGGTAGCTGTGCGGTCTGGGGCGCCTTGCAAACGGTTCGCGCGGCTCCCCCTGTCGGAGCTTCGAGTCCTCCTTCGGGCATGGTGTTTGTTTGTTTGTGTGTGTGTGTGTGTGTGTGTGTGTGTGTGTGTGTGTGTGTGTGTGAGAGAGAGAGAGAGAGAGAGAGAGAGAGAGAGAGAGAGAGAGAGAGAGAGAGAGGAACTTACCACAAATTTCCAAAAATTCACTTGTTTTGTTAACCCCCCTCCTCCCCCACCAACTCTATTATGTCCACCGAGTTCAAAAAATTTTCCCCTAACGTAATTGAGTATTTTAAGCCAAATGCTGCTACGCTAACTTCGACCAGCAATGTGGCGCGAATGCAAGTTTAACAGCATAGATGTAGTGAAGCAAATATGGCATACTAATTTTCAGTAATAGTGATAGCTTTTATCTACAACGTACTGAACTTTTACTTTCCTTATCAATTTTCAGTACATCATGACCTAGCTACAGTTCTGCATGAACGTTAAAATTTCGTGCAATCATTTCACATAAAAAAATCTATGCTACAATTTTCTGCATTTACTACATTACCACACAGTGGCAACATCTTTCAATATATATTTTTTGTCGAGTTACTGCAACAGTTGTGTCTCATACCACTGTGTGTCTCTTCATTTTATCACTTGCTATGCATTCGCAGCCCAGTTTAGAAAGCATAGCCAAATAGCAATGAAAGAGCTGTATTAGGAAAGTATCATGTCTAAGGTAATGTCTGCCATGTACCTCACTGTGTTATTAGTGGCTACATTTAAAGTTACGTGTTCTCGTAAAATGTCCTAAAGTTTGCGAGTCGTGTAATTTCATCGCTAATAAAACAAAAGGTGATTACACTGCCGAGTCAAAGCAAAATTATCAGCTGCGTAGTAGCGTGTTGGTCCACTTTTGGAACGCAATGCAGCAGCGATTATGCGCGACGTGGATTCGGTAGGTCCTTGTAAGGTTCCTGGATGTACGTGGCAGCAGACGTCCTTAACTCCCGGGTGTTTCTGGGCGCAGAGTTGATAAGCGTCCCACATGTGCTCCACTGGCTTCAAATCGCGTGAATTTGGTGGCCAAGACATCAACGTGAGTTCACTATCAAGCTACTGCAGCACGATTCTGACTTCTAGATACCAAGAGTTATCCTGCTGGAAGATGCAATCGCCACCGGAGGAGACAATCAGTATGAAAGGCTGCACGTGGTTCGCAGTAATGTTCACGTATTCATTAGCTATCATGATGCCTTCGATTAGTATCACAGATCCATTTAAGCGTAGGAGAATGTTTGTCACAGTATAATACTGCCCCCCCCCCCCCTCCCCCCCAGGGTGCATCCGTAGTGCGGTTCATGTTCCGAGCAGCCGTTCGACTTGAAGTGTCCAGCGGACACAACCATCGACCAGATGTAACGAGAAACAATCACCCGACCAGCCGACAAATTTTCGTTGATCCACGGTCCAGTCTCTAAGATACCGTACCCATTGTGATCTTAACTGACATAGTCTTTGGTCAACTTGGAAACAAGTTGGAATCGTCGGCTGCGGAACGCAATGCCGAACAATGTGCGATGAACGGCGTGCTCCGAAACAACTGTACTTGCATCACATTTCCGTTCTCTCATCTGATCTGCCACAGATCGTCCCCCCCCCCCCCCCCCCACGCCTCATCCTACTTTACAGAGCAGACCAACCTCTGTTCTCCACCTGTGATGAGGTATGGACGTCTAAGCCTTGTCGCTTTCTCGTGGTTCCACCGTCTAGCAACTTTCGGATGTTCACGCCAACAGCCGACCAGCTCCACCTTTCCCGAGATATTTGTACCCAGTCACCGGGCAATAACAATCTGTCATTTGTCAAATTCGCTTACTTAATTTTATGTCCGCCCCTGGTAGCTGAATGGTCAGCGCGACTGAATGTCATGCCTAAAGGCCCGGGTTCGATCTCCTGCTGGGTCGGAGACTTCCTCCGCTCAGGGACTGGGCTTTTTGTTGCCCTTATCATCATTTCATCCCCATCGACACGCAGGTCGCCGAAATGACGTCAACTCTAAAGTCTTGCAACAGGCGAACGGTCTACACGACGGGAGGCCTTAGCCACAAGCATTTCCATATAATTATATTTATTTGTTAACCCAGGAATCGTCTCTCGATGACATAGAATTTGTTCTACCCAAATAGCAATGTAAGAGCTGTATGAGGAAGCTATCACGCCTTAAGTAATGCTGGTTAATTACGTAGGTTCATTTTCGCCCATTTGCGATCAGTATCGTCACTACAGCGATTCTCCATCGTCTATGTTCCGCTTGTGTACTTATCTTACCGTGCCACGTGCCCGCGACGTCACAGACAACATTCAGTCCCGCGACGGACAGTGGTTATAACGTTTTGGTTTGGCAGTGTTTATCAGAGCCGAAGTACGAACCTAGAAAAGTTTGTATACAGACATGTGAACACTGTCTAGAAGAGGGCTATTTGTCAGTTACACCGAGGAAGGAAGTGTGTGTTTAGAAGCTCAAATCTCACGCCCTTCAGTTGCTCCGCTCATGGCTATTGTGAATACGCCAGTCGAGGGAGAGTACAGGTATGTGTTCCCACAGGTTAACAATACACAGGGTCAGCAACCGGTTTCGTTTGCCCTTTCAGGACGAAAAAACTGTTCTGTATTTTCTGTGGAAGTCCTTGTTGCAATCAATTTTTCACATCAATCATTTTCGTTTAATTCAACTCTTAAAATGCAATAACCATATGTAGAACCCTGGTATGAACTTTACCATACTGTCCACCAGCCTCCATGAGAACATTTTCGGGACGAGCAGGTCTCAAATCCTCGTCCGTTGTTCATGTCATTGTCTGATGATCTCTTTCACCAGACTATCTCTGCAGTTATTCTTCCGAAGTCAGATTTTTTTTATCCTCTGTTAGCCATAACTGAGATGGTCCTTCATACTGAATAACCCGTCTGTCAATGGAAAGACGACATTTTAACAACCTTCCAGCTAAATCTAACAATAAATTATAATATCATTTGTAGACTTTAGCTCATTGACGGCTGTTGCAGATTGTTTCTTGGTGTGTAACAATTTTCTGTAGATATCGGTGTGTTTCCGTGTTTCGCCATGAATCTAATTTGCAGCCTGGTTTCCCCAGTAGCTTTCATCCTTTCGTAGGCCAGTGGGCCTTTCCGTTTTCTGGAGTACGGCGTGTCCTGTTGATTTCTTGGAAGACAATAGACATACTTTCTTGTTATTAGATAAGACGAGACCGTGAGGAAGGAAAGGCTTTACCGTCCAGTTGATCTTCGAGCTCAGGCTCGGATTTGACAAGTATCGATACGGGTATCGAACGTGTCCTTTTCGAAGAAACAGGCGTTTCTCTTAAGCAACTTAGAATAATCGCGTACAAAGTCAACTATGGAGGCTAGAAGTGGATTCTGATTGCCCCATCTTCCACATAATAGTACTAGTACCTAGTTCGGTTTAACAGAAAACATGCAAAGGACTTCACTTTGTGCTTCTGAGTGAAAGCAAAATTCTCGAACCAACAGGGATCGAACCTCTGTGGATTTCCCATCTGACACCTAAAAACATAGCCAATGAACTGACCGATCTAATGTCCAATGAAGTATAGTGCTGGATATCGTACGAACTCAGTATTAAATTAATCATGATGTAATAGCGTTTCTCTTTGGCAGCGACTTGAAATAAGTTGTGTCCCTCACTTGGCATTATTATAACTTGACACCTTGATCGTTAGTGAGACAGTGCTGACGCAGCAGCAGGCAACACGCAGTCACACAGTCGTCACACGGTAAAGTCAGCGTCCCTCCAACGGGTCCTTGAACAATGAATAAAGTCAGATGAGACTGTACTGAAGCGCAGTATTGACCATACAGTCCACACACAGAAGTACGCTTCTTACCATGAATTCAGTCACAAATTTCGCTTTATTTCCGATCATTTCATTCCATCTGCCTGTATACGCTGTATTCTGTCATGTTCCATGTTACAGTATTCAGCAGTTTCACATGTTGTTGTTGTGGTCTTCAGTCCTGAGACTGGTTTGATGCAGCTCTCCATGCTACTCTATCCTGTGCAAGTTTTTCATCTCCCAGTACCTACTGCAACCTACATCCTTCTGAATCTGCTTAGTGTATTCATCTCTTGGTCTCCCTCTACGATTTTTACCCTCCACGCTGCCCTCCAATACTAAATTGGTGATCCCTTGATGCCTCAGAACATGTCCTACCAACCGATCCCTTCTTCTGGTCAAGTTGTGCCACAAACTTCTCTTCTCCCCAATCCTATTCAATACTTCCTCATTAGTTATGTGATCTACCCATCTAATCTTCAGTATTCTTCTGTAGCACCACATTTCGAAAGCTTCTATTCTCTTCTTGTCCAAACTATTTATCGTTCATGTTTCACTTCCATACATGGCTACACTCCATACGAATACTTTCAGAAATGAATTCCTGACACTTAAATCAATACTGGATGTTAACAAATTTCTCTTCTTCAGAAACGCTTTCCTTGCCATTGCCAGCTTACATTTTATATCCTCTCTACTTCGACCATCATCAGTTATTTTGCTCCCCAAATAGCAAAACTCCTTTACTACTTTAAGTGCCTCATTTCATAATCTAATTCCCTCAGCATCACCCGACTTAATTAGACTACATTCCATTATCCTTGTTTTGCTTTTGTTGATGTTCATCTCATATCCTCCTTTCAAGACACTGTCCATTCCATTCACCTGCTCTTCCAAGTCCTTTGCTGTCTCTGACAGAATTACAATGTCATCGGCGAACCTCAAAGTTTTTATTTCTTCTCCATGAATTTTAATACCTACTCCGAATTTTTCTTTTGTTTCCTTTACTGCTTGCTCAATATACAGATTGAACAACATCGGGGAGAGGCTACAACCCTGTCTAACTCCATTCCCAACCACTGCTTCCCTTTCATGTCCCTCGACTCTTATAACTGCCATCTGGTTTCTGTACAAATTGTAAATAGCCTTTCGCTCCCTGTATTTTACCCCTGCCACCTTTAGAATTTGAAAGAGAGTATTCCAGTCAACATTGTCAAAAGCTTTCTCTAAGTCTACAAATTCTTGAAACGTAGGTTTGCCTTTCCTTAATCGTTCTTCTAAGATAAGTCGTAAGGTCAGTATTGCCTCACGTGTTCCAGTGTTTCTACGGAATCCAAACTGATCTTCCCCGAGGTTGGCTTCTACTAGTTTTTCCATTCGTCTGTAAAGAATTCGTGTTAGTATTTTGCAGCTGTGACTTATTAAGCTGATAGTTCGGTAATTTTCACATCTGTCAACACCTGCTTTCTTTGGGATTGGAATTATTATATTCCTCTTGAAGTCTGAGGGTATTTCGCCTGTTTCATACATCTTGCTCACCAGATGGTAGAGTTTTGTCAGGACTGGCTCTCCCACGGCCGTCAGTAGTTCCAATGGAATATTGTCTACTCCGGGGGCCTTGTTTCGACTCAGGTCTTTCAGTGCTCTGTCAAACTCTTCACGCAGTATCATATCTCCCATTTCCTCTTCATCTACATCCTCTTCCATTTCCATTATATTGTCCTCAAGTATATCGCCATTGTATAGACCCTCTATATACTCCTTCCACCTTTCTGCTTTCCCTTCTTTGCTTAGAACTGGGTTTCCATCTGAGCTATTGATATTCATACAAGTCGTTCTCTTATCTCCAAAGGTCTCTTTAATTTTCCTGTAGGCGGTATCTATCTTACCCCTAGTGAGATAGGCCTCTACATCCTTACATTTGTCCTCTAGCCATCCCTGCTTAGCCATTTTGCACTTCCTGTCGATCTCATTTTTGAGACGTTTGTTTTCCTTTTTGCCTGTTTCACTTACTGCATTTTTATATTTTCTCCTTTCATCAATTGGCTCTGAGCACTATGGGACTCAACTGCTGAGGTCATTAGTCCCCTAGAACTTAGAACTAGTTAAACCTAACTAACCTAAGGACATCACAAACATCCATGCCCGAGGCAGGATTCGAACCTGCGACCGTAGCTTTCATCAATTAAATTCAATATTTCTTCTGTTACCCAAGGATTTCTACTAGCCCTTGTCTTTTTACCTACTTGATCCTCTGCTGCCTTCACTACTTCATCCCTCAAAGCTACCCATTCTTCTTCTACTGTATTTATTTCCCCCATTCCTGTCAATTGCTCCCTTATGCTCTCCCTGAATCTCTGTACAACCTCTGGTTCTTTTAGTTTATCCAGGTCCCATCTCCTTAAATTCCCACCTTTTTGCAGTTTCTTCAGTTTTAATCTACAGGTCACAACCAATAGATTGTGGTCAGAGTCCACATCTGCCCCTGGAAATGTCTTACAATCTAAAACCTGGTTCCTAAATCTCTGTCTTACCATTATATAATCTATCTGATACCTTTTAGTATCTCCAGGGTTCTTCCATGTATACAACCTTCTTTCATGATTCTTAAACCAAGTGTTAGTTATGATTATGTTGTGCTCTGTGCAAAATTCTACCAGGCGGCTTCCTCTTTCATTTCTGTCCCCCAATCCATATTCACCTACTATGTTTCCTTCTCTCCCTTTTCCTACACTCGAATTCCAGTCACCCATGACTATTAAATTTTCGTCTCCCTTCACAATCTGAATAATTTCTTTTATTTCATCATACATTTCTTCAATTTCTTCGTCATCTGCAGAGCTAGTTGGCATATAAACTTGTGCTACTGTAGTAGGCGTGGGCTTCGTATCTATCTTGGCCACAGTAATTTCACATATAAAGTCAAATATTGAGGTATTCCCATAGTATTCACGTAACTGATGCCATGTGTCTCTAACTCACGGAGGCTGTTCATGTTGCCCGACGGTTTCTAGTGAATTCAGCAAACAAATATTGTCCAGCGTTGCGTACTCGCACGTTTGGGAAGTTAATATTGAACGTAACTTGTCACCTAAACAAACATTAGAGTAAACATACTACGTTAAAATACATTATGTGTGTACAATGCCAGATCCACAATTTTTGCTTTATTTTGCTCATTAGTGAACGGATTTAAGTCATTAAGGAAACATTGCACTTATCACAGTAGTAACATTCGATGCTGCTGGCAATAGCTATAAAAAAACTTACAGCGATGGAAAGGTAAAACGCAACGACACTCTTTTCGAAGGAAGAAGCGCTGTATCCTGCGGGAAGACGTTCTATGGCATGACCGTGTGCCATTGATGAGAAAAGCTACTTCTTATACACAATCTGCATCGGTTTTATTTCGATATTTATGCTGTCTCTATCACTAAGCGTGATATGACAAATGAAAAATTTAGTTCGCACCGTACGACGATTGACAAGTATCTACAGCAGACGCAGAATCCGCTCTCACATAGTCGTCTTCTGTATCAAACTGCTTCACTATACGCAGCTGTTGGGACCAGTTCAGCGGTCGTTGTTAAGCGCAACAGTCCTGCATACGAGCGTAAAAAACGAATGCAGCTGCAGAGCATATGACAGGCAACATCAAAGAGTGGAAGTGGTGTTCGTCAGGCGATTATGAACGGTAGTTTCAACTATAGCACTCCGCCCTCTTCATATATGAGTCATCGATATTCTGCTATCTTCTACAATCTTACACTAGATACATTTACATGATGTATCAGTGAATATTTTGGATAGATTATATTCGATCCGTTTCCTTCAAGATACAAAGGAGCATTGCAACGCTACGATGATCAGTAGGAAAGATGTTCACTCTGAGGTACACGAGGGAAGGCGCTTTACTTACGAGCTAGGCTATACAGTTGTGAAGGCCGTGGGTTCATAGGAGGAGAGCAGTTTAACTGCTGTTTGTCCACCGTAAAGATCTTAACAGGCCATTGCGGAAAATGATGGCACGAGACCTCACTAAGGTTAGGAAAGAGATAAGTCTTAGTTCACCTTTCGCCTAAGTCAACAGAAACAGTATAAGCTCGCGTTGGAGAAAGATGGAATAGTAAATCGACTGTGGTATCTTTACAGACTGCATCGCGCCATTAGTCTAAAATATTTTAGGGAAACCGTGGAGAACAAACCGTGACACCCGCCCGCTAGGGAATTTTAAATCCGTTACTCCTGAAAATTTTCTTTTCCAGCTCAGATTCTCTTTAATGATCTCTGTATAGACTGGATATCAAATTTACATCTACATTTGTACCCCTCAAGCCACCCATCGGTGTGTGGCGGAGGGCACTTTACGTGCCACATTACGTTTCCAATATGTCTCATCTACATTATAAAATGTTTAGCGCAATATATATATATATCGATTCGTTTGCACATTTCCTAAGTTGAAAGCGAATCCTATTTAAGGTACTCGTACTTTTTAATTTTAATTGTATATTCCACATCGTTTAACCCTCTGAGATCCAACGATGTAAGAAAATTAAAATTTTTCACAAAATTGACTTATCATAGTAGGAAACGAATAAGAGAATAAATTGTCGAAAACTAAATAATTAGTTGTTTTAAGATTGTGGTCTCACTTTGGAGACACGGGGACAGTTTTCAACGACCCATGATTTCATGAGATACACCTAAATGCAATTTCGCATTTTTTTAGACACAACCACACATTTCGAAACTTCCATAAACTCTTAATGCCTAAAATTATAGTCCTAAGCAACAAGCAAAAACGGGCCTAGAATTTAATACATTTACATTAAAAGTACTTACTACTCCAGTGGTTTCATTTCGAAACCAGTCGTACCAGTACTAGTACAAAATCAATTTTACGTTACAATAGCGTCTGATATACTTATTTCCACTGTCAGCGTCTCAATATGATGACTAAAAAGCCACATGTCACAGTCTCTTACAATCACGTAGCAATCACCGCGCCGACGACAAGGTTTGACACATAGTTTTGTTTTGTTTTGTTTCGCTTTAGGGGCAAAAACTAACTGTGGTCATACGTGACCAAGTCGCAACTATAGAACACGAACACAGAGTAGTTAAACGACTGTACGTCATTCCCAACTGACAGAAGAGAAGATAGCTTAAAACAGGCATGTGGAAAAAGGGCTAAAAAGACACCATACAGAAACGGAGGTCCAAAACTAAAAATTAAATAGCATTCGCCATAATGCTTCGGTGGATAAAAAGTAAAACGCGGTAGACAGCCCGCTTATTATTCGCTAAAACGGCTGATAAATCAGACAGTAAAGCCAAGCTGGAACGTCAATGGTTAAAAAAAAGGGCAGTCCATCCGGAAGCGGCGGACAGTTAAAATTTGGGCGCACTATGTACAAAGTGGTGGGGTAGCGCCACTTAACAAATGACGATGGCTAGAAAGGCAGTACCCAATACGCAGCCTAGTTAAAGTAAACTCCTCCCGGCGGGAGGGCAGAGACGAGGTCGGCCAAGGCGCTGGGAAAGGCCCACAGAAACATGACACTGGCTCCACCAAGAGTGAACAACTGACAGTTTCCCTGGACCCACTGTACTAAGGGATGGGTGGTGTACAGCGCACATAGACTTTGTAGGGCACTGAGTGAGTCTGAGCAGAGGACACGATTCAAAAGGCTGTGTCACCGGATGTACTCTGTGGCCTGAAACAGGGCGAAGAACTCGGCTGTAAATACTGAGCAGTGTGCCGGTAGCCGATATCGAAAGACACGCCTGCCAATGACGAAGGCACACCCGACCCTACGGTCAATCCGAGAGCCATCAGCGCATACAAATGTGCTATCACGAAGTTCGATGCGAAGGTCGTGAAACTGAAGGAGACAGACCGAGGCTGGAGTAGTGTTCTTAGGAAGCGATTGAAGGCCAATGTTAACATGGGCCGCTTACGAAGCCAAGGTAGTGAAGGGTTCAAAAAATGGTTCAAATGACTAAGCTCTATGGGACTTATCTGAGGTCATCAGTGCCCTAGAACTTAGAACTACTTAAACCTAACTAACCTAAGGACATCACTCACCCATGCCCAAGGCAGGATTCGAACCTGTGACCGTAGCGGTCGCGCGGTTCAAGACAAGCGCCTAGAATCCGCCCTGATGCCAGACTGAAGCGCCTAGAACCGCTCGGTCACAACGGCCAGCAAACTGCAAAAGAAGGCCCCCTGTGGAATATAATACCCTGGACCATATTTAAGCTCTTATGAGGTGTGATGGTAACAGAAACATCCCGCAACTTGCCAAAAGCGTGTAGTGCCCGTGACTGGGCAGAGGATGCTGTTTTTATTAAGACCGACCTAGAGCTCATTTTGGACAAGCCATCCACCTCCCCAAACTTGTCCTCCAAATGCTCCACAAAAAACTGAGGCTTCATGGACATGAAAGATTCTCATCGACCCTTGTACATACGATATACTGGAGCGAATAAGCTTCACTGCTGTTCTTAGCCTGGCGTTCCTCCCATGGTGTGGCCAGGTAGGGGAACGACTTGGGCTCAAATTTCGTAGTATTGAAGTTAGGCTTTGCCCTCTTAGAGACTACTGGCGGCGGACCACCAGCAAGAGATGACGTACTACGCTTCATGGCGTGTCATCCGCCCTGATGCCACCCACTCCGACTAGGGGCCCTCCCCACGGGCGCCACCCAGCCTCAGCAAAGGCCAGCTGGCAGTATGGCCATTGCCTGGAGTTCCGATGCCCCAGGGTGACGGACATCTACTCCTTGGCATACGTGGGGAGTTAACGGGCAGGCATCAGCAGAGCGATCCCTGTGATGTCAGGGGGCTACTACCAACAGGGTACATGGCGGCCCCACTACAACGGACTGGATATGAGGTACAAAGAAGTCCATGGCCATCGTCGGCACAAAGGGATACTGCATAGTGCATGGTGGAAAACGTACCCAGGATGGTGTCCTCACCCAAGAGATGGAGAATGGCCGGAACTGCAATGCGACGACGAGAAACTGGACTAAAGATCTCAACGCACGATGGACACGATGCACCATGTAAGGCGCCCTTTCCCAATTGGCTCGCTCTTCTGGAAAATTTTGAAAAATGGAGGTCAAACCCTACAGGGGACCATCACATAAAGGCCAAAACGTGTGAGACTCCTTTTAGTCGCCTCTTACGACAGTCAGGAATACCTCAGGCCTGTTCTAAACCCCGGACCCGCAGGGGTGCTACCTGGAGGAGATGCTTTACCAGGGAAACATTCACACATGGGCTGATCTGCAGCGCAGCATGTAAAGAGATTTCGGCAGAATAACTACAGACATACTTCGTTCTGCTATGCACAATGCAATCCTGGTCTTTCAGAGTCTTCTGGACACTGATGGGCGCCAAATTGAGCCCCTTTGGAGCAGTAATGGTACCGGTATGTAATGGTATGATGTACTGTAGCAGCACATTAAAAGTGTTTCTACTGAACTTATTCTACAATATTTCTCTTCCCCATGTCCTTGACATTAATGCTACCAAGTTTGGTAGAATTCATTAGTTTCCGTGCTATAACGTGTTAAATAGGCAAAGTTTCGTTATAACCACCCGGTATATAGTTCGGACCGGTACGTAGCTCAGATCGTAAACGAGGTTCCCCAGGGCTCATCTCTGGCGAGAAAAAGCCCACCTATATCTGACACCACGCCAACTCTATCTCAATCGAGTTGGCGCAGTTAAAGTAAAGACTGCATCCAAGCCGGAAAATTCGTACAGTAGAAGTGAGGGGGGCTAAAAACAATGATTAACAATTGGACCGACCAAAATAAAATAAAGTGAGAGAACTAATCAGGTCAGCAAATGGGAGGGGCCAGGTGAGTCTTCCAGGACTCTGCATGCGACGGGGCTGTCCCTCCCACTGTCGTCCCGCAGCCGATCCGTTAAGTGCTAATGAAGAGAACAGCACCCAATATTCAGCGGAGTGCCAGCCATAAAACAGAAAATGGAGTGCAGCAGAAAAGAGGACTCGCTTCTTCTAGAAGCAATTAAAGCAGAGTAAAAGGCAGTTGGCGAACAAGGCAGGGTTCGAGGGCCCCCATACCCAGCGTGTGGTGAGGGACACGCTAACCCCGACCACTCTGCCGCCCACCCGGAAGTAGTTAAAACGTACCTGAGAATAAAAACTTTCTCTGAGAAAATGAAGCAGCTCAATCCGTGTGTCGTTCGCAGATATGAGGCAAAGAATCCAGAACATAATACCTAGCATGTAGAATCAGTATGTAGGTTACTGTCTCTAAGGCTCAGCAGCCACAACGTGCAGGTGGCTCATTACATAAAATAAAGCTGTGGGTTAATCTGCTACGATCAACGGAAGGAGGAGCGCCACGCAGTAATAGTCTCCTTGACTGTGCGCCATAGCCCCCAGATGCTTCATCTCAGAGTGAGGAAAGGTCATATATGCACCCGCAAATCCGCATCTGGGTTCGTCAAAGCGAATGGGGGGGGGGGGGGGGAGGGAGGAGGGTCGAATAATCGCTTCTCTAGCGATACCTACCTGACTTGCCACCCAGAGAAAGACAGCTGAACAGGCAGTGTGACGAAGATCAGAGAGAAGATCACGAATAGGCGATAAAGGGTGACATGGGTAACATCTATCAGTAAGCCTGGAGACGGCTCACAATCACTAAGAACTAAAATACTGTCGAGGGAAGTTTGTTTTATTTATCGTAGGGACCTCTTAATGGCGATCAGTTCTGCCATGAACATGGTACACATTCCTGAAAACGAGTGTTCGTAACCTTCGGGACATCTAAAGGCAAATCCCGTCCTATCCACGGTTTTAGAGCCATCACTGTACATAACGGTAGCACCCTGGCACTCCTGAAGAAGAGAGAAAAAGGCTCCGAAAGGTCATGCAGGTGACAAACTTTAAATCCATGAAACAGATCGGTTCTAATTAGTTGATTGATTTGAGATTATGGTATTAAACGGCGATGTCACCAGTCCCTAAGTTAAGAGAGAGATCTTAAGTTAGTTGCTGTCTGCCAGTAATTTGAGTTATGAATGTACGTAGGAGTAGTTAAATACCTAACGAATATCAGTTAAACCGACAGCAAAAAGTATTAAATTAAGGCGAGGCAAATAACGAAGACAGTAAGAAGGTGGGGCAAGGCGGGTGTCGGCAGGGGTTTGTATGCGACGGAGGCAGACCCTCACACAGCCACCCCACCCCCCATCCGTTACAGTCAAAGCGTGTGAGGCCCCTTGGGAGACGGGCCGCTACGGAAGATAAAGGATCGACTGCTGCCGTAAAATTGAAGGGAGCGCTTGTTTGCAGTTAAAAAACCTGCGTGAATGAATACGATACAACTTACCTAAACTACCATTTCAAAATTTCGGAAGATTCCACGAAATTAGAGTCAGCATAAAGACACTAGTTGAGAAAGAAGTGATGAAATAACATTACTGCACTCGCTGTCTCCCCTGCGAAGTTTAAAATGAAAGTTAAAACCGCAATTTTTTCCTCGTCTAAGAAATAAACTCTGCGTACAGTAGCGTCAGATGCTACTGTGTCTAAACTGAGTCCTTATGTCAGATGCCCTCCTCGTTAGACAGTGAGAAGCTTTTCACCGCGAAATCCGCCAAAAGGTATAAGCAGGCACCTGTTCGTGTCGAGCAACCCGAATCCCTACTAATAAGGATGCTATGTGTGGAAAACTTGCACTCCGCTGGCTTCACAGCTGCTGCTGCTAAATGTAGTTCACTAAGACAGTCTGTTCAAAACTTTCCTTTCCGACACAAATCACTACTGCTTTACGATAATTATGCAAATGCGCATCACCGTACTGGCTAAATGTGTAATGGAAGCAGGTTGTCACATGTACCCTCTCGGTAACGCTACTGAGTCTAAAAACCACGGAAGGAGGCATTTTTTATGGTCTTTAAGGTTTCAGTATTGTTTACTTACGCGAACGAATGCTTTCTACCACCTTAGCAACTAAATTTTCTAGGAACATTAAGAAAACAGTATTTTCATCTACAAGCATACACGTCGTAACTAGTTAAAGTACGATTTATTTTTTATCTACCTGTAAAGCACTAATTAACTTACAAAGGTAGCTGCTCCGGTGCAGTTTTTAGTATCTCAGACTAATGTAAAAACAGTGATACTTCCTTTACTTGTCAGCAGAATAGCAGACTAATTGTTTTACGTTCTACTACTTTTTATTGGCGTTACAAGCTAAACTACTCAATTTCAGTTTAAGTAAGGTTCTGTATTTTAGTTTTCATACGCAGATCATGATAAATAATTACTACTTTCATTCAGTGATGCGTATCTTATGATCATTGTACTGACGATGGCTTTTACCGATAGGAACAGGTCATTTATTTGAACACGGAGTTTAATACTGGTGTAAATAAACTTTTCAACAAGTCTTTGATCACTCCCGTCATCCACGGTGACAATGTATTTTATCAGTGTCACACGTACTGGCCATGACAAGCATGACTGTCTGGCAATCATACGAAATGAGGTTGACTTTTGAAGTGTTAATCTTATTACGTAATTTTCTCTAACTTTCGCGTGTGGTCATGTCTTTGATGATAACCGCGAATGATATCATTACAATGGCTGTGTCATCGAATGTGAATAAATCTTTGCACATCTACAGTTCAGTTTTGAAGATTAAAAGTATCACCGATGAATTTTAGTATGGTCTTGCACCTTTGTGTTCATTAGCTTACGTATGTCTTGCGTCGACGAATGAAAGGAAAATTTATACTGCTATTGTAAGACCTATGCAAGTTGTTGAGGTTTGACACAGAAGTACGAGGTACAACGCTTACTTCATCCAAGTGATCTGACTTTGGGACCACGAGGTACTGGTTTTGAATGAAGTCAGAGTCCTGAAATGATAGAGGGCGAGCTGAAAAGAAATGCCTCAGAATTTACGTGGAAACTCTGAAAATATTTTTAATAAATCAAACGTTATTAACATTTTAAATCTTTATTCTTTATATCAACATATTTATTTAGCAACATAGGCACCCTAGCGACGAACGTGTTCCTCCCAACGAGAGAAAAGTTTGTTGATACCGTCACTGCAGTAGTTTGACTTGTTGACGGAGCCACAACCTCACCTCTGCTTGTACCATTTCATCACTATCAAAATGAAGTTCTCTATGGTGTTGTTTAAGTTTTAGAAACATGGAAGTCGGTTAGGGCCAATTCGGGACTGTATGGAGGATGATGAATGACAATGAACCCAAGGCGTCTGATTATTGCACGTGTCGCAGCCTTCATGTGTGGTCTGCCGTTGTCTAGCTGAGGGACAAGGAGCTCCATGAGTAGACGAACTCTTACTTTGAAACTATTACAGCACGCTGTTTCTCACGCACCGATGTAGTTACGTTACACACCGCCATTTTACATGCTGCAGTTCGGAGTCCTCTAGTTGCAATTGTGTAGACATGAAGAATAAACATGTAGAATGTTAATAACGTTTGTTTTATTTAAAAAGCTTTATGAATTTTATCATAAAAATTCAGACATTTCTTTTCAGCACGCCCACTTATTCAGTCGCTCAGTGACCAGGCTGCTACCGAAACGAAGAATAACCGACGACTGAAATACTGGACACGGTCTTCCGAAACTGTTTCACGGCGTAAGATCGTAATATTGTCCCTACGTTCAATCACTGCACGAATGTCGAAATGGTAGATATTTATGTAAATAATAGAGCAACGGAAAAGCAGCTAAAGCCGCTTAATAGTGGAAAGGCACTGAGTGGTACGAGGGACCTGTGAGATTCTACAGAACGTATGCTGAAGAACTTACCGCCTTCTGGGGGCAGTACTTTTAGGTCGCTGGAGCAAAATATAACCATGCGATTGGAGAAATGTACAAGCCATTACTGTTTTCAACAAAGGTCGTAGGACATGTTTATAATTACAGACCTATATCGCTGACTCAGTGCTTTAGAATTACGAAACATGTTTTATACTCTATTTAGACGTTTCTGGAGAGAGAAAATCTCATCTATAAATGTCAACATGGGTCGCACAGACAGACATCTTGCGAAAGTTGGCTTGTTCTGTTCGTCCGTGATACCGAGAGCGCTTACGTGCGGCCTGTCAGGTTCATGCCGTGTTGTTGGACTTCAGGAATGCATTTGATACAGTTCCGTACCGTCGTTTAGTAAAGATAATAGCTTAGTGGTTCACTTTGTCATGTTCAGCGTAGTTATTTCCGCGTAATATTTCGACGACCGAATCAATCGTCTTCAGGTGATACGCGTTTCGACTGCTCTGTTATGTTTACACACTGCCTAGAATCCAACCACGCTGTAAGTACGCAGAACAGCATAGTTCGCAGCACCTGAAGAAAATCTTTTTTGGTGGTCGAAACACTACGTATAAACGTTGGTTGGTGTTTAAGTTACTGAAAAGCAAGGTAATTAGTCCCCAATCCAGTGGTAGTTCGTCCGGAATTAGTAACATCCGCGAAGAATATGTTCTGGTGATGGAAGTATGTAAGCGCCGTGAGACTGACGTACTGAAGGCAATACTGTTTCCAGAGCTGAGAAAGAATTGACGGGGAAGTGTATGGATTGGGCCGCTACGTAAGTAAGAACAGACGAGGGGTCTCCCAGGGCTCATCCACTGGTGAGATAAATCACACACTACATCCTAGCCCCATCAACCTGATGAAGGGCAAAACAGTTACAGAACGAAGAATGTCTTCTATTCGGCACATTCAGAACAGTAAAAGTGTGAAGACTAAAAATGTTGTACACATCAGTTGGACCAATGATAAAAACAGGAGGGGTGGAACAGTTAGGGCAACAGATGGGCATCCCTGAGGCTCTGCGCTCTGCATGCGATGGGAGTCCTCCACCTCCTCCTCCCCCCCCCCCCTCTACCCAGCCGTCCCACCCCTGCTCCAGTGTACTCAAGACGTTGAAGGGCACTCAGTATGAAACAGAGTGCTACCTCTAAAACAGAAAATCTGGTACGGCAGAAAAGGAGACGAACCGCATCTAAAATCAATTAAAAGAGAATTAGAGAGGGGTGAAAGAGTGAGCTGGTTAAGGAAGGAGGATCTGGGGAAAGCCCCAGCCCAAACCCCAACCACCCCACCCTGAATGCAGTTTAAAGCCTTACATCTGAAAATAGAAAGCACTTTCACGGAAAAGCAGTTCAACCCTCCTCGAATCTGCTGTCAGTACCAGAAGCAAAGAATTCGGAACGCCATGCTTAGCATGGAGGGCTAGAAGAGGGCCTACCACCAGGATCTGAGCTACAGTCTCTAAGGCTCCACAACCACACTGAGGGAGTGGCTCGTTACCTAAAATGAAACTATGGGCTAGCTTGGTATGGCCAATTCAGAGGCAACGTAGTACGGTGAATTCATTCTGGGAGGAACGGAAAGAGGAACGCCATGCAGCAGTATTCTCCATGATAGTGCGGAATTTATTAGAGGGGATAGCACACAACCAGATGTAATTCAATCTTCGAGTGAGCAGAGATCGTATTTGCACTCGCAAATCTGCACCTGTGACAGCCAAAGAGAATGGGGGTGAATAATCACACCTCTAGCCAAACGGTCAGCCAGTTCATTCCCTGCGATATCCACATAACTTGGGACCCAGAGAAAGACAACTGAGCAGTCAGTATGACTAAGTTCAGCGACAAGATCATGGATAGCAGAGACGACAGTGTTAGAAGAGTAACATCAGACAATTTCCAGGAAACTGGTCCTTGTATCACTACATATTAAAACGTGGCCCAGGGAGGCCAGTTCAATGAAGTTTAGAGCTCGTAGCAGTTATCAGCTTTGCTGTAAAAACTCTGCTAGTCCCTGGCAAGGAATGGTGTTGCTGACCGCCAGTGAATGTAAAAGCATATGCCCGGAAGTACAAGATCCAGAAGGGTTGTTGATCATTGGTACCCCAGAAGACTACGAGGCTTGGTCCACACCTGGGATGAAGAGGCATACGTCCCCTGGGAAGAGACGCTCTGTACTCCTTTTTACTGCCTTTCATTAGATAGCAAGCGTTAGCACGAAGTCGCTTAAAGCTTGGTCTGTAAAGGATGTTGCTTGAAGTGTTGTAGGGTTCTTTGGCGACGCTGGCCAGCTACTGCAATGTCTTTGGTCTATCATCGCACCGGCCGTTGGTGGAAGTCACCTTATGGAAAGGGAATAGCTGGTGTGACTTCCGCACAGTTGGTGTTCATATGAACAGCATACAGGCGTTCATGTGTTCCACATGAAACTGTATGACAGGCAGTCAATAGATTTTTATGCCTGTATTTTATTTTCTTCCTTGAAGACTGGGCAAACTGGTGAAGGTGCAAGCTAGTATTCCATGCGATTTACACACGAAGTTGGTGTTCGTAGGGACTCCTTCGCGGTGTAATCGTCCACAGTTACCACATTTTGGATTTGCCGTGCACCGGGAAGACGTATTGTCAAAGTACAAGCTCTTGGAGCACCTTATGTGCAGTGGGACGCAACGTTTCCCTTTCTGGGAATACATTCCCTTCAGAGGCTAGGATAAAGGCGACTGTATCGATCCTATTATCCTTGGAACCTTCTTGAACACAATGCACGATATGTACGCCTCGCCGCTTTTAATCCATAGCTCTTCGTCTGGGGCGTAAGGTCTCTGTGCAAGATGATTCCTTAGACCATATTCAGCGTCTTGTGTTGGACAATGTTCACTGGATATCACAGTGACGTTCATACGCCAGTAGAGGTGTAGATGGTCAAGCGGAAGAGGATATAATCAATAGCGATCAATCATTTTTCTGACAACTTCTCCAAATTTACCTTCCCTATACTCCAAAAAAAAAAAATAACAGTTTAGTCGCAGTGAAAGTTCGAGGACATTAAGTACTGAATAAATTGTTTCCCACGTGGTAGCCAGGGTTGGTAAATCAGTAGGATTTTAACTGTTAGCATTGAAGTTTCGATTCCTGTCTGAAGAGACTGCCAGATGAGAACGTCTGTTGTTCTGCTGCAATTTAATACATTTCTTGTGCGGAACGTCCATCCTGATGCTACCTACTCCAATCAAGGGCTCTCTCCACAGGCGCCACCCAGCCGCAGCAAGTCATCCAGTACGACGGCCATTGCTGCGAGTCCTGATGCCCCAGGAAGACAGTCCTCTACTCCTTGGCCTGTGTGGGGAGGTTGCAGCTCAGGCTGCATCAGTGTGATCCCTGTCTTGTCCGGGGGATCGGCCGAAAGATCACATAACGACCCCACAGCGATGAACAGGCCACCGTGTTGGCTTTGAAGCGCAAGTAAGAGCCTACACCGGTACTGTGCGTAGATGATCTTTAACACCGCATATAGTAGGCGCTCTCTAAAGTGTTCTGCCTAAGTGAGTCCACACTACAGGAAATATTAGGAAATGAAGGTGAAACCCATAAGGGGACCACAAATTACTTCAACCGAAAGATGGTGAACGAAATAACATTCCAAGAAATTAAGGCAGAACGTAGGGAATAGCCAGATCGACATCAAAGGCTGGCTGGCACCATGAGAAAGAGCAAGAAAGTGAAGGATTGTCTGAGAAGATGCTGCAGTAGAAGAAAGCAAGTAGGTGCTGCAATAGCCTGCTCACCACGATCGTATTCATGAATCAGGAGTGAGACAACCACTAGAGTTAGTTCAATGAGGATGTTTGCAGATGATTATGTTTATAATATGGTAGCAACGCCGGAAGACTAGCTAGTTGCAGGAAGGAGGCTAGATGATTAGAGTGAAAAAATGGTTCAAATGGCTCTGAGCACGATGAGACTTAACAGCTGAGGTCATCAGTCCCCTAAACTTAGAACTACTTAAACCTAACTAACCTAAGGACATCACACACAGCCATGCCCGAGGCAGGATTCGAACATGCGACCGTAGCAGCCGCATGGTTCCGGACTGAAGCGCCTAGAACGGCTCGGCCACCGCGGCCGGCCTGATAGGTGACTCTGGACGTTAACGTAATACATTCCAAATGAATAAACGATAAATCCGCCACTGTACGATCACACTAATGGTGACAAATCAATGTAAACAGTAACTGTGTCAGTGACCTAGGAATAGCCATGGAAGTGACAGTGGAATAACCCTACAACAAACTGAAGGAAAAACAGATGGCAGGGCGATATAAGAATCTTAAGGAAATGTTCAGCCACGAAAGAAGAGATTTACAAAATATTGTTAGACCAATTCCTGAGTACTTCTCATCTGTCTGGCTCACTTACCACGTTAGGTTGACGGATGAAAGACAAGATTCAACGATAAAGTGGCGCTTTCCGAGCGGAATAGTTTAGTCGCAGCGAGAGTGTTGAAGAGATTCTCAACAAATTCCCGTGGCAGACGCTACAAGCTAGGCGTCGTGCTTCGTGGAGAGGTTTAATGTCGAATTTTCAAGGTGATACATTCCGAGAAAAAGTCTGGCAACATTTTACTTCTTACTGTATACGCCTCAAGAAATTATCACAGCGGATCAGTCAGAGAAATGAGTGTCAATACAGATGCTTACCGACAATCTTCCCCTTACCACGCAACGTAACTGGAAAGGGATAAGAATAGTGGTACGAGAAGAATACTCAGCCACCTGCCGTATGGTAGCTTGCGGAACGCTGATGTGTATTTAGATTTGGCGAGATTTGAATCGCAGACAATGATCCAGCAGAAACACATCGTTCTTACCCTGATTGTGAGCCGCTATCGTGGCTGGTATTAGAGTGACGGCACAGAGACGCTCTGCCCTAAGTTAAACCGTTTGAATCAAAGAGGAGTATGTCTTCACCAGAAATTGTCCGCTAAGTGCTACTGTGTGCATCTATAAACCGAGTTTAGCCCTAAGCCTTTCCGCAGTGTTATCCTGAACAGAGAAGCTGCTGAGAACCGCGAATCGGATGGTGGCGTAAGACGAACAATCCCTCCTTGCCCCCCCCCTCCCCCCCCTCCCCCACCGAGTCAATAGTGCAGTGTGCTGACACACTTCACAGTTCAAGTAGGCATCAGACACCGATATGCAGCGATACATAAATACATTAGTCATTTAAGTGTTGCTATGTTAAAAAAAACATACGTAAAGCTGTGTGCTATAAGAAAAGTAAGCCAGCCCGCTTACAAACTGTGCGAAATTCCATTCCAATAGCACGCTTCGGTATCCTGATGTTCCCGAAAGTCCTGTAGCCTCGAAACTACCACTGCAAAGTTAGTCGTTTCCAACTCCTAGTTTCAAACGGACATGACATGGTTACTTAAGTAGAAGGCGTTTGTCGTTCTGTGTTTAGGACAGTAAAACCAAACAAGACCTAGGAAACAAGAGCCTCGTTAACCCTCAGTGTTGTTTGAGCAACGAGAGACACTGTCACTGAAATGGAAACTACACGGTTAACAGGCGCCCTTACCGCTCGTAACTTCCTGGAATTAAAACACGCGACGAAACAACATGTCCATAAACATATAAGTAAACTCTTGCGTCCTGGCGCGTAAACTTTATGGACTGACTGCGCAAGTAGCTGAGACAGTTTATACTCTATTTCAACGTCTCCATTTGTACTCTGCAGGCTTCTGCCAAGAGTACAGTAAAATGCACGAGGTACCAGTATTTTTTCCCTGGCTTCCACTTTATGGTGGAGCAGGGAACAACCTTCTTGTAGGACTCCCAACTTTCCTACTGAAACCTTTGCTAGAAATTTCTCTGCACACATTTAGATTAAAACTAACTATAGCTGAAAAGGAAACTCTAATATAAAGCTCCATTCTAAGCCGTTTTCGTAAAACAAGAACAGAATCGTGTGTAAGCAAACTTTGCTTCCCCTCTGTGTTGCCGATTAAGTCCAACGATTCACTTAGGTCAGCTCTGTCGGCCTCTGATCGTAACCATCATGCGTTGGACTTCCTGTAGCCTACATTTTATGGAAGGACTGAAGGGAAAACACAATTCGTTCTTGCAAACATTTAAAACATTTTATCAAAAATTGTGCTTTAAGACTTCTCGATTTTCGACATAGGATTTAATGTATCCACAGCAGCTACATCATTAAAGACGGCTGCCTTTTTCCGACAAGAATGTGAGAACGCTGCCACGGCCTTGTTCAAAAAAACAACCTCGACAATCACACGCTATGATTTACCTGACACATAGTCGTGTGAATGTTTTTGGTGAACCTCCAAACAGACACGATGCCTAACATATTACGTCCACATCTAAACTCAAAAGTAAATTTCCTAATAAACGGGATACAACCACATGCGAGCGCTTTAAAAGGCTTATATCTGCGTTACCCCTTGAAGTATGACAGGATAAATATTTGGAAAGTATTTGAAAATAAAGTTGAGGGACTAGGTTTTATTCATGTTAGACAATTTTTGCACTAGGTTCGGAGTAACACGAAAGACACTATGTAAGTAGGCTGTTTAGGTTTTTATATAGGTAACGCCACGTAGCGCTCTGTATGTAAATCACTGGCTGTGCTGTGTGCAGTCTGTGGCTAGTTTGCATTGTTGTCTGCCATTGTAGTGTTGGGCAGCTGGATGTGAACAGCGCGTAGCGTTGCGCAGTTGGAGGTGAGCCGCCAGCAGTGGTGGATGTAGGGAGAGAAATGGCGGAGTTTTGAAATTTGTAAGACTGGATGTCATGAACTGCTATATATATATATATATATATATATATATATATATATATATATATATATATATATATATATATATAATGACTTTTGAACAATATTAAGGTAAATACATTGTTTTTTCTCTATTAAAATCTTTCATTTGCTAACTATGCCTATCAGTAGTTAGTGCTTTCAGTAGTTTGAATCTTTTATTTAGCTGACAGTAGTGGCGCTCGCTGTATTGCAATAGCTTGAGTAACGAAGATTTTTGTGAGGTAAGTGATTTGTGAAAGGTATAGTTTAATGTTAATCAGGGCCATTCTTTTGTAGGGATTACTGGAAGTCAGATTGCGTTGCGCTAAAATAATATTGTGTGTCAGTTTAAGCACAGTCATGTATAATTTTTCAAAAGGGGACGTTTCAACTAACTCTCTGCTGGTTTTGGTTATAATCAGCCTAGAGCTGTTTTTTTTTTTTTTTTTACTTTTTTTCAATGTTGTCGACTCTACACATTGCCTCAAAAAGGTAGCATGGTTTCTCTAGACGATATTTGTATCTAAGTAATGTATCAGTTTACTATAACAAACCTTCCTGTCCTAGAGGTGGTCTCAAATTATGCAGCTATTATTCTTTACTCCGTGATTAAAATGTGTCCACATCGTAGCAGCAGCAGCATCAAAATCAAGACTAAGAACCTTGGTGTAGTTCCATCTTAATGCGAACAGGGATATGAAATATCGCGTGACAAGGATGAAGTATAAAGGTGAGTGCACTTACATAGTGTCTAAACTAGGGATATACTACTCAGAATAGCTACGGAATCGGACAAAACACTTCATACAGTAAAATATCCTGTATTAAGTGCTCCACATTTCCAGTTGGGCATTTCTATTACACTAAGCAAATTGGTGACGAACCATGCAATGCAACTGTTCCTTGTTTTTTTTTCTCTCTTCGTTTATCTAGCTTCAGGCTACCGGACCGATGAACAGTGTTGAAGAAATGGCTAATGAGCGTTTTGTAAGTAACATATTTCGTACGTAAATTACATTTTCTTCAGATTTTTCCAATAAACCTGTCTGGTATCTGCCTTCTCCACTGCTAAGTTTATGTGAATGTTCCACCTTAAATTATTCCCGCAGAAACTCAGATACTTCAAGGTTGAGACTGATTGCAGTGAGTGACAGTGGATCACCTAGTAACTATATACATATATACACACACATTATATATATATATATATATATATATATATATATATATATATATATAAAAGATCTCCTCGTCTGTTTAAGAGCACTGAATTACATTTATGTCTAGATTCAGCTGGCAACCTTCGAATCAGGCGTTGATCCCGTGAAAAATTGTACATTTCGTAACAATTTTCTAACGATTTCATCTATCCGTGCCGAACTTCCGCGACCAAGTTCATGGGGTAACACAGCAAAATAACTGATGAAGCATTTACTGTTGGCTTTTGTCTCTGGGTCTTCGGTCGACGTTTGGCTGACGATTTTTCGGGCGTTTCGTCTGCACGAGTGGCTGACAACTTTCACCACCGATCGCTGCTTGCTCCATGGCACACACTCGTGTTGGCAAAGCGTCAGATAAATCGTTAAACACTAGCCGAAGATCCCGAGACGAAAGCCAGTAGGTGGTGTCAAGTGGCCAACGGAAGCCGAAGTAATTTTTAATTGTTGAAGCATTCGTTCAAGCTAGGCCTACTTCCAAGAATAGTTTTAATGCACCGAGCTTATAACAATGTACCTCACTGAGAGGTACTACTTTATTTAATTTTATACTTCTTTAGATCACTTTAGAAGTTTCGGTGCCCTTAATTTCATTTAATTCTCAACAACTGGTAATTTCGGGAAAATAATTTGATGGACGTCTTCAAAATCCATAACCACTGACAATAACAACGAGACCATGAAACAGTTCCGTGACAATTTACTACTGTGAAACGTACTAGTGGTGCGCCACCAACTGCTCATTAGCGCTGCTCCTTGCTCATTTAACAATCTGAGTTGTGCTGCCTGGGGATGAGGGCGAAAGGGCTGGGGAGAATGATGGCTCCCTGCTGCCTCCAGACTACGAATGCATTTGTAGCGCAGTATGAATGTAAATGTACGGTTGGAGACTCCGAAATACGAGACAGCCGGCAGATAGCGCGCTCTAAAAGTGGACCATTTCACGGCAGAGCCATCTGTGACTGCTACAATCATCTGTGCGTTGGAAACAACGCTGGGGTCCCACGGTGCTATCCTGAAGCAAATAAAATGTCGAATTCAAAATCCGGCGTGGTTTATCCATAAAATACCAACGAAAGAGTAATCCGAAAACTCAGATGGCTGATATTCATACACCATTTAGCCACGTAGATGAAACAAGTTTTGGTTTTGTTGTGTTTTAATACACATAAATTTAGCCATGTTGCTTGTAACTGATTGAGATCGGTGACTGTATTATAAATATGTGGAATATTATTTACCGTTTGTCACTTTTTACTAATGTTTATTAGCACGGCGCGTTATGGTAGCAGGCTGTTAGATGCATTACAGTGAGACGTACGTTTATCTGAAGCGTGAAGTTGATTATTTCCTCGATGTGCCAGTGAAGTTACATATCGAAATTTAACAACTGTTGGTAGAATTTAGTCTGGCACACTGAGCACAGTAATGAACAAAACGTCACTTAACACTTTTACACTACAGGCCATTAAAATTGCTACACCACGAAGATGAAGTGCTACAGACGCGAAATTTAACCGACAGGAAGAAGATGCTGTGATATGCAAATTATTAGCTTTTCAGAGCATTCACACAAGGTTGGCGCCGGTGGCGACACCTACAACGTGCTGACATGAGGAAAGTTTCGAACCGATTTCTCATACACAAACAGCAGTTGACCGGCGTTGCCTGGTGAAACGTTGTGATGCCTCGTGTAAGGAGAAATGCCTACCATCACGTATCCGACTTTGATAAAGGTCGGATTGTAGCCTATCGCGATTGCGGTTTATCGCATCGCGACATTGCTGCTCGCGTTGGTCGAGATCCAATGACTCTTAGCAGAATATGGAATCGGTGGGTTCGGGAGGGTAATACGGAACGCCGTGCTGGATCCCAACGGCCTCGTATCACTAGCAGTCGAGATGACAGGCATCTTATCCGCATGACTGTAACGGATTGTGCAGCCACGTCTCGATCCCTGAGTCAACAGATGGGGACGTCTGCAAGACAACAAGTATCTGCACGAACAGTTCGATGACGTTTGCAGCAGCACGGGCGATCATCTCTCAGACCATGGCTGCGGTTATCCTTGACGCTGCATCACAGACAGGAGCGCCTGCGATGGTGTACTCAACGACGAACCTGGGTGCGCGAATGGCAAAACTTCATTTTTTCGGATGAATCCAGGTTGTGTTTACAGCATCATGATGGTTGCATCCGTGTTTGGCGACATCGTGGTGGATGCACATTGGAAGCGTGTATTCGTCATCGCCATACTGGCATATCACCCAGCGTGATGATATGGGGTGCCATTGGTTACACGTCTCTGTCATCTTTTGTTCGCATTGACGGCACTTTGAACAGTGGACGTTACATTTCAGATGTGTTACGACCCTGGCTCTACCCTTAATTCGATCCCTGCGAAACCCTACGTTTCAGCAGGATAATGCACGACCGCATGTTGCAGGTCCTGTACGGGCCTTTCTGGATACAGAAAATGTTCGACTGCTGCCCTGGTCAGCACATTCTCCAGATCTCTCGCCAACTGAAAACGTCTGGTGAATGGTGGCCGTGCAACTGGCTCGTTACAATACACGTCACTGTTCTTTATGAACTGTGGTATCGTGTTGAAGCTGCATGGGCAGCTGTACCTGTACACGCCATCCAAGCTCTGTTTGACTCAATGCCCAGGCGTATCAAGGCCGTTATTACGGCCAAAGGTGGTAGTTCTGGGTACTGATTTCTCAGGATCTATGCACCCAAATTGCGTGAAAATGTAATCACATGTCAGTTCTAGTATAATATAGTTGTCCAATGAATACCCGTCTATCATCTGCATTTATTCTTGGTGTAGCAATTTTAATGGCCAGTAGTGTACATTCAGATGTTCACATTCCACTGGTCTCTGTGACGTAAACGTCTGAGTGTTTACGTGTTAAGTGGTGAAGGTGTGTATATTACTGTGCTCAGCGTGCCAGATAAATTTCCAGAAAAGATGGTTAAATTTCAGTACGTAACCTCACTGACATACCCAGGAAACAATCATCACACTTCTGATTAATGTAATGTGTAAGCAACTGTACTACATCTGATGACAGCTTGCTACTAAAACGCACCGTGCTAATAAACATTAGTAAAAAGAGACAAATGGCATAAATTATTTCAAAAATTTTAGTAAGGACGCCTAATGAAACGTCTTACTTTTTCGATGAGATACACTCAGGGTTTACGAAATGTCAACGTGCTGTCACTACAAGCCTTAGCGCACACAAGAGAAGAATATGGATGTTTCTGAAAGTGTTAGAAAGTATTTTAACATCCTTCAGAAACATACATACTTTTACAATTACGGGCACAGAACGCAGCATAGAAAGAAACAGTCATCCCCGTTATCGCTCATAAACCGAGTACAGTAGCTGGAACCCATTTTGACTATTTGAAGTAGTCTGAACAGTGATAATTGAGACATTTTCTTCTGGCAACTAAAGGAGATTTATTAATGTGTATCCACGCATTTTCACGTCGACTGTCGTGCGAGCTATTTCTTCTTTTGCCCGGCTACGGAATGTCAGTACGATTGCATACCCTCTTCATAAAAACCGTTACTAACCACTGCTTGACGTTAAACAAAGAGTGCTTCGCGTAGTAGTCCACGAGGTACGCACATTAAAATCACATTTTACTGCTCTGTCGTCTGTTTTCACAGAAAAGCTTTATGAATGGAAACAAAGGACTATTCCAAGCAGAGTAAGAGCTCTTTCATGTCAAAATAACGACACAGCCTGAGAAATTCTGCGCAGTAGGAATTGGCGTTTCACCTGCGTCGGCTAACTCTGATATTTGCGTGGAAACATTGCTGCAAACGTTGATGTGGTCATTCTTACCTGCCGCTCGAGCGATTCCTCTTGCCTGTTTCGTTGCTAGCATGTTGGATCGCCTTCTAAAGCAGCTAAGTTTTGATACTGGCACACGAGGTACCAGTCTCGATTATTTGCTTTCTGTAAATTCAAACAGTAATCAGCGCTGCCTTTATCTTCATCATACTGCATTTTCTCCGGACAGTGTTCAGTTAAGCTACTGCCACTGCACGTGAGTTTGCAGCATCCCGTTACGTTAGGGGCAGGAAACTCCCTTGGGAAAACATCTGTTCGTGGATAATGAGAAATTCAAACTTAATCCTTATCGACTACGAGATTTACGTCTCCGCAATCAGTAATAAACTGCTGTGAGTAAAATTTTAACGCAGCCGAAGTATCCTCTGAAACAGCAGGCGATTAATTAAATGAATAAAGTACGCAGAAATAAAATAATTAAACTCGATCAATTACAATTTCATTCAATAACCACAACGTATTACGAAGACCGTGCTCGTACGGGTAGCGGAATAGTATATTTTGGATGACTTCACAATACTTTGGCTACGTTAGAGTAGTTATTTAAGACTGATCGTTCTTTTTTTAACATAATGCCAGAGAATGGTACATGCAAACTCTATACTCCCACACTCCTAACAGACAGCTGTGTGACTTAAGTATTAAGCTGCCTAATCCGTATCAATGGAACACCAACGCAGTCCACATAAAGTATCTATAGTTCACGCAGTACCTCTGTTCCTTATAAACAATGAAAATTGATGACTCCTAAATGAGTTAAAATACAAAGCCAGCCTTTAAAATATTTCTTTGAGACAATATTTGCGGGCTATGCACTGAGTTGATCATTTATGACAAGATAAATCTTGTTTGCCGCTCTACATTCTTATTAGGAGCACACACATCTGTCTCTATCAGCGAATGCACCCCGTGGTGATATAAAATAAGGAATCCATGCGTCAGGTGTGTTCGGTTTCGAGCCTCCTGGCCTGACAGCTTGAACTTTCATAAAATATGTTCAATCTGAGACGATCATCTGTACATAGATCTCAATTACTCTACTGTGCTGCCATATCAGCGAGCAAAGAAATGACGATGTACGTCATGAGACAAGAGCACACCAATTTAGGTACGCGGTTCACCAGCTGTTAAACTTTTTACCTTGCGTTAACAGCACAGGGGTTCCTGCAGTAAAACTTTCAACTGAAAGATTTACAAACATAAGAAAAACTCTCATATGAGGCAGATGAGCTGTGTTCCTTACAAAGGAGCAGTGAATTCAAACCGTAACAAGTCTGTAAACTAATCGACGCGTGATCGTTGAGGAGATGCTCAACATATTAGTGGCAGACGCTACAACAGGTATTTGCTGTTGCAGTTTCAGGAGCGTGTGCTCCAAGAAGAGCAGATCAGCGTATTACTTCCTCCCATATACTTCTCGAGAAACAGCCAAGAAAAAAATCAGATAAATTAGAGCTCATACCGAAGTTCAAATAGTCGTTCGTTCCAAGAACTATCTCCGAGTGAAAGAGCACAAACTGTAAAACAACTCTCATTTGTCTCACAAGCCGTGAATCAAGGCTGTCGGGCAGATGCAGTATTTCTCGATTTCAGGGAAAGTATTTGACTCGGTACTACACCTACGCTTATTATCGCAAATACTATCGTATGGGGGTATCAACTGGATTGTGATTGGATTGAGGATTTTTTGGTAGGTAGGACGCAGCAAGATCTCAAGAGTCATCGACAGATTAAATAACTGAAGGCATGCCCCAGGTGTGTTGTGTCTTTTTCCGTTTATGTTTTATATGCATAACCTTGCGGGAAATAATTGTAACCGGAGATTTTCCACACCATGCAGTTACCTATAACTAAAACAGTCAGAGAAGCTGCGCAAATATTCAGTCAGTTCTTGATAAGATTTCAAAGTGATGCAAAGATTGGCAACTTGCTTTAAATGTTAATAAATGTAAAACTGAGCAATTCACAAAACAAAAATGACTAATATCACCGAGTTGCAGTTGGATTCTGTTCATGCATACAAATGCCTGGGTGTAACACTGCAGGGACGTGAAGTGGAACGATCACATAGGCCTAGTCGATGGTAAAGAGGGTAGAAGACTTAGGTTTATTCGTAGAATATCAGGGAAACGTATTCAGTCTAGCTAAGAACACAGCTGAAGTGTGTGTGAGCTGTACCACATAGGACTCGCAGGGGACATTGGAAGTATACAGAGAAGGGCATCACGAATGGCTGCAGGTTTGTCTGACGCTTGGGAGAGTGTCAGAGATGTTGATGTAATTTAAATAACAGACACTCGAAACAGACGCTAACCATCACGAGAAAGCCTACTTACATTGTTTTAATAATAGGCTTAAATGAAAACTCTAGGAATATATTACAATCCTCTACGTATCGCAACCCGTAGGTACCGTGAAGATGAGATTAGAGTAATTACAGCACGCACAGAGGCATTTAAACATTCATTCTTCTCGAGCTCCATTCGTGAATTTAACGGGAAAAAGCTCTAAAAACTGGGACGTACCCTCTACCACGCACTTAACGGCTCTTTGCAGAGCATTGTAGTAGACGTATATGAAAGGAGGGAAATAGCAATGGTACCAAACCTACTCTCCGCCGCCCACCATATGGTGGTTGGCGGAGTCTCTAGGTAAAGACAGAATTTGACTAATATACCTAACCTTTTCTCTTTCATTCGATATTGCAATAACATTTGTTGACATATGTAACTGCCCATACTAAACTTTATATCAGTCTGTAATATTTCAAATGTTTAACACTCAACTGGTTCAAATGGCTCTGAGCACTATGGGACTTAACATCTATGGTCATCAGTCCCCTAAAACTTGAAACTGCTTAAACCTAACTAACCTAAGGACATCACACAACACCCAGTCATCACGAGGCAGAGAAAATCCCTGACCCCGCCGGGAATCGAACCCGGGAACCCGGGCGTGGGAAGCGAGAACGCTACCGCACGACCACGAGCTGCGGATGTTTAACACTCACTGAACTAAATACATCAATAATAATTCAGAGCCGATTCCACTTCAGATCTTAAATCTATGAAGCGAATGAAAGCCAGTTAATAATTTACGAGATGTGGAGCACGATTAATCGCTGTTCAAGCTCTACAGATTTGGGGGTCTATTATTGTGAAACATTACGTTGGTGCTACCTGAGTAGTCTCATCCACGTTTGTGGAAAACCACCTGAACGTCGCACTCGAGATAGTACCCTCTCAGAAGTACGCCGAAATGCGTTGCACTGACGATGATAAAGCCATAAAATTAGAGAGTAAGTTCAGTAGTCGCAAAATCCTCCACAGGAGACTTCAGCGTTAATACAGAATAAATTTCGGTTTTCTTACTGCTGTCATAAATTGGAGCGCGCACGTATAAGTTGACTTAAGTGTATGACAAGGCGGAGGAAAGAAGCTGAGAGGAGTCAGCGAGCGGGCGCCACCAGAGGTGTGGGCCAGGGAGGCGGAACAGGCGCGGCGCGTCCAAAAAGCGAGAGCACAAACCTGTGGCTGCTGGAAGCAGCTTTTTCAAAGCCGTGGCGGGAATGAGGGGGGGAAGCGAAGGCAGCTGGCCCGGGGAAGGCGAGCCGACCCAAGGCGTCTAACGAATGCAAAAGCCAGCCGCTCAACCAGTTCTCCTCACTTTTGTGGCATTCGACGGCTCCGCCTCGATGCCAAGTCAATCCTGCAGTAGCGCTGCTCACTTGGCTAGTGTTCGATGACGAACTGCATTTCAGCTACGTTTAATTCCGGTGCTTACAGAAAACTAAGATACTTACCTACTTCTGTCAAACGTTACGCCAAAACCTATGAAACTGTGGAGCTTTCATTTGTCTGCACGAATGTCCGATTTGCATAGCCTTCCGGGAAAAGTTCTCCTCGCCCTAATTGTTGTGAATAAAATAAATGTATTCCCCAATTTCTGTTATTAGGAGCATTGTAGCCACCGAACCACGTAGCCAGATAAATTCGTAAATTACTTTTAATTCGAAGGGAACAAAAACAATGAAGAGCTGTGTACATGAAAAACTTCGGTATGGTAGACAAATAAAACCAATAAATACATACATTAAATATCTTAGAAAAAATAATTGTTTCTGTAGCTGTAAATTTTCAAAATTTGAAGAAAATCCCCGCAGAGAATTTCAGTTACAATTAATTATTCTAGTGGAGCGTTACCTTGTTTTCGGAGAACTCCCCTTCCGTGAATATGTTGAGGGTGGAGGTATTTTCAGTACTGAATTTCATTTCACACGAGTTACACGAGTCAGGGCAGCAGCTCACACAACACAAACAGGGGCAACTGCGGTCACATCGCGGCCGCGCGCCGAACTGACGGAATGCCAAACGACGCCCTGCGCCAGTGGCAGCCGGCAGCCGGCAGCGCCAGCGCGCTCTCGCGCCGCGCGAACAAACTAGGCGCGCGCTCGAGGACCCTGCCTCCCCACTCGCAGGCACAAAAACATTCCACAGCCACACTGGTAGGCGCCCTTCCCAGTTACTGAACTCCAACTCTTAGTCATCCTCCCTGTTTTCGTGCTGCCGAGCCTCGGCCGCTTATTGTGTCCTCAATTCCGGCGCCCCCATTACGCGAAACTGGAGTAGCTTCCGTTTTGGTAGGAGTCTTTCACATGTCTTATATCTCCAGCATTCTTCACACTCATCATTAAGCTCCAAACCTCCCCACATCCTTCCGCTGCACGGAACACCTAAATCCTCTTAATTTCTTGTGATCATCGTTGCCGATGGATGCAAACTATGTCACCAAAGACTCCTTACAAATTTTCAAGATCCCTTATTACGTGAGGACTCTAGGAATACACTACAAACTAGGGACCGCGAAGACAACGCGCGCAGATAGATTTAATAATTCTTTCCGCACTCCATACGCGAAACGGAAAGAAACTTCAGTATATAGCACAATAGGAGGTACTCTCTGTCATACACTTCAGAGAGGTTTGCAAAACGTAGATTTAGATGTAGACGTAGATGCAGATCGTCGGTTTCCAGTCGCAAGTACGCGTATCTCCAGGATTACGAACTAGACAGCCGTAAAGTTTTCAAATACCAATTGGCAATTACGGTAAAAAATAGGAAAAACCTTAATATAAGCTCTGGAATCACCACTGGTGGATCATGGACTGTGCGGCTGATACCGATGGAGTTCGAGTCCTCCCTCGGGCATGGGTGTGTGTGTTTGTCCTTAGGATAATTTAGGTTTAGCAGTGTGTAAGCTTAGGGCCTGATGATCTTAGCAGTTAAGTCCCATAAGATTTCACAAACATTTGAATTTTTGAACCACTGGTGGGGATACATTAATCCTTAACGTCCATGTGCGCTCTCACAGACCGCTATCGTTTATTGTCACTCCGTTGCTAGCGTGGGGTAGGAGTTTACGGCGTTGTCTAGTTGTTCTGTCTCGACGCTGCCGTGTTTTCCTTTGTCAGTAGTCACTTCAGCGTGATGTGGACCGATACTATTACTGCTTCTTTCGTGCTAGCGGCCTCTGAGACCGCACCTGAGACTTTTTCGTTACGGATTTAGTGGCCAGGACTTCGACTACTGTTCGTGTTACAGGCCCTGACTTTGAGGATGCTTTTTTAAAGTGGTTTGAAGATAGTTTATGAAGTGGTTTTCTATCAGATGGAGACAGCGAATTTGAAAGTGATCATAATACAGAATCGAAACAGTGTGAAAGTGAATACGAATTTGTTTTGCCACCTTTGAATTCCTCAAACGTAACAAGGGGTCAAAGTGATGAAAACAAAAGTTAAAGGTTTTGCTAGAAATGTATTTGGTGAAACAAATATCGCTGGTCGTCGAAGCCTCCTCTCAACCAATTTCATGTTTGGCGGCATAATATCATTAATTTGCCAACAGTGCGACCATCAGCTTAAGTCGGTAATAATCCACATCCTCTTAGTATTTGTAATTTGTTTATTACTGACAATGTTAGAATATCATACTGAAAGGGGTAATTTAAAAATAACAAAGCAACATCTGAGAATGATCGATATGTTCAGTATGAAGCTGATTTATGTGAACTAAAAATATTTTTCGTGCATCCATTTGCCGTGGTTTGCGTATAGCGGAACCAAGATGATGATGTTTGGTTTGTGGGCCGCTCAACTGCGGGGTCATCAGCGCCCGACGGAACCTAGAACAGAAGTCGTTGCAGACCGAATCGAAAAACGCAAAACATGCGCCACCTATGACGCAAAAAAAGAAGAGGAAGACGTCTTATGTTTTCCATCGTTGCAAGAAGCCAATCTGTCTTGACTACTCGACAAAAATTTGCAGCGAGTGCAAAGAAAAACTTCTGAGAAGGAAACTAAAAATCTAAAAAGTAGTAGCGTAGTTTTTAGTTTTTTGAATTTGTTTTGGGAGTTTATTATGCTTTTACTATTACATGTAATAATAATCAATAAACATACAGCAAAAAGTAAAATTTAGATTTCAG
The DNA here is from genome assembly GCF_021461385.2 of Schistocerca piceifrons. Taxonomy (NCBI): domain Eukaryota; kingdom Metazoa; phylum Arthropoda; class Insecta; order Orthoptera; family Acrididae; genus Schistocerca; species Schistocerca piceifrons. The sequence continues at coordinate 419,745,033 of NC_060149.1, read as the reverse complement.
GGTGTTTAAGTTTTTATAGCACTAGCATTATCATGTAATGTTATGCTCATTTTGTGCATTTTTCTCTTTAACTGCGTCTCACTCGTAAAAATAAACTATAAAATTTATTGGAATATTTTTTAACCTTTTACGTAAAAAACTAAATTGTTTCAGTGAAGCCGCTGAATGTAATTATTATGGCTATTTAAATATAACGGTCTGCCAGATCGTATCTAGGAGAAAGTGTGACAAAAAAATGACTTGCGAAGCTAAGCTTTAATATCAGGTCATTGAAGTCTTGGCTACAAACGTCACCCCAGACCTGTTCCTTTGTCAATCACTCACGTAATGTGGTTGACACCCATCTGCCTTCGCGATAGTAAACGCTGGTTTCAATATCTGTACAGTGACGTGCGCTGCTTTTATTGTATTACTTTGGTGCCATTATTCAGATGAGACATGAAACCTACTAAACGAGATATCAATTGTAATAATGACTGTAGTATTAGAGGGCGTGCTGAAAAGTAGTACCTCCGTATGTAAAAACTGTTAAACATTTTTAAATAAAAAACCTTATTAACATTCTACATCTTTATTCTTCGCGTCTGCGTATTTATTGCTCAACATAGAAAGCCTGATAACGAATACTTCTTCCAACGAGAGACCAGTTTGTTGATGCCGTCACTGTAGAATGTTCGACTTTGCTGACGGAGCGAGCCACAACCTCACCTCTGCTTGCACTGCTTCGTCACTATCAAAGTGAAGTCCTCGAAGTGTTCTTTAAGGTTCGGAAACAGCTGAAAATCGGATGGGACCAAGTGGGGACGACATGGAGGACGATTGATGACAGTAAACCAAAGGCGTCGGATTGTTGCAGATGTCGCCGCTGTCGTGTGTGGTCTGGCATTGTCATACCAAGGAGAGGGAGCTCCATGTGTGGACGAACTCTTCGTATTCAAAACTCGGTAACAGCACTTTGTTTCTTTCGTACCGGCATAGTTACGTCACATACCGCCATACTACACTCCACCATTCGGAGCCCCTTAGCGGCAGAGGGTTGCAAATGTGTGGACATGAAGAATAAAAATGCAGAATGTTAATAACGTTAGTTTTATTCAAAAAGTTCTAAGAGTTTTCACATAAAAAATTTGCAGGCATTGCTTTTCAGCACACCCTCGTAATTTGGTTTACGTTATTTGTCGTTTATAGCCTTAAAATTTGTCACTACCTTCAAAATCTCGTGGCTTCTCACAGTTAAACATCATGACGCGCTGTCCAGGCTAACATGCACCCGCTGGCGTTTCCTTGGTTGTTATCACGGAAAAATATACGCCCCTTTGATTTTGATAGGTAGGATCTGTACGAAATATTCACATCATTTTGTAAGCCCTGCGGCAAGTCGGATCCACTTATCCACAAATGCAAAGCAACAACTCCACTCGCTAGACCTAAACTGACTGTTCTGATCAAAATTCTCCGGTCTCCGTTTCGTCAAAGCAGTTAACTACACCTTCCCCTGATTTCAGAAGACGGGAAGGAAAATTAGGCTTTAACGTCCCGTTGACGAGTAGATCTTAGTAGACCGAACACAAGTTCGGACTGGACAAGGACGGGGAGGAAAGCCACCAGAATGTTTTCCGAAGTACCTATCTCACAATTCGAATTAATAGTTTTAGAGAATCCACGGAAAAAAAGTGGCTCTGAGCACTATGCGACTTAACTTCTGAGGTCATCAGTCGCCTTGAACTTAGAACTAATTAAACCTAACTAACCTAAGGACATCACACACATCCATGCCCGAGGTAGGATTCGAAACTGCGACCGTAGCGGTCGCGCGATTCCAGACTGTAGCGCCTAGAACCGCACGGCCACTCCGGCCGGCAATCCACGGAAAATCCAAACCTAGATGGCCAGAGGGTCATATGAACAACACACATTCCCACAATAAGGCAAATGCAGTAACCACGTAATTAGTAACTGAAAAGTCGTGATTGTGCGACGTATTACTCAGTCCTGCCACGAAAGAACCAGCTATGGCGAAAGAGCATCTCGCTCGAATTTTAATCTAATTAGAAATAACCGTACTCCTGCAATTAAAGTTTAGCCACCTCCTCGATCTCATGTGCGTAAGGTGCAGGTAACTGAAACCAAGAATATTTAACTTGTCCTAGGATTAATTGAATACTACACTCATACAGTTTAAGGTGACTAATAATCCCTACAGCATACGCAGGCTAAGCTTAGAAAAAACTAACATGGCGAGTACTGATAATAAACTCAAAACTTCCCCTTACCAGATTACTTCCCAATGGGACACTTTTGTTATTTGTGATTGGCTGCTGCCTGCTACTTTAATGGCAGACCCTACACACCGCGCGTAATTTTCTAACATACGACGATAATCAATGAAAATTGTCTCAATATACAAGGCAACATGCAAATGCAGAAAATAATACTAGCAAACAACTCAAAATTCATACATGCAATGAAAGAGAACAAAAAAATAGTGGTGGCTTTAGTATCAATAATAATAATACTCATGTGCAATGCTGATGCTGGTATCGGAAAGGACTTGCAAAAAATGTAACAATGCACTAGCAATCTCTTTAATGAATGAAACTGATTTTAATGTTTAATTCTGAAAGTAACTGGAAAATGCTATTGAACGGTTAAGTGGAATTTCAATTATTTGGAATACAGTGACAATAAAAAACTAATACAACTTTAACATAATTGATGACTTAAATGAGAAACTTTCCAGTAATAGTGCGAGTGCGCTGAATTTTTATGAGTCTGCACAAAGTCATTCTCCACTTAAGTGGTGCTGTCGGTGTGTCGTCCGTCGTCCTGTTCCGTGCTGACGGTCCATATTCAAAGAGTGTGCAGTCCAGTAATTATCGTCGTGGTGCTACTCCTTTTAATTGTAGCTGCCCGTTCGTGGATGCAACAGGAACGTTCGATGTTTATAGAATACCTTCAGTTAGCGTATTTGCAATCGGCGACGCAGTTATGACACACTTCATTCAATTTACATTTGCCGAATCACGATATAATAACGTTTATTACCCGCTGATAGTCACAGTTTTGAATTTGCCATTTCCCTTTCGATCGCGACTCGGAAGCTCAGTCCACAATAACAAAGTACATTAGTATAATTGTATTTTGATTTAACAGTGGGCAGTATGCGCCAAACAGTCCTTACTGTTCACAATAGTCACCATATGCTCACAGCAATCATGCGCCGATCGGAATATCGTACACACAATATTAACGAATTTCTAGCTTAATTTGTCAGTCAATGTTACAATACACAGCCCGTGCTTTTCGCACTAGATACCTTACGTATATTCGAGTTTAACATGAAAGTTCACGGTACACTATATAGTCCATGCTTTCACACTGCGTACCGTACACACACAGTATTCACGCGGGTTGGCGCATTGTACTTTTAAGATTAATGTCTTGAATGTCAGTTCACAATGAAAATCAAGGCAATACGTCCCGGTGTTAGTTCTTTGTACTTGGTACATAAATAAAAACATGTACCACGGATAAAGCAATTTTAACATCGGCCAAGGACACAGCACACTCGCACTCACACGACATGACACTCAGCCGCTCTCGATCTCCAGACTCCATGTTGTGCTTGTCCTTTAGACGTATCGACATGTTTCTACAGCTCAACACAGCTCACTTACCATTACATTGATTACAACGATTTACAATTTCATACTTAACTAGAACTCGACATTATCATGTTCATGAAAAATAATTTTAAATAACATTTTAATAAACGTGCAAATACAGCCAGCAAAAATACGTGGAAAGTAACGCCTTCGAATTTTTTATGTGAGAACTCTTCAAGCTTCTGAAGTAAAACAACCTTTATTAACATTCTACATCTTTGTTCTTCGTGTCTACATACTTAATTCTCAACACAGTCACCCTGGCGACGACCACATTTCTCCCAACAAGAGATCAGTTTGTTGATACTGTCACTGTAGAATGTTTGAGTTTATTGACGGAGCCACAAACTCACCTCTGCTTGCAGCGCTTAATCAGTATCAAAGTGCAGTCCTCGAAGGCGTTCTTTAAATTTTGGAAACAGATGGAAGTTGGATGGATCCACGTCGGGACTATATGGAGGATAATCGATTACCAGTGAACCCAAGACGCCGGATTGTAGCAGATGTCGCAGCGCTCGTGAGTGGTCTGGCGTTGTCATGCTGAAGGAGAGATTGCTCCATGCGTCGACGAACTCTGCCAGTTCGAAATTCGATTACAGCACTCTGTTTCTAACGCACCGACACAGATATGTTACACACCGTCATGTTACTCGGTATAATTCGGAGCCCTCTAGCGGCAGACGGCTGCAAATAGGTAGATATGAAGAATAAGGACTTAGAATGTTAATAACATTTGTCTTATTTAAAAGGCTTTAAGAGTTTTCACATAAAAAATTCGCAAGGTATTGCTTTTCAGCTCACCCTCGTAGCAAATCCATATATAGCAATTCCGTGACGCAGACAGAAACAAAGTTTCACAATGAAATGAAGTTGCCCAAAGAACCAAGTTTACAATCACAAAATGGTTCAAATGGCTCTGAGCACTATGGGACTTAACTGCTGTGGTCATCAGTCCCCTAGAACTTAGAACGACTGAAACCTAACTAACCTAAGGACATCACACACATCCATGCCCGAGGCAGGATTCGAACCTGGGGCCGTAGCGGTCGCGCGGTTCCAGACTGTAGCTCCTAGAACCGCTCGGCCACTCCGGCCGGAAAGTTTACAATGCATCCTATAATAAATCTTCCAACGTACTGAGAAAAGAAAGTAGAAAACAACGAAAGAAGGAAGGATAGGAAAAAAGGAAAAAAGTTAACTTACTGTAATGTTATCTTGGTAACTCAAATTCTGATTTTCATTTCCTGTGTTTTCTTAGATCACTTCGCGCCAATCCGAGATAGTTTCCTCTCCTGGCACTCAACTGAGCTGTATCTTCCACCCCCTCATCCTTACCCTCCTCCATCCCGCTAGCCCCAGATTTTTTTTACATCCGATGTAACTTAAGTTATAGAACCCAGTATGTTGTCCTCGACGGCGAGGTTCATTAGAAACAAGTGTGTCGTCAGGAGCGCCCCAGAGAAGTGTGATAGAACTGCTACTATTTTCAATACACAATAATGTTTTGGCAGACAGGGTGGGCAGGAATCTGCGGTTCTTTGCTGATGATGCTGTTGTGTACGGTAAGGTGTCAAAGTTGAATGACTTTAGGAGGACACAAGATGACTTAGACAAAATTACTGGTTGGTGGTATGAATGGCAGCTAGCTCTAAATGTAGAAAAATGTAAAGTAATTTGGATGAGTAGGAAAAACAAACCTCTACTGTCCCGATACAGCATTGGCAGTGTCCTGCCTGACACACTTATGTCGTTCAAATATCTGGTCGTAATGTTGCAAAGCGGTATGAAGTGGAACGAGCATGTGAGAACTGTGGTAGAGAAGCAGAATCCTGGGTTTCGGTTTATTGGAAGAAATCTAGGAAAGTGTGGTTGTTTCTGTAAAGGAGATCGCATATAAGACGCTAGTGTCGGATTAAAGAAGGACATCGAAGCAATTCAGAGGCGGGCTGCTAGATTTGTTACTAATAGGCTCGAATAACACGCAAGTGACACGAAGCAGCTTCCGGAACTCAAATGGGAACCCCCGGAGGGAAAGCGAAGTTCTTTTGGAGGAACACTATTGAGAAAATTCAGAGAACCGGCAGTTGGACCTGACTGCAGCACGATTCTACTGCCTGCAACATACATTGCGCGTAAGGACCACGAAGATAAGATACCAGAAATTAGGGCTCATACAGAGGCACATAGATAGTCGTTTTACCCTCATTGTATTTACGAGTGGATCACGAAAGAGAATGACTAGTAGTGGTACAAGGTACCCTCCCCCATGCGCTGTACGGCGGATTGCGGAGTGTCGAAGCAGTCCATTTTTCTACAGATTTCGGTGTAAACGGGGCGTTAAACTTTAACCCCCCTGTCTTATTACATCATCACATCCCTATTAATTTTTATTGTTCGTAATACTTACGAACTGTGTAGTGTTCGACAAGAACTGACATAAAAGTGTTAACATCGTTTTCCACATAGACCTGTATAGGCGTTTCATAGGAATCGGTCATTCGCACTTCTCGTTCGATAATGTGTAGGGAATTGTCTATTGCAGTCCGTATCGCGGCCGATTCGCGTGGGCAATTGAAATGATTGTCAGTACAACGATAAACCCATCCAAAGTTGCAAATTTTACTTTTTTTATTCACTCGATCACTAGTTTCGGGCCGAGACCCATTTTCAAATCATCGTAACATGGTCAAAAATGGTATTTTCGAAGATGTGAACCATGTCAAAAACGTGCAACGAACAGTTACAGCGCAAACAGATAAAAATAACATCTGTATGCGCTGTAATTGTTCGTTGCACATTTTTGACATGGTTTTCACGTCTTCAGAAATACCGTTTTTGACCATGTTACGATGATTTGAAAATGGGTCTTGGCCCGAAACTAGTCATCGAGTGAATAAAAAAAGTAAAATTTGCAACTCTGGACTGGTTTTTCGTTGTACTGATTAACAGAACTTGCTGACCCACAGCTATTCCAGCGTGTTGGAAGTTCGTGAAATGATTGCGATAATGAAAGATTTCGAACGGAGCCGTGTGTGAAATGCTAGAAGTGAATAATTTTTTTCCAGACAGACATTTGTAAATCCAGAGAAATTCATCAGAAGCTTCTCGAAACTTATGGCCAGGATTTTAGGTGTGACCAGTCTCAGGAAGTAGTGTCTAATGTTTAAGAATAACCGAATAGATTATTGCTCTGAGAGAACGGGACGAACCTTGGAGACATTTGATCATCTTCCCCACTCTCCGAACCTTTTTTTTATTTTCATACGTTAGCTGGTTAACGCACTGAAGATGATGAGGACCTCCTGTAGGCATACCAAGTGGTGACACTGTCAGGATGGTGATACAGACCTGTATAGCATTTTTCGGCGTTATTAAAACATGATTAGTGTTTAATATTTATTGGTTCAGATTTACAGCTCAGGGGCTTGTTGTCAGCCTTGGCTGACACCTCGTGCCAGCGGCATAGCGGAATTCTGCTACTCCTGTTGTCGGCTTGGTTCAACTGGTCACCAAGGCCACTTCTCAAGCAATTTGACTGAAGTCTTGTGGGCTGCCATCTAGCAGTCTGCAGGGAAGGCCATGGCGTGAGATTGGGCCCACCCTCTCCCACACACACACACACACACACACACACACACACACACACACACACACACATACACATACACACACACACACGCCGTTTAGAGCGTCTTGGATCCTGCTCTGGAAGATGACGAAGTCGTTTAGTTGGATGATCCTGGCCCCACCATAGAGGTAGGCTCTGGCACCCAAAAGTGCTTGCAGCGATGATTTGGAACAGAGGCAGTGGACAGCCCATTCACCCACTCACCCAGCAGTGATGATGCTCAATGCTGTTAGTGTGACAATCACCGTGAGATGTGCTGGTGTTGAAAGACCTTTAGTCTTCCCATAAGCAACAAGGAAGGTGGCGACCAACACAAAATTCCTCGAATGGCAGGTCCTAGGTTTTTGGATGGTGTAATCTCGGGAATGGCAAACAGCATGTTCACAAGAAGTGCTGGAACATCTAACACATGGATGTCACTACATGACAATAATCATTGAATTGAGTGCTGTTAGTATGAACACCATCGATTCTAATGACCAACTGACTTCAGAGCTGGAGAACTGGGGTATCTATGGAGCCTGGCATGGAGTAAAAACATGAGGCTCAGCTCATTGTGACCATATGTGGCCTACTTCTTTGCTAGTTGTTAACAGTCCTCGTTCTGCTGTGTTTGCTTAACAGTTTGTTACAGTCTCTTAACTGCACTTTCATGTCTCTGAAATGTGTTATTGCGTCTGAAGTAATACTTGTTGCATCACATCACAAGAGCTAACGAATACATCTCCGTCCATATCTCCTAGTTTGCTGTAAGTATAATTCGTGCTTGGCGATTGATGTTGATGTAGCTGTGTGTGTTCATGCACATAACTGACTTACAGTGTTGGCTGTTCCTTTCTGCTGCATGGCTGTGTCACCATTTCTTCTTCTTGGTGTCACCTGTGGCTATGCTTGTGTGAGCTTAAAAAATTTAACTTCTTACCCACTTTTACTATGCGGCATAACGATCCGGTATTTCTATGCCTTTGGGATACATTGATTAAAAATTTATCCCTCACTGATAGTATTTTCAGTACAGAAAAAAACCATTCCTAGAGATGAAGAACGCATGTGAATACATGTTTGCAATTGGGTGTGTCTAATGTTACATTTTTCAGGGGGTGATCACAACAAAGCATGCCAGGAGGATGTGCATGTACCGTTCATCACCATCTTTTTGACTTTGAGGAAGTTCGAATCATTAGCATGAGGAACATGGGACCATCAAACTGACAGATTGCACAGACAGCTGGTTATAGTAAAATGACTGCATAATGAATGGTGATGAGATGGACTCAGGGCAATACGAATGAAGTGGCACAATGACTAGCACACTGGACTTGCATTTAGGATGACAACAGTTCTGATCTGAGTCTATCCATCAAGATTTAGGTTCTCTACTATTTCCCTAAATTGCTCCAGGCAAATGTAGGCGTGGTTCCTTTCAAAGGGCATAGCCGATTTTCTTCCCCATCCTTGAAACATTTCAAACTTATGTTTCATCTCTAATGACATCGTTAAATGTTTATCTTCCTTCTGTTTCTCATGACAACAATTTGGCAAGGTTAGTCACGGATACTTCCTAAAGAACTACACCACAACATGCCAGGATTGTTCAATTGGCTATGACGGACAGACAAATGGCAACAGCTGAAATACGGGTGAAGGTTACTACCAGAGTGTCGGCATCAACTGTCGGCAATGGATTACTGGAAGCTAAGTGAGGATCTTGAGTTTCTGTTCAACGTTCATCACGAATAATATTCCTCAATATGACACTGACTTGCAAGATGCAGAACCAGACTCAACTGGAGCACTGAGAGGCACTCTATGGTGTTCAGTGATGAGTTTCGCTATGTTTGCGGTAGCAGATCAATTCTGACATACCCATAGACCACTTGGTGAAATGTTTCAGCAAGCAATGATTCTCCAGAACCATAAACGTCTAGCTCTGGGAATCACAGCGTGGATTTGGTAAATATTGAATGAAAACTAAATGCTTGTCCGTACGTGGTAAGAGTAGCAAGCCCTGTTGTCATACCTTTTATGACCAGAATGCCAAATGGCATATTCCAGCAGGATAATGCAAGTCCAGACGACGCAGTTCACAGCACAAACGCCTTGAGGAATGTATCGATCCTTGACATGCCTGACTGGTCTCCTGATTTCTTACCCTAGAGCAGGTGTGAGGGGCAATGGGAAGATGCCTTAAACCAGCATGTGTCTCAAGTTTGGCAAGAAATACCTCAGGATGACATTCGGAGGCTGTTTGCCCAACGAATACATGAGTGTATTTTTACCCGTGGTGGTCATTTCATACTGATGTTAATGACGGACATCACTTTCGAATTGAATGGAAGCTCCATAATTTAAAACTCGTTATGTGATGAACAGATCCATAAAGTTTGATAAATTTTGGCCTGGTGATTCTTACTGTCACACTTCCCGTTTCTGTCAGTGTGATTTTGTCTTCATATTAGAAAATACTGTTGTACCACCGCCACATTTATATTTTACTGTCGCTACAGTTTTTTCTTGTGCTAGAGGGAGTGGATTGCAATTTACGTAGAAGCAGAAGGTGCTTCAGTGCGATAAAATTCGATATGGTTGAAAAAAAAAGCAATGTCGAACCATTGATATCTTGTCGTTATTGTGGGGTAAGAGCAACTAGATCGTTGCGTGCGTGAGTTTACCACAGCGACACTGAATTACAGCTTCCATACTTTCCTTCTGTAATCGACAACTCTGTTTGACTGTTTGAATTTTGTGACAATTAGAACGAAAATGAAAACGAGGGTATAAAATCTACCAGACAGGCTATTCACAACAGACATTCAATTAAGTTCGTACACAGTAGGAAGCAAGAATTAAGGTTGATAGAAGTTCTCCACACTGCGGCACGGTGCTTGGTTGGAAACGTTGCTGAATCTTCTCATGGAGAGGGAACTCCCATTTTGCATGAATGTAGATCCGTAGTCGGTCGATGTATAACGTTTATCGCGCTCAAGGGACAAGTCTATCAGCAAACAACCCCAGCAGAAGATCAGAAAAAGGACATGGACGCTACGCAATGTTGGGATTCCAGCTGTCCACCGTTGATCACTTGGCCAGTTAGCGCCATATAGCTGAGAATCAGCTACCTGGAGTATGAGACTAGGATGATGGTACAAAATAACGCTGCTTCTTTCATTGCAATATTCTCAGTACACCACTGAGGGATGTGATGGCTCAAGGCGTAATACTGCTTAGTGTTCATAAAGGTGTTCTACTGATGGACATCCTGCAACTTGCTAAAGTATACATCTGCTGTCCTATAACAGTAACAGAGACACTGTACGTGACAGCCATGCAACTAAGATGTTTTTTTCTTCCATGCAGCCTTGAGTAACGGTTCTGTGCGATATTTTCGATGGGGCGCATCCTGACTGAACAGGGACGTATGCTGCGGCCGCATAACATGCACTCAATGGGATGAACTAAATGTAAATGTCGTGTGATTAGGGCCTCCCATCGGGTAGACCGTTCGTGGGTAGAAGTCTTTGGATTTGACGCCACTTCGGCGACTTGTACGTCGATGGGGATGAAATGATGATGGTTAGGACAACACAACACCCAGTCCCTGAGCGGAGAAAATCTCCGACCAGCCGGGAATCGAACCCGGGCCCTTAGGATTGACATTCTGTCGCGCTGACCACTCAACTACTGAGGGCAGACAGTGAGACGAACTGAATAGACATGTCTTGAGTTCGTAACAGGGCGCGATGGTGCAGTGGTTGAGAAGCTGGACTTGCAGTCGGTAGGAACGATTTCAAATCCCAGCCCAACTAAGGCGACAGGTTTCCCATGGTTTTCTAAATTAGACGTCGGTGTGAGAAACGATCATTTTCTTCCTTCCACTGTTGGTAATACATTCTGCGTCTGCTTCTCCTACAGTCGGAGAGTTTATGTTTGGCTATATTCCCATTCCGAGGTCTTAATTAAATGACTACTGAAGTCATCACCCCGAACATTGGAACTATCACATTTGAAGTTATGCCCTTTCCAACTGTCAGAGTTATTCAAGAAAAGCAATTTATGATCAACCCATACCGCTTCCTTTATAGAAAATTAAATCAGTACTTGAGAGATCCTTATATGAACTGTCACCATTAGAAAGGGAAATTGTAAGTGTTGTCGGGACTGCTAGGCGTACATAATCTGATCAAAAGTATTTTTCCGGACATTACTACGTAATGCATAATTGACCACAAGATGTCACGAGATACGGATCAGAAAATAGAAAAGGAGGCGGTGAGCACTGTATGTTCAGTGGAGAAGCAGTGACAGTGGAATGGGCCAGACGAGAAAGCTCAATGACTTCGAACGTGAACTATTCATCTATCCTGAGTAACAAATCCGTCAGGGACATTTCAACCCTTCTAAACCTGCCCAACTCGACTGTTTGTGACATGATAGCTAAACCTAGATCAGACAGACCTCATGTGCTGACGGACAGGGACCGTCGAGTATTGCAAAGGGTCGTTATAAAAAAAAATGGCATGAAATCAGTGAAAGAATCACTGCTCAACTCAAAGTGCAGTCCAGTTAGCACAATGACTGCCTACGGAGTTAAGAAGCATGTGGTACAGTTTTCCGCAGCTCCTCATAAGCCTCACATTCCTCTACCTTTGCTAAGCGACGCTCGAAGTAGTGTAAAGGGCGACTCCACTAGACGGTGAATGATTGGAAAAGAGCGATTCGGAGTGACGAATCACGCTATAAAAGTGTCAGTCCCATGGAAGGGCTCGATTTGGCGAACACCTGTACAACGTCACCTGCCATCACGTGTAATGCCCACAGTGAAGTACGGAGGAAACGATGTTACGGTATGGGGATGTTATTCGTCGTTAGGGTGTGGTTCCCGTATTGCGCTTAAGAAAACTCTCAAAGCGGAAGGATGTAAAAACATTTTACAGCATTGTGTGCGGCGTATAGTAGAAGAACAATCCGGAGACAACGACTGTTCGTTACAGCATGAAAATGCACTCTGTCATAAAGCAGCATCTGCGAGGCAATGGTTTTCCGTCAATGACATCCCTGAAATGGACTGGCTGCCCAGTGTCCCGCCCTGAACGGAATAACTTTGGGATGGGTCAGAACGTCTCCTTCGCTCCAGACTCCAGTGTCCGACATCACTATCTTGCTTCGTTTCGGCTCTTTAGTAAGAACGGACTCTCATTCCTCCACAGCTGTTCAGCCTCCTCACTGAAAGTGCCCCCAGCACAGTTCAAGTCGTTATAATGACGTTGGATGGACGCACACTTCGTATTAGAATCCTCTAATAGGTGTCTGGACAGTTTTGATCATATAGTATATAGCTGTCACAAAAATTCGAATTCGATGATACGTTAAACCGCAGCCTTCGTTCACTTTTTCGTAGCTACATCTCTCTCTGAATTTGTACTCCGAAAGTAGCATTTCGAGGTCATCGGTCCCTAGGCTTACACACTACTTAATCTAACTTAAACTAACTTACGCTAAGGACAACACACACACACCCCTCCTCCGACGGGAGGGGGGGGGGGGGGAAGGGGGGGGGGAGCGACGCGAACCGTGGCAAGGCACATCAGACCACGCGCGACAGCATTTCGATGTGTATCCTAAAGGACACTATAATTTCCCTTCCTTCTTATTCCTATTCCCGGCTGATACGACAAATGAACAATTGTCACTACACTCGAATTATTCCAATGTTATTGCCGTACTCATACACAAATTACATTTTAAAAAGTAACGTAGATCTGAAACATGAGCTTCCGGTATTATTGTATTTAGGCACTACATTACAATGTCTTTAGTGTTGTATCCTCCGTCGGAGTTTGTTGACTAGTTACATGTCTGTCTTGTATCGATAAAACAAACTAGTCACAAATTACCAACTATTCTCTGAATGATATCTTTCTCTTACTTCGGGACTAATTTTGGGAGCGTCCCAGAGCGCCTATCTATATTCCAAACGTGGCAAAACTATGATTTTTCACATATCGTTTCAGCTTCAATCGTTCTCCACATATTAACGGTTCTTGAAAGGGGGCTGTCTAAGTCTACTTTCATTTTGTTTCTCATATGCCTTTGCTTGGTAACCTTGCTTATATGTTGCTGATGGTTTTCTCTGTATTGTAGTCCCATGGAAAAAGAATACGTTTGATGCATCAATATTTGGTGTAATAACTAACAACCTCTCTTAATCTACTCCATATCGAAGATTATCTCTAATAGTGTCAATATGTGGGTGTATGTATTTAACTCTGCTGTTGGCGGTAACAGAGACTTTCTTGAGCTTCCTGTTAGTGTAGTGCAACCTTTACAATTTTCTCCAGAGAAGTCTGGCAAAGTTGCTTATTTTCGAGTCGGAGCATTTCCCACTTTTTCTCTCCAAACTATTAGATATGAGGTCCTCGCCTACAGCCTTCCAGAAAACAGGTCTTTGTGGCAACCGCCTCTGGCTGGTATTCTTGGTGGCACTCTGTGTTCCGTCACCGAGCTGGTAAGCACGAATGTTTCTTGGAACACGCTTTGGTACGATTCCTATCTCGGATAGCGAGGGTAGATACTTGTCTGTTGATAGGAAATCGCTTCATCAGTTTCATTACATGAATGAGAGTGTTCCTTATTTCCAGTTGTGGAGTTTTTTCATTAATTTTCACGAGTGATATCTGAACCTCAGTTCTCCCTCTGTTCATAGCAGTAACAGCTCAGGTGTTTCGTTATTTGAGAGTCTTTCTGCGTTTATTGAAAAGTAGTGTTTTCTTCAGTTTGTGAGCATAATGATGTTGATGTAAATTAATTTCTTGCAACATAAAGAGATTGATGATTTCGTGTAATGTGTCTCATATAGAAATAAGACAAAGTTTACAACTGCTTAATCAAAGTTATCACTTTCAGGAACTTCAGCTCACAGTCTTGATGTGTATTTGCTTGAAACTGATTGCGGAATTTGGAGTTGTTTCCCTGTTACTGACTTAAGAACCTGTACATGGCTCGTCCGCCACATGTGAACAAAGTAAAGGTACTGCAAAAAAAACTCCTATTGAGTAGAGGAACGATTCTACACAGAATGTGTTGTGACCAGGCGAAACCACTTTCGTCCGGCCACACTTACTGTGTGTTCTATGTCTGCTCAGCGAGAAGGCTCATCAATCTAGAACGCATGAAATATTAGTTCACTTTATTACATAAATGAATAACAGATTTACGTAACTTTGACACACTTCTCTGTCATATGAGTACTGGGTAATTTACAACTGCCATCGACTATCAGTTGACCATTAATTAACAAGCTGTTCTCCTGAGGTACAATGCTCAACATTAACAACACAACAAGTTTACCTGAAATTTTAATACTCGTTGGTTCCAGACGATGGTGTTGACTGCTGTACTATTTGTCTCGAATTAGGGACGAGCTCTTGTATGCTCAACACTATATTGACCTCGGCCTGAGGGCGCTGCTATTGCTGAGAGGGAGGGATGGACATCTGGAGCGCCTCACATACGTCTCTGCGGATTGCAACGAGCCCTCGCTAAAGTCTATGGTAACAATTCGCGTTGTCAACTTTGATTTAGCACTGCGATCTCTGGATGACATCACAGAATGGATCCTAATTTCATAAAGTTTTTCAGATGTAATGTTAGTTATGGTATTTATTACTTTTCGTTGGAAGGCTCTGACTTGGATTTCAGTCAGTTTGTAGCTCAGTTTCTTGTATCTGTATGGTTCAATGGTTATGGACGAGCTGTCTCTTTCGGCCACTGCTTGTGTCTGATCATTCTAACGTCAGAACAGGATTCTTCTTCTCTTTGGGTGGTCTCTCAGTTTTCATGTCCTTGCTTACGAAGTCATTCGTGCTGGTTTTCCCCTGCAATTTTAATTAAGCATGGTTATCATACGAGTTAGGAACTGGATAATTTTATTATTGGTTTGATGTTAGTTCACATGTTTCTTGTGGATTATTAATCATTATGATAACTCACCAGTTACAATCAGAGTTGCTTTCCAAATATTCGTCCTCATGGAAAACTCCCATATCCTATAGTTGTTAACCTAATCAGAGAAAAATCAAATCCTTTCACATTCAAAATAACATTTAATCAGGCTTCATGTGTAATGGGTGTTTATGTGACGTGCACTATGTCTCTGTGTAGTTGGATCAGATCACAGAGACTTAACTGTTTCCCTATAAAATATCAGGGTTCTGATGAAGTCTGTAAATCGCCCTGGACTATCGACATTGCACGTACGGTGGGCAAGAGAGAGACCAAAGTTACGTAAATTACTTACTTTATCTATTCATTACTCTAGGGCAAGTATCAAAGTCCATGACGATATGGTAGGTAGCTTAACTACTCAAGTATAATGATAGGCAGTCTTCAAGGATTAACTACGCGCAAATTTCGTGATACGAGGGTTGTCCAGAAAGTAAGTTCCGATCGGTCGCGAAATGGAAACCTCTGGGAAAATCTGGTAAAGCTTCGCGCAGATGTGTTGGGCAGTGTCTCTAGTATGCCCGTCGACCGTGTCGGGTCGCTCTTTTTAGTTTTGAGTGAAAAGCGAGCACGTAAGGATGCGTAGGGAATAGCGTCTTCCGCAAAGTATGAGGGCATGTTTAGAGATTTCGCCTGTGTCATGCAGCCCACATAACACAACTGTCGAGCAGTTCCTTCTTCGTGCCAATTCCCGGCCGCACACTGCAGGGGCAATGAAGACGCTCCTGCAGCGTTTCCGATGAGAAGTGTTTGATCACCCACAATACAGTCCGTAATTAGCTCCCCCTGTGTCTCATCTCTGCTCACAAGAACCCCTGGCTATGAAGACAAATCTTTTCCACAGACAACGAGCTGCAGGCCAGCGCTGATAACTGGCTCAAAGCACAGGCGGCTGCTTTCTATGACGAGGATATTGGAAAGTTGATACAACATTACGACAAAACTCGGAGTTGGAGCGGCGACTACGTACAGAAGTAGGTGGAAGGTGTACCTAACTGTTGCAAATAAACGTTTCTGGTTTTCACTGTGGTTTCCATTTCGCGACCGATCGGAACTTACTTTCTGGACAACCCTCATAGAATCCAAACAAAAGTATTACTAGTATGCTTGCATTCGGTCTAAATCGACGTATTCGTGCACAGAATTTGACGTGTAACCCCGAGTACTGCAACTCATCAGTCCAAGTACGACGGAAGATTGGGGTCTAACGGACTGTTTATCACGAAGTCATTACAGGTGGACGTACACTCGGATTAGGGAAGGATTGGGAAGGAAATTGAGTGTACCACTTTCAGTGGAACCATTCCAGCATTTGGCTTAAGTCATGGAGAGAAACTGTGCAAAACCTAAATTTGGATGGGCAGGCGGGAATTTGAATCGCCATCCGCGAGAGCATGAGTCTAATCTTCCTCTTCATCTTCTTCTGCATCAAGATCTATATTTACGTCTACACCTAGATCTATACTCCACAAACCACCATACACAGTATGGCGGAGGGTACCTCCGCCGCTGCTATAATCTTCAGCGTTTCCTGTTCCATTCGCAGATAATCCAACAATACGTTTTTGTCCACGGCAGTCGGCCCTAGTGGCGACTGTTTCCCCCGCATCAATATACTCTCCGTACACCCTCTAACTGTGTCATGTGAAAACGGCAGATATTGCATTGTATCAGAAACGGAGAGTTCGATCCGACCTGGTGGTGTTATTGGTGCACCTTCCCCACCCTGCAAACGACAACTGCCAGTATTGTACAAGACCTGACAGCATGCCAATCAAGTGACACTCACATATGTTCCAGGGATACTCTCTCTCTAATACAGTACTTGCCTCTAATTTATTTTCTCACAACTGTATATGTCGTAAACAGACATCGTCACGTTTCCTTACGAGACCCCGAAGGTGATGATCACTTCTGACATTACAATGGGAATCATACAGCCAACCAATTGCACGTCAAAAGTTCATTCAAACCTTTACTTATGTTTCGACGGATATAATAAGGCTTCCTTAGAAGGAGTAATAACACGTGTCACATATTACGAGCAAAGTGAAACGAAGTAATCTGACTTCGTTAACAATAAAATGAACACTATAAATGCTATGGCACAGCCATATGCCTCGGTCAACAGTAAAAATGAGCCACGTAAAATCTACGATAGACGTGCATCATACACACAAACAGACAACTTGTGTGTATGATATACGTCTACCTTCAACTTTACGTAGATCATTTTTACTGTTGACTGAGCCATATCACTGTACCATAACATTTACACGTATCATTTTATTGATGACTAAGCCCAGTGACCTAGTTTCACTTTTCACGCAATATATGACACGTGTTATTACTTCTTCTGAGGAAGAAAAGTGTATATTTGTCGAAACCTAGGTAATGGTTTCAATAAACTTTTGAGGTGCAACAGGTTGGCTACATGATTCCCAGTGTGTCCATAATTCTACAGTTGCTGACTGCGCCATGTTAAAATTTTGAACTTCCGGCGATGCCTCACCATTAAGACGTGTATTATAGTTCTGACTGCTAGGAAGTCTTTGGTTCAATAGCATACATTTCCTCATAACATATATTAAATAACTTTATTCCTAGACGACGGTACAAAACTGTATCGTAGGCACTCTGGAAGTCAAGAAACACCAAGAAGCTTGATCTACTGCCACTAAATGATAACTTAAAGTTTCAGTTGTTAAAACTATCTGAAGCTATGTGATCAATAATAATCTGTTGTCCTTGTAGTTTTGTTACTATGAAAGTCATGGAGATGAAGGCAGCTGAAATATTTCGCCCAAGGGTAGTAGTGAGTGGAAGTATGCCAAGGAGAGAGATAGTTCCTTTCCAATTCTTTATATTTACAAGTTATTCACCTCATGACTTGACAGAAGCGGCAGTGATATTGCTTGCGGATGACACTAACCATGTTACTGACAGATGCAGAGAAGATGATTTACAATGACAATCTGCTGTGGGCGTTAGCTACCGCTGACGCCACAGCCACCAACAATACAGTCGTGTACCGTGGGTTGCCGCAGTTCCTGCCCGCCTACAACTAATTCCGCCAGAGACTGAACACAATCCTTATCTGCAGACACAAGCAGAGTAGTTTACAACCGGACCTCCAGCAGCCACAGAGGTACCCAGTGGCGCCAACCTCACCACCAGAGCATAATCACTGCCACAAACGCCGCTGCCATCTCGGCACTACCTCGCATCTGTGACTCGTGTTCCTCCACCCATATCCTCGGTCAGGCGAGTTTTCAGGACGCCAACCGGCAAATCCGCAGCCAGTCTTCTTATGTCGGGTCTTACGCTGACCGGGCCTAGCGGTTCCTCGTTCGGAGTTCCCGTCGCTGAGCCGATGAAGAGACTCTCACCACAGCATCTACGGACTAAGTCCCTCTTCGAGCACCCTATCACTCAATACGGACTATAACTTCCACGGTCTACATCCCTCCTTGAGCACCTGACCGCTTATAGCCGATCAAAGCGCCACAGACTGTATACATTCTTGAGCAACCTAGCCTCGTCACCGCTACGGCCTTTGCAGATTACGTCCATTATCAAGCGCCCTACACCCGTCGCCAACCTAAGTGTCACTCACAGATTGTCAGCCTGAACGAAGTACTGAACCTATGTTCATCCTCGAGCTCTCTGCACTCACCACCGTCTACGATCCTCAAATGGACTGGCCTGCCCTGAGTCCCTACCTGAGTCCAATGGGACAGCTTTGGGCTGAGTTGGAAAGTCGGCTTCGCCCCAGACTCCAGCAGCCTACATCAGCACCCATTCTGGTTTTGATTCATGAGAAAGAAGGACTGTCATTACTCCATACGTCATTGAATGTGTTGCCAGAAGAGTTCAAGCCGTCATAAAGGGGATGAGCGGATACGCCCCGTATTAATGTCCACTAATATATGTCTCGATATTTTTAATCACATAGTATATGCAGTAGTTGGTCTTGAGGACACTGGAGGAGACGTGACAGATTTTTTATGTGAAGTACCTTATTCACCTTTAAACTATGCGTTGCATGTACCCATCAATAAACAAGTCCAGACTACTCAGAACCTCTCTCCCTACCCACAGTGTCTGAACGAGCAGAGGTCATTCAGGGCATTCAGGACATGTGAGCATTTGGGGAAACGAGTTGACGGAAATGGTAGTCGAGAAAACATGAGCAGATAATCACAAGGCTCAACTAACAGTTACCCACTACGCAATAAACCTGTTGTTGAATTAGATTCGTGGCTCAGTAGAAAAAGTTTAACTGTAATTGACTAATGACGTACTGAGCCATATCGTATCTCCTTCCCACCACTGTGGAGGAGATGAAGCCCCGCCTTTCTCGTCTACAGATAGGTCGCAGTATGACGACAGATGGCTTCTTCTTCCACCTAGGAGATCGTCTATCGACACCTGACGTCTCACCACTGACCATGGCCTTGAACACCTAACTACCAAGGCCTCATACGTCCATACTCGGGCGGCTTACACATACCACCACTTACGATCTCCATTGATCATGCCCATAATCAAGCATCTTACATTCGTCGCCCATCAAAGCCTCACTCACGGACTGTCAGGCTGAACCAAAAAGTAGTGCAACTCATGTTCTAAATATCGCTATTGTATTTTGTTACATGGACTTAATACACATACAATAGTTTTTTGCTGTCTGGGGACTTCAGTTGTAGAATGCTGTTCCCCTTCGGTCAAAAACACTAAAGAAACAATACAACAAGAGGAAAAGCAGAGGAATTATAAGTTTGGGGCTGATGGATGTGTTGTAGATTGGTTCACTTATATCAGATTTGTGTGGACTTTGTTTATAATCTGGGATAAATGGGGTGTCAATGCTTGTTGATTTGTAGGAATGTTTTTGGAGTTAAATTTTTGAAGCAATTGATTGTTCGGTGGAATAGGATTTGTGATGGCTAGATGTCATGACTGATTTGATTTAGTTAGGGACACAAAACAACATTGGACTTAGCTCTCTATTGCCCATATCAAAATTAAGTTCATTATGTGATATTTCTCCCTGCTGTTCTAGTAAGGCCAACAAGAACCCTTGAAGTGTAGTAGGAGCGCCTTTATTAGATCTTTGTTAGACACGGTCTCTTTAGGAATTAATGACCCAAATATTATGTACCTTTTGCCTTCCAATGCTTTGCATTGGAAGATAAATGTGGAGTGGTTTCACGCCCCTTACCATACAGTCTGCGCTTAGGGGCTTTTCTACTCCATCGCGTATAGATGTGTCTAGAAGTTCTCATGGCCAGTCATTATGCTTATCATGAGTCACCTGTTCAAGTCCATTATTACAGAACTTCTTTTAAACATGGTTTCGGTATCACTATCACGCATTGTTTCTGCTTTTGGGTAATGTTCAGAGTTCTGCATACTGCTTTCTAGCCCAACTATTTAGTTTGTTCTTTCCATCACTTTAATTATAGTTAGGACAGGTTCAGGTCCAACAAATGGGGTCGTTGCTCCTGTATTGACAAGAA
This sequence comes from Schistocerca piceifrons, assembly GCF_021461385.2. Classification (NCBI taxonomy): domain Eukaryota; kingdom Metazoa; phylum Arthropoda; class Insecta; order Orthoptera; family Acrididae; genus Schistocerca; species Schistocerca piceifrons. Next base: position 419,724,217 of record NC_060149.1, on the reverse strand, counting down.
TATCAGCTTCTTAGTTAGCAGTAATACCTGGATAACCAGAGACCCGCAACAGGTTTACCATGTTACTTTGCTTTAGCCTCACAGGGGATTCCTGGCATTCGGCGACGATTTTTGATCTCATTGCAGAGGCTTTCAGCGATTTCAGAGCTGTTCAGCTGTCTAGACGAATGTAGATATTATGAGTCCTCTAACACACACGTAGAATCTCCTCCGCGTACCCCTGCGGCCTGATGTGTTACTTGGAGTGTGATCTGATTGATGTGGTGAGGCTGATATGGCTGCGGCGGGCTCAGTTGAGGTTGGTAAGGTGATGTCTTCTGAAGGTAAAACTTGTATGACTGCGGATTATGCTATTATTAAGTAATGCAGTCGTATTAGTGTTGACAGTAACAATGTTTATTTATACTGAATGGTTTATAGGCATCGGCAATGTAAAATGCAGATAAATTTGTGGTTTGGGAACAAGATGGTGGATGTATGTAAGGTGGGGGAAAGACTGGTGAGATCACACTCGCGGTAGGGTAAGCGGAGAAAGTGAAAAAAGTGAGAGGAGGTGAAGGATGGGAATGAATGCATATCTGTTGTTAGGAGTGGACTAGAATTGGGTGTAAATGACTGTGTGTGATGTGATCGCGGAAGATCAGTGGCTCATAATTTTCCAGCCAGTGATGATAAGGTCACGAGAGATACATAAGGGGGGACAGCGATCGCAAGCGCAAGATGTACCAGCATGAGAAACGAAACTGGCAGCGTTCTTTTCAACGAGACCATCTTGTTATTAGCATCAGCCTATTTGGGGAAACCTAAATCTGGACGTCAGGGTGGAGAACTGGGCCCCACTCACCTCGAATACGAGTCCAGAGCCTAAACCTCTGTGTCATCTCAGTCAGTAGAAATATGTCTGTACTAGAGCTGTGGGGGAATTTTTCACTGCATAAGGTGAAAACGTAGAGTCAAATTACTCATTATAGCAGAATTAAAATGAAATCTTTTATGAAATTTTATGCGAGGGCCGCAACTACATCGCCGTTTCCACACAAGGGCCCAAGCAAGAAAATTCTCTGAGCTACTCTATAAATTTCTCTGCACGTGTCCTTGGGATCATTTTATCAAACAAACAGATTACTTGATCGTAAGTATTCGCACACCCCTACGTAATGCGGAACTGGCCACTAAAGTCACGAGACGTCGATCCGCCAATATAAAAGGACATGGTGAGTATTGTGTTTCCAGTAGAGAGGCAGTAATAGCAAAATGGGTCAGCCCGGAAAGCTCAGTGGCTTCCAACGTGAGCTATTCATTTGATGTCATCCGAGCAGCACCTCCGTCAGGGATATTTTAACCCTTCTAAAGCTGCCCAAGTCGACTGTTTCTGATGCGACTGTAAAGCGGAAACGCGATGGAACGACCATAGCTAAACCAGGACCACGTCGACCTCATGTGCTGACGGACACAGACCGTCGGGCATTGCGAACGGTGGTTGTAAACAATCATGAAATCAGTGGAAGGAACCACTCGTGAGTTCCAGAGTGTTACCACCAATACATCTATCGCAATAATGTTCTTAGCGACATACAAAGATTGGGCTAAAATAGTTGAGCAGCTCCTCATAAGCCACACATTTCTGTAGTTAGTATTAAGCAACGCTTGAGGTGGTATAAAGAGCAATGTCACTCGACAGTGGATTTGTGGAAACGGGTGATTTAGAGTGGTGAATCACTCTGTGCCTTGTGGCAAACCGATGAAAGGAATTGGATACTGCGAATGCTGGGAGAAGGTAACCTGCTGTCATGTGTAGTGTTAACAGTGAAGTACAGAGGAGATGACGTTACGGTCCATGGGTGCATTTCGTGATTGAGGTGTGATCCCCGTATTGCGCTTAAGAAAACGCTAAATGTGGAAGGATATGACCTCATTTTACAGCATTCTGTACTACGTACAGTAGAGAAATAGTTCGGAGACGACGATTGTTTATACCAGTATGACAGTGCTATCGTCAAAAAGCAGCATTTGTGAGGCAATATTTTGTGGACAGTAACAATCCTCAAATGGACTGGCCTGCCCTGAGTCCCTACCTGAGTCCAATGGGACAGCTTTGGGCTGAGTTGGAAAGTCGGCTTCGCCCCAGACTCCAGCAGCCTACATCAGCACCCATTCTGGTTTTGATTCATGAGAAAGAAGGACTGTCATTACTCCATACGTCATTGAATGTGTTGCCAGAAGAGTTCAAGCCGTCATAAAGGGGATGAGCGGATACGCCCCGTATTAATGTCCACTAATATATGTCTCGATATTTTTAATCACATAGTATATGCAGTAGTTGGTCTTGAGGACACTGGAGGAGACGTGACAGATTTTTTATGTGAAGTACCTTATTCACCTTTAAACTATGCGTTGCATGTACCCATCAATAAACAAGTCCAGACTACTCAGAACCTCTCTCCCTACCCACAGTGTCTGAACGAGCAGAGGTCATTCAGGGCATTCAGGACATGTGAGCATTTGGGGAAACGAGTTGACGGAAATGGTAGTCGAGAAAACATGAGCAGATAATCACAAGGCTCAACTAACAGTTACCCACTACGCAATAAACCTGTTGTTGAATTAGATTCGTGGCTCAGTAGAAAAAGTTTAACTGTAATTGACTAATGACGTACTGAGCCATATCGTATCTCCTTCCCACCACTGTGGAGGAGATGAAGCCCCGCCTTTCTCGTCTACAGATAGGTCGCAGTATGACGACAGATGGCTTCTTCTTCCACCTAGGAGATCGTCTATCGAATATTTCAACAGTGTGCATGTTTTGTTCAGATTAGAGTTCAGAGTCCATTTTAGTAGGCGATCTTCACCGTTTTGGTACAAAGAATAGGCGGAAGTGGTATGAAATTTATTATTTTGAGAGCTGTCCTCTCAGCTTCCTAAATTATATCAGAGTAAATTTTAATGTTTTATCAGACAGTTGGTTATTTTTGGCTCTTCTTTGTTACTCTAGCCACGTTTATGGCAGGTTTAAAAACAGTGACAATGTTTACAGTTACACAGGTTGTATAAAACCAGGACAATGATTACTATTTTCACTGGGTTAATGTGTTTTCTGTATTAAATTGTACCCTCCTCCGTAGGCGAGGTCGCTAGCGCACCCCGGGGCGGTAGAGCTCGACTCGGAGGTAAGATCGTTCGACTCCTGGTGATGGAGCATTTCCTGAGTGTGGGTCCACCTTGACTTTCTAATATTAAATTGTACTCGTTTTACGCTGAGTACCATAAAGATACGGAGGAAGACGTCCCGAATGGTCGTATGTTTAGTGAGTGCTCGGCTGTGACTGATACGGATACTGAAACGTCTGAATTTCCTGATGCTAGGAGAAATGCAGTGACAATTTTCCGAAAATGAAATTATGGAACTTCTAGAGCTGTTTGTCAATCAATCATCTCGAAATAGGTGTATTCAAAAAGTAGGGGCCATGCTGTCATAAAACAGAATAACTTTTGTTAGCTGTCTTATTTCCTACAAACCTACTTCACTTTTACAAGTAACTGCCGCTCATTTGTAACCTTTTTTGTAACCATGCACTACTTTCCCCAATCCCTCTGCATAAAAATTCTCCGTCTGGGAATTGAACTAATTGGCAGCGGCGATCTGCAGTTCCTCGTCCTCTTCAAAACGTTGTCTATCACGCCAGTGTTTCTAGTGCAGCAAGAGGTAATTGTCGCTGAATGCGAGATCTGGACTGAAAGATGGATGGTCGAAAAGTTCTCAGTGTTGTTGACGTCCATTCTTTACAGTGATAATCCTATAATTAATTGTGCCTCCAAGATTAGGAAGTTTATCAGTCAGAGCAGCAATTATAAGTAATCGATCACATCACTCGTCTTCGTCCACTTGTTGAATGATGTCAACGGTCTAGACACTGGGACCACTATTTCGCTCTTCATCAGGTATGCTTTTACGGCAACTTTGAAAACCTCGACACAGTTGTCTAACTTAACTTTTACTCATTATTTTATGCCCATAAACTACGCACAGCTCCTGATGAATGTGAGCAGCCTTAGATTCTTTTGCACAGAAAACCGAATTACAGCACTTAATTCGCAACTCTCAGGAGCAACGATTTTTGAAACCATTGGGGCTTGCTTTCATGCAGAGTCAGAAGACTATTGAATTAAAATAACGATGTCCAATAAGCAACCAATAGATGGCTCTGCACAAGTGCAACTTCTTCCTGAACTGCCGACACTTAAATACAAACTGACGGCACTTACGTTTAGATTAAGCTCCATATCCTTGCATATTGCTCGCATTGGGACCTTAAAGATAGAAGGCAAAGCAAGGAAGATCAGTGTTTAACTTTCCTTCGACGACGATGTTGTTAGAGAGGAAACATAAGCTCGAATTGGGGAAGGGTTTACGACGAATTCGATAGTACACGTTCAAAGGAACCACCACGTATTTACCTTAAACGATTTAGGGAAATCCCGAAAAACCTAAATCAAGATGGCCGGACGAGTATTACGAACCGCTGTCCTCCCAAACACTAGTCGAGTATCTAGCACTGCACCACCTCGCTTTGGCCGCGCGAAGTGGCCACGCGGTTTGAGGCACTATGTCACGGACTGCGCGGCCCCTCCCGCCGGAGGTTCCAGTCCTCCCTCGGGCATGACCTCAGCAGTTTGGTCCCTTAGGAATTCACACACATTTGAACATTTTTGAACCTCGTTTTGTTTTCAAGTTACGCTAAAGAGCATGGTAGTTTGATTAATGGAAGTTTGAAGTTATGGAATAGAGGAATCTGAGGAAGTGGAATTTTTTCACGTGATCAGGAGTGCAAGTATATTGAACAGAGGAAGTAAATACTAGACAAAATGTGTGTGTGTGTGTGTGTCCGAGCGCGTGCGTGTTTTTATGTGTTTGTGTGTGTGTGTGTTTCAGGGGGAGAGAGAGAATTGCTGTCATAGTTTATGCACTACTTTATAAAATAATGCAGAAGACAAAAGGCTTTGTAGTGTGCGTCTACGTGACTCTTTCTCCTTGGGGTCATCAACTGTTTACAGCAGCGCCCGCATTGTCGAGAGGAACTCGTGCACGAAGGTGCGGGCTGTGTCGGCGATACTGAAGGTTCACTACTATAAACGCCAATACTTGACGGACTAGGTGGAATATGATCAAATTCCTTTCCATATGTTTGAGATGCTCGTCTATAGTAGAGCCACCCTACTTACCAAATTTGGCACCTTTTGACTGCAACCTACGGTGATTCCCAAATCCAAAGAATTTTTTGAAAGGAAATTTTTTCGTCTAATGAAGAAGTTACGGCTGCGAAAAGGATGTCTTGTATACTTGCACTTCAGTTACAGAATCTACTCTATGTAAATGTGGCGGAAAAAGAATACTGACCCAGTAGAGGACTACGATGAAATTCAGGTGATTTTTCTAACTGAACGGTACGAGGTGTAGTCACAAAGCTTTACTTATCTCCTCGAGAAAATCGAGCAGCGACAATGAATATGGGTAATGGTGCTGGTCCTCCTCTATACGGGGTGAACGATAATAAAACCGACAAACTGCATGAACGAATTCCTGACTGGAAATGGAAAAAAATAGGTTCTATCAACATGTGTCCGGAAATGTATCGTTGCCACGGCAAATGGCTCTGACGAGTGAAAGCCCCTCCGACGACGAGTAGTGTCTGTAACCCACAGATGAAGATTATGCAGACTGATGATGCCAGTTCTGGTAAAGGTTGCTTCGTCGGTAAGGAGGACTGATGACACAAATCCCATAATTGTGATGGTCTGATGCAAAAACTAATGACAAAATCCTTCCCGTAGAGGGATATCCGCAGTTGATAATCGTTGCACTCGTTGCACGTGATAGGGATAGTAGCGGTTGTCATGCAGCATACACAAAATCATACTTTGGCTTTCACCAAATTGGTGGTGAACTTGCCTGGAGGTTGTACTAGGGTTCATCTCAACATCCTGTAGAACCCGGTTCTCCAAATCTGGTGTACGCACAGTCCGACGCCTCCCTGCATGCTCACCTTTCTGAAAGGACCCGTGATCATACGAACCTGCGAAAAGGCTTAAAATGCTATATGATGTGGTTCGTGTCTGTCAGAGTATTTGTTTTGTAATAGATGTACTACCTCTCAGCCGTTTCATCTGCTTGGCCGTACACAAACACCATCTCGGCTTGTTCCCGACATGAGTACCGGACCATTCTGCTGCTTACAGTACGCTGCGTCAATCACACAGCCTACAACACATGAGGTACGCACAGCACATGGGGGAGAGCAACTTCCGTTCGTCAGCGCCCTCTACTGTGGCAACGATGCATTTCTGGACACAGGTTCATACGATCTTTTTTTTTTCATTTCCAGTCAGGAATCTGTCCCTACAATTTGTCGGTTTTTTGAATATTTATCCTGTATAGTCAGCCTGAAACAAACAGTGAAGCATCCAGAAGAGAGAAGGAAACGAAATGAAACTTCACAGATTGAGAGTGTATGTGATATTTCATTGGTTACAAAATACATTCTGTTGGAAGGGTGACATAAAGCCGTTGTATCCCCTCCTAAGGCAAGGTGGACCGCAACCGTTTTAACTGATCCTTGCTATCCTGGATACTGAGATGGCGACGGAGCTGACATCCTAGCTGGTCCCATACATTTTCTATCGGGGACAGATTTGGGCATCTTGCTGGCTGTCGGAGTATCTCGGCATCATGCAGACAGTTCATAGACATATGTGCCGTGAGTGGACGAGCACTGTCCTGTTACAAATGGCAGTACGATCCTGTCGCATGAGAGGTAGCATATATGAACGTGACGTACCGTTGATTCGTCAGTTCCCGCAATCATTTCAAGCCATTACCTGAAGTTATGCCCTATGGCTCCCTACATTACGACGCTGAGAGAAACACCGCTGTGTTCCAGGGAGTCGATCACTTGTTCTCAGATGGCAGACGCAGATATCAAGGAGTTACGACATGCCTGCTGTACAATACAGCGAACCTTCGTTTTGGTGGTCGGACATCGTCGTCCACAGGCTTGACAACAAGTATACATGTCCTCACTTTCCCATTGCAGTCCAAGACAGGGCCCACTGTCTCATCTCAACAATCTAGGAAAACTACGCCCGATTAAATTTGCACCCAACCAGATATCTGTGAAATCTGCGTCAAGTACCTGCTCTCTTTGTGTCACGGCTTAACCTGCGCTCTCACCGTCGTAATTAAACTACCTGCTCCCCGGCGGAACTGCGCCCCGATAGACCTCCTCTACCACAGCAGCCGACTGAACAAACAGCCTCAATACCACTCTAGCTATCGTAGAGTTGACATCGTGCGACTTGTGTATTTCTCTCACAATATTTCCGATATGAAAGTTTCAACGACCATTCGCAGTAAGCCATGTTGCAACTATGATGGTTAGTCTTAGATAGTGAAGATAATGAAAGATGACAGTACTGTGACGTGGCGCTGTTCCACAGAGAAAGCAAACCACTGCTGAGAAATGCTTGAAACCAGGGATTCGAAAGTGTTTTTTTTTTTCACTCTAACATCAACGAGGAGCTCCGGATGATGTTCGATTGGAAGTAAGGAAAGCTTTGAACCAGGCAAGGAAAAGGGCACGATAGGAAGAGACTTCTGTTTCCAAAATATATTCAGAAGAGCTGAGTTGCCTGCGTAATCTAGGGTGTGGTTTTATCACGGAAATGGCAGATCAGCAAGCAACGAAGAGAACTTTATACTACCAGTGGGCAAAACCACAGGGAAAAAAATGGTTCAAATGGCTCTGAGCACTATGGGACTTAACGTCTGCGGTCATCAGTCCCCTAGAACTTAGAACTACTTAAACCTAACTAACCTAAGGACATCACACACATCCATGCCCGAGGCAGGATTCGAACCTGCGACCGTAGCGGTCGCGCGGTTCCAGACTGTAGCGCCTAGAACCGCTCGGCCACTCCGGCCGGCAAAACTACAGGGAAATGAGAGATACCCGCAGACAAGAGAAGAAATTGAACTTAAAGCAGAGTTACTAGTTTTCTGTTAATCGACGACAGATTAGGAGAAAGGATAATAGTTTTTAGCGGGAGAGCAGGGAGAGAGGCTCTCAGAAGTAAACAAGACATTTTTATGGATGGTAGTTCAAATGCTATAGCAAACAGTTTTCACAAATATACACCATCCACGCAGACTTTGTGATTACAAATAATAATACAAACATCTATCCAGTAGCCTTCACATTATTGCCAAACATAAGAAAAGAGACATACATCAGTCTTTTTCGAAATTTAGTGGAAAATATTGCAGAATGGAAACCTGCAAACGTGACCGCAGATATCGATCCCTGGGATTGAAGTTGGGCTACCGACAGCCGAAGTGTGTGGATGTTACTTCCACATGCAAAAGTCTCTCTGGAGAAAAGTGCAGGATGTAGGACTTACTAATGAGTATAAAGAAAATGCAGAAGTGGGATGCCGCGCTGGTGTTTGTACGCCCTCAAGATGTTTGTGGTGGCTGGCTCGAGATACATTCACGGGCACCAGATATCCCCAGGCCTTGTAGATAGATGGTTGGAAAATGAACAAAACCTATCAACATTGGAAGTCGCTATAAAGAGTGCCATCGAACGACCAACGCTATAGAAGGCTGGCACCACAAAATTAACAACATACTTGCTAAACCAAATTCTACAATCAATGACGTAACAAGGTGTATGAAAAGAGACGCAGAAAATTCAGCAAGCGTATTAATGAGGACAGAACTGAGTATGGAAGGTAAACGAAAAAAAAAACAATCTGCATGAAACGGCTGAGAGGCTGGAAAAATTGTAAAAAAGTATGAAGACGATGGTAAGATCAGGGCTTGCTTGAAAATTATCTCTTACCTACAAAAGCTTGACTAAATTCGTCGGAATATGTATAGAAAATGTGCAAAATGTAAATAGCAACTTATAAACAAAAATTAAAAAATATATATATTGATGATGCTTATAAGCTGATTTTAAACACGTCTAAATGACAATAATTTACTTTTGTCATTTAGCCAGCCCAAAGTCTGGAAAAACCTTGGCTCAATTCTATGGCCGGCCATACCGAATATGGTTTTCTTTAGTTTCTCAGATCATTCCAGCCACATACTGGGGTGGTTCGTTAAGGAGGCCATGGCTGCTTCCTTCCTGTCCTGTAACCACAAATCCGAGCGAGAGCTAAAAAACAGTAGACGCGATGTAAAACACCAAACACAAAATTTGTTTTCGCTAGGTTGTTATGATGATGAATGAAGATATACTTAGCTAAAATTAAACATATCAGTGGAATGTAAACTTCATTTATTTCTATGAGTGAACTTATCTCTAACGATCAGATTCATCAGCTACTTAAATGTTATTCATTGTCTTGGCGATATTTTCTGACTTTTGTAGGATCACTTTGTTAAGAGCCCATTCTCTCAGGAAGGGGCGGACATGTCAAGTTGAAATTCATGTCAGGTACTGACGTCTACGGTCACCTCGCTTTGTAAAAATGTAAAATTCTAAGTCAATACAGTCAATAGATAGGGCCATTTATGTGACATATTTTGAAACTTGCAAACATACTCATCAGAACCTATAGATGAACAATCGGGATACATAATTAAGTTGGTACAGAACCCTTAGAGCGCAAGTAGTACTCTCTCTCTCTCTCTCTCTCTCTCTCTATATATATATATATATATATATATATATATATATATATATATATATATATATATTCCATTGCTAGCTGGTTACATATATAATTTGCTTCCTCCCCTTCTTGTGCTATGAGAATTTGGTCACCAGCAAACAGTAAATGGTGTAGATATGTTCCATCTGCAGTCTCCAAACCCATTCTCTAACATTTACTGATTCCAATATCTATATATACTGTGTCCATCCTAAGAATCGTCAGGCTCGTTTTCTCTGGTGTTTTGGCAGAAATTTGCAGTTTCGTTTTTGCAATGTGTAGATGGAGTCAGCTCAGACAAATACTGCTAATCGCGTCTTTCATGCAACGACCAGTGTCGACGGTCGACGGAAAGCGTCTCTTTGTTTCTCGTTACAAACAAAATTACATCTAAAACGGTATTTTGGGTACCTATTCAACAGAGCGGTCCCAGATTGGTCTAGTCCGATATTCGTTTTATCGATATGTATTAACAGGAATAGTAAAACAGGAAGAATAACCGGTATTCTAGTAGCGACTGAGCAGTGCTACTGCGTGGCTATAATAGTCAAAGCGGACCCAGGTGGTGCTGTCGCTGCTGAAGTACTAATTATTCTTCGTGTTTCATCGTCCATGGTAGCACAAAAATCAAATGGCTCTGAGCACTATGGGACTTAACATCTGAGGTCATCAGTCCCCTAGAACTCAAAACTACTTAAACCTAACTAACCTAAGGACATCACACACATCCATGTCCGAGGCAGGATTCGAACCTGCGACCGCAGCAATCGTGCGGTTCCGGACTGAAGCGCGTAGAACAGCTTTTTTTTTCATTTTTGTTCGATATAGTTCGTTGCGTTTGGTCTGGGCGGACGTCACAATACATCCGTTCAAGTTGATCGTTGATTCCTTGACTAAGTTTTTTTATTACAGAGAGCACGCAGCCCTCTGACCGAACACGTTGAGCTACCGTGCCGGCCTCGGCAACCGCGGCCGGCCATGGTAACACATATCGATAAAACAAATATCGCAGCAGACAAATTTGGACGCGCTCTGTCGAATAGACCCGTAAAATTCCACTGTAAATATAATTTTGATTATAACGGTAAACAAACCAACGCTTTCTGTTGACAATGGGCGTCGCACGAAAGCAGTATTTGCTTGGGCTGACTCCATCTACACACTACAAAAACGGAATTGTAAATGTCTGTCGAAAGTCCAGAGAAAATTCGACTGCCGACTCTTAGAAGGGACTGACACTTGTGGTATGGGGCAACCTTGTATCAGGCCTTTGCTTTTTCTACATTTCTGTGAAAGTATATAACCAGTTTTTATCGGCATGTACACGGTCCAGTCACATTAATGTGACCACCACCTATGTTCGACGTCAATGTGCAATAGCCACTTACAGACGGCAGATGGCAGTAATAGCGGCGGAGGGTACATAAATGGTGTCACAGGGGGGGGGGGGGGGGGGGGAGATGCAGAAAATCAGTGCAGTCGTTGTCGTAATGCGGAAACGGAGTGATTTATCTGACGTCCAAAACGGCATGGTCGTTAGCTTACGAACCAGGGGTGGAAGCGCTTCCGAAAAGGCTAAGACTGCAAACTGTTCGCGTGCCGCCGTGGTTAAAGTAATAGCTACAAGCGCAAACGAAGTTGTCACTCGGCGCGGTGACTGATGGGAGCGACAGTAAAGGCATTTCCCATTTACAGTCGCTCCCGTCAGCCACCGCACCGAGTGTCAAGTTTGTTTGCGCGAACTATATCGTTGTTGTTGTTGTTGTGGTCTTCAGTCCTGAGACTGGTTTGATGCAGCTCTCCATGCTACTCTAACCTGTGGAAGCTTCTGCATCTGCCAGTACCTACTGCAGCCTACATCCTTCTGAATCTGCTTAGTGTATTCATTTCTACGATTTTTGCCCTCCACGCTGCCCTCCAGTACTAAACTGGTGATCCCTTGATGCCTCAGAACATGTCCTACCAACCGATCCCTTATTCTAGTCAAGTTGTGCCACAAACTCCTCTTCTCCCCAATTCTATTCAGTACCTCCTCATTAGTTATGTGATCTACCCATCTAATCTTCAGCATTCTTCTGTAGCACCACATTTCGAAAGCTTCTCTCCTGATAACGACGTCCTCTTGAGTAGTCCCCGCCAGGAGATCCGAATGGGGGACTATTTTACCTCCGGAATATTTTACCCAAGAGAACGCCATCATCATTTAATCATACAGTAAAGCTGCATGTCCTCGGGAAAAATTACGGCTGTAGTTTCCCCTTGCTTTCAGCCGTTCGCAGTACCAAAACAGCAAGGCCGTTTTGGTTAGTGTTACAGGGCCAGATCAGTCAGTCATCCAGACTGTTGCCCCTGCAACTACTGAAAAGGCTGCTGCCCCTCCTCAGGAACCACACGTTTGTCTGGCCTCTCAACAGATACCCCTCCGTTGTGGTTGCACCTACGGTACGGCTATCTGTATCATTGAGGCACGCAGGCCTCCCTGCCAACGGCAATGTCCATGGTTCACGGGGTGGGGGGAGGGGGGGAGGGACTATATCGTTCATGGCAAAATGGCGCAATCCAAATCCGGTGCCGAGACAGTTTTGGTGCATCACGTGCCGCAGATGACAGGGATGAATAACGGCTGCGAAGATGTGCACGGGCGAACAGACATGCAACTGTTTAACAACTGACTGTCCAGATGAACCAAGAGGCTATCAACAGTGTCTACTCAAAAACCGTTCAGTGAACGTTGCTGCGTATGGGCCTACGCAACAGGCGTCTGATTCATGCACCCATGCTGACTGCTGTTCATCGGCGACGAAGGCTGGAATTCGCACGTCAATACCACAAATGGACGTCTGCTGAGTGGCGACGGGTGTCCTTTTCATATGAATCACTTTCTACGCTCCATCGGACAGATGGTCATTGGCATGTCTTCGAGGCGTTTCCTGGGTGATCTTGTCATTCTGAAAGGCAAAATGGATCGACACAAGCATGCACCTAACCTTGGGATCGATGTCCATCTCTATATGCAGTTGGTTTTTCCTCTACTCGATGGCATCTACCAACAGGGCAATGTAACGTTTCACGCAGCTCGTATGCGTGGTTCGAAGAGCGCCGGGATAAGTTTACCGTATTCCCGCGGACACCAAACTACCCGGATTTAAATCTAAGCGAAAATCTGTGGGACCATGTCGAGAATTCGTACCTGCGACCGTAGCAACCGCGTGGTTCCGGACTGAAGCGCATAGACCCGCTCGACCACAGCTGCCGGCCGTGTCAGGGATCCTCAATCGTGAAACCTAGCGCAGCTTGCCAAGGCACTGCAGTCGACATGGCTCCACATTCATGTAGAATATCATCTGCTCTCTTCTTGCACATCCGCGCTGTTAAAGGTGGTTATTAAGGCTTCTGGACTGGTGGCCACATTAATATGAATGGACCACGTATTATCTTTATACATTTCTTCTCTTACTTTAATTAAGGTTCTGCCATATATAATGGTTTCCGAAGCAAATTCCTTGGAATGGTATTCTATGCCTTGTGTAAATCTATGAACATTAATCGTATGTTTTTTTTCTTATTCTCTCTACTTTTTCAAAGTTGGTCGTACTGATAAAATATAATCTATAGTTGATCTATTAGATGTGAAACCACATTGTTCTTCTTGGGTCCAAATATTAGTTCTGCTCTGGTTTTTATTACTATCCTCAAAATTCTCATTAATGAGTCTGTAAGACATATTCCTGGAAAAGTCCAACAAATTATGCACCCATTTCTTAAATTTGGTAGTAATATAATATAGTTTCATTTCCTTAGGTAATAAGTCTGTAATAATTTGTTGAAATTCTTCTTATCATCTAGAAAAAATAAAGTTACGTAATTAATATCTTGTCTGCCTGCAGATGCATGTCTGCGGTCGTAGCATTCTGTTGGGATCTCCGCACCTCATTACCGTGGAAGTCCGTTAGAGGACCAAACACAAAAGAGTTCAGTCCAATAATAAAGTGGAATATCGGGCGGTAATTCGTTTTGTGCACCTGAAGGGGAACAACGCTGCAACAATCCATACTGAGTTGGTCCAAGTGCATGGCAACAAATGTGGAAATGTTTCAGCTATGTCAGTCAATCCAAATAGTTTTTGTAGACGCCTCATCACCATAGATGTCCGCTCCGATAGCTAAGTGGTCAGCGCGACAGAATGATGTGCAAAGGGGCCCGGGTTCGATTCCCGATTGGGTCGGAGATTTTCTCCGCTGAAGGACTGGGTGTTGTGTTGTGTTGTACTCATCATCATCATCAACATCATCATCATCATAATCTCATCGCCAAAAGACTTCCACCAGGCGACTGGTCTACCCGACAGGAGGCCCTAGACACACGACATTACATTTCATCACCATAGATGAATCCTGGATGTATTACTGTAATCCCGTAACAAAGGAGGAAAGCAAGTAGTGGAAACGTGTGGGTTCACCACCGCTGAAAAAGATTACGACCCAACAACCATCGAGCAAGGCACTGATGAGTGTTTCTGGGAACTACCATGGTGTAGTGCTAACAGATTATGCTCGTAGGGAACAAACCGTCACAGGGGCGTACTACTGAAAGCTACTGACGAGATTACAGGACCCTGTCAAGACGAAACGTAGCGAGAAACTGTCAAATTTGCTATTTTAGCTCCACGGCAATGCCCTAGCTCGTTCAGCACAGGACGCTGTCGACTTTATCCCCTTTCCTCAGATAAAGAAACCACTGTGTGGCAGGCATATCCAGAATCATGATGAGATGATTTTCGAGGTGGAACGTTTCCCGAATAGCCAAAGTGCAGACTTCTACAGCCAAGGCCTGCGCCAAGTCATCCATCGTTGGGGAAAATATACCGTATTGAAGAGTGATTACACTGCTTGACAGTGCACTGGCACATCTATCACCCCCAAACATGTAATTCCCCCGTGTTTCACCTAGTTGTAGTCATTTTATTTGTAAATCAGCTTCACTGTAACCATCAATAACATAGCTAATATCATTCGCAAACAAAAACACCTATACTTCTGTCAAGTCATCAGGTGAATCACTTGTAAATATAAAAAACTATGAAATGGCTTTCTCTCTTCCTGACATACATTTACTCTCTACTACCTTTGGGAAAAATATACTGCCTTACAAAAAACGTGAAGCACTTAGAACACATGGTCGGACGTCAATGTAAATTTGTACACGCACGCACCAGGGGTGGGCACGTGAACGGTTAGAGTTTCAATTCTCCTTGACAGGTAGAAGAGTGCATTAGTGTTTTTCGTGTTTAGTGTTGTTACCAGGCCTGATGTGAATAGCGTTAGATGTTGAGTCATCACTGTGTAGGACATGGAAGTGATGCATATCATGTGAGATAGCATTATCAGCACCGGACAGAGTTTCAAAAAAATGGTTCAAATGGCTCTGAGCACTTCTGAGGTCATCAGTCCCCTATGACTAAGAACTACTTAAATCTAACTAACCTAAGGACATCACACACATCCATGCCCGAGGCAGGATTCGAACCTGCGACCGTAGTGGTCGTTCGGTTCCAGATTGTAGCGCCTAGAACGGCTCGGCCACCCCGGCCGGCGACAGAGTTTGAAAGGGGCATTATTGTGGGTTTCCATTCGGCCGGCTGGTCGGATCGCGCAATATCCATATTTGTAGGGCATTCGGATGGGTGTACTGAAAACTGCACCCACTGAAATTTGCGCCCAGAGAAATCTGCGCCCAGAAAGGGGCGAGGAAGGGTCCTCTAATCCCCTTTACCGTAGGTAAGAGAGCTAAGGGACGCTACCTAGAGGTTTCCGAACACGCATTTTCAAGCTATACTATACAGACCGCTGCGAACTGAGAAGGTCAATGTTAAGAGTGCATTGACAGCTTTCTACAAGTAATCGATGCACCTTGCAAAATCATGGAACATATATCAGATGCTGTTTCAGATCCTTGTCATTTGATTAAAGCTTCAGAAACAAAGCTTCCCACGATTATACAAAAATCAGTTGACAGTTTTCACAAGATTCCTGAAGACGGTATTCCTGCACAAATTTCATGACTAAGAAAATTTTTTCCGAAACTGTTCCCAGCTGTATATTAGCGCTAAGGTTTTTCTTAACTTTGTGTGTTTCGATAGCGTTATGTAAGCGAATTATTTCTTTCAAAAATCAAATTAATGAGAATTATCTTGGGTCTTCTATGAATCAAACACGACTATCTAATTTAGCAGTTAGTCAATAAAAATGGGCTGGCCTAAGATATCGATGTTGTTGTTGTTGTTGTTGTTGTGGTCTTCAGTCCTGAGACTGGTTTGATGCAGCTCTCCATGCTACTCTATCCTGTGCAAGCTTCTTCATCTCGCAGTACCTACTGCAACCTACATCCTTCTGAATCTGCTTAGTGTATTCATCTCTTGGTCTCGATATCGATGAAGAAATTTCAAAATTTGCAGTCAAAAAAGAAGGAAGAAATTCTAAGCTACGTGCTAGTCACCTGTCACTAGGGAGATATTCGGTTACTTGTTTTGCTTCATTAATAATCAGTTAGACTATGTATTTTCAGTTCCTTTAAATGTGTTTTACGTATTCGTTTCAATCGATAAAAACTGTTTGCGAAGTAGTTAACATTATACTTTGATTACTCAGTCACGTATGTACAGAAACTTCTAGGCACAAATACAGAGGGGTTCAAATAAATGTATCCACTGTTTAAAAGTCCATAACTTGCAAACTAATTGACGGAGTTGTCTCATTTTTGGTGAAAGTGTAGCTTAAAGTCCAACTTAAAGATATCACTGCAGGTGCTCGAAATGGTCACCATTAACATTCACATACAAACGATGCCGCTGAACTGCAGCACGAACTACTGACTGCAACGTGTTCAGTTGGATATTTGCACATGAATGTACGATGGATTCTCGAAGTTCATCCAATGTGCGTGGCTTTTGTCGATAAACGACGTCGTTTAGTGTTCGCCACAGGTAAAAGTGCAGAGGAGTTAGGTCTGGGGAACGTGGTGGATACTCCACAGCCCCTCTAAGGCCTATCCATCTTCCTGGTAGATTTTCGTCGAGATACGCCCTAACACGATTTTGGTAGTGGGCTGGAGCACCATCTTGTTGAAGTAAACTCTTCCGTCTCCATACAAGTCTCGGATGGTAGGTAAAATGGATGTCTGAAGCTTCTGAAGGTACACCTCACCGGTAACTGTGCCATCAAAGAAGAATGGCCCAATCAAGCCCCGGTAAGACAACCCACACCACACATTTACTCCTGGCAAATTCACGGCTTTGTATACATGGACGTTCGGATTTTCGGCGGCCCAGTAGATGCAATTGTGGCGATTTACTGTACCATTGAGTTTGAACTGTGCATCATCAGACCACACAATCATTTCTGTAAACTCCTCATCGTTGCGCACCATGTTAGTAAACCACTCGCAGTACTCCATTCTACAATATGGGTCGTCCTCGTTCATTGCTTGTAGCAATCATGGGATGTAGCATTTACACTTTGCTGTCTTCAAAATTCGCCGAACACTTGAGCGACTCACTCCAGTTTCACGGGCACACTGTCTCACACACTTCTGTGGTAAGCGAGTGAATTGTTATAACACACGACGGAAGTTAGCTGGACTTGTTACTGTTACAGGTCGTCCAGATCGTTGTTTGTGTACATCTTTAACGCAGCCTTCGGCTTCAAATTTGTCTCGAATGCGACGAATCGTTAAATGTGTCGGTGGCTCTGTTTGATAATCATTTCGCCATTGCTGTTGAACCTCATTAATGTTTTCGTACTTAAAATACCACTTCAAAACTGGCTTCCTTTCATTGAATGTAAGCCTTGCGCCAACCATGATTACTCGAGTAATTACACTGACTATCTGGCGACTGTCATCTGACAAAACAAAACAACGCAATACAACGCTTGTGTGGCGATTGCCGGAACTACAAACTATTACACTACCAAAGATGAGACAACTCCGTCATTTAGTTTGGCAGTTATGGTCTTTTAAACACTGGATACGTTTTTTGGACCCCTCTGTATTGTATTTTACGTTTTTGTGAGGTTGGAAATTTGGGGGGGGGGGGGGGAGGGGGGCAGAGAAATTTCTGGAGTTCATCAAGGAAAGACCACGTAAAGGACACAGAAGTGATAAAGGTAGCGGAAACTGAGAAGGCGTATTTGATGTGTTGGTTCGAAAGGAATTACAGTGGTACAGACATGCAAGAAGAATGGAAGAAACGAACGTACCAAAACTGATACTGGGATGAAAAATTGAGGTAAGATGAAGAAGAAGACAGCGATCGATGACTACCTGGCTCCAAAATGCACTGACGACAATGAGAAGATCCGACACAGAAGAAGAGCATACACAAGATCGAAGTACCTGGAAGTACATTTTGAAGAGAGGCTGTGAAGTACTTGCTTAGTAAAATGGTTCAAATGACTCTGAGCACTATGGGACTTAACATCTGAGGTCATTAGTCCCCTAGAACTTAGAACTACTTAAACCTAACTAACCTAAGGACATCACACACATCCATGTCCGAGGCAGGATTCGAACCTGCGACCGTAACAGTCGCGCGGTTCCGGACTGAAGCGCCTAGAACCGCTCGGCCGCCGCGGCCAGCACTTACTTGGTACTCATTGTAATAAGTTCCGAGTGTACTTTTACATTGGAGACAAACCTCGGTATTGACGAGATTCTCAATAAACAAAAGAGAAAATAATAATTTAAAAATCCTACACTCTATACTGCCAAACTAAGGACAGTTCTTTTTCCCTTGTGTTTGACTCTTCATTCCGTTGAGAAGCACTGGGTACATCTCCTTATCTTTCTGCTTTTTCGACAACAAATTTTGTAGCTTCCTTAAATAGAGACGATCTGTGTCGCTCAGGCTCCTCGCTGTCGGTGGGCGTCAGCGCGCCAGAAGAGCCGTGATGACGTTCGCTAACGGTCGGCGCCGCACGCGCCGCAACGAAGGTCGCGCATTATACTCAACGGAAAAAGCGCAGAGTGCGCTGTGTACGGGAGGGGGGCCAGCGGGCGCTATCTGCCGGCCCTGCAGGCTGCGGGTCGCTATCACGCGCGAGGACACCTGCCGTCGCTTGCGAGTGACCCGGGCAAGAACAGTACTGGCACAGAAAACCTTAAGTTGCTTTACGCGGTGGTGTACATGATGGCAAATGGTAATTTCATATCAGTATGTTTTGGTGTTGTTGGAATGATGATTTCTAAACTGTTGTAAAATCCCCAGTCCTGAAAACGTTCTTATGACCGCAACGTGATTTTTGATGCACTAATTACTGCACACAGTGTACAATGTTAAGCAGAGCAGAAGAGAGACAGTTTCGGTGGTTATTCAGATATTTTTTCCGAGTATTTTGGTATAACGGATCCGTGGTTTCTGGTGGCTGCTTTACAGTGTAATTACACTATCTCATAAAATGCGTCTAGATACCCCTGTGTAACTGGAAACTGTCCACCAGATGTCACGAATATAAAAGGAGGCGGGGAGTATTGTGTTGTCAATAGAGAAGCTGTAATAGCGGGATGTGTCGCTCAGGAGAGGTCAGTGACTTCGAACGTGACTCTTCACTGCATGCCCCTTGAACGACAAATCCATCAGAGACATTTGAAGCCTACTATGTCTGCCCAAGTCAACTGCTGGTGATGTGACTGTAAAGTGAAACACAAAGGACAACCACAGCTAAACCAGGACAAAAATGGTTCAAATGGATCTGAGCACTATGGGACTTAACTTCTGAGGTCATCAGTCCCCTAGAACTTAGACTACTTAAACCTAACTAACCTAAGGACATCACACACATCCATGCCCTAGGCAAGATTCGAACCTGCGACCGTAGCGGTCGCGCGGTTCCAGACTGTAGCGCCTAGAGCCGCTCGGCCACCCCGGCTGGCTAAACCAGGACAAGGCGTACCTCATGTACTCATGTGTCGTTATGCACTGCGGAGGGTAGTTGTAAAAAATATCACATAAAATCAGCGAAAGGAATCACTCTTGACTTCTAAACTGCTACCAGCAGTCCAGCTTGTAGAATAACTGAGCGTAAGGAGTTAAAAAGAATTGGGTACAATCGTCGAGCAGCTGCTCATAATCCACCCATTTCTGTAGTCGGTACCAAGGGACACTTGAAGTGGTTTAAAGAGCGACGCCAATGGACAATAGAACGATTTGGAGCGATGAAACAAGCCATACCCTCTGCCGTACCTTGGGTTTGACGAATTCTTTATAGTGCCAACAGAGGAGTATGGTGTAAGTATGTTACGGTTTGGCGATGTTTATCGTGGTGAGGCTGTGGTCCGCTTTTCCGCTTAAGAAATCGCTAAATGCGGAAGGATATAAATACGTTTTAGAGTATGTTTTAATGTGTACTATAGACAAACAGTTCAGAGACGATAACTGTATCAGCATGACATTGCACTCTTTCCTAAAGAAGCATCTGTGACACAATGGTTTCTGAACGATAACATCCCTGAAATACAGGGTGATTATCATTAAACTTTCAAAACGCTGTAGCAATAACACCACTCATCGGAATGACGTCAAATTGCAGCGGAATATTATCGGAGAAGGGGGAAATCGTACTGCAGAAGAAAAAAAATTGTGTGAAAATTGATCAATAGATGGCGTTGTATCTGTCAGAATACGTAAATGAAAACACCTGTCATGCGCACGACCCATTAAAATGTCGTGTGACTAGGGCCTCCCGTCGGGTAGACCGTTCGCCGGGTGCAGGTCTTTCGATTTGACGCCACTTCGGCGACTTGCTCGTCTATGGGGATGAAATGATGATGATTAGGACAACACAACACCCAGTCCCTGAGCGGAGAAAATCTCAGACCCAGCCGGAAATCGAACCCGGGCCCTTAGGATTGACATTCTGTCGTGCTGACCACTTTTTTTTAATTGAACGAATACACAATGCAACAGTTATTCGAGGTACAATTTAAACATATACAAATGATTGTTCGTTTAACAAAATATTAGAAAAACATTAAATACAACAAAATATAACACATTCTGTCTTCTTTTTTTTATGCATGAGAACGTGGATAAGGGTGTTGCATCATGTGGCGGGTAGGCATGGCACACCCCAACTTTGTGGGGGGTCAAGGAAGACGCTGCGGAGATAACCGGCAAAGGCTTGTCGGTAAGATGGTCTTCGGGTGAGAGTGCTATGTGCGGTCACAACTTTGTACCAGAAGTCGAGGACTGTATGCGGACCACTCTGAAAGAGGTATTCTAAAGCCTGTCCTCGAAACCAGATGAGTTTATGGTGCTTAGCAAGAGGGCAGTGAAATGTCTGGGGCAACAACAAGAAATTTGGGGTTACCGTCGTTGGCGGGGCGCCGAGGTAAAAGCCCACTATTCGTTGGATGAGGAGCCAAACGTTTCGGTTTAGGGGGCACGTAAGACGGTGCTCGTCGGTGTCTTCGAGCTGACTGTCAGGGCAGAGTGGGGAGGTGGCCATTCCAATGCCATAAAGCAGACTATTAGTCGGGAATTTGCCATAGACTAAAACATACCAGAGTGCAGACACAGACGACGGTAAAAAGTGTGCGTGTACACATCCCCAAACCGTTCGCCAGTTAATATCAGGGTGCTGTAGCACCGTGGGGTCGCAAGGGTCGGACAGCATAAACAAACGATAATAGTCTTTTGTACGGCGAGGACGGGTGACTGGAAGATCGGCCCGAACGTAGATGAGTTCTATGAAACAATTGTCGACATGGTACAATAATGGAGAAATAGGTGCCACATTGATTGGTGGATCGAGAGAAGTTGGTCGGAGGATATTTAAGAGATTGCGTGTTAAGGATGGGATCGGCCCCGCCAGTGCCGCAACATAGTATGGACAAAGAGTGCAGAAGATCGTGCCCGCACGTTGACCTTTTGAAGGAGGCAGTGTTAGAGTGGTTTACCGAACTTTGAAAAGTGCCCCTGCTGACACGAAATATTCAAAGGCTGACTAGATGCGGCGGCCAAGGAATAAAGGCATTGGGAGGATCTGGGCGACGTGTACCAGTTTAGGGGCAACATACATGTTGACATAGGACACACGTTGGAGATGGTTTACCACTCAGCTACCGGGGGCGGACCACGACCCATTGAAGTTGGTATAAATACGCCGTGTACATGGCTTTTCCTTCTTTCGCGTCTGCGACGTTCTCCATGACTGTCTCAATGCAGCATCGCGCTCTGCTTGTAAAGCTGTATTACAAGAATGATGACTGTGCACACCTCGCTCTGCAGAAGTTCCGAACAGTGAATGGTTTGAAAAAAGGCGTTGGTCCGATGACTGCCGTGGGTCTTGAGATAATGATTCGTAAATTCGAAAATACGGGTTCTTTTGATGTGTAACCTGCTAGAGGAAGGAAACGAATTGATTCGACGTCAATGGAAGCAGTGGCCACAGCAATGCAGGAGGAGACGAGTGGTGGAGTACAAACGTGTAGTGCACGGAGAATTGCCCGAACATTGGACATACCCGTGAATCCTACGAAACATCTGCTACCCATTCAAAATTACCCATGTGCACGAGTTGCTTCCTGCTGACCTGCCAGCAAGAGAGACGTTTGCTTTAGAATTTCTTGCTCGCATGGAAGTGGACAATGATCGGCCGTAGAAGATTTTGTGGACAGACGAAGCCCATTTCCATCTGACAGGGTATGTCAGCACTCAGGATTGTCGAATATGGGCAACAGAAAATCCATACGCAAATCAACCAGTACCAATTCATCCTGAAAAGGTCACTGAGTGGTGCGGATTTACGGCATCATTTATCATAGGGCCCTATTTTTTCGAGGAGACAGGTGCTTCGCGTCCTGTTACCTGTACCGTTACTGGTAAGCGCTATGAGTGTCTTTTGCGCAACCACACCATTCCAGCTCTCCAACAGCGTGGATGTGTAGATGGGATCATTTCTATGCAAGATGGTGCACCTCCGCACATTGCAAATCCAGTTAAGCAGCTGCTGAAGCGCCATTTCGGAAATGCTAGAATTATCAGGCGCCATTTCCCTACAGCCTGTCTGTCCTGATCACCTTATCTTAATCTGTGTGACTTCTGGGTGTGGAGCTATCTGAAAGATGTTGTGTTCAGTGTTCCCGTTGCAAACTTAACTGCATTGAAGGCACGCATGCGCAATACATTCTGAACGTGATCACGGAAACACTTCGATCAGTTGTGGAACTTGCCGTTTCTCGATTTCAACTTGTTGCAAAAAACGGTGGACAGCATACTGAACATGTTTTGCGCCAGTCGCACGGAAGTTAATAACCCGATTTGATTGTGATTGGTGCTTTTACGCTGTTTTTGACCTCAGGGCAATTGAAAACCCACGTGATTGATGCTTTTTATGCAGTTTTTGACCTCAGGACAACTGAAAAACCGACGTGATGCTTTTTATGCGGTTTTTGGATTCAGGACAATTAAAAAGCGATTTTTCCCATCCGGTGTGAAATGGCTTGTAACTAATAGTATCATACCTGTACACCTATGCATACTGAGTAGTATAGTTTGTTTAACGTCAAACGTACACCTTACGCATTGTTGTATGAGTCATTTGTGATTTGTAGTCGACCACTATTGAATTATGATGCTTACAGCTCCATCTATTGCTACATTTTGTAACTATTTATTTTTCTTCTGCCATACGTTTTCCCCCTTCTCCGATAATATTCCGTTGCAATTTGACGCCATTCTGACCAGTGACGTTGTTTCTACAGCGGTTTGAAAGTTTAGCTTTAATTATAATCACCCTGTAGACTGGCCTGCCCAGTGTCCCGACATTAATCTAATGGAACGCCTTTGGGATGATTTATAATGTCAACTTCCAGACGACAACGTCCAACATAACGACCTCCTAAGATTTCAGTTCCTAAGGAACAATGGGCTGCCATTACTCCACACACATTCAAAGATTGCACAGAAAGTGTCCCCAGAAGAAATCCATCCCTCCTAAAGACGGAATGTGGATGCATCTCACTGATATCCACCAATAGGGGACCGTATACTTTTGATCACATAGTGTACATATCATTAGACTTCTTAACCCTATTTATCTTTATTGCACCGAAAAGATTTCCTCAACAGTGGAAATGCCAACGTTATCGGCTGTGTGTTCTGTTTGGAAACAAACTTGTTCCATGCACCCACAGTGTACACTGTGGTGAATGAAGTCATGGGATACCCACTAATATTGTGTAGGACTTTCTTTTGCCTAGCGTAATGCAGCAAGTCAATGTGGCATGGTCACAACAAGTCGTTGGAAGTTTCCTGCATAAATATTGAGCCATTCTGCCTCTATAGCCGTCTATAATTGCGAAAGTGTTGCCGGCGCAGGATTTTGGGCACGATCTGACCTCTCCAATATGTCCTACAAATGTTCGGTGGGATTCATGTTGGGCGATCATTCGCTCGAATTGTCCAGAGTGTCCTAAAGATCAGTCGTAAACAACTTGGCCCAGTGACGTGAAATAGTTGTTTGGGAACATGGAATACATGAATGGCTGCCAGTGGTCTCCAAGTGGCCGAACATATCACTCCCAGTCAGTGATCGGTTCATTTGGACCACTGGACCCAGTCCATTCCATGTAAACACAACCCACACAACTATTGAGCCATCACCAGGTCGCATAGTGCCTTGTTGGCAACGTAGGTCCGTGGCTTCGTGGGTTCTGCGCCGCACTCGAGTCCTTCCATCAGCTCTTACCAACTGAAATCTGGATTCACCTGACTAAGCCACGATTTTCCAGTCGCCTAGAGTCCAACCGACACAGCCATGAGCGCAGGGGAGTCCATGTAGACGATTCGAGCTGTTAACAAAGGCACTTTCGTCGGTCTTCTGCTGTCATAGCCCTTAACTCTAGATTTCGCTGCACTGTCCTAACGGATACGTTCGTCATACGTTCCACATTGAATTCTGCAGTTATTTCGCGCAGTAGGGCTTGTCTGTTAGCACTGACATCTCTACGTAAACGCCGCTGCTCTCGGTCGTTAAGTGAAGGCCGTCGACCACTGCATTCTCCATGGCGAGAGTTAATGCCTGAAATCTGGTATCCTGGGCACACGCTTGAAACTGCGAATGTCGAAATATTGAATTCCCTCACGATTTCCAAAATGGAATGTACCATTATTCTATCTCCAACTACCATTCCGCGTCCAAAGTCTGTTAATTCCCGTCGTGCGGCCATAATCACGTCGGAGACCCTTTCACATGAATCACCTCAGTACAAACGACAGGTCCGTCAACGCACTGACCTTTTATACCTTGTGTACGCGATGCTACAGCTCTCTGTATATGTACATACCGCTATCCCATGATTTCTGTTACCTCAGTTTAGATCTGAGAGTTCAGCGTAGCAGTCGGACGCGAGCGTGAACAAACGTGGACTTAAACAATTTGTGGCGAAAGGACATGTGCGGAAGAATACCCCCCCCCCCCCTTGCGTCCCTCACGCAGAGCTCCGAAGCCACATCGGTGATAAGCGCTACTGCGAAAGCAGAACTCACGCATGTCATATGAATTCTGAATTACTGATCACTTCTGTACGCCGTGGTGGACCGTCGTTAGTCTTAACACTCTATGCAAAAACAGAAAACGAAGAGCAACGCATTACAGAAAGGAAAATGGAGTACACAAATCAGACTGTATTGGCTACGGCACAAATACTGGTTGAGATAGTTCAGGTGCGGGGTCTACAGGTATGTTACGTAATCATAGCGCAAATCCCCCCTCCCCCTAAAATTGCCACATTATAATGTCCGCACTATACTTGCTGTTGAGAACAGTACTGTCCACTTTACTCTTCGCCCTCAAGGTTGCATTCAGTACTGCTCAGTTGCATTTTTTATTTTAATTTTTCAGCAGTGTTAGTACATCAACAGCTATGTGCGTTAACAGAGATACACAGCAATACGTACAGGTTTGCTGATGAAGAGTTGACCAATATGCACCTCCTGTATGTGTTCACTAAATCCTGTGGAAGAGCGGCAAAACGACGCAGTGCTGAGCAGTTCCTGCAGCGACGGCAACCACACCACAGCATTTTCACATCTGTCTGAGAGTCGCTGGATTACTCTGTGTTGTGTGTTGTACGTTTTGATGACCCCATATTAGAAGCTATTTCACTGATGCGATGATATTTTCACGGAAACAGATGTAACTGAGGTAAAAAAACGAGTAAGTTATGAGTATGTTGTTTGTTTAGAACGAACCACCAGAGACCACGTACACGTCGCTGGTACCAAATCACGTGGTAAACATCTTTCAACAGCCTCCGAAATTTTGTCGGCCGAGCACAGTTTAAGCATGTATATAAATAGCTTAGCGCAGCGTTTTTTAAACTGTGTTTCGCCCAACTCTTGTTTTCAGCGTAATTTACATGCCATTTTCATAACATTCAAGAAAATAACTTTAAAAAATGAAAATTAACGTCTCTGCGAAATTTTAGTAACAGGGCAAATATTCCTCGTTTCCACTTGATAACTTGGAAGTTCGGTAATAATTTGACACCTACAGAGAACAATGGTGGATTTGTCGGAGACCAGACGACAACCTTGCAGACGACAAACACAGTAGTGAGGGCAAAATTTCACAAAATGCCATGTGAGGACACGAAAAGTGCTGCGGTCAGATGGTTTTCTCAAGGAGAGATTATAACTTGAATTTTTGATTCAGGCATGAGGTGCATAATTTCTTTTTAGAACACAAATTTAACTGAAATACGGGTTATTTCATAAAAGTTGTGTGCTTCATCTCGAATATGATACTCTCACGAACATCAACGAACCTAGTTTAACCCTTAAAGGCAAACAAATAAATGTATTTATTGCTCACGAAAAATCAATACTTTCAACAGAAAAAACTAATTTTAGACAATTTCTATGCACTGCGATGCGTTATTGCTCCCCATCAACATAACAGCAGACATGGAGCCGAGAGGATTCAACTTTCATCCATAAATCCTAATATAAGGTATGTCTCCTCATATCGTTAAAATTTATATATTTGTAAATTTGCTTACTTAACTTTGGAGTTAATTTTTAAATTACTTTTGAGAGTAAATAAAATATAATCTTATATAATTGTTATTTTTGTTGCAAATAATCTATTTACAGAATAAACGTACTATAGAAACGAACTAGGGGTTCCACTAAAAAAGAGGACATTAACAAGGGTTCCACGTTTCGAAAAGGTTAAGAGACCCTGACCTAGAGGATGACGATGGAAACCCCATTGGCTGTCGCAGATGATGTAACCTAGAAGTCGCAATTCTAGAAAAGTGTAGTGAAACGCAGGAAGACCTGGAGAGGATCGACGTTTGGTGCAGGGATTGGCAGCTGACCCTTAACATACGAGGTGCCAAAAGTCATGGAACAGCGGTATGCACATGCACAGATGGTTGTAGTATCGTGTACACAAGGTATAAAATGGCAATGTGATGCTAGAGCTGCCATTTGTACTCACGTGATTCATATGAAGAGATGTCCGACGTAATTATGGCCGCACGACGGAAATTAACGGACTTTGAACGTAGAATTCTACTTGGAGCTAGACTGATGGTACACTCTCTTTTGGAAATCGTGAGGGAATTCATGGCTGTGTTGAGTAGCCGCCATCTTGTTGTGCAAGCCGGGTGACCTTGAAAGGGACTTAGTCGCTGGCGAGGCAGCAGCGCAGGATTGCGCCAAGTTTTAACTAGGCGCGATCCGCTGCTAAAAAGCATTTCCGGTGCGGCAACGCCCTTCCGCTGCGCGCTGATTGGCTGCCGGGGCGCTCTTATCAGCAGCCGCATCCGCTGGGGGCCCAGTCTCGCTCGTGAGGCAACAGCAGGCTCATTCGACTCGAGGCAGCCGCACAGTACACACAGCCATGCCTTACCGACGAAGGAGATATACAAGGACAATGAGACAAGGATGTAGATACATTCGACATGACTCCTAAGCAAACAGCACAACAGCAACTACTTGGAGGACCTATTACTTTTGTCTACAAGAATGTAGATACATTCGACATGACTCCTAAGCAAACAGCACAACAGCAACTACTTGGAGGACCTATTACTTTTGTACGATGTAAGATTAATTTCTCTTGCACTACTACAGAGGTTGTGAGTGGTAATTCTTGGTTAACTATTATGGCCGCACGACGGAAATTAACGGACTTTGAACGTAGAATTCTACTTGGAGCTAGACTGATGGAAATCGTGAGGGAATTCAATATTCAGAGATCCACAGTGTCAAGGTCATGCCGAGACCATCAAATTTCAGGCGTTAACTCTCATCACGGGCAACGGAGTGGCCGATGGTCTTCACTTAACGACCGAGAGCAGCGGTGTATACGTAGAGATGTCAGTATGGAAATGTCATGTGGCTAGGGCCTCCCGTCGGGTAGACCGTTCGCCTGGTGCAGGTCTTTCGATTTGACGCCACTTCGGCGACCTGCGCGTCGATGGGGATGAAATGATGATGATGAGGACAACACAACACCCAGTCCCTGAGCGGAGAAAATCTCCGACCCAGCCGGGAATCGAACCCGGGCCCTTAGGATTGACAGTCTGTCACGCTGACCACTCAGCTATCGGGGCGGACAGAGATGTCAGTGCTAACACACAAGCCACACTTCGTGAATAACCTCAGAAATCAATGTGAGACGTACGACGAAATATGGCGTTAGTGGGCTATGGCAGCAGACGACCGACACGAGTGCCTTTGCTAACAACACATCACCTGCAGCGCCTCTCCTGCTCTCGTGATCCTATCGGTTGGACCCCACAGGACTGGAAAACCGTGAGTTGGTCGGATGAGTCCCGATTTCAGTAGGTAAAAGCTGATGGTAGGGTTAGAGTGTGGCGAAGAACGCACGAAGCCATGGACCCACCACGTTGTCAACAAGGCACTGTGCAAGCTGGTGGTGGCTCCATAATGGTGTGGGCTGTGTTTACATGGAATGGGTTGGGTCCTCTGGTCCAGCTAAACCGATAGTTGACTGGAAGTGGATATTTTCGGCTGCTTGGAGACCATTTGCAGCCATTCATGGACTTCATGTTGCCAAACATGTCACCGGGTCCCGCGTGTTCGTGATTGGTTTGAAGAACATTCTGGACATTTCGAGCGAATGGTTTAGTCACCCACATCGCCCAATATGAATCCCATTGAACATTTATGGGAAAATGCACCGCCGATACTTTCTCTATTATGGACGACTATTGAGGGAGAATGACTCAATTTCTACAGGGGACTGCCGGCCAATGTGGCCGAGCGGTTCTAGGCGCTTCAGTCTGAAACCGCGCAGCCGCTACGGCGCATGTTCGAATCCTGCCTCGGACATGGATATGTGTGATGTCCTTAGGTTAGTTAGGTTTAAGTAGTTCTAAGTTCTAGGGGACTGATGACCTCAGATATTAAGTCCCATAGCGCTCAGAGCCATTTGAACCGTTTTTTTCTACGGGGGACTTCCAACGGCTCGTTGAGTCCATGCCACGCGGAGTTGCTGCACTACGCCGAGAGAAAGGAGGCCCAACACGACGTTAGCAGATCCAGTGAATTTTGTCACCTCAGTATAAACGAATGTAATGTACTCAGCATAGATTGGTGGAAGTATTTGTTACTGCATGATCACAAGAAATGTAATGATGCTCCACCACAATGGACACATACTCTGTCCAAAGCTCCAATAAATGAAGCATTATCAAAAAAAATTATCAGTGTAAAATTTTATTTCTTCACCATTTATGTAATGTGTATGTATAGAATATGCTTTTTTAATGATTACTGTCGAAGCTGCAGTTTTTTCTTCCCACCAAATGCAATGCTATTCCTCTGAACATCAAAAACCAGTAGTTGTCAGTGTATGCCTGCAGGTCACTTACATTTACTTCTTAGGTAGTTCCATATTTGTGACTTGATACATTGATAAATGCAGGTAGTTTATTATTCTAGCTTTCTTACACACGAGGAAAAGTGACATCAGGTGGTCCATTCGCTGTTGAGGTTATTGAAATCGTTGCGCAACGTAGGATTTGGCAAACACACGGAAAGAAATTTCATAGCTTTGTCCAAAGAACTATTTCTCGCTCTGGTCATGTAGCTTGAAGAAAATCACGCTGATGATCATGTCGTTTACAGACAAGTAGCAAAATAAGATAGTTGTAGCGAAATGTAAGAAGACCTGTAGAGGATCGACGCTCAGTGTATGGATTAGCCGTTGATTTTCAACATAAACAAATTTACATCAGTACGCGCAGTTCCCTTTTACTGGATGATGACACGATTGCCGAACAACCACTAGAAACAGACACATCCATTAAATATCTAGGAGTATGCATATGAAGCTGTTTACAGTGGAACGACTCAAAAAAAGAAAACCAGCTAGTCGTATAATCGTAGGAAAGGGAGAGGCAGACAGATTCATTGGAAGAACCCGCAGAAAGAGTAGTCCATTCACGAAGAAAGTAGCCTCCAAAACCCTCGTTCGATTGTTATAAGAGTAATGTGTGTGGAATCGTATGGGACTTAGCTGCTAAGGTCATCAGTCCCTAAGCTTACACCCTACTTAACCTAAATTATCCTAAGGACAAACACACACACACCCACGCTCGAGGGAGGACTCGAACCTCCGCCGGGGCCAGTTATAAGAGTATTACTCGTCGCTGTGGGGTCCTTACTGGATAGAACTGATACAGGAAATAGAGGACATCCAAAGAAAAGCAGCACGATTCGTCACAGGTTCATTTAGTAAACGCGGAAGCGTCACTGACATCCTCAGCCAATCAGCCAATTACAGTGGCAGATCCTACAAGAGAGGCGTTCTGCGGCACAGTGTGGTTTACTGAAAAAGTTTCGAGAGATAATGCTCCCAGAAGACACAACCAATATATTGTTTTCTGATACGTACATATCGTGGAAAGACAATGAAAGTCAAATGGAGGGATCCTAGCTCACACTGAGGCCTACGAGCAATCTGCTTCGCGACAGGAACAGGGGGGGGGGGGGGGGGGGTGCGAATTACTCTCCGCCATATACACCTTAAGGTTGCTTGTGGAGTATGCATGTGGACTTAGATGTGATGAAGCCCAAAGTTGTGAGTTAAAACCAGTTTCACCTGTCACTTTCTAGGTGTTAACTGTTAATAACTGTAAGACAAATGGAAATGGCTCTGATACTTATTGGTTACGAGTGGCATTCCGTTATCACTACAAACCAGCAAACCCAGGATTCCTTAAGGAATCGAATTCCCATGTATAAAACAGCTTCAAACGTCTGTTTACTTTACAAATGTTAAATACATGACTTTGAGCATGTAAGCGAGAAAAAGTTTAGGAATAGTTTGAAATTATGCTTAAAGTTTGTTGGACGTCCGTAAGTGCTCTGTTATCAAACACCGAATGAATACAGTTTGGGTAATTTGCGCTCCATTTTAATTAAGAGCTCACAAAACTTCATTGGAGTGTTCCTCCACATCCAACCTATTATGCGTTTCCATGTTTGATGTCATATCTCATGAACTATATATTTTATAGTAATATAATTTTTCAGGAACCTTTAGTGGTATAAGTGAATACTGTCTGAAAACTGTATTTCGAACACAATCGGTAATAAGTAAGTAATAAATTGACACGTCATGCCTAATGCTGAAGATTGGGATTGGCTGTAACGTTTGAATGTAGTAAGGAATAAACATTATTTCTGTCATCGTTTTGTGGAGGTGTCAGTGAGACAAAGTTTCGTAAAAGTTTGAAATTAAGTGCTGTCATTCTCAAATACCAGATGATCAAATTCCGGTTGTTTGCACACCGACAGTTAAGCTGGTTCGAGACAAAACACAGATTCTAACTGTGTTAAACTTTAAACGAAGGCTATAGCTCTTAATGAGTTAATTAAGACAGCATTTTAAATTTTTAAATTCAGTCAATAATAACGTGAAGTATCGAAAACCAAATTTTTGTTGCCCGTGGAAGTCGTTAGATAGGCAACCGGCAACTGGTAGTATAAATATCTCGTGCAGGAAGGTTCATCATAGTAGGAATCACCTGAATTCTCCTCTCGAATGGCGTTCAAGCGAAAATTCGCCCTGGGCACGTCCATACGAGGGGCGTTCAATAAATAATGCAACACTTTTTTCTCTCGGCTAATTTCAGTTGAAAAAAAAATGCGGATTTGTTGTGATTTATGGTAGAATGTTCCCGCTCCAGCCCCTATAGTTTTATGACGTTCCAATAGTTGGCAGCACTACTCTTAACCTTCAAAATGGTATCTGTAACATAGGTTTGTTCCAAACAGAGAGTTGTCATTGAGTTTCTTTGTCGCAGAACCAAAGCGTTGCAGATATTCATAGGCTCCTGCAAAATATCTACGGAGACCTGGCAGTGAACAAAAGCACGGAGAGTCGCTGAGCGATATGTCTATCATCACCGCCATCGCAACATGGTCGCGCGAACCTGTCCGGTCTGCCGTGTGCCGGTCTGTCGCATACTGCTGTGACTGCCGCAATTTTGGAATATGCTGACACTCTCATTCGAAGTCATCGACGGTTCACAAACGAACTTCTCTTTCTTCATGATAACGCAAGGCCTCACTCAAGTCTGCACACCTGAGAGGAGCTCACAAAACTTCATTGGAGTGTTCCTCCACATCCAACCTACAGCCCGGATTTCGCACCATCCGACTTCCATCAGTTTGGCCCAATGAAGGATGTACTCCGCTGAAAGCAGTGTGTGAATGATCGGGAGGTTATTGATGTCGCAAGACGCTGGCCCAGACGTCGATCAGTAGTGTGGTACCATGCGGGAATACAGGCCCTCCCAGTAATGTGGCGTAAGGCCGTCGCATTGGATGGAGATGATATTGAAAAATAGGGTTTTTGTGGTCAAAAGAGTGGGGAATAGAATGGTGCTGGAGTGCTGAATACAACCAACCTGCTTTCAGAAAAAAATGTGTTACGTTACTTATTGAACGACCCTCTTAATTTTGATGGGAAGCTTGGATTTTTGGTCCCACCAACAGAACCATTGTTAGCAAATTTCGTTCAGGTACAGATCCAGAATTTGGTTCTCGGGTTAATGTCACTGTTTGCTTCCATGTCTCCTCCCCCCCCCCCCCTCAATCCCCCCCCTCCCCCCACCACCACCATATACAGGGTGGTCCATTGATCGTGACCGGGCCTAATATCTCACGAAATAAGCGTCAAACGAAAAAACTACAAAGAACGAAACTTGTCTAGCTTGAAGGGGGAAACCAGATGGCGCTATGGTTGGCCCGCTAGATGGCGCTGCCATAGGTCAAACAGATATCAACTGCGTTTTTTTAAATAGGGACCTCCATTTTTTATTACATATTCGTGTAGTATGTAAAGAAGTATCAAGATTTTAGTTGGACCACTTTTTTCCCTTTGTGATAGATGGCGCTGTAATATTCACAAACATATGGATCACAATTTTAGACGAACAGTCGGTAACAGGTAGGTTTTTTAAATTAAAATACAGAACGTAGGTACGTTTGAACATTTAATTTCGGTTGTTCCAATGTTATACATGTACCTTAGTGAACTTATCATTTCTGAGAACGCATGCTGTTACAGCGTGATTACCTGTAAATACCACATTAATGCAATAAATGCTCAAAATGATGTCCGTCAACCTCAATGCATTTGGCAATACATGTAACGACATTCCTCTCAATAGCGAGTAGTTCGCCTTCCGTAATGTTCGCACACGCATTGACAATGCGCTGACGCATGTTGTCAGGCGTTGTCGGGGGATCACGATAGCAAATATCCTTCAACTTTCCCCACAGAAAGAAATCCGGGGACGTCAGATCCGGTGAACATGCGGGCCATGGTATGGTGTTTCGACGACCAATTCACCTGTCATGAAATATGCTGTTCAATACCGCTTCAACAGCACGCGAGCTATGTCCCGGACATCCATCATGTTGGAAGTACATCGCCATTTTGTCATTCAGTGAAACATCTTGTAGTACCATCGTTAGAACATTACGTAGGAAATCAGTATACATTGCACCATTTAGATTGCCATCGATAAAATGGGGGCCAATTATCCTTCCTCCCATAATGCCGCGCCATACATTAACCCACCAAGGTCGCTGATGTTCCACTTGTCGCAGCCATCGTGGATTTTCCGTTGCCCAATAGTGCATATTATGCCGGTTTACGTTACCGCTGTTGGTGAATGACGCTTCGTCGCTAAATAGAACGCCTGCAAAAAATCTGTCATCGTCCCGTAATTTCTCTTATGCCCAGTGGCAGAACTGTACACGACGTTCAAAGTCGTCGCCATGCAATTCCTGGTGCATAGAAATATGGTACGGGTGCAATCGATGTTGATGTAGCATTCTCAACACCGACGTTTTTGAGATTCCCGATCCTCGCTCAATTTGTCTGCTACTGATGTGCGGATTAGCCACGACAGCAGCTAAAACACCTACTTGGGCATCATCATTTGTTGCAGGTCGTGGTTGACGTTTCACATGTGGCTGATCCTGTTCCCTAAATAATGTAACTATCCGGCGAACGGTCCGGACACTTGGATGATGTCGTCCAGGATACCGAGCAGCATACATAGCACACGCCCGTTAGGCATTTTGATCACAATAGCCATACATCAACACGATATCGACCTTTTCCGCAATTAGTAAACGGTCCATTTTAACACGGGTAATGTATCACGAAGCAAATACCGTCCGCACTGGCGGAATGTTACATGATACCACGAACTTATACGTTTGTGACTATTACAGCGCCATCTATCACAAAGCGAAAAAAGTGGTCCAACTAAAACATTCATATTTCTTTACGTACTACACGAATATGTTATAAAAAATGAGGGTTCCTATTTAAAAAAAAATGCAGTTGATATCCGTTTGATCTATGTCAGCGCCATCTAGCGGGCCAACCACAGTGCTATCTGGTTACCCCCTTCAAGCTAGACGAGTTTCGTTCTTTGTAGTTTTTTCGTCTGATCCTTATTTCGTGAGATATATGGCCCGGTCACTATCAGTGGACCACCCTGTATAACTTGCCGTCACGTTCACATTAACAGTGCAGCACATGCCTAGGATTTTAATAGTAACAATAGTATATACTAAAAGCTTTAATAAAAAGTATTAATGCAATACTAATAATAGTTTGTTTACATCAGTGGTTATTACTCCGCTTTAGTATAATGTCCAATAAATTGTAATCCATAAAAATATAGCGTTTGAGAGACACACTTCCGACGATTTGAGAAGCAAGTGTGCACTCACCATTATCATTATTCACTAAGGATTGCGATCAAGAGGACAGGTCTGCAGGCTATGGCTACGCGACCATGTAAATTAGGGGAACGCTGTTTCTGTCGCCCATATCCACCTGAGCTTGGGAAGTCATTCTTTCTAGGTTTCTTTCCCACTGATGGAAGGTCATCCCCTTCAGTCTCCCTAACTCTACTTCTTATACTCTCCCGGTTCTACCTGTGGACTCGTGAAACGTATCGGAATTGTTGACTGCCTGCGAGTGTGAGCATTTATTTCCGTTCACTGGCTTTTGGTTCGTCCCCATGCAGCCAACTCAGTAGTGGAAGGATGACACGACGGTGTGTTTCAAGTGACTTTCATATCAGTAATGAGGATACGAATGTAGGGGTAACACAACATCCAGTCCTAGAGCGGAGAAAATCTCCGATCGGGCCGGGAACCGGACCAGGGCTGTTTCGGTTAGCAGTCTGGCGTGCTGACCCCGCAGCTTCTGAGACGGACCGCAATGTGCGCCTTGATCTGGCTGAAATATAACCAGTCAGGCCGAAATCTCATCCACGTGGACCTCTCTCAAGCAGTTGAAAAGTATCAGACGTTAGACGCAGCTTGTATTTTCTATAATTCCTTGTCGTTCTCGAAACACTATAGTTTTCTTGTTACTTTATTCTCTTAAAGATAGCTGTGAAATTTAGAAACGTATGTAAAAGTATGAATGCTTCTACTAAAATGATGTGTAAGGGAGTGGGGGCGTCATGCCTTCCACCCATCCCTTTGATTCGCATGTGTTTTCGTCGCTGCTGAGTGTCACGCTTTTTCCTCCCAATCTAAAACGAGACTCTTGCCACAAAATGCTTTCTGTAGTAAGAGCGTTCTGGATTAATGCTTAATTTCATTGGTATCTCCCACAGAATAAAAAAAACTGCGTCCCTGAAGTTAGTAAATTTGTATGACTCCTGAACTGAGCTCTGGTTTGTCCGTTGTGAATTCCAATCCGCATACACGCGTACAACAATGAGGTCCTTCCCCCAGCTAAAAAACAGCTTGGAGAGGCATCTGGAGCTTCATTCTATGGCAAGACACTTCTCATTTTAATGTTGTCAGGGCACCACGTCTACATTGACACAGTGGAATAGCTATCAACAGCATCTACACCAGTCATGAAGCCTGGTCAGAATCTCTCTCGAAATGGAAAAAAGAAATCCCAATCTAACAGATCGAATTTGGCGCCCATTTACAACCCATTCTGCACAACAGCTTTGTATGTAAAACTCGTACATTTCAGATACTGGCTGAAAGGATATGATTATGTCACAATTATTTGCCATATACGAGGGTTGGACCTTTAATAGTGGCAACTATTTATTTACAGCTCGTACAAAATAGATACGTGTTTCAAAGTTTTACTGAACTTCAAAGTAGTCACCAGCATTGTGCATAGCCCGTTGCCAGCGATGTGGAAGACGTAGGATACTCTTATCAGCGCCAGTTGTGTTGACAGTTCGAGCGACGCGGTTTATTGGCCGACGAATTTGTAGCAGTTCTGAAGCGAATGCTGTGAAGTGTTCCCTTCAGTTTAGAAATATAGTGCCAGCCGCGGTGGCCGAGCTGTTCTAGGCGCTTGAGTCCGGAACTGCGCGACTGCTACGGTCGCAGGTTCGAATCGTGCCTTGGGCATGGATTTGTGTGATGTCCTTAGGTTAGTTAGGTTTAAGTAGTTCTAAGTTCTAGGGGACTTATGACCACAGATGTTGAGTCCCATAGTGCTCAGAGCCATTTGAATCTAAACTGAAGGAAACACTTCACGGCATTCGCTTCAGAACTGCTACAAATTCGTCAGGCAATAGACCGCGCCGCTCGAACTGTCAACACAACTGACGCTGCTAAGAGTATCCTACGACTTCCACACAATGCTGGTGACTATTTTGAAACACGTATCCATTTTGTACGACCTGTAAATAAATAGTTACCACTATTAAAGATCCAACCCTCGTATTTGTGTATACTTAAAGCTAATAAATCAAAAAATTGTGAAATGAAAACTTGACATTATATCAAGTTCGCGACAGACGAATTATTATTCTAATATCGTTAATTACAGTCTGTTCTCGCACTTGTCTTTACAATGATCACCTATTGCCTTAATGTTCTGAACATATTCAGATCTGTTAAAATTAATGTAAGAAGTGCTTAAGTTTGATAGTGGCTGTGTGCAGCCTCAGTAAGTAACTAATGTCCATAAATTATAATGTCAGGAATTATAATCGAGTACTGGCAAGCATGTTAGGAGGTGTTGCCCTCTACAAGTGATACATCAAGATGATAAATGGCTCTGACCACTATGGGACTTAACATCTTAGGTCATCAGTCCCCTAGAACTTAGAACTACTTAAACCTAACTAACCTAAGGACATCACACACATCCATGCCCGAGGCAGGATTCGAACCTGCGACCGTAGCAGTCGCGCGGTCCCTGGCTGTAGCGCCTAGAACCGCACGGCCACTTCGGTCGGTCAGTCTTGTACGTGTTTTAACAGTTCTGAAGATGTTCACAGTATGAGTGAAACCGGGAATCATGCCAAAGACAAATGCGACAACATACTGTGATAAAAATACTAAACATTAACATGTCAAACTTATCAGAAATTTTAGATGCCTGCTGTTGCCGTGGAACACAGCGTAACAGAGAACATTTGTCTACTTCGTTAACCGCCTTACAAGGCCAGCACCAGACTTTAACAGACTATCGTCGCCAAAGAGGGCAGGGTACCGGTGAAAAACAACACTGAAAATTTGTTACACATCGAATGTGAGGTGCAAACACAGAATAATGTTATCTTTAACGAAAGTTAAAGTGTTAATCGGTAAATAAATATAAGGGGAACAAACCAGAAAATATTAACCCTAAACTGCAAAGAAACAGTGTGTATGTGTGTGTGTGTGTGTGTGTGTGTGTGTGTGTGTGTGTGTAAAGCCCGATGATGGCCTTGTAAGCCTAGAACCGGTTAATGAAATAAATTTATGCTGTAGAACCACCATAATGTTGCGCTTTTCATTTATACTTACGAAGTTAACTTCTCATGGTTGGGGCTTACAGTCATATAGAAGCTTTTAAAGGACATCGTATTCACCGTTGACTGTAGAGATTTTTTAATACACAATTGGAACTTCGGCTTTTAGGCCATTATCAAGTGATACTGCAAGACAGTTTGCTTCAACACATGTCAAACTTTAAAATCCTCCGACATGTATACAAGTCATCATCATAACTGAGCCTTTTCACTGTAAGAATACAGCAGCATTGAATGAACGCAGGCCGGCCGGAGTGGCCGTGCGGTTCTAGGCGCTACAGTCTGGAACCGAGCGACCGCTACGGTCGCAGGTTCGAATCCTGCCTCGGACATGGATGTGTGTGATGTCCTTAGGTTAGTTAGGTTCTAAGTTCTAGGCGACTGATGACCTCAGAAGTAAAGTCGCATAGTGCTCAGAGCCATTTGAACCATTTTTTGAATGAACGCAATAAACCAATGTGAGTGCTTTTTTTCTGTCATCAGTCTTCTCACTGGAATGAGATTTTCACTCTGCAGCGGAGTGTGCGCTGATATGAAACTTCTTGGCAGATTAAAACTGTGTGCCCGACCGAGACTCGAACTCAGGACCTTTGCCTTTCACGGGCAAGTGCCCTACCAACTGAGCTACCGAAGCACGACTCACGCCCGGTACTCACAGCTTTACTTTGCCCGCGAAAGGCAAAGGTCCCAAGTTCGAGTCTCGGTCGGGCACACAGTTTTAATCTGCCAAGAAGTTTCATATCAGCGCACACTCCGCTGCAGAGTGAAAATCTCATTCTGGAAACATCCCCCAGGCTGTGGCTAAGCCATGTCTCCGTTATATCCTTTCTTTCAGGAGTGCCAGTTCTGCAAGTTTCGCAGGAGAGCTTCTGTAAAGTTTGGATGGTAGGAGACGAGATACTGGCAGAAGTAAAGCTGTGAGTACCGGGCGTGAGTCGTGCTTCGGTAGCTCAGATGGTAGAGCACTTGCCCGCGAAAGGTAAAGGTCCCGAGTTCGAGTCTCGGTCGGGCACACAGTTTTAATCTGCCAAGAAGTTTCAGTCTTCTCACTGGTTTGATACGATCCGCCACGAATTCTTCTCCTGTGCCAACCTTTTCATCTCAGAGCAGTATTTCCAACTTAAGTTCTCAATTAGTTGCTGGATGTATTCTAAACTCTGTCTTCCTCTACTCCTCTTACCCTGTACACCTCTTACCCTCTATACCTCTTACCCTCTACACCTTTTACCCTCTACACCTTTTACCCTCTATCTACAGTTTTTACCAGCTGCAGTCCATCTGGTAACATGGAAGGTAGTCCCTGATGTATTAACATATCTTCTATCATCCTGTCATTTCGTTTTTTGTCGGTGTTTCCATATATTCTATTCCTCGTCGATTCTGCGGAGAAGCTCCTCATTGTCAGTCCACCTAATTTTCAACATTCTTCTGTAGCACCATATCGCAAATGCTTCGATTATCTTCTGTTACGGAAATCGGTTTTCCCACAATCCATGTCTCATTACCATACAATTCTGTGTTTCAAACGTACGTTCTCAGTAATTTCTTCCTCAAATTAAGGCCTGCGTTTGATACTAGTAGATTTCTCTTCGCCAGGAATGCCCCTTTTGCCTGTGCTCATCTGCTTTTTTATCCTCCTTTCTCCGTCAACCATGCGTTATCTTACTGCCTAGGTAGCAGAATTCCTTAACTTTATCTACTTCGTGACCATCAATTTTAATTTTAAGTTTCTCGCTGTTCTCATTTCCGATGTTCTTGCAAAATGTTTACATGTCGGACGATTGTAAAGTTTGTCGTGTGTTGAAAAAAATCTTTTGTAGTACCGCTTGATAATGGCCACTTGGCCGAAATTGCAGTTTTGCAATAAACAATCTCTAAGATGAAGAGCGAATACGATGTCCTTTAAAAACCTATGAAGCTGTTCTATTAGGAGGCGACAGAAGAATCAGTTGACATGAAAATCTCTTCTAATATACAAACGTTTCTTAAAATGGTCTGAGTGTCTTTTGCTTCCAGGGATTCGGTGCGACCCACCGGAACATGGCAGCTGTGGCTTCGGGCGACGTTTCAGCCGCCTCACCGCAGAGCATAGCAACGGCGGTTCTCGTTCTAGTGGTGGTTCCCGTGTACCGCGAGCTCACTCTCCAGAAAATGACAGCCACCGTCTACCGTGACTGCCCTTGCCCGTGCCCTCGTCACGCTGCTGAAGTTTCTGCACAGTTATCTTCAGGTATTCGTGTATCTCCATTATGCATATTCTTGCCATGATTTTCATCTTCAGACACCGTGAGAGGTATCCTAAGAAGTAAGGCACTCAACTCGTACCTGGGAGGAGTAGTGTTCGGATTTCTGTCAGGACACTCCAGTTTAGTACTCCACGCTCTCCCTAAATTGCTTAAAATCGTATGCCGACATAGTAACTTCAAAAAGGCCGTGAGCGATTTCCTTACATACACTTCCCCAGAACAACTCATGAACTATATCTACTGAAGGGACATTAAACTCTTACCCATCTTTCCCCTCCCTTTCTTCTGCTACACCAAAACAGTAGAAACACAAGACATGAAGGTCACGGCTCGAACTGGGATCCCTTTCATCTGTAGAGGTTATTTCGATACTACCCCGAGGGAGTGTTACATGAAATTTATGTTAATGATCTACGTTAGCCGGCCGGGGTGGCCGAGCGGTTCTAGGCGCTACAGTCTGGAACCGCGCGAGTGCTACGTTCGCAGCTCCGAATCCTGCTTCTGGCATGGATGTGTGTGATGTCCTTAGGTTAGTTAGGTTTAAGCAGTTCTAAGTTCTAGGGGACTGATGACCTCAGAAGTTAAGTCCCATAGTGCTCAGAACCATTTGAACCAAGCCGTTTGATCCACGTTAAAATGTTGGTGGATCCGTGAGTTTATTCGCAGACGATGCTGTTCCGTTGGAACGCCATAAAACTGCGCCAAAATGAAGGAAGACCTGCAGAGGATCGACCACTGATGCAGGAATTTACCGTTGACCCTCAACAAAAATAAATATAAAGCTTTGTACATAAATAGGCGAAGAAATCCACTACTGTTCGACTACGCTACACGCCAGCGATTTCAAACTTTTTGGGTCCACGCTTCCCTTGCCCTAAATACTCATATAAACACTCGCGGCTATTTCCGCAGGTGACATTCAACTGAAAGTGTGGGGTAAACTAAATACGTTGCTAAAAATTAATAGAGTAGGTTTTTCTTTACTAACTGTGGACATAACACATTTTAATCAACTTTTAATGTTGTCACGTCTTATTCTTGCTACAATATCCTTGGAAACGAGCTTGCTTATTCATAATCAGTTATTTCATTCTGGGCACGAGATTATTTATTGCAACTCGCATCTCTTCCTGCACAATCATTCGGGCTCTGTGTTTCGTGTTGATAACTGCCAATGATGGAAAACCTACTTTACATAAGTTGGATGTTGCAAAACGTATCAAAACTCATAGGTCCTTGGGATCTACTTGCGGGTACTCTTGCTTGCTTCACCAAGTTCCAAAACCCAAGCAGCGATGAGGAAACGAACTTAAATTTCTACTTGGAGTCTGAAGAAGAATCTATAAGTTGCTCTTGTTCTTCAGTGGTAAATGTTGATGGAAGTTCTGTAATTAAAGGATCTTTGAGCCAGTGCTGTTGATTAGTCTCTTCTGGAATACACTTAAAAAGAAATCACTGAGTTCAGTTAAATGATCGACAAACGAACACTTCAGTTCTTCACTCAACTGAAAGCCATTGTCTTCTGAAACTATATGAGGAGCAGGGAAAACATAATGTACGACGGTCATTCTTAAAGTAAGAATTACGCTGCGATCACGGTTCACGTGTCTGCTGGTGTTGGTTGTACGGTTATACCGCTACGTTTGTCGCCATGTCAATCAGTAATCCCGCCGATTGTGAAGTGCATTCGGTTATTCGGTTCTTAACTGCAAAACCAGTTCGAAATTCACCAGCAGCTTGTCTAAAGTTATGGTGCAGGTGTAATGACTGATATAAATGTGCGTATATTGTGTAGGCTGTTTAAGGAAGGAAGGAAGGACAAATGTTCATGATGAAGAACGATCTGGACGGCCTACTGTCATTAATGAAGATTTGACACAAAAGTTGATGAGGCAATGCACCAAAACATGCGCTTCACTATTGACGAGTTGGATCAGAAATTTCCACAAGTTTCAAGATCAGTAGTTTTTCACGTTGTTACTTTTGTGCGAGATGGGTGTCGAAAATGTTGACGGCAGAACACATAACAAAGCGAATGGCATATTCTGTGTCCGTTTCGGAGCGCTATCACAAGGATGGTGACGAGTTCTTGAGTCACGTTGTGCCCGGTGATGAAACGTGGATTATGCACTACACTCCAGAGAATAAACATTAATCCAGTTAGTGGCATTCAAACTTCCCGGCGAAACCACGAAAATTCAAACAAGAATCTTCAACACAGAAAATCATGGCCACGGTTTTTGGGACCGGAAAGACATTATTCTTTTTGTCAAGAGGAATGACAATTAATACTGAGAGGTATTGTGGTATATTATTAAAGCTTAGGCACGCTCGTCAAAATCGTATGCGGGGACTGCTCTCTAACGACGTCGTTCTACTTCAAATGGTTCAAATGGCTCTGAGCACTATGGGACTTAACAGCTGAGATCATCAGTCCCCTAGAACTTAGAACTACTTAAACCTAACTAACCTAAGGACATCACACACATCCATGCCCGAGGCAGGATTCGAACCTGTGACCATAGCGGTCGCGCGGTTCCAGACTGTAGCGCCTAGAACCGCTCGGCCACACTGGCCGGCCGCTCTACTTCACGATAGTGCTCAGCCTCACGTTGCGGCTAGAAAAAGAAGCAACTGGACAAGTTTCACAAGTTTGTTTGTGTGGCCATCCTCCGCAGCAAGCACATAAATACTTGTTTTGTAAATAAAACTGCCTTTTCCTGCTGCTAGTTACTTTATTTATCCCATACGCGTTTCGCCTTTTCCTGTTCTAAGGCGTCATCGGTGGGATCTATAACGATACAATTTTGTTAATTTTAGATTATTAAATAGTTCACTTCACGATTTTTTTGTAAAAAAGTAATTACTTACGATTTGCTGACCTGCGTTTCCTCACATCTGGTCTGGAGGTCGCACTACCACTTTTATCACTGCCATATAATCACAACTTTGTGTTCTGGCCTTCCTCACATTGTTCACCATGTTTCTCACTCTTTTTTGTGGTGTACTATTGTTCTTTTGTCACTCGATACAACTATTTCGTCGGACACTGATTTTCACAACGTAAATATTGCGAATCCCTTAGGTGTTTCATTCTCTTTGGTATGTTTACCCATTTGTTGCCAACCTAACGACGTATATGTTCGAGACTAACTAACTTCTATTTATGATATTTATACCGTGTGTGTATGAGTGAGAGTGGGAGAGGGGGATAGAGCCCACGAGTGTTTCTTTTTTTAGGGGGGGGGGGTGTATTAGCTGCTATTGAGTGGTTGAAAACTTTGGTGACAGCTGATTTGACTTTTCGTTTCAGTATTCTGTGGAGGGGTTCATGGATGAGTGAGTGTAAAAATGTTGGGTTCTATTATCATTGTATTGGACAGCATTACTATATTATTCCTTTTTGCAAACGTTATTCTGTTATTTTATCTATTAGTGTAAATAATGAATTGCTTGGCATGAGGACTTGGTAAAGTTCAATGACCCACTACACATGCCAGTCATCCCACCGAGCCTCCAGTTTGAAGATACTCATTTGGTCAGACACCGTGTCCTGCTGCATGAAGACGTCCGGAAGTGTCTGCTTCACATCCCCGTCCATCAGGAATAGCCGATTTTCCAAGGCCTCTTTAAGGGACCGAAGACGTGGTAATCGCATGGGGACAGGGCACCACTATAAAGCGCGTGCTCGAGTGTATCCCACTTGAATTGGCGCTACTTTTGTGGTACGACATTTGTGATACGGAGACGTGCGTTATCATGAGGCAGCCGCACCCCTTGTCGCAGCCAAGAAACGAATAGCAGCACATTGGTCATATTTGGACGCATTTTGATAATAACGTCGGCATAGTTCACATTCCACATTTACTGCACTCACGTCGGAAAGACACGAATCCACACTAATCCCTTGCTTGCAGGATGGAGTTACATGCCCGCATCGGAGTCGCGCTACGTTGAATACATGCTGCACCAACGACCTCAAACGGAAATTTTTGATCGCCCATTATAAGAGGGCTATTCTTTTATTAAGAAACGACTGGTCGCGAAATGGGAATCACAGGAAAAATCGGACGAAGCTTTGCACCCAAGGGTTGGGTAGTATCTGTAGTACGGCGTTAACTAGTCACGTCACTCTCTTCGGTTCTGAGCGCACAATGCGCACGTAAAGATGCCTGGAATTAATGTCTCCCGCGAAGTATGATTGCCTTCTGAGAGATTTCACCCGATTTCATGC
Organism: Schistocerca piceifrons; assembly: GCF_021461385.2. Taxonomy (NCBI): domain Eukaryota; kingdom Metazoa; phylum Arthropoda; class Insecta; order Orthoptera; family Acrididae; genus Schistocerca; species Schistocerca piceifrons. The sequence continues at coordinate 419,679,667 of NC_060149.1, read as the reverse complement.
AGCCCACGTAACGTAACTGTCATGCTTTTTCTTCTACATAATGATTCTCGGCCGAACACTCTGCCCTTGAGAATAACAGATATACATTTCCCATATACTTTTCAAAATATCTTTTTAGAGATGCTGGGAATATATAAAATAAAGTTTGGATCTCTCTCCTGAAAAAAAATTTATAACGAAGTTGGCTCCGTTTGTAGCCGACTGATAAAACATTCTTGATGTCTGAATAACCACTATTTTAAAAAATTTTATTTATGCAAATATATATGATTGCAGCTAGCTAGAACACCTCTTTGTCAATTAAAGCACGTTCAAAGGAAGGAATACAAACGTCCAGTTCTCGTCGACGACACGCCATTAAACACGGAATACAAGCACGAAATGCAGAAGGAAATAGGGACAGTCCTTCCCAAAAGTACCATTCCGGCATTTGCCTTAAGATCTAGGGAAACGACGGAAAACGTAAATCTGGATGAAAGGACAGATATTTGAATCCCAGTCCTGCACTCCGAAAAAACTCGTTTAAATTGTCTGAATCGCCTAATATTTGTGTCAGCTATGTTCAGAGCGTACACTCGCGCGCCGTCGATGGCCGAATATTACAACGGGGTAACATCCCGCCGTCTAAACTACACAAATCAAAAAAAGTTTTGTATCACCCCGTTTCCCACAACTCCTGAAGACAGACGTTGACTGTTGATATTGTATCACAGACACAGTCCCTTTGACTGTTCAGAGATGTCACTAAACCCGCCCAGCCGGCCGGTGTGGCCGAGCGGTTCTAGGTGCTTCAGTCTGGAACCGCGCGACTGCTACGGTCGCAGGTTCGAGTCCCGCCTCGGGCATGGATGTGTGTGATGTCCTTAGGTTAGTAAGGTTTAAGTAGTTCTAAGTTCTAGGGGACTGATGACCTCAGATGTTAGTCCCATAGTGCTCAGAGCCATTTGAACCAAACTCGCCCAAATATGTAAACAACCATAAATGAGCAGCGCCTATAAGACGGAGGCGGTTCGACACCCGATCAGTTCCAATCATTCCACCAGGAAGGAGGTACACGGCTAGTCTGTCTGTAGTTCAACCATGCCTAGACGGTCAATACCATGGTTCGATCGCGTCCGCATTGTTACTTTGTGCCATGAAGGGCTCTCAGCTAGGGAAGTGTCCAGGCGTCTCGGAGTGAACCAAAGCGATGTTGTTCCGACATGGAGGAGATGCAGAGAGACAGGAACTGTCGATGGCATGCCTCGCTCAGGCCGCCCAAGGGCTACTATTGCAGTGGATGACCGCTACCTACGGATTATGGCTTCGAGGAACCCTGATAGCAACGCCACCATGTTGGATAATTCTCTTCGTGCAGCCACAGGACATCGTGTTACGAGTCAAACTGTGCACAATAGGCTGCATGATGCGCAACTTCACTCCCGACGTCCATGGCTACGTCCATCTTTGCAACAACGACACCATGCAGCGCGGTACACATGGGCCCAGCAACATGCCAAATGGACCGCTCAGGATTGGCATGACGTTCTCTTCACCGATGAGTGTCGCATATACCTTCAACCATTCAATCGTTGGAGAGGTGTTTGGAGGCAACCCAGTCAGGTTGAACGCCTTAGACACACTGTCCAACGAGTGCAGCAAGGTGGAGGTTCCCTGCTGCTTTGGGGTGGCATTATGTGGGGCAGACGTACGCCGCTGGTGGTCATGAAAGGCGCCGTAACGACTGTTCGATACGTGAATGCCATCCTCCGACGGATAGTGCAACCATATCAGCAGCATATTGGAGTGGCATTCGTCTCCATGGACGACAATTCGCGCCCCCATCGCGCGCATCTTGTGAATGACTTCCTTCAGGATAATGACATCGCTCGACTAGAGTGTCCAGCATGTTCTCCAGGCATGAACCCTATCGGACATGCATGGGATAGATTGGAAAGGGCTGTTTCATGGACGATGTGACCCACCAACCACTCTGAGGGATCTAAGCCGAATCGCCGTTGAGGAGTGGGGCAATCTGGACCAACAGTGCCTTGATGAACTTGTGGATAGTATGCCACGACGAATACAGGCATGCATCAATCCAAGAGGATGTGCTACTGGGTATTAGAGGTACAGTGTGTACAGCAGTACGGACCACAACCTCTGAAGGTCTCGCTGTATGGTGGTACAACATACAATGTGTGGTTTTCGTGAGGAATAAAAAGGGCGGAAATGACGTTTATGTTGATCTCTGTTCCAATTTTCTGTACACGTCCCAGAACTCTCGGAACCGAAGTGACGCAAAACTTTTTTTGATGTGTGTGTATGAAGAGTAATTGATTGATACTAACACAATTTTTCCAGCAAGTACATGGGAAGGTGTGGCACACAAAATGAAAAGCAAACACTGAAGCCATCGTCCCAATGTCAGTTGAGAGCATGCGTGGTGTTACACAATGAAATAATGCCTGTGTAGTGGGCGTAGTTGGCGGTTGGGTTCGGTTGTTTGGGGAAGGAGACCAGACAGCGAGGTCATCGGTCTCATCGGATTAGGGAAGGACGGGGAAGGAAGTCCTTTCAAAGGAACCATCCCGGCATTTGCCTGGAGTGATTTAGGGAAATCACGGAAAACCTAAATCAGGATGGCCGGACGCGGGATTGAACCGTCGTCCTCCCGAATGCGAGTCCAGTGGGCGTAGTGGTTGCGGTAATCGGTTTTGTGAAATGAATTATGTAACTTCCCTGCTGTGTGAGGCAAACTCTGTGACAGTATAAAATTAGATTTTTATGACATACTTCAGTCTTCGTATTTATTTTAAAGCACATCGCATCTACGAGGGACGCCCAGAAATTAATGCTCAACTTTTTTTCTTTTCAACTGACATCAGTGCTACGAATGTGAAACTTCAGGTATGAATTCTTTGAAGCTTCCAGTGTGCGCGCGCGAAGTTTTCATTTCTCTCGACAGATAATATGGTAGCAGAAATTTTTCTAAATGGCATATTAAATGACGTATGTTACAAGAAGCGTGTCGCTATTGAATTTCTCACTGGAAGATAGCAATTGTGGGGAATATTCAAAATGGTTCAAATGGCTCTGAGCATTATGGGACTTAACTTCTAAGGTCATCAGTCCCCCAGAACTTAGAACTACTTAAACCTAACTAACCTAAGGACATCACATACATCCATGCCCGAGGCAGGATTTGAACCTGCGACCGTAGCGGTCGCGCGGCTCTAGACTGTAGCGCCTAGAACCGCTCGGCCACTCTGGCCGGCGGGAATATTCACAAACGTTTGTTTGAAGTCTATGGAGCATCTGCATCGGCAGGAGTACAGTTGATTGATGGGCACAGAGGGTGAGGACATACGAAGTGGTTCGGCGGAGCTCCATGATTTGCAGCGAAGGGGGAGACCATCCACGGCAGTCATATCTAACATGTCGCAGCGCGCTTGTGTTCTCATTCGCGAAGATCGACGCATTACGAGTTGACAGTTGGCGCCGCTGAGATCAATCAATAAAACAAATGTGGATGCAATAATCCACCCTCTTGGATATTGTAAAATGTGTGAAAGATGGGTTCCGTGCTGTCTTACGCTGGAGCGCAAACCTCACAGAAAAAAAAAAAATATTTGTTCTCACTTGTTGCAACGTCTTGAAGCTGAAGGATACGCCGTCTTGTCCAGGGTTGTGGCAATTGATGAAACCTGGGTTCACAGTTTTGATCCAAAAACAAGAAAGCAGTCTGTTGAATGGCGTCATCCTCACTCTCCACAGAAGAAAAAATTCGAAGCAACTGCTTCTGCCGGCAAGATCATCACGACTGTGTTTTGAGACTGTCACGTGATTCTTCTCGATGTGATGCCAAGGGGCAATGCCATTAATTTAGAGGCGTATGGGAAAACATTATCCACATCCAAGAAGCATTTCCAGCCACTTCGGTGCCATTACAACTCAAGGGATGATTTGATTCAACACAGTAACTCTCGGCCTCAAACAAGTTTGAGGACTTCCGAACACATCACGAAACAAGAGTTGGACAGTGTTACTCCATCTTCTTCTACGTGTGTGTGCCATTAAAGGACAGCATTCCTAGAAGATATTTTGCGGACGACGAGAAGGCGATAAGCATGGCGAATAAATGGTTTAATGATCAGGATAAAGACTGGCACCGATAGGGCATACATGCCCTTGCAGCCCACTAGAGCAGGGGAATTCAACTCGTCGATCGCGGTCGACCGGTCGATCACCATGGCTTTGTGAGTCGATCTTTCCAAACCTTTGCCCGAAATCTGTTTAATTGAGCTGTTTTTCTAAAATACCAGTTTGTTGACAATGAGTGTTTCTGACGGTGTTTGTAGGCGGTAAATCTGACAACACTGTCTTCGCCTCTTTTCTCTCCATCCGCATTTCACTGCCTTTAATGTTCGCGCCAAGCAGTCTTTCCAATTGCGTGGTGAGGTTACTACGCACGAACTGTAACTTGGCGCGTTGTGAACGGTAAAATTGAAATGTCGTGTGGCTCTGCTGTGAAAGGGAGGAGCGCTGAGGGTTTGCTGCGCGCTGCGGGATGTGTGTTGTGCGGTGCGAGTGCACGGGGAGGGGGGTGTGGGAGGGGGGGGGGGGGGGAGGAAGAGGGACAGCTGCCCCCTGTACGATGGAGGTAATGATCTATTAAATGCTTTGTGTCACCGAAACTGAGATTGGTGTTGTACTGACATGTCAAATAACCACCTCAGCACTCATTTTCGAAACACTCGCGAACAAAATAGCGCAATCACAGACGCTACAGCAACTCAGCTCAGCGAAAATGCAGTCAACACTGGGGAAAATCTCCAAACCATTATGAAGTGAAGTCTCCCGACCGCTGATGAGTGCTACCATCACAGCAAGGGAGTCCACGAACCAAGTTATAATTCTCACTCAATAACGTGTTTGTGATAAATAAGGGGAGCTAAGCACAGGAAAACATACCACTTCGATGGTGAGAGGGAAGAACAGTTTTTTGTTAAATGCATAAAGATAGTTGTATAGTTCCGATAATATGTAATGCTATTTTGGCCATACCTGAAAAAGGAACTATTGTACGCCATTTTAGGACAGTTCATAAAGACCTCGAATCGGAAGCATCTGTTGGTAGTGAGCTGAGCGGGAAGAAACTTTCTAATATTAAAGGTAAATTTCAATCACAGCAGCTATTTTTTGTAAAGCTGTATACAAAATTACACTGTAGAAAATACTGCAACCAGCCACAAGCTTGTTGTTGAATCTGGCATTTGTGGCTGATATGACGGTTAAACTAAACCATTTAGACAAAGAGCTCATGCAAAAACTTTACCTCTGGATAGCAGAGTTACAGAAATTAAATGTGAAATATTTTCCTCAAAAACTGTCAAAACTGTCGGATCAACAAATATTGTTGGATTAAGAAGCTGCAAAGAAGTATACGGCCAGCCCGACAGCCATGAAGATACAGTTTGGAAACCGATTTTCAGATTTCAAGGCAATGGAACCTGCTCGAGCTTTCATAGCTCAGCCTTTCCAAAAAGTGAATGTGGAAGAGATTTCAAGTAAAATGAGTTCTCTTTCCTCTTGTAGTGAGACGGAACTTAAAGAGGAAATAATTCAATTTCAAAATGACGTTTCCTTAAATTCAAAATACAATGAAGATAACTTTTGGAAATTAGTGAGTGTAAAAGTGGCATCTAGGTTTGATCGTTTTTTTGATCAACCTTTCTACGTTACGCAGCGTTATTAACGATCAACATGAGGGAATCTAAGAGTAGAAATAAAATGACTGATCCTCATCTTTCAGAATGTGTAAGATTGGATCTGAGAAATTATTCACCAGATTATAATAAAAATTGCCCATGACATGCAAAGTCAAGTATCTCACTAAAATTTTTCGACATTTATTTTTTTCCATATGTTAAATATCTTGAATAGTAAGCCTACAACTTTTGATGGGGAGAAAATTACCTTTTATTTATTTTGTGTAATTAGGCTTAGGTGCTGTTTTGTGCCTAAATCTTAATGAATTTTTAAGTCAGTAGATCTCTAAATGGACTAAACTGCATGTAGAAGATCTGAAGTCTTAAAAGGTTGAAATTACGTATAAAAAAACAGGGTGTGTAACTAAAACATCATGTGTGTAATTTCCATTCTAGACAAAAACAACTGATGAAAAACTAATGTGGGGGCATTGCTTTCTGGCGACCCTTGCGTATTTGGCATGCGCGTGCAGTGAAATCTTAACCGCATTTCTCGTGTGTACTCTGGCTCCCGTATCAATCAAAGACGTCACGTTAGCTGTGTTCAATAAGACAAACGACTATCAAACTGAGCCCAATCTGTGACCTCTGAAAAGTGGGATATCTTAGGCTCAGGTAAAGAACTGATCTGGAACGTAGAACAATGGTCCTCTGACACAGTCTCATTAAGACACTGATGGAACCACTTGGGTCGGGGTAATACACTAAAGCGCCAAAGAAACTGGTATAGGCATGCGCATTCAAATACAGAGATATGTAAACAGGAAGAATATGGCGCCGCGCGGGATTAGCCGAGCAGTCCAGGGCGCTGCAGTCATGGACTGTGTGGCTGGTCCCGGCGGAGGTTCGAGTCCTCCCACGGGCATGGGTGTGTGTATGTGTGTGTGTTTGTCCTTAGGATAATTTAGATTAAGTAGTGTGTAAGCTTAGGGACTGATGACCTTAGCAGTTAAGTCCCATAAGATTTCACACACACATTTGAAGAATACGGCGCTGCGGCCAGCGACGCCTATATAAGACAACAACAAGTATCTGGCGCAGTTGTTAGATCGGTTACTGTTGCTACGATGGCAGGTTATCAAGATTTAAGCAAGTTTCAACGCGGTGTTATAGTCGGCGCACGAGCGATGGGACACAGCATTTTCGAGGTAGCGATTAAGTGGGGATTTTCCCGTACGTACATTTCACGAGTGTACAGTGACCATCAGGAATCCGGTAAAACATCAAATTTCCGACATCGCTGGGGCCGGAAAAAGATCCTACAAGAACAGGACAAACGACAAGAGAAGAGAATCATTCAATGTGACAGAAGTGCAACCCTTCCGCCAATTGCTGCGATTTCAATGCCGGGCCATCAACAAGTGTCGGCGTGCGAACCATTCAACGAAACATCATCGATATGGGTTTTCGGAGCCGAAGACGCACTCGTGTACCCTTGATGACTGAACGACACAAAGCTTTACACCTCACCTGGGGCCGTCAACACCGACATTTGACTGTTGATGACTGGAAACGTGTTGTCTGGTCGGACGAGTCTCGTTTCAAATTGTATCGAGCGAATGGACGTGTACGGGTGTGGAGAAAACTTCATGAATCCATGGACCCTGCATGTCACCAGCGGACTTTTGAAGGTGGTGTAGGCTCTGTAATAGAGTGTGGCGTGTGCACTTGGAGTGATATGGGACCCCTGATACTTCTGGATACGATCTGACAGGTGAAACGTACGTAAGCATCCTGTCTGATCACTTGCATCCATTCATTTCCACTGTGTATTCCGACGGACTTGGGCAATTCCAGGAGGACAATGCGACACCCCACAGGTCCAGAATTGCTACAGGGTGGCTCCAGGAACACTCTTCTGAGTTTTAACACTTCGACTGGCCACCAAACTCCCCAAACATGAACATTATTCAGCATATCTGGGATACCTTGCAACGTGTTATTCAGGAGAGATCTCCACCCCTTCTTATCCTTACGGATTTATCGACAGCCCTGCTGGATTCATTGTGTCAGTTCCCTCCACCACTACTTCAGACATTAGTCGAGTCCATGCCACGTCGTGTTGCGGTAAATCTGCGTGCTCGCGGGGCCCATCAGGATATTAGGCAGGTGTACCAGGTTCTTTGGGTCTTCGGTGTATGTTGCTTGCATGAGAGAGCGAGAATTAATGTTATCGCTTTGATTATTACCTATCTTTTCTCAGTTTAATTATTGGAATCAATTCTATAATTAATTCATGAAACTGATAATTAAAATCTTGCCTTGCAATATTGTATGTGTTACTGTACATACAATTCATCGTAAGTGTGCGTGCCAAGACATTGGTTGGAGTTCCTTGCCATGTTTCTTTGTGTGAGTTCCCAGGCCGTTATTTCATCAGGTGGTGGTTAATGCGGTCAGAATCCATTTGTCTTTAACGGCTCTGAGCACTATGCGACTTAACTTCTGAGGTCATCAGTCGCCTAGAACTTACAACTAATTAAACCTAACTAACCTAAGGACATCACACACATCCATGCCCGAGGCAGGATTCGAACCTGCGACCGTAGCGGTCACGCGGTTCCAGACTGAAGCGCCTAGAACCGCACGGCCACACCGGCTTGCTTGTCTTTAACGAGACAAGATTGTGCTCTCATATGGTATCGGAAGTTGTGCCTTTTTTGAGTCAGCTTCGAGGTTTTTTTGTTTTTATTGTGGGAAAATGAGGCCCTCGTGGTGAGTGTGCGTAGTATGCGACAGAGTCTGAAGAGTCGTCTCATAGTGTTATTTGTGTCGCATTCATAAATAATGAGCCACCCTAGATAAAAAGAAGCAGGAAACGAACCCCTTACCACAGAAAAATAGTTGCCGTATTCAGATGGCTTATTTGCGTGCTTGCAATTAGACTCGTCACAGAGCAATAGTAAACTAAAAAGCAATTAAGGTATGGCAATACCCTAAGTAATAAGTAACAATCTTTTATTAAAATAATGTACACATATGCTCATCCTTAGTTCGTTGACTAGGTGTGGCACTAAAGCAAAGTTTCTAAATAGTAATCTAAAGTAGCTCGGTGAATGTTGACTGATTAATCTAATACTTCAAAAAATGACTCTAAGCACTATGGGATTTAACATCTGAGGTCATCAGTCTCCTAGACTTAGAACTACTTAAATCTAACTAACATAAGGACATCACACACATCCATGCCCGAGGCAGGATTCGAACCTGCGACAGTAGCAGCAGCGCGGTTCCGGACTGAAGCGCCTAGAACCGCTCGGCCACAGCGGCCAGTGAGTGTGCGTAGTATGCGACAGAGTCTGAAGAGTCGTCTCATAGTGTTATTTGTGTCGCATACATAAATAATGAGCCACCCTAGATAAAAAGAAGCAGGAAACGAACCCCTTACCACAGAAAAATAGTTGCCGTATTCAGTGTGGACTGCTGTTAGGGCAGTTTATCGGTCAGACTCGGAGAATGATTAACACTTCGACACTCGGTGTGGACTGTCCGATGATCACTCATTGATAGCTGCTGGGCTGTCACTGAGGCAACTGTAGACAACTCTTCGGCAAGTGGTGATTTGCTACAGCTCGCAGCTCTTGATCTGCGACAACTGGCCGAATGAAGCTGCGCAGACGCTTTTATCCGTGAATGGTGGAATAACGTTGCGTGTGCGAACTGTACGGCGAATGCAGCAAGTAGTCACTTGTATTAGTTCCCTCTGAGTCGTGAGGTAGAAGCATCGATAGGTTCCTTGTTATATGCGCCGCGTATGTGGCAACTGATCGTAAACGTGTGACGCCACACAGTGCAAGTTCTGTATTTAATTCGATTTTCTTAAATTCGCAATCTAAGTGAATACAGAATTCACAAGTTTAGGTAAGGGGTTTCCGTTTGTCCTGAATGCTTTGTCCTGATGTAAACAATGTATGAGGTACCTCGCCTTGGAACAATGACCCAACTGAATACTTGATACGAACCGACTACGAGAACAAAACTACGTGTCCATATCACAGGTTGTATAGAACGTAATGGAATTTACTGCCAAAAATACCTACTTGAAAGTAAACAGAAGCTTATACTATTTTAGCATAAGTTATATAGAATTCTTGAGAAGTCGATGTTCCTCATGTACTGCATTTCTGAGTTGCGTCATTCTCCTTCCCGAGGTGCGATCAGATGAACATGTGTGGTTTGAAGTCACGTCGAGTATAAATTTTGCTACATACAAATAATGCACTTGTATTTTCCTCCTGTATTTTATTGAACTGTATTGCAGACTTGTTTCCCACTTGTTCACCACGTGCCACCTGTGTCTGTAGCTCAAATTCCTTTTTTATTGAAACTGACCTTCTGTCTGAATATTAAGTTACTCTGTCCAGAGAATTAGTGCAAGGATCGTTTTTACTATAAAATGCGAAATTTTTGGTAACTTTATGGTCAGGACCTTGCAGCGGCCCATTGCATGATTTTTGGTTACAAGTGTAGCACAGCATTGCTTTCTTTCAGCGTTCTGTCCTGGTATGAAGCTCATTACGATAAAATTCAGAGGTAAGAGCCAATTGTCTGCTAACTACGCAGGGCTGCTATAATTTTTGAAGCTTGGTTCGACGTAGAACAATAGTGGAGACGGTAGCGTTGTCATTAATGCAGTCAGAAACGTTAGCTATGTATAGATTTTCGTTTAAATAACAGTAAATTAATTCTATTACGTTTAAATATTCATTATAGTTAGCCGCACGTTCATTGTTAGTCCGTTGAGTTAGTATATTCAACGTAAGTCACGTGTGTTTGAATAATCAAGCATAATCAGATGTGCTTTTGTAATATCAGTCAAGTTTGTTTTTATATTTAACTTTAGTCAGATGTGTGTACGTCTATCAATGCTAATCAGTTACGGTTGGACTTCAAACGTATAATCTTTCAATGAACAGTATAACACTAGCTTTTACATTACTAAATAACGTCTTTTCGAAACAGTATTGTACTCTATGGATAAACCAAATGAGGTTATGCTGTCTTAAACAGACTGGCCCTTTAATTGGGATGATGGAGTCTCCAATCTCTATCCAGCCATCCTGATTTAGGTTTCCCGTGATTTCCCTAAACTGTTTCAGACGGATGCCGGGATGTTTCCTACTGAAAGGTCAGAGCACCCTACCTGTCCCATCCTTGTCAAACATTACCTGTAACAACGTAAATGCCTGTTTACATGAATTGTCTATCTGGTGTACCTATTTTGTAAACTGTTCTAAAGAATCGTTGACATTATGTAGTGGTCAAATATTAATATGAGGGACTGAATCGACGCCTGCGATGTAGCACCCATGAATGCATTATTTGGTTGGCCGCTGCGTCTGTCCGCTGTCTTGGGGAATAGCGCAAGGACAGCCTCACCTCCCGCGTGATTCCGACCCACAACACACTAACACAGCATTGCACTTACCGCACCCTGGTCACAGTCATGCTCACAGAACATTAAACATTCAAAGGTCGTAAAACACCCAGTACAAAGCACCTCCACTATGCTGTTGACCGAGTCGGATATTTGCTTCTAAAGTAAAGACGGGTGAACGCGAGTCACAAAACAACATGAAAACAATTGGATATCAGATAACTACAATATATGGGTAAATTCAGTGAACAATTGTGAATCATTACGGCTTTTAAAAAATTGCCTTTTACCTTCAACATTTATTTAAAAAACAAGATACATACGAAAATAAGTGAAAAATTGCTATGGTAGCAAGAAACTAATACGAGCTGATCTCTGAATGGTGACAATTAACGCATTACCTTCCTCTGTACAGCACGCCGGTCCTGCCGGCAGAAAGCACTGATTGAAATACATCTCAGCTCTACCATGCTGAATGGTATTAAATATCCAGATTTCTACGGCGAGGAAGCAATTGTTAGCGCAAAAACAAAAGTGATCCTTGTGGTGAATATTCCGATTATTATCGCAGTTCGCAAACGTTCTTTTTTTCTAGTTACTTTAATTTACTATAGAGTTTTATCAGCTCTCTGGGAAAAATACTAGTCATCCCTTAAATGAGCACACTGATCGTCTCGGAATGCTCCGGATGGTGTAGAACTGCTACCAGACAGTCTCGTGATCGTCGACCCCTGACCTAACTTACGGCTGTGAAGTAGTCTACTCACGGCGGCACATACAGTGTGGCCACCATATTCCGTTTCCACAATAATAGTCAACATAAACCCATAAACTTAAATAAATAACATTAAAAACCCTTCTTTAGAGGCTTTTTCTTGAGATATGAACCATTAGTTGTCCAAAGGATCAGTCAGTGCCCCGTCATTCTCATGGCAAAAGACAATACGCCGCAAGATTCTATGCGACATTTCTCGGAGCATTGATGGTGTAACTTAAGTGAAAGTTCGTCTCACAGTATCTTTCAGGACGTAAGTGGTATCGTAACGATTTTGTGATACGATACCCTTCATGACTTCCCATAGCGAATATCACATGTGATGGAATCAGGGCTTCTTTGTGCCCAGGCACAGGGGGTTTATAAACAGCATCAATTCACAAAACCGTTGTGATCGCTAACAATCTGAAAGATTTTGTGGGACAAACTTTCACTCAAATTACACAAGTAATGCACCGAAAAATTTCGCACAGAACCTAGCGGCGTATTATCCTTTCCCACAATCATGACGGTGCACAGACTGACCCTTAGGATAAGTAATGCTTTATATCTCAACAAATCTCCTCTAAAAACTGTTGTTCAAGCTATTTTTTATATTAGGGACTTATGTTGGTTATTATAGGCGGTAACGGGACTTTGTGGCCACCTTATAGATCTGCAAGTCTTCAATTACCAAACAACACGGATATTCAATAGTATTGGGCTGGAGGCGTATAATGTAGTCCGGCGAGTCACGATGTTGTCTCTCTTCAAAAGACGCATAGCGTCAAGTGTACAGTCAGCCCAATGAGGCTTAAGCCCGTAGTGTATGGAGGGTGTAGTTCAGACCGGAGCTGTTTTGTACGATGACTTGGTTCTACTAATCCAGTTTATAGTGAACATGAAGCATTGTTCCAACCTTCTTGTGGCCACGTGTTACCCTTTCTTCTACATCTTCATGATGAGTATGCTGCGGACACTCTTGGCTTCCAAGCCGACAACAGCTGCGTTCAGAGAACTCCACACATACGTTCCCGATTTGAGGAACACCGACGCCCTCTAAATCACCCGATCTTAATTCCATAGAAAACGTCTGCGACTATTTAAACAGCGGATAAAATGTAGCAATAAACTTCCCCGCTACTTCGTATTTAGTCATCAGTGAAAGGCTTCATCTGGGCATGGCAGACCTGAAGGAACGTGTGGGCTCTCTTCCTCGACGAACTGAGACAGAGGCTATGTTACACGAAATGTCTTAATGACTAACATTTGTCCATTGTGCGTAGTCGTATTTTAAATCGCGAATCTTAGACATTTTGACATGAGCCTTATGGTTTTTTTTCAGAATACATCCATTTCTACACTGTCCAGTCATTAATGTTACCATCTGTAGAAAGCCTAACAACCATCTGCAGCGCGACAGTTGCAAAACGTGCAGGACGAGAGTAAATGAGGTTCTGGAAAGTACCGCCAGGCATGTGGAGCCACGCTGACTCCAGTGCCATCGCCAGATGCTCTGAGTTTGTCGACTGAGGATTTTTGCACGTACAGGCCGATCGAGGTTGTCCCTCAGATTCTCGATTGGGTTTTAATCCGGGCAGTTTGGTGGCCAAGGGAGTGCAGAAAATTCACCATGGTGCTCTTCGAACCACACACGTACACTGTGAGCTGTGTGGTACGTTGCATTGTCCTGCTGATAGATGCAATCTTGCTGAGGAGAAACAAAATGCACGTGTGGGTGGACATGGTCTTCAAGGATAGATGCATACTTGCGTTGATCCATTGTGCGTTTCCGAATAAACGAGATCACCCAGACAATACCACGAAAACAGTCCCTCCTCCGGCCTAGACCCTACAGACCGTTGATGCAGGGTGTTTGCTCTCAGACGTTTCACGCCGTATGCGCCAACGGTCATCTGCCCCAAGGAGCACAAAACGCGATTCATCTGAAAAGGCCACCTGGCGCCACTCATTAGACCAGGGGTTCCCAACAAAATTTTCTCGAGGACACCCTCATCGATCATGATTGGTACCTTGTCATATCACAGTATCAAGTATCTAAAAAAGCCAAATTAAGAGCCTTTTTATACGTTTTCTATTTTTGGTACTTAGAAAAAACATTGACGTACTTATTATTGAAAAAAAATATTGAGCTTAAAACTTTTTCAATTTAGCCATCATTGTTATTGTTAAATTTTTGATTATTGCTGAAAACCTTTGTCTTCAAATCCGGATGTTTAGTATAACAAACTCCTTAAATAAATAAAAATTGAATATGTACTGAAAATGACAGGAAAAAATTAAAACTGAGTGTATTGGTCTTTCAAGTCTACTACACTTGAGATTGCATTGGGTAGACATGTGTGAAAAGTAAGAAAACACTAATTTCATACAAGGTAATACTTATTTGAAAAAAATACAGTTACAGCAGGGTACTCTATCAGTATACAGTTAGTTTTAATATTCAGTTCTTAATGAGATGAGTTCAATCTGACCTATAAGTCCATTATTTCTGAAATATTGGGTTCAAAACTTGAAACTTTCACTCTGAAATACGACCGCATGTCGAGCCGATTCCTATATTTGTTTTTCATGAAACACATGAAAGAAAATGCTTGCTCACACCGATATGTGAGTGCAAATGGAAGGATCTTTTTCATTGCCTTATCTCCAAGTTTCTTGTAGTCCTTGCGTACTGATGCGCTAGAGTGTGCTAGTGTCAGTTGGCTCTAGGAAGACGCTAGTCGCAGAAGTTCGCGTTCGTTAAAGCTCTGCTCATGCAGGAAGCAGCCAAAACAAAAATCTGTTAACATATGAAATATATTTAATATATTTCTTATTCTAATAGCATCTTGCGGACCCCTCTGGCATAGCTCGCGGACCCCTGGGGTTCCGCGGACCACCTGTTGGGAACCACTGCATAAGACGTTCAGTTTCAGTACTGGCGTGCAACTACCAGGTTTTGTCACTGATGGAAAATAGACAGCATGGGCGCGTGAACCAGGTGCCTGCTGTGGAGGCCTGTATGCAGCATCGTTCGCTGAACGGTCGTTGAGGAGACTCTGTTGGTAGCCCCTTGGTTCATGTGGGCGGTCAGTTGTTCAACAGTTGCACGTCTGTTCGCCCTTACACATCTCCGCAGCCGTCGTTCATCCCTGTCATCTATGGCCTGTGGTACACCACAGTTCCCTCGGCGCCGGTTTTGTATAGCACAGTTTTACCATGCACGGTATACTTTTCGGTCAGCACAACTCTTTTCAGTTCGGCAGAATAATGGCGTCAGCGCTGTGTACCTTTGCTGTTTTTTCGTGGTATGAAGGACATTTACAGACAGGTCTAGTGGCTATTCGCACAAAAACTGCGATCTATTGGCACAAGCATTTAAAACTGAATACGAATGACACTAGAGAGGGATGAGCATTCTTAATATCTATTAGACAGTCACATAATCGACAGATACTGCAAATCTGCTAAGAAACGACATTACAATACCATACAGAAAGAATTTAAAATTTCAGTTGACAATGAAAGAGCAAAAAATTGCTACAATCGCTAGATGGGATTCATTGTTCTGTACCTCAAGAAGCACTTTTTGCTAAACTTATAGGCCTGGTGCACGTCAAGAAATTGATGGTATGAACAGTGATATTTCTGAAGTCGCACGCGTTATTCCACTCTCAGTTGCAACAATTTCTGATGGAACTAAGTGGAGAGTATGGAGACTATACATATTCAGGGTGGAGAAAAATTGTGTCACGAAATTTTAACCCTGGATAACTGATGCCAGTGGGAACCAAAATTACTAATGTTGTGTAGGTCGATAACGCACCATTTTTAAACTACGGAAACTTGGCGCCACGCGCTCCGATAGGCCGTGGGATTGCCCTGTTGCCGTTCGTCGGTTGACAGACAGCGCTATGGTTGTTGGTTCACACATACAAACGTCCCTCGCCCCGCCACTGCCCTATTGTGATACGCACACGTGTCGAATAGGTCTTGCTGTTCGTTTCCACCTCACGTCAGGCCTATTCACACTTCAGATTCGCTTCGGAGCACACAAACGTAACTTGCTGTTTCGTCATGCAGTAAGCATGGCGGCATAGTATTTATTTGAAGAACAACGAGATATGGTAATGCGCATGAAGCTAGACGGTTGTATGAGGAACGGTAACCAGCAAGAGGCCACCCACACCCGCAAACGTTTACAGCAACTCACCGGCGACTTGGCGAAGTAGGCTCGTTAGCGAGATATCATGGTGACGCTGGAAGACCTCGAACACGACGGGATGCCGCATTTGAAGCGACTGTTCTCGAGCGCTTCGAGGAAGCACCCACGACAAGTACTAGAGCGGTTGAACACGACATGGGGATCACTCATCGGTTAGTCTGGGAGGTTTTGAGGGATGATAGCCAGCATCCATTTAGTTTCCACTCTGTCCAGAACCTAAATCCGGTGGCAGACTATGGTTTTGCCGGTGGTTTCCGCGACGTGTTGCATGAGATCCCGACTTCCCCGCCATTGTGTTACAAGACTCGAAATGTTCATTACTAGGCAAGGGGAAATCCTCACGTCACGTATGTCCACGGACACCAGGAACGATTTTCGGTCAGCATTTGGGCAGGCATTGTGTGTGATTATCTGATTGGTCCGGTCTGCCTATCTCCTCGACTTAACGGGGCAAATAACCTTCACCTTTTGCAAGAAAGTCTACCCACCCTGCTGGAAGATGTTCCCCTAGACCAGGGCTTCCCAACCTTTTCAGCTGGCGGACCCCTTCTTCAGTCGAAAATCCATGGCGGACCCGTAGTCAGTCAAGAGCACAGTAACTTCAAATTTCAGAGCGAAGCCCATGCTTCTTAATGCAGGTGCCATGTTCCCAATGACCCCCCCCCCCCCCCCGAAGTATCAATAGTTTTTGGTTTAGAGATGAACGAAAACAACTTGAAATTAGCGATCCAATTTGAATTCCCACTGTATCCTGACACTTACTAGTGGATTTACTCCCTTTGTTCAACACACTATACGTTCTCGCTTCCCACGCCCGGGTTCCCGGGTTCGATTCCCGGCGGGGTCAGGGATTTTCTCTGCCTCGTGATGACTGGGTGTTGTGTGATGTCCTTAGGTTCGTTACGTTTAAGTAGTTCTAAGTTCTAGGGGACTGATGACCATAGATGTTAAGTCCCATAGTGCTCAGAGCCATTTTTTCAACACACTATATGGCTCTGAGCACTATGGGACTTAACATCTTAGGTCATCAGTCCCCTAGAACTTAGAACTACTTAAACCTACCTAACCTAAGGACATCACACACATCCATGCCCAAGGCAGGATTCGAACCTGCGACCGCAGCAGTCCCGCGGTTCCGGACTGCAGCGCTAGAACCGCACGACCACCGCGGCCCGCAACACACTATAGCCTGATTAAAATTACCTGGTAATTGAAATTTCACACGATGGAGCTTTCTTCCTCCAAGAGCAATCAACGTCACGTCCAAACTGTTCGCTGTTGACAAGCTGTCGCATATGGTCTGTTCACTTCCACTATTTGGCTACTTTTGTGTAAGGAGCATGCATATTTCGTAACAGTCGTGTGTGTGTGTGTGTGTGTGTGTGTGTGTGTGTGTGTGTGTGTGTGTGTGTGTGTGTGGTTTTTCCTGAAATCCGAAGAAAAATGTTCAAAAGTATGTAAAGTCTTCCTTTGGTCGTCCACCCTCCTCATTCATTTCAACTGGAAACTTCTCTTGTTGTGAAGGCGATGGAGAAACTGCAGCCTTCTTCAATGATCCTGACTTAAGCCACCGAGCCATATTAGAAGTAATAAACTGGTCAAAAATCGACTCATGAAACAGGTAGTGCACTGACAAGGCAATTTTAACATTTAATGATGCCTGGGGCCGCATACGTGCCAGCGAGCGCTGAGATTGGTCGACAAAGCTCGCTCTACGCATCTAGTGCCGTGAGCCGGCGCACAAACGACCCCCGTATTGTTGCTAAACAGTCGATGAGAGAAACCGCATTCTCCGGCACTAAACTGTGTGTACGTTCTCACTTAGGATCCGCAAGGGCTGCATGGGGATACGACCTGAAGTAAAAGTACACATGTTTTTCACACGAAAAAAACAATAGTGATGAATTTGATTTTCACATCTTTATTCAATAATTTTACTCATTATTTTACACGATTTGGTGAAAGGTAGCCGCGGACCCCCTAGAGAGAGCCGACGGACCCCTAAGGGGTCCGCGGACCACAGGTTGGGAAGCCCGGCCCTAGACATACGGCTACGCATGTGGTTGCAGCATGATGGGGCGCACACTCCTAACAATCGAGTTGTGCGCTGATATTTAAATGAACCCTTCGATGGCCGGGTAATTGGGAGAGGTGCTCGTTAGACATGCCCCCCCACCCCCACCCCCCCATTAAAAGACCTCACGCCAGCGGACTTTTGCCTGCGGACGTTCTTCAAGGTTCTAGTTCACCCACCCGACGCGAAACACCTTGAAACGAAGAGGAATTAATGGGTCGCATTCAACATGCCGCCATTCACATCAGGGTAATGCCAGTAATCTTTGAAAGAGTTCGGCAAAACACCGTTCGATGTTACCAAGCTTGAATCGCGTCAGAGAAGGTCGGCAATTCGAGCGCCTGCTTTAAGTAAACAATGTCCTAGCTACAAAAAGGGCCCTTTTCAGGGCCGACACAGTTTGTAACAGACTTTCTGTACGCGAACCAACAGCTATTGATGGGTTTGTTCCTGGTTCGTCTTATCATGAAACTGAAATGGATGTGTCGGGACCCCGGACGATTCGCCCCCAGAGTGGAAGGCAGGCGTGCTATCACCGAGTGTGCGGGCCGCTTTGGATACGTCGCGATCTCCGGCAGGCAAAACATTTGCGGTCTTGCGTTGTCCAGAGGATCTGGCAACAGTGCAATCCTGCGGCCAATCGGAGCGCGTGGCACCATGTTTCCGTAGTTTAAAAATGGTGCGTTGTCGACCAACACGACACTAGTAATTTTGGTTTTTCTCCACCCTGTATAATACTGAAAAGTATGTTGCTTAGTCAAGGGACATTCCTGGAACGATTTTTGGAATTCAGACCTGCTATTGTTGAATTTATGAAGGAAAAAGGAGTGCAGGAAAGAATATTAGAACTTCCGGAATGAATTGCAGACTTCGCATTCTAAGTGAACCTGATTCCACATTACCTACAGCAAGACACTGCAAAGTAAGAAACAACTCATTCCTCATTTGATGTGGATGCATTTAATAATAAATCGCATTGTGGAAGGGACAAATTCTGACAGAAATCACTGTTCATTTCCCTAACTTCGCTGGCGTTAAAGAAAACGCGATATTTGAAGAATTCGTTGTGGCCTTGAAAGAATTACAAGGATAGTTTTCTAAAGGTTTTGAGGACATTGCCAATATTACATCTGTTTTCTAGCTGTTTTCGAGACCGTTTGCCGTTTCAGTTGGAAGTGCCTCTGTGCATGTGTAGATGTAAATGTTTGATCTGCAATGTAAATCCTGTTTAAAGACAAATCCCTTTACGTTAACATTTTGCAAGATATTTACATTGTTTTCCTCAGGAAGAGTTTCCACTTCTCCATAATGAGGTTACAAAGGTGCTACAATCTTTCGATTGACCTATGTGTGTGAAATACCTATTTTCGTTTATGAAAATAAATACGAGTAAGTCCAGACACGTAGCAATATGAGTGCGAAAAATCTGTAAAATTGTCCGCGTCTGTCCGTATGCCGATAATTTGTACTAGATAAAAATTATATTATGTCTCCAACGCGCCAAAAATAACTAAATAATACTGAAAATTTGTTTTCTTTGTGATCCATGTTGTTGAGGCGTACAAGGGCACGGCTCGCGAGTCGAATTCTTGGCCGCTGGAAAGCAATGCCTCCGAATTTTTATGTGGAAACTTTTAAACCTTTTTAGATAAAACGAACGTTATTAATATTCTACATCTTTATTCTTCATGTCTGCATTTTTGCAGCCCTCTGCCGCTAGAGAGCTCTGAATTGTAGCGACATGCAACGTCGGTTCGTGAGAAACAGCCAGCTGTAATCGAGTTTCGAATTCATAGAGTTCGTCCACACATGGAGCGCCCTCTCCTTCGGCTTGTCACACACGGGAGCTGCGACATCTACAATAATCTGATGCCTTGGGTTCACTATCGTCGATCATGTTTCATAAGTCCGATTTTCATCTGTTTCCAAAACTTAAAGAACACCTTCAAGAACGTCACTCTACAGAGATGATGTGGTGCAAGCACAGGTGAGATTGTGGCTCCATCAAGAAAGTCAAACATTCTACAGTGATTGCATTGACAAAGTGGACTCTCGTTGGGAGAAATGTGTTCGTCGCCAGTGTATGTTAAAAAATAAATACGAGTATGTAGAGATGAAGGATAACGATGTAAAATGCCGTAAGGTTTGTTTTATTTTAAAAGCTTTAAGAGTTTTCATGTAAAAAATTCGCAGGCACTACTTTTCAGTATAACTTCGAATTCTGACCCAGCTGTAGAACATGGATTCGAGAAAAAGAATGAAAGAGGAAGCTGCATGGTTCGATTTTGCACAGATAAAAGGAGTTCATTGGCTCGTTTCATGTAACTTGATTATTTTGTCAGTTGTACGTCATATTATTGCGCCTTTAACGAGTCTGCCATGCTAGTTTTTATCCTGGTAAGACAGTACTATACCTCTTGAGAAATCTCAAATACCCAACATAGCTGATGGTGGGAAGGCAGCGACATATAATAATAATAATAAAATAGTCTAAAGATGCAGCTATGGTTTTATAAATTTTATTTCATGATCGATTTCGAGACTTCACGTGTAATCTTCATTGTGGAACACATCTAATGACGGTTACGTATTAGTTTTCCAGATCACAGCAGATTGTCAACAGGAAGACAGGTGAACACACCCTATGTTCGCAACAATGTGCAGGACAACGCTACCCCGGTGGACAAGAGACAGAAGTTGCATGGAGTTGCGAACGTGGGGTGTGTTCAAATTACAAAACTATCGCTGGAGCCTGAGGCTATTTTATTATTATTATTATTTTTTTTAAAAAAAGGAAACGCAGATGTGAGTTAGTAATTCCTATGCACCACCTTTTACACATTACAGCAATAGAAATTCTTGTACGGAACAGGAGTTGTCAAAGAGATTTTTTTCAATTCGGTTTCAAATTCTATTTCACTGTCCGTCAGACTTTATATGTCGCCGGGTAAGTGATCATAAGTTTTTGTTGCAGCTTTGTGCTCCCCTTTTTGTGCTAAAGACAACCTTAATGTGGAGTAATGAATGTTATTTTTCCTTATAGTACTGCAATTATGTACATCATTGTTTCTTTTGAACTGTAATGGATTTTTTGTAACAAACTTCATGAGGGAATAAATAAACTGTGAAGCAGTGATCAGAATGCCCGGCTCCTTAAACGGTTGTCTACAAGATGATCATGCCGGCCGAAGTGGCCGCGCGGTTCTGGCGCTGCAGTCTGGAACCGCGAGACCGCTACGGTCGCAGGTTCGAATCCTGCCTCGGGCATGGATGTGTGTGATGTCCTTCGGTTAGTTAGGTTTAACTAGTTCTAAGTTCTAGGGGACTAATGACCTCAGCAGTTGAGTCCCATAGTGCTCAGAGCCATTTGAACCATTTGAACCAAGATGATCATGGATGAGCTCTACATTTTATTCTTAAAGCACGTCATCGAACAGCGAAGACTTTCTTTCTTAAATATGAGTTACCCCAGAACATTAATCAATATGGCATTATTGAATGGAAATATGGAAAATGTGTCAACTTACTGATTTGTCTATGATTCTAAACGCAAATGTGGCTGAACTAAGTTGTTATATGAGTTCCAAAATGTGTTTTTTCCAGATTAAAGTCTCATCAGTGTGGGCACCTAAGAGTTTTGAAGTTTCCACCCTATTTATTATTTCCTCAGCATGTCTTACACTTATCATTGGTGTAGTACCTCTAAATGTGAAAAACTGAAAATGTTGTGTCTTTTTAAAATTGAGGGTGAGACCATTCGCAGAAAACCAGTCAATGATACTTTTAAGAACATTGTTTACCATCGGTGAGGTGAACACTGATCGTCGCAGTAGTCAGTTATAAGTGGATAACCTTCTTGTAACTGATTATTATCTGAAATGCCTCAATACAGCTTCTGCTAAAATTAACAGATCTTGCGTTTGAAATCGCTTAAGTTGATTTCCTTTTCGTAAGTTCTCTGTTGTTCATTGTAACGAGTTTCTGTTACCAGCGTATGTTGGTGACTCTCGTTGTACTAGTTCTACTCGTTATTGTTGCGATGCGGTGCATGGAGCTTAGAATATCGATGAAAATGAGTATGAATATGCTGAGAGAATTTCAGTATAACAATGATTTTCGCAATTTTTAAGAATTTCATGGAACCGCAGTTTACCCCTAGGCAGAGCTTACTCTCCGTTCTGTCGTTATTGTCATTATAGTCAACAGTAAATAATAGAATAGCATGGTGTGTGTGAGTATTTTAAATGAATGCGAGAGAATAAGCCCTATTTCCTTTATCACAAACGGTTACCTCAGTCTCTCGACGAAGAGTACATTTCCTGTCCTTTTAAATTACTCTCCCACTAAATCTAAACCATTGTGTGTTAGGGGATTGCTTGATATTTATTGTGAATGATCTTATATTTAATGTAAAGGTGTGTTGAACCACTTTCACTTGTCTTAAAAAGGATAAATAAAAGATTGTCATTGAAAATTACAGATGTATTTCGCTGTTTACGTAAAAATATCCCGAGCATTTATAAATATTTCCTATATCACAACTTGTGGAATAAGGAAGGGTAAGAGGGGCTGAATAGTGATGTCTTTCAGTGTTCAACCATGTCGAAAGAATTATATGGAATAGGTCTAAATGTTGTATGCGCTCTCTACAACCTATTTTCTTGTAAGACGTTATCCTGTTGCACCAGATAAGACTGACGTTTCTTTGGATCGGGTTTAGTTGTTATTTCACAGTAATTACTAATACAACTGGCAAGGAAAGTGATGTAGGGCAGCAGAGCAAAGATATCACATCTACAACTTTGCTTCCGCCGTTTCTTCTCGAAGTTCGAGGCTTTATTGTGAAAAACTTACCAAAAATTTGCGGTTCAAGGTACTGGGCATCGCTGGCCACTTCTTTCTCCCATTTTTCGGGCAGCATAGGAATCCCGCAACGGAAGAACTGGGTGTTCTGTGGTGATCCATGGATCGAGATCATTTTGCACTTGTTCTTATGACCGGAAGTATTGGTCAACCAGGCCGTGTGCTGTTGATCTAAAATGGTGGTAGTCAGAGGGAGAAATGTCTGGAGAATACGGTGGGTGGGGTAGCACTTCCCATTTCAACGTTTCCAAGTATGTTTTGACGGGTTTTGTGACGTGGCGTCGAGCATTTTCATGCTGCTAAATCATCTTCTCATGCCTATCGCTGTATTGTGGCGGTTCGTCTTTCAGTGCTTGGCTCAGACGGATCAATTGCTTTCGATAACAATCTCCTGTCATTGTTTCCGACGGTTCCAGTGGCTTCGAAAACCTCTCTTCAACCGCCATGCCGGTCTCCGACGTTAAAACCACCTTTCTCGAAGTGTTGAAACCGTTATCTGTACGTTCTTTCGCTAATAGGTGCCCCACCATAGGAGTTACCCAGAATTTTATGAGCCTCAGCCGCAAGTTTCTTCATGTTAAAGCAGAAAATTAAAACTTCCCGCAAATGAAGAGAATGGGAATCGTACGTTGACATATTCAATCGAGAATAACATCATGATGCAGTCACAAATCGACTAATATTTTGATGGCGATATCTCTACAGATGGCTAAGCTTACTGCGTGGCACTTAACACCTACCACCTGCACCACCACTTGCCGCTACTGCCATCTATTGCAAAACGGCGGAAACAAAGTTGTAGATCAAAAAGTTTAGTAAGTGACTTGTAAACTTTCGCAGGGCATAATTTAACTATTGCCAATACTTGAATTACGACTAACAGAAGAAGGTTGTATATTTGGAAGAGACCTGCAAACACTGGATGGTTTCAGATTGATTATACAATGGCAAGATAAAGATTTCGAAACTAGATTTTAAATTGTAAGACCATTCCATGGGCAGGAGTGGACTCTGACCATACTTTATTGGTTATAGACAATAGAATAGAACTAAATAAATTGCAAAAACGTAAGAAATGAAGGAGGTGGTACCTGGATAAATACAATAACCAGAAGGTGTTGAGAGTGTCAAGGATAACATTAGGTGTCGATCGATTGAAGCAGAGGAAAGGAAACAGAAGATGAATTGGTATCTTTGACAGATGAAATAGTGAAGGCTCAGAGAATCAAATACGTAAAAATACAAGGCCCAGTAGACAACTTCGAATAACACATGATACACTCCTGGAAATTGAAATAAGAACACCGTGAATTCATTGTCCCAGGAAGGGGAAACTTTATTGACACATTCCTGGGGTCAGATACATCACATTATCACACTGACAGAACCACAGGCACATAGACACAGGCAACAGAGCATGCACAATGTCGGCACTAGTACAGTGTATATCCACCTTTCGCAGCAATGCAGGCTGCTATTCTCCCATGGAGACGATCGTAGAGATGCTGGATGTAGTCCTGTGGAACGGCTTGCCATGCCATTTCCACCTGGCGCCTCAGTTGGACCAGCGTTCGTGCTGGACGTACAGACCGCGTGAGACGACGCTTCATCCAGTACCAAACATGCTCAATGGGGGACAGATCCGGAGATCTTGCTGGCCAGGGTAGTTGACTTACACCTTCTAGAGCACGTTGGGTGGCACGGGATACATGCGGACGTGCATTGTCCTGTTGGAACAGCAAGTTCCCTTGCCGGTCTAGGAATGGTAGAACGATGGGTTCGATGACGGTTTGGATGTACCGTGCACTATTCAGTGTCCCCTCGACGATCACCAGTGGTGTACGGCCAGTGTAGGAGATCGCTCCCCACACCATGATGCCGGGTGTTGGCCCTGTGTGCCTCGGTCGTATGCAGTCCTGATTGTGGCGCTCACCTGCACGGCGCCAAACACGCATACGACCATCATTGGCACCAAGGCAGAAGCGACTCTCATCGCTGAAGATGACACGTCTCCATTCGTCCCTCCATTCACGCCTGTCGCGACACCACTGGAGGCGGGCTGCACGATGTTGGGGCGTGAGCGGAAGACGGCCTAACGGTGTGCGGGACCGTAGCCCAGCTTCATGGAGACGGTTGCGAATGGTCCTCGCCGATACCCCAGGAGCAACAGTGTCCCTAATTTGCTGGGAAGTGGCGGTGTGGTCCCCTACGGCACTGCGTAGGATCCTACGGTCTTGGCGTGCATCCGTGCGTCGCTGCGGTCCGGTCCCAGGTCGACGGGCACGTGCACCTTCCACCGACCACTGGCGACAACATCGATGTACTGTGGAGACCTCACGCCCCACGTGTTGAGCAATTCGGCGGTACGTCCACCCGGCCTCCCGCATGCCCACTATACGCCCTCGCTCAAAGTCCGTCAACTGCCATACGGTTCACGTCCACGCTGTCGCGGCATGCTACCAGTGTTAAAGACTGCGATGGAGCTCCGTATGCCACGGCAAACTGGCTGACACTGACGGCGGCGGTGCACAAATGCTGCGCAGCTAGCGCCATTCGACAGCCAACACCGCGGTTCCTGGTGTGTCCGCTGTACCGTGCGTGTGATCATTGCTTGTACAGCCCTCTCGCAGTGTCCGGAGCAAATATGGTGGGTCTGACACACCGGTGTCAATGTGTTCTTTTTTCCATTTCCAGGAGTGTATATTTAATGTGATTGGTGAAAGCAGGAAGTATAAAAAATGCTTCAAATGAAGCAGGAGAAAGTAAACAAAGATATCTAAAACGAGATTAACAGAAAGTGCAAAATAGCAACGCAGGAGTGGCTATACGAGAAATGTAATGCTGTAGAAACATGCATGTTAAGGGGAAGACAGATGCCGTCCCAGGAAAATTAAGAGGCTTTTGAAGAAAAGAGAAGGAGCTATGTGAAGAATAAGAACTCAGATGGTAAGCCAGCACTAAGTAAAGAAGGGAAAGCTCCAATGTGGAAAGAATACATGGAGGCTCTTTACAAGTGATACATACTTGAATCTAATGTTATAGAAAGAGAAGAAGAAGTACACGAAGATGAGGGGGGAGACAGAATACAGCGAGAAGAATGTGACAGAGCACTAAAATACCTATGCGGAAAAAAGGCCCCTGCAGCAGACGGCATTCCCTCAGAATTACTGAGATCCTCGGAAGTGCCAGACATAACAAAGCTATTCCACCTGGTGGCCTCAGACTTCAACAAGAATGTAATAATTCCAATTACAATGAAGACAGGTGGTGAAAGCTGTCAACCGTAACGAAACGTCAGTTTTATAAGTCATGGCTGAAAACAATGACACGAATTATTTACAAAAGAATGGAGAAAGCTGGTAGAAATCGATCTTGGGGAAGATCAGTTTGGGTTCCCAGGAATGTACGAAGACGCGAGGCAGTAGAAGCAGTACTGACCCTACGACTTATCTTAGAAGATAGATTGAAGAAAGGTAAACCTACGTTTACATTATTTGTAGATTTACAGAAAGTTTTTGAGCAATGTGGACTGGACTACACGCTATTTGAAATTTTGAAGACAGTAGGAATTACAGGCGGTGAAAGGATACTTAGAACTTGAAGGAAAAGAGACTGCTCTTATGAGGGTCGAAGGACATGAAAGGGATGCAGTCGTGGAGAAGGCAGTGCCATAAATTGAGCGAACAGAGTAGGAAACCAAGGAGAAATTTGGATAGAGGATTAAACTTCGAGAAGAAGAAATAAAAAACTTTTGGGTTGGCGCACGACATTGTCATACTGTCAGAGACCGCAAATGACTTGGAAGAGTAGCTGAATGGCAAGAATAGCATCTATAAAAGAGATTATATGATAAACATTAACAAAGGTAAAACAAGTGTAATGGAATGCAGGTGAGCTACATCGGATAATAAGGAGGGAATTGGATTATGAAGTGAGACACTGAAAGCAGTAGCTGAGTTTTGCTGTTTGGGTAGCAAAGTAAGTGACGATGACTGAGGAAGAGGGGACACAAGATGCAGATCTACAGTTGCAAGAAAAGCATTTCTGTAAAAGGTAAATTTGGTAACATCGATTATGCATTTAAATATTAAGAAGTTTTTCCCGCAGTTATAACTGAGCATTGGCGTAAGTCTGCTCATACAGATGTTGATTTATTTCTATATCCTATATTTTACTTTTGGTTTATGGAAATCTTTTACATATTTTTTGTATATTTTGTCTGTTTTGTAAACAAGCTGTAATGTCTACGTAAGGACTTTTTGTCCTTACTTTTGAGGCCAATAGACCGCGCCGTATGTTAGAATTTTATCTCTTCTTCAATTGTTTTTACATCTGTTTTACTTTTATCACCTATTTTAAATCTATTTTTCATTGGCATTGACTTTAACTGTCACAACATGTTTTATTTATTCTTATTTAATGTACTTCCAGGTATGTAAGCGCCGCCTAGAGGAGCTTCGGTCCGCTGGGTCATCCTGCCTGTCAGTCTCACACAGCGTGCATGCATGCTGTCATGTATTCACGGCCACTACAGTTTGTATACCGTAATCTGGTGGAAACATTAGAAGTGTAGCCCTATCTATGAACAGCTACATGCCTTCGCCCAATGTAAGGACCGTCGTCTCCTTCACGGTTCCACTAGCAATTTGCTTCTTCGTTGTTAGCCTAGGGCAACGTTTTTTATATATATATATATATATATATAATTCTTTCATTTTTACATTCGGGGTCCCGTGTTCGATTCCCATCCGGGTTGAGGATTTTCTCTACCCGGGGACTGGGTGTTAGTGTTGTTCTCATCGTTTCATCATCATCATCATTTGTGACTGTGGCTAAATTGGACTATGTAAAAAAAACTGAACTGTGTAGAAATTGGAACTTTGTGCGGACGCTGATGACCGCGCAGTTGAGTGCCCCCCAACCCAAACATCATTATCATCATCATCATTTTTACATTTCAGATGCACATCAAAATTTTAACTTCTTATGAGTAATGCGTTACACGCAGTTCCTAAACGTACTAAACGTAAGCCCCCTTTCATACTGATGATTTAAAGTATTGTATAAAAGTGCTAGATAGGACCACACTTTTAATTTGTTTTTATGTATTTTTCCCAAGCAGGAATTCTGAAGATGCCTCAGAAAGGCGAAACGCATCAATAATGCTTATTCTGTCTTTGGAAAATGGCTCTGAGCACTATGGGACTTAACTGCTAAGGCCATCAGTCCCCTAGAACTTAGAACTACTTAAACCTGACTAACCTAAGGACATCACACACATCCATGCCCGAGGCAGGATTCGAACCTGCGACCGTAGCGGTCACGCGGTTCCAGATTGTAGCGCCTAGAGCCGCTCGGCCACATCGGACAGCTCTGTCTTTGCAACCTAGATTGATTATTTTCCTATTGACAGTGCCAAAGAGTTAGCAATTTGGTAATGAAGGGGCGGTAGGGGCGGGGCAGGGGAAGGTATAAAGATTGTAGACGTAAGTTAATTTAGATGCTTGTGAATTGCAGCCGTTACGCTAGCATAGGATAGACTATCGCGGAGAGCTGCAGCAAACTAGTCTTCAGACTGAAGACCACAACGACAACACATTAATCTTTGTGCGCCGTGACTTGCGGCGAGCAGATGTACACGTCTGTGGCAGTGCTTTCTATACGCCATAGCGCCCGCATCTCGTAGTCGTGCGGTACCGTTCTCACTTTTCACGCCAGGGTTCCTGGGTTCGATTCCCGGCGGGGTCAGGGATTTTTCTCTGCCTCGTGATGGCTGGGTGTTGTGTGCTGTCCTTAGGTTAGTTAGGTTTAAGTAGTTCTAAGTTCTAGGGGACTGATGACCATAGATGTTAAGTCCCATAGTGCTCAGAGCCATTTGAACCATTTTTATACGCCATAGCGAGGAGGTGATTGTGGATGTTATGACTTCTCCTCGGTCATTGATGTCCAGCACTGAACTGGCGAGTGAATTGCACAGTGGCCCATTTATCCGCTATTTTAACTGGCTTCATCCGCTAGTGACATTATTATCAACACGTCGTCGCCCAGAACAGTTACGATACGCTCTCGACATCGTGCTATGTCTGCACGACTTCTGAGATACGGTGTCTCACACGTCGAGCGATCAAATGCTGTGATAAGCTCATATGTTACCCACCTAGCGACGGGCGGTAAGAGGTGTAACGACATCGCACTCACTTGGCACATCAAAGTGGTCTGCTTGCCGTTGCGAAGCGAGCGCTCTTTGCACAGCACACTAGACATCTCAGTAACGCCTGAACATAATCTAAAAGCTACTATATTTAAAGTATGTTGCATTTGTAAACACTGGTAGTTTCCTAGCTATCTTTGTATTAGGTATTCCTCTGTTGTATGTTATCTTGCGGGATCCGTCAAAGTTTCATCAGTGGTGGTAGTAACCTGTTGCGTCAACAGCCCCTATCGAGAACAGCGGGAGTATTCAACGTTTACGAAAACACATGCTCATAATAAACAATTTTGCAGAATTTCTTAGTTAACAGTAGGTTCATACATCTACTACATCATTTTAGGGTTTCAGTAGGTTCTCGTAGTAGTTCCTAACAGCTGCATATAAATCATCTTAGACATGTTGTTGTTGTTGTGGTCTTCAGTCCTCAGACTGGTTTGATGCAGCTCTCCATAACTCTATCTTGTGCAAGCTTCTTCTTCTCCCAATACCTACTGCAACCTACATCCTTCTGAATCTGTTTAGTGTATTTATCTCTTGGTCTCTCTCTACGAGTTTTACCCTCCACGCTGCCCTCCAATACTAAATTGGTGATCCCTTGATGCCTCAGAATATGCCCCACCGACCGATCCCTTCTCCTAGTCAAGTTGTGCCACAAATTTCTCTTCTCTCCAGTTCTATTCAATACCTCCTCATTAGTTATGCGATCTACCCATCTAAATTTCAGCATTCTTCTGTGGCACCACATTTCGAAAGAGTCTATTATCTTCTTGTCAAAACTATTTATCGTCCACGTTTCACTTCCATACATGGCTGCACCCCATACAAATACTTTCAGAAACGACTTCCTGACACTTAAATCTATACTCGATGTTAACAAATTTCTCTTCTTCAGAAACGCTTTCCTTGCCATTGCCAGTCTACATTTTATATCCTCTCTACTTCGGCCATCATCAGTTATTTTGCTCCCCAAATAGCAAAACTCCTTTACTACTTTAAGTGTCTCATTTCCTAATCTAATTCTTTCAGAATCACCCGATTTAATTCGACTACATTTCATTATCCTCGTTTTGCTTCTGTTGATGTTCATCTTATATTCTTTTTTCAAGAGACTGTCCATTCCGTTCAGCTGCTCTTCCAGGTCCTTTGCTGTCTCTGACAGAATTACAATGTCATCAGCGAACCTCAAAGTTTTTATTTCTTCTCCATGGATTTTAGTTTCTACTCCGAATTTTTCTTTTGTTTCATTTACTGCTTGCTCAACATACAGATTGAATAACATCGGGGATATGCTACAACCCTGTCTCACTCCTTTCCCAACCACTGCTTCCCTTCCCTTAGACATAACTTACAGAAATTGAAAAAAGTAAAGGAGGGTTGGAGTTTACAGTCCTGATAGCGTGAAGGTAGACACGTGACAGTGGTATCTTCCAAGGCATCAAGTTTGCATTGGTTTGAAGTGATTAAGGGAAATCACAGAAAACTTTTCACTGCTGTCGGAAAGAGTTCAGCTGTGTTTTGATAAGGGAATTTGCAGTATTTCGTATCGAACAGGCCTTGCATCACAGATTAGCCTTACAGGTAAATTCAAATGAGCGAAAAAAATTCACACGTAGTTTAAGTGAATAAGAAGACTAAATGCAGTGAAGTACCGACAGCCGGCCGCCGCGGCCTAGCGGTTCTAGGCGCTTCAGTCCGGAACCGCGCTACTGCCGTTTCATTTAATTGCAACACGCCTTTGGTTGCGGTACTCTTACAACGCAGCGATACGTCGACGATATTTTACTCCCCATTTTGTTGCCCTTCGTAGCAAGCCATCCTGGGCTTATATTTCAGCAACATACACTCAGCTGATAAAAGTTATGCCCATACATAGACAGAAGTAGGATCGTGTACACAAGATATAAAAGGACAGTTCTTTGCCGGAGCTGTCAATTGTTCTCAGGTGATTCATGTGAAAAGGTTCCGACGTGATTATAGCCACATATCGGGAACCAACAGATTCTGAATGCGGGATAGTTGTCGGAGCTAAACGCATGGGACATTACATTTCGAAAATCATTAGGGAATTCAATATTCCGAGATACAGTGTCAAGAAAATGCCGAGAATATCAAATTCCCGGCATTACCCCTCACAATGGACGATCCACTAGCCTACGGCCCTCACTTCCCGATCGAGAGCAGCGTCGTTTGCGTAGAGTTATCAGTACTGACAGACAAGCAACACTGCGTGAAATAACCCCAGAAATCAAAGTGTGACGTACGAAAAACTTATCGGTTACGACAGTGCGACGAAATTTGGCGTTAATTGCCTACCGACGCGAGTGCTCTTGCTGAAGCGCTGCTCCTCGGCTCGTGACCATATCAGTTGGACGCTAGACGACTGGAGAACCATGGCCTAGTCAGATGAGAACCGATTTCAGTTGATGCTAGCGTTCGAGTGTGGTGCAGACCCCACGAAACCATGGACCCAAGTTGTCAACAAGGCACTGTACAAGCGGGTGGTGGCTCCATAATGGTGCTGACTGTGTTAACATGGAATGGACTGGCTTCTCTGCTCCAAATGAACAAGTCATTGACTGGAAATTATTATGCTCTGCTAATTGGAGGCCATGTGCAGCCATTCATGGACGTCCTGTTTCCAAACAACGATGGAACTTTTATGGATGACAAAGCGCCATGTCACCAGGCCACAGCTGTTCGCGATTGGATTGAAGAACATTCTGGACAATTCTAATGAATAATTTGGCCACCCAGATCGCCCGACATAAATCCCGCTGAACATTTGTTGGACACAATCGAGAGGTCAGTTCGTACACAAAATTCTGACCTGCAACACTTTCGCAGTTGCGGGCGTGTATAGAGACAACATGGCTCATTATTTCTGCAGGGGATTTCCAACGACTTCTTGCGTCCATGTCACGCCCAGTTGCTGTACTAGACCGGGAATAAGGTGCTCCGACGCGATATTAGGAGGCATCTCATGTCTTTTGTCACCTCAGCGTAATGCCTGATCGCACATGGCGAGAATTTCTACTACTTGTCTTCGTGCTTGCCAAACCCTACTTTGGCGCGCAAGCTTGCCTGATCTCTCCCCAGCTGAGAACGTATGGAGCATTATGGACAAGACCCTCCAAAAGTCCCGGGATTTTGACGCTCTAAAGTGCCAGTTGTTTAGAATTTTGGACGATATCCTTCAGGAGGACATCCAACAACTCTATCAATCAATGCCAAGCCGAATAACGGCTTGTATAAGAGCCAGAGGTGGACCAACTCGTTTTACAAAGCATTTTCTCTTGAATAAATCATCCAGTTTTACTGAAATTCTAATAATTTGTTTTTCTGTACATGTACGTCACATCTAACCAATTACCGGCCCATTCGGATAATTTCTTAGTGGTACCTCGTTTTCTTTTTGCCTTAGAGTGTAGTTATGGTGGAAGAACTTTCATCAGCAGCATTTGGTAGGCAAGAGGACGAGAAGTTTTAGTCTATATCTTGTACCCAACAACAGCGTCTATACCCACGACTTGAGTTAATTCCAAACGTCTTCGCAGGATTTCGGAAAGTGATAACATATGACACTGCTGACAGTGATTCCCTCCGCCCCCCGCCCCTCAGCAATAAGACAGGGGCTGCCACTGTGCTACATAGTATTATCAAAAAATCAGATACAGTGGTACAAGACAACTGACTAATTACATCTATCTACACTAAACAGCTACAATTAAAACTCAACACACACCTGTAGCGAAGTATAGGAGCCAGCGTACGGAAGGAGAAAAAAATGCACTCCTAATTGGCGCCTGAACAAATCTTCCGTGTCTCGAAGCCAACAATATCATATCATCATTTTTTCACAAAGCGACGTGACGCAGAGCTAAGACACAGGACTCGCATTGCAGAGGAAAGTACTCAAAATCTTCGTCCAGACATCCAGATTTATATTTTCGTGGTTTCCGTAAATCGTTTGATACAAATGTTGAGATGGATCCTCTGAAAAAGACACAGCTGACTTCCTTCCCCACCCTTCGCCAGTTCGAGCTTGTGCTTCATCACTAATAATATCGTCGTCGACGGGACATTAAACCCTAATCTCCCATCCTGCTGTCCACTCTTTCTAATACACACATTCTACATTTCATGTCACAGCAATGAGTGTTTTGTCTTTTATTTATATTTTTGACTGATTTAATTTCTCTGGAGGCTTAATTCACAGAATACAGTGTGCATGTGTGTGTGTGTGTGTGTGTGTGTGTGTGTGTGTGTGCGTGTGTGTGTGTGTGTGTGTGTGTGTTTTAGTGTTAGTTTTTGGGGGCGGAAGGAGCAATTGGTTAGCCCACTAGGCTAGCGAGAACACATGATGCGATTCAGCGGCTTTCTACTCCACACAAAATCGTGGCTACGTGGCTCTGCGGTAAAGTGATAGCCTACATATCTTCATGTGTGAAGTTCGAAACCCTGTCGGTCCTAAAATTTTTGCTTGGCACTTATTTCTTATTTCTGGAAATATTTGTTAATGTGCAAAATTCCGTCGTTTGAGAGTTCACAATAAACTGTATGCCCTTCTATAATACGCTGGGCCAATCAGTTCAAGGGTCATATCGAATCAAGGTAAGAGCATACCACCTCCAATCGGATCATGTCTATTAAAGCACTGTGCCTGTCAAACCAATCGTCGGGTTGATAACAGCAGTACTTTTTTTTACGTTTCAGTCATTCAACATTCGAGATTAATTTTTCATTACGGTAAGGCATTTTATATTTTATAAAATCTGATATTATGTTCTTTGTTAGGCACTGATTTATGTTTTGTGGCTCAATTTATTTATTATTTAGCAGTCAAAACATCTGAAATTTTTTTCGGAACAGCCACAGTTGAAATTAATTGCACTGTTGAATAAGGCCAATTGGACGTTACTATTCAGGTCACGCTCCCAATAACATAATGTCCATTCACTGCTTAATTTCTTGGGACCTCAGATAACGTCGGATATTATCAGGGTAGCATTTGGCAAGAGAGTCTCTTTAAAAATCTTTTTTTGAGCTGCAGTCGAATAAGAGGCTGCAGTATGTCTGCGCCTGTGATTCTCTCTCTTCTTATGGTATTCAGGACTCAAATAATGATTATCACTTCTGTAGCTTGGAAGTTTTTAGTTCTTTTCTTACTACCTATTGTTTACTGTCAGACAGGAAGCCAGTTATAATCACTGTTTTACGAAACACCTTTTTTCAATTACCAGTAGTGTGAATACTTCGGTATTTAACGTAATAATAGCAATAAGAACACATTTTAATGCATTGGAAAAACTGGTAGAAGCCGACCTCGGGGAAGATCAGTTTGGATTCCGTAGAAATGTTGGAACACATGAGGCAATACTATCCCTACGACTTATCTTAGAAAATAGATTAAGGAAAGGCAAACCTATGTTTCTAGCATTTGTAGACTTAGAGAAAGCTTTTGACAATGATGACTGGAATACTCT
This sequence comes from Schistocerca piceifrons, assembly GCF_021461385.2. Classification (NCBI taxonomy): domain Eukaryota; kingdom Metazoa; phylum Arthropoda; class Insecta; order Orthoptera; family Acrididae; genus Schistocerca; species Schistocerca piceifrons. Next base: position 419,644,927 of record NC_060149.1, on the reverse strand, counting down.
CTTTCAAATTCTGAAGGTGGCAGGGGTAAAATACAGGGAGTGAAAGGCTATTTACAATTTGTACAGAAACCAGATGACAGTTGTAAGAGTCGAGGGCCGTGAAAGGGAAGCAGTGGTTGGGAAGGGAGTGAGACAGGGCTGTAGCCTATCCGCGATGTTATTCAATTTGTATATTGAGCAAGCAGTAAAGGAAACAAAAGAAAAATTTGTAGTAGGTATTAAAACCCATGGAGAAGAAATAAAAACTTTGAGGTTCGCCGATGACATTGTAATTCTGTCGGAAACAGCAAAGGACCTGGAAGAGCAGCTGAACGGAATGGACTTGCGCGTCGATATGGTCCTGAAAGTAGGATATAAGATGAACATCAACAAAAGCAAAACGAGGATAATGGAATGCAGTCGAATTAAGTCGGGTGATGCTGAGGGAATTAGATTAGGAAATGAGACACAAAGTAGTAAAGGAGTTTTGCTATGTGGGGAGCAAAATAACTGATGATGGTCGAAGTAGAGAGGATATAAAATGTAGACTGGCAATGGCAAGGAAAGCATTTCTGAAGAAGAGAGATTTGTTAACATCGAGTATAGATTTAAGTGTCAGGAAGTCGTTTCTGAAAGTATTTGTATGGAGTGCAGCCATGTATGGAAGTGAAACATGGACAATAAATAGTTTAGACAAGAAGAGAATAGAAGCTTTCGAAATGTGGTGCTACAGAAGAATGCTGAAGATAAGATGGGTAGATCACATAACTAATGAAGAGGTGTTGAATAGAATTGGAGAGAAGAGAAATTTGACTAGAAGAAGGGATCGGTTGGTAGGGCATATTCTGAGGCATCAAGGGATCACCAATTTAGTATTGGAGGGCAGCGTGGAGGGTAAAAGTCTTAGAGGGGGACCAAGAGATGAATACACCAAACAGATTCAGAAGGATGTAGGTTGCAATAGGTACTGGGAGATGAAGAGCCTTGCACAAGATAGAGTAGCATGGAGAGCTGCATCAAACCAGTCTCTGGACTGAAGACCACAGCAACAACATAACAACATAAATATTGAAAAATCAGTTTTCATGTAAACTGTGTTGAAAGAATTTGTTGTGAATTATGACCAACAGTACCCTCTAGACAATAGTTTACCAAGGTGAAAAGAAATAAAAGAAATACCAATGGGATTTCTGAGCACATGTGTCAACAGATCATACTCCCAAGCCAGGAAAAATTAAAACCACGCAACCCTCTCAGTGCAGTAACAGAGAAAGGATGAAAGACAAGACTCTGTCACTTTCAACGTGAGCTTCTTGAATAATGGAAAGAATTCCAACAGTAAATGAGGCACGTCGGGTACCTCAGGGTGACGACAGCAGAACCTAACTGCTTATCAATAAACCGGTACCATACCATGAAGTTAAAACTTATCAGCTTCAAAAATAACATCGAAAACGTTGTATCGACAGACAGTAGAACACTAGATAACGACAAGTTTTGGACTACATCGCAAGAAACACAGTCTTCGTGCTAACTAAGGTGTGAATAATTCCAGTTGTGAAGTACACACATCAAAAAAAGTTTTACATCACCCCGGTTCCCAGAACTCCTCAAGATAGACGTTGACTGTCTATATTGTATCACAGACACAGTCTCTTTGACTGTTCAGAGATGTCACTAAACCCGCCCAAAGATCTAAACAACCATGCACGAGCAGAGCCTATTAGATGGACGGGGTCCGACGGCTGATCAGTACCAGTCATTCCACCAGGAAGGAGGTACACGGCTCGTGTTGTCTGTAGTTCAGCCATGCCTAGACGGTCAATACCGCTGTTCGATCGCGTCCCCATTGTTGCTTTGTGCCAGGAAGGCTCTCAACAGGGGAAGTGTCCAGGCGTCTCTTAGAGAACCAAAGCGATGTTGTTCGGACATGGAGGAGATATAGAGAGACAGGAACTGTCGATGACATGCCTCGCTCAGGCCGCCCAAGAGCTAGTACTGCAGTAGATGACCGCTACCTACGGATTATGGCTTGGAGAAACCCTGACAGCAACGGCACCATGTTGTATCATGCTTTTCGTGCAGCCGCAGGACGTCGTGTTACGACTCAAACTATGCACAATAGGCTGCATGATGCGCAGCTTCACTCCCGACGTCCATGGCGAGATCCATCTTAGCAACCACGACATCGTGAAGCGCGGTACAGATGGGCCCAACAACATGCCGAATGGACCGCTCAGGATTGGCGTTACGTTCTCTTCACCGATGAGTGTCGTATATGCCTTCAACCAGACAATCGTCGGAGAGATGTTTGGAGGACATCCGGTCCGGTTGAACGCCTTAGACACATTGTCCAGCGAGTGTAGCAAAGTGGAGGTTTCCTGATGTTTTGGGGTGGCGCTATGTGGGGCCGACGTACGCCGCTGGTGGTCATGGAAGGCGCCGTAACGCCTGTACGATACGTGAATGCCATCCTCCGATCGATAGTGCAACCATATCGGCAGCATATAGGCGAGGCATTCGTCTTCATGGACGACAATTCGCGCCCAAATCGTGCACATCTTGTGAATGACTTCCTACATGATAATGACATCGCTCGAGTAGAGAGGCCAGCATACTCTCCAGACATGAACCCTATCGAACATGCCTGGGATAGATTGAAAAGGACTGTTTATGGACGACGTGATCCACCAACCACTCTAAGAGATCTAACCGAATCGCCGTTGAGAAGTGGGACAATCTGGACCAACAGTGCCTTGATGAACTTGTGGATAGTATGCCACGACGAACACAGGCATGCATCAATTCAAGAGGACGTGCTACTGGGTATTATAGGTACTGGTGTGTACAGCAATCTGGACCACAACCTCTGAAGGTCTCTATGTATAGTAGTACAACATGCAATTTGTGGTTTTCATGAGCAATAAAAAGGGCGGAAATGATATTTATGTTGATCTCTATTCCAATTTTCTGTACATGTTCCGGAACTCTCGGAACCGAGGTGATGCAAAACTTTTTTGAATTGTGTATCAGGTTTTCTCGGCGTGACTGATTAATAGTGAACTTCTGGACGCTCAGTCGATTTATGTACGATATTTTGATTCTTCATATGAAGAATACGGCTGCGTTTGTCATCATAAAATGGAAATAGCAACCTTAGTGGATACCCAAAAGTACACTCTTAATTGAAATGCGTGTTATCGTATCTGGATTAGAGTCATGTTACGTTTACATCTACATGTTTATTCGGCAGTTCACACTTACTTGTTTGCAAGAGGCTACATACGACAACTTTCAGACTGTTTTTCTACCGTTCCACTCTCATCAAGCAGAAAAATGAAAATCTAAATATTTCCGTGCAAGTTCTGGAATTTGGAAATTTGTAGTAAGTTCCTATGGGACCAAACTGCTCATGTCATCGGTCCCTAGGCTTACACATTACTTAATCAAACTTAAACTAACTTAACGCTAAGGACAACAAACATACGCCCATGCCTGAGGGAGGACTAGAACCTCCGACGGGTGGAGCTGCGCGATCCGTGGCAAGGCGTCTGAGACTACGCGGCTACCCCACACGGCATGCGAGCTCTGATTTCTAGTATTTTACTAAGAAGATCATCTCACCCTAGGTAGGTGGGAGTAAACAAAATACTTTCGCATTCGGAGGAGAAATCAGGTGATTTAAATTTCGTGTAAATATCTCAGCGCCACAAAAACTTCTTTGTTTCAGTGATTGCCAATCCAAATCGTGTATAATATTGTTTCTCAATAATACAAAACGAGCTGTCCTTCTTTGAACTTGTCAATGTTTGCGTCAGTCCTATCTCGTAAAGATCCCCCACAGAGCAGCAGTATTCCAGAACAGGACAGGCAAGCGTAGAATAGACATTCACTTCAGCAGATTTGTTGCACTTTCTAAGCATTCTAGGAATAAAACAGTCTAGTCTTTCTTCGTCACAATAGTTTCTATGTGGTGGTTCAGGTTTAAGTTATTCGTATTTGCAGTCTCTAGGTATTTAGTTATACCGATGACCTTTAAATATGTATGATTTATTGTGTACCCGAGATTCGACGGATTTTTTTTTTCTTTTCGTTCTATTGGTCCCACAGCATAGTATATTTCACAATATGACACTTCTAAAAGGAAATCTCGAGACTTGCTTAATAACACCTCTTTTGGCTTTGTTGCTATTCTCAAGTAGCCTGCAAATGAAACATCCTGCCAGATTAAAACTGTGTGCCGGACTGAGACTCGAACCAGGCATCCTTGCCTTTCGCGTGTAAGTGCTCTACCACTGAACTACCCAAGCCCGGCTCTGAATTCGTTTTCACAGCTTTACTTCAGCCAGTATCTCGTCTCGCACTTTCCAAACTTCACAGAAGCTCTCCTGCGAAACTTGCAGAACTGGCACCCCGGGAAGAAAGCATATTGAGGAGACATGGCTTTGCCACAGCCTGGGGGGTGTTTCCAGAACGAAATTTCTACACTGCAGTGGAGTGTGTGCTCATATGAAACTTCCTAGCAGATTAGTGGTAGAGCACTTGCACGCGAAAGACAAAGGTCCCGAATTCGAGTCTCGGTCCGGCACACAGTTTTGAACAGCCGGGAAGTTTCACATTAGCGCACACTCCGCTGGAGAGTGAAAATTTCATTCTGGTAAGCTGCAAATACCATATTGGTCAGATTATCTACACATATGGTGACTGTAGGTGTGAAAATTATACAATGGAATTACACAAGCCGGCCGTCGTGGCCGAGCGGTTCTAGGCGCTTCAGCCTGGAACCGCGCGACCGCTACGGTCGCAGGTTCGAGTCCGGCCTCGAGCATGGATGTGTGTGATGTCCTTAGGTTAGTTAGGTATACGTAGTTCTAAGTTCTAGGAGACTGATGACCTCAGATGTTAAGTCCCATAGTGCTCATAGCCATTTTTGGAATTAGACATTGGTACTTACGTTTAGTTTGATTTGACATCAAATATTGTGTCTATATTAAACTGTCACTGTATAATTCTTGCGGTGCTAGGCGCTACAGTCTGGAGCCGAGCGACAGCTACGGTCGCAGGTTCGAATCCTGCCTCGGGCATGGATGTGTGTGATGTCCTTAGGTTAGTTAGGTTTAATTAGTTCTAAGTTCTAGGCGACTGATGACCTCAGAAGTTAAGTCGCATAGTGCTCAGAGCCACTTGAACCTTTTTTTTTTTTTTTTTTGCAATTCTTAGTGATTACGTGACATGTAGTAATAATCAACGAATGGAACACGTTTTGACACTTATTCCATCGTTAGTTTACCATAAAGTACGATTTGACATTTATTTTATTGCTATGATGTTCTATGTTTGCAAAGTATAATTAGCCAAGCAGCGATACTGTTATATTTCACTGATTGGATATTGCTGTGAACTATATATTTGGTCTGAGATGTTTTCTTGTTCAAACAAAATATAAAATCGTACTTTAAACTAACTATCAGATAAGTGTCAAAACGTATTCCATTCGTTTATGATTACTACATGTCACGTAATCACTACGAGTTAGACAATGACTGTTTTCCTGTTTACTAAAAACGCAATATGGGCGTCAAATAAAAAAAAATGGCTCTGAGCACTATGGGACTTAACATCTCTGGTCATCAATCCCCTAGAGCTTAGAACTACTTAAACCTAACTAACCTAAGGACATCACACACATCCAGGCCCGAGGCAGGATTCGAACCTGCGACCGTAGCAGTCGCGCGGTTCCGGACTGAGCGCCTGAACCGCTAGACCACCGCGGCCGGCAGGCGTCAACTCAAACTAGACGTAAGAACCAACGTATAATTTCTATATATAATTATGAGCAAATAATCTCACCAGTGGTGTATTCGCAGGTTCGAACATATATATATATATTTTTTTAATACTCGTGTGGAGAACCTCACACTTTTCATTTGGTAGTGTCAACTGCCGCTTTTCGCATTATACAGATATCTCGTGTATATAATATTGCAATTCGTTTTGGTCTTCTGATCACTTTAAGAGACGATAAATGACATAATCTGCAAAAAGCTTCTGTAAAGTTTGGAAGGTAGGAGACGAGGTACTGGCAGAAGTAAAGCTGTGAGTACCGGGCGTGAGTCGTGCTTCGGTAACTCGCTTGGTAGAGCACTTGCCCGCGAAAGGTAAAGGTCCCGAGTTCGAGTCTCGGTCGGGCACACAGTTTTAATCTGCCAGGTAGTTTCATATCAGCGCACACTCCGCTGCAGAGTGAAAATCTCATTCTGTAAACATCCCCCAGGCTGTGGCTAGGCCATGTCTCCGCAATATCCTTTCTTTCAGGAGTGCTAGTTCTGCATGGTTCGCAGGAGAGCTTCTGTAAAGTTTGGAAGGTAGGAGACGAGGTACTGGCAGAAGCAAAGCTGTGCGTAGCGGGCGTGAGTCTTGCTTCGGTAGCTCAGTTGGTAGAGCACTTGCCCGCGAAAGGCAAAGGTCCCGAGTTCGAGTCTCGGTCGGGCACACAGTTTTAATCTGCCAGGAAGTTTCATATCAGCGCACACTCCGCTGCAGAGTGAAAATCTCATTCTGGAAATCTGATACAGCTCGTCAGATTGTCTCCTAAATCGTTTATATAGATTAAGAACGGGAGAGCGCCCAAGCTTCGTTGGGGAACCCCAGATATAGCTTCGACCTTCCCGTCAATTACTACGAACTGTGACTTTTCCGACAGATATAACTAATCCAGAAGCACAGACAGCTACATGCATCTCTACAGTATAGACACGTAGTATGCTGAGAAGCCGCCTATGAGGAACGGTGACGAAATTCTTTTGGAATCTAGAATCGACCTGAGTCGCAGTAACTACTTCACACGACGGAGTTTGTCGGTCCCAGGCTGAGGTGAAGATTTACAGCTGAGGAGGGTCGGTGACACTGCGCCCAGGTGCGAGTGCTCACTGCTCCAGTAGATGGAGTCTGGGGCCGGGATGCGCAGGTGTTGCGGCCAGCTGCCTGGAACGGGGCTGCGCACAATAGCGCTGCCAGCGAAACAAAGGCCCACCACAGCTGCCGCTGCCGCTGCCTCTCCTTCTCAGCCGCAAGTCACTCTCACTGAGCAGCCCAAACCTCGCTTCTGGCTTCTTCTCCCGTCTCAGGGCTCAAATTTCAACGACCACCGCAACACTACTTGAAAATTGTAGGGGACTATTATACCTCGTTTTGCATTTCTTTTCTTTAATTTTCAGTTTTAGAGCTTGTTGAGCTCCGAGGTTGCGGTAACTAGAGATTTGGAAATTGCTACGCGACAGCGGACGTAGACGTCGCGTAACCTCGCGTAACCTGCGTTGTACTATGGTTGCGGAAATAGATTTTTCGAGACAGGAGTTTAGTTCTGTCTCCAGTCTTGAGATATATAACAAGACTTAGATAATTTCCTAAATCCAGCCACTAGCTCGGAAACACACGTAGTGAACAGTTTCCTGTTTTCTTTCCAACTACTTCCCTGCAACGTTTTCAGAAACTGAGAAATGAAAAGTATTGGAGTACAGTTCAAATTTACTGGAATCTGACAGTTACACCAAACCCAATACTCTAGTTTCTACAGAAATATTACGGTTTATTTCCACTTTTAAAAAATGTCAAGTCAACTCAATTGCGCAACGCTTCCTAGAGCTAGTTGTAACCCGAAAACTCTAGCAACATACTCTGTGCTCTATCACAACACATTCGCCTTCGAATATCAGAACAGCTCAAAAACCCCCACGTCCGGGAGGGTGAACGTAACAGAGAGTACACGCTGAGATTTTCGTCACTTGAAATGTATCGCTGAAAGTCTCTGTGGGTCACAGGTTTCGCCTTCAGACAATGAAAAATTGCCGCAAAGCATTTACTAAATGCTCTGAAATAATATCTTACGCAACTTTCTCGTTTCAACAACAGATTTAACTATTACTGAATTACAACCTGAAAAATTGGTACTATGAATTACATTCAAGCCACTTTTCCGTCTCTGATCTCCAGAAGGCCGAAACTAGAGCTTGGTGTGTACTGCTTAATAGTGAAAGGAAAGAAGCAGCAAAGCCTCATGGTATCGTTAAACCCTGAAGTACTCTTGATTCAGACACCAAGATAATGCTAATAAATCAAAGAGAACGTGCCAGTATAGAAAGACAAGCAACATAAGTAAAAAGGAAATCTAGAACTCTAGCAAACCATTAATAAGCTACAATCTAAATAGTAAAAGAATGAAACAATGAATTAAGAGACCTTAAACATTTTCGATCTCCCTTGATATCACAGTGTAGCTACAAATGGCAAACTAAATTACTTAATAATTCAATAATCAGTTTAGTAAATAATAAATTACAATTCATTCGAAATAGGTTAACTGAATGAGCAAAACTGCACAAAACTACATCCCAGTGTAGGCTATAGCAGAATTCAGCTATAGTGCGTCCGGTTGTGAGATTTTCGTTTAAATCACACTGCCTTGTTGTAATATGTTGCACAGACTTCGATACTGTTTCTATCGACACATGTGAGCAACAAACATTAGCGAAGCACCAGGAGGGGTGAATCATGCGTCGGGGTATAATTTTCTCATATTTCTGCCACATGATCATTGTTCCCATTACTCGTTTTCCCTACTTCCTCTCGGCACTGCATGTCTCTGCGCATTTAAATCGCTTTATGGTATTCGGAAGTAAGGCGTTTCAAATCATTCGAAAGCCATTCAAATTTATGTTACCAGTGACTTCCCTATATCGCAAAAGCCAAATGCCGGGGTGATTACTTTTTAAAGGTCACAGCTGATCCCGTTCCCCAATTTGAATTTGTGGTTCGTCTCTAATGATCTCATCGTCGGTGGAACGTTAAACCCCAATCTTCCTACCCTTACAAACTCGCATGAGCTGCGTGTAACATTTAAAACAAAAATATTTTATGTTGCTCACGGTCTGTTTTAAACAAAAGCCAACTTTGATTTCAGCTGCCATGAGAGTGAAATGTATACTGCCTCAGGAAGCTTTTACAATAAATTCCAAACTTTAGTACAGTAAAACTTTTACATTGCGGTGTCATAATTGTCAGCTAATCACCACACATTTAAAAGTTATTTCCAGCCTTTTTTCTTTTATAATCAACTGTGAGTAGATCATACTTCCACACTTCTTAACAATATAACAGTTATTTCACCAAAACCGAATCATATCCAGATTCAGGTGTAGTTCTCTCTCCCACTGCGTCCAAATATTCAGTCGCTGTATTGCTAATGTATTTTTATTATTTTACTCTTGGTAGGGACATCCTGCAAAGATTTTTGTATATATAACATAATGGGGTGTAGCTGCTCAGCATTACTAAATGGAGAAGGAAATGATAAATCCAGACAGATACATGATTAATGAAACCGTGTTTTCTCAAATGTTGAATATACTGTAGCTGTCGATGTTTATTGTTAGTACACACTTGGAAGAACTTATGGTTCAACATGCATCGATTACGAGGTAAAATGTTCTTCAATACGAGCCAAGCTAATACAATGTCTCAGAAACGTGTATACCGGAAACTGTCGTGTGACTAGCTGTTGCTAAGAAAAAACGATCAAGCATAGTGAAAGGAACGAATGCCATTGAAATGTCGAGAACAGTAATTACCCGACTACAGAATTGCTTTAAAGCAACTGCAGTTCTTGCGTCACGCAAGAGCAGCTATAACCTGTTACCTCTCGATAAGAGACAGTCTGCATAGGCGACATAATAAACTGCAGCACAGTAAACACAGGAGATTTAGGCTTTATCATTCGCTAATATCTACATCCATACTCCGTAAGTTATATTACGGTGTGTGGCAGAGGGTATTTTTGGTACCGCTACCATTTCCCGCTACACCGTTCCTAGAATGACTGTCGTAAACCTCAGTTGTTGTTGTGGTCTTCAGTCCTGAGACTGGTTTGATGCAGCTCTCCATGCTACTCTATCCTGTGCAAGCTTCTTCATCTCACAGTACCTGCTGCAACCTACATCCTTCTGAATCTGTTTAGTGTATTCATCTCTTGGTGTCCCTCTACGATTTTTACCCTCCACGCATCCCTCCAATACTATATTGGTGATCCCTTGATGTCTCTACTTCGACCATCATCAGTTATTTTGCTCCCCAAATAGCAAAACTCCTTTACTGCTTTAAGTGTCTCATTGCCTAATCTAATTCCCTCGGCATCACCCGACATAATTCGACTACATTCCATTATCCTCGGTTTGCTTTTGTTGATGTACATCTTATACCCTCCTTTGAAGACACTGTCCATTCCGTTCAACTGCTCTTCCAAGTCCTTTGCTGTCTCTGACAGAATTACAATGTCATCGGCGAACCTCAAAGTTTTTATTTATTCTCCATGGATTTTAATACCTACAGGGTACTTTTCTTTTGTTTCCTTTACTGCTTGCTCAATATACAGATTGAATAGCATCGGGGAGAGGCTACAATCCTGTCTCACTCCCTTCCCCACCACTGCTTCCCTTTCATGTCCATCGACTCTTATAACTGCCATTTGATTTCTGTACAAATTGTAAATAGCCTTTCGCTCCCTGTATTTTACCCCTGCCACCTTCAGAATTTGGAAGAGAGTATACCAGTCAACATTGTCAAAAGCTTTCTCTAAGTCTACAAATGCTAGAAATGTAGGTTTGACTTTCCTTAATCTTTCTTCTAAGATAAGTCATAGGCTCAGTATTGCCTCACATGTTCCAACATTTCTACGGAATCCAAACTGATCTTCCCCGAGGTCGGCTTCTACCAGTTTTTCCATTCGTCTGTAAAGAATTCGCGTTAGTATTTTGCAGTTGTGACTTATTAAACTGATAGTTCGGTAATTTTCACATCTGTCAGCACCTGCTTTCTTTGGGATTGGAATTATTATATTCTTCTTGAAGTCTGAGGGAATTTCGCCTGTCTCATACATCTTGCTCACCTCAGTATGAGTGCTAATTTCCTTAATTTCTCGTTGTGTTAATTTCGCAAGACGTATGTAGGGGGAAGTAAATTACTGCTCGACCCTTCCCAGAACGTACGCTCTTGGAATTTCAATGCAAAACCTCTCCATGATGCACAACGCCTCTCTTACTGTCTGCCGCTGGAGTTTGCTGAGCGCCTTCATATCACCCGCGCCGACTAAACGAGCCCGTGACGATACGCGCCGCTCTTCATTGGATCTTCTCTATTTTTTTTCTATTAATCCAACCTGCCAAGGCTTCCCGACTGATGAGCAGTACACAATAATCAGTAGAGTATGCATTGTGTAAGCCACTTCTTTCGTGGATGACTTACATTTGCATGAGATTCCTCTAAAGAACCTGTCCGGCATCTGCTTTTCCTATGATGTGTATCGTGTGGTCGTTCCACTATAGGGCTCTCCGGATGATTACTAATAGGTATTTTACGGTAGTTACTATTTCCAGCGTTTTTTGCGCCGGTAACGTAATGAATACTAGTGGACTCCTTCGCATATTTCTGAGTAATAATGTTACATCTATGTAAGTTCAGGTCAACAGAAAGATCATCTGAGCCTGAGCACATGCTCGGAATCAGAAAATCAGCCAAGATTTTTTTGAGAGAACATTTCGAGCATTCGCCTGACTGGCAACGAGACATCAACCGAAGCCGTCGGCAGTGGTCTCCACAGTCGTAGTCCCATTCTGCCCGAAATGTGGGAGAAGAACATAATGGCTCGTGGCGGCACACGGGAAGTATAGTGTCGCCGGGTATCGATCAAGACAGCAGAGGAGAGACAAATTTGCTAGCGAGCGAAAACGTATCCTGGTCGCCTCGCGGGCGGCTTTTTCAAAGCAGTGACGTGGTCCCAAAAATTAGTAAATATGTGTGCACAGACGTTGGGGCCACATAACAACCAGTCATTTGACGTTCGTAGTAAGACACCATATTGATACTAGTATTACGATCTTGATATTCTTTTGGACTTTTCTGGACCTGCAGTTGGATCTAGATAGGCGCTACAGTCCGGAACCGCGCGACCGCTACGGTCGCAGGTTCGAATCCTGCCTCGGGCATGGATGTGTGTGATGTCCTTAGGTTAGTTAGGTTTAAGTAGTTCTAAGTTCTAGGGGACTGATGACCTCAGAAGTTAAGTCCCATAGTGCTCAGAGCCATTTTTTGGATCTAGATATCGAAAACATTGATATCGCATTCGGATGTTCGCATTTGCACTAGTATCAGGCGCTATAACCGTCCACCCCGTAAGTTTAGTGCTTTGTGTCGAGGTACCGACCCTACAGAACAAGCCAATTCATCTTGTATCGATAGCAAAACACAAAACCATGTCACTCTCGCTCTCTCTCTGACTATCCCCGTTTTTCTTTCTTTCTTTCTTTTTTTAAAAAAAAAAAAAAAAAAAAAAAAAAAAAGCTGACTAGGGCTTCATTTACACCTGGAGATGACGTAAGTACTCAAATGTCATGATGACAGCACAGAGGTAGGACTTAACATTGATCGACATTCGGGTTTTGCTCCACAATTACGGTTTTACTTTTTCATTGACAAATAGCAGGTTTCCTGTACTGCTAAGAGTGAAATCCATTTCAAAAATTGATCGTTTAATTTACTTAAGCTCATCTAGTGGTATCCAGAATTTCTAATAACTATTCAGTATACTCAAAAGCCTTGTCATAACTGAGTAAGTCTACGAGTAAGTGTTGTAATGAAACATTTGAAGTGTGTATGCCCCTTGAACAAACATTGATGAGGTAAAACATTACGACCACCGGCTTAGGAGGGTGTTATTCTGTCTTTGGCAGGCAGTGCAACAGCAGTTCCGCGTGACATGGATTCGACTAATCCTTGGTAGGTTCCGGAGGTATCAGCAGATGTCTACGGCAGGTCACGCGATTCACGTAAATTACTGGCCCCTGGTTTGAGGGGGAGCAAATGGCCCAGTTATGTGCCAGATGAAGCATATTGTGTGGTCAATACGTCAACGTGAGTTCACTATCTTGCCTCTCAAACTACTGTAACAAGATTTTGGCCTTGCGACATGGGCACTTATCCTGCTGGAAGATGCCATCCAGCCGGCGACCTGTTTCCACTCATTCCACCTTCGAACATCAACGGTCCCGTGTCCACTGTAATCGTAACTGACGATGTCGTTGGGTCAACACGGCAACACACTGCGGAGCCCTATGGTCAACGATGTCAACGATGTGCGCTGAACGATATGCTCCGAAACACTCGTGCCTTCACCTGCATTCTACTCTGTCGTCAGATCTGCTACAGATACCCTATCCTATTTATAGAGCGGACAACCATCCGACATCCACATTCTGTTATTAGGAGAGGAAACCAAAACTTTGTCTCCTACTCGTGGTTTCATCCTTCTCCAATCACTTTCCACAAATGCTCAAAACAACGGGCCGAACAACTTCGCCGTTTCCGAGATGCTCATTCCCAAGCATCGGCCCATGACAATCTGTCCATCGACAATGTCGCTAAACTCAGTTGATTCCCCCATTCGCGCCACGTATCGTCGCTAGACCGATCACCATTCGTTTCAACTCCGTTTATATACTTTTCTTATTGCGTCACGCTCCCATAACATCACCAGACGGCATTCAATCTCGCGTGGGCAGTGGCCGTAACGTTCTGTCTCTTCAGTGCTGGTATGCGGCGGCACACTATTGGATACTTTCATTTCTGTCTTCGGCTGTGTTGGCAGTATGAGATATTATCAGATATAATACACCCTTGAAAAGTGTAACATAGCCTAGAAATAAGATGGGCAGTCCAAGATTAATATTACACTTTTAATGATCATAGAAGTACGAAAGAGATTACTATTGGCAAATCACAATGTGACACACATTCGCGAGACTGGAAAATGACAAAGCGTAGAATGAAATTATACAGTTTAGAAAAATAAACGGGGCAAGTATGTTACGCTTTCATAAGATAGGAGAGAGACATTAACTGAAGTCCTTCTGGATTGAAATCCCGATTAAGTTTTAATAACATATAGCTGTCATATGCCATTATTTGGTGACTATGTTCCAGTGCAGATCTACACTTATACAAAGGATCAGTACCACGGATGACCTATGTTAGGATTAACATGTATACAGCAAAATTTTCTGTTAAATGTGTCAAAACGACTATCGTGGAGACAAGAAGGAGATAATATTAAGGTTTAACGTTCTGTCGACATCAAGGTTGTTAGAGACGGAGCACAAGCTCGGATTGTTTCAAGGATGGGCAAGGAAAAAATGGTTCAAATGGCTCTGAGCACTATAGGGCTTAACATCTGAGGTCATCTGGCACCTAGAACTTAGAACTACTCAAACTTAACTAACCTAAGGACATCACACACATCCATGCCCGAAGTTATGCTACTCTATCCCTGATTTCAACATACTGCTAATATGTCTTTCAGATTTTAGTTCTCGAGCGTAATGTGTATAGTTTTGCAAAACTGCAACCTTTTATGTCTGCTGTATTCAAGTAGTACGTGCACAATTCGCATCTTAGTGGCTCAAATGAGTAAACTTCGTAATGTCTGCATGATATTACCAAATAAGGTAGCTCAGTGTTTAGCACACTGGACTAGCATATAGACGATGTCGGTTCAAATTCGCATCCTGTCATCCAGATTTAGGTTTTCCGTGATTTATCTGAATCGCTCCAGGCAAATGATGGGATGGTTCCTTTGAAAGAGCAGAGCCGATTTCCTTCCCTGCCGGCCGCGGTGACAGAGCGGTTCTAGGCGCTTCAAATGGTTCAAATGGCTCTGAGCACTATGGGACTTAACAGCTGAGGTCATCAGTCCCCTAGAACTTAGAACTATTTAAACCTAACTAACCTAAGGACATCACACACATCCATGCCCGAGGCAGGATTCAAACCTACGACCGTAGCAGTCGCGCGGTTCCGGACTGAAGCGCCTAGCCGGCCGGTGTGGCGCGTCATTCTGGAACCGCGAGACCGCTACGGTCTAGAGACATACGCTGAAAGATATCCTCAACTCACCCTACTCGTCGTACGTTTAAATATGTGTATGATA
The DNA here is from genome assembly GCF_021461385.2 of Schistocerca piceifrons. NCBI lineage: Eukaryota > Metazoa > Arthropoda > Insecta > Orthoptera > Acrididae > Schistocerca > Schistocerca piceifrons. The sequence continues at coordinate 419,629,917 of NC_060149.1, read as the reverse complement.
AATTGAGAACAACTGGATCTTTAACCCATCGGAAACATATCTGGCAAAAGAAAGTAGCTAACGAGGAAACGGAAATTGGTACTCTTGACACTGTGGTTTGAGATCCATGTGTTAGTTCCCGTCAAATCGCAAGGGAATCTGGCATGACCCAGAGTAGTGTTATTGTTCGTGTTCTGCATCGCCATAAGTATCATCCTTACCATATCAGTCTCCACCAAGAATTAACTGGTACGGACAGTTTGCGCCGGATTGAATTCTGCCGATGGGCTCAACTTCAGATTCAGAGGGATGACACATTTATTAATTTGATTTTATTTACTGACGAGGATATATTCACGAACCATGTAAATGGTAATTTGAATAACGCGCATCATTGGACAACTGAAAATCTACACTCCTGGAAATTGAAATAAGAACACCGTGAATTCATTGTCCCAGGAAGGGGAAACTTTATTGACACATTCCTGGGGTCAGATACATCACATGATCACACTGACAGAACCACAGGCACATAGACACAGGCAACAGAGCATGCACAATGTCGGCACTAGTACAGTGTATATCCACCTTTCGCAGCAATGCAGGCTGCTATTCTCCCATGGAGATGATCGTAGAGATGCTGGATGTAGTCCTGTGGAACGGCTTGCCATGCCATTTCCACCTGGCGCCTCAGTTGGACCAGCGTTCGTGCTGGACGTGCAGACCGCGTGAGACGACGCTTCATCCAGTCCCAAACATGCTCAATGGGGGACAGATGCGGAGATCTTGCTGGCCAGGGTAGTTGACTTACACCTTTTAGAGCACGTTGGGTGGCACGAGATACATGCGGACGTGCATTGCCCTGTTGGAACAGCAAGTTCCCTTGCCGGTCTAGGAATGGTAGAACGATGGGTTCGATGACGGTTTGGATGTACCGTGCACTATTCAGTGTCCCCTCGACGATCACCAGTGGTGTACGGCCAGTGTAGGAGATCGCTCCCCACACCATGATGCCGGGTGTTGGCCCTGTGTGCCTCGGTCGTATGCAGTCCTGATTGTGGCGCTCACCTGCACGGCGCCAAACACGCATACGACCATCATTGGCACCAAGGCAGAAGCGACTCTCATCGCTGAAGACGACACGTCTCCATTCGTCCCTCCATTCACGCCTGTCGCGACACCACTGGAGGCGGGCTGCACGATGTTGGGGCGTGAGCGGAAGACGGCCTAACGGTGTGCGGGACCGTAGCCCAGCTTCATGGAGACGGTTGCGAATGGTCCTCGCCGATACCCCAGGAGCAACAGTGTCCCTAATTTGCTGGGAAGTGGCGGTGCGGTCCCCTACGGCACTGCGTAGGATCCTACGGTCTTGGCGTGCATCCGTGCGTCGCTGCGGTCCGGTCCCAGGTCGACGGGCACGTGCACCTTCCGCTGACCACTGGCGACCACATCGATGTACTGTGGAGACCTCACGCCCCACGTGTTGAGCAATTCGGCGGTACGTCCACCCGGCCTCCCGCATGCCCACTATACGCCCTCGCTCAAAGTCCGTCATACGGTTCACGTCCACGCTGTCGCGGCATGCTACCAGTGTTAAAGACTGCGATGGAGCTCCGTATGCCACGGCAAACTGGCTGACACTGACGGCGGCGGTGCACAAATGCTGCGCAGCTAGCGCCATTCGACGGCCAACACCGCGGTTCCTGGTGTGTCCGCTGTGCCGTGCGTGTGATCATTGCTTGTACAGCCCTCTCGCAGTGTCCGGAGCAAGTATGGTGGGTCTGTCAATGTGTTCTTTTTTCCATTTCCAGGAGTGTATGTTGGCTGCGGCGCGTTGCACACCAAAAACTGTGGTCGGTGAACGAATGGTATGGGATTCTGGAGGACAGAATTATAGGCCCCTATTTCTCCGAAGGAAATCTTAATGGTAGAAGGTACACCACATTCCTCCAAGAAACATTAGGTCCGTTATTGGATGAAATACCTTTAGGAACAAGGAACAGAATGTAGTATCAACACAATGGGTGTCTGACACATTTTTCGCTGATGGCTAGAAATGAGTGCAGAGGCCACTCCCAAATCGTTGGATTGGACGCGGAGGAGATGTGTCGTCGCCGGCTCGTTCACCAGACTTGAAGCCTCTGGATTTTTTCTTGTGGGGATTCGTAAAAGACATTGTTTATAAAGACGTTCCAGCTATACCTCAAGATATGCGAGAAAGAATTGTCAGTGCATGTGCTTCGATAAGTCACGACGTGATAAGGAATACCACTCAATCCATGATGAAACGATTGCAGCACTGCATTGATACCAATGGTCATCACTTCGAACACCTTCTTTAAATGGACGTTTATGCCACCTTTGTGACCTTCGTTGACCTTCAAAAACCTTACTGTTACACATCGTTGGATTCGTCTCTATAGCAGCTATCAGAAAATAAGTTCCGAACTACACCTTCCCATTTAAAAAAACGAAGTTGACCTTCATACCTCTGAAGCGACCCCACCTAGCAACAAAAAACCAACGTCACATTTTGGCCCCCGTTGTCCCATGCAACTTTTGTCCGACAACTTTTCAGCTCCTATCATACTATCGGAGTTATTCTTGGTGGCAACATTTAGTGACTCACCCTATATATGCATACCCTGTAACCACTGTGAAGTGTATGGCAGAGGACACTTCCCATTGTACCACCTTTCCATTAGTGTTGTCTACATGCAGGGGCAGGTCAGTGACGTTATCACTCTTATCAATGACATCGTCATCGTTATCTATGATGTCATTTTCGTTATCAGTGGGAATTCAAGCAACCTCCTGATATCTATCCAGTTACAGCACAGTATTAAAAATGAAAAATCCAATTAAAAACCAAAAATGTGGATGTAGCCCTATTGTGTTAGTGGAAAAAATTAAAGAACTCCTCCGCTCCCCATCTCCAACCAGTCACAGTGCAGTACTGATCGTATCGCAGTATCAGATATCTAGGATCGGAGAAACAGCCTAATTGTGAGGTTTATAAATGAAACAGGAACTAGCCAAAAGCATGACCTGAATCAAACCACCACCAGTTTCGGATTTCTTAGAAATCCATCTTTAGACGGTTGTTACAGGTTTCCTTGTTTTCTTGCTGGGGCCTTATTTTGCCTTAAAAATTGGATTTATACACTAGGATAGACGTAATGGTTTTTTGTTCACTAATTCATAATATTTTAGAGATTTAGTTGTTTTGACAACTATGAAAACATCAGTGAAAAGCTGTACAATTAGGCGTTTTTAATACAGTACTGGCCATTAAAATTGCTACACCACGAAGATGACGTGCTACAGACGCGAAATTTAACCGACAGGAAGAAGATGCTGTGGTATGCAAATGATTAGCTTTTCAGAGCATTCACACAAGGCTGGCGCCGGTGGTGACACCTACAACGTGCTGACACGCGGAAAGTTTCCAACCGATTTCTCATACACAAAGAGCAGTTGACCGGCGTTGCCTGGTGAAACGTTGTTGTGATGCCTCGTGTAAGGAGGAGAAATGCGTACCATCACGTTTCCGACTTTGATAAAGGTCGGATTGTAGCCTATCGCGATTGCGGTTTATCGTGTCGCGACATGCTGCTCGCGTTGGTCGAGATCCAATGACTGTTAACAGAATATGGAATCGGTGGGTTCAGAAGGGTAATACGGAACGCCGTGCTGGATCCCAACGACCTCGTGTATCACTAGCAGTCGAGATGACAGGCATCTTATCTGCATGGCTGTAACGGATCGTGCAGCCACGTCTCGATCCCTGAGTCAACAGATAGGCAAGACAACAGTCATCTGCACGAACAGTTCGACGACGTTTGCCGCAGCATGAACTATCAGCTCGGGACACTATGGCTGCGGTTACCCTTGACGATGCATCACAGACAGGAGCACCTGCGATGGTGTACTCAACGACGAACCTGGGTGCACGAATGGCAAAGCGTCGTTTCTTCGGATGAATCCAGGTTTTGTATACAGCATCATGATGGTCACACCCGTGTTTGGCGACATCACGATGAAAGCACATTGGAAACGTGTATTCGTCATCGCCATACTGGCGTATCACCCGGTGTGATGGTATGGGGTGCCATTGGTTACACGTCTCGGTCACCTCTTGTTCGCATTGACTTTGAACAGTGGACGTTACATTTCAGATGTGTAACGACCCGTGGCTCTACCCTTCATTCGATCCCTGCGAAACCCTACATTTCAGCAGCATAATGCACGACTGCATGTTGCAAGTCCTGGCCAGCACATTCTCTAGACCTCTCACCAATTGAAAACGTCTGGTCAATGGTGGCCGAGCAACTGGCTCGTCACAATACGCCAGTCACAACTCTTGATGAACTGTGGTATCGTGTTGAATCTGCATGGGCCGCTGTACCTGTACACGCCATTCAAGCTCTGTTTGACCCAATGCCGAGGCGTACCAAGGCCGTTATTACGGCCAGAGGTGGTTGTTCTGGGTGCTGATTTCTCAGGATCTATGCACCCAAATTGCGTGAAAATGTAATCACATCTCAGTTCTAGTATAATATATGTGTCCAATGAATACCTGTTTATCATCTGCATTTCTTCTTGGTGTAGCAATTTTAATGGCCAGTAGTGTAATTAAGTTTGGAATGATACAGCACGTTTATATTGGCTGTATTCAGACAGGCTAATACAACCACTATGTATGTTCTAAATTCGGTTGTGTCTTATCTGACGAAAATGTATTTTTTATCCATTGATGTGCACTGTCTCTCTCCTGTGTACAGTTGTAAAGCTGATGGCACACATACGCTTTTTTTTTCAAAGTATTTAATAGTGTAGATAGTAACGTATGAAAAGTTTTATTTATAAAATTTTTTTAAACTTAGTAAAACGTGGAATGTGGTAAAAACGTAAGTGCTTTATGATTCTGTGCGACGAAATTACCCTGAGTTTTTTTTAATGAACTGTAAAATCAACATATTTGTAGTCATGCAATGTGTGAGTGCTGTTCAGTTCACTGGAAAACACTTTACACCGCACCAATCTCTGTTTAATGGCAGCTCACACTATAAACATTTAGAAAGCGTAGCCCAGCTTCAATATGAGTTACATAAACAATATTTCCTAATATGTTACAGTGTTAAAAATGTTATGTCACCGATACTGTGAGTGTGAATGGTCGCAGAAAAATACGTCATTTCTAGTGCAATGAAATTAATTTAAAAATCGGAAAGAGAAGCAAAATTTTTACAATAATCTCCAATATGCTGAATGGTCAGGATTACACATACAAACATTATTTATAAGTAACACCAAGCACTGTGTGCAGTACATAAGCACAGTAAGATAAGTTTTCTGCCATAGCGATAACAGACGAGCAACATACTGTCACCTGAAGCATGAGATGGCTAAATTCAAATCAAGGCCTCGTTGTGTGCATACAATCGCCATCAGCCCAACCGAATAGCAAAAGAAATTAGTTGCCGATAACAATGGATATCATGCTTCAGTACTGGATAAAATCTCCCCCAAAAGAAGCAAGAATTGTTAACAATAAATCTCTGCAACAAACAACACCTGCAGCAGATCAAAATATACAGTCGTATCACATATAAGGTTACTTTCATATAAGATATGCAACCTATTCAAAAAGAATAATGTCAAAATCAGTTTTCCACCAATAATAAACTTCGACAGAGAGTTGTACACATACTTCCACAAATTAGTATCCCTTAAAAAAGATCAGGAACCTATTAACTGGACTGTAATAAGTGTACTAAATTCTATGTTAACCAAACATGTACAATGTTGAAACAAGGTTTAAGAAACACCTGCAGACCCTACGACTGAATAACTTACGAAAATTACCCTTTACCACCCGTCTTGCAGAAAATAATCATTTAGGAGACATAAGAGAAAACAACCTGAAGATCATAAACCTTACAGATAAGGGTGGCACAATGAATCTTCTAAAGGAGACTGAGAGTCATATACGTAAGAACACCTTTGTTGACCTCATTGTGAATGAACACATTGTCATCCAACAACACCTTCATAAGTAATTTCCAAGAGGTCTTCTCATCGTTTAAACCAACGTAATGTTCCTACAGTTCAAGACAGCCATAGCACTTTATAAGTTGTTTCATAAAAACATTTATACCCAGCCATAGCACTTTAAAAGTTGCTTCATAAAAACATTTTTACCCATCTCGTATGAATGCAGTACTTACCAGTTATGTCTTTATTGTGAATTTCGCTTTTAAATGATATTCATAGTCTGTTTGTTTAAAACATTACTGTTTGTAATGTAAAATACGACTATAGATTCAATGTTCAAACTTAGCTTTATCAGTATAACCGAAGATTTATCTTATTGTGCTTATGTACTGTACACAGTGTTTGGTATTGTTTGTATATAATAATTGTAAGTGTAATCCTAACTATTCAGCATACTAAAAATTATTGTAAATAATTTTACTTCTCTTTCTGATTTTTAAATTAATTTCATTGTGCTAACAAAGACATATTTTTCTACGCCAGTACACTCTCGAAGCATCGGTAACCTAACATCTTTGTCTCTGTAACATATTCGAAAATATTGTTTACGGTACTCATGTGAAAGTGGGCCACGTTTTCTACATGTTTAAAGTGTGTACCGACATTAAACATTGAATGGCGTAGAGTAAAGCATTTTCCAGTTTCTTTCCGTTTGTTTTAGTTTCCCTTTGTACTTTGGTCATCATTGTTTCTAAAACTGCTTCGTGACCACTGATACCAGTTTCTATGAGAACATCCTCAAAGAGTACAGGTCTGTTTGTTGCTATTAGCTTCCATATACTTCCATCATGAACGAACTTCTGAACAAAGTGTTATATGTAGGTCTCAGTGAACGCATTTAGTAATGTTTCGCAGGACGTCTTGTCACGTCCATCACTTACGAAACTGTTGTTTTCCCGATTGATTGTAGGATGATGAAGTATCCTCCCATGATAGTAGTATGATTGGGGAACTTGTGTACTAGTGTACTCAGGTTTTCTCCAGAGTTTCGGTTACATCTAGAGGTGAGTCTGATAGTCGACAGAAAGATCCGATTATAAGTTTATGCCCACCCATGATACTACCGACTCTTGTCCAAATAATATAGCATGCAATTTCAATTGCTTTCCTGTCTAGTCACATTAATGTGGCCACCTGTCAAAGCGCTGACCGCTGCGAGACGTGCAGAAAGTGAGTCATTTAGATTCTGGAAGGTAACGACTGCAATGCCGTAGCTGCACTAGTTTTCTCGGCTGAGAGCCCAAGCGCGAACAATCCTAATCGAGGTGGTTTCACGTATTCTCGACTGGGTTTTAATCCGAGGAATTTGGTCGCCAGGAGAGTACGGTAAACTCACCCTGGTGCTCTCCAAATGGTTCAAATGGCTCTGAGCACTATGGGACTTAACATCTTAGGTCATCAGTCCCGCAGAACTTAGAACTACTTAAACCTAACTAGCCTAAGGACATCACACACATCCATGCCCGAGGCAGGATTCGAACCTGCGACCGTAGCAGTCCCGCGGTTCCGGACTGCAGCGCCTAGAACCGCACGGCCACCGCGGCCGGCTGGTGCTCTTCGAACCACACACATACTACAACTACATCTAATATACATGAATACTCTGCAAATCACATTTAAGTGCCTGGCAGAGGGTTCATCGAACCACCTTCACAATCCTCTATTATTCCAATCTCGTATAGCGCGCGGAAAGAATGAACACCTATATCTTTCCGTACGAGCTCTGATTTCCCTTATTTTATCGTGGTGATTGTTCCTCCCTATGTAGGTCGGTATCAAAAAAATATTTTCGCATTCAGAGGAGAAAGTTAGTGATTGGAATTTCGTGAGAAGATTCCGTCGCAACGAAAAACGCCTTTTTTTTTTTTAATGATGTCCAACCCAAATCCTGTATCATTTCTGTGACACTCTCTACCATATTTCCGATAATACAAAACGTACTGCCTTTCTTTGAACTTTTTCGATGTACTCCACCAGTCCCATCTGGTAAGGATCCCACACCGCGCAGCAAGATTCTAAAAGAGGACGGAAAAGCGTGGTGTAGGCAGTCTCCTTAGTAGGTCTGTTACATTTTCTAAGTGTCGCGCCAATACAACGCAGTCTTTCGTTAGCTTTCCCCACAACATTTTCAATGTGTTTCTTCCAATTTCAGTTATTCATAATTGTAATAAATAGGTATTTAGTTGAATTTACGGCTTTTAGATTAGACTGATTTATCGTGTAACCGAAGTTTAACGAGTTCCTTTTAGCACTCATGTGGATGATCTCACACTTTTCGTTATTTAAGGTCAACTGCCACTTTTCGCACCATTCAGATGTCTTTTCTAAATCATTTTGCAGTTTGTTTTGATCTTCTGATGACTTAATTAGTCGGTAAACGACAGCGTCATCTGCACTGAAGACGGTTGCTCAGATTGTCTCCTAAATCGTTTATATGGATAAGGAACAGCAAAGGGCCTATAACACTATCTTGGAGAACGCCAGAAATCACTTCTGTTTTACTCGATGACCTTTCATAAATTACTACGAATTGTGACCTCTCTGACAGAAAATCACAAATCCAGTCGTATAACTGAGATGATATTCCATAAGCGCGCAATTTCACTACGAGCCGCTTGTGTGACACAGTGACAAAAGCCTTCCAGAAATCCAGAAATACGGAATCGATCTGAAATCCCTTGTCAATAGCACTCAACACTTCATGTGAATAAAGAGCTAGCTGTGTTTCACGGGAACGATGTTTTCTAAACCCATGTTGACTGTGTATCAATAGACCGTTTTCTTCAGCCGGCTGCGGTGGTCGAGCGGTTCTAGGCGCTTCAGTCCGGAACCGGACGACTACTACGGTCGCAGGTTCGAATCCTGTCTCGGGCATGGATGTGTGTGATGTTTAAGTAGTTCTAAGTTCTAGGGGACTGTTGATCTCTGATGTTAAGTCCCATAGTGCCCAGAGCCATTTGAACCGTTTTCTTCGAGGTAATTCATAATGTTCGAACACAATATATGTTCCAAAATTCTGCTGCATATCGACGTTAACGATATGGGCCTGTAATTTAGTGGATTACTCCTACTACCTTTCTTGGATATTGATGTGACACGTTGAATTGTCCTGCTTGTAAATGCCATCGTGCTGAGAAGAAATGAACTGCACGTAGATGTGGACATGGTCCCCAAGGATAGATGCATACGAGGTGCGGCTAGAAAAAAACCGGACTGACGCTGGAAAAAACATTTATTTACAATTATTTACAATTTCATGTTATCTCCTTCAATGTACTCTCCTCCTCGGTCTTTACACCGCTCCATACGAACTTTCCACTGTTCATAGCAATGCTGCAGATCATTTTCGGTAAGTCCATACATTACTTCCGTCGCTTTTTCTTTTACTGCTTCAACAGTCTCAAATCTAGTTCCTTTCAAAGCTGACTTGGCTTTTAGGGAAAAGAAAAAAGTCACAGGGGGCCAAATCAGGTGAGTAGGGTGGATGATCTAAGATGGGAATGTTGTGTTTTGCCAAAAACGTCTTCACTGACAACGCACTGTGAGCTGGGGCATTGTCTTGGTGAAGGATCCATGACTTTTTTCTCCACAAATCGTTCCGTTTTCTCCGTACTCGCTCACGTAGGGTAGCCAGGACGCTAATGTAGTAATGCTGATTCACTGTTTGTCCCTCTGGTACCCAATCAATGTGCACAATCCCTTTGATGTCAAAAAAAACAATCATCATTGCCTTGAATTTCGATTTTGACATTCGTGCTTTTTTTTGTCGTGGAGAACCAGGAGTTTTCCAATGCATCGATTGGCGTTTAGTTTCGGGATCGTAAGTAAAAAACCACGATTCATCGCAAGTAATAACATTTTGTAAGAAGGTGGGATCACTTTCAATGTTTTCCAGGATGTCAGAACAAATCATTCTTCGGCGTTCATCTGTTCAATTGTGAGACACTTTGGAACCATTTTTGATCACACTTTGTTCATGTTGAAACTTTCATGAAGAATCTGCCTAACACTTTCCTTGTCAACTCCTGTTAACTCAGACACTGCTCTGATTGTTAAACGGCGATCTTGTCGAACAAGTTTACCGATTTTTTCAATGTTTGCATCAGTTTTTGCTGACAATGGTCTGCCAGTGCGAGTGTCATCACTGGTGTCTTCGCGGCCATCTTTAAATCGTTTAAACCACTCAAACACTTGTGTTCGCGATAAACAATCATCGCCGTACACTTGTTGTGACATTACAAACGTTTCACTTGCAGATTTTCCTAGTTTGAAACAAAATTTGATGTTAACACGCTGTTCTTTCTGTACACTCAACATTTTCCGACGCACAGACAAAACGTCAACTACTTAAAACAGACGCCACGGGCAGACTGAGTGCAGGAGGCAGATGAAACTCGAGCAGTAGGCGGAGCGAGAATCACGTGACAGGCCACGCGACTTTCAGCCTTATTGCATTCGTTTTATTGTTTCACCAGTACTAGTCCGGTTTTTTTCTAGCCACACCTCGTATATTGTGCCTTCCAGAACGACGAGATCACCCTGGAAACGCTACGAAAATATTCCACAGACCACAACGCTCCCCTCTCGGGTTTGGACTCTTTAGACGACTGTTGCAGAATGTCTGCGTTCAGAACTTTCATGCCGCACACTCCAACGGCCATTTGTCCAAAGGATCATAAAACGTGATTCATCTGGAAAGGCCACCTGTCGCTACTCTGTGGACGTCCAGTTTCAGTACTGGCGCGCAAATTCCACCTTCGTCGCCGATGAACAGGAGTCAGCATGGGTGCATGAACAAGGCCCCTGCTGCCGAGCCCCATACGCAGCAACATTCGCAAAACGGTCGATATGGAGACACTGTTCGTTCGTCTGGGCGGTCAGCTGCTAAACAGTTTCATGTCTATTCGTCGGTATACACCTCACAGGCATAGTGCGCCAAAGTGGCCTCCGCGCCGGTACTGGATGGCGCCATTTTGCCAAGCACAGTATACTTTAACCACAGCGGCACGTGAACGGTTTACATACTTAGCCGTTTCGAAAATGCTTCCACCTCTGGCCCGAAAGCCAATGATCATGCTCCATTTGGAAGTCGGATAATTCGTTCCGTTTCCGCATTGCGATAACGATTGCACTGTATTCCGAGTCCTCCGACATGCTTTATATACTCTCCACTGATAGTGCTGCCTTCTGCCGTCTTTGAATGATTACTGCCAGTTGACGTCAAACATAGGCCGTGTATCTTTTTGGATTTGAGTTTCTTGTCTGGTGCGACAAATACACCACCTCGATTTACCATAAGCCTATCCTTTCGACGTACATTTAAATCTGTCCCAAAGATCTCACTGTTATTAATTTTGGGTTTTAACTAGCTTTATTTGCCTAGTGTTATGTGATCCCCACTGATTTTTAGGAGCGCTTTAAACTATGGCTTTTTGTTGCAAATGCTTCGCAAGTTTATCATTGTGATTTCAATACTCTCGCCTGCAGGGGCGTTTCTTCGGATCTTATACTGACACTTCCAGGTCCCCAGCAGTTATAGTTATTCGGAATGGATGAACAGTCACTTAATCTAAAGAGACTTTGAGTGCACCCCATACACAATAAACCTCACTCATTTAGGAGGCTCCTGTAGGTCTCAACCCTGCGGTGTTAGTCCAGGAAGTCGTAGCCTAGCTTGTCGTCACAGAAACTTTGGTGCAATCTTTCCACTCGCTTCTAAAATATGGGACCACGATCAGTTCTAGGGGCAGTACTGCAAATTTTGAGGTTCCTTGAAACTCCGTGGGCTAGGCTGGTCTTCTGAACCTTCTTTTCCAATCGTAGGAACAAGCCAAGAGTAACGTCAGAGCCCAGGCAACATTCAACGTTTGTTCCAACGCGCGCCACAATCTGCACTTGGTTGCGCTCTTGTCCCTCAACGGCTCTCGGAACACCCCCTTAGCGAATTGAATGAGGCTGCCTGCCCTACACACTGAGTGCACATGGCGTTCCTTCCCATCAGTTGCTACCACTTTCCTAAGGGTACCGTTATTCGCCGTACGTTTGAACTGCCGATGAAAAAGAGACCCACGCACTTGCGTTTGCTTGTTCTAGACACACGACACATCACGTTTCCTAACAGGGGAAGTGAGTCTCACTGGCTCAGTTTTGGTGTCAGTGGAAGATAGCACCTGAACTTGGTTAGGAGAGTGGGTATAACACCCTGAGCTACCCCTGGCTTCTCAGCCAGAGGAAAAGAGAGTACTTGAAGTATCTTCGGGATCTCTGATACACCACTCTCGGGACCCCCCTCCCCCTCCATCTCCCCCAAAACGCAACCATTCACCATTCACAACAGCCTCCAATCTTTTGATGGTAGCAAGGCGATTTCCAGCTGCATACGAACGTCAGGTAAGTCATCCCGCGTTCAGGAACACCTTTCACAGTGGAGCTGCATTGTTGCTGGTGCAATGTTTTACAGAATAGTAAATAAATAACTTCAAAATTATCTTTCTGATTCGCTTTTCCTTTCTGAAGCCATTAAGCTACAGTTATTTCTAATTCTGTTTAACAACTAAATAATTAGTATATTATTGAGATTCCTATTAGGCAACGGAAAAACTTGAGATAAAAGTTACTAATTCCTTGAAAATTTTTTTGAGGTTATAATCGCTAACAAAGTCGAAAATTCCATCAGTTTACCACAAGTATAGACAATTTAAACTCTTGTTGAAAGGAAAAACTATATGTAACACGACATGGTAAATATAATGTGTGCTACAGTAACTAACTCACAGCCGGCCGTGGTGGCCAAGCGGTTCTAGGCGCTTCAGGCCGGAACCGCGCGACTGCTACGGTCACAGGTTCGATTCCTGCCTCGGGCATGGATGTGTGTGATGTCCTTAGATTAGTTAGGTTTAAGTAGTTCTAAGTTCTAGGGGTCTGATGACCTCAGATGTTAAGTCCCATAGTGCTCAGAACCATTTGAACTAAATCACAAATGCCGCCTTACAACAAAATATGTGAAATGTATTCGCAATTGAAAATATGGACAACCATCAGCTGTGTAATGGAATGAAGAAAATGAAAGTTTGTGCCGGACGGGGGCTCGAACCCGGGTTTCTCGCTTATCGTGACCTATAGCCTTACCATTTTTTTTTAATCTCATTTCGTTCGGTAATGTTCGTGCCATTTGAACGAGGCAGACGTCCCATGAGACCCGCTTAAGTTCATCGTTGATCCATTTACTCACATTTTTGGTACAGATGATAGCCAACCGTCTGACCGAACTCGCTGAGTTACCGTACCTGCGTGTTGAAATCCGGTTCGAACCAGGGACCTTTAGACCTTCAGTCTAACGCTCTACCAACTGAGCTACTTCGGGTGACACAATTAGGCTACCAGAGCACTGCCAGACCCAAATATCCATACGTCGTCAAACATGTGTCTACAACGTATGGACGTTTGGTTCTGGCCATGAGTCGTGCTCAGGTAGCCAAACGTAAGCGGGAATTCCGGGTTTGAGTCGCGGTCCGGTACAAATCTTTCATTGTCACCATTCCATTATACAGCTGATAGCAGTTCATATTCACAACTGCGAATACACTTCATGTAGGCCTATTTCATAACAACTGTAGTCGCCGCAGGAACTTTGCATAGTAGTTCGGAATAACACAGGCACTGCAATATCGTACTACAAATTATATTATGCAAAAAACTCGTAAGTTCCGAAAATCCATAGTAACGTACGTATATTCATGTTGACATACAACGAAATTCGGGATGAACGGTTCTTTAAACAAAGATACTAGTGCTGAAATTGTCTAAAGCATAGATGCTGATTACGGCTGATTCTGTAGCACAAAATACGTTTATCACTTCAGTCGACGAACGAAAATACAGAATATATCACCACACATCACGAGCTTTGCTCCAATCGTCACGAAAAGCAACTTGAAATTTCACATTAAATTTTTGGGGTGAAGTTTTAGAGGAGGTTAGTTTATCTGACAAACGTGATTTTACTCGGACACAAAGAAAATGCTGGACACGGTGTTATATACGTAAATATAAATAAATAAATGTGCAAATTGCACAGATTTTGCACTTAGCTGGTTTCGTGAAGTCTTCAGTGTCAGCATATGTCATAAAAACGTCGTAAAATGTGGAGCACAGCAAAGCATGTCTTCTTCTTGGAGCGCCTAGCAATGCCAACAAACACATCCCATAGACGTCACTAGAGGAGTAACCCAAGCTTGACTTGGGGAAGGATGAGAAAGGAAATCGGTCGTGTCTTTTTCGAAGGAACCATCCAGGACTTTGCCTTTAGCGATATAGGTTAACTACGGAGAACTTAAAAGTGGATGTCCAGGTGGAGAGTTCATTGTCTTACAACTGTACCACTTCGTTTGTTTTGTTGCGGGAAAAACAAGTGCCCTTAATTTTTAAGTGGGAGGAAAGATGTCGGACCCAATCGAACCAACATCTATGAAAAGAAGGAAGGGAGGTCAGAGTTTATCGTCCCGTTGACAGCGCGGCCTTTACAAACGGAGCACAAGCTCGGATTACGAAAGGATAGGGAAGGAAATCGGCCGTCCCCCTTTATGACAAACCATATCGACATTTGCCTGGGGCAATGTAGGGAAATCACAGAACACTTAAATTTAGACGGCAGAGTTGCATTTACGTAATAGACCAAGGGCTTTGCAGTGGTCACACTGTGCTCTGTGTGCCAGAAAATGAAATCGCCAACAAAAATGTAAGTAAACGTATTAATATATATTACCTAATCATGCTATAAATGTTCACACTGTAACAGATTTATGCTCCCACACAGGTTTATTTTTCGATTCTTAACCCCACTGGCACACACAGTTAATGTACATAACCTATCAGCTGATGTATAAGTAACTGTATAATGCGCCTGATGATGGCAGCATGCTGCCGAAATGCATTGTGCTAATAAAACGTGACTGCAGCAGTATAAAATTATTCCACATAATCTAGTTTTGTTGTAAAAAATAACGAAACTGTGTTCGACCAATTCATACCTAGCATTCCATAACATGGTACGATTCCGGGGTGGTATTGCCTTAATTTGCTTCGTTTAACTCAGATGGATCTTCCTGTGCAATCCACAAAACGACGCCATTTTTAAAAACAATTGCTTCTGTTTTTCTGAGTTTTGTCGAAAATTCGCTATTTTGCTATCTACCCTTGTCTGGCATGAAATCTACAAGCTCCTCATATATTTGGTGAAGTCGGTAATGGATACCGGTAATTATTAATTGTCGAATGCACTTACTTCTTGGTGCGATTCACTGGCGTTATCGATTGCACTTGCTGCAGTCGGGTGGTAATCTTGTTTAAAAGTTAGCATCGATCATATTCTACACTAGCCTTTTCGTAACCTACCACATTCCAAAGCGAGGAAAAGAATTTTGTGGACTACATGAATATCAGACTTTCTCATTGGCTTTAGCGCTTTCAAAGCTTTAAGGCAGCATGCCGACAGCACGCAGTGGGGAGTAATACTTTGGAACCTACACGTCATAGAGCACAGCTGCGACAAGAAATACCTCGACAAGATAATGAAGTAGTATATTTTGAAAGCTGACGTGAGGGCAGTAAAGGAAGATTGCGTTGAAGGGAAACCACGTCTTGCGGAACGGAACGGCTGTGATAAGATGTACGTGAACGCGCTCGAGTGCCCTCGGAGAGTGCGTGCGCGTTTTCACGAGCCGCTGCGCGCAATTGGTGAAAGCCACGGCTAAATGGCCTCGTATCTTGTTTGTTCCGAGTCCGTGTGGACAATGAGTTTTCCCAACGGCTCGGAAGCCACTGAAATTCTCTTTCCCGATCTGATACTTCAACCGCAATTTTGCTTTATAATGGGGAGAAAAGAGAGAGAAATCCTAAGCTCTGTTACTAGTTGAAACATTTAACTGGTGAAACATAAGTGGCGATAACATAATGATCAGACCACTCCTTCCACGAGCACAGAGGATATCAGTTTTGGTGCCTTTACAATGAAGATTAGAGTTTAGCGTCCTGTCGATGGAAAGGTCATTAGAGATTGGGCTAAACCTTACCATGGGAGATAGTGGGGAATGAATTCAGCCGTGTAGCTGAGTCCTTTTCAAAGGAACTATGCCGACATTTAGCTTAATTTGGCTGGTCCGAACTTTTAATAAGATCCTAACGGAAATGATGCGTTATTTGCTTAGTTTAACCTATTGTTACAAGAGCGTAATAACAGCTAAACCCGAAATTATGACAAATGATATCCCATCGTTCTTCCCAGGAGAATAGCAAGTTCTCTGAGTACAGACAAAGCTCACAGATTAAATCATGCACATCGGGTATCAATGTAGAAAGAGCCCCATCCAAAAAATATAGTTACATTAATCGTTCGAGAGTAAGCAAAGAAACCACCCACGTAATACAATGAATAAAGAGAGGTAAAACTTAATCAGTTGTCACCTAGAAGCTGACCGCACATTTCCATTAGCACATTCTCAGAACCTCAGAAAAGACAAGTTTAGTTAGTAAAAATAAAAAAAAAATCACTGACTAAACCTCAGTAATAGCTACTCTGAGTAAAATGAAAGAGTTCGTTCTACGAGGACTAAGGGATTTTTTTTTTTTTCATTGAATCAAGTCTACACTTCATATTTGCCGTAGTTTCCTTTTCGTTAGTTCATTTTGTACAATGTTTATCTATTGAGTAATTTTTTACAGTTTGCTTCAGCCAGAGTTACCTTAAGTTTACTCTTGTCTAAATGTGGGCGATAATGAGAAAGCAATAACACTTCAGGTACAGAAAAACATGCGGCTTCACAAGGAATTAAGGACACTGAAAGAACATTTATTCATACAGTTTACGCATCCGATGAAAGAAGTATTTTTCAGTAAAACACACGAAAGTTATCCACAGATCTGGGTCAATAAAATAACCCTGCCGGTCGTTGTGACCGAGCGCTTCTAGGCGCTGCAGTCCGGAACCGCGCTGCTGCTACGGTCGCAAGTTAGAATCCTGCCTTGGGCATGGGGTGTGTGATGTCCTTAGGTTAGTTAGGTTTCAGTAGTTCTATGTCTAGGGGACTGATGACCTCAGATGTTAAGTCCCATAGTGCTTAGAGCCATTTGAACCAAAACAACCCTACCGTTGATAACACAGCAAATGTCCCAACTGAAACCCATTTCTTGTAAGAAAAATAAATGAATATGTGTCAGAAGCTCGCATATCAGTATAAGAGGAGAGTAGTCTTTGGACTAAAGATACGCTCCAGCTCTCTTCTTGGACTTTGGCATGTGGTAAATTAAGAGAGTTAGAAGCAGCCTTGGAAAGGAGTCCAAGAAAATCCCTGCACATTCTGTACAAAATGTAACCTTGAACTTCTTAATTCCCTCACCTATTCACTCCCTAACGCCCCCCCCCCTCCTGTCCCCCACAGCTCCTTCATTTATCCTCCCCCTACTCCTCCCCTCCCCCTCTCCACAATCTCTCCCTTTCCTAATTTCCCATCCACATACTTAGTGGCGTTACCACTTTCTCTGAGTGTAACGGTAAATCGGAGTGTAGTTCATGGATATTTTATGGATATTCAAGATCTGTTTCGATAATTTAACACAGGTCTGAATTATCTTGTATGCTCATTACTTCAAAACTATTCGTAGACAGCCATGCACAACCAGAGTGGTAGGTATTGCATCGTTACCCAGCTATAGAGACTATTAATATCAAGGTATATAAGATTCATCATTATTTTCACTGTAATCAGCCATGAACCTACTGTTTGCAACTGTATGTCTATACGAACATGAAAAACACCACATCTGACTACATGCTCAACAAACTGTACTTATTCTATCTCCGTATTAAGTTGCGATTTTACGCTAGTAGTTTTGAGCAAAGCATCCCACGCTAAACCAGATGAAGTCATATAATGGTGTAGATACAGTAGGTACGTTTTGAGAGAGTGTGTATGGAAATATCCAGGGACATTGGTCAATAGCAAGATACTGGTGTTCATGTTTAAGTCAGAGTAATCTGATGTCTGACATATAAACAAACGGCATACCTTGCACACTAATGGGTATTCACAATCTATTTTGTTCCACCAGTCACAAGCTTTTGAAGACTTCAATTGATGGCAACTGTTCACCCTACAAAATGGATTTGTCAGTTGCATACTCATGTGGAAACATGCCTTCCTTATTGAAGGAAGGAAGGAAGATTTGATTTAACGCCCCGTCGACATTGAGGTCATTAGAGTCGGAGCACAAGCTCGAATTGTATCAAAAATTGCATGAAAACAAGTGTTCAGTTCCTAGTGCTGCGAAATGTGGATAAAACCCCAAGTGGCAATTATCAGAAGAGGAACGGCACCAAAAACGGAACAGCAGCGTAATATGTAGAAAATCGTCCACCCAACCTGCCACTGAAGATGCCTTGCAGAGAATAAAGGCGAAACGCGTATGGCACGAAAATCGTGTTTCATTCAGTTGTAGTCAGACGGTCCAAAAAGTAAAAATTATCAGTATACTGTAAGATTGGGAAGGAAATGGGCCGTGCGGTTTCAAACGAACCATCCCATCATTTGCCTGGTGCGAAGTACGGAATTCATGTAAAACCTAAATCTGAATGGCAGGGGCGTTTCGTATTGATCAAATTAAACTGCTCCATCGCGGGGAAATAGTTTCTTGTTATTTTCAACTGATCAAGTTTTAAATATGATATACATTTTATTGGAGAACATGACAGAAATTTGAAGGAATCTATAATCCGAAATTTCATGTTGTAATGATGTTCCACTGCGATAGGTTTAGTAAATGTTTTATACTTTCCCATGTTTGTTGTATATTTCGCTTAGCGAGATGATATCGTCCTCGAAAAACAGACCGTGCAAGTGCGTCCACGAAAACACCGAATGTCAACCTGATCGGAGAGTAGAGAGTCCAAAGTCATGGTCAAGGATAAACACGGAATCTGCAAAGGCGCGACAGTGCGAAGAATTTAACACTTATCCAAAGCGAGCGTAGACCGAGTAAAAAAGATCTCAGCTCGCAGTAACATGCGGTTGACTTCGGAGTCCGCGTCGCCGAACCAGGAAAGCTACAACTCCAGAGGCACTGCCCAGTGACTGCGACAGTCCATGCCCCTAAGGGTATAATCGCGGCTCACTATGAGTTTCGACCACGAACAACTCGTTTGACGAAAATTCGTCTAGCGCGGATCCCAAGTCCCTCCTCTCTTTTACAGGCACATAGTGCCGAAAGTTTGCAGGACTGTGCTGGAGTCGCTGCGTCAACGGGCGAGGGACGAAAGGGTTCCGCCCTGGGCACTCTGCCGCGACATCATGAAATCCCGTCCCTGACAAACAATTCTCCTGGGTGGTGGGTTTTTCTTGGTGAGGGTATAAGTTATATGACAAGTGGCACAGAGGCAGTGGGAACATCTGCAGGTCCTGCTCGATGCTTGGAGCAAGGGCTGGTTGGTCCAATCCATCTGTAAAAATGTCTCCTGCATGTCTGCTATGTGGCGCCCATTCCTCACTTTGACAAAGACGTAGCTGGTTAGTGTAGCATGCCAGGTGCCACTGTCCTACTACAACTGTGTAAATTCGTCATCCCTTACGTCCCACCACGATGCCTTCCATCCACCCAGGTGTCCACCCCAATGAGCATTCCGAGATGCTGGAACTTTACTGATCCCGTGGAACAGCCCTCGGTCTAGGGTCACATAGCGCAAACTGCAGCCAGAGTGTGCCTGTCGACTGGAATTGCTCAGTATGACACCAAAGAACTATCAGGGCATCCTCTCTAGGTACCACCAAAACTGTTTTCTTTATTTGCAATTTGAACATCCTGACCATCTGCTCGACTTCTGTGATTGATGTCATATGGAACGATGTGTTGACAGGTGCTGAATTCCTTTTCCGTGGCAGAACGCTTCAGATTCCTCTGAAACAAACTGGCGACCTCTGTCTGAGACCATGGTGCTTGGCACACCCTTGATGACGAAACTGACAGCTACTGTTCTAACTTAGCATGCAACATATGGAGACAATCTAGCAACATATGGAAAATTAGACAAGGAGTTTCTCACTAACAGCCATTAATAAGGGACCAGTAGCCAGTGAGGGCGAACATGGCCAAACGCCGGCCGGAGAGGCCGAGCGGTTCTAGGTGCTACAGTCTGGAACCGCGCGACCGCTACGGTCGCAGGTTCGAATCTTGCCTCGGGCATGGATGTGTGTGATGTCCTTAGGTTAGTTAGGTTTAAGTAGTTCTAAGTTCTAGGGGACTGATGACCTCAGAAGTTAAGTCCCATAGTGCTCAGAGCCATTAGCCATGGCCAAACACGTAGTGGCGTAGAGATATTACATCAATTTCTGCAGTGCTGACTGGCATGCCTCTGACCACACAAATGTTACTCCTTTCTTGAGTAGCTGATTCAACGATTGACAAATGTGAATGCTCTTTGCATAGTAATCTACCTTACGTAAATACGACTTCAATCCCTGATATTATTAGGAACTGGAAAATTGACTGTTGCTGCAATATGTACTGCGTTGGTACAATACCAATCTGACTTAACACAAGTCCTAAGTACTGCAATCTGCCGAGTGAGGTGGCACAGTGGTTAGCACACTGGACTCGCTTTCAGGAGGTTGACGGTTCAAGTCCGCGTCTGGCCATCCTGATTTAGGTTTTCCGTGATTTCTCTAAATTACATCAGGCATATGCCAGGATGGTTCCTATGAAAGGGCACGGCCGAATTCCTTCCCCGTCCTTCCCTAATCCGATGGGACAGATGACCTCGCTGTTTGGTCCCCTAGCCCGAATCAACCAACCAAAGGACCAAAAGAACTACATTTCTCAAGTTTGCAGCACAGTCGCAGAAAAACTGTCTGTGAATTTTGCAAATGCTGTTCTCTCGTGGAGCTACTAAACCAGGTGCCCTCGAAATAGTTGACGCAGTACGGAAGGTCTTCGGTAAGTTGCTAAAGAAAGAGCTGGAATATTCCTGGAGCGGCAGCTACCCAAAACTGCAAACTATTAAACTGGGACATCCCGAAAGGAATATATAAAACTAAAATCTGTCGGGATTCAGTAACAAATGACAACTGCAAATATGCGTCACTGTGGTCTGTTTTGGAAAAATACTGACCACCGGCCAGCTTACCCAGCAACTCCTTGGGATGCAGTATGGGCTGAACTTCTGTTTCACTTGGTGGATTGACTGTGTGCTTGAAAACGCTGCAAAATCGCCATTGAGTATTGTTGCTGCTGCTGTTGTAACTGTTGTTGCTGCTGTTTCGGATGTTCTTCCTACATCTGCATTTGTTCCCTCCCCACTCGAAAAACGCTGTTCCCATAATGGCCAAAATATACAACACTAACATGAAAACTCTTATGCCCGGCGTAGTGACATGATAGCGCGCACAGAAACCGCTCAGGGTGAGCGCGGAGTATCACAATGTGTGGGGATTCAGTAACAAATGATAACTGCAAATATGCGTCACTGTGGTCTGTTTTGGAAAAATACTGACCACCGGCCAGCTTACCCAGCAACTCCTTGGGATGCAGTATGGGATGAACTTCTGTTTCACTTGGTGGATTGACTGTGTGCTTGAAAACGCTGCAAAATCGCCATTGAGTATTGTTGCTGCTGCTGTTGTAACTGTTGTTGCTGCTGTTTCGGATGTTCTTCCTACATCTGCATTTGTTCCCTCCCCACTCGAAAAACGCTGTTCCCATAATGGCCAAAATATACAACGCTAACATGAAAACTCTTATGCCCGGCGTAGTGACATGATAGCGCGCACAGAAACCGCTCAGGGTGAGCGCGGAGTATCACAATGTGTGGCGCTCGTGAAGCACAGCGGGTGTTAACTTAGCTGACGAGCAAAGTCCGAAGGCACGGCCAGGGACAAACACAGAAACTTTCAAGAGCATGACGAATTTAACACTTACGCAAAGCCAGTGTAGACCAAGTAAACGAGATCCGGGAATAGGGTGGGAAACCGTGTGGTCACTTGTGTAAACGATGAAACCGATCCTGAGGAAAATGCTGGGACAAATATATAATGTATTTATATTCCCTGTCGCATTACTGATCAATTACATCAGACTGCAGATCAGAGCGAACTGTGGACTGGAGGCTTTTTCATTTTCCCGCTCAAATGCGCTAAAAATCAATTAAAGACATAAAGTCTATAAACATTTATTTTCCACCGTAACTTGCACCCCATCTCTCGACACACAAACTAATAAATTCTACCAAAATCTACAGTTTCTGCGCTTTCATCAACGCTGCTAAGAATGTCACATCCAGTTATGTGTCTGTACTTTCTGCACTTTCATATAGAACTAAAGAATGTGCATCAAACTCTTTACAGAGAACCTGCAGCTGTCTCTGGACGTCGTTTGCCATAAAATGTGTGTGACACTTGGTTAATATGTTTGACAACGGCCCCACGCGAAACTGTTTTACCTGAAGTAGACATGAATGTTCAGCTGTAACTTCCAAGTATTTTTCTATTAATTCACCGTCTGTGAAAGGGTTCAAGGTCTTTGTATGAAGCATTGCAATGTTGTAGTTCTCTGAAAGGCATACGCACTTTCTTTTTTCTTCCTCTTCAAAAAGTTTTAAGTGTTTTAAAACCTTTTGTACATGCTCAGATCCTTCATACTTTCCGTTTTCGTATTTTTTGACATGCTAGGATACGGAGGGCATTTGTTCCAAAAGTATTCAGAGTTTACGATATACTTACGTACTAACATATTGCGAAACCATCTTTCTGTGCAAAAAGTGAACGATACTTGTCGTTTTTTACTACTGTAAGGTACTGGTAAGATCAGTTTCGGAAATATCTCTTTTCTGATTACCTAAATCCCAAGAATCACTATGCAAGTAGGTCCTACGTACGTACCAAACACAAAATTTCTGATTAGTGGGCCAAATTTATTTAAATATTACTTAATTAAACTGATAAAAAGGCGTCACCACACAGATTATTTGATGGTTTAATAAAATACCAATCCGTATACTGGATATGCAATAAAAAAAGTACTCCATCTACAGGCCACAAGTGGCCCATCGGGACCATCCGACAGCCGTGTCATCCTCAGATGAGGATGCGGATACGAACGGCGTATGGTCGGCACACCGCTCTCTCGGTCGTTATGATGGTTTTCTTTGACTGGAGCCGCTAATATTCGGTCGAATAGCTCCTCAGTTGGCATCACGAGACTCAGTGCACCCCGAAATATGGCTCAGCGCATGGTGGCCCGGATGGTCATCCATCCTAGTGCCGGCCACGCCCGACTACGCTTAACCTCGGTGATCTGACGGGAACCGGTGTACCCACTTCGGTAAGGCCCTTGCCGGATATACAATAATCATGACAAATTTCATTGAGACATTATTATGAGGAGGTGCAAACTGACCGATTTTAAGGATCCTGACTAGGAAGCGGAATGGCACTGTGAGATACAGTAGCAACGAATTTAGCAATAATCAACATTTATTTCCTCATTAAAAGTATCTCACAGACAGATGTTAAGTTACAACCGAGTTACTTGGAATGCCGGCGCCCGAATCTCTACACATGGTACATTACACAATGCATCAACTGAACCCACACGTGTGGGAGCAAGTCTGTTAAATTACTGGTTACAATTTATCAAGATCACACACACCACGTCCACCCTGATCACTCGCACAACAAAAGAAACAAATTAGCAGAAAGTTTCCCTACTTCATAAGAAGCTCACTGGGTCAGAACGCGACTGGCTTCAACGTTCAGTTTCAGAGAATAAACCCCACTTCTGAAATTCCTTACAACCCAGTAATTTTTTAAATAAATTTACCAAACGTAAGCACATCTACTCCACGATGAAACTGAGGATTCAATAGGAGCACTAGAGGTGTTTTCGTATAATTGGAGCCTCATGGTTTACAAAGAAGCGCATGTGGTGCATCAGAGTACAAGCTACAAAGTCCATGGGAAAGAAGCACGAATGGGACGGTAAATTAAATAAAATTTACCACAAGCATTCCACAAACCACAAGACACATTCACACGTGATACACGAAACTAACTAAAGCTGTACAACAAACGGCAACATCGCTCGTCCACAACAATTTCCAGTTGCACAGAAGATCCTATCGAATAAGCTCAATACTAATGAAATTAATACCGTTCCTTGACAGAATTAGTTGGTGCGACATGATTATCAATGCCACACCCCTGATTGATACCGGAAACTCAAACAAAGCTAACCCGTACACATTTCATCTTAGTAACTAGAGCATCCTCACTCAGCAACGTCCTAGGGAAGAGTAAAACTAACATACCCCTTCGCCGGGGTCTACATAGCAGCCTGGAAGGGCTCGGAGAACGTAAGCGTTTTCTACCCCCAACCTCACAGTGGATGCTGACCAGTGGCCACTAATGCCTCTCTGACCCAACGTAGTCGTATCAAAGCTGTACACAAAGGAAACATTCAAGGAAACCTCCTGGCAACTAAGGAAACCCCAAGTGCCAGCTACAGATAAACCACAGATTCATACTATCAGACGACTTTGGGGACAGTAATGACATGTCATGAATGCGTGATAATAGAATACACAGATACATACAGAACATAGTTATGAATTAAAAATTGAAAAAGAAATTCCCTTTGGTATTGAAATGCCACTGAAAAAATACCGCTGTAAAATCGTGCACTCTCTCGTCCATATTTCTCTCCAGACGTAGTCGTCTCGAACATTTCAGTCGTTAAGAATTGCAGCGAAACCGAAGGTTCCTGTCCAAGATCAATGGAACGGTTCACTTGGAGACGTTTCAAAATGTAATATTCCTCACGCTGCGGATAGAAAGTGCAGACATTGCACAACACTGACTCACCATTGCTATTATCAGATGTCACTTCGGTCAATACTGTCCCTCCATACTTCACAGTTGGCAGTCCTTCTATGTTGCCACGATCACATTGTTTCAGAGAAAGGAAAACCGAACACGAAAGAGAAGTGTTTAAAGTGATTGCATTATATGTTTCAAAACATCATACTAACGACAAACATGTGGATCAGTTCATGCCACCAGTCGAAAACACGGAAATTGAACATTTTTGTTACATAAAAAAAATCCGTCTGACGTTATCACATAGTAACATCACTCCTCATCATCATTATGTTGTAGTTTGCCAGCGCTGTTTGTGCTATTTTCAATCGAAATTGGCTCCACATCTAGTTGATTGTTCACAGTTCAAACCAAATAACAGTGAAATGCTCAGTGCAGAGAAACTGTACATGAATATCGAGAAGTACAGCAAGGAATTAAATTTATAGATTTTCGTACAAGGATAGATACTGGACACTTGTTACAACAGATTGCTACTGACGAAATTCATGTGCATGAACCATTATTATCGCTTTCTACACACGTTGTATTTACTGTGACGAATATTCAGTTTCCAGGTGCTGATTGTATGGAATGATGTAGCAAACTACTGTACGTTATTGGTGAGCGCATAAAAAAGTTCTTGTTAGAAAACAAGCAGATAATTATTAACATCTATGAGGGTGAGGTATTCTGAACAGAAGAAATTTGCAACATTTGTAAGGAACGCTTCAAGAAAACTGACTTCAAACATAAGGATCATTGTCATTTTACTGACATATTTGGAGGGCTGCACATGCTAGTTGTAATTTAAATTATAGACGTAATTTTGCATTGCCAGCAGTGTTTCGTAATCTGACGAATTACAACTCCTATTTCATAATTACGAGCCTATATGAACAAACGGAAGAGTCTGAGCGTAAGAAAACGGTGAAAATAAATACAGGCCATACTTCTGTGGTTACAGTAAACATGAAGTAGTACAAATCTACCGCAGTGGAACATCACTGCGACATAAAATTTCGGTTTATAGATTCCTTCAATTTTTTGGCATGTTATCTAGAAAATCGTATAGCATATTTAACATCTGATGAGTTGAAAATAACAAGAAAATATTTCATTGACAGTGAGCTGTTTAATTTGATTAGTAAGGAAGTCATATTTTCATATGAGTAAGTAGCTGACGAAACCATTTTGCTGGATGAAAAGCTGCCTTCAGTTGAAGCGTTAAAAAGCTTGCAGACCGGTGAGACAACAAGGGGAGATTAGTTTCTCATGGCTGGCATTCACAGTCACGTAGAACTTTCTAAAGGACATCATATTCGCCGTTGGCTGTAGAAAGTATTTAATTTTCTAAATGCAGGTTGGGGCAATTAGCAAGTGGTGTGCTGCAAACTAATGTGCTTCAGCACACGTCTGACTTGAAAAATCTTTCGACTTGTACACATTTCACCGTCGTATCTTAGCTTTATACCAATTTTAACATCCATAACAGAAATCCCAATAAACTACTGTTCTTTTACGCTGTGCATTGGTAAATCTCACATACGAGATTATATATATATATATATATATATATATATATATATATATATATATATATATATCGGAGGATTTTTAAAGACTGACGTGTGCTGAAGCACAGTCGTTTGCAGTTCCGAAACTGCAAGAATTTGAGAATTTGTTTACCCAAGAGCATGCAAGCTGTTTTGTTTGCTTGCACGCCAGACATTAGGAGATTACTCTCACATATACGAAAACCAATGTCTTGCTATTGGCCGATGCCTCGAAACGTATGCATTGGATCCAGCCCATTATGTGACTATTCCTGGTTTACCTTGGGATGCTCTGCTGACTACCAGTGCAAAACTGCGATTTATTAGGGGCACAGAGCTTTCAGAATCTGTTGAGGGTGACGTCAGAGGTCGCATAGTCCGCTGTTAGCATAGTCATGCTGTTGTAAGCAATATGTTCATGGCTGTTATAATGAAAACAACGATGCATCTCGATGTTAATAGTGACTGAAGTTTGACAATGATGCAGTACGTACCACTCTCTCATTTAGCATGGCTGTCTGTGTACAGTTTTGACGTAATTAGCACACCAGGAGATTGAGGCATGTCTTTCATTCTATATGTAGATCATGAGTATCAGAAAATATCCAAGAACTTAACTCCCATCTCCCATTACACCCAAAGAAAATGGTAACAGAAACTACCATCAACAAGCCCAAAGCTTATTTCCATATTATACGATAAAAATTATGTGATCCACTACAAAAATTCAAAACAGTGTCTGCACAATAATATTATACTAAGAATAAATCACTGGATATTATCATTCTGTCAAGTTCCCTGGATGAAACTGTACTTCAGTATTAATGCTGAAAAACGTAGGGCTATCAATGCAAAAAATCGAATTCAAAGAGAATTCTTTCAAACTTATGAGTAACAGTGTTTTTGTAAAACAATGCTTTGTATGCGAAATATGAGTGATGTGAAACTAGTAACAAGTTGGGGAGGTGGATATGGAGCATCTGCTCTGTTTATAAGATCGAATTTCAATCGCAGGTTTGTACTTAAGTAGAAATAGTTGTCAACTTAGCACCGTTTATGGTAAACCCATAGCTGTAAGATTTGCTATTTTAGATTTTTCTAAGATTCTTCGTGACGATTTCCATTGTAGATATAAGTTCAAAAGAATTTGAAGCAAAAAAAAATGTTAAAATGTATTACACATAAATGGATAGTTTAACATACACTGATCAGCTGGAACATTATAACCATCGACCTACTATCGATATAAACCCGTCCAAGCGATAGCAGCGTCACCTGGCGAGGAATAACTGCTAGTCAGACACACGCACGGTACATCTAGTATCAGTGAGCGTGCTGTCTGTGTGTAGAATGAGGAACACATGCGATCTATCTTAGTCTGAACGAGAGCAGGTTGTGATAGCCCGGAGGCTTGGGACAAGAATTCCGGATACTGCACGACTTGTCGGATGTTCGTAGAGTGCTGTGGTGAATGTCTTCAACACATGGCGAAACCAAGGTGAAATCGCGTAAACACATCGTGGGGCTGGCTAGCCACCCCTCATTACAAATGTTTGACGTCGTAGGCTGGGAAGACTGGTAAAACAGGAAAGGCGGCGAACTGTGATGTAGCTAACATCATACTTCAATGCTGGGTAGAGTGTGACCAAATACACAGTGCACCAAACACTCCTAACGATGGGCCTCCGCAGCCAACGGCCCATTCATGTGCCAATGTTAACACCATGACATCGGCAAGTACGACTGAAATGGGCACCTTACCATCGGCACTGGACGTTGGCGCAGCGGCAGAACGTTGAATGGCCTGATGAATCCCGATATTTTCTTCATCATGCCGATGGGAGGGTGCGAATCCGTCGTCTTCCAGTGGAACAGCTCCTCGATACCTGTACTGCGAGATGGAGACAAGTTGGCGGCGGCTCCACTATGCTCTGGGGAACATTGACATGGGCATCCATGGGTCCAGTAGAGTTCGTGTAAGGCACCAAGACGGCCAAGGAGTACCTTACATTGGTTACAGACCACGCACACACCGTCATGACGATCATGTTTCTCGACAGCAGAGGCATATTTCATCAAGACAAAGCGCTGTGTCATAAGGCCAGGCGTGTGATGGAGTGGTTCGAGGAACGCAGTGGTGAGTTCCAATTGATGTGCTAGTCCCCCAGCTCGCCATATCTGAACCAAATAGAAGACATCTGGGATGTGATTGAACGTGGCGTCCGATCTCATGGCCCTCCAAGTAATTCACGGGAATTAGGTGACTACCAAGGCCTCATTGCTTCATGCCACGATGCTCGCCGCTGTTATCCGTACCTAAAACGGACATACTGGCTATTATGGAGGTGGTCACAATGTTCTGGCTGATCAGTGTATCATGTATCTACCGCATATATTTATGATGTTCTTGAAATGTGTATAGTTGGTTTAACACTTCGGGTTATCTTGACAATGGCATTTACAATATCCCATGTGTCAATGAAAATCAAGTAGATTTAATGAATGGTGGATAGCCTTGTAAACAAGGTAACCACAACTATGAGTTATCATGTTCAGCACTAAGAAACCGCTTCAGCTGATTAATGAAAGCTGAATTATTAGGGGGCTATATTATAGAAATTACAGAACTGAGAGCAAAAATGTATGCTCTCGGAACTGAAATACACTGCCTAATGCTTAAGGCGAAAGGTGTGAAATCCTCATAAGCTAAGAAATTAAGCATTGATGATTACCGAGAATGAATCGATTGTTCAGAATATAATTCGATCCAAACCACATATAGTTTCCATTACAAAACCATGTAAATTGGCATAATCGGCAAAAGATGATAAATACTTCATAATCGGTCATTATGTTAGCAATGTTCTGTAGGACCATTTCCGAGAAGACATAGCTCGTCAACAACTCAGAAACTGTGTGCGTGACAGGAAGTGATTTAAAATTGATTTAGCGCATCCTACTGTTCATGATTGTATTCTACTGAAGTTGTAGCCTACGTGTCATACATATAGAAAAACGGTAAAGTGAAGTTGTAACCAATATGTGATCTCAATACGAGGGATGTTCAATAAGTAGGCGCTTGCAGAATGTCTACGGAGACCTTGCAGTGAACAAAAGCATGGTGAGTCGTTGGGCGAGGCGTCTGTCATCATCGCAACAAGGTCGCGTAAACCTGTCCTAACTCCCGCGTGCCGGCCGGCCGGCCGCACACAGCTGTGACTCCTGCAGTGTTGGAACGAACGGACACTCTCATTCGAGGTGATCGGTGGATCACAATCAAACACCTCGCTGTTCAAGTGGACATCTCTGTTGGCAGTGCTGACACACTCGTCCACCAGCTGGGGACTCAAAGTGTGTGTCCGCTGTGTTCCTCGCCACCTAAAAGAAGACAATAAAGAGCAACGAAGGCCATTTGTGTGAGACTGCTTACGCGTTACGAGACTGCATTTTTCGTCGAACATCGTCATAGGCGATGAAACGTGCGTTTATCGCTTCGAATTGGAAACAAACTGGCTGTCTATGGAATGGCGCCACACCAACTTTCCTCCGAAGAAAAAGTTCAGAGCCGCGCACTCAACCGGTAAAGTCATTGCGACGGTCTTCTGGGACTGTGAAGGTGTTGTTTTGTTTGATGTCCTTCCTCATGGTGCAACAATCTACTCTGAAGTGTATTGCGCTACTCTCAGGAAATTGAGGAAACGACTTCATCGTGTTCGTCGCCACAAAAATGCAAACGAAACTTCTCCCATGACAACTCAAGGCTTCACACAAATCTGCCCGTACCGAGCGAGGTGGCGCAGTCGTTAGCACACTGGACTCGCATTCGGGACGACGACGGTTCAAATCCGCGCCCGGCCATCCTGATTTAGGTTTACCGTGCTTTCCCTAAATCGCTTCGGGCAAATGCCGGGATGGTTCCTTTGAAAGACCACGACCGATTTCCTTCCCTATCCTTCCCTAAACCGATGGGACCGATGATCTAGCTGTTTGGCCCCTCCACCAAATCAACCAGCCAACAAATCTGCGCACCCGTGTTCTTCCTCATCCACCTTCTAGCATGATCTCGCACCTTCCGACTTCCATCTGTCTGGCCCAATGAAAAATGCACTCCGCGGGAAGCACTACGTGGATGATGGGGAGGTTATTGATACAGCAACACTTTGGCCCCGACGTCGATCAGTAGTGCTACGATGCGAGCATACATTGCCTCCCAGTAAGGTGGCGCAATGCCGTCGCATTGAACGGAGATTGAAAAAAAGTTTCGTAGCCAAAATAAAGTTGCGTAGCCAAAATTGTGGGGTATAATATGTTGTACTGGAATAAACCAACCTGCTTACAGAAAAAGAACTGTTGCATTACTTATTGAATGCTCCTCGTATACTGTACTGAAATAGGGCAGAGAGTGTCACTGACATAATAAAAGATTTGGGGTGGACATCATTAAAAAAAGAGGGGGGGGGCGTTTTTCGTTGCGGCGGAAGCGTCTCACTAAATTTCAGTCACCAACGTTCTTCTATGAATGCGAAAATATTTTGTTGATGCCGATGTACATAGGGAGAAACGTTCATCATAATAAAATAAGGGAAATCAGAGCTCGCACGGAAAGATAAAGGTGTTCGTTTCCTCCGCTCGCTGTTCGAGATTCGAATAATAGAGAATTATTGTGAAGGTGGTTAGATAAACCCTCTGCCAGGCACTTAAGTGTGATTTGCAGAGTATCCATGCAGATGTAGATTAAATTGCGTTGACCAAGTAAATACTTAATTAGTAACAGAGAACCGAGAAAATTTCACTTCAGATACTGTTACATTATATGGAGTAACTTTTGTTATGTTTTTACAAGTATGTTGAAAGACTAATCAGCTCAACGTATTATGAGTACGAAGGCAACATGCATTCTGGATCAAAAATGGTCACATTGTGTACAGTGTGGGCTGCCGTGGTTTGTAGCGGAGACCGGGGCTTATTGCCATATGTTTCGGTACTTGAATTTTTTTTTTTTTTTTTTGAGAGAAAGAGAGAGCGAGAGAGATTCTGATGAACGCAGCGGACAGCTTAACTTTTTTTACTACAAATTATGTAGGACTTGTCATTTAAATAAGTGTTTAGGTAACCTCAAAAATACTTCTCCTGAAAGCTTGCAAGTATGCCTACTAACCCTGGTTGCGGGATTTGTTGGCAGACGTCTAGGGGCGACTCGGAATAACCTAATGTGGGTAGGCAGACTTAGGAAGAACACAGCAATTTTCGAGAAAAAAGCATTTTATTGTATCACAGTTCGTACTAAATTCCTTTTCAAAGAATAAATTCTTCAAAAACTAATTTAAACAAAAATAATTTTGCTTAAATGCGTAAACAAAAGTATAAACTTAGAGGTATAAACAAATAATGAATTCTTCAGGAAAAATAAATCCCTCTTATTATTATAGCTACCTACAGTTATTCAAACGGAATTAGCTCAACCACGAATGCGAACAGATGTGTTCAATTTCCGCACAATCTTACTTTGGCTGTATCAAATACAATCATCCTCGTCTGGCAATCTGCAGCTTTTCCCAGTTTTGCTCATGGTGGACATGCATATCTCGTTGCCATCGATTCCGACAATCCTCCCAGGGTACTGGCGGACATGATACTTCACCAAACCAAAGTCATTTATATGATACAGGGTGATCAGGAAATCCTTGAGATTGTGTGGTAATCGTTGTTGGTCCTGTTCGATGCAACCTGTTGCATCTTTTTCAGGTTCTCCAGGGTTCGTCGGAACTATCGAATGAGAACCATCAGCATCATCCTGGCAGGAAGCCAAGAGTGAAAGCTCTTCGCCATGGAGGGATTCTTCAGTCTCTGAACTATCATTAAGAAAGTCCAAGCTGTCGTCACTTTCGGCACAGCTAATATCTGACACTCCGCCATCAGAATCCTTTGAAGAAAATACAACAGGAAATTTTCTGGGAAGTTTTTTCTTCTACGACTTTTCATCCTTAGCCATCCTTTACCGTACATGGCTTTTTCTTCTTATTGCCTCTTTCAGTAGAGAGTTTATCTTCGATGGGACTGTCTACTGGAATAGTAGTAGTAAACCTTTTTAGCCACGGCTGGATTACTAGAGAGGTTTTACATACGCTCCCTACCCAAAAACAAAATGAGTACCACACAATCTCAAAAATCAGAAACAAAAGATTATGACACATTCATTGCAACCTTAGTTAACCACTCTTTCCAAAAACCCGTCAGTAGCGCCTCAATTCGATCTGCTGGTTCATCAAACAAAATGTTTTCGACGTAAAAATTTACTCAACAGTCCGAAAAACGATGAATTACGTGTCCTTCCTTCGTGACGCCTCCAGGCAGACTGCAGTTATGGTGGATGGTGCACCTTTACGCACACTCGCCACTGGCACGATGGCAGCGCTCTACCTCCACTGTGGCTAGTTGACTGTGTACCAACTAGCCCTTTAGGCCAACTAACCCTGGTCTCCCCTACGTCACGTCAACACCCTTATCGGTGACATCATCATGTGATACGACATGCCTTCCCTTCCTCCTCTCCCCCCCCCCCCCCCCCCCCTCACGACCATTTGCGAAAACATTCAACAGCTAAGAATGTGTTCGTTTTACGTTGGACCTCAGACAACTTGTCATGTGTATAAAAATCAGCACATTATAAAAGGTTTTCCATAACTAAAAACATAAAGCATCCTGTGCAAATGGCCACGTCCATATATACATCGCTCACAGAAATCAGTTAAGTGGCGTTTAAGGAAGCCTGCCTTACGCGACGTCCAGCTTATGTGAACAAATGTTCTAGTGTATACTGCATTTTTATGATGTAACAAGATCTGTGCCACACCGAAACGCCAAAGAAACTAGTATAGGAATACGTTTTCAAATACAGAGATATGTAAACAGGCAGAATACGACGTTGCGGTCGGCAACACCTATATAAAACAAGTGTCTGGCGCAATTGTTAGGTCGGTTCCTGCTACTACAGTAGTAGCGATGAAGTGGATATTTTCTAGTACGACAATTTCACGAGTGTACCGTGAATATCAGGAATCCGGTAAAATATCAAATCATCGCTGCGGCCGGAAAAAGATCCTGCAAGAACGCGACCAACGACGACTTAACAGAATCACTCTATGTGACATAAGTGCAACCCTTCCGCAAACTGCTTCATATTTCAGTGCTGGGCTATCAACAAGTGTCAGCGTGCGAACCATTCAATGAAACATCATCGATATAGAATGCCAGACATTTGCCACGCCAGACATTTGCCACGCCGGACATTTGCCACGCCGGACGTTTGCCGCGCTGGACATTTGCCATGCCAGACATTTGCCACACTTGCCCCTTCGCCAGGTAGCTTGAGTAGCGATCCCACAGGTAAGGGACGCCCTTCCTCATACTTCAGTTTGCTTTCAAACCGCCGTCTCCACATCTAAGGGACCTCCTTCTTCGACACCTTGGCGAAATACAGAGCTTCTTTTTCGAAATAGAAATATTTATAACTTTTGTGAAACGAAAACAATACCGACGATTATGTCAGTATGTAATTAGTTATGCCAAGTATAAATGTAGGTCCCTCTGTCTGTACGGTAGCTTCCTTTCACGCTTACTGATCGCGATAGAAACAGTCCATCGGCAGGGAAGCAACAAGAAAGGAACGTTGTAAAGAGAATGCGAATGTACGCTAACCATTTCTTTTTGATCACTGAATTTGTGACTAAAAGACAATAAGGAAAGAAGAAGTGGGAATGTGAATGTTTGAAATGAAGAGCGACATACTCCATATTAATTTACTCTCTGAAATCCGATATCACTTGCGGCGAAACATTAGTTAATAAAGTGTAGCGGGACAATGTTCAAAACATGATTGAAAATACGTTCACTAAATGGAGATAAGAACATCTATGATTGACATGTCATCTAAAGTCGACGTACAATTTTAAAATGTTAGAAATAAGGGAATGAAGTAACACAGAATGCTATGCTTGTAACGTACGTTGTTATTATACATTGTTTAGCTCTGGTATTTACAGGGTCACAGAGAAAGCATCCTAGGTTTTGGAGGGAAAAGCCGTAATTGTAATGATCTGCACTACAACAGAAACAAGAAGCACAACTTAAGGAAAAATAATGTAACGTGTGTTTCAGCTCACAAGTGATATTGAAGCATATAGTTCTTGTGACTTAGTATGGACAGAGGTTATATTCGACAACCGGAATAAATTAATAACTGGCTCCTTTTACCGACCCCCGGTCTCAAATGAAACACTTGCTGAACATTTCAAAGAAAACTCGAGTCTCATCGCTAATAGGTACCCTACTCATACAATTATAGTTGGCAGTGACTTCAATCTACCTTCCGTATGTTGACAAAAATACATTTTCAGACCCTATTGTAGATAGAAAACAACTTCCGTAATTGTTCTAAATGCATTTCTTAAAAATTATTTTGAACAATTAATTCACGAGGCCATTCAAATTGTAAATGGTTACGAAAACACATTTGACCTCTTAACCACAAATAATCCTGAGCATCACGACGGATACAGGGATTAGTCAACACACAGTCGAGCGAGGCTCAATTCCATAACAAAGAAATTCATCAAAACTAAACGCGAAATACACTCCTGGAAATTGAAATAAGAACACCGTGAATTCATTGTCCCAGGAAGGGGAAACTTTATTGACACAGTCCTGGGGTCAGATACATCACATGCTCACACTGACAGAACCACAGGCACATAGACACAGGCAACAGAGCATGCACAATGTCGGCACTAGTACAGTGTATTTCCACCTTTCGCAGCAATGCAGGCTGCTATTCTCCCATGGAGACGATCGTAGAGATGCTGGATGTAGTCCTGTGGAACGGCTTGCCATGCCATTTCCACCTGGCGCCTCAGTTGGACCAGCGTTCGTGCTGGACGTGCAGACCGCGTGAGACGACGCTTCATCCAGTCCCAAACATGCTCAATGGGGGACAGATCCGGAGATCTTGCTGGCCAGGGTAGTTGACATACACCTTCTAGAGCACGTTGGGTGGCACGGGATACATGCGGACGTGCATTGTCCTGTTGGAACAGCAAGTTCCCTTGCCGGTCTAGGAATGGTAGAACGATGGGTTCGATGACGGTTTGGATGTACCGTGCACTATTCAGTGTCCCCTCGACGATCACCAGTGGTGTACGGCCAGTGTAGGAGATCGCTCCCCACACCATGATGCCGGGTGTTGGCCCTGTGTGCCTCGGTCGTATGCAGTTCTGATTGTGGCGCTCACCTGCACGGCGCCAAACACGCATACGACCATCATTGGCACCAAGGCAGAAGCGACTCTCATCGCTGAAGACGACACGTCTCCATTCGTCCCTCCATTCACGCCTGTCGCGACACCACTGGAGGCGGGCTGCACGATGTTGGGGCGTGAGCGGAAGACGGCCTAACGGTGTGCGGGACCGTAGCCCAGCTTCATGGAGACGGTTGCGAATGGTCCTCGCCGATACCCCAGGAGCAACAGTGTCCCTAATTTGCTGGGAAGTGGCGGTGCGGTCCCCTACGGCACTGCGTAGGATCCTACGGTCTTGGCGTGCATCCGTGCGTCGCTGCGGTCCGGTCCCAGGTCGACGGGCACGTGCACCTTCCGCCGACCACTGGCGACAACATCGATGTACTGTGGAGACCTCACGCCCCACGTGTTGAGCAATTCGGCGGTACGTCCACCCGGCCTCCCGCATGCCCACTATACGCCCTCGCTCAAAGTCCGTCAACTGCACATACGGTTCACGTCCACGCTGTCGCGGCATGCTACCAGTGTTAAAGACCGCGATGGAGCTCCGTATGCCACGGCAAACTGGCTGACACTGACGGCGGCGGTGCACAAATGCTGCGCAGCTAGCGCCATTCGACGGCCAACACCGCGGTTCCTGGTGTGTCCGCTGTGCCGTGCGTGTGATCATTGCTTGTACAGCCCTCTCGCAGTGTCCGGAGCACGTATGGTGGGTCTGACACACCGGTGTCAATGTGTTCTTTTTTCCATTTCCAGGAGTGTATATCTATTTACAAAAGCAGCTAAAAATTCGCTTGACGTCTTTCTTAGAGACAGTCTCCAATACTTCCAAACTATGTTAGTGAAGACCATATGTGGCTTCAGTTCAAAGAAATAGTATCAAAAGCACTCGAGAGATTCATACCAAATAAACTAATAAGAGACGGAACTGATCCCCTATGGTACACAAAACACGGCAGAAAGCTGCTGCAGGAGCACCGAAAAAGGCACGTATAATTTAGACGAACGCAAAATCTCTAAGATTGGCGAAGTTTTACTGAGGCTCGAAATTTGGTGCGGATTTCAATGCGGGATGCATTTAATAGTTTTCATACGAAAGTCTCTCTAGAACTGTAGGGAAAAATCCAGAGATTCTGGTCCTATATTAAATAAAGCAGCGGAAAGGCTCAGTAAGTACCTTTACTTCGCCAACCGGTGTGGCGGTGCGGTTCTAGGCGCTTCAGTCTGGAACCGCGTGACCGCTACGGTCGCAGGTTCGAATCCTGCCTCGGGCATGGAGGTGTGTGATGTCCTTAGGTTAGAAGGTTTAATTAGTTCTAAGTTCTAGGCGACTGATGACCTCAGAAGTTAAGTCGCATAGTGCTCAGAGCCATTTGAACCAACCTTTACTGCGCGACAGCGATGAGGAGGAGGAGGAGGGGGAGACAAGTGACCCAACCCTTCGGAGCAGGTAAAATCGTGGCAAATGTCCGGCGTGGTAAAAGTCCGCACATCATCGATATAAGCTGTCGCAGCCGAAGGCGTGTACCCTTGTCGATTGCACAGCACAAAGCTTTACGCCTCTCTTGTGCCTGTCAACACCGACATTGGGCTGTTGATGACTGGAAACATGTTGCCTGGTCGAGTCTCATTTCAAATTGTATCGAGCGGATGGACGTTAACGGGTATGCAGACAACCTCATGAATCCACGGATTGTTCAAGCTGTTGGAGCCTCTGTAATGGTGTGGGCCGTGTGCAGTTGGGGTGATATGTGACCCCTGATACGTCTAGATACGACTCTGACAGGTGACGCGTACGTAAGCATCCTGTCTAATCATCTGCATCCATTCATGTGCATTGTGCATTCCGACGGACTTGGGCGATTGCAACAGGACAACGCGACACCCCACACGTCCAGAATTGCTACAGAGTGACTCCAGGAACACTCTTCTGAGTTTAAACACTTCCATTGCCCACCAAACTCCCTGCACATGAACGTTATTGAGCATATATGTGTGATGCCTTGCAACGTGCTGTTCAGAAGAGGTCTCCAGCCTCTCGTACTCTTACGGATCTATGGTCGTTCGCAGCTCACACATTACCGATGCACAGTTCAGAGCGTTGATCTCTAGAAATCTAATGTTGCTAAACGTATGTTGCATGAACACAGTGCATAGGTGAATCTAGTGTGTGGTCGAAATAGACTCGTCCATGGGCCTTCGCAACATCTTTGTACACCTGTAGAAGACTGAAGACTTCATTCCGGCGTGAAAAGAGTTATCTGATTAAATTGCGGAGTTCTTTAATATCTGCAGGGAGATTGTTGCACTTAAGCAAAATGCTATCAACTGTCTGTAGCGTTAAAAACTGTCACCTTTTCGATGTGCAACGCGCGTTATGAATCTCAGAGCTGCTTGAAGAATTACAGTATCCTCCAGTCCACTTAGCAAGACGCTGTTTTCTGTATCTTCGTATATGTGGTTCGGGTTCATCAATGTTGCACACGCAGTTCTGTTAGGATTTTGTGTTTGTAAGAAGGAGAGTACATTAAGTATTTCGATGTGTGCCAAGTGCTCATCTGTTGACACTCCCGACGTGTTCTTCAGTTGTTTCAAGATTCTGCTGCTACAGACGCTAGAGGCATCTGGTACTTCCAATCCGATGCTCTAATTACTAGCTGCTGAGTCCACAACCGAAAACCTGGAAGCGTGACATTTTTCCACGTGCTATTGCATGCTATTAACAAAAACATTGCTCCGTGTCCTTTCTGGTGTTTCAGATGAAACAGATGTTACTGTGTCATTGGTCCGTGTGTCAGCGGCAGAATTTGTCTGGGGAGGATTGTAATCATTGAGAGTACCATCATGTACGAAGTTAACTTTGCAACATCGCGGTATCGATTATGATACTCCTGGGTCTTGAGTTGGGAGGTTTTGCCTACCAAGCGTATCAAAATCTCGCTTTGAATTATGACAGCAACCATAGCTCCCGAATTAAAATAATTTACGCTCAGCCACATTTATCATAAATAGAAGCTGAGCCTGAAAAACTACCCATTTGAAAG
The DNA here is from genome assembly GCF_021461385.2 of Schistocerca piceifrons. Classification (NCBI taxonomy): domain Eukaryota; kingdom Metazoa; phylum Arthropoda; class Insecta; order Orthoptera; family Acrididae; genus Schistocerca; species Schistocerca piceifrons. The sequence continues at coordinate 419,591,096 of NC_060149.1, read as the reverse complement.
CTTTCTTTTTCAGCTCCCGAGCTGTCTGTTGTTGTAGACTGTATTGTTCCAGTAGCCCACCTATACAGTCAATCAATTTGTATGGGTATTTTATTACTACGTCAGTGTTTATTGCAGGTGGTATTATGTGATATCCATTATTTTGAGTTTCTCAAGGATTCCAGGTAACAAGTTGTTCGCTCCAAGCAATTGCTCTGCGTTAATTCTTTGTCCTCTTCGAAGGTAACTTGAGTATCTTACTACTGCACGTGGCTTGAAATCTAATGGATTCTGAAAAATAGATGTGCCATATTCAGAAATATACAGGTTACTACACACTTCCGTAGTTAGTCCGAGCTGCTTGTCTTTCTACGAGTAACTGGTAAGTGAGAGAGTCTTCTTTCCTTTCAAGTGAGCATGGCTCTCCCCTTTAGAGCATGGACTGCACTTCGAGTATGCACCACGCTTATTGCAGTCTTTCGTTTGGTGAACGTTATCTCAACAGTCGGAACAAACTTATTGTTCTGTTGTGCATCATTTGGTTGTGTAATCTAGGTCAAAGCATTTAAATCATTTAGGTACAACCAGCTGCTCTTTCACATTCAGTGCCCTGAAGCCAATGTAATTTTTTTTTACGTAAACATCTCTAGGACCAACTTTAAAGCGTAATCTGAGCTCCTTTTGAAAGTCTTCCTCTTCAAGAGGCTCCAACACATTCTGTTGGTAGATAGAATCTAGCAAACTCCTCATTCAGCATGTTGTGTGGTACGACATACTCCATTAGGCATGTCCATCTTTTTCAAGGTGTTCACACTTGTGTGTGCAATTTTATTGACTTTCTTTGGCAGCCTCTCGCATTATTGCTGGGATTCGGCTTGTATTATGACAACACTATCGGCTATCTTCATGGACTTAATTCGAAGTCTATCTGTCCTAGGAGTAACAGCAACTGTTTAACACTTTTTCGTGACTTCAGCTTCTTTAACAAAGCTAGTGTTTGACTGTTGAGACATCTTGTTCTGAATTTTAGCCGCCATGCTCGTTCTCTGTCCATCTGCAGAGACAACAGCCACAAAGAAAGGAATAACTGTGTTGAGAGTTTCCTTACGCCTGGTATTTTCGCTTACTAATGATGAGCTGCATTCTTGCATAGCTGGAGCATTAGATTGCTGAATTTCACATCTTAGCTGTTCATTTTCTAAACTTAATTCCTCGATCTTCCCATCAATTTTGCCTATTCTGAAATCTTATGTCTTAGGTCTGGAAGGATTCCCATTGATACTTCAATTGTTTCCCCAATTCCATCTCGATGAATAGCACAGTGCCATCATAGAAATCCTCGACAGTGTCATAGCCCCGAATGGGCTGAGACAGAGCATTTTCCTCACCAACACTGTCGAGACCGCAAGTAGAGGTGTTTTCCTCTTATTGCACGGCTGAGTAGTTGACACTTACGGAAACCCACGTCCACGTTGGATGACAAATGCTGAGCGGTGCTCTTCGTGCTGTGTTGCGGCAGACGACACAGCGCCACATCCCAGCTGACTGAGACCGCTGATGGCAGCGCTTTGTGCGTCCAGTGGCCTTGCAGACAAGCAGAGTCACTGAGCTGGAGGGTGTGCCCTCTTCCGGCTGACGCCACAGTCGACTCGACGGAGGCGAGAACGCTGCTTCATCCAAAGATACCACTGCTGACAGACTGGGATTGGAATATCTGACTCGGCGGTGTTACGTGACGGCTTGGCCAACTTATGGAACTTTGCATAGTTTATAACTAATCATTACATACTTTTATGCAGACTTCAACCATCAGCAGATACGAATTAGCAGCACCAAGGGTACTCACTCATAATTCGTCCATATATCCTCCGTTTGCTTTAACTGTAATTATATACTGCAGCTGCACGAAAGCACAGTTTGTGGTAGTTACAAACTTCTAATGTGTTCCATATACTCTGCATACACACACTGGGTTTTCCATTACCTCAAGTACACTCTATATGGAAAGCAGTTAGTGTCCTGCTTACATTCGTGAATGCTGATACACGACACACGCTAATATAGGTAATAAACTCAAAGTGGGCAATACGCCAGCTTCTTTTTATCAATTGAGCGAAGTTGGTTTTGAGAGTTCTAGGTCCAAGTAACACCAGTAATAGCCACAGTAATGTAATAAGCGAAGCACGATAAGAGCCTAACGTCGTAGATCAGTCACAAATACTAAATTCACCAGTATATGACGTTGCGAAAACCCTGAAAAGCAATTATACCTAGTACTCGATATCTGTGAAACTCTTTACTTTCATACGGCGGTTTTTACTATCTAAACACCATAAAAACACTAGCCCAAATTCATTTGTACACCCGAACATCCAGCATCTGTCCCCCACTAACATCAAAATCCAAGATCTGGTAAGCTCCCTTCCCTCAACCTCAATGGCAGCAAAATATTTTAGCACCCAGTCATTAAAACGAAACAGCCAATCGCAATATAGCCCCAGAGCCGCCTATGTGGCCATGTTCAAAAGTATTTCAACGATCTAAATTTTGCGCCACGTTCAAAACAATTTGAATGACCTGTATTAGTTATCAGAAATACGTATTTATATTGACAATACTGGTGTCGCTTACAGTATTTCCATATGTAAAATGTCTGCATAATTAAACCAAAAATGTATGTACAGAAAAAATTTGTACAGCACAAACGTATGCTGTAACATGTAAAATTGTTTTACATGTTAAGCAATTACTGCTGATAAGCTGCACTTGTCAATGAGCCAAGTTCAATCTTTGTACCACACTTGGCGCAAGGCACAACGGCCAATAGTATTAAATATTTACATTCATAAAATATTTGTATTATTTATCAAAAATATGTAGACTTTGTTAACAGTGGACACACACACACACACACACACACACACACACACACACACACACACACACACACACACACGCACACGCACACGCGCGCGCGCACTCACTCGCTCACACGCACACACACAAAATGTTCAGTGTTTTCATATACAGAATATCTGTCACAGTAGATGCCTAAACATGGCTATGGACTATGGACTATCAAATTATGTGCCACAGCGTTATTCCCATGTCTAAATATTATTGTTCTTTAACAGTACAAAACTCATGTGGCTAAACGTTCAGCAACTCGAAGAGACCTACTGAGGAGTTAAATACAGTAACAGCGTCAATAGATTTACCATTTTTGAAGAAATAACATGGTAAAGTTTACAATTTTAATAACTCATCAGTATAGAATAAAACAAGCTTAAATGTTATTCATATTTCTTCCTTCAGACAATATAGCAATTTTTAAAAAATATTCTGTAATTGCAGGTTCGCACCAAATTAAAATTACCTGACATATTTTTTGTGCTGTTACATCAATTAATTTGACATCAGCATATTTAAGAGAGTGAAACTTTTTAATGAATAATGAAAATGGTTTGTATGAATACGGGAAAATAAGACTCAGAACCCAATACGCCACCATTGTTATAAAAAAATGTTGCATGTTTCTGAATATAAAATTTGTATTCGTTGGCAGCAGGCACTCTGGAAAACAATGGACTGAGTGCTGATGCCCAATCTTAGATTAAAGTCGCAGACATATATGTATGAAATGGCTGTGGATGTTTTCTGATCTCTTTCATAATTTTCACTAACTCCACCAGTGTTTCTATATTTTCTAATTGTTTTAATAGCTTGCCCCACTTACCAAAGTTTCTATCACACTGACTGTCAGAATATCCTCTTGTAGGGAAAATATATTTCACATCTACTTTCAAAAGTTTTGACAGCAAAGCACAGAACTTTAACACTACGTTATTTTTCCTCTGCACAACCACACGAATCTGAAAATAAAGGTATTTTATTTGTTTGTGGCATTTCTTTAAATTTAGATATAATAAAATTATGCAGAAAAGAACACAATGAATTTGGACTCTTATGAATCTAGACTCTAAAACACAATAGAAAATACTACTACCATCATTGAAAGTGTAATGACACAGCAACCCTTTGTAGAAGTGAGCAGTTACATTTAGACGTGGAAGAGGTGGGTTTCCTACAGTGACTCCTCCAGTATCAAGTCTTTCGTATCACTGCGTAAAACAATTTTACAACCACTAACTACTTAAAAGTGTTTTTTTCTGGCTGGACTATTTTTCCGCTCTTTGGCTTCAGCACTTGCGGTGAGTCTAATTACTTGCTGTTAAGGGATGTCTGCCCTCGCAAACTGTACCTTAACTTTTTACCCCCCCCCCCCCCCCCCCCATCCTTCCACCAAGACCTCAGAAACTTTGCGACGCTGCACTCCAAGCTACCGCTTCGATGGCTTGCAAGTTACTGTGGCCTGAGCTGCCCTGCATAACAACGGCCGTACTCTGCCAGCGAATTCTAACGCCAGCGCTTAATTACAATTTATATATCTCGCTATGCAAAGTTTGGATTTTAATGGGGTTTGTACCAATCAGTCTTACAACAAATAAAGCGCTCGCATGTTATGTTCCAGCCTCCTTTCGTAACTTCATCCACTGTCTTGATTATGTAACTTCAGCTATGAGAGATGATCGTGGTCAGAGAGACAGTAGGTCACTGTCACGTCTCAGGCGTTTCACTTTCTGATACTTTAGCACAACAAACTATATTAAAAATTGTATAGTTTGACGAGATCTTTAATGTACTGGGTCACTTAAATTTCAGGTTTTGGTAATGCGCAAGTCTAGCTTTGTAATGTACAAAATACGAAATGTAAACACAAGACAGACAAATACAATGATGGAAAAGCATACACACAGGGGAAAGTTCAGTCTCTCGAAAAATTAATCTTTCCACCAAAATAAAATTATTTATCAACATATGTAAAGATTTCAAGTACAACAAACGCAGGGCACTTATCGAAATACACAAGTGTAACTCCAGATCTCTGATCAAGAACGCAAATTCGATCTTTGCACCAAAATTAAATTGATCATATCATTTACCAAAATGAGTTAAGATTTTTGGCACAAACCTCATGTGGCACTGCCGTTGTAACTCAGTTGTCGTATAACAGTAAAAACAATACACGTGGCTTGCACATTGGTACTTGAAGCGGGCATAGGTACCCCAGAGTAGCTTAACACGCCGTTGAGCGGTAGGGCTGGGCCGGGAAGGAAAAAAGCAACGTTCACAGTTGAAAATATGCATAATCTTTTATTTAAGTAAAAGCCAACGACTTATGATATCAACAAAATAGCTTTTAAAAACGGGCAAGAAATTAAACAACTAGTCGAATATTAACGAGGAAATGAGATCAGCAAGTGGCATCAGCAAAAGAACTTTTAAACAGTTAAAAAGCTAAGCAATTTGTCAAACATTAACAGATATCCGAAGTCGGCCAAGCTGCATATTAATAATCAAAACCTTAACATTTACAAAAATTTTCAATTGACTGCAGCAGATTCGTTAACAACAGTAGTAACATAAGCAGTGCGTTATGTACGTTGGTGATGTGAGTTCAGAACCATATTTTATGAATCGGTAGCGAAATGGCACTCAAAATCCCCACACGCTAGGCACAGGCAAATTTCCAGAGTCCCATCGCCACCACAGCCAACCAAAAACACCGTCTTCACGGGATAAGGCCTGTGCTCTCCGAAAGCCTTTTACTATCAGTTCCAGACAGTGGAGGTATACTGGTCTCACACCCTGCAAATGCTCCTTCCAATTTGATCAGCCAATTCTGTGATTCTTTGTGCCGATCTAAGCTCCTCGCGTGGAGAACCACCGAAGATTGTTCCTCGCTACCACAATCTCGCAATCGCTTGAGTGATGCGAGATCTAACTTGCAGATTAAGCTGCATTTGTCACTGAGTATAATTTGGTCTTTGTACCACACTTGGTACAAAGCACAGCCAACGGTAAAATTAAAGATCTCCACATCTAAAATGCCCATATTATTTATCAAAATACACATGACGCTGATATTGATAGAACTTACAGGTTAATCTGCATTTGCAAGGACTGACTTATCCTGTCAAACAGTACAAACTCCATGACACCTTGATGAAATAGTATACTGAACAATAATAATAGACTCCGGTATAGGTAATAAATGAGAGTTGCTATGCTTTCAACTACTCACTTTCAACCACTTTTCAAAGTCACCCAAACATTACTACAACTCCAGGCTAGGATATTAACTTTATTTTGCATTACAAAATGTTTGTCATCTTTTGCTGACAAGGCTCACTTATGCTACCACACAATAAAGTAGCAACCATGTAAAGAATACAGAAAGTAAACAACTGCAACATACAGAACGGTAGGCAAAAATGGTCTTCGTTTTTTTTCAGCTTAACGGATTTTCACACACATTCCGACAACGGATTAACGTGCTCAGTGTCGGGTGTGACCATCTCTGGCAGCAACACAGGCCTGACAACGACGGGACATGCAATGAATGATGTCATTAATCTTGTATTGACGCAATTCCACCCATTCTTCCTGCAGAGCTGTTCGCAAGTCTTCGAGAGTGGTTGGTAAATACTGACGTGATGCAACCCGTCTCCCTAACGCAACCCAGACATGCTGCATGGGACTCAAATCGGGAGAGCGAGCAGATCATGCAATGCATGCAATATCTTCCATTTACAAGAAAACATCAACCACCTGTGCTCTATAAGATCAAGCATTAGTGTCAATAAATATTAAGTCTGGGCCCACAGCACCTCGCCACAACCACACATAAGGTCCCAGGATCTAGTCACGATATCTGGTAGCAGTTAAATGTTGCCAGTTCATCCGTACAATTTCATGGAGCTGTTCGAAATCCCTGCTCACACCATTACAGATCCTCCACGATATCGGTCTCTTCACACAGTGATCGGGCCCCGAAATCGTTTTCCACGTTCCATCCAGATGCAAAACCGTTGAGAATCATTCTCCAGACCAAATCGGGATCCATCTGTGAAAAGAACACTGATCCACTGTTCGACCATATAGGTGGCATGTTGACGACTCCACTCTAGACGTTCCCTTCCGTGAAAACGTGTCAAAGGTACACATACAGCAAGTCTCCGACAATAAAGGCTACACTGCCGAAGCTTTCTGTACACCGTTTGCCTCGATAAAACACATCCAGTGGATGCTGCGAGTCAGATACTAGTTGATGCACAGTACAAAGGCGGTACCGTCGTGTCCTTACAGCCAGATGACGGTCCTTTCTTTCTAGTGTCACACGTGGTCGGCACTGTCCTGGCTTTTGGAATACAGTTTCGGTCTCTCTAAATTGTTGCCACATCCGAGAAACAACAGAACGATTAAGCCATAGGGCCATATCAGTTTGCGACTGTCCTGCTTCCATTCATCCTATGGCTCTCCACTGCAGAGAGTCTTGTAGATGTCATCTCTATGCCATATTCCACCGTCTGTGATTCTGTACACAGCGATTGTGGATGTGGGACTATCCGACAAACACTACCCCGTTTCATGGGTGCTCTGACGTCATCGCTGGCTTTGTTTTCCACTCACCAGAATGCCGTCTTCGGTGCAGAACACGATCGTACAGACATCTATTGACAGTTTGTATGATTAAATCGTGACTTAGACACAGGACAAGGAAATGTGGTTTGTTGCTTTAATTTTGGACACCAGTGTACACAGAAATACAAACTAAAAGTTAAATGAATAATTTGATAACAAGGGTTCTATTGTGGCATCTATAATTGATGTAGAGGACAGAGAATTATGTTGAGTAATGTTTACTCAAGCAAGGACATCTCAACTAAACTGGAAGTGGCCCTACCACACTCAACTAAAATACAGACTGAAAATAACCTTATCAAGCACAGTAAAGTTATGTCGGGAGTGTTATGAGAAACGTATCAAAATCCCCAAACTAAAATTTCATCAAAGCTAAGCGAAAACTAAGTCAATTTTGCAATCACAAAACACAAAATATTCACCAGCTCAAAACAGTTCAGAGCTTAACATGATGATTTACAAATTAGCGCACTAATATAAAGAATATCAACTTATACTCTGTCTATCCTCAGTTCCATAATACACGCGGGAAAAGTTAGAGCCCTACCACCGACACAACCAAATATCATACATATCACTGGCACATCTGTGTCCTTCCAGAAAGAACATCTAAGTGTCCAGAAACGCTTCCTTGAGCTCTTCACTCGAAAAGCCGCAGTCTCCATTTGATTCCCGTAGTGTTCTGATATTGTCCCCACGAAAAATACATCGTTCTTAAGTTCTGCAAATACGATGTGACGCAACTTGGCCACTTTCCGGAATAAACTAATATATTACAACAATATTTAAATAAAGAAATATTATACAAATTTGGTCACACTCAAATCTTTCACAATAATTACAAATAAAGGTTTGCTCATAAGTAAATAAGCCTCCTGACAGAAGTATCTTTTGGTTCACTTTTCAATTGTGGTGTCCACTAACATATACGAGAGTCCAGTTTTAAATTAGCACAGTTTTTTAATAGCACTTCCAATCAACATTTAAATAAAGTTACTGGCAAAAAAGTAAACTGTTAATTAAATAACTATACGAGTATATTAATATCTGAGGTATACATGCTGCATTGATATGCTGGGTAATTGTGAAGAATACGATGTTATGGCAAACTTTTCCGTACTAAAAAAGATATAAAAGACGTCATATGTCAATAAATAAAATAGGTGCAGATGAGTGGCTTTCTGGGATGATAGCTATCAGGCAATGCTTGCGAGGTGCCGGGGCTAGCAGTGTATTTACCACTAAATTCTTCTAGAATCTGCATATATAAATGATGCTCTAAGCCCCCCCCCCCCCCCCTATTCTAACTCCGACTTTTGCTGTTGCACATGGATTAAAAAGAAACGCGAACTGACTGCAAGTGGAGTAAAAAAGAGTTTGGCACCTGCAATAATTTAATTTGATAAATAAGTTAAATAAAGGAAAGTTTCATTAATGTAGTGAGAAATGAATGGGTTGCTCTACCGATTAACAGAATGAAAGTTCTGTCCAAAATAACAATTTGATTTATTATGACTAAACTCAAAATCATAAACAAAACACATGAAACATTTACAATGCATCAAAGTGGATACTCAAATAAATGCTGTGAAGGTGAAGTTGTCCATAAACTAGATTGTGACATTTATGACGAAGTGGTATGTGTAGCCAATTCCTTGTAACTCAAATCTTACGAGAAACACCCAGCCAACCCAACATTAATTGCTGCTACAGTAGTGAGAACTCAGACAATGAACATCCAAGACAGAACCACGTAAGAAAAGACGGGAACAGGTGTGCTCTGCTGGGCTCTGATTATCATAGAGCAAATTCCCTAATCAGCCGATGCTGCGGACATACATTACCAAGCTGTCTTCTTAACTGCAAGGACACGATCTGGCGTACTGGAAGCGATGGCTGGTTGCTTCGGCGTCCCGTCGTGGTGATGATAATGTCGCGAGTATAGCCCGAAACAAATTATCCTGGTCTGGTTGTTCCAGACTAAAGACTTCCTATCAATACAAATGCGCCTCTGAGGGAGACAAAGAAGGCTCGCCACACAATCACTGACGGTTCAGTGATTGATTTTAACACACGAAGTCACATAGTAACTCCGATACAGTCAACTTCAGCCAAAACTGCTCAAGACAGACAACATAGGCCGCTTGTACGCAGAACGCTCAACTGCCAACTGTACTCGGAAAGTTACGTTAAAGTCGAAACTTCAGCAACTTCGTCAAACAGTTACAATTAAATAAAAGTATATTAGACAGCCAACGGAAGGCAGGCTGTCCAGAGCAGCGAGAGCTCAGTCTTGTAACCTACTCCGACCGAAAGGCGAGAGCCGACTCTCTCAAGAGCACCCGTACAAGCCGAACACAGAACATTCCCACCCCCACGACAGTGGCCATGGTTAAATGTTCCAATCAGAAACTCGAAAACCGGCGGAAAATTCCACTCTATTGCCGAAGCACTACCATTCCACCAATGGAGATTCTTGGCGCCAATTTCTGCGCCGATTTTGCTACGTCACGGAGCTATGCCCTGAGCAAGCCAATCACAGTTACGATTTTGCAGAAAACGCGGGAATTTGCCCGCCAAGACTGCCTGGGAACACAAGTCATTCCCACGCCTCGCTGGTAGCCCTCCAGAAACGGTTTCCACTAAGTTTCTGAGAAGTAACGGAATCTCTAGCACAACAGCCCCTTCTGGCGCATCTGGGCGTGTCGCTCCCGCTCTTATGACAATGTCGGCTTCTGGAAAGCATCCACTCGACTCCCTCACACCCGTCGGCTTTACCCTTTCAAGCTCAGCAGAACTCGCCTGTCCCCGGACCACCCGGGTGACGAGAGACGCTGTGTGGGAAGTCCGCGTGTAAAGGAATAGCGACCTTTCACCGCATGCAATTAGAGAGCAAGATCGAATTACTCAGACTAAGATAGAAATATGAGAGGGGGCTCATGCCACCTCTCATGCTCTCATCTGAGATGTCGTTTGTTGAAATCACATGAAGCATTCAGAAGCTGTTAATTCAGTGGTCCACTGTGACAATGTTTAATCATTGAGAAATATAAACTTTTGTAGTTTTAAAAATTCTGAAAGTATTTTCATGTCACTAGATGCGTCCCATTTTTCTGAGATCACAAATGTATTTAGATTTGCTTTAGTACTTGACTATAAAAAAAATTAGAAGCCATCTTTCAGCTTGTCTGACACTCCACCATTTTTGGTGATCTCCTACACAAAGGCTATACGAGCAACAGTCATTCAAATTCTCAGCTTTGGGATTTACTCATTTCTGGCTGATGTATTACAATGATATTTAAATAAATAAATATTATAAATATTCTATTACACTCAGATGATTCACAATAATTACCTGGACTCTCCCATACCAGTCACCAGTCACCTAGCCGATGTACTGTGGCGCACCCTGAGCTGTGAGCCCTCTAGCATTCAGCCGTACAATAATTTCCCCTCCACAGTTACCATCTCCAGGTGCCCAAATCGTTCAACTACATATGCATAAAAGTATGAAGTCTGAACCTGTCTGAGAACTTGCTGACTAACCAGGCATACACATCTGAGTACAGACCCACCCCCCTTACCAGGATACACAAGTGGCCTGTAGCCAAACCCTTCCCCCACCCTCCACACCACATGCATGTGACCTTGATACCCACATGACACTGACATAGATGGATTAAAAAAAGGATCTTGCATTGACTTGGATGCACTAATAACAATTCTGTCTGAAATTTATCACATACTAAATTATGACGTTTATTTTAGGTATCAGAAAATGCAAGGAAGGGAAATGAGTGTGAGACAAATTCTCTTCATGGTAACACATTCGTTGATACAAAAGACACAAGACCTTCTGTCAAGTGAAAGGAAATCAGCAAGGTATACAGGGTGCTAGTAGTAGACAGAGATATGATAGCAGCTGAAAAGTTTGTGCGTCAAATGTTGCATGGGCCAACGGGGGCCATAATATGACGTTGGTTTTTTGTTGCTAGGTGGGGTCACGTCAGCGATATGAAGTGCAACTTCGTTTCTTTTAAATGGGATGTCATAGTTTGGAACTTATTTTCTGACAGCGGCTACCGAGACGAATCCAGTGATGGGTAACAGTAAAGTCTTTGAAGGTCAACGAAGGTCACAAAAGTGGCATGAACGTCGATTTAAAGAAGGTGTTCGAAGTGATGACCATTGATATCAGTGCAGTGCTGCATTCTTCTTATCATGGATTGAGTGGTATTCCTCATCACTTCGGCACTTATCGAAGCACATGTCTGACAATTCTTTCTCGTATATCATGCAAATAGTAAATATTCGCCGAATACGGTGTACACATCTGACGTGCCATTGACATGTAAACACCATTCGACGGACTCGCAACACAACAGTAATAGGAACGGTACGACTATTATCGCCGAATCAAGCGAATTTGAGTGATGTATTCCTTCGAAGAACAAGTATATATGCTTCTCATTTACGGAGAGTGCCAACGAAATTCAGTAAGAGCTCGAGACTTATACGCTGAAAGATATCTCAACATACTCACCTTACAAGTCGTACATTTAAATATGTGTATGATAAATTGAGAACAACTGGATCTTTCACGTATCGTAAACATATCTGGCAAAGGAAAGTTACTAACGAGGAAACGGAAATTGATACTCTTGACACTGTGGTTCGAGATCCTTATGTTAGTCCGCGTCAAATCACAAGGGAATCTAGCCTGGGCCAGAGTAGTGTTGTGCGTGTTCTGCATCACCATAAGTATCATCCTTACCATATCAGTCTCCACCAAGAATTAACTGGTACGGATTGTTTGCGTCGCATTGAATTCTGCCGATGGGCTCAACTTCAGATTCAGAAGGATGACACATTTATTAATTTGATTTTATTTACTGACGAAGCTACATTCACGAACCATGGAAATGTTAATTTGCATAACATGCATTATTGGACAACTGAAAATCCATGTTGACTGTGGCAAGTTGCACACCAAAAACCGCGATCGGTGAATGTATCATGTGGGATTCTGGAGGACAGAATTATAGGTACCTATTTCATCGAAGGATATCTTAATGGTAGGAGGTACACTACAGTCCTGCAAAAAATATTAGGGTCTGTTATTGGAAGAAATACCTTTAGGTACAAGGAACAGAATGTGGTATCAACATGATGGGTGACCGGCACATTTTTCGCTGATGGCTAGAAATGAGTTGCAAAGACAATGCCCAAATCGTTGGATCGGACGCAGAGAAGATGTGTCGTGCCCGGATCGTTCGCCAGACTTGACACCTCCGGATTTCTCTTTGTTTATAAAGACGTTCCAACTACACCTGAAGATATGCCAGAATGAATTGTCAGAGCATGTGCTTCGATAAGTGCCGCTGTGATAAGAAGATTGCAGCACTGCATTGATACCAATGGTCGTCACTTCGAACTCCTTCTGTAAATGGACGTTCATGCCACCTTTCTGACCTTCGTTGACCTTCAAAGACCTTACTGTTACACATCATTGGATTCGTCTCGATAGTCGCTGTCAGGAAGTAAGTACCAAACTATAGCATCCCTTTTAAAAAAACAAAGTTGACCTTCATATCTCTGAAGCGACCCCACCTAGCAACAAAAAACCAACGTCATATTATGGTCCCATTGTCCTATGCAACTTTTATCCCATAAACTTTTCAGCTCCTATCATACTTTTGGAGTTATTCTTCGTGGCAATAGTTAGTGACTCACCCTGTATATTCTTCAGAGTGCAGTTGTAACTATGCAGAAGCCTACTGATGAGTACCAGATATTAGGGAATTATTGCATGTATGTGTTTATTATCGCAGTTATGAAGCAAAAAGACTAGAACTGATCATAGAACAACCAATTCTGCAAATTTTTGCAGGAGATAAAATTGTATCTGCTTGCAATACTTCATGGTAGTCAGGTGATACAAACTTGACGTGCACTCTGTCCAAAGACGTTATTATTATTTCGGATACCACCGGATTGCATTGTCAACAAGGAAACTGCTTTTTTAAATTTTTCTTGCCTAATCAGATTAGACTGATGTTGAAAACTTAAGAAGTAAAGTAACTTTTGCATGATGTGTCACTGCCAAGTAACACAGCTCGATTGAACTTGGACCAGACACAGAAAGAACCACTACAGAATAGTACAGAAGGTAACTGAAAGATGCACTCAAAGAGATAAGCAGAAATGATAGTTTCATATAGACAATAATTACACTGAAGTCACCACGAATTATGAAGGTCCCCTGAACATTGCAAAAGGCATTACATGGTTCTTAAGAGAGAGTTTGATCACCACAGATGGCAATCCATGCTCTACAACGTGATCCCATGTGAGCCACAAGGTTGGTGATGAGTTCTTGTGAGAGGGCGCTCCATTGCTCCACCAAGGCAATTGACAACTGCTGGGTGATCGTTGGTGCATATGGACATGGTGCAATATGTCTCCCCAGCGCTATCCCTCACTTGCCCAGTGGGATTTAAGTTGCGGAAACCAGCAGGCCAGTCTTTTTGCCGAATATCCTCTCGTTCTAATAGGTCCACCACCAGCCCAGTTCAGTGGGGTCGGGCATTGCAGTACATGCAAATAAAGTCAGGCCCAAATACCCCCTGAAAAGATGTGTATCAGAAAAAGGACAGTGTCACAATAATGCTGACCAGTAAGTGTACCATGTCCAAAGATATGGAGGTCAGTATGTTCATGCAACATTATGCCTCCCCACACTGTAACGTCTGGACCAACAAAGCAATCATTCTCCTCCCACCTCCCACCACATGAGGTTACGTAATTCACCATGGAACACTGCTGAACATGATCTTTTTGGGGGTCCAGGTGAGTAATGGAGATATGGGATAAAAATGGCATCTCCTCTCCCCCACTGGTACAGTGTGCTCCTATCGCTCCAGTCCCCGCCCCCCCCCCCCCACCCATTTACTGTCCCCAGAATCCTGAGAGGGCATTCTTAGTCTGTATCTCGCATGAGCAACACCATTAAATGTCTGAAATTCCTAGTGCAGTAGTGCACCCCAATGTTATTTACCGATTTTTTAAAGAATGCAGATGTAAATATGGAACACAACCCCACAATGCACCGAAAATCCCTTCTTGCTATATGGTCACTCTAATGTTACAGTAAATAATGTCCTTGCAAATAACGCCGCATTGCATAACCTGCAATCACATTTAAAAGTGTTTAACAAACTAACATCATACTGCACCAAAAATATGCTCTTACTACTTCGACACTGTAATATTGTAGTAAATAACACTGGGATGAGTTAGCTATGTACTTTAATACATATCTTTCACACACAGCACACAGTATCTCTCTCTCTCTCTCTCTCTCTCTCTCTCTCACACACACACACACACACACACACACACACACACACACACAAGCACTGGACCTGCCTGGGGTAGGGGTCAGTGGGGATAGTGTTGGGGTCAGCTCTACTCTTCATGGCCGCTAACTTCTGGAGTGAGCCTTACACAGGCAGAGCGAACTACTGGCAGTGGCCCTGTGCACTTTCCTCCTTCTCATCAGGTGCCTGAATAAACACACAGACACACAAGCTCGCTCTCTTTTAATGGAAGACTATATAAATATATATCTCTCTCTCTCTCTGCCTGATACACATCTAATTCATACTGCTTGAAGATGTCCTGCTGGTTGGGTGTAGTCAGTATGGTACCTGCAAACAGAATTAGGGAGTGGCCCGCATCAGCAACTGACTGAGCTAAATCACTCACACATTTTATATGAGAGAAAAAGAAGACATATCAGAAACTAATTATTTTATTCTATCCCCTTTTTTTTTACAACCTTCACAGTGTATTCTAATAGTAGGTGGACCATCTAACTCACAATTTCCCTCCAAGTGAAAATGCTTATCGCAATAGTCATAACTAGAAATAAACTCATTACTCTGGAACAACCAGTGATAGTTTGTGAAATTTGTGGGTAATATTACAGAAAGCAAGCGCAATTTCTTAGGAAACAGATAGTAATCTATTGCATTCAAATTATAGCACTCACCTATAATATTTTTATAAATTTTAAGACTGATCTTACACAAATTTTTGATTCAAGACATTTCAGTACCTAATACATTTCAACACTCTCTGTCTTATTAAATCCTTAGTCTTATAGTTGCACCATAGTCATGTATTCTGGTATAATTTGTTCCACAATATGTAGAATGGCTGGACTTAGTAGATTTCCTGAAAGCACCAGTGTTGTGTAATCTGCATTCTCCATTAAAATCAGCGCCTTAATGCTCGACTTCAGAGTGTTGAAAGATGGTAAGAACTTTCAGTATTAACTTGTCACTTGCATGTAAATTAACGACTAATACCAACACACTATTCTCATCACAATTAGAGTCTAGTATCTTGGAATAATTCATTGCATCATGCAATGAACAGACTGTGGAGCTCTATACAAGGAAAGATAATATACATATAGTTTTTTTGTTTTTTCGTGTTGCATACAAATGTTATACATTAACAGCAGTTGAAAATATCATCAGCTGAGTAAGAACTCTTAAAGGAGTAAGATGTCAAACTGCACTTCGCAGCTCACCTCCTTCTTGATGCAAGTGGCAAGTAAGTATTAGTGGTGGTGGAGTAAGTAGAATAATGTGACCATAAATGTATATCTAACACATTTCTTCTTCTTCATGTGTGTGAGGCAAAGCCACCACAGAAGCCACTGGATGTTATAATTGTGTTAATAACACCACCTACAGTTTAAACATGAGTGACTGCAAACATGTTAACGTAGGGATGCGCTCAGATCATGAATTCTACCCATGATGTCTTCCTTGATATAGTGATGACAAAATCATAATATACCTCGATGATGGATTTGCCTTTGTGAAACTTTGATGCAGATTATCGCTGGTCCAGTTCCCTGAGTGACACTAGGTAACCATACAGTTGTATCAGGGGACTTCCAAGGCATGATTAAAATTTATATAAAAAAGAAGAAGACATTTAAAAATTGAATGCATGTCAGTTAAGCAATTCACTATGCTGTAGACAGGTAACTAAACTTACTACCATGCATGTACCGATTCTTCGAGAAAATATGGACGAATTTGACTAAGTTGGCGTGCCACTATCTTAATCTGTCTGAACAAATCAGCGCTCAGTTGTATGACGCAAGTTGTGCATCGATTTTTGGGAATATGTATGAGCCAGCCGTCACTGATATGGGCACTGAAGTATCAGCATATTTAAGCATGTATATTTACCCTCATCTAAATAAGAATTTATAAAGGAAAAACACAAAAATCTAAGTTCAATATGTCTTTTCTTTCTTTAGAAAAGCACGTGCATGCTGTTCTAAACCTATAGTCACCACCATGGCTGAGTAGACAAAACATCCTCGTCACAAGGACTTCTTCAGTAACCGACCAGTCCTGCAATGAAGCTGATACTAAGACGAAGAAAAGAAATTGATTACTCTTTCCCTGAAACTTGCATACTTCAATTATTGGTCCTTCTGACTGCAGTAAGACTAACATTGTTCTATCACTGTTAATACAGCCTGAGGAAGTCACTTCGAACATGAATACATATTTTCAGAAACATTATTTCAGCCCAAATATCTGGTATTGCAAGGGATTCTGCATGATATCGATGGAGTAATGTACCAGATGTTCAGTGAAAAAAGCAATGTTCCACCACCTGAGAAAGTAAAACCAGTGTTGCAGTGGAAAACCATGATGAGGTATGGAAACAGGAATTTGATATGGAAACGTTTCTGCTTTGGTCATAATATGAAAACCAATATCTCTTTTTTTTTTTTTTTGAGCCAGATGTAGTCAAGGATTCTGAAGCAGGTGATCAGGGATAATACGAACCTTATTATCGCTTTCAAAAACAACAATCTGAATTTGAAACACATTTATTAAGTAAACATAGATAACATGACACTCAATTAATTTATAGTGGTATGGGGGATTGCTGAGAGTAGTTTCTGTTACACAAAAAGTGTACCAGTATGTAGCTGTGTCACTATACGGGGTTATTCTAAATGATGGACCCATTTTTAGTATTTCATATTTATTAAAGTACAAATCCAAAATTAGCAAGCTTTATATCAATGAAAAGAGGAAGTTTCAAAGGTTTCTTTTATAATGGTTGATATCAATTTAATAAATTTAATAATTTATAATTAATTAGTTTTTAATAATTATTTAATAATTAGAAATGTGATAAAAGTTATAAATATTCAATGTGGCCACTGTTGACTGCACGGCAAACATCGACGCGTTAGTCAAACTCGTCCCACACATGCGAAAGTGTATCTGCTGTTACTGAGTGCACAGCAGCAGTGACCTGGTTCCGCAGTTCGTTCAGAGTGGTTGGTAGATGCGGAATGTAAACAGCTTCCTTCACATAGCCCCATAACAAATAGTCGCAGGGTGTGAGATCAAGAGATCTTGGTGGTCAGAAATGCAGAACCAGGTCTCAAGTCCTCTAGAAATTGGAAATTCGTGGTAAGTTCCTGTGGGACCAAACTGCTGAGGTCATTGGTCCCTAGGCTCACACACTACTTAATCGAACATAAACTAATTTACGCTAAGGACAACACACACACCCACGTCCAAGACAGGACTCGAACCTCCGACGGGGGGATCACGTCCCCTGCGACCGATCCAAAGCTGAGGCAGGGAGCCATTCAAAAAGTCTCATGCATTATGGTGCCAATGGGCTGGAGCTTCATCCAGTTGGAAAATGAAGTCCTGAGAATCTTTCATAACTTTAGGGAACAGCCATTGTTCCAACATGTCCAGCTAAGTGATTCCCATTTCAGTTCTTTCCGCAAAGAAAAATGGTCCATAAACCTTCGTACGGGAAATGGCACAGAACACATTGATCTTTGGTGAGACTCTTTCGTGTTGCCATGATGAATGTGGATTTTCCAAACCCCATATGCGAACATTTTGTCTGTTGACTTTTTTACTAAGGTGGAACATCACTTCATCACTAAAAATTACACGCTGTAGAAATGTGTCAGCCTCCATCTTTGCTAGCACACAACCAGAAAATGAGAGACGCTTCTCTTTGTCATTTGGGGTTCAGAGCCTGCAAAAGTTGTAATCGGTAGGGCTTGTACAGCAAACGCCATCTTAGAACTTTCCACACAAATGGTTGGGGTATTCGTGAGTGGATCTATCGGTAGGCTCACTGCGACTACCCACAAAACTTTCTTGAATCCGTCGGACATCATCCTCTGACACATGCGGTCGGTCTGTGCTTTTTCCTGTGCACACACTCACTGTCTGTTTACTGCTTAAACCAACGGCTAATGCTTTTGCGGGTTGGTGGTTGAATACCGAATTTGGTACTAAATGCCCACTGCACTGCAATTTGCGACTCACTTTTCGTGAACTCAAGAACGCGGAAAACCTTGCGCTTCACAGTCGCCATCTCACTCACAACTGACAGTGAAACGCAATTGCGGTCCTATTGTCGCGAGAACTCTACCGGCCGCTTCTGAAACCATCACCGCTCGCCCCCCGCCGCTCGCCAAATAATTTGAAACTTCCTCTTTTCATTGGTATAATGCTTATTCATTTTGGATTTGTACTTGAATACATACGAATTTTTGAAAATGAGTCCATCATTTAGAATAACTCTGTATTTTTTTGTTACGGATAAGTTTGCAAGAATGTCAAGCAGTCCTTCCAAGGTGTGATACAAAGGTCGAACGTCCATTAATATCAAGTTTTATTCCACGTGGAAACGGATGTGTCCACCGACCGTATTTATTTCGAGCGATAAAGAGCACAGCAGTCAGTCGCAAATAATGTTAATTCAAATCCAGATTTCGGTCACTGTGTGGCCATAGTTTTCAGTGTTTGGGGTTAAATTTCTTGCAGTGCATCGTCCTTAAGTTCTAAAGACATGATTTGACTAAACTTAACGACTTACCAGACCAAACTAATATATTACAACAATATTTAAATATAGAAATAAGTATCATATATATTCGGTCACACTCAGATCATTCACAGTAATTACAAATAATTGACCAATGTTAACATGCCACTGTCTTTCGAACACAGGATTCATGCGGAACTTTGTCAATGTGTGCATAGGCATGCAATGGAAAATAACTCTTGAATGGGTGGATAGTTCAAAGCATCTGAGGATGAAAGGAACATGATGTACATTGATGTTAAAAACTTAAACAGATACACCATGCAACAGTATCTGCCTGTTGGAGAGTTTCGATAACTATTCAGTGAAAAGACATCTGCAAGGTTAGATGATTTCGTGGGTGTGCCAGCGAATTCTAGCGAAGGATACGTCGTAGAGGCAGACAAGGAATATCCTGCTAGTTTACATGACCAGCACAGCGATTTGCCACTATGTCCAGAGCACCCAGTCCCATGCAATGGTTATGTCCCCAAGCTGATGACGAGGCAGTGGGAAAATCAGATGTACATTAAACACTACAGAAACCTCCAGCAGGGCTTCAGTTTACAAATGAGTCTGATCAGAGTCGCCTGCGGCATCTGCTTCAAGCAGTCACCCTGGTTGAGGGAGTACATTGATGTTAATACCGAAGAGAAGGCTCTCGCACCGCATGACTTTGAGAAAGATTCTTTACATTAACGAATAACGCTATTTTCGGAAAAATCGTCGAGACTGTGAGAAGCCACCGACAAATTTATGTAGTTCGCCACTTAGAGAAACGGTATGGCGTAAAAGATTATATCGCCAGACAAAATTCTAAATGGACCACAATCTTCAATCAGGATTAGTCGTTCTGGGGATGGCTAAGGTTTCGACAGAGTTCAGAAAATGTTTTTATGTTGGTATGTGTATACTTGACGTTTCCAAACTCCACCTGTACCGATTTCACTTTCAGTTTGCGAAGCCGAAATTCTCTGATCCAAAGTTACTTTGTACGGATACAGAGAGGTTTATCTTCTGGGTGAAAAGTAGCGATTAGTATGAAGTACTTAGGTGCAAACCCGAAAAATTCTACACATCTGGACATGAGACCGATAATCCTTAAGGTATTACACCTTAAAACAAGAGGGTTATCGGCCTGATGAAAGACCAGGGGAATTGTTTGTGGAGTTTGGAGCTTGTGTGTCTGATATCCAGAAGAAGGTGTACCATCCAGAAACAGGTACCACCTAAATGCAGACTAAGGGTGTGCGCCGTACAGCCTTCATGGCTCTCACGATTGATGATAACCTGGCGTGCCTGCTACTTGGTGAGGATTCTTCTTCTTTCCCCTTATTGGTGCGCCAAGTGAGCATTTGATCACTGTTTCGCAACTAAAAATCGGTCTGCCGTGTCATGATAACAAGCGATTCATCTGTGTAGACAGGATAGAGACTCTTCCATACTCACACTATTCACTTGAGTGATTGAGTGTTTGAATGGATATTTATCTGTAAACAGCAGATGTGTGTATGTCTGTGAGTGTACGTGGAACAGTTGGACGAATTGTTTCTCATAGAGTATAGCGGTTTATATATGCATGTCTCTATTGGGTTGGCTGCACACTGTATGTGCATGTCAGCTAAATATATAATATGTATGTACTATATACGAAACTGAGGGTGTGTGTGGGGTACATACGCGTATATATTGTATATAGTCTTGTTTCTCCACTTGCTGCTAGCTATACGACTAGTATTAGTGGGTATATTTCCATTTGTCTCCCATTTTGAAACACAAAGTCTATTATCAAAGAGAGAGAAATGTTAAGTACATTAAAACATATACAGTATATCAAAAAGATTCTCTAATACCATATCAAAAAAGATTCTGTCTAATATTGCATCAGAAAAAAGTGACATTTACTTTACACTGCCATGGGAGGTATAGAAGTAGCATGAAAAATGTTTACAGTCACATGAAATGAACCTCTGTAATATTTTTCTAGTCAGTATCACTCAGTCATTAAGACAGCCACCAAAGAAAAATTTATGTCTGTAATTTCTAGTCAAACCTATGTATCTCTGTACAAAAGAATTATATGTATACCTAGTGAATAAATTGGAAATTATCAAATATATATCTCTCCTCTAATCTTCTTGTTTACAAAAAGATAGCACATAAAAAAAATGGTTCAATTTGCTCTGAGCACTATGGGACTTAACATCTGAGGTCACCAGTCCCCTAGACTTAGAACTACTTAAACCTAGCTAACCTAAGGACATCACACACATCCATGCCCGAGGCAGGATTCGAACCTGCGGCCGTAGCAGTCGCGTTGTTCCGGACTGAAGCTCGTAGAACAGCTCGGCCATAGCGGAGAGCACATATTTTGGGTAGTTCAAAAAATGTTGAAATGTCTGTGAAATCTTATGAGACTTAACTGCTAAGGTCATCAGTCCCTAAGCTCACACACTACTTAACCTAAATTATCCTAAGGACAAATACACACACCCATGCTCGAAGGAGGACTCGAACCTCCGCCGGGACCAGCAGCAAAGTCCATGATTGCAGCGCCCAAGACCGCTCGGCTAATCCCGCGCTGCTTGGGTAGTTCCACTGCATGTAAAAATACATAGCCATTGTACAGCTTAGTGTCAGCAGGTAATGGAGGCATTGTCATTTTTTCTCTTAGTACAAGTACACTACTGACTGAGCTGCAATGGCACTGTATCTCCACTTGAAATAAAGTACAAAGAATTTTTTTACGGGTCGTTTATTTTCTCTTTTCATTTCGGATCATATTTTGGGGAAGATGGACGTATGTAAATATACACGCATCTATCTGCCCACGTCAGGTAGTGTTGGTGCACCATAGATGCTGTGTGCAGCATCACAACACACATCAAAGTTTTTAGTGAATACATCATCAGAAGCGTTATCATTAGTCAGCTTTGAAAGAGCGTGCCAAACATTGCCAAATAATCTGCTCACATAATCCCACCACACAACTTTGTCATTCACTGCACACTGCACATCAGAACGAACACGCATCAAGTTTCTGAAGGTTGCCTCCTGTAAATGGTTCTGCTCTACCCTATCCTCATCGTTGTAAATTTTAATTGTTTTTGGATAGCCACACTGCCAACGGCCTTGCCGCAGTGGTAACACCGGTTCCCGTCAAATCACCGAAGTTAAGCGCTGTCGGGCTGGGCTAGCACTTGGATGGGTGACCACCCGGTCTGCCGAGTACTGTTGGTAAGCAGGGTGCACTCACCCCTTGTGAGGTAAACTGAGGAGCTACTTGATTGAGAAGTAGCGGATCCGGTCTCGTGAACTGACATACGGCCGGGAGAGTGGTGTGCTGAACACATGCCCCTCCATACCCACATCCAATGACGCCTGTGGGCTGAGGATGACACGGCGGCCGGTCCGTACCATTGGGCCTTCCAAGGCCTGATCGGACGGAGTTTAGTTTTTAAATCAACACACACTGTGTGACAGTCCAGTAACAAAGAGAAGCCGCCTTGAAAAATTCTCACCTAACTGCCACAACTCATATGATGAAAGCATAACATTCTTACCGCTAAACTGAGAATTTTTAAACGTTACTAGAGTACTGAAATCATGACGAGAGGACACTCAGACAACTACACACTTACTACTACCCATATTTAGACTGTACATAACTGTCAATCGAAACACTTTATTATGTGAGGTAACATGGTGCTGACGTCGCTGATAGATGAAACACGCGGCCATACAAGAACAGTTCTTTATATTATCCTGTGATACGTTGCGGGTGGACCATTGCTGCTGCTGCTACACTGGAGGCTCAAAGATGGACGAAACAGGCGGTGGAAATCTGAAGTCTGGCAAAACTGGTAAGTACTGTGGAAAATCTAATCGCTCCTATAAATCAGGCTGGTCGACTGCATTATCATCATGAGTCTGCTGACTGTAAGAGAAACAAAATACTACCAAATGTCAAATAATAATAATAATAATAATAATGAGAGAGAGATGGAGGAGTTAACAATTACAATCGAATCAAACAGTCTTCTAACTTTTATTCTCCTTGCAGGCGGTGGATGATCTCTGACGCTTCATGGTGGTGCTGTTGCCCGAGCGAGGTATAGACTAAGAAAGCCAAGTCTCCTCTCAGGTTTCTGGGGGCAGTAATGGGGGCACTCGTGACGGTTGGACCAATAGTAGCACAATGCACCAGTGGGGGAGGGGAGATGTTAATTTTTGGGTCATAAATTGCTATCTTTGTAATGACAGTTATCACTTTACGCTAAAAGCATTTGGGCACCTCAATAAAAATGGGTGCAAGTGTAATACTCGACCGCCTTCTTGCCTATAAATTACGGTAATTATAATTACGACTATGTACCATTAATTGGAATTATAATGACAGTTACTGCCCATTCATTACGTCCTAAATGAACAAAAGAAGAACCCAAGGGAGCAGTTTGTTTTCATAAGGCCAATTGGCCGGTTCATTTACTTAAGGAGAACAATAGGGTCTTTGTCGCCGTATGCTCATACCTCCATTATTCAGACGATAGAATGTGGGGAGGCATAATGTTGCATGTACATACTGATCTCCAAATCTTTTAACACAGTAAACTCACCAGTCAGTGTTATTGTGACACTATACTCCTTTCATATTTTTGTCTTTCCAGGGATACGTTCCGCTCTCAGTACTCTTTTATGGGTGACGATAAGATCCGCATCGAACTGCGCAGGTGAAGGACCTCTTGGAACGAGGAGATATTCAGTGAATGAACTGGCCATCCCCTTTCAACGACTTAAATCTCATCGAGCCAGTGTGGAATATGTTGGGGAGACGTATTTCAGCATGTTCACACAACCATCCAGGACTTACCAACAGCCCTGGTGGAGAAATGGAACGGTCTACCACAATAACTCCTTACCAACCATGTGGCCAACATTGGTGCAGGTTGCACAGCATGCATTACTGTCCGCAGTGATCACACATCCTGTCAGGACAAATAAATAAATAAATACCCCATTAGGAACCATGTCCTGCCTTTGTAATGTCCAGGAGACCATCGTAAATCCCGTTGACTTCGATGTAATTATTGTTTTTTAATAAAAGTATCACTCTT
Source organism: Schistocerca piceifrons (assembly GCF_021461385.2). NCBI lineage: Eukaryota > Metazoa > Arthropoda > Insecta > Orthoptera > Acrididae > Schistocerca > Schistocerca piceifrons. The sequence continues at coordinate 419,566,506 of NC_060149.1, read as the reverse complement.
GTTTGTCTCATTGCGTAATCCTTTCAGCTGTTTTCTGTATTATACTGTAGCAGTTCTTTCTGTGTACCGTCCAATCTTCATTGAGCTATGTTATTTGGCAGTTACACATCATGCGAAAGTTATTTTCGTTCTTCAGTTTTACACATCAGTGTATTTGAGTGAGCTTATGAAATATCAAAATTTCTCTATCCGACACTCAAATAGAGTCGCACAGCATTCCAGAATGATATCAGACTTGGTAGACACTAACTCGCAAGAGATACATGCGCGAGTGAAAGCTATCACCAAATAAGAATTCAGTAAAATAAGTCCAAATGTAGCTACGGACAATAAATATTTATTTTATTTGATATTTAAGTGTTTATTCTCTTACCTGTGGCTAAAAATCAAAGAGTAATTAAAAGACGATCTCCTGGTGGTAAAGCTTGCCGCAGTTTTGTATCCTGTTTCGGAATGCTTGATTCTTCCATAGAAAAGAGATATCAAAACTTGTATACGACATTCCCAGAAAATTTTTAATCTGAGTGAGGTCGTCTGATAATGTTCATTCAGTAGCATAGATGCCGTTGCTATTGAGATTCCGAGAACATACGTTCCAACTAGAGTTAGGCAACATATTACTTCATCTACATTTACATCGCATGATTAGTCTGGTAATCACAGTTAAGTGTCGATCGGAGGGTTCTTCGGAACACGATCAAACTATTTCTCTACCGTTCCACTCTCGAACAGCGGGTGGGAAAAATGAACACTTAAATATCTCCTTACGAGCCCTGATTTCTCTTATTTTATTACGATGATCATTTCTCCCTATTTATGTTGACGACGCTAAAATATTTTTGCATTCAGAGGCGGAAGTTGGTGATTGAAATTTTGTGAAAAGATCTCTGCACAGCGACTGCCACCCCCTACTCGCTTATCATATCCGTGAAACTCCTCTACTTCGTGATGATACAAAACGAGCTGGCTTTCGTTGGACTTTTTCGATGTTCTCTGTCAACACTACTTGTCACGGATCCCATGAAGCACAACAGTACTCTAGTAGAGAACGGACTAGCGTCTCTTTAGTAGACCTGTTGCATCTTCTGAGTGTTTTGCTAATAAAATGCAGTCTTTGATTTGCCTTTCCCACATATTATCTAGGTGATCGTTCCAGTTGAAGTTGCTCGTAATTGTAATTCCTAGGTATTTGGATCAAATAATAACTTTTAGATTTCTGCGATTTATTGTGTAACCGACTCATGTGGATGACCTCGCACATTTAGTTATTCAAAGTCAATTGCCATTTTTCGCATCATACAGATATGGTGTCTGAGTCATACTGCAATTGGTTTTCATCGTGAGCGAGCCAGGTTGGATAGCAAAGGAGGCAAATTGTCAGTTGCATTAGTAAAAAGTGCAGCAAAAGCCCATTAGTTGCAACTGTACAACAGGTGTTATAGTAAGAACAATATATGTAACGGCTACAAGAACTGTAACTGTTCCGTAGCCTGGCTTACAAAGGAGTGACACAGCTTGGGGTACAAAATTGTCAACTTTATGAAGTTTGCACAGGTTGAAGAGTAAAAGTGAAATGCCAGAATCCCAACCATCCCACTTAGTTTTGACGTGTCGTGCCAGATTGATTGGGCTTTAGGTATTTCATTTTTATTCTTCAACTTGAGCAAATTTTATAAAGATGACTACTTGTACTCCAAGCTCGGTCGCTCCTTTGTAATTCAGTCTATGGAACAGCTGACAATTCTTGTAACCACTGCATGTACCGCTATCACTACAATACCTGCTGTACAATTTGCAAATAATGGGCTTAAGATGCAATTTCTACTAATACCATTCGCCTTCTTAACCCATTTGGTCCCAGGAATGTTTGTCATTCAAATCTTTTACGGATTCCTGTTTAAATCTTATATTTGGAGTGCAGATAAACCAGAAATACCACTTTCATGATTGTAACAATATATTTAGTACGAGAAATGGACGTTCAAGAAATAGAACAGTGGGAATGAGAGGGTACAGGTACCGTGCATATAATACTGTGAGAAATGAAAGTAAATTTTTCTTGTTTACATTTATTTTTCTCACTACATATTATACAGCTTGTTTACAGATTATACAAAATGTGAATATATAACTAAATAATGAATAAACAAAATTACACTGTGTTTTAGTAAGTTCAGTTTCAACTTTAGTTTGTACGAAACTACACAAAACAATTTGCATGCACAGGAATTTTACATTTCTTACATTGTTTTGTTGTGTTCTTCTTGCATTGGCCACAGCTTAGTTGTTTGCCTAATAGTACAATCAGATGGTCTTGTCCGTCATAGCGTACATCATTGAACGCCTTTTATGAAGGCTTTTTGATTTCGCACTGAATGGGCAGGTGACTGTCGTGAGCTGTACTTTTGAAAGTAGCAGTTGACCATATACCTTGTGAAACCTGACACTGTACTGTTTGTCTATACAGCAACCAAGCATTGTTTATTGATGCATTTAATGGAAACGCAAGAAGTTGGTAGTACCATTTCTTCGTTCTGAAATTAATCTTGTATTTTCCAATATTTTCATCAAGTCTGTCCACTCCTCCCATTTAAGTGTTGTAGCGAAGAACTGCAGCAGGAGTAATTATATCAATGAACTATTTGTCACTCCGGCTGTATCGTTTGGATTGTCCAGTTGGTGGAACTCCACTTCTGTTTGAGGCGATGGTAACATTGCTGTTGTCATCGTAGCGAACCACAGTCAATCCAGATTTATTATCGGTTACTTGGTCATATATTCCTCTTGGAGATTTTTTCATTTTATGAAGGTCTTGCAGAGGAGCACCCCCTGTCCTATTTGAGAAAATTGTTCCTCTTCCAGTGCAACCCTTTCCTTTTAGTGCATCCACAAGTGGCAACGAAGTAAAAACGTTATTAAAAAAGAAATCAAATGTCTGTTCACTCTCAAATGGAAGTTTTGATACTAGGTCTAACACAACTGAACCACCTACACCAAGCTCTTATCTTGTGTTTTCTGTTGCATTACCCCTGGTATGGTTCAGCTTGAACTAGGTACCTTAGTCTTGTGCAAAGACACCAAACTTTATAACCAAACCTAACTAGTTTTCCTGCCATATGTTGCTTTGTTCCATGTCTACCATAATACGGATTCATGTCCTCATCAATACATAGCAGTCTTTAGTTATTGAAAGCTCTTAGCCACATATCATTCAAGAGTTTCCAAATGGGTCTCACTTCTGAAAATCTGTCATCTTTGGATAAGCTGTTGTTAGCACAAATTTTTCAAATCTTTCCCTTGGCATTGCTTTTGTCATAGCTAGATTATGGCAATCCTTGCTCATTTCCCAGTCCATTCTATATCTTGGTAAAGGGTTGTAACGTGTCAGACGAAATATGGTCAACAATACTCTTATTTCTGCACTTGACACATTGAATATTGTATCTCCCTGATGATGAGCGTAAATATTTGTGTAACTGGCTAGTACGCTCACAATAATGTCATCATAAAACAGTTCAAATAGCTGTACTGGTGACATTTGTTCTGGAAGGGTCCACGTCTTCACATGCACTTCATTTATATCATTCTGAGTCCATCTCCTATCAGCCCTCTTTCTTCTGCAGGCAACAAGAATAGTATTGTATGTAGAACATTTTGAACTGAGAACACTATCAATACGGGCAGCACCAGAAGTTGAACATCATGGCTCATTAGACTCTCTAGGACCTACCTGTAATGTAAAACATCAACTTTCTAGAGACCATAAATAATATTTACACAGATACAGATAAATAACTTAGAAAATTCTAATAAGCGTATTTTCTAATCAAAATCTCCAATTCATAGTATTATCTAATATTTACCTCTTGGGTAACAATTGCCCCATCACAATACTTTTTTTGTAGCCTTTGCTTCTGCAACAGATCTTAGCTGGTTGCCATTTAGATGATTTATAGTCCGCCCCGGTAGCTGAGTGGTCAGCGTGACAGACTGTCAATCCTAAGGGCCCGGGTTCGATTCCCGGCTGGGTCGGAAATTTTCTCCGCTCAGGGACTGGGTGTTGTGTTGTCCTAATCATCATCATTTCATCCCCATCGACGCGCAGGTCGCCGAAGTGGCGTCAAATCGAAAGACCTGCACCAGGCGAACGGTCTACCCGACGGGAGGCCCTAGCCACACGACATTTCCATTTCCAGATGATTTATATCACTTTCACACTCGTCACCTGAATCTTCATCTGACCGCCATGAGTCATCAGGGGGATTTATGAATAAATCAGCATCAGAAAAATCAATATCCTCTTCCAGTTATGCTATAATTTCATCGGCAGTCAACCTAAAATGTAGGTGTTTTACTGTTATTTCAATTCAACCATTCAATCCAACTGTTCCAAAAATGGAACACTCAGCTATAATGCATTATAACCCATTGTTGATAACAGATATGAACAAAGAACTCACACACACTATCATTCTTGTATTTATACGTCATATTTAGAAACTATAACATCGTTAGCCACTGTCAAATATAGCAAGACTCACTTACCCTTTCCTTGTAGTCATTTTTCCATAAACAGCAATTACTACAGCACCAACAATGTTGGTATGCAGATGCTCGCAGCACAACTGGCAGTTTTTTGTAAAAGCAAAGAGCATGAAGAAGGCCAACAGTGTGACAAACTTACTAAAAATCAAATTCCATGTACACACAAAAATTACAAACTTTTGTTCAAAAAATGCGACAGTGGGATAAAATGGGTTAATTACCGCCATTATGCTTTACATCCTCGATCGCTCACGGTCAAGTTTGTAACTACACAGTGTTGTAGTTCTATTGGCCCACAACACGAATACATATAGCTGCATTACTGCAGCTAGTGATAGTAGTTTTTACAGCATATTCGCCGCTTGTTTACTGTTTGGGCGATCTGAAGATGTTAAAGAAAGCAACCGAAACTAATTATCGTGCTTTAATGGCGTATGGGAGAAAATTGCAGTTTAGGCGTTAAAAATTTTATTTCATAAATTATGTTAAGACCGCCGTCTCCTCGCCGACAATTTCGAGCTTCACTAATTGGAAACTGTTTCTTTGAGTATAAAAGTTATTGTACAGTATTGGCCGGCCGCGGTGGCCGTGCGGTTCTAGGCGCTGCAGTCCGGAACCGCGGGACTGCTACGGTCGCAGGTTCGAATCCTGCCTCGGGCATGGATGTGTGTGTTGTCCTTATGTTAGTTAGGTTTAAGTAATTCTAAGTTCTAGGGGACTGATGCCCTCAGATGTTAAGTCCCATAGTGCTCAGAGCCATTTGAACCATTTTTTAGTACAGTATTGGGCTCGGTAAGTGATCACTTACGGTTTGTTTCGTAAAGACAGAATTTTGATACCATCTAATAAGTTCATTTTATATCTTTCGAAGCAACAAATGTTTTGTGTATCTTGTGGATGTTCGTGTTTACGTGCAAACCTAAGAATGAAGGTTCGGACAGTGCGTGACCGTAGTTCGAAACTCTGGAATAATTCTTGAAGCTATGGTTACATGTAAAATCTCATTCGTGTTGCGATGTGGTATCACGTTAATCTTCCTCCTTTCAATGTCGGTGTGACGAATTGTCCACACACAATTTTTGTGATGGTGTGTGAAACCGTAGTTACCTTTACATTCATCTGGAATACACCGTAGAAGTTCACATTTACATACTGCTCAGAAGTCAGCAGTTAGCTCACCTATCTATTTCTGTACTGTTATCATTTGTGAAGTTTCTTTCATAATTTTTAATTCTTCGCATTTTATCTGTATCTGATGAGGCACAGGGCCACTGTACTTCAGTCAGCTGCCGCGTTAAACTAACTCCTGATGAACGGATCACAGCCTACAACTTTAATAGAGCGTCTTTGAAATTTGGTTTATCGTGTCAACAGAACCGCATCCCTACAAACGCGATAAATCCTTCTGTACGCGCTTGGGCAAATAAAAGAATTTTACGATTAACATCTTTCGCTATTTTGTGTTCAATATAGTCGTCTGATGATGAACCATACCACAGCATAACGTAGTTTAATGTTATTTGTTATTTAACCAGCTAGAAATATTTTTTTAGTTCATTTGAACTGCTTATGGTGCAAACCTGCTACAAATCAATAGTCTCTTAGCGTGATTATGTAACGATGAAGTTCTGTATTTAATATGTATTTTCTAGTACGATGATATGAATGGCGCGGATTCAAATCGTTGAAATAAGTTCAAAAGTTAAAATTTGGATCTGTAAACTGAGAACTCCATTCTCATCAAAGTTCTATGGATTCATTACTTAAAATAGCTAAAAATAATAAGATAACCGACTTTTTGACCCTGTTGTAGCAACTTTTTTCAGGACGTAACCGCGAATGCCTTAAGTATTCATACAGTGCGAGGCAGCTGAGAAAGGCTATCCCACAAATATTCAGAAAGCAGTTTTCGCCAAGTTATAGAGGACAATATGGCGAATTTCCTGACGTTCTCATGTAATTTTTATGTTTTATAGTCGCCGAATTACGACACCGACTTTTTTCTAACGGAACTATACACTTTTCTCTGTAGCATTCGAAAGAAGCCTCTGAGAGAACCTCAACGGCATGTCATGTGTGAGATTTGATTAAATCAAGATAACAGCACCGCAGTTCACCGTCACGCCGCCAGGAGAAGAGGATCCACAAACGGCTACCCTATTATAAGAAATGTAAGCAAGAATATAATAATTCTAATTCTAAGGAAAGCAGGTGCTGACAGGTGTCAATATTATCGAACTTTCAGTGTAATAAGTCGTGGCTGCAAAATATTAACACGAATTCCTTACAGAAGAAAGGATAAGGCGGGAAAGGCTATTTACAACTTGTACAGTAATCAGGCGGCAGTTATGACGGTCGAAGGGCATGAAGGGAATGCAGTGGTTAGAAGGGACTGAGATAATGTTGTAGCCTACCCCCGATTTTATTCAATCTGTAATTGAGCAAACAATAAAGGAAACAAAATAAAAATTTGGAGTAGGAATTAAAGTCCAGGAAGAGGAAACAAAAACTTTGAGATCTGCCGATGAGATTGTAATTTTGTCAGAGACAGCAAAGGACTTGCAAGAGCAGTTGAACGGAATAGTCAGTGTCTTGAAAGAAGGATGTAAGATGGACATCACCAGAAGCAAAACAAGGACAAAGAAACGTAGTCGAATTAAATCAGGTGAGGCTGACAGAATTAGAGTAGGAAACAATACACTTCAAGTAGTAGATGAGTTTTGTTATTTTGGGAAGCAAACGAACTGATGATGGCGGAAGCAGAGAGGATATTAAGTGTAGACTAGCAATGGCAAGAAAAGCGTTTCTGAAGAAGAGAAATTTGTTAACACCGAATATAGATTTAAGTGTTAGCCACTCTTTCTGAAGATATTTGTCTGTAGTGTAGCCTCGTATAAAAGTGAAACGTGGACGATGAACATTGTAGACAAAAGAGACTAGAAGCTTATGAAATGTGATGCCACAGAAGAATGCTGAAGATCAGATGGGTAGATCATATAACTAATGAGGAAGTACTGAACAGAACTGGCGAGAAAACTAATTTGTGGCACCATCTGACTAGAAGAAGTGATCTGTTGGTAGGACACATTCTGAGACAGCAGGGGATCACCAATTTAGTACTGGGGGGAAGTGTGTGTGTGTGAGGGAAGGGGGGATAAAAATCGTAGAAGGAGACCAAGAGATGAATACAATAAGCAGATTGAGAAGGATGTAGGGTGCAGCAGTTGCTCGGAGATGAAGTAGAATTGAGAGCTGCATCAAACCAATCTTCGGACTGAGGACGACAACAACAACAATAACAACAAGCAAACACGTGACTCAGGTATCGTTCTTGCGTTTATCTGTGAGCTTGAAGCCCATCAGTTTGTGTTCTGCTATTCTAGCAATCAGGTAACTTGCTCGTAAAGCTACTGAGATATTCATAATTCATACGAGAGTGGAAAAAGTGAATATCGTTTATGATGAATGTCGCCAAACTATTAGAGTAGCGATGCGCTTGTGATGAAGAGTATCCATATCGTGTCAAGCACTCACGATCAGCATTTTCAAACATTATACGAAAGTTCTAGAAACCGAAAGTGTGGAGAGTAAAATACGCCAAGGAGAAACAAGAGCAACTGATGGAAGGAATGAAACTAACATTTTAGTACCAGTAGCACACTTGCAAATGTCAGCAAGAGGCATTTCAAACTACCAGACGGATCAATCAAACGACTGTTCTTCTAAGACAACATTCCATCGCATTTCATCCTCCTCACATTTCGCTGCAACTGCACAGTCATGGCAATGACTTCCAAACTTGGTTAGTTCTCCGACTGTTACCTTTTAAAATTGCTAAGTGATGCGGTGCATCAATGCAAAATTTTGTTTGAGGAAGAATCATCCTTTGTAGACCATGGCGAAGTCTATCTTCACAATATACACTGATCGTCTATGAAAATCCATGCTGACTCAAAGCATTGAATAAAAGCAACGCTAATGGTTTATCAACGTTTGGTGCAAGCTTTTCAAAATCCGCATCATTGATCCCTGTTTTATTTATAGGAATCTAAATATCTTCAAGTACCTCGAGTTTCTAACATATGCTGCCTCCGCAGTTATTAGAAGACATCCTAATAGACATTAAGCAATCAGTATGGTACCTACATGACGGATATCCCTCCCATCCCTCCCATGTAATAACAGACTCTCTCAGGAGAACATCGGAACGGTCGTTCAGGAACCACGAAACGGTCTGCACATTCAACCAACTTAACACTTCTGCATTTTTATCTGTGACGAAAATTAAAACAAAAGTTCTATTAGGAAACACAGATGACTCCCGAAGGCATTAAATGCCTTATAAAACGGGCCTGTGCTGTCGTTAACTCTAGATATAATTCAACGTGCAGTATTATTTCTCCAGAATCACTTTATGGTGTGTAGCAATATGCATGGTCGAGGTTTTGAGCATTTGGTATGACAGCCGTGATAATAAACACACGAAGCGTATGTGAGTTACATGCTTTTTTATTATTTTTTTATTTAGATGTGGTATAATAGGGCAGGCGTCTGTAGAACCTCTTCTCCTGCCCCTCATGTGTTCGAAGTTCACTTAGAAGCTTCTTCCAAACGCCACAGGAAAAAGTGCATAGTTCCGTTGGGAAAAACAAAGTCAGTGTCTTAAGTCGCCTACCATAAATGATAAAAATTACTTGAAAAAGTCAGGAAATTCGTCATATTGTCCGCTATAAAATGACGGATACCTTGCCTCAATGTATTTATTCTTTCTGGATGCATTTGGGATGGCCTGTCTTAGCTGCCTCAGTCTATGTAGAATTCCATCACTTACGCTTTGAACTGAAATTACTTGCTGTGGCAGTCATACTATTAGTATTTACTACGGTTTTGCTTAAGTATTTTCATAACAAAACTTGTAGGGAAAGAAGTACATAGGTTCCTGTCGGAACGGCGAGTTACTCGAAGTCCCATCGTTCGCTCTGCCTCTTATCGCTTTCCCTGAGGTCGATTCTGTGGAAAGAGTGGCATTCCTAGAATTAATCTCAGTGCCTCCGAGTGCCTGCTTCGAACGGCATATTTTCCCAGTAAAGCTTACTAGCGCTCCTGTCGTCACTTTGTGAGGCCAAATGTAACTTCCGGCCACTTACGTCTTCGATTTAGTTCCCAGATGAGCGGATTTGGTCGTGCCAGACTTGCGCCTCTTCTCTTTCCCTGTCTCTCTCTATCTCTCTCTCTCTCTCTCTCTCTCTCTCTCTCTCTCTCTCCTCTCTCTCCCTCTTACCAGGTAAGCAGAGCGCTTGTGGGGCCACAATGCCCATTTAACATCCCCAGTTCAGTTTCAGTTGAGCAGCGGTCTAAGCACGAGCGGAACCCGTGGCAGTTTGTTCTTGCCATCGTCGACGTAGAGACCAGGTCAGTTCTTTTCTTAATGTCACTCCCGTGTATTTAGTCCTTTAGTAAATTGGTAGTGCCAATAATTCAATGTTTGTTGAATCAGAATGCTTTATTTTGTGAGGGTGATCTGAAGGTTCTTAGAGGCGTTAAACCACGCATGTCACTTCTCAATAAGTGACTTAACTTATCGTTATAAAAGCTGTTTCACAGATATACATCGTTTTGACGACTATAAGTGAAGCAGTCTAAGTCTGCATACTATGTGTAAGAAAGAACTTAAATCCGTAAAAGACGCCTGCGAGTAGTATTTGGTGGTGATATGACTTCTTAGGTATTATGATGACTGAAGTGGCCGAGCGGTTCTGGGCGCTTCAGTCTGGAACCGCGCGACCGCTACCGTCGCAGGTTCGAATCCTGCCTCGGGCATGGATGTGTGCGATGTCCTTAGGTTAGTTAGGTTTAAGTACTTCTAAGTTCTAGGGGACTGATGACCTCAGATGTTAAGTCCCATAGTGCTCAGAGCCATTACCTTCAAGCTATTTCTTTAACGTTCCACTCTCGAAAGTCGCGCGGTAAAAACGGACATCTAAACCTTTTTTTGGTCGAGCTTTGATTTCTCTTATTTTATTATGATGATCATATCTCTCTATGTAGACAAGCGCCAACAAAATGCTTACATACCCTGAGAAGAAACTTGGTGATTGATATTTAATGAGAAGAGTCTGCCGCAACGAAAAAGTCTTTCAAAAATGGTTCAAATGGCTCTGAGCACTATGGGACTTAACATCTATGGTCATCAGTCCCCTAGAACTTAGAACTACTTAAACCTAACTAACCTAAAGACATCACACAACACCCAGCCATCACGAGGCAGAGAAAATCCCTGACCCCGCCGGGAATCGAACCCGGGAACCCGGGCGTGGGAAGCGAGAACGCTACCGCACGACCACGAGATGCGGGCGAAAAAGTCTTTGTTTCAATGATTGCCACCCCAATTCGCGTATCATATCCGTAGCATTCTCTCTCGTATTTCGCGATAATACAAAACGAGCTGCCCTTCTTTGGACTTTTTCTATGGCGTTTGTCGATCCTAACTAATGCGGATCCCACACCGCTAAACAACACTCCTTTTATGGAGGAAAAGCGTACCGTAAGCAGTCTATTTAGTAGACCTGTTGCATTATCTAAGTGCTCTACCGATAAACTGCAGTCTTTGGTGTGCTTTCCCCACAACATTACCTATGCAATCGTTCCACTTTAAGTTACTCGTAATCGTAATCCCTAAGTATTTAGTTGAATTTACAGCCTTTAGATTTGTGTGAGTCATGGCGTAACCGAAATTTAGAGAATTCCTTTTAACACTCATATGGATGACTTCACACTTTTCACTATTTAGAGTCAATTGTGAGTTTTCGCATTATACAGATATTTCGTCTAAATAATTTTTCAATTAGTTTGATCGTCTGATGAGGTTACAAGACGGTAAATGACAGCATCTCCTGCAAGCAATCTAAGTGGGTTGCTCAGATTGTCTCCTAAAACATTTATGTAGATCAGGAACAGTTGAGGACCTATAACAATTGCTTGGGGAGCGCCAGAAATTAATTCTGTTTTACTCAATGACTTTACGTCAATTACTACGCACTATGACCTTTCTGACATGAAATCACGAATTCTGTCGTACAGTCGAGACGATACTCCATAGGCAAGCAATTTGGTTAGAAGACGCTTGTGAGAAACGGTGTCAAAAGCATTCTGAAAATCAAAAAATGTGAAATCAGTCTGACAGCTCCCTTCGACAGCACGCATTACTTCGTGAGAGTAAAGAGCTAGTTGCATTTCACAAGTACGATCTTTTCTGAATCCATGTTGGCTCTTTTTCAATAAATCGTTTTCTTCAAGGAAATTCGAGCACAGCGTATGTACCAAAATCCTACTGCAAATCGACGTTGGCGATATGGGTCTGCAATTCAGTGGATCACTCATATTTCCTTTCTTGGGTGTTGGTGTTACTTATGTAGCTTTCTAGTGTTTTGGTACAGATCTTTCGATCAGCCAGCCGAAGTAATTTCGGAGAACTGTGTTTAGTAACAGTGCTTTAGTGGCACTCTCTTCAGTAACATCACCATCGTTATCGCGCAGTGAAGATGTTGGTTGCGTCTTACCACTGACATACTTTACATATGGTCAGACACTCTTTGTGTTTTCTGTTAGATTTCAAGGCAGTTAGTTGTGGAAATTATTAAAAGCGTCTCGCATTGAAGTTCGCACTAAATTTCGATCTTCTGTAAAACTTCGCCAGCCTTTTAAATTTGGCATGCTTTTTTCGCTGCTTCTGCAACAGTGTTCTGACCTGTTTCGTATACCATGGCGGATCAGTACAATATCTTATTAATTTATTTGATATGTATCTCTGAATTGCCATCGATACTATCTCTTAGAATGTAAACCATATCTGATGTATCCCTACATAGTCATATCCGAAGGAGTGGAGAATATCTCTTAGCAAGGCGCCAAGCGAATTTTTATCTGTTTTTTTTTTAAATAGATGTATTTTGCAATTATTTTTCGTGGTTTTGAGTGTTACCGTATTCAGTCCCGCTTCAACTAAGTTGTGGTCATGATGCTACCCATTTGCACTTGATTGTTTGTTGCTAAGAGGTCAAGTGTGTTTAGTCAACCATTTACACTTCGGTTGGGCTCCTGAACTAACAGTTAAAAATGATTTTCTGAGAAGCCATTCAGTACGACTTCGGAAGGCTTTTTATGACTACCACAGACTTTAAACATGTATCTTTGTCATCATATCGAGGACAAATTGAAGTCACCACCTACTATAATTGTATGAGTGGGATACCTATTTGGAATTACATTCAAGTTTTCTTTTAACTGTTCAGTAACTGTATCATCTGAGTCAGGCTGTCAGTATAAACGAACCAATTATTAGTTTATTCTGGTTTTCTGGCACAACCTCTACCCATACTAACTCACAGGAACTACCTACTTCAGTTTCACTACAAGGTCAGCTACTTCTGACAGATATGAACACTCCACCACCAACTGTATTTAATCTATCCTTTCTGAGACGATTAGGTCCTCTGTAAAAATTTCACCTGAACTTATCTCTGGCTTTAGCCAGCTTTTCGTACCTGTAACGATTTATGATGATGACGTTTGGTTTGTTGGGCCCTCAACGACGCGGTTATCAGCACTCAATCTTTGCACTGTCCAGTCTCACCATTTTCCAGAATTATGATGAAGACAACACAAACACCCAGTCCACGGGCGGAGGAAATCCCTGACCGGACCGGGAATCGAACCCATGACCCAGTGATCCAGAGAAAGAAACGCTAACCACTACACCACGAGCTGCGGACATATAACGAGTGTTTTCTGTGAGCAGTTGTAGTTCTGGTTCTTTTCCAACACAGCTACGACAGTTTACAACTACAATTAAGATTGTAGCTATGTCTGTCTTCCAGTGTATGCGCTGCATCCTTTTAGACTGACGCTCTTTCTGTAGTTTCCCGGGACCCTCTAACCCAAATACGCGCGCATACCCCTCCCCACAGCGTCGATACCTGTGTAGTCGCTTCCTGTGTTTAGTAGACCCCTGACCTATTAAGCAGAACCCGGAAACTCACCACCCTAAGGCGCAAGTCGAGGTATCTGCAGCTTACACATCGCAGAACCGTCTGGACCTGTGATTCAGACTCTCCACTTGGCTCTGTACTAAATGACCACAGCCGGTTCTGTCGACGATGCTACATATGGTGAGCTCTACCTTTATATCGCAAGCAAGACTGGCACTCCTTACCACTTGAGCTAGCCGCCTGAAACCAGAGAGAATCGCTTCCGATCCAAAGCTACTCACATCATTAGTACTGTGCATTTTCAACTTCTCGCGGCGTAATGAATAGTCCATTAAATTTCGGGCATGCAGCCGCGCAAATGAAATTTCCTCCACTGATATTTCGGTCGCGTTTCGTCCGGCCATCCTGAGAGTGAGTCACAAGACTGACGACAAGATGCCAAGGGCAGCCTCATATGCACCAGCGCGGCGGTACTGCGCATGCGGGTCACCGATGCTGATCGGTGGCAAAGAGTTACGCATACACATGCGCCGCCGGTGGCGAAGGCGTACAGACCATCGATTCACTTATCGATGTATGATCGGCGGCGATGTCTCACTTCCTTAATCTCCAGCTTATCGAACATTGGTAAAACCAAGATCACAAATACGTCGCAGATATAGAAATTTTACACACTGGGAGAAAGGATGCAAACCTCACTACATTATAAATATTACAGATTTTTTTTAAAAAAATAAAAAAAACAGGTGTCTGTAACCTCAGATTTGCTATTGAATGAGCGAACTCAAGCCAATTTTTCAGCAATGGTAGGCAATGTTACAACCTCTGAAACGTCCCCTTAGAAAAATTATACATGACTGTGCTTAAACTGACACACAATATTTTTTAGCGCAACGCAATCTGACTTTCAATAATCCCTACAAGAGAATGGCCCTGACTAAATTAACCTATACGTTTCACAAATCACTTACCTCACAAAAATCTTCGTTACTCGAACTACTCAATACAGTGAGCGCCACTGCTGCCAGCTAAATAAAAATTCAAACTACTGATGGCACTAACTACTGATAGGCATAGTTAGCAAAAGAAAGATTTTGATAGAGAACAAACCATGTATTTACCTTAATAGTGTTCAAAATTCATTATATATATATATATATATATATATATATATATATATATATATATATATATATATATATCAGTCCATGATATCCAATGTTACAAATTTACTTTTTCTGATGGACACACGTCTAGATCATCCGCTCTCAAAATTCCGCCATCTCTCTCCCCACATCCACCGCTGCTGGCGGCTCACCTCCAACTGCGCAACGCTACGCGCTGTTAACATCCAGCTGCCCAACACTACAATAGCAAATTCCAACAATGTCACCCAGCCACAGACTGCACACAGCACAGCCAGTGATTTTCATACAGAGCGCTACGTGGCGGTGGTGTTACCAATATAAGAACCTAAACTGCCTACTTACACCTCTACATAGGAGAGTAAATCCGGCGTGCAGTAATTCATAAATATAGGCGGTGGACAACAACATGGAAAGACCGAAAACACAACACATTACCTAGCCTGATACGGTTTATGAAAACAATTGGCATTCAAAAGAGCTTCCAGTCGTCCAGGTGCCATATGGTTTTCAAGGGAATACTATACCATCCTTCCTGAGAAATAGTGCCAATTTCAGGTAACGATGATGGAGGTGGTTAGCGGTCAGGCACCCTTCTCTCCAAAATAGACCACAAAGGCTACATAATATTGGGGTCTGGTGACTTTGATTGCCAGGGGAGATGCGACAATTCTTCCCCGTGCTTACAAAACCAGTGCTGGAAGATGTAACTCGTGTGAGCAGAGTCCCTGTCGTCTTGGATCGCAGCATCACCATTGAGGAACAAAAACTGTACCACGGGATGAACTTGATGGTCCAAAATGGTCACATAATCCGTGGCAGTAATGCGACCTTGCAAAGCAACCGTAGGGCCCATGAAATACCACTATACGACTGCTCAAATCATCACCGAACCCACGCCAAAACAGTGTGCAAGAAGACTCGTCCAACCAGACGTCTTTCTTCTATTGCTCCACAGCCCAGGTTTTATTGCTTCGGTTCCACTTTTTTCTCTTAGGGGCATTTTCATTACTGATGAATGTTTTGAAATTCCTGCTGGCCCTGCAATTCCCTACTTATGGAGCTCCTTTCGTGTTGTTTTGTTGCTGAGGAATTCGCAAGTGCAACAGTCAACACACACGCTCATCCGCTCTGTGACTTAGCGGATGACGTTTCTCCGCTTTCCCCGTATGTAGTACAAATCTTCCACGCGCTGCCTTTGGAAACGCCAAACATTTTGGCTCGCGTGGTAATGGAAGCAACCACTTAAAATCGCTCCGTACACATGCTCCCCAATATTTTATGGAAGTAACTGCTTCCAGTGATTGTTCTGCAATCGTGCTATCATACAATAAAGAGTCTTCCTATTTACGTATTCGGGAGGACGACGGTTCAATCCCGTCTCCAGCCATCCTGATTTAGGTTTTCCGTGATTTCCCTAAATCGTTTCAGGCAAATGCCGGGATGGTTCGTTTGAAAGGGCACGGCCGATTTCCTTCCCAATCCTTCCCTAACCCGAGCTTGCGCTCCGTCTCTAATGACCTCGTTGTCGACGGGACGTTAAACACTAACCACCACCACCAGATCCTATTTACGTATTGCAATACATCACATCTGTTTAGGTTGAGGGTCAATCGTGACTCCCTACACCAAGCGTCGATCTTCTGTAGGTCACCCTGCAATTCGCTACATTTTTCTAGCGTCGCGACTTCTCTATATACAACACCATGATCCGCGAAAAGCCTCATGGAATTTCCGATGTTATCTACTAGGTAATTAACATCTGTTGTGAAAAGTAATGGTCCTACACTTCCTTGGGACACGCCCGAAGTTACTTTTACTTGTGAAGACTTCTCTCCGTTCAGAACATCATGCTGTGTTCTGTTTGCTAGAAACTCTTCAGTCCAGCCAAACAATTGGTCCAATATTCCGTACACTCGTATTTTGTTCTTTAGCCAGCATTGCTAAATTACGCCTTCCGAAAGTCAAGGAACACGGCATCGATCTGTGCGCCTATATCTACCGTTTTCTGTGTTTGTGGTAAATAGAGTGGATTGAGATTTACTTGATCATTATTTTCGAAACTCATGTTGCTTCTTACAAAAGAGTTTTTCGATTTTCAGAAATGTCATAAAACGCGAACATAAAACATGTTCCAAAATTGTACAACAGACCGACGTCAGGAATACAGATTTATACTTTTGGACGTCTGTTCGACGACCCTTGTTCAAAGCAGGAATGATGTGTGCGTTTTTTCAATCATTATGAACGTTCCGTTCCTCTAGAAACCTACGGTAAGTTGCTGCTAGAAAAGGGGCAAGTTCTTTCGCATACGCTGTGTAAAGTGGAACTGGTATTCCATCAGGTCCTGAGATGCTTCGTCTGTTGAGCGATTCTGTTTCAATTGCTTTTCTGTCCTTTGGTCGATGATTTCGACACCAGTCATTTTTTCGTTCATGCGACGATTTAAAAAAGGAACTACCATTCCTCGATGAAACAGAGGAAAAATACGTCAACGTTGAGGCATTTTTCGCGTTATCCCCTGTTTCAGTGCCATTACGGTCGCAGAGTGTCTGCACAAATGGCTTCAATCAGTTTAGCGATTTAACATAGACAATGACTTCTTAGGATTTTCTGTCAAGTCGGTAGATACATTTTTCCTTTAGAATTCGTTGAACGCTTCAAATGTTCAAATGTGTGTGAATTTCTAACGGACCAAACTGCTTAGGTCATCGGTCCCTAGACTTACACACTACTTAATCTAACTTAAACTAAGTTATGCTAAGAACAATACACACACCCAGGCCCGAGGGAGGACTCGAACCTCCGGCGGGAGGGGCCGCGCAGTCCGTGACATGACGCATCAATCCGCGCGGCAACTCCGCACGGCGAACGGTTGACGCTTAGCCACCTTACACTAATTTTGTCTGTGCTCATGGGCGCTAGTCCTACGGGGCCGTTAATTTTCTGATTGTTGAGTATGGCCCTGCTGAACCCATCGATTTCATGTTCGCATCACAACTGCGGGACGAGACGAACGCCAGCAGCATTATCACAGAACGATACACCTCTGTCTCGACAGGACGTTAGCCTGATGCTGTCCAATTATTAAAAACGGGTCAAATGGCTCTGAGCACTATGGGACTTAACTTCTAAGGTCATCAGTCCCCTAGAACTTAGAACTACTTAAACCTAACTAACCTAAGGACATCACACACATCCATGCCCGAGGCAGGATTCGAACCTGCGACCGTAGCGGTCGCGCGGTTCCAGACTGTAGCGCCTATAACCGCTCGGCCACCCCGGCCGGCTCCAATTCTTACTCGTTGTGGTGAAAATTACTTCTTCTTTCTCACAAAAAACTTCGAAATTCTATTTTTTAATGAGAAACCCACCGTTCGATGTTTCCTTACATATAGTATGTAGATGGTGTTACTACCACCTACCCTGCACGGTTGCGTTTATGTGATGATTATATACATATCCAAGCATGTAGTACACTTCAAGTCAGTTTGACTTTGATGAGTGCCACCTATACCGTGTTGCAGTTTTTCCATTTGCTGAATCTGTCCTTGTGACAGCTACCTATATTTCTACTAGCTGAGTACCCTGTGTTGACCAGGTGTGTATTTCTTATAATCTTCTATTAGTCTATCTCCGCCTTCTCCCTGTCTCTGTCCATCTCCCCCTCTCCTCCCTCTGTCCATCTGCTCCTCCCCCTCTCTGTACATCTTCCCCTCCCCTCTCTCTGTCTACCAGATCCTCCCCCTCTGTCTATCTGTTCCCCCCCTCTAAGTCAGTCTCCTCCTTCCTTCTGTCTCCTCCTCTTTCCCTCTAAGTCCATCACCTCCTCCTTCTCTCTTTGTCCATATCCTCCTCCCCCTCTCTCTGTCCATCTCCTCCTCCCCACACCCACTCTCCATCTCCTTCTCCTAATCACTCTGTCAATTTCTTACTCTTTCCTTTCTCTGCTTGTCTCCTCTTTTCTCCTTTCTCTGTCCATCTCCTCCTCACCCCTCTCTCTGTCCATCTACTCCTCCCCCTCTCTGTCCATCTTCCCCTCCCCTCTCTATGTCTACCAGCTCCTCCTCCTCTGTCCATCTGTTCCCTCCCCTCTCTAAGTCAGTCTCCTCCTCCTCTCCATCTCCTCCTCACTCCCTCTATCTCCTCCTGCTTCTCTCTTTGTTCATATCCTCCTCCCACTCTCTCTGTCTATCTTCTCCTCCCCTCTCTGTGTCCATCCCCCATCCCATCTCTCTGTCCATTTGCTCCTCCTCCTTTTGTCTATCTTCTCTTCCCCCTTTGTCAATCTCCTCCTCCCCAATCTTCTCCTCCCACTCTATCTCCTCCTCTTCTCCTCTAAGTCTCTCTCCTCTTCTCCCTCTCTTTGTCCATATCCTTCTGATCTTCTGTCTGCCCATCTCCTCCTTCCCTTCTCTCTGCCTATATCCTCTTCTCCAATCCCACTGTCCATATCTCCTCCCCTTTATTTGTCCATCTCCTACCCCTTTCTTTTTCTGTCCATCTCCTCTTTTATCCTTTCTCTGTCCATCTCCTTCTCTCCATTCTCTCGTCCATGTCCTTACTGCCCCTCTCTCTGTCCATTTTCCCCTCGCTCTGTCTCTGTCATCTCTTCCTCTCACCCTGTCTCTGTCCATCTCCTCCTCTTCTCCCCTCTTCCTGCCCACTTTCCCCTGTCCCTTTCTCTGTCCCTCTCCTCCTCTCACCCTGTCTCTGTTCATCTCCTCCTCTTTTCTTTCTCTGTCAGTCTACTCCTTAGACCTCTCTGTCTGTCCATTTCCTTCTCTCCCTTATCTCTCCACACTGTCATCCCCATCCCAATAGGAAGTTGCTGGTTCTAACTCCCACAGTATTTCTTTCCAGGCAGTAAGTAGTATGTGTACCAAATTTGGTTGAAATCGATCCAGGACTTTGGGAGGTGCTTTTTACCCGTGACTTTATCCATAGACGAGCATGACACATATATTTCCTTAACCGCTTTCAGGTACATAGTGCCCTTCTTCATAAGTATATAACTATCGCATTACATTCGAGTGTGAAAAATAAGATGCGCGCAGCATATTTCTGCTATCATGTGAATCATAGTGCCTGTACGAAAACTATGAACCGCATGACCAAAGCCGTATGCTGCAGGTATCTTATTTTTGACACTTGGAAACAATGCGATAGTTACAACTTTCTGAAGAAGGGCATTAGGTGCCTGAAACCGGTTAAGGAAATAAAATTTCTTTTGTGAAGCTGGTTGCTGATTACTTCAATAAATACAAATACATTTCCTGAAGATGGATAAAATACTGTCACATACATGTAACATATTTCACACATGTTTGTAAACAGTTCATCTGTAACTCTAGCGAATTTCTCCCCTGTAGTTTCGGTTTCACGAAGCTCAATGTTAATGACGTCACATCTCCTGAACCATGTGTCGTACACTGATATAATTTTATAGGTATAATCAGCGCCATATGTGGATAATGTCTCCAAAATGTGTTGCGAATAGATTTTGCAGCAAACAACTAATAAAATTAAACGTCATGCAAGACGCGACAATTTTTCACGCATGTCAGCGTTTATGGCGTCATATTTCCTGAATTGCCAGTCATACAACGATATAATTTTGCAGGTGCATTCAGTTCTGTATGCGAATACTGTCTGAAAAATGTGTCGCTAATACAGTTAATATCAAAGAATTAATAAACTAAAAAACATCGTGCCTGATGCAGCAGTTTATTGTATGAAGAGCGAAAATGTAGTAAGTGATAAACTTTTTTCCTTTCATCATTTTGTGTGAGTTCTCACAGACAAAAAGTTTCGTAAAAGTTTCAAATTATGTGTAAAGTATGTTGCAAGTAACTAAGTGTTCTCATTCTCAAATACTGGCTGAATAAAGTCTGGGTATTCGCGCCTTTTGGGCTACACTTCTTTATCACCACCACCCCTTTCATAGGTACGTGGTTCTTACCCTATAGATATCTTCCCAGACAGTGTACAAAGTTTGGTTGAAGTCGGGCCAGTGTTTTAGGAGGAGATATGAAACATACATTCATACATAACCCGTTTTTATAATAAGTATGGATTGCCTCGTATTTTTCCAGCAGTCATTCCGCTCTAACTTCCTTGCACTCCCTCCTGGTTCCATTTCTAAGTGGTTTATACTGCTGTACTCCTTTTCTTCTGAATTATTTTATGTTTCCTTCTGTCGTTGATCAATTGGATTATTTCTTTTGTCAGGCAGAATTTCTTCGCTGTTAAATTTCTTATAGCTAATTGTGTGTATCCAACATCTGTAATTACACATTTTCGAAAAGTCCATTTATCCTCGAGCTAACTACCAACAATTCTAATTTCTGTGATTTTTCCTATCATGGTCATTTCGAGGGATGTATGTGGGAGGAAGTAATATTTTGCCGGGTTCTTCTTGGAATGATCACTCTCGATAACTTAATAGAAAACACCTCTGTGATACACTACGTCTCTCCTGTAGCGTCTGCGTCTGGTATTCGATGAGCATCTCCGATACGTTCTCGCGATTGCTAAACGTGCCGGTAAAGAGACACGCTACTGATCTTTGGATCTTCTCTATTTACCCTGCCTGCTAAGGGCACAGATTGGGAGGCATTATTCAGGAGTCGAGCTAACGAGGTTCTTGGAGGGCACCTCTCTCGTGCGTGAGTATCGTTTCTGTAGGATTTTTACAGTGAAGTTCAGTCTAGCATCTGGTTTTCCTGCAGTTAATTTTATATAGTCGAGCCACTTAAGATCGTGCCGGTCGGATATTCCTAGATATGTAATGGATGTTATTTTTTGCAGTGATTTATCGCCAATAATGTAGTCGCATTATAATAGGCCTTTCAGCCTGTTTACGCACAAAAAGTTTCATATATTCAAGCTGAGAGTAAACTGCAAGCCCTTGCACAATAGTCATCTTCTCCAGCTCTCCCTGTATTTCACTACAATTTTCAGACGTTGCGACTTTTCTATATACAACAGCATCATTCGCAACAATCCTTACCGAGCTCCCGACGTCATCTACCAGACAATTTCCATATATAAAATACGAGTGTATGGAATATCTGACCAACTATGTGACTCGATTGAAGAGTTTCTATCGATCAGAACACTGCGTGCCATTCTGAACGAACCGAAGTTTTCAGACGTAAACGTAGCTTTGGGCATGTCCCAGGGAGTGTTATTGGACCATTACTTTTTACAGTATATAAAAATAACCTGCTAGATAACCTCGTAAATTCCATGAAGCTTTTCGAGGATGATAATATTGTATACAGAGAAGTCACGACGCTAGAAAAATAATGCAGGGTGACCACAGAGGATCGACGCTTGGTGTAGAGTGCCAATTGACCCACAACACAAATAAATGTAACGTATTGCAAATACATAGGCAGGAAGACCATTTACTCTATGACTGCAAAATTGTAGAACAATCACTGGAAGCAGTTACTTCCATAAAATATTTTGGACTATACGTAAGGAGCAATTTGAAGTGGAACGACCACATAAAATTAAACGTGAGTAAGGCAGATACCAGACTGAGGTTCGTTGGAAGAATCCTCAGGAACTATATTCTGTCAACAAAGAAAGTAGCTTACAATGCACTCTTTCGACCAATATTTGGATATTGTTTGTCGTTTTGGGATCCGTACAAGATAGGACTGAAATCGTGCTCTACTTTAACCTCACACAGTTTTGCGATGGCTTCATATTAGCGAAGTTGCTAAATTTCTGGCAAAATATTTTAATAGCCGTAGCCCCGTAACTAAACACTTGTGGACTTATGTTTATCTGAACTTTTCTCTTTCTGATTGATACATTTTACTAAACTCAGTGGAAAATTCTGACTTATATTACTGAGCGTTGATACCCATGTCTTCAGAGACAAGTGCAGTCCAACATAAAGAGAACACGCTGACCAAGTTATATTAGCACGGAAATAGAGAGCCTCAGGGAAAGTTCGCGCGACTCTTTCGAGGAACTTCGTGGGCGATGAAGCGCTGTGGTTTACACACTTGACTCGTATTTAGGTTTTTCGTGACTTCACCCAGCCACTTCAGATGAATGCCAGGATGGTTCCTCGGACGGGGTCACAGTCTAATTTTTTCAATTATTGTTGTTTAATTGAGCTAGACCTGCCTAATGATTGCGACTTTAAACGGTAACTTACTTTCCTCTTTCAAGTGCATGAAGCAATGTTTCTTCCAGTGTGTATTTTTTACACAGAAACTGGTAAACTAGACAATTTAGCAATAAGAAGGTACGCTGCTTCTAACCATATCAATATTGACTATTGCTTTTTTGCTAGGGCTCTGAAAATTGCAATCTCTCAGATATGTTTACAACTTAATTGATAGCAACATAATAAATTACTGTAATACTTTCTGTAAATGGTTGTTAATCACACTGATGACTAAGCTCAAAGTAAGGGAGTAGCACCACATCCTACCACTGGATAATAATACATGCTTGGTGATGACTAATATACTACCACATATCTTTTTATTATCACCAGGCCTGTATTATCATAAATATTCCACAGCATATCTTCTACCGAGAGAATTGGCTCAGTTGTTAGCACACCGGACTCGCATTGGGGAGGACGACGGTTCAAACCCGCGTCCGGCCATCGTGATTTAGGTTTTCTGTGATTTCCGTAAATCGCTTAAGGCAAATGCCGGGATGGATCCTTTGAAAGGGCACTGCCAACTTCCTTCCCCAACATTCCCTAATCCGATCGGACAGATGATCTCGCTCTTTGGTCCCCTCCCCCAAATCAGCCAACCAACCAACACCATATCTTTTATTTGATGTCTCTGGGTCATAGTTACATAGTGATCTGGAAAGCAGAAAACAGAGTGTCCCATCTATCTTGAACTTTCCATATAATTCTTCGCGAAGGAGCAACGTAAAAGTCTATTAAACAAATGTTGTTAAGCTACCAGCCAGACATTAAGCAACCTTATGATCTTTCTTGTAACTTCGTTCGTTACGAAGATATTATTAGCAGTCCGCTTTTTTTAAACAGCGCCTTATATTTTTTGTTTGGTAAGCCGCTTCCTATCCTCAAGACTTGTTCAAAAACATATCACACCTTACAGTTCAGGTAACCATGACGTTACTAAACTCGTAACGCATAACTGACTTTGACCCCCTGTATTACCTGTACCTGAGGTAACATAACTAGTCAACAATGGAAAAACAAGGAAAATGCACACTGGTCATTCACGAGGGAACATTCCCAAATGCCAATAAAGAATTTTGATGAAACGTGGTGGGTGTGTGCAAAATATTGCAATACGTAATTTTTTTGTTTGTGCCGAATTTCACTTTTAAGGGTTAAAACACACCCCGAAAGGTAATTTGGCATTTTATTAATAAAGGGAATTTCTTTTTCGAAACGATGATATATAAAAAATGTTTTGCATGTAAAACTTGATATTTAATTACTGTTCTTGAAAACTGTGTAACTACCTTTCGTAATAATTTAAAATTTCGCAAAATACCCCATCATACTCAATTAATTTTATAAAATGAAAACTTTTGTTACAACATAAATTAAAGAAGACTTTATGTTACATACATCCATGTGTAATACAGTTGGCTTCCGAAAAGTCATTTTCGGAAAATACGCTGTACACAATGTGTTGAGAGAGTATTGTCAACATACATAATTAAAATACCTAAATATTAATTACTGTTTTAATTACTTTACTTACATTTGTTTTATGTTTTAAATTCTTATTTTACTTTTTACAATTATAGTTTTTTATTTTTAGTTTACTGTATCATATGCGTGTATATCATTAACTGGAAATAGTTACTCATTATTATGACAGAAAATAGTTGCAATTAAGATAATCTGCAAAGAAATGCTTAAAACATAGCGTTTCTTTACACCATGCACATAAAATGTCGAAATTTCTTCACGTTATATACACGACGAGGAAGACACTATAGAACAAAATGCAAAAATGGTTCAAATGGCTCTGAGCACTATGTGACTTAACTTCTAAGGTCATCAGTCCCCTAGAACTTAGAACTACTTAAACCTAACTAAACTAAGGACATCACACACGTCCATGCCCGAGGCAGGATTCGAACCTGCGACCGTAGTGGTCGCGCGGTCCCAGACTGTAGCGCCTAGAACCGCTCGGCCACACCGGACAGCAACAAAATGCAGCGGGGTTTCAAATTTTTAGGGTCATCCTCTAAATACCTCGATTTGTATCAGGCATATTTCAGAACTTTGGTAAGACTTTGCGAAGAGAAGTGATTATGTACTAGTGACTGCAGTTCGATTGTATTGTTTCTCGTTTTGTATATAAAACCGCCTTTTCCTGCTGCCACTTAATTTATTTATCCCAGGTGCGTTTTACCGTTTTCTTATTCTAAGGCATCATCAGTGGGATCTATAAAGATACAGTTTTTGTTATTTTTAGTTTATTAAACAGTTCACGTCGCGATCTTTTACGTAAAAAAAAGTAATTACTTACGATTTGCTGATCTGAGAGGAAACGCAGATCAGCGAATCGTAAGTAATTACTCTTTCAGGTTCTCTCTCATTCCACAACTCAATGTTAAGATTCTCTGTTTACGTCATACAGGAAGTACGAGATCAAAAAAATGGTTCAAATGGCTCTGAGTACTATGGGACTTAACAGCTGTGGACATCAGTCCCCTAGAACTTAGAACTACTTAAACCTAACCAACCTAAGGACATCACACACATCCATGCCCGAGGCAGGATTCGAACCTGCGACCGTAGCAGTCGCGCGGTTCCGGACTGCGCGCCTAGAACCGCGAGACCACCGCGGCCGTCGAAGTTCGAGATCGTCTACAGTTTCTCAATCCTAATATTTTGCTGACTGACGTATACCTTACCTATAGCATCCAGTTTATTTGATTCGCATACACTGATAACACAAAACATTATTACCACCGCCTACCGCAACGTTGGAAGCAGCCTGACGGTGTTGCGGACACGTGACGAGGTAACAAAAATATGTAAGGGGAGCAGACACATACGGGGTATCACCCTGCCGAAGACTTGGGCTGCAAATGGGGAAATCCATCGAGGTAAACGACAGGTAATTATTACGCAGAGTCTGCGAACGTGGATCTCGAAAACGGCGAAGCTGGTCGAACGTTCACGTGCTACTGTCGTGAGCATCTACGGGAAGAGGTGGAGGGTAACTGAAACTACCAAAGGCGTAAATGGTTGGACGGCCACGACTCTTCACAGAAGAGGGGTTCGGAGGCCTATCTGTTCTATAAAGTAGGGTAGATGGTGATCTGTGTCTTCTATACTGAAAGAGCACAATACTGGTCTACGCACAAGTGTTTCTGAACATACCATTCATCGTACATTGTTGAACATGGGGCTCCGTAGGAGACTACGCCTAAGTGTTGACATGTTGATCCAACCACTTCGTCAATTACGATTGCAGCAGACACGGGACCATCGGAATTCGACTGCCTATCGATGGAAACGTGTCAACTCTCCGGGAGAAGCACATTTTTGCTACACTATGTCGTTGATCGTCTCTACAAACGCCGTCATCAAGGAGAGCGCCGGCTCGAAAAGTGCAGCGCGCCACTGACGCAGGCTAATGGGAGCAGTATTAAGCTGTGGGAGATATTCTCCTGCGCGTGCGTGGCACCTGTGGCAGTAATCGAAGACACGCTGACAACTGCAAACACCTGCATCCCTTCATGCCTGATGTCTTCCCAGACGGCTAGGTCATCTTTCAGCAGTATAATTGACTGTGTCTCGGACCCAGAACCGTGCTGCAGTGGTTTGAGGAGCATTATAGTGAACTCACGTTGATGTCTCGGCCATCAAATTCGCATGATATAAACTCTGTGGAACCCATCTGGGTCGCTATCGGGCGCCATCACCGCGTCCGCAAATCAGCGGCCCGTTATTTACGCGAATTACATGACCTGTGCGTTGACCTCTACTGCTGCATACCTCCACAAACCTACCTCGAAACGTTGGATCCCTTATACGCAGAATCAGTGATGTATTTCGTTCAAAAACGGACAAACAAATTAAGCATGTGCTCATAATGGCTTGGCTAATCAGTGTATATCTTTCGTAATATTGAACTTTTTTATAACTTTGGAGTTACGCACACTACAAGACACTTATTTAACTTTAATCAGTTTCCGTGTACTGACACTAAGTACACCGTTCAAAGCCTTGCCATGGCTTCCTTACGCCGAACTGCTACCTACGTAGTCTGCTAAATCACACACTGTGAATGACAGTTGACTCCTCACACAGTCCAGAGTCCCGCAGAAAGTGATACACATTTCCGGTGACATTTCTTCGCCTAAAACTACGTTACAATGTTTTCCAATCAAGAAACTATTATTTGAGTTGAATATGGGCAGAGATATAACGTACCAAACCAGAACGCAAAGTTTCGTTAAATCCATGAATACGACGCTAACTCTTCTAGTAATTTAGTGATTAATTCTGTGAAGTGGCTTCCTAGTTAATACATTGAAATTCGTACTAACTACGAAGCTGCACCATAGCATGAATTACTTTTACATCGTAGCACCATCCTGTTATACCATCGTGTACGATAATCGAATTGTATTAGTTCATCGTTTCGATGGTGGTATGTTTGTTTACGATTATTTAGAGTTTAATGACGAAAAAGGTTTGATTTCTGGCTCTGATTCATAGCCGTTTTTTCCTGTCATGGCGCGAGTTGGAGCTGACTTAAAAGAGCCCGTTATCTAAACGCCTCAAGTAACACGGTAGGTAGCTCCATAGTGTTGCGAGCCTGTTTATTACAAATGATTTACTCTTTGTTGATGGAGACACGTTATTTTACTAATGCTCTTAAATTAATTTGTTACATCAGCAGTTATAATTAAGTTTGTAACTATATTTAATAAAAATATGTGAAACAATGATAGCTGTCAGATTACAAAATTGTCTAACAAGCTTGGGAGTTAAGAAGATTCTCAGTTATTATACTACATTATTTTATGAGTATTTGATGATACTGTTACAGCATTACATGTCATAACAACAAAATAATGAAATATGATTAGTACGTTTATTGCACTGTTACTGTGTTATTTCACGCTCCGCAAAAAGAACCCTTTTACACCAGCACTGTAATTTGACTGATCATCCAAAGGTTACAGTTTTATCATGCATGTATTTTAATAGTAGAGTGTAGTTCAAGAACGGACCTGCTAATACCTAGGGCCGACACCTATGTGTGTGAAATTTTATGGGACTTAACTGCTAAGGTCATCACTCCCTAAGCTTACACACTACTTAACCTAAATTATCCTAAGGACAAACATACACACCCATGCCCGAGGGAGGACTCGAACCTCCGCCGGGACCAGCCGTACAGTCCATGTAAATATTGTGGCTCTGAGCACTATGGGACTTAACATCTATGGTCATTAGTCCCCTAGAACTTAGAAATACTTAAACCTAACTAACCTAAGGACAGCACACAACACCCAGACATCACGAGGCCGACACCTATAATAATTCGTATAACAGACGACCTAGACGTCACAAATCAATAAAAGCTATGTTTAAATCGAACAAGCAAAATTTCTTTATAGAAACTCGTAGGATCTTTTGACGATAAGCTTCTCAATACTTTATTCTTGAAACAAGTCGCAAGTATCAACTGAGAGCTGGAAAGATTTCAGATCTCCTTGACAGCGTATGATGGCGCACAAGGCGCGCCGATGCTTGTTTGAAGACCGGACGTTTGGTTTCTGACGTTACTTCATTCATTTACCTTCCAGCCGTTCTCAGTAATTATCATGTGTCGACGAGCTGAGAACATTAAGCTACCTTTCCGAGTTATCGCAGCATGTCCTTCGGGCTTGGGCCACAGCTGTTAATACTTAGATAATACAAGGTCACAATGCCGTCATTGACGAATCTCAGAGACTCATATAGAGGAACTTTATACTGATGCACATAGCAGACGATTAAAAAGATAGGAAAGGAAAGTAGCAAGAGCGTTGTACTACGTCTGAGAGTTGCGTCTTGTTTTTAATAGTGCATTAGTGCACACGTTAATTTGCAGCTTCGATTTCTTGCAATAATTTCAAAGTTCTTACGTTGAAGTCACAGGACGGCAAAAAAAAAAAAAAATCTTCTTATCTTATTTTCTTCGTCAAACACTTGTCAGCACATCTGTCCCGTCATCGGGGATTTTTTTTAAAATCGTGATTCAAATTCTATAAATCTAATCAACTAGTAATTAATAAGTGTGGATGTATCTTTTTACAATTTGCTTCGATTATCTTGTCATAACGAACAATGTTCCTCACATGTAGATGGAGGCATAAAAACACTACAACATATTATTTTCAATAACAGCACTCCATATTGCTTATGCATTCGCTTCAAATAACGATGTTCACACTCGCACTGTATGCGAGGCCGAATCCAGTACTCGACCGCTTTTCTGTAAGTTAGCGCAACTTTTGCCTTTGAGTGTGTGTACAGTTTCTTCAGTAGGATGCACGACATCCAGCTATCTACTGAACCGCCGCAGTACACTTATCAGGGAAATTATTTTTTCATGAGCCGCTCCAGATATAGCTGGTGGTTTTAGGGCTTTGATTTTCTCCCCCTAAATTCTTACTTCGACTCTTTCCACAAATTTATCCCTGCGATTCTTTTAGTGTTACTTGTCTCACTTTGTGATAATAATTATGGAATGACTGGCACATTTACGATAGTCATAGTGATAGCAACTATTTTCGTTGTATAAATTAAACACCATTTTCTTGCTGCAACAAAAACATTTAATTTCCAGACGCATTTCGCGTTTGTATGAAAGGCGTCTTAAATGGATTTTAAAGAATAATATACAGTTTTATTTACTGCATAAGCTACTCACGGAGGTCCAGTATGGGCTGTAACTATCGTATGGCAAGAAAACTTGGTAGATGTGCTAATACGTTAATGTGGAGCCCATTTACGCTGAAAAAATAGATCCGGGAGCAAATCTGGCGCTGTACAGCATTTCTTCGACGTCTCCGGTAATCAGCAAATACTAATAAAATCAATATTATGCCTCTCGTTTGTTTTACCTTTTCTGCCCAACGAGACCTAGGCAGAAAAGGTGTGGAAACATTTCTATACGTCATTCTTGCATTCACAGCGCCAGATTTACACCTGGTGGACAAAATTAGAACAATTTTTTTTCCAGTGTAAATCGGTTCAGCATTAACGCGTTAGAATATCTAACAAGATTCGCTATCATACGATAATTACAGCCCACAATGGACCTTTGCGAGTAGCTGCACTTTCATTATGAATAAATGTCGTGTGACTAGGGCCTCCCATAGGGTAGACTGTTCGCCGGGTGCAAGTCTTTCGATTTGTGGCCACTTCGGCGACTTGCGCGTCGATGGGAATGAAATGATGATGATTAGGACAACACATCACCCACTCCCCGAACGGAGAAAATCTCCGACCCAGCCGGGAATCTAACCCGGGCCCTTAGTATTGACATTTTGTCGCGCTGACCACTCAGCTGCAGGGGGCCGACAATTTCCTTCTAATTAACCGGTACGTACAGATTCTAAACAGTTGACATAATTTTTACACATAGCAAATAAAATGTTTCCTTCAGTTACTCTTTGCCTGTGTAGACAATTTATGAGTTTCAGCTACATATGCCAGAACGTCTATGCTCCGCAAGTCACCATACGGTGTGTGGCGAAGCATACATCTGGCACCACTATCTTGGCACTCTTTCCCTGGCCCATTATGAAACTCCACGACGAAAGAACGGGTGTAAATACACACCAGTATCTTTCATCAAAGCTCGATTCGACTCTACGCCCAACAAGGTTACACCGTTGATGCTGCCAGAGTTGGCAGCTCAGTGTTCAAAATTTCGCATCGTGTATACCGCAAATCACCAAAAAATTTTATCACGTATTCTTGCTACAATACTGTATGCGCGCAATAAAAATTCGATATTTGCTGTCCTTCCTGGTATTGCAATTTTGATGACCAGTAATGTACTTGGTGCACCCAAAAAGATCTTAATGTCGATAAACGCAAGAAAATGCCCTTAAACAAGAGGAAAAAGTCGATACCATCCGAGTACAGAATTACCGGTAAAGTTGGGGTGCCTGTCACACACTATCTGATGAAATGTGTACCCCCACTCCTATCTAATGCGGAATTTACCACTTTTATACTGGCGGAAGCGTCAGTATAAAGCGAGGTGGGGAGTATTTGTTGTCAGAAGAGCAGCAGTAACAGTAAAACGGATCAGTCGCGAGAGTTCAGTGGTTTCGAATGTCACCTGAGAAACAAATCCATTAGGGACATTTCGACCCATCTAAAGCAGTCCAAGCAGACTGTTGATAATGCGACTGTAAAGTGGAAACCGAAAGGAACGATCACAACTAGACCAGTACCAGGCAGACCGTCGAGAATTACGGAAGGTGGTTGTAAAAAACCGCATGAAATCATCGGAAGGAATCACTCGCGAGAGCAGTGCAGCTACGTAGTACAATTGTCTAGCAGCTCCTCGTAAACCACACATTTCTGCAGTCAGTGCCAAGTGACGCTTGAGGTGGTGTAAAGAGCAAAGCCACTGGTTCAGATGGTTCAAATGGCTCTAAGCACTATGGGACTTAACATCTGAGGTCATCAGTCACCTAGACTTAGAACTACTTAAACCTCACTAACCTAAGGACATCACACACATCCATGCCCGAGGCAGGATTCGAACCTGGGACCGCAACAGCCGCGTGGTTCCGGACTGAAGCGCCTAGAACCGTTCGACCACAGCGGTCGGCAAAGCCACTGCACGGTCATGATTAGAAACGAGTAATTTGGAGGGCAGGATTACACTGTAGCCGGTGACAATCCGATGGACGGATTTGGGTTCTGCGAATGCTTGAAGAAAATTGCTCTGCCATCAAATGGTTCAAATGGCTCTGAGCACTATGGGACTTAACATATATGGTCATCAGTCCCCTAGAACTTAGAACTACTTAAACCTAACTAACCTAAGGACAGCACACAACACTCAGCCATCACGAGGCAGAGAAAATCCGTGACCTCGCCGGGAAGCGAACCCGGAAACCCGGGCGTGGGCGCACAATAGAGGAACATTTTGAATTATCTGCTTGACAGTGCACCCTCTAATAACACAGTCTCCCCAGAGTCCCGACCGGAACCCAATGGAACACCTTTGAGATGAATTAGAACGTAGACTTCGGTCTAGATCCCGGCGTCCAAAATCACTACCTTCCCTGTTGTCGGCTCTTGAAGGTGAATGGGCTGCCATTCCTCCACAGACATTCAGACGCTTCACTGAAAGTGTTCCCAGCAGAGTTCAAGCCACTATAAAGGCGAACGATGTACACACCCCTTGTTAATGTCTACTGAAAAGTGTCCAGCTACTTTTGATCAGACAGTGTAAATACCTAGGCGGAATGATACTAAGTGATATGAAAGGAAAGAACTTATGAAATTAATCGTTTGGTACCCGGAAAGTGCAAGGCATCTGTTAAGGTTCAAAATGATTCATATGGCTCTGAGCACTATGGGACTTAACATGTGAGCTCATCAGTTCCCTAGAACTTATAACTACTTAAACCTAACTAACCTAAGGACATCACACACATCCATGCCCGAGACAGGATTCGAACCTGCGACCGTAGCGGTTGCGCGGTTCCAGACTGAAGCGCCTAGAACTGATCTGTTATGGAAGCTCCGTGTAAGACGCCAGTGCGACTTATTTAAGAATATGTTTGAGGCCGTTATTCATTAAACCCGACAGCAGACGCCAAAGAAATAAAACACACACGCTCAGATTGTTAACAAGACAGTACAGTGCATACGACAGTTACATAGTACAGACGCAGGATCTTAGAGAACCATTCGAGAGAAGGCGATGTTGTTCTCACAACAACCTTTTGGGTAAGTTTAGAGAAATGGTATTCGAGGAAGACTATCGAATTCGTCTGGTGGATAAATGACGAAAGCCTGTGTACGACCAGCCTGTCTGTGGCTTTTAGGCGGTTTCCGACAGCCAGGTGGGTGAATAACAACATCATGTCCGCCCATAGCTAAATGGTTAGCGGGACGAACTGCCGTCCTAAGGGACCCGGGTTTGATTCCCGGCTGGGTCGGTGATTTCCTCCGCCCAGGGACTGAGCGTTGTGTTGTCTTCATCATCGTTTCACCCCATCCGGCGCGCAGGTCGCCCAATGTGGCGTCGAATGTAATTAAGACCTGCACCAAGGCGAGCAGACCTGCCCCGTCAGGGGCCTTCCGGCCAATGAAGCCAAACGCTCATTCCCATTTTACCTACATCATGCCTCAATTACAAGATTCCTAAACATTCAGAAAAAAACGTGCGCACACTTTCACACGGATAACATTAGACGCAGACATTTGCGGTGCACAAATTCCATCCCGGGGCGAGAAAGAGGCAGCAACAGAAAGGGCATCCGGACACCTTCTACAACTAACATTGCCAAATCCGAAAATTAGCATGCCGACTGAAGGATGATAACGGGTAAAGGCCTAGGGGAAAAAAGGTATTCGAGGACGACTGTGAGAAAATTCTGCTGACTCCATGGTATTTCTCGCGAATGGATCGTGAGAGTAAGACAGGAAGGGGAGAGTGTCTACAGAGGTACTTCGACATTCATTTTTCGTTCACCCAAAATGTCAGTGGAATAGGACAAGTAGTGGCTAACATTGGTACAAAGTACCCTCTTCCTTTCACTGTACAGTAGCTTGCGGAGTATTCACGTAAATGTAGAGGACATCGCCTGAAGAAATTGTGGTTGGCAGAAAATTCAGTGCTTTACCTCTCTACATTCCCGTGTCACGGGACACAGCCAGTTCACAGCAGCAATTGTCGCTTTGCAGGGTTTCAGACTTAAGTCATTAGTCATTATTCACTTCAGTTGTGGCTGGTGCTATAGTACATGCTGCTTTGAGAGAAAGCTATTTCCTTATTTTCTGATTGTATAGCAGCTCATCTAAGGAAAAACATTTGTAATATGCATACTAGTTTCCATATAGTATAGAAAAATTGTAGAAAGAACAAGTTTCCATAAAGCACAGGAATATTATAGAAAGAACGGGAAAAGATAAGATCTCACATTCATCACTAGCAGTTTCACCCGGTGACGTACATGTTGCATTGTTGTTAGAGGTGGTCGTGTTCCGTATTCGTAAACGGCATTCATTTCTAAAGTCGATCATGAATTATAAGGCTGGAATTGTGTTTTTACACATCATGTATACTGATTCACCACATCCCGCACATAGCTCACTGAATCGTCATTATTTTTATATTTTTACTAATGAATACATTATTAGAGTTAAATAAAACCAACCATTGCTTCTTTGTCAGCCTTGGTGTTAGTTTAAGCAGCAAGATTTCGTTTCATCGCGACGACGACGAGGGGGCCATTAGAGACGTAGCACAAGATCGGGTGGCGAAGTAATATTTCATAACAACCAGCCGTATAGTATTTGCCGTAGTCGATTAAGAACACGATGGGGTAAACCCGGATGATCAGATCGAGATTTGAACCCCAATTCAGCCGAATGCGAGTTCAGCACCTTAACCACTGCGTCACCTCTCTCTGACGGATATTTGTTGGAACAAGATAAAGCAAATATTTTAATAAGCCTAATATAATTAACCAAAATCCATCTCCGACTGAAGAAACAATACTAAAATACATAAATATTGGCAACATTTATTTCTATTTGAGTGATGCTCTAAGGTTCCATAGTTTATTTTTCTTTATGGCTTGGCGTCAACAGAGGTAGTAAATCATTTCACACATTCAAATATAAAATATTTTCGTATTAAGAATTATACTGCAATGGCAAAAATAAATAT
Organism: Schistocerca piceifrons; assembly: GCF_021461385.2. NCBI lineage: Eukaryota > Metazoa > Arthropoda > Insecta > Orthoptera > Acrididae > Schistocerca > Schistocerca piceifrons. The sequence continues at coordinate 419,531,916 of NC_060149.1, read as the reverse complement.
GTATTATAAATAAAATATAAAACATACTAAATGTTTAATGCTGATTTCAGTACTTAAACATTAATTAAAATTATAGTGCTTCGTCCCATGAATTGAGCCATTCATTTGCTTTAGTTCTGAAATGCCCTGTCCTGATTCTTCTCAGGTAGCTCCATGATGTCCGAGACAGATGTATTCCTGGAAGTGGTTTAGTGGTATCTGTGTAGGCTGTGTACTTGTGCTTCTGGAAAGATGCCCATCCTGTTCTCCACCGTACTTTCAACTCATAGGTGGGTGGAATGTGGTTCCAGACAGGTTTCCTAGACTGTAGCCTATTATGGTGTAAGGAGCTCCATTTATTATTCATTGGCAGATCTTTGAAGATCGACTTATGGCTTATCTTGCTCCACTCTTGAGTCATGTGTAAGAGTCGCGTGAGGTGAGTAGGGGCAATATTCGAGAAATGTGTAGCCATGGAAGAGACGTGGATTTGAGTGTTCCACATATTAGCCCCATCGTATAGTTAAGCTGTACTTCCAGTTTTTTCGGATGATAGCTTGTACTTCACACAGGAGAGCTCTAATAAGTACTGGAATAACCAGTGCTTCTGCCGCTATGCGTAGTGTCTTTATATGGGCTCCTCAGCTTGCTCCAACAGTTTTTCTAATCAAGCTCTTTCTGGTTTTAAATTTTTGTTTGATGTTTTCGAAGTGTTTTTCAAAGATGAGGGAGCCATCTAGGTATATTGCAAAATATTGTATTTTACCTTTCTACCACAAAAAATACCTTTACTTTTCTACTTGGTTTGTGGTTGCTCAGATGGAAACACTATATTTCAGTTTTCTGAGGGTTCCTTGGTGTGAAATTTACTTGTGATATTTAGACGCTTATTTAGTATTCACTCATCCTGTTCATAGTCCTTAGACTGTGTGACTATCGCCATGTCATAATCATAACAAAATTTCCACAGTTTGTATCTGAAACGTTACTTGTCTGTACACTGCAGAAGAGTGGAGCTAGTACTGATCTCTGCGGTAATCCGTTCATGATGGTGAGATATTTACTAGTACCATCTTTGATTGTCACTTTAGGGTAGCGCTTCTCAGCTTAGGCTCCAGAAATTTTGAAATTTTGGGACGTGGAACTGTTTTATTTAGTTTGACAATCGGACCATCTACCCACACGGTTCCGTAGGTTGTTGTTAAGTCAAAAATGTCACAGAGGAGTTTCAGACCTTTCTGGAATCTGACTTGACTGCGTGAGTTTAGGGGCAGAACTTGCTCACAACAGCTATACCCTGTACGGGACCCTGCCTTGTAGAAAGCAACCGCTTCATCAGAATCTTGATAAATTCTCTTATAGATTAGCCTTCCTCATAGCTTACAGCAGACGCTTGGCAGTGCTCTAGGAGGATAGCTTTCTGGGTTACCTTGTGGTTTTCCGCGTTTTAGAATGGTAGGAGTTTTGCGTATCTTCAGCTTCTACATCTACATCTACATTTATACTCCGCAAGCCACCCAACGGTGTGTGGCGGAGGGCACTTTACGTGCCACTGTCATTACCTCCCTTTCCTGTTCCGGTCGCGTATGGTTCGCGGGAAGAACGACTGCCGGAAAGCCTCCGTGCGCGCTCTAATCTCTCTAATTTTACATTCGTGATCTCCTCGGGAGGTATAAGTAGGGGGAAGCAATATATTCGATACCTCATCCAGAAACGCACCCTCTCTAAACCTGGACAGCAAGCTACACCGCGATGCAGAGCGCCTCTCTTGCAGAGTCTGCCACTTGAGTTTGTTAAACATCTCCGTAACGCTATCACGGTTACCAAATAACCCTGTGACGAAACGCGCCGCTCTTCTTTGGATCTTCTCTATCTCCTCCGTCAACCCGATCTGGTACGGATCCCACCCTGATGAGCAATACTCAAGTATAGGTCGAACGAGTGTTTTGTAAGCCACCTCCTTTGTTGATGGACTACATTTCCTAAGGACTCTCCCAATGAATCTCAACCTGGTACCCGCCTTACCAACAATTAATTTTATATGATCATTCCACTTCAAATCGTTCCGCACGCATACTCCCAGATATTTTACAGAAGTAACTGCTACCAATGTTTGTTCCGCTATCATATGATCATACAATAAAGGATCCTTCTTTCTATGTATTCGCAATACATTACATTTGTCTATGTTAAGGGTCAGTTGCCACTGGTTCCAGCAAGGAATATATTCATTCTTGAACTCCTGAGGTATGCTGCGTTTTTCCGCTGCGATCAATATTCCAGTGAATCTGGAGTAATTTTTTGTTGTGAGGTTGATCTATCGAATGTTACGGTTGATCTCTTTCGTGCTCTTACCCCGGTTTGCTTTCCTGAAATTCTACCTTGCTAGGAACTTGGCCGGTGTTCACAATATTTGTGTAATTGTTGTAACCAGTTTCTAGCAAGTGGTCCCAGGTGTTTAATGAACTCCGGGAATAACCTATGAAGTCTAGCAACCTTTCTCACTTTAAGCGTTTTACAGACTTTTCTAGTTCGGTCTCTATATATGGAATAGAGATATTGGTATAGTCCTCGGTTTGAGTATTCAGTTCACTTATTTGTCGCTTTACCTCATTTTAGAAATTTAGGGGCAGGGGAGCCTCTTGTGCTCGTTTTTTTTAAATGTAGGACTATCTGAGATGAGGAGATCTAAGTTTTCTAACCGTAAAATTGGTTTGCTGCTCCCAGTTTACGAATGTCAGACCACCCTTTCCGGGTGCTATAGGTGAAGTCCAGATGGTTCCAGCAAGGAATATATTTATTCTTGAACTCCTGAAGTATGCTGCGTTTTTCCGCTGCGATCAATATTCCAGTGAATCTGGAGTAATTTTTTGTTGTGAAGTTGATCTATCGGATGTTACGGTTGATCTCTTTCGTGCTCTTATCCCGGTTTGCTTTCCTGAAATTGTACCTTGGTTGCTGAAATTATGTTATTAGAAGCAGCTGTAATTCTGTATTAAGTATTAGTGCTCTATGATGGATCACGGAAGCTCGTCAGTCTCTCCTTGTGTTTTGCGTAGGAGGTCCTTAGTTGTTTGTATTTACTAAGCAAAGCTCTGGATTTGTTTCAGTTTGCCATCTTATACGTCGTACGGTATTCAATCCTTTGACAGCAAAAGCTGAATAAATTTCGTTCTGTTCCATTCAGTATGTTAACATTTCACCGTTTTCATCATTACTGTTGTATCCCGAGTCAGTACGGTGACTACTGAAGTCACCTTGGTGGTTTAGGGCTGGCAGAGGCGGGACTGGTCAGCTAATATTAGGTGGCATAAAAGTCAACATTATTGTCGTTCCTGATATGTCGGTTGTTATAGTTTTAACGTTATGTTGTCTAGTAGAGCTGAAACTCTATATCCGTTAATGTAGTCTCATAGGTATGTAGGTTATGGAACCATGGAAATCAGGTGTTATGGCGGCTACAATTCTATGGCCACTAACTTTTCCTCGAACTTCCATTTGTTCTTTGTAGTCTAAGTGTGTTTCCTGTAGTGTTATAATGTCTATATTACCATTCATCGCTAATCTAATAAGCTGCTCACATTTTTCGTCACTTGCGCCTTCTACGGTTGGTTGCAGAACACAAACCTGAGGCCCGATATCTTCGGTCTGGGGCTTCTTAGCAGCGCTGCTGTTTGGCTTCTGTTGCTGCCTCTGTAATCTTCGACCGTAAAAGAAGCAGCATCTGGTGCGGTAGCCATTTGTGTAGGCCTTTAGCCGCCCACTTTGCACGGACCATTGACCGGGGTGTACTGCCTTTGAGTTTGTCTACGCTTCATTGTTATTTAGGACAGGCTCTGAGCCTTGTCCTGTAGCTTTGATATGTCACCTTTCTTCACTGCTCAATAAATTTATTTCGTGCCGGGGCATTTTTTATGATTTTCTTAAGATGGGAACAACAACGTTGTGCCCATTGAACACGAGCAAAGTACTGCGACTGTAGAAAATTCGCTGTTTGGGAACGTAAGTAACGTTAAGGAGAAGGGCTAGACAGATATCGAATGCGAAACAGCGAACGAGAATATCCAAGACCAGAACTCCGTTACCAACAAACATTTATCTGACCCTAGAAAAAAGTAAAACTATCCTCAACCTGATAATTGCTTTGAACACTACAATGCATTAGTAAGCATTCTCATATTGGAGATACACGGTTCTTGGTTTGTCTTGCCCATGCAGGTAGTGGAGGAACTACACTTTAAAGGCGGCTCGGTAACTATATAAATTGAATTTCTTTTAGAAAATGAAATAAATCCTTTAAAAAAAATTGGTAACTGGAAGACCACAAGTCGACAGGACTGGGATAACTCTAAGCTCCCCCCTCCCATAACTGAATGTATAACTAACCTACGCGTTGGGAACATCCTTACTTTTACTTTACCCAGTTTAACGTTTATAGTTTCAGTAAAATCCGTAAAGGACTCAGTGAGGCTTGACGGCGAAGCTTTACCCACAATCTCGATAGATGAATCCAGTCTGCCGCCTGAAACAAGACTGTTTAATAACAACAGTGATAGGTTCATGCTCTATGATTCCTGGACCACCTTTCCCACACTGCTCTCTTTAAATAAACAATTAATATTTGCAGCCCTCCGTTTGATGGACAATTTACGATGGTCACTTGGCCTAATTCTTATGGCAACATAGTCCTTCAGCTGCTCACTAAGTTATGCTGACGGAGTTATAACGCTGTTCGAGATAATACTCTTCATTATACGATAAACCAGCTCGTTTAATTCTGGTTTCCGTCCACTGTTATTCTTGGCTGACGAATCTTCCGATGAATATGTGCTTCCCTCACAAACCTTAAAACTGTTGTCTCTTTGTAAGTCACATAAAATGAGCATCTTGATACAGATCCTCCGTCAAATACGAACCAATATATTTTTGAAAACAGTTTCAAATACACGTCGTTTACTTACCAAACTGCATAGCATAACAAGTCGTTACAAACTGACAGTCTCCAAACGAAATAACCTAACGGTCGTTACAAGCAACAAACGTTTTAAGATGAGTGCTTTCATTGTTTTACCCACAGGCTACTTTTGACGAAAGGGCTTAATATATTGTTGCAGAAGTTTCGAGTGGTTTTACACTCTCAAATAAAAAAAGAACAGTTGCATTTATATAAACGCTTCTAAATTGAATGAAAATTGTGAGCAGCTAAAGAGGACGTCGGAGGTATGAAGTAATTACAATTTCAAAGAGCGGTCAATCATATATGTTGTTCGACATACGAGGGCGTGCTGAAAAGTAATGCCTCTGGATTTTTATGTGAAAAGCTATTCAAATAAAACAAACATTCTAAATATTTGTTCTTCATGAAATTTTTTCGCAGTTGCGAATACGAACAACCATCAGCTGTATAAGGGAATGACGACAGTGAAAATTTGTGCCAGACCGAGACTCGAACCCGCATTTCCCCATTAACGCGAATGGTAGCCGAAATCGGTTTGGCTATCGGTGCACGTCTCGCGGCCAGGCCCAAACTTCCATATGTCGTCATTCCTGTGTCACAACCTGTAGTCGTACATACATTCCTGTACAGGGGAAGATATTTTAATTGAAAGTTGCTGCTTGGTATTGGTGGATAAATACGATATTGCTTCCAGCGGCGGCTATCTGATTTGGTGAAGACTGCCAGTCTCGCTAGCGGGATGAAGGCAGAGCTCGCCATCTGCAGCATCGTGACAGGACTGACTGCGGACCTTTGGTACAGAGCCGAGTGGAAGGTCTGAATCAGAGGCTGAGACGGTTCTGCGACCGTGTGGGCTGCAGATTCCTCGACTTGCGCCATAGGGTGGTGGGGTTTCGGGTTCCGCTGGATAGGTCAGGAGTCCACTACACACAGCAGGCGGCTACACGGGTAGCAGGGGTTGTGTGGCGTGGACTGGGCGGTTTTTTAGGTTAGATGGCCTCGGGCAAGTACAGAAAGGGCAACAGCCTCAAACGGTGCGGGGCAAAGTCAGGACATGCGGGGACCAAGTAGAAATCGGTATTGTAATTGTAAACTGTCGAAGCTGCGTTGGTAAAGTACCGGAATTTCAAGCGCTGATAGAAAGCACCGAAGCTGAAATCGTTATAGGTACGGAAAGCTAGCTGAGGCCAGAGATAAATTCTGCCGAAATTTTTGCAAAGGCACAGACGGTGTTTAGAAAGGATAGATTGCATGCAACCGGTGGTGGCGTGTTTGTCGCTGTTAGTAGTAGTTTATCCTGTAGTGAAATAGAAGTGGATAGTTCCTGTGAATTATTATGGGTGGAGGTTACACTCAACAACCGAGCTAGGTTAATAGTTGGCTCCTTTTACCGACCGCCCGACTCAGCAGCATTAGTGGCAGAACAACTGAGAGGAAATCTGTAATACATTTCACATAAATTTCCTCAGAATGGGACACTCAGATGTTTAGGACGGGTGGTAGGGACAGAGCATCGAGCGACATTATACTGAGTGCACTATCTGAAAATTACCTCGAGCAATTAAACAGAGAATCGACTCGTGGAGATAACATCTTGGACCTACTGATAATAAACAGACCCGAACCTTTCGACTTTGTAAGCGCAGAACAGGGAAACAGCGATCATAAGGCCGTTGCAGCATCCCTGAATATGGAAGTAAATAGGAATATAAAAAAAGGGAGGAAGGTTTATCTGTTTAGCAAGAGTAATAGGAGACCAATTTCAAACTACCTAACAGATAAAAACGGAAATTTCTGTTCCGACACTGACAATGTTGAGTGTTTATGGAAGAAGTTCAAGGCAATCATAAAATGCGTTTTAGGCATGTACGTGCCGAGTAAAACTGTGAGGGACGGGAAAAACCCACCATGGTTCAACAACAAGGTTAGGAAGCTACTGCGCTAGCAAAGAGAGCTTCCCTGCAAATTTAAACGCAGTCAAAACCTCTCAGACAAACGATGTCAAAGTTAGCGTAAGGAGGGCTATGCGTGAAGCGTTCAGTGAATTCGAAAGTAAAATTCTATGTACCGACTTGACAGAAAATCCTAGGAAGGTCTGGTCTTACGTTAAATCAGTAAGTGGATCGAAACAGCATATCCAGACACTCTGCGATGATAATGGCATTGAAACAGAGGATGACACGCGTAAAGTTGAAATACTAAACACCTTTTTCCAAAGCTGTTTCAAAGAGGAAGACCGCATTGCAGTTCCTTCTCTAAATCCTCGCACGAACGAAGAAATGGCTGGGCTGACATCGAAATAAGCGTCCAAGGAATAGAAAAGCAACTGAAATCACGCAACAGAGGAGAGTCCACTGGACCTGACGGGATACCAATTCGATTCTACACAGAGTACGCGAAAGAACTTGCCCTCCTTCTAATAGCCGTGTACCACAAGTCTCTAGAGGAACGGAAGATTCCAAACGATTGGAAAAGAGCACAGGTAGTTCCAGTTTCCAAGAAGGGTCGTCGAGCAGATGCGCAAAACTGTAGGCCTATATCTCTGACATCGATCTGTTGTAGAATTTTAGAACATGTTTTTTGCTCGCGTATCATGTCATTTCTGGAAACCAAGAATCTGCTCTGTAGGAATCAACATGGATTCCGGAAACAGCGATCGTGTGAGACCCAACTCGCTTTATTTGTTCATGAGACCCAGAAAACATTAGATACAGGCTCCCAGGTAGATGCCATTTTCTTTGACTTCCGGAAGGCGTTCGAAACAAAAAAATGGTTCAAATGGCTCTGAGCACTATGGGACTTAACTTCTGAGGTCATCAGTCCTCTAGAAAAATGGCTCTGAGCACTACGGGACTTAACTTCTGAGGTCATCAGTCCCCCAGAACTTAAAAATACTTAAACCTAACTAACATAAGGACATCACACACATCCATGCCCGAGGCAGGATTCGAACTTGCGACGGTAGCGGACGCGCGGTTCCAGACTGAAGCGCCTAGAACCGCTCGGCCACACCGGCCGGCAGTCCTCTGGAACTTAGAACTACTTAAACCTAACTAACCTAACGACATCACACACATCCATGCCCGAGGCAGGATTCGAACCTGCGACCGTAGCGGTCGCGCGGTTCCAGACTGTAGCGACTAGAACTGCTCGGCCACGCCGGCCGGCCGTTCGAAACAGTTCCGCACTGTCGCCTGATAAACAAAGGAAGAGCCTACGGAATATCAGACCAGCTCTGTGGCTGGATTGAAGAGTTTTTAGCAAACAGAACACAGCATGTTGTTATCAATGGAGAGACGTCTACAGACGTTAAGGTAACCTCTGGCGTGCCACAGGGGAGTGTTATGGGACCATTGCTTTTCACAATATATATAAATGACCTAGTAGATAGTGTCGGAAGTTCCATGCGGCTTTTCGCGGATGATGCTGTAGTATACAGAGAAGTTGCAGCATTAGAAAATTGTAGCGAAATGCAGGAAGATCTGCAGCGGACAGGCACTTGGTGCAGGGAGTGGCAACTGACCCTTAACATAGACAAATGTAATGTATTGCGAATACGTAGAAAGAAGGATCCTTTATTGTATGATTATATGATAGCGGAACAAACACTGGTAGCAGTTACTTCTGTAAAATATCTGGGAGTATGCGTACGGAAAGAGTTGAAGTGGAATGATCATATAAAATTAATTGTTGGTAAGGCGGGTACCAGGTTGAGATTCATTGGGAGAGTCCTTAGAAAATGTAGTCCATCAACAAAGGAGGTGGCTTACAAAACACTCGTTCGACCTATACTTGAGTATTGCTCATCAGGGTGGGATCCGTACCAGATCGGGTTGACGGAGGAGATAGAGAAGATCCAAAGAAGAGCGGCGCGTTTCGTCACAGGGTTATTTGGTAACCGTGATAGCGTTACGAAGATGTTTAGCAAACTCAAGTGGCAGACTCTGCAAGAGAGGCGCTCTGCATCGCGGTGTAGCTTGCTGTCCAGATTTCGAGAGGGTGCGTTTCTGGATGAGGTATCGAATATATTGCTTCCCCCTACTTATACCTCCTCAGGAGATCACGAATGTAAAATTAGAGAGATTAGAGCGCGCACGGAGGCTTTCAGACAGTCGTTCTTCCCGCGAACCATACGCGACTGGAACAGGGAAGGGAGGTAATGACAGTGGCACGTAAAGTGCCCTCCGCCACACACCGCTGGGTGGCTTGCGGAGTATAAACGTAGAATGTAGAGTGTGTTCTTTAAGTTTTGGAAACAGATGAAAATCGACTGGATCCGAGTCGGGGCTGTATGGACGATGATTGATGCCCGTGAATCAGAGGCGTCGAATTGTTGCAGATGAAGCAGCGCTCGTGTGTGGCCTGGCATTCTCATGCCGAAGGAGACGGTGTTCCGTGTGTGGACGAACTCTTCGAATTCGAAACTCGATTACATCACGCTGTTTCTCACGCACCGACATAGTTACACTACACGCCGCCATGTTACATGCTACAATTCGGAGCCCTGTAGCGGCAGAGGGCTGCAAATAGGTAGAACGTTAATAACATTTGTTTTATTTAAAAATGCTTAAGAGTTTCCACATAAAAATCTGGAGGCATCACTTTTTAGCACGCTCTCGTAACTTCTGATCATAGTAGATAGTATTCACTACTTCGTTTCAGTAACAGCTGAGCTGGCGTCGTGAAACGCTCTCATACAGGCATAGGGAAGCGAGGTGTCGCTGTGAGACATTTTTTTTAAAGCGAGTTTCCCGTGTAGGTAACCAGATTTTGTTTTCCCACGATTTCCTTGAATTGGCGAGGACGAATGCTGCAATGATTCCTGATATAATACCATGGTCACTTTCTTCCTCTCTCCTGTCCACTGAGATGGTGCTGTGTCTCAAATGACATTATAGACGATACGTTTAGGTCCAGCACTTCTTCCTCAATGACCCTTCTTGCTCAATGTCTTCCTCCGTATAGATATTTGGAAATTTGTGGTGAGTTCCTATGGGACCAAACTGCTGAGGTAATCGGTCCCTAAGCTTACACGCTACTTATTCTAACTTACACTAAGGACGACGCACACATCCATGCCCGACGGAGGACTCGAACCTCCGAGGGGGGATCCGCGCGAACCGTATCAAGGCGCCTGAGACCGCGCGGCTACCACGCGCGGCTGGCGTAGATATCTGACCTTATCATGTGACATATGATAATGTCCCCCATTTTTTTGCTGCGGAGTGAGAAGAAACAGCATATTTTGTACTTACTTATATTTTCATGGCCTTTGGATGTCCAATTACTCAGCCAATCACCCAGTTACTTTAGATGCTTACAAAATTACATATTTATTTAATATGTTTTCAATACTTTTCTTACAGCATTCTTAATTACATTTCTCTGTTCCGAAGTATTCAAATATACACTGCCTTACAAAAAAAGGGAAGCACCCAGAAAACTTGGTCGGATGTCACTGTTGCCTTGTACACGTACACAACGTCGACAAATATGTAAGTGATTAGAATGCCAATTCTCTGTTCAAAAATGTTCAAATGTGTGTGAAATCTTATGGGACTTAACTGCTAAGGTCATCAGTCCCTAAGCTTACGCACTACTTATCCTAAATTATCCTAAGGACAAACACACACACCCATGCCCGAGGGAGGATTCGAACCTCCGCCAGGACCAGCCGCACAGTCCATGACTGCAGCGCCGAAGACCGCTCGGCTAATCCCGCGCGGCCCAATTCTCTGTGACAGGTAGAACGACCATTAGAGTAAATTAGTGTTTTTGCCAGGTCTGGTAGAGTATAAAATGGACGCGAATAATGTCAGATTTTGAATGATCACCGAGAAAGAGACGCGTACTGGTATGAGACAGTGTTACCGACGCCTGACAGTTTGAAAAGCGCCTCATTGTAGGTTTCCATTTATCCAGTTGGTCAAATCGTACAGTATACAAATTTCTGGGGCATTGTATGTGGCAGTGGCCCGATGCTGGCTGCATAGTAACGTGAGGGCAGGCATATTCGTTACCAAGGTTCCGGTCCATAACGCCTGACCACCACAAAGAAGTACCGTAGCACTGTGCAGCAAGCACACCGTAAACCCTTATCGTCTGCGCCTGCCATCCGAGAACAAGTAATGGACTGCCTGCAACATCCTGTGTCATCCCGCGGAAACTAGCAACAGCCGGCCTAGGGAATTACCTTCTCATTCGTAGGCTGCCGTTTAACACTACAATGGAAACGGCTGCGTTTGGAGCGGTACAGTGGTCCGGAAGCATTGACTATCGATGAAATGCATCACATAGTGATCAGCAATGAACCTCGGTTCTGCACTACTCTGTTTGATCATCGTCGGCGGCATGGCGGCGACCTGGGAAGAGGTCCCATTCTTGCAGAGCTTTGTAGAGCCACAACGGTGGTACTACTGATGTCATGGTGTGATCAGCCGTAAGTTATGACTTCAGACCACGATTGGTTTGTTGAGGGAATTCTGATGGTTAAACGATACGTCAAGGACGATATGTGTGCTCATATGTTACCTCTCAAGCGCCAGTATCGTGGTGCAAGTTTTCAACAGGACAATGCTCGTCCAGAGATGTCACGTGTCTCTGCACTGCTTGATATTGAATTACTCCCATGGCCAGTAAGATCCCCAGATTTGTCCCCAATAGAACATGTGTGGGACCAGCTAAGACATCAACTCCGTCCTAGTGCCAGTATAAAGGATGTCAAGGAGTAGTTCCAACAGTTCTGGACCAAATTGCCTCAGGAGAGGATACAACGCCCTTATGACACCCTTCACAACCGAATCAGTAAATGCAACCAGGCCAGAGAGGGTTCAACATCATATTGCCAAGGGCAGGGGACTCGTGCTGCCAAGAGCTTTGTAATCTGACTCGAGTTTGTATTCACTGAAATAACATCTCTTACCCTCTCAACATGCGAAGTTTCATTTCGTTTCCTCTTCCCCTCCTAGATGCAGTGAATCTATGTACCTATCGCTTGAGCCTTGTCCCGCAGTTATGCAGGGTCAGCCATCGTTAATCGGATTTGGCATGTTAATGGGGGTGGCCAGATGCCCTTCCTGCCGCCACCCCATACCCCCTGGGACGGAATTAGTGTATCCCTACTGTCTGCGGCGAGTGTAATCAATGGAATAGTGCGAAAGTGTTCAGATGCCTGCGAGCCGTATAACTGAGGCGGAACATCGGGACCAGCCCGGTATTCACCAAGCGGGATGTGGAAAACCGCCTAAAAACCACATCCATGTTGGCCGGCACATCGGCCCTCGTCGTTAATCCGCCGGGTGGATTCGATCCGGGGCTGGCGCGTCTACCCGAGTCCAGGAAGCAGCGCGTTAGCGCTCTCGGCTACCCTGGCGGGTTCCTGGATGCAGTGAATAAATTTCCTTATTAATTCTTTAACAAGTGAAAATAACTGTATTGCACTGGGAATGTATCATAAGTGACAATCGTTCGGAATTCCTGGTAAATTTTATGCTGGTCATTACTGGATATAAACAATAGAGAGTAGAGTTTAACACTGTAAGCTATAGACAGTTTCTTGTTCTGGAGCCGACTGACCGATGTTCGTCTACCTTGAAGGCGATCAAATAGTGTAGCTGCCGTGATTCGAGCAACTGACTCCAAAAACCTCCTCAACACCGAATTTTGCTGTTAAGGAGGGTGGAACAGATAATCCGCGTACTATAAATATTCTGTCGCCCATATGCTTGGCAGCCTGGTAGACGAGGGAAGACGGTCGAACGATAAATATTCTGTTGGCTACATGTCTGGCAACCTGGTAGTAGAGGGAACTGTTGTGCTACGAAGTCCAGTGGCATGTTCTAGACAGTATGCGGTAGGACACTGTCTTGTCGGAATACGCCACCAGGGTTATGTGAAAGTAAGGAAATAGCTTCAGCATTAACGATTTCCCCGACGTTATGACTGTTTATGAGATTACCCACAGTGCCTGATATCACCGCCGTAGTTCGGACCTATAGACACCTGCGGTGCGGATCTTAGCTGCGGAGATTTTGTCATAACTAACCCACACATATAGCAGCTACAGCAATTTTTATAAAGAAAAGCTTGTAACTCAGGAGTTAAGGTTCATTATTAAACTGCATTAAATTTTATTACAAAATTTTCCACTTAATCAATCGATGAGACTGAGAAAACGAAAGCAATTTAAATCATTAATGTATTCAACATGATTTATCAACATAGCTACGAAGAATTATTTTTTAAAGAAAAGGGCAAAGAATTTAGATTCATATCGAAGCAAAAAAAGTCAGCGTTTCAGCATTGAAAATAACATGTAACTGTAAGCTAAAATATTTGTTAGGCAAATACAAGATACAAAAGGAATGCAACAACCAAGCAAAATTTGTTTATATTTAATACAAATACGTCCACCTCCGTAGCTAAGTGGTCAGCCTGTCTGGCTGCTCTGCGGATGACCTGGGTTCGATTCCCGGTAGTGCCAAAGATTTTTCCTAAGTGGGAGGACTAGTACGGTTGTACTCAGCCTGGTGAAGCCAGCTGTGAGCTACTTGAATTAGAAATAGCGGCTCCAAGTTCAAGAACGCCGGTAACGGTCAGTGGAGCTGTGTGCTGAACCCACTCCCTTCTATACCGCATCCAGTGATGCCATTAGCAGAGGATGACACGGCGGTCGGTCAGCCTCAATTATCCCATCAGGGCCAGAATGCTGAGCTTTTTTTGCTTGCTAATTCAGATACAATACTTTCCCAAGCAACCATATTTAAAATAAGAGTTTCAAATAACCTTACTGACTTATTTATTTGCGCTTACACTTCATATTAACCAAGCTATTGTTAATATCTTGATAAAGTAGTTGTCTTAAAACATAACGGAGCGATCCCAAATCGTTGAATACATCTTCAGTCCAAAAAAATTCAAGACTGGATAAATGGCCGGCCGCGGTGGTCTCGCGGTTCTAGGCGCGCAGTCCGGAACCGCGCGACTGCTACGGTCGCAGGTTCGAATCCTGCCTCGGGCATGGATGTGTGTGATGTCCTTAGGTTAGTTAGGTTTAAGTAGTTCTAAGTTCTAGGGGACTGATGACCACAGCTGTTAAGCCCCATAGTGCTCAGAGCCATTTGAACCATTTTTTTTTTTTGAGACTGGATAAATAATATATAGAGAAAAGTAAAGGTGGTGGCTTTAATGCTTCAGATGTTCTACATAGTCTTCCCCAACACGAGTATACACACGGAATATTAATACAACCATGTAAAAATATCAGGAAAGTCCTTCTCTGGCATGTTGTTCAACTCGCACGTCACATTCGCACCTGCGTCGCTCTTGAAATTACAAGGAAATCCAGACCTTTAGCTGCTTACAGGCGTTAATAAATACCAACGGCGACGGTTGAAAATGTGTGCCCCGACTGGAACTTGAACCCAGTATCTCCTGTTTAAATGGCAGACGCTCTATCCGTCTGAGCAACCAACGACACAGTGAATAGTGCGACTGCATGCTCCTCGTGAGACCCACATTCTCAACTTACTGTCCACACACTACATTAGTTCTGTCTCTCCCCACTATCTGTCCTTTCGGACGTGTCCGGAAAAACAGGTACCATCTTCATATAGATAAGGCTTACCGGCCAATGATCTGCTTCAGTGTGGATGCACTCACATTGCCCGAACTCCTACGGGAATTGGTAGACTAACTGCCGCGAGTACTGAGTATAGTGGTCAGGGGCACTACAAATGTAGTGGGTGGACAGTAACTTGAGAATGTGGGTCTCACGGGGAGCATGCCAGAGATCAATCCATACAGTGGCGCTATCCCCCGTGCCCTCGGTGACTCAGACGGCTAGAGCGTCTGCCATGTCAGCTGGAGATCCCGGGTTCGAGTCCCGGTCGGGGCAGGCATTTTCAGCTGAGGGTCTGAATTTCCTTGTAATTTCATTCTTCGACAGCTGCAAGATCACCAATCTTGTCCGAGAGAAAAGATACCATTTTCATATTCGTCGGTCTTGGTGAACCATCAGAGACCCATGCTGCACTTCGACGATTTGTGGTAAATTTGTATTGTAACACCAAGCCTCGTCACCCATGATGACATTTTACAGAAAAGGGTGGTCGAACTTTCCCAGGTGGAAGCTCCCGGTCATCAGTGCCATACGATCATTTCATTCACTCCATCTGTTTTGCAGGCATAAGTACCAGGTAAGTTCTTACAGTCACCTCGATATTAGGGAAATAATCTTTGAAGGTCTACAGGTCCCGGTCTGGATGAAAAGAGATATGGAACAAATCGGTTATCACTTCAAACTGACGAAATTCCGAAAAACATTTAGAAGTCAAAGCGATTTTGTCAGCTGAAGTGCCTCGCGTTTGACCAGAGGACACAAAAAACCTGATTTGATAAAAATGGCAAAAGGGTGTGTGGTGGGGGTTAAGGGTGAAAGCTGAGCAAATTCGTGTTAGCTGACCACTGAAAAATTCAGCCGAATGAACCAATACAATGTAATTACATCTACGTCTTTTACGACTATAAGAGGGCCCGAACCCCATTATTCAAGAAAAATTATTTTGGTGCTGACCCTTTTAAGATGCGAGCCCACCCTGCACGTAAATGCGGCCCTGCTTGGTAGTTGAACAAGTCTATGATATCTAACGAAATCCGGCACGACTGCACTATCTCATCAAAAGTATCCGGACTCCTGTGTCATGTTGAATTGACCCCAAGATGCCACTAGAGGCGATCCAGCCAGTATAGGAGGAGGTGGGGTGTGTTATGTTGTCAGCAGAGAAACAGTAGCAGCAGTGCTGGTAGGTCAATAGAGTTCAGTGATTGGTTGTCACCGAAGTAACATACAGATCAGGGACATTTCAACGTTTCTAACGTTACCCAAGTTGACTGTTTGTGATGTGATTATGAAGTAGAAACGAGAAAGAACAATCGCAGATAACCTGAAACCAGATCTCGTGTACTGAAGGACAGGGATCGTCGAGCATTGTGGAGCGTGGTTGTAAAAAAATGGCATGAACTGAGCAGAAGGAATCACTCGTGAGCTCCAAAGTGTTACCGGCAGTCCATCTAGCACAATGACTGTACATAGGGAGTTAAAAAGAATGGGGCACAATGGTCGAACAGTTCCTCGTAAGCAACAACTTTCTATAATCAATGCTAAGCGGCACTTGAGTTGGTGGAAAGAGTGGCGACGCTGCACGGGGCAGTGGGTGGCTGGATACGAGTGTTTTGGAGTGATGAATCACGCTATACTGTGTGGCAATACGATGGAAGGGTTTGCCGAAAGCCTTGAGATCGTTACCTGCCATCATGTTTAGTGTCCACAATGAAGTACAACGGAGATGTCGTTACCGTATGAGGGTGTTTTTCATGTTTACAGTTTGATACGCTTATTGCGCTTAATAAAACGCTAAATGTGGAATAATATGAACACATTTTATAGCGTTGTGTTCTGTATATAGTGAAGAAACAGCTCGGAGACATTGATTGTTTATAACAGCATGACAGTGGACTCTGTCATAAAGCAACATCTATGATGCAATGGTTTGTTGCTAATAATATTCGCGAAATAGACTGACTTGTCCTGATTCCCGGACCGAAAGCAGTGGAAAGCCGGTGTGTTGAGTTAGAATGTCGATTTCGCTCCAGACCCCAGCATCCAACATCCCTGCCTTCTCTGCGTTCGGCTCTTGAGGAAGAACGGGCTGCCATTTCTCCACAGAAATTCAGACAACTCATTGAAAGTGTCCGCAGCAGAGTTCAAACTGACACAAAGACGAAGGATCGACGCCGGCCGCTGTGGCCGAGCGTTTCTAGGCGCTTCAGTTTGGAACCGCGCGACCGCTACGGTTGCAGATTCGAACCCTGCCTCGGGCATGGAAGTGTGTGATGTCCTTAGGTTAGTTAGGTTTAAGTAGCTCTAAGTTCTAGGGGACTGATGACCTCATATGTTAAGTCCCATAGTGCTCAGAGCCATTTGAACCATCTGAACGAAGGGTCGACACACTCCATATTAATGTCTACTAATGTGTGTACGGGTACTTTTGTTCTGATAGTGCATGTAGGACAGCATAAGTTTAGTTAGATAGCCCTACGATGCTTCTTTTTGCTTAAATTTCCATTTGTACGTCTATTCCTACATTTAATTTCCTGTAGGTCTCGTTTAGTTCTATTCCTTCTTGCTGGTGCAATTACATCAGGTACAAGAGCGAAGCTAAACACTGACCAGTATGTCACTTGCTTGAAATCACATCGAAACATCTCCAGCACGAGTTATCTTGCGGCGATCTGTTAATGTAACATACCGCCGGTGACGCAGAGGCCACTGCGGCTTGATATGAGTCAGAAGAACGTCATCCTACAGCACTAGGCGCAACTAAGTATTCTACAGCACTTCATAATAAACTTAATGTCTACACAAGAATATTTTGAGAATAGCATACAGAGAAACGACACGAAACAGCTCATTTCTAAAAACATACAATACTATGACAAAATATTTCAATGCAACACAAACAATTACTTTTAACTGAATACTGGCACATGTTAAGTTAAACCTCGACAAAACTGGAAGCTGCTTTAAATTAAAGCAAACAAAGCGATACATACAGAGGTTACAGAAGTCATGGGATATCTCTTAACATCGTGTCGGACCTCCCTTTGCCCGGCATAGTGCAGCAGCTCGACATGGCATGGACTCATCAAATCATTGGAAGTCCCCTGCATAAATATTGAGCCATGCTGTCTCTATAGCCGTCTATAATTGCGAAAGAGTTGCCGGTGCAGTATTTTGTGCACGACTGATCTCTGGATTATGTCCCATGAATGTTCGATGGGATTCATGTTAGGCGATCTGGGTGGCCAGATCATTCGCTCGAATTGTCCAGAGTGTTCTTCATACCAGTCGTGAACAATTGTGGCCCGAAGATATGGCGCATATTCATCCACAAAAATTACATCGTTGTTTGGAAACATGAAGTACATGAATGGTTGCAAATGGTCTCCAAGTAGCGGTATATAAACATATCCAGTCAATGATCGGTTCAATTGGACCAGAGGACACCGTGCATTCGATATAAACACAGCCCACATCATTATGGAGCCACCACTAGGTTGCATAGTACTTTGTCGACAAAATGGGTCCGTGGCTTCGTGGGGTCTGCAGCACACACGAGCCCTACTGTCAGCTCTTAGAACTAAAATCGGGACTCATGTGACCAGACCACGGTTGTCCAGGGGTCTACGGTCCATACATACATGAAGATGGTATAGTTAAGGCTCACCGGCCATTTGACTATCTTCTTCTGTGCAGATGCACAAACAGTGCCCAAACTCTTACGGGAATCGGCGGTAAAGCCGCGAGTAATGAGTATGATGGGCAGGGGCACTATGAATGTAGTGCGGGACAATAAGTTGCGAATGTGGGTCTCACGGGAGTCGTGACAGAGATAAGTCCCTGCAGTCACACTATCCTCTATGTTCTCGGTGGCTCAGCTGGATAGAGCGTCTGCCATGGAAGCAGGAGATCCCGGGTTCGAGTCCGGGTCGGGACACACATTTTCAACTGTCCCTGTTGACTTATATCAACGCCTGCATGCAGCTAGGGGTATTCATTTCATTGTAGTTTCAGTCTACGGTCCAATGAATATGGTCACGAGACCAGGAACGGCGCCGCAGCCGATGTCGCGCTGTTAGCAAAAGCACTCGCGTTGGTCGTCTGCTGCCATTAATGCCAACTTTCGCCGCACTGTCCTGACGGATACGTGCGTCGTATATCCCACATTGATTTCTGCAGTTATTTCTCGCAGTGTTGCATCTCTCTTAGCATGTACACCTCTACCCAATCGTCGCTGCTCTCGGTCGTTTAGTGAAGGCCGTCGGCCACTGTGTTATCCGTGGTGAGAGGACATGCGTGAAATTTGGTATTCTCGACACACTCTTGGCACTGTGCAGCTCGGAATATTGAATTCCCTAACGACATCCAAAATGTAATGTCCAATGCGTTTAGCTCTGAATATCATTTTGCGTTCAAAGTCTGTTAATTCCCGTCTTGCCACCGTAATCACGTCGGAAACCTTTTCACATGAATCACCTGAGTACAAATGACAGCTCCATCAATCCACTGACCTATACCTCGTGAATGCGATATTATCGCTATATCTATATGTGTACTTCGCTGTCTCATGACTTTTCTCACCTCAGTGTAAATATGTATGGTTCTCGAAATAATGGAAACAGCCATTTTCCTGAAAACAGCTTATTTGTGAGATGGCAGCTCTGATCGTCCTCATTGAACGAGTTGGCGCTGTGGTTAACATACTGGACTGTTTGGGAGGAATGGTGATCAAATACCCCTTCGGGTATCTTCATTTAGGTTTTCTGTGGTTTCACTAAATCGATTAAGGGTTGGGTTGGGTTGGGTTGTTTGGGGGAAGAGACCAAACAGCGAGGTCATCCGTCTCATCGGATTAGGGAAGGACGGGGAAGGAAGTCGGCCGTGCCCTTTCAAAGGAACCATCCCGGCATTTGCCTGGATCAATTTAGGGAAATCACGGGAAACCTAAATCAGGATGGCCGGCCGCGGGATTGAACCGTCGTCCTCCCGAATGCGAGTCCAGTGCGCCACTTCGCTCGGTAAATCGATTAAGGCAAATATTTGGATGGCGCCGTAGCGGAGTACACGATTTATTTATTCCATCATTCTTCCCCAAACCTAATTTTATGGAAGCAGATGACTAGAAGTGGTTAATTTGTGAATATTTTTCGAAAAAAGGTAGTGTGTATTGTAGTCTACGATGTATATGACAACGGTCCGATTGGCTCGTTCAAATGTTCAAGTGTGTGTGACTTCCTAAGGGACCAAACTGCTTAGGTCATCGGTCCCTCCACTTACACACTACTTAAACTAATTTATGCCTGAGGGAGGGCTCCAACCTCCGCTGGGAGAGGCGCCGCAGTCCGTGACATGACGCCTCAAACCACGCGGCCACTCCGCGCGGCGCATGGCTCGTGCCAAAGTACCACCACCGAAAAGGAATTTTGGAGTAAAAGCAGCCCTTAATGATAGAGTTCACCAAATACTGTCATGGATTGTCACTAGGAATAGTAAAACTAATATGACACACATAGGTTCAGAACTCAGTTACCATTTATTTCTGTAATCAGCGTTTCATGTAAACTCTACAAAATGAATATTCACGACCAAGTGTGTTTGTGTGTGCGTGTGTGTGTATGTGTGTGTGTGTGTGTTTGTGTGTGTGTGTGTGTGTGGTGTGTGTGTGTGTGTGTGTGTGTGTGTGTTTTGTGTGTGTGTTTTGTGTATAGGGGGATGTGTGCGTGGGTGGATGGGAGGGGTTGGGGGAGGTCTGGACATTCAACAGCGAGGTTATTAGCATCCTCTAGGTGTCATTGTCCAATTAGGACTATCACAAAATGCAAACTCTGTTCAGGCTACTAAAATCAACCAACGACGACTGGAAGAGACTAATGCGATGTGATAAGCCACTCTGCATGCCGCTTACCAACATCAGATGATTTAAAACTGATTCCAGCAATCTGGTAAACCTGGAGTGCATTTTCGATTAACTTGCTACGAATGCAGAGCAGCGAAGTGTTTTGAGGGCATTTAACAATATCAGATGCATACTATGGAATAGATGTTGGCTCATAATAGGAGCACAATGTTGCAAGATGTCAATGTCCCATTCCACACTGCTAGTTATAATTTGGAGTTTTTTGAGGAACATATGAATGAATTTCAGCATCGATATCGCCCAGATAATTCATTTTACTTTTATAATACTGTGCATGCTGGGCCGTCTACAGCAGAGTACCCGGCGCAGATTTTCTTTCCCGTCACTACTGACGAAACCAATCGCAGCATTGCGTAACACATGGTTCACAATTCCTCTGAAAACAATTGATTAGTCGTAAACGTCCGTTACGCAAAGAATGGCAGCAGTATCCATACATATTATAAAAATGAAAGTATATATATGGTGTCTCACCTAACTCTGCCATCTCAAATATCTCTGGAACAACAATAGATGTTCAAAAACGGTTTTCACCAACATGAACGTACGGCAGGGGCTTAGGAAACCAAATACTATGCGAAATTATAAAACATAAACAAACACTATTTTCAACACAAACTTATATATTTTTAAATGGATACTCCCTATTATTTCGTATGCAATCAACAGCGTGAAAAATCACAAAAATAATGGCGTTCGTTGCATTGCAATACGTCACTTACATCCCGAGAAATTGCGAAGCGAAGTTGAGACGCTTGAAATAAATGAAGCGCACAGCTAGCGCACGTCCTGCGACTCAAGCGTCCACCTCACGCTGCCGGTAATCGTGATGTGATTGACGTACTACGTCAGTGGAGTGTTAATATATGGTGTGGTATTGTATGACAACACATCATTGGGCCATATTTCATTGATGGCACTCCTAAAGGGGGATAGTTTAGCCCCTTCTTGAGCTGTACCTTACTTTAACCAGTCCACCTCTTATAATGTGTCAAATAATGCGATATAAGAATGATGGATGTCCTGCGCATAATGTTTATTGTTGCGAAATGACAACTAGAGGTACAATCAGTGGTAACATACTTGGTCTCACGTTTCTAAACGTCATAAGTTCTGAAATATGTGGCTTGTAAAGGATAACAACGGCGTCACAGTTTCTGACGTAATGCATAGCATGTAGTACTGTGCTGAGAGCAGGGGATGCCTGCACTGGCGCTTGTATCCTGCCGTAAACATACCAATATCACCACGGCAAGCTCTACCTTCGGTATACAAGTGTCTCGTAATCTGGTCTGCTGAACTGCGCTCATACTGTAACGTAATTTACATACGTTGCCACATTAAAACCTGTTTTCTTGTGGCTTGTTACATTTGCCGTCATCTAGTCGATATGCCGGCCTTCAGTAATGAAGAAAAACTAGATATTACTTTCATTTATGGCGAATGTCACAGAAATGCAACCGCAGCTGTGACACTGTATGCTAAACGCTATCCAGATCAGCGGTGTCCGTCACATCGAACCATTGGCAACATCTGCAAGAGACTCACGGAAACATTGAATGGACAGCGATATGCATCATTTCTTCAACTCACACTGGCGCTCCTCATGAAGGATCTAGGATTGGAAAGTCGTCTATCAGTGTGGTTCCAACATGATGGATGTCCCGCACACAATGCAAAAGTTGCCAGAGACGTTCTAGATGCGACATTTCCAAATAGGTGGATGGGGCGGGGAGGTACTGTGTGATGGCCAGCACGGTACCCCGACTTGACGCCGTTAGACTTCTTTCTCTGGGGTGCAGCAAGAAACAGTGTATCAAGTACCCACAAAGACAGTAGAGGATATACAACATCGTATTACTGCGGCGTGTGCGGCATATCTGTAGAAACTCTACAATCTGTGCAACACTCACTCGTTACCCATCTGCAAACGTGTATTGATGCAAACGGAGGGTACTTCGAAGATATGTTGACATGACACAGTTTCATTGGTCAAGATGTGGGTGTATTTTCTATGCTGCATGTAATGCACAAAAATGCAGTTCTGTGGGCGACAAGGCACTAGTAAATGTGTTTAGCAAAGTGAATTCAAGTGTGTTATCTCTAACTGTAGCTCTAGTTGTCATTCTGCTAGAATAAACATACATTTACAATTTGAAAAACGTAACTTTGCGTTGGACGTGTTACTTGTTTATTTTTGCGGGTTGTGCATACCTTCCCATTGTGTGAGCCCTTGACACAAGTAGCATGTGGTGCACGCTTGAGTCTCAAGACGTGTGCAAGCTGTGCGCTTCGTATATTTCAAGCGTCAACTTTGCTTCGCAATTTCTCGGGATGTAATTGACGTATTGCGATGCGACCAACGCCATTATTTTTATGATTTTTCATGCTATTGATTGCATACGAAATAATAGGGGGTATCCATTTAAAAATACACGAGTGTGTGGGGCGAGTGGTTGGTAGAGCTGGTCATAACAAGCATATTTCGCATAGTAATCCACATCCGCATTCCTTAGCGTACGGCGCTATGCGTCGTTGAACAGCGCCGAGCGCCGCCATCCGAACCGTCACGGTTGTATGTCTGGAAACGCCGTAATCGACATAGTTGCGGATATTCCAGGCGGGACAACGCTGCGGGTTTTCCGCCTCTTACTGGGACGTGAACGCGTCGCGTTTGGCTGTGCAAATGATTGTTTGATGAGTGTTGCATAGAGGACAGCACCTGTGCACACTGCGGAGTCTGGTTCGCCCTGCGTCAGTTTGTCAACAAACGAGGACATTCTTGTGTTTGTTACTGTGTGGAGCAGACAGGAAATGGCAGACATACACTGTGCGCACGGGGCAGCGGGTGAAAATGCTCACGCTGCCCAACGATGGATTGGACGCAGAGGACCTGTACCTTCGCCGGCCCGTTCCCCGAATTTAACGCCTGTAGATTTTTTCTGTGGAAAAAGTTGAAAGACGCTGTCTGCAAGGACGTACCAACTACATCCGATAATGCGATATTACTGTAGCCTGCTCGGACATCTACATCTACATATATACTCCGCTAGCCACCAAGCGGTGTGTGGCGGAGGGCACAATTCGCGCCAAAGTCACATTCCCCGTCCCCCTCCCCCCGTTCCATTCGCGGATCGCGCGAGGGAAAAACGACTGTCTGAACGCCTCAGTACGAGCTCTTATTTCCCTTATCTTTGAATGGTGATCACTGCGCGATTTGAATGTTGGTGGTAATAATATATGCTCTACATACTCGGTGAAGATCGGATTTCGAAATTTAGTGAGCAGCTCCTTCTGTTTAGCGCGCTGTCCATCTGCAAGTGTGTCCCACTTCAAACTTTCTATGAGATTTGTAACGCTCTAGCGATGACTGCATGCACCAGTCACGGCCGGCCGGAGTGGCCGAGCGGTTCTAGGCGCTTCAGACTGGAACCGCGCTACGGCTACGGTCGCAGGTTCGAATCCTGCTTGGTGCATAGATGTGTGTGATGTCCTTAGGTTAGTTAGGTTTAAGTAGTTCTAAGTTCTAGGAGACTGATGAATGGAACAAATGGCTCTGAGCACTATGGGACTTAACTTCTGAGGTCATCAGTCCCCTAGAACTTAGAACTACTTAAACCTAACCAACCTAAGGACGGCTTTCTAATATTGAGAGATAACTACCAGTCGCAACACCAGGAATTTATTTTCTGCAAATACTCATTGATTTGTTCACAACTTTCGTGTGATACTACTTTCCTGTAGACTACAGCATCATCGGCAAACAGTCTAAGGCCGCTGTCAATGCCATCAACCAGATCGTTTATGTAAATCGTAAAAAGCAGAGGACCTATTACGCTGCCCTGAGGCACACCTGAAGTTACGCTTTTTACTGTTGAAGTCACCCCGTTTAGGACGACATACTGCTTCTTGTCTGTTAGAAAACTTTCTATCCAACCGCATATGTCATCGGATAGACCGTAAGGGCGCACTTTTTGTAGCAAGCGACAGTGCGGAACTGAGTCGAACGCCTTTCGAAAGTCGAGAAATATGGCATCAACCTGGGAGCCGGTATCTAGAGCCTGTTGTATATCAGGCACAAAGAGGGCCAGCTGTGTCTCGCATGACCGCTGTTTACTAAAATCGTGCTGGTTCTGCAGATGAGATTCTCAGAGTCTAGAAAGGTCATTATGTCTGAACACAAAATATGTTCCATGATTCTACAACAAATCAATGTCAGTGAAATTGGCCAGTAATTATGTGCATCCGATATTCTACCCTTTTTATAGATTGCTATGACATGAGCCTTCTTCCAGTTCCGTGGAACTTTCCGCTGTTCCAATAATCTCTGATAGATGATGGATAAGAATGGTGCTATATTTGTAGCATAGTCAACATAAAATCTTACGGGGATACCGTCTGGGCCAGATGCCTTCCTGGTGTCTAACGATCTTAACTGTTTTACAATCCCAGATACACTGAACACTATGCTAGCCATCCTTTCGTTTGTTCGATAATTGAAAGGGGGAATGGTGCTGCAGTCCTCTACCGTAAACGGGTTTTTGAAGGCTACGTTTAGAATTTCGGCCTTCTGTTTACCATCATCAGTTACATTACCCGTACTGTCAGAAAGAGAAGGTATTGAATTATTTGTAGCGTTCATATATTTTACGTATGACCAAAATTTTTTGGGGTTATTTTTAGAATATGCAGATAAAATATTGCTTTCAAATTCGTTAAAAGAATCTCTCATTGTCCTTCTGACAGCTGCTTTCATTTCGCATAATTTCTGTTTGTCAGTGGGGCAGTGACTATGTTTAAAACGACTGTGCAAAATTCTCTGCTTTCTCAGCAGCTGACTAATACGTTTGTTGTACCAAGGTGGATCCTTTCCCTCCCCTATACTTTTGTTAGGCACGTACTTCTCTAGCACATGGTGGACAATACCTTTAAATTCCGACCAAAGATGGGGCATGGATGTGTGTGATGTCCTTAGGTTAGTTACGTTTAAGTAGTTCTAAGTTCTAGGGGACTGATGACCTCAGAAGTTAAGTCCCATAGCGCTCAGAGCCAAGAGCCGACCAAAGATGCTCAATATCTTTGTGTCCCGCGGTCAATGCTTGGAGCTGACTATTAAGATATTCATTAATGACACTTTTATTTGCTTTCCCAAACAAGAAAACTCTACGCAGTTTTTTGGTTCTTTTGCAACTTCCACTGACATAGAAGCCACAACGACATTATGGTCGCTAATACCTTCTTCTAGATCAACTTCGTCAAAAAGATCAGGTCTGTTTGTTGTCAAGATATCTAATATTTTCCCATCTAGAGTTGGTTTTCTAACCAGTTGCTCGAGGTTGTAAGTTGACAGCACTCCTAGAATAACTTCACACGAATCTTTGCTTCTGCCCCCTGTGATTAACGAGTAATTTTCCCAGTCAATGGATGCTAAATTAAAGTCTCCAGCTATAACTAATGGATAATTTGGATATTTATTTCCTGTGTACTCAAGACTTTCCCTGAAACGTTCTGCGACGTTTGTTGCGGATGCTGGTGGCCTATAAAAACATCCTGATACAATGGTCAATCCTTGTCTGATTGACATCTCCGCTGAAACGCTAGCACTAGTGCAACAGTCGTTCCATACCAGACTAGAAGCGTGTTTTGCTGCTCCCGGTGGTCATTTTGAACACAACATGGGATGGTCATTTGTCTCTTTACTGGCCAGATCCTCACAACTAGTGTACGCACTTGTGTTGTTCTAGAGTGCGTGCTACCACAGGTATTGTACAAGTGTCGTTGTGGGAACTTTTCAAAATATGACACCTCGTAAATTACTTGCACTAGAGTCCTGCAACAAACACCACTGATATTCTGATTTACCCTACTTTTAGTTTATTAATATCACTAGGTATTGTTCTATTTAAAATTGTGTATGTTTGCACAAAAAATACACTTTTTAAGT
The DNA here is from genome assembly GCF_021461385.2 of Schistocerca piceifrons. NCBI lineage: Eukaryota > Metazoa > Arthropoda > Insecta > Orthoptera > Acrididae > Schistocerca > Schistocerca piceifrons. Next base: position 419,505,500 of record NC_060149.1, on the reverse strand, counting down.
ATAATTACAATCTGTTGACTGGCTAGTAATACGAGCCCCTGACTACCAATCCATTCTGTGGAAACTGCACATCAATAGCACTTTCCATTCGCGCAATATCTGAGGCGCAAGCTTGAGGTGATTCATCCTGTCTAGTTATATCCACCGATGGTGTGTACGTGTACGAAGTTTGATCGATATCAGACCATGTCTTCTGGGTGCTTCACTTTTTTGCCAGCAAGTGCAACATTTCAACTTCATAATGACAATTTCGGAAGGACGTAGGGAAGTGTAGTGACACGCCGAATTTCAAGAACCTTGCTGCACAACGTCGACTGAAACTTCTACAAGGTAGCTGTTTCAACAACGAATCACTGTGTGTGCATTACGTTGTGCAGGCAGCTGCAGAGAAAAGCATCCTCTACTGTCGAGAAACCGACATAGAGTGACCAATGCATGGCGTGGCAGATCTAATAAATTTTTTTCTGTTCTATGTTACTTGTTTTAGTTGTACACTGTTAATGTACCTAGGTAAATAATCAGTAAAGTAACATTCAAAGAGAAATTTAAGGCAAGTGATTACAAGCCATAGAATCGTTGAACAACTTTGACGCAAAATGACAGGTTTGGCAGCAAACAAGTATTAACGAGGCAATTCTCATAGTTATCATAATTCGTAGACGGGTTTCAGATCAGATTTTGTTAACAATTAAAATAAGTTTGTTTATTCCGCAGGAAATGATCGGAAGTATAAGGGGCAGTCAAATGAAAATGAGACAGATGGAAAAAAGTAAGTTAAGTGGTTATTACTTCAAAATAATCCCTTAATTGTTTATACATTTATCCCGCTGTGAGACAAGACGGTCAATGCCTTCATGGAAAGATGTTTGCTCTTGTATGCGGAACAATGACTGTACCCTGGCGTGCATCTCTTCATCCGAAGCAAACTACCGGCTTCGAATGTCTTTCTTTACGGCTCCAAAAATGTGGAAATCGTATCTACATCTACGTGATTACTCTGATATTCACAATAAAGTGGCTGGCAGAGGGTTCAATGAACCACCTTCAAGAATCTGGAGAGATGGGGATTGTATGGAGGATGTGTAAAGGCTTTCCAAAGAAACTTCTGCAGCGTAGTCGAAACACATTTGGAATCATGTAGGCGGGCATTATCCTGTAACAGAATAATGCTGTCCGACAACATTCCTCGACGTCTGGACTCGATGGCGTGATCGATTTTTTGTAAACTGTCCACATACTGCTCTGCGTTAATTGTGGCGTCGTATTCCGGAAAGTCAATGAGCAGCGGGCCCTTGCAGTTAAAGAAAAAGGTCATCACGACTCCATGAGAGGATTGACTTCCTTGTCTCGCTGTAGGATAAACGTATTAACAGTCATGGTGATTACTTTTGAAATAATAAGCAATTTACTTACTTTTTCCCACGGGTCTCGTTTTCATTTCACTGTCCCTCATACATGCAGGGTGGTCATAAACAGTCTGAAAAGCTTGTAAGGTTGTTGCAGGGTAAGTTGTGCTGAAAAATAATTGTTAAGAAAAAATTCGATACGTTGCACCATTTCCGAGTCAGTTGGCACTGAAGTCAGCCAAGCAGGCCGTTGCGCGGGCAGATTCAAGCGGCCCGCCAGAGACGGTGTCGCCAAACGTGTTCTTCGTTTGGTTTCCTAAAACCGAACAAGAGAGCGATACAAAAATTGGACATGAGATGGTAGTAAGTATCAAACCAGAGCCAAAGGCTGAGCAGTCTCATTCACTATCAGCTACGCTATGAGAAGAACTGATAATAATTGTATCTGGTACCCCTATAACGCAAATTTTCTTGTAAGAATAAGTGCCCCAACGAGACGGCCACCTAGTACATCTCACCACATATTCATTGAGAAACGTTGATGATGTGTTGATTCATGAAAGGCATGTGGGCTTACGTCATTCCAAAAATGTGTGTTATGAAAATTAAATAAACTACAGTGTGTGAACCCCTCTTCGTCTGTAAATCAAATACATCAAACATTACTTGTAAACCGGTGGTTGACTGCAACCTGTTATTGCACACAGCACACATAAAAAAGAAAGAAAGAAAGAAAGAAAGAAAACCACTTCAGGATCGAAGTCCGTTCCACTGAGATTCTGAACTCGTTGAAGGTAGTATGGGTACAGTGAACTGCGATGCAAAATTCTCCACACGCTAGTGTGGCTCAGTGCAGGCACTTGTGGAGCTATTCTTCTCGCCAGAATCCCTGGAGAGGGTGGTATTGCTTCCAAACTCATATCACTTACTTCGGATGTAATGCGTGCAGGCCTTCCTGCTACCCTGCCACTTACGAGGCTCCCCTGTTCTCGGAGAAGCTGATGGCTCCTTGTGAACGTGCGAGTTACACCGCGTCCTCGATAGAGGTATTTCTGTCTGTGCAAACGTGCAGCTTCCTATGCGTTGCTGTCAGCCCTACCATACGTGAAATGCATGTCAGCACACACTCCGTTGCTGTAAGGTCCCATTGTGACTTCACCTGACAACGCTCACGCAAGTGCTGTGACTGCTACGACTGTGCAGTGTATTCATCCTGCCCGGCATGTGGTTTAATTACAACATCTCTACGCTGTGTTCACTTCTGAAAACAACAACATATCGCAGGCCACTTCGTATGAGCAACGTGTAAAGTTTAACCATGATTAAAACGAATGAAGTCATTTGCGGCTCATAACCACACATTATCAATTACATCGCAAACAGTTCTTTGTGGACCCACGTTTACTGAAACGCTTGTACTTTTCCTCTACTTTCATACGTGTCAGTTTTCTCTAATAATTACGTTGAACTCTCCATATTAGTTTTATATGAGATGATTTTGTCGACTCACGGGTAAATCTGTACTTGCAAATATTGCTGTCCAAATCTATGAGGTACATGCGTACAAGCTCCAGATGAGAATTTTGTTATACTTCTAATGGAACTAACTGCGAGTAGTCACACACATGCCACATGACTACTACAGAGTAAAATTGTTGCACAAAATAGCGATGCGTGTATTATTAAGAAGTACGATGCAATGTTCTTCCGGGCATGCAGAGACTACAGTCGTCAAGAAATGATTGAAGAAAATTTCTCTCTACAGCGAAATGAGCGGTGAACTGAGCGTTCTCGACAATTGAAAACTGTCTGCCGGCCCAGGGAAAGAATTTGTGGGAAAATCTGTAATACTTGTTAATAAAACACACTAGGAAAGTATGAGTGCATTATTCGTATGAAGGAACATTTATACACAAATTGCTTTAGAGTAAAACACACGTTTTTACTACATCTCGTACAATTTTTCCGCAGGACAAAGCGTTCGAGGAAACAAGAGAAATCTCTAAACAAAACTCAAGAAGACAGTTTTTCACTTAGAGTGTGCACTAAAGAAATCGAATTAACAACAGGAATTACACGATAGATGACGTACAGGTAAAATTGTAAAGAGATCTTTCAGACTCTGTTTATTCTACACATATTCGCCTCAAAGGCCCCTGATCCCACAATTAGCGTAGATAAAAACACATCGAAGCTGACTCAAATAACCATAAATTCCGACACGACATGATGGAGCATTTTTATTTCTTAAAAGCAGCACGTATTCTCGCCACATTAACCACTACCTGGTAAGACAAAGTTCTTAGGGTTCACTAGCCACCACGTGTACACTCTAAGACAAAAAAAAAAAAAAAAAAAAACTGACCCACCACGAAGGAATTATCCGAATGGGACGGAAGTCTGTAGGTGTGATACACATGTACAGACAAACAAATGATTACAGTTTCAGAAAAAAATGAATGATTTATTCAAGAGAAAGGGATTCACAAATTTAGTTTAAGGCGTTTGTCCTCCTCCGGCCGTAATGCAAGCAGTTATTTGACTTGGCATTGATTGACAGAGTTGTTGCATCTCCACCTGAGTGATATCGTGCCCAATTCTGTTCAACTGGTGCGTTAGATCGCCGAACTCCCGAGTTGGTTGGGGGGGGGGGGGGGGAAGGGGGCAGTGGGGGAGGGGGGAGGGAGTGCCCAAATGATCCGAACGTTCTGTGTTAGGGAGAGATCCGGTGACGTTGCTGCTCAAGACAGGGTTTGGCAAGCACGAAGACAAGCAGTAGAGACTCTCGCTGTGTGCGGGCGGGATATTACTTTGCTGGAATGTAGGCCCAGGATGGCTTATCATGAGGGGCAACCAAACAGGGCGTTGAATATCGTCGACGTGCCGCTGCGCTGTGAGGATGCCGCGAATGACATCCAGAATGGTCCTGCTATGAAAGGAAATGACACCCCAGACCATCACTCCTGGTTGTTGGGCCGCATGGCTGGCGACAGTCAGGCTGGTATCTCGCTGTTGTCCAGGGCGTTTCCAGACACGTCTTCGGTTTGGAGTCGCATTGACTGGAACAGCATTGTCTTCAGTGACGAATCGCGTTTCGAAATGAGCCCCGACGACCAGTTAAGACGCGACTGGAGATGCCCCGGACAGTGGTGGGATATCAACTTGACTGTCGCCCGCCATATAGCCCGACAACAAGGGTTGCCATTTCTTTTCACAGCAGTACCCATTTGGTTGTCATCCGCGACACCCTTGCGGCACAACGGTACGTCGACGACATCTATACACCGTTTTGTTGTCCTTCATGGTAAGTCATCCTGCGGTTACATTTCACCAAAATAATGTCCGCCCGCACACGGCGAGAGTTTCTACCGCTTGAATAAGGTCCAGAGGCGGACTAACGCGTTATTGGCTTGGCTCTGAGCACTATGGGACTTAACATCTGTGGTCATCAGTCCCCTAGGACTTAAAACTACTTAAACCTAAGTAACCTAAGGACATCACACACAGCCATGCCCGCGGCAGGATTCGAACCTGCGACCGTAGCAGTCGCGCGGTTCCGGACTGAGCGCCTAGAACCGCTAGACCACCGCGGCCGGCCTAACGCGTTATTGACTTGCTCAATTTGTGAAGCTCTTTCTCTGGAATATATCATTCAGTTCTTCTGAAACTGTAATAATTTGCCTGTACAGGTGCATCACATCTACCGATTTCCGTCCCATTCGGACAATTCCTTTATGGTGCGCCTTTTTTTTTTAATCTTATTTTTTTTAAGAGTGTCGTTACGAACTACGCGTTAAGAAAATCCAACTAACGTCAGGGCACAATAATTTACGAAACATTGTATTTACAGAAACACATCATAATAAAACACTTAAAGGCAAAACAAATATGTAATAAATTAACAGGGCAATACTAAAACTAGTCCATCAAATTTCGGACATCCAGCTGCGCAAATAAAATTTCTTCCACTGATATTTCGGCCGCGTATCATCCGGCCATCCTCAGAGTGAGTCGCAAAGACTGGCGCCACAGGTGGCTCGTGTGTAAGCGTATCTCTCTGCTGCCGCCAGCCTCTGTAACTCGCAGGCGAGTACCGCCGCGGACGAGCATATAACGTCGCGCTTGGCACCTTATCGTCAGTATTTGCGACTCACTCTGAGGATGGCCGAACGATATCAGTGGAAGAAATTTTATTTAAGCGATTTTTTTTACTTTATTGTTATTTTAAAACCTGTACAACAGGCAGGCTGTCAGCAGCACTCTACGCTGCGCTTCAGCCGTAGGATACACAATGAGAAAAAACAGTAAGAATACACATAAGTTACAGAATGGTGGGCAATAAAACAGTAGACATATAAAGACAAACACGGAGCCGTTCACACTCGACGATAATCCACACTGCAAACTGTTGATACGACGCACAAACACTGAAGATGGCGATGGCACAGGTGAACGATGGAGTGCGACGGTGAACATTGAACACTAAACACGACGACACACACGAGACACTGATGGCGATGATCTCCGGTGCGCGAAAGTCCACGTAGCGTGTGCGAGTCCGGGGACCTGCCAAGAGAGGGGGATTGGGGGGGTGGAAGAGGGAGAGGGGAGAGCAGAGATGCCATGGGCAGAGGAGATAGGGGGAAGGGAGGAAGGGGGAGGGGAAGCCCAGGGGGAGAGGGATGGAGGAAGGGGGATGGGGGGAAAAGGAGAGAGAAGGGAGGGAGGGTGCCTAAAGGAAAGGACATAGGAAGTGGGGGGGGGGCAGGATCAAAGTTGATAGGAGGGGTAGATGGAGGGGAGGAGGACATCATCAGGGAGGGGGAGCTGGCGGAAGCCACTTTGGGAGAGGGTAAGGAGGGTGGAGAGATGGAGACCGGGTGGGACGTGGGAATACAGGTGCGGCAGCGGGCGGGGTCGGGAGAGGATGGGCGAGACAAGCGGGTGAGGTGGATCGAGTTTGCGGGAGGTGTACAGGATCCGTATCCTTTCAAGGAAAAGGAGGAGGTGGGGGAACGGAATGAGATCGTACAGGATCCGCATGGGGGAGGGGAGACGGATGCGATAGGCGAGGCAGAGAGCATGGCGTTCAAGGATTTGAAGGGATTTATAAAAGGTAGGGGGGGCAGAGATCCAGGCCGGATGGGTGTAACAAAGGATAGGGCGGATGAGGGATTTATAGGTGTATAGGATGGTGGAGGGGTCCAGACCCCACGTATGGCCGGAAAGAAGCTTGAGGAGGCAGAGTCGGGAGCGTGTCTTGGCTTGGATTGTCCGGAGATGGGGAGTCCACGAGAGGTGACGGTCGAGGGTGACGCCAAGATACTTAAGGGTGGGAGTGAGGGCGATAGGACGGCCATAGATGGTGAGATAGAAATCAAGGAGGTGGAAGGAAGGGGTGGTTTTGCCTACAATCATCGCCTGGGTTTTGGAGGGATTGACCTTGAGCAACCACTGGTTGCACCAAGCGGTGAACCGGTCAAGATGAGATTGGAGAAGGTTTTGGGAGCGCTGCAGGGGGCGGGGGGGGGGGGGGGTGGCTAGGGCTAGGAAGGCGGTGTCATCGGCAAACTGGAGAAGGTGGACGGGGGGTGACGTTATTTAAGCGACTGCATGCCCAAAATTTAATGTATTATTCATCACACTGCAAAAAGTTGAAACTGTTCAATATTAAATCTTACTAGTTTGCTGAGGGCCACGTGGGCTTTGGAGAAGCCTCACTCAATAAAAGATTTTAATTATCCATATCGTGAATTAATTTACGGAACCGGTTCTAGTAACTAAACTGAGAGGAGATATCTAATGTCAAAAGCGATATAAAATTAATTTTCGCTCTCCCACACCCAGGTCTATCACAGAAGCTCCATCTACCAGTGTGTGTCTGCGGCCCTTTGTTCTCCGTTTCCGCCGTAAGTCCTTTAACTCAGAGCGTGTTCGATAATCCATTTAAGCTGTGGTCACAGATTGTAATCAGTTCCACAGTCATTTGTCTTACTGTACCAATACTAATACGACATTTTTACCAACACGTAAACTAGAGTAGGTGCAATAAATGAAAAGCTGTTTAACATTTACTGTAAAGCTCTCTCTCTCTCTCTCTCTGCTTGTGCGTGCTACATAAACGTACATACGACTTGTATTAAAATAGATATGAATACTGCGCGTAATAGGAAAATTTCAACATGAAGGAGGCACTTTCACCACATTTCCCTAATTCACTTAGCCAGCGGATAATGTCTTACTGTGCAAAATTAACTGTCGACACTATTTATATGAGTCCTTAAGCCTCGTTGTATGAGTTCTGTCGAATTTTCCACATATCACGTAAACTGAACTATTTCAATGCACAACTTTGAGACTTTGCTGACTGGATCATCACTGGTATTCTACCAACCGAAGAGAATGGTGGTTATTTAACCTGCAGCCACTATATCCAAGGTAATGTAAACAGCCACTCACCATTTTTCACACTCTAACCCAGTCAAGTCGTGTATAAAGCGCTAACGAGCAGACCAAAGAAAGTGTGTGACTCATATCCACACTCAGTGTGAAACGTCCACACCACTGCACTAGCTGCAAACACGGACCTCTGTGTGCACAGTGAATATTTTCCTGCTGGAGCTTCGGTCATTTCTCCGACCTGTCCAGAAGCGTGCATACAAAAAGCCCATTACGCGCTCTGCAAACACAATGGTTGCTATGATTTCACTTGCAGCTTAGCAGGCAATTGTATATGGACACAAGTGTAGAAAGATAGGTGCGTAGATCGCACATGAAACCATTTATTAATCATACAGATGCAGTCTTCGATCAGACAGCCCTCACAACATTTATCAGTAGTGTAGCGAAGGATATATTACAACGCGTTCTTAACTTACAAGCAACACATCCGTTTTACAACTATTTCTTATTTTCTGTTTCAAACTTTTCATCGAAAATCGCTTATCCGAAAGATCTAAACAGTTCGTCACAGATTACAGCAGTTATCTAAGTCTACGTCAGCTGTGACTTAACTTCGGCTATATTTGTATTCTATTCGCCATCAAAGTCCTTCGCTTCCTATTCTTTCCGGCTCCTAAAGATGACAGCTGAACGCTTCAGGATAATACCTTATTCTCCAAATTGTATCATTGTCGTCGTCTGGCGATACATGATTTTTAAAACAGTTAGACGCTCAAGCGATATGTCACATAAAATTTAAAGATGTGTGTATAATTCACTATGAAATCAAACATACGAGAAATTACTTCTCCGTAACATACAGTATACTGGGAAATAATTGTACAGCTGCTCCTTCATCCATTACTCAAGGCATGAGACAACAATTTTCCTCAGAGGTGTACAAGTTGAACAGACTAGAAACAACCAAAGGAACCGCAATGAATCTTCTCTAATGCAGTGTGTATGGTGGTAGCGAACAGATCATATTGTTTTACACCCATGAGCCATTTATACAACGAGATTATTGATGAGTTGCTGAACAGAATTCTAGTTCTCCTTAAGAAGAGGAATCTCTAAACCTGGAACACTCATGGGAGATGTCAGCCAAGCTGCAGTGAAATTCCCCAGCGCATCCCAGACTTGTTCAGTTGGATTCGTGTTCGTGGAGCAGGCCACGATGTTCTAGAGATACTCTCGCGACGTGCTTATCACACTTCAACGAAGCTGTACAGATAGCGTCGATTTTCAAGCTCGATGCTAAGTCACGACACGTCGGAGAACAAAACTGGGCTCAGTTTGAGCTTCAGCCCTCTATGATGTTTCTTCTCAGGGTACAATGGTGTCACGTTGTCAGCGGGACCCTCGCAGAGACCACCTACATTCAAGAAGATGAAATGAACATTTGAGTTTATGTTCCACGTCCAGACGCTTGCTAAACTCATTCAGCTGAACACCACTCTGTCGGAAGTTCGGAAGGGATGTGGCTGAGAGATAACGACTGTCTCCGGCTGTAGTTATTCGCGGACGCAGGTTTCTCCAATCTTTCTCTTTTGTGTGTGAAGCACTTTCAGGTATAAGTTTAACAGAATTTAAGGCAATTTTATCAAAATACTTTGTTTGTCTGGGCCATGTTGTACTTTTGCGTAAGTTAGAACAAAACGGAATTAGGAGGAAAACTGAAGAACGGTTCTTTCGTATATAAAAAAAAAGTAGGAAACCGTAGGTGTCAACAAGCAGGAAAAACATTTCATTGTTCTGGTTTGCTGCAAAGTCGGTGATGCCAATGGTTTATTGTAGGTCTGTTGTTTTTGTTAATATAAATTAATGATATGCCGCTAAACATGGGAGGCGAATAAAATTTTTATCTGTTTTCAGATGACACAAGTGTAACTGTGAAACATGCGAAATATGTCAACGAACAGAGAAGAAATTTCATTCTGTCTGGTTTGCTGTAAAGTAGATGATGCCACCGGGTTCTGTTCTAGATCTGTTGCTTTTCCTAGTGTAGACCTATTATATGCCACTAAACGTGGCAAGGCAGGTAATTCAAAGTCTTTCTACTTTCGGATGAAACAAGTGTGATTGTGGAACATATGAAATGTCATGCAAAAGATATAGCAAATAGAGTAGTGGACGACATTAGCTCGAGGCTTACAGAAAAGAGTTCGATTTTTTACAGCAGTAACACAACGCACGAAACTGTAAAAGCGAAATTTTATTGCGACAAGGTAGTGAATAATCAGTGTCCTCTAACATTTTAAATTCTTATTGCTTAAAACAGGTTAAAATTTCTGCTAAATATATCACATCCAGCATATTGTGTCGGAATTAATGCTATTCTTTTTATTATAAGAATTTCCAGTGCCTCTGACCTGAAACGTGAAAATTTATTTTTTGCTTTGCGTACTTTCGCATTATTACATCCTGTAGTGTCACATGTTGGCGCCAGTCTGGCATTCATAAATAACATTCTTAGTCCAGAAAAGGCCAGCAGAAAGATCTGCCATGGCAGTTTGTGAACTTGTTATTTAAATGTCTCGGAATTACAAAAAATGGCTCTGAGCACTATGGGACTCAACTGCTGAGGTCATTAGTCCCCTAGAACTTAGAACTAGTTAAACCTAACTAACCTAAGGACATCACAAACATCCATGCCCGAGGCAGGATTCGAACCTGCGACCGTAGCGGTCTTGCGGTTCCAGACTGCAGCGCCTTTAACCGCACGGCCATCGGAATTACAACTATACATCCTTGAACATACAAGGTGTATCATAATCAACATCGAATATTGGCAAGGGTGAAAGTATACGATAACAGGAGCAAAAATGTAAATGTGGGTTTGCAAACTTGTCGTTTGCGAGATAAGAGCAAAATTCTGGTTACGGATATTAGGCGATCGTCTCATTCGGCCTCATACACTCCTGGAAATTGAAATAAGAACACCGTGAATTCATTGTCCCAGGAAGGGGAAACTTTATTGACACATTCCTGGGGTCAGATACATCACATGATCACACTGACAGAACCACAGGCACATAGACACAGGCAACAGAGCATGCACAATGTCGGCACTAGTACAGTGTATATCCACCTTTCGCAGCAATGCAGGCTGCTATTCTCCCATGGAGACGATCATAGAGATGCTGGATGTAGTCCTGTGGAACGGCTTGCCATGCCATTTCCACCTGGCGCCTCAGTTGGACCAGCGTTCGTGCTGGACGTGCAGACCGCGTGAGACGACGCTTCATCCAGTCCCAAACATGCTCAATGGGGGACAGATCCGGAGATCTTGCTGGCCAGGGTAGTTGACTTACACCTTCTAGAGCACGTTGGGTGGCACGGGATACATGCGGACGTGCATTTTCCTGTTGGAACAGCAAGTTCCCTTGCCGGTCTAGGAATGGTAGAACGATGGGTTCGATGACGGTTTGGATGTACCGTGCACTATTCAGTGTCCCCTCGACGATCACCAGTGGTGTACGGCCAGTGTAGGAGATCGCTCCCCACACCATGATGCCGGGTGTTGGCCCTGTGTGCCTCGGTCGTATGCAGTCCTGATTGTGGCGCTCACCTGCACGGCGCCAAACACGCATACGACCATCATTGGCACCAAGACAGAAGCGACTCTCATCGCTGAAGACGACACGTCTCCATTCGTCCCTCCATTCACGCCTGTCGCGACACCACTGGAGGCGGGCTGCACGATGTTGGGGGGTGAGCGGAAGACGGCCTAACGGTGTGCGGGACCGTAGCCCAGCTTCATGGAGACGGTTGCGAATGGTTCTCGCCGATACCCCAGAAGCAACAGTGTCCCTAATTTGCTGGGAAGTGGCAGTGCGGCCCCTACGGCACTGCGTAGGATCCTACGGTCTTGGCGTGCATCCGTGCGTCGCTGCGGTCCGGTCCCAGGTCGACGGGCACGTGCACCTTCCGCCGACCACTGGCGACAACATCGATGTACTGTGGAGACCTCACGCCCCACGTGTTGAGCTATTCGGCGGTACGTCCACCCGGCCTCCCGCATGCCCACTATACGCCCTCGCTCAAAGTCCGTCAACTGCTCATACGGTTCACGTCCACGCTGTCGCGGCATGCTACCAGTGTTAAAGACTGCGATGGAGCTCCGTATGCCACGGCAAACTGGCTGACACTGACGGCGGCGGTGCACAAATGCTGCGCAGCTAGCGCCATTCGACGGCCAACACCGCGGTTCCTGGTCTGTCCGCTGTGCCGTGCGTGTGATCATTGCTTGTACAGCCCTCTCGCAGTGTCCGGAGCAAGTATGGTGGGTCTGACACACCGGTGTCAATGTGTTCTTTTTTCCATTTCCAGGAGTGTATTATTCTAAGAAAACTTGACGGATGGTGGTACACTCGGTTTCTGCGAAGGGACCTTCGAAGATTGATTGAGGATGTTTCCCTTGAGCAACGTTTGGGAACTTAGTACATGCATGATGGGCACTGCCACATTTTGCTACTGATGGGAGGTATCATCTAACGCACAGATATGGTCCAAGATAGATAGGTCGAATAAGGCTTATATTTTGGCCTAGTAGCTCTCTCTCTCTCTCTCTCTCTCTCTCTCTCTCTCTCTCCTCTCTCTCTCTCTCTTTCTCTCTTTCCCTCTCCCTTTGGTGTTCAAGCATGAGGCTAGGTGCACCATTCCCTTCTTCTGTCTTCCTTCCTCTTCATTTCCGCGTTTATAGTGTATCCCACATCTTTCATAATCTGCTGCATGTATGACATCCCTGGAGGTCCCTGGTGATTCTTTCCCTCGGTAGCTCATTCTACTATAGCCCCAACGAAGTTATTTTGTCTCAAAATGTGTCGTACGAATTTGTCTCCTTTCATCTGGATGTGTCTCTACAGAAATCTGATCTCCTTTATTCTGCTTACAATTTCTTTCTGGCCTCTGCCAACCCCCGTCATCTTGCTTCCCAAATAGATAAATTCCTCTGTCACTCGTTGCTCCTCTCTGCCAATTATTATTCTTAAAGGTTTACACTCCTCTTCAGCACTGCATACCATTACTTTAGTCTTTCGCTTGTTTATTCTCACACTATACTGGCCGCAGAAAATATTTTCCATTGTGCTAAGGACCTTCTCTAGATCTTCTTTCACCTCCGTGATCACAGCAATATCATCTGCGTATCCTAGCATGTCTGCCTTCTGCCCAATATAATTGATCCCACCTCAGCAGTTTCGCGAACTTGGTCAATAGCTTTCTGGATGTAATCACTGAATATAAGAGGAGAAAGAGCACAAAAGCTGTTGGATTTTTCTGTCTGTGATCATCTCAGAAGTGAAGTGTACAACAGTCACCTTGATAGTTTCAAGGACTGGAACAGCAAATTCTATAATCTTGTCACGATTTACCAGCGTTTGTGTTTGAAAAAATTCATAACCCACTGTAGAGACGAGGGCAGCATTGCATTCAAATACGAAGACGACACATGGAACAACCCTTTTAACAGATACGAGTGTACAGTGAATTGTAACGTTTAACGGGCGGGAGTCGTATTTCTAGAATGAGATTTTCACTCTGCAGCGGAATGTGCGCTGATATGAAACTTCCTCTAAGCTATGTCTCCGCAATATCCTTTCTTTCAGGAGTGCTAGTTCTGCAAGGTTCGCAGGAGAGCTTTTGTAAAGTTTGGAAGATAGGAGACGAGGTACTGGCAGAAGTAAAGCTGTGAGGACGGGGCGTGAGTGCTCTTGGGTGGCTCAGACGGTAAAGCACTTACCCGCGAAAGGCAAAGGTCAGTTCGTGTCTCGGTCCGGCACACAATTTTAATCTTCCAGGAAGTTTCAGTCGTATTTCTTCTTAAAGTAGACGAGGGGTGTAATTTGAGTCTAATTAAATGGGGCATTAATCGACAAATTTGCGTCTCAAATACATTTGCACTATGTACAATGTTTTATGCTGAAGTCAGTGGCGGCTCGTACCAGTTATTTCTCAAGAGGCTCATTCACCAACCCACGTTTGCCGGAACGTTTTTGTTTCTATTATCTTTCCCTTTCACCCATGCCAGTTTTCGTTGTTAGTTATAACAGACCCTATACATTGTTTCGTGGGATTTTGGTTAATAATGTGGGCACATTCAAAAGGAAGTGCCGCTTTCTCTAAATGAAAACTGGGTGAAAAAAAAGATTTGCACGCGGTTACTCCTCTTTAACCATTGTACAGAAATGTGTACACAGTTGTGCTGGTTTAGCTTTCAATAGTCTTCCAGCAGAACAGAAAAATTTGAGTGATAAACCCAAGTTCCTTAAATCTTTGCTGATAGGAAATAAGTTTAAGCCTTGCGTTGTAACTTACTGTTTACTGAATATATTATTCTATTTTTTAACTCTTAGTCTTCTTATTTATTTTTAAATTTTCTAGTATGTATTTCGTGAATTGCGTGGTGATGCGTTCCGTGACCATGCGCTTTCGGCTCATATGGCCCCACGGGAAACATGACTTAAAATTAAAATTTTAATTTTAAAAAATGCTCGTGAGGTGAGCGGAATGGTCGTTTTGCTATTCCTGCAGTAATACTTAACAGCACCACTTTAAGCTCTCCAAGCATAACATTCTTCCCAGGATGTCTCAACCGATTTATTAATTATTTTGCTCAGTGTATACAATACATCCACTCAATGTCCAGCTTTGTAACCAAGTCAAGCAGTGTCATCGCTGACTACAGTATTTTACGTCCTGAAGACGTAACTATCGCTAAAGCCTTATACATCATGTTAAAAATGAGCGATTGGCGTCATTGGCCGGGAGGCCCCTTGCGGGGCAGGTCCGGCCGCCTTGGTGCAGGTCTTATTACATTCGACGCCAGATTGGGCGATTGCGCGCCGGATGGGGATGAAATGATGTAGAAGACAGTACAACACCCAATCCCTGAGCGTAGAAAATCCCCGACCCAGGCGGGAATCGAATCCGGGCCCGTAGAACGGCAGTCCGTCACGCTGACCACTCAGCTATCGGTGCGGACATACATTATGTTGAACGCACGGCAGTGAAAACACACATACAAATACAGAATAAATTAGATCAACTGACATAAGCATCTTCAGCAACTGTGAATAAGCTTGCGAAGGTATCGCTTTCCGAAGTACTGCAATAATCCTCCATATAATTTTCTGATATCACGTTGTATTTTTATACCACTTACTAACAGAACTTCGGTCAATTAAAGATTTTTCGTGGTTCTTTTAATGAATACTGGAATTTTGTCATGCTGTCAGATAATTTTAGGGATGCAAACCTTCACTAAAAAAAAAAATACTGTAATTCTCGAGTGTCACTGCAGCGACTTGACCTTGGTGGAACGATAGGACACATACAGATCTATATCTACACCTACAGCTACATCGACATCTACATGGATACTCTGCAAATCACACTTAAGTGCCTGGCACAATAATGCTCTACTATTCCAATCTCCGACAGCGCTCCGAAAAGATTAACACCTACATCTTTTCGTGCGAGCTCTGATTTCCATTATTTTATTATGATGATCGTTTCTCCCAACTCTGGTCGGCGTCAACATAATATTTTCGCATTCGGAGGAGAAAGCTGATGATGGAAATTTCGTGGGAAGATTCCGCCACACCAAGAAACCCATTTGTTTTAATTACTTCCACCCCAAATCCTGTATTATGTCCGTGGGACTCTCTCCCCCATTTCTCGATATGACAAAACGTGCTGCCCTTCTTTGAACTTTCTCGATGTACTCCGTTAACCCTGTCTGATAAGGATCCCACACCGCCCAGCAGTACTCACAAAGCAGACGGACAAACATCGTGTAGACAGTCCCTTTAGTAGATGTGTTGCATCTTATAAGTGTTCTGCCAATAAATCGCAGTCTTTGGTTCGCCTTCCCCACAACATTTTCTGTGATCTTTCCCATTTAAGTTGTTAGTAATTGTAATTCCTAGGTGTTTAGTTGAATTTACGGCCTTTAGATTTGACTGATTTATCGTGTAGCGGTAGTTTAACGGATTCCCTTTAGCACGCATGTGGATGACCTCACACTTTTCATTATTTAGGGTCTATTGCCAATTTTTGCACCATACAGATATGATTTCTAAATCGTTTTGCAATTTGTATTGATCTCTGATGACTTTCTAGACGACAAACGACAGCATCATTTACGAACAACCTACGATGACTCCTCAGATTGTCTTCTAAATCGGTTATATAGATAAGGAATAGCAGAGGGCCTTTAACATTACCTTGGGGAATGCCAGAAATCATTTCTGTTTTACTCGATGACTTTCCGTCGGTTACTACGAGCTGTGACCTCTCAGACAGGAAATCACGAATCCATTCACATAACTGAGACGATATTCCCTAAGCACGCCATTTAACTACAAGCTGCTTGTGAGGTATAGTGTCAAAAGCCTTCTGGAAATTTAGACATACGGAATCAACCTTAAATCCCTTATCAATACACTCAACACTTCGTGTGAGTAAAGACCTAGTAGAGTTTCACAAAAACCATGCTTTCTAAATCCGCATTGGTTGTGTGTCAATAGACCGTTCTTTGCCAGGTAACTGATAATGTTCCAAAATCCTGCTGCATATCGACGTTAATGATACGGGTGTGTAATTTAAAGGATTACTCCTATTGCCTTTCTTGACCTACGCAACCTTCCAGTCTTTGAATACGGATCTTTCGTCGAGCGAGCTGTTGTATATGGTTGCCAAGTATGGAGCTATTGCATCAGCATACTCTGAAAGGAACCTAACTGGTACACAGTCTGGCTTTTATTAAATGATTTAAGTTGCTTCACTGCTCCGAGGATATCTACTTCTAAGTTACTTATACAGGCAGTTGTTTTTGATTCGATTTCTGGACTATTTACTTCGTCTTTTTTGGTAAAGGAATTTCGGAAAATTTGGTTAGTAATGCTTTAGCACCACCACCATCGAAAGTATTTTCATCGACATCACGCACAGAAGGCATTGATTGTGTCTTGCTGCTAGCATACTTTACTACGACCAGAATTTCTTTGCATTGAAGTCCGCGCTAAATTTCGCGCTTCTGTATAAGCCCGCCAATCTTGCGAATTTTGCATTCGTTTAAATATCGTTGTTTTTGCAACAGTTTTCTGACACGTTTTGTGTACCAAGGGTGATCAGCTCCATCGTATCTTAATTTATTTCATATAAATCTCTCAATTGGTGTCTATATTATTTCACTGAATTCAAGTCACATATGGCCTACATATACATTGTTAATTTGGAAGGCGTGGAGATTGTGTCTCAGGATGGCATCAAGCGAAATTTTATCTGCTTTTTTGAATAGATTCTTCTTTCATTTATTTCTGGAGGATTTGGGAGTTACGATATTCAGTCTCGCACTAAGTGGTATGCTGCCCTGTTCACAAGACACTGGTCAGCCAGAACGTTATGGCCACCTACCTGATGGCCGGTATGTCCACCTTTGGCACGGATAACAGCGACGACGCGTCGTGGCAGGGGAGCAATGAGGCATTGGTAGGTCGCTGGCACCACATCCGCACAGCAAGTCACCTAATTCCCGTAAATTCCGGGGAGGGGGCGGTGAGCTCTTACGCCACGTTCTATCACACCCCGATGTGTTCTATTGGATTCAGATCTGGTGAGTTATCGAGCCAGGATATCAACTGGAACTCACCACTGTGTTCCTCGAACCACTTCATCACACTCCTGGTCTTGTGACATGGCGCATTATCTTGCTGAAAAATGCCACTGCCGTCGGGGAACATAATGGTCATGAAGGGGTGTACGTGGTATGCAACCATTGTACGACGCTCCTTGGACGTCAAGGTGCACCACTAGACCCATGGATGCCCACGTTAATGTCCCCCAGAGTAAATTGTCAAAGTGTCTTACTTCGACGTTTTATTAACTCTGCTTCTCGCTGCAACATCTCATCCCCTCACTGAATGGTAAAGACCTAAGCAACAGTGCATGATTGACAAATAAGACAGGTACTTTTGAGCACTAAATTAATTATGGGTCACAGCAGGTCATGATGACATTCACGTAACATGACGGCAATACCGAAATGAAGCCGGTACAACACTGTTGTTACACCGGCATAACACCGGCGTCACACCTACGTAACGCCATCATGACACTATACGTATGCACCTAATTGTGGTGTAATTGTAGCGTATGTGACACATGTACGGCGTTGCGGCGCTGATTTACCAATTATACAACCAGTTTAACAGGTTCTTCATTTGGCATTCCACTAAACTGCCAGTTTACCAGGCTCCAGATTTGGTGTCCTACCAATTTGCCAACTGCTCAACCAATACTACCAGTTTCTTATCAGTTTAAAAAACGTTCTACAGCTAATGGTTACAAGACTCAGCTGCTGGTGAAGGTTTCACTGCTAGCACTTTATAAACTGCAAGTGTGTATGTTGTTATTGACTGATCGGGTTAAAAAGTAGACACAATTTTTATACGATACATGTCTTTATCTAGCTATACATTGCAAATTCCCTATAGCTATTACTTCCTTGCAGGGCCAGCCATGTATATTCATTGCAATTGCTCACCAGGTGGTCTCGTCTCCTATATATCATGCAAAGCACCTCCAGCATATACCGATGGCACTGCAGAACACTGTTTCCAATCAGATCTTATGGGATATGGGCAACTGCCCACCTCACTCATATTGCCTTCTAAATTCAATAGAGTGTCGTGACTCCACCAGCAACAGATCGGCGTCTGTAACAGTAACAATAAAACCCACATACAAACAGATTATATATATAGGGCATACAGAGAAATGCTACAACGTTATTAATTTATCACAACAGGTCTGCTTGTCCGTAAGAGACGTGTACAATAGTTCCGTAAGGCTTGCATAGAAGCAGAACACTGTTAGCTGCTGCCCTTGGGCTTCATTGGAGTGCTGTGAGCCATGTTCTCAGATTGATTGGTTTTGCTAATAATAACCATACTATTATAACAAAAAAAATTGACAAATATTTACTGTTAGACTTCTTCTGTCCAGCTAATTGTTGTGAGCAGCAGTTTATACTGGACGAAGTAGAGACAGAAAATGATGGCAACCATGCAACCGAATAATAAAAACTAAAATTGTTCAAAAGGTGGAGGCGTGAGTGTGCATACTGTTGGCATAGTGCATGATGACGTTAACGAGTGCTTCTAGAATATGGGTGGGCGGTCTGGTACTGAGGGCTTGGGCGCACAGAGGTGGGGGAGGGAATTCTGGAAACGCTGAGGCTGATATCAGCAATATATAACAATTGCCTGACCACCAGATGCTGATTTCGGCCATTCCTAGAATGCTGATGCTGATGTCATCAAGTCCAAGAATATTGATGCTGATGTCAGCGATTTTCTGGCCAGAATACCCAGTGATCCTCTACTGACAGTGCGCAGTAGCCTCCACCCAGGACAAAGGTTATGCCAGTTCTAATCAATAGTTTATAAGAGGTAGCCACCGACATTCAGAGATATCATGAAACTACAACCTGCCTACGATTACGTCCAAATGACCAGGTGAAACAACTGCAGACTTTGTTAATTTCCAGTACTGTTAGTAATGGCAATTATTTCAAAAGTGAAATGTCTAGCCAATAGTTTACACAGTAAAATTAATTTCATCTATCTTTTTGAAAATACAGTTTCTCAGAGTGCAGTATATTTGTATGTCATTATTAGAAGGAATAAGGGGAAGATATTTATTTATAACCGATGAATGGTGATACTTGGATAATTATACATACAAGCTGACAATTATTTGTAACGAGACAAAGCAATAAGTCTGAAGTAAACGAATGCAATGTAGGCAGACTAACCAAAAAATCGACACAATAAAACGTCAAGAGATATCATGAACGAATATCTTTCCTCAGTTAACGAACTGATTGTAAAACCCAGCTGACGACCTGAACAGCCATTAGAAATTCTGAATAATATCATAAATTGAGATAAACGATGAGATTTTCGAATGAACATTTTACATCAATACTGGAAACTTGCTATTTAAATGTTTTTTTCCAGTCTTTGATCACAATATAAAGTCCTTCGACGATGACCGGTTTCAGTCAGTAATGACCATCTTCAGATCTGTTATACACCATGTCCTAATGTGATAAAGCCGTAATGCCATCGTCAAAACATATAACAAATTAACATATTAAAATAGGAAATGTGGAAAAGAACTTGTATTAAGAAAATTACATATGTTGTTTCGGTTAGGGAACATTTATTTGAATAAAGATTACCTTAACAACACTGCTTTAAATTCAGTCTGGTGTAAGAACAGGAGTATGTGTACGCATAGGCTTCCGCAAAAAGAGGTTCAAAAAATGGCTCTAAGCACTATGGGACTTACCATCTGAGGTCATCAGTTCCCTAGACTTAGAACTATTTAAACCTAACTAACCTAAGGACATCACGCACATCCATGCCCGAGGCAGGATTCGAACTTGCGTCCGTAGCAGCAGCGTGGTTCCGGACTGAAGCGCCTAGAACTGCTCGGCCACAGCCGCCGGCGCAAAAAGAGGGGGAGGGTGATGGAAGGAGGGGCAAATGGGACAGTTGTCCCCACCTTGGAATTTTTATTCGTTACAGAATCCTCCCACACATCCAGTGGCGCTAGAAGTGGGTTGATAACCATCAGTTCTCTGGGATACAATAAGTTATACCGTGAAAAGTCAACGTGGTTGCTCACCACATGAACTCCACCTAAGCTTAATTAGTTTCAGGTTTTTGTGTAACCCTTATTAGAAAATTGTAAATTAAATTAAATTTTATTTTAATTTATTACTTTTATTTATTTTTGTTTTTTATAATTTTATTATAATTTATTATAAATTAGAAATTAAAAATATAAATTAATACAGATAACGTTGTTACTTTATTGTCATACATACGACAAAGTTAGATGCAAGTATGCCGCCTAATTGAATAGACAACTCTCATAGTGCAGTATGATATACAGTTTTCATTATAGAGCCACAATCTCGTTTCTTTTAGTTTTGGCTGGATACGTACACGTTGGAACATCAACTACTAGAAAAGCGAACGTGACACAGAAAAATGAAACGCTTTGTGGCGTAGGACCCACATGTTTGTTTATACCCTTCTTTTACTAAGTAAACCTATGGTAGTCTTTTTGCAGAAGTGCTTTCAGTTTTCGGAATACTGTATTCCGTAATCTCAGCAATGGTTTTTGGCTGCCATACCCATGTTATTGCATATAGTCTGTGAACCTTGTGAATGACGAGAGGGATCTACACTAAAAAAATTTGTTATAGTTTCTTATACAGAACAGAGGAGAAATTGGAAACGATGACTTCCGTCTTTAGTTATGTCTACCCATTAATTTCTGATCGATACGAAATCTTTATTTATTACTTTATCCACGGTAAACCTCTGTGTAAATGAATGAAGGAAATGAAACTAATAATGCGAAAAGAAGACAAATTCTGTACCTCACAAAAACGTAAGATAATATAATTAGTAGAGAAGTTATATGAATCCATGGTGTCTGTTCTAGATATACCTGAAAGAACAGACTCCACATGAAACTGTAGCTGTGATACACATTATGTAAATTGAAGATAGAGGAGCGAAGAAAGGAAAGTAAAAGGAATGAATTACTGATGTCAGCTGCATCGGGATTTTACGCGGAATTAGCGGCGATGAGTGAAACTGTGTGCCAAATCGGGATTCGAACCAGGGATCTCCTGCTTACTAGGCAGTTGTGTCAACCACTGGATCAGCCAGACACGATGTTAATCGCAATTGCACGGACTATCTCGGCACGCCTCCTGCCCGACCCACGTTCCCCCCTAAGCCCACCCACCCACAGTACACAGTACCCGTCAATGTCATTTGTTCTCCCTGCTTTGAAATTCCCATAGGAGGTCGAACGTACATGGTGTCCGTTCTTTCAGCTGTAATTGTCCATCAAGTCGAATCAGTTACATGAATGCATGGTTCTGTTCTTTCAGACGTAATTGTGCTTGCTCACTGAAAATATAGGGTTCATTTCCCATCAAGGCGAGTCATTTATATGAATGCATGGCATCTGTTCTTTTGGACGTATCCGAAAGAACAGACAGTGCACATTCATATAACTGATCCTTCTCGATGGGCAATCAACCCACTATCTCCAGCGCGGATGCACAATTATGCTCGACCTCCTGCAGCAATCTCAAAGTAGCGACCACGAGGACATGGATAGATGGCGGTAGGTGGGAATGTGGGTTGGCCGAGAGACGTGCCGAGGTAGTCCACGCAAGTGCGCTAAATACTGTGTCCGCATGACTCAGTGATTAATGCAGCTGCCTAGTATGGAGGAGATTCCAGGTTCGAATCCTGGTCTGGCACTCATTTTTACTCATTACTGCTGATTCCGCATAAAGTTCTAATGCAGCTGACATCAATAGTTCCTTCCATTTCCTTTCCTTTCTTCCCCTCCCTCTTTTTTTTCCTTTATTGCATTTCGATTCCTTGGTTGGCAGCAGCGTAATAGACCGCTCTACAGCCTACAGAAAAGTTAAAAAACATAATGAGAATATAAACAAACAATAAGAACAGGTGATAAAACAGTGACATTGTAAAAACTGTAAAATGGCGGAAGTTGTGGAAGTTGACACATAAAAACACGGCGTTGACGATGCGGACGGAGACACACAGTAAGTAGACAGGCACAATTAAAAATGCAGCGACAGTCTGGTTTCTGTTCGCACGAGATAAAAAAAACCACAACTAGCGACAGTATCGTGGCTGTTTGCAACACTGGCAGTGGACGCACAACACTGAACACTCACTTAAAAAAGGTGACTCGGTGGTAGATGGGGGCGGGGGAAGGACCTGGACCGATGAGGGGAAAAGGGCGGGAGGAGAGGAAAAGAAAAAAGGAGGGAGCCGCTGGAGGGAGAGGACATAGAAAAAGGGGGGCAGGGCAGACGAGAGAAGGAGTACGGAAGGCAGTCGACAGGAAAGCAAAAGGACTCAGGGGAGAGAAGCGACTCAGAGAGAGGGTAGACGGGGAAAAAACAGGATGGAAGGGGGAGAGAGGGAGCCCAGGAAAAGGACAGAGGGAGGGAGGGGGAGGTGATGATCAGAGTTGATAGGAGGGATAAATGGAGGGAAAGAAGGCATCATAAGGGAGGGGGGGGGTTGATGGAAGCCACCTTCGGAAAGGAGATGAAGGGTGTAGAGGTGGAGGGTAGGGGGGACACAACGGTGAAGGCATGTCAGAGGGCAGGGGTTGGAGAGGAGAGGAGCAACCAGAGGATGAGGTGGATCAAGTTGCTGGGAGGTGTAGAGGAAGCAGATATGTTCGAGGAAAAGGAGCAGATGGGGGAAAGGAATCAGGACATAGAGAATCCACGTGGGGGATGGGAGGCGTATTTGACGATGCCTAATAAAATTTGTCTCAATAATTTAAACTTAACATGTTTCATGCAACTTTATTTTTGAACTATTATCTGAGAAACATAATCAGCATTATTCAAGGCGCTAAAACCCGTGCCATCACAGTTGATTCCTATCAGCTCCATTCACATAGCAAGCAAAACTCACTGTTCATGAATGATAGGTCTCTCTATTATAAAACTGAGACATTAATTTTGGACTAATACTCACTTATGCCGTGTATACACTGAAACTGTACAAGTGACCAGGGTGTTATTAATCTTTTTTTCACTGACTGGGAGAACTGTTCCATATTTTTACTAGCGCTCAATTAACCTGCCATTGCAGATGCTGCCATTTCCAGACACTTTCTTAACTGATTTTTCTTGTTTCAGCTCACGTTAAAAAGTAAAATAAACATATAAAATACTCCGAATGCGACAAAATTTTGTAATGCATGAATCGTTCTGCGCCACACAGTAAAATCACACTCCAACACATTGACTGCCGTAAAATGTCGCGACAGGCCAAGATTATGGTGCGAAAGTATGGCAACAAACGACTTTAAGACGAGCTTATGGACAGTATAAAGCAAACAATGTCTGTCGAAAATACAATGGTTTAAGTCCGTAACAATGCACAGCAGACCACAATGGAACAAAACATACACATAAAACTCTTGTGTCAGTTTGTAATACGCAAAATGTGATTTAATAAAGTAGAATTACATCGAATATACTCTTCAAATGTTCGAAGATACAAATAATTTGATGCAAGTGATCTATTATTTCCAGTGCTTTAAAATACTGCACAATCACTTGCACATAACCATAAATAGCATTATGACTTTCAACTCAAAACTGCTGTCACTTTCAAGTCCCCCTCCCCACCACTCGAGAAAAATGGGCAGTGTGTTGCAGGGCCTCTGACAGAGTGAGTAAAATAGCATGTGTTGCATGGACAAACCACGTCTGAACTGCAGTCTTTTTCTAATTAAAAGTTGCAGCATATGATCTGCTGATAACAGTAGTTTACAGAAAAAACTTGTCTTTGTGTAACTAAAACTGTGATTGTCGTCTATATAAATAAAAATAGGTACACTACATTACTGAAAATGTTGGCGTTCGTTATTTGTCTCTCCTTAAAACAACGAAAAATGAACAAAGTGGTTGGGGTTTAACGTCCTGTTATCTGTGAAGAGAACTGGAGGGTATTCATAGGTAAACGTCTAATCTGTTTACTAATATCTGAATACATCTGAAAATGAACTGCATAATAATTTTCAGGTGGAGCACCTACGGGTTCAGGTGTTCTTGGTGACAAAGATGAGGAGACATGCATGT
This sequence comes from Schistocerca piceifrons, assembly GCF_021461385.2. NCBI lineage: Eukaryota > Metazoa > Arthropoda > Insecta > Orthoptera > Acrididae > Schistocerca > Schistocerca piceifrons. Next base: position 419,480,975 of record NC_060149.1, on the reverse strand, counting down.
GCCGATGGAGAACATAAAGGTATATGCAGAGGAGAGAACTCTTCTTTATTCACATATACTTAATAATTTACTTGATTCACCACAGTTTTCTCTGTTGCAGCAAATGGAGAAGATCTCTGCCCCACCGAAAAACGTCCGGGTTCAATCAGAAAGAAATTTATCAAGCGTCAGAAACTCCGCGCTCGACAAAAAAATCGACAACGCTTAGTCCGTCAAGTGGGCCGCCCTTTGCTGTTTCCTGCGTGGCTACTGGTAGGATGGGTGGTGTTCTGGGCAGTGCAACAACTAATACACTTTCTGGAAACAATTATGCACATTCCTCTTCGTTGGGTCAGTTAATCCCATTCCAGAAAATTACTCATTGCTTTTGTGTTTTTTGTCTTTGTGGTCTCTACTTTCAAAAACCATTTTAATTGTTGTTGCTATAAATTCTATGTTTTTTATGTTATAAAATTTATACTCATGTAGTCATAAACTCTACATGTGTATCGTCATAATATAATTTTATTGACTACCTAATATTACTATGATTTTGTCTGTTATAATATAACATTTCCTGTTGTCAGTCACGGTTTCCGTTTTTATTTTAAATGTTGTTTTATAAAAAAATATGATTTTTACAATGACAAGCTTTCCCAAAAAATTTTTGATGGATAATATAGAACTAAAATCACTAAATGAAAGAGATTGCTAATTATTTCACATTCAAGAATGGACATCAATATTGTTATAAATTTTAGTTTATATCCTCACCCAGATTAAAATTTTCTGGCAAATAAATAAGTAAATACTAAATAATTCACTTCAGATTTCCTGGAAATGTGAAGGTTTTGTTGCTTTGTGCCACAATTTTCCCAGCATATTTTTCTTGTGCTGTTGAAACTATACAGACTGGGCATTAGTTATGTATCTAATAACTGTTTCGTTATTTGTCAGACATTAGGGAAGACTACTTCTCTGTTTAAACAGACGATTTCAACATCAAATTTGAAGACTCACTACTCACACAAGATCAATATAGCAAAAATCGTGACAAGACATACAGTTTTATTGCATTGGACACTCACAGAGACATCTGTTCAGAAATGAAAGCAAATATATTTCTGTTAAGGAAAATCTCCAAAAAAATTAAAATTTATGAGGTGCTAAAAATGTGGTATAGTCTTATTCATCATCGTATTTTCTTTTTCATAAAAGGGTTAGACTGCGTGATAAATGTATACATATATAGAACATTAAAACTGTTTTACTTTTCTAAATTATAATTCCTTCCATTGCAAAAGTATACGGTTTCAGCTGTCCATCTGCATGAATATGCACTGTAAAGTTTATCTGACACAGTGACAGGAAAAAATCACAGTACCAAAAAATAATGAATGAAGAGTAATGAAATTTTGGGACTGCATTTGTCTAAGTAACTTATTTAAATGATTAATATTGTAAGATCACAGGTTAATCCAAGCGCGAGATAAGCCATTTCAAATGTTAAATTCTGGTACACTAATAAGCGCTTTAACCGCCAAAATATGAATGCAAGCATGTAAACGTGCATCCATTGCGTTGCACAGGCGTCACATGTCAGTTTGTGGGATGGAGTTCCATGCCTCTTTTACTTAGTCAGTCAATACAGCGACGGTTACTGTTGGCTGATGATGACACTGGAGTTTTCCTCCGATGAAGTCCCATATGTGCTCGATTGGAGACAGATCTGGTCATAGAGCAGGCCAAGGCAACATATCGACACACTGTAGATCATGTTGGGATAAAACAAAATAGCAGTATGTGGACAATCGTTATCCTGCTGGAAAACATCGTTGGGATGCTGTTAATGAATGGCAGCACAACAGATCGAATCACCAGGTTGACGTACAAATTTGCCGTCAGGGTGCGTGGAATTACCTGCTGTCATACGAAATCGCACTTCAGACTACAACTCCAGGTGTTGGTCCAGTGTGTCTAGCACACAGACTGGTCAGTTGCAAGCCCTTAACTGGGCATTCCTTCAGCCAACACACAGCCATTATTGGCACCGAGGCGGAACCCTGCTTGCATCAAAAAACACAACAGTCCTCCATCCTGCCTTCCAGTGAGCTCTCACTTGGCACCACTGAAGGCGCAAATGGGTGGGAGTCAGTGGAATGCACGCTGCAGAGCGTGTGGCTCGGAGCTATCCTTGAAGTAACCGATTGTAACAATGCCTTGTGTCACTGTGGTGCCAAATACCGGTCAATATGCTGCTGCAGATGCAGTACTATGCGCCAGAGTCATACACTGAACATAATGGTCTTCCCTCTCGGTAATGCCACATGACCGTCCAGAGCCCGGTCATCTTGCGACCATACAGTCTTGTGCCGGCAGTCATGTACAGTGGCTACATTCCTGCCAAGTATTTTTGCAATATCGCAGCAGGAACATTCAGCTTCTCGTAGCCCTATTATACGACCTCGGTCAAACTTAGTGAGGTGTTGATAATGGCGTCTTTGTCGCCTTAAAGACATTATTGACTAACATCAGTTCACCACGCCCAGTCTGAAAGGTAACTAATGCTCACGACCGTTGCAGTGTGTATTTAAAGCAAACATGATTCACAACTCCTTCTTGGTGTTGCGATTTTTTCCCCGTCAGTATATTTGATTGATATCCCTGCCAAAGAGCGATATGAAGCTTGCAGCTATTCTCGCATCACCGAGGGCGCTCAGGCAGAGGAATACCTCAGTCTGGGTGGACGCTGCCGCAAGTGTCGCTCTCATCGCGCCTCTTAAGTAACACCTCTGTCTGTGGTCTGCAAGTAAACAGGCCCGGATCGAAAGAGTGGGTCATGGGGGTCAAGAGACATTTATCAAAAGCATTCATATTTTACAAACAAATATTCAAATTTCTTAGCTAACTTTCTGAGAACAAAGTAATATGAAAACTAGAAGTCTCGAAAATGACAAGGAATTCTAGAAATTAAACGCTGTGTTTAACATAGAATACATCTCCGTTTGTTGCTTATGTGGAATAACCTTGCGTCCTGATTTTGTGTGAAGAGCATCCCAGCCAGGTAAAGGAGCTCTTTGTGGGTTAACCATGCCTGCTGCCAACAACACATCCCACGCAGTATGTACGTCTACAGGTACTCGTAGAAACTGCCGCCCACAGGAAGCTGAGTAATCCAAGACAAAGGGAAAGATCCCCCTAGCACTGAGAAATGAATAGCAGAATGACGTAACCTGCCTGCAACCTCCAGTATGTTATCAATCGTCTGTGACTCAAAACTGCCTATCAGATAAGGTATCAGTTATGAAGAATATGAACTGACAGAGTGTAGTTCCTGGATATTTGTCAGACCTTCACCTCTAGTCAGCTCTATAATAGAAGTTTAATACATATTATTATTCCTTTTTTAAATGATAGCATTCACTTTTAGTATACTGCAATTATTTTTTGAAATTATAAAAACTACTCCAGAAAAGTAAGATTTTTCCCAAATGCGAACTAGTCTTCCAAGGTACAACACGGTCATGTACTCCCACAGTATGTAGCAGTCTATCTGTTATAGTACTGCTTTATGACATTCTAATAATCGGTAAGTGAAATCAAATTACGTAGAAGTATGATCAAAAACCAGTTACAAGTTAAATACATTTTGAAGTAGAAGCTATTGATAAATAACATAAATTTCAATGTTCAAGGCATGTAAAATTGTAAAAGTCAAACGTTCCATGGTAGAAGACCTACTACCATTTGAAGGTACCAGATGGGGTATGAGTAACGAACTGTAACTTAACAGTCAGCATATTATATAACTAGTTTTCAAAATATATAGAATTTTACTAAAAATGAAATTCTATAACTGAAGAAATAACAGTATCTTCCAAACAAATGTTTAGAACTAAATATATTTACAAATACTGCTCAAAACACAATCACTTGTCTTACAACAATAAAAACAGCAGAAAACGCTTATCGCAGTTGCTAGTATTCTTATCTTCATGTGATCTTAAGATCACTCAGTACATTCAAACAGCGACCAGGAAAGGTCAATTGCTCCTAGGTACACTATTCTCCAGATACGACATCCTCCCCTACTACTGATTGTAATAGTGATAAAGAAATATATTGCTCTGATGACGATTAGGAACTAAAGTGTGTAATTACATTAATTAATGTTGACTAGTTCGCTGGATTTATTATTAATTATGAACTTATATTTAGCGAAATTTTAATTATTAAATGAAATATTATAGCCACTAATCTGTTTAAGGAAAGTAATTTTGAAACTGACTGTGTTGGATTGAAACTGAACTTAAGTAACAATTAATCAAACATATGTGTGTGACAGTGGTCAATACATATGTGGAACCTCGCTGGAATCTACAAGTGATTACAAGATTTTAGGCACTTAATCATCATTACACCAAATACTTTACTAGCATTTAAAACCAAAACTGATTTAGTAATTGCAACATTTGATAGGGTAACGATTGAAGACATGACTTCACAATAATCTTAACTGTCACTACATTTTCCTAAGCATTTCTTTCTAACGATTAAAATTCACTTACAGAAAAGTACCAAGGATGTCACAATTATTAGCAATTAGGTAAGGCAATCCCTAAAATACAAAAGCCAAGATAAACACAGAAAATCAATTAATTCACATAGCTGAGCAATATTTTGGAATCAGAGTATAAACTTTTATTATAGTTTGCCAGAATTCATGGTTTAGTTACTTAACGAACTTCCCTCTCAAAAAGACAAGTATGTAATACTTTCAGTCAACTAGTAAAACTGATCTTTTCATGGGAAGAGCGAAATTTAAGTTCTTGATTCCCGGCACATTCATGAATTTCATATTAAAGTCACTTTCCTTTTAATAAGATGATACTTAGTTATTACAGTGATAGAAAAAGGAACCTTCTGTCGGTAGTCATGGCACGGGAAAACCATTAAAACAGGTTAAGGATTAAATATTTACACACACACACACACACACACACACACACACACACACACACACACACACACTTGTTTGATAAAATGATTCTACGACACTCGAAAGTCTTCTACATTTCTAAGCATGTGAAATGGTACGGCTTTGAGGTGGAAGTGCTATTGCCGCAACGTAATGGCTCTGTGGAACTATTATTTCGGCAAAAGCTATTCTTCCAGTTAAGGACAGATTTCAACATACTGGGCCACTGAGTACTGTTCTTTCCATATGCCACTTGCAACCGCTCCTTGAATAAACATTCCACTGTAGCCTGTACAACTTAATGCGCATTACATTAACGCAATCTACATACATCTATCTGTACTCACTCTCGCAACACTTTGTGTCCGGCCCCTTTTACTGTTAATTTCCAGCCTCTAATTCGCTCTCCCACGTGCCTCAGAATCTAATACATTTCATACTATATCTCTGGTGACCATGCAATATAAAGTTCCTGACTTCATGAGCATGTCTAGTCTTATCATTTACAGAACTGTTTTCAATAGTTTGCAAGAAAGATATTTGTCCAATATTACAATAAACCAGAATTTACGATAAACAACTGGAAATATATACATTTATGGTCAAAGAATAACACTGCTGACATCAAAAAACAAATGCTGTACTGTTATGAATTGACTTCCCGAACGTCTGTGGAAATAACTGAAAGAAATGGCATTTGCCTCATTTACAGCCTCTCATAGCCTTAGACTGCAGACCTCTGTTAAGTCACAGCACTAAGTGAAAAATAATAGTGAATACACACTTGGATTTTATGTCGTGTAAAATGTGGCGAAAAAGTTGTAAAAGTTTACCACCACAGCAGGCTTACATCAGTTCCACTCCAAGACAGTAAAGGACGCACCACGAAGGAATTATCCGAAGAGAAAGAAATCGGTAGATGTGATGTACATGCACAGACAAACAGATAATTACAATTTCAGAAAAATTGGATGATTTATTCAAGAGAAAGAGCTTCACAAATTGAGCAAGTCAATAACGCCTTTATTTACCTCTGACCCTTATGTAAACAGTTATTCGGCTTTAGACTGATTAATAGAATTGTCAGACCTTCTCCTGAGGAATATTGTACCAAATTCTGTCCAACTGGCGTATTACATCGTCAAAATCCCGAGCTGGTTGGAAGGCCCAACCCGTAATATTCCAAATTTTCTTAATTCAAGAGAGATTCGGAGACCTCGTTGGCCAAGGTAGGGTTTGACAAACACGAAGACAAGCAGTAGAAACTCTCTCACTATGTGGAGGCGGTTATTATCTTGCTGAAATGTAAGCCCAGGATGGTTTGCCATGAAGGGCAACAAAATGGAGGGTAGAATATCGTCGACGTAGTGCTGTGCTGTAAGGGTGCTGCGTGTGACAACCAAAGGGGTCCTGCTGTGAAAAGAAGTGGCAACACAGACCATAACTCCTAGCTCTCAAGCCGAATGGCAGCGACAGTCAGGTTGGTGTCCCACTACTGTCTGGGACGTCTCCAGACACTTTTTCGGCCTGGAATTTCATGGACTGGAGTACAGATCTCTTCAGTAATGAGTTCTGCTTCGAACTGAGCCCCGCTGACGAGCGGAAACGTGTCTGGAAACGTCCCGTACAACAGTGGGGTACCAGCCTGAATGTCGGCCGCCTTATGGACCGACAACCGGGAGTGATGGTCTGGGATGCCATTTCTTTTCGTAGCAGGACCTCTTTGGTTGTCATCCGTGGCACTCTTACAGCAGAGCGCTACGTCGACGATATTCTAAGGCCCATTTTGTTGTCCATCATAGTAAGCCATCCTGGCCTTACATTTCAGCAAGATAATGCCAGCCCGTACTCAGTGAGAACTCCTACTGCTTATCTTCGTGCTTGCTAAACCATACCTTTGATACCTTTGTCAACAAGGTCACCAGATCTCTCCTCAGATAAGAACGTTTGGGGCATTATGGGCAGAGCCTTCCAATCAGCTCGGGAGTTTGGCGATCTAACGCACCAATTGGGCAGAACAAGGCTTGATGTGATATCCGTCAGGAGGACTTCGAGCAACTCTGTCAATCATTGCCAAGACGGATAACTACGTCCATAGGGGTCAGAGATACCTCGAGGCGTTATTGATTTGCTAAGTTTGTGAAGCTCTTTCTCTTGAATAACGCTTCCAATTTTTCTGAAATTGTAATCATTTGTTTGTCTGTGCATACATATCACATCTGCCAGTTTACCACCCATTCGGAGGTTTCCTTCGTGATGCCCTTATTTTTTTTTTTTTTTTTTTTTTGCATAATTGTTTTCAAAATGCTCTATGTCTCTGAATTGCAGATTCTTGAAAGTTATGCTAAAAATGCACTGATAATCCAAATAAATATGACCACTACCCACAGTGAGGCTAAATATGACCTGGTGGTGCACTTGGTGCAGTAAACGAAGTATACACCATCCGCTCAAAAATATCAAGATATTCCTATATAATGCGCAGTTGACCACTAGATGTCATGAATGTATGACCTGCCTTTATAAAAGCAGGTGGACGGTATGACTTTGTCACTAGTCATCGCTAAGCGATGCTTAAAGGGGTGTGAAGAGCATAAACGGAAAAGACTTCAGGAGAACTTGAAATAGAAGTCAGAGCTCAGAACTGAGACGTGGCCACAGCCAGACGGAAGGTGCTCGTCTCTGGACTGCATGATCAGCCCCTGTGTCGTCAGATCATGAATGTCCGATCCCGGCCACAGCCTGACGTCACGTAATCGACGCGTTTTGGCCGTCCTGTTGCTGGTTATGCCACATGTTCTCTACATCAACCCGCTCCAGAGGTTTTTCAGCCAGAAACAGAAACACCGCTGTTATCATGGAATCAGCAGGGAGGGAGCAGTATTTCACCATGGCCACAGCAGCTCGGCATCGTTCTGCCAGGTGGAGTGTAAGTGTCGCCCAGTCTGCATCAGTTGGAGAGTCACCGTACCTCTGTCGCCAATGGGTCACGAACCAACGATCGCTGCATGCCAGTCCAGGTCGGACGGCCTATATTCCGCCAGCCACCCGCCCCTGCTCTTCAGTTGTCGGCCCACAGCTCGACCCCAGCCAATGCCATCACCGCATCATCCGGAACGCAGCAGCCTGCCACAAAGATGAAGACGCTTCTGGCTGGCCTTGCTCCGCCCCACTGCTGTATAATGCCTCGTGCGGCGTCTGCATCACCGTGTCCTAGTCAGCTCACCGGGACGACGCTCCACCGAGTAAACGGCTCACCTCTCTGCGCCACTGGTCGTAACTACTCCTGCCGCTCGGTGACGAATAATATGAGAAGAAGGAAATGCACTTGAATGGCTTTACTAGACGGATGGAATGATTAAAGACTTGTTCTTGTTGATGGAGGAATCAGTTTGAATGATTGAATAAAAGACAGTGTATATGTCCACCGCGGGTTTGTCTGCCGCTTCCCATATGTCACCTCTGTCTGCCAAACCGTCTGCAGATCTCATCACACCCACAGGAAGTCTCGACCCATCCTGACAATCAAGAACTGCTTGTGATAACTCCAATTTGCCTGCAACTATCTCAGGTCTTTAACATACTGGCGCACAACTGGGAGGATTCTGCATTTGCATGTTATAAGAATGATTCCACTGGACAGTGGATGACTGGAAACGAGTGATGGCGAGTAATGAATCACGCCATGTCCTGTGGCAATCTGATGGAAGGTTTTGAGTTTGGCGAATGCCTGGAGAATATGACCTGCCATCATATGTAGTAGAGAGAGTGAAGTACAGACAAGGTGGTGTTACTGTGTGAGGGTGGTTCTGATGGTTATCATATCGCCCTCTTATCGCTCTTAAGAAAACGCTAAATGCAGAAGGATATGAACAAACAGCATTGTGTACTGCATACAGGAGAGGAAGAATGGAGAGGAAATGAATGTTTCAGCATGACAACACGCACTGTTCTAATGCAGCGTATGTGAGGCAATGGTTTGTGGACCATAACGTCCTGCCACGAGTCCCGGCCTTTGCCCAATGGAATACATTTAGGATGATTTAGAACATCTACTTCATTCCAGACCCCAGTCGTCAACACTATTACCTTCTTTGATTTGCCTCTCAAAGAAGAATGGTCTGACATTCTTCCACCGATATTAAGATACTCCATAGTGTCCCCAGCAGAGTTTGTCACATAGGTGAAGTGTGGACACGCCGTATACGTGTGTAGTTCCAGATTTTTTTGGGGGGGGGGGGAGGAGGGTGGTTTGCTAGCAATGCAGCCACAATAACTGAAAAAGCCACAAGCAGCTGGAGAGCGCAAAGACGTTAGCATGCAGGTTGCAGTAACAGGGCTGTTTATGCATTGCGAGGTGGCCCAGTCCGAACACCGCAATCCTACTAAGACAGTGGAATGACAAGACTCTTGCACGACAGGTCAAATACTTTCTACACCATTGGGTCATGAATGAACTACTAATCTGCATAAATAACAGTCAATTTTAGCAGAGGTATTCACAGTCCAGCAGCACCTACACGATGGTAAGACTATGCCACGGCGCTCGAGTGTTATTGGTCAGCTAGGAGCCACCACGAGTTCGGACCTCCACCACCGCCGGACCATCTCCTAGCAACAACTGATCGCCTTTTTATGCAGGTATGATAATCTTGGCCCCACACGCCTTCGCCTAAGGCGTCAAGTTCCACATCTGGAAGCTGTCATCCCCCAAAAGTATTCCAGCAGTCCTCCATCCCACTGGCGCCTTCCGCAAGCAGCCATCCCAAGCCTAACTCGAGCATGTGCAGGTGTGCTGAGTGGGTTCCTTGAGCGTCAGCATACTTGTGTGCAGACGTCATGGCCAGCAGCTGAGTCTCCAGTTGGCCACTGCAGTGCAGCTTGAGCCATCTACACCGCATGCAAAAGGGAGCTACAAGTGGAGTGGCACGAAATCCCAATAAAATGTCTAATATTGTTTTCCCTGAGCTGCCAACGATCTGCACCCTCGCCATCGCCTACCACTGCAACACAACACTGCACAGTGGCTCTTCAGCCCAGGCCATTTCAGTTGGTTTCACAAGATTCGACCTGTAAGTAGTACAACACCATATCCGCAATTCGCAGTGTCGTCACACAGCAGGGTGAGTGAACTAACTGTTTGTCTCTACTTTTGTGTGCAGAGGAGATGGGGTCTAGGCGGGAGATTCATCGAAATTTAACATTCACATTAATGGAGACGTTAGGTGTCACAACAGTATTGGCAACCTGTAAGGTGTCCCCAATGTAATCTGTTAGGGCGTGCTGCACCATGTGATGATTCAGTGATAATAGTCTTTTTTACATGTCACCAATACGGTCATATTACTAAAAAATGCACTGAGCCAAGATGGCTCATGGTGAGTCATAGAGTATAAATTAATGTTTTCTAATTGTGTGTGTGTTGCTATTGTTGGCTGATACTGTATTACACTTTGCAAACATTGTTGGATGGTCAGATTAACAGTTATTGATAGTAACAAAATTATAGTTGGTAGGGGAGGCGAAAGCCTTTGTCAGATGTAAGGAGGGGTTGATAAATGCACAGACATTTGCTCAACCAAAACAAGGCCTCCTGCAATGGTATGAGCAACAAAATAGCGAATGGTTTTTCTGTGGACAATTAAGTAGTGTTACAGTCAGGTAGTGGAAAGTTTTGCGCATAGGGTACACAGAATTAATATGCAAACAGAAGGGACAGTGACGATACAAACAGTATTATACTCCAAAACATCGAGCATAGTGTACTAATCCTTCTTGAGGGACCTGCCATCCGATTTGTCACGAAGGGTTCACACATGTACACTGAAATACATGTACACTGAAATACATGTACACTGCTGTCAGGTTATCCATGGACTTTGAAGAAATCGACATGGCAACATGGATGCATGATAAAAGAGAAATGTTTTCCACCATGTAAGATGTCATAGGTGTGGACAGCTGGGCCACGCCCAGAGGCAGTGTCAGCAGCCTCAGTGGCGTAAGAATGGTGAGGGTCAATTCATTAATGAGACTGTAGAAGTAATGGTGGTAGTAGACAAAGGAAAGTGGATAGGCATTAAACGCAAGACAAAACTCCAAGTCTACCAAGTGGCGTTCCCTTTAAATTTTGGTGCTATAGATATGTATGCAGAAGGAGTTTTATATAGTAAGAGTTGTGGGAGGCATAATACATACGTTTATGTTATACATAAGTACACATGTGTCAGTGGCAAGTCTGGACCTCACTGCTCAGAAGCGACTGAACCCTCTGTACTACAGGTTTCGACGGTTGGGAAACAGTGATGTGAAGTCATTAAGTTTAGGGATACGAAATTTTCAGGTTGGGGCTGTTCAGTTTAAGCAATGTGCCTCCTGTAAGCAAAGGTTACTGCATGAGCCTGGGGTTATACTTTCTGTTAGAACATCATGCCAAACTTGACCTTCAGTGGCGTATGGTGGAACTTAGTGGAACAACATTCCAGCTTTGGAAAACCTGTGCAAGTGAAGTATATGTCGCAAGGTTTTCAAAGGACACTGTGAACAAAAACACTAAGGCTCGATTCCCATGATACAGCAATGGAAGGTACCAGAAAGTTGCTTTGGGTGAACGTACCCATAGAACTGGATCTGCCTTCGGACTTGTTGTGTATAACAGAGTAAATAGGGGAGAATAGTGTATTTTAAACATCACAAGGTTCTGTGAAGAAAGGCATTGTATACAGGAGAGACATTATGGGTAAGTGACTCCTGTGAATTTAGGTAATTTTGATAATAATGCTATAAAGTTAACAGAGGTAGTGTTAGTAGCGAATTTAGAAATTGTAGAGAAGTGTAACTGGGAACATCAAATGTGGGACATGCTCAGATGCATTACATAAGAGATAGAGCAGCTGAAAGGAACAGAAATGTTGGAAGTAAGGAAATTGTTAGAATTTGAGTATTTATTTTTTCTTCGGGGGTCTGTTGCCAGTGACACCTGTCATGCAACATCAGATTCCAACAGGAAATGAAGCACCAGTAGTACATAAATTCTGTCATATGCCTAAGCATTTACAACCAATTATTGTGGCTTTCATGAATCAACCCCTAGTTGTTGGAATGACAGAGGGGAGTGCTACTCCATGGAGGGTCACAGTCATGGTCATGTCCAAGAAGTCAGCATATGGTTCCAAAAAGTATAGAGTCTTCTGTGACTATCGACATTTTAATAATAAAACGATAATGATTGTAGACCTGATACCCAATATCATGGAGATCATCAATAAAATTTATCTGTATCTATGAACCAAATTATCATATAATTGAAAAAATTAATTTATACAATTAAAATTTAATACTTAAAAATCTCAATTAAAAAACATTTTAAAATTTATGCAGATTCAGTAACATGAATCGAATAGTCTTTGTTTCTTTTATCTCGATACTTAAAATTTAATCCAACAATTTTCTTTAATTTATCACCATCTTCTGAAAAGATTTGACTATAATGACCTGGAAGAGTAATTTCATGTTTATCATCGAAAGCTAATAAACTTTTGACCATATTCAGTTATCAAAATTTATGCTTTTGAAATTTTGTAAGATATATATTTTCAGCTCTGATAATTTAGTGAACACTTCCGCATCACTATTATTATAACTGTTAAATTAATTAGTAGACTTTTAAACAAAGTCTTTCTTGCTCATATTGTTCTGCTTTTCTTTATATAGAAAAAGATTAAGCTTTTAAATTTTTAAAATCGAAAATTATATAATATTGGAGTTGAAAATAACAAAATTTTGAAAAATTTTGATTTTAAAAAATGAAAATGTTTGTCAAACTTTTAATGTTTGGAAATCATATTTCTCAGTTTGTATTTTCTCTATCTTTCTCAAAATTATTCAAAAGCGATGTAAAAATTAAGATAACACTTATATACCTTTTTAAATTTGTATTTCATGTATGTAATTAAAAATTTTCAGTTAAAATTCTGATATAAATCATAAGTTAAATTACTTTAACTGCACATGATTATATACACAACTATATCATTTGGTATATTTTCATAAAAATGGGACATAATTCAAGAGTTGTTTTTTGTGTACATAAAACATTCATATTTCTAGTCATATTTACTACATAGATAGGATAAATTCGAATAAAATTGAATGGATTTACATTTACATCAGTACTTAATTCTGATATTAGTTTCAAATCTCTACAATTATGATAAGCTTTTAAAAAGTTTTTCAGGGAATCAAGATTCCATCATTCTTAAGGAAAAATTTAATATCTTCCATCTTTTACGAAACTGTTTTGTAATTTAATGTGATGAAATAAAGCAGAATCATTTAACTAATTATTTTTCGATCCATTCGAAAAACAACGATAAAAAAGCAAGGCATATCATATTCTGTAGACTTATAATAATTAGTAATATCCAGTTGAAAATTTCTTTTTGCTTTTAATCCAGCAAATTCAATTGCTTGTAGTTCAAAGAAAGAAATTGGAATTTTTTTGATTTTCCAGTCTTTCTTGTTCTAGTTGAAGCGAATATTCTGGTTCATATTTAGCAATAGGAACACGAATTTCCATACATTTTACAACAATTTTACCTTCTTTTAGAAGTGCACTATTACCATTACTAGTAGTTCATCGAAGAATAAAGTCTTCTTGACATTTTTTAAACAAAAGTGAAAATTTCCATCCCAATTTTTTCTTTAAAATACTTAAAGAATCTACCAAATAATTCTAGTTGATAAAGTACCTCACTTTATTTGTTTTCAATTTTATCAGTATTGAGAATATGTCCTTCCATATCTAATACATTTGATAGAGATGAAGCTAATCCAATAAGTGATGATAAAGAAACTCGTTTCTTTTTTAAATTGTAATAACATCTAACAACTTTAGAAAATAACTATCAAGCAGTTTAATATATGGCTTACCAATGCTGAAAAAACCGTTCCATCTGTCTGAATAACATGAAATGTCATACAAAGTTGTCAACAGTTAGGATAAATCCAACCATTTCTGTTTTTTTTGTTAGGAAGATTTAAATTTATTCCGTTTTCTCAGTAAGAGGAAATGAGTAAAATTTATATCTCTCGATTTTATTTATGAGTTATTATAGAAAAAATTGATAATTCATTTTTAAAATTGCTTTTACACAATCATCATTCAAGTCAAATAAATTATCATTTCCATCAGTGATGGTATTATTAAATTTTGAATAGTATCAAAAATTGGAATATTTAATGTTAATTCAGTTCATAAATTATCAGTCATTCTAAATTCAGGGTTTGGTTTAAATGAAGAAATAACGTTAGTTTCTCTATGAAAATGAACTTTATGTTTAACAAATAGTCCATCTGCTACATTAAAATTTATGTTTATTAATTCAAATGGAATAATTTTACAAACATTATTAAAAATTGTTTTTTCATAACCTTCAATGACTTTATTCTTATATCCTAAGATCTGTCCAATACAATCTTCTTTATCCATAAATAATTTAATATCACTTTCAGTACCAACTCTGTTTAAAATTTTATCCCCTTTAATGTATATATGAGGTTCTTTCGATTAAATAAATATCAAAATTTTCAAACTGTTTTGTCCAATAGCAATTTCTGTTGTTTCTTTGTTAGTGTATAATTCATAATTTTTTGATATACTGCTTAGAGTTAAAAAAGTTGAATAAAAGCAACTACTGAAACATTTTTAGAAGTTCCTTTTATTATAACAGTTAATCTTTTTTAAGAACAGATGAATTTTAGCTGAATTCTAATAATACACTCGTTTATATTAATAAAAATAATAATAAATATCACATAAATAATAAACAGATTACGAATCAAAAATAATTCGTGAAAAAAAGTTAAAAAATAATTACAGTAAATTTTTCCTAAATTATCTTTTATGTTCAGTAATAGGATCAAGTTGTTCTGGAGAAACAACATTAATCATTGTTAATTATATTTTTAACACCTATATGTTTAAAATACCAAAAAAGTAATCACTCGAATGTTTATTCACAAAGTTTAGATAAACCAGAGTATCAAGAATTTATAAAGTGATGTGAAAAAATTGAAAATAAAACGAAAGAAGAAATTATTGCTGTTATTAAATACAATGATGAAATTATTGGATTAGAAGAATTTGAATATAATTCAATTAATGTTTGTGATAATTTCATTCTTCGAAAACAAGATACACTGAGAAAATAGTTAACTAGTGGTGGACATAAAGGAATAGATTGTTTTTACTTCGCTCAAACATAGTAAAAAATACCAAAACAATCAGTTAGTGATTATCATTTTTTTTAAATATTTCGATACAAGATGATACCAATTAAATCTCATTTATCATGAATTTGTAGGTGTTGATTTATAATCTGACGATTTTATAGAATTATGTAATAAATGTTGGAATAAAGACGAATTTGGTTGTATAACAATAGACATCATAAGGAAAATTAATATGATAAATACAGAGAAAAGATCAACAACTTTTTAAATATTCAACATTAAACACAAAAACAGTGGATGTCAACATTGAACATGAAAACATTGAACATAAATGAGGAATATAAAATAAAAGAAAGATTATTGAAATTTTATCCTTAATAAATGTTTGCAAAATATTAGCAACAGGTTATTAAAACAGCTGGAGAAAAAAAAGAATACAATTAAAAGAAGAGTTTGAAAATAGAAAAAACAACCAAGAACAGAATATGTAAAATAACAAAATGTCAAAATGGAAATCAACCAATCATTGATGCCATTCAACAAGTTAAATAAGGAATCGAAGGATTAGATGCTAATGTGTTAAAAGCAATTACGAAAATAAAGAAGTTGGAAAACAACTAGTTCCTTATCACAGAATTTATTTTGTAGATATTTAACGATATTCCTGGAAGTACACAAGACAATAGTGATAAAAAATTATACATTAAGTGAATCATGATTTATTGAATAAATATGAAGGAGGAGAAAGAAAAAACCAAAACATAAATATGTTAAAAGCTAAACAGTAGTGAAAGAATAAATTTTCGATCACAGTGATTATACTATTTTTGGATTAATACCTGTTGCTACTTTGGAACATAATGGTAAATATATAGTTGAATTCAATGGTGATTAATTAAAATTTGGTGTAAAATAATGTGAAGGTACTGAAGGTTTAGTGAATCTTTTAGCTAAAACCAAATCATTATGGAAGATTTAGGTGAAGAATTTAATTTTCTTTATTTACAAAATGGTGCCAGAGTTTTATTCTACTGAAATGCCATATATTCAAAAAATAATCCATATAAAATTAAATCAAGTAAAGAAAATAAACATAATAAATTGACAAATATAATTGTTGAAGATCGGTTACCTAGTTCTTCAGAAACCAATCACAATGATTCAATCCAAAATGTTGGAGAAGGTATAGTATAAAATATTCCAACAAGACAGAGGAATATATTTGGATGAATGATGTTCACCAATTAATTCATAGCTTAAGAGCAGTCCATGGGGAAGAATTAGTTTGAAATAAAATTCAATATAATGAAAAAGTTGGAATAACAAAAATGTTTACTAATAAATTTAATGAATTTATGACTAACAGTCGAAAAGGAATTTCATATTTTACTAGAATTTTGAATAATTTACCAGACATTTTAGGAAAATGAACAATGAGAAGGCTTACTTAATGGTGCAATTAATAATTTACCATTTGTAATGTTTTTATATTGTTACAATTGGTTTGGTACTACCACTGAAATAAATGAAAGATTATCATGTGGATGAACAGGAATACATCCACTAGATGATGCATGTTAAGAGTATGATATTTTTCATAGAGATTAGAAAAAGACACGAAGCTGATAAAATGCTTCAGTTAGCAGCAAAAGAAAGAATTAATGCTTCATGTGTTTAAAAACTAGCTGCATATGCAGTAAGAGGAATAATGGATCGACAACAAATATTAGAACCACTGTTAAATATTGATTAAATTGGTGGGATTATAAAAAATATTTATTAATTTGTACTGTGCATAAATCAGTAAATTTCGTATTGATTATACCAACCTTCCAAATGGTGAAATAAAACCAAAACCAAATAAAGTTAAATTAACTAATGAACAATTTAACAGTATTGAAGCATTTTAACTGATGCATAAAAAAGATGAGAAACAAAAAATTTGCTTATTACAATAGATATTCCTGTTGTGAAAAAAATTATTAAATATTTAATAAACAAAATAGAAACAAAACACCTAGATGGATTTTAGCTTCACTGTTCTCAGTTTTACCTATTTCGCTTAGTGCTACTTCAGCAAGTACAACTACTGCAAATGCAGGCATAAACAAGAAACAGGTTTATAAAGAATTAGAAGAAATACATAGAATGAAGGATCCTTTATTGCATGATTATATGATAGCGGAACAAACATTGGTAGCAGTTACTTCTGTAAAATATCTGGGAGTATGCGTGCGGAACGATTTGAAGTGGAATGATCATATAAAATTAATTGTTGGTAAGGCGGGTACCAGGTTGAGATTCATTGGGAGAGTCCTTAGAAAATGTAGTCCATCAACAAAGGAGGTGGCTTACAAAACACTCGTTCGACCTATACTTGAGTATTGCTCACCAGTGTGGGATCCGTACCAGATCGGGTTGACGAAGGAGATAGAGAAGATCCAAAGAAGAGTGGCACGTTTCGTCACAGGGTTATTTGGTAACCGTGATAGCGTTACGGAGATGTTTAACGAACTCAAGTGGCAGACTCTGCAAGAGAGGCGCTCTGCATTGCGGTGTAGCTTGCTCGCCAGGTTTCGAGAGGGTGCGTTTCTGGATGAGGTATCAAATATATTGCTTCCCCCTACTCATACCTCCCGAGGAGATCACGAATGTAAAATTAGAGAGATTCGAGCGCGCACGGAGGCTTTCAGACAGTCGTTCTTCCCGCGAACCATTCGCGACTGGAACAGGAAAGGGAGGTAATGACAGTGGCACGTAAAATGCCCTCCGCCACACACCGTTGGGTGGCTTGCGGAGTATAAATGTAGATGTAGATGTAGACATAATCAAGCAATGGAAAGTTGAGAAAAATGTATGAAAGAAGTAACAACTTTCAAAGCTATAATCAAATTTTTAATAATACATTCTCTAATTATGATACAGAAGAATTACTTAAGTAATTAAAAACTAAACACTTTCGTGGTGTTTTTATGATTGATAATTTACCTGAAAAACCAAAAAATTTAAAATGTTGCAACATTAATTTAGATATATATGATCATATTGGTACTTATTGGATTTGTTTTATAAGAATAAAGATACAAAATTTGATTCTGATGCATTTGGTAGAAATATACCAAATCATAACAAAATTATTGAGGAAAAACAATTTATTTATAACACTGAAGGTATACAACATTTTAAAAAAAATTATTTGCAAATTAGTTTCAATACTATCAAAAAAGGAATTATACATTTAATGATACTTTACCTATATTGGGAATAAGTAAAATGATAAACTAAATAATGATTTAGAAAGAATTAGTGATTTTCAATAATTAGAACAGGAAAATAATAATGAATTATTTTCAAAAACAGACTTTTTAAGTTAAAAATATTCAATAAATAATACATCCAATAATTCTGGAATCATTAGCATCAGAATTAAACAAAATAAATACATCGTCATATTCATTAGAAAGAAGACTTAAAGACGTTAAATTATCAGTAGTCTCGGAAATAGGTAATGCAATTGAACAATTACAGAAACAATTAAAGTGACTAGAGGTTATATTAGTTTAAACAGTAGAAGGGTTGTGAATATAAATGATTTACTTATGTAAAAGATGCTGTGAACAAACAGTATTGAGATAAAGAATTAAGGAATGTTAATACTAAAGCTGTATATACAAGTATTTTAACACACTTGAATAATTATATCAGTAAAACTGGTCTTAATCAACTTCATCAAACTAATGTAACTAAATACTTTACAATAAAGAAACTGTAAAAGCTTTTTCAGATAATTTTTCCAAAACAGATTGAACTCCATACTTACACGATTCAAGTAAATAAGAGAAAAAGTATATAATAAACAAAGAACTGAATTCTTTCTATGACTAGAGCTGCCAAAACTGTATAATTTCAATGAATATGACTTTATTCTTATAAAACTGTTGTTGTCGCTAATAGTATAAACACAGATTTAACAGTTAATGACTTCGATCTTCGATGAGTGTTTTTGACGAACTTCACAAAACAACTAATTCTATTCAAACAAAAAAAACAGAGGACAAATCAAATTTTCTAATTATAAGATTAAAAATACTATTAAAACTATTCCAGTTGCTGTAAAATTACCTATATTTGGGGAAATAATTTAATCATTTTTTTATTCCTTATAAATAAGGAATTTATAATCACAACTACTGTCTCAAGTGCAAAAAGTTTTCTGAAACACATAATACTGCTAAATTATTGCTAAAAAATTGGGCTATTAATGCATTAAATATTAGTGAAGAAATTGTTAATGGGAAAAAATTTAAAACAAAAACTGTAATCTCTTGTGGAATATGTGATTTATGGCAAGCTGAATTACACAAAATTGATTCTGGAAAACTAAAAGGAATTTCAAAGATAAATAAATGACAAATATTTATTAAATGTTCCAAATGTTTGATTCAAAATTTGCTTCAGATTCTCCAGTTAAAGAAGAAACAGTTAAAATATAAAGTTCATCTTATTGACAAAACATTTAATCAATAAAATTACCAACAGATAATGGTAAAGGATTTTATACCAAAACAATTTTAAGAATTAATGAAAAATTAAACATTAATTATTATTTATCTTTTAATGAATTAAAAACATGTATTTTTGGAAGATTTAATACAATATTAAAAGAAGAAAAGTAGAAAAAGTTTGATCTGCAAGGAAATTATAACTGATTTGAACTAGACTTCAAGTTACTTAATTAATATAATAACACAAACCATTTAACGATTTAAATGAAACAAAAGTGTATAAACAAAATAAGGAAATATCTCATTGAAAACTGGTTATTGAACAGATTCTTTCGATACTAATGCTAAATATATTATTGTTATTAAATAAGAACAAGTAATTTTAAAGTAATTTAGATCAAGGATATATAGTAAACTGGTCAATAGAAATTTTTGAAAATTAAGATGTTGTTGACTAATCCAATAACATATAAATAGAAAGATTTAAATGGTGAAGTTCTAAACGGATATGTTGTGAACAAGAACTATTGGAAACGAATTTTCCAGAAGTTTATCTTGTCGAAAAAGTCTCAAATAAGAAAGATAATGAAGTAGATCTTAAATAGTAATCTTTAGATAATTCACACAATAGTTGGGAAATAAAAGAAATAATTTTTTTTTAAATGCTAAGAAAAAGTTTTATATAGAAATCGAGTTGGCTATTGAAAATTTAAATATATTGGTATTGAATATTATACTCATTATGTTATAGTTTTTTTACTCTAATGGTTTAATGTGGGAATTATTTGAAAGTCTTAAAATTCAATTAAGGAAAACGACTACTTTTAATGAATTTTGGTTAATATATATATATATATATATATATATATAATTTATTGACATTATTTAAAATTTAATTACGCAAAAAATTCTTCGAAATTTTTATTCTAAGAAACGATTGCTAGACTTGTTATATTCAAATGGTCCCACAAAAAATTATTCAACATATTCAAATAATTTCGACAGCAAATAATGCTTAAAGTTTCATTTATTCATTGATATAGATTCACAGAATTCGGTACATAACTAATTCTTAAAAATTTTTAACAGTTTGAATGTCTGTTTCTTATCATTTTTATTTGTTTTTCAACGTCCTTAAACTATATTTGGCTAACATAATAACCATAATTAACATTACCATAGTGAAATCATAAACCAGGAACAGTAGGTCATAAATTTCCATTAGTCAGCTATGGGACAACAAGTAATAATAAATTTTTTTTTGTTCACTTCATTCTCATAAAATTTCTACGGCTCAATAATTTATTTCATTTGATATTTTCATATCATTAACATTAATCTTATTTATATTTTCATATGATTTATTTCACCATCATAGAGTTTTTTTACATTTGTCTTAATTTTTTATTTTCAGTATATCCTTATTGAAGGTTAATTTCCATGAGTAACCCGTTTTTTAAATAATTTATTTCCATATTTAGATTTAAAAAATATAACCAACTTCATTGATGAAAATATTTGGTATTTCATTTCCTTACAATACCTCCAAAGATGTGGAGCTAATCTTTTCTAATGTAATAGTATCTTCATCTTAGAAATGTATGAATGCTTTGTCTATTTTTTATATTCTAAATGTTTAGCCACATCTTTGGCTTTATATCACTGATTTTTATTTTCATCAGTAATTATTAAAACTTTTTATCAATATATGTAAGTTTGTTGTTTCTTATAACTAGTACTGATTTCATTTATAGATATATAAATTTCTTAAATTTTTTTCTTTATGGAAAGTGAAAAGAAATTGTTTTGTCCACTTTCCAAATAAGAAAAAGAAATAAAAATGACAGCTGGAAATACATCTTCAAAAACAGGTTTTATTGATTATATACAAAGAAACAAAAGAATATAGACAAAATGAATAAGACCATAAAAGAGAATTTATTAATAACCAGAATAAAAGGTCATTTAGGTTTGAAATTGTAAAAAAGGAATTATAAATTCTTCTAACTATATTCACAGCTGTATCTATATTCAAAAACATCAAGAAAGGTATTATGAAAAAGTTGACCATTTTTGCAGAAAATTTGTTTGTAAAGTACATTTGAAAATATCAACAACTTCCATATCATGAAAAAATATTAAAAACTGATTAATTTTTTATTTATTATTTGTTTTTTGGTTAATCTTCTATGCAACTGTTTAATTCACATACGAAATCATTGTTATCGTACATTACGTTATGTCAGTTTAATTTATAATGACCATATGGTCATTTATTAAATCCATCTTCTACTATATGATGTTCATCATCGTCAGAAAATAATTTTATTACATTCAACTCTATACAATTCATTAAATTCATTTCCCGATTTTAAAAGTTTTTTATGTTATCTAAACAATTTTTATAATCATCAAAACTAATTTCACTTTTTCCAACAATTTTTTTAACTTCTTTAGATTTTTCTCATCCTTATCACTAACTTTATAAGCATATATTTTTGATCTTATACTAAAATGCTCTAACATATTTTTTCTGCAATATTCATCTTTCACTTTTCCTAAAACTTCTAGTTTACTGGCGAAATTCTATTAAGATTATCTTTTGAATAATCACTTGTGTCGAATTCGTTTAGCATCGTCTTCATATCTTTATAAAAGCTCTTCAGTTCTTACGCTATGAAAATTTTCACCAAATGTTTATTTCAAAACATAATAACGAAGATCATACATCTTTTTTTTCGAATTATCTAGAACACTCATTCCAACATCAATTGGTTTATTGAATTTTACTCCTTTTTTTCCAGATGAACTGCAACTCGATTTTCTGAAAATTAGATATCATGTTCATATTTTGGTTTTGAAATGCATTCCATATATTTTTCTGGGTCATTCATTATTTTAATGGTCTTTCTATTCCTAATATTTTCCTTACTTTTTCTTTGTATCGAATTTTTTCTTCATTAGCTATATTTTTCTCAATTCTATAAGAAAATCAAAAATAATTTGGCAACCGATTTGATTGTACAAATGATAATACGCTATCATTTTTCGTTAATTTTAATCCCAGTATTAAATATTGTATAAGTTTTCTTTAATGTAAACACATTTTTTGCTATTTAACATTATTAATAATTTATTTCCTCCTGCTAGAGCTAATGGAAAATGATTGTGTGAAACACATACTTTTTTGATATTCTACTTCAACTTCTAAAATATAGCTATATTTATTTAATCTTGCGATTTAAGAATTTTTCAGATTTAAAACATTATGATTCTAACCAACTGAAATATCTAAATGGTAAAAAAGGAGATGTTGCCCAAACATATAAATTATTTGTGTCTAGATTGCAATATAATTTAGTTTGTTTTCCTGGCTCAAAGTTTTATATATATATTTATTATTTGATTTAATAAAACTTTAAATGCTTAGAGAAATTCCACGTCGAATTCCTTTTTCAAGATATTAAATCATATCATAATCGTTTAATAAATCTAATTTACCTTCTCTTATTTTTAACAGATAGAGATAAATCGGGTACTGTTAAATAACAAGTTGGACCGAGTTTACAAATTTTAATACATGTATCTCTAAAATTTGCAGATGATATCTGTCAGTACCTAAACATCAGATTTATTATATAATTTTGTGTATTCATCTAAATTTTTAATGTTTAAATTTTTTCCAAAGTAATTTTGCACATATATAATCTTTATTAGAAATGTTTTCTTTATTAAATATCGAATAAAAATATCATTTTAGCTGATTTTGTTTCTTGAAATTTTTCTTCAAAATCTATATATTTCAAGGATACTTCTTTTTTAATTATTAGATGTAATTGTTCACTTTTAAAGTATTTTTCTGTTTCTCTAAATTGATTTTTGTAAGATTTTTAGATAATTTATCAATCTTTGAATCCATAAATTTAAACATATCTAAAAATCTTATTGTTAAATCATCTTAAACCCTTTTATTAATAGAAATTTATTTTCATTATTTGGAGCAGCTTGAATATCTTGATTATCTATTGCTAATTCCTTAATAATCAATTTACTATAGCAGTTTGTTAAATTATGAGATAAATTGTAATAGAATTAGGATTTTGATAATAAGGATTATGATCATTGTGTTCAATTCCTTGATATTTCTCTGTTTAATTACAATAATGTCATATGTTTTTCTCCTTCAGTAAATTTCTTTTCACAAATAACACAAGTTTTTCAATTTTTGAAATTTATTTCATCTTCATTTTTCATGATTCTTGGAACATGTAGAGCATACATTTCTTTAATTTCACTACTATGTTGTTTTAATATTTCAACCAAGTTTTTTGCTGCACCTTTACCAGTGTACATAACAATACTTTTATAGTCAGTGATAGGATATTTAACATAAAAATTAAATTAAATTTGTAATACATTTTGATATTCATTAATGTCTGCTTTTTCTGGGTTTGTTTGAAATGTGTTATCATCTTTTAAAAAACTTTCGAAATCTGCATAAATTTCAAAAGTTACTCATAATGAACTACTATAATTTTCAAATTTTATTTTTCATCTGTTTTAGGCATATTTATTTTTAATTTTTTGTGTTCCTTGCAGTCATACTCATGATTGTCTAAGTTTTCTTATGAATAAAAATATCTTAAACATCTATCACAAGGAAAATTATTCCATTGTGTTTACTTTTTTGTGAACTAGTGAATCTAGATAAATATTTTATCCAATAACAATGAGAGTTACTTTCTTCTCAAATTGAAAGAAGATTAACACGTTTTCCTGTTGATATTCTGTATGGTAAAGAGGATATCAATGAATATTTGATCATAAGTGTAAACTTTAATAGAAATATTTGACTTCCTTTCAGGTTTTAGAACATTTGCTAATGGAATAGGAAAATTAACTTCTTCTTTCCAAAAAATTTCGTTTAATTCTAATACTAAATTTATAATTTTTAACACTTTCAACATCATCATTTGCTGGATATATTGCTGATTTTATTGGATGAGGAAAGCATTTTTTTTACATTAATTACAGCTCCTCTCTCTTTAATTTTTCATTGGTAAATCGAAGAACCAGAAATTGGATTGTATCTATTAATACTTAATTGTTTACTATTTATTTAAACTAATGACAATCAGATTTTTTCTTCGTATTCCTTCCATTTCAATTAATAGTTTCTTTGTTGATTTTTGATAATAATCTTCCAGATTAGTTGTTCTTAATAAAACTTCATACTTGCTTTAAAATTAAATTCTTTTATCTCATCTCTTCCTATAAAATTACAAAATTTCATGTATTTAAAAATTTAGTGATACCTTCTTCTTTAATTTGATTAAAAAATTATTGTCATTCTACAATATTTTCAACAGTATTACTTTTGTAAGTTATTAATTTAGATTTAAATGCAGATGCATCTCTATTAATTTATTTAGGTGATTTTAAAGTCCATCACCATCTAGAAAACTGAAACCAGTTAAATTTTTCTGATATTTTTGTTTGTTCAATTTCTTGATTTGTATCAACTACAAGCTTTTGAAAGGTATTCTCGTAATTGTAACTATTAATACTACTTTCAGATCTATTGATAAGATAGATTATATGTTGTTTATTAAATTTAGTAAAACTTTTTAAGTTTGTCTTTTTCAGATTTAATGAAGTTCTTGTAAAGATCTTTTATTCAATGTGTTGTAATTATCATTATTAAAATTGTCCTGAGATGTTTTGGAAAGGTCGATTAATTGTTGTTTATTAAGTTTGTAATACATCTTAAATTTATCATTTTATGGAGCTCATGAAGTTCCTTTAAAGATTTTTTATGCAGTTCATTGACATTATTGTTAATATTGCCAACAGCAGTTAGAACAAAAGCAATTAATTTTTCTTCATTAAGCTTGGAACAATTTTCTTGTTTTATTGATTTACCAGTTGATCAAAGTTCTTCTATATTTTAGTTCTCTCTTCTTCATTTCTTTTACATTAAAATAATCAATAAATTCTTCTAGATGTTGTGTACTTACATTTGAATAACCTTTTTCTTTGCAACAGTTTTCTAAACCAGCCTAAATTAATCCACTTTTTCTTAATAATAGTTTTTTTTTTGTTTAGAAATAGCTCAGCTTTGGGGTACATGCTGTTTTGCATTTATTTATATAGGAAAAACTTAAGCTTTTTAAAAAATAAAAACATTACAATTGAAATGAATTTAGATTTTAATTAAAATTTCAATCGATGATGTATATTTATGATCTTTGACAGAGCTTATTTATAAAGAGAAAAATTTGTTAGATTCTTATTTTTAAATAAATGATAATTTGGTTTGTGGATGTAGATAAACACGATCTTGGAGAGCTTATTTTAAAAGAAAAAGTTTATTTGATTTTTATTTTCTTAAAACATGGAAATTTTGTTGATGAATATAGATAAATGTAATCTCAGAGAACCTATTTACAAAAATAAATTTATTAGATTTTTAAATAAATTAAAATTTGATTTGTGGATGTAGATAACTTTTTAAATAGGAGAAACAACGAAACTAAAATTTTGCATTTTACATCTGAGAATTTTGAAAAAATATGCTCTTTGGTCCAGAACCGTCACAAATGTACTACTGCTGTGATTTAAGTCAGATGGTAAGTCGTTAGGAGAATCCTGTGGCTTACACTGCATGACAATGGAATAAGTGGGAAAGGAACCAGTCTACAACAGATAAAGAAATGCTCAGACAGTGTATGGTATTACATAATTTCGATGCTAGTTGTATGGAAACAAATTCAAGGTGGGAACCGATCATGTCGTTCTTCAATTGTATTAGGTTTAAAGGACCCTTGTAGCTGGCTCATGAGATGGGCATTTGAGAATGAACAAGTTTGATTATGAACTTGTATATAAGCCATGCAAGGAGAATGGGTTCAGCAGGAAGGCACCCATAATACAGGCACTGGGTCATCGCTTTGCAAGGGGGAAAGCAGCACAAACTACTGACACTGGCTGCAAGCTGTACATAATGCAGCCACAGATCAGCGTGTGTGATGGCCTTCATTTGAGGCAACAAGGTTGAGGCCATGTGTGGTGGTGTCAACTAATCCCAAGGGAGAAGTGTTATAGGAAACATGTGATCACATACTGCCTTGGCAGAGAGGGCATAGGGCAATTAACCAGAAGGTATTGGAATGATACTGGTGGCAGGGCAGAAAGGAAAATGTAGACCAATATGTAAAGAATCATGTACAGTTAACACAATTATTGGATGTGAATCATAAGCACGTACCATGGTTATCAGATGCAACCAAACAATTTGAAAAGATAGGAGCGGATATCCTAAACCTTTTCAACCAGATTCCAGTGGGAAACCATTTCTTTGAACAGTACCGAATTCTTATCACAGTATGTGGAAATGATCACCATTCTATATCAGCAATATATGGTCAACAACTCATTGCTCAAGTTTGGTGTACCTGAAACAATAATCACAGACCAAGGCACGAATTTCATGTTGGACTTGATGAACAGCTACATCATTTGTTACAGGTTGAAAAATTAAGAAGTAGTCTACTGTACCTACAAACTAATGGCAGAATGGCATGTGTGCATTGTACTACTGGGAGGAAGTTGAGTTACTACATAAACTCTCACCATAATGATTGGGGTACGAACCTGTCATTTGTCGTAGCAGATTACAACTTGAAAGTTAGCACTACCACTGGGCTCTCTCCTTATGAGGTGGTGTATGGAAGGAAACTGGCTACCCCATTTCATGTGCTCAGACCAAAAATCAGCAAGGATGGGAAGTCAGTTATAAGTTTTGCCAAGTCACTAAAGTAGTTTATTTTTATGTATAGCTAAAAGGTTCACAGCCTCTGACTCTGACCCTTGTGGCTCAAGTTGTCTGGTATTTGGGAGGGAAACTGTAGATATTGTACATTGTCATTCATGTATACTGAGTTTTTTTGCAACCCAGTTCAGGCTACAGGCCTGGGGGCTGGGTCGCCAAAAGGACAGAGGTATTTAGCGCCATCACTAATGGAAAGAAATATGCAACGAGACGAGCAGATACGACACTTTTATACGAGTACAATGATTACACTGACGTCAGCCGATTTCTGATGGTCTCTCGACATTACAAAAGGCAGGACATGCTTCTTAGTAGGGTGTGTGATCACCACAGATGGCAGTGAATGCTCTGCAAAGTGCTCCCACGAGGTTGGTAAGGAGTTCTCGTGCTAGGGCGTTCCATTCTCCTACCACAATGGTTGACAAATGCTGGACGGTCATTGGTGCATGTGGATGTACTGTAATATGTCTCACCAACACACGCCACATGTGCTTGATGGGATTTAAGTTGGAGGCGTATGTACCCTAATCCATTCACTGAATATCCTCTCCTTCCAAGAGCACCTCCATCCTGCTGTTTGATGGGGTTGCGTATTGTCATCCATAAAAATAAAGTCACGGCCAATTGCACCCATGAAAAGATACACATATTCAAGGAGTACAGTGTCACAATAACGTTGTCCAGTGGACGTACTGTGTTCAACGATTTGGAGATCAGTATACCCATGCAAAGTTATATATTTATTTATTTTATTTACATGTCAAGTTTCGTAGGACCAAATTGAGGAGCAAATCTCCAAGGTCATGGAACGTGTCAGTACATGAACTTACAACATAAAAGTAATAACACATAAAAATAAATGTTCATGAACCTGAAAGAAAATCAGTACATAAGTTTAAGCAAACGCTATCAGCAATACAATGAGAATCATCTTAATGTTTCAAGGAACTCCTCGACACAATAGAAGGAGTGACCCATGAGGAAACTCTTCAGTTTCCATTTGAAAGCGCGTGGATTACTGCTAAGATTTTTGAATTCGAGTGGCAGCTTATTGAAAATGGATGCAGCAGTATACTGCACACCTTTTTGCACAAGAGTTAAGGAAGTCCGATCCAAATGGAGGTTTGATTTCTGCCGAGTATTAACCGAGTGAAAGCTGCTTATTCTTGGAAATAAACTAATATTGTTAACAAGAAACGACAATAAGGAATATACATATTGAGAGGCCAATGTCAAAATACCCAGACTTGTGAACAGAGGTCGACAAGAGGTTCGTGGACTCACACCACTTACTGCCCGAACCGTCCGTTTCTGAGTAAAAAATATCCTTCTAGAATGGGAAGAGTTACCCCAAAACATAATACCATACGACATAAGTGAATGAAAATAAGTAAAGTAGACTAAATTAAGTGTCGAAGTGTAACTCACTTTCGATACCGTTCGAATAGTAAAAATGGCAGTATTAAGTCTTTGAACAAGATCCTGAACGTGGGCTTTCCACGACAGCTTACTATCTGTCTGAACACCTAGGAATTTGAACTGTTCGGTTTCACTAATCATATGCCCGTTCTGTGAGATTAAAACGTCAGGTTTTGTTGAATTGTGTGTTAGGAACTGTAAAAACTGAGTCTCACTGTGATTTAACGTTAGTTTATTTTCTACAAGCCATGAACTGAGGTCATGTACAGCACTACTTGAAACCAAGTGAATGTTGCACACAACATCCTTTACTACCAAGCTAGTGTCATCAGCAAACAGAAATATTTTAGAGTTACCCATAATAGTAGAGGGCATATCATTTATATAAATAAAGAACAGGAGCGACCCCAACACTGATCCCTGGGGCACCCCCCAACTTGACAGTACGCCACTCAGATCCCACATCACAGCCGTTATCAACATTGCGAATAATGACCTTTTGCTGCCAGTTGCTAAAGTAAGAGGTGAACCAATTGTGAGCTACTCCCCTTATTCCGTAATGGTCCAACTTCTGGAGCAATATTGTGAGATAAACACAGTCAAATGCCTTTGTTAAATCAAAAAATATGCCAAGCGTTCGAAACTTTTTGTTTAGCCCATCCAGTACCTCACAGAGAAAAGAGAATATACCATTTTCAGTTGTCAAACGACTTCTAAAGCCGAACTGTACATTTGATAGCAAATCGTGTGATATAAAATGATCAATTAACCTTACATACACAGCCTTTTCGATAACTTTTGCAAACACTGCTGGCATAGAAATAGGTCTAAAATTATCTACATTATCCCTTTCTCCCTTTTTATAAAGCGGCTTTACTACTGAGTACTTTAATCGCTCAGGAAACTGACCATTCTTAAATGACAAATTACAAATATGGCTAAATACAGGGCTAACATGTGCAGCACAGTACTATAATATTCTACTAGACACTCCATCATAAACATGAGAGTCCTTAGTCTTCAGTGATTTAATTATTGACTCAATCTCCCTCTTGTTTGTATCACAGAGGAGTATTTCAAACGTGAATCTCGGAAAGGCGTTTGCTAAGAAATTTATATGATTTCCTGTAGATACTAAATTTTTATTTAATTCACAAGCAATGCTCAGAAAATAGTTGCTAAATACTGTACATATATCTGATTTATCAGTAACAGAAATATTATCACTGCAAACTGACTTTATATCATCAACCTTGTGCTGCTGGCCAGACACTTCCTTCACAACTGACCATGTGGTTTTAATTTTATCCTGTGAATTAGCTATTCTATTTGCATATCACATACTTTTTGCCTTGCTAATAACGTTTTAAGCACCTTACAATACTGTTTGTAATGGGCTACTGTAGCTTGATTGTGACTACTTCTAACATTTTGATACAATTCCTGCTTTGTTCTACATGGTATCCTTATCCCACTATTCAACCAACCGGGCTGTCCATTACTGCTAGTACCCCGTTTAGAATGTTTTAATGGAAAGCAACTCTCAAAGAGCATGAGAAATGTGTTATGGAAAGCATTGTATTTATCATCCATATTATTGGCACTATAAACATCTTGCCACTCTTGTTCCTTGACAACTTTTGAAAAACTCTCTATTGCTGTTGGATTAACTTTCCTACATAGTTTTTAATTAAATACGACATTGGTTTGAGTACAAAAACCTTTCAGTGTTAAAATTTGTGCATCATGGTCTGAAAGGCCATTCACCCTTTTACTAACAGAATGCCCGTCTAGTAATGAAGAATGAATAAAAATATTGTCTATGACTGTGCTACTGTTCCCCTGCATCATAGTTGGAAAAAACACAGTTTGCATCAGATCATATGAATTTAGGAGATCTACCAACATCCTTTTTCTTGCACAATCATGTACAAAATTAATATTGAAGTCACCACATATAACTACTTTCTGGTACTTCCTACAAAGTGAATCAAGAAGCCTCTCTAGCTTAAGCAAAAATGCTTTGAAGTCGGAGTTAGGGGACCTATAAACAACAACAATTAGAAGTTTAGTTTCACTAAATTCAACTAATGCTGCACAACTTTCAAATATCTGTTCAGTGCAGTGTCGTGATACGTCTATGGACTGAAATGAAATACTGTTTTTTACTTACATAGCCACTCCTCCACCCCGCAAGGAACACCTTGAGAAAC
Organism: Schistocerca piceifrons; assembly: GCF_021461385.2. Taxonomy (NCBI): domain Eukaryota; kingdom Metazoa; phylum Arthropoda; class Insecta; order Orthoptera; family Acrididae; genus Schistocerca; species Schistocerca piceifrons. The sequence continues at coordinate 419,449,817 of NC_060149.1, read as the reverse complement.
AGCCAGCTAATCAGTAGCCTGGTAAAGGAAGCCTCTGAATTATCAAATTATTTAAGTGGTGCTCTGATATACCAATAATTTCAGAGTTAACATCTATTAGCATTTCACTAACTTTATCTCTAATACCTCTTATATTTTGATGAAATATGCTAATTCCTTCTCTACTTGGAAACATTACATCCTCTGAAGGTGAGCCCTTAGAGGCACTTCCTGAAAGCAGATATACCAATTAGCTGACTTCAGTCTAAAAAAGGTGCAGCTCTAACACCAACTACTACAGGAATTTTTCCATGAGTGATACCACTACCACCACCACCCACTACAGTGTCACCTGTAAACTTAGCCGGTCTCCCCTTCACATACCTATTGAGGTGCAGGCCATGCCTAGTGAAACCCCATCAACTGATAGACCCAACTGGCACCACTGAGATGTGATCCATGCCCTCCGCCATCAGTGCCCTCCCCAGCACCACATTAACGCTCCTAACAGCCGCTTTAAGGTGAGGCCGATCATGACGCTGAAACAGTTGCACGAAATGCACATTAGTGCCACCAGTTTGAGTAGCTATCTTAACCAAATCACCACTGACATCATATTCCCCATCCCTAACGAGACTGTTCCCTGCTCCACCCACTATCACTACCTGATCCTCTTTCGTAAAATTCTTGCATAACTCCCCTATGCTTTCAGCCACCTGAGCCAACCCTGCACTAGGTTTCACAATGCTGGTGACCTGGTACTCACTCACCAACACTTCCTGCAACTGTTGGCCCACACCTCTACCGTGGGAACTACCTAGCAGCAGAACCTTCTTTCTGCTACACTTTGCAACTAACCTAGGCCTCCTAATTGCTGAGGACTGCTGCAAGTCACCTACATCTACGGTTACATGAAGGCTCCTCTCCACTCAACTCTGACAGTTGGTCGTATCTATTGCATGTATGGAAAGTAAAACTGTCTGAATACCTCCTCTTCCTAGCTACCTTCTTGCCAACTGCTAGTTCCCATTCCCCACCACTCTTTACCCTCCTCAACCTATCTAGTTCCTCCTTTGCGCATTGTAACTGCACCTGAAGGGCACAGATCTTACACTCCTGCTCCTCTATTAACTTGTTTCTACTACAGATTCTACATTCCCAGGAGAGGATCTCCCTAAAATGACCACTGGCTTCCCCACTGCATTCCCCCCAATGAAAATACTTTGAACAAATCCCACACCGTAATCCACTACTCACAAACCTACGACAGAGTCCACACTTTTCACTCATGGTAAATTTTACAGTTACTGAAAAAAAGCTATATGTCTATGTTACCAAAGTTCAGTTACACCAGTAGAACTATTTAAGAACTAACAATAATGGTCTCAAAAAAGTTATGCCTCGTCACGCCATAGCAGCTGGACCACCTAAACGATCAAGTTCACAATGTTCCTTGGTGCATTACGTGTGCCCACCTCTCCCAATATGTGGGTATATCTGCAGTCACTACTCAGATTGAATCTGCTCTCATCCGAGAAGTGCATACGACTCCATTCCTCATTGGTTCTGTCCCTATACTTTTGACACCACGACAAATGGTACCGCTGGTGTATAGGTGTCACCTCTTAAACTTTGGGCTGCAGTGCCTGTGGTCCAGAACGCTCCCTATGAATGTGAAATAATGATGTGAGCAATACCAAACTCTTGCGTTATACTCGTCACACTTCGTCCTCCTTCCACAACATACCGTTGGCCGGTTGGCTGGACAAAGAGACCACTCCAACGCAGTCACTGTACCACTGCGTAGCATGAGATTGCATGCCTTTCAGTTCCATTAAATGTGGTTGGAGTTGCACTGCTGTTTGACGTGAGCCCTTATTGCCTGTTGTACAATGTAGCGGTCATCGGCTGCTACAGTTGACCACAGTCGGCCACCTTCTCTCCTACAGGCAACAGTGCCTGTGGTTCGAAATGCTACCCATGCACGTGAAACAATGCTGTGAGAAATACCAAACTCCTGGATTACAGTCGTCACAGCTCGTCCTTTCTTCCCCCATCTGAAGTCATCCAAATGTTGCCTCTGGACCATGTTGTGATGACTGACACCATCACAGTGCATTGTAACTGCTTGCTGATTGACACACACACACTTGCTTTTCCATTCCTTCAACTGTCCAGTGTTCCAGGGCCAGCTCCATTTATCACTGCAGTCTCGCTAATTTCATGTCACATGACTTCCAGATTTCTGTGTAGAACTGGCAGCCCTCTGGCTATGTGTTGCCAAACTTTCATTCATTTCCATCAAGTTGTTATTGTGTTTTGTTACTTTATGTATCTCATCCTTAAGTTTTATAGGCAGTCACTATCAACAACAGACTATTTTAAACTGTGAGAAAATGCACCTATTCTCTAACACAGCCTCAAATACAACAGGAAGGAGAAACAGGTTTTGCTTTCCTTCGAAACTTGCAAAACCATGCCTAGCATCTGCACATCATCACATCGCACTGGCTTAGGCTCCTCACGCCCAGAGAAACTTCTATAGCAAATACCACAGTGAAAGGCGATCAGTGGGTTCAGAGATAATACCAAAAGCTGCTCAGAAACGATGGACCAGTAATAAGTTGGATCTATCGAAGTTGGTTGGTTTGAGGGAGGGGGTCAAACAGCAAGGTCATTGGTCCCATTGGATTAGGGAAGGATGGGGAAGGAAGTCAGCGATGCTCTTTCAAAAGAACCATCCTGGCATTTGCATGAATCGATTTAGGAAAATCACAGAAAACCTAAATCAGATGGCCGAACGCGGGATTGAAGCATCAAACAACCAAATGCGAATTGTACAAAGGTTGTACAAAGTGACTAAATCGAACAATGTCTTGTATGAAAGGCATGTATAAATTCTCAGAAAAAAACGACAAGTATAGGAAATGATTCTAAGCTATGGCCTCTCAATGTCTGCAATTACTCGAGTACCTGAGCTGTGACTCACAGCACAATTCAGTAGTACATTCTTGACTCATTTTTATGTACCCTACACTCGCCCTCGTCATTATTTACACAAGTAACCGTCTTCCAACTTGCAATTCTTCTTTTCAGCTCAGATGGGTGGGTGGCATAAAGGGCAGGTGTGTTGTGGGTGTGGTTCTTTTCAGCTCACACAGCTGTGTTTCACTCATAAGTGTGTTTCACACAACCACAGGTTATCCAAAATTGTCTCAGAGATGGCAGTGCTCTCGCCACAAGGCTGTAGTTTTCACTACTCTCATAGCACCCATAGCTGATGGCTACCACAACAGGCATGACAATGTGTGGGCCCTAAATAAATTAGAGGCTGTTGGCCCATACAGCTGTGGTGGATGCTGCTAGCTGCAGCACTCACAATACTACCTGTTCCAGTATAACTGCTTAAATAAATAATGATAACAGGGCATTCAGCTCTAAACTGTAGAGGCTGAGCAGCAGCAGTACTCCTAAATTCTTCAAAAACCTCCTGGGCACAAACATACAGGGTAGGAGAAATCAAATCAGGTGGGGTTAATCAAGGAATGGAGGAATGGAGAAGCAGTGAGGGTAATGAGCGAAGGCATGACCTCCGAAGTGTGTGGTTGAGGTGGTGACCGTGAGAGGGTGACCAGAGGTTGGCTTTGAGGGGAACTATGAGGGGATGACCTTGAGGGGGAGCTGGAGGGGATGGCCTTGAGCTGTTCTTGTACTGACTTAGATACACTACGACTACATCAGGGTGACAGATGTCTAGGAAGCTGAAGGTGTTTCTAAGTGTTCACTGCCCATTGATAGCTTTTTTCTTGGATTCTTTTAGGCAGGTGGGAATTTATATTTCTTTGTACATGTCCATAAAGTACCCCTTCCAAATTCTATGAAGAATTATGTGGGTGTTTTGAATACTGTGCAAGGTATGACGATCTTGTGTGAAATGATTTGCAAAAGTAGATTTATTTCCTACATTTTTTTCTTTTTAATTATGTATTCCTTGTATCGTTTTCTAAAATTCCTTCCTGTTTATCTCATGTAGCTACCTTTACAGTCTCATAGTAAATTTTGTGCATATCGCTATTTTTGTAGATGTGTTGTGTTTATGTCATGTATCTAAAAATGGAGAAACTGACAACTTTCAGGTTCTTTATGTGTTGTTGGATTCAGCTAAAACAAAGGCTGCTCTTGGATTCAGCCCAAACAAAGACAGCTCAAGTGGTGTTTCATAGGATGACCACAATCAGTGGAAAACATATTTTAGATTCTCATTATAAAAGAAAAGTTGTCTAAATTTTAGTTTTACATTTCCAATTGTTTTAATATCGTTAAATTACTTGCATTACAATATTTCTTAAAATTTTTTCAGTGAATGAATGTCACAACAAATTTCGTGCTTGCAGCCAGTCGTTTAATTCATCCCACAGGTATCTTCAGGTGAGACATTGAAGACTGTAGAAGACTTTCTCTGTTCTGCAATACATAGAATGTGTGAGTATTCTCCACATGCATCAAAATCCAGTTGACAAACGAACCACAATCTGGTAGCAGTGCCCTCACTGGTAGAACCATGGAAATCAGCTATCCTCTGCATTACTGCATGCAGCAGCAGATGGCACACTCTGTCCTTTTCGATTAGAACTTTAATAGATTGTTTTTACAGGGTTTGGTGCACTAACGCAATTCTGAACGATATTTTGTATTTCATAAGAAACACAACAGATTTTTTAAAATTCAGTATATTTTAATGAAATAAAATTATTTTAGAACATTAACTAAATACGTAATTTTGACAATAACACAGATAATTACAATAAACGACTGATTTCTTACTTCATTATTTCATTTACTGCGTGATTATAGCACATTAACATGTATTTGTTAACAAAAGCAAGCTATTTTTATAAAATTTTCACTGTGAAAGTAAGTAAATTAATAATAATGTGATAGTTAACCAAGTATACTATTTTAAAAATTTTACATTGTGAATGCAATTAAATTAATTAAAATGCATTAGTTTAAAAAGTAGATTATATTAAAAATTCATATTGAAAATGTAAGTACATTAATTAAAATGTATTAGTGAACAAAAGTACAATATCTTGAACATTTTACATTGTGAAGGTTAGTAAATAAATAAAATGTATTAGTTAACAAATGTAAGTTATTTTAAAAAATTTACATTGTGAATGTAAGTAAATAAATTAAAATGTATTGGTTAACAAAAGTAAATTATATTAAAATTTTCAGTATTTATTTTTCCTATCCTTCTTAAAATGTTTCAGAAATGTATATAAGCTTGAAGTTAACATTTTTATAATTTTTTTCATTCATTTATATAGAAGCAAATATTAATAATTAATAATTAAAAATTTTCGGTAAGTAATCTCTATTGTGCATCATATGTAAGATTCTTTTACCATACATTATTACATAAACAAGTGTATCATTTGGAATTTTATCATTAAAGGATGCACATAGTTTCATGGTTGATTTCTGTGTAGTTACAACGTTTTTTATGTGTCATACTGATTACATAAATTGGATTACCTATACAACTAAATGTATTAATATCAATATCTGATTTTAGTAAACTAATTCTTTTAAAACCTAGAAATGCATCGAATGCTTTTAAGAAAATTATTTGGTGGATTAATATTCCACATTTGCTGTGGAAAAGCTTTGCTTCTACCATTTTTAAATATATATTCTGTAGTTTAACAAGATCAAATAATGATGAATCAAATAATTGATTATTTTTACGATTTGTCTGAAATAAAACAAAAACAAAATCTGGCATATTAAATTCTGTAGAATTAAAGTAATTTGTTATATCTAGCTCAAAACCTTTTTTACTAGATAAACCAACAACTTCTTCTGATTGAAGTTCATAAAAAGAAATAGGAATTTTAGGATTTTTTAAAATATTTCCACATTGTTCAAGTTCGTAATTTGGTTCATATTTACCAACTGGTATACATATTTCCATAGAGTCTACAACTATTTTACCATCTTTTCGAAGTGTATCTTTTATTTCAACACCAGCATCATTTGTATCAAACCAATGTAGAATTGCATCTCCAGAAGATGAACTACGGGTAAGAAGTACAGTTAAGTTTCCTTCAAACATAATTTCTTTATATTCTGTAAAAATGCCCACCAAGCATTGACAATGTATAAAGAACTTCATTTTTTTACTATTTTTTCTTCCTGTATTAAGAATATGTCCTTCTAAACTTATTTTGTCAGTAACAGATGAAGTTAGATGTAGTAAAACTGTTGATGAAATAAAAGATTGAACAATTTTGTTACATAATTATCATGTAATTTTTGTTTGATTTACCATCATAAGTTGGATAATCTGTACATTCATTTCCTATAATACGAAATTCACATACAATTGTGCATGATTTCGATGAAGCCGACCATCACTAATATTTATTTCAATTACTGTATCTTTATTAGGAACATTTAAATTATTTTTAGCTTTTTCACTAACAGGAAGTGAACAAGACTGAAAACTTTCAATTTTATTCATGATTGTTTTAGTAATTATGTATTTATTAAGAAAAAAATTTACTAAGATATTTCTAAAATAACTGTTACAGTAGCACCATTAAAATAAATTGAATTATCATCTTCATCAGTTATAGTAACTTCTAAATTTTGAATCGTATTAAAAATAGGAATATTTACAGGATAATTTGGTTCACAAATTACTGGTCCACCAAACTCTGCATTATGTTTAAATGAAGCAATAATATTAGTTTCTCTATGAAAATGATCATCATCTTTTCATACATTCCATCAGCAAGATTGAAATTAATATTTATTAATACAAAAGGAATTATTTTAGGTACATCTTTACTTACAGCTTTCTCATTAACTTGAAAAAATTGATTACTAAAGCCAAGTAAACTTCCAATACTATCTGCCATATCCATATACAATTATACATCACTTTCAATACTTTTTCTGTTTAAAATTTCATTTGCTTTATTGTGTATATTGTTTTTTTTTCAAATGTATAAATTTTTAAAATTTTTAAAACTATATTGAACTACAGGAATTTCTATTGTTTCTCCATCACACTAAAGTTTATTATTATTTGTTGCAATATTTGATGTTAAAAAAATTGAATAAAAACCAACTAATAAAATATTAGTAAAACTATCACGTATTGGAACAGTTAGTCGTTTTATAATTATAAAAGATTTATCACTAAGTTGAACTAACTACTCATTTACTACTGAAAAATTATTAATAAATGAAAAATCATCAATAAATGAAAAAATTATTAATAAATGAACAAAACAGCTTGGGAACATAAAGTAAGAATTCCATAAAATAAAATAAAAAATAAACATGGTAAACTGCACCAAATTCTAAAATATGTGTAATAATTAGACCAAGTGGTTGTGGTAAAACAACATTAGTAATTGATAATTATATTTTAACTTCAAGATGGTAGAATAGGAATAAAATTAAACATCTGTATGTTTATTCAAGAGGTTTAGATCAACCAAAATATCAAGAATTTATAAAACAATGTAAAGAAATTAATAAGCAAAATGTTAATTTCATTAAAAATAATGAAGAAATTATTTCATTAGATGAATGTAAAAAAATTCTGTTGTTCTATATGATGACTGTATTCTAGAAAATCAAGATATTTTTAGAAATTATTTTACTAGAGGTAGATACAAAGGTATACTTAGGTCAAACTTATTAAAAAATAACAAAACAACTAATAAGGGACAGTTTATATTTTTAAAATATTTTTAGACAAGAAGATACAAATTTAAATCATACTTACCTTAAGTTTGTTGATGAAAATTTAAAGTTTGATAATTTAATAGAAATGTGTAGTAATTGTTCCAATTTTGAATTTGGTTTTTTAACAACAGATATGTCTAGAAAACCAAGTGAAGGTAAGTTTAGAAATAAAATACAGCATTTCTTAACAACATAAGCACTAAACAAAAACATTTCAATATTAAACATTACACATTAACATAAACATAAATATAAATACTAAACATAAACAAATACATAATTACTGTTTTTCTTGATTAATAAATGTTTGCAAAGTATGATTAAAAGGTTGATGAAAAAGTTAAGCAAAACAGAAAGAAATTTGAAGTACAAAAAGAACAATTTAAGCTTTGAAAAAACCATTAAATAGGATACGAGAAATATAAAAAGTGAGATCAACCTATCATTGTTGCTATTGAAAAGGTAACACAAAAGAATTGAAGGTTTAGGTGATAATGTTTTAAAAGCAAATATTGAACATAGGGAAGTCGAAAACAAATGATTCTGTATAGTCGTCACATAGAAGATTTCGGAGATACACCAATTAAACCATTAAAAGATTGGTCTGATGATATTTCTGGAAAATATCATTATACATAAAGTAAAACAGACATTAAAGATATATTAAATACATACCAATAAGAAAAAGAAAGTAAAAAGATAAATGAAACTAAAAAGATAAATGTTAGTGAAAGAATGATAAACTATATAAATCAGAGTCAAGATTCAGTATTTGGTTCAAAACATGTTGGTATGTTTAAATATGTTGGTAATAAACCTGTGGAATTTAATGGTGATAAAGTAAAAGTTGGTGAAAAACATATGAAGGTACAGAAAGATTAATTAGACTTTTAGCTTAAAAACAAACTACTATACAAGATTTAAATGAAAAGTTCAATAGTGAAAATGTATCAAATTATGCAAATATATTATTAAATTCAGGAGCATCAAATTCTGATAATAATCCAAATAAAACAAGATAAAATAAAGGTAATAAATATAAATATTTAATGAAACCAATTGTTGGTGATTATTTTCCGAAGTTCAGAAGATCAAATATTGAAGATTCAGATATTAGTTCACATGAAAAATAGGTGAAAGTTTAGTTAAAAATATACAGATAAAGCAACTGAGTATGTTTGGTTGAATTATGTTAGATACATTAGCAGTCATTCATGTTTAAGAACTAGCTAGAAATAAGAAATATCAAATGAAAAAGTCAGTATTGCACAAATGTTAACAAATAAATTTAGTGATTTTATAACTGATAATGCAAAAGGAATTTCATATTTACTTAAATTTTTGAATAATCTTCCACATACATTTTGGAAATGTGATAAATATGGAAAAGGATTAGTAAACACTTTAATTAACAAATTACCATTTGATAAGCATCTTCCAGGTTATAGATTTTGTGGTCCAGGTGCAAAATTAGAAGAAAGATTTGCTAAAGGTGATAAAGGTATAAATCCATTACGTAAAGCTTGTATAAAACATGATATTGCTTACAGAGATAACAAAGATTTAGAAAAAAGGAATATAGCAGATAAAGAACTTCAGTTAGCTGCAAAAGAATAAACGTATGCAAATGGTGCTTCATTTGCTGATACAGTTGCAGCAACAGCTGTGAGACCAATAATGTATGGAAAACGAAAATTATGTTTGGGAATTAATGTTGATTTGATGAAAATGGTTGGGGAATATAAAAATATTTCAAAAATTTTAAACTATATAAAGAATCTTTATAAATTTTTAAACAATATAAAAATCTTTATAAAATTTTTAACTATATAAAAATCGTTAAAAAATTTTTAACTCTATAAATTATTAACTATATAAAAATTCTTTAAAAAATTTTAACTGTATGAAAAATCTTTATAAAGTTTTTAAACTATACAAATTTTTAAATATTTAAAAATCTTTATAAATTTTTTACTATATAAAGATATCTTTACTAAATTTTTATCTATATAAATGAATAACTTTATAATAGATTTTACTTTTCTACCTAGTGCTAAAACTTAACAAATGTCAATTAAATTAAAGTTACATAATGAACAATTACATACAAATGAACCATTTTTAAAAGATGTACAAAAAGAAGAAAAGAAAGTTGGTGGAAATTTATTTGTTACATTAGCTATGCCTGTTGTAAAAAATTATTGAATATTTAACAATAAAGAAAGATGTTAAAGGATTAACTCAACATGAATGTGGATTTCTTCTATTATTATTAACTGTATTACCATATTTAATAACAATGGATTCATTAGCAAGAGGGTCTGCAGCAATTGCAAATGTAGTATTCAACAAAAAGAAAAATGATAAAGAATTAGAAGAGCAAAAAGGACATAACTTCGAAATGGTGAAAAAAGTTTGAAATGGAATAAAGAAAACAAAAAAATGTCAAAAAGTAATTGATAAGTATGCTAATGCATTAAATAATTTTAATGTAGAAGAACTTACTACACAAATAAGAATTAAACAGATCTGTGTTTTATACGTGGTTGATGAATTACCAAATAAACCATTTAAAATTGAATTTGGAATAGTAAATATGGATACAGCTGATAATCTTGGTACTCATTGGATTCGATACTATAAAAATAATCATAAAAATAATTATGAAAAAGTTGTTTTTCGATTCATTTGGTGGTAATATACCAAACCAATTTAGGAAAAATGAACTATACTACTGTACAGATAGAATACAAAATTTTGCTGAATTAATATATGGTTTATTTGTTTTAGAACTGCTTTGTGAGTATTATAAATTTAATGATATTTTAGATTTAATAAACGGACATTTTTGGAAATAAGAAACATATGACTAAACAAATTGAACAAGTACTTCATACACCTACATTCAACTTAGAAAAAATTGAAAATATTGTTAAACAACTTCAATTATCAACAGATCTAAAGATAACTAATGCTAATAAACAATTTCAAAAATAATTTAATCCTGTTTTTAAAGTAACTAAAGGTTTTTAAAAATAGAAGACTTGTTAATGTAAATGATTCAATTGATGCCAAAGATGTAGTTAATAAACATTATTTTGGTAATGAAAATGATAATGTTGTTACAAAACCAGAATACACAAAATAATTAAGTAATAATGGTACTACAAAACGCTTTGATGAAGAAATAAAACAGGATAATGAAAGTTTTTAAAAAATTAACAAGCATTATAACACAATTCAATAATTATCTACCTAAAAAACAAATAGAAAAACCTTTTTCAAATTATTTCTCAAAACATATTTAACTCCATACTTAGTACAGTTAAGTAATTTTAAAGAAAAAATATGTGATAAACAAATAATTGAATTTACTTTTATACCAGGTGGTGAACAAAAGATGTACATGGGACTGATAACCTCAGATGTTAAGTCCCATACTACTCAGAGGCATTTGAACCATTTTTTTAAAATAAATGTACAGTTTTGAATATAGGTCTACTTTTAAAAATATTAATTGTTATTGCTCAAAATATAAATGAAGAATTAATAGCTAATGATTTGAATATTTCTGTAACTATTAATGATGAACTTTATGAAGTAAATTCTATTTATCAGTTATTATTAGTAGTAGATAAGTCATGTTTTCTAACTAAAACATTGAAAGTTTCTGTTAAAACTTTTCCAGTTGATGTAAAGTTAACTATATTTGGTGAACTATGTATAATAATATATAATTATTATCTATATAAAATTTTTTAATTTGTATAAACGTTTTAGCTACATAAATTTTTAATCTTTATAAATGTTTATAAACATAAATGGAAAATCGTAATTCACATTTAGTTCTTGTGGACGATCATATTTATTGTTTGAAATGAATAAAGTTTGCTGAAACATGTAATCCACATAGAGTAACAGCTAAAAATGGAAGACAAGGAATTGAAGGTATTTGTACAATTTGTATACCTAAAATAAGCAAATTCATTAAAAAATTTTAGATGGTGCAGGTTTAAATAATATTCGTGAAAATATAATTTATGAATTACATAAACTAATTACAAAGAATTTTAAAAGAAGAAATGTAGTTTCACTTTGAAACGTCCCCTTAGAAAAATTGTACAGGACTGTGCTTAAACTGACACACAATATTTTTAACGCAACGCAATCTGACTTTCAGAAATCCCTACAAAAGAATGGCCCTGACTAACATTAACCTATGCATTTCACAAATCGCTTACCTCACAAAAATCTTGGTTACTCGAACTACTGCAACACAGCAAGCACCACTACTGCCAGCTAAATAAGATTCAAACTACGGAAGGCACTAACTACTGATAGGCATAGTTAGCAAATGAAAGATTTTAATAGAGAACAAACAATGTATTTACCTTAATAGTCATAATATATATAGCAAATTACAAAACTCCGCCATCTCTCTCCCCACATCCACCACTGCTGGCAGCTCACCTCCAACTGCGCAACGCTACGCGCTGTTCACATCCAGCTGCCGCTGCCCAACACTACAATGGCAGACAACAATGCAAACTAGACACAGACTGCACACAGCACAGCCAGTGATTTTTATACAGAGGTGGCGTTACCAATAAAAAAACCTAAACAGCCTGCTCCCCACAAAAAATTTTACAAATTGTTTTGGGCAGTGGCCACTAATGATTTGAAAAAATTTTTCATAATTACAATAACAAAGAAATCAAATGCACACACTTATTGATACAATGTTGGTCAAAAGCTAAAATTTTGCCACAGTCTATAAAGACAGTCCTGATCATTTATCATAATAGTAATTACAGTTTTTTTTCACAAAGTCTCATTAGTAAAAGAAATTGCACACAGAAGTAGTGGATTTCCATGCAGTCTTGAAGAAGTAGTGTTGTCCTTCCAACGGAAAGACAGCGCTGATTCTCGACATGCAGACAGGTAATGGGTCACAACAGAGCAAACCCACAGCAGAGTCATTCGAAGTTTTGAAGAATATTGGTAGGTAGGTTATCACAGAGTAGACCCACTATAGTCCTGGTAGAGAGTATGGTATTGGTGGGCCACCAGAGGCGCAGACCCACTGCAGTCCTTGTAGAAATAATGGTACTGGTGAGTCAGCAAAGGTGTAGACCCACTGTAGTCCTTGTAGAAATAATGGTATTGGTGGGTCATCAAAGATGCAGACCCACTGTAGTCCTTGTGGAGATGGCCAGCAGCCATCTGTTGTGACTGTGCAGGCACACAATCACCATTGAAGAGTCTTGCAGATAATATAGCAAGTCCATAACCACCACTTGTGCACTCACAAAGTGTTTGGAATTGTCCTTAGAACCAGCAATGCTGTTATCCAGTCCCTTGCTGAATTATTAACACACGTGCAAACACTAACAGTCCCTACTTCTCACATATTGTCCATTTACTATGACCAACAGAAACGTGTGCAGTGAAATGTAACTTAGAAGTTAATTAATTTGAGGAATTGGTGTCAAGTACAATTTTATAACATAAGAACACAATAACAAAGGTACAAAATATATCATTAAAAACATAACAATACAGTAACATTTGTAGTACAGGCTTCACAAAAGAATAGGAATAGACATGCATATCAGTGTTACAAGAATTATGACATAAGTACATACATAAAGATCAGAATAACTTTTGAAACATCAACTTCACACATGAGCATTAAAACAAAACAGAATAAATAATGTCTAAGCATCTTTACAAGATAAATAACATAGTATTTGAAAAATTCTACAACATAAATCTTATTAGCTAAACACTTAAAGACAGGAAAAAGACAAATGCACAATGGTACATACACACATAGCGAAATAATACAAAAGGAAAGGACAGGGTTTGTTTTACTGCAGTATTTTGCATGGAGATCTCCCTTGGTTCATCATTATTCCCAAAAGTCCTATCTATACCTGCTTTCTGTACTTTTTTTCGTATAACTTCTCAATGCATTTCTTCCAATTCATTGCAACTCATTCTCTTATATAGTCTACCCCCTCTTAAGCTAACTTAAATCTACTGAGCTCAGATGCTAAACTAAGGTACGAGGCAATGCAGCAGCACAAAACAAGTAACACAAACATCAATGACAAAAAATTTAAACTGGCAAAGCAATTGCAATATTACAACTAATATAAGGCACTGTGCAGCAAACAAGAAAAATAAATCCGTAGTAAAACTGGCTTAACAGCGTAATACAAAGTCACATTCAGTAACATTATGCCTGGCAAACAGCAGCTTATATCTAAACATGACATAGCTCAAGTACACTAAAGACAATAATGCATATAAGGGAAATGTCTATTCACATCTTAATGTCTATGTAATTAAAGTGGTGCACCACAAAAACTAATTCTACAAAAATTACCAAGTACTTGAAAAGAAAATTATGAATGCAGTTCCTGTGAAGGTAAATGTCTTTTTGTGCTCGCTCATTTTTTTCGAAAAAATTATTATTTACTCGATCTGTAGACAGAAAATATTTATATTAGTACGTCTATAATATTTTATTTTAACCAATGCTGCAGTGCAGCTAGGAACTAAATATTAAACAAAATAGGCAAAGCAAGGCGTCAAACGTCATTCACTAGCCATATGGCATTTCATAATGCAGTAAACAATCTTTCAACTAACAAGACAATAGACATAAAATGTTTCTCATCATTTCATTTCAGTAAATATCATAAATTAAGAACTCCACAGTGTAATCATATGTTTTCAAGTTCGCGCGTGTCGTATTTGCAATGCTTTCTACAAAGGAATGTCAATAGCGAGGATAATGGCCTCCTTTTTTTTCTCTCCACATAATGACTTTCTTTTGTCAGACGTCTACCTCTCAGCTGGGCGCCCAAAACGCATTACGCCAAGGTCACTTACCTTTCTTGTTGAAATATTTACGAAGGCAGTTTCCGCTACAGTGACAGTCTCATATAAAAAAAATCACAGGTTGAGAATTTGCGTTACAAATGTGTAGAAACAAAATCCTGTAAATATAACAGCGTCCAAAAAATTTTCGCCAGCATTGTGATACATTCACGCATTTACACACATTTCATAACTCTTAAAGTACGATTCTTGGTTTCCAACATCCTTTTCCACAAATCAGAGTCCCTAAACACTATTCATTATTCCTTACCTTATTACAAATATACATATTCGTCGACACTTCTTCAATATTTCGTCACAACAATTACATAGCATAATCAAATTCCTCATATAGCATCAGCTTATTGATCATAAACATACCTCAGCAGCATAATACACATCGTCGTCGTAAAAATAACATCATAACACCTCAGTCAAATCTCAAAAACGTCGTAGCTTTCTGCAATAATTTAAAAACCTAAAAAAAATTCTCTGTTCATTGCAATAGTGTCATCTACCTCAAACGTACCTTAAAAATCATGATATCATACCAAATACATCATTCAAAGCTCTCGTAGTATCACAATGGTTCCGAAAAAATATGAACAGTTCACAAAGTACATACAAAATACAATTTCATAAGTGTGAAGTTATCCAACTGTGTAATTGCGTAAACATCTGTCACTGACGTAGTAAAAAGAATGTTTGTTTCTCTGTCAAATAATCAGATAGCTGTGTAATTCTGTGTTAGAGAAATATGGTACCGATGTGTAAAGTTGTATAAGCAAATACCATATTAGCTAGGGCTCCTTGTGCTTGCCAAACACATGGTACACAAAGTAGGCGTGTACCCCCCTGAGGATTGTACACACACAATAACACTGTGTCGTCTGTTCTCAATAACAATGCATTCGTAATTTCTGTTTAAATAAGTTATCTTGGTTCTTGACTGGATATTTAACTTCAAACATTGTTGTATATTAACAGATTCTAAGTCTGACAAAGCATACTAGTAATGTAAAGTGAGAAATTTTATGGCAAAGACTAAGTTAAAAAGCAGATTATCTTTCAATAAACGGTTTTACATGTGAAATGTGGTGCAATCCTTTATTCTTCCTAGTACGCAGAGTTTCAACTTCAACGCAATTATCATGTGGTATACGTCGGATTCTGTAAGGTCCATTGTAAACTAGAAAGAATTTGTGACTCAAGTGTTTCTTCTTATGTGACAATGAATGAGCTTTAATGAGAACTTTCTGACCAATATATAATTTCTTTGCATTTGCTTTACCGTGTAGTTTTCTCCTTTTGTCTGCTGCAGATTTTATATTTTTAAGAGCCAAATCAATTATGTCTTTGTGTCGAAGTTTACGTGTATTCGAGAAAGGTACAAGCTCTCTGATTCTGTTCGGTGGTTCTTCATTCTTCGGTACAAGAGTAGGTGGTAAAGCAGTGGAATCATGAGGCATTTCATTCAGCACGTTTTGAAATAAGTGTAAATATCTGTCCCAATGCTGATGCTTTCTGTGACAATAAAGTCTGCAAAGCTTATTGATTTCTTTCATAATCCGTTCAGACGGGTTACAATGTGGTGAGTACAATGAAATAAAAACAGGTTTGATTTTATGATTCCGAAGCGTGCGTGACCAAACAGCAGATCTGAATTGTGGTCCGTTATCTGAAATGACTTTACTAACGTGTCCAACTTCACGTAAGAAATTTTTAACAAAGGCGTTGGATACAGACCGTCCAGTGGCTTTACGTAACGGTGTGAAAGAAACAAATTATGAAGTAAGTTCAACAGCAACTAGAACGTACGAAAATCCATTAGATGTTCTGACAAGCGGTCCCAAGAGATCAACAGCAGAAAATTCTTTTAATTTAGAAGGAATGATAGGAAACAGCGGAGCACGATGGGAGATAGTAGATGGTTTCGCCTTTTGACAAAGTTTACAAATAGACAAGACTCTTCGAATTCTCTTTTCCATATTGTTAAAATAACAAGTCGTTCGAAGAATATGATAACATTTTCGTGGGCCAAAATGTGCATAGCTGAAATGAATGTACCAAATGAGCTTATTAACAAAATCGTCAGGAATGCAAAGTACCCATAGCTTGTCATCAACAGTGCAGCGTTTGAACAGTGTTTCTAACCAGATAATAATGCCGAATCTGTGTGTGTGTCTTTTCATGCCATTTGCTTTTGATGTCTTTCCAAATCGGATCTTTATCTTGTTCATGAGCAATGTCCTTTAAAGATGTGGTGATGAAGTTTTCAAAGGCGACTTTCTGAATGTAAAGAATACTGAAATTTTTCTCGAGGTTGCCTTCTGTGTTACTTTTCTCAAGCCCAGCCGGTGCGCGTGACAGTGCGTCCGCAACAATGTTCTCCTTGCCGGGAATGTAGAGTATTGTGAAGTGGAATTCTTGCAGAAACAATGCCCAACGTTTTAACCTGTCATGATTTAATTTTGAAGACATAAGAAATTGTAATGCACGATGATCACTGTATACTTTTACGTGCTTACCAGAAAGAAAGAAACAGAATTTGTTAAATGCCCAAACTATAGCTAAAGCTTCTAATTCAGTAACGGAATAATTTTTTTCAGATTTTGTTAGCACTCGGCTAGCAAAAGCAATGGTTTTCTGAACAGTAGTGTCATTTTCTGTGGCTTCTTGAAATAAATGGGCACCAAGACCGACTTTAGAAGAATCTGTGCTAAGGCAGAAATCTTGTGACATCTGGATGAGCTAGTATTGGCGCGTTAAGTAGCGATTCTTTCAAAGAATTGAATTCCAACTGTGCTTGTTCGTCCCAGTTCCAAATAGTATTTTTTCCAGTGAGAGAACAAAGTTTTGGTGTAACTAGAATTTGCATATTCAGAAAACGACGGTAAAAATTTACGAGACCTAGAAAACTGCGGACTTGTCTTTTTGTGGATGGAACTGGAATGGCTCTGATTGCTTCTAACTTTTCAGGATCCGGCTGAATGCCTTCAGAAGAAATAATATGTCCCAAAAACCTCACCTTTGACCTACCGAATTCAGACTTTTCCAAGTTAACTGTAATTCCAGATTCTGCAAAAATACGTAACAAACTGTTGAGGATGCGATTATGTTGTTCCTATGAAACGTCCCCTTAGAAAAATTGTACAGGACTGTGCTTAAACTGACACACAATATTTTTAGCGCAACGCAATCTGACTTTCAGAAATCCCTACAAAAGAATGGCCCTGACTAACATTAACCTATGCATTTCACAAATCACTTACCTCACAAAAATCTTGGTTACTCGAACTACTGCAATACAGCAAGCACCACTACTGCCAGCTAAATAAAAGATTCAAACTACGGAAGGTACTAACTACTGATAGGCATAGTTAGCAAATGAAAGATTTTAATAGAGAACAAACAATGTATTTACCTTAATAGTCATAATATATATAGCAAATTACAAAACTCCGCCATCTCTCTCCCCACATCCACCACTGCTGGCGGCTCACCTCCAACTGCGCAACGCTACGCGCTGTTCACATCCAGCTGCCGCTGCCCAACACTACAATGGCAGACAACAATGCAAACTAGACACAGACTGCACACAGCACAGCCAGTGATTTTTATACAGAGGTGGCGTTACCAATAAAAAAACCTAAACAGCCTACTTACAACTTGGTATAGATGATTTATGGCAAGCTGATCTATTCAAAGTGGATTCTGGTAATTTAAAAGGAATTTCAAAAATAAACAAAGGTTATAAATACTCATTAACAATAATTGATGTTTTTTCATAATATACATTTTCTGTTCATACTAAAGGTAAAACAGCCAAAAATATAGAATTTGCAAATAAGCATCAAGCAAATATATCTTAGAAAAGTAACGTTCTGCAACAAGCCCGTCCGTGAGTTCTTCAGGGAGCGGTAATGGATAAGTGTCAACTACTGTCTGTGGGTTGACTGTAGACTTGAAGTAAACACAAATGCGAATGCGACCAGAAGGCCTAGGCAACAAAATTATTGGACTGGCCCATTGCCTAGCTTGAATGGGAGCAATTAAACGATTATCTTGCAATTCTTTCAATTCACTAGCTACTTTGTCTCGTAAAGCAACTGGAATGCGGCAGGCCCAAAAAAACTTAAGCTGTGCATTGTCTTTCAAAGTTATTAGCTCCAAAGTTATTAGCTTTGCCCATTCCTTCGGAAAATAGTTCAGGGAGTTCTTTAAGCAAGCTAGCTACATTGGCTTTCGGATCAAAAGCCGATAAGGAAAGTACATTGTCTTGGATGCTAAGCCCAAACAAATCAAATGTATCTAAACCGGAAATGTACCTGTCTCTTGATATCAACACCGTAAAATCCACTGTCCTGGAGTGAGATTTGTGAATGACAGGCAAACTACACAGTCCAAGCACTAGAATTTTCTGTCCGTTGTAAGCAGTGGGGTGCTTGCTAGATTTAGAAAGACATGGTGAGCCTAACTGTTGGTACATGGCACGATTAAACAAGGTTACTGAGGCACGTTTCTCTATCTGAAAGTTCACACGACGGTCAGCAATTCGTAATGAGACTAATAGTTTGTTAGAACGTCGTTGCACAGCACTAGGGAGAAAAGGAGGCACAGCCTTAATCTTACATTTGCCATAACCTGTGGTAGATTTGGAGGACACAACGTTCACTGTATGAACACGAGCCTGTTTTTTTTTTCTTTTTTTCTGGGAGCGGGCAAATTGGCGATTTCATGCCGTTCCAAAGAAACAGCTTGGTCATGGCCTTTTCTTCTATACGTGTAACACGTTGCGTCATGTGATGGGCAGTCTTGTCGGTTATGGCGAGCAAAACATCTGGGGAAAGACTTCATTAAGTTCACAGGTCTGTTTACATGTTTACAAGGCTGTCCGAGCGGCTGTGTACGCGCTCGCTGTTGTGGCTGCTTGGGGCGGTTGCGAGCAAGGGGCGACTCGACCGGACAAATCGCGGCCTCCGAAAACTTGTCGGACGCTATGGCATCCTAATCATATCGCTTTAAGATTTGTAACACTTGAGGAAGTGAAGGATCAGAGTGCTTTAGGATCTGTTCCTGTGTTCTAATATCGGGGACATTGACTGTTATAGCGTCTCAAATCATGAGGTCACTGTAAAAGTTGTCACAACTACACTTAAATTTACACTTTCTACTCATGCCCGTTAATTCTGTGTACCACAGATGGTACGTCTGTTCCGGATTTTTCTGCAAACGAAAAAATTGATATCTGGCTACAGCTACTTGAACTTGCTGATCATAGTACTTGGTTAATGCAGCGATTATTTCGTCATAACTGAGTTCGTCGGGCCGGCCAGGGTGGCCAAGCGGTTCTAGCGCTACAAAAAGAAATGGTTCAAATGGCTCTGAGCACTATGGGACTTAACATCTGAGGTTATTAGTCCCCTAGAACTTAGAACTACTTAAACCTAACTAACCTAAGGACATCAAACACATCCATGCCCGAGGCAGGATTCGAACCTGCGACCGTAGCAGTCACGCGGTTCCAGACTGAAGCGCCTAGAACCGCTCGGCCTAAACTTAGAACTACTTAAACCTAACTAACCTAAGGACATCAAACACATCCATGCCCGAGGCAGGATTCGAACCTGCGACCGTAGCAGTCACGCGGTTCCAGACTGAAGCGCCTAGAACCGCTCGGCCACACCGGCCGGCTACAGTCTGGAACCACGCGACCGCTACGGTCGCAGGTTCGAATCCTACCACGGGCATGGATGTGTGTGATGTCCTTAGGTTAGTTAGGTTTAAGTAGTTCTAAGTTCTAGGGGACTGATGACCTCAGAAGTTAAGTCCCATAGTGGTCAGAGCCATTTGAACCAATTCTGAGTTCGTCGGGAGACGCAGTTGGGAATAGTTTTTGTATTAACCTGAACACTGGGGACCCCGCAGTCCAAAAAAAGTATTGTAGCTTCACAGTACCTTGAACTCGATGAACTGCACAATGAGTTTGGAACTGTGTTGGGTATTCGTGCCATTCCTCTTCGGTGTCGTCGGAACGTAGATATGAAGGGCTGCGGCACTTTTTGGGCGTGTCGGTCGGCCTGTTGTGCGGCCGCCGTTGCTTGTGCACATAGAAGTTGTACCGTCGTAAGCAAGGCAGGAGTTTGTTGGTTCTGAAACTGAAAAGCTGGTGTTAGACCCATTACACTGGCTGTCTGTGACAGGCGCGGGAGCAAGGGGTGCAGGCGGTGGGGTAGCCATGGTTTACACAAATACGTTATAGCAAAAAGTAAGCAAAACCTCTGAAAAGAGAAACTGGATTAGTTCTGCGGCTCCCCTCCTGGAATACATGCCAGAACACAACAAAAAATTTATCAATTAGAAAACCCTGCAATCTGAAACACAAGATAAGCAAGCAAATTCTTCGTCACTGAAGTTTTCTCGTCGTCACTGTTGTATTCTCTTTAGCCGCTTTTTGTTGTCTCATTGTCTCTGTAGAGCTGTACCATGGGAAGCAAGGAGAGGATGTTCATTGGTGGCCAGTATCCTCGTTCTATAACACAAACTACACGCAGTTAATAACTGGGTTCTTTATTCATAAGCAAAGAGCTACTTAAATATGAACGTAGGCTTCAGCGGCCATTGTCACATTCAATTAAATTTGTCTGGGCTTGTGACCGCATTGTCAATATATATATAAAACTAGCGACGTTTCGGCCCGTGTTGCAAGCGACCTTTTTCAGGGTGTTTTTACTGAGAGAACGTTGTCAGCGTGTTTCCAGCGAGTCTTGTCGTTGGCCTCTGTCGATACCCTCGTAACCTCTATGCCGAATGGTGTAAGCAAAACACTCTGAAGAAGGTCGCTTGCAACAGCGACCAAAACGTCGATAGTTTTATATAAATTGACAATGCAGTCACAAACCCAGAAAATTTTTTATTGGAAGAACTACTTAAGTTTCGATGTTCTGTGGTGCAAGTTCCCTTCTGTATAGTCCACGTATCCTCAATGCTGCTAAAACAGAAGTCCGCTGTGTTCTCTGTAAGGTTGCTATGTGCTGCCTGTCTCTGTGCTGAACGTTAAGTCTGTGACTTCGTCTTGGTGACATGCTGGAACCCCATGGCGTACAGACTCGAACTAACTAGCGTAACAGGCTCTAACTAGCTGGCTAAACTGGCCCTCCGGTCCGTCCACGGCGGCGATCCCAAACAATGGCGGCTGAGAGGGCGTTGTCGGCGTGTTTCCAGCGAGTCTTGTCTTTGGCCTCTATCGATACTCTCGTAACCTGTATGCCGTATGGTGTACTGGCGCCAGCGTACGCCAGCACATAACAAATTATGGGGGTGACGGAGTTCCATGCACTGTCCAACTGATAGTCACCATCATGGTTCATTCGCTTTTCCGCCAGGCTTATTTCCACGGATTCTTTAATAATGGATTCCCAGAAATGTGTTCCTGTGGTGAGAATCATAGGTCTCTCATACTCCATTGACTGCCCAGTGGAAATACAGTGTTCGCCAATGGCAGACTTGCTTGGTTGCAAAAGGAAAGTGCAATGTTGATGTTTAGTGCAGCATTCTTTCACAGTTTGTGTGGCCTGTCCTACATAAGACATACCACAATGACAAGGTATTTTGTAAAGTCTGATATTCCACAATAGCCAGTCATCTTTCACTGGTCCCGAAAGGTCTGCCGTCTTAGATGATAGACGGGAAATCATTTTAATATGAGAGTTACAGAGGGTTATTGTTATTTTAAACGAAATATTGCACATAAAAGCAATAGAAGTTAAGGATCTTGGCTGCGTGTTCTCCTCTTTATCCACTTCCTGATTCTTGGTTTTAACAGTGCCCTATTAATTCGCTCGGTGGAATGTCCATTTCTTCTGACCTGTCTTTAGGTCGGCGAGATCTTCATGTAAGCTGTCCATATATGAGAGGGTGTGAGCCCTATGTACAAGTGTTTTAAGCATGCTCATCGTTTGAGACGGATGATGACAAATTGACGCTTGCAAATACAAATCAGTATGAGTTGCCTAAGGATTAACTGAATGCTCCAGAAAGCCATCATTCTTCCAACCAACCAAGACATCCAAGAAAGGCAGATAACCATCCTGCTCTATTTTCAAATGGTTCAAATGGCTCTGAGCACTATGGGACTTATGAGGTCATCAGTCCCCTAGAACTTAGAACTACTTAAACCTAACTAACCTAAGGACATCACACACATCCATTCCCGAAGCAGGATTCGAACCTGCGACTGTAGCAGTCGCGCGGTTCCGGACTGAAGCGCCTAGAACCACTTGGCCACAGCGGCCGGCGCTCTATTTTCATAGTGAACTGGAGTTGAGAAGGTGTAGAAATTCCGTCAATTTATATTCTCAATGAGGCCACACTATGAAAGCATCGTACTCATACCTAGAAATTACAGCTGGCTTAAATGTAGCTGATTCAAGTCCTCTCCTCTAGAAATGCACCGTAAAAAGGATGGCCACCAACAGAGTGACGCCATCAGTCTTGTAATATTTCACGTATGTAGGCGAGCGATATGGCTGCCTGTAGTTGGCATGAGGGGAGGAGAG
Source organism: Schistocerca piceifrons (assembly GCF_021461385.2). NCBI lineage: Eukaryota > Metazoa > Arthropoda > Insecta > Orthoptera > Acrididae > Schistocerca > Schistocerca piceifrons. Next base: position 419,426,625 of record NC_060149.1, on the reverse strand, counting down.
ACTGTTCTACTAGTGGGCCCAGCCTGGCCGCTGCAGGTCCAGCTAGGTGACTGGGACCGGCCAGCCACTTACAAAGAAGAACAGCATCGCCGGAAATAAGTAAATCCCTAAGCTGGGAATTAAGACAGCTGTTGCTCACGTGGCCTTGGTCCAGGAGACGATGTTCCAAGAAATAGCTGGGTGTCAGACAAGCTGAAAGATAGCTTCTTACAGCTCTTCAAGACATCTGTAATAGTTCAGTCAAGTATTAAAGCAAATCTGAATACATCTGCCATCTCAGAAAAATGAGGCACATCCAATGACTCAACAATATTTCGATATTTTTAAAACGACAGAAAGTAATATTTCACAGCAAATAAACATTTTCGCAATAAACCTCTGAATTAACAACTTTTAAACACTTCGTGCAATTTCAACATACGATATCTCAGATGATAGCATTGCATCATACTATCTTCTCTGAAAACAACGCATCGGTATCTATTTAATTTCTTTGTTTATTACGATTTTTACTAGTGTAATCCCAGAAGTAAGGTCTCCAAGCACTGGGGACACAGGGAAACAGTTTGCGTGGCTTTTGGCCACACTTTTTTTTCTTTGCTCTCTCCACTCTCCACAGAAGCCACCGTACATCCGCTGGAGCTTTCAGTCTTGGGTTGGCAGCCAGTGGCAATAGAGCTCCCGTTAACCACTACCGCCAGATGCAAAGTTCGCGCAGTTATTCGGTTTTTTAGTGTAAAAGGCGTTAAACCAATCAACATTCATCGAGAGTTGACGGAAGTGTATGGAGAGTCGTATATGGATGTAAAAAATGTCCGCAAGTAGTGTAGAGAATTTGCAGGTGGTGGTACTGAAATTTACGACGAGAAAAGAAGCGGAAGGCGGCCAGTTCCCGAAGAGTCAACTGCAAAGGTTGAACAAATTGTGTTTAGAGGCGGCAGCTCTGCAATATCGTTCCTGAGGTTTCTCGAAGCACCGTTCACCGGATTTTCACTGAAGTGCTCGCAAGATGGGTCTCACGAATGCTGACAGAAGACCACAAACAGCAACACTTTGTAACTTCCCGCCAATTTCTTCAACGTTATGCAGCTGAAAAGGACAACCTTTTGGGATTCAATAGTCACAGGTGATGAAACCTGGGCTTTCCATTTCACATCTGAGACCAAATAACGATCACGTGAGTGGCGGCATTCCGATTCACCCAAGCCGCGAAAATTCGAAAGAACACAGTCTGCTGGTAAAGTCATGGCAACTGTGTTTTGGGCGCAAAAGAGGGTGTTGCTGGTCGACTTCATGGTTCTTAAGACAGCAACAAATGCCGACAGGTATTATCAGACATTAAAAAAGCTCAGAGTGGCGATTCAGAACCGAAGAAGAGGAGTAAGGGCATAAGCCTTCATCACGATGGTGTTTGCTCCCACATCGCCTGTGAAACCGTGGATCTTCTGCAACTGTTTCAATGGGACATCATCACCTATCGACCCTATAGCCCGGAATAAATTCCCAATGTCGATTCGCTTGTTTCCCAAGTTGAAACAACACTTGCCTGGAAGGCGCTTCAGTGACGACGACGAAGTGAAAGAAGAAGTACGATGCTTCTTTAACAGCATGGTGGCTGGCTGATATGACATGGGCACACAAAAACTTCTACAGAGTTTGCAAAAATGCATCGATCAAAATAGTGATTATTGGAAAAATAGAAAAACGTTCAGGCTTCAGAACTATGTACAATTTATTGTAAATAAAAGTTTTTTTTATATTAACAAAGATTGCCCTTACTTTTGGGATCTACTTCGTATATCTTTTCATTATGGAAATGTTTGTGAGAACATCACATCCTCCATAATCACACAGCAAATGAATGCAGCATGAATACCTCACATTTTGTCATACTTGCGTATTTATTTAATGAACAGTTTACTATTTTGCTAGTAACTTTATTTAAATATTAATTACAAATGACAATACAAAATCACGGTAATTTCAAAAGTGGTCAATCGCATATGTTAGCTGACACCACCATTGTAAAAGAGTAACAAAAAACGCTTCTGAAAAGTAGGATTAAGTGATAGTTTAAACCGTATTTAACGACAATCTGTAGCCATTTAGCAGGCCGGTGTGGCCGAGCGGTTCTAGGCGCTTAAGTCTGGAACCGCGCGACCGCTACGGTCGCAGGTTCGAATCCTGCCTCGGGCATGGATGTGTGTGATGTCCTTAGATTAGTTAGGTTTTAAGTAATTCTAAGTTCTAGGAGACTGATGACCTCAGATGTTAAGTCCCATAGTGCTCAGACTGAAGCGCCTAGAACCGCTCGGCCATACCAGCCGGCTGCTTAAGGAATAGATTCTGGGCACATTTACATGAATTCTGGAAGGAGGCTGATCTGCCTGTGGTAATAAATGGCATTCGATTGTGCAGGTGCTTGATTGTTTAACTTTTGAAGGGGCGTTATACACTGAAGAGCCAAAGAAACTGGTACACCTGCCTAATATCGTGTAGGTCCCCACTCGACTAATGTCTGAAGTAGTGCTGGAGGGAATTGAGACCATGAATCCTGCAGCGCTGTCCATAAATCCGGAAGAGTACGAGGGGATGGAGATCTCTTCTGAACAGCAAGTTACAAGGCATCCCAGATACGTTCAATAATGTTCATGTATGGGGAGTTTGGTGTCCAGTGGAAGTGTTTAAACTCAGAAGAGTGTTCCTGGAGCCACTCTGTAGCAATTCTGGACGTGTGGGGTGTCGCATTGTCCTGCTGGAATTGCCCAAGTCTGTCGGAATGCGTAATGGATCAGACAGGATGCTCACGTACATGTCACCTGTCAGAGTCGTATCTAGACGTATCAGGGGTCTCATATCACTCTGACTTCACACGCTCCACACCATTACAGAACCTCAACCAGCTTGAACAGTCCCCTGCTGACATGCATGGCCCATGGATTCGTGAGGTTGTCTCCATACCCGTACACGTCCATCCGCTCGATACAATTTGAAACGAAATTCGTCCGATCAGGCAACATGTCTCCAGTCTTCAACAGTCCAATTTCGGCACTGACGGACCCAGGTGAGGCGTAAAGCTTTGTGTCATGCAGTCATCAAGGGTACGCGAGTGGACCATATCGATGATGTTTCGTTGAATGTTTCGCACGCTGACACTTGTTGATGGCCTAACGTTGAAACCTGCCGCAATTTGTGAAAAGGTTGCACTTCCGTCACGTTAAACGATTATCTTCAGTCGTCGTTGGTCCCGTTCTTGCAGAATCTTTTTCCGGCAGCAGCGATGTCAGAGATTTGATGTTTTACCAGATTCCTGATATTCACGGTACACTCGTGAAAAGGTCGTACGGGATCATTGTGTTGAACTCTGAACTGTTCTGAGCTGGTCAACATTTCGTTTGTTGAGATTACGAAATGATCTCATTTACGCTTATCTCGGATTACAGTTTAGTTTGGGGATTTTGCTACCGTTCTTGTAATGCTCTCAACGTGACTCCAGCATTTTAGAAGAGCATTGCTGTCCGTATTATGCTTAATTATCGTAGGATCACTTTCCGTTTATCTGAGATGTTCTTTCTTGAATAAATATTATTCAGCACAATCCTCTATAGTCTACATCTTTTGTGGACGTTAGAATAGAACCCTTCTTATGAAATTATTCATCTATGTTTTATTTTATATTTCTGTGCATTTTATTAAATTGTAGTTCTAGTCAATGGACAGGCTGCTTGACTGCAGGATCACAGCCACAGATTATTATTTGCAGCAAGCTACCTGCGGAGCATGAAAGCAGACATGCGCAGCTTGACTCTATAACTACATCGAGATATTCTTTTTAAACAGAGCCGTGGACGCAGCTACCTAGGGTACAAGCAACATCAGGTAAAGTCGCAACTGGTTTGCTCATACGGACTGCTGTTTAGAAGAGCAACTATACTAACAATAACCGTTAGATACTGTCACAGTCTACTCAAGGTATTCTTGGATGAACATAAAATAGATTGAGGATAAAACATGCTGAAACGAAGAAGTGATTTCCACCTGAAACTTTTTACCAATTACTGCCAAAGAATCTGTGAGACGGATCTTTGTGAAAAGTGATACCATATCAAAGCTAACCATACACCTTCACATAGGTTCCTAAAGCAGATTCTTTGGCAGTAATTGCCAAAAGTTTCAGGTGGACATCACTGTTTTATTTGTTGATGTGAGGGGCATGAGACAAATTACATGACATATTACATATGGATTTAATTGGAAACGTTTACTACAGGCCCAGATTAATTCTGTACTCTGTTACACAATGAAATCAGACTAAATAAGAGTCACCTGCCACACATTGACCGCTATACATGTTTAAACTTCTCACTACCTCAATCTCAAAAATCAAAAACCTGTAGCAATGCAACTACTTTCAGAATAATTCAGAGATCCGGCCACTTAACTCTGCACCGCTCACAGTTCCTACACGGTGACCATCTGGCTCCTGGAAACTTCGACAGATATTCTCCACATGTTGTTGTTGTGGTCTTCAGTCCAGAGACTGGTTTGATGCAGCTCACCACGCTAGTCTATCCTGTGCAAGCTTCTTCATCTCCCAGTTTTTGCTTTTGTTGATGTTCATATTATATCCTCCTTTCAAGACACTGTCCATTCCGTTCAGCTGCTCTTCCAGGTCCTTTGCTGTCTCTGACAGAAGTACAATGCCACCAGCGAACCTCGAAGTTTTTATTTCTTCTCCATGGATTTTAATACCTACTCGAATTTTCCTTTTGTTTCCTTCACTGCTTGCTCAATATACAGATTGAATAACATCGGGGATAGGCTACAACCCTGTCTCACTCCCTTCTCAACCATTGCTTCCCTTTCATGCCCCTAGACTCTTATAACTGCCATCTGGTTTCTGTACAAATTGTAAATAGCCTTTCGCTCCCTGTATTTTACCCCTGCCACCTTCAGAATTTGAAAGAGAGTATTCCAGTCAACATTGTCGAAAGCTTTCTCTAAGTCTACAAATTCTAGAAACGTCGGTTTGCCTTTCACACATTTGCCTTTCACACATAAGAAAACAGAAATGTTGTCCAGTCACAATAAAGGAAAAAGTCTCACAAAAACTCTGTACTCAGATTTCCACAGAAACAAATGGAATTTATTTGCTAGAAATCCGTTTTGTTCGTTGAAACGCCACTGTCCTACTGATGTAAGGCCTATGTCCACCGACCACGTGCACGCTCGCTTAAAGGCAAAATTTGCCTAGGGGACCGGCAAGTGCCTCAGCAGAAATCCAAACTGGCTCATTCGCACGCACTTTCCGAGTCTTGCAGATTGTAGACTTTCCGTACTGGAAAAATAGCTTGATTGGTCACTCAGGATCACCACTTACTGACTTCAGAGGTACGCTTGAGAACGATACCTACGCCCCAGAGGGCGCATGACACCCCATAGTATCCGTGGGGGCTGACGGTTAACTCTTCAACTTCGCGAGCTCCAAACTGCTCCTTGAAATTACTCAACATATAGGCATCTTGGCCAATCATGCTCAGCAGCCAATTAAAGGCAATTTTGTAGGACATTCACCAATCGCGTTTATCACTGCAAAGAAAAATACGGTCTGCTTCCAAACATTTTCGCCGACCGGAGTGGCCGTGCGGTTCTAAGCGCTACAGTCTGGAACCGAGCGACCGCTACGGTCGCAGGTTCGAATCCTGCCTCGGGCATGGATGTGAGTGCTGTCCTTAGGTTTAATTAGTTCTAAGTTCTAGGCGACTGATGACCTCAGAAGTTAAGTCGCATAGTACTCAGAGCCATTTGAACCATTTGAAGCCAAACATTTTCAAGCATTTATTTCCCAGCAATTGCCTGAAAACAGGTTACATCCTGGGAAAGTCACTCATCCTGGAGGTAGCCTGTTATGGTTCCTCCACAACCCATTTAAGAGCATTAGGGAAAGTCTGGGCCTCCACCTCCAGGCTGAAGAAGACCTCACAAAAACTGATGCTCCTCTAGGTAATAGCCACAGCAAGACCATGCAGGTGCGCCGGGGAACGATGTGTTACAAGTTCTATATGTAGTCTGAACAAACGTATCTCGACACCTCTTAGCGGACATTCATATGGTGTGTGTCCACCCTTCGCCTTTTTGAGCCTTGAGCTCTGCTAGGGATAATTTCAGTGAGGTGTCTGAATGTCAGCAGAGGAATGGCAGCCCTTTTTTCCTCAAATGCCGAAGTGAGAGAAGGTACTGATATTGGGCACTGGGATCTGGAGCGAAGTAGATGTTCTAACTCATTAGAGAGATGTTTCATTGAGTTCAGGTCACGGCTCTGGGCAGGCCAGACCATTTCAGGAATGTTGTTGCCCACAAATCATTGTCTCAAGGAAGCTGTTTTGTGACAGGCTGTGTTGACACGCTGATATAAACATTGTTGTCTCTGAAGTGTACACAGCACACAGTGCTGTAACGTGTTCATATCCTTCTGCAACTAGCGCTTTCATCAGTGCAATTGAGGGACTACATACTGATTACGAGAAACAGCCCCAAACCGTAACACCACATCCTCCATACTTCACTGTTGGCACTACGCGTGATGACAGGTACGTTCTTTCAGTCGTACGCTTTCCGGTCGAATCGCTCTTTACATCACCTCAAGCGTCGCTTATCATTGACTACAGATATAGATGGCTTATGATGAGCTGCTCGGCCATTGTACCCCATCCCCTTTAACTAGCTGTACTGCTGGTAACACTTTAGAACACACTACTGATTCCTTCCGCTGATGTCATACGATTTTTTACAAAACCCTCCTCAACGCTCAACGGTCCCTGCCAATCAGTACATGAAGACTTCCTGGTCTTGGTTTAGCTGTGGTTCTTCCACCACGATTCGATTCGACAGCCTTATCACCAACAGTCGACTTGGGCGCTCTAGAAGGATTGAAGTGTTGTTGATGAATTTGTTACTCGGGGGACATCCAATGATAAGTTGATAATCAAAGTATTTGAGCTCTTCTGACCAACCCATTCCACCAAGCGAGGTGGCGCAGTGGTTAGCACAATGGACTCGCGTTCGGGAGGAGCATGGTTCAGATCCCCGTCTGGGTGTCCACATTATGCCGGGATGGTTCCTTTGAAAAGAGCACAGCCAGTTTCCTTCCCCAACCTCCCGTAATCCGAGCATGCCGGCCGCGGTGGTCGTGCGGTTCTAGGCGCTGCAGTCCGGAACCGCGGGACTGCTACGGTCGCAGGTTCGAATCCTGCCTCGGGCATGGATGTGTGTGATGTCCTTAGGTTAGTTAGGTTTAAGTAGTTCTAAGTTCTAGGGGACTGATGACCTAAGATGTTAAGTCCCATAGTGCTCAGAGCCATTTGAACCGTAATCCGAGCTTGTGCTGTCTCTAATGACCGCACTATCGACAGAAAATTAAGCTCTGATCTTCCTCCCTTCCTGTTTTGTCGACTCATTCTGCTGTTACTGCTTCTCTAATGACAACACAATACTCCCCGCCACTTGTTATTCTGGCAGCTCTGCCTCGTGTGAAATACAGGCCGAGCCGTGCGGACGCGGCAGCAGCGGTAGCAACAGCAGCGTTTGCCTGATACAAAGTAATTTAGATGAGTTTCTGGTTTTTTCACGTGCTTCTGCAAAGGAGTAAACTGTATCTGTGTATTTTACTGTGTGGACTAGTGGTTAGCAAATTACTGTAAGTTTTTGTTTTTACGTGCATATCCTTGTGTAAGGCGGTTCCTTGTGTAAGACGGCTTCCTAGTGTAATTTTCCCGCCGCCATGTCACGCCATCTCGTGTTGGTACGTAGCATATAGTTTAGATCAGTGAATTCTAGTTCGCAGACTTATCTCATGCAGTAACTTTCGAGCAAGCAGGATTTCTAGTAACAGGTAACTGTAGATACATCCACTTCGGTATAGAAATTTATTTCTGTTTAAGAGTTTGCCGTCTCATGGCACAGTGAAAGATCTGCAGAGCAGTTTTTAGTGTCTCTTTATTCTCCTAGTTATATTTTGCGTACATTCCGAAATCAGTAGCGCCATTTGAGATCTTATATCTATTTTTATACACTAAGATATGGCTAGGAACTGTGAGGGGACACAAGGAGAATTGGCTGCTGCCCGTAAACATCTGGAAGCAACGTTGGCTTACGTCGACATACTTCTAGCTAATTTTCAAAGTTGCGGCGGCATCAGTGCGCTGGGGACGAGACCTGCGACGCCTTTGGTGCCTTTGGAATCTCCTGGTGACCCGTATGTCGCTGCATCTTCTGATACGCAACATCTAACCGGTCCGTCCTCTCTCGAGAGTGGGGGCAGAGAGTGGTGGGTTTGCGTATCACTGGACAGAAGGCGTAAGAGGAACCAGGTAGCGTGGCTGGCTTCCTACGCCTTAGCAACAGGAATGAGGTGCTATCCAGCGTCGATTATAACTCTGAGCCGCAAAAGGTGCCTCTCCCGTTGGGCCAGCGGCCTATTTTCCTGCCCAGTCTGGACAAGTGTGCAGGCTGTGTATGCTTGTCATTGGGCGCTCCAATGTTAGGCGGGTCATGGAGGCCCTCAGAGAAATAGAAGACAAGGCAGGAAAGAATGGCAGCGTGTACTAAGCATGTTTTCCGTGGGAGTCTCGTCCGTGATGTAGAAGGGGCCCTGCCGGCAGCCATTGAGCACACTGGGTGCAACCGGCTGCATGTAGTGGCACATATCGTCACGTATGACGCCTGCCGCTTTGGTTCTGAGGGCATTCTCGGCTCCTTTCGGCGAATGGCTGATTTGGTGAAGGCAACTAGAATCGCACGCGTCGTGCAGGCTAAGCTATCTATTCGTAGCATCGTTCCCAAGGCTGATTGCGGTCCTTGTTTGGAGCAGAGCGGAAGGTCTGAACCAGAGGCTCAGTCGACTCTGCGACAATGTCGGATGCAAATTTCTCCGCTATCGGTTACAGAATTGCAGGGTTCTCCTTAATGGGTCAGGCGTTCACTAAACGTAGGAAACGACTACTAGGGTAGAGGAGTAAGTGTGGCATGCACATGGGGGTTTCTTAGGTAAAAGAAACCCTCCCTTGGGTTCAAAGACGATTCGACTGATAAATTAGCCACAATGTCCTCAGAGAACGTCCGTCGTCGCAGGTCAGAGATAGAAAAAGGATAATATGAGTTTATTAAACTGCAGGAGCATCCAAGGAAAGATCCCAGAATCAGTATTTCTTACTGGAGATTATAAAGCACTAGGACCAGAAAGTTGGTTGAAACGGATGTTAATGACAACGAAATCCTAGGTTCAGATTGGAAAGTGAGGTGGCATGTTTATTGCAATAAAGGATTCGATAAAATCTAGCGAGGTTATCACGGATTCCGATTGTGAATTATAGGTGAAGTTAAGTATCAAAGATCGGTCAAAAATGGTAATCGGATGCTTTTATAGACCGCCTGGGCCAGGAGCTCTAGTGCTAGAGCGTCTCAGACAGAACTTGCAGAACATCGTTAGTAATTTTCCTGGTCATGCCGTTGTAATAGGGGGTGACTTCAACTTGTATCGATTGGGAGTGTCATGCTATCAAAGCTGGAGGATATCACAGACAGGAATTCGTGTGACACTATTCTGGATGTCTTGTCCGAAAATTTCTTTGAGCAGATAATCAGAGAACCAACTCGTGAGAGTAACGTCTTAGACCTCCTGGCAACAATCAGACCTGAACTTAACGAATCAGTTAACGCAGAGGAAGGTATCAGTAATCATAAGGCTGTGATAGCATCTATGATAACGGGTCTGACAAAAAATGTTAAGAAAGGTAGAATGATATTTCTGCTTATCAAGAGCGACAGGACACAAATTTCAGAGTATCTGAGCAGTCAGCATCCGTGATGAAGACAAAGATGTGAAAAACAAATGGAAAAAAATCAGAGGAATCGTGCAGTATGCCCTAGACAAATATGTTCCGAGTTAGATTTTAAGGGATGGGAAAGACCTACCATGGTATAATAGCCGTATGAGAAAACTGCTACGTAAACAAAGAGAACTTTACCCCAGACTCAAAAGAATTAAAAACCTTGTTGACAAACAAAAGATGAAAGGAGAGAAAATGAGCATAAGGAGAACAATGAGGGAAGCACTGAATGACTTTGAAAGTAAAACTTTGTCAACCGATCTGAGAAAAAACCCTAAGAGGTTTTGGTCGTATGTAAAATCAGTAAGTGGGTCAAAATCATCTATTCATTCACTCAGTGACCACACTGGCACCGAAACAGATGATGACAGAGAGAAGGCCGAAATACTGAATTCGGTCTTCAAAAATTGTTTCACCACGGAAGATCCTAATGTGGTCCTTCCTTTCAATCGTCGTACAAACGTCAAAATGGCACATGTCGAGATAACCGATCGTGAAATAGAAAAATAACTGCAATCGCTTAGTAGTGGAAATGCGTGAGGACCAGATGAGATACCTATAAGATTCTACAAAGATTATGCGAAAGAACTTGCTCCCCTTCTAGCAGTAATTTATCATAGATTACTTGAGCAACGAAGGGTACCTATCGATCGGAAGAAAGCACAAGTCATTCCCGTTTTCAAGAAGGGCCGTAGGACAGATGCACACAGTTATACACCTATATCTTTTAGGTCAGTCTGTTGTAAAATTACGGAACGTGTTTTATGTTCAAGAATTATGACGTTCTTCGAGAAGGAAAATCTCCCTTATAAAAATCAACATGGATTCCGCAAACAGAGATCCTGCGAAACTCAGTTCACTCTGTTCCTCCATGAGATCGACAGTGCCGTAGACAATGGCGCTCAGGTTGATGTGTTCCTAGACTTCAGGAAGGCATTTGACACTTTCCCGCACTGCCTTTTAGTGAAAAAAAAAAACATGAGCTTGTCGAGTATCGGAGCTGATTTGCGACAGGATTCAAGAGTTCCTTGCAGACAGAACTCAACACATCGCTCTTAACGGAACGAAATCGACATATGTAAAGGTAATTTCAGGTATACCCCAAGGAAGTAAGGAAGTATGATATGACAGTTATTGTTTACAGTATATATAAATGATCTAGTAGAAAGCATCGGATGCTTGCTAAGGCTGTTGGCAGATGATGCGGTTGTCTACAACAGAGTAACAACGCCAGAAAATAGTAACTATTTGTAGAATGGCCTCCAAAGAACTGATGAATGATGCAGGCTCTGGCAGTTGACCTTTAATGTAAATAAATGTAACATATTGTCCATATATAGGAAAAAATCCGCTACTGTATAGCTACACTATTGATGACAAACCGCTGGAAACAGTATCTGCCGTAAAATATCTAGGAGTATCTATCCGGCGCGACCTTAAGTGCAATGACCATATAAAACAAATAGTGGGAAAAGCAAATGCCACACTCAGATTCATAGGAAGTATCTTAAGGAAATGTAACTCATTCAAGAAGGAAGTGGATTATAAGGCGGTTGTTCGACCCATTCTTGAGTACTGTTCATCTATCTGGGATCCCTACCAGATAGGACTGATAGAAGAGACAGAGAAGATCCAACGAAGAGCGGCACGTTTCGTCACGGGATCGTTTAGTAGGTACGAGAGCGTTACGGGGATGCTCAACAAACTCCAATGGCAGACGTTACAAGAGAAGCGTTGTGCATCACGGAGGCATTTATTATTGAAATTTCGAGAGAGCACTTCCCGGGAAGAGTAGGACAATATATTACTTCCCCCTACATACATAGGCTTACCGACGATCATTCTTCCCACGTTCTATTCGTGAAAGGAAAAGGGATGGAAGGTTCTGTTAGTGGTACAAAAAGTACGCTCCCCACAGACCATTAGTTGGCTTGCGGAATGGGTGTCCCGATACTTTTCACCAGAGAATGTGTATATTACGTAATAATGCGATACACCTCTTACAACAAAGATCATTATCTTTTACATTCGATGAACAGTCAATTTGTGAATCATAGCGTATAGTTCATGTTTTCAGTTAGTGCTGCAAACATCTCTGAATTAGTCCCACTCTCTTTTCTCGCTACTACCATAATTCGTGCAGCAGTAGATTGCTAACTGCTTAGCGGTGTTCTTCCTACAGCGCGTTTTGTTTACATTATGTGCGGTCACTGACCTTGAGCACACTGCATCAGCTGTGTTGTCGACTCGCCCTCCTTGCATGTTTTGCGGCTCCCTGTAAGTGGTGCGTAAAAAGTAATGAGACTAGCAACACAGCGACCGATCTGGGAATGCTGTGTTGTTCTATTTGTGTAGACCGGTGTGTTCATCCATTCCAGATGCGCAGTTCGAGTTTCAGCGTTTCGGCTCCGAAGAGCCATCACGTGATTTTTGAGAGTGCTATCAGTGAAGTCGAAAGAAACTACCTTGAAGGGGACCATATGATTGTTTGAAAAAAATAAAAAATGTTGTAGATAAAGAATTAGTTTCCTTACATTTCTCACACGCCTCGTACATACTTTGCATCACACCACCATTTGCATGATGTCAGCTGAGCCTTGGTCAAACTGCCACTGGTTGGATTGATCAATAAACAATACTGATGTAGGCTGAAGCTATGAATTAAAATGTGTAGCAGCATCAGGATTCGAACCTGGGTGGTTTGCTTTCCAGGCAGATGCACTAACCACCATGCTCGACTTGCACTGTAGTTCTATGAGTTGAGCAGATTACCGTATTACGTCTCCCTCCCCAATACAACTTCCAAATCACACCTCAGCCCCTTGCTCTTCCCATTCTAAAATCGCATCAGTATTTCCAGGGCTCTCCAATATTGGAATAGTACCTTAGCAATGAACGAAATGGCGTTAATACTGGCTGCACCTCAATTGTATGCGATATGCAAGGTGACAACTACTGAACTACGTGAAAAAAAACAATGATTAGTTATGACGTGCACACACTTCATTCAACATGTAAACGTCACTACAGATACTCGGATTTAGGTTATGACATGTTCTATGTGTCTGCCATCATTGGCGATGATGAGACGCAGATGAATAGCGAAATTCTGCAGGACCCGCTGAAGTGTCGGAACATCGATGCTGTCGATGACCTCCTGAATGGCTGTTTTCAGCTCAGCAATAGTTATGGGGTTATTGCTGTACACCTTGTTTTCAATATAGCCCCACAAAAAGGAGTCGCATGTGTTCAGATCCAGAAAATATGGTGGCCAATCGAGGCCCATGCCAGTGGCTCCTGGGTATCCCAGAGCCAGAATGCAGTCCCTGAAGTGCTCCTCCAGGACATCAAACACTCTCCTGCTGCGATGGGGTCGAGCTGCGTCTTGTATGAACCACATCTTGTCGAATACAAGGTCACTTTGGATAATCATTTTCCAAAACCTTCACGTGCCATTCAGTAGTCACCGTACCATCAAGGAATATCGCACCGATTATTCCGTGACTGGGCATTGCATACCACACAGTCGTCTGTTGAGGGTGAAGAGACCTCTCGATCGCGAAATGCAGATTCTCAGTATCCTAAATGAGCCAAATCTGCTTATTGACGAAACAACCGAATGAAAGTGGGCTTCGTCGCTAAACCAAACCATAGAACTTCCATCTTGCCCCACGGCCAACCGTGTAGTTTGAACGTCCTAAGACAAACCGTTCAGAAGTTATGACGATTTTATTTCATATGGTTCAATAATTGTCACCCTGTATTTATCATATATGGATGATGTTCCCAAGACATATTGAGACCGACCTTCACCAACGATAACGATGTAGGCTGAAGAAATGCATTAAAATTTGTATCAGTTCTGGAATTCAAACCTGGGTGTTCCCTTTATTAGCCAGAGGGCGTAGCTGTTACACCATAATGGCACAGCAGGTGACACAGCTGCATGTACTGTATTACCCCAATAAATTTCCCTCCCCAGTACAAGTTCAAACTCATGGCTCAGAACGTTGCTATTCCCCTTCTAAACTCCCACATGTTTAATAATAATTAATAGCCAGTAGATTCCCCATGATTTAACCTGCTTCTGTGACTAAGCTAAAGGCACCTTGTGCTTGTGGTGTTCGACCCAGCTGTAAGCTGGTTCGAATCCTGGTGGTGGAAAGAAATTTTCACAGCCAGTATTTGGCCAGCAAAGGGAGGAGAGAGTGTGTCGTAAAGTTCCTGGTCACCACACTTCGGGTAATCATCTTGGTTTAAATACTAAACCTCTCCACAGTGTATTATGAAGTGAGGGCATGTGACACTGTTGATGGTGATCCGTCCATCAGAGGAGGACGTTAAGCTTGGCGACTCCCTAGGTGCTAATCGCGTGCTATGTGCCGGCTCCAGGTTTCACCCTCTTCCTTCTGTCATCACCACCATCATCGAGCAACACAAAAATTATACCACACACACACACACACACACACACACACACACACACACATACATACATACGCGATACATGTGTAATGGAACATGTTGTAAATAAACAAAGAACTACAAACTCCACACTACCTCAGTACATAATAACTAAGAACTCTTCAACTATATATGCTCTATCATATGAGATAACGGGCCTGCCTCTATTCAATTTACTCATCAAGTCAACGGAAATGGGAACACCATCTGAACTTAATGACTGTGTTGAAGTCCAAATTATTCAAAATTTATTCAAGTCTAGCTTACACATGCTACCTCTAATTCCTAGTACTAAAACCTTTAAACTCTCTACTCGCTGCATAAGGAAAACATAAGGTTTAACATATTACAGCTGCTACTAGGTTTTGTGAAGGACAAAGAAGTGCAGGTCGCAAAAGATTCATTGTATGGCTCGATTAATCACACACTGACAAAGAACCAACTGTTTTGATCATTCTGCAGAGGGGATGCAATAGTACACTACTGTGAACTGGTTGTGTAGCACCATACACTCGTGGCCACATAAAAGAAACACCGCGAAAATCGCATCAATTTTAACCGTAATTGATCTTGAATGATCTCTCACAATCCCAACTAAATTAACAATGGAATCGAACACAACGATTCAGTACCTACAGGTCACATGACATACTAATCTACCTCATCCATGTGTGCCAATTGACAAAATAATTTCAGTAAGATGTACACTGAATAGCCAAAGAAACTGGTATACATGTCTAATATTGTGTAGGGCCCCCCTGAGCTCCCAGAAGTGCCGCAACACGATGTGGCATGGACTAGAATAATATCTGAGTTAGTGTTGGAAGGGAAATGACACTATGAATCCTGCAGGGCTGTCCATAAATCCGTAAGACTACGAGGGGGAGGGAGGGGGGGGGGGGGATCTCTTGTGAACAGCACGTTGCAAGGGATCCCAGATATGCTCAGTAATCTTCATGTCTAGAAGTTTGGTGGCCAGAGGAAGTGTTTAAACTCAGACGAGTGTTCCTGGAGCCACTCTGTAGCAATTCTGGACGTGTGGGGTGTCGCATTGTCCTGCAGGAATTGTCCAAGGCCGTCTGAACGTACAGACATGGTTGTAGGTGATCAGACAGGATGCTCACGTATGTATCAATTGTCCGAGTCGTATCTAGACGTATAGGGGTCCCATATCACTCCAACTGCACACGCACACAGAGCTTCCACCAGCTTGAACAGTCCCCTGCTGACATGCAGGGCCCATGGATTAGTGAAGTTGTCTCCATACCTGTAAACGTCCATCCGCTCGATACAATTTGAAACGAGACTCGTCCGATCAGGCAGCATGTTCCCATCCTTCAACAGTCCAACTGATTGTAGCAGTTATTTCAATTGTGGAATTTATTGTAGACAGCTTTACATTAGTCTTTGTCTGAGAAACGAACAGCAGAGGATAAATTCACTTTTTTCGAAGGCATTTTAATAATGAAGATATCTCCATACGTCCACAGTATAACGAGTGTAGGGCGATGAGGTTATACGTAGAGAGATAGGGTGTGTCCAACATTCAGATAACAGAAACGTAAGGGCTGTGATGTTTGTGAGTGTAAACTAACTTTAGCGTCTGAGGCAGACGTACTTCATCTTCGTGTTAAGATGATGAAACTGCAAACGTTTAAGCAACAAGGATCCTAGCCAGACAGTACAAAGATAAAACATAGTTTCTAAGAAAGTAAAAAGTTTGTGGTCACATTAAATATCTTTTTAAACGAGACGTGTGTGAACAGCAATTGCAAATATAAGCGCATGTAAACAGCAACGAAAACACAATAATATTCTGTTTCCGATCGGTGTGGTGAAGTTTTGTAATTCTGATTTGGTATTCATACCAGAGGACTGTCGAGTATTTTTGCAAATAAGTTAAAATGTTCTTTCGCGCTAGATTCGAACCATCGATCTATCGACTTCATCTTATAAAATTCGATAGTCTACCGCTTCAACAACTGATCTACCGAATGAATGAGGTGTAGTTGAAGAAACAAAATTTTTCACAAGGAGTTTAATTTCGTTGAATGACGCTATCCTTCGTTGTGAAGGTGGGAGAGCGTATCTCGGGGATCATTTAATCTTAACTTCACAGTGCAACACATTTTTAATTAAGTTAGTGTACATGTGCGTCGACGTGGTGACAATTTGCCGGTATAGTGCAACCACATTTTACAAATTTTCTCATTCTCTGAACACTCAAAAAGAACTTTTCAGGAATTTTTGTAGATGTATTTGTACAGTATGGTACTACACGCATAGTTTAGGAAGGTGCCAAATATGGGCAGAAGCAATAGAATAATTATTATGGTTTTTGGGAAGATAAACAAATGAACTAAACCAACCTTATGGTAAGCTATAGCTTAAATTATGCTATATTAGTAGTAACTAATTAAAATGCTTTTATTCGTATTCCTGCCTGTTTTACAACTTTTAAATACATAATGCTTTGGGTGTGCCCGTGCTACTTAGATTACATGTACAGGATGAGTTTTCAGTCATATGCTGCCCATGGACCTATAAATTTGTTTATACAATGGTATTACAATACCCACTCCACAGTGGTAGGAACACAGCATATGAATTCATTTTGCATGTCCTTGTGCTGGTGTAAGCTGTCGCCAGCACACTAGTCGGCAAAGATAAAGCACGAAGATCGATAGTAGGCGCTGGACGAAGTGCGCCTACCACAAGAGAGGCCAGAGACACATGGACTAGCAACACGCTGCCAACACCCTCTCGACAGCATGTATTTAGGCCGCCGCCACTGACTGGAGAGCCTCACTGACTCACATTCCAGTTTGGTGTCTGTCAGTACATTTGCAGTACATTATGACAGTACATAGCGGACAGATTATTGACGATAGCGGGATTAGCAGTGAGACTAAAGTTTGCAATAGCAAGATTACACATATTGTCTGCAAGCGGGACTATTACTGATGAGCTTGTACCGCAACACATGGACTCTATTCCTGTTAAGTAAATACGTCCAGTATAAGTAAATAAAGAACTGTATTTAATCCACGTGTTCACTTGTGCTGTAAAAGAGGATACCAGCCACCCATAACAACATCCTCTCTCTTGCTTCCTCACAGTACAAGACACTACGGCACTTTCGATTCTTAGAATCGTTCTCAATCTCACCGTGTTTTGTTTTTTGTTCCTTTTTTGTTTCGCTGATGATGGATGCATTTCTTGTGTCATAACCTAAAACAGTACTAATTGGTTTAGTTCTGATTATTTGTTTTAATAACAATAATGAAGCCTATTGTTTAAGTGTAGAGTTGGGACGCTATTAAAAAAAATAAAAATAAAAAACTATACAGGAGGAAAGCCTGGGAAAAGAAAGAGGAAGCCCAGCTAGCACCTTCGTTAATGTCAACTTGGTTAAGAGGAAATATAGAAGATGAGTGAATTATTACTCAGATTAGTTAGAGAATTGATATCAGTCAAGGTAAGTCAGAATTATGATCATTTTGACTTGCCATTTTTTCCAACTTAATTCTTGCTTATAATAGTCCCCACATTCCAAGGGTTTCTCATATTCAGCAAGTGGGTACTCTTTTTCACAAATGTAAATGAAATTTAGCACTTGTATTATCTTATGATGTACTACTTGTAGTATATTGTAGTTAAAATATCTTCCCAAAAATCGATTAATTGTAGGACTAGAGGTACAATACCTCACCATTTCTTTGACTTTTGTCGTAAATTTAACTTGAAGGTAACACTAGTTCACAGCATTGTCATATAGACCATCAAGGTTTACTGAAGACACTAAAAACTCTTTTCCATGTATAAACTACCATACCTATATTGTCCTTGTTAGAATTTTAAATTTCGCAATTGTGTGTATCATTAACCAGTCTCTTTCTTTTCCACCCACTCCTTTAATATGTTTTTTTTTCTTTTTTCCTCAACTGTAACCTCTTGTTTGGCATGGCTTGTCAACTCGGCAGCCGTCAGGAATGGATGCTGGAAGACATGTTTATGTGAAGGCAAAATTTAACCAGATGCACAATCAGTTCTGTAATAAAGTATGCGCCATAATCTGTATGAAATAAAAGACAATATTATAAATACACTGTTACATGAAAATAAATGTTATTACTAACTGCACAATTACCCAATAGTTAATCCAATCGCTGCCATTATCGATTATAGCTTGACACCCTCTCTCCAGTAAATCATCCAAGTTGCCAACCTCTAAATATCGTTTGACTAACTTCACAACGAATGTCTTTGACTTTTAAGAGTTTTAGCAGAAGCTTAATACGGAAGCTTTTGTCACTTTGGATGATTTACAAGGAACACCTCCTCATGACACTTCAGATATTTTGCACTAGTTTTAAACTGCAACTGCAAAAACAAAACATTCCACCCTCACACTGTTTACCTATACATTGTGCAAAAGCACATTGATTACAGATTTGAGACCACTGCCAGAGATGTCGCTGCGGACGTAACATTCAAAATTATAGCGTACACTTTCTTGGGGAACTGACTGTAAGTGTTCTGTTAGAGAGGGAAGGTGATTGTCATAACACTGGTTTTATAAACAGCTTCCTAAGTGACAAAAGGGGTACTAGTTCTTCGTTAACCAACAATAAATTGAAGAATGCTTTGTTTTGCATACCATGCAGACTGCTTCATGATAACTTATCTGAGAGAAATCTTTCTTTTATGGCTAAGGATGGTCTCATTCTGTTGAAAAAGTTAAATGAAAAGATTTTAGATCACGAAATTTCATTGTACCACAAGAAATGGTTTTGCTCTTGGAAGACATTAGAGGTATCTCTAAATGAAGGTGTCATGTGATTCTGCATTTGGCAGCTCTTTATGAGGTTCAGTTGAAAGCCTTGACTTTGGTGATCCAGGATGTGGGAAGTTATTGTCTCGCTATCACCTTGCACTGAGAGAACAGAATGGTTATCACAAAAACGGTCAAGCCAGCTACCGCTCCTGTGGCGTCCAACATGAATTTTTGGAAACAATTGAAACCAGAATAAGGAAACAAATAGTGAGTAATAGTATAGAAATATTACACTTTTCTATGATATCTGAATGTACTCCTGATATAGACCATTTTGAGCAGATGTCACAAATTATCAGGTATGTAAAATTCAATGAAAGTGATGCAGAGATTTGTGAAAGTTTCATTGACAAGCGGGGCGGGGGGGGGGGGGGGGGGGCTAACATGGTTTGATAGTGCAAATGTGTTCAGTCTCGTTTACAAGAAGAAAATAAATTAGCATACTTCATCCACACGAAGGACAATAACTCAATTTGATTGAAATAAACGCTGCAAGTACATGGGAGATTTTGCTGAAGTTTATGCCGTTATCTCTGAAGTTACAGAGTTCTGCTAGATGTCAGCAAAGAGGAAAGCTGTAGCCGTTGCGTGCAGCATCTCAACAAGATAATCGATGCTTAGATGAACTTCTGTCTGGTACAACATCCATTCCTCAGACCAAACCAGAAGATAAAACCCTTTTGAAAAATGTCAGTATGCGGTGGGGTGGGTTTAAATAT
The DNA here is from genome assembly GCF_021461385.2 of Schistocerca piceifrons. Taxonomy (NCBI): domain Eukaryota; kingdom Metazoa; phylum Arthropoda; class Insecta; order Orthoptera; family Acrididae; genus Schistocerca; species Schistocerca piceifrons. The sequence goes on along the minus strand of NC_060149.1, from coordinate 419,406,718 downwards.
ATGTCTCGAACATCCATCGTACTGGGATGAGATTTTCACTCTGCAGCGGAGTGTGCGCTGATATGAAACTTCCTGGCAGATTAAAACTGTGTGCCCGACCGAGACTCGAACTCGTGACCTTTGCCTTTCTCGGGCAAGTGCTCTGCCATCTTTTTTTTTTTAGCCTTATCCAATTTTTTTTGTTTTTCTGCTTCTTTTATTTTTATGTCATTTTATTTTTATACAAATGGAGAAAAGGAAGGCCGTTCCTCTTCGGCTACGTAAACAGAATAATAGGAAGTCGTCCCGTTACGACAAAGGATGCTCCATACTATAGCCCGCTGCGAATTTTTCGATGACTGTCGTCTCGTTGCTGTGTTGTTTCCGTTGTTTGTTCAATCTCATAAAAAAAAAGGAAACTGGGAAGAGGTGCTATGGTTATCTTCTCATTTCATCGATAATCCAGCTGCGAGGCGGATTATGGAATGCGCTCCAAAGAAAATTGGAAAAATATTGTCTATATTTAGGGTTCTTGACGATCGCACAATGTCGTTCGTTGAGGTAATACCAAAAATCGGGTACTGTGTTTTTGCCATTACCGAATAGGTAGTGAACAGCGTGGCCGCTGATCCACGTCACAGAGTTCGTTTTTGCTCTTGGGAAATAAATTTTATCGGGGAAGAGAAGTGATCGGGTAGTTGTCCTGTCGGGAGTCGTGCGTGTGAGAAAAGCCAATATCTGACGCACCAAATACCAAACGTCCTTTGCCGACCCGCACTTGAAACGATGTTCATCCGTGTCAATCACTTGGCATGTGGCACACAAAGGTGAATCAGCGAGGTGGATGTGATGTAGGAGGGACTGGCACAACTGTTTCCCATTAACAGTTACGTACCGTTCAGATTGCACGTCAGTATCAAGGGTGCTGGCATTCACTGCCTGCCACACAGCGCGCCATTTTGTAGTAGGGTGTTTGCTTTCAATGACATTCGGCGTCCTGTTCATTTGCATGGCAGCATATATCGCCCTCGTTATCATCAAGCGTGTGGGTAGTAGTGCGGTACGGATGTAGCTTAATTCAAGGAAGAATTGGCTAATGTAGGTGAAAGGTGCTGGGATGTCCGATATCATCACAGGGGGTGCGAGTGAGATTGGTCGTAAGGCTCCCAGTAAGAGACTTGTGAGGCACGTGGGACTTCGTCGCCACAGTTGCAGGTGACAGCTGACGAACAGGACCTTCGCTCTGTTCTGAACATGACAAAGGCCTAAACCCCCTCTGCTCCTCGGGAGGGTTAGGGACTCGTAACGAATCTTAAATAACATGCCTGTATTAACAAAGGATCCCAAAACAGCCAACATGCGGTGAGCCAGGGTAGGTGGTATCGGGAGTATCGGTGCAAAATGGGGGATACGTGACGCCAAATCGTGTCCGTTGCAGGAGGTCTAGATGTCTCAGACGGTGGTCACTTATTCCTGCTCTCATCTGATTCAATAAACGCCTGTAGTTAAGGGCTGTTGAACGCTTCATGTCAGATGTGAAATCAATGCCAAGACAGCGGATTGAGTCACTGATTCGTAGCGGTGCGACGTTCTCGTCGGGTAGGCCGCTGCCTATAGACAGGGCGTGTGATTTGTGGAGATTGAGATGGCTCTCCGATGCCGCACCGTAGGTCGCCACCCACGCCAGTGCTGCACGAACATCGTCATTATTGCCAAGAAGGAGTACCAGATCATCCGTGTAGGTAGTGCAGCAAAAAGTGTGTCCACCAAGGGACATCCCAGTCAGGCGTTGTTGGAGGCCGCAGAGGAGTGGTTCCAAGGCGAGGGCGTACAATATCGCCGAAAGAGGGCAGCCTTGTCGCACCGAGCGCTGGATCTGTATCGGCGGCGTGAGACGGCCATTATATAACACGTTGGACGTCGCGCCGCGTAGGAGACGCATCATTACATTAACTATGACGTCCGGATACCCCATGTGTCGCAGTACCTCCATCAAAAATGTGTGGTCGACTCTGTCAAAGGCCTGGCTAAAGTCAAGTGAGGCCAAAACTCCTGGCAGTTGGCGAGCTTTGGCTAGCGCGATCATATCTCTATATCGGCACAATGCAGTGCGAATATTATGGTCACCACCTAACGATGCCTGGTCCTGCGACACAACACATCGCTTTAGGCGTGCCGCCAGAAGCCGGGTGAAAATCTTCAAGTCACTGTTGAGTAAACTGATTACTAAATAGGATGGCACATGCTTCGTCAGTTCAATCTTAATTTGCCGCATTCCATTTAAGACGGGGTACGTCTCAAACGTTTGCCATTTTTCAGCCAAGTGGCTTAGCACGTTGCCGTACGGTTTGAAAGCTGTCATCACAACATCTGGCGGGACTTCGAATGGCAGCTCGAAGACCCTCAGAGTGCGAAGGCCTAATCCAGCGTGGTCGATCGTGACAGTTCCTATGTGACCATCAGAATGCTTAAATTTAAGTCCATGAGCGTGTCGGCACACAACATCAGTGCACGCCTTTTCATTGATCAGTTTTATGTAGACGACACTTTGTGTTATAGAAAAGTGGATCCCAATGATGTCTTGAGGTGCAATATGAAGTTCTTCCCGGATGAAACGTTCAATGTCAATTGCTCGAGGTCTTGCGTAGTCCGCTTGAAATGTGATCTTAATTGTGGACTTGCGATACGAGTGCGCCATGGCACTACCGAGACACGGACGCGTGACACTCGCCGCAGCGAAAGGTAAACAGTAAACACTCGTGCGCGCGGTGCGCTAACAGGGCGACACAGACACGACGACCTTGCCCCACCGCTGCCAACAGCGGACTGTCGAGACATGGCTTAGCCACAGCCTGGGGGATGTTTCCAGAATGAGATTTTCACTCTGCAGCGGAGTGTGCGCTGATATGAAACTTCCTGGCAGATTAAAACTGTGCCTTTGCGAAGGTCAAAGGTCCCGAGTTCGAGTCTCGGTCGGGCACACAGTTTTAATCTGCCAGGAAGTTTCATATCAGCGCACACTCCGCTGCAGAGCGAAAATCTCATTCTGGAAACATCCCCCAGGCTGTGGCTAAGCCATGTCTCCACAGTATACTTTCTTTCAGGAGTGCTAGTTCTGCAAGGTTCGCAGGAGAGCTTCTGTAAAGTTTGTAAGGTAGGAGACGAGATACAAGCAGAAGTAAAGCTGCGAGACCGGGCGTGAGTCGTGCTTCGGTAGCTCAGATGGTAGAGCACTTCCCCGCGAAAGGCAAAGGTCCCGAGTTCGAGTTTCGGTCGGGCACACAGTTTTAATCTGCCAGGAAGTTTCATTCATCCTACTGTTCATACTAAGTATCCACCTACCTCAGTATGGCCTCCGCTCGACGTCCCTTCATTTCGCAATCGTAGGTACTTACTGGACGGCGAAAAATCAGTTCAAAAATGGCTCTGAGCACTATGGGACTTAACATCTGTGGTCATCAGTCCCCTAGAACTTAGAACTACTTAAACCTAACTAACCTAAGGACATCACACGTGTATCCATGCCCGAGACAGGATTCGAACCTGCGACCATAGCGGTCACGCGGTTCCAGACTGAAGCGCCTTTAACCGCACGGCCACATCGGCCGGCAAAAAATCAGTGTTGAAGAAAACATCACCTAATACCTACCCAGCAGAGTCCGCGTAACTAGTGGTGGAAACACTTCCTGAAAGTTCCTATTTATCAAGATTTCGGGTGGTAAGATGGTGTATTTGTTTGACTGAAATAAGGTTCCTAAAATTTCAAGACCAGCAATGTTCATTGCTTAATAACACACGTTTATGGCTATCAAGTCCACATCTAGTGAGGTACTATTCTATCATATTAAGCTTTCAGTCAAATAACAAATTTCACACCCAAAGCAGTCAGAAATCTACACAAGTCTGACCCGTTCATGTTTGCAATCTCACAGTCTCTGATTCACCATTGTTTGCGAGTTCTACATTCGGTCTCATTCAGTGGTGTTACATAAAAGACATGCTCGCCAGATACTCCATAAAAAGTAGTGTACCAAGTTTCAAAACAATTGGTTAATATTTACTATGAGTTATTTAGAATCATAGGGGGTATGAATACATGGTCGTACTAGGTGACAATGTAGCCTGTTCGCACGGCCACATAGTGTCAGCTCTGCGGTGATTCATAGCTGAGGCGTCTTCCTGCAGCTTCCTCACAGCCATCAGCTCCACACCTGTGTATCTTACTGCAATGAATGTTATCCTGTAATAACTTGCGACATCAAATTCCCCCCCCCCCCCAAGAACCTAAAATTGCTCTTGAGTATATTTTACGGTGTTTATCATGGCAAAGTTATTATTAATGATCTTGTTAACTATGGGATGTACCAATGAAAATTTGTTTTAACTGAAAATTTTCAAAATAAAGAAAACATCTAAAATTACATGACAACATTATATAAGGTCACATCACATGTCAAAGGCTAGGACTTGATAGCATACAATATTAATTTACATAAAAAAAATTTTCTTTTCTCCAAAAGCATATCTTCTTCACAACATTTTTCACTTGAACATTTTTCTCAAAATTTGAATTAACAAATTAATTACATTAGTCAGTATTTAAATTTTTTCTTGAAACTACAATTTTTTAACAAAATTATTTTTGAAACTTTCACATTGAATTGTAGCAGAAAAAAATATTTATCACCTCGCTTAGTCAGCGTCCAAGAACTCCACTAAACTATGGTTTATGCACTATGGGGGGGTGTCCATTTTAATCTACTAATTACTTCATTCAATATCACATTTTTTCAGTTCGCTGTGAATGGCGGCCATGAACTGTAACAAATTATTTAATTCGCTATGTGTGGTATCTTTATATCAAACACTTTTATGACGATACATAGGGGTTCTGACAACTTTCTCTGATGAAACACATGGGTTCTGACTGCTTTTGTTCACCACTTACATATGAGTTGCATCATAGGCTCGTCACTGGGATTCATTGTCCAGCTCTCAGTCACAGACAGGGTTTCTCTTAGTCTTGTATCAGGCTCTTTCATATTTTCGCACCTGTAAAATACAGTATGTCTAACTGTCCATTCTTAATACTTACATCTTAACTTAACATACATATATTTACTCTAGTCAATAATTCTCAGCTCTCAAATTCAAAAGCATAACTTTACTAAGAATTTTCCAAAATCTTACTGTCCTAAAATTTTTCTTCTTATTTACAAAAAAACATATTTTCCCAGACAAATTCATATTCATTGAAATTCAATGTTTTCTTAACAGTAGTTACATATGGCATTAACTATTTGAGCAAAGAACAAATTAACATTTTTCAAAAAATACCAATAGCACCTAAGTGGCACTACAACATTACTCTATTTTCCAAAATTTATCCTAGGCCTCAAGCATGTTCCTGTTGAAAGCACTGCTCATTTTGGAAAATTTATACACATCTTCTCTATCAATGTTTCCTCTTAGCAAAAGTATTTCCTCTACAGTTACTATTTAAGCATTATAGGTTGCATTATAGGCTCATCACTGGGATTCATCGTCCAGCTCTCAGTCACAGACAGGGTTTCTCTTAGTCTGAATAGAATAGAATAGAAATAGAATAGAAATGGAATATAATAGAATAATCTGTTATATACAATGAGAATGAAAAATTATTAAACAGACTAAAATCATTTCTTCCAACTTTTGCGGCACTCCAAGAACATCATCTACATATTACACAGAGAGTACAAAAATTGTTGAAATTAGTGAAAATTACTTGTTCCTACTCCAGAGGCTCTCAAACACATCAAATACATATTATACAAAGCAAAAGCCATAACACTGAAAATCCTGACAATTACTTAGCCAATTTCTATGGCTTTCAGTTATACATCTTATACAAAATTCCTTTACGTATTTAGCAGACAACTTTCTCCTGCCCCTAACACAAACATCTTACCACAACATTTTCACCTGTTTCAAAAAAACTTCTGAAAACTAGTCACATTACTGTTTTCCTTTTCGTACCACTTCCATTCCACATCCATTCTGGTTAGTCTCCTTTTAGTCATTTTCCTCACACACATTACTATTTACAAAAAAACTCGTCTTCCTTTACTAACTCTACTCTAACACTATGTACATTATTTACAAGAACAGGGAAGAACGAAAGACGATAGCAAAAGTTCTGAATGATGAAGAGTGAGGTTAACAACACGAAATGAAAAGAAAGTAGTATTGCCAACATCTCTGGATGCTTGGTGTTAGTCAAACACCTGATGGCGCAAAGAATGTGCGTCCCCTGAGGCTTCCTAATTACTACTATGTGCGTCTTTCATCAGCATGTTTTTCGTCAAAATTTGTGCATTATGCACCCCCTTTTCTCAGAAGGACCTACTTCCTTACTTTCACCATATCCATTCTCCTCCTCAGTATATTCTGTTGTTCGGCAATGTCATATTGGAATGTCATTTTTCGCCCGGGATACAGACTGTCTTTTGCCAACAAACTGGATAGCTATTAACCTTTCATTTACTCTAATAACCACTTCATTAGTTCCAAAATTTACCCACCCTTCGTATTTTTGTAAGAAATATGCACCTAACAGCATCTCTACGCTTAGCTCATTAAGTATCAAGAAGTTTTGTTCTACCTGTATCCATTCTACACTAATAGGCAACATTATTTCCTGTTTTACAACCTTTTTAATTTTCCCAGTGGCCATAATGATATTCAATCCACTCACTCCAATTATAACTACTTCTTTACTTTCAGGGAGAGCATTTGCAAAATTTTGGGACACTGCACGCACATGTGAACAACTATCTAATAGACAAGAAATCTTTTCCTTAAACACCATTACTTCAGTTATGGATTTTTCTGGATATCTTTCTTTAAATTCAGACTCAGGCTCTTCTAATAAATCCTGCACCACATCTCATCCGTCGAAACCTACCCCTCCTGTGGAAATTACACACACATTTACTGGGTCTTCTTTCATTTATTATTAGTGGCAGCTTTAACTAGCCTGTCCACTATTGACAAATTAAAAAATATTTCTCTAACTTCTCACCCCCTGTAATAACCTCTGGTTCTGCAACCTTTTCAAGGTGTTGTCAGAATATTCTAAATCGTCTACTTCTTCCTCCTCTACTGACCCTTCTTCCTCACTCTCTGAAATTACTCCCCTTAATTTATTCAAAACCTCCTCTGCTCTATTATAATCTTCCTCTGGTACCTCCAAAACTTTTGCCTATATAACTGTGCTAATCCCACTGTCTCTGGTAAGCCTTTCATCTGTTTTATAGTGCTGATTCACCCCCACCTTCTGTTCTGAATCTTCACTTTCTGTATCTGGTTTCTCACCAAGATGGTTCCTAAGATCTCTATTTTGACTTCTCCTTTTACAAAATGCCACTTCATTTCCTGGAAAGACGAACTTTGTTACAGTGTCCCTCTCCCTGTATTCTTGTATTCTATAATGTTACCCCAATGCTGTTCATTTGGGGCCTTTTCTACAAAGGGTTTCGCTAGCAGGTTTAACTGTTGCTGTTTCAGTCTGTAAACGCTAGCGCCATTACAGACTGCAATCAGTTTCCCTCCTCCTGTACGCAGTCATTGCCCCCAAAATTCCTATCACCTGGCAGCGTCCGCCAATCCATTCCGTCAGCTGATTGCTGTTGTCGGTATTCATTGTTATTGTCTCTATCATTGAATCTGTTTTCTACGGTACACCCTCGTCCTCTGTACGTGCCTCTATAATTATTAGATCTTTGTAACCCTATCCTGTTTACTTGCACCTCGGCTCTGTTTTCCATCTGCCTAAAAAAAATGGTTCAAACGGCTCTGAGCACTATGGAACTCAACTGCTGAGGTCATTAGTCCCTTAGAACTTAGAACTAGTTAAACCTAACTAACCTAAGGACATCACAAACATCCATGCCCGAGGCAGGATTCGAACCTGCGACCGTATCGGTCTTGCGGTTCCAGACTGCAGCGCCTTTAACCGCACGGCCACTTCGGCCGGCCCATCTGCCTAACAGGAAGCCTATAATCTCTTCTTGTACTGTCCTCCTCTTTTAAAAATATATTTTCCACCCACTCAAGATAATGGATAATTCGGTCCATATCATCCCTGGGATCCGATATTATTTTATTTCTCCAATATAAGGGCAATTTCTTCTCTAATCCCATAATAATCAACTTTGTTTCTGCCTTTGAATTTAAATACGATAAAGTCGCTACCCCACTCGTTTTCTTGGGATCATATTTCTCCCTGGACCAGAAGTTGTTCAAACCCTCCATTTGGTTCCTTTTTCTCCAGTAATCTCCGAAAAATGCCTGCTTGAACTCCACTAGTCTGTCATATTTATCTGAGGCCAAATTTCCCCAAATTAGAGCTTCTCCCATCAAATTAGAAGTAATAAATCCTATCTTTTGCTTGTCATTCCAGGATTTTGGCAAAACCTCTTCAAAGTCACTCCAAAATTCCTTAGGGTGAACTTTTTACTAGGATCAAATCTCAAAAATTGTCTGTGTGTTAGATAAGCAATTTCTGAAGAATATAGCACACCATTAGAGATAATACATCCACTGCTGTTGTTAACACTCTGTTCCACTTTGGTTAGTCTAACTTCATGGTTACGCAATTGGTCATTTACATTGGTACAGAATTGTTGGATTCTATGCTAGTAATTTTATTTGCAACTTGCACATCAAACTTTGCACATACATATTTTCCTTCTTTAATTTGACTTTCAAACAAAGTGTGACTATCTTCACACTATTTTTCTGCATTATGGACTTGTTCATGAATTTTGTCTAATTCTGAATTTACTTGTTCTTTGAACTGTTTGCTACCCTTAGCAACTTGCTTAACCTGCGAAGTTAATTCACCTATCACTGTTACAATATCACGATTGCAATCTTGTTTCACTTGACTAATTTCACTTTTCACATTGTTACTGAACAATGTCATATCATTCTTCCAAGAATCTCTTAATTCAGAAATTTTATTTTCCATTTTGGATTCCAACTCTACTGACAAGTGATTAAACCCTTGATTAACTTCCACATGCAATGCACGCACTTTAGAGTCCATATCAGAGCCTAATGAAATTTAATATCTAAACCCATTTCCTTCATTTTAGCATTAATATCAAATCCCATTTCCTTCATATTAACATTCATTTGATCCTTTTTTTTAGATATTTACTAACATATGTGACATACTATCTTTTTGCTCACTCACAACTGACACTGGTTTCTGCTTCAGCTCAGTAAGAGTAACCGGTACATCCTCGACATCGGGTTCTAACATATTCTGTTCATCAGCTATACCGAGCGAGGTGGCGCAGTGGTTAGCACACTGGACTCGCATTCGGGAGGACGACGGTTCAATTCCGTCTCCAGCCATCGTGATTTAGGTTTTCCGTGATTTCCCTAAATCGTTTCAGGCAAATGCCGGGATGGTTCCTTTGAAAGGGCACGGCCGATTTCCTTCCCAATCCTTCCCTAACCCGAGCTTGCACTCCGTCTCTAATGACCTCATTGTTGATGGGACGTTAAACACCAACCACCATCATCAGCCATCTCATAGTTAGAACACATTGACTCAAGCTGGCCGGTGTGGCCGTGCAGTTCTAGGCGCTTCATTCTGGAACCTCGTGACCGCTACGGTCGCAGGTTCGAATCCTGCCTCAGGCATGGATGTGTGTGATGTCCTTAGGTTAGTTAGGTTTAAGTAGTTCTAAGTTCTAGGGGACTGATGACCACAGATGTTAAGTCCCATGGTGCTCAGAGCCATTTGAACCATTGACTCAAGTAAACCACTGTCATCTGTTTGTGATACAACAAAACTAAAGTTACCAATCATTGAGTCATCTACATATTTTTCTTTCCCCAAATCTACCCTCAGTCTCTCCTTTACTACCTAATGATTCTTATTTTCTGCCATGTCGCACAGTTTCTTGGACAAGTTCACACACAAAGAAGTACATCTACATCTACATCTACATGGATACTCTGCAAATCATATTTAAGTGCCTGGCAGAGGGTTCATCGAACCACCTTCACAATTCTCTATTATTCCAATCTAGTACAGTGCACAGAAAGAATGAACACGTATATCTTTCCGTACGAGCTCTTATTTCCCTTATTTTATCGTGGTGATCGTTCCTCCCTATGTAGGTGGCTGTCAACAAACTATTTTCACAGAACACCACTTATCTTTTTCTTGTGTTATCGGCACAATAAGATGGTACAGCGGATCCGTTCACAAAGCTCTGCCCCCGCAGGTAAATGCGACCATGGCTGCCAACTGCTACGAATTCCCCGCTGCTGCTGTAGTGTGCCGCCTCTCGAAGTTCAGCTGTCGCCGACGTCGTCTGCCACCTTGTTCCACCAGTCGTTCTCACTGCTGTTTTCGACTAAAGTTCGTTTACACATGTGTGGATCTTTCACTTATCGGGTTCACTTTACACTGCTGCTTTTTTTAAAGTTCCTACACACCTGAACTTTCTGGTTGTTATTCCCGGACACTAATACACCAATTGCAGCAGGGCGGGCTAAAATATATTCCTTGAACATTCGCCCTACTGTTCATCTTAAATGTCCACCTATCTCAGTATGGCCTCTGCTCGACGTCCCTTCACTTTTGAATCGTAGGTACTTACTAAACGGCGAGAAAGCAGTGTTGAAGAAAACGTCGACTAATACCTACCCAGCAGAGTCCGGGTAACTCTAGTGGTGGAAACAGTTCCTGAAAGTTCCTATTTATCAAGATGTCTGGTGGTAATATGGTGTATTTTCTTTTTTACCGAAATAAGCGTCCTAAAATTTCAAGACCAGTAATGTTTATTTCTTAATAACACACGTTTATGGCTGTTTAGTGAGATACTATTCTATCACTCTCAGTTCACAGTCAAACAACAAATTTCACACGCAAAGCAGCCAGAAATCTATATAAGTCGTACCCATTCATGATTGCGATCTCCATTCATGAATACAGAATATACCATGTGGAATTTTCACTAAGGCCGAAAGTTCACACGTTAGTAACTTTCCAACAAAACAATGTAGAAATTTCAAACTTTCATCAAAATGTTCGCAACTGCGACAGCTTTAGTCACACCTTGTACTAAATGCGAGAACTCAGTATTTCTTTATTTTACACATAATGAGCACCGTGACATTTACCATGACCTTTCGCATCCGATCGCTGGAGATCGACTCTCTCAATGCTACTCCACTCTCTGCATATCTAACTTTTGGTGCCCAGGAACATCTTAATTCTGACTGGCTGATCAGTCTAACTGACCAATCAGAATGATATTTCAACATCATTCTCGCGCTAGAACATGCTAAGCCAATCACTCTTCAGAGAGTAATTTACGTCATTCTAAAATGCCAATATTAATATAATGTTTAACAGAAAGATCAAAAAGAAAAATAATCTTGAAATTAATTTAGATACCGATTACTCTTCAAACTGATATTCTGGCCGCCTTCTTACAAAAGCAACCACAGCTTGACATACGCCAGCAGCAGTGTGGGTACAATACAGCTTTCCCACGATACAATTGCGTAATGTTTTACAAAAAAGTAGTTTAGACAAGAAGAGAATAGAAGCTTTCGAAATGTGGTGCTATAGAAGAATGCTGAACATTAGATGGCTAGATCACATAACTAATGAGGAGGTATTGAACACAATTGGAGAGAAGAGAAATTTGTGGCACAACTTGACTAGAAGAAGGGATCGGTTGGTAGGGCATATTCTGAGGCATCAAGGGATCACCAATTTAGTATTGGAGGGCAGCGTGGAGGGTAAAAATCGTAGAGGGAGACCAAGAGATGAATACACCAAACAGATTCAGAAGGATGTAGGATGCAGTAGGTACTGGGAGATGCAGAAGCTTGCACAGGATAGAGTAGCATGGAGAGCTGCATCAAACCAGTCTCTGGACGGAAGACCACAACAACAATATAAAATTTTACGTATATCTCATTCATTTCCATTTATTCCCACAACAACATAATAAACAAATATTAACTTTTCATGAATTTCATACTACGAAATGAGAAATAATTAAAGTTTCTGAAAATAAAAATCCCATTTAAATTATTCTACACATTGAGAACTTTGATTATGATTTCAGGTGATAACAAAAGAAAAACCGTTGTTGTTCCTAACTGAATTTTATACCCTAAGTGTCGGCTTTGTGGTTTTTAGTTAATGTTCTCACTCTCCAAAACTATGATAGTTAGAAAGCTGTAATTCTTATGAGATCTTCTACTGAATAACAAAAAGTAGTATACCAAGTTTGCAAACAATTGGTTAATATTTACTATGAGTTATTTAGATTTGTAGGGGGTATGAATATATGGTCGTACTAGGTGACATGGTAGCCCATTCACATGGCCACATAGTGTCAGCTGTGTGGTGATTCATAGCTGAGGCGTCTACCTGCATCTTCCTCACAGCCACCAGCTCCACATCTACATATCTTATTGCAATAAATGTTATCCCACAATAACTTGTGATGTCACAAGTGCTTCTCAATTTATCATAGCTTATTGTTTTTCGTTTGAACAGCCAAAATAAATGGCTACTGTAAGCAAAAGTTTACAAGAAGAAGACATTGCCATTACTCAGTCTGTTAACCATATCTACAAACTTATCCAGGAGACAGTGTTTTTACATGGAGCTCAGCTGTAGACATTAAGGGATGATGACACTGAAATCCAGGCAATGCAGTTACCTGATATTTGTAATAATAACCTTAACAAAGATGAATTAATGATAGAACTGCAGATTTGTAAATACCATGCACTTAATTTAATACAAATTATGCCAACAAAAACCCTGAAAATTTTTTACCTTAACTTGTCAAAATGGACTACAGGTGGCAAATCTGAATGTGACAACAGCACTTAGGAGGTTTGGAACAATGTAAGTTCCAGTTTTATCAAATGAAAGGAGATTTAGTAAGCTGAAACACATAAAAACATATTTTAATAAACAGGATTGCATAATAATTGCTCACAAACTTGAGTATTACCAGCATTCATCATCAGTTACCATCTAAGCCCTCATACAATGTTATTGTTAATACTTCTGCAGAAAGAAAAACTCATAAAATTAAATGTTAGATTACTGTTTTTGTCATATTGCTTCTTTTTTAAGTAAATATCTCAATACTTTATTTTTCCTAATATTTTACTTAGAAGAATGTTAATAAAATTATGTTTTACTTTCTTTTAACTACTTTGTTTTGCACTGGTGTAGTTTTATTTTTTTATTTCTTGTTGGATTGTCTATTCAAAGGAAATTTCATGCCATTTATTTTTCACAATTCAATTTACCTAAAACATTCTGTCTAACATTGGGCATTATTTATTTTTCCAATAAATGAATGCTGACTTTCTTAATCAGAGTTTATTTTTTATTTTACAGTAAATATTTTGGGTTGTTTAAGGATATTTATTAGCAAAGTTGTTTTCTAAGTTAGGCCTAGATGCCTTTAGAACTTTTTTTAATTTACATCTCTACCAGTGGATGAACAATTAAAAAGAAAAATCACAGAATTATATTAAAAAAACTCTCGTAAAACTCAGTTATATGAATGTATTACCAACTTCTTTTTCTGAAAATAAGAAAGCTATATAGTTTCTCAAAATTAAAACCCTCATCTAGATTTTATGGTGTTTTTAACAGATTTGTCCCTATATAATAAGCCCTGTTTTATCTGAAATATGTAATGCATCACTACCTCAAGGGATTTTTGCAAAGAGATTGAAATATGCCATTTTTAAACCCCTCTATAAGAAATTGATGGGAGAAATGTCGATAACTCCTGAGCTGTTTCACTACTGACATCACTTACCCAAATTATTCAGAAGATTATGTATTCTAATTGTATCCCACCTGACCAACAACAATATCCTCAGTAAACCACAGTCTGGATTTCACAAGGCTTGCTCTACTCAGGATGCTATTTACAAGTTCACTCATCAAATTTTATAAGTATTAAATAATTAAATACCACCAGTTGGTGTTTTCTGCAGCTTATATAAGGCATTTGACTGTCTGACTCACAATATTCCCCTTGATAAACTGAGGTTTTATGGGATTGATTGTTCAGCCAAACAATGAATATTGTCATGTCTAACCAAAAAAAAAGATGCATGAAGCTGTACTTAGTAGCCCAACCAACGCAACCAGGAAGAGCGTTCTGAATCGGGGGAAATCATATATGGGTTTCCCAGGGCTCAGCCTTATGACTCCTATTGTTCCTCATATATGTAAATGGTCTTCTGTGCAATGTACAAAGAGTAGAATTAGATATTTTTGCACATGGCACTAGTAGTGTAATAAATCGAAGCACAAATTCAACAACAGAAGAAATGGTAAACATTGTTCTTAAAAATATCATTTTCTGCAATGGTCTCACTCTGAATTTTAAAAAGGCACAATATATTCAATTCTGCCATCTAGTGGTACTGCTCCCCCAGATAAGTGTAGGACATGGTGAGGAAATTATAAATGAGGTGGAAACTTCAAAATTCTTGGGTGTACATAATGATGGTAATTTAAATAGGAGAAAGTACTTTTTGAAACTACTAAGACAGCTTACCTCAGCCACATTTGCACTTAGAGCCATTGTAAATCTTGTGGAAAGACAGATCAGTAAATTGACATATTTCCCCTATTTTCATTCAGTAATTTCATGTAAAGTAATGTTTTGGTGTAACTTATCTTAAAGAAAGAACGTCATCATACTCAAAAAGGTGCTGTAACTACAATATGGTCCAAAGACACGATCATCTTGCAGGCATCCATTGCAGGAGTTACACATTTTGGCAACTGCTCCGCAGTATATTCATTCCCTCATGAAATTTGTTGCAACTACTTCACTGCGCTTCAAAAGGCCCAATGATGTACATAAATATAATATCAGAAGAAAAATGACTTTCATTTTTTATGAAATTAAGAGTGTCTTTAGCACAGAAAAGGTGTACAATACAGCAAACAAAATTTTTGGTCACTTACCCACTGACATAAAACGTTTGACAGACAGCAAAGTGAAACATGAAAACAAGCTGAAAAAGTTTCTCCTTGACAAGTGCTACTCCATAGAGGAATTTCTATTACTGTAATGTGTGCTGGGTAGGAATTAATAACCAGCATCTGTATATTTTTTCTAAAAAAAAGGAGACATATAAATGATCGGCATGTAACCATGTTCAGGGTGAGTCAGGAGGAGAGGTACATGCTTTGAGGAGTGCTAGTATTAGTGATTCTGAACAAAAAAAACTTCATATGGATGTATGCCCTATTCCGAATGGTTTGTGTGATACAATACATTTAAAATCACTTTTGTACATTTTTCTTGAATAACTCGAAAACTGCACCCTCCGGCGAAAACGTGTCGCATTACAAAATTAAACTATATTACGAGGGCAGTTCAATAAGTAATGCAACACATTTTTTCTCGGCCAATTTTGGTTGGAAAAACCGGAAATTTCTTGTGGAATATTTTCAAACATTCCTGCTTCGTCTGGTATAATTTCATTGACTTCCGACAGGTGGCAGCGCTGTACGTAGCTGTTAAAATGGCGTCTGTAACGGATGTGCGTTGCAAACAACGGGCAGTGATTGAGTTTCTTTTGGCGGAAAACCAGGGCATCTCAGATATTCATAGGCGCTTGCAGAATGTCTACGGTGATCTGGCAGTGGACAAAAGCACGGTGAGTCGTTGGGCAAAGCGTGTGTCATCATCGCCGCAAGGTCAAGCAAGACTGTCTGATCTCCCGCGTGCAGGCCGGCCGTGCACAGCTGTGAGTCCTGCAATGGCGGAGCGTGCGAACACACTCGTTCGAGATGATCGACGGATCACCATCAAACAACTCAGTGCTCAACTTGACATCTCTGTTGGTAGTGCTGTCACAATTGTTCACCAGTTGGGATATTCAAAGGTTTGTTCCCGCTGGCTCCCTCGTTGTCTAACCGAACACCATAAAGAGCAAAGGAGAACCATCTGTGCGGAATTGCTTGCTCGTCATGTGGCTGAGGGTGACAATTTCTTGTCAAAGATTGTTACAGGCGATGAAACATGGGTTCATCACTTCGAACCTGAAACAAAACGGCAATCAGTGGAGTGGCGCCACGTCCACTCCCCTACCAAGAAAAAGTTTAAAGCCATACCCTCAGCCGGTAAAGTCATGGTTACAGTCTTCTGGGACGCTGAAGGGGTTATTCTGTTCGATGTCCTTCCCCATGGTCAAACGATCAACTCTGAAGTGTATTGTGCTACTCTTCAGAAATTGAAGAAACGACTTCAGCGTGTTCGTAGGCACAAAAATCTGAACGAACTTCTCCTTCTTCATGACAACGCAAGACCTCACACAAGTCTTCGCACCCGAGAGGAGCTCACAAAACTTCAGTGGACTGTTCTTCCTCATGCACCCTACAGCCCCGATCTCGCGCCGTCGGATTTCCATATGTTTGGCCCAATGAAGGACGCAATCCATGGGAGGCACTACGCGGATGATGAAGAAGTTATTGATGCAGTACGACGTTGGCTCCGACATCGACCAGTGGAATGGTACTGTGCAGGCATACAGGCCCTCATTTCAAGGTGGCGTAAGGCCGTAGCATTGAATGGAGATTACGTTGAAAAATAGTGTTGTGTAGCTAAAAGATTGGGGAATAACCTGGTGTATTTCAATGCTGAATAAAACAACCCCTGTTTCAGAAAAAAAATGTGTTGCATTACTTATTGAACTGCCCTCGTACATTTCCTACAAAAAATGTCCTATTCATTTCTTTCTCTAGAACTAATGGTTTGTGCGAGGAGAGCGCGAGAATGTTGAAAAACTCGCTCAACGCCCATGCGCTGTAGCTTACATAGTTTTTGTGGGCCAATCTGAGGTAGATAGACCACAAGTGTCCCATATCAAACTGTTCATCTCAACTTGGTCTGCACTGCTGTGGTACATTGTAAACAGTGACAATGTTTGATAGTACAGAAAATAAATAACAAGGAATATTAAATGTGTACTATCTTAGAAACCATTCAGAGTAGGGCATATGAAGCTTTTTATTCAGTCTCACTAATACTATCACCCCTCAAAGTATGTACTTTTCCTCCTGACTCCCCCTGTGTATAAAATACACTGAGGTGACAGAAGCCATTGGAAAGCGATATGCACATATACAGATGGCAATAGTATCAAGTGTAAAGGGCAATGCTTTGGCGGGGTTGTCATTTGCACTCAGGTTATTCATGCGAAAATATTTCCAACGTGATTCTAGCCACACTATGGGAAGGCAGAATGGTAGTGGGAGCTAGACGCATGTGACATTTCATTTCGAAAATCGTTAGGAATTCAATAGTCCGAGATCCACAGTGTAAAGAGTGTGCTGAAAAGCTGGCCGGTGTGGCCGAGGGGTTCTAGGCGCTGCAGTCTGGAGCCGCACGACCGCTACAGTCGCAGGTTCGAATCCTGCCTCAGGCATGGATGTGTGTGATGTCTTTAGGTTAGTTAGGTTTAAGTAGTTCTAAGTTCTGGGGGACGGATGACCACAGAAGTTAAGTTCCATAGTGCTCAGAGCCATTTCAACCAAATTTTTGTGCTGAGAAAAACAAATTCCGGGCATTACCTCTCATCACGAACAACACAGTGACCGACATCCTTAACTTAACGACCACGAGCAGAGGTGTTTGCATAGAGATTTCATTGCTAACAGGCAAGCAACACTGCCTGAAATAACCACGGTAATCAATGTGGGACGAACGACGAACGTTCCTTTTAGGACAGTGCAACAAAATTTGGCATTAATGGGCTATGGCAGGAGACGACCTACGCTAGTGCCTTTACTAAATAGCACGAGATCGCCTTCGGCGCCTCTCTTGGGATCGTCACCACAACTGTTGGACCATAGATGACCGGAAAACCATGGCCTCCTCAGATGAGTCCTGATTTCAGCGCTTAAAAGCTGATGGTAAAGTTTGAGTGTCGTGAGACCCCACAAGCCATGAACCCAAGTTCTCAACAAGGCACTGTGCAAGCAGGTAGTGGCTCCATAATGGTGTGGGCTGAAGACGGTTATGATCAGCTACTTGGAGAGCATTTACAACCATTCATGGACTTCATGTTCCCAAACGACGATAGAATTTTTATGCACCATGCCCCCAGGCCACAACTGTTTGACAATGGTTTGAAGAACATTCTAAACAACTCGTGCAAGTGATTTGGCTTCCCAGATCGCCCAACATGAATCATATCGAACATTTAAGGAACATAATCAAGAGGTTAGTTCGTGCACAAAATCCTGGATCGGCAATACTTTCGCAATTATGGACGGCTATAGTGGCAGTATGGCTCAGTATTTCTGCAGGGGACTTCCAACGACTTGTTGAGTGCATGCCATGTTGAGTTGCAGCTCTATGCTGGGCAAAAGGAAGTCCAACACGATATTATGGGGTATCTCATGACTTTTCTCACCTCAGTAAATTTGTGATCTGCATATAAAATTGCTCATTCCACGTAATTATGATTTATCATGGAAATGATCCATAGATCATGGAACTAACAAACTAACTAACTTCTCAAAGATCCACCTTTCTGAGAGTTTCACGTGATTGCATGAACTTCTGTGTGTTGCACTGAAGTGGGGGAAGGCTGTGCAGAGCACCTGAGCATTAAGACCACTATCTTATCCAGTCTCAAAACTTTTAGTATTGATGGGTTATTGGGACTACTGATGTAACTTCCACGTTAAGGCACACTTGGCAATGACTGATGTTCAGTAAAATGGCACTTTGAAGAAATCAGAAATGATCTACATTAGATTATCATAATAAGTAAAGATAAGTTCTTTACCAAAGTCTATCTGTGGTTCGATCTTAGTGCCCACTTATGCAAGGTACAGTGGGCCCATAAATAAAATGTCACAATGTTAGTCACAAATTTAAATTGTCTGTATTATTTATCAAAAACTTCTTTTAGTTCAATTAAAACCAATGCAATACCTGCCAGAGTACTATGATCAGGGCACAGCATACGCAGCAATCAGAGCCTCTCTCCCTGTGTTTGTATAACAATCTTGTCCAGAGTCTGAATATATCAGAGTGCAGCATATTTGGTGATCAAAACATGCTTTCCCAGTACTAGAACCTGCGCAAAGCTTTACACTTTGCTTGTGTACATCATGTACAACACTTCTCCAAGTTGAGGACATCCAGGAATTTTAATTTTTGCTTTTGGATAGTAATATTATTAAAACATTCAGCAACCTATTTGGTGTAAGGTGGCAATTTTTCCACATATTCTAGAGGAATCTGCGTGTAGAACTTTAAGTTTACACCAGTAGCAAACTTGGTAAATGGTTATTCTGTTGCTCGACCCACAACATCAAGACCACCACATTTACATACAATGTAACCATCCTCTTAAGCAGATCCAAATGAAGATGGAGGACTATAAATACATTTTTCACGTATTCTCATTATACAGCTCACATCACCAATCATCAAAAACAATGACACAAAACTGTTCTTGCATTTACATCACAGTAGTCTGCAAATATAATCCTATATTGCGTTACAATGTCTCACACACACATTATGCAATTGAAATTGCGAACAGAATACAAATAAATCAAAGGTTAAAACAACACTAGTTACAGTCAGATGGAAGGAAACAGTAGTGCAGATACCACAAACACAGACACTGACGCAAGATCCATATGGACTTATGAAACATATGAAAATGCAAACACTGCAGACAAAGACAATTCATAGAAATCTATGTTATGTATATTATTAGCAGACACAGAGTATCCCAAGCAAATAGCAACAACAGATATAGATTTCACAGACCAACTCATAACTAATACAGAAAACCATCCAGATATATCACATATTATATCTAAGGAATAAGCCATAAAGGGAGACTTGAAGTTTAAGTTCTAAGGCTTCCTTCCTGCTTGTGGTGGTCATCATACACACAAACATACAACATAACAGCACACATACAACGTGTAGAACTACATCTCGTTATAGAAACACAAACTGTGCAATGGATATGCCCTATTTAAAGACTTAAAAGGTGTAATAAGTAATACTAGTTCCTTAGACAGTAGAAACAAATACACACAAAGCCAGTTATAATGTACATCATTTAGTAATGTAAGAAGAGGTAATTTCGTACACTGCTTCAGGTGGGACAGACTCAATGTTTCTGTTGAGGCTCCCTGAGCTGGAATAGCAACACGAAGCATAATTTATGTTATACCTTGTTCTAATGGTAGAAAAGTTGCTGGTCATCCCTTTCATATTTTTCTATTATTTTCTTCATTTATTATTTTAACACTCCATTTCCTACAACTAAAATAATTTTCTTTCTAACTCATTATTGTTATGCCCTTGTTTTGTTGCTCAAAACAATTTTTGCTAGTAAAATGGAACAATGTACTATTACATGTAAAACTGTATTATGTATGACTTGCTTTTTAAAATATCAGTCAGCATGTCCCAAAATATGCAATAAATGAAATTAAATTATTTAACACATCATTTGTCTCAAAGTGAATGGGAGCTACATTTATACCCAAATGTCGATTAGTGTTCCCCAAACAGTGATTCATTCCTATAACACTTATTCCCTTATCTTCCCACATACACATGAGAATTAAAAAATATGTCTTTACATATATAACGATACATAGATGACAATACAAAGACTAAATGCCCTGATGAATTATCAAGAGAATCCACATGTGAATATATGCTAGCTACAAAAAGAGATATAGGGTATGGTAACATTTCCTGCAACTATACAATTGTCGCAGGTGTCCTTAAAAATCTGAAAATAGTTATACATCAATATATAATATGATAAGGAAAACTGCTTTAAATTTCTATATTTCATAAGCTATATATGAGTACAGTTGAACCATAATCAAGAAATATCATTCAGCTTTGGTTGCATTTTTGCCTCACATATTTCATAAACTTCAAGAAAAGTATCACTCCACAAAACAAATAGGAAGGAGGACAGTAACACATGATGAGAAAGTTATTCTTTCTCATAATAATGTACAACTGAAAGCAATAACACAATCCTTTCTCTCCTTTCACCAAATTGAAATTTCTTTCTGCAACAGGGCGTCAATTTTTATTATTTACTGCCTGTAATTTCACAAATGGCCTATACTTGCAGCGTTTTGCATACTTCAACATCCACATACAATTCATATGTCACTTTCACACAAAAATATATCACATTCAACAGTTACACTATGAATTAATATAAAATGCTCTGCTGCTTCATCAGCATGTGAAATTAATCTCTCCTCCAAATTCAGATGGTGAGAGGAAAGCTGTTGAAAACACAGCACGTAGACATAGACAGGCTATCAAAGTGTACATGAAGTTAACGTACTAAAACTACAGACAAGATCAAGAGTAGTTGCATTATCGAAACTAAGTTGAATTCCAACAAGTCCTGCAATTGCTTACCTACTGTATATCTCTTTCCTTTGAAAATTAATATTAATGCTTAAAAACTCCAATTCCACATTAAGTTACATATAATCCTGCAGTTAGCATATTTTAGATAAGAGAAACTTTGTATAAACCACAGACCTCACAAAGTTACTAAAAAGATTTTCCTAACCTAAACCAGTTACTGAAATCTCAATGCAAGAACTTTTAGCCACATATGTCACAATTAATGGCGAAATTTGATTCACATCCTGTATTCATTGTTCTTGTCTAAACTTCTAGTTCAAACTGTTAAGTAAATACTAACACAATTTATTAGTTTTGAATTAATGACAATAAGAGCAAGTATATATGTAAACTGACCTTTATGTACAACTTTTA
The DNA here is from genome assembly GCF_021461385.2 of Schistocerca piceifrons. Taxonomy (NCBI): domain Eukaryota; kingdom Metazoa; phylum Arthropoda; class Insecta; order Orthoptera; family Acrididae; genus Schistocerca; species Schistocerca piceifrons. Next base: position 419,384,861 of record NC_060149.1, on the reverse strand, counting down.
TAAATGTAAGCAGACTCACCAACTGTAACACCTATAGGTTTATTTGAAAATGGCGCTATAGCTGAAAGAAGCTTGTAGTAAGCAAAAGGCACTACTACTTAAAACTATTTGCAGCTTGCCTTGAATCATTCGCTATAAAATGATAATAATTAATGAAAGCCAGTGTAGTATTATTAACATTTTTCGACCTGTTCCCAACTCCTCACGTATTTTCTATCATACCAGTCATTTCATGTTTAGGAATGATCGACCTACTCTCCAGGACACACCAGACATTTCCCTTGGACAGGAGACAAAATGGTAACTGAGCAGGGCAGCACCATGCTTAGCACACTTTACATACATTTGGGAGGACGACTGTTCAAACACACATCCAACCATCACTTACAGCAAATACTGGGATGGTTACTTCAAAAGGACCCAGCCACTTTCCTTCTCCATCCCTCCCTAATCCGAGCTTATGCTCCATGTCTAATGCCCTCGTTGTCAGTGGGACATTAAACACTAATCTCATCCTCCTCCAAAATAGCACCATTCGGTATTTTCTGTGACCTATCTAAGGTCATTTACTTTATGAATCACAATACTCCCTCAGATAAAATGAAATTTTAGGGAATTAATGGTATACCCAAACATATTAAACCAAAAAATGCAGAAAGTTGACTTAGTAACTCTACCAATGCGAACAGGGGAGACTCTTCAGAATGGGGAGGAATTGCTTATGGGGTTCCACAAAGCTCAATCTTAAAGCCACTATTGTTCCTCACATTTGTAAAAGACCTTCTGTCTAATACATAACAAGTAAAATTAGTTCTTTTAGCTTTTGTTGTAATCAATCCAAACATACATAAAGCAACAAAAAATTATAAGTAATTTTCATTAAAGTGTTATTGGGTGGTTTTCTGCAAATTGTCTTGCTCTCAGTTTCAAAAAACGCACAACATACTCAGTTCTGCACATCGAAGTGTCATGGTTAATACGAGAAGAAAGAATACTTTATTAAGTAGTAATATTAATAACACACAATGTCGTAGATTTGAGAAGGCACAGTGCGCATGACTGAGAAGTGAGGCAAACATAACAGTTTCCCCACACAGAGGCTAAAGCAGTATCTCACAGTCACAGTCACTGTCAGAGAGCTGTGGCAAAAGAAGGAAGTGCCTGCAAGGCTGACACGTTTGAGATTCATTCCAACTAAACTTGGACCCTTTCAGATTGTTCAAGAACCTTCTGAAAGGCTTTGGAAAGATTTCGGTCATTGGGAAGACCTTCGGTAGCAGCAGGGGAAAGCCAAGTTGTGAGAGAAACTTATCCAGATGTCCTTGAAAAATCAATATATAAATGACGAACCCACAGAGCCAAGTCAGTTGCAGTCACAGTCACATTTGGAGTTGGAGTCACAGTCATTACCAGGGAGCAGCCGAGTCGTTGAGAGCAGTTACTGCAGAGCGACAGTTCAAAGCTGCTGCAGTAAACTGCGAGGAGACTGCACACATTCAAGAGATGGCAAGGGAGTTTCGATAACTATCCAACAATAATATTATGTTGAGTTTTCTACCTGTTAGTACAGAACAATCTCTGTGGAGTTTTGTCTAGTAACAGCAACGAGTAATAGTTAGTATTTTCTGTGTGTCAGAATATATGGCGGAAAAAGTGCCGTCTTATACTTGTCTCCTAGAGCGAATAACGTATTTAACAGTGTGAGCTGCAACAAATAGGAAATAGTATACTACCGTGTATCACAATATATGGAGGAACAACTGCTGCCTCACACTTGTATGAGTCATAATTATGAGGCTTATTCAGAAAGTAGGTGTCCTGTGACCTTAATGGGCTGTGGTTTTTTGTTTTTTGACGATTGGCAACACTTAGTAGTAGCGTGGGACTCTTGACCACAACAAGCATCACAGGAAACTCCATTCGAAAAATACATTTTGGAACTCCTAAACGAATTTAGTTCAGCCGCATTTGCATGTAGAATCATTTGAATTCTTGAGGAGAGGCAAATCAGTAAGCTAACATATTTTGCGTTTTTTCATCATGTAATGTCGTATGCAGTAACATACTAGGGCAACTCATCTTTAGGAAAGACACCCTTCATTGGTCAAAAGTGTGTTGTAACAATAATATGTTGTGCTCACCCACGACTCTCTTGTAAACATGTCTTTAAGGAATTCAACATTTAGGCTACTGCTTCACGGTATATTTAGTCTTTCATGAAGTTTGTTGTAAATAACCTGCTACAGTTAAAAAGGAACACTGATGTACGTAATGACTATACCAGAAGAAAAAAAAGGTATTCATTGTTCGGATTAAGGTTGTCTTTAGCACAAAAAGGGTGCACAATGCTGACACCAAAATTTTTGATCACTTACCCAATGATGCCAAATGTCAGACAGACCACTAAGCTAAATTTGAAAATAAGCTAGAAAAGTTCCTCCTTGACATCTCATTCTGTTATGTAGAACAATTTCTATTTTTGTAATGTGTAAAAAGCTGGTAGACAGGAATTACTTATTCACATCTGTATATGAAAAAAATAAAAAACAATTGTAAATAGTTAGCATGTAACCATATTTTCTCATGAATGTGTGATGTGAGTGTAAAATGACTCATTTCACATCATTACAACTAATCATACAAAAGATACATAGAATATAAAACTAACTGCTTTCACACTGAAGATAATTTACATAAAACTATATGTTATCTCAATAAATTTCGTCAACATCTACATCTGTAGTTCACAAGTCTCCTTATGGTAAATAGCAGAGTGTACTTCTGGTATTATTATCTTTTCTCCCCTTCTGTGCAAATCTTGCATGGGAAGGATGACTATCACTAAGCCTCCATATGAGCTCTTACTCTGATTTTCTTATCATGGTCGTTTGATGAGATGTTTGTGAGAGGAAGTAACATCTTTCCAACTCATCTATGTACGAGGGTGAGTCAAATGAACACCTTAAATTTGTAATAACAAATCGAAATTTATCATGTAAGTTGGTAAGCGTGCTACTAACAGCGTGCAGAATGGCCTGTAGGTGGCAGCATAGTGCAGATGCACACATACCGTTGCAGTATCAGTATGGCCGCCCCACTTGTGATTTACACCAGGGAAGAACAGCGTTCTGTTATTAGGTTTTTGCGTAGTGAAGGTGTGAAACCTATTGAAATTCATCCACGAATGAAGGTTCAGTAGGGGATGCGTGTTTGTTACAGCAGCAAGTATACGAATGGAGTAGGAAGTTCGCAAATGGTGTGACTTCAGTGGAAGATGCTCCTCATCCAGGTCAGGCACAACGAGTTGTGACTCCACAGAACATTGCAGCAGTTGAAGCCATAGTGAAGGAAAACTGCCAAGTGACACTGAATGACATAGCAGCATGTTTACAGATTAGTCATGGGTCAGCACAGCACATTGTGCACGATGGGCTCTAGTTTCACAAAGTGTCTGCAAGATGGGTGCCACAGCAGCTGACTGCTGAAATGAGAGAATGACGTGTTGTTGCTTCTGAAGAACTTCTTCGGCGCTTTGAACGAGAAGGTGATGGCTTCCTTGCAAGAATCGTTACTGGGAACGAAACCTGGGTTCACTTTCACTAACCGGAAATGAAGAGAGCGAGCAAGGAATGGCGCCATTCCTCATCAGCAAAACCAAAAGACCTCTCAAAGACGCAGTGGGAGGAAAGAAGTTCCGTTCTGATGAAGAGGTACGCCACACAGTGCATGAGTGGTTGCACGGACTACCAAAAGAATTTTTTCTAAAAGAATTTATGCACTTTGTAAGCACCAGAGGGCTTGCATTGAGCGTGGGGGAGATTATGTTGAAAAGTGATACAGCTTTGTACCACTTCTGCACAATAAATAATATTTTAAAAAATATTTCAGGTTTTCATTTGACTCACCCTCATATGTATACTTTAGCATTTCACCAGCAGACTTGTCCATGATGCTCAATGCCTCACTTACAGAGATAATCCACCATGCCCAAGCCATTAAAACATTTAAATGTGTCCTTAAGATGATCTATGTGAAAACCTAATTTTTAACAGGAAGTTAGAGGCAAATCAGATGTCTACATCCATTTATCCACATATTATTCTAGGGATGACTCTCTAACAAAAGACTCACGGTGAGTATATAAACAAGAAAGTTGCAGCATAAAGTAGTACTTTTAAAAATCAGACTTTCGGGAAAATGGTTGCAAATCCCTTTGTTCTGTAAGCATCCATAAATGTCTCCCAGTTAATTAGTATGTTTATCGTTCTGGGAAGAGATATCTTCTTTCATATTAAGAAGATGTTATTCTTGATATTGTTTAGTGTGCCACACAAGAACCAACTACAAGGAATTCTACGAAAAGTTAAACTAACAAACATGTGTTTCTATTCTAAAGAGACACGCTGGTAATGTGTACAATTCAAGAAAATCAACAACCAGAAATTTGCTTTCTGATAGATGACATACTTGTCACAGTGCCTCATCGAAATGAACGTAGTTAGTTAATATTCCATAGATCGTTTGAACGATTCTTTTATCAAAATGTTGTGGAAGAAATCAGTTTATGGGATATTCACATACTATTGGTGTTAATATTAATGAGCACATTATTTTTTAGTCCTACTCATGCAATTACACTTAAAAACAAGAACTTTTTATTTTATTTTTCATGGGTTGCCAGCTTTTAAATATAAATTCTTGCATGGAATAGAAAGAGGTGTTCAGGAGAAATTATTTTATGTTAGATTTACCCATCTAGCATACATTTTATGTTTTTGGGCAAATTATCAAAAATTTTTGTTACTGTGTATTGAACTCTTTTCTGAGCCAATAACAGCTTTAATTATGGTTAATAAAGGTAATTTTTTCCTCTAGTGTAAAGGGTATGGACATCAATGTCCTTCTCAAACTGTGATGGATTATTTAGGACGAACTTCATTAGCAAGTAGATGTTTTTTGAATGTGCAGTTAAAATGCCTGATCCCTTTCCAGATGTGCATACATGACAACCACGACTGAACACCATATATTATCTTTACTGCTCTCTTTTGTGCAATCAATATTTTTTTCTAAGTGATGAGTTTCCCCAGAAAATGATCCCATAAGACATTATCGATCGCAACTATGCAAAATATACCAGAAGGCTGATTCGTTTGTTTCCAAGACTAGCAATTATATGAAGAGCAAAAGAAGCTAAATATAACTGCTTGAGAAACTCAGCAATATGTTTCTTCCAATTTGTTTTCGTCAACATGAAATCCAAAAATTTGAAGCATTTTGTCCTATTTACTGACTGCTGTTCTATGTTTCAGCTGTTGGTGTGTCTGTATATGTTGTACAGAAATGAACGTAGTATGTTTTCTCAAAGTTAAAGGAGAGCCCATTTCACAGAACCAGTTAATAATTTTTTGAGAAATGTCACTAACAATTCCTTCTGTTGCTTTCTCATAATGAGATTTATTATAACACTAGTATTGTCTGCAAAAAGCACCAATTCTGCTTAATGAATGTTAAGCTTAAAGTATTTGTATATATGAGGAATAGGAGTGGACTAAAAATTGACCTCTGTGAGACTCCCTTTGTGATTTCTCCACATCACTAAAATTACTCTCACTTAAACATGGTTTGAATTGTTCAACATAACTGTTTGCATTCTGTTTGTTAATTAATATTCAAACTTGTTATGTACAAAGTCATCAGATGCACAAAGCTTAACTATTTCTAAGAGAAGAACATGATCTAAGCAATCAAATGCCTAGGAAACGTCACAAAAATACCCACTGGCTATATTTTATTATTTAAGGTACCTAAAGTTTGATGAGTTAAGTGCTAACAGCATTCTCAGTGTAGCAACCCTTCTGTAATACAAACTGTGATATGATAAGGAAATTATTTCTACTGAAATATGATAATACTCTTGAGTTCATTACTTTTTAAAATCTTCTGGAAAAAGATTTCAGCAAGGAAACAGAATATTATTCATTTAAGGCTTTCTTGTCAGCTTTCTTATGAAGTGATCTGATAACTGTGTATTTTAATTTGTCTAGAAAAATTCTCTGTGCCACTGGCGCATTACATGTACGTCACTAAAGATCTTACTTGCTAAATTGTAACAACTTTTAAGAATTCTGTCTGAAATTTCATCAACAGCATATGAGGTTTTATATTTTAGAATTTTTATAATTCTGTTCATTATATATGCTGGTGTTACTCTAGTTCCTTAAAGTTTTGTAGACTTACCTTTTAAATACATTCTCTTGCTCCTTAAACTGAATCGTTTAATCCTACTTTTGCTGCTACATTTAGAAACTGATTGTTAAAAATACACACCACTTTTAAATTATCGGTCACAACATTGTCATTTAGTTTGTTATGATACCTTGCACACTGACTGGCTGTGCTGTCTCCCATTTAACAATACCACATATGTTTATCTGCATTATTAATTTCTGTCAGGAAATACTTACTTCTGGGTATTTTAATAACTTTCCTTAAAACATTATAGTATTTTTGTAGTAAGCAAGTAATGTTTTAGTTTTGTGCTGAATACTAACTCTCTCTAGCATTGCAGTAACGAATAATACTTGCAGTGCAGAAATGGCTGGTATGATAACCTCTTACACAAGTTTTTTCCTCAGCTTTTCCATTATTTCTGTGACTGACAATAATTCGTACATGCTTATATGGTGATTTGATATATAATTTTTAAACCAGAGAGTCATTAAAAAGCTTTGTTATGGTCTATGTCTTTATTGTTCTGCTATAGTCAGACAGTTTGTATCAAAATTCTTATAAGATGCACAACATAGATGGCACTGGTAGTAAAAAAGCGTAATCTGCCCAAGTAGAATGATGGTTAAGGTATGAAATTTATTTTGGGGCGGGGGGGGGGGGGACTGTCTTGGAAGTAGCAACTGCATTGTAATTCATAAAGGATTACTTGAATCTGAGATTACAACTTCCAGAAGCTCCTGCAAACCACTGTTTAAAAAAACTTAAACTTCTTAATTTCTCTTGCGTATATTTTTTTGAGATGACTGTACTTATGAAGAAAATTATAGAGACTAGAAACCAGCTTATTCAAACAATTCAGGATATTCACACACACAATACTAAACAGAAGCTTTGGCTCTATACATCATTTTGACGTGAAGCAAAATGGACCATTATGAGCATGTATAAAACTTTGCAATAAAATTATCTGTTTATATTAACGCAGAACAATACATTACATATTTCAAATCAACTCCTGAAATGTATCATCTAATGAGTGCTTTTACAGCGTAAATCAATTGTTTATGTGTTTAAGAGCTACATGTTGATGATCTTCTATTTGCTATTCTGCATAAAATTTTTATTACCTTGTAAATATTTGTTGCTTTGGAGTTCAGTTTTTTCCTTGTGTTCTTATACTGCGAATTGATAATATTCAAGTACCTTCTTAGTTAACATAATATTCTGTTACAGCTAAAGTTGTTTAGATAATTCACTATATAGTATTTTAAAAACTGTTTTATTTTCACTTTTAACTATAATACAAATGAATTTATAAAAGGAGCAGGAAAACTCTACTCATCAAGGCGAATTCACACAGGCTGTCACCCCACATCATGTCACAGCACTGTCACAGGGTGGAGAAATTCACATTCTCCTTCATGTCACATCACACCAATTCACTTAACCCAGTATCAAACAGTGAAAGTGAAGTTATGAGATACCATTCGTAATACAAAAAGTCAGGGGGTGGTATTGGAATTGAAAAACAAATGATAAAATTGATTAATAACCAATGCAAGCTTCATAATGTATGTTCTTGATAACTTTGTTGTCATGCAGAGCTGATTAACGAAACAATATTTCAAAACGTAGACATTTATTTTCTTGCGAAAATATATACATAGAAATATATCAAACAATGTCTGAAGGGGAAAAAGTAGAGCCTGCTTACCTTAGGCATTACGAGTTTTTTCCTTAACAATGTCATAAATAACGCTATTTTTCTTCTTAATTAGTGCCAACTTCTTCACTTAAAACGTTATTTAATGAAAATTGCTTTGTAAACTTATGTTCTTATTTATATTACAGTGTGGACACCAGCTCTGTTTCGTTGTTGTAAAACCTTAATAATTTTTCACTTTCAGATATCTGACCTTGCCTGTGGAAGTTGCAAATATTTATATTGCAAATATTTAGTGCTTCTCAGGTTGCACTGCCTTCAGTAGAAGTGGCAGACTGGATTACAGGAAGTAGCAACAACTGATTCATTTAAAGACCTCTTCCAGACCATTAAATCCACAGAAGACCAAAAACTGTCCTGTGAGCATGTCACAACACAGGCGAAGTTTAGTGGAAGAAAAACCATGGTATACTGGTGAAATGAACAAATTAAAACGCATTGTACTGCTGTTACATGATGGTTTCAAAACAGAAATAGATCTCAAAGCAGAAGAAATGTTTTACAGCTAATATTTACAGATAAAAAGACTTTAGAGAAAGGCTTCAGAAGAAGCTAAAAGAAAAGTAACGATAGGTTCATTGAAGGCGCTCACTACCCATGTAAGGCAGCCTAGGACCTGACCAATGAACACAACAAAAAATTCTATCTCATCCTTAAGCTTGTGCAGTACAGATCACTTCAATAATTATTTTATTGAGATTGTGGAAAACATTACACATGCAATATAGACTGCACAGCCGCTGTAAGAAATGACGGAAAGTGCCCCATAAAGAAGGGGAAGAAATTACAAAAAAATAAACAACAAAGACTGTAAAATCTTCTAAGCCTTCTGATAGTCAAGATATACACTGATCAGCCAGAACATTATGACCACCTACCTGATAGCCGGTATGTCCAGCTTTGGCACAGATAACAGTGGAGATGAATCGTTACATGGAAGCAGTGAGACCTTGGTAGGTCGCTGGGGGAGAGTTGGTACCACATCTGCACACACAAGTCATCTGATTCCCATAAATTCCGGGGAGGGAGGCGATGAGCTCTGATACCACATTCAATCACATCCCAGATGTGTTCGATTGTATTCAGATCTGGCGAGTTGGGGGCCAGCACATTAACTGGAACTCGTCACTGTGTTCCTCAAACCACTCCATCATACTGCGGTCCTTGTGACATGACGCTTTTTCTTGCTGAAGAATGCCACTGCCATCTGGTAACATGGTCGTCATGAAGGGGTATGCATGATCTGGAACGAGTGTACAATACTGCTTGGCTTTCATTGTGCCTTGCACGTGCTCCACTGGACCCATGGATGTCCATGTGAATGTTCCCCAGAGTATAATGGAGCCGCCACCAGCTTGTCTCCATCCCGCAGTACAAGTGTCAAGGAGTTGTTCCCCCTGGAAGACGACGGATTCGCGCTCCCCCATCAAGATGATGAAGAAGGTGTCAGGATTCATCAGACCACACAATGCTCTGCCACTTCACCAACGTCTGCTGCTGATCGTCACTTGCCCATTTCAGTCATAGTTGCCGATGTTGTGTTAACATTAGCACATGCATTGGTCATCGACTACGGAGGCCTATCATTAGGCATGTTGGGTGCACCATCTGTTCAGACACAAGTGTGCTCTGCCCAGCATTAAATTCTGATGTTAGATCCACCACAATTTGCAGCCTGTTCTGTTTTACCAGTCTGCCCAGCCTACGATGTCAAACATCTGTAATGAGTGGCGGTCACCCAACCGCACGATGTATGGACATGGTTTCACCTTGGTTTCGCCACATATTAAAGACACTCACCACAGCGCTCCTTGAACACCCGACAAGTCATGCAGTTTCCGAAATGCTCATGTCAAGCCTCCGGGCCATCACAATCTGCCCTCGGACAAACTCATATAGATGGCGCATGTTCCCCATTCTACACATGGACAACACACCCTCACAAAAGTCGTTGAGACTGCAATGAAAGATCAGATCCCTAATTCCATTTAAATTAAATAGCTATTCTCAAACTCACAGTATGGTTTCCAGAAAGGTAAATCTATAACAGCACCACTAGATCTGGTTGCTAAGACAGAGCACAGTTTTGAAAGAAAAAGAATCCTTAGCACTGACACTTTTTGCCCTTAGTATAGCATTTGACTGTACACCCCATAAGGTCCTTCTGAATATGCTCAGTCAGTATGGAATTGGAAGCGCTGCTCTGGCAGACCTCAAATCTTATCTCTAAAAGAGATGGCAGATTGTGTCATTAAGAGGAGCATTATCAAGTGAACTGAAATTGAAATATGGCATGCCACGGAAATCACTAATTGGCCCCTTCTATTCCTAGTTTTTATCAATGATTTAAGCTCTCATGGAGAGTTCCTGCAATTTGCAGATTACACAGCTTTGCACTCGAAAGTCATCAATGGCAGCAATACACAAGGAGAATTGGACACTTCGTTTGAAGTGACAAAAGACAGGCTTCTTACAAGGTGTAGAAGTATGAAACCGCGATTTGGTTGCAATAATTACACATCTGTTGTGTGAAACTGATGTTGTTGTGGTCTTCAGTCCAGAGACTGGTTTGACGCTGCTCTCCATGTTACTCTATCCTGTGCAAGCTTCTTCATCTCCCAGTACTTACTGCAACCTACATCCTTCTAAATCTGCTTAGTGTATTCATCTCTTGGTCTCCTTCTACGATTTTTACCCTCCACACCGCCCTCCAATACTAAACTGGTGATCCCTTGATGCCTCAGGACAAGTCCTACCAACCGATCCCTTCTTCTAGTCAAATTGTTCCACAAATTACTCTTCTCCTCAATTCTTCTCAGTACCTCCTCATTAGTTACATGATCTACCCATTTCCCATCTAATCTTCAGCATTCTTCTGTAGCACCACATCTCGAAAGCTTCTATTCTCTTCTTGTCTAAACTATTTATCGCCCATGTTTCACTTCCATACATGACTACTCTTGCTTTCAGAAAAGATTTCCCAACACTTCAGCCTGTGTTCGATGTTACCAAATTTTTCTTCTTCAGAAACGCTTTCCTTGCCATTGCCAGTCTACATTTTATATCCTCTCTACTTCGACCATCATCAGTTATTTTGCTCCCCAAATAGCAAAACTCATCTACTACTTTAAGTCTCTCATTTCCTAATCTCATTCCTTCAGCGTTACCTGATTTAATTCAACTACATTCCATTATCCTCATTTTGCTTTTGTTGATGTTCATCTTATATTCTCCTTTAAAGACACTGTCCATTCCGTTCAGTAACACTTTCAAGTCCTTTGCTGTCTCTGACAGAATTACAATGTCATTGGCAGACCTCAAAGTTTTTATTTCTTCTCTATGGAATTTAATTCCGACTCCAAAATTTTCTTTTGTTTCATTTACTGCTTGCTCAATTTTCAGATTGAATAACATTTGCTATAGGCTACAACCCCGTTTTACTCCCCTCCCAACCACAGTTTCTCTTTCATGTCCCTCAACTCTTATCACTGCCATCTGATATCTGTACAAATTGTACTCCCTGTATTTGATCCCTGCCACCCTAAGAATTTCAAAGAGAATATTCCAGTCAACATTATCAAAAGCTTTCTCTAAGACTACAACTGCTAGAAACGTAGGTTTACCTTTCCTTAATCTATCTGCTAAAATAAGTAGTTGGTCAGTATTGCTTCACGTGTTCCAACATTTCTGTGGAATCCAAACCGATGTTCCCCAAGGTCAGCTTCTACGAGTTTTTCCATTTGCCTGTAAAGAATTCATGTTAGTATTTTGCAGCCGTGATTTACTAAACTGATAGTTCGGTAATTTTCACACCTGTCAACAACTGCTTTCTTTGGGGTTGGAATCAGTATATTCTTTTTGAAGTCTGAGGGTATTTCGCCTGTCTCATACACCTTGCTCACCAGATGGTAGAATTTTGCCAGGGTTGTCTCACTGAAGGCTATCAGTAGTTCTAATGGAATGTTGTCTACTCCCGGGGCCTTGTTTAGACTTACTTCTTTCAGTGCTCTGTCAAATTCATCACACAGTGTCATATCTCCCATTTCATCTTCATTTATGTCCTCTTCCACTTCCATAATACTGCCCTCAAGTACATTGCTCTTGTATAGATCCTCTATATACTCCTTCCGCTTTTCTACTTTCCCTTCTTTGCTTGGAACTGGTTTTCCATCTGAGCTCTTGATATTCATACATGTGGTTCTCCTTTCTCCAAAGGTCTATTTAATTTTCCTGTCTGTAGTACCTGTCTTACCCCTAGTGATATATGCCTCTACATCTCTACATTTGTCCTCTAGCCATCCTTGCTTAGCCATTTTGCACTTCCTGTCGCTCTCATTTTTGAGACGTTTGTATACCTTTTTGCATACTTCATTTAGTGCATTTTTATATTTTCTCCTTTCATCGATTAAATTCAATACCTCTTCTGTCACTCAAGGCCTTCTACTAGTCCTAGTCTTTTTACCTAGCTGATCCTCCGCTGCCTTCACTATTTCATCTCTCAAAACTACCCATTCTTCTTCTACTGTATTTCTGTCCCCTGTTCGTTTCCTAATGCTCTCTCTGAAACTCTCTACAACCTCTGGTTCTTTCAGTTATCCAGATCCCATCTCTTTAAATTCCCACCTTTTTTTGCAGGTTCTTCAGTTTTAAACTGCGGACCGAGTGAGGTTGCACAGTGGTTAGCACACTGGACTCGCATTCGGTAGGATGATAGTTCAATCCAGGGTCTGGCCATCATGATTTAGGTTTTCCATAATTTCCCTAAATCGCTTCTGGCAAATGCCAGGATGGTTCCTTTGACAGGACACGGCCGACTTCCTTCCCCATCCTTCTCTAATGTGATGAGACTGATGACCTTGCCATTTGGTTTCTTCCCCCAAATCAACCCAACCCTTTAATCTGCAGTTCATAACTAGTGTTGAAAATAATAAACAATATTTTATTCAAAATAACATTCACTGCTATTTATACATTCCTCCCACCTCTCCTGCAGGCTATGAATGCCAGGCCAAAAAACAGTTCTTTTTTTGAAGAACACCAGTCAGTGAGCCATTTTCGTACATTTTCATAGGAACTGAAGTGTTATTCACAGAGAGTGTGTTCCATTGATGCAAATAGACGATAATTGGATGGAGCCAAATCTGAAGAATAAGCCGCATGCCCTATTATTTCCCAACTGAACGCCTCGATCACTTCCCTGACCTGTTTTTCTGTGTGTGATGGGGCGTTATCATGGAGCAATATGACTTTGTGTTGCGTTTCGCCATATTCTGGTCGTTTTTCACGTAATGCTGGATTTAAATGGATCATTTGGTGTTGGTATCGATTAGTGTTAACGGTTTCACCACGTTTTAGCAGCTCATAATTGATGATACCCTTCTGATCCCACCAAACACAGAGCATTGTCTTCTTTCCAAAGCGTTTTGGTCTTGAAGTGGATGTCTATGGTTTGCGTGGATTCATCTATGATTTACGACGGTTAAGATTCTCAAAATATATCCATTTTTCATTATCTGTCACTATTAGATGGAGAAAAGACTTTCTTTTGTATGTGGTGAGTAGCATTTCACGAGTGACCTTTCGATTTGCTTGCTGTCTTTCATTCAGCTCATGTGGAACGCATTTCCCCTCTTTCTGCACCTTTCCCATAGCTTTAAACATTCAATTGTGCCGAGTTCCTGTTGAGTTTCGTCCGGCAGTCCTGATTAAGGTTTTCCGTGATTTTCCTAAATCGCTCCAGGCAAATACTGGGATGGTTCCTTTGAAAGGGCACGGCCGACTTCCTTCCCCATCCTTCCCTAATCCGACGAGACCGATGACCTCGCTGTTTGGTCTCTTCCCCCAAACAATCCAATCCAATCCTGTTGAGTTTGAGTATCATCTTGATCCAATAAAGCCTGCAATTCGTTGTCTTCGAACTTCTTCGGTGGTTTCCCGCGCTCGTCGATTCTCATGCCAAAGCCACCACTTTTGAATTTTTTGAACCATTCGAAACACTGTGTTTTCTCAAGAGCGTGTTCGCCGAAAGCTTCGACAAGCATTCGATGCCATTTTCTTCAAATGATAACAGAAAACTAATGCGGTCCGCAAATTTTAATTCGTAGGCGCAAAATCAACATATTTATGGGTTTGAAACAGATATGATTTATGGAACTTGGGTTACTGTGGGTTCACATTCGTTGTCACCCATTAAAGGAAGCAGATGGCGCTGCAGACGTGGTCTCAAGCGCCCTACACTGACTGCTAGCACCATCGATAGGGAAATTCCGGTTTCATACTTCTACATCTGGTACAAACAAAATGAAAATCAATGAAGAAAAACCGCAAAAAGGATACCTGAACTTTGTAGGGTTGATGAAACTTCTAGGTTTCATGGTTGACAAAAAACTCGTATGACGAGAACACACTGCACGTGTATCTAATAAACTGTCACAATTCGTCTACCTCCAGAGAAAACTGAAACAATTTGTAACTGATCAGTATCTGCTAATAGTATATTATTCAGTGTTTCCCAGCCATACCAGCTACGAGCTATTACTATGGGGTCACTCTACAGGCTACTAAAATGTTACTACTACTTAAAAAAAAAAAAGCAATACGTGTCATAACATCGAGTAGGAGACACGACTACTGCAGGCTATTGTTCCCAAAATTGCGTATAATGATTTTTCACAGCCACTGTGCATTTTCGTATATATGGAAAAATCTAGATTCCTTCAAAAACAGGCATGAGGTACATCATCAAAACATCCACAATAAAGAAAACATAACTGTACCAACCTGTCGACTCTCCAGGAGACGAGACAGCTTTCCAGCAATTGCCCTGAGAATGCTCAGATCACTACCCATGGAAGTGCAGGTCCTTTCGCTGGAGATGTTCAAGAAAAAAATTTCAAATATCAGAGAACTAAAATGTCAGTTGGAGATGAAATACGTCTACAGTAAAATGTTTAATCTATTCTTGTCATGTTAGATATTATTCATTTATTAATATGTCAGTTTTGTAATTTTTATGCAGTCTATCCATCCATCCACAAATTGCGAGCGACACAGACTTGGTAATAAATGACAAACAAACGGAGAAAATATCCAAGTCGTCATGGAATATTTGTAATTTGGCAGGAAAACAAAGTACAGTAGTAAAATAAGGATAAAGAAGATACAAGAGCACGAAATCTTTTAGTACAACATGAGGGAGGGTGTCGAAAATACGTTAACTTCCAATGTCAGCAAACGACGATACCATCAAAACTTTCTTCTCGAGAAACGTGACGGCCTGAGTGAATGCCGCTATTTTAAATGCATTGTGGAGTGTTTTGATGTAATGTGACCACTAGTGTGAAGTGGCAGTCACACCATTTCACTAAATTGTCCTAAAAATATGAAGAATTCCAATTAAGTACACAACAGTACTAAACTGTTTTAGTACTGATATTTCCTTTTTCCTCCTTGGTCATTATTCGCACTGGTACATTGATTAAATATTCAGTGAATGGATCGCTTGCTATTTTCGTGCCGAAATTATAAAAATCAGTGATTTTCAAAGAGATCTGATTTGATACATTATAAATGGTTTTTGAAAGCCTGCGACTGTAGAAACAATAGGTTTGTTTATAAATAAATGGATCATCTGCTACCAGTCACGATTTTTCTTTATTTTACTATTCGCACGACGCGTTTCAACAAATAATTCCCATTTTCAATTTTAATACGCACAAAAAACGCACTTGAAAATGGGAATCATTTCTCGAAACGCGTCGTGCGAATAGTAAAATAAAGAAAAATCGTGACTGGTAGCAGAAGATTTATTTATTTATGTTGTTGTTGTTGTGATCTTCAGTCCTGAGACTGGTTTGATGCAGCTCTCCATGCTACTCTATCCTGTGCAAGCTTCTTCATCTCCCAGTACCTACTGCAACCTACATCCTTCTCAATCTGCTTAGTGTATTCATCTCTTGGTCTCCCTCTACGATTTTTACCCTCCACGCTGCCCTCCAATGCTAAATTTGTGATCCCTTGATGCCTCAAAACATGTCCTGCCAACCGATCCCTTCTTCTAGTCACGTTGTGCCACAAACTTCTCTTCTCCCCAATCCTATTCAATACCTCCTCTTTAGTTACGTGACCTACCTACCTTATCTTCAGCATTCTTCTGTAGCACCACATTTCGAAAGCTTCTATTCTCTTCTTGTCCAAACTGGTTATCGTCCATGTTTCACTTCCATACATGGCTACACTCCATACAAATACTTTCAGAAACGACTTCCTGACACTTAAATCTGTACTCGATGTTAACAAATTTCTCTTCTTCAGAAACGATTTCCTTGTCATTGCCAGTCTACATTTTATATCCTCTCTACTTCGACCATCATCAGTTATTTTACTCCCTAAATAGCAAAACTCCTTTACTACTTTAAGTGTCTCATTTCATAATCTAATCCCCTCAGCATCACCCGATTTAATTTGACTACATTCCATTATCCTCGTTTTGCTTTTGTTGATGTTCATCTCATATCCTCCTTTCAAGACACTGTCCATTCCGTTCAACTGCTCCTCCAAGTCCTTTGCTGTCTCTGACAGAATTACAATGTCATCGGCAAACCTCAAAGTTTTTACTTCTTTATTTATAAACATACCTATTCCAAATAGATAATGTAGTTTATAACTTTGGTTATCTCTTGCTGCGTATAATCAACTAACTCTACCGTCTTTGTTTTAATGAATATCTCTGTCGATGTTTATGTTTGGTGTAGTAGATGAGGGAAATTGATTTGGTGCACGTGTTGTATTTGCTAACTGTGAACGTGCGGTGTACTTTTTTTTATATTTATTCTGTGGAGGAAAAGTAATTAGGACTCGTGTGCTTCCTTTTTGTGTGACGCATCATTAATTAATATGCTGAGGAATACTTCCATTTTTTTTAACGAATGGTGTTTCGCTAGAAAGTATACGAGTTTTGAGAAGTATGTAAACAGAAGACTATTTGAAGCGATGTTCATTCGGCTTCGACCTTGCAGTTTATGCGGAGGTTTTCTTCGATGGAGATCAGATGAACCCGAGGAACATCGTAAGAGAAAGCGACGCATGACTCAATCTGAAGAAATAAGTAATTACTTTCAGACAAAGGAATCTCTTCGGAATGTACTGAAAGATGTTCCGGGGAAAATTTTAAAAATGCGGAGAAAAATTCCAGAAGCATTGTATCTTGTTGATGACGATGTCGCCGGTAAGAAGGGGACCCACAGATTGACTTGGTTTGACACATTTTCTTGCACACTTCTTTTGTAAGTTTATATACCAGCCAGTCTGTTTAACAGGCTGTCTAGTACCGATATTTCTAGCAGTTATTGAATATAACATCTTGGTGATCACTGTCAGTTGTAAGCACATGACAGCCATTACTAGAGGTGTCAAAACTTGGACACTCCGTTCTGCATCAGATGTTTTTAATTGTTTCAAATGTTTTAAGAATCACGGTACTTGAGAATACAAACTAGTTTATCTATTATGGGTGAACAGTTGGGTAGACCCATTATTGTTCGATTATGCTATTCGTAATCAATCAGTAGGCACAGTCACTTTTGTAAAACGCTTCGGACTGTGTGTCTAAAGTGATTTAAGATGGAGCAATCAAGTAAAACAAGTTTTATAAAAGGCAGATGCCAGATTGAGATTCATTGGACAAATTTTGAGGAAATTTAATTCAAATGTAAAGAAGATTAATCACAACACTAGTTACACGATTTCTGACTGTTGTCCGTCAATTTTGGATCCATGCCAGATCAGAAATAGGGGTGATTGAAAGCATTCAGCATGGAACTACACATTTTGGCAAGGATTCTTTTAGTCGTCGAATGAGTACCGTGAAGATTGTCATCCACCTACAGTGGTAGAGCATTTGGGAGGATGACAGTTCAAACGTGCCTCTGCCCATTTTGATTTGTTTTTTCCCCTGATTTCCCTAAATTGCTTCAGGCAAATGCCTTGATGGTTCCTTTGAAAGTGCACAATCAACTTCCTTTCCCAGTCTTCTCTAATCGCATGGCACCGATGACCTCACTGTCTGGTCCATTCCCCCAAATCAATCAATACAGTAGTAGATGCTCCAAGATTGGTGAGATGAACTGCAGAGATCTTAATGTTAATATTGTGCTAATGTATGCTCCATGGGCAAGTCGTATTGGATCCTCCCCCTACACTGAAATTTTGGTGTTGGTAACAGACTGCTCTGTAATGTAGCCCGAGGTATGGGTTTAGTTGAAATATAATAATTTGCTTGTGAGTTAGAAAAGCCAACCTCTGTGAATGTGAATAAAATTTGTGATAACAGATTGACGTATAATGTGG
The DNA here is from genome assembly GCF_021461385.2 of Schistocerca piceifrons. Classification (NCBI taxonomy): domain Eukaryota; kingdom Metazoa; phylum Arthropoda; class Insecta; order Orthoptera; family Acrididae; genus Schistocerca; species Schistocerca piceifrons. Next base: position 419,366,557 of record NC_060149.1, on the reverse strand, counting down.
CCTGATCTTTACGTTCGCACTGTAGCTATACACTGAGTGGCATAGTTTATGCATGTTTCATCACAAAAACTAGAAGTGCAAGCTAAATTCATAAAATGTATCTTAGACAATTGACAACAATTTTAATGCATGTTATGTATGTATATGATATAAAAAACCATGAAAAATGCTAGGATAACCACCACATAACTTTCATTGTTCCATGAAGAGTCAAGTGGCATATTTCTTCATGGCATATATATATCATAAAGTGGCTGGTGATAAAAATCGATGAAATTGTAACTTATACCTGAGCCTTCCCTCGACAATCAGTTTTCCCACCTTACCCTTCACCTATTATTATTATTATTATTATTATTTCTTCATGTGGGTCATCTAAGGACCACACACCAATTTCAATGCTTCCTTCTTTGTTGTTCTTTCTTTTTCCTCCCGTATTCTTTCATCGTTTCACTGTGTATTCTTTTTCTCTTGTCAGACCATTTTGACGCTGTCTTTCTTCTACCTCTTGCCTTGGAATCCTTCCATTTGTAACAATTGGCTCTTGAAAATCTCCCTTTCTGTTGCATCTTTTTCACTTATGATGTTTCTTTCCAGATCTTTCCTAACTTCGTGAATCCAGGCTATTGTTGACTTCTTGTCCCAAAGATATTTAAAAATCTGTTTGGTTAACCTGTTGCTGTTGATTCTCTGTAAGTGTCCTAAAAATAGCAGTTGCCTCTTTCATAGTGTTTCATTTATGTTTTCTGTGTTGCAGTAAATTTCTTCATTGCTTCTTAATTTCCATACCTCTGTATTTTTAGGTGCTATAAGTATTTTTCAAATGATTTTTCTTTCTAGGACTTCAAGTTTGTAGTTCAGTACTAAACATTCACTTGCATAAAGACATTCAGGTTTTACTACTGTGTTGTAGTGCTGTATCTTCAAATTTTTAGACAGACATTCCTAATTATTTCATAAGTGCTCTCCATTTTGTGTACTCTTTCTTCTCTAGCAAATTTTTCTAAGCCATTTTCTTGGATAATTTCTCACAAATATTTAAATTTATTTATCCTCTTTATCTGGCCAATATCTGTTGCTAGGAATTCCAGAGCATTTTTTATATTTGTCGTGTTGTTGTTGTGGTCTTCAGTCCTGAGACTGGTTTGATGCAGCTCTCCATAGAAATCTAACCTGTGCAAGCTCCTTCATCTCCCAGTACCTACTGCAACCTACATCCTTCTCAATCTGCTTAGTGTATTCATCTCTTGGTCTCCCTCTACGATTTTTACTTTCCACACTGCCCTCAAATGCTAAATTTGTGATCCCTTGATGCCTCAGGACATGTCCTACCAACCGATCCCTTCTTCTAGTCAAGTTGTGCCACAAACTTTTCTTCTCCCCAATCCTATTCAATACCTCCTCATTAGTTACGTGATCTACCCACCTAATCTTCAACATTCTTCCGTAGCACCACATTTCAAAAGCTTCTATTCTCTTCTTGTCCAAACTATTTATTGTCCATGTTTCACTTCCATACATGGCTACACTCCATACAAATACTTTCAGAAACGACTTCCTCACACTAAAATCTATACTCGATGTTAACAAATTTCTCTTCTTCGGAAATGCTTTCCTTGCCATTGCCAGTCTACATTTTATATCCTCGACAATCATCAGTTATTTTGCTCCCCAAATAGCAAAACTCCTTTACTGCTTTAAGTGTCTCATTTCCTAATCTAATTCCCTCAGCATCACCCGACTTAATTCAACTACATTCCATTTTCCTCGTTTTGCTTTTGTTGATGTTCGTCTTATATCCTCCTTTCAAGACACTGTACATTCCGTTCAACTGCTCTTCCAAGTCCTTTGCTGTCTCTGACAGAATTACAATGTCATTGGCGAACCTCAAAGTTTTTATTTCTTCTGCCCGGATTTTAATACCTACTCCAAATTTTTCTTTTGTTTCCTTTACGGCTTGCTCAATATACAGATTGAATAACATCGGGGATAGGCTACAACCCTGTCTCACTCCCTTCCCAACCACTGCTTCCCTTTCATGTCCCTCGACTCTTATAACTGCCATCTGGTTTCTGTACAAATTGTAAATAGCCTTTCGCTCCCTGTATTTTACCCCTGCCAACTTTAGAATTTGAAAGAGAGTATTCCATTCAACATTGTCAAAAGCTTTCTCTAAGTCTACAAATGCTAGAACGTAGGTTTGCCTTTCCTTAATCTTCCTTCTAAGATAAGTCGTAAGGTCAGTATTGCCTCACGTGTTCCAACATTTCTACGGAATCCAAACTGATCTTCCCCGAGGTTGGCGTCTACCAGTTTTTCCATTCGTCTGTAAATAATTCGTGTTAGTATTTTGCAGCTGTGACTTATTAAACTGATAGTTCGGTAATTTTCACATCTATCAACACCTGCTTTCTTTGGGATTGGAATTATTATATATTATTATTGTATAGACTTTTGTCAGGACCGACTCCCCCAAGGCCGTTAGTAGTTCTAATGGAATGTTGTCTGCTCCCGGGGCCTTGTTTCGACTCAGGTCTTTCAGTGCTCTGTCAAACTCTTCACGCAGTATCGTATCTCCCATTTCATCTTCATCCTCTTCCATTTCCATAATATTGTCCTCAAGTACATTGCCCTTGTATAGACCCTCTATACACTCCTTCCACCTTTGTGCTTTCCCCTCTTTGCTTAGAACTGGGTTTCCATCTGAGCTCTTGATATTCATACAAGTGGTTCTCTTTTCTCCAAAGGTCTTTTTAATTTTCCTGTAGGCTGTATCTATCTTAATCCTAGTGAGATAAGCCTCTACATCCTTACATTTGTCCTCTAGCCATGCCTGCTTAGCCATTTTGCACTTCCTGTCGATCTCATTTTTGAGACGTTTGTATTCCTTTTTGCCTGCTTCATTTACTGCATTTTTATATTTTCTCCTTTCATCAATTAAATTCAATATTTCTTCTGTTACCCAAGGATTTTACTAGCCCTCATCTTTTTACCTACTTGATCCTCTGCTGCCTTCCCTACTTCATCCTTCAGAGCTACCCACTCGTCTTCTACTCTATTTCTTTCCCCCATTCCTGTCAATTGTTCCCTTACGCTCTCCTTGAAACTCTGTACAACCTCTGGTTCTTTCAGTTTATCCAGGTCCCATCTCCTTAAATTTTCACCTTTTTGTCATAAATTTTGTTTTTTTCTACAGATATTCTTAAACCTGCTTTGTTGGATATTTCTTCTAAGAGATTGATTTGTGTTCCAGCATTTGTTAGGTTTTCAGAAAGAATGGCAAAATCATCCGCAAATGCTAAACAGTGAATTTCAATACCTTTGTTTTAGTTCCCAGTCTGATTGGTGATAGTGTCTCTTCTTTTAGTTTTTGTTTTCATTCTCTTACTATTTTCTTTAGTACGCAGTTAAACAGGAGTGGAGTCAGGCCATCACCTTGCCTTACACCTTTTTTAATGTTGAATGCCTTTGATATTTCATCCTGAGACTGTAATTTTGATTTGGTGCCTGTGAGTGTTTCATGAATAAGGTTTGCTAATTTAGATTTGATGCCAAATTCTCTGATCACTTTATCTATAGTGTTTCCCTATCAACTGGGTCAGATGCCTTTTTAAAATCTATAAATGTTACAACTATATCTGCGGAGTTTGTAAGTCTGTGATGAATTATGGACTTTAGGTTGAAAATCTGTTCTGAGCAAGATCTGCCCTTTCTAAATCCACTCTGGTATCCTCCCAATTGGCCATTAAATGTTGCTTGTACCTTGTTTAGTAGGATTGTTGAAAATATTTTGTAGTCCACTGACAACAAAGATATACCTCTGTAGTTATTTACATTTTGCTTATCACCTTTCTTGTGCAAGGGATGGATGAGAGCCACTTTCCAGTCTCATTATTATTATTATTATTATTATTTTCCGGTTAGAAACATACATAAAACACAGTCTATGCAATTGTTGACTGATCAACACAGCACCACAGTTTATATAATCTTCGACCAAAATTTGGCCACTTCCAGTGCATTTTCCATTGCCTGGTATAGATCATCATTTTTGCAGGTGGCTGGACACAATCGACACTTAAGCATATATTGAACAGTCTGTTCTTCCCTATCAATCACATTGTGTTTTGTTTTCGTCAGTGTATCCCCATTTTTCCAGGTTAAACCGTGATCTGTCCACTCCTGACTCCAGCCTCTTCAGGAACTTCCAGATTGGCCAATTCTCATCATGACCAGGGGGTAAAGAGTCTGAAAATCTTTTCCAGCTACGAGAGTGGGATGTCTCAGCCCTCCATAGTTGCAGCCTGGCTTATCAGTAGTTGTTGTTAGTCTCTCCGATGTTGTGAGGAAATTTTCCTTGACCTGAGTCATTCTGAGTAAGATTGTTGCCCTTGCATGGGGGGGGGGGGAGGGGTCCTGCTCCAGTTTCGTTCTTTGTCTGTTTGCTGCTATTTCTCTTGGTGCAATTCCTGCAAGGCGATAGAGCCATTCAACTGGAGTTGAGTTCAGGCAGCATGTTATAATTCTGCATGTGTCATTCAGGGCAGTATCCACCTGTTTGGCATGTGATGACTCATAGCAAACAGGACAGGCATACTCTGCATCAGAGTAGCATAATGCCATTGCAGGAGTTTGGATGGTTTCAGCTTGATTGCCTCAGTGTGATCTGGCAAGTTTCCTCAGTAGGTTTTTCCTGGTGGACACTTTCGATTTGAAATTCATGCAGTGTTTTTTGAATGTTAGAAATCTGTCAAGTGTTATTCCTAGGTCTTTTGGAGTATCACAGTGTTCCAGTTTAACCCCTAAACATTCTATTTTTAACTTGTGGGTGGTTTCCCTATTGCTCAGATGGTAAGCACCCACTTGTGTCTTTGATGGGTTTGGTTTAATCTGGTTTATTCTGTAGTATTTTGACAGATCTTCAAGAGCACTCGTTAGGGTGATTTCTATTGAATCAAAGTTTGGGCTTTGGGTTGCCAGGGCGAGATCATCAGCATACAACAAACTCCAAAACTCCTGCAGTTGGGGACTATGGGTTGGTCGTTAGTACGTACATTGAGCAGAATTGGAACCAATACACATCCTTGGGGAAGGCTATTTTTCTCTAGCGTCCATCGGTTATGCTGTCTTTTGAGGTCAACAAAGAATCTTGGGTTCTGCAGAAGATTGGCCATGAGCCTGATGAGGATGAAATCCTTGTTTAGGTTGTAGACCTTATTTAATAATAACTTGTGGTTGATGGTGTCATACACTGCTGTACCATACATGAAAGAAGCCTCTCTGAAGATTGCGACTGAGAAAAGCAGTTAGGCATACACTGGGTGTCAAGAAATTATGGCTGATCCTTTCACACCAGAAACATCCATATATAAGCCCTTTTGAGAGCCACAGCTAAGCATTATCTCAATCATGTTGATTGAGATAATGAAGGAATGACATCAGCCAGAGAAGAACTCTTACAAGAACTTTGCAGACAGCACCAATGTGCAAATTGAACAAGATGAGAGAGAAAGAGAAGTAGGGAGGGGACGGGTTGATAGTGGTACATCATATACCTTCTACTACTTAATGTAACATGATGTGTGGATTGTAAATGTAGATGTGCACGTGTTGGCATGTGACTTGCTGGAACTGCATACCTATCATCGGCTTCACTGTCCCATACTGCGTGAAAGTTATGGGATTATGGAAGTGTCCGATTCCACCCGTCTACTTTGACCCGTGACATCATCAATATAGCGGAAATGGCTATTCTGAGCATCTGCAATATGGCGCCTATGATGTCACTACATACACACGGCAACAAACACGAAAACACGTATAAATAAGGCAATAACATCTCCCTCCAAAAATATGATCAAACTAACGGGAAATTGAGGGTTTTAGGGAGGGGTCAACATAAATATAACAGTAAAAGAAAACACACGACAATCCCAAAACACACAAAATGAAGAGAAAAAAATTAAAAAATCTACAGGAATTAGACACTTCCCTTGACCTATGTAGGTCAACTGCAGCTGACAATACCAAAACACCAACGCCTCCATAAAAAAAACTATGAAAATTGGAATCAGACATTTCCCTTGACCACAGCTGACGATACCATAACACCAATATAAAACTACGAAAATTGGAATTGGCCATTTCCCTTGACCATAACTATTGATACGAAAATCCAACACCTACACCTACAAAAAATAAAACTAAAACCATAACACCTCAAAAACTCAAAAGTCAAACATCCCTACGTAAATTAAAATACATTCAATACACAGTAAATACACAAAACATTAAAACTCGGGAAAATAGGCCCAAAAACACAATTACTTACCACCAACAAATAAATTTCGCCACTGCAAAGTAGGTCGGCTATGTATATATATACCTCTCTCTCTCTCTCTCTCTCTCTCTCTCTCTCTCTCTCTCTCTCTCTCACACACACACACACACACACACACACACACACACACACACACACAGGGCACCATCAAACACAGCAAGACGACATCAACAAACACAACCAACTCATAAACTCTGCACCATAATGACGTCACACGCCAGAACACCCTTACGTTATGGGCCAAAGCAGATGGGTGGAATCAGATGCTTCCGTTGACCTGAAAGTTATGTATTGCATCCCCTTGCATTTTTCAGTATGGTGTAGATGGAACCATTAGGCTTTATTATTGGTCAATTTGTTACCACAACCATAATTTCTGCTTTCACATTTGTTGGCTTTGCCAACTCTCAACCAAAGTGTCACCTTCCAACCTAATCTAGGCCTCAGGCTGTGCTACAGATCAGTCTGTCACCACAGCCAAGATTTCAGAGGGGGGGGGGGGGGGTCCAATACGTAACAGCACATACAGTCTTAATACAGAATGTGATATTACAGACTGATACTGTGACATTTCCCCTAACACAGTTAGTGCAAATTTAAACATTCTTGTAAATAAAAGCGCCATACGTGAAATAAGCTTCATATAACACATTATAGTTCGCTGGAACAATATGTGCATGTGACTTCGTAAAGTGAAACACACCATAAATTACACAACCATGCCGTAATAGGACAAGCTACAAAACGCATGCTCATACCTGTCCACCTAATCTGGAGGGAAAATTTTCAAACAGCCTGTAAATATCTTATGAAGCAGTATGTTTTATTTACCCTAAGTTACTGTCCCTCATATTGTCATCAGTGACCATATCTTTTTCTAAGTTTGGGTATTATGTTTTTCTTTTTTAAAAAGGCTTTATGATAATAGTGTTGTACTGTTTTTTTTTTTTTTTTTTTTTTTTTTAAAACCTGTTCATCACCACTAATTGAACCACATCATCCTCTTCAAAAGTTGCTGCACAAGTGTATTCATGCAACTTTGAAAACAAGTGAATTTTTTTGTGATATCTGGGTTTTAGGAGTAGTGTCCAGAACTCTCCACCAGAAGAACTGCAATAGTGCCTGTTGCCACTCATAATGATGGCACAGATGTTCACATGTAGTCAGCAAATTGCCAGTGTCAACATTTCTTGTCATTTGTTTTAATAGGTTGGTGGATCTTCTAACATCTCAGGGTAGATAACACCATTCTCAGTTTGAGGCAAAGAAAATAATCAAAAAGACAAAAAATAAGTTACTGTTATTCTTTCCAGTTAAATCTAAGGCTTGAGATATTTCTCTTCTGTTGACTGCCTCGCAGCAAACCATTTTTAGCTGTCTAGTGTGTTACCTAATTTCATCACTTCCATCCTGAAAATTGACTCATGAACAAGAAATGCCTTTATGAGAATCAGTCAATTTCATTTATCTCCTTTGGTCAGCATATTCCCCACTCAGCATATGCTCAGCTTCCAATAGTGCACTCTGTTCATTTCATGAAGGACAATTTATGGCTTTCTATCGTCTTGGATGTTCTCTTCAATTATTTGGATGAACATTGCTTTTGTTTCCTTTTAATATGACAGTACAAACAGAATGCATCGGCAAGGGAGGATGACATGCAGTTTTAAATTCAAAACTCCATGTTGTCGCAGTTGAAGTATTTATGGTGTTTTTATGTAAATAAATTGTTGATGAGTTCCTGAACTTGTTTCCCTATTTGAATACAGGAAAATAATTGCAGGGCTAAGGTGTAAGCTCTAATTTCTCAGTCAGTCATTCTTTCTGCTCAACATTTATGAAGGGAATGAGAGTAGAGAATAATGTTATTGGTGCAGTGTACACCATACAATGGGCTTCAGGATTACACAGTTAGAAGTAGGTTCTATCGAATCACACACACAGAACTTCCTCTTTCATTACAGAAACAAATTTCTTTAACTAAACTCTCCTCGCAGATACTTTCCCCTTGCATTTTTCAATATGGTGTAGATATAAACATTAGGCTTTGCTACCACACAGTCTGTTACTGTAGCTTTATTTGACTTTCACATTCATCGACTTCATCAACTCACGACCAGATTGTCATCTTTCAACCTAATCAAGACCTCAGCCTGCACTACAGCTCAGTCTGTCACCACAACCAAAGGTTTCAAGGAGGAGGTGGCGGGACATCCTATACATAGCTTTACCCTAATTGCAATTGAACAGCTGTAATTGTTGTTAGTTTTGTGGAAGAAAACACTGAAATGGTTGTTATTGAAAAAAATTGTTTCGTTCCAAACAAGTATAATTTTACAGTAAGCGATAGTGTAGCATAGTTACATAAACTGTACTGCATAATTTCTAAGTGAGCATACTATATAATGTACTTTCTTTCAGATGAGATAGTGACAGCCATTAACAAAGAAGTTGAAAGCTTAAACTCACCAATAATAGAAGCAAATCCAGGACTTGGACTTATAACTAAAAGATTGCTTAATTGTGGTGCACAAAACTTGCAGTTATATGAATCCAGTGCTGAGTTTAAAGCTCGTTTGCAGGTGAATTATATAGTCAACATTTTTGTACCAGTTCTCATAATTAGTGTATTACCTTCAAACCTAATTATGGGTTGCCATATATGAACTATAGTGAACCAACAGTACTATCATAGCAGATTTATTGAGTTAAATTTATTATACATTATTACTTGTCACATATATTTGTCCTTTTGATTGATGTTGATACTGCTTGCACAGTATCTCTGTGAGAATACTGTTGTGTTAGACTCAGTTTAGTCACATTAATGCATCTTCTTTAGGCCATTGAAGAAGAAAACAGGAGTCGAGTAACACTTTACTCAGCAGATATTTTAGATCTTGCAAAGTTCAAATTTCAAGACAAAATGGACAGTGGTAGCAGAGTTGAAACTATTATAAAACGTGTCCCTGCAAGAAGTTGGAATGACGGTATGTAATTGTTGGGAGATAGCCGTAGAGCTTTATTTTACGGCTTCTAGAAATTTTGTATTTGTTTTCAGGAAATGCACCCAGTACAGTGTTAATATTACAAAAAATTGTTATAATTAGTCTAGTTTTCTTCCTGCAGTACCTGTAAAGTACTGTGATACTGCGGGAAGAATGCTGACAGAGCTAAGTCAAACCAAGCCTCTGGAGTAGACAATGTTCCCTCAGAACTTCTGATATCTTTGGCAGAGCCAGCAATGACTAAACTATTCCAAGTGGTGTGCAAGATACATGCGACAAGAATTATCTTCATACTTCAATTCCAGTTCCAAAGAAAGTAGGTGCTGGCAGGTGTGAATCATACATTGTCTTGAAAGGAGGACAAGAAGAGAACAGAATCTTCTGAAATGTGCTGCTACAAGAATGCTGAAGATTAGATGGGCGGGTGGCCTAACGAATGAAGTGGTACTGAATAGTATTGGGGAGAAAAGAAATTTGTGGTGTATTTTGACTAGAAGAAGGGATCAGTTGGTAAGAAATATTGTGAGGCACCAAGGAATTGCCAGTTGAGTATTGGATGGAAATGTGTGTGTGGGGGGGAGGGGGGGAATTGCAGAGGAAGACCAAAGCAGCTTCAAATGAATGTATGTTACATTAGTTATTCAGGGAGGAAGAGGCTTGCACAGTATCAAGTAGCAGGGAGTGGTGGACTGAAGATACCACCACCACCACCACCACCACCACCACCACCATATAATCTGTTATAAAAGTCAACTCCTGACACTGACTATGGAGATTATTGAAAGCTGAAAATATCATTTAAAACTTGTACAGCTGAAAAACTGGAACAATTTTATCCAAGAATATTGATCTGGCAGGGCTCATGATAAGTTGGGATGCTAAAATTTGTTTTACATGCCTCTTAATTTACCTCCTTTCCTACACCGTGTGAGGTGGTGCAGTGGTTAGCACACTGGACTCACATTCGGGAGGACAACGGTTCAATCCCATCTCCGGCCATCCTCATTTAGGTTTTCCGTGATTTCTCTAAATCGCTTCAGGCAAATGCCGAGATGGTTCCTTCGAAAGGGCATGCGCTCCGTCTCTAATGACCTTGTTGTCGACGGGACGTTAAACACTAATGTCCTCCTCCTCCTCCTCCTTTCTTACACACAACTCCCATACTGTAACATATGGGCTTAATGTTACCACACATTATCAGGTCAAAAGCATTATGAACTTTAGTATGGGTTCTTTCCACCCTTCACATTTGTGATGGCATGAACTCTGCTGAGGACATCTTCAATGAGGTGTCTGAATGTCTGTGGAGGAATGGCAGCCCATTCTTCTTCAAGTGCCAAAACCAGAGAAGGTTGTGATGATGTATGCTGGGATCTAGGGGAAGCGTACTGTAACGACTAAATGACGATGGGTTGCAAAAATAATCATCTAAATATGAAAATTAGCTGTAAGTCTGGTAACTTAGGTAGAGACTTTTGGTGGAAGCCACTTATGTCAGTCTATTAAGAGAGCACATGCGGGAGGGGGGGGGGGGGGGGGAACCACTGATTTCGCACTCACTGTTTGCAAATTGGAGTTAAGAAGTGATGCAGTCACCTGTTATCTATAAGTAGAAAGCTCCAAATGATGTATATAGAGACCCTCAAACACCAAGCAAGGTGGAGTTCAGCAGAATTTGAGAGTCCCAGCCAATGACAACAGACTCGAATGAACAAGCCTACAGCAGATGCTATGTAAGTGAGCATCAGATTCAATTAACTTTGTGCAATCAGAAGGACTTGCAAAAGCTTGCCAGTACGTACATCTGGACTGGGGTTACTGTACATTTCTTTACGTGATCGCAACAAGCTGCTCACAGCAGTAAACAAGACTTGGCACCTTTGCAGCAATTATGGTAACTAAGATCGGGGACACTGATAGTAGAATCAGCAACATGTGTGTGCTAACCGCACCAAATTCCGATCTTACACTTGCACAAGATATCAACACAACACTGCTGCCTGATCGAGAAACGTGGTGAGTGGATCACAACACAGTGTGTAATTGAGGTCTACATCTGTGAAAAAGGATGAAAAAACACATAATCTGAATCTGGAAGGTAGTGAGGTCCCCACTCAGTACAGCCCTGCATTCACATGGAGAAACCAAGTGAGCAACACTCACCCTTCACTCACTACACATACAGAAGCTTGCAGCCAGTAGTTACACTATGCACCAATTCGCGATGCTCACTCACTAAGTGTCAGGCAAGCGGTGTGGATTGTCCTACACTGACCTTCTGCCACTCACTCGTCTCACGATTAAATTGAGTGAGTAAACTAATACAATCCATTATAGTTGATAATGTTAATGGTACTGACCAGAAAGAAGTATTAAGTGTAAAGTTTAGTGGTAAATGTAGCGCATCGCACATGCTCACACTGTAAATTCACTGCCAGTATGCAAATGATTTCAAAAGCCTGGCACCGTGTAGTGGTAGATAAGCACATGATTTATTCACGGCTGTTAAGAAATGCTTACTCAGCTGCATTATCAGGCAAAGTAGCATCGGTCATCTTTGAAAATTGCCGCCAACATTTGTAAAGGGTATTTTCCATCTGTCTCTCACACTGCACCCATGGGCAGGCCATACAGGTGGGCTGTATGCCTGTCGAGCTCTTCTGCTCAGCATGTAGTCTTGACTGACACATTGATGTTAATCCTGAGAGCTTTTGGTGGAAATAAAGATGAACTTGGAGAATTTGTGGACTAGTGTGACCTAGCATACAATCTAACACCAAGCCATAGTGATAGTGTGGTATTAAAATTTGTTAAAACTGAAATTGTGGGCACAGCTCAAAGTAAACTACTCTTAAATTATTTAACAGCAACTTGGGCAGATGTGAAAAATGGACTCAGGATTACCATGTGTGTTTATTATTCTCTAGTTAACAGAAAAGAGCCAAAAGCATGGCCGAATGGGTGAGTCCTATTAATACATTGCAACATCAATTTCTAGAAGCTGTTGAGGGAGTGACGAGGGCATCAGATATTCCAGGTAGCCATACTCTAATTGGGAAAATGCCATAAGCAGTGTTCGTACAAGGTATCAAACATAGGATGATTAAAACAGGTGTGAGAGCAAGAGGAGAGAATTTAATGTTAGCACAAATAGTATATCTAGTATTAACAGAAGCAGCATCCATCATGTCTAGTAAAGAAAAGTTCATTGAATACAGTCACCTGAGAGACTACTGTTTTAGGTTAAGAGAGGCAGCCACCATGCGAGGAACTGCACTATGGACAAACACATCAGGAAATGAGCAGAGAAACAGGCACCACTGCTGAAATGAATAGAGCAAATTCTGTGCAGAGGTCATTACAGAGAAATTGTAAGCCTGCGACTGACGCGGTGTCATCGATGCGATCTTTGTCTGTGGCCATGTGCTATGGCGAGACCTGTGATGTGTTATTTTTTAAATGAACACACCAGCATTTGACTGTAGTGTGTTTATTTAATTACGACCCAGGTTTCGTTCTTTTATGCCATTTTGAAGTGATTGAGTTTATGTCATTAACATATATTGCAGGACATCAAACTCAAAATTGGCTATCAATTAAAAAATGCTACATGTAAAACCATCATCTAGTAAAAACATTATTTTACATCTGGCATTTTGTGGAGAGTGAATATTTTCCTGTGTGTGTGTGTGTGTGTGTGTGTGTGTGTGTGTGTGTGTGTGTGTGTGTGTAGACCAGTACAATTACAGATGGAACTGGAAGCGAAATGGCGAATCTTACCTACTGGAAGAGAGTGACAGAAAAATGAGTGGTGTCCCATGGTATGGACATTAGGCAGCCGAGAGAAATGGCTCACAGTGGCAAGTGTATCAGTAGGAATCCAGGTAGAATCGGACAATAGAGCCAAGAAGAAGAGAGACTGCCAGAGCGAGGATTCACAAGAATTAAGAAGTGTAGGAAGAGACAGGACATAACACGTAAAGTAAAAATTGAACAAAGATGAGCAGCAGATGGAAAGGAAAGAGACCCTGTGTAATGGTATCCAAATAGGCCCATAAGAAAAAAAGATTTTAAAGATTACAGTGCAGAACACAGATCTGACCTAAGGAATAATGGATAACTAACAGTTGCAAACAGGAGTATATTTATCTGCAGCATTTGTAACTGTACAGAGAGACGATGCATGAGGAATATTTTGAATACCACAGAAGAAGAAGTAATATTTGAATTTCACAAAGTGAAGATAGAAGCAGTACCTGACACGGGAGAAGGTGAGGAATGCCACATACGTAATATAGTTACAGTAAACCAAGAGAGAAATTCATGAATTAGCAAATTAAAGGAAGTGGTGTGAGTGAATTGTGTAAACAAAAAGAAAAGGACTTTCATTATGTAATTGTGTTTTGCATATCATGTTATATTTCACCTGTCTGGAGATAGATCAACGTACACGGAGATGGTGAAGCATGAAATTAAGTTGAAACCAAAGGTGCAAGGTAAAATGGAAAATGTCTGGTCATATCTACTACCAGAGATGCAGAAGGAAGCCATCTGAAACAAGATGGAGCAATATTAATAGAGGATATCATTACACCAAGCATAAATGGTTGGAATTTACCGTCACTAATGATTCAGAAGAAGATGGATGCGTCTTGGGTACAAAAGTAGAGAATAGTTGCAGATTACCAGAGATTACATGACATCTGTATTAGCTCTGTGATTTAAACCAACTGTGAGTGTGATAAAAGAGTATCCAAGAGATGCTACCACAAAGCAATTAAATAGCTTTCTAGTGATCGTGTCATTTTATCGTTGTTTTATCAAGGACTTCAGTCGGATAGTGAAACTTGTGTGAATTACTGAGGAAAGGAGCAAACTAGGAGTGGTTGACTCAGCAGATCGCAGCTTTCCAAAAATTAAAGGAGGAAATAACTAGCCCCTGATCTTACAGTATCCTGATCTTGCAAAGCAGTTCATAATTACAATGGATGCTAGCAAGCAGTCAGTCAGTGCTTTACTGAGTCAAGGAGAATAAGGACAGGATCCAGCTGTCACCTTTGAATCCAGAATGTTGGACTGTGCCAAGAGAGGGTATAGTATGACCAAGTGAGAGCTCTTAGCCATTGTGTTGGCTGTGAAACACAACCGACCTTATGTACACAGAAGAAAATTCATTGTATTTACTGATCACATACCCTTGAAATGGTTGGCACGTGTAAGTGGTCAGTCTTGAAGATTAATGAAATGCAGGCTTAAACTGACAGAATACAACTTTGAGATAATATGCAAAAAGGGATCAAAAAACATAGTTGCAGATGGATTGTCACAGATACCAGAAGACCCAGTTATAGTCATCAGGAATGTGGAAGAGACTGATGAGGAAGAGCAAGATGACCAGCAGCCAGTGATTAGTGAAGAGGAGAAGCGAGCTATTCTGAAGCAATTTCACAGTTCATCGGTTGTTGGACATCAAGAAACCAGCCACCCATATGACCATATTAAAAGGTATAAATAATGAAGAGGTATGAAGAAAGGCATAGAAGAGTACATTCGAAGTTTTGAGAGTTGTCAGAACAACAAGATTACGCAGAATAAGGTGAAGATGCCGTTAGTGCTGATGGAAATAGCCAACCAGGTTTTTGCTTGTTGTGATATCAGTATAGTTGGATTGCTTCAGATAACAGAGAGAAGTAATAGATTCATCCTAACATTTCAGGATACACTCACAAAATTGATTGTAGCAGAGCCCATAGCTCAATAGGAAGTTGACGCAATAATTAATGTCTTAATGCAAACAATAATTTGTGATTATGGGATACTGTCAGTACTATTGAGTGACCAACGATCAGACTTCCTAAGTGACACCTTAAAGAGGGTTTATCATGTACTGAGAATCCGAAAGATCTAATATTTTGTGCGTACTATCTGCAAACAACTGGAACACTTGAAAAGATGCATCAAACATCTACACCATTATGTGGGAATGAAATGCAACATTCCCGGGAACTTACAGTGGGGTCTGGCCAAAATACAATACAACTATGAGGATTACTTAACAGAGCTAAAGTAAAAGATGCACTGCATACATCAGATAGCAAGGAGATTTAATAAGGAATGTAAGGAGAAGAATAATGAGTATTATGGTCACACTCGAAACTGCGAGGAATTCAAGTCAGGAAAGAAGGTATTATTACATGATGAAAACGTGAGAAGATGGCATCAAAGAAGTTAACAATCCCATGGAGGGGACCTTTTCGTGTTGTAAGGTCTCATGGAACAAATGTCGTACTTCAGTTAACAAATAAGACTTTCGTAACATTACATGTGAACACATTCAAGCAGATTATATAACATTAGAAATATGAGGCTGTGATAAAGTCGAGTCCATTTGTTCTGCAAGATAAAAGAGAAAGAATAAACAAAATTCCATCTTAAAACTCATTTAATAGGGTCTTAGGTATAGAAGTTCTACAGCTGTAGGTGAGGGAGAAGTAATCAGCACTTGGAGACAAGCCAAACACGTGTCACTTTGCCTCTATTAACCTAACCGTGGCAACAGTAGCAAACAGGAAGAGAGGACATAGATGGAATATGTCAGTGAGAAATATAAACTTTAGACATCTGGAAATTTTTTTTATTTATTTATTTTTGTTTACTCATCAAGTTCCGTAGGACCAAATGGAGAAGCAAATCTCCAAGGTCATGGAATGTGTCAGTACATGAACTTACAACATAAAAGTAATAACACATAAAAATAAATGTTCATGAACCTGAAAAAAAGCCTGTCCATAAGTTTAAGTAAACGCTATCAGCAATACAATAAGAATCAGCTTAATTTTTCAAGGAACTCCTCGACAGAATAGAAGGAGTGACCCATGAGGAAACTCTTCAATTTCCATTTGAAAGCGCGTGAATTACTGCTAAGATTTTTGAATTCAAGTGGCAGCTTATTGAAAATGGATGCAGCAGTATACTGCACACCTTTTTGCACAAGAGAGTTAAGGAAGTCCGATCCAAATGGAGGTTTGATTTCTGCCAAGTATTAACCAAGTGAAAGCTGCTTATTCTTGGGAATAAACTAATATTGGTAACAAGAAACGACAATAAGGAATATACATATTGAGAGGCCGATGTCTAAATACCCAGACTCGTGAACAGAGTTTGACAAGAGGTTCGTGAACTCACACCACTTACTGCCCGAACCGCCTGTTTCTGAGCCAAAAATATCCTCCTAGACTGGGAAGAGTTACCTTAAAACATAATACCATACGACATAAGTGAATGAAAATAAGCGAAGTAGACTAATTTACTTGTCGAAATATCACTCACTTTTGATACCATTCGAATAGTAAAAATGGCAGTATTAAGTCTTTGAACAAGATCCTGAACATGGGCTTTCCACGACAGCTTACTATCTATCTGAACACCTAGAAATTTGAACGGCTCAGTTTCACTAATCATATGCCCGTTCTGTGAGATTAAAACGTCAGGTTTTGTTGAATTGTGTGTTAGAAACTGTAAAAGCTGAGTCTTACTGTGATTTAACATTAGTTTATTTTCTACAAGCCATGAACTGAGGTTATGTACTGCATTATTTGAAATCGAGTCACTGTTGCACACAACATCAGTAAGAGGTGAACCAAATGTGAGCTACTCCCCTTATTCCGTAATGGTCCAACTTCTGGAGCAATATTGTGAGATCAACACAGTCAAGTGCCTTAGTTAAATCAGAAAATACGCCAAACGTTCGAAACTTTTTGTTTAGCCCATCTAGTACCTCAGAGAGAAAAGAGAATATAGCATTTTCAGTTGTTAAACGACTTCTAAAGCCAAACTGTACATTTGATAGCAAATAGTGTATGAATAATGATTATGTGTAAAAAGAAAAGAAAAGAAAAAAAAAGAAGGGGGGGTGGGGAGAGAGAGAGAGAGAGAGAGAGAGAGAGAGAGAGAGAGAGAGAGAGAGAGAGGAACTCACATATGTACACACCGTGAAGCTTTTGTTACAAAGAAGTGTAATATTAGTGCCTAACATTTAAGGACAAATCTTCCCCCAATAAGGGAGATGTAATGACCGAATCATGAGGAGGTTGCCAGCTGTAAGTCTTGTAACTTAGATCAAAATACAGTGCAAGCCACTTTCATCAATCCATTAAGAGGTCACATGCATTGGGAAACTGGTTTCATGCTCGCTGACTGCGAATTGGAGGTGAAAAGTGGTGCAATCATGTATCATCTATAGGCAAACAGCCCCAAATGCCATATAGGCTTATAGAGGTTCTGGAACACCAATCAAGACAAGAACTCAATAGAGTTTGAGAGTTCGTTGGAACAGCAGGGGCCTTGGATGAACAAACCTATAGCAGATATTATGAAAGTGAGCATGAAACTCTGTTAACTTCATGATCTCAGGACGACTTGCACAAGCTTATCTCTACGAACCTCTAGAGTAGGGTTACTGGTTTCCGTCGTACGTTTGGCCATTGTGACAAGTACTCGAACGCAAGGGTTTGATTAGAACAGTAGAATCTGACACTTCCATGGATCATGGTCTGTAGTATCATACATGACTGCATCTTAACAAAGTTAAAGGCCAGGGTGGCCATTTGTTCTAGTGAGCATCATCTGTGTTCTTGTAAACCAGTGTCTGTGCTCTTCTGCATGTTCATTGCTAATGCATTGAAAAAAACATCCAAGCCTTTCCGTACTGTTTCCAACCACAGAGACCAGAAAAATCTCCGCTTGACCCCGTCATTATTTCATTCCTGTCCACAGCCACTCATGTAGCAAG
Organism: Schistocerca piceifrons; assembly: GCF_021461385.2. Taxonomy (NCBI): domain Eukaryota; kingdom Metazoa; phylum Arthropoda; class Insecta; order Orthoptera; family Acrididae; genus Schistocerca; species Schistocerca piceifrons. The sequence goes on along the minus strand of NC_060149.1, from coordinate 419,348,418 downwards.
AAACAGATGACCTCAACATCCCGCTTTACCTCTGATCTGAGTGTGAGCTTATAAGTATGTATGTCGCAACACATGTCGGGGTGCAACACTACGTTCTAACTCATCTCAAAGGTAAAACTTTTGTGAGGTGACTGGCTACAGCTGTTAAGTATTTTGAAAAAAGCACATTTGTAGCATCAGCTGGACAATTTTATATTTATTCTCAACTGGTTTCAGTTATAAAAACAGTCTTCACAGGAGGAAAAGTGTATACATCTGTGTATCGAAAATACATTTTTGTCAGGTAGGACATCCATTGATGTATACTGTTTTTCTCCTGTGAAGATGGTTTTATAACTGAAGCTGATAGAGAACAAAAATAAAATTGTACAGATTATGGCATGAATATGTTTAAAAAAAAAAATCCCAAAAGTATTTCATTGGGTTCAGGCTGGGACTCTGGGCAGGCCAGTCCATTTCAGGAATGTTATCATCTACAAACCATTGCCTCACAGTTGCTGCTTTATGGCAGAGTGCATTGTCGTGCTGATACAATCAATCATTGTCTTGGAACTGTTCCTCTGCCCTACGCAGTATACAATGCCGTAAAATGTGTTCATACCCTTCCCCACTAAGCATTTTCTTACACGCAATAAGTAGAGTACACGCTAAGCACAAAAAATACACTTATACTGCAACATCACCTACTCTGTACTTCACTGTTTGCACTAAACATGATGGCAGGTAACAGTGTCCAGGCACTCACCAAACGCTTCCAGCAGATTGCTCATTTCGTCATCCACTGTCCATTGGTCTCTCTCTTTACATCACCTCAAGTGTCACCTAGCATAGATAGCAAAAGGTGGCTTATGAGGAGCTGCTCAACCAATGCACCCCATTCTTTTTAACACGCACAAACATTGTGCTGTCGACTGCTGGTAGCACATTGGAATTCACGGGTAATTCCTTCTGCTGCTTTCATGTGATTTTTTACAACTACCCTCTGCAATTCTTGTCGGTCCCTGGCCCGAAGTAAATGAGGTCTACCTGAGATAGTTTTAGCTGTGGTTGTTTTGGGCAGCTTTAGAATAGTTGAAATGCCCTTCATGTATTTGTTATTGAGGTGACATCCGATGACTAGGCCACATTCAAAGTTACTGAGCTCTCCTGACCAACCCATTCTGCTGTTCCTGCTTCTCTACTGACAACACAATACTTCCCGCCTCCTTTTATGCTGATGGGTCCACTGTGGTGTCACCGCCAGACACCACACTTGCTGGGTGGTAGCCTTTTAAATCGGCCGCGGTCCGCTAGTATAACGGACCCGCGTGTCGCCACTGTCAGTAATTGCAGACCGAGCACCGCCACACGGCAGGTCTAGAGAGACGTACTGGCACTCGCCCCAGTTGTACAGCCGACGTTCATAGCTACAGTTCACTGATAACTACGCTCTCATTTGCCGAGACGATAGTTAGCATAGCCTTCAGCTACAATTGCTACGACCTAGCAAGGCGCCATAATCCTTTGCTATATATATTGTGGTTATAACATGTATCATCAAGAGCGATGTTCTACAAATGTGGATTAAAGTTAAGTATTCCAGCAGCTACGTACTTTTCTTTATAGCATTCATTACGTATCCTGTTTCAGACCTCACGCCAGCCTGCGTGAGTTTAAGCGCGTGCCTTTCCGTTACCCGTCACTGGGGATTGGCTGTCTTGCCAGTCCACAACATCCACCTCCCATGACATCCAGTGGGTTGGTTACTCCCCCAAATCAATCTATCAACCAACCAACCAACCAACATCTAGTGGCCAATTCCGCATTATAGGTGTCAGGATATTTTTATAAGATAGTGTATTTGCATATGAGAAAGCTTACAAACATTACTCTCTAAAGATTTCAGCAATATTCCAATAAGCTTTTATTTTTTAATAATTTCATTCTTAGTAGATTTATGATACCAGTGTTGCTCTCTTACTTCTGCTGCTTGTTGTCTTGGTCCACTTACGAGTAGCACTCGATGTGACGACCACTGATATCAACACAGATACAGTATCACTGTACCATATTCTGGTGCACACAACCACCAATACCTGGTCCTCCAGCAACCGCTGCAACTGTAACCCACAGCAGTAGGCCTATCTTGGACGCCACAATGGTCTCCTAAATCAAGGATTTCATGTGACCCCACAGTTAGTAGTCTAGTGGGTTCAAGTCAGAAGAAGATGCGGGCCAAGCAGTTGGGCTTGTGCTGGAACTACATTTTGACACACATGCAGTGGCATGTCTTCCAAGAGCCTATGCAGCATGCCATCCAAGAATCACAGGTACGAAGCCCCCCCCCCCCCTCCCTCCCCCTGACATGTGGTAGAAGAAGGTATGGCCCAGTCACACATCCATCCAACAACCCTGCCCAAATGTTCAGACCATATTGTTCCTAAAACCCATGGGGGCACATAGTGAGGGGGTTTTCATCAAACACATGTGGCTGTTGTGGGAACTGAGAACACTTTTCCTGGTGAACTTTGCTTTATCCATGAAAAGGATCCACCATGGGAAGTCGGGCTTTCCACATAATTGTGCAAGAACCACCTGCAGAAGAGGGCTTGTGAACTAAAATCCTGTGGCTGCATTGTCTGTACCTTCTGGGGCTTGTACAGGTGTATCTGCTGCTCATGCAGAACACACCAGACAGTTTGGTGATCCACAATCAGTCTGCCTCCTGTGTTTCTGATACTCATCGTTGCATCCACTTCCACTGCATAGAGTACAACCTCTTCAAACATGGGTGTGCAGCACCCCCATGGAGCACCACATGTGGTGAATACCTGTCTCCGAGGGCTGCTGGTGCACCGTAGCAAAGAGCGAGAGCAGAAGTGTCTGGTGGTGTGGAAAACACTATGCATATAACTGATGGGCAGCCCTCCCATCCCACTGTGCTTCAGCACACAGTAGTAGTATATCGGTGTATTCCACAAACATCTAGTTCACAGTGGTCAACAGCAACACACTAAAAATGAAATGTACACACAGTTTGCATTCTGTTGTGTAGTGGATGATTACTACTTTAAAGCAGTGCAGTACGAACAAAGACCACAAGCACAACAGCAGGTATGAACCTCTCTGGGCAGATCACAAACTCAACTGAATAGCATGTAAACAAATGTTTAGTGGGCATGGGACATCAGGTCATCAGTGAATGACATATGAAATACCCTTGCCAGTGGTGCCAAAAAAGTGGGAGATTTGAGCATATGTTGTGGTGTTTTGTGTGTAGTGGGGAAAATGGAATGTTTCTGGACATGTGTTTCTACACTGAACTTAACTGTCTTGGTCTCCACTACAAGTCCTCAATGTCTGTAAAGCGAATTTAGTTACACCCTGTATATCACATTACCTGTGTTTACTCATTTGTCATATTGTTGTAATTGTATTTCATTGATACCCTTGCACTCTACTTCATTCTGTATTGAAGCTGATGTTGCCTATTTTATGTCTAGCTGTTCTCTGCACTAATTATGTTACTTTATTCCTTTCTTCAATTATTATTTGTCTGTGTACAATACTTAGTGGATATCACCTTTAATGTGAATGATACACACTGCCCTTGCCTCTGTTTATATTCATATGTTTGTACACATTGTGTATGTTAATCCTTTTATTTGTCTGAGAAAACATATCATTGTGAAATGATCCTAGGGTGATTATATTACTAATTCAAATACTAATAGTTTGGACAGTAACTAAGTTAGATTCCACAAAAGAAACTACTCCAGTGATTTCTTGATTTTTTTTCTGGAAATTTGAAACTCCGTAGTATGCTCTAAATGTGACTATGAATTGTAGTCCTCCTAAGTTGAATTACAGTTTTATAATAGTGGTCTTTTTCATTTAGTGCATCATTTCCGATCATTTCACTATATGAACAAATATTCCTAGTCGAGAAATTGATTTATTTTTTTGATGTAGTACATCTTAAAAACTCTTGGGTCACTGAGCAGACAGAAAGATAGTGTTAAGTATAAAAATAAAAACATACTTACAGGTTTACTGAGTTTCATAATGCATTTTCAGTTAATTTGTGCTTCATATCAAAAAATATTTTGTATATATGTTGTGATGCTTTTGGTTTTCATTTTATATGTTTAAGGTTCATTGAAACATATTTTTGTATCATATAATCCTATCACCTGATCTTAAAATATCATTTTCATTTCAGACATAGCATTCAGAGTGGTCGGTGTGCTGCCATCATTTGGTTTCTTGAAGTACCTAATGCTGAGTCACATACTGCAGAGTGGTCTCATGCTGCAAGGTCGGCCGGAGCTTTATGTCGTCATTAGTCCAACCCTCTACCATGTAGGCATGTTATATTTGTTTCAGAATGCTTGTAACGTAAATTTGCCAGCGTGTAATTTTGTAGCAGATAGTAGGATCCTATGGAGTTACTGCAGCCAAACAGGGTGTCCCACGAGGAATGGTCAGTATTCAGGGGTATGACAGGAACAATCATTTGAAGCAAAAAAGTCTAGTAAACGTGGGCTCTAAAATGCGTACCTTAAGAGCTATGAGCTCTACTTCATCTTCACTACTGTGAAATACATCTCTTTCACTGAACAAGTGCTCATAGCTCTCAAGATATGCATTTATAGCATGTTTACTAGATATCTTTGCTTCAAATGACTGTTACTGTCACCCTGAATATTGACCATTCCTCCTTAGACACCCTGTAAAGTGATTATGTGGCTTTATTTTATAGTTTTCATTTCTTTTTTTTTCCGTTTCACGTTTTCTTACAACAGTGATCTTCCTTGACTCAGTAGCTTTGTTTGTACTGTTACTTAAGCGATCTTTTTACAGCCTGTGCACTCTTTTTAATTAACCTAAACACTGTTTCTACTAATTACATGCATATCTCAAAGAACAGACACTGTTGACAATCTACAGCTGTACGAAATAATTCCAAAATTAATTCGCTGACTGCAAATTCCTTGATGGCTGTGTTTGGTATAGAACTACTACCCAACAGTGACATATGAATATTTGTACTGCCAGATAAGTGGGAAATCCAGGTTTGAGTCCTGGTTTGGTACAAATTTTCGTGTGTTACCATTTAGTGGTAGATCTGGACCTAATACACCTAATGTCAAGGAAATTGTAATCAGCAAATTAATTTCAGAATAACTGATTGTACTGTTTTTTTAATGTACTGGAGTCACTGCAAGAGGCATATCAGCACATTTGTGGACAAGGAGTCACCACCGGGTGTCCTTAGTGAGTGCAGGATTGAAGTATAAAACAGTTTTTTTATATTATAAATTATATGGAGCAAATTGTGCATACATCAGAGAACATTGTATAATAGTGACAAACACAATGAGGCAATGCAGTTGTTGAGACAATGACTTCATATTCAGGGTGGTGATGTTTGCTCTGTCCAATCATTCTCATTTAGATTTTCTGTGGTTTTTCTAAATTATTTGTGGCACATGCTGGGATGGTTCCTTCATCAAGACCACAGCTGACCACCTATCCTATCCTCATAAAAACATACTTATATATTATGTATGTATACATTTTGAGTTATTTATTTTCATTGTTTTATGATGACAAATCTTATATCATTGTGGATAAATAAATGTTTCTAAATAAATTAAATCTGTTAGTGAGTGTAACTAATTTACAAATGTGGGTGAAGACAACATGTATCACAGTCAATTGAAAGGATTACATAACAATAATGGAAATTCCTGGACAGAGCTACACGCAAAATATGGGAAAGGCAACCACTCACCTGTAGCAGATGTGTTAGTACACTGGACTTAAATTCTGAAGAATGGCGGTTCAATTCTCCATTCGGCCATCCAGATGTAGGTTTTCTGTGATTTCCCTACATTGTTCCAGGTGAATGGTGGGATGGTTCCTTTGAAAAGGTCACGGCTGATTTCTTTCCCCATCCTTTCATAACCCCAGCTCATACTCCATTTGTTATGACCTCACTGATGATGAGACGTTAAACTGTTAATCTTTCTTCCTTCCTTCCCTCATCTGATGAAAATTTAGGTGTCCCAAGATTATACGTTAGTATAGGTTCAAGAAAAATTAATTAATATTGCAGTGTGTAGAATTTTGTTATGGAATTAATCAAAATATGAATTTGTGTGTCGACCAGATGAAAGTGTATCCTCATTGGTTGACTATCTTGTGCATCTCAGAAATAGCTTTGCATAATTGTGGTTGAACACAATCAAACCATGCTTAAGAATTGACTTTCTTTTCTTCACTTTAATTGCATCAGGTCCATTTAATTTTTTTCTCTGCTCAAGAGTATAATGGTTGTCCCATGTTTCTCCATAGTTCCGAATTGACGGCAGAAATCTATTCGGTGACATATAAATCACAAAGAAACAGTACTTCAAACTGTCTAATTTTGACTATTCCTTATCAAAGGTTTGCATTAGCAATGTATGTCATGCAAAGGTCTACATCACCTTTAATATGTTGTCTAGGATATGCTACATGCTGCTAAACAGTTTCCTACTTTGTAAATTATTTGCTGGTAGTCAGTTGATGGTCTTCCATACTCACATTGCAGATGTTCCAGTCACTTAAGATGTGCTTTCCTTAACTGCAGGTCCAATGCATACTTCATCAGTTGATCAGATCAAATACATTCATTTATTCAGAAGGGAATTGTGGTGTCACCGCCAGACACCACACTTGCTAGGTGGTAGCCTTTAAATCGGCCGCGGTCCGGTAGTGTACGTCGGACCCATGTGTCACCACTATCAGTGATGGCAGACCGAGCGCCGCCACATGGCAGGTCTAGAGAGACTTCCTAGCACTCGCCCCAGTTGTACAGCCGACTTTGCTAGCGATGGTTCACTGTCTGCTTACGTTCTCATTTGCCGAGACGATAGTGTAGCATAGCCTTCAGCTACGTCATTTGCTACGACCTAGCAAGGCGCCATTATCAGTTACTATTGATATTGTGAATCATGTACCATGAAGACCGACGTTCATCACTAATGGATTAAAGTTAAGTATTCCACTAGCTACGTCCATTTTTCTAAATTCTAATTTCCTTGTCCTGTTCCAGACCTCACGCCAGCCTGCATGAGCTAAAACGCGTGCATTTCGGTCTCCTCTAGTAACACGGTGTTGGCTCTCCTGCCAACCACAACAGGAATGATCTTGTTTGAGAAACTTGTTTGCTTTATCCACCGCGTCTGTGATTTGAAAAGTCATCATTTTTCTCCAGTAGCTAATTACCGTCACTGAAAGACCAGCTTGAAATTCTTATCACATTCAAATTAATATTTCATTATATTAAAAGGCAAATTTCTGTTCAAAAATATCTTAAATTCACTAAGAGACAGACAGTTCGGATAATATTTGACTACATCAAAATAAATTATGAAAGTGGTCTTAGTTTCTGCAACCGTGGCTCCTTTTTCCTTGGGAGAAAAAAGGAAATACCAGTAATTAGAGGGGGGGGGGGGGGGGGGGAGCATAGCACTAAGCACATAGCTTAATGGCATATCTTACACAGCCTATAACCAGATAAATAGTACCACTTGTGATTGCAAGGCAGACTATTCAGTTCCTGTATTGTCAGGTTAATTGTTTCCTTTCAGGGGAAGGATAAAGGCAATTTCATTTTTAACTGCATGAGAATCGGTAAAAGTTTGTCTTTTGCAGTAAAATGGTTACCACTAGAATGTGAAGTTGTAAATTGTGTACTCCATTACTATCAATCATAATGATACTTTAAAAAATGAGGATGGATTACAAAGCATGGGTTAAATGAAAATGTAGTTGTGATGTTTCAGTTTTTACTATTTCTTATTCATTTCCAAACTTCAAAATTTGCACAAAATGGTGAAGCAGTAATCTTGATTATTAGTCTATTACATAGTTCTTCATACGCTGATCAGCCATAACATTATAACCACGGACCTACTATCTATATAAACCCACCCAGACAATAGTAGCATCACCTGGCAAGGAATGACTACTAGTCAGACACACACATTGTGCATGTAGTAACAGTGAGTGTGGTGTGTGTCTATAGAATGGGGAAGCCGTGTGATCTATCTGAGTTTGACCAAGATCAGATTGTGATGGCCCAGAGTCTCAGCACGATCATGTCAGAAAGTGCATGACTTGTCGGGTGTTCAAGGAGGGCTGTGGTTAGATTCTTCAGCACATGTCAAAACCAAGGTGAAACCACATGCAGCCATCATGGGGTTGGGCAACCACCCCTCATTACAGATGTCAGACATCATAGGCTGGGTGGACTGGTGAAACAGGGCAGGCGGCGAACTGTGGCAGAGCTAACATCAGGCGTTAATGCTGAGCAGAATACACTTGTGTGTGAACACACAGTGCACCAAAAGCTTGTAACGATGGGCCTCCGCAGCCGATGACCCACGCGTGTGCTAGTGTTAACACCATGACATCGACAACTATGACTGAAATGGGCACATGACGATCAGCACCGGATGTTATCACAGTGACAGAGCATTGCACGGTCTGGTGAATTCCAATACCGCCTTCATCATGTCGATGGGAGGGTGCAAATCTGTTGTCTTCCAGTGGAACAGCTCCTTTGCACCTGTGCTATGGGATGGAGACAAGCTGACAGTGGCTCAATTGTCCTCTGGGGAACAATCATGTGGGCATCCATAGGTCCAATGGAGCTCGTGCAAGGCACCATGATGGCCAAGGAATATCATACACCGGTTGCAGACCATGTACACCCCCACGATCATGTTTCTCAACGGCAGTGGCATTTTTCAGCAAAATAATGTGCCATGTCACGGGCCAGTAGTGTGATGGAGTGGTTCAAGGAACACAGTGATGTTCCAATTGATGTGCTGGCCCCACAACTTGCCAGATCTGAACTCAATCAAACACATCTGGGATGTTCAGAGTTCATTGCTCCCCTCCCCGGAATTTATGGGAATTAGGTGACTTGTTTGTGCAGATATGGTGCAAGTTTCATCCAGTGACCTACCAAGGCCTCACTGCTTCCACGCAATGATGCGTCGTCACTGTTATCCATGCCAAATGTGGACGTAATGGCTATCAGGTAGGTGGTCATAATGTTCTGGCTGATCAGTGTATGCTCATCTCATATGTTGCTAGATTTTATTTGTCAAAGTAAATTTTATCTGCTTATTGTTGTAGCACCTCACATGTAACAGCAAAGCAAGTTATCGATATTATCGTTCTACAACCGTTATCTTTCAACTCATCTTTGAAGCAATGCTGTTATCAAAGGTGCCACGAAAAGCCTTTTTCCCGTGGATAACGAGGAATATGGGGAAGAAGAAGTTGGATGAGGTGAGTTCAGTGATACTAATACTGAATAGGATTAGAACCTTTCCTTTCAGATTGCATATTATTTTGTACCACGAGTGGCTTGGGACTTCATTTGCAGAATCATGATAATCATTGTTTCAGACTGATGTTCATATGCATGTATGGTACAATGGATGTGATGCCATTGGCCGCAGCACAGACGTGAAATTTGTACACTGGCAGAGTCATTTCTTGTGATATATATTGGGTTTGTTGACCCTCCTGTTAATGTCAGTTGATTGTCACATGAAGGACTGCAAGTTTTTGTGGAGGTTACATTCCAACAGATCTAGTGATTATTCTGGTTGAATAATGGACTTAGTGGTGGAGCAAATAATGTTCACACTGTATTGGGTGCGCATCCCATATAAGTTTGAATAATAACTCGGTCACCTGATTGCCCTATACTTTGATTTGATGGGGAAACATGTTTGTATCCAACATGATTTTCATTAAAATTAAGAGATGATGTCAGCAGTTAATGTAATACTAGGTCTCAATACTTATCTTGAGAATCCCATACAGTTTGTTCCACCTTTGAACTGAAGAAGTCCACTACAGCATTACTTATCAGCACCATAAATTATCATACTAGTGTAGTGTGTCAGTTTACCACAACACACTTGCAGAGTCAGTGTATCATGAGTAATGTTCTGACAATCTTTTGTATAAGAGTTTTTGAATAGCAACTAAACAGTTATCATTACATTGTTTATCACATTTTTTAATTTTCTGTTTACAATTACATTGTGTCCTATACTCCTCAAGACATTTTACAGTATGCCACAAAGGATAAAGGATAATTCGTATAACACTATGATTTCCTCCCCTCCCCTCGCCCTTCCTCACCCCCTTCAACCATGGCAAGTTCACAAGATACTTGTGGTAGAAGTAATATGTTGCTTGATTCTTCTGTGGAAGTATAATCTCAGAATTTTAACAATACATTTCTCTGCGATGCTCAATACCTCCCAAGTAGGGTCTGCTATTGGAGTTGGAGAGGATCTCCATCTTGCTCTCCTGATTAGTAAACAAACCAGTGACAATACTTGATATTCTTCCCTGTTTCTTCTGTTAATCCTATCTAGTAAGTGTTCCAGACTGAGAAGCAGTCATAAAGCATCGGACATACAGGGATAATGTAAGCTATCTCCTTCATGGATAAATTACAACTTTTTACACTACTTCCAGTAATCTCAGTTTGGCATCTTCCTTTCCTACAGCTAGTTTTCTATGGTTGTTCGGATCTTTCTTTCTATTTATGTGCAATAATTTCCATTTGTTTACACCGGAAGTTAACTGTAATTCATAGGTGTTTTAATAGGTGTTTATAATTCTATAGGTGTTTTTGCATTACCTACAATTTTATGGCATTTTGATTTTCTTACATACAGTAACACCATCCACAAAGAACCTCATGCAGATTCCAGCATTATTTACCAGGTCATTGTTATGTATTTTGAAAAGTAACAATCATATAGCATTCCCTGGGAGGTACACCCAAAGTTACTTTGACAAGTTCTGTTGAGTGCAATGTGCTAATTTCTACATTCCTGTATTTGTTTGGCTTCCTAATGGGGAAATATAAAAATATATTAAGATACCTATTTCGAACAGATTGTAACAATGATACATATTTTAATACCAGTATTTGTTCCTGTGACTAAAGCAGCACTTCAGTGTGAACATCCTTCCATGGTAATAGCAATGCTGTTATGTTGTTAGTTCTGTATAAGATGTCATTGATAACTTTATAAACTTACAAGGGAATGGTCAGACTTGTCATGTCGAAACCTGTGTTGCTTTTTTTACCACTGTGAGTTAACATTGCAAGAAGTCTGTGTGCAGAATTTTAGCTGCTGACATGACCTGGGAGCCTGTAAACAATTTTATGAAGTAAGACATTATTGTCACATGGTTTCTGTGCTTACAACTGCCTCTTGGGCAACCCTGAACTCTCTCACTACGTTATACCAATGCCGTCTAGGGACAAGGTGGCGTTAGGTATGCACCACTCTCTTGCCACAGCAGTGAGAGAGCTGATTCCCCCAGTGAAAGCGATCATATGATAATTAAACATTCGTTGACAAATGTGGCTGATATGTTATCTACAACATTCTTTCCAAATAGCTATGAAATAGACACAAGTAAAAATATGATTTAGAACACATCCAAATTTTATTTCTTGTAATTACCGCAAAAATGCGAAATATTGATACAATGTTCAAAACCTAGGTTTTTTGTGCACTAAGAACATATAATCAAAGACGACATATGACAGCCCTGCGAATAACAGACGTTGTTAAATGTCCATAGACAAAACTGGGCTGGTGTTAGGAATGAATCAGGCCTAGTATCAGTATATTTCGAGGAGTGCCACGCATATTTAATCAAGTTCTGAAACCGTGGGGACGAAAATTGATAATGTACTACTGATTGCAGCTTGAGAATATTGTTACGGTGATAGACAGGAAATTGTAGTGATCTGCACAAAATGATTTTCTCTGTTAGTTTTCTGTAAAATGCCCTCCACTGACGGAAAAATTCTCTGTCTAAAGGTTGAATTACGTTCGTCATGCCGGATGGAATCTGAACTATCTCTACTTTTTTGTCAGGTTGGGCTCAAAATGCAGCTGTTAATGAATCAGGCCTTTTATGACCTGACCACGAATCTAGAAGGAGAAGAGATTTGTACCCGCAGAACGGAGGAAAAGTATGACGCATGAAAAGTGTAACGTTTTCATTTCCCATTTTTCCAGACTTCGATGCGTCTACCACAAATTGTTTGCGTAGAACATTGTTCTTTTGACACGTGGTCCAAAACGTCCAGTTGGTTCTTGAAGACACACATATAGCTTAGGCAGCAATGAACCATCCAGGCTAATTATGGGCATTATAGTGTATGAATGGGTGAGTGCAGTCGTGGACTGCGCAATCGCCTCAATATGTTTTTCCCCCTTGAATGACAGTGTTCTTTTCGCACGCATTTCTTTTTGAAAACCTGACTGATCTGCATTGTACACGTACGATTCACTAAAACTAGCGATCTTATTTTTTGCATTCGTAAGAAAAGCTTCTATCATTTCAATTTTTGTCACTTCATTTTCCGACCTGTTTCTCGATACAAATTTTGTTATTTTTCTTGCCACAATTTTATGTGATCTTTTGAAGCGACTAATCCAACTTTGAGAAGCTGTAAATACTTTAGCGCCTATCACGTTGGCAATCTCTAACGCCCAATCACGCAAAGTTGTATCGCTGATACTAAATGACTTTTGTCTGGCATCGGTAAATAGCTCAAAAAGTCGCGCATTAATCTCCGTCACAATTTCCAGTCGACTCTTAACGTCCTCCAGCGACTACCTTATTCCATCTATACAATTCACGTTCAGAACGGACAAGGCGATACTTATTTTGAACAGTACGACTTTCGTTCAACCAATACGTCACCGCTTCTTCTTTGTCTGATAAGGTAATTGTAGTTGCTGGTGTTACTTTTGGAGATAATTGATGATGGTACGTGGCACTATCACTCGAAGATTCTTCATGAGTGCAACTTTCGTCGGTGGCTTCGCCGTCTGTAGATTCACAGTCTGCAATATCGAGTGTTTCAGTTGTTTCTAGCCACATGTCTGTGCCATTTACATGCTCGTCTAGAAGTTTAACAACCATGTCGCACAACACATAGTCTTCACGCGTGTTTTCTGTTGATTGCTTCATTTGGCGTCTGTGGTATATCCCCATTGCAAGCAGCAAAACATTTACAGGGTTCGCCATCACCTGTGAGGGGAGATTGAATGTTCACCGTAAAGTGGCTTGCGGAGTATAGATGAACATGTACAGAACATCTTTCACATCTCTAACCAGTTTCAGGACGGTATGTTTCGAAATACGTACCAGAAATTAAAAGGACGTGCATGCCACAGAAACGAATATTCGTTTCTCCTTTCCACCAAAACCGTGCAGCGATATTCCTCTTTAGTGAACGCTGCAATATGACAGCCGCACTTCCCAACCATGCGCACAACGCTCGCAACTCGCCATTTCCAGGGGTGGCCAGTCGTCACTACAAGCGCCAAGCAGGAAACACAACCATTGTCATGATTTTTTTTAGGTGACTTCCAGTTCATGTCAGCAGCTACAATTTTGCATACGGATCGTTTGCACAGTTAAATAACAGTGCTAAAAAAAGCAATACATGTTTCGGCATGACAAGTCTGACCATTCCCTTGTTAGATGTGAATTACGTAACTGCTGTCATTAAGTTTTATCTATGAACACCAAAACCAGTGTATAATTCATGAAACAATGTAATGATTCAAATAGACCTCAGTTTATAATGATTGTATCATGATAGTAGGAATGAATAATTATTTTTAATCAGTATAGTCACCAGCTGTGTTTTAGATTTTTGCAGTACATTGAAAGATATGTGAGCTTTGTTGAAACTGTATAATACAGACAGACTTGGATTTTCATCACTCCCTCCCATCAGAAATAAAATCACGTTCATTGTTTTTTATCATGCAAACTATTAAGAGGGCAAGAACCTGTTTACTGTTTGTATCTCTCTGAAACTCGTCTGTGTTTACCTTTTATAAATAACTTAAAGGTAACAATGTACCAAATAGATGAAGTGTTGAGTAGTTGATAGCCACATAAACAAGATTGAAGCTTTCAGACAAACCCTTACTCAGAGCTTGTATGTTGTCAACAATATCAAAAACAGTGTGAGTTGCTGTCACATTGTGCAGTATCTTCTTATATTACCCTACCATGCCTTACCTGCAAGTGATAGACTTTATTATTTCCTTACACAGTTTAAGTGATGTGCTGCAGTGGTAAGACTACATTTCAGGAGGACCACCATTCAAATCAAAATCTGGTCATCCAGGTAAAGGTTTCCCATAGGTTCCCTAAATGCAGGCAAATGCCAGATTGTTCGTTTGAATAAGATGTTGCCAGATTTCTCCACCATTCTTCCCCAATTCGGGCTTGATTGACATGTCTGAAGACATTGTTGTTGAAGGGAGTTCAAACACTAATCTTTTCATCCTTCATAGTTGGAGGGAATTTTGCAACATTATTTTTGAGTTTCTGTATATTTGAACACTACATATTGTGTGTGGAACAGATTGTGTTTTATGTGGTTATTCAATTGAATTATGGCAAAAATAAACATAAGACATATATTTATTGGTAGAATAGTAAGGAAAAATTCGATAGGCATTCAGTAAATAATGGAACAATATTTTTTATGAAAGCTGGTTGGTTTTATTCAGGATTCCAATACACCATATTATTCCCCACTATTTCGTCTATGAAAACCCTGTTTTTCAATGTAATCTCTGTGCAATGCAATAGCCTTACATCACCTTACTGGCAGAGCCTGTTGCCTGCTTGGTACCATTCTACTGACTGACATCAGACCCAAAATCTTGCTGCATCAATATCAATAACCTCCCCATCATCCATGTACTGCTTCCTGCGGGGTGCATCCTTGATTGGGACAAACAGATGGAAGTTGGAAGATGTGAGATCCAGGCTGTAGGGAGTATGACAAAGAACAGTCCAATGAAGTTTTGTGAGCTGCTCTCAGGTGCACAAACTTGTGTGAAGCCTTGCATTGTCACAGAGAAGAGGTTCATTTGAATTTTTGTGGTGACAAACATGCTGAAGGCATTTCTTCAATTTCCTGAGGGCAGCACAATACACTTCAGAGTCGATCATTGCACTATAAGGGAGGACATCAGACCACTGTAAGGGAGGACATCAAACAGAATAACCCCTTCAGAGTCCCAAAAGACCACCACCATGACTTCGCTGGCTGAGGGTGCGACTTTGAACTTTTTCTTTGGAGGAGAAGTGGTGAGGTGCCACTCCATGGATTGCTGTTTTGTTTCCAGTTTGATGTGATGAACCCATGTTTTATGTCCTGGGATGATATTTAACAAAAATTTGTCACAGTCAGCCTCATAATATGCAAGCAGTTCTGCACAGATGTTCATTCGTTGCTCTTGATGGTCTTCTGGTATAGTCCAGATCACAAATGATGGCAGTTAATGGAGGTCGAGTCATGGATGGGGACTGCATTGTTGACAGTTCCAAGTGACAGTTGTGGTATGCATTTAAATGTGTTTTGCCCATGAACAAAACATGTATCCTGAAAATTATGTCTCACGCGTGCTTACGTAGAATTCGTCACATGCCACCACCATCAGTAATGACAACTCATGACAAATGAAATAAAGATTTAGTAACTGACTAGCTAGGATCACGTTTAATGCTTGCAATAGCTATGACATTCAGAGTACTCTGAATACTACAGAGTACTCTGAATACTACAGAATGTTTTCTGGCTGTCGGAATTTGTGTGATGTAAGTGCACAGAACAAGCTGAAACTCAACCATCATTTGTGACTCCAACTTTAGGTGACAAGGAACTCAGCTGGCACACACCTTTGAGTACCCAACTAGTGGATGAGTGTTTCAGCACTACCAACAGACACATCCAGTTGTGCAGTGAGGTGTTTGATTGTGATCCATTGATCATCCCAAATGAGTGTGTCCACTCCACTTACCAACATTGCAGGAATCACAGCTGTGTGTGGTCGGCCAGCATGCAGGAGATCGGACAGGTTTGCGCGACCTTGTTGTGATGATGACAGATACCTCACCAAACGAGTCACCTTGCTTTTTTTCACTGCCAGATCTCCGTAGACATTCTGCAACAATCACCTATGAATATCTGCAATACTGTGATTTTCCGGTAAAGGAAACTCAGTGATAGCTCTCTGCTTAGAAAGTACCTTTGTTACAGACACCATTTTGAAGGCTTCATGTAGCGCTTTCACCTATCAGAACTTCATGAAACTGTAGGAGTTCAAGTGGGAATATTCCATGATGCCCTAAAACAAATTCCACATTTTTTCAACCAAAATTGGCTGAGAAAAAAAAGTGTTGCCTTACTTATTGACTACCCCTTATAATTCACCGATAAGAGTTCACAAATAAAACTTCAGTTTCAGGCATCCCATTCAATTTTAAACCCCCTTCTGCCCGATTAAAAATATTGTGATGTTTAGCTGTTGCCATGGCCTCCCCTCCCACTTTTATAAAAAATGTGTCCAGTGGTTTCCTGGCTGCAAAGCATGTACCACAGCAACTGATCTGTTTCTCCCCTTCTGCGGTTGCCCTTGTGTTGTACGAAGTCAATTTTCAACCATTCTTTTGATAGTGCCCATGTACACATCCCCACAGTTACACAGAATTCTGTAAATTTCTTCTTTTTCCAGCAGTTTGTAAACATCCATGGCCAACTTAAGATGTTCCTGTATCTTTCAGGTGGGTTTGTAGGTCATAGCAACATTCCGTTTTATCAGGATTTTTCCTATGTGCTCAGTAATGTCTTTAATGAATGACAGGGAAATCTTGGATTTCACAGGCACCTATACATTGCTATGAGACCATTTCTACATAATAAAAACATATCATCTACATAATGGCACCAAATATAAACTGCCAACAAAAAACTGAATCCATGGTTCCATCACAAAGGTGATATTTTTGTGTTGTGGAGGCATGGCAGAGAGGAACTAGGTTGTTTACATGCACATCTCAATAAGATCAATACAAAGAGTCAGTTTAGTACGGAAGAGAAGGTAAATGGAAGATTACATTTTCTTGATGTGCTAGTCTTCAAGAAAGAGGATGGTAGCTTTGGCCACTGGAAAGTGATGCACACAGACCGTTACCTAGACCAGGATTCAAATCACCACCCATGGCAAAAGCAAGGTGTTATAAAAAGCATTAGTGGATAGAGGAAGGAAGGTCTGTGAACTGGATCTGCTTGATGTGGAATTGAAATACCTCACCAGTGTGTTGCTCAAGAATAGATATTCATCCCTTGAGATATAAAGAATGTTAAGACAACCATGAAAAGATCATAGCGGTCTACAGACTTCTGTGGAATGCAAGGTTTTCTTGCCATTCATTAAAGACGTTACTGAACACAGGAAAAATCTTGATCAAACGGAATATCGCTGTAATTTACAGACATGCAAAAGATACAGGAATGCCTAAAGTTGGCCAAGGACACTCATAAACCACTGGGAAAAGCAGGAATGTACAAGGACCCATGTAGTTGTGGGGACATGTACATGGGTAACACCGGAAGAACAGTCAGAAAATGAATAGAACGATACAAGGGTAACTATTGAAGGGGAGAAACACACACATTAGCTTGCAAAACATGCTCTGCAGCCAGGAAACCAGCAGATTTGCTTTGATAAAGGTCAGGTACTGGCAGCCACAAGCCGATACCATGAAATACTATACAAGGAGTATCAATAGAAATTGTTAAAAAACCCAATATTTTACTTAGAAGGCTCGGAAGGAGGAGAGTGTAAATCTGAATGACATCTTGATTCCCTTGCTGAAGCAGATGCATACCAGTCTTCCGCCGAGGGATGACAGCAACCGACAATGGACAATTGTGGTCACATATTCAAAACACATGATGTCACACCTCTTTGTAGGAGCACTTCAGTTAGTAGCAAGCCAGGATGTGCATTAGACCTTCAAAGAAACTACAGCATTCCTTGAAGATGTCCTCCACAGATGCGGATGAAACATTGGGTTTAAATATGAAATTCATGTGACCACGACATAATAGCCTCAATATTGCTGTTACACACTTCACCACAAGTTTGTAAAATTGGCAATGAACTTCAGTGGGAGACACTATAGGAGAGGCACTGTGTAGTATGTAGTGACTTACTCACAAAAATTGTGAGTGCTCACCTTTCAGTTTACATCTAGAAATATATGCTTCAGTTGTTCCAGTACACTATATATCCTCTGCCACACAGAGACATGAGCCGTGCATCAAGCCTGTGCTGCCTGCCTGGGACTGTAGCCACGGCTGCCAGGTGAGCCTCGACTTGCACTGTTCGGTCAACCGGTGGAGCCGCACTGAGACCCGCTGGGCTGTGTGGTGCCCCACCAGAGCCCAAATCCGCCCGGGAGTTGATGTGACTCAGCTGCTTGTCAAGTTGAGCACCCATCAGGCACTACACTGTTATGGACGTGAAATGAAATCTCTGTGGCCCGTTTGCAAGCAGTTTTTTACTTCACACAGTATTTAAAGATACAGTATTTTACCTCAGGTCTTATATTATATTAACTGATGGCTGTAACATCAGGAACAAGAGGATTCCCTAAATCTCCTCCATTGCTTGTAACTGGTAAATCAACAAATTGTTACAAGCACGTGAAAAAACTCTGTACCTTATGATGCATTGAAAGTAGGTAATTTTTTTTTTTTTTTTTTAACGACATCCTACCAGTTATCGGAATTTTGCAGTACTGTGTGAGGAAATGGCAAGTATTTAGAATGTTTTATTGATATACAAGGAAATTAGGTGGTTATTTTGTGGCAGAACTGTTCTCATATTGTAGTAAGTGTATCTTTTTCTCACTAGCTACACTTTTCCCTGGGCACAGTCTGATTTCAGATTGTGGCTTATTTGGCAGCAATTTTCTTAAAAATCAACAGTTTAAATTTATTACAGCAGGGACCATACGCACATATTTGTACTGTGCAAGACCATACTGAATTGCTCATTAGAAACCTTACAATTTGGGAAAGCTGTTAGAATTCCAATGAAATTTAGTGCTTCGGTACTCTTCGTGATTTCCTAACAGAAATTCATCTGTCATCAGACAAAAATGTCAAGACTACAATTAAATAACATATGAGAGGACTATTTCCATGCTCTGTGTAGTAGTAACAATTGGATTCACAATCTCTTGGAAGAAACAATAATTTTAGAATCCACATTAAGTGTAAATGAAAATGAGCAGCTTCTCAAAATCTCCAGTGACTTTAAGTTATAAAGTGGTAAAAGCTTCGTTACCTTTTTCATCCACAAATTCGTGCAAAAAGACTTTTCCATGTTACAGTTTTATTAAAAATAAATAAAACAACAAACTTCTCACTGAAAGTAATTTTGTAGTTCCTGACTTCAAAGTTATGTGCCTTGCAAAGCAGGCAGATCCTTCTCATTAAATTCCAAGAAAGGACTGAGCCAGTTAATTCCATAATGAAAACTTGTAGGTTAACAGAAATATGTAAAATACTTTAGTATTGCCTACTAAACTTACTCATTGTATTAAAAGCCCCTAATTGAAATGCAAACCTTATAAAAGCATTATGGTGGTTAAACCATTTGCTTGGAATTCAGTTATTTGCATGTTACAGTAAATAATTAAAAAAGAGAGAGAGGGGGGGGGGGGGGGGGAGGCAGGGGTTTGCATGTATCAGATTTTTGCGAAACAGTGTCACATGTCGAAAAAGTTTAGAAACTGCTGCTCTTAGGTATCTGCAAAAATATATATATGACACTGCAGTTGTACGAAGCAGCCCCTAAATTATCTCTTGGGTACAAATATATTTGTTAAAATTTAATGCTGAAATAGTGTAAGAGCACAAACTACAGATAAGAAATACATACAAACTTTATTGAAAACTTTCTTCTTCAAGTCTTTAAATATTCCTCTTCTCATAATGCTATAACAGCCTCCTGGAAATTTACTCCCAAAACAAGGCATTAACCTTAGAGGTTTATGATAGTGAAAATAGTGTGTTATGGAAATGAATGTAAAACTTACATTGCTACTTTAGGGCACCATAAGTAGGTCATTCACATTTTCCAAAGCTATTCTATTGCATTTATTGTGAATAACAACCACAGCTCTACTAAATATCCTCTCACTAGAAGCACTAGACACAGGTTTACATAGAACTTCTTGTGCCTCTTGCAACAATCCAGGATAAGTTGTTGCTCTTGATTTCCACTTCTCCTGAAGTGACTGTCCCTGATCTAGTTTTCCAATTAACAGATACACGGGAACTTCATCGACAGTTTCCTCTTCCTCCTCATCCCAAAGCAAGTTTTGAAGGCATTGATGGTGAGGCTTCATCCTCTGTATTACATTCTGAAATTAATACAACATTCCTGCATGGAGGATAAATATGTTATATCACATAGCTGCTAATAAATTTGGTGCAGTGTTCACACAAATGTACATCTTTTCACTATTATATGATCAAACTTAAATTTGCTTAGCAAACCTACATAACATTGCATTTACCCTGAAGTGCACCACACTTGAAACATGGGTGTGGATGGCATGAACTTCCTCTTTCTTTGTTACTGAGAGTTGCTTCATGTGATGTGCCTGTGGTACTATAAATAATGCAAGCAAATGCACAGGCTTTATTTCCATTTTTTCACGCAAGAAATTCAGAGTCCATGCTTTCAGCAGTGCTATTTCCTGAAAATAATTGACAATATTGAGGCACACTGTCTTCTTCAAATATAATCTCTTATCCTGTTGCGGGTATTTAAAATATATGACCAAAAATTTAAATTTTATGTGGTTACATATCCATTTTTCATATTTGTGTGTTCTCATCTCACTGCCTGCTTCATTCTCAGCCCAGTGCTTCTGTAGTTAGTACACATATGGCACAACCAACTACAGGTTTGGGGGTTGGGTTGTTTGGGGGAAGAGACCAAACAGCGAGGTCATCGGTCTCATCGGATTAGGGAAGGAAGTCGGCCGTGCTCTTTCAAAGGAACCATCCTGACATTTGCCTGGAGCAATTTAGGGAAATCACAGAAAACCTAAATCAGGATGGCCAGGTGCGGGATTGAACCGTCGTCCTCCCGAATGCGAGTCCAGTGTGCTAGCCACTGCGCCACCTCCCTCGATAACTACAGGGTCGGACCACTGTTAACTTTCATAGCCTCAGTACTTCTTGAAATACTTCAAGAAACTGAATGAATTTGTCAGCCACCTGGTAATGCCAGCTTTTGAAAGTGTATTTTTCCGAATTCACATAAAACTTCAGCATTTTGTTCGTGCTGCAGAAACATAGATTTTAGTATGACATACAAATTATTTCAGTGAGTACGTACATTCTGCTTTATGGTAAAACTGCAACTGTGAGTTTTTCATATGGCCACTACTTTTAAAATAAGTTGCAACATTTTTTTGTTGCTTCCAATGACACTTAAACATTAGGACTCTATTCCTGCAACCATTTATCCTTACGAGTGTGGTGTAGAACAGTGCTAAGGGAGTAAATATTACAAAGAAGGTGACAGTAGTTCTCAGTTGCCTTTTCCACATCCCCCCCCCCCCCCCCCCCCCCACACACACACACACACACACACACACACACACTTGGTAATGAATGTAACCCTTAACAGATGGCTTGCAAATATTCCTAACTTCCTCATGTTAGTTTTTATTTCCTCCCGTATATTTATAGCACTTTTCTCCACAACAGGTGGGAACTCTACTATAAACAGTACCCTAATTTTCCACTGCAACTATCGCAAGACTGAATGCATAGTTAGTGTCAAATAATGCATTTTCGTGTATGTGTCTGTCAACATGTCAGCTGTACATGCGCATACACCCGTTCTCTATATCCTGCAATATGAAGGGGACCATAGCCACATGGTATTCATCTTCTGTTCTTTTAACAATGTGAGAAATTGTTGATGTGTGAGGAAGCACATCTCTTCCACTTGCAATACGGTACTGTGCTCCTAGTTCTATCAGTATCTATGCAAGATCTTGAAAGCCTTCCCCTGCAACTATGTTGAATGGCCACAGACTTGTGGCACACATTCTTATGCACTTGTTCAGGACAGCGGATTTTGCTGATGCTGGAATGTTGCTATTATTATTGACCTGATTATTAGGAGAAGCTTTTCAGGTATTAAAGTGTCGTAACAAGGGTACTGGTACTCCCAATGCGGACAGCTAATAACATACAGCAGCCACTACAGCCTGCAAAACCTACAGATTTACTTTAATTATCTACAACCTGTGTAAAAAATTTTCCTGTCATACTATCTCCTGATTTCTTCAGACGAGTGTAGTTCCCTTCTCCAATTTCAAGGAAACTTCTTTTTTCTCTTCCACACATTCTCTAATCATTGGGTGTTGGGAGGAGCTTTGCTGTTCAGTGTGTATTTCTGACATAATAATAATAATAATGTATGATAACTGAAAAGCACTATCAAGAAAAACAAAACAGTTGTGAGTCGCCTACTCTCTGACCACTTCAGTGTCTTGTACTGAACTGTCTCCGTACGGCTGCATTACTTGGTCACATACAAGCAGATTTTAGCAACAGAGAACAGATATTTCCAATGGATTCTGGAACAGCTGCAGTCCCTGCCTCTGCGTCAGTGGAGCCTCGACGTTGAGGCCGTCAGCTGCAATTATCAGAACTGCTGATCTGGCCTCATCAGCTGGGTGTACACATGTGGATTTCTACAGCAACAGGCCAGGCCACTACCAGGAAGTCTCTGAGTTTTCCTGTGATTTCCACATGACAGCAAGTTCTAGTTGCTTCCAGTATGGTGAAGGAGTGACCATGTCAAAAATCTTATAAAATGGTCCTGCAAAAGGTTGTAATTGTGGTAAATGACCCAGGAACATTACAAAAGCTAGAATATAAAAAAATAGGACAGAGGAAGTGCTAGATGAAACATTTATAGACAGTAATTCAACTGTGGTCCAAAGTGCAATAAAAACTTAGCTACAAAAATTTGAGATAAAGTTTCAGAAAAGATCTTAGGAAGGCGAATTCCTCAGAAAGAAGTGGTAAAAGGAAAGGATGAATTGTATGAGCCAGTAAAAAAATTACTTGTACAATGTTCAGTATTGTATTTCTCATCCATTATTTTACAAGTATTAAGAGCTATTTCGCTTTGCAGAGGTTCAAGAAAATCCTCCTCCTAGCATGTCAGATCTTCACAATTGTCAAATGATTCAAAATGCCAATCTGCTCATTTGTGGCCAGTCATTCCCAGTGCTGTTTGTTTCTCTGTTGCAATGAGCCTTGTAGATTCTCATGCTTGACCAGGTAACCGAACAATCAGCGGGCCTCAACAATGCCTTGTGGCCCACGCGCTCTGTTCCCAATACAGTTGAGCTTGACTACTCGTGCTGCAGGTAACAGAACAGAGTGGTTGGCCACGGATGTGTTGCCACATGATGGCGTATAGAATGGCTCTGTTCCCAATACAGTTGAGCTTGACTACTTGTGGTGCAGCAACAGAACAGAATGGTTGGCCACGGATGTGTTGCCACATGATGATGTATAGAATACAGTTCTAAATAACAACTGAAATGTTATTCTAGTGTTCCTACAAAAGTATAGCTTAGATTTTTTTACTGACTCAATTTTCACTTATGTTTCCATATAATTATGCAAACATTTTAAAATGCCACAAGAAGAATATAAATAAAACATAACTTTCAGTTCAAAGCAGCAGAGGAAGAATACATGTACCTTGTAAAAATAGTGGCACGCAAAGATTTCTTTGAAAAGGTAGTGCCAGTGGAGCATCTGCAGCCCCTTTGGTACTTCTTACGAACACACATGATGAGTCGCCGCAACAGGATTGTGCCACAACTCGAGTAAGTTGCAATTGTTAAAAATTGTTGGCAATCAATGACGTTAGGTCACTAGATTTTTCCATTCAACAAATGTATGTTTAATGTGGAAAATGGATACTTTATTATTTTATTTTTTTTATTTATATTTCCCTCATCTATCAAAAATGCTTTTTCTGTAGGCAATGGATTCCTGGTTGTGGGCCTCGCCTAATAATCAAGGGTAGAAGTATATTCGACCAGTTTGGTGATTTAAACCCACCTGAACTGTTATCATTATTTAAGGAATTTATTAGTTGGCCTGAGTTTTATCAGAGTAATTTCTTGTCGTCCATGGAAACAAATTTCATGAAGACAGAACTGATGTCAGATGAAGTTGACAGCTCATCACACTACCCTGCTGATGGAGATGCTGAACCTGAACCTGGTGCTGATACCGTGTTACAGTGTGAAGAAACATAGTGTGAAGTTATGTTATACTTACAGTGTTCATTGTATTTCATCATTGTACACAGAACCCTAGAGATCAAATGTATCTTTTTAATAAAAGAAGTGGAAGAAATGTAAATTTGCTGTTGTACAGCACAAAAAATTAAAAAATAAAAATTATGTAACCATATCACCAAAAACCAACAGTATTATTTTTAAATGAAAATATTAAGCCTTTGTCAGAAGCTGAAAAAGAAAACAGGATACAGAACAATAGTATTTACACAGAAGGTTGTAGAAAGTGACAAAAATGTGAAGTCTGAGAATAATATGAGTGTTAAAAGCAGAACAAAACCCAAGTAATAGAATGCAGTAGCTAACAATCATAGGTAGCAATCCACTAGTGAGATGAATATATTTTAATTCCAAAGAGAACTAAGTGAAAAATAAAAATGTATTTGGAGGAATAGAGGGGATGGTGGGACGGGGTGGGGGGGGGGGGGGGGGCTGAGGTACAGAGAGCAGGAAGGTCATTTCTTTAGTAGTTAAAGTTGTCTAACATTTGCTCACACTAACATACAAGAGGTAAATGAAAGAAAAGCATCAAATGAAGGTAATGGTAGGTAGAAGAAATGAAATTAGGAGCAGTGACATAAATTTTCAAGTTTGCAGTAAAGTTAATATTGATGTATGTGCTGTTTCAGCTGCTTCCATAGCTATCTTCTTCAGGTTTGGTCTTAGTTACTCTCTGTCTGCATACAAACCAAACTGTCCAGGCAATTAGAAATTTATATGTGCACTTGTTTAAGGATGACTGCTAAGGAAGCTGTTAAAATTTTGTGTTATATAACATTAATTCCAATGAAAACTGTAAAATCAATTAATTATTAGGTTTGCTGAGAAGGTTAAATGATGAGCTTAGTGTAAATTTAAGCCTTAAAGGCCAGGAGAAACTAGATTTTTATTAGAAGTTGTGACTGCTCTGCAGCTTCAGTGCATTTATGAAATGATTAGTGATCTGACTGAGTTGGAAGTAAATACATTCTGCAGCACGAGACTGTGTTTTCAGCAGAGAATGTAAAACTGTGTATCATCATTGAGTTTCTTATGGTGGCCATATCAATGTAAAATATTCTGCAGAGCTTACACTTGAATTTATAGACTACTTACTTTGCTTCCCATGTCTGAACAAGAACTTCTAAACTCTCATCTTCCAAAACATAGCAGGTTTAATAGCCTTGACATTGCATAAAGGTACGTCTTTTACTGTGCAAGCAAATTCCATCCTTTGGCGCATGTGGAAATGTGCAAATGTCTTGTTTCTGTGCATTCACACTATTCATCTTCAGAGTAGTCCCATTTAACCATGTTTGCATTTTTTGTGACTTGCGCCCATTTATTCTATGCCCTCCATGTACTATACTGTAGTTGTTGGCAAAATGTGATTTCCTCTTTGGGATGCAGGTTCATATTTTGCAGAGAATCCCAAGTTAGTTTACATATAATATTGTTACACATATTTTTCCATTAAAGTCAATGCAGATTTTTTAAAGTGGCATAGTATGATTTAGGCTGTCTCCCAAGTATTTTGGGTTGGAGCGATGACTTAGTCTAATACCTCTCCATTCTGTTTCCAGCTGTCTCCTGGCTTCTCTATTACACAGGTGAATTGTGCTTATTCAAGTTTTTACTTGATTAGGTTACAGACCATTTTCCTAATAGTTTTTCCCCAAGGTTTTCGAAGCCTATACCAGTTTTCTTTCAACGTCTTCAAATGTTCGTCGTTGAGGAGTGATAGCGGTGTTGTCTGCATATATGAACCCTTGAATTTCTGGCTGGTGTGGCTGGTCATTTGTGTATAAATTGCACAGAATAGAGGAAAGAACACTACCTTGGATTCTCCACCTACTTTTCTTCCATTGGAGAGTTACATAAAACCTTCTATTCTGCAGCACCTCTCGTAGCATGTAAGTCAGTCAGGTGTCCTATGTTATTTCATAGACCTCCATGAAGAGTCATCACTGGTTTACTGTGTCATATGCAACAGAGAGGTCAGCTAAGACAGCAGCAGTTATTAATTGCTTTTCAAAACTATCTTCTGTGTGTTAAATCAGATTTAGTATTTGACTACATGATTTCCCTGGTCTGGTCTAAAACCAGCTTCTTCAGGGATAAGTTTTGTATCAATTTTGGTTGCTATTCTTGACAGATAGCTTGTATAGGTGGCAGGTTAAGGAAATAGGATAGAATTATTTGGCTCAATCTGCTCTTTGCCAGGTGTTGTAATGATACTACATGTGCGTTCCTCCACAGTTTTCCAACTATCTGTTCATCATCCTCACTAGCCAGTCTTTACTTTTTGGACCAAACTGCTTTATTTGTTCAGCTTGTATTTTATCAGGGCCTGTTGTGCTCTTCCCAGTTCTTTAGGTAAGATTGGAGTGTCTAGAGATTCACTCCCTCTTCCTATGCTTTGCTCGAGATTCAGTCTAGTCGCTTTCTGTCTTGTCTTTCTGTTCAGTAGCAGATGGTGAGCAGTCTGGTTCGGATTAGCGTTTGTGCTTAGCAGCAGACTTCTAGGGTCATTGCTAAGAAATTTTATTAGTTTCCATGCTGTTCGACTGTTCTGTTACGTACTCAAATCATATAGTAATTTAGCCCATCTTTGCCTTCTTTGTTCAGCGATGTTTCAGAGTAGTTCTTCTCCTGCTTCAATTCTATGTACTGAGAAAGAATCTGTGTTGTACTTGCTACGATAGTCGCATTTGGAAGGTACATACTCTGACAACTCCAGAAACAGTACAAGAGATGAGACAATGTTAAGAAACTTGGGTAGCTCAGATGGTAGAGCACTTGCCCACAAAAGGCAAAGGTCCCGAGTTCGAGTCTCGGTCCGGCACACAGTTTTAATCCGCCAGGAAGTTTCATATCAGTGCACACTCCGCTGCAGAGTAAAAATCTCATTCTGGAGACAATGTTTAGAGGCACCTGTGTGTGGTGAAAACTTTTGCCCGATTTCGTCATTTTTAAAAAGTTATTTCGGTATATTTTTCGCTGGTTTCTTTTCCATTTCGTCAATAATTTCGATAAATTTTATTTCCACTTTTCAGCAGTAAAAGGTAAAGGAAATACATCTATGGCACATTTGCAGTGAAAAATCTTTTATTTTACATAAATTGAAAAAGCATAAAAGTTATAAATCTTATTAAAACACAAATACCAAACCGTGAAAGTTTGGAAAACATTTATCCTGTCCTAGTCTATGTACACAACACACAAGTCAGTCTGAGAAAGACAAGGATACCATGACTTCCATATTACTGGGAGTCAGATCTGTTCTCCTGTCAGACATTATATTGCGATATCTAGAAAATGATCTCTTACTATCAACATTACTGACTGGGATCGATCCACAAAGCCTTAACTGCAGCTTCCACAAAAAGTCCATACTCTGCTTTCAGGGAGAGAAGAATACCAATCACATTAACATCTTTACCTTCTCTACAAGAACTAGCTACTAAATCCCTAAACAATGTGTATGGTACAAGAAATTCTGACGGAAGTTCTTGTAGAATGAGAACTTTCTTTATCAGCTGAGAGATTTCAGCACTGTCTAAATTGCCTTTAATTATGTTTCTCGGATCAAACAATTTACCTATAGAAGAAATGACAATTTTTTCTGTATCACACTCCATCAAGTGGTTCAGTTCCATAAGACTTAGTCTACCTACATACTGGAAGAGTGATGTTAACTGTACTTGCATACGCTCTGGCAGTTTAAGAAGTTTTTCTGAGGTTGTGTCGAAGAAAATAATGCATCCTCTAGGAACTTAAAGCTCTTTGCAAGGTCACCAAGCTTAGACTGCAGAAGATGAATTAACGGTATCTTGGAGCCCTCTAATGTCAGCAGCAAATTGCAACATTTTGAGCAGTGCTCAACAAGAAAAATAGCTAGGCATTGAATTTTTTTTGCTTCAGTAGAAGTCAAAGCTTTAAAATAATTGACAGCAACATTCTCATCTTCAACAGTTTCAACAAATTCTACTGTATCACAGAGATATTGTCCAAGGTACTGAACACCTTCAAAGCATGAGTTCCATCTGGTGATGACAGGAATAGGGAAAAGTTTAGCTTTTGTAGGTACACCTATATATTTCTGAGCTAAGAACTGAATGTATGCATGCTTTCTCTTTCGGGTATTAAGGAAGATGTGTTTTGTCTTCAAAACACAATGGTTCAAATCACAAAGTTGCACAGCCCACAATTGCCAACCAAATGTAATTTATGAGCCCAGCATTGTGTGTGTACTAACCATTCTGCAACTAAAACCCTAACAGCATTTATACTCTTGCCCATATAACGGGCTGAATCTGAAGTTATAGAAACTACATTTCTGTACTGAATTTCAAGTTTCTGTATTACACTCATAATTGCTTGCGCACATTCTGTAGCATTTGCAATAACTTTCACTTCCCCCGACAAATAATTTCTGGACTGCACCATCGCCACAACTAAGTACTTTTACCAGAACCACGAACACACACTGCCCTTTTCTGTCTGTCGTTTCATCACAAAGAATTGAAACTCTTTCGTCTTTCATGGCTCCTTTTAATTTTTCTTCTTCTTCTTCTTTGATGATTCGAGGTATGTAACATTCCCGTAGTCTTACAGGTGAGGGTAAGTCTCCAGCACCTTAAAAATGTCAATAGAACTGCTATTAGAGTACTATGTAACAAATTAAATTACCACATTACCCAATTATAAGACTTTTTTAAGAGGTTGCTCGAGGAAAAACTATTTTTAATATAGGCCTATTCTGACCAACAAAAATTATTGGCTATCGAGATTACCTAATCTTTGCTGCGATTAGCAGACGGTAAATTAATTATTATACAAACCTGGCATGTATTTGTTCATCCTTTCTCTCAGTTTCGGGTGATCAACTTTTTACATCGGAATGTTAGCCTCAATGAAAGCTCGAGTAGTCGATAAAATTAATTTTTCTTTATCATTTTTCGCTCGTTTTGCCGCTGCAGTGACTTCCGTGAGCGTAGCTTGTCTTTATATACCAGTAGTTGTTAGCGCCTTCTCCTTGTTCTTCTTATGGGAAGAACTATTATTAATGTGTTTCAGGCATGTGTCCTTCCTCAGCCACTCAATGCGCACATTGCAGTATTTTCACATAAGTATCTTCCTACTTTTGTCGAAAACATAAAATCCTTCTGACGAAAATTCCTTTTCTCGATCGAAAACTGTCATTACCATATTAATCATCTGTACCACGAAAACAAAACACAAATTACCACACTCAATGCACCGGCGATCCACAACGATTTCCAACACGCAATATACTGCTGTAGAGGTGGCAAAAAATAACGTAACTGATATAAATAACCGGTTACTAAGAAGTAACGGTTACTGCGATAACCGTTCCTCTGATTCTGGCAGTTATTTCAATAACTGTTTAGTGTCAACAGTGCCTCGCGCCATCTGTTGACCGAAGATCGTACTGCGCATTTGGAGGCGTTCTATAGACCATGGGAATAACTGTGAGACTGCGCGCCATCTGTTGATAAGAACTGTGTACTATTTCGTGGGCCTTCGTTACTTTTAGCATAAACAATTAAATAAAGTTAATGTCCGAGCCGTGGCTGATAGGAGCTGCAGTACAGGCATTAACAAGTACGGTCGTTCCCTTAAGCCACCGCCTTACGTGTTAATTTAGCTTGGACGGGTAGTACAAGGAAAGTTACTAAGGAATTCGAGCGACTATGGAAATAACTGTCAGAGCCGGTATTCTCCTCTGGCAGTTATCGTTATTGGCTCGTAGTTCTAGTTCTCTGGTAGTTATCGGGCTACCACCACAGATAACCTGGAAGCTGGTAACGGAATAACTGTGTGTCTAGACGTTCCTGACTCGGTGACTCCAGTTAAAGGTCGTAGTTCCAGGTGATATTTCCAGAGAGGATAGTAACTGGAGCGAACAAATATTTTCGTACTGCTACGGAAATAGCCGCTGGCCATCACGAATGACAAATAACATGTCAGAAAGTATAACATAATACAGTGGAATATAATAATTATCCTCATCATTTGTCAGGAGATTGTCAAAATACGTGAATATATCACAGTAACTGCTAATATTTACAGAATTGGTACACTGACAGAATAAAACACAGTTACGTACTTTTAATAAATTTATCGTACACAGAATATCCGATCTTGACTGTTGCAAGCAAGTGCTGTCAAAACTGAAATATAGCAGAATTTTTACCTAAGCTGGTCTATCAGTCTCTGTTACGATATTCATCTACAGAGTAGAAGGAGGGGTCACTGGAAGCGTCTGATTCCACCCGTCTGCTTCGACGTAAAGGTGTTGTGGTGTGTGAATGTCATTACGGCACGGTGTTTATGAGTTGGTTTTTGTGTGTGTGTGTGTGTGGGGGGGGGGGGGGCTGTCGATCTAGGTTGCAGTGCCGGAATTTGCTGGTGGTAATTAATTATTTTTTTTCTAGCTGTGATGTTTTGTGTATTTATGAAGTATGAATGTGATTTAATTTATGTAGGGATGATTGATTTGTGGGCTTTTGGGATTGTGGTTTTATTTTTCGCAGTTGTAGGTGTTGGTTTTTTGGCATCAGTAGCTGTGGTGGACCTATATAGGTCACCGGATAATGACCGATTCCCATTTTCATAATTGTGTGTGTTGATGTTTTAGTATCGTCATCTGAGGTTGACCTATGTAGGTCAAGGGAAATGTCTGATTCCAATTTTCGTACTTTTAGTTGTGGGTATTGGTGTTTTGGTATGGTCACCTATAGTTGACCTATATTGTTCAAGGGAAGTGTCCGATTCCTGCAGATTTTTGTTGGTGTAGCAGAATGCTGTATTTTTTTTCTTTTTGTTCTTCATTTTGTGTTTTGGGATCATGGTGTGTTTTTTTTTTTACTAGCTTGTCCTCACCCTAAAACCCCCAACTTCCCGCAGTTGTCCCATTTGTTT
The DNA here is from genome assembly GCF_021461385.2 of Schistocerca piceifrons. Taxonomy (NCBI): domain Eukaryota; kingdom Metazoa; phylum Arthropoda; class Insecta; order Orthoptera; family Acrididae; genus Schistocerca; species Schistocerca piceifrons. The sequence continues at coordinate 419,317,155 of NC_060149.1, read as the reverse complement.
GATTGTATTTTTGGTGGGAAATGTTATTGTATTATTTATATGTATCTTCGTGTTTGTTGCCATGTGTATGTAGTGACGTCATAGACACACTTAAAATAGACATTTCCGGCATATTGATGATGGGTGGAATCAGACACTTATGTATCAAATAGTCATTCAAACACACTGTAAACCGTGCCTTATCTGAAACCAAGTTTTTAATGGTTGCTGACTTGCTGGCAGGTTATTGAAAATGCATGTTCCTGAATATTGGACCCCTTTTGGACCAAAGTAAGTAATTTTAGGTCTTTATGTAGATTGCTGTTCCCATTTCTAGTACTGATATTATGTATTAAGCTATTGGTTGGAAATACTTGTAACAAATTTCATTAAGGAATAAATATACTAGGAAGCAGTGGTTAGAATACAAAGTTCCTTGAACAGGTTCCTACATGATGTTCTTGAATTGATACCACAAACGATTTTTATTACACGCTTTTACATGCGAGAAACTTTTGCTAAGTTTGATGAGTTATCACAGAATATGTTCCCTTATGAAATAATAGAATGAAAAAATGTGGTATGCCCTTCCCAACTGAATTTATTATCGAGTTGTAGTCCCAGAAATGTAACACTGTCAACCTTTTCGATCTGCATGTCTTCATATGTTATAAACATGCTGTCGCTGGAGAAATCGAGCAGTTTGCAAATCTGACATAAAACTTGCATTAGCGTACTCACACTTTCCCCAATAGGACTAGCTTTTACAGCACAGGAGTAAAGGAATCTGTCACATTACGTATATTTTTTGTTGTATTACAAGGCTGTACACTTTATTCTATTATGTGAGCAGCACAAGAAATTAAGCTTCGAATTTAACCTACAGTACTCAGTTTACACATTACTTCATACTTAAAAACGCACGTTGTTAACATTTTACTTAAACAGTGCTTTGGCGAAGTTCCGCGTACTTTCTGTCGCAGCTGCGAAGATAATATTTCTAATAGCGAACGATAACCTACAAACATATAATCTGAAACACTAATAATCGTTCTAACATCAACTAAAATCTACTCGGAGTTAATAAGCTGAGGTTATGACACGATTCATACGACATTCCTGCTATTTCACACTACTCGCAGTTATACTGATAACTAAACTGATGGATTCCAACTATGTCGTTATTTAACTGTCGGAGTTATCGGTATTCGCTAGCGAAAAATAACTTGGCCGTTATTAATAACCGTTAACGATAACGGTTATCAAAGAATAACTGGAACTGTGATAACGGTTACTCCAGAATAACCGTTTGGCCCACCTCTATACTGCTGCATACACCGCCAGAACCATCCCACATATGAAGTACATAGATGATCTTCCTTGTGTAAAAATGAAGCGACACAGCACTTTTCATTACGTTCTGCTTTGCAGGAAACCTGCATCCAAAAATACAATTTCCATCTTATTCTTTGTGGTATCAGGTTATCTCAATAAAAAGCATGACTGTTTTAAAACTTTATTATATCCCCATTGATACATTCAACGAAAATAAAATTAAATGAATGAGTCAGTCCTAACACTTTAGCAATCCAAATGAGCCAGCTTCATCACTTTTTTTTATTTCTTCTCTTGCTCCTACAGACTAAGTCTTGATTCCTGAATTTAATAATGTAAAAGAGCCTCACTTTCACAAACAGTCTTATTAACAGCAGCTTGGTTTCAGCACAGCACCCAGGTGGAAAATTGGGGATGTCCATCAACATGTTCACAAAGAAAGCGCCACAATTACTTATGTGAGCATATTCATCAAAAGTAGAAGTCATCTTAGTCTCACAATGAGTTAAAAATTCTGTACAAATAAATAGGCTTCCAAAGTTGCCTTCATAGCTTTTAAAAGACTATAAACTTTGCCATTTGCGTCGAAGTCTTGGCTGCCATCTACAAGTACTGTCCTACATTTACAACAGTCATCAATTGTAAGCAGTTTCTTTAATACATAACCAAACATGTATCTCATGCTGTTTGCCTCTCCGAGGTCTGTTTGGACTTCCACATTTGGTAGTCTGATCACTGAACTCGTGTCACTAATGTCCAACAGTGGTGAAACAAGTAATTTGGGCGCTGCTTTCATATCCACTATTGACTGACCCCAGTTGATCCCCTCACAATTGGAGGTAGCTACACTGTGTGTGTGTTCATTAATTTGCTTAAAGCACAATTATTGAATGCAGCACAAAACTGTCGTGGTGATGGGTTGCTACAAAAACCGCCTTTATGCCTTATCACTGAGAAAAAGTTTTCCAGTGGATCTTGATTAATTTTGCGTGTTAATAAATATAACTTGGTTCCATCCACAACATCATCAACAAACATGTTCAATGCGCTTATGTTACCCGGAAGTCCTTTAACACACTTAATCGTAGATGAAAAATCTTTCCCATCAACATCTACAAATTTCCATGACTGTATCCATGGCTTCAGTGTCTTTAATATTTCCAAATGTCTTGAGGCACTTGTAATGCAGTTCCTTAAGGATACAGGCCCTTTAACACTATATGCATTAAATATGTCAAAAATATCATTTACTTTTTGGCAAAAATCTGCAGTAGCAGTAGCAGATGATGATATGGTGCCACAAGTAACAAGTGTCTCAATGCCTGCTGCTATTGTATGACTCAACACATGTACTGCAGTGCTTACCTTCATTTTTGAAAATGCTGGCAGTTGGACAGCTCTTTTAGTGAGCTTGGGGGCCAACTTGCACTTCCTTTCACAATCACTTGAGTACAACTGACAGATGTCCTTCCATGAAGCAGTGCCAATCCCTCCTTCATCTGTTGTGTGGATAATAATATACCTGAATAAATTGTTACGTATGCTTTTGATCATGTGTGGGGTGTCATAAAAAAATAGATCTTACTCCCTCCGTGTACTAAGCAAGGATTAATTGGTGTGATACCCAGTCTGTGCCTCCACTACACAAAATTCGAGCCTTGGTCAGTCACACATGTGTTTACAACCAAACCAATCTCTGTGAGTTTTTTGACAACTTCAAAAAATATGGGCGTCAGATGGGTGGCTCCTACTGATCCTTTGGAGAAATAATATACTAATGGCTGTTTAAAATGTGAGAAGATGCCGTTAATCATTATAACTAATGCAGTATTGGCAACCACAGATGTACATATGAAACCCATGTCTTCAAATCCAATAACACGATCCCTAGAGCTGTCATATATCAAATTTTCCATTACTGACATCTCATCCATAGACAAATTAACAATTAGATCTGTTTCTGGTAACTGCTGCACTTTCTGCTTTAAAAGATGAAATATGTTATTATTTATCCCACAATTTAATTGTATATCTTCCACATACCTTTGTAAGGTACGTACTGATGGAAGGCTAAAACAGTGTGATAGAAAACTGTATGCCTGAGTACTATAATACAGCAAATTAAGTGCAAATAATTTAGTTTCATCTTACCATCTCGCACCACGTTTTCCATTCAATGGTATACCGATTTGGCTTATCAATAAATCGAGAGCATTTTTCAAGTACTTGGAACCAATACTTTTTAAAATGAGCTTGTCCTTTTGTACTTGTGTCCTGTGACGTTGTAGTTGCAGCTTATTTTTACGATGGGCACTTTCCTTGTCACGTAGTGATTTTGTACGAAGTCTAATGATTTGCACGTTTTTACATTTCACACGATTTTCCCACACACGAATAATTTCACGTAATCTAAGCATTTCATCTTCAAAAGATGTCTGTGTTGCAAATTCCGTTGTTAGTTATTTTATATGTGTCTCTAGTGTAGTAACACTTGTGGTAGCTGTTTCTTCTGTGTCAGGAGACAGTTTTATTGTTTTTGCAGTAACACTTTCACGTTTGCATGGCAATTTTCTCTTCATCGTCACTAGTTGTAGCTTATTCGGCACGTCAAATAATGTAGGAACTGCATTCCATACTAATTTCTTCTTTTCCGCGCTCATGAACTGGTTTGACTCGAAATGTAATGCACAAAACTTCACGTTATTGTGCAAATAAAGGACATCTTTTTGCAGCAGGTCCTGTCTTCTACTATTTATTAACCATTTCTTGCTCCTAAAAAAGACAAACAAATTCAGTAATTCAATACAGTTTAGAAAAAAATCGTAAATAAAGAGCGCTTTAATGTGATGTTTCATACCTCTCAGGGCCCTTAGGAAACCTGAAGAATGACAAATGTGGTGTCTTCTTCCTATTATTACTGCAATTTATTGCACTACATACGTTGCCTTTCGTAAAAATCATCTTAAAAATGAAAATAAACGATACTGTTTACGTTTACTGAATACCGTATTCAGCAGCGTAGATTCTCCACCGCTTAGGGCGCTGTTGTCGCTGTGTATAACAAAAATAAGCGAGAGTGTCGCGACTGTATATATTAGACTGTGGTATTACCAGGCCTCGAGGGGTGGCCAGCAGCTGCGCGAACTGCGGCGGGCCACACGCCGCCAACTCGCGTAGCTGCAGCTACCTCAGGGAGTCACGCCGTCTGCCCGCCGCACCACGCCCTGCGGCGGCGTCAAGCGCCACGACGGCCGCCCCGCCTCCCGCTCCGGCGAGGGGTGCGAGCCGCGCCGCCTTGAAGCCGCCACCGACTAAGCTATGGCCGGCTTGGGCCGCCTTTGCGGCCGAAAGGGCCGCACTCAAGGAGGAGCTCGCAGCCGTGCATCGCCAGCTCCAGCAGCTGCGCGAAGAACTGCGAGCTATCAAGAAGCAACCGCCGGTTCCCGCCGCCGCCGCCCCCCCCCCCCCCCCGCCCCCGCCTGTGAATCGACCGATGGGGGTCGATGCGGCCACGCAGACAACCGCCTCCCCGTCCCCTGCAGCAATGCGGGAGACGGCGCCAATGGATACAGACGAGGTGACGCCTGGACTGTCCCCCAAGGAGGCAGCTGCAAGCAATGGTGCTACCGCGCCTCCTGACTGCTAGCAAGTTGAGCAGCCAGCAAAGAAGAGGGAGCTGTGCCTACCATTCCCTGGAGTGGGCAACGTGCAGACCGTCCTCAAGAGCATTGCCTCGTCACTGCAAAACAGGTCATACCCCTATCCAGACCTCCCGTACCCCTTCACCCCACCAGACCAGCCTAAGCCACCCCTCCCCCATTAACCGCTCCACCTACGCACATACAGATGGTGTACCAGACTGACGGAAGCAATCACGAGGAAGGAGTTAGCCACGATTAACGCACACCCTATTTTCACGCCCTCCCAATGGCAGGACCTAATTTACATCATCGATAGTTGGGTGAGGGAAGAGTTCCGGTCTGGTAGGAGAAAGATGGGTGCCGACACCATATATGCCATAGAACAAATGAAAATAAAGTACAGGCATCAGTAATGATCACCATGCGAGGCCATCACCAGACGTAGCGGAGACTTGCTGAAACCACCGGCCAGCCATTTAGGCCGTTCGCTTTCTGCTTCTCTCACTGTCCCTCTCACTATCCTTTAATCTTTCTTTTATTTTAATATAAAAAAATAATAAAAAATCACAAAAAAAAGGAAAAAAGCACAAAGTCAAGCAAAACGATAAAGCCAAGGATTTTTCTCCCCGAACCACCATGTCAGAAGGAGAAGCACCTCGCGCGCTAGTACTTCGCTCCCAGACGAGGACATCTTCCTCCTTGATGTGTGCGCAGACCATAACTCCAATCGAATTTCCGCAGTTAAGTTCAAATGACGAGATTTTGGAAAGTTTCGTCAATTATTTCGCGATTTGGCTTAAAAGTAAATAGTTTCGCGTTTTCAGCAAAATGTGTAAAATTTCGTGAAAATTTCGCGATTTCGCGCTTTGCGAAAAACAGGTGCCTCTAACAATGTTGCATCCTGGGGGTGGATTTTTCTACTCTTTTTGTGACAGGGTGTACAATGTACTGAGTAATGGAGATATTATCAGGATTGTATCCTCTCTGCCATCTACCGCTGTTAGGTGGTGGTCTAAGTTTGGGGTCAAAATTAAGTTTTAGTTTCTCTCTCTCTCTCTCTCTCTCTCTCTCTCTCTCTCTCTCTCTCTCTCTCTCTCTGTCCAACTTTCTAGTTTTTCCCCATTTTTATCAACCAGGCTGTATTGCCAGTTTACACACTGATAGTTTAAATCTAATACAGTCTTGATGGTTTGGTTATGAAAATTATTTGGCTTGTGCAAGGTAAAAATCAATATTACGTAGTTTGTAGACTGACATAATAGTACGCGATTGCACCTCAGTTGTTAAAATTTCAGTGTTCTTTGTGTCCATGATACTTGTTGCCTTAACCTCTATATCTGTTATTACAAATATAGTGGTTATCATTTTCTTCATTAGGGCATTCTAGTACTATCTTGACCCCTTCAGTTTTTGGTCTTCAGTCTCTACCCCTCTGTGTGATTCTTGCAATGCTAAAATGTCCCATGAATTTTGTTTTCACTTATGTAATAGTAAAATTTCTTTCTCTGTAGACAGTCTCTCAATATTTCATGAAGTTATCGCCATTTTTGATCTTGAAAAGGACCAGTTGTTTGTGTTTGTTGAACTTATAGAAATATAGGTTCCCTCCCAGTCAAGTTTTTGCTATTTAGTGCATTCTGATCAATTTGAATAATCGGAAGGACAAGTTGTAAAGATACTTTAGTGTTCAAAAAGTGCATTGTAAACTGAGGACAGATTCATATGGACATTTTAGGGATTGTCAATATTAGAGCAACTATAAAAAAAGTGCTGTTTTTTATGCCTTGCCTTTCAAAGTGTACATTGATGAGAAAATAGCCCCTGACTTCTTCCATATTTATGTTTCATAAGGTATCTTATGACATACACTAAATGATGCTTAGTAGTAGTATCATATCCAACTTTCTCACTCAGCTCAACAGCAGATACTGGAAAACATTTTACTTTATATTTTGCTATGTACATCCCAATTCCTCATATTTGATAACTAAAATTTTTGCTGTATGAAGCTTTAGTATGTTGTAAGATTGTGTGTTAATGTAAAGTGTGACACATTTTGTGAAGTGTCATATCTCGGCCCATTTTTCTGATGAGTAAGAAAGCCAACCACAGTTTTTAGAACACTTCTGTCAATATTATATGAGGACCCCGGAGGTCAAGGGGTCTAAGTGACAAAATCATAGTTTCGAGAAAACGCAAGTCAAAGTTTAACGGTTTTCGTAGGAGGGGACATGAGATTTTCACCATTTCGAACATTTCAGATGAATAATTACCAATGATAATAAATAAGTAGAACATCCGGTTTATAGTTGATACATACAAAGAATGGGCAATACGCACTTGACCCCTTTACTCCTCACTTACAGAGTACATACTCAATATAACATACATTTATTGTTATAACAGGATACAGTATTGCATCAACAGGCTACTGATTGATTTACAAAATACAAATATTCGGGTTTAACACTTATCAACATGTATCACTATCATCATCTGTGTCATAGATGTTGCTACCCAAGTTCATAGAGTCGTCGTCATCATCATCATCCACACGAGTACTAGGTGCAAATGGTTCACTAGTCTTTGTTTCATGGGATTAACGTTCATAAAATTGGTGGTGTATCAGTGGCACAAATTGCAGAAGTTCCATCAGGTCTTCATATTTTGTATACGAGGGTATTTCGGAAAGTAAAGATACACTGTACGCCAGAGGAACAGGAGAGTTTTGGCGAGCAAGTTGGCAACACTGGTGTTAACTTTGAACCGTTAGCTTTCTCCTCACGGTTGTTCGGCAGTTGAACGTTGCTTCTGGTTGGAGTAGGTCGTGTTTAAAATGGCTTCGCCGATTCAGAATCCCGCCAAATGCGAAGTGCGTTCCGTCATACGTTTTCTTCATGCAAAAGGTCAGCGACCAGCGGATATTCACAAAGAAATTGTTTCTGTTTATGGGAACATTATGAATCGACAAAATGTAACGAAATGGTGTCGTCATTTCTCTGAAGGTAGGACCGATGTTCATGACGAACAAAGAACAGGTCGGCCATCTGTGATCTTTGATTCCCTACTTCGGAGAACAGAGGAAGCAATTCGTGTGAATAGACGTCTCACATTGAAAGAATTGCATCAGATCATACCGGACGTGTCAATGACAACTCTTTATGATATTGTGACTGTCAAGTTAGGGTACAGGAAATTGTGTGCGCGCTGGGTTCCAAAACTGTTAACGGCAGAACACAAAAAGAAAAGGATGGGCTTTGCATTTGACTTCCTCACACGCTATGCTAAAGTAGGTGATGAGTTCCTTGATCACATTGTGACAGGTGACGAGACATGGGTTTATCACCATACATCTGAAGCCAAGCAACAATCAATGCGATGGCGCCATTCGAATTCACCAAAAGCCAAGAAATACAAAATGTCGATTTCAGCGAAGAAAATAGTGGTTTCTGTTTTTTGGGACAGACAAGGCATTCTTCTGTTAGAATTTATGCCTCCTGGAATGACAATTAATGCTGCTGCATATTGCCAGACTTTGAAACATTGAAACAGCCCGGACCTTGCGCCCACCGACTTCCATGTCTTCCGTTACCTGAAGTCACATCTTGGTGGAAAATCATTCCACGCCGATGAAGAGATCAAAGATGAAGTTGAAATGTGGTTCCATCAACAGGCGGCAACCTTCTATGACTGTGGGATACAAAAGCTTGTGCGCCGACTTAACAAATGTTTGGATAACGGGGGTGATTATGTCGAAAAATAACAAATATTCCAGTTAATAAGATGTAACTGATGTTTCCTAAATAAATGTTCTATTTAAGGACTGTGAGCCACTGTATCTTTACTTTTCGAAATGCCCTCGTATTTTAGTTTTGGCTTCACAGAAATGGATTGAAGACTGGGAAGTTGTTCAGGGCATTTTTCCTGTTCGTTGTTTTCTCGTTGGCAGTTTCTGGTAAGGCAGAATACCTTCAGCTGATGTTGTCTTATAAAAAAGGGTATTTGGGTTTGCCTTTTCAAAATGAAGTACCTGCATTGCTTGTATCCATGGCACAGTGTTCCTAAAGTACCAGTTTAGTAGTTGAATATCAATGAAGTCTTCAGCCGTCATTTTAGTAACAACAAATTTTCGACTTGCTGTGGCAGCTAGATTCATCCAGTCTTCTGGTATATAAATGTCACATTGGTTCCTCTTCTTTTAAGTTCAGTGATTCCGAAGTCCTGATCACATTCATTGTATGAATGTCCAGAAACGAGGAAATAGTGATCAACTGTTTCAATTTGGGTGTTTGTAACAATATAACACAAAAATTTTAGTATTAGATGGCTCTTGTTCTGGCGTCCACAGTTGTCTCTGAAGACTGAGATGTGCTTCACAGTGTGAGAAAGACGCTGGATACACTTCAGCAGGCAAGATGCTATCTCCTGGCAACTCCCACTTGCCTGCCCTTCATGCCACATAAATGTATGGGCAGTACCACTGATTAAATTATGCATATTGAGGTTGTAAGTCCACAACTGTTGCATATAGTAGGCTTTCGAGTTTGTCACATGCAGTGTCGGTAACATCTTTTGAAGATCAAAGCATATTGTAACTTGGTTATCGTCCTTTAATTCCTTGCATTTTCTTTTGGCTTCTTTTCCTGCTTCTGCCTACCTGAGATGAAATTCTTTTTCAACTTCAGCTGCCTTTTTTTCATCAGGCGTACCATGTACAATATTCATTTGCAAATTGTAACTTGTATCAGTATGAGACCTGTGAAAGCTTAGGTTAAATTGTGTCCTGAATATATTTCTGTACAAACTTTCACTTTCAGGTTTCACTTTTTTGTCTTCATGGCAAACTGTACTTTTGGTTTGGAGCCTTTGCTCTACTATAATGGTTTGAGTACATTGGGAATCTTCTTATATGCTTCTTGATTATTGCAATTCTGTTTGCTGGAATTTTATTTGGGGGCTCCTTCCTTCCCAGTTTGTCACGTGGTGAAATGCCAGATTGCCAGATGAGTTTTTTTTTTTTTTTTTTTTTTTTTTTTGTTATTGATAACGTTTCTTATCCTTTTGTTAGATATGTCAAACATTTTTACAAAAAAAGTTTTGCACACTCTAAAACCATCCAGTTTATAACTACATGATATGACTGTGCATAACAGCTGTGGTTTCCTTCCTCAACACAGGCTGTACGTCTATGGCGCCATTCAAGAATGATGTCTGAAGTTCCCAGCTACCTAATTTCCCATAATCTTTAATCCCACACCACTATTCGTGCCAGTTCATTCTTGACATAACAGCCTTTAAGGATGGAAGGGAAAAGTCCACACTCCCACCGAGTGTGAACTGTGTTCCGTGATTCGATTTCTGTGGTTTCAGGGGTCAACCCTTATTGAAATCCATGCCAGTTGACCAATGTGTATGGATGTAAAAAATGTGTATAAGTGGTGTAGGGAGTTCGCAGATGGCCATAAAAGTCCAAACTATCAGAATCCGTAATTGGTTTTGCGATAAAACGCTGTTTACTACATGAAAAAGCATTGGAGACCTTAATTTACGGACAACCCCCATATTTCAACTTCTGCTGAGTCCTGGTCTAGTTTAAATTTATAGAGTAAAAGTCCTTATTGCCTGTATGTGATCATGAAGGATGTTGACTCTAGCCTCGTATCTCATTAACATGTGGAAGTATTTGCCCATTTAATGGCATTTGGCAGTATTATGAAGCATACACTCAATGTTCTACAAGTTGATATTATTATTATATGATCTAGAGGCATGTTTTTTTTTTAAGTTGAAATGTACACTGAAACATGTCCGGCAATATTGTGACATGTGGTACAATGATATGTGTCTACAAAGTCTACTGGATGATCAGCCATTGCCTGCGGATAGCACTTACTGTGTGCATTTCATCTCTCCCACTAATATACAGAGTATCAGTACACAGTGTGATGTCCTTTCATGGCAATATAGGATTCACAATGGCTCTCTGTGCTGTGGATCAGACCATGTCCCAAAAGCTCCCACTGGAGGGCTTCTGTCCTTCAGCTTAGCATTATATGCATTTTCAGTCTGATTGAGATCCAGGTAACAAGTTGACCAGCCTAGACACATCATGACCATATATTGCAGTCCTCATCTGCTGGACCAGTCCTGTTTAGTCAAGCATTTTCACCCGCCAGATGAAACTCAGATTCATCAACACAATGATAAAACTCGTGTATCGCTACAACATGTCAACCATGAAGACTGCATTGATCAAAGTACTCCTAGGAAAAACATATGGTAACATAGGCTCCTAAACCTTAGATCTATCAATCCCTTCCCACTATATTGGCAGGATTGTAACATGTCTGAGTGGCACAGCACTTTCTTCACTATATCCAGTGTTTTAATTTTATATGCAGTCTTTTGTATACTAGGCACAAAGTCCCTTTCTTTCTTAAGAACTTATAGTATTTTCTGTAAAGAGCCACTGCATATGGTTTTGATGTACTATAAGCTTCGATAAAATTCCAACTTTTTATGTGGTATTATAATACCTTTGGTTATCCTCACTGGATACATGTTAATGAAATTCAATAAAAGTGTACGAACATATTGTGTCTATCATCAAAGTGATGGGCTCTGTACTCTTCATGCAATTGATGGTCCTTCAAGAGTTGAATAACTTATTGTACTGTAAATGAATTAGTGACTAAATGTTGCATATCTACAGAGTCCTCCAATGTGAGACTAATGCCTCATAGTCTTACTACCCATAAGTAAGTCTCTCCACATCGAACCTAATGAGATACCAATGAAAATATTGTCCATTGCTCTGTTGGGAATGTCGTAGTTGACAGTTAATGGTGAAGAAGCTGCTCCACTACTTTTTTCTATGTGCAGTGACCACAAAAGTCAATGCAGTAGCCCCTGTGTATTACAAAGTATTATACTACTGTATTTCTTGTAAATAAAATGTTAATATAGTTTCAGATTTGCTCACAAAGCTCTGTAAATCACTGTCACTAAAATTTAGCTTCCCATCTGGCCATACAAATTTAGGATTTCAATGAGTTCTCAAAATGGCTTAAGGCAAATGCTAGGATATTTCCTTTGGAAGGGCATGGCCGATTGCCTTCCCCATCGTTCACTAATCCGAGCTTGCACTCTCCCTCTAATGACCTCGTTCTTGATGGGATGTTAAACAATAATCTTCCGTCCTTTTTGGTAACATCTTAGTGTGTGTATCAGACAGGTAAAATTTCTCACTGGAATTTCTAGATTTTATTAATCGTGGGTGACACTGATAATTGAGGGGAGGAGAATTCTTTCCTGCAGACTTTTCAAACAACTGACATGAATGATGTATGACAACTTTGAAAATATTTCTCAAAAGAAGTGCACTGATTTGGTTGGTTGATGCAGAATGAAATTCCTCTAAAACACATGCTTTCTGCCTGAGAACAAAGTTGCCACTTTGCTTTGTGGTTTGATACTCACCCCCCCTCCCCCCCCCCACCCCCACCCCTCCTCTTCAGATTAACTGAAACGATGTTTGCTCCGACTGTTATTTGAATGCAACTTTCATGTCTGAAGCCACCCAGTGACAAAATGGAGAACATATATGCCATGCCCTTTGTGAATGTAGTAAAAGTAAAGAAAGATAAAAATGAGGAGGAAAGCACGTGCAAGTGTCAGTTTTAGGTCTTTTATAGAACATATCAAAATCCTTCTGCACCACTATACTCACAATTTATAAAATCTTAATCAGCTAATTTAAATTTTGAACAGCTGACTGTAGAATTTATGAAAATTCTACCTTTGCACTAATACTAAAACCATTGTTTTCTCTCACTTCTGCACTCAATCAGTCACTGAGATCAAGTCCAGGCATTTGGCCTTCCCTCCTGATGGATACTTGAATTGTAATGCTTCAGTATTCCGTCACTCATGGTTACATGCCATAAGTAGCATTTCCACTTTCCACGAGTCACTGTTGCTCTAAAGCTACTATGTTTTGATCAACTAAACAAGCATAATTTAGTGAGGCAAATTTTATCAATAAAATTGTATAATCATGTGCTAAGATACTGATAAGCTGTATGGAGTGTGGTAGGTGGCCGTAGGAGAGAGCTGATATATTAAAGCATACAGACTGACGTGATGGAGCAAATTGTGTGGCAGATCACCATCTGGCAAAGCTTGCTCCGTTGGTGGCCCCATCTGACCCACCACATATGACAACATGTCCTATGCACATGGACTTGGATACAGGTGTGAACAATGCAGATGGTCTTCCTAATGTGCCACAACACTAGTTTCAGCTGTCAGAAGAAGTGTAGAAGTGTCAAGAAGCATCAGCAGTGCTGATCCACATGGACAACAAAAAGCAGGACAAGTGGCAAACATTAACCAAAGAAGAGGCAGGGGATTCCGTTGCAGAAACTAGTGCTGTGGGCCTTGTCTGGATGACCATGGAGTCCAAATGCGTGGCTCACCTGGCACAAATACAAACCGAAACCTCCTCCACCAACCCGTTTCAAGCATAGTTGGAGTAACACAGGTTGGCCGTACAAATGGCCACCAATTCTCCCATTGCAGAAGAGACCAGCTCCCACATGGTGTGTGGAGCTAGGAGGTTTAAGCAAAGTCCACCACCAGTCATCACCTAAGTGAAGGAAGTCTACAGAGGCTTCATGCAGTGCCTGAGACAGTGAATGACTGCTGCCTATAATGTGAGGGCTTCGGGAACAGATATGATGTGGATACAGCTTGATAATACTGAAGACTATAGGAGACTGACGAGTAAAGTGGTAGCACATTCACAGCTATTCTATAAAAATGCCACCACCCCAAGAGAAGCTCATCAAAGCAGTTTTTAAGGAATTCCCACACCTCGCAAACCTTGAGCCCTCTAAGAAGAGGTGAAGGACCTCGAATTAGGTGTACACATTGTGGTGTGCACAAGCCACCTCTAACACACAAAGAGATCCAGACACTCATAGTTATCACAACCGATAAATCGAGAACAGGGAACACTTTCAGGTGACGCAGATAGCCAATACAGTGGTCACCGTTGAGTCACTAATGCACAGGACAGGCTCACTGCAGTGCTTCCACTGCCAAAGAGTGGGGCATGTGGCACACAACTGTTCCTTATATGAGGCATGTGTGAAGTGTGTAGGCAATCAAGCAAGTACACAATGCCCACATCTGAAGACTTGTTGCGATATAAGAAATTTTGCGACAAGTAAATTGCGAACTACAGTGACTGTGAGAAGTTTGAAGCCTCAGTAACTCACCAGTGCGGCATACCATAAGAGCTAAATGCTGTGCCTGAAGTTCACACACACATGCACTGACAGCAGGAAAGTTGGCCAAAACCACCGGCCTACAATGACGCCAGCCAACAAAGATGATACAACTGCTTCAACTACAGGAGGCAGCCTGTGTGCACCAGAAAGCGTGCCGGGCCCAGCACACAAGAGGGGCAGTGAGATGATCTCCCAGGGGCAGCCCCACTGCCCAGAGAACAGATAGTATATCAACAATCTGGCAGGCAGCAGTAATGGCAATGCTACAGCTGCCATTTGTGCTGAAACACCACCCACCCTCTGCATCCAGTATGATCTAGCTTTGTCCCACCCTCTACATCCAGTATAATCTAGCTTTGTTAATTGCCATGCTAATTGCAGTTCTTGAGATGGTTTTACACCTCGTTGAGACACTGCAGCAGGTCTCTGGGGCTTTGATGAAGGCTCCCCAAGAAGCCCACTCTCAGTGTGCTGATTTCCACAGTGCTGGCTGCCCGCCTGTGAATGAGATAGATGGAAAAGAAGAAAGAGAGATGACAACACAACAAGAGAAGCTAAAAATGTTCTACATTTATGGATCATGGAGGCTGAGCACTTTGTGCTCAAATTCTGTCAATACCAGGGGGAAATCATCCCATGAATGAGATCCTCAGTCTGATCAGCTTCAGAATGTAGAGCCTAACAGTGAGGAGGTAAATTTCCACTCTGCATCTTCTCTCATGTTTGATCTTCTATAAGTGTATTGCAGTTGTCTGTATGAGAAAACTCTTGGTAAAAGAAAAGATTTTGTAGTTTTTATCCTAATCCAGCAGTTCAAAAGTTAAGAATCGGGTGCCCTGTTTTGCTGCTACTTTTTCTATAACAAGTGCACCACTCTGTAGTCTGGTAGTTTGAAAAAAAGGAGAGACTTTACTTGGGGGTACCACTGTCCTTTTTTCAGGACAACTGGGCTCCTAACATTTTTTTAATGGATTGGCTGTTGTAATCTCCACTGTTCCTTACCCTCGACACCATAATGTGTAACATTGAGTCTGATACTACTGTTGTTAAAGGAATGTCCAGGAATCACCAAAAATCATAAGAACAAGTATTCATCACAATAGCCTCTGGCAGTTCCACAATATCATTCTTTAAATTCACTGAAACTGTACAACTACAGAACAATACTGACCACGTAGTGTGTCCGAGATGCCGCATGATGTAATATGACTAAGTTCTTGCAGTGTTGTCTCAGCACCCATTCAAACAAAACTAAGAACAATAACAGTGATGATACAAGCTCACTGCAACTTCAAGCAAAATGCTAGGATTACTATTATTAAAGTTAATATTATTTTAATTATGATAGATTATAAAATTAATAACAAATGAACCACTGGTACAATCTATGCATATGATGTGTCACATAAAAGCTATAACATTATAAAAAACCACAACAAGCCTAATTTTAAGCCGTGCGTGTGTGTGTGTGTGTGTGTGTGTGTGTGTGTGTGTGTGTGTGTGTGTGTGTGTGTGTGTCTAAAGAATTACATTTGAGTTCATTAAAAGTTGATATGCAAATGTGCCAATACTATCAATCCTCCACAGTAACACAACACGAAGGCAGCACGAGTTTCCCCGGAGCCTTACCTAATATTTCTAGTGGATGAATACCCTCAATGTATTTGTAAGTTTCATCAGATTCCTAAACTGGACGTTTTGATGCATCTGTTAACTGTGTGCCGCGCGGGGTAGCCATGCGGTCTGAGGCGCCTTGCCACAGTTCGGCTCCCCCCAGTTGGAGGTTCGAGTCCCCCCTCAGGCATGGATGTATGTGTATTGTCCTTAGCATAAGTTAGTTTTAGTTAGATTAAGTAGTGCGTAAGCCTAGGGACCGATGACCTCAGCAGTTTGGTCCCATAGGAACTTACCACAAATTTCCAAAAATTAACTTTGTAAGTAAATTGTTTCATACTGTGTTGATATTTTAGTGAGAGCTCACAAAATGACAACAACAATTTTGTGTGTTTTTTAGTATCATATATCTATTTGTAATTCACTTTAAATTTGAATGGTGTCCATTTAAGCAACTGTGAACACATTTAATGTGTGTTTCTGCTTTGTAGTCTATGTACTGATTGTTTTCAAACCAAGAGAACTCTCTCTTGAAACTCTCGGGGGAATATAAAATGCATCGCATAGTTTAACAAACAATGAATCTGATTTTTCTCTCTTGTTACTACATTTCTGAAAGGTATCTAGTCCAATTTAAAACTTTTTTGAACCTGAATTACAGAATACCAAATACATTTGAAAATAGCCTGAGAATTTTATCAGTCGATTTGAGCTTTATAATTGGTTTGGCACGGGTAGAACAGTGTTGTAATAAACTCAATACTTGGGAGTGTATATTTATGACCACCAAGAGGAAATCGCAGGCTTGAGAATATTTCATGGATATTCTAGAAAATAATGTATGTCGTCATATTTCTTTCTGGTATATTAGTTTTGAAAGCCAAAATACAATGTGAATGATTCGCCATTTAAAGAACACTGAAATATTTCATGGCAGTCAGGCATCAACTAGTAGTTGTTCTTTGTAGGTTACTAATGCAGGTATGACTTATACCAACAGTATGTTGCCATTTTCTGGGGGTGAAAGTTTTTTTTTTTTCCTTTACATGTATTAGTAATAAATTTTTTTTATTGCATCACTATGTATGGTACCTATACATGGATCAGTTTTCTTTGTAGTACCCTTATGTAATTACCAACTTCCTTATTCACCTCTGCTTTACCTTCAAGTACACTATGAGTGAAATTTATTTGAACACACATATATTACAGCTTTGGAGCCTGTTTAGAATACAAGTCACTGTGTTAATGAGAATATGTGCCACAGATTGTACTTACTATAGTATTTGGTTTACACATGCAAAGGAAACAGTGTGTCAAATAAAATAAAATAAAGCTTTAAGCAGCTTTCCATTTCAAATGTGCAACATATATTTATACCCTAGGATTTTTAACTGTTTAAATTCTCATGATACATTCAGTTGATGTTATCTGGAAAAAGGTGTTCTGGCGTGAAAGCAAAATAACGTTTATTGTCACGTGGGGTGGGGGACTTCAAGTGAAGAAGGAAGACCTTTTGCATTGAGTGCAAAAATTGAGAAAGTGGCAACTACTGTCAAAAAGAATTTGGTAGTTTCATTTCAAAAGCAAAGTTGCACTAAACCAGATGAAAGTTCTAAAAGTTCTCGAATAGAATATAATAACGTAACAAGGCTTTTACTAAGAGCAGGAAATTTTACCTGCATTACAAAAGACAAACACATCTAATTTCATTCATAAAAACATGATCAAAAAGTTAATAGGTTCTATGAACATGTCAATAACAGCCATTTGATGGATGGCAAGAAAGACTGTTTTTCTGTGAAAAAAATGGTATTAAGATACAGAGACAAAAAGTTAATATTGTGTAATTTAAATGAACTATTCACTGAATTCAAAAAAGAAAATCCTGACATTAAAATTAGAAGGTCGAAATTTTGCGAGTTGAGACTGACATGATGTATTGTTGCAGGGGCGCCTGGCACCTATCATGTTTGCACTTGTTTGTATCACCAAAATGTAAAGTTGATAATAGATGGGGCCAATCTTAAAGATAACTATAAAAACCTTTTGGAAGTTCTGGTTGGCAATATTGACAGTTACAATTGTATGATCACAGAAAAATGTCAATACTGTCCAAGCAGACAAGCTTTACTTGACATGGTTGAAGAACTGGATGCTTGACAATATAGAATACAAGAAATGGGTGACCAGACATAATCAAAACAGTGACAGTTACAAAACCATGAGAATAGACTTCTGAAGTTTTGGTAGCTAACCTTAAAAACTGAAAATGCATCATTTCATTGCCAAAGCTCAGGGTAAATTTCTGAAAAACAAAAAGCAAACCTTGGCACTTGACGAATGCTTAGTTCTTGCTGACTTTTCTGAAGACTATTCCTTTGTTTGTCAAGATTTACAAGGGCACCACTGGTTAAACAACCATGCCATGTGAAAATGCGTGTGATGGCGTCAGCGGTACAACAAAGTGAGCTGTCACATAAGCAAGTCTACAGTGAACCTATGAGAATCAGATCTTGACACCTCAAGAAATGTTTAAATTCTGTAAAGAACAGGTAAAAGAGATTACCTATGTTTTTGTAAAATGTGAGGAAATAAAAGAACTCTATGCTAGTGTCTTAGAGGAAAGCTTCAACACTTGCCAGATGATTAAAGGCATCCGATCTTTTCA
This sequence comes from Schistocerca piceifrons, assembly GCF_021461385.2. NCBI lineage: Eukaryota > Metazoa > Arthropoda > Insecta > Orthoptera > Acrididae > Schistocerca > Schistocerca piceifrons. The sequence goes on along the minus strand of NC_060149.1, from coordinate 419,298,622 downwards.
TCGCTTTATACCTCAGTCACACAACTTGCTCAAATGAAACTTCACCAATGCAGAAAACTTGTATCGCTGACATTTCAAAGTGAGGACATAGTGGCTTGTGTTCATGGTGAACAGTGGTGGATTGCCGAAGTTGGTAATATTGATTGTCAAAACCAAGATGTGCATGTTATATTTTACCACCCACCATAACCAAGATTCTCATCTAAAAAAGTTGAAAAGGATCAAGTCTGGATGACTGTTAAAAATGTACTGAAGAAGCTGTCTCTCCTGGCATTTACAACAGCAACTGGGCAAACTTATAACCTAATGCCCAAATTGGGTGAAGTCATTTCTCTGTTGCTCAATGAGCAATGCAGTAAAAACAAATAAGGTGAGAACAAGATAATGTAATTAGATGGCACTTTTTTAAGTGATCATAGAATGTGTTTAAATTATATAACTGATACACTTTATCCATTAGTGCTGATATTAAGAAATGTGTTTTTGGCTCATATTGGTATTTTTTTTTCGCAACTTCCCATTGAATCTCAAAGTTGAAATTTATACTGAAGTTTGATATCATAAAGGTCTATTAAGTGTGTAATTTTCAGATTTTTATCTGGTTCCCTAACAAAGATATTGCAGGTCAAAGAATGAAAAAATAAAAAAATCTTTTTCTTTTTATAAATAGTTGATTTTTTTAAGTGTAAGCACCTCACCATCGATACTCTATAAAAAGTAACCATGCTGTGTAGTGTAATAGCATAAAAAATATTAAGGCTGAGAAATTATTCTGTTTTTGGAAAAACACTGTTCATGTTCAAAAAATGAGTTTAATTTGCAACCAATAACTCTGAGCCATTAAAAAAATATTAAGGAATTCATTCAGCTAGGTGATCGTGATTTTAATTTATAGTCCAGTACGTGCTGAACTAAATGCTTTTTATTTGAAAAGTTTGCGGCATGAAACAAAAATGGCCACTGTTTCTAAATAATAATCAATAAATATGTTTTAAAAATATTTTTGAGTCCACCAAACATGAGGGAATTTGGCCAGTGAATATCAATTTTTTCTGAAATGGTCAAGCAATCAGTGCTGAAAAACTTGGAAAAGACTGACCCATCAGACTATATCAGTGGAACAGTAAACACAACTATATTAATGGAAAACAATAAAATGCATTTATTTCTGAACAACATTGAAACTGGGTTTAGTTCTATGACATTTGTTCTTGCAAATGAACTTGTTTCCATACTAATTTAAAACCAGTGTTCCAGTAAATCAATCAAAAATGATACCATTTAATTTAATATGCATGGGTGAAGTGTTCCTTTTACATGCATAATAACTGTGATTGAGACTGCACCATCTGTGAGCGCTGTATACAGGGCTTTAGGCTTAACTTGATAGCCACACTTTTAGGAAATTGTTATTGCACTAACAGTAGGCTGATTTGCACACCTGTCCAAGAGTGGACAGCACAGTTCAACATTTCTCAACATGCTTTGAGATTCTTCAGAATTTAGCTATTTTTCTCAAATTAGAGGCCAGACAAAGAACTTAACAGTTTCCAAATAAATCACTTTTAAATGCAAGTTATTATCATAAAATAATTTATTCGCTTACAAGTGAATTTTTTACCTGTTCCTTTTTCATATTTCAGTACATGTATATCTTACAATATAAATTTTTAATAGGAACAAATAGAAAAAGAGATTGCAATTTACAGGAGACAGCACCAAGCAGGTTTAACATCGCCTCCGTCAGGCATTTACTTTAGACATGACTCCAAAGAGCAAGCAGTTTAAATTAATGTTTCAGTTCACCAGGATTACTATTTCTTCCAGTTTTTCAGAATAGTATGTGCTTTCTGCAAGTTTTCATCTTTCTGAAAATTCATAAATTCACATTTATTAAATATGTACTAATACAATGATAAACACTAAAAAAGACAGCATAAGACTGAAATATACCTTAATGAAACAGTAACGAACAAAGTTTTCAGCCAGGTTCTTGTGTTCATCAGAATAGAATGCAGATGGTGGTATTCCTTGAAGCTTAACATTTTTCGTCATCCATTTGGTGAAACGATAATCCTTATATTTATCAGTTTCATCATTTAAATTGACTTTAGACTCTGCAATAAAAAAAATCTGAATTATTCTCACTGAACGACTTACATTACACAAGTTACAGATCAAAGTAGCTCAGTTAAATACTCTTTATTTAAAAAAAAAAAAAAAAAAAGAAAAAAAGGCAAAGAAAACAGAGAGAGAGAGAGAGAGAGAGAGAGAGACACCCACATTGTTCCAAAACACTTTGATATGTTAAATGAGATTTAACTGCACTTTAGTGTGTCCAAATTTTCCAATTATTTTATGTTCTTAACAAATTATGTAACTTTTAAAGAGTATGCATTGGTAGCTGAATCTGTCTCAGAGAAAGGATAACTTTTATCGCTGGCAGTGCTTTGTGAATATGAGTGGATCAAGTAGGAATTTGAACCAAATTCCACCCTCTACATTCAGCTGAGGCAGCGAGGGCCAATCACCTTGAAGAGGAACCCAAGCCTAATAAAGCATGGCGGTGTTCAAACAAACATTTGAAGTAAGAACTCCTTTAAAATCATCATCGTCATCCAGGTCGGTCTCCCTTAACCTTGGATCTGAGTTTGCTACCACTTGTTTCCCGTCTGTCCCTTCTTCCCCACAAAAAAAGACACTAATAGTTTTGAAAGCTATGTATAGTGTCTTTGTGCCTACTCCCCTTCCCCCACCCCATCTTCTTTCAATCTCTCTACTGGCAGTACTAGAATTTCACTTCCAGAATGTAATTACTGATCAGCTATTCTGTCTCACAGAGACTTTTAACACACTGTTTCTGAGTAAAGGAACAAATTAAATGATAAATGGTGAGTTCCAGATGTATCCAGCTGGTGACCACAAACTTAATGAGTTGTTAAGCTTGCAATTGCACATCGTGAACAAGCTGTAGACCTACACACATCAAAAAAAGTTTTGCAAAGTTTTGCATCGCCTCAGTTTGGAGAGGTCCGGAACCTGTACAGGAACTTAAGACTAGAGATCAACAAAACATCATTTCTGCCCTTTTTATTGCTCATGAAAACCACACATTTCATGTAGTACCACCATACAGCAAGACCTTGAGTGGGTGGTGGACCAGATTGCCATACACATCGGTACCTCTAATACCCAGTAGCACATCCTCTTGCACTAATGCATGCCTGTATTCATCGTGGCATACTATCCACAAGTTCATCAAGGCACTGTGGGTCCAGATTGTCCCACTCCTCAACGGCGATTCAGCGTAGATCCCTGAGAGCGGTTGGTGGGCCACATCATCCATAAACAGCCCTTTTCAATTTATTCCAGGCATGTTCGACAGGGTTCATGTCTGGAGAACATGCTGGCCACTCTAGTCGAGCGATGTCGTTATCCTGGAGGAACTCATTCATAAGATGCACATGATGGGGGTGTGAATTGTCATCTGTGAAGAAGAATGCCTCGCCAATATGCTGCTGATATGGCTGCACTATCGGTCGGAGGATGGCATCCACTTATTGTACAGCCATTACGGCACCTTACATAACCACCTGCAGCATACGTCAGCCCCACATAGTACCACTCCAAAACAGCATGGAACCTCCACCTTGCTGCACTCGCTGGACAGTGTGTCTAAGGTGTACAGCCTGATGGGGTTACCTCCAAACAAATCTCCAACAATTTTCTGGTTGAAGGCATATGTGACAATCATCGGTTAAGAGAACATGATGCCTATCCTTAGTGATCCATTCGGCATGTTGTTAGGCCCATCTGTACCACACTGCATGGTGTCGTAGTTGCAAAGCTGGACCTCACCATGGACGTCTAGAGTGAAGTTGCGCATCATGCAGCCTATTGCACACAGTTTGAGTCGTAACACGACGTCCTGTAGCTGCACGAAAAGTATTATTCAACATGATGGTGTTGCTGTCAGGGTTCCTGTACAAATTCAGTCACATGACGGTGCCACCTGGGGATGTCAAACACAGAGCAATGGCCTGTTTGAGCTGCCTTTATACTTCAGATTACTTCATAAAATCTCTTGCAAAGCCATGACCTGTAATTCTCTTAAATGACTCTCATGCTTTGGTATTGAATCTTTAACAAAATCTGTATAAGAAAGTGTTAAAGAGTTCTCTTCTTTCTCCAGTTACTTTCCTACTTGCCACAAGATAATAGGATATTACCTTTCATAAAAGGTGTCCTGGAAGGAATGATCAATGTTCAGGGATATGACAGGGATGCTCATGTGAAACAAGAATCATCATACAGACATACGCCCTATTGCAGATGGTTTCCATCATAGAACACAGTTAATATACATATGTTTTGTCCTAGTGGTGCACAAACATACATGTCTTACCCTAATCACTGGATTGGGCTTGGTAGTATAGTTAACTGGTCACCAAGATCACCAGACTTTACACCATTAGATTTTTGTTTATGGGGTTAAATGACGTCTGAGGTGTACAAACGAAAGGTGAATATGCAAGATGAACTGCCCGGTCACATCCCGAATGCTTCTGACTTCATTAGGAAGTGTGCAGTGGCACTCTGACAAGCAACACGTGTTCTCCCAAAATTGTACAGATGCAATGAAGTTGATGGTGGGATATTCAGACATTTATTGTGAGCTGCACAACCGCTGTAATGTGACGCATACGATGATGCCTACCGATGAATGTGTTAAAAGCATGTTGTAATGTTTATTAACTGTTTTACATGTGTACACTTGACAATGTAGTGAATAATACAGAAAATAAATAACAATTTACATTAAATATGTTCTATCTCACAAACCACTCAGTATAGGGCATATGATTGTCCTGTCATATACCTGAATATTTACCATACCTCCTGAGACACACTGTATAAACATGACACCATCCTACAACTCATACTCCCTGTCTCAACATACAAATTCACAGCTGTGGCATTTTGGTCCATATGACAAGCCATGTCAATGCATAGAATTACTATTTCAGCTAAGTAATTTATTACTGGTTGATATTTCCATTATCTTGCAACATATTATTTACATTGCTTCCAAATCCCATACGTACACTAACAAACTTTGGTTAAGACCACAACTGCAGTCCTAGTTGTGGAAATATGTATTGATCACTTGCTCACATTACAATGAACTACTACTGATATACTGATGCACATCATTCAGTACCAATGAGAACTGACCAACAAAAACTGAGACATATTTTTTTTTCCATAGATATTTCTTACTCCGTTTCAATTTTACATGATCTTTTTTAAAGTACTACCCTCCCACTTGAATGCACTTTTCATAGTGTCTCTGTCAGCTCTCGAACACATGGTGTAGGCCATTCTTTGTCAGGTCCTTGAAAATCATCTTACTTTCCTTGAGCAATACTTCAGAGTTCTCAAATCAAATGCCCTGAAGTTCTGCCTTTAGTGATGAGAATAAAAAGCAAAAATCACTGGGTGAAAGATCAGTCCTATAAGGCAGATGCGGTACACAAATAATGTCGACTAAGCCAGAAACTGCTGGACTTAACTTCCGACATGAGACCCTGCATTGGCATTATGAAGTTGCGACCCACTCATGAGGAAGTTCTTGTCGCTTGCTTGCAATGTGCTTTCTTGGGTTAGCCAACATGTATGTATAGTATGTTGCTGTAACCATAGTATTGGGGAGGATTAGTGAGTATTTGATACGAGTTGTCGGCTTTGAGCAGTGACATAGGAAATATGTGACAAACGCCGTAAACAATATGGTGACCATAATATGATTTTATTGGCAATTTTTCAGACAGACTAAGCTACAGAGCAGTCTTATCACATTCGTAGGCTTTGCCAACTAACAACAGAACTGTGAATATATGCACCAAAAGGTAACATGACAGCAGCCATTAACATTATGTCACTGGTCAAAGCCGATGATTCATCTCAAACATCCCTCTTGACCCAATCATTCCATGATAGTAACAAAACTGATCATCATCACTTTTCTTGCAGATGGAACAATTTTCACCTTTTTTGGTGTTGGAAAAACCGGCGATTTCCAAACACTGTTTTGTCTCATTTCCCTTCAGGATCATAATGATGCAGCCATGACTTATCACCAGTGAGAAATCTATTACGAAATATATCCCCTCCATCAACAAAGAGACGCAGCACCTCACGGCTTGTATGAGAATGGAAAAGATACAGGACTCAGGAGGTCCGTTCGGGTAAAGTATCACAAATGAGTGCAACCATTTTTAAATTGTCTCTACTGCGCATGAGCAGCTTCGTGATAGTTCGACCATCAGAACCCTTTGGCTTTAGTCGAACTGCTCGAACACACATTTGGCATGTTTCGTTGTCTGACCACCTGTACCCCGAGTTGACACCTCTGCTCTATTCGCATTGCTCAAATGTTTCTGATTTAAATAATGAAACAGTGCACTGGGTACGTATTTTTTTCATGCTTAGCAATATGCATTTCGGAAATTTATTCTTATTGTCAAGTAAAAATATATACATAAGTATTTTATATGTTGTTTGTATGTGTGTTGTGCATCTCTAGCACTGTATTGTGTTGTCTTTTTGATGTTAAGGCACTGTATTGTGACTGACTCCTACATTATGCAGAAAAGCACATGCGCACACACACTGAAATTTCACAAACAGTATGAGTGACGGTTTGCGTGTGTCTGGTTTTCTGCACAATTGAGAAGGCACAGCATGTTATAACCATAAAAAGACAGCTATGGCGCAAGACAGCAACACAAAAAATATTTAAGTAAATATTTGATCATCATAAAGAGAAATTTTTGAAATGCATCATGCGAAGCATGGAAAAACATGTAAGTGGTGCAATGTTTCATTACCGTATTTAAAGAATAAAATTTCCATAAACATCAATTATGATGAATGAAACTGAGTCAAACGTTTTTGCTTCCCACTTGTGGTCAAAACTTCTTGGAGAACCACTGATACAAAACGTAGATGAGTATGTGCCAAGCAAGGTCGTAAGAGATGGAAAAGAGCCACCGTGGTACAACAACCGAGTTAGAAAACTGCTGCGGAAGCAAAGGAAACTTTTGAAAGCAACATTAACAGAGAATAGTGAGATCCCTCTGCTTTTGATACCCCAGGCTATATATGGAATGCATTTCGACAGAAAAATCCTTCAAGAGAATAAAATCACATTAGCCACAACTCAAACAGCTTTCACCCAGTCACAAACCATGCGGATTGCAAGAATGCCTGTGTCGAATGCATCCACACGGTTTGCAACTGTATCTTGAACGAACCTAGGGTTTTGCACTATCCCCACCACGCCATCCCAGGTCTAATCAAGCAAGCAATGAAAAATCAGAATTGGAAGGCCAATGGGAAAGCGCTGTTTCATCAGCGAGCATGTAAACTGTGGGAAAATTCAATTCAATTGGGGATTTTGTGGGGAGTGGCATTATGTGGGGAATATGCATGCATTTTAATATTTTACTATTTATTAATACAGCACAGCTGTAACATCGATAATTTGATGGTTGCTGAGTTTGTTGCTGGTGTTGATTCTAATGATTTTCAAGACCTTCAGCTCAGAATGAGTTTCATGGAGATTTCAAGCAATCTTGTATAAACCGGGTAGATAAATGCTCTTTTATACACAGATATTACTTGAGTGAAACTGAACATAAAATGGCTGAGCGCATGCACAGAGCAAAGCATTGTTCCCCTTCCACATTCTGTTTGCTGGGCAATACTCTCTCGCTACTCTTCAGCTCACAGAGCATGTATTCTAACATATTCAACTGCTTACATTTTGTTTTCATTCCTTGGGAAATAAGAACAATTTTGCGCAAAAATGGATAAATGTTTGCTGGAAGTTGTAGATAGAAAGGAAGAAACTAATTGTAAGGTCGGTTACTAACTAAATTTGTTTGCATTCTTTAAAACATTTCACATATAACTTGTTCACTTTTTAATGATACCTGTGGTTATATTCCGGTCTAGAGTCATCGGCGGTAGTCCAGAGGTTTTCCTGCTACTTTCAAACTCCTGCCAGTCTTTACTAAATATTGTTGTGTGATGGTACATTAGTAATTAATGCAGTGAAAGGTTTATTGTTGTTGTTGTTGTTGTTGGTGTTGGTTTTCTGGGCATTGCAAATGCACGTGATACATGATAGTGAAGAAAATGTTCATAGCACAGTATCACCAACATCTTGAACACCTCAAAGGTGTGTAATTCGACTGTAAAGGTTTAACAAATAAATTAACTATCATACCTATCTTACTCATTGAATATTTGTTTCAGAATTGGCTTTATCATTTTCCATGTTGCAAACAAGCTCCATTTGTGAACATGACTGCCTTTGTACAGAATGCTTCCATAAAACCTTCTTAGTTCTTACTTATGTGGATTACATAAATTTCTACAATCACAAGGCTCTTACGAACAAGGTTGGACAATAACAATTTTGCTCTCCCATTGGCTGGCTGCTGTGACATCAGCAAGGAACTGTGTGTTCCAGCAGATTACATAGCCTATGCATTTACGTGGAGTTTTTGACAAAGGACTTTGTTTCTATCAGATTACTTTGAAATGTTAAGTGCTTTTCTGCTGCTAAAATGTTACTGTTAAATCATCTATATCATATTCGATTGTAGCTTTATGACTCATACATCAGTAATATACCAGATCACTATCTATTCTGGTATCTTTTAAAATGATAATGTTCGGCCTTTGTCATCGTATTTGAACAGTGGAACAGTTGGAATCACGGGTACTTAGGTTTAACTTAATGCCACAAATTCCTTTTTAGATGCTCATGTTTTCATTGTCACTTTCAAAGCACTTGGCAACTGTTCGAAGACGGTATAGTCAATTAGAACTACACTGTGTGCTGAGGAAATCATATTGCTTATTTCCGATGTTGCAGAAAAATGGTTTGAGATAACTGTTTACGATGAAAACTATTAGCTTTTCACATGTGGTGAAAACTGTCTGAACACATGTTATTACTCTAGTAAACAGCACAGATCATATGAAGAATATGAGCATCATAAAATCAACTGGTCATAGTCAATTACATGTAATTACACTTGAATACCAACTGTTACATTGAAATAAGTTCAGCAGAAGACTTTGACATACACTATGTGATCAGAAGTATCCAGACACCTGGCTGAAAATGACTTACAAGTTCGTGGTGCCCTCCATCGGTAATGCTGGAATTCAATATGGTGTTGGCCCACCCTTAGCATTGATGACAGCTTCCACTCTCCCAGGCATACGTTCAATCAGGTGCTGGAAGGTCCCTTGGGGAATGGCAGCCAATTCTTCATGGAGTGCTGCTCTGAGGAGAGGTATCGATGTCGGTCGGCGAGGCCTGGCATGAAGTCGGCATTCCAAAACATCCCAAAGGTGTTCTATAGGATTCAGGTCTGGACTCTGCAGGCCAGTCCATTAGAGGAATGTTATTGTCATGTAACCACTCTACCACAAGTTGTGCATTATGAACAGGTGCTTGACCGTGTTGAAAGATGCAACCGCCATCCCCGAATTGCTCTTCAATAGTGGGAAGCAAGAAGGTGCTTAAAACATCAATGAAGGCCTGTGCTGTGATAGTTCCATGCAAAACAACAAGGGGAGCAAGGCCCCCTCCATGAAAAACATGACTACACCATACCACCACCACCTTCGAATTTTACTGTTGGCACTACACACACTGGTAGATGACATTCACCGGGCATTCGCCATACCCACACCCTGCCATCGGATCGCCACATTGTGTACCGTGATTTGTAACTTCACACAATGTTTCTCCACTGTTGAATCGTCCAGTGTTTCCGCTCCTTACACCAAGCGAGGCATCATTTGGCATTTACTGGTGTGATGTGTGGCTTACGAACTGCCGCAAGACCATGAAATTAAAGTTTTCTCACCTCCCACCTAACTGTCGTAGTACTTGCAGTGGATCCTGATGCAGTTTGGAATTCCTGTGTGATAGTCTGGATAGATGTTTTCCTATTACACGTTACAACCCTCTTCAACTGTCGGCGGTTTCTGTCAGTCAACAGACAAGGTTGGCCTGTACGCTTTTGTGCTGTACGTGTCTCTTCATGTTTCCCCTTCACTATCACATTGGAAACAGTGGACCTAGAGTTGTTTAGGAGTGTGAAAATCTCGTGTACAGTCATATGACACAAATGACACCTAATCACCTGACCACGTTCAAAATCCACGAGTTCCACGGAGTGCCTCATTCTGCTCTCTCACAATGTCTAATGACTACTGAGGTCGCTGATATGGAGTACCTGGCAGTAGGTGGCAGCACAATGCATCTAATATGAAAAATCTATGTTTTTGGGGGTGTCTGGATACTTTTGATCACATAGTGTAGTTGAAAACTACACTTCACAGGAAACGATGCTTGTTCGTATACCGTTTTTTTCTTGTCGGTAAACCTGCACATCCACTATGTTAAATGTGAAAAATTTGGCCATAGTCAGTTGTATAGATGAGATAATACCGAGAAATGTTGAGAACTATAGTTCAAACATGCTATTACAGTAACTATACACCTTTCAATCCAGTTGCAACATGGATCAGAACTCCTGCACACATTTTGTCTTTTACTAATTTTTTCAGCTCTTCACTACTGCGAAGATAAACGTCACTTTTTCGCTTATTGACAGTGAGCTATTCTGCTTTTTGCTTTTTCTTTCTCCGACAGCTTGCGCAAATTGATGAATGTTTGCATTTTGATGCAATTTTTATTATTTCTCAATGATTCGTGGGGAAGTTCTATATGTATTACACATGAGTTCTTAAAGATACTCCTAATAAACTGTTGCATTTATGTAGTATCTGGACAAACATTAATTCGAATTTGCTCACCATTTCAAACCACATTTCTGAGGAAAAAAGGAACATTATGGTTTTGCGTCTCGTCAAACACACACATTTGTGAGGGGACAAGCATTACTGCAAGGCAAAACTTGGAGGTTGCCACTACATCGCATACGTCTCATCATGATCTGGCTGACAGAGTTTCCAGTCACATAACGCAACACCAACTAATACATATTTCTGAAACGAATAAATGAAAACGAAGAAACTACCACGTATGTTCCAAAAACAAAAAAAGGAGAACAACAAACATAATGTGCAAGCCTTGTGGGGTTGTGTTACATCTTTGAGACCGTTTTGCTGTGTATCATATGAAAGAGAAATACTATGTACCAAAGACAATGCAAACAAACAAATATATGAAGCAAACAAATTTTGTATTTATTTACGTATGTATATTTTCAAAATTTCATGAAAATAGGGGAACAGGGTTGAGAACTTATGAGAACTAACAATGAGATTAGTAAAACTTAACAATCTATAATCTTCCAATAATGTCAAGAATGGCCGGTGACAAGCCAAGTACTCCAAATTAGTGCTGCCGGCGCCAAGCAAATAAATTTGTACGAGATGTGCAGACGGCAAAGCATTAATAGTGGCTCGATGATACATGTGTATATACTACCACATGCTCTGATTCAACCTATTGCACCATGAACAACTGTTAATTCGCTTGAATTCTGCCTGCAATATCTTATGTAATGTGTAGTACCATAGTATAAACCAGCAGAAAAATGGTCCTGTTAGAGCACAAAAAGGTAAATTCGTTGCTACTGGAAAGAGTCTGACAGGATCACGGAAAATTTTGGCATGCAAACATATTCACTCTTTTAACACGAAGCATTCTAAAGCCAGTCTCTCTGGAGTGAAGGCTGCATACCCAGCATCTCCTTCTCATTGCTACTGACTATGTCTCTCTCTCACTGTCTCATTTTTTCCCACTCATTTACAGTATATCCCACTGACTCTGTCTCCTCTATCACTTACACTGTCTGCTTTTGTCTTTCTATGCCACTGCCACTGTCTCCACCATAACCGGGCAGCTCAAAAATGGGTGGGGGGGGGGGGGGGGAATTTTCCCCTGTACCCACAAGTTTAAAATTTCTCCAAGACTGTGAATGATGTCCACTGACCTCCTGTTCTCATTTCCTCTGTCTCCGCTCTCTTTTCCTTTCAGTGCTTCTATCTCTTTTTCTTTAATTGCCACTGCCTCTCACTGACCATGAACATTTCCTCTCTCTTTGGCCACTCACTGACCATGAATATTTCATCTCATTGGCTCCCATTGCTATGGTCTTCATTCATCTATCTCTCTCACACTGGCAGTTTCTCTCCCCCAACACCACTGCCTCCTCTCTCTCTCTCTCTCTCTCTCTCTCTCTCTCTCTCTCTCTCTCTCTCTCTCCCACTCACACTGTCTCCTCTCCCCTCCACTGTTGCTGTCTCTCTGCTATTCTCTTTCAGCACAAAGAAGTGTGAATATGTTCACATGCCAAAATTTTTTGAGTTTGACAGAGCACTGAAAGACCTGACTCGAAACAAGGCCCTGGGAGTAGACAATATTCCATTAGAACTACTGACAGCCTTGGGAGAGCCAGTCCTGACAAAACTCTACCATTTGGTGAGCAAGATGTATGAGAAATCTACATCTACATCCATACTCCGCAAGCCACCTGACAGTGTGTGGTGGAGGGTACCTTGAGTACGTCTATCGGTTCTCCCTTCTATTCCAGTCTCGTATTGTTCGTGGAAAGAAGGATTGTCGGTATGCTGCTGTGTTGGCTCTAATCTCTCTGATTTTATCCTCATGGTCTCTTCACGAGATATATGTAGGTGGGAGCAATATACTGCTTGACTACTTGGTGAAGGTGATGTGTTGGCAGAAGAGCCAACACCGTGTAGCTAGAGGAGGCCTAAATGCATGCTTTTAAGCTCACGCAAGCTGGCGTGAGGTCTGGAAAATGACAAGGAATTATAGTAGCCAAAAATAGTACGTAGCTTCTGGAATACTTAACTTTAATCCATAATTGGAGAACATCGCTCTTGATGATACATAATTACAATCTCAATATAAACTGGTAATGGCGCCTTGCTAGGTCGTAGCAAATGACGTAGCTGAAGGCTATGCTAACTATCGTCTCAGCAAATGAGAGCGTATTTGTCAGTGTAGCATCGCTAGCAAAGTCGGCTGTACAACTGTGGCGAGTGCTAGGACGTCTCTCTAGACCTGCCGTGTGGTGGCGCTCGGTCTTCAATCACTGACAGTGGCGACACGCGGGTCCGACTTATACTACCGGACCGCGGCCGATTTAAAGGCTACCACCTAGCAAGTGTGGTGTCTGGCGGTGACACCACAGAGGGTATGTTCTCGAAACTTCAACAAAAGCCCGTACCGAGCTACTGAGCGTCTCTCCTGCAGAGTCTTCCACTGGAGTTTATCTATCATCTCCGTAACGCTTTCGCGATTACCAAATGATCCTGTAACGAAGCACACTGCTCTCTGTTGGATCTTCTCTAGCTCTTCTATCAACCCTATCTGGTACAGTCCCACACTGCTGAGCAGTATTCAAGCAGTGGGCGAACAAGCGTACTGTAACCTACTTCCTTTGTTTTCGGGTTGCATTTCCTTAGGATTCTTCCAATGAATCTCAGTCTGGCATCTGCTTTACTGACGATCATCTTTATATGATCATTCCATTTTAAATCACTCCTAATGCGTACTCCCAGATAATTTATGGAATTAACTGCTTCTAGTTGCTGACCTGCTATATTGTAGCTAAATGATAAGGGATCTTTCTTTCTATGTATTCGCAGCACATTATACTTGTCTACATTGAGATTCAATTGCCATTCCCTGCACCATGCATCAGTTCGCTGCAGATCCTCCTGCATTTCAGTACAATTTTCCATTGTTACAACCTCTCGATATACCACAGCATCATCCGAAAAAAGCCTCAGTGAACTTCCGATGTCATCCACAAGGTCATTTATGTATATTGTGAATAGCAACAGTCCTACGACACTCCCCTGTGGCACACCTCAAATCACTCTTACTTCGGAAGACTTCTCTCCATTGAGAATGACATGCTGTGTTCTGTTACCTAGGAACTCTTCAATCCAATCACACAATACGTGTTCCAAAATTCTACAATTGATCGACGTTAGAGATATAGATCTATAGTTCTGCACATCTGTTCGACGTCCCTTCTTGAAAACGGGGATGACCTGTGCCCTTTTCCAATCCTTTGGAACGCTACGCTCTTCTAGAGACCTAAGGTACACCGCTGCAAGAAGGGGAACAAGTTCCTTTGTGTACTCTGTGTAAAATCGAACTGGTATCCCATCAGGTCCAGCGGCCTTTCCTCTTTTGAGTGATTTTAATTGTTTCTCTATCCCTCTGTCATCTATTTCGATAATACCCTCAGACTTCAATAAGAATATAATAATTCCAATCCCAAAGAAAGCAGGTGTTGATAGATGTGAAAATTACCGAACTATCAGTTTAATAAGTCACAGCTGCAAAATACTACCGCGAATTCTTTACAGACGAATGGAAAAACTGGTAGAAGCCGACCTCGGGGAAGATCAGTTTGGATTCTGTAGAAATGTTGGAACACATGAGGCAATACTGACCTTACGACTTATCTTAGAAGAAAGATTAAGGAATGGCAAACCTACATTTCTAGCATTTGTAGACTTAGAGAAAGCTTTAGCCAACGTTAACTGGAATACTCTCTTTCAAATTCTAAAGGTGGCAGGGGTAAAATACAGGGAGCGAAAGGCTATTTACAATTTGTACAGAAACCAGATGGCAATTATAAGAGTCAAGGGGCATGAAAGGGAAGCAGTGGTTGGGAAGGGAGTGAGACAGGGTTGTAGCCTCTCCCCGATGTTATTCAATCTGTGTATTAAGCAAGCAGTAAAGGAAACAAAAGAAAAGTTCAGAGGTATTAAAATCCATGGAGAAGAAATAAAAACTTTGAGGTTCGCCGATAACATTGTAATTCTGTCAGAGACAGCAAAGGGCTTGGAAGAGCAGTTGAACGGAATAGACAGAGTCTTCAAAGGAGGATATAAGATGAACATCAACAAAAGCGAAACGAGAATAATGGAATGTAGTCGAATTAAGTCGGGTGATGCTGAGGGAATTAGATTAGGAAATGAGACACTTAAAGTAGTAAAGGAGTTTTGCTATTTGGGGAGCAAAATAACTGATGCTGGTCGAAGTAGAGAGGATATAAAATGTAGACTGGCAATGGCAAGGAAAGTGTTTCTGAAGAAGAGAAATTTGTTAACATCAAGTATAGATTTAAGTGTCAGGAAGTCATTTCTGAAAGTATTTGTATGGAGTGTAGCCATGTATGGAAGCGAAACATGGGACGATAAATAGTTTGGACAAGAAGAGAATAGAAGCTTTCAAAATGTGGTGCTACAGAAGAATGCTAAAGATTAGATGGGTAGACCACATAACTAATGAGGAGGTGTTGAATAAAATTGGGGGGGGGGGGGGGGGGGGGGGGAAGAGGAGTTTGTGGCACAACTTGACCAGAAGAAGGGATCAGTTGGTATGGCATATTCTGAGGCATCAAGGATCACAAATTTAGCATTGGAGGGCAGCATGGAGGGTAAAAATCGTAGAGGGAGACCAAGAGATGAATACACTAAGCAGATTCAGAAGGATGTAGGTTGCAGTAAGTACTGGAAGATGATGAAGCTTGCACAGGATAGAGTAGCGTGGAGAGCTGCATCAAACCAGTCTCAGGACTGAAGACAACAACAACAACAACAACAACAACAACAACAACAACATGGGAATACAATCCTCTGGTAAACTCATGAATGGCTATAGTATGAAATTTAATATTTCTTTCCTTAAAGAGATTAATGTTCTGTTAGTCAAGAGGGCAACCAAGATGGAATAACTGTCATCTTACATTTACCAGTATTTATTTAGCAGAACTAACACCTTGATGAAAATATATATTTAGCTCCTCCTGAATACATTGCAAATGTGTTTTAGCCCTGCGTACGCTGTTACTTCAGACAGGTGTCAGATTTGTCATACAGTGAGTTAAACCAAAACTTAATGTAAACTTCTAAAAAAGAAATTTTGCACCACTTGCATATCTTCAAATGAGTGAGTGAAATCTTAGCTTCAAGGAGAGCACAGAATAAAGAATTAGCCCTGTAAAACTAACAGACAATTTTATTTTAAAATAAAATCAAAACAATACGCAAAATAAAGGCAATCTGTTCAAAGTGCAAATCTATGAAATTAAAATCTGCTGCCAAGTTACATTCAGTACTAAGTTGCTCTCTCTACCAGCCTCCAGTGCATTGTAACAAGATTAGATACCCCTTAGAATGCTGTCCACAGGATGGCTGATGCACCGCTCCTTGAAACTGTCTCACTCTGACTGTGGCCCTCTCGATGTCATACAGCTTTCCTCCAACAATGTACTGCTAGTTTCAATTAGTCTTAGCATGCTCAGCTGAGCTTATGTCAGGAAGACATTCCATTAAGCTGATTCCTGCCTCTTGGAGGAAGATGATGATGATGATGATGACACAGGCACAGTACGCTCACACATTGTCGTTCCAAAGACAAATCCAGTGCAGAGATGTTGACTGTAGAGCTTGACAATAAGTTAGTGGACACTTTTCCCAGTATCACACAGCCCTCAAATTACCTTCAATAGCTATGAGAAGCACCCTGAATCTGTACATAATATTGACCCAAAACTTGACAGACCCATTCAGCAGACAACTTCCCATGCTAATACCCTTATGGCAGTACAGTGACAATGTGTGTATGGTCTAAGCTTGAAATGGTACAGCGAAGAATGTTGATAGACTGAACACAGTACTTAAGCCACTTTGTCCCATTCACATTTGGAGAGAGAGTGCTCTGCTGAACTGCATTGAGAATGTAGGTTTACTTTTACTTCCGCTACCTATGTGGTTGTACATAGCAATTTCCTGCAGTCAAAATCATATTGAAGAAGGAAGTTTCCAATAAAAAACAAGTATGAAAGTCATGAGGGTGATACAACACATTTTTCAGCAATTAATATTTGCACAAAACCATAAATTAATTTACCCAAGGGTGACCAGTCAGCAATCATGAAGTATCCTCCTTCTGGAATAGTTGGATTCATACCAACTTCAGACAGGAACTTTGCCATATAGTCTCTCTTTGCTACAAGCTCAGCAGCAAGACTTTCAAAGTAACACTCAGGTGATCCCATTCGTTCAATTTCTATTTCAAATCCTTTTGCTACTGCTTCCTAAACATGCAAAGAAAAGAAAAAAAAGATGTGAGAAAAACAATTTTAGAGCAAACTATGGATAACAAGGTAGCAATTTAAGTTGCTACATATGCTGTTATCAGTCACAATTGAATATTTACAGAGGAAAATACACAGGTCATAAAATCGAAAAGCATATGCTTCTGCCTCCATGACAAAATTTATGTCTTTTCTTTCCAAGGATAGTTTGACTGTACTAACATCAACGAGAAAGCACAGTACTGAAAAATCAACAGATTTCAGAACATATACAATGAAGCAGCACCATAGTTCTGAGTCCACATTAAACTGTATGTCCCCCTATAAATGGCTTGGTAATGCATTTCAAAGGGCAGAGGTAGGCAGGGACATATTACCTCAAATAGGACCATGCCTGTGGTGTCCAAATGAACTTCTGGGTTGATGACAGCTTTGTGTACACAACAAAGAACTGTTACTGTGACATTAAGCAGTGTGACCCTCCATATCAGATATGACAACGAACAGAACATTCACATTTGCCATTAATTACTGAAATTGGGTACTCAAGAAAAATGCTGATATTGTTCAGTGCAAATATTTAAGGACTGATAACAGATCATAAGTTAAAAATGTGTAAAATGGACTGTAACACCTAGAAAAGTGCAAATCATTTCATTAAATCTACTTCTACCAGAGTCATTGACATGATAATGAAAACTTCTCACTGAAATATGAAAAATGGTACTAGAGCATTGACCACTAGATAGGAACACACACACAACCACATGCACAAATGCATTCTTCCTTTTTACCATGCCATGTGTGAATTACAGTTAGTTATTTTAAATATTACCTGCAGTGGTGTTGAGCAAGTGTATACACTGTTCTGATGGACTGCTTGGAGATTTTTCATAAGTGGGGCTGGACCATATGCCCATCCAATTTTCCAGCCAGTAACACTAAAAGTTTTTCCAGCTGAACCAATAGTAATTGTTCGTTCCCACATACCCGGAAGTGATGCTGCAAAAATGTACATATGAATAGTAATACATTATTAACACCAACAAAAAATATGTAAATTAATGGATTGCATTTAGAGTAATATTTTTCAAAGTATAACATTTCAGGAAAAATTTCTTCTTTTGAATTTTATCATCTATTTTGTGAACAATGAGCCCCAAAAAAATTTCCCCTATTTAACTACATTTCACCAGCATCAGGAACAGATGTGTAAAGTCATTAACCCCTGGGCACAGAAGACCATTATTCAAACACGGAATAGAATCAGTCATTTAGGCTACACAAGGAAGTCTATAGTTTGAAAAATGGAAGTCTCATTTATCAAACAATGGAAACTCCCAGTACGAATATCAACAATGTAGGAAAAGACAGATTCCTAATTACAATAAAGAAGACACGTCAAGTTGCAGACAGGCACAATTAAAAGACACTTACATAAAGCTTTCCGTCACAGCCTTCATCAGTAAAACACACACACACACACACACACACACACACACACACACACTCTCTCTCTCTCTCTCTCTCTCTCTCTCTCTCTCTCTTCATGCACACATGGCCACCAACTCAGAGATGCTGGTGTTGGTGGTCGTGTGTGCATGAGGTGTGCTTGCTTGTGTGTGTGAATGGTGGGTGTGTCTCATTTTACCGATGAAGGCTGTGACCGAAAGCTTTATGTAAGCGTCTTTTAATTGTGCCTGTCTGCTACTTGATGTGTCTTCTTTAGGGTAATTAGCAATCTTGTCTTCCTATATTGTTGAAGTCTCATTTATGATACATTCATTAGGGATGGAACACTAGGTCAAATGGGAAAAGAAATGGGTTTGTGGCTTTGTTAAAGAAACCATTCTGACTATAGACATTGTTAGATGTCTTCCACAACAATGAGATACTAAAGCACAAATATAGCTTATACTCTTGATTCTGAAAACACTCAATCTATGTTATGCAAGCATGCCAAAATCGTGTTATTCCAACATGTTGTAAAATGTTAAGGAACCAGATAGTAATAGTAAGAGCTATCTTTGGATATAGTGTCTAGACTTCTGTGGCATTCAATTTGAACACAACTGCCAGCAAACTGAAGTAATACCTTAACAAAGCTACATGACAAAGTTACACAAGTATACAATACACATGCCACAGTGGTTCTTTCACAATGTCAGTCACTGACTGTTTTGTGGAATATTATCATCTTTAAGACCATTCACTTTTGTAATCACTGACTTATGGATACAATTCATCAGTCCTCAGGGAAGACAATGAACAGATAACACAAATGATATTAAAATGTTAAGACAATTAAGAAACTTTTTCTAAGATTAATTTAGTCTCCTGTCACGAGAAGCAATGTCACTGCAGTAGCCACCAGAAAGATCACGGGAGGCGCGCATTGGCACGGTGCGTCACGGACGGTAATTGCCGCAAGTAGAGTCCCGTCCACCAGAGGGCATGCGGGAATTTGGCCGCGACCTCTGCTTGCGGAACAACAACTACAACAACTCCGGCAGCACAGGCTGTGCCCATTCAGTTCACATCGGGCATGCCTAGGACACAGTTCTCGGTCTACGCTAAGTGAAGTGTGACGGAAAACGTGAACCGTGTTACTACAGTCTCTGAACATGTCTTGTCATTTTATGTGCACGAAGAATTCTTAGCAAGTCAACTCAGTGCATGTCACAGTTACAGGAAATGAATTATGTGTAGCACTCAGCCATGGTTTTTTTCACCCAGTCATATAATCATTCTCATGGATCCATCCCAAGTTCTGTTGGATGCAAATATTATGAAATGTCAAAAAAGATTCACCTATCTTCTGAGACAGATGTGATGTTCGAATGACTCTGTGAGACTGCCAGAAAAGTTAATTTAAAAAAAAAAATCTAACTTCCTTTGGGTTGTTTTACAAGGTAAACACCATAGTTTGAACTGTTAAAACTGAATAAATAAAACACACACACACACACACACACACACACACACTATAAGTTGCTATTTTGTTGTACATTCTTCATTTATTTGTAATCAACGTGGAACGTAGTTTTTCAGTAAAGTGAATACAACCTTTTGGAATGGAATAGTTTGTGACAAACATCTAGGTAATGTTTTTGATACTGAACTATGGCAGTGCAGTGATGTAGCACGTCCACATGCTGACCTTGCAAACTGTTCCATTCCATTGTGGTTTAATCACTTCATTAAAATTCAACCAACTGTTCACACAAAAATATTAATAATTTTATGTTATGAGCAAGTGAATCTTCATCTCTACACTAAAGAACAATTTTAAAGCATAAAGAAAACTGAACACTGTACCAATTCGTATATGTTTATTTGGTTTGTAGACAAGCCACTCATAAACTTCATCAGAAATGCATAAAACATTCCATTTCTTGCACAGTTGGGCAATAAGTTCCAGTTCTCTCTGATTGAAGACCTTTCCAACAGGGTTATTAGGAGTGTTTAATATTATTGCTTTAGTTTTGCTATTGAACAGGCCCTCCAGTTCTTTTTCATCCAGCACCCAATCAGAGGAGCTGACTGTACCCTCAGCTTTTTTCTGAAGGGGAAAGAAAAGACAGAAAGAAAATGAATAAATAAAATATACTGAACTGGTATCAATGTTACTGGAAATTCATATTTTGGCAAATGACACACAACAGATACTATAAATCACTTGAAAGCATTTTAAAAGTAATCATCAGTAACAAATACATATATTATGTAAGTACAGGGCCAGCTCTAGGGTAGGGGGCTTGGGAGTTGGGGGAGTGAACAGTGCCACCATCCAGTGTGGTAGGTTTTTGGGGGCGGCTAAATCTTAAATTTTAATATGGTGCCTAAAGGACAAATTAAACAAGGCAATGAAAGTTTTTTTTTTATATAGATGAAGAAGTGTGAGGATAATTTGAAAACCAAAATCATTCACAAAATGTGTTGTCTTACTGGAAACCATCTACAATACTGTGAAACAAATGACAAACAAAAAGGAAGGAAGACCGAGTTTAATGTCCCATCAAATGACAAAGAAAGTGCTGGAGTTGGTCACCTCGGTTGTGTCTTTCAATATAACAAAGATTTCTGCTGGCAGTGTTGGCAACTCTATTTCTACCATGTGCCTCTACCACAGTTGAAATGTACCTACATCCACTGGGAAGCTATTACAGAAGCGAAAAAATTCACAACATGGAAATAAAGATAGATGTCAGCATACGATAGCCTACAAATTTTTTTAAATATTTATAGAAGTACTTCCAAGAAAAACATTTTGTAATAAAGAGAACAAGAATAAGTGAAATAAGCACTGCCCATCATATGCCTTAGTCTTTTGAATCTATACATTGTGAGTAAGGGGAATTTATGCATGGAAAGATGTATGACATCCTTCCTCCACCACTCCCTCCCCTTTGAATATGCCATTAATGACATTTACATTGCTGTTCTTCTTGTAGATGTTAATATTTAAGACATTACGGAAAAAACCTGTCAAACTTTATATTGGAGCTGAAGCAACTAAAATGCATTGTATGAACTGTTTATCCAGTTCCACATCTACATCTATACTCTGCAAACCACCGTGAAATGCATGGCAGAGGGTACATCCCATTGTACCAGTTATCAGGATTTCTTCCCATTCCATTCACGTATGGAGTGCAGGAAAAATAATTGTTTAGATGCCTCTGTGCATACTGTAATTATTTATTTATTTATTTATTTATTTATTTATTGTTCCGTGGGACCACATTTAGGAGAAGTCTCCATGGTCATGGAACGAGTCAATACATGAAATTATAACACGATTGTAGAAACAGATAAAATGAAACAAGTCGTTAGTTTAAATAAAGAAAATCAAGAATGTAACACTGGAATTTGCTTAATTTTTTATCTCTTCCAGGAGCTCCTCGACAGAATAGAAGGAGTGAGCCATGAGGAAACTCTTCAGTTTAGACTTAAAAGTGTTTGGGCTACTGCTAAGATTTTTGAGTTCTTGTGGTAGCTTATTGAAAATGGATGCAGCAGAATACTGCACTCCTTTCTGCACAAGAGTCAAGGAAGTGCATTCCACATGCAGATTTGATTTCTGCCTAGTATTAACTGAGTGAAAGCTGCTAACTCTTGGGAATAAGCTAATATTGCTAACAACAAACGACATTAAAGAAAATACATACTGTGAGGGCAATGTCAAAATTCCCAGACTATTGAATAGGGGTCGACAAGAGGTTTTCGAACTTACACCATACATAGCTCGAACAGCCCGTTTTTGAGCCAAAAATACCCTTTTTGAATCAGAAGAATTACCCCAAAAAATAATACCATATGACATAAGCGTATGAAAATATGCGAAGTATACTACTTTTCGTGTTGAAATGTCACTTATTTCAGATACTGTTCTAATGGTAAATAAAGCGGCATTTAGTTTCTGAACAAGATCCTGAACATGGGCTTTCCACAACAGCTTACTATCTATCTGTACGCCTAGGAACTTGAACTGTTCCGTCTCGCTTATAACATGCCCATTCTGTCTGATTAAAATGTCAGTTCTTGTTGAATTGTGGGTTAGAAACTGTAAAAACTGAGTCTTACTGTGATTTAGCATCAAATTATTTTCCACAAGCCACGAACTTACTTCATGAACTACATTATTTGATAATGTTTCAATATTACACACAAGATCCTTCACTACCAAGGTGGTGTCATCAGCAAACAGAAATATTTTTGAATCACCTGTAATACTAGAAGGCATATCATTTACATAAATAAGGAACAGCAGTGGCCCCAGCACCGACCCTTGGGGAACGCCCCATTTAACAGTGCCCCATTGGGACTGAACATCATTACCACTCTCAATATTGCGGAGGATTACCTTCTGCTTTCTGTTCTTAAAGTAGGAGGCGAACCAATTGTAAGCTACTCCCCTTACTCCATAATGTTCCAACTTCTGCAGTAATATTTTGTGGTCAACACAGTCAAAAGCCTTCGTTAAATCAAAGAAAACACCTAACGTTCTCAACCTTTTATTTAATCCGTCCAAAACCTCACAGAGAAAAGAGAATATAGCATTTTCAGTTGTTAAGCCATTTCTAAAACCAAACTGTACATTTGACAGCAAATTATGTGAATTTAAATGCTGCAGTAACCTTGTATATACAAGCCTCTCGATAACTTTAGCAAACACCGATGGCATAGAAATAGGTCTATAATTGTCAACATTATCCCTGTCTCCCTTTTTATAAAGTGGCTTCACTACCGAGTACTTTAATCGGTCAGGAAACCGACCACTGCTAAAGGAAAAGTTACAGATATGGCTAAGTACTGAGCTAATATACGTGGAACAATACTTCAGTATTCTGCTAGATACCCCGTCATATCCATGAGAGTTCTTGGTCTTTAGTGATTTAATTATTAACTCAATCTCCCTCTTGTCAGTATCATGGAGGAGCATTTCAGGTAACAGTCTCGGAACACTTTTTTCTAAGAGCGCTATATGATTCCCTGTTGGGACTAGGTTTCTATTTAGTTCACCTGCTATATTCAGAAAGTGATTATTAAGTACTGTACATATATGCGACTTATCAGCAACACGGACATCCCCACTACGCACTGATTCTATATCCTCGACCTGTCTCTGCAGACCAGCCACTTCCTTTACGACTGACCATATGGTTTTAATTTTATCCTGAGACTTAGCTATTCTATCTGCATACCACATACTTTTTGCCTTCCTAATAACTTTTTTAAGCACCTTACAATACTGTTTGTAATGGGCTGCTGCATTTAGATTTTGACTGTTTCTAACGTTTTGATATAATTGCCACTTTGTTCTACAAGATATTCTTATCCCTTTAGTCAGCCACCCAGGCTGCCTGTTTGTGCTAGTACCCTGTTTTAAACGTTCTAACGGAAAGCAACTTTCAAAGAGCACGAGAAAAGTCTTGAGGAAAGCATTATATTTATCGTCTACTGTATCAGCACTATAAACATCTTGCCAATCTTGTTCCTTGATAAGGTTTACAAAAGTCTGTACAGCAACTGGATCAGCTTTCCTAAAAAGTTGGTAACTATATTTAACATGTGTTGAAGCACAAAAATCTTTTAGACTTAAAATTTGTGCATCATGATCTGAAAGGCCATTCACTTTTTTGCTAACAGAATGCCCTTCTAATAATGACGAATGAACAAAAATATTGTCTATGGTTGTTCTACTGTTCCCTTGCACTCTCGTTGGAAAGAATACGGTTTGCATAAGATTATATGAATTAAGGAGGTCTACCAGCATCCTTTTCCTTGCACAATCACTTATACAATTAATATTGAAGTCACCACATATAACTAACTTTTTGTATTTCCTATAAAGTGAACCAAGAACCTCCTCTAGCTTTAGCAAAAATGTTGTGAAATCGGAGTCTGGGGATCTATAAATAACAACAGTAAGAAGTTTAGCTCCACTAAATTTAACCACACCTGCACAACATTCAAACACCTTTTCAGTGCAGTACTTTGAAACATCAATTGACTCAAATGGGATACCGTTTTTCACATACATGGCTACTCCCCCACACCGCAAAGAGCTCCTAGAAAAGCTGCCAGCCAACCTGTATCCTGGTAAAGGAAGTCTCTGAATTATCTCCTTATTTAAGAAGTGTTCAGATATACCAATAATTTCAGAGTCAACATCTATAAGCAGTTCACTAACTTTATCTCGAATACCTTGTATATTTTGATGAAATATACTAATTCCCTCATTAATCGGATACCCAAGCTTTGTAGAAAGTGGTTTCTTTGTTAGAGAGACTTCCCTTAAGCAGAAATACCTATCAGCTGACTTCAATCTAAAAAAGGTACAGCTCTAACACCCACAACTACCGGAATTTTCCCATGAGTGATCCCACCACCCCCACCTATGCTGTCACCTATAAGTTTTGCCAACCTCCCCTTCCCATACCTGTTGAGGTGCAGGCCATGTCTGGTGAAACCCGTCCTACTGATAGACTCCACCGACACCACTGAAATGTGACTCATGCCTTCTGTCATCAGCGCACCCCCAAGTCTAATCTTATCCTCACAGTCCCTATGTAAGTGACATAGAGGGGGTTGTAGTATATTCCTAGAGTCATCATTTAAAGCCGTGTCTTGAAACTTCGTTAGTAAACTTTTCAATACAATTTACGTCTATCTTCAGGAATTTGCCACCTCACTTTCTTCAGCATCCCTGTGAAGCTCTCCCACAATTCAAACAAATCTGTGACCATTTGTGCTGTCCTCCTCTGTATACATTCAATATCCCCTGTTAGCCCTATTCGGCACAGGTCCCGCACCCTTGAGCAATATTTTAGAACCAGTCGCACAAGTGGTTTGTAAGCAATCTCCTTTGTAGACTGACTGCACTTCACAAACATTCTATGAACAAACTGAAGTCTACCACCTGCTTTACTCACAACTGAGCCTATGCGGTCATTTAATTTCGTATCCTTGCGAAGTGCTACACCCAGGAATTTATACAAGTTAGCCAATTCCAACAGTGACTCATTGATATTACAGTCATAAAATAGTATGGTTTTTTTTTGTTTTGTGAACTGCACAGTTTTACATTTTTTAATGTTTAAAGCAAGTTGCCAATCTTTGCACCACTTCGAAATCTTATCAAGACCTGACTGAATATTTATGCAGCTTCTTTCAGACAGTACTTCATTATAGATAACTGCACCAAATGCAAAAAGGCTGATATTACTATTAATATTGTCTGCAAGGTCATCAATATACATCACAAACAGCAAGGGTACTGTCACACTTCCCTGAGGCACACCCAAGATAACATGCTGTGCCCTTCCTGCCAAAAGTTCTCAATCCCATCAAAAATTTCACTTGATACCCCATATGATTATAATTTTGACAATAGGGGTAGGTGTAGTACCGAGTAAAATGCTTTTCAGAAATTAAGAAATACTGCTTGTACCTAACAGGCTTGATCCAAAGCTTTATACATGTCATTTGAAAAAGTGCAAGCTGGGTTTCACGTGATCAATGTTTTCAGAATCTATGGTGGTTGGCATGGAGGAGGTCATTCTGTTCAAGATACCTCCTTATGTTTGACCTCAGAATATGTTAATGTGTTATACAATTCTACAACAAATCAATATCAAGGATATTGGACTGTAGTTTTGGGGATCATTTCTGGTACCTTTCTTGTAGATGGGTGTGACCTGTACTTTTTCCAAGAATTTGGCATGGTTTTTTGTTAGAGGGATCTATGACTGATTAAAGTTACAAGAGGGGGCTAACTCAGCCGCAAATTCAATATAGAATCTGAGAGAGATTCCATTGTCCTCTGGAGCTTTGTTCAATTTCAACGGTTTCAGCTGTTTCTCAACACCACTGAGACTAATACTTATTCCACTCAGCTTCTTAGTGATCATGGATTAAATTGGGCCAATTCTCCTGGATTTTACGTTGTGAAGGAGTGTTTAAAAACAGAGTTAAGCATTTCAGCTTTTGTTTTGCTACCCTCAATTACAATTCCTACCTCATTAGCTAGGGACTGGACACTTAACTACCGTGCTACTAACAGCTTTTACACATGACCAGAATTTCTTTGGGTTTTGTGAAACATCATTTTACAATTTCTGTTATGGTAGTCATTGATGACTTTACAAATTGTTCTCTTCACAGTCGAACACATTTCATTCAGCAACTACCTATAGCCGTATGCTTTGTTGTTCTGCTAAATAACATTGTTGGAATGCAAATCATGTTAGCTGCAACAGGCAGAAGATGTGCTTTGTTGGTGCTGCACATTTTAGTGATTTTGTCTGAGATAAACTCATCCTGTAGACTACTTCAGCATTCCAGTGTAGAAGTTGGCACAGAAACAGCTAAGTGAAAAAAGCCATGTAATTCAAACATTTATGCAACAGTCTTTGTTCTTTCAGAAGTTTTTATACAGTGATTGTATATCAAGGAGGATGTCTCCCATTACGAACTGTTTTACTGGGTCACCTGGTCGGGGAGGGGGGGGGGGGGGGGGGGGTTGCATTCCTCTCACTCTCACACTGATAGTTCTGGATTTCCTATAGCTATAGTTATCTGGATTGGATGGAGAGTTGCCTAATCCCAAATACCCTTGTGTGCACCCCATACACTCTCAGCTACCTGAGTAGCAGCCTCTGATTTGTAGTGCACACCCGACCCATTCAGGGGGACCTTCTCAACCCTACGGAGCACATTCAGGAAGTCGCAGCCTAGCTTGTCATGGAAACTTCGAAGTCTTATAAGGGCCACTATCACACCTGGGGACAATGCTGCAAATTGTAAGCTTTGTTGAAACTCTACATGCAAGGCTGGTCTTCTCAACCATGTCTTCCAGTTGCTTGAATGACCCAAGTATGACCTCAGAGCCCAGGCAACAGACATCATTTGTTCCAACATGTGCCACAATCTGCTGTTTGTTGTGCCCTGTTCCCTCAATGGTAGCTAGAATAGTCTCTTTACATGTTGAATAAGGCCCTAAGGCATACACCCTTAGTGCACCTGGTGTCCTTTCCTTCCCCTTGCTGCCATTTCCCTAATGGGTACCACCATTCATCATACGTTTGAACTGCCAACAGTTAAAAGATCCCTACCCATTTGTGTTTTCTTCCTCTTGACACTGGACAAAACATGTTTCCCCAACACAGGTAAAATTAGTCCCACTGGCTCAGTTTCAATTTCAGTGAAAGATGACACCTCAAACTTGTTGGTCAGGGGGATTGGTACAACATCCTGAGTCCTTCCTGGTCCCTGTCCACCCCGTACACGACGCCTAGCTCTATGATTGAAACACCACTCGCATTCAGGTGAAAGAGTAATGACAGATCCTGTACTTCCTACAGAGGAGACAGGATCCACATGAGCGGATAGTACTTGACGTAGAGGTACCTTTGGTAACACTACCACAGGTATGTGACTCTGGGGAGCTCTTTCAACACGACAACTCGCAGCAGCTGCCAATCATTTGACAGTAATCAGGATGTTTTCCAAATGCTTACAAATGTCAACTAACTCATTCCATGTTCAACAACAGCATTCACAATGGGGCTGCATTTTAGCTGATGCGATGTATTACAGGACACAGAACAAATAACTTTAAATTAAGCACCCAATTATCTTTTAATCTGTTGAACTAAAAAGTTGCCTTACAAGGGGGGACCCAAAAGTAACCAGAATTGTAATGCTGCACATCGTGTACTTGTAGCAGCAGGTTGCGCCGCCAGAGGGTTGTAGTAGGAGCTCTGCTGAGTCATTCTGCAACGCGGCGTCACCCAACAATGAGAAGTGTGGTTTCTTCAGCAGTTCTTTGAGCGTGCATACAGTGCAGACGTGACACGAGGAAATGACTAGTTCTTATGAACAACGTGCGGCACTGAAGTATTGATACTTGCTCGGCAAGAACGCAGCAGAAACTGTTGCAATGATTCAGACAGCCTACAAAGACCATGCTCTTAGTAAAACGCAAGTGTACGAATGGTTTTCTCAGTTTAAAAAGGGAGAAATGGTGGTTGAAGACCAGCCCCATTCCAGTCGACCTTCAACTGCTCGAAGCAAAGACAACATCGACAAAATCCGTGATCTCATCAGTGAAGATCGACGCAGGACAATCGACCAACTTGAGAATCTGTCGGGGTTGTCCTGGAGCTCAATTCAGCGCATCTTGACCATCGATTTGGAGATGCGTTGAGTGGCAGCAAAATTTGTGCCGAAGCTTCTTACCAGAGATCAAAGGGATCGTCGAGCTCAAGCCTGTCTCGAAATAAAGGACGCGTTCAAAGATGATCCACATTTTTTCAACAAAATCATTACAGTTAATGAGTCATGGTGCTATGGGTACAATCCAGAAAGTAAACAACAGTCATCACAATGGAAGTCACCTGGCTCATCTCGACCAAAAAAAGCTCGACAAGTGAAATCAAACGTGAAAATGACGTTGATCTGTTTTTTTGACATCAAAGGGATCGTACACTCTGAATTTGTCCCTGAAAACCAGACAGTAAACCAACAATTCTATTTGGAGGTTATGAAACAGCTTCGCAGAAGTTTGTCGCGAAAATCGTTCGGCTTTGTGGGATTCTGGCACGTGGTTCCTGCATCAAGACAACGCTCCCGTGCACACAGCTCTCAGTGTTCGCCAGTTTTTGGACTCAATGAAGATGACTACCTTGTCCCACACATCCTATGCGCCGGATTTAGCACCCTCGGACTTCTTCCTATTCCCGAAGATGAAAAGAGACTTGAGAGGGAAGCAGTTTGTGGATGTGGAACATGTAAAACGCAATGTCATGAAAGTGCTAGCAGGTATCAAAGAGGATGAATTTAAAAGGTGCTTCGAATACTGGAATGAACGTTTGGACAAGTGTATTAATGCTAATGGAGAGTACTTCGAAGGAGAGTAAAGTTGTATTTGAAAACAATAAAGTATATGCTTTCTAGAAAGAAATTCCGGTTATTTTTGGGTCCCCCCCTTGTATAAGAACTGAAGCAAATACACAAAACGAGATTTCTATTAAGGGAACATAAAAAGCTGTGGGGCAAATTACTAGTTTCCTTAAATTTCTTGAGGTTAATTATAGTTTCTAGCAAACTCAAAAACACAGTTACTTTGCAATAAATGTTGATAATATAAAGGTCTACTCTTCTTTAAAGGAAAACTAGATGTAACAGAATACATTAGTTAGAATATCTGCTACAACAACTAAATCAATGTTAATTTACTACAGGTTACATTATGCACAGGACAATGGTAGCTTCCAAAAATTCTCAAAAATGCACGTTTATTTGGGTTGATACACAATGAAATTCAGGTGTCATCTATTTTTTGGCAGTAACTGTGAACGAAAAATGCTGATTTGCTATGAAATAAGTTACGTATCCAAAACAGCCATACAGGCAACCTACGAAAATATAGTTCCATAAGTATCCAAAAATTCTCAAAAATTACACATTTTTCACATAATCATACAATGAAATTAGAGAATGATTGTTTTGAATGAGGACAGGCCTTCTGCTCTCATAAATTTTAAAAGTGCACAAATAATTTTAACACTATGAGTTTACCAGAGCACTCACGAATGTTCAAAATTTCACAATATATCACAATACAAACAGGTACTAATAGAGGCAATGAAAGATTATGCAGAAGCGATGTGAACAGTAAAATATGTGAATCTAGAATTTCAAATCCACACACAAATCTTTTACATACAATCTCACACACAGGAAAATTCTGAAGTCGGCTTTTTGAGAGGTGTTAGTATTAATCGAAAAAAGAAAAATAAGTGCAATAAATGTGGGTCCAGAAATACATACTTCCTGTGATAAACTCATGTTTACAGGAGGTGTTCAATGTGACATCTATTCATGACAATGCACCGCTCTGCCCTCCGGCGTAAGGAACGACCCACCCTTTGAAGCATACCCTGTTGATGACGTACCTAGTGGCACGCATTGAAGACATGATCCTGTAGTGCCCATACCTCATTGATTGGCATGGCGTATACCAATTCCTTCACATGTCCCTGTAACCGAAAGTCTAGGGGATTGAGGCTTGGGCACAAGCAGGCTAAGATGTGAGCCTCCCAACCACGAAAGTGTGCTGGTGCGCTATCAAGCATGAACCACATTTGTATTTGTTGCAGCAGTGGCACAGCTTCCAGCAATGTAGGCAATATATTAATGAGAAAGTCCACATAGTGTGTGCCAGTTAACCTTTGTGGTAGCACATATGGCCCTATTAATCTATTGCCATGTATGCCTGCCCATGTGTTGACTGAGAATCTGTTTTGATGCCCTCTTTCCTGAATTGCTAGGGGATTTACATCTGACCATATACACTATGTGATCAAAGGTATCCGGACACCTGGCTGAAAATGACTTGCAAGTTCGTGGTGCCCTCCATCGGTAATGCTGGAATTCAATATGGTGTTGGCCCACCCTTAGCATTTATGACAGCTTCCAATCTCGCAGGCATACGTTCAATCAGGTACTGGAAGGTTTCTTGGGGAATGGCAGCCCATTCTTCACGGAGTGATGCACTGAGGAGAGGTATCGTTGTTGGGCAGTGAGGCCTGGTACAAAGTCGGCGCTCCAAAACATCTCAAAGCTGTTCTGTAGGATTCAGGTCAGGACTCTGTGCAGGCCAGTCCATCACAGGGATGTTATTGTCGTGTAACCACTCCGCCACAGGCTGTGCATTATGAACAGGTGCTCTATCATGTTGAAAGATGCAATTGCCATCCCCGAATTGCTCTTCAACAGTGGGAAGCAAGAAAGTGCTTAAAACATCAATGTAGCCAGTGCTGTGATAGCACCATGCAAAACAACAAGGGGTGCAAGCCCCCTCCATGAAACCCATGACCACACAATAACACACAATAACGCTGACAGATGGCGTTCACCGGGCATTCGCCATACCCACACCTCATCATTGGTTTGCCACGTTGTGTACCGTGATTTGACACTCCACACAATGTTTTCCCACTGTTCAATCATCCAATATTTACGCTCCTTACACCAATCAAGGTGTTCTTCAGCATTTACTAGCATGATGTGTGGCTTATGAACAGCCGCTCGACCAGGAAATCGAAGTTTTCTCACCTCCTGCCCAACTGTCATAGTACTTGCAGTGGATCCTGATGCAGTTTGGAATTCCTGTGTGATGGTCTGAATAGATGTCTGCCTATTACACAATATGACCCTCTTCAACTGTTGGCGGTCTCTGTCAGTCAACAGATGAGGTCGGCGTGTACATTTTTGTGCTGTATGTGTCCCTTCACGTTTCCACTTTACTATCGCATTGGAAACAGTGGACCTAGGGATGTTTAGGAGTGTGGAAACCTTGCATACAGATGCATGACACAAATGACACCAAATCACCTGACCACATTCGAAGTCTGTGAGTTCCGCAGAGTACCCATTCTGCTCTTTTACGGTGTCTAATGACTACTGAGGTTGCTGATATGGAATACCTGGCAGCACAATGCAACTAATATGACAAACGTGTGTTTTTGGGGTTGCCCAGATACTTTTGATCACATTGTGTATGCTGGTTATGGAAATCCATAATACCAAAACCCTTGGGAATCCTGCCCCATCAGTAAATAAAATCTTGGGTGTGAACAGTGGATCTGCGGCACACTTCTGCCACAGCCATTGACAGAACTGCCATCTGCCATGATGGTACTGTGGCCTTAGGGCCTGAACGCACTGTAGATGACATTGTACAGCAATTGTTCATGAAGTACCTCCCTCCCCCCCAGATAAGAGAGAGAGACATGCCTTCTTCTTCTGCTGCTGCTGCTGCTGCTGCTGCTGCTGCTGTTTGCACACTAGTCCCTGGGATTTATTTCACCAAACGTAGCACACGCTCCTGCATGTCAAGCATGTGTGCAGTGCAGGGCCTTCCACTGTGCAAGGCTACCTGTGTGTCTTGGATAGTGGAAAACTCTGCTGAACAGCTTATCAGAGGGCACTCTGTGCTGCAGATATTTTTCAGCATAGAGGGCACGGCTTGAAGGCAATGTACATTTGGTAAACCATAGCAGAATATCATATCCGCATTTTCACTTGTCGAATAGTAGGCTTCCATTGCTAACAAGTGGTGTAAGAGAGAAAATGCGAACGTACTACCCCATTTGTACATACAAAAGTGCAATAACAGTAAACACGTAAGTGTATCTGCATTTGGAAGAAGGTAAAACACCATAATACATACCCAAGGTTGACAGTACTGTACAATAATGCACACAAACATGACGAAAACTAACATAACCTACAACATGGCTTGAACCACACAACCTATTGAAGACCAGCTAATGGTAGGCAAAGTACTGTGAGTAAGACATTGTAATACCCTGCCGACACATTTTTCAGAGCATCAATGCAATGACTGTGCTAATATCTGAAACCGAGCATGGCCCAACCCTTCCTATAAACATGTTTATCTCAGAAAATATGCGTTTCCAGACCCATGTGTACTTGACTTATTTTTTCTGTTTCAATGAGTACTACCACATCTCAAAGTATGCAACACTATTTTTTAACATGCTGTATACAAATAAATGTTTGAATTACATGGATTTTTCACTTAACTGTTACTGTGCCAACTTCTACAATGGCATGCCGAGGAAAACTACAGGATGAGTTTATCTCAGTCAAAATCACTAAAATGTGCAGCACTACCAAGCACATCTTCTGCCTGTTGCAGCTAACACAGTTTGCATTCCAACAATGTTATTTAGCAGAACTGTTAGTTTTCATTACAGTAAATGAAACTGCTTTCAAAACTGCTTGTTTTGAGCCATAAATCATTGTCACGGCATGTCAGAAAGCACGCCTTCTTGATATTTGACACAGCCATTTTTCCTTTATGTACTATAGACATTCTAGACAGGCAATGGCAATTTATACACTTCTTTACAACAAATAATGCACTTATATGTAAGTAATTCACTGTCGTATAACCTTCAACTTTTTACAGCAGAAGAGACAATGGTACTGTTGACAATGTAGTACTCAGCTGTGCCAGTTGCTACAGGTCTCGCACCCCGCACTACCCTATGCTCTGGGAATTTTTGAGTTATAGCTCAAAATGTATTACATGGTTTATGTTTCACTTCTGTTTCAGTGACTAGTAGACTATATCTGAAAATGTAAGGAGGGGACAGACCAGGGGGAGGAAGGGGGGGGGGGAGGGGGACCTTGAAAATTCCGCATAGGGAGGCAAAATTCCTGGAGCTGTCCCTGCATAAGTACACTGTTGGCCATTAAAACTGCAACATCGGGAAGCATAGCAAATAGAGAAATTTTACTCAATTTGCATATACAGTATAGTAGGAAGAATACATCATCAAATTTGCACACAATTTGGGGGTAGGCAGGGAGCAAAATTCTGTGCACAGAGCTGTCATCTCTGGCAGCAACAAGGGTTCTAACTTTCCTGGGCATCAAAACAAACTGAGCTTTGAAGACAAATGTGTGTGTTACTCCATGCTGCTTCAGCACTATGCCAGAGTTCATCAATTGCAGTGGCTGGAGAGTAGTGGCATGCCAGTCTCTTAGAAATCCACAGCCAGATGTTTTCAGTGGGTGCCAGATCTGGAGAAGGCACTGGTCTCAGTAACAGTCAAACACCCTCTGTATTGAGGTAGGTCACAATAGCATGAGCATCATGCCATCTTGCATTTTCTTGTTGAAAGACAATACAATGTCATGGAGGCCTTGAAGACAGTGCAAAACCATCGCCTTTGCATACCAGAAATATAATGGTTGCTGTCCAAAGTACCAGCTATGTGAGCAAGAGGTGATTGTGTTATGTATAGAATGGCACACTGTACTGTCACACCAGGTGCTGGGTGTTCGTTCTCCTTGGAACCTCCACACAAGGACACATCACTCCTGATGCACTAAGCAGAGACAGGACTAAGACAAGATAACATCGTGGCACTTCTGTGTCCAGAGATGTCATTAGATGTATTACTGTGGACTGGTCCCTCTCTGTTGCTGTTTCGACAGAAGCCACAACAATGTTCCCCACACTCACAGACCACAGTGCTCCAGATGCAGCTGCATTGTCCGTGTGGACAGTTGTCTTGCTGCAAACAAGATCATTCCCTATCTCAAGATATGTAATGTGGCTGTACAATCCTGCATGGCTGAGTAAACATTATGTCTGTCCTCTAGGGCGCTAGTCATGTGAAGCTATTAAAACGCTGCACAGCATATCTGAGTATGGAACTCGTGAATCCATCAATTCTGTATTAGAACCACAGTCATGGGATCTTGATATATGCAAGCAGCAATATTGAGGAACAATAACCAGTAGTCTCAATAGGCCACAATCCTGTCACCACAGAATTCTGACACACGCTGCTAGACATTTCTCCATATTACACACGATATAACACAATCTTCTCACAAACAACCAACACTCTAACATGATTTGCAATTGAGAAACTCCCTGTGTAATTGACCATTGTGAGCAGAACGTAGATGGCATTACTCCTGCCTACTGCATGTAGTTATGCTGAAATGCTAATCATTTGCATATCCAAACATGTAATGCTAATATGATGTTTGTTGCATGCTGTCTTCAAAGTGTTGCAGTTTCAGTGGGCAGCAGTAAGTGATAGTGATTATGGGAAAGAAAACTAAAGTAGGTTTGCTGTATAATCACCAACAATACAGACAACACGCCAGCATGTGTTAACACAGTAGCAATCAATCAATCTCTTTATTCATCCATTAACAATATACATTGTATGGATGTAGTCAATTACAATATAGTTTCTTATCTTTAATTTGTTTCAAAAACTTGGATAATACAAACATTTTATATCAGTATATATAAATAATATTACTTTTCCATATTCAGATGTTCTTGAATGTTATAAAAACTATGTGTTGGTAAAAATTGTTTAAGGTCTACCTTTAATTTATGAAATTCTTTAATTTTCTTTATTGTAGAAGGTGATGCACTAAAAAGTATTTTGGGCAGGTAGTTTACACTTTTTTGGTAGAGTGCTCCTTTGTGGGTGTGTCTGTGAAAATCACCCCTGTTCCTTGTTTCATAGTTATGAACCTCATTATTTAATGTTTAAAATTCCTGGTGAGTTTACAGAACGCATACACATTCATAGATGTATAAGCTAGGAAGAGTCATTATTTTAAATTCTTTAAAGATTTCCTTGCATGACTCTCTTCAGGGAACCCCTTTCATTATTCTAATAGCCCTTTTTTGAAGTTTGAAAGCTTGTTTTGCCATACCTTTATTTCCCCAGAAGATCACACCATATCTAAGCAAACTGTTCATGCAAGCATAATAGGCACACAGCAATGATTCAGTGTTGCAACATTCCCAAAGCATTCTTAGCACATAGCAGCATTTAATTAATTTTTTACTCAAAACTTTTAGACGCTTTTCCCATCTCGAGTGCTCATCCACCAATATATCGAGGAATTTTGTGTATGGAGCTTGTGCAATAACATAAGTTCCCTAACTCAACTTTTACTCTTCTTCTAGCTTTACTTTTAATATTACTGAAATTCATCAATACCGTTTTATCCTTATTTATGATCACAGCACTATCACTAAACCATTTTCCTGTCTCATTTATTGTCCTAGAGACACTCTGCTGTAGATAATCCTCAGTGTATCCTTTTATAAAAATCTTAGTGTCATCAGCAAACATCATTGCTTCTGCAACTGTCAGATGGGTTGGCAAATTGTTTATGTACACCAAGAACAACAGACGGCCTAACACGGAACACTGGGGAACTCCATAGCTAGTTTTTTTGAAATCTGAAAGATACTCTTTGCCTTCATGACATATTTGTACTTTCTGTTGTCTATCAGAGAGATAGGACTTGAACCATTTGAAATCAAGTCCCCTGACTCCACAAAATTCTAGTTTCATAAGCAATAAGTCATGGCTGATTAAATCAAACGCTTTAGATAAATCTAAGAATATCCCACAGCTTAATTCGTTCTTGTCCAAGGCATTTAGAACCATTTTCACAAATTGGAAGACTGCCGTTTCTGTGGATCTGTTCTTTATAAACCCATTTTGATCATTAGTCAGTATTTTATTTTTATCCAGGAAGTCAGCTAATATTTCACACATTACTCTTTCAATTACTTTAGAGAAATCTGACAATAATGACACTGCCCTATAATTATTTATGTCAGCTGTACTATTCTTTTTGTAAATTGGCTTTATTATGGAGTTTTAGTTTGGATGGGAACACCCCTGTCCTTAAAGAAGTATTAATAATGTTAGTTAGGCAAGTATCTCTACCTTGTCTGGAATTCCGTCAATACCACAAGACATTTTATTTTTTAGTTTATTAATAGCATTTGTAACTTCACATTCTGTTGCTGGGTACAGAAACATTGTCTTTTCACAAGTTGGTACTTTTCTACTTTTGTTGTTTGAATTGCACAGACTTTTAATTAGGTTCGGTGCTATGTTCACATAATGTTCATTGAATATATTGGCTCACTTTTAATTTTGAAATTATGAGTCTTTGTTTTACATTTTCCTATGCTATTGTTTATAACTTTCCAAATCGATTTTGATTTATTGCTTCCCTTATTAATGTATGAATCATTGCTTAGCCTTTTTGCTGCCAGTAAAACTTTCCTATAGACAATTCTATATTTCCTATAGTATGGTTTTATTGTTGTATTTATTTTAGCATGTTTGCTTAGGTTCCTAAGGGTGGTTGCTGATTTTTTAATCCCTTGTATTACCCATGTGTTTGTCTTCTTACTGACTTTAATTCTTTTTAATGGGAATGCTACATCGTAGCAACATTTATAATCAGTGAGAAAACTGTCATACTTTTTGCCTGCATTATCAGTTTTTTCTATGGCCCACTGCATCATTTTTAGCGTACTATTAAATACCCTTATGTTGTTTGTATAAAGTCTTCTTTGCACATATTTTTCAGTGACTGCGTATTTCTTATTGTTCTCATTCCTTATCATAATTTTTAAAGCCATATGGTCAGAAAAGCCTGTATCTGCTACTTCAACATTGTACTCACAGCCTTGTTGGTAAATATCTGATCAAGTGTTGTTTCAGATCCATCCTCATATCTGGTAATTTCCTGCACTGTAGGTTGCATGTGTTAAACAGATTTAATAATTGTATCTTGTTCTTATAACTTTTGTTGAAATTAATGTTAAAGACACCAAGAACTATTGTGCATTTTGACCTGCCTCTCAATTCATTTAAAACATCATCTATATAATATAAGAATTTGGTAAAGATACCTGATGGGGACCTATAGATGCAAGCAATGATAGTTTGACAGTCTGTAAGTTGACAAATACAACATTCAAAATCTTTTTCTGCGCACTTCACCTTGATAAGTTTTACCTCCTTAGATTTAACATTACTTCTAACATAGATGAAACTGTTAGAGTTACCCATATTGCAACCTTTTCTATGAGTGTTGCAGATTAAATAAGATCTTGTTCTAAACCTCTAAGTACTTTAGTAATCCCCATATTGATTGTTTTGGAATTTTATCAAGCAAATTCTGTACAACAGTTTCACATGATTCTTGATGATCAGTGTAAGATGGAGTTACCATATCACACAATCAATGAAAAAAGACATACAATTTTTGGTAAACATGTTCTGTTAAAGCAACTTCCAAAAATACAAAACAGTTTCAATGACTTCTTCTTTCCTTTGAAACATTAAATAACTCTACAATGGCAATGTGCATTACCTCATGCTATTTTTGAAATTATACACAACATAAAAAGTGCACACTACCTTAAGGGTTAATTCTCTCAAATAGTCTGACTGGCTGGTTGCCAATCACTGTAGGAAACAGACGGTACAAGGGTGAGTATAAAAGCATAAAGAAGTTGAAAAGGCCATGTGTGAGGCTGAATCTACTGTTCTGGGGCAGCAAGGCAGCCAGTTCAATCTCTAGCAACATTTATCTGTGGTGAAAACACAGAGAGAGAGTGAAGGTAGAACAGCCTTAAAAAGACTAATATACATCGAGGTGTGGCAAGTGCACATGCCCAAAATAGATGCATGTCCCCTGAGGCTTGTCTTGCATTGCAATGACAGATTCCCAGATTCCATACCTAACAAAGAGCCTGCCCGCCCGCTGTAAAAATGTAGAAGACAGGCTGAATACACAAGTCACAGAACACAGAATGGTAAAAAAAAAGGGGAAATGAGAAATTCTGAATGAAAGGATAAATACAAAAGCATATTAAGTTTGAAAAGACCCCAAGTCAGGATGAGTGCTGTTCAGGACTAGACTGCCAGTTGAAAATTTAGGTAAAAACAACAACTTCTAACAAGGAAAAAGGAGCACTAACAGTATACGGACCATCAACGGAGGGGCATCACAATGGAAACAGGTTAGGTCCCCTTCCCTGTGGATGTGCGCTTGAGTCACAAAGGAAAGACCGATACAGATCCAGTAAATCACATTAGGTTCTCTTTGGAAGGGGTACATTGTAATTGTGGCCTCTTTTATTGTTTGCAACTAGTTCATAGTGACCACAGCATACCACTCCCTGTTCCAAGCCTCCAAAAGCTAAAGATGCAATACTGACTGCAAGTCTGATCCTGGTATCCCTATCTAAAGTTTTCATCTTTCTTAACCAATTAACGATGTTGTTCACCAAATTCCTGACATGACTTGCGGTCCAGAGAAATACAGTAGAGCTCCCAATACCATGTACCATGGAGATCAGAAAGATCACATGCAGCTGAAGCCAAAAAGTTACGAGTATAGCATTTGTTTGTGGTCTGTATAATGCTTAGATAGTGCACATTAGGAAACTCTTGTGAGCTCAAGTGCAAGTATAACAGAGGGCTTGGATGACAGCCACTAATTCTGCTGTGAATACACTACACCCACACAATAGGGAGAGTTGTTCATGACTGCATTAATGTGTAAAGGTATAGCTGATGTGAACATTGATCTTTGAGCCATACGTATCTCCATCTATAGTCCAGAAGTCACTATATGGTATGTGACACTGGGCACTTCTGGTAGCACTATCATTTCCCCTTCCCTGTTTCACGCAAGGTGTGTGAGGTAATTACATCAATTTGGGTACCTATATCTACAGAATTCTTAATTTCATGGACAGACAGTGTGTGCTGTGTTTATAGAATCCACATTGATTTTTATAGACGAGATTTTTGTTCCCAAAAACATTCCATTACTGCACAACAGACTGACATCATCACTATACACCTGTAATTAAGTGCATGTGTTCAACAAGCCTTCTTGGAAATGGCAATGGCCTGCACGTTTTTTCCATTTAATCGGTACCCTTCATTGCTCCACCAATCTAAAAAACTGCCGCTAGAAGATGACTTTTGTACCACTAGGTTCGCCCAGAACTGAGAAGAAAAAAATGGCACAATGCAGAGTGATCTACTATTTACATTGGCCCAAAGAACACATCTAGACAGACCTTCAAGTGAACAAGTGAAATACACACTTCAAGCATTTTGGCTCACTGTGGACATATACTGCATAATTCAGTCTTAAGTGGTGGCACTAGATCTGTATGGAAGGTCTCCCAGCTTTTACCAGAAGACTTTCCACAGGGCTTGACTGAAAGGCATGCGTTGCAAGTCAGATCCTGACATGGTAAACCATATATAGTTGCTGTACTAATGATGCAGTCACCAATCGATAAACCACGCTCCCATACTGCAGTCAAGGTAGAACAAAGTCTTTGTAAAGATGACACAGGGTAGAGCCTTGTGCAGGAGATTTACTATACCAGGGGGAGTTACATATTTCAATACACACTTTATTTTAAGTTGGTAACAGATGGAGCCACATCAACCATATATCAAATAAAAGTCCCACAAAATTAGACACCTACCATAGTGAGCAGTTTAGTTTGAAGGTAAAGTTTTGGATGTGGATGAACAGTTCTTCATCAGCAGAAATTAATAACAAGT
This sequence comes from Schistocerca piceifrons, assembly GCF_021461385.2. NCBI lineage: Eukaryota > Metazoa > Arthropoda > Insecta > Orthoptera > Acrididae > Schistocerca > Schistocerca piceifrons. The sequence continues at coordinate 419,257,926 of NC_060149.1, read as the reverse complement.
TCTGGTAGTGGAAATTGGTGCCCTTTAGTAGGTATTTAACAACATGTAAGTTGAAGAACTGTTATAATAAAAATGTCATTGACATATAAGGACAGTAAGACTGCAGTTGTAGGATGCATTGGTTCAAAAGTGAAATAACCAGAGAGAAAATTTCAGATAAAATAGCCATAAAACAGCCTCTGAAATCCCACTCATACAGTGTGGGAAGGGTGTGGTAACACCATTACATGACAAAGGCCTTTCTTAAGTCAAAGAAGACAGGGATGATGATGGGCAAAACCCATTGTTATAACCAACTCCAAATGAATTAGGTGGTCAGTTCGGAGCAGCCCTTCCCTCATCTCAAGAGACCAACCCAGCCACCAGTTTACCATTAAAATATATGTGAGGCTGATTCATTCATTCACCCACCCCCTCCCTTCTCCCTCAACACATCCCCTTTGGGCCCCTCCCCTTTTATTCTATTTTTTTGTTTATTTAGTATACTTTATCTGCATAATTGCTTCCTTCTGCCATTTAATCCTCTACATGCTCTTTTCTCATCTTTGAGCTGAAGTTGGAACAGCACTAACTGATTTACTATCTTTGCTCCCTTTATCCTCATATCTTATGGGCCTTCCTTAACCATGGTTCCGAGCAACCTGCTTCTGACTGCCTCTCCCACTTCCCCAACATGTGCCCATTTTCTCTCCTGGAGAAAAAACACCTGGTTCCTGAAAGTACGAGGCCAATTTCTAATACAAAACAAATGGGTACATTATGGGAATGACTACATTGTCCTGGTGCTGCAGCTCAACTGCGAAGCTCATCAACATTTTCAGTCTTTCTTATATGCCTGTCAACCATTCAATGCCCGTACTATATGGTATGTGGTTGCCTTTATTCCTTCAGGTATTTTTATTTCACCCTAAACTTTGCATTACTGTATTTACTACAGACTTGTTAATTATTTTATAAGTGTTTCTATCATCTGTATTGAGAGTTTTCTGTCCTGAAAGTAAGCAATCAGCAGCCCCCCTGTCTCTCTGTAAATTTAATAAATTTCTGAAAGGGATTTCTTTTTTTCTCAGTTGTAGAATAGGAAAACATTAGAGTAAACATACCAGCATTCAGATAACAACAGACAGCTAGTTAGCAGGGGTGACTGAAGTGCAAAACCTCATCAGTACACACATGATTATTAACACTGCAAGTTATTTGGAATACACCACACTCACAGAAAAAAATTGGTACCAACAACCCAGACACAAGCAGAAGGGTGGGTAGTTGGAGCAACTGTTGATGTTAAAGGTTCCAGTTATTCCATTACTCAGAAAATTAATCTAACATGCACAAAAATAGAAGTATACTACACTAGTACTAATTAAGGGCAGTTACAACATTTATAGCATACTCACCGGCCTAAGAGGAATGAAGCGTGGTACACCACCTCCTGCACGCACCATTGGCACATAGCAGTCAAAATATGGTTCAATAATTATAACTTCATCACCAGGGTTTGTGTGGCCAAGTATAGAAGCAAACAATGCTTCATACGCTCCACACGTAACAAGAATTTCACTCTGAGCATCAATACTTCTTCCAATTAACTTTGAATACAGTTTGCTGAGAGCACTTATTAGACGTGGATGTCCCTTCAAATGAAAATTCACAATACGCTACAGAGCATTCACATACTTTCATGTAAATGTAATAAATTGTGTTCTATGGTATATTTATCGCAAATTAATTTGAAAAACACGTGATCTTTAAAAATAATGTACTGCAATATTTGCACATTATCAAGTAACAGAAATTAACCATCCTTCATAAAATCACAACCAGCCAGAAACTTTCTCATTTCAGTAAATGTCTGCTCTCATCTGGTGGTACTTCCAGGAATTGTTCCAACCTGTTATAGTTGGTTTATTTGCACAATCTAGTACACTTCACAGTGCCTCTCTTTAATAAAACTTTTATTTCAGTTTAATGCTTGGCTCTAGAAGAGATTCCCCTTCAACACTATATCCCACCTTTCTTCTTGCTCCACTTCTGTTTCAACACATGCTTACATTGTACTTTACTCATCATCATCATCATCATCATCATCATCATCATCATCCTCAACAGCAGGGTACCCGGAGCTCCCTTGAACTTTATGTTTTCTTGTTGTTACCTCCCGCAACAGGTTAATACAAAAACACCCTGAAGGAGGTCACTTGCAATAGTGACCGAAACGTCGGAAGTTTTATGTATAGACAACGCGGTCACAAATCCAGAAAAATTTTATTGACAGATTAATACATTGTTAACTTTACACTTCTCTCAGAAATCGAATACAACAGGTATTATAACTAACATTACTCTGGACTTTTATTTGGGAGGACGGCATTTCAAATCCCTATCCAGCCATCCAGATTTAGGCTTCCACACGATCAATGTTCCTCATACATAAACTCCATACACCTAAAGAGGACTGACAGCTTGCAGCACTATTGCCAGCTTTCTACTGTGATACCAAAACTGTGCGACTGTTGAGCTGCAGCAACATGGAGGCACTGCTATAGTGACACATACAAAATTCTGTTACACGACTGGTAATGGTTGATGTGTGAAGCAGCCACACTAAGTCCACTTTAACTGTCAGTGCTCCTCTTTTGCAGTATGGACTGTAGCTCTTTAACTCCTTCAAAGTGGACTGGAAGCATACATGCTTCATACATGGTCTGTTCCATACTATCAAAGTGGTCCATTAAAAAATTAATTCATACCAGTGGTTCTGAGACACACTTGTGCTCTTAAGTTCAGGTATCTTTCAGATCCACAAAACACAATAAGTCATAGTGACAATTTGTGTAATAAAAGGTGCCCCAGTAATATTGTGATGTATGACATGATGATACAGATACATGGTATACCATAAAACAAGCCATGAGCAGTGGATGGTCTCTCTCCACTGGTGGGCAGACATAACATCAATATGATGTTCATGTATGGTAATACTGGATGTACAATGGTTACCTATACTGGTAGTATGCCACTGAAGAGACTTATGGCAATGTCTCCTGCTGTTGAATAAGCAGCTTTGGATGGTCAGCAGTGGTCCATGGTGACAGTGTTAACTCTGCAATTCTTTAGTTCAGAGTGTCCAGTCTATGTTCAATTAAATTTAAGTCCACAGAGTGGCCTGCCATTGTAGACTTGGGGCATTTTTATATTTCATGTATTCGTCCACTTGGCCCACACTGTTTAGTCTGGCACTAGCAACATTGCTAGCTTTCAGACGAATCCTTCTTCAGAGCCACTGAGTATACATAAACAAACACTTACAAACACACAAAAACTTACACCTGCACAATTATGTTGTCATAGCCATACAGTTGTATGTTTCACTTTTTGCCTGAAATTACTCTGGGAAACCTAATCAGAGTGACTGGATAGAGCAAACTCCATTCTCTTGAATATCTTTAATCCTTGAATTACTTATATTCCACCAATGACTTATTTGTAGTATTCATACAATAAAAATGGAATTTTTACATTATAGGAATAAACAGTTTATGCATTTCTGATGCTGTCATGCTTATACACTGTTTCTATTAATTCCTGATTCTGAAATAGTTTTCCATATGATGGCTTTTGCTCCATATGGAAAGAAGCAAGATTTAGATGAAGCTTGTGTATAAAGTGGAGTGGTGCCTCAAAGTGAGCAATGATCAAAACCTGCTACCTCTGCCTCCCCTCCCCCCCCCCCCCCACCTTCCCTCACCCATGTGGACATCCCCCACAACTTTTTCCATGAATTGAACTGAGGCATTTTTCATCCTTTTGTTGAAAAGTTCCCATCGAAGGTAAAAACTTAACCAGGATAATATCTACTCATGGTATACTGATGCGATACACTCAGCATTAACACTAAACTGTAACAGGAACACACCCAGAATATTGGCCTCACTGCCAACATCATACAAATATTAGCAAAATTTATATGCATATGAGGCAAAGGACATTCACCTTATAAGCAATCTAATAGATACGTCACCCTACTGATTACACTGTGCAATAATGAAAATGTAAATCAAATGAAAATAGCCAATTCCTATAAATTCTATTGTGCTGATCGCGAATATCACAAAGACTACTCAAAAGCAGCTTTAGTTTTCATTTTACACTGTTTTATTACAGTGAGATCATTATATAAGGATTTTATTTTAAGTTTAAAATCAAATATTATAATTGTTCAAAAAAATGGTTCGAATGGCTCTGAGCACTATGGGACTTAACATCTGAGGTCATCAGTCCCCTAGAACTTAGAACTACTTAAACCTGACTAACCTAAGGACATCACACACATCCATGCCCGAGGCAGGATTCGAACCTGCGACCATAGCAGTCGCGCGGTTCCAGACTGAAGCTCCTAGAACCGCTTGGCAGCAGTGGCCGGCTATTATAATTGTTTGTCACAGAATAATAACTAGTAACAATGGACTATATTATTGTCCCTGGCCTTACTTGTGTGCAATACTTTGGATATAAACGTTTTGATACCAATTTTAGTAATCTTTTTGTCTCCCTTCTCTTCAACTTCAGTGATTTTATTAATGCACATAATAATTTTTGCAAATTTGAAAATGACATGAGTTTGTGTTAACAGTGCTGACATATTTTGCTATGTGTGTGGAGAAGCGACATTTGCTTCACAAAAACAACAAAGAACTCTATTTATTAAAAAAGCTTAAAGTTGTTATTTTGGGTGCAAAATAGATGATCAGGATAGACCCTGGGCTCCACATGAGATCTGCAACACTTGTGCCAGCAACCTCGTGAATTGGATGCATGGGAAAGAATGTTCAATGCCCTTTGCAGTGCCCTTGATCTGGCATGAGCCACCTAACCATGTCAGTGACTGCTAATTTTGTATGGTTCCTCCTATCAAGAAGGGAATATCTCAGAAGAAGAAGCGGACTGTGATTCATCCTAACATTCCATCTGCCATACATCCAGTTGTACATGGGGAAGGATTGCCAATACCTGAACCACCGACAGAGTACGAGCTTACTTCTGATGGGGATTCTGAATGTCCTGAATCATGTATATCACAAGATCCAGAGTTTCTTCCAAATATATCATAAACTGACGATGCATAAAAATTGACTCAAAATGAGTTAAGTGATCTCATTAGAGATTTGGAGCTCTCTAAAGCTAAGGCTGAGATTTTAGGATCAAGATTGCAGCAGCGTAATTTTCTGGAAAGCAATGTAAATGTTTCATTCTACCGCAGAAGAGAGCAACAATTCATTCCTTTTTTTTAACATGCAAGCTGCAAGGCTCTCAGAATTAATTACAGCCCTGATGAGTGGAGACACTCTATTAATTTGTCACAGTTGAGCTTAAAAGCAGTGCTTTTACATATTGGTAATGAGCTTCCTTCTATTCCAGTCGGGCATAGTGAGCATATGAGAGAGTCATACCAAAACATCAAAACTTTACTAGAAGCCACCAAGCATAATGACTCTCAATGTCAGATTTGTGGTGCCTTGAAAGTGGTTGCACTGCTATTAGATATTCAGTTAGGTTATACTAAATATTGCTGCTTTCTCTGTGAATGGGATAGCCGAGCTCATGCATCTCATTACAGTAAACATGAATGGCCCACCAGAAAATCTCTTCAGCCAGGTATAAAGAACATTAAGAGTGAGCTTCTGGTAGACCCTAAAAAGATTCTGCTCCTACCCTTGCAAATCAAGTTGGGTCTCATGTAAAACTTTTTTTAAGGGAATGAACAAAGATTGTGACATGTTTAAGTACTTAAGGCAAAAATTCCCTTACTTAAGTGATGCCAAACTAAAGGAGGGCATTTTTGTAGGCCCACAGATTCGAGAGCTTTTTGGAGACCATATTTTTGATGGAATCATACAAGGTGATGAGAAGCATGCATGGGCATGTTTTAAGACAGTCTGTTTACAGTTATTAGGGAACAAACGAGTAATAAAATACAAGGAGATTGTAGATAACATGTTGTAATCTTATGAAAAACTTTGTTGCAACATGTCACTGAAAATGCATTTCTTACATAGTCATCTTGATTTCTTCCCCAAAGACTGTGGTGCACTAAGTGATGAACATGGGGAGCGATTTCATCAAGATATTGCCACATTTGAGAAGCAGTATGCCAGAAAATGGAGCCCCACTATTTTAGCAGATTACTGCTGGACTGTTATAAGGGATGTTCCCAAGTACGTGTATAAATGTCAAGCCAAGAGAAAATGGTCATCTTCTGAATTTACCTCTGAAAAAAAAAAAAAAAAAAAAAAAAAAAAAAAATACGTAATTGTATATACTGTACATATGGACCTTTAACATTTGTAATTCTTTATATACATTTGTGACCAGTTAATTTATATATTTTCTTTTGTGCTTTGCATAGTGTCGCAGAAGAAGCTGAGTAGCACAGTCACTGTGGTGAAGTGGTTATGATACTACACTGTTGCATGGAGGGTCGCGAGTTCGAAACTCACCTGAACTGTAAAATTTTAATTTCTATATTCGGTTCAAGTACATTCTAGAAGTATCCACGAATGTCAGGAATCTTTGTACTGGAATGTTCTGTAACTGTATATATATCGTATGCGTTCTGGCTGGAGGCAGTTCGCCCTGTGCTCTTGTATGTGCAAGTGCTGAATAAACCTTCGTTAAGTGAAGTTAGTGTTCATCGTTCACCTAATTACACCTTCTTCTACATGACATTATTCTGGTGGAGGTGCCGGGTATTGGAACTTGTGATAGCGCACATTATTGACGACACAGTGGCTCCCATCAGACCATGACAGAGCCGCCGTTTACGTGGCGAGAAAACCGAGTTGGAGCCATATTCATCAGATCGCAATCTATCGGAGATGGAAGAAGAAGACAACGTTACGATGACAACAACTGTGTGCCACCACATGAGTCATCCTTCTGGGTTCTCCGAGGCCAATGGCCTAGATCCAAATAAGTGGCTGAAGGTAAACGGGTGTACAGCCAAATTTGACAAATGGGATGACACCGTGTGTTTGGCTCATATATTTTTTCTACTTGGAGGGCACTGCCAAGCAATGGTATGAGAAGAACAAGGAGAAGTTCACAAGCTGGAAAGTATTCCAGGTTGAACTGCAAAGGTATTTCGGTGACACACAATGACAGACGTGCTTGACTGAAGATGAGTTTAAGTGCAGGGCACAGTGTCCAAGAGAAACCACAGCATCCTACAGTCAAGACATCTTGGAGCTGTGTAGAATAGTGGATCCTAGAATAAAGGAGGAAGATAAGGTTGCACATCTCATGAAGAGTGTTTCTGAGGACATGTATAAAGCCCTACTCTTGAAGGAGGTTTCGACAGCAGACAACTTCATAAAATGGTGCCAGTATATTGAGACAATGCATCAAAAAAGAATTACATGCAAGAAGTTTGAACAGCTTCCAAACGTTGTATCGATGTCTGTGATGGAGGAAGAAACCGATTTCACAAGTGTTCTTCAGCAGATAGTGAGAGAGGAAGTCCAGAAGGCACTTGGATTGCATGGCGAGCAAAAAAGCGAGACGCTTCAAGAGGTCATAAGGGAGGAAGTGGAACAGACATTGACCCCAATCTCTCGTCCTTCATTTCCCTTTAAAATAGTGAAATAGTCGAGACCCGGGTGAAGTTACATTCCTACAATGCTGCATGAGGAACCTGTTTGGGCACCATGTCTGGAGGACCCAGGATACCCAACCAGTATGTTTCCACCGGGACATGTGGTGTGCTATTGTCAAGAAAGGCAGCGGATATTTTATGATGCCTGCACCAGAAGACAGCAGACTGATCTTAGCCGACGCCAACTCTGGGATGACGAAGATGAACAAGAAGATGTGGGTGCAGCATGACATAGGTCACCATTGCCGCAAGCTAGCCACTTGAGAGGCCGCTCACCAACACGCTCATCAAGGTCTCCATTGTCATTCAGAAGCTCCAGTCGATCACCTAGCCGCCGCAACCTGGAAAACTAAAGGTGAGACCCGATGAGAAAAATTCTCTGCCGTCAATTACTACAAAAATGATAGGAAACTATGTCAATATCCTCATGGATGGCCGACCAGCCCGAGCTCTTGTGGACTCTGGAGCATTATATTCTGTCATTTTGGAGAAGTACCGTCGTCAGTTACAGAAAATCGTATTCGTCAACAGCAAAACATCTCTGCTGAAGGTGGCTAATGGGAAATATCTAAAACCTACATGAAGATGTGTCAGTCGTGTGGGTATAAGTGGCCATACACTGACCTTAGACTTCATCATCTTACAATAGTGTAGTCATGACATCATTCTTGGATGGGATTTTTTGAAAGCTTCTCAGGCAATTATAGCTTTTAGTTGCTCGAGATTATGCTAGACTAGATGAGATACTGTGGAGAGGAAGATGCGCATCTGAGTGTGTGGAGACTGTGTGTGCTGGATGAAATGATCATTCCTGCAGTTAGTGCTACAAAGGTAACTGTCACGTGTGATGCCATGCATCAACCCATGGATCTTGTAGTGGAATGTAAGAGAAGCATGCCACTGAAGAATAACTTGGTCACCCCAGCCTCTGTCATCTCATTTAAGAACAGATTCGGTGAATTGTGGATAGTTAACTGTTGCCGAGAACAACAGATCCTTCCATGACACGTGCGTAGCAAATGCTGAGCTGTTAATTACCAAACAGCTAAACGTCACAACCCCCCCCCCCCCCAATTCCGAGTCTGTGGGCGAAATTGGCACTACTACTACTACAAAACAAGATCTTCTAGCTTGACTGTCACCAAATCTCATTAAGGAACAACAGAAGAAGCTACTTGCCATTCTTCAAGAGTTCTCTGAATTCTTAAATCCACAGGGGAAGAGCAAATTAGACACATCGACGGTGAAGCACCGGATGAGCACTGGAGACCATCAACCAATAAGCCAGAGAGCATACCGCGTGTCAGCAATGGAACGTCGAATAATTCGCGATGAGGTACAGAAAATGACGAGGAATGACATCATTCAGCCTTCGCAGAGCCCATGGTCATCACCAGTGGTTCTCGTCAGGAAGAAGGATGGCAGTTGGCGGTTTTGTGTTGATAACTAAAAATGACATTTACCCCTTCCACGAACTGACGATACACTAGATTGTCTGAAGGGGGCTAAGTTTTTCTCAACCATGGACATGTACTTGGGATGCTCGCAAATCGAAGTAGATGAGGCTGATCATGAGAAAACTGCATTCATCACCCCTGAAGGCCTGTATGAGTTTAAGGTAATGCTGTTTGGTTTCTGTAATGCACCAGCAACTTTTAAATGGATGATGGATAATCTTCTAAGTCACCTGAAGTGGATGATGTGTCTTTGTTATTTAGATGACATTATAGTGTTCTCAGAGACATTTGATGAACATATAAAAAGACTGAGGGCCATTCGTAAGTGTCTCCAACAAGGTAGACTGAAACTTAATCCAAGAAAGTGTCTCTTTGGGACAAAAGAAATCCAAATATTTGGACACCTCGTGTCAAACGAAGGTGTGCAGCCAGACCCAGAAAAGGTGAAACCTATAATGGAATTTCCTATTCCTAACAGTATTAGAGATGTGAGAAGCTTCCTCAGATCATGTTCTTATTAACATTGTTTTATCAAAGACTTTTGTATCAAAGCTAGGCCACTCCAAGAGTTGTTAAAAGCCAATGCTAAATTTATCTGGTGTGGTGCTCAACAAGATTCTTTCGACGTGCTGCGAAAAGCTCTGATGACTGACCCTGTACTTTGTCTGTATGATGAGAGAGCACCTACAGAACTACACACAGATGCCAGTGGGTATGGGATCGGTGCTGTTCTGGCTCAAATTTTGGATGGAAAAGAGAAGATTATAGCTTATGCTACTAGGACACTTACAAAAGCCGAGAGAAACTACTCAACTACAGAAAGAGAATGTCTTGCTGTGATCTGGGCCATGTGCAAATTTCGACAGTATCTCTATGGAAGGTCATTCACAGTTGTTACAAGGGTTGGGTTGTTTTGGGGGAAGAGACCAAACAGCGAGGTCATCGGATTAGGGAAGGATGGGGAAGGAAGTCGGCTGTACCCTTTCAAAGGAACCAACCCGGCATTTGCCTGGAACGATTCAGGGAAATCACGGAAAACCTAAATCAGGATGGCCGGACGCGGGATTGAACCGTCATCCTCCCGAATGCGAGTCCAGTGTGCCACCTCGCTCGGTCAGGTCTTAAGGATCCGACAGGATGACTCACCAGGTGGACACTACATCTTCAAGCATATGACATTACCATAGTGTACAAAAGTGCAAGAAAACACCTAGATGCCAACTGTCTCTCAAGAAAGCCTGTGCAAGGCCATCAAGACTTTGATGAAGATAGTGACTGTCTCGCAGCACTCCAGGATCTCTCTGCTGAGCAGAAGAAGGACGCCAAGATATCTCAAATTATGCTTGCATTAAATCAGTCAGAGGATGTGAAAGGACAATTTAAGGTGGTTAATGGATTACTTTGCAAGAGAAACTTTGATCCGTTTGGAAAAAGGTGGCTACCAGTGATTCCTAAACACGAGCGCTTAGATATTCTACAGAAATTCCATGACAAACCTGAGCCCGGACATATAGGATTTATTAAGACATACGTTAGGATCCGCAAGAAATTTTTATGGCCAGGTTTATTTAGGAGTGTCCGTCACTTTGTGTCACACTGTTGAGAGTGGCAGAGGAGACAGGCAGTTCCTCAGAAACCACCTGGCCGACTCATACCAATTCCACCAGCCGAAATGCCTTTCCAGCGTGCTGGGACTGACCTCCTCTGACGATTTCCAATGTCTGCTAGTGGCAATAGATGGATTATTGTTTGCACTGATTATCTGACATGCTATGACATTACAAAAGCCATGAAAACAGCCGAAGCATTCGAGGTAGCCAAATTCATTGTGGAAGACAGTGTATTGAAACACGGTGCCTCAAGGTCGTTAATTATGGATTGAGGTAAAGTTTTTCAACCGAACCTTGTGACAGAGATAAACCATGGGTGCAATGTTACTCATCCGCAAACTAACAAGCTTACTGAATGCCTTAGTAAGACCTTGGCTGACATGCTATCAGTGTTTGTCAATGTTGAGCAGAGCAACTGGGATGAGGTGCTACCTTTCATTATGTTTGCCTAGAACACCGCCAATCAAGACATCACACAGGATTTACGACATTTTGCCTGGTGCATGGGCGTGAGGGGACTACGACGATGGACACTGTGTTTCCGTTACATCCTAATGACGTGGATGGCGACTACATCCAGGTGTTAACCAGAGCTGAGGAAGCTTGGCAGTTGGCTCGACTCCGCACGCTGCAGGCTCAAGAAAATGATCGCTGAAGGTATGACGCAAGCCACTGCCCTAATGTCTACTAGCTTGGTAACCTTGTCTGGACTTCACTCCTGTTTGGAAGGTTGGTCTCTCTGAGAAGCTTCTCAGGTGCTACTTTGGACCTTATAAGGTTGTAAAACAGTTGTCTGCTGTTACTTATGAAGTTGAATATTTCAACCCCGACACAAGACAACGAAAGATCAGAGAGATACTGTCCACGTCCTTCGAATGAAGCCCCATAAGGATCCTGCAACCCAGGATAAATTTGAAGCTCCAGCGACAGGCAACAAGCAGAAAGGTGACTAAGAGCATAGTGGCAAAGGAAGTTCTCAGAAGACCACCACTAGGGCGAACATCAGTCATCGGGAGTCGGAGTATGCGGGACCAATGACTCATTCCCAGACTAGGAGGACGTAACACCGAGACGCTGTTCTCTTAAGGAGGGAGCAATGTCGCAGAAACTGTGGTGTAGTGGGTATGATACTAGACTGTTGCATGGAGGGTCGTGAGTTCAGAACTCACCTGAACTGTAAAATTTTAATTTCTATATTCAGTTTGAGTACAGTCTAGGAGTATCCACAAATGTCAAGAATCATTGTACTGGAATGTTTTGTAACTGTATGTGTTCTGGTCGGAGGCAGTTCGCTCCGTGCTCTTGTATGTGCAAACGCTGAATAAACCTTCGTTAAGTGAAGTTAGTGTTCGTCATTCATCTAATTACACCTCCTTCTACGTGACAATAGTTCTGGTACACAGTAGACTTACAAAGTATTTTCATTCATGTAATATTATCTTCATTTTTCTTAATATTTTACTTTTGTACTTCCAGAATGGCACTGAAATTTATCAATGCATAACACATAATATAATTCAAGTAATTATTCACTTAAAATTTGTTATGGTGAATCTTGGAACATGAATGCATATTTATTTAGTGAGTCATTTATACAAAATTCTGGACTACTTAAAAAACACCAGAGCTAAATATTTATGATGATGATGATTTTGTATCATTTTATACTGAAATAAATATAACTAACTCAAAATCATGAAATTTACACACTTTCACTTCAAATTTGTTGTTCAGTGTTATAAGTGTAAACTGGGAAAACCATCATGAAGAGTAAAAGAGATTTTGGACTTCTGCATATTTGCTATAAAAATCCCAGCCATCTCACAAAAACCTGTTTAGTTACTTTTGAAAAAACTGTTTTCATATTGGAAGATAGGAATACCTCCAGCCCCAGTGTAGAGTTCTGAGAGGCCATCTTGATACATAATTATAATATTCCAAGTCACCCAAAGAATATAAGCAGTACTTCTTACCATACTCTATCTAAAAATGGTATGGTGGTAGTCAGTATTACTACACAGGGTGTGTTCTTGAATAAAAATTACACTTTGCTGAAAGTAAAACAATAGCTTGACAAATAACACAGTGTCCGCCATATCCTTAAATACTCTAGTAATTTAAGTACAGTTTTCGGGTGTGTAGCACCAGGTTACCTTGTTGATCATAAATTTCTACAGATTTTGGTCAATCATTGTTCTTTGCAATAGAAATCCACACTGGAAGGCAGTAACTAAAATGCAAATTTGTTGATATTTTCCACTACGAAAACAGGAAAGGGTAAGGACAGATCAGTTGTAGAAAACAACAAAGTGTGTTCATTTATTTTCCAATAATTGCAAATATGTTTAGTGCAAAAGTCTTGTTTATGAAGTTCTAATATTTCTCTCCTCAAATTTAAAAGTCTTCATCAATACACACATCCAACAAATACTGAGGATTATGACTTACTTCTTAACTCTTGCCCGTGGTTCAAATATATCACAGGCACAGAATGTAATACACGGTACTTTTTCTTTTTTTAATGAGGAAGACCATTTACCACATTAAAGTTATATAAAGAAATTAGAACAATTCTGTTTTATGTGAGGTCATAAAAGCCTATCTTATAATACTAAATGACTACAACCATACAAGAAAGAAAAAAATAAATAAATAAATAAAATAAAATAACCCTAAGGCTCAACATCTCACTGAGGTTGCAGTTATAGACATATACTTTCTCAGTTAAGGAGGACAAAGAAATAAACTGGTCTTGTCTTTTGCATTGAATTAATCTGGTATTTGTCTGTAGTGTCCTACTGAAACTACAGAATACCTAAATCAGAATGGATGAACAGTGAATTTTAATCCTCCTCCTTCAGAATGTGAGTAAATTATCTTAACCTCTGGACCAACCACCTCTCTTCGTAAATCACAGAGATACTAATAGGCTACTATTGACCATGACTTAGAGTTTTATTTTTCAATCCCAATTAATTTTGTCCATAAATTACATTTTCTAACTACTCAATACACAATATATTGACAAAATGATTTAAAAACAAACTTCAATTGCTGTCTGTAATATGAAACCAAACATTTACACATCTAAGAGTTTAGGATTCAAGTGAAGTCTCATGCTATAAGAAAGCTGTTTCTGACATATGTTTCATAAAAAGTTAAAATACCCCAGTGTGTACTCACCAGATGTTTGTTATGTACTACATCATTCTAACTCACAAGGAGGGAAATTCTGAAAATTTGATCTCTAATCAATGTAAGCTATGCAACGTATGAACACCTCATGATTAACAAATGTTTATCATGACATTACTTACACACCTTGTTAAGCCATAATTCTCATTTTAATCTGTTGGCCATCTCAACATATTACAAATATTACTCAAATCAGAAGACTACAAGGTGGTATATAGCAATGATTTGGAAGAAAGCTCGAAAACTGTCATTTCAACCTAAGTCACCACATTAACCTAGCTTGTCCAAAGGTCAATAGAAAAATAAATGTTGGAGATAGGAATATATGGATCACCAGAGATATCAAGAATGTCACAGAAGATTTGAGGGATTCATATGAAAGAAATAAGGAGAGAGAATAGTTAAACATACTGCGGTAAGCAAAATCGAGCTGTTATAAACATCAGATTGGTACATCATCAAATATTTCTATGACAGTATGCTCACACATTAATACAAATAGAAATGAATCAAATATGAAGAAAGGTTGGAACATAGTACTTACAGCATAAGGGAAAGAACTGACTGATCCATGTGAAATGTGTTTCACTTTAAATCAGTATTATGAAAATATAATTCTGGAGCTAATGAAACAAAATGAAAAATAGACTGAGAAGATTAGAGCCCCACCAGAAATAACATAATTTCTATTCATATTTCCAATACATGAAACAGAAGTTACAAATATAATCGGATCACTGAAAAACAAAGATACAGCGGGCAAAGATGGAATATCTACAAAAGTAATCAAACACTGGTCACAATATCAACTGCAACCAAGCAGTTTAAAAAATACAAAAGCACTTCCAAGTTTTCAAAATAAAACAGAGAGTGCTTAAAAACAGCATGTTTGTACAGTGTTGAAGAACATTTTGAGATAAATCCAAAAGAATTACAAAGATTTTGCAGTACTAAAGCAATAGCTTGAGATCCTTGCAACATACACTGTTTCAGTGAAAAATAAACTTGAAATTTTTTCTTAGTCTCATCAACTGCAGCAGAAACAAATTGGTTGCCTGCATGTAGTAAGTTAAATTAATATTGAAAACTTTGTTGTACTTGTTTTCATTAATTATTTACATATATGTGTAAGCACTGAAACTGCAATCTGCACTGCAGCTGAAATTGTAAATGTATACTGACATATCCAATATAGCTCTAACCACTGATCAAATGCTGAATAAAAGATTAGCTATTACTTAATTTTGTGTCAACATCGGAGGATTAAATTACACATGAGATAAGTATCTTAATACCGATAAGTATCTTAATACTAGTCGTGAAGTATACTTACAAATCCTCTTGTGTACTGGTTTAATAATACATTGTCACTTAGAGCTGCATCTGATAAAGCTTTCGTCACATAGTCTGGGGCGGCGAAATCTGGAAAACCTTGTCCTAGGTTCAGTGGTTTGTGCTCAAGTGCAAGCTGTATATATTCGACCCTGTTGGAACAAAAATTGCAAAACATCTAACCGAACCATCGCCTACCGGGGAATCATTGCGGATGTGTTATAGATTTCCTTAAAAGCGTTAAATCAGGCAGTTCGGCCACGGACTCACAATAAATACATATTTGTATTAACCGCAAATGACAGATCTTAAAAAAAAGTTAAGTTATGCGGATATGCTTACCAAACGCTTTTTTCTGATCCGTGATATCGTGATGGCAAAGCGAACTTTGCGTAATCCATTGCTTTTCGTATACAAACTGAAGTCAACCCGTGGAACACAGTTTCGGAAACTCTAAACAGCTGATTTCCTTTTCCGACAGCAAACATCTGGAAGACGTTGAAAATGGTTACTTTCACATGTACAATATTTGCTAAGTTAGATGGAAAGTACACTTCGCAAACGAGTGAGTGAAAACGTTTATCAGTTTAGGTTATTTTTGATTCACACAACATCCCTACATCTCTTATTTTTCGCGAGATAAAAAGGGCTTTACCCAGGACACGCAGATCACGCGTGTCTCTGACGCAACAGGCAGTACAGTTTCAGATGTCGCTTGTGTACGGTGCACTTTCTAATACCTATATTAATCCAGGGATGCCTAGTAGTTTTGTTATTTAGCAAACTGTTTCTTTGTAGCAGACAAATCGCTATAGCATAGTTTAGGTGAGTTTCCGAAACGTAACGGCACAAGGATGTACAAGTAAATAATTCTATCAAAAATGCGTAAAATGTAGCACGAGAGTCTAACTCCCACCTTATCGGGAATCACTCAACACTACCAATAACAAAGGGCATACAGTAGTATAGCGCACCTCACCATTATTTTGCGGCCCGCAAGCTACAAGTGTCTCATGTCTAACATCTGCATTGTGATTCTGTCTTTTTCATATTTTCCAAACTTACACTGATATGGCACTTTCAAATGCAAGACCGTCAAACGAGAAAGTTATGTAATTGCAACAGAACATCTCACTGCCTGGTTGTAGACGCTGCCACGGTTTAATTAATTAAATGGTCTTATCAGATGGATGCCTGTTTACTGCGTTAACGTTAATAGGGCATGAGATCTAATCGTCAATAAACTTTACTTTTAGGGTCTCTATTTGAAATCAAGACTTTTTTTTATTTTTTTAAACGTAAACTAGCGGTATAGCCGAAGTTCTTTCGTATTTCCATGGATCATTAATTCGGCGTCTGAAAGCGTTACACACCGTACTGTATCTTTCAAGACAATATATCTCTTTAATACATTTTTGTGTTTCGTATTTTACAAAGAGACATCGTTTTCTGTGTGATTTTCTTTCCTGGTTATGCAATTAGTTTATTTCTGCACTCTCTACGTTACTTATTTCATCTGGATTAAACGAAGCGTTATTTCCTCCTGTTAAAGGAAGATTATTTTTTAAGGTGATTGGTTGCCGTTCAGTTTATATATATATATATATATATATATACAACAAAGGCATTTTCGAGGCTCTTTTGCTTCTGATACCGGTGGATTTCTTATGTTAAACCGCACGATGCCCCTTCCCCCTAGTGCGTAATCTCAGACGCACGGGAATAAAAACACATGCTCAATAATTGTGGAAAGAACGCATGTACGCATGGGCGTTCTTGTGTCTACACGTTGCCTCATTCAGGGTTGTGATATCCAGACAGAGCGATTCTCGTACCAACCTCATGAAATTCTCGTATTTTAGTAAAAATTCTCGTACGTTTTTACAAAACCTTATTTACAAATGAATAAAACTATGAACAAGAATTTGTAAGTATGAAACAAATTCGATGTCTACATCTTCTTCTTCCTGTTTCGTTTTATAAAGAATGTCAGACGTCATTTTCTCGTACATTTCGTGTGTTGGCTCGAAAGTTTCTCATGTTCCGTTGTTTCCTGGTCGTTCTTTAATGCATTCAGAGGCAAGAAGTGCTCCATTCGGTGTACTGGTTTGGAGTCTGTTCCTAATTTTGGTTTTCATGAGATTTACCTGAAGTTGAACATGAAACTTCAATAACCTGACAAGTATGAAATCATATTATTAACTAGCTATTACCTTCATTGCTTTACATACCTTAGAAAAAACTCTTTCGCAGTCTGCGAATTGAGAGAGCGAAAACGCTCAATTCCGTAAATTCTTCAGATTCGTTATTTAATATATTCCACATTTTATCCGGTAATTGTTCCTTTTGTAGTGAGTCGGGGAGACAAGCCAAAACCAGAGGGAGACGCCCCGACTGGTCATCTGTAGTTTGTGCTAAATCTAGATCTGAGGGAGGAATTATACGTGGCAACAGTTCCATTAAAGGCATGAGTGAAGGTGCTGTATCTCGGAAACTTTGTGACAGGGCATTTGTAGGATTGAGTGCCGCTAGTTTGGACAGCACTTTATCTTCCACATCATACCGTAATTTGATCTAGCACGAAGCTGCCTGTAATATTTGAGAATTAATAGCTCTCATTAGGTATGCCACACATAAACACACAAATGTATAGAAAACAATAAAACACAAATTATATATGATTTCAGGCAAACGAGGTGTACTCACCACAAGAAAGTTCCTGCATCGATGATAAAAATCCTTGTTAAGATGTGGGTGATTCTTTATCTCTGGTGTGCCAACGTTCTTCAGAATTTTCACACCCAAATACAGTTGTGAATCTTCCAGATGATGAGCTGCATTTTTTGGGTCAACATCACTGAGATTTTTTCCCGTGACTTTAGTGCGTTTCATGAAATACAGAAGTACTTCTGTATATAGAGCTCTAATCTTGTCATGAAGGTCAACAATTACTACTGCTCTAGACTGGAAATGCTCGCTGAAAGTAGTAAATTTTGGTAGAATCCACTCTAAGAACATATAATACATTTTTGCAAAGGAGTCATGTAAATAGTTAAAAACTTGTTCAGCATTTAGAACTCGCTCAGAAAGCCATTTTTGGTTAAAAAAAAAAAGCATTAGAGCATCCCAGTTTTCCAGCACTGTCCTAACAACCGCTATCATTGACAGCCAACGTGTCTGTGAAGGATGTAGTAATTTGTGTGGTTCCAAGTTTAAAAATACCTGGAATAAAACATAATGTTTAGCATATTTCCACACGATCGGACGTAAAATAAAGTCTATGAGATATAAAATGCTACAATACCTGAAATTCCTTGAACTCTGCCTGCCTCTTCTCACTGAGTTTGAAAAAAACCATAAATATTCCTCGCCATTTCCTCACAAACTCTTGGAAGGTTCTTGCACGCCTCGCTTGCGCATATATGCACCGAATGACAAAGTCACTTCATTACAAAAATTCCCGGGCAGCTATCTCGGAATCTGCTTCATACAGAATTACGAACTCCCATCATAGTATTGCAACCATCTGCTCCAAAGCCAATAATATTGTCAAATGGAATGTTATGCTGTTGAAACGTTTTTACTACACCATTGTAGAGATTTTCTGTAGTAGAAGCTTTCTCAACATTTAAGTCTCCATCTTCATAAACTTTATATAGCTCCCAAAACTTACTTTCAATACAACCTGTAAAATGAGAAGTGATACAAAGTGGTAACTTAACAGGAAAATTTATTTTAGAATTAATTTGGTTATTATTTCAAAACTAGCTCTTATTATTACTCACCTGAATCTTTGTCGTAAAAGCGGATCGCCACGCAGAAATTTTTCACAGTTTCGATATCGGTGGAGTCGTCCGTCATTATGCTAAATTTAGCGTGTTGTAGTTTTTTCGCCAACACTTCTTTGTGTGACGTCCCAATAACATTGGAAACAATGGCACGTGCTTTGTGCCGTTTAAGAGTCATTGCCCTTGCAATATCCGAGTCTGGAAAAATATCTTTTAACAAACCGGATAAATGGTCAGCAGCTAAAAATGCCACATTATGTTGTGCTAAGAATGCTGATAACTTGATTTCAGCTTTATCAACCTTCCTCTTAACTGTTTGTGCGTTTGTGACAAATTCTACATCTACATTTATACTCCGCAAGCCACCCAACGGTGTGTGGCGGAGGGCACTTTACGTGCCACTGTCATTACCTCCCTTTTCTGTTCCAGTCGCGTATGGTTCGCGGGAAGAACGACTGTCTGAAAGCCTCCGTGCGTGCTCGAATCTCTCTAATTTTACATTCGTGATCTCCTGAGGAGGTATAAGTAGGGGGAAGCAATATATTCGATACCTCATCCAGAAACGCACCCTCTCGAAACCTGGACAGCAAGCTACACCGCGATGCAGAGCGCCTCTCTTGCAGAGTCTGCCACTTGAGTTTGCTAAACATCTCCGTAACGCTATCACGGTTACCAAATAACCCTGTGACGAAACGCGCCGCTCTTCTTTGGATCTTCTCTATCTCCTCCGTCAACCCGATCTGGTACGAATCCCACACTGATGAGCAATACTCAAGTGTAGGTCGAACGAGTGTTTTGTAAGCCACCTCCTTTGTTGATGGACTACATTTTCTAAGGACTCTCCCAATTAATCTCAACCTGGTACCCGCCTTACCAACAATTAATTTTATGTGATCATTCCACTTCAAATCGTTCCGTACGCATACTCCCAGATATTTTACAGAAGTAACTGCTACCAGTGTTTGTTCCGCTATCATATAATCATACAATAAAGGATCCTTCTTTCTACGTATTCGCAATACATTACATTTATCTATGTTAAGGGTCAGTTGCCACTCCCTGCACCAAGTGCCTGTCCGCTGCAGATCTTCCTGCATTTCGCTACAATTTTCTAATGCTGCAACTTCTCTGTATACTACAGCATCATCCGCGAAAAGCCGCATGGAACTTCCGACACTATCTACTAGGTCATTTATATATATTGTGAAAAGCAATGGTCCCATAACACTTCCCTGTGGCACGCCAGAGGTTACCTTAACGTCTGTAGACGTCTCTCCATTGATAACAACATGCTGTGTTCTGTTTGCTAAAAACTCTTCAATCCAGCCACACAGCTGGTCTGATATTCCGTAGGCTCTTACTTTGTTTATCAGGCGACAGTGCGGAACTGTATCGAATGCCTTCCGGAAGTCAAGGAAAATAGCATCTACCTGGGAGCCTGTATCTAATATTTTCTGGGTCTCATGAACAAATAACGCGAGTTGGGTCTCACACGATCGCTGTTTCCGGAATCCATGTTGATTCCTACAGAGTAGATTCTGGGTTTCCAAAAACGACATGATACGCGAGCAAAAAACATGGTCTAAAATTCTACAACAGATCGACGTCAGAGATATAGGTCTATAGTTTTGCGCATCTGCTCGACGACCCTTCTTGAAGACTGGGACTACCTGTGCTCTTTTCCAATCATTTGGAACCTTCCGTTCCTCTAGAGACTTGCGGTACACGGCTGTTAGAAGGGGGGCAAGTTCTTTTGCGTACTCTGTGTAGAATGGAATTGGTATCCCGTCAGGTCCAGTGGACTTTCCTCTGTTGAGTGATTCCAGTTGCTTTTCTATTCCTTGGACACTTATTTCGCCCGGGTTCCCCGGTTCGATTCCCGGCGGGGTCAGGGATTTTCTCTGCCTCGTGATGGCTGGGTGTTGTGTGATGTCCTTAGGTTAGTTAGGTTTAAGTAGTTCTAAGTTCTAGGGGACTGATGACCATAGATGTTAAGTCCCATAGTGCTCAGAGCCATTTGAACCATTTGACACTTATTTCGATGTCAGCCATTTTTTCGTTTGTGCGAGGATTTAGAGAAGCAACTGCCGTGCGGTCTTCCTCTGTGAAACAGCTTTGGAAAAAGGTGTTTAGTATTTCAGCTTTATACGTGTCATCCTCTGTTTCAATGCCATCATCATCCCGGAGTGTCTGGATATGCTGTTTCGAGCCACTTACTGATTTAACGTAAGACCAGAACTTCCTAGGATTTTCTGTCAAGTCGGTACATAGAAATTTACTTTCGAATTCACTGAACGCTTCACGCATAGCCCTCCTTACGCTAACTTTGACATCGTTTAGCTTCTGTTTGTCTGAGAGGTTTTGGCTGCGTTTAAACTTGGAGTGAAGCTCTCTTTGCTTTCGCAGTAGTTTCCTAACAGTGTCAGCTCGTGGTCGTGCGGTAGCGTTCTCGCTTCCCGCGCCCGGGTTGCCGGGTTCGATTCCCGGCGGGGTCAGGGATTTTCTCTGCCTCGTGATGACTGGGTGTTGTGTGATGTCCTTAGGTTAGGTTTAAGTAGTTGTAAGTTCTAGGGGACTGATGCCCATAGATGTTAAGTCCCATAGTGCTCAGAGCCATTTGAACCATTTGAACCTAACTTTGTTGTTGAACCACGGTGGGTTTTTGCCGTCCCTCACAGTTTTACTCGGCACGGCTTTGTTGTTGAACCACGGTGGGTTTTTGCCGTCCCTCACAGTTTTACTCGGCACGTACCTGTCTAAAACGCGTTTTACGATTGCCTTGAACTTTTTCCATAAAAACTCAACATTGTCAGTGTCGGAACAGAAATTTTCATTTTGATCTGTTAGGTAGTCTGAAATCTGCCTTCTATTACTCTTGCTAAACAGATAAACCTTCCTCCCTTTTTTTATATTCCTATTAACTTCCATATTCAGGGATGTTGCAATGGCCTTATGATCACTGATTCCCTGTTCTACACTTACAGAGTCGAAAAGTTCGGGTCTGTTTGTTATCGGTAGGTCCAAGATGTTATCTCCACGAGTCGGTTCTCTGTTTAATTGCTCGAGGTAATTTTCGGATAGTGCACTCAGTATAATGTCACTCGATGCTCTGTCCCTACCACCTGTCCTAAACATCTGAGTGTCCCAGTCTATATCTGGTAAATTGAAATCTCCACCTAAGACTATAACATGCTGAGAAAATTTATGTGAAATGTATTCCAAATTTCCTCTCAGTTGTTCTGCCACTAATGCTGCTGAGTCGGGAGGTCGGTAAAAGGAGCCAACTATTAACCTAGCTCGGTTGTTGAGTGTAACCTCCACCCATAATAATTCACAGGAACTATCCACTTCTACCTCACTACAGGATAAACTACTACTAACAGCGACAAACACGCCCCCAACGGTTGCATGCAATCTATCCTTTCTAAACACCGTCTGTGCCTTTGTAAAAATTTCGGCAGAATTTATCTCTGGCTTCAGCCAGTTTTCTGTACCTATAACGATTGCAGCTTCGGTGCTTTCTATCAGCGCTTGAAGTTCCGGTACTTTACCAATGCAGCTTCGACAGTTTACAATTACAATACCGATTGCTGCTTGGTCCCCGCATGTCCTGACTTTGCCCCGCACCCTTTGAGGCTGTTGCCCTTTCTGTACTTGCCCGAGGCCATCTAACCTAAAAAACCGCCCAGTCCACGCCACACAACCCCTGCTACCCGTGTAGCCGCTTGCTGCGTGTAGTGGACTCCTGACCTATCCAGCGGAACTCGAAACCCCACCACCCTATGTCGCAAGTCGAGGAATCTGCAGCCCACACGGTCGCAGAACCGTCTCAGCCTCTCATTCAGACCCTTCACTCGGCTCTGTACCAAAGGTCCGCAGTCAGTCCTGTCGACGATGCTGCAGATGGTGAGCTCTGCTTTCATCCCGCTAGCGAGACCGGCAGTCTTCACCAAATCAGATAGCCGCCGGAAGCCAGAGAGGATTTCCTCCGATCCATAGCGACACACATCATTGGTGCCGACATGAGCGACCACCTGCATATGGGTGCACCCTGTACTGCTTGAGCAACTGAAGGCTATCGCACGGTAGCAGACTGCACCATGTTTAGGTGCTTCTTACTTCTGGAATGATTTTTAATATTCTGGATTTCGGAAACCATGCTGGTATTGCAATATTTGCATCGCCCCCTGAGCGGATCACTATCGCGCACCAGCCAATTACGTAAACCTGGCATATGTAGCCACTCATCACGAAATTTTTGTTGTCGATGGACAGGCCGTTCTGTCTTCGAGATTTCACCTCTTTTTAGACGATTTTTCTCCGGCGTGCACGAAAGTTTCGTGCTTGTGTTTTCATATTCACTGTCATTTCCCATTTCTCTACTCACAGTAACACACAGTAACCCGAAACACTTAGAAAAAGAAACTACACAGTAAATGAATTCAGCTAAACGTACTCGTAATGACTATACGCGAAATACGCATTGTTAAGAGTATCGTTTGTTGAAGACGAAACAATACCGTCTGATGAAATGTCTTTCGTTTGTACTTAACAATTCCACAGTATTGTAGGGTAATTAGGTCTACTGTTAATTGCTTTCCAATAATATTCGATTAAAGTTCCATTTAGTGCTTTGAGATTCGTTGCCCGCTCTATTTCTGAAACTTAACAATTCGAACTGAGTGAAATATGTCATGCAAAGCAAAGTGATTCTTTATTGTTAGCTTATTTAATTTATTTTCCAGGGCCAGGCTTTGAACTAAGCCTCATTCTCGACTTTAATCGTTTTGTGATATCGGTAGTTTGGCGCTCTCTCTCCTGCCTGAAATTTGTTGATTGACAGAGACTGCACGGATTCGTAACAGTTTCTAATCATTTTTAGAATATAACAGATGAATTGATTATTTTCCAAACAAATGTGTATAATGTATACTTGGTAAAAAATTTGGACCCGCCTCCAAAGCCACACGACTTGGTGTGGTGTCACGAGCCACGAGCCCGCAACTACTAAGGTTCCAGTTCCCCCGTGGGCATGTATGTTTCTGTGATGTCTGTAGACTAAGTTAGGATAGGATAGGGTAGAGTAAATCGTCTGTAACGACTCCAGTTATCGATCGGATTAAACGCTAAAAAAAAAAAAAAATTAGGCAAAATTCTCGTATGTTCGTGTACGATATTCACTTTTGCCTCGTAAATCGTACAAATGACGAAATTCTCTTATGCGTACGAGAATTCTCGTACATATCACAACCCTGGCCTCATTGCACAGTCTGCAATGGATTCCCTTCTTTGCTTGGGAGCTGGCGCTGCGTTTATTATGACGAAAAGGCGACAGAAAATGAAAAACGCAAAAGTGATTGTAGATAAAGAAGTATCTAAATATCGAAGATACGAGAAATACAAAGTGGCAACGTCTTATTCGCAAATTTCAGGAGGTCACAGCGAGATTTTCGATTTTCTGCTTGGGAAACTGTACCTATAATGGTGGCAATAGCATTTCGTTAGGTAGTGAGCGACGTATATACGAGTTTGGACCATTAATTTCACATTCCAAAACAAGGCAGCATTTCAGTGTTTATTCCTGAAACTGAGAAATACTTAAGGCAGGTTCTTAGTCGTTATGCGAAAGTTAAATTACCTTTCAATGCGTCATATGTATTTTATAAAAAGAAGTTTTTTACACAGTTGTAATCATGATAGTTTGTATGTAGATTAACATCGTCGTACTCGACAAATATGGGAATTTTATACTTTTCATAAATTTCTCGTGTATTCTTCTCTGTTTTCCTACTTCGAAATATACGGTATCTTATTCATTACAGATATTTGATGGGGGAATTTTTATCCAACACTTGACGCTCAGGGCGTCACATCCTTCTCTTTTAGTAATCATTAAGAGTGGCATTCCATACCACATTTCTTGTTTGTAATAATATATAAATTTAAGTGTCCCTTCTTTGGAGTCGACAGACATTATTGCAAATAAATCGCTTCACAGCATAACCTCAACACAGAATACATTCCACAATGAAACACACATGGGCCCAAGCTGCCTATCGTCTGCTAAAAAGCGCAAAGATTTCCACCAAAGGCGGGAAGCAATGCGCCTTACGCACAGCCTCAATTCCCAGGAGATTACGCCTGCACAAATGCGCATGCGTAGTTGAATATTTATGCGCATGTGCAAACTTAAAAAGGCTTCTTGCGTACCTGCTTTCTTCACACGTAACTGCATCCTTGCTTCGGCCCGAATACTCGTTTGACGCAGCTCTCCATGCTACTCTATCCTGTGCAAACCTCTTCATCTCTGAATAACTACTGCAACCTACATCCATCTGACCCTACTGACTGTATTCATCTCTTGGTCTCCCTGTATGATTTTTAACCCCCACCCCCACACTTACCTCCAACACTAAATTGGTGATCCCTTGATGTTTCAGAATGTGTCCTACCAACCGATCCCTTCTTCTAGTCGGGTTGCGCCACAAATTTCTTTTCATCTCAATTCTGTTCAGTACTTTCACGTTAGTTAAGTGATCCACCAATCTAATCTTCAACATTCTCGTGTAGCAGCTTCTTTCAAAAGCTTTTATTCTCTTCTTGTTTACAATGTTCATCGTCCCTGTTTCTCTTCCACACATGGCTACACTCCATACAAATATTTTCAGAAGAGGCTTCGTAACACTCAACATCGAATATAGAGTTAAAAAATATCTCTTCAGAAACGCTTTTCTTGTCATTGCCAGTCTACATTTTATATCCTCTTTACTTGTCATCATCCGTTATTTTTCGGCCCAAATAAAAAAAAAGCACATCTACTACTTTAAGTGCCTCGTTTCCTAACATAATTTCCTCAGTATCACCTGATTCAATTCGACTACTTTCCATTATCCTTATTTTTCTTTTGTTACTGTTCATATTATATCCTCCATTCAACTGCTCTTCTGCTGTCTTTGACGGAATTACAATGTCATCGGCAAACCTCGAAGTATTTGTTACTTCTCCCTGAACTACAATTCCTAGGCCAAATTTTTATTTGATTTCGTTTATGCTTGTTCAGTGTACCAGCACAGTTTGAATAACATTGCGGATTAGGCTACGGCACTGTCTCACTTCCTTCTGAACCACTGCTTCCCTTTCACGCCCATGGACTCCTATAACTGCTGTCTGGTCTCTGCACAAGTTGTAAATAGCCTTTCGCTCCCTGATTTTACCCTTGCTATCTTCAGAATTTCGAAAAGAGTTCTCCAGTCAACACTGTCAAAGGCTTTCTACAAATCTACAAATGCTATAAACTTAGGATTGCCTTTCCTTAATATATCTTCTAAGATAAGTTGCAGGGTCAGTATTGCGTCATGTGTTCCTATATTTCTCTGGAATCCAAACTTATCTTCCCCAATGTTGGCTTTCACTAGTTTTCCATTCTTCTGTAATGAATTCATGTTAGTATTTTGCAACCATAACTTATTAAACAGATACTTCTGTAATTTTCACACCTGTCAGTACCTGTTTTCTTTGGAATTGGAATTATTCTATTCTTCATGAAGTCTGAGGGTATTTTGCCTGTCACATATATCTTGCTCACCAGATGGAAGAGTTTTGTCATGGCTTGCTCTGACGGAATATTGTCTACTCCTGGGTCCTTGTTTCGATTTATGTCTTTCATTGTTCTAACAGATTCTTCTCTTAGGGTCATATCTTCCATCTTATCTTTATCTACAATATTGCCTTCAAGTTCATCCCCTTGTATAAGCCTTAAGCCCCCTGAGGGGGGGCCCAGAGAGCATCCCAGGGTGCCCCAGGGAGCTACAACACTAAGAAGAATCGCTTCTCGGCTTTTGGCAAGATCAATGTGTAGTCTTTATTAATGATAATATATGCCTTCCACCTTTCAGCTTTCCTTTCTTTGCTTAGTACTGGTTGTCCATCTGAGCTTTTGATATTCATACAGCTGTTTCTCTATATATATATATCTCGTCCACAGGCACTCGCCGGCCTGTGTTATCTCCATGTTATAAGCCCCATGTAAACTCCGCGGCACGGTCCTAGTAATTTTAAGGACTGTGCTCGCGGATATCTCTACTGTGAGAGGCCCCTGAGGGGGGGCCCAGAGAGCATCCCAGGGTGCCCCAGGGAGCTACAACACTAAGAAGAATCGCTTCTCGGCTTTTGGCAAGATCAATGTGTAGTCTTTATTAATGATAATATATGCCTTCCACCTTTCAGCTTTCCTTTCTTTGCTTAGTACTGGTTGTCCATCTGAGCTTTTGATATTCATACAGCTGTTTCTCTTTTTTTCCAAACGCCTCTTTAATTTCCATCTGAGCTTCCGGCATCTATCTTTCCCCTAGTGATAAATGCTTCTAAAACTTTACATTTGTCCTGTAACCATTCCTGCTTAACCATTTTGCAATTCTTATCAGTCTCATTTTTTAGACGTTTTATTCCATTTGGCCTGCTTCATTTGCTGCATTTTTATATTTTCTCCTTTCTTCGGTTAATTTCAATATCTATTGTGTTATCCAAGACTTTCCACGAGGCCTTGTTTTTTACCTATTTGATCCTCTGCTGCCTTCACTATTCCCTATCTCAAAGCTTACAGTTCGTCTTCTACTGTAGTCCTTTTCCCTGCTGTAGTCAGTCGTTGCCTAATTCCCATATTAACTATCAGCAGTTGACACGCTATAGAAACCTCTCACAGAATTACTGTTGTTCTTTTTTTTCTCCATTTACTATTTGATTCTTTACTTTGTCCTACGTTGCAGAACAACTTTTGTACAGAATGTAATTTAACAGGACAGAATGAAAATTAAATCAAATCAGATCACTAAAGAACGCTTGCACAAGTGTCCTCATTCTTGGTACACATGTTCAAGCAAGCACACAATTGAATGCTTGCACATAATCGAAATTCAAAAGGGCATCAAGCTTGGCCGCCCAGGGTGGCCGAGCGGTTCTAGGCGCTACAGTCTGGAACCGCGCGACCTCTACGGTCGCAGGTTCGAATCCTGCCTCGGGCATGGATGTGTGTGATGTCCTTAGGTTAGTTAGGTTTAAGTAGTTCTAAGTTCTAGGTGACTGATGACCTCAGATGTTAAGTCCCATAGTGCTCAGAGCCATTTGAACCATTTTTTGGCATCAAGCTTCTTGTACAGTGTTGATGCTTCTGCAAATTTATCCTACACACGGCCAGGCAACGCTTGCGCATACGTTATCCTCAAACATGCAGTTGTGTGTGTAGGAGTAGCCACATATTTGTTTATAATTAATCTTATTTATGTTTTGAGTGGTATAAATTGGTTAGGTAGACCTTGATGCTTGTGCTGTGGATCTTATGCGCGATAGCTTGTGATAAAGTTACGGAGTAAGTAGATCAGATAAATATTTCAGATGCTTGTATTGCTTCATCTACAGCTATGATTAACTGTAGCCCTAATTATCCCATTACTGTGACACATTGAAACGATTTTAACGTTTCCTGATATGAGGCAGAACATATACCCTTTGAGAAATGCTTCTATAGTGCAGTGGGAGTTACGACGAGCTATTTATTTTCAAAAAGAATGTAAATATCTATTGGGCTTTTCAGACCTGTGGGTAAATAACGAAAAATTTCTACAGCTCCGTACTTCACTTCTTTCTGCTCCATGTTAATGCTGAGTAGAGGCAAGCATTGTCCCTTTTCCCTTTGATTTTATGATTATGAAAGTAAGTATTGTTCTATGGGTGTGGTTGACAATTGCATAAAAAATCTTCATCGTAATAATTTAACGCCCTAGGCGCGTAATGTGGTGGTGGAATGTATATGTTCTAAAGAGGAATACACTAGCCACGCAATCGTTGTTGCCAGTCGCCAAGCTGACTTCACGGTATCTGGTATATAGCTAGACTGAAACAATCAAAACAGAAAATCAGCAGTAGAAACACTCTTTATATGAAAGAAACAGTGAAAACATAGCACATTACTTCACTGGGCAAAATATTAGTTAGTACGTTAAAGCAGCACACGAGTCGCTTTCTAATGCTGGATGGTGTAGAAATGGCACCAGGCAGTCATGCGATGCTTCACCTCTGACATAAATAGTAGTAGTGATGTGGTGTGAATGTGGCAACGGGAGTCCGCAGCTCGTGGTCATGCGGTAGCGTTCTCGCTTCCCGCGCCCGGGTTCCGGGGTTCGATTCCCGGCGGGGTCAGGGATTTTCTCTGCCTCTTGATGACTGGGTGTTGTGTAATGTTCTTAGGTTAGTTAGGTTTAAGTAGTTCTAAGTTCTAGGGGACTGATGACCATAGATGTTAAGTCCCATAGTGCTCAGAGCCATTTGAACCATTTGCAACGGGTTTTATGTAATCAACGTAGTAAAATAGGTTGACATGGAGACGTGACAGAATGACCGAACGAAGCTATCGTATTTGGAAGTGCCAATGACCATACTATGAATGATGTAGTCAGATTTGTTTGTGTATAAATGGGGACTGTCCAACGTGTCTACAAGACGTACCACGCATAGCCATATAACACAGTGTAAGGACAATGGTTGTAAAAGGATCCTAACTGGCAGAGACTGGAGACGAGTGTCCGGCCTTGTCAATGACATTCAGTTTCAAATCCAACAGGAATTTTGTCAGTGAGCGCAGGTCTATCTCAACCAGTTTGCGATCGACCACTGCGAAGGGAACTGCGTGCAGTGGACATGTGGAATCCAGTACTTCGCAAAAGCCTTCAACGTGCCAAGCAACACAGATACTAGACGGTAGCTTACTGGAGGTGTGGTGTGGTCCGATGATACGCAGTTTCGTATCTTTTCAAATGATGCAAGACATCGAGTGCACCGACGGCTTTGGAAGTGGTTCTGTGGTAGTTTGGACGTGGTTTTCTTCCATGACTTGGGCGCACTTATTCACATTACTGTGAACATGAACCAGGATCTCTATTTCAACATTATCTCTGATGAACACACTTTGTACACCGTGATCACTATATAGACACTTTTATTGTTCGGAGACGACCAGTTTCAACAGTCTTATGCTGCCATTATCTGATTTTATGGAACTTGCTATAAAACTGCCATGTTACATTACATGAAGTCAAAGCATAAAGGGCACTCTCCACACATACATGTCTTGATAAAAATTATGTTGATAAAATGCACACAGATAGTAAAATGCACACAGTTAATAAAATCCTCATATCATCCATGCTCGTTGGTGCCAAACATAATTCTCACAAGCTTGCTGCACTGTCATTGTCCTTTTGGTAGATGCCATTGTGCCGAGGAAAAACACACTGCATCTAGGGATGGACATGGTCCCAAAGGATAGATGAATACTGTTTTTGATCCATTGTGCCTTCCAGAAAGACGAGATCACCCAGGTAATGCCACAAAACATTCCCCAGACCATGACGCTCCCTCCTCCGGCCTGAATCCTTCTGACGATTGTTGCAGGCTGCTTGCTTTCAGACGTTTCACGACTTACACGCCAACGTCCACGTGTCCAATAGAGTATAGAAAGTGATTCATCTAAAAATAACACCTGTCACCACTCAGTGGACATCTTGAACAGCAGTCAGCATGGCTACATAAACTAGGCGCCTGCTGTGGCGGCCCATACACAACAACGTTCACTGAATGTTTGTTGAGAAGACACTGTTGGTTCATGTGGGCAGCCAGTTGCTCAACAGTTGCATACTCGTACACATCTCCGCAGCCCTCATTCACCCTTGTCATCTGGTACACCACAGTTGCTTCGCTGCTGGTTTTTGGTAGTGTCACTTTGCCACGCACGGTCTAATGTAACCATTGCAGCATACAAACATTTTACCAACTTAGCTATTTCGTTAATGCTTCCACCCTTGACCCAAACTGGAGTGATTATGTCCTTTTGGGCGTCAGATAACTCCTTCTGTTTCCACATTACGACAATGACTGCACTGTTACCCGTACCTCCCAACACGTGGACGTTGAACATAGGCGGTAGTCACATTAATGTGACTGGACCGTGTACACTACGATGTTTTTCAACTTTTACTCGAATAGTCTTAATGATTTTACAGTGCATTGAAGTATAGACAGGTACCGACTAGCATGTGGAAGTACACCAATCCGTCCCTGCCCCGTCTCATTTCTGATAATGGGCCACTAGTATGGACTGCATACTGAATCCGGATTTTAAACGACAGTTTTGCAAAACTTGCATTTACATAGAATATCACACCATATGGTAACAGGCTATTCGCATTTGCTTTGTAAGTACATAATACTTTTTTATGCTGTGGTAGTTCTTAATCATTCTTAAGACATAACAGTATTTACTGAAGCTTTTGTTCGGTAGTTCAACTTGTATAGACAGGCACTGATCAGTATGTGAGTGCGTAGAAGTACCCCACTTAATTTATGTTTCTGGGTCACTACTACGAATTGGATGAAAATCAGAGGATTAAGGTTTGTCTGGAGGACACCGTAGGTTTTCCAAGTTCCTTTTAGAACCTATGTCCTTGTACAACAATAATTTGGTGCATTCAACTGGTCAGGAAATAATAGAAAAACACCGAACACAGATGCATTTTATCCTGGGAACACAAGTACAAATCCAACACTGTATCCATTTTTCCACGTGTCTTAGCAATAATAATAAATGCTAATAATGTACAACAGCATAATGACAAGCAAACTGTGACCTAAATCTGCATCCTTTGGGATGTTGGCTAAACATTTGCAGAATAGTATGCCAGAATCCCAGAAAAAATAATTATCATTAATAAAATAGTCTCGGGTTTCAAGCTACATCAAATGGTTAACTGCCCACGATCTTCCGGCAGAGATCTTCTGTCGCCAGTGACGTCACTGGTACTCAGTCCCTCACCATATATGGTAATGTTTCGGTGGTGCGACCGCTGCGTCCCCTTCAATTCCCCAGCCACAGGATCCCAGGCCGAACTCAGCTGCAATCTACCGACTTTATTGAGGGTACTGTCCGATATTTTGATCTCTGTTAAATCGTTTATTATGCTACCCCAGAAGCCATTAGTTCGTTTAATAACAGAAATATCGTCGAATGCAATTCGTTCTTCGTTTTCCAGTGCATGTCCTGCTACAGCTGATTTTTCGGCATAGCATAGACAGAAACACCTTTCATGTTCTATGTTACTCTGTTCGGTAGTGTGGACAGTCTGACTGACATCACTGAGCCACAAAACGATAAAAACGCAATATTCTTCATGTCTTCTTTGGAAGCCTTCTGCTTTCATGGCTTATATGAAACTGTTTGCGAAATTTGTCTGTTTTTGCAACTGTTTTCCTTGAAAACTTTACGTAAGTGGCTCAGTTCCCCCGGCAGGTTTTCGGCGAGATGGTTTCAGCTCGATGTACCAGGATCCCCAGAACAGACCAGTTCTGTGCTGTGTGTTGGTAGCTGAAGGCGTGCAAACACCGACCCATGTGCGTGGGCTTGCGGTGAACACAGTGACCGAGACACCCATTCGGTTTATGATGGTCAAGGACGTCCAGGAACGGCCAGGAACCATCCTTCTCACTTCCATCGTGAACTTCGTGTGGTCGTGGATGTTGCTGATGTGTTCCAGCAACTCTTCCAACTTTTCATGTGATGTAGCGATAAAAACAACTAGGTTTGTAGGAGTCATGTCCAAGGTGATGTCCTCGAAATTCTCAGTAACAAGGAAGAATAACCGGCTCCTGAACAGACATAAAAACGACACAGTTTTCAAGTTCCCAGCAAAGATCTGGCAACTAATGAAATGTGTGAAAGACGATGCAGGCCTCAGAAGATCTGGAATATACAAAATACCGCGTGGGCGTGGGCAGTTTTATGTCGGTGAGACTGTCTGCACTTTTGAACAGCGCCACATAGAACATGAAGTTTCAAAATGGCTCTGAGCACTATGGGACTTAACATCTATGGTCATCAGTCCCCTAGAACTACTTAAACCTAACTAACGTAAGGACATCACACAACACCCAGTCATCACGAGGCAAAGAAAATCCCTGACCCCGCCGGGAATCGAACCCGGGAACCCGGGCGCGGGAAGCGAGAACGCTACCGCACGACCACGAGCTGCGGACTAGAACATAAAGGTGTTTCCGCCAATGGTATCCCGAAAATCATCTGTAGCAGAACATTCACTGGGAAATGGACACTGAATTGCATTCGACGAGACCTCTGTTATTAAATGGACCAACAACTTCTGTGCCGGCCGGTGTGGCCGAGCGGTTCTATGCGCTTCAGTCTGGAACAGCGCGACCGCTACGGTCGCAGGTTCGAATCGTGCCTCTTGCATGGATATGTGTGATGTCCTTAGGTTAGTTAGGTTAAGTAGTTCTAAGTTATAGGGGACTCATGACCTCAGATGTTGAGTCCCATAGTGCTCAGAGCCATTTGAACCATTTGAACAACTTCTGTGATAGCACAACATACGAAGCAATAGAGATCAAAATATCGGACAACAGCCTCATTAAAGACGGTGGATTGCAGCTGAATACGATCTGGGATCCTATAATTGGGGAGTACAAGCGGGCGCGGCAGGCGCGCCACCTAAAATTACCATGTATTATGGTGAGGAACTGAAGTACTAGTTACGTCACCGGCGACCCCGCGGCTTTATAAGCACAGCAGCGGCATCCACACGACAGTAGTGCGAGTTCTGGATGTTGATGCGAAGAGCGCTATGTTAGCGGACGCGGCTTCTGTCGCGCACGCAGAGGACGCAATGCTTAACTCAGTGAGTGTGCTGGGCGGGGGTTTGCTCCCAAACACCGTATCACGCGTTTTAGATGTAGGGGGAGGCCACTGACGTACCCTGGCTGTTTTCCGGTGGTACCTGCCCCCTGCACCGCCAGTGCGAGCACATGCTACGTCGCGGACGAAACACCTGTCTCACAGGCGGATGGCACAGTTACTAGCTTCACTGGCGTCTCAGAGGCTTCTGCGGCCACAGCTGTGGTCAGTGAAAGTCTGGCGTTCGTGAAGGGGTTAATCCCAGCTGAGATCCAGGCAGAGATGGAGGTGGACGCGATCACGAGGGGACAACCTGACGCGGACGCATCCTCGAGGAAGCGCCCTGTGGCGTCTTCTTAGGAGATATCCGCTAAGAAGTCTGCCGCCTCAAAAAGCAAGGCGCCTAAGGTTCGCACAAAGAAGAAAAAGTCCTCTGCCGTGGGCCCGAAGGCCGCCAAGGGCGACACTCCCCTCCCCCTCCCCCCGAGGGTGGTTTCGAAGTGCCGATCAGGGAGCACACTGCCAGAGCAACTGCGCTCACACATGCACAGCCGTTACCGACTGCAGACAGATATATCACATTCACTGACGTGCTAGCTGATGACCACAATGCACAACCAAATAGACCAAAGACGGCCGCACCTCCTCCCATTGTTATACAATGGTCGAACGATTTTAAGAGCTTTCGACAGCTTTTAAATAATGTGGTCCAGTCTAAGTCTTCTGTCGCGATCAAAACAGAGGGCCGCGACACTTTCAAGGCAATCGTGAAGTCGCGTGAGGATTACGATGCAGTTATGGGTGTGGCTAAGACCCAAGGTCTACCACACTATACCCACTCGTCTGAGCCACTCAAGCTGCTCAAGGTAGTCTTCCGCAAACTACCTTTCGAAATGGATCATCCCACCTCAAAGAGGAGCTGGAAGAATTAGGTTTCGGGATCAGAGCGGTCTCACGTATGAAAACACTGTACACAAATAAACTGACACCGATGTTTAGGGTTATCTTGATCTTCAACATAGAAAATAGGAAAGCATTCCAGTTGAAAAACACCGCGAATATCACTGGAATACAGGTTGAAAAGTTCCGCGGCAAGGGCCAGAGGGCGCAATGTTTTCGGTGCCAAGGCTAGGTTCTGCACTATGCCGCCCAAATGCGTAAAATGCGCTCGGCCGCATGAAAGTAGTGAGTGCAAAGCAAAGCCAGAGGAAACGGCCCAGTGTTGCAACTGCACCCAAAATCACGCTGCTAACTATCGCGGGTGTAACACTTCCCGAAAGGCAGAAGCTAAGCGGCGCGCCAATAACACTCAAGCCAGACGAGTTACTCCTGGCCTTAGTTTTAGTAATGTCATGAGGGGATTTATTTAATTACTTCATTAACAGAACAAAGTAACTCACCGCCTTGAAATGTGAGTTGGGTCGGATGCTTCTAAATCTAACAGCAAAGACTTCTCATTGTTACAATCTTATTGGTATACAGTTGTTAATGCTTTTTTAAAAAAAAAATAACATAAAGAACATAATATATAAAGATTTCTCTAAGGTTAAAGGGAATTGAATGCTTAACAATTGTTAAAATGGCTCCATATAATTTCTAAGGTTAAAGGGAATTGAATGCTTAACAATTGTTAAAATGGCTCCATATAATTTGTTTCTGCCTATTTGATGAGAGTATAATTTATCTAATGCAAATGTCAAAGAAAAATAAAAAAAGAAAATCTAATACAACGATTGTGGTGAAAATAATTTGCAGTATGTAGAGGGAAGTGATATACTGTATTTGGATGTGTAATATAGTCTAAGTAGTATGTTGGTGGATAATGGCCTATTTTTACCTATTTCAGATGAGAAGGTCAAGTAGAACCTCGAGCTATTCTCATCTGAAATGGTTTGTGCTTGTGTATGTTTACTGTGTCTGTGTGTCTGTGTGTATTGGTATGTTACTGGGCGTGTTGCAGGTCAGGACACTACATGATATTGAGCGGCTGTTTGTTTGTCTCATTGTTGGTAGTTGTGGTATATTATATGTGACACCTTATATACAACACCTGGTATTATACAGATTTAATACTGATTGAGCATTTCATACATGGAATAAATGAATTTCAGCTTTACACGAGAAATACACTTACGTTTGTAAATTTGTTAGTAGAAATAGAATGTAGTTCATTGGTACGTGAACGTATTATTTCTTAAATAACTCAATACATTACATTTTCAGTTTTATAATATTTTATACAGACAATAAGACGAGCGATGCATTATTGCTTCTGTGTGGTATACTTCAAACACTATGTAGTATGTCGTTGGGGAGGAGGAGCCTCAGAATAAAAATTCTTCGAGCCTTCTCCTCCCAAGCGACGTTACCTTATTACTAGTCTTAGTATGTGGTGTCGGTGTTTGTTTGTTTTATGATGGTTACTGCCTGTTGTGTTGTTTGTGACTGTGTTGTGGCATGCAGTGTCATGCGTTGTTGGTTTTGGTACCTTACGTGTTGATCCCTTCTGAGTCATGTTCACTCAGTGTTCCTTCCTTGGTTTCGGAATCTGTGGTTGTGTTTGTGTCCTCTCATGTGGTTTGTTGTGTTGTTTGTGCTTGTCTGCGCCTTCTACCATATGGGGTTTGGCGCATGTATTCTTCATGCAGAATGTTCGATGCAATATCGGCTACGCTATTTATTGTGTTCCAGTCATCGGGATTATGTATTATTCTGGCGATGTCCTTCTGTATAGGTTTCGCTTGTGTTAGCGTGTTGCATAACAGAGTGACATGTTCTGGTGTCCCAGTTTCTCCGCAAACGCATACTTCGTCGTTAGTTAGTCCCATGCGGTTTAAGTGTACCGGATATGGCCCGTGGCCTGTCAGCAAATGGACCATCCCCCGGCTTGGGTCGACATTTTTCAGTTGTAATCTTTCGCGTACGTCAGGAAAGAAAGAGTGTACTCGGAGGCCCTTGTCAGATGCATCCCACTCTCTCTGCCATGTTTGAATCCGCCATTGTTTCATTAGCGTTTTGTTCATAATGTTGATTCCCGTAATTTCGGTGACTTTATCGAGCATGTCCCTCTGAAGGCAGTAATGTGCAGCTCTATAAAGTGTTGTTATGTCTATAGGGCAGGTCCCCATCACAACGCAAAGTGCCTCTAGTGACGTGATGTTGAAGGCTCCTCTCATTCTCAGGAGTACACTACGTTGACCTCTTCTTGCAATTGTCTTGTTAGTCTGTATGTTCAGTCTGTGAGCCCAAGCACTTGCAGTGAAACATGTGATGGAGTCAAATATCGCAATGTGGTAGTTTCTTATCGTCTTAATAGGTAATTTGGGCTGAGTTGTGTTGAGTCTTGTTAGTTTGTGCATAATTTTGGAGGGTTTGTCAACTGTCAATTTGATATGATGGTTGAAAGTCTGTTTTTCGTGAAGATGCAGTCCTAGATAACGTGTTTTCTCTGCCTCGTGATGACTGGGTGTTGTGTGATGTCCTTAGGTTAGTTAGGTTTAAGCAGTTCTAAGTTCTAGGGGACTGATGACCATAGATGTTAAGTCCCATAGTGCTCAGAGCCATTTGAACCCATTAGATAACGTGTGGCTTGCTTACTCTGTATGCCTGTACTGTCTTATTTTAGGATTGGATTCCTCTATAGTATCTCCCCGAGTAGTAAATATACAGTTTTGTTGGAAGCTATTTTTAATTTGTTTTGTTTGCCCCAACTGTTAATTTTCTGAAGCAACTGCGTGCCTTTTGTCTCTAGTGCTGCTCTCGAGTTGGCTGACACCACTACGAGCTGGTTATCTGCGTACGCCACCACACCTCTTACCCTGTCGTCACTGTCCAGGGCGTGCAGCAAGGGCTCGATTGCGATATCCCACAATATTGGTCCGCAAATCGAGCCCTGTGGACATACCTTTGTTATTCACTTGACAACCTTTCGTGTACCAGCCCTCTACTACGCCACTCTGCCTCTGCAGTAGTCGAGGAGGCTATTGTAGAGGGAAGCAGATAGTCCCATTTTCCTTAACCTGGCGAAGAGGGACGGCCACCACAAGTTGTGAAAAGCTCCGGCTATGTCGATTAGTATGACGGCCACATATTTATCGCTGATGCTATTTGTAACTGCCAGTGATGGTTGACGGCGTCTTCTATTGATCTACCTTCCCTGAAGCCGAATTGATGGGGCGTTAGGCCGAGGAGGCGTCTGTGCGATTGTAAACGGTCACACAGGAGCCTTTCCTGTACCTTTCCGAGGTTGTTTAAGAGACAGATCGGTCGGTACGTTTTGGGACCTGTTGGCTCTTTGTCTTGTGAATTCCTGATTATTACTACATTAGCAGTTTTCCAGAAGTTTGGAATTCTGCCAGTTAGTAGTGCCTCGTTGAACATTTAGTAAGAAAAGGTGTGATTTGTGTTACGGTTTGTTTTAATGTTTCTGAAAGTATTTAGTCAGGACCGGGTGCTTTCCGGTTTTTAATCCTGCTGATTGCCGTCGCGACTTTTTCTTGCGCGAATGGTATTGTTACACTGTCACTGGTGTATGGCTGCCTCATCCTCTCTCTTAGGTCAGCGTGGTGTCGTTCGTCTTGTGTGGGGTCGTCATCTGGGAGGAGCCTGTTCAGGAGATATTCTGCTGTGCTTCTCCATCCTCTGGTCATTGTGCCGTCAGCTTGTTTTAGTGCTGACAGAACTGTCGGTGTCTTAACTCGTTCTGTTTCTATCTTGAATGGTTGTCCCCACCCGTCTTTCTGTAGCTGGGTTTTGACAAAATTGGTCAAGTAGTCTTATCTTGTTGTCTTTAGTTGTTTTTGGTATTTCAGTTTAACGTCACGGTACAGGTCAAGTCTTATCTGTCTTTCAGGAGCAGTCTTTACTTGTTGGTACTACTTTCTTTTGTCCCGCGAATCCTTCCTTAGTCTTGCCAGTTCTGTCGACCACGGTTGTTTCTGTTCCCATCGAGTTTTTTCCCGTGTTATAGCTGCTTCCTGTGCTATTTGTAGGACCTCTGTCAGTACACGCGTTTTGTAATCTATATTGCTTTGAACAGTGTGTAGTGAAGACGCCTCAACAATATCTCGAACTTTTTACCACTCGGTTCTTTCTAAGACTAAATGCTGCTGTTCATGGTCCATGTTATGAGTATTGACATATCTGTCCATAGTTATGACGATTGCGCTGTGGTCGCTGTGTGTGTCTATATCTAATACCTTCCATGTGTTGATTAGTGGAAGAGATTTTGCGTTCGCTAGAGGAAGGTCTATGTTACTTACACCACCGGCGTCTCCGCGGTAGGTAGACGACTGACCCTCCCTATTCAGTATGGAGGGGTTGCATTCATTTACCACGTCACGCACTAGTTGCCCTCTGTCGTCAGTTCTATCTGAGTTCCACAAGGGGGATTTTGCGTTGATATCGGTTAGAATGAGCAGCCTTTTTCTTTCTGAGTGTCGTGCAATGTCTTTCATTTTGTCTAAGAAAGGTTCTATATCAT
This sequence comes from Schistocerca piceifrons, assembly GCF_021461385.2. Lineage (NCBI taxonomy): Eukaryota > Metazoa > Arthropoda > Insecta > Orthoptera > Acrididae > Schistocerca > Schistocerca piceifrons. The sequence goes on along the minus strand of NC_060149.1, from coordinate 419,218,680 downwards.
ACAAGTACTGATCGCAAAGCCATACATCCTGCCCGTCTGTTATTTCTGCTGTGGCAATGTGTTCAGAGCAAAACTGGATGATCTGTGTTACTATGAGGTTTTTATTAACTGCTATTATCGCAGTTTTTGCGTTTGGTGTTCCTGCTATTGTGATGTAACGTAAGACGAGCCCTGAAATCTTCCCGCCTCACAGAAAAGGTTCGTAGACACAGGCGATGCCTGCTTTTGTTTCTTCTAAGAGCCTACCTAGTTCCATGTTTACTCGGGTACTGACCTGGCAATTTAGTTGTATTACTTTCAGAAGGGATATCTAGTGAAGGGATAACACTTGGGTATGGTTTCTTTAAAATCCAGTAACACACGTCCCTCAGGAAGCCCTTGTACACTTTCTCTAGGTTTAGGTCCTCTACCATTCGCGCACATGCCTCCACTAAAAGCTTACATAGTTCTTTGGGGTTCGTTGGCAGATTTTCAACTCTTAGGATCATCCTGTCAGTTTGTTTTGTAGTTGGGGAGCAGATTTTATCCCCGTTTTCATGCTCAGTTAGTATTACATAGCGAGAGCTGTTTGAAATATATCCTTGTTTTCTAGTTTGCTAAGTCGTAGATTAGCTTCTAAGTTTTCATAGTTTACGTAATTAACGGTATTCAGCTTGGGGTCCTTGGTCGTGTCTGGTTGGCATTCTTGACTGTTTGTTTTTGCTCCGATTTCGAGTAATTTTGTAGTGCAGCACGTCTTTCCTGGTTTATCGTTTCTGGTAGTGTGGAGTTTGATGTGTTTTCGCTGAGCATTTCCTCTGTTAGTGACTTGTTGTTTTTGATCTCTACCGGGGACTTGTTCGTGAAAGGTGACTGTTGTATGTCCGTTTCTGGGGTGGTTGTGCCTAGTGTTGTGCCGATGGTGGATGTGTCTTTCTGTTCAGCTACCTTACTGTTTTGTTTTTCGTAGTGACTGTGTGTGCTACCCCTGTAGACAAAACGAACTGGTGTAATATAGGGTCTACATTTGGTTGTATCATATTCCGCTTGTTGCGCAGGTAGGGTGCAGTTGTCCTTGTTTGTGTTTGCCTGTGGTGTTGGATTTCTTGTGAACTCAGTGACATCTTCTTTCTCAGCATGTTCAAGGACGTCGTTACATTTGTCTGTACTATCTCGCAGTATTTCGTCTTCCAGTTCGTCAACTCGTAAAAGGAGACCAGCCTGGAAGATGGCTCAATCAAGCATGTGATGTTTCAGGAGCCTGGCAACTTCATATTCATTTGCACCCAGCATGCACATATCGTCTATACAGTCGGTAATGCTGAAGTACCTAAACTGAGGCATTACGTTAGTATTAGTATGTGCATTTGGGGGTTGTAGTATCCCCATGTGTTTCCGTCAGGCAACGGCTCGCCGCCAGCCTCTCATCCTAGTCGACGGCGATTTGAACCTTTGCCTGTTTGTGTTACTGGTTACGTCTGATCCTGCGTGTGTTAGCGGGGTGGGTTTCTGACAGTTAGGCCCGTTTCACACTGGGACACTGGTGACGGTCGCCAGTGATGGTCACCGGTGTCTGTGGCGAACACTCTCGAAGCACTGGTGTCGGACACCGCAGATATTGCCAAGTGATTAGTTAGTGAAATGGACTCGTACAGGGATAGAAACTAAATTTCGCTAGGATTTTATGGTCCGAAAAATAAAGTATTAAATTTGAGAAAAGAACGTACTACTCACCAATTTTATTTTTCTTATCCATGCTCTTTTCATTGAAATCAGGCACAAATTTCGTTATAATTTCTTGCCACGCATTCGTTTTCATCACTTTGTTGTTATAGTCATCGCTTTTCACATCCCAAATAGCAGGACGGCTTTCTATTTAACATAAAAAATCTTCCGTGTTAATGAAATCCAAACTCATGGATACAACTTGTACAGTATAATGTACAATGCATATTTCGCGTCACTGTCTCAGAAATGACTGCCTGCCGGTTGGCAAATCTGCAGCGCTGTGTCTGTTATCAGTGTCCCAGTGCGAACACTCCAATTAAAACTAATGCGTGTCAGGTGCTCACTGCTGTGAACACAGTGACCTTGTCCGTCACATGTGGAGGGAATGAGTCACTGTCGTGTCACAGTGGCTCGGTGAGGCAGTGTAGTGTCCTGGTGTGAATGCTCCAGTTCAAACGAATGTTTCTCTGTCGGTGACCGTCGCTGGTGACCGTCACCAGTGTCCCAGTGTGAAACGGGCCCTTGTGGTAGCACTCCTTATTAATGGATGTCCAGAACATCGTACTCGGTGCGCTCTATTTGTCTTTCGTGGAGTTGTTTATATGTAGGACAGTGTGGCCCCCCTGCCTTATCGCATGTTCTGTTTCTGTGTTTACATGGTATACAGCCTACATGATTCTCCTGCCTGCATTCGGACTTTTTGTGCCCCCGTTTTGCACCTCTCCCGCTTACTGGATGCTTGTCGCAACCCTTCGATGGGTGATCGAAGCCCCAACAGTTAAAACATTTTTGGGCAGCCACAAAGTCGTTCACATACAAAGATTCAAATTGAATAAAAACCCTTTCCTTTTGAAGCAGCAGTAATCGCACTCTTGGTGACACTTCTAGAATATTGTTTACTGTCCTTTTGCCTTTGGTCCTGTTTTACATTTTGTTTTAACCTCGCTATCGAACTCGTCTTTAATAATGTGTTAACTCAAGTTTATTTCGTAGAGCTCTTCTAAGAATCCTTGGTCAGTTAAATATGTTGAGACATGGTGCACTGCCAGCGGGGGTCTGAACTTCTTGGGTTCTTCACACCTAACGTCCTTAAGCTGTGCTGTTTTTTCTACCATCTTGTTCCTGTCTACTTGTGATTCTCTTTCAATTATTACGGTGTTTGCTGTTGACCTGATTGATTTTATTTTCAATTTTTCTTTCTTTGGGTTAATTGTTTTAGTGAATTTTTCTCTAATGGTTCTCGCATCTTGGTTGGTTTCTGATTTAAAGAAAAGTGTGCTGGACTGTTTAGCTTTCGTTTGTTGAATACGTTCTTGTACTTTGCTTTTAGGTTTAGCAATCGGACCGGCAGCCGCAACCACCACAAATAAAAGTGAGAGGGTTTATTTTCTGACCTAAGTCTCTGATTTTCGGATTCGACTTCCGCTATTTCTTGTTCCAGACGCTGAATGCGTTCCTGGGCATCTCGTGCGTTTGCAACCGCTAGCTCTTTTCTGAGCCTGGCGTTTTCAGTTCTGAGCTCTTCATTTTGTCCATAAAGCCTTGCTTGATCTAGTGCGAATGCCCTAATTTTGTCTCTAACCTGCGATGTAATTGTGGTTGACATCCTTTTTTGTTTTAGTTCATTCTGGAACTCCGCTAAGATCTCATCTACAGCGTTTATCATCTTATTTTCCATTTTCTTTCTTTTGGGAATTAACGCTACCTTACCACAAATTGCAATTTTTTTTCCTGCGCATCGGATTCGGGTCACTGTTTCGATGTCCTCTGACTGATGCGTAGCTCACATTGATTCCGGGAGCACGTTCGGCATTTTCGAAAGTAGCAGCGGCTGCCGCCAGCGTGGACCAGGTTGTATGTTCCAGTGTCCGTGTATACTCGCGGACTTGGAGCTCAACTTAGTCAAAAGCCGATGCACGCGTCCCAAATGCTTCACAAAGTGAGGCAAAGAGAGCGCGCACCGGACGAAATTTGCTGCACGGCAGCCGATTCTTAAATTCTGGATCCGTTGCGCATGTAGTTCGTCTCTAAGCCGAATGCAACCAGTTCCGTTAAATGCAGCACACTCTGTGATTTGTTCCGCAGTTCGCCGCGCTGTTACTCTGTAACGCCAGGAAATAAGAGCCACACGCCCGTTGACAGTACCCGCAGCCAGCTTTCCGTAGACGGCGTCTGCCGAGTCGGCCGCTGCTGTCTGGGACGCCTGACGCATCGAACAGCTGTGGCTCCCCCAGTCAGCCCGCCGCAATCCGCGCTGCCAGCACCGTCCGTGTCCGACGTCAGTGCAGCCCGCTGCACTCTGTGCCGTCAGCAGGAAGCGCAACGCGTCGCAGCCCACAGAGAAGGCAATGGCCTCCCATTCCGCCGACGAAACTTTCCACACGGCACGCAAGAATACATTCACTTTCTCGGACAAAAGACCTCTCACGGCCAAACTACAGTCTTCGAACTGGTCTTTAATGCGTAACGTGACAGATTACGCCTTTAGCTATCCACGCAGAAACTTGCTCTGCATTCCGGCCAATATTTTCCCCAACACAAACGCGAAAACATGTGGAGCGCTCGCGGAACACGTCCGCACTCCACGCCACTCACGGAGCACACGGGGAGGTGGGGGGGGGGGGGGGGAGGGGGTACCGCACCCCCCTCCCACCCTCATCAGACTTTACAATCACAGCTTCGTGTGGAACAGTGTGCAAATGGCCATTGCTCTCGCGCCGACGTAAATCAGGTCGGTCAGCGGGCTGAAATGATTGCCGCAGACATCTCCGCTAAAGCCGTCGGCACACGGACCGTGCTGTCGAACGGTAACGCTGAGCGTGCCAAGTTCAACGTGCTGCTGAACGCTCAGGAACGATGCGACTTGTGCATACGGTACGTGGGCCCCAAAGTGGTATAAGCGGTCCCGACGTACTCCAGCGGCAGTTGAGGGATGTTTCTAGTTCGTAAATCACACAGTTTATTTAATGGGCGCGGGTAAAATTCCAACGTTAGCTCTATTAAAACGCACATTTCCTCCATCGTCCACGAAAGGGAAAGTACCATGTCCAATCAATAAGGACACAGTCTTATAAAAGTTCCATTACAAACAGTCCGGTACAAATTTGGAATACTTCTCCGCATAAGATAAACATTGTTTCATCATTCCCACATTTTAGTAAAACCCCAAGGCGGCGCATTTCGTCACAGGGTTATTTGGTAACCGTGATAGTGTTACGGAGATGTTTAATAAACTCAAGTGGCAGACTCTGCAAGAGAGGCGCTCTGCATCGCGGTGTAGCTTGCTCGCCAGGTTTCGAGAGGGTGCGTTTCTGGATGAGGTATCGAATATGTTGCTTCCCCCTACTTATACCTACCGAGGAGATCACGAATGTAAAATTAGAGAGATTAGAGCGCGCACGGAGGCTTTCAGACAGTCGTTCTTCCCGCGAACCATACGCGACTGGAACAGGAAAGGGAGGTAATGACAGTGGCACGTAAAGTGCCCTCCGCCACACACCGTTGGGTGGCTTGCGGAGTATAAATGTAGATGTAGATCACTGTTCCTACCCAGTAGCAGAATCTTTGCAACATGTGAATTACGAAGCGTAAAAGAAAAAGGAGCAAAATATCTTTATACAAGTAGCGCAAGCTGTCCTGTAGATTAAAGTGAACTTATATTTACATAACATCAAATATTGTAGTATATACTTATATTAAACTAATAACAAAGTACGATTACCTAATAAAAACGTGGATGTTAGGAAAAATCTCTGGAAGTGTCAAGCCGCGAACCACCGCCCTAGCAAACGACTGTATATATATATATGACAGTGATGCTACTCATTACGCTAAACCAAGAACACAATACTTGAATATAATCGTACTATCTTACGGTCTCCTGACAACCTTAATCGTAGATATGTTACTCATTGAAATGTAACTATAACAAATTGTACCAAGAACAACGCGTTTTGGATGGATCTTCACTGTGTCGCTGCCTTGAAATAGCCTACTCTCATAATACGCAAGTTATAATAATTCTTTTGCCACGAATATGATGTTTCTCATTATTTTATTGGAACCAATCACAAAGTTAACAACTGGTCTTCTAGTGATTCTCAATTTACTGGTGCTCAGAAACGGCATATATTTTTAGAGGCTTGAAATGAATGCCAATATGGTGCCTCACCACTCTGTACTGAAGGGAGGCGGCGTGCTTCTGACGTAGGTGGCGTTGTGCCATCTCATTGGTCAACTCTCAGACGCACGCTCAGAATATCTGACATGCCAGATATTGCTCTGTACGTTCGGAAAGACTCCCGAACGTGCTATTCCACGCTATGACGTCAGAAACTCGGCACGCTCAACGCTGAACGTTCGGATGCACGGTCCTTGTGCCGACGGCTTAAGGAAGTCTTTAGCGAGCGCTGACCGTATACTGCCGTTGTAACTTCATAAGGCTTCTTGCGTCTGTGTGACGCAGGTTAAGCAGCCTGTACTGCTGTTGCCACAGCTGCCTATGGTGTTTGTTTCTTCTCTTTTCGCTTTTTCTTCTCAGTATCACTGATTCTTGGACCTCTTCGCTTATTTAACTGCTGGTGCGTGTTTGCTACTTGTGCAGCAGGTCCGGCCAGCGTGTAGTCGGCCGCCAGTGGACTTGGTTTCCCAGTCCAGTGACGAGTTGATTTTCGGACTACCTCAGTGCCGCGTAAAATCTCGTAGCTACTTGCCGGATGCGCTGTTCTACCGGCGATATTCCGGCAAGTTGGCGCAGTTCGCTCGCGGAAAAACCTCGTGGCAGATGAAGTGCTAGCCTGAGGGCTTTGCTCTGCACGGTTTGGAGCAACGTCACTGATGTGTCGGTCGCGTTTCGCCAGACTGCAGCGGCGTATTCCAACACTAGCCTGATGAGTGTTAGGTACAGCGCCCTGCCGCAGTCTGGGGGTGGTGTCGTCTCTGGGTTGAGCAGCGGGTACAGAGGCGCAGCCTGGCAAGCGCCTTTGCCCGCACCTCCAGGATGTGCGCCTTCCACGTCAGGCTCCTGTCCAATATAACGCCGAGGTACCGAGCAGTGCGTGACCAATGGATGGGGCCACCCATGATCTGCACCAGCCGGATGTACGCTAGCACCTTCCTCTGCGTGAGTATCACTGCCTCGCTCTTGCCTGCGTTGAATTTAGGTCGCCATTTGGTGGCCCAAGCTCCAAGCTCGTCGCAGGCGAGCTACGGGCGGCGACGCAGCGGTAGTGCGTTCATACTCTTCGCGAACAGCGCAGTGTCGTCCACGTAAAGCGCCAGGCGTACCCTCGGCGGTTTTAGGACGTCGGCTGTGTAGAGGCAATACAGTACGGGGCCGAGGACGGACCCCTGTGATACTCCTGCTCGGATGGGACGTGCTGTTGATGTACCGTCGTCGGCTCGCACATGGAAGGTGCTTTCTTGTAGATATGGTTGGGGCAGGCAGACTTGGGACACTGGCACCCCATGCACAAGCAGCTTGTACAGAGGGCCGTTGCGCCACACGTAGTCGAAGGCGCTGGCCACGTCCAGAAGCACCGCCGCTAGGTACTCATGACGCTCCCGTGTCCCAATCGCCTGCTCCATTAGCTGCAGCAGCTGCTGTTGCGTAGAGTGCCCTTTGTGGAAACCGAACTGCTGTCTGGCGTGAGGTCAGTCGCCCGACGGCGCGTTTTGGCGCGGGCCCGCCCGTTGCCGGCGCGCCGTAAGGCACGGAAGCTCGCACTGGGGCGTATCGCTTCCAGTCGGGTGTGCCGCGGCGGTCCTCACTCGGGGAAGTGACGCGTCTCTCATAGCCTCTCCTTCCCAAGTGGCTCTTTCCGCCTTCCCGTGGTGCAAGATGTTAAGCTTGGCATTCTGCCTTGCGACAAAAGGGAGAGCTGCGACCCAACCCGATGCGAAAGCGAAGGGTGCGTGGCACAGGGGGAGCTGTGTCAAGGGACCGAACACCAGTCCCTCTCTGTTCGCAGGGTACAGACCATCAGGTGCTCTGCATGCCGGAGACCTCGTTCGTCGGCGTGGGATCGCGGCGCGACTCGGCAAGGGTGCTTCGCCGCGCCCCTGGGTAACCGGGGCGTGTTCTGCCAAACCCAGGAGGTGGTGACATCGCCTGGGCTAGGTTAGATGGGTCCAGACCGCTGAACGACTGGGTGACCGACCCACCACCTGAGTAGGAGTGGGTCCTTGGCCGAGAGGTGGAAGCTCGGGCTAGTAAGCGGCGAAGGACGAGAGGTGCATCCGCCTCTCCGGAGTGCGGGGTGCACTTGCCGAGAAGCGTCGGGTGAAATCGACGATGACGGAGCCACCGAAGGGGACCAGTGCGCTGGCAACGGCGCGCTGAACCCTGCAGTTCGAGGAGTTCCCTTAGCCTTGGGTCGAGGCCGGTGGGCGAGCTGCAGCAGTCCCCCCCCCCCCCCCCCATGCCAGAGGAGCCGGTCCGGGGTAAGAGACGGGCTCCCAACCTTTTTTCACTCGTCAATCAACATGGCCGAACAAGAGACGAGTGACACGGGTGCGACTTCGAGGGCGAGTATGTCTACCGTCCCTACCTCGCAGGAGGAAATGGGACATGATGATGAAATTGTCTACGATAGACACTGTCGTATCAGCCAAATTTTAGATTCCAGCATTAAGAATGGAACAATAAGCCAGGCTGCGGTCCTGGCAATAAAGAACGAGCTCGCTGCCTGGGCTATCGCAAACGCGAAGCTTGAGGGGCGCCTCGAAGAGCTGGAAAAAGAAAATGCAAGACTTAGACAACAGCCAGTCAAGACATGGGCCGGAGTGGTGGCGAAAACCACCACGAAGGCTCAAACAACTAAAGAAACAATTGCGAAGATCTTGAAGAAACCAGACACGGCGGTCTTTTTAGGACCCCTGCCTGGTCAGACTATCAAAAAGGTGCAGGAGATCTTCACAACAACAATTGACCCAGCAAGAGACAAAATTAAAATCAATAAGGTAAAAGCCACAAAAAATGTAGTTGTGGTAGACCTAGCCACTGAGGAAGACAGAGACAAAATATTAAATAATTCTAAACTAAACAAGGCTATTAAATGCGAACCATCAAAGAAAAGAAATCCTCTGGTGATATTGTACGATGTACCAGTGGCCCTGGCTGAAAGCGACATATATGAAACGATGTACAACCAAAATTTTGATGATACTGAATGGGAAACGTTCAGAAATGAATTCAAGCTGCGCTTCTAGACGGGACCTCGGGAACGAGATGTTGTCCATCACGTCGCCGAGGTCTCCGGCAAAATGTGGCGTAAACTTACCGCTATGGGGAGAATTTATATAGGATTTCATGCAATTAATGTTAGAGACTGCCTAGTAGTCTCCCGATGCCACAACTGTGGCGATTTGGACCATGTCCATAAACACTGTGACAGGAAGCCGGCCTGCTCCAGGTGTGGGGCAGAGGACCACACAAGAAAAAATTGTAATAAGAATGCAACCTGCATTCCATGCACAAAAAGGGGAAGGAAACCCTGTAACACCACTGGTAGGAACTGCCCAACGTATAGGATGCTAGAACAAAGGTTAATTTCTCTAATTGACTGTGGCTGAGGCCATACCTGAACTCAGGAAGCCAAAAAGGAAATCCCCAAGCAAGAGGCTGAAGGACGCTCTGAGGGCGAACAAATTTAAAGAATTCATTCAAAAACTCACGCAAACAAGACCTCTGGTGACAAGAATGAAAGACGTTTGCATACAAACGGACCCATGTGAAGGAAACGCTCCCTCTCCTCCCTGCTGGGGACCTAGGTCGAACCAAGAGCATTCTCGACCACGCAGGCATCCTGTACTTGGGAGTTCACAACCTCACAACAAGTAATTAGTAACCACCGAACAGGTCCAGTATAACGAAGTGAGCAGCTCAGATTCATCCTCTGACTCACCATCCCAGAGAGGACTGGAAATTGATCCCCAACGAATATACCCCAACCTGGAGCATGCATTGCAACTATCAAGACTAGAGGAGCCGGCAATCCTCACTACTGCATTGAGACATGTGGTACGTGTCGGCCACGAGTATGGTAGAGATGTCACCTTTCCAGTAATGGAGGCTGTGGACAGAATCCTGCTAAAGACAATGAATCTCCCCACCGATTTCGGGGCCCTGCGAGATCTAGTAAAAAAGGTTTTCGAAAGAAGAAATGAGAAATTTGACATGGAAGAATTATACTATCAAGCAGTAATAACTAATGGTAGAGTAGCCCACGACTGGTCCAAAAACTGGCCAGAATCGCATATTCATACTTACTTCCCACGTGAGCCAACTAAACGTGGGTCAGATAAACACCCACAATAGTAAACTAGTCTTGCAGGAACTCCGGAAGGTGGTGGAAGAGAAGAGTCTGGATGTACTCTGTTTACAGGAACCGTACTGCCAAGCGGGGCGGATCCCATTCATGGCTGCCATTTGGCAAGTAATGCACTTTGACATAGAGCCAAAAGCTGCAGTAGTAATTACTAACAGATCATTTAGAGCCACAGTCCTTGCGCAGTTTTCGGGCGAACACTGCAATGTCGTAGAACTGCAAACACCTGCAGGAGTGTTACACATTTCCAATATATACTTCCAATATGGAAGGGAAATAGATGAGTTCTTGGAGACATTCACGCAAGTCGCCACGGCATTGCGGGGGCGCAGGATGCTCGTGACGGCGGATATAAATGCTAAGTCCCCCCTATGGTTCAGTGGCGCGCACGACGATCGGGGGCTAAAGGCTGAGGAGACAATCATGGCATTGCAACTGGTGGTTGCCAACCAACAAGGGAACCCCCCCCCCCCCCACCTATTCTGGCGGCGGGGGAGAAGGCACAAACATTGATGTTACGTTAGTAACACCAAACCTTATTACAAAAGTCAACAACTGGAAAGTGTGGGACAGAGCAACCACCAGTGATCATAACCTAATCACATTCACTATTGGGGACAGGGAGTGCCACTGGGACATGGGGTGGGAGCTGCAGCTCAATTATAACAAGACCAACTGGGACCGTCTAGTGGAAGAGTGCAAAATCCCGACATTGCTGGAGGGTGACGAAAACGTGGAAGAGCGCGCCGAAGAACTGGTACAGGCGATCACCAGGGCGGTGCGAGCTGCTGTACCAACCAGGAGGAGAGCCGTTGCGGCCACCCCCACACCATGGTCGGTCGAATTAGGACAGATGCGCCAGGCTGTGAGGAGGGCAAGGAGGTACTACCAGCGGAGTGTCGTCTGGAGAGAAAAACAAAGATGGCTGCAGATCTATAGAGAAAGCAAGTATCAATTTCAACAGGAGCTTAGGGCAGTCAGACTTAGAAGCTGGGAAAACTACGTGAAAAGCCAATTGGCTACAGATCCATGGGGAGTCCCGTACAAACTGGTACGAGAAAAAATAAGATCACCTATGGTGCTATCCACCGTCAGGGACAGGGACCGGATGACGGGCACGTGGCAGGAAACTGCTGAGGCCCTCCTTCGGGTCCTGTTACCTGACGATGTGGAGGAAAACGAGACAGAAGAACAGAAAAGAATAAGGAGAGAAGACCGAAGGGACTACAACAATAGCATTAGAACCTACCCCTTCTCTGAGGAGGAGGTTGCTGCCCAGATCAAGGCCCTCAAAAGGGGAAAAGCTCCTGGCCCGGACGGCATTACTGCGGAAGTGGTGCAATTCCTTGCCCCCAGCTCGTAGCTCCTCTCACTGAGTTATACAACGAGTGCCTGAAACTCGGGAAATTCCCAGAAATATGGAAGAAGGCAAATGTAATCATCATCAAAAAGGGTCCAGGCAAAGATCCCACAGATATTAAGTCTTACAGACCCACCTGCTTGTTAGACATACTGGGCAAACTTTTTGAGAGGCTACTGGCAAACAGGCTGACAGCACACCGCATGCTGTGCGGGATGAGTGACAGACAATTCGGTTTTCGGTATGGGCGTTCTGCGTCTGACGCAATCGCCTTGGCTACCAAGGTCTGTGGCTCCACCCCGCATAAGTATGTCGTCGGCATCATGGTGGACATCAGTGGCGCCTTCGACAACCTGTGGTGGCCCTCACTCTTTTCCTGCTTGTGGGAGAAGAACTGCCCAGGGCAAGTATACGGTTGTCTGAGGAGCTATTGTGCAGACAGGGAGGTCTGGCTATCGGCCCCTAGCGGCATAGTCAGGAAGACTGTGACCAAAGGATGTCCTCAAGGCTCTGTCCTAGGACCTCTCTTTTGGGACATCAACATGGAGCCACTACTTGAAGACCTAAAGAACTGTGACGATGTGCTAGAGGTCATAGCATACGCTGACGACCTCCTCCTGCTGGTCGGCGACCGAAGCCGCGAGGACTTAGAGCCGAAAGTGGAGAGAGCCTTAACCGTACTTACATCATGGTGTCATAAAAGCAAAATGACGATTGCGCCCAATAAATCCACATACCTACTTCTCAAAGGCCAACTGGTCAGAAACCCCACTGTCAGAATTAATGGCACACCAGTTCTTCGGCGCCGCGAGGCCCGATACCTGGGTGTAATCATCGATGAGAGGTGGAACTTTGCATCACACATTGATACCGTAGCTCAAAAATCTTTGGTTTTATTAAACAATCTCATTGGAATTGGTCATAAGCGGTTTCACCTTCCACCCAACTTAATCAAATTATACCACAATAGTATCTTGACGTCAATAGTAGGATACGGATCAGGAGTCTGGGCACACAGACTCACGAGGGTCATGCCTGCCATGGCCGTTGGTTGGTTGGTTGGTTTGGGGTAGACCAGACAGCGTGGTCATCGGTCTCATCGGATTAGGGAAGGATGGGGAAGGAAGTCGGCCGTGCCCTTTCAGAGGAACCATCCCGGCATTTGCCTGGAGTGATTTAGGGAAATCACGGAAAACCTAAATCAGGATGGCCGGACGCGGGATTGAACCGTCGTCCTTCCGAATGCGAGGCCATGGCCGTAAGAAGAGTGCAGCGGAACATGCTTCTACGTTCAGCAGGGGCCTACAGGACAACACCTGTGGGAGCGCTGTTAGTGCTAATGGGGATCTGTCCACTGGACATAAAAATTCGTGAGCAGGCCGCCTGGTACTGGGCGAAGAAGGAGAACAGGGACAAATTCACTATACACAGAATAAAACTAAACACAACAGTCATTATTCACTCACAAATTCAGTAGCACAACTCGCGACACTTCTCTGTTCTGCACTTCAAACGGCGAGTCACGAAAACAAACGCCACTGTGATCTGTTGGCCAATGATACAATAAGTGTTCGCACCATTCGCTTCTACACATGTTTCATTACGGAGAACCGAGTTTCGTCGCACTCGTTCACACACATGCACATTGGTCTTTATGGTATTGGCAGCATCTAAAATCTTCTGCGTCAATTCGTCCACATTATTTACTGGCTCAGCGTAAACAAGTTCCTTCATACGGCCCCAAAAGTAAAAATCCAGTGGATTTAAATCAGGGCTGCGTGCTGGCCATCGACGTGGACCCGAACGCCCGATCCATCTTCCTGGAAATCGACTATCCAAAAATCTGCGTACTCTGTGACCAATGTGGGGTGGAGCACCATCGTGGAGGAACCACATGTTATGACGTATGCCTAACGGAGTGTCTTTTAACAACGTTGGTAACAATGTTTCCTCTAGAAACATTCGGTAATAGTTACCAGTCAAACGTGCAGGTAAAATATAGGGCCCAATAATGTAATTATCGAGCATACCCGCCCACACATTTACGGAAAATCGTCGCTGAAAATGTGTTGCCACTACGTGGCGAGGATTGTGTACACTCCACGTGTGCATGTTATGGAAATTAGTTATTCCGTCGCGAGTGAAACACGCTTCATCTGCGACGAGTATTTTGTTGACAAAATCATGCTGCGCACTGTGTAACAAAAACCACTCTGAGAAATTCACGTCGTGGAGGGAAATCGTTCTTCCAATGCTTGTACGCGTTGAATGTGGTAAGGCCGCAGACGCTCCTCTTGCAAAGTGCGATAAACGACAGTGTGCGATATACCCACGTGGCGGGCGATGCTTATAGTACTCTAAGAAGGATCCTCCTGGAGGCGATCCAGAATTCTTTCCTCAGCTTCCAATGAACGATCGGCGCGTTGTGGGCCTCTGCCTTCTGCGCGGGGTAGTAAAGAGCCAGTATCCCTCAATCTAAGGAAATTAAATACGTACTCGTCAGTTGTATTCTGTCATGATGTAACAAAAACGGAAAGCATATCACAACAGAACATACGTTTCGCATACGGACGAAAATTTACAAAGGTGCAGAAAACTACTGTACTTTATTAAGATGTAAATGCATAATAATCGCATACAAGTAGAGAATTACAATGACACAAACCTTTGGTGCACAGCAGCAAATGTCTTTCGTGCAGGAAGTCGTCGTTGTAGGAAGCGTTCTCGATAAATTCGCACAGCTGCCCTGGCAATACCTTTTGCCTCGTCATAAATTAAATGCATATCGCATAGTTCAGCTATAGTAAATCTCCTTTCCATCCTAACAGTTAACAGAGTTGCAATAACATCTGCACAGGTTACCCACCTACTGTCGTCGCTCGGTGTATTACAATGACGCAGCCACTCAGGCCGCAGTTGCCTATGTGTTTACGATTTACGCTCGCGATGTCAATACGCGCAGCGGGCAATAACAGGAACCGATTGCTTACGTGCGTGCACGGCCAAGTATCTACTTTTCCAAAACCATTATCCTGAGACGAACTGTTTTTTTCTGGGACAACCGTATGAACTACGCAAACATGTTACTACACTTTTTTGTCAAGCATTGCGATATGTGCCATCTGTATAATTTTGGCGCCTTATACCGTTTACACCTCGTATATATCAGTTCATGACATCCAGATTTACAAATTTCCTTTTTCTGACGGACACACGTCCAGATCGTCCGCACTCAAAACTCTGGCGTTTCTCTCTTCACATCCACCAGTGCTGGCGGCTCACCTCCAACTGCGCAACACTACGCGCTGTTCACATCCAACTGCCCAACACTACAATAGCGAATATTCCAATAATGCCAATCAGCCACAGATTGCAAAAATATGGTTCAAATGGCTCTGAGCACTATGGGACTTAACATCTGTGGTCATCAGTCCCCTAGAACTTAGAACTACTTAAACCTGACTAACCTAAGGACATCACACACATCCATGCCCGAGGCAGGATTCGAACCTGCGACCGTAGCAGTTCCGCGGTTCCGGTCTGAGCGCCTAGAACCGCTAGACCACCGCGGCCGGCCACACAGATTTCACACAGCACAGTCAGTGATTTTCATACAGAGCGCTACGTGGCGTTACCAACATAAAAACCTAAACAGCCTACTCACAAGTTGTTCCAGACTCTTCCCAGCGTCCTTCTGACGGCAGTGTGGACGGCCCTGGCGGCCAACCAACAAGAGACAACACAAGTGCACCATGCCTAATACTGTTTACGGCCTAACCATGTGCACATGGAATGCATGCAGCGTATGTTCCCAGGTAGGAGAGCTCCGGTAATTCCATCGTGACGAGGCAGTTGACATCTGCTTCGTCCAGGAAACCTTCCTAAGATGGTGGTGGTGGTGGTTAGTGTTTAACGTCCCGTCGGCAACGAGGTCATTAGAGACGGAGCGCAAGCTCGGGTTAGGGAAGGATTGGGAAGGAAATCGACCGTGCCCTTTCAAAGGAACCATCCCGGCATTTGCCTGAAACAATTTAGGAAAATCACGGAAAACCTAAATCAGGATGGCTGGAGACGGGATTGAACCGTCGTCCTCCCGAATGCGAGTCCAGTGTGCCTTCCTAAGACCTGGCATCCATGCACGGGTGGAAAATTTCATTTGTCACCGCACTGATAGGCCTACAGCGAGGGGTGTCACTGCTGTCTACGTTAAGACCTCGCTGAAACACCATGTCATACAGTTCCCACAACTAGCAACAATTCAGGCCACTGCTATTGCGGTGGAGACAATGTCAGGTCGGATTACATTTATCTCAGTTTATCGTCCACCTGGAAGACCACTAGAACCCGGAGGTGCTGAAGCATTACTGTCTCTCTGCTGTAAACTTTTTATTGCGGGAGTGGAATTCGAGAGTAACAAATAATAATGTTCGCCGTCTACTGCAGCACAATACGGTAGTTGTATGGCCATATGACCTGACGCATGTGAGTTAACGAGCATTTCGCTCTCATTTAAGTATATGGCCGAAAGGGTCAGCCTTCAGAAATTGTGAAACGAACATCTTCGCCATGAGATGGGGAAACCGTCTGTTTTGCTGAATGAGGCCTAAGCGCTGTAGTGTGCGAGTGAGACAGATGAGAAACTACGTCATAGGGAAACCCAGTAGAAGCCCTTTGTGGCCGAGGAGATGTAGCAGTGTTAAATATGGTGGGACTAAGATCGGCTATAAAGGGAAACATTCATGGAAACTATTTAATTCTGTAGTAATGCAGGGAATTAAGGCACAATTATTTTAATCAACCATCCTTCATAAATTTTCATGGTGATCTCAATAAAACTTGAATATTGATCATGTCTATAATAGTTTAGGATTTACTGTTAAAGAGAAATTCACAAGTTTTGTAACAAAGACCTGAATGCTAAAATCTGAACACTTTGGTCGATCTTAACGATCGACATACCATATAGAAGCGCATCATTAAAATGAAAAAATCGTTCAAATGGCTCTAAGACTTAACATCTGAGGTCATCAGTACCCTAGACTTAGAACTACTTAAACCTAACTAACCTAAGGACATCACACACATCCATGCCCAAGGCAGGATTCGAACCTGCGACCGTAGCAGCACCGCGGTTGCGGACTGAAGTGCCTAGAACCACTCGGCCACAGCAGCCGGCTTAAAAAGAAAAATGTTGTAAATATGAACTCTGTAACTTTATTGGTTTAAAGGATATAGTAAATTTAAATTATGAGTATTTTCAGTTAAGCATCAGATCATCATTTCCGCCACACAAAACACATTGAACAATGACAGCATGACACCTTATTGATTCATTAGGTAATAGAATATTTGTTGCAAAGTTTAATGCATAATAGTTACTCTTGTTCTGTATTTATTTATCAGAAAGCACATTGGTGCAAGGCTACTGGCCCTGACATTCAAAGCCAAGAAGGAAATTGTATTGGTTTTATGTAAAAGAATTTAACGTTTATTTTATAATGGATATTATTTTACTTTATTTATAACGTGAAAGTGGTCAAGCTTTGATTTTTTAAATATGTTAAAATGCAAAATGATGTAGAATAATCTGTAGCCAATCAGATGGAGGGCTTCAGGAAAGGGAACTGCGCTAGTCAGTTGAGTGAAGATGTTCGGCGCGCGGGAAACGCTGTCGGAGACTGGCAGAGGGCAGTTCTGGGCTAAACACCAAAGAGTACAGTTCGGCTGGAGACACCAAAGGGTACAGTTCGGATTGAGACGCGAAAGCGTACAGTCGGTTTTTAGGCAGCTAGGAAGCGAAACGACTTAGAAAATCTCGCGGTGTGTGGTATCGCGGGACTTACTCTCTGAGCCGTAAGCAGCCACGCGCCTGGTGTGAACTCAAACTTTTCTCATAGTTAACGAGATGGAGTAGTGTACTTGTATTTCGCGATGAGATTGTGAATGATCGAACTGTGTCAAATGGATATGCGCTCGAGTGTAACAGTAACTCTAAATACGAGCACTTTCGCAATTAGTTTGCTTTTTGAATAAACATTGTTCTAACTAAATCGTAACTGTGTGGCCTGATTTAGGGGTCGTTAATTTAGTTCCCGATATTACTATTGCTCTTATTATATGTCATATTAACTTCATACAATTTCGAAAACTTACCATCAGCCAGACAATTTAACCAAAGGGTCACAAGTGTCTAATTTTGGGCGTGTAATGCGACACGTGTGGTTCAACCCCTAGACAAGTTTGAGCCAAGACATTTCGATGAAGGGGAACATCATGTGAGCCCAAACATCTTTCGGATGTTAGCTCGCACGCACTATCCAAACAACGCACGCTGTCGCCCTGACGTGATCGACATCGCGGTGGTGAGGGGAGTCGGACACCTCACTATTACCACAAGTCGAGTGGTTCTCTCGTCAGACCATCTGTCGGTCATTTTCGACGTAGACATTGACGGCGTGGAGTCACCGAAACGACTACGGCAGTTACGAAAGGTTAATTGGGAACAGTTTAGAGAGGAACTACAAGGCTCTCTTGCTGCCATTCCAAATTCTGAAATCGTTGGTGCAGACGAAATTCTGCAGCAGCTAACAGTGGACATTCTCTGGACTGTAGAAGCTGCTACACCCAGAGGTACACAAAGGCCTCATGACAGATCACGACAGCTCCCCACTGAGATATTGCAGGCCATTTCAGATAAGAAAAGGCTTTTCCGCGAATGGCAAATTACACGCCGTACTGCCACCAAACGCCACCTAAACGCGAGATAAAGGTAGCCGTGGAAAATCACAGAAATCAAGACTGGGCCGGCAAAATAGCTATGCTTCGCGTTTCAGATGGCTCTGCCTGGCGAATAACCAAGCAGTTCTTAAGGAAAGGGCAACGTCTTCCTCCTCTGCAAGTCGGCAGAGGGGTTGTCTGCGAACCTGGCGCTAATGATAATGTCTTGGCTGACAGCTTTATGAATAGCTTCACGCCGGTAGAGGATAATGTAGATGAAGAGCACACAGAAACTGTGCAACAACGGCTGCCCATTTTCCTTGCAGACGATGCAGGTGATGTTATTGAACCCGTCAAAATGGTTCAAATGGCTCTGAGCACTATGGGACTTAACATCTTAGGTCATCAGTCCCCTAGGACTAAGAACTACTTAAACCTAACTAACCTAAGGACATCACAAACATCCATGCCCGAGGCAGGATTCGAACCTGCGACCGTAGCAGTCCCGCGGTTCTGGACTGTAGCCCCTAGAACCGCACGGCCACCCTGGCCGGCTATTGAACCCGTCACTGAGGGGGAAGTAGACGTCCAACTTCGCTCCATACATATCAGGAAAGCCTGCCGCTGTGACCAGATGGAAACTCTTATGTTGAAACTATTGCCACCTGATACACTGCAGCCTATTAAAAATGCCTTCAACTATGTTTTGCGGACTGGCAACTACTCCTCTGGAAACATGCGGAGATGGTTGCCATTCTCAAATAAACCAAAGACGCGAGACTTCCACAAATCTATCGGCCAATAAGTCTGCTCCCTGTTGTATTTAAAGTATTCGAAAGAATCTATATCAAACGGCTCATGGAGCACGTGAACAGGGAGAGGCAGAATCCCGCAGAACAGTTCGGTTTCCGGCATGGCACAGCACACAACACCAAGTACTGCGTGTTGTTGAGGATACGATGTGAGCTCTGAAGCGTCGAGAGTACTCAGAGGCAGTATTTCTTGATGTCTCCAGGGCCTTTGACTGCGTGTGGCACAAGTGCCTCCTCTACAAACGTTTTGTGCTGGGGGTTCTGACTCCACACGTCAGACTCATCACGTCATATCTGCGTAACTGGACTTTTCACGTTAGTGCCGCAGGCGACATCTCAACAAATAGGCCTATAGGAGCCGGTGTGCCGCAGGGGTCGGTTCTCGGTCCCCTGCTGTATTACATACATCCAATGTACCGCGCGCCGACAGGGTATCCCTTGCAGTGTATGCTGATGACACTGCACTCTATGTTCGTTTCCTAAGGACTGACGTCGTTCACCGCCTCTTACATTAGGCATCAAACGCTCTGGGAGCCTGGGCTACGAAATGGCGCCTTAAGTTCAATTCCACTAAAAGTCAGGCTGTTGTAATAACACGATATAGAGTGCCCATGGACCTTCAGCCACTGCAAATCATGTAATTACCCATCCCTTCAGGAAAAATTACCTACAATGTATCTATATATATTTTTTACTATATTCATTATGAATGTAAAAGAAGGTAAATGACCCCTTTTTCGAGTATTTTCAACATTTTTTAAGGATTTTGCATCTTCTTTCAATATTTTCACCGATAATTTCGAATGTTGGTATCATTTATCGAAAGATTGTTCATTGGTTTTTTTATGTATTTGTAAGAATAATGGTCAAATTTCAAGTCTAGATATAAAAGTTTCAAATCAATCCTCATTTTTAGTCATTACAATCTCCTTGTTTTTTTCTTCTTTCTATCTCAGTATAATAATTTCATCTACAAAAAACTGAACTTCGATCCATGTACTAGTTTCAGATATTTGTCTGCCAAAATAAATTTTAAATTCATTATTGAGCTCCTAAGAAATTTTTCTCCATATTTTGTATTTGGACTATTACATCCAATAATGTTATACAAAACGTCTACTTCTAACTCATTAATTTTCTTAAACAATTTATTATTGTATAAATTGTTGAATTTTTAAGCAGAGACTCCATTTACCGAGAAACAGTATTTAATAAAGGGAATTTAAGTTTATTTATCGTTTTGATAGTTCTCTAGAAATTTCTGTCTATCATAAAAGTAAAAATATATTTTAAAAAAATTTATTTCTCATACATGGACTCAAAAAACAACAGCAAAGATGTAGTAACAAAAACATATACAACTGAATAGATAACAGATACGACACGCAAAATGTAGACTTTTTCAGTCATCAAGTCAAGTCATAAAATTTCCAAGTTTTGATGAAGAAGTTTAAGAATGCAATACAAAGAAATTAAGAGTAGATAATAAGTTAAAAAATGTAAAAAATTAACAAAAACTTTAAATCTTAGATAATATTTATGGTATGTGTCATATGTGAAATTCTTTTTTCCCTACTTAAGTAGACACAAAATTTCATCAGACAGTATTGTTTCATTGAAAGAAGCACAAAATTTTAATGTCGTTTTCTGTGTTGCTACAATATTTTTTCTACATGACATGTTTATGATGTAAATTGGATAACCTGTAATAAAATAATATAGATATATTTCAGTATCACCTTTTAATTGTTTAACTCATGTAAAATCATAAAATGAATCATAAGCTTCCATAAATTTATCTGGTGGCTTTAAATTCCACATTTCTGGGTGAAATATTTCATTTCTTCCATTTTTCAGATTTGATGTACATAACTTAAGATGATCATACAATGATGAATAAATCAGCTGATTATTTTTACGATTAGTTTGAAACGCAACAGAAATAAAATGAGCCACATCAAATTCCATTCAATTATAATAATTTATGAAAAAAAATCTCAAAATTTTTATTAGCACTTAATCCTGCTAGTTGTATAGTCTGTAACTCTAAAAAGAAATTGGTACCTTAGGATTTTTAAAATAATTTCTTGTTCTTCAAGGTCAGTATTTGGTTCATATTTAACAACTGGACCTCGAATTTCCATATTCTAAATTACAATTTTTGCTTCTCTTGGTAAAGTCTATTTTATTTTTACTCCACTGTTATTAAAAGTGGCCCAATGGAAAATGACACTATTCAAACTCGAGCTCCAAGTAACACTTACAGTTACATCTCCTTCCACATTACTTCTTTATAATCTTTAAAAAAGTCCACCAGCAACCTCCGTTAGATATAAGACTTCATTTTTCTTCCTCATCTTACAGCTATTAACTATATTTCCTAACATACAAATTTTATCAATAAGACACTAGGTTGAAGGTATTAAAACTAATGATAAAATGAAAGTATATTTGACTTCAGACAAAATATTATTTCCATTCTTTATGGTAACAAAATATAATAGTTATACTACATATTTATCAATAAATTATTATTTAGATTTTCTTCATACATCAGATAATCTGTTCCATCATTTGTAACAGTTTTAAAATTAATATACAACTGAGTATGATTTGAATGTAGCCACACATAACCAATATTTATGTTGTTTTCTAAATTTTTGTTATGCATATTCAGATTATATTTTACTTTTCTCATTCGTAGGAAAGAATAAAGCTCTAAAACGATTCAGTTATATTGAATAAATTTAATTAATTTATATCTGTAATAATGCTGCAGTAACATCATTAAAATTAATCATATTATTATTTTCATCAGTAATATTTACACTCCTGGAAATTGAAATAAGAACACCGTGAATTCATTGTCCCAGGAAGGGGAAACTTTATTGACACATTCCTGGGGTCAGATACATCACATGATCATACTGACAGAACCACAGGCACATAGACACAGGCAACAGAGCATGCACAATGTCGGCACTAGTACAGTGTATATCCACCTTTCGCAGCAATGCAGGCTGCTATTCTCCCATGGAGACGATCGTAGAGATGCTGGATGTAGTCCTGTGGAACGGCTTGCCATGCCATTTCCACCTGGCGCCTCAGTTGGACCATCGTTTGTGCTGGACGTGCAGATCGCGTGAGACGACGCTTCATCCAGTCCCAAACATGCTCAATGGGGGACAGATCCGGAGATCTTGCTGGCCAGGGTAGTTGACTTACACCTTCTAGAGCACGTTGGGTGGCACGGGATACATGCGGACGTGCATTATCCTGTTGAAACAGCAGGTTCCCTTGCCGGTCTAGGAATGGTAGAACGATGGGTTCGATGACGGTTTGGATGTACCGTGCACTATTCAGTGTCCCCTCGACGATCACCAGTGGTGTACGGCCAGTGTAGGAGATCGCTCCCCACACCATGATGCCGGGTGTTGGCCCTGTGTGCCTCGGTCGTATGCAGTCCTGATTGTGGCGCTCACCTGCACGGCGCCAAACACGCATACGACCATCATTGGCACCAAGGCAGAAGCGACTCTCATCGCTGAAGACGACACGTCTCCATTCGTCCCTCCATTCACGCCTGTCGCGACACCACTGGAGGCGGGCTGCACGATGTTGGGGCGTGAGCGGAAGACGGCCTAACGGTGTGCGGGACCTTATCCCAGCTTCATGGAGACGGTTGCGAATGTTCCTCGCCGATACCCCAGGAGCAACAGTGTCCCTAATTTGCTGGGATGTGGCGGTGCGGTCCCCTACGGCACTGCGTAGGATCCTACAGTCTTGGCGTGCATCCGTGCGTCGCTGCGGTCCGGTCCCAGGTCGACGGGCACGTGCACCTTCCGCCGACCACTGGCGACAACATCGATGTACTGTGGAGACCTCACGCCCCACGTGTTGAGCAATTCGGCGGTACGTCCACCCGGCCTCCCGCATGCCCACTATACGCCCTCGCTCAAAGTCCGTCAACTGCACATACGGTTCACGTCCACGCTGTCGCGGCATGCTACCAGTGTTAAAGACTGCGATGGAGCTCCGTATGCCACGGCAAACTGGCTGACACTGACGGCAGCGGTGCACAAATGCTGCGCAGCTAGCGCCATTCGACGGCCAACACCGCGGTTCCTGGTGTGTCCGCTGTGCCGTGCGTGTGATCATTGCTTGTTCAGCCCTCTCGCAGTGTCCGGAGCAAGTATGGTGGGTCTGACACACCGGTGTCAATGTGTTCTTTTTTCCATTTCCAGGAGTGTATTTATAAATCTTGAATTTTATCATGAATTGGAATATAAAAGAAGAATTCGATTCATAAATTAGTAGTCTGTCAAATTCAAAGGCTTAAATCATTTGTTAACATTAGTTTCTTGATGAATATAATCATCAGTTTTTTTCAAAAATCCCACCAATAATTTAAAATTAACATTAATTCATTCAAATGGTGTAATTTTCAAAATATTGTCTGTAATACCTTTTCATTAATGTCAATAATTTTATTATTAAGACCTAACACACTTTCTATACTATTTTTTATGTCCATATACAATTTCAAATCGCTCTCAATAATAACTTGGTTTAAATTTTCATCTATGTTGCTCTATGATATTGGATTTTTTTGTAGGAAGGGGTTTTGTCAGCTTCTTAAATGACATTGAACAGCTGGCATTTTAATTGTTTCTCCATCACAATATAGTTTATTATTTTTTTATGGAACAGTTGGAGTTGAAACTGTTGTACAAAAACTAACTAGTGCAACATTTTTATAATTACCTCTTATAGTTAGAATTAATGTTTTTTGGGCACTGAGGAATTCCCACTTAATTAAAATAATCGTTTCATTTAGTAATAAAAGATTATTAGTAATTAAATGACGGTTTGGGATTCAAAAATAAGAATCAAAGAAATGAAACTAAATGATGAACACAATACAATTTTATCTAATTCAATTCGATGCTCAGTAAGTGCCCCAAGCAGATGTGGAAAAACGGCATTAATGCTCAATAATTCTCTTTTGGCTCCAGGATAGTTAAGCTGGTATAAAATTAATCATGTATGTTTATTTTAAAGTTTGGACCAACTAAAATTTCAATTGATCATTCAAATGTTTAAAAAAGTTACAGAGAGATTCCTACATAAACTTAATCATTAAACATAGAGAATGTAAACATAAATGTTAACCATAATTATAGCTATTAAACATGTTAAATATGAACACAAATCTTAAAAATTAGTTATTAACATTCATTATCCTAATAATATGTTGGGAAAATATGATCCACAGTTTAGTCATTCGATAAACAAGTTGCTAAACAAGCTAAACGAAATAGAGAAAAGTTATTAAGTTCAAAGAGAATCACTTAAAAAATGGAAAAAGGCTGAGAACAGAATATGAGAAATTTAAATAAGATCAACCTGTTATTGATGAAACTGAGAAAGTTAAAGAAGAAATCAAAGGTTTAGATGGTGATGTGTATTAGCAGGTAATGAAGAAAATAGAGATATTGAGAAACAAATTATAACTTATCAAGATTTAGAATAAATTGAAGATATACCAACAATTTATTATACATCAAGTGAATCAGAAATACAAGACATATTCAATAAATATGAAGAAAAGAATGTGAATCGAAATGAAAGTAAGTCAAAGACTGCACCAAACATTAAAAAAATAAATATCAATGAAAGAATGATGGAATAGATTAATTTAAGTGAAGATAAATATTTGGATTAAAATCTGTCAGTATGTTTAAATATACTGGTAAATTACCAGTAAAATCTGATGAAAATATATTAATTATTGGTGAAAGAGAATATGATGGCAGAGATGGATGAAGGAATCTTTTAACTAAAAAATATAACGTTAAATGAAATAAATTAAAAATTAGATTCTAACGATTTATCAAATAATGCAAATAGATTATTTGAGTTAGGAGCATTATATTCTGAAAATAATCCGAATAAAATAATATCAAGTAGCTGAACTAAATATAAAAATTGGTAAAAGAATTTCTAGAAGCTTATTTTTGAAAATTAACACACTCAAGTACAGATTATTTTGAAAGTGAGAAAACAGGTGAAGGATTAATAAAAGAAATATACAGAAGAACTACCTGAAAATATTTTGATGAGTGACATTAGAGATTTAACCGATAGTTAATGTTAATTCATAGAGCAGAATTTGCTGGCAAAATTTCCATAATGAAAAAGTTGGCATATTAGGAATGTTAACTACCAATTTTAGTGATTTCATTATCAACAACCCAAAGGGTAAACCTTATTTAATTATATTTTAGAACAGTTCATTATATGCATTTACGGTAAATGAAAAATATTGTAAAGGTTTCATTAAGACATTAATTAACAAATTACCACTTGAATGTCATGTTCTTGGTTATAGGTATTGCTGTCCAGGAGAAAAATTAGAAGGTAGACTAGCTCAAGGATTTCCAAGAATAAATAAGTTAGATGAAGCTTGAAAAAAATTAAATTATTATAAAATATTAATTTATGTAATGAATAATTTCAGCATCGATTACTCTGTGCTGCCAAGTGGCAAAAGTAAACCTAAATCCATTAAATATGAATAATTACATCATATTGATAATTTTTAACTGGTACTCAAAAAAGAAAGAGGGATCATAAAGTTGGTCGAAATTTGCTCATAACTTTAGGCTTACCTACTGTGCAAAAAGTATTAAACACTTAACAAAAAAGAAAGAAGGGGCTTGTATAAACAAACGTGTGGGAGACTTTCCACTAATTTTATTAGCAGCATTAGAAGCTATTTGTACATTAGCTGGTGGACCAGCAGATATTTTCTAAATCAGTTCATGATACACACAAAAATTGTGGAGAATTAGAAGAACAAAAAAGACAAAATTTAGCAGTAGAGAAGAAAGGTAAAGGACTCCAAAAACCTTAAAGAAATGATTAAAAAATATAACAGATCATTATAAAATTTTGCTACAGAGAAACATGATAAACAAATGTAAATTAAATGTTTTGATGGTGTTTTTATGATTGTCGAATTAGCTAAAAGAAAACGAAAATTTTTGAATGTGAAATAGCTACACATTGGACCACATTGGATTTGTCATTTTACGAAAAATAATTTAAAAATTGTTAGATTTGTATGGCGGAAACATACCATAATAAATTGTATTAAATATTTTAAGAACAATGTTCTTTGCTATAATACTGAGAGTATAATATTATCATGAATTAATATATGGTCATTTATGATTACTTGTGGTAAAGCTGTTGTCAGATGGTTCTAAATTTTATAATATTTTGAATTTATTAAATTGACATTCTTTTGGGAATAAATGAAATATGCAAAGTACTGCAAAATAAAATTGGGAGTTTACAAAAAATAAAAAAGATATGAAAGTGATGTGATGCAAAAATTAAGAAAATTATTCAACTTTTTTGTAGTAAACTGAGTAACATTTTTCAAGTAACAAAAAGTTGCATTGAGTTTTATGATAGTAGATTAGTAGATGTAAATGACCCAACTGATGAAAAAGATGTAGTCAACAAAACATATTAGGGAACTGAATTAAACAATCTTCTTACAAAAGTTGAATAGACGAGTTTATTAACACATACTAATAAATATGACACCAAAATTCATCTTTAAGAAATCAGCATTCGATATGAAAATTATGTCACCAAAACTAATCTCAACAAAAAATAAACATTGAATTAGAATCTCGTGCAGAAGACGATGTTGAGGTAGCATATGATAATCATATAACTGAATTATAATTCTTGATAGGAAGTGAGGAACAAATGCATAATTTTAAGTATGATACTACACTACAAAAATTATTGTCATTGATAAAAATGTTATCAAAGATTTAACATTTGATGATTGTGATGTTACATGAAGTGTGTATGTTTATCTGTATGAAATGAGCACTAATAAACAATCAATAACAGTGCAAAAATCAGATTTTCTAAATGTAAAATTAAATGATACAGTTAACATTGTACCAGTAGATTAACTGTATAAATGAACATTCTGTTTCGCACTCAGGTTTTCACAGCAGTCATACTAGGTGTTTTAAGTGGAAAAAATTTAAAAGTATCTGCCTTAAAAAACGATAATTAAATATGGTCAAGTAAGGATTGAAGGAATTTTTACAATTTATAAAACAAAAAATAATTTTTTATGGATATTAATAAGTATTCTTGAATGAATTATTAATGAATTATACAAGGCAATGAGAAAAATTTATAAAAGTGCGAATGTTGTTTCACTAGATTGAGACAATTATTAGGCAAGCAGATTTAGCATAAATGGATTCTGGACAGTTAAAAGGAACTTAGGAAATGTAAGATATAGATATTGATTAACTGTAATTGATGTTTTTTCAATATTTGGGAGGGCTATTCTAGTTACAGATATAACAGGTAAAAACTTTTTAAAAACTTTTGAAGAAAATTGGGTTTTAAGAATGGTAAGAAATCTTCACACATATAATGAAAGGAGAAAATATAAAAATGCAGTAAATGAGGTAGGCAAAAAGGAATACAATTGTCTCAAAAATGAGATCGACAGGAAGTGCAAAATGGCTAAGCAGGGATGGCTAAAGGACAAATGTAAGAATATAGAGGCATATATCACTAGGGGTACCATAGATACTGCCTACAGGAAAATTAAAGAGACCTTTGGAGAAAATAGAACCACTTGTATGAATATCAAGAGCTCACATGGAAAACCAAGTCCAATCAAAGAAGGGAAAGCAGAAAGGTGGAAGGAGTATATAGAGGGTCTATACAAGGATGATGTACTTGAGGGCAGTGTTATGGAAATGGAAGAAGACATAAGTGAAGATGAAATGGGTGATGTGACATTGCTTTAAGAATTTGACAGAGCACAGAAAGACCTAAGTGGAAACAAGGCCCCGGGAGTAGACAACATTCCATTAGAACTACTGACAGCCTTGGGAGAGCAAGTCCTGACAAAACTCTACCATCTGGTGAGCAAGATGTATGAGACAGGCGAAATACCCTCAGACTTCAAGAAGAGTATAATAATTGCAATCCCAAAGAAAGCAGGTGTTGACAGTTGTGAAAATTATCAAAATATCAGTTTAATAAGTCGCAGCTGCAAAATACTTACACAAATTCCTTACAGAGAAATGGAAAAACTCATAGAAGCCGACATTGCGGCAGATCAGTTCGGATTCGGTAGAAATGTTGTAACACGTGAGCAGATACCGACCCTGCGACTTATCTTAGAAGATAGGTTAAGGAAAAGCAAACCTACGTTTATAGCATTTGTTCACTTAGAGAAAGCTTTTGACAATGTTCACTGGAATACTCTCTTTTAAATTCTCAAAGCGGCAGGAGTTAAATACAGGGAGCAAAAGGCTATTTACAGTTTGTGCAGGAACCAGATGGTAGGTATAAGAATCGAGGTGCATGAAAGGAAAGCAGTGGTTGGAAAGGGAGTGAGACATGGTTGTAGCCTACCCCCGATGTTATTCAATATGTATATTGAGCAAGATCGTGTAACTAATGAGGAGGTACTGAAGATAATCGGTGTGAAGAGGAATTTATGGCACAACTTGACTAAAAGAAGGGATCGGTTAGTGGGGCACATTCTATGGTATCAAGGGATCACTAATTTAGTGACAGAGGGAAGTGTGGAAGGTAAAAATCGTAGAGGACGCCCAAGAGATGAATACACTAAGCAGATTCAGAAGGATGTTGGTTGCAGTAGTTACTTGGAGATGAAGAAGCTTGCACAGGATTGAGTAGCATGGAGAGCTGCATCAAACCAGTCTCTAGACTGAAGATCACAACAACAATATGATGGAAAAGAAACAGCTTTTGATATACACAGCATTGTGTATTACTCATCCTTTACAGAATTAAAAGCATCAGTTGTTGAAAAATTTAATATAACATTGTAGGAAAAGTTTGCTCTTCAAGGTAACTACAATTGAGTTGATTTAGATAAAAAATGGTTCATAAATATAATAAAACAAAATATTTGAGAATAAAAATGAAATCAAATGATGTAGATAATTTTAAAATAGGAGAAATTTAAAGTGAGAATAAGCAAATTGAAAGCAATTTTTGAGACAGGTTATGCATCAAACTCATGAACCCAAATTTTTGAAATTGAAAATGTTATTTTTTAGGCTAAAGTTACATATAAAAATTAAATCAGGTGGAAGTAAATTTTTATGGCAAGAGATACAAAAACATAAGATGTATATCTTGTTGGGAATATATTGAGAAAAAAGGTGATAAGGGTTATGGTAAATAAAATTAAACCAATAGTAGCCCTTGGTCGCAAAAAACAAGTCTTTTGACCTAGGTTTCAGCACTGCTATGAGTGCCTTCTTCATAAGTAAAACACTGAAACTGGCCTATAACATAATCACAACATTATAGGAAAAGGAATTTTAAGTGTAAGTACTGGCTAGGTGTACAAAAAAAAACATTACTTACATTTCACATACAAAAATAAATATCAACCCATAAAGCTTTACTCCCACAATTTTTGAAATAGAATACATAGAAGGAAAGCCACTATATATAGGCTGCTCACCTGTGTCAAACTACACTAGCATCAGACTTTGGTGCCTACATTAGCAATAGTGGGCAGGTGAACATTACACCAAGAGTGCCATCTAGCAGCCACCAATACAAACAGGCTATGTAACATTCAAAATATGGACAGACGAATGTTATTTAGTACATGAAGTGAAAGGCAATGTTATTTTATTTGACAGCAACAGACATGATAACAAAGTGTCTACATAAGACCTTATAAGCACAGTTTAAATGCTGGAAACGCCATAATAGAAATACAAAATGAGCTGAATAACTCACCAAAGAGAAAGGGTATAACAAAAAATGTAGTTAATATAAGCCATTTAATAAACAAAAACTTATGAGTCGACTTAGATAGAAAATATAATTTGGTAACTGCACAAGGGAACACGAAATCAAATATCAACTAATAGCTTTATACCATTGATAAAGCTTTTATTTGTAATTGTAGCTGCTCTTTAAGAATGAGGCTATCATTTCGAGAAACATGTTTAAAAATTTCTAATTCTTCGAGAACAAGTAGCCTAAGGCCTTTCTTCTCAGTGTGCAAAATATTTCACGAACAGCTTTAGGCGCTTGACCTGTAATCAGAAGATGAAAAGAAAAAGACAAGCTTGGGTGCTAGTGCAATTTTTTTCTTAAAAGATGTTCTTCCTTGCGACTGAGGGCTGCAACTGCTTTAATTTATTTTGTAAACGGTCGTTGACCACGCAGCAGGTACAGAACTTTATGTTAGATAGTTAGTATTTGATAATTCACATAAGCGTTGGATAAATAAAGTACGATAAGAAAATTTTTTCAATATGATTGGATAGTCTCATTTTTTCTATATATTTCTTATCATGTTCACAGTTTGAATTTATTCATAAAGCAATTGACTGATGAATGTTCCAGTTATTTATTTAATCTGGAAGATGATGAAAAATGCATTGTTTATGATTATTTGAAGTGGCAACTAAAGCAGTCTTAACTGCAGAGCGACAGACAAATATACATACTTAATTTTCCTCCAAATATTACTTTAGTTAAATTTAATATTTGACTGTTGTTATGCATTTAATAACCATTATCATACAAAATCTGTTGAAAATCTTATTGTTTTGTCTTTGTCATAATGTACTGAGTAATATTTTTTAATGTTTTTTCATTTCTTCTTCACTGAGATAATTCAATACAATTGTAAGCATTACCTTGTTGTTAATTTCAGTTGTAATTTCTTGGGATATGTCTCATGGATCAACATTTTTGGGAATATATAAATATATTGTTAAACATTTTATGTTTAACTTTATCATCATTTACTTCTAATTCGCTTAAGTCACTCTCTATGACAACAAAAAATCTAAATAATCTTTTACATCATCAAAATTAATGTTATATAACTCTTCTATCTTTGTGACTTAAAAGCTAATTTAAATAATTCTTCAATAATGCAGTAAATAAAACAATTTGTTATGTAACAATATTCAAGTTTATCATCAGGAAGTTCACCAGGATTATATGTTGACAATGAAGATTTAATTTTATCTTTAATTGTTCCACAAACTTTATTAAAACCATATATTTGTAACAGTTTTATACTAAAAACATATATGATATCATTCTGCTGTATTTTCAACATTTTGTTTATTAACTTGACATAACATTTTATTTCTTTCTTTACTTCTTGTAATTCTTGGTCTCTTGCTTTCATTTCTCTATCTTTGATTTTTAATTTATTTTCAAATTCAATAATAAGTTGCTCGTTTTCGTTTTGCAAATTAAAATCACTATATCTTCTAACCAGCAGTAAAATTTCACTTTATTTTATTTTTTAATATTTTAGCCCCAATGCTTCTTAGGATAAATATTTTTTCATATTTTATTTTATCATCACAGTCTACATGTTCTGTAACTGAATGATCTATATCATTGTATTCCAACATTTCAGCTATATTTTCTCCTCTAGACCATTATTTTTAATCGATAATGTTTCAAACTTCTTTATCGTTATATATAAGTTTGTTTTAGGTGATATCTATGAATGATTTCATTTATTAATATATTTTTAATAGAAAATTATTCCTCAATATTATTAATTTCTAGTTTCATTTAATTTTTATCTACATCTTATTGTAAAAATATAATTGAAGATACTGCTGCCATTGTTAGTGGTGGTAATAATATTTGCACATAACATTGAAGCAATAAAATATTTAAGTAATATTCGTTACATGGACATACTAGACAATTTAAATTGTCAAGTGATTAACAGTTTACTCAGAGAAACATTATGTTATTTTAATTGACATTTAATCTTGAAGTAAATGATGAGTTAAGTGAAGATCCACTAAATGTAATGAATTTGCCTTGATGCAATGTAAAAGATTCATCTTAGATTATGAATAAGAAAATAAAAAAGTTTAACAATTAACAGAACAGCATTTAATTTATGGCAAAATTGTATTGGTTTAATTTCGACCATGATATCAGTTACCCTGATATTATAATTACTAATAAAAGAAATGTTCATAAATATGAAACTGGTAATAATATTTACTGTCCACAAACCTTAGATGGAATAGGTAATGTTTTAACTTATGCGATTCTTGCAAATATTAATAACAATCCAGTAGAAGTACAGTTATGTCAAGATCATATACAGTGTTTGAGGACTGATACTAATACACCAGAATATTTCATAAATCTCTAAAGTATTAGTATATGAAATTGATTGCTCATTAGGATTACAATGTATAGCTGTTTTTGGATTAATAAGGTATCCATGTTGTAATGGAACAAATGTAAATCTGTCTCAAAATGACATCAATGCTTTTCAAAATTTATATGGTATACTATCAGTTCAACTGACACAATAATCTGAATTAAAACTGACACCAGTTGTATCATTTTCAGTTGCTGAACCTGTTGAATCGTTATTTCAATTTAAGAATACTGATTACTTTCTTTTAGTGAATGAAATTTTTTTATATTTTTTATCAGAAAGAGATGTGAATAGTTGAATGCAGTTTCAAGCAAGCTTTAACTGAGACTGACAGTAAAAAACTTATAAACCACTTTTAATTAAGAATTTGTGCATATTTTCACCACAAAATATATAAAAAATAAATATATATCAAATACCAATTGGTGAAGTTCTTATATTTATTGGTAACATGACTAATATGATAAATATAAATAAATTACACTCAATCTGTAGACAGAGAATGTCGATAACTAATACAGGATTAAGTCAAAATATTAAATTATATGCTCCAATCAACATATATACAGTTTTAATAATTTATTCTTAAACGTTTCTTTGTGATTATAAATATAATTTATGGGGAGTTATAACTAGAAATTTTTACATTCCGCTTGTATGAATTAATTCTGTATTTAGATATATTAATGGGTTATTGCATTTTTTGGGGATAATAAGTTTTATGAGTATTACAGAAACAAAATCTTTTAACTATTACATAATTTTTTTTCATTATAAATTTTTTCTATTAAGTGGAAAGGATTAAGCATGATCCATGTCAAAACCAAAATGTGTAAAATGTGCAAACTTCCTAAATCAAGTGTCATTTTCAATTTACAGAAATGTATGAAACATAGCTATAGGACAGTATGTAGATAATGTTAGAACGAATACCATAAAAGTGTATAAAAGTTAACAAATTCTCTGTTTAGATGGAAAATACTTACTAAATGTAATTACAGGGGACATTTAAAAATGTTTCTAATGTTGAACATTAAAAGATGATAGTGTTATGAACAAAGCAAGTTTGATAAAAATCTATTAATTAGGAAGAAATTAAAGATTTTGATTGTTTTTACTCAAATCCATCATCTAGTAACAAACATAATATTATCTGCAGAAATTGTATTTGTGGTTTAAGGAAAAACTATATGTGGTATTATCGGAGTTAAGTTCAAATTCATCAGAGTTTACAAATGAACGTATTAATTTGGAAACCAATTTAAAATTTTGATTCTTTTGACTTACATTAACCTTCTAAACACCAATATTCAAGTAAATGTAAAAAATGTACTCTATAATGCATTAAAAACAATAAATCTAAGCATAACTCAAAAGCTGCTTTGGTGCTGCTAGTAATAAAAATCACAATTAAATTGATTTTTAATAATTGTTGATTAATCCTTCATTCTCACTTTTTATTTTTTAATGAAATTTTTCTCCTATCAACAATTAAGCAGTCAGGTGATTAAAAACTCAGCTTGAAACGAATTAAAATTTTTTTAAAAATCTTAAGTCTAAATTTATCTTTAACTTGAACCCAATTAAATTCTCCTGTTATTATGTATACAATTAATTTATAACAATTTTTGATTTTTCTATTACATTATTCCTACATTTAATTAATTTACATGTTTTATGGTTTTTATTTTCATCTCTTTATTTTTCTGATAAAATTCTATACCTTATAAATGGCGACAAAATAGAGACTGGTAACATTTGGTAAACCTCAGGAAAAATGTAATTAATTTTATAATTAAGCATCATAATGTTAAGACAAACATTTGAATACATTAACCTTATTTTGTAACTGTAAATGATACAAACTGAAATAATAATTTCCATTTTCTACTGACTTATTTGAGAAACAAAGAAAAAGGAAGAAAATTATTCAATATCTAGTTAATGAAGAGATTGAAAATAGATTGCAAACACTTAACACAGAAAAGAGTCTTAATTTCCTTAATCCAAGTTTCTCTTCGAAAGTATCTAAATCGAAAATTATTGAAACAGTGAAAGAAAACTAAGAATTACATAATGGGTTGAAAAATAAACTGTATGCTTTTTTGTGAAGATATTATAAAAGAAACAGATTTTTAAAAAAAAACAATAGGACTTTAGTTTTGAATATTTAGTACTAGAGTCACTAATGTTTTTTTTTATTTTCCACTTTTGAAAGTTCTAGAAAGTCTTTATAAAAGCTTAAGGGTTAGATCTCTCTTGGTATTTTACAGTGAGTGGTTTACATTTGGTTGTGTGTTAAAAGACGACAAAAGTTAAATTGAAATCATTAGCTGGTTATGATATGATGTTAATTTTTGAAGAAAGAATTAGAGGTACTGTTACTCACTGTTGTATATCATATCTCAAAGCAAATTATAAATAAGTGAATGATTATATTTCAAGTAATAACTCAAATTATTCAACATCCTTAGACGAAAATAATTTATATGGTTAGGCTATGAGTTAGTTTTTACAATATGACAGTTTTGGATGGAATGATCCAAATGATTTTCATTCTAGAATAATAAGTGACAATTCAAATACTTCTTAGTTGGATATATTTTTGATGTAGATTTAGAATATCCAAAAAATTACATATGAACGTAAGGATTTACTATTAGCTCCTTAAAATATACTTATTCCCTGGACTGAAGAAATAAATTATCAACACTGAATTACAAAAAATGGTGTCGTTCACAACAGATATCTTAGACAGATTTCTTCTCTTGGAATGAAGATAATAAAGATGGACAAAGTTTTTAAAATTAAACAATCTGATTGGTTAAAAAATATATAGATTTGAATACAGTAATTGGAACTAAGCGAAAAATGAATTTGGAAAAAATTTCTAGAAGTTGATGAAAATTCTACATTTGGAAAAACAATGGAACATTTTAGAAGCAGAGTGGGTATAAACTTGGTTTTAAATTAAAAAATGTGGAGAACTTATAGTAAAACGAAATTTTAAGGGAATAACAAAATTTAATGAAAAACTTGCTGCAACTCAGGTGAATAAGACAAATATTACTTTCAACAAACTAGTTTATATTATATATATATATATATATATATATATATATATATATATATATATACATATATATAATCTAAAGCCCTGATGTATAATTTTCACAGTAATGTTATGACACCATAATATGGAGAAAAAGGTGAACTTGGTTGACAGACACATTTATAATATCGAAAGAGCAGACTTTTAGTAAGATATGGAGAAAATCCTTGAAGAATTTCGTACAAGGGATTATCCTAATGATAATATATACATCAGTATCAGGAGAAATGAAAGATGAATGTAATGGAAAAATAAAGGAAGAATTTTTTGGTTTAAGATTTAAAATGTGGACTTATATTTGTAATATTGACTAGAAAAATCAAAAGGAATTGCGAAATATCTATCCGCTGTTGCCTAGTGGTTCTAGGGACTTCAGTCCGGAACCACACTGCTGCTATGGTCGCAGGTTCGAATCCTGAATCGGGCATGGATGTGTGTGATGCCCAGAGGTTAGTTAGGCTTGAGTTATTCTAAGTCTAGGGCACTTATGACCTTAGATGTTAATTCCCATAGTGGTTAGAACCATTTAAATAACGAAATATTTTATTAAATTGACCTCTCAAGTTAGTGAAGATTGTTTTTTAATAATATTGAATAATATAGAACAATGAATTTCATAAAAGTAATAAACATATAATTTGTTTTACTGTGGTTAATAAAACTTATGACCTCATGATGACAAAAGATATGGTTTGGAGACTATAATTTACAGTTAATATATTTTCAGTTTTTATAAATTTCTTATTTAATATATTCGCGATTTTCATTGAAAAATTAATGAATTATACACAGTGTGGTCAAAAGTACCTCGACACCCACAAGAACATCTGTTTTCCGTGTTTGGTGCATTGTGCTGTAACTTACTGACCAGTACTCCATATCAGCTACCTCAGTAGTCATTAGACATCGTGAGAGAGCAGAATGGGGCACTCTGCAGAACTCACTGACTTCGAATGGGGTCAGGTGATTTGGTGTCACTTGCGTCATATGTCTGTACGCCAGATTTCCACAGTCCTAAACATCCCTAGGTCCACTGTTTCTGATGCCTTAGTGAAGTGGAAACGTGAAGGGACATTCACAACACAAGAGCGTGCAGACCAACCTCGTCTGTAGACTTACAGTGACTGCCGACAGTTGAAGAGGGTTGTAATGGCAGACATCTATCCATACCATCACACAAGAATTCCGAAGTGCATCTGAATCCACTGCAAAAACTATGACAGTCAGGCAGGAGATGAGAAAACTTGGATTTCGTGGTTGAGTGGCTGCTCATAAGTCACAAATCACGCAGATAAATGCCAAACGACACCTCGTTTGGTGTAATGAGAGTAAACATTGGACGATTGAACTGTAGAAAAACGTTGTGTGGAGTGACAAATTATGCTACACAATGTGGTAATCCGTTGGCAGGGTAAGGGTGTGGTGAATGCCCGGTGAGCGTCATCTGTCATCAAGTGTAGTGCCAACACTAAAATTAGATGATGGTGGTGTTATGGTGTGGTCGTGTTTTTCGTGGAGGAGGCTTGCACCCCTTGTTGTATTGCATGGTACTATCACAGGAGAAGCCTGCATTGATGTTTTAGGCACCCTCTTGCCCCCACTGTTGAACAGCATTTAGGGGATGGCTACACGACAATAACATCTCCGTAATGGACTGGCCTGCATGGAGTCCTGACCTTAATCTTATAGAACGCCTTTGGAATGTTCTGGAACGACGACTTCATGCCAGGCCTTACCGTCCAACATCGATACCCCTCCTCAGTGCAGCACTCCATGAAGAATGGGCTCCCATTCCCTAAGAAACTTCCTAGCACCTGACCGAACGCATGTGTGCAAGAGTGGAAGCTGTCATCAAGGCTAAGAGTGGGCCATCACCATACTGAATTGCAGCATTACTGATGGGGGGTACCACGAACTTGTAAGTCATTTTCAGCCAGGTGTCCAGATACCTTTGATCACATAGTGCATGTACTTTGATTCCTAAGCTATACTCCCAGGCATGATGATCATCTCTTAAGCTCATAACATCACAAAAATTTTAAAAACTTCTCAAATAATAATTTTGGATATAGATTGTGAAACTGTTAATTAATATTTTCATGGATTTATCAAATAACGCCATTGATGTTTCTTTAAAAATGTTTGTAATTTTAAAATTTTCTATCTCTTCCAAAACATTGAAGAGACCCATTTATTTTGAAAAAACATTGTTAATATAAAATTTTAATGAAATAAATGAGTGGGAGAAGTGAAAAAAAATTAGTTGTTTTACTGACTATTTCCATTTTCTTCTCCTCCTTTTCAAGAAAAGAAGAGGTGTAAATGAGGATGTGATTTGAAAGTTTTACATCTACTTTTTATACTTGAAATCTTACAATTTTTCCTTGAAATATTTGGAACACGTTAAAAAATTTTGGACAAATGATGCAAACGTTCGAAATTATTGGTGGAAATACTTGGGGAAAAGATGAAAAATCCTTCAAATGTTGAAAACACTTGAAAAAACAGATCTTTTACCTGCATATACATTCATGATCGATATAGTAAAGTATAAAAATATGTTCTGGGTAATTGTCACAAAAATTGGAAAAAGGTGAAATTTTGAGGGAAATATTGGAAATTTTGCGATTGTTGTCGATTTGGGAAAACCGAGCTAGAACATACACTTATATTTATATACATTCAGGTAATGCCCTGCTTATAACCCAGTAGTGAGGATTATGAAAGGGACTAAGATGATGTAAGAGTTTATTGGCATTTCTGGCATAGTACGTGGGTGCAGTGGATTGCTACATTTGAGAGTGTCATCAGCAACATTCTTCATGATTCTGTGCTTTATGCTCCAGTAGTAATACTGTTCAGTCAAATTCTGGACAGTCTGAGTAGAGATACACTGAAAAACACTCCTGACAGTGACTAGATATGGGAAGAAAAAACCGAAAAGGCCATATAAATGCTTGTTAGGGAAGCTGAAGCATGAAGAAGACAATATGACAAGCTTGTTCATCCTGTAGTGCACAGGGTTGGAGACTTGTGTTAATAAGCACCCATGTTCAATCAAAAAGGGCAATGAAAAGATATAAAAGTTTCACAATGTACATAAGGGGCCTTATAAGATTGTGGCTTTGAGCCATTGAATAGTAATGAACACAGTGAAAATGTAAATAATTATTGTATCAGACAACTGTCTCCTTCTGAACAGGAAGAGAAGAAGAGCAGTGAAAATAATCAGTGTTATAAATGAAATGTTCACAGTGTAATAGCTGTGACTGTTAATTATAATCGTGAGTTAAATGTAGTTGTAATGAAATATTTGTTTGTGAAACACAAAGCTCTATGGAAATATTAATTATGATCAAAACAATAGTGTTAAATGTATATTGGTATAATTGTGTGTTGCGAATATATACCTTTTTTAGATTGTTTCGTTTTAAAGCACAGTGACAATAGTGCTAAGTGACAGGTGAGCATAACATTCGGGATATGCTATGGTGTGCAGTAGATGTGAGCAGCACTATTGTGTTAGCCACAAGAGCTGACAGAGCACACAGTGTATTTTGTTTCCTTGGTCAATTCCAGTTAAAGATAAAACAGGTAAGAATATAGTAGATTGTTTCGAAAAAATATTCATCGCTAAAGCGCCGAAAAATTTGCAAACAGATAATGGTAAAGAATTCTATAATAAAGAATTTAATGAAATAATGAAAAAAATTGTTATTAATCGTTATTCAGCTTTGAGAGAATTAAAAGCATTTCTTGTTGAACGATTTAACAGAACATTAAAAGAAAATATGTGGAAGAAATTTAAGAAATTTGCTTTTCAATGAAACATATTATTAGGCTGACTTAGTTTCGAAATTAGTTAACAAATAATATAACACAAAAGTTTCAACTATGAGGGCTATCCACGAAGTACATTACGTTTTGGAATTCAAAATAAATAAAGTATTGGAAATTTTTTTTATTATATACAGATGAAAGCCACACTTAAATACTACTTTTCTACATAGTTACCATTTAAATTAAGGCACTTATCGTAGCGATGGACGAGCATGGAAATTCCTTCGTCGTGAAATTCGGCCGCCTGCGCCTACAACCACGTAATGACTGTTTTTTGGGACAGAAGAGGTGTGATTTTTGTGGATTTCCTGGAAAGATGCACTACAATAAACTCTCAAAGGTATTGCCAACTATGCACAAACTCTACAAAACAAGCGCAGGGGAAAGTTGGGCTCAAAGATCTTGCTGATTCACGACAACGCCCAGGCCCACACGGCAAATGTCACTCGTGAAGTTCTCGAATCTTTTAAGTGGGAGTTGTTTCCTCATCCGCCGTACAGTCCCGACCTGGCACCGAGCGACTTCCACTTATTCCCAGCAATGAAGAAGTGGTTGGCTATGCAGCGTTTTGATGACGACGCACAGCTTCAAGAAGAGGTAACCACGTGGTTGAAGGCGCAGGCGGCTGGATTTTACGATGAAGGAATTTCCAAGCTCGTCCATCGCTACGATAAGTTCCTTAACTTAAATGGCAACTATGTAGAAAATAGTATTTATGTGTGGCTTTCATCTGTATATAATAAAAAAAACTTCCAGTACTTTATTTATTTTTAATTCCAAAACGTAATGTACTTTGTGGATAGGCCTCATAGAAAAATGGACCCGAAGGATGTAAATAAACAACCTGAAAAAATCTAATTGAACAATGTTCACATAACGAATTTGTTACATACTGAATAGAAATATAAAATTGGAGATGAGGTTAGAGCAAGTAAAGTTTAAGAACATTTTGAAAAAGTTACACAGCAAATTGGTCAACAGAAACTTTCGGAAATTAGGATGTTATTTATTTGAATCCAATCACATATAATTTGAAAGATTTAAATGTTAAACCAATAAAAGGAAATTTGTATTAACAAAAATTGTTGAAAACGAATTTTCCAGTTTTTTTCCTTGTTGTGAAAGATTTCAAAAAGAAAGATACTAAAGTTTATGTTAAATGTCTGGTTTAAGATAATTCACACAAATGTTGCATAAATAAAACAAATGAAATTTTTTCAAAAGATAATATAAGAATTTTATAAACAAATGGAGTAAGCTAAAGAAACTTTAAGTGTGTATGGTATTGAATATAATTTTCTTAATGTTTATTGTTTCACTAAAGAAGACAGAGTTAATTTTGATGTGCAAATAAAACGATTTAATATCACAATCGTTGGAGGATTTTGAATTTAAGTTGATGGAAACAAATGTTGGATTTAGTAAGTTTTGTTTATTAGAGATTTATACAAACACTTATGAATATAATATGGAATTTAATTATTAAAAAAATCACTTCGAAATTTAGTTTTATGTTCCAAGAAACGTTTGTTAGTGCATTTACAGCTTCATGGAATGGTACTCGTTAATAATGAAATAGTATATTGATATAATTTCGATAACAATCAGTTATTAAATTTTCTTACATTAAGTTATATAAATTTACCGAATTTGGTAAATAATTAATTTCTAAAAATTGTGCATAATGTGGATGCCTATTTCTGATATTATCCATTAGATTTTGAATATTTTTAAATTGTGTTTGAATACTATAGTAATTATTGTTAATATCTTATTCATATAATCAACCAATAACACAAGTTGGTAATAAATTTTTATCACTTAATTTAAGAAAAACATGTGGTAATAGTGTATTTATACCTACATTCCGCTCATTTATTATTTTTTCTATGTGATATACTTTGTTTTCCATTTTATATTCACCTTGCTTTCTAATGGAAAGTAGAATATCATGAGTAACCCATTTTGTAAATTATTTTTCTTTCCCTTTTTTGTTAATAATAATAAACATAATAATCCTGATTCATTAATAAATTTAGTTTTTATATCAATATTCTCAACACCACGTTTTAAGATGTCTGAGTAATCTTTAAATATTTGTTTGCCTTCTTCATCCACATGTGTCTGTATAGCATCTATTCTAATATTATAGCTACATCTTTTGCTTTAAACCAAGGATTAGTTTTTTTCTGAATAATATTTTAATATTTTATTATTATAGTCAATTTTTTTATTTTTTAGACACACAAGTGACTCCAATTATATATGAAAATGATAATAGTTTTTATGTTTTAAATTACAATAAATGGAAAACAAAAATTAAATTATTTTTCCACTGTGCAGTAAAGAAGCAGGAATACATAAACAAATTAAAATAACTAGACCTAATTTACCCTCAAAATCAGGTGCTAAAGATTGTTAAAGAAAGAGAAAAATGGAATTTCCATGTTATTCGTATATTAAAGCATTAACTTGTGAAGAATGTGGAATGGAAATTAAAAATTCTTCTAAATATGTTTGTAAATGTGATCATACCAAGCATGAGAAATTAGGTTTAAAATATCAAAGAGATAAACAAAGAGAGTATGGATAAGTTAAATGTTTTTGTGAAACACGTATTTATAAATTTTATGTACCAAGCCATATAAATTACCTTATCAGGAGAAATTATTAAACTCGAATTAATATTTAATTTTTATCTTTTGTCTTTTACTTTTAGTTTAATCTTATATGCTACTGTTTAATTCTTTTAAAGAATTCTTTTTGTATCTTTCATTTTGTTGGGATTAAATTTATAATGAACATATGATAATTTATTAATACCATTTTCTAATAAGTATTTCTATCATTATCAGAATTTAAAACAAGTTCATTACATTCAATTGTATATAACTGAAGGTCAAATGATCTAATCAAATTCAGTTTTTTATAATGTTTTATTTTGCATCTAAACAATTTTTATAATAATCAAAATAAATTTAATTTCTCACAACAGGTGTTCTAAGACCTTTAGATTCTTTATATTCTTTATCTTCTACTTTATAAGTAATGTGATCCAACATAATTTTTGGAGAATTGTATTCTTTCATTTTTCCTAAAAC
This sequence comes from Schistocerca piceifrons, assembly GCF_021461385.2. Classification (NCBI taxonomy): domain Eukaryota; kingdom Metazoa; phylum Arthropoda; class Insecta; order Orthoptera; family Acrididae; genus Schistocerca; species Schistocerca piceifrons. The sequence goes on along the minus strand of NC_060149.1, from coordinate 419,176,434 downwards.
TTTCTTACTTACTTGAGCAAGTCCATAAATATTATCGTTTCGATAATCACTTGTATCAACTTCATTTATCATTTATTTCATGTCTTTATAGGAATTTCAGTTCTTATATCATAAATGAAAGAGTAGGTATCCATATAACATAAATCAATATTTTTACCTAATTTTTGTTTCATATCATATAATGAAAATCATACATTTATATTTTTGAAATACCTAGAATACTTATTCCAATGTAGATTGGTGTACTGAAGAATATTTTAATTTTCTTCATATTAACTGCTGCTAAATGTTGTGGAAATATAGTAGTATGTTCATTTCTCTTAATACCTTGAGAAATTCCCCCTTGAATTCCTTCCTCTAGAAACAGAATCATATCACAATCACGCAATAATCTCATCCAACAAGCTAATCCTGGAATTACAAAATACCAAAATGGATCAGGACTATAAGGATTTAATACATGTATCTCTAAAATTTTCAATATTTCTGCTAAAATTAAAACACCAGGTTTATTATATAATCTTGTATATTCAACTAAAATTTGAATGTTGAGATTTTCTAAATCTATTAAATTCAATCCATTAGTTTCCTTTAAAATAATTTTCTAAATTGCTAAAGTGCTGAGCTTTCTTCATCATTTCTTTCTTCATTGTATTTATAGAGAAGGAAATTTGAGTTTTTATTTTTACTACCACATTTACTGTTATAATGTACCTTTAAAACCTTAGGTTTGGAGTTACTTATTTATAAAGAATAAAATTTATTTGAATTGGAACTTTTTACATAGTAAAATGAGTCTTTGGTTTTTTCGATACAGGCAAGTGATGTGCGATGGGTCTTATTTATAAAGAATAAAATGTATTAGATTTGAAATTTTTTAAGTGAAAAAATGGAACTTTGGCTTTTCGATATAGGCAAATGAGATGTTTAAAATTTTGTATTTTTCTTTTACTTACATTATGATTTCCTTCGCAATATCCACCTGTTTGGCTGGATGATAATGATCACACTTCCGATGCAAGTGGGCCTCGGTTTGATTTCCAGCAGGTTGGAAATTTTCTTCACTTGGGGACTGGATACTGTGTTGTTCTCATCAACATTTTGAACCTCATCTGCAGAGTGCAAGTCGCCCGATGTGGCATTGACTGGAATAAGACTTGCATTTGATGGCCAATCTTCCCTGGATAGGGCCTCCCAGCCAACAATGCATTTAATTTCCTTTCCAATAAATTTCTAAGTTTTTTAAATAGCTCTTTTTTCTTTGTCATTCCATTTTCCATTCTGTTTAGGTAAAATTTAATTTTCGATATGGGAGAAATGAGATTTTTAGTTGGGGGGAACTGGGAAATCATATCTTTTGTCGGCAACCTCGAAATTTGACTCAGAAATGCTCATTGTGCTAGAACTCTCATTGACATACTACTAATAAGTTTACGCCACAAGCCGAACGGGACAAGTGTGCAGTTCATGTGTATATTTCAATGGTCTAATCTACTGTCAGTTTGCAACTGCTCCTTAGATCAGCGTCTGGTAGCGCAGCTCCACTGAGGGCTGGCTGGTGGAGGCTGTGGTTAGGCAGTGAGGAGATGCAGTGTCATGTTTGCTCCGTGGCACCATGTTCAATGTGTGATCTAAGGCAAGGGTAGTTGCTGGTTCAGACCTTGTTGAACTATCGGTGTCTAATGTTTCAATTTTTTTTCTCTCTCCCTCTCTCGCTCTCTCTCTCTCTCTCTCTGGAATAGCCAGAACAGAATTCAGTAACAGAATTCTAAGAAAACCTTTTCACTGCACGGCCAACTGAACATCAGCCAATTTTATTCATTTTTAATCTTAATTGTCAACATTCTTTTATAATGCAGTAAACTTCATTCATTATAATTTGTTATTGTTACTATTACTATTGTGATTCGTTCGCTTGCAAGAGCTTCCCTGTCCCTAGCTGGTAACGATGCACTTGACCAGTAAATCTGGAAGATTGGAATGTTGAGTGTTTATCCATGCAGAATATAAGACGTAGGAAAGTGTCAGGAGAAACCAAACGCGCTAGTGCCTTCCTTATGAGCCTGTATAACATGAGAACGACAAACATGTCGCTACTTAGCTGTCCCTAGCACAGCTAAGAATTAGCAACATCGTTGCAAATATTTGGCAACGCTGTGATAGTACACTTACTTCCCCATGTGCTCCTGAATCGTCCTGCTAAATTCGCTTGGAATCCCCTTTCCTTTCCAATAACTTGTGCTACATAATCGTCATGTAAGATGAGACACTGAGACAGAAAATTTAAATTTTGGACTCCAAGAAATCTGTACTTCACATAAATAACAGTTGTTCTTATCTTTGACGTTGAATTATGAGGCCCAGCGACTAGTATTGTGATGAGAGAAACTTGCTTCCAACAGTGTCTCGTTAGCTCGATGGTCCCACGTGTGCAAGGGCGGCATGAGTTCTAATTTCTAACTGCAGTATAGATCAGTTCACTCCAGGTTGTTATTTTCCATATTATTTAATGCAGCTGAAAATTGCTAGAAGAAATTCTTTAACAAAATCTTAGGAAAACGTTTACACATTAAGTCTTCTCACAAGCTCGATTCAGTAATCTGTATTAATGGTCATAGATGTCCACTTTGTGAATGAGAGACTTCTTTATTAGGCAAACGTATCTGAACAACTTCTACTCGACTGTCAATCATACGAGTTTGAGTTTTTTTCACCTCGTAGAACCCATATGCCACGGGAATAGTTACAAAGTGAATGTAGATCCTCTGTTCTAAATCTGTGAAACAGCAGTTAAACACCACTGTTGATGTGTGCTCACAGTGACGTTAGCAACTTCCTTCGATTCTGGATAGCTTCAAAAATAGGCAATTTTGTTGGATTTAAATGTAACTGAGTACCTTAAATATCACTTTCGATCATCGGCATGTTCTCCACAGTGTGCCTGTGTTGCTATAGAGCATGTACTGCAGGGTATCCACACAGCTGATCACATATATTTACAATACGAAATAAAACCATGAAAATAAATCTCATTACACCACAGTCAGTCACTGTGGCTTGACGAAAACATACAAATTCACGAGGAAAAAATTGCGTGAAAAATCGCTTCTAAAAGGGAAAAAACGAGAAATAAAGTGTTAAGAATAACATTAAACCATGTTGTAAGGTTGTCAGAATACATCACGAACTACAAAATTATTTCTGAGGCTTATTCATGTACTACATATTAGTGTAATGCAATATGCATCATATGAAAGCAGGTGGTCTGTCTCTGTTATCGAGTGTGAAATGCAGATCGTAGGCATTTTTTGTGGAGCGTCACTCAACAGCACTAAGCACTTTATGCTCTCCAAAGCAATGAGCGTTAGACAACGCTTTCGACAAAGTGTAGGGCACAGCAGCTCGGCTGCAGCAACCATTGCTTGGCAGCAGCCAGTGGGGTCCCAAAGAGCTCTGACGCATGCAGCTTTCAGAGGCATACATCTGTTAGGAAATCTTCTGCAAAAATTTTTTCGGAACAGTTATCACCAGTGTGTCATAAAGTTAAATACATTCTAACTGTGCTGCCATTACACTAAAAAATTTTGCATTCAGACGAAAGGCGCTATAAAAATTTAGGCTAAGAGGAGTATCGAAAGTGAGACGTTGCATTCAGATAATGCACTCATTCCCATTCTTTTTTTCCATTTTGTTCGTCATTGTTCTCATAATTTAGTTTCTGTGGACGCTATATAACACCCTTTCACTTTCATCTGTGAATACCTCGCTCAGTTTTCTTCTTTTCTTTTTTTAATCAGCCCTCTGATGAAACATGCTGAGCTACTGTGCCAACACCGCTAGACCATGGGCGCGAACCCAACATTGTACCTTGAACAGCCTGCAGTGTTACCAGATTGTGCAGATAGCTGGACTTAGAGAATTATCAGCATGGCCAGTTTATTTGACCCATGTCGCGATTGACGCAGGCTTATGAGACTTCAAGGTGGACGACTGCCAGCCAGGTTTTATGTCACATTTTTTACAACAAACTGCGATATGATAATGCATGTTTACAAGTAATTTACTTGTAAGTGAGGGTTGATTTGGAGGAAGAGAGCGTTTCACCTCAGCTAATAATATCTATTTTAGATTAGATATTTAAAAAATAACTTAAAACTAAAAATGGATGGTTAAGTGATTATATTCAATAATAATACACATATATAATGAAGCCTTCAGTCTCTGAAAAGCAGAGATGCTCATCTAATGAGTAGTGCACATTGGCAGTCAATAATGTTTTTAGTTTAGCTTTAAATTTTGCAGTGGGGAGTGATATAACAGAACTCAGTAATGTACTGGCAAGTCTCAGTCCTGTATACAGCAGGTTTCCTTGATAAAGTGCAGTTGTATGGCTTATGAGATGAAGCCGATTTTGGTTTTCAGTGTTGTGTTTGTGCAGGTCAGAGTTTACATTTAGATTAAGTGTTTGGGCCAATGTGATTGATTTAAAAATATGTATATTTATAGCAGTTAATATTCCAGCCTTAGGGAATAGATCACAGCACGAGTCTCTTGGTTTTGCGACAATAATTATTCTAATGGCATTCATCTATAACTTTAAAAGCTCTAAAGTTTTCCCTTTGTTGTGACATCCAATTCTTCTGTCTCATAGTTTATACTAGATGACATCAATGCTTGATAAGCAGTCTGTAGTACATGGGTATTGTTGCAGTATTTGCTTTGCATATTTATTGCAAATATATTTTTAGCCAGTTTGCTTGCCAGTGAGTTAACATGCATATCCCACTGAAGATTATCTAGAATTGTTATTCCCAGGAATTTTACGTAATTTTCTTTGATGATAATATCTGTTCCAATGCATAATTGAATTTCAAAATCCGTCTGTGCTGTGAGGTTCAAATGTATTATTGGTGTTTTCTTACTGCTGACTCTGATATGACTTTTATTGCACTGCAGAACTGTTTATTCACAATATTGTTGCACAGAATTTCTAATTTGTCATGACCTTTATGCTTGCAAACAATATATGTATCATCAGCATACTGAATTGTCTTTGAATTTGGAGAGCAGTATTGTACGTGAATTACAAGAATCAAGAAAGGAAGGGTCCCAGTATAGAGACCTGGGCTACCCTGTATTTCATATTGGTAATGCTAGATCCGTGTGGGCCACCTGTCATTCTTAAGAGTACAAACTGCCTTCAGTTAGACAGACAAGAATTTATTAGTTACAAACAATTATTGTTATATTTACCCATTCATTTGTCCCAGAATATTTTCCATCTACCTCTACAAGCAGTTGACAGAGATTAGGTAGAAAAATATCTAAACTTACAGAAGGAAGGCCGTATATACCCACAATTATATGTTTCCTTTCATCTATAGTTTGTTGCAAAACTTCAGTAACACCTTCAACACTTAAAGAACTTACTTCTATGGCATAGTAATTATTGCCACTTTTTGAAGTACGGTATTGAAACACTGCCAGAAGGTTTGATTTCCTACTTGAAGATGAACAGATACTCATTTTAATGAGTGTGTAGTAAGAGTTTTCACTTCAGGACATTAGTGCTTTGTAATAACAGAAACAACTGGTTTATTATTATGTGCTATGATGTCCAAATCATTGTGCTTATTTCTTGGGTTGCAAAGTTTTGTTGTGTGATCTTGAAACTGCATTTGGATTGGTGGATCATATCTGCAGATTTAACTCCCACCTGTGTATTAACTAAGTTTGCAAGCAGACTTGTTACCATCTTTTTCTTTTCTCTGTCTGAGACCATATGAATTCTCATTAAGCGAAGCCGATTTAGTTGTCAAGTTGATAAGAGGACAGATAAAAAGGCCTCACATATGTAAAAAATAATAAAAATATATTCAAAATCTTTTATTGGCAGGTAAATGTAGAAAAACTCTATCTTTGTAATTTGGTTTTCGAGATAATATTACACTACTTACAATATCTTTCAACCCATAACACAAGAAGGCTGTTAGTTTAGCATCTTCAGTGGATAAAACTGCTTCAGTGAATATGGTAACAAATAAGCCTTAGATAATAGAATACTGTAACTCAGCCAAAGGAGGAATTGACGCGCTAAATGAGAAGAACACAATTTACTCTTGCAGCAGATGTTCCAGAAGATGGACTCATACTGGTCTATGCCATCATGAATATTTCTCTGGTAAATGCATTTGTGATACATTCATCATTGACAGAAAATTGTGAACAGCCACGTTTCGACTTCACCAAATCCCTACAATGGCAGTTGATCGAACAATATCTCAAGAAGTGGCTCTCAACCTACACCTTCCACAGGATATAAGACTGTCATTTTACAGTATTCTGAACTGTGGATCCCCTAAACCATCAGCTGATCTAGCAGAACGATTAAGATGTAACATGTGTCTCAGATCAAAAGATGGCAAAACAAAAGGTTATTCTATTATTTTTAATACACCTACATACAATGACTGTAAGAAGTGTTAGTAATGACTGTGTAACAATCTATGTAGATTTGTTTAATTACTAATTCAGTTAGTTTACAATTAACATTATTTCACTGGTAAGGTTCCAATTGTTATCCATTAATAATTTCTGACTGTCAACAATTTTGTGATGGTGAAACAGCATTTCTTTCAGCATTGAATATCTGTTATTTTCAGAGCTTTCGCTATGGCCGATGCTTATAAGCATCATCACGAGGCACTAACCAGTATATATCAGCGTCACCTGCAGTGGATGTGTTAACAAAAAAATGTTTAAAGTTCATTGGAAAGTCCTAATTTGGCTTTCTTCTTTAAGTATGTTCATCTTGAAATATTAATAAACATTGAAGTTCATTCTACAACTTTTATTTCTATTCCCCTAACTTCGAAATTCTGATGATCCCTCCATACCAGTAGCGCAACAAAAGGTACACTGTACACATTACTGGTTAAATATAATCTATCCCTTCTGAGACATTTGCACCTCATAAATGTGTTGGGATTAAAGAATACTGTACCAAATACGTCAATATAATGCTACATTTCATTGTCCACATATTTAAGTGAAACCAGTTCTTGTGAACACAAGTTTATCTTATATGTAGAGTACATCTTTTTGACAACTATGATGAGTGCCTTATGATAAAATTTCTATGAAAAGTTTTCTGAATAAATCACATATCCTGTAACTACAAAAAAACGGTTCAAATGGCTCTGAGCACTATGGGACTCAACGTTTAAGGTCATCAGTCCCCTAGAACTTATAACTACTTAAACCTAACTAACCTAAGGACATCACACGCATCCATGCCCGAGGCAGGATTCGAACCTGCGACCGCTGTAACTACAATTAATGCTTGCATGACATAGTGCGCCGTTCTGGTGGGTTAACTTGTGTGTCAGGTTTGGTTCTCAAGGGTTTTGTGAAAAGTATTTCCATATATCACAGTTTTTAATGATCTGTTCTCAGTTGAAAAATATATTATGCGCCTATCAGTGTCATTTGAATGTAAATATTTTAAATCATGCTGAGTGAATACAATGCCATTTGTTACATAGGTTCGGCATGCTCAAGAAATTTAATTTTTATTGGTTCAGCCAAGGAAAACTACAGACAAACTCTTTCCCTGCTCTGTGGCCATGGCAGATGACTCTACTGTGGCCTGCAGTCTACATCTAAAATAACTAGCAGCTGTCAGAATTATTGTACTTTAACCTTATTGGGCAAAATCATTTGTATTTTATTTGGTATTTCTTAACATTTCCAGCAGCTTTTCGTGTCTGCAGTATTTTCATTTCAATGTTTTATAAAATCACATATTAAAACTGGTTGTATAAAAACTTACATGATTGGAAATTGGTTGTCCATTAATTCACAGTTTTAATACATATTTCAATGTAGGATACTTGATTATGAAAAGGATAATCCCTCAAACTGAAATTAGCATTTTGGCTTTATTTTTGATCGGTAGTATCATAGCTGCACATACTTCATGATCAATTTCTCTGAGAGCCTGCTTAATTAAAGCAAATTAATACGAAGAAAGGAAGGAAGATAAGATGTCAGGGAACTCTGTAATCCAAACTAAAACTGAAACTCCAACTGATGAAACAATTTTCAGTTCTGTCCACCAACCTAATTAGGGAATTGAAATTAATCAATGATGAGTGTTGAAAATTGGTGCCAGAATGGGACTGGAACCTGGGTACTCTGCTTCTCTAGAATAGTTGCCTTAATCGTCTTTTTAATTATTTCATCAGTAGAGGACACTATTTTTATTTTCGTTTTTTATTTTTTATTCTTATTTATTTTGTTTTCATTTTCTTTATTTTTTAGTGATGTTTTACTTGCACATTATGGGTGCCCAGCAAAGGAAAACAGAAAAGCTGGCCTAACCCTACAGGGAACCGTCACTTGTGACCCTACCAAACAAAAATGAATTGACCCCTCTTCAGACGTTGCCATCCTAACTACAACTAAACCTCCCTCCCCCCCCCCCCCCTCCCATCTAAGGAAACTAAGATAACTGAAAGGGACAATCATTCGACGCCAATCGTTAAGGGCGATTAGAATGAGGGACTGGAGATCCTAATAACCATGAAACTAGGAAATTGTTTCATATTATATGCATTCAGAGGCCTATACATGTTGGTGCACATTGCTGCGAAAGGCGATCAGGGATGTGTCATAACATTAGCAGATTTGGCACACACCAACTGTGAGGTGCCAAGGAAGACGCTGTGGAGATATCCTGTGAAGAAACTTCGGTAATGGGGCAACCAGGTGAGCGTACTGCACACAATTGTGACCCAATTCCAGAAACTGAGGATCGTATGTGGACCGCTGTGAAAAAGGTATCCTAAAGCCAGTCCTCGAAACAAGATGAGTCCATAGTGTTCCACAAGGCTGCCACAGCACAGTATGCACATAGAGCATGGTGGATCATGCTCACATAATGATGAGTCCCAGGCTGCCTTTGAGAGGGAGCAACATTAGCGTGGTGTAGCAGACCTTGAAAAAGGCATCATGCTGACACAAAATATCCAAAGGCTAACTGAAGTTGGCGACCAAGGATAACTACATCATGAGGATATGGGCAAAATGTATCAGTTTAGGGGCCACATACGTGTTGGCATAGGAGACACATTGTAGTTTGTTGAAGCTATGGTAGGCATCGCAGCAAACATGGTGCTGTGTAGTCTGGAAAAGCCGGCAATAAGCCAATGCTGCAGTCTGGTGTGTGGAGCCCATAAAGTCGATCCATAAGTAACGAAGGGTGGTAATCATGGGGAGCGGATCCACACCTGATATGCATCATTATCGACTTGAGGATGTTAATGATGCTACACAAAATAAATTCATACTGCTAGTTACTGTGGATGACATCACTGAGTTCTGATGTGGCATGGGCGATATGTAGGAGATCATTTGCATAGACACTGCCGTAATAGGTGTGATCACACAATGTGAGAACCTGTAGGCGAGTTATAAGACAGGTGATGGGGGCTCCAGTGCATTGGTATACAGTAGCATTGTGGGGCGGCGGATAATTTGTAAAAATAAATTGTTGTATAAATGCTTGCATGTTGAATCAGTTTCTGGCTTTTAGAATGTTGTTAATGCTGTCTTTCGCCGTTCTCAACACTGGCTCTCTATTTACTTTTTAGCACCCAGAAAGTGATTTAACAAAACGTGAAGCCTGTAATTAGAGTTCCTAGTGCCCACTTCATCTGAGAATACCATTATAGCTGCAGCTTATAGCTCTGAGGAATTAGGAGATTGTCCGGGATTTCTAATCAAAAACGATTTTCCAAAATAGTTGAGTATATTCTGAAAGTCACTGATAAAAAACACAAGTATCCCTACAACCTAACTAACAGAGCAGTTCAGAGTCTAATGCGCTGATGCAACTATAAATGTCCGAATTAAATGTTGAAATGAATGCTCGCCATAATTTGATGAGAATATTTCATCAAACGCCACGCTAAATAATTGGTAGAATGTCTGTCCCGCGACGGCACGTGAAAATACGACAATACGCAAACTGAAGCTAGATAATGAAAATCATCCCAGAATTAACCCTTCACTTGAAATGATTTCATGGTTCCGCGTATCTATAGTAACTTAATACGGCACCCGAGGCTGTTTGTAGCAGTGATACCGATGCGACGCGACTCCCGACACAGATGGCATGTTATTCAGCGTCTGGAGAGAACTGGGGCCTTGCTTCCTCGCGCAGCGTTCTTATATATAGAGCCGCGGTGCGGACGGCTAAGGGAACGCCTGATCAAATCGGCTCTCCCGACTAGCCGCTGGGCTAGTAACGCACCACTTCAAGTTACATAATAATTTATAGCTTCTTTTGCTGATGGCCGATGAAACTCTTAATTTAAACGTGCATTCAGCACGCAGGTAAGTATTGATAATAAAATTTTGACGTGGCTAAGTTAAATATTTTGGGCGAGAGAATTAATTTAATTACACTGCACGCAGTAGATGAGCTCTGAACTGGCCCTTTTGAGATCCGCTATCGCTATAATTTTATAGGTATTCAAAAGAAACTTTTCACATCTTCATAGTCATAGCGGACCTCCAACCTATTTAAATCTAAACATCCTAGCCTTATTTATTAGCCTTCTTAATCTATCTTGCTTCCTTCAGTTTTGAGACGAAAACCAGAAAATCATGAATTTCCACTAAAATCTTAATTTGTGAAATCCAAAGTACTGTTTTTATTAAATCATTATGAAAGATGAATCTAAATATAAATTTTGAAGTCTCTAGCTCTTTTCCGTTGCGCCAATGATTTTTTCAGAAAAACGTCCAAATTTCGAAAATGGCTGAAGTTATCGAACTGATATTAACACACATTAATTTAGTATTATTCCTGACATGCTAGAAAAGTTTTAGGTCATTTGCTTGATTTTTAAGGTATTGCGCAACATTTATGAGGTCAGAGCTAGTTACAGCAGACTGGCTCGCACACAATGGAAACTGATGTGAATTTACTACAGCGTGAGTAGGCTGCTTCCCTACATCACCCTCTACTTAAATTTTTTTTTTTAATGTTAATGAATGAAAAAAAATTTAATTACAAAAAGGGAAGCAAGAGTACAGTTTAACTCCCTATGAAAAATCAAAATTGAAATATAAACATGTAGAAACATTAAAGAAAACTGATTACCTACATTAATTATTTAAATTGTGGGCATGTTCACTGCCTTTTAAACAATGTCATTACTCAAAATTTTAAGCAAAGTCAATGAAATATTTTGGCATACATATTACCTTAGACAAATAAACACATACAAATTGAAAAATTATGAAAATCTTAGATCCATTAAATACATTAAATACATTTTTACATACACAAATTCAAAGAAAATAACATGATACATAAACAGATGATTATCTCTTAGCAGTCTTTTCTAAATCTGAAAGAAAAGTTCACAAATAATTTTTACACACGTGGTTGTAGCCGCTTTGGCTGGCGTCCTACACTTCCATTCACAAGGGTAGAGGAGGGGAAGTTGCTATGGTGTGCGTCCTTCACGTTCTGTCTAAATTACATGGGGGAAAGGGGAGGGGCCACTGTGAGTTGTGTCCAAGTCACTCCACGCTTTCACGCAGCTACCAGGCTGCCACTATCTGGTTTGTCCTGTAGAACAAACAAAAAGAGTGCCTCAGACTCTGTTCACTTAATATCTATGGGTGGGTCACAATGAAATGGGGATATATACATTTTATCCTTCAATATTTTGCTGGAACAAAGTTAACAGAACTTTTTCAATTTTACTCTCGTGGTTACTTAATTGTCATAAAATCGGTAAACAAATGGCTCAAAACGCCGTTAGTCAAGTACTAGAGAAAATCTATGCTCAAGGCATACAATCATGAATCCTATTTAACATCAATTTATTATTTCTGGGCCGGATCACTGAACCAATGCTCGGTACATTCCTGACAAATCTGCATTTTATTTACTTAACTGACTCATCTTTGATTACCTTATTCTTAGAGATAGTATGAGTATATTTGATTAGTGGTTGTTTTCTCAGCTTCTTTGTACATGTGAGTAACTTTTGGTAATAGTACAGTTCTGAGTGTTCAAAACACACTACGTTTAGTTGACTACAAAATCCACTTATTGGTCCTCTGCTGTTGTGTTAGTTCCACATCTGCAATTAGGTACTTACTTACTTTGAAATGTATTTATGCTGAGCTAAAATTAATGTTTCACGTCTGTCAGTATGTTATTTATTTATTTTGCTAGTGTATGTACTTATTTAACACTCACTGTATTAACATTTAAAGCATAGGATAGCACATTTATTTCATATTCATAGTGTATTGCAGCTGATTAGTTTGCTCACGTGGCAATCCATTTCCACTCGATCGGACGCTGAAACCTCAGGTAGTCTCTCTCAGACCTACCACTAAAGTGCATCAAGTAATTATGGACGAGCGTAATGCTAAATTCCTTAAACCTATAGGACACCATGAGCTGCTCTGTCTCATCTAACGTAAGGGTACCTATGGTCGCATTCACGCCTCCAACTCATAACCTCAATACGTGTAGGTGTATCCTGTCACACACTACACTAAAATAATGGCCAGCTCCAACCTTATAAATACTTCAGGGACGTGTCCTTCACGTCTCAACCACAAACACTGCTCAATTCTATTACACTGCCTTTCCTTGCTACACCAGGTGAGTTTAATCTTACAACTTATCTGCATATTTTTCCTAACACTAAGCAATCTCTTTTACCATTTCTTAGTTAGCTCTAATGCATACACTAGGTTTCACTACCACTTCAGATCCTGCTTGTAAACGAACTTTTATATCTTTTTAAATTACTGTTGGTGGACCATTTCCAATAAAATAACACTTTGTACTTACTATATTACCAGGGTACTATACATAATTGTTACTCAAATACATTTGTATCTTAATTACGTCATACTTCCCTATTGTTTGTCACTATTAGGTTTTTCGCATTAGGTATTTTTCTTCACTAATCGGTAGATAGAATGGTTACATAACTCATGGCTTGATAGCCATGACAGAAAATTTTCATGTCTGGAAAGAAGAGGTCGAAATTTTTGAGGACAGGAAAGAGGAAGAATGAGTGAGACCTGAAAGGGAAAGAAGATCTCACACAGCTGGGACTGCACAGCTGCCACACTGTGTAGAGGTTACAGAACAACCTCCTCCCTACAGCATTCATTGGTTTAATGCTGTATTGATAACCATACCGGAAAATTTAATGTATGAAAGAAGAGGTCGAAATTTTTGAGGACAGGAAAGAGGAAGAGTGAGTGAGACCTGAAATGGAAAGAAGATCTCACACAACTGGGACTGCACAGCTGCCACACTGTGTAGAGGTTACAGAACAACCTCCTCCCTACAGCATTCATGGGTTTAATGCTGTATTGATAGCCATACCGGAAAATTTAATGTATGAAAGAAGAGGTCGAAATTTTTGAGGACAGGAAAGAGGAAGAATGAGTGAGACCTGAAAGGGAAAGAAGATCTCACACAGCTGGGACTGCACAGCTGCCACACTGTGTAGAGGTTACAGAACAACCTCCTCCCTACAGCATTCATTAGCTTAATGCTGACTTGATAGTCATAACGGAAAATTTTAGTATTTGGAAAGAAAAGATCGAAATTTTTGAGGACAGGAAAGAGGAAGAATGAGTGAGACCTGAAAGGGAAAGAAGATCTCACACAGCTGGGACTGCACAGCTGCCACACTGTGTAGAGGTTACAGAACAACATCCTCCCTACAGCATTCATTAGCTTAATGCTGGCTTGATAGTCATAACGGAAAATTTTAGTATTTGGAAAGAAAAGGTCGAAATTTTTGAGGACAGGAAAGAGGAAGAATGAGTGAGACCTGAAAGGGAAAGAAGATCTCACACAGCTGGGACTGCACAGCTGCCACACTGTGTAGAGGTTACAGAACAACCTCCTCCCTACAGCATTCATTCACTACCTATGACTATGCCAGGTCGATCTGAAAATACCTTATCATGCCTTTTTAGAACCTGTCTCAGTTCTTCCTTCTGATTGGCTGAAATCTTATCGATTTCCTGCAATTTAGTTTCTATTTTGTCTAAAATAATTGCTTCTTCTTCTTCTTACTGTTACTAAGATTAACACCTTCGTCCCAATACCTCCTATTTTTCAGAACTCGTATAGGCAGCTCCCAAGTTTCATGATCAGTTACTACATGTTTATCACTAAAAGGTACTATAATTATTCCAGTTATTGGCAAGACCATTTTTAACTGGCTTCTTTCAAAGTCAACAACACTCTGATATTTTGACAAGAAATCTATGCCAATTAAAACCTCAATACTGAGATTGTTTACAATTAAACATGGATGATCAATTAAATTACCATTAATGTTAAAGAGCAGCAAAGCTTCTTGCTTTACCGTTTTTGACACCTTGCCAGTAGCACCAATTATTCTTAGTCCTGATATCCTCATTACTGTAAGCTTGTCTTTACCAGGTAATGCATCAAAGAAGGACTGAGATATTGCACTCACCTCACTTCCACTGTCTAAGAGACAACGTACATTGATACCCAACATATTCACTATTATTATAGGATGGCTTATTCTAGGTTGTACAGGTGGCTCCTCAAACTCATCCAATAGTTCCTTTTGGATTTGTCTCCAACTAAAGTGATCGACATCTGTCTTCATTACATTTAGGTCACAGTGTGTAGGGGTTTCCTGAATTACATTTTCAGCTGCCTTTTCCAGTCGGTCTATTAATTTCAAATCGAAACACCGCACGACTGCATTACATTTAGTTTGCTGAACATAACCCAAATTACTGTAGTCTGAGCGATTCTGCGCCTCCAGACCGGGCATAACACTAGTTACAGCTAAACCACTTTTACTATTTTCGTTGGGTTCCTTCTCCAGTGACAACTGGTCACAGCTACTGGGTTCATCGACCCCCAACAGCCTACCCTCTACATTCTCACTTATCTCCTGTCCTAAATCTATTAGTACATTATCAACATCCTGCACAGGCACTTTAGATAAGAGCACATCATCTTCATCGTAAATATAAGCATGAATTTCTTCTGCTTCTTCACCCGTCAATTCAGTATTTTGTAGCTCGTCCCTATCGTTACACAGCTGCGCCTTCTCTTTCTCTTCCCACTTAGAAAGCGTCTCTAACACGGTATCTATCAAATACTGTGAGTGATCTAATATTTCTGTTGTATCCTTAGATGCTACCGACACTTCATCCACCTGTTCAGTTTGAGTATTCTGATTTGTCTTACCAATTCCCGTAACTACTGGCTTAGGAAAAGTAACCGCCTGGTGAGCGCCAGTGTCCTCATAGACGGGAACTAGTTTTCTTGCCTCGGCCTACTACTGTTTCCTTTAGTTTCATTATAGTTAGCTGGCATAGCATTGCTTTCCGCACTGTTGTTTACCTGCATAATTCTGTTTGGAACAACATTACTGTCAAACTTCCTGGCAGATTAAAACTGTGTGCCCGACCGAGACTCGAACTCGGGACCTTTGCCTTTCGCGGGCAAGTGCTCTACCAACTGAGCTACCGAAGCACGACTCACGCCCGGTACCCACAGCTTTACTTCTGCCATTATCTCGTCTCCTACCTTCCAAACTTTACAGAAGTTCGCAGGAGAACTTCTGTAAAGTTTGGAAGTAGGAGACGAGATAATGGCAGAAGTAAAGCTGTGGGTACGGGGCGTGAGTCGTGCTTCGGTAGCTCAGTTGGTAGAGCACTTGCCCGCGAAAGGCAAAGGTCCCGAGTTCGAGTCTCGGTCGGGCACACAGTTTTAATCTGCCAGGAAGTTTCATATCAGCGCACACTCCGCTGCAGAGTGAAAATCTCATTCTGGGAACATTACTGTCATTTGGATGCCATTGTTGGTTCTGATAATTATTTCCCCAATTCCTACCTCTCTTAGGATGGCGAACACCTACTGTTCTGATGTTTACATTGCCATTTTGCTCGTTCCTAAAATTACTACTATTATTATTAGAATTTCTGTTATTACGTGATTGCTCCTCATTGGCCACAACACGTTCTACACGTTCCAGATACTCAATGAAACGATCCAGATTGTCTCTAGGGGCAGATATAATTCTAGTTTGCCAATACCATGGCAGTTTGGCTTCAAGACCTAGTATAATCATTTCTGGTTTTAGCTTTTCCGCCAAATGTGACAAACGTGAAATCCATGACCTAGCAAACTCTTTAATTGATTCCTTGCCTGCATTGAAGCGTTTTCCACTCCAAAATTCTCTCAACACTTCATTTTGCTTATTGTTAGACCAATACTCATTAATAAAAGCTGTTTTAAATTCCGCTAATGTTTTACACTTTAACATAACATCAGCTGACCAACGCATGGCGTCACCTGCTAAATGGCTTTTAATAAATGAGATTTTCTCTCGTTCAGACCAAGTTGGTGGAATCACATCTTCAAAATCGTTCCAGAAATCTAGCGGGTGAATATTTTTATCTGGATCAAACCGCAAGAACTGCCGACACCCGATAAAAGCGGCATTTGCAGCTACAACTTGTTGTATACTACCATTACCAGAAGTTACTGAAGCTACTTTACTCTCAATGTTAGCAATGTTAGTACTGATATTTTCTACTTTCATTTCAACATTATCTACTCTTTGTACAATATGAGTAGTATCAGTTTTGATTGCATCTACATCTGCTTGACATATGTTTACTTTTATATTAACATCTTTAAATCTATCTGAGCACACTTCAGATTCCGCCTCGATCTTTTCTGTTAACTTGTGCTCCAGCTTCGCATCTTCCATTTGGAAGTCTCTGCGAACCTCAGCAACTTCGGATTTAACTGTTTTATACATTTCAGAAAATTGTTGGGCAACCTTTTTCTTAATATCTTCATGATTGTAATCAATTTTGTAATTCAAACTGTCTAGATCCTCTTTCAACTTATTGCAACCAGCCTTGAAGGTATCGTCCATTACCTCCAATCGTTTATTAAAATTAGTTTGGCTGGCCATAATCTCATACTTTAATTCAGCATTACTGTTTTTGACCTCAGTTATTTCAGACTTTAATTCAGCATTACTGCTTTTGACCTGTTCACTTATTTCAGACTTTAATTCAGCTGTCATTTGTGCATTACTGGCAGCTATTGCTTGTAATATAACATTTAAATCAATAGCCCCAGCATCTTTGGGTTGCTCACTAGCTGGCTTTTTATCACACTCAGGTGACAAAAAACTAGCTCTAATACCAGAATCATCAAAACTAAATGAAACTTCTGAATGATTAGTCATATCTAACTTCTCCTTCTTAAACTCTACCACCTCTGATGACTGTTTCATTTTTAATTCATCAGAGAAACTATCATCCAATAAATTTACAATTTCTACTTTCTGCTTTACTACAGGGGTCTCTATTATTGAATCATTGCCCCTTCCCACACTACTGTCAGGAGACAATATTTCATATTTCACCTTTACATTACTACTTCCATGCATATTTACACTTGAACCGTTGTCTGGATTTACAGTTCCCTCAACAGACATATCTTCTGATTTAAGTTTAACCTCAGCTTCTTTTGGCGGTTCCATCGCCGACAGTCTTTTAGTGCAGGTTAGTAAAATTTTTAACAGCTTTTCACTTAACTTAGTTCCTTCTGCACGATGTTGTCGGCGCGGCGTACCAGGATTACTGATGCGACGTGGCACGTTGAACTGCAGACGGCTCTCCGACGGCTGTTGTGTGTTTGCGTGGCCCGCAATTGCAGGCGCTGCGCCGGCTGCTCCAGCGGACGACTGCGGTGCGGCAAAACTGGCTTCTCGCGATGCCGGCAGCACCGCTAGACTCAGTGCCAGCTCCATCAATCCAGATGCGTTGTTAATCCAATTGCGTCGTCCACATGCACACGCAACACTTTCACTGTTCCATTACTCAGCTGCGTGTCGCATTCCACTCGCGAATCCGAATAGTAAAAAAAAATCACTTTCACTTAGTTGATTTCCCGGCCGATGCACCATATGTGGGGCGGCGGTTTGTTTTGAAAATTAATCGTTTGCTGTATAAATGCTTACATGTTGAATCAGTTTCTGGCTTTTAGAATGTTGTTAATGCTGTCTTTCGCCGTTCTCAACACTGGCTCTCTATTTACTTTTTAGCACCCAGAAAGTGATTTAACAAAACGTGAAGCCTGTAATTAGAGTTCCTAGTGCCCACTTCATCTGAGAATACCATTATAGCTGCAGCTTATAGCTCTGAGGAATTAGGAGATTGTCCGGGATTTCTAATCAAAAACGATTTTCCAAAATAGTTGAGTATATTCTGAAAGTCACTGATAAAAAACACAAGTATCCCTACAACCTAACTAACAGAGCAGTTCAGAGTCTAATGCGCTGATGCAACTATAAATGTCCGAATTAAATGTTGAAATGAATGCTCGCCATAATTTGATGAGAATATTTCATCAAACGCCACGCTAAATAATTGGTAGAATGTCTGTCCCGCGACGGCACGTGAAAATACGACAATACGCAAACTGAAGCTAGATAATGAAAATCATCCCAGAATTAACCCTTCACTTGAAATGATTTCATGGTTCCGCGTATCTATAGTAACTTAATACGGCACCCGAGGCTGTTTGTAGCAGTGATACCGATGCGACGCGACTCCCGACACAGATGGCGTGTTATTCAGCGTCTGGAGAGAACTGGGGCCTTGCTTCCTCGCGCAGCGTTCTTATATATAGAGCCGCGGTGCGGACGGCTAAGGGAACGCCTGATCAATTCGGCTCTCCCGACTAGCCGCTGGGCTAGTAACGCACCACTTCAAGTTACATAATAATTTATAGCTTCTTTTGCTGATGGCCGATGAAGCTCTTAATTTAAACGTGCATTCAGCACGCAGGTAAGTATTGATAATAAAATTTTGACGTGGCTAAGTTAAATATTTTGGGCGAGAGAATTAATTTAATTACACTGCATGCAGTAGATGAGCTCTGAACTGGCCCTTTTGAGATCCGCTATCGCTATAATTTTATAGGTATTCAAAGGAAACTTTTCACATCTTCATAGTCATAGCGGACCTCCAACCTATTTAAATCTAAACATCCTAGCCTTATTTATTAGCCTTCTTAATCTATCTTGCTTCCTTCAGTTTTGAGACGAAAACCAGAAAATCATGAATTTCCACTAAAATCTTAATTTGTGAAATCCAAAGTACTGTTTTTATTAAATCATTATGAAAGATGAATCTAAATATAAATTTTGAAGTCTCTAGCTCTTTTCTGTTGCGCCAATGATTTTTTCAGAAAAACGTCCAAATTTCGAAAATGGCTGAAGTTATCGAACTGATATTAACACACATTAATTTAGTATTATTCCTGACATGCTAGAAAAGTTTTAGGTCATTTGCTTGATTTTTAAGGTATTGCGCAACATTTATGACGTCAGAGCTAGTTACAGCAGACTGACTCGCACACAATGGAAACTGATGTGAATTTACTACAGCATGAGTAGGCTGCTTCCCTACAGCATGAACATGAGACATCCTTGACTCACAGAGCAGCACATAGGAATTGCTCCAACTAGTAGCCCTTTGACCTGGATTATGGAGACAGTGGGAAGCAGTCACCAGCAAATGGTGTCTACAGAGGGCAAATGTGATCAAAAGCAATTGTAAAATCAATGGAGCCCAGTGCTACATGAAGCCGACGGACTGGCTATTGTGATGAGGTCACGGCATTGCCCCAAAACCATTTGAAGGGCAGCCCCACAACCACGTGTAGCCCTTTCCAGTGAAAGTACCACAGATAAGACTGTGCAAATGCACATTGCTAAGAGGCATGTGTAGATTTTATAATCGGTGTTCATTAATACACGTGGGGTTGTATGCAGAGACATTTGTCTCTAATGATAACTTCGGTGCTGTAGCGGCACCACAGTTTAAGATAGGGAAGTTAGATTTAGTGCAATATTTCAGAATACACAACTTACAGCCAGGTGCTGGGCGGATTGCGAAGTGGAATGGAGGCCACAGGGCCGTCGAACCGCTGAAAAGCGTAAATGCAGCGGTTCGCATGGCGCGAGCTACAGGCAGAATGGGCCCTATGGCGCAACCAGGTTGTGGTGCGTACGTGACGTGAAGCAGCGCATTAGCGAAACAGAGGCGCACAACCGAGTATAAATATGTGCCGTTTTCTAATGTGGTTCATTGAAGTGTGGCAGCTCTGCTGGACGGCGGGGCGTGTCACACCACCGGACTACACGCAGCAATACATGGGGCGACAGCATCCAGGTCCATGGCGGGTCGTGGGTTCGACCCTCTGAGGCCGATGCAGGGTCTGCAGCCAGCCAGCAATGGGCTACTCTTGAGCTCGCTACCGCGGGCAGTCATCTTGGCTCCCGACACACAACGGAGACTTCCGAGGCGAGGGCCACAGATTCGGATACTGGATCATGGGCAGTCGTTGCCGCCGTGTTCTCAGTTATGCCAGTGAGGAAGAAGCAGCAGTGGGGCCGGAGTATGGCTCCTGGTGGAGCAGCGCAGAAACAACGAGGATGGTGGCCACTGAGTTGGCTACTGGCGCAGCCATCCTGACGTAATCGGAACTCTGCAGTTGGTGTACAAGGCCGGCTCGACACAGCGCGTTGCACTGGGTTGCTGGTGCGGTGGCCTCAGCCGTGAGGGACCCCGTGATGTGGACCGAGGGGAATGGGGCACTGTAGCTAAAAAACAATAAATCATTTGGAAAGTTCTCGCCAAGTTTTAATAAGGCAACTCCTGGCACCCACCCATTACATTTGTTGTCAGAATAGCGGACGTCGTCTGTGCAGTACGACGTTTGAGCCCACCACCTGCATTATGGTCCCAGGATGTGGTGATAGCTGACAAAATTGTTCTTTTTGAATGTTCTATGTTTTCTTTTTTCTGTTTCTTCGAGTATGGCTCCTGGCAAGCCACATTTTTAGATGTTTTGCTTGGGCACATTATTTTGTTGTCAGAGTAAGTGTTAGTATGTTTAGGGAGTAGCATTGTTTTCGTGGCATTTAATTACTTTTGTATTGATTTGTATATGATATTACCGAGTATGATGATACTGAAGTGTAGGGAGTCAGGTTGTTCTTGTACTTAAATGTTTTGTTTTGGGACTCACTGGGAACAAAAGCAACACAATTGTAGAGTCAAACGCGCAAGGTGTGTCGGATCCAGAAGCGGTACGGATTTTGATGGACAAGGTAGCACAATTGATACCGGACAGTACGCAGTTGAGCGGGAAACCGCATCTGATCAGTCGTTGTTGCCTAGGGTGCAGGAGATTGATCCAGCCGCCGTGAGTTTGATTATTCCGTTTTCTGGCAAGGCATCTGAGGATGTGCGTTCGTTTGTGGAGGACTTGGAAATTTCAGCTGTGATGAATGGTTGGTCTGATGAGCAGTTGTTACATATAGCCAAGACTAGATTAAAAGGTGAAGTGAAAACGTATGTACGGTGTTCTGAGACCTTAAGGAAGGCAGGACAGTTTAAGAAATTAAAGGAAGGGCTTTTACAAAGGTAGAAGAAACAGAATAGCGCTTGATACTTTAGGGAGAGGTTAGGTACAATGACAAAGAGACAGGGGGAGAGGATGGAGAAATTTGCGGATGGGATAAGGGAAGTTAATGAGCATACTTACGAGCTGGTTCAGAGCGATGAAGCGAATAGTGTTCTGTTGCAGGAGGCCGAGCAAAGGGCACTTGATGTATTTTTGAGAGGGTTACCGGCGTATATGTCACGGAAAGTGCGTGAAGGGACTCCGAAAGATTTGTGTTCCGCCATTCGGCTGGCAATTCAATGTGAGGAAAAAGACATGGCAACAGGGGTACGCGAGAGGCAAACAGTGTTTACAGTGGGTATAAAATGTTATAAGTGTGGTCGTACGGGACATGTGCAGAGGCAATGCACCCAGTCACCGAGGAATAAAGGAAGGGGTGGAAATCAGCAGCGTGGAGGAAGGAGAATTGGAGATAGTAGGGTGGACAAGCGTTAAACGACAGAGGGGGCCCAAGACCCACCTAAGGGAGCTCCCGTTTAATTTCAGTGCTAGGAATACAGATGCAGAGGTGGAATGTTCAGTGGTAGGATCCATAGGAACTAAAACGTTTAAGATTTTGTTGGACACAGGGGCGCAAGTTTCAGTGGCTACTAAGAATATAATGGGACGAAGGAATTTAGACCCACCACGTTATAGGTTGCGTGGAGTGGGGGATAAGGAGCTCACGCCTTTGGGGTCGGTGACAGTTGATTTTCGCATAGGGAAAGTCGGATTTAATGCATGCATGTAGATAGTACTATGGGTAAGCGAGGGCTATGACATGATCCTAGGAGTAGATTTCTTGCATCAACATCATGCCAAAATTGACCTTGGACAACGAACTGTGGAACTTGATGGAATGTTATTTCCGCTAGGGGAAACTGTTGTCAATGCAGAGCTGTCGCAAGGGGCGTTCAACGTAATGAAAAAACCAAATGAACCGTGTACATTAGACTAAGGCTTAATTCGCATGAATGTGTGTCTAGTGGCACCGGGAAGTCGCTTTGGGTAAATGTGGAGTCGAATCTACGGGTTCACTGGGCTGTTTTGTGAAACATAGTGTTGTGTGCGTACAGCAGGGGAACGACGGGCGAGTACTTCCCATGAACGTGGATAATTTTAGCGCTGTAGACGCGAATTTGAGGAAATGAGTTTTAGTAGCAAATTTGGATGTGCCAGTTGACTAAGACTGGTGTTCGAGAGGTAGAAGGCGAAGCGATCAACCACTAACTGCCGATAGAACTGCATTGCGTGGCAAAATTAAGCATCGGAAAGGAGGAGAAAGAGAGCATATGGAAGAATTATTGTGAGAATTTAAGGATTTGTTTTTTCCACAAGTGCCGTTACCAGCAACTCCATTAGTTCAACATAGGATACCAACAGGGAATGAAGTATCTTTTCACCGTAAACCATACAGAATACCTAGGTATTTGCAGCCATTTGTGGAGGACTTCATTGATCAGCAACTTGCAGACGGTATTATAGAGCATAGTAATAGTTGGTGGGGAGTGGGCATTGTCGTTGTGCCTAAAAAATCTATGGATGGAACTAAGAAATACAGGTTCTGTTGTGACTACCGATACCTCAATAATAAGACAGTAACGGACGCATACCCCATTCCAAACATATCGGAGACTTTGGATCACTTAGGACAGTGCCAGTACTTTTCTGCTATGGATTTGACAAGTGCTTGTCATCTGTTAGAGGTGGCTCTAGAGGATCGTCCAAAAACTGCTTTCTCTACACCTGGAGGCCATTAACAGTACATTAGATTGTCATTCGGTTTGAAAAACGCTCCGGCAACGTTTCAGAGGTTGCTAGACAGTGTCTTGAGCGGTTTGAAACCACGGCAGTGTCTTGTCTATTTGGATGACATTATAGTGTTTTCAGGTAGTGTGGAGCAACATAGACAGCGGTTAAGGGAAGTCTTTAAGAGGTTAAGAGCAGCTCATTTGGCGTTGAGCCTGGAGAATTGTCAGTTTGCATTAGAAGGAGAAAAATATTTGTGCCATATTATCAGTAAGGACGGAGTGCGAACAGATCCGAGGTTGGTACAAGTTGTAAGGGATTTTCGGGAACCGAAAACAGTTAAGGAAGTGCAGTCATTGATCAGAATTTGCAATTTCTATCGAAAGCTCGTGAAGGGTTTTGCAGATTTAGCACAGCCGTTGACGCGATTGTTGCAGAAGGGTGTGAAATTTGAGTGGACAGAAGAATGTCAGAAAGCGTTTGACAAACTGAAAGAAGTGTTAACATCAAGTCCGGTTCTTGTGTTTCCAGATTTTGAAAAGGAGTTTATACTAGCATGCGATGCATCGAATCGAGCATTGGGGTGTATTCTTAGTCAGGAAATTGATGGGAAAGAAAAAAAATTGTTCAAATGACTCTAAGCACTATGGGACTTAACATCTGAGGTCATCAGACCCTTAGAATTAGAACTACTTAAACCTAACTAACCTAAGGACATCACACACATCCATGCCCGAGGAAGGATTCGAACCTGCGACGGTAGCAGCAGCGCGGTTCCGGACTGAAGCGCCTAGAACCGCTCGGCCACAGCGGCCGGCCTGGGAAAGAACATCCTGTAGCCTATGTGTCTAGGCAGTTGAATGCAGCAGAGAAGAATTACTCAACACCAAAGAGGGAGATGCTTAGCGTAATCTATGGAATCACACATTTCAAATGTTATTTATATGGGAGAAGATTTCGGATAGTGACAGATCATGCTGCATTGTAGTGGTTGTTGGGCTTGAAGGATCCGTCCACTAGACTCGCTCGATGGGCTATCAGGGTTAGTGAATTCGACTACGAGGTGGTGCACAAGCCTGGGAAGAAGTACGGTAATGCGGATGCACTAAGTAGGAAGGTGGCAAAAGTAGAAGTCGTGGGTTATGACCTACCGGTATGGCAAGAATTACAGGACGCGGACAACGATTGTAAATTGTATTTGACACAGCCCTAGTTTAATATGTACGACGGTCTTCTGTGCAGGGAAACGAAGTTGGGACCAAGGGTAGTAGTGCCAGCGAAGTTGAGGGATGAGGATTTAAAGGGAGCACATGATCACGTGTTATCTGGCCATGGAGGGTTTAGAGCGACAAATAGGAGGGTGGCGGAGAGGTATTGGTGGAGAGGTGGGAAAGTAGATGTAGATCAGTATATCAAGAATTGTATACCATGGGCGCAGAGAGCAGATTTGAGTCGGAAACTGATACAGTTACAACGATTGCCAGAAGCGACATATCCATTTTCTTTGTAAGGGATTGATGTCTTAGGACCTTTTAGGCGAACGCCATCGGAGAACAGATTCGTTCTGACAATAATAGATCATTTTTCGAGGTACGTGGAGATGGTGGCTATGCCAAATCAACAGGCAGCAATGGTCGCGCAAGCGTTAGTAAGCAACTGGATTTAGAAGTTTGGTGCACAGGAGACATTAATTACTGACGAAGGGACCAACTTCATGTCGGATTTAATGAAGGAACTCTGTAAATAGTTGAACATAAAGAAGTTGAGGACGAGCGCGTTGCATCCACAGGCCAACGGAAGGACAGAACGGGTACACAGAACAATCGGGAAGATGCTGAGCTTTTATGTGGATTTTCATCACCATCCGTGGGACGAGTGTTTGAAGCATATTTTATGTGCGTACAATGCAAAAGTCCGTACAAATACCGGTTTGTCTCCATATGAGGTAGTGCACAGGCGAGAAATGCCGTCACCGTTTGATTCAGTGAAGCTACAGAAAGGAAGGACCGGTGAATCGGTACGTCAGTTCGCGAGAACAATTCGGGATGTTTGGAAACGGGTACAAAAGGCGAATACGAAGTCTTTGGAAAGGCGGAAAGAAACAGTTCCTCACGAGGTATCAAGGGCCATACCAAGTTGTTGAAACCACATACCCCGTTAATGTTAAGGTTCAGCTGCCAACTAGAACGACGATAGTACACGTTGGGCGGTTACGGCCGTTTAAAGATTGCCCGGATGTGATTCCAGGCGTGTCACAGGAAGGAAAGAGGAAGAAAGAGAGAGTGAAGAGAGGTGCTAAGCACAGAGAAAACCATGGAGATAGAGTACAACATGAAATACCGTATGCTTTGTGATCCAGGAAGTAGTAGAGTATTTGTAGTTTTTTTTCTTGTCATGTATCATTGGGTTTGCATACGTCAATTAGGCATGGTATTTTATATGTGTTTTCGAGTATTGTGAGCCTGCTAGGGGCAGCAGTCTTTTGAAGAGGGAGGAAGGGTGATGGTGATCTCTGCCCTCGGGTTACTGAAAAGGGGAGTGTAGCGTCTGACGTATGTGGAGTGTTGTTGGAGGAGAAATCAACCACAGTTCTGGAGAAATAAGTGCGTCGCAGAAAATTTTGCGGCAAATCCGTAATAAATATGTGTTGAAAGATGTCAGAGTCGTACGATCGCCTGTTTAAATTTTTAGTTATCGACAGTGTTGGTCGGGAATGTCATGTTTATTTTCATATAATGTAAATTTAAGGATGAAAGTAGTCACACAATCGGTGTAGAGTTTGGATCAAAAATACTGAATGTTGGTGGAAAATCTGTAAAGCTACAAATATGGGACACATGCACGGTTCAGTTATTTTTAGTCAGGGGGAAAGGAATAGACTGTCCAAGGGACATCGTGGAACCAAAGCTGAGCTTGCAACGGGTCGGGATGCATTGGATCTTCTCCACCTACGAGAACTTGGTAGTAGTAGCAAGTTGCTTTGAGCAAGGAGTGTTTACGGAAGCGAAACGTGTAGAGTTCGAAGGAAGCGGAATTTTAATCAATGGAACTAAATGTAACATAATAGGACTAACTTCCCAGCTGCCAGCGTCAAGTTCAGGAGTCACACAATTGAATGTTATGCAGCCACAGCTGTAGTGGCCAGAAGCCACTTCAGAGTTTTTGCTAAGACAGAATCTGACCTTGTTAAATTAAACTCTGGAGCCAGGTCTATTGAGATCCGTAAACCAGTTCGTTTTAGAGCAAGAGGGGTGCATATCAGCCAAACAGCTTGTTCAATACGTCGCGCAGTATAGGGAAAGGCAATGGCAAATAACAATCATTTTGAGCACCTCTGTGCCAAGTGTCATCACAGCCTTAACTTTGTTATGTGTTGTTTTCTTTCTGATCAGACAGAGAGCTAATTCCAAGAGGGAACCAAGGGTAGTCCAAGTCCCAGTGGATTGGATACCTAGGGCGTGAGACCAGTAGGTAAGGGGTTGATCGATCAGTGGTCGTCCAGTAAGGAATTTTTACATTTTGTTTCGTGTCATGGTTTTAAGGGGCACTAGATCACATTTAAGTTTTCTAACAGTGAGGAAATATGCCTTAGGTGCCGACCTAAACAAGTTAAGAGCTAGTTGAGGGTCGACCTGGGAACCGGATCTTTCTGAAGAGGGGAATAACGTAGCGGCACCACAGTTTAAGATAGGGAAGTTAGATTTGGTGCAATATTTCAGAGCACACAAGTTATAGCTAGGTGCGGGCCAGATTGCAGTTACGCTCACCAGCGGTTGCAAAGTGGAATGGAGGCCACAGGGCCATCGAACTGCTGAAAATGGTAAAGGCAGTGGTTCGCATGGCGCAAGCTACAGGCAGAAGGGGCCCACTGGCGCAACCGGGGTGTGGTGCGTACGTGAAGTGAAGCGCCACATTAGCGAAACAGAGGTGCACAACCAAGTATAAATATGTGCCGTTTTCTAATGTGATTCACTGAAGTGTGGCAGCTCTCCTGGACGGCGGGGCTTGTCACACTGCCGGGCTACACGCGGAAACAGATGGGGCGATAGTGTCCCAGTCCATGATGCGTCATTGGTTCGTCCCTTTGTGGCCGACGTAGTATCCGCAGCCAGCCAATGGTGGGCCACTCTTCGGCTCGCTACTGCAGGCAGTCGTCTCAGTTCTCGACACACGCTGCAGACTTCCGAGGCAAGGGCCACAGATTCTGACGCTGGACTGTGGGTGGTCGTTGATGCCGCGTTCTCAGCTACCCCAGCGAGGAAGAAGCAGCAGTGGGGCCAGCCTATGGCTCCTGGCGGAGCAGTGTGGAGACAAGGAGGACGGTGGCCACTGAGTTGGCTGTTGGCTCAGTCATCCTGATGTAATCGGAACTCTGTAGCTGGCATACAGGGCTGGCTCGACACAGCGCATTGCACTGCGTCACTGGGGTGGTTGCATCAGCATTGCAGGACTCTGTGATGCGGACCAAGGTGAACGGGGCACTGTAGCTAAAAAACAATAAATCATTTGGAAAGTTCTCGCCGAGTTTTAATACGGCAACTCCTGGCCCCACCCACTACATTTGGTGTCTTCCCGCTACATTTGGTCATCCTGATACATTCGGTGGCAGAAGTCGCCACTACAGTATGAATAAAAGAACACCAGTGACAAATTAGGGTGATATCAGGAAGGATGGAGTAAGGTGTTCCCAAAACATCTCTGTGCACCAAGGGAGCATTAAGATGGTGAACACTCGGTAGAACTCGACCAGAAAACCGTCTGGTCTGAGTGACTTGTTCTTTGTCCCTTTGCTGATCGTGTCTGCCACCATGTCTGCAGTGATTACAAACACCGTTGGTATTAACTTTGTAATCATGAGGGTCAATTCAGGAGTGCGGCAGAGGTGGTCCATAATCAGTGCAGCCATCGGATCATCATCATAGAAGTGGCAGTAGTGGTCAGTGAAGGCAGACACCACTGCTGCTGCGTTTTGTGGCGAGCACCATCGAAGGTTGTGAGAGAAGAGATGAAGAGTCGACGTCGACGACAATGATCAGATGCAGCTTGGACATCAGACGGAAATTTCTCGTGTAGAAGGTCCTGTTGTCGTGAACGCACCACGACGCTATAAAATTTATCACTTTGGAGAGTGAGGAGACAGGCTTTAGATTATTGGCGTTCCCTTTGGAGATCAGGCTATGGGATGAGCGGGTCGAGCTCACGAAGGACAGCGTAGTGGAAGATAGTGGTGTACCAATGCCACACTGCTGCTTCCTTGCCTCATTGCATGAAGGCCTTTGTGATGGCAAGTTTTGCACACTTGAGCAACCGGTGCAGTGTGGACAAGTACCATGGGAGATGCTTTTTGCGAGAGTCTTATGTAGTGGCAATACATTGTCGACAGTGTGGGTCTCCAAGTAGGGAAGTGTTAAGCTTCCAGAGCTCTTTACAGCACCAGACTGACTGAGGCTCTAGAATGAGTGTACAGATGACAGCTGAATGGCCCTAAAATGCAAGGGGCTATTTTCCTGCTAAGGCTTTCGTTTCAAAGGTGGACAGAGACATAAAACCCGTCGAGTCTGCTAGCAGAAAGTGCTTTTTATAATGGTCATAACCAGGGACATCGCCTTGAATCTTCTCCCAAATGTCAACGAGATGAAAGTCTTCAACCAAGGTACACTGTGTCAAGTATGGCGAATAACCAGGTGTATGGACCTTTGAGTGGAGAACACAGTTGAAATCACTGCCCACAATGAAGTGACCACAGCGTCCAGAAAACAGAGGGGCCACGTCATTTGTGAAGAACGTGTACCGCTGCCAACAATTTTTGGAGCCAGATGGGTCTTAGATATTGACAACGTGCGAGACAGATATTGTTATAGCCATGACCTTGCTGGGCAGAGGGAGTGTCACATCTGTAACTGGGATCCCTTCCCATATATAAAAGGCTACTCTGCTCCCTGGGCGATCACATACAGATGTGTATGAGTCATAGCCATAAACTGATGGTAGGGTGGCAACATGAACTTCGTGAGGAAGGGTGACATTGATGTCAAAGGCTCGAAGCATGTCACAGAGGAGCTGCAGCTTTGGTGTGGCGCCAGACATGTTGATGTTCAATACGGTTAACTAGTACACCTATGCTAGCAGCGGCGGTGCGTTAGATAATATGTTCGCGGCGGCCTCCATCTGGCAAAACGTGTTGGCACCTGCATGGGACCGTCGGCTGGTTGGGCAGTATCTCCATTGTCTTGGGTACTTGTGCCATGAGAACCCGTGAGTGAGCGGCGACTATGTTTGCACCGCCGTGGCGAGCGTTGTTTGCACATGTGTTCCTCAATGTCTAATGACGACTATGAGGAGCGACTACCTGATTACAAGGCCTCAGTCGGTACAATGAAGGAGTCTAGCGGGTGTTGTGGAGAGGAACCCGTCTCTATGGCGTCCTTCGTGGGAGTCCAAGAGGCGACCATGTCATTGGGTGGAGCGATTGTAACATTCGAAGGATGGTGGGATGGCGGAACGTGCAGATCAGAGAGACCATGTGACAGGCTGGGCGAAGCTGTAGGCGTGGCGAGGACCGTCGCATAAGTTACTGGTAGGGCAGACAGCGTGTGTGCCACAGACGCTTCTGACAACTGGAGCTGTGCAACACGTCGTTGGACGCACTCAGACGGCAAATGGCACTCCTTCCCTCAACCCGAGCCGGCCGGTGTGGCCGAGCGGTTCTAGGTGCTACAGTCTGGAACGGCGCGACCACTTCGGTAGCAGGTTCGAATCCTGCCCCGGGCATGGATGTGTGTGATGTCCTCAGGTTAGTTAGGTTTAAGTAGTTCTAAGTTCTAGGGCACTGATGACCTTAGAAGTTAAGTCCCATAGTGCTCAGAGCCATTTGAACCATTTTTGAACGGGTTTGGGGCTGACCGTCATACATTATGATGGCATGGCAGCCTCTGATACGAAAGTAAGAGAGCACGTGACTCTGCAGATCGATACGAACCCGCCAAATACCATTTGAGACGGGATAGAATCGGAATTGTACCCATTTTTCGGCGACATGTTCCAGGACGTTGCCGTAGGGTCAGAGTGCCGCAATGACGACTTTCGTGGGTAGTTCGAACGACAGTTCTAGCTTTGTCCTTGGACAAAGAAATGTATCCTCAGACCTGTGATCCCACTTAAAGAAACACCATGTTTGTGAACCCGCGGTAAAGAAACCCACTCGTGGCTGCTATTGCACAGCTATCTATTGGACGTGGCCTGTATGGCGAAGGGGCCGATGGTTTTCTCACTTTAAAACAAAACAAGCAGTTAAGCCACCATGGACCATAGTAACACATTTACACTATTTTTCATCACGTCACGTAAATCGAAAACTATGCGAGCACAAAATATGCCATACTTTAAACTGGAATTAAACTATCATGCCAATAGCACTTCACAATTAAAAGATAAATTCAAAATTCTCTATGACATGAATCCTTTTCAAAAAATGAAGGGCAGACTGATACGAACTTCCCAAATGGTGTACAATCTGAAGGCAGTTTATATAACATCTTATAACATCTAACGTACCTTTACCTCTTCTACTGCTTGTTGTCGATGGCGGAGACTTGCCACGAGAACGTACAAGTGATAATTTGCGCAACGGATATTTTAGTGCGACTGGAGTCGCTCTGACACTTATACCCAGTAGGAGTACATTATTCTCAATTGTCGTGTGATAGCCTAATTGTTTCTTATCATATCCTGTGGATGCGATCGAATGTCAGGATAAGCCGACAAAATCCAGTTCTCTTTTAATGAATAAGTTAAAACATGTATCAAATATACATTAGTGACAAGATTAATTAGCACAGGAAATTACTATCTACTAAAAGATAAATGCCGTGATTTTAACGTATACACTACTGGCCATTAAAATTGCTACACCACGAGGGTGACGTGCTACAGACGCGAAATTTAACCGACAGGAAGAAGATGCTGTGACATGCAAATGATTAGCTTTTCAGAGCATTCACACAAGGTTGGCGCCGGTGGCGACACCTACAACGTGCTGACATGAGGAAAGTTTCCAATCGATTTCTCATACACAAACAGCAGCTGACCGGCGTTGCCTGGTGAAACGTTCTTGTGATGCCTCGTGTAAGGAGGAGAAATGCGTACCATCACGTTTCCGACTTTGATAAAGGTCGGATTGTAGCCTATCGCGATTGCGGTTTATCGTATCGCGACATTGCTGCTCGCGTTGGTCGAGATCCAATGACTGTTAGCAGAATATGGAATCGGTGGGTTCAGGAGGGTAATACGGAACGCCGTGCTGGATCCCAACGGCCTCGCATCACTAGCAGTCGAGATGACAGGCATCTTATCTGCATGGATGTAACGGATCGTGCAGCCACGTCTCGATCCCTGAGTCAACAGATGGGGACGTTTGCAAGACAACAACCATCTGCCCGAACAGTTCGACGACGTTTGCAGCAGCATGGACTATCAGCTCGGAGACCACGGCTGCAGTTACCCTTGACGCTGCATCACAGAAAGGAGCCCCTGCGATGGTGTACTCAACGACGAACCTGGGTGCACGAAGGCAAAACGTCATTTTTTCGGATGAATCCAGGTTCTGTTTACAGCATCACGATGGCCGCATCCGTGTTTGGCGACATCGCGGTTAACGGACATTGGAAACGTGTATTCTTCATCGCCATACTGGCGTATCACCCGGCGTGATGGTATGGGGTGCCATTGGTTACACGTCTCGGTCACCTCTTGTTGGCATTGACGGCACTTTGAACAGTGGACGTTACATTTCAGATGTGTTACGACCCGTGGCTCTACCCTTCATTCGATCCCTGCGAAACCCTACATTTCAGGAGGTTATGCACGACCGCATGTTGCAGGTCCTGTACGGGCCTTCCTGGATACAGAAAATGGTCGACTGCTGCCCTGGCCAGCACATTCTCCAGATCTCTCACCAATTGAAAACGTCTGGTCAATGGTGGCCGAGCAACTGGTTCGTCACAATACGCCAGTCACTACTCTTCATGAACTGTGGTATCGTGTTGAAGCTGCAGCGGCAGCTGTACCTGTACACGCCATCCAAGCTCTGTTTGACTCAATGCCCAAGCGTATCAAGGCCGTTATTACGGCCAGAGGTGGTTGTTCTGGGTACTGATTTCTCAGGATCTATGCACCCACATTGCGTGAAAATGTAATCACATGTCAGTTCTAGTATAATATATTTGTCCAATGAATACCCGTTTATCATCTGCATTTCTTCTTGGAGTAGCAATTTTAATGGCCAGTAGTGTATATTCATCATAAACACAATTCAAAGACACTAGAGAATAGTTACAACTGTCAGGTTCTACCTGGATTAATATTGGTCCTTAATCTGTCTGGCTCTGCCCTATAAGGCACTCTCAATCTGTGATTAGGCGCGGAGTAACTGACATCCCCCGTTGTACTAAATAGCAAGAAGGAACTACTATCTCAATGAGTAGTGTGAAACCTCAGTACAAAACGGAGTGGAACACGTGATTCAGCAATGTAAATGTACTTTCCTACACGCCGGTGCATAAGAAAGATCACCGTAGTGATCAGACGCTATAGCCGCAGAACTACTCGCCTCAGCGAGATAATAGTAAAGTTGTACTTCACCAAAATTACAGCCGAAGACGTCCGTCGACTTCTGTGGCCCCAAGACGACCGTCCTGCTCCAAGACCCGGCAACGACTCTCTGGCTCCACGTCCGAGGAACGACCTCCCAGCTCCACGCCCCAGGAACGACAGACCTAACTTTCCTCCGCTTTTCCCCAGCTCAAAGTCTTTTCTCCCCCCCCCCCCTAAATTTGGGAGGCGAATCATGTTTCCGGGAGGCCCTCGTTTCCGAACGCCGACCAATCTCAGTTTAGAATCCTGATCGAAGTTTCTGGAAGTTCTTTCTACGTCCGTAGGAAAGTCCGCGAATATTTGCTTCCACGTCTTTTTGGCGGACTCTCTGCCTCTCACGCCTGCCCGACGGACGCGTGTTCCCATTTTGCAGGTGGTCCAGCTCCCGGGAATCTCGATATTAGCACCGGAAGCGGCTGCGCCGTCCTATTATCCGAAGGAATGTGTGAGCTCCCTGTGTCCTTCCGTTCTACCACGAGTTTCACAGCTCTGCTCGTTCCCCAGTCACGAAATGCAGACATTCTACAATAAATAAAGTGTACTAGGCGAAGTCAGTCACATTCATGTTTTTACTGAACGATCACAAGCCTGTTTTCTCTATCACTGGAGGGGCTTACTTGTCGTATTGAATGTAACACTGTTTGTAAAATGACGCCACCTTACTAACATGTGTATCAGCTGTTATGCAACAGTTTTACTGCCATAATGTCTAGTGCCTTGGTAATGCACAGTTAAACTCTGATGTTTATAATCAGTTTGATTCTATAGTTATCATAACAGAAAAATAGGCTGAAACATGTCATGATGAGCCTTGACAATAGACACTCCTTTATTTGAAGTCTTTTGAGTTGTTCTTTGTTACTTTCTAGTCATCATTATTTTCAATATTACAAACCAATTTTACGGTTTAAAAGAGTTTGCAGAAGACTTTTTTGTAAAAGTGGGCTAAAAATAGCGATTTTTTAAAAAAATCCTCAACTTTACCCTCAGTTTGTAAACTGTTGTGAAGCAGTAGCAGAAAGAAGTATTACATTCTAAAACCTTGTTTTGGTTAAGTTATTACGGTCATGTTCGACAGAACGGATACCACATACATATATATGTAACATTTCTGTAGGCTTGATGGCCAAACGTTATTCCTGGACACCAGGTTTAGTTTCCTCTCCCTGGCACACTGGTCGCGCTGAGAGCTAGGCCTACATGGACGGGGATGTTGCATTGGCTTATGACGAGCTAGGAATTTCGGTCGGCCGAGAAGCTTGTCTAGATGGCCGAGGCATTCTGCGCTCTTTTATGATCCTAAGCTTACGTTTCCTTCAAGTTACTTGAATTCTTTACAGGTTTCTTTAATCTACTGTAGAATGGCATGAGGAAAACTGTACTGCTGGCCAGACGATGTCACTGATGGTGCTGGAATAACTGCAATAATGTGCTGTTGCGGAACCTGGGACTTGCCATCCCTTGAATGCCAGTAAAATGAATTGGCTGGGCCACGTTAGTGCATAAACCTTATTGAAGCAGCCTTCTATTCAGGGGAAGTCTCACAGATTTTTCCAGTCCACCATTCTTTTCCATAAATGCATGAAGGATATTGACCTGGGTGGTGCAGGCCATCCCTTCTGGATGTACAGTTTACCTTGAACCACCCGATGTGTTATTTTCTCGACAGTTCAAGGTGGTGGTGCGACAGATTCAAGATCACATTATTGCTAACGACTTCATGCCACGTTTCTTAGCTGAATCACTTTCTAAATTCGGCGATTTTGTTATGAACATACACCGTCGGCGACGTGTAACCGCACAGTCGGTCTGTTAACACACACTCCAGCGATCACCGTCTATATTCAGTGTCGCAGGATTCGTGTGGGAAAACCACTTCATTCAGAGGTAATGCTATACCTTGATTTATAAGGCTTGTATAGTTTTTACCATGGATATCACTAGCGATACTTGTGAGCACCTGTAGAACCAAGACTGCTTGTGATAGTAACATAGCCGTTGCGATCGTGTTTTTAACATCTACCATACAAGGGCAGGTCCTTTTCTAGTTTTAGTGAAAGAGTACAGTGTTCCATTTTTAATGGTCAGTGTATCTTGTGTTCAGTGTCCTTCAAATGTTTTATCAAGTGTTTTTAACTGTACTGTCTGTCCACTTTTCATCACTGTTTGTAAGCAGTACATGAAGACACCATTATTTTACCTACATTATCCTATTAACATCACCTCTGAAAATAATTTTAAATTCCTGGTACATATGCCTCCTGGTTTAAATTAGCAGTCTCTCGTCTGCTATGCGAATGTTGCATGGATCTCTGCTCCACCAAAGTTCTGTAAGTCCCTCCTAATCCTCGAACATCACGCTCTCCACGTTGCCTTCCGCATCTGTTTACCTACCCTACATGGATTCTCTACCATTTTACCAAATTCCCACCCCTGTTCACCAACATTGAACACCTTCGTATCTCCTATACCATCCACAAACTAAATTCCAATAACTCCCTTGTCTCACCTCTAATCACCATCCCTGGTATGCTACCGTGCCTTCACAAACATATCCCTCAACCCCTATACGTCTCTGCACACTCCATATCCTATCTCAACGCAGCTTCAACCAGCTCCGTTCCCCAGACAATGATATCTATCCTAATATTGATTCCTCCCACCACCTTTAACTCTTCCCATCCTGTCCCATTCCACATCAGGGGCCCTCTCGCATTTTCTCTCTCCATCCATCCCTATCTCTTTACTCTTGCAACAACTACTCTCCCCACACACTGCCCTACTGAATGAATGTGTATGAAATCTTATGGGACTTAACTGCTAAGGTCATCAGTCCCTAAGCTTACACACTACTTAAGCTAAATTATCCTAAGGACAAACACACACACCTATCGTCTCCATAGTTTCGCTACCTAACAGCCAC
Source organism: Schistocerca piceifrons (assembly GCF_021461385.2). Classification (NCBI taxonomy): domain Eukaryota; kingdom Metazoa; phylum Arthropoda; class Insecta; order Orthoptera; family Acrididae; genus Schistocerca; species Schistocerca piceifrons. The sequence goes on along the minus strand of NC_060149.1, from coordinate 419,140,522 downwards.
TACCTCTTCACCTACACCTCCCAACCCTATGGAATATATTCTATCCTCCAACAACACTTCTCCCTCAGTGCAGGTCCTTCAGTTTTTAAGTGAAAGTGCAGTGCTTCAGTGTTTTTTATCAGTCGAATTTCACCTTTTTGTGATGTGTTTTTAAAATTATATATTTTCGTTTTTTGGCTGTCTGTCTTTAATTTTTAGCTTAAAGTAGAATAACAGCCACAAATTTTGTTTTCTCATTCTATATTTCTTCTTAATTCGCTTGGCTGAAGAGCGGCATACTCTACTGCTGACAGTCGCCACGCGGAGTGGCTGCGCGGTTTGGGCGCCATGTCACGGATTGCATGACACCTCCCGCCTTTAGTTTGAGTCCTCCCTCGGGCATGGGTGTGTGTGTTGTTCTTAGCGTAAGTTAGTTTAAGTAGTGTGTAAGTCTAGGGACCAATGACCTCAGCAGCTTGGTCCCGTAGGAATTCAAACACACACACACACACACACACACACACACACACACACACACACACACACGCTGACAGGCCCCCTCCCTCGCCCATATAGGCCGAGGGGGATGAAATAACAATAAAGGAAAAAACTAGCACTCTCTAGTGCTATAAACATTCACATGAAGACGATTGAATGGCTGTCATCCGAAATATCGTGCCAAGAAATCGATGTCATCCAGCTTCAATCCCGAAACTTCATGGAACAATTTGTTTACCTTTCTCCAGCGTTGCTCGTTCAAAAATACCTGAAACTAGATTTTCAAGAGGGTTAGTTTTCAACATTCGTGGACCGTGATTTAGAACACCCATATTGGTTTTCAAAAGCTGGCGCCGTTGCCCTGTATACAGACGGGTTCAGAAAAATGTAGGCACTCTTTGATAGTATTAATGGAACAATATGACATATCGTTACAATTCTTGCACGAGGGGAAGGTTATTTTATTTGTTCACAGTGACCCCATTAACATCCAAACAATGTCGATGCCGCTGACCTGTTGACCGAACTACGGATGTCAGTGTTGCCAGTTTGACAGCTGCACAGGACGCCTCGATGGTTTCCCCTAGCTTGTTCAGTGTAGCTGGCTTCTGTTGATAAACTTCATTTTTCTGCGGTCTGGAGACCTTGGTGGGTACTCAACTACTCCTCTTCGACATATCCATCGTCGAGATAGATTTTCATCCAAGTAGGCTCTGACATCTCTGTGGTAGTGAGGCGGAGCGCAATCTTGTTGTAGGTAAGATCTTTAATTTCCAAACAAATCTCGGATTGTGGGTAAAATCGATGTTTTCATCATCTGAAGATAAACCTTACCATTTACGGTACGTTCAAAGAAGAATGGGTCAATCAAACCACTTGATGTTAGACCACACCACGCATTAACACCCAGTAGATTATCATATTTGTCCACGTGAACGAGAGGATTTTCAGTAGGATAACCATCCCTGCAAACTGTCTGGTCATTCTCACGAAGCATGCTTTCTAACCACTCGCCGTACTACATCCCGCCATCAGGGTCATCCTAGTTCATAGCGTGCAGCGATCTTGGAACGTACACTTCCGAAATTGCAGCCTTCAGAATTCGTCGTACGCTTGATCGGCTTACCCTGCTGTCATATGCACCCTAAAAAACTAAACTAAACCACGCTCGAGCAGGCCATGAAGACCCAACGGTACCGACCGGCTGCCGTGTCATCCTCAGATCACATTCGTCATTGGAGGCGGATATGGAGGGGCGTGTGGTCAGCACACCGCTCACCCAGATGTATGTCAGTTTACGAGACCGGAGCCGCTACTTCTCAATCAAGTAGCTCCTCAGTTTGCCTCACAAGGGCTCAGTGCATCCTGCTTGCCTACAGCGCTCGGCAGACCGGATGGTCACCCATCCTAGTGCCAGTCCAGCTCCACAGCGCTTAAATTTGATGATCTGCGGGAAACAGGTGTTACCACTGCGAGAAGATCGTTGTAATATGCACGTTTCTTCAGAGATTTTTGTGGTGACCTAGTAAAATGTTGCAACAAAGTAGCACTGGAAGCTGAAGTTGTTGACGTTTTTGGTTGGCAAGACCTTTCCTTATGCACATCCTGAACAGTACCATCCGCTTCAAATGTATCCCCAATAAGATAAATTGTTGTACATGTTGGTGGCTGAGTTCCCTGCACATTACGCCATTGCCGTCGTACCTTGTAAAAGAACATCCTTCTCTAACATCGCTTTTCCACAACAGCAGTAGTCGATACCAGAAATATTTATCGAATTTTGGACAGATCAATACCATCTCATCTGTTTTTGTGAAATATTTCATATAATTTTAGACACAATATATTATATTTCAAACTAAAATTTATAAAAAGGAATTACTTTATTGTCGTTGTTACAATCGATATGTAATAGCTGTGAATGTATAGCAAAAAATGTTTTTTTAGAAACATTTGAAAATTACGAATTATTTGGCAAACTTAAAATTTCTATTATTAATTACGTACTCTAGTACTGTTTACTGTGTTTATTTCTGGATTCATTTATGATATAATAATCTAACTAATATAAATTCATTAGTCAAGAAAAATTGTAGATCCTTTGGAATTTTTTTATTCCCACAGAGTGAAGTAGTAGTAAGCATGCCTCTGAAGTGATTGGACACTTTTATTTTTATTTTGGATGAACAAAGTAATTTCGGGTTGTAATGTTGATGCATTAATTTGTTCTGAAAGCGGTGCTGATATTCAAGACAATAAAAGCGGGTTAAAAGCTGTGAGCTATCTGGGGAAGTTAACCTTGCATTACTGAGCAACCGTTTCACCATATATATATATATAAAGAGAATTTAAATAAAAAGAAATAAATCAGTTTATATTTGGACATTTATTTTAACATTGATCATTGTTCCGTTAAAATTTCAGCATATTAAAGTTGATTCATAACTAAACTGGTGCCTTATTTAGGATTGTGAAAATGTGAGTTTGGAATCTTACAGAACAAATCTAATATGGAGCCAAGATTGGGAGACTGCATACAACACTGCATTCATAAAATAACACACGAAGAACGTTGAAACATATGCAAGAGGAAATTAACCACAACCAACCGATTCAATTTTCACCCAAAGAAGCTACGTTCGTCGTGCAATACTGTCCGTCATGAAATTACCACACACTGGTGTACTAAATTCATACTAACTCTCTGTAAAATCTTCCCAAAAAGAATAACTAAGGGCTACTTTGATGATTACACCACATGCTTCAGGTGGTCAACTTGGTTTACACAAAGAGTGTAACTCCACAATAATTTTGATAATTAAAATAAATTACATCGAAACGCAATTTACAAAAGGAAAACCTCGAACTGGTTAATATCGTCTTACTATTAACCTGATGGGTCAAACAATTGTATAAGCACGTGGTACTGGTCTCACAAAGTACACCCCACGTGATTTGGACATAAAGAAAGGTTGCTATATTGAAAGCTATTGTCAAGACGAGACGTTATAATCTCACGCAAATTCGCTTTTAAGATTGATGATCTTAGTTAGAGTTACGGATCCTCAACAGGTGGTTCCACTGTACTCACAAAGTAGTGACAAAGCAACTACTGGAAGATATTCTGAACTTCACACTCGAATTACACTGTGTTGCAATTTAAGATAACATTAGATATTTTAGGTCTAAACCTGAAATAAAGGTGATGAAATTTTCAGATAGGCTGAACTTAAGAAATCCATTCTCCTACGGACTTAGCAGAGACGTGCTTAGCCGGAGATCTTACCACTTCAGACGCTTGTCGTGGACAGACTGTCCTGGGCCCCTACCGAGGGTGCTTCACAGATACAAACGGAAGTGACCAGAGAGGCAGCTTCCTATACCAACATGACAAGGGACGGATAGGACCATACCAAGAATAGAAACCTCTTTGCTTTTAGAAAGCGTAGTTACCTGTTCCGATGTTGGTCCTACTGTTCTCTAGCAGACAGGCTTGTCTGCTACCATCGAGCATGCAACTTGAAACACATTTGCTCATTCATCCTTTCACACAGAAGGGAAGGGGGATGACAGTATCTTATCATATACGGTATATAAAAGAAAGTGAATGTAGGTTCCGTATGAGACTGTGTGACATGAATTACATATAAACTGTGTTTTAAAGTGTAGTAGTGCGACAGATCGTTCTTGTTTATGTGTAAAAGTAACATGTTTCACTGCTCAGTCTCCTCCCAGATAGAGATAGAAACACCACAGTAAATTTAGAAGAGGAATTTAGGCTGTAAATGACAACAGATTTAAGAAATTAACATGAAAGGAATCCAACAGAGACCTTTCAGGGTTTGTTAATGTGAAAGTTCAAAAGACAGTGAGATATAGTAAAATGTGAGAAAATAAATTATCGTAAAAACAGAAATCCTGCAGTGACATTCTTCAAAATTATTTAGATCGATTAAACAATGAGAATGTAAAATGTGAGAATTTCAGCTTCAAGAATTAGACTCCTAGACATGAAGAAATGGAGCCAACTGTGCGAGAAAAGTTAAGTAAAAAGTTTATTGAAAATCCCTCGAATCTTCTGAAAAGACTTTACCATAGTGGATAGTAGCAACAACAAAGATGGGAGAAGTAGACTACAACCTCCAACATGTTTTGTACGTCCAGTACCATTTCAATACGGCACTGCGTTGCTCAAATGACAATGTTACTTCATTCACTGCTTCACTGTCACCTGCTGGACGCATGCCAGAATCTGTTGAGAAAACAATGAACTACACTACCGCGCAAAATTGCAAAGATACGTTATTTTGTTCCAAGCATATTAACTATCAAAGAGTGTCTATATTTTCTGAACCCCTCTGTATTTGTAGGGTACCAGGGCAACATGGTAATACATACACTGCGAGAAGCAGCCAGCACTTTCAGTGATTTACAAGAATTTCGGTGCGAGCAACAATCTTAATTGTACGAACGTGTTTGATCATATCTGTCCAACCTATTGGTCAGTACTTGGATGTAATGCTACATAACGCATTGTACGCGTTTTCACATTGCAGATATGTACCCGACGGAATTTGTGCCTAACTCGGCAGCGAGGCAATCTTTTTCTCTCGATCTCTTTGTATTTTCATTGGGCCTGTGAACCATATCTTAGACCATACAGCCAAAGATAATCCTCTCACTGCAATAAAACTCTGATAGACCTGTCCAACCAACACTGACAAGTATCATTTTAAATTAGGCATGTGTAGTTCTTGAACGAAGCAGTTAAAATAAAATATGCTGGGAAGGGAACTGTTCAGAGCTGTCTTTCTTTCAGTGAATTGTCGTTCTTTTACTGTTCGCTTCCCCTCTCGAAACAGCTACCTCAAAAGACGTGGAAAGATAGAAAGAACGACTTTGCCCTTGTCTAATTCACACAGCTACATTTGGAATTCAACTTGCATACGCATGCCTTCAAAAAATTGTTGTTGGTTCTTGGCTTCATCAACCTTTTTAAATTAAGGGTGGAGCCTTTCCAGGCCTACTCCGACGTGGTGACCAACACAAAAGTTTTGCTTTCACCTCCGTGTTGTTAGTTACAGTCAACGAGATCATGGGACGTGGGGCCCTGATGTTGTCCCTGTGTCTGGGTAAGATTACCCAGTAAAACGGGCCCGTCTAGGAGACACAAGTGGTCGAAAAGCAAACAAAGAATATCGGGTTTAGGGCAGAGGGAAAAAAATGCCAACGCAAGCGCTATGGGAAAAAAAACCTCTGCAATAGTCTGGACAGATAGTAAGAGCAGTAGCTGTTTTCTTGCTATCTGCAACATATCATGCAAGGATAAGGTTGCAGTTCGTTTTTTGGGTATCGTGCAATGCTTAGGTCATCATAAGAGAATCAGTCCAATCGAGGAGGGGTACTGCTGACGCTGCCGGCCGGAGTGGCCGTGCGGTTCTAGGCGCTACAGTCTGGAGCCGAGCGACCGCTCCGGTCGCAGGTTCGAATCCTGCCTCGGGCGTGAATGTGTGTGATGTCCTTCGGTTAGTTAGGTTCAATTCGTTCTAAGTTCTAGGCGACTGATGACCTCAGAAGTTAAGTCGCATAGTGCTCAGAGCCATTTGAACCATTTGAACTGCTGACGCTGGACACCTGTGAAGTCTGCTGGGCCAGCTGTAGCGTATGTACCTGTAACATGACAAGGTAGTCAGATGAGTGGCAGATTGATCAAAATTCCAACGCACATTGTGTGGAATATTGTTGGGTATATTTGCGTTTGGTTGGCAGCACAGCTTCACTGCATTCCCGGGCGGTCGGCTGGGTACATTCAGCTGGCAATGTCAGTTAGTTTTGCTGTAATGCAGGGGTTCACCATTATTTACTTTGTTTGTGAGCTTGTGGTAGCCATAGGCGTGCATCGCGCCACGTTTATCCTCCCGAGACCGCCTGTGGCCGACCGCTCCATTCTGTCACCCGCACCGTGGGTAATCGAGCTCAGGCTCAAACGGTACAAATGGCTCTGAGCACTATGGGACTTAACATCTGAGGTCATCAGTCCCCTTAACGTAGAACTACATAAACCTAACTAACCTAAGGACATCACACACATCCACGGCCATGGCAGGATTCGAACCTGCCACCGCAGCAGCAGCGCGGTTCCGAACTGAGGCGCCTAGAACCTCTCGGCCAGTCGAACTCAGCTCTACCGGAAATAGGGAGCGCGAGCCGCGATGTGCTGTCGAGGCCAGCGGTTCGTTCGGGTACCCGGCCGAGCCCTTGAATCAACAAGGCTCGATGCAGCAGCGAAACACAGCGCTGTGAAGGTGGGGAATGACTGGCCACATGCGAGCGGATGTGCTTTCTGAATTGTCTGCATTCCTTTGACAATCATGAAAGTTTGATATGCTAGGAACAGGGCGTCCTCGAATATAGCACAGTAAAACGTAATACAGTAATAAACATAGTACAAGTCACTTTTTGTTGATTTATACAAATCATTCTTTCCTTTTTCCTCTTCTTTCTAAAGCCTCTACCTTTCTCAGCTCTTTTATGAAACTTGATCTCAAATTCTGTAATTATGTTTTTATTACACTTTGGTACACAGTTGGAATATCGTCTAGAGCAGGGGTCTCCAAACGTTTTAGTCCGCGGGCCACATTAACTCCTCCACGAAGTCATAAGGGCTAAGATCTACCTAGTGGGGTTAAAGCACCCTAGCACTCTATGATCACCGTAATGTAAGGCTAAGGGAAAGACGAAATCGCAAAAGTCTAAGGTTGTGGGAATAGCTAGCACTGAAACGAACTACGATTTTTATTTAATTACATAAATTTGATTGGTGGACGTACCTGACCGAAATTCTGGCGTATTTTATTCTTGCGAATTTCACCGACAAAAAAGTATGTCACTGCACATTCTTCACGAAAGCATCCTGCAAAGTTAACGAAATCTCAAAATCATTGTTAGCAACACTATTACTGCAAGACGTAACAGAGGTAGAGTATGTCAAAGCATTGTTATTTCAAGCGGCGCAACAATAAGTTTAGTTATGTAGTCTTGTAGCGAGTAGCAGAGCCAATGTCGCAGTGTATTGGTCGCGATAGGCCTCGAAACTCAATTGTTGGCAGTATAGGTACCACCTCAAATATTTGGCGGGCCGGATACTGGGGATGTCCGGCCAGCTAACACGGGCTGGTTTGCCGGCCCTCCTGGGCCGGTTTCGGCCCGCGGGCCGTAGTTTGGAGACCCCTGGTCTAGAGATGTTTCACAACCTTTTAGTACACGCTGCTTTTTATATTCTTCTTCGTGTAATGTTCTTGGATCATTTTCCACAAACGAGGGCTTTTGCGGAACTATTTTATATTTTTTCGATGTGGTCAGTGGCCCACTCATTCGCCATACTGCAAGCAATTAGAACCTGCTGTCACGTGCAGGAAAACTCACGGATTTTCTGAACGTGACCTGGCCGTTTGCTACAGCAATATGTGCGTGTGCGCCCAGCTAATGAGCCTGGATCGGCTGTTCCGGAATTGCAGCTGACGGCCTCAGGGTCGTGTCTTCACTAATGCACAGATCTAGAATCCGTCGGAAATATCCGTGGCCCGTCCCTAAAATCCTCTCGTATTTGGCCAACTAATGCAGATCTATGCAGACAGTTTAGTGCAAGACACTGCGACCAACCCCCTTTTAATTACTGTTTATTGTTATTATTATTATGTCAGGCATATATATGGAGCAGTAAAGGTCTTTGCTACATCCAAGGATTAGAAAGTCCCTAGAAGAGAAAAAGAAGTTGCCCTGAAACTGGAGCTAGAAGAGGGAACCGGCAATCATCTCAAGACAGTGTGGTATACCAAGATTCTACACAGGTTGTAGATACTTAAAATAGTCTATAGGTTTTGCAGAGTGTATTGGATGTTGTTAGTTATTAGCTATCTGTGATGGCAGTACCAGTACCCTGTCGCGACACTTGAATTAGTGCAAAGCTTCCCTAATTGTCAGATCAATACTAGTGGCAACCTTCAAGCGTCGGAAAAATCTATTGTCCTGGAGAAGCGGGTAACTACACTCCTGGAAATGGAAAAAAGAACACATTGACACCGGTGTGTCAGACCCACCATACTTGCTCCGGACACTGCGAGAGGGCTGTACAAGCAATGATCACACGCACGGCACAGCGGACACACCAGGAACCGCGGTGTTGGCCGTCGAATGGCGCTAGCTGCGCAGCATTTGTGCACCGCCGCCGTCAGTGTCAGCCAGTTTGCCGTGGCATATGGAGCTCCATCGCAGTCTTTAACACTAGTAGCATGCCGCGACAGTGTGGACGTGAACCGTATGTGCAGTTGACGGACTTTGAGCGAGGGCGTATAGTGGGCATGCGGGAGGCCGGGTGGACGTACCGCCGAATTGCTCAACACGTGGGGCGTGAGGTCTCCACAGTACATCGATGTTGTCGCCAGTGGTCGGCGGAAGGTGCACGTGCCCGTCGACCTGGGACCGGACCGCAGCGACGCACGGATGCACGCCAAGACCGTAGGATCCTACGCAGTGCCGTAGGGGACCGCACCGCCACTTCCCAGCAAATTAGGGACACTGTTGCTCCTGGGGTATCGGCGAGGACCATTCGCAACCGTCTCCATGAAGCTGGGCTACGGTCCCGCACACCATTAGGCCGTCTTCCGCTCACGCCCCAACATCGTGCAGCCCGTCTCCAGTGGTGTCGCGACAGGCGTGAATGGAGGGACGAATGGAGACGTGTCGTCTTCAGCGATGAGAGTCGCTTCTGCCTTGGTGCCTATGATGGTCGTATGCGTGTTTGGCGCCGTGCAGGTGAGCGCCACAATCAGGACTGCATACGACCGAGGCACACAGGGCCAACACCCGGCATCATGGTGTGGGGAGCGATCTCCTACACTGGCCGTACACCACTGGTGATCGTCGAGGGGACACTGAATAGTGCACGGTACATCCAAACCGTCATCGAACCCATCGTTCTACCATTCCTAGACCGGCAAGGGAACTTGCTGTTCCAACAGGACAATGCACGTCCGCATGCATCCCGTGCCACCCGACGTGCTCTAGAAGGTGTAAGTCAACTACCCTGGCCAGCAAGATCTCCGGATCTGTCCCCCATTGAGCATGTTTGGGACTGGATGAAGCGTCGTCTCACGCGGTCTGCACGTCCAGCACGAACGCTGGTCCAACTGAGGCGCCAGGTGGAAATGGCATGGCAAGCCGTTCCACAGGACTACATCCAGCATCTCTAAGATCGTCTCCATGGGAGAATAGCAGCCTGCATTGCTGCGAAAGGTGGATATACACTGTACTAGTGCCGACATTGTGCATGCTCTGTTGCCTGTGTCTATGTGCCTGTGGTTCTGTCAGTGTGATCATGTGATGTATCTGACCCCAGGAATGTGTCAATAAAGTTTCCCCTTCCTGGGACAATGAATTCACGGTGTTCTTATTTCAATTTCCAGGAGTGTATGTGCACAAGAGATCAAAGGCCGTTCGGCAAAGAAGCAGGAGAAGGCTTTCTAGATCTTGGACAGACACTGCCAGAAATAGGAGCACAGTATCCCACTACAAGTGCAAGACACGTGCTTCCTCACCCATCAACAATTTATCGCCATACAAAAGAAATAGACGAATACTGTGTGGCTATGGTCCCCCAAGTGCTCCAGGATATGGAGGATGGTGCGTGTGCATGCAGAATTGACACGTGGAAAGACGCGTACACTTAAAGACATTATTTGACTCTTACTACACATTCAATCTCGCAAGAGCTGCAGCGCGAAAATAGGGTCCTGTTCGTTGCAGACTTCCCATCTGATATGGACAAAAGTGCTAAAAAATGTGCAGGACGAAACTGTAGCTGACATGAGCAAGTTATGGATATTTACAAGCCATCTATTCAGGGTTACGTAAGTTACCAAACAGGAGGAAATGTGGAAAAGGCACTAGAGAACTATTGTCGCCTTCCATACAACTCCTAACTCAGCACTGTTATATGCCACACACATGAAGATAAATGGTTGCAGAAATATTGTCCTAGTGTTAGCCTATCTTTGGAATCAGCGAAAAATGCTGTAACTTATTTAACAGGAAGTGGCCACGTGGAAGACTCGCGGTTGTGGTTTACCATAAAGCAGATGTGAATACATTCCCACTGCATTCTTATTGGGAATGCAACGAAAATCTGTAACGCAACCATCTGTATGTGGCGTGTTGATCGTTAATTACCGTAAAGCAGCACTATGGTGAAAGGGTCCTGTAGCCACCTTTCATTAGTCCGGTAGCCCAATTTCACTAGCATTTCTCTTTCTTTTCCTTGTTTATCTTTTCTCATAGCTCTCATAGTGGTTTGATTGAATGAATGTGGTTGTGTGTCACGCTGCTAGACGGTGGCGTAGTCTGCTGCAGAAAGTCTGCAATAGTGATACAGATTCAGCAGCAATTGAATAGAATAGCCAACTCTCGTAGTGGTCAAGTAGGCAAAGAGAATTTGCGCTACTTGTGAGAAATCCACCTGCGTTAGGTTGGTGGCGGAAATGGCATCCTTGGGTTTTCCGGGCCACGCGGAGCGTGGAGGAGGCTGGAGATGAAAAAGGGAGGCAGTCTGCTGCCGGTACGGGAAGCGTCCACAGCTGTGCTCCAGTCGAACAAGGGTAAGTTAGACTGACCGCGTGGCACGTTGTTACTTGGCGAGGGGAGAGCTGTTACCTTTTGGTCCCGCTTTTCAACTCTGAAAGATTGCTTTGCCTTGTCGCAGCAAGGAATGCAAAACTTTGGCAGATTTTTTTTTTTAGTAAATTTCTATAGCAGACTTGGATCCGCGGAAGAGCGCCACACAAAGGTGTCGATAAGAAGTGAGCACTCGCTTCTGTATGAATGTCTGTTTGCCTTCAGCTGTGCCTGTATAAGCTTTCGTTTTTCTAAATATTAATACCTTTGCCTTCTCGTAAAATTTCCTTGCTTTATGTATCTTTCGTCTGTGGGGAGCCAACCACGTGGCTGAACATTAGAGTTTGTTGGGCTACTGTATCACTAGCTGTCCGATCTCATGTTTGTTTTAAGGAATGTTAACAGTCCATGATTGTGTGATGTGACATTGTTACAACTGGCCATGATACCTAGAAATTGCGTCTCCACAAACCACGTGGGCACGCGGGTGTACTGCGAAACGTGTACCGTTTCACGAGTTATTGCGATCAGTTATCAGGCAACAGCAGCTGTTTGAATGATTAACACCAATGATTTTAGGTGTAGATTATAACGGTGTATGTATCGATGCTTTTCTTTAATGTTTTAGGAATTAATGTTAACAGGAACTGTGTACATGCCTCACATCCATATCTTAGGAATAAATGATTTTATACACAATTTCTCTTGCATTCTGAGGTTACGTTTTTGCACCTAAGCCACTCACCACGTAGCTTTCCTGTTAGCACATCCAACGCGTTTCCTTACACACAGGTCCAGTGATTAGTTTTCCCTCTATTTTAAAACAAATGCTTTACATTATGTCTTATTTTCAGGTGTGTTGCTGGGAGCTGATCTTCTGCACAGTGTTCATGCATGTACTATTTTATTTCAAATGGTTGATTCTCGTGGACAGTGCACGGGAAATACTATTAATTACATCGCATCCCCTATGGGCGATATCACGACGTACGTATTTTACGAGTTTTTGGTCTGTGATCAAATTAATTTATTTTCCGACTCGGCCAAACCTGTGATTAGTTGTATGGTTAGAGTCGGTGGCGACCCTAATCTTCTCACGTTCATTTCACAATCAATAAGCATTTCCATTCCCACTCTTAACGTAATAACCCGTAGAAACAGGTTAGTTACAATTGGACTTAACTTCTGAGGTCATTAGTCCCCTAGAACTTAGAACTACTTAAACCTAACTAACCTAAGGACATCTCACACATCCATGCCCGAGGCAGGATTCGAACCTGCGACCGTAGCGGTCGCGCAGACTGTAGCGCCTAGAACCGCTCGGCCACTCCGGCCGGCCGCCCTGCATAACACACTGTCTTTGTTCTACAGGCACACATAAATATCGCTAATGATATCCACGTTAAAAACTATACAAGCTTTATAAATCAAGATATGATTGTTTCCAAATGAAGTGGTCTTACACACAAATAGCACGACAGTCGCCAGTGGAGTAAACTCGTAATAAAATCATCCAATTTAGAAAGTGATTTGGTTAAGGAACGTGGTATAAAGCTGGTGTTTGTAACATTCTCATGCCGCCGCTGAGAATGATTGCACACAGCAGATGGTGTGCTATGTAACGAATCGCTTAAAAAAAGAATGTGACAGAAGACTGAATTCGTAAGAAATGTACACTGGCTTCACAGATCTATAGTGTTACACTTTCCGGCAGATGTGCCGTCTCTGATTTGGAATCAAGTCTCACCATTCAATCACATGGAGATGCCTTTTAATGATTACAGCCAGTAGTGAATCATATTTGTAACACTCTCATATCTCGAAACAAGCCAACTTTTTCGAACCTATCTGCTACAGTAAAACTCCAATGTGGTTCTAGACAGTCTCTCTGCACCTTGTAACTGTTCCTCAGCCTCTGCCCCATCCTCCCCTCAGCTTTGTCCATGTGATTTCCCCAATTTAAGTTAGACCTAAGCAGCAGTCGGAGATCGCTATAGCTACCACCCTCTGCAACCCATGGAATAACATGGTGGGCCAGTTAATACGACAGGACCGTGTTTTTTTGACCACTCAGTGGGAATGGGAACATGTTGTCAAGCTCTGCCAACTGTGTTTGATCTCTAACGCCAGCGCCAAAAACGAAGCTTTCCCCTTCAACACGAGATAGTATAAAAGGCAATATGAGCAATTACAGGAACTGGGGGAAGGATGAGGATTTTGTTGCTGCTGTGCAGCATGTTTCCAGACTACATAAAGGAACTGCAGTTGAAGGAGATCGGAGTTCCAAAGGGTTCATTCATGTCTGTCACCCAATCATTCCCCCAATCATCGTTATTTTATACCATCCAACAGAGAAAAAAACTACAAACTAGAAAAGCTCCACTAATGTCATCCGACAAGGAACTCAATAAGCTTTTACCGAGTCCTTGTCTTCCATATATATATCGAAAACAAATAGTGTCTGTGTGCAGGCATTGAGCATATGTGGTGAGCCTGGTAAATATAGCAGTATTTATCCATTGGAGCAGATGACCAGTGATCGAATTACCTGCACAAACCAGGACAAAGTTTCATCGCCTGTACTGTAGGAGGATCATAATCCACAGAATATTGGTCACTCAAGAGGGTCCCGGTTTTGTTGCTTGATACATTGTTATTTATGCTGTAACATGTATGACTACAGCTTAACAGAATGCTATATCTTTTGTTTTTTCTACCGTGACTTTCAGGTCTATGTCAGGTTCTAAACTGACAACACAGTTCGATCAATTGGTTCTCACAGAAAACTGGATATTGCACAGTGTAAATTATGCTGCTGCTTCCACAACACACATACAGGATGAATGAAATAAAAGACAGAGGCGGTGTCTCTTATAGACAAAAATGCAGAAGACAGCACAACATATGGAAACTGAAAGAGTTTTGTGGCATTGTGGAACATTTCCAAACACTGACCTCTACTTTCACAGTGATGGGGTAGCAGATGGCTTGGTTTTCCGTTTCGACTGACTCCTCATATTGTGGTCATGTACACGATCACTGTTTCAATGCTAGCTATCCCTGAAGGCGTTGTTCCTCCACCAAGACTCTCTCCATCTCAAACAAGTGATGTCAGTTATTCAATTTTAGCAATTTTACCAATTTTTTCTGTAATTTCAAAGCTGACCAATGACATGGCAGCATACTTCCCAGTTTCTCTACCATCGCTAAACCACTCGTCCTGTACTTTGCGATTACAATGCACTAGATTGCGAATGCAGACGGATGACTGTGCAGTACGTTCATTCATTGTTAATTCTGGGGGATATATATATATATATATATATATATATATATATATATATATATATATATATATATATATATATACACATACCAGACAGTGATCTACATATTTCAAGCACTTTGGTCATTGTGCGCAATTTACGATTACAATTGCCCATCTTTCCCTATGCAGATGGCAGTCACAGAGCATTCTCGTTTGTGAAGGAGCAGTGCAAGCCAAGTCCATAACTGCTGTTCCGCAACATTCTTACTCAGGGCATCCATCCAAGTGCACAAAATCTCTCCAGATGCACACATGTCAAGGAGGTTAGCACTTCTTATTGGTGTATAGTAAATATGAAAGTGTTGTGATAATATAACAGATGGTTAAGAAGAAGAAAACATGTGGCTTTATGCATGATGGAGCTCCAGATGGACGGAGTTTGAAGCATTTTATGTAAACTGAGTGCATTATCAATTCTAAAGTATTGTTCTAGCGTCTGGTGTCACTACAAAGAAGGGATTTGTAAGAGAGAAATGATCATAAAACATAAACATATGCACTCTAATGCAGGATGTAAGTGTCCAATATCTAACGTAGATGCACCCTGCAATTTTTCTATCACACTCACTATGGTGACAAACTTTAAGAAGATATGGGGCCCCTTAGGGACTTGGCTGAGAAGAAGGAAAAGAGTACTAATGTGCAATCGGTGTACATACCGGGTGGAGTCATTCTAGATGTGGAAAGGGTCCTCCTGGATGCCAAGAAGAGCACGGGGGGCAGCCAACTGCAGGTGGTTGCTCACGTCGGTTCCAATGATGTGTGTCACTTTGGATCAGAAGAGACTCTCTCTGGTTTCGAGCGGCTAACAGAAGTGGTAAAGGCTGCTAGTCTTGCTTGCAAGATGAAAGCAGAGCTGACCATTTGCAGCATAGTCGACAGAACCGATTGCGACCCCTAGTACAGAGCCAAGTGGAGGGTCTGAATCAGAGGCTCAGGCGGTTCTGCGACCGTGTAGGCTACATATTCCTCGATTTGCGCCAAAGGGTGGTTGGGCTTCGGGTTCCGCTGAATAGGTCAGGTGTCCACTATACGCAGGAGGCGGCTACACGGGTAGCAGGGGCTGTGTGGCTTGAACTGGGCGGTTTTTTTGGTTAGGAGGGTCTCGGGAAAACACAACAAGGGCTTCAGTCACAAAGGGTGCAGGCCGAACACAGGAAGAACGTAGAGACAGGAACCATTGGTATAACGGTTTTAAATTGTCGTTGTCGTAGCTGTATTGGGGAAGTAACAGAGTTCCAAGCGCTACTAGAAAGCACTGATGCTCAAATCGTTATAGGCACTGAAAGCTGGCTAAAACCGGATATAAGCTCAGCTGAAATTTTTGCGAAGAACCTAACGGTGTTCCGAAAGGATAGGCTAAACACGGTTGGCGGTGGCGTGTTTGTAGCTGTTAGTAGTAGTAGTTTTACTTGTCGCGAAATTGAAGTAGATACTTCCTGTGAGTTAATATGGGCAGAGGTCATTGTTGGCAACCGGAATAAAATAATAATAGGATCGTTTTACCGACCTCCCAATTCAGATGATACAATTGCTGAAAGGTTCAAAGAAAATGTGAGTTAATTCCGGAGGTACGCATAATATATCATCCGAAATTGTGCTAAACGCATTCTCTGAAAATTATTACGAGCAGTTAGTTCATGAGCCCATGCGAATAGTAAACGGTTGTGAAAGCACACTTGACCTCTTAGCAACAAATAGTCCTGAGTTAATAACGAGCATCAAAACCGATACAGGGATTAGTGAACACAGGGTGGTCGTAGCAAGATCGAATACTGTAATCCCCAAATCCTAAAATAAGCGAAAAATATACCTATTCAAAAAATCAGATAAAAATTCACTTGACGCCTTTCTGAGAGACAATCTCCACTCATTCCAAATTAATAATATAAGTGTAGACCAGACGTGGCTTGAATTCAAAGAAATACTATCGACAGCAATTGAGAGATTTATACCAAATAAATTAACAAACGACGGAGCTGATCCTCCTTGGTACACAAAACAGGTTAGAACACTGTTACAGAAACAACGAAACCAATATGCCAAATTTAAACAGACGCAAAATCGTCAAGATTGGCGATCTTTTAGAGAAGCTCGAAATTTAGCGAGGACTTCAAAGAGAGATGCTTATAACAGTTTCCACAGCGAAACTTTGTCTCGAAACCTGGCAGAAAATCCAAAGAGACTCTGGTCGTATGTAAAGTATGTTAGCGGTAAGAAACAATCAGTGCCTTCTCTGCGCGACAGAAATGGAGATACTATGGAAGACAGTGCTGCCAAAGCAGAGTTACTAAACACAGCCTTCCGAAATGCCTTCACAAGAGAAGACGAAGTAAATATTCCAGAATTCGAATCGAGAACAGCTGCCAACATGAGCAACGTAGAAGCAAATATACTCGGAGTAGTGAAGCAACTTAAATCACTTAATAAAAGCAAGTCTTCTCGTCCAGACTATATACCAATAAGGTTCCTTTCGGAGTATCCTGATGCATAGCTTGATACTTAACAATCATATACGAGGGCTATCCACAAAGTACATTACGTTTTCGTTTGTGTCCGTTAGGGGCGGGGTTAGCGCGGCCATCTTGGTGTCATGGCATTCCGCACTCACAAGGGAATGGTCAGACTTGTCATGTCGAAACCTGTGTTGCTTTTTTTACCACTGTGAGTTAACATTGCAAGAAGTCTGTATGCAGAATTTTAGCTGCTGACATGACCTGGAAGTATGTAAACAATTTTATGAAGTAAGACATTATTGTACAACCCTGACCTCGCTCGCTACTTTATACCAACGCCATCTAGGGACAAGGTGGTGTTAGCTAATCGCCCCTCTCTTGCCACAGCAGTGAGAGAGCTGATTCCCCCAGTGAAAGCGATCGTATGATAATTAAACATTCGTTGACAAATATGGCTGATATGTTGTCTACAACATTTTTTCCAAATAGCTATGAAAAAGACACAAAAAAATATACAGTTTAGAACACGTCCAAATTTTATTTCTTGTAATTACCGCAAAAATGCGAAATATGGATACAATGTTCAAAACATAGATTTTTTGTGCACCAAGAACATACAAGCAAAGACGACATATGACAGCCCTGCGAATCACAGACGTTGTTAGATGTCCGTAGACAAAACTGGGCTGGTGTTAGGAATGAATCAGGCCTAGTATCAGAATATTTCGAGGAGTGCCACGCATATTTAATCAAATTCTGAAAGCGTGGGGAGGAAAATTGATAATGTACTACTGATTGCAGCTTGAGAATATTGTCACTGTGATAGACAGAAAATTGCAGTGATCTGCACACAATAATTTTCTCTGTTAGTTTTCTGTAAAATGCCTTCCACCGACGGAAAAATTCTCTGTCTAAAGGTTGAATTACGTTCGTCGTGCCGGGTGGAATCTGAAGTATCTCTACTTCTTTGTCAGGGTGGGCTCGAAATACAGCTTTTAATGAATCAGACCTTTTATGACCTGATCACGAATCTAGAAGGAGAAGAGATTTGTTCCCACAGAAAAGCATGACGCATGAAAAGTGTAACATTTTCATTTCCCATTTTTCCAGACTTCGATGCGTCTACCACAAGAGTGTTTGCGTAGAACATTGTTCTTTTGACACGTGGTCCAAAACGTCCAGTTTGTTCTTGAAGACACACATATAGTTTAGGAAGCAATGAACCATCCAGACTAATTATGGGCATTATAGTGTATGAATGGGTGAGTGCAGTCGTGGACTGTGCAATCGTCTCAAAAGGTTTTCCCCTTTGGATGACAGTGTTCTTTTCGCACACATTTCTTTTTTAAAACCTGACCGATCGGCATTTTACACGTACGATTCACTAAAAATAGTGATCTTATTTTTTGCATTCGTAAGAAAAGCTTCTATCATTTCGATTTGTGTCACTTGATTTTCCGACCTGTTTCTCGATACAAATTTTGTTATTTTTCTTGCCATAATTTTATGTGATCTTTTGAAGCGACTAATCCAACTTTGAGAAGCTGTAAATTCTTTAGCTCCTATCGCGTTGGCAATCTCTAACGCCCAATCACGCAAAGTTGTATCGCTGACACTAAATGACTGTTGTCTGGCATCAGTAAATAGCTCCAAAAGTCGCGCATTTATCTCCGTCGCAATTTCCAGTCGACGCTTACGTCGTCCAGCGACTTCCTTTTCCCAACTATACAATTCAAGTTCAGAACGGACAAAGCGATAGATATTTTGAACAGTACTGACACGTAGGGGTTTCTTACCACTTTCGTTCAACCAATACGTCACCGCTTTTTCTTTGTCTGATAAGGTAATTGTAGTTGCTGGTGTTACTTTCGGAGATAATTGATGATGGTACGTGGCACTATCACTCGAAGATTCTTCATGATTGCAACTTTCGTCGGTGGCTTCGCCGTCTGTAGATTCACAGTCTGCAATATCGAGTGTTTCAGTTATTTCTAGCCACATGTCTGAGCCATTTACGTGCTCGTCTAGAAGTGGTTTTTTTTTTGGTGACTTCCTGTTCATGTCAGCAGCTACAATTTTGTATACGGACCTTTTGCACAGTTAAATAACAGTGCTAAAAAAAGCAATACATGTTTCGGCATGACAAGTCTGACCATTCCCTTGTCGGTCGGCATAGTGCCGTGCTAGTGAGAGGTTCGTGCTGTACTCCGTTGAGTTACTATGACAGTTTGAAATGTCAGCGTTAATTGAAAATGCCGCGAAGTGTGAAGTGCGTGCTGTAATAAGATTTCTGACTGCAAAAAACTGTACACCGATAGAAATGTATCGGCAGCTTTGTGAAGTGTATGGGGACAACATAATCACTGAAGGTGGGGTGCGTCAATGGGTCATAAAATTTAAAAATGCCGAACTAACGTTCACGACGAAGAGCGAAGTGGAAGACCCAGCATAGTGACTGCCGAACTTGTCGAAAAAGTTGATGCCGCGGTCCGTGAAAACCGTAATTTCACAATAACGGAACTCTCTATGAGTTTTCCACAAATTTCACGAAGTTTGTTGCACGAAATCATTACCGAAAAGCTTGGTTACCACAAGTTTTGTGCAAGATGGATACCAAAAATCTTGACAGACATTCACAAAAATCAGCGAATGGCTGCAGCGTTAACGTTTTTGGACGTTTACGAGAAAGATGGCGACTCATTACTCGATCGCATCGTTACTGATGACGAAACGTAGGTTAAGCATGTAAACTACGAGACAAAATTGCAGTCAATGCAGTGGGGGCACACAAATTCCCCCCAAAAACCCAAGAAATGCATGCAGACAATGTCGGCAAGGAAGGTGATGGCGACTGTCTTTTGGGACAGAAAAGGTGTGATTTTTGTGGATTTCCTGGAAAGAGGCACTACAATAAACTCTCAAAGGTATTGCCAAACTCTGCACAACCTCAGAAGAGCAATACAAAACAAGCGCAGGGGAGAGTTGGGCTCAAAGGACTTGCTGATTCACGACAACGCCCGGGCCCACACGGCAAATACCACTCGTGAAGTTCTCGAATCTTTTAAGTGGGAGTTGTTTCCTCATCCGCCGTACAGTCCCGACCTGGCACCGAGCGACTTCCACTTATTCCCAGCAATGAAGAAGTGGTTGGTTATGCAGCGTTTTGATGACGACGCACAGCTTCAAGAAGAGGTAACGACGTGGTTGAAGGCGCAGGCGGCCGAATTATACGACGAAGGAATTTCCAAGCTCATCCATCGCTACGATAAGTGCCTTAATTTAAATGGCAACTATGTAGAAAGCTAGTATTTAAGTGTAGCTTTCATCTGTATATAATAAAAAAAATTTCCAATACTTTATTTATTTTTAATTCCAAAACGTAATGTACTTTGTGGATAGCCCTCGTACAACCGTTCGCTCGACGAAAGATCCGTACCCAAAGACCGGAAAGTTGCATAGGTCACACCAATATTCAAGAAAGGTAGTAGGAGTAATCCACTAAATTACAAGCTCATATCGTTAAAGTCGATATGCAGCAGGATTTTGGCACATACATTATGTTCAAACATTATGAATTACCTCGAAGAAAACTCTATTGACACACAGTCAACATGGGTTTAGAAAACATCGTTCCTATGAAACACAACTAGGTCTTTATTCACATGAAGTGTTGAGTGCTACTGAGAAAGGATTTCAGATAGATTCCGTATTTCTGGATTTCCGGAAGGCTTTTGACACGATACCACACAAGCGGCTTGTAGTGAAATTGCGTGCTTATGAAATATCGTCTCAGTTATGTGACTGGATTTGTGATTTCCTGTCAGAGAGGTCACAGTTCGTAGTAATTGACGGAAAGTCGTCGAGTAAAACAGAAGTGATTTCTGGCGTTCCCCAAGGTAGTGTTATAGGCCCTTTGCTGTTTCTTATCTATATAAACGATTTAGGACACAATCTGAGCAGCCGTCTTCGGTTGTTTGCATATGACACCACTGGCGATGTGCACCCACGCTTTCGATCTGTTAATACACACCCCACGATCACCATCTATACTGAATGTCACGGTATTTGTGTGGAAGACCACTTCATTCAGACGCGATACCATACCTTGATTTATAAAGGTTGTATAGTTTTTAACATGGATATCCACAGCAATACTTGTGTGTACCTGTAGAACCAAGACTGCGTTTAATGTGGTTCTACAGTAACATAGTCGTTGCGATCGTGTTTTTAACATTTAGTGGCTTGTAAGACGATTTTGTCTCCCTTTTCGCTCAGTATTGTATGGTATGGCCAGTATTCAGTTATTGACGAATTATTATACTTTGTAGGGGATGTGCAATAGAATTACTGTGATCAGTGGGCTTATAAAGTATGTGTGCTGTGGTCAGCGTTCCGAAAAGTACAAAGAAAATGACTACCTACTGTCGTAATGGGAGGTATGGAATTGACGTGGGAAACTGTGATAGCCGTAAGGGGAATGAAAATTTTATTTACGTGGGAAATTAGGTTCCAGTCACAATAAAGATGTAGATTTTCCTACTTCTAGAGCCACAGTCATCGGGAGGGGGTGTTTCCAATACTTCACACAATGTTGAATGTCATCAGATTGAGACTACAATCGTAGTATTTAATTGTAAGTACAGTGATAAATATGTGACTGGTTTCCTAGGACTATTCTGCCTGGCATGCAAGAAGTACGTGGCAAAAGTAGCCTGTGGCTGGAACGATTGACATTTCCGGCTTACATCGACAGCCATTGGATCTAGATGGGCTGGAGTACAAGAATGCAGCTGTCTAACCTTGTCACCCTCTAGCCAGGTGAACAGCGAACTAATACTCATTATGTGCTGGGCAAGCTTCATGATCACGTGTGTTCTCCATGGAAATTTGAGAAGATCCAATACGGACATGTGTTTGTGCTGGACAATTATTCCTTCCCATATAGACTGACCAGTTGACTGCTTCTGCATATTGCCCGTCTTTATTTGGTTGAGGGAAGATAGAATATGATGAGTGTTGTGTGCATTTAGATGGCAAAAAACAGGTGTAAGAGACGTTTGCTGGCTCTATAGACGTGAGAAATATCTTAGTCGACATTTCAAAGTACTAGATTTACTAGTGATACAGGGAAAGATACTGCACGATAAACCATGTTTCGGTGTTGGCAGCTGTGGGCTTGACCAACGTTGTTTTTGCTCCCCTTATACAATCAAATCAAATCAAATCAATGCAACGACAAGGATGGTTTTAAATATATTTATATTATTGAGATAGATATTCATTAAAAAATATGAGTGGAGCTACCAGTTTTCTCTATCTTTTCGAGTTTTCACATAGAGATCTTCGCAGATGAGGTAAGTATCTAGTTATTCAGTGATTTGCAGCACATCCCACCTAGCTGCACTTCACTAAAGTTTCTTGTTTCCAGAGATATAATTTCCACTCTTTATCTTCGGAACTATGCTGTGCAAGCGATCGGTAGGATACTGCTCTGTGGACGATATCGAGAGCTATCAAGTAAATTGCATGATATTTTGGCAAAGCAAGTGAAAATACATATGTTCTTGTAGTCCCAGAGCCAGGAGATGGCTGTAGAAAGCATGGCAACAAGCAAGCAAGCAGATTGGGGCTGGAAACAGTAACGCCTTTGTGCTGGGAGAACCAACCCAGTCTTTGTACACCAGTACAGAGAGTGACTGTAGTCCGTTGAGGGCACATTGATCACGTATCAGGCAAGCGTGTGCAGGGGCAGTTGATTCGTGACTGTTGGCTGTGGTGGATGACCAACCAACCTTCGGAAAATATCTAGGACTGTGACGACTATATACAGTGCATGTGCTTATGTTGTTTTGGGATCTGTCTGTCTTCACAGTATATGTACAAGTGTCTAGTGGCCGATAGCTATGTGCAGAATGCAGAAGTGGTGATTTTGTACGGTGGAGGATACAAATTATGTTCACTACATCAGATATGGTATATGGTGATATAGCCCAGTTGGAGATCGAATTCACGCTGAAATATTCCAGCTTTCCTTGATAGTAGCAGACCAGTGTAACTGAGGAAGTGTCTTTGACGATACTTTCCGTATTTCATGGTCTATAGACCAATTTTGCACGGTTTAACTGTCAGTGTAATACAGCTTCGGTATGGTTTCTTTTTCGATCTGTACAAAATAATTTTGCTGCTCAAAGTCTCGTAATTTATCTGTCTGTAGAAAATGGGGACAGTGCTTCCACTCCACACTGGCAGCAGCAGCAGTTTGATGGGTAAATTCAGTAAGAACCAATCAGAATGCTCCATTCACAAGAAGCTCCATGATGCTATAGAGTCACAAACATCCTTTGTGCGGGGCATGGGAGCCTCTGCAGATTGGATCGAACAAGACGGGGGCAAGGTATTTACAGAAAGTTCTGTGTCGTCGGAGAGTCATCTGATATCTTCTTTGTTCAAGTTTTCAGAGACAACTCCAAGCAGACCATCCTCAGACAGGTGGAATGCTGTCCTTCACCCACCATTGTGGTTTTAGAGCATCTCCAGACCAGCAGCTGTAGGACAGCGAAAATTCACCGAAAATCCCAGCCATTTTTCTCGTCTATAGGACAGTGCTTGGAATTCTGTTTGTATGACTGTTCTAATTTTCCCATCTGTGCTTAGACAGCTGTGTGCTTCGAAAATGGGGGAAAATAATGTCCCTGATTCCAGCAGAAAATATAAACTAAGCCTGCTCACTATTTCAGAAAAGTGATGAACATCACGGCAGCTGTAGGACCCAGAAATTTTCTCTCTCTCTCTCTCTCTGGCAGTGCCTTCAAACAATTAGCTAAAGCTCGAGAAGTGGTTAGCGTCTTGTTTAGAGTTCCAAAGATACTTATTTCGCCTTCCAAATATTGTCGTTTTGGGGTGTAAAATCAAATATCGGAGCTGATATCGGTTTCGGGATTTTTCCCACAACAGTGTGTGATGTGTCTCGGGGAGGTTTCACAAGTGTGTCACAATCTTTTCTTTAGTGTCTGTGTTCTAGTGCTGTGATGGTAGTATTCCTGAAATAAAAAGTGTACTTACATCAAAAATTGTTTAACTGTTCTTGCGTCATCTGCAGAGCTCTCTCACTCTCTTTGTACACTGGCACATTTAGTTCCTGTGATATCTTCAAGTTATGTATGTAGCAGTATACCACAGATAGCTTGTACATCAGATGTAATGAGTCTCGAAGCAGTTCGTGTTCAATGACAAAGGGTATCTATGGGGTAGGGATGGGAAGGAGGAAGGCTGCAGATACTTCCAACACGACAAGGAGTACTTAGAGTATGGCCGCCCCTGCACCTACTGCATGGCTGTGCCGTGAGCCCGGTACGTGGGCTGTCTTCCAGTGGATGCCAAGACTCTGGGATGAACATCTTGCCTCTTGCACTTCAGAAGACTGACTGGAGTTTTATTGAATGATCTACAGTTACAGCACACGCATTTACCAGCATGACTTGCACTTGGGGCATTTTCATGTCTCGCATGAAAACATAGTACACACATGTACCATGAATTTGGAGGAATTCGGCGATGACGTGCAGGAGTCCTCTCCTTATTAGGCCCATCCTGCTGCACCTTCATTATTTCATGGAGCGCATTTGTCTTCTTCATACATTCACCAGATAACATCGCTTTCCCAACATCGTGAAGGTGGCTATCGACACAGTCCTCAGCTGCATGATTACAGCTAATAAACCTGTTAAATTCCTCCTTCTTCAGCACAGACATCTCATCTATTGAAAACATACTAGACACAGTGTTGTGAACTGGGTCAGTTGTACTCTGGATCTCATGGTGAACACACTGGATAGAGGTATTGTGCATGACAATTCAAATTGTTTAAATAAACAATGCATACAAAATAAAGACTTACATCCATCCTATTCAGCAACCCAGCACAGAGTGAGTCCTTTTCCCATCAACTTCCAGATGTTGAAGGGGAGGGGAGGGGGAGGGGATGGGGTTGGGTTAGTGAATGTAGCCCAATTGACCTATTTTCCTACCAAAATTGGAACTTCCCGCCATGAAGTCACTGTGATGTTGCCACATCATAGCCGCCATCTTGACAAATTTGGCAACATTGCAGAGGGGAGCTGTGCTCTCTTTGTTCCACTGCTGACACAGTCTCTCACATTACACAGGTTTGTGGTTGGTCCCTGAAGTAATAAATGTAAACTTTTGATTTTTAACACACTGTCTACCAAATAAGCTGATATGAAGCAAGACTTCTCCTTGAGAAAGGTATACCTGGTGAGAAAAAGATAAACTTCATACAGAGTGTGAGAACAGTTCTGTCATGACATAACCTTCTAACTTCCATGTGTGTCGACAAAAACTCTGCCATTTGACAAAATACTTGCCATTTCCTCATACAGTATTGAAAATTTTTGATAATTGGTAGTGTGAACGTTAATAAAGGTAACTATTTTCACTGGGCTGTAAGGTGTAGAATTTTTTGCATGCACTTAACAATGATTCAATTATTACAAGCAACGATGGTGCCATCTGTTATTTTAATTTAACGCAGCAGGTGAAGTACTTTCTCAATAAGTACTGTGCAAAGTAAAGAAAACTGCTTCCAAATGGCCTACCGAGATTTCGTTTGGCACCCGCAACAGTGTAATACCTGGTGGGTGCGTAACTTGACGAGCAGCAGATCTGCACAGGCGCGGGCGAACACGGGTGTGCCGGCCGCAGTGGCCGAGTGGTTCTAGGCGCTACAGTCTGGAGCCGGGCGACCACTACGGTCGCAGGTTCGAATCCTGCCTCGGGCATGGATGTGTGTGCTGACCACAGAAGTTAAGTCCCATAGTGCTCAGAGCCATTTGAACCATTTTGAACGCCAGCTGTGGCAGGTCACCGCGCGGTCTGGTGGGCCTCGGTTCGGCTCCACCGGCTGACCAGGGAGTGCGATTCGAGGTTCTCTGAAAAACTGATAGAAGCCGACCTTGGGGAAGATCAGTTTGGATTCCATAGAAATGTTGGAACACGTGAGGCAATACTGACCCTAAGACTTATCTTAGAAAATAGATTAAGGAAAGGCAAACCTACATCCCTAGCATTTGTTGACTTAGAGAAAGCTTTTGATAATGTTGACTGGAATACTCTCTTTCAAATTCTGAAGGTGCTAGGGGTAAAATACAGGGAGCGAAAGACTATTTACAATTTGTACAGAAACCAGGTGGCAGTTATCAGAGTCGAGGGGCATGAAAGAGAAGTATTGGTTGGGAATGAAGTGAGACAGGGTTGTAGCCTATCCCCGATGTTATTCAATCTGTATATATAGCAAGCAGTAAAGGAAACAAAAGAAAAATTCGGAGTTGGAATTAAAATCCATGGAGAATAAATAAAAACTATGAGGTTCGCCGATGACATTGTAATTCGGTCAGATACAGCAAAGGACCTGGAAGAGCAGCTGGACGGAATGGACAGTGTCTTCAAAGGAGGATATAAGATGAACATCAACAAAAGCAAATCGAGAATAATGGAATGCAGTCGAATTAAATCGGGTGATGCTGCGGGAATTAGATTAGGAAATGAGACGCTTAAAGTAGTAAATGAGTTTTGCTATTTGGGGAGCAAAATAACTGATGATGGTCGAAGTAGATAGGATATAAAATGTAGACTGGCAATGGCAAGGAAAGCGCTTCTGAAGAAGAAAAATTTGTTAACATCGAGTGTAGATTTAAATGTCAGCAAGTCGTTTCTGAAAGTATTTGTATGGAGTGTAGCCATGTATGGAAGTGAAACGTGGACGATAAATGGTTTAGACAAGAAGAAAATAGAAGCTTTCGAAATGTGGTGCTACAGAAGAATGCTAAAGATTAGATGGGTAGATGGGTAATGAGGGGCGTATAGAATAGAATTGGAGAGAAGAGAAATTTATGGCACAACTTGACTAGAAGAAGGGATCGGTTGGTAGGGTATATTCTGAGGCATCAAGGGATCACCAATTTAGTATTGAAGGGCGCCGTGGTGGGTAAAAATCGTAGAGGGAGACCAAGAGACGAATACACTAAACAGTTTCAGAAGGATGTAGGTTGCAGTAGGTACTGGGAGATGAAGAACCTTGCACAGGATAGAGTAGCATGGAGAGCTGCATCAAACCAGTTTCTGGACTGAAGACCACAACAAGAAATAACTGCAAAATTCGTAATGCCACTTTTGTTTTCTGCTGACATATTTTTCGTTGTTGTGAATACATAATTTTATCTATGAACTGACATATTTTCATAATACTTGAGGACATGAAGTAAATACAGACCTTCTTGAAGTCAGAAGTCGGTAATGTCCTACTAATTCGTGTTAAAATAGGCACAATCGTCTTACAGACACTTAATGCTTTATTAAGATAGATTGCCGTCGTAATGTTTCTTTAGTAAATTGAATTTAATTTGTATTAGTACAGTGAATATTTTAGTTGCATTTTCCATTAATTTATTGAATGCAATAGTAATCATCAGAAAGAAATTAATCAGCAACAGTATATTCTTACACAATATCTAAAACAATCTTACAATGCTAAAGTAATTTGCAAATTCTACGCCTGTAGAAACCTACTGGTTCTAACGATGTCATTAAACAAGTGTAGTTTGAAGAGCATTTTCGTCTAGAAATAAGTTGCCTTAGCGGTTGATCGATCAGGATCGGGAAAGGCAAAATTTTACGAGTATGCGATCAGAGGAACAAACGCCTGAGAGATGACTTCCCTATCAATCTCCCGGATAGTTTTGCTTCTCAACTCAACAGAGTGCGTTATTATGCAGTGGCACACGTGATGTAGCTTTGTCGGTCGACTTTCTCGCACTGCGACCAAAAGGTGTCTCAATTGTTGGCATCAAAAGCCAGCTGTGATAGACACATCCTTGTGGAAGAAGCAGTAGCACATGTGATGTAGTTTTGTCGGTGGATTTCCTTGCACTGCGACCAAAAGGTGTCTCAATTGTTGGCATCAAATTCCAGCTGTGATGGACACATCCTTCTCGAAGAATTCTTAGTGCAAAACACACTTTTGGAGCTATCAGATGGAAAATATTATGTTCACACTACCCCTTGGTCGAGTTAGGTCTTTTGGTAGGACTCAACCCTTCATTTCTTCTTAGGAAATTAACTATGAACGCATCATAACTTTTCACTAGCAATAGTATTGCATAGGAATGCTCAATGAGCTACCTGATGACGTTCAAGCAAAACGTGAATAGTAGTAATTCTGTTCATTTTTGTTGTTTCGAGTTAGAGCGTGCAGTACTCCTACACCAGACTCCTGAACCTTGCCCGTTGAATGCAAATCTCGCATGATGGTTAAATGGTAATCCCTCACTTATATCAGTAGTCGAGACGTCCTTAATGTGGAAAATCATTCATGCCAGAACGATCTTTGTTAAAATAAGAATATCTTTTCTTGGCGCATTTTTTCCAAAAGCACTCGCGCTGCACACAGTTCAAATCTTTGAGCTGCTTCCTCTGCATTTATTCCTCTATTGTACCAAAAGTAAATATTGTGTTGCAGATGTAACACCTTTCTTCACTTGCGACCAAATTTTACAACGCTTAACAGTAGTTCATGGTTTTCAAGTATGTAACCTCCAATCTTTAACTTCAAGATGATAACTAAAACTTCAAATTCGAAAATTCCAGCTGATACAAACACTGAGAGCGTCGCGCCGCGTTCACCTGTGCGGCGCCCGATTTCAGGCAGCGGGTGGCGTCTGGCCGGTGGCCGATAGACGGTGCAGAGCGAGGAAACGCTCGAGTGTAAGCTGTTCTGATCGCGACGCAGCCACGAGCTTTCCTGCGGAATTGTTTCTGGAAGTATTTGCTATTAAAGGTGGACAGAATTTGAAGCGAATTATGTTAGGTGTTCAATTGAACTCGTAACTTTAGACGAGGGCCGAAATGTGCTTTAAAAAATGTGACAGATACAGTCGGACGCGAACACGAGACTAGTAAGTTTGGACTACACGACGATTACCACTTTTTTTTTTTTTTAAATCTCATTTTGTTCGGTTTTGTTCGTTGCATCTGCTCGGGGCGGACGTCGTAATACATCCGTTGAAGTTCGTTGTTGATCGATTAACTCAGTTTTTTCGTTACAGAGGGCAGCTAACCCTCTGACCGAACATGCTGAGCTACCGTGCCGGCTGCCATTAGACCACAGGCTCACACAACACGACAACGTCTCTGAAGTAGCCACCACTTCCTCCTGACACTTCCACATCTTACCGCGTTGCCAGATTGTGCAGATGGCCGGACTTAGGGTTGTCAGGGGCTGTCGGTTTCATTTGCCACCGTAAGTGAACGACTCGGACTTAGTCTCTGTGGCTACCGGCCGGTGTTCAGTTTTTATGTCTAAGACTGTACATGAAACTGATTAGACCAGTGATGTTTAGGTCCATGTACATGATTCTGATGGGACATCTGCTGTGGAGGTCCATGTGCTCGATAATGATTAAGCAAGCCTGTGTGATGTACGGAGTTCCATAGCTAGCAGGTCATATAGAACACTTATCATACACAATGATCCATGATACACACGCACTGCTGACCTTGATGGAGAATACTGGCTTGAGACTCACGGAGATATTAAAAAACTTGCGCCACTGTACAGGAATGCGAGACCCTCGAACGATCCCTTCACCCTAAACCTGGGAAACTACGATCACAACTATAAGTGGAAACGTAATCGCCACAGAACACTCCTTCATAGGGACAATTAATCACCTATGGCTAGCACCAGGGGCTTGAAGCGAGCCTGTGCTGCCCGTCCGGGGCCTTAGTCACGGCTGGCAAAATTTTCAATACTGTATGAGGAAATGGCAAGTATTTTGTCAAATGGCAGAGTTTTTGTCGACACACATGGAAGTTAGAAGGTTATGTCATGACAGAACTGTTCTCACACTCTGTATGAAGTTTATCTTTTTCTCACCAGGTATACCTTTCTCAAGGAGAAGTCTTGCTTCATATCAGCTTATTTGGTAGACATTGTGTTAAAAATCAAAAGTTTACATTTATTACTTCAGGGACCAACCACAAACCTGTGTAATGTGAGAGACTGTGTCAGCAGTGGAACAAAGAGAGCACAGCTCCCCTCTGCAATGTTGCCAAATTTGTCAAGATGGCGGCTATGATGTGGCAACATCACAGTGACTTCATGGCGGGAAGTTCCAATTTTGGTAGGAAAATAGGTCAATTGGGCTACATTCACTAACCCAACCCCATCACCTCCCCCTCCCCTCCCCTTCAACATCTGGAAGTTGATGGGAAAAGGACTCACTCTGTGCTGGGTTGCTGAATAGGATGGATGTAAGTCTTTATTTTGCATGCATTGTTTATTTAAACAATTTGAATTGTCATGCACAATACCTCTATCCAGTGTGTTCACCATGAGATCCAGAGTACAACTGACCCAGTTCACAACACTGTGTCTAGTATGTTTTCAATAGATGAGATGTCTGTGCTGAAGAAGGAGGAATTTAACAGGTTTATTAGCTGTAATCATGCAGCTGAGGACTGTGTCGATAGCCACCTTCACGATGTTGGGAAAGCGATGTTATTTGGTGAATGTATGAAGAAGACAAATGCGCTCCATGAAATAATGAAGGTGCAGCAGGATGGGCCTAATAAGGAGAGGACTCCTGCACGTCATCGCCGAATTCCTCCAAATTCATGGTACATGTGTGTACTATGTTTTCATGCGAGACATGAAAATGCCCCAAGTGCAAGTCATGCTGGTAAATGCGTGTGCTGTAACTGTAGATCATTCAATAAAACTCCAGTCAGTCTTCTGAAGTGCAAGAGGCAAGATGTTCATCCCAGAGTCTTGGCATCCACTGGAAGACAGCCCACGTACCGGGCTCACGGCACAGCCATGCAGTAGGTGCAGGGGCGGCCATACTCTAAGTACTCCTTGTCGTGTTGGAAGTATCTGCAGCCTTCCTCCTTCCCATCCCTACCCCATAGATACCCTTTGTCATTGAACACGAACTGCTTCGAGACTCATTACATCTGATGTACAAGCTATCTGTGGTATACTGCTACATACATAACTTGAAGATATCACAGGAACTAAATGTGCCAGTGTACAAAGAGAGTGAGAGAGCTCTGCAGATGACGCAAGAACAGTTAAACAATTTTTGATGTAAGTACACTTTTTATTTCAGGAATACTACCATCACAGCACTAGAACACAGACACTAAAGAAAAGATTGTGACACACTTGTGAAACCTCCCCGAGACACATCACACACTGTTGTGGGAAAAATCCCGAAACCGATATCAGCTCCGATATTTGATTTTACACCCCAAAACGACAATATTTGGAAGGCGAAATAAGTATCTTTGGAACTCTAAACAAGACGCTAACCACTTCTCGAGCTTTAGCTAATTGTTTGAAGGCACTGCCAGAGAGAGAGAGAGAGAGAAAATTTCTGGGTCCTACAGCTGCCGTGATGTTCATCACTTTTCTGAAATAGTGAGCAGGCTTAGTTTATATTTTCTGCTGGAATCAGGGACATTATTTTCCCCCATTTTCGAAGCACACAGCTGTCTAAGCACAGATGGGAAAATTAGAACAGTCATACAAACAGAATTCCAAGCACTGTCCTATAGACGAGAAAAATGGCTGGGATTTTCGGTGAATTTTCGCTGTCCTACAGCTGCTGGTCTGGAGATGCTCTAAAACCACAATGGTGGGTGAAGGACAGCATTCCACCTGTCTGAGGATGGTCTGCTTGGAGTTGTCTCTGAAAACTTGAACAAAGAAGATATCAGATGACTCTCCGACGACACAGAACTTTCTGTAAATACCTTGCCCCCGTCTTGTTCGATCCAATCTGCAGAGGCTCCCATGCCCCGCACAAAGGATGTTTGTGACTCTATAGCATCATGGAGCTTCTTGTGAATGGAGCATTCTGATTGGTTCTTACTGAATTTACCCATCAAACTGCTGCTGCTGCCAGTGTGGAGTGGAAGCACTGTCCCCATTTTCTACAGACAGATAAATTACGAGACTTTGAGCAGCAAAATTATTTTGTACAGATCGAAAAAGAAACCATACCGAAGCTGTATTACACTGACAGTTAAACCGTGCAAAATTGGTCTATAGACCATGAAATACGGAAAGTATCGTCAAAGACACTTCCTCAGTTACACTGGTCTGCTACTATCAAGGAAAGCTGGAATATTTCAGCGTGAATTCGATCTCCAACTGGGCTATATCACCATATACCATATCTGATGTAGTGAACATAATTTGTATCCTCCACCGTACAAAATCACCACTTCTGCATTCTGCACATAGCTATCGGCCACTAGACACTTGTACATATACTGTGAAGACAGACAGATCCCAAAACAACATAAGCACATGCACTGTATATAGTCGTCACAGTCCTAGATATTTTCCGAAGGTTGGTTGGTCATCCACCACAGCCAACAGTCACGAATCAACTGCCCCTGCACACGCTTGCCTGATACGTGATCAATGTGCCCTCAACGGACTACAGTCACTCTCTGTACTGGTGTACAAAGACTGGGTTGGTTCTCCCAGCACAAAGGCGTTACTGTTTCCAGCCCCAATCTGCTTGCTTGCTTGTTGCCATGCTTTCTACAGCCATCTCCTGGCTCTGGGACTACAAGAACATATGTATTTTCACTTGCTTTGCCAAAATATCATGCAATTTACTTGATAGCTCTCGATATCGTCCACAGAGCAGTATCCTACCGATCGCTTGCACAGCATAGTTCCGAAGATAAAGAGTGGAAATTATATCTCTGGAAACAAGAAACTTTAGTGAAGTGCAGCTAGGTGGGATGTGCTGCAAATCACTGAATAACTAGATACTTACCTCATCTGCGAAGATCTCTATGTGAAAACTCGAAAAGATAGAGAAAACTGGTAGCTCCACTCATATTTTTTAATGAATATCTATCTCAATAATATAAATATATTTAAAACCATCCTTGTCGTTGCATTGATTTGATTTGATTTGATTGTATAAGGGGAGCAAAAACAACATTGGTCAAGCCCACAGCTGCCAACACCGAAACATGGTTTATCGTGCAGTATCTTTCCCTGTATCACTAGTAAATCTAGTACTTTGAAATGTCGACTAAGATATTTCTCACGTCTATAGAGCCAGCAAACGTCTCTTACACCTGTTTTTTGCCATCTAAATGCACACAACACTCATCATATTCTATCTTCCCTCAACCAAATAAAGACGGGCAATATGCAGAAGCAGTCAACTGGTCAGTCTATATGGGAAGGAATAATTGTCCAGCACAAACACATGTCCGTATTGGATCTTCTCAAATTTCCATGGAGAACACACGTGATCATGAAGCTTGCCCAGCACATAATGAGTATTAGTTCGCTGTTCACCTGGCTAGAGGGTGACAAGGTTAGACAGCTGCATTCTTGTACTCCAGCCCATCTAGATCCAATGGCTGTCGATGTAAGCCGGAAATGTCAATCGTTCCAGCCACAGGCTACTTTTGCCACGTACTTCTTGCATGCCAGGCAGAATAGTCCTAGGAAACCAGTCACATATTTATCACTGTACTTACAATTAAATACTACGATTGTAGTCTCAATCTGATGACATTCAACATTGTGTGAAGTATTGGAAACACCCCCTCCCGATGACTGTGGCTCTAGAAGTAGGAAAATCTACATCTTTATTGTGACTGGAACCTAATTTCCCACGTAAATAAAATTTTCATTCCCCTTACGGCTATCACAGTTTCCCACGTCAATTCCATACCTCCCATTACGACAGTAGGTAGTCATTTTCTTTGTACTTTTCGGAACGCTGACCACAGCACACATACTTTATAAGCCCACTGATCACAGTAATTCTATTGCACATCCCCTACAAAGTATAATAATTCGTCAATAACTGAATACTGGCCATACCATACAATACTGAGCGAAAAGGGAGACAAAATCGTCTTACAAGCCACTAAATGTTAAAAACACGATCGCAACGACTATGTTACTGTAGAACCACATTAAACGCAGTCTTGGTTCTACAGGTACACACAAGTATTGCTGTGGATATCCATGTTAAAAACTATACAACCTTTATAAATCAAGGTATGGTATCGCGTCTGAATGAAGTGGTCTTCCACACAAATACCGTGACATTCAGTATAGATGGTGATCGTGGGGTGTGTATTAACAGATAGAAAGCGTGGGTGCACATCGCCAGTGGTGTCATCTGCAAACAACCGAAGACGGCTGCTCAGATTGTGTCCTAAATCGTTTATATAGATAAGAAACAGCAAAGGGCCTATAACACTACCTTGGGGAACGCCAGAAATCACTTCTGTTTTACTCGACGACTTTCCGTCAATTACTACGAACTGTGACCTCTCTGACAGGAAATCACAAATCCAGTCACATAACTGAGACGATATTTCATAAGCACGCAATTTCACTACAAGCCGCTTGTGTGGTATCGTGTCAAAAGCCTTCCGGAAATCCAGAAATACGGAATCTATCTGAAATCCTTTCTCAGTAGCACTCAACACTTCATGTGAATAAAGACCTAGTTGTGTTTCATAGGAACGAGGTTTTCTAAACCCATGTTGACTGTGTGTCAATAGAGTTTTCTTCGAGGTAATTCATAATGTTTGAACATAATGTATGTGCCAAAATCCTGCTGCATATCGACTTTAACGATATGAGCTTGTAATTTAGTGGATTACTCCTACTACCTTTCTTGAATATTGGTGTGACCTATGCAACTTTCCGGTCTTTGGGTACGGATCTTTCGTCGAGCGAACGGTTGTACGAGGGCTATCCACAAAGTACATTACGTTTTGGAATTAAAAATAAATAAAGTATTGGGAAATTTTTTTATTAGATACAGATGAAAGCTACACTTAAATACTAGCTGTCTACATAGTTGCCATTTAAATTAAGGCACTTATCGTAGCGATGGATGAGCTTGGAAATTCCTTCGTCGTATAATTCGGCCGCCTGCGCCTTCAACCACGTGGTTACCTCTTCTTGAAGCTGTGCGTCGTCATCAAAACGCTGCATAACCAACCACTTCTTCATTGCTGGGAATAAGTGGAAGTCGCTCGGTGCCAGGTCGGGACTGTACGGCGGATGAGGAAACAACTCCCACTTAAAAGATTTGAGAACTTCACGAGTGGTATTTGCCGTGTGGGCCCGGGCGTTGTCGTGAATCAGCAAGTCCTTTGAGCCCAACTTTCCCCTGCGCTTGTTTTGTATTGCTCTTCTGAGGTTGTGCAGAGTTTGGCAATACCTATGAGAGTTTATTGTAGTGCCTCTTTCCAGGAAATCCACAAAAATCACACCTTTTCTGTCCCAAAAGACAGTCGCCATCACCTTCCTTGCCGACATTGTCTGCATGCATTTCTTGGGTTTCTGGGGGGAATTTGTGTGCCCCCACTGCATTGACTGCAATTTTGTCTCGTAGTTTACATGCTTAACCTACGTTTCGTCATCAGTAACGATGCGATCGAGTAATGAGTCGCCATCTTTCTCGTAAACGTCCAAAAACGTTAACGCTGCAGCCATTCGCTGATTTTTGTGAATCTCTGTCAAGATTTTTGGTATCCATCTTGCACAAAACTTGTGGTAACCAAGCTTTTCGGTAATGATTTCGTGCAACAAACTTCGTGAAATTTGTGGAAAACTCATAGAGAGTTCCGTTATTGTGAAATTACGGTTTTCACGGACCGCGGCATCAACTTTTTCGACAAGTTCGGCAGTCACTATGCTGGGTCTTCCACTTCGCTCTTCGTCGTGAACGTTAGTTCGGCATTTTTAAATTTTATGACCCATTGACGCACCCCACCTTCAGTGATTATGTTGTCCCCATACACTTCACAAAGCTGCCGATACATTTCTATCGGTGTACAGTTTTTTGCAGTCAGAAATCTTAT
This sequence comes from Schistocerca piceifrons, assembly GCF_021461385.2. NCBI lineage: Eukaryota > Metazoa > Arthropoda > Insecta > Orthoptera > Acrididae > Schistocerca > Schistocerca piceifrons. Next base: position 419,104,651 of record NC_060149.1, on the reverse strand, counting down.
TACAGCACGCACTTCACACTTCGCGGCATTTTCAATTAGCGCTGACATTTCAAACTGTCACAGTAACTCAACGGAGTACAGCACGAACCTCTCACTAGCACGGCACTATGCCGACCGACAAGGGAATGGTCAGACTTGTCATGCCGAAACATGTATTGCTTTTTTTAGCACTGTTATTTAACTGTGCAAAAGGTCCGTATACAAAATTGTAGCTGCTGACATGAACAGGAAGTCACCAAAAAAAAAACCACTTCTAGACGAGCACGTAAATGGCTCAGACATGTGGCTAGAAATAACTGAAACACTCGATATTGCAGACTGTGAATCTACAGACGGCGAAGCCACCGACGAAAGTTGCAATCATGAAGAATCTTCGAGTGATAGTGCCACGTACCATCATCAATTATCTCCGAAAGTAACACCAGCAACTACAATTACCTTATCAGACAAAGAAAAAGCGGTGACGTATTGGTTGAACGAAAGTGGTAAGAAACCCCTACGTGTCAGTACTGTTCAAAATATCTATCGCTTTGTCCGTTCTGAACTTGAATTGTATAGTTGGGAAAAGGAAGTCGCTGGACGACGTAAGCGTCGACTGGAAATTGCGACGGAGATAAATGCGCGACTTTTGGAGCTATTTACTGATGCCAGACAACAGTCATTTAGTGTCAGCGATACAACTTTGCGTGATTGGGCGTTAGAGATTGCCAACGCGATAGGAGCTAAAGAATTTACAGCTTCTCAAAGTTGGATTAGTCGCTTCAAAAGATCACATAAAATTATGGCAAGAAAAATAACAAAATTTGTATCGAGAAACAGGTCGGAAAATCAAGTGACACAAATCGAAATGATAGAAGCTTTTCTTACGAATGCAAAAAATAAGATCACTATTTTTAGTGAATCGTACGTGTAAAATGCCGATCGGTCAGGTTTTAAAAAAGAAATGTGTGCGAAAAGAACACTGTCATCCAAAGGGGAAAACCTTTTGAGACGATTGCACAGTCCACGACTGCACTCACCCATTCATACACTATAATGCCCATAATTAGTCTGGATGGTTCATTGCTTCCTAAACTATATGTGTGTCTTCAAGAACAAACTGGACGTTTTGGACCACGTGTCAAAAGAACAATGTTCTACGCAAACACTCTTGTGGTAGACGCATCGAAGTCTGGAAAAATGGGAAATGAAAATGTTACACTTTTCATGCGTCATGCTTTTCTGTGGGAACAAATCTCTTCTCCTTCTAGATTCGTGATCAGGTCATAAAAGGTCTGATTCATTAAAAGCTGTATTTCGAGCCCACCCTGACAAAGAAGTAGAGATACTTCAGATTCCACCCGGCACGACGAACGTAATTCAACCTTTAGACAGAGAATTTTTCCGTCGGTGGAAGGCATTTTACAGAAAACTAACAGAGAAAATTATTGTGTGCAGATCACTGCAATTTTCTGTCTATCACAGTGACAATATTCTCAAGCTGCAATCAGTAGTACATTATCAATTTTCCTCCCCTCGCTTTCAGAATTTGATTAAATATGCGTGGCACTTCTCGAAATATTCTGATACTAGGCCTGATTCATTCCTAACACCAGCCCAGTTTTGTCTACGGACATCTAACAACGTCTGTGATTCGCAGGGCTGTCATATGTCGTCTTTGCTTGTATGTTCTTGGTGCACAAAAAATCTATGTTTTGAACATTGTATCCATATTTCGCATTTTTGCGGCAATTACAAGAAATAAAATTTGGACGTGTTCTAAACTGTATATTTTTTTGTGTCTTTTTCATAGCTATTTGGAAAAAATGTTGTAGACAACATATCAGCCATATTTGTCAACGAATGTTTAATTATCATACGATCGCTTTCACTGGGGGAATCAGCTCTCTCACTGCTGTGGCAAGAGAGGGGCGATTAGCTAACACCACCTTGTCCCTAGATGGCGTTGGTATAAAGTAGCGAGCGAGGTCAGGGTTGTACAATAATGTCTTACTTCATAAAATTGTTTACATACTTCCAGGTCATGTCAGCAGCTAAAATTCTGCATACAGACTTCTTGCAATGTTAACTCACAGTGGTAAAAAAAGCAACACAGGTTTCGACATGACAAGTCTGACCATTCCCTTGTGAGTGCGGAATGCCATGACACCAAGATGGCCGCGCTAACCCCGCCCCTAACGGACACAAACGAAAACGTAATGTACTTTGTGGATAGCCCTCGTATATGATTGTTAAGTATCAAGCTATGCATCAGGATACTCCGAAAGGAACCTTATTGGTATATAGTCTGGACGAGAAGACTTGCTTTTATTAAGTGATTTAAGTTGCTTCACTACTCCGAGTATATTTGCTTCTACGTTGCTCATGTTGGCAGCTGTTCTCGATTCGAATTCTGGAATATTTACTTCGTCTTCTCTTGTGAAGGCATTTCGGAAGGCTGTGTTTAGTAACTCTGCTTTGGCAGCACTGTCTTCCATAGTATCTCCATTTCTGTCGCGCAGAGAAGGCATTGATTGTTTCTTACCGCTAACATACTTTACATACGACCAGAGTCTCTTTGGATTTTCTGCCAGGTTTCGAGACAAAGTTTCGCTGTGGAAACTGTTATAAGCACCTCTCTTTGAAGTCCTCGCTAAATTTCGAGCTTCTCTAAAAGATCGCCAATCTTGGCGATTTTGCGTCTGTTTAAATTTGGCATATTGGTTTCGTTGTTTCTGCAACAGTGTTCTAACCCGTTTTGTGTACCAAGGAGGATCAGCTCCGTCGTTTGTTAATTTATTTGGTATAAATCTCTCAATTGCTGTCGATAGTATTTCTTTGAATTCAAGCCACGTCTGGTCTACACTTATATTATTAATTTGGAATGAGTGGAGATTGTCTCTCAGAAAGGCGTCAAGTGAATTTTTATCTGATTTTTTGAATAGGTATATTTTTCGCTTATTTTAGGATTTGGGGATTACAGTATTCGATCTTGCTACGACCACCCTGTGTTCACTAATCCCTGTATCGGTTTTGATGCTCGTTATTAACTCAGGACTATTTGTTGCTAAGAGGTCAAGTGTGCTTTCACAACCGTTTACTATTCGCGTGGGCTCATGAACTAACTGCTCGAAATAATTTTCAGAGAATGCGTTTAGCACAATTTCGGATGATATATTATGCGTACCTCCGGAATTAACTCACATTTTCTTTGAACCTTTCAGCAATTGTATCATCTGAATTGGGAGGTCGGTAAAACGATCCTATTATTATTTTATTCCGGTTGCCAACAATGACCTCTGCCCATACTAACTCACAGGAAGTATCTACTTCAATTTCGCGACAAGTAAAACTACTACTACTAACAGCTACAAACACGCCACCGCCAACCGTGTTTAGCCTATCCTTTCGGAACACCGTTAGGTTCTTCGCAAAAATTTCAGCTGAGCTTATATCCGGTTTTAGCCAGCTTTCAGTGCCTATAACGATTTGAGCATCAGTGCTTTCTAGTAGCGCTTGGAACTCTGGTACTTTCCCAATACAGCTACGACAACGACAATTTAAAACCGTTATACCAATGGTTCCTGTCTCTACGTTCTTCCTGTGTTCGGCCTGCACCCTTTGTGACTGAAGCCCTTGTTGTGTTTTCCCGTGATAGAAAAATTGCAGGGTGCATCTACGTTAGATTTTGGACACTTACATCCTGCATTAGAGTGCATATGTTTATGTTTTATGATCATTTCTCTCTTACAAATCCCTTCTTTGTAGTGACACCAGACGCTAGAACAATACTTTAGAATTGATAATGCACTCAGTTTACATAAAATGCTTCAAACTCCGTCCATCTGGAGCTCCATCATGCATAAAGCCACATGTTTTCTTCTTCTTAACCATCTGTTATATTATCACAACACTTTCATATTTACTATACACCAATAAGAAGTGCTAACCTCCTTGACATGTGTGCATCTGGAGAGATTTTGTGCACTTGGATGGATGCCCTGAGTAAGAATGTTGCGGAACAGCAGTTATGGACTTGGCTTGCACTGCTCCTTCACAAACGAGAATGCTCTGTGACTGCCATCTGCATAGGGAAAGATGGGCAATTGTAATCGTAAATTGCGCACAATGACCAAAGTGCTTGAAATATGTAGATCACTTTCTGGTATATATATATATATATATATATATATATATCCCCCAGAATTAACAATGAATGAACGTACTGCACAGTCATCTATCTGCATTCGCAATCTAGTGCATTGTAATCGCAAAGTACAGGACGAGTGGTTTAGCGATGGTAGAGAAACTGGGAAGTATGCTGCCATGTCATTGGTCAGCTTTGAAATTACGGAAAAAATTGGTAAAATTGCTAAAATTGAATAACTGACATCATTTGTTTGAGATGGAGAGAGAGTCTTGGTGGAGGAACAACGCCTTCAGGGATGGCTAGCATTGAAACAGTTATCGTGTACATGACCACAATATGAGGAGTCAGTCGAAACGGAAAACCAAGCCATCTGCTACCCCATCACTGTGAAAGATGAGTTTAAATGTAGAGGTCAGTAGTAACCTACGGACAGCTGTTTGGAAATGTTCCACAATGCCACAAAGCTCTTTCAGTTTCCATATGTTGTGCTGTCTTCTGCATTTTAGTCTATAAGAGACACCGCCTCTGTCTTTTATTTCATTCATCCTGTGTGTGTGTTGTGGAAGCAGCAGCATAATTTACACTGTGCAATATCCAGTTTTCTGTGAGAACCAATTGATCGGACTGTGTTGTCAGTTTAGAACCTGACATAGACCTGAAAGTCACGGGAGAAAAAACAAAAGATATAGCGTTCTGTTAAGCTGTAGTCATACATGTTACAGCATAAATAACAATGTATCAAGCAACAAAACCGGGACCCTCTTGAGTGACCAATATTCTGTGGATTATGATCCTCCTACAGTACAGGCGATGAAACTTTGTCCTGGTTTGTGCAGGTAATTCGATCACTGGTCACCTGCTCCAATGGATAAATACTGCTATATTTACCAGGCTCACCACATATGCTCAATGCCTGCACACAGACACTATTTGTTTTCGATATATATATGGAAGACAAGGACTCGGTAAAAGCTTATTGAGTTCCTTGTCGGATGACATTAGTGGAGCTTTTCTAGTTTGTAGTTTTTTTCTCTGTTGGATGGTATAAAATAACGATGATTGGGGGAATGATTGGGTGACAAACATGAATGAACCCTTTGCAACTTCGATCTCCTTGAACTGCAGTTCCTCTATGAAGTCTGGAAACATGCTGCACAGCAGCAACAAAATCCTCATCCTTCCCCCAGTTCCTGTAATTGCTTATATTGCCTTTTATACTATCTCGTGTTGAAGGGGAAAGCTTCGTTTTTGGCGCTGTAGATATATCACAGAAGTTGTGACATGGCATCAGGATAGAATGTGTTACAATTAATGTTTGTCAGCGTGAGAAATATCTAGCGGCGGCATGAGAATGTTACAAACACCAGCTTTATACCACGTTCCTTAACCAAATCACTTTCTAAATTGGATGATTTTATTACGAGTTTACTCCACTGGCGACTGTCGTGCTATTTGTGTGTAAGACCACTTCATTTGGAAACAATCATATCTTGATTTATAAAGCTTGTATAGTTTTTAACGTGGATATCATTAGCGATATTTATGTGTGCCTGTAGAACAAAGACAGTGTGTTATGCAGGGCGGCCGGCCGCAGTGGCCGAGCGGTTCTAGGCGCTACAGTCTGCGTGACCGCTACGGTCGCAGGTTCGAATCCTGCCTCGGGCATGGATGTGTGTGATGTCCTTAGGTTAGTTAGGTTTAAGTAGTTCTAAGTTCTAGGGGACTAATGACCTCAGAAGTTAAGTCCAATTGTAACTAACCTGTTTCTACGGGTTATTACGTTAAGAGTGGGTATGGAAATGCTTATTGATTGTGAAATGAACGTGAGAAGATTAGGGTCGCCACCGACTCTAACCATACAACTAATCACAGGTTTGGCCGAGTCGGAAAATAAATTAATTTGATCACAGACCAAAAACTCGTAAAATACGTACGTCGTGATATCGCCCATAGGGGATGCGATGTAATTAATAGTATTTCCCGTGCACTGTCCACGAGAATCAACCATTTGAAATAAAATAGTACATGCACGAACACTGTGCAGAAGATCAGCTCCCAGCAACACACCTGAAAATAAGACTTAATCTAAAGCATTTGTTTTAAAATAAAAGGGAAAACTAATCACTGGACCTGTGTGTAAGGAAACGCGTTGGATGTGCTAACAGGAAAGCTACGTGGTGAGTGGCTTAGGTGCAAAAACGTAACCTCAGAATGCAAGAGAAATTGTGTATAAAATCATTTATTCCTAAGATATGGATGTGAGGCATGTACACAGTTCCTGATAACATTAATTCCTAAAACATTAAAGAAAAGCATCGATACATACACCGTTATAATCTACACCTAAAATCATTGATGTTAATCATTCATACAGCTGCTGTTGCCTGATAACTGATCGCAATAACTCGTGAAACGGTACACCTTTCGCAGTGCTCCCGCGTGCCCACGTGGTTTGTGGAGACGCAATTTCTAGGTATCATGGCCAAGTTGCAACACTGTCTCATCACACAATCATGAACTGTTAACATTCTTTAAAACAAACATGAGATCGGACAGCTAGTGACGACAGTAATCCCAACAAACTCTAATGTTCAGCCAAGTGGTTGGCTCCCCACAGATACATAAAGCAAGGAAAATTTACGAGAAGGCAAAGGTATTAATATTTAGAAAAACGAAAGCTTATACAGGCACAGCTGAAGGGAAACAGACATTCATACAGAAGCGAGTGCTCACTTCTTATCGACACCTTTGTGTGGCGCTCTTCCGGTGGATCCAAGTCTGCTATAGAAATTTACTAAAAAAAAAAATCTGCCAAAGTTTTGCATTCCTTGCTGCGACAAGGCAAAGCAATCTTTCAGAGTTGAAAAGCGGGACCAAAAGGTAACATCTCTCCCCTCGCCAAGTAACAACGCGCCACGCGGTCAGTCTAACTTACCCTTGTTCGACTGGAGCACAGCTGTGGACGCTTCCCGTACCGGCGGCAGACTGCCTCCCTTTTTCATCTCCAGCCTCCTCCACGCTCCGCGTGGCCCGGAAAACCCAAGGATGCCATTTCCGCCACCAACCTAACGCAGGTGGATTTCTCACAAATAGCGCAAATTCTCTTTGCCTACTTGACCACTACGAGAGTTGGCTATTCTATACAATTGCTGCTGAGTCTGTATCACTATCGCAGACTTTCTGCAGCAGACTACGCCACCGTCTAGCAGCGTGACACACAACCACATTCATTGAATCAAACCACTATGAGAGCTATGAGAAAAGATAAACAAGGAAAAGAAAGAGAAATGCTAGTGAAATTGGGCTACCGGACTAATGAAAGGTGGCTACAGGACCCTTCCACCATAGTGCTGCTTTACGGTAATTAATTATAAACACGCCACATACAGATGGTTGCGTTACAGATTTTCGTTGCATTCCCAATAAGAATGCAGTGGGAATGTATTCACATCTGCTTTATGGTAAACTACAACCGTGAGTCTTCCACGTGGCCACTTCCTGTTAAATAAGATACAGCATTTTTCGCTGATTCCAAAGATAGGCTAACACTAGGACAATATTCCTGCAACCATTTATCTTCATGTGTGTGGCATATAACAGTGCTGAGTTAGGAGTTGTATGGAAGGCGACAATAGTTCTCTAGTGCCTTTTCCACATTTCCTCCTGTTTGGTAACTTGCGTAACCCTGAATAGATGGATTGTAAATATCTATAACTTGCTCATGTCAGTTACAGTTTCGTCCTGCACATTTTTTAGCACTTTTGTCCATATCAGATGGGAAGTCTGCAACGAACAGGACCCTATTTTCGCGCTGCAGCTCTTGCGAGACTGAATGTGTAGTAAGAGTAAAATAATGTCTTTAAGTGTACGCGTCTTTCCACGTGTCAATTCTGCATGCACACGCACCATCCTCCATATCCTGGAGCACTTGGGGGACCATAGCCACACAGTATTTGTCTATTTCTTTTGTATGGCGATAAATTGTTGATGGGTGAGGAAGCACGTGTCTTGCACTTGTAGTGGGATAATGTGCTCCTGTTTCAGGCAGTGTCTGTCCAAGATCTAGAAAGCCTTCTCCTGCTTCTTTGCCGAACGGCCTTTGATCTCTTGTGCACATAGTTACCCGCTTCTCCAGGACAATAGATTTTTCCGACGCTTGAAGGTTGCCACTAGTATTGATCTGACAATTAGGGAAGCTTTGCACTTATTCAAGTGTCGCAACAGGGTACTGGTTCTGCCATCACAGATAGCTAATAACTAACGACATCCAATACACTCTGCAAAACCTATAGATTATTTTAAGTATCTACAACCTGTGTAGAATCTTGGTATACCACACTGTCTTGAGACGATTGCCGGTTCCCTCTTCTAGCTCCAGTTTCAGGGCAACTTCTTTTTCTCTTCTAGGGACTTTCTAATCCTTGGATGTAGCAAAGACCTTTACTGCTCCATATATATGCTTGACATAATAATAATAACAATAAACAGTAATTAAAAGGTGGTTGGTCGCAGTGTCTTGCACTAAACTGTCTGCATAGATCTGCATTAGTTGGCCAAATACGAGAGGATGTTAGGGACGGGCCACGGATATTTCCGACGGATTCTAGACCACCTGTAGTCTTTGCCTGTGAATTAGTGAAGACACGACCCTGAGGCCGTCAGCTGCAATTCCGGAACAGCCGATCCAGGCTCATTAGCTGGGCGCACACGCACATATTGCTGTAGCAAACGGCCAGGTCACGTTCAGAAAATCCGTGAGTTTTCCTGCACGTGACAGCAGGTTCTAATTGCTTGCAGTATGGCGAATGAGTGGGCCACTGACCACATCGAAAAAATATAAAATAGTTCCGCAAAAGCCCTCGTTTGTGGAAAATGATCCAAGAACATTACACGAAGAAGAATATAAAAAGCAGCGTGTACTAAAAGGTTGTGAAACATCTCTAGACCAGGGGTCTCCAAACTACGGCCTGCGGGCCGAAACCGGTCCAGGAGGGCCGGCAAACTGGCCCGTGTTAGCTGGCCGGACATCCCCGGTATCCGGCCTGCCAAATATTTGAGGTGGTACCTATACTGCCAACAATTGAGTTTCGAGGCCTATCGCGACCAATACACTGCGACATTGGCTCTGCTACTTGCTACAAGACTACATAACTAAACTTATTGTTGCGCCGCTTGAAATAACAATGCTTTGACATACTCTACCTCTGTTACGTCTTGCAGCAATAGTGTTGCTAACAATGATTTTGAGATTTCGTTAACTTTGCATGATGCTTTCGTGAAGAATGTGCAGTGACATACTTTTTTGTCGGTGAAATTCGCAAGAATAAAATACGCCAGAATTTCGGTCAGGTACGTCCACCAATCAAAATTATGTAATTAAATAAGTATCGTAGTTCGTTTCAGTGCTAGCTATTCCCACAACCTTAGATTTTTTCGATTTCGTCTTTCCCTTAGCCTTACATTACGGTGATCATAGAGTGCTAGGGTGCTTTAACCCCACTAGGTAGATCTTAGCCCTTATGACTTCGTGGAGGAGTTAATGTGGCCCGCGGACTAAAACGTTTGGAGACCCCTGCTCTAGACGATATTCCAACTGTGTACCAAAGTGTAATAAAAACATAATTACAGAATTTGAGATCAAGTTTCATAAAAGAGCTGAGAAAGGTAGAGGCTTTAGAAAGAAGAGGAAAAAGGATAGAATGATTTGTATAAATCAACAAAAAGTGACTTGTACTATGTTTATTACTGTATTACGTTTTACTGTGCTATATTCGAGGACGCCCTGTTCCTAGCATATCAAACTTTCATGATTGTCAAAGGAATGCAGACAATTCAGAAAGCACATCCACTCGCGTGTGGCCAGTCATTCCCCACCTTCACAGCGCTGTGTTTCGCTGCTGCATCGAGCCTTGTTGATTCAAGGGCTCGGCCGGGAACCCGAACGAACCGCTGGCCTCGACAGCACATTGCGGCTCGCACTCCCTATTTCCGGTAGAGCTGAGTTCGACTGGCCGAGAGGTTCTAGGCGCCTCAGTTCGGAACCGCGCTGCTGCTACGGTGGCAGGTTCGAATCCTGCCATGGCCATGGATGTGTGTGATGTCCTTAGGTTAGTTAGGTTTATGTAGTTCTACGTCAAGGGGACTGATGACCTCAGATGTTAAGTCCCATAGTGCTCAGAGCCATTTGAACCATTTTAGCCTGAGCTCGACTACCCGTGGTGCGGATGACAGAACCGAGCGGTCGGCCACAGGCGGTGTCGGGCGGATAAACGTGGCGCGATGCACGCCTCTGGCTACCACAAGCTCACAAACAAAGTAAATAATGGTGAACCCCTGCATTACAGCAAAAGTAACTGACATTGCCAGCTGAATGTACCCAGCCGACCGCCCGGGAATGCAGTGAAGCTGTGCTGCCAACCAAACGCAAATATACCCAACAATATTCCACACAATGTGCGTTGGAATTTTGATCAATCTGCCGCTCATCTGACTACCTTGTCATGTTACAGGTACATACGCTACAGCTGGCCCAGCAGACTTCACAGGTGTCCAGCGTCAGCAGTTCAAATGGTTCAAATGGCTCTGAGCACTATGCGACTTAACTTCTGAGGTCATCAGTCGCCTAGAACTTAGAACGAATTGAACCTAACTAACCGAAGGACATCACACACATTCACGCCCGAGGCAGGATTCGAACCTGCGACCGGAGCGGTCGCTCGGCTCCAGACTGTAGCGCCTAGAACCGCACGGCCACTCCGGCCGGCAGCGTCAGCAGTACCCCTCCTCGATTGGACTGATTCTCTTATGACGACCTAAGCATTGCACGATACCCAAAAAACGAACTGCAACCTTATCCTTGCATGATATGTTGCAGATAGCAAGAAAACAGCTACTGCTCTTACTATCTGTCCAGACTATTGCAGAGGTTTTTTTTCCCATAGCGCTTGCGTTGGCACTTTTTTCCCTCTGCCCTAAACCCGATATTCTTTGTTTGCTTTTCGACCACTTGTGTCTCCTAGACGGGCCCGTTTTACTGGGTAATCTTACCCAGACACAGGGACAACATCAGGGCCCCACGTCCCATGATCTCGTTGACTGTAACTAACAACACGGAGGTGAAAGCAAAACTTTTGTGTTGGTCACCACGTCGGAGTAGGCCTGGAAAGGCTCCACCCTCAATTTAAAAAGGTTGATGAAGCCAAGAACCAACAACAATTTTTTGAAGGCATGCGTATGCAAGTTGAATTCCAAATGTAGCTGTGTGAATTAGACAAGGGCAAAGTCGTTCTTTTGAGTTAGCTGTTTCGAGAGGGGAAGCGAACAGTAAAAGAACGACAATTCACTGAAAGAAAGACAGCTCTGAACAGTTCCCTTCCCAGCATATTTTATTTTAACTGCTTCGTTCAAGAACTACACATGCCTAATTTAAAATGATACTTGTCAGTGTTGGTTGGACAGGTCTATCAGAGTTTTATTGCAGTGAGAGGATTATCTTTGGCTGTATGATCTAAGATATGGTTCACAGGCCCAATGAAAATACAAAGAGATCGAGAGAAAAAGATTGCCTCGCTGCCGAGTTAGGCACAAATTCCGTCGGGTACATATCTGCAATGTGAAAACGCGTACAATGCGTTATGTAGCATTACATCCAAGTACTGACCAATAGGTTGGACAGATATGATCAAACACGTTCGTACAATTAAGATTGTTGCTCGCACCGAAATTCTTGTAAATCACTGAAAGTGCTGGCTGCTTCTCGCAGTGTATGTATTACCATGTTGCCCTGGTACCCTACAAATACAGAGGGGTTCAAAAAATATAGACACTCTTTGATAGTTAATATGCTTGGAACAAAATAACGTATCTTCGCAATTTTGCGCGGTAGTGTAGTTCATTGTTGTCTCAACAGATTCTGGCATGCGTCCAGCAGGTGACAGTGAAGCAGTGAATGAAGTAACATTGTCATTTGAGCAACGCAGTGCCATATTGAAATGGTACTGGAAGTAAGAAACATGTTGGAGGTTGTAATCTACTTCTCCCATCTTTGTTGTTGCTACTATCCACTATGGTAAAGTCTTTTCAGAAGATTCGAGGGAATTTCAATAAACTTTTTACTCATCTTTTCTCGCACAGTTGGCTCCATTTCTTCATGTCTAGGAGTCTAATTCTTGAAGCTGAAATTCGCACATTTTAGGTTCCCATGGTTCAATCGATCTAAATAATTTTGAAGAATGTCACTGCAGGATTTCTGTTTTTACGATAATTTATTTTCTCACATTTTACTATATCACACTGTCTTTTGAACTTTCACATTAACAAACCCTGAAAGGTCTCTGTTGGATTCCTTTCATGTTAATTTCTTAAATCTGTTGTCATTTACAGCCTAAATTCCTCTTCTAAATTTACTGTGGTGTTTCTGTCTCTATCTGGGAGGAGACTGAGCAGTGAAACATGTTACTTTTACACATAAACAAGAACGATCTGTCGCACTACTACACTTTAAAACACAGTTTATATGTAATTCATGTCACACAGTCTCATACGGAACCTACATTCACTTTCTTTTATATACCGTATATGATAAGATACTGTCATCCCCCTTCCATTCTGTGTGAAAGGATGAATGAGCAAATGTGTTTCTAGTTGCATGCTCGATGGTAGCAGACAAGCCTGTCTGCTAGAGAACAGTAGGGCCAACATTGGAACAGGTAACTACGCTTTCTAAAAGCAAAGAGGTTTCTATTCTTGGTATGGTCCTGTCCGTCCCTTGTCATGTTGGTATAGGAAGCTGCCTCTCTGGTCACTTCCGTTTGCATCTGTGAAGCACCCTCGGTAGGGGCCCAGGACAGTCTGTCCACGACAAGCGTCTGAAGTGGTAAGATCTCCGGCTAAGCACATCTCTGCTAAGTCCGTAGGAGAATGGATTTCTTAAGTTCAACCTAACTGAAAATTTCATCACCTTTACTTCAGGTTTAGACCTAAAATATCTAATGTTATCTTAAATTGCAACACAGTGTAATTCGAGTGTGACGTTCAGAATATCTTCCAGAAGTTGCTTTGTCACTACTTTGTGAGTACAGTGGAACCACCGGTTGAGGATCCGTAACTCTAACTAAGATCATCAATCTTAAATGCAAATTTGCGTGAGATTATAACGTCTCGTCTTGACAATATTTTTCAATATAGCAACCTTTCTTTATGTTCAACCCACGTGGGGTGTACTTTGTGAGACCAGTACCACGTGCTTATACAATTGTTAGACCCATCAGGTTAATAGTAAGACGATATTAACCAGTTCGAGGTTTTCCTTTTGTAAATTGCGTTTCGATGTAATTTATTTTAATCATCAAAATTATTGTGGAGCACACTCTTTGAGTAAACCAAGTTGACCACGTGAAGCATGTGGGGTAATCATCAAAGTAGTCCTCAGCTATTCTTTTCGGGAAGATTTCACAGAGAGTGATTATGAATTTAGTACACCAGTGTGTGGTAATTTCATGACAGACAGTATTGCGCGACGAACGTAGCTTCTTTGGGTGAAAATTGAATCAGTTGGTTGTGGTTAATTTCCTCTTGCATATGTTTCAACGTTCTTCGTGTGTTATTTTATGAATGCAGTGTTGTATGCAGTCTCCCAATCTTGGCTCCATATTTGATGTGTTGTGTAAGATTCCAAACTCACATTTTCACAATCCTAAATAAGGCACCAGTTTAGTTATGAATCAAGTTTAATATGCTGAAATTTTAATGGAACAATGATCAATGTTAAAATAAATGTCCAAATATAAATTGATTTATTTCTTTTTATTTAAATTGTCTTTATATATATATATATATATATATATATATATATATGTATATATATATATATCACCGGTTGGCATAAGACGACTATTAAAAGATTATATTTAATGTTAGTCTGGTTGGGAATTTGGTAAGCTAGATTGGATACCTGGTGAAACAGTAGCTCTGTAATGCAATGTTAACTTCCCCAGATAGCTCACAGCTTTTAACCCGCATTTATTGTCTTGAATATCAGCAACGCTTTCAGAATAAAATTAATGCATCAACATTACACATGGCGACCCTGTTCTGCGATTCCGCTAGACTCTGGAATCTCTGAAAAGTTAGATTGCGAGCGTTGTATAACCTTAACTTTTTTCCCTGCAGCGCTCAAACACTTCTGCGTTGTTTCTGAGCAGACTTTCAAAAGATTCACGGCGTTGTTGAGCGGCGTTGTGTTGTTTCTCTTGTTGTTTGGTTTTTTATATTTGTGTGTTTAATATGTGTGCGTTTTTTCTCGCTTGTAAATTGCACTGACGTCTATCAAAGACATAAATTTGTTTTGCGTGTGAAAAAGTGCGTACTAGGTTGGATACCTTTCGTGTAACTGTCGTAATTTATGGGGGATACATTTATTGTGATTAGTGTGTTGCATACCGGATATAAATTGAACTAACGCAGACACGTAACCAAACTAAAAGTCGGCGGTCCAACAACTTAAGCAACATGGACCAAGGGGATAATTTGGTTTCGAATATTAACGCGTTGAACGGTTCCTAAAATGCAATGGGGAATACTTCAGAGGAAATGCAAAGCAAGACGAACGGGCTCACAGCACAGCCAGAAATTAATTTGCCTCCAACTAACCAAACTGATTTGGCAGAACTCATAAAAGCCATCTTGCGTCAAAATAAAGAAAACGCAGAGAAATCAGAAAAATCGTTCCAACAACAAAAAGAATCATCCGAAAAATCGATCCGAGAGCTAGGCGAAAGAATCATCCGAAAAATCGATCCGAGAGCTAGGCGAACAAATGACGCAGAAATCTGAAAAATCGATCCGCGAGCTAAACGAACAAATGATGCAAAAATCTAAAAAATCGATCCGCGAGCTAGGCGAACAAATAGACTAAATACTAATCCAGCAAGCAAATAAAGTCGACAAGTCGATGCAGAGAGTGTCCGATGATATCTCACAAAGAATAAACAATCTGGCAAGTGAAATAAAAAGTGATATTATGAAAGAATTAGGCCGTACATTTGAACAAATTGATGATCGTCTGCAAGCCTTAGAACAGGGCAAGCGGAGTCGCGATGCGGAATCGAAAGACAGCGAGGAACAGCTACTTAGTAATTTCCAAGCGCTGAGAGAAGAATGCCAAAGGGAACACGAGCAGGTACTTTTTGCGGATGATGCTGTAGTATACAGAGAAGTCGCAGCATTAGAAAATTGTAGCGAAATGCAGGAAGATCTGCAGCGGATAGGCACTTGGTGCAGGGAGTGGCAACTGTCCCTTAACATAGACAAATGTAATGTATTGCGAATACATAGAAAGAAGGATCCTTTATTGTGTGATTATATGATAGCGGAACAAACACTGGTAGCAGTTACTTCTGTAAAATATCTGGGAGTATGCGTGCGGAACGATTTGAAGTGGAATGATCATATAAAATTAATTGTTGGTAGGGCGGGTGCCAGGTTGAGATTCATTGGGAGAGTCCTTAGAAAATGTAGTCCATCAACAAAGGAGGTGGCTTACAAAAGACTCGTTCGACCTATACTTGAGTATTGCTCATCAGTGTGGGATCCGTACCAGATCGGGTTGACAGAGGAGATAGAGAAGATCCAAAGAAGAGCGGCGCGTTTCGTCACAGGGCTTTTTAGTAACCGTGATAGCGTTACGGAGATGTTTAACAAACTCAAGTGGCAGACTCTGCAAGAGAGGCGCTCTGCATCGCGGTGTAGCTTGCTGTCCAGGTTTCTAGAGGGTGCGTTTCTGGATGAGGTATAGAATATATTACTTCCCCCTACTTATTCCTCCCGAGGAGATCACGAACGTAAAATTAGAGAGATTCGAGCACGCACGGAGGCTTTCCGGCAGCGATTCACGCACTCGAACAGCAAGTAGAACAATTGAAGCAGACTGGGGCGGAGGACAACAGACAAAGACATGATAAGATTGCGGCATTAGCGGACATCGTAGGCACGATGAAGGTGACGGAGAGCGATAAGAATACTACACCGGTAGCGGTCGCAGAGACCGAAGAAGTGCGTTCGCTTCTTAGATTTCAGAAGGGACAGTTCGAAGTGAACAGGCGGCACAAAACTGTAACAGGCGATTACAAGAACGCGTGGCACATCTGGAAAGCCGCATGGGGTGTGATTCCGAACTCGCCAATAGCACTAAAAAGAGCCGTACGCACAGTGCAGAGAGGGACTCCGGCCACGAGGGAGATTTTGACGACAGGGAAGAATGTATTTTGAGGGGCAGACATGAGAAACATAGAAACATTCAAGGGCCTCGCCGGGAGGAAATGCGGGGATTTGATTTCAAACACTTCCTTACGGTGAGAAAGTTTGAGATATTTCGAAATTCGCAAAAAGGAATACATCCACGAGAATGGCTCGAGCAATTTGAATTCTGTCTTCCCCCCGACTGGGCAAATTCACGTAAGATAGATATATGTGTGGCTATTTGGAAGGCGAACCGGCGATTCGCATTAAGGTCGGCAGCGCGACACTCCAATTCCTCTCGGGAGTTTCAACAAGCCTTTCTGTCCGCCTATTGGTCGGAAGCGGCACAAGATAGGGTCAAGCGTGGCATAATTATGCTGCAAAATTTGAACCAGTCTGGTTTCGGCAGCCCAGCGCGCCTATTCGACCACATGCTGCAGGCGAATCAATTTCTATATGATCCATGCGGACCTGCGGAACTAATTAGGATATGCATCACCAAATTGCCGATGCACTTGCGCCACGTCATTCTTGCGGGACGATGCAAAGAGGACGTGGAAACGTTTAAGACACTTCTCGAAGAGTTGGAATATAATACAGGAGAATGCCCGCCTAATCAAGCACAAAGTTATGACGGGGCACAGCAGTGCGACCGCAGTCGTGGCCGTAGTACTAATCAACGGCGTGACTGGTCGTCACGACGCGAACGGAACAATAATCTGGACCGGCTGTATAGAAATTGGGGTAACCGTCGCGAACACAGGTGGAACAACGGAAATGATGGAGGACGTGGACAAGATCGAGAACGCAACAGGTACGGCAACCAGAATCGATACTACGATGAACACAGTGGGAATAGGATTGTAGGCGGAGCACCACATGATGTTGAAATTCGGCCGGCTAACCGTAGACATAATTCAGCAAATGGAAATGAACAAAACCGGCAATGACAAATGATCAGCGCAGAAGGCGCCCAATAGGAACAAATGAGCGACATGGCAAATGAATACATAGAGTATATAGAGAGGACAGTGAGGAGTAGAGAGGACGGTGAAGAGAAAGAATTGATTAGTTTACATTTGTGACATATGAATTTTGAATAATATGTTGGTAAAAATAATGATAAAGATGTTTCTATGTGATTGATTGAAGTGATGTTTGTGGTTTTTTTCCTTTCCTTGTGCAATTAGGATTTAGGTTGGTTCAAATGTGAAGATAAAAGGTTTCTTTGTGAACGAGTGAAATGCTGTTTATGGTTATTTTGTGTAAATTGAAAAGAGTCGCTCCTGAGAGAAGCAAGATCTGTATTGAAATAATGCAAAACTCAGGGGAATATCCGATCTGTGGGTATTATGGGTCTGGCAACCCCAGGTCCCCAGCTGTTAGTAGCCTTGTTTCCGATTTTCTGCTTCCAGAGCTACTATCTATCTATTACTATTCTATATCTGTCAGTATAAATGAGGATCTCTTACTATAGTATGGGTGCTGTATGAATATGTTAAGATAGGAGAACTCTGAGAAAGGAATGAGTAAGTTTAGAATCTTGAAAACAGGATGCAACAATACGATTGTTTAAGCAATGGCTTCTCAATATGCGATGATATGTTAATATTGATGATATAGGTCTTTTTGTTCTTTATAGCTGAGTACGTAAAGTACTGTCTGTGGATTTCGTAAGTAGATTGATTCCCTTCAAGGTGAAAGAAGAATTGTGGTTTGTGTAATTTTCGTGGCCCTAAATATTATTGTGGTAGTCAAATGACGAGCAGTTTTTCAGTAAATGGAGAATGGAACAGGAATACGGATCCTTTTTGTAGTCTTGATTGATATTGAGCCAGAGCCTGAAAAATTATTCTGCGTTAATACTTGTTCTAGAAAAGTGACGTTTATGTGTTTTGCTGGTGCTGTGAGCAATACAGCTTACTGTTTTCGCTGGTGCTGGATGCACTGCAGCCTATATGCGTTGAAATGAAAAAAAATTCCCTCTTGAAGGTAGAGGAAGAAAAAATAATTTTGATTATGGGACCGAAGGGAAGCTTGGGTTAATGCAATAAGGATGAAGCAAAACATTTGTCATTCAAACTACAGGACGATTCGGATCTTTTGTGTCACTTGTAAGTTCAATAGGATGTTAAGATGAAACTGTTTTACAGAATAGAGGAGACCGCAATTTTGACATTCATGAGAAATGAATCCAGAATAACCACCACAGGCGAAATAACTGCTTTGGAAGCCAAAGGTAACTTAAAGAAGGAACGAAATTGGAGCAAAATGGGTAAGAAAATGTAGTATAACCTGTATGATGAAAATATTTTTACCCTTCTCAGAGTCATCTGTGAGATTAATTCTTGTGATAACGTAATTTGAGATGAAATTGTCTTACTGTTTTATGCATAAACATATGAGTATGATTAATGTATAATTGTGAGTCTCTTATCAGCCGTGTCAACTGGTATAAATGTTTTGTCGTACAAATAACCATTGTTCTTTTTACTATGTATGTTTAAGGAAAGTTTCTCCATATTTATCATGTAACAAGACATATGCCACGAGCGTCAAGAAGAGGACGAATTAGAACAATGTTGTAGTGGTATAAACACTGTCTTGAAGTAGCATTGAAGTAGCTTGTTGGATTAACTAGTAGTGGATTAAAGTAGAATTTTGAGTAATACACGTTTATGGGTAGCTAGTTTGTAACATAGACAACAGGTGTGCATGTGTGTGTGTAAATAACATGTGAACCCTATGCTGTCCTCACCCATACTTTCACAAGGCATAATCCTATTCATTTTAGTGAATTAATAAGTAGCGTTTGATTTATTAAAACTGAGTTGAATTGTTTAATTGTGGCCCGAGCTCCCAGTTGGTGCACATCGAAAGCGCAGAAAGATACGTATATAGCTTCTTTTCTGTGTTTACTTCGTAGATTCTTACTTAAACTGCGTGTGAGTTTCGTATAGGAGATGTAATTTCGAGATTTAGTTACTGTAATCGTAAATTCAGGCAGATTGTAGCGCAGTCGTTAGGCATTTGTATAGGTTAGTTCATACATTCTTTGCGTGTTTCCCTTGCGTTATCTAGGCACGGACTCGTGTTTCAGTAACTGTTGTTCAACATCGATTAGAACGGACAGGGACTGTGATTGCTGTGTTCGGATGAGGGCTGAGTTGGCATCCCTTCACTCACAGCTGCAGGCGGCGCTGACTCCGGTCGCGTAGCTTGAGGCTGTTGCCAATGGGCACCACTGTGGGGAGCCAGACTTAGGTATCACTGGGATATCAACCTCGTCCCGTCTGTCCCCAGATCAGTCTGCCGCTGTGGTTGCCCCAGTTGCTGCCCGCAGTGGGGCTGAGCCCTTGCCTGTGGGTGATTCGGAGGTCGTTCCAAGGTGTGGCAGGCAGCGAAAGACATCCCCGGTGGCTGATCAGAAAGCCTCCCTGGTGCGTCTGACAAACAGGTTTCAGGTACTGTCTCTGGCTGAGCCATATGCAGCTGCCTGCCCTGTTTCAGAGGATGATTCTCAGCCTTCAAGGTACGGGCAGTCGTAGAGGGTGGGCTTATTGGTAGTTGGGAGCTCCAATGGTAGGCGCGTAATGGTGCCCCTTAGGGATATGGCGCCTAAGGAGGGGAAGAAATCCAGTGTGCACTCCTTGTGCATTCGGGGTGGAGTCATTCCTGATGTGAAAAGGGTCCTTCCAAATGCCATGAAGAGCACAGGGTGCAGCCAGCTGCAGGTGGTGGCACATGTTGGCACTAACGGCGTGTGTCGCTTTGGATCTGAGGAAATTCTCTCTGGATTCCAGCGGCTATCTGATTTGGTGAACGCTGCCGGTCTTGCTTACGAGATGAAGGCAGAGCTCACCATCTGCAGCATCATTGACAGAACTGACTGCGGACCTTTGGTGCAGAGCCGGGTGGAGGGTCTGGATAAGAGGCTCAGACAGTTTTACGACCGTGTTGGCTGCAGATTCCTTGACTTGCGCCATAGGGTGGTGGGGTTTCGGGTTCCGCTGAACATGTCAGGAGTTCACTACACTCAGCTGGCGGCTACACGGGCAGCGGAGGCTGTGTGGCGTGGACTGGGCGGTTTTTTAGGTTAGGAGGCCTCGGGAAAGTACGGGATGGGCTGCAATCTCAAAGGGTGCATGGCAAATACAGGACGTGCTTGGATCAAGGAACAGTCGGAATTGTAGTTGCAAATTGTTCTAGTTGTGCTGGGAAAGTCCCTCAGCTTCAAGCCCTAATAGAAAGCACATAAGCTGAAATCTTTATAGGTACAGAAAGCTGGCTAAAGCCTGAAATAAGTTCTGCAGATATTTTTACGAAGTCTCAGACGGTGTTCAGGAAAGATAGATTACGCAGAATTGGTGGTGGAGTGTTTGTGTCTGTCACTAGTAGTTTATCTTGTAGTGAAGTCGAAGTAGATACTCCGTGCGAATTGGTATGGGTTGAGGTTATACTTAACAGCCGAACTAAGTTAATAATTGTCTCCTTCTACCGACCCCCAGACTCCGATGATATAGTTGCTGAACAGTTCAGAGAAAATTTGAGTCTCGTAACAAATAAATACCCCACTCATACGGTTGTAGTTGGTGGGGACTTCAACCTTCCCTCAATATGTTGGCAAAAATACCTGTTCAAAACTGGTGGTAGGAAGAAAACATCTTCCGAGATTGTCCTAAATGCTTTCTCCAAAAATTATTTCGAGCAGTTAGTCCACGAACCCACGCGAATTGTAAATGGTTGCGAAAACACACTTGACCTCTTAGCCACAAACAATCCAGAGCTAATAGAGAGCATCTTGACTGATACAGGGATCAGTGATCACAAGGTCGTTGTAGCTAGGCTCAATACCGTTTCTTCCAAATCCACCAGAAACAAACGCAAAATAATTTTATTTAAAAAAGCGGATAAAGTGTCACTAGAAGCCTTCCTAAGAGACAATCTCCATTCCTTCTTAACTGACTATGCAAATGTAGACGAGATGTGGCTCAAATCCAAAGATATAGTAGCAACAGCAATTGAGAGATTCATACCTCATAAATTGGTAAGAGATGGAACTGATCCCCCATGGTACACAAAACAGGTCCGAACGCTGTTGCAGAGGCAACGGAAAAAGCATGCGAAGTTCAGAAGAACGCGAAATCCCGAAGATTGGCTAGAATTTACAGACGCGCGAAATTTGGCACGGACTTCAATGCGAGATACCTTTAATAGGTTCCACAACGAAACATTGTCTCGAAATTTGGTAGAAAATCCGAAGAAATTCCGGTCGTATGTAAAGTACACAAGCGGCAAGGCGCAGTCAATACCTTCACTGCGCAGTGCCGATGGTACTGTTGCCGACGACTGTGCCGCTAAAGCGGAGTTATTGAACGCAGTTTTCCGATATTCCTTCACCAGGGAAGACGAATGGAATATTCTAGAATTTGAAACACGAACAGCTGCTAGCATGAGTTTCTTAGAAGTAGATACCTTAGGGGTTGCGAAGCAACTCAAATCGCTTGATATGGGCAAGTCTTCAGGTCCAGATTGTATACCGATTAGGTACCTTTCAGATTACGCTGATACAATAGCTCCCTACTTGGCAATCATATCCAACCGCTCGCTCACCGATAGATCTGTACCTACAGACTGGAAAATTGCGCAGGTCGCACCAGTGTTAAAGAAGGGTAGTAGGAGTAATCCATCGAACTACAGACCTATATCATTGACGTCGGTTTGCAGTAGAGTTCTGGAGCATATACTGTATTCAAACATTATGAATCACCTCGAAAGGAACGATCTATTGATACGTAATCAGCATGGTTTTAGAAAACACCGTTCTTGTGCAACGCAGCTAGCTCTTTATTCGCATGAAGTAATGGCCGCTATCGACAGGGGATCTCAAGTTGATTCCGTATTTCTAGATTTCCGGAAAGGTTTTGACACCGTTCCTCACAAGCGAATCCTAACCAAGCTGCGAGTCTATGGGGTATCGTCTCAGTCGTGCGACTGGATTCGTGATTTCCTGTCAGGAAGGTCGCAGTTCGTAGTAATAGACGGCAAATCATCGAGTAAAACTGAAGTGATATCAGGTATCCCCAGGGAAGCGTCCTGGGACCTCTGCTTTTCCTGATCTATATGAGTGACCTGGGTGACAATCTGAGCAGTTCTCTTAGGTTGTTCTCAGATGATGCTGTAATTTGCCGTCTAGTAAGGTCATCCGAAGACCAGTATCAGTTGCAAAGCGATTTAGAAAAGATTGCTGTATGGTGTGGCAGGTGGCAGTTGACGCTAAATAACGAAAAGAGTGAGGTGACCCACATGAGTTCCAAAAGAAATCCGTTGGAATTCGATTACTCGATAAATAGTACAATTCTCAAGGCTGTCAATTCAACTAAGTACCTGGGTGTTAAAATTACGAACAACTTCAGTTGGAAAGACAACATAGATAATGTTGTGGGGAAGGCGAGCCAAAGGTTGCGTTTCATTGGCAGGACACTTAGAAGATGCAACAAGTCCACTAAAGAGACAGTTTACACTACACTCGTTCATCCTCTGTTAGAATATTGCTGCGCGGTGTGGGATCCTTAACAGGTGGGATTGACAGAGGACATCGAAAGGGTGCAAAAAAGGGCAGCTCGTTTTGTATTATCACGTAATAGGGGAGAGAGTGTGGCAGATATGATACGCGAGTTGGGTTGGAAGTCATTAAAGCAAAGACGTTTTCCGTCGTGGCGAGATCTATTTACGAAATTTCAGTCACCAACGTTCTCTTCCGAATGCGAAAATATTTTGTTGAGCCCAACCTACATAAGTAGGAATGATAATCAAAATATAATAAGAGAAATCAGAGCTCTAACAGAAAGGTTTAGGTGTTCGTTTTTCCCGCACGCTGTTCAGGAGTGGAATGGTAGAGAGATAGTATGATTGTTATTCGATGAACCCACTGCCAAGCACTTAAATGTGAATTGCAGAGTAATCATGTAGATGTAGAATTTAAAGCATACCACATTAGTGATGTGGATTTAGATATTATACTGTCTGTTCATTTAACTTTTATTTTTATAGTGTCAAGTCATTTCACCTTTATTTTTTTATATTGTCAAGTCATTTGACTTTTATTTTTATATTGTCAATTCATGTAATTTTTTTTATTTAAAAAAATTAATTCTCACTTTTGTTCTTAAAAATTGTGAAAGACAATACTAAGCGGTATTATGTATGACATTTTGTAATCACAAAACTATGATGAACAATTTCTGTGAATGCAGTTGAGAACGTGAAAGCGAACCGGCTAAACTCTCATGAGACAGGTGGAGGAGCGAGGAGGAGGACTAGTTGTAAACAGGCGGGTTTCCCAGCGGGACACACTGTCAGCCGGGTCACATCTGGAGCGCGCTCGACAACAAAAGAAGGGTGCGGGGCAAACACTTTCCCTTGCACCCGGAGCTAATGGCCAGCCACACCAATGTGACACTTCGTGGAGGCGATGACCTGAAATGGCCGAGGGGTCCACCACGCGGAAATCTGTCTGCTGGCAACGCACCACACATGCACGACCTTGACGAGACGGCCGCGGTGAAATGACAGAAGACAGGGGATAAAGGGGCATGGAGCATTTTGACAGGTACCGTCCAGAGAAACTTGCATGTGTCAACGACGACTATCAACATTTCTTGGCGGAAGCCAATTGTCAAGCAACAGTAAATCATGGTTCGATGTTCTCTGGTCGCTAAGGGTGGCACAAAGAAGGGCCATTACGTGTCATCCTTGCCCAAGAATATCAAGCTGGCGAGTCAGACGAGGATACCGCACGAATTTGACAACAGAAACATGGAACCAAATCGAGATGTACGTGACACGGGCCACTAAGAGAAACTTCATGAGAGGGCAGAGACGGCGGGATTGCACGCAACAGAGGGACAAAAATCCCTACTGACAGCAGCGGCGACGAGCCCCCCCCCCCCCCTCCGCCTCTTATATTGTGCCTCGGAACAGTGGAACTACTGAGTGTGCCAGTGAACAGTGATTATACAGTTCTTAGTCCAATGCATATACGTGTGTTCTTTCAGAGAAACTTTGATCGTGTATTTTGCAGGGTTCGATTTATTGGCGTTTTTTTTATTAGACTGACTCGTGTATTTTGCAGGTGTTCTGTTTATTGTTTTTTTTAGACAGTGACTCCTGTATTTTGCAGATGTTTTGTTTATTGGTGTTTTTTTGTTATTAGATGTTAACTACTGTACTTTCAGAGCTGTTTTATTTCTCAATGTATGTTTTTGTGTGATGTATTAGATTTGTGATATTTTGTTTCGTAAATTCATTCCTGTGGCACTGCTTCATTTATCAGTCAGATAGCTATTCATTCTCATTGGACTGTGATCGATTAGCCTTTGCATGGGGCATATTTATAGTGAGGAACCCCATAAGGGTAACATCACGTAATTGATTGTAGTTTCAGTATAACGACACAGTGATTATTGTTTGCTAACTAACTGGAACATAGTAGACACATTAAATTAGTGCCATAAATTATTTTTATTCTGCAAATTATTAGTTTATAAGATACAGAATTTTTTTGTGATAACCACTTTGTAAAACATGTTTTTTCTCTTATCATCTTTTTTTTTTTTTTTTTTTTGCTTTTGCGGATTGTGCATTGTAATGTTCTGCTTTATAATACTGATGTTGTTTTAATGTTTTTTTTAATTGCTGTGGCACCTTTGCTATTTTCATAAATTTTACTTGTTAATAAACAGTCATAAATTTTCCTGTGATCAGTTGGCTCTTGCAATGAGCAAATACTGGTGAACTCCATAAGGGTAACAACCAGAAATTGTTTTCATGTTAATGACTCAGCGACCATTGTTTTTACTTGCTGACCGAATTAGGTCTACACCATCTTTTAAATAGGTGTCACAGATCGTTTTTTTCTCTTTGAAATTGGTAGATTCTAAAGATGTGTTGACATTATTGTGTTTTAGTAAGTAGCTGATGACCTTTTGCCTTTTCTTTACATTTTTGGTTTAAGTTGGATGTGAGAAGCCTGCTTGGGACTGTCCGAGCGTGGTCAGAAAATTCCCTGCACAGTCTTTTCCCAGAGCATTGGGGTTATGAAAGGTCTCTGTTGGAATCCTTTCATGTCAATTTCTTAAATCTGTTGTCATTTACGGCATAAATTCCTCTTCTAAATTTACTGTGGTGTTTCTGACTCTATCTGGGAGGAGACTGAGCAGTGGAACGTGTTACTTTAACAGATAAACAAGAACGATCTGTTGCACTACTACACTTTAAAACACAGTTTATATGTAATTCATGTCACACAGTCTCATACGGAACCTACATCCACTTTCTTTTATATACCGTATATGATAAGATACTGTCATCCCCTTCCCTTCTGTGTGAAAGGATGAATGAGCAAATGTGTTTCTAGTTGCATGCTCGGTGGTAGCAGACAAGCCTGTCTGCTAGAGAACAGTAGAACCAACATCGGAACAGGTAGCTAAACTTTCTAAAAGCAAAGAGGTTTCTATTCTTGGTATGGTCATATCCGTCCCATGTCATGTTGGTATAGGAAGCCGCCTCTCTGGTCGCTTCCATTTGTATCTCTGAAGCACCCTCGGTAGGGGCCCAGGACAGTCTGTCCGCGGCGAGCGTCTGAAGTGGTAAGATCTCCGGCTAAGCGCAACTCTGCTAAGTCCCTAGGACAATGGATTTCTTAAGTTCAACCTAACTGAAAATTTCATCACCTTTATTTCAGGTTTAGACCTAAAATATCTAATGTTATCTTAAATTGCAGCGCAATGTAATTCGAGTGTAAAGTTCAGACTATCTTCCAGTAGTTGCTTTGTCACTACTTTGTGAGTGCAGTGGAACCACCTGTTGAGGATCCGTAACTCTAACTAAGTTTATCAATCTTAAATGCGAATTTGCGTGAGATTATAACGTCTCGTCTTGACAATATTTTTCAATATAGCCACCTTTCTTTATGTTCAACCCACGTGGGGTGTACTTTGTGAGACCAGTACCACGTGCTTATACAATTGTTAGACCCATCAGGTTAATAGTAAGACGATATTAACCAGTTCGAGGTTTTCCTTTTGTAAATTGCGTTTCGATGTAATTTATTTTAATTATCAAAATTATTGTGGAGTTACACTCTTTGTGTAAACCAAGTTGACCATGTGAAGCATGTGGTGTAATCATCAAAGTAGCCCTGAGCTATTCTTTTCGGGAAGATTTCACAGAGAGTGATTATGAATTTAGTACACCAGTGTGTGGTAATTTCATGACAGACAGTATTGCATGACGAACGTAGCTTCTTTGCGTAAAAATTGAATCGGTTGGTTGGGGTTAATTTCCTCTTGCATATGTTTCAACGTTCTTCGTGTGTTATTTTATGAATGCAGTGTTGTATGCAGTCTCCCAATCTTGGCTCCATATTTGATGTGTTGTGTAAGATTCCAAACTCACATTTTCACAATCCTAAATAAGGCACCAGTTTAGTTATGAATCAAGTTTAATATGCTGAAATTTTAATGGAACAATGATCAGTGTTAAAATAAATGTCCAAATATAAACTGACTTATTTCTTTTTATTTAAATTCTCTTTATATATATATATATATATATATATATATATATATATATATATATATACACTCCTGGAAATTGAAATAAGAACACCGTGAATTCATTGTCCCAGGAAGGGGAAACTTTATTGACACATTCCTGGGGTCAGATACATCACATGATCACACTGACAGAACCACAGGCACATAGACACAGGCAACAGAGCATGCACAATGTCGGCACTAGTACAGTGTATATCCACCTTTCGCAGCAATGCAGGCTGCTATTCTCCCATGGAGACGATCGTAGAGATGCTGGATGTAGTCCTGTAGAACGGCTTGCCATGCCATTTCCACCTGGCGCCTCAGTTGGACCAGCGTTCGTGCTGGACGTGCAGACCGCGTGAGACGACGCTTCATCCAGTCCCAAACATGCTCAATGGGGGACAGATCCGGAGATCTTGCTGGCCAGGGTAGTTGACTTACACCTTCTAGAGCACGTTGGGTGGCACGGGATACATGCGGACGTGCATTGTCCTGTTGGAACAGCACGTTCCCTTGCCGGTCTAGGAATGGTAGAACGATGGGTTCGATGACGGTTTGGATGTACCGTGCACTATTCAGTGTCCCCTCGACGATCACCAGTGGTGTACGGCCAGTGCAGGAGATCGCTCCCCACACCATGATGCCGGGTGCTGGCCCTGTGTGTCTCGGTCGTATGCAGTCCTGATTGTGGCGCTCACCTGCACGGCGCCAAACACGCATACGACCATCATTGGCACCAAGGCAGAAGCGACTCTCATCGCTGAAGACGACACGTCTCCATTCGTCCCTCCATTCACGCCTGTCGCGACACCACTGGAGGCGGGCTGCACGATGTTGGGGCGTGAGCGGAAGACGGCCTAACGGTGTGCGGGACCGTAGCCCAGCTTCATGGAGACGGTTGCGAATGGTCCTCGCCGATACCCCAGGAGCAACAGTGTCCCTAATTTGCTGGGAAGTGGCGGTGCGGTCCGCTACGGCACTGCGTAGGATCCTACGGTCTTGGCGTGCATCCGTGCGTCGCTGCGGTCCGGTCCCAGGTCGACGGGCACGTGCACCTTCCGCCGACCACTGGCGACAACATCGATGTACTGTGGAGACCTCACGCCCCACGTGTTGAGCAATTCGGCGGTACGTCCACCCGGCCTCCCGCATGCCCACTATACGCCCTCGCTCAAAGTCCGTCAACTGCACATACGTTTCACGTCCACGCTGTCGCGGCATGCTACCAGTGTTAAAGACTGCGATGGAGCCCCGTATGCCACGGCAAACTGGCTGACACTGACGGCGGCGGTGCACAAATGCTGCGCAGCTAGCGCCATTCGACGGCCAACACCGCGGTTCCTGGTGTGTCCGCTGTGCCGTGCGTGTGATCATTGCTTGTACAGCCCTCTCGCAGTGTCCGGAGCAAGTATGGTGGGTCTGACACACCGGTGTCAATGTGTTCTTTTTTCCATTTCCAGGAGTGTATATATATCACAGATTGTCATAAGATGACTATTAAATGATTATAATTAATGTTAGTCTGGTTGGGAATTTGGTAAGCTAGACTGGATATTTGGTGAAACAGTTGCTCAGTAATGCAAGGTTAACTTCCCCAGATACCTCACAGCTTTTAACCCGCTTTTATTGTCTTGAATATCAGCAACGCTTTCAGAACAAATTAATGCATCAACATTACAACCCAAAATTACTTTGTTCAACCAAAATAAAAATAAAAGTGTCCAATCACACCAGAGGCATGCTTACTACTACTTCACTCTGTGGGAATAAAAAAATTCCAAAGGATCTACAATTTTTCTTGACTAACGAATTTATATTAGTTAGATTATTATTTCATAAATGAATCCAGAAATAAACACAGTAAACGGTACTAGAGTACGTAATTAATAATAGAAATTTTAAGTTTGCCAAATAATTCGTAATTTTCAAATGTTTCTAAAACAATACTTTTTGCTATACATTCACAGCTAGTACATATCGATTGTAACAACGACAATAAAGTAATTCCTTTTTATAAATTTTAGTTTGAAATATAATATATTGTGTCTAAAATTATATGAAATATTTCACAAAAACAGATGAGATGGTATTGATCTGTCCAAAATTCGATAAATATTTCTGGTATCGACTACTGCTGTTGAGGAAAAGCAATGTTAGAGAAGGATGCCCTTTTATAAGGTACAACGGCAATGGCGTAATGTGCAGGGAACTCAGCCACCAACATGTACAACAATTTATCTTATTGGGGATACATTTGAAGCGGATGGTACTGTTCAGGATGTGCATAAGGAAAGGTCTTGCCGACCAAAAACGTCAACAACTCCAGCTTCCAGTGCTACTTTGTTGCAACATTTTACTAGGTCACCTCAAAAATCTCTGAAGAAAAATGCATATGACAACGACCTTCTCGCAATGGTAACACCTGTTTCCCTCAGATCACCAAATTTAAGCGCTGTGGAGCTGGGCTAGAACTAGGATGGGTGACCATCTGCTCTGCCGAGCGTTGTAGGCAAGCGGGATGCACTGAGGCCTTGTGAGGCAAACTGAGGAGCTACTTGATTGAGAAGTAGCGGCTCCGGTCTCGTAAACTGACATACATCTGGGTGAGCGGTGTGCTGACCACACGCCCCTCCGTATCCGCCTCCAGTGACGAATGTGATCTGAGGATGACACGGCAGCCGGTCGGTACCGTTGGGTCTTCATGGCCTGCTCGAGCGTGGTTTAGTTTAGTTTTTTAGGGTGCATATGACAGCAGTGTAAGCCGATCAAGCGTACGACGAATTCTGAAGGCTGCAATTTCGGAAGTGTACGTTCCAAGATCGCTGCACGCTATGAACTAGGATGACCCTGATGGCGGGATGTAGTACGGCGAGTGGTTAGAAAGCATGCTTCGTGAGAATGACCAGACAGTTTGCAGGGATGGTTATCCTACTGAAAATCCTCTCGTTCACGTGGACAAATATGATAATCTACTGGGTGTTAATGCGTGGTGTGGTCTAACATAAAGTGGTTTGATTGACCCATTCTTCTTTGAACGTACCGTAACTGGTAAGGTTTATCTTCAGATGATGAAAACATCGATTTTACCCACAATCCGAGATTTGTTTGGAAATTAAAGATCTTACCTACAACAAGATTGCGCTCCGCCTCACTACCACAGAGATGTCAGAGCCTACTTGGATGAAAGTATATCTCGACGATGGATATGTCGAAGAGGAGTAGTTGAGTACCCACCAAGGTCTCCAGACCGTAGAAAAATGAAGTTTATCAACAGAAGCCAGCTACACTGAACAAGCTAGGGGAAACCATCGAGGCGTCCTGTGCAGCTGTCAAACTGGCAACACTGACATCCGTAGTTCGGTCAACAGGTCAGCGGCATCGACATTGTTTGGATGTTAATGGGGTCACTGTGAACAAATAAAATAACCTTCCCCTCGTGCAAGAATTGTAACGATATGTCATATTGTTCCACTAATACTACCAAAAAGTGCCTACATTTTTCTGAACCCGTCTGTATACAGGGCAACGGCGCCAGCTTTTGAAAATCAATATGGGTGTTCTAAATCACGGTCCACGAATGTTGAAAAATAACCCTCCTGAAAATCTAGTTTCAGGTATTTTTGAACGAGCAACGCTGGATAAAGGTAAACAAATTGTTCCATGAAGTTTCGGGATTGAAGCTGGATGACATCGATTTCTTGGCACGATATTTCGGATGACAGCCATTCAACCATCTCCATGTGAACGTTTATAGCACTAGACAGTGCTAGTTTTTTCCTTTATTGTTATTTCATTCCCCTCGGCATATATGGGCGAGGGAGGGGGCCTGTCAGCGTGTGTGTGTGTGTGTGTGTGTGTGTGTGAATTCCTACGGGACCAAGCTGCTGAGGTCATCGGTCCCTAGACTTACACACTACTTAAACTAACTTACGCTAAGAACAACACACACACCCTTGCCCGAGGGAGGACTCGAACTAAAGGCGGGAGGTGTCACGCAATCCGTGACATGGCGCCCAAACCGCGCAGCCACTCCGCGCGGCGACTGCCAGCAGTAGAGTATGCCGCTCTTCAGCCAAGCGAATTAAGAAGAAATATAGAATGAGAAAACAAAATTTGTGGCTGTTGTTCTACTTTAAGCTAAAAATTAAAGACAGACAGCCAAAAAACGAAAATATATAATTTTAAAAACACATCACAGAAAGGTGAAATTCGACTGATAAAAAACACTGAAGCACTGCACTTTCACTTAAAAACTGAAGGACCTGCACTGAGGGAGAAGTATTGTTGGAGGATAGAATATATTCCATAGGGTTGAGAGGTGTAGGTGAAGAGGTAGTGGCTGTTAGGTAGCGAAACTATGGAGACGATAGGTGTGTGTGTTTGTCCTTAGGATAATTTAGCTTAAGTAGTGTGTAAGCTTAGGGACTGATGACCTTAGCAGTTAAGTCCCATGAGATTTCACACACATTCATTCAGTAGGGCAGTGTGTGGGGAGAGTAGTTGTTGCAAGAGTAAAGAGATAGGGATGGATGGAGAGAGAAAATGCGAGAGGGCCCCTGATGTGGAATGGGACAGGATGGGAAGAGTTAAAGGTGGTGGGAGGAATCAATATTAGGATAGATATCATTGTCTGGGGAACGGAGCTGGCTGAAGCTGCGTTGAGATAGGATATGGAGTGTGCAGAGATGTATAGGGGTTGAGGGATATGTTTGTGAAGGCACAGTAGCATACCAGGGATGGTGATTAGAGGTGAGACAAGGGAGTTATTGGAATTTAGTTTGTGGATGGTATAGGAGATACGAAGGTGTTCAATGTTGGTGAAGAGGGGTGGGAATTTGGTAAAATGGTAGAGAATCCATGTAGGGTAGGTAAACAGATGCGGAAGGCAACGTGGAGAGCGTGATGTTCGAGGATTAGGAGGGACTTACAGAACTTTGGTGGAGCAGAGATCCATGCAACATTCGCATAGCAGACGAGAGACTGCTAATTTAAACCAGGAGGCATATGTACCAGGAATTTAAAATTATTTTCAGAGGTGATGTTAATAGGATAATGTAGGTAAAATAATGGTGTCTTCATGTACTGCTTACAAACAGTGATGAAAAGTGGACAGACAGCACAGTTAAAAACACTTGATAAAACATTTAAAGGACACTGAACACAAGATACACTGACCATTAAAAATGGAGCACTGTACTCTTTCACTAAAACTAGAAAAGGACCTGCCCTTGTATGGTAGATGTTAAAAACACGATCGCAACGGCTATGTTACTATCACAAGCAGTCTTGGTTCTACAGGTGCTCACAAGTATCGCTAGTGATATCCATGGTAAAAACTATACAAGCCTTATAAATCAAGGTATAGCATTACCTCTGAATGAAGTGGTTTTCCCACACGAATCCTGCGACACTGAATATAGACGGTGATCGCTGGAGTGTGTGTTAACAGACCGACTGTGCGGTTACACGTCGCCGACGGTGTATGTTCATAACAAAATCGCCGAATTTAGAAAGTGATTCAGCTAAGAAACGTGGCATGAAGTCGTTAGCAATAATGTGATCTTGAATCTGTCGCACCACCACCTTGAACTGTCGAGAAAATAACACATCGGGTGGTTCAAGGTAAACTGTACATCCAGAAGCGATGGCCTGCACCACCCAGGTCAATATCCTTCATGCATTTATGGAAAAGAATGGTGGACTGGAAAAATCTGTGAGACTTCCCCTGAATAGAAGGCTGCTTCAATAAGGTTTATGCACTAACGTGGCCCAGCCAATTCATTTTACTGGCATTCAAGGGATGGCAAGTCCCAGGTTCCGCAACAGCACATTAATGCAGTTATTCCAGCACCATCAGTGACATCGTCTGGCCAGCAGTACAGTTTTCCTCATGCCATTCTACAGTAGATTAATGAAACCTGTAAAGAATTCAAGTAGCTTGAAGGAAACGTAAGCTTAGGATCATAAAAGAGCGCAGAATGCCTCGGCCATCTAGACAAGCTTCTCGGCCGACCGAATTCCTAGCTCGTCATAAGCCAATGCAATATCCCCGTCCATGTAGGCCTAGCTCTCAGCGCGACCAGTGTGCCAGGGAGAGGAAACTAAACCTGGTGTCCAGGAATAACGTTTGGCCATCAAGCCTACAGAAATGTTACATATATATGTATGTGGTAGCTGTTCTGTCGGACATGACCGTAATAACTTAACCGAAACAAGGTTTTAGAATGTAATACTTCTTTCTGCTACTGCTTCACAACAGTTTACAAACTGAGGGTAAAGTTGACGATTTATGTAAAAATCGATATTTTTAGCCCACTTTTACAAAAAAGTCTTCTGCAAACTCTTTTAAACGGTAAAATTGGTTTGTAATATTGAAAATAATGATGACTAGAAAGTAACAAAGAACAACTCAAAAGACTTCAAATAAAGGAGTGTCTATTGTCAAGGCTCATCATGACATGTTTCAGCCTATTTTTCTGTTATGATAACTATAGAATCAAACTGATTATAAACATCAGAGTTTAACTGTGCATTACCAAGGCACTAGACATTATGGCAGTAAAACTGTTGCATAACAGCTGATACACATGTTAGTAAGGTGGCGTCATTTTACAAACAGTGTTACATTCAATACGACAAGTAAGCCCCTCCAGTGATAGAGAAAACAGGCTTGTGATCGTTCAGTAAAAACATGAATGTGACTGACTTCGCCTAGTACACTTTATTTATTGTAGAATGTCTGCATTTCGTGACTGGGGAACGAGCAGAGCTGTGAAACTCGTGGTAGAACGGAAGGACACAGGGAGCTCACACATTCCTTCGGATAATAGGACGGCGCAGCCGCTTCCGGTGCTAATATCGAGATTCCCGGGAGCTGGACCACCTGCAAAATGGGAACACGCGTCCGTCGGGCAGGCGTGAGAGGCAGAGAGTCCGCCAAAAAGACGTGGAAGCAAATATTCGCGGACTTTCCTACGGACGTAGAAAGAACTTCCAGAAACTTCGATCAGGATTCTAAACTGAGATTGGTCGGCGTTCGGAAACGAGGACCTCCTGGAAACATGATTCGCCTCCCAAATTTGGGGGGGGGGGGGGGGGGAGAAAAGACTTTGAGCTGGGGAAAAGCGGAGGAAAGTTAGGTCTGTCGTTCCTGGGGCGTGGAGCTGGGAGGTCGTTGCCGGGTCTTGGAGCAGGACGGTCGTCTTGGGGCCACAGCAGTCGACGGACGTCTTCGGCTGTAATTTTGGTGAAGTACAATTTTACTATTATCTCGCTGAGGCGAGTAGTTCTGCGGCTATAGCGTCTGATCACTACGGTGATCTTACTCATGCACCGGCGTGTAGGAAAGTACATTTACATTGCTGAATCACGTGTTCCACTCCGTTTTGTACTAAGGTTTCACACTACTCATTGAGATAGTAGTTCCTTCTTGCTATTTAGTACAACGGGGGATGTCAGTTACTCCGCGCCTAATCACAGATTGAGAGTGCCTTATAGGGCAGAGCCAGACAGATTAAGGACCGATATTAATCCAGGGAGAACCTGACAGTTGTAACTATTCTCTAGTGTCTTTGAATTGTGTTTATGATGAATATACACTACTGGCCATTAAAATTGCTACTCCAAGAAGAAAAAAAAATGGCTCTGAGCACTATGGGACTTAACTACTGTGGTCATCAGTCCCCTACAACTTAGAACTACTTAAACCAAACTAACCTAAGGACATCACACACATGCACGCCCGAGGCAGGATTCGAACCTGCGACCGTAGCGGTCACGCGGTTCCAGACTGTAGCGCCTATAACCGCACGCCCACTCCGGCCGGCCCTCCAAGAAGAAATGCAGATGATAAACGGGTATTCATTGGACAAATATATTATACTAGAACTGATATGTGATTACATTTTCACGCAATTTGGGTGCATAGATCCTGAGAAATCAGCACCCAGAACAACCACCTCTGGCCGTAATAACGGCCTTGATATGCCTGGGCATTGAGTCAAACAGAGCTTGGATGGCGTGTACAGGTACGGCTTCCCATGCAGCTTCAACACGATACCACAGTTCATCAAGAGTAGTGACTGGCGAATTGTGACGAACCAGTTGCTCGGCCACCATTGACCAGACGTTTTCAATTGGTAAGAGATTTGGAGAATGTGCTGGCCAGGGCAGCAGTCGACCATTTTCTGTATCCAGGAAGGCCCGTACAGGACCTGCAACATGCGGTCGTGCATAACCTCCTGAAACGTAGGGTTTCGCAGGGATCGAATGAAGGGTAGAGCCACGGGTCGTAACACATCTGAAATGTAACGTCCACTGTTCAAAGTGCCGTCAATGCGAACAAGAGGTGACCGAGACGTGTAACCAATGGCACCCCATACCATCACGCCGGGTGATACGCCAGTATGGCGATGACGAATACACTTTTCCAATGTGCGTTAACCGCGATGTCGCCAAACACGGATGCGACCATCATGATGCTGTAAACAGAACCTGGATTCATCCGAAAAAATGACGTTTTGCCTTCGTGCACCCAGGTTCGTCGTTGAGTACACCATCGCAGGGGCTCCTTTCTGTGATGCAGCGTCAAGGGTAACCGCAGCCGTGGTCTCCGAGCTGATAGTCCATGCTGCTGCAAACGTCGTCGAACTGTTCGTGCAGGTGGTTGTTGTCTTGCAAACGTCCCCATCTGTTGACTCAGGGATCGAGACGTGGCTG
Organism: Schistocerca piceifrons; assembly: GCF_021461385.2. NCBI lineage: Eukaryota > Metazoa > Arthropoda > Insecta > Orthoptera > Acrididae > Schistocerca > Schistocerca piceifrons. The sequence goes on along the minus strand of NC_060149.1, from coordinate 419,068,966 downwards.
CACGATCCGTTACATCCATGCAGATAAGATGCCTGTCATCTCGACTGCTAGTGAAGCGAGGCCGTTGGGATCCAGCACGGCGTTCCGTATTACCCTCCTGAACCCACCGATTCCATATTCTGCTAACAGTCATTGGATCTCGACCAACGCGAGCAGCAGTGTCGCGATACGATAAACCGCAATCGCGATAGGCTACAATCCGACCATTATCAAAGTCGGAAACGTGATGGTACGCATTTCTCCTCCTTACACGAGGCATCACAAGAACGTTTCACCAGGCAACGCCGGTCAGCTGCTGTTTGTGTATGAGAAATCGATTGGAAACTTTCCTCATGTCAGCATGTAGTAGGTGTCGCCACCGGCGCCAACCTTGTGTGAATGCTCTGAAAAGCTAATCATTTGCATGTCACAGCATCTTCTTCCTGTCGGTTAAATTTCGCATCTGTAGCATGTCACCTTCGTGGTGTAGCAATTTTAATGGCCAGTAGTGTATATGTTAAAATCACGGCATTTATCTTTTAGTAGATAGTAATTTCCTGTGCTAATTAATCTTGTCACTAGTGTATATTTGATACATGTTTTAACTTATTCATTAAAAGAGAACTGGATTTTGTCGGCTTATCCTGACATTCGATTGCATCTACAGGATATGATTAGGAAACAGTTAGGCTATCACACGACAATTGACTTAACTAATGAGAATAATGTACTCCTACTGGGTATAAGTGTCAGGGCGACTCCAGTCGCGCTAAAATATCCGTTGCGCAAATTATCACTTGTACGTTCTCGTGGCAAGTTTCCGCCATCGACAACAAGCAGTAGAAGAGGTAAAGGTACGTTAGATGTTATAAGATGTTATATAAACTGCCTTCAGATTGTACACCATTGTCACAGTGCGTAAGTTTTGGGAAGTTCGTATCAGTCTGCCCTTCATTTTTTGAAAAGGATTCATGTCATACAGAATTTTGAATTTATCTTTTAATTGTGAAGTGCTACTGGCATGGTAGTTTAATTCCTGTTTAATGTATGGCATATTTGGTGCTCGCATAGTTTTCGATTTATGTGACGTGATGAAAAATAGTGTAAGTGTCTTACTATGGTCCATGGTGGCTTAACTGCTTGTTTGTTTTAAAGTGAGAAAACCATCGGCCCCTTCGCCATACAGGCCACGTCCGATAGATAGCTGTGCAATAGCAGCCACGAGTGGGTTTCTTTACCGCAGGTTCAAAATTGTTCAAATGGCTCTGAGCACTATGGGACTTAACATCTGTGGTCATCAGTCCCCTAGAACTTAGAACTACTTAAACCTAACTAACCTAACGACAACACACACATCCATGCCCGAGGCAGGATTCGAACCTGCGACCGCATCAGTCGCGCGGTTCCGGACTGAGCGCCTGAACCGCTAGACCACCGACCGCAGGTTCACAAACATGGTGTTTCTTTAAGTGGGATCCCAAGTCTAAGGATACATTTCTTTGTCCAAGGACAAAGCTAGAACTGTCGTTCGAACTACCCACGAAAGTCGTCATTGCGGCACTCTGACCCTACGGCAACGTCCTGGAACATGTCGCCGAAAAATGGGTACAATTCCGATTCTATCCCGGCTCAAATGGTTTTGGGAGGGTTCGTATCGATCTGCAGAGTCACGTGCTCTCTTACTTTCGTATCAGAGGCTGCCATGCCATCATAATGTATGACGGTCAGCCCCAAACCCGTTCGGGTTGAGGGTTCAAAAATGGTTCAAATATCTCTGAGCACTATGGGACTTAACTTCTAAGGTCATCAGTCCCCTAGAACTTAGAACTACTTAAACCTAACTAACCTGAGGACATCACACACATCCATGCCCGGGGCAGGATTCGAACCTGCTACCGAAGTGGTCGCGCCGTTCCAGACTGTAGCACCTAAAACCGCTCGGCCACACCGGCCGGCTCGGGTTGAGGGAAGGAGTGCCATTTGCCGTCTGAGTGCGTCCAACGACGTGTTGCACAGCTCCAGTTGTCAGAAGCGTCTGTGGCACACACGCTGTCTGCCCTACCAGTAACTTATGCGACGGTCCTCGCCACGCCTACAGCTTCGCCCAGCCTGTCACATGGTCTCTCTGATCTGCACGTTCCACCATCCCACCATCCTTCGAATGTTACAATCGCTCCACCCAATGACATAGTCGCCTCTTGGACTCCCACGAAGGACGCCATAGAGACTGGTTCCTCTCCACAACACCGACTAGACTCCTTCATTGTACCGACTGAGGCCTTCTAATCAGGTAGTCGCTCCTCATAGTCGTCATTAGACATTGAGGAACACATGTGCAAACAACGCTCGCCACGTTGGTGCAAACATCGTCGCCGCTCACTCACGGGTTCTCATGGCACAAGTACCCAAGACAATGGAGACACTGCCCAACCAGCCGACGGTCCCATGTAGGTGCCAACACGTTTTGCCAGATGGAGGCCGCCGCGAACACATTATCTAACGGACCTGCTGACGCCTCATGATCTCTCTCAACAAGACGACATTCACATGAACGTCAGACAGACCCTCGGCACAGGGACGTGGGGTGATGACATGACATGGAGGACGAAATGCCTCCTCCATAGGATTGTCTACCTCCTCCCCCCTCTGCCACAGGGGTTGCTCGGTAATATTAAAATTAATGTATGGCAGCCAGCGCGATGGGCCCCCTACTTGCAGTCTCTGCCCCACACCGTCCTTGGCAATGGTAGACGCGCATCCGCCGCTGATAGCATAGGTGTACTAGTTAACCGTATTGAACATCAACATGTCTGGCGCCACACCAAAGCTGCAGCTCCTCTGTGACATGCTTCGAGCCTTTGACATCAATGTCACCCTTCCTCACGAAGTTCATGTTGCCACCCTACCATCAGTTTATGGCTATGACTCATACACATCTGTATGTGATCGCCCAGGGAGCAGAGTAGCCTTTTATATATGGGAAGGGATCCCAGTTACAGATGTGACACTCCCTCTGCCCAGCAAGGTCATGGCTATAACAATATCTGTCTCGCACGTTGTCAATATCTAAGACCCATCTGGCTCCAAAAATTGTTGGCAGCGGTACACGTTCTTCACAAATGACGTGGCCCCTCTGTTTTCTGGACGCTGTGGTCACTTCATTGTGGGCAGTGATTTCAACTGTGTTCTCCACTCAAAGGTCCATACACCTGGTTATTCGCCATACTTGACACAGTGTACCTTGGTTGAAGACTTTCATCTCGTTGACATTTGGGAGAAGATTCAAGGCGATGTCCCTGGTTATGACCATTATAAAAAGCACTTTCTGCTAGCAGACTCGACGGGTTTTATGTCTCTGTCCACCTTGGAAACGAAAGCCTTAGCAGGAAAATAGCCCCTTGCATTTTAGGGCCATTCAGCTGTCATCTGTACACTCATTCTAGAGCCTCAGTCAGTCTGGTGCTGTAAAGAGCTCTGGAAGCTTAACACTGCCCTACTTGGAGACCCACACTGTCGACAATGTATTGCCACTACATAAGACTCTTGCAAAAAACATCTCCCATGGTACTTGTCCACATTGCACCGGTGGCTCAAGTGTGCAAAACTTGCCATCACAAAGGCCTTCATGCAATGAGGCAAGGAAGCAGCAGTGTGGCATTGGTACACCACTATCTTCCACTACGCTGTCCTTCGCGAGCTCGACCCGCTCATCCCATAGCCTGATCTCCAAAGGGAACGCCAATGGTCTAAAGCCTGTCTCCTCACTCTCCAAAGTGATAGATTTTATAGCGTCGTGGTGCGTTCACGACAACAGGACCTTCTACACGAGAAATTGCCGTCTGATGTCCAAGCTGCATCTGATCATTGTCGTCGACGTTGACTCTTCATCTCTGCTCTCACCACCTTCGATGGTGCTCGCCACAAAACGCAGCAGCAGTGGTGTCTGCCTTCACTGACCACTACTGCCACTTCTATGATGACGATCCGATGGCTGCACTGATTATGGACCACCTCTGCCGCACTCCTGAATTGACCCTCATGATTACAAAGTTAATACCAATGATGTTTGTAATCACTGCAGACATGGTGACAGACACGATCAGCAAAGGGACAAAGAACAAGTCACTCAGACCAGACGGTTTTCTGGTCGAGTTCTACCGAGTGTTCACCATCTTAATGCTCCCTTGGTGCACAGAGATGTTTTGGGAACACCTTACTCCATCCTTTTGATATCACCCTAATTTGTCACTGGTGTTCTTTTATTCATACTGTAGTGGCGACTCCTGCCACCGAATGTATCAGGATGACCAAATGTAGCGGGAAGACACCAAATGTAGTGGGTGGGGCCAGGAGTTGCCGTATTAAAACTCGGCGAGAACTTTCCAAATGATTTATTGTTTTTTAGCTACAGTGCCCCGTTCACCTTGGTCCGCATCACAGAGTCCTGCAATGCTGATGCAACCACCCCAGTGACGCAGTGCAATGCGCTGTGTCGAGCCGGCCCTGTACGCCAGCTGCAGAGTTCCGATTACATCAGGATGACTGAGCCAACAGCCAACTCAGTGGCCACCGTCCTCCTTGTCTCCACACTGCTCCGCCAGGAGCCATAGGCTGGCCCCACTGCTGCTTCTTCCTCGCTGGGGTAGCTGAGAACGCGGCAGCAACGACCACCCACGATCCAGCGTCAGAATCTGTGGCCCTTGCCTCGGAAGTCTGCAGCGTGTGTCGAGAGCTGAGACGACTGCCTGCAGTAGCGAGCCGAAGAGTGGCCCGCCATTGGCTGGCTGCGGATACTGCGTCGGCCACAGAGTGTCGAACCAATGACCCGTCATGGACTGGGACACTGTCGCCCCATCTGTTTCCGCGTGTAGCCCGGCAGTGTGACACGCCCCGCTGTCCAGGAGAGCTGCCACACTTCATTGAATCACATTAGAATACGGCACATATTTATACTTGGTTGTGCACCTCTGTTTCGCTAATGCGCCGCTTCACGTCACGTACGCACCACACCCCGGTTGCGCCAGTGGGCCCCTTCTGCCTGTAGCTTGCGCCATGCGAACCACTGCCTTTACCATTTTCAGCAGTTCGATGGCCCTGTGGCCTCCATTCCACATTGCAACCGCTGGTCAGCGTAACTGCAATCTGGCCCGCACCTAGCTATAACTTGTGTGCTCTGAAATATTGCACCAAATCTAACTTCCCTATCTTAAACTGTGGTGCCGCTACGTTATTCCCCTCTTCAGAAAGATCCGGTCCCCAGGTTGACCCTTAACTAGCTCTTAACTTGTTTAGGTCGGCACCTAAGGCATATTTCCTCACTGTTAGAAAACTTAAATGTGATCTAGTGCTCCTTAAAACCATGACACGAAACAAAATGTAAAAATTCCTTACTGGACGACCGCTGCTCGATCAACCCCTTACCTACTCGTCTCACGCCCTCGGTATCCAATCCACTGGGACTTGGACTACCCTTGGTTCCCTCTTGGAATTAGCTCTACGCCTGATCAGAAAGAAAACAACACATAACAAAGTTAAGGCTGTGATGACACTTGGCACAGAGGTGCTCAAAATGATTGTTATTTGCCATTGCCTTTCCCTATACTGCGCGACGTATTGACCAAGCTGTTTGGCTGATATGCACCCCTCTTGCTCTAAAACGAACTGGTTTACGGATCTCAATAGACCTGGCTCCAGAGTTTAATTTAACAAGGTCAGATTCTGTCTAAGCAAAAACTCTGAAGTGGCTTCTGGCCACTACAGCTGTGGCTGTATAACATTCAATTGTGTGACTCCTGAACTTGACGCTGGCAGCTGGGAAGTTAGTCCTGTTATGTTACACTTAGTTCCATTGATTAAAATTCCGCTTCCTTCGAACTCTACACGTTTCGCTTCCGTAAACACTCCTTGCTCAAAGCAACTTGCTACTACTACCAAGTTCTCGTAGGTGGAGAAGATCCAATGCATCCCGACCCGTTGCAAGCTCAGCTTTGGTTCCACGATGTCCCTTGGACAGTCTATTCCTTTCCCCCTGACTAAAAATAACTGAACCGTGCATGTGTCCCATATTTGTAGCTTTACAGATTTTCCACCAACATTCAGTATTTTTGATCCAAACTCTACACCGATTGTGTGACTACTTTCATCCTTAAATTTACATTATATGAAAATAAACATGACATTCCCGACCAACACTGTCGATAACTAAAAATTTAAACAGGCGATCGTACGACTCTGACATCTTTCAACACATATTTATTACGGATTTTCTGCGACGCACTTATTTCTCCAGAACTGTGGTTGATTTCTCCTCCAACAACACTCCACATACGTCAGACGCTACACTCCCCTTTTCAGTAACCCGAGGGCAGAGATCACCATCACCCCTCCTCCCTCTTCAAAAGACTGCTGCCCCTAGCAGGCTCACAATACTCGAAAACACATATAAAATACCATGCCTAATTAACGTATGCAAACCCAATGATACATGACAAGAAAAAAAACTACAAATACTCTACTACTTCCTGGATCACAAAGCATACGGTATTTCATGTTGTACTCTATCTCCATGGTTTTCTCTGTGCTTAGCACCTCTCTTCACTCTCTCTTTCTTCCTCTTTCCTTCCTGTGACACGCCTGGAATCACATCCGGGCAATCCTTAAATGGCCGTAACCGCCGAACGTGTACTATCGTCGTTCTAGTTGGCAGCTGAACCTTAACATTAACGGGGTATGTGGTTTCAACAACTTGGTATGGCCCTTGATACCTCGTGAGGAACTTCTTCGTTTTCCCTTTTTGCGTATAGGGGCTGCACAGCATTACCAATTGCCCCACACTATACTGCGGTAAACTTCCTTTCCGCTTCACTGTTTCTTCCCGCCTGTCCAAAGACTTCGTATTCGCCTTTTGTACCCGTTTCCAAACATCCCGAATTGTTCTCGCGAACTGACGTACCGATTCACCGGTCCTTCCTTTCTGTAGCTTCACTAAATCACACGGTGACGGCATTTCTCGCCTGTGCACTACCTCATATGGAGACAAACCGGTATTTGTATGGACTTTTGCATTGTACGCGCATAAAATATGCTTCAAACACTCGTCCCACGGATGGTGATGAAAATCCACATAAAAACTCAGCATCTTCCCGATTGTTCTGTGTACCCGTTCTGTCCTTCCGTTGGCCTGTGGATGCAACGCGCTCGTCCTCAACTTCTTTATGTTCAACTATTTACAGAGTTCCTTCATTAAATCCGACATGAAGTTGGTCCCTTCGTCAGTAATTAATGTCTCCTGTGCACCAAACTTCAAAATCCAGTTGTTTACTAACGCTTGCGCGACCATTGCTGCCTGTTGATTTGGCATAGCCACCATCTCCACGTACCTCAAAAAATGATCTATTATTGTCAGAACGAATCTGTTCTCCGATGGCGTTCGCCTAAAAGGTCCTAAGACATCAATCCCTTACAAAGAAAATGGATATGTCGCTTCTGGCAATCGTTGTAACTGTATCTGTTTCCGACTCAAATCTGCTCTCTGCGCCCATGGTATACAATTCTTGACATACTGATCCACATCTACTTTCCTACCTCTCCACCAATACCTCTCCGCCACCCTCCTATTTGTCGCTTTACACCCTCCATGGCCAGATAACACGTGATCATGTGCTCCCTTTAAATCCTCATCCCTCAACTTCGCTGGCACTACTACCCTTGGTCCCAACTTCGTTTCCCTGCACAGAAGACCGTCGTACATAGTAAACTAGGGCTGTGTCAAATACAATTTACGATCGTTGTCCGCGTCCTGTAATTCTTGCCATACCGCTAGGTCATAACCCATGACTTCTACTTTTGCCACCTTCCTACTTAGTGCATCCGCATTACCGTACTTCTTCCCAGGCTTGTGCACCACCTCGTAGTCGAATTCACTAACCCTGATAGCCCATCGAGCGAGTCTAGTGGACGGATCCTTCAAGCCCAACAACCACTACAATGCAGCATGATCTGTCACTATCCGAAATCTTCTCCCATATAAATAACATTTGAAATGTGTGATTCCATAGATTACGCTAAGCATCTCCCTCTTTGGTGTTGAGTAATTCTTCTCTGCTGCATTCAACTGCCTAGACACATAGGCTACAGGATGTTCTTTCCCAGGCCGGCCGCTGTGGCCGAGCGGTTCTAGGCGCTTCAGTCCGGAACCGCGCTGCTGCTACCGTCGCAGGTTCGAATCCTTCCTCGGGCATGGATGTGTGTGATGTCCTTAGGTTAGTTAGGTTTAAGTAGTTCTAATTCTAAGGGTCTGATGACCTCAGATGTTAAGTCCCATAGTGCTTAGAGTCATTTGAACAATTTTTTTTCTTTCCCATCAATTTCCTGACTAAGAATACACCCCAATGCTCGATTCGATGCATCGCATGCTAGTATAAACTCCTTTTCAAAATCTGGAAACACAAGAACCGGACTTGATGTTAACACTTCTTTCAGTTTGTCAAACGCTTTCTGACATTCTTCTGTCCACTCAAATTTCACACCCTTCTGCAACAATCGCGTCAACGGCTGTGCTAAATCTGCAAAACCCTTCACGAGCTTTCGATAGAAATTGCAAATTCTGATCAATGACTGCACTTCCTTAACTGTTTTCGGTTCCCGAAAATCCCTTACAACTTGTACCAACCTCGGATCTGTTCGCACTCCGTCCTTACTGATAATATGGCACAAATATTTTTCTCCTTCTAATGCAAACTGACAATTCTCCAGGCTCAACGCCAAATGAGCTGCTCTTAACCTCTTAAAGACTTCCCTTAACCGCTGTCTATGTTGCTCCACACTACCTGAAAACACTATAATGTCATCCAAATAGACAAGACACTGCCGTGGTTTCAAACCGCTCAAGACACTGTCTAGCAACCTCTGAAACGTTGCCGGAGCGTTTTTCAAACCGAATGACAATCTAATGTACTGTTAATGGCCTCCAGGTGTAGAGAAAGCAGTTTTTGGACGATCCTCTAGAGCCACCTCTAACAGATGACAAGCACTTGTCAAATCCATAGCAGAAAAGTACTGGCACTGTCCTAAGTGATCCAAAGTCTCCGATATGTTTGGAATGGGGTATGCGTCCGTTACTGTCTTATTATTGAGGTATCGGTAGTCACAACAGAACCTGTATTTCTTAGTTCCATCCATAGATTTTTTAGGCACAACGACAATGCCCACTCCCCACCAACTATTACTATGCTCTATAATACCGTCTGCAAGTTGCTGATCAATGAAGTCCTCCACAAATGGCTGCAAATACCTAGGTATTCTGTATGGTTTACGGTGAAAAGATGCTTCATTCCCTGTTGGTATCCTATGTTGAACTAATGGAGTTGCTGGTAACGGCCCTTGTGGAAAAAACAAATCCTTAAATTCTCACAATAATTCTTCCTTATGCTCTCTTTCTCCTCCTTTCAGATGCTTAATTTTGCCACGCAATGCAGTTCTATCGCCTTCTACCTCTCGAACACCAGTCTTAGTCAACTGGCACATCCAAATTTGCTACTAAAACTCATTTCCTCAAATTCGCGTCTACAGCGCTAAAATTATCCACGTTCATGGGAAGTACTCGCCCGTCGTTCCCCTGCTGTACGCACACAACACTATGTTTCACAAAACAGCCCAGTGAACCCGTAGATTCGACTCCACATTTACCCAAAGCGACTTCCCGGTGCCACTAGACACACATTCATGCGAATTAAGCCTTAGTCTAATGTACACGGTTCATTTGGTTTTTTCATTACGTTGAACGCCCCTTGCGACAGCTCTGCATTGACAACAGTTTCCCCTAGCGGAAATAACATTCCATCAAGTTCCACAGTTCGTTGTCCAAGGTCAATTTTGGCATGATGTTGATGCAGGAAATCTACTCCTAGGATCATGTCATAGCCCTCGCTTACCCATAGTACTATCTACATGCATGCATTAAATCCGACTTTCCCTATGCGAAAATCAACTGTCACCGACCCCAAAGGCGTGAGCTCCTTATCCCCCACTCCACGCAACTTATAACGTGGTAGGTCTAAATTCCTTCGTCCCATTATATTCTTAGTAGCCACTGAAACTTGCGCCCCTGTGTCCAACAAAATCTTAAACGTTTTAGTTCCTATGGATCCTACCACTGAACATTCCACCTCTGCATCTGTATTCCTAGCACTGAAATTAAACGGGAGCTCCCTTAGGTGGGTCTTGGGCCCCCTCTGTCGTTTAACGCTTGTCCACCCTACTATCTCCACTTCTCCTTCCTCCACGCTGCTGATTTCCACCCCTTCCTTTATTCCTCGGTGACTGGGTGCATTGCCTCTGCACATGTCCCGTACGACCACACTTATAACATTTTATACCCACTGTAAACACTGTTTGCCTCTCGCGTACCCCTGTTGCCATGTCTTTTTCCTCACATTGAATTGCCAGCCGAATGGCGGAACACAAATCTTTCGGAGTCCCTTAACGCACTTTCCGTGACATATACGCCGGTAACCCTCTCAAAAATACATCAAGTGCCCTTTGCTCGGCCTCCTGCAACAGAACACTATTCGCTTCATCGCTCTGAACCAGCTCGTAAGTATGCTCATTAACTTCCCTTATCCCATCCGCAAATTTCTCCATCCTCTCCCCCTGTCTCTTTGTCATTGTACCTAACCTCTCCCTAAAGTATCAAGTGCTATTCTGTTTCTTCTACCTTTGTAAAAGCCCTTCCTTTAATTGCTTAAACTGTCCTGCCTTCCTTAAGGTCTCAGAACACCGTACATACGTTTTCACTTCACCTTTTAATCTAGTCTTGGCTATATGTAACAACTGCTCATCAGACCAACCATTCATCACAGCTGAAATTTCCAAGTCCTCCACAAACGAACGCACATCCTCAGATGCCTTGCCAGAAAACGGAATAATCAAACTCACGGCGGCTGGATCAATCTCCTGCACCCTAGGCAACAACGACTGATCAGATGCGGTTTCCCGCTCAACTGCGTACTGTCCGGTATCAATTGTGCTACCTTTTCCATCAAAATCCGTACCGCTTCTGGATCCGACACACCTTGCGCGTTTGACTCTACAATTGTGTTGCTTTTGTTCCCAGTGAGTCCCAAAACAAAACATTTAAGTACAAGAACAACCTGACTCCCTACACTTCAGTATCATCATACTCGGTAATATCATATACAAATCAATACAAAAGTAATTAAATGCCACGAAAACAATGCTACTCCCTAAACATACTAACACTTACTCTGACAACAAAATAATGTGCCCAAGCAAAACATCTAAAAATGTGGCTTGCCAGGAGCCATACTCGAAGAAACAGAAAAAAGAAAACATAGAACATTCAAAAAGAACAATTTTGTCAGCTATCACCACATCCTGGGACCATAATGCAGGTGGTGGGCTCAAACGTCGTACTGCACAGACGACGTCCGCTATTCTGACAACAAATGTAATGGGTGGGTGCCAGGAGTTGCCTTATTAAAACTTGGCGAGAACTTTCCAAATGATTTATTGTTTTTTAGCTACAGTGCCCCATTCCCCTCGGTCCACATCACGGGGTCCCTCACTGCTGAGGCCACCGCACCAGCAACCCAGTGCAACGCGCTGTGTCGAGCCGGCCTTGTACACCAGCTGCAGAGTTCCGATTACGTCAGGATGGCTGCGCCAGTAGCCAACTCAGTGGCCACCATCCTCGTTGTTTCCGCGCTGCTCCACCAGGAGCCATACGCCGGCCCCACTGCTGCTTCTTCCTCACTGGCATAGCTGAGAACACGGCGGCAACGACTGCCCATGATCCAGTGTCCGAATCTGTGGCCCTCGCCTCGGAAGTCTCCGTCGTGTGTCGGGAGCCAAGATGACTGCCCGCGGTAGCGAGCTCAAGAGTAGCCCATTGCTGGCTGGCTGCAGACCCTGCATCGGCCTCAGAGGGTCGAACCCACGACCCGCCATGGACCTGGATGCTGTCGCCCCATGTGTTGCTGCGTGTAGTCCGGTGGTGTGACACGCCCCGCCGTCCAGCAGAGCTGCCACACTTCAATGGATCACATTAGAAAACGGCACATATTTATACTCGGTTGTGCGCCTCTGTTTCGCTAACGCGCCGCTTCACGTCACGTACGCACCACAACCTGGTTGCGCCATAGGGCCCATTCTGCCTGTAGCTCGCGCCATGCGAACCTCTGCATTTACGCTTTTCAGCGGTTCGACGGCCCTGTGCCCTCCATTCCACTTCGCAACCATGGTCAGCGTATCTTACTGCAATCCGCCCAGCACCTGGCTGTAAGTTGTGTATTCTGAAATATTGCACTAAATCTAACTTCCCTATCTTAAACTGTGGTGCCGCTACAGCACCGAAGTTATCATTAGAGACAAATGTCTCTGCATACAACCCCACTTGTATTAATGAACACCGATTATAAAATCTACACATGCCTCTTAGCAATGTGCATTTGCACAGTCTTATCTATGGTCCTTTCACTGGAAAGGGCTACACGTGGTTGTGGGGCTGCCCTTCAAATGGTTTTGGGGCAATGCTGTGACCTCATCACAATAGCCAGTCCGTCGGCTTCACGTAGCACTGGGCTCCATTGATTTTACAATTGCCTTTGATCACATTTGCCCTCTGTGGACACTATTTGCTGGTGACTGCTTCCCACTGTCTCCATAATCCAGGTCAAAGGCAGACTAGTTGGAGCAATTCCTATGTGCTGCTCTGTGAGTCAAGGATGTCTCATGTTCATGCTACTGTATACCAGTGCACTGGAGCCCCCATCACCTGTCTTATAACTCGCCTACAAGTTCTCACATTGTGTGATCATACCTATTACGGCAGTGTCTATGCAAATGATCTCCTACATATCGCCCATGCCACATCAGAACTCAATGATGCCATCCACTGTAACTAGCAGTATGAATTTATTTTGTGTAGCATCATTAACATCCTCAAGTCGATAATGATGCACATCAGGTGTTGATCTGCTCCCCATCATTACCACCCTTCGTTACTTATGGATCGACTTTATGGGCTCCACACACTAGACTGCAGCATTGGCTTATTGCCGGCTTTTCCATACTACACAGCACCATGTTTGCTGCGATGCCTACCATAGCTTCAACAAACTACAATGTGTCTCCTATGCCAACACGTATGTGGCCCCTAAACTGATACATTTTGCCCATATCCTCATGATGAAGTTAATCCCTGGTCGTCAACTTCAGTTAGCCTTTGGATATTTTGTGTCAGCATGGGGCCTTTTTCAAGGTCTGCTACAATACGCTAATGTTGCCCCCTCTCAAAGGCAGCCTGGGACTCATCATTATGTGAGCATGATCCACCATGCTCTTTGTGCATACTGTGCTGTGGCAGCCTTGTGGAACACTATGGACTCATCTTGTTTCGAGGACTGGCTTTAGGATACCTTTTCCACAGCGGTCCACATACGTTCCTCAGCTTCTGGAATTGGGTCACAATTGTGTGCACTACGCTCACCTGGTTGCCCCATTACCGAAGGTTCTTCACAGGATACCTCCACAGCGTCTTTCTTGACACCTCACAATTGGTGTGTGCCGAATCTGCCAATATTATGACACATCCCTGATCGCCTTTCACAGTAATGTGCACCAACATGTATAGGCCTCTGAATGCATATAATATGAAACAATTTCCTAGTTTCATGGTTATTAGGATCTCCAGTCCCTCATTCTAATCGCCCTTAACGATTGGCGTCGAATGATTGTCCCTTTCAGTTATCTTAGTTTCCTTAGATGGGAGGGGGGTAGGGGGGGGGGGAGGGAGGTTTAGTTGTAGTTAGGATGGCAACGTCTGAAGTGGGGCCAATTCATTTTTGTTTGGTAGGGTCACAAGTGACGGTTCCCTGTAGGGTTAGGCCAGCTTTTCTGTTTTCCTTTGCTGGGCACCCTTAATGTGCAAGTAAAACATCACTAAAAAATAAAGAAAATGAAAACTAAATAAATAAGAATAAAAAATAAAAAACGAAAATAAAAATAGTGTCCTCTAATGACGAAATAATTAAAAAGGCGGTTAAGGCAACTATTCTAGAGAAGCAGAGCACCCAGGTTCAAGTCCCATTCTGGCACCAATTTTCAACACTCATCATTGATTAATTTCAATTCCCTAATGCAGCCACTGTTGGCAAAAATTCCCTGAATATTAAATTCAATGAGAGCCTGTTTCTGTCAATTCCTTTATCCTGTTACATACAGTTAACAAAATTTAAGTGAAATGTCCAGTTGATTATTTCAGCGTTAATTGAACTGCATGCATTGTTGCTTCTAATGAATTTGCTACATTTCACAGGTACAGTACAAGTATTCACTGATGTCCTCCAGAATACTGTTTAGTAAGTAGTTATGCCAAAGGATTAATTGAGCCAAAAAACCAAATTTGGTTGGTGGACAGAACTGAAAATTCTTTCATCAGTTGGAGTTTCAGTTTTAGTTTGGATTACAGAGTTCCCTGACATCTTATCTTCCTTCCTTTCTTCGTATCAATTTGCTTTAATTAACCAGGCTCTCAGAGAAATTGATCATGAAGTGTGTGCAGCTATGATACTATCGATCAAAAATAAAGCCTAAATGCTAATTTCAGTTTGAGGGATTATCCTTTTCATAATCAAGTATCCTATATTGAAATATGTATTAAAACTGTGAATTCATGGACAACCAATTTCCAATCATGTAAGTTTTTATACAACCAGTTTTAATATGTGATTTTATAAAACATTGAAATGAAAATACTGCAGACACGAAAAGCTGCTGGAAATGTTAAGAAATACCAAATAAAATACAAATGCTTTTGCCTAATAAGGTTAAAGTATAATAATTCTGACGGCTGCTAGTTATTTTAGATGTAGACTGCAGGCCACAGCAGAGTCATCTGCCATGGCCACTGGGTAGGGAAAGAGTTTGTCTGTAGTTTTCCTTGGCTGAACCAATAAAAATTAAATTTCTTGAGCATGCTGAACCTATGTAACAAATGGCATTATATTCACTCAGCATGATTTAAAATTTTTACATTCAAATGACACTGATAGGCGCATAATACATTTTTCAACTGAGAACAGATCATTAAAAACTGTGATTATTTCGCATCACATCTATATTGGTTGCTCTGGACGAGTCAGATCAGAAGTTATCATTTGACCAGCATCAATACCGTAATGAACACTGTGACATATTACAAAATTTGGATCCATTCAAAGGTAACTATCATCTTTCTGGTCCTTGTTCAGACTTAACATGGAGAGCTGTGGGTGCTTTCTGGATGAACTAGTATTTTATAGACTAACAAAACCAGAGTTATGGTCATTGCTGGTGGACTATAATGTACTACCACGATCACTGGAATGCCTTAGTTGCCTTGCGATGTCCTGCCGAAGGAGGATTCTTTCTGTTGCTGATGCCGTTGAAAGGGGAGTCGCATGGCTAATGTGCAAAGGACATTGAAGCACTGTAGCCGGAATGGTACCCAGCTCAGTGATTCGAGAATGATGGTCTGTAAGATATCTGACTTGTGCGGCATGTGGGTCTCGATGTGTTGTCCAAAGATGGTGAGATTTCTCATACACGTACGGTGACTGACTGGGCTTCCTACTGATGTGAAATGTGTAGTGGGTGGATATCAACACTTTGCAAGTTACGGAGACCAGGAATTGCCGTTGAAATAGACAATACGAAATTTGGGAAAAGGAAACACAACAAAGGCCTAAAATCGGTTGAAACTGATTGCTGGGTCGACAAAATGCTTCGTTGAGCCCGTTGAATTCTGTACGAAGAAAGTGTTAAGAACAATCAAAGAATAGACTCCCTGGGACAATGACTGTTAGTGACTACTTCAAGTCATATAACACTCTAGAGATACTGAAGGTTTTGGGCTTCCTGGAGTGAACCAGTCTGAACTTTGTAGATTCCTTACATTGAATGTGGAGAGAATGTGCTAGGGCATTAGAGGTGCCATCCCATGGCGTGGAAGAAAGACAAAACAGTTCACTGGTTAACTAGCTGAGTACATCCTATGTCGAGCAAAGAATACTGCAAGTAATCCTAGTGACTACAGTTCTGAGCCTTTTGGGGAAACTGGCACCTTCAATTTCTTCAACACTAAAGGTATATTGCAGCATCAGTTTGCTTATTACTGTGCTGTTTGTACATTACTGTGGAACATGTATTTTATTCATGTTTCATGCATAATATTTTTTCGTCATTTGTGTGATTGTGCATTGAAAATGTGATTGGCTGATTACATAATGTGTTACGTGCTCAAACTGGACTGCAAAATAGTGGAGCCCGAAACAAAGTGAAGTGACGAAGTTGATGAAGAAAACCTTCCAAAAATTTCCACTGTTGATGTTAATTGTAGTCAAAATGTTACCCCTAAAGTCCTATCTCAGAACTGTTTTATTCTGGTTATCCTGTAGTAGCCCTCACCCGGTGTCATACTTTTCCTCCAAATAGTGTTCCCATTTAGGAGATTAAGTGCATTACTCTCTATCCCTCTCACAGATTACAAATTAAAATTAGGCTTTCTTTGTGGTCCTTGGTGAGCTGCAGTAAGTTTTATACCTTGCAGCAATTCTGCATTGTGTCAACAACTCTTCACTTCAGTCCATTTGCTGTCACCCAGGATTCGCCCTGCAGAATGATATAAAACGTAGATTGTCATGCACAGTTAGTAGTATTTTAATGATATGTTTGTAGTTTGGCTAACTAATGAAATTACAGGTAAAATTGTGGAACATGTAACTTTACTGAGAATTGTGGATGATGCAAGAGACTTCATCGATACTAAGAAGTTGCCTTATTACTTGGCAGGACCTCTATACTGTGAGGGATTTTGTCATCGGTGATAGTCAGCACCTGACAATGAAGTGTTCATTGTGTGTATTGGCTCTGATCACAGATACTGTAAGAATTAACATGATCTGCTGTTGACTCACATCATGGTTTTGTAGAATAATTGGGTAAAGTTGCCATATAAAATGAGTAATGCTTAAGGTTTGTATGGTGATACGGATGTTTACGTGTTATTAATAAAGAGAGCAAACGACTTGTGTATCTTGTTTCTGTTCATACCTTTATCCTAGCACATTAAGCTAACAAATTTTAACTGAAGTATCCAGCTGATTTTTGGAAGGAGAGACAGCATTGGTCGTATATTTTTGTTTATTATCGCAAAATCGATTTTCGGTCACTTAGTGACCATCTTCAGTGCTGTAATATATAACTTAAATTAGTAAGCACTGGTGTCAATAAGCTTACGGCGATCACATAGACACATAGACACCAGTGCTTACTAATTTAAGTTATATATTACAGCACTGAAGATGGTCACTAAGTGACCGAAAATCTATTTTGCGATAATAAACAAAAATATACGACCAATGCTGTCTCTCCTTCCAAGTATACCCATTATTTGGTCGTAGTGCACAGGACACTATGGAGTAGCCAATCAATAATCCAGCTGATTATTTCAGTATTAACTGGATTATGTGCATTTTGTGAATTTTTATGGCTTTGCTACTTTCCATAATTAAAGTATCAGTATCCACTAAGTTCCTCTTTGAAAGCAAATGTGTAAACACTGTAGTACGGTATTGTTTGCCTTCTGTAGACTTACACATTACTGCACTGTTTACAATGGCATTTTGCATATATATTACTGAGTTGCACCAACGGCTTTGCTGCAGTGGTAGCATCAGTTCCCATCAGATCAGTGAAGTGCTGTCATGCTGGGCTAGCACTTGGATGGGTGACCATCCGGTCTGCATTGCGCTTTTGGCAAGCGAGGTGCACTCAGCCCTTGTGAGGTAAACTGAGAAGTAGCTGCTCTGGTCTCGTAAACTGAGATACGGCCGGGAGAGTGGTTTGCTGACCATATGCCCCTCCACATCCGCATCCAGTGATGCTCATGGGCTGAGAATGATATGGCAGCCGGTCGGTACCTTTGGGGCTTCATGGCCTGTTTGCGCAGAGTTTAGTTTTCATTACTCAGGTGTGGGAAAAAATGCAATGAGTAAAAAATAACAACATGTTGAATTGGAATTGTTACACATTACAGTATTCCGTGAGCTTTTCCTTGTCTGTTTCTCCAGATTTAATTAGGTTTGTAAGGATGCTGACTACAAGGTATAAGCATTTGTAATACCACTGACAGACTAGTAATGCCAAAGAAGGCTAATTTTGTTGTTAGGTGTTGTCCTGTACACCTTGCTTCCTTAATCAGTTATTTTGTAACAAACAATATTTCAGACCCAAAAATCCACTAGGAGCAAGGAATATTAGTAGCTCAGAATGGCTGCAATTTATTTTGTAATTATTTTTTTAGTCTACGAATGCGCAAATACACAAATGAAGCAGTACAAATGAGGTGCATCCTACTCTCCTTTCACTATAACACAGAATCCCAATATTAGCTTGAACAGGTTGGAACCATGTTATAAATGGCTGTACATGCACCCAGAATTGTGTAAAATATCCGTATATGATATACAGGGTGGAGAAAATTTGTGTCACAAAATTTTAACCCTATATAGCTGAGGCTAGTGGGAAACATAACTACTAATGTTATGTACGTTGACAACACACCATTTTTAAACTATGGAAACTTCGTGCCACGCACTCCGATTGGCCGTGGGATTGCCCTGTTGCCGTTCGTTAGTTGATGGGCAGTGCTATGGTTGTCAGCTCACACATACAAACGACCCTCGCCCCGCCACTTCGATACATCGCGATCTCCAGCAGACAAAGCATTCGCGGTCATGTGTTGTCCAGATCATCCCCCAACAGACCAATCCTGTGACCAATCCGAGCACGTGGTGCCAAGTTTCCGTAGTTTAAAAATTGTGCATTGTCGACCTTCACAACAATAGTAATTTTGGTTCCTACTGCCATCAGCTATCCAGGGTTAAAATTTTGTGACTCAATTTTTCTCTGCCTTCTATATTACAACTGAGAATAGATAACTCGAATACAATAAAGATCCAGAAATAAATCTGATTCCTTTGAAATGCAACTCTGACACTTACTGACAGAGAAACCAACAGGGGTGTCACACTTACAGACGTTAGTTGCAGTTATATGTAATTTAATCAGAAACCTTGATGTATTTTATTATAATGCGCACAGTTATGAAAAAGATGCAATGTCTGGATGACACATACCTATATATGCAAACAAATTGTCTCACTCGGGTACATAAACTTTAACATTACATTCATTGTGAGGGACTTGGCTGGAATATCCTTTGGTCGTCAAATATTTTGGGAGGTAGTGTGAGAAGGATGGCTTGCATTTAAATAGCCTAAGCTCAATGAGTCAAACTGCATATAGGCATTCATAAAACAATATGTATAATTGGTGTAAAGTAGTACTTGCAATTCATATAGAGGAAAAAGAATTGTCAGTGCATTGGAATATGTGTGAACTTCAGAATTTTCAAATGTTACTGTCAGTGTCTTCCCTTGCAGTCTAAATACTGGTGTGATGCAGCTCTCCATGCTAGTCTATCCTGTGCAAGCCTCATCATCTCTACATAACTACAATGTAAAGCCATTTGAACCTGCTTATTGTAGTCCTTGTAGTCCTTTGCACCATTCCCTAATTCTTAAAGATGTGTCTTTAAGAATAAATCCCATCTTTCAGTCAAGTTGCGCCATAAATTTCTTTACCCTGCAATTTCATTCAGTACCACCTTATTCCTCTGTAGCACTACATTTCAAAATTCGTTGTTGCACACATTCCAAAAACCAATAAACTTTTAGACTCTGTAAGCCAGTTACTTCATCTGCAGATTCTGTAAGCCACTTGTCTTATCTGGACAAGTGAACACTTCCATAACAAGATTGATAAGACCAATCAGTAGCATTGCCTGAGGTCAAAGTTAGGTTGAAACGTGACAATTTGGTAGCAAGTTGACACACGCAACAGATGTGGAGGTGAAATAAGAGTTGTGACAAATTGATCTGTAACATAGCACGATGTTTACACTCGTGCCATATTTAATGCACTTTTGTTATAAAAAGGTAATTGGATGTATTTGTAGAGTCAAAACTGTAGACAATGTTTTTTTTAAAAAAAATAGCCACAGTTATGTCCTTCTTTATTCTAAATTGTTTGATGTACGCAAAGGAAAACCGACAGAACCATAAACTCGGACTGTGTGTTCAACATGCTACTCCATAACAGCTTATTGACATCAGTTGCCAGATCAAAAATAAATAAATAAAACGATTCAAGCCAGGTACACAGCACAAAAGGGGCGTAGATGAAAGGCATTGTACTAAAGAGAATAATTTAAAATGAGTCCTCAAAATGATATTGAATACTCATGTTGTTTAATTTATGTTGTATGTGTGTACATATGTCCCTCTGCTACACACCACCAGGTGGCTTGCATAGTATTGATGTAGATGTATGGTTTTACAAACAGATTTACACTGTGATAGTAATTTATTTATTCATCCAGGGATCATCTCACAACAATGTAAGATATGTCAAAAAACAGAGAAAATAAAACTTCTGATATTCATAAATTATTATTATTATTATTATTATTACTATTTTGTGAATAATGCCACTTTTTTTCATGAAGACACAACATATTCAACTCTGCACATCTAGCAGTACTACACCAGTGATAAGTGTAATATGTGTTGAATAGGTGGAAACTTAAATATTTTTAGGTGTCCATATTGATATTTTAAACTGGGAAAAACAAATTTTGAAACTTCTAAAAGACCTTAGTTTTGCCTCATTTTCACTTTGAATTATTCCAAATCTGGGGGGAGGGGGGGATATAAGTAAGCAAGCTGATATATTTAGTATATTTTCATTTGATAATGTCATATGGAATCATGTTCTGGGGTAGCTCATGTTTAACACATTGACTGTCGTGTAGCTGCCAGTGGTCTCAACAGAACGACACGTAGGACACTGGCTGCCGACCACAGCATAGCCTCACCCCTTAACACTGTGTGCCTGGTGTGACCTGGTAGTGAAACATCCATCACTAAGCATGCAGCTGTCAACTTGTTAAAAAATAAAGTCAACATTACTCAAAAATGTGTCGTAAGAATAAAATGTGCTGCTCTCTCGTGATCATCTTGTATACTTCTGTTTAATGAGTTAAGAGTTTTGACTAGTGTTTTACAGTCTATTTATCCCCCTGTGAAATATGTTGAAAATAATCCACTGCAGTTCAGAATGAACAATGATGTACATAATTACAATGAGAAGAGAAAATAACATTCATTACTTCACATTAAGATTTTCTTCAGCAACAAAAGGGATGCACAATACCGTCACCTAAATTTTTGATTGCTTACCTAATGATATTAAATATCAGACAGATGGCAAAATTAATCTTGAAAATAAACTGTAAAATTATTCCTTGACAACTCCTATTCCATAGAATAATTTCTAATCCATCTGTAACTGCCTTTGGTTTTCATTAAACTAGGGCATGTTTCCAGGCAGATGTTTAATTTGTGATGGGAGGGTATTAAAATTCTTGGTGCCACTATATAGAACCCCCTTTTGCACTATACACTTATTCTTCTTCTTTTTTCATCAAATTTCCTTTGGGTGATTTTAGTTTGACTAAATTGCTACTTTCAGTAACAAAGTATGTTAGGGAAAAATATATTGAGCAGTAGTTGTAAAGTTTTGAAGGTCTCTAAACAGATTTCTGCCTGAGTGCTTAGGATGGACTCCACTCTCAATTCTTAGAGCTTGCTTCTGTGCATAGAACACTTCTTTGCTAGTGGTTTGAGTCTCCAGAATATTATACTATAGTTAACAAGTGTATGAAAATAGCCAAAGTGTTCTGTTTTAATTGTGCTCATTCCCTACTGTCTTATATAATTCTCAAGGCAAACATTGCTGTGCTTAATCTTTTGCACAGGTCTTGAATATGGCAGTGCCACTTGTTTGTTGTCTATACGCAGACCCAAAAATGTAGGACGACTCAACCTTCAAAATCTCATGCTCATCCAGTTTTCAGCTTTATTTCATATGTAACATTATTAGAGGAGAAATGAACATAATTTATCTTTTCTTAGACTGATTGAAAAGCTGTTAATTTGAAACCAATTTACTACATTGCAAATTCCTTATTTACCACTTCACTTAATATAGTCCCTGGAGGATTATTAACTGATGTAGTGGTGTCATCAGCAATAATTGTGACTTTTCATGTTCTGTATGTAGTGTCAAATTGTTAATAGACATTAGAAAAAGCTGTGGGTACAGTTCTAAGCCTTGAGGGACTCAAGTCTGAAAATACATGGCTGCCACGAAATCCTTTCGTGATAACTTTCTGCTTTCTACCACACAGAGAAGATTGAAGCCAGTTGTCTGCTATTCCACTCATTCCTAGGGTTTTGACTTTATTTGGAAGAATATGGTGGCTGGTACTGTCAAAAGCTTTTGATAGGTCACAAATTATACCAGCGGTTATTGTAATGTCATTTATGGATTCCAAACATTGTCAACAAATGCAAGTATTGCATTTTCTGTTGATAGCCCTTTCTGAAAACTAAAGTGGCAAAGTGGCTATTGCTGCAGATGTTGTATTTACTCAGATGCTTAACTGTTCTGTTGTGCATCAATTTCTCTAGTACCTTAGAAAAAACTGAAGGTCTTAAAACTGGTTGATAGCTTTTACTGGCAATTTTAGCAATAAAGCATATGGCAACTAAATCTGATAAAATTAAATATTGAAGTAAATGACAGTATGGATCAGTACACGAGATTGTCAATGTATAACGGCTTAGAATCTAGCTGTCTATCAAATTAGATGCCTGGTAGTATGGCAGAGCCCTTGAAAAGCAGATTGAATGCATATCGCCAGAGCAGGTGCCAGGTAGCAAGGCCTCCACTACCCACAAACATGACAGACATCCTGAGTCGGCCTCTCCAGCCCTATAGCAAGGCAGAGAACAGGATATTGTGGGGATTGTAAACCTTGCTGGCCATGTTTTGTTAATATGTCAAGCAATTCTGGATGTAGCTGGCACCGTGTGTCTGCCTTCACACAATACCGCACGCCCTTGAGGAAAGGGTGAGTGTCTGCCAAAAGGAGGGACCCCAGTTTTAACAACTCTTGTCTATTGTAAAATATCCTAATTGATCGCCAGATAAAAGGGGAAAAGCACTTTTGCGTGACCTCTGCAGAAAGTCAGTCCGTATAAAAAATAGTGCAGAATTCAGAAAAAAATAGTTCAGGTAGATGGAAGGAGAAAATTTTTCTGACCACTTTGAAAACTGTGGGACACCAACGTGCAACAAGAATGCGCCATGTTAACAAGCATTCCAAAAAACTGTTAGGCCAGCTGCCATTTGCTCATGTGAAAATCGTGGGGTGGGCAAGGCAAACATATTTGTAAGGGAGATTTTAACTGGTCAGCGCTCACAAATATTTATATTTCTCCACCCAAAATCACACACCAGATCTTTATTGTCCAGCATTCACAAGAATCATCCCTCCTCCAATCACAATTGTGTGATATCAAATAGACACAGAGATGAGTTTTCCTTTTTAAAAATGATCTGTCAACAGATACTTCATTTCTAGGAATCTATGGGTTCTCTTCTTTCTCAGGCCTTCAGCAATACCCTTCTTTTAGTTTGGACTCCAGGGTTCAGGTTCTCAAATGGAGGCTTCTGTCTTTGTGCTGATGATTGAGTAGGGTGCACCAGCCTAAGTTGAACGTAGGATTTTCGCAGAGATGAGTCGTGGTACTGAATGACTGGTTACTTCTGCAGGTCTCACGGCCAATGTTCGCAGACATTTAACTGTGATGAGACAAAGTCACCACAGCAAATTCAAACGTAGAGAAAAGTCTATTTTCCAAGTAAATGTTTATTACCTTCATCTTGTGGAGTTCAATTTACAGTCACGCATACAATAGGCTTTCAATTTCTGGCCGCAGCTATTTGAGAAAAACCCTCTGTTGAACTTCTGTAATATTTCTATAATGCTACCATAGTATTTCTGTTCTCACAGACTAACTTGTTGACAATCGTAGTATGGCCTTCGTGGGCTTTAACATTTGATTTAGATACACTGGTTTTCTCTGACCCTTTCCTTTGGAAACACTTCCTCAAAAAGACCTGTAGCTTGAGTATTAAATGCATTCAATTTTAAGTAAATGTCTGTTGTCTTATACACTTTATACCAGTCTATTAGCTGTAGCTTCTGCCTGATTGTTTCCATTGTTTCTTTATTTATTAATCCCACAATTTTCTAGGCAGAATTTGGTTTTATCTTAAGATTGAACAGAGGGTTAGTAAGAATTCCAGCATCACTGTCTGCCATTTTAGACTTGACTGACCATCAAGCTGCTGTGCCTAGACTTATAAACAAAAATATTACTAATTAAAGCATTAGAATGGTCAGTCACCCTAGTTGTGAATTCTAATACTTGCACTAAATTGTAAAAGCACAGCAGTAGCTCCAGTTCTACTCTGTTACCACTGTAAGCCATAAATTTACAGTAAAGTCAGATAGTAACATGACTGAAATGTTTTTCAATAATTTTGTCTAGACTGCTTCACTCTGTTTGAAGAAGATTCCCAGATACCTTAGGGTGCTGTGTAAATTGATAATACGACAATTGATGTACTAATTGCTGTCAGTTCTATGCTACACACTTCAAAGGGTTGCTCAGTTCAAAAACTGCTGTTGTCTAACGCTCTAAATACTACTCCACATTTCTCCATGGTAGATCGACAATAATGAGATACTAAACCGAATCTGTCAGTGCTCAACCTACGAGTTCCCCCTAGTGTCACAGTGATGTGTGAAAAGTAATATGTCTGGTTGCCTTTCACATTCAGTATCATTTAGATTCATTACTAACTGGTCTATTTCGTTATTCTCAAAGGAAATTGTTACAGATTTAGACTTGTTTCTTCTCATGCACTCTCTTACTCTGTAGTGAAGGATAGAAAAAATTCTCCTAGAATGTGGAGGACTTCTTTCTTTCTTTCTTCTAAGCTTCATTACTCTTGGGGTTGCTGCTGGAGATTACAATACTTCTGACTGTCTAGTGTTTTAAGTGTCCTGTGTATCACTGGCACATGTTACTGTGTTTAAGTGTGTCATCGAAAAAGAGAGATAGAGAGAAGAGGGAGGGAGGTTTGATCAAATATTTAATGTACCTGAGTGTTGTAATTTTTAGTAAGAAACAGGATTTTCCAACTATTAAGTGTAGCTATGAACATCTGTCTGCTGAAAAACCCTTATTTAGCATATTCACAATGTTTTGATCCACAAAACTTTTGTTTCAAGTGTCTGAAGAAGACACTGTTGACTCAACATATTTAATCGCACTAACAAAATTATTTGGATTTTACTGACACATTTGTTGGGCACTTTATAGTATGGAATTTAATACTATCTCTTGATAGAGCCTTCCCAGTTTCATATGACTGTTTTTTCATAATGATCAGTTTCTGCATCACAAAACCTTCAGCATGAGAAACTGGCTGTTGTCAGGTACAGTCACTAATTATGATAAATCAGTAGCTCTGCCTCTGGTTTCAACTTTGGATAACTTCTTAAAAATGTCTCTACTTCTCCATCGACTACAAACTGTTCTGTTTTTACTATGTACCCTTCACGAAACTGCTTTTACATATTAAAGGCTTCTTTAACTTTGAGAAGCCACTGGGAATTCTTATCAGCAACTTTCCTTTAGTTCTATGTTGTTGGGTAAAGAAAATGTGCTCACTGTTTCGTTTTGTGATTTGTAATTAGTTTCATACTCAGCCACACTACAGCACCTTAAATTTTAAGTATCTGGAAAAGGACAGTCAGTGTTGCTGTTAGAATGTAAATATGCAAATGTACAAAAGTATTGTATATATTTCAGTAACTTATGACATAACCTTGAAGCATAATCTGAGGAATCCCTGAAAATGCTAATTGATCATTAAGAAAGTACTATAACTACTTATGCTAGCAGTTAAGAAATTCCTACCTTCAATATAATTGCAACTATATAATCTTCACATTAGTAGCTGGAATAACAATAACAAACAATGCACCAGTTAGTGTGACTATTGTTCTCAACCATGTATACAGATGAACTGGCTGACTCATGTCACGTGGAACAAAGGTGGCTTCCAGGCTAGTGGCTGTGGACAGGTGTGTGTGACATTGCTTGCTACTCATATCAACAGATGGCATCACTGTAGACCTGTATGCCTTTGTATTTATTGGTTATTGGGGCTCAGTTCAAAGTAAGATTCCTCACTGCAGATAATCCTAGTGTAGTCAATGAGATTCCAGAATGAATAGTGTCTGGAGATGCCTCAGACAGCAGTGGGATACCAACCTGACTGTTGCCCACCATATGGCCTGACAAGTGCTGGTCTGGGTGCCATTTATTTTATAACAGGATCCCTTTGGTTCTTACACACAGTATAGTGATACATCAACAATATTCTACCCTCAATTTTATTACCCTTCAGAGCAAGTCATCCCGGGCTTAGATTTCAGCAACATGACGCCTGCCCACATACATTAAAAGTTTCTACTACTTCTCTTCATAGTTGCTAAAGCCTACCTGGGCCAGCAAGGTCACTGGATCTCTCCCCAGCTGAGAACATTTGGAGCATTATGGGCAGCACCCTCCAACTAGCTCAGGACAGAATTTGGCACAATATCCTTCAGGAGGACTTCCAACAACTCTGTCAATCATTACCAAGCAAAATAACTGCTTCAATAATGACCAGAGATGGACCACTGGATTATTGACTTGCTCAGTTTGTGACACTCTTTGTCTTGAATAAATCATCCAGTTTTTCTGAAATTGTAATCATTTGTTTGTCTGCACAACTACATCACATCTACTGATTTCCATACCGTTGAAATAACTCTTTCATTGTGTGTTCTTTTGTCTTGCAGAGTATTTCACAGAATGAGGTGGAGCCATGGCGAGACATCAGACATGGATTCGAGAGAACAGCAATTAAATTCTTTCTGGCTATGCCAATTTAGATTTTCTATGGTTTCCATAAATCATTTAAGGTAAATTCAGGGCTGGGTCATTTTAAAAAAAGGCACAACTAATAATTCCCCATCCTTCTGCAGATTAAAGTTCTTTAGAGTTCCATCTGTGGGGACATGTGAAGGTGGTTGTGTACTCAGTGAAGGAAATAAAACAGTTGTGTAGCTGGCCAGGAGTCCCCACCTAAGGAAGTTCAGCTGCCAAGTTGAAAGTCTAGTTGACACCACATAGGACAGCTTGTGTGGCAATTATGATGAAATGATGACGATGGCAACACAATGGCCAACTGCATGACAGTCAGGAGTGCTGATGACTCACCTGATGGGGCAGACTGTGTATTCAGTGAAGATCAGAAACTTTGCATGCATCAGGGAGTGGACTGTTGTTAATGGTGCATTTGGACCCCTGCATGTTGGCAGAACATGACAAAAGCATCATCAAAACTTTTGGACACTATTTTTTCTTCCTGTTCTTGGATGACATTGGTGAAGACATTTTTAATGCATGCTCCTGAAGAGGATGCATTGCTAACAGATGGCTTTAAAAATGTCCAAAATATTTCAACAGGCTCTCTAATATATAATAGGTAATTAAATGATACAACCAACTGAAATTTAGGAGATACATCAGAAGTTTCAATTGCTATCATAGACATAAAATCTGCATTAGCTATTTCTGAATTAATTTCCTCATGACACATAGGTAACATACTCTAGTAAATCATTTCTTATGTCCTTCAATGTACCCTTAAAGACTTAAGCATTGCTCGCGTGCTCTTCTACAACTGCATCTAAAGCTGGAGAGAAATTTATTAACCCTCTGAATATTCCAGGACTGTTAGATTCTGCTGTTTCATCAAGTCCATGTAAGCCAAGTTCCAACTCACTGCAGAGCTTAATAAAGTCAATTATTTTGCAAAGAATATAGCCATCTTTTCTTACATTGTCATTGTGTCTTTCTATATTCTGTCTGGAAGCTGATTTAAGCTGTTGCCTAATTTCTGTTTCTTCAAGGACAGATAAATCTAAACGAGCATTCTCATGTGCAGTAGGTTCTTTGTGCTTCTTACCCCTCTATTGTAGATCACTTACAAACTGAGGCATTTGCTTACCAAGCTACTTTATTTCACACTTTTCTTCTGAGCTTAAAGTTGAGAAATTTGCTTCTAAAAGATATTGAACACTGTTCATTCTTCTTTCAAAACAAGCTCCAGGAACAGCTGAAGACACAAATGAACACTAAAGCACAATAAACAGCGGAAGACACTGTTAAGCAACTGTGGAAAGTCACTCCATTATGATGAAGACACATGCACTAACTGCTTCAGTTGTGGGCTGTGGCCTTTCATTTTGGGTCAGTTTCTGTATTTCCATCAAAGTCTGACTCACATTTGAGGTGGTTCTACCACCAGTGCAAATGTGCCTATTACTAGTGACATTTCTCCTTCCCCCCTGCTGAAGGAACACCAATAAGCTTACTCACGAAGATTCAGAAGAGCAACTGAGCCTCACCAATGCCTGAACAATGCTTTGGCATGTATGCATGCTATCTGAACAACTTAACAGTTTTTTTTAAATGGTAGAAATACTCTGAATATGAAGATAAAAGATAAAATGATCTGATATGAGAAAGAAAAGAAGAATGAGTTTTTATACATATACATTCAACAAATATTATTAGGACCTTTTTCCTGTATGGATTATGTTTCTAGTGTATGGTGTTGTGCAATGAACAATGTGAAATAATATAAGTATGAAGTATGAAACGATTACAATTCTCCTCCCAGTTGTGTACAAGAACATGTGGATCACTCACATGACAGTTCTGTGTTATGCTCCTCAGATCTTACGGACTTCTTTATGGAAGATGAGCTAAACAGACTAATACAAACAGGTATTCGGCCTGCATCAGATTTTCGTACAAGTACATCATAGTGACCAGTAGGCAAGAACTTAAAATCCAAGACAAGTGTCTCAGTGTTCTTAGAGATGATTAAGTTATTAAATGTCTGCTATTTCCTTTTAACAAAATATTCATTAACATAAATTTAATGATCAGTTGTCCTATTAGATTACACCACAAATTTAAAAATTTATAGTTCAAGAGAGATTTGTGGCCAATGTATCAATCAACTTTGTATACAATAATGATTGTATTTAGAATTCTTCCTAATTTTTGAGTATCCATACACAATTTATTAGTGGCAGGAGTGGAATATAAAATGATATGCTTAGAGCAATCAGTGAATGTCATAGTAACAGGATATTTAAGCCATAATTTTTATTTGAAAGCACAAAACATAAATTTTAGAAAAGACAGTGATGCGGCATCACTAAGGAAATGTTCACTTTACTGAAAGGTACAAGATAATGAACAAACAGCCCCATGCTTCACATAATTTTACAAACTGAAATCATGATGACAGCACTGCCAGCCAAAATGTTGCATGATTTCATTAGTTAAATTGATTTACAAACTGAATTACAAAGATTTTTTTGTATTCAAAGGTTTTTAACCTATGTTTGTTGACAGTTTTACTAGCAGTTGGTTCTGTCAATTTAATTTCTATTAGAGTCCTCTGTGCAATGCTAAGCTCTTGAACTTTTAACAACAGTTACCTGAGGGAGGGCTGCTTCATTACCCTTTCGCATTTCAGAACAACCAGGGTGTCCCACAGTGAAGACTGGGGTAAGCCACTCGCAAGCTGTCATATACACTGCATAAGATTATTCTAGATGATCCTCTCAAACTTGCATATGTGGAAAAAATGGTTTAACTTACAATTCCAACAATATGACACACCTAGAAAATATTCACAGTTGTGAGTGACAACATGAGACATAAATATAACAGTTATTACAATAGTGTTGGAACAATTAAGGGGGGGGGGAGGAGGGAGGTCAACGAAACATAAACCACCTGCTTCATCTAAGTGTGTCATATCCCTCATGTATTTATAAGACTCCACAAAAATAAAATATTTCAATATTTTTGTTACATTTAGGTTTATCAACTAGTTAAAGCCTGGGACAATGGCTGGTATAAATGAATAGATAATTAGAGTGTGAATATGTAAACTTTATGCATCTGGAAGAAGTAGACCAAATAAAAGTACAATTTTTTCTTGTATATAACCTTTATGAATCATTAGAATTTTGAATTTCATACTCTTAAGTACTTGAAAGGCAAATTTAGAAACTTCTCATAACCTTTTTTCTCATACAACTGAAAATTGGAAAGAAGATAAAAGAGTAATGGGAATGAGAACAAATAAAAAACACACTAATTTCTGAACATTTTCACTGTATCAACTTTTCATCACTAACATTTCCAATAATTTTCAGTATATAATTTACGTCAACTGGTTCCCTCTGTGAAATCAAGTCATCCACTCTATGTTAGTTCCAGTTTCCATATGAACTTTTAATCATCCATATTTCACAAATAGTTCAATATTTACGTATTTCTGTGAAGTCATTAGCACTTAAGCTTTCCAATACTTGCCATGAAGCATTGGGAATCCTAGATTTCAATTCCTGGACAG
Organism: Schistocerca piceifrons; assembly: GCF_021461385.2. Classification (NCBI taxonomy): domain Eukaryota; kingdom Metazoa; phylum Arthropoda; class Insecta; order Orthoptera; family Acrididae; genus Schistocerca; species Schistocerca piceifrons. The sequence continues at coordinate 419,038,393 of NC_060149.1, read as the reverse complement.
GGTAAATGGTTTGCATTTGCTTTATACTTTTTTTATTTATGATAGGAATGTATTTACAGTTTAGTTAAGTTTCCATGCTCTTATGTATGTTATACAAAGAAAATAAGAGAGAGTATGAAATTTGATGTCAGTTTATGACTTGTTACTTTCAAATATCAAAAATGGAGGGCTGTGAAGCTTGTTGTGCCTATCCAACAATAATGTCACATGGCCTCCCTCCATGACTTTCTGATGCAATGCTTGTAATCAATAATTCTACCCTCAATAAGATTTAACCAGTTAGCACTCCACTAGCATATGTTAATGTATGGATTTTGGGGCTGGGAACCCTCAAAGTGTTTATAAAGTGTGAAACATGTTTGGTTTAACACACATGAAATTATTGACAAATATTTGATTTTTGTTAATAATGTCACAACAGCACCTCAAACACACACCATGTGGGGTAGCCATATGGTCTGAGGTGCCTTGTCACGGTTCATGCGGCTCCCCCCAGTCAGAGGTTCGAGTCCTCACTCGGGCATGGATGTGTGCGTTCTTTGTGTAAGTTAGCTTAAGTTATGTTAAGTAGCGTGTAAGTAGGGACCAATGACCTCAGCAGTTTGGTCCCATAGTCCTTACCACAAATTTCCTCAAACATTTGGTTAGTGCTGTGTGAAAATATATAACAAAGATCACCATGTTCAGAACACATTAAATCAACGTACAGAAAGAAAAACTGTGCACTTCCAATATATTAGGAAGTAAAACTTCCTGGCAGATTAAAACTTTGTGCCAGAGTGAGACTCAAACTTGGGACCTTTGCCTTTCGTGCACACAACTCATGACCCATCCTCACATCTTTACTTCTGCCAGTACTTCATCTCCTTCCTTCTAAACTTCACAGAAACTCTCCTGCAAAACTCGCAAGACTAGCATTTGTGCAAGTTTGACAGGAGAGTTGCTGTGAAGTTTGCAAGGTAGGAGAAAAGATACTGACAGAAGTGAAGCTGCAAGGAAGGGTCTGCATCATGCTGGGGTAGCTCACTCAGTAGAGCAATCACCCACAAAAGGCAAAAGTCCTGAGCCTGAGTCTTAGGCCTGTATACAGCTTTAATCAGCCCGGAAGTTTCATATCAACACTTGCTCCAATGCAGAGGGAGAATTTCGTTCTGCAGAGATCCCTCAGGCTGTGGCTAAGACATGTCTCCACAGTATCCTTTCTTCCATGAGTGCTAGTCTTACGAGTTTCCCAGGAGACATTCTGTGAAGTTTGGAAGTAAAGCTGTGAGGACAGGTTGTAAGTCATGCTTGGGTAGCTCACTTGGTAGAGCACTTGCCTGCAATAGGCAAAGGTGCCGAGTTCAAGTCTCGGTCTGACACACAGTTTTAATCTTCCAGAAAGTTTAATTTCATTTCAGTTCACATTCCACTACAGAGAATATTTCATTTTATTAGGAAGTATATACTATGCACAGTTGCAATATGTGTCAAAGAATAGTGAAGCAATTCAAGCAATAACTGAGGAAGAATGGTAACACATCATCAGGAATAGAAGTGGGCCCACCGTCTACAATGAGTGGCAGATCAAACTACTCAGTTGTTGATTTTCTATTTGCTGTATGGCTGCCATTTAATTTTCCACCGACGCCTCCCTCAATGCCCTTTTCCCAGTTATATCCATCAAAGAGCTTCACCACATCATCATATTGGACAATAGGCCCCAATCCATAGCGATGGCTTCAAACAGTTGTGCACCATCAGTGGTATCAAGTACCTGTTTAGTCTGTCATTTCACCAGTCATCCCATGATGAAGTGGAGCATATGGAGTGAATGTTTAAGGAACAAATACTAAACGCAGTGAGCATGCCCACCACCACTGCTGCACTCACAATGTCTCTGAGCACCTACTCAACCACTCCTGTCAATGACCATAGCCTTGCAGAGATCTCCATGGCAGCATCTGTGTACTCTCCTCGATCTCCTGACCCCATAGCCCAAGGAGGCCCAGACCCAGCATGCTGGGTGCTGCCTGTCAGAATCAGCTGTATGAGCACACTTGTATGGGGCAAAACCCTCATGGATGCTGGTTACAGTGGTTACCACCCATGGGCAACACCTTATGATGGTTGACACTCCAAGGGTCTTAGATTATCGTTCTAACAATCAACTTCATCTCCACTTGGCAACAGGAACATCATCAGTGACTCCTCACTGCAACCTCCTCCCCCGTAGCCATTGTTGCCTTTGCTGTCATGCTCCAGTGTGTTGGCAGACACCCAGGATTCTTCACTTCCAGCTAGTGGGCTTCAGTGCCAGGTTTCCTCCCGTGCCACCAATTCACCTTCCCAAGTACCATTCTAGGCACGTATGACCCTATGTGCCCATTTCGTGGTGAAGGGATCTGGTATTCCAGACCAGCAAGTTTGAAAGCGTGATGGAAGCTATGGACCTTGATGGCGGCCACTAGATGACACTGCTGAATCTGCGAGTGCTGCTGTCACCACTGCAGAGCTGACTATGGAGACATGCCCAATGTGCTTGCCTATCAATGCCTCCAGCTGCCCTTTAAAGCCAGCAGTGCAGCAGATCTGCATTCCTTTCACGATTTCTCTGCACTACTGTACTGATCTCTCTACACATTGTTGTCTTGGTTCTGAATTCTCTACGTCTCGATCTCAGTTTACTTGCTGGACATTTTATCCTGCAATGCTGTCTCTAATGTTTGTCATTCTCTCGTTATTATTGTCCATTTGTTTTCTCTCAGGCGACTTGCTGTGATGCCCTTGGCCGGTCAGCATGTCCTACTGGTTCTCGAGTTATTCCCAATCTTCTCCAATTCCGGTCACTATACCGAGGACTACGAAGTTGGATAGTGTGAATCTCGAATGCCTGCCACTTTATAAGTGCGCTACATGGTCAGCGTGGTTAGCATACAGCAGTATTACAACTCTTATGTTAGATGTAAACATTCCACCTCACAATTCGTCGTCGCCGGCGATTGCTTGTTTACAAAACACTTGTAAATGTGGACGGCACTCTTGGTGCTTCGACATCTTCCGCGAAGGGTAAAAAGAACGAAGTAAGGGGAGTAGGTAAAACTGCTCAATTTGTTCTTATAACATTACAACTGCACTGGCGCAAAGATTAAAGACAGCGTTTGTGTCACCTTTTTTGGAGCTAAAACTAAGTGTTAGATGTAGAAACATCTTCACACATTTTCATGCCCTTCTTGGAAGAATGGTTCCATAAATATTCTGATTTTGACAAATTATAGTAAATAATAAACGTTACAAAATTTCTATAATGTCATAAAGATATACCAGAATACAGAGCATTTAATTATACTAGAATTGGTTTCGCTTAAATCGCAATTTTAAATTAGTTGTAATTTACTTACACAATGATATATTACCATAAAACAATTGGTTTTAGTTTACTTATATATTAACATTGCACATTTGGATAGTATCCTCACATTGTTGAGCATAGGATGTAACGACGTGTTACAAAAAATTAGTCAACTGTAAGGCTGTACGGGTTGCACGCAGCTGTGCGGTACGTTAACAAGCGCTCGCCAGCCGACCTGTCTGGAATGTTGACGATTCACTTGGTCAGTAGACGCTTGTCCGGCCGCACTGCGACGGGGAGTTAAACCGACATCCCGGGGGTGTCGGTTAAACGCGACTGGCCGCTGTCCGCAGCGGACAGTATTAACTAGCGCGGCCTCGGGCGCGAGTATGTCTCTCTTTCTTAGCTCACCAAGGAGCCTTTCGATACGACCGTAATTAGCCAGTGTTAGGATGTCAGACACAATGATGATGGGTGCGCGTAGCGTGCGTATTTTATAACCCGACATTGTTAATAAAACTGTTTAAACTTACTTCTCGTGTTCGCGTATTGCCGTACCTCAAGAACCCACCGTTCACAAATCCTGACAGAATGTTTGTGTAATCATCACCCGGCGCAACAACACAGACTAACCCCCTTCAAGAAGTGGTGTCAGCATGGGGATAATTGTGGAAAATCTAGTCCTGAAGAGGCGCAGTACAACGTGAACTTCGAGCAGCAGCAGAAGCAGCGTGAATATCTTCCGACTATGCGGGGACATCCAACGCCGGAATCCAGGTTGGTCTACTCCAATTTGGCAAGAATAAGAAAGGCAGTGATGGATTTTTATTTTACATTTGAGTGACACATTGGCGTTAAATTAGATGAAATGTCGCGATCCAGTCAGAGTAACGTTGTCCATCTACAAATTGTAATTAATGAATTGCAAGAAGAGGTTCGGCAGTTAAAAGCAGAAAGAAGCGAGCGTAGCATTCCGAGAGACTTGTCAAATGATAGTTCATGCAGTACAACTACAATAAATAATTTTTCATTATTGCCATCAGTACCAGTGTTTATCGGAAAACCCGAAGATGATGTGAAAGTGTTTTTTCGTAAACTTGAAGATGCCGCCCTCTTAGGATCATGGACAGATTCCGATAAGCTAGTGGTCGCCAAATTAAGAATTCAGGGACCAGCACAAGATTTCGTTAGCGCGGAGCCTATTTGAGTGAAAACAGAAGATTACAATGAGTTTAGAACGAGTGTTGTTCAGAGATTTAAACGTAAAAACGCGATCAGATTTTACAAAGAGCAGCTTCACAGTTTGGGAATGCGACGAGACGAATCTATCGATCAGTTTGCCGACAGAATTCGAAACATCAACGCTCAAACGTACGAGCTAGTAGAAGATGAAAATCGAATTCAGTTGTTCGAAGCCGACCAGAGAGCCTTGGACACATTCATTCATGGGTTGCACGGAGAGAAACTAAGCAAAGCTATTAGATTGGCGCGATGTAAAACGTTTCAGGAAGCAGTAGAATCAGCTGTTGGTTTCGTTGAAGCACTAAGACGACCGAATGGGATGCAGAAACAAGAACGCAGTTTTCAACACTACATTACAATGCTACAGATGCAATAAGCTGGGTCACAAGCGTAAGGACTGTAAAGAGAATCGAATCTGCTATCATTGCAGGATGCAGGGTCATGTTTCGAGAGATTGTCGCAACAAGAAGAAAGGTAATGCGAACAACAGGCAATCTGCCAGATCTTTAAACGAGTACGGGGACATACGGGTCACCACTCCGTCCGCCCCCTGCCAGAGACAGTGATTCCTGTTAGTTCCAGCGAAAATCAGACCGAAAATGACTTCGTGATAGGTGCTGTTCCTCGTGGGAGAAACATCAAGCTACTTATTGACAACGGAGCACAGACCTCATTATTGTGGTGTTGCATAGATAAACGGGATAAATTGAAACCGCCACTATTAAAAGTGCGAGGGTTAAAAGGAGGAAAGCTACGTAACTATGGAGAAGTTGACGTAGAATTAATTCTTGGCCAAGGCCAAGATGAAGGTGAAAATAAAGATAAATACACAGCAAGAGTGCAAGTAGTTTCGAATAACGAAACACGTTATGACAGTGTACTTGGATTTGATTTCTTGTCCAATAATGAGGCAGAGATATTTGTCGCAGAAAGAAAGATCATACTAGGCCGTAGTAACTAAAACCTAGGAAATCGTTCTTCAGATCGTACTCAAAGGAGCAGCAGTACTGATCTCGTGGGAATGGACCGCCCAAACGATGCATCAGTTCAAACCGTCCGAGTCGATGTTCAAATTGACCAGCCTCAGCAAATTCCCAAGGGAGCAGGAAAGACAATCTACGTTGAAGTTAAGTCACCCTGATGCAAGGAGGGAACTTTGTTATTAATTGAGCGATGCGAGAAAAGTGAATTATTGGATACAATGCATTGTTATGTTGCTAGAAGTGTAGGTGTCGCTACAATGGTGAGACAGAATATCGCAAAAGTCCCGGTTACAATAATGAATATGTTTTGCCACGAGGAACGAAAGTTCCTGAAGTGTCGAGCGTAAGTAAAAGTGACGTAATACAGATTCCAGATGAGGTAACAAACGCTGCAGTTATAAACACAGATTTTTGTAACAGTACCACAAAATTGCAAAGAGGAGACGAAGTTAATAATGAACTGAAGCGCAAGATTTGGAAGAAGATAGAACATTTGACAGCTGATGAACAGAAGATTTTAGCGTCTGTTTTGTTGGAGTATGCAGATTTATTCCGAGGACGTGTAAATTTACCTGTCACTCATTTAGTTCAGCATCGTATTCATACAGGGAATGAAGCCCCAATTACACAGAAACCTTACCGAATACCATTTAGTCAAAGAGAGTTGGTAGAAGACATGGTTAAAGAACAATTACAAGCCGGAATTATACAACCACGAGATCCTTCAGACCCACCGTGGTGTTCGCCTGTTGTGATTGTAAAGAAGAAATCAATTTCAGGAGAACCACAGTTCCGTTTTTGTGTTGATTACCGAATCTTTGAATGCTGTGACCACACCCGACATTTACCCCTTACCAAGTTTAGTGGAAACCTTGGATTATTTGGGCAGATGTCGAATTTTTTCAGTATGTGATTTAACAAGTGGTTATCATCAGTTAACAGTGCATCCAGATGATCAAGCAAAATCTTCATTTGTAACAGCAACAGGAGTATACAAGTATCTTCGTATGCCGTTTGGACTTCATATTGTTCCAGCTATATTTCAACGCCTGTTGGATTCAGTTTTACAAGGGCTCACCCCAATACGAGCACTTGTTTACCTTGATGATGTAATAATTTTTCGTGAAAACATGAAGCAGGATACTGAGAGACTACAAGCTGCTTTTGAGTGTATAAGAAGTGCAAACATGTCTTTATCAATAGATAAATGTCATTTTGCACGAAGTAAAGTTAACTACATTGGTCATGTTATAACCAGTGAAGGTGTTAGACCTGATCCAAAATTAATTGAAGATGTAAAGAATTTTCCTTAGCCACAGAATTTGAAAGAACTACAATAATTCTTGGGATTGTCAAATTTCTACAGACGATTTATAGTCGGTTATGCGAATATAGAACGTCCAATGACACAGCTACTGAAGAAAGGAGACACATTTAATCGGTCAACAGAATGCAAAAAGGCAATGGAAGAGCTTAAAACTGCTCTAACCACAGCCCCAGTGTTAGCCTATCTGGATTTCAGTAAACCTTTTATTCTTTCAGCCGATGCATCCAATTTTTCCATAGGTGCAATCTTGTTTCAAGAAGTTGATGGTCATGAACATCCAATCTCATTTGCTTCCAGACAATTAAACAAAGCAGAATGTAGTTATACTACTACTGAGAAGGAGCTTTGTGCTTTGGTTTTTTGTATAACACGTAACAGATGTTTCTTAACAGGAAGAGAATTTACAGTTATTACAGATCATGCCGCACTTAAATGGTTATTGAGCTTAAAAGGATCCAACTTCCAGATTAACAAGATGGGCATTAAGACTGAGTGATTACTAATTTAAGGTTATTCACCGACCTGGTGAACAACATGTGAATGCTGATGCAATGAGTCGAAAAGTCAATGTTTGTGTTACAATAAGTCGAGAGAAAGAGTTAAAGGCAGCTCAAGAGGAAGATCCACAATGCAAATTATGGAAAAACGATCAACATTTTGTCGAAATACATGGATTATTGTGCAAAATCACTAGTAATGGAAACCGCCTAGTTATTCCAGGAAGCATGAAAGAGCAAATCATGAGAGAGCAACACGATTCTTTATTATCAGGACATTGTGGTAAAAAAGCAACAAACATTAAAATAGCTCAAATATTTTGGTGGCCGAGTCGCAAAGGTGACGTTTTCGAGTTTGTTTCACAATGTGATTCCTGTAACAGACAGAACAATGTAGGAGAAAGTAGAGCGCCATTGCAAGAATTGACAGAAACAACTGAACGATTTGAACGAGTAGGACTAGATGTCGTAGGACCATTGCCTAAGACTAAAGAGGGAAACAAATACATATTGACAATGTTAGATGATTTCTCTAGACACCTTCTCATGATACCAATACCTGATCAGAGCACTGAGACTATAGCTAAAGTTTTTGTAAAAGAATGGATTCTTAAGTTTGGATCACCATTAAGAATAATTAGTGAACAAGGAACGAATTTTATGAGAGAATTACTTAAACAGACTTATAAGCTCATGCAAATAACTCAGTTAAGGACTACACCAGCACACCCTGAAGCAAATGGTAAAGTTGAGCGAGTCCACAGAACAATTATTAAAATGGATAGCCATTATGTGAGCAGCAAACACAGCAATAGGGATGTCTGTTTACCATACGTGGTAAGTTGTTACAATGCCAATATGCACAGCTCAACTGGCCTAAGTCCATATGAGATCGTCTATGGAAGAAGAAAGCATTCACCCTTGGACTTTGCACGATCGACTACCGGAATCAGCAATGAACACGTAAGGGATCTAGCTCACAAGCTAAAGGAAGCATGGAGGGGAGTGAAACAGTGGAATCATCAATCCTTTCTTCAGCAAGCAAGATAGCATGACCGCCAAGCAGCAGTGTCACAGTATCGAGTTGGAGATCTTGTGTATCTGAGCAACGTGGTGTTAAAGAAGAGTCAATTCAAAAAGTTTAAGAAGTTTTGGAATGGACCATATCCAATCTTGGAGGTGTTGTCGCCAATCACTCTTAAGCTCCAACTGCCCTTTCGTTCGATTGTCTTTCATGTCAATCGTGTAAAGCCATTTCTGGTTAGATTTCCTGTAGTATCGCAAGACAACGAGGACCGACCGAGAGGCAGACCTGCTGTCCTCAAAGCTAGGAAGCAAGAATCGCGAGGTCGCAGTCCAGACTTCGAGGCTGAGGCAGCGTCACGTTCCAAGTGATCCTGTTCCAGACTCCCATACAATCTGCATAAACGGTTGTAGTGCATGAGAGTGTAATGCGTGTGTTTATTTCAGCCATGTGCTTATGTGAATGTGTTGTGAAAATTTAGTATTGAAGCTATTGCACTAGTGCACAAGTGAAACTAAATCTTTTATTCCACAGGTTACCCCAAGAAACTCATTAATTTTATGTTCATTGTTAACTCTACTATTTAGAACTAATTAACCATGTTCATTTTTATTCTAATGCTTGCTATGATAGCGTATTCTACTAATGCTGTAATAATAGTACTGAAGCGGGAATGTGTGGTATCTCCGTTTACAGTCACTCATGTGCAGTTAACCGGCTTTATCGCCGCGCCCACACACTATGCTCAAGGGAGAGGCTTGGTGACAAAAAACGACTAAAGCAGTTTCGGGACAGGACACATTTATTCTTCCTACCGTTACAATAAATGACAAATACCATTCGTCGCTAATGTCCGTCCATACAGGTGCGTTGCACTGGCGGCACGGCTCGATCACCGATCCCGGAGGGTATACACTCCGCTGATGAGACATGGCACGACCGGGTGGACCGAGCGAGACAAAAGTCCATGTCACTAAATGTTCCGCTCCTGGCGCAACCGGGGGCGCCATAACGTCCGCAAAGGAGTGAAGGACACTTTAACAGTACGGTGCATGCTGCAGAATGGCGACTGCGTTTACGACCGAGAGTATGCATTTACGGCGAAGTCACATTGACTCAACACACGTGGTCCGCGGCGGGAGAACTGAGAGACGTGTGTCGTGTCGCGTCGACTAGCTCGCACTGTCTGCCTGCTTTTGTCCCTGTGCGGTCCAGCGTGCCGAGCACCGTTGCCGAAATTCGGCGTAACGGTACAGCTGCCCCTACTTGTGTCGGCAGTGCCGTAGTTCAGCCCTTGATGCGTTGGACAGTGCTGCCGCCATACAGATCCCCTCCTGGAGAGCGGAGCTCCATAGCTGCAAAAACGCAGTGATCGTTCGGTGGCACGCGTGTGTTTAAAGTTGGCGCGCTGCGTGATGGCAGCGTTGGTGGGGGTCGGTCTGCATTGGAAGGGCGGCGGCCCGTGACGTCAGCACGCCGGAGCGGCGAGCGTGTGGTGGGCGTGTCCTCGTGCTGTCAGCTAGTGACAGCAGCAGCAGGCACTGGCTGCAACTGTCCGTAGGAATGCGCGTGAAGGCACGTGTTGCAGGTTACTGGTGGTGACATCTCGAAGGCACTTGTGTGAGTGCAGTACCGTCAGAACTCGAATGCAGGTCCAGGAGCTGCTACGGACAAGCCGGGCGGTGTGGAGCGCAATGTCCGGAGCTCGACGGCGAAGCGAATGCGGTAAACTGGCGTGGATGCCGATCTGGCCTGAACGCCCGACGCGGCGGAGGCAAAGTGATGCGAACGTGGGTCCAGGACCTGTGACGAACGCAGGAGACGGTGTCCGGGGCTCGACTGGAGTCACCGGCCGAAGGCACTTGCAGCTGGAGGCCGGGTCTCTACAGCAGACGGCGGCTCGTGGGCGCCGGATTCTGACGGCGTTCGGCGGCTCGGGCACGTGATTGCCGGTTTGAGTGTCATGGTGCGCTGGCAATGCAGCACGGCCATTTGAATCAGATGCGGCGGCTGGCGCGCATGACGTAGTCCGCTGGTGGCTGCAGTGGGGGTGACCGGTGCGCCTGTGGTGGTGGTGGGACATGCACATGGCGGCGCGATGACACCAGGCTGCAGCTGTGCGTCACCGGCGGCTCCGGGTGCGGGTTCCGTCTGACCGCTGGCAGAGGGAGTGTCGTCCGTGATCAGATCTTCTGCCGGGTCGAAGAAATGCGTGGCTGATGGAGTGGGCAAGACATAGGCTGGTTTGAAGCGGTCGACTGACACTGTCGACCGCTTCCCGTTGTACTCAATGACCAGCGTTTTGTCTCCTCGGGCGATCACGCGGTGCGGTCCACTGTAGGGCAGTCAGAGAGGTGGCTGTACTGCGTCGGTGCGTGCAGCGCTGCAGGTCGGTGTGGACGAAAATTTTCCCAGTGCCGTGGCACATCGGTGCGTGCGCTTGGAGGCTGGCCATGTGAGTGCGCAGACGTTCTGCCAGAGTGGGTGCCACGGTGTCACGTGGGAGTCTTACATCTTCGACAAAATCGCCCAGGATTGTCAGAGATTGCCCGTAAACGAGGTCGGCAGGTGACGCGCCGATCTCCTCCTTCGGCGTGACTCGCAGGCCGAGCAGCACCAGTGGAAGCACCTCTGGCCCTGAGGTGTTGTGGCAGGTTAGAGCGGCTTTGAGAGTCCTGTGGAACCATTTGACCATGCCATTCGACGCCGGATGGTAGCTGGTTGTCCTGTGTAACCGGGTGCCACACAGTGTGGCGACGTGCGTAAGCAATGCACAGTCAAACTGGCGGCCGCGGTCAGCTGTCACGTGACTGGGACATCCAAAGTGTGCCACCCAGGTGTTGACAAATGCGGTGGCGACGGTCTCGGCTGTGATGTCCGCGACGGGCGTTGCTTCCAGCCAGTGAGTGAAGCAGTCCACCATAGCTAGGAGGTACCGCTTGCCTTGTGAGAGAGGAAGCGGGCCGACAAGGTCCACGTGAACGTGCGCAAATCGGCGTGTCGCGTCCGGGAAGGTGCCCACGGGTGCATGGGTGTGCCGCCCGACTTTGGCGTGCTGACATGCGGTGCATGTGTGCGCCCATTCGCGACAGTCCTTCTGAAGCCCGGGCCAGACGAAACGCGCAGCCACAAGTGTCGCAGTGGCGTTGGTGCCGGGGAGTGACAGTCCGTGGACACGGTCGAAGGCAGTGCGCCGGAATTTCTCCGGGAGGAACGGTCGGTGCATGCCGGTTGAGATGTCACACCAAATCTTCCGTGCGGAGCTGGGGACAGGCACCAGCTCCAGTTGCAGGCCGCTGGAAGTGTTGTGACGGAAGCGGTGCAGTTCTTCGTCACTCTCCTGTACTTGGGCCACCTCCTCAAAGTTCACAGGGGGTGAAATAAAGGCACACGCTTGGGACAAACAATCGGCGACGATATTGTCTATCCCCAAAATGTGTCAGATGTCTGTCGTGAATTGTGACACGTACTCTTACTGCTGGAGTTGGCGCGGTGAACACTTAGTGTGGTTATACTCGAACACGTGGGTAATGGGTTTGTGGTCGGTGAAAATGACGAGTTGTCGGGCTTCTATGGACGGTCAGCAGTATTTCACCGCTGCGTACACCACAAGCAACTCTCGGTCATAAGCGCTCCAAGCACATTGCGAATCGGAAAGCTTTTTAGAGAAAAAACCGAGAGGCTGCCAACTCCCGCCAATGCACTGTTGTAACGCCGCACCGATGGCGGCCTGGCTGGCGTCCATGAATACAGCTAAGCCCACATCATGTACCAGGTGCACAAGCAGTGTAGCTTCCACGAGATTCCTTTTTGAGTCCGTGAAGCTCTGCTCCATTGCGTCTGTCCAATTCATGAAGGTCTTTCCTTTTGATGTAGGACCTTGTAATGCCTTAGTCAGTGGCTCTTGCACAGCTGCGGCGTTGGGCAGGTGTCGACGATAAAAGTTCAACATGCCGAGGTAACGTCGTAATTCTTTGTGCGTCTGCGGACGCGGCATGTTCAGTATTGCTTTCACATTCTCCGGTAGCGGTGTCGATCTGGTGGGCGTAATTAAATGGCCAAGGAACTCGATTTCCGTCACACCAAACTCGCATTTAGCGTGGTTAATAACAATGTCGGCTTCACTCAGGCGCTGAAAGACGGTCGTTAAGTGGCGGAGGTGGAGTTCGGGCGACTTGGAATACATCAGGATGTCGTCGTGGTACGCGAAACAAAATGGCAAGCCTCGCAAGACGCCGTCCGGGAACTGCTGCCATGTCTGGGCAGCATTCCAAAGACCGAAAGTCATAAACAGGCTTTCGAAAAGCCCAAAGGGCGTTACGATGGCTGTTTTTTCAATTTCTTTGGGCGCCACCTGAATTTGGGTGTACGCCTTTGTGCAGTCTATCTTGCTGAACACCGCGCAGCCCACCAAGACGTAGCTGAAGTCTTGAAGGTGTGGGACTGGGTTTTGGTCCAGCACTGTTCGCGAATTAAGGGCGCGATAGTCCCCACATGGGTGCCACGAATTGTCATTTTTGGGCACTAAATGCAACGCTGATGACCATGGGCTGCTCGATGGTCGCACGATGCCTTGCCACAGCGTGGCCTCGAACTCTGCATTTGCTGCTGCAAGTCTGTCAGGCGCAAGTCGACGTGGGCGACATGATGTGGGGGGTCCAGATGTGGTTATTATGTGGTGCACCGTCGAATGTTTGATGTCTCCCGGTGCACCGGCTGGGCGGGGGAGGTCGGGGAATTGTTCAAGGATGTCAGCATATGGTTCGGGGCACTTCACGGGTTTAACCCTGTAGTATGCAGCCTGCCGGCGCTGTCCCGCTATCTTTAAATTCGTTGTCGCATCGATGAGCTGGCCGTTTGCGATGTCGGCTAGCAGCCCGTAGTGGCCGAGAAAGTCTGTGCCCAGAATCGGCTCATTGACATCGGCCTCAATAAAAGTCCACGAGAACGTGTGATGTAGGCCTAGTTTTTGCGGCTGTGTGTGCTGTATGTTTTAATAGCGGAATTGTTTGCCGTTGTAAGGCAGAGTGCCTCGGCCCGCCAGTGGTCTCGTAACACAGAACGGGGGAATATCGAGAGGTCCGAACCCGTGTCGACGAGATACCTCACACCTGCCCCCCGTTCCGCAACAAACAGATGCTTCGATATCACGCTGCAGCCGGGTGCGCCTAGGTCCGGTCGCAGCTGGCGTTTGGGTGCGAGCAAGGAGCGCGGCACCTGGTTGCTTCGTTGCCGAAGAGGGCGTGGTACCAGCAGTAGCCGCTTTGTGCGTGCTCTGGAGCAGCTGTTGCTGCGTTGCCGGCTGCGTGAGCCGTGCCACCTGTCGCCCGGTCTGCTGCCGCTGCGGTGCGTGCTGCCCTCTTGCTGCGAGCGTGCTAACCAGTCGACTTGCGTGGAGAGAGCTGCCACCTGTGCGGTCAAGTTTTGCACTAGCTGGTGCAGGTCGTGATCCGATGCGGGTGCGGGAGGTGCGTGCCGCCATGGAGATGGGGGGATGGAGTCGTAAGCTGCCGCAGCTACGGTGCTAGGCGCCGTTGTCAGCGCATCGTGCACCTTGTCGGCCAAGTTAGCGACGGCGTCCAGCTGCATCTCCGTCTGTGCAGCTATCACGGCCTGCACCTGAGCTCGGAGGCTGCACACCCAGATAGTGCGTAACAGTGAATCTGGCACCATATTGGACTGCGCGAGGCTCCACAAGTGGCGCAGGAACTGCGAGGGCCTCCGATCGCCGCATTCCTCTTGCCGTGGTAGTTGGTGCACTCGTTGTTCCTCGGAAGACGAAATCCGCCGGATCAGCTCTTCCTTGAGCCGTTTGTAGCTTGACTGCGTCGGCGGGGCGGTGAGTATATCCTGCACTTCGGCCGCATAGTTCTGGTCCAGCTGGCTCACTATGTTCCCAAATTTCGCCAGGTCGCAGGTCACGTGGTTGCTCATAAATACCGCCTCAACTTGGCTGAACCACATTACAGGGTCTCGCAGCCAAAACGGAGGCAGCCTGATCAATGCCCGTCCAGCGCTTGTCGGCGTTCCAGCGGCCGTAAGAGGCGTCGGTGTGGCGGGGAGTTACGCGCCAACATTTTCTTGAGCTGTATGTGGCTGCGCGGCGTCCGTGCATGTAGTCCGTGCTTGTAGCTCACTCTCTAGCCTCGTGTTGTGTGCGAGCAGTTCTTCAATGGTCTTTTGCAACTCCTCTAATGTCGCCATCTTAGTTCAGAATCGAATCCTCATACAAGAGGAAAGTACACAGTGAAAATAACACGACAAGGGAAACACACGAAAAAAAGAATAACACTAAGCAGTCCACGATCAAAACATACGTGCACAAAAACAATACAAAAAAAGAGTTAGTTAAAAAAAATTTTTACTGCGGAGCACTGTTCGGCGCGGGCGTATACGCGCAAGCCTACTCGCGGTTCCACGTCTCTCGTACCGACGAACGTTCGTCACCACGTGTTTTTTTTTAGCCTCAGGTCACGTCGGGGTCACCAGTGAAGCGGGAACGTGTGGTATCTCCGCTTACAGTCACTCACGTGCAGTGAACCGGCTTTATCGCCGCGCCCACGCACTATGCTCAAGGGAGAGGCTTGATGACAAAAAACGACTAAAGCAGTTTCGGGACAGGACACATTTATTCTTCCTACCGTTACAATAAACGACAAATACCATTCGTCGCTAATGTCTGTCCATACAGGTGCGTTGCACTGGCGGCACGGCTCGATCACCGAGCCCGGAGGGTATACACTCCAGTGATGAGCCGTGGCGCGACCGCGTGGACCGAGCGAGACAAAAGGCCGCGTCACTGAATGTTCTGCTCCTGGCGCGACCGGGGCCGCCGTAACGGCCGCGAAGGAGCGAAGGACACTGTAACAGTACGGTGCACGCTGCGGAACGGCGACTGCGTTTACGACCGCGCGTACGCATTTACGGCGGAGTCACGTTGACTCGACACACGTGGTCCGCGGGGGGAGAACTGAGAGACGTGTGTCGCGTCGCGTCGACTAGCTCGCACTGTCCGCCTGCTTTTGTCCCCGTGCGGTCCGGCGTGCCACGCACCGTTGCCGAAATTCGGCGTAACGGTACAGCTGCCCCTACTTGTGTCGGCAGTGCCGTAGTTCAGCCCTTCGTGCGTTGGACGGTGCTGCCGCCACAGTACCACAGAGTACAGGTGTTTTGTTTGAACCACGATCAGACACGGTAGTTTCAACAAGTTCAAAAAATGGTTCAAATGGCTCTGAGCACTATGGGACTCAACTGCTGAGGTCATTAGTCCCCTAGAACTTAGAACTAGGTAAACCTAACTAACCTAAGGACATCACAAACATCCATGCCCGAGGCAGGATTCGAACCTGCGACCGTAGCGGTCTTGCGTTTCCAGACTGCAGCGCCTTTAACCGCACGGCCACTTCGGCTGGCTTTTCAACAAGTGTTCTCAAGTACAATCTGAGTGAAATCCAGTAGCGGTTCAATTCTGTAAAGAAGCAAATTGACCTAATTCGTTCTGTTAAGGGTAATGATACAATTTTGGAAATGGGTACATCTTGGTATAATAACTGGATCACAGCCAAAATGCAGGTACAGTCTACATTTGCTAATTATGAACAAGAGATTTACTGTTTTTAAAGCTTTTGCCACATAAAAATTTCATTAGGCATAAACGAGCCTGGTATGATTTTGGAGGGAGTATCCTTCGTACTGTATTTGGTACTTTAATGTATAAGATTTATACTTGCCCTGTGAAATGGAGACAGGCAGGCATTCATGTAAAGTATGTACTGAATGATTATCTACTGATAAACAAGGATCGAAGATATTTTGTGCCGTAAATGAAAATGATTTGCATATGTCTATACGTAGTCATAAGTTAATTTGTCCTGAATCGGCAGTATTCTTAGACAGTAGAGTGTACAGCTGTGAGAAAGAACTGTTTATGAATCATCCCCCAAGAGATGATTGCCCTAGAATTTTAAGGCATCTTTATCATCCATTTCTTAAACGATGTTCTGATAGTATAATTTTCTCATTTAACTCCACCCTTGATGTCGTATTTACATGTACAAACTATGATACACTGAGCTACCCTTTACACTAAAATTGAACAATAGTGGATTAATCTTGAATGCCACACATTGTGATTTATCATGTGAACCACTTGATATGCCTAGTCTGTTGCCAACTACATTTCATGCAACTGGACATTTGCCATTAACTAGAATGTTATCTGTTTGTTACAATGATTCATATATGTTAACATATGGAAAGCATTCCTTATCACGTTTTTATGAAGACAATAATTTAATTAAGGTCATCCATGAACATGTAATCTCTTCAAATAATGAGTTTAACTTCAGAGAAGCAGCAAATAGAATTAAGTCCTTCGATTCCTCCAGTAATGTTAATGCTTACTTGATTGTCAGTATTGTGTTTTTATTGCTTTTATTAATTTGTCTTTTGTCAACAGCATTTGTCATGTATGAAACTGTCATCTTGAAGGTACGCTTCTCTGTACCGAACGTTACTGTGTCTGCAAATGAAATACATGTTGCAATGCCTTCTGATGCCACAAATGGCGAAATAGATTCATAAAGCCCTGGAGGTTGTTTTGTGCCACCTATGGTTGCTCTTTTGCTCTGGGGAGAGTGATGTAAGGGTCTACGGGTTGCACGCAGCTGTGCGGTACGTTAACAAGCGCTCGCCAACCGACCTGTCTGGAATGTTGACGATTCACTTGATCAGTGGACGCGCGTCCGGCCGCACTGCGATGGGGAGTACGCGACTGGCCGCCGTCCGCAGCGGACAGTATTAACTAGCGCGGCAACGGGCGCAAATATGTCTGTTTTCTTAGCTCACCGTGGAGCCTTTCGATACGACAGTAATTAGCCAGTGTTAGGATGTCAGACACAGTGATGATGGGTGCGCGTAGCGTGCGTGTTTTATAATTCGACTTTGTTAATAAAAGTGTTTAAACTTACTTCTCGTGTTCGCGTATTGCCGTACCTCAAGGACTCACCGCTTACAAATCCTGACAAAATATTCGTGTACTCATCATCCGGGGCAACAACACAGACTAATCCCCTTATACAACCCTTATGATACATCACCATAACGCCATGTAACACCACCTATAGCTTTGATAATGGCCTCAATTCGATGAGAAAACGAGTCCATAAGTTTCTTCAGGTATGCTGAAGTCACTCATTCATAATTAGATCGCTTAAAGCTACTAAATTGCGCACATGTTCATTGCTAGAATCACCCATTTTTAGAAAGAGCCCCTCACATTTTCCAGGAGATTAAGAGTGTGTCGTTTACCTAGCCAGTTGAGATGCAATAGCTTACCTGAGTTTTTGCCAAATCAAGAAAGTATGTGATGCAAGATGCATCCCTACAGATGCAGTGCTGTCATCTTGGAAAACATGAGTGTCCCCAACACGTCCACGAAGAAAATGTAGAAGAAAGAACAACACTTGGCCATGACGAGTGCTTAAATAAACATTCTGGACAATATTCACTATAACCTGAATGAATTGGTCCAAGTCATGGTAGCAAAAAATTCCAAAAATATCACAGAATCACGTCTGGCCTCCACTAATCCACCCACAAACAGCGCAGGTTAAAACCGTCTTTGTGCCAGTAGTACACTCGAAGCATTATCTCATTTGAAAAGACGCAAAACAACGACTAGTCAGACCACACTGCATTTTTGTGTTATTTGGCTCATGGAAATGAACAATGATCTCTTGCAGTGTGGTCGACTCAAAATGTCCACTGCATGCACAGAGCAACATTTGGGATCGATAGACCTCTTGGCTGACCCTATGGTGTGGGCTCAGCAAGAAGAATGTTTATGATAAGTAATCCACAGACACAGCACTTCAGAGCAATTTTCGAATCAAAAGCCTGTAATTGAGCATTTAAGTTTTATTATTTAATTGTGTAGCATTTTACGATACAATTTAGGATTCAGTGAATGGAGGAGTTAAAAACATGAATAGAATCAAAACCATGCAGGCAGTCAACATAATTTTTTAACATCGCGAGGAACATCTGGAGTACGAGGGACTAAAAATGCACATTTTTGGTTCTACTAAATTTTTTTAACTTACTGCAATATTACATCAATTGCGCATGCAACACCTAGTTCGACATGTTGGGCACACTGTGTAAATGTCTCGTTGTCACCCAGCTATTATTAGAATAGTAAGAAAAGTTTTCCTAAAACATAATTTTGTATACTCTTACCCAGTGCTGTGGAATAAGAGTACTCCACCTGAAGAAAACGAAAAGAATTACAAGTAAATATGCTGCATGTAAAAACAAATTGGTACTTCTTTATTTTTGAAAAGTAACAGCGTTTTATGTATTGCAGTTATATGAACTACACGTAGTTGACTAGCAAGGGCTAATGGGTCTAACTTTGAATATTGATACAACTAATAAGGACAGTAAAACAAAATAAAACTTACCCTAATACAGGGCTTCACAACATACGCGCTCGCGGAGCAAGCTGTGAGTAGCAAGGCGGTAGCACGGAGCAGCGCGAGCACGCTACCCCCACTGCTGCACTAGAGCGGAGAGTGGGGAGAGTCACGTGGGGCACACAACGGCTGCCGCCAGTCAATGTAAATCCACGGCCACCTGCAGGGATATCACTCACGAATTATTACTGCGACAAATGAAACAAATAAAGGAGAATGTACACGTGCCACATAATTTTATTAGCTTAGTGTATGCCTCTACATTCGTATTAATTTGTGAACTGTTACACAATAAAATGTGTCACTGAAGTGTGGGATTCTCGGTTATCTTGTACTTTTTGCCCTTTACAATTGCGTATATGTTCGAAGTAATGTTCTTGCGCATTGTAGGCGCAGTGTGCAGTTTAAATTTCGATCTGACAATGCGTTTCTCAGGTGCGTCTTGTTACATTTTATTGCAGAGAACAGTTGTTCACAAACATACGTGGAACCAAACATTGATATTATTGTAGCCCCCAGTTTGTGCAAACGAGGAAATCTATCCTGAGGGAAATGTGTCTGTAGAATTCCAAAATGTTTTTCTTGTTCTGAAATTTGTCTCTGTATTCTCTGTCACACTGCAGGTCAATAATTTCTAGTTGCAGCTCAGGACGAATCTCTTCAATATTCGCTGAATATGGAGAGGAGAACAGATCAAAATCACGGTCTAGTGCTGTCAGATCTTGAAAGCGTTGATCAAATTCTTCCTTATAGGCAACTAAACTATGTGAATAACGTTCATAGTAATTGTGAACATGATGATAATTTAGGAAAATGAGCTAGATTTCCTGTTTCCAGCTGACTCACACAAAGTGTGAATTTCATTTTAAAAGCTCGTATTCGATCTATGAAATGAGTAATTAGCAGATCTTTTCCTTGTAGTGAAATGTTCAAAGCATTCAGATGGCTAGTTAAATCTGCTAAGGACGCGAGATCACAGTTCCATGAAGGCTCTTTCAATTCAGGAACACACATGTTATTTATTTCCATGAACATATTTATCTCACCTATTAGGGAAAAAATCGATTTAATAATTCGCCATGACTAACTCAGCGGACCTCGCTGTAATAAGGCAGGCTACCATAGTGGCTTTCTAGATCCTCAAGAAAGCTTTTAAATTGCCTGTGTTGTAGCCCATGCTTCCTTATATAATTGGTTGCACGAACAACAACACTCATCATTTTTTAGAGTGATACTCTTTGCACATACGTTTTCCTGGTGGATCACACACTGAACGCCCATTATTTTATTCGGCATGGTCAGTTTTTGCATTTTCTCCTTCAACAGCGCAACGAAACCTGATTTGTTCCCTGTCATCGTTGGTGCACCGTCTGTAGACACTGAAACTAAAGAATTCCACGACAATCCTATATTTTCAACACTTTCTTCAACACTACTTAAAATATCACCTCCAGTTTCATGGCTACTACATCGAGGAGCTCCTACCTCACCTGAAGATCTCTATTAACACCTCTAATAAATATGGCAAGCTTTCGTCCAGAGCTAGAGAATACGCCATAAAATCTTAACAGATATTTGCAAGCTGGCTCTGGACGTCATCTGCCATGTCCTGTATGCGACGCATAATGGTCATGTTAGATAATGGCACAATCCGAAACTGTTCAACATGAGATGGACACAAATGTTCCGCTGCAACTACCAAACATTCTTTTACTAAATCGCCATCAGTGAAGGGGCGCAGGGATTTTGCTAAAAGCAAAGCAATTTTGTAACTCACTCTGAGAGCTGCCTCAGTTGATTTTTCTTCGTCGTCTAGATCTTCTTCGGATAGCTTCCTTTTAAGTTTAATAACTTCCTGTGCATGATCTGGTCCATCATATTTTCCTCTTCCATAGTCTTTCGCATGGTACGACATATAATGTCACTGCAAATTAAATTTCCTTAAAGAATTCAGCGTTTTGTGACATACTAAACATTTTGCAACACCATCTTTTTCTGTAAACAGATACAATTCCTCCCAGTGGGGGTTCAACTGCGAAACCATGTTGGTGTTACACAACGGCGACTTGACATGATTCTTAACCAGCTAAGTGACTGTTAGAGCTGATCGTAGTACTTTAAACGTTACACAGTCGGCGCGAATTCAATAGGCAGCTGCGGTCCTATTCAAAAGTGCGCGCGCATTTCCCCTCCCTCCCCTCCCTCCCTACTCTGCGACCTTGCACCTGCTCGCGAGCACGGGCCTGAGAAGACGCGAGTACTCGCGCTCAAAACCGGCCAGTTGTTAAGCCCTGCCCTAATAGAACAATGGAAATGAACAGAAAAGAACCATTTTGAAATTAAGTAACTTGAACACCATTAAATAAAAATGGGGAAGATGGAAAGAACAGAGGTTACCTATCCAAACATACGTTTTAACGATAGTTATAGTAAATTGGTAAGCTGGACAAATATTCTGAGAATCTAATACACTGAAGAGCCAAACAAACTGGTACACCTGCCTAATATCGTATATGACCCTCGCAAGCATGCAGAAGTGCTGCAACACAACGTGGCATGCACTCAACTAATGTCTGAAGTAGTGCTGGAGGGAACTGAAACCATGAATCCTGCAGGGTTGTCCATAAACCCATAAGAGTAAGAAGGGGTGGAGATCTCTTCTGAACAGCACATTGCAAGGCATCCCACATATACTCAATAATGTTCATGTCTGGGGAGTTTGGTGGCCAGCAGAAGTGTTTAAACAAAGACGAGTGTTCCTGGAGCCACTCTGTAGCAATTATGGATGTGTGGGGTGTCACATTATCCTGCTGGATTGGCCCAAGTCCGTCAGAGTGCACAATGAACATGAATGGGTGCAGGTGACCAGACAGGATACTTATGTACATGTCACCTGTCAGAGTCATATCAAGACGAATCAGGAATCCCATATCACTCCAACTGCACATGACCCATACCACTGCAGAGCCACCACCAGTTTGAACAGTCCCCTGCTAACATGCAGGGTCCATGGATTCATGAGGTTGTCTCCAGACCTGTACAAGTCAATCCGCTCAATACAATTTGAAACGAGACTCGTCCAACCAGGCAACATGTTTCCAATCATCAACAGTCCAATGTCAGTGTTGAAGGGTCCAAGCGAGGGAGGCGTAAAGCTTCATGTTGTGCAGTCATCAAGGGTCCACGAGTGGGCCTTTGGTTACAAAAGCCCATACCAATGATGTTTCATTGAAGAGTTGACACGCTGCCACTTGTTGCTGGCCCAGCACTGAAATCTACAGCAACTTGCACAAGGATTGCACTTCGGTCACTTTCAAGGATTCTCTTCAGTCCTCGTTGGTCCCGTTTTTGCAGGCCGCAGCGATGTTAGAGATTTGATGTTTTACCAGATTCCTGATATTCACGGTACACTCATGAAATGGTCATATGGGGAAATCCCCACTTCATTGCTACCTTGGAGATGCTGTGCCCCATCAATCGTGCGCTGACTATAACACCATGTCCAATCTCACTTAAATCTTGATAACCTGTCATTGTAGCAGCAGTAACCGATTTAACAACTGCTCCAGACACTTGTTTTCTTATATAGGCATTGCCAACCGCAGCTCCGTATTCTGCCTGGTTACGTATCTCTGCATTTGAATATGCTTGCCTATACCAGTTTCTTTGGCGCTTGTATAGTACTGACAAACCTTTCAGAGGATCTGTAAATTTATTTTGATAATTTTTTAACAAATGTCTTTATTTTAGATGTAACCGTCCTCATTTTTCCTGAAATTTTGAAGTTTCTGGGAGATGCTTGTAAAAGTCTTCATCTTAGCCTAGATAGAACGAATGAACCACTTCAAATAGGTAAAAGCAAAGTTTTTCGGTGGACTTTCACAACTGTGGATTCACTTGTCCTTACGACAGAGCTATTTTAGTGTATCAGCTTCGATCCCTGAAAGAGCTACTGTTTCACAGAGTCATCCTAGTCAAACAAAATGGTTCAAATGACTTTAAGCACTATGCGACTTATCATCTGAGGTCATCAGTCCCCTAGACTTAGAACTACTTAAACCTAACACCTAAGGACATGACACACATCCACGCCTGAGGTAGGATTCGTACCTGGGACCGTAGCAGCAGTGCGGTTATGAACTGAAGCGCCTAGAGCCGCTCGGCCACGGCGGCCGGCCATCTTAGATTCCAATTCTAATAAAGGCGAGGAAAAAGTTATTTTCTTTGAAGCTTTTTTAACAACAGGAAATTTCAACTCCTTTTCTATTATGTCTGGCAAGGGATTTCTTTTCCTTCTCCTTATCTAATGTCTTCATTTCCACAGATTCCGCATCCCGCATTGCCTTATGAGGGGTCGAAGTTCGTAAATAGTTCCTTTATGGAGTAAATGTACGCAATGCGAACTTCTACCCCATTACACCTGAGCATTTTTATACCATCTCGCTGTTTTATTTATCGGCAATCTATAGATAATACACGCAATTAAATTAATGGAGATCAGGGAGAATATTGGAAGCTTAAAGCCATCAGTTCCGCTACCTAGTTTATTCTTTTTCTATAAACAGCCTTAGGTTCATCTAGCAATTAATGAAAACTTTACAAATTGTTCATCAAAATCGTACAAAAATGACTTAACGCATTTATTCCAGCTGTAAGTCTCCGACTGTTGCAAGGTTTCAGAAGAGAACTGAGGAGATGAAGGCTTATGTGCTTCCTGCAGTGAGAGTGGTTAATTCTTGCTTTAGGGACCTGAAAGCTTGATGTCTATTTATGTTCCATATGTACTTTTACCTCAACTTACACTACATTTTTTAGCAAAAAGAACAAAAAATTGAGATTCGTGTACATGAAAAATAAGCCAGTGTTTCATTTTTAAAAATAACGTATTGTAACTACAAGAAAACATGTTTCTTTGGAAAATGCAGATAACAAAAGAACTATATGATCAAAGCAAATCTTGCCAGTATTTAATTCAAATACAATACTCTCCAAAATAAACAGCCTTCAAATGAAAGATCTAAGTAATCTTATTAGTTAATTGGTTTGCACCTACCCTCAATAGCAATGGAGCTACATACAACATCTTCATTGTGCTGGTCAGCAGCACAAGGTCGACACTATAAAGTCAGTTCATAGTAAAAGTATTTATATTACTGATAAATCAGACATATGTACATTATTTAACAATCGCTTTCTGAGCATTGCTGGCGAATTAAATAAAAATTTAGTTTCTACAGGGAATCACATAACTCTCTTGGCAAATGCCTTTCCGAGATTATCTGAAATACTACTCTGTGATGCAAACAAGGGGGAGGCTTAGTCAATAATTAAATCACTCAAGACTAAGGACTTTCATGGGTATGGTGTGCCTAGCAGAATATTAAAGTACTGTGCTGTACACGTTAGCCCTGTATTAAGCCATAGTTGTAATTTTTCACTTAGGAATGGTCAGTGTCCTGAATGATTAAAGTACTCCATAGTAAAGTTGCTTTATAGAAAGGGAGACAGGGATAATGTAGATAATTTTAGGCATATTTCTATGCTATCAGTGTTTGCTAAAGCTATTGAAAAGACTGTGTATGTAAGGATAATTGACCATTTTACATCACACGATTTGCTATCAAATGTACAGTTTGGCTTTAGAAGTCATTTAACTGCTGAAAATGCTATATTTTTTCCCCCTGTGAGGTAATGGATGGGTTAAACAAAAGGTTTCGAACGGTAGGCATATTTTTTGATTTAACCAAGGCGTTTAATTGTGTTTATCACAAAATATTGCTCCAGAAGTTGGACCACTACAGAATACCGGAAGTAGCTCACAATTGGTTCACTTCTTACTTTACAACAGACAGCAAAAGGTCATTATTCACAGTGTTGAGAATGGCTGTGATGTGAGGTCTGAGTGGGGTACAGTCAAGTGGGATCAGGGATCAGTGTTGGGGCCACTACTGTTCCTTATTTATATAAATGATATGCATTCTAGTATTACAGGTAACCCTAAAATATTTCTGTTTGCTGATGACACTAGCTTGATAGTAAAGAATGTTGTATGCAAAATTGGCTCGGTTTCAAGTAGAGCAGTTCATGACATAAATTCATGGCTTGTAGGAAATAAACTAACGCTACATCACAGTAAGTCTCAGTTCTTACAGTTTCTAACACACAATTCAACGAAACCTCGCTAAATCACAGTAACACTCAGTTTTTACAGTTTCTGACTCACAATTCAACAAAACCTAACTTTTAATTTCACAGAATTGGCATATGATTAGTGAAACGGAACAGTTCAAATTTCTAGGTATTCAGATACACAGTGAATTATCGTGGAAAGCCCATGTTCAGGATCTTGTTCAAAGACTTAATGCTGCCATTTTTACTATTCGAACAGTATCTGAAGTCAGTGATCGTTCGACACGAAAATTAGTCTACTTTGCTAATTATCATTCGTATGGTATTATATTTTGTAGTAACTCTTCCCATTCTAAAAGGATATTTTTAGCTCAGAAATGGGCGGTTCGGACAGTAAGTGGTGTAAGTTCACGAACCTCTAGTTGACCCCTGTTCACGAGTCTGGGTATTTTGACATTGACCTCTAAATATAATTATATTCCTTAATGTCATTTCTTGTTAACAATATTAGCTTATTCCCAAGAATAAGCAGCTTTCACTCAGTTAATACGTGGCAGAAATCAAACCAGCATTTGGATCATACTTCCTTAACTCTTGTGCAGAAAGGTGTGCAGTACACTGTTGCATCCATTTTCAATAAACTACCACTAGAATTCAAAAATCTTAGCAATAATCCACGTGCTTTCAAATCGAAACTGAAGAGTTGCCTCATGGGTCATTCCTTCTCTTCTGTCGAGGAGTTCCTTGGAGAATTAAGCTGATTCTTGTTGTATTGTTGACTGCGTTTACTTAAACTTATGGCTTGCCTTTTTTCGTGTTCATAACCATTTTATTTTTATCTTTTATTACTTTTATGTTGTAATTTTATCTACTGACACGTTCCATGACCTTGGAGATTCGCTCCCCAATTTGGTCCTATTGAACCTTACGTGTAAATAAAAAAAAAAAAACATAGCTGTCTTAAAGCATCACTTTCGATATTGAGTGAAGGCGAAATATTCAGCTTTTTTCCTAATAATAATATTTAGAACCTGTTTTTGATCAACTTTAATGTTGTAAATGACTTTTTTCCACTGCTGTTTGTGATCATAAGGATAGCCACAGTCATAGAGCGATTTAGATATGTTGAATGTTTAAGTTTGCGGCTTTGTTGAAGTTAGGAATGGAGGAAATCTACTTTTCGTGAAATCCAACACAATTCGGCTACCCTATGCATGCAGTTACCTCAGAAATTGCTTGTGATGGATCAGCATTCATTGATAGTTGTAATTTATGTCGGATTTGAAACCGATTACCATTGACAAAGCGTGACACTCATCTCTGGTCCTCATAGTTTAGGGTATTTTTACGACCACCCTTCTAATACCATTTTACATGGCTGTGATTGGTACTTCCTGTAGACACATTGGACAGTCTGCAGTGATGCACCAATAAATTTGGCAACTTGTGTCAGTAAGTGATCATAGGCACGCCCATAAACGAATGTTTCTTTCTGCCATTCTGTCACATTTAAATGTAGATCCATCTTAATGCGCTAATTCCATACAACCGTCTGGCACATACGTACCTTTCACTGACATGAGTTATGGCAGCAGTTGATGGTCAAATGACCGCTTGCTATCAGCACTACAATGGTGCAAAACGACTAGTGTGCTCTTTTAAAGAGATGACTAAGGTTTTGTTCAGTGAGCTTATGTACACTGTGTTAAGAATGATAATAACAGATATAAAATTACTTTCTGTAGTATATATGTACGTAACAAGTCAAAAGTTGTCATGAAATAAACAAGTAAAAGCACCCACTAGTGAAATTTCTAAATATTGCAATACATTACTACGTTGTACTGCCTATATCTTGTAATTTCTGGTTAGACCATATCTGATGAAACTCTTTCTTTCAGAACTTGTAATAAACATGGAATACTCGCATATGCTGCAAATTTTCTTGATTTTTCTATTGTTACTGACTATTTATTTACTCATACAGAAGTTAACTGTCAAATCATATGTCGGTAGTATTGTCACAACAGAGACATCTGCTCATGTGCTTCACATAGGAATTATTTTTACTTTTTACTTTAATTTGCTAGAATTATTTCCTCCATCACTTATATTGCATTTGATGCATTTATCGATGGTGTGTCTCAGTTCTTTAGCACTTCACATTGAGACGTTCCAGGTTACGTAATTCCTGTCACTTGCAATGCCACTTGCGTTTGCGTCATAATACTGGGTAATTTTCTTGCGTGATTTGCTGATAATATTAACATTAAATTTCCACTGCATCATCATATTGGGTATTATCATGCTATCATGTGTAATAACGTACACTATGTGGTCTAAAGTATACAGACACCCCAAAAAACATACGTTTTTCGTATTAGGTGCATTGTACTGCCAACCACTGCCAGGTACTCCATATCAGCGACGTCAGTAGTCATTAGACATCGTGAGGGAGCAAAATGGGGCGCTCCACAGAACTCACGGACTTTGAACATCATCAGGTGATTGGGTGTCACTCGTGTCATACGTCTGTATGCGAGATTTCTACACTCCTGAATATCCCTAGTTCCATTGTTTCCGATGTGATACTGGAGTGAAGGGACATGTGCAGCACAAAAGCGTATAGGCCGATCTCGTCTGTTGACTGACAGACACCACTGACAGTTGAAGAGGGTGAAAGGGTACAGTACCGCCCGACATTGAAAATAGGTACAACATTCTTCGTTATTCTTGTCAGAACAACATATTTTTTCTAATAATAACTCAATTTCAATTAATACAGCAAAGCCTGATACCAGTGTGGGAAAGAATGACAATTTATTTATTTAATTAATCACATGTGCACTCCCAGAAAATAAATCCTTACATCCAGTTTGGTGATATCAGTGAAATGAATGAATGTATGGTTGTCTGCTAACCGCAGATAGTGAATGTGAATATATAATCATCTTTGAGACGGTACTTGGGTCACCTTTGGTGGGACCAAAGAGATGAAATTTACCTGAGCTTTGAGCACCTGAAATGTGGCTGACCAATACGGTAGCAAGGTGCTCCCCCACTTCGGCAGAGGTGCGAGAGAACCTGAAGAACGGCCATGTTTCAGCACTCTGCCACTGGATCTAGTGTTGGTAAGACCTGTCTTAGGCGTGCTCCGTAAGGACAAAAGAGTGGAGACATGGTATGCATGTGAAATACTTAAGAGTAGTTTAGAATAATAATTTCTCTATTTCAGGAGCTTTTGTGGGGAGAATTAAATGTCAGGCAGGTAATATTAATGGGATCGTAGTAATCTTCGGAAGTGACCAACGGTCACAATGAAACCACGTGTAGCAATAAGTTGAAATACTTCCGAGTGCTTAAGTTAAGCTGAATTACTAGCGTGTGTACTATAAGTTGGAAATATTTAAGAAATGGAGTGTGCAGGACTTGAAATTAGAGACGAGTACTTCCACGTGGTGAGTACTGTGTGAGTCTCAATCTGTGTATGAGACAAAGGATAAAGAGAAGTACTCGTCCATGGTATCAGTTGAGGACTCACGTGTGTGATGAATATGTTCCTAATATTACTTTGCGTGTTATGTTTCCGCGTGACGCTTGATTCAAACTATAATACTCTGAGAGAGAAGCAAGGTGAGTCAGCCGTCTATCCAGCAACGCCACTTGGCTTGCATTGCACAGGAAGACGTGCATATAACGTCCAGAGTTCGTAGTAGGAAAGAAAAGTTACGAAGTGGGGCAGTGTCGTGTGAAACTGGGATGAATACTAATTGAAGTGGGAAAGCTGAAAGTGATGTGATTATAATGTTGTGACTATTCCTTATGTTGTATTCCATGTTGCAGTGTGGTGTATGTCATGTAATTTAAGTATGTGTGGTTTGCATGGGAGAGTAGCAAGGTAGTTTCAGAGGTAGTGGGTTATGCATGTTCCTTTTGTACCGCTCGGTCTGGAGGAAAGTTTCGTGATGATAGTGGTGAGAGTCGAAGTGTGAGATATAGCAAAAGATCCACCATCCTATCCAGAAAGTGCACTGTAGCGTTAAAGAATTACGAGACCATAAGATAGAGAATCACCAATGTAAAACCATGCCCTCTGGGCGGAATTTCTCATGTGTTATTGTTGTAGGTTATAGAATTTGTGTGTTTAGGTTATAGAATTTATCGGAATAAATAAGATAGTGAAAAGAAAAAGATTGGTGGCCTTTTCCTTCGAATTGTATGTTGCCATGATATCCAGAATTTATAATGTGTGCGCCATTCATATTCAGTGCGATGGCCACGTGTTGGTCAAAGCCGTTAAATAGAAAAGAAAATGTGGTGTTGCCAGTGCGTAGTGAACAGTCAGACTTGTGTAAATTACTAATAGTCAGAGGTGAGTTTCCGTTGCGTAATATCCAAGCAGGAGAATAACTTTTAACTTAATTGTGATTACTAGAGTTCATGTTACTTGATAAATAAAAATGAATCCACTCGCTTGGCAGACCACTCATCTTGCAGGCCTGACTGCTTGATACCACTGTATGAGCAAGGCATGTGGGTGCCTCTCAAGGGTTGTAATGTATAATAGGCAGACGTCTATCCAGACCATCACACAGGAATTCCAAACTGCATCAGGATCCACTGAAAGTACTGTCAGTTCGGTGAGATGTGAAAAAAACTTGGATTTCTTGGTCGAGCAGCTGCTCATAAGCAACACATCACGCCAGAAAATGCCAAACTACGCCTCTCTTGGTGTAAGGAGCGTAAACATTGGACGCTTGAACAATGGAAAAACGTTGTGTGGAGTGACGAATCACGGTACACAATGTGGCGATCCGATGGCAGGGTGTGGGTATGGCGAATGCCCGATGAACGTCATCTGCCAGTGTGTGTAGTGCCAACAGTAAAATTCGAAGGTGGAGGTGTTATGGTGCGGTCGTGTTTTTCATGCATGAGGCTGGCACCTCTTGTTGTTTTGCGTGGCACTATTACACCACACGACTACATTGGTGTTTTAAGCATGTTCTTGCTTCCCACTGTTGAAGAGCAATTCGGGGATGGCGACTGCATCTTTCAACGCGATCGAGCAGCTGTTCATAATGCACGGCCTGTGGCGGAGTGGTTACACGACAATAACATCCCTGTAATGGACTGGCCTCCACAGAGTCCTGATCTGAATCCTAAGAACACTTTTGGGATGTTTCGGAACGCCGACTTCGAGCCAGGCCTCACAGACCGTCATCGATACCTCTCCTCAGTTCAGCACTCCGTGAAGAATGGGCTGCCATTTCCCAATAAACCTTCCAGCACGTGATTGAAAGTATACCTGCGAGGGTGGAAGCTGTCATTAAAGCTAAGGGTGGGTGAACACCAATTGAATTCCAGCATTACCGATGGAGGGCGCCACGAACTTGTAAGTCATTTTCAGCCAGGTGTCAGGATACTTTTGATCACATAGTGTACATCAGAAACGAGATACCGACTTCTGCATGTCACCCATTATGGTACAGGGGTTGTCACTCGCCTTTGCGTATTATTTTATATAGTACCTTTCTCTTAGCACGCTGCTTGTCGTTATTCATCACACATGCTGCTTTAAGGATATTTTACTCATCTGTTTATTTCTTAGTGAGGAA
Organism: Schistocerca piceifrons; assembly: GCF_021461385.2. Classification (NCBI taxonomy): domain Eukaryota; kingdom Metazoa; phylum Arthropoda; class Insecta; order Orthoptera; family Acrididae; genus Schistocerca; species Schistocerca piceifrons. Next base: position 419,007,770 of record NC_060149.1, on the reverse strand, counting down.
TTCATTTGGACTTAACTGTCGAAAAACTTTATAGGCGATTTGGGTTGCTGTTATTAATCCTATTCGTAAAAGAAATCATGATCTAAGACAATTATTTTTTTTATTACAGTGTTGCCATATTGTTTAACACTTGCGGTTGATGTAACATTGCGGTGCTTGCGGGAAATGGGAATGTACGGCGGACGTAATATGACGTCACGCCAGTTATGATGATTACCTGCGATGTCAAACTTATATTTACGGCTGCCGCAAACATGTATTAGATCTGTAGACTTCCTAGGCATTGCTTGATGGTAGTAGTGGTATTACTGGAACAATTCGTGGTTTTTGAAACCTTTGTTATCGTCTCCTGTTTCGCAGGCGTTAGCTGACGTTCATGTTCTCTCTGTTTCGTGCGTTTTGTGTGCTTTTGTGCTGAGTTTCTGTTCAGAATGTGCAGTGAAGAGGAGAAACGTCTGAAGCAAATGATGTACAATGTCCTTCACGAGTCTGCAGATGATGGTAGCGAAATATTTGACGACGGTTCAGATTATACGTTTATCTTGTTATCTTTTCAGATTTTGTTGTTATGAAGGCTTTTCTTGTAGGTAAATCAGGAAACCAATCGTAGCATACACTTCCAATGAGTATAATATTGGACACTGTATCTCTCCATGGTTCGATTTTTATCACTCTGTACTCCACTATAAACGCCAGATTTTTCTTTGTTCTTGTGTTTTCTTGTGTTTTGTGTCTTCCTTTAGGTTTATATTAACTGTAAAAGAAATTTAAACAGAAAAATCACTCATTTGCTTGCCTGGGTATGTTTTGAATACCAGAAATACTTTTCAATTTTTTCTGCGGCCCAGTTAAAAGTAGTTGATGCACAGGAAAAGTTCTCTGGATTTATGTTAAAATGTGGATACCGCTGAGATTTGACTTTCTGGTTGACCTGCTAAATCAGAATGATGTTCTTGATAGGCTACAAGTTATTGTCAAAAGGAGTATAAGAAAACTGGAAGTACTAGGGAAGAAATTTCATATACCAGTACATGTTGATACTTTTTGTCAAAGAGATTCATAGATTCCACATGGAACTATACTTGCTAGTGGTGAGGAATTAATGGAAGCAAAAGTTCATTGTAACAACAGTTTAAATGTAACAAAAAGAAACGGATGCCAGTAAAAAAAGGTTCGCACCATTGCACCCTTACTAAGAGATCAGTTGTATGAGAAATTAGCGTGCTTCCCCGAGTCAGAACAAATTATTTTGTACCAAGTTCTTGAGTAATATGAATTGTTATTTGCGGAAAAGCAATATTTTTCAGCAATTGACCTCGTACACAACAAAATTTCCATGAGACATGCTACCCCGATTGCTCAGAAACCATACCGACTACCATTCCATCTGTAATCCGTTGTTGAGGATACTATTCCGTAACAGTTGTTTACAGGGATAAATAAACCTTTGGCAAGCCCATGGTCATCACCAAATATGGTGACTAAGAAGTCAATCCACTGGTAGAAAACCTATCGTCTATGTGCTAATATGCAAATGTTAAATGAGGTCACAACACTTGATACCCTCTACCCCAGAATGACGAAACAGTGCACAGACTAGGGAACTGTAGGTCTTTTACCATCCTTCACATGCCCTCTGGTTATCGCCAATTTCCGATTGCGCCATAAGATAGGCCAAAGACAGCTTTTGTGGTTCCTTCGAGATTGTATGAGTTTTTTTTTACACATGTCTTTTGGTCTAAGGAAAGCAGCTACAACTTTCCAACGATTCCCCGACCTGCAGTTCAAAGATTTGAAATCCACTCTGTGTTTTGTATATCTAGATGATTTCATAATTCATGATCTTTGACATGGGCTCTAGTTATCACCAAATTCTGATTGCGCCAAAAGATCAGCCAAACACAGCTTTTGTGGTTCCTTCCAAATTGTATGAGTTTTTATGCATGCCTTTTGGTCTAAGGAACGTGTCTACCTTTTTCCATAGATTCCCTGACCTGCAGTTCAAAGATTTGAAACCCACTTTTTATATTTAGATGATACCATAATTTTTTCAAGAACAACTGAGGAACATGCGGAGAGATTAAGAAGGGTGTTGTCAAGGTTGTTGAGTGGAAATTTCATACAGAAATGTTCTTTTGCAAAATCACATATCCAATACCTGAGACAGATTATTAGTGGAAATGGAATTAAGCAAGGTCCAAGACTAACAGAGGCAGCTGGGAATTTCCCAGTTCCTACTAATGTTAAAGAGTTGCAACCTTTTCTTGGTCTTGCTAATTATCACCATTATTTTGTGAAGGATTAAGCCACAGTAGCAAAACTGTTAACAGATTTGTTGAAGAAAGGCGCTGAGTTTGAGTGGACAGAGGAGTGCAAGGCAGCCTTGAGAAAAATTAAGGGTCTTTTGAAAAATTCACCTTTGCTGATCTGTCTAGATTTTGAGAAACCTATTATTCTTTCCACAGATGCCTCAGATTATGCTACCAGACCTGTCATTTGTCAGGAATATAATGATGAAGAAAGACCTATAGGTTATGCTTCCAGGCAGATGATCCCAGCAGAGACAATTACAGTACTACTAATAAGAGCTGTTAGTCCTTGCTTTTGGAGTAAACTATTTCAGGTGCTGTTTGTATGGACGAAAATCCACTGTGGTGAATGACCACACTGCCCTTGTGTGGATGTTGAGCTTAAAGGGCCCCAGTAGTCACTTAACTCGATAGGCATTGAAATTATCAGAATATGACTATAATGTACACCACAAAATGGGCTGTTTACCCAGAACACTAAGGCACTAAACTGTAATTCACGGTTGATCAGACAGATGATGTTTCACTAGACGAACTAAATGAAGCACAGGAGAGAGATGTAACATGTCCCAGACTTTGTTGCAGAAGATGGTATCTTATACCATGAGACCCACCATAATGGGTGCCATGCCACAAATGCTAGGGAAACTTCCTGCTTCTGATGGACAGATAGGCATACTGATGTTCAGAAATATATACAGAATTGTCTGAATTGTGCTGAAAAGGGCACCCCTCACCAGTGACCAAAATTTCGTAGCAAACCCACCTGGAAGCTACTAGACCGTTTCAAAATATCACTTTCGATATTGTTAGTCCCTTCCCACAAAGAGCACAAAACAATAACACATCCTATCCATCACTGATCACTTTCCCAGGTACCTAATTCTAGTACCACTTGCAGTCATGACTGCAAAGTTGGTTGTGTGTGCCTTTGTTAATCATTTAATTCTGTCATACAGAAGTCTTGCCGCTGTCTTGACTGATCAAGGAACTAATTTGATGACTGCCCTGTTCATACAAGTACGCAAATTGTAGCAATGATCATCTTGAACATGTCCACGAGCCAACTGTTCGAATAATATCCTACTAGATTAACAATTCAGACTAACAATGAGACTGTCATTGCTTACACAGCTTCACTGTACAATAGTCATATACACAATTGCACTGGGTATATGCCCTACAAGGCAGTTTACAGAAGACCTACTAACTCTCCATTGAAACTCGCTAAGTTACCTCTTTGTGTTGAGATGACTGATGTGAAGGGACTATCTGGAAAAGAGTTAAACAAAATAATTCCAAAGCTACTCAGAAACGACTATGACATAGCAACAAAAGAGCTACACTTCCCCAGTACAAGCCCAGAGACCTTGTTCTGCTTTGAAAAGCTGTGGTCAAGAAAGGACAAGCTAAGAATTTCATTCCTCAGTGTGAGGGCCCATATCCTGTTATACGAGTAACTTCTCCTGTGAAGGCAGAGGTCCAATTGTCTGATCATACTATGGTAGTACATATCGAACGATTAAAGCTGTACCATGACCCAGCTGTGCTGCTCTCTACAGTATCGCCAAGTCCTCCTCCAAATGGTTCTTAGTAAAGACAGTGATGTAAAGAAGACGCGGAAGAGAAAAGACAAGTTATTGCCAGCACACCATGAGCATGTTTTAAGGAACAAGCATCCTTGCGCCCTGAGGCCAAGAGGTTAATTTTGTTTTGTGTACAGGGTAGATATTTACATGTCACAATTATGGAGATATTAAGAAATGATTTATTTTTAGGTACGATAAGTAATGTTAAAGTTGCTGTATTTGTACATCAGTTAGTCACTTTTGTTGGGTCTTGCCCACTCGTCTCATATAGGGTGCCTAAGGGATGCTGCACTCTCGGAATGCTGTACAACAGTTCAAGCAAATAAAATTAGTAGTTTTATTTCTATAAAGCAGATTGACAACACTTAACTTCGGATTTAGAACAAGTGTCGCAAGTGATGAGCAACAGGCAATATAATACAGAGTCTTGTTACATATGCAATGTGCAGTTTGGGGATCACTACAAACTGTTTTCTTAGCACTCTCTGCTAGGTCGTGCTAATACGCAACGAATACTTTCCACTAATGTCTGTATACTGAGCAAATCTGAGTAGCCGAGGATGACAGGAGCGGCGCTTGTATTCACTTCGGCTTAAGGGCGCTCCTGTCGTTGGGCGGTCCTAATCAGCACACCACTGGCCAACTCCATTCCACCGCCTTCTCTGATCTTGCATCTTCTTCTTCATTCCGGCGCTTGTGGTTACGCCAGAACAACTTTCTTTTCTGCATTCTGTACACACAGTGAAAATTTGTTTGTTTTATGGAGTCAGTTTCAACTGAAGTTAACTGCTGTTTCATTTTTTGACCTCGCTTGTTAGTAAGTCACTTGTGCTGCCTTCTAGTATGTAAGTGCGCAGTGCTGTATTATAACTCATAGTGTTACGCACCAGTAACCAAAGCAGTAGTAACTGATAAAGTAAATGTTTAAATTTGGAGTAGAACTAATTGTTTAAGCCATGCACAGCCAAGTGATAAGTGTTATTTCAGTTGTATTACACCAATATCTATCATTTAACACTACAATAATGAAGCCATAGTCACAGTACATAACATTTTTTCTTTAGAATAAGGGGTTACATTACCGGTTTCAACAAACTATGTCTTTTTTAAAGAAAAAATTTTATATACTTTGGCTGTGGCTTCACTACTGTAGTGTCAAATAAACATTTCAGTTATATTATGGTCACACTCCTTATGACAATTTTGTCAGAATATAGAATAATATCGTTCAGCTGAGGAAAAGATGTGATGTTGTTACCAGACTACTGTAATATGAGTTTGAAATTAAGCAGTTCAAACATAAAAGCGTCAAAATGAGGAACACACTGAGGTAATACACTAGGTGATGAACAGTTCCAGTTACACTCAGTAAACATTTCCATATTATGCAAGGTAGGTTTTCAAAGACTCATTTACACTACTGCGACTGAGTGCAATGAGTATATGACTACTGTGAGATACAGAACATAACATTGGTATAGGAGAATAGTTACTGTGCCAGTTTATTGAAAAACCTTAAGAAATGATAGTTGTCCGAAAATGTAGAAAAATGTCTCTCAGGTACTTTCCAAAGATCAGTTTTGCCCAGGGGAATGTAAATTTTGTTAAGATGGTACATATGTGTTTACACACACGTGAAAACTAAGAGTCAGTTATTTACCCAAGTGTTTTACTGAATTTATCTACAAGGTTTACAAGAGAGAAACAAACAGAAGATCTTCTGTTTTCTTCTGTGTGATAGACTACTGAAGTACTCGTTAAACACAGAGTTTCTCTAAAGGATTAGATAACTTAATTTTCCGGTCTTTTACTCCCTTTCATACAGTGTACCTGAAGTCATTTTACACTGCAGTTCAGCCGTGGCCAGCTCGCGTTGATGCTGTTTGTTCTTTGGCAATTTGTCGCAATCGAGTGGCGTCTGATTTCTCCCTGAGTTACTACCATAACGAGTTGCTGACTTGCCTCCATCAGTGGCAGCAGCAGCGATAATCGATGGATAGTAGCAACATATGGTATGTTGGACTCGGCGAAATTTTGCAGCTGTCTTCGTGTGTGATCTTTAACTATTAAACTGGATGTTACTTATCAGTGAAGTGCACCAGTGGTATTTTCTGCCTTGTGGTTGTTAACGCCCCAGTTACCTGCCCTGGTCATTAGTGTAGTTTCTGGCAGTGCATTTTTCCTCGCCATGTTGATGCTGTCTGGCATGGCGTGCAGTTCGACAGCCTTTTAGTTGTTTGTTCATATTATGTTCTTAAGAGTGGTTATTGTGCCTTGGCTGTTTTTAGACGCCAATTTTGAAGACATAGTGTGGCTGGTACCTTCGTCCTCCGCTGATATTTTCCATTGTTGTGCCGTTGGTCGTGTGGAAGGGAATTGATTAGGTTGTTGGTTGGTCCTTCAAATTTCCCTGGGTCAGGTTGCCATCTGATTATTTAACCTTACTCTTAGCTGACCCTTACAACACTTCCGAGCACCACTGTTCTGTTGGTTTTAGATTGTGATTTTCATTTTCGTCTGATGTACTGTCCAAGGCCTTCACCCGTCTATTAATTTAGTTTGCTTTAATTTTAAGATGAGGCCTTCAGTTGACTTAAGATTGATTTGTTTAATAACTAAAATTTTGAAAGTTTGTTCTATCTGAAATTCTTGTTATCCAGGCCCTAAACCCTGAGTTGTTCAGTGTACCGTGTGTGGCCTTCAGTCGAGCCTTTACGTGAAATATTTTTAAGATAAGGCCTTCAACCGTCTTAAATTAAAATTATGAAAATTGACTTGTTCAAAACTAATTTTTTTTAAAATTTTGCTCTATCTGAGATTCTTGTTATCCAGGCCCTAAGCCCTGAGTTGTTCAATATCTTGTGTGTGGCCTTCAGCCGAGTATTTACACGAAACTTTTTTTTTTCAACTAAGGCCTTCAGCTGCGTGTATTCTTTAAAGCAGTTTTTATAACTTGTGTTCAGGCCTTCATTCTTGTTTTTGGTGTGGTTTTGGGGCTTCAGCCCAAGAGATATTGCAAGTTTTCTTAACTAGGCCTACAGCGGTATGGTTTTAATTTGATCCTTTTAAGGCAATGTGTAATTAAGTGGTTCTTAGGAAAATCAAGTTTGTGTGTTTTGTGCAACTAACAGTAACTGATTATGACCCCCTCCACAGCCATAACCTGATCCGCCATGTCCTTCAAAATCAGATTTCAGAAGTTATATTGTCTGTTCTCATAAAATTAATTACACAGTAGAAAGTAGACTTTCCTTTTCAACAATATGGTATTCTTTGGTAGATTTTTACTGGTAATGTTGTTTGTTCCATTTGCCACTAGAGGAGACAGGCACATTCATTGATGTTGACAAAAGAGTAATGAAAGAGTTATTTGAAATTTGCCACCATCATGCAAAGAGATTGCAGTAGGCTGCAATTGCTTGAACTAATTAGGAAACGTGTTATAAAGTGTTATTTTAAAATTATGTTGACCTCTTACAAGTAATAAACAATCAATGCTACAACCATCTAGTAATGGTCAGGCTCTTACACAAAAAATAAGCAACATTTATTACTGTTTGGCAACAAGTCTGTTGCGGAGTGATACCTGTTTTTATGACTTAAGAATCAACCATGATAAGTTTTGTCTTCACTAGTGATGAGGAGTACAGTGTTTAATGAAAATAAACTTGGTGAGACACGCCACACAGTAGAGACACCTGCAGTATACCTTGTGGAACTATTTGATACTGTTGTGTCATAAAACAAGAGGGAAATTACAGTCTGAGAGCGCAGATTACATCAAACATATATGACGGCTTGGACCACATGGACTTCGACCAGGTGGTCGCCGCCATTATTTTTAAGGTGTGATCACCAGTCACAGTCCCAACAGCCAGATCATGCTAGATAGTGTGCGCCATTATCCGGCCCCTCTATGCACTGGATGCACACGACCTGATACACTGTAAGGAAACCTTTGCATAACACCATTAGTTTAATTTGTGTTCAACTTCTTTAACATTGATCCATTTGGGAGACGAATACCTTTAGATCTCGTTAATATCTGCAACAAATATTACCAAAGTGAGGGACACGTTATAAGGATAGGAAGTTTCGAAGGAAACACTAACGCTCTTCTTAGATATTGGCCATTGTCCACCTAATGTTTGATGCTACTACCTGCTTGCTAATTAAATCACTTTGACGCCCATCCTCGGAGTGTTCAAGATGGCTGTGGCCCAAGCTTTATGCTGTTCCCCAAAATTTACTTAAATGGTTATAGCTGCTATTTGCATTACATTTGATTTTTGGTGAAAATTTTTTAATGGCATGACAACCTTATTAGACCCCTTGTTAAAAACTGTTCTTAGGAGCCCAACCAAGGACAAAAATGTCATAAGTAATTGATGTTTTCACAAAGTACGGTTTTATTAGATTGATTTCTTCAATGAGAGATGAATTCATTTGGTTATGCCTGTGGCTTCGTAGAATATTGTCCCTACACTCTCATTGCAACATGATCACTTTGTGAATCCCTGCTACAACACTATGCTGGACAATCCTGCAGGTTTTGAATGTTTTATCTATGAACCAGGAGTTTAATAGAGGTTCATATATTAGTAAAGCTTATGTACTTTTGCGTTTCCACCTGTTATGCATGAAGAAAGGCTAATCTCTGTACCTTCCAAACAAATGTCGACGCCACATTTATACTTTAGATAAAATTTATCGTTGTATTTGAATCCTTACTGTATTTCCACTTTGTATGGAATCTGATACAGTACTTGCAACTGAATATCATCTCATAAATTTTCAGTTCATATTATAGTTTCAAAGACAAATTTGCCATACCAAAATCATATGTCTATCCATCATTCCTACATTAAACACTCAGAACTTTGATTGAAATATTTCCAATAGGCGATCAACACACATTTAAGCTATCCAACTCCGATATCACCTCAGTGAGCCCTAAACATCCAGAGGGACATCTTTGTAAGCCCTACCATGACACAGTTACCATTAAGAATCAAGTTTTTTGAATAATGATTTTGTACTTTTATGCGTAATTGTGCTCGAGTATGTGGTTACCAATTTCCGTATGTTACTACAAGCAATGTGGTTCTTGAAGACCAAGATCAATTGTAATATTCTCCAACATTTATGTGATCATATAAGTTTTTCTTGTGGTTGAGCAATGTAGTACCAGTGGACCACCGCTACAAACCATTTGACATGGGTGCATTGTGACACTCTGCTGAGCTGCACATACCTCATACTGTATGCTGCTATAACGCTGAACGATTCATTTAAGAATTTTAACTGCTAAAATCTGTATGCAACTCACTAGATGATCGTTGCTGTATTCCTTACTAATAAGCATACCCTCCAGTGGCATCCTCTGGGTTTATCAGAAGTGTTTCGCAACTTTGAAGTTTGGGCCATGCTATGACTCAGCACTCTTCCTTGGTCGACTCACTCCCCAGAGAGGACCATATGTTGTCTATTAAAATACAGCTTTGTAACACATAGCAGCCAGGGCCCTTCTAAATGAAAAGAACACCACTATGTCTTTCTGCTGCTTAACATCCGTGTCCAGCCCTCAGGCTCCTGGCAGGCCTACCTCAAGACCAAAAGAAGGTACAGAAGCAATTATCATGCAAGGATAATGCAACTACCCACTGTACCCCATATTATTGCTAGAAAAATCAAACAATGCTAGGAAGCACTTCATTACCTATTGGCAAAATAGTAATGGCAAAACTGAGGGTGTAACTACATGTCACTATGTAGTAGATACAATATGTTCACACCCAAGTGTCCTTTCCTTCTACACAGTGCAGGATAGTGTCTAACAACCTACACAGCTAAAGTAGAATAACAGTCAATCCACGAGTGTGCATGCTACGACCCATGCAGCAGGCATGTGGCGGCACTGGGGAGTGATTTCAGTCGGCTAACACAGCAGGAAGGTAGCTGTTTCTTTGTTATGGGTGCCTATGAGCGCCACTTATTCGAACACAGACACATACTTTCATGAGGAAACAAATTTCATGTCAGATATTGAAACAAAAATAGGAAACCAATACAAATTATGACAAAATTTACAAAATACCATTCTGAGGGAAATACTAGAGTTTTACAGTTACATAGTTATTGGCTACTGCACTACAACCGAAACAATGAGCATCAAAGATAAGCTCATCACTGAAGATGCTACCATTGCTGCTAGTAGATACAAAGTACCTGACCTAGCTCACTTGGCTCAGTCCTGCCTCACGCCAGGACCTACCTAAGTTACCTATGACCAGTACCTTGTATCTACTATAGATCCAATTTTAGGTCAAAATTCACTTATTTTCATTTAAAAACGCCTATTTTAACATAAATTACACAGAAAAGTAATAAAAATGAATATTTTTCTTATCACATTCACTTACTATGAATCAATTATTTTTTCATACAAAAGGTGAATGTAAGAAAATAAATTTAATATTTTTTTATAAAAGAAGCACCTAAGAAAATAAATTCAATATATTCTGAAAAAAGCTGAATGTAAGAAACACGATTATTATAAGTTCTGTTCTTTACCTATGGTATTTTTAATTAATTCTTCTTGAGCAGCCATAAGATTTTTATGAACTGTCAATTGTAAATGTTTTTGGAGGGAAGGTTTATTTGCAGATTTATCACATTAATTTATTTTCATGTATTTATTTTTACATTCTTTATAAATCCTACAATATCCATCTCTTTGATATTTACCTTTATAAAATCCATTCACATTGTTTCTCTCTAAACATTCACCACACTGCTTTAGCTATTTGATATTTCTATTTAAGGATTATAAAATTTAATATGAGAAAAAACTATTTCAAATTTTCACAGAGTTAATTTCAGATCATGAAACTCATTATTTCTATTTTTAAGTTTCATCATTCCTTTATATTTCATTTTCATCTGTTCTTTTTCAATTAATTGAAAATACCATCAGTAATTAATTTAGAGTATCTATCTGGTAACATAACCTTAAACTCTTTATTAAGCTCCAAACAATTTTTTTCTCCATATCTAGAATTTAATTAGTCACATCCATTAATATTCTCTCTAACTCACTTGGTTTCATAATCACTTTTAAGACACTTGCTTTGTTGAACTTCTTGAGTAGAGTCTCCATATATAAAGAAAAAATTTATTAGATTTTCTTATAATTTGTAATGCCTTTATGATAATGTATCTATTTTGTTTTCCAAAATAGATCTTTTGCCATCATGAAGACTCAATGCTTTCTTGTTTACTCAGCTGTGAATATTTTGTGTTTTCCACTGTGAATCATTTTAATTTTTCTGTATTGTTCTCTATAGTTAGACAAAAAATCTTTATAATCTTCTTACTCTATTTTTAACAATACATCTCTTAACTCCTTTAGAATTTTTCTCTATATTATCATCAAATTTATAAGCATACGTTTTTGCTCTTAAACCAAAAAATTCTTCTATTATTTTTCCATTGGATTTGTCTTTCTTCATTCTGTAAACTTTTTTATTTACTTGTGGAATACCATAAATGTTATCTGTTGGATAATCACTTGTGTCAAAGTAATCAATCATCCTTATAAAAATCTTTACTTTTAATATTGTAAATGTGATTGTCTGATAACACAACTCAAGATTTTCTCCATATTTTGGTTTCATTATATTATAGTGACAATTACACATCAGTTGTTCAGATAAATCAAGTATACTCATACCAACATAGATGGGTTTATTAAATGAGATTTTAGTTTTATTTGTATGAATAGTAGAAAGATTCTCATTAAATATATTTCTTGCTTTGAAGTTTGGTTTTGCTATATGTTCATCACCTTTATTTCCATCTGACATTAATTTTATATCCATTCTGTTTCTTATTTCTTCCATTGCCTTACCAAATACTGATTTATTCATTAGCTTGTAGAAATCTTTTCCAGAATCATTCATCACTTTCATCCTCATTTTTGTGTTAAAGAATATATATTTCTTCAACTAATCAGACTGTTTAAATTTTAAATCTCTGTGTATTTTTGTTATTTTTATTCCTAGAGACATATTCTGTTTAAGATTTCTATAGTGAACTAGTTAATACTTTTTATCATTCAGAGTGGTCAATAAGTTACTTTCCTTCATTCCAGTCACTATTTTATTTTCAGGAGTTAATGGTAAATCTTTATGCAAATCATGTAATTCTTTTGGATATTTTAGATCTACTTCAAATATGTACCCAACTGGAGAAAAGTCTGACATTAGGTTTATTTTTGTAGAATCAAAATAATCTGGATTGCACCATTCAAATCCACCATATGCTAAATATTGACTTATAGAATAAGAATATAAATTATTCACATCTAATTATGCTAGATAATTTGATATCTTTTAGCCATCAAAATCCTTCAAATATTTATTGTTTGCTTTACCATTTGTTTTACAGCACTTCCTCCACTTATTCCCTTTTCAACCATTAAAATCATATCATAATCATATAATAAATCAAGTGGTTGTTTAGTCATTTCCAACACTGAATCTCAAGATAAACCAGGTGCTGTGAAATACCAAAATGGATCAAGATCACATGCTTTTATACAAAATTTTCTAAAATATTCAAACGTATCAGCCAATAACAGTACATCAGTTTTAAGATACAGATCATGATATTCGACTAGATTTTTGGTATTACATTTTGCCAAACTAATATTGCATGTTTATAATCTTGAACACTTATTTCACAGTCATTCAGTTTACTGCAAAATTTTTCCTTTGCTGGTTATTGTGTCTCTTCAAATTTTTTCCAAGAACCCATGTAATAATATGGATATACACCTTTTCTGTTCACTAGCTTGAATAACTCTTCTGAGAAAAAGTTTTTAATATTTTTCATTTGATATTTTTCAAATTTTTGAAAGTTCATCAAGTGATAAATTCATAAATTTAAATGTATGAATGAACCTCATTTTCAAACTTTCTGTACTCTTACCAAAAATAATATATCTGTCTTCATTATTTGGTAATAAATCTATTTCTCTCTTGGTTGGTTGGTTGGGGGATTAAAGGGACCAGATTTCTCTCTTATCATATCATATCATTTACAGATGTGAATCATATCCAGATAAATTACAGAAATAAAGTGGTACAAAACTATTATGTTTTAACTGTAAATTATAATTATTGCATAATGGATTTATAAACCTCCAGTTAAATGATCATGATGACTAATCTTTTTATTTTTCTTTGAATAATGATGTTTACACAATGTAAATTTTTTCGATATTGTATGTCTTGTTTGTTGGTTGATGGTTGGTTTGTGGGGGGTTAAAGGGACCAGACTGCAATGGTCATCAGTCCCTCTTGTTTGTTCTTCAGGAGTTAGTGGTCTCATGTCTTCAGTTTCAGAATAAATTCTTGCAATTTCTTCTACTTACTGTTTTATACAGTCAATAAATTTCTCATGACAATTTGGCCCTCTATAAACAATAGGATATTTATAATGTCCATTTACATATTTAATATATTAACAAAATCCACTTGTTTCATGTTTTGATATTTCATTGCATATGAATTTTCTGGATTGCCCTGACAATTGTCCATCTTTAGTAACAAACATTCAAAATCAGCACAAATAACAAATGGAACCTTTTGTGAATGTTGATAATTTTTAAAACAAACACATGAAGCTTCATTTGACATTTCTACATTTAATGGCTTGTTAATTAAACAGGGTGAAGTATGATTATCTGGTTTTTCTTTACTAGTGAAATGGAGTAAACATAAATCACAAATAAATTTTGTTTTTTCGCCTTTAGTAATTTGACTCAAAACAAGCTTACATAATTTTTTTATATAGCAGTAACGTGAATTACTTCCATCCTTGAAATAAAGGAGATTTACACGATTCTCTCTCATACATTCCGAAATTTTTAATGGATTCACCTGATGGTTTTCATCAAATGAATGAACATTAATGGATACATTAATTCTACTTTCAGTTTTTGCAATATGATCAACTACTTGAGAAAATTCAAATTTTTCGTTTCTGATCAAGATCAAGACCAACACTTTTATATTTTGCAACTTTTTCTTAATTTTTATCCGCAGGATATAATTGAGATTTTATAGCCCACAGAAAACATTTTTGGTCTTTATTTTGTACATTAATAAATGCTTTTTTATTTTTTTTTTCATCTCATAATTCAATGTAAGATGATCCTCTCAATGGAACATATCTATTAATTCCTAACTGTAATCCAATTATTCTTTTCAATGTCAATCCTGATCCATGTGCTTGGAAATCATCCATTCTTGATCAAGTATTCTGTTGATCAATCTTAAATTTTTAACTAACAATCTTTCATTTGTGATCCTATAGTTTTGTGTCTGGAAATTCCATAATTTTTCTGTTTGTCTGCAATAGGTACTCACAAAATAGTTTAAAAGTTATTTTCAATCCATGGTGTATTCTTAGATTTTATTTTTACACTGTTCATAATTTTCGGTTTTACTGCAATCAAGAAACAGTTAGATTCAATTGAGTTTATATTATTTTCAAAATTTATAGTTTGTACTCTGCTTGCAATTGTGTTATTAACTAGATAATCTCCAACTGTTCTTCTGTCTCTTGGTTTCTCAAACAAATCAGTGTGAAAAAGAAATAATTTTTCATCATTAGTTCCAGTTTTTTGTTTCGCAAACACATCAGCAGTAAATGGAAATATTTCTTTCAATGGTTTAGTTCCATTACTGTGAAGAATTTCAGCATCGCTTCCAATTCTATAATAAGGTAATTGTTTCCAAATACTCCCACGTCACATTACATGATATCTACTAATAAACCTAACTAGATCAACTTTATTTAATTTACTATAATTTATTATACCCCCTCCCCCACTATGACCCATGGACCTTTCCGCTGGTGGGGAGGCTTGCGTACCTCAGTGATACAGATAGCCGTACCGTAAGTGCAATCACAACGGAGGGGTATCCGTTGAGTGGCCAGACAAACGTGTGGTTCCTGAAGAGGTGCAGCAGCCTTTTCAGTAGTTGTAGGGGCAACAGTCTGGATGATTGACCGATCTGGCCTTGTAACATCAACCAAAACGGCCTTGCTGTGCTAGTACTGCGAATGGCTGAAAGCAAGGGGAAACTACAACCGTAACTTTTCCTGAGAGCAAGCGGCTTTACTGTATGGTTAAATGACGATAGCATCTTCGGTAAAATATTCCAGAGGTAAAATTTTCTAAGTAATTTATACTAAAATAGGCGTTTTTTAAATGAAAATAAGTGAATTTTGATCTAAAATTGGGAGTATACTAGATACAAAGTACCAGTCCTGGATAACTCGGGTTGGTCCTTGCATGAGCCAGGAGTGAGCCAAGTGAGCTATGACTGGTATTTTGTATCTAATGCTGCTGCACATTGAAATAACAAATCCAGCACAACGAAACAATAGGGCATGAGAGTTAGGTCAGAAAAATATAAGCAGAAAACTATGCAGTGGAGGATTGAGATACAATATGTCAACTACTCGCCAGTGAGAGAAGCTCGACATTAATTCGGTAACATCAGTGACTTTATCGATTATTATGAGGGGGTACCTGAGAGAGTTACTAAAAACGTGTGAGTAATTAAAAACAGTTTCGTGGTAGCGATATGTAACAGGCAACATTGAATTTCGCATCCTTCTAAGTGAGGTAGAGGCCCCAACCATCTCATACATGAAAAAACGCTCGCAATACCTTCACTCTGATAGAAATGCAATGAAAGCTGATCTGGAACTAATAATGTTAAGCTAACCGCTCCTACTACTGCTGTGATTACTGACAAGGCATGTTATGTCTTGTGTAAGACTGCTGAGCTCTGTGTTGCTATTTTTGCATTTTGATATACTGTATTCCATGTATATTGATCCTGAGGGTTTGACAGCCCCTCTCCCCTGAAGTTATGCTTAAAATACTCTAAGGTAATCACATCATTCCTAATTGCTTTTTATGTCTCTTGCTGCGGATTATTTAATGATGGCTGTTTTAGATCTATGAGGAAAAGTACGTACTGTTTGTACTACAGTGGCATATGTTATCTCCTTTCGGTACCAAAAAACGTGTGCACTCTGACATGTGACGACGCACTATTTCCCTAACTATAGGTGCAGTCATCTGCCAGCCATTCAGATGCGTAATTGCGTTAGAAAGAAGTTGTTGTCACGAGATCTGACAGTAGTAACTTATAGTATAAAGGCTTTACGTTTGAGTGACCATGGTACTGATGCTGAGCTTTACACAATAGTTATGAATACAGATGCAGGATGTACAGGATAAGCGGATTTATTATTGGACCATCTGATAACAATGGTGCTAGACACAGAGGATCGTGTTGACCCTTAGTAACATGGTTATTTGCTGACAGACTTTCTAGGAATGTACGTTTTTACCTGTGGCGGGCAAGGTGGATAGGGATACACTCTCAATGGCGTAGATTCTTATGCTCAAGATACGGCACTATGTATGGGTGCCCGTACTACCGGTGAGACCCCGGAGGGTGTTCGTAGTTGCATGTAGTTCCAGATAATTTTTGAAACCTCCTCTATTATCCCTTACATACTGCCATGTCATTGAAATCTATTCTGTTATTCTTCTGTCGAAAAAAGATTAGTCTTGAGCTGACCTAGGCTACATCACTCCAACAGTACCAGTTCTATCTTACTGTACCAGCCAATAATTACTGAAATATCCTTAAAATACTTTAAGGGAATATCGTTCCTCCCTTGTCACAGTATCCGCTATCTGTTTTCTGAAGATACATCATGAGGTGTGAACTACATCCCATGGGGATAATCAAGCAAAAAACCAGTGTTAAATGAATCGTTATTTCAATAATCAACCAACAGTCCTTACGCAATGACTGGAAGTGTGCACTCGTGTATGATTACAGTTGTGCACATTCCTATACAGGCAGTTCTGCTGAGCCTCATGTGGTTCTACCATCTTTAACTCTTGAGTCCTGATTCTTTGTTGGATATGTGTAAGTATGCGGACAACAGCCACACGCTCATTTCATTTTGTACCATGGTGGACTTATCATATTTAACATCTAAAATTTTTTGTACTGATTATCTGACACGCTATGCCATTAGAAAAGCCGAAAAACAGCCGAAGCATCCGAGGTAGCCAAATTCATCATGGAAGACATTGTATTAAAACACGGTGCCCCAAGGTCGTTAATTATGGATCGAGGGAAAGTTTTTAATCGAATCTTGTGACAGAGATAAATGGTCGGTGCAACATTACTCATCACATGACGACTGCCTACCATCCGCAAACTAACGGGCTTACTGAACGCCATAATAAGACCTTGGCCGACATGCTATCAGTGTTCGTCAGTGCTGAGCAGAGCAACTGTGATGAGGTGCTACCTTTCTACAACACCGCCAAACAAGACACCATAGGATTTATGCCACTTTTCCTGGTGCATGGGGGTGAGGCGACTACGACGATGGACACTGTGTTTCCATTACATCCTGATGACGTGGACGACGACTACATCGGCCAAGTGTTAACCAGCTCGGCAGTTAGCTCGACTCTGCACGCTGCAGGCTCAAGAAAACGATCGCCGAAGATATGGGGCGAGCCACCTCCCTGTTGCCTACCAGCCTGGTGACCTCGTCTGGATTTTCACTCCTGTTCAGAAGGTTGGTCTCTCTGAGAAGCTCCTCAGGCGCTACTTTGGACTTTATAAGATTGTAAGACAGTTGTCTGACGTTACTTATGAAGTTGTAGATTTAGACCCCGACACAAGACGACGAAAGCTCAGAGATATGGTACACGTCCTTCGAATGAAGCCCTATAAGGATCCTGCAACTCAGGGCAAATTCGAAGCTCCAGCGACAGGCAACAGGCAGAAAGGTGACGAAGAGCGTAGCGGCTGGTAGACAACAGGTCAGTGGCTCGCGTCATACCTTCGGCGATCGTTTTCTTGAGCCTGCAGCGAGCAGAGTCGAGCTAACTGCCGAGCTTCCTCAGCTCTGGTTAACACCTGGCCGATGTAGTCTAACAATATCAATTCCAGGGCGAGAATCAGTCATCATGAGTATTGGAACAACATGCATTCTATTCCAAAGTACCGTTATCCAAGATGGCGGCGATGACGTCATCCAAGATGGCGGCGATGATGTCATTCAAGATGACTGCTATGACGTCATCCAAGATGGCGGATTTTTGCGGGAAGTTTGAATTTTGGCGGGAAAGTGCCACGCCCTTCTCCCAGAAAAATGGTGCGAAGTTCAAATTCCAACATGATAATGCTTCTCACCAAGAAAAATGGCAGGAAAAAGGACTTGTCTTTATTATTTAACCAATTTCAAGCATGTGTGTTCTCCACTGGGTCTGGACTCCATCTGGCTTAGTTCATATCGGTGCCACCAGAGGGTGCTCTCCTGACGTCAGCTGAAGAGGCAAGTACCGTTATTCAACATGGCACCCAGTGTATCCACCACATGGTGTAAGATTGGACACTTGGCCTACCTCCACTAACCTAACCCCCTCCCCAACAAAAATCTCGTTGTTGTGGTCTTCAGTCCTGAGACTGGTTTGATGCAGCTCTCCATGCTACTCTATCCTGTGCAAGCTTTTTCATCTCCCAGTACCTACTGCAACCTACATCCTTCTGAATCTGCTTAGTGTATTCATCTCTTGGTCTCCCTCTACGATTTTTACCCTCCACGCTGCCCTCCAATACTAAATTGGTGATCCCTTGATACCTCAGAACATGTCCTACCAACTGATCCCTTCTTCTGGTCAAGTTGTGCCACAAACTTCTCTTCTCCCCAATCCTATTCAATACTTCCTCATTAGTTATGTGATCTACCCATCTAATCTTCAGCATTCTTCTGTAGCACCACATTTCGAAAGCTTCTATTCTCTTCTAGTCCAAACTATTTATCGTCCATGTTATGATGGCTACACTCCATACGAATACTTTCAGAAATGACTTCCTGACACTTAAACCAATACTGGATGTTAACAAATTTCTCTTCTTCAGAAACGCTTTCCTTGCCATTGCCAGCCTACATTTTATATCCTCTACTTCGGCCATCATCAGTTATTTTGCTCCCCAAATAGCAAAACTCCTTTACTACTTTAAGTGCCTCATTTCCTAATCTAATTCCCTCAGCATCGCCCGACTTAATTTGACTACATTCCATTATCCTTGTTTTGCTTTTGTTGATGTTCATCTTATATCCTCCTTTCAAGACACTGTCCATTCCATTCAACTGCTCTTCCAAGTCCTTTGCTGTCTCTGACAGAATTACAATGTCATCGGCGAACCTCAAAGTTTTTATTTCTTCTCCATGAATTTTAATACCTACTCCGAATTTTTCTTTTGTTTCCTTTACTGCTTGCTCAATATACACATTGAACAACATCAGGGAGAGGCTACAACCCTGTCTTACTCCCTTCCCAACCACTGCTTCCCTTTCATGTCCCTCGACTCTTATAACTGCCATCTGCTTTCTGTACAAATTGTAAATAGCCTTTCGCTCCCTGTATTTTACCCCTGCCACCTTTAGAATTTGAAAGAGAGTATTCCAGTCAACATTGTCAAAAGCTTTCTCTAAGTCTACAAATGCTAGAAACGTAGGTTTGCCTTTCCTTAATCTTTCTTCTAAGATAAGTCGTAAGGTCAGTATTGCCTCTCGTGTTCCAGTGTTTCTACGGAATCCAAACTGATCTTCCCCGAGTTTGGCTTCTACTAGTTTTTTCATTCGTCTGTAAAGAATTCGTGTTAGTATTTTGCAGCTGTGACTTATTAAGCTGATAGTTCGGTAATTTTCACATCTGTCAACACCTGCTTTCTTTGGGATTGGAATTATTATATTCTTCTTGAAGTCTGAGGGTATTTCGCCTGTTTCATACATCTTGCTCACCAGATGGTAGAGTTTTGTCAGGACTGGCTCTCCCACAGCCGTCAGTAGTTCCAATGGAATATTGTCTACTCCGGGGGCCTTGTTTCGACTCAGGTCTTTCAGTGCTCTGTCAAACTCTTCACGCAGTATCATATCTCCCATTTCATCTTCATCTACATCCTCTTCCATTTCCATAATATTGTCCTCAAGTACATCGCCCTTGTATAGACCCTCTATATACTCCTTCCACCTTTCTGCTTTCCCTTCTTTGCTTAGAACTGGGTTTCCATCTGAGCTCTTGATATTCATACAAGTCGTTCTCTTATCTCCAAAGGTCTCTTTAATTTTCCTGTAGGCGGTATCTATCTTACCCCTAGTGAGATAGGCCTCTACATCCTTACATTTGTCCTCTAGCCATCCCTGCTTAGCCAATTTGCACTTCCTGTCGATCTCATTTTTGAGACGCTTGTATTCCTTTTTGCCTGTTTCACTTACTGCATTTTTATATTTTCTCCTTTCATCAATTAAATTCAATATTTCTTCTGTTACCCAAGGATTTCTACTAGCCCTCGTCTTTTTACCTACTTGATCCTCTGCTGCCTTCACTACTTCATCCCTCAAAGCTACCCATTCTTCTTCTACTGTATTTATTTCCCCCATTCCTGTCAATTGCTCCCTTATGCTCTCCCTGAATCTCTGTACAATCTCCGGTTCTTTCAGTTTATCCAGGTCCCATCTCCTTAAAGTCCCACCTTTTTGCAGTTTCTTCAGTTTTAATCTACAGGTCATAACCAATAGATTGTGGTCAGAGTCCACATCTGCCCCTGGAAATGTCTTACAATTTAAAACCTGGTTCCTAAATCTCTGTCTTACCATTATATAATCTATCTGATACCTTTTAGTATCTCCAGGGTTCTTCCATGTATACAACCTTCTTTCATGATTCTTAAACCAAGTGTTAGTTATGATTATGTTGAGCTCTGCGCAAAATTCTACCAGGCGGCTTCCTCTTTCATTTCTGTCCCCCAATCCATATTCACCTACTATGTTTCCTTCTCTCCCTTTTCCTACACTCGAATTCCAGTCATCCATGACTATTAAATTTTCGTCTCCCTTCACAATCTGAATAATTTCTTTTATTTCATCATACATTTCTTCAATTTCTTCGTCATCTGCAGAGATAGTTGGCATATAAACTTGTACTACTGTAGTAGGTGTGGGCTTCGTATCTATCTTGGCCACAATAATGCGTTCACTATGCTGTTTGTAGTAGCTTACCCGCATTCCTATTTTCCTATTCATTATTAAACCTACTCCTGCATTACCCCTATTTGATTTTGTGTTTATAACCCTGTAGTCACCTGACCAGAAGTCTTGTTCCTCCTGCCACCGAACTTCACTAATTCCCACTATATCTAACTTCAACCTATCCATTTCCGTTTTTAAATTTTCTAACCTACCTGCCCGATTAAGGGATCTGACATTCCACGCTCCGATCCGTAGGACGCCAGTTTTCTTTCTCCTGATAACGACATCCTCTTGAGTAGTCCCCGCCCGGAGATCCGAATGGGGGACTATTTTACCTCCAGAATATTTTACCCAAGAGGACGCCATTATCATGTAATCATACAGTAAAGCAGCATGCCCTCGGGAAAAATTACGGCTGTAGTTTCCCCTTGCTTTCAGTCGTTCGCAGTACCAGCACAGCAAGGCCGTTTTGGTTATTGTTACAAGGCCAGATCAGTCAATCATCCAGACTGTTGCCCTTGCAGCTACTGAAAAGGCTGCTGCCCCTCTTCAGGAACCACATGTTTGTCTGGCCTCTCAACAGATACCCCTCCGTTGTGGTTGCACCTACGGTACGGCTATCTGTATCGCTGAGGCACGCAAGCCTCCCCACCAACGGCAAGGTCCATGGTTCATGGGGGGGACAAAAATCTCATGAAGTTCAAATTCCAACATGATAATGTGGTACACCTACGATACTGGCGGGAAAAACGGACTTGTCTTTATTATTTAATCAGTTTCAAGCAGATGTGTTCGCCACTCACTCTGGACTGCAACTGGCTTAGTTCATATTGTCGCCGCCAGAGAGCGCCACTGTGTCGTTAGATCATGACACAAGTACCATTAGTCAAGATGGCTGCACCCAGTGTGTTCACCGCTGGCTCCAGACCTCAACTGGCCTAGTTCATATTGGTGCCACCAGACGGCGCTCTCCTGATGTCAGATCATGACTCAAGTACCAGTATTCAAGATGACAGAACCGGCTGTGTTCACCGTGAGCTTCATAGCCCAACTGACTTGGTTCATATCGTGCCTACCAGAAGGCGCTACTGTGAAGTCACGTGATGACACAAGATCATCTGTTCTCTCTCTCATATGTGCGTTATAACTGGTCACACGCCACGCCACCGGCCCACAGACGTCCGACCGCTTACGCCACACACCCTCGGCCATTCAATAACTGAATTTACAATTTCAATATTCAATAATCAAATGAGAAGTTCCACATTTTCCCACTATCAGCGCGGTATTCATTCATGACCTTGCACCCCCCACCCATAAATGCTGCACTCTAATTGGCCACGTGATTCGACTTCATATAGGTATGAAAAGGTGTTCACTATATTTTCAACTATCTAGTTTCAACTACATTTCAAGGTCCAGACCGCCACCTCTTCCACCGAGTTTGAATTCTGGCAGTAAAGAAGGTCATTTGCGCTTTCGCCACCGACCTAATAAAATTGTGGGAAAGAAAGGACACATGTACTAACCTCAGCCACCTGACCACCATTTCCTCCTAGAAACCGCTGCCAAGTTTGAATTCTGCCAGTAAAGAAAGCTTTCTTGCGTTTTCGCTACCAACGTAAGAAAATTGCTGCAAACGAAGCTCATCACTACCATTAATCTAAGTCGCCAGACCGCCACCTCCTCCTTGGGGCGTGTTGTAAAAGGACTCAGCCAGCACTAGGCTGATGGAGAGAGGAAGGAATGTACTTCATTTATTTGGGAGCAATTTATTTGTTCACAGAACACACGCTCTGACATGCCCCACATCATACAGACCTCCAAACTACTCCTACATAACTCGTGTATAAGGCTCTACACACACTCTTGCTTAGTGTAAACCGTCAAAAATAACAGACTGCACAACCTATAGACATGCGAACCACTCATATAGGTAAAAAAAGGGTTTCGCTACGCTTTCAACCACCTAGTTTCAACTACTTTTCAAGGAGCAGACCGCCACCTCTTCCTGGGAACCGGCGCCGAGTTTGAATTCTGGCACTTAAGAAAGGTCACTGGCGCTTTCGCTACCAACCTAACTAAATTGTTGCAAACCAAGCTCGCCACCACTAACCTAAGCCTCCAGGACGCAGCCTCTTCCTAGGGGCTGCTGGTGAAAGGACTCAGCCAGTACGGGGCTGATGGAGAGAGGTAGGAATGTACATTATTTATTTGGGAGCATTTTATTTAGGAATGGAGTATATGTATCACAGAACACACGCACTCACATCTCCCACAGCATACAGACCTGCAAACCACTCCTACATAACTCATTTATAATGCTCTACACACATGTTTGCTAATTGTAAACCGTCAAAAATTACGCATTGCACAGCCTACAGACATGCGAACCACTCGTAAATAACGATATACATTTACGTCCAGATAGCCAAAAAAACCACTCCGTCTACAGGCCAAAAGTGGCCCATCGGGACCATCCAACCGCTGCGCCACCGCAGAGGAGGACGTGGAAAGGAGGGGCGTGGGGTCAGCACACCGCACTCCCGGCCATTACGATGGTATTCTTGACCGAAGCCGCTAATATTCGGTCGAGTAGCTCCTCGATTGGCATCACGAGGCTGAGTGCACCCCGAAAAATGGCAACAGCACATGGCGGCGTGGATGGTGACCCATCCCAGTGCCGGCCATGCCTGACAGCACTTAACTTCGGTGATCTTGCGGGAACCGGTGTATCCACTGGGGCAAGGCTGTTGCCCCAGATAGCCAAACAACTCGTAAATTCTCAAAATACTAATCCATGTAAAAGACTCTACCTGCTAATCGTCAACTGTCGAAATCATACACCAGCCTTTAATTAAACAATTAGAGGCAGCACCACCACCCATTGTATTCGCCACTGAGTCCAGTGCCCAGCTCACTTAGTTCATATCGATGCCACTAGAGGACGCTGTAGTGACGTCAGGTGATGACGCAAGTACTGTAATCTAAGATGGCGCCACCTAATGGGTTCACCACGAGCTCGAGACCCCAACTGTTTTTGTACATTTCGTCACCGCCAGAGGACGCCTCCATGACACCAGCTGATGACACAAGTACAGTTATCCATTTTGGTGGCAAAAGGTGTGTTCTCCACGGGGTCTAGTGCTCAGTACCACCAGCGGAGGACGCTCTCGTCCATTTCGTGACGTAAACCAAGATGGTGAGGGAAAATGGAGGGAAAACGACTCAGCCTGCGCTGGGCTGCTGGAGGGAAGGGGGGGGAGTAAAGAACAAGTGCACCCTATTTAGTTTGAAACATTTTATTTAGGGATCGAATATATTTATCACACTGACGCAAAACACTCACCATGTTATGCTTGGGATCACAATACACAGTCTGCGGACACGCAAACAACTGTTAATTTACACAAATAATTTAAGTACAGACATTCAGGCTTCCCCTAAATAATGCAGCACAGTGATGTGTAGACACGCTCAGTACAAGTAAACTGCCGAAATAACGCATAGCACAGCCTCCAGACCTGCTCGTAAAATAATGCAATCAACGCGAGCAAGCACCCTCCGCCACACCGTGTACACAGGACCGCGAAGTGACGCGTTCGTTAGCTGTCAAACCACACACAGGCTCCCGCTCGGGTCCCGCGGGCATGAGGCGACCACATCCCTTTCATACATCATTTCTGAGAAATTCCTATCCAAATACGTGTTCACCTAGACCAGGGCTTAACAACTAGCCGGTTCTGAGCGCGAGAACTCGCGTCTGCTCAGGCATGTGCTCGCGAGCAGGTGCAAGGTCGCGGAGTAGGGAGGGAGGGGAGGGAGGGGAAATGCGCGCGCACGTTTGAATAGGGCCGCAACGTGCCTATTGAATTCGCGCTATGTAACGTTTAAAATACTACGATCAGCTCTAACAGTCACTTCGCTGGTTAAGAATTATGTCAAGTCGCCGTTGTGTAACTCCAACCATGCTTTCGCAGTTCAACCCCCATTGGGAGGAATTGTATCTGTTTACAGAAAAAGTTGGTGTTGCAAAATGTTTAGTATGTCACTAAACGCTGAATTCTTTTAGGAAATTTAATTTGCAGTGACATTATATGTCGTACCACGCGAAAGACTACGGAAGTGGAAAATGTGATGGACCAGATTGTGCACAGGAAGTTATTAAACTTAAAAGGAAGCTATTCGAAGAAGATCTGGATGACGAAGAAAAATCAACTGAGGCAGCTCTCAGAGGGAGTTACAAAATTGCTTTGCTTTTAGCAAAATCCCTGCGCCCCTTCACTGATGGCGATTTAATAAAAGAATGTTTGGTAGTTGCAGCGGAACCTTTGTGTCCATCTCAAGTTGAACAGCTTCGGATTGTGCCATTATCTAACATGACCATTATGTGTTGCATACAGGACATGGCAGACGACGTCCAGAGCCAGCTTGCAAACATCTGTAAAGATTTTATGGCGTATTATCTAGCTCTGGACGAAAGTGTTGATATCACTGGAACAGCGCAGCTTGCCATATTTATTAGAGGTGTTAATAGAGAGCTTCAGGTGAGAGAGGAACTCCTCGATGTAGTTGCCATGAAGAACACTACAACTGGAGGTGATATTTTATGTAGTGTTGAAGAAAGTGTTGAAAATATAGGATTGTCGTGGAATTCTTTAGTTTCAGTGTCTACAGACGGCGCACCAGCGATGACAGGGAACAAATCAGGTTTAGTTGCGCTGTTGAAGGATAAAATGCAAAAACTGACCGTGCCGAATGAAATAAGGGGCGTTCACTGTGTGATCCACCAGGAAAACTTATGGGTAAAGAGTATAACTCTAAAAAATGTGATGACTGTTGTTGTTCGTACAACCAATTATATAAGGAAGCATGGGCTACAACACAGGCAATTTAAAAGCTTTCTTGAGGATGTAGAAAGCCTGTATGGTAGCCTGCCTTATTACAGCGAGGTCCGCTGGCTTAGTTGTGGCGAATTATTAAATCGATTTTTTTGCCTAATAGATGAGATACATATGTTCATGGAAATAAATAACATGTGTGTTCCTGAATTGAAAGAGCCTTCATGGAAATGTGATCTCGCGTTCTTAGCAGATTTAACTAGCCATCTGAATGCTTTGAACATTTCACTACTGCTTATTACTCATTTCATAGATCGAATACGAGCTTTTAAAATGAAATTGACACTTTGTGTGAGTCAGCTGGAAACAGGAAATCTAGCTCATTTTCCTAAATTATCATCATGTTCACAATTACTATGAACGTTATTGACATAGTTTAGTTGCCCTTAAGGAGGAATTTGATCAACGCTTTCAAGATCTGACAACACTAGACAGTGATTTTGATCTGTTCTCCTCTCCATATTCAGCGAATATTGAAGAGATTCGTCCTGAGCTGCAACTAGAAATTATTGACCTGCAGTATGACAGAGAATACAGAGACAAATTTCAGAACAAGAAAAACATTTTGGATTCTACAGACACTTCCCTTGGGATAGATTTCCTCGTTTGCACAAACTGGCGGCTACAATAATATCAATGTTCGGTTCCACGTATGTTTGTGAACAACTGTTCTCTGCAATGAAATGTAACAAGACGCACCTGAGAAACGCATTGTCAGATCGAAATTTAAACTGCACGCTGCACCTACAATGCACAAGAATAATTACTCCGAACATAGACGCAATTGTAAAGGGCAAAAAGTACAAGATAACCGAGAGTCCCACACTTCAGTGACACCTTTTATTGTGTAACAGTTCACAAATTAATACGAATGTAGAGGCATACACTAAGCTAATAAAATTATGTGGCACGTGTACATTCTCCTTTATTTGTTTCATTTGTCGCAGCAATAATTCGTGAGTGATATCCCTGCAGGTGGCTGCGGATTTACATTGACTGGCGGCAGCCGTTGTGTGCCCCACGTGACTCTCCCCACTCTCCGCTCTAGTGCAGTAGTGGGGGTAGCGTGCTCGCGCTGCTCCGTGCTCGCGCCTTGCTGCTCACGGCTTGTTCCGCGAGCACGTATGTTGTGAAGCCCTGACCTAGACACAGCTCCTGGCGTGACCAGCGAGGGACGCGCGCTCTGTCACACCCGCCAGCTGCCGCCACCGAACACCGGTGAAAGTTGCATCCCTCCATACAGTCACCGTTATGCTGCGATACCATTCAGAAGCACGTTCAAGCCAGTCTCATATTCGAGGCATTCCAGGCGCCACTTGTCTTTACCATTGAAGGCAGAATAGCATAGAGTGTGTTGACACACGCGTCCAATCACACGTACCCGCCCCAGCACATAATTACAAACTCATCTAACAACGTTCCCAATCTTATTCTTATGTCACATCGCTTTGTGAAAAAATAAGAGCCAAGTCGACCTCTCGGGAATTGTTTAGTGTCCCAGAAATAGTTAATGCTCATTTTCTTGATGCCTCAGCTTGTATGCACGGAAATTATTACCCTAACAGAACCCGTTTACGAAAACGACGCCGAATGCAGTCTCCCCAGCGCTCCTAACGTCTTACCCTTCCAGATTTCAACATATGCGAATGTTCCCTCCGCTATATAGAGACTCCTATACCACAGCACAAACGATGTCAATGAATCGAGCATTCTGATTGGCTCTTACCGATTTTACACGCCGAATTACTTATGCTGCCTGTATCGAAACACCATCCACCTATTCTTTCTCGGACTTCCAGCGGTTATTTTACACAGATCGCTAAACTGCATTGACAGTTAAACCCGCAAAATTGTCTCCACCTTATCAAATATTTACGAGACTGACAAGATATTCGAAGCCCGGAATATATTTACCAATGTAGCTACAATTGAATATCACCATTGCTACTACAGTCTGACACCAATCATTGTACACGTAATCTCTCCTCTTGACGACGATGCTTCAGTATCTATAGCGCTTATAATTTTCCACCTAAAAACTCTATCTCATACTGTAGTCTTTATCGATGTGCTCAATTTATACGTCCCTCACCATAGGACACACAGTCATCCTCTCTAGTCATGCCATAACATAAACGATATTAACTTTAAAATTCAATATATACACATTTTAAACAATGTAAGCCACACTAACTTTACAATACAATATATACACATTTTACAGCAACAGTGCAGTTACCTTTTATACCAGTATAGCACCAGAAAAAATTATATATTTCGTGAATAAGTGTTTGCTTACGATACGAAATAATACTGACCCACCATGTCATAGACGTAATGGACCAGATGTTAAAGCAAAACACTCTATCCCATCAGCTACTGCATGTTACTGTCACAAGCGGTCTTCGTTCTACAGGTGCACACAAGTATCCATGTTAAATGCTATACCTGCTTTACAAATCGAGGTACGACATTACCTCTGAAGGAGGTGGTGCTTTCCAGGCAAATACCATGACAGTGATCGTACGAATACGTATTGTCAGCCAACGATGCAAACTCGTGATAAAATCAATGAACTTTGGAAGTGATTTGGCTAAGGAACGTGGTCAGGTCACCCAGGCACCGATGTGGGTGCAGTTATGTATAGCTGCGATGGGCCTCCAGCGAGGAGAAAGAAATTTCACAATACTTCCCCAGAATAGCGTAGCGTGCAGCCATCCAAACATTCCTAACGGTGTACCCAGATACATCAAACTACTACAGCTACTGCTGCTGTCTGTATGACACGATCGTATTAAATATAGAGGGACC
This sequence comes from Schistocerca piceifrons, assembly GCF_021461385.2. Lineage (NCBI taxonomy): Eukaryota > Metazoa > Arthropoda > Insecta > Orthoptera > Acrididae > Schistocerca > Schistocerca piceifrons. The sequence goes on along the minus strand of NC_060149.1, from coordinate 418,979,003 downwards.
CCAGAGACCACTTTAAACTTTGTTCACCTATACTCTAGACGAATGATTGTATGAGACGCTCCCTCTGGTCCTGTTCAGCTGTTTCAAACAGTTTTTTTCTAACACACCTTTGTACAACACCAAACATTTCCTTTTTTCTGCCGCGACTTTGATGCCTGTGTCACGTTCTAAACTGATATTAGGACGCCATGATCGACGGCCTCTCACAGAAACTAGACATCGCACAGTGTAAATAATTTTGTTACTGTAACTACGATAATACGCGACACACGGTGGATGATTTTAAATAAAAGACATTTACAGCATAAGGAATGTAGAAGACTTTGGCTGCATTGCGGAGAGTTTCCAAACTGATATCCGAAAGCTATTGACGACCACTATATTTAAACTCTTCTGTCACAATGATGGAATAGATGATGGCTCTCCATTCCATTTCGAGTGATTCCTCATTTTGCACTATTGTATGCGATCACTATTTTCACTGCTAGCAACAACCAGAAGCTGTCACCCATCCACAAAACTCATTCCCCAGCTCAAACAAGACTTGTCAATCAATCATTATATGGTAACCAACAGCGCACCAATGCACGGGTGGGATGGAAAAGACACTGTACTGTAATATTAAGCAACAGAGTTGATAGCGCGAACAATTTTAGCAATTTTACACTAAATCCATCACCGGCCAATCGTGGGACAGCATGTATCCCTAATTTCAATATCATAGCTAAACAAACACTTCACTACTTTGCGAGGATAATTGCGTACATGGATAGATCACTGCTCAGTACACCCATTAACTCTTAATCCTAGAACACATAAATCATCAAAGTATATGAGACAGCACTCTACATATTTCTATCACCCTGAGCATAGTGTTTAATTTATAATCTATCTCTCAGTGTATGGGAGTCACAGAGCACTCGCCCCATCTTAGGGTAAAAGACCAACTTCACACAGTCATTGACCAACCCACCCTGAAGCACCGATAGAGAATTAATCTCCAAGCGATCAGAAGAAGAGCGCTACACACCACGTCTCGTGAATGAATATAGCTTTTCAAGTCCCAACCTATACAAGTGCACGAGATTTATCGAGATGTGGCCATGTTGGGGAGCTTAGCACTCCTTATCGATGTATAATAACAGATTTCAAAGTGCCGTAATGTAATAGCATACAGTTAAGAAGAACAAGAAAAAACTTATTTTTATATGCGATGGAGTTCGAGACGATCTGAGTTGGACACATTTATACCCTAAATCAACGAAGCTATCAACTTTAAATTATTGTTCTAGGGTCTAGGATCTGTACCTGGAAGGTGTTGGTAAGATAGAGAACATAAACACACACACTCCTAAGACTACAACGTTCTGCACTTAAGAACGGGATATAATGTCAAATCGAATACCTTTCCGGCCTACCAGACATATATCCTTCTTCACAGTTTCTCTACGCTGAACTATCTTATCGAATGGCAAAACATTTGCTTTGCATGATACGAGCGCAATAAAGCTTTGCGGAGACGTATAGTGTCCACTGTTCACATCCGATCACGGTTCAGGAATTATGCTATGCCTGCATAAGGCCTACATAAAATGGTAGTTAGTAGCGGGGGATACATCCTACAAGGAAGCAGATAAACGCATAGCAGCAGCGTCCGACATGTGAAAATTACAAGTCATTCCGTCACTAACTCTGTAAACAGCGCATCAGTCGGGCAGATGTGTACACAGGGATTGCAGCGCATCACAAGCTCTTACCGCTAAGTTAGTTATGACCCTGAAGTCTCGATTTTACATCCAAGATCCGATAGGGGCGATCGCATAAATCAAAGCTCCCTTAGAGGAGTTTGTGAAATGTCTTCACACATGACATGGAAGTCCTCTGATAACCGACAGGTTTACTGTTAACGATCGCAAGTAGACAGTGCGTTAAAACACATAAGGAACACGTAGCTGTATATGAGTACAACGCAGGCTGACACGTGACTGCTGCATCCGGAATCACTGGTACCTCAATAGACATACAGTATAATGCAGCCTCAGTGGGAAAATATTGACTGCCTCCGTTATTCCCTTCATTTCGATGTCAATGTTTTCCAGGATTCCTCCCGTTGCAGCATACTTGGTCCCATATACAAATTGTTCGGCGCGAACCAGAAGATACCAAAGTATTTCCTCAATTTCACTGCGTTACGCTCTATATTCGGTCAATTTATACCTATTCCCTCGTCACTTTTCGCAATTCTATCGATGTGAGGTCAGATCTATATATGCGATCAAGACATAACATCTCGTTATGTGTTCTAAAATTGACTGTAAACGTAGCACAGCTGCCACCACCTAGCCCAAATGCATTGATCGGGACGTGTAATATAGCACTGCACTCGACTGTATCTGGTCACCTCCACATTCAGAGAGCAGTTGCTCTGCTTTCTGTAACTGATAGGTTAGATGTGCGATGTGGGTGTTAGCGTACTTACAGAAGAGTATGTCTGGCATGTGTATGGAGGTGGCGGCCGAAGGTGTGTGACTAAGCGGTCGGACGCCCGCGGGCTGGTGGCGTGGCGCGTGTCTGGTTATAATGCGCACGCGAGAGAGAGAGCAGACAATCTTGAGTCATCACGCGACTTCACGGTAGCGCCCTCTGGTGGACATGATATGAACTAAGTCAGTTGGGCTATGGAGCTCACGGTTAAAACAGCGGGTGCCGTCATCTTGAATACCGGTACTTGCGTCATGATCTGATATCAGGAGAGTGCCCTCTGGTGGCACCGATATGAACTAAACCAGTTGGGGCCTGGAGCCCGTGGTGAACACACTGGATGCAGCCATCTTGAATAACGGTACTTGCGTCATCAGCTGACGTCAGGAGAGCGCCCTCTGGTGGCGTTGATATGAACTAAGCCAGTTGGAGTGCAGACCCAGTGGAGAACACACATGCTTGAAATTGGTTAAATAATAAAGACAAGTCCTTTTCCCTGCCATTTTTCTTGGTGTGACGCATTATCAGGTTGGGATTTGAACTTTGTGCCATTTTTCTGGGCGAGGAGGGCGTGGCACTTTCCCGCCAAAATTCAAACTTCCCGTCAAAACCCACAATCTTGGATGACGTCATCGCAGCCATCTTGGATGCCGTCATCGCCGCCATCTTGGATATTGCTACTTTGGAATAGAACGCCTGTTGTTCCAATACTATCATCAGTTGGAGTATGCATGACCGACGACTCGTTCCCTGACTCCGACGACCTAACACCGTGACGCTGTTCTCTTAAGGAGGGAGCAATGTCACAGAAGAAGCTGATTAGCTCTGTGGTGTAGTGTTTATGATGCTAAACTGTTGCTTGGAGGTTCGTAAGTTCAAAACTCACATGGACTGTGCAATTTTAATTTCCATATTAGGTTTGAGTACATTTGAGAAGTATCCACAAATGTTATCTGTATATATACTGTATGTGTTCTGGCGGAGGCAGTTTGCTCCGCGCTCTTGTATGTGCAAGTGCTGAATAAACCTTCGTTAAGTGAAGTTAGTGTTCGTCATTCATCTAATTACACCTTCTTCTACGTGACAATATGATCAAAATAATTGTTACTAACTCCATTCTTTGTGATCATACGTGGTTACAATCGCCTAAGAACTCTCTTATACATCTTAGTGTATATAAATTTACATGTTTGTGTCAATTTTTTTGTAAGTTCTTAAATTAAATTATGTTTAAGATTTTTGACTTATTACACATCCATTAGGACGGATGTACTTAGGATTTGTGGAAGGGGCGTTAGCATACCTCTTGATTTTATAAATATGTATTATGTATTTATGTTTATTTACAACATGTTCTACATTCTGGAGTATATCCTCACTATAGATCTATGGAACAAAATGTATATTTAAATCGAAAGAAAAACTCATTCAAGTACTTGTCATTAAATCCTATCCTCAGACGTAGATCGACGATAAGGGCCTCTAACAAAAGGCACACGAAGACTTGACTGACGATCATGATCCCTTGTTGGAAGTAACTGTATTTAAACGTGGCACTAACCACAATGACACGATCATGAAGACACGACCAGAGTGCGTGGATGGGTCAGTACTGCCATACGAAGGACCACAGCCTATAATATAGGATAGGTGCACAATGAATGCTTACTGCCCCGACCTCAAATACATTCCATTCCGAAGTTATTTACTCCATTTCGCAGTCAGCCAGTGACGTCCGAGATTAAAGCGACCTCACACCATCAATAATATTGACAAATCTATCAGTTGGCAACGCGATTTCACGATCCGGCTAAGATAAAGATGTCGAACGCCCAGAAGAAAACGTTGGCTGCAGTTATGTTAGTTGTAGCTTGCAAGCAACAGAAAACGGCGAAAAAGAGGAAATAGGTCCGAGATTGGTTGAAAAAAGGAGTCATTGGTCACATATTAATTTACAGTACTGACTGAAAATAGAATTACGGACCCAAAAGATTTTATATATTATTCACCGATGAGTTCTGGGTCATTTTACAAGTAATTAGGGTTGATACGAGATTAATTTCAAAAAGGAAAATACTTTAATGAGAGAGGCAAACGCATTCGACAAGAGATTAGCAGTATCTTAGAGATATCTGGCGACACACAGGTCATTCTAATGCTCGAAGTTTACTTCTGTAATATCAGCATGTACAATTAATGAAATTCTATGGAAAGATTATGTTGGTTCACGTGGTTTAAATACGGATCAAATGTGTAGCGTTCTGCAGTGTTTGGGAGAAGATTTTTGTCCACAGTTATGACTTAGGGAACAGACATATATGCATTTGCCACGGCAGTAGCAAGGCACAGGAAAAACATATTCGATTTGTGATGGCTCTCAAAACACATGAAAACACACAGACGGAGGACTGGTAAGAAAAAATGTTCAGTATAATATGATGTACTGTAATGTTGTGCGTCTATCTATGACAGTAATGTATTAGTTTCTTTAAGAACATGCTTAACATGTATCCCATTCTTTTGTTAATAATGTATTAGTTACTTTGCTTTGTGACAATGCTTACAGCATAGCCCATTTGTTTTTAAAATGTCGCTCACAGAATATGAAGCATACACGCGCTTGGAATGGTAGGAATTGACGATCTCATTTGGATAAAACTGAAGTTTGTCTAGGCCTGTGGTAGGGGGGTTGGGTTGTTGTGGGGGAAGAGACCAAACTGCAAGGTCATCGGTCTCATCGGATTAGGGAAGGATGGGGAAGGAAGTCGGCCGTGCCCTTTCAAAGGAACCATCCCGGCATTTGCCTGGAGCGATTAAGGGAAATCACGAAAAACTTCAATCAGGATGGCCAGATGCGGGATTGAACCGTCGTCCTCCCGAATGCGAGTCCAGTGTGCTAAGCACTGCGCCACCTCACTCGGTGCCTGTGGTAGGTAAGTAAACATATTTACAGTGTGTTTTGTTGTATTCATAATGACTTGTACTGTTGTGGTAGGAAACTACGACATCGAGCTATCCCATAAATCAATATTTTACTTATATCACCTTCAGACTCGTAAACAGATTGCCACATATCAACCTAACTTAGATTACAGGTTACACTACAGAAAATTTGTCACCTCAGCCAGTATTCTCTGGAATGGTGGTGAGCACTATCACACAATACCCATATTTTGTAGAATAAAAGAAAGGCAAGAACAGTATTTGTAGATATCAATAATTGTTTGTACCTTGCATGTAGCTTATTTCATTATGGTACTTACAATCTTTGGTGTTGTAAAATTTTTCCCCCTTTTGTGAGTCAGTGTGATATTAACAGCGCGTCCCCCCCCCCTCCAAACAAAAATAATAGAGAAAGAAATCTTGATTCAGGAATAGTTGCTAAGCTAAAGAATCAAACTCATGTTCTGATTATGGTGTAAAGTTTTTGCCCAGTTATGAGATACGATTATGTTGATTTTGGTTCAGGATTAAATGTGTTTATTTAAGAAAATCAATTCTACAGAACTGTTAAGTGATCATTAATTTATCATAACTGATGCTTATATATTTAGAGTTTCAAGAAGAACTCTGGACATTACAAAAGACAGGATATGTCTCTTGTGATCATCATGGATGGAAATACACGCTCTGCAATGTGCTCCCATGCTGCCCACAAGTTTGGTATGTAGTTCTTGTGGTAGGGCTTTCCATTCACCAGCACAGTTGATAACTGCAGGATGATTGTTGGTGCATTTGGATGTGATGCAGTATGTCTCCCCAAACACCCACCTGTGCTAGATGGGAATTAAGGCAGTGGAATGGGCAGGCTAGCCAATTTGCCAAATATCTTTAGATTAGATTAATTATTCATTCGATAAACCCATAAAAGAGGGAATCCTCCTGGATGTGGAACATGTCAGGTAAACACATTACAAAAACGTAATTAGAAAAACTTGAGTTTCATTAATTTTAATGATCCTCAATCAATAAACAATAAAATTATGTACATGAATTAAATTTAAACTTCTAATATTTACAGGTTTAATACTTACATCTGCTTTCATTAATTCGATCATTCAGACATTTGCTAGTTTCTTGGCTATTACAACCAAGTATTGTCAAAAATTAAAGTAAATTATTCATTTCAGTGATCCTCAGTTAAGAACAGTCAGATTATGTACAAGATTTAAAATTAAACTTCCACTATTTACAGACTTAAAACTTACATCTGCTTTCCATACATCCATCATTCACACAGTGGGTAGTTACTTGGCTGTTACAACCAAGTATTGTCAAAAATTAAAGTATAATAAATTTTCATTAAAATGGTCTACTGCACTTGTTGAGAAACTCACGGATGGAATAGAAGGAGTGGGCCACCAAAAATTCTTTTAAATTATGTTTAAATTGTTCCTTGTCTGAAACTAAACTCTTAATGGTTGCTGGTAACTTATTGAAAATATGCGTTGCTGAATACTGGACTCGTTTCTGGGCAAGAGTAAGTGATTTTAAATCTTTATGTATATTGTACTTATTCCTAATATTGATACTGTGCACTAAGCAGTTAGTTGGAAAAATATATGTATTGTTTACAACAAACTTCATTAAGGAATAATTATAGTGAGAAGCTGTGGTTAATATGCCCAATTCTTTGATTAGGTTTGAACATGATGTTCTTGGATTTACACTACTCATTACTCTTATTATACGCTTCTGTATTCTAAAAATTTTTTCTCTGTTTGTGGAGTTACCCCAAATGACATAATGGAGTGAAAATAAGCAAAATATACCAGTTTTTTTATATTTATATCCACTATGTCTGACATCATTCACATTGCAAACACAGACTTGTTTAGGCGCTTTAGCAGTTTGTTAGTATGTTGCTCTCAACTGAATTTATTATCAAGTTGTAATCACAAGAATTTTACACTCTCAACTTCTCCTGTTTCCATGTCATCATATTTTATACACACACTAGACGGAAATCTCTTGGAAGTTCTGAACTGCATATAGTGGGTCTTTTCAAAGGTTAATGGCAGTGAACTGGCTATGAACCACTTATTAATGCCAATAAAAATTTGATTAGCTGCCCTTTCTAAATTTATATTTGATTTACTATTTATTGCAATGTTTGTATCATCTGCAAATAAGACAAACTTGGCATCTGGTAATGTAACAGATGACAGGTCATTAATATACACAAGAAACAGACGTGGACCTAGTATGGAACCATGGGGAACACCGAACACCACATGTAATTTCTTCCCAGTCAGATGATGTCTGATTTCCTACTGCTGAAGTGTTACGTAATGACATCCTTTGTTTTTTATTAGCAAGATATGACTGAAACCACTTTGCAGCACTACCAGTGATGCCATAATATTTTAATTTACTTAAAAGAATGCTGTGATTCACACAGTCAAATGCCTTTGACAGGTCACAGAATATGCCAGTTGCCTTTAATTTTTGTCCAATGAAAAGAGGACATTTTCGCTGTAAGTGTAAAGAGGTTTCTCAATATCAGAACCCTTAGGAAACTCAAATTGTGACTTTGACAGTATGTTATTTTCACTAAGGTGCTTAAGTAGACGCTTGAACATAACCTTTTCAAATATTTTTGAAAAAGCTCGCAAAAGTGAGATTGGTCGGTAATTTGATGGCATTTCTTTGTCCCCTTTCTTGTGGAGAGGTATAACTTCAGCATATTTAAGCCAGTCTGGGAATGTTCCTGTGACATGTGATTGATTACACAAATAACTTAAGATATGACTAAGCTCACATAAACACTCTTTTATTAACTTTGTTGATATGTTATCATAACCACTAGAATGCTTTGATTTCAAGGACTTTATGATGGATCCTATTTCTTTGGGTGAAGTAAGTGTCAATTCCATTTTACTGAGATTGCTTATGAGCATTGGTCTCAGATATTCCATTGCATTATTTACTGAACCTGACAACCCCATGCTATCAGTAACAGAGACAAAATACTTGTTTAAATGGTTTGCAACACAACATGCGTTTGTTACCAGGGTTTCATTTATTTTTAGAGCTATTTGTTCCTCCTCATTTCTGGTCCTACCTGTCTCTGACTTAACTATATCCCATATTGTTTTATTTTATTGCTGGATCTATTTATCTTCTTCTCATAATGCAGGTGTTTAGATTTCTGGATAACCTTCTTCAGTATTTTGCAGTAATTTTTGTAATGAGCTATAATACTAGTATCAAAGGTGTCCCTACATATCAGATAGAGTTTCCTTTTTGTCTCACATGATATCTTTATCCCTTGTGTGATCCATGGTTTCTTATTAGACTTCTGCTTAATCTGAGTTACCTTCAAGGGAAAACAATTTTCAAATAAGGTGCTAACTTTATTAATGAATGTTTCGTATTTTCCATTTGTGTCTTGGACGCTGTAAAAGTCTATCCAATTTATTTCTTTGAGCAGTCTCCTAAATTTCTCAGTTTTTGACTGTTTTATTGGCCTTCTGTACTCAGTTCTGATAGATGTTTTACCCTGACAATTTTCAAAATTTAATGTTAGGTGTTGCATAGCCCATTTACTACTGGTTTTGTAATGTGGCTTGGTTGCCAAGAATTGTCTATAAATATATTATCAAAGGCAGTCTTAGAACATTTGTATACCCCAGTTGGGAAATTTACAGTAGAAATTAAATTTAATGACAATGTAACTGTTTTCAGTAACTGTTCACTGACAGTGTTTTTTCAGGACATCTATATTAAAATCACCAGCAACCACTAGTTCTTTGTTTTTTAATTTTAAATGAGATAATAAATCTTCAAGGCCATTTATAAACAGGTTGAAATTTCCTGAACGTGCTTTGTATGTGGCTACTATTATAAAGGACCTATTATGAAATTCTATCTCTGTTGCACATGCTTCTAAGTGCTGCTCTAAGCAAAAGTTATTAATGTCAATATTCATAAATTTAAAACTGTTTTTAACAAATGTGGCAACTCCTCCTTTCCCCATCTTTTGTCTACAGAATTAAGAGGCTAACATAAATTCTGTAAGGTTTAACATATCTATACCAGTGGTCACATGATGTTCAGAGAGGCAGATTATATCAACTGGGTTCGATGACTCTAATTCATCAATGCACATAAGTAGTTCATTAATTTTACTTCTAAGCCCCTGAATATTTTTACGCACTAAAGATAGTTGGCATTTCACATTTACCGAGATGAAATCGGGTGGAAATTAAATTTCTGCTGATTCCTGTAAATTTTTAACCAACAACTGTGTTCGCTGATCCAATGTGCCAGGATTATGCTGTTTGATTTCTTTATCAAACTGAAGGTTTGTTTCAATCTTTACATCTCTCAGAACTTGACTTTGTTCTGTCATACCTATCCTAAAAAACGGTGCTGCTCCCACGTCTATAACCACTGGTATATTACCACTCATGGCAGTGCCTCGCCCCTTAGATTTCCTGCTGTTAGCCCAGCCAATTTACCCTTCCCTTTCCTGTTGAGGTGTACGCCATGTCTAGTATAATCCCACCTACTGAGAGAATCAACAGGAACCAAACCAATATGTGACCCCACACCCAACCCCGCACCTGCACCCAACTCCAAATTAACTCTCCTGACAGAAGAGTTTAAATGAGGTCGGTCATGGTGTCTCAGAACAGACACAAACTCAACACTGGTATGTCTTGTTGCTGATGCAATCTTTGCTAGGTCACACTTTATATTGTACCCAGGATCTCTGTCAATGCTATTGCCCAGCCCACCCAGAATAACCATAGTGTCTTCCTTGGTAAAATCTTTACAGAGTGAACCTAAATCCTCTGTCAACTGACCCAGACCAGCAATTCGTTTAAAAAAAATTGTGACCTGGTATTCTGATCCTAAATGGTCCTGCAAAAGTTGGCCTACACATCTGGCATGTGAACTACCTAACAACAAAACTTTCTTTCTCTTTGCTGACTTCCCTAGATTCTTATTCAATTTTCTACTGAAAGTTTGTTGTGCCCTCTCTACACCTACCTCTGTCTGAGGCTCATCAGCTTCTAACTGAAGCAACAGGTCAAACTTATTCTTCACATTCATCACAAAGCTGTCTGACAAAGTTGTAGGTCTGTTACTTTTGTTACCTGTTGCCACTTCCCACCTCTCTTTGCCCTTCTCCCTCCTTAACCTGTTCAGATCTTCCCTAGCCTGCTCTAACTGTGCTTGAAGGGCAGCAATTTTCCCCTCCTGTTCCACTATTTTCTATCTCTACTGCATATCCTACAAAACCACTGATGAGTCTGATTCTTTTTCCCATTTCCCACGCCGCTACAGTCACCCCAATGGAAAAAAACTAATGCACCCATCACACCAAACCCCGAAGCTAACAATTCTATGGCACGCCAGGCACTTTTGACTCACGGTAAAAATCTTACTTTAGGGAGAATAAGTCAAATTAAATTACAGAAAAACAAGAAAACACTTTTTTCAAAAGATTAGGTCTAGTCTCAATCGTATTTAAACAAATTTACTTTAGTGGCAATAAGTTAGGTTACCGAAAAGAAGAAGAAAAACACGTTTACAAAAATTATGCCTAGTCGCAACTGTGTGTAAACAAAGCTACTACCGTATCTTCTTGTGCTTAGCAGCACCTGTGCTGTTTGATGCAGCTGCGCACTGTCATCCGTAAAAATTAAGTTGGGGTCAAATGCACTCTTCACAAGACAAACATCTGGAGGGAATAGTGTCACACCGATGTTGACATGTAAGTGTATTGTTCAAAGATTTGGAGGCAGTACGCCCTTGTGATATTATGGCTCCTCACACCATAACACCTAGACCACGAAAATGATCATGTTTGACAATGTTCCTGGGTGCATTATGTGTGGTCTCGTGGTGGCAGCACTAATGCACCCTAACAACATTGCCTGACATTATCATTTTGGTGGTTAGTTGTCATGATGTGGGGAGGCACAATATTGTAAGGGCATACTGTCTTCAAATCTTTGAACACAGTACACTCATCACTCAATATCACTGTGACACTTTACTCCTTCCAACGTTTGGCATTTGGCCGTGACTTCATTTTTATAGATGGCAATGCATGGCAGCGTCGTAGTGTATTTCTTTGTTACACTCTGTACCATATTCAAGTAGTTATTTCTATATATAGTTTCTGCGAGCTATGTTATTTGGGAGTGACACATCATGCAAAAGTTACTTTTGTCCTTATATATCTCAAACCAGTGTAATATGAATGTATGAGCCTGTGAATGTTTCCAGGACTCTGTTGTTTGCTGTGGCATGAAACTATCATGTGTTGTACAATTGGTTGCATGTACTACATGATTACCATCGTGAGATCCCGAAGAGTACAGACACCTGTGTTCCTATTGCAGTCTCCATGCTGTCACCGACTTGTTGCTCTTACTGACCCACTGCTGTTATCAACTTGCTGTAGTTGTCAACCTGAAGATGTCCTCAAGACATTGTATTACATTATAAATAAAGTGCAACAGAGACACCAGACATTGCCTTTAGAAAACCAGCAACAGGATGACATTTTCCCAACAACCTGTGGCAAATGTCAGGCCAAAGCAGTGTCACAGTTCGTCTCTCTCATTCCAGCAGAAGTGAACTCAAAAGAAATTCCTGGCATTCTCCAAGAAAAACTTGTATGAAAATTTGTATTAATTCAAAGTACACAGAACACCTGTTATGTATAGTGTAACCCAGTGCTGAGATGCTATTATTTGGAACACAGTTACCAAGTCACTCCATTATGAATACCTAATTAATGCTATGAAATGTTCTTTTCTAAATAAGAAAAATGAGATTATTTTATGTTATTATTGCTCCCTGCATACAATTATGGTTGATTCTGGTCATTACAAACATCTTTAATGTTAAAAGTATGACGTTTTATGTTATAATAATGTGACTGGTAGAAGCAAGGCAGCATCTCATGTAGAAATAAAATAATAACTGTAGTCAAGAAAAATTGAAATGGAAAAATACAAATGTTAATACTTTTGGACAGTCTACATTTCATCAGTATGTATTGTAATGTAATTGTATGTACAATTATGGCACAATAAATGTGATGTCTTGTAAAGTGTGTGAAAATGAATTTTCAAGCTGTTGGTCAACTGTTCTGTTTTTGCTAAATAAACATTATGCACCTCCTTACTTCATTAAGATGTAATCATCCTACAGGTAAAAATCAAAAGTAGTGCCTTGGTGTTACTTGATTTGAGTGTTGTGGCAAACATGGGGAGTGATGTCCCACTGATAACATGTATCCAATGAAAACATTTTGCAGCGAAGAATAATGATCCATTTGTAATAGTAATTTGTGCTTATCAGGCCTTGTATTCTTTCACTACATTGAAATATAAATGTAATAATGCCATCAAGTCCTAATAACACATTAGTGACACCTTATGGTTGTCTCTAAAAGTATTATGTTTCACTGTAGAACAAGTTTGTGAATGATGTACACATCCACTTGAAAAGCCCAAGTACTGTTCCTATTGGTACTGAGTACATAATACACTTTGCATATCCCCACAGTAAAAAGTTAAGGTTAGTTCAGGAAAAACGTATATGAGGAGGTTGGCTTCTTCTTCTGTTTTCTCACCAGTTGAAAGCAATACAATATTTTAATTGGGGATTGCGACTGAACAAACACCTTGCATGAAGTATCCAATAAAGAATGTTTCAGAACTGCAGTAAGTGTTTGTGACACAAAGCTTGATACTATTTGACAAACTGTGTACTGAAAATATTGCATCTAAAAAGGACAGTAGCCTCAGACTGGTTACATTTGCCACTGTGATACTTTGTCATAGGAGAGAGATACTGTCTACTTGCATAGAAACATTTTAATGTGCAATCAGATTTGTTCATCATAGTATTTTTCTGTGGTAATAAATATGGAAAAAGAGCGATGTTACTTGGAAATTGTGTAACCAAGCAACACATTAACATTCCACTGCTCAGTCCTGAATGTACAGCAAATCACCTTCCTGACTCAGTAATCTCATGGTTTTCCAACAAATGAGTAAATAATTTCTTTAGTGGGCTACATGAATTGTTTCCCTTTGTTCACCTAATGCACTTCTGTAGTTTCCATATGGCAGGCTCACTCCTGAGAACAACATAAATACTATTTTCATACTTTGAACCTCTGGAGGCACACTGTGCATTATCATGTGAAGGCCTTCTTGTACATGTTTATGTAGATTGACCTTTGACATGCAGTGAGAATATTTACACAGATACTGTTGGAAGTTCACAAACTTTGCCAACCCATAAAATTTCAGATTTATTTTGTGAGCAATAGCATGTAACAGCCTGTCTTATTGTAGACTAGACTAACAAGCATTATTTGTGGTAAGATAATTTTCTGAAACTGGATATTATTCTGACAAATCTGTCCATTCAGAACATTCACTGCTGGCATTTTTCATGTACAGTGCCTGCATTACTCATCAGTTTATTTGCATCATAAGGGATTTCACTTAGCCTATACTGCTACAAAATTTGAATAACACACTTATTTGTAATTGTTACCTAGTATGAGGAAAAAACTTAAAAAGCCTTCTCAGACATTTATGAGGTTGAGAATACCGTAATTTCTGGCTGGAACTTTATAACCTATGTGCTTTTTCTTAAGGAAGATAATATCTAAGAATCTCAACATCAAGTTCTCTGCCAACCATGTCTAGAGCAAATCATGACATCAAGTTTAGGTGAGAGAGCATTACAATATTTCTTTTGCAGTTAGATCTACATAATGAGCACAGATTATGTTTGCATAAATTGTCACCAGCTAATATTCCCACAGCACAGACTTATACAAAACCATAAACTGCAATCTATAAAAACTACCATTTAAGTAGTAGGGTACTTTCAAAAGAACAAAATGACCATTCTTAACATCAAATACTTCCCCCCATTAACCATGGACCTTGCCGTTGGTGGGGAGGCTTGCGTGCCTCAGTGATACAGATGGCCGTACTGTAGGTGCAACCACAATGGAGGAGTATCTGTTGAGAGGCCAGCAGCCTTTTCAGTAGTTGCAGGGGCAACAGTCTGGATGATTGACTTATCTGGCCTTGTAACACTAATCAAAATGGCCTTGTTGTGCTGGTACTGCGAACGGCTGAAAGCAAGCGGAAACCACAGCCATAATTTTTCCCGAGGGCATGGTTAAATGGTGATGGCGTCCTCTTGGGTAAAATATTGCGAAGGTAAAATAGTCCCCCATTCAGATCTCTGGGCGGGGACTACTCAGGAGGACGTCGTTATCAGGAGAAAGAAAACTGGCATTCTACAGATCGGAGCGTGGAATGTCAGATCCCTTAATCGAGCAGGTAGGTTAGAAAATTTAAAAAGGGAAATGGATAGGTTAAAGCTAGATATAGTGGGAATTAGTGAAGTTTGGTGGCAGCAGGAACAAGACTTTTGCTCAGGTGAATACAAGGTTATAAATACAAAATCAAATAGGGGTAAATGCAGGAGTAGGTTTAATAATGAATAAAAAAATTGGAGTGCGGGTAAGCTACTAAAAACAGCATAGTGAACACATTATTGTGACCAAGATAGACGCAAAGCCCATGCTTACTACAGTAGTACAAGTTTATATGCCAACTAGCTCTACAGATAATGAAGAAATTGATGAAATGTATTATGATATAAAAGAAATTATTCAGGTAGTGAAGGGAGACGAAAATTTAATAGTCATGGGTGACTGGAATTCGAGAGTAAGAAAAGGGAGAGAAGGAAACATAGTAGGTGAATATGGATTGTGGGTAAGAAATGAAAGAGGTAGCCATCTGGTAGAATTTTGCACAGAGCATAAATTAATCACAGCTAACACTTGGTTCAAGAATCATGAAAGAAGGTTGTATACATGGAAGACCACTGGAGATACTAAAAGGTATCAGATAGATTATATAATGGTAAGACAGAGATTTAGGGACCAGGTTTTAAATTGTAAGACATTTCCAAGGGCAGATGTGGACTCTGACCACAATCTATTGGTTATGAACTGTAGATTAAAACTGAAGAAACTGCAAAAAGGTGGGAATTTAAGGAGATGGGGCCTTGATAAACTGACTAAACCAGAGGTTGTAAAGAGTTTTAGGGAGAGCATAAGGGAACAATTGACAGGGATGGGGGAAAGAAATACAGTAGAAGAAGAATGGGTAGCTCTGAGGGATGAAGTAGTGAAGGTAGCAGAGTATATAGAGGGTCTATACAAGGGCGATGTACTTGAGGACAATATTATGGAATGGAAGAGGATGTAGATGAAGATAAAATGGGAGATATGCTACTGCGAGAAGAGTTTGACAGAGCACTGAAAGACCTAAGTCAAAACAAGGCCCCGGGAGTAGACAACATTCCATTAGAACTACTGACATCCTTGGGAGAGCCAGTCCTGACAAAACTCTACCATCTGCTGAGCAAGATGTATTAGACAGTCGAAATACCGACAGACTTCATGAAGAATATAATAATTCCAATCCCAAAGAAAGCAGGTGTTGACAGATGTGAAAATTACCGAACTGTCAGTTTAATAAGTCACAGCTGCAAAATACTAACACGAATTCTTTACAGACGAATGGAAAAACTGGTAGAAGTCGACCTCGGGGAAGATCAATTTGGATTCCGTAGAAATGTTGGAACATGTGAGACAATTCTGACCTTACGTCTTATCTTAGAAGAAAGATTAAGAAAAGGCAAACCTACATTTCTAGCATTTGTAGACTTAGAGAAAGCTTTTGATTATGTTGACTGGCATACTGTCTTTCAAATTCTGAAGGTGGAAGGGGTAAAATACAGGGAGTGAAAGGCTATTTACAATTTGTACAGAAGCCAGATGGCAGTTATAAGACTCGAAGAGCATGAAAGGGAAGCAGTGCTTGGGAAGGGAGTGAGACAGGGTTGTAGCGTATCCCCGACGTTATTCAATCTGTATATTGAGCAAGCAGTAAAGGAAACAAAAGAAAAATTTGGAGTAGGTATTAAAATCCATGGAGAAGAAATAAAAACTTTGAGGTTCGCCAATGACATTGTAATTCTGTCAGGGACAGCAAAGGACTTGGAAGAGCAGTTTAACGGAATGGACAGTGTCTTCAAGGGAGGATATAAGATGAACATCAACAAAACCAAAACAAGGATCATGGAATGTAGTCGAATTAAATCGGGTGATGCTGAGGGAATTAGATTAGGAAATGAGACATTTAAAGTAGTAAAGGAGTTTTGCTATTTGGGGAGCAAAATAACTGATGATGGCCGAAGTAGAGAGGATATAAAATGTAGACTGGCAATGGCAAGGAAAGTGTTTCTGAAGAAGAGGAATTTGTTAACATCGAGTATAGGTTTAAGTGTCAGGAAGTCGTTTCTGAAAGTATTTGTATGGAGTGTAGCCATGTATGGAAGTCAAACATGGACGATAAATAGTTTAGACAATAAGAGAATAGAAGCTTTCGAAATGTGGTGCTACAGAAGAATGCTGAAGATTAGATGGGTAGATCACGTGACTAATGAGGAGGTATTGAATAGAATAGGGGAGAAGAGGAGTTTGTGGCACAACTTGACAAGAAGAAGGGACCGGTTGGTAGGGCATGTTCTGAGGCATCAAGGGATCACAAATTTAGCATTGGAGGGCAGTGTGGAGGGTAAAAATCGTAGAGGGAGACCAAGAGATGAATACACTAAGCAGATTCAGAAGGATGTAGGTTGCAGTAAGTACTGGGAGATGAAGAAGCTTGCACAGGATAGAGTAGCATGGAGAGCTGCATCAAACCAGTCTCAGGACTGAAGACCACAACACCAACAACAACTTCAAATATGGCACAAGTTCCTTCTTTATGGCCCAAAACAACACACGCCACATTTTTTAAAATGTAGGCTGTAGATGAGATTTACACATGCACATCTAGACTGAAACATGAAGCTAACTGTTTTGTGTGCCAAGAGCAGGAACAGGATCACAGACTGCAAGAAGGCAGCACAGAAACATTGGCAGAATCCTCAGCCATTGAACAACTGAGTATAATCAATTTCAGACTTTTGGTACAATATGTGACCTGCGATTAGCAAGCTTTCCATTTCAACTGACAAAACAACTGTCCATTATATGATCTTTCCAGTGGGGCCACGTGGGATAAACCAAATGTAACAGCAAAGGACTGATAGCATATGATTCCATAAAATCTTAAAATCTTTCAGCTGCATACCCCTTCTGACACATATGAATCTTCATCAGGTTTGATTCCATGTGGATTTTTGTCCTGCATATGAATCAGCTATCAAGTGGTGCCCAACAGAAAATAGTGCGACCAAGTATTTGAAAGCATCCGTCATCCATGTCTTTCCTCTACTGGCACTTGCTGCCTACATATGCTTATTCTTCCACCCACATATGATGGTAGTTAGTTCTTAGTCTGTTACCTAAATGTGCAACCAGTTACTAACTACAAGAGCCTGACAACAAAAACAAAAACTGAAGACAGGCAATTACTCATCTGTGGGTAACTGATTTGTGGTGCACAGATATACATAAAAAATATCTGATGTCTTAAGTTTTTGAGCTATATATACTTTTGTAGCATGTAGGTTCTAGATGAGATTTACACATACACACCTAGATTGACACATGAAGCTGTCTGTTATGTGTACCAAGAGTGGGAACAGGATGCAAGAAGGCAGCACAGAAACATTGACCAAAGTTGTCTTTGCCCCAGGTACTGTAAAATTCGTTTTTTTCTTTTCCTTACATCAAGCATCAAAGTAGATGACTGAGGAAATAATCCATGAGAGGCAGTAATCCACACAATTCAGAAGACTCAGGCTGTTCTAAAGACGATAATCTGTCACAGCACAGATAAAGTTTTCTGAAGCAGAATGGCACAGACTGTGGAACAGTGATTACAGACCTACTGATCATACTTTGTGACATATAACTAATACAGCCACTGCTTAGTGACTGCTGCCTTCAGTTAGTTACAACTGCATGACAGCGTTAGCCCTAAAGCAGCAAAACTCAGTAATCTAAACTCTTACTGTCCTCAACTATTATCCCTTACAGACACTTCTTGTTTTGCACACTAAACTCAGGGTTAGAGGTTCTGCTATGGATCATATTTATAAAACAGTGAGAGGAATACACAACACTGTAATGCAACAACTGGGTGTACCAGTGATAGCTAATGCTGCTAAGAAGTCCCAAAACTTTAGCAGGAAAACACAAAACTACATGAGTAACTCCGCTGTTTCCCATAGTGCTACATCAAATCTTTACAAATGTGTTGCTATGTCAGAAGTTAGCATTCATCTGCATTTATGCGGACATGTTCATACTTTCGATATTTAATGTAGTATCAGCATGCATTTTAGCAAATGTCATATCTTTTCAGTTTAGGGAATTAGGATCTTTTGACTTTGGTTTCATCACATCTCATCAACAATTTATGTGCTTTTTACTTCAGTTATTGAATTACATCATCATGGATTTATGTGGAAGGATCTGTCAAATCTTTGTTTCATAAAAATAGCACACACACACACACACACAAACACACGCATGCTCGCATCAGCAATCTTTACCTTATTCTACTCTTTTATCGAGGTGAGACTGGACAAATGTTAGCTGCTTATTTATTTATTTTAGAGATTTGTAAATCTCCTTTCAGTAACGAATATGTAGCATCCATTTTCAAGCAATGATAATTTAATAATTATGCTGTCACTTATTTTCTCTTTGGATTTTTGATATATTCTTTTCTCTGTCTTCTTTTTCTGTCGTCATTTCCTTTAAGGAAAGAGCAAAAACATCACATTACGTGTTAGTGAACAATGGTTCAGTGAATGTCAGTTGGATTTGTATGCACTGCCTGTCTTTGATTTAGTTGTTTGGTTGGTTTGGGGTATAAAGGGACCAAACTACAGGGTCATCAATCCCTTTTCACTGACACAAACAAGGCTCATGGTACAAAAGCACCCAAAACCACACCAAAAAGGAAAACAAATGGAATGAAAAAAAGCGGGGACAACATACACCACTAGGAAAAGTGGAAGAAGGTATTAAAACCATAGAGCATATGGTGTGGGCTGGCTGATCACAATAATAAAAGAGGATGAGCCAGCCACTCTACGGCACATTAAAATGTCCGCCCAAAAAAGACAAGGCGAGATGAACACATGTAGGGAAAAGACTACCACCAAGACAAACAAATGCAAAGAAATTGCGCCAGAGTTGAAATAGAGGGAGGGTGGCGACCTCAGAGAGAAGGCTAAATGCCCACCCTTAAATGGTATGATAAAAACCCCCTCATGAATAAGAATAAAACTAAATCTGTTGTTGAGGCATTGTCGCCCAACACAGAAGGTAGGCTGCTGGGAAGGTTAAAAGACCGCCTCAGAGCTGCTAAAAGTGAGCAGTCCAGCAAGATGTGGATGATAGTCATATGTGAGCCACAGTGACACCGAGGTGGGTCCTCGCGACGGAAGAGGTAGCCATGTGTTAGCCACGTATGACCAATGCGGATCTGGCAGAGTAACAGAGAGACCCTGCAAGAGGCCCACATGGAGGTCGTCCACACATTCTAGTCTCCTTAAGGGCATGCAGTTTGTTGTGCGTAGTGAGATTATGCCATTCTGTCTCCGAAAGGTGTAAAACTTGCGGTATAATAATGATTGCAGATCACTTACAGGGATGCCAATCTCCAGAAGCGGTTTCTGTGTAGCCTGTTTGGCCAGCCTGTCAGCAAGTTTATTTCCTGGGAATTCGATGTGGCCTGGGGTCCACACAAACACCATGGAATGACTGGACCGTCGCTACCAAAGGATGGCAGAGGTAGTTCTGGTCGATAGCCTGCAGGCTGCTCAGGGAGTCAGTACAAAGGAGAAACGAGTCGCCAGGGCATGAGCGGATGTGCTCATGAGCACGAGAAATGGCCGCCAGTTTTGCAGTGAAAACACTGCAGCCATTTGGCAAAGAGTGCTGTTCAATATGTCCTCCATGAACATCCGCGAAGCCAACGTGGCCATCAAACCATCAGTGTAAACCACTTCCTCGTCCCAGTACATGTCAAAAATCAAGAGGAAATGACAGCAGAGAGCTGTGGGGTTAATTGAGTCCTTAGGACCATGTGAAAGGTCCAGGCAAAGCTTCCGCCTAGGTGTACACCATGGAGGTCTATGTGAATGGACCTTGAGCATAGGTGGTAAAGGCAAGGACTCCAGACAGAAGAGATTGGGCCCGGACCACAATCTTAAGCCCTGACCTGGGACTCCGATGCGGGAGATGAACCACCATGGATGGGAAAAGGAGACAATAATTCGGATGTTCAGGAGAACTACGAATGTGTGCAATGTAACTGGCGAGCAGTTGTGCATGCCTAACCTTCAATGGAGGGACTTTGGCCTCCACCAAGACGCTGGTCACCGGACTCGTCCTAAAAGCTCCTGTTGTCAGTCGAACGCCACGGTGGTGCTCTGGGTCGAGTGAACGCAACGCTGAGGGCGCCGCCGAACCATAAACTAGACTCCCATAGTAAAGGCGGGATTGAACTAGGGCTCTGTAGAGCTGCAGCAGCATAGAGCGATCTGCACTCCAATTGGTGTTGCTCAGGCAGCGGAGGGCACTGTGTTATACTGGAGCCAAGGTAGCCCCTGAGGGCCGGCAACCCATATTACATCACAGAGGACGACGTTGTCTATGCCCAATGTGTACCAAAAGCACCATGGTAAACACTGACTATTTACATACAAGATATTGGAAACATACATTCCAAGCACTACTTCCTGCAGGGGGAGCTCGAGCCACAGCCTGGAGGAAGTATCACTACACCAAAACCTGATTGGCTGGAGACAGCTATTTAGGGGATAGAACCAACCCCAAAGTTCAGTTCACGCCAGATGCCGACCTTGTATACTGCAACGTTGAAGATTACGTCTTCGTCTCTGAATTGGACTGTTACTAGTGTGTGTGTGTGTGTGTTGCCACGAACCTTTGTGGAAAATTAGAAGTGAACTTCTGTTTCCCTCAATTAGGAGACTTTTACTGGCATCGTTATTGTTGCCTTTCGTTTGTTGTTCAGTCATCAACTTTGTGAACTTACATCAATAAAGTTGTGTTTGTGAAAAATTGTGAATTGTCAGTCACAACACAAGTGGCGATGCTACGGTGCTCATGGCTGAAGTTGTCCTTCAGCAGCTGTTCCAAAGTGTGCACGACTTACAACAAGGTTTTCAACAGTTTTACAAGAACTCTCAGGACGCACAAGAAAGTTTATTTACAGAACTCTTACAAAGTCGCGCAGTTCCGTCGCCCCCGACGTTTCCCGCTTTCAACGAGGATGCTGAAGACTAGGAAACAAACGAGAAGTGGCTCCAGCAGCATTTTTAAATCCACCATGTTGTCCAGGAGGCTGCTCGTCGTTCCTACTGTTTGTCCTGGAGCCAGTCGAAAGTGTATGTTCTCTTGACGAAACTCCAACCTTGACCTCCGGATTCTTTGACTTTCTCTCAGATTTGTGAAGTTCTCGCAGCTTACTACCGATGATGGTTCCACGTGTTGGCTGCCCATGTCGAATTTTACCAGAGTCGCAAAAAGGCTGCCCAATCCTATCGCCAGTGAGTAGCGGAACTGCAAGGTCTCAGCCGAAAATGTCACTTCAACACACAAGTCTCCAAAGCATCCTCTGCAGACGAGATGGTCCGCAACCACCTCATCCAGGCCGCCCCTGATGCGGATTTCCGGCGCGACGCCCTCAGATTCGATGATCCTACTCTGGACCAGATCATTGATCTAGCATTCAAGTACGAAGTCTCTACAGTGGCCGACAAGCGTTTGGAATCCTGGGCGGAAGTGGCAGCCCTCCGCGACCACAATGCCTTGGAGCCCATCGCATCGCTGGTGGAGGTCAAAGACATTGCCTCCGTCCGTTCTGATGACCAGAGCCAGCCATCCTGTTCTGCACAGCGTCGACAGAGCAGCGCCCCTGTCCAGGAATTTGTGCCCTCGGATGGCTCCGCGGGTCTGGCACAGACCATCAGTGCACGGAGGCCCCCACGCCCTTGCCAGTGCCGCTAGCCCCTCTGGCTGTCGTCCTGCCCAGGATGCTTTAAAAACCATGCATGGGAAGGCTGCCCTGACATGTGGACATATTGTGCAGTGTGTACCCATAACGGATATGTCAGTTCGGTCTGCCGATCTTGGCAGTGCCTGCCTCATTCAGCCAATGGCCCTTGGGGGCCTATACCCATGGATGTCAACCAGGTGCAGTCTTTGGGATCTTCCAAGCTGATGATCAACGTTCAGGTCAAAGGTCAGCCACTGCAGATGTGGGTGGATACTGGAGCAGGGGTCTCACTAAGCAACTATTCCTCTTATGCAGAGATTGGGGCACCCTCCCCCCCCCCCCCCCCTCCGATGCCCACGTCAGTGCCTTCTTACTTATAATAAGCAAGCAATCGCCCTCTTGGGTCAGTTCATGGTTTCCATCATGTATAAATCGGTTAGCCAGGAAGTTACTTTCCTTGTGGTCAACAATGCAGCCATGGCAGATCTCTTTGGGTTGGGTGCTTTCCGGGTCTTTGGCTATGGCATTGATGACAGTGTTCATC
Organism: Schistocerca piceifrons; assembly: GCF_021461385.2. Taxonomy (NCBI): domain Eukaryota; kingdom Metazoa; phylum Arthropoda; class Insecta; order Orthoptera; family Acrididae; genus Schistocerca; species Schistocerca piceifrons. The sequence continues at coordinate 418,955,921 of NC_060149.1, read as the reverse complement.
TGGTATCTTCAAAGGTTCAGTTCCCGCCAGTTGACACCTTGTGCATGGAATTCCAGGACCTCTTCTCGCCGGGTGTCAGCTGTGCTCAAGATTTTCATGTGTCGCTCCAGTTGAAACCGTCTGCCTGCCCGAAGTACTTCTGAGCCCGGCATGTTCCCCACGCCCTCCAGCAGCCTCTTCAACAAGAAATGAACTGTCTCCCCATGGAGGGAGTCGTCACTCCAGTCCGTTACAGTTCGTGGGCGACACCCTTGGTCGTCCTCAAGAGACCAGATGGGCGTCTTCGAGTTTGTGGCGACTTCAAAGCTACTTCAAAGCTTAACCCTCAGCTACAGGTTGAAGACTTTCCATCCCGAATCCCGAGGACCTGTTCTCCAAGCTCGCGGCGGGGACAAATTTTTTTGAAGATCGATCTTGCCAAGGCCTACCTCCAAATACCTTTAGATGAGCCTTCTACTCACTTGGCCGTTGTCAACACACCGTTTGGGCTGTTCCAGTTGAACTGTCGCTAGTGCACCAGTCATCTTTCAGCATTACTTGGAACAGCTCTTGCGGGATGTGCCAGGGTTATAAACTAACTCAACGACATCGTTGTTACCGGCTGTACCGCAGATTAACATCTCAGTCATCTGTGACAATTGTTCCTATGATGCGGACTGCGGGCCTAAAATGCAACCTTGCTAAATGCTCCTTTTTTCAACCTCCTATCTCCTACCTGGGTCACATTTTTTCCCACAATGGCATATTGCCTACCTCCTCCCACATCGCCACTATTACGGCCCTTCCTCATCTGCGCAGCGTCCAACAATTGCGGTCTTTCCTGGGTAAAATTGCTTACTATCAAAAGTTCATTCCCTCTGCCGCCCACATTGCGGCACCCCTCCATCACCTATGCCGAAAGAACGTGCCTTTTCATTGGTCCCTGGCTTGTGAATCGGCTTTCCAAACCTTAAAGCGGTAAAGCGGAGGTTGCACTCTGCGGCGTGTCTCATGCCATATAATCTCTCTCTTCCTTTCCTATTGGCTACAGATGCCTCAGACTATGGTATTGGGGCTGTCCTTTCGCACCGTCTACTGGATGGATCGGAATGCCCGGTGGCGTACATATCTAAATCCCTTACAGAGGCCCAATGCAGTTATTCTCAAATTGAGAAGGAGGCCCTAGCCATCGTGTTTCCCTGTACCAAATTCCTCCCATACCTTTAGGGTAGGTCTTTTCGCTTAATCACTGATCATAAGCCCCTTGTGGCCTCATTTTCCACGTCAGCCCACTTACCCACGAAGACTTCCCACCGCCTGCAGCGATGGGCTCTATTCCTTTCACATTTTATGTACACCATCCATTTCCGGCCCACCTCCCAGCATGCCAACGCCGATGCCTTGTCTCGGCTCCCCTCCCGCCAGGATTTGGCATTCGATTTGTTGGACCTCCTAATTTTCCAGGTCGATGACGCCATACAGGATGCGTTAGCTGCATTCCCAGTCACAGCTGAGAGGGTGGCCACAGCGACGACCACAGATCAGCTCATCCACCTGGTGCGTCGTTATGTTCTCCGCAGCTGGCCAATGCCTCCTCTGCCTCGCGCCCAGGCTGACTTCTGGTTCTTCTTCTCCATCCGCCATCAACTGGTTGCCATAAACGGGGTGCTTCTCCATGCAGAAAATGACGCCACTCCATGAGTCATCGTACCAACTTCCCTGCAGTCCCGGATTCTCCACATCTTACATCTAGGTCACTGGGGTATTGCCCAGATAAAAACCCTCGCACGTCGCCATGTCTTCTGGGTAGGCATGACAGCCAACGTGGAGCGCATTTTTCGGAGTTGTCAGCAGTGTACCCAGGCCCTTACACACTGTGCAGGTCCTTCCAATCATGGCCAGCCGCTTCCCTCCCATGGTAACGCATCCATGTGGATTTTGTGGGACCCTTCCTCGGCACTTACTAGTTACTCGTCACAGATGCCTACTCCCATTTCCCTTTCATTATTTGATGCTCCTCTATCAACGACCCGCAATTTCACAGTCAAGAGTTCGCCAAATTCTCTCACGATAATGGTATCCACCACGTCTTTACCCCTCCTTTCCATCTCCAATCCAAAGGAGAGGCAGAGCGCCTTGTTCGCACTTTTAAAACTCAGATGAAGAAGTACATGGAGGACCGTTCCCTGGTAGAAGCTCTTACCTTATTTCTCAGTACCAACAACGCCACGCCGGTGGGTGAAAAGAGTCGAGCTGAACTACTCCATGGTCGCCAGCCTTGGACCCTTCTCCATCTCCCCCTGCCACAGGTTGGACCTCGAGCCCTGCCAGGCGCTTCTCAATATTCATCTGACTCCAAGGTGTGGGCTCATGGTTTCGGGCCCCGGCCCAGCTGGCTTCCGGGGCTCGTTATCTGGCCCCGTGGTCGACAATTATTCGAGGTATGCTTGGATGACAGGGTGGTTTTGCGTCACTGCAACCAACTGTGTCCTTGTTTCCTTTAGCAGCCACAGCCTCAAACGCCGGCTCCTCTCTCTCTCCCATCGCTGGTCCCTTCCTTGGAACCTATGTTCATGCTCTCTCTACAGTTGGTGGATGATCTTCCTGGAGATATCCAGTGGGTGCTGGCTGCTAGCCCTGTGCCGCTGCTTGCTCTGGGCCCAGGACAGCTCCGGGACCTTCCCATCAACCCACATCCTGGCCCGTCTTTGGCGCCACCTCAGTCGGACAATGCGGTCGTCCCCATGACACTTGCCCAGCCCAACGTCACCTCGCAACCGCCACCACTGTGGCGTTCCAGCCGCCTCGCACGGAAAGCGGTGCCCTACTCTCCGGCAGCTGGGTTCCACCACCTCCTTCGGGAGGACTTAGTGGCAGATCAGCCTACGGCACCAGGCTATATTGGTACTCTCTCCTCCGTGGTCGCCCCTGCCGCACCAGCTTTTCCCAGAAGGGAGGGGTGTTATACCAGAGCCAAGATAGCCCTGAGAGCCGGCAACCCATGTTACACCACAGAGGATGAGGTTGTCTATGACCAAGTTGTACCAAAAGCACCATGGTAAACACCGACTATTTACATACAAGATATTGGAAACATACATTCCAAGCACTACTTCCTGCAGGGGGAGCTCGAGCCACAGCCTGCGGGAAGTACCACTACGCCAAAACATGATTGGCTGGAGACAGCTATTTAGGGGCTAGAACCAACGTCGAAGTTCAGTTCACGCCATGTGTCGACCTCGTGTACTACGACATTGAAGATTATCTCTTCGTCTCTGAATTGGACTGTTACTAGTGTGTGTGTGCGTGTGTGTTACCACGAACCTTTGTGGAAAATTAGAAGTGAACTTTTGTTTGCACAATTAGGAGACTTTTACTGGCATCGTTATTGTTACCTTTCGTTTCTTGTTCAGTCGTCAACCTTGTGAAATTACATCAATAAAGTTGCGTTTATGAACAATTTCGAATTGTCAGTCACAACACATTGAGGTGCTGCCAGCACTTCCACTTCAGCTGATGAAGATGAGGAAGCCACATCAATCGGGTGTCGAAAACCAGTCCTAAGAATCGATATGTCTCCACTACAGTGAGTGGATCGTCATTAAGGTAATGTCCTGGTTCCAGATGAACGATATGACGCTGACAGACGTGCATGACACATGATTTCGCGGCTGAAAACAGGAAGCCGTGGGCTAGAGCCCATGACTGCACCTTGTTGATGGCTCCCTGTAGGCGCCGCTCAGCAACAACAGTACCGGAGGAGCAGTAAGAAATGTAGAAGTCGTCTGCATACAGAGAAGGTGAGACCAAGGGCGCGACAGCTCCTGCTAGACCGTTAATGGCCACTAAAAATAGAGATACACTCAATACAGAGCCCTGCGGGGTCCCATTCTCCTGGATATGGGGGGAACTATGGGAGGCACCAACTTGGACATGGAAAGTATGGAGCGATAGGGAATTTTGGATAAAAATCGGGAGTGGGCCCCGGAGACTGTACTCGTATGTGGCAGGGATATGATGTCGTCTGGTCGTCTCCTAAGCTTTTCGTAAATAAAAAAAGACGGCAACCACGTGTTGGCGTCTGGAAAATGCTGTTCGGATGGCAGACTCGAGGGAAACTGGATTATCAGTGGTAGAGCGACCCTGGAGGAAACCGCCCTGGCATAGAGCCAGTAGGCCACGTGATTCCAGGACCAAACACAACCACCGACTTACCATACGTTCTAACAGCTTACAAAGAACGTTGGTGACGCTGATGTGCTGGTAGCTATCCACATCAAGCGAGTTTTTACCGGGTTTGAGCACTGGAGTTATGGTTCTCTCCTGCCACTGCGATGGAAAGACGTCGTCGCACCAGATCCGGTTGAAGATGACAAGGGGATGTCGCTTGTGGTCAAACGACAGATGTTTGATCATCTGACTGTGGATCTGACCTTACCAAGGTACTGTGTCAGGGCAATGTGCAAGGACGCTGAGGAGCTCCCACTCTGTAAATGAAGCATTATAGGGTTCACTGTGACGTTCAGTGAACGAGACAGCTTTCCTTTCCATCTGCCGTTCGAGGGTGCGAAATGCTAGGGGACTCGAGCATAGTGCTCAGCAAAGTGCTCGGCAATAGCGTTTGCGTAGGTAGATAACAGGCCATTGATGTTAATGCCAGTAACACCTGTCGGGGTCTAGTACCCACAAACACGTCTGATCTTCGTCCAGACTTGGGAAGGTGATGTATGGCACCCAGTGGTCGATACGTCCCTCTCCCAACCCTCCTGTTTCCGTGTTTTTATAAGCTGGTGAACGCTGGCACAGAGCCGTCTAAAAGCTATTAGGTGCTCTAGGGAAAGGTGCCCCTTATGTCGCTGTAGAGCTCGCCGACGCTCTTTAATGGCCTCAGCGATTTCCGGCGACCACCAAGGTACTGACTTTTGCTGGGGGCACCCTAAAGAAAAATGGATCGTCTTTTCCGCCGCAGAAACGATCGTTCTAGTGACCTGCTCAACTACCACATGATGGTACCATGTGGGGGACATTCAACGGTGACTACAGAGGTGAAAGCTTCCCAGTCTGCCTATCTTGGTAGACGTCCAGGGGAATGGCGCTGGGGGATTGACAGGAAGATGGGAAAGTTGTCACTACAACACAAGTCATCGTGGGCTCGCCAGTGGAGAGATGGGAAAGGTCCTGGGCTTCAGATGTCCCCTGCATTTGGGAGGGTAGGTACTTTGGGAGCAATGGAAGGAGATTTTCTCCCTACCACCAAGGGGCAGATGTATTCTAGAGGCCCAGAGGACCCACTGCTTGTGGCATAGAGTGTGGTACGACTGGTACTGGGTGATTTAGCCTTCTGCCACCGAGCAGTGTGTCAGCAGTGCGCAAGTAGCAGCAAGTGGCTTATTTAGAGGTCATATAAGTGTTTTAGTCAAGTTGAAAATTTGTTTGAGTGTTATAAGCGCACTTGTTTAGTTAAATCCGTCAAATCGTTGTGTAGTTTCGTAATTAGAAGGGGCAGATTTGCATTTTAATATCTGTGATGTGTAGAGTCACGTAGTCGTCTCTCATTTGTTTATTTATTTTAAATAGTCTTTGTACGTTACTGACAGTACAGTTAGCCTTCTGCCGCCGAGCGGTGTGTCAGAAGTGCGCAAGTAGCAGCATTACTGCATTTACTAGGCAGTCTTGTATTTTAATAACCATTTAACTTTTGTGTCGAATTGTTTGTGCTCTCTGTAGATTAGTTCAGACGTTCTTTGTCAACAGTATTTAGAATGGATAGGGACTGCGACTGCTGTGTTCGGATGCGGGCTGAGTTGGCATCCCTTCGCTTCCAGCTTCAGGCAATGTTGGCTGCGGTCACACAGCTTGAGGCTGTTGCCCATGGGTGTCACTGTGGCGGTCTGGACAGGGGTTTGTCGGGGACGGCCAGCTCGCCCCACGCATCCCCCGATCGGACTATGGCTGTGGCTGTCCGGGATACTGCCCACATTGAGGCTGACCCCTCACCCATTGTAGAGTGGGAGGTCCTCTCGAGGTGTGGCAGGGTGTGAAAGACACTCCGGAGGGCCAGGCTCTGTCTCCGGCTGATACTGATCTACGGCCGGACATGGCTCCTTGTCCTATTCCAGAGGTTGCCCTCAGTCTGCAAGATCCAAGCGGTCGCAGAGAGTGCACTTACTGGTAGTCGGGAGGTCCAACGTCAGGTGCGTAATGGGGCCCCTTAGGGATATCGCTGCAAGGGAGGGGAAGAAAACCAATGTGCACTCCATGTACATACCAGGGGGAGTCATTCCAGATGTGGAAAGGGTCCTTCTGGATGCCATGAAGGGTACAGGTTGCACCCATCTGCAGATGGTCGCTCATGTCGGCACCAATGATGTGTGTCGCTATGGATCGGAGGAAATCCTCTCTGGCTTCCGGCAGCTATCTGATTTGGTGAAGGCTGCCAGTCTCGCTGGTGGGATGAAAGCAGAGCTCACCATTTGCAGCATCGTCAACAGGACTGACTGCAGACCTTTGGTACAGAGCCGAGTGGAGGGTCTGAATCAGAGGCTGAGACGGTTCTGCGACCGCGTGGGCTGCAGATTCCTAGACTTGCGCCATAGGGTGGTGGGGTTTCGGGTTCCGCTGGATAGGTCAGGAGTCCACTACACGCAGCAAGCGGCTACACGGGTAGCAGGCGTTGTGTGGCGTGGACTGGGCGGTTTTTTAGGTTAGATGGCCTCGAGCAAGTACAGAATGGGCAACAGCCTCAAAGGGTGCGGGGCAAAGTCAGGACATGTGGGGACCAAGCAACAATCGGTATTGTCATTGTAAACTGTCGAAGCTGCGTTGGTAAAGTACCGGAACTTCAAGCGCTGATAGAAAGCACCGCAGCTGAAATCGTTATAGGTACGGAAAACTGGCTGAAGCCAGAGACAAATTCTGCCGAAATTTTTACAAAGGCACAGACGGTGTTTAGAAAGGATAGATTGCATGCAATCGGTGGTGGCGTGTTTGTCGCTGTTAGTAGTAACTTATCCTGTAGTGAAATAGAAGTGGATAGTTCCTGTGAATTATTGTGGGTGGAGGTTATACTCAACAATCGACCTAGGTTAATAATTAGCTTCTTTTACCGACCTCCCGACTCAGCAGCATTAAAGGCAGAACAACTGAGAGAAAATCTGGAATACATTTCACATAAATTTCCTCAGCATGTTATAGTCTTAGGTGAAGATTTCAGTTTACCAGATATAGACTGGGACACTCAGATGTTTAGGACGGGTGGTAGGGACAGATCATTGAGTGACATTATACTGAGTGCACTATCCAAAATTATACCTCGAGCAATTAAACAGAGAACCGACTCATGGAGATAGCATCTTGGACCTACTGATAAAAAAACAGACCCAAGCTTTTCGACTCACTAAGTGCAGAACAGGGAATCAGTGATCATAAGGCCTTTGCAGCATCCCTGAATATGGAAGTAAATAGGAATATAAAAAAGGGAGGAAGGTTTATCTGTTTAGCAAGAGTAATAGGAGGCAGATTTCAGACTACCTAACAGATCAAAACGAAAATTTCTGTTCCGACACTGACAATCTTGAGTGTTTATGGAAAAAGTTCAAGGCAATCGTAAAATGCGTTTTAGACAGGTACGTGCCGAGTAAAACTGTGAGGGACGGGAAGAAACCCACCGTGGTTCAACAAGAAAGTTAGGAAACTACTTCGAAAGCAAAGAGAGCTTCACTGCAAATTTAAACGCAGCCAAAACCTCTCAGACAAACAGAAGCTAAACGATGTCAAAGTTAGTGTAAGGAGGGCTATGCGTGAAGCGTTCAGTGAATTCGAAAGTAAAATTCTATGTACCGAGTTGACAGAAAATCCTAGGAAGTTCTGGTCTTACGTTGGATTAGTAAGTGGATCGAAACAGCATATCAAGACACTCTGGGATGATAATGGCATTGAAACAGAGGATGACACACGTAAAGCTGAAATACTAAACACCTTTTTCCAAAGCTGTTTCACAGAGGAAGACCACACTGCAGTTCCTTCTTTAAATCCTCGCACGAACGGAAAAATGGCTGACATCGAAATAAGTGTCCAAGGAATAGAAAAACAACTGAAATCACTCAACAGAGGAAAGTCCACTGGACCTGACGGGATACCAATTCGATTCTACACAGAGTACGCGAAAGAACTCGATCCCCTTTTAACAGTCTCTAGAGGAACGGAAGGTTTCAAATGATTGGAAAAGAGCACAGGTAGTCCCAGTCTTCAAGAAGGGTCGACAAGTAGATGCGCAAAACTATAGGCCTATATCTCTGACATCCATCTGTTGTAGAATTTTAGAACATGTTTTTTGCTCGCGTATTATGTCATTTCTGGAAACCCAGAATCTACTCTGTAGGAATCAACATGGATTCCGGAAACAGCGATCGTGTGAGACCCAACTCGCTTTATTTGTTCATGAGACCCAGAAAATATTAGATACAGGCTCCCAGGTAGATGTCATTTTCCTTGACTTCCGGAAGGCGTTCGGAACAATTCCGCACTGTCGCCTGATAAACAAAGAAAGAGCCTACGGAATATCAGACCAGCTGTGTGGCTGGATTGAAGAGTTTTTAGCAAACAGAACACAGCATGTCGTTCTCAATGGAGAGACGTCTACAGACGTTAAAGTAACCTTTGGCGTGCCGCAGGGGAGTGTTATGGGACCATTGCTTTTCACAATATATATAGATGACCTAGTGGACAATGTCGGAAGTTCCATGCGACGTTTCGCAGATGATGCTGTAGTATACAGAGAAGTTGCAGCATTAGAAAATTGCAGCGAAATGCAGGAAGATCTGCAGCGGATAGGCACTTGGTGCAGGGAGTAGCGACTGACCCTTAACACAGACAAATGTAATGTATTGCGAATACATAGAAAGAAGGTTCCTTTATTGTATGATTATGTGATAGCGGAACAAACACTGGTAGCAGTTACTTCTGTAAAATATCTGGTAGTATGCGTACGGAACGATTTGAAGTGGAATGATCATATAAAATTAATTGTTGGTAGGGCGGGTGCCAGGTTGAGATTCATTGGGAGAGTCCTTAGAAAATGTAGTCCATCAACAAATGAGATGGTTTACAAAACACTCGTTCAACCTATACTTGAGTATTGCTCATCAGTGTGGGATCTGTACCAGATCGGGTTGACAGAGGAGATAGAGAAGAGCAAAGAAGAGCAGCGCGTTTCGTCACAAGGTTATTTGGTAAGCGTGATAGCGTTACGGAGATGTTTAGCAAACTAAAGTGGTAGACTCTGCAAGAGAGACGCCCTGCATCGCGGTGTAGCTTGCTGTCCAAGATTCGAGAGGGTGCGTTTTTGGATGAGGTATCGAATATATTGCTTCCCCCTACTTATACCTCCTGAGGAGATCACGAATGTAAAATTAGAGAGATTCGAGCACGCACGGAGGCTTTCCGGCAGTCGTTCTTCCCGCGAACAATACGCGACTGGAACAGGAAAGGGAGGTAATGACAGTGGCACATAAAGTGCACTCCGCCACACACCGTTGGGTAGCTTGCGGAGTATAAATGCAGATGTAGATGTACTTTTCACGGTGATGGTAATATAGCTGCAGCATATGTGGATGTCAACTGAACTGGGTAATAGTTCAAATTTATGTTAAGCCTCTTGGAAAGTCAATGGTCCAGGGTCTTGTACTCAATGATTTTTTGCTCCTTTTGGAGTACTGTGCAGTCTGGCGGGCAGGGCGAGTGCTGCTCTCCACAATTGATACAAGTGGGAGGAGGCGCACAGGGAGTATCTGGATGCAGTGGACGTCCACAGTCTCGAAATGTGGTGCTGGAAGTGCAGCAGGAAGACATGTGCCCGAATTTCCAGCATTTAAAGCACCGCATAGGGTACGGCAAGAAAGGAAGAATGAATTGATTGTTGGTGTTAATAACGATCATCTTCCTTTACCTCCTCTGCATTACTGCAGATGACGTGTCACTGAGCACATTTGTTCTGTGCAAGCAGTACACGTGAGGCGCCTAGTTGTTTCCATTGTACTGTGTGGAATATGAAGGTTCTGTTATAGTTCACTAACCTGCTGTCTTCAAGTTGATGTCCTTAGCGCAGAAAACAGCACGCAGGTCGTAGGTTCGGTATCTTGAGGCTGAAACTGACTTTTAGCGAGGTTCTATTCTGAAATAATGTATCACTTCTTTGGGATGCCACTCGCGTATTAAACTATATTATCTTAATACAACACCTTCCGATACAGCAAAGTGCGTGATCAAAGACAATGTTTACGAAAATGTATCTTTGCACTATTTGTGGCACGTGTCTGTGCCTCATGACTGCCGGAGTGAATCTTTTAATACTGAATACTGGCAAACACATCCTGCCACAGACAACAGACTGTACATCTCGACTGCCTAATCCAGAGTGACGAACAGGAACTTAAATAAAAATTGGAAACACATCCTACGACAGACAACATGTCGGTTCTTCTCGACTGCCTAATCCAGAGTGACGAACAGCCAGAAACACTTCGCACGCTATACCAGAAAAGGTGTGACCCGAACGCTTCCGAAGTGCTTCGTCTGCAATTTCGTCAGTCTTTTGTTTTTTATTTAAATTGTTTTTAATAATTCTAAAATGACTGATTGATAGTCAGCTGTTGAGTGAAGTCATTCCAATGAGTAGTTTAACTAATAAGAATAACTGTACTTCAACGTTTTGGCGCCCTTGCTCCGAACACAGCAGCCAATCACAGAGCAGGAACATTATGCAGGCGGTCTTTCTCACGGGAATGGTACCGAATCTAACATCTGTCACAGGTACCTCACACCACATTTCGTCATCTATATACTTCTTGCATCTCCACTGCTCTGGGAACAGCTTCTTGGAGCCTAATATGATGGCTGATTAAGCCAGAAATATTACAAGGGGGAGGGACGCATGGTTTAATTTCACAGTGGTAAACCATCATCTTGACCCTTTCAGGCAATGAATCACCCTCAAATGCCAAGATGAAGGCACCGGTAGCAACCCTGCTGTCTTTCGTTCCCCCATAAACGCGCGGGATAAAATGAGCACCCTGATTTTCTAAATTGGCGTGGAGCTCGTCGTCAGACTGCAAGAGGAGGTCGCGATGGAAAATAAACCCCTGGACCATGTTGAGGGTTTTATGGGGAGTGATGGAAACAGGATTATCACCCAGCCAGTCACAAGCGAGTAACGCCCGGGATTGGGCTGGGGATGCTGTCTAAATCAAGACTGCACCGCTTCTCATCTTGCACAGCACTGTCAGTTCTCCAAACTTATCCTCAAGATGTTCAACAAAAAATTGAGGCTTCATAGGTAGAAAGGAATTCCCGTCCATTCTGCTACAGACTAAATACCGCGGCGAATATGGCTCTCTTCTTTCTGTAGCCCTACGTTCCTACCATGGTGTAGTGAGGGAGGGAAACGATTTACAGTCATATTTGTCAGCATTGTACGCGATCTTGCCCTTCGTAGAGGTTGCTGGCGCCGTATGGTCACCAGCAGGAGTCATCTGCCCTGATGCCACCCACTCTGATCAGGGGCTCTCCCCACAGGCGCCACCCAGCCACAGCAAAGGCCACCTGGCTTGATGGCCGTTGCTGGGAGTCCTGATATCCCAGGAAGACAGGCATCTACTCGTTGGCATACATAGGAAGTTTACAGCTCAGTCATCAGCAGTGCGACCCTTGGGTACATGGCGACCCCACTATAACAGACTGGCTACCGTGCCGGATATTGGGTGCAGAGAAGTCCAATACTGTCATGAAGACGAAAGAGGACAGGAGATAATGGAAGAAGATGACATACCCCAGAAAGTGTCCTCACCCAAAGAGATGAATTGCAGGTGGAGATGCAAAGCCATGACAAGAGGTTCAGGAGATCGAATCTAAGGGCACTATGGATAACTCATGCAACACGTTAAGGCATCCTTCCCCACATGGGCTGCTCTTCTGTAGAATTTGGAAAGTGGCAGGTCAAACCATAAAATGGGACCTGAACTTATAGGGCCGAATAGTGTGAGACTCCATTTAGTCGCCTCTTAGGACAGGCAGGGATACCCCAGGCCTATTCTAAGCCCCAAACCTGCAGGGGGACTTTGATTTAGTCACAGCCTTCTGTAGAAAACCACAACAGCACGATGAAGCTTCATTATATATTAGTAGTGACCTACATCTGCAATGTAGTGACCTTAACATTGCTGATTACTGTATAGAAAGCGTGCTTGAGGATGATAAATGCTACTTCCAAGAATAAAACTCATAATAGTATCAGTATGCCATACTCTAGATCGTGACTGTGAATTTTTTACACAGTTCTTAGGAAAAGTGCTATTCCACTTTGAAAAATTATCTAAATATAGAATATTAATCTTTGGAGATGTGAACACTGATATAAGGCTAAAGACAGCAAAACAACTTTATCTATAAAATATGTTACGATCACGTGACCTATACTGCATTAATAACAATCCAACATGTCAGTATATTATTCAATACTAATTTCCTTTCAGACAGTGAAAGTATATGGTTAAAATTAAAAGTTAATAAGCCTATATCTGACTGCCTCAAACTAAAGCATATTAGGTTACTGTATCATCAAAATACTGACAGTGACAGGATACAGTTGCGGATTATTAGATGGCATCACATCCTGCTTGAAAGTGAGAGTGTTGAGGATGCCTCTGCAGTTTCTATCAATGTATTCAAAGACATTTTCAAGACCTGTTGAACAGAGCTTGGAAAAGAAATAGTGCAACCACCCGAAAACATGACTCTACATTCAAGTGGTTCATACCCACTCTGCAGACAAAGCGAGTTACATTGAGTTAAATAGTAAATACAGATAAGAAATCAGGTTAGCAAAGTGTAAAGCAAATGACATTTACATTAGTAAGTCTCACAACAAGTGTAAAGCTGTAGGTAAAACCTGAACTGGGCACCAGCAAGAATAATAAAAGTGGCGACTGTAATGCTTATATCACACCAGATGAATTCAATGCCTATTTTGTGAATGCTTGTGACATACGTTCCTCTATCGCAGCTGAGTTATGTTAAAAATGAGTGGTCACACCACTGCACAAAAAAGGAGATAAGTCATGTCCAAGTAATTATCGATCAGTTTCTCTAATACTCATTCTATAGTAGAGCACTGTATGCAACTCCAAATCCATAAGCATCTATCTGCCAACGACATTCTTAGTGATTCTCAATATGGAGTCAGACCTGGCTTATCGACTGTGAAAGCAGAAGAAAATATTGTTTCTGTCAATGCCATACTTGTAGGCGTGAAAAAAATCTTCCGACTCTGTCAGCCACAGAATTCTGTTAACTCTTACGGTTTTAAAGGCGAAGTTCTATCTCTGATTACATCTTATCTCAGTGAGAGAAGACAAATTTTACATATTAACAAAAACAAATCAGAGACTCTGTGTGTAATGCATAAACAGGAATACAATTATTTAATATGTTACCACCTACAGCGCACATTGCATCACTGAATGTCTGCAGAAATATTACAAAAAGGTTGCATCGACAAAACGCCTTCTATATTATACACTCCTGGAAATTGAAATAAGAACACCGTGAATTCATTGTCCCAGGAAGGGGAAACTTTATTGACACATTCCTGGGGTCAGATACATCACATGATCACACTGACAGAACCACAGGCACATAGACACAGGCAACAGAGCATGCACAATGTCGGCACTAGTACAGTGTATATCCACCTTTCGCAGCAATGCAGGCCGCTATTCTCCCATGGAGACGATCGTAGAGATGCTGGATGTAGTCCTGTAGAACGGCTTGCCATGCCATTTCCACCTGGCGCCTCAGTTGGACCAGCGTTCGTGCTGGACGTGCAGACCGCGTGAGACGACGCTTCATCCAGTCCCAAACATGCTCAATGGGGGACAGATCCGGAGATCTTGCTGGCCAGGGTAGTTGACTTACACCTTCTAGAGCACGTTGGGTGGCACGGGATACATGCGGACGTGCATTGTCCTTTTGGAACAGCAAGTTCCCTTGCCGGTCTAGGAATGGTAGAACGATGGGTTCGATGACGGTTTGGATGTACCGTGCACTATTCAGTGTCCCCTCGACGATCACCAGTGGTGTTCGGCCAGTGTAGGAGATCGCTCCCCACACCATGATGCCGGGTGTTGGCCCTGTGTGCCTCGGTCGTATGCAGTCCTCATTGTGGCGCTCACCTGCACGGCGCCAAACACGCATACGACCATCATTGGCACCAAGGCAGAAGCGACTCTCATCGCTGAAGACGACACGTCTCCATTCGTCCCTCCATTCACGCCTGTTGCGACACCACTGGAGGCGGGCTGCACGATGTTGGGACGTGAGCGGAAGACGGCCTAACGGTGTGCGGGACCGTAGCCCAGCTTCATGGAGACGGTTGCGAATGGTCCTCGCCGATACCCCAGGAGCAACAGTGTCCCTAATTTGCTGGGAAGTGGCGGTGCGGTCCCCTACGGCACTGCGTAGGATCCTACGGTCTTGGCGTGCATCCGTGAGTCGCTGCGGTCCGGTCCCAGGTCGACGGGCACGTGCACCTTCCGCCGACCACTGGCGACAACATCGATGTACTGTGGAGACCTCACGCCCCACGTGTTGAGCAATTCGGCGGTACGTCCACCCGGCCTCCCGCATGCCCACTATACGCCCTCGCTCAAAGTCCGTCAACTGCACATACGGTTCACGTCCACGCTGTCGCGGCATGCTACCAGTGTTAAAGACTGCGATGGAGCTCCGTATGCCACGGCAAACTGGCTGACACTGACGGCGGCGGTGCACAAATGCTGCGCAGCTAGCGCCATTCGACGGCCAACACCGCGGTTCCTGGTGTGTCCGCTGTGCCGTGCGTGTGATCATTGCTTGTACAGTCCTCTCGCAGTGTCCGGAGCAAGTATGGTGGGTCTGACACACCGGTGTCAACGTGTTCTTTTTTCCATTTCCAGGAGTGTAGAAGAATTTAAAATATGTAATAAAAATGATCTAACCTACTGAAGCTGCCATACGATATAAGCACTGTGATTACAGAAGAGTCCGATTGCACCCGCCTGTGTGGGCCCATGACGTCATCAATATGGCGGAAATGGCCATTCTAAGAGTCTCTAATATGGCACCTATGACGTCATAACAAAAAACACGGCAACAAATACGAAAATACATATATATAAGACAATAACATCTCCCCCCAAAAATAAAATCAAACTAACGGGACAACCACGGGAAATGGGGAGTTTTACAGTGGAGACAAGCTAAATATAACAGTACAAAGGTACACCACGATCCCAAAACCCGCAAAATGACGGAAAAAAATTAAAACATTCTGCTACACCAATATAATCTACGGGAATCGGACATTTCCCTTGATCTATATAGCTCAACAGCAACAGTCGAACCACAAAAAACACCTACAGCTACGAAAATTGGAATCTGACATTACCCTTGACCTATATAGGTCAACCATAGCTGATGATACCACAACACCAATAGCTACAACTACGAAAATTTGAATTGGTCATTTCCCGTGACCTATATAGGTCAGCCAAAACTATTAATACCAGAAAACCAACACCTATAACTACAAAAAATAAAACCGAAACCACAACACCTCAAACACCTAAGAATTAAACATTTCTACATAAAATAAAACACAATCAATACACAAAACACAGAACCCGAATAGAATAGACACAGAAAAAACAGTTACTACCAACAAATTCAGGCACTGCAAACTAGGTCAGCCACTCCATCCCCCACCTCCCCCCCCCGCCAACCCCCCCCCCCCCCCCCCCCCCACACACACACACATACACACACATATGTACTCTGGTCTGAGACGCCGGAATTCTGGTCAACCTCATGTTCTTGCGACAAATACTACACTTCACAATCTCAGCAATTAGTCCAAATAACTGCAAGAGTTCAATAACATGCAACATGTCCTTCTCCATCTCCGACCGCAACATAGCACTGTTATACCTAACAACAGAAGCCACACAATAAATAAAACGTCTTACTACACCATAAACAGCAAACCAATAACATCTAACGAAAACACCAAACACATAAACAAAAAATATTATTGAAAAAACTTTCAAACCTCACGTCCAGAACTATAAACACTACCAATGAATTCACAAATCCAACACCAAAGCTCAAATGAACCCAGTACAATACATTACACACACACACACACACACACACATACACACACACACACACACACACACAAGCGCGCACACCACCACCACCACCAGAGGGCACCACAAACACAACACAACAAACTCATAAACTCCGTGCTGTATGACGTCACACACTACACCACCCTTGCGCCACAGGTCAAGGCACACGGGTGGTTTCCGATTTGGACTATTCCGAAAGTATTATTGTATCTTCATGTTGCCTTTTATTTTCGCAATGCAGTCATACTTAATGTTTAACATGTATGAAACACATTTCATTTATATTCATTGAGATGTTTTCCTCAGCATGTGCAGAGTGTTACACAGACTGTTTCTCCTTTTGTCATTCTGCATGATGCATTTATATTTAATGACAGCTGAATGTCTCCAGGATAAACCTTATATATTCCTTGAACATGTTAAAAGTTGTATGATTTATTATGTAGCTATGTAAAATGACAATCAAATATTGGTTGTACTCCGATTGGATTTGAGTTAAGTAATAGATCGGAATTACTTATCTAAATACCTGGTAGTTTCTAGCATTAACATACATTTCACTACCAGTTGTAAGTAAGGATAATATCACTATTTTTTACCATTAGCTTTTTAGAAAATTCACCAAAGCCACAGAGGGCACAAATTCAAAAGTTTCACTACGAGTTACGTAAAAAACCACGCGCAACACTGCAACCACTCTATATCCAAGGTTTTAGTGACTTCCACCGTATAAATTCAAATTAGGCGTGCAAACACAAAATATAAAATTTCATGGCGAACCTTGGTTTTGTGGGGGCGTTAATACTCATTTCGTATTTCACTGGCGCGCAAATATTCACAGATTCAATGAATTCCACATTACAAAATTAATGAACATGAAATATTAAATGTCAAGGTGAATCATAGCTTTGTGGGGATAAAAGGAGGCAACACAGAAAGTTTCACGGTTCGCTGAACTGGTACGATTTGTGGCTTTTGCAGCTCCCAGCCGTCACGTGGCGAATATTTCTTTCGTTTCTCCAATCATTCACTATCACATAAATGTTTTGTAAAAGTCAGAAGTTAATTTCCGATCGATTCGCGCCGCACGCTTCCATTGGCTGATGGTAACTTGGTTCTCATTGGTTGACTGGACTATCGAAACCCGTCTTTGAAATAGAATGTACTTGTGCCTTGTCGAGGAAAGAAGCCCACTGGATGCACATACAAGGAGCTATTTCCAACCGCGAAAGATAGTGCCACTTTGCGCTTCTCTTTTCTTGTCACTGTTTTGCGGGATGGAGGAGGAGAAATACCAGTTCATCTGTAGTATTCGCCGTGGTTTAGCGGTTGTAGATGCTGGTTGCAATGGGATTATCTGTTTGTGAAATTTGCTTATTTATGGTACTTTGTAATTTACTTGACAGGTCTACATATATATGAACTTTGCTCTGATGTAGCAAACAGTTCAGCTCTGATTGTACTTTAATTTTGTTCAATAAATGTGCTTTCGGTATTTAGTGTTTCTTTTTCTTGACAGCCCTACTCGTACAACCAGTAGCGGTAATTGATCCCTAATTCTGTGTTACAGTATTTCTGTCAAAAAGATGTGCCAATACATCTTTAGTAGCATAATAACCACCCTCATGTACATCTTCAAATTCCAGGACATCGAGCTAATTTATTAATGGTATCTTTCAGCGGTACTTACTTTGATGTTGAAAAGATCTGATGCGAAAATGTAGTATTTATTTGATTACGATGTATGGTTTATCTGTAACTCGATCAGTAAAAGCTTGCATTACATTTTTTTCTATAGTACATCAAGGGCCAAACTTACATCACGTTCTTCAATATTTCACAGGTGTTTTTTTTATTTATTTTTTTAGCTGTCTCCAGACCTGTACATATTTTGTGTAGGACAGTTTGTCCTGCAAAGAGCATCCCCTATATGTCGGGTGTATAGGGCATATTAAGGTCTTGTTCTCAGAATTGTTCTGTGTGTTAAGTGGCCGTTCAGGGCTGTTATAACTGCAGCGCGTTGTAATGCTTCATAATATGTGAATGAAAATCCCCCAGTGATGCAGCTATTATTTTGAAACCAAGACTGGGATAAAGCCAGAAAATATGGGGCATTTACACGCTATTGGACTGGTGACGTTCGATTATACTTGTTAAGACGCTTTATATGTGTTTTGTACTTGTATTCGGTTTTTTCATTTTGCTGATATGGCCTTGGATGTTTTATTGATTTCTTATGCCTCTAAATAATCATATTGACTATTCAGTGGTCCCAAGAACAGTATAATTAGCTATAATTTCAGACGTATTGCGATCTAATGCCTCAGATAGTACAACACCGTACTGTCACAAACCCTATATTCCCTGCGATATTGTTATACTAGATGAAGTATAACTGTTACAAAAACTGTTTCTGAAACTTAACGTTTCGAATGAAAAGTTGATAATGACTGACCTGAGCTGTTCTTATGGATCGAAAGATTATGGCCCTTCTTGTCATATCGAAAGTTCACATCATTTGATGCACGACGTTTTGTTGGCGCCAAATGGCAAGCTACATTTTGAGATTAATGTGAAAACGTTTACTTTCTTTATTGCCAACTGAATTTGAAACACAATAGTGTCTCGACCTCTATCTGTTGCTGCGCATCGACCTGAGATAATTATGAGCAAAGACGTCACGCTAAGGTGGAGTTCGTCTGCTAGTGCGTGGTGTTTGCTGTTTTCTTAAACGTCGATCAATATGTGGGATTTGGTTGGCGCCGTGTAGAATTTGCAATGCCTCAAGTAAGTAACATTTTGTGATAGTTATCATGTAATACAGTTACAATACGTGTGAACAAACTGACAAGGAAGTTTCTGTTATACACCAAGATGTTGACATATAGTTGTAGCGACATTTGTACTTTATTTGGAAATAGAACTAGTTTTCAAGATGTTGAATTATAGTTGTAACGACAAGTGTGCTTTATTTGGAATAGAATTAGTTTTCATCATTTTAGCATGTAGTCTTTCTGTCGGTATCTTGATATAATTTTAATTTTTCAGGTTTTTCCATCTGTTAAGATATGGAGTTTAAGTTTAATCTTATGTGCTGTTGTCACCTGTTGTTACTCAGCGGCACATATCGAGAATGACGACAATGTGCTACACATAGGAGGAATATTTCCTATTGGAGGAAAAGGTGGCTGGCAGGGTGGTCAGGTAACACGCATTATGAAAAAGTATTGTTAATGTGTGAGTAGTGTATTGTTTCCTGTGATTTTTGTAGCCAGTTAAGTTAGGGAAGTATAAAACTGCCACTGATCCACACAGGCCGATTGAGAACAGTGTGGTCATATTCAGGGTCTCACATTTATTTCTGCTACCAGGCTGTGCAGTTTGGGAAGGTGCACCAGTCAATTTGAAATACATGAATGGGAAACCTCCGATTTAACCTAGTTAGTATTTTTTCCCCTTATGATTTCAGGTCATTTGAGTTGCCGAGTTGTGAGTTTAAGCACAACCTTAATGGGAGAGAAACTAGTTAGTTAATCTGTGATTTAATATGAAGAGTGAATGTGTAATATAGATGAACTAACAGTCATGCAATTTTTAAGAGAGATGAAGATGCTGATGTTACTGACACTGAATGCCATGTCTCAACAGAGAGAAGCCTTCAACAGACCCAACTTTCAAAATATTTTGTTTGTGAATTATTAGATGTCATTGTTGAAGCATTATGTTGAAGGTATAGACATATTCCTGTGTGTGTGCTTTTTTGAGAGAGAGAATATTGAATGTGGACTAGTAATGTCTAACTAGGTAACTTTTGCTGTGCATGCATTTGAAAAGGGTGTTTGTCATAATTTCTAAAACAGTTTTTCTTTCTCAGATAGTCACAGCATAATTGGTAGCTGATAGCATCGAGTTGTAGGTTTGGAAACTGTTTAATGGGACTCAGTTTTGCAAAATGAGTTTTAATTAGAATTTTTCCGAATAATTGCCTTGTTTTATAACTGAAATAATGATGTAGCAGTCTGTTACAGGATTACAGTGCAGGGTTGAAAGCATCTCCCTTGATTTTTACTTCTTAGGTGTCTGTTACATAATCTGTGGTGATTGTTGTGTGTTTGGATGTGTTCTATGTATATTGTATGTGTTGTAAATCTGTTTTCATATTTAAAAGATTGATTTTAAGTGTAAGATATTCTAGACTGAATTGGCTACTGTAGACTTCTACTTTCTTTAAATTGAAGACTTGTATTTCTTTGTAGGCATGTGAACCAGCTGCTAATCTTGCCCTGGAAGATGTAAATGCAAGACCAGACCTACTGCCAGGATTCACACTCAAATTACATTGGAATGACAGTGAGGTAAGCACCCATACAGTATAATTTAGGGACTAGTGTAGCAGGGGATACAACCTGTCGGCTTTGGACAATGTCACAAGTCGCCAATCGAGAAACGATTCTTCTTAGTGTTGTAGCTCCCTTCAGTGGCTGATAAGTGTTTTTTGGCTTTTTTAAAAAAAATCTCACGAGATAGAATAAACAGATCCACTTTATTAAGCAATCAGTAAAAAAACGAAACAAACATAACAGCAAAAGCGAAAATGGTAAACTGCTCTCTGGCGACTTGTGACGTCATTGTCCAAAGCCGACGGGTTGTATCCCCTGCTACACTAGACCCATAATTTATGTTTAAAAGTCATGGTACAAAACAATTGTCTGAACAGTTGTCACCATTAGCTGGTTGCAAATAAATGTTACAGTTAAAATAGAAAAACTATTTTCGTGAAAACAGAGTGACAGTTTTGAAGCAGTTATCGTGGTCAGTAGATCTATATAACTACCATCTGAAAGGCAAAGACATTCATGGTCATTTGTGAATAATAGCTGATACTGGGTCGACAGAAGCGTCCGATCCCACGCGTTAGCTTTGACCCGTGACTTAAGGGTGTTGTGTGTGACGTCATGACGGTGCAGAGTTTGGTTTGAGTGTGGCTGTTTCCAGTTCTGTTTTATCTTATTTTATTTACTTTTCAGATCTGTTCGTTCTATCTTGTGAGATTTTTTTAAATTTAAAAACACTTATTACTTATTTTAATTATCTGTTTCCTTCAATTTCTGTTTTAGTTTATTATATTTATCTTTCTGATCTGTTCGTTCTATCCCGTGAGATTTCTTTTTTTAAAGACAAAAAACACTAATCAGCTACTGAAGCATCTTTATCTTCTATGGGTTGCAGGGGTTATGACCCCTGGGGAGGTGGGTGGGTATTCATGCATGGCTGTCTTCACTTACACGCTGTAGCTACGCCAGGCGTCTAAATTTGTTTATATTTAGTTTGCCCCCCACCCAAAACACCCCATTTCCCGCGCTTGTCCCGTTAGTGTCATTAGGCTTCTTGTGGAAAGTGTGTGTGTGTGTTTTTGTTTCCGCCATATTTGTGACCTCATGGGTCAAACAAGACGGGCGGGATCGGACGCTTCCGTATTTCCCTGATACTATCTCACTGCTGTTATTGGTATATATTAATGAACTACCAGAGTAGTTCAATACTATTTGCAGGTGACACAGACATTTTAATTAAGGGAATGGATGTAGAAGAGGCTACACTTGAAGCAGAAAGTGTATTATGCAGACTAGAAAATGGGTTCAGAAATAATAAACTGATAATAAATTTAGAAAAAATCATGAGCTGTAAAAACAGTTGACCAAAATGATGAGATAATCTTAAAAAATTAAGGACTACAGACTTGAACAAGTACCATGTGTAAAATTTCTGTTTCCATATAGATGATAAATTGGACAGAGTACGTCAACAGCATAAGCAGTACATTTAAATCGGGCTGCTATGCACTATAGAAGTTAGCCAAAACTGTAATAATTAGTTCTCAAAATATTTTACTTTACCCACTTTGAATCAATGTCATTAGGAAAAGAACTATGGGAAAGCTCAGTACATATGAAGAAGGTACACATCGTACAGAAAAGGGCTATATGCATAATGACCAATGTAAAACGATGAACAGGCTGCAGATAAAAATTTAGACCAAACATTTTAACAGTAACAGATATTTAGATATATAAAATAATAGTCTGCATCTCGTGGTCGTGCGGTAGCGTTCTCGCTTCCCACGCCCGGGTTACCGGGTTCGATTCCCGGCAGGGTCAGGGATTTTCTCTGCCTCGTGATCACTGGGTGTTGTGTGATGTCCTTAGGCTAGTTAGGTTTAAGTAGTTCTAGGGGACTGATGACCGCAGATGTTAAGTCCCATAGTGCTCAGAGCCATTTTAACCATTTTTTATAAAATAATTGCAGAGGCTAAGAACAACATCTTAAGATAAAGAGGTTCATCAACATGAAACAAACTGTTGGAAACTGTAAGCAATCCAACACAGAATAAGTTGCTATGAGAGAAGTGAGACATATGTGGGGGATGTATCTATTCACTTGCCTTCTGAACAGTACTAGCAAAATAAATATTCATATTTTTAGAACACAGCCAGAGAAATAATGGAGAAATATCAATTTTATTTGGTAAATGAATTTACTGCGTATTGCAAAGAACACTCAACTATGTGATAAGAAGTAACCACCAGTCAAATAAAAATTTATGTATGTAAATTTAAATGCAAGGGAAATATTCATGTACTGGGAAAAAGAGCTAAATACAGTGTACAAAATTATAAATGTATTAGGCTGTAATCTGTGCTATAAATGCACTAAGTTGTAGTAAATTGTTATTGTATATTTAATGTCAATGCCTGTATGTAATGATACAACATGTATCTCCTTCAGTTCATTGGATGGCTAAATAAAAAAGTAAAATAAAATGCTCCTGTTAGTGGAAATCTCCCAAAATCTGTAAATGAACAATTTTTGTGTTATTTTGCATTGCATTTTGTCATCCATTCTACAATAGTGCTAAACATTTGTAAACATTTGTAGCTGAAGTAATTTTCTATACATAGGCTACATTACCTCCCTCCCTCTCTCTCTCTCTCTCTCTCTCTCTCTCTCTCTCTCTCTCTCTCTCTCTCTCTCTCTCTCTCTCGCAGAATTGTTTCCCCCACTATTAATGGCACATCCAAAAAAAGTTTCTCTGCTGATCATGTAATTTTTATGGGAATACTTTCTGTGTTGCAGTGTGAACCTGGCTTGGGAGCATCAGTCATGTACAACTTGTTGTACAATAATCCCCAGAAGGTGATGCTTCTAGCTGGCTGCAGCACAGTATGCACAACTGTTGCAGAAGCTGCAAAAATGTGGAACCTTGTAGTAGTGAGTACATTTTCGTTGTTGACAAAATTTCTATACAAATTCTTAGTCTGCAGAGGAATAGTGACCACGTTCAGCATATTTTCTGTAAGTAGTAGGTATTTTAGTGCTTTCAGACAGTGATACCTTTTTCATTTGAAACTGTGGACTGTTGTTTTCCTTATTGTGAATGGAAATGCATATTAGTGGTATGAATTTCTCTCACTGCGAAACCAAGGTCGGCTAATATTTACATACCAATCTTTGTCCACGAGTCTTTACTGTTCTTACAATATAATTTTTATTTCTGAAGTGCGAACTTCTCCGGAATACTTGAATATTATGCTACAGTATACTCATGGATGTAATTCCCTCCCCTCATTTGAATTTAAATAAAAGTTGGGTGAATTTTTTGTTGCTTATAGTCCTCTGTGGCATGCTTTATCCATGAAATCGAGCAGGAGAATTGAAAATGGATGTATTATTTATAGTAAAAAAATCTCACTAACAATTTACATATGCCTCCTCTGAAAAATTGAGCTATGTTTGATGTTAATGCCTCTGTATGGAGTTTGTGCAACTGTCAAAATAATTAACTAGTAGTATCCCTTCAATTTTTATTCTGAAAGTAGAGTTTGTACACAGATGCTGTATGTAGAGTACCCATGAACCCTATTTGAAAGTTGACTCAGTTTATACAGTCAACTGTGAAGTCTCTGCAATTATAGTAGTTAGGCATGGTGAAACTGGGAGCATGATAAATAGTTATGCCATGTACCCAGATTTCATCTTCCAAGACTATGTGACCAATGTTTGCAGATGGAATTATAAAATTACTTCTAGGAAAATATAATTTTTTTATTTTTTCCCCATACCCTATTGTATTACCCCTGATGAATGAACATACTCTGCTGAAATATTTTTAAGTTTTGTCAGCACTGTGCTATTATTACTTTATTGTAGGTGATAAAAATAAGTGCTTTGCTGAATAGTATAAAATGTGACAGCACTATTAATGCGATAACTACTCACAAAAGATGACCATACCAAAATGGTACTGGTGACAGAGATATAGTGAATATCAAACTATTTTAACTGGGGTATATACCAATTTGTAGCACCCCAGAACTGTATACACTGTGATTTTTGTAATGAATTCTCCAAAGAAGAGATTTTTATGAAAAAGGATTTACTTCTTTCCAAATCTTGTTCTCATTATTTAACTGACACCTTAGAACAGCGAAGTAATGTGTGTGATTAATAAAGAAATGAACTAAAAGGGACAACATATTGAACCATACAAAATACTATTCATTTTGCTTCTGTATAAAGTTGAAAAATTCTTTTTCTACAAGGTTAAATTGAAAATATCTTTGCTCTCCGTACTAAAGTTGTTCCTCTGTCAGTACCAATAATAAGTTTGTTTATAGTGTTCATATTAATACTCACTTTTGTTTCAAATATGTTGCATAGTACTTTATTGAATAAAATGAAATTATTGTGGAAAATAATTTACTTAACTCATTGTGAAGGCTAATATTTTGAGATTTGTGTTTGGCGTAGGTTGTCATTGTTTTGTTCATATCGACAGATGTTAGTTTCTAGTTTCACTAAGTTTCTGTATTCATTTATTCTGATCTAAGGTCAGATAGTCTTTATATAGCATAATACTATTTTATTCTAAAAAGAGATGCGAGGACAAATACGAGTGGGACCTCTTCCCGAAGACAAAAGTTTACGAACATGGCAGGTAAATAAGTACGTATTATTTCTTTAGCTTTTGCTATCAATCTCCATAGTTAAGGAGAGGAAAAACAATAGCAATTCAAGAGGAAAGCCTTAGGAAAAGGTCCATTCTGTACAAGTAAATTGAGGAACATGTCAAAAAAATAGCACAGTTAATTACAATATCTCTTGAACTGGAGCTGCACAGAATATCAGAGTAAATATATCACTAAATATAAAATGTTTTAAAGCAACACCACTTCTTGTGACAGTTTTTTAGTAGGTGGTGTTAGTTTGTTTTTATCATTCCTATGTGCTACGGGATTATTATGTTCAGTATTAATTTTTGATACTCTTCTGTAAAAGTTTTACTAAACATAAGTTTGGATACAGTTATACATATCAGTTGTTGGCAGTGTAAGTGTCATGGGATCAGTACTTAAAATTAAGCCATTAGATGGCTGTTGTAGGTAGCACAAGAAATATGGGATAGGACATTTATGTTGATACATGCTTGGAGCACTACATGGTCTGGGCAATATCAAATTCCTTAGATGTCCTCTGGGTTTTCCAGAAAAATAAATTGAGGTGGATAATGGTTTGGACTGCCTCTTCAGATCTGATGACCATTTGAAGTCTTAGATTTCATTGGGTGTCTGTTGGAAACACCATATTAGTGCTAGACTGCTGAACCTGATCATCATTATTGTACACTCTGATCCACTAACACAAGCAGCACCCAAAGCAGAATTACTTAATAACTGTGTTGTAAGATAGACATCAGACAATGAAAATTGCTCTTGCAGAATATTGAAGTGTCTCTTAACCCTTTTGCTACTCTGGGCATTGTGTACGTGTATATGCATGCAGCTTGTGTTTTCCTACAGTGCTACAGACATCTGTATGCATCCTGAGCTGCTGACCTCTTACTGCTGCGGATGACTTACTTCCATATGTCGTTGAATAAAAAGTTTAGAATATTTATTTATCATACAACATATATATCTCATTGTGTGCTATCATTTCCAAAAAACCTAAATTCAATATCTTGAATCATTTGAGATGTGATGATAGTTATGACCACATTATTTGCAATGCGCAAGTTCGTGAAAGAGTGCCCCTTTCGCAACCTCTGTTGGATATAAAACTCGAACGAAATGAGGTATCATTCTGCTCTGTTTTAAGTAAAGTTCCAATATCTTGTCTGTTTCATTCACTGAAATGTATGAATTAGTCAACCATATGAAAAGGTTACGCAGTGTGCTTTTACCTCTGCAAAATCTTAGGAACTATGGCACACAATGAAAAGAAATTCAGTTATTTATTGTGCAGAGATATCAGACTGTAAGATGTGCAAAAATCATTTTTCTTTTTCAACTAAGTTTCCAAAAATCTATATAAGTATTTCATATCGGCCGTAATGCCATCCCTCAGCACAGGCACCAGCATTTGGTAAGTAATACAGTCCTAATGAAAGCTGCCATGAGCATGGAATGCAGAGAGCGCATCTGTAGCAGCAAAGAGTGTAATAGTTTTTGGAAAGTACAACTGCATTTTTGGTAATTAACATTAAATGTATGCTTGTAACACAATACAAATGTGGATCAAGTTCAGTGAAGGTAAGATCCATCAGGGAGTAGACAAAATTTTTCCTAACCTTCACTTTTTGAGAGATCAGTTTTTATAATCAGTGGTGCACTATTTGTTTCTATCTGTTAAGTTTTATGTTTGTGTTTGCAGTATCATCCACATGTTGAAAAATGTATGTGACATTGTCAGTCAGTACTGAGAGATTCCCAAAACAAAATACTGTACTGTTGAACGATTAATATGACTGAATATTTATTATGCAAATACAAATACCATCATGTCAAGGATGTGATTTGTCATGAAAATGAGTGGAATTAGCAAAAAGTAATATACACCTTTCCAAGTTACTTCCTTATGTTTACTGCTCTATTGGCAAAACTGTTGTGCAAGACACTAACTTTTTTTTTAAATGGTTCGTCTCCAGTGGTCATGTTTCTGCTCTGGTATTACTTTACAAACAGGGCACCAGTGAAAGCCTTCACAGGTTTCACAAGATCCAGGAAAATTGTTAATTGTATTGGCTATCTACAGAAGTGAGGTAGTCGTAGAGGACTTCAGTAACATTAGAATCATACCTTAAGGTTTTTTTTCACTACAGGGATTTAACAGGCAGCAAAATGAACCATAAAATTCTGAAGTTAGTTTTCACAGTTTTGTGATAATGGAATGTTTTGAAAGAAGATTTTTATCAACTGTCATATGGACAGAAAGAGAGGAACTGTGTAAATGTATTCAGAAAGAACATTTGCAAAATCGCTACGCTCTCGACTGACAAACTGGGACCCTGGAAAGAGTGGGTTTTGTATTATGTTTGTGATACCATGTTGAGTGTAGGTGAAAAAATGTGTGTTCAATACTGACTTTATTAAGGCTGTGTTTGATATAGTGGGTGAAACAGAACTGGTATTTCTAGTAACTTTGTCTATTGTATGTAGTGAAACGTCCCAGTTGAGGATGAGAAAATAACTGTTGTCTGACTTTTTAAAAAGTCAAGGCACAAATGTTTAGAATTATCTTCATATACCCCTTTTCTCCAATTATATAAAATGAGGTTTCTTCCCAAATTTGTCATTCGAAAAATATGGGGTCATCTTGTATTTGCAGATTAAACTATTGTTGCTGAGGTAAATGTTTTTACATAATTTTCCTCTTACATTTACAGATGAAGCTTTGGCTATTGAGGTATTGTACAAATTTATTTTGAAGTGTTCTGAAGGGTAGAGCTTAGTAAACAATATGTTCGTTTGAATAGACTCGAGATTTTCCAAAATGCAGATACACTTAATACATAATCAATCTTGTTTGATCAGTTGTGTGACATTTGACTTGGGGCACTAGTTCAACAGATGGATATGCCAGAAACTATGAACTGGGCACAGCAACAGTCTACTACTCTGCTTAAAAACTTGACTATTTTATGAAACACAGGAGGAAACAGCAATAAATTGTATCAACTTACAAACTTCTGTAGTATTTGAATGGGTTTGCAATAGTTCTCATAAAAGTACAGTAACCATATACATACATTTATGCTGCCTTTTAAGTAAAGGTAACATCCAAAGGCAAAAATCTTGTCCTCCAAAAACCATTACATGATTATGAACCGTAGTCAGTATTTTATTTGATTATGAGAAAGTAATGATTTATGAACTGCATTGCAAATGAAAATTTGGTTATTCACGTATTAGAATACTCAGGGAAAATGTTACCAGCTTTTAATCAGCTTTAGAACAAGACGGTGACATTTAGATAAAACAAGAAAGAAAATTAATCTAGAATTAAATGTGTAACAAACAAAACAAATTGCAGTAAACGGACTTATTACTGCAAGAATAAATTACAGCGGGAAGACCTGTTTTGGAAATGGTACCAACAGATGGCATTAGATCATGGGACAAGTGAAAGTCAGAGGATTGTTGCTCAAGCACAGCACTATTGAAGGCTTGGAGGGGGAACAGTGACATGAGCTTAGCTGACAACTGAGTGTGGGGAAGTGAATGGCAAGGGGCAACATATTTCATCATGCTGCCAACCATAGGAATGTATACTGCATGCACTGGCTTTTTATGAACATCTGCCATGTTTAAACTGCAGTTTGCCTGAATCTATTTGTAGTCTGAATCAAGTTGACTTTAAAATTGGCCAAATATTCAACGTTAACATAAATTTCTGCAGGAGACACTAAATTCTAGACTGGGGAAGTGGCATACTTGTGTGTTTCATGCAGTAATGTTGTTGATGCTCACCATGAGGTATCACAGAAACATCACATCATATTTGGAAGAACCAGCCAGATACTTGTGACAATGAAGATATAAGTTTCTCAGTTGCCCTGTTAGGGTGGTGATTAAAAATAGTGGTACCACAGATGACAGGCTAAATGAAAGAGGTAGTGAAGATAAAAATTAATATAAACCATTTCTTTTTGTGTATTCTGTTAAACTTTGTATTATGAAAATGGAGACATCCAAGAACTGGTGTAAGTTTAGAATAGATGTAATGGTAATGTTTTAGGTGGATACCTAACATCAAAATAAATTTGATTAGTCAGAATATGTTAAAAAATAAATTTTCTTCTCAAGGAGCCTCTTGAAAAAATGGGATCCATGTTATATTCAGTGTCATTTTATACTGGGGTAAATATGGTGTTAATAATGCCAGTGTGTAATAAATTTCTGCAACATATTGTATTTCAGAAGGTTAGTTTTCTCCTTTTTGTTTTGGGTAAAAATAATTCTTATACCGAAATTTCTGTAGAAGTTTGTAAGTGTCTGGCTGTAAGATTCTGTGAACTCTTATAAGTGAGAGCCTGAAGACTAAGTAATTACATTTTGGTTAATTAATGCATCTTAATCCTTCCTAGACTATCAGTATAGTTCTGCTGTGTAACTCTGCAACTAAAGTCCATGTTTATGAAGTTGTAGGATTATTTCAATTAGAACTTCATTTACTGCCTTAGCCAGTCATGTGAATGTAACCTGAGCTATGCCACACGGGCCATTGCTGTTGGCCATATACAAACATTTTTAGTTAATGTTGGCAGCTCTGTAATATTGTTTGCAAATGGCATTGTTGTTTAAAGACATCATGAATAATTTGTGCGTGTAAATAAAAAGTAACATTATTGTTTAAGCACACTTTCAGTTCTGTGTGTCCTCCTCCATAGCTGAGTGGTCAGCATGGCTGACAGCCATGTGGAGGCTCTGGGTTCTATTCCCAACACTGCGAGGGATTTGTCGTTAGTGAGAGTACTGGACCAGGGTCCACTCAGCCATGTGATGATAATTGAGGAGTTGCTTGAATGAGAAGTATCAGCTCAAAGATCTGCAAAGCTGACAATAGGTAGGATAGTAGTTTGCTGACACCACACCCCTCCATACAGCACGTCTGCAGCTCGTGGTCTTGCGGTAGCATTCTCGCGTCCCGAGCATGGGGTCCTGGGTTCGATTCCCTGTGGGGTCAGGGATTTTCACCTACCTTGAGATGACTGGGTGTTTGTGTTGTCCTCATCATCATTCATAAAAGTGGTGAGATTGGGCTGAGCAAAGGTTGGGAATTTGTATGGGTACTGATAACTGCGCAGTTGAATGCCCCACAAACCAAACTTCATCATCCATACAGCACAGCAGTCGTTTGTCTTGATTGGCTTGTTCAAGGCTAGAATGGTGGAGCTTTCTTCAATGTGATGCATGCTTTTGATTGCAGGTAGGGGCATGAAAATGCACGACATCAGTGGGGACCAAATGATCATTGAAGTTAACTGTTGTATATGAGTAGAGGTGTGGTCCAGTTCATAATGAAAAATGTCCCTTACCCTCTCTGCGTATATGAAATCGGTGAAAGACAGTCAGGCAAACGTGAGTCATAAGAGATCGATAAACCACATCATAGTATCCTCTTGATGATGATGTAGATGTGAAGCCTCTCTTTGCTTTAAGGAACCCTGATTCCTGAGCAACATAAAATAACATTGACAACCAAATATCCTACAGGTAAGTGCTAAGGTTCAGAGGACAAAAGAATGCACATACTTCAAGCATCACACATTTCTTTAGTTATCTCAGTTACATTTTTGTGATACTGCAGTTTTTTGTGCTGTTGGTCCTTTCATGTTGAACAGAAGGATTGTTACATAATACTTTGAATACACACATTTGACATTAAATTCTGTTTTCCTTCTATTATTGTTGTAATTATATTTGATATTGCATTTACTATTAGTATTGATAGATCCAGTTAGTATGCAATACGTTGTGTGTACTACCCAATTTTTGTTCATGCTTCATATTGTGAAACTAAACAATTGGCATCTCACGTGGAATTTAGAGACTTATGGTTTACACAGTCTCAGAAAACCATTCAGATTGATTTCTAAAATAGAAATCACTAAAGGAAGTATCAAGGGTGCCGTGATAAGTTTTAATGTGTCTGCCACAAAACTAGAGGATAGTAGTCTTAATCTAAAATTAGTTTGAAAATTGGGGAAGGCATATGTACTAAAAGTAAAAGACACAGCATTAATGTTCCACAATGATATTTTTTTTATATTTTGCTAAAAACCAGCTTTTGATTTTGTAGGCAATCACCAGAAAATTTAAGACTGATCAGGCTGTCCATTTCATTTAACTATTTGACAAAGGGTTCATCAAACCAGCTTCAAGCTATTTCTCTATCATTCTACTCTTGAATGGCACGTGGGAAAAATGAATACTAAAATCATACCATGATGTCTTATTTTATGATGATCATTTCTCCTGTGTAGTTAGGTGCTGACAAAATATTTTATCATTTGAAGGAGAAAGTTGGTGATCGAAATTTCATAAGAAGATCCTGCTGCAACAAAAAATGCCTTTGTTTTAATGATTGACAACTCAGTTCTCCTGTCATACTGGTAGCACTCCCTCCCCTGTACAGAACGAGCTGCCCTTATTAGCACTTTGTTGATGCCCTCTGTCCCTCTGTCAATCCTATCTGATGTGGCTACCACACTGTGCAGCAGTATTCCAGAAGAGGACAGACAAGCATAGAGCAGCCAGTCTACTAAAAAAGAGCACCTTTTGAGTGTTCTGCCAATAAATTCCAGGCATTGTTTCACTTTCCCAACAAAATTATTTATGTGATAGTTCCAATTTAAGGTATTTGTAATTGTAATCCCTTAGTTTTTAGCTGAATTCACAAGTGTTACATGTGTGTGATTTATTGTGTAACAAAAATTTGGTAGATTCCTTTTAGTACATATGTGAATGATTTCACTCTTCTCATTATTTAGAGTCAACAACTCTGGTTCTTTCCCAACATAGCTGTGACAATTTACAACTACAATATCAGTCATTTCTAGGTGTACAGACACCCTGTGTTTGCTCTGCATCCTTTTAGATGGGGCCCTTCATGTAGATCCACCCTCTGGCACAAATCAAGGAATCTGCAGCCTACATGGTCACAGAACCTCGTGAGCCTCCGATTCAGACCCTTGGCTCTGTATCACATGTCTGCAGTTGGTCCAGTTGGTGGTGTTATGGATGGTGAGCTCCACCTTCACCTCACAAGCAAGACTGGCACTCTTTGCCGATTTCAGATAGCCGCCTGAAACCAGAGAGAATCTCTTTGGACCCAAAGTGGCACACATCGTTGGTATCGACATGAGCCACCCATAGCAGCTGACTGCACCATGTGGTCTTCATGACACCTGGAAGCATCCATTCCACATCTGAGATTACTCTTCCTGCCATGCACACAGTGCATGCTAGATTTTTCCCCCTCCTTGGCAGCCATATCCCCAAGGGGCTTGACTGTGCACCTGATTGAGTTCCCAACTACCAGTAACCCCACCCTCTGACTGTTCGGATCGTGCAGGCCAAGAGGCTTCCTCTAAAACATGACAAGTGTCTGCATTTGGCTCAGAGTGTGTATCAGACGCAGACAGCACCTGAAACTTGTTCATGAGACGGACCAGGAAGTTCTCAGATTGGCTCCCGTGGAAAGTCTTGCTGTCGTCTTGCTGTCTGCGACACCTTGGAATGACCTCCCACTCGACCCTGGCTGAGGGGTCATCTTCAGTGGAGATTGTACCTGGGGCGGCCATAGTATTGGACTGATTGGGGGCACTTGGGGCATGCTGGACATACCTTGGATCCCACGTCTGGCACCCCACAGCGATGCCCACTGGTAACAGCCTCAAGCTGCATGACCAAAGCCAGCACTACCTGGAGCTATGAGCGAAGGGTCACCAACACTACTCACATCTGAACACAGCAATCACAGTCCCTATCCATACTAAAGACAGAGGAAATATCTATAGACAGTTATTAAAACACGGAACTGTGCCTGAAGAATACAAAAATATGCAATGTTAAGAGTTCTAACCATTTTGCTTTTCTAAATTCTTCGTTAGTATGGTATTACACTGAGCTAAATATATTACCAATTTTAAAATATTTAAACAGAAGCATGTGTTTGGCGTGTTGCAGGCAACCAAGGAGCAGGTCACATAAATCGATAACTTCAATAAATGTTAAATGAAAATATCACATCAGGATGAAAAGGAAGACTGAAAACTCAAAATACCACAAGATGAGCAACACATGAAAAAACTGTTGGTGTAGACACTAAATGCTAAATAGTGTACAGCCTCCAGGCTGCCAGACATACTGAGATATAAAGGGACTCTGCCTGAGAGAACTGTTCCTTCGTGAGCTGTTTTTGAGATTAGCACTGACATAAAAAATAGGAATAACAAGATTGGATGCTGTTTTTAGAGATTTAATACTAAACAAATTAAAAGAATGCAGAAGTTCATTGTTACTGATAGAACAGCACCAGTCTCTGTACTGAAATGTCCAGCTTGTAATTTTGACTGGAAAGCATATGAGGGAACATCATCATTCTGTGTAAGATGGTTCTGGAAGACTGATAAATTTTTCATGTAACAGTTGTATAAATTGTCAAAAGTTCAAGTAAATGTGTGTCCAATTTCAAGTGGATGTGAAGATACGGATATTTGAAATGGACACATACACTTTCGAAAATTATGACCAGCACTTATGCCTGTAATGTCTGAATCAAGAGACTGCAGATCAGAGCTCACTGAATGTGGTAGTTAGTCTTCAGAGCAATGTTGCACATCTTGCCACATGTTGAATGTGTTGACAAGGTATTTGTTTTTGGGTTTTGTATAGATAATGCTGCTGTAGTTGTTCAGATGGTTTCCTAAGCACTGAATAGCAGATTAAAGTGTGTTAAGTGTGTGTTTGCAGCTCGTTTACCCCCACAAATCTGCATTCTCAAAAAGGAGAGCCATAGATTGAAGAAAAAATAGCTGGATATAACAAATATTTTTTGTTGAGGCAAAGAAAATGTTACTACATCCTCTAACAATTGAAAAATCCTTTTCTGTATCAGTGATGGGATAGCCATATATGACAGATCTACATCTCTACATAGATGCATGCAACAGAAGCGCACAGTAAAGACTCTGTGTGTAACTGCCCTTGTGCACATTCATTTCTTCTATTTACTTGTGTCCACCATCCTGCAGTATTTTATAAATGACATGTTGTGCTTGGATTGTTATTTCTCAAATGACAGCTGTAATGATGTACAATTTGCTAAAAACACCAATTCAATTTCAGGGGTACATTCTGTGTTTTTGTAAAAAAAACAAATTTATTTTAAAATAGTTCACCATTCTGCACCTCATCATGAAGTACATCAATGCACATCTATTACTGAGAAGAGAACATCATCCTTGTGTCTACCATATTTACATGATTCATGTTGTATACATAAGAAAATGGTATTTTCCCATTCTGTGTAGATGGACGCAGAAATAATATAATTTTAAAGACATTAATAAATTTGTAATTAGGTATTGCTGTGATGGTAGACCTTAGGTAAAAATGTGTTTTTGGCACTACATGTATGAGCTTTAGATGGTAGTACTCGGTATGTTCACAGAGCATTAATTAACAAATATTACACCTAGAACATGCACCACGATAAATGGGGTTGCAGTATTTACATACATTTTATAGACATCTTTATAATAAGTATACACTGAGCATATTCATGCTTAAATACCTGGTTAACTTAATTTTATCATTATGGGGTTATGTGATTTATGTAAATATGGCTGACAAGAGGACATCCTCTTAACAGTAATGAATAAGAATTGGCCTGAACAAGATTGTGGCTGGGGTAAAAATTCAGAACATATCTCCATAAAAATGTGTATTTTCTTGCAAAAGAAGAAAATACATGATATCTGTAAGGACAAATTACCAAGCGTAAAGAACACACATAATTTAGAGTTTATAATTATCCTGTAAATGAGTCAAAACTATGAGAAGAAAAAAGTGAACTGAATGTGCAAAAATTTTTCGTGATAGTTCACACTTTCAGAAAAGTGAAGTCAATAACTTCAAACATAAAGTGCAAAACTGTGACAGCAACACAAATTTCGTCCGTGGCAACTTCTTTATAGCACTCTCTGCTGTAGATTATGGAAGTGCAGTATGCGGCTCTCATGAGTCATATGAAACGGAAAAGGCCAGTGTGAATAAGACAGGACAAGAAAATTTATTGATGCAGATAAATGAGAAATCGAATGTTGTCCATATAAATTTGCCAACCTTAAAATGTTGTTCTTATGAATTATTGGCTTTTGTGATAAAGCATGAAATAGATAGTACAAGACAATGTGCACAACAAAGGTAGGTCTAAAATTTACAGCTTCAAATTGACAAGAACAATTAAAATCAATGACCACCCCAACAACTACAACAGAAATGGCAGCATCAAAAACATTAGCAGCAACAGTAGTAAGCAACTCACCACAGCACTAAATGACCCATGAAGCACACACAACCTGTGGTTCTCAAGGAATTTTGGTACCTCATCAGGACACAGGACGGAACATGACACTGTGTAACGTAAATACAAATGTAGTCTCATCCTAATCACATGCAGATTTTAAGCATAAACATTCCATGTCTTAGAAAGAAATTCTTAGAACTTAGGGTAGCAATGACTGGTGCCAATACTGACTGCATGTGCATTATGGAGTGCTGATGCAGAAATTTTAAACTAAGCAGCATTTACACTCAACTGTATGGGTTTTCAGGTTAGTATTGTAGAAAGATTACCAGGAATGGCAGATGTTTATATTCTTATCAAATTAGGTGTCAGGTGTAGATGATGTGAGGCTGAATCATTGTATGTGGAAAAATATTTTCAAACAGCTGTGCAGTTGTATGAAATGCAAGAAAAAGTCAGCAGTAACAATATACAGACCACCTTGTGGAGATACAGGAAGTATTCGTTACTCAATTAGAAACGCTACCAAAATTCTATTTACTGAAAGAATCACTGTACTTGTTTGTGGGGACTTCCATGTAAATCCTGTAGATGAAGTAGGCTGAAAGATCAGTTCCTAAATTTCTCATGTAGCTTCAGTGTATTTCCTCACATATAAGAACCTGCAAGAATAATATAGTTTTACAGACAATATGTTTTCAGTGTAGGACCTACACAAGTAGAAGTAAGATATTGATTTTGGGTCATCAGGCCACAGTGCTCTGGTTCTCAAAATTCTGTAAGTGTCGGTGCAATAAATAAAAGCATGCTTCACCTATAAATGAAATTTATCTACAGAAAACTATATAAACTTTGTAAATATTCCAAGTAATTAGTCATGGGTAGAAGGGTAGCCCCTAACAAATGCCAGTGATGTGTATAATTCATTTTCTTTAATTTTTATGGGATATTTCAAGATGTGCTTTCCATAGATGCCAAGATTCACTTGACAATGTAACACGAAGCTAAATTCTTGCACTACAGCTGGCATTAAAAGTTTTTGTAGAACTATGAAAAGACTAATTGCTAAAATGAAAACATCCACAAATCAACAGTTTGTAGAGTATATAGAATTACAGGAGGACACATGAAAAAGTAATTGCTAGTGCAACATTTCTAAATATGGTAGTTTAATAAGACACATAGAAAGTCAAAAACTGTGTGGGGGAATTGTGAAGATCAAATCGGGGAAGACGTGAAGAACAGGATATCATTCTCAAAAATGCAGGATATGTTAATATTAAAAAAGATTTTCCACATTGTATGAAATTATTTCATAAATGCAAAACTTAAACTCGAGATTCACAAATCAATAAAGAAAAAACAAGGTTCAAAGGCTATTTTGTAGCATGAGGGTGGTTCCATCAAATGAACATGAGGTGTTAAAAGTGATAAAAAACTTGAAACCTAAGATGTCAACAAGTGTA
The DNA here is from genome assembly GCF_021461385.2 of Schistocerca piceifrons. NCBI lineage: Eukaryota > Metazoa > Arthropoda > Insecta > Orthoptera > Acrididae > Schistocerca > Schistocerca piceifrons. The sequence goes on along the minus strand of NC_060149.1, from coordinate 418,918,885 downwards.
GATGAGTGCTGGTGTCCATCATAATCAACACTAACACAGGTTACTTAGGCCCTTTCCATACATTGCCGACTTCTCATTAGTATAGTAAGGGTTAATTGAGGTTTTCTTCTGTCAGTCATGTCATCCTTTTAGAAAAAAAAAAAAAAAAAAAAAAATTGAAAGAAATAGGTGTTCGATGGCGGGGAAAATAGCGGTTTGAATCATGCCTACAGAACTGAATACAGACTGTAGGGCTGATGTCAGGTTACTCCAGTCACAAAATCAGTCTAGTATCAGGTACAAAAATGTGAAAATAGGAGTCCCCACAAGGTATTGTTATAGGTACCATATTACTTCCTGTTTAAAATGACATGCACCTCAGACAATGCAGCCAGTATTGTGCTAATTTCACATTATATTAGTGTTATAAGTGTGCCAAAGCAACTGCTGCATACAGTTACTGATGAAGTCCTCAAGTATGTCCACTCTTGGATCAATGTGTACAGGTAGATATTAAATGTAAGTAGAAAAAATTACATGCAATTTGGGAAAATGAGTCAAAATTTAAATGTAGAACTGGTGTTGGGGTGATAAAGACACACATGTAAAGTAAGATCTACAAAATTGCTGAGGATTCATGTTAATTGAAACCAGCTTTTAATGGCCAGGAAATAAGGTCCACACAGAAACTCAGTTCTGCCCATTTTGCTCTATGGATTATTGAAAACCTTTGTACCTGAGAACATGTCAAAATGGTATACTTCATCTGTTTTCAGTTATTTGCAACACACGAAATAATATTTTGGTATTCTACCAGTTGCTGCCTAAAACAAGAACAGTGACAACAATTTTTGTTGTTGTTCTACAGAAGAGGGCTGTCTGAAAAACAGTCTTCCACAGGCACACTGCAAACCCATATTCAGAAAATTTAAGCACTAACAATTCCTTAACTATATATTTACAAATGTGTTGACTGTACCAGGGGAACACCTTAAAGATTTTCAGACAGTCTGACCTTTATAGTTAAGTGGTCCTTACGGCTGTATTGTGTTCTGCACAACATGCAGTGTGGAGCAAGAAATTTCATACATAAAAAAACGGCAGTTTCAGTGGCTGAAGCATGAACTGACCAAGCTGATGCTGCGCAGCCAGTTAGTGATTTCTGAACATAAAGACAGCATAGAGGTGTGACTCGTCCACCCCAAAGGTCAAGGCATTAAAAACTATCAGATCAAGGAAAAGCTGTAGCAAGTGTTCCTGACCTTAATTTTCTATTCTGCTAACTCAAGATGATTGTGTGAAAGTAATCAGGAAGAATTTTGCTGAACACTGTTTCCTGTAACACTGTACAAAAGAACTATATCCAAAGACAACCTTGAGGTATAGCTTGCCCATGACAGAACATTTTGACAAAGCTGCTCTACCAGTGCCAGCCAGGACCCAAGACTCCATCGTCACTATAGACACAGTTGGGCAGTGGTGTGGCCTGGACTATGGCAGTATAGCAATATGGAGTACTTTGGCTCAGTCTGGACTCCCATTTAGGAGGAGAATGAGTAAAGCCCTCATATGACTGATTTAGGTTTTCAGTGGTTACCCTAAATCACTTAAGTAAATTGCCAAGGTAGTCTCTATGAGAAGGAAGTGATTAGTTTCCTTTCACACTTACGCTGAACTAGAGCTTCTGCCCAGTCTTTAATGAAGTAGTTGCTGATACACTATAAACCCAAATTTTCCATTTTACTTTAAGCAGTAATGAGTTACGTACTCATTCCCCATATGTGAGCTGGATGCCTCAGCGTCTGATGCTCAAGAAAGTGCACCTCATTAAATCTTGTACGACATATTGCTATACCTACAATGGAACTGAATAGAAATCCCCATTCCACTTTCTAATAGAATCTGGCAGTCGAGATAATTCTCTACTTGTGGAGGGTAGCCATTTTGTTTGTTCTCTTGAAGCAATTTACATCAAAAGGATATACAGTACAACACTGGGGTCAGTGCTCACCTATTGAATTTCATATGGCCCTTATCATCTTAATGCTGCTTTAGATAACTAGTTTTTAAGGTGTTTCAGCAGGAGAATAGTAACTGTTTTAAATATTGGTTGTATAATGGTAAACACAAATATTAAATTAAATACAACCATTATTATTGTTGCCATTAATAATTAATAAAGTTATTGTATTATAACAACAGTAAGGAGTCCATTTGTGGATAAATAGATTTGGAGACAAATTTTGAATTTTTCGCCGTTCTTGTAACAAAAAAAATCTGATTTACAAATGAAGAACAGTTTAGAGATTTCTGAGCCTTACATCCAATTACTATTTGCCATACTTATCACATGTAAGAGATTTCAAGAAAAGATTCGGCAAAGCACTGAATATCTTAAAATGACCGAATCACCAATTGGAATGTGTCAGTGAGCTGCCATCAACATGTTCACTGCCACAAGGCAACCGACAAGCACAGTGGAGCCTTAGGCTTGATGCCACGTGCCCGCTTGCAGCCACAGCAGAACCTCGCTCCTGATGCTGTGGCCTGGCATTGAAATATCCATCACAGTGCATGTGACAGTCTTTGTGTTAAACATGGAAGGCAACTCTAAAATCTCTTGATTTACAGATCAGACAAGTGACGCTGCAAAAGACATGAGAGAAATGTCAGTGATTTAGCAAATAGGGTGACGGATAATGTAACTTTGTGAAACAAGTTTCAGAAGAATGTTTTTGTTATCACTGGTGATCAAATAATCATGGAAGTCTAATATTTTGAATTCTTAGGACTGAAGATTGATGAAAAGCTCTCTTGGAAGTATCGCACTAAGGATCTTGTGCAGAAACTAAATTCTGTTACTAAAGGATAATGTGTCCTGTCTCAGAGACTGAAATACAAAAACTTGTTTAATTTTCATACTTTGACGCACAAAGATTATTCTTAACCCAGAAAAGGACAGCGGAATTCATCTGCAGTATTAGTTCACAAACTGTGTAAGTTGTTAAGCATCTTGTATTGTAGCTCTGCTGTCCCAGTATACATTCTGTCTCATGGGATTTATGGTTAATAATATCACTCATTCAAGTGGAACTGCCACATTCACTCAATGAGCACTAGACGGAAAAACAATTTGCACAGCAATAACAGTTCTCTTATCATTGTACAGAAAGAAGTGCAATATTCTGCATGTTTCATTTCCAATAGATTTCCAGCAGAACTGAGAAATTTGAGTGATGAACTCCAGATTTCAAATTTAAGTTGAAAAGCTTCATTACCTTCTTCTACACAGGAATTCGGTGAAGTAGTTTATAGTCCTGCAGTGTAAAATACTATTCATTGTATATACCATTGCAGAGTTTAATAAAGTTAATTACTTATTGTTTTGACAGGCCACAAATACATGACACTATTTTTCAATGTAGTCACCAAGTCTCTGTAAATAATGGTTGGAACTTTCTGCTATTCATTGAGTTCCTTAAAAATACAGAAGTGTTAAGAAAAAACAACACTTTTAATGACTAGAAATAGGACGTTCATATTCACAAGACATGTACATTAGTATGTTCTGTAGAAATGATTAGCATTTCAGTCACCTTTGGTTCAGCATGTGTTCTGTTGCCTAGTAGGAACAGGATCCGCCATGGACCCAGATAACATGTTCCATGTGTGATGGCATTGATGCATGAATGGTGTCCTGTAGTATAGCCATCCATGCTGCATTCACCTGGTTCCAAAGTTCACCTCTGGTGCTCGGCATTGGGTCACATCGCTGCACCCGTTGTTTCACCATAGTCCACACATTTTTGATTGGCAACAAATCCGGTGGGCCAGGGCAAAAGGCTGACATCCTGTGACACCAAGAAGGCCATATCTGTGCAACATGTTGTCGTGCATTATCTTGCCGAAAAATGGCGTCTGGGGTGTTGTGCAGAAAGAGTATGGCTACAGGTTCAGGTTCTCATTCACATAGGTCACACTGGTCACAGTGTCCTGGACACACACCATCTGTGATTTGTGGTTGTACCCAATAGCATACCACACCATAAAGCCTTGAGTTGGGATGTATGTCTTGTGCAAATGCAGTCAATGTGATGCCACTCCCACCATCTGCGGTGAACCAAAATGTAGCCATAATTTTGAAACAAACAAAACCTCTATTCATCTGAAAACACTATCTGATGCTATTCCTGTCCCCAGTGATGTCATTCCATACACTGTTGCCATAAAGCATGTTTCTGTTCTTTCATCAAAGGTAAGCGGAGAAGTGGACGACACACATGTAACCCATGCCGTAATAAATGGTGGTGAACTATCACCCTTGATAGAGTGTCTCTGGCAAGTACTTACCTTCAAGAGTTCTAAGTACTGCACGCACGGCACCGCACACAGTACGAGAAACTCTTCTAGCTGTGCTACACTGTTCCACCACTGCACCAGAGCCGAGGAGGATGCAGATCTGTCCTGCAATGCTATTCGGATGAGGTGTCGATCTTTTGGGTTGAGGGACAAGGTGGTGGTCTGGGTGGTGTGATCTAACCCATCTCATGTTCTACTGCCTCCTGTCAACCATTCCTTTGTCTGACACGAACAGCAATTTCCCAGATGGACACATCACATTCTCTCCTGCCAATGATGCGCCTGATCCATTACCTTCAGTTTATAGTGACAACGAGAGCCACAGACACATTTTACCAATAGGTAGTGGTGTGACACAATATTTGTGTTTATCTTGAACCCATGGGCCAACATGGTTCAAATGCTAATCAGTTCTGCAGAACATACTAATGTACATGTATTGTGAATATGAATATGAACATTCTGTCTGTAGTTGTTCAGGGTGTTCTGTTGTTTCTTAACATGAGTGTAGAAATCTGCTCTTTGGTCATGGAACCATTTGAGAACCTCTGTGTAAATGTCCTCATTGTTGGCAAATCTCTGATCACTGTGAATCAGTTCCTCAATTTCCTGAAGTTGTCATATGTGGTCAATGTCAATGTCAATGACATTCATTACCTGTCAGCGTCCCAAATTCTGTGCAGCCTAGGTCAAATTGTTGGTACCATCTCATTATGGCTGGATGCAAAATTGCATTTGGTCCATATACTGCCATAATTTTACAGTAAATCTCTGTGCAATTTAGAAGCTTTGTCCACAAGAATCATATTGTCCCACATTCTTAATCTTGGAGTAGGTTTCCAATTGTGCCATTTCAGTCGCGCACTTTAATGTACCTATTATCTATACTGCATTAGAACACACTACAGGAAACCTGGAACATGTTGACAAAAGAATGAGGAATAATACGGTGTATTGGAATCCTGAATAAAAACCTCCTCCTTTGAGAAGAGAATGTGATGCATCCCTTTTGAACACTCCTCGTAAAATTGTGACAGAATTGCCGGCAACATGTATAAAATTGTGGCAGAGTCTCTGGCAAGTACTTACCTTCAAGAGTTCTAAGTACTGCACGGCACCACACACAGTACAAGAAACTCTTCTAGCTGTCAGACTATTAGGTCATTCCTCAAGGAGGAAAGGGATATGTTGGTGATTGCTAGAAAGGAAAGGCAGATCACTCACAACCTAACTGTTGTGAATTTTTCCTTTTGGTATAGCATTATATCTAGTTTTATAGACTACTACTATCATGATGTGGTAGATTTTGTGAAGGAAACAACAGAATTTATCTGGGTGACACAAAGATTGCCATGATATTAAAAGTAGTTTTTTGGTACATGTTGCACAATACAATTTTGATGTGGGGGAAAAAATACAAATATAAACTTCAGTTTTGACAGTTCAGTATAAGGAAGCAGATTCAAACTATAACTAATTCTCTTGAAGCTATTCTTTATGAGTGGCATTCCAGAACAGCAGTCACCCAAGAAAACATTGAGATATGATACTGGATAATCATAGATTAAAGATGTATGAAATAGCAAACACTACAGGCACACCCAGAAGGGAGTGCATGGTACATTTTATATGGTGAAATAACGATAAACATTGTGTATAAGGTGATCACTGTATTCATTGGTTGAGCACTGACCAAAAACAAATATGGATAATATTTGCTCTGCAATGTTTTAGTCATTTTAAAAAGAATCAAATTGATTTTTGTGCACTTAGTTGTTACTATGAATGAACAGTGAGCCCTCACTTCTGAACAAAATGACACAACTATCAAAGCAGTGACCCTGCAGCAGAAATTTCACTGCTGGATAGATTATGACATCCATTTTCTGAGAAGCGGAAGGTAGTCATCTTATTCGCTACCTTGCAAATAGTAAAACAGTAATTGAGAAAGACTTGTATAGTCACATGGATGCAGTTCTAGACTGCAAAAGATGATCTTCTTACATGGCCACAAATGTGTGCGGGAAAATGTATGGATTTTAAGTACTATTCTTATGAACATTTACCTTACCCTCTAGATGGTAACAGGTGAGGCGAACTCTAGATTGCAGTTTATTGGTAGAATCCAGAAGCGATGCAGTCTTTCAATGAAGGAAATTCCTTACAATACTTTAGTTCATCCAGTCTTAGGAGTATTGTTCGTCTGTACGAGACCCTTACCAGGTGGGTCTGATTCAAGAGATTGAGAAGGTCCAAAGAAGAGTGACAAGATTCATGATTGGTACATTTAGCCATCGTGAGAGCGTTACAAATCTCATAGAAAGTTTGAAGTGGGTCACACTTGCAGATAGATGACACGCTAATCAGACGGGGTCGCTCACTATATTCCAAACTCTCATCTTCGCTGGGGATGTAGAGCATATATTATTACTGCCAACTTTCAAATTGCCCAATTACCACCATTCAAAGATAAGGGAAATTAGAGCTCATACAGATATTTACTTCCATCCAACTTTGACTTATTCTTACATCTAAAGAAATGTGTGGCATAAAAATGTGAACATTGGAAACTCCAGGATGGAATAATGACAATATCATGAAAAAGACAGTTGTTACCGACCATATAATGGAGATTCTGAGTTGCGGATATGCACATCAAAAAGATTGTGAAACAAGAACAAGAAAGTGTGCTGTAGAGAGAGGGAGAGAGAGAGAGAGAGAGAGAGAGAGAGAGAGAGAGAGAGAGTGTGTGTGTGTGTGTGTGTGTGTGTGTGTGTGAGGGGGGTGAATTCCTATGAAGGCTTTTTTCACCGAGAACTTACTTGTGTTTGACAGACTTTTTCATGTGCCTATCTGTGGCTCGGCAACTCCACTATATGGTGAGTAGCAACTGTCGTTTTCATAATATTATCATAAAAATGTTTTGATTACATTGAAGAGATTATGGAATCTATACATGGGCATTTTCGGGCCTTCCAGAATTGCACTTCAGGGATAAAATTTACTTGCGGGAAAAACATTGGAAAAAGTGTATTGACCTAACACGGGTGAATACCATAAAATAAGTCTTTGTTTACCTAAAAAAAATTCTTCATTCTGATGAAAAGAAGTTTAATTCTTGCTGTTTTATGTATATTTAGTGGTCACCTGTCAATACATTAGGTGCCTTGTGACACACTAAACGTAATGATTCTAATTTGAAAACTATACACTGGGGTAGTAGCTGTCATAAAGAGTTATAAATAGATATTTATGAGTGTTATGTAAACTTTGTTTTGTTTTTCAGCTTTGTTATGGTGCCAGCTCACCAGCCCTATCCGATCGGAATCGCTTTCCAACACTGTTTCGTACTCATCCATCAGCTACAGTGCATAATCCAACAAGAATAAAACTCATGGAAAAATTTGGCTGGTCTCGTGTTGCCATACTGCAGCAAGCAGAAGAAGTATTTATCTCAGTAAGTTTACATACAGGATTTGTATTTATCATTCTGATATTTGTGAATTATGTCAGTGGAGTAAAATGATTTTCGTATTCTGTCTTTTTCTCATTAAAGCTCACAGTTTTGCTTGTCTAATCCACAGAGAAATTACTTAGTAAGTTACTGAATTTACAAAATTGGAGAATTGTTCTCTCTCTTACACATTAAAAGAAGTCTATTCTAACTTTGAATAACTTAGCCTCACATTGTTTGCACACTTATTACTGAACAGGCTGATGATGGTAGTTTACTTTGATCCAGGAAAGGCGGGCCTCAAATATCTGTAAAGTCATTGTGACTTATTATTTATGTGACTTTTTAAAGTTATCACACTAAAATGCTGTGATGATTCCTTCAGCAAGATGATGCTGATTCACTTCCTGGACAAACTGAGCTAATACTGTATCTCTTATGACTTCAATGTCTGTCTGATGGTAGAGTTTATCCATGTACTCTCCTTATTCCCATTTTTTACATTCACTGTGAAATACTGTAAATGTCCACTATGAACAACTCATTCAAGACTTTCATTACTTTTGATATAGTATCTCTCTTTTTTTACCACCAGGTAGACCAACCTGTCAGTGAAAACTATTTTATTCAGTAAAAGATGAAAACATAACAGCTCCAGTTTTATGCTAAATGGCATCACCGAAGAGGCACGTGGCAACTATAGTTTGTCAATTTTTATGCAAGCAATCTTTCACTCTGGTTATTTGATTGTGTGTTTGATTGCGTGCTTGAAGTCTCCAGTTCTGTTGTTTGTAACTCTTCTCTATACATTTGTTACCTTCAAGTGCTGCATAGATTAAATTAGCAGCACGTAATTACTCAATTCATTAATTTTCTCATTCATCAAATTTTACGCAAGAGTGATTTTGTCTTCACATTGGTTCATAATGATTACTTATACAGCACACATTGAACTGTGCAGCCTCTCAATAGTAGCTAAAGTACAAAATCCTTTTGCGTGCATGAACATCATTTTGAATCTCACACGAACCAAGGCTGCTGTATATTAAAATTCATTTTACAAATGGTTGCAACTTTAATACAGGTCTTTTATTACAGTCACAAGAGATGAATATATCACACATTGTTGTGATTAATGCTTTTCAGACACTAGTTGTAGGTATGATTCTTGGGCGAGATGTCTGATATCTTTGTGAAAAGCCCACACTATTTCATAGATGCGACAGATGGATATCTTCAGGTGCAATGAACACACTGCTGAGCTATGACTAAAGCTACCTATTTATGCCAGTCTAAGTGAGAAATGCGCATGTGGTAGATAACAGTGAAGATCAGTAGTGGGAAGGACAGGTAGGCCACCAGTCAGATGATGAACCAAGGACTTTGACATATGGCATCAGCCACCTCAGTTCCCTCTGCTGGAAGGCACATGCAGAAATACATGTTGTTGCTGGTGTGTGACCGTACTCGTCATTGTCATCCAAATGTTTAAGCTGCCACCAAAGTCTCATCCCTTGTATGACCTTTGTGATTCCTGTGACTTCAATATTGCCAGTGCCAGACCCCATGCTATGCTGAGTTGGGAACCTGTATCTCTGTCTATAGGATCTGTTGAGCTGTGAAATTCCATTGCTTCTGTAATCATGAGTTAAAATGTACATGCTTTTGGCCATATGTAGATTTCCTTTTGATGAAGGTATATTTATATATACCGAAACTTTGGTCAAGAATTTTAATAAATCTTTATCCTGCAACTGTTTTGGCTGTCATCATTTACTGTGAACCATATGTAGATGACAGCTTTGTTAACTGTCCCAATGACATTGCATTACTGGACACGTTACTGCAACATCTCATTTATGTTCCTCCTAACATCAGGTTTACAATGAAGATGGAGAAGAACAGGTAATAATCATTCCTGGACATATTGGTGCAGAGTAAAAACTATGGCACCTTTGGTCACACTGTGTACCATTAACAAACCCGCACTGACTTATACTTACAGATCACCAGCTGTTACCACACTGGCAATGAAGTTACATGCTTAGGACATTGGTCCAAAGAGAATGTACCATTCCAGGTTCATACAACTTATCAGATGCACTACGCCACCTCCATACCATATTCCTGCAAAATCGATATTCTGAACAGGGGTTCATTGGGATGTTCCCTTCTTCTTTCCTCCCTGCAATGGGAGATTCGCCATGGCTTACCTGGTGCATGTCAGACAGTGTGGGGAGCTAGAAGAAAGTGAATAACAAAGAGGAATGGTCGTTGTGCCACACGTCAGCTGTCTCTCTTCGGAAATAGGAAGATACTGAAAAAGCTTACAGCTAAATGCATCATCCATCTGCTGATGAAACATGGAGCTCTTCTAGGCTCAGTGAAGGACATTATTGGTTTGAGAAAGCCCAATGTTTATAAGATGCCTTGTAGCCACAGGAAGTTGTGCACTGGACGAAAACTTGTCACACATTAGAAGACAGATGCATCGAATGTTGACAACACACACTTTGAACATCAGAGAAATCTGATGTGGCAGAGCATTTTTCCAGTATGGAGCACAGTATGAACTACAAAAGTAACAAAATTCTCTCAACAAGGTCTTCGTTCTGGGACAGCGTAATTAAAGAAGCCATGGAAATTTGCATCTCGACAAATCTTGTGAACAGAGATGAAGGGTTTCCAGCCTAACACATCATGGGATTCAGTGCTGCTAATATTAAAGTCAAAGTGATCGAAAAGGGAAACTATTGGTATCCAAAGGATTATATTTCAGCGGAGACTTAGATATTCAGATGACAATGGCAAGGATGGTCACTTGCCTCAGAGGAAAGTATTTTGGCATGTGGCTTGTGATGGAGTGCTGGGGTTGTTGACAGCTGCTCATGGTAGGAACAATAGCCTTTGTGCATGGGTTGACAACCTTGGTTCATTGTCCAACAGGTGGCATAGTATCCTTCCTGCCATGAATCATGAAATCTTCGCTATTGGCCACTGAATGTGATGCCTTCGAGCCTGCGTATTTCCCACTTAGACCAGCATAAATAGGAGGTGTCAGACATAGTTCAGCAATACGTCCAGGACAGCTGAAGATGTCAATCAGTTGTGCCATTGAAATGTTGAGGGATTTTCGTGATGACATCCAACGCCTCGCCTGAGAACCGTTTCTACAGTGTGTCCCATATTACTTGTAAAAGTGTGACAGGTGAAGAGAGGTCTCAAAAACAATAGTGACAATATGTAAAATTTATTTTATTGCCAGCTGATATTGGACTTACATTCTTCATCAGTGGCCCTTTTTATGGAAGACCGAACATACACTAGAAATAAAAATCAGCACACTGTATTGTCAATTCCAATAACTGCAGAATACAGTAACATGAAATAATTACAAATTGGTGTCATGTTGATAAATACATACATCTCTCTGTGTGTGCGCCACAGGCTAATGATGGGAATTTGTTGTTGTCATCAGCATGTTGTATGCTGCATATCATGTTGAGTGTAAACACAAAGTGAGATGTAATGATTTATCAACATGACAATATATGATAAAGTAATATTATTCATATTATTGTCTTCTGTATTTCTTGACACACAGTGAATTATGCCTATTTATAATGATTTGTAGAGTATGTTTGTCATTCATTAACTGGGCCACTGATGATGGACATAAGTACGAGACCAGTTCAGCAATAAAATAATTTTTATATGTGACGGCGTTGGTCGATAGGTAACTCAAAATGATGATCTTCCAACATGTGAATGTTGCGGAGTACTGAGTACATAAGAAAACTGTCCTCTGTACCTTGTAATCCCGTGACAGGCGTACCATCATCAGCACTTCTGCTCTTTTGACTAATGATGCTTTAGAAAGCAGCTAACAACTTCTTCATATCATGGACTACAGATGGCTTTTCTTTTATACCCCATTCGTTTCCAAGAACTTTAGGAATCTGTAAGAGTGCCAGAGTTACTCCATGTATACAAGCATTGTTGAATTTCCTCGCAGTTGAAGTTGTTGTATATCAGATGTTCATATCTGAGCAAGGCTCCACTTGGACAGTTTTGTATCTTCTTATTATTGTATGCTGGTATGTATGTGTCATTTTCCCAACCACTTGAGCAGCACTCCGCACTGAATAATGACCTTCTTATCTAGAAACTTAGCTCTAGCTCAAGAGATACATGGTAAAGGCAAAGGAAGCAACAATATCGAGATTGCAGCAATAAGTAGTGATGTTAAATAATATGTTAAATGCTCACTTTCTGATTTATTTCTAAATTAACATTTTGTGCATTTGCAATTTTACTATACTTTTGTATTCTGTAATAATTTATGCACTTTTTCCCAGACTGTGGAAGACTTGGAAGCACGTTGCAAAGAGAGTAATATTGAAATTGTGACTAGGCAAAGTTTCTTAAGTGACCCAGCAGATGCTGTACGGAATTTACGAAGGCAAGATGCAAGAATCATAGTTGGTCTTTTCTATGTTGTCGCAGCTCGGAGGGTGCTTTGTGAGATGTATAAGCAGAATATTTATGGGAAGTCATATGTCTGGTTCTTTATAGGTATGACATTTATTTATTTAATTACAGTGCTTTAGATACTTGTACTATGTGGGATAAATAATGCTTAGATTAGTTACTTAATGTGCGATTAATTTGTAATAATAAGTTGACGTGAATGTTTCAGAACTTCGTAAAAATTGTGTGTCACTCAATGCAGTCATTTGGATATGAGTTTACTAACAGAAACAACTGTCTTAATTATCCTTACAATTAGAACTTATGGTAGGGATAGGAATTTGTGTGATATTGTGCTAAGCAACTTCTCCAAAGTTTACATTGAGCAGTTATCAGTTAGCGAAATGTCTTGTTATATTAATGCCTTAGACATCCTGGTGACAAACGTATCAAAATTTGTTTCTTGAAGTTTTCCATGTGGATAAAATATTCCCTCATCTTTCAGTCAGGTGTCCCAAGTAGTACTATTTTTTCTTCCAATATTTTGGCTGATAATCATTCAGCCATAATCTAGGTGAGTTGGTGACAGAATTAAAACCACCTTACACAATACTGTTGAACAGGGTTAGGCAGCCATGAAGCTGTAGTGATCTGCAGTTCCAAACCAAATGTCAAACAGAGTTATCTACTTCTTTTAAAAACTGCTACATTTTTAATTTATGGATGCTGAAGAACAACCATTTAACAAAAAAAATGTTTACATCTTCACTATTTGTTCAAAACATAAGAACTTTATTTAATAATATGTTGTCAATATATTCTTATATTCATAACCCAAGAACTATCATATATTTAATGTGAAACTTGAGTGGATGTTCTGTTAACAATTTTCTTGATATTTGCTGTATAACTTGTTACACTTTCAAGGGAACATTCTCAAAAGGTAATTTGGCATACTAGCTTTGGAGGGAATATCTTCAAAACAATGATATATAAAAAATGTTTCTCACATAAAAGTTGATAAGTAATTAACATTCTTAAAAACTGTGTAATTGAATTTTGTAATAATTTGAAATTTTGCAAAATACCCCACCACCACAAATTAATTATGAAAAACGAAAATTTTTGAAAGAAGCTTTCAAGCTATATACATCCATATGTAATAAAGCTGGTTACTGAAATACCATTTTTGGAAAATGTGAGGAATACAGTACTATTTCACATACCTGTATTTTGTTAATTGAAAATAACAAGTAACTCATTATTATGAAACAAATCATTACAATAATGATAATCTATAAATAAAAGCTTGAAACATAATGTTTTCTTACACCATGCACATAAAAAGAATGAAATTTCTTCACATAATACACATGACAGAGAACACAGTATAAAATTGAAGCTGTGAGGACGGGTCGTGAGTCATGCTTGGGTAGTTCAGTCGGTAAAGCACTTGCCTGCGAGAGGCAAAGGTCCCAAGTTCGAGTTTCGGTCTGGCACACAGTTTTAATCTGCCAGGAAGTTTCAATATAAAACATTCTTCAGCAGGATTTCAAATTCTTCTGGGTGATCCTCTAAATATCCTTATTTGTATTGGGCACATTTCAGTACATTGGTAATCAATGGCAAAAAGAATCGTGCCAGTGACTGCAGCTTAATTATATTGTTTCTCGAGTGGAGATTCAGATCAAAATCATTCAACAGAACTAGATCTGAAAATCTTCTCATAAGGTTCCTATACTTACCACCTCTGTACCTGTGCTGTTGAGTTGGACTGATGACCATAGATGTTAAGTCCCATAGTGCTCAGAGCCATTTTTTTGCTGTTGAGTTCTTTGGGATCACTAGATGAACAAGTTTCTTGTTTTCAGGATATGATGGTCAAAATGGTTCTTTTACACTGACTACCAGCTGTTTCATAGTTTTAAATGAAAAATGGTGAATTTGGATAGAGAATTGGCAGATGTGTTTTTGAAGCCCCAGATATCCTTGTGGAAGCATCAAAATCTGGTTAACAAATGTCTGATTAGATCAAAGGATATTTGAGAGATGTTCTCTCTCCCATTGAGGGAGAAAAATCTGTAGTATTGTTAGATTCTTAGAGCTGCCAGTCAGAAAGAACTGTATAGAGCATCATATCTGAGGACAAGGGACTTGTTCATCTGGCAATCCCAAAGGGCTTGACAGCACAGGCACAGTCATGAGATGTACACGGCTTTCGATGTTGAAAGAACTTTGTGAGAAAATTTTCAGGTGTAGTTCTATTTAATGATTTTGTATGTGAATCTCCACTTCAAAAACAATATAATTAAGTTGCAGTCGCTGGTGTATAATCAATTCTTTTCGCCATGGCTTACCAGTGTACTGAAATGTGCCTGATACAAATTAAGATATTTAGAGAATCACCCACAACAGTTTGAATTCCTGCTGAATTTTGTTTTATACTGTGTTCTGTGTTGTGTACGAGGGCAGTTCAATAAGTAATGCAACACATTTTTTTTCTGAAACAGGGGTTGTTTTATTCAGCATTGAAATACACCAGGTTATTCCCCAATCTTTTAGCTAAACAACACTATTTTTCAGCGTAATCTCCATTCAATGCTACGGCCTTACGCCACCTTGAAATGAGGGCCTGTATGCCTGCACGGTACCATTCCACTGGTCGATGTCGGAGCCAACGTCGTACTGCATCAATAACTTCTTCATCATCCGCGTAGTGCCTCCCACGGATTGCGTCCTTCATTGGGCCAAACATATGGAAATCCGACGGTGCGAGATCGGGGCTGTAGGGTGCATGAGGAAGAACAGTCCACTGAAGTTTTTTGAGCTCCTCTCGGGTGCGAAGACTTGTGTGAGGTCTTGCGTTGTCATGAAGAAGGAGAAGTTCGTTCAGATTTTTGTGCCTACGAACACGCTGAAGTCGTTTCTTCAATTTCTGAAGAGTAGCACAATACACTTCAGAGTTGATCGTTTGACCATGGGGAAGGACATCGAACAGAATAATCCCTTCAGCGTCCCAGAAGACTGTAACCATGACTTTACCGGCTGAGGGTATGGCTTTAAACTTCTTCTTGGTAGGGGAGTGGGTGTGGCACCACTCCATTGATTGCCGTTTTGTTTCAGGTTCAAAGTGATGAACCCATGTTTCATCGCCTGTAACAATCTTTGACAAGAAATTGTCACCCTCAGCCACATGACGAGCAAGCAATTCCGCACAGATGGTTCTCCTTTGCTCTTTATGGTGTTCGGTTAGACAACGAGGGACCTAGCGGGAACAAACCTTTGAATATCCCAACTGGTGAACAATTGTGACAGCACTACCAACAGAGATGTCAAGTTGAGCACTGAGTTGTTTGATGGTGATCCGTCGATCATCTCGAACGAGTGTGTTCGCACGCTCCAGCATTGCAGGAGTCACAGCTGTGCACGGCCGGCCCGCACGTGGGAGATCAGACAGTCTTGCTTGACCTTGTGGCGATGATGACACACGCTTTGCCCAACGACTCACCGTGCTTTTGTCCACTGCCAGATCACCGTAGACATTCTGCAAGCGCCTATGAATATCTGAGATGCCCTGGTTTTCCGCCAAAAGAAACTCGATCACTGCCCGTTGTTTGCAACGCACATCTGTTACAGACGCCATTTTAGCAGCTCCGTACAGCGCTGCCACCTGTCGGAAGTCAATGAAACTATACGAGACGAAGCGGGAATGTTTGAAAATATTCCACAAGAAATTTCCGGTTTTTTCAACCAAAATTGGCCGAGAAAAAAAATGTGTTGCATTACTTATTGAACTGCCCTCGTATATTATGAGAAGAAATTTCATTCATTTTATGTGCATGGAAGTTTCAAGAAAGAAAACATTATGCTTCAAGCATTTATTTATTTAGATAACAAAATTCGGTTATACAGTTTAAAGGATGTTAGTTATGTATAAACTTTTATATGAGAAAAATATCCTGGTTTCAAAGATACCAATATGCCAAATTACCTTTCAGGCTGTGTTTTACACCTGGAAAGTGAAATTGGGCACAAACAAATAATACCTGTTGTGTTGCATTATTTTGCCCTCTCTGTGCACTTGCCAAGTTTCATAAAGATCTTTTATTGACATTTGGGAATGTTCCCTTGTTAGTAGATGAATATGAGTGTCCAGGTGTTCATCAGTCAGTCATTCTGTGCTTATTTTTAGTATAATTCATATTTTGAAATAATGAATCATAAAGTTAGGTAGAAGCAAACAAGGCCTTTATCTTAAGTGTTTCATTAAATAATATAGGATATTCCTCTTGAGGCATTAGAGGCCAACAGGTTTTGAGCTCTGCAACACCTATTAAGATACAAATCCTTTTTTAAAAGATGTTATTTTGAGCTCACCAGCTCTCCTCTCTAAGTCATAAATATTCTCACTGGCAGAAGATATATTCAGTACTTTAGGGTTAGCCCAAGGGAGTGATACAAACTGGATTACCACTGAAATCTTTTTGAAATGTGAAAATAATTCATTGAAAACATCCCTTAAATTTGAGATCATTGTTGCATGTTATTCACTGTCATAAGGTATCTGACTGTCTTCTGTTTGGGTCTTCAGAGTTGGAAATTGTCTTAACCCACCGTTTTTAAGGCAGCACTCCCATAAACAAAATTTATGGGTAAAAGAATTTACTTCAGATATCAGCAATATATTTGTCAGCTTTCAGATTTATCTCATTAAGTTGTTCTCCTAGGTCATTAAGAAAGCAAAAATTCATAAACCAGAGATGCTCTCCCAATAAGCTAATAGATTATTCTCTTCTTGTTCTTGCAAAAACAATTTGATGGCTGGTAAAATATTGTGAAAGCATTGAAGTACTTTATCCTTACTGAGCCAGCGCACATCTGTATGGAGAAGTAATTCTCCATATTGCAGTTCCAGTTCATCTGCCAAGTCTTCGAAAAGTATTGTTTGATGAGAGTGAGACCTAATATTTCTGACTGTCATCATAGCTGTTTTCATTGTTTCATTCAAATTTAAAAACTTTCCACACACAGAGTGCTGGTATAAAATACAGTGGTATGTTAAAAATTGTGAAAAACTTTCAGCTCTTCGACACTGAGCAAGAAAACCCATTTTAGAACCTTCTAATTCTGGAGCTCCATCTGTGGTAATGCTTAAAAACTTGTGGATAACCATTTTATCAGATAGCATGAGTTGCTCCATGACAAAAATATATCTTCTACTGTCGTGTGGCCTTTCAAACAAATTATTTTTCAAAGTTCGTCTCTGACAGTAAAGTTATTAAAAATTATTCTTCCAAAAACTGGCAGCTAGGCAGTGTCTGTTGCATCATTGGACTCAACTAATTGCAATGAAAAATAACAACTTACATCCAAGGCTGTTTTCAGTTTAGAGGTAACGTCATTAGGTGGTGTTTCAACTCTTCTTGTGACCATTCTTGATAAAAGTTGGAGCTATTAGATGGCAGCCATTATTTCAGACTTGTTTTTGAAATTCTGGATCCACTCATCAGCAGCTTCTCAAAATGCTTCTTTTATGAATTCACCATCTGTACAATACATTCAAAACACAGTAAGAAGCAAGAGTAGTGGCAACACTTTTATCTACTGGTTTTGTAAACAGATAGTGCTGAAAAGTTAATTGATTTTTAAGTTTCTTAATTTTTTTTTCTTTTTCTAGTTCACAGTCTAAAGGAAACTTGGGGTTCTCTCTTGTGTGCACAGTTTTTAAACATCTCTTCACGTTTGTCTTTTTCACAAGTGCAGTAAGAGCTTGACACAGTAAACAAATGTATGTGCTATATCATTCTGATACAAAAAATTGATGTTCCCATTCAGTATGAAAACGATAAAATTTATGTTTTTCTTATACACAACTCATTATGTGTGAAGTTGTTGCACTACGTATTATTTTCTTTATACAGTATCACATTTGAAGATCTAAGCCACAAAATGATTACTAAACACTAACTTTGATATAACATTCCTGTTGTTATTGTGTTGGCATGTCTGCATATTCAGTGCTGACAGCAAACACAAGCTGTTTGCAGTGGTCTGCATACATATATTCTACACGCTATTAGATTGCAGAAGTTGGCTGACTACCATCATAATGCTATGAAGTTCACCGACTTCTGCCAACATGTACTGAACCTATAATGTGCAAAGATAAATGAAATAATGTAGCAAGGAGTGATGTGTAGGTAGCGGTTGATTGAACTAATGCAGCAAACTTTACTAGTTATGGTTAACATTGTTTTAGAGGTTCAAGATAGATGTGGGTACCATTTCTGTGATTTTGTTAAGAAACAAAAAACAAACTTGTGTTGAATGAGAGTACATTTTCAATACGACAAAAAACAATTGTCATTTTTATTTAACAATTTTTGTGTTACACTCTCAGTACTTGCACGATCTACCTAATAAGCACTCACGACCTACCAGAAGATTGCTATCGATGTGGTGCCAACCCTTGCTGTAGAGGAAATGTGTGTGCATCAGAGATAAGACAGTCGGTAACAAGAGCACCAGTCATATATAAAACTTTGTGTATGTAAATAAACATCCATGGTGCTTAGTTATTAAATGGGATGGCATGTGCTGGAATGCCAGGCAGAACAAGAGTTCCTTGACATTGCAGATGTGAAATGTGAGGTTTCCATGACTTTTCATGCTGGAAACCCTTGTCAGTTGAGCAGGCTATCTGCTAATTATTCAGGAGGATTCAAACCCACGTCCACCCATCCTGATTTAGGTTTTCTGTGATTTCCCTAAATCGCTTAAGGTAAATGTGGGGATGGTTTCTTTGAAAGGGTATGGCCTCTTACCTTCTCCGTCCTTTCCTAATCTGAGCTTGTGCTCCTTCTCTAATGACCTCAATGTCGACGGAACATAAAGCACCAATCTCCTCCTCCTCTGCTAATCATATTTCCACAACCTTATCCTATTGGGATTCTCTGATCAAATAAGCTGTGGAAATACGAGGTGCATTCAAGTTCTAAGGCCTCCGATTTTTTTTCTCCGGACTGGAAAGAGATAGAAACATGTGCATTGTTTTAAAACGAGGCCGCGTTCATTGTCAATACGTCCCAGAGATGGCAGCACCGTATGGCAGATGGAATTTTACTGCCAGCGGTGAGAATGAGAACTGTTTTAAATACTTAAAATGGCGACGTTTTCCTTACTTGAACAGCGTGCAATCATTCGTTTTCTGAATTTGCATGGTGTGAAACAAATTGAAATTCATCGACAGTTGAAGGAGACATGTGGTGATGGAGTTATGGATGTGTCGAAAGTGCGTTCGTGGGTGTGACAGTTTAATGAAGGCAGAACATCGTGTGACAACAAACCGAAACAACCTCGGGCTCGCACAAGCCGGTCTGACAACATGATCGAGAAAGTGGAGAGAATTGTTTTGGGGGATCGCCGAGTGACTGTTGAACAGATTGCCTCCAGAGTTGGCATTTCTGTGGGTTCTGTGCACACAATCCTGCATGACAACCTGAAAATGCGAAAAGTGTCATCCAGGTGGGTGCCACGAATGCTGACGGACGACCACATGGCTGCCCGTGTAGCATGTTGCCAAGCAATGTTGACGCGCGATGACAGCATGAATGGGACTTTCTTTTCGTCGGTTGTGACAATGGATGAGACGTGGATGCCATTTTTCAGTCCAGAAACAAAGCACCAGTCAGCTCAATGGAAGCACACAGATTCATCGCGACCAAAAAAATTTCGGCTAACCGCCAGTGATGAAAAAATGATGGTGTCCATGTTCTGGGACAGCGAGGGCGTAATCCTTACCAATTGCGTTCCAAAGGGCACTACGGTAACAGGTGCATCCTACGAAAATGTTTTGAAGAACAAATTCCTTCCTGCACTGCAACAAAAACATCCGGGAAGGGCTGCGCATGTGCTGTTTCACCAAGACAATGCACCCGCACATCGAGCTAACGTTACACAACAGTTTCTTCGTGATAACAACTTTGAAGTGATTCCTCATGCTCCCTACTCACCTGACCTGGCTCCTAGTGACTTTTGGCTTTTTCCAACAATGAAAGACACTCTCCGTGGCCGCACATTCACCAGCCGTGCTGCTATTGCCTCAGCGATTTTCCAGTGGTCAAAACAGACTCCTAAAGAAGCCTTCACCGCTGCCATGGAATCACGGCGTCAGCGTTGTGAAAAATGTGTACGCCTGCAGGGCGATTACGTCGAGAAGTAATGCCAGTTTCATCGATTTCGGGTGAGTAGTTAATTAGAAAAAAAATTGGAGGCCTTAGAACTTGAATGCACCTCGTACATACAGTTAGCAGACATTTGCTCAGCCAAGACCAGGGTTTCCAGCTCAATAAATCATGGAAACCACTCATTTTACTTGTGTGCTTTTAGAGGCACTATTTTTCTGAGTCTGGCTGCCTGACTTTGCAGCATATGTGCTCCATTTTAATAAATAGCCTTAGGATTCATAAACACAATGGATTTGTTGACTGTGTGTTAGTTAAATATTATTTTTAGATGCTACCTATGACCGATGGTCTTGTTATTGGCTGTCTTATATCTGGTAATGCTCATTGATTGATACGAGTTCACTAACAGAAACAGCTAACTTAACTATCTGTATGTCAGTGACTTACCTACATGATAGCAGTACAGTTATTAGCCAAAATATCAGAATAAGAAATAGTATTGTCACAGATGCATGCACAAAAAGTGGTGGAATAGAACAGAATTTACTCTTTTAGTTAGCATAGTGAAAGGAATCGGTGATAGTTAGACTAATGTAATATCAGAGAGGATGGTAGTTGAAAGTGCTGTTATGAAAGGTAGGATACTGTTTCTACTAAGCATAAAGTAGATTGCCGTTTATCTAAGAAGTTAACATCAGGCACTCATCTGTTTATCTGACAATGTGGAGAGTAAATGGCAAGAATTCAAGAGTACTGTACAACACGTATTAGCTGGATTATTGCCATGCAAAACTTTGAGCTATAGGAAAGACCTGCTGTTGTACAGTAGCCATGTTATGAATTTACTGTTAAGGCAGAGAGAGCTTCACCACAAAGCTTAGCAAAGCTGAAGCATTGTCAAAAAAACTGAACATAAGGAGATGATTGTAACAAGCAGTCAATGATTTTGAAAGCAGTATTTTAACTCGTGAATGGGCAAAGAATCCTGAGAATTTTAGCTCTTACATAAAATCAGCTAATAGATGAGTCACATATCCTGTTACTTACTGAGCATATCAGAAGTGAAATGAATGAAGACAGAAATATTGAATATTGTCTTCTGAACTCATGTTAATAAAAGAGAGAATATTACAGTGCCTCCATTTTAATCTTCTGGCAAATATTGAAATGACGAAGATAGACATAAGCAAACGGAGAATCACCTAAAAATATTCAGTAAAGGACAGGTTATTGGATTGGATGTGGTATATGTTCAATTAAACATAGATTATCACAAATAATATACTCCATTTCTGCTTAGCAACAGTTTACTGCATGTTGCATTAGCAAAGAAGTGTTCCAAGTGATCAATAAAAAGGCACCGTTAATTCCCATTTTAAAGAAGTGTCATCACTGATGAATGTGGTGAAAGGTGACAGCAATACATATTATGAAAAAAATCATTGAATGATGGTGAGATTATCAGGTTGCATACTGCAGAGCTGTTAGAATTGACCAGTTCCAATTGTGACTCATTGACAGTGTAATCACAGGATGCTATGTTTCTGTATTTTTATCTAGTGCATGATTTTACATTTATGAACATTTAAAGTGTGTTTCCAATCTTTGCACCACTTTGAAATATTTTCAAGCTTTCACAATGTTTGCACAGTTTTTTTCAGATAATACTTCATTATAGATATCTACATAATGTACAAAAAGTCTGAGGCTACTATAAATATTGTCTGCCAGGTCATTTATATACATGAACAATTAAGTCCCAGCACCCTTCTGCGGCGCGTGTCTTGAGTTAATTCTACATCTATTGACAATTCTCCATCTACGATGATATGTTGCATCCTCCCTACTAAGAAATCCTCAATCCAGTCACAGACTTAGTTCTATACCCCCCCCCCCCCCCTCCAATATGTTGTACTTGCATTAATAGGCATAGGTGTGTTACTGAGACAAATGCTGTTTGGAAGTCAGGAAATACAGAAACTACCTGTTTATCTTGATCTAAGACTTTCAGGATGTCATGAGTCAAAAGTAAAGGTTGGTTTTTGTGTGACCAATGTTTTCAGAATCCTTGCTGGTTGGTACGGAGGTGATAGTGCTGTTTGAGATACCTCTTTATGGTTCTTATGTCCTTGCATGCTTGCATTGTGTTTTTCAGCTGAAAGCAGTTAAATATAGGTAGGATAACTTATTTCTTTGTTTAGTTACTAATTGATTTCTTTTATTGGCTCTTAAAGACAGCTATATTACTTTCTCTGTAACCACAGAAACTTCTACAATCATCCAGCAATTGATTAGCTTCTCATGGTCGGGGTTCACATTCGTGTAGAATTTTTAAAAGGATTTCATAAATCCCATTGACTGTGGACATTATTTATTTCACAATTGCAGTTTTGTCCTTAGGACCATTTTTAAGTGGTGTTGCAAAAAAATTTGCTTCAGCACGACAGACTTTAAAATCCTCCAACATGTAGACATGTTGTCAACAAAAATATGCTTTTTCACAAACTCTCACAAATCAGTGCTATAGCACACTGTTTATGTGTGGACAACGGCCACTGGCACGAAAATACGTTCACAAGCCAACACTGCCTGTGCACATTTTTAATTCACATGTAAACAGTGTGGTAGAGCAGTGGTTTGTAGTGATTTACGTGAATGATGTTAACATTGTGAAACGGCTTATTTTTGAGGATGACATGTATACATATTGGAGGATTTTAAAGGCTGACGTATGCTGAAGGAAACTCTTTTGCAGTATCACTTGTAAATAGCCCAAAGGCTGAAATTGCAATCTTGAAATAAATAATTTGTACCATCACTGATGAATATGATGTCCTTTAATTTTTAAAAAAAGTCCAGCTATGTTGCCGTAGACTTTTCTTCTAGATTACCATTCTCCATATTAGACTTTATGCTCATAAGGAATTGTGTCCTGTTCTGGCTGTTGCTATTGGGGGCGTTACCTCACCGTTTGAGCATCGTCGAAGTGTGACCTTAAACCATTTACAATTAAATGCCATAATGTGTAGTGCGTGCATATGAAATATGAGTATAGTTTAGGAATAAAGACCAGTCACTGGAAATCAGAAGCATTGAGTCATCAAGGGGGATGTGCAAGAAAGAAAGAAAACTTGCTCGGATGCACAATTTCAGGATTGCAGTTTGGTAGATGGACTAAGGTAGGGTGGTAGTCATGTTAGGTGGGGTTGGTAGAGGGGAAGAGGGGTGGAAGGCTGGAAGAGGTGTTTGGAGTGGGCAGCTAGGTGCCCAGAGGGAGGCAGCTGGCTTGTTGGCTAGTAATGTGGGAGGGAGGGATGGTAGGTGGACAGGCTAGGTATGGACTCATGTCAGAGTCAGGGGAAGTAGTGCACGATTAAGGTGACATGGAGACGTGAATTAGGAGAGGGTGCAAGGACAGAGGAAGGTAAGACTGTTGGGTGGAGGGAGTGAGGACATTGAGTTAATGGAGATGGAGGCCAGGAGGTTACAGAAGAGAAGGATGTGAACTATACAGATGGGAGTTATCCTTGAAACACATCCTTTGCTCTCATACTCCTCCTGGCCGCGATCTCCATTAACCCATTGTCCCACACCCTCCACCCAGCAGTGTCTCTTTCTCTGCCCTATCACTCTCTCCCAATTCATGTCTCTACATTACCTTAATTGTGCACCACTTCACGTGGTTCTGACATGTTTGCCTAGCCTGTAAAACTGCCACCCCTCCCCCCACATTCCTAGCCAACAAACGGACTGCCTCCTCCTCTGTACTCCTTTACCCATCCCATCCAGCACAACCACCACACCATCCTAATCCACCTTCCGATCTTCAATCCTGGCATTGTACATCCAGTCGCCACTATATAGGGGCACAAATGCGTGTGTGTGTGTGTGTGTGTGTGTGTGTGTGTGTGTGTGTACTTGTACTCTAGCCAAGAAAGGGTTTACTTGAAAAGCTAGGAAGTTTTCTTTCTTTTTTGTGTGTCCCTGTCAACAACCCATTGCTTCTGTTTTTTGATGAGTGGCTCCTAAATTATTTACATTCTACCATATCTTCCTACTATAGCAAAATCTGAATATTATTGTAACATCCTTATCTCTTACAAGTTTGTGTGAGTAGTTACTGGAAACAAAGCATAACAATCAGAGAATTATGTTTGTGTGTAAAATTATTGAGTTGCTGACACATGCGTTATCCATAAAACTGAAGATACAAAGACCCAAATGTCTGTTGCGTGAACAGCTCTGCTCTGAGTCAATACCTAATAGAACAAAGTAAATTAGTGGAAAATGAGAAGTAAAACCCTTTAAATTTGTTACATAGAAACACTGCATTTGCATGGAGCACAGATAGAGCAGTAGTCACTGAATCAAATTTCTGTGCTGTGAACAGAGTAGGAACAGTGTACTAAGCATAAAAATACTGAGACAGTAATAACTCTGATTCGATTTACTGAAAGAGTAATCAGTTGCTGTGAACATCTACTGCCTTAGTGTACATGCCAGATCAGTATATATGCCAGAACAGTGCTGAATAGCAGTGCTTTTTAATTAGAGGGAGCTGTATTAAACACTGAAATCGTTGTCAATACAATTTGTCTGTAAGTGTAAGACATTGTGATTTCATTTATTTTAAGTATATATATCCTGCATAATATGTAAATAAAACTTTCTCATGCATCCATTACTTCAGATTGTTTATTCTTCATTTACCGTTGTTGTATATTCACACATTTTCAGGTATATTTGAGACACATTTGAGTTAGTAAATATAATTTCTTGACACATCGGATGTAATAATCTTTTTTTATCGCAGGTTGGTATGAAGACAACTGGTTTGAAGTAAATTTGGAAAAAGAAAAAATAGAATGTACTAAAGAACAAATGAAGATAGCTGCTGAAGGACATTTGACAACAGAAGCACTGATGTGGAACCAAAATAATCAGCGCACAATTTCAGGCATGGTAAGAGAATTCTGTCTTCTGGTAATACTGTGCAGATATGGCTCTTGACATTTGAGTTGATGCTACAACTTTTGTCATTTCAATTGATGTTGTAGCTTCTTTTGAAAGTGATATTCTCCAGGAAGATTGGGATGAGATGTGTATTACCATTCTCCAAATTGAAATTCTTCTCCAACTCAGTACAAACAATTTATAATTTATTCACTATTACACCTTATCTGACTGAAATTGACCATTATCAATGGTCAAACATGATAAATGAATGAAGAAAGGGGAAATTTTAACTTCAAATAGTCTTGAATTCTACACTTAAAGTAAAGCTTCAACAATAGGAAAATTTAAAAGTGACAAAATTCATATGTATTGTGGTTGTGGCACAGAAACTTTTGTAGTTAGTTGCTTGGCACCTAAAATCAAGTCTAAGGCCACTGGTGATTAGCATTTCCACCTTGTTTAATTTTTTGTATTTGTGGTGGAAGTGGAGATGCAACATGTGAAAAACTAAAGCATAAACAACAGTAGTCCCACCATACTACAAAATGAACATACATAAGAACGAAACTGGCACTGGAAGTTGTATGTGTTATTTTGTGTATGAGTGAATATGGTTACATACCGCTGAACAAATATGCTTTTGCTCTGAACAGGTTTTAAACAAACGATAATTGCCATCACTTTCAGCCTGTCATTTCAAAAATTTTAAAACTGGTTGTTTTAAGTTTGAAAAACACTGTTTTTATGATATGGTATTAGAGAATTCTTGGTTTCTCTTTATGAGCACATTTTTTGTACCATTCATAGATTTCTCAAGGAATGAACAGCACTTGCAGTTTAAGCATTCTGAAATCCTGTTATGTAGTTGTCTTACTTGATGGAGCAGTACATCCATGGTGGAGGCACGTAACCATTCAGATTCGGATTAACTTGGAGATATGGATAAGTCTTGATTGAACAGTTCTGTATCAAGTATTAGACATTTTGAAATTTCATTGTTAGACAGAATCTGTAAGATTAAATGTACAAAGAAATTAACAATAACAAATACATACATAATGTAAGTGTGCAAACTGGTGATCGATATACAGAATTTTCAATTTTTACTTGCATTTAAATCAAACTGTAGTAAAAGGTTTGCAAAAGTGAGCCCACAGACTGAATATAATACAGATCTCATCTTATATAGGCCTATTTGACAGTGCCATTGCCTATTTGAAGAGAGCCAGAGCTAAACTGATTGTGGTGGATAAGCTATCTGAGGAGTAAATGAAGGCCAGTAGGTTGGTGGTAACATTCACCGTAGAAATGAAATCAAAAAATTACTTAAAAAAGCAACCATTCTCTGTGTTGTCGCTATACTAACAATGCCTTCATTAAAATGTAATATATTAAAACACACCTATGTTATTTGTAAAAGAAAAACTTTTGTTGACAATGGATAATTTTTACATAGCGATGAACTACATGTCATTATATAAAATTGTAGACAACTTGACAGAGATACATTTATGCTATTTTTATAGAGAAGAAACTTATATGTTGACGTTAGATCAAATTTATTTAATATGAAATATGTGTCAAAAGGCAATGTCATGAATGCTGTAACAGAGGTACTCATTAGTCCTTATTATAACAGAAGCCATATTTGCAATAATTAACTGTTGTTCTGCAGTGGATCTAAATCACAGAATAAAAATATAGTAGAAGTTGTAAAAGAATAAATTTACAATCATCACAAGCTAAAATGTTGCACGAGTATGACGAAATGTAGTATTATTACAGTAGTCAAACATATAATAAATGGCTTACAGCACAACCATTTGGGTAAGCCTAGATGACTGGCAACAACTTGAAATTAAATTGAAGTTAGTATTACAATTATAAAGGTTAAAAAAAGAGCAGATGGAGATAATACTGGAGCACACTATCAGTGTACTTGAAGCAGATGTGTGAAAATACCAAAAAATATCCATGCATATCTTGGTTAAAGGTGCAGATCAGTTTGGCACTGGTTTTCTTCAAATATGCCTATATGAAATGAGATGTGTATTGTATTCAGTCTGTGTGCTCACTATTGCAAGCCTTTTACTAAAGTTTGATTCAGATGCAGTATGATATCAATTGTAAAAATTGAAAATTCTGTTTATCGATCACTAGTTTGCATGCTTACATTATATATGTATTTGTTGTTGTTAATTTCTTTGTACACTTTATCCCACAGAGTCTGTCAGATGGTGAAATTTTGAAATGCTTAATGCTTAATAAAGAATTCTGTGATTAACAGTTTTCGATATTTACAAGTTGTGTGGAAAGATGTTTTAAAGAAGAAAAAATTTAATAATCTTCATTGGGCAGAAAGTATGATCCGGACACAAAAGTGCCATACAATATTCTGAAAAATCTTGCATGGAATTAATGTGTGCATATTTTCCCTCACACAGAGAGCCACAGTTGTCTCCAGATGCTGCTGCCTAAGTGAGGCAAGTAGTGGCACAGGATGAAGTAAATGGTGAGGAAATGGAAGGAACGTGAAATTGCGAGAGGGTGGAATGGGACGTGAGAAAGTTAGGAAAGTTGAAGCATATTAGGGAAAAGTAGCTGGTGCAGGGAAGGTTAGAGTGTTAGAGGATTGCTGGGAATAACATTACTAGATAAACAAATAACTATGGAGAGGGAGACTACAGTGAAGATGGAGGACAACAGGGGAAGATGTAAGGAAAGTGTTCCAGATAGGGAGATAGTGTAGATCAGAAAAAAAGCTGGTTATCAGGGCTAGTGTAAGTATAATTGGATGAAGTATGGTGGGAACGGTGGCCAGTTGGGGGGGGGGGGGGTGTTAGCATTTAGAGGACAGGTGCTGGCACAGATTATGGAAAAGGGAGGAGGGGGGGTTACAGGAGTGGAGGGTATGTTGCACCATGATGTCACATATGCAATTTTGAAAAGTTGGGGTTGAATTAGAGAGGGGAGAAGGATTTGAACGACACAAGTCAACAGTTTGGCAGTAGCCATTCATCCAGGTACATACTTCGCTGGTTACATCCTTGTGGAATGCTGTGCAGTGATTCAAACAAAATGTATTATGATGTGGCTGCTTTCATGGTTGGTTCTTGATCCAGTAGGATAAAAAAAATATAAATCGGTATTCTGTAACAATTGACATTTATTTGTCATCCCATTGTGTGTTCCAAAAGATTATACATCCATCGTCAAGTCAGTTGTTTAAGATTACAATCACCAGTCTGGAACAGGAGCTGGTGGACGGGTGAAAGGGGCTTCCACAGGCCTTTAACCCATGGGCCTGGGGGAGAGAAGATTAGAGTTTTAACATCTCATTGATGACAATATCATCATAGATAAAGCACTAACTCAGATTAGATAAGGGTGCCGTACCTCCCAAATGGAGGGCTAGTGGCTTAACCATTGAGCTATGTGGGAGGATAGGCTGTTCCAGCTCGTATGCCTGCCTGCCTGGGGGGCAGCCAGATGCCCATGGGCATAGATGGGCAGTGATGAGCAGACAGCTGGTGCAGGGGCAGTATTAGAGCCGGGCTGCAGAGTATGTGACTGTACTGCACTGCCTGAGCATATGTGGGCAAGGATGACCAAGCAGCTCCTGCACATGCAGAACTCTTGCAATAGAGCCTTTCAGCATGTAGCCCATATTATTTGCACATGTTTGTGAGTGAGATTAGGGGCAGTCAGAGGTGCTGTTTCCTGATGGTGCAGCATTGGAACAGCTTGCGGTAGGAGGTTGGAAGCAGGAGTGGAATGAGAATGGACAGGAAAGAATGGTGTGGGAGTTGGGTGGACACCAATTAACTACTTTGTGTGTGTGTGTGTGTGTGTGTGTGTGTGTGTGTGTGTGTGTTTAGTGATCTGCCAATGTATTCATAATATAGTTAATGGACTGAGCTGATTAGGACACTGGACTTGTACTCAGGAGTGGGAATAAAATCCTTCTTCACATCCCCATTTGTTTTCCCATTTAAAAAATCACTTCAAATGAGTGAAAATCTTGGACGTGGTGATTGTCAGTTCAATTTTGAAGCGTAGCTCAGATATGATTTTTCTCGTGGTAATAACAAGTTTGAAGAGAGTTGTGGACATTGTGTACTTAAAATGAAACCTGGCTTTTACACTTTTCAAGGGTCTTCAAAAAAGTGGTGTAAACTGAGGGGAAAATGTTGAATGTGGGAAATAATGTTTTAAGCTGTGAAAGTTGTGTATAGGATACTCCTGGCATTTTGGCACTTCCTGCATGATATATGTACATAATAGGTATCAAACTACTTGTCAGGGACTAGTTTATTATCTAATAAAAACTGCTAATATAACTGGAACTGGTAACTGTGTGTGAAGTAGAAACATTTGACTCAATTTCATACATCATAATCTATGTTTTTGGAAAGCCTGCAGCTGTTATTCAGGATTTTAAAAAATGAAACACTGCATCCATTATGTATTTTTTTTGTGCTTAGCACAACACATTTCAAGAAATTTTTCTCATTGTAAATTGCAAATATTTGCATAAGTATTTTTTGTGGTGGTTGCATATGTGTTGTTCTACATCTCTTGCATTGTAGCCGTTTTTTTTTTTTTTTTTAGGTTATAAGGTACTGTGCCTCCTGAGTTATGTAGAGAACTACACACATGCAAACTATCACTGACATTGATTGATTGTGTAACATCACAAAAGATACATACGTAAATACTGCATTTGACAATGAGAATAAATTCTCTAAGCACATTTCACTCAGAATTTAAAAAAAAAAAATCATAATTTGCACTGTGTTTAAACCAAAAACATGTGAGTGAAGGTGTCAACTAGCACTACAAGTGGCCAAATGGCGAAACATGCTAAATATGGTTTGACAAAGGTGTCATGTGATGATCATAACAATCGTGAAACTGCACAAGCACATTAGAGACAGTTTGTAAATAGTTGTAATTGATCATGATATTTTTATGCGAACAAACCTAGTTACTTCCATCAGCCAATACGCCAAGTAGAGCTTGGCAGCAGCAGGAGATACAGCATGAATTGTTCCAACTTTTACCCATTTACCAGTTCAAATCCAATAAATAGAGCACCCTAGAGTCAAAAAATGAACCATGTAACCTTTGTAAACACTACTTGATGGCCCATGCCGTGCGAGCATCATTTTTTTTCTCTACGAATATTTTTTCATAAAGCATAAATTGTAGGAAAATTACAAATATTTTGATGCAAAATATGGTGTAAATTAAAATTGTGGACATAGGAAATTAGAAGGGAGCAATAAAAAAGAAATGTCATAAATGGCAGGGAAACATTAATTCCAGAAACAAAAAAGTGAGGTTATACAGTTTTTCGATAAGTGTATAGCTTTGTTTAAATTTCGTATCTGTACCCCTACTAACCATTTGCATGTGGTCATTAATGGTTGACATAACCTTTTACATATACTGAGATAATGTCACCTGCGCCACTGATGCCATTCCTAGTGGAGCTATAACAGAGTTATAAGTAAGATCACATAGTAACTACTAAGCTTTCTGCAACCATCTTTGTACATTAACTGCTTTTTGTGTTTAGAATGTTATGCTTCCTAAGTATGTGGTGTATGAAATGTGTATCAGATGCAAAGATTTATCACTTTTGTTATAGCTACTTTTATATTGAAACACTGAAACTGGTCACTCTGCATAATCAAATGAGCTCATGCACTTGGACTTCAGCGCTCTCTTCCCCCCCCCCCCTCCCCTCCTCCCCCCCTCCCTCCATCCCTCCCTCCCACACACACACACACACACACACACACACACACACACACACACACACACACAAAATATTTTCCAAAGTGTAAGCACAATTGAATGTGCTGACTTACAGACATCAGAAGACTTCCGCCAGAGGCTTAATGAAGCTTTGAGCTCACGCTACGACATAGCTAACATGCGCTATCCTGAAGGCTACCAGGAAGCTCCTCTGGCATATGATGCGGTGTGGGCTGTGGCTCTAGGTGAGCCTTTGATTTGTTCCACTAGTAAAAAAAAAAAAGCAGCTTCAATAATTATGCATCTGCTTTTAGTTCATGAGCATGATTGCAGCTTATAAAAAGTAGTGAACAAGTCACCCTATTTTCCCTTTTATAAGTGCACCAATTCTTATATATGCTCAAATTTTCTGTGATTTTCTTTTATGTTACCACACCATTGAAAATGTTCTAAGTATTCAGTGTAAAGTATTTTCCCAGCTTTATGAACAATATAATTTTCTAAATGGGGTATTTCAATTTTATCCCCTAAATAAGGGAATGGCTTTCTTTGGTTATGTGTTGCATTCACTGCATTTGTGCTGTCATGCATGTAATTCATGATGCTTGCTTCTTATCTCAGCTGAAACCATGAATTAAAAGGAAGCATTTTGAGCAAAGATATGCTTTATTGATTCCCCGTGAAAATAAAATTATATAGTGAGTGACATAGCATAGGTGTGCTTGTCTTATTTTTGATGTCAAAATAATTGGAAATGCAGCATTTTTAATACTCTAAGAAGTGTAAGACCTGATAAAAATTAAAAATAACTTTTGTTTAAACAGGCCAGATAGTGCAAATGATTTGTGAATTTCCTGTCAATATGTTTTCAAATGCACAGGAAAATGATGAACTCGTGATTGGTGCTACTCTGTATATTTAGGTAAACCCACACTAAATTATCTAATCTGCTGTAATTTTAAATGTAACCCAGAAACATTTAGTAGTCCGCAAAGGTAACCAAAACACAGTGCACAGTTACTACACTTTATTTTTTGTTGCACCACAAGTAGCATCAAAGCAAGAGAGAAATGATTCAAATCACCATGAGCTTTAAATTCTAGCACTTGATATCTGATAACTTATTATCTTCCATATTTTCTTAGATTGGATGCACATTGTAATGAGATTCATTATGATTTTCCATGGAAGAACACTACAAATTTGCCATAATACGCTACTTGACAATGCTGGGAATAAATTTTCTTTCTCGTTTTATTGTCATATGTAACTATTTCTCAGCAGCAATGGTTATGCCATATTTTAAATTTATTTACGCTATTTTGAAAAAAGTACACATTGGTGAAGACTAATCAAATGCACAGGTGGCGAAGAATGTATGCAGAAATGGAAGAAGCAGGTGCTTGACTTCTACAGAAAATTTGTAAGCAAATTATTTGAAAACCTGCTAGTCAGCTGATTTGATGAAAATGTTGTTCTTCATATGATCTATAAGGGAAGATGAAGAAAGTAAGATTTAAGAACTCCAGGAAACTGACCTTAGATTTAAAACTAGAGGGCAATATAATATTTTGAAGAAACGTGTTTGTTGCGAGTAAGAAATATTTTCCAAAGAATTTGAGAGTGGAGGAAAGGTAATTGCACAACTTTGTTATGGATAGATAAATGTAAATGTCATGTGGCTAGGGCGTCCCGTCAGGTAGACCGTTCGCTGGGTGCAAGCCTTTTGATTTGATGCCGCTTTGGTGAGTTGCTCGTCGATGGGGATGAATGATGATGATTAGGACTACACAACAGCCAGTCCGTGAGCGGAGAAAATCTCCAACCCAGCTGGGAATTGCACCCGGGCCCTTAGGATTGACATTCTGTCGTGCTGCTACTCAGCTACTGGGGGCGGACTATGCATAGATAATGTTCCCTTACTAAATTTAGCCGGTGCTACAGTAACTGACTGGAAATTGCACCTTTTGGAAACATAGTATCACAGTTGTGTATTAGGTGATCATAGCATAATTAGAATGTAAAACTATTTAAGAAGTTCATGCATAAGCATTCTTTTCAGTTATCTTGTAAGTCAAGGAAGCTGCTTGTGATAGCTATGACTGTTTGACATTTAAGTTGGAGAAGCAGTGAAGTAGGATAAGAATAGAAGGATAGTGAGTCTAGAGTGGTTCTACAAGAGCAGGCAGAAGTTAATCATTTTGTTTTATGATATTGCCACTGAAAGCATAAGTACAGTTTTCTCCCCGAGAGATCAGTATTTATGTTAGATCTCTAAAATGGAAGACGTCTATGTTTTAGAAGAGCTTTGTTGAGAAGACATTTTACTTTTCACTCAAAAAATTTTCTTAATTAGTGTTGTATCTGCTTGATGGTTTGTGGAAATGCTGTTTTATTTTATTTTTTCTCTCTGATGTTTCATAATACTTAAGTATGGAAACTTTATATTTGTACTGTCCAAACATTATTGATACTTCTTTATGAATAAACTTTCAATGAAGATCACTTCTTAAGCAAAAAGTGTCACTGTTCAATTTTTGATATACAGTTATGACATATTCTGGAAATTTGCACCTGCCTTAATGAAGTGAATTTTCCAACTGTTAAGATTGGCAGTTGTGCATAATGATGTCATCACACCAGTACCGTCACCTTACTACGTTTTACTGAGGCACTTAGTTTGCATCTGTTATTACTTTACGTATTGCAGAGCATGGCTTAATTGCACATTTGTTTATGACAAATTACTGTAAGTGTGCATACAGTAATGGGAACACCATAATTTTGAAAGTTTGTAATTTTTACTTCTTATATTGAATATAAAGTCATTTTGTTCAATAAATAGGCAAAAAATTAAAACTGACTGTTTCTGCATCTGTAAACACTTTTCTTTTAGCAATCTGAAAAGTTGTGGAGGTGTAGATTCTTCATCACATATTTACATAATTTTTGTGTGCATTTATTTAAGCTATTGTTAGTGTGTGTGGTGTGATTTATATAAAAGGGATAATTTTATATTGTCTCTAATGTTGTTAATGTTTAAGTAAATTCTTTCTTTCTGTTTCTTTCTTAGCTTTCAATAAGACAATGGAACACCTTCACCACCGTGGGATGAGTTTAAAAAATTTTACTTACACCAACAAAGAAATAGCAAATGACATTTACTCTGCAATCAACAGCACACAGTTCTTAGGAGTATCTGTAAGTTAATACCTATATATTTCAGAATTTGATAGTAGATAAACAATATGTTAGTAATAACAATAGAAGCTGTAAGATTGGATACACACAGTTGTAGTAAATATACATTTCCAAAAATCTCAACAATTAAAGTGAGTGCACATAATAAACTTGATAATTTCTGTAGCTTTCAAATCAAGGAATAGGAATGGAAATGTCAGTGTCCTTGCTTGAATCCCCTCAACTAAGAAAAGTAAGAATGTAGGTATTTAAGGAAGGTCAGAAAAATTATAAAGCTTTGAAATCTGTTGGAAATGTTCTTGGTGCTGTTTTCAACAGTTGATTACGTCTATAAGAACAACTGTGCTATATATTTCTAGTAGCCTTAATTTCACTTCACATACTTTGGTAAAATTGAAATTACTGTGCCTCTTTTCAAAATGAAAATGTGTGATACATACGTCAAAGTTTTCATAGAACTAAAAGTTGGAACTCATTCAAACAGGCCTAGGAAGGCCCAGTGTTTCTGACCGATCAGTGTCATCCTCAGCCGATGGGCATCACTGGATGTGGATGTGGATGCAGAGGGGCATGCGGTCAGCACACCACTCCCCTGGTCATTGTCAGTTTTTGTGACCAGAGCTGCTACTTCTTAATCAAGTAGTTTCTCAATTTGCCTCACAAGAGCTGAGTGCACCCCGCTTGCCAACAGCATTCGGCAGATCTGGATGGTCACTCACCCAAGTGCTAGTCAAGCCTGACAGCATATAACTTCAGTGATATGATGGAAACTGGTGTTACTGCTATGGCAAGGCCATTGGCATAGAACTAAAACTTGTGTGTTTTAAACAGATGACAACTTTTCTTGGAAAATTTAATTTTCTGCAAGCTGCTGCAGTGCTGTGCTGTGAAAGTAATAAAGATGCAAAGGGGCTGTATTTATCATAATTGTAAATTGTCCAGTTGTTCAGCAGTAACAGCTGCAAGTTGATACAGCAGTAGAAAATAAAATTGCAATTTTTACACCATCACTTAGCTGTCCTGTGCTGCCAGAAACCATAACGGCTGTATTCCTCCATATTAAAGTAAGACCTTATGCTCCAAATTTAGGGAGATGCTTCGTAGCATTGTCAGTACCATGGAAATACTACCATATCATGCAGTGTTGAGGCAACATGGCATAAATGTGCCACAACTGCACATAATACTGGGACATTGTTCATCACCACAAACATGTGTAACCTTCTCTGAGAATCATGTTATTTGGAGTGCAGACTGCCCATTATTTATGGAAGAGTAGAACATTCAGGAAATTAATGTCTTGAAGAAAGTGATTTGTTCTGAACAAAGAAAGTAATAGGCTCAAAAATTGTGTGTCTGTACTTTCATTACAGTCCGTAACCAAAACAACTGTGCAGAAGATGGATTACACAGTTTGAACTCACTCAGCTCAAATTGGCACACACTTTCAGCTAAAATTTAACTTGCGGTGGTGGACTTGCTAAGTCTATTGTCTCTTCCATACAATTAGAGAAACTGTCAGAAAATAGTACCTCGGAGCACATGAAACCTTGTGATCAGGCAATTCCATATCACATAGAAAGACAATCACATCCTCTTTGAAGGGAAAAAAGTACCGGGAAGGGAAAAACAAAAGAAAGTTAGTCAAGCCATCCATCCATCCATCCATCCATCCATCCATCCATGCGTTGCAGGTACTACCTGAAGAATCAGGTGCCCTTTCCACAGACAGTATGCATATTTGATATATGCTTGAAATAAATGACAGATCCTTCAGACACTCCCTCAAATGTTCCAGTGTGACCAACATGTCAAGAGTGTATGATGAAAGAAATATGGTTCAATGGGACATAAATGGGCTCAGGACCCATGTGGAACTGAATTCAGCTTAGCACAGGGAAGAACTTGGTTGATTACCCCGGAGGCACATGACACTCCTTTGCTAGGTGGATAAGTCCCTCATAGTAAGGGTATCACTGGAGAGAGGTAAAGGTTGAACCACTACAGTTGTCAGCAACAGATACTTATCATCTCACTCCCTTGTCACCAGCTTCTCAACTGTCTCTGGTTAGTACCCTTGTATCAAATAGGGTAATTGTTCTTTGCATGTTCCCTCCAATGGAAGTCTGCATCAAGAGCCCCTCAACGATATTGCACTGCTTGCCAAACCGTTCCTCATTTTTAAGGATTTTATTGCTCATAATTTGCCATAGAAATTTACCACCATCTACACCTAAGTGTCAAACTGTTAAGAGCTTTGTCTGTTCAGAAGTTGTATGTCTTCTGAACAACTGGCAGAGAACACCTTTCAGTGCTGCCCCAGAATCATTCATGTCCATCAGTAACTTGAAATGTTGTTTTAGCTTTGCCTACAATATGTATACAGAGATATACACTACAGTGACCACAAACCGATTCAGATATGTGTGACAAATCCAGCACTGCTCTAAAGAAATCTGTCGAAATGGGTGCTCAGCAAGTAAAGCCGGATTGTGTAAAACCAACTGCATTTAATCGAAAATCATGAGGACAACTACAAAGACTGCTTGTCTTCTGGTGCAAAAATGAGTGCCACACATTATTTATGGTCATGAAGACAGATCTGGATTGAATATACTAATGAGCACACACACACTGTGGATTGAGAATAAACCAAAGAAGGACAAAAGTAATAATAAGTAGTAGAAATGAGATTAGCAATAAATTTAACATCAAAATTAATGAATATGAAGTAGAAAAAGTGAGGGAATTCTGCTACCTGGGAAACAAAATAACACATGGCAGATGAAGCTGGGAAGATGTAAAAAGCAGACTAGTACAGGCATAGATGATATTCCTGGCCATAATATGTCTACTACTATCAAGCGTCAGCCTTAATTTGAGGAAGAAAATTCTGAAAATGTGCATTTAAAGCACAGCATTGTATGGAAGTGAATCATGGTCTGTGAAAAAAACTAGGAGATAGGCAAATCAAAGCATTTGAGATGATGTGCCATAGAAAAATGGTAAAAATTAGGTGAACTGCAAGTTTCTCATATTGTGTATGACATTCTCTTTAGTTACACTGTTATTATAGCCAATCCATCAAGGATTCATGTCGTGTTCCAATGTCGACAGACTTAACAGCTGACAGTTTGAATTGTGTGGGATACTCCTTGATTGCTACAAATTACAGGTACTTTCAGCAGCAGTAAATAAATGGAGAAAGTGTACAGGTTGATACCTGTCAGTATAATCCAATTGGGTACCTGTTTCAGCGTCTAAATTTTGAAGGCAAAAAATTTTTCACGTGACAAGATACACACAATTATTGCAGAAAAAGATGACTTAAACAAAATCTTCAAACACAAAGGTAATAGGAATCCTTTCTCTAGAGCAACCTGGACCCTTAAATACCAGAGTATTCAGTAATAATAAAAACAAACTCTTGAGCATATCTCTTAATGAAACTAAACCACATTTCTTCATAGTGAGTGAATTGGGTTGCAAAGGAAGAGGAAGCATATGGATACAGGCTAAATAATTACAAACACATAAACCTGTTCTTAGAAAGACACACAAATGTGTCAGGGTGGGCATTTGGAGTAGAAGTGATATAGCACGTGAAAAAGTCAAAGGGATTTATGATCTGAGTACCAAAATGGTACTTGAGGTTACAGCAAAATATTTAAAAGTAGGGGACAATGGCCTGATTAGGTCATCTGGAAACAACACTGAAATTTTTTTTTCCCTGGAGGACTCATCGGAGAAGACATCATTGTATAAAAAGTGTTGTTTGTTGGAGACATCAACATAGACTCATTAAATAATAGCTTTAATTATTTGTATTATGTTGACCTATTACAGTGTTATAGTTATAACCATATAAACTCTGAACCTACAAGAATTGCTGTAGGTGTACAGACTTGCATTGACCACATCCTTACAAATGTAACAAAAGGAGAATGGAAACAGAACTACCTTAGAAAACCACATATCCGACCACAGAGCTCTTACTATGGAAATTGGTATGGGGAATGCAGACATAACTAAAAGTGATACCTTTATGTACAGAAGAAAATTTAATTATAATAAATCTTGTGACACATTCATACGGAAGTTTATTACAATTGGAGAACATGACTGACACCCAATTTTAATGTTAGAAACACTAGCCAATCTTTTTTCACCCATGGCATTACTGAGAGGGACCTCCTAGCACTCGTTTCACAACTTCAAGCTACAGTGTCTTGCAGCTGGGAAGAAATTTCACCTTAGCTGCTAAATGAATGCAGAGTGTATCATCTGACACACCTAATAAATGGCTCCCTCTGCCT
This sequence comes from Schistocerca piceifrons, assembly GCF_021461385.2. NCBI lineage: Eukaryota > Metazoa > Arthropoda > Insecta > Orthoptera > Acrididae > Schistocerca > Schistocerca piceifrons. Next base: position 418,880,201 of record NC_060149.1, on the reverse strand, counting down.
TGGAGATTCCCTGATCACATGAAAGTCACTGAAATTCTACCATTGTGTAAGAAGGGAATGAAAATTGACACAAAAAACTAAAGGCCAATATCATTAACTTTGTTAGAGGCATATTTCATCAAACACAGTCTATTCAGCAATCTACAACATGGTTTTAGAAGAGAAAGATCTTAAACAGCAGTTGCAATTTCTAAATACAAAATATTAAACCAGCTGGATAAAGGAGACAAGGTAACGCACTTTTGTGGATATGAGTAAAGCTTTGGATACTGTGAATCATACAGTTCTATTGCATAATTTGGAAAACTAAAGAATGAGAGGAGTAGCCTTATAACTACTTACTGCCTATTTTAAAGTCAAGCTAAGTTACAAAAGGAATGAACAGTTGGTAACATCTAAATCGACCTACAGGATACTTCAATATGCTGTGCCTCAAGGAAATATAATAGGGCCTTTTCTGTACCTTTCATGTGTTAATGATGTTATTGGACCCCAAAATTGCAAGGTTTTAAGCTGTGCCGATGACAAATCTTTTGTCAGTTGGGGCAATGATATGCCAACTGCTGCCAATTGTAGTGAAATCTATTACAGTTTTCTGTCTGTCTACCTTACTGTAAATAGCTACTTGTAAAGAAAGAGAAGACAGTGGCAATGTAGTTCATGCTGAGCTATAATCAGAACATAAATAGTACTCAGTTTATACCTCCATTGACAATAAGCTGCTATTATTGGTGATGATCGCCTGTCATGGAACGAGCATGTAGATCATATTTATAAGAAAATGAATACAAATGTGTATCAGCTGAAACAGGTCCAAGCCTTCCTGGACCATGATAGATTAAGACAAGTATGTTTCAAATTGGTACATTCAGATCTTCCATATCATACTAAGCTATGGAGTGGGGCACCAGCAGTCTATACAGGCAGGATTTTTAGACTACAAAAAGGGCAATAAGAGTGGTAGCTAAGGTAAACAAGAGAGATCCTTGTAGAGAAATTTTCAGAAAATATAAAATGCCTACTGTATTCTCTATGCACATCCTGCAGACATTCGTGTTTGTGAAACTAATTCCAGAACATAATATAATAAACAGTACATAGCCCACATACAATAGGAACAATTTTTTTTACAACATACTACCATCTGTATATCAAGGAAAATCACCATCAGCCGTATGTTTTGAGAAGTTATTTTATTTAGACAACCAATTTCAGCAGCTCAATAATGCCATCTTCATTCCTCCATGCACTCCATGTATAGGCAATCAGATATATCAATACTTGCATGAATGGGGCCCTCAACATCTGGATTTCGTGAATTCGTTTGAAGGAGTGTTTATTTCAAAGATGACCACAACTCAAGTCTGTGAAGTAAACACTCCTAAAACAAATTCATGGACTCCAGATATTGAGGGCTCCATTTATGCAAGTACTGATACATCTCAAACAATGGAAAATCCAGGCTGTAATGTAATAATATTATGAAAAGGATAGTTGCTACTCACCATGTAGCAAAGATGCTGAGTTACAGATAGGCACAGCAAAAAGACTGTCACAAAAATTTCGGCCAACAAGGCCTTCGTCAAAAATACACACGCACGCACACACACACACACACACACACACACACACACACACACACACACACACACACACACACACACCTGTGGTCAAGTATGTGTGAGTTGCATTTGCACGTGTGTGTGTGTGTGTGTGTGTGTGTGTGTGTGTGTGTGTGTGTGTGTTTTGTCCATTTTTGACAAAGGCCTTGTTGGCCGATAGCTTATTTTGTGACAGCCATTTTGTTGTGCCTATCTGCGACTCAGCATCGCTATATGGTGAGTAGCAACTATCCTTTTCATAATATTGACATGTATGATTGTCTGTGCATGGAGTGCATAGGGGTTTGAAGATGACATTATTCAGATGCTGAAACTGGTTGATTGAATAAAATAACTTCTCGAAACATATGGCTGTTTGGCAATTTTCCTTGGTAAATATTTGACTGGTCACTCTTCCTTATGCACAATAGATCAACAGAGACTACCATCTGATATCAAGATAGCTAATTTAAATATATTCAAGAATAAACCAAAGCATTTATTAATAAAGAAAAGCTGTTATTCAGTAGAAGATGTAAAGTTGTAGTTTCTCTTTATAAAGCTGTGTTCATAGCCATAAAACCAATAATTTCTTATCTTCATTCTTTATATCAATGTCTGAATTTATATATATGTGAACTTAAGTTTTGTCTGCGTGCACTAAATCTATCACAATGTCCAAAAACTGACTGTTATTTGGAGAGAAAATAAATAAATAAATAGAAGGGTCTCTGACTTCTTTACAGTAAAATACTATGTTTGTGTTTTATGAAAGTCCAATTCACTGTTTACAGCAAAAAAGTCAAGTGCTTAAATAATGAATCATACAATTTTTTATATTGTGACTTTTATCATACTCAGTTGTATGTTGATAATTATGTGTGGTAGTTTTGGGTAGAATTTGCATGATTTTTATCTTTGTTGTTCACCTTGACTTTTAATTATGGAGATACTGGCATTTTATCCTCTTTCAGGGTTTTGTTGCATTCAGCTCTCAAGGTGACAGAATTGCTCTGACACAAATAGAACAGGTGATAGATGGGAACTATGTGAAGTTGGGCTACTATGACACACAGAGTGATAATTTGACTTGGCTGAACAAAGAGCGTTGGATAGGTAAGATATGCAGATACTGGCTTCACTATTTTTCTCTCATGCCTTTTGCCATTGGTGTGTGCATGCGTGTATCGGTACATGTGCATCAAACTTTTTATTTATTAACACTTATATTTTTATTGCAGGTGGGAAAGTTCCACAGGACCGTACAATAGTTCGAAGGGTTCTCCGTACAGTTTCTTTGCCCCTTTTTATATGCATGTGGACAATATCATGTGTGGGCATCATGGCAGCGATTGCTCTAATTGTGTTTAATGTTTGGTATCGCCATAGGAGGTCAGTTAATGCACCCTGATTTCCACATATTTCATAACCATAATTGTTATTATGCCTCTATCATTTTATATGAATTGCTTGTTTTAGTGTGACTAATGCTGATGTCTAGATTAGATAATTATAAATTTTGAGAGAGAGAGAGAGAGAGAGAGAGAGAGAGAGAGAGAGAACTCTAAAAATTTATAATTATCTAATCCAGATATGTAACTGTTTCTCTTATAGTCACAAAAAAGATAGTAATGCCTGTTGCTGCTAAAATGTTACTGTTACTGGCTTTTGCAATAAATTTATCTGTTGATTTTCAGTGTAGACTTCTTTTTGATTGATTTCTCCATTTTAACTATTTTGTGACCATAAATAGTGACTAGTCAGGAAGTGGCATGCCAGACCAAGTTTTGACTTGCCAAATATTAGTATTAGCTGATTTTGTTTCAGACATGTTCACTAGGTTTTGCTGTTAATGAATGAAGCAGTCACTCATTTCTTGTAATTAACACTTATTCCATAGCAGGGTAGTAGTATGCCAACAGAAATCAAATGTGTACACTTATCACTATCCTCACTCCCACATGGCTGCCAACTATTAAGGATTGTCAGTAATTGTTATGGATTCATCACCTTAATTTCGGAGTCACGAGAAGTTACTGAAAATTACAGTAATAGACATTGCACAGTTTGGTGTTTTAAAAAATTAAAAAAAGTTCTATGTACATTTCACTAATAATATGTCACTAAAATGTCTTGTAGATGGTAATGATTTCCTGAGTACACAGTAAACCTATCTACAAATGATTTTACCACCACAGCTTACTAAAGGCACCTTTACACTGAATTTGAAACACATTCTGCAGCATTGTTTGTGGCTAGTACTGGACTACCAATGTTTGCAACATGTTGTGAACATCTTGGCAACACAGAACCAGTGTTCCTCAGCTGTGTACGTACACATAAAAGGTACACTTTTCCTGGGCTGCTACCACTAAATGCCACTATGCAGCACTAGTGTTTGTTTTTGCTCTGTTTGTAGTGTTGTGTATCATCTTTATGATTGTTCCTTTATGAAATGGAGTGGCAAGAAGCAAAATTTATGAATTTGTCACTCTCTATGAGGCAAAGGAGTGCCCTTGGAATTTCAGGAGTCCTGATTATCAAAATAACAAACAGACATATTACTCTGTGCAAAAAATATGCTTCCTTACCTTTCACCAGGAACAGTGACATAGATTTTAAAAAAGTTAAGTCCCTCATTTCCAAATATTGCAACAACAACAACGACAACAAGTCACCTGATTTGTTGTTGTCAGCAAGTTATGTGGCCTCCTGCCATATGAAAGGACGGCAAAAAGCTTTCTATGAGGCAGAAATGAATGTATGTAGGAGGCAGCAGTTGACAGTAAACTAGGATGTGACAGGAGAATCATCAACTGCAGATTCTCCCATCACATTCATTGGAAGCCTGAGTGACATTATGGCAAATGAAGTTTTCTTAGTTCAGAATGATAATTTCATTAATTTCAGAATGAATGCAAAAATAAATATGTGATCAAATAAACATATCTTCTTTATTTAGGGTTGGAAAATGTCTGAAATAAAATGTTTAAAGGCCTAAATGAGGCTTCTAATTTTTAAAATTTTCTGGTGAGTATGGAAATCTGCCATTTGCTGGGTGATTACTGAGATCATCTTCTCAAGGTTGGCAGCTATGCTCACATTCAATGAATTCAAACGTGTAAGCAAGTTGTTGTTATGCTGACTACCTTACACATATTTCAGTACTGTATCTGTTGTGAGTAAAAGATTTTTGAACTTGTGGGGACCCTCAGGTCTGTATGCTGACCCATTTTCATGTGACTATTCCTTAAACTTCTTTTCTTTGATGTCATTCCTGAGGGTGCGGGATATAGTCAGAGGAAAGGTGTACTTTACTGGATCATGTACAGCAATAGCACTACCTCCCAGTACCTCCCCCCCACCCCCCCTCTACTACCCTCTTTCTCACCCACTGCCCTACATTTTGTGGACATGCTTCTCTAATAAATATTTTTCAGTTGCTTAGTTGCTGTTTCAGCTATGAGTGACAATAAAAAGGGAGGTATAGATTATACTTGAGGAATATGGCGTAAGAATGGTGAAAAGGAAGATGAAATGTGAGCTCTGTCATAATTGCAGAGGTATAGTTCAAATACTGTCACGGTGTTGAAGTTCACTAGACTTGATACTGAATTTTCTCTCTACAGGGTCATTCAGTCATCACATCCGGTGTGTAACACAATTATGCTGGTTGGTGTCTGTGCTTGCCTGTGGTCAGTTTTCTTGTTAGGCCTAGATGGACAGTTTGTGAGTCCTAATGTGTACCCAGTAATTTGCCAGGCTCGTGCTTGGCTGCTTTGTACAGGATTTACACTTGCTTATGGTGCCATGTTTAGTAAAGTGTGGAGAGTCCATCGTCTTACTACAAAAGCAAAGACTGATATTAAGGTATGTTTTGTGACAGCTTGTTGTTATAGAACAATGTATGGTGAACCTGTTGTTATAGAACAATGTATGATGAACCTGTACTTTGTGCTGTTTATAGAAATGCTCATAAAATATATTCAGAAATTAAACAATTGTGCCATCTGTGTTGCAGTTTTGTACTCTACTGTTAGCCAAGATGTCAGAATTGGGACCTAACACATTCTTTTTCATGGATTCAATGTCAGGCTCTGCTTTATCTAAAGCAATGCTTTGTATTTGTAAACTTTACATCACATGTGCAAAAGCAAGCATTAGTGGAGAACAGGATACCTAATGAACAATGTCATTTCTTTTTTAACACACACTTTCATAATTTTTTAAATTATGCAATCAGTTACTCATGGTTTGGTTGTTCCTCTGTATAAAACTTTTGCCTGTTGTTTTGTATTAAAAAAAGTAATTAGCTTGAAACCTGAGTAAAAAATCCAGGTTAAACACACACAAAGTGACAAATGGAAAGAAAATGGGCTTTAATCTATGCCCTAGTTTAGTTTAATTAATAAAATTTTAATGCAGTTAAAAATTGCAGTTTCTTCAAATTATTAGCTAAAATGTTTTAAGTATGTTTTCTTTTTTTCTGTGGTAGAAAGTTGAACCGTGGAAACTGTACCTCATGGTAACTGGATTTCTACTTGTTGATGTGGTGTTGTTACTCACGTGGCAAATATACGATCCCCTTCAGAGACGAATTGAGGTTTTTCCATTGGAAGATCCTGTTTCAACTGAGGATGATGTCAAAATTAGACCTGAATTAGAACACTGTGAGAGTGAAAATAACAACATTTGGCTTGGTGAGTTGCTGTCAGCTATGTCTTGTTAAATTATAATTTCATGTGTTGTACTGAGAGGGAAATACCTGCAATAAGCTGGGCTAACCTAGATTAATACAACTCTTACATAAAAAAGTCATTGTTAAATTTATTTTGCTGACATTCTTGAGCAAGCAAATTAATACACACTTTCCCAGAGACTAGTAGCTAATAGCACCCATCATTTACCCTGATGTCAGTGGCAGTGGATTATAGCATGAATTTCATGAGTCATCAGAAACATTGAGGAGCCTCATTGCTTCATGACACCTTAACTGTCATGCAAAACTAATGTAGAGTGAACACAGCTCTGTCTAGGACATGCACATATCATATTATGATGTCCCAAACTTGCTCAATGCAGTGTGTATATGCTCCAGGACAACCAAAAAATTTGGAAAAATTCAGGAATTTTTTCATCTGGGAGAAAACCAGGAAAAACCTGGGAATTTTTCGTTTTTTGTTTTGTTTTCTTTTTTCTTTTTTTTTAGTTTTCATTTAAATTTCTGTAGTTTTTACTCATAAGAACTGATACTCTAACAAAGAATTTTACTTTAGCCGTTACTGCAATATAATACTGCAGCAGCAATAAAACATACAGGGAAAAAAATAAATAAAACTTAAGTTGCAAAGAAAATGCCCCATTTACAGTAACAAAACACAGTGCACACACAAGCATCTGTCTACAGCAAAATGTGTTGAAGGTTTTTGGATGAATACTATGCAATACTTCATAACAACAAACTGCTCCCAATGGAAGTGACGTCACAATGGTTAACGTTGTGTTCATTTGAGCAGTTGCCAGCAGGCTTGTGCGCATGTGCAGTTGAGTCACGTATGAGCAGTACCTTCTCCTGCTTCTGGCTACTTGAAGTGCATCTGTAAGCTTATCCAAGGTAACTAGACACGAGCTGTATCAGCAATAACAACAAGCAGCCAGATGGTACCCGGAAACGTTTTTCTGATGCACCCGAGCTGCCAGATTCACACATGCGCAGAGTAATCAGAGTTGTAGTGGGATGAGGGGTAGTCTCCATGGGAACCTTGTTTATGTGTAGTGATTTTGCTGTTTCCTCGTGGTCTACAGCTGTCAAGAACAAAACGGATTTCTATGGCTGGAAGCTATAAAGTGAATTAAAATATTAACACAATTATGAAAGGCTAAAATATGGTATTAGTTTCAGTTTTCTGATTTTATTTTGTTTCCAGGTTTCTGGCAGTATGGTATTAATTGCCTTGCAGAATAATGAAGTTATTTTTGTCAATTTACAAAAATAATTTCGCTTTCTTTTCCCCACAGGTAGCCAGTTTATTTGAAACACTATTGGCTAGTATGAACTGTATGCAGAAGTTCAAGTGCACATTGTTACCTTTTGGGATGTATGGCATTAAGCCACAATAAAGAACTAAACATGAGAGAATACAATACTGGTATTTCAAGAAAATTTGCGTTCCGAAAACCACTCTGGAAAGTTAATATCAGCTTGGGGCCTACTTCTTTGCGAATCTGGACATACGAATGTGCTCTTTAAGTCAAATTATGGGTTTTAGTAAGGTTTATGAAATTCTGATGCTTTTGGAGTATCTTCTGCTGTGTTGTTCTGTTTATGACATAATGTAAGATCTCGTAATGCCATATACGTGCGAACATGTGAGCTACCTACGTCATCGTAGCCATGTAGACACAGTAATGCTGCTTTCTGGCACTCTCTAATAACTGCTGAAATGAATTCTAACAGGTTGCGAGAAAGTATTGCAATTGGTCATTTGAAAAGCCTTACTTTCAAAGTAAATTTCATTTTACGCAATGTGAGTTATGTTACAGGTGCGAACGTGCTTTGAATTTTTTAAATCACAGAGTGTTTGATTTTCATTTGAAAGCTTAACACTTTGGGGGCCAGCCACTTAGAAGAATTTCGAGCCCAGAAGACCAGACATTTACATCATTACTCAAAATTTTACTAGCACATTTGTGTGATGCATCGAAGTGTAACCACATGCAAAAATGACAAATATTATATGTGAAATCTTCACTTTCCTTGTAGCTGCGCTATGTATGTTAATTTAAATCATTAACTTTTCCTATTTGTTTGTTCATGTTACTTAACAGTGATGCTGCTATATGTCCTGTGCTCTGACTCACTATGTTTACATGCAACACATCTCCCGAAAGGCGAAAACTGAATTTCGGAAGCTGTTTTTCGCTGTTGTGTTTACATGTTAAGGTCTGAAGCAGATTTGCTAGCTCAGTTAACAACGGCACCTGGAAAACAGAAGATACAGTTTACGATTTAGTCAGCACAATCGCTATTTCTTTACAGTTAGACAAATTGTAAACAGCTTCAGTCTAATATATCTACTTATCCTTCACTGTACAAAAAGCCACTCTGTCAATATTAGCCGAGATTTTTAAAAACAAGACGAAACCTAACAGTCCAAGCATGTTTCAATACCAGCTGCTTATGCATGGCAATGAAAATCAATTGCAGAACTGGAAAACCAGCAACCAGAAGCGGATTGCCAGAATCTATTTTGAAGTGTCTATATGACAACCCAGAAGCAGTATTGAGAGATTGGTTTACGAAATTTGGTTTTGGGAGCCCTGTTTAAATGTGATGAATATCTGCTATCATCGGCTGGTGAGATCATGTGATGTGACATATGATTGACTTTCAAAAGCGTATTGTGATCTCGATTTCAGTGCTCCGGAAACTAACATTCTGTCTTTGGTGGAATTAAGTGGCAGGAGGTTCTACACTGATGTATGAAACCTTAACCATTCAAAGGATTGATAAGTTTTACGATCCCAAGGGAAAGTGTGCTGTCACTTAACACAGAAAAACTGTATTTTCACCGGGGAGAAAGTGTATTTTTTAATCGGGAAATCTGGAAAGAAGCCGGGGAATTTGTTTTCCTTGTTTGCATATACACCCTATCAACAGAATTCTGTTGTGACATGAGCACTCTCATGTTCATGGAGTATTCCCAAACCATTGAGACAAAAATGGAGAACAGTAGATAGTTTCATTATTTTATGAAAGTTAAATGTTGCCTTGCAGGATGGTGTGGAGAAATGAAAGAACATTACTGAGATGTAGGTTACTGTATCAGTTGCCGGTGGATGAATGGTTCCTTGTTAACAAGTTAGTTGTATCTCATTGTGTGGTTTTTCACAATACTCATTCCCCACCATTGACATGTTTTCATGTGTGCAGAGACTAATTAGGCCACGTCACCTTATCTCTTCAAATCCCCATACTGCCATCTGGATTTAGGCTTTTCATGATTTCCACTTAAGGAAAACAAGAGGATTGTTCTTTCGAATCTAATGACCTCATGACAAACAGGATCTTAAACATTAATCTGCCTTCCATCCCACATCAAATATATTTTCATTTGTGTCTACATAAGGATTAGTTTTCCATAACTTTGCGTTTACACTTGCTTTCATATCTCCACTTCAGTGGCTCTTACATGTTTACAGTTTGTGTGCATAAATTTTCTGCAGTTCTTAATTAATTATTGCTGCTACACTCTTGGAGACAACCTTTGAGGTTGCATACACCCAGGCATTATTTTGGGTTAAGCTTATCCATTAGGGATATTTTAGAACCCATGACTGTTAATTGAGCATAAATAAGTTAAATAAAATTGCAACCAGTCAATTTTTTGAGTAATTAAGTTTTATTCAATGAACCGGTTTTCGAACCTTTTCAGGTTCACCTTCAGATGGTTTCTTGAGGATGCATGATTATTTCTAGGATAATGCTACGTGCTGGCTCTGTGATAAGAAGATGAAACATGCTTTAATGTATCACCATTTGTTTATTGGTCGATGTGGATGTAAATTTAGTTTTTTACTTACTGCGGTAGTATGGGTGGCTTTTTTTCATTAGTGTCCATCTGTCTGCTTCCATTTTGATGACCAGTTGGTGTCACTTCACGCACTTTTACACAATCTGTATTAATTTTCACTCTTACAGTGAAACTTTGCCAGCATCCATCATGTGCTATACAACTGTTGCTTGTAACAAATATGTTGACAAAAAGGTATGGCATAGGCCTATTTTGCACAGAGATGTAATTTGTTCTTTTTTACATGCATTAAAGTCGAAATAAGGACAAATATTTTAGTCAGACTGGTGATAACATGAGAGCACAAAATAAATAAATAAATAAATTACTACAAGAACAAACTTCAAGTGATCTACAGGGTGTCTACGTCCCGGGACGACCGGGAGATCCAGGAATAACCCAGGAATTTTTTCAACCGGGAAAAATCCGGGAATTTTTTAGAATTCCGAGAAGTTTTCGTTGATCAAGTTTTCAGTTAATTTTTTGTAATTTTGACTGCTAAGAACCAATACTCTAACTAAAGGATATTACTGTATCCCACTACTGCAGAATACTAATGCAGCGTTAAAACATGAACGAGAGAAAAAAACGAAAATAAAACTTAAATTGCAAAGGAAATGCGCCATATAAAATAACAAAGTGCTCGTACAAGTGTCTGCCAACAGCAGAATGTGTCAAAGGCCTTTTAGTACCTTTCCCTGATTATGGCTACAAAAATGTGGCTGTTGGCTGTGTAAGTTGCAATAGCAGCAACCAGCTACATGGTACCCGGAAAAATTTTACTGGCACGCCCAAGCTGTCAGATTCACGCGTGTGCAGCAGGCCCGGATCTAGTGGGGGGTGAGGGCAAACCGGGGTATATGAACCGGGCGGCAGTTTGGGGGGGGGGGGGGGATTCATATTCTTGAGGAAAAAATCCTTGTTTCACAAAGGACCTAGTATCCAGCGCACGTCAGTCTATCGATAATTCATATTATTTTGAAACACACCCCTGCTGGTTTTTGAACACATTCTAAGTTGATTTCCGAATGAATTATAAGTTGATTTTTGAATGGGTGCATATTGTACGTGATGCCTCTGCCAGGAGAATAGTCTTCACATCTAGAAACAAACTTTCCTGCAGACAAAACGGACATGGCTTTACGAGCTGAGCGGAATAAAACTGAACCGGAGAATGCCAACTGCTGCTTGTTTATGTGGTTCATTCGGTTTGCGAATGTCAAGCGTTGTCATAATTACTAGTGAAATCCATAGATTCAGACTACCAGAGTGGAAATAAATGACTAACAGGAATAACAGGTACGAAAGATTACGTATTATCTTCTCGGTGTATCCAAGAAAGTGAAATTTTGACAGAAAATTTTTGGCCAGATCGCTACGCTAGACAGGGCCAGTTGCAGTCCCCAGCTAGCAGGTGTTTAAGTCCCATTCTGGAAGTAGCGCGGGAAACGCATTGTACGAACTCGTAATAACGACTAACCGGAGAATAATCTGTGGATAACTAAACCGGTGATTGTGGCAGGGGTAGTAAAGTTAACCGGAGAATGAGTTTTGACAGTGGTAGGAATAGTTACAGAATTAGTGATAAGACTGTTTGTTAGAATGAGGAAGGAGAAGAAGGGACATCACACAAATTATGGAAGAATATGATGATTCCAAATTTATAGTAAAATTTCGTTCTATTTTTCAGTCTCGTGCATGAGAAACTGGAGTGCATGAATGAAATGTGAAACTATTTCCTAACGTAAAGCTTTTTGCTTGTAGTAGGCCAAATAGGTATTTTGTATTGGTACTTGGTGAATTATTTTGTCGTATTATAAAAATGATCATTATTGCCAAAACAGTGTCGCGTATTTGGCGTGTGGTACAATTGCTGCAATATTAGAAAGGCCTGTTTTGTTTTATCAGGCACACAGTGACAAAATAGACGTAATCAGATTGAGAAACCACACCAGCCTTGGGTACTAATTGTATTAACAGATTTTTCAGTATTAGACGACGAGATTTCCATTTTTCACATAGCAAAACGTTTGACGAACTTTGATAAGGTAATAGTTCTTTCGCAGAAAGGAAAGAACGCCATGTAAAGCTGTAGCAAGATTAGAAAAATCGCTAGGACCAAAGGATTGAAGAAATGTGTTCTGTCTTGCCTGTCTCCTGTCTTTACTGGTTTTAGGTATTCTATATTTAATTTTATGTTGCACAGAGGAGCAAGTTATTAGCTGATAGGCAATAAAGAGTCTAGATTTTCTGAAGAGTACTTGTTCTCCTGGTTACAAATAATCCTATCCAGTATTAATTGCGAGGGGTTGGGCAGAACGTCAAACGGGCCGACTGGGAGCAGTATAGGCACTACAGGACATATTAATTTCCACTGTCCTCTAATAGTTTGATTGCATCCATTACAAAATATACACGTTTGAGTTCCACAGAGCGAAATACAGTGGCGTGCGCTGTAAGAATGTTTGAAGAGTCGTGGCACTGCACTGCACTGCACACTTAAGAGCAAATAACGTGTCTTACATTCCCTGAAAGATATATGTTTTATGTATCAAACTCTTCAGAAAGATGTATGCTACACAATGATCTTATTTTTGAAAAGTTTTTTTACGTTCTGATGCACAGAGCAGTCTGAGTTATAGAGGGAGAGGGGGTAGCCTCCACGTGACCCGTGTTCACATTTAGTGATTTTTCTGTTTCCTCTTCCTTTACTGCTCTCACGTCAAATGAAAACAAGACAGATTTCTATGGGTGGGAGCTATCAAGTGAATTAAAATATATTCACATAATTGCGGAAGGCTAAAATATGTTACTAGTTTCAGATTTTATTTTATTTCCACTTTTTTGACAGCCAAGCATTAATCGCCTTGCAGAACAATAAAGTTATTTTTGTCGTTTTGCTAAAGATATTTGGCTTTTATTAGGCTTTCCTGCTGAGGCAGTGAATTTATTTGAAACGAAGTGTTTAATTCCACACTATTGGCTAGTTTCGACCATTCGCTGCGTTTCAAGTGCATGTTTTCATCTTCTAGCACGTATGGCATTATGCCATAACAAAGAACCAAACATGAAATAATAGAGTACTGGTACTCGAAGAAAATTTACGTCTCGAAAACCACACTGAAAAGTTTCATATCAGATCGAGGCCTACATCATTGGGAATCTGGACATACGAATGTGCAATGTAAGGTGAACTATGAATTTTAGTATAGTTCATGAAATTCCGACGCTCTTGGAGTATCCTCTGATGTCTTGTTTCTTTTATGATAAGATGTAAGATCTTTTAATGTTTTACATGTACGAACATACTGGCTTCCTATGTCACTGTTGCTGTGTAAGCACGGTGATGCCTCTTATCTGATGCTGTCTGGCAGTTTCTGAAATGAATCTGTTTCTAACAAGTCGCGGGAAAATATTGCGAATTGTTGTTTGAAAAGCGTTATTTTCAAAGTAAATTTCCTTTTACGTAAGATGAACTATGTGCGAGAATGTACGATGAATTTCCTAAATCTCTTTTAAAAATCAACTCTTTGATGAAGAGCCATTTAGAAGAATTTCTAGCCCAGAAGATCAGAGATTTGTGTCGGTATTAAAAATTTTACTGGCGTATTTGTGTGATGTATCTTAAAGTGTAACATGCGCTAAACAAATCAACATTACATGTGAAAGGTTAGCTTCTCTTGTAGCTTATTAATCTTTGAGACAAATATTATATACGAAAGCTTTGCTTTTCTTGTAGCAACACTATGTATATTAATTTAAACCATTAGATTTTCCTGTTGGTGGAATTCGAATTTATACTTTCGTAATACGAAAATACACAGCTTACATATTGCAGCACATCAAAGATCTTTCCAAAACTTGTTTTTTTGCCCTGAGTTTCGTTTTCTAAAGTGCCGGGAAATTCTACACTGCTATATAAAACCATATTCATTCAAAGGATACGTTTTACAGTTCCGAGGGAAAGTATACTGTCATTTAACACGGAAAAAGTGTATTTTCACCCGGGGGAAAATGAATTTTTAACTGGGAGATCTGGGAAAAATCCAGGAATTTCTTTTCCTTGTCCGTGTATACACCCTGGATCTAACATCTTATTTCTATTTGTATATTAACATATAGTACAGTCAGGTTATAGCAAATATTTTAATCAAGATTGTTGTTAACATGAATGCCCAGGAATCAGTAATACAGATTTATTGTATTTGCAATTAGATACAGCTGTTTGTATGACCAGGACCTTTATATTTAAATTTAAATTTTAAATAATAACAACCCTTCAAATGAACTGTTGACTTATTTCTGTTCTTACATTAATATGATCTGGAATATTAGTGAGAGTAGATTCTGTTTATTTTAGCTATACAGTTTACAGTAACTTATTTACATTCTTTTGGGTGTTGCAATTATCTGTATTCATGATACACACGATGGTACAGTACTGGGATAGAAATTAAAAATGAGCCAGAAAAAGACCCATTTGCTGATATTAAAGATCAAATCCAAATTAGTTATCACAAGTGGACTCTTATAAAATACATTGTTACATACCACATTAATTTTTCACGCCAAAAGTGCTTTAACAGCTCATTAGAAGTGTTTCAGGGGTTTTGCTCTATCAGTGATTGTACTCATAGACAGTAGCATCAAATTTTTGCTTTTCCTTGTAACTCTGTCCATGCTTGTGTACACACTAGAATACTGAATTAACATCTTTGTTTGTGATATTGTTGTACTAAAAAATGGGTTAATAACTTAAATCATAGGTTACATGAAAATAAAAGTTGTGTAGAATGTAAGATATATAAACAAGTAAGGATAATTATTCAGATGTTCGTAAAAGTACCAATAGTTAAGTACCTTAAAATGGAGAAAATATACAGTTGTGCTTATATATCTCTAATTTCCAAACCCTATTAAGTCTGTCTTCATGTACCTTTCCTGTTGATGCTTCAGCAAGAGACTTGCATCTATGAAATAACATTCACAGAAACAAAATTTGCTACTGATGTAAAAGTCTCCCTTTTCAAATGCACAGTGAAACTTCTGTTTTATGTTTTGTACAATCAAGACTTAAAAAATGCGAAATTGAGTAAAATACAGAATCAAAGAAAATGTTAAAACCACCATAAATGAGCAAAAACATATGTAATTGGAAGATATGATTAAAAATTGCAATCCTCTCCAGTACATTGTATAAAATCTGTATGGAAACACTCATTAAAAAAATTGAACTTGGTATATGGGTAAAAAGTAATCGAGCTATTGTTCAACATGATACAGCCACAAATTATACATCAAAACATGCATTGTTGAGAAACTTTTCCTTTGTTCTCATCCAGAAAAAAAGCAAAAATTGATAAACATGATGAATTAAATTAAAAATTGTGATGTTCAGTGAAAGATGTTGGAATGTAACATGTGAGGGTGGTCATTTTCCTTCAGTAGTCAATGGCAGTGCAGCTTGCTCTGGTGAAGCAAATGCAATGAACTCTAGTGTTTTGCTTGAAAACTTTTCATTTTGCTGAGTGGTCAAAGTGGAGCATTCTGCCATATTGCCAATCATGCCATTTGCACTTTGACCTCATTGCTTGCTGTTGTGTAAACACAGCAGGTTTTGTGAAAGCACATATATACGAACATACAAACAAGTTTTCCTTCGCATGTGGTATTTATTTATACCAACGAATATGAAATAAATTTAAGCCTGCTGTGATTTCAGTGTTTCTCTGTCCCAGCAATCCGTTACATTTATAAAAATCTGTCTGTCATCACAACAAATTAAACACCATAGAGAAATGCTACAAAGACAAACAAGGCATCACACAACTGTTCACTGAACACATCCTGTTAATTGTGGTGGTGCACATAGTAAATAGAGTTGCCTACATTGGCTGCCGTCACAAGAGGCTTGATACATACTGGATTCTATAGGCAGGCTCTGAGCAGAACTATTGTAAGTAAAAATAATGCAGGTTAGTGAATGGCATAAATTAAACCTAAGTGGAAGTCACGGTCACTTCATTTGCTATACACTGATCATATCAGCCATACTTTGGAACAAGCCACCAAGTAAGCTTGCTATGTTATCATTTTATATGCTAGAAACCACTGCATAAGTGTGATGTCACCATACTATACAGCTATTGGCTGCAGGTGGAAAACAAATATCTGAGATGTGATAATCTGGCAGTTTTCAGTTAATTTCACCATGTAGGCTGTAAATTTCTGCTATTTGTGAGGTGAACACAAACTGAAAGAATACTCAAAACTGTGTGTTTTTAGGAATAATTTGTGACAGTAGTGTGTTGGGAATGTGTCAATTACCTCGTACATCATCAACAAAACGAGTAGACGTCCGGCCATCCTGATTTAGGTTTTCTGTGATTTCCCTAAATCGCTGTAGGCAAATGCCGGGATGGTTCCTCTGAAAGGGCATGGCCGACTTCCTTCCCTAATCCGATGAGACCGATGACCACGCTGTCTGGTCTTCTTTCCCAAACAACCAAACCAAACAAAAGGTGTAGGCTTTTCAATTATGTATTCTAGAGTATTATTAGTGTCAAAATCCACTTTTTTCCATAATAGGTTTATTATTTGAGAAAATTTTGAAATTTCTTTCTTTTTTGTTTATGAAATTGCAATTTGATTATGTCAGTTGATGTTATGAGTGTTGGTAAAATTGCTACATGGAGGAGAAGAATGAAATTCTCACACCAACGTTGATTTATAGCTTCTTTGCCTGTTTGTACTTTATAATCCAGTACTTCAGGAATTTTCAATATTTTGCAGGGAAAGGTCTTTAAACGTATTATGTAGTGAGTAAACAAAGTGGGGGGTTGGCTGGTACAGAGTTGGCAATAGGGATAAGCATTGAGGAGAGGTGAAAAGAATCTTGTGCAGGGCTAAAAAAACATTTCTCATGCAGAACAGCTCAGGGACAGTACTCTGCCAAAGACTGTAAATTACACAATATGTCAGCACTCAAGAGATGGCAATTTCAAGAGCACGTTCTTCACTTCACGTACTGTAATGTAAAAGAAAAGTAAAATGCAATACCAAGTTTTCTGGACAGGAGTGGTAAGTAATCCAAATGTAATGAGGTGGTAGATAGGAGTATGGGAACAGCTATTATGGATTCTCTGATAATAGTAAAATAGCCACAGGTATTTTTGTGACCACTCTTTTTAATGGCACATTTTGAAAATACCATCATCAGAGTCAATTAAGGGAACAGACACCACACAATGTACTGAGTTAACTTCATTGTGCCATATTGAATAGGAATTGAACATCCATGGCTGGAGAGCCATGCAAGGAAACTAAAATAGCCACAAGGTGGCAGCATATCGTACACATGTGAAGGCAACGAATAACAAAAAACACACACAGAAAGACATTAATCATAAGTATAATGGTAAAAAAAGTCATGTACATATAGTTTTATATCTTGCAATTAAAGTCGTAAACTGCCTGGGTAGGTGTCGGGCCAATCAAAAACATTTATTTAGGTTCCTGGACTAGATCTTGGGAAGGCACGAAACATAATGATGGGAATATTGTATGTACATATTATTATAAACCATAAAATGACACTGGGCAATAATGTGTGGACCTGGAAATATCATAATATATTTAAAAAGATAAACTTTCAGGTTGTGTATTCCTACCATCTCACATCTTTATGCAGACCATAGCAAAAATGAAACACGAAACACACAGATTACAACTCATAGATATAACATGAAATAAATTGTTGAATTGGCCTGTCGTTAGTGGTCATTTGCTGTAGTAATTTCCTATTCTAAATATCACATTTGTAAGTTTGCCATACAGTACTCAGTACATTGCATGATGTCTGTTCCCTTAATTGAATCTGATGATGATATTTTCGAAACAATGCTCTTTCAGCAGCCTCTAAATGTTAATAGGAAACATGACACAAGAGAAGGGATTCCTTGCACATGAAACAGGAAAGAAAAGTCACATGACTCAACATCTATGAATTACACTATTAAATTGAATTGTTGAGAGTCTGTATATGAAATACAAAACAGATTAGAACTGTAAGTTTTATTTGCAGGTTAATTATTTAGTAATTATGATACAATATTCACTTCCTAACCCACTCCAGAATACTTGTTCATTTGGATTTTTCCTGACGCTTAAGTAAATAGAGCATGTTTTATAAATTTGATAATGTTGCTATGATAGTGTCATCCACGTCAGATTTCTCCACATATTTTCTCAAGAGTGTCTAGGCCCTGTAGTGCCTGAAAGAAACTCATTTTCTCGGTAATTTCTCCATCAGATTCCTCCTCCTTTTCTTCCTGTGTAACACCACAATTAAGCCTGATATGCTTTGCTTTCTGCACTATCTGCTTTTGGCAATTAAATTTAAAAGCACAAATAATTGCGAAATCTAGAGGCTGCAAGTGGCTAGTCCAATTTGGGGGGGGGGGGGGGTGTTCCAGGGTGGTTTTCGAAAATTCGAAAAGTTCTCGGAATCACCACAAGAGGTCAGCACAAGTGTAACGAGTCGTTCACATGATATTTATTGGACTGTTGCCTGTAAACATGTGCCACGTCAGTGCTCTTGGAAGAGAGCTGTGGTGGCAACGTGGCTCTGTTGTTGTTCCTCCGTAGTGATTTGCGAAGATGGAAAAAATCGAGATTCGAGCAGTGATTAAGTGCTTCGTAAAGAAAGAAAATTCATGCTGGTTTCCAGTATACACTGGGGGCTCTGCTCCTTCATACTCTGCTCTTGCCAAGTGGACAAATGATTTTAAATTTGGTTGGGAGAGCTTAGATGATGATCCGCGCAATGGTCAGCCAAGATGTGTCACTACTCCTGAAATCATTGCAAAAGTTCACAGAATGGTCATGGAGAATCACCGATTGAAAGTGCATGAAATTGCTTACATTTGCCAGATGCCATCTGAAAGGGTATATCACATTTTAACTGAAGAATTAGAAATGAAAAAATTATCTGCAATATGGGTGCCACCATCAAGACAATGTGCGCCCGCACACAGTTATCATCGCCATGGCTAAATTACATGAACTAAGGTATGAATTGTTGTCACACCCACCTTATTCACCCGATATGACTCCATCAGACTTCCATCTCTTCCCAAAACTAAAAATTGTTGTTGGTGGATGAAGATTCACTTCAAGCGAAGAACCGATAGCCAGAGTTGAAACTATTTTGCAGTCCTGTAGGAAATTCGTTTCCGAGATGGGAAGAAGGCACTGGAATATCATTGGACCAAGTGCATTAATCTACAAGGAGACTACATTTAAGAATAAAAATTTTCAGTGATGTAATCACTTTTTTTTGCTATTCTGTTCCGAGAACTTTTCAAACCACCCTTGTACTTTAACATTTCTCAGCATATCAAAATTTGGATAACAAATAGAATTATTTGTCTATTTTTTTGCCCATTTGGAAACCTAATTGGATGCTGAAGTCTCCAAAAATTTTCAGTCATCCAGGAATTAGAATTTACTATGCACTTCAAGGGTAACGGAAGCTTCTTTGAATGATCTTCATTGCAGCACAGCAAAACTGTAACTGTCTGTGTACTGAGCAAAAATGATTAAAAGTACCGCACATTGTAGGTTTCTGCTGCAAAAACATAAGACACAAATAGAAGAGCATTGTACATAGTGTATCAGAGATCATTAAAGTCGTGCCACCCCTACATTAATGTATACCACCTGCCACATTGTATCAGAAAAAAATTTAAAAAAATAGATTCATCAAAAACACAACACATTATTGCGAACATTTATGTTAATTGGATTATGAACTGTACTTTCAAAATAAATTCAGCTTTAGGGTGGTGACTTTACATTTGTGTAGATCCTCTTAAGATTTAATGTTTAGCCAATATTAAGTCCATAACTTGTGATTTACTGTAGACTCGATCCTCAGCAGGTTTGCTACATTCAAAATTTACAAAGCTTAACAGCATAAATTTTGGGTACCATTTGTCAAAGCATGAAAGTTTACATGTTTGGTGGGTTCTATTTCAATAAAGAATTACTATAAATTGATGTGATGAGGTGGACTTCAGCGAAAAGGATTCAATCTGGATGCACAAATTTTCAGCAGCTACAAGCTAAAGTGTCTTTGCCAGTTTTGTAAGATAAGTTAGGATATATATATATTTGTGTGTGCTGTATATAACTGAAATAAAGTAGCAAGGACAGATATAAAATATCGCAGCAGTTAAGTGGTTAAACCACAAGCATAAATGCTGATGTGTGCTTCGTGAAAAACCTTGTCACCATTGCTCTTATTGTTTAATGTGTCCTTACAAGCCACACTTCATATGCTCACTGTACTTCATGTGCTGCAGCCCATCAAGGTGTTAGTTTAGGCTCGATGAGAGAAACAGACATATGAAAAAAGAGTTTACTTCCCCAGTTGACGTTACAAGCTTATTAGGAGTCGGTTCAGTGAATTTCTGTACACTGTGTAAAATTTAAATATAAAAGAATATCACTGCTGCTAATCTTTATGATCTACAGTGTGTAGCACAAAGTATATATGTGAGTAGTGTACGTAGTTGTTGCAACTGTATCATGTCAGATTTGAACACAAAAGTCTTTAAAATGCGCTATCACAAAACCATTGTTCTATTTCCGTGTGACATCTCTGCCATAGCACATGATCTGCACAAAAAGTATATTTTTAGCACTTCACAATATGCTTTAACCCCCAACTTGTACTCCTGTCCTTTGATGCAAGCTGAGTGTGCAGTTGATTCTGACAATACTAATCTGTCTTCATCACCATAGTGCCATTGTTTCCTCTCCTGTATGTGCCATGTGTGTAGTCATGTGGTATTTTGTATGTATAAAGAAGTTGGAATCTTCCGTAATCTAATGTTGGTTGTAGCAGCTGTCAGAATTCTGGTCCTGGACAATAAATGAGCATGACTATGTGTTTCTTGAAGATCTGGCTAAATTTGCCTCTTTAAATTTTTGCATAATAGTTTTCATAAATGACATAGACCTAGTTCTGTAGTAAAGTATGACTGCAGAGCATTCATCATGTCTGAATTGTGAAAAAATTTGCATGTTGCATTACCGCTGTTTCAAACAGATTAGAATTTTGTGAAAGAACACAATTTTCTGACTTTGTTCTAGAATTCAATTTAGTCCTTAATGTATTTAGATGTGCAAGAAATTTTGATGATGACTGGCAACTATGTAATTAGATGATAAACATGTTGGGAATACAACAAAAAACGTATTTTGGCTTTAAAGAAGCCACATGTGTAGTGATTTATTTGAATTTCACAAGAAAGAAATATGCTGTTTGTGAATAATACTAGTAACAGTATAGTTAATATATCTTTAGTAATCGTCACTACGTAGTAAGGATCTTACTGTCCATTTTCACATAAATGTTCATACTGACATTATCTGAATATATACTCATTACTGTTAAAGTAGTGTTTTGGTCAGTTTGTATTTTGTAGGAAGTGCAAGAATTTGTCTGCAGGGGAACAGCAACCATTTCAGAGTTGCATGTAAATTTTTCTTTATTTTACATGTTTCACTCAACCAAAGTGAACATCTTCAGAACTGTGGAAATACAATGTGTTACACCACCATACAATAAGATAAACTAATAGATTCAACTTATAACCTGATAACATACATTACATAGCTGAAGGCCACTCTTTACAAATATCATCCTGCATACAGCACTGCCATCCCACATAAAATGGAGAAAGTTGATTGTGTACAGTTAACGTAAACTCTGCAGTCAGATACATTGTAAGATTAAACAGCAAGACATTCCATTTGTTGTTGAGCAAGTCAAAGCCCTGTCACTATGTGCTTTCATTGAAACCACCTCATGAAGCTTTATGTAAATCCTGTGCAGTAAAAAAAAGAAAATAATATTGCTAAACTATGGCAAAATTCCACCACTTTTTTGGGCATTCACACTTACATGTCTAAAAACGTACCCAGTTATTAAAATAATTATAAGGGACATAGTGAAATTACAAATTAAAATTATAATTGCCACTTTTAAGGTGTAATGCATATGTTGTGTATATAAGAGCATTAAAATTGACCTATATTAACGCAGATGTACCATACCATTCATGCGTGGTGGCACAATACTACTTACATCTAAAACTATTAGAGCACAGTATATGGAGAGGAAAGTGTTTACAACATACATATTTATTTTTTTATATATATATATATATATATATATATATATATATATATATATATATATATATATATATATATATATATATATATATATATATATATATATATATATGTACTTGATTACACCTATGAAGGTAACAAAGTTGAAATTGCATGGATCTTTGTATTGAAAACAGATGGCAATTAGGAAGACCGTTCATGTTGGCTCAGCTGATGTCATGAAGATGGTAAAGAGTCGCAGTTTTTAAGGGCATGAGCACATTTATAAGATTCATAACTACTTGTAAATACCTCTTAAATTAAATTGACTTACATATGCCGTACTTGTAAATATTCATTAAAAACCACCTACAACTAAATGTGTATGTCTGCAGACGTTGAGACATAGTGAGATTATTCACCTACACATTACAATTTATTAAGATGGAAAAACAATTTTTTTTTCCAATTATGGTACATGAAATTTTCACAATTAAGGAAGATGGCAGATGGACCATTCAGGTTGGCAGCGATAACAGTGCAGGAGTGGTAACGAATCACCACTTTTATGGATGTGAGTGCACATATCTAAAATTAACCACTATTGTAACGTGACATTGTAAAAATCAAATCAAAACAGTAATTGCCATTTTAATGGGTGTGATGGTGGAGAGTACAAGAAAAGAGTCCTGATGGCACTAACAAAGTTTCAACTGTCTTACTCTTCAGTTATTATGATTATAATGTGATGATGATTATATTTAGTGGAATAGTTTGTTCCCATTATGGCTAAGTGTAGGAAAATGATTATGATCATCGAATACTATCAGCATGTAAACATGAAGGGCATGCGACACGTACAACACTTTATCTACTGATCTGAACTGCAAGCACCAAGAACATTCGTGAGGTAAACAGAGTAATAAGCATCATATTTCCACTGTATGTAACCAAGGCAATAATGTCTGGGAATAAGTACACAATTTAAACAGCGGTTTGCTTTAACCACTTTTACTTAATCACCTAACATGGCAACGTGTCAAGGAGCCAGCAGTTGCTGTAAAAGGCATTGCATACAGTAAATTGCTGAGATATCTTCTAACGCAGCTTGCGTATATGCTTCTAGGTAAAGACAAGTATCAGATAAAATTCCTATAAATTGTACATGTTTGAGAATAAAATGGCAGGCAGTTAAAAGCTTTTTAGAATTAAATCATGGGTAACATTCATTCCTGCAGTCATTGCATAACTGCTTCATGCGGGACCAACTACAAGTTCAGTTAATAACTAGGTCACAAGTGCCTGTCTACAGTACATCATTGCAAACGGAAGAAATCGTTCACATTAAACTCGTTACGACTGTATAACAAAGTGTGTGTGTTTCTTTTCTTTTCAATGAAGATTTCCAGTTATTCCAATACGTTCAATGTTGGGCCATTATCCGCAATGTTGACAACTCTCATACTATCCTGAATGTCGCCTAGAGTATGGTTGTTTGCTTTCATGTGCTCACTCAGTGCTGTATTGTTTGATTGCAGATTACAATGTTCTTGATATTGCACCTGAAATGGTCTTCCTGTCTGGCCAATATTCGTAATTTGACAATTTCTAATGAGTTGCTTGTCCTAAATGCGACATTAGCTTTCTTCCTGGGAAGACATAGCGCAATGCAGTCAGTTATAGGACCTTATGCTTGCCACCATGATACCCGTTAAAATGGCAATTACAGTTTTGATTTCTTTTTTACTATGTCATGTTACAATAGTGATTAATTTTAGATATGTGCCCTCATGCCAATAAGTGGTGAATCATTACGACCCCTGCACTGTTATCACTGCCAACTTGAATGGTGTACCTGCCGTCTTGCTTAATTGTGAAACTTTCATGCACCATAAATGGAATTTTTTTTGTTTTTCCATCTTAATAAATTGTAATCTTTAGATGAATAATTCCACTATGTTTCGATTTCTGGAATCATATAAACTTAGTAATAGGTAGTTTTTAATGATTTTAATGAGCATTTACAAATTGACATACATAAGTCAGTGTCTGGAAAAAAGGCAATTTTAATTTCTTTTTATATTAATTTAAAAGTTAACCTCTAATGAATCTTAAAAATTTATTCATGCCCTTGAAAGTGCTAACTCTTACCACGTTTATGACATCAGCTGAGCCAATATGAATAGTCTTCCCAATTGCCGTATGGTTTAAGTACGTAATTTCTGTGCAATTTTGCCGGCTGCGGTGGCTGAGCGGTTCTATGCGCTTTAGTCCGGGTCCGCGCGACTGCTACGGTCGCAGGTTCGAATCCTGCCTCGGGCATGGATGTGTGTGATGTCCTTAGGTTAGTTAGGTTTAAGTAGTTCTAAGTTCTAGGGGACTGATGACCTCAGATGTTAAGTCCCATAGTGCTCAGAGCCATTTGAACCATTTTCTGTGCAATTTTATATTTGTTACCTTCATGGGTGTGAGTAAATACATATATGTACCAAATATGTGCTTTGTAAATAAATATGCATGCTGTAATCACCTTCTCTGTATACTGCACTCTAATAGTTGTAGATGTAAGAGGAATCATGCCATTACGTATGAATGGCATGTTTCGTCTGTGTTAATGTAGGTCAGTTTTAATGCCATTAATAACCTGCTGTACACATGATGTGTGTTACCCATGTAAAATTGGCAGTTATAATTTTAATTTTACTCAAGCCCTTTAAAATTGTTTTAATAACCACATGCGTTTTTTAGACTTGGGTGTGTGCATGCCCAAAAAAGCAGCAGATATTTGCCATACTTTAGTGATATTAGTGTTGTTTTTGTATTATATAGCTTTACATAAGGTTTCATGAGGCAGTTTCAATGAAAGTCCATATTGATAGGACATTGACCCACTCAGCAAGAAACAGAATGCACCTGAACACAGAGTTTATGTTAACTGTACACAACCAACTTACTCCATTTTATGTGCGATGGCAGTGTTTTACACAGGCTGATATTTGTAACGAGTGGTCCTCAGACATGTAGTGTAAATTGTCATGCTGGAAGTTGAATCTCTTAATTGATCTTATTGTATGGTGGTGTAACACGTATTTCCACAGTTCTGAAGATGCTCATGATTATCGAGTGTAACATGTAAAATAAAGAAAATTGACATGTGACTCGTGGCTGCTCTACATTTTAATTTAGTTTTTGTTATGTGTTTGAATGAAAACAAGAGCTCAGTGCATCATATGTTATGCACCTGTATAAGTATTTGAGGTAAAACTTTTGCAGTTTGTTGAAATGCAGCAGGTGAAATCAGTTCCCCAATTCTTAGTACATATTTTATTGTACTGCTTTGGATTCCAGTGTGCATCTCAGCAAAATAAATAAAACTTCAGATATGTAAAAAGAAATAACCGGCTTCTCATGAACCATCCTTCATGAAGAGATGGCATACCCAAGTCTGTGAAATGTCCTAATAGTCAATAAGTGTTTGTGATTTTAACCTAAAATAAGTGGCTGTGTGTCTGCTGTAATATACTTTATAATTTGGGGATACTTAAAAATCACAGAGTATCACTAACTGTAAAATAGCTTATACAAGGACAAGGTACAATTTTTTCAACTTAGCATAGAGATTGTGTTGATATCAATTAAATTTCATTTTGTTATCTTGGTACGTACTGTGCAATGATGCAGGTCATTATCAAATTGGTATGTACAATATGTTTACCCTGTCGGTCCAAAAAAGTTTTGAGGCTACATTTAAAAAGTACAGAAAAGTTAAGGTGGTGGTTTTAATGCTTCAGATGCTCTATGTAGCCTCCATGTTGCTCCGTTGCAGTTTGTGACACAACAGTGTTGAAATACTACAGCTGCATGTCCACTACTTAACACTACCTGTTCACAATTGACTGATCGAATACACGAGTTATTTATTGTTGTTAGTTCAATCTGTCATGTAGTTACTGTGCTGACATCACATATATGCCAGGAATAAAATCAGTCTTTGAACTATTTTTTTAAAGCAGTATTATCATGTGCAGTTCACTTAAGTTAATGAAGGTTTATATGGAGTATGTATGTTTGTTTTTGGCAGTTAAGAAATGGCCAGGTGCATTCAATTGTGGCTGTTGTACTATCAGATATAATCCACATGAACTCTGTCCCAAAACTAAAACAACAAATTGACCCATATAGTAACTGCACAATGTGATATTGTATAATAGGCAAAGCTGTATGAAGTGGCTCATATCATTGGCATATAAGAAGGAAGAGAGTGTGACATTTTGTACGAAGAATTAATTTTAGTATTTTATTCATCTTCAGCAACTGTAGGTGTATTTATTGAAATAATCAACAACAGGCTGCACAAAAAGAAATTTTATTTCCTTGATGGGTTTAGTGGCTTAGTGCCCTTCTCCCAAATGTTTTAATTATCACATTATTTGCGAGTGTCAAAAATAAGATGTATGCAGCATATGGCTGTGGTTATGTGGTTCATAGTGCCTGTACAAAAAATGACGTGATGAAACATTGTAATGTCTGCACTTGTTGTTTGGCTTCCTTATGTCATTTTTGTGCAGGCACTATAGCCACATGACCACAGAAATATGCTGCATGCATCTTATTTTTGATACTTGCAAATAATGCAAAAGTTATAACCTTCTAAAGAAGGGCACTACGTAACTGAAAATAGTTAAGGAAATAAAATTTGTTTTGTGCAACTGGTTGCTAATTATTTCAATAAAGAAGAATTAATTGTGGAAAAGCTTTTTCAAGATGGATGCATCATCTGTTGAGCGCTGTCCAAAAGCTAAAGCAGAAACGTAACTTTTCTGCGGTGTTTGGACTATTTTAAAGAGAGTATTACTGATTTGAAGTGCCAATTTGTTATGGTGATTGAGACCTGGCTCCACCTTTGTATTCAGGAACAACACAGCTGTCAAAGCAGGTGGGTGGAAGCCAGTAGCATTGCAATACAAATGACAAAGGAAGTTTTATCTGCTAGAAAACATATAGGCAGCATTTTCTGGGTTGCAAAAAGTATTACTCTTAATAATTAACAATGCTAAACTACTAACTGGTATGTATGGCAAGTCTTCTGTAGCAACTGATCTCTGAGGTGGCACATTGGTTAAGACACTGAACAGGCATGTGGGAGAAGCAGACTCAAATGCCAATCTGGCCATCCTTCTTTGGATTTCCTTAAATCTTGTAAGATGTGTGGCTGGTTACTGTCCCTATATATGTCCAGTCCAAGCTAATGGTCTGTGTCTATTATTCATTTCTTTCCTTTAGAGCAGCTATGTGAAAAACTGTGTGAGGAGAGACCTGCTTTACAAAATAGTCATCTTTCATCAGAACAAACTACCTACACACAGAGGTGCTAAGGCACTGTGAAAAGTGAGGGATATGAAATAAGAACTGTTGGAATATCTACCAAATCTCCAAATTGTTCTTCCAGTGACTTTCATCTGTTAAAGAAATTTATGACCAGGAAACATTTTAAGTCAAAAGAGGAGGTTATAGCTGCTATAGACAGGTATTTTGAAGGCCTTCACGAATTTCACTTTGGTGATGGACTCTACTCACTGGAAAACGATTGGTAAAAGTGGGCAGCTACAATGAAAAACAAGTGGATTTTGGATATAAACAATCAGAAACTTTCTCTGCCAAGCTGAAAAATGATTTATCTTGTCCTGATTTTTATCATGAAAGTCTGAACCAACAATGGAAGTCACTGGCAAAATGCATGACTAAAATGATTTGTTTGCTACAAAATATTCTTAGTCTTTAAAACTTACTTTTTATAAATGTCTTCGTATTTTCAGTTGTGACTTCCCATACATATTCATATGTGTGTTTGTTTCCACAGGTGTTATGTACGGTTACAAAGGCTTAGTCCTGGTTTTTGGACTGTTTTTGGCATATGAGACACGAAGCATCAAAGTGAAACAGATAAATGACTCTCGTTATGTGGGAATGTCTATTTACAATGTTGTCGTGTTGTGTCTTATTACTGCTCCTGTTACAATGGTCATAGCATCACAACAAGATGCTAGTTTTGCATTTGTTGCTCTTGCTGTAATATTCTGTTGCTTCTTGAGTATGGCTCTTATATTTGTGCCAAAGGTAAGAAAGCAATTTGAATTATTTCAGCCCACTTAATGTGTAGGATGTTACCTGATTGTATTCTCACGCATGCAGCAATTTCTATGCTATTTAATATTGTGTTACAGCTTTCTATGTAAAGTCTTATGAAAATGTGATCACGTAAAACATTATTAATCTTTGTAGATACATGTTGCAAATAATTGGAAAAGGAAGTGTGTTTGTGTTTGTTTGTTTGAAGAGGGGGGAGAAGGCACTGAGGAAGGAGAAATAACAAGTATTTTTGGCTTTGGTATGAAACCTATATTACTGATACCTTGTGGAGATTTCATGATAGTTGTGTAACTGTGTAGTAGACTCTATATGTAAATGTTAGTGACAACAATTTGGTGTTGTAAAGTGACCAGCTTTTAGGACCATTCTCATTATTGCTAAAAACTGATTTTCACAATCAAGAAAGTTCTTCTGCTCACCTTTCAGTCTTAGCATTTAATGGAGAATGACTTAATTACACATAAGAGATGTTCTTAATCAGTGTATTTGCTAGATTCAACATTACTAATATTGAAACTGCATTCAGTACATGAGTGTTAACTCACCAAAATAATGATTGGGTCTCTTGCTTGCTGTATCTGCAATGTCAGGTAAGCTAAATGTGTCCCCATGGACAGTGCTAAATCATCATCAAGGGGGACTCAGCCAGCAATGATTAGTGTCAAGTTCCGTAAACAAGGGCTCTCTGAACTGACCTCAGGTCATAACTTGCCAGTCTTCTGTTACCATTATGAACATGCTTCAGTACTGAATGTCTCAGACAATGGAGACTATGCAACTCTGTCGAAAATAAAATGTTTCAAGAACTAAATCTCAAGCGGATCTATAGAACTATTAGTGGAAAAAGCTCTGAAACATGTGCTGTGCATCACTTTTGTATTAATTTTGCTCAGGCAAACTCTTGAGTAGAGATACAACTATTCACATAGGCCATCAGGTGGTATTCACAAGCAACTTTACCTGAAATGTCTTTTAGAAGTCCTTCTGAGAGGACGCCTAGAAATTTGTTAGTTAATAATACATCTACATCTACAATATAGCAGTGCCTGTGTTATTCTGAATTACGATGCCAGGTTCCTTTGGACATGCATGTCCAAAGGAACAGGCACTCTGGCCACTACAGCCATCATGGAATACATGAAGTGTTTTTGCAGTTGCGAATATGGACTACCATCAGCAGTATAATGCAATGAAAATTTGTGCTGGACCAGGACTCGAACCTGGGTTTCCCACTTATCATGAGTGGTTGCTTTACCATACGTACATGTCCAAGGAACTTTGCGTCATAATTCGGAATAACACAGGCACTGCAATATTGTATTTATCTTCCAACACCGAGCAAGCAACTTCCTAGTAAAATGTCTCCCCTGTACAGGAATATACAAAATGGATGTATGAGCACAGGTTGTTACAAACATGTTCGATGACATGGAAGTTTGGGTCTGGCGGTGATTCACATTCAGGTAGCCAAATGGCAAGGCGACAACTCGTGATAGGCTGGAAATCGGTGTTAGAGTCCCGGTGTGGCACAAATTTTCAGTCTCATCATTCCATTATACAACTGATGGTTGTGCATATTTGCAACTGCGAATACATTTCATGTATATCAACTTCATCTATATTCCATAAGCCATGTTACAATGTTTTGCAGAGGGTACTTTGAATTCAAGTCTCTCTGTTATACTGCCAGTGTTTTTTTGTGAGATACATGTAGGAAGAAACAGTATATTAGTTGACCCCTCTAACAGTAAACCACTTTGTGTCTGCCACTTGTAGCATGATGAGCATCCCTTTGACACTTTTGCACTTGCTAAATGAACCTGTGACATAACATGTTACTTTTCTTTTGATCTTCTCTGTTTCCTGTATCAATCCTATCTGGTATGGATCCAAGACTCACAAGCAATATTAAAGTATTGGTCAAACAAGGCTCTTGTAAGCTACCTCCTTCATGGGTGGACTACAGTTCCTGTGGATTCTTCCATTGAATCTCTCTGGCACCTGCCTTACCTGCGATTAATTATATGTCATCATCCCACTTCAGATCCCTCTTTGCACATACTCCCAAATATTTCATGGGTGTGACTGCTTCCAGTTTTTGTGATGCAATTGTGCAATCACACAATAATGGGTCTTTCTGCCTATTGATGTGTAATATGATCCAGTTGTGTTGAGGGTCAGTTGCCAACTGCTGCCTGAAGTCATGTGTTTCCTGTATCAATCCTATCTGGTATTCACTACAATTTTCTTGTGGATGCAATTTCTCTCACTACAATAATGTCATTTGCAAAAAGCTTCATGGAACTTCCAATATCATGTGTTATGTCACGTGTGTACATTGTGAAAAATATTAGTCCCATAACACTCTCTTTGCAATACACCTGAAGTTACTATTTCGTCTGAAGGTCTCTCTCTCCATTAAGAATGACATGCTGTATTCTGTTTCGTGTTCTGTTTGCTAGGAACTCTTCAATTCAATCACAAAGCTGGTCTGATATTCTGTAGACTTATATTTTGTTCATTAGACAAAAATTCATAACTGTATCGAACACTTTCCTGAGGATGCAGCTCATGTCAGTAACCTGAATACCAGTGTCTACTGCTGTCATAGACAGGTAAAACCAATTGGGTTTCATGTGATTGTTGTTTATGGAATCAATGTTGATTCCTATAGAGATTTTGGCCTACAGAAATGTAATATGCGAGCATGAAACATGTTCAGACTTCCAGATAGTAGTAACATCAGTGATATAGGCCTATAGTTTTGTTCATCTGTCCAACAACCCTTCTGGAAAATGTATAATTTCTACATTTTTCTAATCACTTGAAATGCTTCGCTCCTTTAGTGATCTACAGTACAGTGCTGCTTGAAGAGGAGTAAGTTCGAACAAAAAACTTCAAATGAACGTATGCCCTTTTCTTAACCGTATCCTACATACAGCTGTTTGAAAATCACGGCCATCAATCACATGTCCATCATCATCAGCACTTACATGTGAATACAACCAAAGTGGCATTAGGGTGCTTAGTGTTGTCTTTACTGACCATTTCAATGCACACTTCACTTGTGCATTCTGTAGGGCCAGTGACAGAGGACATCACTGAAACGTATCCTGAGCATTGGATTGGTTGCCGTGATGTCATTTCTTGGCCATCGAGGTCTGCTGATCTTACTGCATTACATTACTGTTTGTGGGTTTGGCTTAAGAGCAAAGTCTACAAGCACAGAGTGGACACAAAGGAGGAAATTCTACCTTGTATTTTACATGCATGTACTCAAGTAAAGGACCATACAAATAAGCTCACATCAGCAACGCAGCAGCTGTCTACAATGGCTGCAAAATGCATTGCAACTGATAGTGAACTTTATGAACATGTTTTGTGAGGAAGTGTACACAATCAAACAAAACATTAGATCACACTGTTTCATTTACTATCACCTGCATTTATCTTGTTCCCAATTGTTATCATTTGTTCCCTCAGAAACTGTTAAGAATAAGAGATGAGTTCATATGACTTTTGTTGTTAAGAATCACTAAAAATATCACCCCTCAAAGCATGCACCTTCCCTACTGACTCATCCTGTACACAAATGTATAGGTATCCTATCAGGTCCAATTGACCCCTTCTGTTGAGTGATTTCAGTTTATTTTCCTGTCCTGTGGTCACTTATGTTGATGTTGCTGTGACAGTTTAAAAGGGGACCCACAGTACCATCTTCCTCAGTGAAACAATGTCGGGAAAAGAAGTATAATATTTTAGCCTTCTCTCATCCTCCATTTCAGTGCCATTACACTCACAGTGTATCTGGACAGATGGATAACATTTGTTTACTGATGAAATGTAGGACCAAAACTTCTAAGGATTTTTTGTCAAATTGGTAGAGAGAATTTTACTTTCACGTAAGTTGAACAGTTAATGCATGGCCCTCTTTATGCTAATTGTGGTATTGTTCAGTTTTTGTGTCAATGAGACTTCAGCCAAGTTTAAAACAACAGTGAAGTTCTCTTTGCCTTTGGAGCGACTTTATAATGTGGCTATCAAACCATGGCAAGCTTTTCCCGACCCTCACAACTTTGTGTCGCACATAGCATACCTGTGTAAGGTGTATTGTATATTGCTCATTAACTTTGTCCATTCATACTCAACATTTTCAGTCCCAGAGATAAATATTTCTTGTCGGCCATTCAGGTAATGTGAAGTCTGCTTCTTGTCACACTTGCTAAGCAGAAATAACCTTGATACATTTCTTTACATTCATATTTATAGCTGTATTGTTATGATCATAGATTATCAGTTGTGTGTTAACTGAGTCAAAACGTTAGAGCTTGTTTGGAGATCTAAAATGTTATCTTCGTGAGTCAGCTCTCTGATAAACTACTGAAGGTAATTTTCAGGTAAGGTATTTAGAACAATTTCACACATATCCCTACATCTGGTAAGTTATAACCTCCCCCAATACTATAGCAGAACCAGGAAATGTACATGCAATATTCTTGAAGTTTTCCGTCAAACAATCCACCACCACCATTCCTGAGGCAAGATTTTTATAAAAGTGGATGATTACTGTGGTTGATCTACCTATAACACTTACCTTCATACAAATTATTTCAAATTTGGAATCTTTACTGGCCCTGTTAGATGTTATTTACAGCTATAAATGCATTTTCACCACTGGTGTTCTTCTTATCTTTGTGATGTACGTTGCAGTCAGAATTTAGAATTTCATTGCTACTAACATCTGGCCTCAGCCAGCTTTCTGTCCGAAGTACTATGTAGGCATAATTACTGTTCACAAGCAAAAGTAGTTCTGGGACCTTTCGGTGGAAACTCCTGCAGTTAACTGATACTACACTGAGGTGACAGAAGTCATAGGATACCTCCTACTATTGTTCCAGACCTCCTTTTGCCTGGTGTAATGCAGCAGCTCACCATAGCATGGACTCAACAAGTCGTTGCAAATCCTGCAGAAATATTGAGCTGTGCTGGTGCTATAGCCATTCATAATTGCTAAAGTGTTGACAGTACAGGATTTTGTACATGAACTGACCTCTCGATTATGTCCCATAAATGTTCAATGTGATTAGTGTCAGTTGGTGTGGGTGCCCAAATCATTCGCTTGATTTGTTTAGAATGTTTTTCAAATGAATCGCGAACAATTGTGGCCCAGCGACATGATGCATTGTGATCCATAAAAATTCCATTGTTGTTTGGAAACATGAGGACCATGAGTGGCTGCAAATGATCAGTGATTGGTTCAGTTGGACCAGAGGACCTAGCCCATTCCATGTAAACACAGCCTACACCATTTTGGAGCCACCACAAGCTAGCACAGTGCCTTGTTGACAACATGGGTCCATGGCTTCATGGGATCTGCGCCACATTCGAACCCTACCATCAGCTCTTACCAACTGAAACTGCAACTCATTTGACCAGGCCATGGTTTCCCAGTCTTCTAGGGTCCAACTGATATGGTCACAAGCACAGGAGAGGTGCTGCAGACAGTGTTGTGATGTTAACAAAGGCACTCGCAACAGTCGTCTGCTGCCATAGTCCATTAATAGCAAATTTTGCAGCATTGGTATAACAGATATGTTCATCCTACTTTCCATATTGATTTCTGTGTTTATTTTGTGTAGTGCTGTTTGTTTGTTAGCACTGAAAACTCTATACAAATGCCACTGTTCTCAAACATTAAGTAGAGGCTGTCAGCCTCTGCATTGTCCATCATGAGAGATAATGGCTGAAATTTGATATTCTAAGCATGCTCATGATGCTGTGAATCTTGGAATATTGAATTTCCTAGTGATTTCCGAAATGGAATGTCCCATGCATCTTGCTCCAACTACCATTCCAAAGTGTGTTAATTCCCAGTGTGTGACCATAATCACATTGAACACCTGAGTGCAAATGACAGCTCTGCCAGTGCACTGCGCTTTTATACCTTGTGTACATGATACTACTTAAAGCAGGATATGAGATCATTTCAGTTCGCCCTTACATCCCCAACCCTACACGTTGCTATCGGTGTCAGTGGTTTAATCATACCAGCCAGTCGTGTTCCAATCTGGTCAAATGCGTTACATGTGGCAGGGATGCCCATGAGGGTGATTGTCCACCTCCATCCCCTCATTGCATCAACTGTATGGGCGACCACGCTGCTGCTTCTAGAGATTGCCCTATTTTCAAAGATGAACAAATTATTCAGGAAATCAGAGTGAAGGAAAAGGTGTTCACATTTGCTGCTTGTAAGTTATTTGCCAGTAGAAAGCCCACTGTGCTCCCAGCAGGTAAA
Source organism: Schistocerca piceifrons (assembly GCF_021461385.2). Taxonomy (NCBI): domain Eukaryota; kingdom Metazoa; phylum Arthropoda; class Insecta; order Orthoptera; family Acrididae; genus Schistocerca; species Schistocerca piceifrons. The sequence continues at coordinate 418,845,399 of NC_060149.1, read as the reverse complement.
TATAGCACTGACCTTGCATCTCCTCGGCCTGCTGAGGAGGTAGCCACACAGACTTACGATCTCACCTTTAGCGCTGCGGTCGTCAGATCGGCCAACCCAAAGATCACCCGTTCATCATCCCCACTATCGCCTGCTCACTCTCAGGCTCACCCTTCATCGACTCCTGCTAAATCACGGGCCCCAAAATCGGACACCCTGACTTCCAAGAAAGAGCCTACTCGCAAAGATTTTTTACATACTCCGACCTCCCAACCATTGATTCCTCCCTCCTCTCACCATTCTACTTCCAAGAATGCTCAAAAGAAACAAAGTTCCTCTCCTTCTCCACCACAGCGTGTCTCATCTACAGCGCCACCCAGCAGTAGCCGCCCTCGGCCGTCTTCCATGTTGCCGAGACACACCGCTGGCGGCCGATCCACCAGCCAATCACTGGTGGCAGGAGCGGCCCCCAAGCAACCTATGGATGAGGATCTTCTGCCTTTGGCTGAATGCTGTTCCCCGCCATCAGCCACCAGCTCTCAGTGATCGTTGAGTTGACGGCAAACATGGTGAGATTTTCCCCTTTTCTGTCCGCCCTATGTTGATTATTTGTCTTCCCTCATTTACAATCAGTCTGGTTTGATCTCCCCTCTGTTGATGGCACTCTGGCACGCAGGGGCTTATGATTCTTCTCCATGGGACTGTCCATTATCACGCAATCCCCTTAAACAGTTCCTTCCAAGCTGTCACTGTATGTCTTTCCCTTTCTGGATACTTGGATTCACCTTCTCCCTTTGTACCGTATACATTCCATCGTTTTCCATCGTTCACACCAATTGCAACAGCCGATCTCCTTCATCTCCTTGGTCGCCCCCCCCCCCCCCCACCCCATTTGCTGGTTGGCGACTTCAATGCCCACCACCTGCTTTGGGGATCTCCGCGTCCTTGTCCGCGAGACTCCCTATTGATTGACCTCTTCCACCAAACGGATCTTCGTTGCCTCAACACTGGGGAACCTACATTTTTGTCTGCCTCCGTGTCAAACTTCTCTCATTTGGACCTTCCGGTTGGTACTGTTCAGCTAACTTGACAGTTTGAATGGTTCACTCTAGTGGATAAACACTCAAGTGACCATTTTCCACGTGTCCTTCGATTACAGCCACAACTGTCATCTATGCACCCAAGATGCTGGAAATTTTCCCAAGCCAATTGGACACTTTTTTTCTCTCTAGCGACATTCAATGACTGTCACTTTCCTAGCATCGACGATCAGTACACTCATGTTATGGAAGTTATTCATACAGCTGCGGAACATTCAATACCTCATACCTCCCCTTTGCCCCGGCATCCCCCCGTTCCTTGGTGGAACGAGATGTGCCGTGATGCAATACGCGAGCAGAGACATGCTCTTCGCATTTTCTGCCACCATCCTACATTGGCCAATTGTATCCGCTCTAAGCAATTACGTGCACGATGCTGTCCTTTAATTCCTTCACTCCTTCATCTGTAGTTTGGAGTTGAATTCGACGGTTATCCAGAATGTATAGTTTCTCCCTGATATCTGGGCTCACTGTCGCACATGATACCTTATGGACCCAGTTGCAATTTCTAACTCATTGGATCAACACTTTGCTGAGATTTTGAGCTCTTCAAATTACCTGCCAGCCTTTCTCCTGAAGAAATAAGCAGAGGAAGTGTGACCTTTTGCTTTCTCCTGTCAAAATCGTGAAAGCTATAATACTGTTTTCTTTATGTAGAAACTCCAACACACACTCTCTTCCTCTCACTCTTCCGCCCCAGGACCGGATGGCATCCATGTCCAAATGTTGCTGCATTTATCATACTGTAGTCTGCATTACCTCCTTCGCCTTTATAATCGAATTTGGACCGACAGTACCTTTTCCAGAAGATGGCGGGAAGCTATCGTCATTCCTGTTCCAATCCCTGGAAAGGACAAACATCTCCCCTCTTGCTATCGTCCCATTTCTCTCACGAGTAGTGTTGGTAAGGTTTTGGAGTGTATGGTGAATTGCTGTTTAGGCTGGTGGCTTTTAACACCTGCCCAATGCGGTTCCTGAAAGCATCATTCTGCAGTTGACCATCTTGTTGCTCTCTCCACTTATATCGTGAGCAATTTTCTCAGGAAATGCCAACCGCTAGCAATATTTGTTGATCTGGAGATAGCATATGATACTTGTCGGAGGACAGCCGGCCAATGTGGCCGAGCGGTTCTAGGCGCTTCAGTCTGGAACTGCGCAACCGCTACGGTCGCAGGTTCGAATCCTGCCTCGGGCATGAATGTGTGTGATGTCCATAGGTTAGTTAGGTTTAAGTAGTTCTAAGTTCTAGGGGACTGATGACCTCAGATGTTAAGTCCCATAGTGCTCAGACCCATTTTGTCGGAGGACAGGTATCCTCCGCACACTGTTCTCTCGATGCTTTCGAGGGCAGCTACCCCTATTTATTCGTGAATTTATGACAGAGCGCACCTTTCAGGTGCGGGTGCACACCTCTCACTCCCGTACTTTCTCCCATGAAAACGGGGTGCCCCAGGGCTCCATACTGAGTGTTGTACTGTTTGCCATCACCATAAATCCAATTATGGATTGTCTCCTTCCCGATGTCTCAGGCTCCCTCTTTGTTGACAATTTTACAATCTACTACAGCTCTTAACGGACCAGCCTTCTTGAACGAAGTCTTCAAGGATGTCTCGATCGCCTCCACTCGTGGAGCATCGAAACTGGCTTCCGCTTTTCTCCCAATAGGACCGCCTGTGTAAATTTTTTGTGTTGTGCGGAGTTTCCTCCGCCTTCCCTACACCTAGGCCCTGTCGACCTTCTGTTTGCTAATATCACCAAATTCTTGGGACTTATGTTTGACAGAAAACTGTGCTGGTCTTCCTACATTTCATATCTTGCAGCTCACTGTATGCGATCCCTCAACACTCTCCGTGTTCTAAGTGGTACCTTGGGGAGCGGACCGAGTAGTCCTCCTCCACCTATATCACGCCTTAGTGCGCTCAAAATTGGAGTACAGAAGCATAGTTTACTCCTCTGCACAGATGTCTATTCTTCTGCGTCTCAACTCTGTCCACCACCAGTGATTGCATTTAGCATCTAGAGCTTTTTATACCAGCACTGTGGAGAGCCTTTACACTGAGACTGCTGTACCTCCACTATCCAATCGGCGAGCTGTCCTACTGAGTCGCTATGCTAGTCATCTGTCTTCCATGCTTGCCCTTCTGACTCGTGCCCTTTTTTTCAACGCCTCCTTGGATGTGGGGTATGGAGGCCGCTGTTCTCCTCTACCACCACCGGGAGTCCGCTTTCGTCATCTGTTACATTCTCTTTCCTTCCACTTTCCTAAAACTTCATTGACAAATGGTGGTATGGTGCCACCTTGGCTTTGTCCCTGGACCTGCCTTCTCTGTGCCCTTTGTCAGCTGCCCCTCAAGTACCCACCCCCTGTGCACACAAATGAAGGATGCCACATTTATTCACACTGATGGCTCAAAGACCACATTTGGTGTTGGGAGTGCCTATATTGTTGGCAACACTTCTAATAGATTTCAGCTTCCCGACCAGTGTGGTATTTACTGTGAAGCTTTATGCTGTTCTCCAGGCTGTCCAATACATCCATCACCATAAGCGGCTACAGTATATTATATGCTTGGATTCGCTCAACTCTCTTCTCAACCTCCAAGTTCTTTATCCTTTCCACCCTCTGGTTCACCAGATTCAGGACAGCCTCCACTTGGGGGGAGTCTCTGTGGCATTCCTCTGGATCCCAGGGCACGTTGCTATCCGCGGAAACAAGGCAGCCGATATAGCAGCCAAGGCTGCAATCTCTCTTCCTCAGCCTGCTGTTCACATGGTTCCATTTGCTGATCTACAGAGCATTTTATGTCGTCATGTTACTCTTTTATGGCACACACATTAGTTTACACTTCCTGATAATAAATTACAGGCCTTATACCTCTTCCCTGTGATTGGACCTCTTCCTCCCGGTCTCGTAATTTTAACTAGACTCTGGATAGGACACTGTCTTTTTTGCCGTCAACATATTTTAAGTGGTGATCCTCCCCTGCTTTGTCCTCACTGCTCTCAACCATAGACAGCAAGACAACTTTTACTTCAGTGCCCCTATTTTAATCTGCTATGCACCAATTTACAATTGTCACCTGATATATCTTCCCTTTTAGCTGATGACACGTGCTCAGCTGATCACATCCTTCAGTTTATCAGTGTCAGTGAGATGACATCGGTCATTTGAAGCTCCGTTTTGGGGAATACAACCCCCCTCCCTCCCCCTTCAATAGTAGTTTTCTAAGATTTCCTTCCGTTTTTAGTTTCCTTCCTCCTTGAGTTTCACTCCCATTGCTGCTGATTTCACATTCGGTTTTTTACCGTTCCCTAAGCCACAGAATGGGTGCTTATGACTGTAGCAGTTTTGAACCCTAAAAAATAAAAAATAAAAATAAAAAAGCTACCACTATTTGTATTCATGCATATCATTATCCTATGCCTTTTGTCTTTCTTCATTCTGCCATGACAGATGCTACCCTTTCATTAAGGGAGCTGATATCCTTTGTTTCTCTGTCATAAAAAATCCACATGTGCACATCACAGATACTGTTATCATAGTAACCACTTCTTGCATGTGGTGCATTACTGACCTGTTAAGAGGGTCCTGCAGCTCTCCATTCAATAGCGGAAATTAAGAAATCCACATCAAAAATCACCACAGAATTGTCTATGAATCTGATTTAAGACTTCCACTTGACTCCAAACCACGTTTGAGGCAAAATTTCTTAACAAAAGCAGCAAGCTGACTGTAGGAACTGAGGATGACTTATGAACCCAGGTGGCAGGAGTCATTTGTGATGAAATGATCCACAATTTGCAGCCCATTACACCTAGTGCTATCAGTGACCACTGACAGAGCATCCTCTACATCTTGGTTGAGACTCTTTGGCAAGCAGAGTAGAGACTGGCCTTCCTTTATGACCTGCTCATTATTTCCCTAAGGGGCTCCATCACCTGACTTAACATTGTAGCTCCCAGTGACTAGCAAATCCACCCATTGTGCTTGTCAAGACCTGTTGTGACTCGCCGATCATTCAAAGCGCCGCCGCGCAATCATGCGCGTCCTCTATGTGCGGCGCTGTCTGCCAGCCATGCAGCAGCTGCACCACATAAGCGGCCAGCCGAGCAGCGGCCGCCAGACTGGGACTCAGTGCTCATTCGAATGCTAACGTGTACACATGTCTTGCTTGTCAACTTACTCTGTGACTTATGTGTTGTGTCGTTCTGAAATATATGTGTTAAACTTGACGTTAAAACAATTGGCGACGAGGATGGGATTTTTCCTTTTCACCGTTGACCCACAGGTTTCCATGGCTACTGTGGAACGACTATTGCAAAATCTCCTTGAACATCAAACGCTTCTAACAGCGGCGATTCGCGATTTCGTCGTGGCGTCAAATGCGGGGCGTTTCTTGTCTTTGGCTATACCTCCTTTTCCTCCTTACGACGAGACGGCGGAAGACTGGTCTGATTATGAAAAACATCTTCGACAACACTTCTTGTCATTTCATGTCACGGGCGAACAACCATGTAAGTCTCTGTTCCTTTCCTGGATTTCACTTCAAATGTATCGGTTGTTGTCGCAATCGGCTCCTTTGAAGGATCCTGCGTCTTTGTCCTTCGCTGAAATGTGCTCACTTCTGTCTGTCTATTTTCAAAAGCAAATGCATGTGGTAGCCTCTCGTGTTGCCTTTTATCGTTGTCAAAAACAGCCACATCAATCCTATCATGCTTGGGCTGCTGAACTTGACGGCCTCAGTCAAAAGTGTCAATTTGTTACTGACGTTCACAAAGAATCCTATGCCGATTCCATGGTACGGGATACTATTATCCGGTCGGTGCCCAACAACGAAGTTCGGCAATGTGCCCTTCAGTTGCCAAATCCGACTCTAGATGAAGTTCTCTCCATTGCGCAGTCTTGTGAAATTTCTTGCGCCACTGGGGCGCAAATAGAGGCGTGGGGTGATGTCGGGGAAATACAACCTCTGTGCGCTGTTGACGACGTACCTGCAGTGCGCTCCCACATGCAGCCTCGGCCTAACCGTAAACAACCCGCTAAGAAACTGCAGCAAAACCCCCGGCAACTTCCTTCATGTCCGCGGTGTTTTACGAAACATTCACGCGAGGATTGTCCCCAATGTTGGGCTGTGTGTCACAATTGCAAAAAGAAAGGTCATGTGTCTTCCGTTTGCAAATCCGACCGCATACATGATGTTCATGAACATGACGCTGATTCTGATTCTGTGTTGTCTGTCAGTTGCACTTCTTCCCTTTCAGGGAAGTTATTCCTCACTGTCCAAATCCTTGGTCGAGATGTTCGCATGCAGGTGGATACCGGTTCTGCTGCCATTATAATTAATTCTCAGACGTATCTTCAGTTGGGTTCTCCACTCCTGTCACCTGTCACTCGGCAATTACGGACCTACAATAAAGAGAAGATTTCTCTCTTGGGACAGTTTAATACTGAGGTATCTTACAAATCTGTCGTTCGCACTGTTCCCATATTTGTGGTCGACCAGAGTAACACAGAGAATCTTTTTGGTTTCGATGCCTTTCGTGTTTTAGGGTTCTCCATAGATGACTCTGTCAATATTGTCTCTGATGCTATTCCTTATGCCCAATTGGATTCCTTGTCGACGACATTTTCGTCCCTTTTTTCTCCTGGGTTAGGCCGTGCAAACGACTTTGAAGCTCATATTACGCTCAAACCCACTGCTCGGCCTAAGTTTTTTCGGGCTTGGCCCATTCCTGTGGCCCTTCGTGATCGGGTAAAACGGGAGCTGGATCATCTCACTACTTCAGGGGTCTTGCTTCCTGTCACTTCCAGTGAGTGGTCCTCTCCTGTCGTCATCGTTGCTAAGCCAAATGGTGATATTTGTCTCTGTGGCGATTTCAAAACCACTGTAAATGCTCAATGCCTCATCGACACTTACCTTATGCCCCATCCTGAAGAACTGTTCACTAAACTTGCTGGAGGCCAGTATTTTTCTAAAATTGACCTCTCAGAAGCTTATCATCAACTTCCTCTTGACGCTGCTTCCCGGCAGTTTCTGGTCCTTAACATGCCTTTCGGCCTCTATCAATACCAACGATTGCCATTCGGGGTTGCTAGCGCCCCTGCTCTCTTTCAGAGATTCTTGGAACAATTATTGCTCCCTGTCCCTGGGTGTATCAATTACATGGACGACATTGTTGTCACTGGCTCCACCACTGAAGAACATCTTCAAAATCTCCACACACTTTTTCATGTCTTACAGACTGCCGGTCTTAAGTGTAATCTTCAGAAATCACAATTTTTTCAGGAATCTATCACGTACTTGGGGTTTCAACTCTCTCGAGAGGGTATTCGTCCACTTCAGCAAACTGTCGCGGCAATCGATGCCCTTCCTCGCCCTACATCTGTTATGGAACTGCAGGCCTTCTTGGGGAAAATAGCATACTATCACAAGTTTTTACCGTCTGCGGCTTCGGTGGCTCAGCCATTGCATCGCCTGTTGCATAAAAACGTGCCTTTTCACTGGTCCGCGTCATGCGATGCGGCTTTCCAGAAACTGAAGACTATGCTGAAACAGGCCCCGTGCCTGGCTACTTATGGACCTGACCAACATCTTGTTCTTGCCACAGACGTCTCTCAATACGGGGTCGGTGCAGTCCTTGCGCACCGTTTTTCTGACGGTTCGGAACAACCCATTGCTTATGCCTCCAAAACGCTCACAGATGCCCAACAAAAGTATTCTCAAATTGAAATAGAAGCTTTGGCCATTATTTATGCTCTTCATAAGTTTGGTGTTTTTCTCTATGGCTCAAAATTTCATCTTGTTACGGATCACAAACCACTTGTTTCCTTGTTTCATCCATCAACGTTGCTTCCCGACAAGGCTGCACACCGCCTCCAGCGTTGGGCTCTTTACTTGTCTAGTTTCAATTATGAGATTCATTTCCTGCCAATGGCTCAACATGCCAATGCTGATGCTCTGTCTCGCCTTCCCATGGGTCCTGATCAGGCATTCGATAGGGACGAGCTTTTGTGTTTCCACCTGGATGTTGCCGAGCAGCGGGTTGTGGACGGGTTCCCCATCACTGGGGACAGGCTGGCGGCTGCTACGGGTTCTGACCCTACCCTCTCCCGGGTTTTACGCTGTATTCAGAAGGGTTGGCCAGATCGCCCATCCGCTAAGACTTCTGATCCGTTGCGGAACTACTACGCTTTGCGTTACTGCCTCACGGCTAGGGATGGTGTTATCCTCCTTTCCACTGACAATGCTTCACCGCGTGTTGTGGTACCTGCGTCTTTGCGTGCTTTGGTCTTGCGCCTCCTTCACCAAAGGCACTGCGGTGTGTCTCGCACAAAATCTCTGGTGTGCCGTCATGTGTACTGGCCTGGCATCGACTCTGAAATAGCACACATGGTAGCCGCCTGCGGCCCTTGTGCGTCACAGGCCGCTGCCCCGAAGTCATCTTTGTCACAGTGGCCTTCACCTGAGAAGCCCTGGGAGCGCATTCATGCTGACTTTGCGGGACCCTTTCTAGGTACTTATTGGCTCCTTGTAATTGATGCCTACTCTTAACTTTCCTTTCATTGTCCGTTGCACGTCGCCTACCACCGCGGCAACCACAAGTGCTCTCGCCTGCATTTTTTCTTTGGAAGGCCTCCCCTCTACTCTTGTTACTGATAATGGTCCGCAATTTCTGAATTTGCGGATTTTTGTGCTCGTCACGGCCCCGCCGTTCCATCCACAATCAAACAGTGAGGCTGAACGACTGGTCCGCACATTTAAGGCTCAGATGCGGAAACTTCTGGCTTCTTCTGCTGCTGATGAGGCGCTTCTCCAGTTCCTGGAGTCTTACCGTTTCGCCCCCATGGGCGACCACAGCCCAGCTGAGCTCTTACATGGCCGACAGCCCCGCACGCTACTTCATCTTCTGCGGCCTTCCACCTCACGGCAGCGGGTGCCTTCACTTGGCCGGTTCACCACTGACGACCTCGTCTGGGTACGGGGATATGGCAGGCGGCCAAAATGGAGCCCGGGCCGCATCTTATGACACCGTGGCCGACGCCTGTATGAAATCCAGACGGACACGGGTGTTGCAGTGCGTCATTCGGACCAGCTTCGGCCTCGTGTGCCGGCAACGCCTGTTCCAAATGCCGCTACACCAACTTCGGCTCTACCTGACGCTCGAGATCTTGGCATCTCTCAATACTCACAACGCAGCCCTCTCACTGTCATCGCGATGCCAGCACAAGAACGGATGCCACCAGGAGACGTGCCCATGCAGGAATCGGATGACCATCCTCTATCAGAGCCAATCTACTCGCCGCCTCCTCCTCCAACGGACGCAGACACATCGCCCATGTCTCCTGTTATATCAACTGGACTTGCCACGACTGATTGGTGCATGGGGCCCCAGCAGATTCGACCCCTACGTCTCCTGTCATCTCGACGCGTTATCATCGGGGACACTTCCGTCCATACGGGAAGCCTCCTCCTCGAGACTTTACGGCGAGTCAAACAACGCCTATGGACATTAGCCATCTCCAGGACACCTCCATCAGGACCAGTGCAACAATTTCAAAGGGGCAAAAGTGTTGTGACTCGCCGATCATTCAAAGCGCCGCCGCGCAATTAGGCGCGTCCTCTACGTGCGGCGCTGTCTGCCAGCCATGCAGCAACTGCGCCACCTAAGCGGCCAGCCGAGCAACGGCCGCTAGACTGGGACTCAGTGCTCATTCGAATGCTAACGTGTACACGTCTTGCTTGTCAACTTACTCTGTGACTTATATGTGTTGTGTCGTTCTGAAATATATGTGTTAAACTTGACGTTAAAACAAGACCTTTCAAGAAGATTGCCCCAGTCCCAAAAGATCAGGCATCCTGTGCTTGTTCAGATGTACTTTCAGCAGGTGACAATACTTCAAACCTATTTTTAAGGCATAAAGGGACAACTGTGTGGGCAGCTTACACTTTTACCTTTCGCACAGAGATTCGAAATCCTGCTACTGTTTGCCAGTCACCACAGTGAGTCTTAGCTGATCAGGATGAGTGAATGGGAACACACTGCAACAGGGATCGTGGATGACACTATAGGCACCAGAGATCTCAAAGCATTCATGTCGGCTGCCTCAACACCACCGCAGTCCAGAGCAGCAGCATGAAACCCCTACACTGTGCCTAACACAGCTTCAGACTGTTTCCAGAAGGCAGACAATTCCTCTTGTTGTGTACATAGTTGGCTCTCTCTTTATCCATCTTTAGTCCATGTTTGTTTATTCAACAATGAATATAACACTAACCCAAGCAATTGCTTGATGTAGTCTTAAGTACTGATGCTATGCTGCTTCTTGTTATCCATATACTTCATTTAGGTCATAAAATATGCAAACACTTAAAAAAGTTAATCAACACCAGTTAAAAAAGTCAAATCCACTGAAGCATGCATGAACAAAAACTAAACCAAACAACAGAAACAGAAATTGTTGCTACTACTTTCGATTGCACTTGACTGGGGCTGCAAAAGGTAAAAAATTCGCAAGAATGTTATGTGCTCTGACAAAAGCATTTGATTTAGTATATCACTCCATACCTTCTCACATTTATGAGTGGTCACTCCTATGTTATAGTACAGTCTTTCTTTTACAACAAGACTAGGTTTATGCATTTAGGTTTATTTGTGCATGTGTGAACAGAGTTGTGAATGTGTGTGCGTGCCTGTCTGTGGGCACACACACGTGTGTGTGTGTGTGTGTGTGTGTGTGTGTGTGTGTGTGTGTGAACAGATTCCATTTTAGTGTGCATGTTAATTGATATTTTACCTATTTATGATAACACTTCTCTTAAGTATTTTATACAAGAGCTAAAGAAATCATAGTTGTGTGGCCTGAAAAATCACTGCTGCCACCACCACCACCACCTTCTTCTTCCTCCTCCTCCTCCTCCTCCTCTTCCTCTCTGTAATTTTCAGTCCTTTTCCAACTGAGTGACATCAGCAAGCTTTACAAAAAAAACTAACACACACATCATATAAGGTGAAGAAATTACTTTTTAGGCTGTGGTTAAGCCATTCACAAAATTGTTTCTCTTAGAGATGATGTCCCTACTTGGTTAACAGTAGAGCAGAATTTGAAAGAAGAGAACGAATGCAATTTGTAGTTGAGGCTCAGTTTAGTTCAGCTGAAAGAGTGTTTTAAAAGACAACCAGGTTTTTTGCTGCACAGTTCTGGACTTGTTACTATTAATGTTACATCAAAAATTTCACTTTTGTGTTTGTGTGGAGAAATTGCTGTCAAGAGGTGGTAGTTATGGAGAAGATAGAGTGCTGCTATCTTTTAAGATATTAGCACAAGTATTATTATTTGTTGCCTTCATTATTAAATTTTCTGGTCTTCATTTATTTATTTATTTATTTATTGACTCATAATTCCCTTCTCCTGCTCCTTAGATATCTACTATTCCTCTGCTAGTCAATGCTATTCATTCCTTCACCTATTTCATCCCATTTTTTGTGTGCTGCCAGATATCTTAGGTTTCTTTCAATATAGACAATACTCTTGCAGTATGAATGTATACAGTACTTTGTATCTATACAATTACAGGTAATAGAGGTGATCAGACATCCACGTGATAAAGCAGAATCAAAATACAATCCTGATGTTGGCATGACAAAAGAAGATGAGGAAAAATACCAGAAACTGGTGGCAGAAAACGAAGAATTACAAAAGCTTATAGCTGCTGTAAGTAACACCCAAACTAAGTATTTGTGTGTACTTTCCTTTTCCTTGCATCCTTACATGTTATAGAAAGATGAATTTCTGTTTCTTCCTTTTTGTTTTACTTTTGATAGACTGCATACGTCTGCGTGGTGCCATTATGTTTAGCACAATGCCAGATTTAATTAACTTAAGATGGTAGGCTGTCCAGTTTAATAATCATTTTTACTTCATACTTCATGAGATTACAGTTTAGAGCTGTGCTGTGTCAGAAAAGTAAAATTCTCAGTACAAACAAAAATGTTCAGTAATGTCTAGAACATCCATTTTTGCTTTTTTGTGTGTTATAGTAATTCACTTCATTGTGTACATGTTCATATCATTTTGAAAATTGTTTAAATCCAACAGGAGTCAATAGTATCTTTAAAAGAACTCTATGTCAGTCCTCTAAAAATAGATCTCTTGTCATGATGGCAAAATGACATTGGTCTGACGAGGCCTGTTTTCAAAATCTTACAGCTATGTATACAATGCTTCACAAAATAGCATATCTTAAATTTTAGAAGCATTTAAGGAGCTCAGAGTAGTTTCGCATAAAAGAATTTTGTGATTACAGTAATGGCAAACAAGACAAGTAGTCCCGTTTTATATTAGAGTTATAAATTCTTACAGATGTTGCCAATTAACATTTGGCCATAACATAGAATAAAAGTACCAAAACTTTGCCAGAAGAAAGCAGCACATGGTGCACTAATTTCTCTAAATTTGAGACCAATTTACTTGGTTTTAAATTTATGTATACTGTAGTGTGCTGTAGGTCTAAAGGGGTTCACTACATAATATGTAATGTTAACTTAAAAAAAAAAAAACTCTGTACCATTTGACGAAGGACATCTTAAGGGTATTATATATGCAGAACTTATTTCTTAAATATGCCCAATTAAACAGTGGTAATAAAGTGAAACTTTAAAACACATTATCTCAAAGCACCTTATTTCCATCACAAATATTCATCCTATCATAACTCAGATTTAGAGATAGATATATATTTTTTTACAGATTGTTCAGAGTTTAATGCTGAAAGTAAAAATTACAGTAACTCAAAGTCTAAACTTTTTGACAAAAGGGCCTTTTCACTTTCTGTCTCGCTTATATGAAGCTCCTCGCCCACAAGTTTTCTTTGTATGTTTTCACTGTCATTTACACAGTACATTATTATTGTTATTAAACAGTTAAATTGTAATTTTGTTGTGTACTGTTCTATTCTCTGATTTGATGCTCTGGGGATTACTTAAATCCAAGTTCGACAGATGTGTGGGACATAATAGTGTGGTGTTGTGGTAGCTCGACTGATGCTCGTATGAGGGGTGTTCAGTAAGCAATGCAATACATTTTTGTTTTTTCTCAGCCCATTTCAGTGAAAAAAAGTGGAATTTGTTGTAGGACATTCTGGAATATTCCTGCTTCAGCCCATATAGTTTCACGAAGTTCTAATCGGTGGCAGTGCTATCTATATGTAGCTTTCAAAGTGGCGTCTGTAACGGAGATGCGTTCCAAGCGGAGAGCTGTCATCAAGTTTCATTTGATGAGAAACCAGAGCATTTCATGTGCAGATATGCACTCACACGATGTCTACGGAGCCCTGGCACTGAACGAAAGCACGGGAGTTGTCTGGCAAGGCATCTGTCATCGTCACAGCAAGATCACGCAAACCTGTCTGATCTTCCGTGTGCCAGCCAGCTGCACACAGCTGTGACTCCTCCAGTGTTGCAATTTGAGAGCACTCTCATTCGAGGTGATCGACGGGTCACAATCGAACACCTCACTGCACAACTGCACATCTTTGTTGGTAGTGCAGGCATATTCACCCACCAGTTGGGGCACTCAAAGTTGTGTGCTCACTAGGTTCCTTGCCACCTAGCAGAAGACCATAAATAGCAGTGAAGGACCGTCTGTGCAGAATTGCTTGTGTGTTGTGTGGATGATGGGTAGTTTACTGATGATACAGCAAGATGTTGGGTCTGGCATCAACCAGTAGAGTGGTACCGTGGGGGCATATAAACCGTCTCAGTAAGGTGGTGTAAGGATGTTGCATTGAACGGAGATTATGTTAGAAAATAGGGGCCGAAAGAGTGGGGAATAATATGGTGTACTGGAATCTTGAATAAAGCCAATCTGCTTTCAGGAAAAAAAATTACTTATTGAAAGCCCCTCGTACTTATGTATGTAGTACGTGCAAGTGCATACACTGTCCCTTCTGATGTTTTAGATACTGATTTCCTTAAATAATTCAGTCACTGTTTGCAGTAGTAGACGAGTCCCGCTAGTCAGTTCCGGTCTGCTGTGCTAATCATTCTTGTTCACCTGGAAGTTGTGTGTGGAGCTGTTCTCCAACTGAGATCACCAAGTCAACAGATACTCAGACGTCAGTTTTTTTCTTATATATTCATCATAAGCATTTCACATTAACATCTTACTGAGCACCAGGTTAATATCATAATCACCAGAGTAGATAATGTTGTGTATGTGACAGATCATCACTCAAGATCCAAATCAACACCATTTCATGCCTCTGCACAGAGAAGAAGCCTGCCATACGTTGTCATCCATGGCACTGTTCTATGGACCGAGCTCATCTCTGACAAATCACCAGCAGGGAGAAAGCGGTCCCACATCACAGCAGGTTTCGATGTTTTAACACTCGTACCACTCACCACGTATACAGCTTCCGTGGCTTACTCTGTCTCTGCACACAATTTCCCCCATTTCCCACATAGTTGGCTGTCTAGTCTTTGTGCCTATCTTACACATTAAGAAATCTTCTGAAATATTTTGTTAGCTAAGTTAAACACTGAGTGTGATTTTCTATGTTCTATATAATGGCCTGTGACGCTACAATAGGTATTTGGAACAAATGTATAAATTAATCATTTGAATTTATAGGACATCATTTTTATAACAGTATGTCACTCATATACACCCTTAGTTCTTGATGTGTACTGTAAACCACCTTGCCTCCGAGTGGTAAAAATCTTACCTCAGATATGGGTGCAAACAAGATGGCGAAATAAAGCTATGACTTCACGGAGGAAAATAAATATTTTATTCCCCTCTTTCTCTTTTCTCATTCACTATATCTAATAATGTCAAACGTACATATTATTGATTTCAAAGCCAAATGACATATTTTGTGCACCTAAAAGGGTGCGGGAATGTGTCTAAATCCACATTTTTGTGCCTTCTCTTGCAAGAGAGTGTGACAAAACTGTTTTCCATGTATCAGCAAACCCAAATACACCCT
Organism: Schistocerca piceifrons; assembly: GCF_021461385.2. Taxonomy (NCBI): domain Eukaryota; kingdom Metazoa; phylum Arthropoda; class Insecta; order Orthoptera; family Acrididae; genus Schistocerca; species Schistocerca piceifrons. The sequence continues at coordinate 418,830,329 of NC_060149.1, read as the reverse complement.
AACGTTATCATTCTCAACAGAAGTTACAAGATTAAACTCACTGAGGTCATTGGCAAAACTCAGAATGACTCAGTGATATAACTGTACCTTTCTTGCCTCTTTTCTCTTTATCCCTGTTTGGCTCAGAGGTTTGCTTCATGAAGTGTATTATTGTAAAAATTGCAATACATTGAAGGAATAAGCAGAAAACTATGAATTTTCTACCAAGTGTTACTCATCAGATACACAATTAAAGTTTTAGATTTATACAAGCACATTGCTGGTGCAAATTCAATGTTTCTGATAGTTAGTAATAACTAGGGGCAGGAAAAAATCATTGTAATTTATAGCCAAATTAGGTTTTTTTTTCATTTGGAACTATTTTTTGCCAAGTTCTAAGTTATTTTTTGCCAAATTCAGTATCTTTTTCACCAGACTCGGTGTTACTTCTTACCAGATTAGTTGTTGTTCATTTTTCCAAATTTGGTGTTGTTTCAAATTTTGTGTTGATTTGCTAATTTTGGTACCATTTTTGTCATCAGATCAAAGCTCATTACATGGGATGAACTGTCAGTTTAAGATTATGTGTGAAACTCACCTTTGAGGAGATTAGAAGTCGAAATGCAGTTTTAACATTCAATAACTATCAGTTACTAGTATTAGTAAACTGCCACCTTCACACTTATAAAATTTTTGTACAGCAGAATTAAAAATTTTGCAGTATCTCATAAAAACTGCCAATTTTGCATTATTTCACTAAAAACTGCTAATTTCATGTATCATTTTCTCGAAATTTTCTGTCTCTAGTAATAACTGCAATAATAGCCTACATATTGTGTGAAAGTGTATCTAACATATATTTAGTATGTTGCTGGGTGGCTGCATGTCAAACTCATTTTATATAGTTCGCTGTTACTGACTGTTCATGATAGTCCCTTTGTCAAGTTGTTATACTGTGTAACTGTCCAATCAGTAACACATCAAGTTAATTTGTGAGGCTGGTAAAAAGTGAGATCTGCCATGCTGTGAAGAATACCTGGAGATTCAGGACTGTATGTACTGGTGTTTCTCTTTTAATACTGAGGCTGTAGTATGCTGAAGGTATGAGTGTGCATATTTGATTATTAATGAATATTGGCAGCACCCTCCTACGTTTGTTGTTGGGATATGCTCAGCAGCTGCTGCCACAGGGAAGCCACAGATCCTGAAGATTTAAACAATCTGTGTATTATCCTGTTAAGATAGCATTCAACATTGGTTTTGACAATTATGAAACATTTTTCCCTCCTCATAGCAGATACTGACCTTTCCTTCTTGTATGTCACCAATGAATATATATGAACCAGTACTTAAAAAGCAAGTACTGTTGAGTTTTTGACATGTATTGGAACATGCTGACAGATAATACCCAAGAACATATGCAATGCATTTTGGATTTTATGACACGGCATTAAGGACTGCTTGGTAGTAATCTGATTGAACTGGTGTGAACAGTTACTTATTTTTTATCACTTTTACATTGGACAACATAAGTCTGATAAATTTATGGTGATTCATTCATAATATTGAAATTTATATATACATAAATGCTATGTTATGAATATATAAATGCTAGAATGCTGTTGGAATTTTGTTCTTGCCAGTTCATAGGGGTTATGTTAAATGGTGCATGTTTCTTATACAGTGTTCACAGAAAAAAACCAGATTGCATTACTAACAAATTGTTTGTTTGGTGTATTAGTGCACGATTTTGTTTTGACCTTTGAACTTGGGTCCTTAAACTGTGACAAGTAACACGAAAAATCAGTCAATTCAGTGGCTTTAGATAAGTGCTTTATTCCAGACATGCTCCTACCTCCTATCCTCCATCAGAAAATGTACTCTATACATCACTTTCTTATCTGTCTGTCTATTCAGTTAAAATTTTGCAATTGATGTTAAACGAACTTCTTGATGAGTTAGAGACTTGAAATTTTAAAAATAGCTCAGAACTGGATGACAACACAGTAATAACTCGCTTTCTTGTTGGTTGTTGGGTAGGGACAGGGGTGAAAAAAATTGCTAACACCTGACATTTTGTCTGGCCTGCATGACTGGGTAATGTTGGAATGTGTTTCAGGGATATACGTGCAGATAGGCATGGCCGAGCAGAGAGATGGGGCAAAGAGGGTATGGGTACTGAGAGAGGGGAGGGTGGGATGAGATGGATGAAACAGCGGGAGGAGGAGACGAACAAATATACGAGTGGTTGGTTGGCTAGGGGTAAGCGACTAAACAGCAAGGTCATCAGGCCCTCAGTCAAGTGTTCGTTCATACAGATGCTGTCCACTAGGAATATGTTCAGATGCAGAAAGTATGTAGGAGTGGTAAAAGCGAGGCTCTGAAGGAAATGCTGATGCCAGAGCTGAAGAAACTATTTGCAGAGAAGTAAAAGAATATGGATTGAATTCGTTTGTAGGTTAGAGCAGACAAGTGGTCCCTCTTAGGGCTCAGCTATGATGAGAGAAAACCCCACCAGCATCTGATCCCCACTAGCCTGATTAAGGGCGAAGACAGCTACAGAGTAAACAATTCCTTCTATTCAAGTGCTCCAGAAAATTAAAAGGGAAAGGGTTAAAATTTAATGGAGGTAAGTTGAATGATTAATAATGAAACACAATGAGAGAAATAATTATGGCCGCTTATGAGTGTCCCCCTGAGATCTCCATGCAAAGAGGGCAGGCCCTCCCACAGCTGCCCCATATCTGATCCATCATTGGGAAAGCATTAAAGAGGAGGGCTGCACCCACAAATCAACAGAGAGCTACTCCTATAAGGGAAAAAAAGAAAGAAAAAAACAGGGTGTGGCAGAAAAGGAGGCCAACCATGTAAAACCAATTAACACAGAGAAAAGGAGCAGTGACAGAGTCAGCAGGCAAAGGAGACAGGGTCCAGGGTTCCGGTTCCCGCTGACCAAGCATGTGGCAGGAGATGCCCCTAACCCCAGCCATCCCACCCCATCCTGAAAGCAGTTTAAAATGTTATATCTGAGAATAAAAACCACTGTCATGGAGAAAACAAAGAACCATTTCAGTTGTCCTGATGACCACTAGATGTTGTTGCTGTTGTGGTCTTCAGTCCAGATACTGGTTTGATGCAGCTCTCCATTCTACTCTATCCTGTGCAAGCTTCTTCATCTCCCAGTACCTACTGCAACCTACATCCTTCTGAATCTGTTTAGTGTATTCATCTTTTGGTCTCCCTCTACGATTTTTACCCTCCACGCTGCCCTCCAATACTAAATTGGTGATCCCTTGATGCCTCAGAATATGCCCTACCAACCGATCCCTTCTTCTAGTCAAGTTGTGCCACAAATTTCTCTTCTCTTCAATTCTATTCAATACCTCCTCATTAGTTATGTGATCTAACCATCTAATTTTCAGCATTCTTCTGTAGCACCAGATTTTGAAAACTTCTATTCTCTTCTTGTCCAAACTATTTATCGTCCATGTTTCACTTCCATACATGGCTACACTCCATACAAATACTTTCAGAAACGACTTCCTCACACTAAAATCTATACTCGATGTTAACAAATTTCTCTTCTTCAGAAATGCTTTCCTTGCCATTGACAGTCTACATTTTATATCCTCTCTACTTTGACCATCATCAGTTATTTTGCTCCCCAAATAGCAAAACTCCTTTACTACTTTAAGTGTCTCATTTCCTAATCTAATTCCCTCAGCATCACCCGACTTAATTCGACTACATTCTATTATCCTCGTTTTGCTTTTGTTGATGTTCATCTTATATGCTCCTTTGAAGACACTTTCCATTCCGTTCAACTGCTCTTCCAAGTCCTTTGCTGTCTCTGACAGAATTACAATGTCATCGGTGAACCTCAAAGTTTTTATTTCTTCTCCAAGGATTTTAATTCCTACGCGGACTTTTTCTTTTGTTTCCTTTACTGCTTGCTCAATATACAGATTGAATAACATCGGGGATAGGCTACAACCCTGTCTCACTCCCTTCCCAACCACTGCTTCCCTTTCATGTCCCTCGACTCTTATAACTGCCATCTGGTTTCTGTACAAATTGTAAATAGCCTTTCGCTCCCTGTATTTTACCCCTGCCACCTTCAGAATTTGAAAGAGAGTATTCCAGCCAACATTGTCAAAAGCTTTCTCTAAGTCTACAAATGCTAGAAACGTAGGTTTGCCTTTCCTTAATCTATTTTCTAAGATAAGTCGTAGGGTCAGTATTGCCTCACATGTTCCAAGATTTCTATGGAATCCAAACTGATCTTCCCCGAGGTTGGCTTCTACCAGTTTTTCCATTCGTCTGTAATTAATTCGCGTTAGTATTTTGCAGCTGTGGCTTATTAAACTGATAGTTCGGTAATTTTCACATCTGTCAACACCTGCTTTCTTTGGGATTAGAATTATTATATACTTCTTGAAGTCTGAGGGTATTTCGCCTGTCTCATACATCTTACTCACTAGATGATAGAGTTTTGTTAGGCCTGTCTCTCCCAAGGCTGTCAGTAGTTCTAATGGAATGTTGTCTACTTCCGGGTCCTTGTTTTGACTTAGGTCTTTCAGTGCTCTGTCAAACTCTTCACGCAGTATCGGATCTCCTATTTCTTCTTCATCTACATTCTCTTCCATTTCTATAATATTGTCCTCAAGAACATCGTCCTTGTATAGACCCTCTATATACTCCTTCCACCTTTCTGCTTTCCCTTCTTTGCTGAGAACTGGGTTTCCATCTGAGCTCTTGATATTCATGCAAGTGGTTCTCTTTTCTCCAAAGGTCTCTTTAATTTCCCTGTAGGCAGTATCTATCTTACCCCTAGTGATATGTGCCTCTACATCCGTACATTTGTCCTCTAGCCATCCCTGCTTAGCCATTTTGCACTTCCTGTCGATCTCATTTTTGAGATGTTTGTATTCCTTTTTGCCTGCTTCATTTACTGCATTTTTATATTTTCTCCTTTCATCAATTAAATTCAATATCTCTTCTGTTACCCAAGGATTTCTATTAGTCCTCGTCGTTTTACCTACTTGATCCTCTGCTGCCTTCACTATTTTGTCTCTCAAAGCTTCCCATTCTTCTTCTACTGTATTTCTTTCCCCCATTCTTGTCAATCGTTCCCTAATGCTCTCCCTGAAGCTCTCTACAACCTCTGGTTCTTTCAGTTTATCCAAATTCCAAATTTCTCAAATTCCTACCTTTTTGCAGTTTCTTCAGTTTTAATCTGCAGTTCATAACCAATAGATTGTGGCCAGAGTCCACATCTGCCTCTGGAAATGTCTTACAATTTAAAACCTGGTTCCTGTATCTCTGTCTTACCATTATATAATCTATCTGAGACCTTCCAGTATCTCCAGGCTTCTTCCATGTATACAACCTTCTCTTATGATTCTTGAACCAAGTGTTAGCTATGATTAAGTTATGCTCTGTGCAAAATTCTACCAGGCGGCTTCCTCTTTCCTTCCTTACTCCCATTCCATATTCACCTACTACGTTTCCTTCTCTTCCTTTTCCTACTATCGAGTTCCAGTCACCGACCACTAGATATTAAATTCAAATAAAAAGCTGTCTTCATGTTTAAATGTGGTAGCATAAAATTCTGATAGAGTATAAATAATTTAAGACTAAAGGCAACAACTCGGTGAATACTAAGGGTGGTGAGTCATCAACAGTACATGAACGAGACTGAAAAATTTACGAATTTTTGGACATGTCTTATTTCGAGCCAGAGTATACGTGCAAACTTGTAAGGGTGCATTGTGCCAGCTGAACAAAGTGTGCCAGGCACAAATTGTTCAGCAAACACAATGTACCCATAAAGGTATGTGTGTGTGTGTGTGTGGGGGGGGGGGGGGGGGGGGAGTGGGAGTGGGAGTGGGAGTGGGAGTGGGAGTGGGAGTGGGAGTGGGAGTGGGAGTGGGAGTGGGAGTTTCCCATACCCTTTCTCAAAAAAAGGATATTTCAGAAAGCCAACAAAGTGTTCAGTCTCATTTATGTGCCTCTCAGTGGCTCAACACCTCTACTGGTTGGTGAGGTGTTGCCTTTACTCTTGAATCATATATCTTTAGATTTACTTCATCAATTATAATTGAGATTGTGATGCACAAGGTGATGTTCTTGTAAGCAAAAATGTAAAGCATTTTCCATGATTTGGCCGTTACCGGTCATAATTATACTTTCAATTGATTTCAAATGATACATGTTTCCCCTATGCAGAAAGAAGAGAAAATCAGAATGCTGAAGCTGCGCCTCCAAGAACGAGAAGCAGCTAAAGCAGCAGCTGGAGTCAGTTTGGCACAACAGAGCTCTTCTCACCACCAGCAGCAGCAAAGTCAGCCAGAACATCGTGCACAGCAGCAGCCCCAACAGCATGTGGATGACGCCCCTCCTACAGGTCTGAAAGCCAGTAGAGATACTCTGATTATCACAGATATTCGTACTAGCGAGCGCGCATCTGTCTCTTCTTTTGGCAAAGGCATTTCGTATACTCGGAGTACAATAGTCAACCCATCTGATTATGAGCTTTCTGACTCGTACTTATAAAATTATTTTTACCCCTTGAAGTGAATTGTTCCTGTTTGTAGAATGTGATTTTATAGTTATTTACCCATGTGAATGTCAGTCAGTTATTTATTTTTCTCCTGTTTATAATTTAATGGGTGGCTTTTAATTGTAAAATTTTCTCCCCTGTGTTCATAAATTATTTGTTATTGGAAATTATTACTGCAAAAGTCATTTCTAATGGCGTAATTGCACAATGTGTAGTGTATTATAGCTTCTCTAAGCACTCCAGTAGGTAGCAGTAATTTGTTTAACCAAGGGTTGCACAGATTTCTCTGTATATGTCTAAACATAACTGTACCAAGATAACATTTCACTGATTGTACTTCATGATAACTGTTGCATACACTGCAGTTTACTTGCAGTATAGATAAAATTTTACACGTGCGGGTTGCTCTGATGTTATCTGGGTGATAGTTGCTGCATGCATTATGACCTAATTCTGTCATTGGTATTATGTTACATTGTTGAGTGTGCATTTACTGTCTTATAATAGCTCCATAAAATGCAGCATTAATGGGTTTATTTGTAGTGTGTCATTGCAGTAATAGGTTATATTGAGATCGATTTTTGCTGGTAGTTATATTGAGATCGATTTTTGCTGGTAAGGTATTTTTTGCCTTAGTTCAATTAATTTGCATCACAGACAGCTGTTTGCTTCAGTTTGATGAAAAGACGAGGTAGATAACTACCATGTTAGGCAAAAGAGATGTGCTTATTAACCTATTACTGAAACACGCTTATGAACCTATTACTGAAACAATTGGTGAAATTGGGATGCAGATAAACTAGCAGAGAGAACAGATGGCAATATCTAGTGCTGGAACTTTTTATGTGGTCATTTTACTTATAGAAAGGGGCTGATGCGTATTGATGTGTAAGTGATAGATCACTACTCTCCAAGCAATGGGCAAGCTCATAGATAGCATACTTTTCAAAGTCCCGAAGTCCTCCTCCTACACACACACACCCACCCACACACACACACACACACACACACACACACACACACACACACACACACACACAGTCAGCTGGCAATGTTAGAAGACAAAAAGTGAGTGACTCTCTCTCTCTCTGTGTGTGTGTGTGTGTGTGTGTGTGTGTGTGTGTGTGTGTGTGTGTGTGTGTGTGTGTGTGTGTGTCGAGAGAGAGAGAGAGAGCATGATTTAGAGGAGTATATTGTCCAACTGCTGAAGAATTTTTCTTCTTTATGTGCCTGATTGTTGCTCAACACTCTTTTTGTTTGGTGAGTAGTGATTTATTTTCATAAGTAAAGCAGTCATCAATCTGATGATTGTTTTGAACTCCACAATGCTTCACTAGGCATGGTCCTGTTGGAGGAGGGATGCCATTGCCTTCCTTTGATCTTTAAACTGACTCACCCAGCCAGTTATAGGGGGACCAACAGTTTAACATGGATTTCAAACCACAGTGCAACTCGGAATTTTTCACATCGACAAACATTTCTAGATGTGGAATAGGTGATAAATGAAGGATAAAAATCCTAGCATTGACCGAGGATCAAGCATGAGGATAAAAATCCTAGCATTGACCGGGGATCAAACGTAAAAATACTAAGCCACACGTGAAGTGAGAGATAAGTGCACAAATCTATTCACACTCTTCATTGACCAGATTTGCAGTAGATGGTGAAATGACTGTGATTTATTAATCTTAAAAACTGTTGCTATCACCATAAACAATGCAATAGCCTCATTTACAACTCTTTAAGTTTCTTGGGATGTAGTGGTGTGAAACTGCTGATATTTTCCTTTACAGAAACATTTTTTATTGTTTCTATACTTATTATGAAACCCTTCACTCACCCATTCTTGCAAAAATACAAATGTTTTTCTTGTAACTGACTTAATAACAGTACACCATGGCCACCAATACAAACCTCAAACCTGTCATTAAGAGTTAATTTGGAAACAAAAATCTTTGAAACATCACAATTGCCCCATTCTAAAAGTCCTTGTTTGTTATACTGGAACACCTAATTAACTAGTTGATATAATTTTATCAGAGGCATTATGCTGTTCTGCATAATGTGCATCGACAACTTTCAATGGAAACTGCTGGTTTTCTGTGAATATCTTGGTAATGGTTAATGTTCAGTTTATATCTACATCACATCCTTTTGTTTGTACTCCACATAATTGTGAATGCGAAAGAGAGAGAGAGAGAGAGAGAGAGAGAGAGAAGGGGGGAGAGGGGGGGAGGTTTTTTTTCTGTATTAGAAAAAGAGAGAGAGAGAAATCTGTAGTGCAACAAGGACAGCAATAATTAATGTTTTTAAAGCTAACCACTATGCAGAAGGTAGAACATTCAGAGTTGAATAATTACCAATTATTTTGTCAATTTTTGATTTTACTATACCACATATTATATTGACGATCTGCAGAAATATTTCTTTTGAAGGATAATGTGAAGATATCTGATAATTCTGTACTTTTTGGCAACCGACACTACTCTGCAGCACTTACATCTCAAGATCTTATTCTTTACAGTAGATTCACTTGCCATTCAGCATGTTTGCAATTACTTTTCAGACATTAATTTGCTTTGTTATGGATGTTGCTTATTTAAATTCATTGTTGCTATATGTGTGTGCATTTATGCAGCTGTTTCTTTTGGAGGAAATGGGCAGTGATAGCATGAAACTAGCCATATGTTGGGCATAGGTGTCACAGTAATTTAGTATGATGTACATCTTTCACAGTGTTTTTAAAATGTGGAACACTTTGTATTAAATTGTTTTGTGCATAATGTTATTCATCTTACATACATGTGCTACTTTGAGCATGTTTTACTGGCACAGTTTATATCTGAGTAAATAGTGCTCTTGAATGTTTCGAGAAAATTGTGTAATTTTTGTGAATGAATTTTTTGTAATTACCAGATAAAAATTTGCAATTTTTGTATTGTGTGGTAACAAATTAATCCAGGAAGTAAGTGTACAAGAACACAGAACTTCATAGCTATCTCTTTTCAGGAATGAGCTGCGTATAATATGCTAGCTCCGTGACGTCTGTGATTCTCAACATGCTTTTCCAACACCTGGATTGTCAACTTACCAAGGTCTCAAACATTCTGTTAAAAAAGTGATATTTTATTTGTGGTACAGCTGATGAAGGTTTTTTAATTTTTTTGTCTTTCTTGAATGCTGATTTCTCAGCTTCTATGTGCTCATTCAAAATTATGCTCAGATCATAATTGTAATGGTCTGAACTTGAATAGTCTTAAGGAATATGTGTGTGTGATAGTGAATATGAATAGATGCTTGTGATGTGTCAGCCCTGTGATGAAAGGCAGTACTAATATATGCCCATATGAGAATGTTGTGTGTTTCCATATTGCTCGGAGGTTTGCAATATTCTGTGCCATACTGCATTTTTTCCCTCGAGAAGTTATGTGGAAATAAAAAACAATTTTGCGACATATCTGAAGTATATGGTATAATATTCATCCATTAAAGAATCAATGTGCTTGCTAGGGACATATATACAGTTTATTGTGTGTGTGTGTGTGTGTGTGTGTGTGTGTGTGTGTGTGTGTGTTTTCAAGTGCAAGCTGAAATGTCATAAAATGTCCAGCATGCCTAAATGACATGTCATCATTGAAATAACATATATTTGGTCTTTTAAACCAGTTATCATATTACAAGATATGAGTACATACGACATCTGGGACAAGATATGAGTACATACGACATCTGGGACAAGATATATCTTACTTCGACAATGATGTGTCATTTAGGCATGTCCGACTGTTTATGATGTTTCAGCTTACACCTGAGATTGGGTATAAAGCCGAAATTATTGTTGTGTGAAATTGCTGAATAGAAATTTACCGTCAACTAGTGGAAACTTGTTTCAAAAGTTCCCCATGACTGTGGTCCCCCAAGAAGTGAAAATCAGTGGGGAAAAAGCAGTATCAGCACTAGGTGAAACTGCTGATTTTTATTGTGTTGTCAGTGAATAGGAAATTGCAACATTTGCTTATAATTTCTCTGTTAGTGTGCATGCTGTGTTATAAAATTAGGATATTTAGTTATATAAGTGTCCTTTAAAGTATTTGAAGTAGCCTCGCAATGTGCTGCTCTGATGTGTTGTGGGTACTTTATCATAGTCTGATACTGAAGAACATGTCATAAGCTTAATGTCACTGACTTTTACTAGTCACAGTTAAAATTCGTATGTAGTTATAGGGTTCTCCTTTGAAGGTGGTTTTTTGTTATGACATGAATTATTAATTCTGTAGATGTGTTTAGGAAAGTTTTGGCAGAATGTAAATAATTTAGGAGGAAATGACACACACACACACACACACACACACACACACACACACACACAGTCAGCTGGCAATGTTGAAAGACAACAGTGTGTGTGTGTGTGTGTGTGTGTGTGTGTGTGTGTGTGTGTGTGTGTGTGTTGTATTTACAATTTATTGTTTTCTTATGTTCAGAACTAGAATATCTGCATATTATTCTCAGCTATTTTGATTCAGTGTAAAATATCACAGCAGCTCATTTTAAACTATCACATATCCTAACAGTCCTTGAAATTGTAAATTAGCTGTTTATTTTTAAAGTTGGAAGAATTATTTAACGGAATTGTGGGAATATCAGTTAAACAATTATTTCCACTTATATTCTGCCTAAAAAGACTTGTTGAATACCCCTACAGGCCCTGTAATTGCTGAGATTGCTTAAACCATGTTCCCTGTAACAGACAGAACTGAAATTTAAAAGCTCACATTTTTCAGTCACATTGAATTTATTTATTCCTTCCCCCGTAACATCTTACTATGTATCCTAAAGTGTGTCACCTTGGAGATGGTCTCAAATTATTCTTGGCCTGCACCCTGGCTTTCTGATCCTTGTGTTTACTTCAGTTGTGTTATAATGAAGGAACGAATAATTCATATTCAGAACTGGTTGCCATTGGAGTAAGGTAAATTAAATTCAAGTTACTTACAATTTTTTTGAAAATTCCATTTCCCAAGTACCGAGTCTATGAATGTATCTAGTCGTGCTTTACATTGTAGTTGCCAGTATGTTGAGAAGAGAAAAAGGCCATGAATACCTGTATGGATGCATGCTGTAAGAGATCTGTTAAAGATGGATGATGCCCAACATTTTATGTTAGTGTCCATGTAGACTTACTGATAATGCAGAAAGAATGAACCCATGTTATTTCGTATAACAGAATGAACAAATGTTATTTCATATAAGTGCACCCTGCCTGGTCACATTTTGAAATAAATTATTGTTCACTTATTTTTGATCTTCATGGTATTTAAACTAAAGAAGAGTTCCTTGTACATAAAACAATTGTACAGTTTCATCAATACTGTGTTACATAAATTGCAGTACTTACTATTTTAGTACCTGCTGGAAAATCGTTTTCTTGTGCAACAGCTGAAATGACCTGTACTTTACAGTTGTGTTGGGGAAAAAAAAGAAGTGATTTAAACCATGTGGAGAAAATGATTTTTCGAAATATTTACCTGTCATAAAAAGTGCAAATAACAGATGAAACGCGGACAGGTCATTTAGTGAAAACCTTCATATGAAACACTGAGGATTAAGTTATGATGATTCTGTTAAATAAAGTAATTTTTACACACTGTAATAAAAGAAGAAGAATGAGTTGGGAAATGCCTGCCAACAATGTGGATGGTAGTAGCCCAGATCAGAGGAGAAACAAATTGACTGTCCACGGCGGAACATGCAACAGCAGAAATAGTTTTTCTGTCAGTCAGTGATTGTCACACACATCACGACAATGCTCATTGACCAATGTATGTCATGGAATTGGCAGTGCTTTTTCTTCAGTGAAGTATCTGAGGTTGGGTTTGTTCATTGTTGGTGATTAGCAGAAGGCGAGAGTGCCGCACGCCGATTGCGTTCGCCCCATAGCCGACTGTAGCTGAAGATTGCAGATTAGCTCCCATAGTTCCACAAATGAAATTTGTTTCTACTGTAAGGATACTTTTTACAATTATATGTGGAACAGATAAATAAATTAAATGAATGGAATGTAACAATTTTCTCATTTTTATTTACAGTACTTAAAAATTCTTTTGCCTTTCCTATTGTTACCATGACTACTGGGTATTGTTCTGATAAAACACATCTAAATGGATGAGAGGGAAATGCTGTCCTGCTATTCAAAATGTCAAATAAATTGTTCATATGTTTTGTGTTTTGAGCTGTATCAATCTGCTTTGCCTTAGTTGCTCTACGTGTCCTGACAGCTGCAGCAACAGTATGGCTGAGTACTTGATCTGCCATTTTCACAGTCATTTTCTGAAATGAATCAGGTTGTAAATGACTGTCAGTGAATTTTAACTGTATCCGTTTGTTTGTTTGTTTTTTTGTCAGTATTGTATGTCAGCCTGACATCTTCAAACGAAAAAAGAGCATTGTTGAAAGTGAAGTTGCCACTGAGCAGATTGTTTTGTATGCTTTTGAATAAACATGGAACATCCTAAATAGCAAACACTCACTGTCTATTCACACTGAAATACAGTTTTTCTGGTATAACCTGTAAATGCCTGGAAATGCTTCAGCTGAAAGCTCCCTGACCATAAATGACCAGTTTTCATTCCAGGTTTGCATTTTGCTATAAGATAATTTGCTCCTGTTAGAGTCCCAATAAATCTGCATGTTTTACTCCTGAATTAGACTAAAAGTATGAAACAGGCAGTTTCTAGTTACTGTAGTTACCTCTAATCATAAAAACAAGTGCATAATTTGTGTAAGGGATTTCCTTCCCGTATCACCTAAATCCTCCAGACCGCCTACTAAATCTGGATCGTTTGGGTATTCCAGATGCCACATTATTGACATCTTGTCAAAAGACATTACACCTGCTCTTTCTAAACAGATTTGTGCCTCAGATTTCTTGCTAAGTTGATTAAAAAGGCTTTCGTTAAATCCTGGTAGAAATTTTGTGGCACCATTCCATTGTCTAATTGTAGACTGCCCAGGTAAAATGATGCCCAGTTTTTGAAGAAAAATTATACATTGAAGATTTGTAAACTAACATTAGAGAGATTTTTTTTTCAGCCAAGGACCAATGACACTTGTTTGCTCTTGCATTGCGTGTCAACCCCCAGTGCCCTAGAATAATGAAAACTGCTAAACACGTGGATTAATATTATATGAGCTTCTAAAGTGCACTAATCATCCCTTTAATTTTTGACAAGTAGGAAGATTTGTTTTTTAAAGATCAGTTCATATTATTAATTTTTTGTTTCACTATTTGCTTTTTTGGAGGAGTATCATCGTCATCATCATCATGATCACACCATAAAGAATTTTCTTTTAATTGTCTTGCAGGCATTTCTGTGATTTCTGAAAATGCTTCACACTTTTGTGGTGTTCTATTGGTTTCTGCCATAAGGTGACTAGCTGCACTGAGTGTTCTTCATGGTGTACTCACTTTCAGTTCAGGTGATGGTGGTCTTGTCCGTGGGTCCCTCACATATTGCTGAAGAACCAGTATCAGATGTAAATTTTAGAATAGAGGAACTGCTGTTTGCGTAAGCTGTTGTTACCTGGTGTTCATGAATGATTTGTCTTAAAAATGAGCATCACACAGGAGTCTGTTGTGCTACTTTTCTGGATCCATACCCAGCAATCTGGCATTGCTTGTAACAATAACTGTCTCTGACAAAAATGCAAAATATATATTTAGAGTCCATTAATAACTCTAGTAGCTCATATAGTGTTAGATTCATTAAAAGAAATCTTTCATCAAGTATTTGCAAACAGAGCTCTTTATTTTCAAGCTTAGCTGGACTAATTTAAATTCTTCGATTTTCAGAGCCATGCACGATATAGTGCACATTCAAGAGACAGTTCTATATTACATATCAGTCCCTACATTCTTGAAATGTTGTGTTTACTGCAAGGATATTTTAAGCATGGATAACACTAGTCAAATGAACATTGATGCAGATTGCATTCTCTCATGTGCAAACGGTAGGCGTGTGTGAACAAACAACATGTTTGCTTCAGAGTTCACTTGCTGTCCACCATGCCTATGACTTTTTGAAAACATTCAAAAACACGTGATTTCTAATCTCTTATTCTATGTGACATTATTTGCTTCATAACCTGTCTTTAATGTTGTCTTCCTTTCTTGCTTAGCTTTTTCACACCGAGAAACAATTTATTAGCGAATTTATAATCTCAGTGTTTGCAAGTGTTTATCTGATGAAATTCTTGTCCTGTTGTGTTTCCTTCCATTCACTACCATGTAAATGCTCTTGAAATGCACAGTGAGTAATGGAAAGGAATGGCAGAGAACACTAATTAATTGCACACTGAAGCCTGGTTTCAGAGAACGAGAATAATACTCTCTGGTCCAAACGATTGACAAGCATGAGAAAACATTTGGTCACATTTGGTATGCATTCGCTGATGTTTGCTCTTGTTCAGTTAGTTGTCGGTCTTATAGTGAAGCATCAAAGAAGGCTTGCACTCTCTCCACTTTTTCACTAGCATCACAGACAGTATTCTTCTGCTAATTTGTGTGTAAACTACTTTATGGTTATCATCAGTTATTAATGTTCTGCATTTAAATTTCCTCCACAAGTATAATGAGGAACCAGCAAAAGGTATCAATGTGCAAGGTTTTGGGATAATGCTAAAGAAGGCTGGAGCACAAATCAGGTTCACATGAACTTCCCGATGCCTTTCATGATTATGTAAAAATTCACACACCTACATACTCACTTTCCTACTCCATTTTGCTTGCTTTGTCAAAAACAGCAGGCAAAATAATTCTATCTCAATATCGAAGTTGTACGTTATCTGTTACCACTGTTTGCGGTCTGGCAAAGTTGCCCCAAATTTCACCGAATGAAATGTCATCTAGTTGTTGTTGCCACCAGTAATGGTGTGATGCTGTCGTTGCCTGGTGGCTGTTCACTGACAAGGACTGCCTGCCAGAGCAAGTGCTTGGTCAATCTGTTTCTTGTGTGATCTGGGGTAGTAGTATGGATGATACTCCATTTTTAAATGTGCCTGCTTTCCAGGTAAAATTTGAAAGAACCACTTCATTCCTATAAATTCTTTTGCATTTTCTATGAAGGATTTTTGGTTCAGAAGATTCCTTTGCAGACAGGTTCTGACAGAGTATAAAGGCACTAAATTTAGGTTAAAGACTGTAAATGCAGTCATTCTTACTTTTTTTATTTGTCAAGAAAATAAGAATTTGCACAAGGCTTTAAACTATAGAATGAAACTACTACTGTGTTTGTTTGGTTTTCATTTATCTTTTTCTACAATGTAATAAGTGTGCAACTTGCAAACAGTTTATGACAGTATGTCACACTTGTTTGCTAGTCATAAAGTGTCATGCATTAATAGAATGTAGAATTTTCTAGATTTAACAGTTGAGATTGCATGTAGTGTCAGAGATTTGTCCAGATATCTTGATATCTCTGTATATGTTGTGTAGTTGAAATTAGTGTAGAGTATCATTGTATATATTATTCATCTGCATAGAGTAATGCTGTTCAACTTCTTTACTGTCACTGAAATACTGATTTATTTTCTCCATCAGTGGTGATCAGTATCTGTTAAAAATGCATTTCAGCGCTCTATCTCTCTGTCTCTGTGTGTGTGTGTGTGTGTGTGTGGGGGGGGGGGGGGGGGGGGGGAGAGAGAGTGTGGGAAAGGGGGGGGGGCAAGGGGGGAGGTGCATATGAGTAAAAGTTGAAATTGGCTCTGTAAATTGTGAATATGTGGCATTTTATATTTTCAAAATAAAAATGCTATTCCAGAGCACACCAAAGCTTTTTGGGTTATTTTAGAGATTGAATTCCCATTTTAAACATTCTGCTTTGAAGTTACTAGGGATTAGAGTTGTGATGGTATTAAGAGTTCTGCAAAAGATGAGCAACAGTCATTATAAAAATTCTAACATTAAAGGTGCTGAATAGAACCTGTATATCTTGCGTATTAGAACTTTGCTCCGATCTATTGAAATAAAAGCCATGTTTAACTTCTATAAATTAAATGGAAATATGAAACGCATATGATTTGATGAACTTATACAGCTATTTGATCATATGACAAGGTATTTCAGTACATTGTGGGTGGCAGAGGATAAGAAGTCTATAGGGGTATGATTGCTTGGTATGTGGAAATTATAGCAGAATATATCTATCATGTGAACACATGGCTTGTGGAAATCAAGTAATGAAAAAAAAAAATGGAATACTCCATTTTAAGAGATGGAATGTTGTAAGTATGAAATAAATGGTGGCTCAAAGAGGCTATTATCAGTAAGTACTAGTGTGTACATACAGTCAAACCACTGTTTATACACTTTACTTTGGAGTGGAACTTCCAAAAGTAGGAAGAGCCCTCTGCAAAGCTTGATTTGTATTTGAAGTAACTTGACGTATGTTCTAATGAATCACATTAGAATGTACATAGAGGCATGTGAAAATGCCTATAACTGCGGTGTGTTGTAATATACATTAAATTTGTCATTTAAATAATTTGTTTCTGTAAGAATACTGGATCATCACCTTTATGTGTAGCCCAAGTGACCTATCATTGTATGAAGTTGGCAAGAGAGACCTATCATCTCTGACCTAGCAGAATGTTCTAGTTCACTTGCATTGAGGATGGTGAACTCCACAGCGACATGCAATAAATGTTTTTAATGAGGAAATGCAGATGATGTTTTTCATTTTTAAATATATGCAATTTCGAGACAAATTTTATTTGCTTTTCTTACTAAGTTTCCACAAAGTTTGCTAGTTTGAAGCAGTTTCTCTGTGAAGGTATATATGTAAGCAAATGCGTGCATTTATGCTAGCATGCTCATTTGTGCTTATAGAATGGCTGCACAGTATGTACACATATACTTAGAATTTGTAGATGTGATAGAGGGTATATTTTTGTCGGAGTAACCTGTTGTCTATATTTCTGTGTGTATTTGTAGTGAACTTGTAAAAGACTGGAGTTCAAGAAAATATTTGGAAGTGTATTACTCAAGCAAACAAACACCTTTTAAGTTTCTGACTGAGTAACAGCTGCTTAAGCTCATCTTCTCATTCATAATTTATTCCACTGAAAATATTTAAAATAAAAGTATAAAGATTTTTTGTAGAATTCTCTGAAAACAGAATAAAGCAGGTTATATTGTTTCAATTAGTAATAGTTTTCATGTGCTAGAGCTTACTGATGACAGTGATCTTCATTCAAGGTTTATTATGCAGAAAATGTGCTGTTAATTTAGATTTTAGTCATGGATTTCAGAATTGGCATCACAGAGAAGTTACACGTTCACCAAACAGTTTAAAAGTCACATCTCTATGTTGATGTTACAAAGGGAAAGATAATATGTGATGTGTAACATTAAAATGCCGTATCTGATAAATGCACTTCCATTTATGTATAAGAGCTCTTGTCATAAAGCACCTGTAAGTGAAGACATAATGTGTGGAATCTCAGATGGAAGATTTTTCCTTCTTTGTGTTGTTTGAGGTAAACGAAGTTGTGAAGAAAGTTGCTGTTGTTTTATATGTTTATTTGTAAAATTATAATGTGTAGTATATGTGAGGTATGTATGTATGTATTGTACTGCCATTATGGCTCTACTTCCATGCTGAATGTAAATAAATGTTTTGATTGTAAAAACTCAGTTTCAATGTCTGGTATTCTATGTATCGAAAGTACAAGTCCTCTCCCCTTGTTAAAGTTCCCTAAAAACCAAAACTAAACCTGGGAAATATAACACTTTTAAAAGTCAATATCCAGAACCTATTGTTACACATTTGCAGTTTTATACAGTTTGGCAATAACTGAGTTACTTGACATCAGCAATACTATCAGCAAATGTTGTTAGTTCTTGTAGCATCATTTAAACCAGGTCTTACTGATTTTTGTACTGAGTGTTTGAAACAGAAGAAGAGCAGGAGGGACTGATCTTTTTGCTTCTACTAGGTAGACACATCTAAGTGGAACGATTGGGTAAGGACATTTGGTATTTGGTGGAGAGAAACAACACATGGAAAATGCCCAGTTTGAAAATGTGAGGTTCGACACCCTTAAAGTTGATAAATATACTGCTTTGTTTCTGGAAATCAGTATAATACAAAAGTAAGGTGACCAAATCTGATATATTGATATGCTTTTCTTTTCAAAAGAGCACACAGTTGAAAATTTTTTATTAGTCAGGCAGTAAATGCATTCAGCTTCTTTGACTATCAGATTTTGAAATTAGATTATAACAACAATTGTTGTCCAGAGATACAATACGTTGAGTAACACGCCATTAAATGAGTGTAAAACCGTGATGATTTCATAACCAATATTAGGTTTTATGTAATAGCTACAACAACGAATATTCTAAGAGTCTGTGAATAAAAGGAGGAAAAGGAATTTCATAAGCATAGTTAGACATAAGTGGATTAAACATTTCTGGAAAACCCTAGGTGTGGGGGGAGTAAGAGAAGGGAGGAGGGCTAAAGTCATGTGTACAGGACATGAATATGTAGACTAAGATGGTGTCTCATTATGTGTTAAGTACTCTCTGTGTGTGATAAGCATTGGTGACTGCCCTGTCAAAACTTCATCAGTAATAAAGATTTCAGGTATTCAAACTGAGCTATACATGTTCAAAGTAATTAATGAAGCCTTTTCTCAGCCCTAATGTATATATGCATCTGATTTATTATTCTAGTATGTCTTTTAGTGTTTGTTTATACTCTTGTCCTTATTTCTGTGCAAGTAGTGAAAGATACAGGTTTTGTAACAGTGAATAACTTCCCTATAGAGAAAAAATGAAAGGGAAGCAAGATACAAAGATTTCTTGTTTTTCTTTGGCACTGACAGAAGTAGAAAGATTAATGTTCAGTTCTTTGGTAACACCAGTTGCTTTTCAGTCTTCCTGCATGCTTTCAAATACTGCAGTATTTTGCTTACTAGTATTTGTTATAATTGTTAATTATTTTGGACGTTCTGATGATATCTGATTATGTAGTATAATGTTTGCAATTTGTTATGTGCACTTTTTTCCCTTTTGTGCTTATAAATGCCTTTGTACTGTACTTCTTTTTGGGTTAAGTTCAGTTTCTTTTATTCAGTTCGTGAACTGCAAAACACTTCCCTCCTCTGTTTCAATTAAAGTAAAGGAAAGTTTGTGAATGGCATGTAAGAGTTACATGTTTGCAAAAGAGATGGACCTGCAGAGTAGCTGACTAATACAATTTCATTTGTAAGAATGTGATAAAGAATTTGAGCAATATTTGATCACTTGTTATACTACAGATGTAAAGACATGAGTCTGAAAAGAAATCCAATGTTTATTATTTACAGATATTTCCTTTACTTGAGTCAAATGCAATGTTCAGAAATTTTAAATAAATTCATTGAGAGAAATTTTTAAAGAAATTTATATCTGTGGCTTCACATTGTACTTCCTTTTTAAATTTTGTGCCCCGTACCCTTCAGCTCGCATTTGGCCTATATGAGTATTTATGAAATCACATCACACCTTCTTTCCTAAAGCCGGACAGTGTGTAGTCTACAGCCATATGCTTTTTGCAGTTGCATATTAGCTTTGTTTATTTTCTAAAAGACTGCTACAACCACAATTTTCCAATTTGCAGTTTACTGGAAGTGGTACATAGACACTTGGCACTTGCTCCTGTCATTATACATCACTGTTTGTAAAAGTCAACAACAGTGTGGAAGAAGCATGCAAATGTAACATATGTACAGCACTTTCAAAGTGTTGCATGACATAACCAGTAGGGTTCTAGCGGGGTGTCGAACAACGCCTGTCATTTTCTGTCAGTTAATTTTACAACAGAGGTTATACTGTACCCTTAAATGATTTGGCATTTGGAGGGAGCAAAGCATGTCATAAAATTCGTTTGTCATATTGTGAAATTGCAGAATTGATTTTGATGTGTGGGTGTGGGTTGGGAGGGTGTGGTTGGAGGATGGGACAGGGTGAGGTTTGAAGAGATTTAGACAAATTGTAAATATCACATTGGATCAGGATCTTGGATTTTGGGCTGCTCTTTCACACTCCGTTGACAAGCTGTAGGCCTTTACCTAAGTGTATGAAGAAATGAACTATAGAGTCTTCATTGCAGACAACTGTACACCATCAGGAAACAAATTGTCTTCACTGATGAGTCTCACTTCAGCTTTGTCTACACTGAATGTAGAGATTACAAGAAATGCTATACAAATGACAGCTATCCCCAAAACTGCATTATCCAGCATGATGGGAGCCATTGGTAGTTACTGACAATCCTTTCTGCATAAAATTATGTTTACTCTTAGCAGTGACGTTACAGATATTGCAGAGCCTAAAACAGAATCCAACTTTCAAAATTTTTCTTGTAGATATATTCTAACAGGGCAGTGATTTTCAACATGTAAAGAATATTAAACACTACTTCTGTACAAGAAAGATACCACTCCGCCACCCTCCTCCCAGTCACCTGATCCACACTGAAGTGCCAAAGAAACTGGTATTGCCATGCGTATTCATGTACAGAGATATGTAAACAGGCAGAATACAGCACTGTGGTTGGCAATGCCTATACAAGACAACAAATGTCTGGCACAGTTGTTAGATTGGTTACCGCTGCTACAAAGGCAGGTTATCCAGATTTAAGTGAGTTTTAGCGTGGACACAGCATCTCCAGGGTAGCAATGACATGGGCACTTTCACATACAACAAATACATGAGTGTACCATGAAAGCAGGAATCTGGTAAAACATCAAATTACTGTGGCCAGAAAAAGATCCTGCAAGAACAGGACCAATGATGACTGAAAAGAATCGTTCAATGTGACAGAAGTGGAAACCTTCTGCAAATTGCTGCAGATTTCAATGCTAGGCCAACAACAAGTGTCAGCGTATGAACCATTCAATGAAACATCATTGATATGGGCTGTAGGAGCTGAAGGCCCACTCATGTACCCTTGATGACTGCACGACACAGAGCTTTAAGCCTCGTCGGACAAGTCTCGTTTCAAATTATATTGAGCAATTGGATCTGGATGGGTACGGGTATGGAGACAACCTCATGAATCCATGGAGCTTGCATGTCACCAGGGGACTGTTCAAGCTAGTGGAGGCTCTATAATGGTGTGGAGCACGTTTAGTTGGAGTGACATGGGACCCCTGGTACATCTAGATATGACTCTGACAGGTGACACATACATAAGTGTCCTGTCTGATCACCTTCATCCATTCATGCCCATTGTGCATTCCGATGGACTTGGGCAATTCCAGCAGGACAATGCTACACCCCACACATCCAGAATTGATACTGAGTGGCTCCAGCTTCTGAGTTTAAAAACTTCTGCTGGTCACCATACTCCCCAGACATGAACATTATTGAGCATATCTGGGGTGCCTTACAATGTTTTGTTGAGAAGAGATCACCACCCCCTCGTACTCTTATGGATTTATGGACAGCCGTGCAGGGTTCATGGTCTCAGTTCCCTCCAGCACTACTTCAGACACTAGTTGAATCCATGCCACGTCATGTTGTGGCACTTCTGCATGCTCGCGGGGGCTCTATTCGATGTTAGGCAGGTGTACGAGTTTCTTTGGCTCTTCAGTGTATTTTCATTGAATGTGAATGTGTGTGGAGTCGTGTTGATTGATTGGATTGGCAATTCAATTGTGACCCTCACTGAAAAGACGCTATATATGGATTCTGGGCTTGGATAGAAGGTATCTGGAATTTCACTTTTCATGAAATATTAAAACTATTAGGTTGGTGCATAAGTTCACAGGATTTTTGTTTTCATGTTGGTATTCCGGTTGCTATGAGTTTATTTATTGATTGTCATTTTTTATTTGTAGTTCACTGTTGCTATTTGAGTTTACATACTGTCATTTTGTCATTTGGAGACTGTGAGTGGAGCTGTGGGTGCTAGAAAATGGAGTGCCAAGCAGAGAAATTGGAACATTTCTGATATATTCTTCTGTTTGAATTGAGTAGAAGAGGACAGGAGCAGAGGCAGCCGAAAACATTTGCACCATGTATGGGACAATACCATTGGACAGAGCATGGTAAGAAAATGGTTTTCTCATTTTGTCGAGGTTTGTTCTGGCATTAGTGACTTTCCACATTCAGGAAGACCTTTAGGGTTTGAAGAAGATAATTTAAATACCTTAATCTACAACAATCCACTTCAGTGTACTCGAGAACTGACAGATGTGATGAACTGTGATCATTCCATGTGACATTTGCATACAGTGGAGAAGTTAAAAAATTGGGAGTATGGTACCACATGCTCTGAGCCAAAATCACAAAAATCAGCAGGTGGCCATATGTGCATCTCTGCTTGCTTATCATGAGGCTTAGTTTCCATCCTGTATAGTTACTGGTGATGAGCAGTGGTGTCTTTATGCTAACACAAGGAAAAGAAAGCAATGGTTGAGCCCAAACAAAGCAGTAACTCCCATATGAAGACCTGTGTGCATCCACAAAATATAATGCTACACATCTAGGAAACAGTGATGGTGTGGTGTGCTACGAATTAAGGTGTAACCATCACTGCTGACATTTATTGTCAACAACAGATACAATCCAAGAACAGTGACCAGGAAGACTGCATGAAGTGATGTTACTCCACAATAATGCCCACCCGCATTCTGCTGGGTTGGCAAAAAATACTTTACAGGTGTTAGGTTGGGA
Source organism: Schistocerca piceifrons (assembly GCF_021461385.2). NCBI lineage: Eukaryota > Metazoa > Arthropoda > Insecta > Orthoptera > Acrididae > Schistocerca > Schistocerca piceifrons. Next base: position 418,807,068 of record NC_060149.1, on the reverse strand, counting down.
AGCCGTTCCACATCCACCTTATTCGCCTAATGTTGTACCCACAGAGTTTTACCTTTTGTGCTCTCTATCGAATAACCTCCAAGCAACTTCCTTTCCAGATGAAAATGTGCTCCTAACATGGCTCAACTAGTTCTTCGCCTCAAAATTTCTACAGCTGTGGAATCAAAAAGTTACCCCAGTGTTGGCAGACTGTTGTAATTAGTGAAGGAGAATATATTGTTAATGACTAAAGTCTGTGTTATATGTATCTGTAGTATTTATTATCTTATGGAAAAACACTAAGGACTTATGCACCAACCCAATGTTTTTAATTCAGTGCAGCAAGTGATGTCTTGTTTACTTTATGTGCATATGTAAGCTTTTTCTGTGTTTAGGTCATCATGTACTGTTTGTATATTTCATTAATTATTTTCAGTGATGTAATTTTGACAAAAAAAAACCTAGAGTTCATTTATCATTGTAGTTCTCATCCACTATAGGGCCCTTCTCTCCATTTCTGACTTCGCATTTTAAAATCATCATTTAGGTATTCTTTTTGCTGTGTCTGCTCTGTAGTAGCCCTACTGCTGCTGTTTTATGTTCTTTACAATTACTTGTCCATTACATTGTAGCCAAATATGAGCACCAGCTGTCTTCCTGTATTTGTTTCAATTCTGCGTTTATTGATCTTCTGTCTCATGTTTCCATTACTTTTTGTCTTTGTGTAAGTGAGTACTTTTCTATCACCCAGAAGGCTTTTTTTCTTAAATAAATTTTTGTTTTCTGGGTTTCGTGGAGTGTTTCCTTCATTATATCACTTTCTATACAGCAGTTTAAAACAATCCTTGACTAAGTTACTGAATTTCAGTGATGACATGCATAGCTCTGAAAACAGTATATGAAATATCAATTATCCTCTCGATTTCCACCTTTGCCAGAACTATGCAGTTTACAACCCTCTGGCAGTGGATGAAAATAATTTTGCATTTGCTTGACAAATCTCAAAGGGGGGGAAATGAACAAATCATTAAACACCGGAACCCTCGCTATAGCTCTCAAATATGGTGATAAATAGCATGACAGCTGACAAAAATTAATTTGACAGACACAAACTAAAAGATTATCATTAGAAAATATATCTGATTGTACCCATTTTCACACATAACTTAAGTATTTAGTTGAAATTATCTACAGAAGAGTGGCCCTGCTGACAGAAGCTGCATTCAGGAAAGATCAGTTTGAGTTAGAGATATGTAAGAACACATGTGGCAGTACTGATACTGCAACATATTTTAGAAGATAGATTGAAGGAAGGCTAATGACCTACTCATATATTGCAGGACACGAATGTGAGCCAGACTCCAATAGAATCTGTGTGGTGGATTAACAACCATGAGTGGCAAGCCAGTCAGCCTGATAGTGGTTTTTAGATGGTTTCCCATGCTCATTTAGGCAAATGCTGGAATGGTCCGCATATTCTACCTCAAAAACAGTTAAAATATAACACACAGAACAAAGTTTACATGATCCACAGACAGATGGCACACACTACTTCCGCCCATTAGGTAACCCTGATGGTTGTGATGTCAAGAAGAGCATCTGGCTGCAAAATTAACTAATAAAATAAAATTTGCCAAATCCTGAAAAAATGGATCCTGTCCTAGGCGGAATGAACACTAAAGAAAAGAAGAGAGACTGCAGGAAGGTAAACTGGCATTTATAGAATTTATAGATTTAGAAAAGGTTTTTGGATTGTCAACTGCTTTGCATGCTCTCAAATTCTGAAGTTATCAGGAATAAAATAGAGGGAGCATAAGGTCCAGAAAACAGACTGCACTTATAAGAGTTGAAGAATGTGAAAGGGAGCAGTAGTTGAGAAGGGAGTGAGACAGGTTTGTTGGCTATCCCCCATGTTATTCAGTTCAGTACATAGAGCAAGCAACAAAGGAAACAAAACAGAAGTTTGGAAAGGGAATTAAAGTTCATGCAGAAGAAATAAAAAGTTTAAGATCTGGTGAAGTATTCATATTAGACAAAGTGAATTGTTTGAACATTTTTAGAATATTTGTTGAAATATCACAAGTATGACAGCAGTAGGTAATGTTTTAATGTTTGGAAAGCCACTTCTTGCTAAGGTGACCAGACAAAGGGAACATTTTTCCACCGGACAGCATTTAAGGATGCCACGATCTAAGAAGCATTAGCTAAGGAGTGAAGATAATAAGAGATCTTGCTGAGAACAGCCTGGAGTTCTGCAAGATTTTTCAGGGAAAGGAGCTCCCAAACAGCCTCTAAGTGTTGGGCAGAAGGACAAACACCATGGGCATCAATGACATCCCCGATATATTCGATTTGGGTTCAGAAAAATTCACATTTTTCCTGGTTGCATCTGTTTCCTGCATTATTGAGGGTTTTTAAGAGGCATTCCATGTTCCAGAGGTGCTCCTTTGTAGTGCTGCCCAAGATGACAGTCATCCAGGTAACTGAAGTAGGAAGGCAGAAGGATTTCATCTCTTCACCCAGTGGAAGTTGTATAAGTAAATAGGCATTCTTGAGATCTGTCTTTGATAAAACTCCTTGTGATTTGTTCATTAACTGCTCAGGGCAAGGAAGAGGATACGAATCCATAACAGACTGCATTGACGGTAGACTTAAAATCTGTGAATAGGCAGAGTTCTCCATTGGGCTGTCTGGCTATGACAAGGGGCACACCCATTAACTGGCAGAGAGAGGTGATGTAATGCCCAGGTCCTGCATACGTCTCAACTCTGCCACAACATGCTCCTGAATGGCATGGGCAGCCTCTTGTGCTTTGACAAATTGCAGCTGAGCAGTATCTTTCAAGTTAATGTGGACAGAAAAGTCTTTTGCTATACGCAGAAAGTCCTCCAAAAGCTGACAGTATTTGTCATAGAGGTTTGTTATGCTGTCATGGGGGATGTGGGAGTTGATCGTTGCCACATTATCAGAGATTTGGATGCCAAAGGCATTGAGGCCAAAAATGTTAAGACCATTGTAAGCACGGTGACGAGTTGCCTTAAGGTAGATATGTACTGCATCTGTAGAAGACAAGTGCCGAGGATGGCGATACAGTCCCCATTGTGTGTTGGACCCTCGAGCCGTGAGGAGTCGAGCATCTCAGACATATACCTATTCATAAATGTAACAGAACCCCCAATATTGAGATGGATTGGACATCCTGGTTCTGATTACGCAGATGAATGAAAAGTTTCTTTTGCTCACTTGCAAACACAGAGGGACATTTTGGGCAATCGACAATCTGGGAAGATTCATGCATAGTGGAAATGCTGTAGCAGGTTTAAACTGGGAACAACTCATCAGAAGCGCAGTGTTGTCAACACAGAACCTGATGGACATCCATTCTCTGAAAACTGTGGATGGCCATGTTAACAAACAGGCTTTGTTAATTTCTCTGAGGAAACCTCTTGGCTGTGCCCAATCTTTTTACAAAATAGACATTTGGTTTGTAGAAATGATAAGTGTCCCTATCATGAGAGCTGTAGCACTGAGCATAGAATTGCAATTTGCCACCATTACATGGCTGCCGTGGGCATGCTGTAGGCTGTGTACTGAGCTCGGAAGAAGCAGAGACTTGAGACAATCGGCCTTCTTTATTTCTTCATTGGTTGTCCTTGGTGTTGACGTACTGCGTTATGATACTGGCTGAAAAATGGGGTGTGGAAGTACAACACTGACTACTTTAAATAATGTAGCCGACAGTTGGACAGTTGCGTTTCACAGTAGTTTACTTTCTCTGTTCACCCCCCCCCCCCCCCCTCCCAATAATACACAGTTATATGTGGCCAGTGCACTATTGTTTTAACTGTCCATAAGCCTCATTAATAGTTTGCAGGCAAACCTCCACTTACTGCAACAATAGTTTAATATTGAACATCTACGAGCAGTAAAAACCTAACCACAAAGTTCACAGTTCTTGAAGAATAGAAAGGTATGTATGGAGCAGACACTGCCATCGTTGTGTAACACTTATTTCACAGTTAAAGTTGAAGCATTGCTGTTGTTCTAATCATCACAGGTGTCTCATCTGAAACTCAGCCGTGGACTGACTGTCTCGGTACCAAAACTCGGGCCGTTAAATATTCTCACAATAATAGGTACTGGAACTGCACATTGTTCAAAGTTAAATTTACAGAAATTACAATTAAAATTTAACTCATGAAATTAACTGAATACATCGAAAAATTAGTTCTTTTTATCAGTTTCTTCTACTACAAGACTTAGGCCGAATTATTTGTTTAAATCATGAAATTAACAGATATTGTTATGCAAACTATACTTTTGAAAAAACTGTTAATTATTTTGGAATTAATTAAGGGCTGGCTTTGCTAACATGTTTTTGAATAGAGCCAAATAAATACTTTAAGAATACTATAAGTTGTTCCTCCAAATGTTTATAATTAGTACAGAATATATATTTGTTTATCGATCGACAATAGAATTTAAGTTACAAAACAATTACTGATTTTGCCGTGTAATGAAAGATACTAACTAGGAATAGTCCAAATAAATTGGAAAATCAATTACATACATAAAATTAAGCACAAAATTGGGTCTGGTGTAATATTCTTTAAAATTGAGGGCCAACCTTTCTCTTTTATGAAAATACAGATTATACTCACATATGTCAATGGAAATTAGTCAGACATGAAAACAAGAATTTTAAGGAAGCAGAGGCAAAACAAGAGGAGAAGTAAAATTATCCCAGCTTGCTTTGTCACAGACTCTGTGTGAAGACTGATTGTTGTCAAGAGCAGCCACCATGTGTGGTGACATTTCCAGCTCTGCAGTTTCAAACAATTCCTGTGCCTCGATCATATGAATGACATCCACAGTCAAAGGTCTGAGAGTTTGAGGACTTAGCATCCCAAAACATGGCATCCATGTACAACTTAGCACAGGGACATACAAATTTGCTACTTCTCATCATACCGCATAACTCCATGAGCCACTGCTGATAGGACTAGGTAGGTTGGCACTGCATTCGAAAGAAAGTACTCTGTGCAGCGACAATGAACATCTGGGAGTCGAAACACTTATTGAGAGCTTCAGTGACCTCTGGGAAGCAAATTGATTCAGGGGGTGGGGGAAGGAACTAAACTCCTCCCACACAGGCGATGAAGGCCCAAAGGTACCGACTGGCTGTCGTGTCATCCTCAGTCCACAGGTGTCACTGGATGTGGATATGGAGGGGCATGTGGTCAGCACACTGCTCTCCCAGCCGTATGTCAGTTTCCGAGACCGGAGCCACTACTTCTCAATCAAGTAGCTCCTCGGTTTGCCTCACAAGGGCTGAGTGCACCTCAGGGGGAAAAGCTTAATGCAAAATTGCAAGATATCTACACTAACCCAATAAAGGAAATACGAGCACTGAACATCACCCAAAATGATGTAGGCCGCACAGTGTTGAAACAGCTGCAGTTTGTATTTGATCTGCTCCTCTGAGGAGTTCCCCCCAAAACTTAAAGCTCATGCCATCTGCTTGGGAAACCCAAACAAATTACCCTATGATCTGCTCCTCTGTTGAGGGTGTTTAGACACAGAACTGGAAAGCAAGGATGTGCCACCACATCAGAAAATGGGGACCGTCACAAAAACAAGCCTCTGTCACCACTAATAATTGTATCTGTGAATCATGGAACAACAAATAAGAGAAGGTGTGAACAATCAATGAGGTTTATTCCCTTATAAGCGAAGTACAGGAAACATAATAATACCACACTTCAATGACAAAGCTAGTGCTGCAACTGGGCCAGCAATCAGCAAGGTCCATGGATGAATCCGGTGTCTGGAGTGCAGAGTAGTCGAAATTCCTGAATAGTTCAGTTCCAAAGCATCGTAAAAATGCCGATGAGGGTGAACCAAACAGTATTCCAGTGAGGTATCAGCAATAGATGAGTCCAAGGCGAGATTGCCAGCATGTATGCCGCGATACAGTTCTTTTAATTAATATGGAAAGGTTCTCATTGTGCTGATGGGCTTCATTTGTAGAAGAAGTCTACTGTACATTTGTACCCCAGTATACAACCTATCAGTTTTTTTCCTCATTCCATGAAAATAGTCTCTCCTGATTTTGTATCACATTGGTGGTAGTAGTGATGGTTTGGTAAGACAGAAATTGTTTAACAGTATATAATGTAATTTGTATTGTGTGCACTCAAAGGTGGGGAGGGGCTGATTTTGAGTAATTATGATATTTACTCAGGTAAGTGAATCAATCTTTATTGACCAGCAAGAGGAATAAAGCTGCAAGAGCAAAAGCTTGTTGTTGGCTCCTCTTTAGTTTCACTGTTGTTTATATTTATGTATCTAATCATAATTCTAAAAACAACCATTTTAACAGCAGCAATAATTTTTGAATGGGACTGCAGTTGGCAGACATTTTCTGAACACGTAAATACACAAATGTTTTTCCAGACAATGTAAATATTTGGAGTACTGTACCTATATACTTCACCTACAAAGTCTCTGTTCACCAAACTGTGGGTGTAATGATCCCATAGTTTTAGTGATTAATATGTTGTGTTCATTAGACAGCTGGTAGTCCTGAACTGACCTGTTAGTGTACGCTGTACAGCTAATCATTTGTACCATTAGAGAGGAATGTTTGTGTCAACTGTTACACTGTGATGCATATGTGCCATGCCAACTTGTTTAAGCTCCCACTGCATAACTACAGTCATCAAATGATGTTGAATTGTGAGCCTACAAGAAGCTAGATAGGCTGAACAATAGATTGCTACACACATTGGTCAAACTTTAATGGTGGCATGTTTTTGCTTTCAGCACTTGTCTGTGGAACATTCCCATGTATGCTTGTCAGAGCTGCGTAATGCAGATCCATGTCGATGTCAGTGTATTCTATGAGCAGTGTTAGTGATCTGAACAGTTGCCAGGGAGGAGATCTGGGTTCAATCACTGTCATGCTGGTTGATCTTTATAGTTGCATGTGCCTGTGACAAAGCAGACTGGTACACCTTTAAATCAATTTGCAGATTTTATCTGCTGTGGTGAAAGATTCATCTAGCATATGGATTGGCATTATGTCATCTTCAGTGATGTGTCCGGGAGTATGGTGGTATGGAAAAAAATATTGGTGCACATAAGGAGCTTAAAGTGAAATGAACTCTAGAAGTCAATGCCAATAGAGGTGGATCACTAGCTCAGGTTAATGAGTATGGAGAAGGGACTTGGCCATAGTATAATTAAAGGAATTACTTTAGTATTCACTTGAAACAGTTTAGAGAACCTACACCATGATAGTACGAAGGGGATTTGAGCCCTACCTGCTGAACATGGGTCCAGTGACACAACCATTTGTCCAGTACATCTAACGTTGAGGCAGCTGTTGATGATTGTGATAGATTAGATTTATATGCTTACTTGTGGTTCAATTAAAGCCCTTGTTTCATGCAATGGGTATAATGATTGAACTGCTCTACTCAAATAAAAAATTTAGTGAATCCATTTATGAGAAATTTCTTGTTTGTTACAAGATTGCAGTGAACATTTACAGAAATAGCAGGCAAAGAAAATACTGCGGCAGGCTGACACTTGGGGTTTGTCCTGTTATGTGTGTTCAGATTAATTTTGATGATTCGGCAGTTGACACTAAACAAACATATTTATGTTCAAATCATTGTCCAAGAAAAAGTTTAAATCAATTTAAAAGATTCTCTTACATGCACAGTTTACTGCACTATGTAATATTGTACTCTCGTTTCCATTTTTAGCAGTAATAAATGTTCACCAAGACTTGTTTGACTAGAATTTTAACAGTACTTAAGCAAGTGAAGTCCTTATTTCCACAGGGGAATTGAGGTATACTTTATATGATGCCCAGTTTTTGCTGATATGATGATTGCATAGTTTGTGCAGTAGGTGTGGGATATACTGTACAGTCCTACACATTTCAGTCTCTTGCTAGGCTGACTACATAATTAAGGTACTCTGAACTTGAACTTAACATGCATACATTTTAAAATGATTTTGTTCATTACATTGTGATTGGATTGACTGTAGTATATGATATATGTACTGTACTGGAGGATACATCAAGGGGGTTTGTAGTTACTGTCAGTAAGTCCCATTGCAAAATTTAAATACTGATATTGTGAATGCCACTGAAATCTAAAAGAGCCTCTGCTCCTTTACGAAAAGTTATCCAAGTAACACCTTCAATAAACAGCTATTCAGTGACACTTAAACCATTTGCAGTATCACGAATGTCTAGTTTTGTCCTTGATCTAAATGTCACCCATTTTGTTGTGTCCAGGAATTTGATTGCATGTCAGCTGTGAACAATGTTAATGAAACTTGCAAGAAACACAACTAGAGATGAAAGGTTACATGAACCTGAATTTGTTCACAAGTTGAACTAAAAATATTTTAAAAAATGAATTTCAGTTGCTAAGTGGAAAAAGAATTTCTTGTAGAAGAATATTAAACCTACTGGGGTGTTAAAGTCTCATTGTTTTTTGTTATTGTGATAAATATTGTCTTCTAAATCCCTCATCAATTGTTATTTGAGGAAATATGCACTTCTGTTGCTATTGTCTGAACTTTGAACATATTATTTGTGGAACACATGAATTTAATAAGTAATTCTTTCAAAAGGCTGCAGTGCGGACCTGTCTATGAATGAGAAGTTAAATTTTAACAAAATGACTCATTGAATAGCATTGACTGTGTTACAAGCATGTTTGTATTATCTACACAAATAGCCATGCTTAACATGGAACCAACCACAATCAAGAATAAAAATTTTGCTGTTTATGGTGCCCATTATTACAAGAAATTATTTGTATTGTCAAAGCCATAATATTATGATAGCTACAGACACTACTAAAAGAATCTACAACTGAGGGGGTGCCTTATTACACTAATGAACAGCAGAAGTTGACACACCTACCAGGATTTGTACACATGACTTATTATTGCTTTAACACAATGCCGGCCTCTGCATTTCTTCTCTGTGTGTAATGCGTGGTGTAGATGTACGACAACTTTGAATCATAAGTGTTAAGGCAGGTGGTAATATGAAATCAGAATAATTAATGAGCATTCAGTCATCTTTAATTAACATTATTTTTTCTAAATTTGAAATTATCCAATGTTATGCTTAGCATCTGATGCATCTGTGGTATGCAGCTTGTTTCATCTCATTTAGGTGGGTAATATGGCTCACTATTATTCATACACAGAAGCCTCATCATTAAAAAGGTATTTTGTTTGTATTCTCTTATATAAACTCTTGAATAACTTAGAGAAACCTACCAAGTAGTAGGTAACACCTCATTTTGCTGTGATGATGGTGGCAGCAGATCATCACTGAAGGTGACTGCTCAGTTGCAGCACACTGTTTGTGGAAATGGATTGGAGGTGTTTCCATGATGCATGCCTCATTCAGTGATGTGCAAAATGGGCTCAATAGTGTTATGGTTAAATGACATGAGTGACTACGCAAGCACCCACATATCTGTAGTGTATTCCTCTAACTATTGTAGCACATTTAGGTAGTGATGGGCTGGTAGATTATGTTGCTGTGGGTACAGGTCTCCAGCAGGGTCTTGTAGGTGAACAAATGGAAGTACATTACGAAGTATGGCATTTTATTGTTTGGTGAAGACTGTGATTTCTAAATTTGTTGAAAATATTTTTATTTTCAGTTACAATCGTATATGTGTTTCAACCATCTCAGACAGCCATTATCATATGAATGTGATGTAAGCTGCACAGCAGGACCGTGTGGTGTGTGCATGGTCCTTCTGTGCAATACATTGATCTGAGGATGGCAAATTGTTTCAGTCAAAACAGGTTATCTTGAAACATAAATGTGATAATCATCTTGTGAATGTTGCAGTTCTTCTTATTTCTGTGCTTGCTAAGAAAATTAGAGCTAATAAATGTTATAGTCCAAAAACAAAATTGGTATTAACAAATGGATGCATGTGATCTGATAGTAATTTTCTGTATCATTCATCTGTGATGTGTATGATGTACGACACTCCATTTTATCCAGCATAAAGATCCACAACATGAGAATACTCCTTACATCACCTGAGCTGTGGGTTGTTAAGAAGCAAGACATGATGCCTCAAATGGTTTTCAGTGTACTCATACTTTGACACTAGTGAGTATCAAAGTGTATGTGCCAGCAGTACAGATGGGTATTATACGTGCTTCAGTCATCCAGTGACAGTTTTAGTGCATGCTTGCAAGCAGAGATATATGTATGTGTCAGTGGCTTCTGTACCTTCCAGCCAGGAGGTTGTTCTGTCCACTATGATTTCTCACTGATAGTTGTAGTGAAGTACTGAACTGGACACTATTTTACTGCACTGTGATCAGTGAATCAACTGTTATCTTCAGCGGGAATTGGTACAACTGGAAGGAATGGTGTTTAGTTTTGTTTTGTATTAGTATTTAAATATTATCATTTGTAAAGTAATGCAAATATATAGTTTGAAACAGTAATAAATACTGCCTGTCTGAGCCACTTGGTGGGAGGTTACAGGTAAAGAGAGGCAAATAAATAAAGAATAAATTAAACAAATATTCAGTGCAACCACTGTTACCCACATGTTTTTGTCCATGCTAGTTGATTCTGACTGGCACAGTTTTCATAAAGCACTTACCAATAACAGAGTGACATGAGAAAATTCCTGTGCCTGCTTGACCTTGGAGATGGAATTTCTTTCATGTCAGACAACCACAATCTACCCGCAGTCAGATGTCCTCATATCTTGCCCCTTGCTCATCTTGTAGTTGACTGTTACGCCAATGACCAGAACAAAGTCTGATGATATCTTAATCATATGACCCACTGAACTATTCTACATCTACATCTGCATAGTTACTCATAGATACTCCGCAAGCCACTGTATAGTGCATGGTGGAGGGTATGCTGTAACACTACTAGTCATTTCCTTCCCTGTTCCACTCACAAATAGTGCAAGGGAAAAATGACTATCTATATGCCTCCGTATGAGCCCTAACTTCTCATATCTTATCTTTACATGCAATGTATGTTGGCGGCAGTAGAATCATTCAGCAGTCAGCTTCAAATGTCAGTTCTCTAAATCTTCTTAATAGTGTTTCTCAAAAAGAACATCACCTTTCCTCCAGGAATTCCCACTTGAGTTCCTGAAGCATCTCTGTAACACTTTTGTGTTGCCCGAACTTACTGGTAACAAATCTAGCAGCCTCCCTTTGAATTGCTTTGATGTCTTCCTTCAATCCAACCTGGTAATGATCCCAAACACTTAAGCAGTACTCAAGAATAGGTCGTACCAGTGTCCTATATGTGGTCTCCTTTACAGGTGAACCACTTATTTGTAAAATTCTCCCAATAAACTGAAGTCAGCCATTCGCCTTCCCTACCACAGTTCTCACATGCTCTTTCCATTTCATATTCCTTTGCAACATCATACCCAGTTATTTCAATGACTTGACTGTGTCAAGCAGGAAACTAGTAATACCGTATCCAAACATTACAGGTTTGATCTTCCTGCTCAACCCCATTAACTTACATTTTTCCATATTTAGGGCTAGCTGCCATTCATCACACCAACTAGAAATTTTGTCGAAGTCATCTTGTGTCTTCCTACAGTCACTCAACTTCGACACATTACCATACACCACAGCATCATCAGCAAAAAACCACAGATTAGGGCCCACCCTGTCAGCCAAATCGTTTATGTATGTATAGAACAACAGAAGCCCTATAACACTTCCCTGGGGCACTCCTGACGATACCCTTGTCTCTGATGAAACTCGTCATCGAGGACAATATACTGGGTTCTATTATTTAAGAAGTCTTCGAGCCACTCACATATCTGTGAACTTATTCCATGTGCTTGTCCCTTCATTAACAGCCTGCAATGGGGCACTGTGTCAAATGCTTTCCGAAAACCTAGAAATATGGAATCTGCCTGTTGCCCTTCATCCATACTTCTCAGTATATCGTGTGAGAAAAGGGCAAGCTGAGTTTCGCATGAGTGATGCTTTCTAAAACCATGCTGATTCAAGGCCATGAGCTTCTCAGTCTCAATAAAATTTATATATTCAAACAGAGAATATGTTCAAGGATTCTGCAGCAAACAGAAGTTAGGGATATTGGTATGTAATTTTGTGGGTCCATTCTTTTACCCTTCTTATTTACTAGAGTCACCCGTGCCTGTTTCCAGTTACTTGGAACTTTGTGCTACGGTGAGAGATTCATGATAAATGCAAGCTAGGTAATGGGCCAATGCCATAGAGTACACTTTGTTAAATCGAATTTGGATTCCATCCAGACATGATGATTTATTTACTTACAAATCTTTCAGTTGCTTCTCTACACCAGAAATGCTTATTACTATGTCATCCATATGGGAGTCTGTCTGATGGTCAAATGACGGTATGTTTGTACTATTCTCCTGTGTGCACAATTACTTGAATGTGAAATTTAAAACTTTGGCTTTTGTTTTGCTATCTTCACCTGCCACACCAGACTGGACAGTGAGAGACTGAATGGAAGCCTAAGACTTGTTTAGTGATTTTGCATAAGACTAGAATTTTCTCAGGTTGTCTGCCAGATCTTTTGCCAAGGTGTGACACTGGTAGTTGTACGCTGCGTGCATATATCTTTTCACAGATGCCCAAATCTCTACTAACCTTCGCTTCTCATCATTTGTGCATTCCCTTTTGAACCAAAAGTGCAATAGTCTCTGCTTCCTCAGCATCCTCCGAATTTCATTATTAAACCACGGTGGGGATTTTCCGTCCTTAATCCACTTACTAGACACATAATTCTGCTTAAACTTTGCCCATATTCCTCTACAACCATCTTACTAGAACCAAGTGATGTCAGTTTACTGTCTAAATGAGATACTAATAACTGCTTATCTTCTCTATCTATCAGAAACACTCGCCTAGCATTCTTGACTGATTTATTAACTTTCATGATCATAATTGCTATAATGACGTTCTGTCTGTCTGTGTGTCCCCTCCCCCCCCCCCTCCCCCTGCACAATGACTCCATAGACATCCCATCTATACTTGGTTGGTAAAAGTTGCCTCCAACTAGTATTGCATGCTATTGACCCTAGACATTCTTTGAATGACTCTAAAACTGTCACAGCAGAATCGGGTGGCCAGTAAAAACATCCAACAATTAACTTGGTTTCACCTACACCTGTTATATGCCTCCAGATAACTTCACTGTCACACTCAACTTCGACCTCACTAGAGACAATATTTTTGTCACTTGCAATGAATACTCGCCCTCCTATGGTCTCTAATCTGTCTTTCCAATATACATTCCATGACTTGCTAAATATCTCAGAGCTTTCCGCTTCAGGTTTCAGCCAGCTCTCAGTCCCAAGAATAATTTGAGTATGAGAGCTTTCCTCGAGGGCAGTAAATTCAGGAACTTTATTACAAATACTTCAACAGTTTTACTGATAAAATTATGACAGTCGAAATGTCTTTAATCTGAATGCTGTTTGACTTCCCTTGCTGCATATCGACAGATGACTGTTCATCAGAGCACCTCAAACTGCTGCCTAGCCTAAAAGACCCTCATGTGCACTCCACAAGTACTCTGCTACCTGAGCAGCTGCCTCCTTTGTGTAGTGCACCCCTGACCCGTCAAGGGGAGTCATACAAATCCCAACATGATAATTCAGGTCTAGAAATCTAGAGCCAAGACCGCCACAGAGTTTACGAAGCCTTTAGTTGAGACCCGCCATTCAGCTTCAAACCAAAGGACCTGGATAAACTCTGGGAACAATGCTGCAGATTGCAAGCTCTGTTTGCACTCCACATGTGAGGCCAGCAGTCTTAACCACCTCTGCCAGCTGCCTGTATGAACTGAGGATTGCCTCAGAACCCATGTGACACGCATTGTTGGTGTCAACATGGCCCACAACTTGCAGACGACTGCACCCTGTACACTCGATAGCCACAGTGAAGGCCGCCTCCCCATCTCAGATGAGGCCCCCTCGCAGACATACCAAGTACACATTGGCTTTCTTTCCAGCCCTGAATGCTATCTGCCTAAGAGGCTCCATAATGCGCCTAACATTGGAGCTCCCAATACTCCCAATAACTAATAAGCCCCCACCCCCGTGTGCCTGTTAGGACCCTACTGAAGGAGTGGCCACCTGTCCACTCAGAGGGTGAATGGGTGGGGCCAGGCTGCCAGCCTCCACATTGGCCCTGTGCCTTGAGTGATGCAAACGTGTTAACACCCGCCACTCACCCTGCTGTGATGGCAGATCCACCACGTCAGCCACACTAGGAGGTGCCTCAGAAGCAGAGCCCGTGGGCAAAACAGGCAATACCTGAGGTGTCCCATGAGATGTGCCACATTCTCTGCTATCCTTACACCCTGATGCAGCAGCCTGAAGGTGACTGACTATACCCAAAAGCACATTCAGCTGTTCGTGAACTGTGGCCATTTGCTGTTGTGACAGGAGTATTCTCTCTTCAATAAAGCAGCTATTGTTAATTCATTTGCTGATGAATTTATTCTCAACTACAGAGTTCTAAAGTTCCTCCTTTTCTCTAGTATTTATTGTGTCTGCTATCGCGTTCACTTCTTTAGGCTTTGAAAAATTTTATTTTAAAATTCAATTTTGCAGCTGGATGCCCTCCCTGAGTCGACAATCATCTAGGTAACCTAAGATGGAAAGTCATTTGTGCCATCTGCCTGTGAATCATGTAAACTATATCCTGTGTAGTGTTGTATTTTAACTCTTTGTGTATTCTGTTCTCTGTGGTGGAAGCTGGTGACAGTCCATCAACAAGGGGCCAAGAGGGTCATTTTCCTCCTCCCCCCCCCCCCCCCCCCATCTCCTGGAATCTGGATACAGAGTCTTTATTTCTTACAGACTTCTCATGCAGTTTTAGACTTGAGAGAGTATCCATTAATTCTCTGGAATATACTAAGTATTTTGTGTCACCTATAAAAATTAGTTCTTGCACCGTGATACCTCTTGAAGCCGACCAACTCATTCACACTGAGGTGCTAAAAGTCATGGGATAACACCTAATAACATGTCAGACCTCTTTAGTGTAGCAACTTGATATGAATCATCTAAGTGCAAATGACACCTCTGCCAATGCACTGCCCTTTTATACCTTATGTACACGATACTACTGCCTTTTGTACATGTACATATCACTGTCCCATGACTTTTGTCACCTCAGTGTATATAAAAAATGACAGTTTTGAATTCTTGTCCCTGGCTCTCTGGAAAAATTTCTATGGATGCACCTGGGACCAACTCAGCATTTGCCTAAACGAGTTTGGAGACTGCCTAAAAAGCACACTCAGGCTAGTAGGCATATCAGCCCATGGTTGTTAATCCATCACATGGATTCAATTCATGTCTGGCTCACATTCCTGTTTTGGAAGCTAGCGTACTGTGCATTACACTTAATAAGCAGGTCTAAACTGTTCTCCAATAGTACCAACAAATTCTTTGCAATATTGTGAGGGGTTCAGTAGTGTCAGGAACAGAAAAAGTCTGTAACGTTTGTGAGAACTAGTATGTACTTAATGACTGAAGACATATGTACAACATAGCACAATAGCACATGATTAGTTACCTTGATGTTTAAAATTTCGTTCTTTGATTATCAACATGATTTAAATTAAAATACAACATTTTAATTTTCATGACTTACATGAAAGTATCACACTTCCCCTTTCAATAGTGTGTTTTCACCCTAAGGGATGCCTTGTAGCTAAACATTCATCCAGTTTGTAAAAATGTTTGATACATAAGGTATACTTTTAGTTTCCTTTTTAATACCAATTCTAATTTTTATGTTGATGGGAAGCTTATTGTGAACTTTTGTACCTGACTCAGTACGGCCCTTTTGTGCTTTTGTGTGAGTTGTAGAACCTTGTTGGAAATTTTTCACCTGTCTCGGATTCTGATTGTGAATGTCACAATTTATCAGAAACTATTTCCTGTTGTTGGCTACAAACATCATCAGTAAGTAGATACATTGCCTGACAAAAAAAGTGAAACACCCAGAAGACATAGCCAGATGTCAATGTAACTTGCCCAACATTCATTATGTCGGCAGATATGTAAATGCCTGCAGATGCAGTTCTCTGCAACACGCGGAACGGCTACCAGAGTGCATTAGTGATGTTTGTTTTTTGGGTTGTTACCAGGCTAGGTAGGGTATATGTAGGGTGTGAGCACCATCTGATGCTGAGGACATGCATATAATGTGTACCCATGTGAGACAGTGTTATCAGCACCTGGCGGTCTTTGAAAGGGGCCTCATTGCGGGCCACCATTTGGCCAGCCAGTCGATTGTGTAATATTGGCATATGTGAAACATTCAGATGTGTAAGTGGCCCATTGCTGGACTGCGTGGGGATGTAAGGGCAGTCATACTCGTCGTCAAGGTTCCAGTCGACAATGTGTGACCACAACAAGTTAGAACCACCATATTGTACAGTAAGCACATTGCAAGCTCTTCACAGATGTGCATGCCATCTGAGAACAAGTAACGGACTCCTTGTAACATTCTTCATGATCCTGCATCATTGGTCAGACAGTAGAGCAGCTGGACAGAGGAATTACCATCCCCAGTGTAGGCTGCCATTAACACCACAGTACAAACGGCTGCATTTGGAGTGGTGCTGTGACTGGGAATCACAAACTGCTGATCAGTTGCCTTGCATTGTGTTCAGTGATGAATCCCAGATAACCATCATAGGTGAGTATGATGGTGGCCTGAAGAGAGGTCGCTTTCTTACAATGTTTTGAAAAGGCACGGCAGTGTTACTCTTGGTGCCACGATTGGTGAGCCATCGGGAAGACTTCAGATTATGGCAGGTAGTGAGGGAGGGAACTCTAACAACCTAATGGTACATCACGACATCCTGCATCCTCATGAGTTATCTCTCATGCAACAGTATCATGATGCCATTTTACAATAGGACAAATCTCGTTCAAACATGGCACATGTCTCTATGAACCATCTGTTCAATGTTGAGGTACTCCTGTGGCCAACTAGATTCCCAGATGTGTCCCTGATAGATCATGAGTTGAACCAACATGGATGTCAAGTCTGCCCCAGAGCCAGTATCTAAGATGTTAGGGGCCAGTTACAACAGTTGGGGGCCAGCTTGCCTCAGGAGAGGATACAACGGCTTTGTGACATCCTTCCCAACTAAATCAACGTATGCATCCAGGCCAGATGCAGTGCATCATACCGATTAGTGGGCTGATACGAAAGTTCTTTATAAATTTGATTTGAATGTGTAATCAATCACTCCTCTCCACTTGTGAAATATCTATTTGTTTCCTTCTTCACTTCTTTGTGCTTCACTTTTTTTGTCAGGTTGTATATACTGAGCTGCAATAGGTAATATCCTGAGAGGCTATTATCATTCAATTTGGCCCATCTGTAGTCACGCTAATTTATACTAATAGGTCCTAGTTTGTGCAACAGAAAAACATCTACACTGCAAAAGTTAATATCCAAGGATGGGGAATTAGTTGATCTACTCTACGTTTCCAGTAAGCAAACAGAGTGGCTGAGACACTGAATTTGTAGTTGGGAGTAATGGAGTTCAAGATTTCTGGCAGCCCACTCAGATTTTTACTTTCTTTACTTTTAAAAAATTGCATCAGGTGTCTATCCCATGATGATTTCTTTGGATATATCACAGCCGATTCTCACCCCCGCCTCATCTTCACCTTCGTTCGTCCTGCTCTAGCTTTTGTTTATGTGACAGGCTGTCAGTATTAAATTCTAAGAAAAACAAGGAAGAAAACTACGATGACAGAGGCATCCAATTGGTGTGGCCAGTGCATATGGTCATGCTAGATGGCTGGCAGCCTGTATGGAGAAGCAGCAAGTTTTGCAGAGTGAAGTACCTGTTTGTTTTGAAAAATAAATAAACCACTATTGGTGAAAGCTTACTTCTTATGCCACACCAGCAATCACTTCGTAGCATAGTCATTGGAAGAGTAATAGCCTGAAGTACAGGGAAACCACATGGGTAATATAGTCACTATGACATCA
The DNA here is from genome assembly GCF_021461385.2 of Schistocerca piceifrons. Classification (NCBI taxonomy): domain Eukaryota; kingdom Metazoa; phylum Arthropoda; class Insecta; order Orthoptera; family Acrididae; genus Schistocerca; species Schistocerca piceifrons. The sequence goes on along the minus strand of NC_060149.1, from coordinate 418,789,008 downwards.
CTTGCTCCATGGACATCAGTCGTAATTCATTAGTTACTGTTCTTGTTGTCAACAAGGTTGTACATCTATAAGAGTACTCTACAATTCATAGTTAACTGCGTAGCAGGCGGGTAATGAGAGACAGGTCCTAGACCAGATTCAGAAACTCTGTGGAGCTCACAGATCTTCAACCACCTGAGGTGATTCAGTGCAGGGCCAGTTTAAAACCCAAGCCACACAAACCGCCACTTGAGGCACCAAGCAGAGAGGTGCACCAGAGGCACCACCACCGTTAGATTTCCATACAGGTGTCAAGCCAAATGGGGCACCCAGTTGCAAAATTTGAATACAGTGCGTATCACAATTAGCAGCGAAAACTGATGTAGGTGAAAGTGTATGAGTCAAAAGATAGGTGGGGGGGCCAAATGATAAGCTGCTTGTCTGGAAACATGTTCTTGAACCGGTCCTGATTAGGTGCCACCTATATAACTGGTCAGGGAGGAAGTTTCAGCCCTCTTAAAAATACAATGATCGACTGCATGTGATTTTATAGAAAGGCATAAACAAGACGGAAACAACACATTTACGTATCGGCACATCTATTGCTTTCACAACGACTGTTTCGTGCAAGCGGAGTTGACTAGTTTCTACAATCAAGCGGGTATCCAAAATCACAAGGATCCAAGACTATTTTGTTGCTTTACTAGTAGGCCTACACTGCCAGAGAACTGTTCTGGGGATGAGCACTGCGTCTATCAACATGAAATGACGTTTATTCTACATAGACTTCAGGAGACCAGTTTCACAGCGAAAAGTGAAGTCTAGTTAATGAACAGTAGGGGAGACTGGAGCGGTAAGAGATAATTAACATATTTGGGATGATAAAATCAGCAATCATAGTCAGAAGTTTTTGAAAAAATTCAAATTTAGTTGTGCCTTATTACAGTTTATAATGCGGTACAAATAAATACATATCTGGTGAATTAGTACAAAAATGTCTTTTATTAACAAAACGGTAATATGTCATCTTTCCCCACATGCTGGGGCAAGGTGGGGTTACTAGTGGAGCATGACAGGGTCAGTCTTTGAATAGCTCACAAACATGAATTTCTTCATCGTTTTCTTCTTCTTCTGCACAGGAGCAATGAGCCCATCTTTTGCATATCAGTTGCTTTTCAGACAGCATTCATCAAATGTGGCATCTACCGGACGTTACACACAGCTGTTTCTTCATGTAAAATTAATGTACTCTTTCCTTTGATATGCCTATGGCTCAGCTATTCACAGGTCATTCAGTGCCATATTGGACAGATCCTCGCTGTCTTCGTCTGCGGTTGCAGTTTTGGCAAGTCTGGATCATTTCCAAGAGATGAAGGGACACGCAGGTATTCGATCATTTCCTAATTCATTACAATCTTCCACCAACTTTTGGCTGAATTTGCGTCGGCGTTAAAGCATCCGAAACAAAGAGATTTATGGCTGTAACGTATTTCATTTTATCAAATTAAACGAAAAATACATAGCATGACTGCTTTAAAAAAGCGAATGAACAAAACTATTCGACATATGGTTTCTACACTATACTTAGATTTATAGAATATAGAATGCTTCTCGTTGTCCTCGTAAAACCGAGGGGCAGTATATAATCAAAAGTTTACATCCTGTATATTTCAAGATCATTAAATACGGAGCATAACGTCGATTTGGTTACGGCTGCGAAGGGAAATCGGCCGTCGCCCTTCAGAAACTATCCCAGAAATCATCATCTGTGATACAGGAAAAAAGCCGAATGCGGTTTCACTCGCACGGTAAGCAAAGACAAACCTGTAGACTCCTCTGAAGATCTCTGAAATAGATTAAGTCTCCTGCCACAAGGTGGAATATTATGACACATGTCACAAGGTCGTTTTGTATACGGCACCTGGCTAAAAAACTGTTTTCCGCCTTATGAATCAGGTTCATTTGGTTTACATTCATAACAGACATTAGCGCTGTTCCTTGTGCAAAAGAAAACAAACAAGGCGTGTCGGATCCGACACCGCCTTGTGGTAGAAAGCTTAATATGACAGAATCATGAGAAAATCATGGAGGGATTTCTTTGAAGCACTGAACCAATTCCTGCGAGAGAGGAAAGTGGGAGACTACTGCTCACCCCTCTGCCTCCTTCCATCACAGAGCTTCTTAACGCGAACCGATAAATCCATTATAAACAGTTCGAGCTGTCGGCTGCAGTTTATGAACAGAGATAAATGGCATTAGTACATGTTGTACTATGTCCTCCGGAGTTTCACACTGTAAAACTTTCCCAGTATACGTTATATGGCATCATATGGAATGGTATCGTAGCTCTTATGGACAAGAAAAACTTATTATACGATGCTTTTTTGGTGCTTAACCCGACATTTCTTGTGCAAGTACGTCATACCATAATAACTGACTAAAAGTTATAATAATAATAACGTCCGTGTTTGAGAGGTAAGTAGAGCTGGTTCATATGAACACCTGCAGGATATCGATATCAGATTTTTCTGCCATGGACTAAGTTTTGAATTACGGTTATACTATATTCTGAGGAGGTACCCGTACCTAAAACAGCATATCGTATTAATCCAACGGCAACGAAACTTTTGTGGAAACACTGAAGACATTGCATACCCTGCGAGGTCGTACTCCTATCCATCTCCGAGAAAAAAGTTTACGCAGACCGTGATCGCATCCGTCCCAGCAGATAGACCGATCGGTTTGGTATCATTTTAAGGAAAGCCGGAACATTTCATGGCTATTTACTAGCAGCAATGGTACACAGAGCCATTTGTCGTGAATCTTAAAACTATTTCGTTATTTAGCGCGACACAAAAATGATAATTTGCGAAAATCCAAATGCAGACCAACAGAAACTAATTTTAGTATTGAAAATGAATGGGACAATGATACTTGCAAGACACACGTCTAGTAACGGTCGACCTAAACTGGTTTCGTAATAAAGCCCTCTTTAGGAAAACTAACACGCGAAATATCTTTTCAAGAGCAACGATTTTGGAGTCTGAGAAATGAGCCTTCCTCGAGGATCCAAAGCTGTACGTTAGTTCAACAAGCTCGTTATTCATCACTCTTATGCCTAATTTTGATACCCGCGCTCTTGCCGAGCCCGCTGCTTTGCTGCTTCGCACAATCCATGAAAAACAGGATTACCGTTCTTCGGGAGGCAATAGAGGCGACGACACACTTTTAGCCGGAACACGCAGGGACTCACTCCCCGCCTTCCTAGAGGAACAGTTCTGTAACATTAATGTATCTTTTTCAAGACAGTTTTTCACCAAATTTAGATGTTTCCTATCCCTTTCATTTCCATCTGTCACCATGCTGTTTATAAATGGAAATAAAACTGTGGTGGCCAACTTAATATAGGTGCGTTCAGTGACGCTCTATGTACAGGGTGTTACAAAAAGGTACGGCCAAACTTTCAGGAAGCATTCCCCACACACAAAGAAAGAAAATATGTTATGTGGACATGTGTCTGGAAACGCTTACTTTCCATGTTAGAGCTCATTTTATTACTTCTCTTCAAATCACATTAATCATGGAATGGAAACACACAGCAACAGAAAGTACCAGCGTGACTTCAAACACTTTGTTACAGGAAATGTTCAAAATGGCCTCCGTTAGAGAGGATACATGCATCCACTCTCCGTCGCATGGAATCCCTGATGCGCTGATGCAGCCCTGGAGAATGGCGTATTGTATCACAGCCGTCCACAATACGAGCACGAAGAGTTTCTACATTTGGTACCGGGGTTGCGTAGACAAGAGCTTTCAAATGCCCCCGTAAATGAAAGTCAAGAGGGTTGAGGTCAGTAGAGCGTGGAGGTCATAGAATTGGTCCGCCTCTACCAATCCATCGGTCACCGAATCTGTTGTTGAGAAGCGTACGAACACTTCGACTGAAATGTGCAGGAGCTCCATCGTGCATGAACCACATGTTGTGTCGTACCTGTAAAGGCACATGTTCTAGCAGCACAGGTAGAGTATCCCGTATGAAACAATGATAACGTGCTCCATTGAGCGTAGGTGGACGAAACTAAAATGAGCTCTAACATGGAAATTAAGCGTTTCCCGACACATGTCCTTATAACATCTTTTCTTTATTTGTGTGTGAGGAATGTTTCCTGAAAGTTTGGCCGTACCTTTTTGTAACACCCTGTAGATCCAGACAAAAGGTTTTATGAAAGCTCTACATATTTCGTGAATTGCGCGTACGAGTAATAGTCGCTAAGTTTTAATTGCCGCCCCAAATAATTAATTTTTTGTTTGTTTGATGGTGCTTGTCCGCAGTCCTGGCGCACACTGAAATTCCCCACGCCACAGTACCACGCACTCCGGTAGAAGTGCCAAAATAAAATGGCGCAGCCTATCGACAAAGTGGGGTATCGTGAGGTAATTCCGTCTCGGCAACTGCGGAAATGTTGCAGCCGTGTCAGATCAATCCACACGGCTACGAAAATCATTTGGATATACCTATAACTGACAAACATGGGCTGATTCACCCGCCCCCTCCCCCCGCAGATAGTCCGGGAGAGAGAGAGAGAGAGAGAACATCAGCATGTAATTGTGAGTTTAAAAAATGTAGAAAGCAAGGAATTCACGGGAGGTTTACTATCTTTGGCCCGAAAAAAGCATGTTCTTTGAGAATTTTTTTCTTGGGATGTGTTATAGATATCAATGTCAAATGTGGTAAAAATGTTCATTGATATTTCCTCTACAAACTGGAATTTTTTCGATCGGAAATGTCGAAGAGCAAAGGCGGAAGAGCCGTCGGAACGAAACAAAATTTCGATGTAGACCTCCACGCGCGTTATGTCACAGGTCAGCCGGCTCGTCTGAAATCAAAATTGAGTTGACGTTAGCGGAGTATGTAAGATTCTTTAGGAGCTGTACCTCGCCTAAGTTATTTGGACCATAGGAAACAAAATGGCGGCCATTTGAAAAAAAATAGGATTTTTTCATCGATTTCTCGACTTCCGTCGGCCAAGTAAAAATATTTATAGTTGATGGATCCGAATAAAAGTGGTACAAATCCTAGACAATTTAGTTAGCTTCGTCGGAAACGAAGAATCATGCCAATCGGTTCAGTAGATTTGAAGTTACCAGACCACGCGATAAAAAAAGTCATTTCGAGAAAAACGCGTTTGAAGTTTTGACAATGCGTTCAATCTGCTATTACGGGTCCATAAACTAGTCCTTCCTCTTCCTCACAGAGGGCGTTCTGCTCGATCTGGGCCATACTGCGTTGCTCCACAGCCGCTCGTACGTCCGGTGACAAGCGGTTTTCGGCCGCTTGAATCCGATGGTCGTTCGAATGCTTGGCGAAGTGCGTCGAATAGAGTCCCAGGGAGACGTCCATCGATGTCATGGTCTTCAGAATTGCGGAATACCCTTCGTTGAAGCTGCTCACTGCCAGGAAAGTCGCAATCTCCACAGTCTTCGCTCCAGAAAGCAAATGCTTGGGGGCTAACTTCCAAACAGACGCGTTCAAACTTTCATTTGAATTTTGTGTGTTTCCTCCCAAGCCCGGTACAATAACTCGTCCACCGAAAGGGCCTCGTAGATCGGATGAATCACTTTTTGCACTTCTTTGGAGAGCGGCCGGTCGTGTTGATATTCGTCCAGATGTCCGGTAGCCTCTGCAATGCGCCACTTGCACCAAGTAGTTTCCCCAGCCGGACAATTTTGGTGTTGTGGGTGGTCATCCGTCGAAGACTTGCGGAAATACGTTACCCGAATTGCCTTCTTCATCTGTTCCATCGAATTGGAATGCCGTCGGATTACCAAGCCGTAGTACGTCGTAAGCTCCTTGATCACTTTATCAGTTTTAGTCATGGGCAAGCACATAGAAAAAATTTTCGCAGATACAAAGTCGAAATTCCCGAAAAAAACTGGTGCGTGATAAAGGCCGATTTCAGACAGGTGCATTTTTTTGTTCAACCGCGAATAACAAACATTTCCGTTCCGTCTTCGGAAAAACCGTTTCAGGGGTGGATTCTAAATACTTTTATGGAACCAAAAATGCAATTTTAAAAAATCTACTTTTTGAACCAAAAGATAGTAAACCTTCCCCTTAAGGGGCTCCGGAAAGGCTCAAAATCATGAAAAGTTCAATTTTTACTTTTTTGCGTTTTCTGAATCTGCAGACTATTACCTTTTAATAGATATATAATTTATTCAATTCCGAAGACTACAACTATTTTTAAATTTTTTTTGAAATGTGTTCTACATGGGCGTGACCCACTGTGGCGCTGTTAAACTGCTGTCAAATGGTGTTATTATTAACGTCCGTGTTCATCAGGTACATTTTAGTGATGTGACATAAAGTATGTGTTGTGGCTAACCTGTGATGGTTCAATATATATCGCTGGTACGATTGTCGATTGTTTCATGTTTATTTACTCTGTCGTTATCTCGAAAATATTCGTAATTAATTCTGTTTCTTGAGTCTCTGTTTTGTTGAAGTATAATAGTGAGTAAAAGTAAAGTTATTGGAAATCCTCTGAAGGCTTTTAAGAAAAGGAGAAATGTTGGAAAGCCAAAGGTATGTGTTATTACTGTAAACAATAAAGACGATAACCAAGTGAGTGAACCTAACCTCTAAAGTACACCTGCCCATAGCAGTCAAAGTGGGAAAGAAAATACTTCACAGAAGAAGCTTGGTTCAATGAGTGAAAACTATGAATGTTTTATGGGCGAATCGGATGTGAATGAAATATTTGATATGTCGGTTCTCAAAGGAATTTTTTCAAACTGGGTAAGATGTATTCATTGTAGTGAAGTTGGTCTGGAACTCTCCATAATAATGCACGTAGGACTTGCTAGTGAAATACAACTGAAATGTGATAAGTGTTCATACATGACCACCTTTTGGAACAGTGTTGCAGTAACTGCAACTGAAGAAAATGGTAGCAAAATCTACGAACACAACATTAGATTTGTTTATTCCTTACGTTCAGTTGGTAAGGGTGCTACTGCAGGTGCAATTTTCTGTGGCATCATGAATCTTTCAAATCCCCCAACCAAGTTTACAACCTATAATAAATTAATAGGGTCTAAAGTAGAAGATGTCTGTATAGAATCTATGAAGAACGCTGTGGAAGAGGAAGTAATGGAAAATAATGGTAACAGAGATTTGACTGCAGCGCTCGATGGTACCTGGCATAAACGGGGACACACATCTCTTCATGGTGTAGTATCTGCCACCAGTATGTATACAGGGAAAGTTTTAGATGTAGCAGTAATATCAAAGTATTGTAGTTGTCCATAAAAATATAAAGGTACACATGAAAATAATTGCAAAGCTAACTATAGTGGCAGTAGTGGAGGAATGGAAGTGGCTGGTGTTGCCAGTATATTCCAGCGTTCTGAGGCGTGTGATAAAGTGCGATATGTTAATTACCTTGGTGACGGTGATTCTAAAAGTTTCAAACATGTTCAAGGACTGAAGCCCTATGGTGATGATGTTGTAGTGCAGAAATTTGAGTGTATTGGACACATACAGAAGCGAATGGGAACAAGACTCCGGCGACTGAAAGCTTCGTACAAAAAACAAAAACTCAGTGATGGTAAAGGGTTGGATGGGAAGCGAAGGTTAACTGACAGTGTAATTGACAAAATACAGAACTATTATGGAATGGCTATTAGGCAAAATACACAAAGTGTCGACGAAATGAAGAAGGCTGTTTGGGCTCTTTTTTTTCATACTTCTTCAACTGATGAAAATCCCCAACATAGCTTGTGTCCCAAAGAAGAAGACAGTTGATGTAAATATAACAAAGGATTGCTAACTGGTGAAGTGTACACTCATAAGCATAGTCTGCCTCATGCAATAATGGAGGTGATAAAACCTATTTTCAGAGACTTAGCAGCACCTGAACTGTTGAAAAAGTGTATTCATGGAAAAACTCAAAACCTCAATGAAAGTGTAAATAGTGTTATATGGTCGAGAATCCCCAAGACTGTATTTGTTGGAATAGAAACACTTCACTTTGGTGTGTATGATGCTGTTGCGACTTTCAATGATGGCAACATTGTAAGGTGCAAGGTATTTAGAAATATGGGAATGAAGATAGGTTCTAACATGGTACGAGCGATGCTTGCTTTAGACAAGGAACGCCTTCGGGCTGCAGACAGGGCTGTAAAGAGTCTAGAAATACAAGCAAGAGTAAACAGGAGGAGGAACAAGAGGAAGCTGGAGGAGGAGTTTGCAGAGGATGAAGATAATCCATCCTATGGACCTGGAATGCACTAAAAAGTTAATCCAATCTTTGTCGCTCGATTCCCAAAACTTTTATTTTCTCATACTAATTACATGTTTTCTAAGGATCTTCCAAACATATTTGTTTCAAACTTTCAGCAAATGTTACACAGTACCTTCTGCATAATTTAACACAGCCTTTTTCCAAAAAACTGTATATTTTTGAATATATAAATAAAAAATTGCAAAAAAATGTTGTGAATTTTCATTACAATTGAAAAAAAATCATCTTTAATAACTGAACTAAAATTTTGTAAAATCCCTGTGTTAAGTTGTAGCCCATATTCCAATAAATAATCTGTAAAAAGTTCAACTTCCTACCTCAAATACTTTGTGAGGAAAGATGTAATTTATAAGCGTTATTTTAACATTGCAAGTATAGGGCGTTCCGGAGCTCCTTAATGGATGTAGCCGCGCGGGGTTAGCCGAGCGGTCTAAGGCGCTGCAGCCATGGACTGTGCGGCTGGCCCCGGCGGAGGTTCGAGTCCTCCCTCGGGCATGGGTGTGTGTGTTTGTCCTTAGGATAATTTAGGTTAAGTAGTGTGTAAGCTTAGGGACTGATGACCTTAGGGTCAGGGATTTTCTCTGCCTCGTGATGACTGGGTGTTGTGTGATGTCCTTAGGTTAGTTAGGTTTAAGTAGTTCTAAGTTCTAGGGGACTGATGACCATAGCTGTTAAGTCCCATAGTGCTCAGAGCCATTTGAACCATTGATGACCTTAGCAGTTAAGTCCCATAAGATTTCACACACATTTGAACATTTGACTGGAACGTAATTGTGACTTGTGTCATCTTGTTTCTTTTTTTGTCAGAATTTACGATGAAATTACAATAAAACATGACGTCGTTTATCGTTTCGTGCTTGTGTAACAGATAAATGAGCTATTGTGAAGGTTTACCCGCTATGTAGGTAAAGTGAAATCTTTTACTTTGTGAAAAATTTGTAAATTTCTAGGGCTGCGTTCAGGCTTACACATCAGATATTTTAGGTACATATTTCATCTCTCTGGATTATTTTGCTTGTTAGTAAGAAATATCACTGCCAAGAGTTACTACTATAAGCAGCTTTATTTGAAGCTACACGTTTCGATTTTCGATCAGTCGTAGGCTTCTTATAGTCAATACATTTGTTGTTCTATGTATTTCACCAAAGTATTCTTTTTGGCAAATAGTATCTCGTGTCCTGCTTGGCGTTTTTTATCAGGAACCAACATATTTAAGCCATGATATGAGGCATTTAGAATACAAGTGGTGCAAGTCAAGAGAAAGTGTTTCTGAGATATCGGAGGATAAAGATATATGGGAATAAAAAATCAGCATAAACTTTACAAACATAAATGTGCTTTATTTTGAAACACACAATTGTGCTTCATTTGTTCCCTGCAAAATGGATTTCATTAAAAGAAACATTGGGGACTGCAACAATGTTTCAAACTGAAAATATGACTTGCTTCAGTAGTCTCCTGAAGATTCGCAAACAAAGAACTACACAATAAAAACAGTTCCATGTTTAATATCCCCATACCCGTTTTAACAATTCCGCGGCCGTTTCCTAGGCACACTGAATGGTTGCACTGTTCCCTGAAGACAAATATTTTATGACGAAATAATGAGCAACCAGTTGCATAAAAGAAATTTCTTTTTTCTCTGGTTCCTTCAGAAGGCTATACCCATCGCACTATTTGCGAATGTCAACAGTAAGATGCTCACAGCAAAATGCCGTGGTCCTGTATGCATCTTATTGTTGAAACCTGCAAGTAATGCAATAGGTATAACCCTCTGAAGGGTGGCACTAAGTGCCCGAAACCGGTAAGGAAATTAAATTTGGTTGGTTCAAATGGCTCTGAGCACTATGGGACTTAACTGCTGTGGTCATCAGTCCCCTAGAACTTAGAACTACGTAAACCTAACTAACCTAAGGACATCACACACATCCACGCCCGAGGCAGGATTAGAACCTGCGACCGAAGCGGTCCCGCGGTTCCAGACTGTAGCGCCTAGAACCGCTCGGCCACTCCGGCTGGCGAAATTAAATTTATTTTATGCAACTGGCTGCTTGTATTTCGTTATATACGGCTACAGTTGCTGAGGATGGATAAAGTACTAAAGATAAATATTTTGTTGTGAATAGACACCTAGGTTTCAGAAAGAAACAAGCAATTTCCTAAACCGCTCTTCTATTATTCTTGCAGAGCATTTTAATTGACATGTGCAGTTTCTGTTGGTAAAAGCTTTTCCTTTAACCGACTGTCTTTTTTCTGGTTATATTCACTTGTCCAATATTTCGGATAGTTTTCCTTTTGTTGGTTTTCTCCGTGTCCACATTTCGTGTACGGTTTCTTTCTCTCTGATTCAGTGATGACTGACTATTCTCTACGGTTCCCTCTCTCACCTTTGTAAGAAATAATATAATGAAAATAAGTATTACAACCATCAAAAGTAAAAATTTAAACAAATAAGTGCATTAGCGGTGTCAGAAGAGGTTATGTTGCTGTCAATCCGCAGATGCAAATAGTATAAGTGATAAAAACGTGACCTATGTATGCATTGCAGTACGTTTTGAATTACATTAGTTTACCTTCATTCTCTTCTCAGCAGTCAACGCTGTCCATAGCAATGACTGTTTGGTGTAGTGGAATTATAAAACTTTGAAAGACAGCATGCAGGATGGACTTGCTTCACTTGTCGTCTGAAACAATGAACAAGTGTTTCAGTTGTCAAGTAAAGTGGCACCGAACAGCTCATATAATGACTTTATTCACTCTTCTGTGGAAAAGATCCCGTAATGGAGAGCGTATTACGCCTCTGTTCTCAAAACACCGTTTTTATGGACGTACACCACTTGCACTCTGATCGCCTGGTATAGTGTTTCTCTTGTTGTTGAAAGGCACAGTGAGAAATCCGTAAGGTATTAATATTATAAATGTGTCTGTCACTTTTTCACGGCAGAACCACTGAATCGAATTGGGTGAAGTTTGGTACGTCGATAGCTTGAACCCCGAGAAAGAATATAGGTTACTTACAAAAATTAAATCAGTAGGCAGAGGTAATAATAGTCGATAATAGAAAATCAAGGCAGCAAAATCTTTGTTGCCAATGCAGTCTTTTACAATACGTTGCGTAGGCGCTAACAGCTACGTCAGATTGAAAAGTACGAAACTGTACATCTCAAAAGGATCTATACAAAAGTACACGAGAGCAGTTGGCTCGCTCACTGTAATTTTTGCTTTTGATTGCAACTGGCGCAGCGAATCCGAAAGACATCACAAAAATGGTGACTGTAGGTGAACCACAAAAATAAACGTACTGCACGTTCTCGCGGAACTTTTTTTTGTAGAAATTTTTGAGATCTTTATTGTAGTATGACATCAAATTATGTACCATATATTGATTAGACAGCGTCCTGCTGCCGACAGACTCTTTACTTTATATAGCTGATTGCCTTTAAATGGCTGAACAAACTTTCATCAAACATAAGTCACGACAGTTCTAATTCAACTAGCCTTCAAATAAATAAAAATCTGCATTGAAATTGGTGCACTCGTGTCGGTGCTGTGATGCCATAGACATACAAAGATTTACGAGGTGCATTCAAGTTCTAAGGCCTCCGATTTTTTTTCTAATTAACTACTCACCCGAAATCGATGAAACTGGCGTTACTTCTCGACGTAATCGCCCTGCAGACGTACACATTTATCACAACGCTGACGCCATGATTCCATGGCAGCGGCGAAGGCTTCTTTAGGAGTCTTGTTTTGACCACTGGAAAATCGCTGAGGCAATAGCAACACGGCTGGTGAATGTGCGGCCACAGAGAGTGTCTTTCATTGTTGGAAAAAGCCAAAAGTCACTAGGAGCCAGGTCAGGTGAATAGGGAGCATGAGGAATCAATTCAAAGTTGTTATCACGAAGAAACTGTTGCGTAACGTTAGCTCGATGTGCGGGTGCGTTGTCTTGGTGAAACAGCACACGCGCAGCCCTTCCCGGACGTTTTGATTGCAGTGCAGGAAGGAATTTGTTCTTCAAAACATTTTCGTAGGATACACCTGTTACCGTAGTGCCCTTTGGAACGCAATGGGTAAGGATTACGCCCTCGCTGTCCCAGAACATGGACACCATCATTTTTTCAGCACTGGCGGTTACCCGAAATTTTTTTGGTGGCGGTGAATCTGTGTGCTTCCATTGAGCTGACTGGTGCTTTGTTTCTGGATTGAAAAATGGCATCCACGTCTCATCCATTGTCACAACCGACGAAAAGAAAGTCTCATTCATGCTGTCGTTGCGCGTCAACATTGCTCGGCAACATGCCACACGGGCAGCCATGTGGTCGTCCGTCAGCATTCGTGGCACCCACCTGGATGACACTTTTCGCATTTTCAGGTCGTCATGCAGGATTGTGTGCACAGAACCCACAGAAATGCCAACTCTGGAGGCGATCTGTTCAACAGTCATTCGGCGATCCCCCAAAACAATTCTCTCCACTTTCTCGATCATGTCATCAGACCGGCTTGTGCGAGCCCGAGGTTGTTTCGGTTTGTTGTCACACGATGTTCTGCCTTCATTAAACTGTCGCACCCACGAACGCACTTTCGACACATCCATAACTCCATCACCACATGTCTCCCTCAACTGTCGATGAATTTCAATTGGTTTCACACCACGCAAATTCAGAAAACGAATGATTGCACGCTGTTCAAGTAAGGAAAACGTCGCAATTTTAAGTATTTAAAACAGTTCTCATTCTCGCCGCTGGCGGTAAAATTCCATCTGCCGTATGGTGCTGCCGTCTCTGGGACGTATTGACAATGAACGAGGCCTCATTTTAAAACAATGCGCATGTTTCTACCTCTTTCCAGTCCGGAGAAAAAAAATCGGAGGCCTTAGAACTTGAATGCACCTCGTATAGCACCTGTCTTCGTCCGATGGGGCATCAGAGGTGACGGAGCACGTCACAAGCTGTGCTTCTCCGATATTTACTCATCATAACAATACTACTGATACGCGAACGGAGCCGCGGGTAAAAGCAAATTGAATGTATAAATAAATAGACACTATTACTAATCGATCGAGGATTTTCGGAAATGCTTACAGATGGCACTCTGTTTACGTAGCAGTGTACAGCTATGCTTTGAACAGACCATCAGACGAAGTTTTCAGACACAGTCTCTAATAGGGTATTACCGTCTGTCAGTGTTCGTACCTTTTCTCGGTCATTCGTTATATGAAATGTCATTAAGACTCCCTGCAACTCAGCTACAAAGAATTGGACATCTTCAAAAATTGCTGTCGCAGAACTGATTTGCAAACTGATGAACCATATGGACGATCTCCCTAGTCATGTAGCTTTGAAAGGAGAGCTACAGATTTGGCAACAAATGAACGAAAATATCGAAAAGTCTCCAGGAGAGAGGAACGGCTCTGCCAAATATTAGAGTCTTGTGTCAGCTGTTATGCACACTTCCTTTAACAACCAGCATTGAGGAGAGACCTTTCTTAACTCTACGCCGTATGAATACATATCTTCTTACAAGGGAACCTCCCCATCGCACCCCCCTCAGATTTAGTTATAAGTTGGCACAGTGGATAGGCCTTGAAAAACTGAACACAGATCAATCGAGAAAACAGGAAGAAGTTGTGTGAAACTATGAAAAAAATAAGCAAAATATACAAACTTAGTAGTCCATGTGCAATATAGGCAACATCAAGGGTAATGTGAGCTCAGGAGCGCCGTGGTCCCGTGGTTACCGTAAGCAGCTGCGGAACGAGAGGTCCTTGGTTCAAGTCTTCCCTCCAGTGAAGCCGACACGGTAGCTCAGCGTGTTCGGTCAGAGGGTTAGCTGCCCTCTGTAATAAAAAAAACTGAGTGAATGGATCAATAACGAACTTCGAAGGGCGTCTGGGGACGTCCGCCACGAACAATTGCAACGACCTAGAAAAAAAAAAAGTGAAAAGTTTACTTTCTATATTTTCGCATAGTTATGATCTGTCCGTTCGTTGATTGACGTCTCTGCACACTGTAATAAGTTTAGTGTCTGTGTTTTGCGACCGCACCGCAAAACCGTGCGATTAGTAGACGAAAGGACGTGCCTCTCCAATGGGAACCGAAAACATTTGATCGCAAGGTCATAGGTCAACCGACTTCTCCACAGGAAAACACGTCTGATACATTCTATACAACACTGGTGACAGCATGTGCGTCACATGACAGGAATATGTTGTCGACCCACCTAACTTGTTAACTTGGCGAATGGGTAAAAGGATTCTTCTACCTTGCCCGATTTAGGTTTTCTTGTGGATGTGATAATCACTCCCAAAAAAGTGATGAAAACATAAGAGTTTTTCACGTAAACTGAAAATAAAAAATTAAACTTTTCACTCGAGGGAAGCAGCTGCTCACGGTAACCACGGTACCACGCCACTCCTGAGCTCACACTCTCGTTGATGTTGCCTATATTGTGCATGGACTACTCAGTTTGTATATTTTGCTTATTTTTTCATAGTTCCACACAACTTCTTCCTGTTTTCTCGATTGATCTGTGTTCAGTTTTTCAAGGCCTATCCACTGTGACAACTTATAACTAAATCTGAGGGGAGTGCGATGGGGAGGTTCCCTTGTTAGCAGAATTACAGAAGATCGTTGAGATGGACTGACACTGATGTGTATCTATAAGGGTGTGTGTCTGTCTGTGTGTGTGTGTGTGTGTGTGTGTGTGTGTGTGTGTATTTTAAAATTAGACTCACAAAGCCTATGACGACATGGTCCCCCAGAAAAAATTCTGTATCCGCCACTGCTGAGACAACTGTATCGTTTCCGCTGCTAACGAAAACGAATTACCGCACGGTACTCCGCTTTATCCAGTTATTCAGGCTTCTTTGCTGGCGTACTACGGTACCGTGGTGCGGGAATTTCGGTATGTACCAGTACTGTAGAAATATACCTGACAACAAAGAAACAATTAATTACGCACATTTATTTCTTGAAGGTTCGAATCAAAACATTATGACTACCTCTCGCAGAAATGTGGCTGGTCATTGTAACTTCGTACACGTACACAGCGTCAGATGTAAATGATTTCAGTTGCAATTCTCCATGACAAGTATGGCGACCACCAGAGTGTATTAGTGTTGTTCGTGTTCGGTGTTGTTACCCGGCCTGCTAGGGTACGTAAGGGATGTGAACAGTATCAGATGTTGAGTGATGACTGATGACTGTGAAGGATAGGGAGATGCTACGTACGCGTGGGAGGCAGCGTTATCAGCACGTTACAATGTTTGAAACGGGCCTCATTGTGGGTCTTCATTTGGCCGTCCAGTCGAATCGTGGAGTATCTACATTTTTGGGGCACTCGGATGTGACAATGGTCCGATGTTGGACTGCATTTGGAATGTAGGGATAGGCTTACTTTCCTTCACGGTACCAATCGACCATGTCTGACCACCACAAGAGAGGTTTGCCACATCATTCCCCAAGCACACTGTAATTCCTTCATATCCGCCGCTACCACCCGAGAACATGGTTCAAATGGCTCTGAGCACTGTGGGACTTAACATCTCAGGTCATCAGTCCCCTCGAACTTAGAACTACTTAAACCTAACTAACCTAAGTCTAGTACCTTCCGCCGCGGAAGTCGAACACGCGGCAGAACAAATGGACGTGGTCAGCCCATCGAGGGCTTCGCCTCCACGGCGGCTATTCCGCGCAGCGGCTCTCGCACAGTGAGGGCGCCACCGCTAAGCCATGTGCAGACAGCGGCCAATAGCCGCTCCCTCCGGTTTCGTATATAGGGACCCGCTCTGCCCTAGTCCATCCTACTAAAACCATCCACCCACACCGTCCCACTCTCCCTCTGCGGGCCGTCCTCCTCCTCCGTGAATCCCGCCGCCTCTATCGCTCCTTCCTGCGCACTCGTGACAGGGATGCACTCCAACACCACCGGCAAATACAGCGACACGTACGGAACCTTATTGCAGCAACGAAACGGCGAGACTGGCGCCATACCTGCACACGACTCAACGCCACCCTCCCTATCAACTCCTCCAAGTACTGGTCCGCCTTCCATCGCCTTACTGGTTCCCTTTCCGCTCCCCACTACCCCCTTCTCCATAACGATCGCCCCCTTCCTGACGACCTCAGTAAGGCCAACCACTTCGCTTCCCACCTTTCTGAGGTCTTCTCCATCCCCAATGATCCCCACATTGATTATTCTCTTTTCCCCACCGTCATGGAACGTGCCGATACCTCAGTCGCTCCACTTGCTCCTAGTCTCCAGTACTTGGGGCAGTTGCCCCCCTCCGACATAAACACTCCCATCACAGCACAAGACATTAAACTTATCCTCCGTTCCAGACGCAACACGGCCCCTGGTCACGACTGTGTCACCTTCGAGAAAGCCCCTATTCCTTCCTGACTGTCCTCGCTCATCTCTATAATGTCATCCTCTCTACTGGCTTCTACCCTGACCTGTGGAAGACCTCCCGCGTCCTCTTATTCCTCAAACCCAACAAACCCCCTTCTGACGCCTCTTCCTATCGTCCCATCTGCCTCACCTCCGTCTTCAGCAAGGTCCTTGAATCCATTCTCTCCCACCGTATCCATCAGCACCTTGGTCAACACCACCTCCTCCCCCTTACCCAGTGTGGCTTCCGACCCTCCTTCTCTGCTGAAGACCAACTCCTCAACCTCGTTCGCCTTTTGTCCCTCCAGCTCAACTCGCATTGCTCCGCCATTTTTGTTTCCCTTGACCTGAAAAATGCCTATGACCGTGTATGGCATCCCGGTCTCCTCTTTAAACTCCAAACCTACGCCCTGCCTATCAATTTTGTCCGTCTGGTCGCTTCCTTCCTCTCGCACCGTCCTTCCTATGTCACCCTCCACAACACCAACTCCCGTATCTGGCGTCCCCCAGGGTTCTGTCCTCTCCCCTCTCCTTTATCTCTTGTATACGGCTGATATGCCCAAGCCACCCACACCAGTCCACCTTCTCCAGTATGCTGATGACACCGCCTTCCTGGCTCTCTATCCTACTCTTCAATGGTCCCAATGTACCCTCCAAACCCACCTTAAACAGTTCACCACTTGGTGTAACCAGTGGTTCCTCCGTCTCAACCCCTCCAAAACCCAGGCAATCATCATAGGCCGCACCACTCGCTCCTTTTGCCTCCATGATTTCTACCTCACCCTTTATTGTTGTCCCATCCAGCTCACCCCCACCCTGAAATACCTTGGCCTCACCCTTGACCGACACCTCACCTGGACCCCTCATCTCCAGACCGTCCAGCAGAAAGCCCATTCCCGCCTCCGCCTTCTGAAACTCCTGTCTGGCCGGACATGAGGATTGCATCCTTCTACCATCCTCCACACCTACAAATCCCTCATCCATCCTATTCTCTGTTATACCAGTGTTGCCTGGATCTCTGACCCCACCCGCTTTTACAAGGCCCTCCAAATCCTTGAACGCCATGCGCTCTGCCTTGCCTTCCGTATCCGCCTTCCTTCCCCCACACGGCTCCTGTATGAACTGATCCCCTTCCCCCACCTCCTCCTGTTCCTCCAACATCTCCGCATTCTTTACATTATCCGCAGGCTTGATCCCCCCCACCCTCTGGTTTCCTCCTTCCTCTCAACCCCCCCCCCCCCACCGTTGCCACGCCTCTATCGCTGTAACCCTCTCTCCACCTCCACACCCTCCATCTCCTTCATCAGGGCAATTTCCAACGCCTCCCCCTCCCGGATGACGAACTTCGCCGTGACATCTACCCTTCCTTCCAACTATAACCTGGCCTTGTCCCCCCCCCTCCCCAGGGCCCCCTTTTTCCTCTCCCCTCCTTCTCCCAGAGCGGATTTTCCTCCTTCCCCCCCCCTCCCCCTTAGACCCTGCACCCCATATTTGCCACTTTCCTTCCCACATCCCTCCCTACCTGACCCTCTTCAGCGCGCCCCCTGCTCATCTCCCCCCTCTCTTCCCCTCCCTCCCTCCCTTCTTCCGGTCTCCCTCATCTCCTTGCACCTGGCAGATCCTCCATTTTGATCATCGTCAGTGTGCCACATCAGTGTTGTGTTTAGTGCTGTTTTTCCTGTGTGTCAAGAGGTGTGATTTTAATTGTGTACTGCCTTGAGGTTCGCCATCGGTGTTTGTTATGTGCTACGCTATCCGTCGATACCTTTTATGCTCCAGTCATACTGTGCCTTGTGTTCTTTTAATTGTCGCAGTGTGTGGCTTTTTGTGTGTGCTACTTTTAAACAGTTTTTTATCTCCATTTTACAGTCACCCCGTTTTTTGTCTATTGCCTTCCATGATGTTCCCCCAGTTTTATATCTATGTTCACCATATTCTCTCCTTTGTTATTTTTAAATGTCTTCTATTGTTTGTTCTACGTCTTTCGGCTGAAGAGCAGCGCATATGCTACTGCCAGCCCGCCCCGATGGGGAATTGAAATACAATATAGAAGAAAAAAAAAACCTAGTCCAGCCTGTCTGGTACTCGCTCTGGATTTCGTTTCTATCTCGGCGGCACTGCGTTCTGGTCGTTGCTCGTTGTTGACATTTGCCTGGCTCTGGTTCCGAGTGGATTTATGTTTGGTGTTTGGTGTTGTGGTTTCCACAAGCCTCCGTTGTTTATCTCTTCCTTGTTGTGTCGCTCATAATCGGTCGTGGTCGGTTGTTGTCAGTTGTCGTTGGTCTGTCGTCCGACTCGTCCTGTGTTTGCCCGGTGGTGCGTGCTCCACCGCCGGCGGCTTCCCCGCCTGGCGGCTCCGATCCGCAGCCTAAGGCGTTCCCGCTGTTGGTTGTGGTTACTACGCTAAGGACATCACACACATCCATGCCCGAGGCAGGATTTGAACCTGCGACCGTAGCAGTCGCGGGGTTCCGGAATGAAGCGCCTAGAACCGCACGGCCACCGCGGCCGGCCCGAGAACATGTAATGTACTTCCTGCAACATCATGTGTCACCTCATAACGTTGGTCGGAGACCACCAGCAGCCGGACTGTGGATTACTGGCACATGTGTAACCTGCCGTTGATACCACAACGCAAACGGTTGCGTTTGTGTGGTGATGTGATACGGAAGAATGGATTGCTGATGAGCGGTGTGGCATTGTGTTCAGCGATGAGTCGCGGTTCTTCTGCACTACTCTGGGTCGTCAGTGAGTATGGCGAGGACTTGCGGAGAGGTCACATTCTTTCAATTTTCTGGAAAGGCACAGTGGTGTTACTCTTGGCGTCATGATGTGGGGAGCCATCGGGTATGACTGCAGGTCACGGATGGCACAACTCTTGTGTGACAGTATCAAAGTGCCATTTTTCAATAGGACAATTCTCGTCTCCACATGGCACGTGTCAATATGAACTGTCTGCATGATGCTGACGTACTCCTATGGCCAGCAAGATCGCCAGATCTAGCCTCAATAGAACATGTGTGGGAGTACCTCAGACGTCAACTCAGTCCAAGTGTCAGTATCCGGGATATGAAGAACCAGTTACAACAATTGTGGGCCAGCTTGCCACAAGGAGATGGTACAACGGCCTTTTGAAATCCTGCCCAACTGAATGTGTGTATGCATCTAGGACAAAGAGGCCGCAACGTCATACAGTCTAGTTCTTTGTAAATTTGACTCAATTTCTCAATACCTTCTCAAGTGATGAAGTTTCATTTCATTTCCTCCTCCTCTTCATGGTTCTCCACTTTTTTTTTGTTTATCAGTCACCGTATTGTGACATAACCTGGGCATATCGGACGTGGCGGTATACAAAATTTTCCGAAATTAGAATTTTGCGCGCAGTAGGTTACGGGTGCACTGAAATACAGCTAATCAAGTGGCTGCGAGCTGAGTGGTTGGGTTAGTTGTTGCTGTGCATTTTTCATTGTCGTTTTCTAGGAGTTTGCGGTTTTGTTATGGCTGGACAGAAAGAAGGCATTTCAGTATAAAGTTTTGTTTTAAACTTAGAAAAACCAATGCATAATCGTACCAAATCTTGAAGCAAGCCTTTAGAGACAACGCCTTAGCTCAGACACAGACATACGACAGATGTAAGCCTTTCAAAAACGGACGAACGTCGACTCATGACAGCGGTTCCGGTCGTCTTTCATCACAGCAGAAAATATTCAGAAAGTTAGGGATCTGTTTCTGCAGGATCGTAGACAAACCATCAAAGATCTCAACTCCTTGGTACTTGGGCACGTATTCTATCAGAATAATTGAGCAGAGGAAGGATTGCAGCGACGTCTGTTCCACGTCCGCTTCAAGATGACGAGATGTAACATGGCGTGAAAGTCTGCAGCGAGCGTAACCGACTGGTTCAAGACGATTCAGACTTTCTTTCAAAAGTTGTCACTGGCGACGAAAGTTGGGGTTTATGACTATGATCCTCAAACTAAGCAGCAATCGTTACAATAGGAAAGTCATTCTTCATTTCGGCCAAAAAAGCAAGACAAGTAAAGAGAGTTAATTAAGTGCTTGCTTATTTGTTTTTTTATATTTGTGGAATTGTTCACAAAGAGTTCGTTCCTCTTAGCCAAGCGGCCGATAAGGAGTTCTGTTGTGATATTCTGAGACGTTTAAGGGAGGACGTGAGATGACAGCTTCCACAGAAGTTGCGTATGAATGACAGAGAATTACACGATAACAATGTACGTCCGCATACAACCCACATCATTCAATAATTTTTAACTAAAACGAGATGACATTTGTTACCCAATCGCCACACTTACAAGACTTATCTCCGTATGACTTTTTCTTCACCCCCAAGATGAAAATCATGTTGGATGGACGAAAATTTGATACAGTGGAGGAGATTCAAGTAAAATCGCAGAGTGTACTAAAAACCCAACAAAAAAAAAAGACTTCCAGGATGCGTTTAAAAGGGACAGTAACGTTGGGATCAGTGTATTCTTTCCGAAGGGAACTGGTTGGAAGGTGATGGTACAGAATAATATCTAGGTAGCACGTAACAATTTTAATGAATATATCTTGGGAATCCCTGGCTACCACTTTGTACTATCGGATTGAGATTTCCTTTGGAGTTCTCAATGAGTCTAGGGTGACCAGATGCAATTGTTTAAAAAGGAGGACAAACACCTTCAAAAAGGAGGACAAAGGAAGAAAAAAGAGGACACATCAAACGGGTCAACTGCAGATGAGGATACCACCCGTCCAGCTTTGGACAAGTCACGTGACTGCCGGGAATTACCGGTAAAATTAGTAGTTAATTGTTACTGATGGACAGGTGGTGGTTAACTGAGCAATATCAAAAAAATTAAAAACATTGATTGTGGTGACAGTGTGGCGTCAATTGTTTTGTTATGTCAACAACACGGAATTGTTTACAAAGCGAAAAACCTAAGACCATTCACCTCCCTTCATTCGACGCACCGCTACCAACATCTACAATTCAAGCAGCAGCTGACGACATGTAAACTGCAATTTAACCTTCCGAATACAAATAAACTGAATGACTATGAAACAATCAAATAATATAAATTTCGTGTGACGAGGGCCTCCCGTCGGGTAGACCGCTCTCCTAGTGCAAGTCTTTCGGTTTGACGCCACTTGCGCGTCGCTGGAGATGAAATGATGATGATTAGGACAACACAACACCCAGTCCCTGAGCGGGGAAAATCCCCGACCTAGCCGGGAATCGAACCCGGGCCCTTAGAATTGACGGTCTGTCCCGCTGACCGCTCAGCTACCGGGGGCGGATAATTAAATGAAACACAGACACACTGGCGACGTGCACATTTCTCCCAGCGAGAGACCGGGTCTTCATACCGTCGCTGTAGAATGTTAGGCTTTGTTGACGGAGCGCAACCTCACTTCTGCTTGCACCACTTCATAACCATCAAAGGGGGGTTCTAGAAGGTGTTCGTTAAGCTTTGGAAATAGATGAAAATTGGATGGGGTCAGGTCGGGACTGTATGGAGGATGATCGATGAGAGTGAACCCAAGGCGACGGACTGTAGCAGATGTCGCAGCTCTAGGGAGTGGTCTGGCATTGTCATGCCGAAGGAGAGGCTGCTCCATGAGCGGACGAACTCTCCGAATTCGAAACTCGATTACAGCACGCTGTGTCTAACGCACCGACTTATTTACACCACTGGCCATTAAAATTGCTACACCAAGAAGAAATGCAGATGATAAACGGGTGTTCATTGGACAAATATATTATACTAGAACTGAAATGTGATTACATTTTCACCCAATTTGGGTGCATAGATCCTGAGAAATCAGTACCCAGAACAACCACCTCTGGCCGTAATAACGGCCTTGATACGACTGGGCATTGAGTCAAACAGAGCTTGGATGGCATGTACAGGTGCAGCTGCCCATGCAGCTTCAACACGATACCACAGTTCATCAAGAGTAGTGACTGCCGTATTGTGACGAGCCAGTTGCTCGGCCACCATTGACCAGACGTTTTCAGTTGGTGAGAGATCTGGAGAATGTGCTGGCCAGGGCAGCAGTCGAACATTTTCTGTATCCAGAAAGGCCCGTATAGGACCTGCAACATGCGGTCTTGCATTATCCTGCTGAAATGTAGGGTTTCGCAGGGATCGAATGAAGGGTAGAGCCACGGGTCGTAACACATCTGAAATTTAACGTCCACTGTTCAAAGTGCCGTCAATGCGACCAAGAAGTGACCGGGACGTGTAACGAATGGCACCCCATACCATCACGCCGGGTGATACGCCAGTATGGCGATGACGAATACACGCTTCCAATGTGCGCTCACCGCGATGTCGCCAAACACGGTTGCGACCATCATGATGCTGTAAACATAACCTGGATTCATCCGAAAAAATGACGTTTTGCCATTCGTGCACCCAGATTCGTCGTTGAGCACACCATCGCAGGCGCTTCTGTCTATGATGCAGCGTCAAGGGTAATCGCAGCCATGGTCTCCGAGCTGATAGTCCATGCTGCTGCAAACGTCGACGAACTGTTCGTGCAGGTGGTTGTTGTCTTGCAAACGTCCCCATCTGTTGACTTAGAGATCGAAACGTGGCTGTACGATCCGTTAAAGCCATGCGGATAAGATGCTTGTCATCTCGACTGCTAGTGATACGAGGCCGTTGGGATCCAGCACGGCGAACGTTTTAGCCTCCTGAACCCACCGATTCCATATTCTGCTAACAGTCATTGTATCTCGACCAAAGCGAGCAGCAATGTCGCGATACGATAAACCGCAATCGCGATAGGCTACAATTCGACCTTTATCAAAGTCGGAAACGTTATGGTACGCATTTCTCCTCCTTACACGAGGAATCACAACAACGTTTCACCAGGCATCGTTAGTCAACTGCTGTTTGTGTATGAGAAATCGGTTGGAAACTTTCCTCACGTCAGCACGATGTAGGTGTCGCCACCGGCGCCAACCTTGTGTGAATGCTCTAAAAAGCTAATCATTTGCATTTTCTCGTCTGTAGCACGTCATCTTCGTGGTGTAGCAATTTTGATGGCCAGTAGTGTACATTACACAGCACCATGTCACAGGCTACAGTTCGGAGAGGGCTGAAAATATGTAAACACAAATGTCTGTTTTATTTAAAAAGTTTTAAGAATTTTCACATAAAAAATTCGGAGGAATTACTCTTCAGCACGCCCTTGTATCTTTTATATTTTCTCATGCTGGAAGTGTGCGAACAGAGTGTAGCGTAATCTTAAAATAAAGAAATGAAAAAACGATGTGTATTCCACACGTAGTCAGATATACTCGTAACCACGTG
This sequence comes from Schistocerca piceifrons, assembly GCF_021461385.2. Lineage (NCBI taxonomy): Eukaryota > Metazoa > Arthropoda > Insecta > Orthoptera > Acrididae > Schistocerca > Schistocerca piceifrons. The sequence continues at coordinate 418,765,007 of NC_060149.1, read as the reverse complement.
TACTGTGAAACGCATCTCCGAACAGTTTAGCTCGACCCTACTAGTGCCAGTCAAATAGGGGACGTCTAGAAAGTCACAAGATAGGTTGTAACATAGCCGAAGTTTCTCATTCAGAGAGTGGCTCAAAATCAAGCGATATTTCAAAGTGCTATCACTGTGTGGAAAGCATGTTATTGTCTATGTTTAATGTTTTCGTAAGTATGTGCGTTCGTTATGCTATGGATCAAAACTAATGTTCCGAGCCTAGAATAGTAGCCCTAGAACACCACACACGACATGAAAGATGTATCAGTATAGCCACAATGCGCACAGGTAAATATCGTTAGCTAAATTTTCGACGGGTTCTAACACACCCTTGTCAATGCCACAGCAAGTACCGTGACTCATCAAGCCATAAAACTGTTCCGTATACGACGATAGAGTTGTGTGCACGACTCCAAGTGATGTCGTGCATCCGGTCTTGTCATCGATAACTTTTAAACTTCATATCAGCATTACTAACAGGGAATCTGTGGACGTGTTATTCATGTGAAATTTCCTCTGACGAAATGACTGAACTTGTTGATCCCTTCTGCCATGTTTGCCTTGTTTGAACTTGCTCGCTGTTCTGTAATTCTGACAGCAAGCGCGGCTATGATATCGCCAAATGTCGGTGATGAAATGTTATCGTGATATCAAACAAGTAACAGCGCCGTCTCGGTGTAATATTCTTCGTGGGGAAGATGACAAGTGGGAACTTGTCGAACCGTTGCATCAAGACGCAATTTTCACTTGGTCGACAATTAGAGAAGACTTCTCCACGTCTATGATATGAAAATCTTGTGCCAGTGGTTCACAAAATAATGAAAATGCGATGCTGGTGGTTTTAGCCAGGAAATTATCTAACCCATTCGTTACCATCGTGGCTCAACGGGTGGAAGCATAATCGGATGGAAAAGATGACCAGCTACCCATCGGCACAGCTGTTGGACTTGACGGTAGTTAAGGAAAAATCGGGGGACGTCGTTGAATGCTGTTGGGGCATATTGTCACCTTTAACTGTATTTCACTATTGAATATTCAGAATGAATGTAGCTGAGCCACCCATGTTGATGACATGACATTTTATACACGCGGCTGCTGGCCACAGTCCATATTGTAAATATGTTCTATCATCAGCTGAGAACCAACTTTGCAGTGCCTGCATTCCAACGTTGGATTGTTCTGTAAGAATGGGACAACGTGCTATGATAAACCAGCTAGTTGCATACAACGACGCATGTTTCGTGTGTGTCACTATTATGTAAACCAATATCTGACTGCATAGAGCCGAAGTGAATAAGAACCCATTCAGTTTATTAGTTCACATCTTACTGTTCTTATATTCGTCAACGGACAACTATTTATATCTGTGTCGTAGGGTACAGGGGCTTCTGCAGATCAACCACATGAGAGGCGACGTCTGCGACAGTCTGCAAACAATGTCAGTTATTTATCCTGTACATTTCACACTCGTGGCTCTGCTCTATTCAAAGTGAGTACGTAATATTTTGAATAGGAGCCCGTGTGCGAAAATGTACCGTTTCCGTTCTACGACCATTTCAGTTCAGATGTGTAACTCGTCTTGGTATGCCATAGGGTAGACGAGATGACGTGTATGGTTCAAATGGTTCAAATGGCTCTGAGCACTATGGGACTTAACTTCTGAGGTCATCAGTCCCCTAGAACTTAGAACTACTTAAACCTAACTAACCTAAGGACATCACACACATCCATGCCCGAGGCAGGATTCGAACCTGCGACCGTAGCGGTCGCGCGGTTCCAGACTGTAGCGCCTAGAACCGCTCGGCCACTCCGGCCGGCAGAAGACGTGTACTTCTATGGATTACTTCTTGTTGAGTCTAATGCAAAGTTTAATTTATGAGACTCCTGTAGAGATACAGAGACAGGGGAAGATCTGCTGGCAAGAGTTCTGGCCGCTGCACTAGAAACTGAAAAGACTCCAGGTGGTTTAGAGAGTGTGTACGAGACCATGCTTCGTAGGTACAATGTATGCAAACGACGTTGGTGGTCGCCACATCGAGCCGCTGTTGTAATGCTACAGTATTGTTCTGTATGTACAGTTTGGTGTGTTCTTTTTTGTTTTGGAATAACGTAATGTTACCTGTTAATACAAACAAATGTGCTCAAGTGCCAAGTCGAGGTTTCGTTATGTTTCCTTTCGAATTGTTACCCAGTAATTGTACTGCGTCACGTCTAATTCAATTCCTCAAGAACAAGTAGATGAGTTAAACATCTGAACTGAAACCGTCGTAGAACGGAAACGGTACGTTTCCGAACATGGGTTCCTATTCAAAATACAGGGTGTATCAAAAAGAATCATCCGCTTTTAAAAAAATCACAAATATTATGTTATTTGAGATATGCGCGTGAACAACGTACTGTTGGGAAAGAGCAAACTGTCGAGTTTTACATGGTTCCCGCTAGGTAGCAGCAGCGTGCGCCCACTTCTGTTCTAATAAAAATCAAAGGATTACTGAATGATGGATGGATCGGTCGTACCGGACCAAATGATTCGGCCTTACATTACTGACCTCCAAGGTCACCGGACCTGGCTGTATGTGATTATTTCTTGTGAAGGTTTATAAAAGTCTCTGTTAAGTGCTTCCGTTACCAACAACAATGAATGAACTGAGACATCGTATAGCAGCAGTTCTGGAAGCTGTAACTTAAAAGACACGCTCGCTGTAGTGTGGGAACAATTTGAATACCGCATTAACATAATGCCGTGCATCTCAAGGGGGGCATATTGAACACCTATGAAAAGGTATGAGAAAAAAAAACTTTTTGAGTTTCCCATTCAACAAAAAACAAAGTTCATTGTATATGTCGATTAGTTTCAGAAATATAGACGTGCTAAATCGGATGATTCTTTTTGATCCACCCTGTATTATGTACTCACTCCCCTGTACAAATCCTAGAAGTTTGTAACGGAAATTTCCGAACACCCTGGCAAAACTGGATGGATCAATTTATTTCTATATTCCTTACAGACATTTAATAAATTCTGCGCTTAATCACCTGTTGAGCGAAAAGTTCTTAAAGTTATTAATTTATCGCATGGTATAACTTCAATACAATGGAACGCCCGCCTGATTTTCCGGCTTCACAGCACGATCTAGGACGCAAACATGACCTATGAAAGTGGCCACAGAGCTATGGAAAAATCCGTAGAAGTATATTTAAGCTGCATATTTCAATGGGAAGGTAATAAACAACACTAACTGTTTGTTAGCACGTTTTCGGTTCTCTCTCATGCTAATAACCGGTGCTGATTGTTTAGTCAGATGTATTCCCTCTTTGCCCTTCTAGCGTTTGCTACCGTGGAGAAAGGAAAGAGGGTTAATGTCGTCATAGACGGACGACTAACTCACAGGGATGGAAGACGGGAGCTGTTATGGAGTATGCAAATAGTTTTCCTGGCACTCGTCTGCAATTATTTTAGGAAAACGAGGAAAATCTTAATCTGGGTGATCGAACTTGAACTAGAGTACCAGTCTCCCCCAATAAAAGTCTAAGTCGTAACTACTATACCACGTCGCTCGGGTGTGCTGATAGAAGCTACTTTGAACAACCTTCTTTAGAGCCATGTTTTGGTGTAAGTTTAAATATATGACTAGAATTTTTTGACCGCTTTGTGCTGCAGCCATCTTAGTTTTCAGTGGTGTATAAGGCAGGACGTAAGGTAATGAGTGCATCCTTTAAAGTTCACACTCTGAAGTTGCTCTCGTGTTCGGTGGCCCAGCTGGCTCTGTCTGATTTACAGCGTTGGGGCCAGAATCGCTGGTGGGGTAGTGTCGAACGCCTTCCATTTTTCGCTACAGGCAGATGGAGGGTGGCAGAAAGACGGGTAGGTCAAGGTGGAGTGTGTGTCGTGACTGTATAAGAAGGGGCCGAAAAGGAATGAGAGCAAAAAGAAAATAGTTCCCCCTCTCAGATGGCCTTATTGTGCATGGGCAAGGTCTTTCAAATGTTGTGTGTGTGTGTGTGTGTGTGTGTGTGTGTGTGTCGGAGGATGGGTGCGGGTGGGTGGGAGGAGGAGGGGGCGGGGGACGGCAGAAGGGACGCCCTTCAGAGCACGTCACCACAACGCCTTGTTGCCGCTGTGCTACATCGACCCCCTGCCATAGGTAAAAATTCTTGTCTTTTATGTGACTGTGAGCAACATGCAAAACTACATATTGCAACCAACATAAAAGTGCGACATGTACGTCATGCACAGCATTATTAATTCTGATATAGGCAACTGATTAAGTCTGAAAAAGAGATACACTTTCCTGGCTGGAATTCCGTATTCTATGGAACCGTAACGGGCTACAGTAGGCGCTGTTGTCCGCTGTGACGATTCAGAGCCCCTAAGTGTACCGTATTTCCGTCGTGTATCATGACACGCATTTGCCATATGGCGCATGGGGTGTCCGAGGCTTCCCGGGAACGTCAGATACTACTCACAATCTAAACCAGTGGTCGTCAAACTGCAGCCCGAACAAGCATCCGCGCAGTCCGCAGTTCTCAGACGTATTTTATAATAGTATGCATCTAGCAACTGACAGCTTAATCCAAAAACGTCAACTAACGTTAAGAGCTTCTTAAGGGTGTAGTTTTGCTGCTCAGTAACAAACAAAAATACTTACAGGTACTGTAATGTTTTGATACGTGGTTAATTTTAATTCTAGTTGGCGAATTTGGCAGTGAGCTAAATAAAGCTGTCTGCTTACCTCAGGGGCAGAGGGGTAAGTAGCGCAAGCACTGCAGGGTCAGAGGATGTGAGAGAGGCGATGTTTATTGTTCGTCTTGCGATACCGACAATCGCTGGTGTGTGCGACCCACACTAATCAGCTGCTATGGTATAAATACCAAACGGAAGTAACATGGATTCGTGAATGCGGATTACAGAGACGGTCACCTTCAAGTGCGGTACATATTTGTAGCAAAGAACGTGAAATCAATTTTAGGCTGTTACGCCGAGGTGACGAAAGTCAGGAGATACCCCCTAATATCGCGTCGCACCTCCTTTTGCCAGTTGCAGTGCAGCAGCTCGACATGGCATGGACTCAACAAGTTGTTGGAAGTCCCCTGCAGAAATATTGAGCCATTCTGCCTCAATAGCCGTCCGTAATTGCGAAAGCGTTGCCAGAGCAGGATTTTGTGCACGAACTGAGCTCTAGATTATGTCCCATAAATGTTTGATGTGATTCATTTCGGGCGATCTGAGTGGCCAAATAATTCGCTCGAATTATCCAGTTGTAACTCGGTGACATGATATTGTTGTTAGGGAACATGAAGTCCTTGAATAATGCAGATGATATGTATGTAGCGGAACAGAACCAGAGGAACCAGTCCATTCAATGCAAACACAGGCCACACCATTATGGAGCCACCACCATTTTGCACAGTCTCTTGTCGACAATATGGGTCCATAGCTTCGTGGGATCTGCGCCACACTCGAACCCCACCGTCAGTTCTTACCAACTCAAATCGGGACTCATCTGACCAGGCGATGGTTTTCCAGTTGTCTAGGGTCCAACCGAAATGACCACGAGCCCAGGAGAGGCGCTGCAAGCGATGATGGGCTGTCAATAAAGGCACTCGCATCGGTGGCCTGCTGTCATAGCTCATTAAATCCACATTTCGCCGTATTGTCATAACAGATACGTCCGTTGTACGTTCAACATTGATTTTTGTGGTTGTTGTTGTTGTTGTGGTCTTCAGTCCAGAGACTGGTTTGATGCAGCTCTCCATGCTACTCTATCCTGTGCAACCTTCTTCATCTCCCAGTACCTACTGCAGCCTACATCCCTCTGAATATGCTTAGTGTATTCATCTCTTGGTCTCCCTCTACGATTTTTACCCTCCACGCTGCCTTCCAATACTAAATTCGTGATCCCTCGATGTCTCAGAACATGTCCTACAAACCGATCCCTTCTTCTAGTCAAGTTGTGCCACAAGCTCCTCTTCTCCCCAATTCTATTCAATACCTCCTCATTAGTTATGTGATCTACCCATCTAATCTTCAGCATTCTTCTGTATCACCACATTTCGAAAGCTTCTATTCTCTTCTTGTCCAAACTAGTTATCGTCCATGTTTCACTTCCATACATGGCTACACTCCATACAAATACTTTCAGAAACGACTTCCTGACATTTAAATCTATACTCGATGTTAACAAATTTTTCTTCTTCAGAAACGCTTTTCTTGCCATTGCCATTCTACATTTTATATCCTCTCTACTTCGACCATCATCAGTTATTTTGCTCCCCAAATAGCATAACTTCTTTACTACTTTAAGTGTCTCATTTCCTAATATAATTCCCTCAGCATCACCCGACTTAATTCGACAGCATTCCATTATCCTCGTTTTGCTTTTGTTGATGTCCATCTTATACCCTCCTTTCAAGACACTGTCCATTCCGTTCAGCTGCTCTTCCAAGTCCTTTGCCGTCTCTGACAGAATTACAATGTCATCGGCGAACCTCAAAGTTTTTATTTCTTCGCCATGGATTTTAATACCTACTCCGAACTTTTCTTTCGTTGCTTTTACTGCTTGCTCAATATACAGATTGAATAACATCGGGGACAGGCTTCAACCCTGTCTCACTCCCTTCCCAACCACTGCTTCCCTTTCATACCCCTCGACTCTTATAACTGCCATCTGGTTTCTGTACAAATTGTAAATAGCCTTTCGCTTCCTGTATTTTACCCCTGTCACCTTCAGAATTTGAAAGAGTGTATTCCAATCAACATTGCCAAAATCTTTTTCAAAGTCTACAAATGCTAGAAATGTAGGTTTGCCTTTCCTTAATCTTTCTTCTAAGATAAGTCGTAGAGTCAGTATTGCCTCACGTGTTCCAACATTTCTACAGAATCCAAACTGATCTTCCGCGAGGTCGGCTTCTATCAGTTTTTCCATTCGTCTGTAAAGAATTCGCGTTAGTATTTTGCAGCTGTGACTTATTAAACTGATAGTTCGGTAATTTTCACATCTGTCAACACCTGCTTTCTTTGGGATTGGTATTATTATATTCTTCTTGAAGTCTGAGGGTATTTCGCCTGTCTCATACATCTTGCTCACCAGATGGTAGAGTTTTGTCAGGACTGGCTCTCCCAAGGCTGTCAGTAGTTCTAATGGAATGTCGTCTACTTCCGGGTCCTTGTTTTGACTTAGGTCTTTCAGTGCTCTGTCAAACTTTTCACGCAGTATCATATCTCCCATTTCATCTTCATCTACATCCTCTTCCATTTCCATAATGTTGTCCTCAAGTACATCGCCCTTGTGTACACCCTCTATACTCCTTCCACCTTTCTGCTTTCCCTTCTTTGCTTAGAACTGGGTTCTTGATGTTCATACAAGTGGTTCTCTTTTCTCCAAAGGTCTCTTTAATTTTCCTGTAGGCAGTATCTATCTTACCCCTAGTGAGATAAGCCTCTACATCCTTACATTTGTCCTCTAGCCATCCCTGCTTAGCCATTTTGCACTTCCTGTCGATCTCATTTTTGAGACGTTTGTATTCCTTTTTGCCTGCTTCATTTACTGCATTTTTATATTTTCTCCTTTCATCAATTAAATTCAATATTTCTTCTGTTAACCAAGGGTTTCTATTAGCCCTCGTCTTTTTACCTATTTGATCCTCTGCTGCCTTCACTATTTCATCCCTCAAAGCTACCCATTGTTCTTCTACTGTATTTCTTTCCCCCATTCCTGTCAATTGTTCCCTTATGCTGTCCTGAAACTCTGTACAACCTCTGGTTCTTTCACTTTATCCAGGTCCCATCTCCTTAAATTCCCACCTTTTTGCAGTTTCTTCAGTTTTAATCTACAGTTCATAACCAATAGATTGTGGTCAGAGTCCACATCTGTCCCTGGAAATGTCTTACAATTTAAAACCTGGTTCCTAAAACTCTGTCTTACTATTATATAATCTATCTGATAACTTTTAGTATCTCCAGGGTTCTTCCATGTATACAACCTGCTTTCATGATTCTTGAACCAAGTTTCGTGGTTATTTCATGCATTGTTGCTTGTCTGTTAGCACTGACAGCTCTATGCAAACTCCGCTGCTCTCGGTCGTCAAGCGAAGGCCGTCGGCCTCTGCGTTGTCCGTCTTGAGATGTAATGCCGGAAATTTGCTATTCTAGGCACATTCTTGACTCTATGTATCACGGAATACTGAATTCCCTAACGATTTTCGAAATGGAATTCCCCTTGCGTCTAGCTACAACTGCCGTTCCGCGTTCATAGCCTGTTAATTCCCATCGTGCGGCCAGGATCACGTCGGAAACCTTTTCACATGTGTCGCCTGAGTACAAATGACAGCCCCTCAATGCACTGTCCGTTTATACCTTGTGTACGCAATGCTGCCGCCACCTGTACATGTGCATATAGCCAGCCCATGACTTTTCTCACGTCACTTAATGCAATAAGTAGAAGAAAAAAATGGTTCAAATGGCTCTGAGCACTATGGGACTTAACATCTGAGGTCATCAGTCCCCTAGAACTTAGAACTACTTAAACCTAACTAACCTAAGGACATCACACACATCCATGCCCGAGGCAGGATTCGAACCTGCGACCGTAGCGGTCGCGCGGTTCCGGACTGAAGCGCCTAGAACCGCTCGGCCACACTGGCCGGCGAGTAGAAGAAAAATAGCATTCAAAACATTTAGTAAACATTTGTTCAAATGCTTCAAATGGCTCTGAGCACTATGGGACTTAACATCTATGGTCATCAGTCCCCTAGAACTTAGAACTACTTAAACCTAACTAACCTAAGGACAGCACACAACACCCAGCCATCACGAGGCAGAGAAAATCCCTGACCCCGTCGGGAATCGAACCCGGGAACCCGTGCGAGGGACGCGAGAACGCTACCGCACGACCACGAGATGCGGGCAGTAAACATTTGTGATCGTGTGTCATATCACATAATGCATTTCAATAAAAGTACAGTTATTTTTATTAATGAGTTAATCATCCGCTCACAGACAACAAAACTGCAAATCGTTAGGCAATTACTGTTTGTTCACGATAAGTTTGACGACTGGCGCGATACCTGTCCAGAACGGCCGTGCCCCTGCCTTCAGGCTGTCGAGGCCGGAGAAGCGGTGAGGGAAAGGCAGCGTCGACTGGTTGCAGTTACCACTACCCGTGTTTAGCTCTTAACAAGAAATCGCAGGCGGCTCTCGCGGAAGTATTGCCCGCTTGACACTTCCGCCGGATCGGAAATCACCTAATTTGTTGACACATTCGTGCTCGAGTGGTTTACCTGTAACTTATGTAGCCTATTATTTATGTATCGAACGAAAAATGAATGCAGATGAATGTACGAGTTATGACAGACACTATGAATGGAAAGTAAAAAATAGATTTTTGGAATCTGTTTGCACATTGCAGTTATTAAAATCAGACAGCAGTATTGTTTACAAAGTGCTAGTAATTGTGCATGAAAGAACTTTAAAAACCATGTTCACTAAAGATCACTCTAATCGGTGCTCGTTTCTAGATGTTCATCGTCATCATCGTCGTCGCTTCAGGGTGTGGTATTGATGATAACTTCCTCGATGGCCATTTCCATAATTCCATCTCGTGTCCAGTACTCTTGCTCCAGCTACTGCACATTCCTGCAGTAACCTTGCCAGTCCTGTGCAGTAACTGAAACTAAAGCAGCATGAACAAGATTCTGCAATCTTTCCTTCGACATGTCACCAGCGACATTGTTCTCCTCGAAATTGCATTTTATTTCGGCCTATGCCAGTTCTGTGGGATTTAGGTCGCAGTTGTTGGGCGGTAAACGTACTCTTTGTGGCCTCTGCTCTCAGCAATTTGGTCCAAGATGTATGCTTTCAGGGCTGGTTTTCTTTTCATTTATTGCAGATAACTGTTCAGCCTTCCTCATTGACTTGTCGCAGTTTATTTGCCCGTCTTGCAACCACTGTAACATCGTAATCCTGAAATGATATTAATTAGACATTCTGTCGAACTTCATGCTGCGGTATGGCGCATTATCGATGCAGTAACAGAATTGGGTGTCATATTACGAACGACCAAATCTGAACCCCCCCCCCCTGCCATCTATGTGCGCTAGTTTCGTGAAACTCAAGAAGTTCGCAAGACAGTGGAGACAATTTCCTTCATTAAACTTCCCGACAAGTTAAAACTGTTTGCCAGATCGGGTTCCCAGGTTCGAGTCTCGGCCCGGCACACGGGTTTAATTTGTAAGGAAGTTTGACAGCAGCGCACACTCCGCTGTGGGGTGAAAATTCGTTCTCGTTTCTTGCCTCTTGCTGCAAGTACTTGCCGCACTTGTCTTTTCGTGGAAGTTGTGTGTGTTCAGAACTGAAGCGAAAGTACCGGGTGATAAAAAAGTCAGTATAAATTTGAAAACTTAATAAACCACGGAATAATGTAGATAGAGAGGTAAAAATTGACACACATGCTTGGAATGACATGGGGTTTTATTAGAACCAAGTAACGTCAGTGACTGCGCATGACAATCGTGTTACAGAATCACATCATCCCCAGCCTAGCTGATAACCACCTGCTGGAACGTACGATGTTTATGCAGGATGGCGCTCCACCCCATATTGCAAGACACGTGAAAGATCTCTTGCGCGTCGTTTGGTGATGATCGTGTGCTCAGCCGCTACTTTCATCATTCTTGGCCTCCCAGGTCCCCAGACCTCAGTCCGTGCGATTATTGGCTTTGGGGTTACCTGAAGTCGCAAGTGTATCATGATCGACCGACATCTCTAGGGATGCTGAAAGACAACATCCGACGCCAATGCCTCACCAACATTGGAAGCGTGTATTCGTCATCGCCATACTCGCGTATCACCCGGCGTGATGGTATGGGGTGCCATTGGTTACATGTTTCGGTCACCTTTTGTTCGCATTGACTGTACTGTGAACAGTGGACGTTACATTTCAGATGTGTTACTACCTGTGGCTCTACCCTTCATTCGATCCCTGCGAAACCCTACGTTTCAGCAGGATAATGCACGACCGCATGTTGCAGGTCCTGCACGGGTCTTTTTGGACACAGAAAATGTTCAACTGCTGCCCTGGCCAGCACATTCTCCAGATCTCTCACCAATTGAAAACGTCTGGTCAATAGTGGCCGAGCAAATTGCTCGTCACAATACGCCAGTCACTACTTTTGATGAACTGTGGTATCGTGTTGAAGCTGCGTGGGCAGCTGTACCTGTACACGTCATCCAAGCTCTGTTTGACTCAATGCCCAGGCGTATCAAGGCCGTTATTATGGCCAAAGGTGGTTGTTCTGGGTACTGATTTCTCAGGATCTATGCACCCAAATTGGGTGAAAATGTAATCACATTTCATTTATAGTATAATATATTTGTCCAATGAATACCCGTTTATCATCTACATTTCTTCTTGGTGTAGCAATTTTAATGGCCAGTAGTGAATATTCTTAAATACGCAGTCTGTCTAAAAATTTCGTGTTTCCCAAAGGAGAATAGAAAAAATCATGTTGGAAATATCGGTAAGAGACAGAAAGAGGAATAACTGGGCAAGAGAAAGACTTAAGTTGAGGATGTCTTACTGGCACGACACTAAAATATATATGGGCAAAGCCGTACCGAGCAGGTAGCGAGATAGTCAAATGGTTCAAATGGCTCTGAGCACTATGGGACTTAACATCTGTGGTCATCAGTCCCCTAGAACTTAGAACTAATTAAACCTAACTAACCTAAGGACATCACACACATCCATGCCCGAGGCAGGATTCGAACCTGCGACCGTAGCAGTCACGCGGTTCCGGACTGCGCGCCTAGAACCGCTAGACCACCGCGGCCGGCAGCGAGATAGTCTCCCGGCAACGGCGCGGGTACGGCTGGCTTAAGAAATAAACATTCGTGTTCCGCCTTCTGCCTTCGATAAGAAGCCTTTACCTCGGCCCACGACTGTAAACCATTGCTATTGTAACAATGTCATTTTGTCCAAGAAGCGTGATAAAGATACTACTGCTGCCGAACAGACGCCTGTCGCAAACATAGGTTATGTGGCAACACTGCGCCCATTTCACACAGCTGTCGTCTACACAGCTCGATGTTCAGCAATGGAGCTCTTGCTACTACTTCGTTATAGTATTGTAGGATCTGAAGGATCGGCGAGCGGGTGCTGAAGCAAATATGCTCTTCATACCACACTGGTGTCCAAAATTAAAGCAACAAAGCTCTATTTTCCCGTGTTGTGTCTAATTCACGGTATAATCATACAAAATGACACAAATCCGTAGTACAATCGTGTTCTGAGCGGAAGATAGCATTCCGATCAATGGGCAACCACGTCAACGACGACGTTAGGGCATCTATCAAACGGGGTAGTGTTTGCCGGGTAGTCCCACATCCCCAATCGCTGTGTATACAGTCACAGACGGTGCAATATGGCACAAAGAAAACGCCTGGCATACGACACGCTAGTCCCCCAAAGTGATGTCACCTGAAATAAGACTTGCAACTCTACGGCCTAACTTCCCGGTACGGTCCTCCCGGCCAACAATGCCATACGGTCATTTCATTTTCTCTGCGGTGGAGGGCCATAAGAAGAATGGAAACTGGACAGTCCCAAATTGGTGTGACCCGGAGGCTTAATGTGAATCGTTCTGTTGTTCCTCGGATGTGGCGACAGTTTGTAGGGACCAAAACAGTATCCTGAAGACCAGGCTCTGAGCACTATGGGACTTAACATCTGAGGTCATGAGTCCCCTACAACTCAGAACTACTTAAACCTGACTAACCTAAGGACATCACACACATCCGTGCCCAAGGCAGGATTCGAATCTGCGATCGCAGCGGCCGCGCGGTTCCGGACTGAAGCGCCTAGAACCGCTCGGCCACAGCGGCCGGCCTTGAAGACCAGGGCTGGGCCGACCACATGTGATATAAAAAAGAGAGGACCGTTATACGACCCTAAGGACACGACGGTACCGCCTTAGTACTGCACAGCAATTGGCATCTGACCTCGCAGCACCCACTAGATGTGTTGTATCGAGACAAACGGTGTACAGAAGGCTTCGGCAGAGTAGCGTTTATTGTCGAAGACCTTCTGTATGTGTACCTCTGATGCATCTTCACAGAAGGGACCGTCTGGAGTGGAGTCGTCAATATCCACCTCGACAGTCGAACAGTGGACCAACATTCTTTCCGCAGATGAGTCTCAATTTGGTCTGGAGAGTGATCTCGACACATTCGCATCTGGAGGGTACGTGGAACACGATTTCGGAGTCCAAACGTTGTGGAAAGGACCGATATCGAGGAGGATCCTTAATGGTGTGGCCAGGGATTATGTTGACCACTCGAACACCTCTTTATGAAATTGTATGGGTGAATCGGCAATGTTTAACTTCTTTCAAGTACCGCGACGATATCTTGGAACTTCATGCGCGGTTGTTGCGAGGCGGTGTGCACCCAAAATTCGTATTGACGGATGATAATGCTCGACCTCATAGAGCAGAGGTGGTTGATGTTTTCTTGTAAACGGAAGATACTGCACGCATGGCGCGACCTGCTCGCTCTCCCGATTTGAATCCCTTACAGCATGTCTGGAATGCGCTAGAGAGACAAGTTGCATCACGTCAGCATCCACCAACCACTCTCCAAGACTTGTGAGCAGCTCTGCAAGAAGAATGGGCGTTATTGCCTTAACATAGGACTGATGACGTCACTCACAGCAAGCTCCGTCGTTGTCAGGCCTGTATTGCTGCAGAGGTGATAACACCCCATGCTGATCACATTCACCAGTTGTAGGAATGTGCGTGCAAATCCGTTAAGTTGGAAAAAGATTCAAATGTGTGTGTGAATTCCTAAGGGACCAAACTGCTGAGGTCATCAAATGGCTCTGAGCACTATGCGACTTAACTTCTGAGGTCATCAGTCACCTAGAACTTAGAACTAATTAAACCTAACTAACCTAAGGACGTCACACACATCCATGTCCGAGGCAGGATTTGAACCTGCGACCGTAGCAGTCTACATCTACATCTACATCTATACTCCGCGAGCCACCTTACGGTGTGTGGCGGAGGGTACTTATTGTACCACTATCTGATCCCCCCTTCCCTGTTCCATTCACGAATTGTGCGTGGGAAGAACGACTGCTTGTAAGTCTCCGTATTTGCTCTAATTTCTCGGATCTTTTCGTTGTGATCATTACGCGAGATATATGTGGGCGGTAGTAATATGTTGCCCATCTCTTCCCGGAATGTGCTCTCTCGTAATTTCGATAATAAACCTCTCCGTATTGCGTAACGCCTTTCTTGAAGTGTCCGCCACTGGAGCTTGTTCAGCATCTCCGTAACGCTCTCGCGCTGACTAAATGTCCCCATGACGAATCGCGCTGCTTTTCGCTGGATCATGTCTATCTCTTCTATTAATCCAACCTGGTAAGGGTCCCATACTGATGAGCAATACTCAAGAATCGGACGAACAAGCGTTTTGTAAGCTACTTCTTTCGTCGATGAGCCACATTTTCTTAGAATTCTTCCTATGAATCTCAACCTGGCGCCTGCTTTTCCCACTATTTGTTTTATGTGATCATTCCACTTCAGATCGCTCCGGATAGTAACTCCTAAGTATTTTACGGTCGTTACCGCTTCCAATGATTTACCACCTATGGCATAATCGTACTGGAATGGATTTCTGCCCCTATGTATGCGCATTATATTACATTTATCTACGTTTAGGGAAAGCTGCCAGCTGTCGCACCATGCATTAATCCTCTGCAGGTCTTCCTGGAGTACGTACGAGTCTTCTGATGTTGCTACTTTCTTGTAGACAACCGTGTCATCTGCAAATAGCCTCACGGAGCTACCGATGTTGTCAACTAAGTCATTTATGTATATTGTAAACAATAAAGGTCCTATCACGCTTCCTTGCGGTACTCCCGAAATTACCTCTACATCTGCAGATTTTGAACCGTTAAGAATGACATGTTGTGTTCTTTCTTCTAGGAAATCCTGAATCCAATAAACCTGGTCCGATATTCCGTAAGCTCGTATTTTTTTCACTAAACGTAAGTGCGGAACCGTATCAAATGCCTTCCTGAAGTCCAGGAATACGGCATCAATCTGCTCGCCAGTGTCTACGGCACTGTGAATTTCTTGGGCAAAGAGGGCGAGCTGAGTTTCACATGATCTCTGTTTGCGGAATCCATGTTGGTTATGATGAAGGAGATTTGTATTATCTAAGAACGTCATAATACGAGAACACAAAACATGTTCCATTATTCTACAACAGATTGACGTAAGCGAAATAGGCCTATAATTATTCGCATCTGATTTATGACCCTTCTTGAAAATGGGAACGACCTGCGCTTTCTTCCAGTCGCTAGGTACATTACGTTCTTCCAGCGATCTACGATAAATTGCTGATAGAAAGGGGGCAAGTTCTTTAGCATAATCACTGTAGAATCTTAAGGGTATCTCGTCTGGTCCGGATGCTTTTCCGCTACTAAGTGATAGCAGTTGTTTTTCAATTCCGATATCGTTTATTTCAATATTTTCCATTTTGGCGTCCGTGCGACGGCTGAAGTCAGGGACCGTGTTACGATTTTCCGCAGTGAAACAGTTTCGGAACACTGAATTCAGTATTTCTGCCTTTCTTCGGTCGTCCTCTGTTTCGGTGCCATCGTGGTCAACGAGTGACTGAATAGGGGATTTAGATCCGCTTACCGATTTTACGTATGACCAAAACTTTTTAGGGTTCTTGTTTAGATTGTTTGCCAATGTTTTATGTTCGAATTCGTTGAATGCTTCTCTCATTGCTCTCTTTACGCTCTTTTTCGCTTCGTTCAGCTTTTCCTTATCAGCTATGATTCGACTACTCTTAAACCTATGATGAAGCTTTCTTTGTTTCCGTAGTACCTTTCGTACATGATTGTTATACCACGGTGGATCTTTCCCCTCGCTTTGGACCTTAGTCGGTACGAACTTATCTAAGGCGTACTGGACGATGTTTCTGAATTTTTTCCATTTTTGTTCCACATCCTCTTCCTCAGAAATGAACGTTTGATGGTGGTCACTCAGATATTCTGCGATTTGTGCCCTATCACTCTTGTTAAGCAAATATATTTTCCTTCCTTTCTTGGCATTTCTTATTACACTTGTAGTCATTGATGCAACCACTGACTTATGATCACTGATACCCTCTTCTACATTCACGGAGTCGAAAAGTTCCGGTCTATTTGTTGCTATGAGGTCTAAAACGTTAGCTTCACGAGTTGGTTCTCTAACTATCTGCTCGAAGTAATTCTCGGACAAGGCAGTCAGGATAATGTCACAAGAGTCTCTGTCCCTGGCTCCAGTTCTGATTGTGTGACTATCCCATTCTATACCTGGTAGATTGAAGTCTCCCCCTATTACAATAGTATGATCACGAAACTTCTTCACGACGTTCTGCAGGTTCTCTCTGAGGCGCTCAACTACTACGGTTGCTGATGCAGGTGGTCTATAGAAGCATCCGACTATCATATCTGACCCACCTTTGATACTTAGCTTAACCCAGATTATTTCACATTCGCATTCGCTAATAACTTCACTGGATATTATTGAATTCTTTACTGCTATAAATACTCCTCCACCATTGGCGTTTATCCTATCCTTGCGGTATATATTCCATTCTGTGTCTAGGATTTCGTTACTGTTCACTTCCGGTTTTAACCAACTTTCCGTTCCTAATACTATATGCGCACTATTTCCTTCAATAAGAGATACTAATTCAGGAACCTTGCCCTGGATACTCCTGCAGTTTACCAATATTACGTTAACCTTTCCTGTTTTTGGTCTCTGAGGACGGACGTTCTTTATCAACGATGATAATGTCCTCTCTGGTAAGCCGTCAGGTATTTTATCGTTTCGCCCAAGGGGGGGGTCCCTCTAACCTAAAAAACCCCCGCGTGCACGCCACACGTACTCTGCTACCCTAGTAGCTGCTTCCGGTGTGTAGTGCACGCCTGACCTGTCTAGGGGGGCCCTACAGTTCTCCACCCAATAACGGAGGTCGATGAATTTGCAACCATTATAGTCGCAGAGTCGTCTGAGCCTCTGGTTTAGACCCTCCACACGGCTCCAAACCAGAGGACCGCGATCGACTCTGGGCACTATGCTGCAGATATTAAGCTCAGCTTGCACTCCGCGTGCGATGCTGGTTGTCTTCACCAAATCAGCCAGCCGCCGGAAGGAACCAAGGATGGCCTCAGAACCCAAGCGGCAGGCGTCATTCGTTCCGACATGTGCTACTATCTGCAGCCGGTCACACCCAGTGCGTTCAATAGCTGCCGGAAGGGCCTCCTCCACATTACGGACGAGACCCCCCGGCAAGCACACCGAGTGCACACTGGCATTCTTCCCCGACCTACCCGCTATTTTCCTGAGGGGCTCCATAACCCGCCTAACGTTGGAGCTCCCTATAACTAATAGGCCCGCCCTCTGTGACTGTCGGGACCTTGCCGGAGAATCGGCCACTGGCCCAACAGGCGAGGCATCCTGTGGTGGCTCGGAAACGATGTCATCACCACTAGGAAGCACCCCGTACCTGTTGGAAAGGGGTAAGGCAGCTGCCACGCGGCCAGATCCCACCTTCGCCTTTCGGCCAGGCACGCGCGAGCCCACCACTGTCCGCCATTCACCCTGGAGTGATGGCTGACCGGTAAGATGCTCACTGCCGGAAGACGCAGCGACATCAGGGGTTCCATGTGATTCCAAGGCCACCGAAGTAGGCATAGGTCTCACCACAGTTGCCCCAACGCCACTACGAGCCGACGCCTGCGCCTCGAGCTCGATGAGCCTAACAGACAAAGCCTCCACCTGCCCCCGAAGAGTGGCCAATTCTCCTTGCGTCCGCTCACAACAACCACAGTCCCTACACATGACTATGTTTACCCTACTCTATACGGTGACAAATTCCCAAGATAATCTTCTGATGAGCTACTCTGATAATCAAGAAACACTCACTGAAATACGAGACGCGAAAACTACGCTAGGTTTTCCCAGAAAAACTATTTAAAAGCTAAGCGCAGCAAATAAGTACAAAAACGCTTTATACAAACAGTACTCGCTGCTGCTGGTGCTCTCGCTCTGGCTGTCACAAGACAACTGCTGATTCAAGTGACTAGTGGCTAACGGCCGCGAAACAAACAAAAGACGGTTTTAGGGCGCTTTCTGTTCTAAACGATCAAGAAAACACTAAGAAATCTAACACGAAAACTACGTAAAGTTTTATCAAGAACTGTTAGTTACTATGCAGCCAGTCCGGATGTAGTTTTTAGAGGCTTTCCTATATTTCATTAGGTGACTACCAGGCTATTAGCCAAGTCCCCCTCCGTTACACGGCTCGCAAACATTTAGAAAACTTCTGCTGACTTCCATATTAATAACACCACAGCCGCGCGGGATTAGCCGAGCGGTCTTAGGCGCTGCAGTCACGGACTGTGTGACTGGTCCCGGCGGAGGTTCGAGTCCTCCCTCGGGCATGGGTGTGTGTGCTTGTCCTTAGGATAATTTAGGTTAAGTAGTGTGTAAGCTTAGGGACTGATGACCTCAGCAGTTAAGTCCCATAAGATTTCACACACATTTGAACATTTTTTGAATAACACCAAACACACAGTTGGGGTACACATATTCCGTCCCGGGGTAAATAGGGCGGCAACAGGAAGGGCATCTGGCCATCACTTAAATTGACCATGCCAGACCCGTTAATAATCATACAGGCCTTACGTCGATGCTGGACAAAGGCAGAAGAAAAAGCAGAAGACTGGGTAGTGGATATTGAAACATTTTTTGGAGGTTAGTACATGTTCCTCGTCATCTACCCACGACTGGAGAGAATCAGTCTATAGGTGGTCTAGGTATTCTGGCTGTAGAGATGTTCTGGGAGGAAATATATAGAGCCGGCCGGAATGGCCGAGCGGTTCTAGGCGATACAGTCTGGAACCGCGAGAAAATGAGTAAGAGTTTACAATAAACGACTTATGCGGTTAATTTGTAAAGATGAAACGAGGCTTTAGTAGTCTGATGGACCATCCGAACATTGGCTACAGAACATTATTTGGGTGAGCAGGAAAGAGTACAGGTTTTGCTCGGTATCCTATTGCACGACTTTCTAAATCCCAAGCAACTGAATTTCTGGAGTACGCTGAATTTCTGTACCCTGCCGTATGGCGGCAGGACGCTGTCCTGGGGAGGGGACTGGGCGATGTTCACGTGACACCGCACGGCGACAATCGTGTCTTTACGCATTTGATGTGTCACTTTGTAACTTAAAACAGATCAGAAAATGGCCATACACGGGCGAACCTGTCACTGTAGTACACTACCGGCCATTAAAATTGCTACACCGAGAAGAAATGCAGATGATAAACGGGTATTCATTGGACAAATATATTATACTAGTACTGGCATGTGATTACATTTTCACGCAGTTTGGGTGCATAGATCTTGAGAAATCAGTACCCAGAACAACCACCTCTGACCGTAATAACGACCTTGATACGCCTGGGCATTGAGTCAAACAGAGCTTGGATGGCGTGTACAGGTACAGCTGCCCATGCAGCTTCAACACGATACCACAGTTCATCAAGAGTAGCGATTGGCGTATTGTGACGAGCCAATAGCTCGGCCACGTTTTCAATTGGTGAGAGATCTGGAGAATGTGCTGGCCAGGGCAGCAGTCGAACATTTTCTGTATCCAGAAAGGCCCGTACAGGACCTGCAACATGCGGTCGTGCATTATCCTGCTGAAATGTAGGGTTTCGCAGGGATCGAATGAAGGGTAGAGCCAGGGGTCGTAACACATCTGAAATGTAACGTCCACTGTTCAAAGTGCCGTCAATGCGAACAAAAGGTGACCGAAACGTGTAACCAATGGCACCCCATACCATCACGCGGGGTGATACGCCAGTATGGCGATGACGAATACACGCTTCCAATGTGCGTTCACCGCAATGTCACCAAACACGGATGCGGCCATCATGATGCTGTAAACAGAACCTGGATTCATCCGAATAAATGACGCTTTGCCATTCGTGCACCCAGGTTCACCGTTGAGTACACCATCGCAGGCGCTCCTGTCTGTGATGCAGCGTTAAGGGTAACCGCAGCCATGGTCTCCGAGATGATAGTCCGTGCTGCTGCAAACGCTGTCGAACTGTTCGTGCAGATGGTTGTTGTCTTCCAAACGTCTCCATCTGTTGACTCAGGGATCGAGACGTGGCTGCACCATCCGTTACAGCCACGCGGATAAGATGCCTGTCATCTCGACTGCTAGTGATACGAGGCCGTTGGGATCCAGCACGGCGTTCCGTATTACCCTCATGAACCCACCGATTCCATATTCTGCTAAGAGTCATTGGATCTCGACCAATGCGAGCAGCAATGTCGCGATACGATAAACCGCAATCGCGATAGGCTACAATCCGACCTTTATCAAAGTCGGAAACATGATGGTACGCATTTCTCCTCCTTATACGAAGCATCACAACAACGTTTCACCACGCAACGCCGGTCAACTGCTGTTTGTGCATGAGAAATCGGTTGGAAACTTTCCTCACGTCAGCACGTTGTTGGTGTCGCCACCGGCGCCAACCTTTTGTGAATGCTCTGAAAAGCGAGTCATTTGCACATCACAGCATCAGCTTCCTGTCGGTTAAATGTCGCGTCTGTACCACGTCATCTTCGTGGTGTAGCAATTTTAATGGCCAGTAGTGTATTATGTTTTGTAGAGCGAAACAAAATTGTATTCAAGTAGAGTCATACATGTCGAAGGGAAAAATAAACAAACGTATCTATATTTATGGACGTACGAATGTTATGTGACAGTTAATTCGCATTGTGCAGGAGTCTCAACACAACTGGGCTAGAATGAATCATAGTAAACTGGTTGGATGTTATGTGACCAGAAGGCCAAACAAACGCCATGAGGGATGAGGAATTGCCGTGTATAACAAACTGAAGTGCCGTCTTAGCCTGCAGAAACAAAGGGACAGAGGGAAAGAAAGAAAGTACTTGGAATTATAATGTTATAGCACATAGCAACTAATTAAGTGATTGCTTTAAACATACATATGAATCTCGTCAGCTGGAGTTTGCTGCAACTGTGGTCCAGCTGAGTTAATTGATACAATTCACACGTCAATATGTATATACAGAAGTAGATAATCTAGCAGATTATTTATACGATCGCAATGCGGGCATTTTCTTCGGTGAGTTAATACTGAGCGATTTATAGAATATTAGGGGGAGGTAGAGGTGGCGAAAACGTCAGGGCATCGAAAGGGATATTTCGCAGGATACACAGTCAGAAAAAAATTAACGCCTAGAGGCTTTAGCTACTGATATCCTCACATGGCTCCCCCTCTGTAGCAGAGATCCGTAGTTGGCTCATAGCCATGACAGGAGGCGGAAGTGCTCGGCGTTCCGAGCAGCGCTCCGCGGGCATGTTTCTGTTTACTCGTTAGCGTACGGTGCTACGTCGTTATATTCCTTCAAGTTCTGACCAGCAGTGGCGTTATCTTACCGCCGTGCCACAATAAAGGTCACCTTTCAAGCGGAACATGCACGACCTCGAACGCACGAAGTGGGCCGGTTCATACGTGACAAACTTCGTCTGGCCTCCACACCCTGGGTATTTTCGAACTTACTGTTGAGGTAGCACAAGACGTGGTCGTATCTGCCTTTCGACCTTACGCAAATTTCATCAGTGAAATCGTTAAAAATGGCAGATCTTCGAGACTTACCACGTCTTAAATAGCGTCCGTCAGATCAGACGTGAACTAACGAAACATGTGCCTTCTCAATTGATTGATTGGCAGCGTGCGGGCGATCTTGATGCACGGCAGCCAACAGCGAACTTGTACGGGCTGTGGCCAGGAGGGCCACATACAGCTGGATTGTCTCCACAGGCGCCTGATGCAGACGCTAGTAGGAGAAGTCGTACCACCAGTACTGTTCCGAAAGTGTCGGATGATGCACTGGCCCAGATTCTTTCCGATCTGCCATAATTGCCAGACACTGATGGGGAGACGAATCTTCTGGTTTCCTCCCTACCACCTCTGGCGGAGACGACGCCCTCGATTGCCCGTCAGAACCCGAGAAGCGACCTTATAGTAGTGCTGGACGTCGACTCGGGCGAAGTACCAACCTCTACTTTCCTTCTGATTGGGGCGGCGTCGTATGACGGCCGATCCCACTCCGATTCGTAACAACACGTTTGGAAGTAAAAGTCACCAAGGAAACCCAAGAAACATAGTCCTATGTCACGTGACGATTGTTTCCTTAGCATGGTGAACCGACGTAGGACGACGCATCGATCTCGTAAGGCCTACTGTCGAGTATGCCTACTTCCCCCCCCCCCCCCCCCCCCCCCCCGCCCTCTGTTGACAAGCAGAGGAATCGGAATGGCCTGTGAACACAACACAGCGGGTGGGTGCGTTACACCAGTTATGCCCCCCACTACCTCATCATAGTGAACGCCACAGCTTTGAGTGTATTGTGCGGTCTGCCCTGGCCAGATGCCACTGGTGGACCCCATATCTCTACAGCAGGAGTGCTGGAACAAACGTATTGCCTGGCTACAATCAATGTCAGCACTATCTGTGCCCCACATAAACCGGCGATTCTCCGTGATACACTTCATGTAGCGGAATTACACGAGGCCCTCTTACAAGAAGTGCACGTTGATGGGTTTCTTAACCCATTTGAATACATCCCTTCTGTCTCCCAAGCGTTGGATACTGGTAGGAGTGTGACGATCCTCGTCCACGAAGGTTTATCCGTCAATGGTGTCCAGTATCTTCTGCATGCAAGAGACTTGGCTCTCATACTCTTAGGTGCCCGAATTATTAATATCTATGCTCCTACAGGATTGGGAAGGTGAAGGGAACTCTCTGCCTTCTTTGCGGAAGTTTTCTTACCTCTGTTTGTGGGACAGCAAGATACACTGGTGCTGGGTGGTGATTTTAATTCCACCCTCCACCTTGAAGATCAGCTGCCACATCATTCACCTTTCACAGAGCTTGCTATCATTGTCAACCATCTCCAATTTGTGGACATGTGGGAACATGTTCATGGTGACCACCCTGGTTTTGCTCATTCTTCTAGTTGCCTTGATTGCTTTTATATCTTGTACTCACTGGTGGGAGGAATCTGATTGGCTTAGATTTAGCCTGTCGCTTTTTCCAACCATGTGGCATATGTCTGTACCATTACCCTTGACGACCAGAGTGTGTGAAATGGAAGGGGTGTTTGGTAGCTGAATGTGTCCCTACTGGCATCTTGGCATCTCCCAAATGTCGGCAGCTTATTGAGGTGACTTGGGATTCATGTTGCTGCCATCGTGATGCTTACCTGTCTCTATTATCTTGATGGCTGTTTTGTACAAAACTTGCCCTCCGCCAGGCATGTGACATAGGCTTTGGAACTTGGAGGAGGTAATCCCTGAACTTTTATTGCCAAGCATTGAAGGTCTGGCCTGCGATGTTGTTTTCACCCGATCGATGTACAATAGTAAACCATGTCAAAGCACAGATCACAGATCTCAGATGCCACCACCTTGAAGGTACAGTGGTGTGAACCTGCACCTGTGACCACATGGCTTTGGAAGCTCTGTCGATGTACCATCTTCTGGCAGACAGGCGACGACGACATTGGGCCCTCGTCTGAACCATCATAGATGACAAAGGCAAGCAACATTGCACCCAGTGCAGCACTGGACCAGCACTTCACGCTCATTACGCTAGGTTGTACGGTAACCACCCTCATTTACCACCTGTCATTGAAGACGTCTCTAGGCTCATGTTTGGCATGATACCAGAGGACAAAACATTGGAATTGGTGGCGCCAGTAACAGAAGATGAAGTCCTCGATGCCATTTGAGTGGGAGCTGCTAACAAGTGACTTGATCCTAACGGTATCCCCCTTGAATTTTATCATGTTTTCCGATATCTCTTAGTGCCCATTTGGACTGTTATCTGCAGAGGACTAATGTCCTCCGTGGTACAGTCGCTGTCTAGAGGGCCTCATCATCCCTGTTCAAAAATCCTATGGGGTCTGCACATCAGTATCACCTCTTGAGCCTGCTAAATAGTGACATGAAGATCTTTACACATCTTTAGCCAGTGCGACTTAAGATGCTGGCCTGTCATGTCAGATTGTATGATTAGGCGTCGCTAGGCGAGTGTACAACATTTGGACATCATTCTGCTGCCACAGGGATCCAATTGCCCTCGCTCGAACATTTTCCCAAGGCTTTGGCGTGCTTAGACTTCAGTCAGGCATTTGATCTGGTTGATCATTCTTTTCTTATGGCTCTCCTCCATCATATGGGATATGCAGAAACTGTTGTCGAAGTGGTCATATGTCTCCTGCATGGCGCAATATCCCGGGTGCTGCATAATGGTAGGCTTAGTACAACTGATCCTGATCTGGTGCTCAGCGTAACAGGGGTGCCTCGTGTCAGCGCCAATGTACGCCTTCGCCCTAGAACCATTTTTATGTGGCCTGCGGCAGAAAGTGAGGGGGATGTCACTAGGTGGACATCGATTTTGTTCCACCACCTTTATGAACTATTTGGTCCTCCGCCTTTGAAGTGCCGACGATAGCCAGGCGACCGAAGACGAGGTGTCGGCAGCTCTCTTAGTGTAAGGAAATCGCAAGCTATGTATATCGGTACAGGCCTGTCTGAGAGGAGCGTTGACCTGCTCAGTGTGACCGATACCTTAAGCTGCCTTGGCATCGACTTTACAGCTGACCTTCAGCGCTCTGCAGAGCACAATTGCAGACAGCTACTGCAACGTATCAGGTCTGGACTCACTGAACATCGTCTCTGCTCCCTTCACCTCGTGCAACACACACACTATGTCAACACCCACATGGCGTCACGGATCCCTCATCACAAAATCTTCTGGTCCCGCACACCTTAGCTCGCTACATGTCAGCTGCGATGGGTTCGTGTATTAGTCAGAGGATGACCTTCAAAATCCTCTATGAGTCCCTCACCGTTCCCCATGCTTGAGGGGTTGTGGGTATTTACCACGTTCCAGATAGAGCTCAGGTCCATTTTGTCAGCTCACAGTCGATGAAGTGGCGGCGTTGCCCCATGTGCCTTACCAGCTTACTGCTTGATACGAATGCCCCAACCTTGTTGGTCCTTTTGATGTCGTTGTTGGACATCCCAGCGGCCTTCTATCACATGGGACTCTTTTTTCTGGAGCACAGCTACTTTTCTGCCTCTTTGACACCCTTGCTCTTGTTGTCGACGAAAGCAGTCTACACTGAGATGCAACTGGCCCACTCCCACAGTGCGATAGAAGTACCCACACTACAGGTGCCACAACATATGGAGGGCGGTGAGCACCCCTTTTCTTGCCGCTGCTGCATGCTCCATGTGGTATGGCACCGTCAATGGGAAACAACCAAATTGTTCTTGTCTCTGCCAATTTCACCTTGCCAACTTCTCTCTTTGCAGCGCTTGCAGGCTGGCGGACAAAATGGCTCTGAGTACTATGGGACTTAACTGCTGAGGTCATCAGTCCCCTAGAACTTAGAACTACTTAAACCTAACTAACCTAAGTACATCACACACATCCATGCCCGAGGCAGGATTCGAAACTTCGACCGTAGCGGTCGCACGGTTCCAGACTGCAGCGCCTAGAACCGCTCGGCCACTTCGGCCGGCGGTGGCGGACAGGGACGGTCATTGCTTCATTTGTGGCCCAGCAGTAGCTGTCTGGCGTTTGGTCCAGCGAATTGCCTTCCTCACATAAGCCACTCCTGACCGAATAACAACATGCACAATATTTTTCCTGGATGATGTGTACTACCCACTGACGATAATTCACTCTGTGGATTGGTTTCGTAGCCTTGCAGTCCGATTTTTTTTTTCCTCTGGCGAGAAGGGTGTTCTCTATTTTTGAACTTATGCTAACGAACGACATTTTGTGAAGTGAAAAAATACTTTTTAACGAAAGAAGTATGCTGGCTGAGAAAATAATTAATGATAAGAGATGAGTTGATGAGAGCCTGGTGATATTTAATGACACCTAAGTAGAACTTTATGGCCTTTTTTCGATGTGTAATTCCTTTCAAAAAATGTAAGGTTTAGTACACAATATGAAACTGATCATCCTATAAATGTCCTCTATCTCACAACTGTTAATGAACATCAGGCACACAGATCTTGTATCTGCGAGAAAACAGCCTATACTGACATAACAAGACATAATTCTACACGCTATATAAACACTCATAAATAGACTGGATTCAGGTCCATACTACGTGGGGCACACTCATTATCATTAACACAGAAGGGACATACATAGGCCATTAAAACTACAAAATCAGCTGCAACCTACGATAGGCTGTCAGAACAATGTTAATTTGACGTGTTATTCAACAACACAATCCAATATTCGTAACAAAAACGGTAACGGTACTTAAAAGACAGTAGATAGAGGGCAGGTGTACACAAATAATAGCCAACTTATTTAAGAGTACTTATTAAAATTATACTTTTCTACGAACAAGAAATATGAACATCACTTACCTTACACAGTAAACACAAACACCTTTTCAGCAGAATCTAGAGAGGTATTCAAATTCTAATGCAATATTTGTCTTTTCAAATACGTTACAAAAAGCATACAGACGGTTTTAGGCTCAATAACTATCAAAAATCCACAATGGGTAAGCACATGTTCCACAACTCTTACATACTAAACGACATACTGTACTTCCTGCACAAAGGCGAAGGTAAGAAACTAGATCTACGAAAATAACTACAATACTTTTGCACGAATAAAAATTTCCAAAAAACATTGTAAGTGAGTATACTGCTTTATTCAATAATTTTACAAACTTATTTTTGCCAAAAATAGGTCCAAAATATAATTAAAATGTATGTCGCCTCTGAATTGTAGAGGAATCTATCATCTTTATCCTAGTCACATCTCAGATCTGAAAAAATTGCATCTTTGACATCCTTATATTTTAGTAATGTACACATCAATTTGAAATGTCTGTTTGTGTAAGGAAACCAATATAATGTAGAAATATGTGTTTCAGGATGTAAATTATCCATACTTCAAGCCTGTCCAGCCGATTCCAGAGCATGTAAGTAATTCCTGAACAATTTTTATTATAGTGATGAATATGTTGCATTTAAATTAAATTGCATCGGCGCAATAGTACAATGAGAGCTGCAATGTAGAAGTAATGACGACATTGGTGTTACACACCTGAAAAAGGCCTTCAGAGCTCGAATTAAGTCTTACCTTTAAATAAAAATGATGATTTGCGACTGATGGCGTATGTTTATTTTTGACAGACTATACAGTAACTGTAAAAGAATTATTCTCATATGAATGTGGTAGTTCGACATGTTACCATTGACGCCAAATTAAACCAAGTAATTGTAGGTAGCATTTCAGAACAACAGTCGAAAAAGTAAATTGAAAGTATTTACAAACACAGAAAACTTCTGTTTAACTCAACTATATTAAACTCTCGATTATCCGCGAGCGCATTTCCGCTTTGCGGATTATCCGCGATCTATATTCCCCATTTTTTTTCCTTTGTTTAGCTGCTGAAAATTTTTCATTTTCCCAGGAGTGGTCGCCGGTGAAAGATACACTTTACAACATGAGTGTAGTAAACAAGATAGTGCTCGAACACCTCAAGCGCTGCACTATATTGTTGCGGTGGATGCTGTAGTCATTTGGTTTCTGTTACTGCTGAACAATGTCTGAAAAGCGGAAACGTGTTGTGCTGGCGACACAGTAGAAACTAGAAGTAATACAAAAACTCGAAGAAGGCAGTATTGATACGCGCAATTTGGCACTGATTTCCAATGTGGGTGAAATTACAATCCATGATATTCGGAAAAACAAAGACAAAATAATTCAATATGCTAGCAGTTCTGACTCATCCAAAGGTTTGTCAAAGCGGAAGGCTATGAAAAGGTCTACATACGCAGAACTGGGTAAAGCAATGACGAATGGTTTCAGCAGAAAAGAGCAGAGGGCACACAAGTATATGGCCCAATAAGCGCCAAACAGCCCCAGTTCTTCTTCAAAGCCTTCGAGTTGAAGGAGATTTTAATGCATCTTCCAGCTTGCTAACAAGATTTCAACAGTGTCGTGGTATCCGGGAGATTTCCGTCCAAGGAAAAAAGTTAAGTTCAGATAATAAGGCCGCTTCTAAATTTTGTAACGATTTCCAGGAGTTTATTGCAAGAGAAAATTTAGACTTGGAGCAAATATACAACGCGGACGAAACCAGACTGTTTTGGGAGTGTCTACAACAAAGCCTTTAGCTTTCGAGACAGAGCATAGTACGCCTGGTTATATATCAAATAGGGAAAGGATAGCTGTGTTGTGATGTGCTAATGGTATGGGATCACATAAAGTTAAGCTTGATATAATAGGTGGAGCTAAAAACTCGCGCAGTTTCAAACAGAAAGAAATGCACAATTTATTTGTCGATTATTTTCGCCAGAAAGGGGCCTGGGTGGTCTGCACAATATTTCAAACATGGTTCCATAATTCCTTTCTTCCACAGGTGCGAGACCATTTGACGTTGAAGGGTCTACCTGCAAGAGCTGTATTGTTACTGGATAATGCATCATCGCATCTGAATGAACTTGTTCTTAAATCGGATGACGGGATGATATTTGTTAAATATTTACCCCCCAATGTGCCAGCCGTAATTCAGCCAGTGGATCAGGATATCATCGTTGCCATGAAGAAAATTTACAGAGGAAATCTTCCACAAAAACTTATTAAGGAGGGCAGCAATCTTGAAACAATAAACTGTGCTAGACGCGATTTATTAAGTGTCAAAGGCGTGGCGTAAGGTAAAACAATCAACCATAGCCAAGTCATGGAAAAACATTAATCCTGTTTTGAAAAGTACTCCAGGTATGGAGCTGTTGAAAAAGAAAAATTTCTGAATGGTTTGACGTTGACTGCACAGAGCCATTTCATGAGATGTTGAGTGACTGTGCTGCTGTCCACTAAGTACAAGGGAAATCTGAGGAGTTGAATGACAGTGACGAAGGAGACAGCATTCCTTTGAAACTTCCTGGCAAGTGCTCTACAGACTCCTTTTTTTGCGTTTCGTTCGTTATTGTTCGTCGTGGCGGACGTTACATGACATCCATTGAAGTTCGTTGTTGATCTCTTCACTCAGTTTTTTATTACAGAGACCAGTCAGCTCTCTCACCAAACATGCTGAGCTACCGTACCGGCAACTGAGCTACCTAAGCACGACTTACGACCCGTCGTCACAGCTTTACTTCCGCCAGTATCTCGTCGGTAGAGCACTGGCCCTCGAAAGGCAATCTCGCTCCGGCACACAGTTTTAATCTGCCAGGAAGTTCCAATCAGCGCAAACTCCGCTGCAGAGTGAAAATGTCAGTCTGACAACATTCCTTTCATTCTAGAAACACTAATCAGTCATGCATCAGTACTTTTGTGGGCCGAAGGGTTACTGGACTATTTAAAGCTGTCTTTATTCACTTTCAGTGAATATTACATAAAAATGTCTTGCAAGTTTATCGCAAGCCACAAAGATTCTTACGAATTAAGTTTAAAAAATGAAATTAAATAAACAATAGTAAGCAAATCATAATGGAAAGCAATTTTGAAAGGAATAAAGAGGTTATTGGGCCTGGGTAGACACGCCATGTCTCAGTGTAAAACACGCACACACACACACACACACACACACACACACACACACACACACACACACAACACACACACACACACTCCCAGTACTCTACCTCACGCCGACCCTGTTCTTCGTACCATAGGTAGTCTTTATCTGGTAGATACAGAAGGACAAGTTTGCACCAATTAACACTCGAGTACATCGAACACTAAGATTGCGTCTTTTCAGATCTAGATTGAGGAGGCTCTTGGCTGACTGTGATGTCCAGGTCCCTCTCCAGTTCAACACTGCCGAAGTTGTTCGCACTTCATCAGTGTCTTGGTGCAGATCACGGACAGCATGATGGACATCTTCATTGTCATATTTTGTGGTCTTCTCTCGGTGATACCAGTCGAGGCGCAAGTAGGCACAGGTAACCTGGGCGTCGACGATATGGGCAACGCCGTGTTTCACCTCCATAATGTCCGGTTTCTGAAGTCATCTGAGTGTTTGGAGGTGGGGCTCCACGAAGGTGTTGAACCTCTTCTGCGCCAGGCCACGCGCGATGTACTTCACGACGGCGCCGTGCCATTTTATGTGGGAGCCGTGGGTTCTTCTGCAGCTCTGGACAACGTGGTTTGTGATCTCGACAAGGCTGCACCCTTCCTTGCATCTCTTCTCGACGTCCCGGCTGCGACTACAGCGGGCCTTGGATGGAAGGTCGTTAATGTGGGCCGTACAGTTTATGAAGTTGCGGCCAGAGAGGAAACAGCTGGTGTCAGCGACCCACAGATGCTGGCCAGATGTTGCAGCTGAAAACATCAGGGCTGTACCATCGAACGTCACGTAGAGTCGCGCCGTCCACAAGCCTGCAATCTTCTTGCTCAGCAGCAGATGGCCTTCCCACAGAACGTGTTTCTCTATCATGTTGATCTCTATTTGTTCTTCTGCCCAACCTCCCTTGTCCACTGGTGGTAGCATCTGCTGCAGTATTCGGAGGCAGTTTTGTCACAGGACGGGGCTGACCCATCTGGCAGAAGGGATGTTGATGCCCCCATGTGAGATGGGAGCATGAAAATATGCCATGATGTTATCCGCTGGAAGATGAAGCCAGCTTCACACAGCAGCTCGCACACAGGTGTCGATGGCCTTAAGCCACCCATGTGTGTGTGACTAACGATGGGGCCATGGTATACACTCCTGGAAATTGAAATAAGAACACCGTGAATTCATTGTCCCAGGAAGGGGAAACTTTATTGACACATTCCTGGGGTCAGATACATCACATGATCACACTGACAGAACCACAGGCACATAGACACAGGCAACAGAGCATGCACAATGTCGGCACTAGTACAGTGTATATCCACCTTTCGCAGCAATGCAGGCTGCTATTCTCCCATGGAGACGATCGTAGAGATGCTGGATGTAGTCCTGTGGAACGGCTTGCCATGCCATTTCCACCTGGCGCCTCAATTGGACCAGCGTTCGTGCTGGACGTGCAGACCGCGTGAGACGACGCTTCATCCAGTCCCAATCATGCTCAATGGGGGACAGATCCGGAGATCTTGCTGGCCAGGGTAGTTGACTTACACCTTCTAGAGCACGTTGGGTGGCACGGGATACATGCGGACGTGCATTGTCCTGTTGGAACAGCAAGTTCCCTTGCCGGTCTAGGAATGGTAGAACGATGGGTTCGATGACGGTTTGGATGTACCGTGCACTATTCAGTGTCCCCTCGACGATCACCAGTGGTGTACGGCCAGTGTAGGAGATCGCTCCCCACACCATGATGCCGGGTGTTGGCCCTGTGTGCCTCGGTCATATGCAGTCCTGATTGTGGCGCTCACCTGCACGGCGCCAAACACGCATACGACCATCATTGGCACCAAGGCAGAAGCGACTCTCATCGCTGAAGACGACACGTCTCCATTCGTCCCTCCATTCACGCCTGTCGCGACACCACTGGAGGCGGGCTGCACGATGTTGGGGCGTGAGCGGAAGACGGCCTAACGGTGTGCGGGACCGTAGCCCAGCTTCATGGAGACGGTTGCGAATGGTCCTCGCCGATACCCCAGGAGCAACAGTGTCCCTAATTTGCTGGGATGTGGCGGTGCGGTCCCCTACGGCACTGCGTAGGATCCTACGGTCTTGGCGTGCATCCGTGCGTCGCTGCGGTCCGGTCCCAGGTCGACGGGCACGTGCACCTTCCGCCGACCACTGGCGACAACATCGATGTACTGTGGAGACCTCACGCCCCACGTGTTGAGCAATTCGGCGGTACGTCCACCCAGCCTCCCGCATGCCCACTATACGTCCTCGCTCAAAGTCCGTCAACTGCACATACGGTTCACGTCCACGCTGTCGTGGCATGCTACCAGTGTTAAAGACTGCGATGGAGCTCCGTATGCCACGGCAAACTGGCTGACACTGACGGCGGCGGTGCACAAATGCTGCGCAGCTAGCGCCATTCGACGGCCAACACCGCGGTTCCTGGTGTGTCCGCTGTGCCGTGCGTGTGATCATTGCTTGTACAGCCCTCTCGCAGTGTCCGGAGCAAGTATGGTGGGTCTGACACACCGGTGTCAATGTGTTCTTTTTTCCGTTTCCAGGAGTGTAGACCCAGGAGGAAAAAACTCTGGAGATGACATCAATCTGCTCCTGCAGGTAGCGCCTCAGGTTGAAGAGACACCACTCTGCTGACAAAAACTGCAGGCTGAGTTAACGAAATGTCTCCCTACATGTATTGCTGGCATGGTGGTGTTGCCAGCTTGGAAGGTTTTGTCGTCGTTTTCTTTGACCTTCTTTTAGTAGCCAGAGGCCATAAGCATGAGAGAGACAGACTTGAAGCCATTCACCTGCAACTCCAGGTGACCCATGGTTGTGACTGTGGCGTCGATGAAGGCCTGCAGCACTCCCAGCGAACATTTGTGAAGGCTGCCATGTTGATCTAGTGGCCAAGGACTCGGACACTGATGTGGGAAGGTCACGTAGGGTAAGTTCTAGGGCATAACTGAAAAGAAGGGGAGGGTGAGGGACACCCTGAGGGACACGTCTGGAAGGCTGCATGATCCTACTCTCACTGTCAAGGCCTGTTATCACCATCTGCTCGTACCTGTAGCATCACAAGACATAGCTAAAGAATTTGTCTGGTAGATCAAAAAATGGTTCAGATGGCTCTGAGCACTATGGGACTTAACACCTGAGGTCATTAGTCCTCTAGAACTTAGAACTACTTAAACCTAACTAACCTAAGGACTTCACACACATCCATGCCCGAGGCAGGATTCGAACCTGCGACAGTAGCAGTCGCGCGGTTCTGGACTGAGCACCTAGAACCGCACGGCCACCGCGGCCGGCTGGTAGATCGTGGGCCCTTAGCACAGGGCCAAGAGCTGCATGGTCCAGGGAGTCGAATGCCATTGATACATCCAGTAACACCACATACACAGACCAAAAGGAACGAGTTATGTCAGCGAGAGTCAGGTCAAGGAGGAAGACGTTTTCCAATATTCCATCCCGAGGGATGAACTCTCACTGATACCTATCCACAGCACTATGCCGCATCAGGCACGATGCGAGGACCTTATGAAAGGCCCGACTGAACACCGAGAAGACAGTGATTGGGCAGGAGTCAGCGAGGCCCTCTTGAAAATCAGGGAAGTACTCACATGAATGGAGATAGGAAGGAAGGGCTCTGGACAGGAGGAAAAGATTAAAGAGTTCTTGCAGGAGATTCGTCAGCACATGACAAAGCTGGATGGGAGTAAGGCCATCTGGAAATGTGGCAGAACCTCTGGGTGGAAACAAAGCAGCGGCCTCTTTGGTGGTAATCGGCGCCCACAACGTCTCGAAGTCTAATGGCTTCAAGTGCAGTAGGAGCCGATTGTCAACGAGCCCCAGGCGGAGGTTGTCCTCTTAGTGAAGAGGTCAACCCAGAAGTCCATCAGGTTTGAAATATCTGGTGCCTGCTGCAACAGTGTCCCATCGAGGAGGCCGCGAACGTAATGTGAGGGAGGGCCTGAATCATGCTGCTGCATAGATGGTGGATGTGATGGCTTCTCCTTGCTGCCGACAGCGTCGAGGTGATCTGGGAGCACGCCCAGGATGACTACGAGTGTAGTTCCTGGCCCCAAAGCCTCAAGGGCGTCAAGAGCCAAAAAATGGTTCAAATGGCTCTAAGCACTATGGGACTTAACATCTGAGGTCATCAGTCCCCCAGACTTAGAACTACTTAAACCTAACTAACCTAAGGACATCACACACAACCATGCCCCAGGCAGAATTCGAATCTGCGACTGTAGCAGCAGTCAAGAACCACAAATTTCGCAGATGAAGCAGGAAGCCGTACATGATGCTTCCAGATCCGAGTGTGGACTGCAGATGAGGATGGTGGTGTGTCCTCTTCTCCTGCTGGCATCCCTTGAGGGAGGCGAAACTCTTTTTGGCGGCCGCTCCTTGGCGAGGGCTGCAATGAAGGCTGCAACCTGCTCACTGTGGGCAGCCTCGCGCCGCTGACTCTTCATCGCTTCGAAAAAACGATGCGGGTACAGCGGCGCCAGGTCTTCGTTCGTGAAGAAAGAGCTCACCCCAGTGGAAAAGTTCCGCCTAAGCTCGCGCAAGCGACAGAGCCCTCCCCACTCGATCGTGCCCTCCTCCTGTCTATGTTGATCTCAGTATCCGCCGCCTCAGTATGCTGACGGCGGCGGTAAACGCCAAGCTCGATTTTTGTGGTGAAGGCATTTGGAGCTTTGGTACAAACGCCCCTCCAGATCACCAGAAGGGCCGGTTGGCAGGGTGGGCGCCAGCTCGAGTGGGGCAGCCACTTCAGCGGAAGTGCCATATCCGTTGATTCATTTTGCCGGTTTACTGCTCTGAAAAGGAGAAATTGGGACAGTTTCTGACAGTTTGGTTCAAATGGCTCTGAGCACTATGGGACTTAACAGCTGTGGTCATCAGTCCCCTAGAACTTAGAAGTACTGAAACCTAACTAACCTAAGGACTTCACACACATCCATGCCCGAGGCAGGATTCGAACCTGCGATCGTAGCAGTCGCGCGGTTCCGGACTGCGCGCCTAGAACCGCGAGACCACCGCGGCCGGCTGACAGTTTGGTGTTACGTAAAATTCGTAGTGCGATATGTAAAAGACCAGCGATCTCACTGAGACAGAAATCAATTCGAGAGTATTTTATTTCAAAGTAACGTAGTGTAATGTGAAACTGGCTTACACTCTATTATTTTTAAATACTGTATTCTCACACATAATACGACGAATAGAATTTATTATAAACATTAGTTAAGTGATTTTAATTATGACATTGTAATTAATTTTTGTTTTTGAACAACTCTGATACATTACCTTGCGAGTTATCCGCGGAATTCGATTATCAGCGGTTTTCAAATTCCCAGTTACCGTGGATAATCGATAGTACACTGTATTAACTGAAAGCTGAATTTTTACATGTGAATAACTTGCACTGATGAGTCAAAAGATTATGACCACCTGCTTAATAGCTTGTTTACCCGTCTTTAGAACGAAATACATCACGGATCCGACAGATTGTTTGTTGGTTTGTGGAATTATGTGGCATTAGATGTCTGCGAACATGTCATGTAATTCGCGTAAATAACGTGCCGCTGGTTTGCATACGCGGTGACGGCTCCCGATAGCGACACAGATGGGTGCCATAGGATTTATATCAGGTGAATTTGGTCACTGAGACATCAACATTCCTCAAACCACTGTGGCATTGTTCTGGCTCTCAAGCACGGACAATTATACTTCTGGAAGGTGACACCGTCGTTGGGGAAGACATCAGCACGAAGGGATGCAGATGATTCAAGCTGCCTGCCTGTCTTCGATTTCTACCACTGGTCCCACGTAAGTGCATGAGAATGTCCCCCTTAGCATAATACGGAGTGTATCAAAAATAATCAACCGATTTGGCATGACTATATTTCTGAAACTAATAAACTTAAACAATGAATTTTGTTTTTTTGATAAATAAGAAACTCAAAAAGTTTTTATCATACTTTTTCATCAGTGTTCAATACGCCCCCCTTGAGTTGCATGGCAATTTTTAGTGCAGTATTCGAATTTTTCCCACACTGCAGCGAGCATGTCTTGTGTTACAACTTCCACAGCTGCTGTTATGCGATGTCTCACCTCATTCACTGTTGTTGGTGACGGAGGCACATAAACAGAGATTTTTATAACCCCCCACTAGAACTGATCACATACAGTCAGGTCCGATGACCTTGGAAGTCAGTAATTAAGGCTGAACCGTTTGGTCCAGCATGACCGATCCATCGTTCAGTAATCCTTTGATTTAAAAATTCCTGCACTTCCAAATACGAGTGTGGCGGTGCCCCATCCTGTTGGTAAATGAAGTTGTTCGAATCTGTCTCAAAAGAAAGTTCTCAAGCATATCGAGATATATGCTTCCTGTAACAGTGTTATCGGCAAAGAAAAATATCGTACACCTTTCCCCCTGAAACTACACAAAACACATTAAATTTTGGAGAGTCCCTCTTATGTTATACAACTTCATGTGGTTGTTCCGTACCCCATATTCTCACATTATGATGGTTCACCTTTCCATTTGCCTCGTCACTAAACACTAAGCTTGGAAGAAAACTGTCGTCCTCCATCTTGCCAAGAACGAAATTACAGAACTCCACACATTGTTGTTTGTCACCTTCACGAAGAGCTTGCAGTAGCTGAATTTCGTCCAGTTTCATGTGTAAACATCGACGCATTACACACCAAACGGACATCGGGGGCATGTTGAGCTGTCGAGCTGCAAGGCGGACGGGTTTCTGCGGACACCTTGTGAAACTATGGCGGACGCGTTCGACGTCTTTGTCAGACGCTCGGGAACGGCCTGGCGATTTGCCTTTACAGAAACAACCTGTTTTTCGGAACTGTTCATGCCATCGTCTAATGCTCTGTGCTGCAGGAGGATCCACACCATACCCAGTACGAGAGTCACGCTAAACAGTTATTACTGACCGGCATTGAGCAAAACGTAGAACACGAAACGCTTTCTGTTGTCCCGACACCATTTTTACTAGAACTGAACTGGGCGCAGCCTGCTGCTACCTAGCAGGAACCATGTAAAACTCGAGAGTTTGCTCTTTCCAACAGTTTGTTGTTGACGCACTTATCTCAAATAAAATAATAGTTATGATTTTTTTAAAAATCGGGTGATATTTTTGATACGCCCTGTACTGCTCCCACCAGCCTGCGTCCGTGGCGCGCTGCACGGTCTAGCCGCCATTCGCCTCGGTGATGGCGTTTGTGGAGACGACCATCGACCTAGTGTACCAGAAATTTGATTCACCCCAAGAGCCGACACATTTCCATTGAATGACAGTCGAATCGCAATGGCCCCGTGCGCAATGCAATCGAAATTGTCGATGTCGCTGTGTCAACATGTGAACACGTAAGGGTGGTCTGCTGTGCTCTTTCAGCAGAGATGCCACAGATGACCATCTATCCTACTATACAGAGCAGACAAGCCACTTCCTATGAAGACTCTAGTGGTAGTTTTTCTGTCCTTCTACCTCTTTCCGTAAATGCTCACGACAGTGGCACGTGAACATTCGACCAGCTTCTCCGTTTTCGAGATACTCGTTCACAGGCTTTGCATAGTAATAATCTATCCTTTGGCAAAGTCGCTTATCTGAGTAAATTTTCCCATTTGCAGCTCGTATCTTCGCTTGGGTGATCCACCATTCGTCTGTACTGCGCTTATATACTTCTCGTAGCGCGTCACGTGTCCCCAACGTCACCAGATGGCATCCAACCTTGCGGTGGGCAGTGGTTATAATGTTTTGGAGTAGCAGTGTATGTGTAATATTTTTGGTTTTCTTCTTACTAAGGCAGTCGCGCTCTACAGTAAACACTGCTGTCAATAATTATATAATCGTCATTTCATTTCTCTTCGGCCTGGCGAGATGGCGCAGTGATTAACATAAATGCCCCTCTTTAGTTGGAAGCGAATTTAGAAGACTCGTTCGTCCATTCCAGTATAGTTTTGTTACGGTTTCCTGACGGTTCGTATGATGTGGCTATTGTCGATTCTGTTTCCCAGTCTTCTCGAACTGTGGTTTTACACTGTCTCCAATAACAAACACTTCAGCGAACACAGGTATTCCCTATAAGAGGAACGGCGACCGCCAGAAATAAAATTGCGGAACAGCCACCAATTGCATACAACTTTGCTTTACGACCTCGGTATCGACAAGATATTACAGTCGAAACTTCCTTTTTGATTCTCACTGCTTGATTACGAGCAGTTCGTAACATGTTTGGAAGTTGTCCTGTACCAAACATAGAAGAGACCAGACGTGTTCCATACTTACGCCGTATTTATTGGTTTATAGGTGCTATAACTAGTTACGAGCAGTTGGGTACATGTATGGGATTTGGTATGTCTCATACTTTGTAGCACCGGTCGTGTCACTTTACCTGTGACGTATTTGCAATTTTATGAGCTCTTAACTTCAAATAAGTGACCTTTCACGAAGCATGTTTTTCATTTAATTTTTGAGTGTAAGCTTTAAATGAGTCTGATGATTATTAGCCAGGCGTCAGTCTGATGATTATTAGCCAGACCCCTGAAAGACGTGAGTCGAAACAAGGCCCCGTGGGTGGACAACATTCCATTAGAAATACTGACGGCCTTAGGAGAGCCAATCCTGACTAAACTCTGCCATCTGGTGAGCAATATGTATGGGACAGGCGAAATACCCCCAGACTTCAAGAAGAATATAATTCCAATCCCAAAGAAAGCAGGTGTTGATAGATGTGAAAATTACCGAACTATCAGTTTAATAAGTCACGGATGCAAAATACTAACGCGAATTCTTTACAGACGAATGGAAAAACTGGTAGAAGCCGACCTCGGGGAAGATCAGTTAGGATTCCGTAGAAATATTGGAACACGTGAGGCAATACTGACTCTACGACTTATCTTAGAAGAAAGATTAAGGAAAGGCAAACCTACATTTCTAGCATTTGTAGACTTAGAGAAAGCTTTTGACAATGTTGACTGGAATACTCTCTTTCAAATTCTCAAGGTGGCAGGGGTAAAATACAGGGAGCGAAAGGCTATTTACAATTTGTACAGAAACCAGATGGCAGTTATAAGAGTCGAGGGGCATGAAAGGGAAGCAGTGGTTGGGAAGGGAGTGAGACAGGGTTGTAGCCTCTCCCCGGTGTTATTCAATCTATATATTGAGCAAGCAGTAAAGGAAACAAAAGAAAAAATTTGGAGTAGGAATTAAAATCCATGGAGAAGAAATAATAACTTTGATGTTCGCCGATGACATTGTAATTCTGTCAGAACAGCAAAGGACTTGGAAGAGCAGTTGAACGGAATGGACAGTGTCTTGAAAGGAGGATATAAGATGAACATCAACAAAAGCAAAACGAGGATAATGGAACGTAGCCGAAGTAAGTCGGGTGATGCTGAGGGAATTAGATTAGGAAGTGAGACTCTTAAAGTAGTAAAGGAGTTTTGCTATTTGGGGAGCAAAATAACTGATGATGGTCGAAGTAGAGAGGATATAAAATGTAGACTGGCAATGGCAAGAAAGCGTTTCTGAAGAAGAGAAATTTGTGAACATCGACTATAGATTTAAGTGTCAGGAAGTCGTTTCTAAAAGTATTTGTATGGAGTGTAGCCATGTATGGAAGTAAAACATGGACGATAAATAGTCTGGACAAGAAGAGAATAGAAGCTTTCGAAATGTGGTGCTACAGAAGAATGCTGAAGATTAGATGGGTAGATCACATAACTAATGAGGAGGTATTGAATAGAATTGGGGAGAAGAGGAGTTTGTGGCACAACTTGACAAGAAGAAGGGATCGGTTGGTAGGACATGTTCTAAGTCATCAAGGGATCACAAATTTAGCATTGGAGGGCAGCGTGGAGGGTAAAAATCGTAGAGGGAGACCAAGAGATGAATACAATAAGCAAATTCAGAAGGATGTAGGTTGCAGTAAGTACTGGGAGTTGAAGAAGGTTGCACAGGATAGAGTAGCATGGAGAGCTGCATCAAACCAGTCTCAGGACTGAAGACCACAACAACAACAGATTAATGTTAATGTTATTTTAGATAAAGAAAACGCAGGAGAAGGTAAGCCAGACGATGAAACTTGTATCAGCTTCATACCTAATCGCTCCGAAAAACTGCAAATTGCGCAGCCCAGATAATACTGCTGTCAGCGTACGAAACATTAATAACAGATTGTTACGAAACTTTATACAGATTTTCTACTGAACGCATGACGATCATGAACAGTCTACTGACTACAAACATCACGCCACCAACTCTTCCAGCTATTAGCCACATGCCGAAGATGAAATTTCTTTGTCTATTCACTCCTACAGCCACCTGTTGCATCTTGTCGAGGAATGTTGCCAGTAACGCAGATCACATCAAATATAGTTCCATCACGTCTCACTCATGCTGAAGCGGGGACAGGTCTGGTGACGGTACTGATCGAGGCAGCTGAATATTCTGGATGACACTTGAAGTGTGTGTACTGGAATTGTCCTACAGCAAGAGAAAATGTTTCCAACGTTATAGGAACAGATACAGAATGTGCTGGATGATATTCTACATCGCTTAGTGTTCCCTCAGAAACACTAGAGGTGTGTTATAATTGTTACTCTCCGGCAGCTGCTAATACAAACCGCCATCAAAGACACGAATGAATAATCTCCTCACATCACTAAATACAGCTTCACGCCTTCATCCGTCCAGATGAGCCTTCGCTACACCATCGTAGGTGATGAGCTAGTTCTGTGGATCATTGCACGATTTTTGTCGAAGTGGTCTGGAACGAGTTCGTTTGCAAGCTATGTATGTACATGTTGGCTACTTACAAGTTACTAAACACCACAGTCTCTTAAATTTAATTAAAATGAACATGTCAGGCTTTAATGCTTCTCACATAACTAGTAATAATTTAAATATAGTTCATTTAGCTAAATATAAATTTGTACAAAAATCGTCTGTAGATTAGAAGGAATAGTTCGGAAGAAATGATGTTAGGCTAGATTCAAATTTGCTTTGCTATCCGTCAGACATTTTATGCATTTGGGCAAACTATCAAATATTTTTGTGGCTGCATTATTGAACTTCTTTCTGAGTACTGACAGATTAGTAATATTAAATGAAGCTAATTTTTCCTTATAGCGTTGCAGCCATGAAAACCACAATAGTTTGGAAAATGTGATGAATTGTTTATGACTAATTTTCATCACTGATTATACACAATGTGATGGAGTGGTTAAAATACCTATCTCCTTGAAGATACGTATGCAATATGATTATAGGTGAACACCACGTATTAATTCTCACTGTTGGTTTTTGTGGTGCAATTAATACTTTCTTTCTAAGTGGTGAATATGCTAGAAAATTGTGCCGCAAAGCATTAATGAGTGCATTTTTAAACGAAAGAGCAATTATGTGAAGAGAAAAAGTTGATGAACTTGTTTAGTTTTGCACCTCAATGATATGTTTCTTAATGAACTCCCAGAAACTTGGAATATTCTTTATTTACTGACACCTGCTCATACGTTACATTAATTGCTGGCGCTATATTATTTTTTGTACAGAACTAAATATACAGTACTTTTTTTCAAAAACTGAGGTAGTATTCATTTTCAGAGAACCACGTAATAGTTATTTAAAAATCATTGTTAACAATGTCTTCTTTTGTTTTCCCTCTAGTAGGATTAATTATGATGCTTGTATTGTCTGCAGAAAGTACTAATTCTACTTGAAGTATGTTA
This sequence comes from Schistocerca piceifrons, assembly GCF_021461385.2. Taxonomy (NCBI): domain Eukaryota; kingdom Metazoa; phylum Arthropoda; class Insecta; order Orthoptera; family Acrididae; genus Schistocerca; species Schistocerca piceifrons. The sequence continues at coordinate 418,723,498 of NC_060149.1, read as the reverse complement.
CGTGGAAGGTCATTCACATATACAAGGAGTTGTATGGGACTCATTTTGTTATTTCTCCCCAGTCACTAAAACTTTCACTCTTTCTAGCATTGTATGAGTTATTCAACACAATTTTTGCGCCATATTTATTAAGTATCATTCAGCCTAACTGTTTGAAAGAACACCAGTTCCATACAACTTAAACATTTATGAGACAGTATCATGATCCACACAACCAAACGTTGTGGACTGTTAATGAAAAACTATCGATATTTTGTTATGTAGGCTTTGTAATATTTGATGAGTAAATGTACAAATGTCATTCTCAGTCAAGCAGTTCTTTTGTAAGCAAACTTATATGTTAGGAAAATTGTTTCTGTTTAAGTGTAACGTTACTCTTCAGTACATTACATAAAAGAATATTTTGGTAAAAGATGTTAATAAGCACATCAGATAGTCATTATTTAAATATTTCCTGCCACCTTTCTTATTAAAAGATTTAACAGTGGTATATTTTAATGTCAGAAATAATTCCCCGTGCTAGTGATGCATTACATACATTAGTGAGGAAGTGAGGACATGGTTTTTTAAGGTAGGAAAACTCTTCAGAATTCTGTTCATAATCCCATCTACACCATCTGATCCTTTGTTTAGTAGAACCTGTTATTGTAATAATTTCAATGAAGGATGTTGCTGCTACTTCTAATTGCTTAATGTTTGATGGAGTGACTTTTTAAAATATTCTCTTGCTTCTTCTGAGACTTGATTATATTTTTAGTATTACATCTGCTAGAAATACTTGCAGCTTATGAATTATCTGTCACACAACATAATAATCCAGTTTGATTGTGATATTATCTCAAACACTGACTGGTGGTTATATATGATTTTAATTAAATTATCATCATTGTTAATTTCTGTGATTATGAGCCTTTTTATCAACTTTTTAATAACTTCCTTTAAAATAGCACACTAATTTTTTGCAGAATGCTAGGAATGCAAGATATTTATTATTCTAGCTTGTATGTGAATCTTCCTTTTGTTTTATTTTAATCCCTGTAGTTATCCTTGGCTTGCATGCTTTAACAGACTTTCTAGACAGCATTTTAGGAAATCTACTTTCAGAAACTATCACGAGTTACCATAAAATGCATTAAATTTCCTTTTATCATATCTTTCAATATATACTTCATCCAGTCCATCGCCTTTGTCTTATTTTTAAAACATGGAATCCTAGAATCATTAATAAGCCTCGGTATTTTGTATGAACATCTTCAGAAATTTATAGTGCTACATTATTAAGTCACAGTAGTTGTGTGTCATTATCAAATAAGACACTAACGAAAGGTAAACATTAATTATTCAGCTTTTGCAATGTCTATGAAAATGTTATCATACAGGGACCTGCTATCGTCGTGCACACAAGTAGGAAAATTCCGTATTTAAATCAGATTGTAACAGCGGAATAATATTACCAGCTGATTTTTTTAAAAAATCAGAGTCTGTTCAAGGAATCTGCATTGCATTCTCCACAAACTGTTAACTGTTTATTATAGTCTGAAACGAAGCTCAACAGTGAATCTCGATTTCTCATAAACAACTGAAAACTATCCAGTGGGATCTATAGGCTGTTACAATTACGAAAGGAGTATTCTACAGTAATAACTCAAAAGCACATATGCCCAGATTCTGGTGCACGCAATATTTTTTACTTGAGCTCAAATTTTACGCATGTTGCTACTCCTCTTTTTTCTATATCGATGCTACATGAAAATTTTGTTAACCAGAATCACTTCTTTACGATGACGAGCGGTAGCTTTGCTCGTAGCCCAGCAAGTAGTAAATGATTCCTGGGGGGGTCCTAATTGTCGGAGAGACACTGATTTGTGTTGCGGTGGCTTTTGTCATCAACTGTGAGATTTAGCAGTCCAGGAATGAACTTGTATGTTGTTGCTGTGCGAAATCAGGGTAACATGCATGTGCACCGATCTGAAACCTCAGGCACAAGCACTTATAGACAACCGAGGCTTAAATGCAAGGTATGAGCAAATATGCGGAAGGATCAATAAGCCTCCTGTTGCTACACAGTATAACCAAGCTGAAATGCAGTTACTTACACGAATTAGGCTCTAGGCGCTTTTGTGATGTATTCACAACGTTTATTAGCGTAGTAGGGTGCTCGAAATCAGTACACCACTCTATCAGTAAGCTGAATGTATTTGTCATGTACTCATTGTTTTTGAGCTAACTACGTAGTTCTTACTCTATCCGCAGTACGGCTCTGTGAATCTTGGCTTTACGACATTACACCAGTTCCCCACGCCATATCACGTTGTCAGAGGTATTCAATTTTTATTCTTTACCGGTGCAATTCGGTAAGACACTGAAGTTGTATTCGATCATCGCTGGTCATCGGGGCTCATTTTGAACCGGTACTCATCACTGAAGACAGTTCTACTTCAGTTAATGAGATCCAACCTGAAGACGTATCGGGAGACAGGCAGGACAGCGATAGGATACGTACTTGACTTTCATCCTCCATCCAGCCCGACAGCCAGGAGTGGTGGTTTGGGATGCCATTTCTTTTCATAGATTGACCCCTTTGGTTATCATCACAGCACCCTTACAGCGCAGTGGCACGTCGAAGATAGCCTACGCCTTGTTTTGTTGCCCTTCATGCCAAGCCATTCTGTGCTTAAATTTCAGCAAGATATTGTCCGCTCGCACACGGCGAGAGTTTCTACTGCTTGTCTTCGAGCTTGCCAAATCCTACCTTGGCCAGCAAGGTCGCCGGATCTCTCCCCAGTTGAGAACATCTGGAGGATTATGGGAGGGCCCTCCAACTAGCTTGGGATTTTGACGATCTAACGCGTCGATTGGACAGAATCTGGCACGATAGCCCTCAAGTGGACTTCCAGCAACTTTATCAATCAATACCGAGCCGAATAACTGTTTGCATAAGGGCCATATGTCGACTTGCTCAGTTTGTGAAGCTCTTCTTCTTCTTCTTTTTAAATAAATGTCCGCCTCGTTAGCTAAGTATGAGCATTCAGGGAGTCTGAGTCACATTCGATTCCCGGCCGGTTAGAGATTTTCTCCGCTCGGGAACTGGGTGTTTTGTTGTACTCATCATCATTTCATTATCACTGTCACTCAAGTCGCCCAATGTGGCCTCACCTGAGAAGATTTGCAACTCGGCGGCCGAACTTCCCCAGGCTGGTATTCCCGGCCACCATATCATCATTTAATTTCAATTTTTCTTGAATATAACATCCTGTTTTTCTGGAACTGAAATCATTTGTTTATCTGTGCATCCACCTTTTTTTTTCTTAGAGTGTAGTTGCTGTGGATTACAAGTTAGTGGCTCTGGAGCCCCGAAAGGGGGCTCAGTGACGTCCTAGATGCATTCGACAGTATATAGGTGTTGAAAATTTCGGTGTCACGGCATTGTAATAATTTTATTACTTTGCTGTTGAAATTGTTGTATCAAACTTCTGACCTGGTGTCATGAAAGTTGTTTTGTGGGAAATTTCGTGCCCAGTGGGATGATACCACGTGAAAGGGTACAAGAAGTCAGCAGTAATATCGATGTAGTCGACAGATTTCATTGTATCTTCTGTAATAACCACACACCTTCGATAGCACAACCGACTTGTGTATGTCCAAAGGGTTTCTTCGAGTATGACGTACGCTGACATGAAGTGATGTAACTGCAAGCATAAATCATCTTCCCAGGCAGCTAGTTTCCCGACTTACATCGCCCAGCCACGATATTTCCGTGTTTGTTGCAATCGTGACCGTCGCTGGAGCCAAATCAACCAGGGCATGCGTATTTGTCACCTGCGAGGGAGCCTCATTTTCGAAGATGTGTGATCAACGATATGATGCCAAACACTTGTGCCTGCTTCAGCACTGTTCATCATTATTTGCTGTTCTACGTGTTTCTGCACATTCTGCTTAACATAAAAGACAGATCTCCAATGTCTAAGTTCTCGGACAAGCTGTGGAAGTCGAGTGACTTGTAACCCACTTTTAATTTGCTTTTCATTAATCCATTTTCGGAAAACACTTATGATATAGCAAGCAAACTTCGACGTTTCCCTGACACTAGTTGCCAGTAGACTGTTTCGTATCTGCTAAAGTCAACTTTTTCATGTTCTCCGTAAATAAAGTGCTGTTACGAAATACATACTGAGACTCCTGAGACATTTTCTTTATATGTCAATAATAACAGTGCAAACAGTTGTGCTGAGTAATTCAAACAACTTTGAAGGGTAATAAATTTTTGGTGAATGGGGAGAAATCACTAAGGTAGTCCGACAAGGTTTAATTTGGGACCCACTCCTATTCCTTTCATATGTGAACGACCTTAACGTTCATAAAGCGGAATTGGTACTTGTTCGAGTTAATACTAGAGTTACAATAAATCTAATTTGAGAGAAAGCAACAGAAGAAATACTTAACGGCGTTGTTCAAAGAATTATTAAGTGGTTCTCTGAAAATAGACTCTTCCTTAATTTTGAGAAAATACTCAAATTCTGTTCTGTACAACAACTGATGCAGCACATGAACAGGAGTCAGTAAACAAGGTAGAATGCTCCAAATTTATGTTTTACATCTTGATGAAAACTTGAACTGGACGAAGCAAATTGCTGAGCTGCTCAAACATTTAAGTTCAGCTACTTTTCTTGTCGTGTAATTCCTAATCTTGGAAACAAATAAATCAAACTCCTGACATACTTAACGTATTTGCACTCAATAATGTCTCACGGAATAGTTTTCTGGGGTAACTCATCATTTAAAAAATATTGCTTGTACAAAAAAGTGAGCGATAAGAATAACGTGTAATGTTCACCCGTGGTCATCATGTACGCACCTCTTCACAGACTTAGGCGTTTTAACTGAACCATCTCAATATATATACTCCTTAATAAATTTTTTCATAAATAATCCATCCCAGTTTGAGAAGAATAGTGATGTTTGTATCTCCAGCACTAGAGGGAAAAATCACTCATTATTACTCATTATTAAAGCTGTTAGTGGCTCAGATAATTTTCCCAATCACGTGAAAGGTCTGACACATAGCAAAGTAAGTTTTAAAATTAAAATCGTTTCTCCTGGACAACTCCTTATATTCCACGGACAAAATTTTCTTTAAAAGCTGGCAGCCTGTAAAACAAAGACACCTAATTTTTAAGTTTAGTTTCATGAGTAAGACTAAAAAATAATACGTCCATAAATGATAACACTGATCACCTATATGTATCCTGTAAACTGAATCGTTCCACATCATTTTGATAAAAGACTCTTTCAAATGATCTATGGAACACGTAACCGGGTAACTAACTCTATGTGACTCAATGGCGTAATGCAAGTGGACGCCTCGTAGGCAACTTGGTGTCCCTCTTATCACATTCATCATTCTCTTCCTCGTCCAGCTATTTTTATTTATTGTTGCACATATCATAAAAGAATGTAAACTGTACGTTTTTATCTGGATTATTGTGATTTATAAATGTAGTATTCTGTATTAGATGTAACTTTTAACATGCTTATCGCAATATATACAGGATGTTAGGCCTATAGGTGCAGATATTGTGACAATTGGTACCGTAATGCGTACCAACTTCAGTGTGTTAGGTATTTTTTCTCTGCGTGTAACAGTCCTCCCGCAAACAAAAGAAAAAAAAATGGCTCTGAGCACTATGGGACTTAACAGCTATGGTCATCAGTCCCCTAGAACTTAGAACTACTTAAACCTAACTAACCTAAGGACATCACACAACACCCAGGCATCACGAGGCAGAGAAAATCCCTGACCCCGCCGGGAATCGAACCCGGGAACCCGGGCGTGGGAAGCGAGAACGTTACCGCACGACCACGAGCTGCGGCCATCCCGCAAACACATCACATAATTTTCTACCTGATGTTCTCTGCACGGTCATAACTGCACGATGAATGGGACTACGCCACTCAGTAAAGAAAATCTGTATTGCATCCTTGCGTCCACACTTCGGTACCTGACCTGCTGTCAAGGGTAATGACTTGCTTGTGCCAGGCGTACATGAAGGTACTAACCAATGTAAAAACATACTACTTAAAATAGCTAAGATCATTAGTCTGCAAATGAAGTATATTCTGATATAACTTTGTTCACTACACTGTCCTCAGTCATCAGTAGCAGTTTCTGCTGTTATACCCATAACACCCGATGTAATGTAAAGTATATAAGAGGTCGTGCTGAAGAGTGATGTCTCCAGAATTTTTTATGTAAAAATTTTTAAATCTTTTAAAATAAAACAGGTGTTATTAACATTGTACAGCTCTATTTCTCAAGTCGACATATTTTGCAGCCCTCTGCTGCTAGAGGGATTCGAATTATAGCTTGTAACATGCCGATGTGTAACGTAACTATGTCGGTGTGTGGGAAACAGCGTGCTGAAATCGAGTTTAGAATTCGAAGACTTCGTCCACGCATGGAGCTTTCCATCATCATGACAATGCCAGACCACACACGAGCGCTGCGATATCCTCAACAGTCCAACACCGTGAGTTTACTATCATCGATCATCCTCCCTACAGTTCCGACTTGGTCCCATCCGATTTTCATCTGTTTCCAAAACCTAAAGAACACCTTCGAGGACTTCTCTTTGATGGTGGTGAAGCGGTGCAAGCAGAGGTGAGGCTGTCGCTTCGTCAACAACGTCAAATATTCTACAGTGAGAATATCAAGAAACTCCTTGGGAGAAATGTGTTCATCTCCAGGTGACTATATTTAGAAATAAATATGTAGACATAAAAAATAAAGATGTAGAATGTTAATAACACTTGTTTTATTTAAAATGCTGTATGAGTTTTCGCATAAAAATTCGGAGACATTACTTTTCAGCACGCCCTCGTAGAATGCCTGGTTAGATGTAAGAGAGGACCTGATGATCCCGATCTTACCAGGTTAAATAAATCCATACATAAGCTGTCTCAGAAATCCTAGTGAGGAAAGTTAACGAAGCATCCGATTCACGGGGCGCTGCTGACGAATCTTCACACCATCGAGAGATGAAGGGTGCGTTAAAGGCAGACTGATTCCCTGATCCGACCTTTCGGTTCCCAGGCACGCGCTTTACCAGTAGCGCACTTTTTCTTCTCCCTTCTCCTCTACAATCCCTACTTACGCACACCAATTTCACCTTATTCGTCGTCGGCTTCTCCTGCCATGAAAATAAATATCTTCTTCTTATTTTCGTCTCATAACTACTAAGTTCCTTCTTTCTTTATGGTCGTAGGTACCTGTTCTTGACGTGACATCATAATTTAATGTTGTACGTATATGTGTAAGACGAACTTAATTTTTTTATAGCAAAAATCTCTAACATATAAATTGACGTGAATTGCTTCTTCTTGATTAAAGAAAAAACATAAATAAATAACCATAATTTACAAAATATACATATGAAGGGAAAGGAGAGAGCTCAGATCCATTAAGTCTTGAAATAATTGTTATCTAATGAGATTATTATTGTGGATTAACTTCCTAGTAGATTTGATATGTGGCTTTGTAATTTTAAATTCTCTTATTCTCTGCCACTCTGTTCTTAGAACATTGTCAAAACTCTCCAGTTCTTTGTCACTTTCACTTACGATGTAGTGGATAATGTTTCCTATCAGCCGCAGTATGACATTTTGTTTCGTTGGCGAATGGTGTGTCTTCTCTTGTTTTAAAACTTCCGTTATCAGTATATGTTTTGTGTCTTTTCTGCTTCTTAAAGAGAGTTTAATTTTTGTCCACAGACGTATATGCTTATATTTTATGTACAGAAATCTTGATCCAGACAGTATATTTCTTCGCACAATGAAGAGTTACTAGTTTCGCGTGGTTTAATTGAGTGAAGCTTTACATTTGTTGCTATTGTTTCGTTCACTACCTGACAACGAGTTGACTGCACTTGAAGAGTTAAGTATTTGTTGAATATGTGTGCCCAAATCGCTGTCCAGTTTTTGACGGAGTATTTCCTTTCCATTGCAATTACTTTGGATTTACGGGACATCTCTACATTCGGAACTTATTATGAAAGTTTAGTGTCGTAGGCGGTCCAGTATATAAATGTATTCTATGTAACCCTGTCCAAGACGTGACTGATGTGAGATACATTCTCTGGTAGGCTCAAGCTTTGTACCGCATATGTTTCAAAATTGCAACTGTTAAACCATTTGTTAGCACTTTTGCTTCATTCCGCTGTCTGTACAAAAGTAAAGTATCACATCGCCTTTTTACATGCCACAGTCCTAATCTTCTTTCAATCTATGTAGAACGTTGACATTTTCAGCTTGAAGATATTATGTCGCCAAATAAACTAGCCTATTCCAGATTCCTATTTGCGATTACTTTTTGTACTGATACTATCTATGCCAGGTACTATATTTTTGTCCAAATATGATAGCTAATATTTGCAGCCAGTTTTCTTAAGCTGTTGCTTCAATTATGCTTTATCACGTAGATAAGAAAAATTCTATTTTTTGCAGCTGAATGTTTTATTTGTTAGGCACAATCTGTGTAGATGTTCATTTGCAAACAACGAATTTTTTTCTTGTCTGTATGATAAACTATAATGAAAATATGGTTACTAACAGCCTTCACTTTTTGGAATAGTGAAAGCTCTCTGTCTGGATTTTCCTTCGGTTTCTCTCTAACAACTCTCAAATCTTTCTTCAATGTTATTTTCATCCATCTTTTGAGCGTTGTAAGATTGCGCTCTTTTATGTTTATTTTGTGTGTGGGTGTGTGTGTGAGTGGGGGGGGGGGAATTTATTGCAAGGTTTGTGTTATCAGCTCGTCTGTGGGGTGGTGGTGATGGTTCATGTGGCGTTGCGAGTCAGTGAACTCATGACTAAAAGGTCGCGAGGAAGGAACTGACTCTGAAATTAAACCTGTATGTCACCCACCCAACTGAAATACTACTAGTTGCTACCCACAGTGAGGAGCTTCGGTTTAAAATCAACGATTTAGGAGTGTTTCCTATCCCCTTTTTTCTGCTTGGAATTCAATCTCATGTCGACGATGGGAACACTGTATATGATGTAACCTGTTACAATTAACTTACTGCCGCTAGTGTACTGTGGCTTGCAGGGTATACTAGAAAGTGTCAGAAGACAAATACTAGGGTTAGGGGTTCAATTCCCGGTTGGTTGTAACGTTATATTTAATTTAAGATGTTTGATTTAGAAATGAGAAATCCCTAAAAGAAGTTCGGAGGGTGCTGTGATGGAGCACCACAGAACCAGAGGACAGTAATTCAAGTTTTGAACTAGTTTGAGATCTGGTAGAACGCCTATATATACATTGTATTTGGACATTTAAATAAGGTAAAATACTTAGCATTGGAAACAGGGTGCGAATCTGTGTATGCTTCATTTTGTTAAAGGAAGGAGGTTAGAGTAGTTATCGCTAATGAAACATACAATTTATACTAAAATAGGAAAATTGTATATTGCTACAGCAATAGATCTGATGACTGATGAAATGTGCGTAAAAGTCTCGATGTACTTGGCCACCACAATCTGTGTCGATGGACAGAAGCCGACCGAAGTGGCTTCTGTTTCGCCTGGAGCTCGCGCAGCCATCCCAGGAGTATTCATTTCTATTGATTGTCGTTCTAACCAACTCTTGTGCCTCTCTCGTGACGTGACCACCACCGTGGCTCACTTTTCGTTCCGCCAAGGTTCTGGCGACCTCATACAAACTAAATTCGAGAAAAAAATTATGTGTGAGGTGGCAACAAAAACCTAGTTCGCTTACTTAACCTATGGCTCTATGTAATACATGGGAATGATGTGGAACGAGTTACTTAAAACGCAATATACCGGTCAGGACATTACTCTAACATTCTAAAAGTATGCAAACGATATTACCTCGTAAATGAAGTTACCTTCTATCAAGAATGAGAACATTCCGAGGGGCAGTATTCTGTTTCCATAAGGATAGCAGAAGTACAAAAATCGATGATATTTCGGATAAGAGAAGCTGCACTGGAAAATTTAGAAATTAGATGGTAACAGAGAGAGAGAGAGAGAGAGAGAGATCGAGAGAGAGAGAAGTATGAGTAAAGAAATTGACCGCTGTACTCTCGGAACATTTCCACTGGTGATTCAGTAAAGATAATCTGGTGCGGGCTATAAGTCGAACAATATTTCTCGTAATTATGTCCGAGTAAAGTGGTGTACGTATTAAGACACTGAATTTGCAAGCGGGAGAATCTTCCCTCTGTCCATCCAGATGTAAGTTCTCCACGATACGGTTTTCCTATATCACTCCAGGCGAATACTTGTATGGTTCGTTTGAGAGGACTTACGGCAGTTCTCGTCGGCATCCTTGTCCAATCCAAGCTCGTACTCCGTCCCTAATGACCTCCGCGTCGAAGGATTGTTAAGGCTTAATATTTCGTCCTACCTAACTAAAATTCAGATGTTTTGGAAAATTTAGCAGCAATCACGGTACCCGGAGGTAACAAAAGATTAGTCTTTTTCACAATCAGATTGTTGATTCGACTTGAGTACAATTTAAAATATGACGACTAACCCGTGCAATGGGACCATGAGATGCGTTTCAGAAATTATGGAGACACACACACACACACACACACACACACACACACACACAAACAAGCGCGTGCACGCACGCACGCATAGACATGCAAACGGTTGAGGGGGGGGGGGGGTTAGGGGGAGGGGACGCATACACATACAGACGGGGGGGGGGGGGGGGCGGGAGAAGGGGGAGGGGAGCGAGAAGAAAAGAGAAACATGCAGAAAGGACGAGAGAACTGTGTAAGAGAAGTAGCCGAGCGACAGCGAAGGACAAAGGGTGAAGGTCGCAACCAGTCGCAGCTTACGATCAAAGGGATCGTTAGTCACGCAAGGTAGCGATGCTGGGTAATACGAGTCTTAGCAGTATTAGTGACATGTTCCACACAAGTTGTATAACAGCAACAGGCTTTCGAGACCACACAGAGTAAAGATCACAGTGTAACCTCTAACTTCTGAAGTAGCTTAGTCCCCTTTGTGAGCACTGTATTAAGTTGATCCCTCTTCTTGTTAGTAATATTAAAATGATGTCTGTCAAGGTTACATCAACATTCATTTGCAGATGAATAACAAAATATAAGCCTACTTCAATGATAAAGCCTACATATTTACATGCACACCTAACGCTATAGAGAAACACACATAACGCTATAGAGAAAGCTATTTCATTCTTTGAGCAAATTGAGTTCCAAAAAGTATTTCAAACTCTCCTGCCTCCCTTTTGTCCTAGCCCCGCAAACAGAAATAAAATTCAGCAAATTAGATCTTCGCCAATTCTGATTTAGTGACCAACACGTCAACAGTCCAGTACGTTTTAAGATACTTTGGAAAGTTAGGGTCGTTTCAATTACAAAAATGTTTGCTGATAAAATTATAATATAAAATATATCCGATCTACTGCCAGTCTTTATTTCTGTACACTGAAGCACGTTTCGTATCCTGATGATATTTTTTCGGTTTTATATTGAAAAGTTATTCTCAAACAACATGTACTGCCTTAACTGAAATATGCCCCGTATTACTAGCTCAAGATTTTCTTCTGTGGCATTCCACCTGAAACAAAACAAAAGCATGTTCACTCTTTGGTCCTGCTTCATCTTTACTACTACGATGTAGTTTAACACGGCAAAAATACCGAAAGCTCCAGACTACTGGCGCTATCCAGGAATGGTTGCCAAGATACGTGTGTAACATTAGAATGTTTGATCAGTCAGTCCTTCCTATGCTAATCGAGAATGCGATCGGTAAGGTAACGTGATATTCACACGCTCTGTTTTCTTTATCAGTTTCTGTTTCACAGGCGACATAAACATCTCTTCTCGCATATCAGTACCTATCATCGTTTCGAAACTGTGTTACAAGAAACGATACATCCAATATTTTGGATGCATCTGTGCATAACACCAAATCTTTCTGTCTCTTTTTCTCCATTTCAGCAATATGGTTCTGTAACAGACTACCCAAATAACTTTAAATACGAACATTTTAGGTTTGTCTTTACCGTGAGTGTTATTGACATTAAATGAAACAACAAGTTTACTGTTACCAGTCACCGTTTCATTTATTTATTTCCACGACGCGTTTCAAAGGTTTAAACCTCCATCATCGGGTGGATTTACATTAGTTAGTATGACATATGTGTGTGTGTTGTGTTACGATTTTTTGGAGGAACTTGTGGCACTGTCTAGAGGAGAAACAAGACATTATTTCAGAACATGGTTTTGGGTTTCTTCTGGCAAAAAATTAAACTGATATCTAACGGTAAACATAAAATAAGTAAAATAGAGTACCTCCAGTGGTCACAGGTTCCTTTCGCTGTCGTAACACATCACATGTATACTGTCATATTTGTAAACAAATATAGCGTCTGGAATCTGCTGTGTGCAAGGTTCGTATAGCAAAAGAGAAGACATAATCGCAAAGTACAAAAAATATACACCGTAACAACATTATTACAGAATAATTATTTAAAGGATTTGGAGGTGTTTGTTTTGAGGTATCGAATACATGTGTGTGTACTTCAGGTGGCATATAAATTCGATTTTGACAAGTTAAAACAGCTTAAACTTCATACTCGTTTGTACAATCGGGCGAAATGTTAAAATGGCTTAAAACTTCATACTTGTTAATAAGGTGAAATGTTACAGACTTTAAATACAATAATCATATTGGCTACAGCAGTAAAATTATACATGAATGACAATATTTGATAGGGATTAATAGACAGATGTGAGAGGCTGGAGGCAGAAGTAGAGGAAGAGAGAGAGAAAGTGTGTGTGTGTGTGTGTGTGTGTGTGTGAGAGAGAGAGAGAGAGAGAGAGAGAGAGAGAGAGAGAGAAAGAGAAAGAGAGGGTGGAAAGAGTGGTTGTATGAGAGAAAATTTTACATGGCAAGGGGTCATTAGCTGCCTAAAGGTTGGGGTAATACATTGGTTAATGCTTTAAAATATGCAAATAAACTACGAGTGATTCACAACCAAGCTGCGTTAAAAGATAGATCAGAACCTTAACTATTGTCATCGTCGTAGCTTCTCTCTCGGCATATCTCAGATGTTTTCCAGCTGTCCAACAGCGAACCAGCATTCCTTTGTAGACTGATTGAATTTTCCCAGTAGCCTGTTAGTGAACCGAAGTCTGTCACCTGTGTTACCAACGGTTGAATCTACATTTCACACTCCTACAAATCGTTACACCCAGGTATTTGATGAGCTGACTGACTCTAATTGTGAGTCATTCGTATGTAGTCATAGTACGCAACATATTTTTCGTTTCGTGAAGTGCATAATTTTACATATCGGTACATTTAAAGCAAGTTCACAATCTTTGCACCATTTCGAAATCTTATCAGGAGCTGAGTCAATATTAATGCAGTTTTTCAGATAGTAATTTATTCTACATGACACCATCATCTAATAAATTCTGAGATTATTATTAACATTGTCTGCGATGTCATTGGTTCAAATGGCTCTGAGCACTATGGGACTCAACTGCTGAGGTTATCAGTCCCCTAGAACTTAGAACTACTTAAACCTAACTAACCTAAGGACATGCCCGAGGCATTATTCGAACCTGCGACCGTAGCGGTCGCGCGGTTGCAGACTGTAGCGCCTATAACCGTTCGGCCACTTTGGCCGGCTTGCGATGTCATTAATCTGCGACATGAATAACAACACACGTCCTTGAGGCAGGCCTGAAGTTACTTCTGCTTTTGTGGGTGACTCTCCACCCAAGATAAAATACTGCGTCCTGCCTACCGTGTAATTCTCAACCGAGTCACAGATTGGTTTGATGGCTCGCATAATCGAACTTTTGTTAATAAACGTTGGTGTGATACTGATTCAAATGATTTTCAGAGGTCAAGAAATATTACATCTGTCTGTGTGGCTTGATCTATGACTTTTAGGATGACAGGTGAGAGAAGTGCAAGTTGTTTAAGCTCAGAATATGTTGCAGTATTCTACAACCGAAGGATGTCAGTGAGTTTGGGCTGTACTTTTGCGGATAACTTCTGTTACCCTTGTTGTAGACAGGTGTGACCTGTGCTTTTTTCCAATCACTGGAGACAATATTCAAGAGATCTACGATATTATTATGGTTTAAATGAGACCCAACTCACATGCACATTTAGTATAGAATCTGACAGTGACACCATCTGGCGCTGAGGCCTTGTTTAATTTTAGCAAGCCTACCTGTTTCTTGTAATGTCTCAATTTAATATGAACAGTTTTAATACTGAAGTGACTGTTTGACACTGTGCGATGTATGCAGGAAACTAAGACGCTATAATCTTGCAGAGAGATATGAACAATACTATCATCTCTTACTTATATATAATTTTTGTTGTTATCTAGAATGTTAATTATTCTTACTATTGTTCTTCGGACTATTATTCTCGTTAAGATTATCTCGAAACTACTACTGCTATATATATATATATATTGTATCAGAGGAAATAAAAGAGCTCATCTCAACTCATTAATAGATGAGGCTCGAAATTAATTATTCTTCTACAATTACATTCTCATAAATATCTAGAGAGTTCCAGATATCTACGTTTACGTGCATTTGGAGAAACACTGGAGACGTGGCTAACGAACCTGCAATCACACGGCGATTCTTTACAGACTCAAGAACTCGCAATTAAATTGCGTTAACAGCGTTTTGCTAAGATTTCGTTACTCAACATAGTACGCGATCGACGCGTTTAGTTAACAGTACATAACTCGAAAGCCAACAGTACAAACCAAAATCTCGTCCAAATAATATTCTGACACAACATAAAACAACATACACCACCACAGAAAAATAAAATAATATAATATTGTCAAGCCCACCGACACTAATATCCATGTGATTCATCTTTGCCACATCCGTAGCCGAGGTCGCTAACGCACGCTGTACGGTTGCGCTCGACTACGAGATAAGCTGGTGCGAATCCTGGTGACGGATGAAATTTTCATTGCCAATATTTGACCGGCAAGGGAGGAGAGATGTTGGTTTCAAGATCCTTATCATCAGTCTTTGCACCAGTGTCCTGGATCAAGTCACAAATCTCTCTACATTGTCTCATGAAGTGAAGGCATGTGACTCATTCGATGATCGAAAGGGGACATTTAGCTCAATACCCCACGGTGCTATTCGAGATGGCACCGAGTTTCAACCTCTCCCTTCTCTCACCATAATTGTACAGCATAAACATGACACTACAATATATACACATCCATTACGCTCCTCTATACTCCATAAATACACATACAATATAAATCTCACGTATACGCAAGGAAAGGGGTTAATGTGCGCGGAGGAAGAACACAGGCGGCTGAACCTCTCCCGTAGAATTTCTCAGGTAACATTGCCATACAACATTTACATTTAACATCTTTGCAGTAGCAGAGTAGTAAACTGGAGCCTTACATCTATATCTTTCTTAGTAAGTTAATGCGGATAAGTAGGAAGAACAAACCTGAACTCTTTGGTTAAAATATTACTAGTTTCATGCTTTACACAATCAAGTCGTTTAAATATCTGGGCGTAACGCTGCAAAGCGATATCGAAAGAAACGAGCATATGAGGACTATGGTACGGAAGGCGAATGGTCGACTTCTGTTTACTAGGAGAGTTTTAGGAAAGAGTGATTCACCTTTAAATGAGACCGTACATAGGACGCTAGTGCGACCTATTCTTGAGTACTGCTCGAGTATTTGGGTTCTGCACTAGGTCAGATTGAAGAAGGAAGACATCGAAGCAATTCAGAGGCGGGCTGCTAGATTTTTTACAGGCAGGTTCGAACAACACCTAAGTGTTACGGAGATGCTTCGGGAAATTAAATGCGTACATCCGGAGAGAGGGCGACGTTCTTTTCGAGAAACACTATTGAGAAAATTTAGAGAACCGGCTTTTGAAGCTGCCTGCCGATAGAGAGCCTGTATATACTGCCGAACGATTCCGCTGCCGCGAACATGCACTGCGCTTAAGGACCACGAAGATATGATTCGAGAAATTAGGGTTCACATGGACGTATATAGACAGTCGTTTTGCCCTCGCTCTATTTGCGAGTGAAACAGGAAAGGAAATGAGTAGTAGTGGTACAGGATACCTCCGCCACCCACCGTAAGGTGGCTGGCGGAATATCTATGTAGATGTAGATGTAAAGAAACTGAGTTCATTATTTTTACGTTTGCTTTACTACTCCCAGCTTTAGTGCATGTATTATTCATGAGTGTCTGGACACTAACTTTGATACTACCGACGACATTATATACGACTAGATTTCCTTTGGGGTATGTGAGATATATTTCGAGAACATTCTTTTACTGCAGTCACTGAAGGCATTATCGATCGTCCTCTTGACAGCCAAATGCGTTCATTCAGCATTTCTCTGTTTACGGCCCTATGCTTTTTTTAATACAGTGTATGCAGAAGTCACTGTTTCTTTAGAAGTTTCTATGTACCAGGGAGGGAGCCTTCCATCACCAACTGTCATATCCGGTGCATAACCAGCGAAGTGGCGCAGTGGTTAGCACACTGGACTCGCATTGCGGAGGACGACGGTTCAAACCCGCATCCGACCATCGTGATTTAGGTTTTCCGTGATTTCCCTTAAATCGCTTCAGGCAAATGCCGGGATGGTTCCTTTGTAAGGGCACGGTCGACCTATCCTTCCCTAACACGACGGGATCGGTGAGCTTGCTGTTTGGTCCCCTCCCCCAAATCAACCTACTAACCAACTGGGTGCATAAGTATCCAGCCTGTGGTCAGCTATTCTTTTAAACTTGAGCCACAGTTCCGATGCATGCTCCCATTCAGAGGTTAATGTTTTAGTTACTCTTTGAGAATTGATACTACTGCCTCTTTATCTAACTTTACTACATATGAAAATCTTTCAGCTTGTTTTAGCTGTCCTTTGTACTTTGGTAGTTACTATTGCTACAACTACATCATAATCAACGTGGAAATCCTCAAATAGGTCAGCTCTATTTGTTTCCATCAATTCTAAAATATTTCCATCTTGAGTGGGCTCTCGAACTATCTGTTATATTTAGTTTTCAGAGAAGGCATTTTGGATTACTTGTCACGTCCATCATTTACAAAGCTGTGATTTTCTAAGTTAACCATTGGATTATTGAAGTCTCCTCCAATGATGATAGTACGATTGGGGAACATTTGTACTAGCGAACTGAGGTTTTCTCTAACGTTTTCGGTTACATGCGATAGTGAGTCTGGTGGTCGATACAGGGATCCGATTACAAGTTTATGCCCGCCCTTGATACTGAGTGCTGCCCAAGCAACCTTACATACAACTTCAATTTCTGTCTCACTGGATGTGAGTTTCTTATCTACTGCGACAAGTACAACAATTTTATTTTTCATTATCCTATCCTTTCGATTTACCCTAAAAATCTCATCGCTAAAAATTTCGGGTTTTAGCCAGATTTATGTACCTGTTATTATGTCACCTTCATTGCTTTTTAGGACTTCTTCTTGGGATTTTGTTGCTAATGCTTCAACAGTTGAGCACTAGGATTTAACTCGTTTCATCTGGAGAAGGAAGGCTGACATTTCTTTGAATCCTACGCTAATACTTCCGGGAAGTTAGATAAAATATGGATATTTACTTTGCACCAACGGAATGACAATCGATTATTTTTAATTGAGAATAATGACGCCATCCAGAGATTGTCACACAGTCGCCATCATGTCACGTATGCGCTCTACAAATGCGAGACCCTCTCAAGTCTTACTGGCAGCAGCCGTTTTACCTAGGAAAATGTCTCCCACAGTTGGAGACGAAACGCCAGACAGGAGTTACATCGACCATGGCCTCTCAGCCCGGAAGTTTTAAATGAAGAATCATAGATTGAATCGAACATGTCGTGTAATCGCGAGTATTTTTCCGAATGCATTTTGACATTATGCAGCATTGTGGAACTGTAGCACATTTACACAGATAATGTTGAGTGTCACAGCACTAAGCCGACTCGACTAAAAGCGACGTTATGGTCATGTGGCCAGCTTATAAGCTCATAATACGTATCTACACTGAAGAGCCAAAGAAACTGATACACCTGCCTAATATCATGTAGGGCCCCCACGAGCACGCAGGAGTGCCGCAACACGACGTGTCTGAAGTAGTGACACCATGAATCCTGCACGGCTGTCCATAAACCCGTAAGAGTGCGAGGGGGTGGATATCTCTTCTGAACAGCATGTTGCAAGGCATCCCAGATATGCTCAATAACATTCATATCTGGGGAGTTTTGTGGCCAGCGGAAGTGCTTAAACTCAGAAAGATGTTCCTGGAGACTCTCTGTAGCAATTCTGGACGTGTGGGGTGTCGCATTGTCCTGCTTGTATTGCCCAAGTCCGTCGGAATGCACATGACATGAATGGAGGCAGGCGATCAGACAGGACGCTTACGTACGTGTCACCTGTCAGAGTCGTATCTAGACGTATCAGGGCTCCCATATCACTCCAACAGCACACGCCCCACACCATTACAGAGCCTCCACCAGCTTGAACAGTCCCCTGCTGACATGCAGCGTCCATGGATTCATGAGGTTGTCTCCATACCCGTACACGTCCGTCCGCTCGATACAATTTGAAATGAGACTCGTCTAGCTAGGCAACATGTTTCCAGTCATCAACAGTCCAATGCCGGTGTCGACGGGCCCAGGCGAGGCGTAAAGCTTTGTGTTGGGCAGTCATCAAGGATACGCGAATGGGCCTTCGGCTTCGAAAGCCCATATCGGTGATGTTTCGTTGAATGGTTTGAAACGTCCCCTTAGAAAAATTATTGAATTACTGTGCTGGTAAATCCCTTACGTTATTTGATTTTCAAACAGCTGAGCAAAACTGAACGTACTCAGACATTTCGCTCTTTACCTATTCTGATCAACACTAAACTGACACACAATATTTTTAGCTCAACGCAATCTGACTTTTAATAATCCCTACAAAAGAATGGCCCTGACTAACATTAACCTATACTTTTCACAAATCACTTACCTCACAAAAATCTTCGTTACTCGAACTACTGTATACGGCGAGCGTCACTACTGCCAGCTAAATAAAAGATTCAAACTACTGAAGGCACTAACTGCTGATAGGCATAGTTAGCAAATGAAAGATTTTGATAGGGAACAAACAATGTATTTACCTTAATAGTGTTCAAAAGTCATAATATATATATAGCAGTTAATGACATCCATTCTTACAAATGTACTGTTTCTGATGGACACACGTCCAGATCATCCGCTCTCAAAAATCCGCCACCTCACTTCCCTACATCCACCACTGCTGGCGGCTCACCTCCAACTGCGCAACGCTACGCGCTGTTTAACATCCAGCTGCCCAACACTACAATAGCCAACAAAAATGCAAACCAGCCACAGACTGCACACAGCACAGCCAGTGATTTTCATACAGAGCACTATGTGGTGGTGGCGTTACCAATATAAGAACCTAAACAGCCTACTTACAGGTTCACATGCTGGAACTTGTTGATGGCCCGGCACTGAAATCTGCAGCAATTTGCTGAAGGGTTGCACTTCCGTCACGTTCAATGATTCTCTTCAGTCGTCGTTGATCCCGTTCTTGCAGGATCTTTTTCCGGCCGCAGCGATGTCGGAGATTTGATGTTCTACCGGATTCCTGATATTCACGGTACACTCGTGAAATGGTCGTACGGGAAAATCCCCACTTCATCGCTACCTCGGAGATGCTGGGTGCCATCGCTTGTGCACCGACTATAACACCACGTTCGAACTCACTTAAATCAAGATAACCTGCCACTGAAACAGCAGTACCCGATCTAACAACTGCGCCAGACACTTGTTGTCTTATATAGGTGTTTCCGACCGCAGCGCCGTATTCTGCCTGTTTACATATCTCTGTATTTGAAAACGCGTGTCTATACCAGTCTCTTTGTGGAGCTTCAGTGTACATCTTTACCAGCAAGACATTCAGGTCTCTAGAGACGTACGGTCAGTCACGGAGACAATGACTCTTACTAGATTTTGTCTTTATTCTTAATGCTATCAAAGAAAACTGAGGTGGTGTTTTTACTAGCCATAGAAACTGCAGATAGCCATATATTGGACTACTAATCGAAAATGTCAGAATCAGAAACTTTTACTGCATTGAGGTACACAGGGAAAATCGTTATATAAAGCTCCATTCACATCTGGATATGCTTAAAAAAGGATGGTTACATTGCATCTAAGTGTAGGCGACCATATATAGCATACCTAATCCTATGCACAGAAGTAGCAGTTTAGCAAGCGAATGCCTACCTAGCAGTTTCCACCAAAATTAAGTCTTAAAGCTGGGATAGAATGGATTGAGGGTTTGACCCCGTCCAGAGACCAAAAAGCACCATTTACAGATGTAGTCTGTGCCAACTACTTGCATGTAGTATCAATTAACAAATAAATTACGGAGTAGCTGCTGTGTGATAATTACCATTGTTCTGCAGTTTGTCTACTGGCAGAATATGCTCCTAAGCACGGTTAATGTGGCATGTATACAAGAAAGAAAACTGGAAATTGAGGACATCGAAGGCATGAAACGAAAAACTGGTGTATATGACGCAGAAAAGTGCCATAAAGGAAGAATATGTAAAGTACAATTGGAAAAAAGGAGAAATTATTAGGAAATGTGCAAGCAAGGTTTACGTAGCTTTAAACACCGGGAGATATTAGCATTTCCTGTCAATAGAAGTAATAAGTAGCCATACGTTGGAGTACTGGTCGAAAATGTCAGAATCAAGATAATTTACTGCGTTAAGAGCTACATGAAAAGTCTGTTCATAACGCTCCATTCACATGTGGATCTGCTTAAAAAAGGATGATTGCATTGCATCTAAATGTGACAGACTAGATGTTGTACACCTATCAACACAACAATTGTTTTTTCAGAGCTTAAAGCCAGTGGAATAAAAGCTTTTAACGGCAATTTGTTCGCAAAAATTGTTAATTTAAAGTTCTACACGGGTATACGACGTTGGAAGCGGCAGCCTGCTGCCATATTCCAATGGGGTCCCTCTCTGTAGATGGTAAAATGCCACTCATTTTAATATGTAATTTGATGTACACATCTCATATGGAAATTGTACACTTTTTTCCTAGCTTCCATGCTCTGCGCTGGCAGACCCGACTGTGCACAGGGCGTGTTCAGCACAGACGCCGACAGCTAACTAGGCCCCAGCCCCAGTTTGGTGCGATAGTGCATACATTGTGAGAATACACATGCGAGCTCTCAATATTGTGAACGCTGTGGCGTGATTCCTTTTCCAAAAATTTTGTATGTGGGCCATGGCGATGGGTTGGGTCCCGCAAAAAGTACAACTGCGCTGTGGTATTTCACCGTACAGAAGCAGCTAGCCTGCCACTGGCATGCGTATGCAAAATGTCAGGAACTCAAATCACGCCACAGAATTCGCAGTATTGAGAGGACTCATGTGCATTCTCAATAGGCTTTCCGATTAGAGCAATAGCTACTTACAGTTTATTTGACTTGCATATAGCTAAACTGTAATGAGAGTGCACTGCATCAAGATGCTTGCTGGCCACACATGGTATCTGACACTCATCGTCAAGGTTAGTGAAATCTCAGTATGCATGTGGCGCAGCTGGCGAGTTGAGAGACAGGCGGGCACAACTCGTGAAATACATTCAGCATGGAGCTGGCTGACTGCTTGACATCCAGGTGCTGTACAGCGTCTGTCTCTGTGTTAATTTATGGGTATGCATTAAAATGTTGTGCCGATAATGAATGCGGAACGTGCGTTATTCCAGTATTCCTGAGGAAAAAAAAAAGAACGACGATTTTCTCACCTATCTGGAAGGCTGTCTATAGTGGGTAGCTCAGCTAGCAGTTTTGGGCATGTTAGATATTCATGACGTCAACAACGCGTGTCCTGTGTATTTGGTGGGGATGTCACATGACAGAGCGAATTACGTTGCAGATCCATGGAACATTTTTTTGCTGTAGGTATCGCTTTACTGTCCGAGGGTGTGCCGGCCTGAGTGGCCGAGCGGTTTTAGGCGCTTCAGTCTGGAACCGAGCGACCGTTACGGTCGCAGGTTCGAATCCTGCCTCGGACATGGATGTGTGTGATATCCTTAGGTTAGTTATGTTTAAGTAGTTCTAAGTTCTAGGGGACTGATGACCTCAGATGTTAAGTCCCATAGTGCTCAGAGCCATTTGAACCATTTTGTCTGAGGGTGTAAAAGACGGGCGATGGTCGTACTTTCTTTCCAGACTCTTTGGTAGGTAGAAAAAGTCTGTATTTATAATGGAGTCAGCGTCTCAAATCGTGTTAAAGGCAGCCATGAAACGTGTTATTTTAACGTAGGGCAGCTAATTCTACCATTTTTTTTACCTTTGCATTTTGGTCTATTCCACCACTTTTTATGGCGAATCACACTTGATAAGGACGACATGTGGACATGCTAACGTGATTTTCGGTGCACCCGCAGTGCAGTAGTACAACATCTACTTCTCGATTGTGTAGGATAAATACTGGAGTTTAACTTGACGGTATTGTGGAAAAATGTGCTTCTCCTACTGCATTAATATAACACCTGAACTGTGGCATAGGCACTGGTTTACACATGACATCTGACAGGCTAAGATTGGCAAAACTGCGAGTTCAATCGAGTATTCAACGCAGATGTGCACAGAAGGCAGTGCAAGACGTGTTTTCTCCTAGCAATGGGTTCGAACTCTTATTCAGAGCTGATATTAGTGTAAAAATCAGTTACAGTTTCCGGATTAGCTGCCGCTCAACTACTATGACGTCATTATTTTATACAGTCGAAGTAGTTTACCTCACCATTTTTTTTACTCTGCTTCTCACTCCAGCAACTTATCTCCTCGCTACAGAGCACAGGCCTCGAATAGAGAGCAAAGCGCATGATTGATAAACAATACATGGACTTTTGGGCACTAAATTAATTATGGGTCTCAGTAGTGCATGTTGACCTTGATGTCACATGACGTCGGCGTAACGCTACATGACGCTCGTGTTACACATACATATCACCGTCACGACCCATGCATACGCCTCATATACGTCAGTGCGATGCCATCAACAAATTACACAAAGTAGCTAATACTCTGCTTCTAACTGTGTTGGTTAAGATATGAAAACTTGCAGTAAGCCATTGATTACGTTGATACTGGCTAATATTTTACATGGGATGGCACGCTAGCATGCATGCGTGGACACACACACACGCACGCACGCGCATGCACACACACACACACACACACACACACACACACACACACACACACACACACACACACACTAAATAATTAGCTTGAGGGACTAAAATTTTTGCACATTTTACCATGACTTCATACACTGTAATGTTAAAGTATCTTACATTAATATTTACCACCATTTTTCACATTTTTCAGAATATCCTATGACGTCATTACTTTATACTGTCAAAGTGTCTTATGTTGCCTTTTTTTTAAGTCTGCTGCTAACAGTCTTCTCGCTACAGCGAATGGCGAAACGTCATATAATAGGAATAATAATAAAAAAAAGTTAATTTCTTTTAACAAATGCCCACATCCAAATCCTCTCACTGCAGAACACAGGCCTAGAATGGAGAGCAAATTACCTAGGGGCAGTGGAGCTCTACAGGTATTGGATGAGAGAAACAGCGCATGATTGATGAATAATTCAGACCGTTCGGATACTTTTTGGGACAGGCTATATTGCGACATTGTGAGTAGTTCTTGCTCGAATGCTATTGGGCGAAGACCTACACGTAACGTCAGGCTGCTAATTGTTTACATTGCACACATCTTATTCTGCAAAAATGGATGCATTTACACAGTAGCATAAACTGTTCAGTTTTTTTGGTTGGTACACCTGCATTTTGGCGTATCCTACGAATTTTATCAATTTCCAAGTTTGATGCCCTGCCAAATTTCGTACTTTACAGCCAATTTTAACAATTTGCAGATTTGGAATCCTAGCAATTTGCCTATTGTACAGCCAATTTCCGGAATCTGTGCCACTCGACTACCGTTTTGCAGAATCTTACCTAGCAATTTTTTTTACTCCGCTTCTCACTACAGCGCCTGATTCCCTCACTACAGAGCACAGGCCTAGAACAGAGAGCAACAGCGCATAATTAATAAATAATACAGGTACTTTTTAGACCTAAATTATGGGACTCAGCAGCACATAGTGACGTTGACGTAAGTGAGGCTGACGTGACGCTGGCGTTACGCTAATATTACGCCGACATAACACCGGTGTTGCGCCAATGTTACATCGTCGTGACGCCACACATACGCCACGTATACGTCTGTGCGACGCCATCAGATCATTTGGATACTTTTAGGAAAAAAACAATAATTTACTGTAACAAATACCCGAGCACTGGATTATAATGGAGGGAATATTGCTCGAAAGCTGTGGGGTCCCTTCATCCTCGAAGTGCAGACAGAAGATGATAGCGTACACACAGGCGAATTATAAAAATTTAAATTGTTGGAAGGGTGGGGGGTAGGGGGGGGGGAGGGGCGCTTGCCCGTCATTGGTGCCCTGGGGCCGTGCAGCGATTTGCTGAGGGCGGCGACAACGGCAAACTGTTTTAACATGGCTGCATGCACATTAAGCGCCGATAGTAGTCCTGCACATTACTTCAGTTTTCTTGCATTATGAGTTGCGTGAAATGATTCCTACGTTTCTCGTGTACTGTGTAGTATGTGCGAGCTATAAGCACTAATGAACGCGATATCTCTGTTGACATTACTAAAATATCTTTGTGGCTGTTCTGTAGACGATCCTGGCTGGAAGTATGCACTGTGCTTGCGAAATTATACTCATTACATAAGTCATGTGATTACGTCTCATATTAAGGGCTGATCATATATAGTTTATGCAGTTTACGTTATGTGTTTACAAATATCATACACATTAGTTATTATAAAGTGCACCGAGGCTCTTGGCAATGAAGCCAGTAACACTTAGTCGTCGAACTTACACTTAAAATACGTGCAAACTATTCTCACGAGGTCACAGTCATAGGTTTCGCCAGCTCACAGCTTCTCTACAATACAGCAGACACGCGACTGGCGGCGGCGGCGGTGGTATACTGTTTAAACAGCACTGCATGCAAATTAATTAGAGCGATGATGCAACGCGCGGTGGTCGATTGGGGGGAAGGGAGTGGGGGAGGGAATTCCTGGAATGTTGATGCTGCTCTCATCGAAATATAACCAGCACAATTACTTGAGCACCAGGTGCTGACGGATGATGACGTCGGCGGTTTCGGAAATGCTAATGCTGATATCATAAATTCCAGGAATGCTGATGTTGATGTCAATAATATGAGCTCGTATGCTCACTGATCCACTAGATATAACGCCTTGTAGTGATAAAAGTGTTTTATGGAAGATTAGGAAAAAGCAAAACTAAAATATCGTGACGCGAAATCAGTGGAGGCAGACACAGTTTGATGATTGTACCGCTTGCGCTAACTCCGCTACTCGATGCGATATCGTAGGTCTTCACCAGGATCATTGGATTTTGAACCTCGATTTCCCAAAAAAATTTCAGAATTGCATCATACTAGGCTAACCTTTAGTACATCTATGCACGTGAGCTTCAACCATGCGAAAGACAAGCAAATTCGGCGACCCGCTGTGTGTATGGCTCCTTTGAAAGTTACCAGTAGTGGCTCTGTCACGTACTTATAACCGATTTCAACAACTGGCACTCTAGTAAACTTCTAACTACGTAACTAATAATAGTACCAACCTCTGTTTTCTGCAATAGAGGAAGCAGGGCATATGAAGAGTGGAAAATGTCGAACGTTCTGAGTAGCAAATCTCACATCTGTCAGGAGAATCAAATAACAATGTATCTCTTTTTGTACACAATTTATTTGTATAAAAAATGAGAAGGTATTCTGATACCACAGAATCATGCTGCTTACCTCATCAGTGCAAAAAAATAATGAGACAAACTAGAAAAATAAATAATTTGTCATGGACGTTCTAAATGCTATACTAGGGAACTCACTTGTTCTAAGTGATAGTAAGAAAGTTTGTGTTTCAAGTGCCATTAATACGGAGACACTGTGTTTCATTTCTGATAAAGCAATACAGCAGCAACGTTTTAATTAGTAGAACTGTAAAACCGAAATTTCTCATATTTAAAAAATTTTTAACAATAGAATAACAAAATTAAATTTAAAAAATCTCTCAGTAATGACTTTTCTCCGTACACAAATCCACTCTTGGGATCTGCTGTAGGAGGGTTTACCCTAGAGCTCCTTGTGATGTTGAGGAAGAAATGGTAACATCGTCAACAGGTCTTTCTGTCTTGTGGCCGAGCGGTTCAAGGCGCTTCAGTCTGGAGCTGCGCGACCGCTACGGTCGCAGGTTCGAATCCTGCCTCGGGCATGGGTGTGTGTGATGTCCTTAGGTTAGTTAGGTTTAAGTAGTTCTAAGTTCTAGGGGACTAATGACCTCAGATGTCAAGTCCCATAGTGCTCAGAGCCATTTGAACAATTTTTTTATTTCTGTCTTGCAACTGATAAACATGGCTGGTCTTTCAGACGAAGTACAGCATGGCCTACCTCAGTCACGGTAGTTCCTCTTTTGAGTACATTGACTTTTTCCATTCTTCTGTTTCAGAGTAAGAATTTTTAATAGCTATTTCAGATGTGTGAATGTGAGACACTTTGATCACACTGCGTTTGGAGATATTGCACACCTACGTTGACAATAATGTTTCAACAGCATCTTTAACATAAAAGAAGTCAGCTGCATACATTGGGCTGAAATGGAATGGGTTCTTAGCATTAGCTAACTAAACAATCTTGCGTAAAATCTGTGCCCACCGACCAAAATTTGTGTGGTATTTCTTCAAACCCTCCAAGGCAAAATCGAGGAGATCTTGACGCATGGCATTTCGAACTCCAGACGGAAGCATTTCTTGGCACAGAGATCATGCGCCATCTGGCAATGAATGTTAGAAACATTTCCTCCATGATTTCCCCTTGCATGAAGTCTATGGACAAGTAACAGAGTACTGTTGAAATGAATTGTTCGTGTGGCATTGCTGTCCAGGAGGCCCCATCCGGGGAAGTTCGGCCACTGGTTGCAAGAATTATCTCAGGCGACGCCACATTGGGCGACTTACGTGTCGGTGATGACGATGAAAGAAGATGAGGACAGCACAACACTCAGTCCACGGGCAGAGGGAATCCCCAACCCGGCCGGGAATCGAACCCGGGCCCGCTGCAGCTAAGCAGGCGGACAGAGTACCGATAACGCTGTAGCACTGAAAACACATTTCGTGAAAAAATTGTACTTAGAACGTTAGACATTTCCATTCTTAATCTGATTTTGTAACTCAGCACTCTGGTTCTGCAATGATGATTAGGTGGGCTCGTTGGTCGTCGCTCAGTAAAGACTTCAGTACTAACAAAATTAACTCAGGCTGAAAACGGCGTGTAGCAAATACTGGTCCCAAACAGAAGAAATCTATGCACGTTTGATGTTAATTCTTATGATTTAGGTTTCTGCAATCTATAGGTGTTCGTGGATATTGTGCACTCGCCACTCTATCGTGCCATTCAGTGTAATGAGTTGAACGTAGGTATTTCCCTGATTTATGTTGAATGTAGAATTATGTGCACTTACTCTGATAATTCGGGTCACTTTGAGCATACTGTTTTCTGAAGTAGACCATTGACACTGACGTTGAAGTAATTACCAAGAAAATGGGCCCTATTACGGTTTCACATGCAGCCCTTCCCGTAAATGTTTGCTACTTTGAATAAACGCCCTGTTTCTAGAATCTGTACTACAGCATAAACTGCTCCCCGTGTGAAATAGTTTACCATATTGTCCTGAGGAACTTTCTTCATGTATCTTTGATATACAGCAACATTAGGGATTTTAAAATGATTCGGGGTTTATGAGCTGGATGTAAGTCGCACGTGTATATCAATCTGTCTCGAAGTTTAGTCCAGGACACCACACCCCGGTTTTCAGGGCGAACTTCAACGAGGTCATCATAAAAGTATACAGGGTGTCCCGGCATGAATGATCAATATTCAGGGATATGACAGGGAAGATCATTCTAACCCAAAATGTTTAGTAAAAATGGCCTCTAAAATGCTTACCTTAAGAGCTATTGGCACTTCTTCATCTTTGCTACTATGAAACACATATTTTCTACTGAACAAGGGCCTCCTGGGACACGACGTGTACAGGGCCTCTACGATAACTGTTTACAACGCACCATAGTGGTGTAGAAGTCCAGACGAACAAACTAATAGAGGACAGTTGTGAGCTAAGAAGCCTAGAAACGGCTTCAAATTGGCCTACAAATATCACCTAAGCTATAGCTCACGCGCGCCAAGCTAGTTTTGGCTAAAATCGACCTTGAATATTAAAAGTACCTTGCTCTTATAAAATGTGAAATCGACGTTCATGTAAATTTTACCTCAAAATATTGTTAATTTTAACATCATAAAATTAACAGTGAAATTCTATTGTTTGGCGTTCTTACGACGAGACTACTGTGCTTGTAAGGTTTAAATTTAGATCGGATTGTAAACGTAATTGGTTTTTTCATAATGTTTAAAAAAGTTATTTTTGTTTCATTACCTTCATGGCAAAGTTTAAATTTATAATGTTAACGAAATAACCGATTAAGCCATGGCGGAATAGAGGGAGAAGATATTGCAACTTACACGCGGCGCGCATGGATCATAACTTAGGTGGGTTGTATAGGCCAGTTTGAGGTTGTTTCCTGGTTCGATAGACTGCAAGTGTTCTATATTAACTCGTTCGTCTTGACTTCCCCTAAGCCATCATGGTACGTTGGAAACAGATATCGTTTAGACCCTGCACGCAGTGACATCTGAAGCTGTCGGTCTAACCCAACAGTTCTTACTCCCTTCACTCTGCTGGTAACTGCCGAAACTAATGTAAAAACTGCCACCTCAGGTGAGGCAACCACATGTATAATGGTGGCTTGTACTGTCCGAGGTACCCAGTGTCTTTTTGACTCAAATCATTGTACATACAATTTCAAATGACACTGCAGGCCAGTTTTAAGCCTGATTTCAGTGCATCGAAACAGAATTCGGAGACCATCATAGATTGGCGGTTCTCTTTGCATGCAAGTCACGTTGATAATATATTGATTGAACAGGGCTGACATGAAGACAGAAGGGCCAAAACATACAAAAACGAAAATCACTATAGAAATGCCCAAGTAAAAATTAAACAGGATATGGTTCATATGTATACCAAATGATTGTGTCGCATGTGAAATGCAGTGACATGTACTGCTGTGGAGGAAATATGGGGCTCGCAAGAGCTGTAGCGCACAATACCGTAAGCGGCGATGATTGCTGTCTGCGCCACTCACTGCTGACAAATAAGATAACTCTCGTTCTATCTGGATTGAACTTCGCCAATCAAACTCTCCCTACACCTTGATGAAGTCAAGGACTCCTATTCGCCCCTAGTCGGCGTGGTACACTGGTCAGATAACCAGTCCACCGCAATGCTACTCAAAATTCGCTCGCAGGCGTTTAACTATAACTCTGTCCGTTCACACCGCACAATAAGGGTGGCGGCCAACACAGTGAACAACGTTTAATCGCAAGGACTCAATATAGAGTCGCACTTCGATTCGCTCTCGACAGAGGTACTCTCCCAGTGAAGTACTGAGGAGAGACTTGTTCCTCGCTCTTTGAGTACACGTACGAGCGCGCACGCTCTCATTACGTGTTCTCGCTCCAAGAGTGATAACAGAACGGCCCCTCTCCACACCAGACGTGAAGGGGTATATCTTTCCGTCTCTTCCATTACTCCTTCAGCTGAAGGCGTCAGAAATATCGTCTGCCAATCAGCATCGCTCTTCTAAAACGGTAGAATGACGTTTGGTTTACGGCGACCAATCCAGAAATCTGTAGCATCGGCATTTGGCGTTCGCTGTCTCCCTGTGAAAATCTCTGAAACTGCGTGCTATATTTGTAAAGAATGCGTAGGTTGGGCGCTCCCACGCAATGTAGCGGAATTTGCTATTAAGCCGAACATGGGGTCGTTCCCCCTTTCACGCGGGCACACGCTGTCTGCTCCACGGGCGGCCGCCGGCCGACGTAGATAGCTCCCTGTGAAAATCTCTGAAGGGACTGGCGTACTGGCGTGCGGTGTTTGCCTCTCCCGAACTAAAAGCTTTTGTGACCGACGTGTCTTGAATGTGTGTGTGTGTGTGTACGCCAGTCTCGAGTATTTCAACCACGGTGCACACTTGCGATTTATTAGTTATTTGCATATCGTTTACATGAATTCATACAACATTGACTTTATCTTATTGAGTTTGGGTTCGAATGAAGCGTCTTGATGTGCGAAATATGATTGTGAGGGCGGAATATGTAAGCAATGAAGGTCAGGAGACCACGACATCTAACATCACAATTCTCTATTATTCAAATCTCGTATAGCGCGCGGAAAGAATGAACACCTATATGTTTCCTTACGAGCTCTGATTTCCCTTATTTTATCATGGTGATCGTTCCTCCCTATGTAGGTCGGTGTCAAAAAAATATTTTCGCATTCGGAGTAGAAATGATACACGATTTGGGCTGGAAATTATTAAAAGAAAGGCTTTTTTCGTTGCGACGGAATCTTCTCACGAAATTCCAATCACCAACTTGCTACATCTACATCTACATTTATCCTCCGCAAGCCACCCAATGGAGGTGGAGGGCACTTTATGTGCCACTGTCATTACCTTCCTTTCCTGTTCCAGTCACTCAAGTGGCAGTGCCACTCAAGTGGCAGACTCTGCAAGAGAGAGCTTGCTGTCCATGTTTCTGGATGAGGTATCGAATATATTGCTTCCCTCTACTTATACCTCCCGAGGAGATCACGAATGTAAAATTAGGGAGATTCGAGCGCGCACGGAGGCTTTCCGGCAGTCGTTCTTCCTGTGAAACATACGCGACTGGAACAGGAAAGGGAGGTAATGACAGTGGCACGTAAAGAGTCCTCCGCCACACACCGTTGGGTGGCTTGCGGAGTATAAATGTAGATTAGATGTAGATGTAGATGTAGAAAGTTGCTGATTGGAATTTCGTGAGAAGATTCCGTCGCAACGAAAAAAGCCTTTCTTTTAATAATTTCCAGCCCAAATCCTGTATCATTTCTGTGACACTCTCTCCCATATTTCGCGATAATACAAAACGTGCTGCCTTTCTTTGAACTTTTTCGATGTACTCCGTCAGTCCTATCTGTTAAAGATCACACACTGCGCAGCAGTATTCTGTATAAAATAAAATAAAATAAAACAAACGGTCAAGCGTAGTGTAGACAGTCTCCTTTTCATCATCACCGTCATCATTCGTGACAGTTGCTAGATTTGATTGAGTTAAACATTGGACTGTGTAAAATTGGGACTTTGTACGGGCGCTGATGACCACACAGTTGAGCGCCCCACAAACCAAACATCATCATATCTTTACATAGCAGTACCTATTTGATTGTTATCCGCGGCACCCTTACAGCCAGTGATACGTCGACGATATTCTAGTCTCCATTTTGTTGCCCTTCATGGCAACCTATCCTGGGCTTACATTTTAGCGAGATAATGCTCGCCCGCACATGGCGAGAGTTCCTATTGCTCGTCTTCGTACTTGCCGGACCCTACCTTGGTCAGATAGGTCGCCGGATCTCTCGTGAACTGGAAACATTTGGAGTATTATGTGCAGGGCTATCCAACTAGCTAGAGAGTTTGACGATCTAACGCGCCAGTGAGACAGAATTTGGCACGATATGACTCTGGTGGACATCCAGCAACTCTGTCAATCAATACCAAGCCGATTAAGTGTTTGCACAAGGGCCACAGGTGGACCAACGCATAATTGAATCGCTCTGTTTGTGAAGCTTTTTCTCTTGAATAAATAATTCGATTTTTCTGAAATTGTAATTATTTGTTTTTTCTGAACATGTACATCACATCTACCAATTTCCGTCCCGTTAGGATAATTCCTTCTTGGTGCATCATTTTTTTTGTCTTAGAGTGTATTTTGACCTAGCACGTCGATTGAAGTGCCTAAATTGCTTCAAAAGAAAGTGTCAAGCTGAGCAGTGCTTTTGCATCAGATTTGGTTGGTTTAGGTCATGGAAGCTAACTCCCAGAAAATGTATTACATTAATGGGAATAATAGGTTATTCTGACTTCCCATAAATATCAATAATGTTAGGTATAATTTCTGAACAGGGAAACAGATTTGAAAACTTGTGTCCACACTTATTATAAAAATGGCTGTTCCTATTTATGTATGTATGCTCCACATTTCATCCTAAGCCACTGGACCGATTTCAACCAAACTTGGTACACATATCACTTACGGTCTGGAAAGAATCGATGTTAGCATAAGAGCCATCTACCTATCACGGGGTGAAAAGCAGCATAGTCCATGAAGCGCGAATATCCCTACTTTATTTATACAGTATTTGAGAATGAGAGCACCTAGTGACTTGCAACAAACTGTAGACGCAATTTCAAACATTTAAGAAACTTTTCTCGCTGACAACCGTCACAAAATGATGAAAGGGAAAAGATCATCGTTTACTACATTTTCGCTGTTCATGCGTTAAAACTGTCACATGAAGCATGACATTTAATTTATTACTTCTTTACTACTAACTGTATTCGCGACACATTTTGCAGACATTATTCACATGTATCACTCAACTTACCAGCAAAATTATGTTATTGTACGACATATAATTCGGAAGATATGACGTCATAAATACTGAGATGCGTGAAAAACTGCCACATCACGCACGACGTTTAAATTTATTATCTCTTTACTACTTACTCTATTCACAGCACATTTCACAGACAGTAGTCAAGCATACCACTGGACTTACCTGCAAAATTATGTCTTTGTACGACACATAGCTCAGTAGATACGATGCCATAAACATTGAGCTGCGTGAAGATGAAACATAGGGCGAATTTCGCTAGAGACGTGTACAAATCCATGTGAAATATGTTAAATATATGTGAAAAACATTTGAAATGTGTATACATGAGTAAAAACAATGGTAAAAAGCTCATCCTAAGCATTTGGAACGATTTCGACCAAATTTATTACACTTATTAGTTACAATCTGGAAAGAAATACTGTGGTGATAAGAACCGCCAGTCTTTTATTGGGGTGAGGGTGATAATGTGGAGAGAGAAGAGGTGAGGAGGAGATGGACAGACAAAGATGGGAAAGGTGGAGATGATCAAAGAGAGGAGGGAGGTGGACATGGACGGAGGGAGGGGAAGGGGAAATAGACAGAGAGATGGGAGAGGAGGAGATAGAAGGAGAAAGGAAAGAGGAGGAGATGTACAGAGACAGGAGGAAGAAGAGATGGGCAGAGAGAGAGGTGGGAGGAGGAGATGGAGAGAGGAAGCGAGAGGTGGAGATGGACACAGAGAAGGGAGAGGAGGAGATAGAGAAAGAAAAGAGGAGGAGATGAGCAGAGAGAGGAGGGGAGAGGATATGAACAGTGAGAGGGGGGAGGAGGATATGGGCTAATAGATGACTGGAATAAATACATACCAGGGCAAGTAAAAGACTGATGTGAACTGAGACCGATAATTTCAAGCAATTTTTTGCTGTAACCGAAATTGTCTGTTATGTAACATCGGAATCAAATTTTATTACGCGACAGTTTAGGTTATGATGAACACAGAGCCTTCCCTCTGAAGCAGTCGATTAGATATAGGTCGCGTTCTTGAAATGAGTTTTAGATTTACAAAAAGAGCGGAGAATTCGACAGAATTACATCACATGCTCTATATTACTAAATAACTGTGCTACTGTGTTAGCACCAGCAGGCATGGGGGGAGATCGAATTCCTTTATATGTCTCTGGATTGTAACAAAAGAGAAGACAATCGGGAAAATGGAGCATTTTTTATGGAGAATGTGACGGAGTGTACCTCAGGTGCAGTGCCTTTACTGGCCCCTGTCTTTCCCTACCGTCGGTAATCTCTGCATAAGGTGCGTCCATGCGTCAGAGTGCAACACAAAGGCTTCTTTTTAATGTCTGACTGCCGTCTTAATATCACGAAGTTAATGACAGATAGCTAATTGGATGAGGAATAATATAGTGTATCTTTCAGCTCTCGGTTTAAGAGCGAAGAAACCAGAAAAATTGCATATTCAAACTAACGATCCAATCAGTACCAACAATGTGATTATTTAATCATTTGTCAAATGTTCAAATGTGTGTGAATTCCTAACGGACCAAACTGCTGAGGTCGTCGGTCCCCAAACTTACACACTACTTACACTAACTTACGCTAAGAACAACACACACACCCACGCCAGAGGAAGGACCCCAGCCTGCGGCGGGAGGGACCTCGCAATCCGTGACATGGCGCCTAAAATCACGCGGCCACTCCGCGCGGCAATCATTTGTCAACTCATGTTACAACTCAACTTGAACCAGAAACAGATATTTATTTTTAAGCGATATCTATTTGAAGAAAGAGAGTATTTAAAAATTTTATGTTCAAAAATACAGAAATAAAGGTCGTGTATCTAACCCGACCTGCATGTTTATGCTGTCGCAATAATTCACCCTCAATCAAACAACGAAAAGTGTAACCTAAGAAAAGCTAAAGTCACCATTGCAGAATAAATAATAACATTTTATCGAATTTGCAAAAGCCACAGGTAACTTAGACAGTCCACAGCTCGTGGTCGTGCGGTAGCGTTCTCGCTTCCCACGCCCGGGTTCCCGGGTTCGATTCCCGGCGGGGCCAGGGATTTTCTCTGCTTCGTAATGATTGGGTGTTGTGTGATGTCCTTAGGTTAGTTAGGTTTAAGTAGTTCTAAGTACTAGGGGACTGATGACCATAGATGTTAAGTCCCATAGTGCTCAGAGCCATTTGAACCATCTAACTTAGACATTCCTCGACTATGCAACCTAGAAAAAGGCGCAAATACAAAAGGGACGAGCTACATAAACTGGTTTTTGTTCTGTGGAGTGAAGTAAATTCCTGTACCAAGAAAGGTGAAAGTGGTAAAATTACTAAATGACTACAGTAATGACAGGTCATTGGTTCGTTAGAAGTTAAAGTATAATATAGAAACAGCGACTTCATTTGTGACAAGAGAATTGTGTCGTGTCCTAGCACATGACAGAGGTACCACAGATGGTTACAGGTCAGCCTGCAATTTCCGAGAGGTTTGGAGCAAACGCAGAAAGACAGACTTCTGGTGAAGACAGGTTGATTACCTGGATCAGCACGGAACACCGACACGGGACACCTATGAGAGGCATAGATTTTTGGGCTCAATAGGATATTCGCAGCAGGAGACTTAGAAAACTCAGGAGTCTGCTTAACACTATTTATTTGCAGTCAGACTACTACACTGAAGGCTAATTGTAAACATTACGAAAAGCGAACGGTGCAACTCCTTGCACAGAAGAAGGCTGTGTCTCAGTCAGTGGGGCGAGAGCAAACAGAAATAGCCATCACTAGCAGAAATATGAAGTACGAACCTTGAGAGCAGCACTCCAAGAGAGAAATATAGACGTGTCGGAGCTTACCCGAGGCTAGCGACGAGCACCTTAACATGTGTAAACCCACTGACGTTGCGGTTCGCAGGGGCAAGTATCTACTGTGATGTCTTTCAATAGCAATTAGGCGATGGGTGGAATTACCAGTTAATTCTCTAAAGTAAAACTTCTCTACTGGGACAGCTGCGTAGAGCGCCTGCAGTCCGCAGGGTTATAGCATTACTGTTTACTTCCGGTAACCTAAATGCTAACACATTTGCCTGCTCTTTGCAATGTGCCTGTGATTCCCTATCTTGGAGTGCCCTCGCTGGCTTCCAGCAGCAAAATGATCAAATGTGTGTGAAATCTTATGGGACTTAACTGCTAAGGTCATCAGTCCCTAAGCTTACACACTACTTAACCTAAATTATCCTACGTACAAACACACACACCCATGCCCGAGGGAGGGCTCGAACCTCCGCCGGGACGCTTCCAGCAGCCTTAAGCTTAAGGTGCAAGTCAAAATATCGTCAATATATGGCAGCAAATACTACTTCCTAGTAGGTTCCTATATTTATAGCTAACAAAAATGAAATGATCGTATGGCGTTGATGGCTCAGCGTCCTCACCTGAGGAAGTTCGACAGCTGAGGGGCAAGCCTTTTCAGTTGATGCCACATTCTGCAACTTGCGTGTCGATGATGATGAAATGATGATAAGGACAACACAACACCCAGTCCCAGAGCGGAGAAAACCTCCGACCCTGCCGGGAATCGAACCACGGCCTGCTGCAAGGCAGCTCAGACGCGCTGACAAGTCAGCTAAGGGGGCGGACTTACAGATAACAGAGGGACGGCGAATTACGGTAAAGCGCAGACGGTACATATCGTAGCTGGCTGCAAAATGTGGCCGGTTCTGAGAGGCTTTCGTATACCTTTATACTTCCTTGTGGTGAGCGGCGTTAACTGTGTGTTGCAGTCAACCTCTGCGGCAGCCGTAAATGTTATGTCTGTTGACCTGCTTTCACCACTGGATCAGACATCGTGTTCATATATTCTCTTTACGTTGTCCGGGGAGGTGTAGATTATGATCTGATTAGCAACCCATGTCTACCATTCAGGAATAAATATTTTTCCACACCTGAGAGGTTAAATAACAATGCTAATGTAATCAAACTCTGGTGATTATTACATGAGAAGCTCGGCTGTGAACAGTGGTACGGATAGTTGAAGGTAAACAGAGTTATTGTGTATAAACACTGTAAGTGCCGTGCTTTATTCGTATTAATTGATAGTTCCACGATAAACTGAGAAATGGCAGCTCTGTCTCTAATTTCAGATTCTTGCTAATGGCAACTTTATTAGGATGTGTGAGTGTGAACAGTGTTAAGTACCAAAACCATGGCTGCCAACAGTAGTAACGCGTGCAGTGTTCGTTCCAGGAAAATTCTTTTTAGGGTCGGTTTGTGCGAATTTGAAAATGATGTGGATAACTACGAAATAGATAAAGAACCCGAATACGTTCCTGAACGAAAATGTGTTTCAGAAGTTGTTGCTAATCAGGTGAATGTGAAAACTTGTTTAAGCAAGTAAACAATTTTGTGTCCCTTAGCATATTTACGAGAATTTACGTGACAGAGTGACGGTAGAAATGTTATGGGCCATCCTTAACATTGTTTGCATGCTGTAGCACGGTGCATGCTAAAATTAATTTTAAACTGTGCTGAATCATACAGTATTTTTGAATTTGTTATACTTTATTGTTGCAAAAATCCTTAATGAAAATCTTAGTATCAATAACTGAAACAATTCTGACCTTACGAATTTGTAGTTGTGAGAGGTTTCGCAGTGACTTGTCGTTAATTCGCCCAACAAGTAAACAATGGTAAGCCAACACTAACCCTTAGTATGTGCGCTCAATTTGTAAATACGCATTGGCAAATTTTCAAGAAAAAAATTTTGGACGGAATTTACCATTTAAAAAATATGTCGTTACTGTATATGTATTTGAAAACGATAACTTATCTGCATAAAGAAATCGCATTGCATGTACTTGAAATATCTTATGTATGAGATTTTATTGAAGCTTTACGTCACAGTTTTGTCAAAACGACCAACTTATCCCTTGCTACTGTTTACAGCGGAGGTCTTCATATTTATAAATAACTAAATAACGAGATCATAAAGCCTAGTACTCAAATACATACGAATAATGCAATTTTCACGTGTCATATTACAAAGTTGGTGTATTTTCTCCCGCTAATTGCCTGCATGTCATTACATTACTGCGGCGGTGGTTAGACAGATTAGATTTGTTAGTTGCTTACATACAGAATTAGTGTCAGAACTGTGTGATCCAAATACCTTTTCCACGTGTCAGAATATTTACTGAACATCACGAAAGGTTTTACTGTATTTAACGATAAGTGTATTGTTTATTTTTATATTACTCATAATTCGTCAAAGAAGAAAACGTTCATAGTCTCAAATTCACATTCTGATTTATGCCCGTACCGGACGCAGAGTCAAAAAACACTCTAAACCCAAAAAAGACTGACCACGAATGAATTATCCGAATAGTACGAAAATCGATACATTTGATGTACGTGTGCAGACAAACAAATGATTAAAATTTCAGAAAAATTGGATGATTTATTCGAGAGAGAGAGTTTCACAAGTTGAGCAAGTGAATAACGCGTTGGTTCACATCTGGCCAATATGCAAGCACTTATTGAGCTTAGCAGTGATTGATAGACTCAACAATTCGTATCAATCACTGCTAAGCTCATAAGTGCTTGCATATTGGCCAGATGTGAACCAACGCGTTTATCACTTGCTCAAGCTTGTGAAACTCTCTCTCGTCGAATAAATCATTCCAATTTTTTCTGAAATTTTACATCAGTTGTTTGTCTGCACACGGGTACAATCTGTCAAATGGACTTCGATTCGTACAAATCTCGGAATAGAATTCGGAGTCGGATTCGTGGTCAAGTCAGTGTTTGGGTTTGAGAGGGATTTTTGGACGTCGTGTGGCGTCCGTACGGGCATAATCAGGAATGTGAATTTGAGACTATGAACTTGTCGAAGGGAACCTACTATGAAACGAATGGCAGCCCAGACCATCACTCCTGGTTGTCGGGCCGTGTGGCGACAGGCATGTTGATATGTCACTACTATCTGGGGCATCTCCAGAGCCGGCCGGTGTGGCCGTGCGGTTCTAGGCGCTTCAGTCTGGAACCGCGTGACCGCTACGGACGCAGGTTCGAATCCTGCCTCGGGCATGGATGTGTGTGATGTCCTTAGGTTAGTTAGGTTTAAGTAGTTCTAAGTTCTTGGGGACTGATGACCACAGATGTTAAGTCCCATAGTGCTCAGAGCCATTTGAACCTTATTTTTTGGATCTCCAGACACGCCTTTGCTGTTCATCGAGGCTCAGTTCGAAGCAGGACTCACCACTGAATACAATTCTGTTCCAGTGAATGAAATTCTGGACCGAAGGCATGTATGTGCCTTCCTTTTATACACTCCTGGAAATGGAAAAAAGAACACATTGACACCGGTGTGTCAGACCCACCATACTTGCTCCGGACACTGCGAGAGGGCTGTACAAGCAATGATCACACGCACGGCACAGCGGACACACCAGGAACCGCGGTGTTGGCCGTCGAATGGCGTTAGCTGCGCAGCATTTGTGCACCGCCGCCGTCAGTGTCAGCCAGTTTGCCGTGGCATACGGAGCTCCATCGCAGTCTTTAACACTGGTAGCATGCCGCGACAGCGTGGACGTGAACCGTATGTGCAGTTGACGGACTTTGAGCGAGGGCGTATAGTGGGCATGCGGGAGGCCGGGTGGACGTACCGCCGAATTGCTCAACACGTGGGGCGTGAGGTCTCCACAGTACATCGATGTTGTCGCCAGTGGTCGGCGGAAGGTGCACGTGCCCGTCGACCTGGGACCGGACCGCAGCGACGCACGGATGCACGCCAAGACCGTAGGATCCTACGCAGTGCCGTAGGGGACCGCACCGCCACTTCCCAGCAAATTAGGGACACTGTTGCTCCTGGGGTATCGGCGAGGACCATTCGCAACCGTCTCCATGAAGCTGGGCTACGGTCCCGCACACCGTTAGGCCGTCTTCCGCTCACGCCCCAACATCGTGCAGCCCGCCTCCAGTGGTGTCGCGACAGGCGTGAATGGAGGGACGAATGGAGACGTGTCGTCTTCAGCGATGAGAGTCGCTTCTGCCTTGGTGCCAATGATGGTCGTATGCGTGTTTGGCGCCGTGCAGGTGAGCGCCACAATCAGGACTGCATACGACCGAGGCACACAGGGCCAACACCCGGCATCATGGTGTGGGGAGCGATCTCCTACACTGGCCGTACACCACTGGTGATCGTCGAGGGGACACTGAATAGTGCACGGTACATCCAAACCGTCATCGAACCCATCGTTCTACCATTCCTAGACCGGCAAGGGAACTTGCTGTTCCAACAGGACAATGCACGTCCGCATGTATCCCGTACCACCCAACGTGCTCTAGAAGGTGTAAGTCAACTACCCTGGCCAGCAAGATCTCCGGATCTGTCCCCCATTGAGCATGTTTGGGACTGGATGAAGCGTCGTCTCACACGGTCTGCACGTCCAGCACGAACGCTGGTCAAACTGAGGCGCCAGGTGGAAATGGCATGGCAAGCCGTTCCACAGGACT
This sequence comes from Schistocerca piceifrons, assembly GCF_021461385.2. NCBI lineage: Eukaryota > Metazoa > Arthropoda > Insecta > Orthoptera > Acrididae > Schistocerca > Schistocerca piceifrons. Next base: position 418,683,168 of record NC_060149.1, on the reverse strand, counting down.
ACATCCAGCATCTCTACGATCGTCTCCATGGGACAATAGCAGCCTGCATTGCTGCGAAAGGTGGATATACACTGTACTAGTGCCGACATTGTGCATGCTCTGTTGCCTGTGTCTATGTGCCTGTGGTTCTGTCAGTGTGATCATGTGATGTATCTGACCCCAGGAATGTGTCAATAAAGTTTCCCCTTCCTGGGACAATGAATTCACGGTGTTCTTATTTCAATTTCCAGGAGTGTATGTATAATCATCCATCAAAACACAAGTGCTACTCGCAGTCATCTACTCGACGTATATATTGTCTCGATGTACTTGCGTGAAGAAACGAAAGAAACTTTACCTCAATATCCATCTTGTATTGGCAGCTCCTTGTATTGGCCGTGTTTGCAGTTAAAATTTTTGGATGTGAGGTCCGTCAGTTATGCAAAACACCGTTTTTATCAGTACCCTCGTGATGACTGGGTGTTGTGTGATGTCCTTAGGTTCGTTAGGTTTAAGTAGTTCTAAGTTCTATGCGACTGATGACCATAGATGTTAAGTCCCATAGTGCTCAGAGCCATTTGAACCATTTTGAACTCAGTAGCCAAACATGTTTCGGCACCACTGTGCCATCATCAGTGGGTTTTCGTTTTTATTTATTCTGCAATGTGAACATTTTTGTTAAATGATTATAAAATTATGTGCATTTTTAGTTCAAACAACAGATCGTTTCTTTTTGTAAATACCTTTACATTTGGTGTGCATGAATTTTCTGGATCACATAATTTTATAATCATTTAACAAAAAAGTTCACATTGCAGAATAGATAAAAACGGAAACCCACTGATGATGATACAGTGGTGCCGAAAAATGTTTGGGTACTGAGAAAAACGGTGTTTTGCATAACTGGCAGGCCTCACATCCAAAAACCTTACCTCAATATTTTTATGTGTTCGGTGTCTGGGACACGAACTAATGATAAAGTCTATCTTTTGGTGTGTTACCTTTTGTAAAACGCGGTTCTCTAACTGAGGGGCCGGCCGAAGTGGCCGTGCGGTTAAAGGCGCTGCAGTCTGGAACCGCAAGACCGCTACGGTCGCAGGTTCGAATCCTGCCTCGGGCATGGATGTTTGTGATGTCCTTAGGTTAGTTAGGTTTAACTAGTTCTAAGTTCTAGGGTACTAATGACCTCAGAAGTTGAGTCCCATAGTGCTCAGAGCCATTTGAACCATTTTTTTTTTTCTAACTGAGGGAAGGATACATCGATATTTATTGCACTTCGATTTCTTTCAGAAAATTACGTGTCGTACATGACTTTGCACATTCATACTTGTTGTGAACTATATTTTGACGAGATACTTGCAGAATGTTTGATATTTTTCGAAAGGGAGAATACGAGTGAAATTTGAAAAATTCTCTGAGGTAAAAGTATAAGGAACGAAAGATGGGACTTAACGTCCTTTCAACGATAAGGTCTTTGGAGACATAATAATAGTTTGGGTTAAAAAAGGTGGGGAAGAAAATCGGCCGTTTCCTTTTCAGAGGAACTATCCCAGCGTTTGCCGTAAACGAATTAGCGAATTCTTGTAAGAGGTGTGCTAAAAAGTAATGCCTCTGAATTTTTTAATATGTTCTCAATATCGGTTGAGGTATTACATGCCATGCATATTACTCGGTCAGTTTTCCTTTTTCGCTCTCGAAAGTTGCAACTCTCTGCCGCCAGAGGTCTCCTGATTGTAACGTGTAACATGGCGGTGTGTGGTGTAACGATGTCGGTGCGTGAGAAACCCTCAGAAAACTGAAAGCACTAATTCGAAGAGTTCGTCGACACATGGAGCACCCCCACCTTCAGCATGACAAAACCAGACCACACACGAGCGCTGCGACATCTGCAACAATCCGATGCCCTGGATTCCCTATTATCGATCATCCTCCATACTGCCCCGACAGGGCCCCATCCGATTTTCATGTCTACAAAAAACTTAAAGAACAGCTCCGAGGACTTCTCTTTGACAGTGATGAAGCCTTGCAAACAGAGACGAGGTTGTGGCTCCGTCAACGAAGTCAAACTCTCTACAGTGACAGTATCAAGAACGTGGTCTCTCGATGGGAGAAATGTGTTCGTCGCCGGGGCGACTATGTTGAGAAATAAATATGGAGACGTGAAGAATTAATATGTGGAATGCTAATAACTTTTGTTTTATTGAAAAAGCATTAAGAGCTTTCACATAAAAAACTCTGAGGTACTACTTTTCAGTACGCCCTCGTAGCTGGATGGTCTGAAAAATGGTTCAAATGGCTCTGAGCACTATGGGACTTAACATCTGAGGTCATCAGTCCCCTAGAACTTAGAACTACTTAAACCTAACTAACCTAAGGACATCACACAACACCCAGTCATCACGAGGCAGAGAAAATCCCTGACCCCGCCGGGATTCGAACCCAGGAACCCGGGCGCGGGAAGCGAGAACGCTACCGCAGGATGGTCTGATGGCGATTTGAACCCCACTCTTCCTAAATACGACTCTAGTGCCGTAGGCACTACATAATTACTCTCAGTCTAAAACAAAAAAGATGAAGGATCCTTTTCAGCCCTGTGAAGTGTTTTAATTTGCTATACCTATGCAAATATCAAATTAGCAAATGTTCGTGATTCCTAGGCTTTGGCATTGTACAGGTTTTCACACCAAAGCTCGTGAATTACGTCCGAGAGGGTAAAGATAATCGTCAGTTGTTCCAAATTTAATGATAATGTATCTCAAATAAGTGAAGTATAAAACTATGTAAGATGTTTATTTGTTTTAAGATGAGACCTCTGAGAGGTATTCAGAAAAAAAACGAGCCAGGGGACTGTAAACAGAAACTTGAACCTGTGTTTCAAAAATATTGCCCAGCCTGTTGAGGCAGTTATCCCACTGCGACACAAGGCGGTGAGTGGCCGGCTCATAAAATTCCCGAGGCTGCGTTGTGAACCAGTTCCGAAATTACTGCTTGACGTCCTCGCCTGTGATGAATCGTCTGTCTCTAAGAACCTTCTTTAGCTCACCATAAATGGCATAATCGCAGGTAGATAGGTGCGGATTGTTTGAAGAGTAACTGAGGTCCTCCCATCTAAATGTCTGCAGGAGTTTCTTGGCTGCGTTTGCCGCAGGAAGTCGACAAGGATGGGACCCTTTTGGTCAAAGAAGAAGGTGAGCGTAACATTCCCGCACTTGTGTGGACGGCCTTGGGTTTTTTGGGTGGCGGTGATCTTGTAGGCTTTCACTGGGACTTAATCCTTTTGACTCAGGTTCGAAACGATGGCATCATGTCTCGTCTCAAGGCTCAAGTCGTGGCAGGAATCCATTTCCTTCCTTGGGACAGCATTGCAGATGTTCAAGAGAGTCCTATTTGACATGCTTCTTGTGCTGATTGAAGAATGTGAGGCAGCCAATGAATGTACAGTTTTCGAAATTTCAGTCTGTCCTTAATAATGGCGTGAACATTCTGACACTCAGCCTGGTCTCTGTGGCAATACCTGCTACTGTAGTTCGCCGGTCTTGAATAATGAGGGCATCCACCAGCTGGACGATGGCATCGGTAATGCGGTGCACCTTCGGCCAACGATATCCGTCCTTCCACGAATCGCTCCTGTCATACTTTGACCCTTGCAGTGCTCTACGTACACTTGTTCCATTCTTCGACGCATTTTCGTTCCTTGCACTCCTCCCGTCGCCAGAAAAAGCGTTACAACTCTTTGTTCTTCTGTTGAAGCCATAATTTCACTCTTTCAGCACGACTGAGTGATCCGATGTCAAGTGTGTGTGGCCCATGTCGCTCTAGCAGCGAGTTTGAGTCATCAGCCCACTTATAGTGACCGCATCTTCTTCCGCAGGCAGTGACATTACGATCCTTTCAGCGGTTTTAATTTTACAGTCTCCGGTTCATTTCTATCTGAATGCACCAAATATTTGTTTGTTGCTATTTCATACATGTCGCTCTAGCAGCGAGTTTGAGTCATCAGCCCACTTATAGTGACCGCATCTTCTTCCGCAGGCAGTGACATTACGATCCTTTCAGCGGTTTTAATTTTACAGTCTCCGGTTCATTTCTATCTGAATGCACCAAATATTTGTTTGTTGCTATTTCATACAGACAGATCAAATGTGTGCCTTTCATTGTAACCTTAGAAGAAAGATGCCTATAAACTGTGGAAGCACGTGTATAGCTGGCTGCCGTATTAGGTCAAGCCTCTAAGTGCTTATAGGAGTTTAGCACTGCCACAGCAACGCCTCTACCCCGATAAGGTTTCTCTCTGACTTCCATCCTTTTTGGCGGCTAGCTCGTGGCCATGTGACAGGGTGCTCAGTGGTTATCCGATCCAAAGTGTCGAACGTAAAGAAGACGATTAGAGACAAATAAAATTCTATTTCTGTTTTTCAATGTGTGTTAATTTATCTTTTGTAAAGTTGATGATCGTTTTACTGATTATCTTCGATTTTTAATTTCAAATTAAGAAAGCCGTTTACAGTATCAACAAAATATTTTTTTTTGTAACTACGATGAAGTGATTAGCAGAGATTGGATTTAATTTACGTACAATTTATTTTGATTTAACGGAAGGACCATTGGTTTTTGTGCTATCATCTATTTGTTAAAGGTGCACTCGCTGTACAATATACACAGACTAACAAATTTTTTCAAATGTCATTATTCTAGCAAAGTTTTTTTCACATTATTTTTGGTGAATGTTATTCTTTCCGAGACTCTTTTGTAGTATGAATGCGTTTTTGTTGTAGTACTGGGTGTTTTACTGTCAAGTATGTTTCGTGATTTCGTGTGTAAAGGGGTATGAAATAGGTAACGAGACTTCAAAATTTATATGGTTCAACAATGATACACATTTAACTACAGCATTTGTTACAAAAGTCCATCTTATTCCATATATCAAGAGGCATAATGTCAGAAGCTATGACATACTCAACACGAGGAATACGGAATGATCTGCGATAAATATTGCTTTCAGCTCGTAGCACCAGAGATCAAGAGAGGGTCAAAAATTAAAACGAACCACAAATAAGCATCACACTAACGCAATACAAATTATTTTTGTCATTTATTAGTTTATTTGCGACTAAATTTTAAACTGCTATAAGAACCGTCATAGTTTAGAAATATACCATCACATTGCAGTTTCTATCTAGTTACTGTACAAAAATCTGTTGGTAATTGATTTACATTATGGACCATTCTGAGATAATTTATACGTGCAGAATGATAAATGTGCACCCCCCCCCCCCAAGACGACGTAAACAGAATGTTTGCTTGGGTCGTTGTTAGAAGGCAGGTATTCAAAACGGGACGCTGTCGACGGAGTGAGGATCACAAAGTGTACTGTGAAGCACTGAACTCACAACAATAGGATTTGACTTACTGAAGGAGTATTCTATAGTTCACAGCATCGTAATAGATTAATAAACATTGTCAACGTGTCCGGACGGCGACGACGAACACAGTTCATGGGTTAACTGAAACTCAACCGAGATGATTTTTTGGGCCTGTGGGAGGCTGGATAATGCTTGCTAAGAATTTCTAGGCCTGAGGTGTCAGTTCTTTATAAGTATTCGTACCAGGGTTCCATGGGAGGTGTACGTGATCGTCCTGGCTCAATTCGGCCACGGCATATAGATTATCACCTGGGCGGCAGCTTCAGACGGGGATACTGGGTACGCAACGATATAAACACACTTGTACATGTCGAGCAAGCCATCAGCTTTAATCTGTCTACTTATAAATAAATACACTTTCAGATACACAAGGTATCAATTTTTTGTCTGTGATATAATGTCCCAGAACAAAATTAAAAATAATTCCCATCACCCGGTTCTAACCAAGATTTTCTATAGTTTTTCCTTGTTGTAGACCGCAAAACATTGCGGACTGTTGACTATGGAATGGACAATCCTGGTGACACTGCACGATCACTAGCACTATCCGGGACACGTGCCCCAATATCAGTTGCAGCAACAGCAACCTCGTCAATAACTTCCACCGGGATAGGACGCCTTCCTCTTCCAGGTGCCACACCAAGCTCACCCGTGTTTTCGAATTTCGTTATCATCCTCCTTAAACCATGTAACGATACGGGGCCTCTCCTCCGACCTTTCAGTCGGCAATACTTTCTCATTGCAGCACTGTAATTGCTGCCGTGCACGTAAAACAGTTTCACTAACAGCGCGCAGTCTCTCCTCTCGCTAACCATACTATGTACTCTCGTTATGACTTGTCAGGTGACAGCGTGAATATCATACGGTCATATAAACAGTGTACTGCGCCAGATTTGCACCTGGTGGCTAGTATTGAAACTAATTGTTTTTACAGTGTAAATCGATTCCAGATTAACGCGTTAATATAGCTACCAAGTTTTGCAGTCATACGATAATTACAGCACATGCTGGACCTCAGTGAGTAGCTACACTTTAATTGTAACCATCCGGTATTTAGAACTGTGACTAGCTCTGTCTCAGTACCAAGTCGCCTCGTATTCGGCTAGAACGTATCTGAGTCTACATGGGACATCTCTCGAACAGCTTTCTCCACGTAGAGAGCCACATCAGACATAGAGCTTCCTGTGGTGTCACCACCAGACACCACACTCGCTAGGTGGTAGCCTTTAAATCGGCCACGGTCCGGTAGTATACGTCGCACCCGCGTGTCGCCACTATCAGTGATTGCAGACCGAGCGCCGCCACACGGCAGGTCTAGAGAGACTTCCTAGCACTCGTCCCAGTGGTACAGCCGACTTTGCTAGCAATGGTTCACTGACAAATTACGCTCTCATTTGCCGAGACGATAGTTAGCATAGCCTTCAGCTACGTCATTTGCTACGACCTAGCAAGGCGCCATTATCATTTGTTATTTATCTTGAGATGCATGTACAGTCAGACCGATGTTCACCAATTATGGATTAAAGTTAAGTATTCCAGCAGCTACGTACTTTTCTTGATAGTATAATTACTTTACCTTGTTCCAGACCACACACCAGTCTGCGTGAGCTTAAACGCGTGCCTTTCGGCTTCCTCCAAACCCCGTGAATTGGCTCCTGCCAATTCACAACAGAGCTTCCTGTGGTGTCACTGCCAGACACCACACTTGCTACGTGGTAGCCTTTAAATCGGCCGCGGTCCGTTAGTATACTTCGGACCCTCGTGTCGCCACTATCAGTGATTGCAGACCGAGCGCCGCCACACGGCAGGTCTAGAGAGAGACTTCCTAGCACTCGTCCCAGTTGTACAACCGACTTTGCTAGCGATGGTTCACTGACAAAATACACTCTCATTTGCCGAGACGATAGTTAGCATAGCATTCAGCTACGTCATTTGCTACGACCTAGCAAGGCGCCATGTTCAGTTACTATTGATATTATGAATCATGTACAGTCGAGAGCGACGTTCACCATTTATAGATTAAAGTTAAGTATTCCACCAGCTACGTCCGTTTTTCTAAATTCTAATTTCCTTGTCCTGTTCCAGACCTCACGCCAGGCTGCGTGAGCTAAAACGCGTGCCTTTCGGCTTCCTCTAATAATCACGGTGTTGGCTCTCCTGCCAACCCACAACACTTCCAATGTACGTACAACGACTGCAGCGCTAATAAGTATCAAACTGCACAGACAGTGTCAGCTGGGACCATCAGGCAGTGTTTGATAGATTCAGGACTCGACTAAGAGCACTCTTTTATCACAGTGCAGCAGTGCAGCTCCCCATCCCTCCCCCTCTCCCCCTCCTATGAGATGGCAAAAGACGCAACAGGGCGGTTGGATGGGGTCTAGATATGTTTAGCGATGTAAGAAGAATCTGTGATGGCAGTGATGGTCGTTTGCGAGTGCTGTGTCGACTGGAAGACCGGTAGTTAATGACGTGTACCAGGCAGGGACATGCAGGATCACTTCTGATCGTAATGGTCTAGAGATGACAGCGTACAATGCCCCCCCCCCCCCCACATCTGGAGTTTATTGAGTTAAAATTGATCTGTGCAGCATACATTCAGTACATAATCCAACGCAGTAAACTGCAGGGCTTCGTATACGCGAGGGAAAGTTTAGCTTCTTGCAGGGCAATGCCTGTGCACATTCTTTTCGCATTACTAGTCGCATTTTCCAAGACCCTTGTCTGTTCGTCATCTACCCTGTCCAGTGCGACTACCAATCTTATTCCCTGTTGAGTGTGTAGAAAACAAGATGGACTGGCATATTCTCTGGGCTGCAATTTGGCAACATCTGTCGACCAGTTGTGTCGTTCCTTTCGCATGGTCGTATCTAACACCTACCTTAACCTTTTTTGCTCTGTTGTAGTGCTGCATTGTAACTAGAGGGGGCTATGCAAGATCCTGAAAGTAACGTCCAAGAAGTCTTGATTGTAGGTGAATGACCCTATGATTATAATGATGTACAGTGTTCAATCGATGCGATGTTGTGCCGCCTTCATAGCTCTGGTTTCTAACGCTCGCCTGCCATTTGATGCTCGACTCATCGGTAGTCGGTTAGAATCGTCAGTATTTGGCCGGTAAGGGCAGGATTTACGGTGGCGTAAAGATCTCCAGTGTTCTGGACTTGATTGAAAATCTCTCCGCACCCTCTTGTGGATTGTCGGCATGTACGTTCGTCGGATGAGGATTTTAAGTCCAGCGTCTCCCTTGGTGCTATTAGAGAGAAACAGGCTACGTGCCGGCATCGAGTTTCATCCTCTCCCTTTCCTCATCGTCATACAGCTCAAACATACCCATTACAGTCACCTACACTCGTGTGTTCTGTTGATGAGAGTGCGTTATAGCTCCTTAGAGTAAACTAGAATCAATATGTATTCAACGCCGTCAGTGAGAGCCTGATTGTTACGGAATGTCTAATGTCGCTAGCCGTTTTCCAAAGCAATATGTTATAACACTATTATATGCTCTTTAGAATTTTATTTTCTGCTTTGAAGTCGGAAACTAGTTACTACATAAAATAACAACATATCCCCTGGCATACATTGCTCTGCACACATACACACACGCACGCACACGCACACACACACACACACACACACACACACACACACACTTACAGACGTGTAGTAAGAAGTTTTATCTATCTTGCATGGGTAGAATGTTTAGAGTACTTGAACTCTTAAGGTTTGCATCAGTCATGATGGGGGCAGGGGGCACTGTGTATTTTATGCTTCGGCGTTACCTATCGTCGAGAAATGTCTGGGAACCTTCTTTCCACTATCACCACGTCTCATACCTACTGCTGTTCTTGACCGTGGAACTTCTTTTGTATACTCTACTCCTTCTATGTTGATTCAAATGGCTCAAATAGCTCTAAGCACTATGGGACTTAACATCTGAGGTCATCAGTCCCATAGACTTAGAATTACTTAAACCTAACTAACCTTAGGACATCACACACATCCATGCCCAAGGCACGATTCGAACCTGCGACCATAGCAGCAGCGCGGTTCCAGACTGAAGCGCGTAGAACCGCTCGGCCCTTCTATGTTGGCTTCAGTCATCGTTGTACACTGTCAAGTAGAGGATACACACCACCGTCCCTGCGATGGACGGCTATAAACTACCCTCAAACAACACCTTTTAATGTAGCTTCATGATACTATTTTATTATATTAGGAGACAAACTTTCCTACACTACTGGCCACTAAAATTGCTACACCACGAAGATGACGTGCTACAGACTCGAAATTTAATCGACAGGAAGAAGATGCTGTGGTACGCAAATGATTAGCTTTTCAGAACATTCACACAAGGTTGGCGCCGGTGGCACCACCTACAACGGGCTGCCATGAGGAAAGTTTTCAACCGATTTCTCATACACAAATAGCAGTTGACCGGCGTTGCGCCGACTGGGGTGGCCGAGCGGTTCGAATCCTGCCTCGGGCATGGATGTGTGTGATGTCCTTAGGTTAGTTAGGTTTAAGTAGTTCTAAGTTCTAGGGGACTGATGACCTCAGAAGCTAAGTCCCATAGTGCTCAGAGCCATTTGAAACATATTATTTACTTTTTTTTTTTTTTTTGACCGGCGTTGCCTGGTAACGTTGTTGTGATGTCTCGTGTAAGGAGGAGAAATGCGAACCATCACGTTTCCGACTTTGATAAAGGTCGGATTGTAGACTATCGCGATTGCAGTTTATCGTATCGTGATATTGCTGCTCGCGTTGGTCGAGATCCAATGACTGTTAGCAGAATATGGAATCGGTGGGTTCAGGAGGGTAATACGGAACGCCGTGCTGGATCCCAACGGCCTCGTATCACTAGCAGTCGAGATGACACGCATCTTATCCGCATGGCTGTAACGGATCGTGCAGCTACGTCTCGATCCCTGAGTCAACAGACGGGGACGTTTCAAGACAACAACCATCTGCACGAACAGTTCGACGATGTTTGCAGCAGCATGGACTATCAGCTCGGAGACCATGGCTGCGGCTACCCTTGACGCTGCATTGGTCGAGATCCAATGACTGTTAGCAGAATATGGAATCGGTGGGTTCAGGAGGGTAATACGGAACGCCGTGCTGGATCCCAACGGCCTCGTATCACTAGCAGTCGATATGACACGCATCTTATCCGCATGGCTGTAACGGATCGTGCAGCTACGTCTCGATCGCTGAGTCAACAGACGGGGACGTTTGCAAGACAACAACCATCTGCACGAACAGTTCGACGATGTTTGCAGCAGCATGGACTATCAGCTCGGAGACCATGGCTGCGGCCACCCTTGACGCTGCATCACAGACAGGAGCGCCTGCGATGGTGTACTCCACGACGAACCTGGGTGCACGAATGGCAAAACGTCATTTTTTCGGATGAATCCAGGTTCTGTTTACAGCATCATGATATTCGCATCCGTGTTTGGCGACATCGCGGTGAACGCACATTGGAAGCGTGTATTCGTCATCACCATACTGGCGTATCACCCGGCGTGATGGTATGGGGTGCCATTGGTTACACGTCTCGGTCACCTCTTGTTCGCATTGACGGCACTTTGAACAGTGGACGTTATATTTCAGATGTGTTACGACCCGTGGCTCTACTGTTCATTCAGTCCCTGCGAAATCCTACATTTCAGCAGGATAATGCACGACCGCATGTTGCAGGTCCTGTACGGGCCTTTCTGGATACAGAAAATGTTCGACTGCTACCCTGGCCAGCACATTCTCCAGATCTCTCACCAATTGAAAACGTCTGGTCAATGCGAGCAACTGGCTCGTCACAATACGCCAGTCACTACTTTTGATAAACTGTGGTAACGTGTTGAAGCTGCATGGGCAGCTGTACCTGTACACGCCATCCAAGCTCTGTTTGACTCAATGCCCAGGCGTATCAAGGCCGTTATTACGGCCAGAGGTGATTGTTCTGGGTAGTGATTTCTCAGGATCTGTGCACCCAAATTGCGTGAAAATGTAATCACATGTCAGTTCTAGTATAATATATTTGTCCAATGATTACCCGTTTATCATCTGTATTTCTTGTTGATGTAGCAATTTTAATGGCCAGTAGTGTATATAATATAGTACTTGTAAAGTTATTCATCGGTTACGTTGCCATTGGCTGTTTGCATGTTGAAGGACATTCCGCCATTTAATTTCTGAGTCAGTTATTCTCATGGACTTGCGTTCAATAGGTGTACCGCTGTAATGTGATTATTTTTATTTCTTCTTGTGTATAATAAATACGGTGCTTAATTCATCGCAACTTCTAAATTTTGTGTTGTTGGTGCTGTGATACTTTTGTTCTCTAACTGCGATCTAGACTCAGCCGGTACGGCTACTAATCAACTATCTTCTTGCTCCATAGCGCCAGTCGGTTATTCGTGAGTGAGTGCGAGTATAATTTAACAAATGTTTCCTTAAAATCTGTCTTCACACTCATTTAATATCGGACTTTGACACTGGTTGTTTTATGCAAGGCTTAATAGGTTACGTCCGTGGTTAAGCTACATTTCCGAATGCTGTGCACATTTGGGTGTAGCTGTGGATGATGATGATAATGTTGGTTTGTGGGTCATCAGCTCCCGTACAAAGTCCCAATTTTTACACAGTCCATTTTTCTTTTTCGCAATCCAATCCAGTCACTGTCACTAATGAGTATCTGTGTTTGTTTAACTGCCCACAGAGGAGCATTTCCTCCACTTTATCCGTGGAGCCTTGGCGACGTATTAGGCAGTAGGATTTTACCACTGTGAGACCTGTGTGCTGTCCCTTTTTCGAGAATAATGCGTATGACAATCCCAACTTGTCTGGTACACTGTCCTTCAGTAAGAGATTCTAGAGGAGCACTGCCAAGAAAGATACAATCTGTAAATGGACTGGTAAAGGCCTGGCTGCCGTTTTCCTGGATTCTAACAGTATGGTGACGACACACCCACTTTCTCTACGGCAGAACCATAATGGCGAAGTATTAGGCCTGCACTTCACTAGTGGACTCATTGAGGGTTGATAGTCACGTCAAACGACCACATTTTGCAAATAAGATAGTTCTCTTTCCGTCATGATAATGCACCTTCACATTCATATCAGATCACTGCTGAATAATGCATGGATTTCGTTTCGGTATGCTCCCACAGCAACCATATGCGGCTTCCAGTGAGTACTTTTTGTTTCCACACCCAAAAGAAATGACTCGGTGGGCCGGCCGGAGTGGCCGTGCGGTTCTAGGCGCTACAATCTGGAGCCGAGCGACCGCTACGGTCGCAGGTTCGAATCCTGCCTCGGGAATGGATGTGTGTGATGTCCTTAGGTTAGTTAGGTTTAATTAGTTCTAAGTTCTAGGCGACTGATGACCTCAGACGTTAAGTCCCATAGTGCTCAGAGCCATTTGAACCATTTGAGTCGGTGGACGAAGACTAACTTGAGAAGAAAAGGTCAAAATTGAGACAGTTATTTTACATCATAGTATGTTACAAAGTGTATTGAAAAGTTGAAAATCAGTGAGCTTCATATATTTACCTGGTAACTATTTAAAAAATTGTGCTTTATTTGTCAGGAAAGACAATTTTGATCGTCACTCGGACTATTAGAGGGGCACGACTCAACTGTTCGTTTACGACTAGCTGTTTTATTATCGGTATATGATTCTCAGTGTATGTTTTAGAATAAAGTGTGGCGTGTCTTCTCTTGTAAGCAAATAGATTTTTACTCGAAGCGAAGTAATCGCCAGAGATGTAAGAAATGAACATCCGATAATGTTCGAGGCATGAACAATTCAGTTGTCTCCCAGTACCAGCAAAAAGGAAACTGGAAAATGATTTGGGTGTGTTAAAATTGCTCGAGGCGGTTGTTTTGGCTGCAGCAGAGTGCAAGGCGTGAACACGCTGGCAGTGAGCCAGCGGCCAGGAGGGCTCCGCCTCGGCAGGGCTTCGCTGATGCGTCAGCCGCTCATCGCCGCCTTACGCACACGCCACTCTCATTCTAACCTACAAAACTTCGCAGCAGACCTCCCAGTCCAGTAATGTAACTTTTGACGACAGGACAATGTAAATGAGCTGTTGCTAATTAACTGTGATACAAACGGCTATAATTATTGAGTGGATTAGACGCAAGCCTTTAGTTTTTTTTTTATTTTTCGGGATTTAGCTAATACCGTGGCGCTCATCTCACACGATATAGCATGAAGACCATATCTTTTCCCATAACGATTCTGCGAATACCAAAGTAAGTTCCCATGTCTGCTTTAGCTACATAACACACAAGACACGGAAATACAACAGAACGGATACATTGTCTGATCAAAGGTATGTGGACACCTGTTACTGGACATTGATATGGATTGTGTCCACCATTCGCGTTTATTTCGGCTTGAACTCTGATAGAGACACTTTCAGTGATGTGCCTGAATATCTGTGGAGGATTGTCAGCCCACGCTTTCTCAAGAGCCGAAACGAGAGATGGTAATGATGTTGGCCTCTGGGGTCTGGAGCGAAGACGATGTTATGCCTCATCCTGAAGATAATCCGTCGGGTTCGTGTTGGGATTCGTGCAGGCTGACCCACTTCGGATGTGCTATATGAGGTGCATTCAAGTTCTAAGGCCTCCGATTTTTTTTCTCCGGACTGGAAAGAGATAGAAACATGCGCATTGTTTTAAAATGAGGCCGCGTTCATAGTCAATACGTCCCAGAGATGGCAGCACCATACGGCAGATGGAATTTTACCGCCAGCGGCGAGAATGAGAGCTGTTTTAAATACTTAAAATGGCGACGTGTTCCTTACTTGAACAGCGTGCAATCATTCGTTTTCTGAATTTGCGTGGTGTGAAACCAATTGAAATTCATCGACAGTTGAAGGAGACATGTGGTGATGGAGTTATGGATGTGTCGAAACTGCGTTCGTGGGTGCGACAGTTTAATGAAGGCAGACAACAAACCGAAACAACCTCGGGCTCGCACAAGCCGGTCTGACGACATGATCGAGAAAGTGGAGAGAATTGTTTTGGGGGATCGCCGAATGACTGTTGAACAGATCGCCTCCAGAGTTGGCATTTCTGTGGGTTCTGTGCACACAATCCTGCATGACGACCTGAAAATGCGAAAAGTGTCATCCAGGTGGGTGCCACCAATGCTGACGGACGACCACATGGCTGCCCGTGTGGCATGTTGCCAAGCAATGTTGACGCGCAACGACAGCATGTATGGGGCTTTCTTTTCGTCGTTTCTGACAATGGATGAGACGTGGATGCCATTTTTCAATCCAGAAACAAAGCGCCAGTCAGCTCAATGGAAGCACGCAGATTCACCGCCACCAAAAAAATTTCGGGTAACCGCCAGTGCTGAAAAAATGATGGTGTCCATGTTCTGGGACAGCGAGGGCGTAATCCTTACCCATTGCGTTTCAAAGGGCACTACGGTAACAGGTGCATCCTACGAAAATGTTTTGAAGAACAAATTCCTTCCTGCACTGCAACAAAAACATCCGGGAAGGGCTGCGCATGTGCTGTTTCACCAAGACAATGCACCCGCACATCGAGCTAACGTTACACAACAGTTTCTTCGTGATAACAACTTTGAAGTGATTCCTCATGCTCCCTACTCACCTGACCTGGCTCCTAGTGACTTTTGGCTTTTTCCAACAATGAAAGACACTCTCCGTGGCCACACATTCACCAGCCGTGCTGCTATTGCCTCAGCGATTTTCCAGTGGTCAAAACTGACTCCTAAAGAAGCCTTCGCCGCTGCCATGGAATCATGGCGTCAGCGTTGTGAAAAATTTGTACGTCTGCAGGGCGATTACGTCGAGAAGTAACGCCAGTTTCATCGATTTCGGGTGAGTAGTTAATTAGAAAAGAAATCGGAGGCCTTAGAACTTGAATGCACCTCGTAGTACACAAGCCACTGCCTCAGCGATGCTGCTTTATGACAGGTTTCTTGTTGTCGTCTCCAAACTGTTAATCTACCGTACTCAGTAAAAAATATCCGCCTCAATAGCGCAACGGAATGCCGTGCAATGGGGCCCGGGTTCGATTCCCGCCTGTGTCAGAGATTTTCTCCGCTCAGGGACTGGGTGCTGTGTGCTGTGTTGTCCTCATCATCATCATCTCATCCCCATCGACGCACAAAGCGCCGAAGTAGCGTCAACTCAAAACACTTGCACCTGGCGACCGGTCTACCTGACGGGAGGCCCTAGCCACACGACATTCCATTTCATTTCAGTACATAATCCTGCAAAAAGTGATCACACCCTTGTCACGAGAAACACCCCGATAAGGTGACACCACCTTCTCTGTACTTAACTATTGGCACTATACTTGATGGCAAGTAACACTCTCAAGGCATCTGCCAAACCCAACTCTTTCACATTCCAAATCACTCAACTTCGGTTATCCACTGTCCACTGCCGTCTATCTTTACGCCACCTCAAGCGTCTCTTATCACTGAGTACAGAAATGTGTGGATTATGGTTTCCCGGCCGATGTGGTCGAGCGGTTCTAGGCGCTTCAGTCTGGAACCGCGCTACCGCTACGGTCGCAGGTTCGAATCCTGCCTCGGGCATGGATGTGTGTGATGTCCTTAGGTTAGTTAGGTTTAAGTAGGTCTAAGTTCTAGAGGACTGATGACCTCACATGTTAAGTCCCATAGTGCTCATAGCCATTTGAACCATTTTGTGGCTTATGAGGAGCTGATCGACCACTGTACTCCATTATTTTTGAATCGCTACACACAGTCACTGTGCTAGCTGGACTGGTGGTAGCACTTTGGGACTCACAAGTGATTCCTTTCGCTGATTTCATGCGGTTTTTTACAACCACCCTCCGCAGTGATCGACGGTACCTGTCCGTCAATACATAAGCTCTGCCTGGTCTTTGTTTAGCTGTGCTTTTTCCTTCTCGTTTTCATTTCACTACCACATCACCAACTGTCGACTTGTGAAGCGTTACAAGGGTTGAAGTGTTCTTGATGGATTTGTTACTCAGGTGGCATCCAATGACCAGTCCATGTTCGAAGTCACTGAGTCCTACTGACCGACCCATTCACCCATTCTGCTGTTACTGCATGTCTGCTGACAACACAATACTCCCCACCTTCTTTTATACTGACCCCGGCCTTCGTGGCCGAGCGGTTCTAGGCGCTTCAGTCCAAAACCGCGTTGCTGCTGCGGTCGCAGGTTCGAATCCTGCCTCGGGCATGGATGTGTGTGATGTCCTTAGGTTAGTTAGGTTTAAGTAGTTCTAAGTCTAGGGGACTGATGACCTCGGATGTTATGTCCCATTGTTATTAGAGCCATTTGAACCATTATACTGGCGGTTCCTCCTCTCGTGGCATCTAGTGGTCTGTTCCGCATTACACAGCGCTGTCCGGAAACTTTCGATCCGATAGTGTATAAGTGCGAAGGCTTCCAAATCCGGTATCAATTTAAACGTTCAATGCTCCTGGAGCAAAGTAGCAAACCGGCAACAGCCGATTAGCACCTAGACTGTGGCCACCTCCAAAAACCCGGTGTGTTTCCCGGGAAACCATGGTTGCAGCAACGGAAAATGAGAGAGGCTATTGAAATAATTAAACGATTCAACAGAGTGAATGCAGAAGATGACTGCAAGTTGCCGACGGCGTAGCTACCAGAGATCTCAATCCAACGAGCTAGTGGCTCCCCATCCAGCTGACCTGGTTACGCTAAGGTAAGGTTACGCTAAGGTAATCACGAGCTAGAGTAGCGTAAGCAATAGTCTTCTGTGCAACCCACGCCGCCACAGCCATCTTGACTTAGAACTGTCCAGAGACATTCAGGAAACGTGACAACCGAAATAAGAAAGTATATAGGGACTACCGATCCTGGGAATCAGCAGTTTAGTCACCCTGAAGATTCCCGCTGCAAATACAGTCGAAACGTCGGTTTTAATACCGTTTTAGATTCAAAATGACGCTGCCTAATTCCCAAAATGGTTGTATTCAAAATAACAGAGGAGAGATTACATGTTTAGCAGACAGGCTACCTAAACGACATTAACGCTGATGCACAGAGGGACACGCGTGAAAAAAAAAAAGAAAGAAAAGAGAGTCCACGATGAGCAAATGTGCAAAGACAAGAACGCCAGGACAGATATGTCGTTTAAAACTCTTTATACTTCTCCGATACTGACATTGATCGGCCGTACCTTGCAACACCAGATAAAGCAATTCGTGTCCATTCCGTGCGTATCCGTCTGCTGTTTTCCTCAGCCCAACGCCTTTTGGAACAACAGAATTATGTTATTAGCGGATCAGACTGTATAGGCCACTAACATAACTGCGGCTATTTGGGTTGACATTCCAGTTCTTGGTGATGTCTGCAAGGATCACTAGCTCCACCATGTAATTCTTTCGTTCTGCTTTCATCCCATCGTGAAAGTTACAAGTGTACAGAACTTTCACTTAGGCAACAGATGTAATTGGTGGAGACATGTAATGTAACATTCAGCCTTGGTTCACACAACCAGCTCTATAACCGCTGTTTTCTGTAAGTGAGGGACACTGAGTCTATACTTCACATCTGGGCTACAACTGTCGGCCTATTACACCGAGAGCGTTTTCGATTTCTTGTCCACGAAATGTGCGTGGTGTAACTTGGTGGATGAGTGAGTGTCAGATCGCGAGTGCGAAGATCCATATTTCGATTTTTCGTGTCTTCTAGGACTTTTGTCCGTCTCTTTTCGCTTCTTTCGTTTCTGGCAATCATTCGTATTTGTGATAATCTCAATTTGCACGTTAAACTGGGTAAATAATTTAACTGGCCGTAAGGAGGCGAGGGTATCTCATGTCTAGCAGGATCATACCTGAAAAAGCGCTTCTAACGGAATTGTTGCTTTCGTCTTTTCTTTCCTCTATAGAAGTGCCCGTTCAGTTATCCCAAGATTCAAAGTATTTTCAACATCTCATACTATCACAGTTCTTGTACATTACGTGCTAATTCTTGCTTTGTTGCAACCAGCTGCTGTCACGCAAATATCGGCTCATTTCTTTCATTACTGCGCGCTTCAATGTTTGATGACACTGACTTCGCAAAATACAAAAATTACCCAAAACTGTCAATTAATCTGTGAAGCAAGATGCTGTCGGCAACGTGATGTCTATCCTTTTTTTGTGGCATGTTTTACTATGAACATAGCGTCACTTGGACCTTCATGAAGAGTTGAAGTAATATAAAGTTCTGGGATTTCCAGCCAAGAAGAGTTTTTGGAAGAACATTATTTCTCCAGGGAACTCTCCTACTTACCTAACGTTAGGGCTTGTGATAGCTAAGGACGTATGCTTGCCTGCCAAGCAAGTGCCTCATGTCGATCTGTCTAGACAGGAGATACTACTCAGTTTCTAACATATATGAAAAAAATCTAGGATAAAATAAATCCTTCCTGAAATGGAGTTTGGGCTAGAGCAATATAGACTCAGTGTCTCTCACTTAGAGAAAACAGTATTTCCCTTGTCTTATTACGACTTCCTCTACTTCGAAAAGGTATCGTACCTAAATCAAAACGGGAAAATTTCCACTTCTGGGACAGGTTTGAACGATATCGTGCATTGATTACTCAGTTCACTTACAATGATGTCCCCCACTGCCATATGAACCTTGATGGCTGTAAAAACAGGACATGCTCTCACCCTCTTGCCGTTACATTGAGTCCCTTGCAGCGCGCGAACTTACTGGTTGATTGCTCATCATGAATATGGCGCTTGTTTCTGGGGCCGAGCACTGCCACCGACGTCACGACGCTTAAATCTGAGGGAATAATATTACATAATCTCTGTGTGAGTGAACTGTGATAGTATGTTACGTTCCTGAGGTGGAGATGGAAAACTAGCCGCTAATTCGTCCAAACGGACAAGGAAAACCACCTAAAAACCAAACATCTGGACAGACTACTGTAACAGTCCACCAACCGTTAATCCGGCACGTGGATTTGCTCTGGATCTGGTTTACCTTCATTACTAGAAAGTTAGGGGTCTACACGTTGGACTATATAAGCAGGCCTAACATTCATTACTACAACAAATTACCTAACTCGCGGCAATTACCTCCGCATAAGGGCGAATCCTATTTATGGCGATCTTGTAACATCTACTGTACTTTTGAATGTGTTTAATATCCGTAAGGTGCAGCTTGATTAGACGATATTGTCATCGCTCCTTCGTATTTCAACCACAACTGCTAATAAATATTCGATGATATTCCTGTTTTTTAGGTGGTTAAACAAATAGATAAAGCTTTCTACAGTTTTATGAAATTGTTAATTATCTCTATAGTGAATATAAACTTTCTTGCGCTCTGGACTGTGTGATTTTATAGGGAAATTGCTTCATCAGAAGAGGAAGCGAGCGTCTGACAGCCAATAACTGCACTTTGTGAATATTTTTTCACTCCTACAGGCTGAGAACCGGCCAGAAACTTGAAAGATAAACGCACATTGTCGACCTTTACCGTTAATACTTTCGTCGACCCAAACATGTAAAATACCATTGCACAGTAGCACCACGAAGAAATGAACTCGCTGAGCTCGCGTTACAGTTTCTCTTTAGAACCGACAAAGACTGTCTGGATCGATGTTGGTGATGTTTCCTTCCACTTCTTAGAACAATATTATGTCGCTGTTACATCAAGGCTGAAGAAGAATCAGGACTCAATATTCTGCAAGAGCTCTGGCCAGGGCACGGGCTGGCACGTTGCGTAACCGAGGGCAAAGGCGTGGGGTATCGACCTGGTAAACAATCCCTATCGGCTGCTTTTACAAATCTTCCCTCCGCTCTATGCTTTCTGAAAATTTGATTATTTTCAAATACTTCGGCTCGATTGTTCCTTTGTGTACAGAAGTCAGTCATGTACCAAACTCAACTGGAACGAGTGATCCTTTATTTCTACTTCCACTTGACACGTCAGTAGGTATGGCAATTGATAACTGTATTAATTTGTGTTCATTTATGATCATCTCCTAACACGGTTGAACATTATGGCCGCCTACATTTCAGCGTACGTGCATGCCGATCTGATCTCAACGTGGTTTTCGTAGAAACAGTACAGGTGGCTGCAGTTGTTGTATGAAGACATACAGAGAGCAGATAACAAAAATTCTGATGTGGTCCGCAATGTCGTGGACTACGCTGTAACAACAGCAGGTTAGCACAGAGTAATACTGTCACAAGCTGCCCGCAGACGTCGCGTGACACGTGAGTGGAGCAGGCGTTCTCGTGGCGTATCCTGACAACCATTGACGTCATGTAGTAAGAAACTTGATTCATTTGAGCAAAGAACTAGGCTTCAACCATATTGTCTGTACCTCCATTAATATTCTAACTGATGGTGACGTTCAGTCAGCAAGAGTCCATGTATAAGTCGTCCGTTGGGAAAGCAAAGTAGCAACAATTACGACGAATAACGTTCTCTAGAAGTCTTGTACTTTCCTCAGAGTTGTCCATCCATGAGGAATATAGGCTAGAAATACCTGTCTAGAAGCGTACAGCACCATTTTTGCTGTAGTGAAGGAGGCGACTCGTCCTGACGCGGAGTCCACGAGAAACTGTATGCGATGAGAGCTACAAGTTTTTCATGCCCGCTCATCTACTGCATACAGTCTAACTCGTGAAGATTAGTTGCTGTTTGATCCAAGTTGAGCACATCTCGCTCGATAGCATCCTAAACGTCCGGAACAGAACTGAGGTCACGTGACATGGCGGCCATGAGCAGCTTCATATCTGCGGAGTGTTGCTGAAAGCATTGCTGGAAGTGCTCGGGCGTGTTTCAGGCAAACAGACGGAAGCCAGTCACATACGATTACAGATATAATCAGGAGTTGCATTTCGTCCCATGTAAACATAGTCCACACGAAAATACGTCCATCAAATATTTGAGCGTTGAACCGCCGGGATAGCCAAGCGTGTTAATGCGCCGCTTCCGGGATTTAGGGAGGCGAGCATGTCCCGGATCGAATACGCCTCACGGATTAACGGCGAGGGCTGGTGAGCTGCCCAGCCTAGATGAGGTTTACAGGCGGTTTCCCACATCCAACTGCGTAAATGCTGTGCTGGTACACACCCCCTGCAACAGAGAGGTGGTACCCAAACATTTCGAAAACTTTCTCACATTTGGCCATGAGATTTACTCCAAATGCAAACAGATGGGGTACTCAAATTCCGTTCCACGGAGACTGACGGCAACAGGAAGGGTATCTGGCCACCAACTTATTTATTATTTAGCCCGAACAGACTAAGACCTTCAGGCTCTCCCTTACATCTGGAGAGCCAACTGCCTTGCCACAGTGGTAACACCGTTTCCCGTCAGATCACCGAAGTCAGGCGCTGTCGGGCTTGGCTAGCACTTGGATGGGTGACTGTCTGGGTCTGCTGAGCACTGTTAGCAACGGGGTGCACTCAGCCCTTGTGAGACCAATTGAGGAGATACGTGACTGAGAAGTCACGAAAACTGACTACAGCCAGAAGAGCAGTGTGCTGACCACATGCCTCTCCATATCCATATCCATATCCATATCCAGTGACGCCCGTCGGCTGAGGAATACACGGCGCTTGGTCGGTACCGTTGGGCCTTCTCAGGCCTGTTCGGACGAAGTTACATCTATCCAGGAACTACACATATCAAAGATATTACAGGAATAATAATAATAATAATTGGCACTAATAATGATGATAATAATTGATATTAGTAATGACAATAACAATTGACAATAATAACAGCAATGAAAATAAAAGTTGACTCTAATAATAATAATGATAATAACAGTAAAAGTAATTAAGACTAATAAACATTAGTTTACCACATTTGAATAAATGTTTGGTATTATAGAAGCGGAAGGGATAAAGAAAGAGGGGTAGACTGGAATGACAGTGACAGTGGCAATTAGGAAAGAACAGAATTTAAATAAATAACTCTGTCAACATGAGGGAGGGAAAGGTTGTGGGGGAGAGGGGATTGACGAGAGAGAGCTACAGACCAGCATATGGGAGAGACAGCTACTGGGATAGAAGGTGGGCCACTAACTGACTCCTTAAGTTTGGAAGGAATTTAATTTTTCTGATTTTTTTTAGAAAATTTTTTCCAAAGTTGGGTTACTGATACAGAATATGATTTAGAGAACATGATAGTGTCATTAGATGGTACAGAGAGAGTATTGCTTTGTTAAGAACCAGTATTTCTGCTGTGCTATTCAGATAGCAGTGTAAGAGTCGAAAATAAATCAGAGAGAGTGCAGTCATTGAGAAGATGATAGAGCAAATGTAGAGTGTGGTAGCCTCTACGATTTTCGGCACGCAGCCGTGATTATTGTTCCTAGGTAGGTGTGATATGGTCGAAATATCGTACGTCACAAGTGTATTGCAGATAAGCATCATTGCCAGTTAGCCGACAACTCGTCAAACGGACGTGAGAAATTACTTAAAATCCAAAACAGCTAGACTGACTGGTGTAACATACAACCAATCGTTACCCAAGGCTCGCATTTGATTCCAGCTTGACTCATCTCCGAGACTGGAAAGCTAGCGCTCTACTCGATGCACTATACTAGCAGGTTCACCATTAATTACACTGGACTCGCATTCGGGAGGACGACGGTTCAATCCCGCGTCCGGCCATCCTGATTTAGGTTTTCCGTGATTTCCCTAAATCGCTCCAGGCAAATGCCGGGATGGTTCCTTTCAAAGGGCACGGCCGATTTCCTTCCCCATCTGCCCCTAATCCGATGAGACCGATGACCTCGCTGTCTGGTCTCCTCCCCCAAAAACCAACCAACCAACCAACCATTAATTACTGCAATAAAATACCTAAATTACATGAATTACCGGTGCTTAAGGACGAAGCCTTTTTATGGTAGTCTTATAATATCCCCTGCCTATTGTAGCTGATTGCTACAGAGCTGAAGAAGCACATTTGCATCTGTGTAATTTGGATGGTGGTTTTCGGAACTTTTGTGCGTTCCTTACACTCATGAACAGTCTGACACCTAGCTAGTAGCATGTAGCACATCTTTAGTCCTGGTGACGGAGGCAACACGTCATGGTATAGAGTCCACGAGTCACAGTAAGCTTTGGGAACCAACCTGCCCCATGACTACTCAGCCAACACCCACAGCTCACGGAGAATAGTCGCAGCCATGTACAAGTCGTACATGCCTCTCTCGAAGGCGACACAGACCTGCTGGATGGGATTGTGTTCAGGTGACTAGGGTATCTACATCGTTTGATGTAGATCTGGACCTGCACATAATCTGCCACTGACATGTAACTGACCTGTCTACGCAGAGTTTTCCCATGCTTCTGTTGACCAGTGGGGGTATTCCTGCACCTACGCTAACGTCTGGGCCGTGTGATGTAAGGAGAACAGATGTACGTGGTAATTATAAAGCCTAAGAAACATTTTAAAAAATCACTGTAGGTAAATGGCAAAACATAACATAACAAATGATACAGTTTCAAAGTTTTTATTTAACGTGGTGTCGGCAAGTTAGTTTGAAAAACCACTGATACGGGCACCATCGAACGTAGTTGCTAAAAATGGCGGTGAACCAGGCAGAGAATGCATTTTGTGCGTCAGAATTTGCACGCCGTCAATCGGTGGTGAGTGGGCAAAGAACTTTCCGTGGCAAGTTTCACAAGACATCATCATTTTACGACAGCATAGTGAAGTGGTACAAGAAATTCGATGAGGATGGTTGTTTGTGCGACGCAAAACGTCCTGGAGGACCATGAGTGTCAGAACAGACAGTGCATCTCGTGAAGGACGTGAGATTGCGAAGTCCCACAAAGTCTACCTACCGAACTATAGTTGAATTCTTTTATCTTGGCGGCTCGCGCATGCCCGCCCAGACGCGGGAGATTGCTGCGTTGCCAGTTGCACACGACGCACGCGCCAAGAGAAACAGCGCCTTAGTATAGTATAGTTCGCAAGCTTACGTTTAGGGGGGAGCGCGGAGTTTATGAAGTAAAGCCACGACGGCTTCATTAACCCTTTCGCTGCTACAGAGACGTGCTCCCCGCATTCCGCGCTGTGCGCGATTTTGTCGCTGCACTGCTCGCCTGTGCTGACACATGGTGTTTCCGACTGCTTTGACACACTTATCATTCGATTCCACAAAAACTATTTGGCCCAAAAATTAGATTTTTACACGTCTTCTTGACTGATACCTTCCCCCCACTTCCTTTGACCGACTGCAGTGCTTTAAAATAAAGCCAAACGCGCCCGGTGTAAATAAAACTTTTATTACAGTCGCGAAAGACGGAATATTTCT
Source organism: Schistocerca piceifrons (assembly GCF_021461385.2). Taxonomy (NCBI): domain Eukaryota; kingdom Metazoa; phylum Arthropoda; class Insecta; order Orthoptera; family Acrididae; genus Schistocerca; species Schistocerca piceifrons. The sequence continues at coordinate 418,658,467 of NC_060149.1, read as the reverse complement.
CAATATTACATACGACACCTATGTGGTACTTAAATTAAATGAGATATTGTTATACAGTAAATTTTATATGAAATTTAGGTACCTTGTCCACATTTCATTCTCAACATTGTGGCAACTAAAATCGACCATACGGAAAGTATACCATATGGACTTTTACCTCTGCAAACTCTTCAAAATTTCGTGCAATGGTTTACTACATTTAATGCTGCACAATAACTGGGTTCAACATCGAAACAAAATTAAGTCATTTATGGGGGGAAGGTATCAGTCAAGAAGATGTGTAAAAATCTAATTTTTAGGCCAAATAGTTTTTGTGAAATCGAATGATAAGTGTGTCAAAGCAGTGGGAACACCATGTGTCTGCACAGGCGAGCAGTGCAGTGATGACAAAATCGCGCACAGCGCGGAATGCGGGGAGCACGTGACTGCAGCAGCGAAAGGGTTAATGAAGAGACAAAGCACTAGAAATTTCAAAAAATTGCATTCAAACGAATAAAATTCATGAAGTTAGACACTTCGATATTGTTTTAAAATAAAAAAAATATTTAGCATCACACTAGGTTTGAACTCGTCACCTTTCAGTTACTAATCCAACGCCTTTCTTTTTTTTTTCTTTTTTTTCATCGATGTTAAGCGCTGTCGGGCTGAGCTAGCACTTGGATGGGCGGCCATCTTTTTTTTTGTTTTTGTTTTTTTTTCTTTTTTTTTGCGGGCAAGCGCTCTAACAATTTTTTTTTTTGTTTGTATCCAATGTCAGGCTTACCACCTTTGCTGACATACATGTTGTTGTACTATCGCATAAATAGTGTCTACAAAGTCCATATGTTGACAAATAGTGGCTAATTAGAAAATTAATTAATTAAGGAAATGAATAAAACTGAAAATGCCCAAATGAAAGACATGAAGACATTGCGGATAGTAGAAATACAAAAGAAACATGCTCCTGTAGCAATGAAATGAAATTCGTGTCGGGGGCGACACCTGCTCACGACCCGACGTTCGATAGAGCAAGAGAGCCATCTATCGACTCGCTCTCCAGACGTTGGTGTAAGACTCGAAATTAACTAAGGGTCCGTAAGTGTGATCGATGTCTATCTCGGCTTCTTCGTCTATCTCATCTCTCACCCGTCACACCCCATCTGGCCGGCGGGTCGGTAAATGTAAGTCGCAAGTAATTAGCGAAGTCTTGCCTATATTTCTTATGCTGTTGCAGCTTCGTGTGTCCATCCAGGAGAAAATGCCAAAAATCAATTTTGTCCTTTTCCGATTCGTTATACACGTAGCCCACTACCATTCCCCGCACCCATGTCACTGCATTGGTTTTTTGGACCGGGAAATAAGATTCTTGGGGGGAAAAAAGTGTGTCTGATGAAATTGTGTGAGGGGCGGAGCGTAACAGGAACGCCAATATCTGTTGTGCCAAGTGCCACACTGGAGCCGTCCCACTACATGCTAAACGATGTTCATCAGTGTCCACTGTTGCGCAGCCTAAACATAGTGGAGTATCTGCCAAATGAATCGCGTGCCGCCGTTGATTCGTTGCGAACTTCCTATTTATCACCACATACCATGTTGAGCGTACCGACGTTGGGAGGTAAACGTTCCGTATAACGCGCCATATCTGTCGCCAGTTCTTGTCTGGGTACTTCTTTTCCAGGGTATTCCTGGGACACCGGCGCAGTAAGAGTTGGTACACGTCTCGCGTCGTCGGTAGTCGTGTTGTTGGGAAGGAATCTCTGACATAGCTAAGCTCCAAAAAAAAAAAGACTTGAAATGTGACGGCTTCGGTGAAATATGGCCCACATCGACTGGGGGCAGCATTGAAGTGGGCGCTAGTACATCGGCCAACGCACCCGAGATATTGCAAAATTGACCGCGCCACTGTCGGAAAATCGTACTGACGAATAACGCCCGTGCCTTTTCATATACGTTCACTAGACCAAGTCCACCCTCTCCAGGTGGTAGCGTAAGCGTTGTGTATCGGATCTTAAACAGGTGTCCCACACTCACGTAGGTTCCGAAAGTTGCTTGTATCCGTGTTGCTATTGTGCGCGTTAAAGGCAGGACATGCGCTACGTGAGTGAGTCTCGGTGCTAGGTAAACGTTAACATAGGTCACCCTCTGAATCATAGCCAACGCTCTTAATTTCTGTAACAGCACCATTGTCCGCATCAGCTTCAATATGCGTCGGTAGTTATCTGCTGCTGTCTGCTGCACATCCGTGTGGAACGTAATACCTAGGCATTTTATGGTCTTAACTAAGATGAGCGGGCCTTCCTCCCCCGGTTGTAATCCTCGACCGACATTCATGCAGCGTGATTTTTGTAGATTAAGCACGCTTCCTGCCGCCATCCCGTATCGCTGTATCCATGCCAATGCCGTACGTACTTCTTCGCCTGTCCGTGCCACCAGCATCACATCGTCAGCATAAGCGCGGCAATGAAAGGTCAGTTGTGGCAACGGCACTCCCTCCAACCGTCTTCGGAGACCATATAGACAGGGTTCCAAAGCCATTGCATACAAAAATATCGAAAGGGGGCAACCTTGACGAACTGACCTTGAAATAAAAATGTAGTCAGTGCCCCGCCCATTCATCGAGACCTTCGATCGTACGCCGTGTAACAGTCGCATGATCACTAGGATGAAGGCCTGTGGGATTCCCAATCTGCCCATCACCGTATGTAAAAAGGTTTGATCCACTCTGTCGAATGCATGATCGAAGTCAATAGCGACGAGTGCCCCACGCACTCGGCATGCCGCTGCTAATGCGATGATATCTCGGTAGTCACTGAGCGCCGTATGTACGTTGCTCTTACCGCCGAGGCAAGTTTGATCTATGAGGAGTCTATCAGAAAGTGAAGACCGCAGGCGAGCCCCAAGGATGCGCGCGAAAATCTTATAGTCGCAGTTCACGAGAGTGAGTGGTCTATAATCTCCTGGATTTCTGCCACCGCGTGGTTTGGGTATTGGGATGATGATACCCTCCGTGAATTCAGCAGGTATCTCAGTCTGCGGTAACAGGAGTTCGTTGTACATCTGAATCCAGGTCCGTCCCATGAGGTATGCAAAGGCGCGGTAAAATTCAATTGGGAAGCCGTCCTGTCATGGGGACTTGTTCGGAGCCCCCCTGGCAATTGCGTCTGTCAGCTCGTCCTCTGTTATCGCTGTGATGAAAGTCTCTGCATCCAGTGGTGGTCCTCTATCTGGCATTTCCGAGATGACATCATGTAGTGTCTCGTGGTTCACATGTACAGGTCCATATAACTGGCGGAAATAGTCGGTAAACACATGCGCAATATCACGCTGGTGCACAACTTGCTGGCCAGTTTCAGAGATTAGTTCCCTGATCAATGTCCTGCGTCGTCGTTGGCGTTCACGTACCACGTGGTGCATGGAGGGGGTTTCGGCAGCAACTGTGTCCGCCAATCTCGCCCGGACCATTATACCTTCCATTCTTAGTCTCGTCAGCTGTAATAACTTGGCTTTTATCCTGCGCATGGCCGTGTGCCTTTCCGGCGATGGTTGTTGGGTCATCAGCTCCCTCAGGGCTGTAAAATAAAAATCAGCCGTTGTGCGGTTCCACTGCGATTTGTCCTGCCCGTATCGTATCAACGTTCTCCGTAACGTCGGTTTTGCGCATTTAATCCACCACTGGAGAACCGAGGTGTATGCTCGTTGGCGGCGAACGTAGGTCTCCCAGGCCGCCTCTATCGACCGGTGACATTCAGTGTCACGTAAAAGTGCACAATTCATTTTCCAGTGACCTTTACTCCGCCATATCTTCTGACGCGTTAGTGTAATCGTGCAGACGTACGCCATATGATCCGTAAAAGCCGCTGGCCAGATTTCGGCATCCAGTATCGTCGTCCGTAGAGCTCGTGTCACGTACACTCTATCAAGTCTACTCACCGAGTGTCCCGTGACAAACGTATAACCCGGTCTGTCACCATGCTGCAGTTCCCAGGTATCCAGAAGCGCCATTTCGGTAATCAACGCACGCAGTTCCATGCATGGCACATAATGAGGTACTTGGTCCTTTTTGTCGACGACACAATTAAAGTCGCCGCCCACTATATAGTTATCAAAGCGTCCAGCGAACAACGGTGCTATCTCTTCGGTGTAAAAAGTCGCCCTTTCTCTTCGTTTTGTGGAGCCAGATGGTGCGTATAAATTGATGAAACGAACGCCGTCGACAGTGATCGCTATGCCGCGTGCCGAAGGGAGAGAACTGACGTCCTCCACTCCTATTCCTTCCTTGGTGAGAATCGCCACACCGCATCCACTTTCTTCGTGCACTGAATAATGTGCCTCGTAACCGTAGAACTCTGGCGGCGATGTGAAACGCACTTCTTGTAGGAGTACAATATCCACGTCCGCAGCGCGTAACATATCTTTCAGCATTTGAATTTTAAGCGGTGTCCGTATGCCATTAATGTTTATCGTGGCAATGCGGTACGCCTGGCTTGTGTTCATCAGTTGTAGGGCGGTGTCATTAAGCGTCCATCTGCACCCCCGGCGCTCCTCAACACACTAAGTTGGTCAACATTTCCCGACCCCTCCCGGCCTCTGGCCAGGACTGTCCTCAATCGTCGCGTTCGTATTTTCATCCTGTTCCTGTTGGTCCATTTCTTGCGCCCAATCCCCCAGCATATTTCCGGAACTGGTCGAAGGATGGGAGGTAACGTTGTCATCGCTCTGATGTTGGACAGTTGTCATCTCCACTTCCTCCTTCCGGTCACCAGAAGGAGAGTTCAAGTTATCGTCGCTGTGTAGTTCCTGCATCGTCATCTCGGTATCTGTTGAATCCACTGGTCTCAGGTCGATACTGTCGTTGTCGTCCACTGTCCCCTCGGGACTATGGCTATCGTCAGCAGAAGTCAGTCGACGCTTCTTTCTTCTCTTCGGCGAACGCTGTTTCCGTTGCCTTGCTTCCGCATCGGCTGTTGGGGTTGCGTATCCTCCGTCTTGGGCCTGGCCTATCACGCTCTCGGTGGAAGCACTGGCAGCCACCACGGATGAGCCTGGAGCGGCCGTCAGCTGCATCTCTTGTGTGGTGTCCTGTGTCTGCTGTGGTGGAACCGGTGGTCGGAGTTCCAGTCCGTTGGTGTCCATGTTCTCTATAGGGGGCAGCTGCTGGTGCCCATCGGAAGTCTCCCTCACGTCGCCTCTCAGGGCTTCCACAAAGGTCAACGGTAAGACAGTCGTCGGTTGTGGCGCCTGAACGTCATCCCGTGGAGTTTGCACTAAACGTCGCTGGAGGCATTCCGAGCGGACGTGACCTTCTTTCCCGCAACCCGAGCAAGTGCGAGGTTGCCCATCATAGATTATAATCGCTCGACAACCTCCTATGTACAAATAAGAGGGGACGTGCTTGCGCAGTTCTATCCGTATTTGTCGCACCCCATTTAAAACGGGGTACGTGGTCAAACTCGTCCATTTTTCGGCCACATGGGATAGAACTGTACCGTATGGTCGAAAGGCGTCGGTAACAAGTTCAGACGGGACCTCAAACGGAAGTTCGAAGACTCGTATAGTGCGGATCCCCATTCCCGCGTGATCGACTGTAACCGCACCAACATTCCCGTCGGCATGACAGAAACGATACCCGTTCGGTGATCGTTGTAGAAGTCTTTCGCAAGCAGCCTCGTCAACAAGCTTGACATAGACGACGCTTGAAACGAGCGATAAATTGATTCCCACTATTTCCTGTGGATCGATTTTTACCTCTTCTCTGAAGAAACGTTCAATCTCGTGTGCCTTTGGTCGTGTATAGTCGTTCGCAAAACTGAACTTCAAAGTCGTTTTTCTGTACGAGTGTGCCATCTCGTTCTAGACTCACAACACCGCACACGCGAAGCTGCTCCGGCGTAAACAAACAGGCGCGCGCACCACAGCGCGGCCGGCAGGCAACACGGTCCGCACTGTGTCACTGCCGAGGGCAGACTGGGCCTTAAACGTTCCGCTAGCGCAGCTCGTCGTGCAATGTTGCTGCATAAGGAGTTTAACAGGTCACGCAAAATTCTGACAAACACTGTTGGTATGCCTATGAATTACTCGCACTTCGTCGAAGTACAATAGGAAATAAACAATTACCGCTGTTCTTTATTGCGAAAAAGCGGTTCGTGAAATTGATACGAACACCTTTCCTTGCTATCGCCTGAATTAAGAGTCTTATTGCTTGTTTGGTTTAATTAATTAATAGAAAATGAAGCAATTGGTATAAAGAATGGTTTTTCCAAACTTTCAAAAAACAAAGTCTGCTATCAAGACATTGCTTTTGTTCTATTACTTTGTTTATGACTGAACGTTTCTAAAACTGAAGACGCTCGTCCGTGCTCTGCTCTGCAGTCGAGATCTGGCAACGTCGTTCTCTGTTCATTGGCTGACTGTATTTTTTGACGTCAGATGCGCAGAACGAACCTAAACTCGGCCGCCAACATAAATGACGCCCATTTTAGTGTAGAACTGAACGTCCCTCACCTAGCAATGTGGAAAATCCTTCGTAAACGATTCAGAGTGAAGCCGCACGAATGACACTTCCTACTAGCCACAGCCATGACGACAAATTACGCCGTCTGCGGTTCTGCATCGATAGGCCTATACAGAACCATCTTGAAAATTACCACTTGGCAAGCAAATTAATATTCAGTGACGAAGCCACTATTTGTCTTTCGCGAAAGATCAACCGACATAAAACACGCATTTGGTCAGCAGAGAATCCCCATACAACTGTCGAACAGGTCCGAGAAAGTTAAGTTGTTCTGTGACATCTCCAAGAAGATCGCCTCGAATCGTGGTACATCTACCACGACATACTACAATTGTGGCTCATACCACAACTTGAAACTGGTAGCAGGAATTTCATCTTTCAAGAAGATGGTACCCCTCCTCGTTTCTTCAGTTGTGTACGATATTACCGGAATGAGACGCTACAACGCTGGATAGGCCGTGTTACTGCTGCTGGTGCAGCGACACCCAAGTGGGAGTCACGGTCGTTGAACTTGCGATTTCTTCTCGTGCGGTTACATCAAGAATAGTGTTTAGGTTCCACCTCTACCACAGAACCTCGAAAACTTGCGGCACGACATCGGAGCAGCTGGTGTGCTGGGCCTGTTACCGGCAGAATTGTGCTATCGCTTAGATAGGTGCCATGTGATGAAGGTTGGACACACAGAACGTTTATAAATATTGCAAAAAACTTTGAGAGTTTGTCTTTCACATACTGTATCATACGTTACGTTGTTCTTAGCCATCTGACTGTACCGATTTTTGAAATTTTTAATGGCCATTTAAAATTACCCTGTATATGTGTGCACTAGTGGCCTCTGTATCTCATAGCGAACAGATGATTCTGAGTTGTATTGTTAGTTACCGGTTGCTGTCCTTCTTTGAACTGGCGCTATTTGTTGTATTGTGATCTGTGTATCCGTCGTTGCAATCTGCAGTATGCTACAGCGCCTCCTGTCTTCAAGATGTTGTTGAAGATGACTTTGGTGGTCTGCGATTTTTTCTGAATCAAAGTGCTCACGGTACAACCTGGACTGGACGGCACGTGAAAAGCTCAGTGTACGATCTTCAAGATGGATTCAGTTGCCACAGAGATTGCCACCAATTCTGTGTTCCAGAAAAGACCAATAGCAATTTATTGTAGGACAATGCAAGAGTACAAACCGCCAATGCGGCGTCTATGATAGTATTATGACGTGTTGTTTTTGTAATAGGATGGTTCTTATCTTTAAAAAAATATCTCGCAATACTCTCATAGATGCATTAGCGATGTGTCTGTTTTTAACTGCCTAGCGCGGAATAATTATAAGTCTTTTAGCTAATTGTTAGTTCTCTGAAGAAGGTTAGCGCATGTGATTCAGATACCTAGTGGATGTTATGGTTCAGTCGAGAAATGTCAGAGCAACAATTCGTGTTGCACTACTTGCGCACTACACGCATGATCTGGCATCTTGCAGAGACTCTATATAACTAATGAGTACCTCTAACGTCGATTTTTCTGCGAGTTCACATACTGCAATAAATACAGCTATGCTCCGGCAAAAAGACCATTTCAGCATCATCATCTCCATCATGCACTAATTACAATGGTCAGATCCACTACTGACGTCAAGTAACAGTATCTGAATCAGTCTTTCAATGGATAACTGCTAATTTGTAAGATTTTAGTTTGACTTTCTGCACACTTCTGTGAACAGTGGAATTGTCTTCTCGGATTTCTTTCCAAAGCGGCTCCTAACTAGTTTACTTTCTCGGCTAAATCCGATACGACACCTACCACACTGACTCTGCAATGGCTGGAGCATCATACGGTGAGCGCAACCAGCCTATCACAGAATAGGTTCCTCCACACTCCGGAGACTGTGCTTGCGTCATACTTAAAATTCCTTCCATTTACGTTAATTTTGTATTATTTATAATCTGGTTACAGATTGTGATCTAAAAGACATGCCTGTTATACACTGAAGAGCCAAAGAAACTGGTACACATGCCTAGTATCGCGTAGGGCCCCCGCGAACACGTAGAAGTGCCACAACACGATGTGGCATGGACTCGATTAATGTCTGAAGTAGTGCTGCAGTGAACTGACACCATGAATCCTGAACTGCTGTCCATAAATCCGTAAGAGTACGACGGGGTGGAGATATCTTCTAAACAGCACGTTGCAAGGCATCCCACATATGCTCAATAATGTTCATGTCTGGAGAGTTTGGTGGCCAGCGGAAGTGTTTAAACTCAGAAGAGAGTTCCTGGAGCCACTCTGTAACAATTATGGACGTGTGGGGTGTCGCATTGTCCTGCTAGAGTTGCCTAAGTCGTCGGAATGCACAATGAACATGAATGGATGCAGGTGATCGGACAGGATGCTCACGTACATGTCACCCCAACAGCACACGCCTCACACCATTACAGATCCTCCACCAGCTTGAGCAGTCCCCTGCTGACATGCAGGATCCATGGATTCATGAGGTTGTCTCCATACCCGTGCACGTCCATCCGCTCCATACAATTTTAAACGAGACTCGTCCGACCAGGCAACATGTTTCCAGTCATCAACAGTCCAATGTTGGTGTCGACAGGCCCAGGCGAGGCGTAAAGCTTTGTGTTGTGCAGTCATCAAGGGTACACGAATGGACCCTTGGCTCTGAAAGCCCATATCGTTGATGTTTCGTTGAATGGTTCACACGCTGAAACTTGTTGATGGCGCGGCACTGAAATCTGCAGCAATTTTCGGAAGGGTTGCACTTCTGTCACATTCAATGATTCTCTTCAGTCGTCGTTGGTCGCGTTCTTGCAGGATCTTTTTCCGGCCGCAGCGATGTCGGAAATTTGATGTTTTACAGGATTCCTGATATTCATGGTACACTCGTAAAATGGTCATACGGGAAAATCCCCACTTCATCGCTACCTCGGAGATGCTACGTCCATCGTTCGTAGGCCGACTATAACACTATGTTCAAACTCAAATGGTTCAAATGGCTCTGAGCACTATGGGACTCAACTGCTGAGGTCATAAGTCCCCTAGAACTTAGAACTACTTAAACCTAACTAACCTAAGGACACCACACACATCCATGCCCGAGGCAGGATTCGAGCCTGCGACCGTAGTGGTCTCGCGGTTCCAGACTGTAGCGCCTAGAACCGCTCGGCCACTTCGGCCGGCTCTTCAAACTCACTTAAATCTTGATAACCTGCCATTGTAGCAGCAGTAACCGTTTGAAAAACTGCACCAGACACTTATTATTGTCTTATATAGGCGTTAACGACCGCAGCGCCGCTTTCGACCTGTTTACGTATCTCTGTATTTGAATACGCATGCCTATACCAGTTTCTTTGGCGCATCAGTGTGCATAAAATGCAGGTACTGATGACATATTTCCAGTGATATGTGGCTGCTGTAAGGAATAAATACTCAAGTAGAGTTTCAACGAAGTCATACACAGTGTTCTTAACCACCCGCTGGAACTCTAGAAATTAAAATTTCAGCACGTAGCGACATTCAAACATACGTCAACTTTGGGAAATATTGCTCCTGTTGTTGTCGTAACAGGCCTGACTTGTAACGAAAAAGAGAAAAATGTTCAAATGTGTGTGAAATCTTATGGGACTTAACTGCTAAGGTCATCAGTCCCTAAGCTTACACACTACTTAACCTAAATTATCCTAAGGACAAACACACACACCCATGCCCGAGGGAGGACTCGAACCACAGAGAAAATAAATGAAACAGTCAATTTGATATCAGATGCTGTGAGAACGAAGGAAATCTGCATGCGGGAGAAAGTAGCTCACCAGACTTGGCGAGAGAGCAGAGAGTGAGAGTGGCCTTCCATAAAAATATGGAGGGATGGGCCACGACGAAATTTCTCCGATAGGCTGGCGTCCGGACTCCCGTGGTGTCATGGACAATCGTCCTTGCTGCGTTTTGCTACTAAAATACCGGGATTCCAACGAGCCATCTGAAGAGATTAATTACTTTTACAAGCCGCAGTTCATATAAAATTTATGTTAAAATCTCAAATTACCTGTGGGGAGGTACCGGCCTCTGACTGACTGACACAAACACTCGTTATTCTGAGCCAGTCTGGAGACTAAACCTCTATAAAAGGACACCACTTTCTGGGCTCTTGTGAGCAGCACACGCGCAAGACTTCGTCATCGACACTCGTGATGTATTTGAGTATAATGGTGCACAGCGTTTGTGAGATGTTGTACAGCTATTACCTTGCTCTGATGACACTGGTTTTTCCTACACAGGACCAATGTATGGCCTAGCCATTTTAGTGAACAATTAGCATAAGAACTGTGTTAGTGCTTCCTAAAAGCAAAGATTAAGCATGTGGTGTAAATGAAGTGTGATTATTGCAATAAAATAGTCTTACCTTGAATCTCTTTGTTTATTCTGTTCTGGCACCCTTTGGCGCCCTTAACATTTCAGTCTTTCTAGCTCGTGTTGTTGCACATGCTGCTCGCAGAGTGTTGGGTGTCTCTATTGTGTGACAGAGCACGGAGGTGAAAGGTTGGTTACAGTTGGCTTGTGCATTACAAAGCAGATTCATATCCGCTGTACTCCGTAGGTGTTGGTTTTTTTCCGTGCGCTGTACGAGATTGGAATATCAGAGAATTGTGAAGGTGGTTCGATGAACCCTTTGCCAGGCACTTAAATGTGATTTTCAGAGTATCCATGTAGATGTAGAATCTGCATGCACCAGCACAACACAGTGATGGTATCTCAGCTCCTAAATGGTACACACAACATATACCATCACAGGCTACGATTCGGTATTTCCAAGTAAATCTCGAAAATGCCTATGAAAAACTTTAACAACAGATGCGGTCGTGTGCGCGCGTCCGAATGCGAAACAGTCTGTCGTGGAGCTTATCGTGAAAACGGCTATCCTTTAAGGCGTAGCTGAAGATAGTACAATAATATGTTTTATAGGCACGGAAAAAGCAAACATCCGGAGGCTGAATTTTTCCAGTTGTTCCAGGTGGTATGAACTGAAATATCTCACACTTTTCAGGAAGGATAGCTTGCTCCACAAGAGTATGATTTTTATACGCAGACCAGGAATCAAGCAAAATCGTTATTTAGACCAGCTGCTGGCCAAAAGCAGTGCCAACACCATAGTTTTAGTTCTCTTACCACATTTTCTCATGCTCTGCTACCCTTACAGGATCACGCACACGAGAAAGAATCGTAGGGGACAGAGCACCTCCAACTTCTCGTAGCACAATTAATAACGTTCCAGCCAATTTACCATCCAGATTAACAGTCGGCATTATTGTATACGAATGTGTTAAGGCATTGATGTTTGTTGATATTGATACAACTCTCTTGGTACCTCTAATTTCCAGGGCTCCTTTAATATACACTTCCTCTTCAAATCCCGATTGGTCGGAGTTGAAAACAAATTCCTTACTCAACGATGGGATAAGTTTGTTTATCTCATCTATAAATTTTTGGGCCGATTCCACAGTTTGCTGTGCATAGCCAAGTAGACGCTTTGTTTGAAATTTCGTTATCCTACGTCTTACGATTCTATAGCAGTGTTTGAAGTTATGCAACTATTCATTGCTTCCCTTGAAATCACTGTTATCTTTGTCTCACGCAATTTGATGTGCATACCGTAGTGGGTAACTATCATGCGCATGCAGTAAATTGTATCGAGAATCCTTGAAACGCTCAAACACCAGTTCTTCTAATAAGTGCGCCTTGTCTTCCCTTGAATATCAGTAGTTTTTCTTGTGCACTACACGGTTATATTGCTGTGGACTTATTCGAAATCTGTTCATAATTGTTTTTTACTAAGCTACGAATGATCTTCCATGTACGTAATTATGTTTAGTACCCGCTTCTTAGACAATTGTCGTTTTCTACGTTTTATTGGAGACAGGATTTGTGGCTAAGTGTTTGTAATGGTTATCAGATTACATGGAAAACATTCTGATGTATCCAAGGCTTTTGCCTGCGACCACAGCCACCCGCATTGCAGGCATGTTCTGCAAGTTCCACATGCTCTGGCACTGCAGGGGACAGTCCCATAGCAGACCCAGACTGCTACAGTACAGCAGACACAGCGTATCGACCATGACAAGCTGGATTGTGTCCAAAACACACTGGTCTGTACTGAAGGGGAACTGTAGCAGACACCACAGAAACATGCTGCGCTACTTCACCACGAGAGGTGCCAGCCTCGAGACCAGCTGCGCGCGCATCCCGGACAACAGTGCCGCAGTCGGAAGCACTATTTTGTCTCCGCAAATCATATGCCATCCAAGCATCGAGCACATATTACTCCGCCGGACGTGTATCTAGAATGGCGCCCGATCGCTCTATAACTACCAATGTAGTTGTATCACTTCTTACCGTCAACACTGAACTCGCAATGATGTCAGTGTGATATAAAAAGGTCTTACACCTACACCAAGACCGCTCTAAACCGGTGACGCTGTACTGCAACCTTCCCCCTCCCCAAGAAAAAGAAAAAAACCTCTGTGCCAGTCCATTTCGCTGAGCCACTGCAAGCAATTCTGAAGCAGGGCGACCACTCAGATCTATACAACACAAGAAACTTCGCCTCCTCCGGCTTGGCATCCCATGGACTCGGTGCTCCAAGACTGGTATTGCTGTGTCGAACTTGGACAGTGAACTGCTCTCATTAGCTGCCGTCACTCACTGTACTACCGAATGGACTTTAATTTTGTCGCACTTCCTTAATAGGGGCCAGTGTTAATTGCACGTAAGACTCATTATCCCTAGCAAAACTAGTTCAGTGAATCCCGCCATCATGATTCTCTCTGTGGAACTTACAACCTTCCACATGCTCTCATGGACAGAGACTAAATAATCTTTATTGGTTGCCAATAATTAATCTGTGGTTTTAAGTCCAGTTGACACACTATGCCAATGCTGAACAATTTTCTTTGTATTTTGCATTTTTGTGCACAATGGAAACAAATGTTAATTGACTACATCCTGGTACAATCAGTTACTGAGAGTGTGCCGCCATGTAGGATACATCATATGCACTCTAAGTTTTTGTGTTTTAATGTATATCCTGACTTCCATTTCTTCTTCGTTTTATAACGGACGTGTATTTTGTGTAGCAATGACAGAGTGCTTCCCCACGTTTCCCATTTCTTAAACCGTCGTGTGACTTTTTATCATTTTTAAGCAAATATTATTACCAAGAAAAAGGTGTTCGTTACCGTTCATAAGAGTATAAGTTTCACTTGAAAGTACAGTCAATAGTATGTAAAATTAATAATTTGCTTGCTTACTTAAGTATCACGTTGCTGTATCTTTCATTACTTATTTCCGTTCCTTAATCCCACCATACTTAGTTTAATTCTCTGTGATGTCATACTCCTGAACCTGTAGAATTTTTCATACCTGCTGAATAATCTTCATCCAACTGCGTATGTTTCTGTTATAGTTGCTTTCAGTGAGCTTGCAATACTTTACATTGAGTTATTACGGTCTGTCAACACGGCAAATTACAAATGTCATTCCAGTCTAAAAACAATTAAACTAACAATAAAAGTAATACAAAATTATTTAGAGCGTGTAGCACTGCACATATATACGTATTTATGTCACAATTGTGACAGAAAAATTCCAGGCATGGGTATTTAACTTCGTGTCACCTACAAGCAATTTCATTATCACACGTCTTTACCCTGAACGGCTAGTGCAGCCGACTGCCATGTGAATGACCTGGGTTCGACTCATGGTAGTACTAGGGATTTTTCCTTTGTGGGAGGACTGGAATGGGGTTCCTGACCGCGTGATAGCAACCGAGGAGCTCCTTGACCGAGTAGTAGCTTCTCCAGATGACGAAAACTGACAACGCCTGGGAGAACAGTGTGCTGACTCCACACCCCTCCGTACCAAATGCAATGATGACACTGGTGGAGGATGACATAGTGATTGATCGGTACCGATGGGCTCACCAAGGCCTTTGGACAGAGTTTTTGTTTTATGTACATCCTATGAGTTTCACGTTTTCTGTGACATTCGTTGTGAGTCACTCAGTCCATTTGTCAATGACACTCAGTCACAATTTTTCCAATTATCTGATTACTGAGTCGACTCAATTATTCTTATCTTTTATCTCTTGTGACTCACACAGGACTGTAGATTTCCTACGGCGTCACATGGCTCTATATGATACAGATGCCGCCATCTTTGCGTTAAAGGGCGGCCGTGGTATTATAACACATTAATGTACGCAAGTGGCTACGTAGACCATGATGGATTATACGTGTTAAACATGTTATTACAGTACTCGAAACGTAAATGAATTTTCGTAACAGTGTCATTACTACGCAAATAACTGTATCCTCCCTGTGACGTTGTAGGGGTAAATTTTTTGGGGTAAAATTGTTTGTTTGATCGCGGACAAGACCAACCATATGCGGACGTAATTTAGGGTATTATTTAGGGGGCTGGGGAATTTTTGTTTTAAAATGTTCTGTTCTTCTTACTGTTTGCTTAATGAAAAAGCAAATGACTGATTGTGAATTTATTAACTGTTGATTCCACCGAAGTTCGACTTGAGAGCTCCATATGCTTCAGCGCGAATTTGTTACAGTATTGCGAAACGTAAATGAATTTTCTTAACAGTGTCATTATTACGCAGATGACTATATTCGCCCAGTGACGTTGTACCAGTGATTTTTTTTTGGGGGGGGGGGGGGGGGAGGAGGGGAATATTTGTTTGATCCCGGACAAGACTAACCATATGCGACGAAATTTGAAGTCTTTTTGCGGAGGAAAATGTTTGTTTTAAAATGCTCTCTTCTTCTTAGACTAACCATATGCGACGAAATTTGAGGTCTTTTTGCGGAGGAAAATGTTTGTTTTAAAATGCTCTCTTCTTCTTCCTGCTTGCTTATTGAAAAAGTAAATGTTGATCCCACCAAATGAATTAAATAGAGCAAGAAAAACACTCTTCGTTGGGCTTCCCAATGCGTGGCCGGATTTAAAAATATTGGCTTCGCCACTGTCCAGGAGGCAACCAAAGCATCCATCGCATTCAACCCTAAATGAAGGCATTCACAAGTTTATTAAAATTGAGGCAGGAATTTGCGGTGAAATAATGTTCACTTTTCACAGACCGAATTTATTCCTGAAAAAAATAAACGACATATCCTTTCACACTGTTCACAACAGCTTATTGTTAAAATAATATGCATCAGTGCGAGAACCTAAGTAGGCCAACCAGCATCAGACGTTCGCTTAACCTTTGACAAAGCCACTAAAATTATTCGAAGTGCTTCAGCACACTTTTCAGTTGAAGTTCTGTAATCGCGAACTAATGATGTTTTTAACTGCAGATCACCCTCAAAGTTAACAGCAGAACAGTTCACAGATGTTCAGAAAAAGTCCCGTAACTCAGTCTTATTCAGAACCCGAGCGCTGAACAATGTTTCAAACTCTTTTCGATTGACACTCGCAAAATATTTACAAGCCCCAACCATCCGTTTACCACGTGAATTACTTCTAAGTACGAACAAGTTAAAATAATATTCCAGAGAGTTCCATGCGATCGCCACATACGAAACTTTTACAAGTTCCAACCGAATGCTTAGAAAATACTTCGGTTACACTCATGAGGCGACTTCCAGCCTCACAAAGGACCTATCTGTACGCGAGTTCCACTCGAACTGCCCGCCGAATTCTAACAAGGAACCCCTTGAATGCCAGGTCACAAAAGGCCATTGATATTTACAGCATTCGTCTCCCCACATATTGTCTACCATGCATCTATAAAGTAGGCTGCTAATAGCAACAGGGGACGGGACTGGAGGTATCCAGTTGTTGTCTATACACATAAAAGATTTGGCGGAGAGTGTGGGCAGCAATCTGCGAGTCTTTGCTGATGACGCCTTGGTGTACGGTGAGGTGTCGAAATTGAGTTACTATGAAGATACAAGACGACTTAGACAAAATTTTCAGTTCGTGTGATGAATGACACCTAGCCCTAAATGTGGGAAAAACTAAGTTGACCCGGATGAGTAGGAAGATCAAATCTGCAATGTTCAAATACTGTATTACTAGAGTCCTGCTTGAAAATCGTAATATAAAATACAGAACAGTGTTCAACGAACGTGACTTCTGAAGAGATCGATACGAAATTGAACAATATGCTTGAAGTCAGCCTCAAATAAGATGTATGATCACATAAAGTTTTGGCATAAGTCATATAAAGAAGATGCTCATTTTAATAAGAGTGACCGGTATCTTCAGAGTGCATTTCGCAACTTTCCTTGCGTTCCTGGGAAGAGAGGCGTCAACAGAAATAAGAAGGTGTCAGACCGCGATCAGTAAGTGCGAATGGCAGTTGCTGTGGTGTACTGGGCAACCCGTCTGAGGTTTTTAGAGAGTTTCTCACATGCATAAGACAAATCTGTGCCGATTCCCCATCTCCACCTCAGAAACACAACTCACGTAACAAAATTTACACGAGTTGCATGTTATGGATGACGTATTAGCCCTCCGTTACCATAGGAATGGCATTCACCTCAGAAAATAGCAGCTGGGGATGGGTAGTGCCCATCATTTTCGGACTCCGAGAACGGAAGAAAACTTGGTTTTATATTGTTCAGTGCAGCCAGATAACGTCCTCGGCAACCGCCGATATTTTGCCAGATGAACCATCGTTCATTTTTGAGGCACAAATAAAAGTAGAAATTGTTTTGCACGGCAACTTAAACCCTCTGCGGACGTGAGTGCAACAACCAGGAAACTGATGGGGCGTTTACCTGGCGAAGTATTGGCTATCGGGCGATTCCATTAAGTTATTTGAACATTTGATAAGCAGGGAGAAATTCTAGTTTCACATAGTCTTCAAGTGACAGGAACAGACGAATTCGTGAGTTTACTTAACGTTGAATTAACGACATTCATAACAACAGAATTCCTTGACTGTGACTGAAGTAGTAATTCCGTGCGGCTCAAAGGGTTGGTACAATACCTGCGTGCCCCAGTAACCCTATTGGGGAGAGGAGACCAACAATTTGGGGAAATCTGGACAACGTATCATTCCTGCTGAATGTTCACATCATTGAGAAGCGAAGAATAGGTTAAAGGTAGACCGAAATATTCCGTGTCGGCCTTCAGCAGGGGCAGCAGGTCACACGTATGGAGAAGTCTGCGTCAAAGTGGTCGCCCAGGAAAACAAAAACAGGTTTCCCAATTAGACGGCTGGGATTTTCTTCATAACACAGTGTTTCTTGCATGTCGTCGTGTCTGCATTGATGTTTTGGAGAACAACGTATTGTATTATAGTTTCTGCTCATTAATGCCATCTGCTGTTACAAATTTTTTATCGCATTCCGTGGTATTTCCACAGCATGCACACCTACGCCGTACGTAGAATAACCCTAAACTTGTGTAATTCTGTAATCAACTGTTTCCTTTCTGTAGTGTGGCTTTTTCTGTACGGCTTCGACAGCAGCATAAAAATGTGCTATACCTTCATACGGAGCCCTTCACTTTTTTATTTAACTTGTTAAAAAGCGAAGAATGGAACTGGATTATGAAATGCAATCTAAGTCATGGTAAGTAGTGTTAAGAAGAAAGCCTTATTATGTAATAGGAAATATCATAATGTCATAGGTACACAGAACTATCATTTACAGGAATGGTCATTTTGCATGTTTACGCCGCTGCTCAGAATTGTGCCATTCATCAGTTATGCTTCAGAAAGATTCTGCAGAAGGTTCGTTGAACTGCTGTCTACAGCAGACATTTGTTAAATAAGCAATTGAATCGTTTTCGTCACATGCACTACTGTGCCAAAACGTTATGGCCACTGCCCACCGCGGGGCTGAATGCCACATGGTGCCGTTGCGAACATATTACGCGATAAAGAAAGTATCCAAATAAAAGCGGGATGATAATAGCGATGATATGGACTGCAAATGGGCAAATCCACTGACATAAGCGACCTCGACAAAGCGAAGATTATTATGGCCTGGCAGCTGGTAGCGAGCATTTCAGAAATAGTGAAGCAGGTCGGTTGTTCGTGTGCTGCTGTCGTGTCAATTTATGGAAAGTTGTTGAAGGACGATGGAACCACGAGTAATCGACAAGATGTCGACGTCCACGCCTCGGCACTCAGTGTGGAATTCGGAGACTTGCCTGCCCTGTAAACTAGGCTGGGCGGCAATCAGAGGCAGATCTGACAATAAAGTAGAAATCTGGTTAGGCACAACTGTTTCGTAGCACACCGTGCAGCGCACGTGGGTGAATAAGGGGTCCTCAGCAGACAACTTCTGCATGTTCCCACGTTGACAAGCGCCAATTACGATAGCAGCGGGTACGGAAGCATCGAGGTTGAACCGTGGTTGACTGGAAACGTGTCGCCTGGTCAGATGAATCACCTTATTACTCCAGATCGGTGGCTGTGTCCGGATACACTCTCATTCACGCGAACGGCTGCTCGAAACATACACCGTGCCACGGGCGTAGGGGACAGTATAATGCAATGGAGGACATTAGCTTGGGCGTCCGTGGGACGTGTGGCTATAATAGAAGAAAACATAAAGGCTGTGAACTACGTCAACTTTAATGTGGACCATCTGCACCCCTCAATGCTTTAAAAGAAAGGCAGGAAGATTGGGGTTTAACGTCCCTTCGACAACGAGATCATTAGAAATAGAGCACAAACTCGGATTGTTTCAAGGATGGGGAAAGAAACTCGCCATCCCCTTTTGCCTGGAGCGACTGAGGGAAATCACGGAAAGCCTAAATCATAATGGCCGGACACTGATTTTTCAAGCTTGATGTCTTCCCAAATGACGATGGCACCTTTCATTAGCATAACCGTCTGTGGTACAGGGCCAGAATCGTGCTACAGTAGTTTGAGGACCATGGTGGTGAACTCACGTTGATGTCTTGGCCACCACATTCAACTAATCTAAACCCTATGGATCACGTCTGTGACGCTATTGGGCACCAGCTCCGAGTCCACAGAACATCGACCCGCGATTTGAGGGAGTTACGTGATCTGTACGTAGACATCAGGAGTCACATACCGTTGGAAAACTTCCAAGGACTTGTCGAATCCATGCCGCACACAATCGCTACTATATTGCTTTCCAAAGTGATTTGTCGAAGTTGAGGAGCCTAATAAAGACAATCAGACATCTACAAAAAGATAACACATTAATAGATTTATTCAAAATATACACATGTAATAACTGAGATGTACATAACTTTAAAGTGCTGTACATTCTTCTGTGGTGCTGATTTGTATAGAAAGAGAGTAATATTCTTGGCAATAGCAAATACTCTTGAATGCTGATACAATCGTATCAGACACTGACACGCATTAAAGTTTATTAGCGTCGTGCTACGTCGATGTATTTTCCTCACTGCAGTCTTTTGTACTAACGATGATAAGTCTTCAAGTTCAGTGAATTTGGGGCCGAAGCTCTGAATGCTGATGCTTAGGAAGACTCGCCGAGTGTCAGTGTCGGAGGCAGTGAGGTAATGAGAATTTAGCATTCTCTGGTGGCGCTCCCCGTCGAATACAGCAAGCGATAGAACAGTGAGCTCGCCCAGCAGCGCACGGCGTCAGGTTTAAATATGCCGTCTTCCACTTAGCTGTGAACGGCGCACGGTGCGCCGAGTGCGATCGATGAACATGACATCGATACCGCCCAAAAGTCGACCACCACGCGTTTAATCGATCGTCATAATGTTTTAGGTTATAAGTACACATATTTATGGACCTGCCGATAGACACATGCCAGAAGACAGAATGACTGGATTTTGCGAACGTGACGAAAAGAGAGAGCACCAGTACCGGTTCCTTCATCTGTAATGTGGAAACGGACACTTTCTCTGTATGAGTAGTGGATCAGTAGGCACATGAGGTAAAAAAGTGCTGACGTCAGCATCGGCACTTACTCATAAGCATCAGCACTTTCTTATTTTCGTGGTGTAATGGTGTCGGTATCTGGATATTTTCGGATGGAACCCAGACACGCTAGGGAAACAGTCTGCAAATACTTAATGCTCTTCATTAATGCATCTTACCGCAGCTCAGTACAAGATGGCCGAGGAATTCTGCTGCCTCGGGTCTCGGTGACACCGAGGATTGCTGATGGACCACAGTGCCAGCTGATTGTGCCCTTCGACACACAACCTCCTCCTCCACCAGCAGCGTTTATTTGTGCATAGCGGTCCCTCGTGGTCTGACAATAGTCAGTGTGATTGTTTTGGTACTGGTACTTGTTGTATTGCTGTACGTGCAGCATTAGCGTCTCCACACAGATTTGCCACTCCCGCTCATTAATGAGTTTATCTATGGAATACATTAACTCTGGTCCCAAAACCTGATTTAGAATAGTTAACGCTTCTATTGGCTCCTCTGGCCAATATAACTGAGGCTAAGAAATTCTCGGTTGTGCCATTCCTGAGATTGTGGTAGGAAGAAGGAAGGTAGGTCCCACTGCTTCACATGATCAACAATCCATTCACCTCCAGTTCTACCCTTTTTGCTGTCATAAGCTTCCCCTGCTCGTAGCAACTGCCACTGCTATTACTCTATCACAGATGGAGTGCAACTAATGCATGTCAAGTTGCTCAAAGTGCGACTCAGACCTGCTTACTTCTTTCGCACAACCTTTCCCTCCTTTCTTTCCCAACAATAATTTCATTGCGCATGAGTTCTGACGTTCTCTCACTACCCTGTTTGGACACACTATGTCCCTATAGCACGTCTGCAACTCTGCTTCCTTCATTTCTGCATGCCTGCTTTTATCCTCTGAAATTAACGACAACCGCTGCAAACTGACCTCGACAAACTTCTTCAACATTGCCCACATGGCTGGATATAAACTCAGCTTGAGGACAGTTATTGCTATTACACTTTCCTCCCCTTCAAAACCCATGCCGTCCTGGAGCAGTCCATCTCTCCTGCACTGCAAAAATATATTGCACTTATGCCCAATAAACAAATACAAATAAAAGCCATAAATCTTCTTATCTCCTAGCATACTGGCCACCTCACTTCGTCTTGTCCGTTTCTTCCTTCTCTCTCCTCCGAATCTTCCTTTTACCTTTCTTCTTTCTTCCCAGATCCACAAATTCTGAAATAACCTCCAGACTCCCCCAAAAGTCTCTTCCATTGCTCCATGGCTGGTGACATTGCCTCCACACATGTCCTGTCTGCCCACACCCATAACACCTTACATCAGCTGAAAATAATCTCCGTCTGCCTTGTAAGACGGCCGACACGTCACTTTCCTCGTATCCTACTGCCAATCTAACAGCTGGGTGCAATCGGAGCTCCTGTTTGTACTCTTCTTGACATTTATGAAGGCAAACCCACTGGATTGCGTCAGGCGCCCTTTGAATAGCCTCCCACTATATTGCTCTGCTCACTACTGTGTCCTGTCCCAACTCATGCAAATTCTTTCACAAACTCTCCATGCCTCTTCACTGCCATACTTAATTGATTTCAGAAATGTTTCGCTCTATATACTTTCTGTACATTTGTATTAAACCTTTCTCAGAATTTTGAAATGTCCCTGCTCCCTTAAGAGCTTCCGTATAGCCTGCCTAAACTTTGCGTCTACCATCAACCTGAACTTTATCACTCTTAAAAGCTCCACGTCAGTCCAACATTCCATCTGTATCAAATTATTAAGATCCTCAACAAATGCTTGCACATCCTCAGTCGATTTACGGGAGAAAGGAACAACTAGATCCACAGCTGACAAATCTACACCTTGCTATGGCGACTGTGCTTTTAATAGACCGTGCAGCTCCGTATTAACCGCTGTTAATTGTGCTACCTTTTTCAACAATATTCGTACTGCCTCTGGCTCTGATACTCCTTGCTTCCCTAGTTCTGCCATATCATTTCCTTTATCAATAAATTATAAGTGCAACAGAACAACACATAACCACTTAATTTCTGTGTCTAATGATTAACCACTTTGAGTCCTGGCACGTTCTGGCCAAATCCCTGTAACACTTTCATGGGAAACATACTACTGCTGCTCACCCTGTACACAGTGCTGAATTCCCCAGCAAATTGTACCGCGTACGTTTGACAGGAACTAATGACCCCTGTTCACCATTACCTCTAAAGCCTGATACATCCACAGACTGCTTACTCTTAACAAAACAAACTTTCCACATAACACAGTGGTCGAGCTTCCCCTCCATGACAAATATATTCTCCACAGTAAACAATCAAATCTTGTGACTCACCACACCGTGGGCTGTAGCTTTGGACATCACGCTGAAAAGACGACGCCAGCAACTCTGGCACCATCTGTAATAGTGTCAGTAGCTGGATACGTCTAGATGGATGGACGCCAGGCAGCACAGAGCAAACAGTCTGCAAATCTTAATGCTCTTTGTTAAAGCATCTTGCCACTGCCCAGTACACCATGGCGGCGACTTGTCCAAGGAATTCTGCTGCCTCAAGTGTTGTTGACTCCCAGGATTGTTGAAGAAACACGGTCTTAGGTGACAGTACCCAACGTGACAGAACCTCCTCCTCCTCCAGAGTGTTTCCACTTGCTCGGTGACCCCTCATGCAATGGTGGCGCGTTCCCCACCTAGCCCTGCCCTCAAGTTACTGAAGAAGAGATACGGGCAACATCAGTTTATGAACGCTTTAGAGAATGTACAACTACAGCTGAATTAGTTTACTAATAAATAAATTATTTCTTTTAAAGGAAATTTGTCTTTATTTATTCATTTCAGGTAAGAATAGCTCTGGGGCACACTCCCTGTAGCATGCATTCCACTGATCCCAAACCACCGCCGTTCGCTACTTCAGTAATGCCAAGCGAGAGCTCTTTGGAGAGCATGGTGGAGGTCTGTTGTGTTTTCTGATGAAAGTAAGTTCTGCCTCGGTGCCAGCGATGGCCGTGTGTTTGTTAGAAGGATGCCATCTGAGCGCCTGCAACCAGAGTGTCTGCTTGCTAGACACACCGGGCCTGCACCTGGAGTTGTGGTCTGGGGTGCGATTTCGAATGACACCAGGAGCACTCTCGTTACTATCCGATGCTGAATGAATGCAAATTTGTGTGTCAGTATGGTGATTCTAGCTGTTGAGCTGACATTCAAGAACAGCATTTCAGAGGATCTTCTCCAACTGGATAATGGTCGCTCACATGCCGCTGTTGTAACACAACATGCTTTACAGTGAGTCGACGTGCTGCTTTGACCTGCGCGATCACCAGATCCGTCTCCAGTCGAGCGCATATGGGACATCATCAGATGACAACTCCATAATCATCGGCATACAGCATTAACCAACCAAATGCAACAAGCATGGAACTCCATCCCGCAGGCTGACATCCAGCACCTGTTCAACACAATGCAAGCGCGTCATCATGCTTGCATTCAATATTCTGGCGGTTACACCAGTTATTAATGTATGAGCATTTCGCATTTGCAGTGGTTAATTTCGCACTTAAATTCATCTATGATCTTGCAATGTTAATCTCTTAAATATGTTGCCTAGACAAATGTATTCCCAAAATTTCATTACTCTATATTAATAATTTTTTTTTGGTGTTCCGATTTTCTTCCCGTCAGTGTATTGAACATACGTTTCTGTGTTCCTCATGCAGAACAGGAGAAATTACTTCGGAGACTTCTTCTATACGATGCTGGAAACACCAGCGATCGACTGCTACGTGCATCTTCGGGCCTTTGCGAGCCTCACTGTCTATGCTGAGAGCCAATTGTCCAGTAGGTGAATATCGTACACACAATGTCTGGAAAGTGAACTCTTTCTCTACGGTCCATGTCTTTTTCTGACATGTGCGGTTGTGTGTGGGGCAGCCTTGGCTGATGACCAGAACCTTCCTGAGTCGCCCTGCGCTCGGTTTGCACGTGTGCGCCTGCAGCATTTCATGTTACACTGCAGGTGGCCGCATTCAGTTCGCGTGTATGGCAATGGGTGCTGAAAAATGGGCATGATATCATTTTTTTTTTACCAGGGTCACTTTCTGTACGGTCGTGAGGATGAAAGACAGCACCCGGTGACACCAGGATGAGCAACACATTTACAGAGAAAAGGATGACAACATTGCTATTTACCAGAGTAGCTTTTCGCACGGTCTTGGGTTTGTGTGACAGCTCCTGGTCACACCAATATTCGTGACACGTCTCAGAAAGAAGCATTGCACAGCTATTTCCACTTCTGAAAGTGACAGTTTTCCTGATGATGATGGTGAAATAATTTCTCTCAGTACTCGTGTACGTGCAACAAGATGCGTGCATATCCAGGCTGCAGAGTTGAAAAGCTCCTACTCTTTTCAGTCTGATCAGCGTCAGTCATGAAACGATCTACACATACTGATTGTGATGGTGTAACCTCCCCACGAAAAAAATAAAATGAATATTATTGGGTTAATGATTCTGAGCCAAGTGCAACCTCCCCACAAAAAAAAAAAATATTATTTTGATAATGATTCTAATTTTTGTGTAACCTCAGAACAAAATTGGTTCCCATTTATAACCTCCCTACAGAAATTCATTCACATTTAACCTCCACACAAAATTTGTTTCCCATTTAATGTAAGCTCGAAACAGAAAAATTCCTAAACCTCGTAATAAAAAATAAATTCAGTAACCTGGTAGAATTTGGACGACAGCAGCGCTGCGTCATGGCCCTGTAAGATCATTCTCAATAAAAAAAGGAAAAATTCTTACCTCAATAAAAACGGCGAATATATCTGCTCTTATATAAATTTTTTCCGGGACAGCTCTGTGGAATGCTGGCCGATAGATTTGTCATTTTATGAAAGGAAGCAACTGATTTTTCTTTTGCAACAATAGGAATGATCATGGATTGAAGAAATTAGTAAATTCTTTAAATTGAAATGAATGTTTGTTAGAAATTACTTTATATCACGAAGATTATTATTAGGACATTTTTAAAAGATTTACATAGAATTTCACATAACATTACTAGATATGCGCGAGGGTGCTTTTTACCTTATACAATAATACTCAGGCTTCGACATCGCTGCACCGCGACCGGCCCAGCCAACATGATACACTAGACTGGACTGACAAGCGCAGACAAGCGACTGCTCGCTAGCAACAACTTACTGCTACTGCTACGCAGTTCGTACTGCAGTCAACACTGCTCTTTGGTCTCAGATTCTCTTATAGCTTACATATCGCAGGCAGAACATACCTCTTACATAACCCTCCACTGGCGGGGCAAAAATTTGGCAGCGATGGTGAGTCAATTGGACTTGCCATGAGCAACAAATTTTTCTAAAATCTACTTAATTAACTAAGTTGACAGTCACAGAGTATATACATATATATAAGTACAGAACATAAAATGAAATAGAACGCACATGCACTGAGTACAGAACATATCAAGAAATCACAAAATATATACGCAATTTTTCCTAATTAACTAAGTTTACAGTCACAGAGTATGTACATTAAGTGCATAACATGAACTGAAATATAGTGCACATGCACTGAGTACAGAATATATCAAGCAATGACAAAATGTATACGCAATGAGTACAAATCATATTGACAAATGACATAAAGTGCATACTTTTTTTTACCATTTTACTAGAACTAGGATAGGAAAGGGAAGGATTGCATCATGGTTGTAGCACATTAGGTTGCACGTAGCTGCACTGAAAGTCCATATCTTTCTACAGAAGCACAACACCAAGTGAGACAATCTGAAGTTCTCTTGCCTGAAGTATTAATCAGTGTAGCCAAGACAATGAAATGTCGTATTAATATTCCATGTTATCAAACAGTGAAATCATAATAACATCTCCATTGTTCAAGGTGGTGGACACCATGATGTGTCAACACCACACTCATTCACCAACGTAGAATTAGTGCAGAAACCAAATATAGTGCTCCATGATCATAAGGATAGACAGGACAAACGTATATTGCAGTAATTTCTGGTAATTAGGTCAGAAGGTGAAGGACATTAAGTCTCATGCTCGTCATCAGTGAGAATTACACTAGTCTATCAACCGATTTGACTAATTGTTGGCACTCATTGCTTAGTTACTGAACACTTCTGTACTATGTATGAAGTATTACAGAATAATGTTCATAAATCATCTGATTACAGTGAACATTGACACTCATTGGCCAGTTACAAACCATTTTTATACATCATTAATGGCATACCATTTACATAATTTATCTAGTTATAGTAATCATTGGCACTCATTGGCCAGTTACAAACCATCAGAAGTCATTATTCAAAACAGGAGCTAACGAGTGTAGCATCAAGCTACTGGTATTCATATATAATAGCATGTAGGTAACATAACACAAATTTAAAATATAAGAAACAGTGGCACTCATTGGCCAGTTACTAAACGTACAGCAAGTATTGAATATTACAAAACATTTTTCATTGTTCAAGTGACATATGACATATTTAAAATAATTATTGGCACGCTTTGGCCAGTGACAAACCATCAGAAGTCATCATTCAAAATGAGAGTTAATTATCGGCATAGCATTTATAGAATGTAACAAAAATATTAT
This sequence comes from Schistocerca piceifrons, assembly GCF_021461385.2. NCBI lineage: Eukaryota > Metazoa > Arthropoda > Insecta > Orthoptera > Acrididae > Schistocerca > Schistocerca piceifrons. The sequence goes on along the minus strand of NC_060149.1, from coordinate 418,631,421 downwards.
TTACAGAAATTATTGGCATAGCATGTATGCATTATTACAAAATATCATTCACTATTGCTCAGAACTCATCATTCAAGTGACATAGGACATATTGAAAATGTAACATACTGTAACTATTACTCAAGGTATGTGGTTAGAAAACATTACTCAGAACTCATCATTCAAGTGACATAGGACATATTGAAAATGTAGCATACTGTAACTATTACTCAAGGTCTGTGGTTAGAAAACATCATTCAGTATTAATCAGAACTCTCTTAAACTGGTAGCATTATTTGGGACTGGTAGTAATTTTTTTTTTTTTTTGTGCTAGCAGTGCATTGCGTTGGGATCGATAATTAATTGCTGGGGCATGAAAATATTTGCTTTTGACTTCTTGCTACAAATGAGGATAGATAAGTCATTCGACATGAGTCAGCTGTAGCAAGGTTATGAAACAAGTAGAGTATATGTGATCACATTCATGAATGACACACACAAATGGGTAAAAAAATGCAAGTACTAGAACAGGTTTAATGACTAACTGCTTATAGCACATTAATTTCATGAATAGCTTCTTCTGGAAAAAATACAAAATGGATTATTAAGCTGAAAGAAGAAACGCATATTATGCTAAAAAGTAGTGAACTTCGAATTAACAGGTAATGAAACGTGTACTCAATATGTATGTACTCTAGCTGTCCTTTCCAAAACATTCAGTCATTATACCATGCGATATAAGACATACTGTCAAAACGAACTGCAACAAATACTTCATCACTAAAACTAAGATGTGTAGTTCTGTCTGACAGCCTGCATCAATCGCCTCGTATTCTGAAAGAAAAAATTAGTTAAGACTGCTATCATACGATGTGTATAGTATATTCTTGTTAATGCTTGTTAATTCTGATCCATTTACTCTTCATGACGAGGTATTGCATCTTCTTTCGTTCATTCCGAAGGTGAAATTCCCATTTCATAGTAATCCACTGTGGTTTGTTTAATTTATTTCTTTTACACGTTATTGCTTTCTGAAAATGATGAACAATGATTAATGTCTTGCATTTAAATCATATACCCATTAAATAAAAACTGGTTTCTAGTGATATAATTAAGCATACAGCATAGCATGACAGAAAACGTATTATGTCAAAAACATAGACAGTGTTCAGGTGCAAAAAAAATGTACACAGATTATCATAATGTAGTAGCAAAAAAAAAATGTAAAATAGTCACGATGTTGAGATATGATAAGACAAAATGTCAAAGTCAACTGGTGTTTGTTACATCTTAAACATTTCATAGTGCATACAAACAAACAGGAAAACAATCATACATACATGAAAAATGGAAAATGTGCACGGTCTCATGTGTAACGACAAGAAAAGCGACCTTACCTTGCCGGGCACTTGCCAAGAAAAAAATACGATAATCATCAGTAAGTGTTCATATAAATATAATTGCATAAGTGGTCATATAAAATCAGGAAATGGCATTACAGTGTGATAAATCATAAAGTATGTTCATTCAATAAAGGGTTTAATATTGGAGACATGGTGATTGCCTTTACTTTTTCTGGTTCTCAGAGTTTCGACGTGTACTACATTGGGGTGAGGACCTGCATATAGAAGCTCAAATTTGCTACATCTATTCTTTCCTCTGTTGGATAGATAGTGTGTACGTACTAATATCTTCTGTCCAATGTGAAAGTCACGGCGTGTACAAACCTGTTTTTGCTGTCTTCTCCGGCGCTCTGCGGCACGTTTGATGTTGTTCAGCGCAATGTCAATTATTTCATGGTGTCGTAGTCGACGAGATGTAGGAAAGGATACTAATTCTTTAATTTTGTTAGGTGGTTCAACATTTTTCATTATAACAGTCGGAGATAGCATAGTAGATTCATTTGGTATGGAGTTAATTACATCCTGGAATGACAGTATGTGTGTATCCCAATCAATATGTTTTTTATGGCAGTATATTCTACATAGTTTACCAATTTCTTTCATTAGTCGTTCACAAGGGTTCGAAGAAGCATGGTACCTGGATATATAGTTCGGAGAAATGTTTCTAGCTCGTAACATACGTGACCATAGAGCAGATCGAATCTGTGATCCATTGTCGGAAATTACTTTCAATACATGCCCTACATGGAATAAAAAATGTTTTACAAATGCATTCGAAACAGATTTAGCAGTAGCTTTGCGTAACGGAGTGAACGTAACAAATTTCGAAGTGAGTTCAACAGCGACAAACATGTAGCAAAAACCTCTATTAGTTCTGGGAATCGGACCAAAAATGTCTACAGCGGCCATGTGTCTCAATTTAACAGGTACAATGGGATGTAATGGAGGAATATGTGAAGTCGTATCTGACTTAGCTTTCTGGCAGATTTTACATGACGCTAAAACTCGTCGAATACGTTTCTCCATGTTGGCAAAATAACAGTTCTGTCTCAGTACAAGAAAACATTTTCTGGCTCCGTAATGTGCGTAACTTAAATGAGTATACCAAATTAATTTGTTAAAAAGTACGTCAGGAATGCATAGTAACCAGTTGTTGCTGTCAGGGTGAGAGCGGCGAAACAGAATATTATTGCGTACAGTGTAATGGTTTCTAATGGTAACATTATTCCTATCTTGCCAAAGGTGTTTAATTTCTTTCCATACGTTGTCTTTACTCTGCTCTTGTGCTATGTCTCGTAATGACGACGAAATGAAATTTTCAAATTCAACTTGTTGAATATACATGACGCTGAAATTTGCTTTGCAGAAGTTGGTTGCGATGTCTTGCTGATTGTTGCTGAGAGAACGGGATAGTGCGTCTGCTACAATATTTTGTGTACCGGGAATGTGAACAATTGTAAAATTAAATTCCTGTAAATAAAGTTTCCATCTGCTTAACCTGTCGTGTGTAAATTTTGCGGAAAGTAAAAACTGTATCGCTCTATGATCTGTGTAAACGGTCGTATGTCTTCCATAAAGAAAATGCCGAAATCTCGTAAATGCCCATACAACACATAATGTTTCAAGTTCTGTGACAGAATAATTGCGTTCAGCAGGTGACAGAATGCGACTCGCAAAGGCGATGTTTTTAATTACTGTAGTACCGTCTTCAATTTCCTGAAAAACTATCGGTGGCAATGGAAAAATTTCTAGTAAGATCTGGATGTGATAAAAGTGGTGCATTCAACAAAGCTTCTTTCAGATTCACAAATTCAGAATGTGCTTGCACAGAGCTGTCCCGGAAAAATTTTATATAAGAGCAGATATATTCGCCGTTTTCATTGAGGTAAGAATTTTTCCTTTTTTTATTCAGAATGATCTTACAGGGCCATGACGCAGCGCTGCTGTCGTCCAAATTCTACCAGGTTACTGAATTTATTTTCTATTACGAGGTTTAGGAATTTTTCTGTTTCGAGCTTACATTAAATGGGAAACAAATTTTGTGTGGAGGTTAAATGTGAATGAATTTCTGTAGGGAGGTTATAAATGGGAACCAATTCAAGTGTAACCTCCCCACAAAAAAAAAGAAAATGAATATTATTGGGTTAATGATTCTGAGCCAAGTGTAACCTCCCCACAAAAAAAAAAAAATATTATTTTGATAATGATTCTAATTTTTGTGTAACCTCAGAACAAAATTGGTTCCCATTTATAACCTCCCTACAGAAATTCATTCACATTTAACCTCCACACAAAATTTGTTTCCCATTTAATGTAAGCTCGAAATAGAAAAATTCCTAAACCTCGTAATAAAAAATAAATTCAGTAACCTGGTAGAATTTGGACGACAGCAGCGCTGCGTCATGGCCCTGTAAGATCATTCTGAATAAAAAAAAGGAAAAATTCTTACCCCAATAAAAACGGCGAATATATCGGCTGTTATATAAATTTTTTCCAGGACAGCTCTGTGCAATGCTGGCCGATAGATTTGTCATTTTATGAAAGGAAGCAACTGATTTTTCTTTTGCAACAATAGGAATGATCATGGATTGAAGAAATTAGTAAATTCTTTAAATTGAAATGAATGTTTGTTAGAAATTACTTTATATCACGAAGATTATTATTAGAACATTTTTAAAAGATTTACATGGAATTTCACATAACATTACTAGATATGCGCAAGGGTGCTTTTTACTTTATACAATAATACTCAGGCTTCGACATCGCTGCACCGCGACCGGCCCAGCCAACATGATACACCAGACTGGACTAACAAGCGCAGACAGGCGACTGTTCGCTAGCAACTTACTGCTACTGCTACACAGTACGTACTGCAGTCAACACTGCTCTTTGGTCTCAGATTCTCTTATAGCTTACATATCACAGGCAGTATATACCTCTTACAATGGAGCGAGTAAGCACTCCTGCTTCAAGGATGGTGGGAATCCACCATCATTCTTGATGATAGGTTATATGCAGAGTTAATGCAAAATGAAGATATTGCACGTAAGTAGAAGTTATTTTATGTGTGTCTAATTTTTTTAAATACTTATGGACTGTAACGTTGCTTTTAGGTTTCGTTGGTGATTTATCGAAGATTCAGGGACCAGATGTAATTCATCATGGTATGTAATACATCTCTGTTTTTTTTTTATTTCCCTACTTAGCCAGTGTTTTTCAGAATCCGTCTTTCAGAATCCACCATCACCATTCACAGAATCAGAAGGATATATGTAACTCCGAATCTAATAAAAAATTAGGTTCGTGAGTCAGTTAGTTTTTTAGTTAATGAGTTCACGCGTAAGTAAGTTGGATGTTTGGTTAGTTAGTTAGCTAGTCAGATGACTTGTTTGATAGTTAAAAGTTTTGTGGCCTCATGACCACGAAACAAATAAAACTTATCCGAATCTGAGGAAAAAATCAATATTTGGGGCAACATTTGTGAAACTTTAATTCCTCTCTCTCAAACCCCACCCTATGGGGAGAGAGGGAGAGTTTTAGTTTTAGCGAATCAAAATTTACGAAGTAAATAAGTATTTTTTATTCATCCGTAACCATTTTCCAATCAAAAATGAGAACATGGATTTTCTTGAATTACAGTGCCAACTACCATGAATCAAAACAAATGCTTAAGACAAAATGTATGTAGGTTTTTATGTAGAATCTGATTCAGCAATAAAAAATGGGGGTTCCCATTTGAAATTTTAAAGTTGCCTCCCGCCCCACCACCAGGGGGCAAACGTCTCAAAAATGAGATCGACAGGAAGTGCAAAATGGCTAAGCAGGGATGGCTAGAGGACAAATGTAAGGATGTAGAGGCTTGTCTCACTAGGGGTAAGATAGATACTGCCTACAGGAAAATTAAAGAGACTTTTGGAGAGAAGAGAACCACTTGTATGAATATCAAGAGCTCAGATGGCAACCCAGTTCTAAGCAAAGAAGGGAAGGCAGAAAGGTGGAAGGAGTATATAGAGGGTTTATACAAGGGCGATGTACTCGAGGACAATATTATGGAAATGGAAGAGGATGTAGATGAAGATGAAATGGGAGATAAGATACTGCGTGAAGAGTTTGACAGAGCACTGAAAGACCTGAGTCGAAACAAGGCCCCGGGAGTAGACAACATTCCATTAGAACTACTGATGGCCTTGGGAGAGCCAGTCATGACAAAACTCTACCATCTGGTGAGCAAGATGTATGAGACAGGCGAAATACCCACAGACTTCAAGAAGAATATAATAATTCCAATCCCAAAGAAAGCAGGTGTTGACAGATGTGAAAATTACCGAACTATCAGTTTAATAAGTCACGGATGCAAAATACTAACGCGAATTCTTTACAGACGAATGGAAAAACTGGTAGAAGCCGACCTCGGGGAAGATCAGTTTGAATTCCGTAGAAATGTTGGGACACGTGAGGCAATACTAACCTTACGACTTATCTTAGAAGAAAGATTAAGAAAAGGCAAACCTACGTTTCTAGCATTTGTAGACTTAGAGAAAGCTTTTGACAACGTTAACTGGAATACTCTCTTTCAAATTCTGAAGGTGGCAGGGGTAAAATACAGGGAGCGAAAGGCTATTTACAATTTGTACAGAAACCAGATGGCAGTTATAAGAGTCGAGGGGCATGAAAGGGAAGCAGTGGTTGGGAAAGGAGTGAGACAGGGTTGTAGCCTCACCCCGATGTTATTCAATCTGTATATTGAACAAGCAGTAAAGGAAACAAAAGAAAAATTCGGAGTAGGTATTAAAATTCATGGACAAGAAGTAAAAACTTTGAGGTTCGCCGATGAAATTGTAATTCTGTAAGAGACAGCAAAGTACTTGGAGGAGCAGTTGAACGGAATGGACAGTGTCTTGAAAGGAGGAAATAAGATGAACATCAACAAAAGCAAAACGAGGATAATGGAATGTAGTCAAATTAAATCGGGTGATGCTGAGGGGATTAGATTAGGAAATGAGACACTTAAAGTGGTAAAGGAGTTTTGCTATTTAGGGAGTAAAATAACTGATGATGGTCGAAGTAGAGAGGATATAAAATGTAGACTGGCAATGGCAAGGAAATCGTTTCTGAAGAAGAGAAATTTGTTAACATCGAGTATAGATTTAAATGTCAGGAAGTCGTTTGTGAAAGTATTTGTATGGAGTGTAGCCATGTATGGAAGTGAAACATGGACGATAACCAGTTTGGATAAGAAGAGAATAGAAGCTTTCGAAATGTGGTGCTACAGAAGAATGCTGAAGATAAGGTGGGTAGATCACGTAACTAATGAGGAGGTATTGAATAGGACTGGGGAGAAGAGAAGTTTGTGGCACAACTTGACTAGAAGAAGGGACTGGTTGGTAGGACATGTTTTGAGGCATCAAGGGATCACAAATTTAGCATTGGAGTGCAGCGTGGAGGGTAAAAATCGTAGAGGGAGACCAAGAGATGAATACACTAAGCAGATTCAGAAGGATGTAGGTTGCAGTAGGTACTGGGAGATGAAGAAGCTTGCACAGGATAGAGTAGCATGGAGAGCTGCATCAAACCAGTCTCAGGACTGAAGACCACAACAACAACAACAACGTATCTCGTCATGCTGCACAAATAGTCCTCTTTTTACCATGAATACTGAACTTTAGCACTGAAACATTGAGCGCCAGGTGCAAGCTTAGTCATGCTTTTAGAACCACTGACAGTCATATTGTGTATGTTGGTGAAGAACACAACTCTTGTGGAACTTAAATGGCTCAATTTCCAGTAGCTGCTGTAGCTATGCTACAGCATAGTCGAATAACACCAAGTCCGAAAGGTCAGCAGGACATCCTGTGGACAGTGAATGTTGCTGCTGTTGTGTCTCAGGTGGGAACGTCTGCATGTCCTCATCCAACAATGCTTCTGCTACTGCGGCTGTGTTACCACATAGATGAACGACACTAGGTCAGAAGACATACATCTACATCTACATCTACATTTATACTCCGCAAGCCACCCAACGGTGTGTGGCGGAGGGCACTTTTGCGTGCCACTGTCATTACCTCCCTTTCCTGTTCCAGTCGCGTATGGTTCGCGGGAAGAACGACTGTCTGAAAGCCTCCGTGCGCGCTCTAATCTCTCTAATTTTACATTCGTGATCTCCTCGGGAGGTATAAGTAGGGGGAGCAATATATTCGATACCTCATCCAGAAACGCAGCCTCTCGAAACCTGGCGAGCAAGCTACACTGCGATGCAGAGCGCTTCTCTTGCAGAGTCTGCCACTTGAGTTCGTTAAACATCTCCGTAACGATATCACGGTTACCAAATAACCCTGTGACGAAACGCGCCGCTCTTCTTTGGATCTTCTCTATCTCCTCCGTCAACCCGATCTGGTACGGATCCCACACTGATGAGCAATACTCAAGTATGGGTCGAACGAGTGTTTTGTAAGCCATACTGTTTTGTAAGACATACTGTGGACTATGGCTGCTGCTGTGATAATCTGTAATAATAATAACAAAGCCCTAAGTATAGCGACATACAAACATAACAATAATATTAATGATAATAATAAGAGATGGATTGATAACATGTTTACCAATAGTCTTCTTCTTCCCAGCCAATCACTACTGCTGCTGCTGCTGGCGGCGCTTCAGCTTAATAGCAAATGATGCACATACAATCAAATTATAAACAAAAGTTGCTCGAAGTGTGGGGAGCTGAACTTGCATGCTGTTGGCTGACAGCATGATGAGCAGGGAGGGCGTGTGAGGGGGGGGGGGGGGGTTGCAGTCACCAGTGGGGGACGGGGGGGGGGGGGCGTGTGAGGGGTAGTGGGGGTGAATTCCACAGGGCAATGACATGATGATGTCATGACCCTGAAAATAAGAAAGTGCTGATGCTGATGTCAGCAGTTTTCTGTCTCATATGCCCAGTGACCCACTACTTCCATGAATCAACGGCTTTTTGGACGCTGATACCTCGTTTTATCCTACATATTCGGAGTGGGAGCTGTGTTCTGACGTTTGCAGTTGGACACTTGTCTGTTCCGGTGCTTTGATGCTTTTTAAATCGGAATAACACTGCTAAACCCTCTTGCTACTTCTTTGCTATCATTAACGGCGTGACATATGCCACAAATGCTGTAAAGTTTCAACGCAGTTGGCATTTACTCCTACCGCTCACAATACGGAGAGACAACTATCTGGTAGTGAATCTTCATAAGAGGTAAATAGAACAGCTAAATGAAGCACATTTAATCCTCTTTTTCTCTTCTGTGGCGGAGAAATTGAAATTCCACTCAGCGCACGTAGTATTCCTACTTAGTACACTCTCCTACCTTTCTGGCTGTCGTTGCACTTTTCCATGACATGCATGCTACAAAGTAACAGCGCGCACCACTTTGCATGTGAATTTGGCTGTACTTTGTCACGTGCTGTAGCATAGTCCATGAAATGCCGGAACTACACACTGATTTGTAAATCTATACTTAATGTCTATCGCCGTTAACAATTATTCTTTTAGTACCCAGTTAAAAACAACAATGCACGTATACCAATTTTTATTGACTTCGAAATACTCACGATGTAGCCGAAACACATAAAGAATTCATTACCAGTTTGTAGCATACTGTATGCCAATATTCGTTAATTCTGTAACGCAGTATAATATGCCCAGCACGTGAGAAATATCGTACACATACATGGCCAACCTATGCAGCTTAAAGCGGCCTTCTTTTTACTTATAAATTTAAATTTGATCAAATCTTAACAGATGGTTTCAGCAACATTAACAGAAAAAATCTAAACTGAGGCAATAAATTAATGGATAATACATCGGTGATTCAAAATTCCCAATCTGCTAGTGTGGTCTTTGAAAATTATGTTTGCAGACATGTAGTACCAGCATCATAACGAACAGTAAACTCTAGCTTAATATGGTAGCCCACGCTTGCACGAAACATAGCAGGATCTCTCGTTATACATTATTCCGCTTTTTACTGATGTTTCCTGTCTGTCAGTGAGTATTGTATATGTCTGCTAATTCCAGTGAAAGAAAGTTTACATAACGGTCTTTGAAGGCAAAACACGTGTGCGACATCATAAAAGAAAAATGGTTAAAAACACCGAGAACACCACTATTATATTAGAGGAAAGAACAATAAAACAGAAAGAAGGATTTTAAACATAGAAGAGGACTTGTAGCACCATATAAAATATATAATTTGTAAATATTTTTCACATCATTATTATAATTGTTTTCAGAGACAAGTGAAAATGAACTGCACATATAGTGGAATGGTTCGGAGAAACATACTCAGCCAATTTATAATGTATAGGGAATGAAATTTTCACCAGTACAGTACGTCCAAATTATCATTGTGTAAACACAGCGACGAAAACGTTATTGGCAAGAATATGAAGTTTTTTTTTTCTTTGGAGGGGGGCTGCTGTTATTTGTTCTCTACCAGCTGAGAAACGCGGCATTGCCCAGGTATGTAATTATTCCTATCTTTCATTAGTCCATCTCCTCCTCTCTCTCTCTCTCTCTCTCTCTCTCTCTAACCACTTCCTCATACTACCCTCTCTATCCATCCCTCCTGTCTCCATATGTCGATCTCCCCTCCCCCCGCTATGTGCCCATTCTCCTACCCCTCTTTGTCTGTCCATCTCCTCATCCCTCCTTTCTCTGTCTCTCCCCCTCCCCTTTTCTGTTCTTCAATCTGTTATCAACCCTCACCCCAGTGGGAGGTTGTTGGCTTTTGTCCCCACAATATTTCTTTCCAGTTAGTAAATAACACGTGTACTAAGTTTGGTTGATATCGATCCATGGGCTTAGGAGGAGATGTTGAACCTGTGTGTATGTGACATGTATTGCACACATATATGCCTGATTCTCTGCTGTTTCACACCATTTATCCTTGGTATTAAGTCATGTGGGTTGATCTTAGGTCCTGAAACACGTTGGAAAAATTATTAGCTTGCTGCTGTGCTCATTCTTGCGACTTGGTTGACACACTAAGCAGCGCACATAAGAGGCAACTACATACAAAAAATAGATACCAACAGGACAATATCGAACATTTTTACGTCACCTCTTTTCATTCACTCTCCACCCCTAATGGTAGTGGGGAGTCTTGCCCCACAGCATTTTTACATAAATAATCCATTCTGTACCTAACAAATTTGACTGAAATTGCTCCAGGTCTTCCTGAGTTATTCTTCAATGTCACCCGCTTTTCATTCCCACCTCTGTGGGTTAAAAAAAAAAAGTTTCAAATGGCTCTAAGCGCTATGGGACTTAACATCTAAGGTCATCAGTCCCCTATTAGAATTACTAGCGGTCGCGCGGTTCCACACTGTAGCGCCTAGAACCGCTCGGCCAATTCGGCCGGTTCACTTCGGCATTGGATAACAATATGCACATGTACAGATAGCGGTAGTATCACGCACACAAGGTATAAAAGGACAGTGCATTGGCAGAGCTGTCATTTGTACTCAGGTGATTCTTGTGAAAAGGTTTTAGTCGTTATTATGGCCACACGACGGAAATCAACAGACTTTGAACGCGGAATGGTAGTTGGAGCTAGACGCATGGGACAAAATGGCTCTGAGCACTATGGGACTTAACTTCTGAGGTCATCAGTCCCCTAGAACTTAGAACTACTTAAACCTAACTAACCTAAGGACATCACATACATCCATGCCCGAGGCAGGATCCGAACCTGCGACCGTAGCGGTCGCGCGGTTCCAGACTGTAGCGCCTAGAACCGCTCGGCCACCCTGGCCGGCTTTTGACGTGATAAATGTAAGCTAGAGAAAGCCTAGAAAAGATCTGAATTTATGTTTAAATTTGGTTTGAAGTCTCATTATCAAACAATGGACAGTATAGTGTGGATTTTAAGGATACCTAGTTTTTCGCGTAACTCATTGTTTATGACGTCATATCTGCTGAACTGTGTGCCGTACAATGATATAATTTTGCAGGTACATTCAGTGGTGTATGTGGATACTGTATGCAAAACGTGTTGCGAATAGAGTTAATAGTGAAGAAGTAATAAATTAAAACTTCATGCCTGGTACAATAATTTTACTGCAACAACAGGGAAAATGTAGTAAGCGAGAATTTTTTTTTCCTTTCATCGTTTTGTGAGGGTGTCAGCGAGAAGAAGTCCGTAAAGGTTTGAAATTATATGTAAAGTTTGTTGCAAGTCGTTAAGTGCTCTGATTCTCAAATACTGGATGGATATACTCTCGGTATTTGCGCGCGGTTTGTTACTCCTTTGAGAGGTACGTTCTTACCCCACAGTGCTTCTTTTCAGATAGCAAGATGTGTACCAAGTTTAGTTGACATTGATTCCATAGTTTAGAAGGACATGTTGAACATACATACATACAGGGTGTCCATAATTAAAGTTTCAGTTTGAAGCCACTGTAGAAAAGCAACCACTCCTCAGAATAACGTCAAATTTTAACAGCATATTATTGACGCAGAGGGAAACATCACGGGACAAAAGATTTAACGAAAATTTTACCAATAGATGGCTCTGTAATCGTTAGAATATGCGCACCAACAGACGTACGGCACGCAGCTGTTTCTTAGTTTCCGTCCAAGACGCCCAGCTTGACTGTCTCCGTAAAAGATCGCACGCTGCTGGTAAATGTGTTTTTCAAGAACGGTTACTGTGAGTCTTGCAAAAGTTCTGAACATTCAAGGGTTTGAAAAAAGGCATTGGTCCGACATCTGCTAAGGGTCTGGAGAAAATGCTTACAAAATTCAAAAAGACAGGTTATTTCGAAGTGCAATGCGTCAGAGGGATGAAAGCAGTTGATCCGACGTCTGTCAGAGAGGTCGAACGGTGGTGTAGAAAGATGCAATGTATGGGGAATTGCCCGAACGTTGGACATGGCTTTGAGCACGGTGCATAAAATCCTACGAAACACCCTGCATTGCTATCCATACAAGATCACCCATGTTCAGGAGTTGCTTCCTGTTGAGCTGCCAGCAAGACAAATGTTGGCTCTGGAATTTCTTGCTCGTATGGAAGTGGACAATCAATGGCCATGGAACATTCTGTGGACAGACGAAGCCCATTTTCTTCTCCAGGGACATGCCAATTCTCAGAATTGCAGAATATGGGCAGTGGAAAATTCGTACGCATATCAGTCGGCAACACTTCAATCTGCAAAGGTCACTGTATGGTGCGGGTTGGCGGTATCGTTTATCGATGTAGCATATTTTTACTGGGAGATGAGTCCTGCGGGCCCTGTTACCTATACCGTCACTAGTAAACACTATGAGAGTCTTTTGCGCACCAACGTCATTGCAGCCCTTCAACAGCGTGGATGTGTGGATAGGATCATTTTTATGCAAGATGGCTCTCCTCCGGACATTGCACAGTCAGTGAAGCGGCTGTTGCGGAGCCATTTCGGAAATGCAAGAATTATCAGCCGTCATTTCCCTACAGCCTGACCGTCCAGATCACCTGATCTTAATATTCGTGACTTCTGTCTTCGAGGTTATCTGAAAGATGTTGCGTTCAGTGAGCAAATTACGAATGTAGCTGGTAGCTGGATTGAAGGCACGCACTGTGCAACGCAACGTGATCCCCGAGACACTCCGATCTGTTGTGGAACATGCTATTTCTCGATTTCAACTTGTGGTAGCAAACGGTGGACAACATCTTACACATGTCTTGCACCAGTCTCACGGCGATTAGGAACAGATGTCATTTTTCTTTTTGTGTGGTTTATGGTCCCAGGACAATTAAAAACCGATGTCATTTGGCTTTTTGTTAGGATTTTGGCCTCAGGACAACTAAAAACCAATTTTTCCCATCCGATGTGGTACGACCCTGTAACGATGGATGGGCTTTCCTAACTAACAATGCCACAACTGGTGACTACCAAACTTCTGCAGTCATGCACATTGAGCAGTACGGATGGTGTAATGTGAACTCAAACCATAGCCTTCCTACAGCGATTCATCTATCACTCGTAGTGGACCCAATTTACGTTAAGATGCTTACAGCGTTATCTATTGGTAAATTTCTTTTTGTTCCATGACGTTTCCCCATGCGTCACTAAAAAGGGGAAGAAGTATACTGGGGCACATTTGTATGTGGCACCCGAATATGATTTTATAAACGATGTATGCCTTTGATAGGCTTTATATCACAGACCCAGAGATACTGCTAATGTTGGAGTAAGCGAGCGGTGGGCGCACAATTTTAGGTAGCTGTCTGTGAGGGAAAGACGATGGAGTAGGCAGTCTTTGGAGTGTGCTGTGTGAAGCCACCAAGAGTTAGATTAATGTAGGTATGTCAATATTGTTGAACATGGAAGCAGAAGTCTTCATGCAAATAAGGTAAATCTGTTTTTGCCAGCGCGTTAGTATAGATGAGTTGGCTGATAATTTGTAATTGTCTGAGTAACCCCAGAATATGCGTAAACTGTTTTGATAAGAAAGGGTAGTTAGATATTTCACTTTGTAATGTTTCTAAGATTTGTTAACAGAGCTATGTTTAATTTGATGATTTGCATCTGTGTTGGATTAATGAAGTTAAATAATACTTGCTGTTTGAATCTCATTATTTGTGAATCAATTGTGTGTAATGTAACTTCAATTGTCAGATTTTTTTGAAAAGACAAACTTAACTTGCAATATAATTTTGCTAAAAAACTGAGTGTTAGTAAATCACCACACACAGTACCGCCTCCCTGTCCAGGTCATATATTTTTTAAAGAAGTTGGATTTCCTTAAATGTTCTCGTTTATCAGCCAAATGAATTTCATGTGCATCTCAAATATTATGGCCAGCATTGCACACTGCTGAGCCTGTAGCTAGCATTTACATTTTTTTCCCCATGAGAAACCATGATATATCGCTTTCCACCACTGCTGCCCTAGAAGTAACACAATTTAATCTATTTGCTACGTGCTCAGGGACCACCATTATCAGTTTAGAACAGGCCCAGTTGATCCAGGCCTGAGGGGCTGAATGTTTTGCAGTGCCTGTATTTCTTTATTGGTACTGGGGGTTGCATTGCCCAATCGATTCGTGTAAAGCATTGTTAACAATAACACAGAGCAATCACAGACATTCATTCAACGTAATCGTAAGCTTTCTCTTTCTTTTTATTAAAGAACGTTACAGATGCTGTTAAAATTGGAAGTTATTCTTAGCAGTGGTTCTCTTTCTGCACAGTTTTGAAACTAGAACTTTAATTATGGACACCCTGTACATCAACTTTTATAAGATACTGACTGAGTACCCAGCATTGCCCAGATATGTATTAGTTGCGATTTTATATTAGTGAACCACCTCCTCCCGTGTCATTATGTACATCTCCTCCTTCACCCTCTCTCTATCCATCCCCCGTACCATCTCTTCCTGTCATCATCGTTTCTTCATCATCGACGTGCAAGTAGCCGAAGTGGCATCAATTAAAACTCACATCAGGCGGCCGACTTTCCCCGAAGGATAATCCCGGACACAAATGAATATGCACATTTTTTACCTGTGTCTCTAGCGTATTTCACCTTGCAGTTTCATTTTCACACAGGTCACTATTTATGACGCACTTCCTGATCTATGTGCTGTACAATGATATAATTTTGTAGGTACATAGGGTGGTATATCTGGCTACTGTCTGTGAAACGTGTTGTGAATAAAGATAGAAGTAACGAAGTAATAAATTAAAATGTCATACATGATTCGGCAGTTTTTCACGCATCTCAGTGTTTATGGCATCATATCTCCTGGGCTATATTTCTTACCACTATATTATTTTTCTGGTACATTCAGTGTCATAAGTGAATACTGTCTGCAAAATATGTCGCTATTACATTCAGTAGTAAAGAAGTAATAAATTAAAACGCCGCGAAAATGTAGTAAGCGATAAACTTTTTCCTTTTATCATTTTATGGTGGTTGTCAGCAAGAAAAAGTTTCGCAAAGGTTTGAAATTATGTGTAAAGTTTGTTGCAAGTCACTAAATGCTGTCATTCTCAAATGCTGGATAACCAAAGTATGGCTACACTGCTTTTTCACCCCTAACTCCACCCCTTTGATAGATAGGTTGTTCTTACCCCCACAGCAATTCTTTCCAGGCAGTAAGTGATATGTGTACCAAGTTTGGTTGAAATCGGTCCATTGGTTTAGGAGGAAATGTGGAACATGTAGATATAGGGTGTTCAAAAAAAGTGTCGAATGCTTTGAGAGATAATACTCATCGAGACAAGAAAAATAAGTCCAATGAACATGAGTCGGGAAACACATACTTTCCAAGATAAACACGTGTTTATGGGAAGGGCTGCGCGACTCTTGGTTGCGGATATTAGCACAGTCGTTGCATTGGCGCTCCATCAAATGTGTCGGCAGCGTATTACGATGTCTTACACACAGTACTCTACCTGCCATTAGGTGGCCTGCAGTCAGTTGTGGGATTCGAGTCGTGTTGCTACGTTAGTTTTCGTCGTGTTTGTGTGCCTTACCGTACAGTACTGTCAACCCTGGGAAGATATCATGGTGTTTTACCTACTTCCAAACGCGGATTCGCACAGTTTGCACGCCTGACATGGAAGATCATGTTCTACATTCGGTGGAAGGAACCCCTGTGACCAGTGTACGACGGTTAGCAGTAGCAAAACACGCGTCTCACTCTCTTATCGTAGGAGGTTGGGGGTACTTCATGAACAATTGCTGTATCCATATCATCTACAGTGCGTTCATGCTCTAAGGCCACAGGATCATCATGCAGACGGCCGCTCTGTCAATGGCTGTTGCAGCAGTGCGTCGCAGATGCACTGTTCAATCCATATTTTATTTACCCATCAGGCAGGGTTCACAAGAGATGGTGTTGTGAATTTCCATAAACAGCATGTGTGGGTGAATGTAAATCCCAAAGCAAGTCAGGAAAGAGGGCATCAACACCGATTCTTAATCAACGTATGGGCAGGCGTACTTGACGATAGATTAATGGGGCCGTACGTACCACCACAAAGATTAATGGGGCCGTACGTACTACCACAAAGGTTAACTGGGGCACATTATCTGGACTTTCTCATTAATGTATTGTCTACCTTGTGCTGGAGGCTGTGCCATCGCAGCAACGGATACAAATGTGGTTCATGCATGATGGCGCAACAGCACACTTTCGTCACAATGTCCGCGAACATCTGATGTAGACATTTCAGGACCGCTCGATTGGTTGGTAGGGTCTCAAACCTTGGCCTGCTCGTTTCCCAGACCTCAATCCCGTAGACTCTTAGTTATGGGCACACGTGAAGGAATTGGCCTACGCCGCGCCCATCAGTGATGTGCGGGCACTACATGGTCGCGTCTTCAATAATGCGTGTCAGCAGGCACAATAACACCCTTGTGCATCATTCCTTACGGCGGAGGGCAGAGGAGTACATTGTCATGAATGGACGCAATGTTGAATACCTCCTGTAAACACGTGCTAATCGCAATAAGTTCAAATGGTTCAAATGGCTCTGAGTACTATGGGACTTAACTTCTGAGGTCATCAGTCCCCTAGAACTTAGAACTACTTAAACCTAACTAACCTAAGGACATCACACAATCCATGCCCGAGGCAGGATTCGAACCCGCGACCGCAGCGGTCGCGCGGTTCCACACTGTAGCGCCTAGAACCGCTCGGCCACCCGGGCCGGCTCGCAGTAAGTATTCATGTCTGGAACCATGTTTACTGGACTTACGTTTGCCTTTCCAGACGCATGTTTGTTGGACTTAGTTTTCTTGATGCGATGAGTACTACCACCTCTCAAAGAATTCGACACTTTTTTGAACATCCTGTAATTGTACTGGGTGAACTCTAATAAAACAAACCAACGTAATGGATAGATTCCTGACTGCAAATGGAAGAAAAAGCTCCTGTACACATGTGTCCGGAAATGCTTTGCTGCCACGGCAGATGGCGCTGACGAATAAAAGTTCCTCAGACCACGTGTTCCCTGTGTGTTGTAGGCTGTGTGATCGACGCAGCGTACCGTAAGCAGAATAGTCCGGTATTCATGTCGGGAACAAGCCGAGATGATTTTTTTGTAAGGTCAAGCAGATGGAAACGGTCGAGAGGCAGCACGGTTGTACCAAAACAAGTTCCCTCATACACACCAACCACATCACACAACATTTCAAGCCCTTTTTGGGCGTTTGTGTGATCATGGGTCCTTTCAGGCAGACGAACGTGCAGGGAGGCAGCGGACTGTGCGTACATCAGATTTGGAGGGCCACATTCTACAGGATATTCAGACAAACGCTAGTACAGGCTCCAGGCAAGCGGCCCGCCAACATGGTGTAAGACAAAGTATGATTATTTGTATCTTGCATCACAACTACTACTATCCCTATCGCCTGCAGCGAGTGCAAGGATTATCAGCAGCGTATTTCCCACTACAGGAAAGATTTTGTCAATGGTTTTTGCACCAGGCCATCACAATTATGGGATTTCGGTCATAAGTCTTCTTTACCGACGATTCAGCCTTTACCAGAACGGCATCATCAGTCTGCATAATAGTCATCTATGGGCTACAGCCACGGCACGTGGTCAGAGGGACTTCTATTCGTCAGCGCCATCTACCGTGGCAACAATGCATTTCCGGACACATGTTCTTTGGAGCTTTCTTCCTCCATTTCCAGCCAGGAATTCGTCCCTGAAGTTTGTCGATTTTATTAATGCTCATCCTGTATACATACATACATATGTATATACATCAATTTTTTAGAGATAGCGATTCGTCCTTGTAACCTACTGAAACAACTGAAGTTCCAAATAATTGAAAGCATTGCGCTAAACACATTTTTTTCGAAATAAATGTCACATATCCTTCTTCTTTCGTCCTTTTCTTGTAGCTTTGGCACCAGATTTCACCAACCTCAGAAAATTCGCTCCTGTGGCGAATAGTGTATGCCGACGTCTGACACGACCGTGATGTGCTCCGACACTATAAACTAAAACTCCGAACACGCCTTGGAAGGCCCAACGGCACTGACCGGCCGCCGTGTTATCCTCAGCCCACGTCACTGGATACGGATATGGAAGGGCATGTGGTCAGCACACCGCTCTCCCGGCCGTACGTCAGTTTACGAGACCAGAGCCGCTTCTTCTCAATCAAGTAGCTCCTCTGTTTGCCTCACAAGGGCTGAGTGCACCCCGCTTGCCAGCAGCGCTCGGCAGACCGGATGGTCACCCATCCAAGCCCGACAGCGCTTAACTTAAGTGATCTGCGGGAACCGGTGTTACCACTGCGGCCAAGGCCGTTGGCCCTTCGACCCTATACCCTGCATAAATAAAGAAACTAATAAAATTGGATTAGCGTGGTATGCTGTAGTGGTTCCACGACCTAAGTAGGACAAGCTTTCTTTATTCTAATACATTGGCCACCTTTCATCATCGCGAAAAATGACTGCTATGTTTTAAATGTGTCTGTTTACAGTTTACTATAGGGAAGCATGATGAGTGGTTGTGCATTGCAGCGCCGTGTTTTGCGTTATTGATGATGGTGAAAGAGAAGACAGGGTTACACCCGGCGTCGCTGTCTCATTCGCGAATAGCACCGTGGAAGTCGCTGAGTTTAACGTCCCCATTCGACGGACGGCTCAGCCTCAGCAGTGTCACATGGCCGGTGCGAGCTCCAATCAGCGCTGAAAGCACGGGGGGCTCTTGTGGTCGCCAGTGCATGACGTAACTGTGCTGTCCTAGCGGGACGGGTCGATACCGCTTCAGATGACACAGCGCTTCTCGCCGCTCTCTCATTTCTCACCTCCTTTCTGTGTCACAGACACTGTACCGTCATCAGCGTAGTTTAGTTCAATGTTAGATGCTGTACATATTACTTTTCATAAAATTCTGAAAATACTCTGCTCGGCGCGTATAAGTCTGCACGTCGCACTTAACGACCGATTTCACATATGTTACAAAATATTCAAGAGTTTTTAACTGATTGAGGTAGCTAAAGCACACTTGGGCTAAAACAGTCCATTTAGTGGTAAGTAGTTCGAATCCAATTTCATCAACAGAATTGGGTTGCGTTTGCAGGAGTGCAGTCTTCTTCTTCTCCTTCATATTCAGCGTTCGACACGGAGGTTAGTTTGCAGCGATATGCCATTTCAGTTTTCTGCTCGTCTCCGGCGGTTCCTTGTCTCTATAGCTCCTTCTGCTATTGTTACAACGACGTTATTGTATTTTAAAATATGTCCAACGGGTTAATCTCTTCTCGTTTGGATGTGTCTCCATAGAGATCTGGTTTCCTGCACTCATCTCAGCACATATTTGTTGTTAACTCTATCTCTGCAGCTGACCTTCATCATCCTTCTGTAGCAACAAATTTTCAGGGCATCTAGCTGCCTTACGTCATTTTTTCTGATTCTCTAAGTTTCACAGCCGTATAGGCACAGTTACGTCACAGTCACGTCGTTTAAGTATCTGGGATAACGTTTCAAAGTAATAGGAAGTGGAACGAGCTTATGACGACTGTAGTAGCGAGGGCGAATGGTCGACTTCGGTTTATTGGGAAAATTTTGGGCAAGTGTGGTTCATCTGTAAAGTAGACCGCATATAAGACGCTACTTCTTGAGTACTGCTTGAATGTTTGGGATCCTTTCCAGGTCGGATTAAAGGAAGACACTGGAGCAATTCAGAAACGGGCTGCTGGATTTGTTACCGGTAGGTTCGAACAACATGCAAGTGTTACGGAGCTGCTTCAGGAACTCAAATGGGAATCGCTGGAGGAAAAGCGAAGTTCTTTTCGAGGAACGCTATTGAGAAAACTTAGAGAACCCGTGTTTGAAACAGACTGAAAAACGATTCTACTGCCGCCAACATAAATTTCGCGTAAGGGCCATGAAGATAAGATACGAGAAATTAGGGATCATAGGGAGGCATATAGATAGTCTTTTCTTCCTTTGCTCTATTTGCGAGCGGAACAGGAAAGGAAATCGCCAGTCGTGGTAGTGGGTACCATCCGACACGCACCATAAGATGGCTTGAGAAGTACTCGTATGTATATAGATGTGGATGTATGGCCACACTCAAAACAAATGCTTTCATCATACTTTTCTTTATTTCCAGGCCGATATTCTTGCTAGTAATAAGTTCTTTCTCAAATCAAATGAAATTTTGACGTGCTGTATTCTGCTTACAGTTTCTTACCGACTTCCGCCATCATTTGTGATCTTGCTCCCCAAATACGTCAACTTCCTTATGACTTCTAACTATTCTCATGGACTTCTCATTCTGAGAGGATCGTATTTCTCGTCAGTACTGCATTCCATTTTAGTCTCTTGATTATTCTGATACCATACCGAATACAGAAAATCCTTTCCGTTGAACTGAGAACACTTTCTAGATGTTCTGTCGTTTTTACGATGGGAGCAATATCATCTGCGTGACGAATCATATCTATTTATGCCCATTAATTTTGATACCCATTAAAGTTTTTTCGTGAATTGTAGCTTCCTGGACGTAAGTACTGAACATAAAAGGAGAGAAACCACATCACTGTCGCACGCATCAGCACGATGATTGGAATTCCAGATCACTTCGCAGTGTGGTATGAAGTGGGTGTTTAGGAAAGTAATAATTCGTTCGTCTGATGTAGACCTTATTTCAGTGGCCGACTTGATGCAGCTGGAGAGGAGTGGACTGTGTGTTAGCTCTGTGTTTCATCTTGCTCTTTTTCCCATTTTAGCATCAGCAACGTGTAGCCTACTGTGCAACTACATGTGTCAGACTTGACACTATAATGTTACACGTCTGATAGGTCAGGCAAGCATACCATCGAAATGTACCCTTTATTCGTGGGTTGCAGGTATCATTTACCTATGGTGTTCTGATAACTACACTGAACGAGTTTACTCGTTTCACGAGGGACGTATAATGTAAAGATTACTATATCAGTAAAATTAAAGTTAATTTTCTACGAAAAGGTGAATAAGGTTTAACGTCCCGTCAACAGCGAGGTCGTTGTTGACGTAGCACAAGCTGGGATAGAGCAAGAATGTGGAAGGAATGTGAGCCTCTCCTTTTCAAAGAAGACATCCTGGCATTACATTTGATCGTTTTCGACAAAACATGGAAATCCTAATAAATCCCAGTGTGCATTTGCTTTACATAAACGTCGCTAGTTGAGGTTATTCACTTATTCTCCTGTGGCATCTCGCTCACTGCATAGATGTTGATTTGGGGGAAGAGACCAAACAGCGAGGTTATCGGTCTCATCGGATTAGGGAAGGATGGGGAAGGAAGTCGGTCGTGCCCTGTCAAAGGAACAATCAGGGCATTTGCCGGAAGCGATTTAGGGAAATCACGGAAAACCTAAATCATGATGGCCGAATGCAGGATTGAACTGTCGTCCTCCCGAATGCGAGTCCAGTGTGCTAACCACTGCGCCACCTCGCTCGTTGGTCGGCATGGAGGACCCATTCGGTTCGGGGCTGTCAGGAACTCAGTACGTCTGGCTTTGGCTGTTCTGGGTCGAGCTCTGAGCCTGTACGCTCTCTAGTTTGCTACGCGGACACTAGACAGGTGGTATAAGGTGTACTTGACCATCTTAAGCACAATTTCCGCATGGATCTCGATGGACGTCGTGTCTGGGTGAAAACTGAAGCTGTTAGCAGAAGGTGCTCACCTTGCGGTGTCCTGTACTTTAAACAGAGAAGCTTCACTACACCTAGCTTTGGCACATGTGCCGTGTTTCATATACCCTGAGCTCTTCAGCAGAACAGAATGAATTAGAAGCATTAGCATAACTGTCTCATCCACTGTGCTGCCGCCCTGCCAGGCAATGCTATCGACCGCATTTCTCAATTGCGACGAAACAATAAAGACAAAAAAGTGTTAAGACATCCATAAAAAACTATTTTAGCATGGCAAAAATATACAGATCATTCTTAATCATTCTACAAAAACTCGTATTTGGTACTAGACGTTTCCCTTTAATAATAATAATAATAATAAACGTTTCTTCGTAGGGCTTCAATCTTAAAAAAGAAACCCTTCTGCAGCAGAACGTCAGAAAAGTGTTACCTTTTTTGTATTAAAAATATTTTTAGTGTTATGATATACTAGAGCTCATAGCAAAGATTGTGTCAGTGATATAGGTTGCTAGCCTCAATCTCGCTGCTCCTCCCTCCCCCTCCTCCCTCTCCACCTTCCCCTTTTGCCCTCCTGCCCCTTCCCTTCTCACCGTTCACCTCCTGTCTCTTCCTCGAACGCAGAATGTTCTGTCGCAATGTTTACTACTATTTTTTCCTTCACTTTTATTCATTGTTTGACCTACATGTCCTTACCTATGTTGCAACTACATTGTCAAAGATAACATTTACTCAGTATGTGCATCGCACTCTCAGTGTGTGCTATCTTTCTGAAAGCAGTTCACAAGCATTCTATTATACTCTTTGACGGCGATAGTCAGTTATCACATGTCACTAGCCGTGTAAGCTGAATACTGTTTCACAAAATAAATAAACAAATAGAGCAGAACATTCACATTTTGTGTTTGTGTTGCTACATGATAAACTCTTTGTGAAAAATAACACTCAAATGAGTGTTCAAAGGGAGGAAGCAGAATGTTCCCCTCTTTGCCAGAAGTGTTTGTGTTTACAATACACTGTTCCTCGCAGTACATATTTTCTTAGGTGGCGTAACTCGGCTGTTCGGTGACCGACTGGCGCTCTGGTCCCTTTCGTTTCTCTGAATGATCTTCTTGTGTGTGTCCTAAGTTCCATCTTAGTTCATGATCGGACATAGGAGCAGTCCTTTTCCTGCGCGCACAGATTTTGAAAGTTAACTAACTTGTTTATTTTTCTTTTACTCTTTTTAAATTTCTTTGTCAAATAAGCCGAAAGAAGGTAAGAAGAGCAGTCGTTAGGCCATATATTGATCTGAATCCGACACTGTTCTGGTAGCCCTGTTTGTTTTGTCATTATTTATACGATATTTCGTATAGTGATTATCTCTGAAACAATTCTGAGTAAGTTGTAGTGAAATGTTAGGCCGCATCATTCGAAAAGTATGCATCTACGAGCCATACCGGCGGTCGCTGAAACAGTTGTGATCGAATGTGTAGGGAAAATTTAAGGTAGTGTTGTAAATTAAATAAGTGTAGCAACCATTTCCAAATGAAAATTTACGTTCCTTTTAGACGTACGTGTAACAAGTTTGGCAAAAGAATATTCGTTATTTCCATTAAGAAATTTAATTCTACAGATGCTTTGGATGACTGCAGAGATGCCATGTCTTAGTAATCTAAAGGTTTCCCGTGTAAACATGTTCAGTCAAGCTGTCGTACGAAAAGAATGAGATATAACCGCAACGACTGGCACAAATGCAGGGTGAACAGAGTGCGGCTTCTGGGCGCATAGTCGTCTGCACATACTATGTATCTGACAGACAAAACATCCATCATCCTTTTGTGACCGATGTGCACCAGAAATGGAAATTTTTCGGAAGTAGCCGAACGTGCCTTTTAGGCTTTTTGCATTTTGTGGTCTTCCGATAAATAGGAACACGCAGTCCCCGCTCGTTTCAGATCTCCTGGCATTTCGTGTCCTGGTGGACGGCGCATTAATTACTATCGCTATTTTTATAGCTGTCGTTGCTAGACGATAATCTCGTAGGCACCGATATGGCATGACATTACCATAAAGCTCTTGAGTGACAAATTCTGATAAAAGTTCGCTGACGAGGAAAAAAAAAAGGTTCATTTTCCTATAATGAATCACAGATTTCCATTCATGTCTGAACGTGTGCCTTAGCTAAAACTGACGCAAAGACAGCCGGCCGAAGTGGCCGTGCGGTTAAAGGCGCTGCAGTCTGGAACCGCAAGACCGCTACGGTCGCAGGTTCGAATCCTGCCTCGGGCATGGATATTTGTGATGTCCTTAGGTTAGTTAGGTTTAACTAGTTCTAAGTTCTAGGGGACTAATGACCTCAGCAGTTGAGTCCCATAGTGCTCAGAGCCATTTGAACCATTTGACGCAAAGAAGCCGGCCAGGGTGGCCGAGCGTTTCTAGGCGCTACAGTCTGGAGCCGCGCGACCGCTACGGTCGCAGGTTCGAATCCTGCCTCGGGCATGGATGTGTGTGATGTCCTTAGGTTAGTTACGTTTAAGTAGTTCTAAGTTCTAAAGGACTGATAACCTCAGAAGTTAAGTCCCATAGTGCTCAGAGCCATTTGAACCATTTTTTTTTTTTTTTTTGACGCAAAGACAGCTGCACATTTTCCTTAGAATTTAATATTTTTTCCTTTTATTTTATCGACGAAATGCTTAACACCGTGACTGCATCTGACAATTCAATGGTAATCAAAAACCACTCTCAGTCTCAAAATGCACTTTGTAACTGACTGACAGCAGCTTTTATTTATTATTGGTATGCACGCCCATGCGTCTCTGGACAGCAAGTGTATTTTATGTGTGCAACAGGAAATACTAGTTTTTCGCTGTACAAATTGTCTTTGAAAGTAAGAAACAGTCTGAAGTTCGATTTATTTATTTCATTACGGCGTTTACATTTTTCAGTTCCGGAGATAACTCTAGCCTTGTTTTCGCTTTTGTTTCTCGGTCTGTCAGCCGTATTCTACGAGGACTACATATCCATTAATCAGTGGCATCTGTAAATACGGTTTGTTGGTCTGTGTAATATGTTCTTGTCTTCCGACATGGCTCGCAAACATCCGAATTTTGAATGCTCTATAGAACAGCAAAATATTTTTATTATTGCTCTTAACCGAATATGTTTGGCATATTGGTTTCAGACGTCTTCAGTAATAAAAAAAAATGATTCAAGTGGTTCTGAGCACTATGGGACTTAACTGCTGTGGTCATCAGCCCCCTAGAACTTAGAACTACTTAAACCTAACTAACCTAAGGACATCACACATATCCATGCCCGAGGCAGGATTCGAACCTGCGACCGTAGCGGTCACGCGGTTCCAGACTGTAGCGCCCAGAACCGCACGACCACTCCGGCCGGCTCTTCAGTAATCTACAAAGAATAAAAGAAATAATTGTTTGCTTAACAATATATATATATTTTTTAGATGTATAGGTCTCCTACGTTTATGGTATTTGTGGATTTGGAGAAAGCTTTTGAGAGTGCTGATTGGAATACACTCTTTTATATTCTGAAGTCTGCAGGGATAAAATTTGAGGAGCGAAAAGTTATATAAAAGTAGTATAAAAATCCGTCTCCAGCTATTAAGAGCCGAAAGACATGAAAGAGAAGCAGTGGTTGAGAAGGGAGTAAACCACTGTTGTAGCCTATCTCCGATGTTATTTAATCTGTACATTGAGCAGGCAGTAAAGGAGAAATTTGGAAACGGAATTACAGTTCAGGGGGGGAGTAATAAACACTTTGAGGTTTGCCAATGATATTCTAATTTGTCAAAGATGGTGTAGGACTTGAAAGGTCAGTCGAACGGAATGTTTAGTGTTTTGAATATAGGTT
This sequence comes from Schistocerca piceifrons, assembly GCF_021461385.2. Lineage (NCBI taxonomy): Eukaryota > Metazoa > Arthropoda > Insecta > Orthoptera > Acrididae > Schistocerca > Schistocerca piceifrons. Next base: position 418,605,568 of record NC_060149.1, on the reverse strand, counting down.
ATACGAAGAATATCAACTAAAGTAAAAAAAAAGGATGATGGAATGTAATCAAACTAAATTTGGCTATTCTAAATGAGAAATGACACACTAAAATTTATGGATGAGTTCCCCTATTTGGGCAGTAAAATAACCGACGATGACTCAAGTGGAGAGGATATAAAATGAAAACTAGCAATAGCAAGAAAAGCGTTCCTGAAAAAGAAATTTACGATGCGATTTGACTGAAGGAAGGAATCGGTTGATATGATACATCATAAGGCATCAACGATTCGTCAAATGGATGGAAGTGTAGGATGAAAAGACCGTAGAACGAGACCAGTCACGAATAAAGTAAACAGGTTCAAGTGGATGTATGATGCAGTAGTTAAGCAGAGATGATGAGGCTTGGACACGACAGACTACTGTGGAGTGTTGCATCAAGCCAGTCTTCGGGTTGAGGACCACAACAACAACAACAAAAACATGCTCTCACAATAGCACTTTTAAGTTAACTTAATATCTATATTGTTTATCGCTGAGTAATGTAAACTGAGCAAAGATATTTGGGGGGAGGGAGGGAGGGACAGCGGTTCAATCCTCGCCCACCCATCCAGATGTAAGTTTTCCCTTACTGTTGTTGCGGTCTTCAGCCCAGAGACTGGTTTGATACAGCTCTCCACGCTACTCTATTCTGTGCAAGCCTCTTCATCTTCAAGTAACTACTGCAACCTACATCCTTTTGAATCTGCTTAGTGTATTCATCTCTTGCTCTCCCTCTACGATCTTTGCCCTCCACGATTCCCTCCAGTACTAAATTGGTGAGCCCTTGATGCCTCAGAACGTGTCCTACCAACCGATCCCTTCTTTTAGTCAGGTTGTGCCACAATTTCCTCTTCTCCCCACCACCTCATTAGTTACGTGATCTATCCATCTAATCTTCAGCATTCTTCTGTAGCACCACATTTCGAAAGATTCTATTCTCTTCTTGTCTAAACTATTTATCGTCCATGTTCCACTTGCATACATGGCTGCACTCTATTTTTTTTTCAATTACTTTCAGAAAAGACTTCCTAACACCTAAATCTATACTCGATGTTAACAGATTTCTCTTCTTCAGAAACGCTCTCCTTACCATAGCCAGTCTACATTCCATATCCTCTCTACTTCGACCATCATCAATTATTTTGCTCCCCAAATAACAAAACTCTGCGACTATTTTAAGTGTCTCATTTCCTAATCTAATTCCTCTAATTTTCCGTAATTTCCCTAAATCGCTGTAAGAGAATGACTGGATCGTTCCTTTGAAAAAACACTGGCGATTTTCTTTCCCGTTCTCCCACAACCAGAGCTTGTGCTCCCTCTGTAATGCCCTCGTCGTCAAAGGACGTTCAGCATTAATCTTTCGTCTTCCCTTGAGGACTTTACTCTTGCCCTATGATTAATGTATGTCCATTGACTCTTGGGTTCTTTTGCAAGCACTTCTCTAATAATCATTTGTGTATTGTAACGTAATTATTTGCACAAATGTTGGCGTATACGGAAAAGTGTAAGGCCTTGTAGGTATTTTTCCCGCTTCTTCGAGTTACCGAGTACGCATGTGGGTGATTTCTCTGGCAGAGGCAAGTCCATGATGTCTCGCTAAGTTAAGTGATCAATATTGAAATACGATCTAATTTAGTTAATATTACATTTCAGACTAGTGCATTTACTTCTTATCTAGGCTGTCTATTGAAGATTTCGCTTTTCTGAGTGTATTTAGATCGAAAAGAAAGTTTTTCATAAAGGCAGGTAGTCGGTAGTTTTGTTTGTCTTGTAGGCATAAATTTCGAGGTAGTGTAGATCTTTATTTTTGACCAGACTTAGCGGTTCAAAGTTAAGTTAATTCATGTCTGTCATATAGAGTTTAGGTGGTTAATTAAAACTTTCAAAAGTAATCTTAAAAGTTTGTTGACACTAGCATTTAGTTACGTTTTAATAAAGATTAGGAAACTTCTGTGCTCTTGTGCCAAGTTATTCTCTGCTTTTGTGTAAATTCTTCAATCAGACGATGTGTGACAGATGTGGTGGCTGCCGTAGAGATCTGGAGGGGGTGTTCTGTGAAGACTGTAGGTTATGGTTTCATTGGGGCGAATATAGAGGCGAGGAAACGGGGGTAGATAATGAAGCGCTTCCATGGGAATGTAGGTTATGTAGAAAGGACAGAAAACTCGCTGAACAGGAGGCAAAAATTTGTGCCCATAAGGCTGAATTAGAAAACGCGAATTTGGAATTATGTAGGCTAAAGGAGGATAAAAGAGACGGGGTGCTGCGGAAAAGTAGCAAGCAAAGGGCGGAAAAGGGAAACTGTTGAAAAAACTTTCGAAATTCACTTAGTAAATCAGTTTGGATTGCTATCTGAAGTAGTGGAGGAAGAGCCTCATCCAGATGTAGTTGAATGTAGATTGAATCAGAAGATAAGCTTAAAGAAAAAAGAAAGGTCGGGATCTAATCAGAATAGGAAAAGAAGTATTCTTCTTCTAGATAGCAATCATGGGAGTGGTGTAGGCCAGCAGTTTCAGGAGAAATTAGGTGTAGGGTACTAAGTCAAAAGTTATGTGAAACAAACCGTAGCCAGGTGCAGGAAACTTAGGTCAGATATGCAGGGACTTTGAGAAGGAAGATCAGGTAATTGTAGCTGGGGGAGCAGCAGACAGCCTGGCTATGAATCCAAGATATATTATTAGGAGTGACCAGGATAAAATACGAACAGAAACAGGGCTCACAAATGTCGGGCTTGTGGAGGTGTCTCAGTGCCATGATTGGCCCTGGGTAAACACTGCTGTAAGGCATGTTAACACTGAACTGAACAGGATGCTCCAGACACCGGCAAAAAAGTGTTGTTCCAGTTGATCGTATTGGTAGGTTGGGATACACTACACATGGCCTGTACCTAAAGAGGAAGGGGAAAAATAAGTTAGCTTCTCTATAAGCAGATACTGTAAGGGGGGCACAGCCACACAAGGGATGATCCCTGCGGTTAATGGGAGCAGGCAGACAGATTTTTTAGGTTAAAGCTAAAGTCCAGACATACAACAATCAAGAAAAATAGAATAAAACAAGCTTCATGTACAATAAATGGGGTAAAGCTAAGGGCAAGATCAATTTACTTCATCAAAATATCAGAGGAATAAAAAATAAATTAGATGATCTGTTAGTGTGTTTAAATGATCTCAAAAATAAGAACGAGATTGATATACTTCGTCTGTCTGAAGACCATGTAATTGTGGGGACGAAAAGTGTCAGTATAAATAGGTACAGGTTTCACATCCAGCATGGATAAAGGAGGAGTTGCCATTTACACAAAACAAGGGTAGAAGTACAAAACTGTAGGAGTAAGCAAATTTTGCGTCGATCAGTACTCTGAAGTTTGTGCATGTCAACTATAGCTAGATAATATAGTGTTGATATTAGCAACAGTGTACAGGTCCCAATTAGGTGATTGGGAGCTGTTCATGAAAACGTTTGACTATCTATTATGACGTCAGCCAGACAAAAAGATGAAGTTATTAATCTGTGGTGATTTCAGTGTTTTCTGTCTAAGCAATTCTGATGGGAAAAGTGAACTAAAAGTGTTATTAATGACATATAACTTAGAATCAGTGATCAGTTTCCCTACACTTGTAGCTCAAGACAGTAGCACTGTAATAGATAATGTATTTGTGCAGCAAGAGGATGTAAAACCAACACATACTTTCCCTTTGATAAACAGATTACCAGACCATGATGCACAATTGATTAACTTACAAAATCGAGTAGGGTGTACAGTTCAGAAACCATTAACTAAAAGTGTAGGGTTGCCGAAGCCAGTATCTGTAGAGCATTTCAGAGAAAGTTTAAGAAATGTTAATTAGGGAGATGTACATAATGAGCCAAATGCTAATAAATGCAACATACTTCTTGATAAATTTATATCCATTTTTGAACTTTGTTGCCCAAAAAAATTACTAACTGTAACACTAAACAATTTTCAAAGAAAACTTGGATTACTGCAGGTATTACAGTGTCTTAAGAAAGAACTGGAAAACTGTATTCGACAGCAAGAATTAGTAAAGAGCCATAATTTTACACTATAAAAGTTATTGTAACATAATGAGAAAAGTTGTTAGAAAATCAAGAAATATGTATGTTAGAGATGAAATTAACAACTCGGGCTACAAAATCAAATCAGTATGGAATGTTATTAGGAGGGAGACAGGAAAAGTAACCACTGGGGGAGTTAGTATTACTATTAAAGAGAATGAGGCCATCTTAACCAACAGTACAAAAGTAGCTAATGTATTTAACAACCATTTCTTAAGTGTAGGTGAAAAAATTGGTGACAATCGTTCAGGAGAAAAAGCAAAGCAGTACATGGAAGAGTCAGTTTTGGGAAATCTCAGTCAGTTTAATTTTTGCCTAACAATCTCTTGTGAAATAAGGAAAATCATTAAATCTTCGAAAAATAAATGTTCTGTTGGAGTAGATGACATCTCTTACAAGATATCAGAACAATGTGGAGCAGTTACAGCTGATGTTCTGAATCACATACGTAATACATCAATAACTCAAGGTATTTTCCAAGACAGGTTAAAATATGCCATTATCAAGCCTCTCTACAAAAAAGAGGACACCACAGAAGTCAATAATTACCAGCCAGTATCCTTGCTTACAGCGTTTTCAAAAATCGTCGAGAAAGTAATGCATTCAAGACTGGTTAGCCATTTCTACGGTAATGGGATACTTAGTAAATCACAGTTCGGATTTCAAAAATGCTGTACCACTGAGATAGCAAAATATAACTTCACTGCCCACATAACAGAGTCTTTAAGTAGTAAAATTTCACCAATAGAAATTTTATGTGACTTATCCAAAGCATTTGATTGTGTGAACCATGACATTATGTTACAGCAATTACAATTTTATGGTATAAATGGAACAGCATATGAGTGGTTCAAGTCATATCTACAGAACAGCAAGCAAAAACTTTCTTTATATAGTTTAAGTGATTTAAGGAAGTTTGCCACTTCATCTAACTGGGGGAAATTACATTAGGTGTTCCACAGGGTTCGATCATGAGTCCCCTTCTGATCTTGCAGTACTAGTAGTAGTAGCTTTATTCATCTGTAGATCTCTTTTTACAAGGATATAGGACATGTCAAAGTATTTACAAATTTAGATCAATTTAAAATAAGCTAATTCGTATACACATATATTTACAGACTTCTAGTTAGAGACAATCATTAGATTTACTCCTGGTATACAACACTTTTTTTTTGCAAATAACGTATTAAATAATGTAATGCCATATTGTTCACTCATATCTTACTATCAGTCACTGCACACACTATACACACATTGTTTCGTAACACTTCACTCACTACACACACACACACACACACACACACACACACACACACACACACACACACACACACACTACCCTAAAAAACTGAGTCACCATTCCTCCATAATGAGTGAGATGTTGAGCTCAGAAAGAGGAAGAGGTGTTACTATTTTGCCATGCATAGCTTGGGGGTAAATATTTCTAGAAAGGAAAAAAAGAAGGAAAAACATAAAGTGAAGGAGTTATGTGGAATCTTGGATATTTTATAATCGTTATTATTATTATTTATTTGTATAACATTTTTTATCAAACCCCTACTCTGTTTTAGCTAAGTAATCCTTCAGTATACAGGGTGTTACAAAAAGGTACGGCCAAACATTCAGGAAACATTCCTCACACACAAAGAAAGAAAATATGTTATGTGGACGCTTACTTTCCATGTTAGAGCTCATTTTATTACTTCTCTTCAAATCACATTAATCATGGAATGGAAACACACAGCAACAGAACATACCAGCGTGACTTCAAACACTTTGTTACAGGGAATGTTCAAAATGTCCTCCGTTAGCGAGGATACATGCATCCACCCTCCGTCGCATGGAATCCCTGACGCGCTGATGCAGCCCTGGAGAATGGCGTATTGTATCACAGCCGTCCACAATACGAGCACGAAGAGTCTCTACATTTGGTACCGGGGTTGTGTAGACAAGAGCTTTCAAATGCCCCCATAAATGAAAGTCAAGAGGGTTGAGATCAGGACAGCGTGGAGGCCATGGAATTGGTCCGCCTCTACCAACCCATCGGTCACCGAATCTGTTGTTGAGAAGCGTACGAACACTTCGACTGAAATGTTCAGGAGCTCCATCGTGCATGAACTACATGTTGTGCCGTACTTGTAAAGACACATGTTCAAGCAGCACAGGTAGAGTATCCCGTATCAAATCCATTGAGCGTAGGTGGAAGAACATGGGACCCAATCAAGACATCACCAACAATGCCTGCCCAAACGTTCACAGAAAATCTGTGTTGATGACGTGATTGCACAATTGCGTGCGGATTCTCGTCAGCCCACACATGTTGATTGTGAAAATTTACAATTTGATCACGTTGGAATGAAGCCTCATCCGTAAAGAGAACATTTGCACTGAAATGAGGATTGACACATTGTTGGATGAACCATTCGCAGAAGTGTACCCGTGGAGGCCAATCAGCTGCTGATAGTGCCTGCACACGCTGTACTTGGTACGGAAACAACTGGCCCTCCCGTAGCACTCTCCATACAGTGACGTGGTCAACGTTACCTTGTACAGCAGCAACTTCTCTGATGCTGACATTAGGGTTATCGTCAACTGCCCGAAGAATTGCCTCGTCCATTGCATGTGTCCTCGTCGTTCTAGGTCTTCCCCAGTCGCTAGTCATAGGCTGGAATGTTCCGTGCTCCCTAAGAGGCCGATCAATTGCTTCGAACGTCTTCCTGTCGGGACACCTTCGTTCTGGAAATCTGTCTCGATACAAACGTACCGCGCCACGGCTATTGCCCCGTGCTAATCCATCCATCAAATGGACATCTGCCAACTCCGCATTTGTAAACATTGCACTGACTGCAAAACCACGTTCGTGATGAACACTAACTTGTTGATGCTACGTACTGATGTGCTTGATGCTAGTACTGTAGAGCAATGAGTCGCATGTCAACACAAGCACCGAAGTCAACATTATCTTCCTTCAATTGGGCCATCTGGCGGTGAATCGAGGAAGTACAGTACATACTGACGAAACTAAAATGAGCTCTAACATGGAAATTAAGCGTTTCCGCCCACATGTCCACATAACATCTTTTCTTTATTTGTGTGTGAGGAATTTTTCCTGAAAGTTTGGCCGTAGCTTTTTGTAACACCCTGTATAAATTGTATTGCATAACAGGTACTTTTTAGCTGCATTTTTAAATAAGTGTATTTTTGCAATTTCTTTAATCTCTTTTGGTAATTTATTGTACTGTTTTATTTCTTGGTAGAAAATGCTCTTTTGAGTTTTATATTCATTTTTTCTTGGTAAATGTAAGTTGAGTCTATCTCTTGTTGCATGGTCATGGACAGAGCTGTTTGTGCAGTAATTACCAATGTTATTTTTGATGTGTGTTATGAACAGATCTTTGCAATAAGCTCGACCAGTATTTTTGGTTATTATTCTTATGGCTCTTTTCTGGAGTTTGAAATTCCTGTTTTGTGCATTTGTTCCCCAAAAAAGAATGCCGTATCTAAGAACTGAGTGTACATATTAATAATATGTAACTAAAAGACACTGCATGTTACACACTGATGATAGGATTCTAAGGGCATAACGTGCTGATGACATTCTGTTTGCAAGTACCTTTGTGTGTTCACACCACTTCAACTGAAAATCAATGTTCATTCCTAGAAATTTTGCATTTGTTACACAGTCTATAGAGGTGCCATCTACATTTAACTTAATGTTGTCATTTTTCCTCTTCAAACTGAAATTCAAGGCATTAGTTTTCGTTATGTTCAATGTCACTTTATTACTTATTGACCAATCATAAACTTCCTTGAGATTTTCATTTGCTTTCTCAGCTAGGAGTTCTCTTGTTTTCTTAGTGACTATAATATTGCTGTCATCAGCGAAGAGGATTTTTTCGCCATGAGTAACACTACTGGGAAAGTCATTGATGTATATCAGGAACAGTATTGGTCCTAATACGCTACCTTGCAGAACCCCTATATTAATGTATTTTGGTTCTGATAAGTGTTTTACTAAATGCTTAGATCTGTTTGAAGTATATGTTATCTCTGCTCTTTGTACCCTGTCTGTTAGGTATGATCGAAACCAGTCATTAGCTACATCTCTTATTCCTAATGCTTCTAATTTATTTAATAGAATCTTGTTGTCGACTGTATCAAACACCTTAGAAAGATCCAAAAATATGCCTGTGACACACTCATCTTTATCACGGGCATCAAGTACAACTTTTGTGATTTCTACTATAGCTTGCTCCGTATTTTTGCCACTTCGGAAACCAAACTGTGATTCGCTTAAAATATTGTATTTATTCAGGTAATTCATTAATCTGTCTTTCATAATTGCTTCTGTTATTTTTGAGAATGCTGACAGCAGGGAAATGGGGTGGTAATTTTCTATGTCTTCTGCATTATCTTTCTTAAGCAAAGGTACCACTCTTACCTGTTTTAACTGCTTTGGAAATGTCCCTGAAGTGATGGATTCATTTATTATATGTGTTAAGGGACCTTGTATAATCCCTATGCGTTGTGTCAGTACGCACATTGGTATTTCATCTAAGCCAACTGACTTTTTATTTTTTAGTTTTTGAATTGCTTTAATGACTTCATTGTCTGTGGTTGGAAGTAACGTTATTGTATTTAGTGCAACATTATTTACAGGTGTTATATTTGTTTGGGGGAATTTTTGCTGTAACTTCTCTGCAATACTCATTTACATAGTTTGCTAAGTGCTGTGGATCATTTATTACTTTATCCCCCTCCCTTAGCAGTATGTTATTCTCCGTTTGTTTGCTTCTTCCCGTTTCCTTTTCTATGACATCCCAGACTGCTTTGCCTTTATTCTCTGCATTATACATTATATTGTCATTAAATGACTTTTTTGCAGCAGTCAGCACATTCCTATAGATCTTTTTCATGGAACTGAGGTGTTAAAGTGTTTGGGAGGACTTCTTAATACCTGCTGTTATCCATCTGTTTTTGTGAGATGTTGATACAGACATGCATACTTTTGGAAATGCCTTTTCAAAGTTCAACTTAAACAATGTGGAGAATTTAGAGAATTTCATATTTACATTGGTTTCCTTATACACTTTATCCCAGCTTTGTTTTTCTAGTTCTTTTGAAAAACCTTTTATTTTGATTTCTGATATATGTCGTTTGTAGGCTTGTAGTTTAGGGAATGATTCGATGCCTGACTTTACTGTTGTTATTTGACAGAGATAGTCTGATAGTCCGAGATCTTTTACAGCTACATCACAGTTTTCCCTGTCTATATTTGTGGCCACATGGTCAATTACTGATGAAGTCGTTGTGGTAACCCTTGCTGCACTATTGACCGATAGGGACATGCCAAAACTTTGGAAGATTTTTATGATGGTGCTGCTGGTTTCATTATGATGTTAGTGTTGATGTTAATGTCCCCACACAGAATGATGGTGACCTTTGTACTTGAGACTTTATCTAGAACTTCTGTTAACTTATTGAAAAAATGTGTCCACACTACCACTGGGAGATCTATACACACACAAAATGATTAATTTCTTGGTGATATCAAGCCCTGTTAATTCAATGGCTGATATTTCAGAGTGTCTGTCTTCACTTACGGTATTGAGACCATGTCTTGATTTGAACAGTGTTCCTTTTCTGATATAAATGCATGATCCACCACCCATTGAAATAGTTTTGCAGTAAGAGTTTGCCTTTTCATACAATGATAATACTACATGTTGGATTTCTGTGTCTCTACACCAGTGCTCAGTAATACGAGCTACTGTGCAGTTCAAAGATTGGAGCTCAACTTCTAATAGTTATATTTATTTTTTATTGATTGCATGTTTTTATGTATGTGAATGAACTTCCTTCTTACCTGAAACAAGAAGCTAAACTGACACTGTTTGCTGATGATACAAACATCATTATTAATTCAATAAAAGAAACTCCAATAGGAAACGATACAAATAATGTCTTTTGAAAAGTTATCAATTTGTTTTCTGCGAATGGGCTTGATGTGAACTTTGAAAAGACACAGTACATCCGATATTGTGCTGCAAGGGGTACAGTTCCTTCAATAAGTATAACAAATCAACAGAAGTCAGTAGGCAGGGTAGAGCATATTAAGTTTTTCAGTGTACATATAGATGAGAATCTTAATTGGCAAATTCATATTTTGGTTCTCCTAGAGCGACTAGGTTCAGCAACTTTTGCAATCAGAATGATTGGAAAATTTGTTGATTAGAAATTAGTAGGCTAACATACTTTGCATACTTCCACTTTCTGATGTCATAGGGAATAATATTTTGAGGTAACTCAACACTTAGGCAAAAGGTATTCACTGCTCAAAAGAAAGTGGTTAGAATAATGTGTGGTGCTCAGTCGCACATCTTGTAGGCATCTGTTTAAAAGGTTAGCAATTCTTACAACAACCTCACAGTACATTTGCTCAGTAATGAAATTTGTTCTCAACTGCATGGATCAGTTTAAAAACAACAGTGACATTCATGATTCTAATACCAGAAGAAAGAAAGTCTTACACTATCCTCTGCTTAACCTATCTTTGGCACAGAAAGTGGTAAAATATGCTGCTGTAAAACATTTCGACAAATTACCAGATGAAATAAAATGTTTGATAGACAGCAGTAATAGTTTCGAAAATAAATTGAAATCATCTCTCCTTGACAGTTCCTTCTATACCACAGATGAATTCCTGAATAGGAATGAATAAGTCTATAGGTATAATATATCCATTTTGTGCCATTTAAGGGAATGGAGTAGGAAATAAAAATCTTAAGTTAAAAAAAAAACCTAGATTCATGTGCGCGTTTCTTATGCATTTGACACGTTTCACATCATAACTGTTACCGTGAAATTGATCAATGGAACACGTAACTAAGTAATTAACTAACATCTGGAGGCACTTATTTACACAGCCCAATCATTTTGTTTCCTTCTAAGCAATCATATCTGCGAAACAATTTTCGTTCGGAGCAACAAAGCAATATCTTATACCCAAGATGAATATTTTGCAATGCTGCCAGGCACTGCTATAAGAGTCTTTGCACGGCATGGCATTGAAACAACCAGACTTTGACTGTGGACCTGAATAATTTAGTCCCACATAACTTCTGCTTGGGGTCAACGTCCAGCTGTAATGACTACTAGAGGATTGTTAAGAACAGATGTCGGTACAATAAATTCTACATCTACATCTACATCTACATGATTACTCTGCAATTCACATTTAAGTGCTTGGCAGAGGGTTCATCAAACCACAATCATACTATTTCCCTACCATTCCACTCCCGAAAAGCGCGCGGGAAAAACGAACACCTAAACCTTTCTGTTCGAGCTCTGATTTCTCTTATTTTATTTTGATGATCATTCCTACCTATGTAGGTTGGGCTCAACAAAATATTTTTGCATTCGGAAGAGAAAGTTGGTGACTGAAATTTCGTAAATAGATCTCGCCGCGACGAAAAACGTCTTTGCTTTAATGACTTCCATCCCAACTCGCGTATCATATCTGCCACACTCTCTCCCCTATTACGTGATAATACAAAACGAGCTGCCCTTTTTTGCACCCTTTCGATGTCCTCCGTCAATCCCACATGGTAAGGATCCCACAGCGCGCAGCAATATTCTAACAGAGGACGAACGAGTGTAGTGTAAGCTGTCTCTTTAGTGGACTTGTTGCATCTTCTAAGTGTCCTGCCAATGAAACGCAACCTTTGGCTCGCCTTCCCCACAATATTATCTATGTGGTCTTTCCAACTGAAGTTGTTCGTAATTTTTACACCCAGGTACTTAGTTGAATTGACAGCCTTGAGAATTGTACTATTTATCGAGTAATCGAATTCCAACGGATTTCTTTTGGAACTCATGTGGATCACGTCACACTTTTCATTATTTAGCGTCAACTGCCACCTGCCACACCATACAGCAATCTTTTCTAAATCGCTTTGCAACTGATACTGGTCTTCGGATGACCTTACTAGATGGTAAATTACAGCATCATCTGCGAACAACCTAAGAGAACTGCTCAGATTGTCACCCAGGTCATTTATATAGATCAGGAACAGCAGAGGTCCCAGGACGCTTCCCTGGGGAACACCTGATATCACTTCAGTTTTACCCGAAGATTTGCCGTCTATTACTACGAACTGCGACCTTCCTGACATGAAATCACGAATCCAGTCGCACAATTGAGACGATACCCCATAGGCCTGCAGGTTGATTAGAAGTCGCTTGTGAGGAACGGTGTCAAAAGCTTTCCGGAAATCTGGAAATGCGGAATCAACTTGAGATCCCCTGTCGATAGCGGCCATAACTTCGTGCGAATAAAGAGCTAGGCGCGTTGTAAAAGAACGATGTTTTCTGAAACCATGCTGTTTACGTATCAATAGATCGTTCCCTTCGAGGTGATTCATAATGTTTGAATATAGTATATGCTCCAAAACCCTACTGCAAACTGACGTCAATGATATAGGTCTGTAGTTCGATGGATTACTCCTACTACCCTTCTTAAACACTGGTGCGACCTGCGCGGTTTTCCAATCTGTAGGTACAGATCTATCGGTGAGCGAGCGGTTGTATATGATTGCTAAGTAGGGAGATATTGTGTCAGCGTAATCTGAAAGGAACCTAATCGGTATACAATCTGGACCTGAAGACTTGCCCGTATCAAGCGATTTGAGTTGCTTCGCAACCCCTAAGGTATCTACTTCTAAAAAACTCATGCTAGCAGCTGTTCGTGTTTCAAATTCTGGAATATTCCATTCGTCTTCCCTGGTGAAGGAATTTCGGAAAACTGAGTTCAATAACTCCGCTTTAGCGGCACAGTCGTCGGTAACAGTACCATCGGCACTGCGCAGCGAAGGTATTGACTGCGTCTTGCCGCTTGTGTACTTTACATACGACCAAAATTTCTTCGGATTTTCTACCAAATTTCGAGACAATGTTTCGTTGTGGAACCTATTAAAGGCATCTCGCATTGAAGTCCGTGCCAAATTTCGCGCGTCTGTAAATTTTAGCCAATCTTCTGGATTTCGCTTTCTTCTGAACTTCGCATGCCTTCTCCGTTGCCTCTGCAACAGGGTTCGGACCTGTTTTGTGTACCATGGGGGATCAGTTCCAACTCTTACCAATTAATGAGGTATGAATCTCTCAATTGCTGTTGCTACTATATCTTTGAATTTGAGCCATATCTCGTCTACATTTGCATAGTCAGTTCGGAAGGAATGGAGATTGTCTCTTAGGAAGGCTTCTAGTGACACTTTATCCGCTTTTTTAAATAAAGTTATTTCGCGTTTGTTTCTGGCGGATTTGGAAGAAACGGTATTGAGCCTAGCTACAACGACCTTGTGATCACTAATCCCTGTATCAGTCATGATGCTCTCTATTAGCTCCGGATTGTTTGTGGCTAAGAGGTCAAGTATGTTTTCGCAACCATTTACAATTCGCGTGGGTTCGTGGACTAACTGCTCGAAATAATTTTCGGAGAAAGCCTTTAGGACAATCTTGGAAGATGTTTTCTGCCTACCACCGGTTTTGAACAAGTATTTTTGTCAACATATCGAGGGAAGGTTGAAGTCCCCACCAATTATAACCGTATGAGTGGGGTATTTATTTGTTACGAGACTCAAATTTTCTCTGAACTGTTCAGCAACTATATCATCGGAATCTGGGGGTCGGTAGAAGGAGCCAATTATTAACTTAGTTTGGCTGTTAAGTATAACCTCCACCCATACTAATTCGCACGGAGTATCTACTTCGACTTCACTACAAGATAAACCACTACTGACAGACACAAACACTCCACCACCAATTCTGCCTAATCTATCTTTCCTGAACATCGTCTGAGACTTCGTAAAAATTTCTGCAGAACTTATTTCAGGCTTTAGCCAGCTTTCTGTACCTATAACGATTTCAGCTTCTGTGCTTTCTATTAGCGCTTGAAGCTCAGGGACTTTCCCAGCACAACTACAACAATTTACAACTACAATTCCGACTGTTCCTTGATCCAAGCACGTCCTGTATTTGCCACGCACCCTTTGAGATTGCAGCCCACCCCGTACTTTCCCGAGGCCTTCTAACCTAAAAAACCGCCCAGTCCACGCCACACAGCCTCCGCTACCCGTGTAGCCGCTAGCTGAGTGTAGTTAACTCCTGACCTATTCAGCGGAACCCGAAACCCCACCACCCTATGGCGCAAGTCAAGGGATCTGCAGCCAACACGGTCGCAAAACCGTCTGAGCCTCTGATTCAGACCCTCCACCCGGCTCTGCACCAAAGGTCCGCAGTCGGTTCTGTCAACGATGTTTCAGATGGTGAGCTCCGCCTTCATCTCGTAAGCAAGACCGGCAGCCTTCACCAAATCAGATAGCCGCTGGAATCCAGAGAGAATTTCCTCAGATCCAAAGCGACACACGTCATTAGTGCCGACATGTGCCACCACCTGCAGCTGACTGCACCCTGTGCTCTTCATGGCATCCGGAAGGACCCTTTCCACATTAAGAATGACTCCACCCGGAATGCACACGGAGTGCACACTGGATTTCTTCCCCTCCTTAGCCGCCATATTCCTAAGGGGCCCCATTACGCGCCTAACATTGGAGCTCCCAACTACCAATAAGTCCACCCTCTGCGATTGCCCAGACCTTGAAGGCTGAGAATCATCTTCTGAAACAGGGCAGGCAACTGCATCTGGCTCAGCCAGAGTTATATTCGGTGGCTGACATGTGAGCATGCCAGGAAAAAAGCAGTATCTGCCGTCAGAGGGACACGAGCATCAGCTCTTTCGTTACTTTTTTTAAGAATGTTCCCTGAACGTGACAGTCATCTTGACTCTATAAAGGATGTTCAGTGTAACTAAAGACATTGAAATATCTCGATAACAACAAATTGGATCTAAAAAATTTATAGTTAAAATTCGTTAGTGTCGAAAAGGTCATCCAATGATATCAAACTCAACCCCCTACTGCACCTCGTGTGTGGTGGCGGGGGGAGGGGTGGCAGCTTTGAAATCTTAAATAGGAACCCTCATTTTTTATTACAGATTCGAATTCTGCGGATAAAGATACGTAAGTTTTGTCTGAAACATTTTTTTTCGTTTCGCGACAGATGAGGCTATAGTCGGAAGAATCAGAATGGGTAGAAAGTAGTATGTTTCAAAACGCTATCCAATGACACTTTATTAACCCCACGCCTCCACGCTGCGAGGGTAGGACAGACAATTATTTCATAACTTTTATTGAGAAACCCTATTCTCAACGTTGTATTCCGCCTAAAAAAGAAAAGCGAACTGCTCGCCTCGCCATTGTTGCCGTGTAGCGAACTAGAACTTATCATAATAGGCAGTGCAGCCCCATTAAAAATTATGAAATAACTGCCTGCCCTTCCCTCGCACCGTGAAGGTCGGGGGTTAATTCAAATGTCATTGAACAGCATTTTGAAAGATGTGATTTTCTACCCATATTGATTTTTCTGATTATAGCGCCATCTGTTATGTAACGAAAAGAAGTTTAGACAAAACTTATGTATTTTTTCCGTAAATCGGAAACTGCAATAAAAAATAGGGGTTCCCCCATTTAAGATTTCAAAGTTACCCCCTGTCCCCCGCTCACACACACGGGATGGGCTGGGTGGTTGAGTTTGGTATCACTGGATGTCCCCCTCCGAGACGAACAAATTTTAACTGTGAATTTTTTGGATCCAGTTTGTTGTTTTCGAGATATTTCAATGTCTTCAGTTAAATTGAACACCCTGTTACGCGTTTCGCTGTTGTCGCATCCGTCATTCTCGGAGTCATGCAATTCTGCTGAGAGCTGGGTATATTGACTCCCATTCTCATTTTTATCTTTATATCTTTAAGCTGCCTAGAAGAGTGTATACTTTTTCCGTTTATATAGTCTACTGAGGTCTCAGTCTGAAGTTCGACTTTGTTGGTTTCATTATGGTGCTTACATATTTCAGTTCCGGTAATACTTTAGTTTTGTTTAATGTTTTATTGTTAGTCTGTCATCTGTGTTCTGTACGGACTGCAGTCTTCGACTGCAGCAGATCTTCGCTTAACAGTGGCTTTTCTAATTATGTTGATCTGTGTACTATGTTATTGTCTTTCGACGATACTTGCAAAGGGACGTGGCTCGTGAACACCCGAATTTTAAATGTTCCACAGAGTCGCATATCGCGCACGTCTTAAACCCGAAATCATAATTTACAACAGGGCGTGCTTTTTCAAAATGAAAGATCACAAAAAAAGGTTCAAATGGCTCTGAGCACTATGGGACTTAACATCTGAGGTCATCAGTCCCCTAGAACTTAGAATTACTTAAACCTAGCTAACCTAAGGACATTACACACATGCATGCCCGAAGCAGGATTCGAACCTGCGACGTAGCAGTTGCGCGGTTCCTGACTGAAGCGCCTATAACCGCTCGGCCACACTGGCCGGCGAAAGATCACATCTGTAACACTGTTATCCGTATGAAAATGTTAGTTTCATTGCCATTTTTCTCCGGATATTTGCAACGTTCTACAATACAGGCCAAACTAATGCTTTATTTGGTCAGATTCCACTTCAAAAGGCAATCAAAAAGAAGAGCCGTTCTTAGTCCTAACCCTGCAAGTCCGATCGCTTCTTTGGTAAATTCTCATTCAGAACTATAAAAATTTTGCATAGCCTTCAGTTGTCACCACAGTTATAATCAAAATGCCCCCATTTTTCAACCTGACGTAGACGGCGTTCGCGATAACATCGTATAGATATCTGATGACCTCATTTTCGCCGGTACGTTAAACTGGAATGTATCTAACATCGTGTAGTAGGCCTCTAACCTTTTTCTTTGTAACCGTTTCTTATTCAAACATGCAGTCTTAGCCAAAAATCAATTTGAGACGATACTGTCCGAAAGCAAATCCAGTTTTGAGTGCAGATTTTCTTATCTGGGCTTCCTTGCACTACTTCTGCTTCTGTACTTAACAAAGTCTACCAAACTGCGGACATCGGCAAAACCAGGCGCTGAGCAGGCACTATGAATGAGTCCACACTTGGCCGCGGCCACTTCGGAACTGAACTGTAGATATCACCAGCGAACCTTGTTCTATTCAATTCCTATACGGCGTGACTGTTAATGACAGCGCATTTCAGGAAAACTATTCTGTAGGCTCCGTATAGATTTAGAATACTGCCAAGACCATTTTCACCTAGCATTTCAAGTAATATTTCCTCTCTAGCGTGTGCGCAGCTCGTGATCTAGTAGCTAGCGTTGCTGCCTCTGGATCCGGGTGTCCCGCGTTCGATTCCCGGCCGGGTTGGGGATTTTCTCTGCCCGGTGTCTGCGTGTTTGTGGTGTCCTCCTCATCATCATCATTCGTGAGAGTGGACTGTGTAAAAATTGGAACTTTGTACGGGTGCCAATGACCGCGCTGTTGAGCTTCCCACAAAGCAAACATCATCATCCTCTCTGGCGTTTCGCAAAAAGAGATTGAAAATTGATCTGCATTTTATTTGCGTTAAGTCCTATAAGGGACGTTAAATCTGGGCGTAATATCCACAACGCAATTTTTGTTCCGTTAAGTGTAGTTGCAATGAAATTAGTATGGTCCTTGCCAAAGTTTTTTGATATTGCCTGAGAATATGTGGATGACTTATACAGGCCTTTCAATGTGGCCGTCATACCTTAGCACAATAATTCTGGTGCTACGTAAAATCACTAAGGCTTCTGTTCAGTGATTTGTTGACCAATCCGCTATGGCAATAGAAGGCAGCAAAAAGAACGCATAAGTTTTAAACTTAGCATTTAATATACCATTCACGCAGGAAGATCATACAAATATACTACCGTCATTCGACCGTCGCACAGATTCTCGCATAGTGTGTAAGGTGCAATATTTGTGGTTTACTTATTCTAGGATTGAAGACAACTGTGTAAGTTGAAATGATATGTTTAATGTCGCAATATTTGCACAAAATACACGCTTTTACACAGTTTTCAGTGTGACAACAAAAAACAGTTGTCAGGATAATGCATCTCGTCAATATCAAAAAGTGAAGTAATCCTGAACACAACAACATTAAATATTAACACTCAGAAGGTTAAATTATCATAAACACGACAGTATTAAAGTTTAACTAGAAGCTTCTTTACAAAATTGTTCCTGCACTTACGTTATGATGTCGGTCAATACTATGAAAATCGTCCGATTCCGGTTCAAAGATCGGTACTATTTTTAGGATGACAGTCAAGTCTTCGGTGGATGGTTAGTTATGTGACAAATTGAGCAAAAGATTACCCAAGGTCGCTCGAGTTTACAGTGGATGCAAGCTGATGAACCGACAAGTTTACGCCTCTGCACGCGGTATTTACCTTAAGCTGCAATGAGCTGTCGTCTGCTAGGCCACTCTCTTCCGTTGAAATTCCAAACAAAAGTAATTACACCTTTGCTGAATTTTCCAGCAGAAACTTTCCCTATGTTTCTTGTTATGTAAGAGAACATGAACTCATCCCTAGTCTTAGAATGTTGTGATATACACGCGTATGGTTGGAGCAGTGTGCATATTATAATGCCCTCTCAGTTCTCGCAAGAACAATTAACTAACTGGCTGGTTCGTTTCTCCACAGTTGGAGCTAAACGATGCTACAGCTAATTTCTAGCTGGATATCAGGTGCTGTGAACGCAGTGTTCACACAAATTACTCCTCTGTGTCGTACAGAGAGTTATGCGCTCCGTTCTGGACTTGACGCCAGAGAAGCGAAGAGTCCACGAAAATTTCCGTCTTGTCTTACTCATAGTCAAACTGTCTCCCTATCTGGGTTCTTTCGTTCTTCACTTCACGGCTTTTTTCGACCAATAGGAGCGTTCCTCTTATTTTGTGGAAATTTTATGTTGTGCTCAAATATGCATTATAGGAACTGTGCTTTAATTACCGTCGATTGAATGTCATATCTTTTTGCATTAAATAATGCTAGGCAAATTTGCTCATTACCGCCGAATTAAGTTAGGTGGCATATTCACCTTCCCATTGCAATGTATAAAGCTCTCATGTAAGGTACGAATCTGACCTTAATTTATTCTTCCACCTTACACGTGGACGTAGTAATATCCGTCCCTGGCGCAGAGAAGCAACTGAAAGGTTTAAAAAAAAGTTAAAAACACGTAAATCCCCATGTCCGGATTGAATCCCAATTCGTTTTACAGAGAGTATTTCACGGGACTGGCCCCTTACTTAGCTTTTATTTATCGCAAATCTCACACCCAGTGCAAAGTCCCAAGCGACTGTAAAAAGCGCAAGTGACGCATGTATTTAAATAGGCCAAAAGAACAGAATCGCAAAATTACAGATCGATATCCTTAAGATCGGTTTACTGCAGACTTGTAGAAGATAGTCTGAGTCCATACATAATCAATTCCGTCGGGGTGTAAAAACTTATGTCCACAAATCAGCATGGATTTAGAAAGCTTCACTCGTGCGCACTCCGCTTGCTCTTTTCTCACACAAAATCCTGTCAAGGAACACGGCATCAACCTGAGCGCCCCTGTGTACGGCTCTGTGGATCTCATGGAAGAACAGAGCGAGCAGAGTTCGCAGGATCTCTTGTTTGCGGAATCTATGTTGATTTTTATAGAGATGTTCGTTTTCCAAAAACATCATAATTCTTGAGCATAAAACTTGTGGCATAATTCTACAACAGATTGACATCAACGATATAGGTCTATAGTTGTGTGGATATGTCTTACGGCTTTTCTTAAAAACGGGAATGACCTGCGCTTTTTTCCAGTCGTTAGGTACCTTTCGTTGCTCAAGTGATCTACGATAAATTACTGCTAGAAGGGAAGCAAGTTCTTTGGCATAATCTCCATAGAATCTTATAGGTACCTCATCTGGTCCTGACGCCTTTCCACTAGTAAGCGATTGTAGCGGCTTTTCAGTTCCGCGATCTATCTCAATATGTGCCATTTCGGCGTTCGTACGACGTTTGAAAGGTCGGACAGTGTTACGATCTTCCGCGGTGAAACAACTTCGGAAGACCAAATTCAGTATTTTGGCCTTCTCTCTGTTACCTTCTGTTTCGGTGCCGGTATGGTCGCTGAGAGACTGAATAGATGATTTGACCCACTTAATTATTTTACATACGATCAAAATTTTGTTTACGTAGCGCTTTTCTAACACGGCTGCTAAACCACGGTGGATCTTTCCCATCCCTTAAAACCTTACTCGGAACATACTTGTCTAGTGAATATTGAACGGTACCTTTGAATTTTTTCCATTTGTTCTCCACATCTTCGTCCTCATCATCGAACATTTGATGCTGACTGCTGAGATATTCTGAAATTTGTATCCTATCAGCCTTGCTGAGCAAATATATGTTCCTACCTTTCTTAACATTCCTTGTAGGACTCGTCGTCATAGATGGTGTCACAGCCTTATGATCACTGATACCTTCCTCTATGTTAACTGATTCGGTAAGTTCAGGTCTGTTTCTTGCCACGAGGTCTAACGCGTTACCTTCACGAGTTGGTTCCCTAACTATCTGCTCAAGGTAATTTTCGGACAAGACATCCAGAAAAATGTCACACGAATCCCTGTCTCTGTCACCAGTTTTGATGGCATAACACTCCCAACCTACACCTGGCAAATTGAAGTCATCCCCTATTACAACGGCATGATCAGGAAAATTACTAACGATATTCTGCAAGTTCTGTCTGAAGCGCTCTACAACTACAGATCCTGATCCAGGTGGTCTATAAAAGCATCAGATCACCATTTTTGACCGTTCTTTGATACTCAGTTTCACCCAGATTATTTCACATTCGGAATCCGTGATAACCTCGCTAGATTTTGTCGAATGTTTTACTGCAATAAACACGCCGCCACCATTGGCGACTAACCTGTCCTTACGATAAACACCCGGTCTGAACTTAGGATTTCGTTGTCATTGACGTCTGGTCTTAACCGGCTATCTGTTCCCATTACTATCTGTGCATTATAACCTTCAGTAAGCGATACTAATTCTGGCACCTTTCCTCGGATGCTCCTGCAGTTTACTAAAATAATATTCATCTTTTTTATCTCTGATCTGCGAGGACTAAGATTCTCTGAGGTCACTGTGTCTGATTTAACAGGCAAATCGTCTTTGATCTCAAGGGAGGGGTTCTCTAACCTAAAAAAGCCCCATGTGCACGCCACGCGTACTCCTCTACCCTAGTGGCCGCTTCCTGCGTATAGTGCACGTCTGTCCTATTAAGGGGATCCCTACAATTCTGCACCCGATTGTGGAGGTCGAGAAATTCGCATCCAGTACCGCCGCAGAGTCGTCTGAGCTTCTGGTTGAGACCGTCGACTCTACTCCAAACCAGAGGACCGCGATTGATCCTGGGTACGATGCTACAATAGACAACTTAGCCTGCACCCCGCGTGCGTTGCCATTTGCCTTCACCAAATCAGCCAACCGCCGAAAGGAGCCGAGGATGGCCTCAGAACCTAAGCGGAAGGCGTCATTCGTGCTGACATGTGCCACTACGTGCAGCCGGTTGCATCCAGCGCGCTCGATAGCGATATGTTTATGTTATACTACTCCTCTGATCTGGAAAAAAAATTTCGCTCCCTCTGCTTCCATCGCTCCAATCGTGCCGTGAAAATATGCTTCACAAGCTTCATTATGTTCTTCCTTGGGACTGCCCTTACTTCTACAAAATTTAGAGAGAATAGCAACATCAATAACTTTGCAACTTCGCTGTCACTTTGCCACTGTTACTACTCCTTTTCTACGTCTATATCTACATGATTCCTGTGCAATTCTCAATGAAGTGCCTAGCAGAGGGTTCATCGAACCATCTACCGTTCCACTCTCGAACGGCGTGCGGGAAAAACGAACACTTAAATCTTTGTGTACGAGCTCTGATTTCTCACATTTTATCATGATGATCATTTTCCCCTATATAGGTGGGCGCCAACAGAATATTTTCGCAATCAAAGGAGAAAGTTGGTGATTGAAATTTCAAGAGAAGATCCTGCGGCCGGCCGGAGTGGCCGTGCGGTTCTAGGCGCTACAGTCTGGAGCCGAGCGACCGCTACGGTCGCAGGTTCGAATCCTGCCTCGGGCATCGATGTGTGCGATGTCCTTAGGTTAGTTAGGTTTAATTAGTTCTCAGTTCTGGGCGACTGATGACCTCAGAAGTTAATTCGCATAGTGCTCAGAGCCATTTGAACCATTTCTGAAGATCCTGCCGCAACGAAAAACGCCTTTGTTTTAATGATTGCCTCCCCCAATTCATGTATCAAACTCGCGACATTCTCTCTCCTATTTCGAGATAATACAGAACGAGCTGCCTTTTTTTGAACTTTTTCGATGTCATCCGTCAGTCCCCTCTGATGCGGATCCCTCACCACACAGCAATACTCAAGAAGAGGGCTAACAGGCGTGTAAGCAGTCTCTTGTAGACCTGTTGCACTTTCTAAACATCCTGCTAATAAATCGCAGTCTTTGGTTTGCTTTGCCCACAACATTACCTATGTGATCGTTCCAGTTTAAGTTATTCGTAATTGTAATCCCTAAGCATTTAGTTGAATTTACAGCTTTTAGATTTGTATCTATCGTGTACTCGTAATTTAACGGATTCCTTTTAGTACTCATGTGGGTTCTTCACACTTCTCATGATGTAGAGTCAATTGCCTCTTTTCGAACCATACAGATATCTTGTCTACATTGTTCTGATTTTGATCATCTGATGACTTGACAAGACGGCAAATGACAGCATTATCTGCAAACAATCTAAGTGGGCTACTAAGATTGTCTACTAAATCATTACAGAGGGCCTACAACACTTCCTTGAGGAACGCCAGATATTATTTCTATTTTACTCGATGATCAATTACTAAGAATTATTAAGAATTACTAAGAACTGTCAATTACTAAGAATTGTGACCTTTCTGACAGGAACTCATAAATTGAGTCACACAACTGAGACGATACTCCATAGGGGCATAATATGGTTAGAAGTCGCTTATGAGGAACGGTGTCAAAAGTCTTCTGGGAATTAAAAAATATGTAATCATTTTGACATCCCTTTTAATGGCACTCATTACTTCGTGAGAAAAAAAAGTTAGTTGTGTTTCGCAAGAACGATATTTTCTGCATACGTGTTGGCTGTTCGTCAATAAATCGTATTCTTCGAGGTTAATTCATAACATTCGAGCACAGTGTTTGTTCCAAAATCCTACTGCAAACAGACGTTAGCCATATGGGTGTGTAATCCAGCGATTACCTTTCTTGAGTACTGCTGTGACTTGTTAAACTTTCCAGTCTTTAGGTACGGATCTTTCGAAGAGCGTGCGGTTGCATATGATTCCTAAGTATGGAGTTAGTGTATCAGCATCCTCTGAAAGTAACCTAACTGGTATACAATCAGGACCGGAGGCCATGTCTTTATTAAGGGATTTAAGTTGCTACGCTACACCGAGGATATGTACTTCTAAGTTACTCATATTGGCAGCTGTTCTAGATCCGAATTCTGAGATTTATAACCTCTCTGTTGTGACTATCCACCTCAAACAATAGGTAATTCTCTACAATTTCCATTATCTGTCACAGCTTTTTCAACTGCATGGTTCATTTTTGCTGTGCAATATCTTCAGCATAAGATCCCACCAATTCATTACAGAATCCAACACCTTTCCAATGCAACGCAAACCATACAATAGCCTTACATTTCTGTCATATAAATTATTTTCACTATTAAGACTACGAAGACTAATATTAGAGTTGGAAAATGAAACTTCTGTACCACATTTGTCACATTTCAGTAACATTTTACATGCCAAACCAATGTGTAAAATAATTTCCAATTCGAGCCCCCTTTCTTTGTAAACTTGGCAGAATACATTATGTTCCAAAATACCAAATAACAAGGAAATGGTGATTATTTCATTTACATCATTATTGTTACTTCCACATTTTTCTTTGCTATCAACAAATTGCTTGCTGGAAGACGTTTTCTCACACAGATTAGTAGTGGTCGGTGAATCAGACTGAACAGCATCTCCCATCGAAACAACAAAAGTTTTCTGCTTCCGCTCACTGCATCTTGTGTTACACACTCTATTGATAAAACAGGGTATATATACGTTCATAAACCAAATACGTAAACCAGTTACGAGCAGAATTCGTTAACTATGCAAAATCACACGTATAAACAATCAACACAGGGAAATTTCCACAAGTCAACAAACACTGCGTGCCGTTTATGTATACGCATCTGAACGTTCACTTGTCACAGGTCTCAAGGCCTACATCGTTGGGAAACAAAACATTGCCAAATTCTACAAAAACACCCTGCCTAAAGACAGCGAGCTGCGACGTCAGAGTTGACACATCAGTTCGCCACTGCCATTTACGCGTCGCGGTAAAAAGCACACAATTCACTTCGAAGGGTGAATCTTGATTTGTTTTATTCAGAAAACTCCGAATAATTTCTTAGTGAGAAAACTCAAAAGTCGTTATTTTTGTCATTTTCATCGTTCCGGCTCCCCTTTCTGAATTCGTATATAATAAATTTCCTTGGGACCTAAAAGATTCTTTCCACAAATCAGCATGAACTTAGAAAGCACCGCCCGTGCGAAACTCAGCCTGCCGTTTTCTCACACGATATTCTGCGAACCATGGTTGACAGACAACAGATAGATTCAATATCCCTAGATTTCTGGAAAGTGTTTGTCATAGTATCCCACTGCACACTTTTAACGAAGGTACGTGCATACGGAATAGCTTCGCAGGTACGTGAGTTGCTCGAAGACTATTTAAGTAACAGAAAGCAGTTCATTGTCCTCGACGGCGAGTGTTCATCAGAGACAAGGGTATTGTCAGAAATGCCGCAAGGAAGTGTCATAGGACCGTTGTCATTCTCTATATACTTAAATGATCTGACGGACAGGATGTCCATCAACCTGCGGCTGTTTGCTGATGATGCTGTGGTGTACTGGAAGGTGTCGTAGTTGAGTAACTGTAGGAGGACACAAGATGACTTGACCAAAATTTCTAGTTGGTCTTTCTCTAAATGTAGAAAAATGTAAATTAATGCAGATGAGTAAGAATAACAATCCCGTAATGTTCAAATACAGCATTAGTAGTGTACTGCTTGACACAGTCACGTCTATTGAATTTCTAGGTTAACATTGCAAAGCGATATGAAATAGAACGATCGCGTAAGGACGGTAGTAGAGAAGGCGAATGATCGGTTCATTGGGAGAAGTTTAGGGAAGTGTAGCTCATCTACAAGGCAGACGCCATACAGAACGTTAGTGCGACCCATCCTGGAGTACTGCTCGAGTGTTTGGAATCTCTGCCAGGTCGGGTTAAAGAAATACGACAAAGCAATTCAGAGGCAGTCTACTATATTTATTAGCAGTAGGTTTAATCAACTGCGAGTATTACGGAGATGCTTCGTGAACTCAAATGGGAATCCCTAGAGGGAAGATAACGCTCTTTTTGCGAAACGCTACTGAGAAAACTTAGAGAACCAGCATTTGAAGTTGACAGCAGAACGATTCTACTGCCGCCAAGTAGATTTCGCATAAGGACCACGAAGATAACAGAAATTAGGGCGCGTACGGAGGCACGTAGATACTTATTTTTCCCTCGCTCTATTTGTGAGTGGAACGGGAAAGGAAATGACTAGGTACCTCCGCCATGCACCATACAGTGTCTCGCGAAGAATGTTTGTAGATTTAGAGGTATAGCGATAGCGTTTGTTTCATTTTTTTATATAAAAATTTATATATTTTAATCAATAAGAACAGTTGTTCACTGATAAAAGCAAAATAATAATAAAAACTGTTAACTCCTTATGTACAAACAGCATTTACTTATCAGCACTTCGTCAGGCAGCAGCAACCGACCGAGACAGAAGCAGCAACAGGGAAGTAAACGATTTTATCACTTTTACGAGTTCCTAACCAGGAGCCAATTGTATGATTTCATCTATGTGCTTTAATACCTTAGTTTCTTGAGTTTCTGCGTGTTAATTTAATATCTAACAGACAAAGTTCTCGCGTTTTCCTTTGCGTCGGAAAGTAAACCGATTTTGTATCACATTACAAGTTCCAAATGAGGAGCGAATTAGTTAATCTCACCTGAGCGCTTCAGTAGTTCGGTTGTTGATTCTCTGCCTATTAATCTAATTTATTAGACACAATTCTTGCGTTTTCGTCAGGGTCTACAGGAGAGTTCCGCAGCGCGTGTCGATAGTCCGTTTTTCTAAGTAGTGAAGTTTTCCACGGTCTTCAGTATGGATATGGACTATGATTGTTGTGTGCGGATGCAAGCTGAGTTGGTGACACTTCGGTCTCAGCTCCAGGCTGTGATGGCTACTGTTAGACAGCTTGAAGCTGCAAAGGATAGGCTTCACTGTTGTGGGCTGGCCGTGGTGAAGCAATGGACGTCCAGCACGTCCGAGTCCTCCGATCGGTCCTCACTGGTGGCCAGCCCAGCTATCTCTCGCACTGAGGTTGGCCTCACCCATGAACGGGAGGGAGATCGCCTCGGGACGTGGCAGGCGGCGAGAACTTCCCAGGGGGCTGCACGTACGGCCTCCCCGGTTACTCTGACAAACAGGTTTCAGGTGCTGTTTGTGGCTCACTCTGTCGCTCAGCCAGCCTGTCCTGTTTCAGAGGGAACCTCTCGGCCTGCAAGATATGGGCAATAACATAGGGTGGGATTACTGGTAGTTGGGAGCTCCAATGTTAGGCGCTTTATGGGGCCCCTTAGGGACATGGCTGCCAAGAAAGGGAAAAAAGCCAATGTGCACTCTGTATGGATACCGGGTGGAGTCATTCCAGACGTGGAACAGGTTCTTCCGGATGCCACGGAGAGCACAGGGCGCAACCAACTGCAGGTGGTGGCTCACGTCAGTACCAGTGATGTGTGTCGCTTTGGATCGGAAGAGATTCTCTCTGGTTTCGAGCAGCTAACAGAAGTGGTAATGGCTGCCAGTCTTGCCTGCGAGATAAAAGCAGAGCTCACTATTTGCAGCATAGTCGATAGGACCGATTGCGGACCTCTGGTATAGAGCCGAGTGGAGCGTCTGAATCAGAGGTTCAGGCGGTTCTGCGATCGTGTAGGCTGCAGATTCCTTGACTTGCGCCATAGAGTGGTTGGTTTTCGGCTTCTGCTGAATAGGTCGGGAGTCCACTATACGCAGGAGGCGGCTGTGCGGGTAGAAGGGGCCGTGTGGCGTGGACTGGAGTTTTTTTTTTAGGTTAGAGGGTCTCGGGGAAACAGGGCTTCAGTCTCAAAGGGTACTGGCTCAACACAGGAAGAACGGAGGTACAGGAACCATCGGTATAACAGTTGTAAATTGTCGTACCTGTGTTGGGAAAGTACCAGAGCTGCAAGTGCTAATAGAAAGCACTGATGCTCAAATCGTTACAGGCACTGAAAGCTGGCTAAAGCCGGAGATAAGTTCAACCGAAAATTTTTGCGAAAAATTTAACAGTGTTCCGAAAGGATAGGTTAAACACAGTTGGCGGTGGCGTGTTTGTTGCTGTCAGAGGTAGTTTATCTGACACTGAAGTATATAGTTTCTGTGAGTTAATATGGGCAGAGGTCATTCTGAGGAATCGGAATAAAGTAATAATTGGATCCTTTTATCGACCTCCCAATTCAGATGATACAATTGCTGAAAGGTCCAAAGAAAGCTTGAGTTTAATTGCAAACATGTACCCGACTCATAGAGTTATAGTTGGTGGTGATTTTAATTTACCCACGATGTGTTGGCGAAAATACATGTTTAATTCCGGAAGTACGCATAAAACGTCATATGCAGTTGTTCTAAACACATTCTCAGAAAATTATTTCGAGCAGTTAGTTTATAAGCCTAAGAGAAAACACACTTGACCTGTTAGCAACTAATAATCCTGAGCTAATAACAAGCATTAAAATGGATACAGAGATTAGTGTCGTAGCGAAATTGTGTTTGTAACCCACAAATCCTCCAAAAATAAACGAAACATATACTTATTCAAAAAAGCAGATAAAAATTCACTTAACGCCTTCCTGAGAGACACTCTCCACCCCTCCTAAATACACAATTTAAGTGTAGACCAGATGTGGCTTGAATTCAAAGAAATAGTATCGGCAGCAATTGAGAGATTTATACGAAATAAATTAACAAACGATGGAGCTGATCCTCCTTCGTACACAAAACTGGTCAGAACAATGTTCTAGAAACAACGAAAAAAACATGCCAAGTTTAAACGGACGCAAAATCTCAAAGATTGGCGATCTTTTACAGAAGTTCGAAATTTAGCGCGGACTTCAGTGCGAGATGCTTATAATAGTTTCCATAACGAAATTTTGTGTCGAAACTTGGCAGAAAATCCAAAGAGATTCTGGTCGTACGCGAAGTATGCTAGCGGCAAGACACAATCAGTGCCTTCTCTGCACGATAACAACGGAAATAGTGTAGACGACAGTGCTGCCAAAGAAGAGTTACTAAACACAACCCTCCGAAATTCCTTCTCCAAAGAAGACGAAGTAAATATTCCAGAATTCCAATCAAGAACGGCTGCCAACATGGATAACGTAGAAGTAGATATCCTCGGAGAAGTGAAGCAACTTAAATCACTTAACAAAATCAAGTCTTCCGGTCCAGACTGTATACCAGTTAGGTTCCTTTTAGAGTATGGTGATACAATAGCTCCATACTTAACAATCATGTACAACCGTTCGCCGACGAAAGATCGGTACCCAAAGACTGGAAAGTTGCACAGGTCGCACCAATATTCAAGAAAGGTAGTAGGAGTAATCCACTAAATTACAGATCCATATCATTAACGTCGATATGCAGCAGGAGTTTGGAACATATATTGTGTTCGAACATTATGAATTACCTCCAAGAGAACGGCCTATTTGACGCATAGTCAACACGGATTTAGAGAACACCGTTTTTGTGAAACACAACTAGCTCTTTACTCACATGAAGTGTTGAGTGGTATTGACAAGGGATTTCAAATTCATTCCGTATTTCTAGATTTCCAGAAGGCTTTTGATATAGTACCACACAAGCAGCTTGTAGTGAAATTGCTTTCTTATGGAATATGGTCTCAGGTGTGTGACTGGATTCGTGATTTACTGTCAGAGAGGTCACAGTTTGTAGTAACTGACAGAAAGTCATCGAGTAAAACAGGTGTGATTTTTAGTGAAGTTCAGTGGCAGGAGGAACAAGACTTCTGGTCAGGTGAATACAGGGTTACAAATACAAAATCAAATAGGGGTAATGCAGGAGTAGGTTTAATAATGAATAAAAAAATTGGAGTGCGGGTAAGCTACTACAAATTGCATAATGAACGTATTATAGTGGCCAAGATAGACACGAAGCCCATGCATACTACAGTAGTACAAGTTTATATGCCAACTAGCTCTGCAGATGACGAAGAAATTGAAGAAATGTATGATGAAATAAAACAAATTATTCAGGTATGAAGGGAGAAGAAAATTTAATAGTCATGGGTGACTGGAATTCGACAGTAGGAAAAGGGAGAGAAGGAAACATAGTAGGTGAATATGGATTGGGGCTAAGAAATGAAAGAGGAAGGCATCTGGTAGAATTTTGCACAGAGTAGAACTTAGTCATAGCTAACACTTGGTTCAAGAATCATAAAAGAAGGTTGTATACATGGAAGAATCCTGGAGATACTAAAAGGTATCAGATAGATTATATAATGGTAAGACAGAGATTTAGGAACCAGGTTTTAAATTGTAGGACATTTCCAGGGGCGAATGTGGACTCTGACCATAATCTATTGGTTATGAACTACAGATTAAAACTGAAGAAACTGCAAAAAGGTGGGAATTTAAGGAGATGGGACTGACTAAACCAGAGGTTGTACAGAGTTTCAGGGACAGCATAAGGGAACAATTGACAGGAATGGGGGAAAGAAATAGAGCAGAAGACGAATGGGTAGCTCTGAGGGATGAAGTAGTGAAGGCAGCAGAGGATCAAGTAGGTAAAATGACGAGGGCTGCTAGAAATCCTTGGGTAACAGAAGAAATATTGAATTTAATTGATGAAAGGAGAAAATATAAAAATGCAGTAAATGAAGCAGGCAAAGAGGAATACAAACGTCTCAAAAATGAGATCAACAGGAAGTGCAAAATGGTTAAGCAGGCATGGCTAGAGGACAAATGTAAGGATGTAGAGGCATATATCACTAGGGGTAAGATAGATACAGCCTACAGGAAAATTAAAGAGACCTTTGGAGAAAAGAGAACCACTTGTATGAATATAAGGAGCTCATATGGAAACGCAGTTCTAAGCAAAGAAGGGAAAGCAGAAAGATGGAAGGAGTATATAGAGGATCCATACAAGGGCGATGTACTTGAGGACAATATTATGGAAATGGAAGAGGATGTAGATGAAGATGAAATGGGAGATACGATACTGTGTGAAGAGTTTGACAGAGCACTGAAAGATCTGAGTCGAAACAAGGCTCCGGGAGTAGACAACATTCCATTAGAACTACTGACGGCCTTGGCAGAGCCAGTCCTGACAAAACTCTACCATCTGGTGAGCAAGATGTACGAGACAGGTAAAATACCCTCAGACTTCAAGAAGAATATAATAATTCCAATCCCAAAGAAAGCAGGTGCTGACAGATGTGAAAATTACCGAACTATCAGTTTAAGAAGCCACATCTGCAAAATACTAACGCGAATTAATTACAGACGAATGGAAAAACTGGTAGAAGCCGTCCTCGGGGAAGACCAGTTTGGATTCCGTGGAAATGTTGGAACACGTGAGGCAATACTGACCTTACGACTTATCTTAGAAGAAAGATTAAGGAAAG
Organism: Schistocerca piceifrons; assembly: GCF_021461385.2. NCBI lineage: Eukaryota > Metazoa > Arthropoda > Insecta > Orthoptera > Acrididae > Schistocerca > Schistocerca piceifrons. The sequence goes on along the minus strand of NC_060149.1, from coordinate 418,574,631 downwards.
GCAAACCTACGTTTCTAGAATTTGTAGACTTAGAGAAAGCTTTTGACAATGTTGACTGGAATACTCTCTTTCAAATTCTAAAGGTGGCAGGGGTAAAATACAGGGAGCGAAAGGCTATTTACAATTTGTACAGAAACCAGATGGCAGTTATAAGAGTCGAGGGGCATGAAAGGGAAGCAGTGGTTGGGAAGGGAGTGAGACAGGGTTGTAGCCTCTCCCCGATGTTATTCAATCTGTATATCGAGCAAGCAGTAAAGGAAACAAAAGAAAAATTTGGAGTAGGTATTAAAATCCATGGAGAAGAAATAAAAACTTTGAGGTTCGCCGATGACATTGTAATTCTGTCAGAGACAGCAAAGGACTTGGATGAGCAGTTGAACGGAATGGACAGTGTCTTGAAAGGAGGATATAAGATGAACATCAACAAAAGGAAGACGAGGATAATGGAATGTAGTGGAATTAAGTCGAGTGATGCTGAGGGAATTAGGTTAGGAAATGAGTCACTTAAAGTAGTAAAGGAGTTTTGTTATTTGGGGAGCAAAATAACTGATGATGGTCGAAGTAGAGAGGATATAAAATGTAGACTGGCAATGGCAAGGAAAGCGTTTCTGAAGAAGAGAAAATTGTTAACATCGAGTATAGATTTAAGTGTGAGGAAGTCCTTTCTGAAAGTTTTTGTATGGAGTGTAGCCATGTATGGAAGTGAAACATGGACAATAAATAGTTCGGACAAGAAGAGAATAGAAGCTTTCGAAATGTGGTGTTACAGAATAATGTTGAAGATTAGGTGGGTAGATCACGTAAGTAATGAGCAGGTATTGAATAGGATTGAGGAGAAGAGAAATTTGTGGCAGAACGTGACTAGAAGAATTGATCGGTTGGTAGGACATGTCCTGAGGCATCAAGGGATCACAAATTTAGCATTGGAGGGCAGCGTGGACGGTAAAAATCGTAGAGGGAGACCAAGAGATGAATACACTGAGCAGATTCAGAAGGATGTAGGTTGCAGTAGGTACTGGGAGATGAAGGAGCCTGCACAGGATGGATTTGCATGGAGAGCTGCATCAAACCAGGCTCAGGACTGAAGACCACAACAACAACATCTGTATAGCGGAAAAAATGGCAATTGACCCTAAATAACGAAAAGTGTGAGGTCATTCACGTGAGTGCTAAAAGGAATCCGTTAAACTTCGGTTACACGATAAATCAGTCAAATCTAAAGACCTTAAATTCAACTAAATACCTATGAATTACAATTACGAACAACTTAAATTGGAAGGAACACAGAGGATGTTGTGGGGAGGGCTGACGAAAGACTGCGTTTTGTTGGCAGGACACTTAGAAAATGTAACAAATCTACTAAAGAAATTGCCTGCACTACGCTTGTCCATTTTAGAATACTGCTGCGGGGTGTGGGATTCTTACCAGATAGGATTGACGGAGTACATCGTGAAGGTTCAAAGAAGGGCAGCACGTTTTGTACTACCGCGAAATAGGGAAGAGAGTGTCACTGAAATGATACAGGATTTTGGGTGGACATGATTAAAACAAAGACCTTTTTCGTTGCGGCAGAATCTCCTCACGAAATTTCGATCGCCAATTTTCTCCTCCAAATGCGAAAATATTTTGTTGACGCCGAGCTACAGAGGGAGAAATGATCATAATAATAATATAAGGGAAATCAGAGCTCGTAGGGAAAGATATAGGTGTTCTTTTTTTTCGCTTGCTGTACCAGATTGAAATAATAGAGATTTATTGTAAAGGTGGTTCGAAGAACCCTGTGCCACGCACTTAAATGTGATTTGCAGAGTATTCATGTAGATGTAGATGTAGAGTGACACTGAAATTATTACGTGAAAAATAAATCTAACATAGTACGCAAGCAGTGTCTCAGAATTACACAATTATCGCACAAAACGACCAGTTGCATTGAAATATACTCCAAGGCAAAAGTACACCACAATGGAATGATCCGAATGGAAAGGAAACCGGTAGATGTAATGTACATTCTGGCCGTGTGCGGGCCGGCATTATCTTATGAAATGTAAGTCCAGGAAGGCTTGTCATGCAGGGCAACAATACGGGGCGTAGAATATCGTCTACGTACCGCTGTACCGTAAGGGTGCCGAGGATGACACCTAAAGTGGTCCTACTATGAAGTGAGATGGCACTCCTGGTTGTCGGACCGTAAGGCGGACGAGAGTCAGGTTGGTATTCCGCAATTCGAAGCGGGACTTATCACTGAAGACAATTCTACTCCAACCAATGAGATTCCAGGCCGAAGACGTGTTTGGAGACGTCCCAGACAGTGATGGGATACCAGCTTAACTGTCACCCGTCATACAACGAAGAGTGGTGGTCTGGGTTGCCACTTCTTTTCGTAGCAGGACCGCTTTGGTTATGATCTGCGGAACTTAACAGCACGGTGATACGTCCATGATATCACTCCTGAAATGAAATAAGTTATGGAATGAGTTATTCATCAATCATCAGATATTCTGTATATTTCAGGTATGTTTTTCATGTGAGGGATAAAAATACACGCGTAGCAAACAACAGACGGATTTCTTCATCTCATAATCACGTACTTAATATGTAAATACCGAGAGACACCACTATGTGACGTCACAGTTGCATCAAATAATCAACTCATATTGTATTTTCTTGTAATTTTCAATGTCTTATTGTTACACTATACGGTATAATGTACCATACCGATAGCTACGACGGAAAACAGCTCTGGTTGTGTGCTAGAATAGTTTTACAGCAGGGCCCTGCTATTGCACGTCTGAGCAATTGGTCATCCTAGCTCCAGGTAATTGTGCAATATTGTGTTTTTAAGCAGGGCTCCTTTGGCGAAATCGCTGCTCCTTTAATTTTGTTTTATCGTTCATATTACAAAAACAGGAACCATCATCCACATTGACCGTTTCAACACTAGAAGTGGCAGTAATCTATATTAATAATAAAATTGTAAGACTTTCACGTCTGTCTGTTCTCTGTTTGAACACGTAACACGCTAACTCCAAAACTAATTGGCTAATATTTATGAGGATTGCACAAGTAATTTGAACGTAGCTTTACTTAATCAAAATCGGGTCACGAAAAAAAATGTTGTGTTTTGAAGTTTCATCTAAAATCGGTGGGAATTTAAAGAGATGGGACCTGGATAAACTGACTAAACCAGAGGTTGTACAGAGTTTCAGGGACAGCATAATGGAACAATTGACAGGAATGGGGGAAAGAAATACAGTAGAAGAAGAATGGGTAGCTATGAGAGACGAAGTAGTGAAGGCAGCAGAGGATCTAGTAGGTAAAAAAACGAGGGCTAGTAGCAATCCTTGGGTAACAGAAGAGATACTGAATTTAATTGATGAAAGGAGAAAATATAAAAATTCAGTAAGTGAAGCAGGCAAAAAGGAATACAAATCCATGGAGAAGAAATAAAAACTTTGAGGTTCGCCGATGACATTGTAATTCTGTCAGAGACAGCAAAGGACTTGGAAGAGCAGTTGAACGGAATGGACAGTGTCTTCAAAGGAGGATATAAGATGAACATCAACAAAAGGAAGACGAGGATTATTGAATGTAGTGGAATTAAGTCGAGTGATGCTGAGGGAATTAGGTTAGGAAATGAGTCACTTAAAGTAGTAAATGAGTTTTGCTATTTGGGGAGCAAAATAACTGATGATGGTCGAAGTAGAGTGGATATAAAATGTAGACTGGCAATGGCAAGGAAAGCGTTTCTGAAGAAGAGAAATTTGTTAACATCGAGTATTGATTTAAGTGTCAGGAAGTCTTTTCTGAAAGTATTTGTATGTAGTGTAGCCATGTATTGAAGTGAAACATGGACAATAAATAGTTTGGACAAGAAGAGAATAGAAACTTTCGAAATGTGGTGCTACAGAAGAATGTTGAAGATTAGGTGGGTAGATCACGTAACTAATGAGGAGGTATTGAATAGCATTGAAGAGGAGAGAAGTTTGTGGCACAACTTGACTAGAAGAATTGATCGGTTGGTAGGACATATCCTGAGGCATCAAGGTATCACAGTTTTAGCATTGGAGAGTAGCGTGGACAGTAAAAATCGTAGAGGAAGACCAAGAGATGAATATACTAAGCAGATTCAGAAGGATGTAGGTTGCAGTAGGTACTGGGAGGTGAAGAAGCTTGCACAGGATAGAGTAGCATGGAGAGCTGCATCAAACCAGTCTCAGGACTGAAGACCACAACAACATCTAAATCGTCTCCTCAGCCTAGTAGTTCGGATGTTTAATCATCACAGTGTAGTACAGCAAAGAACCAATAGATGGTGCTGGTGGTTCTGTAGTGCACCGGAATACCAATAGATGATGTGGCTAGTTTCTTTTTTCTTAAAAAAAAAAGTGACAGATGTATTTTCGGAACTTTACGTCAGTGACAGAGGTAACCACGCAGTCTTATCTTTATGATCACAAACTAACAGAAAATTTACTTGACTATGATACAGAAATTTGTTGATTTCGCTTCGTGTATTAAAAACTTATCGACACTGCATTGCGTCTTTTGATAAGTTTTTTCTTTTATATTTGACGTCTTTCCTAGGAAAACTTTTTTTACCTCAGTGACAGAAGTATTTTCGGAAGTTTGCGTCACTGACAGAATTAAGTGCTGCTATCTTATCTTTACGAATAGAAACGAACGCTGATTTTACTTGTCTAGGCCATATGAATTTGTCAACGGCCTTGCCGCCGTGGTAACACCGGTTACGGGCGGGAGAGTGGTGAGCTGACCACAGCCTTCATACCCGCAACCAGTGACGCCTGTGGCCTGAATATGACATATGAATTTACTAATTTCGCTTTGTGTATTAAAAACTTATCGACATTGCTTTGGACCTTTCGATAGGTTTTATATATATTATTTGCTAGTAAAAACGATTTTATTAAGTTTGCTATTTGATTTGGGTGCCTACTCACTACATTTTCATTTCGTTTTTTTACAAATAAAAATGTTTACAAAACGGTCAAGTCTTTCTGAATACACCAGATCGGCTAAAAGACTGAGGACTATACTGTCTCAGGAATCTAATGAAGATCGCGAGGCGAGAGCTACAGCTCGAGAAAATCAGGCTTTAACTTGTGCTTTGGAAACTCCTTTCGAAAGCAAGGCTAATCATGAGCATCATGCATTATCTCACTCCTCAGAACCTTTCACTTGCATAGGCTTAATGTTACTTCTCTTCAATGCAACTTCATAGAAGCAGAAATTTTGACAGAAAGTGGCACAGGCGAGCGAGTTTTTACACCCCAACTCCCGCTTATTCCCAACAATTTACCATTCCGCTTTAAACGGATACAATTCCCGGTGAGCTAATGTTATGCGATGGCCATAAACAAAGCACAAGGCCAGACGCAGCGTGTTGTGGATGTGGACATTAGTATCAGTTGTTTTTTGCACGCTCTACGTGGCTCTCTGCCATGTCAGTGAAGCAAACAAGCTCTTTGTTCATTTCCCCTACCATACTGCTTCCAACGTTTCACACAAAGAAACTTTATAAGCCAAAAATTACTTTCAGACATACGAAGTCTCGGCACAGCTACGAGTATAAGTTAGTAACCAGGCCACACAACGTTTCTCAACTAATATCTTAACAAGAAGTATAAATTTATCTTTTTTAAACCTGATCATGTTTAAGCTCAGTGAAATACCTTACAGATTCATCAGCATCATTGTCATCACTACAAAGTAATTCCCCAAGAATTTTCAGGAATTTTCCAGCAAGGAGAAAAAGCCATTGTCATCTCCCCAACAGCTAAGAGAAGAAAAATAGATGTATAAATAATATTCATAAATACTTCCATTTACTTACGTTCAAATGAATAATTATTTTATTGTGTAAATTGAAGGTGAAGGGGGGAGAAAGGAAAGGAAAGGGAATGAATTAATGATATGAGCTGCATCGGAACTTTATGTGGAATCAGCAGTGACGAGTGAAAATATGTGCCGCGCCAGGACTTGAACCCAAGATCTGCTGCGTATTAAGTAATTGCGTTAGCCCCTGCGCAACCCATACGCAGCGTGTATCGCAAATGCACAGACTATCTCATCACGCTCCCTGACCGAATCACATTCCCACTTAGTGCCACCTACACGGTCCCCATTCATATCTTCCATATTTACCAATTTTAGATACCCACTGGAGGTCGAACCTAAATGTGCATTCACGCTGAAGGTTGTGGATACGTTGTCCATCGAGGCGAACAGGCAGCGATTCCACAACCTTCAATGCAGACGCACATTTACGTTCGACCTATAGCGGGAATCTAAAATTAGCGAGCATGGAGGTCATGGATGAGGACTGTGGACAGGTGGCAATAGGTGGGAATGTAAGTCGCTCAGGGAGCGTGCTGAGATATTCCGCCCATTTGCGATAAACACTCTGTCTAGGTGAATCAGTAGTTAATGCACCTGCCTAGGAAGCAGGAGTTACCAGGTTCGAGTCCCGGTCCGGCACACATTTTCACTCAATGCCGCTGATTACACATAAAGGCCCGATGCAGCTGATGTCATTAGTTCCTTCCTTCCCTTTCCTTTTTCCCCCTCCACCTTCGATTTATATAATATGTAAAACAGCTTTGAATTCCACGTGGTATGTGTTCTTTCAGTCATGTCTGATGCACATTTATTTTCGACCTCCATCAGGAATCTACAATTAGCGAACATGGAGGGCATGGATGCGTACTGCATAGGTGACATTGGGTGGGAATATGAGTCGGCCAGGGAGCGAGCCGAGATAGTCCGGGCATTTGCGACAAACACTGTGTCTGGGTGACACAGTGCTTAACGCACCTGCATAGTAAGCAGGAGATCCGGGGTTCGCGTCCAGGCTAGCACACATTTTCACTCGTCGCTGCTGATTTCGCATAAAGACCGATGCAGCTGATACCATGAGTTCCGTCCCTTTTCTTTCCTGTCTCCCCCTACCACGTCAATTTACATAATATGTATTACAGCTTCGGATTCCGTGTTCCATGTATTCATATATATGAATAAATATTTTATTCCGTGTTCTGTAAGCTACTTACTGAAGTGACGAAAGTCATGGGACAGGTATATCCACATATACAGGTGACGGTGGTATCGTGTACACAAGATATAAAAGGGCAGTGCATTGGTGGAGCTGTCATTTGTACTTAGCTGATTCATGTGAAAAGGTTTCCGAAGTGATTATGGCCGCACGACGGGGTTGCAGACTTTGAGCACGGAATGGTAGTTGGAGCTAGATGCATGGTACATTCCACTTCGGAAATCGTGAGGGAATCAATATTCCAAGTTACACAGTGTCAAGAGAGTGCCAAAAATACCAAATTTCAGGTATTATCTCCCACCATGAACGACGCAATTGCCGACGGCCTTCACTTAACGACCGAGAGCAGTTGGGATTTCGTAGCGTTGTCAGTGCTAACACACAAGCAACACTGCGTGAAATAATAGTAGAAATCAATGTGGCACATACGACAAACGTATCCGTTAGGACAGCACAGTGAAATTTGTCGTTAATGGGCCATAGCAGCAAACGACCGACCCGAGTGCATTTGCTCACAGCACGATATCGCCTGCGGTGCCTTTCCTGGGCTCGTGACCGTATCGGATGGACCCTAGACGACTGGCACACCGTGTCTTCGCCAGATGAGTCCCGATTTCAGTTGGTAAGAGCTGATGGTAGGGCTCGAGTGAGGCGTAGAACCCACGAAGGCATGGACCCAAGCTGACAACAAGGCACTGTACGAGCTGGTGATGGTTCCATAACAGTGTGTGCTGTGCTTACGCGGAGTGGATCGGATCCCCTGGTCGAAATGATCCGATCGTTGACTGGAAATGATTATCGTTGGCTACTTGGAGGACATTTACAGCCATTCATGGACCTCGTGTTCGCAAACATGTCACCTGGCCATAATCGTTCGCGACTGGTTTTAAGAACGTACTGGAAATTCGAGTGAATGATTTGGCCACCAGGATCGTCCGATACAAATCCCATCGACAATTTATGAGACATAATCGAGAGGTCAGTTCGAGTGCAAAAACGTGCATCGGCAACACTTTCGCAATTATGGACGGCTACAGAGGCAGCATGGCTCAATGATTCTGCAGCAGACTTCCACCGACTTGTTGAGTCCATGCCACGTCGAGTTGCTGTACTACGCCGGACAAAAGGAGGTCCGACATGATATTGGGAGCTATCCCATGACTTTTGTCACCTCAGCGTATCTTGTGGGAGAAAACACCCACTGGCGTCCTGTCCCGCACCGTAGAAGAATGCCAGTAGATGCGCAATGGTTCAAATGGCTCTGAGCACTATGGGACTTAACATCTGAGGTCATCAGTCCCCTAGACTTAGAACTACTTAAACGAAACTTAACCTAAGGACATCACACACATCTATGCCCGAGCCAGGATTCGAACCTACGACCGTAGCAGCAGCGTAGTTCCGGACTGAAGCGCCTAGAACCGCTTGGTCACAGCAACCGGCAGATGCGCAATAATAACTGATTAACGCGAAACAATAATACCAAAAATGACTCAGATTATACTATTGCAAAGATACAGACAGTAAAACAAAGTACACTATTCTCTTTACACGTTATTTTAGCGGTAAAATGCGCTCATGCAACGGAGTCAGTCACAGTCCATAAGCTGTATTTGCCCGGCTACTCCCGTGTCAGGAGTGAAACAACGAAACAAAAAATATTTTGACGACTCGTGCCACGAAAGGTAGCAAGTTTTGTCACCCCCATGGAGCTTGTGCTCGGTGCTGATATTTTTGTTCAAATCTATCTATTTTTTAAATTCTCGCCTTTCATTGGCATGCATAATGTTTATGATGCATTCTGTTGGTGGTGTCCTCAGATCTTCTGCGATCATAGTACGTTATTCGCAACTGCAAAATAGTTTCACAAGAGAAACTAAAAACTGTAAGAAAATGAGAAAAATCTTGGGTACTTATAGTTGTCTATTTTGAATAGAAACTACTACACTCCTGGAAATGGAAAAAAGAACACATTGACACCGGTGTGTCAGACCCACCATACTTGCTCCGGACACTGCGAGAGGGCTGTACAAGCAATGATCACACGCACGGCACAGCGGACACACCAGGAACCGCGGTGTTGGCCGTCGAATGGCGCTAGCTGCGCAGCATTTGTGCACCGCCGCCGTCAGTGTCAGCCAGTTTGCCGTGGCATACGGAGCTCCATCGCAGTCTTTAACACTGGTAGCATGCTGCGACAGCGTGGACGTGAACCGTATGTGCAGTTGACGGACTTTGAGCCAGGGCGTATAGTGGGCATGCGGGAGGCCGGGTGGACGTACCGCCGAATTGCTCAACACGTGGGGCGTGAGGTCTCCACAGTACATCGATGTTGTCGCCAGTGGTCGGCGGAAGGTGCACGTGCCCGTCGACCTGGGACCGGACCGCAGCGACGCACGGATGCACGCCAAGACCGTAGGATCCTACGCAGTGCCGTAGGGGACCGCACCGCCACTTCCCAGCAAATTAGGGACACTGTTGCTCCTGGGGTATCGGCGAGGACCATTCGCAACCGTCTCCATGAAGCTGGGCTACGGTCCCGCACACCGTTAGGCCGTCTTCCGCTCGCGCCCCAACATCGTGCAGCCCGCCTCCAGTGGTGTCGCGACAGGCGTGAATGGAGGAACGAATGGAGACGTGTTGTCTTCAGCGATGAGAGTCGCTTCTGCCTTGGTGTCAATGATGGTCGTATGCGTGTTTGGCGCCGTGCAGGTGAGCGCCACAATCAGGACTGCATACGACCGAGGCACACAGGGCCAACACCCGGCATCATGGTGTGGGGAGCGATCTCCTACACTGGCCGTACACCACTGGTGATCGTCGAGGGGACACTGAATAGTGCACGGTACATCCAAACCGTCATCGAACCCATCGTTCTACCATTCCTAGACCGGCAAGGGAACTTGCTGTTCCAACAGGACAATGCACGTCCGCATGTATCCCGTGCCACCCAACGTGCTCTAGAAGGTGTAAGTCAACTACCCTGGCCAGCAAGATCTCCGGATCTGTCCCCCATTGAGCATGTTTGGGACTGGATGAAGCGTCGTCTCACGCGGTCTGCACGTCCAGCACGAACGCTGGTCCAACTGAGGCGCCAGGTGGAAATGGCATGGCAAGCCGTTCCACAGGACTACATCCAGCATCTCTACGATCGTCTCCATGGGAGAATAGCAGCCTGCATTGCTGCGAAAGGTGGATATACACTGTACTAGTGCCGACATTGTGCATGCTCTGTTGCCTGTGTCTATGTGCCTGTGGTTCTGTCAGTGTGATCATGTGATGTATCTGCCCCCAGGAATGTGTCAATAAAGTTTCCCCTTCCTGGGACAATGAATTCACGGTGTTCTTATTTCAATTTCCAGGAGTGTAGATTTTAAATAATTGTCCATTCCCTTCCTTTCGTGTTAATTCCAAGCTCTCTGTAAAGCCACGCAAATACATCAACTTGTAGAACTTTTAATGCTTTTGAAGTATTTCATGCTTTTTATTTTGCGTGCTTCTCCAATGTATGCTAGAGAACGTTTAAAATCTTTTCGAAACTTTCTGGCACTTCAAAGCTATCATTAAACAATGTGCTCGATTTTAAATCTTTCCGTCGTCCTGTGTCATGAGCTGTTACCAGCGACTGTTGCGTATTTGTTAAATTTGCGTAATGTGCATGCGAGTCTAAGTTCTTTTTTTTTTTAAGTGGCTATTCACCAATACATTATTGATGACACGGATTTTTTTTCTTTTTATTCATTGATCACCAAGGACTATCTTGAATTCTGTTAATGTGTTTTGCATGTAAAAATTTTCTGAATTATTAATTTATAGCATAAGCTGTTGCTAGAGATCTGTTTCAATGTTGATGGACTGTGATTATGTGTCATTAGCTGATATACAACATGTGGAGTACGAAAATTCACTCTCCACTGTTCTTACATGCTCACAGCATATTTATTTTAAATTTCAACGCGCCAATTCCATTTACACTGATTTGAAATTGGGCAATATCAACTAATATTCCTCTTTTACTGTATTTGTACTGAGCGAGGTGGCACTATGGTAAGACCTTGGACTCATATTTGGAGGACGATGATTGAAATTTCCTTCCAACCATCCAAATTAGTTTTTGTGTGGTTTTTCTATATCGCTTGAGGCAAATGCTGGGATTGTGTTTTGAAAAGAACATGGCCAGTTTTCTACCCCATACTTCCTCATTTCAAGCTGGTATTCTGTCTCAAACGGCCTTGTCATTGACGGGACGATAAACATCCTGCTTCCTTCCTTCTTTCCTTGCTGTCGCTGTAAGCGGATGTGTGCGGATTTTTAAGTCTTTTCTGTAGTGAATTTTTGGTTCTGTATGCTATAGGAACTTCTGTCAAACTTTTTTGGATAAATTATGTCAAATGTGCATCAATTTTATTTCAACGCTTTTCAGTCTTGTCTGCACTTTAACTTTTATCAGTAGCTATTTGTCTAAGTGAGTTGAAGTGTTGTACTTATTTGTAGATTTCCAGCAAAAATACATGCCTTTGGTTTCAGCTGTAAGATCCAGAAACTTAAGTCGACTCTGTGTTTCTCTTTCAGCAAGGTAAAGGTTGTGTGGAGGAACTGAGCTAATGCCAATAATTAGCTTTCTATTTCATCCTGAAGCCCGATTATATGTGCATGTTCCTGTATTGCTTATATCCTGCCACTTGGTCAAATATTTTGTTCTGTCTTCAGCTGGAAAGCAAAATAAAATTGCCGGTCACAGGATGTCGATCTCATTCGAAGCTCTACCTCTTGTAGGTAGAATTCCTTTCCTTCCTCAATGGTGAGCTACGTAACAGTTGTTATTTCCTCTGTATATTGAATTTACTTGATGAAAGAAGAAAATACAAGAATGCAGTAAATGAAGCAGGCAAAAAGGACTACAAACGTCTCAAAAATGAAATCGACAGGAAGTGCAAAATGACTAAGCGGGCATGGCTAGAGGACAAATGTAAGGATGTAGAGGCTTATATCACTAGGGGTAAGATAGATACTGCCTACAGGAAAATTAAAGAGACCTTTGGAGAAAAGAGAGCCACTTGTATGAATATCAAGAGCTCAGATGCAAACCCAGTTCTAGGCAAAGAAGGGAAAGCAGAAAGATGGAAGGAGTATATAGAGGGTCTATACAAGGGCGATGTACTTGAGGACAATATTATGGAAATGGAAGAGGATGTAGATGAAGATGAAATGGGAGATACGATACTGCGTGAAGAGTTTGACAGAGCACTGAAAGATCTGAGTCGAAACAAGGCTCCGGGAGTAGACAACATTCCATTAGAACTACTGACGGCCTTGGGAGAGCCAGTCCTGACAAAACTCTACCATCTGGTGAGCAAGATGTACGAGACAGGTAAGATACCCTCAGACTTCAAGAAGAATATAATAATTCCAATCCCAAAGAAAGCAGGTGCTGACAGATGTGAAAATTAACGAACAATCAGTTTAATAAGTCACGGATGCAAAATACTAACGCGAATTCTTTACAGACGAGTGGAAAAACCGGTAGAAGCCGACCTCGGGGAAGACCAGTTTGGATTCCGTAGAAATCTTGGAACACGTGAGGCAATACTGACCTTACGACTTATCTTAGAAGAAAGATTAAGGATAGGCAAACCTACGTTTCTAGCATTTGTAGACTTAGAGAAAGCTTTTGACAATGTTGACTGGAATACTCTCTTTCAAATTCTGAAGTTGGCAGGGGTAAAATACAGGGAGCGAAAGGCTATTTACAATTTGTACAGAAACCAGATGGCAGTTATAAGAGTCGAGGGGCATGAAAGGGAAGCAGTGGTTGGGAAGAGAGTGAGACAGGATTGTAGCCACTCCCCGATGTTATTCAATCTGTATATTGAACAATCAGTAAAGGAAACAAAAGAAAAATTTGGAGTAGGTATTAAAATCCATGGAGAAGAATGGACAGTGTCTTCAAAGGAGGATAAAAGATGAACATCAACAAAAGTTAAAGGAGGATAATGGAATGTAGTGGAATTAAGTCGGGTGATGCTGAGGGAATTAGGTTAGGAAATGAGTCACTTAAAGTAGTAAAGGAGTTTTGCTATTTGGGGAGCAAAATAACTGATGATGGTCGAAGTAGAGAGGATATAATATGTAGACTGGCAATGGCAAGGAAAGCGTTTCTGAAGAAGAGAAATTTGTTAACATCGAGTATAGATTTAAGTGTCAGGAAGTCGTTTCTGAAAGTATTTGTATGGAGTGTAGCCATGTATGGAAGTGAAACATGGACAATAAATAGTTTGGCAAGAAGAGAATAGAAGCTTTCGAAATGTGGTGCTACAGAAGGATGTTGAAGATTAGGTGGGTAGATCATGTAAGTAATGAGGAGGTATTGAATAGGATTGGGGAGAGAAGAAGTTTGTGGCACAACGTGACTAGAAGAATTGATCGGTTGGTAGGACATGTCCTGAGGCATAAAGGGATCACAAATTTAGCATTGGAGGGCAGTGCGGAGGGTAAAAATCCTAGAGGGAGACCAAGAGATGAATACACTAAGCAGATTCAGAAGGATGTAGGTTGCAGTAGGTACTGGGAGATGAAGGAGCTTGCACAGGGTAGATTAGCATGGAGAGCTGCATCAAACCCGTCTCAGGACTGAAGACCACAACAACAGCATATGCTTCTGGTGTGCTACTTAATTGTTCTATAATCGTACTCGTATAGGTCGCCAAGCGCATTTTCTCTGGTGCTTAGGCAGATATCTGCAATTTAGTTTTTGCAGTATGTAGCTACAGTCAACCGAAACAAATATTGCTCATGGATTCTTTCATACGACGTCCAGTTTCTACGGAAAGCGGCGGTTTGTTTCCCGTTAAGAGGAAATAGGTCTTCAAAACGGAATTTTACGTGCCCCATTCGATTCTGAAGCCACAAATTAGTGTAGTGCGATATTCTGTCTATCGACCTGTATTAACAGAGGTAGTAAAACAAGGAGAATAAGCAATATTACAGTATCGACAACACCGTCCAGGTCCGCGCTGACTGCAACCGCCACACAGCAACACCACTGCATTTCTAGCATTTGTAGACTTAGAGAAAGCTTTTGACAGTGATGACTGGAATACTCTCTTTCAAATTCTGAAGTTGGCAGGGGTAAAATACAGGGAGCGAAAGGCTATTTACAATTTGTGCAGAAACCAGATGGCAGTTGTAAGAGTCGAGGGGCATGGAAGGGAAGCAGTGGTTGGGAAGAGAGTGAGACAGGGTTGTAGCCTCTCCCCGATGTTATTCAATCTGTATATTGAACAATCAGTAAAGGAAACAAAAGAAAAATTTGGAGTAGGTATTAAAATCCATGGAGAAGAATGGACAGTGTCTTCAAAGGAGGATAAAAGATGAACATCAACAAAAGTTAAAGGAGGATAATGGAATGTAGTGGAATTAAGTCGGGTGATGCTGAGGGAATTAGGTTAGGAAATGAGTCACTTAAAGTAGTAAAGGAGTTTTGCTATTTGGGGAGCAAAATAACTGATGATGGTCGAAGTAGAGAGGATATAAAATGTAGACTGGCAATGGCAAGGAAAGCGTTTCTGAAGAAGAGAAATTTGTTATTCTTCGTTTTTTCCTGTCCCTGTTAATATATATCGATAAAACAAATACACACTAGATAGAATGGGGAACGCTCATTCGAAAGGGTGCGTAAAATACCGCTTTAAAAATAATTTTGTTCGTAGCGAGCAACAAACCGACGCTTAGGCCTACCGGCAGTAATGGGCGTCACATGAGAGACTTGATGATCAGCATTTGTTTGAGCTGCGTCCAGCTGCGCGTCATAAAAACGAAACTGCAAATATCTGCCGAAACACCAGAGAGAATGCGCGTCACGACTTTTAGGAGAGACACCCTATATCTCAAATGACAAGAGTGTTGGTTTTTGAGGTACAATTATGTTCCTGATTTGTTGAACGAGATCGGTACTATCTTATATACTTCTGTTATGAGTGGATATTTAATGGCTTTGTAGAAATGTGTTTGCACTCTCACTAAATGCTTAGAGAGCGATTTAAAAAAAAGAAAATATCACTACTGCCCTGATGCAAATGTATGGTTACGGATTTATTTTGCTTTATATTGTGTCCGCTGTACGAAACTTCTGTATCGCTTTTTTACTCAGTGATTTGAGAGCGAAAACTTGAAGCTTTTTAAAAGTATCTGTATCTTTCTCTGCCAGCTGTGAACTGATACTTTTTTTAGTCTTTATGTGGTTTCCAAGTAGCTTCTTAGTTTTGCTCTTGCACATTTAATTTTTTATGAAAATTAAGGTACCCCTTGTTAGTCTTCACAATGAGTGCATCATGTCATTCTAGTTTATTGAATATGTCCCTGGAAGATTTCTCTTCCCTTGGTTTTTTCCTGATTGATGGACTTCTCGTTTTCCATGATCGTATGTCTCACCTCATCTGCAACGAGCTGTCTGATGACGCTTGCATTTAAGAGGGGATGTAATGGATTTTGGTCCAAAAAGTTGATTTTTCAAAAATATTATTTTGTTGATCTACACAGTTTAATCTATGTTGTGTGTGAATTTTATTATGATAGCAGCTTTAGAAATGCCTTTAAATTGTTAAACTGATTAACTCTGCACTGACGATCGCTCTCAGCTTTTCCGACATTTGGAAAACTGCTTGATTCAGCTGAATTTTTGTCAGTGTGATGGCTATTTTCTTTCGATATCTTTGGCTGACACTTTCAGTCTGGAACTGCGCGACCGCTACGGTCGCAGGTTCGAATCCTGCCTCGGGCATGGACGTGTGTGATGTCCTTAGGTTAGTTAGGTTTAAGTAGTTCTAAGTTCTATGGGACTGATGACCTCAGATGTTAAGTCCCATAGTGCTCAGAGCCATTTTTTGGCTGACATCTATATCTCCGGCTGACATCTATATCTTTGTCTGAAAACTTTCTTGCATCTGGTTTATTTACGTTTTGACAATACTAACACGTATTAGTAGGTGGAAGGTTGAATTCGCAAATTTTGACGTGGAAGTCAAGATTTATGCATAATGAGTGGTGGAGAAACTGTATTTAGGAAACGGAGGTTTCATAGAAATCGTTTTACCAACAAAAAAGAGGAAGCAACTTGAAATGAAGAGCGTAAGCTCTCAGCTTCAGCATAGAAACTTGGGACAGAAGAATTGTACAGGTGCATGAATGATGTTGATATGGATTCCACTGGATTCAGACTTACTGATTTAGAGCCTCTCTGCCAGGCTATAAAGTTTTCATGTTCATGTGTTAGCTATAAAAACACGGAATGCATGATTGTTGTTGAAGAAAGTAGAGTGGGAATAGCTTTTGATTTTAAATTAATTTGTAATTCATGTGGTTATGAATTTTCATTTTCCTCCTCCAAAAAATATGACACTGATATATATGAAAGCAATTTTAGGTTAGCATATGCTCTGAGATGCCTTGGACAGGGCAGGGAAGGAGGTAATTTATTGTGTGATTTTCTGAACATGCCTCCACCTTGTGCAAGGTTTGAAAAAATAAATAAATAAATGTGTGATGCCGTATGCGATACTGCCAAAGTTTCTATGAAGAAAGCAGTTGGAGGAATTGGTAGAAATAAACCAAAAAGAAATAGATCCTGGTGTAGATATTCGTGACAGTGAATCTCCTACAAATGTTACTGACCTGTGTGTGTCTGTGGATGGGACCTGGATGAAAAGGGGTCATACATCTCTGTATGGAGTTGCATCTGTTATTGTTATTGACTCACGTAAAGTTTTAAATGTAAAAATTATATCTAAATACTGTCACCAGTGTGCAACGAGGAAGACAGTGAGAAACTGTGGCGTGATCTAAACATTATAGTGGCTCAAGTGTAGGCATGGAGGTTGCTGCAGTTGTGAGGATGTTCTCCTGATCTGAGGGCCACTATGCTGTTAGATATACTAAATACCTTGGTGATGGGGACTCCTCTTCATTCAAAGCTGTAACAGATAAAAATCTGCACAATACAACAATAGAAAAGTTGGAATATGTTGGTCACATCCAAAGGAGGCTTGGTAGTAGGCTTCGTCGCTTGCTGAAAGAGGAGAGAGGTGAAGTACTTGAGGATGGAAAACCACTAGGAGGAAAAGGCAGGCTGAAAGAAATTGGTTCTCTTCAGTTATTTTATGGGAGAGCTATCAGGAAAAACACACATAATTTAGAGGCGATGAGACGTGCTGTGTGAGCAATTTTTTTTCCACAAATTATCCACTGACCAAACACCAATGCGCAATCTGTGTCCGAAAGACGATTGGTGTAAGTCCAACAACAGAAATGAGACGTATTCACATAAACACTCATTACCAGAACCTGTTTGAATGCAATAAAGCCCACATTCAGGTTTCTTGCAAACCTTATATTGAGGAAGTGTCTTCACAGAGAGACAAAAAATGCAAATGAAAACCTCAATAATTTAATTTGGATTAGATGCTCAAGAAGGACATTCTGTGGACCTTAAATACTCAAAATGGGTGTCTATGATGCAGTTTTATGTTACAATAACAGAAATAATGGCAAAATTGAAGTGCTGGAGAGAGTTGGTATAGATCCTGGTGTGTTTACGACAAAAGCATTTTACACCATCGACGAGAGCAGGGTCAAGAAAGTTAACAGATCAGTGTCTTACCTGCAAATACAGGCCAGGCAGATTCGAAGATAAGAGAAGAGAAACCTGGAGGATGAGGAGTATCACTATGGAGGATTTTAAAATTGTGGTAAGCTTGTTGCATGTATAAGTATGAGAAGAAAATCTTTGAACCTTATTTTCTCTGCTTTGCATTTTTTACATTATTAGAAGCCTTTTCTCAAAAAGTTATTGCGCTAATGCTATGAAATTTTCAGGAACTGTTCGCAACTTGTCTTTGTCTCCTTGGAACTAAAAAATGCGAGATCCCGCAACTTGTCTTTGTCTCCTTGGAACTAAAAAATGCGAGATCCTGCAATTACATTCTGATTTTTAGATGATTGTATGTAGAAAAAGAAGTTAATTTTGGATGTGCAAAATTAAAAACTCTGTTAATGATACAATTTTTACCATGAATTAATAACTGTAGTTCAGTGGTCTTATAATCCTCACAGGACATTGCAATAAAATTTTCAGATTAATTGCATGATAAGAATTTGAGTTATGGCTTTTTATAAGAAAGACAATAAAAAATTAAAATTCAGATTTCAGGCAAAATATTAATCGTGCATATTTTATTATATTTTTCCGTTAAAACACAGCTCTTTTTCTTTACACATGCAAAATTTTATATTTGTACGTTAATAAATGTGGCAGTAATGATTTTTTAAATAAATGCATACATTTTCCGTAACATCTCCCCTTACGTTTTTGCGATGGTGCCTTCGTGTTGCTTTATTGTATGTTTAGACTTATTTATGACGTATGCTCTTGTTTCGCGTAGGTATGTAGGAGTCGATATTCTCTTTTGGTCCTTCTTTTGGAGATCCTGTTCTTGTTTTGTGAGTTTTTCGCTGGTAAGATTGATCAGTCACTCACGTATCGTATGTTTGTATTGTGTGTATGGTCGGTATTTCGCCATTATCATCATCATCACCATCATCATCATCATCAGTCAATTCAGTCACTCCTGATGTGGCCTCTTTGGGGAGGCGTGCATCATAGGATCCCAGCAGGATCTTCCATTTCTGCGGATCTTGAGCTTCCCGTTGCCAATTGCATCCACCTGTCTTTAGTAAGTCTCTGTTCAATCACTCCGGTGGTCTTCCCTTCCGTCTTTTTTGGCAAACTGCACTGGAATATAGTAACTGTCATTCTTTCTTCGAGCTACATGAGCAGCCCACTGCCATTTCGACGTATTTCCTTTTACCATTATGTCACTGGCATTTGTTGTACGCCTAATATCTACTGCTTTCTTTCTGTCTGTCTTTCTTTGTGTAGTCCAACACTGATTTTTCCATTCCTCTTTGAGCTACCATGAGTTTACTAACAACGAACTCATTTAATGTCCATGTCTCGTAAGTTGTTGCTGGTAGTATATATTGGTCAAAAACTGCTATCTTCAGCTCATTCGTCATCTTTGACTTGAAAACTAAAGAGTGTCTTCCGTATGCTTACCAGATCAGTTTAATACGTCGACATATTTTTGGTTTCAAGTCTCCTTTCATACTTGCGAGCTGACCTAGGTAGCCGTATTCTGTGACCCTCTGCAGCAGTTGTATAATTTCAGCACATGTATTTCCTTCCTTTGGCCATTCTTTCATCATGATCTGTATGTTACCCATAGCTTGACAAATGAAAATTGAACTTAGTTATGTAAATTCTGCATTTTGTTTGCCCACTGTGCTGCCGATGACATCTTGGTTACACTGATTCACTGATTTCTGTGTTAGTAGTTAATAATGATAACATCATCCTCACCACAGCTTATTGCGATTTAGTAATTGTGTTGAAGAGACGTGCAACATATTTGTGGCGTCAGTAAATTTGAAATAACTGTGTTTTGCGAGATATTCAAGTTATTTCTTATTCAGCAAAGATGAAACTGAAATAATTAATTAATTACCTGGAGAGTGAACAGAAAACGTTGCTTGCGTGACTATTCGGTGTGTATTCTGTTAAATATCGGTGAGTGAGCACGAATGTGTCAAAAACATATGAAACGACGGAGCTGTCTAACCAAATAAGCACAATTCGAACTGATTGTGTTACCCTATTACGTGATGTGTATACATGGTACTAACTGGGCGTAGATGCGCACTACAAGTGGTAAAATGACGCTTAACGACCGGCTACGAAGTAAACAAAATGTTGGATTACACGTCTGTGGACCTTTAGAAACCCTCACTCTTAAGAAGTTATGTGCTTGAAGAGCTCTTTGTTTCATAGTTCAGTTCTAGGTACAGTAATGTCATCGCTTTACGTCACCTGCTATTCATAGAGTAGCTCGAGACAAACAACTGCTTCTCTCGTAAACCATTTTCTTCTATTTTCCTCCGGGTGCCGTTACGTGAACCGGCGGGAAACCTGTTCAGATGCGCAGCGAACGATTTCGTGGGACCGCGTTACTCTACGCGAAAACGAGTTCGCTTCGCGTTGCCCCCCAGAAAATATTCTGCTTCTTAAACCCTCAGAGCCACTGCTTCATTGTACATGATGGCTAGTTCGGCTAGACTTATTAAATATGCACAACCTGTGATGTCAGTGGTTGTGGACTTAAAGGCAAAGAATTCATCAATAACAAAAAATTTGGAGTTTGCGCTTTGGTGCGAGTCATTTCACAAGCCCTTAGTGTATCGATGTACTGTAAATCAGACCTTAGGAAATCGTTGTGGAGACGACTCTGTAATTTTCGAATATTTTTTCGCTGTCATCTATATTGTCAAGGTTGTCATAAGCGAGATTTCAAAAACATTGGCTTCTTGAAATCACTATAATTTTGATATCCGTTTTGGAGTTTGATGTAGTCTCAGTCGTCTCGAGAAAATCGGTAAAATTAATTAACAAAAACTGAAAATGTCAGCAGAAAAGAAAAATTAAACTCTTTGAAACACTGGTTACCAGCTAGCCACAGTCATATCTTAAAGGTAAATCACAGATCATTTCGTCTCTTTTTCATTTAGGTAATCGCAATCCACAGCACAGTGTGATGGCTATGAAGTACTATGTTTTATTTTTCTTTGTCCTATCCGGCCATCTAAATTATGGGTTTTCCAGTGGTTCCTCTAAATCACAGAAGGCAAATGTCGGGGTGATTTCACTGGAAAGGATGCAGATGATTTCCTTCCCATCTTTCCCCGATCCGACCTTGTGTTCAGTGTCCATTACCTGGCCGTTAACGGGACGTTAAACGCAAATCTTCCTTTCTTTTTTCTAATTGTGAAGCTAGTACAGATGTTGCTAGTAGCTGTAACAGCATCTGGTGCCCTAGAAAGTGGAAGGGTGTTTATTGCATCATTATTGTATCACTTGCACAGCTCTACATTTAGTGCACATGTGTCAAACTACATTCTGGAAAGCTGCATTCGAAATATGCGTCAAACGGCAATAAACGCCACGGCACTACATCGCTAAGAGTCCACAAGAAGAGGATATAAAAAGCCTGTAGCCTCCAACCGAAGATTGGTCTTGGCGTCCAACAGAAGATGCGTTCTTACAATAAGGTGACAAAAGTCATAGGATAGAGATATACACATATACAGACGGCGGTAGTACCGTCTACACAAGGTATAAAAGCGTAGTGCTTTAGTTGTCGTTTGTACTCAGGTGATTCATGTGTAAAGGTTTTTGACGTGATTATGGCCACACGACGGGAATTAACAGACTTCGAGTGGAATTCAATATTCTGAAATCAACAGTGTCAAGATTGTGCCGACAATACCAAATTTCAAGTATTAACTCTCACCACAGACGGCGCAGTGGCCGGTGGCCGTCACTTAACGACCGAGAGCAGCGGCGTTCGCGTAGAGTTGTCAGTGCTAACAGACAAACAGTATTGCGTGAAATGACCATAGATATCAATGTGCGAAGTCTGCAGCGCGCAAAAGGAGGTCCGGCACGATATTAGGAGGCATTCCATGACTTTTGACACTTCAGTATATATCCGAAAGCAGTTATGGCAATTTTTGAATAAATATGAAATACATTACTTGTGGCCGTTTGCGATTTTCAAAATGCAATCCTCATAATTCTCCCTTTGTCTCATGGCCATTTCTTTGGTGTTGCTGAAGAGCCAATGTGTTATAGAATCATCTCAATGCCCTACTTATCTTGCGTCACAAGGCGATCGTGATATACATGTTTTCAAATCATTATTTGTGTTCTTTCTCCGCGTAGTGTGCCAGACTGTTGTACTTTTCCGTTTATTTTCATTTCAATTTGCTTAAATTCATGTAGGGAAAATGACACTTGCCGGCCGATGTGGCCGAGCGGTTCTAGGCGCTACAGTCTGGAACCGCGCGACCGCTACGGTCGCAGGTTCGAATCCTGCCTCGGGCATGGATATGTGTGATGTCCTTAGGTTAGTTATGTATAAGTACTTCTAAGTTCTAGGGGACTGATGACCTCAGAAGTTAAGTCCCATAGTGCTCAGAGCCATTTGAACCAAAATGACACTTGTTATACAACGAATCGTGGCAGCTGCATCCTTCGAAAATGAGGTTCAACTCAAAAACGATATTTTAATATTTTATGTTATTAAAATAGAACTAGATAAGCGTGATTATTGTTTGTTCACAATCGTCATCTAAGTATACGATTTTCGTTTTCGTATCAGATTTATCCTTTGTCTTGGAATAAGTTTCATAGCAAATGGTTGGTACACATGTTATGTTAGTCTGTTGGTTGTTAGAGGATGTTTAAACAGAAGAAAGTAGGTTTTCAATTTGGTAAGTTGTCTAAGTGTTTACTAAAGCTGTGTTTGTAATGAAAATAAGGAAAATGTTGTACCGAAGACTGGCAGAATATTTAGTTACAGAAAAATATTTTTTCCCGCTTAATGCAAGCATCGGACAGTGAAATATCCTAAGAACGCTTCTGCAAAAATTTTTGTGTTTACACTAATACCAATTCACTGCAGTGGTGCAGTAGACATTCTAGAGGAGCAAATGCGGACACAAAAAATCATAAGGGTGGAGGAACACTGTCATCAAGGGTTAAAGAGAAATCTGGCATATGTACACTGGGTGATAAAAAAAACACCCAGAAGGGAAGGAGAAAGCGAAACTGAACTTCACCGACTGAGAGGATACGTGAAGTTATTTCAGTGATTAAGAAATCGAGTCAAATTTGTAAAGAACTTGACAATATGAGTCCCCTTATCAGTGTGACGTTGCACCGCGTCCGGCCTGGATGCATGCACTGATGCGGCTAGGAAGTGTGGCTTCGATAGTCAGGATGCCACAACGTAGGTGCACGCTGTCGTAAGTCGGCAGTCGGCACTATGAGACAAGGCTAACTACGCCGATCACCGCGCCCTCTGGCCGACGCTGCGGGAGTGCCGTCTTGTTTTCAGCCATTTTCATCAAGAGCAGACGGCCTGGAAATATCCCTTCTACTACCGAGTGGGCTAGCTTGCTATTGAGACTTCGCATTAGTTACGTTCAGTTAAAGTTTGGACAGCAACGAGTATTTGTTAGTTTTGAGATTAGACAGAACAGTCATCCTAACTTCACAGGAATAGACATGGACTACGGCTTCACACCTACGTGTTCATCCTACCCAAAGTTATGTATACATTTGATATTTACTTGTGTTTTTGACTCTATTAAAAGCGTTAAAGTTACATGCAGTACCCGAATACCCCGCCTGTCCAAAAAAAAAAAAAAAAGTTGGAAGAATGGTGGGATCTCTCTCCAGGTCACCGCCATACTCGTCGACGATTGTCATCTGGGGCAGTGCAGAGCCTCAGTTCATTGCTGAACACAATGCGACGCCATTCATCAGAGGTCCATGCTTCCCGGTGACGGCACCACTCCAAATTCAACAGTTTTTGTACCGTTAACGTTGTCACGCCATCAAACGTCGGGTCAGTGTCACAACCGAATGTCCCACAAATCAGGATAGTCCACGAGTCGATCAGCCAGTCATACGGTCATCCGTAATGAAGTCCCTTTCAAACTCTTGTCAGGCGCTAACAGCGCTGTCTCACACTAGAACACGGCATCTCCCTGTCCTTCACAGTGAACATTCAACATCTGACGTTGTAACAACACTAAACACGAATAACACAAAGAGATTCTTGTGACCGCTCTATCTGTCACAGAGAATTCCAACTCTAATCATTTAGATACGCAATGATAGTGTATACTTGTATGAGGTTACATTGACATCCAGCCGGCCGCTGTGGCCGAGCGCTTCTAGGCGTTTCAGTCCGGAACCACGCTGCTGCTACGGTCACGGGTTCGAATCCTGCCTCGGGCACGGATGTGTGTGATGTCCTTAGGTTAGTTAGGTTTAAATAGTTCTAAGTCTAGGGGACTGATCACCTCAGATGCTAAGTCCCAGTGCTTAGAGCCATTTTTTTACATTGACATCCGACCATGTCTTCCGGGTGCTTCACTTCTTTTGTCGAACAATGTCCATCCTAAAAAGATTAGTCCGTAGTCCAACTTCCAGTACAAAAAAAATGGTTCTAATGACTCTGAGCACTATGGGACTTAGCATCTGAGGTCATCAGTCCCCTAGAACTTAGAACTACTTGAACCTAACTAACCTAAGGACATCACACACATCCATGCCCGAGGCAGGATTCGAATCTGCGACCGTAGTGGTCGCGCGGTTCCAGACTGAAGCGCCTAGACCCGCTCGGCCACACTGGCCGGCTCCAGTACTAAGGTTCCAAGTCAACAACCGAAGAACAATCCAAGAGAAGAGAAATCCATAGCTAGGATTCGATAGCTTGTGTAGCGAGTCGGAGTAAACGACATTAAGCGTAAACACTCTTTTTTCATTGTCTACCCGTAAATGTAGAAATGGCTGTTCGAGTTCTGACTTGTAGAGGCAAGGTCTTTAAAGCCAAGTTGGGAATATTTGAGAGGGGATTCCTAGTTCCGGCATTTGCGGTAGGGCTACGACACACGTGAGAGTTTTTTGCGCTGAGATAGTTTGGTTCTCTCAGTCAGTACTCGCACAATTGTCTACAGAAGGGGCGTATTTTCGCTGATAGTTACTGTCTCATAGTTCCTTGCTTAGTCTTGTACCGCAAGGAAGCAAGGCAGAGGATGTTGTTATGGGTGGCTGGTATCCTTTTTCTACAACACAAATTCACAAGTGGATTAATATAGTACTCTATTACATGAACTGGAAACATTTAAGCCGGCCGGAGTGGCCGTTGGTTCTAGGCGCTAAAGTCTGGAGCCAAGCGACCGCTACGGTCGCAGGTTCGAATTCTGCCTCGGGCATGGATATGTGTGATGTCCTTAGGTTAGTTAGGTTTAATTAGTTCTAAGTTCTAGGCGACTGATGACCTCAGAAGTTAAGTCGCATAGTGCTCAGAGCCATTTGAGCCATTTTGAAACATTTACTTAACTTGAATAGAGTGCATGTTTTGTGGTACAAGGTCATCAGTAGTGGTCCTCTTGCAGACAGTAAAGTTCAATTCTGG
Source organism: Schistocerca piceifrons (assembly GCF_021461385.2). NCBI lineage: Eukaryota > Metazoa > Arthropoda > Insecta > Orthoptera > Acrididae > Schistocerca > Schistocerca piceifrons. The sequence goes on along the minus strand of NC_060149.1, from coordinate 418,549,467 downwards.
TTGAGGTAAACTAGACCTGCTATAGTCACTAATCTCGCTGCTATGTACTGTCGTGGTCTGTGACGAACGAAACCCGTTCTGTGAGTATACCGACAGATGCCAGCTGGATGATTGAGTGAGTGGGATCCTCCGGTCAACGGCGGTGGCCTAAATACGTGCGGTCGAGAGGGCGTTGGCGGCGTGATGCTTGTGGGTGTGTGTCAGGCCTCTCTCATGATAGGGGCGCTTGATCTCCGCGCTTCATCTTTGCCGACCGGTGTGCTGGCGACAGCTTACTCCAGCACACCTTGCGAGTACTTCCTGTAAGTGTCTGAGAGTGTTGCAAGAGCAGATGTCGGAAGCGATTACGCACAGCAGGATGAGAGTATCTGTGAGAACTGAGAGATCACACTCCGCGAGATTTTTTTGTCGTAGATGTGTGCGTGAAGGAAGAGGTTGCGATGAAAGAGCGTTGGATTGCAGCTGTACTTTTAATGCTTTTAGTGCCAAAGAAAAAACGTAAATGACCGGCTCGTGTTGGATAAGAGAGCGGTTTAGGTGGCGGGATGATTTTTGAGCATGCGAGAATTTCATTCGAGAACTTATGATGGAAAACCACAACAATATAGAAATTTTACGAGATTACAGCGATGGAAATCGAAGAAATACTCTCTGTAATTGGACCCAGAATTGCCGATCTAGATACTATTGTGCGTAAACCCATTAGTGTTAAAGACAGATTGCTTCTGACACTAAAATTTCTAACATGAGCTACGTCTATTCTCATTAATATTTGGTTAAGTAACCATTGCGATGACATAACATCACACCAATTTCATCTTGATAGACATAGACGTTCAAAAGTCAAGTAGGACATATATCTGATAAATGAAGCAATTTCAGTCATACATTTCTTTGATCGTGTTTACTTTTAGTGACTTAAGAAACCACTCGTAAATTCCTGAATGTCTGTTCTTCAATACGTAACATAATAACATAATCTATAAATATCGCGTTATATAACATTATGGATACATCTGTACTGCTTAAAGTTAAATGGCAATTTCGCGAGTTCCAAAACGATTACTCTCAAACGTAACATCACATATGTCTCTGTGTTAATTGATGTATATTATAAAACAACTTTGCCTTATTCCTTGAACTATGGGTATTCTGGCAAATTTCTTCTGTGGAAGTGTTAAAACTGTAGCCATTTCAGACAACAAACTTTGCCCTTAATCTCATTTCCTGTATCCCAGTAACCGTGCATTACATAACGCTGACCTTTCCTCAAGCATACTAATTAAATGCACGACTTCGTCCTGAGTCCACTTCCTGGCTTCTTTCTTCATTACTTTTATTGCCGACACATCACTGACATCCACCCACGATATGCATCCATCGCGACAGTAATCTCAAGTGTCTCGATAATGGCGGTACACGATTACAGAGCGGGGCGCTATAACGTTGATGTGGCGTAGTGGTTAGCGCGCTAGGTTATTATTAATATTTTTGTATTAACGTGGCATTGAGTCTCTTCGGTGACATTTCTTATTGTAGTTTTTTAATTCCATATGTCTATGATGTTTTATATGTTATTTACTCAGTAGCATTGTTTAAAAACCTGGAACTATCGAAATAAGCTAACTTCTCATGCTCTTCATTTTGTGAGTGAAACGGGCGGGCGATTTCTTCACTCTGAAACATGCCTCGACGACATTTATGGCTCAAAACACGCAGTTTTGTGGGTACATTTATTTAATTTAAGCATGAGTACGGAAAAATATATTACCATGATATGGTAGTGTACAAACTGTGAAATACGGCACAAATCTGGGACACAATATGGTCGCTCAGCAATCTCCAAGTACTCTCAGCTCTCCCGACAATTCCCGTCAAGTTTTTCTTGACTGAGAGCAACGGCGAGCAGCTCTTGACAGATGCAGGCTGCCGTCTACACGAGAGGTCAAAATTCGCAGAGCGCGACATCTGAGATCTTGCCCCCCAGCCACACGGCCGGCTGTATTTGTTTCCATGTATATACAATAAGTCATGACTTGCTCTACATGTGCGGTGCATCTGTGTCTATGCTGATCACAGGCAGAGATAGACAGCGACTTGATCATCGTTCGCCGAGTGCTGTACGTTACAGGGCGAGCCAGCCCCTTTATGCGCAGACCAACGCCGGAAGTGTTTTCCACGAAAAACGCCATTGTATCTGTAAGAGACAATCAAATGAAAATGAGACATACGGAAAAAAGAAAAAAAAAACTGATTAGTATTTCAAAAATAGTCGCGGGTCCACGTGTTGCTAAGGTTGTTTAGAGTACGCTGCAGAAATTGTGCTGGGAAGTCCTTATACGTCCTCCATACAGTCCCGATCTCTTCTCATGCTATTTCCATATTTTTGGAACCCTGAAGAAAGACATTCGTGGCCGTCGATTTGTTCTGGACGAAGAGTAGCACGCCTGGGTACAATCATGATTCCATAGGCAACCTGTAATGGATCTGGGAGATGTGTGATTTTTTACCGGATTTGTCGATACCAAATTGTAAATATTTTCTTATATTCTTGTCAGAATTTTTTTATTGTAATTTGCCTTATTATATGCTAATTTGCTTATATTTTTGAGAGTGACAGCATATTGATTATTATTAGTAAATGTGACGAAGAATATCAAAGAGACTGATTACAAGTGGAAGCTTGTGTGTTGTGTAAAATGTCTTTGACGCTGGAGTCGTCTTTGACTGTACTCAGTCGGCAGTGAACTCGTGGTGTGTGTTGACGGTAGAACAATGTGCAGGTCGCCGTCATAATAATTTGAAAGTGAACAGAAAAAAATGAATTATGTTACTACTTTTTTATATAAACTTTAAGAAGAAACCACATTCGAAGAAATGGTATTTGAAGCACCAAAAATGAGGCAAACGCATTGAACCAGGTCATTTCTGCAGCCGACGAAACTGCATTGTGGAATCATACTTCGACTAGACAACTGAAGCCAAGACAAATATCGCCCTGTAAACATTTCACGGAAAAGGTACTGTCACGAAATATGTCAAATTTAAGTAAATAAAAAGTAGTGACCATATTTCAAACCGCAGATATCTTCCCAAGAAGCCACTGCCCATCTTGTATCACAGTGGCATAATTCTTTTAGCAGTTATGACGACGAGTTTTTAAATAATAAACAGTTTACTTATTTTTTCCATCTGTCTCCTTTTCATTCACCTCCCATTTATACACCTACAGCCATACTTTGCAAACCACTCTAAAGAGCGTGTCAGTCATACTCATCACATCATAATTTAGTAAGGGCTCTAATGACTTCGACGTCGTGCGCACAAAAGATCCTATCGTTATCATATTCATGTCATTATCATCATGAGACGTGATGAAAGCTACACTTCCGTTGGCGTCAGGAGTGTGGCTCAGGGCGCGTCTTCGGTGGAGAGTGAGTAGTTGTGAGTTTCTTATTGCGTATTGCTGTCTGTCGGATATACTGAACAATAATCAGAGAAATCCAGAAATCCTCGAGTGCAAACAAATGTCTTCAACACTCTTCCACCTTGTCGGTTGTGCTACGTGCTGTTGCCCGTGGAATATCTCCTGATATCTGCGAACAGTTTCAGAATTTCTTGAGAGACATAATGTGCGTTTATGTCCATAAGTTTAGATACTTTCTAGATCTACGATTACGCTTCCCGCTCTAAACTATGGAGGGACAACAGAGGAACATATGAAATTCACGGACCCGTCACATTAATGTGATTACCGCCTATATTCAACGTCTACGTGCAACAACCACTCACAGACTCCAGGTGGCAGCACTAGCACTGGAGGGTGTATAAAGTATGTCTGCGGAACGTGGAAAACAGTGCAGAACTCGTCGTAATGCGGAAACGGTGCGATTTATCTGACGCCCAAAAAGGCATGATAATCGGATTTTGAGCCAAGGGTGGAAACATTTCCGAAACGACGGAGTTCACATCCCACCGTGTTTCCAATGTACTGTACATGACAAAATGTTGGTATCCAAAACCGGTGCCGAGGCAACTTTTGGTGCACCGCGAGCCATAGATGACAGCGGTGAACGACAGCTGCAGAGATGTGTACCGGCAAACAGACATGCAATTGTTGAGCAACTGACCGCCCATGTGAACCAAGGGGCTACCAACAGTGTCTCCCCAAAGAGCATTAGTTCGTATGGGCCTCCGCAGGCGGAGGCACCTGGTTCATGCACCCATGCTGACTGCTGTTCATCGGCGAAGACGCTGGAATTTACAGACTATTGCCGCAACTGGAAGTCCACTGATTGGCGACAGGTGGCCTTTTAAGATGAATCACGTTTTATGTTCCATCGGTCGGATGATCGTCTGAAAGCAACTGAAAGCAAACATCCTGCAGCAATCGTCGAAAGGGTACAGGCCGGAGGAGGGAGCGTTATGGTCTGGGGAATGTCTTCGTGGCATTCCACGAGAGAGCACGTCATTCTGGAAGGCACAGTGGATCAGTACAAGTATACATATATAGTTGGGGGCCATGTGCACCCTTACATGCAGTCTGATTTTCTTCAGCACGAGGGCATCTTCCAGCAGGACAACGCAACGTGTCACACAGATCGCAGTGCATTTGCGTAGTTCGAAGAGCGCCAGGATCGGTTTACTGTACTCCCCTGGCCATCTCACCCCACGGATTAAAATCCAGTCGAGAATCTGCGGGACCATCTCGATAGGACTATTTGCGCTATGGATCCTCAACTGAGAAACTCTGGAATTGCTATGACTCCACATTCCTGTCGTACCTCCCAGAACCTCATTGACTCTCCTGCAAGTCTCGCAGGCGGTCCGCGCCGCAAAAGTTGGTTAGCTATGCTTTTGGCAGGTGGTCACATTAATATGACTTGACGGTGTATAAGGCACACCGTACGAGATCGCTTAGCGTACCTGCAACATTTGGCGTGCAAAGATCTTTGATATAGAGGTTCTGGCTGTATGTTTTCTGTGTGTCTGTGTTGGAGGAAGATGGCACCGCGAACACAGGCTTACGATATAATGTGTGGATAGATCACTGGCAGACTGACGGCTGGCCGGAGTAAGTGCAACGTGAGCCAAGAGTTGAATGTTAACCATAGCGTCATTTTAGACTCATGGAGAAGATACCAGGACGAAGGAAACATTCAACGGCAATTCGAGCGAAGTAGACTATTCGCGACTAATCAGCGCCAAGATAGTTATTTTACTTTACGTGTGTGAAGATGTTCAACCAACATAGCACTACTGCGGCCAGAGACCTCGTGGCATCCGCAGATTCACGTATCTCCCGTCAGAGTTTGCATTGTCGTCTTCGAAATGTTGTTATGGATGCTTGGCAACCTGACTAAAGCATTATACTCACGCGGAGGGTCCGTGCGGCTCGGTAACTATTGTGTGTCGCTCACGACTGGACCAAGGTACGGTGCGATAGTGTCCTGTTCATGGATGAGACGCCATTTAACGTGGGGAGTGCTTATCGTCGTCAACGGCCTTGCCGCAGTGGTAACACCCATTCCCGCCAGATCACCGAAGTTAAGCGCTGTCGGGCTGGGCTAGCACTTGGTTGGGTGACCATCCAGTCTGCCGAGCGCTGTTGGCAAGCGGGGTGCACTCAGCTAACTGAGGAGCTACTTGATTGCGAAGTAGCGGCTCCGGTCTCCGAAACTGACATACGGCTGGGAGAGCGGTGTGCTGACCACATTCCCCTCCATATCTGCATACAATGACGCCTGTGGTCTAAGGATGACACGGCGGCCGGGCGGTACTGTTGGGCCTTCCAAGGCCTGTTCGGAAGGAGTTTAGTTTTTTAGTACTTATCGTCATCCTTTCATGTAACTCAACCTTCGAAAAATTTATAATCCTCCCATTATTGTGATGAAATGAAATGATCTTATGGCGTCATCGGCCGGAAGATCATGTCTGGGATACTATTGTGATAAAAGACCAATATCGGAGCATCAATGTTCTCATATAAGTCGGCGTCAAATTAGGAGCAAATACAGAACTGCACGAGTTTGCTAAGAATACTATGATGACTGCAGTCTATGAAGATGACATCATGCAACGCCGTATTAATCTTTTGGTCGGGGCATATACACTGAAACGCCAAAGAAACTGTTATAGGCATGCGTATTCAGACAGATATGTACGCAGGAAATTTAATGCAGTTGAATTCCGTACGTTTTCGCTAGAGGCCGTAGTTTTCGAGTTGTTCAAGAAAAACGTCAAAGCTGGCCTTTCAACGTATCCCCTCACCGGTCAGGATTTCTAGCATGCTGTTCATGGTACTCTGTCCTACCACTATGCAAAAATTTGCGACTGCACGAATTATTTCCCACATTCGACCATTTTAGGTCTTCAGTGACTGACTTTATTACGTCACAGGTTTAGTCGAGCACTTACAAATTTTAAACTGAGGTTTGTGTACATTTTACTTAACAGTTTAGCGAATTTTAGCAGGATAAAATAAACAATTACAACGTTATATTCGTTATGCCTTGTTATTACGAAAGTGCTTTTAAGGGTTAACATGGTTCAAATGGCTCTGAGCTCTATGGGACTTAACATCTGAGGTCATGAGTCCCCTAGAACTTAGAACTACTTAAACCTAACTAACCTAAGGACAGCACATACATCCATCATGCCCGAGGCACGATTCGAACCTGCGACCGTAGCAGTCGCGCGGTTCCGGACTGAAGTGCCTAGAACCGCTCGGCCACCGCGGCCGGCTTTTAAGGGTTAAGTTTGGATTGAATTGTCAAGCGTAACGTTTATAAATATTGTTTTTCTTCCATTACCCTCACTGGGACGTTTAAATTACTAATGTTAACGAAATAGATAACTATGCTGGTGACCTAATATCCCATTCAGGTGAGACGAAAAAAGGTCGAATATCGAGAATAGTTCATGTAGTCAGAAATTTATGTAAGGGCGTGCCACCAACGGTATACTAATAATTCTGACTAGTGAGGGAGGGGTGTGGAGGTGGAGGTGCGTTTGGAGGTCACTTTTGTACGTTTTTCTTGAATAATTCGAAAACCGTGGCCATCAGCGAAAACGTATCCCAGTACAAAATTTAACTACATTATATTTCCTACAAAAATGTCCTGTTCTTTTTTTTCTGTGGGATTAATAGTTTGCGCTCAGCGAGCGAGAGAATATGAAGATCTCGCGGGTGGTTTTTGAAGGCCAGATATAAAATTGTGGGCTGCATAAAATGAAATCGGCAGGGGAAGCCGACCCATCCTGTTTATATGTAATTACAGAAAACCGTATTTTGTGCAAGTTCGACCATGTCATAAAGTTAACTATTGCATCTGAGCACAATATTAATTACGAACATTACAGCGCTTAGAGACTAAGTTAAATGTAGCAGTTATGGTGTCTTGAACAAAATACGTTCCACAGGCGAAACAAGATAAAAATCTCAGTAAATGCGAAAACAAATGCAAATCTTTAAAACACACACACCATGTTCCGTCGATTCTGGTATAAAAGTGAAACTTCAGCGTTTTAGAATGAATCAAAGAACACGGTAGTAAATCGATGCAGACTTTGTCTTATGTTTCCATGTGCTTCATAAATAGTGAATAACGCTAATGCATATTTAATACCAATAAGTTCTCCATTAATAGTTTAAATTGGAAACACGTCTCTATTTATAGTTATGTATAAATGAATGTCTTATTCAGTTTATAGAGTGGTTGTTATTGTTTTGGAGTAAAGTACTGCTGCTTTATACCATTAGGCTGAGATGTATACGAGATGGATTTTGTTGAAAAAGTTGTCGGATAGACATAGGGGAATCTGCACCCATAGAATCCCTGTATTCATATTCATATAAGCTCCAACAGGAATGATCAGTACAGTATATACTAACTTCATTTGGAATACCCGTCGGTTTGGTTTTTCCAGTGAATTTACTGACAGGGTTCAACATCCACTGACCTGACGAAATTATTTATTTTTATTTGCATGTCAAGTTCCGTAGGACCAAATTGAGGAGCAAATCTCCAAGGTCACGGAACGTGTCAGTACATGAAATGACAACATAAAGGTAATAACAGATAAAAATGAACCCGAAAAAAGTCAATCCATAAGTTTAAGTAAGCGCAATCAACAATACAACAAGAATCAGCTTAATTTTTCATAGAACTCCTCGACAGAACAGAAGGAGTGACCCATGAGGAAACTCTTCAGTTTCGATTTGAAAGCGCGTGGATTACTGCTAGTATTTTTTAATTCGAGTGGTAGCTTATTGAAAATGGATGCAGCAGTATACTGTACTGTACTGCACAAGAGTTAAGGAAGTCCGATCCAAATGCAGGTTTGATTTCTTCCAGAAATGACACTAAGGAATATATATATTGAGAGGCCAATGTCAAAATACGCAAACTCGTGAACGGGGGTAGACAAGAGGTTCGTGAACTTACACCAGTTATTGCCCGAACCGTCCGTTTCTGAGCCAAAAATATTCTTTTAGAATGGGAAGAATTGTTGTTGTTGTTGTTGTTGTGGTCTTCAGTCCGGAGACTGGTTTGATGCAGCTCTCCATGCTACTCTATCCTGTGCAAGCTACTTCATCTCCCAGTACCTACTGCAACCTACATCCTTCTGAATCTGTTTAGTGTATTCATCTCTTGGTCTCCATCTACGATTTTTACCCTCCACGCTGCCCTCCAATACTAAATTGGTGATCCCTTGATACCTCAGAATATGTCCTACCAACCGATCCCTTCTTCCAGTCAAGTTGTGCCACAAATTTCTCTTCTGCCCAATTCTATTCAATACCTCCTCATTAGTTATGTGATCTACCCATCTAATCTTCAGCATTCTTCCGTAGCACCACATTTCGAAAGCTTCTATTATCTTCTTGTCTAAACTATTTATCGTCCACATTTCACTTCCATACATGGCTACACTCCATACAAATACTTTCAGAAACGACTTCCTGACACTTAAATCTATACTCGATGTTAACAAATTTCACTTCTTCAGAGACGCTTTCCTTGCCATTGTCAGTCCACATTTTATATCCTCTCTACTTCGACCATCATCAGTTATTTTGCTCCCCAAATAGACAAACTCATTTACTACTTTAAGCGACTCATTTCCTAATCTAATTCCCGCAGCATCACCCGATTTAATTCGACTACATTCCATAATACTCGTTTTGCTTTTGTTGATGTTCATCTTATATCCTCCTTTCAAGACACTGTCCACTCCGTTCAGCTGCTCTTCCAGGTTCTTTGCTGTCTCTGACAGAATTACAATGTCATCGGCGAACCTCAAAGTTTTTATTTCTTCTCCATGGATTTTAATGCCTACTTCGAACTTTTCTTTTGTTTCCTTTACTGCTTGCTCAATATACAGATTGAATGGCATCGGGGAGAGGCTACAACCTTGTCTCACTCCCTTCCCAACCATTGCTTCCATTTCATGTCCCTCGACTCTTATAACTGCCATCTGCTTTCTGTACAAATTATAAATAGCCTTTTGCTCCCTGTATTTTACCCCTGCCACCTTCAGGATTTGAAATAGAGTATTCCAGTCAACATTGTCAAAAGCTTTCTCTAGGTCTACAAATGCTAGAAACGTAGGTTTGCCTTTCCTGAATCTTTCTTCTAAGATAAGTTGTAGGGTCAGTATTGCCTCATGTGTTTCAACACTTCTACGGAATCCAAACTGATATTCCCCCAGGTCGGCTTCTACCAGTTTTTCCATTCGTCTGTAAAGAATTCGTGTTAGTATTTTGCAGCTGTGGCTTATTAAACTGATAGTTCGGTAATTTTCACATCTGTCAGCACCTGCTTTCTTTGGGAATGGTATTATTATATTCTTCTTGATCGTTCGACACGAAAATTAGTCTACTTTGCTTATTTTCATTCACTTATGTCGTATGGTATTATATTTTGGGGTAATACTTTGGGAAGAATTACCCCAAAATATAATACCATACGACATAAGCGAATGAAAATAAGCAATGTAGACTAATTTTCGTGTCGAAAGATCAATCACTTTAGATACCGTTCGAATAGTAAAAATGGCAGCATTAAGTCTTTGAACAAGTTCCTGAACGTGGGCTTTCCACGACGGTTTACAATCTATCTGAATACCTAGAAATTTGAACTGTTCTGTTTCACTAATCATATCCCAATTCTGCGAAATTAAAACGTCAGGTCCTGTTGAATTGTGTGTTAGAAACTGTAAAAACTGAGTCTTACCGTGATTTAGTGTTAGTTTATTTTCTGCAAGCCATGAACTTAGGTCATGAACTGCACTATTTGAAAGCGAGCCAGTCTTGCACACAACATAGTTTACTAACAAGCTAGTGTCATCAGCAGACAGATATAGTTTAGAGTTACCCGTAATATTAGAGGGTATATCATTTATATAAATAAGGAACGGGAGTGGCCCCAACACTGATCCCTGGGGCACCCCCCACTTGACCGTACCCCACTCAGACCCCACATCACAGCCATTCTCAACGTTCTGAATAATTACCTTTTGCTGTCTGTTGCTGAAGTAAGAGGTGAACTAATTGTGAACTACTTCTCATATTCTGTAATGGTCCAGCTTCTGGAGCAATATTTTGTGATCAACACATTCAAACGCCTTAGTTAACTCAAAAAATATGCCTAGTGGTAGAAACCATTTGTTTAACCCACCCAGTACCTCACAGAGAAAAAAGCATATAGCATTTTCAGTTTTTAAACGACTTCTAAAGCCGAACTGTACATTTGATAGCAAGTTGTGTGATATTAAATGATTAACTATCCTTACATACACAGCCTTTTCAATAACTTTAGCAAATACCGACGGCATAGAAATAGGTCTAAAATTGCCTACATTATCCCTTTCTCTCTTTTTATAAAGCGGCTTTCTACTGAGTTCTTTAATCGTTCAGGAAACTGATCATTCCTAAAGGAAAAATTACAAATATGGCTAAATACAGGGCTAACATGTGCAGCACAGTACTTTAATATTCTGCTAGGCACTCCATCACTACCATGAGAGTCCTTGGTCTTCAGTGATTTAATTATTGACTCAGTCTCCCCCTTGTCTGTATCACACAGGAGTATTTCAGGCATCAATCTCGGAAAGGCGTTTGCCAAGAGAGTTATATGATTCTCTGTAGAAACTAAATTTTTATTTAATTCACCAGCAATGCTCCGAAAATGATTGTTGAATATTGAACATATATCTGATTTATCAGTAACAGAAATATTTTTTACTATGAACTGACTTCAAATCGTCGTCCTTGTGCTGCTGACCAGACACTTCCTTCACAACTGACCATATGATTTTAATTTTATCCTGTGAATTGCATATACGCAAAAGTATAACTGTCTGAATACCTCCTCCTCTTAGCTGCCTTCTTGTCAACTGCCAGTTCCCATTCCCAACCACCCTTCACCCTCCTCAACCTATCCAGTTCTTCCTTTGCGCGTTGTAACTGCACCTGAAGGGCACATATCTTACGCTCCTGCTCCTCTATCAACTCATTTCTACTACAGATTCTGCGTTCCCAGGAGAGGATCTCGCTAGAATGCCCACTGGCTTCCCCATTGCATTCCTCCCAATTAAAATACTTTGAAAAAAATCCCACACCTTAACCCGCTACTCACAAACCTACGACAGAGTCCACAATTCTCACTTATCGTAAAATTTTACATTTGCTGAAAAAAACTATACGTCTACGTTACCTAAGTTCATTTACACCAGTAGAACTGTTTATAGTAACACAGAGACAGTAGAGATGGCAACACAATTCTGAAGGCCGTCACTAAGGAGACAGCAGTTGTTGCGAGTCGTGGTTTTTTCTTGAAGATTTGTGATGTTCCTTGAACTTAGGTCTTCTGATCTCTCGGCGGGACTCCTTGTAGCACACTGACGAGTAATAAACGCCTAACCGTCTTAATTGAGGTGATGAAGCAAATGTGACGGGCAGAACGAGTTGCGTGGGAACAAGTGTTCCTCCAGGCAGTTTCGGGGAGGGTGGCAGCTGTGCAAGCGAGTCGGTAAGCCGGTTCATGCATCTCATGGGATACGGGGCAGCACGGGAAATCCTATACGCGGCGCTCCTCGGCAGTAACCTGTTCTTCCCAAGGACACGAACTCTACTGCCGCACACCAGGTTGTCCGTGTGAGCTCGCGGCTGCACCGGAGTAAACCTCTGCGGTAGGGCTAACCCACTGCACTGTTACACTCTACATACGTATACTTGTATATCTTGCAAGTCAATGTGAACTGCAAGATAGATGGTATCTTTTAATAAACGATAAAGCAAAGTCACCGTGAAGAAACTTCTAAAGAAACAGAGACTATTGCATAACAGGTGTAAAACAAAGCATATGGCTATAGATTAGGGCGACCAAATCATTTTCGGTGAAAACCGGGGCCTATTCACCCGGGTGCCAATGGACACCTCATTCCACATGTACCCAGGTTTCTTAATTTTAAATGTCAATGTTTGGTTGATACATTTTGTTAACCCGATTATTATAACTAATAAGAGGATACAAAAGATTGATATAATCTAGATTATCTGTATAATCAATGACATTTAATAAACGTATACAGTAATAAAGAAATGTATTACGATTTTACAAAATTTTACAGCCATTCAACTTTTAATCAATTAACTTTAATCAATTAACTTTCCGCTGCTTCTGATACTTCTGCTCTTTTAAGGACAGATTTAACATTAAAAAAATAGCTGCTGTTCTCTCCTCTTAGTAACAGTTTCCAGAGTATTTTTCAAAACATCATTTACCTCTATTACACTTTTAGTGCTTCCCTCAATTTCCTTTATCCCATGTTGTAATGTGCTAAGCTGACTGTGAATGAACCATAAGTAGGATTCACTTAAAGGGTTACTGAAAAACTGAATCAATATTTTGGGGGCTTTGTCTTCATTTAGGAAAAAATCTTTTAACGGTTCAAACAGGCGGATTATTCTTTCAACTCCTGGAAACAGTGATAACCAGCGAGTTTTCGAGTGACACATTACTTTCATATTTTTAGTTCCCACATAATCACAGAACTCCTTAAGCCTCTCTGTTCTAACAGTATGTATGTAAAAGTGTGATTATACCTTCATGACGATAGTTTCAACATCACAGCTTAAACCGTCAGCAGATGTCTGCACGCTATTGTGTAAAACATGTGCAGGGCACTCTATGCCTTCAATGTTTTCATGCAATGTTGCCTTTAATTTGGTAAATACGTTGCATTTGCCTTGTCTTTTTAAACCATCAAAGTTTGTGTTGGTGTTGTCTCCACAAAATGCCACACATTTATTTTTCTCAAGATCAAACATTTCGATAGTATTCATACAAAGTTTTGAAATTTCGTCAGATGTTTCTTTAGGTAGGGAACTCACCTTCGAAAGTTTGGTCTGAATTCCCTGATTAATATCGAAAAACTTAACAACAAACGGAAATATTTTAGTGACCTTATGATTGCTGGCATCAGTGGATATCCCGTAGGAAGAAGACTTTTTAATGTATTCAAGGCTTTCCTTTACACTCTGGGGAGCAATAACTCCTTTCACTAAGGCTGACACTTTAGTTCTTGCTGAACTAAACTTTTTTGCAATGGAATTATCATCAAACATAATTCTGTTAAGTTTATTAGTACAATCACTAGATCCATAAGTTTGGTGATGTTTTACCGTGTGGTAGGCTAGTGTAAGCTCGGCTGCTCGAACTTTCGTCTCTTCACTTGACTGATGTTTCACAAACACCGGAACACAGGGATGAAAACCGGGACAATCCCGGTTTTCCGGGACGTTTGGTCACCCTACTATAGATGGAAAGATACTAAATCAAACGTGTTTGGCTGTCAAAATAGCAATGCGTGTGGCCTTGAATGACTAATGTAGCAGAATATTGTCGAATGATCTTTCACAAACCCCAAAGAAATTCTGGTAGTATGTGAAGGCTGTTAGTGGCACCAAAGTTACAACGCGCTCTCTCATGGCTGAGATAGGAACTGAAATTGAGGATAGTAAAGCTAACTCCGTTTTCGAAAGTTCGTTTACAAAGGAAAGCCCAGAAGAATTTCCCAATTTCATCCTCGTACCGCTAAAAAGATGAATGAAATAGGTATTAGTGTCAATGGCATTGAGAAACAGATGAAATAGCTAAAACTGAAAAAAGCTTCAGAGATAGATGTAATCCCTATCAGATTCCATAGTGAATTTCCGCCCGTGTTAGCCACTCTTTTAACTATAAGCTATCGCAGATGCGTCGAACAAAAAGCAGTAACCAGTAGTTGGAAGGAAGTCAGGCCACACACGTCTACAAGAAGGTAAGCAGGAGTGACCCACAAAACTATCGACCAGTATCTACGTTTGTATTCAAAAGTACGATAATATAGGGTATCGATCGAAATTTGTGACTGGATTGAGGAGTTGAGTAGCGGGAATGCAGCAAGTTATCTTGGTTGGAGAGTTATTAACGGATGTAGAAGCAACCTCAGGAATGCCGCAGAGATGTTTTCTGGGAGCCGTGATGTTCATTTTCGATAATAATGATCCTGCAGACAATATTCACACTAAGAAGTACTATCTGGCGTTCCCCAAGGAAGTGTTACAGGCCCTTTGCTGTTCCTGGTCTACATAAACGACCTAGGAGACCATCTGAGCAGCCCTTTTAGATTGTTTGCTGTCATTTACCGCCTTATAAAGTCATCAGATGATCAAAACAAATTGTAGAACAATTTAGGCAAAATATCTGTATGGTATGAATGGTGGCAGTTGACTTTAAATAAATGTGAAGTCGTCCACATCAGTGCTAAAAGTATTCCGCTAAATTTCGGTTACACGATAAATACCACAATTCTAAAGGATTGCCGGCCGGGGTGGCCGAGCGGTTCTAGGCGCTACAGTATGGAACCGCGAGACCGCTACGGTCGCAGGTTCGAATCCTGCCTCGGGCATGGATGTGTGTGATGTCCTTAGGTTAGTTAGGTTTAAGTAGTTCTAAGTTCTAGGGGACTGATGACCTCAGAAGTGAAGTCCCATAATGCTCAGAGCCATTTGAACCATTTTCTAAAGGATTTAAATTCAACTAAATACTTACGGATTACAATTAGGAATGACCTAAATTGGAACGATCACAAATATAATGTTGTGGGGATAGCAAAATAAAGACTACGATTTATTAGCAAAACACTTACAAAATGCAACAGATCTACTAATAAGACTGCTTACACTACGCTTGTCCGCCGTCATCTGGGGTACTGCTGTGCGGTGTGGGATCCTCATCAGATAGGACTGACGGAGGACATCAGAAAACTTCAAAGAAAGACAGCTCGTTTTGTGTTATCGCGAAATGGGGGAGTGAGTGCCATGCATGTGATACACAAACTGGGGTGCTCACCAGCTTTCTCCTTAGAGTGTGAAAATATTTTGTGGCGTCCACCTACATGGCGTGAAATGATCACCATAATAAAATAAGAGATATCAAAGCTCGCACGGAAAGATTTAAGTGTTCGTTTTTCCTGCACGCTGTTCGATAGTAGAACTGTAGGAAAATAGGTTGAAGGCTGTTAGATGAACCATCTGCCAAGCACTTAATAATAAATTGCAGAGTAATCATAATAGGTGTAGATGTAGAACCTAAGACTTTTCGTGGATGATGCAGTTATCTATAACGAAGTACTGTTTGAAAGAAGCTGCACAAATACTGGTTCGACCATTAATAAGGTTTCAAAATGGTGCGAAGATTGCTAACTTGTTTTAATGTCCAGTAATGTAAAATTGTGCACTTCACAAAATGCAAAAAAAACTTATATAATAAAATTAGCCACTTTTGTAATTGGTCAACTCATACAAATATCTGGGTGTGACACTTAGATGTGAAATGAAATGAAACGATCACATTTCTTACAAATTACTCTTGCGACCCATGCAAGAATGTTGCCCAACGGTGTGGCACCCGTACCAAATAGGACTAACAGGGTTAGAAAACATATACAAAGAAGTGCAGAGAGAGTGGTCGCAGTTTTGTTTCACCTGTGGGATAGTGTCACAGAGAAGCTGAAAAAACTGAACTGGCAGACCATTGAAGACAGACGTAAGTTATCCCGAGTATGGTTACCTACGAAGTTTCAAGAACCGGTTTTAAATTATGACTCCTGGAATATACTACAAACCCCTACGTGTCGCGCCTGTAGGAATCGTGACGACGATATTAGATTAATTACAGCTCGCCTGAAGGCGTTTAAGTAGTTCTTCTTCCCGCGCCCCATACTTGAATGGGACGGGGAAGAGCACTAATAACCTTTTACAACGGGATGCACGGTCTGCTATGCACTTCACAGTGATTTGCAGAATATAGATGCAGATGTAGAAAGCGCTCCTCCCGATCCTTTCCTATTCGAAAAGAGGAAAAAAATGTTGCTTGTGTGTGACAAGTAATTAATTTAACTTCTTTATGTGGTGCGTAAACGTTCTGTATGTTGGGGATTGCAGATTACTGGCTTCAGAAAACAGGATCTCGAAAATTTCTATCTAACAATTAGAGTAATGTCAGTATTAGGGAAGGCTAATGCCGTAATCAGATTTGTTGGAAGTATTATGGAAAAACGCAAGACATCTGCAAAGAAGATCGCTCACGAAACGATTTTTTTGTGTCATCGTTCTCGTGACTGATGTGTTGCAGCTCCTCACAATTTCCTCTCCTGCACAAACGTCTTCATCTCAGAGTAGCACTCGCCCCTAATACCCTCAGTTATTTGTAGGATATCCTCCATTTCCTGTCCTCTACTTCAGTTTTTATCCTCTAAAGCTCCCCCAAGAACCATGATGACTTAAAGTTTGTCATATCAGCCTATCCCTTCTCCCTGCTAATTTTTTCCTGTCCTTGCCCATTCTGCGGAGAGCAACTCATTTCTCATCTTTTCACTTCACTTAATTTTCAACATCCTTCAATAGCACTACGTCTCAAACGTATCGATTCTCTTCTTTTCCGGTTGTTCTACTGTCCAAGATTCAATTCCACACAAAGCTGTGTTCCATATGTACATTCTCAGAAGTTTCATCCTCAAGTTAAGGCCTATGTTTGGAACATGTAGATTTCTTTTGGTCAGGAATACCCTCTTTACTGACGTTAGTCTGCTTTTTATGCCCTCCTAGTTTCGCCCGTCGTATGTTAAGCTGGTGCAACCAAGTGTCTGGAGGCCTTATCAAGTAGGCATGAGAAAAAACATCAAGGAATTCAGAGACGCTCTGCTGGGATCGTAACTGGTCGGTATGGCCCATACCAAAGTGGTAACAAAACTGGTCGACGAACTTAAATGGAAATCCTCGGAAGAAAGAGTACGTAGTTCTCGTGGAATTCTGTTGCGTAAATTTAGCGAACCTGTATCAATATTATTTAGCGTATGGCTAATACAGACATATCATGAAATTACATATGCATATGTACATATTGACACACAAGAAACTTAAGTTTGTCTTTACAACTGAATATCCAGTCCTTCAATCCAGCGCATTGCATCTGGAGTTGCTAGCAGGAAGTCCTCTTTGGCGCCGTGATAGGCTCGAATCCTGTATTCACTGACAATGTGGTGAACAGTCTGGTATGGAGCCCCGCAGTCACAAGCTGGATCAGGCAGTTTCTTCCACTTAAAGAGAGCATCCCTGCATCGCCCATGGCTGGTACGGATTCCGTTGAGAGTAGACCAGGTCTTGCGTGGTAAGTCGAATCCACTTGGAAGTTTAGCACCTGAGAAGATGTTATGCAGGTGCACATCTGTCACTGCTTCCCACCGACCTTTCCATTCTTCAAGAGGTTTGAAATTCTTAGCAATCATGTCAGCAGCATCGCACAGAGTTGGATGACGTGATTTCAGTCTCTTGCGATTTAAAAGTGGCAGGTCGCTATGCACGGGTAGGTTAGAATTCCTGGAGATCTTGTGGAATTCTCTCATAAGGGCAGTACATCTGCGTAGATCAGGAGGCTTTATACCGGTTAACAGTGGAAGCCAATAAACTGGAATAGATCTGATTGTGCCAGATATTATGCGCATTGCCGTATTCAGCTGGGTATCAACAAGCCTTGTATGATGACTATTCATCCAAACAGGTGCACAATACTCAGCACTTGAGTATACCAAGCCCAGAGCTGAAGTTCGCAGGGTGGTTGCTGAAGATCCCCAGGTAGTTCCGCGTAGCTTATGGAGGATGTTGTTTCGAGTCCTCAGCTTTTGAGCTAAGTTAAGAAGGTGTTGTTTGAAGCATAGTGTACGATCCAGGATGACACCAAGATATTTTGGGTTCCAATTGTGACGAAGAATTCTGCCTCTGAAACTTACTTCCAGTTTTACGTTCGCCAACTGGTTATTTAGATGGAAGCAACACACTTCTGTTTTACTCACACTGGGTTGGAGTCTCCAGATTTTGAAGTAATTGTCTAATGCAGACAGGTCATTGGCTAAAATCTCTTCTGTTGTCTTCATTTCCTGGTGTTTGACGGCTAGAGCCAGGTCATCGGCATAGCAGTATTTTCTGGACGAAGTGTCAGGTAGATCAGATAGATATAGGTTGAACAGTAAGGGTGAGAGAACTGATCCTTGAGGCAATCCGTTGTTCAGCTTTCTCTCCTTACTTATGTTGCTTCCAGTGATTACCTGGAACTTCCGATCACTTAGCATGCTGTTAATCAGTCGAGCCATTGTTCTGCAGGGTATGATGCGGAGAAATTTGTAGATAAGGCCTTCCCTCCACACAGTGTCGAAGGCGGCAGTTAGATCAACAAATGCCACAGATGTTTTCTGCTTCATTTGGTATCCTGACTCTATGAAGGATGTGAGAGACAATACTTGGTCGCAGCAGCTGCGCCCTGGTCTGAAGCCTGCCTGTTCAACTGGAACGTTCTCTGAGATAGCGCTACTTATTCTGTTATATATTAGCCTTTCAAAAAGCTTGTAGCAGCAGCTGAGTAGGAAAATGGGGCGATAGTTTTGTACCTTGTTGCTGGGTTGCCAGGTTTCAGAACAGATATTATCTTCACTTTTTTAAACTCAGATGGAAGTTGACCAGTCAGCAGGATGTCAGTGAAGAATGCCATTTCTTAGCTTTCCCTCCCATATTGATCAGGAATTCTGAATGGATACCATCGAATCCAGGTGCCTTAAGAGGTTTGAGGTCCTTCAGTCCAGAGTCAATGTCTGTAACTGTGAAGGGATGGGTATACTCAGATGAGGGAGATGCCCTCTTTTTCAGGTCACGAAGCTGTCGTCTGATATGTCTTGTATGTTTCTTGTCAGGAGGTACTCTTGAGGTAGTAATGATGTGGGAAGCAATTTGGTCTGGTGTTACTTCGGAATTTTTTCTGCATGCTGGTGCACTTCCTCCCAGTTTTCTCAGAAGACTCCATGCTTTCCTGCTAGAGTGGGTAAAGTCCGTAGTTTTGACTGTTTCTGCCCATTTCTGCCTCCGAGACATGTCCAAGCTGGACAATAGTTCCGTAGCTATCTCTGGGTCACCACTTTGCTGGAAGTATTGGTACAGTGTTTCACTTTCCTCATTCCATCCTGGAACATATTCTTTTCGGTATCCTCTTGGCATACACTTTTTAGCTGTTGCTGTCACTGCACCAATGAAGCGTTGATAGTTATTATGTGATGGAGGTATCCATCGAATGGTCTTATCCAGTTCCGTTGAAAACTTCATCCAGTCGGCTTTCTGGAAATTCCATCGAGCATGCGGAGTTGATCGTATGACACGAACAGTGCAGCCAATTTGTATTATTACAGGTCTGTGTTGGTTGTGAGGAAAGGCATCTATCACTTTCCTTGTGGTGTTGATGGGAAAGCCAGTTTCGTTGCAGTGATTTGAATCCTTGTCCCAAGCAGCTGACCTGAAAGTGCCTTGATCTTTGGCATCAAACACTAGATGAAGATTATTCTCTTCGATCCATTCTGCAAGCATGCTCCCATTTTCATCATTTTGAGAGTACTTCCAAAGTTCATGGTGACTATTGAAGTCTCCTATGTAAATTGCAGGATGTTCTGCTGTGTGTAGGACAAAATCGGGCCATGTTGTTTTGGGTGGTTAGTAAACATTTGTAATAGTAATGCCGTGCAATTGTATGACAACTGTATGTATATCTGCCTCCACACTTACAGAAATCAGTGAAGCTTCGTTTATGTTGTTACGGACATACGTAGCAATTCCATACGCCTCGTGGTAAGTTACACCAAGTGCAGAATATCGAGGAATTCGACCTCGGCTTCGGAATATTTCTTCGCTGGAAACACGAGTTTCTTGAATGGCGACGACATCGATATTGTTGTCCAGCAAAAATTTTGACAGGTAGTCACACTTTGCCCTGCTAATGCTTTCGATATTCAGTTGAAGGAGTCTGATAGTTGGTCCAATGTTTCTTGTTAATGAGCTCTGAAAAGAACTGTTTCTGCTATTTAGTTGATATGTCATTGCCAGGTGATCCTATGGATAGTCTGGCTGCCTGTAATCACGTCCGTAGGTTTAACCTTAAAATACCCTACACGTGCCTCCTGGGTGGTGCTAATTGAGCAACAGTGATTACAGGCTGTATCAATAAAGACTGTGCGACTATTATGCTGCCACCATATCTCACGTACGACTCATGAGAATAATGTAACAGAGATTGGGCTATGTACAGAGGACTATACACTGAGGTGACAAAAGTAATGGGATAACGATATGCACATGTACAGATGGCGGTAGTATCACTTACACAACGTATAAAAGAGCAGAGCTGTCATTTGTACTCAGGTGATTCTTGTGAAAAGGTTTCAGACGTTATTATGGTCTCACGACGGAAATCAACAGACTTTGAACGCGGAATGGTAGTTGGAGCTAGACGCATGGGACATTCCATTTCGGAAATCGTTACGGAACTCATTATTCCGAGATCCCCAGAGTCAAGAGTGTGCCGACAATACAAATTTTCTGGCCCTATCTCTCACCATGGACAACGCAGTGGCCAACGGCCTTCACTGAGAGCAGTGGCGTTTTGTACAGTTGTCAGTGCGTAACAGACAAGCAACACTGCGGGAAATAACGGCATCCATTAGGCCAGTTCGGCGAAATTTGGCATTAATGGGCTATGGCAGCAGACGACCGACACGTGCGCCTTTGCAAACAGCATGACATCGGCTACAGCACCTCTCCTGGGCTACTGACCATATCAGTTGGACCATATACGTTTGGAAAACCGTGGCTTGGTCATATGGGTCCCAATATCATTTGGTAAGAGCTGTTGGCAGGTTTCGAGTGTTGCGCATTCCTCAAGAAGCCATGGACCCAATTGTCGGCAAGGTACTGTGAAGGCTACTGGTGGCTCCATAATGGTGTGGCCTGTATTTACGTGGAATGATCTGAATCCCGTGGTCCAACTGAATCGGTCATTGACTGGAAATTGTTATGTTCGTCCGTTTGTATGGCATTTGTAACCATTCATGGACTTCACGCCCCCCCCCGCCCGCCCCACCTCCCCCCAAAACAGCAAATAAATAAGTAAAACGATGGAATAAATATGGATGACAATGCGCCATGTCACCGGGTCACAATTGTTCGCGATTGGTTTGAAGAACAATCTGGACAATTCGAGCGATTGATTTGGACACCCATCAGACATTTATGGGACATATTTAGGATGCCAGTTCATACACAAAATCCTGAACGGGCAACACTCTCGCAATTATGGACGGCTATACAGGGGCATGGCTCAGTATTTCTGCAGGGGACTTCCAACGACTTTTTGAGTCCATGCCACATCGGGTCGCTGCACTACACCTGACAAAAGGAGGTACAACACGAAACTGGGTGGTATCACATTACTTTTGTCATCTCAATGTAGACTGTCATTTTTCTCTCTCTCAATGGGAACGGAAAAGAGTATGACATAAAATCGGTAATATTGTTACGATGTATCGTCGGCCATGCACTATACACTGGTTTGCTGAATGTATGTGTAAACGTAATCTCTTCAAAGTTTACGAATTCGAAGTTTGCGCTATGTGTGAATCATTAAATTTATTCGCAAATGCGGAATCTTTCTGAAATAGACTGCACAGGGTATGAAGATATTATCTATTGGAGCCACATGGAAACTGGTGCCAGACCCACTTCTCGCGAGCGGTCGCCCATAGCACTTCCGCTATCCAAGCACGCTTCCAGAATTGACCCAAACATCCATATGTCATACTGTCAGCGACCCCATCACTCGCAACTTTACTTCGATTCCTGCCACAGGGTTTCAAGGAGACAAATATATTCGACGTTAGTATCATGATCGTCATTTTGCCTATCGAGAGCTTATAATATTTATTTCAACTATGCCTGAAGACATCGTCCTGGAAATGTGCTCAGGTAGCAGATCTGATTAAGGCGACCGCTAGCGACAAGCAGGAAATCGGGGTTCGAGTCCTGGTCCAGCACAAATTTGCGTGTGTCACTAATAGGTAATATCTTCATACCTAATGCAGATAATGCCCGAAAGATTCTGTAATTGCGGAAAAATTCATAAATTTAGTACAGCTGCAAGGTCATCACCAGTGTTTGTTTCTTCACACATTGTTGAAATCTGTGAATTACTCTCCTGCATTGTGGACCTGTGACTCACTGTCTTCCCTTCCCTGAACTCGTTCGATACCTCAAGTTAACCCACCGTGATGTCTATGCCACAGACTCGGGCAGCATACCAAAGCAGGTGATATGAACGCTCTGTAAATACATGTAATGTTGAGATGGAAGCAGCAGCTGTAACTGTTCTCCATACTGGATAAGCTGGTTGGAGTCCGGGTCCTAACAAGTTTTTAATCTCTCGTAAATGTTTTGTTCTCGCGAAACCCTGTTGCGTAACTTGGAAAAACCTGTATTCGATGCAGCGACCCGCCCCGATAACCGCGCGCGTTAACACAATGTTTCCGAGACGGGAGGCGCGCCAGCCCCGGATCGAATCCACGTGGCATATTTACGACGATGGCTGGTGTGTCGGCCCGCATTCACGTGGTTTTTAGGCGGTTTCCCATATGCGACCAGGTGAATACTGGGCTGGTACCCACGTCCCGCCTCAGTTACACAATTCGCAAACATTTAGAAAACGTTCACTCACTTTTAAACGAGATAACACTAAACACAGACAAATGGTGTAAACGCTGCCAGATCCGAAAATTAACTTGCCGACCCCATGAAGACACGGGATAAAGGTCGGGGAAAAGAATAAGAAGTAAAGTGTTCGGAGCAGACTGTGCTGTCTCCATCGTTTATCTCGAACAGATATCATGGGAATGAAGTAATAGACCTAGCCTGCCTCGACAGCTGCGCAGTTAGAGCGACAGAGTAGGAAGCGAAGCAGGCCGCGTTCGATTCCCCGCGGGATCGGAGCTTTTGTTCGCTCAGGGGTTGGGTGTTGTGTTGTCCTTACTTTCGTATCGTCGTAGTTGACATTGCTATTGAGAGTGCTGAATGAGCGCAGCCAGGAAGAAGAAAAGCAAGGGTGCGTGCTGTAGCATATAATTTATTTTTACTCCATCGTTCCATTTTTGAATGGAACAGGACAGAGACTGATTAAGAGACCACGGATGTTTAGGTTAAAACGCATTTCTTTCCTGAGTTCCTAGTCGCAAATAAAGTTGTCCTTACGTGTTTCATGCCTAACTGAACTCGAAACCGTTAATTTTACAGCGCTACAATATCCCATTTCGACATTAACGCCTATTTTTGCCTATTTTAGCTCTAAAATCCTGAAAGTTTCCAATTTATTTAATGTTACATAAAGTTCTTATATTTCTAAAAGATAAGAATTTTTTCAAGAGCGAAGGTGGGAGAACTGAAGACAATCTTTTTTAAAAAAAGAACTGTAGGTCATAGAAACCTATCCAAATGCCTGTTTCCACAAAGAAAGATATTCGTGGGCCTTGAAATGATCTCAGATGGAAGAAACACATACACAGGGGGAGAGTTAAAGCTGCCTAGCCATTGTAATAAAAAAATCTTACCTTTCTCATTGGTTATGCACAGACTCTCATAGTAGGAAAGTGAGACCATCGTCGAAATTTTTGCTATCCACCCGACAAACTAAACTAGTACGTCGTGTACCGATGGACGTGTAAAGTGAAACATCTTCATTGATTAAAGTCTATTCTAGTTTCAGCGCGCGAACAGTTCAACAGAAGAAAATGCCGAAAACGGCTAGTTCAACGTCTAGTCGTATAAAACTGCGGCTGACAGAGTTTCTGCACTATTCGACAAATGGAAAAATTATATTCTGCCAAACATGCAAGAAAGAGATTAATTAATATGTTTTTTTATGCTTCTTAGTTTTTCCTGCCCTTTCGGAACTACGAATTTCTTTTCACGTGCTTCGACACTAGAGCATTTCGAGACCTGATTATTTCGTAAATATTATTTAAAATTATGCTAAGAGACACCGGGACACAATTGCTCATTTTTATTACAATTTGTAAGTCGCTGAGTTCAATTTTTATGTAAAGGTGAAGTAATCATAAATCTTTTTCAAGTGACGCACCAAGTTTTGATTTTGTTTAAATTTTGAGTTATAGCAAAAGTCTATTCAGCGACAGGATATTTGGAAAACTAAAACTGATAACCTGTTTTGTATCTTTTTTCATTTTATTTTATTTTTTATTGTGCTAAAATTAATACCGGTGTTCCTTAACAATATCAAATACTTTGTATATACACTTCTATATAACAGCTTGTTTCTTTCTTGTACTAGGTTTTGAGTGATACTAAGTCCCACTTAACTCCGTAGTCAGATGGAGCGTTACAAAAGACAAATGTTGAACGAAAATCAAAACTCAAGCAAACACTTTTAACAAAGACGTCTAATGAATCCACCTAAAAGAAATAGTTATGCAGTGACTTATGTCATACTATTGTGGCACGGAAGTCCTATTTTCAAAGGTTTTCTAGTTGGGTACTGCCATCAGTCTGTTCCTCCAGAGTCAAAGTCGCGGAAAAATTATGTGGATTCAACTTACACTTACGCTGCACACAATCTATGAAGGTATTCGTGAGTTTCGCACACAGATATTTCATTAGGCGCTTATTATCAAATCTGTCACAATTGAAATACATGCGTTTGGCGACTAGTTTCGACCAACTGGTTCATTCTCAAGTCTGACCTACGGAGGATGCATAGAAATTGCCTCTTCTTAATAAGGAACATCACAGTGGCAATTCATGGTTCAAAAATGGTTCAAATGGCTCCAAGCACTATGAGACTTAACATCTGAGGTCATCAGTCCCCTAGACTTAGAACAACTTAAACCTAACTAACCTAAGGACATCACACACATCCATGCCCGAGGTAGGATTCGAACCTGCGACCGTAGCGGTCGCGCAGTTCCAGACTGTAGCGCCTAGAACCGCTCGGCCACCTCGGCCGGCCTACAGTGACACAGCGAACTGTTACAAATCGGTTACTTCAAGGACAGCTGCGAGTGAGACGCCCTGTAGCGTGCATTCCACTGCCTCCAAACCATCACCATTTGTGGCTTCAGTGGTGTCAAGCGAGAGCTCATTGGAGGGCAGGGTGGAGATCTGTTGTGTTTTCTGATGAAAGCTGGTTCTGCTTCAGTGCCAGTGACGGCCGTGTGTTTGTTAAAAGGAAGCCACTTGAGAGCGTGCAACTAAGCTATCTGCGTGCTAGACACACTGGACCACCTGGAGTTACGGTTTGGGATGCGATTTCGTATGATAGCAGGAGCATTCTCGCGGTTATCCCACGCACCCTGACTGCAACTTTGTACGTCAGTCTCGTGATATGACGTGTTGCGCTGCCATCCATGAACAGCTTTCCAGGTTTTTTTTTTTTTTCAACAGGTTAACACTCGCCCACATACCGCTGTTGTAGCCCAACATGTTCTACAGAGTGTCGACATATTTCCTTGGTCTGCAAGGTCATCAGATCTGTTTCCAATCGAGCACATATGCGACATCATTGGACGACAACTCCAGCGTCACCTCCAACCAGCATTGTACTGTCCGTGTAATGAATGACCAAGTGCAACAGGCATGGAACTCCATCCCACAAAGTGAGATCCGACATCTGTACAACACAATGCGTGCACGTCCACATGTTTGCTTTCAACATTCTGGCGGTCCCATCGGTTATTAGTACACTAGCATTTCACCTTGGCGATGGCTTATCTCACTCGTACATTAACCTGTGATCTTGCAATGTTAAACACTTAAATATGTTACCTGGACAAATGTATACCCGAAATTTCATTACTCTACGTTAATTATTTTTTGGTGCTGCGATTTTGTCCGTCAGCGTATGTACTGCAACTGTGACAGCTTTGTTAATTAACGCTTCATGAAATATTGAATAAAGGTTACAGGTCCTGTATCAACAAAATACTGAAACAGAAAAAAATGTATCTGTTGATAAACTGCTGACAGTGTTCGTAGGTACGTTGTACAACTGATTATTGAAAAGTTGGACCCAGATTCACCGTCCAGGTCTTCTTTGATTTGTTCAAAACACCTCCCAAAGACTAACCAGCTAACAAATGCACACACTGTCAACAATGGGCTGAACAAGCTGTATCTAAATGCTGTGGATGAAAACAAGGTGCTTCTGACCTTCACAGGTGCCGCTGCATATATGGCTGCAGCGTTTCAATTGCTTCTAGTATTCTACCCTTCGATGCTGCCAGCAAGTTGTGTAGCACAAGGTATCAACCGTACAGCAGAGCAAGTAGTTTAGAATTCCCTAAGGTAAATATAGTAATCCGTGGTAGAGAAAGTTTTTGTTAATGCGCCATCAAGGATACACGGATTCAAAGGACAACTTCCAGATGTTACTCGTTGGGGCACGTGGTTAGCAGCAGATAAATACT
Source organism: Schistocerca piceifrons (assembly GCF_021461385.2). NCBI lineage: Eukaryota > Metazoa > Arthropoda > Insecta > Orthoptera > Acrididae > Schistocerca > Schistocerca piceifrons. The sequence continues at coordinate 418,522,581 of NC_060149.1, read as the reverse complement.
ACAAAAAATGTTCAAATGTGTGTGAATTCCTAAGGGACCAAACTGCTGAGGTCATCGGTCCCTACACTTACACACTACTTAAACTAACTTACTAACTTATGTTAAGAACAACACACACACACACACACACCCATACCCGAGGGAGGACTCGAACCTATAGGGGGAGGAGCCGCGCAAGCCGTGACATGGCCACTCCGCGCGGCGGAATATTACACTAAGCATCTCCCACCAGACCAGAAGGTAACTGCAAAACTACCGGAATATGCTGCCTCTGCAACTTTAGGAAAACAGTCAAGTCCAACGGGACTTGGCTGATATTAGAGCAATACACATTTATGGCAAAAACTAGAAGCCTCAGGAAGACCTATCTATGAGAGCATTTGTTTATTGGATAAAATTAAAAAGAAAATCAGTGAAGAGACGTGTGAAGTGGGCGAAGAAGTATGGGCAAAAATGAAAAAAGGATTTGCAGACCACTGTCCTGAAGGACTTGTGTTCAGCAATATGTCGCGCGGGATTAGCCGTGAGGCGCTGCAGTCATGGACTAAGCGGCTGATCCCGGCTGAAGTTCGAGTCCTCCCTCAGGCATGGGTGTGTGTGTTTGTCCTTAGGTTAATTTAGGTTAAGTAGTGTGTAAGCTTAGGGACTGATGACCTTAGCAGTTAAGTCCCATAAGATTTCACACACATTTGAACTTTTTTTTTTTTTTTTTTTTTTTTTTTTTTTTTTTTTTTTTTTTTTTTTTTTCAGCAATATATATACTTAGCAGAAAATCCAGCTCCCCTGATTGTTGCATTCCTGTCCAACATGTGCCGAAAGTGATGTACGCTCCTGTTACATCCGTTGATGTACAACGTTCTTTTTCGGCATATGAACTAATACTAAATGACAAGCGCCATAGTTTTTCTCTGGAAAACCCAGAAAATATTTTAGTTATTTCTGTGAAACCAACTATGGTCTGAATGTTTGAAGTCAACTATGCTCCGAATGTTTGAAACTACTAGTTCATTCAGCGTTTATTACATTACATATTACAGGTATTTCAACATATGGCTACATGTATTTTTATCTTGAAAAAACTAAAAGATGCGAGATGAGTTTGACCATTAAAGTAGTATAATGTTTGCTGTGTTGTACTACTGTGCATATTTTCATTTTCCTTTTTTATAATAAATAATGGTGTGCTCATACATCAACACTGTGTATTTTACAATATGTTTAGTTTTTGTGCATAACACATTTTAGGAACTACTTTAGGTTTTATGTAACCTAAATGAGACACTGAAAAAGTCTATTTTAGGTGCCTAAATGCATTTTTATGTCCTAAAAAACCCGTGGTTTATTGATTAGTATTAGTATGAAGCTCACTCCCTAAACATACAGCATATATCATGGATTCCAAAGGTAGAAAAGGTTCCTGCAGTGAAGAGCACACATTTTTAACATATTTCCACATGCCAAAATCTTCTCAGTAACTCATTGCATATTGGTGTGGAGTCCATAAGTTGGAGCGATTTGAAGGCGAACGTTTTCAGAGAGATAGTATCGACAGCAATTGAGAGATATATACCACATAAATTAATAAGTGGTGGTACTGATCCTCCATGGTACACAAAACGGGTCAGATCGTTGTTGCAGAAGCAACGAAAAAAGCATGTCAAATTTAAAAGAACGCAAAATCCTCAAGATTGGCAAAGTTTTATAGAAGTTCGAAATATGGCGCGTACTTCAATGCGAGATGCTTTTAATAATTTCCACAACGAAATTCTGTCTCGAAATCTGGCAGAAAACCCAAAGAGATTCTGGTCATACATAAAGCTCACCAGTGGCAAGACGCAATCAATACCTTCACTGCGCGATAACAACGGTGAAGTCACTGATGACAGTGCCACTAAAGCAGAGTTATTAAACACGGTTTTCCGAAACTCATTCACCAAAGAAGACGAAGTAAATATTCCTGAATTCCAAACAAGAACGACTGCCAAGATGGGAAACATAGAAGTAGATATCCTCAGAGTAACGAAGCAGCTTAAATCACTTAATAAAAGCAAGGCCTCCGATCCAGATTGTATACCAGTTAGGTTCCTCTCAGAGTATGCTGATAAAATAGCTCCATATTTAGCAATTATATACAACCACTCGCTCACAGAAAGATACGTACCTAAAGACTGGAAAATTGCTCAAGTCACACCAATACCCAAAAAGGGAAGTAGGAGTAATCCACTGAATTACAGGCCTATATCACTAACGTCGATTTGCAGTAGGGTTTTGGAACATATATTGTATTCGAACATTATGAAGTACCTCGCAGAAAACGATTTATTAACACATAGTGAGCACGGTTTCAGAAAATATCTTTCTTGTGAAACACAACTAGCTCTTTATACTCATGAAGTAATAAGTGCTATCGACATGGGATGTCAAATTGATTCCATATTTTTAGATTTCCAGAAGGTTTTCGACACCGTTCCTCACAAGCGTCTTCTAACCAAACTGCGTGTCTACCGAGTATTGCCTCAGTTGTGCGACTGGATTCGTGATTTACTGTCAGAAAGGTCACAGTTCGTAGTAATAGAGGAAAAGTCATCGAGTAAAACAGAAGTAATATCCGGCGTTCCCCAGGGAAGTGTTATAGGCCCTCTATTGTTCTTGATCTATATTAACGACATAAGAGACAATCTGAGTAGCCGTCTTAGATTGTTTGCAGATGATGCTGTCATTTACCGTCTTTAAAAGTCATCAGTTTTGCAAAATGATTTAGATAAGATATCTGTAGGGTTCGAAAAGTGGCAATTGACCCTGAGTAACGAAAAGTGTGAAGTTATTCACATGAGTACTAAAATAAATCAGCTAAATTTCGATAACGCGATAAGTCACACAAAGCTGAAGGCTGTAAATTCAACTAAATACTTAGGGATTACAATTACAAATAACCTAAATTGGAACGATCACATACATAATATTGTGGGTAGAGCAAACCAAAGGCTGCGATTCATTGGCAGAACAGAGAGACTGCTTACACCACGCCTGTCCACCCTATTCTGGAGTATTGTTGTGCGGTGTGGGATCCGCATCAGGTGGGATGACATCGAAAAAGTGCAAAGAAGGGGAGCTCGTGTTGTATTATCGCGAAATAAGGGAGATAGTGTCACAGATATGATACGTGAAATGGAGTGGCTATCATTAAAACAAAGGCGTTTTTCGTTGCGACGGGATCTTCTCATGAAATTTCAATCGCCAGTTTCCTCCTCCGATTGGGAAAACATTCTGTTGGCACCCACCTACGTAGGGAGAAATGATCATCACGATAAAATAAAAGAAATCAGGGCTCGCACAGAAAAATTTAAGTGCTCGTTTTTCCCGCTTGCCGTTCGAGAGTGGAACGGCAGAGAGGCACTTTATTGTGAATAGCAGAGTAATCACGTAGATGTAGATGAACGTTTTGGGTTGTGCATTACAGCGAACTTTATGAATATCAAGTAAAACGCGTAATTAGCTTTGACGAACCACTGTTTACAGTTTCTACCACGTATTTTGAATAATTACGCCTTAATCATCTAGTTGGTTTATTTTAAATTACGGTAATGGAGATAGTACGTATGTGAAACTTTTTTTCTGGACAGTTTGTGGTCCTGCCTCTTAGTGGTCACAGTTTGCTTTTCCAAATTGTATTAACATTGTACACTTCCCTTTTCACTATCTGTCACCCTCTGTACTCGTGACTGAATGTGCGAATCGTTCCATGTCGTATCACTATCGACTTAACTCCATTTATTTGTGTGGTGTAACTGATTGCATTGGCGGCCACTCATATTAAAAGTGCCAGCGCCGACTACAGTGAATTTTGCACCTCACTTAGACAAATGCCGTGTTGCTAATCCGAGATGGTATGTGTGCTAAAGTGTTTTCAACCTGTGCACAAGCATTTAAAACACGAATGAGAATATTCGCATTGAAATGTGTAGCTTCGGGTGTTTAGCCGAGTTGTTAATTCCATTTTATGCACAATATTTTAACGACCGACCTACACGCCTTATTCAGGGGCAGCAGACAGCGTCGTTACGCGTACTCGCTCCCTGGACTCCAACCAGACTGTGAACTATTGTTGGTGTCGCTCCGCTATTTATAGCCGGGTTCGACTCCCGGCGTCCGCTACGCCCTTTGATGCTCATTTGTTTTTCAAAGCCCGTACCGTTACTCTCTCAGCGTTTCCGAACTTAAGTGTATGAAATAGCTGGTGATATCTTAACAAATTGAGTTCCGGAACCAAGCCTTGTTCAAGCTGTAACCTCAAGGATTGGATCGGTCGTCGAAATATTGTGCTTTAAACAGAATCAACAACTCGGCTAATCACCCGAGAGCATACCATTAATCATTCACGCCGAGAAAAATCTGAGAGATCACATTTTCCTCTCGTTCGCACCTTCTGCCAGTAAACTTCAGTCTTCAAATAGTCCCACAAATTGTAATCTAGTGGAGGAATATATACGTGAAATGTATTCGCAGTTGTGAGTACGAACAACCATCAGCTATATAAGGGAATGATGACAGTGACAGTTTGTGCCGGACCGGGACTCGAACCCAGATGTCCCACTTTACGCGAGCGGTCGCCAATGCGCTTTGACTGTCCATGCACAACCAACGGCCAAACCCAAACTGCCGTACGTCGTCGTTCCTGCGTCACAACCTGTACTCGTAAACACATTATGTAAGTCCCGTACAAGTGAGGACAATTGACTCGAAAGTCGCTGCCTGGTATCGGTGGATAAATACGATATTGCGGTGCCGGTGTTGTTCTGAAGAACAATGCAAGACATGCTTGCATGTCCTAAGGAATATTGCATCGTTCTTCTTAACAACACAGGCACTGCAATATCGTAGTGGAGAAATGTCGGGTGACTTTGGCGGTCGCGTGACAGACTCAACACCTGGTATAGGTTTCTTTGATGTACTGTGCCAAACTTCGTGAGGAATATACAGGAAATTTTTCCTGTTGCAACTAGATACCGTTTCCAAAGGAACAATCTTAAAACATACTTGAAAATATCGATAGATTACAGAAACAAAGTTCTTCCAACACATGTGGTTGGTCGCTGTCGATCCAATACAGTTTCACTACAGTGGTGTGGAATTAATCCGTATGCTATGGACAAAATATTAAATTCTTAATTAATTTTAGGATTACTGTATACTTTTCTGTCATTTTTTCCAATAAAGTAGTTTTCCATTGTCTTCAGCATCCCTTCGAAGTCTTTGTTAGGTATACATTTGTATTCCATCGCTGTAAGTGTGAAAAATAGTGGCTGTACAAGAATCTAGTTAGGCTCCATTTTCCATATGCGCTGAGTGTCCGAATAGTGAGCTATCTATCTCGCCTAAGCAAACTGTTTCATAGTGCTGTCCCACTCACCACGTTCCGTAAGCTGTAATAGTTCATGCTGGATTGCATTAATATGAGATCGACTCATATTTACGTCATGATCATGTTATTTCTTGAACTTAAGTAGGATAAAAGAAGTAAGATCCACAAAATAAATATATTCTTACCGAGCCGTCCGACTACAAACATGACATTTATTTTTATTTAAGTGTTTGGTACTACTGAATTGCTACCAAAGTATTAGACGGCGCAGGTAGCGTACCTGTAGATAGAGATGGGAAATGAAAGCGTATGTCCCGAGGCAGTCGACAGCTTCTCGATGCATTTCTCGTACAACATACCTCATGAGACTCTCGGAAACGTAAGGACGCTTCTGACGTCACGATCCCCGGCACTGAGAACAAAGGCTCGGACACTTGCGAAATGGACCAATAGACTGAGTCATAAACGAAGGTGTCGCCTTTTATTGACAGCAAACAGCGTACGAGTACATTCAAGGCCTGCAACGCTAAACAACATACCAGGAAAAATCGGTCATTTCATTTGGGCTGTATCATTCTTTTGGCATTAGTAGGCTGAACTGTACAAAATTTAGTGCTCTTAGTGTATATTGATGTCAACGATGAGGAACTCATGACCCTGAAAATATTTTATTGTTGTCCCACAAAATAAAGTGCAATATCGTATTTATTCCCAGTACATTAGTTTCAAAAGCGAAAACACAATTTGAAGAACCACGAAGTTCTTCAAGGCAGTCAAGCGTAAAATAGTAGCTCTTCTCCCGTGTAGATTACTAGTGCAGGAGTGACCGATGATGACAGTATTTTTCTCATTTCCTGAGGTAAAAGCTGTTTTATAAGGACGTTGGTGGCGAAACATTTTGACTGTGTCTCCATAGCTACGGCGTACATTAATTACTTTCCTTTGTAGCAGGCTAATGTAATTACTTCCTCACTTACCTACCTCTGCCCTATCATCGCGTAAACCAAGTGCAACCTGTATTCTGACACCTAGATATTCCGGATTTGTAGCTGGTGTAGGAAAAGAATCATTTCGTTAACAAGATCGAGCGCTGCAAATTATAGATGCTGTAGTATTTATTTTACATGTCAAGTACAGAATATAATTAAAAAAGAAACGTTGCATCAAATAATGTAAAAAATTTGGGCCTGACAAGTAGTCGGAAGATTTAAGGTTTCCTTTTGTCGTGTCCTTTAATTGGTTCTGTGATCAGTTTTCACCACTAGTATCGATTGAATGTATTTGCAAAATCTAAAAACGTGTTCTGGCACGAAGGTATTTTGACATTGAACGAGGCAGAGGGTTGAATTGATGTAGTAGTATCAACATACAGAAAAGGCTGAAAATGATAAATTATCGCTTTTATTTACCAAAATAGGCACAGCAAGTACTCTTTGGAAGCATTTATCAATCAATTCTGTCAGTTTCGTTGATTACACTCACGATATTTCACTCCAGCTGTCTGGAAGTTGTTTCATCATATCACTTTTATACCCAACTAGCTGAGTACCCCGTGTTGAATTTGTTCCAGATTCCTATTAGTCCATCTCCCTCCCCCCCCCGCCTTTGTCCTTCTCCTCCTTCCCCTCTCTCTGCTGTGTCCATCTCCTCCTCCCACCTCTCTGTCCATCTCTTCCTCTTTCCTTTCTCTGTCCATATCCTCAACTCCCCTCTCTGTGTCTGTCTGCTCCTCTTCCCATTCTCTGTCCATTTACTCCTCCCCTTGTCGCTACCCATCTGCTCCTGCCCCCTCTGCCCATCTATTCCATCGCATTTATCTCCACCTCACCCCCTCTATGTCCTCCTTACCCTCTCCAAGTCCATCTCTGCATCCCCCCCTCTCTGTCCATCTCCTCCTCCTCCCCCTCTCTTTGTCCATCTCCTCTTCCCCTTTCTCCATCCATCTCCTCCTCCCCTCTCTCTGTCTGTCTCCTCCTCTCCCCCCCTATGACCATCTCCTCGACCCCCTCACTTCGTCCATCTCCTCTTCCCCTCTCTCAGTCCATCTCCTCCTCTCCTCTCTCTGTCTCCTCCTCTCCCCCTGTCTGTCCATCTCCTCCTCCCCCTCTCTTTGTCCATCTCCTCTTCCCCTCTCTCAGTCCATCTCCTTGTCCCCTCTCTTTGTCTGTCTCCTTCTCTCCCCCCTCTCTGTCCATCTCCTCCTCCCCCTCTCTTTGTCCATCTCCTCTTCCCCTCTCTCAGTCCATCTCCTCCTCCCCTCTCTCTGTATGTCTCCTCCTCTCCTCCCTCTCTGTCCATCTCCTCCTCCCCCTCTCTCAGTCCATCTCCTCCTCCCCTCTCTCTGTCTGTCTCCTCCTCTCCCTCCTCTCTGTCCATCTCTTCCTCCCCCTCTCTGCCCATCTCCTCCTCCCCTCTCTGTCCATCTCCTCCTCCCCTCTCTCTGCCTGTCTCCTTCTCTCCCCCCTCTCTGTCCATCCCCTCCTCCCCCTCTCTTTGTCCATCTCATCTTCCCCTCTCTCAGTCCATCTCCTCCTCCCCTCTCTCTGTCTGTCTCCTTCTCTCCCCCCTCTCTGTCCATCTCTTCCTCCCCCTCTCTTTGTCCATCTCCTCTTCCCCTCTCTCAGTCCATCTCCTCCTCCCATCTCTCTGTCTGTCTCCTCTTACCACCTCTCTCTTTCCATCTCATTTCCCCTCTCTCCATGCCCATCTACTCATCCCCCTCTCTCTGCTCGTCCCCTCCTCTCCCCTCTCTCTTTCCATGTCCTCCTCCCCCTATCTGTGTCCATCTTCTCCTTCCCCCTCTCTGTCTGTCCATCTCCTTCTCCCTTCACATTATCCCCCCATCCCAGTAGAAGACTGCTGATACGAAGTTTGTTAGCACTCGATCCAATGGTATATGAGGATACTGTACGTGAAATGTGTTGCGAGTAGAGTTAGCAGTAAACAAGTAATAAATTAAAAGATGGTGCCTAATGTGGCAGTTTTACAGTGTGAACAGCGAAAATGTAGTAGACGGTAAACTTTTTTCCTCTCATCAGTTTGTGGGGTGTCAACTAGAAAAAGTGTCATAAAGGTATGAAATTAAGTGTAAAATTGGTTTTAAATCTGTAAGTGCTCTCATTCTCAAATACTGCGTGAATGTAATTTGGCTATTTGCGCGTCGTGAGCTACGCTTCTTTTTCAGCACCCCCCTCACCCCCCTCCCCTACTCCTCTGAGACGCAGGTGGTTCTTACATCCACAATTGGTTCTTTTCAGACAGTAAGTGATATGTGTATCAAGTGTGCTTGAGATCGATCCAGTAGTTTAGGAGGAACACATACAAACACTTTTAGAGTGTGTACGGTTACAATTGCTTTTAGTGCAAGATCTTCAAATGTTGCACAGATATTTGACCTATGTAATTTAGGAGACTGGAGTGCCTTCAGCTGTTTTGTTGTGTTGTGCGGGGACCACACTTCAGTTTTTGTGGCAGTATACTTGGCACTACTGTCCTGTTGAAAGGTAAAATTGTTTTCGTCTACATCTATACTTCACAAAACACCATATGATGGTTGGCGGAGAGGGCTTCCTGTACTACATTTTCCAGTTCAAACTCACACACGTTTGCATTCAGTGTATCAATACGCCAAATTCCCAGTTACTCCTTCGATGAAATGCAGGTTTCATTTTCCAGCCTAATTTGTTATAAACTTCCAGAAAAGCACAGTTTCACCTGTGTCAATATGACAGGAATTACTAAACATGTTTTGGCTGTAGGTTTGAGTGTAGTAGGTGTAAAGTTAAAAATGCAGCGGATATCAGCGAGCTAAATAATATTTTCGATAAAGAAAAATTTTATTGTTTAAATTGAGAGCTAGACTTTAGTCTTAAATTTTTATATGGTCTTACTGACCAGAGATCGAAACCTGTTCTGTTCATATTTGCGGGTTTTTTCCACTAACCATTAATAATTTTGAATGCAAAGTTTAGAAAAAAAATGGCTCTGAGCACTATGGGACTTAACTTTTGTGGTCATCAGTCCCCTAGAACTTAGAACTACTTAAACCTAACTAACCTAAGGACATCACACACATCCATGCCCGAAGCAGGATTCGAACCTGCGACCGTAGTGGTCGCGCGGCCCCAGACTGTAGCGCCTAGAACCGCACGGCCACTCCGACCGGCGCAAAGTTTAGAACAAAGTTAAACCAGAGAGTAATTCAGAGGTAGAACAAATACATCTTTATCAACAGAATTAATGAAATGTGGTTGTTTCTGAATACCATATAAACTGATTTAAGTTCTATGCCATTTCTTTTGGTAAATAAGCTATTCTTTCCGCATTATACGGCGCCTATTCGTTAATTTCTTAGGCGTTTCAGAGCAATGACAAAGCTAATTTTTTCTACTCTTTCCACAAAATATTAAAATACTTAGGATTAACACTGGTCATTAACCTATTTGAAATTCCCAACTGTTAACGGTCCAAAACAAAGCCCATGATAGAGCAAAACTACTAAAACTACCATCCGATTATGGGAACTTATTCCGACGTAAATCGTCCGCACATGCAAGACACTGTACAAATGTGTCATAGAACTCTACTCAACAAAGGTTCTACTCCCTCCAAATCCTTAGACAACATGCACTCTGCCTTACTTTCTGTATCCGACTACCTTTCCCACACGTGTCCTGTACCAGCTCATCGATTTCCCACACCTCCTCAAACAGCTGGAAGACCTTTACTTGCCCTACATTTTCATTAAACAGAAATCCGAACACTTCTCTGTATCCGCAATCCTTGGAAACGTTGGCCTATTGCCGCGTATGTAACATCATCTCCTTCCTTCCTTTTATCTCTAGACATTCCATGTCTATTCTCAGGTCAATTTTATCCACCTTCATCTCCCAGAACATCAAATAATCCCAAAGATCTACCCATCCTATCAACTATAACCTGTCCCACCTCTCCCAACGCAAATGAAGGACTCTTGCCGCGCAGAGTGGTCGTGCGGTCTAGGCGTCATGTCACGGATTGCGCGGCCACTCCCGCCGGAGGTTCGAGTCCTCCATCGGGCATGGGTGTGTCTGTTGTTCTTAGCATAATTTCGTTTAAGTTAGTTTAAGTAGTGTGCAACTCTATGGACCGATGACTCAGTAGTTTGGTCCCATAAGAATTCACACACGTTTGAACATTTTGAAGGCCCCTTCCTGTCTAGCTAATATCCTGTTCTTCTCATTATAACTAAAGCCCATCAGTTCCTTCTCCCATATAAATTCTTTTTCATGTGAGAACTTATGCAATACCTCCCTCTCATGACAGCCATCACAGACGCTGTGAAAAACGCACATTGCTAACATCTCGCTATGCGCGTTATCACAGATCATCAGCACTTCCTCATAAATGAACAACGTCTGTGAAATGTATGAGATCTGCAGGGAACACGATCACCTATATCTTAATATAAAACAGGAACTGTGTATGACACTCTGTCCGTAATAACACGCTCCGTTCTGTCTGTCAAGAAATCCTGGAATTAGTGGCTCTCGCAGTTGGTACTGGATCATTTTCTTCGTGTTAGGTACGACAGTACACGTCGTTTGGCATTTTCTTACTTCACTTTGTGCCATCTGTTTCTTATGAACGCACACCCAAGGAGAATGGGAGAGAGAAAGAAAGAAAGAGCTGATTTTGGAACGGTTTGAAAGGCCGCAAAAATCTCTTGTATATGTTTCTTTTCCTTTTGTTAAGTTTTATGAACTGAAGCGCCAATGAAACTGGTGTAGGTACGCGTATTCAAATATAGGGATATGTAAACAGGCAGAATGCGGCGCATCGGTCCGCAACGCCTATATAAGACAAGTATCTTGCGCAGTTGTTAGGTCGGTTACTGTTGCTACAATCGCAGGTTATCAAGATCAAAATGAGTTTGAACGTGGTGTTACAGTCGGCGCACGAGCGATGGGACACAGCATCTCCGAGGTAGCGATGACGTGGGGATTTTCCCATACGACCATTTCACGAGTGTACCCGGAATATCAGGAATCCTGTGAAACATCAAATCTCCGACATCGCTCCGGCCGGAAAACATCCTATAATAACGGGTCCAACGACGACTGAAGAGAATCGTTCAACGTGACAGAAGTGCAACCCTTCCGAAATTGCTGCAGATGTCAATGACGGGCCATCAAAAAGTGTTAACGTGCGAAGCATTCAACGAAACATCATCGATATGTGCTTTTGGAGCCGAAGGCCCACTCGTGTACCCTTGATGACTGCACGATACAAAGCTGTGCGTGTCGCCTCGGCCCTTCAACATCGACATTGGACTGTTGATGACTGGAAAAACGTTGCCTGGTTGGACGAGTCTCGTTTCAAATTGTATCGAGCGGATGGATGTGTACAGGTATGGAGACAACCTCATGAATCCATAGACCCTGCATGTCAGCAGGAGGCTGTTCAAGCTGATGGAGGCTCTGTAATGGTGTGGGGCGTGTGCCGTTGGAGTGATATAGGACACCTGATACGTGTAGATACGACTCCAACAGGTTACACGTACGTAATCATGCTGCCTGATCACCTGCATCCACTCATGTCCATTGTGCATTCCGACGGTCTTGAGTAATTCCAGCAGGACACGTCCAGAATTGTTACAGAACACTTCCGCTGGCCACCATACTCCCCAGATATGAACATTATTGACCTTATTTGGAATGCCTCGCAACGTGCTGTTCAGAATAGATTTCAACCCCCTCGAACTCTTACGGATTTATAGACAGCCGTGCAGGATTCATGGTGCCAGTTCCCTCCAGCACTACTTCAAATATTAGTCGAGTCCATGTCATGTCGTGTTGCGCCACTTCTGCGTGCTACGTAACATAGCCTTCCTTGCTCAAGGTTTCAGACAGATCGTTATGTGGTTCTTGCACATGAAGGTGAAACATTATCCTCTAATCACACTAACAGCTGGTCGTATGTCTTGTTTCGAAGCTTTCTGCGTCATTTCAGGTGAGCACAGACGTCTTACGTTAGGTTAAAACAGATGCTATGAGAAGGTATAGATAACGAAAACCTTTTGACAGCTGGCCGCCGTCGGTCTCACTGTCTCATAAAGCCATAGTCGAAGGTTCAAGCTCTGCGTAGGATAGGGGACAGTGAAGAGTTTTAAATGTGCTTTACTGCAATGTCTAGTGAATACATTAAAATGTAATTTAAAAATGCTGTTGGTTTCGAGTTTTTTGCGAGGTACAGAATACAAATGAAAATTAAGCGTCAGCTGTATTTAGTAAACACAGTCTTTGTGGAGAGTATACCTTAAAATGACAGAATCTAAATAAAGATCTGGCTGTACAGTCGAGTGGCCAAAAGCACCATTTAAAAACAATAATAATTTGCGCTTATAGAACATTCAGAGTGTACTTAGACAAAAACAACAATCACCACCACCACCCAAAAAAAGGTTTCTAAAGAGAAAACGAAGAGCAATGTCAATGCATAAATAGAGGAAATGCTAGGAAATAGGACAAGTGTGATTGCACAGACCAAAATGGTTTAAATGGCTCTGAGCACTATGGGACTTAACATCTATGGTCAGCAGTTCCCTAGAACTTAGAACTACTTAAACCTAACTAACCTAACGACATCACACAACACCCAGTCATCACGAGGCAGAGAAAATCCCTGACCCCGCCGGGAATCGAACCCGGGAACCCGGGCGTGGGAAGCGAGATTGCACAGACCTAAAGCTAATGAGTTTCATCACATTATTTAAACCGCTTCACAGTTTTTAAATATATTGTCTCCATGATCTGTAATACTGTTCGTTCCGTGTCAGCCATGATTATAGAGAATGTATTTACTGAAGTATACTGAAGTACCATCGTGGAGTTACATTCTGATAACTCTTAGGCATGCTTGTACCTCGGCAGTTGAAACAAGGTCTATTCGAAGGTCATCCGGTTGATTTCGGTAGACAAACGAGCAGATGAAGCAGATTCGGCTTGGACCGGTTATTCGAGTATTTTATAGTGCGCGACGCCATTGCCCTTGGGTAGCCGACTGGATTCCGTTCGAGTACATAAATAGACAGGGATAGTTACTCTCCAGCCCAGGTGTAAAACTGTCGGGCTCCGTAGTCTAGCAGCAAACTGCGTGCTTGGAATTCGAAAGGGCACGGGTTACAATTTCTTTCGGGCCACAGAAAATTTCAGTCTGTTTATCCTAGCCTTCACCTGTCAGCGATGTGAAGATGCGTGTGGAGTGACATACAGTTCGGATTCCACGTTAAACTGTAGGTCCCTTCTCCCCGGTAAGATTACTGGGTAGATTAGGGACACGAAAGTCACCATTGTGGCGTCAGTTTGAAACATTAGCACCAGGCCGTTGAGCCACACAGAACTATTATTACTATCTAGAAATTGTACAGTCGCCTAAATCTTTCCGAATTGTGTGGAGTGCATTGAATGTATTCGCAATTGCGAATAAGGACAACCATTAGCCGTAGAATGAAATGACGACAACGAAAATTTGTGCCGGACTGGGACTAGAACCCGGATTACCTGCTTATCGCGAACGGTCGCCATACCATTTGGCTATCCGTGCACGACTGAGACCCCGACCCAAGCCTTCATGTGTCGTCAACCATGCGTCTACGACCGGTACTCGTACATCCATTATGTATATTCCCGTACAGGGAATACTTTGCATCGTAATCAGAATAACACATGCACTGAAATATCCTGTACGCTAATATGAAACTTCCTGGTAGATTAAAACTGTGTGCTGGACGGAGACTCGAACTTGGGACCTGTGCTGCAGACGTCCCGAGGTCCCGAGTTCGAGTCTCGGTCCGACACACAGTTTTAATCTGCCAGGAAGTTTCATATCAGCGCACACACCGCTGCACAGTGCAAATCTCATTCTGAAATATCGAATTTATCTGCCGATACCGGGCAAGCGACTTTCAAGTACGTCTGACCCGTACGGGAATACACACTCATGGCCATTAAAATTGCTACACCACGAAGATGACATGCTACAGACGCGAAATTTAACCGACAGGAAGAAGATGCCGTGATATGCAAATGATTAGCTTTTCAGAGCATTCACACAAGGTTGGCGCCGGTGGCGACACCTACAACGTGCTGACATGAGGAAAGTTTCCAACCGATTTCTCATACACAAACAGCTATTGACCGTCGTTGCCTGGTGAAACGTTGTTGTGATGCCTCGTGTAAGGAGGGGAAATGCGTATCATCACATTTCCGACTTTGATAAAGGTCGGATTGTAGCCTATCCCGATTGCAGTTTATCGTATCGCGACATTGCTGCTCGAGTTGGTCGAGATCCAATGACTGTTAGCAGAATATGAAATCGGTGGGTTCAGGAGGTTAATACGGAACGCCGTGGGCCTCGTATCCCTAGCAGTCGAGATGACAGGCATCTTATCCGCATGGCTGTAACGGATCGTGCAGCCGCGTCTCGATCCCTGAGTCAACAGATGATGACGTTTGCAAGACAACAACCATCTGCACGAACAGCTCGACGACTTTTTCAGCAGCATGGACTATCAGCTCGGAGACCATGGCTGCGGTTACCCTTGACGCTGCATCACAGACAGAAGCGCCTGCGATGATGTACTCAACGACGAATCTGGGTGCACGAATGGCAAAACGCCATTTTTTCGGATGAATCCAGGTTCTGTTTCCAGCATCGTGATGATCGCATCCGTGTTTGGCGACATCGCGGTGAACGCACATTGGAAGCGTGTATTCGTCATCGCCATACTGGCGTATCACCCGGCGTGATGGTATGGGGTGCCATTCGTTACACGTCCCGGTCACTTCTTGTTCGCATTGACGGCATTTTGAACAGTGGACGTTACATTTCAGATGTGTTACGACCCGTGGCTCTACCCTTCATTCGATCCCTGCGAAACCCTACATTTCAGCAGGATAATGCAAGACCGCATGTTGCAGGTCCTGTACGGGCCTTTGTGGATACAGAAAATGTTCGAATGCTGCCCTGGCCAGCACATTCTCCAGATCTCTCCCCAATTGAAAACGTCTGCTCAATGGTGGCCGAGCAACTGGCTCGTCACAATACGCCAGTCACTACTCTCGATGAACTGTGGTATCGTGTTGAAGCTGCATGTGCAGCTGTACCTGTACACGCCATCCAAGCTCTATTTTACTCAATGCCCAGGCGTATCAAGGCCGTTATTACGACCAGAGGTGGTTGTTCTGGTGACTGATTTCTCAGGAACTAGGCACCCAAATTGCGTGAAAATGTAATCACATGTCAGTTCTAGTATAATATATTTGTTCAATGAATACCCGTTTATCATCTGCATTTCTTCTGGGTGTAGCAATTTTAATGGCCAGTAGTGTACATAATCGATATACGAGTACGAGTCACAGAGGCATGGGTGAGGACATGTGAAGGTTTGGGTCTGTCCGTGAGTCGTGCACGGATAGCGACCGCTCACGATAAGCGGCAAACCCGGCTTCTTTTCATTGTCGTCATTCCATTCTACAACTGATGGTTGTCCTTATTCGCAATTTCCAATACACTGAATGTATTTCATTACGCCTGTAGTCGCCGCAGTGCCTGTCGTTTGGACATGCATGTACGTTCAAAGGAACTTTGCATCGTAATCAGAATAACACGGGCACTGCAGTATCGAATATACAATAGTGTGGAATGTCGTTTCACTTGTGTTACTCATCATTCTTTCAAATTTATGTACGGGTAACGTAACATGTATTTCATCACAGCTTACACGTACACCAGGTGCTCAAAATTATCTGTATGCGGGTCCGAAAATCTAGTTTAAGCCTTCCCATGTGTCTGTGTTGCGAGGTGCGTCTAACCCAGGAGTGGCTTACCTTCTGAATTTAAAACTGCTCCTACTATTACGGTCATTACAAACGGCGCACATGCTCAACGGGATAAGTATAGATAAGAAAATGGTTTATGGTCTAATTACAGGAATCGTTCCTGAATGAAAGTGGCTGGGCGTTGATCTTACACCGCTCCTACCCTGTGGGATTTTTGCCTCTTATCTGCTGACCACATCAACCGACACTCGTCCGGAACCTCCTGTAAATGTTAGCGGAATTACAACTGATGCTCTGACACCCTGTCGTCATGGCCAAAGCCCTCCGACAAAGAACGTGCAGCAGTATGGGTGCTCTAACAAGGCGATGTTCAACCTTGTCTCATCTTAAACTGTGCACAGCAAGTAAGCAGCTAAAGTAAGATGTTAAATCCAAGGGAGGAGCAGTAGACTAAAAGCCTTTTAGTGGGAAACAGTGGCAGAGCGCGGATATCTGCCACCCGGTGGGAACCCTAAATTTGTCGCCCTCCCCCCCCCCCCCCCCCCGCACCCGCGCAACACTTCCGCAATTGAGCAAAAAAAAAAAAAAAAAGGAACAAAAAAAAAAGCCAGAGACCTTTGACAATGCGTAATAGTATTTGGTTAAAGCCTGTGAAAAGAAGATAGGGACGTTGCCATTTTATTATTTTCCCTGCGTAATGTTTTGGGCCTCTTTTATCCTTCCCGTTATGCTGCACAAATCGTTTTTGAAGATTGATTGTATGAACTATTTGTGTGAGTTGGCCGTAACAGCAAAGAAAAACTTCTCGTATTTAAGAGAGTTTCAAGAAGGAAAACATATATTTTCATGCACTGAGAAGTAAATAATTTGTAACATATAATTTTTGAGACTGTAGGGAATGGGCTTCCGTGAAAAAATTATAGTATTCTTGATTGAGTCTGGGGAGTACTTTTAGGTGTATTTAGTCTATAATAATTCAGACTTCAAGAAGAATGTAATAATTCCAATCCCAAAGAAAGCAGGTGTTAACAGATGTGATAATTACCGACCTATCAGTTTAATAAGTCACAGCTGCAAAATACTAACGCGAATTCTTTAAAGACGAATGGAAAAACTGGTAGAAGCCGACCTCGGGGAATATCAGTTTGGATTCCGTAGAAATGTTGGAACACGTGAGGCAATACTGACCCTACGACTTATCTTAGAAGAAAGATTCAGGAAAGGCAAAGCTACGTTTCTAGCATTTGTAGACTTAGAGAAAGTTTTTGACAATGTTGACTAGAATACTCTATTTCAAATTCTGAAGGTAGCAGGGGCAAAATACAGCGAGCGAAAGGCTATTTACAATTTGTACAGAAAGCAGATGGCAGTTATAAGAGTCGAGGGGTATGAAAGGGAAGCAGTGGTTGGGAAGGGAGTGAGGCAGGGTTGTAGCCTCTCCCCGATGCTATTCAATCTGTATATTGAGCAAGCAGTAAAGGAAACAAAAGAAAAGTTCGGAGTAGGCATTAAAATCCATGTAGAAGAAATAAAAACTTTGAGGTTCGCCGGTGACATTGTAATTCTGTCAGAGACAGCAAAGGACTTGGATGAGCAGTTGAACGGAATGGACAGTGTCTTCAAAGGAGGATATAAGATGAACATCAACAAAAGCAAAACGAGGATAATGGAATGTAGTGGAATTAAGTCGGGTGATGCTGAGGGAATTAGATTAGGAAATGAGACACTTAAAGTAGTAAAGGAGTTTTGCTATTTGAGGAGTAAAATAACTGATGATGGTCGAAGTGGAGAGGATATAAAATGTAGACTGGCAGTGACAAGGAAAGCGTTTCTGAAGAAGAGAAATTTGTTAACATCGAGTATTGATTTAAGTGTCAAGAAGTCATTTCTGAAAGTATTTGTATGGAGTGTAGCCATGTATGGAAGTGAAACATGGACGATAAATAATTTAGACAAGAAGAGAATAGAAGCTTTCGAAATGTGGTGCTACAGAAGAATGCTAAAGATTAGATGGGTAGATCACATAACTAATGAGGAGGTATTGAATAGAATTGGGGAGAAGAGGAGTTTGTGGCACAACTTGAATAGAAGAAGGGATCGGTTGGTAGGACATGTTCTGAGGCATCAAGGGATCACCAATTTAGTAATGGAGGGCAGCGTGGAGGGTAAAAATCGTAGAGGGAGACCAAGAAATGAATACACTAAACAGATTCAGAAGGATGTAGGCTGCAGTAGGTACCGGGAGATGAAGAAACTTGCACAGGACAGAGTAGCATGGAGAGCTGTATCAAACCATTCTCAGGACTGAAGACCACAACAACAACAACAATAACAACAACAATTCTTTGTCAGGGGTAGCTCAGTAGGCATTCCCACTGCCCATCACACGAGTTGCATCCAGTCTTCGTATGGACAGGCACGCTCCATTTGTCAGCTCACCGCTAGCCAACGGGGTGAATTCATTTAAACCGGGCTCTATTGGGTTAATAAGAATTCAGTAACAAGAGCTTACCTTGAGGCGTAAACTTTTCAACCTTTCGTATCTGTGGGATGAAAATAGTAGTAACGAGTGGTTATGCCAGGAAGCGCCACCATGGAGGAAAGCACTAGTAGCAGGGAGAACAGTACTAGCAGCAGAAGAGGGGAACGAACCAATGGGAATGCTTATACGAGGCAGAAGCCAGTCAGTCTGTTACCAAAGTACTTGTTTCTGAAACATTCAATCTCAAATGAATGTTCTCCAGACTAGAGGTTTAGAGGAGCTAGATAAGGACCCTTTGCAGAGTTTAGAGCACAGATAGAAATGCTGCTGGATATGGGGAACAGGTGGCAGATTTCTTGGCAGCTCTGATTTTCGAGGGTGCGTGCTTATGTAGTATGTTAACCACATCCGTTGTCTTTTGGTGGTAGCCACGTGTTAGGTTGTAAAGCTAATAGTTAGTTGAAGAAGGCTTTTGATTTAGAGAAGAGACTTTTCTGTAGCTGGGGCTAAAAAACAGTGGCATTAGTTTGCCGAATTGAAGCGAATCTTTAAGTACTGCTAGAACGTCGACAAAAATATAATTTGCGCTTCCTTTAGCAATCGTGATGTAATTAAAATTATGAAACTTCCTGGCAGATCAAAACTGTGTGCCCGACCGAGACTCGAACTCGTGACCTTTGCCTTTCGCGGGCAAGTGCTCTCCTGCGAACCTTGCAAAACTAGCACTCGTAGGGGGCGTGAGTCGTGCTTGGGTAGCTCAGTTGGTAGAGCACTTGCCCGCGAAAGGCAAAGGTCCCGAGTTCGAGTCTCGGTCGGGCACACAGTTTTGATCTGCCAGGAAGTTTCATATCATCGCACACTCCGCTGCAGAGTGAAAATCTCATTCAGGTTAATTAAAATTACTTTGCATAACGAAATAGAAGCGCATCTCACGTCACCTGAAGGACACAGGGACGAGGGCAGCGAACCTTCTCACGGACGTCGCCAAAATAAGAGAAGAAACGTCAAAGTTTCACTACGTTTGGGATTCGATCCAGAGAATAATGAATTCAAATAAATCTGCATTATTGACGTTAAAATTAAGAAGACTGGATATATAAGTACCTGATGACTTTGTTCTATTATTTGTAACGTTTTTCTGCTTTATTAAAAAAAACACTGTTAGGGATCCTCACACGCACCAGTGATGTTACTTTAAATCGGTCACTTTCCTCTACTCTGTCATACATGAGCGAAAATGAACTGCTGTGTTAGGAGCGGTGACACTGATCTCCACATGTCGACCAGTATTAGCAATAAACGATAATAAACGGAATGAAATTTATTAAACTTGTTTTGGAACACTTTTACAGGGAACTGTAAGCTATCTTGCAGAATGCATTCAGTTTTCATTGCCACCAAGTGCGTTGTGTACATCTTGCCAGTCTGTATTTCGCAAAAGCAGTTTAAAGTCTGAAAGCCTCCTATTCCATTCTGAATAAAACTGAAGAAGTTAGTGACATCATTTGCCTGAAAATATTACCCTTTTAAAACAAAATTTTGACCCAAGCATAAACATTAACGCGATCTAATTTCGATTTCATTGATATATTCACAAGTGGAAAGTGTTGACGTAGTGCAACGAAAAATTTAAGAGGAACTTGAACGTTTATTTACCTGAATGCAACATTATATTCATACCTTCCAATCCCCTGTCAAAATCTATAAATGTCTGTGTGCTACCCTCCCTTATAGAGGGGACGCGTGATATGAGGATTTAAAACTTCGCTATCTAAACAGAAGAATGTATTCACAAATTAACTTGAAACAGAGTAATCACTCCAAACGTATTCAGAATCAGCGTGAAGGCTAGCTCCAAAGTCTGTTAACTCCCGTCGTCCGGCCATAATCGCATCGGAAACCTTTTCACATGAATTATCTGAGTACAAATGACAGCTCCGCCAACGCACTGCTCTTTTATACCTTGTGTACGTGATACTACTGCCATCTGTGTACGAGCAGATCGCTATTCCATGACTTTTGTATCCTCAGTGTAAAATAGCAACAAACGCTCTAGTGTTGTCAACGTCCTAATTTACACGATATACACTGCCGGAAAAAAATAGTACACCTGGAAAGGCGACGTCGATTTTGATCCAATGACGTCATAGATTACATGAGAGATAGTAGATGTATCGATAACGATTTCACCTTCATCTACATCTACATTTATACTCCACAAGCCACCCAACGGTGTGTGGCGGAGGGCACTTGTGCCACTGTCATTGCCTCCCTTTGCTGTTCCAGTCGGATATGGTTCGCGGAAAAACGACTGCCGGAAAGCCTCTGTGCGCGCTCGAATCTCTCTAATTTTACATTCGTGATCTCCTCGGGAGGTATAAGTAGGGGGAAGCAATATATTCGATACCTCATCGAGAAATGCACCTTCTCGAAACCTGGCGAGCAAGCTACACCGCGATGCAGAGCGCCTCTCTTGCAGAGTGTGCCACTTGAGTTTGCTAAACATCTCCGTAACGCTATCACGCTTACCAGATATCCCTGTGACGAAACGCGCCGCTCTTCTTTGGATCTTCTCTATCTCCTCTGTCAACCCGACCTGGTACGGATCCCACACTGATGAGCAATACTCAAGTATAGGTCGAACGAGTGTTTTGTAAGCCACCTCCTTTGTTGATGGACTACATTTTCTAAGGACTCTCCCAATGAATCTCATCCTGGCACCCGCCTTACCAACAATTAATTTTATATGATCATTCCACTTCAAATCGTTCCGTACGCATACTCCCAGATACTTTACAGAAGTAACTGCTACCAATGTGTGTTCCGCTATCATATAATCATACAATAAAGGCTCCTTCTTTCTATGTATTCGCAGTACATTACATTTGTTTATGTTAAGGGTCAGTTGCCACTCCCTGCACCAAGTGCCTATCCGCTGCGGATCTTCCTGCATTTCGCTGCAATGTTCTAATGCTGCAACTTCTCTGTATACTACAGCATCATCCGTGAAAAGCCGCATGGAACTTCCGACACTATCTACTAGGTCATTTATATATATTGTGAAAAGCAATGGACCCATAACACTCCCCTGTGGCACGCCAGAGGTTACTTTAACGTCTGCAGACGTCTCTCCATTGATAACAACATGCTGTGTTCTGTTTGCTAAAAACTCTTCAATCCAGCCACACAGCTGGTCTGATATTCCGTAGGCTCTTACTTTGTTTATCAGGCGACAGTGCGGAACTGTGTCGAACGCCTTCCGGAAGTCAAGGAAAATGGCATCTACCCGGGAGCCGACACCGTAGTGGCTTAGCTACCACATCGCCCTCTGTGTCTCTTTTTTAATAGGGAATGCTCACAGCCAGAAGGCTCTGTGTGGTACAGGCGTGTGAAGTAAGCAGGCAAACATCCCATGGAGACGCACTTGTGCTTCCTATGGCCAAATGAGCGAGTTCGAAAGGGGTCAGATTGTGGTCTTCCGAGTGGCGGGATGGTCCTTTCGAAGAAGTGCCACACAAGTAGGACTTGCTGCGTCAGTTGCGCAGAGATGCTGGTCCAGTGGTCACGTGAACAATCTCACGTATGTAGACGAGTTTCTGGGCGTCCACGCAGCACAGACGCCCGCTAGGATCGTCGTATTGTGAGGGCAGCAGTGGCAGATGGTACAGCTACCACAGCACTGATAAGAGGGCTATTGAACCCAGACGTGTCAACGCGAACTGTTGCGAACCGATTATTAACAGTGGGACTACGTACACGCACACTTCTAGCCCGTCTTTCACTCACGCCACAGCGTCATAGTGCACGGCTCGACTGGTACTGTCAGAAAATCAGTTGGAAGATGGAATGGCACACTGTGGTCTTCAGCTATGCAAGCTGATTCCGCCTGCACGCAAGTGATGGTCGTTTGTGCGTACGACGTAGACCTGGTGAGTGTTGTCTCCTTAGGTTGCATTCGTCCTAGACAGACTGGCCTCACTCCATGCCTTATTATCTCGGGTGCGATAAGCTAGAACTCGCGTTCACATTTGTTGTTGCTGGAGGGGACGCTAACCAGCACTCGGTACGTGTAAAACGCTGTTAGGCCCCTCCTTTTGCCGTTCCTCTAACATGAAGTTATAGTAATGTGTTGTTCCAACAGGATAATGCACGCCCATACATTGTCCGCGAAACGCAACGTGCTCTGCAAGAAGTGCAGCAACTTCCCTGGCCTGCACGATCCTTGGACTTGTCTCCAATGGAGCACGTGTGGGATATGATGGGACGACAAGTGACTCGTGCGACTCGTCAACCAACAACTCTTACAGAACTACGTGAACAGGTCGAGCAGGCGTGGCGTAACGTATCCCAGCACAGTATTCGCCGTCTGTACGATGGACTGGATGCAAGAGTCAGCGCCTGCATTGCCAACCATGGGGGCTACATCACGTACTAATATGGGTGTTTCAGCATGAGTCGATACCTTGTGCCTCAGAACTGCTTGTGCTATTGATCTGTAAATGTAATCATTTCATGTGCTCCTTACAGTGCTGTTGCAACAATAAATCTTGAATAAATTGAAATCCTGTAAAAGGTTGCACTATCCGTTTTTACCGGCAGTGTCAAGTCTATGTGTAGAATCATTATTATCACGATTTCACTTGACACTGTGACTGTGAACACAGGTCTGCCGACTACGTCTATGCGAGCGTATAATTGGAAAAAATGCTGTTTCTTTCAGTCGATTCCGTTTCCGTTCGAGAAAATCAGCCTAAATTTTTTTCTCTCTTTTTCCCTTGTTAAATGGTCATCTCCTTCTTGTCTTGCTTTACTCTTCTTCCTGAGTTTTGGCAGGCCTACCAGACGAATCACGAACCGTGTCGGATTTGTTGTTGGTAGCAGTTATGGTCATCCTCTGAACGTCCACCTTTTGCGGCTGGAATTTTCTCTGCGGGCACGTGGCTCTGCAAACCCATGCACGTGACTGGTCCTCATGCAAGCAACTGTTCGCCGGTCCAGTAGTCGAACCTGGGAACTTTGCCCTTCGCGGGCAGGTGCTCTACCAACTGAGCTATCCAAGCCCGACTGCCGACCCACCCTCATAGCTTTATTTACGCCAGTACCTAACCTCCTGCCTTCAAAACTTCACAGAAACTTTGCTATATCTTGTAACACTAGTATGCCTGGAAGAAAGGATAGCTGGCCGCGGTGGCCGTGTGGTTCTAGGCGCTTCAGTCCGGAACCCCGCGACTGCTACGGCCGCAGGTTCGAATCCCGCCTCGGGCATGGATGCGTGTATTGTCCTTAGGTTAGTTAGGTTTAAGTAGTTCTAAGTTCTAGGGGACTAATGACCTCATATGTTAAGTCCCATAGTGCTCAGAGCCATTTTAACCATTCTGAATAAAGGATATTGCAAAGACACAGCCGTGGGGTTTTGTTTCCTGAATGACTTTTCACTCTGCAGCGAAATGTGCGGTGAGGGTTGGTACTGTCGGAAGTAAAGCTGTGTCAGGGGGTCGTGAATCGTGATTGTGTAGCCCTGCCGGCAGAGTATTTACTGGCGAAAGGAGAACGTTCCAGATTCGAGTCACGATCCGGTATACAGTTTTAATCTCCCAGGAAGTTACAAATCATCGCACATTCTGCTGCTGAGTGCAGATTCATTCTGCCAACAATCTCCCAGACTGTGTGTAAGCCATGTCACCGCAATATCCGTTCTTGCTGGAGTGCCAGTCCCGCAGGTTATGCACGACAAATTCTGTGAGGTTTGAAAGGTGGATAATGAGATTCTGGCGGAAGTAAAACTGTGAGGGCAAGTCGTGAGTGCTTGAAGAGCTCACTCGGTAGATCACTTGTCCACGAAGGCAAAGGTCCAGGGTTCGAGTTCCTAGCCGGCACAGAGTAGTAATCGGCCAATAACTTCCAAATCAGCACACATTCCACTGCAGAGTGAAAATTTATTCTGGGAACACAGGTTGTAGCTTCTAGAACTCCTTGCTGTTGTCGATACTGTTTGTCTTAAGGCTAATATATTTTCCGAATATTGTCGAAGACATTTGGAAACTGATGTATGTACAAATATAAAAACTCTTAGTCAAATTTTCTTTGAGGGATGGGACCATGAGTCCCATAATCGCTTCGCCCCAACCACTCCCACCCCGCCCACTCTCAGATCGGTGACTGAGTGGTAGTGCAATATACACACAAACGTAACGTAATTGCTTGTTATTATACAGAATATGGCTCTTCTACTGCCTATGTTGAGCCCAGGGGTCTCTATAACTTTTCAAGTGATTTTTATCATACAAGGTACAATACGAGCTTCTGTAAGAGTGAACGTTTCACGTGAAATGCGTATTTACTAGCCAGAATTGTGATATTAATTTTGGGCGGACTACACAAGCAGCGACATCACCCATCATAGAAGCTTCTCAATGTGGAAAAAATACCGAAAACAATGATTCGAGTGATGGACCGCGATAAGGCTGATGTAAAAATCGGTACATTCGCCTAATAGCAATTACCAGTTACGAGAGATCCTCTTGCGGGCCGACAGAAGGCGTGTATCTGTACAAAATGCTACATCTACATTTATATTCCGCAAGCCATATTATGGTGTGTGGTGGAGGTTCTTCCGTGTACCACTGTCACTTACCCTTTCCTTATCTAGTCGGGAATTGTATGCGAAATGAATGGTTCAAATGGCTCTGAGCACTATGGGACTCAACATCTGAGGTCATCAGTCCCTAGAACTTAGAACTACTTAAACCTAGCTAACCTAAGGACATCACACACATCCATGCCCGAGGCAGGATTAGAACCTGCGATCGTAGCGGTCGCGCGGTTCCAAACTGAAGCGCCTAGAACCGCTCGGCCACACCGGCCGGCGCGAAATGAATGATTGCTGGTGAGCCTCCGGACGAGCTCTAGTATTAAATTCATGGTCTTTTCGTGAAATATACGTAGGAAGAAGTAATATTTTCGTTGAATCATCCAGGGAAATACGCTGAATTTTAGCAGTAAATAACACCGAGATGCACAACGCCTCTCTTGTAACGTCCGCCTCTGGAGTTGGATGTCGATCTCTGTGACGCTTTCACGATTGCTAGACGAACGTGTGACGAAACGAGCCGCTCTTCCTTAGATCTTCTCTTCTTCTCAATAAATTGTTTTATTAGTCATGTATCGGTCGAACGGGGTTTCTAGAAGCATCGTCTTGCGTGGGTGCAATACACGAGGGGCGTTTGAAAAGTCCGTGCAAAAATAAAAACTACTTACGTGTTTGGGGTGAACCTTTTTTATTTTTCGACATAGTCTCCTTTCAGACGTATACAATTCGTCGAACGCTATTCTAATTTGTTGATCCCTTCCGAATAATAGGAGTTCTCCACGTCCGCAAAATAGCTATTAGCTGCTGCAATCACCTCCTCGTTTGAATAAAATCGGTGTCCTGCCAGCCATTTCTTCAAATTGGGGAACGAATAGTAGTCCGAGGGAACCAAGTCTGGAGAATAGGGGGGGATGCGAAACGAGTTGGAATCCTATTTCCATTAATTTTGCGACCACAATTGCTGAGGTGTGTGCTGCTGCATTGTCGTGATGGAAAAGGACGTTTTTTCGGTCCAATCGCCGGCGTTTTTCTTGCAGCCGGCGTTTTTCTTGAAGCTCGGTTTCCAAACGGTCCAATAACGATGAATAAAATGCTCCTGTAATAGATTTACCCTTTTCCAGATAGTCGATGAGGATTATTCCTTCCGAATCCTAAAAGACAGTCGCCATAACCTTTCTGGCCGAAGGAATGGTCTTCGCCTTTTTTGGTGCAGATTCTCCCTTGGTAACCCATTGTTTAGATTGTTCTTTGGTCTCAGGAGTATAGTAATGTATCCATGTTTCTTCATCCACAGTGACGAAACGACACTTAAGTCCCGCGGATTCTTCCTGAACAGCTGCAAACCATCCTTGCAACACTTCACATGATTTCGTTTTTGGTCAAGCATGAGCAATCGTGGAACCCATCTTGCAGATAGCTTTCTCATGTCCGAATGTTTATGCAAAATATTATGTACCCGTTCATTCGAGATGCCCACAGCACTAGCAATCTCATGCACCTTAACTCTTCTGTCATCCATCACCATATCATGTATTTTATCAACGATTTCTGGAGCATCACTTGTGCACATATGGCCACTCCGAAAATTTTGAAACCATCTATAAACTGTTCTGATCGAAGGTGCAGAGTCACCGTAATGCTTATCAAGCTTCTCTTTAGTCTCCTGAGGTGTTCTGCCTTTCATAAAGTAATGTTTAATCACCATACGAAATTCTTTTTCGTCCATTTTTTGACAATCACTCGACTCCCTTGATTCACACGAATTCCAACTACAAATAAATAGACCAATATGGCTGAAACTTGGTGTGCCTTCTTTCCAAAGATGCTACTAACTAAACATAACCTCGATACGCGCCGGTGGTGCCATCTCTCGGACTTTGCACAGACTTTTCAAACGCCCCTCGTATTTGCTGAGAATTCTTCCAGTGAATCACAATCTGGCATCTCCCTTTCTTGTGATTAGTTCCACTTTAAATTACTCAGTATGTATACTCCCAGATATTTAATGGATGACTTCTGCCTGTTCTTCTTCGGTAATCGTATAATTATACAATAACCCGTCTATTTATACGCAATGTATTACGTCAGTTTACTTTGAGGGTCAGCTACCAACACTGCGCCAAACGTCGATCCGCTACCGGTCTTCCTGCATTTTGCTACAATTTTCTAGCGTTGCGACTTCTCCGTGTTTTGACGGGTGATGGCATTACTGATTCTGAACAAAAACCTTGATGTGGACGTATGCCCTATTCCGAATGGTTTCCGAGACAGAACACTTCTAATGTACATTTCTATTTATTTTCTGTATTATTGATTGTCAGCGTTTTCAACGTACCACGGCAATATAGAGGAAGTTGAGACGAACATTTTGATACGGGACGCTTGTGGTCTATCAAGTCGGAAAACTACCTCAAACTGGCCTACTAAATGTACCTAAGCTACAGCGCACGCGCGTCGCGCGAGATTTTCAATATCCTCGCGATCTCTCCACGCAAGCTGTTAGTCCTAGACAAAAAATAAATAGGACCTTTTTTGTAGCAAATTTAATGTAGTTTAATTGTGTACTGAGACACGTTTTCGTTGGAGTGTGCGGTTTTCGAGTTATTAAAGAAAAACTTACAAAAGGGATATATAATTTGCCGTTCGTCCGTTGACGGGCAGGGCTATGGTTGTCGGTTCACACATACAAACATTCCTCGCCCCGTCACTGCCCCAACGTGATACGCACACGTGTCGAATTGATCTTGCTATTTGTCTCCACCTCACGTCAGAGGCATTCACACCTAAGCTTCGTTTCGGAGCACACACGCGTCACCTGCGGTTTAGTCATACAGTAAGCATGGCGGCCCAGTATTCGTTTGAAGAACGAGATATGTTTTTTGTTTATGGACTAGCCGACGGTAATGCGCATGAAGCTCGACGGTTGTATGAGGAACGGTACCCAGCAAGACGCCACCCACACCCGCGAGCGTTTACGCCAATTCACCAGCGACTTGGCGAAACAGGCACTATAGTGGGATATCATGGTGTTGCTGGAAGACCTCGAGCACGACGGGATGCTGCATTTGAAGAGACTGTTCTTCGAGGAAGCATCTACGACAAGTACTCGAGTGGTTGGACACGCCATGGGGGTCACTAATGGGTTAGTATGGGAGATTTTGAAGGCCAGCATCCATTTAGTTTCCGCCCTGTCCAAGATCTAAATCTTGTAGCGGACTATGAACACAGGCTAGGGTTTAGCTGGTGGTTTCTGCGACTTGTTGCACGAGATCCCAACTTCCTCGCCATTTTGTTGTTTACCGACGAGTGCACCTTCCATCGGGATGGCCTTTACAACACTCGAAACGTTCATTATTGGGAAAGGGGAAATCCTCACGTCACATACGTCCATGGACACCAGGAACGATTTTCGCTCAACATTTGGGCAGGCATTGTGGGTGACCATCTGATTGGGCCGGTCAGTCTACCTCCTCGACTTACTGGGACAAATTACTTTCATTTTTGTAAGAAACTCTACCCAGCCTTGTGGAAGATGTTCCGCTGGACATGCGGTTACGGCCGGCCGCGGTGGTCTCGCGGTCCTAGGCGCGCAGTCCGGAGCCGCGCGACTGCTACGGTCGCAGGTTCGAATCCTGCCTCGGGCATGGATGTGTGTGATGTCCTTAGGTTAGTTAGGTTTAAGTAGTTCTAAGTTCTAGGGGACTGATGACCACAGCTGTTAAGTCCCATAGTGCTCAGAGCCATTTTGAACATACGGTTACGCATGTGGTTGCAACATGATGGGGCGCCCGCACATAAAGTCTGCTGTGCGTGGATATTTAAATGAACTCTTTGACGGCCGGGTAGTTGGCAGAAGTGCTCGTAGGACATGGCCTCCGCGATCACCAGACCTCACGCCACCGGACTTTTTCCTGTGGGGATTCTTCAAGGTTCTAGTTCACCTAGAAACGAAGAGGAATTAATGGATCGCATTCAGCCTGCCGCCATTCACATCAGAGCAATGCCAAGAATCTTTGAAAGAATTCAACAAAACACCGTTCGACGTTACCAAGCTTGTGTCGCGTCAGAGAGTCGCCAGTTCGGGCATCTGCTTTAAGTAAACAATATCCTAGCTACAAGGAAGTTCCTTTTCAGGGTCGACACAATTTGTAAAAGACTTTCTGTACGGAACTGACAGTTATTGATGGGTTTGTTCCCGGTACGTCGTATCATGAAACTACAATGGCTGTGTCGGGACCCTGGCGGATTCACCCCCAGGTCCTCAGGGTGGAAGGCTGGCGCGCTACCACCGAGCGTGCGGGCCGCCCTGTATACATCGCCATCTCCGGCAGGCAAAGCATTCGCGGTCATGCGTTGTCCAGAGCGTCCGGCAACAGGGCAATCCCGCGGCCAATCGGAGCGCGTGGCGCCAAGTTTCCGTAGTTTAAAAATTGTGCGTTGTCGACTTACCAAACATCAGTAATTTTGGTTCCTACTGGCATCAGCTATACTGGGTTAAAATTTCGTGACCCAATCTTTTCTCCACCCTGTATATGTTTATTTATTTATTCACTGTGGGTATTGAATAAATGAAATGATCGTATAGCGTTATTGGCCGGGGAACCCCGTCTGGGGTTGTTCGGCTGCCTGTTTGACGCCACTTAGGTGACGTGCGCATCTTTTTGATAAAAATGTGATGAAATGAATTTGACAACACAAGCACCCAGTCGCTGAGTGCAGTAACTCTCCGACACGGCCGGGAATCGAACCCGGAACCCCATGATCTAGGGACAGTGATCAGAACCACTAATCCAAGAGTTACAAATTATTTGGAAAACAGTAATCATACTGTAACACTCGCTTGGAGCACGCCCGAAGTTCCTTTTACGTGTGAAGCTTTCTCTTCGTTATGAATGACGTATGTGTTCTATTTGCTACGATGTTTCCAGTTCAGTCATAAAGCTGGACTGTATACCATACGCTCCTAGTTTGTTTAACAAGCGACAGTGAGGAACTGTATCGAAAGCCTTACGGTAGCCAAGAAGCATTGCATGAACCTGAGCACAGCCGTCTGTTGCCGTCTGGGTCGCATGGACGAACAGAGCGTGTTGGATTTCACACGATCGATGTGTTTTCTGAGTCCATGCTGATTCCTGCATAGGAGACTTTCGGTCTTCAGAAAGGTTATAATACGCAACATAAAATGTGTTCTAAAATCCTGAAACAGATTGATGTCAGATGTTAGACGACTCTTCCTGAGAACGATATTTCTCTGCGCTTTTTTCCAATCACTAGGGACGCTTCCCTCCTCCAGCGCCCTACGGTATGCTGCTGCTAGAAGAGAAGCAAATCGGCATCGTAGTGCACAATAACGAGCCTTGTTGCCTGTGCTATGTGTCACTAGAGCAATGTCAACGTGTGGAGAGAAGATAGACCATTCAACACATTAATTGTGGGTTCAAAATGGTTCAAATGGCTCTGAGCACTATGGACTTAACATCTGAGGTCGTCAGTCCCCTAGAACTTAGAACTACTTAAACCTAACTAACCTAAGGAATTCACACACATCCATGCCCGAGGCAGGATTCGAACCTCCGTTCGTAGCAGCAGCGCGGTTCTGGACTGAAGCGCCTAGAACCGCTCGGCCACAGCGGCTGGCTGTGGGTTTGATGACTGGCATAATGTCATGTTTGCAAGTGAACCACGGAGACCTGTTATGCCAGATACAATACAAGAAAGGCTGTGTCGACGTAAACCACGCGATACAAAGTGCCACCATGTTCAAGATGTGTCTTGTTTTTGATCGGTATTATGCGTGACTATCGTAAACCTTGGATACAATTTCGAGGGACGTTAACTGTTGGTGGATATAACAATGACGCTCATCGACCATTTCCACGACCCTTTGGCCACAATTGTAATGCTGAATTTATTTTCGTCAACAGCAATGCTCGTCGTCATCAACTTACTTCAGAGAAAAAGCTCATCACTGACCTGGATATCAATCACATAAATTGACCATCTCATTCAACGGGTGTGGACTGTATTGAGTATGCTAGAGGCAGGCTGAAAACGGCTGTGTTCTTTTCTTATCGTCCGCGGCATTCTCAGACACTGCAAGACCTTATTAAAGTTGCCAAGATGGAGGGGGACCTCTTTCCTCAAGATAACGTCAATGTATTGATCGCCAGCATGCCACTGCGTGCCGAAGACCTGAACAACACCAGACGCGTTCTCGCACGGCACTAAGAGATTTCATTTTATACTGTCAACGATATTAGCGCAGATGTGTAGCAGTTCTGTACCCAAGGAAGGGGCTAGGTATCATTAATAATTTGTGAGATAAGAATAAACTGGTACAAATGTCACATCCATAAATAATCATCGTTTTGTAAAGAATCAAAGTTACTTAACGTGTCAACTGTGAAGTGTAATTGGTTACACGTTGTATATGGTAAATCTCAAGTGCAGTGCAGCGAGGAACCTCAGATAGTTATTCCAGGAAGAGACATCAAGGGAATGAAACAATTGTGAATTTTGCATTTGAAGGTGAGAATACACACACACACACACACACACACACACACACACACACGAAGCATGGAATTTTCTCCGGAACCGCGTGACCGCTACGGTCGCAGGTTCGAATCCTGCTTCGGGCATGGACGTGTGTGATGTCCTTAGGATAGTTAGGTTTAAGTAGTTCTAAGTTCTAGGGGACTGATGACCACAGATGTTAAGTCCCATAGTGCTCAGAGCCATGGAATTTTCTGCAGAAACGCAGAAATATAGGAGATTAAGAATCTGGGATCTTAACAAATTGAAAAAGAAACAGCGGTTGCTGATAGTTTCAAAGAGAGCGTTAGGCGAAAATTGCGAGAAACGGCGAAAAGAAATAAAATAGATGAGATGAAATAGTGAAAGCAGCAGAAGATCAAATAACCAAGAAGACAACGCCCAGTAGAAATCCGTGCACAACAAACCACATATTGAATTCTATTGACGAAAGGAGGAAATGTTCAAATGCAGCAAATGAAGCAGTCGGATGAGAATACAGATGTCTAAAAAATTTGACTGGCATGAAGCAAAAAATGGCAAAGCGGGCGTGACTCGTGGAGAAATGCAAAGCGGTAGAGGCTGATATGACTATGAGAAAGATAAATCAATGCTTATACGAAAATTAAAGAAAATATATCCAGAACAAGTGAATACCTGGTGGTTATACTCATAATTCAAGTGGAGCAACTCACGCAGGTTCAGTGTGGGCTGTAATTATCGCGTGGCAGCGATACATGGTAGATATGCAAATGCGTTAATACGGAACCGATTGCTCATACTGAACAAAATGTGTAAGCGGCGATTAATAATAAAATCAACATTATGCCTTTCACATTTGTTTGATATTTTCTGCCCACGTACCGTTCCTGATACTTTACATATGGAAAGTTTTCTATACGAAGGACGGTCGAAAAGTTTCTAGCCTAAGAAATAAAGAATGACAGAAATTTCATAATACCAATTTATTTTTCAATATAATACCCGTATACACCAATACACTTACGGGCACGCTCAGATAACTTCTGCGAACCATTCAAATAAAAGGTCTTCGATTTCGAGTCCAACCAAGCGTTCACAGCACCGATCACTGCATCATCATTGTCAAATCGTCGTCCTTTGAGGTCTTTTTTTAGGTTTGGGTAAAGAAAAAAGTCTGATGGCGCCAAATCTAGAGAATTTGGCGGATGAAGTAACAATTGGAACCCGGAGTCACTCAGAGTTTCCAGTGTAGCGAGGGCTTTGTGCGCCGGTGCGTTGTCCTGATGCAAGACAATTCCGCGCGCCTATTTTCTGCGCCCTTTTTTCTTTATTTCTTCTCTCAAACGGCGCAGGAGGGTGCAATAATATGATGCATTGATGGTTACACCCTTTTGCAAGTACTCAATCGTAATTATCCCTTCCGCATCCTAGAATACAGATGCCATCACCTTACCGGCTGATTTTCGCACCTGGAATGTATTTGGGGTAGGGGATGAAGGATGTTTCCATTGTTGTGACTGGTGTGAACCCACGTTTCGTCCATTGTCACATACCTTGCCCATGGGAGGTTCCAAATGTCGTTTCAATGTGCTGCAACATTGTTCGACGATCCTGCAAAATCGTATCGTGAATTGCAGTCACTGTTTCATCAGTGGCAACTGTGACAGGCCTTCCGCTCCTTGGCTCATCTTCCACCCTCGTTCTACCACGTTTGAAGTCGGACAGCCAGTTTTTTGCTGTCCCTAAGTGTATTTCGCATGTTGTCCGCAATTTCCTTGAGCGTCTTTACCGTCAAATGAAGATATTCAATCACAGCAGAGGATTTTCTAGATATTCACCATTTTGCTTACACTACGGTATACAGCGTATCCTAGCGCTAAAACTAACGACGCTGGAGTCGCAAAATTTGACTTGCGTATCCACAAAGGGTCACCATAAAATTGTCCGCCCAGATAGCTGAGTGGTCAGCGTGATGGATTGCCGTCCTACGTGCCCGGGTTTGATTCCCAGCTGAGTGGGAGATTTTCTCCGCTCAGGGACTGTGTGTTGTGTTGTCTTCATGATCATTTCATCCCCATCCGGCGCGCAGGCCGCCCAATGTGGCGTCGAATGTAATAAGACCTGCGCCAAGACGGCCGGACCTGCCCCGCAAGGGGCCTCCCGGCCAATGATGACAAAGGCTCATTTCCATTTACCATAAAATTGGTGGTGTTGTTGTCCGAGACATTACGGTAACTATCTCGGGCTAGAAACTTTACGATCGCCTCTCGTACGTCTTTCTTGCACTCACAGTGCCAAATTTGCGCCTGGTGACGAAGACTGGAACTAATTCTTTTCCAACGTATATCAGTTCCGCATTAATGTATTAGAACACCTGCCAACTTTCGCTGCCAGTTGATAATTACAGCCCAAACTGGACCTGCTCTTTAATTATAACCACCCGATATATCGAAATGCAGTGTCGCTAATCTACAATGGAAAATGTGGCGCATTTTCTGACGTGCACAACTAATTTTCAACTTTAATTATAAACTTTTTTCTGTGGAATTGGAAAGAGTCTTCCAAGAGGACTTCAACAAGATAACAAGTGCGTATCGTGATGAAATATTGACAGGATAACGGCTGCAAACCAGTGTCCCGCCGTTAGGAGAAGAGGTCCCACAGACGTCTGCCGCACTATATCAAATGTAAGCAAACGCGTAACTCAGGTACGGTTCGTGTGTTGTATCTCTGCACCTAAAGTCCATCAGTCTGTGCTCTGCTGTTCCAGAGATCAGGCACCTGCTCGTGAAGCTATTCAGATTTCCTCAATGTGTCTGACAGTCGAAAAAGTGGATATGGTTTTCGTTCATGACGAATATTGCTAAACTGTGCTGATGTAAGATGATAAGTATCCTGATCATGCCACACCGTCACGTCTGCCTTAGGAAACAAACGCTATCAAGTGCTATTATGTCGTGCCACACAAGTACGGGGAACTACACTACTGGCCATTAAAATTGCTACACCATGAAGATGACGTGCTACAGACGCGAAATTTAATCGACAGGAAGAAGATGCTGTGATATGCAAATGATTAGCTTTTCAGAGCATTCACACAAGGTTGGCGCCGGTGGCGACACCTACAACGTGCTGACATGAGGAAAATTTTCCAACCGATTTCTGATACACAAACAGCAGTTGACCGGCGTTGCCTGGTAACGTTGTTGTGATGCATCGTGTAAGGAGGAGAAATGCGTACCACCACGTTTCCGACTTTGATAAAGGTCGGATTGTAGCCTATCGCGATTACGGTTTATCGTATCGCGACATTGCTGCTCGCGTTGGTCGAGATCCAATGACTGTTAGCAGAATATGGAATCGGTGGGTTCAGGAGGGTAATACGGAACGCCGTGCTGGATCCCTACGACCTCGTATCACTAGGAGGAGGAGGAGATTACTGTTTAACGTCCCGTCGACAACGAGGTCATTAGAGACGGAGCGCAAGCTCGGGTTGAGGGAAGGATGGGGAAGGAAATCGGCCGTGCCCTTTCAAAGGAACCATCCCGGCATTTGCCTGAAGCGATTTAGGGAAATCACGGAAAACCTAAATCAGGATGGCCGGAGACGGGATTGAACCGTCGTCCTCCCGAATGCGAGTCCAGTGTGCTAACCACTGCGCCACCTCGCTCGGTGTACCACTAGCAGTCGAGATGACACGTATCTTATCCGCATGGCTGTAATGGGTCGTGCAGCCACGTCTCGATCCCTGAGTCAACAGATGATGACGTTTGCAAGACAACAACCATCTGCACGAAAAGTTCGACGACGTTTGCAGCAGCATGGACTATCAGCTCGGAGACCATGGCTGCGGTTACCCTGGACGCTGCATCACAGACAGGAGCGCTTGCGATGGTGTACTCAACGACGAACCTGGGTGCACGAATGGCAAAACGTCATTTTTTCGGATGAATCCAGGTTCTGTTTACAGCATCATGATGGTCGCATCCGTGTTTGGCGACATCGCGGTGAACGCACATTGGAAGCGTGTATTCGTCATCGCCATACTGGCGTATCACCCGGCGTGATGGTATGGGGTGCCATTGGTTACGCGCCTCGGTCACGTCTTGTTCGCATTGACGGCACTTTGACAATGGACGTTACATTTCAGATGTGTTACGACCCGTGGCTCTACCCATCATTCGATCCCTGCGAAACACTATATTTCAGCGGGATAATGGACGACCGCATGTTGCAGGTCCTGTACGGGCCTTTGTGGATACAGAAAATGTTCGACTGCTGCCCTGGCCAGCACATTGTCTAGATCTCTCCCCAATTGAAAACGTCTGGTCAATGGTGGCCGAGCAACTGGGTCGCCACAATACGCCAGTCACTACTCTTGATGAACTGCGGTATCGTGTTGAAGCTGCATGGGCAGTTGTACCTGTACACGCCATCCAAGCTCTGTTTGACTCAATGCCCAGGCGTATCAAGTCCGTTATTACGGCCAGAGGTGGTTGTTCTGGGTACTGATCTTTCAGGATCTATGCACCCAAATTGCGTGAAAATGTAATCACATGTCAGTTCTAGTATAATATATTTGTCCAATGAATACCCGTTTGTCATCTGCATTTCTTCTGGGTGTAGCAATTTAAATGGCCAGTAGTGTATAACTACATACATATTCTGCAAGTCACCGTAAGGTGCGTAATGGAGGGTGCCTTGTAATACTACTAATATCGTCCTTCCCTGTTCCACTCGCTAACGGAGAGAGGGAAAAATAACTTCCCTATGAGCTGTAATTTCTGTAATCTTCTCGTAGTGGTCCTTACGTGAAATGTACGTTGGCGCCAGTAGAATTGTTCTGCAATCAGCCTCAAATGATGGTTCTTTTCTCAGTAGTGTTTCACGAATGAAACTCGCCTTTTTTCCTGGGAGTCCTATTTTGAGTTCATGGAGCATTTCCCTAATACTCACTTCTTGATCGAATCTAACGGTAACAAACCTAGCAGCAAGTCTTTGAATTACTTCGACGTCTTCCTTTAATCTGACCTGATGGGAATTTCAAGAACTGGAGCAATACTCAATGATGGATCGCACTAGTATTCTGTACACGGTCTCCACTATACATGAGCTACACATCCCTAGAATTCTCCCAATAAACCGAAGTTGACCATACTGAAGCCATCATGTCAAAGCAGAGTTCTAAGAAGTACACTTCCTCTCACATGCCTTCCATGTTTTGCTAAAACACTCGCGACATTCGATATCTTTCAGCTGCACGACATTAAATTTGCGGTATCCCCGTGCTCGATAGGCTTTTTGGCGTTCCATATTCAATATCATTATACACTCCTGGAAATGGAAAAAAGAACACATTGACACCGGTGTGTCAGACCCACCATACTTGCTCCGGACATTGCGAGAGGGCTGTACAAGCAATGATCACACGCACGGCACAGCGGACACACCAAGAACCGCGGTGTTGGCCGTCGAATGGCGCTAGCTGCGCAGCATTTGTGCACCGCCGCCGTCAGTGTCAGCCAGTTTGCCGTGGCATACGGAGCTCCATCGCAGTCTTTAACACTGGTAGCATGCCGCGACAGCGTGGACGTGAACCGTATGTGCAGTTGACGGACTTTGAGCGAGGGCGTATAGTGGGCATGCGGGAGGCCGGGTGGACGTACCGCCGAATTGCTCAACACGTGGGGCGTGAGGTCTCCACAGTACATCGATGTTGTCGCCAGTGGTCGGCGGAAGGTGCACATGTCCGTCGACCTGGGACCGGACCGCAGCGACGCACGGATGCACGCCAAGACCGTAGGATCCTACGCAGTGCCGTAGGGGACCGCACCGCCACTTCCCAGCAAATTAGGGACACTGTTGCTCCTGGGGTATCGGCGAGGACCATTCGCAACCGTCTCCATGAAGCTGGGCTACGGTCCCGCACACCGTTAGGCCGTCTTCCGCTCACGCCCCAACATCGTGCAGCCCGCCTCCAGTGGTGTCGCGACAGGCGTGAATGGAGGGACGAATGGAGACGTGTCGTCTTCAGCGATGAGAGTCGCTTCTGCCTTGGTGCCAATGATGGTCGTATGCGTGTTTGGCGCCGTGCAGGTGAGCGCCACAATCAGGACTGCATACGACCGAGGCACACAGGGCCAACACCCGGCATCATGGTGTGGGGAGCGATCTCCTACACTGGCCGTACACCACTGGTGATCGTCGAGGGGACACTGAATAGTGCACGGTACATCCAAACCGTCATCGAACCCATCGTTCTACCATTCCTAGACCGGCAAGGGAACTTGCTGTTCCAACAGGACAATGCACGTCCGCATGTATCCCGTGCCACCCAACGTGCTCTAGAAGGTGTAAGTCAACTACCCTGGCCAGTAAGATCTCCGGATCTGTCCCCCATTGAGCATGTTTGGGACTGGATGAAGCGTCGTCTCACGCGGTCTGCACGTCCAGCACGAGCGCTGGTCCAACTGAGGCGCCAGGTGGAAATGGCATGGCAAGCCGTTCCACAGGACTACATCCAGCATCTCTACGATTGTGTCCATGGGAGAATAGCAGCCTGCATTGCTGCGAAAGGTGGATATACACTGTACTAGTGCCGACATTGTGCATGCTCTGTTGCCTGTGTCTATGTGCCTGTGGTTCTGTCAGTGTGATCATGTGATGTATCTGACCCCAGGAATGTGTCAATAAAGTTTCCCCTTCCTGGGACAATGAATTCACGGTGTTCTTATTTCAATTTCCAGGAGTGTATAAGCAGCATGGTCGGAAAAGCTTGTCGGTCACACTTCTGTCTGCGATACTCTGTTTTTCAAGTTGTCAGAGACGTAGATCCTGTCTAAAAATCTCGCTGAAGAGTTCGTAATGAAAGTCGAGCCAGGAGCGTCGGCGTTTTGAAACTCCCACGTGTCAGATAGTCTAAACTCTTTCACTATGTATGCTAACTCTGTGGACGTGTTAAAATTCGGAACCTGATCTTTGGGATTTAAAACAAAGTAGAAGTGTCCCGCAGTTATGATAATATCATGGCGCATAACGTACAGGGGAGCAATTTCGTGTTTCAAAAACTCTGCTCTACTGCGTCGAATGTTGCTTCCGGACGGTGCGTAGATATTGATGGTTCTCGAGTTACATAATATGCAAGCAATGCCTGTACCCTTAGGAATAGTTTCACGTCGTTAACAACAATTCCCCCTTTGGTTAGTATAGCTGCTCCTAGTTCACTTCCATGTTCAGAGTTAAAAACAGCATTATACCCATGTACCTCATTCAATTCAATGTCTTTTACTTCTTGAAGTAAGGCAAAGTCGATACAGGCGGTATATAAAAAAAATTTCAGGTTATTCATCTTCAGTGAACTTCTAATACTGTTTATATTCAAGGCTACAATTCGGCAAGCTTGAAAAGGGATCGTAATTTTTGCTCATTGTTGATTTAAGAGCTTTCATCACTGCCAGCCATGCTTTGATATTTTTAATATGTATGTGACACACAACCACTTCTCACTCTCTGATCCGTTAGAGACAGACTTTTACTACCTAACAGAGCCATCGTAGAGTCAGTCTTTGCTCCGTCAGAAAGTGCCGGTGTTTCGTTCATCTCTGCGTCCTCGATTGGTTCGTAATCCCAGTTCCCTTGAGTGATAGGATTGTTTGCATTTTGTCCGAGGTCACGAGGAGTCTGTTCAGTCAAATGGTTATTGGTTGCTACTGCAATGTGGCTCAAGTTAGCAGGGGTGGAATCAGTTTTGGTGGATGTACTGGTGGATTGTGGACGAGGGTTCCCACAGATCCATCATTGATTCTATTACCTATTTATTTCGCCTTTACACGCATTAGCGGAGCAAGTTGCTCAGCCCCTTCATGCGCAAGTCTCTACTTTTTGTTTATTCTAGAGCAAAGGCTTTTTGGTGCAGGCCGTGAAGAGTCCGCTTCAGTTTCCTGGTCCTGATCAGAAATATAAGCCTCAGAAGATGCTGATTCAGGAACTTTTGAGTTATTTGGGATGTTGGTGATTGGAACTTTAGTCACAGGTTCTGTGAGCTGTGGTTTGATCAAGGACGCCTGCGCAGTTTAGGTGGTCTCCATTGGAATGTCACTTGCACTAACATTGTCATTCGTGAGTTTCCTCGAAATAGGGGTGGGTGGTCCCTGTTCAGTGACAGCCGCCACCGTAGTGTTCTCTGGTATGGTAGCTGTTGGAGCATTCGTCACAGGTTCTGTCGGTTTCGGTGTGGTCAGGCACACCTTCGCAGTATCTATGGTCTCCTTCGGAGTGACTCTTTCACAAACACTGTCATTCGGGATCGTTGCTGTTATTGTGGTGGGTGGCTTCTGTCCTGTAGCAGCCGCTGCTTAATTTAAGGGTACAATGGTCGTATCCGCGGGTCTTCACTGCTTCGCCGGCCGGCAGCTGGGCTACGCGCCTCTGTGTATAGACTAATTGGGCGCGCACATGACCCGTTCCCCCGCATCCGTTGTGGGTTGCCCGCCTGAGATAACTATCGCTCTATATCTGCACACATTAATTTAGAACGAACTACGTCGTTGTAGATCAACTTTTAGATGTCTCATGCCGTTCAACACAGGTAACCTGCAGGCATTGGACCACTTCTCGGCAATGTTACTTACGGATGTAGTGAGTACGTACATATTAGTTCGTATAAGGTACTAAACTTTTGGAGAACAGAGTTCAAAATTTATGGTACATCAACAAATTAAGACTTTAAAGGAAATTTTATTTATTTAAAAAATGAAAATAAAAACATTATAAAAGTTGGATATACATCAGTTAGCAAAATGTCACTAGATTGCAATTACATATTTCCAGAATTTATACATTGTGAAAATTGTAGAAACAATTTCTATCTGGTACAAAACACAAATAGGTGTCACATTTGGTACACATTACTTTTGTTATTTTTTGACATTCATTATATTCACATCTGGCAGATTTTTCGCAGTAGTTGCGCCAGTGATCGAGTCTGTCCTTCCTGATGTCTGCATTTGCTGTATTTGGATGCCTTCTTTTTTTGGTGCCACTGCCTGGTGAACTATCCAGCGATTGCCTCTTGGATGGTTTTCCTGACCAGCATAAGGATTCAGCAATATCAAGCTTGAAATCAAACAAAGCCATCTGGGTTTTCTCTTCAATACAATTTTCATGACAAGCTTTCTTGTAAAGTAGCCAAGCAACGACACAACTATGTCCAGTAAATGGAAGAACAGTCACATGTAATATTTATTTGACCCGATTTTCGTTCTGTACAGAGCTAATAAGGAGCCAATAGTGTCAACACCTCGCATAAAGTTGTTGTACTCCTTCACAATCTCTCGGCATTGTATTTGAATATGTTGCTTTGTTTCTTTGTCATATCTTGCAACCTGGCTTTCTGGGTATTTACCTGAAAAGGTCCCCAGAAGGCTGACACACCTGTTGTATTGCCATTTCACAAGAATCAGGTCATATCCAGAAACTGATGCAGTGGATTCAACAGATGTGCCTCTTCACTGCTTGTTCATTTCAGCATCGGATGGCATCTTATTGTTTCCCACTCTATTCAACTGTACTGTTCCCAGACTGAATACCACATTTTACCAGCTCAACTTGAAGCTCTGGACTACAGAACCAGTTATCATAGCACAGTTTATGATTTTTGTGCTTTGGTATTCTTTCAGCCAATCTAAGCACTACATTTCCACTGGCATTTACATTAGGAAGATGACTGGGTTGATTGATTGGTGCAGAATAGACTTCAATATCATAAATAATACCACTGGCACTACCACCCCACTTCTTTGGTTTCTTGGGATTATACTGTTTCAAGCTACTGTGACCTTTGAACGGCACAATTTGTTCGTCCACTGCAAGGTGTTCTTCAGTTGGTATTTTTGATAAATTTTTTCGCAGCGTCTCGCTTACCATTCTAACCTTGAACAGTCTGTCAGGTGCAGAATGTTGCTGAGTATTGTCAGCAAAATGTAAATATCTCTCTATTTGTTCCCATCTGCGTAGCGTCATTACATCAGACACTTGTTTCACACCACATTTCTTGTTCCAGTA
The DNA here is from genome assembly GCF_021461385.2 of Schistocerca piceifrons. Lineage (NCBI taxonomy): Eukaryota > Metazoa > Arthropoda > Insecta > Orthoptera > Acrididae > Schistocerca > Schistocerca piceifrons. The sequence goes on along the minus strand of NC_060149.1, from coordinate 418,480,750 downwards.
TCTTCTGTTCCCAGGTATAGCGATCAGTGACATGTAGAATACAATACCAATAAATTGTTCAATTTCAGTAGAGGTAACACTGAAGGTGTTGGCCACATCACACTGCTTCGAATACAGATTTGTTTGATGACATATGTAGTCAATGATACTTGAGTCAAAAATCTTTTTGAAGTACGTTAGTGGTGAAAATACTTCTGTAGATGGTGTAATTTCTCCAGTCCAAACAGGAGAAGGAAATACAGATTTTACAGTGTTCCTCTTTCAAGGAAGGTTCAATTTCGGCACATTACAACGAGATGGAGATTGTGCCTGAGGAAGATTATCACCAACTTCAGGTTCAACTATCTGCTCTGTGTTTGAAACACAAGGCACTCCTACTTCATCTGGCTCATCACAGTTTTCTTCACTGCTGCTACTGTCACCTGATTGTGAGCCTGAAAAGTAGAGTATGAATAACATGTCATCAGAAACTGAACAAGGGGTGGTGCTGGGAAACTATATAAAGCTGACTAGGCTACAATGCTGGCCTACGTCACAGTCACAATTTTTTAGATAAAAAGCATGGAATACATTTGGGACATCAACAATTGATATATTGTCACGAGAAAAAGAACACACATGAAAAGAACTGTAAAGAGTTGTATATTAGAGCAGTAAATGTTGCCACTGTAGCGAAAATCCAATCAACTTCTCATATTGATGTAACTGTTTATGTGATTTTTTTATGAAAATTGCTAGTGAATTTCTAGCTCACCTGTAAGCGTTGAACGTAGGTTTTATCCAGATCACTGTCAAAACAGTCCTCGTCACTGCTTTCTGGAGGAATATAGCTTCTCCCTTGTCTTTTTCCGTAAAATAAACGGGTATCCATGTTTACTTCACGTATTGTCCACTTTTACCTTTACTGCACACTGTTCATTCAAATACACACGCACAAAAGTTTGAATAAAAAGCAAAGAAACAATTATTTCGAAAGAAACAATACGTTTATAGCTTTTGTTGATTCTTCCAATAGAAACACGGCGAAAGAAAAGCTCGAAAGACACGTCACTCATGAATAAATAAATTCCAATAATCGCACGCCCAGAGACCCACAACCTTCTAGACATAACAACAGTTCTGCGAACTTTTACTCAACTGCTGTAAGCAGATGATGCTATCTGACGTGATACACGAAAAACACAGATGTATATCTGCGTATACACTGCACGTCAGTGGCACAGTTACATTACATGAGCCAGTACAGAGTTCTGAAAATATGTATATTTAAATATACACAGTGCAATGGTGACTTTCCCATAACTCGAGACTACTGCATTAATATATTCAGCAGGCACTTCAAACGCACTCAAAAATTCTGACAGTTCTGATTTCTAATCCGGCATGTGAAACACTAACATAACCAATATTGCCATCACAGTGTTTTTTGTGCATTCCTCAGTTTCACAAAACAGACACTAGTGATAATCGACATATGGATTCCAATAAGATGGTCAAAATTCAGTTTCTGTTCTTCTTCTAGGAACTTGTCAACCTTAAAGGTCTAATATAATTTCCATCGAAAATAAACTTCAGAGTGTCTTTCCTACTCAGCTGAGCCATCGCGGTATTTTCTACTGTTCAAACGATTCCAAATACTGACAGCTGTAAGCAGCAAGGCACACAAACTCACCAAGCTCCGAGCGAGGTCGGCGCAGTCCACTGCAGACAACCGCTCACCACCTCTGCCGCCGGCGAACTGGTCGGTAGGAGGTGGGATATTTTTGACAGTAGAAAACTACAATATGGTAAAGCACAAAACTGTTACATAGTTTTTCCAGTTTCAGTTTTCATCAGTACGCACACCAAAGAACTTATAATATTCTATGCTTTGGGTTGGGTTCGGTTGTTTGGGAGAAGGTCATCGGTCTCATCGGATTAGGGAAGGACGGGGTAGGAAGTCGGCCGTGCCCTTTCAGAGGAACCATGCCAGCATTTGCCTGGAGCGATTTAGGGAAATCACGGAAAACCTAAATCAGGACGGTCGGACGCGGGATTGAACCGTCGTCCTCCCGAATGCGAGTCCAGTGTGCTAACCACTGCGCCGCCTCGCTCGGTTTCTATGCTTTTTACAAGAGCGTGCTGAAAGTAAAGCCTCGGAATTTTTTATGTGAAAACCCTTTAAGCTTTTTAAATATAACAAACGTTTTTAGCATTCTACATCTTTATTCTTCATGTCTGCACATTTTCAGCGCTCTGCCGCAAGAGGGTTCTGAATTGTAGTGTGTCGCATGACTGTGTAAACTAACTATGTCGGTGCGTGAGAAACAGCGTGCTGTAATCGATTTTCGAAATCTAAGAGTTCGTCCACACATGGAGCACCCTCTCCTTTAGTATGACAATGTCACATCACACACGAGCGCTGCGACATCGGCAACAATCCGGTTGCTTGGGTCCACCGTCATCGATCATCCTGCATAGATTCCCGACTTGGCCTCATCAGATTTTCATCTGTTACCGGAACTTAAAGAGCACCTTCGAGGACATCACTTGGACAGTGATGAAGCGGTGCAAGCAGAGCTGAGGTTGTGTCAAACGTTCTACAGTGACAGTATGAACAAACCGGTCTCTCGTTGAGAGAAGTGTTTCATCGCCAAGGCGAATATGTTGAGAAATAAATATATAGACATGAATAACAAAGATGTAGAATGTTGATAACGTTTGTTTTTTTTAAAACAACTTTAAGGCTTTTCATATAATAGTTCGGAGACATTACTCTCCCTCACACCTTTGTGTGATTTCTTGTTGGTATAGAAAGTTAATTGGAGGCAGGGTAATTTTGAAAGTGGAAAAACTGTGTGAACTGTGTATTTTCAACGTTTAAAGCTAGCTCATTCGTGCAAAACCATATAATAAATCTAACAGTCTCTGTTGGTCGTTCTACTCATCATAGACTAATTATGTTCGTAACCACTGATGGTATGTACGCGTACAAAATTACGCCTACATCGGACCATTCCTTCCGGATGATTCACTTTGTTTGTCAGTCAGAGTATGTACCTATTATCGATGAAATCTTGTTTTCGTGGAGTTTTTATCTTTTTTTTCTTTTTTACTCAACGTACTCTTTGTGGATGAATTGAGCTTTTCCTCAGATAGGTCCACTGAACCTGAGAAAATAAATTAACATAGCACAGCAGTCCCCTACGTCTACGAAGAGGATTAACGATAAATAAACCGTTGTCTGAGAAGAATATCTACATATACATCAACGTGATTAATCTGCCTCTTGGCAGAGGCTTCAATGAACCACCTTCAAGCTGTCTCTCTACCGTTCCACTCTCGAACGGCGCGCGGGAAAAACGAGCACTTAAATTTTTCTGTGCGGGCCCTGATTTCTCTTATTTTATCGTGATGATCATTTCTCCCTATGTAGGTGGGTGCCTATAGAATGTTTTCGCAATCAATCGAAATTTCGTGAGAAGGTCCCGTCGCAACGAAAAACGCCTTTGTTTTAACGATAACCACTCCAATACACGTATCATGTCTGTGGCACTATCTCCCCTGTTTCGCGATAATTCAAAACGAGCCGCCCTTCTTTGTACTTTTTCGATGTCATCCGTCAGTCCCACCTGGTACGGATCCCACACAGGATAGCAATACTCCAGAATAGGGAGGACAAGCGTGGTGTAAGCAGTCTCTTTAGTGGACCTGTTGCACCTTCTAAGTGTTCTGCCAATGAATCGCAGTCTTTGGTTTGCTCTATCCACAACATTATCTATGTGATAGTTCAAATTTAGGTTATTTTTAATTGTAATCCCTAAGTATTTAGTGGAATTTATAGCCTTCAGATTTGTGTGACTTACCGCGTAATCGAAATTTAGTGGATTTCTTTTAGTACTCATGTGAATAGCTTCACACTTTTCGTTATTCAGTGTCAATTGCCACTTTTCGCACCATACAGATATCTTATCTAAATCATTTTGTAATTCGTTTTGGTCATCTGATGACTTTAGATGACGGTAAATGACAGCATCATCTGCAAACAATCTAAGACGCCTACTAAGATTGTCTCCTGTGTCGTTAATATGGATCAGGAACAATAGAGGCTCTATAACACTTCCTTGGGGAACGCTGGATATTACTTCTGTTTTACTCGATGACTTTCCGTCTATTACTACGAACTGTGACCTATCTGACAGGAAATCACGGATCCAATCGCACAACTGAGGCGATATTCCATAGGCACGCAGAAGACGCTTATGAGGAACGGTGTCGAAAGCCTTCTGGAAATGTAAAAACATGGAATTAATTTGACATCCCCTGTCGATAGTACTCCTTACTCCATGAGTATAAAGAGCTCGCGATGCTGCCTGCGTTAAATGCATATGATATGGATAGAGAGGCAGCTGCTGTATAGGTGAACAACACGGCTGCTTCATTGGTGGACCCCTTACCTCAAGTCTATCCACGAGAATTCACTATTCCAAGTGTGTATACGAATAAGACAGAAGCGCCTCTCTTTTCCATCTTTCCATTGGTCAAGTCACACTAATAGCAAGCAAAGAAGCGCATTTGGACTTGTATTTGGATTGAGAAAGGTGCCAATCTCTATTTGAAGCTTGAGACTACTGTCGCAATGATCCATCCTTGCCCAAACCGACCTTATTTTCCGTCTCTTTCGATGATGACGGGACGTTAAATCCTAAACTTCCTTTTTTGTCAAATAAATTATCTTGATCCGGTAGCTGTAGGTGAGGCTAAAATTTCATGATGAATCAGAGCGGCCTGGAATATATGACCAGTTGAACTGTATTTTTTAACAAACGACCATTCAGCTACAGATCTGCAATAACAACAAACTATTGACACCTTATAGCTGGTGAGGCTGTGGTCATATGGAAGTTGTGCAGTAAATCATCGTGTTGCCATTTGTCATAGGAAATACAAAGTTTTGGAAAAAAATATATCTAGAGTTTTCCTATCTCTTTTTGCATCTGTTGGTAGTCACCTCCTGAAGTTTGCTCGAAAAATTATGATTCGCCTCATGTAGGAGTCATTAATTGTCCTTACCTAACAGCTAAATAAAATTTTAGGATCTTTAGAGGTAAGAAGAATACCAGCATGCTACGGCATCGTAGAAAGGTAAAACACTGAGTGGAAATCTATTTGAACGCTATTGTGCTGCGAAAATATCTGGTGTCGGATGAAAGCTCACCTTTAAATCAGCCGCACTGCCCATGCCGACAGTATTGTACGACGATGTATGCAGGAATGAGAAGATACGCATTATACGACATGGAAACCAAGTCCGCTACAGATAGAGAATTTTTCAGCACCCGCTGACATGCAGAATCATCATCACACCTAGAGAGATAAAGTAGTTGTCAAACTTTCGGCCTATTTTGAGCATCCAAGAAGATTCAGTTTACATGAGTCGAAATTACAGAGACAGCTGCCTGTGCCGTTCGACTTGGCCTCTTGTCATTGTCTGACACCCTGTCTCATTTAAATCTTATCAATTATGACACTCTGTAAGCTTTCGTACTTGTTGAAAATAATCAGATACCACTAATGCGTGTCAATGAGGTTTTGTGGTTTCGCCTTGCTCTATCATTTGAAGTGGAAGTCAGTCCCACTCCCGGCTTTCTGTGAAGTGACGTCAAAACGACGTGTCACTCGATCCGACCACGAAACTGGATAGCAGTCGACCCAGAAAGCGGCGGGTGACGCCAGCTTCTCCCGTGGACGAGTGGATTGTCGGAGATAGCAAAATAATTCGAATAAAAGCGTTTCTGGCAAGGAGAATATAAATGTCATTGCTGCATGTCTAAAAATGTGTACCATGTCAAGTGCACTTTTGTTTGAAACGTGAACTAACGGATTTTGATGTGGTTTACGCTGGAACAGCGGCAAAGACCCGCATTAGGATTGCATTTTATCATTTTACGTACGGAATTCACATCTGTGTTGTGCCCGTTGCCACCACGTTCGTAAATAACATTTATTTGAGATACCATTAACTGGTGCTTCCTTCACGCTAATGTGTGGAAGATGTGATTACAGTTTTACACAGTGACGGAAAGAAGAAAGGAAAATTGAGTTTAACATCCCGTCGACATCGAGGTCATTACTGACGGAGCACAAGCTCGGATGGTACCAAGGACAGGGAAGGAATTTGGCCGTGCACTTTCAAACGAACCATCCCTGCATTTTCCTGGAGTGATTTAGGGAAATCACAGAGAACCTAAATCTGGATGGCCGGACGAGGGTTTGAACCGTCGGCCTCCCGAATGCGAGCCCAGTGTGCTAACTACTGCACCACCTCGCTCTGTGTCACTGTGACGCAGTTAGCTTGAAAATGCCCAAGGGGACGAATTAGCTAGTAGAGAAAAAAAATGAAATAAAGTGTGTACACAACATCAAAACATTACGAACAATTTTTCCACATCTACCTCATCGTCATTATCTCTCTGACTTATACACCGCAGTAAATCCCCCCTCCCCCCTCCCCCCTCTCTCTCCCCCTCTCTTTTTCCATGTATGTAAATATTGTAACGCCTCGTTATCTAATTTCACCGCATATGTGAGCATACAACAGCGAAAAATTGTATACAATATTTTCACATCTGCCTCAGCATCATCATCATTATCTCTCTGATCTACAATTTGTTTCTGTACTACCGATAAGCAAGCTGCGTATAGTTCAGTAAATAATACAGACAATTTACATGTGAAAATATTTAATTTTGGGGTCCAGTGTGTACGTAAAACGTGTTACACACTCAAACGTTAGTCATCAAAATTTGCTGCTTACTCTATACGTTTTATCAGTAGTGCCAGTTTGAAAGCTGCGTGTATTTTTGTCATTTTACAGAAAAATTGTATTATGACGGTGTAGTCATGAGTCTTTTGTGCTCGAAGTCCTTCGTATTTTTAGAAATAATCTTATTTTGCTGCAAAGTTCGAATCCGAGATTGTTTATTGTACTTGTGTGTTATGATAAGCAGCCTGAGTGTGTTTTTGTATTCATAATCGTTACTTATTATTCTAAATAATTTTACTTCTGCGGCAAAGATTACATTTTAGAGATATCGCCCTTACAACAGCGAAAAATTGTATACAATATTTTCACATCTGCCTCAGCATCATCATCATTATCTCTCTGATTTACACACTTCAGTAAATTTTTAATTTCTCTCTCTCTCTCTCTCTATCTCTATCTCTCTCTCTCTCTCTACCTATCTTTCAACCTCTATGTAATGATTACTTTATTGAGGCAACAATAATATATTACAGGAAGAATGAAGGAATACAGTTTTACCCCAGTAGCTACCAGCCCCAAATAACTGACATCTCCATACACCCAGTAGCTGAGATACACTGCTCCCGCGCCCGGGTTCCCGGGTTCGATTCCCGGCGGGGTCAGGGATTTTCTCTGCCTCGTGATGACTGGGTGTTGTGTGCTGTCCTTAGGTTAGTTAGGTTTAAGTAGTTCTAAGTTCTAGGGGACTGATGACCATAGATGTTAAGTCCCATAGTGCTCAGAGCCATTTGAACCATTTTTTGAGATACACTGCCTATACACCCTGTCGGCTTCTGGTGGGAACAGGTTTTGTCTAGATAAATCTCAACTTATTGGATAATCGCTTTTGACTGTCGGAACCAGCTGCGACTTGCCAGAATAAGTATCAACTTGCTTAGTTGATATGACATTTAGACTTCCTGATGTCTATACATGCACATTGACACGGGCTCCTAGTATGTCATATTTCACTGTGTCTAGATAAATGCACACATAGGGTAATGACATTCACCCTGTAAACTGACCATCATTGCCCCCCACCCAGTAATATCTAGGGGGTGACGGCAGTCACTTTGTCAACTGATGATCATTGCCCACGTAAAGGTCTCTGGAGCTAATTGCACTCACCCACAATTTTAGTGTAACATGACGGTGTCACTTCTCAAAGCTAGTCAGAACTGGTCGGAATTAGGCAGAAGTACTTGAAATTATTTGGAAGCATTGGTAACTCGTTGAGTGTGGTAAGTTCGGTCATGCTAAGATGTCTATGTATGCTTATCCAGGGTAATGGTAGTCACGCTACAAATTGACCATCATTACTCCCACCTTGTAAATCGGTTTATGTCAACTACCACCGCTTTGACAGCATAGAATTATCAGCATAATATGACAAAGGTTTTGTAATTTATGATAAAATTAATACCCTAGGGTGGAATCGCTATAATTTTTGAGTGGCTTTAAAAAGCATAGCAACCATTGTTTCTTATCTAAATGAATGCGTATTACTTCTGTTCAGTCTGCTGTTTTGTCAAAGTATCTTACAGTTTCCACTGTGTAACAGCAGATGATGACAAACGCTAATACACTAGCACTGTAATATTTGCTGACTGTAATATAAGTTTCAGAGACGAATTTTTGAGTAATTGAGACATTGTTTACTTTGGTAATTCTCACCGCCAATTGCACTTTAAGTTTGGAGTTACATCAACATCAGTGCACATTTGTTATTTTCAATGTTGTAAAATTAATTTTTTTGTATTTTGATGAATTTAATGTGTGGTACAAAGATCTAACTACGGTCTTCTACTGATCTACAATTTGTTTCTGTACTACCGATAAGCAAGCTGCGTATAGTTCAGTAAATAATACAGACAATTTACATGTGAAAATATTTAATTTTGGGGTCCAGTGTGTACGTAAAACGTGTTACACACTCAAACGTTAGTCATCAAAATTTGCTGCTTACTCTATACGTTTTATCAGTAGTGCCAGTTTGAAAGCTGTGTGTATTTTTGTCAGAAAAATTGAATTATGACGGTGTAGTCATGAGTCTTTTGTGCTCGAAGTCCTTCGTATTTTTAGAAATAATCTTATTTTGCTGCAAAGTTCGAATCCGAGATTGTTTATTGTACTTGTGTGTTATGATAAGCAGCCTGTGTGTGTTTTTGTATTCATAATCGTTACTTATTATTCTAAATAATTTTACTTCTGCGGCAAAGATTACATTTTAGAGATATCGCCCTTCCCCATCTCTGTCTTGCTCCACCTTTATCTCTGGACACGACCGAGCGAGGTGGTGTCGTGGTTAGCACACAGGGCTCGCATTCGGCAGGACGATGGTTCAAACCCGCGCCCGACCATTCAGTTTTCGGTGTTCCGTGATTTCCTTAAGTCGCTCGGGGAAAATGCGAGAATGGTTCCTTTGAAATGTCACGGCTAATTTCCTTCACCATTCTTGACACAATCCGAGCTTGTGTTCCCTCTCTAATGACCTCATGTCGACGGGATCTTAAACCCAATATTTCTTCCTTCCTTCTTCTTTGGACATGCCCAACCCTGTCTTATTCCACCACCACCAACTTTGGTCATGTTGTGAGTAATGTAAACATTGCAGAGGTTCTCTCAACTTTATTACAAAAATGTATTACAAATATATATATAACGTTTATAAAATGTATTACAAACATATCTATTGCATCAAATATAAATATACTAAATATATTTATTACATATATATATATATATATATATATATATATATATATGTGTGTGTGTGTGTGTGTGTGTGTGTGTGTGTGTGTGTGTGTGTTTTACATGACATACTTTGATTAGATTTTAGTGTTATTGAGTAACTGACTGTAGGTAATACAGTCTTCAAAAGTACTGGTGTGGCTTGGTAAAATGGTTACCATCAGCTTCCTGCCGCCGTTGAATAAGCAGCTGCCAGCAGCAAGTCGTATACTCTTAGCTCACTTATTTGTTACATAGTTTAATTCTTAATTTCTTTGCATGTTTTTGATACTTGCATTGTTTAATTCATAAATTTCAGGCGTATTATAGTATTTGTGAGTTGTAGCATCGCGTTTTAGTACCTGAATAGTGTAAAATCGCGTAGTCTCATTCCGCCGCCGAGCAGTGTGTCAGCAGTGCGCAAGTAGCAGCATTACTGCATTTAATAGGCAATCTTGTATTTTAATAACCGTTTAAATTTTGTGTCGAATTCTTTGTGCTCTCTGTAGATTAGTTCAGACGTTCTTTGCAGAACATTTTTTAGCATGGATAGGGACCGCAACTGCTGTGTTCGGATGCAGGCTGAGTTGGCATCCCTTCTCTCCCAGCTTCAGGCAGTGTTGGCTTCGGTCACACAGCTTAAGGCTGTTGCCAATGTGCATCACTGTGGGGGTCCGGATGGGGGTTTGTCGGGGACGGCCAGCTCGTCCCACGCATCCCCTGATCGGACTACGACAGTGGCTGCCCGGGATACAGCCCACATTGAGGCTGATCCCTCACCTGTGGTAGAGTGGGAGGTCGTCTCAGGTGTGGCAGGGGGCGAAAAGACATTCCAGAGGGCTGAACGGAAGGCCTCTCCAGTTTGTTTGACGAATCGGTTTCAGGCTCTGTCTCAGGTAGATACTGATTTTCGGCCGGACATGGCTTCTTGTCCTGTTCCAGAGGTTGCCCCTCAGTCTGCAAGATCCGGGCGGTCGCAGAGGGTGGGCTTACTGGTAGTTGGGAGCTCCAACGTCAGGCGCGTAATGGGGCCCCTTAGGGATATGGCAGCAAGAGAGGGGAAGAAAACCAATGTGCACTCCGTGTGCATACCGGGGGGAGTCATTCCAGATGTGGAAAGGGTCCTTCCGGATGCCATGAAGGGTACAGGGTGCACCCATCTGCAGGTGATCGCTCATGTCGGCACCAATGATACGTGTCGCTATGGATCGGAGGAAATCCTCTCTGGCTTCCGGCGGCTATCTGATTTGGTGAAGACTGCCAGTCTCGCTAGCAGGATGAAAGGAGAGCTCACCATCTGCAGCATCGTCGACAGGACTGACTGCGGACCTTTGGTACAGAGCCCAGTGGAGGGTCTGAATCAGAGGCTGAGATGGTTCTGCAACCGTGTGGGCTGCAGATTCCTTGACTTGCGCCATAGGGTGGTGGGGTTTCGGGTTCCACAGGATAAGTCAGGAGCCCACTACACGCAGCAGGCGGCTACACGGGTAGCAGGGGTTGTGTGGCGTGGACTGGGCGTTTTTTTAGGTTAGATGGCCTCGGGCAAGTACAGAAAGGGCAACAGCCTCAAAGGGTGCGGGACAAAGTCAGGACATGCGGGGACCAAGCAGCAATCGGTATTGTAATTGTAAACTGTCGAAGCTGCATTGGTAAAGTACCGGAACTTCAAGCGCTGATGGAAAGCACCGAAGCTGAAATCGTTATAGGTACAGAAAGCCGGCTGAAGCCAAAGATAAATTCAGCCGAAATTTTTACAAAGGCACAGACGGTGTTTAGAAAGGATAGATTGCATGCAACCGGTGGTGGCGTGTTTGTCGCTGTTAGTAGTAGTTTATCCTGTAGTGAAGTAGAAGTGGATAGTTCCTGTGAATTATTATGGGTGGAGGTTACACTCAACAACCGAGCTAGGATCATAGTTGGCTCCTTTTACCGACCTCCCGACTCAGCAGCATTAGTGGCAGAACAACTGAGAGAAAATTTGGAATACATTTCACATAAATTTTCTCAGCATATTATAGTCTTAGGTGGAGATTTCAATTTACCAGATATAGACTGGGACACTCAGATGTTTATGACGGGTGGTAGGGACAGAGCATCGAGTGACATTATACTGAGTGCACTATCCGAAAATTGCCTCGAGCAATTAAACAGAGAACCGACTCGTGGAGATAACATCTTGGACCTACTGATAACAAACAGACCCGAACTTCTCGACTCTGTAAGTGCAGAACAGGGAATCAGTGATCATAAGGCCGTTGCAGCATCCCTGAATATGGGAGTTAATAGAAATATGAAAAAAGGGAGGAAGGTTTATCTGTTTAGCAAGAGTAATAGAAGGAAGATTTCAGACTGCCTAACAGATCAAAACGAAAATTTCTGTTCTGACACTGACAATGTTGAGTGTTTATGGAAAATGTTCAAGGCAATCGTAAAATGCGTTTTAGACAGGTACGTGCCGAGTAAAATTGTGAGGGACGGGAAAAACCCACCGTGGTTCAACAACAAAGTTAGGAAATTACTGCGAAAGCAAAGAGAGTTTCACTCCAAGTTTAAACGCAGGCAAAACCTCTCAGACAAACGAAAGCTAAACGATGTCAAAGTTAGTGTAAGGAGGGCTATGCGTGAAGCGTTCAGTGAATTCGAAAGTAAAATTCTATGTACCGACTTGACAGAAAATCCAAGGAAGTTCTGGTCTTACGGTAAATCAGTAAGTGGCTCGAAACAGCATTTCCAGACACTCCGGGATGATGATGGCATTGAAACAGAGGATGACGCGCGTAAAGCTGAAATACTAAACACCTTTTTCCAAAGCTGTTTCACAGAGGAAGACCGCACTGCAGTTCCTTCTCTAAATCCTCGCACAAACGAAAAAATGGCTGACATCGAAATAAGTGTCCAAGGAATAGAAAAGCAGCTGGAATCACTCAACAGAGGAAAGTCCACTGGACCTGACGGGATACCAATTCGATTCTACACAGAGTACGCAAAAGAACTTGCCCCCTTTCTAACAGCCGTGTACCGCAAGTCTCTAGAGGAACGGAAGGTTCCAAATGATTGGAAAAGAGCACAGGTAATCCCAGTCTTCAAGAAGGGTCGTCGAGCAGATGCGCAAAACTATAGACCTATATCTCTGACGTCGATCTGTTGTAGAATTTTAGAACATGTTTTTTGCTCGCGTATCATGTCGTTTTTGGAAACTCAGAATCTTCTCTGTAGGAATCAACATGGATTCCGGAAACAGCGATCGTGTGAGACCCAACTCGCTTCATTTGTTCATGAGACCCGGAAAATATTAGATACAGGCTCCCAGGTAGACGCTATTTTCCTTGACTTCCAGAAGGCGTTCGATACAGTTCCGCACTGTCGCCTGATAAACAAAGTAAGAGCCTACGGAATATCAGACCAGCTGTGTGGCTGGATTGAAGAGTTTTTAGCAAACAGAACACAGCATGTTGTTATCAATGGAGAGACGTCTACAGACGTTAAAGTAACCTCTGGCGTGCCACAGTGGAGTGTTATGGGACCATTGCTTTTCACGATATATATAAATGACCTAGTAGATAGTGTCGGAAGTTCCATGCGGCTTTTAGCGGTTGATGCTGTAGTATACAGAGAAGTTGCAGCATTAGAAAATTGTAGCGAAATGTAGGAAGATCTGCAGCAGATAGGCACTTGGTGCAGGGAGTGGCAACTGACCCTTAACATAGACAAATGTAATGTATTGCGAATACATAGAAAGAAGGAGCCTTTATTGTATGATTATATGATAGCGGAACAAACACTGATAGCAGTTACTTCTGTAAAATATCTGGGAGTATGCTTGCGGAACGATTTGAAGTGTAATGATCATATAAAATTAATTGTTGGTAAGGCGGGTACCAGGTTGAGATTCATTGGGAGAGTCCTTAGAAAATGTAGTCCATCAACAAAGGAGGTGGCTTACAAAACACACGTTCGACATATACTTGAGTATTGCTCATCAGTGTGGGATCCGTACCAGATCGGGTTGACGGAGGAGATAGAGAAGATCCAAAGAAGAGCGGCGCGTTTCGTCACAGCGTTACGGAGATGTTTAGCAAACTCAAGTGGTAGACTCTGCAAGAGAGGCGCTCTGCATCGCGTTGTAGCTTGCTATCCAGGTTTCGAGAGGGTGCGTTTCTGGATGAGGTATTGAATATATTGCTTCCCCCTACTTATACCTGCCGAGGAGATCACGAATGTAAAATTAGAGAGATTCGAGCGCGCACGGAGGCTTTCAGACAGTCGTTCTTTCCGCGAACCATACGCGACTGGAACAGAAAAGGGAGGTAATGACAGTGGCACGTTAAGTGCCCTCCGCCACACACCGTTGGGTGGCTTGCGGAGTATAAATGTAGATGTAAATATTACAGCATTTCTCAAGATTTCTTTTTGTATATAATCTCTAGTACGTTTTGTTCATATGCAAATGAAAAGCAATATTGGGCAGCTAATAACACCGACTATATTTTTGTAGAGTATAACATGATTCATTATAGTTGTCTCCCCTAAAATGGTGCTTGCTAAAGTGAAACTTGTAAAAAAAACTACGTTATGTCAATTTGTTCTATGAACATCACGTCGAAGTGACAACATCATTTACATATTTCACACGGAAGCGCCAAAGAAACTGGTATAGCTTTCCATAAACTGGTATAGCTTTCCATATTCAAATACAGAGATATATAAACAAGCAGATACGGCGCTGCAGTCGGCAACGCCTATATAAGACAAAAAGTGTCTGCCGCAGTTGTTAGATCGGTTACTGCTCCTGCAATGGCAAGTTATCAAGTTTTAAGTGAGTCTGAACATGGTTTTATAGTCGGCTTACGGCCGATAGGACACAGCATCTCCGAGGTAGCGATGATGTGGGGATTTTCCCGTACGAGAATTTCACGAGTATACGGTGAATATCTGGAATCTGGTAAAACGTCAAATCTCCGACATCGCTGCGGCCGGAAAAAGATCCTACAAGAACGGGACCAACGACGACTGAAGAGAATCGTTCAACGTGACGGAAGTGCAACCCTTCCGCAAACTGCTGCAGATTTCAATGCTGGGCCGTCAACAAGTGTCAGCGTGCGAACCATTCGACGAAACATGATAGACACGGGTTTTTGGACCCGAAGGCCCACTCGTGTACCCTTGATGACTGCACGACGCCGGCCAGAGTGGCCGAGCGGTTGTAGGCGCTACAGTCTGGAACCGCGCGACCGATACGGTCGCAGGTTCGAATCCTGCCTCGGGCATGGATGTGTGTGATGTCCTTAGGTTAGTTAGGTTTAAAGTAGTTCTAAGTTCTAGGGGACTGATGACCTTAGAAGTTAAGTCCCATAGTGCTTAGAGCCATTTGAACCATTTGACTGCACGACACAAAGCTTTACGCTTCACCTGTGCCTGTCAACATCGACATTGGACTGTTGATGACTGGAAACATGTTGCCTGGTCTGAAGATTATTGTTTCAAATCGTATCGAGCGTATGGACGTGTACGGGTATGGAGACAACCTCATGAATCCACAGACCTTGCATGTCAGCAGGGAACTGTTCAAGCTGGTGGTGGCTCTGTAATGGTGTTCGGCGTGTGAAGTTGGAGTGATATGGGACCGCTGATACGTCTAGATACGACTCTCACAAGTGACACGTACGTAATCATCCTCTCTGATCACCTGCATACAATTATGTCCATCGTGCATTCCGACGGACTTGTGCAATTCCAACTGGACAATGCGACACCCCACACGTCCGGAATTGCTACGGAGTGGCTCCAGGAACACTCTTCTGAGTTTAAACACTTCCGCTGGCCACCAGACTGCCCAGACATGAACTTTACTGGGCATATCTTGGATGCCTTACAACGTACTGTTCAGAAGAAATCTCCACCCCCTGGTACTCTTACGCATTTATGGACAGCACTGCAGGTTTCGTGGTGTCATTTCCCTCCAGCACTATTTCACACATTAGTCGAGTCCATGCTACGTCGTGTTGCGGCACTTCTAAGTGCTCGCGGGGGCCCTACACGGTATTAGGCGAGTGTGCCAGTTTCTTTGGCTCTTCAGTGTAGATGTGGAGATACCATTGTAACACTGACAAGAGTCATTGTATAATTTAGATATGGAATTATTTAATTTGAAGGTCCATTGTGTCATAAATCAAGTGTAGGTCTTAAATTTAGCTGCTCTGCACGTTATTTTTTATCCCGATGTATTTTAAAACTATTTTAACATGGAAATAACGTTAGACCTCTTAATTTTAGAGTTCGCTATAATGTTTTATGCAGCAATTTTGATTGATATGTGTGTGTGTCTGTGGAAAATAACATTGTGAAAATTCACATAAACTCTGAATTTTTGGTGTTACTGGCATATTTTTGCAGACAGTTTACACACTGAATTAAAACTGCGACTCTTGACACACATTGTCGAACAATGTGGATGTGGAAATGTTTAATTTGAGGATTGTCTTGCACCAAGTGTAGGCCTAAAATTACCTGCTTGGGATGTTTTGTAACTATGTAGGCATGGAAATAGCTTTGGGGTACTTACTTTAGAGTTCACAATCATTTTACACAGCTGTTTGACAGATGTGTGTATGTACGTATGTATGTGTGTGTGTGTGTGTGTGTGTGTGTGCGTGTGTGTGTGTGTGTGTGTGTGTGTGTGTGGAAAATAACGTTGTGACGATGTAAATACTGCAGTTTTTGTATTGCTGACGTATTTCTGCAGACATTTAAAACACTGAATTAACAATGTGTCACTGACAAGAATCATACAAGAGTGAGGAGGAAAGGTACATGCTTTGAGAGGTGATATTAGTGGTGATTCTGAACAAAAACTTCAGACGAACATGTGCTCTTTTTTAACCGTATGCGACATATAGCTGTTTGAAAAATCACGGGCGTCAGTCGCATGTCCTTTTTTACCAGCACCCACGTGTGAGTACAACTATAGTGACATGAGACTACGTAGTGTTGTCTTTACTGGCCATTTCAATGCGCACTTCACTTGTGCATGGTGGGGCGACGAGTCCTGCAAGCGTACACGTTGTTTACCTCACATCTCAATACCACTGTGGTTGCGCCAGTGTATTGCAGTGTTGTGACGTGTACGGTTAAAATAGTACAGTTCAGCCTAGTGAAATGCCACAGGTCTTCACATATGCGGTTCAAATGGCTCTGAGCACTATGGGACTTAAAATCTGAGGTCATCAGTCCCCTAGAACTTAGAACTACTTAAACCTAACTAACGCCGGCCGGTGTGGCCGTGCGGTTAAAGGCGCTTCAGTCTGGAACCGCGTGACCGCTACGGTCGCAGGTTCGGATCCTGCTTCGGGCATGGACGTGTGTGATGTCCTGAGCTTAGTTAGGTTTAAGTAGTTCTAAGTTCTAGGGGACTGATGACCAGAGAAGTTTAGTCCCATAGTGCTCAGAGCCATTTGAACCAACCTAAATAACCTAAGGACATCACATACATCCATGCCCGAGGCAGGATTCGAACCTGCGACCGTAGCGGTCGCGCGGCTCCAGACTGAAGCGCCTAGAACCGCTCGGCCACTCCGGCCGGCCCGCATATGCGGAATATGGTGACAGAGTACCCCACTGAAACGTATCATGGGTGTCGGATTGGTCACCGTGGAGTTATTTTTTGGCCACCGAGGTGACACGATCTTACACCATTACATTACTGTTTGTGGGGTTAGCTTAAAAGCGAAGTCCACAACCGCAAAGTGGACGCAAAGGAGGAACGTTTCTCTTGTATTTTATGTGCGTGCAATGAGCTCAAATCATCAACACAGCAGCTGTTGCAATTGACGGTGGACTTTTGAACATATTTTGTGAGGAAATGTACACAGTTAAACAAAACATTAGATCACAATGTTTCATTTTCTGTCACCTGCGTTTAACCTGTTCCCCATTGTTTTCATCAGTTCCTCGAGAACTGTTTATGAACAGGGCACATGTTCGTATGACATTTTCTGTTCAGATCATCAACACAGCAGCTGTCTACAAGTGCTGCCAAATGCATTGCAGTTGACGGTGGACTTTTGAACTTTTCCACCTGACTAAACCAGTATACTTCTCCCAAGTGAATGGGACCCATACCAAATAAGACTAACAAGGGCTACTGAACGTACGAAGTCAAAGGTAACACGAATGGTCAAAAGACTTGTTTGAGCTATCAGAGAAGAAAAATACTGAGAAACCTGAACTGACAGACACTTGAAGAAAGTCGTCAACTATCCTGTGAAATCCTACTCCTAAAGTTTCAAGAACCAATTTCAAGTGAGGAATCTAGGAGTATACTACAGCCCACTTCATACCATTCCAGTAAGGATTGTGAGGACAAAATTAGACTTCTAGAATCTGGGTCTAAGATGACTCGCGTGTACTTTGTCGTCTTCTTGCTCTAGTTCTGCGTGATATGAAATTGTATGTAGTGTAAGAGTGATCAGCTGGGGTTGCTGGAATGAGTGCCTGCGGAGACTAGTACTGTTTTCCTGAAGCTCCCATGGTGCAGAGTGAGTTCCTGATTCAGGAAAGCATCGAGGAAACATCCAGCCTTAATGTCACCATGAGTTGAAAGGAGCCGTTTCGAGTCCCAGTCCCCACACCGTTTTAGCCTGTCACAAATTTTGCTGTAGCATGTCGTGAAATCAGAGACAAAAGGAAGAAAACGAGGTTAGTGGTTGGTCTCACCAACGCTGAGGTCGAGGCCATTGGTGGTGGTTAAGACAGTGATTTCGCAATTGGGGTAGCGGGGTTCAGGTCACCTTGCGGCCACACAGTTTAAAGCTTCCGTAGTTTAGTTACTTACGGGAAATATCGATGGTTCTTTCTCATTTCAGCCTTGACCAATCCGAGGTACTTTTATTCTTGAGGCCACCTATGACTAAGCACTATGTTGTGTAGTGTAGGCAAAGAAGCAGTTGTGACTTATTTCTTTCATGTACTGTGAAGTATGGAAATCAAAGAAATCCTAAATCTAAGTGATTGAACGGTTGTTTAATCTTGGCTACCCCCACGCTATGTGCCTCCTGAGTGTTAAAGACTAACTCACTTTTTCAAGTAGATGTGGTGAGATTAGACTTGTTAGCTCGAAAGGACGGAGCATTTTCGTCATTAGCCTACCTGTGTGTATAGGTTTCTGTGACCGTACACAATGTGACTCAGCCGCCCCTTCCGTTGTCGTTTAACGCAACCCGCAGCGTTATTTCCAGTCTACATAAACCACATGCATGATTTTCATATCCTTTCGCTCGCTGCACGCAAATTATTAGTCCTACAGAAAAAATTAACAGGATCTTTTTATAAGAAATTTAATGTAGTTACATTTTGTATCGGGATACGTTTTTGGTGGAAGCCACGGTCTTCGAGTTATTCAAGAAAAACGTGCAAAAGTGACTTTCAAATGGTTCAAATGGCTCTGAGCACTAAGGGACTTAACATCTATGGTCATCAGTCCCCTAGAACTTAGAACTACTTAAACCTAACTAACCTAAGGACATCACACAACACCCAGTCATCACGAGGCAGAGAAAATCCCTGACCCCGCCGGAAATCGAACCCGGGAATCCGGGCGCGGGAAGCGAGAACGCTACCGCACGACCACGAGCTGCGGACAAGTGACTTTCAAACCCACCTCCACCCCCACACTCATCCTTCACCAGTCAGAATTGTAGTATGTTTTTCGTAGCACTCCCTCCAACTACTGTCCAAAAGTCGCCTACTACACGAACCATTATCGATATTCGACCTTTGTCTCTATTGATTGAGCTATATGCCACCAACATAGTCCGCTATTCGCTAACATTATTAATTTAAACATGCCCTTTTCTAAACGTTACGCTAAAACTAATTGCGTTGACAATTCAATCCAAACTTAACCCTTACAAGCACAGTAGTTGCGTAGTCAGAAGGCGTACGATTACGACGATCTAACTGTTTATTTTAATTGTTAGGTAAAATTTACACAAACGTCAATTTTACAGTTTATAAGTGCTCGACTAAGCCGATGGTGTGATAAGGTCGGTCAATGAAGAGCTAAAAAAGTCTAATGTGGGAAATAATTCGTACAGTCGCAAATTTTTGTACAGCAGTAGAGGTGGGTGCCATGAACAACGTACCAGAAATCCTAACCTGTGAAGGCCTCTTTTTTTTCTTAAATAACTCGAAAACCGTGGCCTCCAGCGAAAGCGTTTCCCAGCAAAAAAATTAACTACCTTAAATTTCCTACAAAAAAGTCATGTTCATTTTTTGAACTTAGCGAGCGTGAAAATATGGAAATCTGGCGTGTTGTTTATGAAGTCCATATATAACATTGCGGCTTGTATAAAACGACACTGGTAGGGGCAGCTGTGTTTAGGATTTAGACATTAAATAACAATAAACTCTGTCATGCGATTAATGTTTAAGGTTGTAAAGATTTATGGATTGTTTTGAAGTTGACACTGCCTTTGAAGGACTACTTATTACATTAATTAGAATAATCCATCAGTGAACATGGTAACTCAATGTAATTAGAAAAACCGTGCTGTGAGCAGTCTTTTGCGGTTAGCAGCAGGTAAATTAATTGAACTTTCGTGTATTAAAAGTAAAACTGCAGAGATTTTTAATCGATGCTGACGGCAAACACCCATTAAAGGTTTGGAGGTAATCATCGTAAATTCGTATTTACAACAGATAAATTTTATTGGCGATATTTATTTCCTCAGGAGTAGGGGAAAAATTGACTGTAACTTTGCGTTAACGTCTGGTCATTAATGACGAAGCAATGTGATTGTTAAACTTCAGTCTGGTGGCCGATCGTGGATTTTAATCCTGCTTCTCTCAAATGGCTCTGAGCACTATGAGACTTAACAGCTATGGTCATCAGTCCCCTAGAACTTAGAACTACTTAAACCTAACTAACCTAAGGACATCACACAACACCCAGTCATCACGAGGCAGAGAAAATCCTGACCCCGCCGGGAATCGAACCCGGGAACCCGGGCGTGGGAAGCGAGAACGCTACCGCACGACCACGAGCTGCGGACCCTGCTTCTCTCAAATACCAGTCCAGTGTCTTGAGCACTGCTGTATTTCACTCGTTTCTTTCCTCGACACGAAGTACACTTAAGAGTCACTGAATGGGGCATCATATCCCCTGACTTAGTAATTTCGGACGCTAGAGAGGGGTGGGGAAAGGGGAGTAAAATGGACGCACCATTTACTTCGGTTGCACTAAGGCTTTATTTATGTGCATAGAAGCAAGTTCTATATTTGTTTTCCAGCAGTCTATGGAGGCGATAAACTTTCATTAGCTCTTTTGTTAAAGAAAATTAGTCTTGAACTATAAAGCCTGAATAGTGTTGAGGTTTGCCATTCCCTAGAAAGCAAGTAAATTTCAGCTGTTTACCGTTGGAGATAACTCTGAGACCGTCATATGTTTACTCGGGTAAGAGCTTGCGACGGTGTTATCATGGCGGGAAATGTGTATTTCCGCGACCAGTGCGTTATCTCCTCCTGCACCGCACGCTCTGTTTAATAGCGTGGTCCCGCTGACTGGTACAGACCTCTACTCGGCGAATATTATTTCATTTGAGCTGCCTTCGACGAACTCTTTCACACGACATCGTGGAAACTTTAAGGAAAACGTCTTAGTGTATCAGGAAAAATCTTATCTTTTGGAAGACTATTTTCCCGCGGCACAACAGCTTTCTGGCCTTTAATTTCTCGGTCAGCGGTGAAATGGACAAACGTGAATGAAACCACCTCTTACATATGTCAAATAATGCTAGAGTTTAGCGTGTTGTCGACAGCGAAGTTATTATAGAAGGAACACAGAACGTTAACACAACATTTTTCAGGATTTGCGAGCCTCATTATTTGTGCTGCATTTAAAGGTGTATTGTACAATAATATACATCTGCAATAAAAGTGCTGTTCCAGGGACAAAAAATTGGCTAGCATCTATTCATTGACGCTAAGATCCTGATTCTAGGTGACCACCTCGGAACGGGTTTCATTCTGCTTCAATGGGCAAATTAACAAGATGCAAGAGCAAACAGACGGCGAAACGGCCACGCGAGCCTTCGAACAGGCGTTAAATGGAATGTTCTGCGTGAGGCTGAGAGCCACATTACATGTACGTAGGGCTCACTTTAACCTCTCAGTGAAAGATTTCTTTATTTTGTTACTCAGCTTAAAAATCCTATTTTGAAGCACTGATAAAATCTACTCTCTTAATTGTATTCATAAATTAATTTCCATAAATAAAGTAAAAAGCTCAAAAATAGTGACAAATCAAAAAGTAATTGGCCCAATGTGATGAATACAGTGTGTCCCAGGAGGAATTGACAATATTGATGCATACGACAGGAACGATCATTCGAAACAGAAAGGTATAGTAACAGAAAGGTATACTAAACACGGACTCTAAAACGCATACCTTAAGAGCTATGAGCACTTGGTCAATTGGAGACATGTATTTCACAGTAGCGAAGAGAGCCCATCTTTACTAAACTTTTTTGCTTCAAATGTTCGTTCCTGTCATATCTCTGAATATTAACCATCCCTCCTGGGACACTCTGTAAAAAGCCAAGTGTGAACCATGTGACACGCAAAAAGAGATATAGTTTCAAATAAAAATTTTATGTTTCAGACACAAAATACAATTGTCTGTCAGTTTAGGGTAGAATAAATAACATCAAAACGGTGTGTTACTGTCCCATAGCAGAAGTACAAACAACACGTACAGACATGGGTGGGTGTAGTTAATATTCGTTTTTATGAGGTATGTAAAAGGTGAATGACAAGCAGCTCTCAGATTTTTAATTAGAAATGAAGAACAAGTTCGAGTTCAATAAGAATGGGGCAGGAGATCGGCCGTGGTGTAATTGAAGGAACCGAGCTGTAATATGCTATAGGGAAAGCCTCGTTAACTCATATTAAGATGGCCGGACCACTATCGTGAGACACAGTGCACTGAAGTTCTGCGTCTAGTGGGTGACTGCCACCTACAAATTGTAGGTCGTGGGTGCCCTGAGGAGAATACAGCAGAACTGTGCCTGCCTACTTGAAGGCAACTTGGAGGGCCGTGTAAACCCACGCAGTACGCAACCATCTCTGCACGATCAATTTCGCCTGTAGTCATCCATTATGAACAGTAGTACAAACACCCCGTAACCATGGCGCGCCAAAGAGGTGGGCAATGAACAGCGGGGAAGAAACCTGGGTCATTGGTGTTGGGTCCCCTTCACCAGCGAGTGCGGGATTTGTGTAACGCCTGATGGAAGTGTGCAGAGGCGGTCAGACACAGACTTACGTCTCAGGTGAGTAGTCCCATGAGTTCAGGAAGAAGGTGCGTCAGTCATGTTTTGGCCCGATATCATGTACGTATGTCAGACTTGTCCTTCTGCAGTTGATTTTAATTTAAAGGTTCCGCAGTATCGGGACAAGGTCTTCCATCCTATTGCCCATACCCACAGTCAACATTTCAGTGATGAATTCGTGTTTCAAGACGATTATTCATCAGCACATCTCGCCCATTCCGTGAACACCTTCGTTCCGGAAGCGGAAATTTTCAGAAGGTGATCGCCTGCGGTATCTGATGACTTGAAACCGATGCAGTATGTTCGGGACCACCTGAAATTTGCTGTGCGTCGCCGCAGAAACCTTTCTCACACACTGGTCAGTAAACTCTAATCTTACTTTTTCAGGCGGATCGTCGTCGAAGAGTGGGACAGGCTTGAACGCAATATCTTGACAATCAGGCACGACTAAGGAGCCGCCTTCACAGCTTTATTGCCATTGCTACCTCTATCCTACTTTTCAAATGTGTGAGAAAAGGTCACCAGTTGTGCCTAGATAGCTCAGCTGGTAATGGATGTGGGTTTGAGGCCCAGTCTGGCTCACAGTTTTAGTCTGCCAGGAAGTTTCAAAACACGAAGAAGTTTGAAATACCTTGGTAGCCATTAAACTTGCGACACCATGAAGGCGGCACACAACAAATGTCAAATTGGCATGCTTGGATATGCAGATCGTTAGCATTCCAACCCAGTCGTGCGAAGTAGGTGGGAGTTACCCTATTTACGTTCTGTATATAAGGAAATATTACGCAGTGGGCTTCTCATGCAGAAATAGCACTTGAATTTTGTATTTTTGTGGGAAGACTACGTTATGTTCCGTGAAAGAAGGAGAAACGTCTACCGGCAGGTGACGGAATTGGTCAGCAGTAGGATCGTGGCCTATCGGGACTGCGGTTTATCCTTCACTGACATTGCTGTTCCCGTTGGTCGAGACCTCACGACTTTCATGCGAATATGGAATGAATGGATTTAGGAGGGCCATGCCCAACGGCACGCAGAAACTCGATGGCCACGTGCTCCTAGCGCCCGAGAGGAGAAACATTGTTTCCTCTGCCGTGCGAGATCGTACGGCCACGTCAACGACCTTGAGTCAGTGAATGGGTTTATTTGCAGCAAGACAAGTATCCACGCGGGCAGTGGGGCACCATGGACTGTCACCACGACAGCTATTGTGGCATGAAGAGTCTCATAAATCTATCACAGTTGCAGTACATATATTCTGGCGATGAGCTTCAAACTGACTGGTTCATTCTCAAGCCTAACCAACTGAGGTTGCACTGAAAGTGCCTGATCTTAATGACAACCATCTAAAATTGCGATACATGACGGTAGATAGATATAACAAAAGAAGGTGTCCCATAAATGTTGATACGTACTTCAATAGGTTGTAGAGGGCATCTTGAACAAATCTGGGATAGGACCCCGTTCTGGAAATGTCATACAACGACGCTACAGAGCGTCGATGTTATAGGCTCCGGCACTTGGCACAAGACCAGCGCTTCGGCAGCAAACGTGACTGTACGGTGATCGTAGGCGGAATGTCTCGCAATGTTGTTTGTTATTGAGTGATCGCGACTGATTACCGCGATCGCCAGGGGAGAAGATGGAGCTAATTACCTGGTAGGAAGGCCTTGTGTTCTATGAATGCAATGCTCTGCTCTGTTGCCTTGGTGAGTGGCTTTGGACACGGGTTGTTTCCATCTCCAGTTTATTTTTCTCCTGTATATCGGAAGTTTCATAGAAAAATAAACTGTGTATGGTCACCCGTGTTTGAAACCGTCATCCATTGAGGCAACAGGGCATCACATTCTAAAGAGACAAGGCCTTTCTACGCAGCAGCTAGCACCCTCTTCTCCACTGGCGACAATGGCAATCAGTCACGATCATTGAACTCCGTCAGACTAAAAAGTCAAGTTTGTTACCGAAGGGGTGGCCTAGTCGAAGATCCTGGCACCTATAACTTCGACGCTCTGTACCGTCGTTGGATGACGTTTTCTAATACGGGTTCCTATCCTCGATTTGTTCCTCGAGACATCCTCTACAATCCCTCGAAGTTTATCGCAGCATTTCTCGGACACCCTGTATACATACGCCCCCTATAAAAGTCAGAATTAAACTCAGTTCCATTCTGACTTTATAGTGGGCACATGTGTATAGTGACATTTATCCACCGTCACTTTCAGTGCAGCCTCAGAAGGTCAGGCTTGAGAATGAAACAGTCGAGTCTAAACTAATCTTCAAAATGTGTGTACTGAAACTGTGACAGATTTGTAATAAACTCTTCATAAAATAAAGGGGCTGCTGGTCCTACATCATTAAAATGCGGAAGTTACATAACTACTGTTGCAGCTTTCCTCGACGTGGCAGCCCAGAAAGGCGTGTCAACAGTGGTGTATCCAAAGACAACGTTGGCTACAGGAATGGCCCAACGTCTTTCTTTCTCACACAGTACCGTCTCTGCTGCGTGCAGCATCACGATGGACATATCCATGTTAGGAGACTGAGGAGAGATCTAACATCGCCAGATTACACTCGTCATAGTCATACGGACCTCACACCTAGCGTTATGATACGGGGTGCCACTGGCTACGCAACACGGTTACTTCTGTTCTGCATAGCCAGTAATTTGGACAGCATTCGTTACATCTCTGACGTGTTAATGCTGGTGGCAGTGCCCTGTCTTCGAGGTCTCCCTAATGTAATCTTTCAATAAGATAACGCAAATCTGCATGTGGCCTGTGCTGTCAGGACTTATCTCGGCGCGGAGGGTGTTCTGCTGTTGCCTGGTCAGCGCTTTTTTAGATCCCTCATCCACTGGAAACGTCTGGTCATGGGCTGCCAAGGCTACGACTCGCTACCCTCTATGATTGATGGACTCTGGCATAGAGCGGAAGCAGCACGGAATGACGTACCAGTAACTGACGTCCGTCCGCCGCCGGTATCTGAGTGGTACGCCGGCACGGTAGCTCAGCGTGTTCGGTCAGGGGGTTTAGCTACCCTCTGTAATAAAAAACTGAGTGAACGGATCAACGAACAACCTGAACGGGTGTCATCGGACGTCCGCCACGAACACATTCAACGAACAGTATAAAACAAAGTGAGATTAAAAAAAAAAAAAAGTGGTCAGCGCGACAGAATGTCAACCCTAAGGGCCCGGGCTCGATTCCCGGCTGGGCAGGGTTGGAGATTTTCTCCGCTCAGGGACTGGGTGTTGTGTTGTCCTAATCATCATCATCTCATCCCCATCGACGCGCAAGTCGCCGAAGTGGCGACAAATCGAAAGACTTGCACCCGGCGAACGGTCTGCCCGATGGGAGGCCCTAGTCACACGACATTTATTTATTTTTTACTCACGTACAAGCTCATTTCGATTCGATGCCTAGCCGAATTAGTACCACTGTCGTTGACAGAGGTGACAGCTCTGTGTACTACATTTTGCGTCCTGTATTCTCACACATCAAATGGCTCTGAGCACTATGGGACTTAACATCTGTGGTCATTAGTCCCCTAGAACTTAGAACTACTTAAACCTAACTAACCTAAGGACATCACACACATCCATGCCCGAGGCAGGATTCGAACCTGCGACCGTAGCAGTCGCGCGGTTCCGGACTGAGCGCCTAGAACCGCTCTCACACATCATTTACAAATTTAATCATATGTCCTTCCCTCTATGCTGATACACACATTGAAAATTTATTATTTTTATCCATACTAGCGTTGCATTTTTAATTCACACCACTGTATTTCGCACACAATTATGCTCTTAAAATCCTAATATTTACATTTCAAGCTGTAAGATAGGAAATGGTTCAAATGGCTCTGAGCACTATGGGACTTGACATCTGAGGTCATCAGAATACTTAAACCTAACTAACCTAAGGACATCACAGACATCCATGCCCGAGGCAGGATTCGAACCTGCGACCGTAGCAGCAGCGCGGTTCCGGACTGAAGTGCCTAGAACCGCTCGTCCACAACGGCCGGCTGTAAGATAGGAAAACAACCACATTAATCATGTCACTTACTTTTTGTCTGTCATTTGTCAACTGGAAGCTGGAGGAGAGAGCGATGTGGTCTAGGTTTTCTTGTACTCAGGAAAGTATCAGAAAAGCAGAATAAAATAACAGGGGTGGTGCCATGAAACGTTTCTGGGTACTGTATATTCCAAAATTCATGTTTAGAAATTTCAATAAGTGTTGCTCCAAGATCGTTCCTAATAGTGGACGGTAAAAGATGGGAAAGAACTCTATAATGCATTTCTGTAATAAGTAATAGTTCCTAGGTCCACTTAATGGATAGCCATAATAGTTAATCAATTTACTGGAATGAATACGAAATTCCACAGGCCATGTTAGTGTAGGACGTAAGTAATCAGAAATAACATAAGGAAACTGCCTACTCAGAGATGATTTTTCCATTGAAGTTGGTGTTTATACAGTGATGTGACCTAAGTCATGGGATAGCGATGTGAAAAGGCTTCCAACGTGATTATGGTAGCACAACGGGAATTAACAGACTTTGAACGCGGAATGGTAGTTGGAGCTAGACGTATGGAACATTCCATTTCGGAAATCGTTAGGGAATTCAGTACTCCGAGATCCATAGTGTCAAGGGCGTGCCGAAAGTGCCAAATTTCAGGCATTACCTCTCACCATGGACAACACAGTGGCTGACGGCCTGCACTTAACGACCGAGATCAGTGGAGTTTGAATTAAGTTGTCAGCGCTAACAGACAAGCAACACTGCGTGAAATAACCGTATAAATCAATGTGGGACGTACGACGAATGTATCCGATAGTACAGTGCAGCGAAATCTGGCGTCAATGGGCTATGGTAGCAGACGACCGATTCGAGTGCCTTTGCTAACAGCGCGACATTGCATGCAACGCCTCTCTTCAGCTCGTGACAATATCGGTTCGACCCTAGACGACTGGAAAACCACGGCCCGGTTTCAGTTGGTAAGATCTGATGTTTGGGTTCGAGTGTGTCGCAGACCTCACGAAGCCATGGACCCAAGCTGGTGGTGGCTCCAATAACGCTGTGGGCTGTGTTTACGTGGAATGCACTGGATTCTCTGGTCGAACTGTTCCGATCGTTGACTGGAATGGTTATCTTCGGCTACTTGGAGACCATTTTCAGCCATTCATGGACCTTAAGTTCCCAGACATGTCACTTGGCCACAATTGTTCGCGATTGGTTTGAAGAACATTCTGGACAATTCGAGCGAATGATTTGATCGTCCAGATCGCCCGACATGAATCCCATCTAACATTTATTGGACATAATCGAGAGGTCACTTCGTGCACAACACCCTGCACCGGCAACACTTTCGCAATTAATGACGGCAGTATGGTTCAATATTTCTGCAGGGGACTTCCAATGACTTGTTGAATTCGTGCCACGTCGAGTTGCTGCACTACGCCCGGAAAAAGGATGTATGACCCGATATTAGGGGGTATCCCATGACTTTTGTCACCTCAGTGTTCAGTGATAAGCAGGAGTACAACTAATAACTTATAGTTCTTGGGGTCCATAGTTGCTGACGACTGTTTTTTATTATTCACAACACGGCTACTGTTTCTTCAACTAGGCCAAGGTGAAGTGCTTAAAACTGTACCTCGGCATAAATAAAAAGTAAATAAACATGTTCGGCCACTCTATAAACATCGAGGTATTCGAGATCGTTGTCAAATTATAGTCAAATTATAATGCCACCCAAGGTTTCTCGACAACGGTCTCGAATATCAAGTTGTGTATAGAATGGTCGAATAATTTTATTTATTTTTGATTTCTGCTAAGGCGTTGTTTTAAGTACTTGACAGTGGCGAAATCGCGGAAATAGCAATCGTGTTGTGAATAATAAATATTATAGCCAACGGTGGAACTAAATAGATGGACGATCATAGGCAACGGTGAATCTTTTAATAGATAATCTTTCGTGACACAGACGATACGCCAAATATACTTTCCGTGTTGTATAGGGCAATAGAGCCATAACCTAAGTGCAATTACAGTTGAAAAGACAGTTAAATGACCACTAGTGTAGCCGAGAAACCAGTCTGTCAAGTTTCCGACCAAATATTTCAACAACTCGCTTGAGCTGACTGAAGGACACTTGACGTTTAGACAAACTTCAGTCAAACTGTGAGATGAGACTGAGTTCGGAGTTCGAGGAGTACTTCCGATATTAAAAAGTTTTACACTAAACGTAAACCAACCAACTAAACGTAATGTTGCAGCACGCTGCTACTGCTCTTGTTGCTGGTTTGATGCAGCTCTTCACACTAGGCTATCTTCTGCAAGCCTCTTCAGCTCTAAGTAACTACTGCCACCTACATCCATTTGAACCCGCATATTGTATTCGAGCCTCAACCTCCCTGTTCAATTTTTATCCTCACGCTTCCCTCCATTATGAAACTGACGATTCCGTGATGCCTCACGATGTGCTATCAACCGATCCTTTCTTTTAGTTAGGTTGTGACAAATATCTTTCCTCCCCAATATGGTGTATTTCCTCCTCATTAGTTGTCAGATCTACCCATCTAATCTTCAACATTCTTCTGTAGCACTAAATTTTAAGTTCTTCTATTCTCTTCTTGTCTGAACCATTTATCGTCCACGCCTCACCTTCGTACAAGGCTACACTTAAGATAAACACATTTACAAAAGACTTTCTAACAATTAAATTTATTTTCGATGTAAAAAATCTCCTTTTTCATTAATGCTTGTCTTGCTATTGCCAGTCTGCACTTTATATCCTGCCATCATCCGTTATTTTGCTTCCTAATTAGCAAAACTCATCTACTGCACCGAGTATCTAATTTCCTAATCTAATTCCCTCAGGATCACTTATTTTAAATCGGCTGCATTCCATTACCATTGTTTTACTTTTGATGATGTTCAGTTTACCAGAAAACTTATCCATCCAGTTCAACAGCCATTCCAAGTCCTTTGCCGTAAGTAACAGAATTACAATGTCATCGGTAAACGTCAAAGTTTTCGTTTTTTCTTCCTAAACTTTAATTCCCTTTACGAATTTATTCTTGGTTACCTTTACTGCTTGCTAATTGTAGAGATTGAATAACACTGGGGACAGGCTCACTCCCTTCTTGACTACTGCTTCCCTTTCTTGTTCTTGGACTCTTATAACTGAAGTCAGGTTTCTGTACAAACTGGTAATAACCTTTCGCTCCTTGTATTTTTTCCTCGTTACCTTCAGAATTTCAAAGAGAGTATTCTAGTCTGCATTGACAAAAGTTTTCTCTCTTCTAAGATGAGTCGTAAGGTCAGCATTGCCTCGCGTGTTTCACACTTCTCCGGAACCCAAGCTGATCTTCCTCGAAGTCAGCTCCTACCAGTATTTCCATTCTTCTGTAAACAATTCGCGTTAGTATTTTGCAAGCATGACTTATTAAACAGATGTAACAATATATGTGATAGGAAAAGCAAACAGCAATTATCTACAAAGAAGGCAAGAGACAGGAATGAAAGAAGAACTGTTAAGATTCAATTTCCAATCGCCAAGCTGCAGAATCCGTTCTAACACATAAAACAAAAAATCTTAGATGAAGATAGGATCTGGATGCTGTTAACATTTTAGCTTTAATCGGTGAATCTGAATTTGACAGCACTCTGTTTAACAACTTGAAGGAAATGTTATTGAAAACCGCCCCGTGGGGTTAGTTCCAAAGGACTACGTGTATCACCAGCATCAGACAAAGCTTGAAATTCATTTCCAAAGAGAACGTCTGCTAAGATAAGGTTGGTTAGTTCAAGTATCTAAGCGAGATTCTTCAGCTCAGTGGACTGGTTGAAAGAGCAAATTGTGAAGGGTCAAGAAAATGGAGGTAGCATCCCACATAAGGAAGAACACCTACAATGGGGAAGCCATTAACAATCACTGATCTAGTCGGAGTACCTGGACACCCAAGTACGTCGACCATTAGCAACAAGAGAAGACTCTGAAGAAGGAGGGAAGATTAAGGTTTTAGGTCCCGTCAACGACGACATCATTAGAGATGGAGCACAAGCTCGGATGGGACAAGAATGGGAAAGTACATCAGGTCGATCATGTGCTTTTCAAAATAACGTTCCAGCATTTGTGACTTGGAGAATTACAGAAAACCTACACTTTGATGGTTGTAGCCCCATTCTTCAGAATGTGTGTCTGGTGACTTAATCATTGTGGACACTAACGAGACAGAAATGAAGGAATGGCAGATTCCTACGTGTGGGCCAACAAAAGGCGCTGATACTTATTAACGGATCAGTAACAAATAAATGTACAAGACATGTGACAAAGTATCAGGAACCATATTACTTGGATACGTCTAGACACATCAAGCGAATCTTTCCAAAGACAAGCAGAAAACACAAATGACATAAAAATCTTGTTTATTCTTCTGTTTCACACTGAAGTAGCTGACTAACCAATAACTTTATTACTTTTAATGTAATTATTAATAGTGCTTCATCAACATTAATAATGCGATCTGTAACGCGTTTATTGCTGTAGTATCATTTTACGGCCCGGAAACTTATGACGATACTCAGTTACAACCTACAACTACATATCTGCATACGTACTCCTCAAACCACTGTGAAGTAAATGACTGAAGGTATTTAGCATGTTACGTTTTCTTCCCGTTCCAATCGTGTGTGGAGCACCGGAAAAATGACTACGGAAACGTGTGTGCATATTGTAGTCTAATTTTGTATTCTTGGTCCCTACGGGAGCGATACGTCGGGGCCTAAAGAATATCTCTTAATTCTTCATTTGATACTTGATTTTGAAATTTTATAAGTAGGATTTTACGTGATAATGTGCATCTATCCGCAAAAGTCTTCTAATACAGGATTTTCAGCAGTTTCGTGACGCCCTACTGTGAGTCATACAATCCTATGATCGTTCGTACCACCCTTCTTTGTATATGTTCAATACCCTCTGTCAGCCCTGTGTAGTCACGATCCCACACACTTCCGCAATATTCTAAGATTGGACGCACAGCTGATTTGTAGTCAGTCTCCTAAGTAGACTGATTGCATTTCCCCAGTATCTCGCCAATGAACCGGGGTCTACCAACTGCCTTACCTACAACTCAGCCTATGTGATCATTCCATTTCATATCCCAACAAATTGTTAAACCTAGATATTTGTATGAGTGGACTGATTCTAACTGAATCATTGATATTGTACTCATAGGATACCACGTTTTAATCTTTTCGCAAAGCGCATAATTTCAGATTTCTGTACATTTAAAGCAAATTGGCAACGTTTGCACATCTTTGAAATCATATCATTATCTGTCTGGTGTGTAGCTTTTTTTCAGACAGTCCTTCACTGCAGATAACCACATCATCAATAAAAAGTGTGACTTTCTATTGTCTGCAACGTCATAAATATATAACGCGAGCAGCGAGGATCCCTACTCGCGTCCTTTGGGGCACGTCTGTAGTTACTTCTACATATGTCGATGAGTATCCATCCAAGATAACATGATGCGCCCTCCATACCAATAAATCCTCAATCCAGTCACAAATTTCTCTTGATACCCCGTACGGTTGTACTTTCAAATGCTTCTCGAACGGCAAGAAATATTGCATCTACCTGACTGCCTTGAAGCACGGCTTTCAGGATGTCATGTGAGAAAAGGACAAGTTGGCTTTGACAAGACCGATTTTTTCGGAATCCATGCTGGTTGGCATGGATATACCTTATTATGCTTGAGCTCAGATTCTCAAACAGATGGACGTCAGTGAGATTGGACTATAGTTTTGTAGGTCAATTCTGTTACCTTTCTTGTACGCATATGTGACTTGTCCTAGATAACTTGTGGTAGATGGGTGTCGTCTGTGCTTTCTACCAATCTCTGGGCGCAGTTTTTCGTTCAAGGAATCGATTATAGTTAAAATGGGAGCTAGTTCAACTGCAAATCATGGTCACTGCGGTTTCATCAGAAAATGAGTCTGGTGGCCTGTAGAAAGATGCAATTACAAGACTTTGCACACCTTTGATACTTATTATTGCCCAAATAATCTCGCATAGAGCTTCAATTTCTATCTTGTTGGCTGTCAGCTTCTTGTCTACTGAAACAAATACACCGCCTCCATTTCCCATTAGCCGATACTTTCAACGTATATTCTCCCAAAAATCTCACTGCAGTCAATTTCGAGTTTTAGCTAGTTTTCTGTAAGCTCTAACTGGTAATTTACGAGCTCCGCTGTTTTTGGGACTCCTTCAGATTCTGAGACTTTGTAAAAGATTACATATTCCCGGCATACCGTCGATTGGAACAGTGACCAATGCACTCACAAAAAATATTTGTTTTAGTCTAGTGTCACACTTTTATTTTGCCTGCTGAGTGGTTGAGAATGCTTCGACAGCTGATCACTAGGATTTCAATCAGTTCATCTGTGGCGGCCATTTCTTTGAATCTCATCCTAATACTTTGGGTGTCCTACAGCTATCATCACCTGTAAAGGATGGATAAAACACTGTGTGCACTCCAGACATAGTCAGCCACCTCCGATGAGTAGTGCATCCATGAGCCATTTAGGGGGACCATAAAATTCTCAATCCAATGGCGCAAGTCCAGAGAGACACTCTCTAGTTTGTCATTTAAGTCTCTAGTGCAAGTGTTCCTATTCGTCTCAGAGCCAGAAGGTACTAATCACTTCTGGTGACAATGTTGCAGATTGTGAACTTCGTAGGAATCGTGTGAGCAAGGGTGATCTACTCAGCCCTCTCTGTGAGTCGCTAGAAGGCTCCCAGTACGACCTCAGGCCCCAGACGACAGTCATTGATCATTCCAGTGTGTGGTACGGGCGGCAGTTAGTTGTATTTTGTCCCTTCAGTGACTGCCGCAACAACATCTTCATCATGTTGAATGAGGCCTCCAGACACACACGCAGAGTGCATACGGAGATCCCTCCCATCCCTTGCTGTCATCTCCCGAAGAAGTATCATTATTCACCGTACGTTTGAACTGCCGACGTTTAAGAGACCCTTACCCGTTGGTATTTGTCTCCCTTTGACAGGGCATACCGGTATCTCAAAAGGTGAAGTGCGCCTCATTGACTCAATGTCAGTTTGAGTCGGAGATAATGCATCGAACTTGTTGTTAAGGGGACGGTGTTGTACCACGAGTTCTCCTTGGCTCAATCTCTTTGAGTCGAAGACAGCACAACAAACCTATTGTTTAGGAGATGGTGTAATACTATGAGTTATCCTTGGTTCTGCCTCCCTGTACAGAGCCTGTAGACCTACCACTGAACGCCACGCACAGTCAAGTGGATGAGCTGTGATAGAGCCTGTACTTCCTACAGAGGGGACAGAGTCTATTGCAGAGGACAGTTTTGAAGTATAATTGTTGTCTCTGATACATATCTCTGGTCACTTCGCACACTGCACCCACCTGAAGAAGCTTCTAGTCGCTTGCCAGCCGTCAGAGTGATTTCGAGCTGCTTATGGATGTCAACTGACTCATCGAATGTCTAAGAAGGGCATTCACAGTGGGGATACGTCTCATTCGTACAGTGTTAACCTAAACACTAAATAATTAACTTTTAAATTTCCCGCCGGCCGGAGTGGCCGTGCGGTTCTGGGCGCTACAGTCTGGAACCGAGCGACCGCTACGATCGCAGGTTCGAATCCTGCCTCGGGCATGGATGTGTGTGATGTCCTTAGGTTAGTTAGGTTTAATTAGCTCTACGTTCTAGGCGACTGATGACCTCAGACGTTAAGTCGCACAGTGCTCAGAGCCATTTTTTTAAATTTCCCTCATTGATGTTGCTTTAAATTTATGATCTGCAGTGCTCCAAGTATTGCAAGTTCCCGTTATTATCTGAATCTAGAACACCCAAGAAAGTGGTTTGTGTAAATAACGAAAGGAAAACCTGAGATAAAATTTACTGGTTTCTCAAACATGACTTTGTTTCCCGAACTTCTTTAGACATTATTCTCACAACAAATGCGTGTAAGCACATCCAAAACAGTGCTAATGAACGGTAAATGTCGAAAGTAATATCTATTATAGAAGTTGGAAACTAAATCGAACACAATGTTTGAAGACAGGAAATCTTTATAGAGGTCTGGGATAGACAATTTTGGTACAAGATGGAGATCTGGTGATGGCAGTCTACCAAAACATGCTATCCGTTTGATAAAGTAAATTACGATCTAGACGGACAATCTTTGTATAAGGGACACAATACCACAGTGATAATATGCGCAAGACCAAATAGCGCACCACTGATGTTCAGTTCGTAAGAGCTAAGACAACGTCGCAACCATAAAATTTCAAACAATGACTTAGAAAAAATAGGCGAATGAATAGAAAAAGTTCAAGTGTTGAACTAATCATGTAATTAATTACGCTGCAGTAGGGCGAAAACAATTTTCTAGGAAGAAGCACATTTTGCTTCTGTTTCTCGTTTATTGTAAATAATTTACTATAGACCTTTATGAGCTTGGTGCCTCTTAACAGTCGGGTCGTTTACGACTTTCCGTTTATAAAATAAGTGTAGAAAATTGACATAATCTTCATATTCGTGCCAGTATAGTGAGAACCTTTTTTTTAGTTTCCTCCATTGTTAATAGAAGGCTTGTAATTTTGGTATGCCGTTATTGAACTTCTGTCTGGGAATTCACACTTTTTGCCAATAAATCTTCACTTCCCGCACAAATAGCTTGACACTTTGAGACACAGTTAATACATCTATCCACTAATTGAAAAAAAAAATACCACTGAGATTTCTTGACAGACTGCTGTTTACTTACCCGAAAAAAATTGTCTCGTTAATAAACTGAAGAGTCAAAGAAATTGGCACACTTGCCTAATATCGTGTAAGGCCCCCGCGAACACGCAGAAGTACCGCAACACGATGTGGCATGGACTCGACTAATGTGTGAAGTAGTGCTGGAGGGAACTAACACCATGAATCTTGCAGGGCTGTCCTACGAGTGGGTGGAGATCGCTTCTGAACACCACGTTGCAAGGCAGCCCAGATATGCTCAATAATATTTATTTCTGGGGAGTTTGCTGGCTAACGGAAGTGTTTAAACTCAGAATAGTGTTTCTGGAGCCACTCTGTAGAAATTCTGGACGTGTAGGGTGTCGCATAGTCGTACTGGAATTGCTCAAGTCCGTTGGAATGCACAATGGACATGAATGGATGCAGGTGATCAGACAGGATGCTTACGCACGTACCACCTGTCACAGTCGCATCTAGACGTATCAGGGGTCCAATATCACTCCAACTGCACACGCCCCACACCATTACAGGGCCTCCACCAGCTTGAACAGCCCCCTGCTGACATGTAGGTTTCCATGGATTCGTGAGGTTGTCTCCATACCGGTACACGTCCATCCGCTCGATACAATCTGAAACGAGATTCGTCCGACTAGGCGACATGTTTCCAGTCATCAACTGTCCAATGTCGTTGCGGGCCCAGGCGAGGCATAAAGCTTTGTGTCGTGCAGTCATCGAGGGTACACGAGTGGGCCTTCGGCTCCGAAAGCC
This sequence comes from Schistocerca piceifrons, assembly GCF_021461385.2. Taxonomy (NCBI): domain Eukaryota; kingdom Metazoa; phylum Arthropoda; class Insecta; order Orthoptera; family Acrididae; genus Schistocerca; species Schistocerca piceifrons. The sequence goes on along the minus strand of NC_060149.1, from coordinate 418,444,351 downwards.
CATACCGATGATGTTTCGTAGATTGGTTTACACACTGACACTTGTTGACGGCCCAGCTTTGAAATGTGCAGTAATTCGCGGAAGGGTAGTACTTGCGTTGCGTTGAACGATTCTCTTCAGTCGTCGTTGGTCCCGTTCTTGCAGGATTTTTTTTTCCGGCCGGTACACTCGTAAAAAGGTCGTACGGGAAAATCCCCACTTCATCGCTACCTCGGAGGTGCTATGTCCCATCGCTTGTGCGCCGACTATAACATCATGTTCATACACACTTAAATCTTGATAACCTGCCATTGTAGTAGCAGTAACCGATCTAACTACTGAGCCAGACATTTTCGAACATGATCGTTTTGGTAGTCCTGGTATTATGGGGAGTCATAATGTTGCATGGGCTTCTAACCTCCAGCTCTTTGAGCACGATACGTTCACTGGTCAACGTTACTGTGACACTGTACTCCTTCCCCATGTACGTCTGTTCAGGGGTGCATTCGACCCTGCCTTCATTTTTATGCATGACAATGCGCGATCGCAGCGGAGAGCACAGGTGGAGGAACTCTCGGAACGAGAGGAGATTCGGCGAATGGACAGGCTTGCCCATTCCCCCGATTTAAATCGCATCGAGCACGTGTGGAATACGTTGAGGAGACGTGCTGCAGCATGTTCACGTGCACCAACGACCATCCATCATTTGTCGACCGCGGTAGTAGAGGAAGGGAACACCCTACCACAAGAGCTCTCTACCAGCCTTGTGGTCGCATTGGAGCGCTTTGCAGTGCATGCAATACCTTCCGTCGTAATTGCAGACACTGTTGAAAACTATGTTGCGCCTTTTGTAATGTCCAGGACACCATCAAAAATCACGGTGATTGCAGTGTAGTTACTGTCTTTAAATAAAAGTGAATTTCTGTTCGTCTCATTGCGTATTTCTATGTATTACATTCTGTGCTATACTTTTGCAGTTCTTTGTATATACACGGTCCAAGTTTCATCGACCTATGCTACTTGACAGTGACACTTTCGTCCTTAAGTTTTGCACACGAGTATATTAAGGGGACTTACAGTTCTGTACCCAATAGCAAATTCGCATTCGGGATCGTCACGAAATGGTCTGAGCCTCTGCTTTAAACCCTCCAATCGACTCCAAACCAAAGAATCTCTGCCGATTCTGGGAACAACGATAGTTCATACTGCACGCCGTGTGTAAAGCTACCTATAAACATCAATTCAGTCAGTCGCATATAGGAACCTGCAGACGACATTTATGCCGGCGTGAACCACGAATTGTAGGCGGCTACATCTACCACGCCCAGTATAGCCATCCACAGAGCCTTCTCCACATCTCGTATGAGCCTGCTCCCCTTCCTTCAGCAAACATCGAGTGGACATTGGCCTTCTTCCTCCACTAAACCTACACTTCCGTGAGGGGCTCTTTCAGCCGCTTAGCGCTGAACGCCCCAGTGACCAGCAAACTCACATCCCCACATGTGTGGATCTTGCAGGGAGACTGACCCAATTCCCAACAGATGAATCGTCCCATGCTGACTCAGATATACTCTCAGCAATGGACAAAACCTCAGTAGCTATCAAGGGCAGGTTCTAGCCAGGATAATGATTTTATCTCAAGGTCACTTCTGGTGTCACGTTACACACTTGGGATAGTTATATTGAAGTTCATTCCCCCCCCCCCCCCCCACTTCCCTCCTCCAGGGAATCGCCATAGGCAACTGTGCAGGTTATATTCAAGGTCACCCAGGGGAACCCCCACCCTGCCTACGCACCAGGGGCAATTGTACAGGGTATGTTCAGGGTCATAACATAACTCGATACCGGTTACGTGGTCTTTTCTGATATAAAATTTGCGGGAAACCCCTATCTCCCCCGGGTTAAGGGAACACATTAAAATGGTGGGAAACGCCTTCCCTCCCCCTAGCACTAATAATATTCAAGCACATTCTCTCCCTTATCATCCTTAATAACCAGTTCAACTACATAGGTCTCTCCATTCAGGGTCTGTGCATCATGGAGAGGGGTCTAGGTATGTTATAAACAATTGTTATTAACACTAAATGTATAGTTTGTAAATAATAACAACGATATATCACATTAACTAATGGTTTATTAGTAGCAATTTTTGCAGTGCATTTAGTTAACACTATTATTTGATTTTTAGTAATAATGTTTAATCCTTTTGCGGTTTATTTACAAAGCTATATTTTCAGGTGTCTCGTATACATTGGTTTATTTACAATTTGTTTTTCATCCTTTTGTTGGTTTGTTTACAACTCTATTTTCGATACATACAATAGGTAACAAAGCCATTTTACAATGTTTTGTTGGTTTCTTCACAAAGCTATTTAAATTATTTTTCTGATGCTGTATATACATGGGCTTACAAAGCTATTTTTGCATCTTTTTGCTGAAGACTTATATACAACACTAATACTTTCAGGTAAACTAAGAAACTAAATATACAACACTAATACTTTCAAATAAACTAAATACTACGTTTTCCCATTGAAATTGGTAACTGTTTTAATTTTTTAATTCAGCATGCACTATTTACATTTTTTAATCACTGATTATTCTCTTTACATTTTAATCATTTCTTTTCTGTGTACAGTGAATGACCATGTTTATAGGAAACAGGGACCTACAGCAGTAGGCGAAGAAAAACCACACACACACACACACACACACACACAATTATATGAAATGTTTACAGCCACACATAGTGTGTACGTAATTTCCATGCACACACTGTGTGCTAAGAAACGCATACTCATACACAAAAATATGACAAGTGATTCATCCAACTATTTAACATACTTAATCACTACTTACAAATAAATAAATACACAGCAACACACTCAGTCACTTTTAAGTGAATAATGTGAGTACGGAAGGGACCCAATCCCGATCCCATAGATGAGCTGCTTGTCACCATGACAAGTCAGCCTGACTTTCAGATGCAATGCAGTATGTACCGCATGGCCTCATGATCGAAATACAACCTAGCAGACCATATGTGGAGCGGTGGCGCCATCTACGAGCAAGTACCTCTTGTAATAATCGATCATAAGAGCCTCTGAGACTCACAATACATACCCTTAGCCCACCTCTGGATGACACTTGTATCAATGCAGTATGTGTATGTTTTCGGCTTGAGTCCCACGAACTTCACAGTCTTCAAAGCATTGCATCATCCATCAGTCAGATAACCTTCTTGTTCTGTGATTTTATTCCATAAGGATTATCAATCGAATATCCAGATGTTTCCAATGCTTCAGGATTGTATCTAATTACTTCATATGGATCGCATCCTTCACTCACTAGATGAAATTGTCAGTACCCATATCAAGTGATCTGGGATCAGCGAAGTCTAGTTTCGCTAACGCATAGTAGAATCGGAACATGTGGAGTTTGGAGAGGTCCAGAACACACATACAGATGTAGACAGGCTTTGTGAACTTCACTGAAACCGTGGCCAGCTCTACAGTGACTAGTCCTCAATTGAAGATTGTGGCCACTTTAAATTTCACCTTGCGATATAATCTCTTGCGCCATAACGCCCCTCTCATCGATAAACTAAATGAATATCGCGGTATTCCTTAACATTTTCCATTGTTTTCCCGACAAGTGAATTATTCATTTATTTATAAAAATCTTTCTCATAGTCACACGTCGTGAAAGCCCTCTGTTTGGTGTTTAAATCAATGTACTCCTTCAACGAGCAATGTTGGTTGATGGAAAGACTACAAGTGATTATAACAAATATTATACACAAACTGAAACATTGCTGGAGGCTTCCGCAGCATAGAATGTATCTCTGATTATTCCCCAGTGATGTCATCAGCTTCAGGAGAAGACCATTTCGTGGGTCTAGGCTTTCCAGACGCAGTGGCAAGTCATGATGTGCGTCATGCAAATGGGTGGGATGCATAAGTCCTGCCTCCAAGACAGATCGCTCACTATAGTTAGCAATCAGATTTTTGGATCTCTTTCTCCATTCTGACGAATTCTTCTTTGGACAGCTATCAGAACACTCCATACGGCAGAGTGTTTTCATGACATGCCCGTAGAGATTGCTTACATCCAAGTAAAGGACGTAACTTAAAGTCATGAGATGGCCTGTACTCCTGCTCACTCATACACAGGTTATTTGCCTTAGTGTACCTGTGCACACATTGGCAAAGCAACTAACGAATCCAGTGATCGAAGAAGAGCTGCATATCAACGTTGATCAACAGTTAGAATGCTGATATGTGTTCTTCTCAACATTGCATCCCACAAAAGCCCTGCCATGGTGTAATAGAAGGCTGGATCTAGGGAGTATGTGCCCAGGCATACACTCTGGCATTTCGCGAAAATGTCTGCAAACAGGTGTGTGTTCGTGTTCAGTGGCAACTGTACTCAGTAGGGGGACTACAGGTGTCTGGCCCCACTCTCCATTGTTACCAGATGTATCCAAGATGGCGGCGTTGACATCATCCAAGATGGTGGCGTGTAGACTTGGAAACAGCGCATGACGCCATCCAAGATGAAGGTCGAGACGTCATTCAAGATGGCGGATTTTGGTGGGAAGATAGGTCAATTGGGCTACTCAACTCCAGAAATGGCGGCAAGTTCAAATTCCATCAGGACACTGCAACTCACCTATAGTAACCTAAGAAAATGGCGGGAAAATAGGTCAAATGGGCTACCTCCACTAACCTAAGTCATCTGACCGACACCTCTTTTTAGGAACTGGTGGGAAGTTTGAATTTTGCAGGGAAGATAGGTCAACTGGGCTATCTCTACTAAACTAACAAAATGGCAGGATAGAAAGAGCAGTTGGGCTACCTTCACTAACATAAGTCTTCTGACCGCCACCTCTTCCTAGGGATTGGTGAGAACGGGACTCAACCTGTGCTGAACATAAGTCTTTATTTTGCATTCACTATCTGTTTAAACAATTAGAGGTAATACCAAATCCAAGTGTAGTTGGCATGGGGTCCAGAGTCAAACTGACATAGTACACAGTACCGAAACCAGAGGGTGCTGTCATTCATTCCATGATGTAATCCAAGATGGCGGTCTGGGGTGGGGGAGAAATGGTGAGAAACAGTTTGTACACCATGGAGTTCAGAGTCCAACTCACCTAGTACACAGTACCATCACCAGAGAGCTCTGTCGTTCATTCCATGATCTAATCCAAGATGGCAGCCATGATGTCAGCTGATGATGCAAGTACCATTATCCAATATGGCGGATTTTGGCGGGAAACAGTGTGTTCACCATGAGGTCTGGACCTAGTACACAGTAATGCCACAAGAGAGCGATGTCGTCTATTCTGTGACGTAACCCAAGATGGTGGAGGGGAAATGGCAGGAAACAAAGTGGTCACCACGAGGTATGGACCTAGCACACAGTACTGCCGCCAGAGGGCGCTCTTGTCCGTTCTGTGACATAACCCAAAATGACTGTCTGGAAGAGAAAATGACTCAGCCTGCACTGGGCTGCTGGAGAGAGGAAAGAGTGTAATTTATTTATTTTGGAACTATTTATTTAGGGATAGATTTGAGATAGTATATTCATCACACTGATACAAAACAAACGCTCTGATATGGTTGGGGTCATGTCACACAACCCACAGACCTGTAAACTACTCCTAAATAACGCTCTGCAGACACGCAAACAACTCATAAATTACTGAAATAATTTCAGTACAGGCATGCAAACTCCTCCTAAATAATGCAGTTCACAGATGTGCTGACACGAAATCAACTTTTAAACTGTCCAAATAACGCATAGCACAGCCTACAGACCTGTGCGCGAAATAATGCAACAGACTTGCAAACAATGTACGCAGACACCGCCCGCCACCCCCTGTCCACTAGGTGGCACAGGAGGCTACGAGACACTCTCACAGGAGTCAGGATGCACTGGCAGACTCTGCAAAGTGACGCACAGGTGCCCGCAAGCATGAGGCGGTGACACTCCTTTCATGCCTGAGATATTCCTCTCGAAATACGTGTTCACCTAGGCACTGTTGCTGACGTGACCGGATGGGTGTGAAGAGCTAATTGCAGAGCGCAGGCGCTCCAAGGGCATGCACACGTAGACGCCACCACAAGCCAGCGAGAGCCATGACTCTCACTCCACTGCCGACGGCATGTGAAAGTCCTCCCAGTGTTATACTGATGTCACATATCTATATAAATCAGCGCCAACTCACCCTCTGGACCGTGTGTGCATGTGTTTACCATCGCTGGTGCGATGATGCATAGCTGCGGTGCGGCTCCAGTGGGAGCAGCGTTCGTCATTGTTTACTGCAGACGAGACTTTCAGTGGTGAAATTATTTTGCACAGATCGCTAAATTGCACTGACAGTTAAACCCTCAAAAGTTGTCTACAGATAATCAAATACAGACAAGACTCAAAAGAATATTGGAAGCCAGGATCATGTTTCCAGTGTAACTACAATTAAATATTACGATTGCTGCTACAGTCTGACACCGATCGATGTACAGGTAATGTCTCCTTTTGACAGCTCTGGTTCTGGAATGAATCTCAGTATCTATAGCACACATGATTTTCCACGTAAAAAATGTCTGTCACACCCTAGTGGTTATCGATGTGCTGAATCTATACGTCCCTCACAATAGGATACACAGTCATCTTCTCTGGTCATGCCACAACATAAGTCACAGTAATTTTACACTGCAATATATACACATTTTGCAAAAGCTACCTCATTCAGAGGTAATGTCGTACCTCGATTTGTAATGTGGGTATAGCTTTTAACATGGATACTTGTATGCACCTGTAGAACCAAGACCCCTTGTGGCGGTAACATACAGGATACGAATTTTATGTTTACTACATCGACGTGGTACACGGTGATATATTGCTGGGTTCGAAATTGGTTTCACACTCTAATATTCAAGCTCCTGTCCTCAGTGGGAGAGCAGTGTAATTTAGTAATAGTCTTTCCATATTTGACAATATGTAGGGCACTTTGCAAGGTTTAGTTGTTGGTGCAATGTGGTGATCAGTGTAAAATAGCTTTTTTTGCCACTGAAAGTCTCATCTGCAGAAAGAAAAAAAAGGCAGATGGTGCTTCCACACTGGCGGCATCAGTATTTCTGCGGGTAAATTCGATAAGAGCCAGTCATAATCCCCCATTCATTCACTAGACATCCATTGTGCTGGGATATAGGAGTCTCTACATAGCGGTGAGAGCGTTTGTGTATGTTGAAAGCAGGAAGGGTAACAGTGATGGATGGGGTGCCACATTAGAACCACGAGGAAGAGAGAATTCGAATTTTCCTTGTTGTCCTATCGATAGTGATGATGATTACAGTACACCTACCCACGTCAGTGATGTCTTTCCAAGCATTACGTCCGTGGGTGCGGTATTCATTATCACACATACTGCTGGATGCCTGTCCTTAATTACAATTGTCTGAGAGAATCTTGGCAGGATGCAGCACCTTTCAGAAGCGCTGATTGTAAGACTTTGTCACATAATTTCCTAGGACTGAGTAGAATAGAGACATATAACCAGTGTGAGTATAGGCGTACCATAACTTTTTCGTGTGCTGTACAGATATAAAAGATAACAGCACTGTGTTTGTAAAATGTGTATATATTGCGGTGTGAAGTTGCTGTGGCTTATGTTGTGACATGACCAGAGAAGATGACTGTGTGTCCGATCGTGAGGGACGTATAGATTCAGGACATTGATAACCACCAGGGTATGATAGAGATTTTTTACGTGAAAAATTATGTGCGCTATAGATACTGAGATTCGTTCTAGAACCACAGCTGTCAAGAGGAGATATTACCTGTACACTAATCGGTGTCAGACTGTAGCAGCAGTCTGTAGTTACACTGGTAAATATGTTCCTGGCTTCCAATATTCTTGTGAGTCTTGTATGTATTTGATGATCTGTAGACAACTTTTGAGGGTTTAACTGTCAGTGCAATTTAGCGGTCTGTGCAAAATAATTTTACCGGTCTGCAGAAAACAACGACAAATGGCACTCCCACTGGAGCTGCACCACAGTTATGCGTCATCGCACCAGCAACGGTAAATACATGCCCACATGGTCCAGAGGATGAGTTGGCGCTTATTTAGATAGACATGTGACATCAGTATAACACTGGGAGGACTTTCACATGCCGTCGGCAGTGGAGTGAGAGTCATGGCTCTCGCTGGCTTTTGTCTGGCGCTGGCTCGTGGTGGCGTCTATGTGTGCACGCCCTTGGAGCGCCTGCGCTCTGCAAATAAGTCTTCACTCCCATCCAGTCACGTCAGCAACAGTGCCTAGGTGAACACGTATTTCGAGAGGAATATCTCAGGTATGAAAGGAGTGACGCCGCCTCAAGCTTGTGGGCACCTGTGCATCACTTTGCAGGGTGTGCTAGTGCATCCTGACTCCTGGGAGCGTGTGTGGTAGCCTCCTGTGCCACCTGGTGGACAGGGGGTGGCGGGCGGTGTCTGCGTACATTGTTTGCAAGTCTCTTGCATTATTTCGCATGCAGGTCTGTAGGCTGAGCTATGCGTTATTTGGACAGTTTAAAAGTTGATTTGTGTCAGCACATCTGTGAACTGCATTATTTAGGAGGAGTTTGCATGTCTGTACTGAAAGTATTTCAGGAATTTATGAATTGTTTGCGTGTGTGCACAACGTTATTTACGAGTAGTTTACGGGTCTGTGGGCTGTGTGGCATGATCCCAAGCATGCCAGGGCATGTGTTTTGTATCAGTGTGGTGAATATACGATCTCAAATCCATCGCTAAATAAATAGTTCCAAAATAAATAAAGTACACTCTTTCCTCTCTCCAGCAGCCCAGCATAGGCTGGGTCATTCTCTCCTCCAGACAGTCATCTTGGGTTATGTCATGGAATGGACAAAAGCGCCCTCTGGTGGCAGTACTGTGTGCTAGGTCCATACCTCGTGTTGACCACACTGTTTCGCGCCAAAATCCGCCACCTTGGATAACAGTACTTGCGTCATCAGCTGATGTCATGGCCGCTATCTTGGATTACGTTGCTGAATGGACGACAGTGCCCTCTGGTAGCTGTACTGTGTACTATACCAGTTAGAATCCAGACCCCATGGTGACTACACTTGATGGTGGTACTACCTCTGATTGTTTAAATAAATAGTGCATGCGAAATAAAGACTTATGCCCAGCACAGGTCGAGTCCTCTTGCCGCCAATCCCTAGGAAGAGGTGGCGGTCAGATGACTTAGGTTAGTGGAGGTAGCGCAACTGCCCTTTCTTTCTTACCCTTTTCTTAGATTAGTAGAGTTAGCCCATTTGACCTATCTTCCCTGCAAAATTCACACTTCCTGCCAGTTCCCAGGAAGAGGTGGTGGTCGAATGACTTAGGTTAGTGGAGGTAGCCTAATTGACCTATCTTCCCACAAAATCCGCCATCTTGAATGACGTCTCGACTTCCATCATGGATGGTGTCATGCACTGTTTCCAAGTCTACACACCACCATCATGGATGATGTCATCACCGCCATCTTTGATGCATCTGGCAACAAGTGAGAGTGGGGCCATACCCCTGTAGCCCCCCTACTGTACTCTACATATTCCCCAAATCAGGGATTTCGAAATCTGGCCAAACATTCACCTTGTGTTCATTCTTCACACATATTGTGGCAGTGCTTGTTATTTTACTGAAGAATGCGGTTATGTCAAGCAACATGGTTTTGTGGAGTCTCTCCACTGAATGGAGTTATTCGTGTGGAAAGACCCCCTTCTTCATCACAAGGTAAAACTTTGCATCATTGGAATATGCAACTCTGGTGATGTACGTATCCTCCTGAAGCACTGTCTCAGCAAATTTCCGAGAAGACTCATGGATGAAGCGTTGCGAATCCATAAAGTGTATTTTTTGTATGATTCGTACATAAGATAAAAAGTACTTTTCAAAGATTCATGAATGACACTGATTTATCGTCTTTCAAGCTGAAATCACTCATGTGCTCAATAAGGAAGGGTGCATCACATCCACTTAAATTTTGGAATGAGAGGGTTTTGTCATGGCAGTTGGTATTTCATGCTGCATTCATTGCGAGCTACACAAAAAAATTTCTCCATTGGATATGAAGAAGCGACACATCTAAATATCATAAGCAAATTGAGATTTGCTCTGGCACATGGCCACTGGTTCCAGCAATTAAAAGTGATAAGTCAGCAGGTTACGACTTATCGAGACTAGCAAGTCAAAACTCTTTCCAACAATCAAAATGCTTAGTCACATTTATCATGTCTTGAGCACAGGTCGGTACCTTACCCTTTTATCTGTGATGTTACAAGCCACACACCCTTTACTGTGAGATCATCATGATATAGCACATGGGGCAAAACTTTATCCTATTGTATACACACAAATCCGAATGTTTAACTGAAATACATGATATTCTATATAGTTTCACATTGCATTAGATCTCCTGTTGTTGAGGTAACAAATAATACTGTGTAACAGAGTATTTGACTGTTTTCTGGAAATTGTCTTCAAAGATTAATTATGTCATATTATGCTCCTAACATACTTTTTTCCCCTTGAATTTCAGTATTCTTTTAAAAAATCGGAAATGAAATTCAAATAATTTGAAAGTCCACTAAAACGCTCCATCCAGTCATGTGATGCCTGTGTCGTCACTGGCTAGCTCGCTGCTCTTACTGTCATAATGCTACTTCACAGTGAGTTCTTGTTTTGAAAGTTACGTTTCGGAAAATGGCTTACAAATACATATATAAAAACAAGAAAAGTTGTTTTTTGGTGTTCCAGAGGATGACATGGAGCGTATGATGTGGTTGCACTGTACCTGCAAATTGCCACCACGTCGACGCATAAGTTCACTAACTTAATTAAAAATGTGTTGCACTGTGAAGTTAACATTTATGTACCTCTGAAATATGCTTTCTCACTTTTACGATGAAGGGTAGCGTCATTCAACAAAATTAAAGTCCTAATGAAAATTGTCGTTTTACCCAACCACACTTTCATTATTCGGTAGCTCAATTATTAGAGCGGTAGATCGTCGATTTTTATAAGATGATGTCCATAGATCACTGGTTCGAATCTAGCTCAAAAGAAAACTTCAACTTATTTGTGAAACAACTTGGCAGTCCTCTAATATGAAAACCAAATCACGATTACAAAACTTCATCACCCCGATCATAAGCAGAGTGTTATTGTGTTTTCCTTGGTGTTTATATGCGCTTACATTTGCAATCGCTACTTACACATGTCAAGTTCAAAAAAAATATTTTCTAGTTAATGTGATCCCACAGTTTTTACTTTATTAGAAACAATGTTTTTATCTTCGTACTGTCCAGCTAGGACCCCTATTGTTTAAACATTTTCAGTTTCACCATCTTACATAAAAATGAAATAAGTCTGCTTCAGATGCTAACGTTAGTTTAAACTCACAAACATCACAGCTCTTACGTTTGTGCCACCTGCATCTCGTACACGCTTTATGTGTCTCCGTATCTTGTTTCACCTCGTCTAAATGGTTGGTGTATGATGATGTCCTCAGTACTAACAAAGCTTTCCAAAAAAAGTGAATTGTTTGTTCGCAAAGTAAATGCAATTATCCGCTGTTGTCCGTTTCTCAGACCAAGACTGATGTGAAGCTATATATAATACATCCCACTATCGAAACAACTGCTACAATCAGTTCTTGCTAACGCTATTATCGCATTTCATGTAAGACATTTAATAATATGTACACTTCCAGGATTCGAACATCTCACCTCTCTGCTATCAGATGAGCTATCCGTTGCTCCACCGAATGCCTCGTGAATGCAGTGCCTCTGCTGAGTGTCTTCTACAGAGGACATCAGCACTAAGTTTTGCCAAGAATTCTTTTATTGTGCTTTGGTCGTAGCTCATGACTGATAGTCGACAATCTAGTTATAACATAAGGACCCATTTGCAGAAAGTCTACAATTCCTTAGTTTTAAGCGAGTTTAGTTATGTTACAGGGAGCAGGGAAAAGAGTGTTCGTCGTAGTACATATCGCCGCTCTAAATGGTTGCAGCATAAACGCATCAACTTCTGCAAGGATTCCATTATCATCGTTCTCAAAATTCGTATCTATTATTACTTAAAAATTTTAATTGCATTTTTCACCACTAAATGGCTAAATTGTTTGCAGAAAAGGTACATGAAACCCTCGGAACTTCAGCTGACGTTACTACAGCACACGTATAGCTTCGTCTTACTCCTAGTCTGTGACGTCACCAGAGCATCAGCCAACGGCAGAGTATTTTCGATCATGTGACCATATCTTGATATTTAATGATTTTGAAGCTTTAATTACATAAAAATGACAGATATTTATTGAGAGTATTGACTGCAAACGCTATTTAAATGTTATAATCAATCAGAATAACAACAATCTGAACCAAAGTTTTAACATAGGAAAAATAGCCTATTATAGACGTCACACACATGGACCTTCTGCATAGCGATAGATAATAGCTGCACCCTACTCCAGGTGCGATAAGTGCACACACACACACACACACACACACACACAAAAAAGAAGGTAAGGCCAAACTTTCAGGAAACATTCCTCACACACAAATAAAGAAAAGATGTTATGTGGACATGAGTCCTTAACGCTTAATTTCCATGTTAGAGCTCATTTTAGTTTCGTCAGTATGCACTGTACTTCCTCGATTCACCGCCAGTTGGCCCAATTGAAGGAAGGTAATGTTGACTTCGATGCTCGTATTGACATGCGACTCATTGCTCTACAGTACGTAGCATCAACAGGTTAGTGTTCATCACGAACGTGGTTTTGCAGTCAGTGCAATGTTTACAAATGCGGAGTTGGCAGATGCCCATTTGATGTATGGATTAGAACGGGGCAATAGCCGTGGCGCGGTACTTTTGTATCGAGACAGTTTCCAGAACGAAGGTGTCCCGACAGGAAGACGTTCGAAGCAATTGATCGGCCTCTTAGGGAGCACGGAACATTCCAGCCTATGACTAGCGACTGGGGAAGACCTAGAACGACGAGGACACCTGCAATGGACGAGGCAATTCTTCGTGCAGTTGACGATAACCCTAATGTCAGTGTCAGAGAAGTTGCTGCTGTACAAGGTAACGTTGACCACGTCACTGTATGGAGAGTGCTACGGGAGAACCAGTTGTTTCCGTACCATGTACAGCGTGTGCAGGCACTATCGGCAGCTGATTGGCCTCCACGGGTACACTTCTGTCAATGGTTCATCAACAATGTGTCAATCTTCATTTCAGTGCAAATGTTCTCTTTACGGATGAGGCTTCATTCCAACGTGATCAAATTGTAAATTTTCACAATCAGCATGTGTGGGCTGACGAGAATCCGCACGCAATTGTGCAATCACGTCATCAACACAGATTTTCTGTGAACGTTTGGGCAGGCGTTGTTGGTGATATCTTGATTGGGCCCCATGTTCTTCCACCTACGCTCAATGGAGCACGTTATCATGATTTCATACGGGATACTCTACCTGTGCTGCTAGAACATGTGCCTTTACAAGTACGACACAACATGAGGTTCATGCACGATGGAACGCCTGCACATTTCAGTCGAAGTGTTCGTACGCTTCTCAACAACAGAGTCGGTGACCGATGGATTGGTAGAGGCGGACCAATTCCATGGCCTCAACGCTCTCCTAACCTCAACCCTCTTGACTTTAATTTATGGGGGCATTTGAAAGCTCTTGTCTACGCAACCCCAGTACCAAATGTAGAGACTCTTCGTGCTCGTATTGTGGACGGCTGTGATACAATACGCCATTCTCCAGGGCTGCATCAGCGCATCAGGGATTCCATGCGACGGAGGGTGGATGCATGTATCCTCGCTAACGGAGGACATTTTGAACATTTCCTGTAACAAAGTGTTTGAAGTCACGCTGGTACGTTCTGTTGCTGTGTGTTTCCATTCCATGATTAATGTGATTTGAAGAGAAGTGATAAAATGAGCTCTAACATGGAAAGTAAGCGTTTCCGGACACATGTCCACATAACATATTTTCTTTCTTTGTGTGTGAGGGATGTTTCCCGAAAGTTTGGCCGTACCTTTTTGTAACACCCTATATATATATATATATATATATATATGTGTGTGTGTGTGTGTGTGTGTGTGTGTGTGTGTGTGTGCTGTCCCACTTAATGTGAATGCAACTGGCCAGTGATGCACAGTCCCTGCAAAAATAAAATCATTTTTATCATGAAGTTACATTTTTTTAAGGATTCATGTATGTTTTCTTCCCAAAGTGAAAATTAGAGACACAATTAGTGATCACAGGCTTGATTTCACTGCTATAAACCTTATAACTTCTGGAAGACGTAGACTTTAAATAATGGAAATGGTGCTACAGTTTCTGACATGAAGACATAATGCGGGTTGGCTGCACTGTCCTGAAGCCTTGCTCTGTGCATTATGGCAGGCACCTGGTGCCGTTACTATCCTTTAAAGTGTCATTTTTTTAAAAAAACGTAACTTTTTGTTGAAAGTGATGCTGTATACATTTACGGATTGTGTATTCATGCCCACTGTGTGAGCCCCTAACATAGGTGCATCTCTGTCCAACTGCATTTTTCACATTGTGCTTCGTTTTGGTAATATACAAGGTAGCAGAATTAGTTGGGAACCCCTGTATATAGAAGGAAATATTAAAAACACGGTAAAACTTGGATAAACATGGAAAATTCAAAACTATATTCCTCGAACGTTCCTTTGTATTGCATACATCCTGAATCTAAGCTTTTATACGTGCCGTTTTCAGTATTCCATGTTATCAATATAGGAGAAAAGTATAAATGAGCATCATCGGTTGTTGGTGGTCCTGAAACTCGATTTTTGTAAGCATAAAGCTGTGTTTAAGATAACTGAAGGCAACTCACCTGCCAGTGATGCACTGTCATTAAAACACAACCCACATCCAATACAACCCATCTGTTTTAGTGTAAATATAAGGATTTTCTTTTGGTAGCTAGCAATGAGTGTTTACAGCAGTTTTTTGGAAGAAGTTCTTTTGTAGATACTATGGCTGGGTGGCAGATCTGCATCACAGTTGGATAATAATGAATACTACCCACACCTGGTTGTATGCTAACACTCCAACTACAGGTTTCAAAGCTTGGCATATATTGAAACAATACAAGATGGATATATTATTTAGAATACTGTTCACCTGCAGCTATCACATAGGTAAAAATGGAGCATATCATAGTTATGTCATTTTGATCTAGAGCTTATGCCTAAAATTTCGATTACACTCACTGTATAAATGCAGACATCCTGTATTGTCATACTGGAACTGAAATTTGTGATTTTCCATACTTTACATTTTTTTGCATTTTGCCACATTCCCACATTTTTGCAATTTTTTCAGTTTCTCTATATTTTTCACATTCTCCATATTCTGTATGTACATGAACAGACACACACACACACACACACACACACACACACACACACACATATATATATATATATATATATATATATATATATATATATATATATATATATATATATATATATAAACTTGAGTAGCAGTTGGCATCACAGTCCACAACAAACTATTACAAATCAGTTACTTCAAAGACAGCTCCAAGCCAGATGTGCCCTGTAGTGTGCATTCCACTGACTCCAGACCACTGCTGTTTGTGAATTCAGTGGTGACAAGTGAGAGCTCATTGGAGGGCAAGGTGGAGGTCTGTTATGTTTTCTGATGAAAGCTGGTTCTGCTTTGGTGCCAGTGATGGCCTTGTGTTGATTAGGAGGAGGCCAGTTCAGGGCCTGCAAGCAACCTGTTTGTGCACTAAACACACTGGACCTACATCCGGAGCTACGGTCTGGGGTACAATTTCGTATGAGAGCAGGAGCACTCTCATTGTTGCCCCATACACCCTGAGTGCAAAACTGTACATTAGTCTGGTGATTCGAACTAGTGTGCTTACGTTCATGAACAACATTCCAAGGGATGTTTTCCAACAGGATAACACTCTTCCACATACCACTGTTGTCACTAAACATGCTCTACAGAATTTCGATATGTTGCATTTACTTACTTGATCAGATGACAATTGCAGCATCATCCACAACCAGCATCAACCATCTCTGTACTGACTGATCAAGTGCAACATGCATGGAACTCCATCCCACAAACCGACATCCGATACCCACACAACAGAAAGCATGTACATTTACATGATTGCATTAAACATTCTGGCAGACACTATCCTATGTATTAATCACGTATATATGTTACCTAAGCATATGTATTCCCAAAATTTCATTACTCTGCATTAATCGTTTTGTGATGTTGCGATTTTTTTCCCATCAGTGTATACAGGACTCAGTATTATAGGTAGATGGTAAAAGTAGCACCCCCCCACACGCACATGTATATATGTACATTAACATATAGAATACTGGCGCGCAAGTCGCCCAATATGATGTCGACTGCAATAAGACTTGCACATGGCGGCCGAACTTCCCCACATGGGGCCTCCCGGCCAACGATGCCATACGCTCATTTCCGTTTTACCAACATATAGAATGAGGAAAAATATGGAAAAGAAGTAAAAAATGGAAAATGTGAAAATACGGAAAAAATGGAAAATCAGGAAATTGTAATACAGTGTGTCTCTGTTTATACAAATGGTGCAGTCGAAATATTAGTCACAAGCACTAGATCAGAGTGCCAAAAGCATGAAAATCTCCATTTTGTACCTGTGTGATAGCAGCAGTTGATCAGTATTCTGAACAATATTTCCATCTTATATCTTTAGAATACATGCTAAGTATTGAAGTCCATAGGTGGAATGTATTCTATGTTGTTAGCATATGACCTGGTTTCTTTACTATCCAGTGGTGATACAGATTCAGCACCCAGCCTTACTAACTACAAAGTGAACTTTTTCCAAAAAGGCTACCTCAAAAAATTCTTCTAAACACGTATTGCCAGTTATCAAAAGACAACCCTTATATTTACACTAAAACATATGGACTGTGGTGGATGTGGGGTGTGTTGCAATATTAGTGCATCACTGGCAGGTGCTTTGCGTTTAGCTATCTCAAATATAGCTCTATACTTACAAAAACCTAGCTTCATGAACACCCAACAATGATGATACTCATTTATATTTTTCTCCTCCTACGTTGGTAACATGAAATACTGATGAACTGCATGTATCAAAGATTAGATTCAGATTGTGTGTAACAAATGGCAATAATAATAATATTTGAGGAACTGATTTTATCCTATTGTAGATACATATAGCTCACTTATACTATTTTGTGTGTCAGTTTCAGAGAGGTAAATGTCATATTCCAGCGTTTCTTTTTTTTCTGACATGAAACTTCTTCTGCAGGGTTGAAAAGACATCACTTTTTTTTTATTCTTTTCAGAATGCTGCTGGCAAAACATTTGGGTTTGTATCATATTTTAACATATGTCTGAGGCTATCTTTGGAGAGCAAAACAATGTACTCAGCACCATAGACAGGTTGCGTGTATAGTGGCTAGGTTGCGTGTATAGTGGCTGTCCACTACTAGAGACTACACACCTCTAAGATGTTGTCTCAGTGCGAAGATCAAAATTATTCTCACTGTCTACCTTCTGTTACTATTATTGTCGGAGAGGTGGATGTCATGAAAGCTACTGGACTCTGAGTGACACCTGACGCTTACATAGAACCTTGCTGATGTTCAACATGAATGCCTCATCTTTTTGTAGGCTCACAGAGGTAATCACTAAAGCACACGGATGGTCAGCAAACACACCCCCGAAACATCAGACGCATGGGCAGTACTCCTCAGATAATGGCTCAGTGTGCTCCAAGCCTCAAAATATCAGAAAAATATTCTTCTTTTTCATCTTCTGACGTGTAGCATTCCACTGTCCGAGTGACAGGCTAGTGCACACACCTACACTGAAATGTAATCCTATATTTAAGAACACCTGCGGAAGTGGAGTAAGACAGCGTTGGCTACACAAAACCATGAGCAGACTCCATACTGCCTAAAGCCACATGACTAGAGATAAGCATACTTGATTCTTATTTGTTGAAATAAACAAAGGAATTCTATTTTTGGCTATAAATACTAGTCGTTTTGGTGCAAAACGTCGTTTCAGTCTGAGACCTGCTAGCAGCAACATAAACAGCTGTGATATAGCCAGGAGAGATGAAGCCCCATAATGGAAATGGTTATGATGATGGTTCATCAGGAGTTAATAAGCATCCCCGTTCTGACTCTAGTGATCTGACAGATATGTATTTAAGATGTTACCTTTTTTCCATGTTTGTGGGTGTTAGTTATAGTTGCAATCTGATGATTAATCTCTTCCTCTTCTGTTGCTACAGATGGCATTCTGTGACCGCCCTTAATGAATGATATTTCTCTAGAGGATTTGATAGGGTTCACTGATGCCCCAGAGGATTGTGGATGGCTCCCTGGCGAATTGTGAAACAACATTGCTGTGATGGGTGTCAATGAAGAGCAGCTCAACCTATGACCAAAATTGTCGCAACACCTAGTCTATTTGTTTTGGAAGTCCAAGTAATTGAGCCAGTCTGTTTCTCCAGCGTTACCGTGTGGAGAATGACGCCAGTCATCGAGGGACAGATAAATAAGTACAATTAGTTCATTTTCTTTCTGTTCTACAATATTACATTTGTTAAATATTCTTGTGAGCACAGATGTCTGCATGTATCTTTTTTTATGCAAGATATTTGTCAATAACTCTCTCATTGCAATGGAAATGGATGTGTGCAGACTCAGGCTTGCACCTGTGACAGCAACTTTACAACCTCACAGCTTGGTTTGTGGCTGCACCTACAAATTCCACCGCACTGTGGTCTGTCACCACCAACGTGGTATGAGCTGATGACGCCAGCTCATTTGCCAATGTACGCATCGTTTCCGCACTCTTAACCACCTTGCATTCGTCGCCATCAGGCATCAACAAGACATTGCCTGGGGCCTAGCAGCAACAGCTCTACAGCCCACTCTTTTATGAATTATCGGGTAAATCATGCAGCCCCGCTGAACTACTCTGTGGTTGATGGCGCTTTTTGGGACAGGATATCGCCAAATCACATTGACAACACTAATGCAGGGCATTTAGATAGTACCACTTTCCTTAATGCTTGTCAAGCCATTTTGGAAGGCTAGCTCCCCAAAGTCGGCATTGACCCACGATATCCCACAATTAATTTTAAGGCAGCTCTATACTGCGAACTCACGCGCGCTCTGAAGGAGGGGAGTAAAGCTGGTGAGTAAAAGAGAGCATCATCCATATTTAGGGATCTAGTGTTGTGATACCGCGGGACGAGTCAATCCCAGAGTGGTTCAGAACTTTCACGAAGGGCACCATACTGGATTATTTTTCAGAAATGCAGGACAGAGGATTGGGTAAAGTGCTCAGCCACGTACTTCACCTCGATATACGATTGCATGTTTTTGATCAACTTAATGTGGCGTCTTGTTACATCGCTCTTCTGAAAGATATTGCCGCTAAAAAGGCATGTATCAATGTCCAGAATATAGCTGAGGAAGATGAATATTGCACTGCATAGTCACTTCTGACTTGTGATAGAAATTACCCATGAAATGCGGTAGTTATGAAACATACCATATATCTGATGTCTGCAGACATTATAATTTCAAAGGCACCTCATTCCTCATAAACTGCGAGACCTATCAAAATTCGATAAGCGGAAACTGGACTTTCCAGTTCACACTTATGTCCTAGACGCTGATGAGAGCGAATCAAAATTCAAAATTAGCCGATCAGTGCCCCAAACACGTAGATTTGTTGCTATTCTCCAAGGGCAACACTATTTCTGGATTAAAAATCATTTTCCGCTTACTCCCTTTCCAGTTATCAAAACATTGTGATCCATGACATTTTTTTCATAGACGCCTCAACTCTGCATTGTCGAACAAGAAACTAGTAAGTGCATCAATGCCTACTGAGGAGAAGAAGTTCTTTAAGTTTAAGAACGCACCCCACAGGAGAGATGTCTCTTCATTGTATATGCTCACTTCGTGTGCCTCTTAGCTCCTGTAGTGTGCTGAGAAGGTGATTCAAACGCCTCTCATGCTACCTTGTCAGAATAACACATACTGTAAGCAGAATCATATCAAAGTATATGTTCATATGACTCCAAGCTCAAGAAATTCCAATCATATGGCACAGATAATCCTGAGGGATTATCTTCTCAGCTGGAAAAATTTGCGTGGAATTTGATAGGATTTATCGCAACAACAGTCCCACGACCAACTCGCAGGAGAATGTGCATTATATAAGAAGGCAGTTGACTGTCAAATTTGTGGCTTACCTTTGGACAGAACAGTTGAAACTCCACATAGAGCACTGTCATCTGATGGGAAAGTTCTGCGGTGTAGCTCACAACACATGCAGCAGGAAATACCAACTGCCATGACACATACCCATCATTTTCCTTAATTTGAGCATATATAATGCCTACTTCCTTGTTGAGCACTTGGATGGTTTCGACTTCAAAGACGATAAGGTCAGTGTCATTGATTACACGGTAGAAAAGTAAATTTAATTTTCCAAGCAAATCACTCCAAAAAGAACACCCTGCTTCCTGCATTTGCTATTCTTCATGCATGCGTCTCTTTAGAAATTTACTAAGACAATGCTTGAGGAGTTTATGCACGTCACCAGAGCCACATATCCAAATGATATAAAGTTTAGGCATGTGACGAAATTTCCATACAAATACCTGTATTCGATGGGGAAACTCTACAAAATCACATGACCAACATAACCGCATTCTCCAGTAAATTAACAGCCACTGACATAACGGATGTGAAGTATGAGCGCAAGGTGAATGTTTGGTAGGAGTTCAGCATTTCTGACTTTATGGAATACAGTAGACTATGCATGAACACTGATCTATGCCTGCTCACAGACATTTTCCAGTAATTCCAGAATTTATGCCTGGGTGCATACGGTCTGGACCCTGCCTCCTATTTCATCAGAACTTTCATGGGGCGCAATATTAAGAGTAACACTTTTCAGCATCAAATTTCTGACCAACGTTGACATGCTGCTCTTCTTCGAATACTGGATTCACATGGCCTTTGCCAGTGCGTGTACAGCTACACCAATGCAAGTATCCTGTGAATGAACAAAGATGACTTCAGGCCATCTGATGATTTAAGTTACATCTTTTACTTGAATGTGGAAACCTCTACATGCATACCACGCAACAAATTCTGCCATTTGGAGGGTTCTGGTGGCTGGCTGAAGAGAAAGTCATCACAGTGGAGAAAGAGTTCCAAAACGTGTCTGTTGATTCTAGTGAGAGATATATCTTGGAGGCAGAATTGACATATCCTGCCCATTTGTTTGATGCACACAGCGACTTGCTACTGTATCTTGAGGGCCTAGTCCAGCAAAATGCTTCTCTCCTGAAGCTGATGACAACAATCAGGAGTAATCAGAGATGTATCCTACACTACAGAAACCTAAAACAGTGTCTCATTTTGGGGACTGTTCTTCTTAGAATCGCCAGTGGCATCTCCTTCAAGCAGCTTCACTAGTTGAAGGAGTACATTGATGTAAACACCGAACAGTGAGTTCTCACAACATGTGACTCTGAAAAAGATTTTTATAAATTAATGAACAATTCTTTCCCAGGAAAACAATGGAAAATGTTAGAGGACACCAAGGTTTTCATTTAGTTTACCGGTGGGAGGGGCATTATGGTGCAAGAGATTACATCGTCATGTCAAATTTCAAGTGAGCCACAATCTTCAATGGAAGACTAGTGACTGTGGAGATGGCCACTGCTTCAGTGCAGTTTAAAAAGCCTGTCTATATCGATATGTGTGTTCTGGACCTCTCTAAACTCCACATGTATCGATTCCACTATGATTTTGCAAAACCAAACATCGCTGATCCCAAATTACTTTATATGGATGCAAACAGTTTGATCTATTGGATGAAAGACTGCAATCTGTATGAAGTACGAGGGATGTTCTGAAAGTAAGTTTCGTCATTGTTTTTGATAGAGAAGATGGCACACCAGATTACACAAGCAAACGCCATATGATTCCACACCTATCAGTGGTTCCATGGTGGATGAGGCATGAGCGGAGGAGGAATGATGCGTGAGAGGAGCGCCAAAGATGAGAGAACAGCAGAAGACTCTCGTTCCATATGTTATTCAAGCACGCCTCACGAAGGCAGGCGGACATGTACTGCCAATATGATCGCTATGGGAAGTGCTTGTTGTTAACTAGTATGAATGGGCACATGGGACCAGTGTGCCCATCGTCCATGAGCTCCTACATACCATGTACGTTGAAGAGGTCATATATCGCCAAACGGTGGGTCACTGGTGTGTGTTCAGAGAAAGAAGGAAGAGGTTGGAGGGCGAAGGTCGAAGTGGGCATCCCTCCATATCCACAAATGAAGCCAACACCGCTAGAGTACAGTAAATGGTGTTAGCAGACAAATGAGTAATGGTGTCAGACATGGCTTCCACACTGCGCCTTGGCTGTGCTCAGGCCTGGCACATGTCCTATGATGTGTTGGGTTACTGAAAAGTGTCTCCAAGAAAACAACAATAAAAGAATGGAAATCAGCCTCGATTAACTGATGCAATACACATGAGAGGGAAATGAGTTTCTTTTCAGAATCATCATAGCTCATGAGACATGGCTGTACCACTTTACCCTACAATCCAAGGCTGCCACAATGACATTGAAGCATGCCAGTTCACCAGTAAGGAAAAAATTCAAAGTGTCACCCTCTGCAGGAAAGGTTATGGCTACAGTATTCTGGGATGCTAAAGACATGTTTCACCTTGATTTTGTCCAGCAAGAGGCCACCAATGTGACATACTACTGTGACTCCCTCACCAAACTCAGGTTTGCCATTCGATAAAAGAGATCAGGGAACTTGAGTGAAGGTGTTGTGTTCTTTGACAACAATGCAAAACCACACACAACAAGTCTATCACAGGATCAGATTCGTCACATCAGATGGGAGAGATTGGATCATCTGGCCTACAGCCCCAATCTTGCCCCATCGGACTTTGTTCTGTTCTCTGCGCTGAAAACCACAGTTTTGGGACATCACTTCCAAACCACTGCTGAGATGGAGCAGGCTGTACGACAGTTCCTTGCATTGCAGAGCACTGAGTTTCACCAGAGTGGTCTCTTCAAACTAATTGCATGCTACAACACGTCTCAGTGCCGGTGGTGACTATATAGAAAAATGGCGCGAGGTATATAGTTCATGATGAAATGATGCATCTGTTTTTGGAATAAAATTTCCACGTGATAAACAATGACAAAACATACTTTAGGAATGCCTCTTGTAATAGGTAAAAGCCAGAATCATTTGACACGTCTGGATATGTGGTCAATAATTCTTTTCAGTCAACACCACAAAACATGAAGGTTATCAACCTAATGAAAGATGAGATGAGTGGTTTGCAGATAGAGGAGTCTGTAGGGCTCAGGTCGAAAATGTATGCAAATGGCATCGATGCAAGTATCACACAGATGTGGGCAAAGGGTGTGCATTGTGTAGCCTCTGTGGCACTCACAATCAAGGATTACAAGAGGTACTTGCTTGTGGCTGTTAATGCCACTCCACATATGGTGCACCAGGTAGTCCTTCACTTGTGAGGCAGTCCAGTACATACTGCACTGTAGCTGAGAGTTGGGCTGTTGCATCATAATGACAAATGGTTCATCTATGGGGAGGGGATGGGCCTTATCATACACTATTCACCTGAGAGTGATCGAGTGTGTGGCTGTCTATTTATTACATTGTAAATAGTGGTTATGTGTGCTGAATAATTGGATGAACTGCATGTCATAGATTTGTGTATGAAAATGCATGCCTGATAGCACACAATGTGTGCATGCAAATTATGTGCACACTATGTGTGCCTGTAAATGTTGTACATAGTTGTGTGTGTGTGTGTGTGTGTGGTTTTTCTTCATGTACTGCTGCTAGTCACTGTTTCCCACATATATGTTCATATATTGTACATAAAAAAAGAAATGATTAAAATGCAAATAGAATGATCAGTGATTTAAAAATGCAAATATTGCATACTGAATGAAAAATTACAAATTCGATAGGAAATGTATTATTTAAGTTTTTGTTTGCCTGATAGTTTTAGTATTGTATATAAGTTTCAAGAAAAAAACTATAAAAAATAGCATTGTAGGTAAAACACTGTATATATGTCAAAATAAAAATAAATAGCGTTGCAAATTATTGTATATAAGAAAAAAAATAGCTTTGTAAATGAACCAACAAAAGGGTTAAAATTATTAATAAAAAAGCAAATAATACTGTAAACTAATTGTACTGCAAAATTTTTTATTAATAAACCATTAGTTACTTTATTATATCATTGTTATAAATTTCCACTATAGAATTAATAGTAATAATAATTAGTATATTACAAACTTGAATCTCTTTCCATGGAGCACAGACCTCAGATGAAGAGGCCTATGCAGTTAAACTAGTCATAAAGGATTCCAGAATCTCATTGGTCCAGGTGGACAGAAGGGTTTCCCATCATTTCAATGTGGTACCATGGACTGAGTGATGGGAAGGGTTTCCCGCCATTTTGATA
Source organism: Schistocerca piceifrons (assembly GCF_021461385.2). NCBI lineage: Eukaryota > Metazoa > Arthropoda > Insecta > Orthoptera > Acrididae > Schistocerca > Schistocerca piceifrons. Next base: position 418,419,693 of record NC_060149.1, on the reverse strand, counting down.
TCACACGAGACCATGTGACCAGAACTGAGTCACATTATTGCCTTAAATATATCTTGTACAATTGCCCCAGTTCCCCTGGATGATCTTGAATATACCACATACAGTTTCTGGTGGTGAACTTAAATACATTCAACCTATGTGTGTAACCTGATCCCGGAAGTCCCTCTCAATGATCTTGAGATAAGATCATTATCTTTGCTATAATCCACCCATGATATCTACTAACCTCAAATCTTATTTTAGAATGTAAGGGGACAGCTGATCAGACAGTGCCCACTTTTATGTTCCATCCTAAGATTTGCAATACTGCCACTGTTCGACATTCGTTCTCCAGCATATCAAAAGTGCTGTATCTGGGACGCAAGGCGGCACTAGAGGTGGCATAGCTTTCATCATTCAGGACTGTAACCAGTTCGCATACATCCATACACAGCAGGTACAGTTCCTATCCATCTGCACATGCACTCAGCTATTCAACATGATGTACACTATAAGACAAAAAAGATGCATCACAAAAGAACTATCCAAATGGACAGAGATCGCCAGATGTGATGTACATGTACATACAAATAAATGTTCAAATTTCAGAAAAACTGAATAGTTTATTCAAGTAAAAAGCTTCACAAATTGAGCAGGTCAATAAAATGTTGGTCCATCCCTGGCCCTCATGCAAAAAATTTTCAGCTTTGGAATGATTGAGAGAATAGTTGGATGCCCTGCTGAGGGATACTGTGCCAAATTCTGTCCATTTGCTGCGTTCGGTAATCAAAATCTCAAGCTGGTGGGAGGGCCCTGCCTTAATGCTCCATACATTCTTAGTTGGTGAGAGATCCAGTACCCTTGCTGACCGAGGTAGGGTTTGGCAAGCACGAAGACAAGCAGTAGAAACTCTCTCCATGTGCAGTCAGGCATTATCTTGCGGAATTGTAAGTCGAGGATGGCTTGCCATAAAGCACAACAAAACAGGGCGTAGAATATCGTCACGGTACTGCTGTGTTGTAAGAACGTCCCTGTCTAAGGCATCCCCAGACACATGTTCAGCCTGTAATCTCATTAACTGGAGTAGAATTGTCTTCATTGATAGTCACACTATGATTTGCCCTCCAATGACCACAGCCAGTTGGACAGAATTTGGCATGGTATCCTTAATGAGGACACCCAACAGCTCTGTCAATTAATGTCAAGACGAATAACTGCTTGCATAAGGGCCAGTGTTGGACCAATGCGTTATTAACTTGCTCGATTTCTGAAAATCTTTCTCTTGAATAAGTCATCCAGTTTTTATGAAATTGTAATTATTTGTTTTTCTGTACATGTTCATGACGTCTACTGATTGTGGTCCCATTCAGATAATTCCTTCGTGGTGCATCTTATTTTTTCTGAGATTGTATATTCCTAATCCCACATTCACTATATACAGTCTCAGTGTCACTGCTACACCGCTACTGACTATCAGGAACTCATCAAGGGGCACTACTAACTTTGTGTGATGGTTACTAATTCAAATTTAGTCAGGTAAATGTTGCGGTTTTGCAGCGAGAACCACACTACAGAGTTAGATAACGCTGTATTAACATTCATAAATAAAAAATGGAAGAGATCGTTTCCAAGTAGAAAAACATAATAAAACAACTGAAGTATTAAATCTGTTGCTGTTGGCTGCTACTCATACAAATCCGAAGGACTAGTTACAAGATTGGAAAACAACCGCAATTTGCTGGTTGGGTATTACCTGTAACTGGCAGTGGTATAAAGAGTAATATTCACTTAGCTTCTTTCTTCTGAAGTTATGCAATATACTTTAACTTATTTTAAATTTGTGTAGTTGCTCATAGCAGAAAATTATGACAATTCCATATGATGCTGATCAGTTTACATATTTACTTCAGTGAACATATTTTTCAGTTTCAGAATTATATGTCAAGCATTATTCAATAATGAAGTTTCCAGACTGGAACTTGGACCCAGAATTTTTTTCTCATTGATCCTAATTCTCCTGACTTGAGTTATGGCCAGTTCACACTGTTTGTCTCGGCACAGTCACGTCACGGTACCATTACGTCATGGCTCCATCACATCAAGGTGTATTCACACTTTCTGTCACAGCATGACATGTCAAGCCAATTCAAGTCACATGGTCTCAACTCGCATTGCTCTCCTCAACTGTAATTTTCGAGAAATTGAAATTTAATCAAGATGGTTTTCAACTGTTTTTACACGTGAAGTGCACCTACATAATGCAGTAGCTTAAATGCGTGGTTGCTGGAGCCCACATTTGTACGAAAATGACGTTTATTGCACTCAGATGGTTTTCAGCTTGCAGGGAATGGAGACAGAAGTGCAAAACAACACAAAGAAAGTGCATAGATACCAAAAAATGTCATTACGTGGTATAGAAGGGGAATTTCACACGTTATACAAGGAGCAAGAAGAAGAAGAATCTGCTTTTTATATTTTTGGAAGTAGAAGCATCAGTTTTTTCATTTGTTATGTCAAATTGCACCCAGAATTACTAAAAGAAACACAGTGTTACGAGCTATTATCACATCCCATTAAAATATGGTTGGAGATTAACTTCAACCGATAGTCCAGTGCAAATTGTTGTGCATTAATCATATCTCCCACAATACCTTTCCCTTCAAGATGTATATGTTTTCTTTAGATGTTGTATTTGGCTTTTAGTAGTTCAAGTGCCTTATTGAAACGGGTTAGCCGTTGAAACCACATATATACTGACCACTGATACTTGCAAAACTATTCCACACAATTCAGAGAGCTGCTTAACAATAAGTAGGCATGCTACAAATATATATTCTAAACAAACAACTTGCAGAGAGTGAAAGTTTTAGTCCATTCCTTTATGTAGCAATAAAAATGCCTGACAACATACAAATAAATTTCATTTACTAATCAGTCTGATTCTATCGATGATACTTTTTCCTCTTCAAGTTTCAGCCATTTTGTAATCAATTCCATTGCAAAATATTAAATATGGTACTGGTATCTATAAAAATCCACTTCATAAATGTAGTAGAGCGCATGTAATTTAGTACACTCATGTTATGCAATTTAGACTGCTGTCTCATTGCTTCAATTTATCCGTCGTCATTTATTATATATTTTATCAAAATAAATAACGAAACTAAATAATTTATAGCAAGTAACGAACAACAAACAACTGATATCAACCACAAAAAGCACAACGAAACGAAACGAAATATGGGGATCTGCCTATGGCCATGTATTGGGATTAAATGAGCTTGTATGTTACAGAACACCACGTGATCAGCAATAGATGGATGATGTCAGCCATCAAAACTTTCCTCCAGACAAACCTTGACGGCGTCGTGATGTGACATGAAGGGATGGGATGACCAGTGTGGATGCTGCCATTTGAAATGCATTGAAGAATGTTTTGATGGGACGCGACGTGACGTGACAGCCAGTGTGAATTGGCCTTTAGCGGGACACAACTCACAATCCAATCTCACAGACATGATTCTGCCAACATCTCTCTCTTGTTTCCCAAACTTCAAATAACGTCTCCTGCATTCCTATAAGAAAGGAATTTTTCTGGAGTATTGAGTAACATTTTTGCGCATTATTTCGTAGAATGGTACTAATAAATACATGGACCACCACAGACAGCAGTGGATCTTTTTACCAGGTGATATTTTTGTGGTGCAAACGATATATCAAATATATTCTCCATGTTGCATAGGCCAATAGAGCCATAAGCTCAAGTGCAACCTCTCAAAGGGATAAGTTACAGCTGGAAAGACAGTTTATAAATGACGATCAGTGTAGTCGACAATAGTAATAGGAACAACTGAATGAAAACAGTCGACTCATTCAGTTGTAGTTTTTTGTAGTGGTTTAGTTATTTATTAACTTTTTAGTGCAACCAGTCTATAGTAACAACCAAATGAATACATTCGATTCAGTCAGTTTTAGTTTTATGTATCAGAAGGATTATTATGCATTCGTTTCTTTTGAGTGAAACCGGTCTCTGGGAAAGAAAGAATCAAAACTATAGCTACAGTCCTCTGTTGTTTTGCATATTAAGTGAATTGCTTATTCTTTCTTTTCAAGTGAAATCATGCTGTTGTTATGTTGTCAGATGGAACATGTATTCGTGCTTCAGCTGAAATCAGGCGTTAGTGTTTCAGTTGACTGAGTTACCCATTCATTTTTCTGAGTGAAGCCAGTCTTTAGTATTTACATTGGTTAATTAAGGCATTGGTGTATAACTTTGGGGATGCATACTTCTGGAGTATACCTCTCGGTATATGGGAAGCATATGCCAAAATTGAAACAAGAATTACACATGTTCATTTAATTATATCTTAATTGTCCTTTTCATCATTGCATATAATTGACATACTGCATGGATTAATTCGTTCCAGGTGCAACTAATATGTAAGTAATATGACAGTTGAGAGTAAAAACTACCTTTGGGTCATATGAAAAAGGAAGAATATTGGCAAATTGTAGTGACACTTTGCATTCTGTTTTAGTGAAAAATGTGATAATCTACACAAATTAACAACATTTGGAATCTGCTACTTACAGAATTATTGAGCTATTTAATTATGTGGAAATGTAAGCAATTAAGCATTAAATTACAGCACTGTCTATGTGCATAGGACGTCACACTCATTCACGCATTTCACAACCTGCATAAAATAGCAAATGTAGTGTTTCAGAGGTTTGAAGAAGTACTATTCACATTCACACTATGGTACTTCAATTTCACAGTTAAGCCTATCTCACGCCAATAATGTAAATACTTTTAACCAATTTCTATCTCCCTGCATCGCACAGAGTGACAACTGAACTCACCTGATGCCAATGCATTCAATTCTGAGAAGGAACAATCGACTGTTTTGCTGTCAAATCAATATCGTTAGACTGCACTGTTATATTTTCCATAATCAGCTATTAATTAATACCAAAAACCAAATCAATGTTGGTGATGTAAAACCACACAATATAGTCACGGACATATAAAGTGACCAAACACCAGTTTCAGATGGAAAGAAGAAACTGTGTTGACCAGATCTTTATTGACATCTAACACTTAATCTTTATAATATGAAATGTTAACGTAGTACACAACATAGCCAAAGATGGTGGTGGAACAAGACGGAGATGAAAGATTCTGGGTCTTGAAATAAAATTATTTATCATAAAAAATTTATCCACTAATAAAACACACACACACACACACACACACACACACACACACACACATGTGTTGCATATTGTAATATGCAAATATAATCACTGTCACTCACTGTGAATAAAAATTGGAACTTTTGACAAAAATAAAATTGCATTATTTCTCTAAATACTTTAGACTTTGAGCACAAAACTGACATGTCAGTACTGCTATAACTAAATATTCGAGATTTAAAAAAATATACATGGCTTGAATATTGGCTGATAAAATTTATAGCTTGAGCAGCATTTGTTTGTGTGCAAATTTCGATTGTTGTCCCACAATTTGCGAGCACAGCTGACCTTCAAAATAAACATTTTCAAATCTAAATAAACTGTATGCTTATTAAAATACACAGAGGTTGTTTATTGACACTAATGAAATAAACTATACATTGGTAGAAGACCATAATTCGATCTTTGTACCATGCATTAAACTCATCAAAAGATATAAAAATTGATTCTATAACATTGAAAAACATGATCTAACTTACAGCTTAAAGTGCACTTGTCAACTAGAATTACCAAAATAAACAATGTTAACCCAAAATCTCAGTTCGTCAAAATGTCTCTAAAAGCAATATCAAAGTTTAAAATGTATGAGTTCAAAACTTTGTCATCTTTTGCTGTCACACAGGGTAATCTACATCATACTTCTAGGAAATATCATAGTGAACAATAGTAACAGACATTTTATTGGTAGGAAATGTGTGTTGTTATTCTCTCAGTGACTCCATAACAGGGTATTAACTTCATCTCTGTATTATTCTGCCACCGTCATTGATAATTTTGTGTAGTATGTAGACATTCCAAACCATGATATGAAGTTGGAGTGTTACATCAAAATAAAGATCTCGTCAAAGCAGCTTCTTCTTTCCATCCTAAGGTTCTGTTTGGTCCGTTCATTTGTCTGTGGCTATGCTGTGTTTTTTCACATCGCATATTCTGATTAGGTTTTTGGTATATTTAATAGCTGATTATGGGATGATTGTGGTAAATATAGCCAGCAAACGCTGTAGAGCGCCTTGGCGTCATAGTTCCGACTGGTAATTCCCCAAAACTTTTTTTGTACGTAAGCTCTATAGGCCTGAATCGTTTGTAATAAAAAGCCAATAATTGTCAATCAGTATCATCAATTATATTTCTCTAGTATAGAAAACGATGCAGTACCTTCTTCTCCCAGCCTAAGATTGAATTGCCAACATCTTTTAGGTATTGTAGACATGGGGATAATATTGTAACACTTCACAAGCATCATGAAACAGTTTAGATGTGAAAATATTTAATTTGGTGGTCCATTGGTCCTTTGACCAAGTTTAGGCCTAAAATTGAAATTATTTACATTCTTCCAGTAGCTGGTAGCGATTCAGACTTCCTGTTTGTTGTGGGCTCGCTTACTTAGCATATTATCTTAATCAACATGAGTTCTCTGCAGTTATAAGCTTGGTTAGGTTAGCTTTGGTACACACTTCATTTAGGACCAACATGACGTGTCAACTACCTGTTTAACAACTACATCTACATCTACATTTACGTGATCACCCTGCTGTTCACAATAAAGTGAATGACAGAGGGTTCAATGGACCACCTTCAAGCTGTCTCTCTGCCGTTCCACTCTCGAACGGCGCTCGGGGAAAACGAGCACTTAAATTTTACTGTGGGAGCCCTGATTTCTCTTATTTTATCGTGACGATCATTTCTCCCTATGTAGGTGGGTGCCAACAGAACTTTTTCGCAGTCGGAGGAGAAAATTGGTGATTGAAATTTCATGAGAAGATCTCGTTGCAACGAAAAACGCCTTTTTTTTTTTTAATGATAGCCACTCCAATTCACGTATCATGTCTGTGGCACTATCTCCCCAACTTCGCGATAATACAAAACGAGCTGCCGTTCTTTGTACTTTTTTGATGTCATCCGTCAGTCCCATCTGATTCGGATGCCACACCGCACATCAATACTCCAGCATAGGGCGGACAAGCGTGGTTTAAGCAGTCTTTAGTAGACCTGTTGCACCTTCTAAGTTTTCTGCCAATGAATCGGAATCTTTGGTTGGCTCTACCGACAACATTATTTATGTGATCGTTCAAATTTAGGATATTTGTAATTGTAATCCCTAAGTATTTAGTTGAATTTACAGCCTTCAGATTTGTGTGACTTATCGCGTAATCAAAATTTAGCTGATTTCTCTTACAAGGGAACCTCCCCATCGCACCCCCCTCAGATTTAGTTTTAAGTTGGCACAGTGGATACGCCTTGAAAAACTGAACTCAGATCAATCGAGAAAACAGGAAGAAGTTGTGTGGAACTATGAAAAAAATAAGCAAAATATACAAACTGAGTAGTCCATGTGCAAGATAGGCAACATCAAGGATAGCGTGAGCTCCGGTGCGCTGTGGTCCCGTGGTTAGCGTGAGCAGCTGCGGAACGAGAGATTTAAGTCATCCCTCGACTGAAAAGTTTAATTTTTTATTTTCAGACAATTACTATCTGTCCGTCCGATGCGAGGTAACTGTGCCGTAGTATGGGGACGCTACACCTAAACAAACATCGAAACTCACGACGTCAGTCGACTACAGCGCACGGAAGAAAGAGTATTCCTGCTAACGAGGGTCCCTGGCTGGCAGTTGACTGTTCGCTACTTTGGACAAAAGTGCATTAAATACGTGAGATGTATTCCATGGACAATATGAATCCAGCAAATATAGCTCGCGACTTCAATAACAAGGTCAATGAATATTGGAGAGGCACGTCCTTTCGTCTACTAATCGCACGGTTTTGCGGTACGGTCGCAAAACACAGACACTAAACTTATTACAGTGAACAGAGACGTCAATGAACGAACGGACGGATCATAATTTTGCGAAAAAAAGAAAGTAAACTTTTCACTCGAGGGAGTACTTGAACCAAGTACCTCTCGTTCCGCAGCTTCTCACGCTAACCACGGGACCACGGCACTCCTGAGTTCACACTATCCTTGTTGCTGCCTATCTTGCGCGTGGACTACTTAGTTTTTATATTTTGCTTATTTTTTTTCATAGTTCCATACAACTTCTTCCTGTTTTCTCGATTGATCTGTGTTCAGTTTTTCAAGGCATATCCACTGTGCCAACTTACAACTAAATCTGAGGGGGGTGCGATGGGGAGGTTCCCTTGTTAGTACTCATGTGAATAACTTCACACTTTTCTTTATTCAGGGTCAATTGCCACTTTTCGAACCATACAGATATCTTATCTATATCATTTTGCAATTCGTTTTGGTCATCTGATGACTTTACAAGAAGGTAAATGACAGCATCATCTGCAAACAATCTAAGACGGCTACTGAGATTGTCTCCTATGTCGTTAATATAGACCAGGAAAAATAGAGGTTCTATAACGCTTCCTTGGGGAACGCCGGATATTATTTCTGTTTTACTCCATGACTTTCCGTCTATACTACGAACTGTGACCTCTCTGACAGGAAATCACGAATCCAATCACGCAACTGATGCGACATTCCATAGGTATGCAGTTAGGTTAAAAGACGCATGTGAGGAACGGTGTCGTAAGCCTTCTGGAAATCTAAAAATGTGGAATCAATTTGACATCCCCTATCGATAGCACTCATTACTTCCTGAGTATAAAGGGCTAGTTGTGTTTTGCAAGAACGATATTTTCTCAATCCGTGCTGAGTACGTGTAAATAAATCGTTTTCTTCGAGGTACTTCATAATGTTCGAATACAGTGTATGTTCCAAAGCCCTACTGTAAATCGACGTTGGTGATATGGGCTTGTAATTCAGCGGATTACTCCTACTTACCTTTTTAGGTATTGGCGTGACGTGAGCAATTAACCAGCCTGTAGGTACAGATCTTTCTGTGAGCGATCGGTTGTATATAATGTTAAAGTGTTATTATTTAGCCATGTGACTTTTGTAACTATTCAGGCATGAAGATAAACTTGGGAAACTTAATTTTAGAGTTCACAATCATATGTTGGGCACAAATCTGATGTGTAGGTGTATGTTGAAAATAAAATTATGGCACTTGATATAAACACTGCATTTTTTATGTTCCTGTCGTCTTTTTGCACATATTTTAGAAGTGGAAAGAACATTGTGATGTTTCTATTATCTCATGCAAGGATGGTATTTGTGTATCCAAAACAGTATTTGTGTATGCAATTCAGATTCTATGACTGGCTACTTTGATGCTGCTGAACACTTGCCCAGTGCATTTAACAAAGAAAGTAACAAGGTTTCTGGTGGCAGTATAATTTCAGACTGAGTGTGGCTTTTAATAAATTAAATTAAATATATTACAGTGTATTTAAGCATACCACCAAAATTCGGTATAGAATAACTTTGATATTTCATCTTATTTAACTCACGTGGGGTCCAAGAGTAAAAAAAAAAACTAGCTTTTAAAAGAGTCTTTAGGGCATCATAAATAGCATCCAACATATCACACAAGAAATTTGAAATTATACTTTTGAGAACATGGTATAAATATTGGAAAGATGACAAGTAACTGCCAATTGTCAAATATCGAAGTGTCACTTCAGACCACAGACTGCGTCTCTAGTACCCCAGACTGCATCTCTAGCATCAGTATCGTTCTTTTTAATAGAGCTTGAGTCACAGTTCTACTCGGAATTGGCTTTTCTCGGAAGTTGTTCGTAAATGTGCCTTCGTTTGCGAGAGCGACGTCCTTTTTAAGTTTGTATGACTCACCGTGTATTCTGCCGAAGGCCACTTCCAAATTCAACATTTATTCTTTCTTTCCTTCTCATAGTATTCTTGATTCAGTTCTAATGCCACAACTTCGATGAAAACGCCATTGTCTGCACAAACAATCCCAGCTGACACCATATTCGGGGCAGTGTCACAAGAAGTCTGACAGGAGCATGTGGAAACAGCAGCACACAATGCCATTGCCTTATCGGTCGTCTTATCTGATGCTGTGATATCACTTTGTTTTCATGTGGAAACCCAGCTTTACGCCAAGTGTGATGCAATAATCGATCTTTGGATGTTCCCAAGTGTTGCTTTAGTTGTAAGTTCATGGAATAAACAGTGTGTGTTTGTGTGTTTCTGTATGTCTGTGCTGCTGACGGATGTTACATGTGGAAATGCTGCAAGATATACTATAAGGGGCAGTCAAATGAAAACGAAACCGACTTATATGAGGTTCAATCAAATGAAACCTGGGCTCTGCGTTTACCTTTGTCTTACAAGTAAGGTGGGGCCACGTAACTGCGGGTATGGTGGCGCCATCTATTGGTAGAGACACACGTGCGCACCGTTTGATATTGCATAGTGCCAGTGTGGTATTACGCCGGAGAGAAGGTGGTCACACTAGTTACCGTCCACTGCCGAACATGCGGGCGAAAACAGGAACAACGAGGAGTGATTAGATTTTTGGCGGCGACGGAGGGAGTTGGAGGCTGTGAAACGTATCGATAGATGAAGGCTGTGTATAGTGAGTACAGTCTGAGTCGTTCAAGTGTTGCTGAATGGCGCAAACGATTCCTTGAGGGGCGCGAATCACAGGAAGACGATGCTCGTCCTGGACAGGCTCATTGTGTCATCACACCGGAAATGGTTGCGGAAGTGAATGCTTTAGTCTTGGACAACCACAGAATCACCATGGACGAGACCCATCGGTTACTGGGTATTAGCGCCCACACCATAATGCATCAACACTTGAACTTTTGACAAATCTGTGTGCAGTGGGTTCCCCACCAACTGACCGCCGAAGAACGCAATACTCGAATGGCGCTGTCTTTAAGTCATCTGCAACGTTATCATGAGGAGGAATACGCCGAGACATATTGTCCAATGACGTTATCCTCCTGCATGATAATCCCGCCCACACACGGCCACTGCGGTGAAGACGACATTGCAGCAGTTTCGGTGGGAAACGCTGGAACATCCACCGTACAGTCTCGACCTTCCGCCGTGTGACTTTCATGTGTCTGGATCTCTAGAACAAGCTATTTGTGGCCATAGCTTCGCAACGGACGACGAAGTGGGTGACTATGTCCAGGGCTGGATCTAACAGCAGCCTACCAGCTTCTCCAAGGATGGGATCGACTGGCTAGTGTCAGAATGGGATAAATGTGCCAACAGTTTTTGCGACTATTTTTGAATATGTGTACTGTGTATAACCACATTTTTGAGTTAGAGAAATTGTTTCAATTCCTTTACACTAGTGACCAAGTTTCGTTTACATGCTCCTTATATATCAAGCATAGTCCAGACGTTACTAATCCATGTAGGTGTGTGTACAGAAGTGCCCTCTATTGGGAATCAGGAAATTACAACGCGAACATTCATGGCTGTGTATTTGTCTCAGTGTGAAGTCAGCACATAGTATGTGTGTCCAACTTCACTTGGAGGACGTGAAAGTGAGGTGCACGGCGATTTTGGACTGCAGAAAAAAATATCAGGAAATGAAATTCATGCCCAAATGTCTGCCATGTATGGCCCAGTATGTCACTTGCGTTTGTGTTTGTGTGGAATAAATGATTTTGAGGTCGGGTATCGCTGAAAGACAGCAATGGGCCAAGACAGACTCATCGTGTCATTTCCCCTTCAATCATGCTGTCAGAAATGACCGAAGGTGGATGGTGGAAGTCATTTGGCTCATGTTGAGCATCAGTCACAATACCACTCACACAATCATGACAGACCGTCTGAAGAAGTTCCATAAAATCTGAGTACAGTGGGTTCTCCACTGCCTGACAGAGGAGTGAAAGTTGAACAGAATGTCAACATCAGTGCAGCACCTAGGATGGTATCAGAATGAAGATTGCTTCCTGCCCTATATTGTTGTGGGAGATAAAATGTAGTGTCATCATTTTGAGCCAGTGAGCAAGTGTCACAACCAGCAGTGGCCGCTCATGAGTTCACTCACAATGAAAAAATTCGAAGTCATACATGCCGTCTCTGGGAAAGACTGAGGACCGTTTTCTCTGACTACAGGGGTCCACAGTTCATTGACATTCTGCAACAATTAATGCAGATTAGTAAGTGGACACTTCGCTTCAATTGAGGCACGCCATCAAGTCCAAACATCATCATTCTGTTGCAGGATAATGCCTGTGCACATGTTTCCAAGGTACTTCAGACTATACTTCAGAAATTTCGGTGGAAATCCCTCACACATCCTCCATAGAGTCCCGCTCTGCCCCATGCGATTTCCATATTTTTGGAACCCTGAAAAAAGGCATTCGTGGTCGTTGATTTGCTTCAGGCGAAGGCATGCATGTCCAGGTACAATAAAGTTTCTATGGGAAACACTTTTGCATGCCAACACTGACTGCCTTGTCTCACAGTGAGACAAATGTATTAGCAGTTATGGTGATTACTTTTGAAATAATAAACAGTTCGCTTACTGTTGTTCAGAAAAATTTCGGGCTTGCAGCCAGTCATCGTTCAATACATCCCACGATATTTCAGTCATCTTCAGGTGAGCCATCAAAGACTTGCTCTGTTCTGCAATATATAGCGCGTTGCGAGTATTCCACACACGTGTCACAATCAAGTTGACAGAAGGACCACACTTCCCGGCGATAGCGTCCTTGCTGACAAGGGCGCCCATACAACAGTTTGTAGGTGGTGGCCAACCAAAGGATATCAAGTGTTTCTAATGCTTTGGAAGACGAATGGCGACTTGTAAGTAATCATAAAGGAGCTCCAGTACGTAATGCCGACGCTTAGATCATTTTCTTGAAGGAAAACACCTGACTGCACTATATTTTTTTCCTTTCCTTGAGAGCTTGGGGGCACGGGCACAAAAGCCGATGAACTGTGATAGCAGCTACCACTTGGAAATACCACTTGGAAAGTGCATGGAACCCCATCATCTCCACGATTTGTTCTAATCTAAGACGATAGAGTATGCCGAAGTCCATGGAAAGCGATAATCCTCGAACACAGCTTAGTTTTGTGGCTCCACCAGCGAGGGCACTGCCGCTGGGAAGTGTGGTCTATCTGTCAACTTGATTTTGATACACGTACGTACTCGCAACATGCTACACGTTGTGGAACGTAAAAAGTCTTCGTCTGTCTTTGACGGCTCACCTGTAAATGACTGGCAGTTGCCCAGTTGAAATATTGTGGGAAGCATTAAACGATGACTGGCTGCAAGCCCGAGATTTCTTTGAACATTCAGTTCGCTTGGAAAATTTTAAAATTCACGTAGTTTACTTACTTTTTTTCCATCTGTCTCGTTTTCATTTATCTGTCCTTATATTCAAGTATTTTTTTGCTAAATATTTATGAACATGATGCAAAAAATATTAAATCATTCAGATACTTTTGAGCACAGTCAAATGGCTGCTCTGTGACCACAGTGTGATTCACTGTTTCGCTGTAATGGCCGCCGCCACTGTTAGTAGAAATAAGCTAGAGCTTCTCGAAATGGGAATGATATCATTGCTAAGGGAGGCATGCCTTTTTATGAGATGGTGATGACATCATGGACAAGTAGGCATCGTGGAATAGGTCACTGACCTGCTCACATAGCGTCAAAAATGTAAACAAAGTGGGGCAAACCATACCACTGGTCATCAAGTTCATATGCCTTGTACAGCCCTTCTATATATTCCTTCCATCTTCCAGCTTTCTATTCTTTGTTTAGTACTGGCTTGCTGTCTGAGCTCTTGATACTGATACAGTCACTCCTCTTCTCTCCAAGGGTCTACTTAATTTTTCTGTAGGCGGTATCTATCTTTCCCCTGTTGATCCATGCATATACAGCCTTGCATTTGTCCTCTAGCCACACCTGCTTAAACATTTTGCACGTCTTCAAGCTTTTCCTTTGTACATCGATGTTCCACATTGCCTGCTTCATTGGCTACTTTTATATATTTTCTTCTAACATCGATGAAGTTCAATATTTCGTGTGTTATTCAAAGACTTCTAATCACTGTCTTTCTGCCTATTTGACGCTCCGCTGCCTTCACTTTTCTCTAGAAGCTACCCATTTGTCTTCTATTGTCCTCATTTCCACTATTTGCCTAGTGCTCGCCTTGAAACTCTTAACAGCCTCTGGTTCTATCGATTTATCCAGGCTCCATCTCTGTGATATCCTACCTTTCTGTGATTTCTTCATTTTTAATCTGCAGCTCAGAATCAATAAAATATGGTCAGAGTCCACAGTTGTCCCTAGAAGCGTTTTAAAGATTAAAATTTGGTTGCAGAATCTCTGTCTTACCATTACGTAATCTGTACGAAACTTTCCAATGTCTCCACGTCTTTTCCAGTTATGAAATCTTCTTTGCTGATTATTAAATAAAGTGTTAACGGTAATGAAATTATGCTCTGTGAAAAATTCTATCAGGTGGCTTTTCCTTTCATTCCTTACTTTCAGTCCAAGTTCTCCAACTGAACCATGGTAGAGGGTGGCTTGCGTGCCACACTGATACAGATATCTGTACAGTAGATGCAATCACTGGGTTGTGGTTTCTGTGGAAAGGCCCGACAAACTCATGATCCATGAAGAACGGCACCAGTCTTTCCAGCCATTTCAGTGGCTACAGTCTGTATGAAAGATCTGGCTTTGTAGCATTAGCTAACGTGGTGTTGCTATATTGGTACTGCAAACAGTTGACAGTTGAGGGAAACTACAGCCGTTACTTTTTCTAGGGACATACAGTTCTACTTCATGGATTGGTATCGTGGCACTCTCTTGGATAAAAATTTAGGGATTATATAATCCGCCAATCGGATCTCTGGGTGAGGACTATTCACAAGGTGATCTCCCCATGGCGCCCTGCTCGGATTTAGTAGTAAGAGGGCCCAGTGGACAGCCCTTAAAAAACTGAACACATATCAAGCATGAAAACAGGAAGAAGGTGTTCTGGACTGTGAGAAAAGAGCAAAACAGAAACAGTGAACGGTCCAAGGACAAGAAATGTAATATGGAGCAGACACTGAGAAATGGCTGTGTGGGCAAGTGGTTCCAGTGTTGGACTGTCATGTGGGCGAGCTGTGTTCAAACTTATTTCTTGCGAATTTTTTTCCGCTCTTCGCTTTATTTCCCCCCCCCCCCCCCCCCCCATGAACCATGGACCTTGCCGTTGGTGGGAGGCTTGCGTGCCTCAACGATACAGATAGCCGTACCATAGGTGCAACCACAACGGAGGGGTATCTGTTGAGAGGCCAGTCAAACGTGTGGTTCCTGAAGAGGGGCAGCAGCCTTTTCAGTAGTTGCAGGGGCAACAGTCTGGATGATTGACTGATCTGGCCTTGTAACACTAACCAAAACGGCCTTGCTGTTGTGGTACTGCGAACGGCTGAAAGCAAGGGGAAACTACAGCCGTAATTTTTCCCAAGGGCATGCAGCTTTACTGTATGGTTAAATGATGATGGCGTCCTCTTGGGTAAAATATTACGGGCGTAAAACAGTGACCCATTCGGATCTCCGGGCGGGGCCAAGATAGACACGAAGCCCATGCCTACTACAGTAGCACAAGTTTATATGCCAACTAGCTCTGCAGATGACGAAGAAATTGAAGAAATGTATGATGAGATAAAAGAAATTATATGCCAACTAGCTCTGCAGATGAAGAAGAAATTGAAGAAATGTATGATGAGATAAAAGAAATTATTCAGGTAGTGAAGGGAGGCGAAAATTTAATCGTAAATTAGAGAGATTAGAGCGCGCACGGAGGCTTTCAGACAGTCGTTCTTCCCACGAACCATACGCGACTGGAACAGGAAAGGGAGGTAATGACAGTGGCACATAAAGTGCCCTCCGCCACACACCGTTGGTTGGCTTGCGGAGTATAAATGTAGATGTAGATGTAGATCGGAGCGTGGAATGTCAGATCCCTTAATCGGGCAGGTAGGTTAGAAAATTTAAAAAGGGAAATGGATAGGTTAAAGTTAGATATAGTGGGAATTAGTGAAGTTCGGTGGCAGGAGGAACAAGACTTGTGGTCAGGTGAATACAGGGTTATAAATACAAAATCAAATAGGGGTAATGCAGGAGTAGGTTTAATAATGAATAAAAAAATAGGAGTGCGGGTAAGCTACTACTAACAGCATAGTGAACGTATTATAGTGGCCAAGATAGACACGAAGCCCATGCCTACTACAGTAGTACAAGTTTATATGCCAACTAGCTCTGCAAATGACGAAGAAATTGAAGAAATGTATGATGAGATAAAAGAAATTATTCAGGTAGTGAAGGGAGGCGAAAATTTAATCGTCATGGGTGACTGGTATTCGACAGTAGGAAAAGGGAGAGGAGGAAACATAGTAGGTGGATATGGATTGGGGCTAAGAAATGAAAGAGGAAGCCGTCTGGTAGAATTTTGCACAGAGCAGAACTTAATCATAGCAAACACTTGGTTCAAGAAACATAAAAGAAGGTTGTACACATGGAAGAAACATGGAGATACTAAAAGGTATCAGATAGATTATATAATGGTAAGACGGAGATTTAGGAACCAGGTTTTAAATTGTAGGACATTTCCAGGGTAGGTGTGGACTCTGACCACAATTTATTGGTTATGAACTGTAGATTAAAACTGAAGAAATTGCAAAAAGGTGGGAATTTAAGGAGATGAGACCTGAATAAACTGACTAAACCAGAGGAGTTTCACTGACAGCATAAGGGAACAATTGACAGGAATGGGGGAAAGAAATACAGTAGAAGAAGAATGGGTAGCTCTGAGGGATGAAGTAGTGAAGGCAGCAGAGGATCAAGTAGGTAAAAAGACGAGGGCTAGTAGAAATCCTTGGGTAACAGAAGAAATATTGAATTTAATTGATGAAAGGAGAAAATATAAAAATGCAGTATATGAAGCAGGCAAAAAGGAATACAAACGTCTCAAAAATGAGATCGACAGGAGGTGCAAAATGGCTAAGCAGGCATGGCTAGAGGAGAAATGTAAGGATGTAGAGGCTTATCTCACTAGGGGTAAGATAGATACTGCCTACAGGAAAATTAAAGAGACCTTTGGAGAAAAGAGAGCCGCTTGTATGAATATCAAGAGCTCAGATGGAAACTAAGTTCTAAGCAAAGAGGGGAAAGCAGAAAGGTGGAAGGAGTATATAGAGGGTCTGTACAAGGGCGATGTACTTGAGGACAATATTATGGAAATGGAAGAGGATGTAGATGAAGATGAAATGGGAGATACGATACTGCGTGAAGAGTTTGACAGAGCCCTGAAAGACCTGAGGCGAAACAAGGCCCTGGTAGTAGACAACATTCCATTAGAACTACTGACGGCCTTGGGAGAGCCAGTCCTAACAAAACTCTACCATCTGGTGAGCGAGATGTACGAGACAGGCGAAATACCCTCAGACTTCAAGAAGAATATAATAATTCCAATCCCGAAGAAAGCAGGTGTTGACAGATGTGAAAATTACCGAACTATCAGTTTAATAAGCCACAGCTGCAAAATACTAACGCGAATTATTTACAGACGAATGGAAAAACTGGTAGAAGCGAGACCTCGGGGAAGATCAGTTTGGATTCCGTAGAAATGTTGGAACACGTGAGGCAGTACTGACCTTACGACTTATCTTAGAAGAAAGATTAAGGAAAGGCAAACCTACGTTTCCAGCATTTGTAGACTTAGAGAAAGCTTTTGACAATGTCGACTGGAATACTCTCTTTCAAATTCTAAAGGTGGCAGGGGTAAAATACAGGGAGCGAAACGCTATTTACAATTTGTACAGAAAACAGATGGCAGTTATAAGAGTCGAGGGGCATGAAAGGGAATCAGTGGTTGGGAAGGGAGTGAGAGGGGGTTGTAGCCTCTTCCCGATGTTATTCAATCTGTATATTGAGCAAGCAGTAAAGGAAACAAAAGAAAAATTTGGAGTAGGTATTAAAATCCAGGGAGAAGAAATAAAAACTTTGAGGTTCGCCGATGACATTGTAATTCTGTCAGAGACAGCAAAGGATTTGGAAGATCAGTTGAACGGAATGGACAGTGTCTTGAAAGGAGGATATAAGATGAACATCAACAAAAGTAAAACGAGGATAATGGAATGTAGTCGAATTAAGTCGTGTGATGCTGAGGGAATTAGATTAGGAAATGAGACACTTAAAGTAGTAAAGGAGTTTTGCTATTTGGGGAGCAAAATAACTGATGATGGTCGAAGTAGAGAGGATATAAAATGTAGACTGGCAATGGCATGGAAAGTGTTTCTGAAGAAGAGAAATTTGTTAACATCGAGTATAGATTTAAGTGTCAGGAAGTCGTTTCTGAAAGTATTTGTATGGAGTGTAGCCATGTATGGAAGTGTAACATGGACAATAAATAGTTTGGACAAGAAGAGAATAGAAGCTTTCGAAATGTGGTGCTACAGAAGAATGTTTAAGATTAGGTGGGTAGATCACGTAACTAATGAGGAGGTATGGAATAGGATTGGGGAGAAGAGAAGTTTGTGGCACAACTTGACTAGAAGAAGGGATCGGTTGGTAGGACATGTGGTGAGGCATCAAGGGATCACCAATTTAGTATTGGAAGGCAGCGTGGAGGGTAAAAATCGTAGAGGGAGACCAAGAGATGAATACACTAAGCAGATTCAGAAGGATGTAGGTTGCAGTAGGTACTGGGAGATGAAAAAGCTTGCACAGGATAGATTAGCATGGAGAGCTGCATCAAACCAGTCTCAGGACTGAAGACCACAACAACAACAACTTCGCTTTATTCAAATTTGTGTTTGTGTCGTGATGTAACGTCAGTTTGCAGAATCGAGGTGTAAGGTAGGGACCTATAACGACAGTTAATTCTGCACAACTACTCTGTTAGCAGACGAAAAGATGTGGCTTGTGAATGGGAGCCGCAAACGTTTGACGACAAGGGAAGTCAACTGAATCTTCCAACGGAAAACACGTCTGTGTGTCATACACAGCATTAGTGGCAGTATGTGTGTCATATTATAGGAATCTCCTATCGATGCAGCTAATTTGTACAACTGGTAAGTGAGTGAGATATGCCCCCTTGCCTGGTACAGGTGTTCATATGACTGTGAATGTTATCACTCCCAAGGAAATGTTGAAAACATAATAGTTTGTCACATTAGCTGTAACAAATGAACGCAACAGTTTTACAATCACACAGTTTCTCTTTGCTCTGTCAGAACATATGTCTTGAAAGTTTTTGAAGTTGCGTTCCATTTTAGAAGTCTTGTCTCTTGAATTCCTTTCTTTTAACATAGTTCACAACCGTTTATTTGTTGTTTTCATTTCTGTGAGACGTCTATGTTGTATCTCTCCTGCTCTCACTATTCATCACATTTACTTGCGACGATAACGAATTCTCACTATATGACTCATGCACAGTATGACAACCGCCAAGACTACACAAAGAGAACAGACATTTCAGTGACCAGACAGACAGTTCATAATGTTGTGAAAAAAAATTAAAATGTTCAAAACATGGCTTGCCCACTTGGCAGTCCAACAATAAAACCTCTTACCCATTACACCGTTGATGTGTTAGGCTGCTCTTAATTGCACTTCTTGTTGTTGGACCCTTCACTGTTTCTATTTTTCTTTTTTTCACTGTTCGGTACATCTTCTTCTTGGTCTCATGCTTGATCTGTGTTCAGTTTTTGATGGGCTATCCAATGGGCCATCTTATCACTAAATCTTGAGGAGGGCGCGATGAGGAGTTTCCCTCATCAGGAGGACGTTACCATCACGAGAAACTAAACTGGCATTCTACAGGTTGGAGCATGGAATCAGGTTAATCGGTCAGACAATACAAAAAGAAAAACTTATAGATTGAAGTTAAAAGATAGTGTGAAATAGTGAAGTGATGTGGTAAGAAGAACAGGATGTCTCGTCATTTCAATACAGGGCTACCAATGTAAAATCAAATAGGGATAATACAGAAATGAAAAAGAAAATAATGTGGCTGAATTACAGTGAACAGCATAGGAAAAACATTATCATAGCCTACATAGCATTACAACCACTTTAGCATTCAAGATTATATGCCTATGAGCTCTGTAGATGACAAAGAAATTGAAACAATTTGTGGGATAAAAGGAATTATTCAGAAAGAAGAGTTGAAAATTTAATTATGTTGCGAGAACGGTATTTGAAAGAAAAAAAAATGAAGAGACAAATTACTTTTTGTCATTTATTTTTACTTCTGTTCTGGTATTAATTTTTTCCCATTGTTTTTCTGCAATCCTCTCTGCCTATAGTTAGGAATGGTTCATTCATTTCTCTGTCATGTGACAAGTGACACTTCTTATTTTGTTGAAAGATGCCTCTACAGTTGTTCCTTTTTAACCTTGTTTGTGATAGTATTCCTAAAAGGTATTTATGATAATATACTTCGAAGTTATTAATTATTTCTAAGGGGAAACATTTGTGAATAGTTCAAGTAAATAAAAAAGAAAATGGAGGAAAGGAGTTGGAAATATTATATATTTCAGTTTTTTCACTATATAAAATCTGAAACCTTTTGAAAAACATTAAAATAATCTTTATTCAAGAAAATCTTACAGTAAGTGACTGAAATGACTGCTTTACAATATTTATCATGAATAGCATCATATATATTGTGTATAGCATTTATCATACTTTTTAGTTGAAGTAATATAAACTGACAATCTAAAGCTTGAGTTACTTAGCAGATATGTAGTAATTAAGTCACAAAGAAAAATATAACATTAATTACTCTACAGGACGGCCTTTATTTCATACTTACAATACAAATAATGGTATTACAGTACTGCCTCATGCAATATTCAGCATTTTACTTATGATACAACTTAATACACACTGCCTTAACTCATTCAAGTGCGATAAACTTACTATGTTAGGTTCTTATGCATTCAATGGACGATAAAAATGCATAAAAATGTGTCCAACAGAACCCAAGCTTTGGGTATATGGAAGACTCTTTAAAACTGAAAAATGTGATTGGTTCTTAGAGTGAAGTAAGTTTGAAAAGAAGTTATACAGAACACTGCTACAGTCATTAGCTGTTTCTAAGGTAAATAACTGACGACAAAATCTCTTACAGCGTAATGAAAACATTGTCTTTTCTGGGAGACACTAATGTAACAATAAGTTATATAAAAAAAAATCTTTGTTGTACTGGCATTGTTTTTAGGTGTGCACAGTAATTTTTAATAGAAACTGACTGATACTTTTTATGTCTAAAACAAATTTTAGTCAATTTGGAAAAATGAGCTACAAAGAAAATGTAACTTAGTCATTGGATGCTCAAAAGACGAGAAAAATTGAAGTTCACTAAGAAGGCTGTTGCTGATATATACTGCCAAAAGCTTAAAATGTAATAACTATCTAACAGGACAGTCATTGGGTCAAAATTAAGTGTGTTTGTCCTGTTGGTTATCCTTAAAAAAATTAACTCAGTTTATATCACTCTTGATGTATAGCATTTCTCGTTATTTGTGACCAAGTGGGTAACATCTTGAGGCAAAAGGAAAATCTGTTCTCTCTTTCAGGTTGAGTATTTGATTTCATCTTGTAATTTATGACTGGCTCATTTCATTGTTCGTGTTTCAACTGTTAAGACTCTCATTCTAAGTTTGATTCGAACAGCCATTTTTTGTGTTGGCACTGATATAATTCTTTTGCAATCTGTGTTGTTATTTTTAGATTTAAGCCATTGTTATCACATTTCAAACATAGCCAGGCATCATAACTGAATTTTTATTTGCCCCATAGTTAAGTGCTGCATACACCTGCTCATGACGTGATGTCATTCCTTCCAATAGGTAACAGTTAATGAATTATTTGTTTTTCATGCTCATTTGATGATTACTTTTGAAATAATAAGACATGTCCTGCATAGTATTTTACAAAACAAGTTGATTTTTTTTTTACAAAGTGAAATAAAAAACTCAACTCGCATTCGGGAGGACAACGGTTCAATCCCGCGTCCGGCCATCCTGATTTAGGTTTTCCGTGATTTCCCTAAATCGCTCCAGGCAAATGCCGGGATCGTTCCTTTCAAAGGGCACGGCCGACCTGCTTCCTCGTCCTTCCCTAATCTGATGAGACCGATGACCTCGCTGTCTGGTCTTCCCCAAACAACCCCCCAAACCCTAAAAAACTCATTGATATATTTCAGCATTATTTATTGAGCTAATGTTCAGAGTGAGGCAGCTACAAGAGGCCACCCCAAATACATGCAGAATGAGTATACATATAGAGGTGGGTACATTGAAATAATTTGTGACACTTGCAGCGGCCAGTTATGACACTAACATTGTTTTCTTTTAATCAAACTATATACTTTTATCATGTCATCAGGAAGAACCTCTGAAGAGGACTTCAATGACATAACATGTGTGAATCTTGAACAAAAAGTAGAAAGATAACCATAATATCGTCATCAGGAAAAGAGGTCACACAAAATAATGTATGTGCCCTAAATGCCAAATGTAATCAAACTCATAACTCAGGTATTATGCTGTTCTTCTGTTTTTCTGTGAGTTTGATATCTGTCAATCTGTTCCCAGCTGTTGTATATATCAGACAGCTTGCTCGTCAAGGTGTTTAGACTTTCACAAAGTATACGACAGTCGAAACAGTAGATATGGTTTTCATTTATGGTGAATGTCGCCAAACTACTTGAGCAGCAGTGTGGTACTGGGCTGAAGAGTGTTTCAAGCCCTCACATTCTCTCTTTGTGATCAATAAAAATAATTCAAGACAGTAAAAGCGCAAGGAATAAACTACCTGAAGAAAAGAAATTAAAATTAATGAGAGTAACTCAGCTAACATTTTATCAGCAGTATCACACAATCCACATGTCACTACAATGCAACTTAATTGTATGAGTGGCATCACCCTAAAGAGTGATCTGTAAATATTCCATTCCAACGCATTTCATGCTTTCTACTTTCCCTTCTATCAACAGCTTTATGGCAGTGACTTTCAAAACTGCTTACAGTTCTCTTAATGACGTCTATGAAAACTGCAAAGTGATATAACGTTTATATGGAATTTTTTTTTGCAAATGAACTGTGAATTACAAACCATGGAACAATCGGTCATAGCTATGTGCTCTATTGGTTAGCTGAAACTCCACACTGGCTGAGGGAAATGGATAAACAACAATAGTCTGTCAATGTGTGATGTGAAGTTTTCAACAAAAGCATCGTTAACTGTGTTTATTGATAGGAATCTACATAGTCACAAGCATATACTGTTCCTAACAGATATTCTCCCACAATTATTGGACGACATCTCATTAGACATAAGGGTCTCCATATGGTGCCAACATCACTAATGCCCCACCTTTGGTGCACAGACAACTACAGATCTTTTTAAAAGAACATTTAGAGATCATTGTATTGATCATTCTGGAAACACAAAATGGCCTTCACAATCGTCAGACTTAAAGACATTTTGACGTCTTTGACCTCAGCTTTTCTTGATAAGTATTCACTTTATTACATCTTGCACAACAGGCTAATTGCAGTAAGTGTTGATATGTTATACAATCTACCATGCTTCAAAATGGCCTGTAAGGCCGAAATTGGCCAATTGTGCAAGATGTAATAAAGTTGCTACTTGTCAAAAACAGCTGAGGAGGAAAACGTCAAAATGTCTTTTAACAAAACATATGGTTATGGTATCCAACATGGAGAAAATCACAAGATTTAACAGCTCTGGACTTTTATACGCAGAGAAAACAGAAACGAGAGTTTTACAAGGGAACACCTACAACTCCCAAAACGTGAAACGCCATATACTATGAACCTATGATGTAATGCGTCCAGATAAAATTCAATGTGTAATATTGTCTGCATGAAATTGCTTTATAGCAGGGCTTATCAACGCACTAATTTTGGGCGTGAGCACTCGTCCCTGCTCACACTCTTGCTCGGGAGCAGAGCATTTATCTTGTGGTGGGGAGTGGGGGAAATGCACGCGCGTCACATGGTTGTGACAACACTGGAGATGCATTAATGTGGAATAGGTTTGCCATCTAATAGCAGGAATGGCGCGTCTGCATTGTGTAGCACCGACAGTGTCTTCCCACTTCGATCTGCAGTGCGATGAATCTTGTTATTATACATAAAATGCGTTTGCGAAATGTTTAGTGTACCATAAAGAGCTGAATACTTTCAAGAAGTTCAATTTACAAAGGCATTACATGTCTTACCACCTCAAGGAAAATGTAAACGACAAATGTGAAGTACCTGAGCGTGTATAAGAGGTTTTAAAATTTAAAGTTCTCTCCAGAGGAAGAAGAAGAGGAAGATAAAGTAATTGAATGTGCCGTTCATGTGTGCTACAAAATTGCACTTCTTTTAGCAAAGTCCTTGCGCCTTTTATAAAAGAATACTTGTTACTTGCAAATGGATACTGGTGTCCGCTTCAGGCTGAACAGTTTTTTTATCAAACATTAGAATCATTTGTACCAACCAGGATATGGCAGACGAAATTCAGAGCCAGTTTGTTAAACCTCTGTGAAGAGTGTGTTGCATATTCCTTAGCGCTCTATGAAAGTGTAGATACTGCAGTCATACAGCTGGATGTGACATTCTTAGCAGAGTTGGAGGAAGTCTACAAAATGTAGGTTGATTGGTTGGTAGATTGATTCGAGGGGAGGGGACCAGACAACAAGGTCGTCGGACCCATCAGATTAGGGATGGATGGTGGAGGAACTTAACAGGAACCACTCCAGCATTTACCTCAAGCGATTTAAGGAAATTGCGAAAAACCTAAATCAGGATGGCCAGGTGCAGGTTTGAACCATCGTCCTACTGGATACCAATCCAGTGTGCTAAGCACTGAACCACCTCACATGGTGTAGGTTTGTTATGGAATTTATTAGTTAGTGTGTTAACAGACGCTGCATCAGTCATGTTGAGGGAAAAGATAAGGATTCGTAGCACAGCTGAATGGTAAAATGAAAAAAAAGCTTCCAGTTATCAATTTGCGGGCCTGAAGCTTGGATGTAACTGATATGTAAATCATCAAGGAATATAGGACTCCCTCAGGATCTATTTCCTCGTTTACACAAGTCTCCCCACCTCATTCCTGTGATAAAGGAAGGGGTACAGTACTATTTCCTCACAGGCTTCTGCTCACCACCTGCTCATGGAGTGTGTTTGCTCCGAAGCCCTGTCACAGTCAACATTTTGAGTACTTGATATGAGAGTCATGACAGTAAACAAAAGAATCATATACATCAGGAAAGTCTCCATATTACTAATATACCTGAGCGAAATATGGGCCTATATGTATTTGTGTGTGTGTACTTATTTTTTATTTATTTCTGGTGGCCTGTCTTAGCTTCCTCACTCAATATCATTTAACTTTGTCATGACCACTTTCTTCAGAGAAGTGAACAAATGTCAGTTGATTTCGAGAATAAATGATTCAATTGATTCTGTGAATAAATGATGCTAGCAGTGAATGAAATACAACTTTTTTCCATTTGCTTATCATTTTACATTAAAGTTGCGACCTTAATAAAGTTAAGAAATGCGTCCTTCTATTATATGTGATTCATCTTGTTAAGTTTCAGTATCTATCATAACGTTTACTGACTGACACATTTGTTTCAGCAATCCAAGGAGAGTATAATATACATTATAGCAGCACCACTGTACTCCATCCACCAACTGGATGGATGTAAATAGTGTATTCAAGGTAGGGCAGTTTTATAATGTGTTAAGATACAAATATTGGGTAGGAAAAATTTTTCACAGCCTGTTATCAACAGCACATGCAGCTAATAAATATTTCACGACTTTATCTTCATTTCTGTCTGTTAAACTCAATTACATTGTAAACAGTATTGAAGTTAGGTGTCACCAATATTTACCCCAAGTGTCTGGTAATACAAGAAAAACAACAGTTCTAGTTTTTGTAAGTCTATGTTAATAATGGTTAAAGTATGTACAAAAAATGTACTATGATTGAAAAACATATTTACCAACATTAACAGGTGACAAACAACGCATCACCGAGTATGGGCAATGTCAGCATAATTTTATATACCTATGGTATTTTTGACCAATTATTGCATATACACCATTAAAAAGAGATTAATAAACTCATGATTTCTGCAGTACTTATTTTCAAACAATATGAAATTATGATTTTTCCCGCTTTCATACTGACCTGGCTCTTGATTACTTTTAATTAGATATTTCCCTACTGTCACCTAGTAACACACACACACTGCATGTGTGGTATATATATATATATATATATATATATATATATATATATATATATATATATATATATATATATATATATTCTTATTTCAACTTAACTTGTGATCCTGTTGGAGACTCAAAACAAATTTATACTGGATACTTGCTGAAGTAGCCAGCTGGTGTGGCCAAGCAGTTCTAGGCGCTTCAGTCTGGAACTGCGCGACCACTACAGTTGCAGGTTCGAATCCTGCCTCGGGCATGGATGTGTGTGATGTCCTTAGGTTAGTTAGGTTCAAGTATTTCTAAGTTCTAGGGGACTGATGACCTCCGATGTTAAGTCTCATAGTGCTCAGAGCCATTTGAACTTGCTGAAGTTTTGTGTGATTGGTTTCTAGAAATAAGAGATTATGTTTGATGTGGTAGTTTTTAAAATAAATAAAATTGGACTTTTCTAATTTAGTACCAATTTGTTCTCAATAGTTTATCTAGCTGAATTATAACTCTAGCAGTTTCTTGAACAATTTCTTCCAGATTTTTCTCTTGATTAGAATGTTAGTGTCATCTGAAAATGGGATGGATTTCTTGTTGGTACCCTCAGTTAGATAACTAATGTAGACTAAAATGTGTAGTGGCTCCAGTGCACTTCCTTGTTGCGCATTATGTTGAATCTTCTCCATGTCTGAGAGGGATTTATTACTCATTTCATATATTTACTTTATGGTACCTGTCTGTTGAGCATGCTTTGATCAGTTGTTTTGTGCATTGCTTCACACACCATAGTATTAGAACTTAAAGTAATAAAAAAAAAGATTTTTAACAGGTCACAAAATATTTCAGTTGTCACTTCTTCCCCACCTAGGGCTTCTAGCAAGTACTCAACAAGTTCTTGCACTGCTGAGATAGTGGAATTACTTTTTAGAATCCGTCTTCACTTCTGGATAGTATACTGTACACCATAAAAAAACACTTAAGCTTTTATACAGTACATGTTCAAAGACTTTTGCTAACACTGACAAAATATCCACTAGTCTTTAGGTTTTAGATTCCTTGAAAATGCCCTTTATTGTGTGCATCACTTTGATTGCTAAACTCGCAGGAAACAATCTTTCTTTTATGGATTTGTTACTGGTCTTGGCAAGCTGCTTAACTAAATAAGCAGATCACAGTTTCAGTATTGTATTTTAGTGGCCATATACACATGTGGTTTTAATGTTGTTCAACCTATTTATGAGTATAGTTACTTTTTTGTCATTAGCTGAACACAGGTAAATGTATTTATGAAGATTGTTTTGAAAGTTATCAGAATGGAATAGAAGAAAAGTACTTACATCACTGAAACTTTTTTTTTTATTTTTCGATGTAGTCTCCTTTTAGATTAATGTACTTCGTCCAACGATGTTCCAGTGCCTTGATCCCATCTCGAAAATGAGTTTCCTCCAGGCCTGCAAAATAGTTGTCAACTCCGGATATGACCAGCCTCTGTCACCGAGCGGTTCTAGGCACTTCAGTCCGGAACCGCACTGCTGCTACGGTGGTTGCAGGTTCGAATCCTGCATTGTGCATGGATGTGTGTGATGTCCTTAGGTTAGTTAGGTTTGTTGTTCTAAGTCTAGGGGACTGATGACCTCAGATGTTAAGTCCCATAGTCCTTACAGCTGTTTGAACCAGTTTGAATTCTGGCTATGAATTCTTCGTTTGAAGTTAATCTTCGTCCACCAAGAAAACTTTTCAGTTTTGGGAAGACATGGAAGTCTGACGGAGCCATATCAGGTGAATAAGGCGGGTGTGGCAACAATTCATACCTTAGTTCGTGTAATTTTCCCATATCAACGTCACGTGTGTGCAGGCGCGCATTGTCTTCATGGATGATGACTTTCTTGCTAAACCTGGCCCTTTTTCGCACATCTTGTGTTGCAATTTGTCTAGGAGGTTAGTATAGTATTCTCCAGTAATTGCTTGCACAGTGGGGAGATAATCTACAAACAGATTCCCCTTCGTATCGCAGAACACTGATGCCATGACCTTTCCCGACGAAGGAATTGTCTTTGCTTTCTTTGGTGGCGGAGATTCAGCATGTTTCCACTGTTTTGGCTGTTGTTTTGTCTTTGGGGCACCCACGTTTCATTTGTGTTCACAAACAGGGGTAAAAAAATCTCGTTCGTTTCTCCTAAAGCCAAACATTGTTCTGATGTGTTCATTTTCATGCGTTTTTGATGCAGCGTCAAGAGTCGCAGCGCCCATCTTGCAGATAATTTTTTCATTTCTCATTCGTCAGTTAAAATGTAATTTCGCGCATTTTCAATTGGCGATCCTCCATGACCATTTTGTGCACTTTTGCAATGATTTCTGGAGTAGTGACACATCTTGGCTGACCACTGCACGGATCATTTAAGCTCTCCCGACCGAATTTGAATTCATTTTTCCACTTGGCAACAGTTGAATATGAAGGAGCAGAGTCCCCAGTGTATTCTAGAAATCAGCATGAATATCCTTTGCTTTTATACCTTTCTTTGCGAAGTACTCAATCACTACTCGAATCTCGATTTTTTCCATCTTAGGAAATCACAACGCAGGAACAACACAGCCACGTCACCGCCACAGTGCTCTTCCGAGAGGACTGACGTGGCACGTGTTTACAGGCAACAGTATAATGAATATCACGTGAACAACTTGTTGAGCTAGTGCTCACCTCTCATGGTGATTCCGAGAACTTTTCAAACCACCCTCATACTT
Source organism: Schistocerca piceifrons (assembly GCF_021461385.2). Lineage (NCBI taxonomy): Eukaryota > Metazoa > Arthropoda > Insecta > Orthoptera > Acrididae > Schistocerca > Schistocerca piceifrons. The sequence goes on along the minus strand of NC_060149.1, from coordinate 418,390,619 downwards.
AGTTCACTTATGACAGGAGTTGCTTCATTGGTATATTAACAATATCAGAGTCTGAAAAAATTTAAATTATTTGTACTGCCTCCCTGTTGCTGTTTTCTGTCCATCTTTTATTTGGTAAATTACAAATAAGGTTATTTACATTATTTTGATGTAATTATAGATTCCTTAACAGCAAGGTTCCGTGGTTTCTGTGTTGTTTTATGGAACTTACTCGTTCTTTGTGAGCAGAGAGACTATGTTACTGTATAGTAATCTTCCTGTTCATTGTTTGTAATACAATATATAGCAGTAGCACTATTACTAGTAGCTCCAATATAGACATTGATCATATTATAATGATTGTATGAAATCGGTAGCAAATGGATTCCTTATGATAATGAATGTTAAAATCATCAAATAAGATGTTTTTGTGTATGTATGTAGCTGCTAATCTTATTGAACATACTGTATAAAATCCTCTGAAATAATTTTGGACTACTGTGAAGTGACTGGTAAACACTGATGATAATGTATTTGTATTATTTATTACTATTTCTATGCAAGTCTTCCTCAGTATTTAAGTTTTACTTACTCAAATACGTTCTCTACCACATTCATTAACCATTTTTGCTCAAATATACAGCTGGAACCATTTTTAGAAACTGATCGACACATGTGTATTGGTACTGTATAGTTCTGTATGTTGCAAAGAGCGCCTTCCTGGACATGAAGCTAGTGTTAAGTTAAAAAATAAGAGCTCTGCGCTTCTCCACAGCTCTTAGTATGACTTCTGCATTTAAAAGTTCACAGTTCCACGATTGCATGTTTAGATGTACAGTTATTAGTCTGATTGTGGTGATGTTGCTGGTTTTCTACAATGAGGCTCTCTGTTTTTTAATCTGAATGGAAATGAGATGATTGTGCTACAGTTATTGTGTTCACTGCTGTTTCTAATTTCTGATGTACCAGTTTTGTTCATATTTATGAGAACTATGTTAAGGTTATTATTTATTATTTGTAGCATTTCTATTCTAATGATTTTTAAAAGTTTAATGTTCAGCCTAAATAAGATGTGATCTAATTATCAAAGCCAGCTGCACACATGGGAATTATTAGTTATTTCATGGATCACTTTAGAGTTCTTGATATACATGTCATCACTGTGGCTGATCATAGTGCAGTAGGATATCAAATAGATGAAAGTTCAAGTGATTCAAACGTTTTTAATTCCCTGAAGGCTATGGTCATTTCATTTATGTAAACATAAGTCCCTCTGTTGAACATCACAATGAAGTTATTTAAAGATGATGAATTCCCAGTTTAACAAAACGATGGTCCATGCTCAATGAATTACTCTCCATTCATAGCAATGCTTCATTTGTATCAGGGATGCACAGGCCGTGGTCGACAGGCTGCATGCGGCTGATCTAACCAGAAACGAGATGGTGAGGTCCTTTGTAGAATTTATTTGTTTTGAGCCACGCCATTCTAGTTAGAATTGGGACAGGGGGATCCCAATTTGAAGTAATAACTTGTCTCACAGCATGTTATTTTTAAACTTGCTCACTTGTGCACCAGTCAGCCATATGAACAAGAGCTGCACGTGGGCTTGCAGTGAACAATATTGGTTAATGTTCAGTGGCTCATGTATTCTACAGTACATACCTTGCATCAGTGAGCTTCATGAGCCTACTCATTAGTGTGTTTAACTTTTTGTAATCAAGGTAGGCAACAAATTTATGTAATTCTGTGAACCAATAGGTATTTACTTTACAATCAGTCAATACGAATGTAAGAAAAGTATAAAATTAAAATAAAATGATTTGTTCTTAAACAAATTATCTGAAGTTGTTTTTGAGGCCCTTACATGACCACAATGAGGGGTTTATGCCAATACTGCAGCAGCACTTCAGTTATCCAGATGACCTGGGACTGGACCCAATGTGGATAATGAAATATCCAAATAAATGGATTAATTTACAAAAACAGCTCATTTCTTTTTTAAAAAAAGCTAAATTTGTGCATAAATACTACTGTAAGATTAATTTAATGCCCACAAAAAAATTTTGTTTAGCTTTTGTACAGTACTGTAGTTACATATACTATCAGTTCTTCAACATACAGGTCAGAGTCCGTTATTTTGCTGCATTCAGTCGGTTTTGTACAGCTAAGTCTCACTTCCGCTTGACAGTGAGCAGCTGTCACACCCAGGTTGCTGTTTCATCCATGTTAGCGCAATATCAAGACACGCAAATGCCTCACCAGCTTACAGTCCTGCATCTTGTTCGATGACAACGTCATCCTCCAGGCCATCAGTTTCTTCCCACACACTCTGAATGATTTCATCATGACTGAGAACTGGGAATCCAGGATCCGAAGAATGACAAGCAAGCCACTCACCTATCCCCTCTGCATTGCTATCGGAACATCTAGGAATTTTCAAAAGGATCTTTCTCATGTCCTCAAGTGATTTTTTTCTCCTTCTCATACTTCTTTTCATCTTCATCTTTCTGTACCTCACCTTTGGTTGAAATGCATTTCAATTTATTCCAAGCTCTCCTTAATGTGGTTGTCTTCATCACATTCCATGCTTCCATCACCATATAAGAGCAGTCTTTTAAATTCAATTTTTGGTGATAAGCCACAACGCTTTCGTCATTTCTATCTTCTATCAAAAGCTTCCTCAACAGCAGTCTTCTGTAATATCGCTTCATAGTTTTGATAACTGATTGCTCCATTGGCTGCAGCAAACTCGTTACATTTGGCAGTAGGAAGAGTGTTTTGAAACGTCCATCTTCTCTATACCAGCAGGCTTTCTGATGGGTGAGTGGATGTGTTTTCCTGAATTAACATCACCTTATTGCCTTCTTTTCCTATCGATCTTTGGTATTGTTTTACTTCAGGTAGGAAAACTGAATTATACCGTTTGCAAAACAAAGCAGCAGTCATCCAGGCCTTTGGATGATTCTGGTAAAAGATAGGAAGTTTCTTCACATTTTTGAAAGGATGGGGTTTTACGATTTTCCTATCACCTGAAGAGTTATTATGTGCTTTCCCATACTGTTAGCACATTTCAGCAAAGTGACATGGTCTTTACTAACCTCATGGCTATGGGCCTTAGAATCCCTTTTAGGAGATAAAATTGTTTTGGGCAAAGCCTTACATATAATGCATGTCTCATCAGCATTGTACAAAAATTCAGAGACATTAAGGTCTGCTTCACTTTTGAATTTTTCAATAGCATTTTCTGCTGCTTTTGGGTCTGCTGATAGTTTTTCACCACATAAATCCAAATCAGGAATATTGTGCCTTGTTTCGAAATTCCATAGCTAGCCATTATTTGCTTTAAATGAAGATGAACTGTCGACTTTGTCAGCTAAAAGTTTTGCTTTTTTGCAAGCAGTCAGTCCTCATAGAGTATTTCCCAATGCTCACAACTGCAAAAACCACTTGCATATGGCCTTCTTCAAGCTCTCTATTTTCTGCTGTTTTCATCACTTTTCTTGATGAACTCAATCTTCATTCTCAAGGACAATCACAAAGTTTAAGACTGAGGACTTTTTTGTGTCTGAATGTCTAATTGTTCAAGGACATTTATTTTGTCTGTCAATGCTAGGCAACTTATTTCATTTTATAAGACATATGCTGAACAGTAAATTAAAACACACACACAAAACAAAACTAAAGACACAGAAGACGGAATGTATAGCAACAAATCAGTGTATACGTTTATGTCACGACACAGACTGATGTAGTCCACATTGAATGACAGGACCATATACTCAACAATGTGTTTGTTGTGTACATAACAACGTCCATAGTGTATTTATTGTTCACTGGAAGATTTTGTCTTTCAATACGTTTGTTGCAGATGTATTTTAGACCGATAAAGAAACATACTATATTGAACAAAACCAACAATGTCAGTCATGCAGTACAAATTTCTTTTTCCTCAAAGTGATCTAGATAATTGGTGAGCTGAATAGTTGGAGTTCAGATAATTGGAGCTCTACTGTACAGAAATAATAGCATCTCATTTTGATATGTCTTCATTAGCAAGAGCGTTCCAGGATCTGAACTATGGGTTGTAGGGAGGGGATTGATATTAATTTCACAGTGAATGGTGAAACAGTTTTGAGATTAATGGTTCTGGGAGCACTTGATATTAGCCTGCATCCATTAAACACATTCCACCTTTCTTAAAACTGATATTATGTTGATATGTCAGTCTGTGTGTTGGAGCAGGACTCCAGTTCAGTTTGTGAAGATCATCTTTCCGTTGGAATGTGGGGGCAGCGTTCTTCCCCCTTTCACCCCTGCTGGCTTCACCATTTTCACTGAGATGTTGAGACAAAGTGGTATAATTACTAATATCTCTGAGAACTTTAAACATATACCAGTGGACTGCATGCTTCCATTTACAACTACTTACTAATTTATCCAGTGGTCACCAGCGCTCTAGACCATGGCTGCATCAACAATCTGTCTCCAACAGATTCTGAGCATTTCTATTTCCTCCCAATTGACTAGATTCAATGCTTACACATCTTTCTTTATGTAACCTTCCCATCTGTTCCTTGGTCTATCTAGGCTCTTTTTGCTGTAAAGTGGGCGTTGAAACTTGCTTAGGAGGTCAGTTCTCTAGTATGCAATCTGTCCATAGGAGTTTCCTGGTCTTTTGATATTATAAAACTTCGACTGGTCCATGATCTCGTAAACGTGATTATTCTTTATTGCTCACCAAATATCTTAGTTACTGGGCCCTAGATCCTTGTCATCGCCTTTCTTTCAAATGACAGAAGTTTTTGCAACTCTGCTTCAGTCATTTTCTAGCTTTCTAAACCATACAGGACAATGGGGTCTATAATGGCACTGTATACAGTCATTTTTGCAGAATTTGTTATCGCTTCAGGCTTGAATATACCTCTGAGGGTATATAGATATCTGGAGCTAGCAGAAATTCTTTCGTTTACATCCACTGGTATTTGATTACAGTATCTGGATCAACTTCCCAGGTATGTGAACTGATCAACTGACTTGAACTTTTCTTTATTAACTGGTAAGTGCTCTTCTGCATATTTAGTTGGTTGATTTGGTGGAGGGGACCAAAACGCAAGGTCATCAGTCCCATCGAATTAGGGAAGGAAGTTAACCATGGCCTTTCAAAGGAACCATCCCAGCATTTGCCTGAAGCAATTTAGGGAAATCATGGCAAACATAAATCAGGATAACCAGACATGGGATTCAATTATTGTCTTCCCGAATGCGAGTCCAGTGTCCTAACCACTACACCACCTCGCTCAGTTGCATATTAAGTTCTGTCTATCTGCATATTTTTTTTGTTTATTGATGAGTAGTCCTGCTTTAGTTGTGCTATGGTGACCCTTTTGCACATCTCGCCAAGATCTTCTTCATTCTCACTCACTAATGCTACGTTGTGTACTTAAACAAATATCTGAAACTTACCACCTTCCCATTACATTACACTCTTCAAATTTGTTCTCTCTTGTGACTTTCTCCAGGTTCAGATTATACAATGCACGTGACAGTGCATCTCCCTGTCTTCATCCAGTCCTTATGTGGACAGTTTGTGATATGGCCTCTAATTCATTCTATCACTTTTGATTCACTCATACGTCCTCTAATCATTTCAGTGAGTTTATCTACGATTTGGAACTCCTTCAGGTTTTTATAGAGATTATCTCAGTTAATACAAACGTAAGTCCTTTGAAAATCTACGAAAAGTAGCTGGACTTTTCTACCCCTTCCCAATATTTCTCATGTAATTGTCCAACATCGAACACAGTGACAGTAGTTGAAGGTTTGGAGTGATTCCATTCAGATATACTCCACTGATATTTCCTGCAAATGGTTTTAGCGTTTCTAAAATAACTGTGGATAAAATCTTGTATGCTATGTTAAGTAAACTGACACCTCAGTTGCTATGGCAAAAGATCTTGCTTTCTTTCTTGTATATTGGACAAATGACTGCTGTCTCCCATCTCTCTACCAACGCCTCAGTCTTCCAAATGTGCTGAATGAGTTTGCACAGTTTGGCCTGTAATCTGGTTCTTTCATACTTCAACAGTTCTGCAAATGCTGTATCCTTTCCTGGTGTTGTTGACATTCATCTTCCATGGGGGCCATCACTACATTTTCCTACATAATGTTAATCTCCCTCTCATTTGTTTCTTCTTGGTTTTCACTGAAAGCTAGTCCTGTGCTATGGCCATTGAGGAGCTTGCTGAAATATTACACACCAAAATGCAATCTAAATTATATGTCTCTGAAGGATCCATATTTAGATGCCAATAATGGAATGCTGTTCCATGACTGATCTATGAATATATCGAAATCTTTTTTAAAGTTTTGTGCTATCTATTTGTGGATTGTGTTGGTCACTGTATTTTCTTCACTTTAATTATTAAAATTGTTATGTGTTGTTAATCCACAGTTTAGTTTATGATTTATCCATTTTTGTTTCAAGAGTGATATCTTACTTACTAAAACTGAAACAGTAGCCCACATTGAGATTTCTGTTAATATTTGGGGTTAATTATGTGTCCACATATTTCAGACATTTCCAGATCTTTTGCTTTGGCTCGCCATCGACGTAGCTGTTATGATAAACAATCTTGCATATCAAGCACATCATACCTTTACTTGCCTATTTCTTGTATGAGCACATTGCATCTTTCCTTGTATCACCTGTGGCAGAATGTTAGCATCATACATAAAATGACTTGTTTATTTACTTGGTGGCACAAAATAACATCAAATACACTTTTTTTTAACAACATATACCAAATTTTTCGCGTGTTATGCGTTTCTCGACATTCTTTTCTGATTTAGTTTTGCAGTACTCTAAGACATTACATACACTTGTTGGTTTTTTGTTCATTTTGTTTAGGGCAAGAGGTGAGTAGTCTTCTACCTTCAGATCAGCGAATCTGTTTGTAAAATTTATGTAACGTGTAGTTTTCGTTTTGACCACTGCACATTTCCTCATTTATTAATTCAGTGCTATTTTTGCGACAGTGATCCACAGTTTGTAGTTTCTACTCTACACTGATTTTTTTTGGTTTCAGGGTGTTTATTATTCAGTAATCTATACGTCTTAAAGCAGTATCATTTGTTCATTTTTGTCTGACAGTACATTTCCAAAACTCTGTCCTAGGATGAACAACTGGGTAGATAGAAACCAAATAAATTAAATACTTTTTCACAGAGTTCCATACTGAATTCACAGCATATTCATGTACAGTCAAATATTTCACACTTACTTTAGAGCATTACTCATTATACTAATTACTACATTTACAACACTGGATACCTTTTTCACAGATTTTTGTCAGAGATTTCATTCTTATTTCATTTTTATGACACCAGTTTTGACAATGATTTTACTTTATGTCACACTGAAGTGTTCATCACAGACAAAATTGAGAAATATATCAGCTTTTAGCTTGACACTCCATAATTTTGGAGAAAATCGAGAAGTTTCGTGTTTTGCTCAAGTCCTAATAACTATAACAGGTCAGCAACCCACTTGGGTAAGTTTTTCATGAAGATAGCATATTCTAGATTTTTGTAATCAAGTTAGTGTGTACATCATGGTTTTTGCTAAACCATTTCCTTCAGTAAAAACATATATTTTTCACAAAATTACCAGAAATTCAATATTACAAATAGTTTGATTATATTATAGCTTCTTCTTCTTCCTTTTCCATGTTGCTCTAAGGGGTTGGCATTGTTATATGGATTTTTGGACATGTTAGTGACAGGTGATAGCCAGATGCCCTTCATGATGCCACCACTCTCTCCTGGGACAGAATTTGTGTACCTTGTCTGTCTGTGTCTAGACTAAATCTCATGGTTTAAGTGTTTGTGTGGTGTGTGTCTGATGCAGAATGTGGGTACCAACACTGTGTATTTATTTGGACATGGAAAACCGCTTAGAAACCTCAACCAGTCTGGTCAGCTCACCAGTCCTTGTCACTAGTCCACGAAACGAATTTGATCTGGGACATGCTCGCCTACCTGGAAGCAGAGCATTAATGCACCAGCAGTGTCAGCAGACTATGTCATTGAATGTCTTCTTCCATATGTAAGGGATTATCTGTTGTGACAAGAAAACAAAACTTATGTAAAAATCTGAGTGTGAGCTTGATGAATCACCTTCAGCACTGATTTACCAAAACTTCATACCTACCTATTACAGTAATAAGGATTTGAACAACATATCAAAATTCTATGTCGATTGTCCTCAAAACCCGTGGCCTGCCTAAGGCTAAAATAAACATAATTTTTCATCAGTGTTTATAATTTCCATTTAAAATCTTGGTGCTTGCATATTGCCAATATTATCGCTTTAAGGTTGGTTCTGCAGGTACTTGAGGATGATAACAGTCAGCTGGTGGCAATGAGATTGTGTGTTACAACATGCTCATTTGCAGTAGCACTAAGAGTGGATGAGTTGTGGAAAAGTCTGACTTTTGGATGCCAATCACTTTCATACAACTACCTTCCTGTGCAGTTCGAAATATGACCAGTCTTTTTCATCTATTCCATGAGTATTTACTGTTAATCTGGCTATGTGACAAGTTACAATACAAATGTAGCTTAATAATCACGCACCCTAAAATTATTTTCTGTCATGTATCTATTCTTTCGCCTAATTCTTTTTCACTTATCCATTATTTAACCTGACAATATTAGGGCCGCCAGACTCTCTGTACATCTAACCTGGTATTCTACATATTTTATATTACATTCATTATGATATGCATAAGTTACATCTAAAATAATATCCAACATTTAGAAATTACTATATTGCAGGGAAAAAGTTGATATTCGTTTATAAGTACAAGAATAATGACAAATTTCACATAGATTTAAACTAGAACCTTAGGTAATGATTTGTGTACATGGAAAATGCCAAATGTTCTGTTGTTTAGAGTCTATGAAGTGCTATCCCAGGGTGTATATGTGGACAAGGAAAAAAAATTCCCGGATTTTTCCCGCTTAAAAATACATTTTCTACCGGGTGAAAATACCTTTTTCCATGTTAAGTTACACTATACTCTTCCTTGGCACTGTAAAAGTCACCAATCCTTTGAGTGATGAATGTTTATGGTTTTATATACCAACGTAGAATTTCCCGACACTTTAGACAACGAAACTCAGGGGGGAAACACGTTTTGAAAGACCTTGGATGTGCAACAATATGTACACTGCATATTTTCGTATTATGAAGGTATAAATTTGAATTCCACCAAACAACGCATGTCACTTTCCGAAGCACTGAAATCGAGATTGCGATGCGCTTTTGAAAGCGTCATAGCTCATTCACGTGATCTCATCAGCTGATGACAGCAATAGGACAAGTGATGTAGTCAGTCAGTAGCAAGATCACTCTTCTTTGTGATTTAAGAAATTCATCGTACATTCTCGCACATAGTTCATCTTGCATAAAAGGAAATCTGCTTTGAATGTAACGCTTTTCAAACCACCATTCGCAATATTTTCCCGCGACCTGTTAAAAATAGGTTCTTTTCAGCAATTGCACCAAAGCGCCAGATAACTGGCGTCACCGCGCTTGAACTGCTACGATGACGCATGAAACCCAATGTTCATACATGTAAAACATTAAAAGATCTTACATTATGCCATAAACGAAACAAGACATCAAAGGATGCTTCAAGAGCGTTGGGATTTCGCGAACCATACTAAAACGCATAATTCGGCTTAAAATGCACATCCGTATGTAAATTTTCTTGGAGTATCAGTACTCATATTTGGTTCTTTATTGTAGAATAATACGTGCACTTGAAATGCAGCGAACAGTTGAAACTAGCCAATAGTGTGAAATTAAACATTTCGTTTCAAATAAATTGACTGCCTCAGTAGAAAGGATTAATAAAATCCAAATCTCTTTAGCAAACCGGCAAAAATAACTTCATTGTTCTGTAAGGCGATTAATGCTTGACTGTCAAAGGTGGAAATAAAATCTGAAACTATTAACATATTTCAGCCTGCCATAATTATGCAAACATATTTTAATTCTTTTAATAGCTCCCAGCCACAAAAATCCGTTTTGTTATCATTTAACATGAGAGGAATAAACGAAGAGGAAACAACAAAATCACTGAATGGCGCGACCCACCTCCCCACCACAACTCTGACTGCTCTGTGCATCAGCCCTCGATCTACGATATTTCTGAACAGGAGCAATATTAAGTAGTGGCGCCCAGCCACACTTCCGTAACCAGAAGCGAGAGAAGGTATTACTAATACGCGAGTCAACTGCGCATGCGCAAGAGCCCGCCCGCAACTCCTCAAACGAATCTAAGTTAAACAGTTGTCACGTCACGCTCATCGGAGGCAATTAGTTGTTATAAAGCATTGCATAGTGTTCCTAAAGCCTTTGACACATTTTACTGTTGGCAGACACTTGTATGATCACTGTTTTGTTGTTGTATACGGCACATTCCTTTGCAACTTAAGTTTTATTTTCGTTTTTTTTTCTCCCGTTCATGTTTCGTTGCTACAGTATTATTCTGCAGTAGCGGGATATAATAATATCCTTTGTTAGAGTATTGGTTCTTACCAGTCAAAATCGCAAAAATGTACCTGAAAACTAAAACAATGAAAAATTCCCGGAATTCTAAACAATTCCCGGGTTTTTCCCGGTTCCCTCCCGGATGAAAAAATTCCCAGGTTTTTCCCGGATCCCCCGGGTCGTATACACCCTGTATCTAAAATTTTCGGGACTCGTACTCCCATCTGTTGAAAACCTTACCTTTGAACTAACGGTCACCATCACCCGCGAAGTAGTTCCCAACCGAACATACACACCATTTCCAGCGCTTCTGCCATTGGTCAAACGTTTTCTGTAAGCCCCGTTCTTTGAGGGTGTTTATCACCACCAGCGATGCTTCTTGAATCGTCTCTAGAGCGTCGAACCGATGGCCTTTCAACTTGAGTTTCAGTTTTGGAAATAGCGCTGAGTCGCAAGGTGCCAAATCTGGGGAGTACAGTGGGTGGCATACAACCACCACATTGTTTTTTTTTTTTTTTGCCTAAAAGGCCCTAATGAGCAAGGGCGTGCGAAAGGGCGCGTTGTCGTGATGCAGCAGCCAGTTCCCTTGACACCAAATTTCGGGCCATCGTCGCCGCACGTTTTCACGGAACCATCGCAAAACGTCGCAGTAGTACGTGGAATTCACTGTTTGTTTGGGTGGGACGAATTCTTTGTGCACAACTCCCTTAGTATAAAAGAAAACGATGATCATGCTCTTCACTTTGCTCTTCACCTGTCTCGCTTTTTTGGGTCTTGGAGAGCCAGGGCTCTTCCACTGGGGCGATTGTTGCTTTGTCTCTGGATCATGACTGTAAATGCAGCTCTCGTCGTCGGTGATAACCTGTGCCAAGAAGGTTGGATCACCAGACGCAGTCTGACGCTGACACACAACACGCTGTACCTTCTGATTGGCAGTAAAGATCCTTGGCCAAATTTTGCGGCGACACAATGCATGCCCAATTCATCAATCAACATTCGTTGAACTGTCCCACAACCAATACCCACTTCATCCACAAGGTCGTGAATGGTTCGACGTCGATCCGCACGAACCAATTGTTGACGTTTGGCAAAAATATCTGGCATTGTGCGGTTAATGGGCCTTCCAGTGTGAGCCGGCCCTGAACCGAGTATGCCACTCAAACACGGGTGTAGGGCTCATGCTCTGTCCGCCAAACACTTGTTGAATAATTGCACGGCTACCCATAGCACTTTTCCCGAGATTCGCACAGAATTTCATACATACGTGCTGTTCTGTTCACGGATCCATCATAAAATCGCCACACACCAAACACAGACTATTACGGATATCACTGTGGACACACAACACGTCTTCCCAGCTGAATGCCACTCCACACACTGACTCATCAGATATGCAGCTCTCACCAACTAGCGGTGAAATTATCTACAACTCCTACTTTCCAAATGGCAGCACCAGTCCCGCAAATTTTGGATTACATCACGTAGATTAAACAGTAGTTTCCCAATAATGGGCCACGTAAATTAGTTCAGGGGAAGGACTGCAACATTCATAGTGTTAAATCAACATTGGTATTCATGACAAGTACTTTACTAGCTCTTCTTTGGCCTAGGCTCGCAGAAACGATCCAGCCAGCGGTATGAATAGTTTTTTTTTAAATATACAGTCAATTTACCGGATTATAAGTTATACCATCAATAGAAAATGTCTAGCAGCATCGTTTTTATGCATTACACTTTAAGTGGATTTATTCATTTATTTATAACAACTGAATAATATTAATTAAAAAATAAAAGCAACAGTTAGATGTCCTGTTTCAGTACACACACTTTGTCTTTTGGTAAACAGAAAGAGTTAAAATAAACAACATGTGAGGAGTCAACGTTCCAGTTATGTATAACGCAAATTTACTCAGATTCAGTTACAATATTCTTTTGCATAGGATAAATAATTTATCACTCGTTTTATGCTACTGAAGATTTCCTTGGGAAAGTTAAACTAATGATACAGTAGATATAACTTTTAAAAAACTTTCAACAATTGTACATTTAAAACCAAAATGAGTATAAAAGCTTCTCCTCAATGCACAACATAAGGAATAACAGATGGAGGAGAGAAAAGCAATAGAGATAAAAAACAGTTGTATGGTTTATGTAATATTAATGGAAGTCATTACATTCGCTGCACAACAAAATGATGCATGCCGTTGTCGAGTGGCTACTAAAACATAGTGCTGTTCGACTATATACAATGACACCAAATCAAACGAGTATAATCTGGTCCCAAAGTTCACAGACTTTTACAAATTGAAGGTTAGGGAGCTGGGGGCACATGGACTGTAAGTATTTTGAGCTATATTTTTATGTGTGTCCTCATGTGTAATGTATGATTCCACTAGAGATGTTTTTGATCTGGAACTTCTTGTTGAATGATTTTTATGTTAGTTTCCATAACATGTCCACCACCAACTCTAATGGGTTCTGCAGTGGTAGGACATTCAACCTGAGTAGAAAAAGACTCCCTTCTTTATATGTCTAATCTGACCACAATATGTGGAAGCAACTGCTTCTCAAGGTGATGATGTGGATAATTTTGTGAATGTTATATCATGCCCACATTTTTTTTAATGCATGGGACACAATTTTGCTGCAGATTCTGGTTCAATGCAGTTTTAAAGTTAAGTTCGATTCACACTTGACGAAATAGAATGTCAAAACACTCCACAACCCATTTCAAAAGGTGTAATTCATGTAGGCTATCAACAGAATGGAATGTCAATGACAAGGTATCTCAAGAAGAATTAGTGGGGGTATGGTACGGCGGCTGCTAACATCAGAACTTCACCTATTCTGACAGTGCTAACTCAAGTTACAGTAGTGGATATTGTGCTTTGCGCTTCATATTTTTGTTTCCTTTAATTTTGTGTCACAATAGAAGGTTCCGTTAGAACTTGGACATTTGTTCCTATGTGTTTTTTTCTGAAGCGGAAAAAGATTATTTTACAACACCTAGGCACAGAAAAATCCACCGTTTACCTAAATAAGACCATAAAGTGGTAAACCAAATTGTATAAAATAACCTTTTTTAAAAAAATTGAAAATATCAGCTCTTTGAAGTAGAAAAATACAGTTTTTGACATTATCGGGTGCTTAGAAAGAAAAAACTGTATGCATAAGATGCAAAGACTATGTGTTGCTTTCTAAGCATTGTTTCATGTGTTTGATTGTATACATTTTCTGTGGCAGATAGACGTCAATGTTGTGTAGTTATTTGGCCTATAGTTTTCCTGTTGTTTCATTTCTCAGCAATTTACTCTGCAAAATTTGTTAAGACTATCCATTGTGAATCTTACTTTGGCCATTGATAAACTTTGCTGTCATGGTAGTTCCTTAATTCTGATATACTTCAACCTTTTGTACCTCATAAACTCACCTTCTCCATTCAGTATAGAGCTATGCAAAGTGAGGTTTTGTTAACATTCCCTCTAGTGTGAACACACCATGATTTAATGTTGTGATGTCTTTCAGTCCTGTTCCATTGACGGCTACAAAACAGAATGGAATGACAGACAGTGTCACCAACAAATAGTAGCGTGTTCACACAGGTCGAAATGTCCACACCACATCACCTGCATAGCCCAGTACTGAATGACGAAAGTGAGATTATAAAGCATTATCTGTGATAGAAAAGTCAGAAAGTAGTAACAGCAGTAAACAACTAACAATGATTAAATTTGCCTTGTAAATAATAGATTTCAGCTATCAGTCGTCCTTTTAAATTTTATTGGCAGATCTAGATTTCAGCTAGAAACTAGCCATTCTCAATGCACTATCATTTTTGATCAATGAAATGTAATGCCTGTTGGTCGTGATTCATACACAGTTCATTGTGTAGTATTCAATGAACTGTGGATGATGCCCGACCAACAGGCATTCCATGCATCGGATATGGAAATGAGCGTTTGGCATCATTGGCCGGGAGGCCCCTTGTGGGGCAGGTCCGGCTGCCTTGGTGCAGGTCTTATTATATGCGACACCACATTGGGAGACCTGCGCGCCAGATGGGGATGAAATGATGATGAAGACAACACAACACCCAGTCCCTGTGCGGAGAAAATCTTCGACCCAGCTGGGAATGGAACCCAGGCCCGTAGGATGCAATCCGTCACGCTGACCACTCAGCTATCGGGGCGGACTATTCCATGCATTATTAAAAAATGATAGTGCATTGAGAATGGCTAGTTTCTAGCTGAAATCTAGATCTTCCAATAAAATTCAAAAAGGACGACTGATAGCTGAAATCTATTATTTACAAGACAATGTAACAGTCGCTGCATGCAACAGCCTTCTGAATGAAAGGGAACCTAATGATTAAATTTATTAATGGCTAAATAAAACTTCCTAATGGATGTTCATGATGAAGTTTATATGGTAAACTACTGAGAAATGAAACAGCAGGAAAAGTGTCATTAAAACATTTCAAAACATAGACACTTGTTTGTTAGAGAAAATATATACATACCAATACATCAAACTATTAGGTGTAGGCAATGCATAAACACTCTATACCACAAGGCTAATTCATGCTGGTCATCACAGCACCATCAATTCAGGGTGTATTCACACTATCTGTCACATTGAATCAATTCAGGTCCTGTGATCTTAACTTGCACAGCTGTGCTCAACTGTTTTCTCGCCAGAACTGCGGTCTTCACAAGATGATTCTCAACTGTTTTAAATGGGAATTGCACATACACAATGCAGTAGCTTACATACATTGGTGCTGGATCCCACATCTCTACGAAAATGGCATTTATCGGATTCAAATGGTTTGCAGCTTGCAAGGATAGCTTATATGTTACAAAAGGAAGACAGAAGTGTGAAACAATGCAAGAAAAAGTGCATTGGTCCGAAAAATGATGTCATTATGTACTACAGAAGAGGAATTTCACACTCAATACAAGAATAACGAAGAAGAGCAATCTGCATATTATATTGTTTTAGAATATCAAAGCACATGTTGTTTCATTTGTTACATCAAACTGTACCCAGAATTGCTAAAAGAAACACAGTGTTACAAACTGCCTTCATACCTGATAAAAAACTGGTTTATTTAAGGTTAGGTTTGGTTGTTAGTCCATTGTAAACTTTTGTACAATACGCATGTCACACTCAGTATCTTTCCATTCATGACTTAGCGGTTTTCTTCAGATTTTGTACTTGGTTTTTAATAGTTCAAACGCCTTATTTGTACTGGGGTTGGCTAGAGAAACCACGTCAATATTGACCACTGATGTCTGTTTCATACACAATCCACAGAGCTACTTCACACAATATAAATCTTTCACAAATACATATATAAACAAACAATTCTAGTACGTTACTTGATGTATACATCACAAAAAGGCATTTTGCCACTATTTCAGTGTCTGAAGGTTTCAGTCCATTCCTTTATTAAACATTACAAATGCCTGACAGTATTAAATACTTAACACTTGCTAATGAGTCTGATTCTACATACAGCTCTTTTTTCACTTCAAGTTGCGGCCATATTATATTCCATTTAATTATAAAATAATAAATACAATACCAGTATGTATAAAAATTCACTTTATAAATATAGTCGAGGGCAATTAATTTAGTACGCTAATGACATACAATTGCCGGCCGCGGTGGTCTAGCGGTTCTGGCGCTGCAGTCCGGAACCGCGGGACTGCTACGGTCACAGGTTCGAATCCTGCCTCGGGCATGGGTGTGTGTGATGTCCTTAGGTTAGTTAGGTTTAAGTAGTTCTAAGTTCTAGGGGACTTATGACCTAAGATGATGAGTCCCATAGTGTTCAGAGCCATTTGAACCATTTGACCCATTGACATACAATTCAGGCTGCTGCCTCAGTGCTTCAATTAATATCTCATCATTTATTATAAAATTATAAATATTAACAAAAGAAATAACGAAACAGAACAGTTTATAACCAATAACAAAAATAACGAACTTTAGAGACTTAGAATAACAATTGATATCAACCACAAAAACCATGGCAAAACGAAAAATGGTGATGAACACATGGTTGTGTATTGATGAGCTTGAGGGTCACGTGATCAACAACAGAGGATGACATCAGCTATGAAAACTATCTTCCTGAGAAACCTTAATGGTGCTGTGATATGATGGGATTTGACATGGCGGCCAGTGTGAATGTCACAATTTGAAATAAATTGCAGATGTTTTGATGGGATGAGACTTGATGTGATGTGATGGCCAGTGTGAATTGGCATTTATCCATTGTCATTTTTCTCTCTAAGTACCAAATAATATCAAAGACAACTGTGAGAAGAAATTTAAATTATTATGAAATCATAGAGAATCAAAAAGAGCCAGAACTGCTGATGACTTCATTGTACAGTGTACAGTATGAAACATAACATAACGTTTGTGTTTCAGGCAAGTGAAGATGCCATTTAATCAGTGAAGATGAAAGTTGTATGATGCAAAAAATTCGTTTCATTCAGCTGTAACTGGACAGATCCAAAGTGATAATTATTAAGAGCAACTATATTTTCTTCTTCAATAGAGCTGACTTTTTCACTTAAAAAAGCACTCCGTCTTCAGGCCACAAGTGGCCATCGGGACCATCCAACGCCATGTCATCTTCAGCTGAGGATGGGAGGCACGTGTGGGCAGCACACCAGTCTTCCGGTCGTGATGATGGTTTTCTTTGACCGGAGCCACTACTATTCAATCGAGTAGCTCCTCAATTGACATCATGAGGCTGAGTGCACCCTGAAAAATGGCAACAGCTCATGGTAGCCCGGATGGTCACCCATCCAAGTGCCGGCCACCAGGACAGCGCTTAACTTCGGTGATCTGACGAGAACCGGTGCATCCACTGTGAGCAAGGCCATTGCCTTTCACTTAAAAAGGCGTTATTTAATGAAAGTTGTTTCATTAGGAATTTTGCTTTAAGTAATTTAGGAAAACCACTGAAAACCTGAATCTGGATCAACATTCTAGCCTTCATCCTCCTGAATACAAGGCCAATCTGTTTAAAACAGTCTTACCTCATTCAGTTTCCTCTAGTGAACAGTACTGTTTTACAGATATGTTTTCTAATAATGAAAAAGGCTAATGCTACATTGTTCATTCCTTTCTCACTTCCAGTGACTGGACACTCTACACACTCATTATTTTATAACACTACACACACTATCAGCTGATGTCTGGACAATTTTGTGTACCACAACTTCCTGATTACTAGCCTGAGAAACTGGGTCAGCACCCTCTGTATCGAGTGACATGTTGAGCTCAGAAAGGAGATAAGCTGTTAGTATTATTATACAGTTCACAGCTCTGGTAGTATGTTTTTCCAGAAAAGGTGAAAAGAAGGAAAAAATGTAGTGTGAAAGTGTTATGTGGGATTTTAGGTGGCTGTTATTTATTTGTGTTACATTTTTTACCAAACACTCTGTGTTATCTAAGTAATCCTTCAATGTATAAAATGTATTGCCCAACAGGTACTTTTTAACTGCTTTTTAAAATTTTATCTGCTTTGGTAAGTTGTTGTACAGTTTTATTCCTTGGTAGAAAGTACTGTTTTGAGTTTTATGTTTCCTGATATATGTAAGTTCATTCTAGATTTTTATCCATGGTCATGGACAGATCTGTTTGTGCAGTCATTAACGATGTTATTTTTTATGTGTATGACTGATTGGTAAATGTATTGGCATGATGCAGTTAAAATACCCAGCGTTTTGAACAGATTTTTACAGTGAGCTCAGCTACTATTTTTGGTTATTATTATTATGGTCCTTTCCTGCAATTTGATAACTATGTTTATATTTTGAGCAATTGTTCACCAGAAAACAATCCTAGCTTAGAACTGATTATACATATGCATAGTATGCAACTAGAAGACTCTGGTTATTGCACACTGATGACAGGTCTCTAAGGGCAGCACATGCTGATGACAATCTGTCTGCCTTTGTGTGCTCACACCAATTCAATGGGGAATCAGTATTTATTTCTAGAACTTTTGCAGTTGTTACACAGTCTATAGAAGTGCACCGACATTTAATTTAACAGTGCCATTTTCTCCCAACTGGAATTTATGTCATTTGTTCTCTTTATGCTCAATGTCACTTTATTGCTTGTTAACCAACTGTAAACTTCCCTAAGGGTTTCATTTGCTTTCTCTGCAAGGAGTTCTCTTGTATTCTCAGTGACTATAATATTGCTGTCATCAGTAAAGAGAATTTTTCCCTATGATGAACACTACTGGGAAAGTCATTGATGTATGTCAGGAATAGTATTAGTCCTAAAATTCTACCATGAGGAACTCCTATATTAATGTATTTGGGTTCCGATGAATGTTTTACTAAAAACTGAGACTTGTCTGAGGTATGTTTTATTTCCTCTCTTTGAACCCTGTATGCTAAGTGTGACTGGAACCAGTCATTAGGTATCCACATTATTCCTGAGGCTTGTAGCTTATTAAGTAGAATCTTATGGTAAACAGTATCAAATGCTTCAAAAGATCTAAAAATATGCCCATCGCACACTCTTCTTTGTCAGAGCATTAAGTACCATGTTTGTGAATTCTATTATGGGTGATTCTGTTCTTGGTCACTTGAAAACCAAACTGTGTTTCACTTAAAAGGTTGTATTTATTCAAGTAATTTATTAATCTGTCTTTCATAACTGATTCTATTATTTTTGAGAATGGTGTCAGCGGGAAAATGGGTTGGTAATTTTCTACATCTTCTGCATTACCTCTCTTTAGCAGAAGAACCAATCTTGCCTGTTATGAATAATCTTGAAATTTCCCTAAATGTGGATTCATTTATTGTATTTGTTAAGGGAGCTTGTATACTCTTTATGCATTAATTCAGACACACATTGGTACTTCATCTAAACTTCCCGATTTTTTATTTTTCAATTTTGTACGGTTTTACTGACTTCATGCTCTGTCATTGGTAACAGAATCATTGTGCTTAGTGCATAATTATTTCCAGGTGTTATATTATGTTTTGGGAATTTTTGCTTTAACTTCTCTGCAGTACTTGAAAGACACTCATATACATAGTTTTCTAGGTGGTGGATCATTTATTACTTTGTTCCCTTCTCTTATCAATATGTTATAGTGCCTTCATTTGTTTCTCACTATTTCCTTTTTATGGTATCTCATACGGCTTTGCTTTTATTCCTCCATTGTATATTAGTATGTCATTCGCATGAATTTCTTGTGGCAACCAGCACCTTCCAATAAATGTTTCTGTACCTATGACACATATTTAAAAACTCCTGCTGATTATGATTTTTCATAAAACTGAAGTACTTAAGGGTTTGGAGGGCTTTTTTATACCTCATGTTACCAATTTGTTTTTGTGAAACATTCATACTGACATGGGAAATTTTGGAAATGTCTTTTCCGAGTTTAGTTTAAATGATGTTGAAAATTTAGACAACTTTGTATTTATGGTTTGTCCATGGTCTTCATCCCTACTTTGGTTTGTTAGTTCTTTTGAAAAATCTTGTATTTTGATTTCTGATAAATGTTTTTTATTGGCTTCCCAGCAACATGCCTTGCAAATCTGTGATTTATGCAGATGAGACGACATTCATCAATTTCTGAAAGGACATAAAGAAACTGACGGAGCAAAGTAAAGTTTACTTTGGGGTCCAATATGTTGTTCATAGGCAATGAGTTAGAAATTAACTATGAAAAGAGAGTAAATGTTTCTTTCAGCCTATCCAGTGCTGATGCTGGATCCAATTTTACCAGCCTTCTTGCCATATACCTAGATACCAAAGGAACTTGGGAGTCAGATAGACCATATATCTCTAGGGCTTTTATGAGTTATCTGTCTACTGAGAAAAATATGCACATCCATTTCTGAAGAAAACCACTAATTAACTACTCTTCTGCCTTGTTTCATTGCCATCTAAGGTAAGGTTTTCTTCACTAGGATAATTCTCCAGGGGCTAGGGAAATTTTTAATTTGGTAAAAGAAAGCCGCCAGGAGAATCTCTGCAATTACCAAAGGTAATATATCACATAGGTTTTATTTCAAAAAATTAGAGATAATGTCAGTTTCATCTCATTTGTATACAGCTTCCTTTTGCACCTAAGGGAGAGCATAAACAGTTAGAACCTTAGGCAGTATTTTAATGATAATAATATTTGTCAAACATTAAATAACTTTTAAACATATTAGGTGTGCAGGCACACACTGCATATCTTAATATCTTTAAAAGTAAGACCCAGAGATCTCTGAAAGAGAAACCATTTTACACTCTTAAGGAATTTGAATGCTGTTCAAAAGTTGACCCAATTTACTAAATAGCTCTTTAATACTATTTGTATGTATCTTTTCCCATACATTTTTATCTCTTATGGCATCTTGCCATACATATATAATGAATATGCAAAGAACTGAATAATGTTTAGCTCATGTTTCATTATTAACCACATTGGGTAATTTGTTGTGTGCCTGTCTGTTTTATTGTGTGTTCCTAGTAAGTAACTTAAATGGTTGAAGATAGATGAATAAATAAAAAAGTGTCATCAGTACATTCCAAAACTTTGACATTTATTTTCAGGTGAAAATATTTGCAGACAAACACTTTTTTCCAATCCATCTGTGGCAGAAATCAGCAAACCAGTGTTTAGTAGTATTAGTTGAAAACATTCGTGGCTGCAATTTTAGGTAAAATTGCAACCAAAACTGTTTCAACTAATACATAAATATTGCTTTATAAATCTATTTTGTTATTCATGTATGGTTACACTTTTTCTCTTTGCAAGTGTTGCAGACCCTAAATCAGTTTTTGGTTCCAGATATTTCTCCTTCCTTGTGAAAGGAGACTTATGGAAATGAATATCTAAAACACAGAACAACCTTTTTTATCAGATAAAAAGTAAGCTCTATTGACGGAGAAAAATCTAGTTGTTTTGCGTTATTTGTCGTTTAGGGGAATAAAACACAACTGATGAGGTAAACAGCCTTTGTGTACTGCCTTACAAATATTTTTGGGTGTATATAATTTCTCCAGCAAATAACTGTCGACGTTTTGAAATGTTTGGGCATCACTATTCCTGTTGTTCACTTCTTAGCAGTTTGCCACACAAAATTTATTAAGGATGTCCATTATGAATTAATTAATTAATATATATTCCTCCATCTTATGCATTTGGATGCACCTGATGGCATCATGAGTAATGTACAAGAGGTTTTGTAATGTATGATTGGCATGTGCTGTTTGAGCCATGTATGATTGACATGTTAGGGAAATATACTCATATACACTATGGTACTACACATAATTAAAGTACACATTGTAAAAGAACAACAAAAAGATTTCTATGTGAAGTTAATAGTTAAAATGAAAATAAACATTGTTAATTTACTTACTAAATTTGAGACAATAAAACAAGAAAGGGCACACACAAAAACTCCCCAATGTAATTAATAGTAAAATTTAATTTGATTGTTTTTAGTTACTTGCGTATTCATTACACACAAAAGACAAGACACCAGAAAAAACAAAAGTGCAAAGAAAGCACAAACAAACAGTATTAGGAGTTATTTACTAAACTGAATCAAAGTTTGAATAGTTTTCAGATTATTTAAAAATCTAAAACACTTTCTCTTTCAAACATTTTGGGTCTTATTTTTAGCGATATTAAGATAGATGTCATATGCCTGCACAGGTCACGTGTTGAAAAGAGTTATACCTACGTATTTTTAACTGCATTGTGTTTTTTTAAGTCAGGTTGTAGGCATGTCTGTCTCTCATGTTTGGTGATTATTATGGCTACGAACAGACTGCCTACAGTTGTAACTGTCAAAGTTTTCCTTCATGTACAAAAGGAAACTATGTAAAAAGAGCTGGAACTCTCATTATCTGTAATTTTTTGAAATAAGGCCTGTGTGATATATTACTTTTGGTAATCCCAGAGATGGTCCTGATGGCTTCCTTCTACCAAATTAAAATTTTCTTAGCTCCTGGAGAATTATGCCATAGAATACCATATCTTAAATGGTAATGAAACAAGACAGAATAGCAGTTAATTCAAAGTTTTTTTTCAGAAATGAATGTGTGTAACTTCTCCAATAGACAGGTAACTCTTAAAAGTCTCAGTGATATATGGTCTATGCGACTCTCCTCAAGTTAAGTTGGTATTTAGGTATATGGCAAGGAGTTTGGGAGAACTGGACTCAACATCAATATCAGACATGGTGAAAGAAACATTTATAGTCATTTCGTAGTTAATAGCTAACTTGTTGGTTTCACACTGCTTTTCGGATAACCTGAAATACTCTTTATTTTGTCCCTTCAGGTTGCATATCTCCTTTCCATAATTGTTGAAAGATGTATCATCTGCATAGATCATAGATTTGCAAAGCATACTGATGGGCAACTCATACACAGATAGTACAAACGGTAGTTGCCCAAGCAGTGGTCACTGGGGAAGATCTCTAGTAACATTCAGAAATTGTGACTTTTGATCGTTGTAGCATATGACTTGTTTCTTGTTACTAAGAGAGGGTTTAATGTGGGACAATTCTTGGTCCCCAATGCTGACATGCCTAAGCCTACTAGTGTGGCATCAGCAGATAATTTTGATTCAAAAGAGAATTGTGTAAAAGAAATAACATTTTCTACAACCGTGACTGTTGATTGCTGTGACCTAACACCATACTGATATTAAATCGATGTACAGTTTTTTGCAATTTTTTTTAAAATACAGTCTTCAATTACATTGAAAAAAAGGTGTCAAACAAATTGTATGATAATTATTAGCGCAAGATTTATCACCCTCTTTTTGTAATGGAACGACTTTTTTTAAAATATTCTGGAAAAATGCCACTAACAAACATCCAGTTTATATATATTTTGCTACTGATTTAATTACATTACATACTTTCACTTTTCTCCAGTTACACGTCGGCAGTGTATGCACAGCGTATTGTAGAAACTGGTTTGTATAAGCAGAGTATGAATTAGGTTTGCGTGCTGGTTTGAAACTCCTCTTATGAGGAGGAAAGGAAGACTTTGCAGCAGTGGTAAAAAAAAAAGCTTACATTCATCTAAAGTGATATTAACATCAAATGAAACAAAAGCACGAAATCCACTACTATACGAGTGAGCGTGGTGAAAATGGCCACGAACAGACTGCCTACAGTTGTAACTGTAGTCGAAGACAGCGTTCCTCCGATCAGAGACAATGTCAAAACTTTTTTTCCGAGAATCCTTGACCTTGTTGCCCTACTCAGCCGGGTTCCCACAGGGAACTAAAGTGACACCACATGTAGTAGCAAACTAAAGTGACACGTTACTTGCATGTGTTAACAAATGCTTTCATTTGTGTTTACGTCACGAGAGGTACTGTAGCTGCGCTCGTCTCGAAGCTATACTTTGGCTTTCTCGAAGGTATCGATAGATGCCTCTGTTGTCAAAATATTGTCATGACTGCAGCAGCCACTGTAGCAGACGAATTAAAGCAGAAGTTCTTTAAGTGTTCAGCTGGTTTATTCACTGCAAATTTGAAAGCTATTGTCTTTTCTTGCTTTGAAAGTGACAAACTGCCCACTTCATATTCGTTATGTACATAGCAGTATGTAGTAAGAAAAGTAATTAAGAAGCTCCGTCAATGCTAAATAAGTGTGCTGGTTATGTGAAGTGTGTTCTAATTTGCTCCAAAAAATACAACTATTGCTATATTTTCTTTCTTTAAAGTGAGAACTTGTCAACAACATACTAGTTATTTATGTAGTGCTATGTATTACAAAATGTACTCAAGGAGACGTTCCCCCACTGCTAAATAAATGTGTTGGTTGTGTGAAGTATGTTCTAATTTACTATTCACTGCCAGGAAAGTAACTGAAACAACTACAAAAAACACCATCAGAAATATGTCTGCACCAGTACCTGAATATATTTTGTCTGCATATGTGCTTAATTGAAAGACGTTCTTGTTTGGACAAGAATTCTCCTACAGTAACTAGCTTGTGAATTTTCTTTTATATTTCACAAGTGGCTGACAGTGAGACTAAGCCATCTTTTAACTCTTTCTCACATGTGTCAGTCTTTTTGTGTTTTCTGTTATGATGATGACTGTAGTTTGCTTTTATCAGGTAATCAATATATTCTGAATATTCACTTGCATTTCCGCATTTCGTGGTTAATTTGTAAACTATTGATGATGACAAGTACCAGAATCTCTCCGAAACGCGAAGGTGAATAATAACATTTTTGCAGATGGCAGGATGTGAACCAAAATTATCACACTTGTAGTTCTATTTGCTCATCCGCTACTGAGGATGTAACCACTTCTCCAGTGATGCGGGGCAATTTATGGCTGTCTGCTGTGTCATACAGCTCCCAAAATCTTTAAACGCTGATAACTCATTATCTGACATCTAATATCATTAAATTTTATCTTTTTGAGAAATTCTCAATGTGCTAGAGTTTGAAACACCATTTATTTATAGGCTATAAATTATTATGTGGTTTCAATATAAAAAATGCCAAATACAAGCTTGACGAAATTATGGCCTCATTCAGGTGCTGCAGTCAAAGTGTATCTTTGAAAAGAGTGCAGCCTCTCTGAAATAAACACATGTTTTCTGATCACCCAGTTTTCAGTGGCGTCACTCAGGTGAGGCAACATTTTTCTTGTCACAAAAATTTCGTAGCTGTACTTCGTGACATCACTAGCCCCCCCCCCCCCCCCACACATTTCCGAAAAGACAGCATTCTGCTGTAGTTATCGTAATAACTGCTGATCATTCCATTCAGATTCATTGCTTCCATTTTCTTAAGCCAGTTTCACACATGTAAATAATGTGACACCGCAGCTTGTAGCATTCTGTGGTGGCACTATGAGCTGCTGTCCACGCCATAGAGGTCATATGGCCGAGTTTTAATGTTATGTGCAGGTTATGGCATTAGAGTTGTGACAACAGTTAAATGCAAAGAAGACGAATCTCAAATGGGATCCGAAAATAAATTTCACACAGGGGTAATTCAGAGGCCACAAACACATTTATAAAATAAATAACACTCAAAGATCGGAATGATGTCTGCTATGGCAAACAAACCCACAGCTGGCATGCAACTCCACCAGGAGCTTAAAATCTTATTGTATTCGTTGATGTAGGCATTTAGAATAACTAAAGCCGGGTTCACACATGTAATAAAAGTGTCGTCACAGCTAGTGGCACACTTCAGTTGCATGTGTGAACTCCCAGTTTTTAGAGGTGCAGGCAGCGTTCACGAGACGCAAGATTTGTCTCGCCATAAAAAAGTTCCTCTTGGTTGTACATTGTTGCGCTACTTTCCTGTCACCACTGCTCCCTGGTGGCAGCATTTCGAAACACAAGCATTCTGTTGCAGTTATCGCGCAGTAATTGCTGCTGTACTCCATTCGATTTCAGGGTGTTTTGAAAAAAGTGAAAACAATGGGCGACAGGTACACTTTCGCAGCTTCTGAAACTATAAGAACAGCAACCTATGTTTGATTTTCTGCAGGAGTGTGTGTGCGTGTGTGTGCAATATTTGCAAATGATTCACATACCCCATGAAGGAATAAATAAATGAACTTAATGTATGTAACCAAAAAGGCGAGCCGTATAAATTTCGTAATTTGTGAGACAAAGCACTGTATACATTGTGAATTATATGCAGGAAATAGCTTCAGAGTGTGACGTGGTAGCTGTTAAACTAAAAATGTGTTATTCGAAATGCCTATATCAATGAATACAATATGAGTCTAAAATGTTGGAAGAGTGCCGTGTCTGCAGATTACATTTTCAATGCAGCTGCTGGTTAGTTTGATAATGCTACTGCAGGCAGCATTTTCGTCTCTGAGTGTTATTTCTTTTATAAATGTGTTTGTTTCCGCTCTTTCACACCTATGCGAAATCTACTTTCGGATCCAGAATATTTGGATTTCGTCTTCCTTGTATTTAAGTCTTGTCACAGCTCTAAGGCCATAATCTGAACTATAACACTGATACCCATCCATATGATTTCAATTGACGCTATATTGAAAGCTGTGCAACTACGTAAAATTTGTTGCGTCCTATGTGGACGATAGCTCACGATGCCACAACACCAAACTACAAGCTGTGGCGCCACGTTAAATGCGTGTGTGAACCTGGCTTTAATTTTTAGTTTAACAGCTGCCACATCATACTCGTGGAGTATTTCCCGCACATAATCCACAATTTATTCTGTGATTGGTCTCACAAATCACGAAGATTACACGGCTCACTGTTTTATTTATTTATTCATCCAAAAATCTATCAAGATTGTGGGATACATCACTGGTTTTTAAATATTGTGCATACGCACACACTACTACAGAAAATTAAACATTTGTTGTTGTTCTAGTAGTTCGAGTAACTGTGAAAGTGTACCTGCTGAACACTGTTTTGACCTTTTTATGTAATAAAATGAAAACACATTGAAATCGAATGGAGTACAGGAGTAGTTACTCCACGATGACTGTGACAGAATGCTTGTGTTTTGAAACACAGCCGTTAGGAAGCAGTTGTGGAAGGAAAGTCACATAACAAATTACGGCCAATTTGAAATTTTTGTGGCATGACAGAATTTGTTGCGTCTCTTACGTTGGGCCACTGAAAACTGGAGAGTTTATACACGTAGCTGCATTACCCCACTAGCTGTGGCGACATTATTGTTGCGTGTGTGAACCTGGCTTTACAGTGGCGAACAGGTACACTTTTTCAACCGCTGGAACTACGAAAA
Source organism: Schistocerca piceifrons (assembly GCF_021461385.2). Classification (NCBI taxonomy): domain Eukaryota; kingdom Metazoa; phylum Arthropoda; class Insecta; order Orthoptera; family Acrididae; genus Schistocerca; species Schistocerca piceifrons. The sequence continues at coordinate 418,363,306 of NC_060149.1, read as the reverse complement.
CAATTAAATTTCTTGTGGTAGCACGTGTGTGTGTATGTGCAAAATATCTGCAAACGAATGACGTTTCCCACAGTCTCGGAACAGTTTTGGATGAATAAATAAATAAACTTAATATGGGACAAAAAAGGAGTCGCATAGACATCATGGTTTGATAGACCAAGCACCGCGGAAATTGTGGTACCAATAGTGAAACTGAAAATTATAGCTATTCAAAATGCGTGCATTAATGAATACAGTATAATTCTAAAATCTTGAAAGAGTGGCGCTTCTGCAGATGATATTTAATGCTGACTGTTGTTTGGTTTACTGCAGCATGCGCTATTTTAGACTTCGAGTGAGTACTAGTTGCCGCTTGTCATTCCTGCATGAAATCTGATTTCGGATCTAACATTTCGGTTTCGCTTTTCTTGTATTTAGCTCTTGTCACAGCTCTAATGCCAAAACCCTCTCATATGATTCACTTGACGCCACATTCGTAACAGTGTCAACTGTGTAGAACTTATGGCATTCTGTGTGAATGGTATCTGGTGGTTCCACTGCAGTATGCCACTAGCCGTGGCTCACTTTAGTTTTATGTGTAAACCCGACATTCCGCCAGGTGTTAACCGACCTTCATTGTTTTTGAACCAAGTATTTAATTTGGAGCATGAGGCAGCTAGCTCAGGTACATCTGCGGCCACTGACCGTTCTATATACGAAAATATGCTAAAGCTCAATGATGAATGCCCAAATTACCATCTGTTCGTATTTAGTGACAATTCTTTTAAATCTGCTGACTTCCGTGTTTCACGCGGCATGTAAAAATATCTGAATTATGACATGTAAATTTAATTTCACTCTTTTAATCGTGTACTTGGTGCAAAATTCTAAAGAAATTACTTATGCAGTTAGTAATAATGGACATATAACTAGCGGCAAAGACATTAAGATATCCAGAACATACTGCACCATTTTTCATTTAGGCACATGCATCAATAAATTAATTCAGGGATATTACCTGCTGTTTCCTCAAGAAACAGTGTTTTGAAGTTCACTGTATATGTTAAAGAACATCAACAAAGATGGAACCGGGAGGCACACTCTTTGGCTATGTAGAGAAGCGTGGGCTTGATGCAACGTGTTTGTTATGTCATGAGGCATATAAATATCGGAAGCGGTCGTCAGAGTTGGTCTTTATGCTTCGTGTGTCGAGGCAGGTTGACCAGTGGTCTGTTGTGAGTGATCAGTTTTCAAGACTACCACGTGGGAAGTGTTTATTTTGTTGACGAGTGATAAGTCGTTCTGTGTTATATAGTATGGCTGATTATTTGATTTGCGGAGGAACTGGTTATGTTCCGGAGGACGGTTTGACAGGTGCTCAGCTCTTTGGTAACGGAGATGGTCTCACGTATAATGACTTCATTATACTGCCAGGGTTTATTGACTTCACGGCGGATGAGGTCGACTTAACATCGGCGCTAACAAAGAAAATCACGCTTAAAGCTCCGCTTGTTTCTTCACCGATGGATACAGTCACGGAATCTGATATGGCAATTGCCATGGCGCTTTGTGGAGGTATTGGTATAATACATCACAATTGTACGGCAGAGTATCAGTCGAACGAAGTTCACAAAGTAAAAAAATACAAGCAAGGTTTTATTCGTGATCCTGTTGTGCTAAGCCGTGACCATACTGTTGCAGATGTAATTAGAGTAAAAAAAGAACACGGTTTTTGTGGTATTCCTATTACAGAAAATGGAAAGCTTGGCGGAAAACTAGCAGGTATCGTTACATCTAGAGACATAGATTTTCTGAAAGAGTCGCAAAATAGTTCCTTGAAACTCGACAGCGTTATGACAAAGTTAGAAGATTTAATTACAGCGTCAGCAGGAGTCACCTTAGAAGAAGCAAACAATATTCTGGAAAAATCGAAGAAAGGAAAGCTGCCTATCATTAATGAAAATGGGGAGTTAGTGGCTCTAATAGCTCGCACAGATTTAAAAAAATCAAGAAATTATCCAAATGCTTCTAAAGATGAAAACAAACAGTTGCTTGTAGGTGCTGCTATTGGTACACGAGAAGAAGACAAAGCTAGACTAGAGCAGCTTGCTCAGGCAGGTGTGGATGTGGTTTTGATTGATTCCTCACAAGGCAACTCAGTTTATCAGAGAGACATGATATTGTACATTAAGAAGGCTTATCCAGACTTACAAGTTATTGGTGGTAATGTAGTGACTGCAGCACAAGCAAAGAATCTCATAGATGCTGGTGTTGATGCACTGAGAGTTGGAATGGGTAGTGGCTCTATATGCATAACACAAGAAGTTATGGCTGTTGGTCGGCCACAGGGCACAGCAGTGTACAAAGTTGCGGAATATGCAAGACGTTTCAGTGTTCCAGTTATAGCAGATGGTGGTATTCAGTCTGTTGGTCACATCACAAAGGCACTCTCACTTGGTGCATCCACAGTGATGATGGGATCCTTGTTGGCTGGCACTTCAGAGGCTCCTGGAGAGTATTTCTTCTCAGATGGTGTTAGACTTAAAAAGTATAGAGGTATGGGCAGTTTAGAGGCCATGAACAGGAAAGATGCAAAGGGTGCTGCTATGGACCGCTATTTTCACAGTGAGACAGACAAACTGAAAGTGGCGCAGGGTGTGAGTGGTTCTATTGTAGACAAAGGTTCTGTGCTTCGCTTTCTGCCTTACCTGCAGAGTGGACTCCGTCATGGGTGCCAGGACATAGGGGCCAGAAGTCTCTCAGCATTACGTTCAATGATGTATTCTGGTGAATTGAAGTTTGAGAGGCGGACACAATCTGCACAGGTTGAAGGAAATGTTCATGGCTTATTCTCCTATGAGAAAAGGTTGTTCTGATATTTTAGACCTTGTAAAATCTTGTATCACGTAGAGGTGTGTTTTGAGGTATCGTGGAGGTTGTCGGTAATAGGTGTTTATGTTGTATGACAGAAGAATTTGATAAAGGCAATTTTTGAAATTGTCTGAACTCTAATTTCAACAGAAATGAGAGCTGACCTGCTAGTTCTGTTGGTAACTGGTTTTTAAAGTGTAAGACTGACTATGAAAGGAATATTCAGATTATTGTGGAGTAAGACTCTGACAGTTGTGGTAGTTTTGGTCAAATTGTGTGTGTGTGTGTGTGTGTGTGTGTGTGTGTGTGTGTGTGTGTGTGTGTGTGTGTGAGAAGGAAGAAACCTATGTCCTCTATGCATGTGTAGATGTTCAGCTAGATTCATTATATTTACATTTGAATGTAGAAAAATTTTAATGGGCTTTGGTTTTAAATTTCTACTTATATTCCAACTATTATTGTCTGTTGACTGTTGTAGTATTGTGTAGACTTTAATGCATGTCATATTTGATTTGTCTTATGTAAACAAATTTGAAAGCTTGAAGCTGTAACTTGTTTTTACTGTAATTTACTTTCCTTTACTGTGAGAACATAATACCACAGATTGTAAGTGCTGTCCCTTTTCTTGCACAGAATGATCTATCATGGAATTACGAGCAGCTTTTGTCAACGCTTCAGTATCCACTCATGGGATACGTTCCAACTTCATAATGCAGCCACTGAGGGTGAGAATTTGTTTACATAATACATTTTTAGTTTTCTACTGAACTTGTCAGAATCTTGCCTTTGTGAGGAATATGACATTAAAGTAGCTTGTTTCTAATGTTAATGAAATTGTTAATTATATTTTTGACACCTCAGTAAAATTTTTGGTGGCGCTAAAATCATTAATACAGAAGGCATTTAGTGAAGTGTCATTCTGTGCTGGAACAAAAAATGAAAATTTTACACTGGAAAATGTGATCACAAAGAATGAAGACACCAATAATTTAAGTGTGACTATTATGTATGAATGAATGAATATTTGTTGACTGTAAAGGGTGTCAAAATACTGTCCAATAGAAGAAAGTTTCTCTATAGTCTGATTAAAACTTGTCATTTGGCATTGCCATATTGATTTTGTAAATCTTACCTTGGTAAAGGTGCAAGCAACATAAAATAAGCTCTCGACACATACAGAACTTGTTTATGCTTGCTGCAACTTGAGCCTGTTAAATAAGATGGGCAACAGACAGATTGCACAAGTACATCACACTACTTGAAGTGCAGCTGAGCTGATGATTTTGACACATTGATACTTATGTTTTTGACAGTTTGGCACCTGCCACTTTGATGTTGAAAGCTCTAGTTGGAGGACCAAAGTTCAAAATGTCAAGTGTTGACTAAAAAGAAATTATAATCAGGCTGTAGACATATGACCTTTCTATTGACTTTTCAAATGTGAAATTAATAGGATTAAGCTATAGGACCAGAAAGTGAATGTGTTCAATCGAGAATGAAAAAAAAATGTAAATGTTGTGTATAGAATTTGGATGGAGAAAGTATGTTTTTGTCTGGTCACAAGAAGTAAAAAGCCATTTATAAACTTCAGAACATGGCAGCTGTAACTTTTATCGTGTTTTCATTGTGGCAGAGCTGTTGATGAATCCAGAAAAAAAATCTGAATATTTAATGTAGTTTGTATGCTGGTTGTTGAAGATTAACAGCTAAAACTTCATACTGTACTAAAAGGAAAATAGTAATACCTGAATATTTGCTAGATAAAAAGCGAACATTATATGATCAGAGAATAGTAGTAGTAGTAGTAGTAGGAATAATGTTAGTCTTGCAGCTTAAAGAAGCAAATCAAGAAATTTGGTCTACATTAGTCCAATATTAATCTTTATCAGTGGTTTAATTTATTGTACCTGACTTTTTTCTGCTGTAGACCTAGAAGGTTCAGTTGATAACTGTATTTCAGTGAGTTTGTTAGTTTACCAGTTATTATATGATCTTAAAAAAGGTGATCGTAGTGAAATAATTAAATTTTTTGAAGATTTGAGATGTATAAACCATCCGAATATTAAATGGCTTATTTTCATGAAAGTAAGCAGTTAATGCTACCTTCTGTACAGTGTTTGAGAAGTGGTGGCCAGGGATATAACAGGAATGATAATTCAAAACAAAAAGCCAGGTTCTAAAATGCATACCTTGAGAGGATCAATTCTTTATCTTAGATACTGTGAAACAAGCCTCTTGTACTGGAGGCACTTTTTCATATTTTGGAAAGAGGCAGTATGGACCAAAACGAGAAAAATGTCCAGTAAACCTGTGCTCTAAAATGAAGTTCTAACCACTTCTTAATTAGAAGAGTTGTTTCAAAGTAGGAAGATGAACAAGAGCACATGTTTCCAGAATGAGATTTTCACACTGCAGCGGAGTGTGCTGATATGAAACTTCCTGGCAGATTAAAACTGCGCGCCAGACCGAGACTCAAACTCGGGACCTTTGCCTTTTGCAGGAAAGTGCTCTACCAACTGAGCTACCCAAGCAAGACTCGCGACCTGCCTTCAGTGTCAATCCTGCCAGTACCTCACCTCCTACCACCTTACAAACTTCACAGCTTGGTCTGGCTCAGTTTTAATCTGCCGGGGAAGATTTTTTAGAGAATGTGTTTTTGTTTTGAATGATCATTCCTGTCATATCCCTGAATATTGACCATCATTTCTGAAACACCCTGTAAAATTCCCAGGTGACACTTGTCATAGCATGGGGACCAGTTCTTTTTGGACATCAGTCTAGAAATTGACATGCATTGGTCAGCTAGTGTATTTTTCAGTATTCTCATAAAGCAGTTTTCCTATGAACTGCTACTTACACTTGGTACCAGTTTAAATCATTTTGAAGAGTTGCTCACTTCCTGACTTGAATATCATAGCAAGAGTAAATAAACACATTCCACATCCCTGAATGTTTTGATTCATAATGGCATCCTGTCTTCCTGCCATAATGTATGTGTGAAACCCTGGTCTGATGTAAGAGGGTGCCTGATAGCCCTAATCAGATTAAACATCAAATTGTGTAGTTAATATCTTGATTTTTGTTTAGGGTGTTCAGGGAGCAAAACAATGTGCCAGTTTCACAGCCAACAACCATATGCCTATTCACATTTTATCAACACACAATGCTATTCATACACAGCAAGAAACTGATGGTAAATAATAATTCTTTTTTGAAAAAGAAAAAGGTAAAAGGGGAAGAAAACGGACTAATGTGCTTAATGCCAGCCTCAATGACATGTAGTGAATTTTCAGTTTGTAAGAACTATGAAAGACATGAGAACTAATAGTTCTGGAAAAGTTGCTAGCTAAAACAAACATGCACAGTACATTGTTCACGTCGCTGGATCATCTGGACACAGCAAACGTGATTTATCATGCTTAGGAATGTATAATTTATAGACTCTTCACTAAAAAATCAAATTTGGCATTCTGCTGTTGTTTGATCAGTTCTATGTTGTGCATTTAGATTTTAAGTGAACCTTGTTTCAAAACTACATTGTAATACTGTGTATAATAGCAGTCTAAGCTCTGGGTGGAAGGGGGAAATCTCTGTATACAGCTTGGGTTGTCTACTGGATAAGGAGTTTTTGAACAAAAAGTTGGAAGTATATATTGGCACAGGATATTCTAAAAAAGCCTATATGGGCCCAACTTGGATAGCTTTGGATGTACACCTTGGAAGTAGTACTGTGGAGAAACCTTTCACATATGTGATGTGGAGATGTGTTAAGAATCTTCTACATTAGTGTAAGGTTCAAATCTATTAAAGAAAACAAATGAGTAAAATGTTTAAGTGTGTGTGTGTGTGTGTGTGTGTGTGTGTGTGTGTGTGTGTGTGTGTGTGTGTGCCTTTACTCCCAGGTGCAATTTTGTGGTAGACTAATAGAACTGTGGGCTGGGGAACATCGTTTAGAAACACAAACCTGACAACAATGAAGGCCTACATCCAGTAATCTCAAAAGTATCGCTATTCTGGGATAAATGTCTACCGGCGACACATTGACTGGCACTTCTGTTTGATTATATTATTTGCACACGGTCACTTTTGAAATGTGTGTGACTAAACATGTCATCTAAATAAGTGTTTGTGTAATTTGTGATATTATGGTGTAGTATGCTTTCTGTAACTGCCCTATTCTAAACACCTTATTTATTTCAGCATCAATTAAAGAAAATGTGTGGAATATGTACATGCCCAATTAGTAATATCAGAGGTCTGTGTAGCAGAATCATTTGACTGTCTTCATCTGCTGTAAAAGTTTTAAAATATAGTTCCTTATTTCATCATTCAAAGTATCACTAAATGGCTGCCTAACAGTGTCTAGGTATCTTGGGAAGACATTGGGCTTGTTTGATGAGTTAGGTTCAAATCTGCATACAGTAATTTATTTTCTATGGTTTTTCTAAGGTAAATGATGTGATAGTTAATTTTAATAGGACACAGCAACTTTCTTTGATCTTTGTTTAGTCATATCATCTTCTTTGACATTGTCAGAATGTTAAATCCCAGTACTAGGATGAAAAATACTAAGATTTCATGTTTCACTTTGAGACTTTCTGGCACATTAAAACTGTGTACTGGACTGGGACCTGCTGTTTTTTCTATTCGTCATTAAATTAATATTAATTGTTGGCCATTACCCTTCTCAGTGCATTTCTGCACTTGTTTTACATGCTTGCATTGCAAGCTACTGATGTGCACTACTATGAACTGGAATGTGGCTATACATAGTGAAAAGTCCCATTACAGCTGAGACCTAGTTGGCTTTGTTGAATAATATAGTCAGTGAAATGAGTAGTAATGATAGGGGTTTCATAATTCTGCTGGAATATATGAACATGCCATTGTTCAAACGAATGGCTAGTGGTTCTTATGCAGTCTGTGGCTAGAGTGGCCAGCATTTGCCCCAGTGAACCCAGGTTTCATGCATGTTCTATTTGAAGTGTCTTGCAGGGCCCACTTAGTCTGAAATGGACAATTTAGAAAGGGCCTGAAAAAGCATAACATATTTAAAGAATGTCACAATGCAGTACTACTGCTGCAATGGAGGTAAAAAAGTTAAATAAAATTAGTGTTGTTATGGTGTGACATCAGATTTTTGTATGCTTAACTTTTTGCTTTCATGTTGGTTACTTAATGAATTTTAATCCTACAATGTAGGCTTTCACAGCCAGGGTTTACTTCAGTTAACTCTTGGGCTGAGGTGCTATGGTAAATATGTAAAGCTATTCCCAATATTTCATCTCCGGCTCTAAGAAACATCTCTGGTAAAATGGCACATTTAGCTGGAGGTGAAATGTCACAATAGTTTATAGACCATGGCCTCTCAGCTTAAAAGTTTTAACTGTAGTAAATGAATTTTGGTTAACTTTCTCATTACTGAGATAGTCATCCTAGATTGCTTTAAGGTGGCACCAGCATAGTAAAATGTGCATCTGTTTGTGTGAAAGAGGCCATTGCAATAAGTCTGAGCAGCAAGTTAAGAAGTTTCATTTTGTGTTACTGGTCTGAGTTTTCGACATGAACTTTAATGAGTAACACGTAAAGGGTCCATGCCGTTGCAATGGTTTTAAAATGCCTAAGAGTGAACATGTAAAATTGTCTTCAGGAAAGTGATATTACTGGTAAATTCTGAGTAGTACATTATTTAAATTTATGCAGATACTTCAACAACATTGTTATAAAAATTATTTTGGGTGTTGTTCCTCTGGTGTAATGTACTAACAATTTCAATGATTTGTAATTGAAGAGCTGATTGCAATGTATTATGCTGTGTGTGTGTGTGTGTGTGTGTGTGTGTGTGTGTGTGTGTGTGTTCAGATATTTTCTGTGCAGAACTTGTAGTGAGAGAGTTATCCTTTATAAGGAATGTTTAACTGTGTTCCAGTATTTGTGGTGTTTGTCCAGGAAGTTGACTGGAAATTTAATCCTGAAAATAGATTTAAGGTATTTTTCTTGTTACTGTCACATTAAAGTAAGTTAATTTTGTGATGTGACCAGGTATCCAGTGCAGTATTTGTGGAGCATAATTTTGTAGTAAACATTCCATTGGTTCGCATGCTTCCTAGTTACTAAAAGTTTGGCACAATGTATCTGAACATGTTAAAATAAACTGAAATGTTAGGTTCTCTCTAAGTTAGTGGATTTGGCTCTTTATTTTAACACCAAGTTGTTGGAGTTGGTGCATAACTCTTTAAACATGTGAAAACTTACCCTTGGTCTGTAAATTTCAGTATTTATCTTACAATTACAAAAAAATGTGATGGAATTTCATAGTAAAGCATGACTTTGGCAGATTTATGTAATATACAATGTCCTGTAACATTGATGCCAGTATTCAGGTTCCAGTGAGTACAAATGAACTTAGCTGTCTGTAAATGAAACACAGCTTAACATTTCTTATTTTGTAAATTCTAGTTTACAAAAAATGTATATTTAAAAAGCTCATGGTGAAAACTTCAGTACAAGCAAGATGACAGTGAATTGAAATTTAGAGCATTGTTGAGCCTATAGAATTTATCTGGTTACCTTCCAACTTATATTGGAGATGGTTATTTGTATTAAATTTTGTAATTTTTCCTATCATTGTACAGTTTTATTTACTGTAAGCGAGAGGCCACAACCTCTTCACAATTGGTAGATATTTTATGGTGCTGTACTGAACATAAAAGCCAGCATTTTTATAGACAGTATTGCACAGCTTCAATGTGTTCAAAGAAAACTGCAAGAGCTGTTATAATATTAGTCAAGCAAAATTTTCGTCACAAATTTTGATTTTTAATCAGTGACATGACGGCTGCTTGTCTGAAAATAGTTCTCTATTCATTAGGACAACTTTTAGTGCTTTAACTTAGTTCCTTAAACATGGATTGTGTGCACATCTTCAAACAATAGTTTTGGTTACTTATTTTGATCCATTGGCTAAGTGTTACGCAAAAAATATTGTCAAGAGTATGAAAGAGCTGTTCAGAGGTTAAAATAGTGCATTTTTAACATTTTACAGTTGATGATGCACAGAATTATCTACCGAAATTACTGACTGGCTTAAATGTTATGCATATTGTAAAGGTTGTGGTCATAAATTTTCAACCTAATTTGTTGGAAACTGAAATGGTGCCTGCACCCTATTTGTCTGCCCTTGATATTTTTAATGAATATGTACATTTTTGAATCATGTTGTGTGATTTTTAAATTGTGTAATAAACTAATTGATCATTTTTGTTTTTTTTATTATTGGCACACAGTTACACTGTTCCTTTTTAGCATGAGGCAGCAGGAAGATTTTAAATAATGCTTCAAAAGTCAAAATTAAATGCTTCCTTAACAGTAGTAAGTTAAATGGAACCTGTTTTTATAGAGACTTAACTTCTTATATGTAATTCACTCTGTGGTGTACAAAGAATAAAAGTAAATAGACTAAATTTCTAATGAAGGAGTCATTTAAAAGGGAGGGTTATAATTTTGTGAAATTCAGCTATCTTGGATACATCAGAAAAACTCAATGTGGGCCCACATGCACATGGTTTACAATTTCACTAGTTATAAAAAATGGGAAGTGATTTTAAAACAGCTTTAATATCGAAGCAATACTAAATTAAATCACAACTTGACTAGCAGGAACTACACATTAATCAGTCGATACTACACTGAGGTAGCTTTACAGTCCTTAGCTCTTGCATTTGCTTTCTGGTTCTTACTTCTGCATCCCAACAGCCACCTCATTAACAGGACGTTTGGAGTCTCAAAAGTCAGGGACAAAACAAATGCACAAAAGAAAGACACACCTACATGGCCAAAGAAGTAAGCAGCCTGAAAATAAAGGAATCAATTTAGTTAGTTTAGATTTATATTAAGCTGGAAAAAGCATGTACAATACTTACCAGCGGTAAAAACTCGACATGCATGGCAGTTTCGCTGTCTAGGTACATGGAATTCATAAGCAGTGGGTTCAGGAGGTAAACACAGTACGTTAAACGGCTGAGTGGTATCCATCCTCTAAACGATAATATAGAGTTGATGATGCCTGAAATCAAAATTGGGTAATAAGATACATCAAAATCCTTGGCAGTGTTAACTTAAAAACTCAACAATTTTTAAAGTGTGCTGAAGTTACTTGAAGCACTGCAAATAAAATTAAGAACATAATTTCTTGTGCATCAGTGTAAAGGATGAGATGGGTACAGCTGTTAGTTATCCATTCTTTATGCTTTGTGCCATATAAATCTTAGGTCTCTAATGATCTTTCTTGGTGGAATGTGAAACTCGTGTGCTTATTCTGTCTTGAACTATTGCTTGTTCGATGTGTGTACATAAACTGATCACTTTTATTAGAAGAATGTGTGGTAAAAGTTAAATTTTCACAGAGAAAAAAAATACTTTGACAAATGTTACATTTGTGATGTTCAGATTTTTATATACCAGCATTGTTTGTGCAGCATGCTATTATGATCCACGAGATTCCCAGTGCCCATGCAGTTCTACTTAGAGCCACATAAAGTGCTGCTGCAGTAACCGGGATATTACGATTGTAGAGACCAAATAATGTGATCACATTGAAAGTGGATCCTAGAAGCCATGCCATTAGCAGTGTTCTCTGAAACAAAATTTAAAACAATTTCACACACTTTGTTCTTCAGTTGACTGAAGATATTTTGCAATTTCATTCATTCAATTGGATTTATAGTGAGCTGTCCAGTTTGCATGATCTTAACACAAGTTACATCCATTTAAAAAGAAAGTGCTACATTATGGGAGAAAAAGTAAATTGAAAGTAAAATATACTTCAGCTGTTTAGGCACTCAATAGGCAAGCTGTTAATACTCAAACCAATCTAAGTAATTTTCTTAATTATCAACACTTTTCCTAAAAAAAATTGTTGGAATTTGTTTGGAAGCAAATGCTTCCAGGAGGAGGGAGGGGGGGGGGGGGGGAAGATAATGATGATTAGTGTTAAAAAGCCCCAATGATCTCATTAGAGAAGGGACACAAGCCTAGTTCAGGGAAGGTTGAAGAAGGAAGGTAGCCATGCCCTTTTGAAGGAGCCCTCCCGGCATTTACCCTCAGCAATTTAGGGAAATCGTAAATACTTCAGTTATTAAAATGCTTTGAACAACCTTTGGCATTATATCAAGAAAATACAATGTAACTCTCGACCCTTCAGAAAGTAGTCTTGGCATTTAAATATCCAACAAGTAAACAAATGGTCTTTTAATAAATGTTATTGAAAAGATACTAATCATTATTTATATTGTCATTTTCATACATTATTTACATTCTTAGACTATTATCTTAGTTGATATAGTTCCTAGGTTAGTCACGACTCAATGTTTAATATTTTACATTTGGTACTCTGCAGCTCACACAGATCTCAGGAACCTCATTTTTGACTAACAAAATATCGACATCGGCGGCAGAAGATTTATTTTATATTCATTATGCTAGACCAGTGTTGGGTCACGTGCCCTTGAGTGATACACTGTCAGTATTATGTTGTAGGAACAGCCTTTAAATCATGCTGCAAACAATTGTGTGTACATCTGGCATTATGTGAATGGTGGCCAGCTGCAAGAATGTCCACTTAATAAGAGGTGAAATATTTTTTTAGTCAGTGCTTTCAAGGAAAAGCATGTGTTGAATTTCATGTAGAAAAGGATATCAAGTGTATCTTAACATTAGTATCAAATAAGCTGTTATATTTACCTTCTTCAGTATGAGCTTCCCTTTCAAATAAATAACAATGTAGCCAGTAGCTACTCCAACTAGATGTGGTCCAATGCGTGTCCAAGGTGGATCGTACAAGGTACTAAGCATTGCAAATTGTTGATCTAACCTATACACAAAATCTGATGGGTTAAAGACAATGAAACAGGAGAAAAGTTTAGTACAAAATTTTGCACAGTGATGGCATATACTTACACAGGAATATAACTGTTGATATATGATGAGTAGAAAGTTACTGCTGATGAAGCAACAATTAGTGATCCCAGAATAATAGCACTCAGCAAGAAGTAGCTGGAAAAAATGTAAGTAGCTGTTAATAATGTTTGTAAACTGTTAACACTTTCTTCCAAAAGAAAGTGGAAACAACTGAATCACAGCTCCATGACACTGTTACAAAAATTGTTTAACCCAAGTTGATTTAAGATGAATTTGGAATATCTCAGCAATTTGTCTCCTTTCCACACACATCACTTATGAACAAATAATGAATGACTTAATTCTCTTTGCTAGTTTTGTTGGGAATTTGTGTGGTTATTATGTATGAGACTATAGCAAGAGTAGTTACTCATAGGTTTCATCACCAAGACTCACTCTGCTTCGCATTTCTTCAGAAGCTTCACACACCCCAAGTTAGGTACGTTAATACAGTAAAAGAAAATTTGAATTTCGCACATCCTTGCAGTATGGGTAAATTTATATATATATATATATATATATATATATGATTTCACTCTAAATTTGTTTGGCTAACTTGACTGGATAGTATTTGATACATTATCTGGTGGTCTGCTGCCAAGTATCAGACTTTACTGTGAGGGATGTAAGGATCTGTTCCCAATGTTGATTTAAAATTTCACTGAAAAATCTTTTGTTGAGGGCACATAGGTTCTTTGAGAGAGTTTATTTTGTCAGCAGTTGTTACAGAGGTAAATGTTAGCAAAATATAGTTTGTTTTGACATTATTGCAGTGTTCTCAGTGGGCTGTTTTATTTAATGATTTTATTTTGTCACAGTTTCTGAGGCATTCTTGCAACTGGCATCAGATCTTTTGGTACTGTATTACGTCATTTGCAGATATTTCATGAGTGGAGTGGAAACTGATTGGTTGTTAATGGTATGGTTCCTTCCTGATGTACTTGTTTTTACTGGGGTAAGTTTTTTCTCATGTTGTATTTTCTGAATATTAGAGGATACTCAACAAAACTTTTTGTGGCTTTTCAAAACTCTTCAGAACTGGGGGCCAAACTGCACAATAACCCTGAGTTCAGTGTGGGGTGACAGTGGGGTCTCCGTCATTTCTAGGTCCTCTGTTCAATACATACATACAATATATAGTTTCTCACTGAGAGTTATGAAAGATTTTGAAAATGCAATAATGTTTGAAAGCATATGCTGGAACTAGGATACTTGAAATCATTTAAAGTTGTCAATGAGGCAAAACATTGGGCCAACACAGATGTCTACTTCTGTGTAAGCTGTATGGAGTCTGCTTGACACTGAAGTATGATATACAGGGAGAAAAGTATTTAAACCAACAAACTCTGGGAGGCTGTAGGGGACATCAAAACAAATATTTTTTTCCTAATGTCATTTTTTCCTATAAGGAGTATTTAAACCGGTAGAGGAAGATTTCTCTGGCAGCAAATTAATTAAACCAACAAACACTTTTCCATTTTTTTATGACCAAGAGACCACACATCAAAGCAACCCAATTTCAATTACAGTAGATTTTCAAAAAATGTGGGTTATCCTCACTCCAAACATGCGCATTGTGCATGCTGAAGACTCCATCACGCCCGAACGTTGCTTCATCAGTAAACAACACAGAGGATGGAAATGTAGGATGCATTTCACACTGTTCCAGGTACCACTGTGAAAACTGTGCTCTGGGTGGATAATCACCTGGTTCTAGGTTGTGGACACGCTGTAAGTGAAATGGACGTAACAATTGCTCTCGAAGGACTGTTCTTACGTTTGTCTGATTCGTCCCCATGTTAGGTGCAATTGCACTAGTGCTGATTGGAGGATCCCACTCCACATGCTACAAGACAGCTTCCTCAAATTGCAGAGTTCTTACTTTACGATGGCGTCCCTGTCCAGGTAATCTGCTGAATGACCCGGTCTGACGCAGACATTGGTACACAGCAGCAAAGGTCGTATTATGCAGGATACGGCGATTAGGATATTGTTGATAAACCAGCTGTGCAGCTCGTCTGTTGTGGTGCGCTACGTAGTACACACCAACCATATCAGTGTAATCACTCCAGGTGTATCGCTCCATTAGTAAACAGAGACAATGCACTACTACACTGGTGGACAGCAGTTGCCTACAACTGAAGAGCGTAATACGCCCTCTGACAACTGAATATCGTAATACGGCCTCCAACGGTTTAAATAATCCTCATAGGAAAAAATGACATTAGGGAAGAATATTTGTTTTGATGTCCCCTACAACCTCCCAGAGTTTGTCGGTTTAAATACTTTTCACCCTGTATTTCAGTGTTGGGTGACTTGGTGAAGATTGTCCTTGAGGTCTCCTTATAAAGTATAAGATACACAGGAACTGAAAGCAATTTAGTTCATGGACTGTAGAAATCCCATTTTTCAGTTTCTTGGTGAATGAAAAAATATTGTGGACTGAACAGAGTTGACCACCCAGTGGCAGAACACATTGCTTAGCACAACATACTAAAATTCAATGACTGCTTCACAATCTGTGCCCTCTGGATCCCCCACCCCACCCAGAACCAAATTTTGTGAACTAAGTAGCTGGGAGTTATCCTGGAAACACATCCCCCGTTCTCGTAATCTCTCTTGGTGTCAATCTTTGCTAGCCCACACCCTCTACTCATGTCTCCCCTTTCCTCTGTACTGTCACCTTCTCCCAAATTCACTCCACCATGTCTCCATTGTGTGTGCGTACTCAAGCTCATTAAAGGTTTTGTCCAAAAGCTAGCATAGTTTTCTTTATTTCTTTGTGAGCCTTTTGAGGACTTGATGCTTCTGCTATTCAGAGGACTGCCTCCTTTATTCAAAAATATTTACATTCTGCCAGAACTTTCCTTGCCATAAATATTGTTGGCAGTTTGTTAAATGTCATTTTAACATGTTGACTGCCATGTGGCTGACACCAGCCACAGCGGAACTGCCCACCTAAAGCCACTTGTCCACACACAGCTGCAGCAGGACGCGCACTGTGTGCCTGGCCTGGCAGTGAAACATCCGTAAGTGTTAAATGACAAGGTGCACATCTCTCTTCACTGAAGTGTAAATGCATGCAGGAATATTCCCCTCCAGTTAGGAAACCCCTTTTCATCTATTAATAGTCAACAGCACGAGTTCAGTATGTCTTCCATTGTCGTTTGTTAAACAGATTAGTTTTCTCTCACTCGACAGTGCAACATTTGGGTGTAATGCCTCTTAGGAAGGAAGGCCTTCGGGTTTGAACACTATTCAGCCATGGGGTGTATGTAGTTCTGTTTTGGCTCTATTTATTTCTTTCCCTGAGGGGAGCAGGGCTACTTATATCTCCCAATTGGGAATTTATTTGCAGAAAGTTTGGGGCACAGCTCCAGTATTCACTTTATAGCCTAAGGAAAACCTGCAAAACCCAGCCAGGGCTGCTGGTGTTGACAGCTTTTGCTTCTCATAGTGCTTCAGTGTGGAGGCGCTATGTTGTTTTGTTTTGTCTTCTCAGCACTTCGGTGTTCCTGCTGTCTTGCGCTTTGGAGCGGGCCTATCTTCTGTGGTAGCGATAGGGCTGGCAGTGGCATTGTTCTTCTTGTTCTTGTCTCCTCATTTTGAGTTCTCTATGAAATATGGGTTGTTGAGCCTCTTTTCTTCGCCAGATTCGAGACAGTTGCATTGATTTGTGTTGTCTCGATCCTCCACCCTCGGGGCTGTCCTGTCTAGCACCTCATTGTTGACTAAGCTGTCGTGCCAGTTGACAAACTCCCTAGTTTATACCTCTTGGTCTTCTTGGTTTGCAGCAACACCGGTCATTTTTATGGCTCGGTTGGTCACCATTCTCTTCTTTGTCGTGGCCTGCGCTTGAGTGAGCAGGCTTCCATTTGGGATGCCTGCTTCAATGCCCATTTATGTGGTCAACTGTGATTCTCACGAATCCACTTGCAGAAGGACTCCCTCAGCATGAGGCGGGCTGCTTCCATCTCAGTGTGGAGCACCATCTGGAAGTGGGATACTACTTCTTCCAGGGAGGTGACGATGTCCATTTGCACCCCCCGCCCCCCCCCCCCCCCCGCCCCCCCCCAATGCCACTGGTGGGCTGGGAGGGTGGGCGGGTGCCCGGAGGTGGGGCTGCTGTCGGACTGCTGTTGTTATGTGCCAGAGGTAAGGCAGCGATCTTGCTGACTTTTCGCCTCCTCCTGCATTACTTCTTACGTTGCTTCAGCTCTCCGGACATCGCCATGTTTGTGTTGCTATGGCCAGCAAAGGCTCTAAGGCCATGCCAGCTGGTGATGTGTTGCCCGCTGCAGTGGGTGCACGCCGGGGGCCTTCTCTTTTCCGTGGGCAGGTGTGGCTGGTGTGCTTGCCGGTGCATTTAATGCATACTGGCTGGTTGCAGCAGTATTTTGCCACACGGCCTTCCTGCTGACACTTAAAGCACTGTGGCTTAGTGTCAAGTCCCGGTGGTAATGGTTCCACTTGCACATTGAAGCTCATGAGCTTACAGCTCATAGAATTTCTCTGCTTCTTCCCTTCTCTGTTGCTCCATGGCTGTGTTTATGGCCAGAATGAAGAGGGGCAGCTTCCTCCTGTTTGTCCAATTGTGCAGTCGGACAGCCACCTCTCCGAACCAAGCTCGCAGCAGTCCTCTGCAGACCATGTCTTCACTGCATAGCCATGGTAACCCTTGTAGGTGTGCCTTAACTGCCGATGGTCTCTTGGTTTGCGCTTGATGCTGGTCTTGTCCAAAGTTTCGTCTTCTAGCTTGCTGAGAAATTCCAGCCAATCTTCTCCTTGGTATCAGATGAAGATTGGCAGTGTCAGAGTTTTTCTGCCTGCCGTCTTCTCTGCGGCCACTGATTAACATCCTCTTCATTAATTTTTTTATATCTTCACCTATTAGTTGCATGCAATTGTCTGCAGATCTTTATCCTGTTTGTGAACATGTATTTTGTTTTTAACATTTTAAGTGTGTATTATGGGGAGTGGAGAACCTCTGTGGCAAAATGTAAACAAAAATAAACTAGATGTTTCTTTGAATCTTAACTGGCATGCTAGACTGTAGTTATTGCTACAAAATGCAAGATGGATCTAGTTTGTTTGTTTAGACTTTGGCCCAAATAAGTCGCACAGCTGGTGATTGCCATGAGTCTTGGTCAATATATTACACAGATCAGAATGTAGCTTTATCATATTCTGTTTTGAGACATGTTTGTGGTGACACTGAATGTATGAAAAGTGAGAGTATGGGCAGACTTAAGATACTACAATGAAAGATCTATGGAAGGTATTTGAAAGACAGTTACCATTGAAAAATATTGGTGGAAGGAGTTTTTTTTCCCTCAATACCAGATTTTTATGTTTACAGTAGTAAAAGTCTGCAACAAATGGTGTCAAACTTTTTTTATTTACTTATCTTATGTTAAAAATTATGCATTCCATCAGTTAACTCAACCAAGCAGCTTTAAATGCAGTTGGAGCATGTTTTAAAAGCATGAAAAATGGCAGATAAGCGATTAACAGCGTAATGCATGTAAGCACGAAAAGAGCAAAACGCAATGACAGCACATAGAAAAACATTGCTGAGACATTTAGAATAAATCATTCTCTGAAAGTGGGGAAACATTTCAGTTCAATATTTGTAATATGGAAGCATTTAAATTTATGCACAGAGGGAAATGAGCCTAAAGGGAGACATATTTTATTCCAGTAAATGAAAACTGTGATTGGGAATGTAAGGCATGGAGTAACAAGGCAGAATAATAACAGGGAGAGAAGTGCATGGTGATTTATATAATTTTTTTAAACAAATGCACTAGTCTTTTAATAAAGACTGCACAATGTGCTGGTTTGGTTGTGTAGAATTAAATTTCAATGAATAGTGTTGATTAGATATTAGATAAAAGGTTTTAGTAAGATTATCACTGTAGGCAGAAAAATGACTACGTAGTAAACAAATATCAATGTCTGAAAACAAATACAAAATCAAACCTCCTTTATTTGCTGCATTATTTATCAATTGGTAAACACATACAACACACAAGCTGATGTTTGGAAAGGTAGCTATTCTGCTGTATAATAATTTACAAATCACTGTGGAGTGTGGTGATTAGGAAGACATGACTGCTTAAATGCCTCTGGGCCTACTGCAGTTAGTCTTATTTGTCTTTGTGATTCCTATGAGTACTACACCACCACAATATTATTGCACATGGCCTGCAGTGGTTGTTACTGGAGACACATGGTGACGTTATAGTAAACAAGTAGAGTGGTGACTAAGGAATACACTTTGCACGGTGAATGCATTCAGGACAGTTGTGCTTATAACAGCAAGTGGTTCAGCATGTCATCATGAAAAAACTCGTGTAAGCTGACTGAAGTGTCCTCATTCTCAGGTGCAATAATATTGTGGTCGACCAATACTGTGGTCTTAGATTCATCACTTAATGTTGGCTCTAGAAACTTTCAAGGAAGCTTGCATGTGCTAATTAGCATCTTCCTGAAGAATGTGCCAGTTCAGTTCTTTCAACATCTCTGTGACACTCTCCCAAGGGTCAAACAAACCTGTGACCAATCATGTCAGCCTTCTCTACACACGCTCCTGGTTGCTTCCATTTGCTGACCTGTCCAGTTAGCTGAGTTCATTAAAGTGCCTGCTTCCTGAATGCAGGGAGGTGTGCTGGCCCTGGACCAACCTCATTGACTAACATGTTGACTACCTTGTGGCCACTGCCAGCCCAGCAGAGCCTTACACTGTGTGACTGGCCCGGCTTGGTGATGAAACATCCATCAATAAGCATGTGGCAGCCAGTATGTTAATGACAAGGGCTGATGTACCGACCAACCTGGAAGTGGTATTTAGGCAGTTCTGCATATCTACAGAGGTAAATGCTGGGCTAGTTCTACCACACAAAACTTTTAGTACGAGAAGTGCTGTTCATCCAGACCATAAGTTAACTACATTCAGCATGCAGTTATATGAGCTTAGTTTATGGTGATCTTAGTGCCTTAATGTTAAATTTCTCTTTTTATTTTAGTAATTCACTCTAAAACAAGCTTAAAAGTACAAGAATTATCACTCTTAAGGCTAGTCTGAATACTAGTGTTGTACTATACAATTCTTCCTACAATTTGAGAGCTGATCATCTTAGCCTTTAGAATTGCCTGTAAACCTATCATCATTGTGTTGTGTACTTGCAGCAGAGAGGTGAAGTGGGGTGAGAGCCATTGATAAGACATTGAGAAAGCTAGTCTACAAGTTCCACTTGTGATCACAAGACTTACTAACATTCAATCTTAATTTATCAATCTTAAAACACTGTATAATGCCGGAAGTTAGCAGATGTGACATCCATTCTACCAGACTGCCCAGCATAAGCCAAGGCAGTTCCAGCTGCAATGATTTCAAGTTAATACTTGCTGAATTTTATAAGGTGTTGCGGTAATTTCATGACAGATGAACGAGGTGCCCACACCAACCTTACTGCATTTCCGTGAGCCTTTCCTTGTTTACTCTTAGTCATTTGAAACAGAAGTGTCACAGTTTATTTTCATACCTCTTTTAATTTATAAACAGTTGTGCATCAAAATAATAAAAAAAAATTAAAAAACAAACTTAACAGCTTCTTTCAATCACTTTCTTATTTAAGTTTAGCAATCTCGGTTCCACATAAAGCTAGAAAGTTGAACTTTAGCTCAATTATGGTCAAAGGTTGATGTATAGAACCACATGTTTAAAAAAAAAAAAAAAAAAAGATTAAGTTAAAACAGAAACTGGGATGTAAAATAAATTTTGAGAATGGGTTTAGGAAAAGAATGTTTCTTGATTTCATCAAATGTATAATGTTCCTCATTTAGCAAAGAAATTGTCCAGCATGTTTCAACTTGGGACTATTATGAGAATAATCACCATAACACTTTCTCTTTGCTTTCTCCTTGCACTCTAGTTTTGAACTATTTGCTTCATTATTTCAAAGAGGCAAGGAAAGAGACAGGAGCTGTATTTGCAGAACAAATGTTTATTCATGCTGTGTTTAATTTTATATGACGACTGGTGGGCTACTGGTGATACTGTGGGTACACATTTAGTGCCAAAGACACGGATAAGCATGATAAGACATAACATCGGCTTGTAATGAAAATCTCGAATCCTAGAAAAGTCACGCATGGTTGTCTCACTTAATATGGTTGCCTAACAATGTATGAGGTTTCTTTTTTCCTTCACCAGATCACAGCACATAAACCATTACCTCTTGTTGTCTTACAAACAGTTGAAATTCAAGGTTTACACCTAACAATGCAATAAAAATAGTTTCGTTTTGTTTCTGAGATACAAAGTTTTTACATTCTATGTCGATGAGAGGTGAAAAAATATCAAACATTTTACATCTACAACAGTTGTTAAGAACAACAAAGAGACTGTTGTGGACAAGTGCATGCTATTGTAAGCATTTTATCCGCAATCTTTCAACATTGTCAGCAGCTAAGAGTTTACTAGTGTTTCTCAAGAACTAATCAACAATAGTGTCAAATACAGCTCAGTGAGTGCACAAGAGATTTTCTCTTATCCAAGAACCATGTCATGACATGGTTTCTGAATGGAGTTGTGTAGTGTGATCTGACTAGTTGTAATTCAGCCTCTTTTTAAGTTATGCAAGGTTTTGAGTGCACCAATGGTGCAGTGAGGCATTTGGCTTGGAGGATGTAGTTCAGGTCTTAGGTGGTTCCGTGATGTTTTGGGAGTAATTTTCGTGTCATGACTTGGGCTCACACGTACACAAGTTTGCGTGCAAGACTGATTATTTCCTGTCATTTCTTGTTAATTTTGATATAGATTGCTGTGCTTCCAATAATGTTATCAAAAATGATTGCCACATACAGGTTATTGTGAACATGAAAATAGGATGCTTATTTCAACACTTTCAGTTGCCAAGGGATGCCCTTTATTCTGCACATTCATGATAAGTATGTTGTGAACACTCCTGTCTTCCAAGATCATAACAGCTGAATTCAGAGGGCTGGTTTGGTGGACACACTGGCATCCTATCCCACCTCAACTGGCCCATTATTCACCAAATCTTAATGCTATATAAAATGTCTGGAACTACTGAAACATAGCAAGTAACACCCTTGAGCTTGGTAGCTCTTACAACATCTAAGCATCGGAGAGTGGCTTCAGCTGTATACAACATGCCTGTAGAAACTTGCAGACCTCTTCATTGCCGTACTGAGCCCATTATTAAGGCTAGAGGTGATGTTACACAGTATTTGCATGATATCTCCTGCAGGTAACTAATTTTTTTTATCAGGTGTACTATCTGCTAAATATGAGTGTTCTGGACTATTCTGTAAATTCATTGTACGCTCTGATGTGGGCTGATAGCCCATGAGGTCAGTTCTCAGTGGCAATAACTGCCAGTGTCTCAGTCAGGATGATTGGGGACCGCCAAACAGGAAGGCTGGGAAAAGTTGTGCAACAAAACCACCTAGGTAGACAACATACCACATGAACAGCATTTGACGACTTTAGTATTTTTGTAATATTTTATGGTAGGAGGTGTTAATGGCTGCTACCAGTTTCCAGCCAATCCAGAAGCAAAATGTATAGTCATCAAAGAAAACATGCACTTACTCCAGAAGCCAAGGGTCATGTCCAGCAAATAAAATATATCACATTTTATAGTTTAGTGAAGTGAGCTCTATTGGGGTATGGAGAAGATGCAGTCACTGCATACTTATTTCTTATGCTCCAGGACACAAGTGATGGACCCATGTTTCATAAATAACCACAATCTTGGATAGAAATGGTCTTTGTCTCCCCCTCATTGCCAAAATAGACGTGTCCCTCACATCCTGGGGTCTCGGTGACCTGCCTTCTTTTCTAGCCTTACTCGAACAATCCCTTGCACCTTCCCAAGGAAGGAACTGTTAATTCAAGAAACTGTGCAAGAGTAGTGTATTTTTATACAGGATGTTAATGAGTATACATGCAGATACTTTTATATGTGGTACCTTAATACATGCACACATCAGTGGGTTGGTTGTTTTTCTTTGCATTGAACAGTCTTCCCACAAACATGTCACAAACTTTATGACCTGATGTTTTCTGCTTGGTCATAACTGCACCACTAAGTCGACAACACCTGTCAACATACAGGGTGATTATAATTAAAGTTAAACTTTCAAAATGCTGTAGAAATAACACTACTAGTCAGAATGATGTCAAATTGCAACGGAATATTATCGGAAAAGGGGGAAAACGTATGGCAAAAGAAAAAAAGTAGTGTGAAAATTGATCGATAGATGGCGCTGTATGTGTCAGAATACGTAAATGAAAACACCTATCATGTGCATGACCCCTTGAAGTTGGTATAATCATGCCAGGTACAGGCTTTTCCTCCTTTCACATCTACAATGTTCACCATGGCTGTCTCAATGCAGGATCGCACTCTGCTTATAAAGCTGTATTACAAGAATGATGACTGTGCACACATCGCTCTGCAGTTCAGGACACTGAAGGGTTTGAAAAAAGGTGTTGGTCTGATGACTGCTGTGGGTCTGGAGAACAGATTCCGAAATCAGAAAAAACGGGTTCTTTTGGTGCGCAACCTGGTAGAGGGAGAAAACAAACTGATTCAACGTCAGTGGAAGCAGTGGCCACAGCAATGCAGGAGGAGATTAATGGTGGTGTGCAACTGTGTAGTGCATGGAGAATTGCCCAAACACTGAACATACCCATGAGCACAGAGTCTAAAATCCTACGAAACATCCTTCTTTGTTACTCATTCAAAATCACCCATGTGCACGACTTGCTTCCTGTTGAAGTGCCAGCAAGACAGACCTTTGCTTTAGAATTTCTTGCTCGTATGGAAGTGGACACTGGTTGGCTGTGGAAGATTTTGTGGACAGATGAACACCACAGGATATGTCAATACACAGAATTGTCAAATATGAGCAACGGAAAATCCACACACTAATCAACCAGTACTACTTCATCCTGAAAAGATCATTGTGTGGTGTGGGCTTATGGCATCATTTATCATAGGGCCATATTTTTTTGAAGAGACAGGTGCTTTCGGTCCTGTTACCTGTACTGTCACTGGTAAGCGCTATGAGTGTCTTTTGCGGAACCACGTCATTCCACCTCTCCAACAACGTGGATGTGTGGATGGGATCTTTTATGCAAGATGGCACACTTCTGCACATTACAAATCCAGTAAAGCAGCTGCTGAAGCACCATTTCGGAAATGCTAGAATTATCAGCTGCCATTTCCCTACAGCCTGGCTGTTCCGATTACCTGATCTTAATCCATGTGACTTTTGGCTGTGGGGCTATCTGAAAGGTTTTGAGTTCAGATTGCAAACTTAGCTGCATTGCGAAACACATTCTGAATGTGACTTTGGAAACACTTTGATTAGTTGTGGAACATGCTATTTCTCGATTTCAGCTTGTTGCAGAAAACATGTTTTGTGCCAGTCGCAAGGAAATTAACAATCCGATTTGATTTTGATTGATGCTTTTTATGTGGTTTTTGGCCTCAGGACAATTGACCCTAGAATGGATGGGCTGGGTCTCTCAGACCTAAGCGGATTTAGTTTTAAAAATATCCACAAGAGTACACTACTTGCGAGTCAGCCATCCATTGTAGCTTTCAGTTAATGTCTGTAGAGGACACTGCTTGTGTCATCATTTTTCTTTGTTCGCCAGTTGATTGTTGATGTGGAGGGAAGCGTGTTGTGCGTCTGAGAGACCTAGCCCGTCTGTTTATGTTAGCTTTTTCTGCTTATGCACACTTCATGTTATACTGACTGCAAGCAATAAAACTGCTCGAAAATGGCCTGGCAGTATCCTCTAAGTGATGAAGAAATTGAAAAACTGTTATTAGAAAGTGATAATGATATTTGGATGTAGATCCTGATTTTATTCCCGAAAGTGTTCACAACACAGAAAGCGAAATGAGCGACAAACAGCTCGACAGCGACGATAATGTCGTTATTCCTGCGACAAACTTGAGTACACTCACTAATGCATCTCGAGATTCTGTATCAGCTAGTGTGGTTGGTTCCGGTCCCTCTTCCAGTGAATCATCACCTTACTATTTGTTGAGAGATGGACGAACTAAATGTTAGAAAAAGGTTCCCAACCAAAATGTACGTACCAGATCACACAATATAATTATGCATTTGCCTGGTGTCAGTGGGGAAACCAGAAATGGTAACAACATTGTCGAGGCCTGGAAGCTGTTCATAGACGACAATTTTCTCGAATTGATAATAGAGAGCAGAAATACTTACATAGATCATGTAAAACCACTTTATAAAAGTGACCGAAATACTGCAAGGAACTTGAAAAAAAGAGGAGTTCCAGGCATTTTTGGGTCTTTTGTACATTTCTGGCATTCTTCACGGAGGCAAAATGAATATGGAAGAATTTTGGGACACTTATGGCACAGGGACAGAAATCTTCCCTCCAAGTATGTCACTGTGAAGATTTCGTTTTCTTCTGAGATGTGTTAGGTTAGATAATATTCACACAAGAGAGGAACATAAAAAAAGTGATAAAGTGGCCCCTGTATGTGTTATTATCGAAGGATTCACAAAAAACTGCAGAAGGCATTACACAACAAGTGAGTACCTTACAATGGACGAGATGTTACTATCTTTTCGGGGACGTTGTTCTTTCAGAATGTACATTTCTTCAAAACCCGGAAAGTATAGGATCAAAATATTTATCTTGGCAGATGCAAAAATGTACTATGTAAAAAACTTGGAAGTGTATGTAGGGTAACAACCTCCAGGCTTCTTCCATGTGAGTAACGCAGCTGACAATGTTGTGCTCAGACTTGAACAGGAAGGAATATTACCCTTGACAACTGGTTCACAAGTTGCACTGTTGCAAGAAAACTGCTCACAGACTGTAACCTTGGGACACTGTTCAAAAATAAAAGAGAAATTCCATTGGAATTCTTGCCTCACAAGAAAAGAGAAATACAATAATCCATATTCGCATTTTGCGACAATTTCACATTAGTGTCATATGTGCCAAAGAAAAATAAATGTGTAATTTTGCTGTCTTTAATGCATACAAACAATAAAATCAATGAAGAAACCGGTAATATGAAGAAGCCAGAAATTATTACATTCTACAATTCAACAAAGAGTGGAGTGGATGTGGTTGATGCCATGTATTCAGAATATAACATTGGAAGGCAAACAAGATGCTGGCCGTTGTGCATGTTTTATGCCATTTAGAACATTGCTGGTATAAATGCATTTGTGGTATACAAAGCAAACATAGGACTGGATATTTCAAGAAGGATATTTCTCAAGCAACTCAGTTTGGGACTTATAAAACAACACATGGCACAGAGAGCTAACCAGAGGAATCTCCCGAGCAACATTTGACAGCTGGCAGCACGTGTATCTGGGATTACCATTGACAAGGAAGTTGTTCCAGAAGGAAAATGAGGTCATTGTTATAAATGCAAAGACAATAAAACAAAATATTTTTGTAAAAGTTGTGGAAAGTGGCTGCGTCTCTCCCATTTTGTAAAGTTATGTGAAGATTGTGCAGGAAATACAGATCAGTAATATGTATATCGTAACAAGAGAAACCATTTTTTATTAGATTATGCTATGCACTAAAATGTATAATGTTTTGTAATAGCATGCTTGACAATCCTAATTTCATAACTTGTGAGGACGTGAACTGTCAAAAATAAAATAAAACTGTTTTAAATGTTCAAGAACGTTTTTAAATACTGAATAATTTTACTTTCAGATTTTCGGAGAAATACAACATTATTTTCAAAGAAATGTATGGTAAATTTAAATATTAATAAACAATAAAAGAAGTATAGCAGCACTGGTGTTGAAAATTTAAGTCTTACTTATTCCGGAACATAAATAAACCGGTGGGTCTGTCAGACCCAGCCCGTCCGTTTGTGTTACTTTTTTTCGTCCGTCCATTCTAGGGTTAAAAACCAATGTGACTGATGCTTTTTATGCGGTTTTTGGCCTCAGGACAGTTAAAAATCAAATTTTCCCATCCAATGTGATATGACCTTGCCGTGGTGTATGGGATTATGTAACTAACAGTATCACACCTGTACACCCATGCACACTGAGTAGGGTACAGTTTGTTTGACATCAAACATACACCTTAGGCACTGTTGTATGATTCATTTGTCATTTGTAGTCAACCACTATTAAATTATGATGCTTACTGTGCCATCTATTGCCATATTTTGTAACTATTTATTTTTCTTCTGCCATACGTTTCCCCCCTTCTTTGATAATATTCTGTTGCAATTTAACATCATTCTGACAAGTGGTGTTATTTCTACAGCGGTTTGAAAGTTTAACTTTAATTATAATCAACCCGTATACTAACCATTTTGCGTTCACACCTGACCTCGTGCCCATGGGAAAATTAGCATTAATGGCTTGCTCTTGCCACATGCACTAAAAACATACTACTCCTGATAGCTATAATTATTAGTCTGCAAATGAAGTAAATACTGATGTGATGTTGTTCAGTACACAGTACTCAGTCACCAATAACCTGTTACACCCTGTATGTACCTATTTGGATACTGATATTTTGTCTTCTGAATTTAAGTACTGGCAAGCAATTCTTTCTCATAATTGTGTAGTTTTCCAAACACAGTTTTCCTTTTGATACAATATTCATATTACAAAGGTATACCAGTGTATAATCATCCAATTGTTTTCGACTTGATACTGTTTGCAATTGAGGAATACATATTGATCACAAAAATGAAAAAAATAAATAAGTTCATGTACCTTTCTACTCATGAAACTGCTGTAATAGTGATAAACTGAAACACAGATATTGTTATGAGACAAAGTTAACAGTGCCATCATGTATGGGCCACCTTTGTGTGTTGAACTCATGTATGATTTAATTGAATATCTGCCACATGGAAGGAGGACACAACTGAAAAGTTTTGTAAAAGATGGCAGCCACAGTAGCGCATTTGTTAACTAAACAAAATCTGGTGAGAGACTTGCCAATATGTTATGAAGATTTGTATTTATGAAACATTTCATACAAAAGACAAGTGTGTAGATGCTGACACAGGGATATTCGAACAACTCTCTTAAATTTGTCTGAAAACCTACAATAAATCATTTTTCAAGTTTATAGTTGTGCAATATGTTTTGAATGTGAGCCTTTCTCGTGAAACAAGTGACAATTTTTGCTAATAAGTGAATTTCCCAT
Organism: Schistocerca piceifrons; assembly: GCF_021461385.2. Lineage (NCBI taxonomy): Eukaryota > Metazoa > Arthropoda > Insecta > Orthoptera > Acrididae > Schistocerca > Schistocerca piceifrons. The sequence continues at coordinate 418,335,264 of NC_060149.1, read as the reverse complement.
CTTGTTGCTGATCAACTGGTCATGTGTTTCAGCAGGTCCCAGACATACCTAAACAATATTAATTTTATGTTGCTAACTATATCGGTAAATAAAGATTATGCTAGGTCAGAACAAATCAGGACTTCATAATTAATCTTATGCTTTCATGCATACCACAATTACTGCATGTATACCAAAATGACAGTTACTACTTATCTTAATCAAGAGTTATTCTTGGCATAGCTGTTCTGTATGCTGAATAATATTATGAACATTTACAGACATTCTCAAAACGACAAGAAAATTTATATAGTATGAAAAGGTATACATTTAAAATGCATGTTATTTATATAATATGCTATATCATCAATTAAAAAGAGTATGATGGTTAACATTTATCTTGCTAATAGACTGGCAGGTCAATCTGACATTGATCAGAATTGCCTTACTGTGTAACTAGCACAAGTGTTATGTATACAGTACCCTGTTAGGACTGACACGACATGGGATGAACTTTACCAACAAAAAAGGGTGAGTTGTTCAGTATTTGTTTCGGTATAGGTAATTTATGATATTTGAGGACACATTTTAGTCAGTTAATCCAAAGTATTGAATTGCTTCTGCATCATTAAGCTTACTTAGCCTACCATTCATCTGCCCCAGTGCTCATCTGATCCAACATGCTAGCACCATAGCCTTCCTTGCTTTCCATCCCACTATTCTGACATTGCAATGGTCACTGGTTCTGCTACTTGGAAATAAGTTCCACAGTGTTAATTTGCACTCCACTGACAAAATTTTGGAGGTTGTTAATGATATGCAGAAAATAATTTCTGAGGTTGTTCAGGATTATTTTCTCCCTATCTTGAACAACTTCTAAAATTTTGTTAGTGCAGTTTAGGATCACCTTACAAGAAGACTGAGGCAAAATATTGCTGCATCCTCTTTCAACGGCTTGTGTCCCAGCATCCAAAACCATCCTATCTGATTTAGGAACACTACAGTAACTAGAATCAACTCCCAATCCAAAACTAAGCTAAAAATATACTTAGTGACCATTCAAAATAATAATCATAATAGGTACAAATTACTAATAATAAAAAAAATGGAAATCATATCTTTCCCTACTCTATACACAAAAAGACCCCCTATTCACCTTGAACTATGTGGTGTGGATATTTGCCCCTTTCAAATTCTATCTTTATCCACAAGTATTCCAGTGCAATGTGGTCCACCTGACATCCTATATCTGATGACCCAACTGACTTGCATGCTATACCAGTTAATGAAGTTTCCACCTCCTTTAACCATCTATATCTCCATTATAAATCTTATTCCATCTGCAGGCTTGTGCCCATTAATATTCGGTCACTTCTCCATTTCATCAACCATTGAATGCTGCCACAGATGTAATATTACATCCCTCCTTCTCTTCACCTCTATTTGTTTTGCGTTCTCTCACTTATAAATTCCCATATAGATCACGCATATAACAAATCATACATTTTCCCACATTTGCCCCTCTGTGTACAGGCACAACCCTGAGACCCTAAAGCTTCAACCCCAACACCATTCAGTTACACTCTAACCACAGACCTGCATCTCTTTCCCATGCACCTCCACCACAATGAATATCATAACAACTTAATGAAGCAGCATAATTATTACCAGCATCTTCATATCCCACCTCAGAACTTGTGCTGGACTAAGTAAATCATTATCATCACCATCTTGAAACATCAACATTGCATACTCTAGGCAACAGCATCAGCCAACCACTATCACACCATCCAGACAACTGCATCACATAATCAGCCATTGCTGGTGACTCCGGAACAAATTAGGACCTATGTTGCATCCGCAGCACCAGATAGAACCAACCAGGAACTTTATGCAGAAACCCGAGCTTGGAATGAGGTATCATTCACCAGGCTTCCTCTCACACATCATCACCATGCAGCCAGTCACTGATGGTGCCTCACTAAGTACACGTGGGATACAACTGATATGACGAAAGGTCGTTGGTTTAGTTTTTATTACTGACAACATCTTTTAATGAGCTACACTCAAAAGGTTTATGATTGACTCTGTGCAAGATTTAAGCACTGCATTGTAGCTAGAAGGAGGCTAACAAAATACTAACCATGTGAAACATTCTTTACGACAACTGTCACTATCCGTAACACTTACGACGTATGCAGGACTTATTATCTATGGGTTTGCCTCTGAAGTGATGGTTTTGCCATTGGTTCGTCATACAGGCCATCATGTTTCTGCGATTTCTGTCATCCATCCTATTCACAGATGAGGCTACCTCTACAAGGGACAGTATAGTCAGCTTTCACAACACCCACCTGTGGGCTACATAGTCCCCATGGTATGGTAGCAGTGAACCATCAGCACCAATTCAGCTGCAACTGGGGCCATTCATCCTTCCACAGCATCTCACAGGTGGCACATATCTGCACTTCCGGCAGGTGACCCCGCCTCCTGTTCTGGGAGGTGTGCCATTTGTGGTATGGAAGGTAATGCCGGTACTACATAATGGTGCACCAGCTCATGCCCTATTAAATTTGGAGCTAAAACACTAGTGTAGACAGATCATTCCCACTTGCGTGGTTTGATTTCAATCATTGACACCTACACTATCAATGACCTTTTATCTCCACCTTCTAGAGGGTGTAACTCTCTTCAGATGTATTTCTGGCCATATGTCAACATGACCTGTTTTGCTCCTTATCCCCTCATACATTGTTTTCAGCATGTTTTCCCCATTTAGTAAAATCTTATTGTACTGCACCTGACAGACAGCAAAGCTAAATTAGAGGCAAACTGGAAAGGTTTCTTCTGAGCAACTCGTATTCAGCTGAAAAATATTTAGAAACTTATGTAATGTAAATGAGCTGGATACTTACATTTTGTGCTAAATAAATATTTTTGCTGTAATGTAAATTGATCTGAAAATGCTCATCATGGATCATATTTAAACATAAATTATTTGAAATAGCCTGTAAAATTACCCATTCCACATATTACAGTATATCAGTCTATTAATCCATGGAGCATGTAACTAACTGAACTATCAGTATCTTAAATGTTTGGTGCTGTGCAGCTACCACTAATCTCTGGATCTTAATGGCGAGTAAAATCTGACATCTGCAACATAGGATTCATAAATCCTATGCAGCCGAGATTAACATTAACAGTGGCTCTTCAAGACAGTGCAGTGCTTCTGTCCCATTACAATTGTATGTTGAGTTTGTTCTTCTCTCATGAGCTGTTATAGACTGCTTGGCAAATGACCACCATGGCATTCTATTAACTGATATTTACTCACAGACAAGAGCATCAGAAAACTAATTTTATTCACTTTGAATGTTATGTGTCATGTGTGAATTTACTTAGTTACACTGACACTCAAGAATCTTTTCTATCAACTGAACACAGGAATTCCTCTGGAATCAATGGGAGGCAATCCACTATTTATTTATAAAACATAACTAATATTATATCTATCAATATAAGTTGAATTTATGATTTATCAACATCACTGCTTCCATAAATTTCTCTGATATGCTAATTAGTACCACATGCTCTCACATATCTTCAAGCTAGAAATCAAATTATACATCTCACTTTCCCATAAGTTTGATAGGTAAATGAATAAGATGGTCCTCAAAAGCAGATACCCGAGCAATCCACATGATGGAAATGGGTGCTTTGCACAGGGTGCACCTCGTAATTGTCATGAGAATAATGTGGAATTGTACAGCAAAACCTCTTGAATACAAAGACATAAAATGCTAAAATGTGCACACATGTGTACTTGATTTTAGACGAATCCTACTTTTTATGCTTTGCCTGTACATACCTGCTAGAGAGAATGAGAAGGAAACTTGCAATTATAAAAAATTGCATATCATTGGATAAGTACCAACTCCAGGACAAACACTGTAAAAGAAATAACATTTTTTTACAATGCACCATCTAATATGTTAGTTATCTATCTTATGGGTAAACATATTAAGCTTTCTAAATTTTACAGTCTTTTGCAGCTTAGCAGATGATAGATACTAAGAAGTCTACCTGAAGGGTCAAATTTAGCTTGGTTATTAAGTAATCATATCAATATTAATCACTGATTTCCTACATCTACATCTGCTCAACAAATAAAGAAATGTTTCAAAATACACTCCTGACAAAAAAAAAGTGAGCACCTAGAAGGTGAGAAGGAAATAAAATGAAATTTCATGGGTTGTGAGGGTATGTGACATTATTTCGGTGATTACAAAATAAAGTATAATTTACAAAGAACTTGGCAGTAAGAGCTCACTTATCAATATCATGTTCTACCCTCTCTGACCTGGATCCATGCACCGATTCAGTTGGGAAGGGTATCATAAACCTGTTGTATCTTCTAGCGAGGCAAGCTGGCCCAGAACTGTTGTAGCTGGTGCTCGATATCCCAGATACTAGTGTTGGGATGGAGTTGACTGACCTGGTCTACATCTACACCTATACTCTGCAAACCATTGTGAAGTGCATGGCAGAGGATATGTTCCATTGTACCAGTTATTAGGGCCTTCTGCCATTCCATTCACATATGGATCATAGGAAGAATGATTGCTCAAATACCTCTTTGTGTGCTCTAATTAGTCTAAGATTGTTTTTTTGCGATCCCTATGGGAGTGATACGTAGACCTTGTAATATATTTCTAGGTTCATCACTTAAAGTTGTTCCAGAAACTTTCTAAGTACATTTTTACTGGATAGTGCAAATCTTTTAGCATCTTTGTGACACTCTCCCATGGATGACTCTCCATCCAAGATAACATGCTATGTCCTCCCTACCAAAAAAGTTACCAATCCGGGCACAAATTTCACATGATACCCCATATGGCTGTACTTTTGATAATAAGTGCAGTTGTGGTACTGAGTCAAAACCTTTTGGAAATCCAGGAAGACTGCATCTACCCGACTGCCTTGATCCATGGCTTTCAGTATGTCAAATGTGACAGTGGAAGTTTGGTTTCTCATGATCATTGTTTTCAGAATCCATGTTGACTGGCAGGGAGGAGATCATTCCATTGGAGATACCTCATTATGTTTGAGCTTAGAATATGTTCTATTGGGGAGAGATACGGGGATCTTGCTGGCCACAGAAGTACTTCAACATAATGCAGACAGTGTGTACAGATACATACCATTTGTGGACAAACACTGCCCCATTGAAATGGCACTATGATACAGTTGCATGAGAGCTAAAATGCGAGGATGCAGGATGTCTGTTAGAGTTCCTTTAATCACTGACAGCCATGATTGGAAGTAATAACAAATGGTTGCCCACACCAAGGCACCAGGAATAACGTTGCTGTGCCTCTCCCAGTCATTGGAAGACTGGGACCTCTCCCCAAGTCACCATCATACTCACTGACAATGGTAATACAGGGTACTGCAGAGCCTTGGCTTATCACTGAACACAATGCAATACCATTCATTAGCAGTCTGCTTCCAACTCATGGCACCACTCCAAATGCAGCCATTGTGTTGTGGTGTGAACGGCACCCAATGCATAGGATGGTAATTTCCTAGTCCAGCTGCCCTAGCCTCCAATTAACGTTGTCTGATGACACAAAATGTTGCGGGAGTCCATTATGTGTTCTCAGGTGGCAGGTGCAGATGAAAAGGGGGCAGGTGCAGATGAAAAGGGGGCAGGTGCAGATGAAAAGGGGTTATAATGTGATTGGTGCACAATATGGTGATCCTCCCTTGTGGTCATCAGATGTGGTCAACTAGAACCTTGCCTCCACATTCCCATGCTCTCCAACATCGGGCCACTGTCACATCCAAATTCCTAAAAAAATCTGCATATCGCATGATTCGACCAGCTGATCAAATGAAGACCCCCAATGAAATCACTTTCCACCTGTCAGATGCTGATAATGCAGTCTCACTTGAGTACGCAGCATCTCTGTGTCCTTCACAGTGATCAATCAACATCTGACATCATTCATGTTCCTTATATACCCTACCAGGCCAGGTAACAACACTAAACATGAATCACAGTTATACACTTCTCGGTGCTTCACTTTTTTGTCAGGCAGAGTAAATTCAGAGTTTCTTATTCATCCACAGCAATAAATTACTACATTGTTCACAGCATTAAAATGTCATAAATATGCATTTCCCTCATGATAACTGCCCCCATAAGCTCCATAGGACAGGCATCAGAAGCTCCCATGACACATTATCAGCAGTTGTATGCTCTGTTTGTCCTTATACAACTCTTTTTTAAAAATCAACAGATGCACTACCTACATAATAAGGTTCTGCCTTCATGGTGTGTACACCAAATGACAAGAAAAATAAAATGAAATCAAATAAAAAAATACCAATGTGACATAGTACTTACACCATCACTATTGTTAATACAGCAAATTACTTAGTGATAAGTTTCCACAACCCTGTGCTGTGTTCCTCTACCTTTCGAACTGACCCATAAGATGTTTTGTCCTGTTACAGCTGTTGATAGGACATATGCAAATGGCTTAAGGATTTGTGTACCAGTACTTTGATACAAAATGTGTTATCTGCATAATGTGGTTAACTCAGTTCCTGCAGTGAGATAATGAACCTCCAAGACAGTTATTCAATTTACTTTATAAGAAGTGATATGTAATAAGGTAAAAAAGAATAACGTCATTTTTAATATAGTATAAGTAACTGCACAAGCTGAGAAGCAGCAGTATTATCATCTTTTCTCTTGCACAGTGTCATGAATTGCCAGAATGGGTGTGTACAAATAAAAAGTAAAAAGTGCTAATAAAGAGATACAAAATAAGTGCAGCAAATTTTAAAATGTGACATTTGTGAACATACACAGTATGAGAAGTAGGTTTCACACAACTTATGGTCTCCATCTCAATAGCTTAGGGAAGGACTTCGGAATAACAGGAATTCTTAAAATAGTAAGCAATATGTTGGGGTGCACTCTAATGCTATAAAGGTCATTTCTCTCAAGGAAAAACATTACAATTACCTGGGAAAATTAATCATGAAATGCCATACAAGGGAAGCAATGCATCTGCTGAACATGAGTGACCTTTTTTGGGACAAATGAAATCACCTCCAGCTCTACACTAGATAATGCCAGTGCATGTCATTTATAATGCCCCAGATTGACACAAATTCATACAATAATAAGCTACCATTTTTGAATTATGATCTAGAGGACTTCAGTAACAAAACAGATGCTTGTGAATAATTTATTACAGGAATGGTACCACAGAAATCTGTAGATAACATTCATATTTCAAATTACAAGACTATAACCTAGCAACATTTGACATTAGAGCACACATTATATGTGGCATACCATTTACTTTAGGAAATAGTAAGCTTGTAATTATCTGAGAAAAAGTGTTGTGGGAGAATAAGTGCTGTGTTGACCAAGAGTTTGAAACAGTAATGCTCAAATTCGTATTTCAGTCTGTTTCTTTCTTGCTGGTAAGTATATATTGATCCCTCTCTGTAGATTTTGATACTATCCTGAAATCCCTTGATTGAATTTTGAGTAAATTAATGTTAGGTTTGCACAAGTTTAAATATTGTCAAACTCTGAGATCTGAACACGAACATTCTAAGATTTTATCCCACATCATGGGGCTAAAGATTTATTTGGCCTTGTACCCATCTGAATTACTACAGTAACTTGGGATCAACAACAAGTGGAACATGTTCTTAGAAGTTCTGGCCAAACAAATCCATCCTTAAAAAGAAAACCTATGCCTTTAGATGTTAAAACAAAAGGGCTGAAAAAAGGAAAACATTTGTATCTTGCACAGGCTGACTACCTCCAAGTTAAATAAAGAACTCTATAAGCAGTGCTAGTATCAACTATGCAAAGAAGGCAGATGATTAAAATAAGAAAGTATAAGCCAACAGATCAGAAATAACTGAACAGGAAGTAAAATTAATAATGCAGAGTTAACCGTGAATAATGATGTAATATCTTATCCCTTTCTAGTTTGCAATATTTTTCACGAGTACTTTATTGATATAGTTGAAAGTGATTTCCACATGAAACAGAATGTATAGCAAACAGAACTGCAGCAGACACTGATAACATTCTCTGGCTCATTGATATCTTCAGAAACAAAAATGTCAGCACACTCATGTAAACATTGCTGAAACCATTAGTTCATGTAATAAACAATGTTCTTGAAGAAGGTACATTCACAGACAAATTAAAACTGGCTGTTGTCAAACCCTTGCACACAAAAAGGAAGATTATGGTTTAACATCCCACTGACAATAAGATCATTAGAGAAAATTGCACGAAAAGGGGGATGAAAAGCATGTTCAAAACTACTGAACTATTGCCTTAACCTCAGCATTCAGCAAACTTATTGAGAAACTAACGTTAAAAAGCATCTTCAAACATTACAACACGGTAGACATTTTAGGCGATTTCCACCGTAGCCCCAGAATTCATTTGAGTACCATATCAGCAGCAGTGCAGTTTGTTCATTACCTACTTGAAAAGTCCCAAACAGCACATGTATTCTTTGACTTCTCTAAAGCTTTTGACAGAGTACGTTATAATGCACTCTTATAAAAAAAAAATTGTGATGAATAGTGTCTCTGGTAAACTGATGCAATTACTAAAGAAACACAGATAAAAGGCAGCATACAGTGTATGGGAATGATTTATGAGAATGGAAAACTATTAGAAAGGAGAAAATCAAGAACAAGAAATATAAACTATGGTGCCCAGTAGGCCCTATTTTAGAGCCACTGATTCCTGCTCACACATAACATAAATTATTTTCCAGGTGCTCTAGATTATAAGCATCTGTGAATGCCAATGACACATATGGAGTTGGCTGGGTAGACAGTGAATTTACCTTAGCAAAGTGGTTGAAAATGTCATTTAAAAGGCAGGAGCTCTTTTTGAGAGCGATAATCAAAAGTTAACATACTAAATACAAATATTATTCACTTTAAACCAAATTGTCCACATAGGCAAAATACTATCAATGATGAAATTTTGTCAAAGAACTGTTTGGATTGTAAGTTTTTGAGTTAATTCATAGATGGCAGGCTTTCATGGAATCATTTTGATCATACCTGAGGGAAAAAAGCCTAACCTATATATATGTTAACAAGATTATCACCAAATCTTAATTCTGAAACCCTAAGGACTTTGTATTTTGGATTAATATATACTTCCTTCTCTTATGGAATAGTCCTACACGAAAGGAACTGCCAAACTAACATCACTCCACCAGAAGATGACGAGTGTGACATTTTTCAAAATGTCACGGTTTTTAACAATGTCATTTGACTGGAAAGCAGATAGCTTTTCATAGTGAAAGTGGGACCATGAATATCTTGTAAAAGACAATTTACCACTATTAACGTCTCACAGTTTATGCCGTGTATATGGTACAAGCTATTATGCTAGTGAAAGTAGGCACCAAGACCACAAATAGGAACATGCAATTTCACAATCATGATATGAGGCATAAAACAGATTTTCATATGGTCAACAGAAGATTAACTTTAACAACAAAAACCTCTGATTTCAAAGGGACCACTTGCAAATGATTATTAGAGTTTCACTGGAGATACGTTTAAAAGGCAACTTAAAAAGTGCCTCATACTTAACTGAAACTATATCTTGAAATTAAAATTAATTATAATGTATGGAACAATTCTGTCATAGCAATAAATGTAGAATTAAATTGCATATAAATACTACTGAACTATGGAGTGAATTATTACAGAACTACATGAATTAAATAGCTGCACAATGGTGTGAAAAACTTCACTGTGTACACCAATAACAATGTAATTACATATTGTTGACATTGCTTACGTATGTAAAATTACGTGCTATGAACATAAAAGAAATATTCACATTGTGGTGTGTTATATTTCAAGAAAGGGTCACACATTAGGTTTATTTGTGGTATACATAACAGGTCACAGAATCTGGTAATGCAAAACATGAAAAAAGTGCTTCTGACTTTTACATTCGGATGGGTAATGAAATATTCAAGTTATTGAAGTGTGAAATAACAGTTACAGACTTTGACCATAATTTTAGCCAGTTCTACATTAAAGAGCTTCTGGATAATGTACAGAGTAAGTGAAACTAGTAACACAACTGTACCATCATATAATTAATCTGAAAATTTTTCACCAGTAGTAGTAAGAAGAACAAAATATTTGAGTTTCAAAATCAGAGGGAAGGATGAAGTCACAGACAGGCAGTAGAAAGTACAGTTTGTGTGTGCTGCAGGGTTCAGCATGGAACACAAGACATTATATACCATACTACAGAAATTGCTTCTTTGTTGTCCATAATTCAAGGCTGAACATAGCATTAACTTCAAAGGTTTTTGGATATGTAATACACTGGATCTGGTGACTTAATCGCTTGCTATGTGTATCCTGGTACTTCAGCCAGAGCATAGCTGTAGATCCCCTTCCAAACTGGTCATGTTTATAATGTGATAATAACAATTATTATTATTATTATTATTATTATTATCATCATTATTGTAATTATTTTTGCTCTTTACTTCCTCTCAATTTTGTAAACCATATACACATTTTGATGTACAAAACAGGTACATTTTGATTTGGGGCAAGGCACATACAGAAATAAAAGACATATATTTTTATATATACAGGGTGGTCCATTGATCATGATCGGGCCAAGTATCTCACGAAATAAGCGTCAAACGAAAAAACTACAAAGAACGAAACTTGTCTAGATTGAAGGGGGAAACCAGATCGCGCTATAGTTGGCCCGCTAGATGGCACTGCCATAGGTCAAATGGATATCAACTGTTTTTTAAATAGGAACCCCCATTTTTTATTACATATTCGTGAAGTATGTAAAGAAATATGAATGTTTTAGTTGGACCCCTTTTTCGCTTTGTGATTGATGGTGTTAAGTGGTAAATTCGAGGGCGAATTTCTCCGAAGAGTGGTGGAATGTTGAGTGGTACTTAAGATAGGTAAATAAATTAGTGAAATCAATGTGAAGTGAAGTAGAAATTAGAAAATAAATGGAAAACTTAGAAGAGTTACACACTGGCAAACAGTGGGCAGAGCAGAAGAGGCAATGACCGCTTGCACGTCAACACGTTCAGGAGAAGCCATCGCCCTCCCCACATAAGCAGAAGCTGTCGATTCAGCCATCAGGGCATTGCCCAACCAGCTCACGTGTTTCTCAATTGTCACATGTGATCAAAGGCACTCACCTACATTCCAAGAGCCAATGACCGACGTTAAGAAGATTCTTCGAGAAGCTTTTCAACGTGACAGAAGAGGAAATGACCATGAAGTCGTTCACTTCCAGTGAACTGAAGTAAATAAATATGCGAGATGCAGTGGGCCCGACAGTAGTTTTCAGTTCCAGTACAATTCAGTCGGTGCTGAAGACCGTCATGCAGGAGGAGATACATCGTACACAGAAGCACCAAGTCCGTTGCTGTAATGGAATAGCAAGCAGCAGCCTCACTGCCAGAAGACAGAAGCTAGAAGGTATTTGAAGACTGATTTTTACGCACCCGGGCAACTTGTGAGGATGGGAAGGAGACGGCCTTCCCCCGCCATGCTGCTCCACTGGCCGACGCACAACACTGACAAATGCGGCCCATAGAGAAGAGAAACACTGGGATGCCACATCCAAGGTATCACCATCCGATTCACGACTTCGTTCTCAATAATTAAACGTGCCATCTCAAGATGCGCGGCTCCAGTCAACTGTGCGAAACAGCAACACGAGATATACACCGCCAGGCGTAATCAGATGCCACCGCCCACACAGCAGAAGGCTTCACAGACGACACAGCTGCTGCTCTCCCAGCCAGAACAATCCAGTAAGGAAACTGTAGTACAAAACTTTCAATAAAAGTTATCTTATGTAAGAATGCTGTTTCTTTCTACCTCATACCCAAGCCAAGGAAGAACCCACCCTGCCCACATGTTGTTCAGAGAAAAAGTAATTTATTTAGTGTTTTTCACCCTGTCATAATGCTTTAGAATCAAATGCCCTTTGCAGTAATGCTCATCCTGACAACTGAATAGCCTCAAAAGAGAGCACCCAGTTACATTTGGTGTCAGAGAAAAAACCCTTGGCTCAATATGCGGTGTGAATGACAGTCCCTGAAAGTCCACAGTTAGTATTGTTTAATGTGTGAAAGGATAGAGGATTGCATAGCATTCGTAATATTTTCTTTATTTATTTAGAAGTGTATTTTCTCTCATAATTTTAAGAGTTTGCCGAAAATATTTAAACATCTTTTTAATTCAGTGTAGTAATATTGTGTAACTAATAGTTTGTAAAATGATGACATGAAATCGTACGAAGTCAGAGTCAGCACCACAAGCAGTTTCTACTGAGGAAGCTATTCAGAGTTAATCAAATAGCACAGCTTAAAAATGATAATAATGCATTATTTAAACAGTTGTGTGGGGTTAGGCAAACCGGTTCAATCCCTCTCACCCTAGATTCCTCAGCAGCAGCCTTGGTAACTCCTTTTTGAGGTAAACCTGGCGAGGACATAACAGCCTTTTTTGATGATTTAGTAGCAGCTGCAAAGTTAGGATCATGGTCAGATGAACAGCTCTTACAAATGACAAAGTTAAGATTGATAGGAGAGGCTAAAACACAGGTATTATATGAAGAATTACGGAATGCTCCAACATTTGAGGAATTGAAGAAAGGATTACTTAAACATTTTCAAGAACAGAACAGCTGTAGATTTTATAGAGAAAAATTAAAGACTATCACTCAGAGGCAAAATGAGTCATTAGAAAGCTTTGTAAATAGGATTAGAAAAGTTAATATTAACACCTATCAGTTGACAACTAGTGATGAAGCAAATAAAGTTATTTTACAAGAGGCAGAAGCTAGAGCTCTGGATACATTTTTATGTGGGTTACCTCCTGAAACGTCCCGTCGTGTCAGGGCAGAGTTTCCTAAAAATTTAGCGGAAGCTGTATCTGTGGCGACGGCTTTCGAAGAAATAGACATTGCCACCAGATACAAATAGAAGCGAAATGTATTTTCAGCAGGAGTACGATGTTTTAGGTGTGATCGACAGGGACATATAGCAAAAAACTGCAGACAACCTCAATGCACTAATTGTCAAAGAATAGGTCACACATTCAAGGAATGCAGGTCTACGAAAGTTTTTGGAAATAGAAATCAGTTAAACTCAAACGGGAATGTTGGAGCTGCTGCCAGGCGTTCCCAATAAAATTTCATGCCATTAAGGCGAATGTGAAGGTGGAATGCTGGTTATCTGCTACCATACAGGATAAAGAGGCAATGATACTGGTGGATACAGGTGCAGACGTATCAATAGTGAGTAATGAATGCATTGGAGAAAAGAAATATGACCCTCCAAGGTACAGATTGAGTGGGGTAGGAGGAGATACAGTGAAGTCATTAGGATGTACATCATTGATTTTCTACATTCACGGTGTACAATTTCAAGAAGATGTAGAAGTGGTCTTAGAGCTGGATTTCCTGAATAAACATCACGCTAAAATCGACCTCAGACAGCAAACTGTAGAACTTAGCGGAATAGTGTTTTAGCTAGGTGACACTGCTGCAAAGGGCCTGCTGCCGCAAGATTTCCCCAACCGGAAGGCGAAATCAACTACACTGCGTGCAACGTCCTTGAAGATTGATTCGCGGGATAAGATACCATTTGGCTCAGGAAAACTTTTCTGGATGACCGTTGACCCCGAGGTACCTACAGATACAGTGTGTCTAATAGAGTCATTAGAGGAAAATGAGAAATTAGATGTATCACATTGTTTTGTACGTAGAAGTGTTGTATGGGTTCAAGACGTTGAGGGAGAAAGAAAAGTACCGGTACATATTGACAATTTCGGAGTGGAGGACAAAGAGTTGCATAAGGGAATATTAGTAGCTACAGTCAGTACTTTTGAAGAAGAAGATTTCATTTGGTCAGATATTACTGATTGTCAGAAACCAGACGCCTATAAAACCGCATTATGCCAGAAGATTGAGCATTTGAAAGAAAATGATAGAGACACGATAGAAGCAGTTTTAGTTGAGTTCCAAGATTTATTTAATGCAGAAGGTCTACTGCCAGAAACAGATATCACTCAGCATAGGATCCCAACAGGAAATAGCCCCCCAGTTTATAGGAAGCCTTATAGAGTTCCGCATCACTTGCAGCCAGTACTGGATGAATTTTTAGAACAGCACCTAAAGATGGAATTATAGAATATTCTGATTCGCCTTATAATTCAAATATTGTAGTTATTCCAAAGAAGTCTCCCGATGGTACGAAACGATATAGATTTTGTTGTGACTACAGACACCTTAACAAACAAACTATCTCAGATGTTTATCCTCTTCCAAACATTACAGATATCATTGACAGTTTGGGTAACAGTAAATACTTTTCAACAATCGATTTACGTAGCGAATATCATCAATTGGAAGTTGCACCTGGAGATAGGCATAAAACAGCATTTTCTACCCCTGGAGGCCACTGGCAATATAAAAGAATGCCTTTCGGTTTGAAAAACGCCCCAGCAACTTTTCAAAGACTACTCGATGCAGTATTGCGAGGACTCAGAACTCAGCAATGTTGTGTATATCTAGACGATATTATTGTATTCTCCAAAGACATTACTGAACATGTTGTGCGTCTGCGTAATGTTTTTCAGAGACTTAGAAAAGCTAAATTAACATTAAACATGGAAAAATATAGTCTTGCATTGACAGAGGTTACATACCTAGGGCATGTCATTAGTGAAAGAGGAATTAAAACAGATCCTCGATTAATTTCGGCAGTTAAGGACTTCCCAACACCACAATGCGTTAAGGAAGTACAAAGTTTCATTGGTCTCGCATCATATTACCGAAAATATGTTCAAAATTTTGCTGAAATTGCCCAACCCTTAAACCCACTATTGAAAAAGGGTGCAAAATTTCATTGGTCTGAAGATTGTGAATCAGCATTTCAAACCCTTAAAGATGAGTTAACACACAGTCCAGTATTAGGCTACCCAGATTATAATAAAGTATTTATTTTATCCTGTGACATAAGTGGTCATTCAGTAGGAGTTGTTTTGAGTCAGAATATTACTGCCGCGGAACACCCCATAGCCTATGCTTCGAGACAACTAACAATGGCAGAAAGAAATTATTCCACAACGGAGAAAAAATTGTTAACTGTTATTAATGGCATCAAATACTTTAAATGCTACTTGTATGGTAGGAAATTCAAGGTTATTACGGATCACGCAGCTTTAAAATGGATGCTTGGGTTAAAGGATCCATCTAGCCGTCTCACCCATTGGACCCTATGTCTTTCTTAAATGGATTTCGAAGTTATCCATAAACCAGGCAAAAAACACACGAATGCAGATTGCCTAAGTCGGAAAATAGCACTTTTGGAAGCAACAGGCGAGATACTGAGGACTGGAGAAAGGCACAAGATGAGGATACAAAATGCAAAAAATACACAACTCAAAAACAATTTTCCTTTGAAGATGGTGTATTATGCCGTAAAACAAAACTTGGACCTTAGACAAGAGATAATGGCAGAGGCCCACGATCATATCCTTGCAGGACATGGTGGACAGCGGACAACCGAAAGACGCGTAGCAGAGCGATTTTGGTGGCAAACCAGAAAGCAGGATGTTGCGTAGTACGTTCGTAATTGCATTGTGTGTGCACAATGAGATGAACTTTCTCGTTTAAAAATACCCTTACAGAGACTCCCTGAGGTTTCATGCTCATTTCAAATCTGCGGAGTAGATATTTACAGACCATTTCATAAAGCACCTGCTGGTAATAAGTATGTTCTTACGATTATAGATCACTTTTCACGCTATGTAGCTAGCTATGGTGAGTCTCCCAGATCAGCAAGCAAATACAGCTGCCCAGGCTTTAGTTAACAACTGGATACTTAAATTTGGTGTACCTGAAGCTATTATCACAGATCAGGGATCTAATTTTATGTCTGAATTAATGAAACAGCTATGCCACTTACTAAAAATACGTCAATTACACACAACTCCGTTACACCCTCGGTGTAACAGACGCTCAGAAAGAGTTAATCGGACAATTGGCAAGATGCTTAGTTATTATATTAACGAACAACATTCTAATTGGGATACGTATTTACGCCAAAACACATGAAGCAACTGGCATGTCACCTTATGAAGTGGTCTATGGGAGAAAAATGCCGTCCCCTTTTGATGTAATCAGGCAGAAAAACGGAAATGTTGGAGAAACAGTAAAAGATTTTTGTCGAATGATGAAGGGTGTATGGAAAAAGGTTCAAAAGTCTAATACAAAGGCTTTGGAACGACAGGAAAGATTAGGTAATGCCCAAGCTAAATATCCAAATCACAAAATCAGTCAGTGGGTGATGCTGTCAACCCCATACATTGCAAAAGGAAAAATGAAGAAATTAGTGATAAATTACAGAGGCCCTTATCAAATTATTGAGATCACGTCACCAGTCAACGTTAAACTGCAACTGCCCACCCGAACTACTATTGTCCATGCAAATCATTTAAAACCTTTTAAGGGCGCTCCAGATGTAATTCCTTCAACAATAGTGTCTGCTTTTCCGAAGGGTGAAGGAAGTGCCCGAAAAGGAAAAAGAGTGGCCACGCCAGCACAACATACAGGCATGGCACCATACAGTCTTCGACCAAGGGTGCAAATGTCCTAGTTGAATCATAGTAGACTGTGGATAGTATACAAATGTAAATAATTACTAAATGATAATGGTTTATTTTTTAAGAAAAAAAAGTTGAACATAGAAACATGTAGATCTTGTAGTTAACAATGTATTCCTTCTTTTCTTTCCTCTAATTTTTTAAAACCTAACCTGCCTCAATGACTCCCGTGACAATTCCCTTCTGAAGTCATTAGAGATGTTCATAAACTCACAGCAAGGCAAAATTGATGCCAATGTTATGATGCAACATGTCTTAAAGTTAAAAAGTGAACACAAAACTAAAATTATAATGCTAGGAACGGGTATGTCTGGAACCTTTGTGTTGGTGTCTCTGCTTTGTACAGTTTTGTTTTATTTAAGATGAAAAAATAAGCCAAATAATAATATACCACTTCATCAAATCCCTGTTAATTGGATACCACACTCTTAACTGGTGTACTTCAGTGGTTATTTGTGAGCATTAGTGTATTAATTTTGTTTATTGTACTTCAGTCTTTATTAAACAGTCTCATGTTAAAATAAACAATACTGTAGAACAGATATTCTTGCATTAACATAGGGTAGATTAAACAGATGTCGCTATGTAATTTTCTAAGTGAAAAATCTATTTTTGTTTATTCATTGTCATCAAGATTTTTTACACTTATTATAAAAATTTATGTGTGAACTATGTGATTCATGAGCGTACAGTGCTTTAGTAAAGTGATAAAGTATTTTCAACATACTTAATGTAAAGCGTGTGTAATTGTCTAAATCGAGAGTTTTCATTACTTGTGTTAGTGCTTTTGCCATGTGAAGAGTGGAGGAATATTGAGTGGTAAATTTGAGGGCGAATTTCTCCGAAGAGTGGAGGAATGTTGAGTGGTACTTCAAGATAGGTAAATAAATTAGTGAAATCAATGTGAAGTGAAGTAGAAATTAGAAAATAAATGAAAAACTTAGAAGAGTTACACACTGGCAAACAGTGGGCAGAGCAGATGAGGCAATGACCGCTTGCAAGTCAGCACGTTCAGGAGAAGCCATCGACCTCCCCACATAAGCGGAAGCTGTCGATTCAGCCGACAGGGCATCGCCCGACCAGCTCTTATGTTTCACAATTGTCACATGTGATCAAAGGCACTTGCCTACATTCCAAGGGCCAATGACCGATGTTACGAAGATTCTTCGAGAAGCTTTTCAACGTGACAGAAGAGGCAATGACCAGCTCACGTGTTTCTCAATTGTCACATGTGATCAAAGGCCCTCGCCTACATTCCAAGAGCCAATGACCGATGTTACGAAGATTCTTCGAGAAGCTTGTCAATGTGACAGAAGAGGAAATGACCGTGAAGTCGTTCACCTCCAGTGAGCTGAAGTAAATAAATACGCGAGACGCAGTGGGCCTGACAGTAGTTTTCAGTTCCAGTACAGTTCAGTCGGTGTTGAAGACCGTCATGCAGGAAGAGACTACATCGTACACAGAAGCACCAAGTCCGCCGCTATAATGGAATAGCAAGCAGCAGCCTCACCACCAGAAGACAGAAACTAGAAGATATTTGAAGACTGATTTTTACGCACCCAGGTGACTCGTGAGGATGGGAAGGAGACGGCCTCCCATCAGCAGTCACCTGTGAGCTGGGAAGAAGATCTGATAGCCGAAGACTGGCAAGCTGGAGTCTGTTGTTCAAGTCCGGGACACTGGCCTTCCCCCACCACGCCGCTCCACTGGCTGACGCACAACACTGACACACGCGGCCCATAGAGAAGAGAAACACTGGGACGCCACATCTGAGGTATCACCATCCGATTCACGATTCGTTCTCAGTAATTAAATGGGCCATCTCAAGATGCACGTCTCCAGTCAACTGGGGAAAACAGCGACATGAGATATACACCACCAAGTGTAATCAGACGCCGCCGCCCACGCAGCTGGAGGCTTCACAGACGACACAGCTGCCGCTCTCCCAGCCAGAACAATCCAGTAAGGAAACCATTGTACAAAACTTTCAATAAAAGTTATCTTATGTATCAATGCTATTTCATTCTACCTCATACTCGAGCCAAGGAAGAACCCACCCTGCCCACATGTTGTTCAGAGAGAAAAAGTAATTTATTTAGTGTTTTTCACCCTGTCATAATGCTTTAGAATCAAACGCCCTTTGCAGTAATGCTCATCCTGACAATTGACTAGCATCAAAAGAGAGCACCCAGTTACAGTGGCGCTGTAATAGTCACAAACACATGGTGCACAATTTTAGACATACAGTTGGTAACAGGTAGGTTTTTAAATTAAAATACAGAACGTAGGTATGTTTGAACATTTTATTTCGATTGTCCCAATGTGATACATGTACCTTTGTGAACTTATCATTTCTGAGAACGCATGCTGTCACGGCGTGATTACCTGTAAATGCCACATTAATGCAACAAATGCTCAAAATTATGTCCGTCAACCTCAATGCATTTGGCAATACGTGTAACGACATTCCTCTCAACGACGAATAGTTTGCCTTCCGTAATGTTCGCACATGCATTGACAATGCGCTGACGCATGTAGTCAGGTGTTGTCGGTGGATCATGATAGCAAATATCACTCAACTTTCCTCACAGAAAGAAATCCGGGGATGTCAGATCTGGTGAACATGCAGGCCGTGGTATGGTGCTTCGACAACCAATCCACCTGTCATGAAATATGCTCTTCAATACCGCTTCAACCGCACGCGAGCTATGTGCCGGACATCCATCATGTTGGAAGTACATCGCCATTCTGTCATGCAGTGAAACATTTTGTAGTAACATCGGTACAACATTACGTAGGAAATCAGCATACATTGCACCATTTAGATTGACATCGATAAAATGGGGGCCAATTATCCTTCCTCCCATAATGCCACACCATACTTTAACCCGCCAAGGTCACTGATGTTCCACTTGTCGGAGCCATCGTGGATTTTCCATTACCCAATAGTGCATATTTTGCCGGTTTATGTTACCGCTGTTGGTGAATAATGCTTTGACGCTAAATAGAACGCGTGCAAAAAATCTGTCATCATCCCATAATTTCTCTTGTGCCCAGTGGCAGAACTGTACACAACATTCAAAGTCATCGCCACGCAATTCCTGGTGCATAGAAAAATGGTATGGGTGCAATTGATGTTGAGGTAGCATTCTCAACACCGACGTTTTTGACATTCCCGATTCTCGTGCAGTTTGTCTGCTACTGATGTGTGGATTAACCGCGACAGCAGCTTAAACACCTACATCTACATCTACATCCACATCCATACTCCGCAAGCCACCTGACGGTGTGTGGTGGAGGGTACCCTGAGTACCTCTATCGGTTCTCCCTTCTATTCCCGTCTCGTATTTTTCGTGGAAAGAAGGATTGTTGGTATGCTTCTGTGTGGGCTCTAATCTCTCTGATTTTATCCTCATGGTCTCTTCGCAAGATATACGTAGGAGGGAGCAATATACTGCTTGACTCTTCAGTGAAGGTATGTTCTCGAAAATTTAACAAAAGCTCGTACCGAGCTACTGAGCGTCTCTCCTACTTGGACATCATCATTTGTTGCAGGTCGTGGTTGACGTTTCACATGTGGATGAACACTTACTGTTTTCTTAAACAACGTAACTATCCGGCGAACGGTCCGGACACCTGGATGATGTCTTCCAGGATACCGAGCAGCATACATAGCACACACACCCGTAGGGCATTTTGATCACAATAACCATATATCAACATGATATCAACCTTTTCTGCAATTGGTAAATGGTCCATTTTAACACAGGTAATGCATCACGAAGCAAATACCGTCCGCACTGGTGCAATGTTACGTGATACCACATACTTATACGTTTGTGACTATTACAGCGCCATCTATCAAAAGCGAAAAAAGGGGTTCAACTAAAACATTCATATTTCTTTACGTACTACATGAATATGTAATAAAAAATGGGGGGGTTCCTATTTAAAAAAAACGCAGTTGATATCTGTTTGACCTATGGCAGCACCATCTAGTGGGGCAACCATAGCGCCATCAGGTTTCCCCCTTCAAGCTAGACGAGTTTCGTTCTTTGTAGTTGTTTTGTTTGACGCTTATTTCGTGAGATATTTGGCCTGGTCACTATCAATATATGCTGATGGAATAGATAAAAAACCTTATATGAAGACATACTGAATTGAATTGGTGAGAACAGAAATTTATTGCAAAACTTGACTAAAAGAAGGGATTGGTTGATAGGATTCATCCTAAGGCACCAAGGAATAGTTTATTTAGTAATGGTGGACACTATGGGTAGACGGAGTGACTGTTAAGGGAGACCAAGGCTTGATTACACTAAGTAGGTTCAAATGGATGTAACCTGCATTAACAATGCAGTAATGAAGATACTTGCACAATTTAGACTTGGTTGGAGAGCTACATCAAGTCAATACTGAAGAGCAGAACAACAACAGATACAAAATGTGTATTTCTTAGATTTTGTATTATTGCTTATTTCTTTTAACAAAAATATTCCTGGCCATGTGTTGCTGTGCCTCAGTCTGGTTAAATTGATAGGACATAAAAAAGAAAGCACATGTTTCTAATATGTATGGGAATTGAATTTACATCCCAATCTATCTCTGTCCATCTCCTCCTCCACCTCTCCCTGTCCATCATCTCCCCCCCCCCCCCTCCCTCAGTCCATCTTCTCCTTCCCCACCTTTCTCCATCTCTTCTCCTGCCCCTCTCTCTTCATCTCCTCCTGCTTCCCTCTCTCCATCTCCTCCTGCCCCCCTCTCTCTCTGTCTATAACAGCCTACCCTTTCTTTGTTCATTTTCTCCTCCCGCCCCTCTCTCTATCTCCTCCTGCCACTTCTCTCTCCCAATTTCTCCATCCATCACCTCCCTCCTTTTTATGTCCACCCCTCCCCCCCCAGTCCATCTTCTCCTTTTTCCTTCCTCTGTCAATCTCCTCCTCCCCACTCTCAGGCCTTGAGCCTTGTTTATCGTTATTGCAAATTCAGGTTTTGTAGTAGTACTCTAATGATAAGACATAAATACAAGTTCCCTGTTTGCTAACAATGTCTCACTATTATATACTTTATATGTATTAAAAATACAGAGCCTCTATGTCTTTATATGTTTAGTACAGCAACATGTAAAAATTTGAAGTAAATATGTCGCAAAATTTTCAAGAGTTTTGGTAACATACCATATACATTTATATTTGATATATATTAAAAATAGATATATAAAAACTCAGGCGTATTCACACACAATGTTGTGTCAAAATTTCGAAGCATTTGGTGGAGAACTTTCAGATATTTAACATTTTGAACAAACAAACATTTACATTTTTTAGTACAAAGATGTAAATGTTCATTTGTTGAAAATCTTAAATTGCAAAAAGTGCTTCACCAATTGCTTTGAAATTTTGACACAAAGTTGGATTTGAATACGCATGAGTTTTTATATACGTATGCGGGTGCCATGTGGTGTGTGTGTGTGTGTGTGTGTGTGTGTGTGTGTGTGTGTGTGTGTGTGTCACACCAGTAGATATATAAAAACACGGTCGTATTCAAATGCAACATTGTGTCAAAATTTCAAAGGAATTGGTAACGAACTTTTGGAGATATATGATTTTGAACAAATGAACATTTACATTTTTATTTATGTTCCTGAATTTGGTAATTTCATGATTGCTTCATTTTATAATTGTACATGCCATGCTATTTTTACATCAAAAGTTCCTTCTCTACAATAAGAAGGGTCAATTATTGTAAGCTGACTTTGAGAACTGCTTAAACTGTAGTATCTCCAACTACTCTGATACTCTGCAAACCATTGCTTGGTACGTTGTAGCGGGTACTGCCCACTGAATCACATGTTAGAGATTCTTTGTGTTTCATTCTTGTATGGAGTGTAGGAAGACTGACTACTTAAATGCTTTTATACATTTACATGTGGAAAGATGCAGGGCATCCTCCCTCACCACAACTTCTCATTTGGATCTGCCATTAATACCGCTTGCACTGTACTTCTTCTTGCCATGCTCCTCTAAATTAATTTTTTTCTTCTTTGTCTGCAATTTCTCTTAAGATTTTGCTCATTCCATTTTCTTTCTCAGTGTTGAAGCCATAAGTAATAAAATGATGCTGCAAAGACATCCGAATGCGCAGGTTCATTCTTTCGTTTGGTAGAAAACTTTATGATTTCTTTCCTGCATTTATGTGGTGCTGGGCAGTAGTCAGTGGTCTTATCTCTGTCGTATCACTGAAGCCATTGAGAACAACAGATAGGAAAGTAGGACTGATGCAGTCATCCCTTAAGTATAACCTACATAGACTAGGTCTATGATGCACTGGTTGAAATAAAACTAAAAAACTCCTTCTGAACAAGCCTTAGAAAGCCCAATGGTACCAATCAACCCCTGTGCCATCCTCAGCTGATAGATCTCACTGGATACGAATATGGGGGATCAGCCGGTTACTCCCCTGGCCGTTGTCAGTTTTCATGATCAGAGTTGTTACTTCTCAATCAAGTAGCTCCTCAATTAGCCTCATCAGAGTTGAGTGCACCCCAAATGCCAACAGCACTCAGCAGACCTGGACAGTCACCCATCCAAGTGCTAACTAGGCTTGACTGTGCTAAATTTTGGTGATCTGATGGGAACTGATGTTACCACTGCACAAGACCATTAACATGGTTGAAATAAAGGAAGATGAAAATATGGATAGTTGCACATGAAGCTGGAAGTTTGGCAAACCTTATCTGTGATTTTACATTTCTCTGTTATGTGGTGATATTGTATGATATATTACTCCACATTAATGTTCTCAGTAACATCTGTATTACCATAGATATATCGAAAGCCATACACTTACTTGAAAATGCAACAGAGTATTCAACAAACTACCGAAAGGACCTCAAATTCCAAGATTAGCCACTATACAAGAAGAAACTGATAACCCAACTTGATACAGAAAACCCGACTGTAGGTGCTACAATGCAGATATGAAAGAGACAGAAGAAGAAACAGTTCCAGTATGAGGGAGAAGATGAGAACAGAACAGAATAGAAGTTTATTGCCTTGTAACATAAAATTTAAAGTCACTTGCCAAATCACAAAAACTGGTTTACAGTTTTTCTTATAATATTGTTAATATAATATACTGAAGTGTATAATTAATTCATTAAGCAATTAATAATTTTTCTTAGAAAGTATTGAACTTTTAAAAATTAACAGTCCTAAGGACTTGCTCTCTCCTGTTCAAATTTTCAGATTGTCATTTATGAATTCTTCTACTGAATAGTAACATTTCTGCACTAGTTTCTCATGTAAGGTTTTTTTCAGCATTTCTAAATTTATACTGAGCAATTCTCTTCCATTCACTTCGTTATAAATTTTCATACCCATATACTGTGGAGTCTGAGCATAAATTTTTAAACAGTGGGTGGGCAGCATACAATTATTTTGATTTCTGTTGTTGTAATCATGTTGAAAATGATTTGCTACAAATAAATCAGGGTTAAATTTTTTAGGAGTGGGCGACATGATTTTCTTCCTCATACATTGTGCATATTTCTAACGATGATTTTCCGAAGTTTTAATATTTGACACACATGGTTTGAGTTACCTCAAAGTATAATTCCATGCCTCATGCAAAGACTCGAAGTAGAGAAAATTCAAGATACAGAATTGCAGTACAAACTAGAATTATACTTTAAAATACTGGATGTTATAATATGTGCTCTCGGTGAGAGATTTCAGTAGCTTAAAAGTCACAGTGAGCTTTTTGATTTTTTGTATGACATTAGTAAAATTAAAGACATGTCACCTGACATTCTAAGTCATAACGATTCCCAACTGACAGGCTAAGGACGCCAGTCTTGTCAATTTTAAAGATGCACTTAAATTGGTCTCAACATTGGTAAAGCCTGGTAACACACCAAGAGAAACTTTGAAAGTCATACAAAGAGTATGGCTTTGTGTGCAAAGCGAGTATAGCCATATGAATTCTGCTAACACAACTGGTGACAATGGCAAGTGGGAAAAAAAGTTTTTTGAAGCTTAAACAGATTACAATCTACCTGTCGTCAACAATGGACCACAGGCACAACTGTGTGGGCTGGCAACAGTGTTGACTAAACCAGAGTTAGTTGGATGTTTGGATTTCACTGAAGTCACAGGAGTTCACTGATGCCATAGCAAGAAAAATATTTGTAACACGCCGGCCGAAGTGGCCATGCGGTTAAAGGCGCTGCAGTCTGGAACCGCAAGACCGCTACGGTTGCAGGTTCGAATCCTGCCTCGGGCATGGATGTTTGTGATGTCCTTAAGTTAGTTAGGTTTAACTAGTTCTAAGTTCTAGGGGACTAATGACCTCAGCAGTTGAGTCCCATAGTGCTCAGAGCCATTTGAGCCATATTTGTAACAAGGCAAGTGTGTAAACATATGTTTATCATTAAATTTAGTTTTGATTTATTTATGCATGTCGTGCATTTTCATTGATTTATTTAATAAAAATTTGCTGTAGGGTAGGCCTTCATTTATTTGGTCTAACAGCAAAAAGGTTGCCAATGTCACCCACCCATGCAAACTCAGTGTTGGAGGTGCTATTTCACATACCACAGTTTGTATACTTTTCCTTATTTGCTGATACCCATAGTTCTGCTCAGACCTCATTTAAATAATTTCTGGTGTTCAATGCCTTTTGCAACTTCTGCAAACAAATGCGATCTACTTCTCTTCAGCATGGCAGTGAACAGTCGTTCGGTTTGCAGTGAGCAGGTGTGCATTTATTTCTTTGTCTTCATGGTCTGCTTCAAATATGTACCATACGTGAAGATAAATTTTTATGTAAACACATGCTTTCATGACTCTTGAGTGTTATTTACACCACAGCAAGCAATTGATATGAAGTGGAAACTATGAGCATTGAAAGTACTGTGAGAACTCTACTTTGCCTCTACTCTCCACTTGTCACACTCCCTACAACAGTCATGGTGCCCCCTCTCCGCACCACATGCTCACCTCTGCTCAGGGAATGAGAAAAACTGAACAGATTTTTGCTATAAACTCTGCAAGTGACATAACTTTATTTTGATTGACGTAATTAATTTTGGAGTTATAACTCAAAATGTGTTACACTTAAAACATTTCACTTCTGCTTCAATGACTAGTACTCCATACTTGGCTTTTGTCTTACAGACATATTCTCAAAAGAAAGATGTACGAGTGTGTGTGATATGTGAAAATAAGAAGTCACAGATGAATGACACTGTGAAAAAGGTTGACTACCTGTGAAAAAGTAAGGAGGGGGATGGGATCTTTAAAATTTTTGAATGGGGTGGCAAAATTTCTGGGTCTAGTTCTGCTCATCAATTACAAAGAAAGTATTGATTGCAAAAAGGTGAGCAGTAAAAATAATATGTGGTATTCACCTGCAGTCGTCATATAGGAACTTCTTCAGAAGAGAGGCATTTCACTAAGGAAATTCATTACACATAATCCATTACAATTTGAGAAGAATAGTGATGTCCATACCTATAACACCAGAGGAAATAATGACCTATTTTACCCATAATTAAAACCATCTGTGACTCGAAAGGAGTTCAACATGCAACATTATTTACCCAATATCATAAAATGTGTGGCAGTTAGCAACACAAAGTTTTAAATCTAACCTTAACTTTGTCTCAGGCAGTTCTTTTTATTCCATGGACAAATTTTTATTCAAAATCTGGTAGCTGGGAAAAAAGCTAGTTTTTAAGCGTAGTTGCAAGATTAGGACTAAAACGTTACATCTACATCTATGTGATCTGTTCGCAATAAAGTGCCTGGCAGAAGGTTCAATGAACCACCTTCATGCTGTCTCTCTACCGTTCTACTCTCGAACGGCAAGCAGGAAAAACAAGCACTTAAATTTTTCCATGCGAGCCTTGACACTCTGGGATGATACTGGCATTGAAACAGAGGATGGCACATGTAAAGCTGAAATACTAAACGCCTTTTTCCGGAAGACCACACTGCAGTTCCTTCTCTAAATCCTCGTACGAACGAAAAAAATGGCTGACATCGAAATAAGTGCCCAAGGAATAGAAAAGCAACTGAAATCACTCAACAGAGGAAAGTCCACTGGACCTGATGGGATACCAGTTCGATTTTACACAGAGTACGCGAAAGAACTTGCCCCCTTCTAACAACCGTGTACTGCAAGTCTCTAGAGGAACGTAAGATTCCAAATGATTGGAAAAGAGCACAGGTAGTCCCAGTTTTCAAGAAGGTCGTCGAGCAGATGCGCAAAACTATAGGCCTATATCTCTGACATTGATCTGTTGTAGAATTTTAGAACATGTTTTTTGCTGGCGTATCATGTCATTTCTGAAAACCCATAATCTACTCTGTAGGAATCAACATGGATTCCGGAAACAGTGATCGTGTGAGACCCAACTCGCTTTATTTGTTCATGAGTCCCAGAAAATATTACATACAGGCTCTCAGGTAGATGCCATTTTCCTTGACTTCCGGAAAGCGTTCGATACAGTTCCACACTGTTGTCTGATAAACAAAGTAAGAGCTTACGGAATATCAGACCAGCTGTGTGGCTGGATTGAAGAGTTTTTAGCAAACAGAACACAGCATGTTGTTCTCAATGGAGAGAAGTCTACAGACGTTAAAGTAACCACTGGCGAGCCACAGGGGAGTGTTATTGGTTTTCAGAATATATATAAATGACCTAGTAGATAGTGTCGGAAGTTCCATGCGGCTTTTCACGGATGATGCTGTAGTATACAGAGAAGTTGCAGCATTAGAAAATTGCAGCGAAATGCAGGAAGATCTGCAGCAGATAGGCACTTGGTGCAGGGAGTGGCAACTGACCTTTAACATAGGCAAATGTAATGTATTGCGAATACATAGAAAGAAGGATGCTTTATTGTATGATTATATGACAGCGGAACAAACACTGGTAGCAGTTACTTCTGTAAAATATCTGGAAGTATGTGTATGGAATGATTTGAAGTGGAATGATCATATAAAATTAATTGTTGGTAAGGTGGGTGCCAGGTTGAGATTCATTGGGAGAGTCCTTAGAAAATGTAGTCCATCAACAAAGGAGGTGGCTTACAAAACACTCATTGGACCTATGCTTGAGTATAGCTCATAAGTGTGGGATCTGTACCAGGTTGGGTCAACAGAGAAGATAGAGAAGATCGAAAGAAGAGCAGCGCGTTTTGTCACAGGGTTATTTGGTAAGCGTTATAGCGTTATGGGGATGTTTAGCAAACTCAAGTGGCAGACTCTGCAAGAGAGGCGCTCTGCATCGCTGTGTAGCTTGCTGTCCAGGTTTTGAGAGGGTGTGTTTCTGGATGAGGTATCGAATATATTGCTTCCCCCTACTTATACCTCCCGAGGAGATCATGAATGTAAAATTAGAGAAATTCGAGCGCGCATGGAGGTTTTTCAGCTGTTGTTCTTCCTGCAAACCATACGCAACTGGAACACGAAAGGGAGGTAATGACAATGGCACGTAAAGTGCCCCTGCCACACACCATTGGGTGGCTTGCGGAGTATAAATGTAGATGCAGATTTCTCTTATTTTATCATGATGATCATTTCTCCCTATGTAGGTGGGTGCCAACAGAATGTTTTCGCAATCAGAGGAGAAAACTGGTGATTAAAATTTCATGAGAAGATTCTGTCGCAACGAAAAACGCCTTTGTTTTAATGATTGCCACTCCAATCCACATATCATGTCTGTGACCTATTTCGCGATAATATAAAATGAGCTGCCCTTCTTTGTACTTTTTTGATGTCATCCGTCAGTCCCACCTGATACGGATCCCACACCGCACAGCAGTACTCCAGAATAGGGCAGACAAGCGAAGTGTAAGCAGTCTTTTTGGTAGACCTGTTGCACATTCTAAGAGTTCTGCCAATGAATCACAGTCTTTGGTTTGCTCTACCAACAATATTATCTATGTGATCATTCCAATTTAGGTTATTTGTAATTGTAATCCCTAAGTATTTAGTTGAATTTACAGCCCTCAGATTTGTGTGACTTATCACATAATCGAAATTTAGCTGATTTCTTTTAGTACTCATGTGAATAACTTTGCACTTTTCTTTATTCAGGGTCAATTGCCACTTTTAGCACCATACAGATATCTTATCTACATCATTTTGCAAGTTGTTACATGTTCATAAATGTTAACACCGATCATGTAATGATCGTACAATATGCATTAGATGAGTATGTGCCAAGCAAGATCATAAGAGATGGAAAAGAACCACCGTCGTACAACAACCGAGTTAGAAAACTGCTACGGAAGCAAAGGGAACTTTATAGCAAACGTAAACATTGCCAAAGCCTTGCAGACAAACGAAAATTATACGAAGCGAAATGTAGTGAGAGGAGGGCTACGTGAGAGGTGTTCAATGAATTCGAAAGTGACGTTCTATGTACTGACTTGGCAGAATATCCTAAGAAATTTTGGTCTTATGTCAAAGCGATAGGTGGATCAAAACAAAATGTCCAGACACTCTGTGACCAAAATTGTACTGAAACAGAGGATGACAGACTAAAGGCTGAAATACTAAATGTCTTTTTCCAAAGCTGTTCCACAGAGGAAGACTGCATTGTAGTTCCTTCTCTAGATTGTCGCACAAATGACAAAATGGTAGATATCGAAGCAGATGACAGAGGGATAGAAAAACAATTAAAATTGCTCAAAAGAGGAAAGGCTGCTACACTTGATGGGATACCAGTTCAATTTTACACAGAGTACACAAAGGAACTTGCCCCTCTTCTTCTAGCGATGTACTGTAGATCTCTAGAAGAGTGTAGCATTGCAAAAGATTGGAAAAGGGCACAGGTCATCCCCGGTTTCAAGAAGGGACGTCGAACACATGTGTAGAACTATAGACCTATATCTCTAACGTCGATCAGTTGTAGAATTTTGGAACACATATTATGTTCAAGTATAATGACTTTTCTGGAGACTAGAAATCTACTCTGTAGGAATCAGCATGGGTTTCGAAAAAGACGATCGTGTGAAACCCAGCTCGCGCTATTCGTCCACGAGACTCAGAGGGTCATAGACACGGGTTCCCAGGTAGATGCCGTGTTTCTTGACTTCCGCAAGGCATTTGATACGGTTCCCCACAGTTGTTTAATGAACAAGGTAAGAGCATATGGACTATTAGACCAATTGTGTGATTGGATTGAAGAGTTCCTAGATAACAGAACGCAGCATGCCATTCTCAATGGAGAGAAGTCTTCCGAAGTAAGAGTGATTTCAGGTGTGCTGCAGGGGAGTGTCGTTGGACTGTGGCTATTCACAATATATATAAATGACCTTGTGGATAACATCGGAAGTTCACTGAGGCTTTTTGCGGATGATGCTGTAGTATATCGAGAGGTTGTAACACTGGAAAATTGTACTAAAATGCAGGAGGAGCTGCAACAAATTGACGCATGGTGCAGGGAATGGCACTTGAATCTCAATGTAGACAAGTGTAATGTGCTGTGAATACAAAGAAAGAAAGATCCTTTATCATTTAGCTACAATTTAGCAGGTCAGCAACTGGAAGCAGTTAATTCCATAAATTATCTTGGAGTAGGCATTAGGAGCGATTTAAAATGGAATGACCATATAAAATTAATCGTCAGTAAAGCAGATGCCAGACTGAGATTCACTGGAAGAATCCTAAGGAAATGCAGTCTGAAAACAAAGGAAGTGGGTTACAGTACACTTGTTTGCCCACTGCTTGAATACTGCTCACTGGTGTGGGATCTGTACCAGATAGGGTTGATAGAAGAGATAGAGAAGATCCAACGGAGAGCAGCGTGCTTCGTTACAGGATCATTTAGTAATCGCGAAAGCATTACGGAGATGATAGATAAACTCCAGTGGAAGACGGGCTTTTGTTGAAGTTTCGAGAACATACCTTCACCAAAGAGTCAAGCAGTATATTGCTCCCTCCTACATATATCTCGCAAAGAGACCATGAGGATAAAATCAGAGAGATTGGAGCCCACACAGAGGCATACCGACAATCTTTCTTTCCATGAACAATGCGAGACTGGAATAGAAGGGAGAACCGATACAGGTACTCAAGGTACCCTCTGCCACACACTGTCAGGTGGCTTGCGGAATATGGATGTAGATGTAGATGTGTGGAACATGTAATTAACCAACTAAATGTGTTATCTGATCTACCCAGCTTATCTTTAACATTAATTTGTAATAGTACTATTCAAAAACTGCTCTTCTCTTCTTGCCTGAACTATTTATCATCCACAATTCACTTCTATGCAAGAGTGCCAAGGTGACCCCCCCCCCCCCCCCCCAAAAAAAAAAAAAAAAAAAAAAAAAAAAAAAAAAAAAAAAAAAAAAAAAAAAAAAAAAAAAAAAAAAAGGTTTCAGCATAGGTTTAGAAGATTTTGTAATTTATAAAATTTATAATTTAGGTTTGACAAAAATTAAACATTACTGAAAAATATTACTTAAATGTGCAATTTAATAGCATCATTCAAAAAGAAATAAGCTGGCAGTTGTAAAATGAAAACTGCTAAAGGAATCATAGTGCCACTGCCTATGGAATAAGTTGTGGTCCCTGTGAGAATGTTGAACCTACACACTCACCATTGGAGAAACACAGGCCCATACCCACATGATGACAGTGTAAGCACGTACATGCTTCAACTGTCCACTGCACTCTGTAGTACTGAAAACAGCGAAATGGAGGCTTCAGAAGAAGAACAAAGAGATGTGGTTGTTTTCTTTACGGCAGAAGGAGTGCAGCGAACAAAATTAATTGAAGAATGGAACAATTGTACATAGAAGAGGGCATATTCATTGCAAGGGTCAAGGCGTGGTGGCATAAGCAATTAAAGAAAGGACGGATGTCACTGGCTAATGACACATGATCTGGAAAGTAACACTGCATTTTTGATACCACTGTCCAGCAGGTGAATGCACTCATTATTTAAGAAGGGCAATTTATGGTAGCATCTATCTCCATTTTCCTGTTTTCAGCACCACTGAGTAGCAGTGGACAATCAACGCATGCACGAGCTCATGCTGTCATCAAGTCCCTCAAGTGGCAAGTTCGGGGCCACATCACCCTTATAGTGACTACCCCTTCTTCCCTAGGCAATGGCAGTATGATACCTTAAGTGGTTTTCATTTTACAACATTTATTTTGTTTATTTTTGAATGACTATACTAGACTGAATGATACAAACAACTGTACTGTAGGTGCAACCACAACAGGGGAGTATCTGTGAAGAGGCCACTCTGCCTCATGGCTCCTGAAGATGTACAATACCCTTTTTAGTAGTTGCAGGGGCAATAGTATACATGACTGATTGATCTGGCCTTGTAACATCAGCCAACATGGTCTTTGCTGTGCTGATACTGCGAATGACTGAAAGCAAGGGGAAATTGCAGCCATGACCTTTTTTTCCGCTGGCATGCTGCTCTACTATGTGCTTAAATGACAAAGGCATCCTATCAGGTAAATTATTCCAGAGAAAAAATAGTATGCCATCTGGTTCGCTGCATGGATACTACTCTCTAAGCCCTCCCCCCGCCCCTCCCCCAAAACACACACATATAAACCAAAGCTCCAAAGAAACTGAAATATTCAAATACAGAGATGCATAAACAGGCAGAATACGGCACTGTGGTCGGCGATGCCTATGTAAGACAAGTGTCTGGCATAGTTAGATCGGTTACTGCTGCTGCAGTGGCAGGTTATCAAGATTTAAGTGAGTTTGAACGTGGCGTTACAGTCGGGGCATGAGTGATGGGACACAGCATCTCTGATCCTACAAGAACGAGACCAACGATGACTGAAAAGAATCGTTCAATGTGACAGAAGTGCAACCCTTCTGCAAACTGCTGCAGATTTCAATGGTGGGCCATCAACAATTGTCAGCGTGCATACCATTCAACAAAACATCATCGTTACGGGCTTTCAGCACCAAGGGTCCACGCGTGTACCTTTGATGACTGCACAACACAAAGCTTTACGCCTCGCCTGGGCCTGTCAACACCAACATTGGACTGTTGATGACTGGAAACATGTTGCCTGGTCGGATGAGTCTCATTTGAAATTGTATCAAGCGGATAGGCATGTAGGGGTATAGAGACAGCATCATGAATCCATGGCCCCTGCATATTAGCAGGGGACTGTTAAAGCTGGTGGAAGCTCTGTGATGGTGTGGGGCATGTGCAGTTGGAGGGAAATGGGACCCCTGGTATGTCTATATACGACACTGACAGGTGACATGTACGTAAGCATCCTGTCTGATCACCTGCATCCATCCATGTCCATTGTGCATTCTGACAGACTTGGGCAATTCCAGCAGGACAATGCGACACCCCACACATCCAGAATTGCTCCATAGTGGCTCCAGGAACACTCTGCTGAGTTTAAACACTTCTGCTGGCCACCAAATTCCCCAGACATAAACGTTATTGAACACATCTGGGATGCCTTGCAATGTGCTGTTCAGAAGAGATCTACACCCCCTCATACTCTTATGGATTTATGGACAGCACTGCAGAATTCATGATGTCAATTCCCTCCAGCACTACTTCAGACATTAGTTGAATCCATGCCATGTCATGTTGCATCATGGGGGCCCTACACAATATTAGGCAGATGTACCATGTGAACACTTTTACTTACTTGAGTATGGTTTATTAATAAGGGGTTGGATCCCCATTTGCCCACAATATAGTTATGATTCTTCTTGGAATACTGGCACATATGATTGTATAGTCACCAGTAGAATGTTATGCCACCCTTCGATCAGAACCTCTAACTCCTGTAGTGACAAAGGAGTCAGAAATTTTCTCTGGAATCTGCGCTCCAATACCGCCCACTAGTGTTCGATAATGTACAAGTTTGAGGACTGTGCTGGCCAGGGAAGATGCTGGAGTTCAAATGCATGTTCCTCATACCATGATTGTACTGTCCTGGCTGTATGAATGGGTGCATTATCATCCTCAAATATGACATCATTATTGGGGAACAACATCTGAATCATGGGATGCACTTGATCACCTAAAATGTTCATATAATCATTGGCTGTAACATGGTTTCAGTATAGCAGCTCATCCATGAATATTCGCTTTATGGAGTTCTTGGCAGACAGTGTCAATAGATATAAGGTCTCGAAGATGGATACTGAGCTCTGCAGTTACTTTAGACACTGTGGTTTTGTGTTGTTTTGATACAATTCGTGTTAGCGTACGACGATCTCTGTCATTTAGTTTCCTTTTGTGCCCACTATTACATTTACATGATGATGTCTTCCATGTTTTGTGGAGGCTGTCATGACTGTTGAAACAGTTACTCTTGAAACATTCAATAAGTTGGCTGTCTTGGTTACTGATGCTCCAGCTAATCGGGTCCGCACAATCTGCCCTCTTTGGAACTCTGTTAGATTTTCATTGCATGTCACCTTGGCCTCTAAATGCAGACACGAAGTGTGCACTACTCGTAAACAACCTGCACTTATGCCTAGTCCATACTGAACATGCACAGTCCTGTGCAACACATGCCAACAGTGCACAAGAAAACCATACACTGACATCTTTCTGTGCAAGCTTGGATTTCTCCAACATTATTAAAATTATCATTTCTCCCTATGTAGGTGTGCATCAAAAAATATTTTTGCATTCGGAGGAGAAAGTTGCTAATTGAAATTTCGTGAAAAGAACTTATAGCAAAGAAAAACACCTTTCTTTTAATGGCTGCCACCCCAACTCATCTACCACATCTGTGAGACTCTCTCCACTAATTCGCGATAATACAAAATGAGTTGCCCTTCTCTGAATTTTTCCTGTGTCTTCTGTCAATTCTACCTGACACAGATCCCATACCACACAGCAATATCCCAGAAGAGGATGTACAAGTGTAATGTAGATGGTCTATTTGGCAGACCTGTTGCATCTTCTAAGTGTTCTGCCATCCTTTGGAGGGCGTCCTGGTCAGGAAAAACAAAATTGGCATTCTATGGGTGGGAGCATCGAATGTTACATCCCTTAGTCAGTTAGCTAGGTTAGAGAATTTAAAAAGGGAAAGAGAGAGTTTGAAGTTAGACATAGTGGGAATTAGTGAAGTGTATCAGCAGGACGAACAGGACATCTGATCAGGTCAATCTGAGGTTATCAACAGAAAATGGGATCAGTGTATGATGAGGTAATGGAAATTACTCAAATAGTTAAAGGAGATGAAAACTGTATTGTGATGTACAATTGTTAATTCAATAAAGGAAGAAGAAAGACTGAGGGAAATGAATAAAAGAGGAAGCCGTCTAGTAGAATTTTGCACATAGCATAATTCAATCATCACCATCACTTGGTTTAAGAATCATATAAGAAGGTTGTATACACCAACGAGACCTGGGGCACTGGAGGCTCTCAGATTGATTAGATAATGGTAAGGCAGAGATTTAGAAACTAGATTTTAAACTGTAAGACATTTCCAGGAACACCTGTGGACTCTTGACAACAATTTATTGGTTTTGAACTGCAGACAAAAACTGAAGAAATTGCAAGAAAGTATGAAATTAAGATGGGATCTGTATAAATTGAAGCAAACAGAGGTTGTTGACAGTTTTACAGGGAGCATTACGCAATCTTTCACTGAAACGAGGGAAAGAAATACAACAGTAAATGAATGGGTAGCTTTGAGAGATGAAGTAGTGAAGGTAGCAGATGATCACATAAGTAAAAAGACAAGAGCTTGGATAATGCAGGAGATACTGAATTTAACTGATGAAAGTATAAAATATAAAATGCAGCAAATGAAGCAGGTGTAACCTCCAAATAGGAAGCTGTGTCAGCACTTTCCATCAGCAATCTCTACTGGAATTCGAAAGCAGATATTTTGTTAATTAACTCAGCTGTATTGATGTTTCTGCTTTATTTGACACTGAAGTCTGCTACATATTTTTCAAAATAAGATAAAGAGCTCTCATTTTACGCATTCCCGAAAGGAAATTTAAGTGAGACAAAATGGTGTTATTCTCTGAAATAATGTGAAGCACTTTAGCTTGAACGGTTTCATTTCAGTCCTCGGCTGGCAGAAATTGACAATAAGCCTGAACCTTTAGGCAGAGAGCATATTTGCTGCAGCATCCACACACCAACCTTTGAGATCCCACTATACCATAGAGGAGTCAGCAGAAAATGAGCTAGCCGTGTAGACAGCAGGTGTATGAAGCAAGTACCCTGTTGGCACATAACCTATTTGATACCTGTTAGGTAGTGCTTTCTTTATGTGCTACTTGAATGAAATGACACTGTGATAACAGAGTTCATTTACAGTCTTGGGCTGAGGGAAAGGCTTCTTCTCCCAGGCAGAAGACACGAACACGTGGGCCAAATGTACTCACTACCTCTCCCAGTTAATTTTGAAACCAGCTTTCAAGTTTTTTTTCTTTCTTTTTTTCCCCTCTCAGCCAGTTTTTTGCACCCCTCCATGTATGTGCTACTGACAGGGGCCAATCTTGTCATGGTCTTGGTGCATCCCAGTTTCCTAACATTAAAATTTCTATTTGATGTTAACATTTTTTTCTTTTTCAGAAACTCTTTTTCTTGCCATTTCCAGTCAACATTTGATATCCTCTCTAATTCAGCCATCATCACTATTGTTTTCGTTCAAATAGCAAAACTCATTTACTACTTTTAGTGTTTCGTTTACAATTCTAGTTCGCTTAGCATTGCCTGTTTTAATTCAACTACACTCCATTACCATTGTGTTACTTTTGTTGATTTTCATCTCATTTCAAGACACTACCTATTCTGTTCAACTGATCTTCAGAGTCCTTTGCCATCTCCAATAGAGTTACATCATTGACAAACCTTAAAATATGTATTACTTCTTATTGAACTTTTATTACCTTCCCCAATTTGTCCTTGGTTTTCGCTGTTAATTGCTCTTTATACAGATTGAATAACATTGGGGATAGGCTAAAAAATCTGCCTTAACTGCTTCTCAAATACTGTTACTCTTTTGTATCCTTTGACTCTTATGACTGCAGTTTGGTTTCTGGACCTTTTGTTCACAGAATTTCAAAGAGTTTATTCCAGTCATCACTGTTGAAAGGTGTCTCTAAATGTACAAAGACTACGAAAGTAGTTTTGACTTTCTTTAATGTACCTACTAAGTAAATTGTAGGTTCAGTATCGCCTTGCATGCTCTTGCATTTCTCCAGAGCACAAACTGATCTTTGAGGTGAGCTTCTGTCAGTTTTCTCATTCTTCTGTACATTATTCGTGTCAGTGTTTTGAAACCATGACTTATTACATTGATGGTTCAGTAATATTAACACTTTTAAGCAATTGCCTTCTTTGGAATATGAATTATGACATTTTTCTTAAATTCCGAGTGCGTTCTGCCTGTCTCAGACGTCTTGTACCAGTACACAGAAGCATTTTGAAGATGACATCTTAAACCAGCTCCTCTTTGTCCTTCTTGCGTCTTTCGGTTTGTAGACAACACGTTTATGATCTGGCCACATGGCACTGAAGATCTTCACATGTTCATTGATCATATGAGTAGTAATATGCTAATATTAAGCTTGCTGCTGAAATGAGGAGAGAAGGAAAATTACCATTTTTAGATACTCTGCCTGAATAGAAATCACATGGGGAACTAGTGCACTCTGTTTACTGGAAGCCAACATATAATGACCTATATTTCAGTGCACAAAGATTTCATCATCTGGCCCATGAGAAAACTGTTTTAAATATGCTGATATGTAGAGCTAAAACTGTCTGTCGCAAGGAAAACCTGGATTTCAAGATCACGAATGTAAGAAACATATTCCAGAACAACAGCTACGGCAATCCAGATATTAAGTTAGCTATCTCCAAAAAAACAAAAACACACAGATACTCAATCATCAGAAGTTGATCAGCCAGTAGCACTCCTTCCTTTATTTGGAGCTACAGCAAACAAAATAGGCAGAGTCCTGGGCAGATATGATATTAAAGCCATTTTCCAACCACCCAATAAAATTGAAGAGATGCTGCACTCAGTAACAGACAGCTTTTGTCTCAGTGTTCCTGGAATTTATAAAATACCTTGTGAAAGTGGTAGCAGTTATACTGGTCAGCTAAAGATGAGATTTCAGAGCACTGCTATGCAGGCTGACGTCACATTAAATATCATGATTTCAACAAATCTGCTGTTATGGAACACAGTCTTATGAACAAACATATGATTATGTTTAATGAAACAGAAAAATTATGCCATGCATCTACCTACAGGGATTCTATCATAAAAGAAGCCACTGAAATCAGAACGTGTAACAACTGCTTTAACTGGAATAGTGGCTACACCCTTAGTGGTGCATGGAAGTGGATGTCTGATGTTGAAAGACAACAGAGAAATTAGCTCAGTCATCCACCACCTAAGAAATCATCACCACTGATGTTCTTCAGTCATAGATATCAACATAATCTCTAGTAGCATATGGAAGTTCCATGAGCTCATGATGTCTCCGTGACATAATTTGGTCAGCTCAGTAAAGTACCTAAGAATCTGCTGGAATCTCCTGATGATGACGATGGAGGAAGTTATAGAAAGCTCGAGATTGATGCAAATATGATGCAGCAATAACTCCATGAAGCAATTACTCATTCACTACTTATGTTTGTAATGATTAAAAATACACAAAACCAGTGAAATCCAGTATTATATATTGGAATGGCAAAGAAGGCAGATGAGTCATTTACTCCTGACTGTTTGTTATACCTCAATGACAGCAATAGTGGAGAGGATGGACCCCAGTATGGCAAATCTAGCAGAAGAGGCAACCCACCAATAAAAACAAAAAATTCAAACTGTGTCTAAATGCAATAAATGGCTATGTGGTCATTGCCTGTCTATACGTTGATGGCAGCTGCAAATATCAGAAGCATCTGTTGTTTGGCTACAAAAGGCATCTGTTCCCATACTGGGCAGCCTGTTAAAACTCATTTGGTGATTTGATCACAGACATTAC
Organism: Schistocerca piceifrons; assembly: GCF_021461385.2. Taxonomy (NCBI): domain Eukaryota; kingdom Metazoa; phylum Arthropoda; class Insecta; order Orthoptera; family Acrididae; genus Schistocerca; species Schistocerca piceifrons. Next base: position 418,296,528 of record NC_060149.1, on the reverse strand, counting down.
ATCACACAAATAGGTTAATACTCCTTCATAATTTATTTTCAACAAAGACATGACAGTAAACACTGAACAAAAAAGTACTCCATGATGCAAACAAGCCTCCATCACTGGCAACAGTTATGCAACTAGGCAATTGGATTCTGGAGAGCCTAGAACATCACGTAACGAAGAACTGGAGTTCTCTAGAACTTCCTACATAAGACCACAGAAAAAAACATCTGCTAGGCACACTGAACCTCAACTTTATTAAAGACTGGGAAACTTAAGCAATTGATGGATGTGTTCAACAAATGTAACATACTCATGTGGGCATTTCAGGAAACCAGATACCAATATGAGAACACATTTGAATCAGAAGACTACAGGAAGCATAAAGGGGAACTCGCTGTAATGACTAAAACAGAAAGTCTCTATGCCTGGAACAGCTTTCATGGTCAAACAGAATCCATAACAAATTTTACATGCCATTACATCAAATATTACTTCTCTTACTTAGATCAGTCAACAATGGCTACACCATCATAAATACACATGCACCTACCAACAAAGACAACAGAAAAAAAATCCAGAAAAAATAAGAACTTTGTGAAACATTAGACAGTGAGATACAAAAAACACTAAAGCTCCACGTAAACTTACTCGTAGGAAACTTCAGTGCACAGACTGGCAGAGTCGAGAGATGCAAGGAAAAAGTAGGAAATTTTCACACAAACAAACCAGTAAGAATGGAGGAAGGCTTATCAACTTTTACAGACAATTCAAATTTAAACTAATGTCAAACTTTTTCAGGAAATTGTCAAGGAAAAAGAAGACCTGGTCTTCTAGTACACATTTAGGCTCATATCAACTGGATCATGTGGCAATAACCAAACTAAATGATAGAGAAATCATGAACATACGTACCAGAAGAGGGCTAGGCATAGACTTGGATTTTTAACAGAAATCAAAGCCAAATTTCAACCTAAAAGACCAAACCCCAAAACTAAAAAAGTTCGTATAATTGATAAAATGTTTTTATTGGACAGCAGGAACAAATTTGTTAAAAATCTTCACACAAAGAAGATGGAAAATTGGCACGAGATCAGAGAAGCAATGTTAGAAACAGTGAAAGAACTAGAACAACCGCCAAGAGGAAGAAAATACAGATAGTAGAACAAGATATGTGATGAATCAACACAGTATAGATTACCAATCTGGAATAAGTGGAACTCCTGCAAAAAGATAATGACTGGAACAAATTCATTGAGACCAGAAAACAAAAATAAAAAAATATTAGAACACAAAAGTGGAAACATGACAAAAATGAAATAGATACAAGATTTAAAACAGATCCAAATTTGAGACAGAAAATAATTAGGGACTTAACAAAATTTTCAAAGAAGTAACAGGGTACAAGCAGATAAGCTTTCACTTCAAAGATGCAATGGGCAAACTGTTTACCAACAACAAATATCGCTGTGTGCTACTAGCAAAATACTTCAAGAACCTTCTAAACTGTGAGGAACCAATATCACTAATTTTCAGACAATCCCAAAAGGAGAACCTACCCTCAGAACCACCATCACTACATCAAGCTGAACCATACATTGGTCAGCTGCAAAACAACAGAGCACCAGGGGTAGATGGGATATCAGTTGAGATGTGGAAACTGGGAGATAAGTGGGCAGATGACACTATTTATGAGATCATTAAAGATTGCTGGGAGGAAAGAAGAATGCCAGACAATTGGAAACGAGAAAAAATCCACCCACAACCATAAGAAGGGAGACAGGACAGACTCAAACAATTACTGAGGCATCTCTTTACTTCTAGTCACCTAAAAAATTATATTCAAAGCGCAACTGAATGAGACAAAACTGAGCACAATACACAATAGAAGAGTACCAATCAGGGTCCAAGAAAAGTAGATCATGCCCTGAACAAATTTTTAACTTGAAAAGAATTCTCAGGATCAAGACAACTCCAGTCATTACCCGTACTGGCTTCAAAAAAGCTTACAATTCTGTAGAAAGATACATAGTACTCCTAATACTAAAAGAAGCAGGTATGAATAAAACTGCCACACACTTAGTCGAACAGATACTCTCAGACAAGACTTATTCCAGGAGAAAGTTTCTGAACACTTCGGAAAGAAGTTTCGCAAGGTGTTAGGACCTCATTGATTTTCTTCAATGTGGAATTAGGTCATGAGAGAGAGTGGGACAAATAACTGTTGTTGTTGTTGTTGTGGTCTTCAGTCCTGAGACTGGTTTGATGCAGCTCTCCATGCTAATCTATCCTGTGCAAGCTTCTTCATCTCCCAGTACCCACTGCAGCCTACATCCTACTGAATCTGCGTAGTGTATTCATCTCTCGGCCTCCTCTACGATTTTTACCCTCCACGCTGCCCTCCAGTACTAAACTGGTGATCCCTTGATGCCTCAGAACATGTCCTACCAACCAATCCCTTCTTCTAGTCAAGTTGTGCCACAAACTCCTCTTCTCCCCAGTTCTATTCAATACCTCCTCATTAGTTATGTGATCTAACCATCTAATTTTCAGCATTCTTCTGTAGCACCACATTTTGAAAACTTCTATTCTCTTCTTGTCCAAACTATTTATCGTCCATGTTTCACTTCCATACATGGCTACACTACATACAAATACGTTCAGAAATGACTTCCTGACACTTAAATCAATACTCGATGTTAACAAATTTCTCTTCATCAGAAACACTTTCCTTGCCATTGCCAGTCTACATTTTATATCCTCTCTACTTTGACCATCATCAGTTATTTTGCTCCCAAAATAGGAAAACTCCTTTACCACTTTAAGTGTCTCATTTCCTAATCTAATTTCCTCAGCATCACCCGACTTCATTTGACTACATTCCATTATCCTTGTTTTGCTTTTGTTGATGTTCATCTTATACCCTCCTTTCAAGACACTGTCCATTCCATTCAACTGCTCTTCCAAGTCCTTTGCTGTCTCTGACAGAATCACAATGTCAGCGGCGAACCTCAACGTTTTTATTTCTTCTCCATGGAATTTAATACCTACTCCGAACTTTTCTTCGGTTTCCTTTACTGCTTGCTCAATATACAGATTGAATAGCATCGGGGAGAGGCTACAACCCTGTCTCACTCCCTTCCCAACCACTGCTTCCCTTTCATGTCCCTCGACTCTTATAACTGCCATCTGCTTTCTGTATTCTGTATTTCTTGATATTCAAGCAAGTGGTTCTCTTTTCTTCAAAGGTCTCTTTAATTTTCCTGTAGACAGCATCTATCTTACCCCTCATGAGATAAGCATCTACATCCTTACATTTGTCCTCTAGCCATCCATGCTTATCCATTTTGCACTTCCTGTCGATCTCATTTTTGAGACGTTTGTTTTCCTTTTTGCCTGCTTCACTTGCTGCATTTTTGTATTTTCTCCTTTCATCAATTAAGTTCAGTATCTCTTCTGTTACCCAATAACCACAAGAGGAAAAAATCGAAGGAATACATCTGGGACAAGGAAGAGGAAGATCTGATGTGAAATGTCTAGCTTTTGCTGATGATAATGCAATAATTTCTACATACAAAACATAAGCAAAGGCAACAATACAAACACTTCGCACAATTGCACCTAAAACCAGACTTCAAGTATCATATGAGAAAACAGAATACATTGAACATAAGCACAACAGAGAAAAATATATACAAACACAACACAGGAAAATCAAAAGAGTTGAAAAGTTTACGTATTTTGGAGAATGGATACAAGCAAATGTATTAGGTAACACCACCAGTAAGGAAATATGAAAGGAAATGGAATTAGCGTAAAAACTCGCCCAAAATAGATGTAATAAAGGATCAGGATCATTCTGGGCCAAATTTAGACACAGCACAAAATTAGTTAAACCAGAAGCACTACACTGATCTGAATGCCTTACACTGAATAAAAGAAGTAAACAAGAACTGGAAAAGAAAAAAAGGACAATACTGAGAAAAGTTTTAAGACCATGAAAGAGTAAGGATAACAACTGGATCAGGAGAGAAATGATTTATACAGAAATATAGAAGCAATCACAGATACAATAAGGAAGTTGTACAGCAATCACAGATACAATAAGGAAGTTGTACAGTCAGTCATATTCACAGAATTAATGACACTAGGCTAATCAAGAAAATTTTCAATTTAATTTTCAAATTAAAAAAAACTTCACGGGATGGTTGGAAGAGAGAAGAAGGCCTTTGAGAAGACTTAACATCACAGAAGACACTGTATATGACAGGAAAAATTTCATGTTACTGATCAACACTGCAAAATTTGCTATCCCGTAACAAAAACCACAGCCTAGGAGAGTGATGTCAATTGAACAGAGGCAGGCCATCGACCAATGCATGAAGAAGTCCTAGAAAGTTACGAAGAAAAAGATTATACCATAGTCTTAGCGTCTAAGTGGTCAAGGATTGGTCAAATTCCGCAACAAAAAAATAGAATGTTGTTGTTGTTGTTGTTGTGGTCTTCAGTCCTGAGACTGTATTGATGCAGCTCTCCATGCCACTCTATTCTGTGCAAACTGCTTCATCTCCCAGTACGTACTGCAGCCCACATCCTTCTGCATTTGCTTAGTGCATTCATCTCTCGGTCTCCCTCTACGACTTTTACACTCCACACTGCCCTCCAGTACTAAATTGGTGATCCCTTGATGCCTCAGAACATGTCCTACCAACCAATCCCTTCTTCTAGTCAAGTTGTGCCACAAACTCTTCTCCGCAATTCTATTCAATACCTCCTCATTAGTTATATGGTCTACCCATCTAATCTTCAGCATTCTTCTGTAGCACTACATTTCGAAAGCTTCTATTCTCTTCTTGTCCAAACTATTTATCATCCATGTTTCATTTCCATATATGGCTACACTCCATACAAATACTTTCAGAAACGACTTCCTGACACTTAAATCTATACTCAATGTTAACAAATTTCTCTTCTTCAGAAACGCTTTCCTTGTCATTGCCAGCCTACATTTTAGATCCTCTCTACTTTGACCATCATCAGTTATTTTGCTCCCCAAATAGGAAAACTCCTTTACTACTTTAAGTGTCTCATTTCCTAAAATATGCGAAACTACTACCTCTCTTCAAAAAAGGTGATGCAGGAATAATTGAAAATTACAGGCCAATTTCTCTACTATCATGCTTTGCAAAAATATTAGAAACTATTATGAAAGATAGGCTAATGAATTATTTAAATAAATACAACTTACTGTCTGTTGACCAGTTTGGATTTCGATCAGGGAAAAGCACAGAATCAGCAAAAGCACACCTCACAAAACACATTCTAGAAGCATTAGATAAAGGGAACTACACAACAGGTATATTTCTTGATCTAACTAAAGCGTTTGATACAGTAGACCACAACATATTGTTAAATAAGTTAGATGAACTTGGAATAAGGGGACTTGTGAACAAATGGTTCCAGTCATATCTAAAAAATAGAAGACAGATAACTGAAATCTCACATATTTCAAGTTGCTCAAACTATATTGTAAAGTATACTTCAGACCCAAATTATGTAAATACAGGTGTCCCACAGGGTAGTGTCCTTGGCCCAGTACTATTCCTCATTTACATAAACGACTTCCCACAAGCATCAAGCATGGACAAACAATATTGTTTGCAGATGACTCAAATGTTCTAATCAGTTACAAATCACCAGATGCACTAAAAGAAAAAGCCAAACAAACACTAAACAGTGTACGTGAGTGGGCATCCAATAATAAACTAACACTAAATCTTAAAAAAACAAATGTTGTTAACTTCTATGTCTGCAAAAAACCACACTATAACAACTTTAAGTTAAACAATGAAACTATAGAATGTGTAGACTACACAAAATTTCTTGGTATGCATGTTGACAGTCAGTTAAAATGGGAAGAACATATTAAAATACTTAGTAACAGAATCGCTACAGCATGCTATGCTCTGAGAATTCTGACTGCAGTTTGTGATACTACATGTGTCAGATCTGTATATTTTTCTTATATCCACTCTGTTGTTACCTATGGAATAATATTTTGGGGAGTCAACAGTAAAAATATTCAAATAGTTTTCAAATTACAGAAAAGAGCAATTCGTATAATAACCAAGAGTGGAAGTAGGGCTCACTGCCTTGAACATTTCCAAAAGCTGGAAATCCTAACTGTCCCCTGTGAATACATTTTTCAAAGTGTTATGTATGTAAAAAAAAAAAAAAAAAAAAAAAAAAAAAAAAAAAAAAAAAAAAAAAAAATATTGACTGCTATATGAAAAATTCTTTAGTACACAGCTATGAAACTAGAAACCAATACAATCTGCATCTAGAGAGGAAAAATAAAGTTAAAACTCAGCAGAGCTTGTTGTACAATGCTGTTAAATTATATAATAAATTACCCCAAAAAATAAAAGATATTGACACAATCGGACAGTTCAAAACAAAACTAAATTTTTTTTTATTAAATAAAAGTTATTACGCAGTAATGGACTATCTGAATTAAAACATGTAGTGTAATTAAAGTAGCCTGCATTGTAATACATGAGGAAATCAAAAATTGTACAGTACTATAAGAAAATTACAAATTACACAAGGATATAAATTCTAAAGGTGGCAGGGGTAAAATACAGGGAGCGAAAGGCTATTTACAATTTGTACAGAAACCAGATGGCAGTTATAAGAGTCGAGGGACATGAAAGGGAAGCAGTGGTTGGGAAGGGAGTAAGACAGGGTTGTAGCCTCTCCCCGATGTTATTCAATCTGTATATTGAGCAAGCAGTAAAGGAAACAAAAGAAAAATTCGGAGTAGGTATTAAAATCCATGGAGAAGAAATAAAAACTTTGAGGATTGCCGATGACATTGTAATTCTGTCAGAGACAGCAAAGGACTTGGAAGAGCAGTTGAACGGAATGGATGGTGTCTTGAAGGGAGGATATAAGATGAACATCAACAAAGGCAAAACGAGGATAATGCAATGTAGTCGAATTAAGTTGGTTGATGTTGAGGGTATTAGATTAGGAAATGAGACACTTAAAGTAGTAAAGGAGTTTTGCTATTTGGGGAGCAAAATAACTGATGATGGTCAAAGTAGAGAGGATATAAAATGTAGACTGGCAATGGCAAGGAAAGCGTTTCTGAAGAAGAGAAATTTGTTAACATCGAGTATAGATTTAAGTGTGAGGAAGTCATTTCTGAAAGTACTTGTATGGAGTGTAGCCATGTATGGAAGTGAAACATGGACGGTAAATAGTTTGGACAAGAAGAGAATAGAAGCTTTCGAAATGTGGTGCTATAGAAGAATGCTGAAGATTAGATGGGTAGATCACATAACTAATGAGGAGGTACTGAATAGGATTGGGGAGAAGAGGAGTTTGTGGCACAACTTGACCAGAAGAAGGGATCGGTTGGTAGGACATGTTCTGAGGCATCAAGGGATCACCAATTTAGTATTGGAGGGCAGCGTGGAGGGTAAAAATCGTAGGGGGAGACCAAGAGATGAATACACTAAGCAGATTCAGAAGGTTGTAGGTTGCAGTAGGTACTGGGAGATGAAGAAGCTTGCACAGGATAGAATAGCATGGAGAGCTGCATCAAACCAGTCTCAGGACTAAAGACCACATCAACAACAACAACAATAAAACTAATTTAAGACACCTCAAAAATGTGTGTAAATACAAATTTTATGTGTATAATTGTAGGTATATTGTATTGTATATGATTTTGCTGACGAAATCCACACAATGTAAATTGTTACATGGATTAATAAAGAAATCAATCAATCAATCAATCTAATTCCCTCAGCATCACCCGACTTAATTTGACTACATTCCATTATCCTCGTTTTGCTTTTGTTGATGTTCATCTTATACCCTCCTGTCAAGACACTGTCCCTTCCGTTCAACTGTTCTTCCAAGTCCTTTGCTGTCTCTGACAGAATTACAATGTCATCGACCTCAAAGTTTTTATTTCTTCTCCCTGGATTTTAATACCTACTCCAAATTTTTCTTTTGTTTCCTTTACTGCTTGCTCAATATACAGATTGAGTAACATCGGGGACAGGCTACAACTCTGTCTCACTCCCTTCCCAACCACTGCTTCTCTTTCATGTCCCTCGACTCTTATAACTGCCATCTGGTTTCTGCACAAATTGTAAATAGCTTTTCGTTCCCTGTATTTTACCCCTGCCACCTTCAGAATTTGAAAGAGAGTATTCCAGTCAACATTGTCAAAAGCTTTCTCTAAGTCTACAAATGCTTGAAACGTAGGTTTGCCTTTTCTTAATCTAGCTTCTAAGATAAGCCGTAGGGTCAGTATTTCCTCACGTGTTCCAACATTTCTACGGAATCCAAACTGATCTTCCCCAAGGTTGGCTTCTACCAGTTTTTCCATTCGTCTGTAAAGAATTCGTGTTAGTATTTTGCAGCCGTGACTTATGTGGTGTCACCGCCAGACACCACACTTGCTAGGTGGTAGCCTTTAAATCGGCCGCGGTCCGTTAGTATACGTCGGACCCACGTGTCGCCACTGTCAGTGATTGCAGACCGAGTGCCGCCACACAGCAGGTCTAGAGAGACTTCCTAGCATTCGCCCCAGTTGTACAGCCGACTTTGCTAGCGATGGTTCACTGACAAATTACGCTCTCATTTGCCGAGACGATGTTAGCATAGCTTTCAGCTACGTCATTTGCTACGACCTAGCAAGGCGCCATTATCAATTGCTATTTATCTTGTGATGCATGTACCGTCAAGAGCGATGTTCACCAATTATGGATTAAAGTTAAGTATTCCAACAGATACGTACTATTTTTGCTAGTCTCATATCCCTGACCTGTTCCAGACCTCACGCCAGCCTGCGTGCGCTTAAACGCGTGCCTTTCGGCTTCCTCCTAGTGGATTGGCTGTCTTGCCAGTTCACAAAAACTTATTAAACTGATAGTTCGGTAATTTTCACATCTGTCAACACCTGCTTTCTTTGGGATTGGAATTATTATATTCTTCTTGAAGTGTGAGGGTATTTTGCCTGTCTCATACATTTTGCTCACCAGATGGTAGAGTTTTGTCAGGACTGGCTCTCCCAAGGCTGTCAGTAGTTCTAATGGAATGTTGTCTACTCCCGGGGCCTTGTTTCGACTTAGGTCTTTCAGTGCTCTGTCAAACTCTTCACGCAATATCGTATCTCCCATTTCACCTTCATCTACATCCTCTTCCATTTCCAGAATATTGTCCTCAAGTACATCGCCCTTGTATAGACCCTCCATATACACCCGTTGTATAGATCCTCTATATACTCCTTCCACCTTTCTGCTTTCCCTTCTTTGTTTAGAACTGGATTTCTGTCTGAGCTCTTGATATTCATACAAGTGGTTCTCTTTTCCCCAAAGTTCTCTTTAATTTTCCTGTAGGCAGTATCTATCTTACCCCTAGTGAGATGAGCCTCTACATCCTTACATTTGTCCTCTATCCATCCCTGCTTAGCCATTTTGCACTTCCTGTCGATCTCATTTTTGAGACGTTTGTGTTTCTTTTTGCCTGCTTCATTTACTGCATTTTTATATTTTCTCCTTTCGTCAATTAAATTCAGTATTTCTTCTGTTACCCAAGGATTTCTACTAGATCTCGTCTTTTTACCTACTTGATTCTCTGCTGCCTTCACTACTTCATCCCTCAAAGCTACCCATTCTTCTTCTACTGTATTTCTTTCCCCCATTCTTGTCAAAATCTTCCCTTATGTTCCTCCTGAAACTCTGTACAACCTCAGGTTTAGTCAGTTTATCCAGGTCCCATCTCCTTAAGTTACCACCTTTTTGCAGTTTCTTCAATTTTAATCTACAGTTCATAACCAATCGATTGTGGTCAGAGTCCACATCCGCCCCTGGAGATGTCTTACAATTTAAAACCTGGTTCCTAAATCTCTGTCTTACCATTATATTATCTATCTGAAACTTGTGAGTATCTCCATGTTTCTTCCATGTATACAACCTTCTTTTATGATTCTTGAACCAAGTGTTAGCTATGATTAAGTTATGCTCTGTGCAAAATTCTACTAGGTGGCTTCCTCTTTCATTTCTTACCCCCAATCCATATTCAGCTACTACGTATCCTTCTCTTCCTTTTCCTATTATCGAATTCCAGTCACCCATGACTATTAAATTTTCATCTCCCTTCACTACCTGAATAATTTCTTTTATCTCATCATACATTTCTTCAATTTCTTCATCATCTGCAGAGCTAGTTGGCATATAAACTTGTACTACTGTAGTAGGCGTGGGCTTCGTGTCTATCTTGGCCACAATAATGCGTTCACTATGCTGTTTGTAGTAGCTTACCTGCACTCCTATTTTTTTATTCATTATTAAACCGACTCCTGCATTACCCCTATTTGATTTTGTATTTATAACCCTGTATTCACCTGACCAAAAGTCTTGTTAAGGGATCTGACATTCCACCCTCCGATCCGTAGAATGCCAGTTTTCTTTCTCCTGATAACGACGTCCTCTTGCGTAGTCCCCGCCTGGAGATCCAAATGGGGGACTATTTTACCTCCAGAATATTTTACCTAAGAGGACGCCATCATCATTTAACCATACAGTAAAGCTGCATGCCTTCGGGAAAAATTACGGCTGTAGTTTCCCCTTGCTTTCAGCCGTTCACAGTACCAACACAGCAAGGCCGTTTTGGTTAGTGTTACAGGGCCAGATCAGTCAATCATCCAGACTGTTGCCCCTGCAACTACTTAAAAGGCTGCTGCCCTCTTCAGGAACCACAGTTTTGTCTGGCCCCTCAACAGATACCCCTCCATTGTGGTTGTACCGATGGTACACCTATCTGTATCACTGAGGCACGCAAGCCTCCCTACCAACGGCAAGGTCTATGGTTCATGGGGGGGAATAGAATGTTATACACCAGAAAATAATTATTGCAGACAACACCACAAAGGTGTTGGTGTGACAATTTTTGCTCACGAACCTATTTGTACTTAAATGTCATTTCTTGACCACCAATTCAAAGTTTGTTGCTTCACAGGTGTAAGTAAGCTAAACAGAAATGATGTGCTTATATTGCCAACCAAATGTTAATGAAATATACTTTGTGGATAGACTTAGCTGTGTAATTGGGCAGATTGTTCCTAATGACTTGAACACTTTAATATAGATGCAAATTCAGATAGTACAGTGAAAAAACAATCAACCTAAGAAAATTACTAACAAAGAAATTGTAAACTTTGGAAACAGGTTAATAGCAAATCAATAGAGCAGTCTCACAATATAAGCAAACCATCTTGTGAATTAATTGACTAATATTGTAAAATTTCTACGACAAGGAGCACTGATTCATCAAGTACTAGAGATGGAGGTAATGTAGCAAAAAACCAAAAGGATATATGTAATATATTTAACAAGAATTTGGTAATCATATTAACCAACCATTATTATAGCTGCACATGTAAAGACATCAGGTCACTTCACACAATGTGTTGATTTTGATTTGTGGAGGCAAATTAACAGAAAGTACGCAAGTTAAATGAATGTTAAAGAATAAATATACATTGAGGATAGATGGCATATCTAGTGTGATTACTAAGATGTGCATACAAGAAATCTCCAAACCATCTTATCTACTTTTTTAGTTGCAGTATTAAGGAAAATGTGTATCCAAGTGAACTAAAAATGACTGTGGTCAAGCTGATGTATAAAAATAGGATGTAAGAAAGAAGCCTCAAACTACACACTAATATCATTAACCCCAACCTTTAATAGAATATTTGGAAGTGTTATCCTGTCTCAACTTAGTGCCTTCTTTGTGAGATACAAACTGCTTACACAATCTCTGTGTGGTTTTCAAAATAGCTAAACATGACTGCAGTAGCTAAACAATTCTTACATGCAATGTATTGTCTTCTTCACCACCGGAAGATACAATATGCACATATATTTTTGGACCTCATAAAAGCTTTCAACTTGATAAGCCATATGTTCCTTCTAGACAGAAAGGAGTGCTAGTCCCACAAGGTATGCAGCAGAACTTTTGTGAAGTTTGGAAGGTAGGAGAAGAGGCACTGGAGAAAGTAGGACTGTGAGGGCAGATCATGATTTATCCTTGGTTAGCTCAGTTGGGAGGACACTTGCATGTGAAAAGTTAAGGTCTCAGGTTTGAGTCCTGGTCAGGTGCACAGTTTTAATCTGCCAGGAAGATTCATAACAGCACAAACTCTGCCACAGAGTGATATTTTTTAGTCTACAACTTTTTTGTGTTGGATCAGTGATATCATCTATACAGTCTTACTGGAAAACTGTCATGCCATGCTTTGCCTCGCATTGGAAGTTGTTGCTAGATAGGGCAACTCACATTTCCTCATGTTAGTGTCATTACTAGAGTCTACCAAGAGGCAGTTTCTCAGCAAGGTATTGTAGGTTACTGTGACGGTTCGTTTATGTTATTCATTTGGTAACATCATATTGTAGTGAAGAAGCATTTGATATTCTTATGATACTCTGAGAGTGCTGTCAGAATTACCTGCAAACAAAGCAGCTTCATACAGAGGGACAAAATTGTCTGTACCAGTTATGGCATGTTTCTCAGTTATTGGAGACACAAGTCCATAATAGTGGTCAAGTGCAGTCAACCCACAATCTTAATAAACAAGTCAGAAGATACATTTCAGCTGACAGAAGTTCAGTTTTCCTTACTGCAAATCTTCACCCTCACCTATCTACATGAAGGAAAGCACGAGATTCAGACGTCAACAGAACTATTATCTGGAGAATTGTAAATGATAGATGTTCATATTCATATCACATCTATGTTCATCAGTCACTGAAAAGAACCATGTACTGCATATTGTTTCTGGATCAAGATATGCAATTAATGACTGTAACACAGTGGATTGACCAGCACACTTGGAGCATACATCCCTGGTGATAACATTGAACCACATCTGGTCCAGATGCATACAATGATTCATTTCAGATGGGGTGTCGTAAGGCCATTGTATAACTCCTGAGGCACACTCGCCTACAACCATTGTAACTGGTCCATGATATCCTTGATACTGGCACTGGAATGGAGTTGATATCTGACTTGGTACCATATGTGGGTCAGATCTGGGCACCCTGCTGGCCATGGCAGTACCTCAGCAACACGCACACAGTTCGTAGATATACATGCCATGTGTGGATGACTGTTGTCGTGTTAAAAAATGGCACTATGATATTGTCACTTGAGAGGTAGCACATGAGGATGCAGGATGCCCATGACATACCATTCTACGATCAGAGTTTCCTCACTCACTTTGAGCTATGACTGGATGTCACACCCAATGCTTCTACACACCATGATGTCAGGAGTAACACTGTTGTGCCTCTCCAAAACACTGGGAAAGTGGGACCTCTCCCCAGGTGGCCACCATAATTGCTGACGATCATCATCAGGGGCAGTGTGGAACCGCAGTTCATCACTGAACATGATGTAACACCATTCATCAGCAATCCATGCTTCCTGGGCACCATTCCAAATGCAGACATTTGTGTTTTGGTATCAATGTCAGCCCATACAAACAGTTAATTCCCTAGTCTGACTGCTTCTAATCTCTGACCAAGGGTATGGGACAACACAGAATGTTGCAAAGACTTCATTACTTGTTCTTGGGTGGCAGGCACAGATGCAAAGGGGTTCCACGTGCTTGGTGCACAATATTGTGATTCTCTGTTATGGTGGTCATACATGTTTAACGAGAACCTTGACGATAAATACGTCTGCCCTCACAAGTCCACGCAGTCCAACATCGGACCACTGTCAGATTCAAATGCCATGCAAATCTGGTTACTGCGTGATTTGAGCACTCAGCCAAATGGTGACCTACAATGAGGCCCCTTTCAAACTCTGTCAGGTGCTGATAACACCGTCTCACACAAGTATGTTGCATCTCTGTATCTTTCACAGTGATCATTCAACATCTGACACTGTTCACACCCATTATATACCCTACCAGGCACAGTAACACCACTAATCACAAACAACACTAATGCACTATGTTGGCAATTCTACCTGTCACTGAGAATTTCCAGTCTATACATTTACATACCTGCCAACAGTCTTTATACGTGCAAAGTTACATTGACATCTAAACATGTCTTTTGGGCGCTTCATTTGTTTTGTCAGGCAGTGTATATAGTTTAAACTGTATAGAACGTGTGACCTATGACATCAGCTTGTTATGACACTTTAATAGGCTTTGTAAATGGTTCTCTTTTAATGGTCATGTGCCACAGGAGAAATATGTAGTGCCAAACCTGACTTAACTGTGCTAGACAAATTATGTTAAGATCTAGATACAGTAAGAAAATATGCTGGAAAGTTGGTGAGTATGATATGGGATTTGACTGAGTCTCTTGAAGATGTAATATGTCAAGTGAGAAATTTTCATACAGTGGACCTGAAAAATCGCACACAGGAGATACTATAACATGATGTATGTATTATTAAAGTACACATTCACTATTAAGGACTGTGTATTTGGTTGTAAGGAGGGTTAAAATGCTATTAATGATGATTTAAGAGAAAGTTTTGATAGAAAGAAGTGCTATTAACTGATTTCCAATGTATATTATAATGACAAAATGCTGGGGAAAAATAGTGTGATAACACAAACAACATCAGAAAATAATGACATTATAAAGTCTATGAGGAAAATCAGCAAAATTTGAAGGCAGAAGATGAGATACTAATAATGTCAGTACATCACAGGAGAACACTGGTGAACAAGATTTCAGATATGTAGATAACATTTTCAGTGACAAGAACTACAAATCACATAAAAGTTTTCTGTATATGGTGCTGTGTCATCAGGACTTTATTTGAGGTGAGTGGTTCATCAGAAAAGACTAAAAGCAATAGCTGCAGTATGCAAATTAAATCCAACCTTCTGCCATTTCATATAATGTATCATAATGTTCAGTCTCTGACTAACAAATTGCAAGAACTAGAAATAATACTGTGTTCTGACCTAAATGTTGATGTTATTTGCATAACAGAACATTGGTTAGAAGAACTGCAAATAGAAACACTAAAGGTCCCTGGTTTTTCCCTAGTCAGTTCATTTTTCAGGTCTTATTACAAACATGGAGGGATAGCTATCTCTGCAAAGCAGAATTTAAGGTGTAAAGCAATCCAAACATATCCTGAACTGAATAAAGAAAAAGTCTTTGGAATGGTGGCTATTGAACTTACTGACATTCAACTAGTTATTATAACTATATACAGATCCCCTGTTGCTGACATAGAAGAATTCCTGAGTAAATTTGAAATGATGTTAAATATTGTAGAACCGAAGAAAAAGAAAATCATTTGTGGAGACTTCAACACAGACTTTTTGAAACCCTCAAACTACAAAGATGAATTACTATATATGACAAAGAGTTTCAACTTAATCCCCACAGTAAATACACCAACAAGAATCACTAGGCATAGTAAAACTGCACCAGACCAAATTTTTATTCAAGAAACCTTTTCTCCATACAGTAGTGAAGCAGTTAAGATGGGATACAGTGACCATGAGGCTGTGCTGTTATCACTGGAACTATGTTCACAGAAAATATCTCCCTTTAAAATAACTGAGTGCAGGGATTTCAGTGATGGCAATATAGCAAACTTTTGCAACATATTAAGCCGAGAAACACGGGATGAAGTGTTCAATGAAACAGATGTAAATACAACGTTTGATAACTTTCATGTATCATATAAGTACTATTTTGACTTAGTCTTCCCACTAAAGCAACGTAAATTAAAACCAACCAGAAACAAAAGTTGGATTACTAAGGGCTTAAATGGAAGAAGACAAGCAATAAATGCACCATCTGAAACATAAGAGAAAATGCTGTAGGCAAATTTCCTTGTTGTTTGAATTCCACATAGAAATGATTTAATGGAAAATTCTTGTATATATAAAGAAATAAATACTGTAAAGTAGTACTTCAAGATAATATGCCACAGTTTTATGAAATCCTCAGCTCATTGATACGTTAGTTCCCTTGTCATATTATCATTGCTGGTAGATTCTTCAGTAATCTAATAACACTAAGATAAGTACAGTTTTGTAAGTGGTAGTCATGATAAGATTTCCTACAAAACAATACTATATGCTTTCTCTGAAAAATACTGTGAACAGATATTTTGGAAGTCCCTTCATGACTGAAATGTATTTCATGGCAACAAACAGATCCAACTCTTTAAAGATGCCACTACTAAAACTAGTTTCATTGACAATGGAGCAGTTGTAGCAACAAAGATTACCAATGTGCAGACAGAAACTAAAGCAAGTAGAAAGATTTACATGCTCAGTAAACTAGATAACAGGAAGTTGGGTCATATCGTATGGAGGAAGTTAGCTCTGTACATCAGGAGCATATACAGGAACAGTGGCTCACATTTAGATGGATAGTTGACTAACCAGTTTATAGATATATACATTAAGAGTGTTGTTGATGATGAGAGGGATGCACCAGAGTATACATTCTCTTTAAAGGAACGTCTAAAGAAAAAGCAGCTACTGCACAATAGGGATAAAACAAAGCAGAATACAGATAGAGATGTTGAAAAAAAGATGTCTGGCTGCCAGAAGAGCGATATGTGAAGCCATCAATGACTATTGTAGCAGAATCTTATTGAAAAGCCTCTCACAAAAGCCAACAAAATTCTTGTTATATGTTAAGGCTGTCAGTAGCACCAAAGTTAGTGTCCAGACACTAATTTACATCTACATCCATACTCATACATCCCAAGAATCAAATCTTAGAGTAGCAAAGAAAAGCGGAACTGTTTTCAGATGTTTCTTTGCAGAGGACAATACATTAAAACCATGTACCAGACCAGGACTAACACCCAGGACTTTTGCTTTCGTGGGCAAGTGCTCTACTGACTGAGCTATCTAAGTACAACTCACAACTCATCCTCATAACTTTACTTCTGCCAGTACCTCATCTACTGCCTTCCAAGAAAAGGAAGACATAGCTGTACTGTCCCAGTTTAATTCTTTCACCAGTGCAAAGCTGAGTGATACAGATATCAGTGTCAGTATCATTGAGAAACAGCTGAAATGACAAAAACTAAATAAGGCCCCATAGCTCTAGGAAATTCTAATCAAATTCTGTACAGTATTTGCGGTTCATCTCTTCTTTTGCCCATAATGGATCCTTTAAATAAAAAACTGTGCTTAGTATGTGAAGGAAAGCTTCTACAAGAAGGGTAGCAGATGTGATCTACAAAACTACCATCGAATAACAGCGATATTCATCTATCATAGAAACTTAGAATATGTTCTGAACTCTTAACGTAGTGGGGTATCCCACACAGAATGACATCCTCCGTGTCAATAAGCATGGATTATGATAACACTGATCATGAAAAACTCAACTTGCACTTCTCTGACATGATATCATTAAACCCATGGATCAAGGTTATCTGGTGGATGTAGTATATCTTGACATTTGGACAGTATTTGACTCACTACTGCGCTAACACATATTAATGAAAGTACATTCATATGGGGTATCAAACAAGACTTGTCACTTGGTTGAGGACATTTCCCATGTTGCCAATGTTAATTCGAGTGTGCTGCAGAAGTTTTACTGGGAAGCTATTACAGACCCTCCACACAGTCCTGACCTCTCCCCATGCAATTTGCATATTTTTGGAGCCCTGAAAAAAGACATTAGGGGTCATTGATTTGCTTCAGATGATGAAGTGCATGTTTGGGTACAATCATGGTTCCACAGACAACTGCAAATATTTTTCCATGAAGGAATTGACCAACCTGCCTCACAGTGGGATAAATGTATTAACTGTTATATCAATTATTTTGAAATAATAAACAGTTTACTTGCATTTTTCCATCTGCCTTGTTTTCACTGGATTGCCCCTTATAATATCAGGGGTATCTTATGTTAGACATATTAATCATCTCTCTCTCAGAGAACCTTTCACTGGGAACACGGTAATTAAGGTGTTCTGGGTGCTTCAGTTTACGGATTTTTGGAGGTGTACAACAGGTGAACATTGCGGATGGAAGAATCTAGGATGGTCAAATACTTTAGAAGAGTTATTTCTCAGATTTTGCTAAGCTTGGGATTGCTAAGTTGCTACGGGGCAATGCATACTTTGTGACCTATACACATCATGGCTTGAGCCATTTTATCAGGTTTTTTTAAAAAAAGAGCAATTTTGTTTTCAGTGGCTTGTAATGGAAACTAGGAACAACAAAACATGTAAGGAGCAGCAGTTTCCTACATACTCCATCACAGCAATCACATTTTTTATACTACAATCACTATAAAAATTTGATATTCAGTTTCAATATAGCACATCAATAGGACTACATTGCATACAAATGTTACTGCCAATGTGGAATGTTACTTTTATTGGACATAATTTTTCTGAGTGAGAGTAACGTTATTGATTAATCTTAAGCCCTAATAAAAGTACTTCTCAAGTATGCAACATATGATGGGCATTTCAGTGGTTTCAAGAGAGACTTCTCTGTAACACTGTAAGGAGTACTGAAAAGCAGATGCAGTTTATTGAAACTCTGACCATGGTAATGT
Organism: Schistocerca piceifrons; assembly: GCF_021461385.2. Classification (NCBI taxonomy): domain Eukaryota; kingdom Metazoa; phylum Arthropoda; class Insecta; order Orthoptera; family Acrididae; genus Schistocerca; species Schistocerca piceifrons. Next base: position 418,277,935 of record NC_060149.1, on the reverse strand, counting down.
TACATTTAACATATGGTGAAAGAATACAACACCTATGGGACCTCCAGCTACAGTTGGTGTCACATTAATATTATGTATCATTCAAAGGTTTTAATGACATTAGCAGCTTTCTGGCATCGAAATGTGTCAATGGTAACAGGTGAAAATTTATGTCACACTGGGACTTGAAGTCAGATTTCCCACTTTACTGGAGCAGTTGCCTTAACCACTATGGCCATCTGAGCACACTGCCGGCCGAAGTGGCCGTGCGGTTCTAGGCGCTACAGTCTCGAGCCGAGCGACCACTACGGTCGCAGGTTCGAATCCTGCCTCGGGCATGGATGTGTGTGATGTCCTTAGGTTAGTTAGGTTTAATTAGTTCTAAGTTCTAGGTGACTGGTGACCTCAGAAGTTAAGTCACATAGTGCTCAGAGCCATTTTTTTGAGCACACTCCCCTTCTGGCCCAAATTCCCAGCCTATTACTGCTGACGTGAAACAACTCATGAATCATTAGTTGTTTTTACCTTATGTGTATATAAATAATGTGACAACAATGAGCGATCCTGTCTTTCAGTGCAGATACACAGTATGCCCAATCTGTTACAGGAATCAGGGACTGCAAGTAAGAGGTTCATGGCCAAGTGTCAATATGGCAGTAATGAATAACAGGCTGGGAATTTGGGTTGGAAGGGAAGCATGCAGCGCGACTCCTCACATGCCAGCGATAAAAAAATGTCTTTCACAAGATTTCGCCCGGCGAGTACATCCAGCAGAAAAAGGACCCTCCTCCAATGGTCCCATGGATTAGTACTAATTATTATTCTTGCCTCGTTCAGGTCCATTACATTTTGTTAGGGCCTTACGTTACCAGTAGGACTAGCAATATGCTTTGTGAGTAATGTCCAAACTCGGTGACTATTTTTATGTGTTATCACCATGGTCCCACTAATTACCCCTTTCAACACTGAGTCTGGTGGTCACATACTCTTTATTACATATCTCAATGCATTATTATTATTATTATTCTATAGATGGGACTGTGAAAACATCTTGTCTATTACCGTTAGGGAAACAGTGTAATTCAAAACTGAAGATTTCACAATTAGCATTGTCGGGATGAATCATGCAGAACAATATCTGTCGAGTGGTAATGCGTGTTGGGTGGAACAGCACGCAGGACTGATGGTGTGTTCATACTGTAAGCACTGTCCACCAGACAGGGACTAATTGCATGTAGCGTAACATGCCCGTGACCGACTCCAAAGTACATGCGTACACATATAAAATTTTCTCACTGTAAACCTCTAAACCAGTGTGTCAGACGTATGGTATACACAAATGATGAATATGTGGATATGCTTCTGGTCCTTGCTGCATCTGATAACTCGTCTGGTGTTGCCGCTCATGAATATGCTGCTAGATGTTCTCATTGACACCATTCAGATAAAAATGTGTTTCGTTGTCTGGAGCTGCACCTTATTTCGTTGTCTGGAGCTGCGCCTTTGGGAGTCATGTTCTCTCCTTCCACCATCACATGACAGAAGTCGTCCATAGATTACTCCAGCTACTGAGGAAGCTATTCTGGAAGTCATACACCAAGTGCCTCAGCGAAGTACAAGTAGCGTAGCAAGGCAACTCCATGTATCACAATGCATGGTCACTAACGTGCTGCATGAGCATGTGCTGCATCCCTATCATTATGCTTTCACGCAACACCTGCATCCTGTAGATCGCCATCAGCAAATGCAATTCTGTGAATGGTTCTAACAACAATGGGAAGCCAACGATGACTTCGTGAACACCATAATATGGTCGGATGAAGCAGCATTCACTCGTGAGGCTGTCTTCAATATGCACAATGCTCACCATTGGTGCGAGGTTAACCTGCACGTCACCCACGACCGTGGATATCAAGTTTCGCTTTGGTATCAACGCCTGGGCCGTAATATTGTGTGACAGGTGTTTGGGCCCCTACATGTTGCCTGAACAGTTGACTGCATGAAGGTATCATGCATTACTCTCAAACTATCTGCCTGATATGCTGGAAGATCTTCCACTACGTGTTCGGTGGAGGATATGGTTCCAACATGATGGTGCACTTCCACAGTCTGCAATTAATGTGCGAGAGTATTTGGACAGAACATTTCCAGGGAAATGGCTCAGACATGGAGGTCCAGTTGCATGGTTACCGCGTTCACCTGACCTAAATCCCCTGGATTTCTTCCTGTGGGGACACCTGAAGGAGCATGTGTAATCTACTCTGCTGACAAATGTGGAAGAATTGGTAACACATGTTCACGCTGCTCCTGTAACTGTGGATGCAGCTTGCTGTGAAGGGTCCAGAGCTGTATGATCCGGCAGGTTGCACAATATTTGGACATGCAGGGAGGTCACTTTGAGCATCTGTTGTTCTGAGACCAACATATTCTGTTCTGAACATCATACAGTCATTAATATGGACATTATTATTGTCACTGGTTGCTAATGTGCAACACCTGAGTGCTCATATTACATGCAGTATAAATAAGAAGTAAATGTTGTGTTATTGTACTGTGCTATCATCTTTAGCATCTTGAAATTGATATTTCTTTTGTAGTTATTCTGTCCTATGATAGGTCATTTGTTTCAACTGTCTATTTCTTATTTGTCTAACCTTGTATTTGTTATGTTAAATGTTACAAAATGTTGTAAATTTAGGATACAGAATGAAATTAGAAAAGAGAGAGAGAGAGAGAGAGAGAGAGAGAGAGAGAGAGAGAGAGAGAGAGAAGCCCCAATCCAGGATCAAACCCTTCTTGACCTCCTGCATGTTAATCCAAAACTCTATCGACTGCACCAACTATACAGCACATCTAATTTGTGCTAATGGAGGTAGTTACCATACATGTGGTTACAGTGTTGCAAGATTGCCACTCTTTAACGTCCTTTTTCTGCCGAATGTACTCACCAGATGAAATTTTGTGAAAGACATTTTTTTTATCGCTGGCACGTAAGGAGACGTGCTGCAATACACACACACACACACACACACACACACACACACACACACACACACACACACACACACACACACACACACATACACTCTCTCTCCCTCTCTCTCTCTCTTTCTCTCTCACTCTCTCTCTCTGAGGGATCTACACCGAATTGCCGTTGAGGAGTGGGCCAATCTGGACCGATAGTGCCTTGATGAACTTGTGGATAGTATGTCACGACGAATACAGGCATGCATCAATGCAAGAGGATGTGCTACTGGGTATTAGAGGTACCGGTGTGTTCAGCAATCCAGACCACCACTTCTGAAGATCTCGCTGTATGGTGGTACAACATGCAATGTGTGGTTTTCATGAGCAATAAAGAGGGCGAAAATGATGTTTTGTTTATCTCTATTCCAATTCTCTGTACAGGTTCTGGAACTCTCAGAACCGAGGTGATGCAAAACTTATTTTGATATATATATATATATATATATATATATATATATATATATATATATATATATATATATATATTTATATTATGAAGATGAGGTGACTTACCGAACAAAAACGCTGGCAGGTCGATAGACACACAAACAAACACAAACAAATTTTTCCCACGTGGAATATTGATATATATATATATATATATATATATATATATATATATATATATATATATGCAGGACTTTGCTGGAAATGAAAGTGACAGAAGTGGGAGTTCCAGGTGGCCAAGCATTTAAAAAAAAGTAGCATCTTTAGGGCAGGTCTAGTGAGGAATGAGCCATTTATTTTGCCATAGTTTCCAGGCAGTGGTTTGTGCAGCTGAAAGAGTATAGAATGTAGATCTAAGGGTCATGGGATCGAGTGGCTGTGTGGAATCTTTTTTAATTTTATTATTTTCAATTGTTACATTACTTACACTGCAAATGAACTGAAATAATGCTGAGTAAATTGTGCTTATTAATATTTTCATAATAGACATAATGCGGAAAGATAAAAGAAAATTTGGGATTGCAAATAAAGCCCTACATGCAGGAGAACAAACTTCTTCTATTAACCGATTTTTTTTTGAGGGGGGGGGGGGGGGAGGGGTGGCAGCTAACAAGTCTACATTTATATGACAAGATTTTCCAAGATGAAAAAGTATTGCCATCATGCAGTATTGAAGTAATTTCCCTCAAATGTACTCTGCTAACCACTGTGATGTCTATTTTTGTCATCAAGTAAAGAATTTGATCAAAAAGCTTCAAAACTGCTCTATGTCATCTAGAAAGGAAAATAAATTGCATCCCAAGAAGAATGTGTCAAAATACATTCCACTGCCCATCATCAGCTATCCTTGCCAATATTTGGTGAAATGGTGCATTACATGTAATTTGCTGTCAAACTGTGCAGTGAAAGAGAACCTTTTAGGAATGTAAACCAATTTTTTTGCTATAGAACTTTAACCCTTCCATGTAAAAAGTAAAAATACAGCCTTTGCAATATGTGCAAGATAATTACTCCTTCCCCTGTTTTAACAATGAATATCACTGCAGCATATGTAAATCGCCACCTGATAAATAATAAAAGTATCTAATTTTATATATGAAGTTATCTTGTACACCTTACAATCCCTTCCTTGAAATATATTTGCAATCCCAAATTTTCCATTGCCTTTAATTTTCATGCATTTTATGAAAATATTAATAAATATATTATACTGAGCATTATCTCAGTTTTCTTGCAGTGTAAGTAATGTAAAAACTGAAGATAAAAAACTGTTCTACACAGGAACTTGACCCCATAATCCTGAGATTACTGCTGTGTACTCTTTTCTCTGTGCAAATCACTGCCTGGAAACAAACTATGCTAACATAAATGGCTCATTTCTTGCCCAACCTGTGCCGAAAACGCTATTTTTTCTAAATGCTCAGCCATCTGAGCTCCCACATCCATCACTTTCAATTCTGACCAAGTGCTGTAAATACCATAAATTTGGACGCGCATGTACCTGCAAAAGGTGGATCAATATTCTTGTCTGAATACAAAATATAATATGTTAAACAGTAGTGTACCAAAACCTATGAGGCTCAAGCACCACACATTCATGGTGTCCTGACAGAGAAAGGACCCAAGCACCAAAGAGCAGTGCACTACTGGAGGCTGTTTAAAGTACTTCTTGTTGCCTGGATGGTTGAAAAGAATTGCAAAACTGCCAGGCCATTGCCTCAATGAACTTCAGTGTGTTGATCCGCATCTCTACTTCACTCATGCTCCTATCAAAGGATGATTGAGCCTCTACAGTAAAGAGACAGCATGTATGGCATTGTCATTTATTGCTTCAGTATGCAGCATCAAGACCTTCGTAGACATTGATTCTAATGTACCTGATTCTCAGTATGACAGGTTCTCCTTCAGGTTTTGCTGTGTGCCCTTGAGTTATTTACATTGTGGTGACAAAAGTCATGGGATTGCGATATGAACATATACGGATGGTGGTAGTACCACATACACAATGTATAAAAGGGCAGTACACTGGCAGAGCAGTCATTTGTACTCAGGTGAGTCATGTGAAAAGATTTCTGACATGATTATGGTTGCACGATGTGAATTAACAGACTTTGAACATGCAGTGGTAATTGGAACTAGATACATGGTACATTCCATTTCAGAAATCATTAGGGAATTCAATATTCTGTGGTCCACAATGTCAGGGTGTGCCAATAATACCACATTTCAGGTGTTACCTCTCACCATGGACAACACAGTGGCTGATGGCCTCTGCTTAACGACCGAGAGCAGTGGCGTTTGCGTAGAGTTGTCAGTGCTAACAGACAAGCAACAGTGCGTAAAATAACCACAGAAATCATTGTGGGACATACAGTGAACTTATCTGTCAGGACAGTGTGGTGAAATTTGGTGTTAATGGCCTATGGCAGCAGATGACTGAAACAAGTGCCTTTGCTAACACCGAGCGAGGTGGCGCAGTGGTTAGCACACTGGACTCGCATTCGGGAGGACGACGGTTCCATCCCGTCTCTGGCCATCCTGATTTAGGTTTTCCGTGATTTCCCTAAATCGCTTCAGGCAAATGCCGGGATGGTTCCTTTGAAAGGGCACGGCCGATTTCCTTCCCCATCCTTCCCTTACCCGAGCTTGCGCTCCGTCTCTAATGACCTCGCTGTCGACGGGACGTTAAACACTAATCTCCTCCTCCTCCTTTGCTAACAGCATGACATTGGGTGCAGCACCTCTCCTGGGCTTGTGACCATATCAGTTGGACCCTAGATGACTGGAAAACCATGGCCCTGTCAGATGAGACATGACTCAATTGGTAAGAGCTGATGGTAGGGTTCAAGTGTGGCACAGATCCCACAAAACTATGGACCTAAGTTGTCAACGAGGTACTGTGCAAGCTGGTGGTGGCTCCGTAATGGTGAGGGTTGTGTTACCAGGGAATGGACTGGTTCCTCCAGATGTTTGGCTACTTGGAGACCCACTTTCATCCACTCATGGACGTCACACTCCCACAACAACAATGTAACTTTTATGGATGACAATCCACCATGACACGACTGTTTTTAAGAACATTCTGAACAATTCAAACGAATGGTTTGGCCACCCAGATCACCCAACACGAATCCAATTAAACATTTATTGGACATAATTTAGAGGTCATTTCATGTGCAAAATCCTCCACCAGCAGCACTTTTGCAATTATGGACAGCTATAGAGGCAGCATGGCTTATTATTTCTGCAGAGGACTTCCAATGACTTGTTGAATCCGTGCCATCTCAAGTTGCTCCCTGTGAGGAACTGCACTTTGAAACATTGCGTATAGTAATTGAGTGCCTTAAAATATTAGTAGTAGTAGTAGTCTACAGGTCACCTAGTGGAGACCCCAGTATCTTTCTTGAGAAATTTGATGACCTATTAATGTCCGTCTGTACATCAAAATGGGAACAATATACTATTGTCATTGGAGGGGACGTCAATTCAAGTTTTGATATTCTGCAGGACAAAAAAACTGTGGCAGATTTCAAGAATGTACTTAGGCAATATAACCTGTACTATACTAACTCCAAACCTACCAGGGGCCCTGCTTGTCTTGATAATATATTTACAAATATTAATAGAACTCATATGTCTTCAGATGTAGTTAGTTTTCATTTCTCAGACCATATTGCAGTATATATTAGTCTTAGCAATGTAACTCCAGACTGTTCCAGCCCAAAAGCTAAAACTGTAACCATGAGACCTAAGAACAAAGAGAGGATAGATAGATTTAGACTTGCCCTCACTTGTATCAGTTGGGATGCCCTACATAGTAGACTACAACATTGGTCCTCCGACATTGTTTTTACTAAGTTTTTCTCTATATTTTTAAATACATTTGAAAATAATATTCCTTTGAGAAAATGTACTCTAAATATTAAGGATAGTAGTTGTTACAAGAGAAGGAAAAACAGGGAATGGTATACTCCACAGTTAGGGCAAATGAAAAACACTGTTATGCTCTATTCTGGTATGTACAAGAACAGCAAATCTGAACTACATAAGGAATTATATTCCAGAGCTAAGTGTAATTATAGACAGGCTATTAATGATGCTAAGAAGCTATATAATACAGCCCTCATTGAAAAGTCTAGAAATAAATGCAAAAAAGCCTGGAGTATAATTAACTCTGTGGTACACACTAAAGGAAAAGACGTTATTGCCATATCCCCAGATGAATTCAATAAATTCTGCGTCCAATCTATTGAAGAAATATGCAGCTCAATAGACAAACCTTCAGAAAATGCCCTTAACTTCATCGATAACTATTTTGAAAGGCCCCGCCAGAGCATTTTCAACTTCACAGAGGTGTGTACCAATACAATTCTGAAAATAGTTAAAAATTTCAAAGTCTCAGATAGCATTGATTACTATGATTTATCATGTAAGTTATTGAAAGATATTACTGACTGCATAATTGATCCCTTAACCTACAGTGTAAATAAATGTCTAGCTGAAAACAAGTTTCCTGATGTACTAAAAATATCTAGAGTGGTCCCAGTATATAAGAAAGGTGATAAGAACTGTCCTGCTAGTTACAGACCAATATCATTAACTCCTGTTTTCTCAAAAATTCTTGAAACAATTATGTATAATCAAGTTAGCACGTATTTAGATAACTTAAACTTAATAAGTGACAAACAATATGGATTCATGAAAGGTAAATCCACAACAGATGCTATGGATTCTCTTGTAAAATTTGTTCTGGATGTGTTTGAGGCTAGGGCATTTGCTCAGGCTACATTTTGTGATCTGAGCAGAGTGTTTGACTGTGTGGACCATGATACTTTACTGAATAAGCTATCCTATTATGGTTTTGCTAATAGCAGCATAAATATGATTAAATCCTTCCTTGAGAACCGCCAACAATTTGTATGCATTAACAGGGAGAAGTCAGATCTGATTAATGTTAGGTCTGGCATGCCACAGGGCTCAATACTTGGACCTCTATTGTGTTTACTTATGATTAATGACCTGCCATCTTTTGTAAACTCTCACACAATAATGTATGCCGATGACACAACTTTTTAAAATAAAAGCTCAGATTTAAACACACTAAAAAATATAGTTAAAGATACCCTTGCTCAGAGTTCATTATGGTTTAGAGCGAAAGGTTTTCTACTAAATGAAAGTAAGACCCAGGCACTTTCCTTTAGCTTAAGAGAGAATCATGACTTAGAAAGTATAAAATTTTTAGGTGTTATAGTAGACAACAAGTTGACATGAGAATCACACGTCAAACATTTATCTGCCAGACTCTCAAGAGTTATCTATTTAATTAGAAACTTAAAAAGGCATGTCCCTAATAGTTATATAAGATCAGCATATTTTGCTTTCTTTCAAAGTATCATATCATATGGAATCTTATTGTGGGGCAACAGCAGTCACGTAAAGGGCATTCTACTTTTACAAAAAAAAATTAGTAAGAATAATAACCGACTCAGATAAGTTAGAACACTGTAAACCCTTGTTTGTTAAATTGCAATGCCTGACAGTAATAAACTTGTACATCTATAATGTTCTATTGTATGTTAGGAACAATATTTCAAATATATCATTAAGAAGGGATGTACATAGCCATAACACCAGGAACAAATCAAGTTTAGATGTACCATATCAAAGACTATCCAAGTCACAGAATTCATATTTAGTTCTTGGACTTAAGTTGTACAATAAGTTAAGTATAGATTTAAAAGAGTTACCTGTCAATATCTTCAAAGCTAAGTTGTACAGAATACTAGTAAATAATCCTTTCTACACAGTAGACAAATTTTTTGAAACTGAAAATACTGTCTTTCAACACTGTATCTAGTGGATGGCCTTATGTAATCCAAACTAAATTGTATTTAGTAATTAATGTTAAAAATGTAAGTTATCTTGACGTTGTCTATTGCTTTATGAGCTGAACGACAATAAAATTTGATTGATTGATTGCTGCACTACGCTGGGCAAAAGGAGGTCTGAGATGATCTTAAGAGGTATTCCATGACTTTTATCACCTCAGGGTACATGTTGTGTGCATATACTGTATTATGTAATTGTCCTAATTGACTAGCGAAAGATAATCAAAAAACGTTTTGTTCTTTTAGCTTATAACGACACTTATGTGCTGTAGTCTTTTCAACTAAGACTTTAATTATGAAAGTAAATGAGATAATAAAAACTGTAATGAGATTTTTGTTTTCCAAAATTGAAAATGGGTATTGTTAAGGAGCAGATAACTTTGTTATGAAATAGGCTGCTGTTAAGCCATGCAAATAAATTTTTTTGGGGAAAATATTGTTTATTCAAAGATTTATATATAAATTGTAACAGTTTGGTATGATCTGTAACATGAAACTGTTATTTTTCATATTTCATTAATATTTTCACATAAACTGTAAATAGAAGCAAACCCGTGGTCTAGGGGTGCCGGCATGGTAGCTCAGTGTGTTTCGTCAGAGGGCTGGCTGCTCACTGTAATAAAGACACTTAAAGTCTTTCGACCTGAGAAGTCACCCTCATTCTGCCAATGGCCTGTCAAAGACAATTGAGGAGTGCATAGAGGCTCAGCTTTAATTATTAATGCCACAAGGAAGCAGAAGACAATGGAAATCACTGAAATAAAGACAAACAGGGTGTATCAACACCATATGTGGCTTATAACTGAAAACTGCTGTGGTGATTTCTCCACTGGCAAAAGATTCCTTATAAGTCCTCAATTCGGATCTCTGGGCAGGGACAGCCAAGGGTGAGATGGCCATGAAAGAAAGATGGTATAACCTACGAAAGGGTAATATTCTATGAGTTGGAGCATGGAATGTCAGACGTTTGAATGTGGTAGGGAAACTAGAGAATCTGAAAAGATAAGTGCAAACGCTCAATCTAGGTGTAGTGCAGTCAGTGAAGTGATATGAAAAGAAGATAACAATTTGTGGTCAGCTGAATATAGAGTCATAATAACAGATGCAGTAAATGGTATAATAGGAGTAGGATTCATTATGAATAGGAAAGGAGAATTACTGCAAAAAGTTCTGTGAGAGGGTAATTCTCATAAGAATTGATGCCAAACCAGTTATATAGGCTCAGATCGCAATATAGTAGTGATAAAGAGTAGACCGAAGTTTAAGCGATGTTCTGACACAATAAGTGTAGATGGAAGTGGGATTCTGAGCTACTGAGCAATGATGCTAAAGATGTGGATACTGCAATAACGAATACCACAGTAGGCAGTTCAGTTGAAGAGGAGTCGAAATCTCTACAAAGAGCAATCACAGATGTTAGCCAGACAAACATAGGTGCAAGGAAGGTAACTGGACTGAAGAAACACTTCAGCTGATCGATAAAAAAAGAAAGTACACAAATGTTCCAGGAAAGACAGGAATACAGCAATATAAATCATGTAGGAATGAAATAAGTAGGAAGTGCAGGAAAGCCAAGGTGAAATGGCTGCAGAAAAAAATGTGAAGAAATCAAAAAAGAAATGATCTTCAAAAGGGCTGCCTCAGCATATAGAAAAGTCGAGACAATTTCCGGTGAAATTAAAAGCAAGGATGACAACATTAAGAGCACAATGTGAACTCCACTGCTGGAAGTAGAGGAGAGAGTGGATAGGTGAAAAGAGTACACTGAAGCCCTCTATGAGGAGGAAGAATTGTCTGATGACGTGACAGAAGAAGAAACTGGAATCGATATGGAAGAGATAGAGGATCCAGTATTAGAGTCAAAATTTAAAAGAGCTTAGGATGACTTGAGATCAACTAAGGCAGAAAGGATAGATAACATCTCAACAGAATTTCTAAAATCACTGGGGAAGTGGCATGAAACATCTACTCAAGATGGTAGTAGAATCTCTATCCAATGATTCACTACCATACAGTGCTTTGCTTCAAACGTACATTCTCAGAAATTTCTTCCTCAAATTATGGCCTATCAGACTTTTGGAAAAATATCATCCACACAATAAAGAAGATAGCAAGAGCAGAAAAGTTCAAGAACTACTGCACAATCAGCTTAAAAGCCATGCATCCAAATTTCTGACAAAATGAATACAGAAGAATGGAAAAGAAAATTGAGGATCTGTTAGATGATGATCAGTTTGGCTTCAGGAAAGATAAAGGCACCAGAGAGGCAGATCTAACTTTGTGCTTGATAATGGAAGCAAGACTGAAGAAAAATAAAAGACAGGTTTGTAGGATCTGTTGACTTGGAAAAAGTGTTAAACAATGTCAAATGGTTCAATACATTTGAAATTCTGAAAGAAATGGGGTAAACTATAATAGGGAAAGACAGGTAATACGCAACATGAACAAGAATCATGAGGGAACAATTAGAGTGGAAGAACAAGAATGAAGTGCTCAGATTAAAAAGAGTGTAAGGGAAAAATGCAGTCTTTCCCAAAGAAGCAATGACGGAAATAAAATATAGGTTCAAGTGAGAGATGAAAATTAAGGGTTAATGTATATCAATGTTAAGATTTGGTGATGACATTGCTATAATCAGTGAAAGTGAAAAAGAATTACAGGAACTGCTGGATGGAATGAACTGTCTAATGGGTACAAAATATGGACTGAGAGTAAACCGAAGAAGGACAAAAGTAATGAGAGGTATCAGAAATGAGAAGTATCAGAAATGAAAATACTGAGAACCATAACATCAAAATTGGTGATTACAAAGCAGACAAAGTTAAAGAATTCTTCAATCCTGGAAGCAAAATAATGCACAACGGATGAAGCAATGAGAACGTAAAACGCAGACTAGCACAGGTAAAGACAGCATACCCGGCCAAAGTAAGTCTACTAACATCAAACATAGGCCTTAATTTGAGGAAGAAATTTCTGAGAATGTACGTTTGAAGCAAAGCACTGTATAGTAGTGAATCATTGGACTGTCGGAAAGCCAGATAAGAAGAGAATCAAAAGTGTTTGAGATGTGGTGCTACAGAAGAATGTTGAAAATTAGGTGGACTGATAAGGTAAGGAACAATGAGATTCTCTGCAGAATTGGTTAAGAAAGGAACACATGGAAAGCACTGACAAGATGAAGGGATGGGATGACAGGGCATCTGTTAAGACACTAGGGAATAACTTTCATGGTACTAGAGGGAGTGGTAGAGGTTAAAAACTGTAAAGGAAGACAGAGAATGGAACACACCCAACAAATAGTTAAGGATGTGGGGCGCAAACGCTACTCTGGGATAAAGAGGTTGGCACACGAGAGGAATCTGTGGTGGGTTGCACCAAACTAGACAGAAGACTGACGACTAAATAAAAAAATTCCAACACTAATTCTAAAACATTGTTCACTTATAAAATCATTTAGTATCTTGTAAAAATAATGTAATTTTCAATGTACATAAATACTGAAAAATTATAAGTTGAGGGCAGGGTACAGGCATCAGTTAGTATCATTTGCTATTTAATCACCAGCAGTATTGAGGTGCACCAAGTTGTCAGTCAGTTGCGGGTCAGTCTGCAGTCAGTCTTCTGCTGTATGTAGGTGAAAGTCTGTAATCCAATAATGAATGAAATAAAAATTATGATATAGTGGTTTTAGTGGTTAAATTTGGAAAGGAAAACCCACTAAATTATGAATACCCACTGCACTTAAAAACCTGAGCAGAGAAAGTGAAGAAGTAGTGAAATTCAATGATGAATACATCAAATTGAAACAAGGAAACTAACACAAATAAAGCTCTTATTTAGATTTCTAATTTGCTGCTACCATACACAGCTTGACCAACGAAGCGCAGCACCCAGAAATTTTATTTATTTTCCACTTTTTCCAGCAATTGCAGACAATGTATTGCTTATTTTTGTATTTGCCACTTATCAGTCTGCCAAAAACACATTTTATGTGAAAAAAGATTGGATGTCTACTATCATGTTTGAGAAAAAGTGCCTATACAATACATTTAAAGAACACTGTATTATTCTTCATTTGCTTAAGGGATGATCATTATATACCTCTTCTAATTACATAGCCTAATAAAAAACATGAAGCACCCAGAACTGGAGGAGGAAACAAAATAAAGCTCCATGGGTTCCCTCTTACCAATATGACAGTGAACCCCCTCTGGCCTGGATGCATGCTCTGATTCAGTCGGGAAGGGTGTAATGAAACCATTGTATCATTCCTGATACAAGCTGGCTCACAACAGTTGTAACTCGTCCTCGATATCCTGGAGACTGGCATTGGGATGGAGTTGATGTCCAAGGTGGTACCATAAATGTTCTATTGGGGACATATCTGGGTATACTGCTGGCCGTGGAAATACCTCAACATCATGCAAGTTTGTAGATGTATGTGCTATGAGTGGACAACCATAGTCCTGTTGACAAATGGCATTCCAATACAATCGCATTAGAGGTAACACATGAGGATGGAGAGGATGTCCATGACATACTGTTGTGCCATCAAAATTCCCTTAATCACCACCAGCCATGACAAAGTCATACTCAATCATGCCCCATATCATGAAACCTGAAGTAAAACCTCAGTGCCACTTCAGAACACTGGAAGAAAGGGGCATCTCTGCAAGTGGTCATCACACATGCCAACAATGGTCATCCTAGTTAGTGCAAAACTGCGATACATCGCTAAACCCAATGCGATGCCATTCATCAGTAGTCAATGCTTTACAGTCACAGCATTACTCCAAATGCAGCTGTTAATGACAGCTTACATAAGGGACAGCAATTCCCTTGCCTGGTTGCTGCTAGTCTCCAACTAATAATACAGTATGACACAGAATGTTGCAGGGAGCCCATTACTTTTCTTGTATGGCAGACACAGATGTGAAGGAGTTATGATGAGGATGGTGCATAATATAGTGATCCTCCCTAATGGTGGTCCTGATGTAGTCAACCAGAACCTTGACAAGTATGCCTACCTTCACGTCCTCACGCAGTGCACTGTCAGCCCACTCTCTCATCCAAATGCCCCATAAATCTGCGTACTACCCAATTCCACCAGCCAGCCAAATGGAGAACCTCTTTCAAACTCTGTCACCAGGTCTAGTAACAATCCTAAACATGAACAACACTAATATACTATGGTGACTGTCTTACTTGTCACAGAGAAGTTCAACTCTATACATTTAAATACCCACCATTGATGTGTATGTGTGAAATTATGCATTCTAGTAACTTCTTATGTTGAGCTAAATTATATTAATTTGATATAGTGGTTAAGAAGTGGAAAGTTACAAGTAGACAAGTAGTTTTTATTTTTTATTTTTTTTAAAGAGAAAGTAGAGAGGCACAGCAAATGAGAAATTCGACTACACGAATATATCTTACCAGTTTAAATAATGGAAGATAAAAAAAAAGATCAAAAAACAACCCAGATGTAGCCATCCACATATACTGTCACATTGCTGCTCTGTTCACTTAAAATGTCATAAAATTTTTAAATATTCCTTGACATAAATCCTTTTTGCACTCCAATACACATGCAGAATACTAATTGACAGATGATATATATTTGCCCCATATCAAGTGCAATTAGGCCATACTTTGCAAAGCTTCAAATGGTCTTACCACTGATGAGTGTCTGAAATCATTTGCATGGTAGGACAAGCAATGGTATATGATGGGTATACCGGGTGATCAAAAACTCAGTATAAATTTGAAAACTGAATACATCACGGACTAAAGTAGATAGAGAGGTACAAATTGACACACATGCTTGGAATGACATGGGGTTTTATTAGAAAAACATTCCAAGTGGGAAAAATATATCTAAAAACAAAGATGATGTGACTTACCAAACGAAAGTGCTGGCATGTTGATAGACACACAAACATACACACAAAATTCCAGCTTTCGCACCAACGGTTGCTTCATCAGGAAAGAGGGAAGGAGAGGGAAAGACGAAAGGATGTGGGTTTTAAGGGAGAGGGTAAGGAGTCATTCCAATCCTGGGAGCGGAAAGACTTACCTTAGGGGGAAAAAGGACAGGTATACACTCGCACACACACGCACACACGCACACACACACACACACACACACGCACACACACACACACACACACACACACACACACACACACACACACACACACACACACACACATCCATCCGCACATACACAAGCAGACATGTGTGTATGTTTGTGTTTGTTTGTATGTCTATCAACATGCCAGCGCTTTCGTTTGGTAAGTCACATCATACAAAAGTTCAAAAAATTTCCGACAGATGGCACTTCATCTGATCAGAAAACAATAATTAGCATAACAAAGTAAGACAAAGCAAAGATGATGTTCTTTACAGGAAATGCTCAATATGTCCACCATCATTCCTCAACAATAGCTGTAGTCGAGGAATAATGTTGTGAACAGCACTGTAAAGCATGTCCGGAGTTATGGTGAGGCATTGGCGTTGGATGTTGTGTTTCAGCATCCCTAGAGATGTCAGTCGATCATGATACACTTGTGACTTCAGATAACCCCAAAGCCAATAATCGCACGGACTGAGGTCTGGGGACCTGGGAGGCCAAGCATGACAAAAGTGGCGGCTGAGCACACGATCATCACCAAACGACGCACACAAGAGATCTTCACGCGTCTAGCAATATGGGTTGGAGCGCCATCCTGCATAAACATTGTATGTTCCAGAAGGTGTTTCTCAGCTAGGCTAGGGATGATGTGATTCTGTAACATATTGGCGTACTTCTCAGCCGTCACAGTAGCAGTTACAAAACCAGAATCATGCATTTCCTCGAAGAAAAAAGGCCTGATAACGGTAGATGTGGTAAATCCAACCCATACTGTGACTTTCTCGTCATGCAATGGAGTTTCCACGACAGTTCTAGGATTTTCGGTAGCCCAAATTCTGCAGTTGTGGGTGTTGACAGACCCTCAGAGCGTGAAATGAGCTTTGTCGGTCCACAACACGTTACTCAACCAATCGTCATCTTCCGCCATCTTTTGAAATGCCCACACCGCAAATGCCCTCCGCTTCACTAAATCGCCAGGTAACAGTTCATGATGCAGATGGATTTTGTACAGATAGCATTGGAGGGTACGCCTAAGTGCCAACCAAACAGTAGTGTATGGAATGCCGGTGCAACGTGCGACTTCACGAGCGCTGACTTCCCCGTGCATAGACAAACCCACTACAGTTCCATTTCTTCCTGAACTGTCTCAGCAGCATTATGCCTTGTGCTCGGTCGGCCACTACTGGGTCTATCGTGGCTTTAAACTTCCAAATCATTCTCGCCACAGCTGCATTTGTCAATGGACCTTTACCCGTTTGAATCCCTTTCCTATGGCAATAGGATCGTAACGCTGAACTAGCACATTCCCCATCCTGATAATACAGCTTCACTAAAAGTGCCTTTTCAGGAAACGTCACCATGCTGTGACTGCTGGCGCATCTGATTCTCTCTCTCATTACAGCTCCTTTTATACATGATTGTCATGCACAGCCACTGACGTTTTGCTATCTGTCGGACATTTGGTGAACTTTGTGTTTTTTTTTGTTCTAATATAAAACCCCATGTCATTCCAAGCATGTGTGTAAATTTTTACCTCTCTATCTACATTATTCCATGGTTTATTAAGTTTTCAAATTTATAGTAACTTTTTGATCACCCGGTATAATGACAGTGATAGTGGAATAGAAAAGAAACTCCATGTCTAGCACCATGATGAGCTGCCACCACAAGGGAAGTGGTGACTTCTTATCATCAGCACAGAAGCTAAATACGGGGCTGGTTCTATAGCCACCTGTGAGCAGCCTCAATTACTGATATGGATATTTCAAATTGTTTTCAGATATTCCGATCCTTCTGATCCATACACCCTCCACATGTAATCCAGGGAGAACCACTCAAATGCTTTAAAATAGTGATGCAGATACACACACTGCCAGCTCCCTGTGGCTTATCACAAAGCCACTTCAAGGTTTTTGTCAATGCACTTAAATGCATGCAGAGTTTATGGTAGTGCAGTCAATGCACCTCATTACCATCTGAAGTCCCTGAGCCGATCACTGTTCAGTACCACCCATGAGCTTCAAGACTTGAAGACAATCACTTCCACCATTCAGGCTGAATACACATGACTTTGCACCTACAAGGCACCATCTCAATGCACAATGCTGCATTTTGGCAGGTGGACTAGGCTGTGGTGGAGGTTTCACCGCACGTGATGCACAGTTGCCACAGCCAGTGGTGAGTGGCACGTGCTGAAGGCGAATTTGAAGGGCTGACAGAACAGAGGAAGGGGAAACTATTGGGTGGAGTGTGTAGGGACAGTATGCTACCAGAGACTGCGGTCAGGATGATTAAGGAAATGAAGATTCTGTTGCAATGATAATTCCCATCTACAGAAGCTGATGGTGGAGGGAAGGATTCAGATGGCTTGGATTGTGAAGCAACCATTGAAATTAAGCTTGTTGTGGTCAGCTGCGTGTTGTGCCACTGGGTAGCCAACTTTGTTCTTGGTGACAGTTTGGCAGTGGCCATTCATCCTGGTGGCCAGCTGGTTGGTAGTCATACCAAAATAAAAAGCTGTTCAGTGTTTGCAGCAGAGTTGGCATACGACATGTTTGCTTTCAAAGGTGGCCCAGCCTCTGATGGAGTAGGATAAGTCTGTGACACAAATGGAGTAGGAAGTGCTGGGTGGATGGATTTGGCAGGTCTTGCACCTTAGTCTTTCACAGGTATATGATTCCTGTGGCAAAGGGGCTGGGAGTGGGAGCAGCATAAAGATGGGCTGGTGGGCAATGGAACACCACCTTAGTACAGGTGGGAAGGATCTTGGGTAGGATGCCCATCATTTCAGGGAATGATGAGAGGTAATCAAAGCCCTGACATACAATATGTTTCAGTTGTTCCAGGCCATGGTGATACTGGGTGATGACAGCAATGCTCCTTTGTAGCTAATTCTTGGGGATGATGGGAGGATTGGGGATTTGTGAGGATACAGCACAAGAAGTCTGTTTGTCGATTAGGTTCAGGGGGTAGTGCCTGTCTGTGAAGAGCTTCATGAGATTTTCAGCATACCGGGGAGGGAATGTCCTGTCACTGCAGATATGCCATCCCAAGGTGGCCAGTTTGTATGGGAAGGATTTTTTGGTGTGGAAGGGATGACAGCTGTCAAAATTTGAGTACTGTTGGTGGTTTTAACCTAGCCCACAAACAGAT
This sequence comes from Schistocerca piceifrons, assembly GCF_021461385.2. Lineage (NCBI taxonomy): Eukaryota > Metazoa > Arthropoda > Insecta > Orthoptera > Acrididae > Schistocerca > Schistocerca piceifrons. The sequence goes on along the minus strand of NC_060149.1, from coordinate 418,259,308 downwards.
TACCTGCACCATATCCTCACACACACCCCAATCATCCCACCACCCCAAAGAATAAGCTGCAAAGGAGCATCCTAGTCATCAACCTATAGTACACTGGACTGGAACAACTGAAACATATCTACAGGCTTTATCTCTCATTGTGCCCTGAAATGATGAACATCCTATCCAAGATACTTCCCACCCCTCCTAAAGTGGTGTTCTGTTGCCCACCCAACCTATATAACATCCTAGTCCATCCTTACGCCACTTCCAGTCCCAAAACATTGCCATGGGAATCATATTCCATGGAAGACCAAGATGCAAGACCTGCCCAGTCCACCCACCTAGCACTTCTTACTCCAGTCCTTTCACATGTTTATCCTACTGCATCAAAGGTTGGGCCACTTGTAAAAGCAACCACCTCATATTCCAAATCTGCTGCAAACACTGCACAGCTTTTCATGTCCATATGACTACCAACCAACTGCCCACCAGATTGAGGGGCCACTGCCAAACTGTTGCCAAGAACAAAGTTGATCACCCGCTGCTTCATAATCTAGGCTGTCTGGATCCTTCCCTCTACTATTAGCTTCTCTAAACTATGCAGATAGGAGTAATCTTCACAACACACACCCTGCTCCTGTAATCACTGTGACCTCAATCTCTGGTAACCTACTGTCCATGCACCATCCATCCAACAGTTTCCTCTTCCTCCATCCAGTCACCTCCTCCAAAATGTGCTGCTTCCTACTGGGTCCAACAGTCATGCTTCACATGCCTAGCCTGTACATCTGCCACGCCTCCCTCCTCCATTCCTAACTGGAAAACCAGCTAGCTCCCACTGAGCAACTAGTCACCCACCCCCAACCCCACTATCTGCCTTCCACCTCTCTCTCTCTCTCTCTCTCTCTCTCTCTCTCTCTCTCTCTCTCTACCCACCCCACCTGACACAAAATCCAACTTGACCTAGTTCACCTGCCAGAATTTAGCATTCTGCATCCAGCCAGTTCCATGTAATGGTATAGATATGTGTATGTGTGCGTGTGTATGTGTGTCCTTTCTGTATATATTTATACTGTATCGTGACCAAGGATTACTCTGAAAGCTATCATGTTTTCTGTATTTTTGTATGTGCCTGTCAATGACTCAACACTTTTGCTTTTCAGTGAGTGGTCTCCTTTAATCCAAAAGTATTTATATGTTCAGTAAAGCAGATAAGGAAACAGTTGAGCATAAATGAAGGAGGAACCTGTAACATTCGTTCTGGGCATAAGTATGCAAAGGAACTGTTGCTGAAATTAAGAACAATAGTTGACATGTACCTACTAGATCAGTTTGTGATGTGTGTGTGTGTGTGTGTGTGTGTGTGTGTGTGTGTGTGTGTGTGTGTGTGCGTGCAGAGGTACAGGGTGAACTGCACCTGGTATAAATTCTCTCTAAAGAAACTTTAAAGAAAAAGCAATACATGTAAAACAAGCAAAGGTGTATAGATAAATAGATGCTAAAAGAACCATGTTTGTCTGTCAAAAGGGCAATGCTTGAAGCAGCAATGACTACCATAGTAGAATCTTATCGAAAGAACCGTCACAAAACTCAAGGAAATTCTATTCATATTTAAAGGCTGTCATTGGCACCAAAGCTAGTGTCCAGACACTTACTGATGACACAGGAACCGAAATGCTGAATTCAATTTTCAAGTGTTCCTTTACGAAGGAAAATTCACAAGTACCACCCCAGTTTAATCCTTGCACCACTGCAAAGATGAATGATGTAGATATTAGTGTCAGTGGCATTGAGAAACAACTGAAATCTCTTGATTGACTGTTTTTTTTATTGGTCCAGTTTTATCAGAAAGCACAAATTGTACAAGTCAGAATGAGGATCCAGTTATATTTAATATCAGCAAAAAAAAGTCTCCTTTCCAAGTGGGCACCATAGCATAGGCCCATGAGCTTGGACCGACACAACTTGGATCTGTGGAATGATCTGTGGTGTATCCTTTGGCCTCCACCCATGGTGCCGGGTTCTCCAACCCCAGTGGGGTCTCTGGTCTCAGGTGACTTGTGCAACTTGCATCAAATATTGTCTTACCATAGCTTTTTGCAGCAACTCCCATGGGCACTGATGTGCCACCTTCTCTAGTAGTAGATCCTCTGGACCATGCACTACCTTCATTCTTCTTCACCAGGTGGTCGCTGCTGGGGAGGGGGAGGGGTTGTAGTGGTATCACTTAAGTTACTATGGAAAATTATTTGGTGCTACATTACTATTGTTCACTGTTGGGACACTACTGAGAGGGCACTGATCCTCAGGCATGCCCTCTGACTGATCGTGCCAGACTTTGGCATATACACCAGAACAGCTGCTAGCCTAAGCAGTTATGATGCGGACAGTGGAGTGCGCACCACAAGTGATATCGTATTGACTATGACCTTACCGAGCGAGGTGGCACAGTGGTTAGCACACTGGACTCACATCTGGGAGGACAATGGTTCAATCCCACATCCGGCCATCCTGATTTAGGTTTTCTGTGATTTCCCTAAACTGCTTCAGGCAAATGCCAAGATGGTTCCTTTGAAAAGGGCACGGGCGACTTCCTTCCCCATCCTTCCCTAAACCAATGACCTCGCTGTTTGGTCTCCTCCCACAAAACAACCCAACTTGACTATGATCTTATTCTGGTGGACTCTGTTCATAGTACACAGAACTGTGATCTGGCTTGGACTGGACTTGGGTTTGGAATATGGACTTACGATAGCTTGCACTGTTCCTAATAGCCCACTTGTACATTGGAGCCCCTTAGGTACCAAGTGGTGTAACCCACATTGTTCTTGTTTTGAGATATTTATGGTTTACTAAAATTGCTGCTGGAAATTTCTTGTAGACTGTAATTATTGTGGATTAAAGGAGACCACTCACTGAAATGCAGGAGTGTTGAGTTATTGATAGGCACACACAAAAGAAAGAAAACTTGCTAGCTTTCAGAGTTATCCTTTGACAAGCTAGAATGAAACAAACAAACACACACACACACACACACACACACACACACACACACACACACATACAAGTCTATGCCCCTACATGGCACTGGCTGGACTAACAGTGCCAGTGCTGTATTTCAGCAGGTGGACTGGTTGTGCTAGGGTAGTGTTGCATAGGGTGAGTTGATGGAATGAGAGGCAAGAGTCAGGGAGAGGGACTGGGGGTGGATGGCTAGCAGCTTGAAGGGAGGCAGCCAGTTTGCAGGCTAGGAATGCAGGCGTGAGGGGTGGCAGGTATACGGGCTAGATATGTTATGCACAATTGTAGGTGCCGATGGGGAGTGGCACACGCTAAAGGCAATGTGAAGATGTGGACTGAGACAGGGGAAACTGTTGTGTGGAGCGTTCAGGAGCAGTGGGTTACATGAGATTGAAGCCAGGATGATTACGTGAGAGGAGTTTGTTTTGTAAGGAAAACTCCCATCTGTATAGTTCAAGAGAAGTTGATGGTGGAGGGAAGCATCCAGATGGCATGGGCTGGGAAGCAGCCATTCAAACTGAGCATGTTGTGCTCAGCTGCATGTTTTGCCACTGGATGCTCAACTTTGTTATTGGCAACAGTTTGAAGGGGGCCATTCATCCTGGTGGACAGCTGACTGATAGTCATACTGACATAAAAAGCTGTGCAGTGTATGCTGCAGAGATCATATATGACATTGCTGCTTCACAGGTGGCCTGGCCTCTGATGGGCTAGGAGAAGCCTTTGGCACGACTGGAGTAGAAGGTGCTGGGTGGCTAGATTGGGCAGGTCTTGCTCCTTGCTCTGCCACAGGGATATGATCCCTGTGGCAAAGGGATGAAAGTGGGAGTCCAATGTCAACCTGCTTATAGGCCATCTAGAGGAGACCCTCTTAGCTTCCAAAAACTCAGAACCCCTAGTCTGATTCATTAATGATATCTTCAAGATCTGGTCTCAGGGCTGAGACACTCGACCCACATTCCTTCACAAACTCAGCACCTTCTGTCCTATCTGCTTCACCTGGTCTTCCTCTACCCACTGCACCATCTTCCTGGCCACTGACTTCCACATTCTGATGGCTCCATCCACACCACTGTCCACATTAAACACACAAACCATCAACATTACCTGCATTCTGACAACTTCCATCCTTCCCATATCAAAACATTCCCCCACACAGCCTAGTCACCTGTGGACGATGTAGCTGCAGCGACAAGAACTCCCTTGCCCAGTATGCTGAAGGCCTGATAAAAGCCTTCAGAGAGAGGCACCCCCCCCCCCCCCCCCAACAAACACCTAATCCACAAACAGATTTCCCTCACTATATCCTCACAAACCCCCAATCCTCTTACCACCCCCAAGAATCAGCTACAAAAGACCATCTACCACACCATGAAGTATCACCCCGGACTGGAACAACTTTGGCAGGGCTTTGATTATCTCTCTTCCTACCCCATCCATCGGTAGCTGGACCATCTCTGAAAACAGCCATATTGTATACCAACCCTGCAGCAAACACTCAGTTTTTTATGTCAATATTACTACCAACCAGCTGTCCACTAGGATAAATGGCCAACTCTAACTATCACCCAGAACAAAGCTGAGTACCAAGTGGCACAACATGCTCAGTTTCAAAGGTTACTTCATAACTGGGTCATTTGGATCTTTTCCTCTTCCACCAGCTTCCCTAAACTACGCAGATGGGAGTTATCCTTACAACACATCCTCCACTCCTATAATCATCCTGGTCTCAATCTCAGGTATCCCTGTGCCCTCTACCCAACAGTTTCCCCTTCCTCCACCCTATCACACCCTCCCAATTCATGACCCCATGTTCCCTTTAGTTTGTGCTTCTCCACACTGGCCTCTACAACTGTGCATTACATGCCTAGCCCATATACCAGCCACCCCTCCCTCCTGCAGTCATAGCTGGCAAACTGGCTACCTCCCTATCAGCCACTAGCGACCCCCTCCTAGTCCATCTCACTCTACCCACCCCACCTGACGCTATCTCTACCACAACCAGTCCCCCTGCCGAAATACAGCACTGCTACTCTTAGTCCAGCTGGCACCATGTAGAGGCATTGGTGTGCGTGTGTGTGTGTGTGTGTGTTTTACTCAAGCTCATCAAACGATAACTCCAAAAACTTAGCAAGTTTTATTTCTTTCGTGTGTGTCTATAGACAACTCAATGCTTCTACTTTTTGGTTCACTAAGATTGTTATACAAAATTCAACAGTAGTTCTTATGTTACTTTTTATATATTAGCTGAATAGTTTTTTCTACCTCAAATTAACAATTTCAATAAATTTTATCTGGTTATAGACATGATATAAGGGCCCAAATGAAATTACAGAACTTGTGATACAAACAGGTCAACGATTTTATTTACTATAAAAATATATATGACAGTCAACAAGACTGTATTTACATAATCACAGTCATTCATCATCAGTACTGTCATTTTCAATCAGTGGCCCAATGTCCTCAGCATTGCCAGAAGAAAGAAGACTCTGAAAGCACTAGTGATGAGTGAGTGGAAAGAATGGCAAATGTTTTTCTAAGTCCTTCTTCTTCTCTTTCATAACAACCTATGGTCCTGTGTACTACTTTCCCTGAGGCATGTTAGTCAGAGAAACTGTGTGTCCTTTTTTAGACTCTGGCTTGAAGTCCAACATGTGAAATTCCATGTCCACTGACAGTGTTTCCTTGAAAAAGAGTGTGAATTAATCTCTCTTTTGGTACAGAGTCCAAAACATCTTTAGCCATGATACTAAATGTTTTTCAGTTTCAGTCTTCCTTTTGGCAATTGTCTTCAAAAAATTTTCCACAGATGAAAAGTAATTGCCTGTGATTACAATGACATGAAAGGAATTTTTTTCCTTGGCTTGGCAATAATATCTTACCAATCATTGGGGCAAAATATCTGCTGTCCCCTGCTGCAGTTTTCTGCGGAGGCTAAACCACCATCATTGTACATGACAACATGCTTTGCAGACAGTGCTTTTGTTTCAATGTGTTTGACCAAACAGACACAAATTCCTTAGGACCTTGAGATCCAGACACTTCATCCCAGGAGTATATGAATGACAGCTTGTGGCAACCCATTTAATTTTGATTTAAATAACAAGATAACAAAGGGATATTATTCATCACTGGATCCATTATCATCCCAAATAACACTGTTCTACAAAAATTCTATTTATGAGATAAAAGTGCATAATTATATTGGAAAAATAAAATAAAATAAAAAGTCAGAAAACTTCTATAGAGGAACACGAGCTGCAAATTAGAAGGATGGAGTGAATCAAATGATTAATGCCGATTGAATTCTTGGCTGCATCATATCTTTGAAAGTACATTTCCTGGACTCTCACACTGACTTCTTCCCAGAGAGCAACACAGACAAAGATTCCACTGAGACATATTCCACCATGAAAAAATGGTACAAAGGGAAGTAGATAACTACAGTGTTGGCTGATTATTGCTGGAGTATCATTTGAGACAAGAAAGACACTCCATACAAGAGAAAAAAATGAGACTTGTAATTTTTGGTGGCACATTTTATCATTTTCTCTATTTCTGTATACCTTCCTTTCAAATACATTCTAGAAGGCAAATGCTTTTGTGAATACAGCATCAGATTCCACCTTCCTAGGCTTCTCTAATATGGTATAGTTAGAGTACTTAACTGAAACATTTGATCTTATTATTTCTTGAATTGCAAAAAAGTAATTGTATGGTAATGTATTAGATAAAAATGGACGTTCTGGTTAAACTATGGCTGATGATGAAAAACTGAAAACAGATTTCAACTGACCTTTCAAATTGCTCTAAGAATCCCAATTTTTCTCTCCAGGAATAGATTTTTTTTGTTAAAGCCATGTAATATATTCCCTGATGCTATCTTTACCACTCGAACTCAGGGTGAATCACACTGAACACATTTCAAATAATTGAACAAGTACAGTCCTATTTTTGGAAAAGTACGAAGATCAAAGATTCACAGTGAATTGAGAGAACTAAAAACAATAGCAGGCACAGTGATGAAACTCCCAACTACAACACTTCAGCTGTCAACAGATACATATCTCCACTTACAGCAGAAAATTGTGCTGCTAGCTGTGTGAGTTACAAATTAAACCATTTGCACTGTCAACAGAATGCCACTTGCTGAGCAAGATCACAATCCTACTGAAAATGTAAGAAAAGGTGAACTTACATTGCTTGAGATTTAAGAGACTCATGTATTTCTTGTTGTGTATAAAACTCCATTGTTTGTGTGAGTAGATCACCTTTTTACACAACATTGTATATGAAACTTCTTCTAGATTATCTTGTCACCTTATACTGACAACAAAATAATAAAAGTCATAAATAACATGCAGATATAATTTACTGTCTTAGATCAGAATAACACTTACCATTTCTTCCCTGTCAAACAGATTATTGATGTAAAGCAAATTCCGCCACCAGTACTTCGGACAAATAACATCTGCTCTCTCTGTCATATGGAACAAAGTTTTCTGGCTGTGCCATTTCATATTAAGTATGGCAATTCCAATCACTGCCATATATGCTGGTGTCAACCTGCAGAATATTTTCAGATGAATTGGCAGGAACACACTTCATATTATTAATGCAAGACAATTGCATTTATTTTATGGCACAAACATTTAACGCAGTTAACACAAATTTGTTTAAAGCTGTTATGATTTAAAAAATATTGTAGAATGCTACACAAAGTTACTTCACAGTTTATATTGAACATAGATGCTCCCTGCATATTCATTACAATATTCTGACCATTGTTTGTTGATGAAAATTCTTAACTAAGTTTCCATAAAAATACCAGATATAATAGGACAGCGATAGAGATGATACATAAATAGCTTAAAACAAACTTTCTCACTCAGTCTGAAGCAAAACAATTATTAACAATCCTCCAAACATTAAAAAAAAAATCCCTTATATTCAGGTGGACAATTAATTGGAACAGGATCAATATGCAGATACAGTACTCAATAACTAATATCTGCCTCGACAGCATTTTGAATTATTTCCTATTATGATGATTACAATTAATATACAAATGTATTTATAATGTTTCACGCTTCTTTGTTTCATGTACTAATTTTCGGATGAATACAGCTGAGGATGGTTAACTGTTCACACTCAACAAAGCAAACTCAGGAACTTTTGTCTTACATGTTCCTTCAGCTCATGTTTCAATCTAACTGTAATCAACCATAACTGATAAAACATTTCATATTTCTATTCTGCTGGAATAGTCGCTATGAGTTTTATACATTTTGTTTTAAGAATATTTTTGCACATCATCATCACATTGACAGCTCTTGCAAACACAGTACATATTCCAGAGGAGAACACAGTCTTCTGCAAACAATGAATACATAATATGTGTAGCTTATACCACATGCAATGTATTTACAATATGTAACATTACCGGTGTTATTACTTTTATTAGTTGTAAGATTAAAAATATAGTAACAGACCAAAAAATGTATTTACTGTGTGGATGACACCAATTTAATGAATAAATACAGGCATTTTTTGACTGAGAAAGATTACTGTAATCCATCAAACCATCATGCGTTATGGGATTAGGAGAGGATTTGATGAATTTTATTATTTCATTGGGGATTATGTGTATCCCTGCAGTTATCGCTGTCTACTATATCTCTTGTGTTCTGAGTTCTTTAATCACAGAGAGAAAAAATTCATGTAATTATCTGATGGAAATTTCAGATTATTGTAGTCTGTGTTATAGACAAACTATCACTCACTCATATCATATCCCCTTGATTGTAATGTTGCCACAGATTTAGACATTTATTGATTCTGTCTGTATTTATTTTGTCTGGCACAAAATTTACTCTATAGGCTCGACAAGCAATCATCTCTTTATTTATACAGTTTTACAGTGACAGTTTCTAGATGTCTAGAGATATGCAGGATATTCCCTCTGGCATCCTGTTAACTGCTTTGAATATAAATGGTTATGTTCATAGCTCTACTTTGTACTGTAAGAATTCAAATGAGTGAAAGATTTAGAGCTTCTAACATAAGGTTGTTGTGAGTATTAATTGCCTTGATTCTTCGGTCTAAGTTACTCTTACAGTAATGGGAGCTAATACAGTAGCATTCTAGATTCATACACTGATCAGCCAGAACATTAAGACCACCTACCTAATAGCTGGTATGTCCACCTCTTTGGATAACAGCAGTGATGCATCATAGCATGGAAGTAATGAGGCCTTGGTAGGTCACTGGAGGGAGCTAGCACCACATCTGCACACACACAAGTCACACCACATTCAATCACACCCAAGATGTATTTGAGTTGGTGAGCTGGGAGTCCAGCATATCAACTGCAACTCGCCACTGTGTACCTCGAACCACTCCATCACGCTCCTGGCCTTGTGACATGGCACATTATCTCATTGAAAAATGCCACTGCAAGTGGGAAACATGATCATCATGAAGGGGTGAATGGCATCTGCAACAAGTGTACGATACTCCTTGGACATCATGGTGCCTAGCACAAGCCCCACTGGACCCATGGATGCCCTCTGAATGTTTCTCAGAGCATAATGGAGCCACCGCCAGCTTGTCTCCGCCCCACAGTACAGGTGTCACAGAGCTGTTCCCCTGGAAGACGACAAATTTGTGCTCTCCCATCAGCATGATGAAGAAGGCACCGGGATTCATCAGACCATGCAACACTCTGCCACTGCAACAACGTTCATGCTGATGGTCACGTACCCATTTCAGTGATAGTTGCCAATGTCATGGTGTTAACATTGGCACATACATAGGTTGTCAGCTGTGCAGGCCCACTGTTAGGAGTATTCAGTGCATTGAGTGTTCAGACCCACTTGTACTCTGCCCACCATTAAAGTCTGATGTTAGTTCCACCACAATTTGTCATCTATCCTGTTTTACCAGTCTGCGCCTACAACGTCTGATATCTGTAATGAGGGGTTTTGATGTCTTGATGTAGTTTCACCTTGGTTTTGTTATGTGTTGAAGACATTCACCACAGCACCCCTCGAACATCCAACAAGTCATGCAGTTTCCAAAATGCTCGTGCCAGGCATTCAGCCCGTCACAATCTGCCCTCAGTCAAACTCAGATAGATCGTGCAACTTTCCCATTCTACACACTGAAGCATGATCACTGATACTAGATGCACTGTGTGTGTGTGTGTGTGTGTGTGTGTGTGTGTGTGTGTGTGTGTGTGTGTGTGTCTGACTGTAACATTACGAGTCAAGACAGCTGTAACGGAACTTGAATAGCGTAAAGTTATCGTTAAAAACGCAAGCCGCGCGATTTGTTATGATTTGGTCGGTCATAATAGTAGTAACATGCTTTTGAATACAATTAAAATATAACGGCGATACCTGTTTAGCGTTATTGGAAATAATATGTAATAAATTAATGAGTAAGGTAGCCGATCCTATAAGAAGAGGTAAAATTGGGCATATTAAGGTGTTTTGCTTTATATCGACTAAGCCGATGATACGGCGTCTTTTTTTTCCGTTTACTCTTAGAAGAATAAAAAAAAGAAAAACAAGTAACGAAGTGCTAATTGTGCGTTGTGAAAAATATAGGGGCGAATTTTAAATAGCTACAGTGTATAATCAGATTAACAAATGGACATTCAGTTACGCGAAATAGCCGACAGTGAAGTGTGGTCATTAAATTGAGTACACCTACAGGGCGGTCAATTCCAGGATAAGTCTATTCGCGTCTCACGAGGCACGCGGTATTGAGACCATTTTTTTTTTTTTTTATTATATCACGGAGAGCGGGCTTCAATTTATAAAAAGGAGAAAAGCTGTATCATTATCATTGACTGTTGGTGTTAAGCAACCAAAACTGTTCATCAAAGGGTTTCGGTGAATGAGTGGTGAATGAGAAATGAAACTGTGAACGAAGTTATGTTAAATAAAGCAGAAGAGACAAGACAGTTTGGTCATATCTGTTATTATTCCATAAACCGTAACATTTATTCTCGTTGTACGAAGCCTTTATAGACGATCGTTATGACAATTTGCTTTGAAGGGATCTCGTTACGAGTTAAGTTTTGGGGACCTGGTCAACAGGGGATAGTTCGTAGATCTTAACTACTGCAGCTATTCAGGAATCAGGTGCTACCGTGACCGTTGTGTGTTGTCAATGGCTTAAGGTCATCATATCTCATGCTCTAATATCGACGCGCCTTTCCTCTTGGTATAACGGTGTCTCACGGTAACCACGACAACACGGTGAAGGAAGATACGGTAGATGACTACCAGTCATTCCTTGCCAGGTGACACTGCTGTCGCCCAGATGGTTTTATATCAATAGTAGGTCGGTGGTCATAATGTTCTGGCTGATCAATGTACATTCAATTTATATTTCCTAGACACTGTTTAAGTGTAATCTGACAGAGCTCTGATTATAAGCATCAGTAGATATTTCATGTAACTTCATTGCTTCCTGTAGAGAAAGTGGCATTTTATTTTCAATATAATTAACTTCTTACATGTTGATTACTGATACATATTTTAAAGCTGAAATGATTGTATAAGAATTCTTGATAGATATTTCATGTTTTAATTTGGTCTTCATTTATATATTTTAAAGTTAGAATGATCATATGAATGTTGTTGGTAGACACGATACATCTTCGTCATAATATTGTAATTAATCAAATACACTGAAGCGCCAAAGAAACTAGTATAGGCATGTGTATTCAAATACAGAGATGTAAACAGGCAGAATACAGTGCTGCAGTTGGCAACGCCTAAATAAGACAACAAGTGTCTGGTGCAGTTGTTAGATTGGTTACCACTGCTACAATGACAGGTTATCAAGATTTAAGTGAGTTTGACCATAGTTTTATAGTCAGTGCACAAGCAATGGGACACAGCATCTCCGAGGTAGCGACAAAGTGGGGATTTTCCAGTACGACCATTTCACGAGTGTAGCGTAAATATCAGGAATCTGGTAAAACATCAAATCTCCGACATCGCTGTGGCTGGAAAAAGATCTGCAGCCGGAAAAAGATCCTGCAAGAACGGGACCAACAATGACTGGAGAGAATTGTTCAACACGATAAAAGTCCAACCCTTCTGCAAATTGCTGCAAATTTCAATGCTGGGCCATCAACAAGTGTCAGTGTGTAAACCATTCAACAAAACATCATCGATATTGGCTTTCAGAGTTGAAGGCCCACTTGTGTACCCTTGATGACTGTATAATAAAAAAATGGAAATGTCGTGTGGCTAGGGCCTCCCGTCGGGTAGACCGTTCGGACACACAAAGCTTTATGCCTTGCCTGGGCCTGTCAACACTGAAATTGGACTGTTGATGACTAGAAACATGTTGCCTGGTCAGACGAGTCTCATTTCAAATTGTCTTGAGTGGATGGATGTGTATGGGTATGGAGACAATCTCACGAATCCACAGACCCCGCATATCAGCAGGGAACTGTTCAAGCTGGTGGAGGCTCTGTAATGGTGTGGGACATGTGCAGTTGGAGTAATGTGGGACCCCTGATAAATCTAGATACTACTCTGACAGGTGACACATACATAAGCATCTTGTCTGATCACCTGCATCCATTCATGTCCACTGTGCATTCCGACAGACTTGGGCAATTCCAGCAAGACAATGCAACACCCCACATGTCCAGAATTTCTACAGAGTGGCTCCAGGAACACTCCTCTGAGTTTAAACACTTCCACTGGCTACCAAACTCCCCAGACATGAACATTATTGAGCAGGTAAGGGATGCCTTGCAACATGCTGTTCAGAAGAGATCTCCACCCCTTCATACCCTAACAGATTTATGGTGTCAATTCCCTCCAGCACTACTACTTCAGACATTAGTCGAGTCCATGCCAAGTTGTGTTGTGGCACTTCTGCGTACTCGTGGGGCACCTACACAATATTAGGCGGGCATACCAGTTTCTTTGGCTCTTCAGTGAAATAACAGAACTAATTTGTCAGTTAAATATTTAGTCTAAACAGTCATAACCAAAATGTGGGAAATTAGAGGGAAAGGATGAATGCTGTATAGGTAGAATGCATTATTATTATTATTATTGATGACTTATGCAACTGGCTCTATTGCTGCTGCATCACTCAGAGCTATAATCAAGTTTGCGAGTTCTATAACCATGCTTCCATGCCAGTTTTATCGTTTGTTTCAAAAGGTGGCTTCATTTGAGAAAATTTTAAAATTACAAGGATATCCAATTACTGGCAAGTATTTAAATTCAGTATTGCTTATAGACACATTTTTCACTTTTAAATTTGTCTATCAACAGTACTGGAATTTCGCCTCCTGGAGGTAAGTAGCGGGCAGCCTTTGTATCTCCTGGTAGCAACTATCAGTGCAAAACTATTAACCTGTAAAATTACATGTCACTGTTCCACTCTCACCAGCAACTGGTTAAGTTTTTATAATTATATGTTCATTAGATTGCATCACTTAAAACTGATCAAACTGTTGTAAGGGTGACATAATTTTCTGTCATGAGTGATGCCTTCTCATTAATGTTTGTGATATCACATCAGATTTGTAATTGTGATTGCAATCTAAAGTGTTGCCAGCACACACTATTACTTTCTCTGGAGAGTCTAGACTGCATGTAACATGGACAAATCCAGAGTCTGACTTACAGATATTTGTAACTTGACAATCATTGCTCAGGGAGTGCTGTAGAAAGCCATGGTCGCTTATGTGGATCACAATTTTGGACTTCAGGTGCATTCTGAGAATATTTTCAGTAAACTACGAAGATATAATACAGTTAAGGACCTTCCATCACCTTTTAGATATGCATCCAGGAAAAAATTATTTCTTCTTATAATATTTTGGCTGATACCAATACGGCCATCTTCAGGGTGGGCTGATGACTTTAATTAAAACCATTTGTGCCTTGTAGTTTTAATTCATTACCAACTCACCTTGAAGATGTCTGTTTGGTTATCGGTCAAAATACTACTGGGAAATCTTCAACAAATAACCCATGATCTGAAAATTCCTGGCATATTACAACTGTGTTGTGCTGGTCCGAGACTCAAACTTGGGAACTTGGCCTTTCACAGTATTTGTCTGGGTGATAATTGGGTTAAGTCTCACTGTGGAAATAAGAAAGGTATAAGATCACTATTTTGATACTGACTTTTGCCAAATTATGTTAAGTAGTAGTTGACTGAAAGATTAATGGAGACAATACAGAAAAAAAAATTGTGTTCCAAGGTCACGCTGCACTTATAATGTGTTGTAAACTTTGAATATACAGGGGTTGGACAAAAATATGTAAACACTGTGAAAAATGCAGGCTTAAACGTAAATACAGATGATAGTGAAGCCTGTAGGTTGCACTATTGAATTTGACCATGTGCGATATCCTCAATACATTGCAAATGTCAGTCATGGTCAGAACAGTGTTCCATGTAATTGTGAGTGCATTATGTTGGAGCTCAGAGCATTCAGATGTGGGCAAATTTTTTGTGCTCGTATGGTGGGTGCTTCCATAACCAAGGTAGCCGAAGTGTCTGGTGTTCCCAGAGGAGCCATATCAAAGCTTTACACTGCATACTGTGGAAGTAGAAAAACATCATCTGCTAAGTCACAATGTGAATGAAAGTGTGTGTTGAGAGATTATGAGGGACAGTCATTGAAGAAGATTGTGATGAAAATTAAGAGGACAAAAGTTGCAAAAGTCACTGCAGAACTGTCTGTTGCACTTATGAACCCTGTCAGCATCAAACAACATGTGGGAGCTCCAGAAGTAGGGAACTGTAAGGTGAGCTGGGACTAAAAAACCATTCAAGAGTGTTGCAAATGCCCGTGACAGGAAAATATGATGCTGACACCATAAAAATGGGCTATGGAGCCATAGAAGTAATTTGATTGGATGAGTTTTGTTTCACACTGTTTCCAACTTCCAGCTGAGATTACATCACAAGAGTAAACATGATGGGGTTTTGGTGTTGATTTGGACAGCCATATCATGTTGTTCCATGGACCCCACAGTTGCTATGCAAGGTTGTATTATTGCCAAGGATTATGGGACCATTTTGGCTGATCAGGTACATCCCATAATACAGTGCTTGCCCCCAATGGTGATGCCGTATTCCAAGACAACAGGGACTCTGTCCACACAGCTTGCATCATCCAGGACTGGTTTCATAAGCATGAAGATGAACTGTTGCATCCCTCCTGGCCATTGGTCACCAGATCTCAATATTGTTGAATCTTTGTGGTCTACTTTGTAGAAAAGAAGCATCATCGCTATCCAGCTCATCATCATTACCTGAAATTGCCATTATTTTGCGGGAAGAATGGTATATGAATCCTTTCAAAATCACCCTGGAGCTGTGTTTATCCATTGCGAGACAACTGGAAGGAATTTTGAATGCCAACGGTTTTCCTACACTACATTGTGCATGGGAATGTGTTGTGTTTTTGGTGTTGCCATATTTTTGTCCACCCTTGTAGATTTCAATGACAAAACCTTACATCCTCAGCACTGAACCATCATCACATTTTATCTTGCTACAAAATAAGATCCAAAACACTGAAATTCAACTAAGTTGCACTTTAAATACACATATTTACAAACATAATGAAGGACCGCTACGTCCCAAGATTTAAAAAGAAAAGGGTTAAATTTTGTTGGCAAACATATCTCCTTTTCTTTTGAAAATAACTGATAATATTTTATGACATTATTCAACAGGGCATATGCTCCTTACCTAATAATTCTTCGTAGAACCATGGTGATAAACTCCACAATTTTGCTTCCACATGTCTCTTGTGAGGGTTTCTTTCCTTGTTTCCCTTGATAATACAGATATGAAACTAGGAACCCACTGTTAAGAGAATATATGTTAGAATTTTATGTTGTAATAGAAGTAAAAGATAGCAATTGGAAAAAGTACTTTAATACTCTACCTGAGGAAGAAAAATGTGTCTACTGAAAGAGTAGAATTACTGACCACCTGCACCATGAAACCTTCTGACAAGTAAAAAGCTTGTGGTTTATTATCTGCAAACATAAAAGAAAACATATATGAAAAATAAAGGAATTGTCATCTATTACATGATGCATGAAACTGGCCATGACTGGAGGAAGAGTGTCCATTGCAGCTGAAAAAAATATTATGTCTAACAAGGTCAACACTGAGAAGGACTAGGTGATGTTTTCACCAATCACCGGATTATGTTGCAACAGTTGTATTATCATTGAAAGGAAGTCTATTCTCAGTAGTAGGGAAGTACCCTGATCATGCAATACTAGTTTCAGATGACTTTAATGTACTGAGGGTAGAGTGGACATCTATAGATTTGTTATAGGTGGTAAAGGCAGTCTTGCAAGGAAGTTCTGAATGCTTTCATCAAAAACTGTCTTGAATGACTAATGCAAAAACCTACATGTAATGGAAATATTTTAAATCTTGTAGCTACAGACAAGCCTAACCTTATTGACAGTGTCAGTAGAGAGACAGGGATTAGCAATCATGTCAACAGAGCCATGATGGTTAGTTAACTTACTAAATCCTTCAAGAAGGCTAGAAGAGTTTTTATGCTGTAAGAAGCAAATTAACATTTGTTAGCATCCAATATGATGGATGTATGCTAATTATGGATGAAGCTTAAACTGATTGTTAATCATACTCTGGAGAAGTACGTGCCAAGTAAGTGAATCCAGGATGGAAAAGACCTGCTGTGGTGTAACAAAATTTTTAAAATACTGTGAAAACAGAGACTGTTGCACTTTTGGCTCAAAACAGAACACACAAGTACTGACAGCTAAAAGTTAGCAGAAATTCATGTGTCTATAAAAATACTAATGCATGAAGTATACAACTTCCAACATTATATATATTAGTGAAAGATCTTGCCAACAATCCTAGAAAATTACAGTCCTGCATAAAACCACCAAGTGGGTCAAAGGCTTCTATTCAGTAATTGTAAACCAGTGTGATGTGGCAATAGAAGACTACAAAAGGAAATTTGAAGTTTCATTTTTCAAAAAGAAGAAAAAAATTTTAAAAAATTGTGCAGGAGGATTGTACAGACATACCATCGTTTGACCACTGCACAAACTCCCATATGGAGGCACAGAAATAGACATCCCTGACACTGAAATGTTGGAAAGGTGACTCCCCTTCATAAGAAGGGTAAATGAACAGGCCCATAAAATTACAGGTCAATAGACTTAACAATGGTTTGTTCCAGAATTATTGAGCATATTCTATATTTAATGTAATGAATTTACTTACAGAGAAGAGCTTCTATCTATAAATCACCTTGGATTCAAAAAACTATGCTAATGTGAAGAACTTAGCTTGCCCTTTTCTTGAACAATATCCTGTGAGCCACGAATGAAGGCCAACACACAAGGTTCAGTATTCCTATGTTTGCAGAGAGTGTTCTACACAGTGCCACACTGCAGATTGTTAACAGAAGTCTGAACATATGGAATAAGTTCTCCTATATTTGAGTGGCTCAAAGACTTTCAAGTAACAGAACATAGTATACTGTCCTGCATGGCTAGTGTTCATTTGAGACTAAGGTATCATCTGGAGCGCCCCAGGGAATTATAATAGGACCACTCTTGTCCTTTGTATACATAAGCAATCTGATAGGTAGCATGAGCAGCAGTCTGCGACTGTTTGATGATGATGCTGTAGTCTACAGGACGTGTCACCTTCAAGTGACGGTAAGAGGCTACAAGATGAGTTGGACAGAATTTCTACTTAGTATGGTGAATTTCAGGTTGCTTTAAATTTCAAAACATGTACATTAATGCAGATGAACAGGCTGAGTGCAGTACTGCACTGGTTGACAGTCATGTTGATTATATATCTAACAGCAAACTGACATGAAACAGAAGGAGCATGTACAGTCAGTTGTAGGGAAGATGAATGTATAACTTCGGTTTATTGGGAGAATTCTAAGAGAATGTAGCTCATCTAGAAAGGAGACCAAATACAGAACACTTCTGTGACCCATTCTTCAGTACTGCTCACGTGTTTGGAATCCACACCAGTCAGATAAAAGAAAGACATTGAAGCTACACAGATATGTGCAGCTAGATTTGCTACTAGTAGGCAAAATTAGCACACAAGTATCATGGAAATTCTACATAAACTCAAATGGGAATCCCTGGAAGGAAAAAGACACTACTGAGAAAGTTTAGACAAAAGCAGCATTTGCAGCAGACTGCAGAATTATCCTAGTACCACCAACATACATCTTGTATAAGAACCTTGACAACAACTCTAATCAGGGTTCTTATGGGAGCGTACGGACAGTTTTTTCCTCCATGTTCCATATGTGAGTGGTATAGAAAATCACATTAATACATGTACTGCATGGTGGCTTGCAGAGTACGTATATAGATGTATACGTAGCTCTGGATGTAGAAAGCAGGTGTTAAATTATTTCAGATACTTTGGATCTCTAAATGGAAATAAAAGTAATAATAGATATTTTGCATTATTTCAGTTAACATGCAGAAAAGATGGCTGACCTAAATATATCTCTTGGATTTTTTTTCCTCCCAAAAACTGATCAGGCTTCTATAGTCTAGAGCTAAGTAGAAGTTCTTAACTGCGGACTTTGTTCACACAGGTGTCTACTCAGATGCAAATTACTTGACCTTCACTATACTGTTAATATTTGTAACGCTGACCTGAATAGCTCCATTCAAGTAGCAGAGTGCATGTGACATGTCCATAGTTCTGTTCTATATTCTTTGGATTAGGCAAAAGAGAGAAAAACTTCCATGGTCTTCACTATAGTTTAACCACTTATAATGCTGCCCAGAGCAGGTCCATTCAAGTGGCAGGGCATCTCTGGTGCATCCACTGTTCTATTTTTATAGTTTAGATTATGCAAACCTCTGAGACCCTTACAAGAAAATGTCAGCTCGAAAACAAATATTAAAATTGATTGTAGCACTAAAAACCAAGAGTTACCAGAATGAAATTTTCATTCTGCAGCAGAATGTGTGCTGATGTGAAACTTCCTGGCAGATTAAAACTGTGTGCTGGACTGCGAATTGAACTCAGGACCTTTGCCTTTTGCAGGAAAGTGCTCTACCAACTGAGCTACCCAAGCATGACTCACAACCCATCCTCACAGCTTCACTTCTGCCATTACCTTGTCTGCTGCCTTCCCAACTTCACAGAAGTTCTCCTGCAAATCTTGCAAGACTAGCACTCCTGGAAGAAAGAATATTGCAGAGACATTGCTTAACCACAGCCTGGGGTATGTTTCCAGATAAAATTTTCACTCAGCAGTTGAGTGTGCACTGATATGAAACTTCCTGCACACAGTTTTAGTCTGCCAAGACGTTTCATATCAATGCACACTCTGCTTCAGAGTGAAATTTCGTTCTGGAAACATCCCCCAGGCTGTGGCTAAGCCATGTTTCCGCAATATCCTTTCTTCCAGGAGTGCTAGTCTTGCAAGGTTTGCTGGAGAACTTCCGTGAAGTTGGGAAAGTAGGAGATGAGGTACTGGCAGGAGTAAAGCTGTGAGTACAGGTCATGAGTCATGCTTGGGTAGCATAGTTGGTAGGACACTTACCTACTAAATGGATAGGTCCTGAGTCTGAGTCTTGGTCTGGCAAACAATTTTAATCTGCTAAGAAGTTTCAAACAAGAGCTGGCTGAAAATCAAGATATAAAGTAGAATTTTTTTAAAAAATTTGGAAAAAATATGAGAATTAATCTGACTGAAAACTTTATGGACAAGAATCCAGATTTACATTTATAATAGGAAATTCTTACTGATTGCCACATTCTGACATATCAGTCACTGAGTCACTCTAATTAGACAGCAAAAATTTTGTACCAGGGGAATATGCCAACCATACAATAATACACAGTTTGGCTTTAATTTGTGTAATACTGATTGGGAAAACTATACATACATTAGCCTCAACAAAGACAAAAGAGAAATATTTTATAGCTGCTGCTTACAAACAGATCTGACCTTATCAACAGTATTGCCAAGGAGACAGAAATTTGCCATAATAATTGTATTGTAGCAGCAATGGTGACAAAAAATGAAACTACTAAACCAGAAAGCTAGAAGAGTATTTTTTGTTGATAGGACAATATAAATATCCAACAGAAATAAGGAATTAAGGACATTCAATTTAAATGTGATAGAAGCAGAAGATTTGTAGTCAAAGGCAAAACACATTTAAGTCATTCTCTGGATAACTCATTCTCTGGATAATTCATCTTGGCTTAGTAGTATAATTTTAATTTTTTTGATAAAATATACTGTTACAGACTCATTTCAAAAGATGAAGTAAAAATCTGATAAATAAAACTTAATAGCAACTTGTATATTTATACACAAAACCTATGTAAAATTCTCATTAGACTTTTCAGAGAATTCTTGTGTCATTGCAATCCCTGTTGTTGGTTAATTCAAAATGAGAAGTGAATTGACTGGGAAAGGAAAGTTTTGAAAGGATTTGAATACCAGGAAAAAAAATAGAGTTGATGGATCTGTGAAGTGCAGTAACTAAACTTTATCTTTACATAAATGAAACTATTCCTGAAGAACATTTGAAATCATGTTCAAATATTTATCAAGCACGCTGCTGAGGGATCACTTCCCACATTTGAGCACTTTATGGACACAGAATCCCTTGAAAGGAAGCAAATAAAGTGGACCCCCATCAGCGTTAATTGGATTCTGTATGGTCACTGGGGTACTATGATGCACAGAGAGAATGCCAAGGACTTGGTGCATTACATCACAAGTAAAGTCAATCTACATGCTAATATAGTAATTCAGAAGTCTCACACCAGTTCAAAAGGATACCTTTCCTGATGTCATTTTGAAATCAGGGTCGTGCAGGCAATACTGTGAAGATTTAGATGAAAATGGCATCTCGAACTCCTAGGCCTAACATCTCAGTGTCTGACAATGAGGACCAGAGAACTCATGTTCAAATATAGTCACGTTGAGAAGGTGACAATACGAGCTTCTCTCAGTGTATTGAATGTTTAACTAACTTAAGGTATGCGGGCAAGTAGAATCATTGATGGTTGTTGAAGATATTACCTGGCTGTATTTCCATAATTTACTTGAACAAGATAGCAGCAGTACTAAAGGATCACAAGGAAGACTACTACTCTTACAGACTTCTCTGGGTTACTACAACCTGCAGCCAACTCTAAAAAGGGATTTCTGTGGCTTACTCCTCATATGAATTTGGTTCTTCTTAGGTAAATATTTCTTTGAGTGTTGTGGTCACTATGTTATAAAAACCATTTTGAGCAACATGTTAATGTCCATTAAGGGTACATTGCAAGCTTAACTCTGTATGCAGTAGTGATTAGTAGCATATTATCAACAGTGATGAGTCCTGTATAGCACTCACTATTCATGGATAATTTCATTATTTTCTGACTCACTTTCAATCTTGTAACTCAGATTTGAAAGTCTGGAGAAATGAGTTTATAGTAGTCACGTTGAGTGATCTTATAAGGAAATGAAGTGTGAATGTTAATTTACTATTAAGTATGGTTTTTAATCAGTGACCACATTTTTACAATTAATTTTATTATTATATTAATTTTAGGTATTTTAATGTTTCTCTCAAATATGTGAGTAATGCTGCTAACACTTATACTATTCAACACTCTAAACCAACTATCATTATCACACTTTTGGTGTTATTTTGAAATACATTTCGTCTTAGATTGGTGTTTTCTGCTGAGGGTGAGAAATTCTTCCACTGAAATCAGTACTCATTTTTGGTTGAAGTCTTAATGAGGAATTCTGTTCATACTTTTTATTCAGAAGAGCTGAAAGACTACTGATAGTGGTGGCCATGTGAGTGACATACAGTGCCTGACATCAAAATTGAAGCACCTAGAAGGGGAGGACAAAATGAAATGAAACTCTACAAGTTGAGAGGGCATGTGATTATTTTATTTCAGTGATTAAAAAATTGAATCAGATTTACAAAGAACATGGCAGTATAAGCCCATTTATCAGTATTACATTGCACCCTTTCTAGGCTGGAAGCATGCACTAATTCGGTGGGGAAGTTTGTCATAAAGCTGTTGTATCCTCCCCAGAGGCAAGCTGGCCCCCAACTATCATAACTGGTCCCTGACATCCTGGATACTGGCACTGGGACAGAGTTGAAATTTGAGCTGGTCCCACACCTGTACCATCACGGACAAATCTGGGAATCCTGCTGGCCATGTGAGTACCTCAGAATTATGCAGACAGTTCACAGTGACATGAGCAATGTCCTTTTGAAAAATGGCACCATGATACTGTTTTAAAGTAGTAACAATTAGTACACAGGATGCAAGATCTCCGTGACATATCACAGTACCATCAGAGTTTCTGCTGTGTCTTTCCAAAACACTGAAAGAGTGGGACCTCTACCCAGATCGCCACCATATCACTGCTTGTGGACATTCCAGGTACCGCAGAACCGTGATTTATCACTGGACAAAATGTGACATCATGCACCAGCAGTTCCTGGTCACAGCACCACTCCAAATTCAGCTGTTCATGTTGTGGTGTTAACAGCTGTCTACAGATGGGACTATAAGTCCCTAGTCCAGCTGCTGCTGGTCTCCGACCAATGGTGTGGCATGGTACAAAATGTTTCAGGGAATCTGGTTCTCAGATGGCAAGCACAGATGTGAAGAGGCTACAATATACTTGGTGCACAATATGGTGAACCTTCCTTGTTGTGGTCAGAGGTGGTTCACCAGAACCTTGGAGACAGGTGGTTCACCAGAACCTTGAAGACAAGTATGCTGCCATGCACTCCAACACTGAGCCACTGTCACCTCTGAATGTCCCCCAAATCTGGATATTGCACGATTTGTCCCACCGGCCATATGGAGAAACACTATGAGAGCCCTTTCCAACTTTATCAGGTGCTGATTACACTGCCCCACATTTATGTGACCTTCACAGTGATTACTCAATGTCTGATGCTATTCACATCCAGGGTGTATACATGGACAAGGAAAAAAAATTCCCGGTTTTTTCCTGGATTTCCCGGTTAAAAATACACTTTCTCCCAGGTGAAAATACACTTTTTCCGTGTTAAGTGACAGTATACTCTTATTCGGTACTGTAAAACTCATCAATCCTTTGAATGGTTATGGTTTTATATACCGGAGTAGAATTTCCTGGCACTTTAGAAAATGAAACTCAGCAGGGGGGGGGGGGAACACGTTTTGAAAGACCTTTGATGTGCAGCAACATGTACGCTGCATATTTTTCGTATTACGAACGCATAAATTCGAATTCCGCCACACACTGCATGTCACTTACCGAAGCATTGAAATCGAGATTGCGATGCGCTTTTGTAAGCCAGTCATAGCTCATGTCACGTGATCTCGCCAGCTGATGACAGCATAGGACACGGGATGTAGTCAGCCAATAGCAAGATCACTCTTAAGTAGCGCGAACACACAAATAAGAAAAGTTAATGGTTTAAATTAATATACATAGCATTCACATATAATATTGGTCTCGAAGATTAATAAGCTGGAGGAGAAGCTAGGCTTCCACATATAATGTTGATCTTTTTTGCACTTGTTACACTTTAAGATACATCACACAAATGTGCCAGTAAAATTTTTAATAACGACATTAATGTCTTATCTTCTTGGCTTGAAATTCTTCTAAATGGTCATCCTCAAAGAGTTGATTTTCAAATGAGAGTCAAATGCTTTTTGATTTAAAAAATTCATCGTACATTCTCGCACACAGCTCATCTTGTTGCTATTGTTGTTGTTGTGGTCTTCAGTCCAGAGACTGGTTTGATGCAGCTCTCCATGCTACTCTATCCTGTGCAAGCTTCTTCATCTCCCAGTACTTACTGCAACCTAGATCCTTCTGAATCTACTTAGTGTATTAATCTCTTGGTCTCCCTCTACAATTTTACCCTCCACGCTGCCCTCCAATACTAAATTGGCAATCCCTTGATGCCTCAGAATATACCCTACCAACCAATCCCTTCTTCTAGTCAAGTTGTGCCACAAATTTCTCTTCTCTCCAGTTCTATTCAATACCTCCTCATTAATTATGTGATCTACCCATCTAATTGATGAAAGGAGAAAATATAAAAATGCAGTAAGTGAAACAGGCAAAAAGGAATACAAGCGTCTCAAAAATGAGATCGACAGGAAGTGCAAAATGGCTACGCAGGGATGGCTACAGGACAAATGTAAGGATGTAGAGGCCTATCTCACTAGGGGTAAGATAGATACCACCTACAGGAAAATTAAAGAGACCTTTGGAGATAAGAGAACGACTTTATCAAGAGCTCAGATGGAAACCCAGTTCTAAGCAAAGAAGGGAAAGCAGAAAGGTGGAAGGAGTATATAGAGGGTCTATACAAGGGCGATGTACTTGAGGACAATATTATGGAAATGGAAGAGGATGTAGATGAAGATGAAATGGGAGATACGATACTGCATGAAGAGTTTGACAGAGCACTGAAAGACCTGAGTCGAAACAAGGCCCCCGGAGTAGACAATATTCCAGTGGAACTACTGACGGCCGTGGGGGAGCCAGTCCTGACAAAACTCTACCATCTGGTGAGCAAGATGTATGAAACAGGCGAAATACCCTCAGACTTCAAGAAGAATATAATAATTCCAATCCCAAAGAAAACAGGTGTTGACAGATGTGAAAATTACCGAACTATCAGCTTAATAAGTCACAGCTGCAAAATACTAACACGAATTCTTTACAGACGAATGGAAAAACTAGTAGAAGCCAACCTTGGGGAAGATCAGTTTGGATTCCGTAGAAACACTGGAACACGTGAGGCAATACTGACCTTACGACTTATCTTAGAAGAAAGATTAAGGAAAGGAAAACCTACGTTTCTAGCATTTGTAGACTTAGAGAAAGCTTTTGACAATGTTGACTGGAATACTCTCTTTCAAATTCTAAAGGTGGCAGGGGTAAAATACAGGGAGCGAAAGGCTATTTACAATTTGTACAGAAACCAGATGGCAGTTATAAGAGTCGAGGGGCATGAAAGGGAAGCAGTGGTTGGGAAGGGAGTAAGACAGGGTTGTAGCCTCTCCCCGATGTTGTTCAATCTGTATATTGAGCAAGCAGTAAAGGAAACAAAAGAAAAATTCAGGGTAGGTATTAAAATTCATGGAGAAGAAATAAAAACTTTGAGGTTCGCCGATGACATTGTAATTCTGTCAGAGACAGCAAAGGACTTGGAAGAGCAGTTGAATGGAATGGACAGTGTCTTGAAAGGAGGATATAAGATGAACATCAACAAAAGCAAAACAAGGATAATGGAATGTAGTCTAATTAAGTCGGGTGATGCTGAGGGAATTAGATTAGGAAATGAGGCACTTAAAGTAGTAAAGGAGTTTTGCTATTTGGGGAGCAAAATAACTGATGATGGTCGAAGTAGAGAGGATATAAAATGTAGGCTGGCAATGGCAAGGAAGGCGTTTCTGAAGAAGAGAAATTTGTTAACATCCAGTATTGATTTAAGTGTCAGGAAGTCATTTCTGAAAGTATTCGTACAGAGTGTAGCCATGTATGGAAGTGAAACATGGACGATAAATAGTTTGGACAAGAAGAGAATAGAAGCTTTCGAAATGTGGTGCTACAGAAGAATGCTGAAGATTAGATGGGTAGATCACATAACTAATGAGGAAGTATTGAATAGGATTGGGGAGAGGAGAAGTTTGTGGCACAACTTGACCAGAAGAAGGGATCGGTTGGTAGTACATGTTCTGATGCATCAAGGGATCACCAATTTAGTATTGGAGGGCAGCGTGGAGGGTAAAAATCGTAGAGGGAGACCAAGAGATGAATACACTAAGCAGATTCAGAAGGATGTAGGTTGCAGTAGGTACTGGGAGATGAAGAAGCTTGCACAGGATAGAGTAGCATGGAGAGCTGCATCAAACCAGTCTCAGGACTGAAGACCACAACAACAACAACCCATCTAATCTACAGCATTCTTCTGTAGCACCACATTTCGAAAGCTTCTATTCTCTTTTTGTCTAAACTATTTATCGTCCACGTTTCACTTGTATGGCTACACTCCATACAAATACTTTCAGAAATGACTTCCTGACACTCAAATCTATACTCGATGTTAACAAATTTCTCTTCTTGAGAAACGCTTTCCTTGCCATTGCCAGTCTACATTTTATATCCTCTCTACTTAACCATCATCATTTATTTTGCTCCCCAAATAGCAAAACTCCTTTACTAATTTAAGTGTCTCATTTCCTAATCTAATACCCTCTGCATCACCCGATTTAATTTGACTACATTCCATTATCCTCGTTTTGCTTTTATTGATGTTCATCTTATATCCTCCTTTCAAGACACTGTCCATTCTGTTCAGCTGCTCTTCCAGGTCCTTTGCTGTCTCTGACAGAATTACAATGTCATCGGCGAACCTCAAAGTTTTAATTTCTTCTCCATGGACTTTAATACCTACTCCGAATTTTTCTTTTGTTTCCTTTACTTCTTGCTCAATATACAGATTGAATAACATAGGGGATAGGCTACAACCCTGTCTCACTCCCTTCTCAACCACTGCTTCCCTTTCATGCCCCTCGACTCTTATAACTGCCATCTAGTTTCTGTACAAAATGTAAATAGCCTTTCGTTCCCTGTATTTTACCCCTGCCACCTTCAGAATTTGAAAGAGAGTACTCTAGTCAACATTGTCAAAAGCTTTCTCTAAGTCTACAAATGCTAGAAACGTAGGTTTGACTTTCCTTAATCTATTTTATAAGATAAGTCATAGGGTCAGTATTGCCTCACGTGTTCCAACATTTCCACGGAATCCAAACTGATCTTCCCTGAGGTCGGCTTCTACCAGTTTTTCCATTCATCTGTAAAGAATTTGTGTTAGTATTTTGTAGCTGTGGCTTATTAAACTGATAGTTCGGTAATTTTCACATCTGTCAACACCTGCTTTCCTTGGGATTGGAATTATTATATTCTTCTTGAAGTCTGAGGGTATTTCACCTGTCTCATACAACTTGCTCACTAGATAGTAGAGTTTTGTAAGGACTGGCTCTCCCAAGGCTGTCAGTAGTTTTAATGCAATGTTGTCTACTCCCAGGGCCTTGTTTCAACTCAGGTCTTTCAGTGCTGTGTCAAACTCTTCATGCAGTATCATATCTCCCATTTCCTCTTCATCTTACATAAAAGGAAATCTGTTTTGAATGTAACACTTTTCAAACCACCATTCGCAATATTTTCCCGCGACCTGTTAGAAATAGGTTCGTTTCAGCAGTTGCAACAGAGTGCCAGTTAACAAGTGTCACTGCACTAACACAGCTACGATGACGCAGGAAGCCCATATGTTTGTACATGTAAAACATTAAAAGATCTTACATTATGTCATAAAAGAAACAAGACATCAGAGGATACTTCAAGAGTGTCAGAATTTCGTGAATCATACTAATGCGCATGATTCGGCTTAAAATGCACATTTGTATGTAAATTTTCTTGGAGTACCAGTACTGTATTATCTAATGTTTGGTTCTTTGTTATGGCATAATGCCATATGTGCACTTGAAATGCAGCGAACAGTTGAAACTAGCCAATAGTGTGAAATTAAACACTTTGTTTCAAATAAATTGACTGCCTCAACAGAAAATATGAATAAAAGCCAAATCTCTTTAGCAAACCAGCAAAAATAACTTCATTGTTCTGTAAGGCAATTAATGTTTAACTGTCAGAAAGGTGGAAATAAAATCTAAAACTAATAACATATTTTAGCCTCCCGTAATTACACGAACGTATTTTAATTGATTTGATAGCTCCCGGCCACAAAAATCTGTTTTGTTATCATTTAATGTGAGAGCAATAAACAAGGAGGAAACAACAAAATTACTGACCGTAAACACAGGTCACGTGGAGACGACACACCTCCCCCCCCACAACTCAGACTGCTCTGTGCATCAGCCCCACATTTACTAATTTCAAAAACTGGGGCAATATTAAGTAGTGGCACCCAACCACACTTCTGTAACCAGAAGCAGGAGAAGGTACTACTCATATGTGACTTAACTGCGCATGCGCAAGAGCCCGCCCGCAACTGCTCAAATGAATCTAATTTAAACAGTTGTCACGCCACGCTCATTGGAGGCAATTTGTTGTTACAAAGCATTGCATAGTCTTCCTAAAGCCTTTGACACACTTTGCTGTTGGCAGACGCTTGTATGAGCACTGTTTTGTTGTTGTATATGGCGCATTTCCTTTGCAACTTAAGTTTTATTTTCCTCTTTTTTCTCTAGTTCATGTTTTGTTGCTGAAGTATTATTCTGCAGTAGCGGGATACAGTAATATCCTTTGTTAGAGTATTGGTTCTTACCAGTCAAAAATCACAAAAATTTAACTGAAAATGAAAACAATGAAAGCTTCCCGGAATTCTAAACAATTCCCGGGTTTTTCCTGGTTTTCTCCCGGATGAAAAAATTCCGGGGTTTTTCCCGGATCTCCTGGTTGTCCCGGGTCATATACACCCTGACATCCCTTATACAACCTACCAGGTCTGGTTATAACACTAAACATGAACAACACTAATGCACTCTGGTAGCTGTTCTACCTCACAGAGAATTGCAGCTCATACCCGCCGACCATGTGTATCTGTATGAACCTACACTGACATCCAACTACGTCTTCAGGGTACTTCACTTTTTTCTCAGGAACTGTATTTCTAAAGTCATATGATACAATACAGCCTGTAAAAAATAAGATATATATTTAGCAAAACATCCTTCTGTATGTGCAACTGGATTAAGGAATTTCTGTGAGAAGATAGTCAATATGTTACTTTAGATGGAGAATTTTCGTCGGGAACCAATGTAATATAATTTGTGAGATTTATAATACTGGGAATTAATGCTAAATATAAGAAAACTGAATACAATCATCTCCATACATACACTAAAATCTTCTGTATTGTTGTAGTATACCCCTGAAAATACATAAATGTGATTGATGAAAACTAATTCTTGAGTATTGCTGAACTCTTTGTGATCCACATAAAGTTGGTTGCAGTGAGGAAGAAGATACATACAATAAGTAAGCAATTTGTCTGGTGACTGTGAGATCATTCTAGAAACACTCAACAAGCTGGTGATAGATACTGTAGCCACTGTAAGGTGTGTGGCAAAGGGTACTTTGCGTATCTTAATCACATCCCCCTTTCCTGTTCCAAGTAAATCAATTTCGGGTAAAATCTGAATGTGCCAGTTGCTAGTGTAGAATCACCTTAAAGGGTGGGGGATCATGTATTTATATGAGAGATGGCACACACTCTAAAGCTACAGAAGATCTGATCACAATTAGTGTAGTTAAACATTTTGAGCTGGCCGCAGCAGCTAAGTGGTTCTAGGCGCTTCAGTACAGGACCACGCTGCTGCTACGGTCTCAGGTTCGAATCCTGCCTCGGGCATGGATGTGTGTTATGTCCTTAGGTTAGTTAGGTTTAAGTAGTTCTAAGTCTAGGGGACTGATGACCTCAGATGTTAAGTCCCATAGTGCTTAGAGCCATTTGAACCATTTTGAACTGGAAGCCGGTGAATTAACAAAACTAGATATCCATAAGAAGTTAGTCATTCTGTGCATGTACCAGTAATGTGGAAGCTTCCTTTAACAAATTAAAAGCACTGGAAAGAGTTTCAGGTCCCACATCTAGCATAATAATATGTGGTCACATGAATATTAACACAGGGGTTGAGGGTGAACTTAGTAATTATTTCCTAAGCATTCTGAAATTTTTGGCATGGCACGAATGGTAAATGCTGCTAGGTATCAAAAAGTTCAGTGACAGTTTAGACCATACACTTACAGATACTGGCAGGGAAACTGTAAAGTATATACAAAAGATCTGCTGTTACAGTCATTACTGTCAGATAAAAAAGCTAAAGACAGGATTGGGAAAACCCACAGAACTGCAGACCTACAAAAGGATCTTCTTAGAATGTAAAATATATACTTTTTTCTAGGGCAGTGGCAAATCAAACCTGAGATGAAATATATATGGAAAACAATGTAGATTCTATGTTCTCTAAATTCTGCAGTCCGCCCCGGTAGCTGAGTGGTCAGCGTGACAGACTGTCAATCCTAAGGGCCCGGGTTCGATTCCCGGCTGGGACGGAGATTTTCTCCGCTCAGGGACTGGGTGATGTGTTGTCCTAATCATCATCATTTTATCCCCATCGACGCACAGGTCGCCGAAGTGGCGTCAAATCGAAAGACCTGCACCAGGCGAACGGTCTACCTGACGGGAGGCCCTAGCCACACGACATTTCCATTTCCATTTCTAAATTCTGCACATTGTTTACATTAATTCTGAGGGGACATTTCCAAAAGTATCCACTTCAATGACAGTAGCTAAGGAAAATAGTTTGAAAACTACAGGTATTAGGAAGTCCTTCCAGATCCTTTAGTAGCCACAGTGATATACAAAGCAAGCACAATGAAGTTTCCCACAAAAGAGTTTGAAGTCAAGAAGACAATACAGAAATTAAAAAATAAGTCAGCAGACATACATGAGTTTCCAGTCTCTGTTCTGAAGGTGTGCATAGACAGCATATAAGTCCCATTAAGAAACATAATAAATGAGTGCTTAAGTTCAGATATATTTCTGAGTGCCTGATGCACATTTCAAATGAGCCTTTACTAACGAAGAGTAATGCAGAGAGTACTGAAAACTACAGGCCATTTTCACTACTGTTTCATTCTCAAAACTAATCGAAAAATCATGAAAGATATACTGATGTGTTACATGAACAAATACAATCTTTTTAATGGAAGCACACTTTGGTTTCCAAAGTGGGAGAAGTATGATATCCATCATTATAGAGTTCACAAAAGTGGTACTTGATTGCACAACAAGGATGACTGTTACAGGCATATTTTTAGACTTGTCCCATGCTTCTGACAATGTTGATGATAAAATACTACTAAAAATGGCTGGATGCACTATGTGTAAGAGAAATAGGAAATGAGTAGTTCCAGTTTTACCTGGGAAACAGGGTGCAACAGGTAGAGATAGTTCCCATGTCTGATGCTGGCAAATTTTTAGTAAAACAACGGTCAGACAAGAAACATAGGTGTCTCTCATGGTAGTGTATTGGATCCAGTTCTGTTCTTAATGTACAGGATGTCCCACTCAAACCTCCCTGATTTCAAGGACCCAGGAAAGAAAAACAACAGTAGATATGGCAATGAAAAATGCATCACATTTTAGAGCATCTCAAAGAATTTATATTCCCACGTCAGAAGTGCCAAGTATCGTCACCAGAGTGCAGCATGGTCGCATGGCGATTCGACAGCAGTGTGCGCAAGCAGTAGTGTGGTTTGCAGCAGAAACAAAATTGCTGATTACTGTGCAAAGAAATTATCGTCATGTGTATGAATGTGATCCACCTGACATGAAAACAATTAAGGAATGGTATAGGAAGTTTCTGGCAACAGGAAGTGTTCTGAAACATTCTGGTGGTGTACATTATGGAGTTTCAGAAGAGACAGTGGAGGACATCAGATAAATGTTTTTCAGAAGTCCCCGTAAGTCAATTTGTCAAGTGTCTAGGAAACTTGATGTATCACAACCAACATCGCTTCGTGTAGTTCACCAGCACATTTGTATGTGTGCTTACAAGGTGCAAATTCTGCAACATCTGACGCCGAACGACAAACCACACCAACAACAATTTGCTGCACATATGCTGCAGTGTATTGGTATGGATGTCAGCTTCCTGGAAAGATGTTTATTCTCAGATGAAGCAACCTTTCATCTATCAGGAAGGGTTAATAGGCATTATGTTCGGATTTGGGGTTCACAAAATCTGCACGTTGTCATTCAACATGTTCGTGATGGCTCTAAACTAAATGTCTGGTGCAAGCTAATGCATGGCAGGATTGTTGGACCGTCCTTCTTTGCAGAACAAACAGTGAATGGGTCAGTGTATCTGGACATGTTGGAGCAGTTTGTGTACCCTCAGATACAAGACTTCCAACCCAACATCATTTTTCAACAAGATGGAGCTCCGCTGCATTGGTCAACAGCTGTTCGCAAGTTCCTGGATAGGAAATTTCCCAATCGTTGGATTGGACGCAGAGGATCCATTGCCTGGCCACCACGTTCGCCTGACATTATGCTGCCTGATTCCTTCATGTGGGGATTCATGAAGGACCGCGTGTATGTGACCAAAGTGGACGATATTCCTATGATGCAACATTGTATCACTTATGTGATTGCAACAATAACAGAGGAAATGTTACAAAGAACTTGGCAAGAAATTGAATATAGACTCGATATTCTTCAAGCTACAAATGGTTCACATGTAGAGGTGTACTGATGATAAATAAATAAATTCTTTGAGATGCTCTACAATGTGGTGTATTTTTCATTGTCGTATCTACTGTTTTTTTTTTTTTTTTTTTTTTGTTTCCCCCCTCCCCCCCTGCGTCTTTGAAATCAGGGAGGTTTGAGTGGGACACCCTGTGCAGGGTGTTAGGGATGTAGGTCCAGATATTGTGATAATTGTTACCTTAATATGTACCCACTTCAGTGTGTTAGTTGTTTTTTCTCTGTATCTAACAGTCGTCCCACAAAGAGATCACATAATTTACCATCTGATGTTTTCTGCATGATTGTAACAGAGTCATGAAGTGGACTACACCTATCAGTATAGACATCCGTGTGCCGGCACATCAGTACCTGACCTGCTGCCCAGGAGAAAATAAATATTAATGGCTTGCTTGTGCCATGTGTACTTGGAGTTACTAACCAACTTAAAACATTTTACTTGTAATAGCTTTAATTACTGGTCTGCATATGAATTAAATACCATTGTAATGATGTTCAGTACACTGTTCTCAGTCATCAACAAAAATATCTGCACTTATACCCCTAACACCCTGTATATCAATGACTTCCCAGACAGTGTAAGACATGGAGAAAATGTTTTCTTTGTTGATAGCAACAACATTATAATCATTTATAAAACATAAAAACTCCTATCAGAGAAAGCAAACAAAACCCTCAAGGGTGTTTATGACTTGGCAGTATGTAATAAATTAACATTGAACATAAAGAAAACAAACAATATAACCATGGAACACAAGCCAATCTGGACTTACATTTACTGAAGCATAAATCTCAAAACAGCATTTCCTATCAGAGAATAAAATTGTAAAATTTTCCCTCCATCATCTTCGTCAGGAGCAGCAGACTGTTGCTCCTGATGAAGATGATGGAGGGAATTATCGAAAGCTTGCTGTTGCTCCTGATGAAGACGATGGAGGAAATCTATGAAAGCTTGCTGTTGCTCCTGATAAAGGTGATGGAGGGAATTGCCAAAAGCTTGAGATTTTACCCTGAACTGACACGGCAGGAAGTCCAAGAATTTTTTATACAACAGTGCCACCATAAAAGACTTTGTTCTCACTTAAAATGAGTCAGATAAAACATACTTCAAAAGTAACACATACTAACCAACTAAAGATTACTCAGAGAACTTTGTGTAGGGGTTAAAAATGAAAAGGGACAATTACAACACTGTCACATTGTAATAGATGATCACAATGTGACAGTTTTCAAGAAAATCATGCACCAATATCAATAGTTCATGACAGTAATGTGTTGTTATACTCCTGAGCTCAACAGCTCACTCATAGTGGTGAGATGCTGACTCTGTGAGGACATTTAGATGTGCATGGAGCATGTTAGCATGTGTACATGCCTGGAGTCAGTTTTCTGAATGGAAGAAAGGCAGCACAAGCTGCATAGCAGCAAGTTTATGCTCCTGGAGGCTCCAGCTCGTGTCCATGGTGAGTGCAGTGTTGCAGTGCAAAACTATGTTTTATGATACAAGTTATCTGGTGCAAATTGTGTATCGCCAAAAGAACTCTGTGCTGTAGGTAACAACTGAATGAGGGAGCAGTTGTTAAGACACTGACCTCATATTTAGGAGGCTGGAGTTTGCTTTGTCTGGCAGGCCTGGTTTATGTTTTTCATGGTTTTCTAAATAATTTCAGGTAAATGCCAGGATGGTTCCTTCAGTAAGGCAAGGCCAACCTAATTTCCTATATTCATAACAGCATCTACATCGATACTCTGCGAATCACGCTTAAGTGCCTCTATTATTCTCTATTATTCCAAACTTGAATAGCACACAGATAAAATGAACACCTATATCTTTCCATGTGAGCTCTGATTTCCCTTATTTTATTATGATGATTGTTTCTCCCTACGTATTTACGTACTCTGTGTGTATCTACATCTACAGCATTACTCTGCAAGCTACCATACAGTGTATGGTGTTGTGTACCACCACATACCACTCTCAGACACTTCCTTTCCTGTTCAACTCACAGATAGAGTGAGGGAAAAAATGTCTGTCTATATGCCTCCATATGAGCCCTGATTTTTCGTATCTTACCTTCATGGTCCTGATGCAAAATGTACATTGGCGGCAGTAGGATAGTTCTGCAGTCAGCTTCAAATGCTGGTTCTCTAAATTTTCTCAATAGTGTTTCTCGAAAAGAACATTGCCTTCCTTTTAGGGATCCTCATTTATGTTCCTGAATCATCTCTGTAACACTTGTGTGTTGCTAAAACCTATCAGTAACAAATCTAGCAGCCCGGCTCTGAACTGCTTCAATGTCTTCATTTCATACAACCTTCATTTAATCCAACACTCAAGCAGTGCTCACTAATAGGTCACACTAGTGTCCTGTACCTAGTCTCCTCTACAGATGATCCACACTTTCCTAAAATTCTTCAAATAAACGAAAGTTGACCATTTACCTTCCCTACCACAGTCCTCACATGCTCGTACAATATCATGTCACTTTAAAACATTGTGCCTAGACCTTTGAATGACTTGACTGTGACAAGCAGGACACTACTAATGTTGCATCCAAACATTACATGTTTGTTTTTCCTAGTCATCCACATTAAATTACACTGTTCTACATTTAGAATTAGCTGCTATTCATCACACCAGCACAAAATTTTGTCTAAGTCATCTTGTATCATTCTACAGTCACTCATCTTCACCACTTTCACATACACCACAGCATCATCAGCAAAAAACCACAGATTGCTTCCACCCTTTCTGCCAGAATATTTATTTATATAGAAAATATTAACGGTCCTATCACACTTCCCTGGGGCACTCTTGATGATACCCTTGTCTGTGATGACACACTTGTCATCTAGGACAACTACTGGGTTCTATTACTTAAGAAGTCTTTAAGCCACTCACATATCTGGGAACCTATTATTTATGCTCATATCTTTCTTAACAGTCTGCAGTGAGGTACCATGTCAAATACTTATCAGAAACCTAAAAATATGGAATCTACCTGTTTTCCTTCATCCACAGTTTGCAGTTATATCATGCAAGAAAAGGGCAAGATGAGTTTCACATGAGTGATGCTTTCTAAAACTGTGCTGGTTTCTGGAATTTTGGCCTCTAGGAAATTTATTATGTTTGAACCCAGAAAATGATCTAGAATTCTGCAGCAAACTGATGTTAAGGATATTGATCTGTAATTTACCCTTCTTATATATATGAGTCACCTGCACTTTTTTCCAGTTGCTTCGGACTTTATGCTGGGCAAGAGATTCATGATACATGGAAGCTAAGTAAGAAGCCAATGCCACAGAGTACTCTCTGTAAAACCAAACTGGGGTCCATGCAGACCTGGTGACTTATTTGTTTTCAACTCTTTCATTTGTTTCTCTATGCCAGGGGTGCTTTTACCATGTTGTCCACACAGGACTGTGAGTGATGGTCAAATGACAGTATGTTTGTATGATTCTCCTGTGTAAATGATTTCTTAAACGGAGAATTTAAAGATTTGGTTTGCTTTTTGCTAGCTTCAAATGTCACACCATACTGGTCAATGAGTGACTGGATGGAAGCCTTAGACCCACTTAGCAATTTTACACAGGACCAGAATTTTCTCGTGTTCTTGGCCAGATGTTTTGCTAATGTATGACATTGGTAGTTGTTGTATGCTTTGCACATAGGTCTTTTCACAGAAGCATGAATCTCTACTAACTTTTTCATGTCACAATTTATGCATTATCTTTTGAACCAGAGTGCAACAGCCTTTACTTCCTCAGCATTTTCCGAATTTTGTTTCTAAACCATGGTTGACCTTTTCCATCCTTAATCCACTTACTAGGTACATACTTTACCAGAGCATGATTTATAATCTGTTTAAACTTTGCCCATAATTCCTCTATGTCCATCATACTGGAACTAAATGATTGCAATTCATTGTCTAAATGAGATGCTAACAACTGCTTATCTGCTGTTTGTAAGAGAAAAACTCTCCTAGCTTTCTTGACTGATTTATTAACTTTTGTCACCAGTCGCTATGATGACATCTTGATCACTAATCCCTATCTCTATACCAACACTATTGATAAATGTATGTATACTTGGATCTATTTATTATCATTGTATTATGACAAATCCTTTATCATTGTTTGATGATCCCTAGATGTATAAATAAATCAAATCAAAAATGAAATCAAAATAAAAAAGTCATTACTCATTTTTCTGACTAAAATACACACAAGCAAAGCTCTCCTCAACCTGACAACTGATTTGAACACCATAGTGTTTCACTAGGTATGGTTGTTTTAGGAGTGGTATGCCCTCGCCTCCTCTCAACCTTTGAAGTGATTTATCTAGCTGTTTATATTGGGACCTATGGTTTAATGTGGATTTCAAACTGTTGTGCAACTTGTCACTTTCCACATTGACAATCACTGCCCAGACATGACAGAAGAAGCAGCTTACAGAAAAAATCCTATGATTGCCTAGGGATCAAACCTCAGACCTTTAGACTTGTCATCTGGCACTTACCCATTGTGCCACAGAACCAAAAATGATTGATATACAAGGTGAAGTAGCTAAGACATACCATACTACATATACCAAGAAAAAGTAAATATATTGAAATATATAGCAGGTAACCTGACGAGTTTTCCAGGGTAAGTAAGTAATTTTTAACATTTAGAGCTGCCAAATTATGACATCAGCTTTTTAAATGAAACTATCTACTTCTCTGTTGCATTGGAAAGAGCCTTCAAACAGGACTCAAATGACATACTATGTGTGGAAGTTGATCAAACAGTAACAAAATAACAGAACTGCAAATCACTGTTCCACAGCAAGGAGGATAGGTCCCATAAATGTCTGCCCCACTGTACTAAATAAAGGCAAATGCATAAATTAGGTATGACTCATGTGTTTACCTGCATGCTTGAATCCCATCAGTCTACGTTCTACTGATGTGATCAGCAACATGGCATCCAGTGTATTTCACTCCCTTCAACTAAGATAAAGAATATCCTTTGTAATGTTAATGATGATCTAGGTCTCTGAAAGCTGGGAGTGTACTGTATTCTGTGTGAATGTGGCATGTCTTATGTTGGGCAGACTGTCAGAACAGTGAAGGAGAGATGCAAGGAACATCAGCAACACACCCAACTAAAACAACCAATAAAATCAGCTATTGTCAACCAGTGCCTCAAATACAATCATGAAATGAAATATTGTGGTGCAAATGCCCAGTTTCTGGGACAGCATAACTGAGGAGTCAATTGATTTAAAGATGTCAGTAAACCTAATAAACAGAGGGATGAGTTTTCAATTTAAATAACACTTCGTGTCTGGCACTAAACCTATTACAATCTTGCCAACCATCACATCCATCAGAGTTGGAAAAGCCTGACTGAATTTGCATTTCACACAGTATCAGTGC
Organism: Schistocerca piceifrons; assembly: GCF_021461385.2. Taxonomy (NCBI): domain Eukaryota; kingdom Metazoa; phylum Arthropoda; class Insecta; order Orthoptera; family Acrididae; genus Schistocerca; species Schistocerca piceifrons. The sequence continues at coordinate 418,221,477 of NC_060149.1, read as the reverse complement.
ATGCTCTATAAAACAAATGAGCATCAAAGGGTGCAGTGGACATTGGGTCTTGAACTTGGCTATAAATAACAGCATGAGACCAACAATTGCTCACAGTACAGTTGGGATCCAGGCAGCGAGTACGTATAATAACAGAACTCGTACCACCTGCAGAAGATGGCGCAGAAAATGGAAATAACAACTCGGCTGAAAACCCGGAAGTTCACTAATGTCTGCATAATGCTGAGGTATTTCTGTGGCCAACGAGTTCAAGTTGTACAGATGACATTTCTGGCACTGCAGCTGTTGTAAAAGAAGTAAATACAGACAAAACAAAAGTTAAAAATGAAGAAAAGCAACTTGTTCCTGATTTCAAGCTTCACAAAAAACTAAGTGTCGAGTCAAAAATTACAAAAAGAAATAACCTCGTTAGTGATGATCCTGCAGAATGGTGTGTCAATGAATCAACAATTGACATTCTCATACAACGTGGTATCAATCAAAATTGTAACAGTGATTTTTCTAATTCAAGAAGATCAATAGGCAATAAAACCAGATATCTGGACAAAAATGTATTTTACCATAAACTTTTACATGGTGAATAAACTTTGATTGATTTTCTAGTATACTCCTGTAGCACCGGAGCTGTTTTTTGTGCACCATGTAAATTGTTCGGAGGTAAGGCCATGATTGCTACTAATGGTATTGCACATTAGAAAAATATTTCTAATATTTTATCTTATCATGAGAATTCACTTGAACACAAAAATTCTGATTTATCACTCTCAACAAGAAAAAAGTCACTTGGAACAATAGATAACCATTTGAAGTCACATGTTGAAACAGAAAAACTGTACTGGCGCAGTGTGTTGAAAAGGGTGTTTGCAGTAGCGAAGAAGCTAACAAGTCGTGGACTTCCCCTACGTGGACAAGTAGAAAGATTTCATTCATTACTTAGTGATCAATTTACGATGTCTCTTGAACTTATAGAAGAGTTTGATCCTTTTCTCGCAGAGTGCATTGAACGATATGGAAATCCAAGCAGGGACATACAAATTATCTTTCTTTAACAATCTATAACGAAATAATAGAGCTTTTTTCTGAATGAATAAAAAGAATTATCGAAAGTGAAATAAAACAGGCCAAATATTTCTCTATATTAGTAGATTCTACTGTGGACATTTCACATACTAATCAATTATTTTTCTTATTAAGATACGTGAACGAGAATGGTGAACCTATTGAACATTTCCTTCTGTTTTTACCAAACACAAGTCCGAAAACTTAGCTCAGGCTGTACTAAAAGTCCTGTCTACAAACTCCACTGATATTACTGACTGTAGAGGCCGATCATATGACAACGCAAGCAATATGTCAGGAACCTACACTGGTTTGCAGGCAGGCATTAAAGAACGAAATCCGAAAGCACATTATGTACCTTGTGCAGCACATTCTTTGAATTTAGTTGGCACTAGTGCTGTAAGCTGTTGTCGGGAAGCATGTTCATTTTTCAATGTAGTGCAAAGCCTCAATAATTTTTTCTCTGCTTCTACACAGCACTGGGATAAACTTCTTTCTTTCATGAAACCGAGAAGCAAAACGGTAAAAAGTTTATCAAAAACATGTTGGTCAGCAAAAGAGGAAGCATGTGTAAGAGTCTATATGAAAACTGGAAGGGAGTTATCAATGCCCTCACACATATTGCCATAATACATTTAGAAAACCACTTGTACGAAATGAGAGATTTAATAGTGTAAATCTGAATTTGCAAAGTGTAAATATTGATACTAAAATAGTGCATGAATTATATGAATCACTTGTAGGATTTTTTGCATCTATTCATGGTATGTTCGACTATAATGAAAATAAATCCATGGTGATTGTGACTGATATAGACTATGAATGCACGAAATGAAGATCACGAAAATGCAAACTTTATTATGACGAAGAAGCGGACTCTGAAGTAGTTTTTCTGAGTGGAAGGGAAAAATTTAGAGTCGAAAAATTTCTCCCAGTACTCAACAACTTGTAGGCTGTATTAGTGAGGAAGAAGGAAAGCTATAGAACACTGTTGGACTCCTTCACAGTTTTCAGTAACCTTAAGAAAAGTTCACCTGATGATATTGCTGAAAATACAGCAAAACTCCAAGCGTCATATGACACAGATTTAGAGCCTTCCTTCCCTAGCGAATGTGTACATTTCACAGAACTTTTGAAATCTTCTGAGATTAGTGATATACCAGTCAAAATGAGTAAATTTTTACTAAAAAAGAGGTTACAGTCTGTTGAATGTTGACATTGCTCTTAGAAAATTTCTATGTACAGCACTTACAAATTGTTCAGCAGAATGCTTGTTTTCGGCTCTTAAAAGACTGAAATTGTACATACGTTCTATGCTGTTTGAGGAGAGATTGAATGCCTTGTCCATTATTCACGTTGCAGCTGACCTCCTAACTGATAACCATCTGAACTATGAAGATATGATCAACGAGTTTTCTGCTGTCAAAGCCAGATGTAAGCTTTGCTGACTGGTGAGTTTGTCTATTTATTCATATCAGTTTAAAAAATTTAAGATTAGAGTGTGATTTTATTATAACTTATAGCACATTCATTGGATTTACAAACTATGTATTACCTGTTTGTTTTACAATTGCCGATGGCAGAATGCGAAACTAAACCTCGTTTATGTGCATTCGTGACTGAAGGTGTGCAACAATACTAAACAATACCCAAATGATCCAGGCCGCTTGACGCTGTAGAGTCAAGTCATACTGATACTGTGGTATATTACAACTGATATGTATTCTTTGTGTCTGCTGAAATGTGTAGTTATCGTGGAAATATACATTATTGGAGAGTACGCTCAGCTGAAAAAGTGTTAATAAATAACACAGTACAGTTCTGTCGATAAATACGTAAAAGCTTTGCTAATACCGTTAGAAAGAGCTATGATGAGAGCAGTAGCTGCAGTACAAAACTGTTTAGCTGTTACATGGACTAAAGTTACTGTGTACACTTCTTATGCAGGATCTAGCTTCACAGACCCTAATGCTTTACACATTAACTATTAGATTATAAAACGAATTTGATTTTTCCAGACTAGTCTATAAAATTATGTAATAACAAATCCAGTTCTGTGTTTGTTCGTCTGTATGTAGTTATTAGTTCATGCACTGAAATCTCTATTTCATTTTCATTTCTTATGCTTTTCTACAGATTCACGTATCAATACCGAACATGTTTTTTTTAATCTGCTACACGTTCAAGTTATTAGATCAGCTTAATTTTAATTTTGAACATATCTCTGTAAAAGTACCTATTAATTTCTAATGTATGACACATTTGCTTCAAATTTTAGATTGCATCACAACTTTTTTATTTTCATTTTCAACAGTTTCATGTATAAGAACACATTAAAAGTGAATGTATAACAAAAATCCGTTGACTCCTACACGCTCTGCTGAATTTTTAGGCCATAAAAGAAAAGTTATTTTACTTGTGTCCATTTCTGTTGTCTTTCAACAGAAGAACGTGTTAACATAATGCAGTTTTAAGTTTGTTTTATCCGCTGCCATACACCAAATACAGTTCAAGAACCATATTACATTTTGACTGAGTGCAACTAGAGCGCTGATGTGTCCCTCAGACCAACATATAGCAGAGTACGGAAATAGCTCACAGCGCTCTCACCCAAAACGGCAATTGTGAAGTGATTAAGCATGGTGTGTGTGTGTTTTTTTTTTTTTTTTTTTTTTTTTTGGGGGGGGGGGGGGGGGCGGTTGTGCATATAACATGGTGTTCCTAGGGGTGTAAAATTTTTAAATCTGCCACTGTGTGGAGCTTGACAAAGGGCTTATTCCAAAAGCTAGCAAGTTTACTTTCTCTTTTGTGTGTGCCTGGAGACAACTCAACACTTCTGCTATTTGTTGAATGGTCTCCCTTACTCCTAAAGTATTTACGATCTGTAAGAACTTTCCTTACTATATTTATATAAAGCTAGTGGACTGTCAATGCATTTACAGTGTACAGATTGTGGAGGAAAACCATAATTAAATATCAGGTGAGTGATTGGTAATTATCAATACAGCAAAGAATCAACCAACTCACTGTTGGAGATAATCTAGATTTGCTTAATAATGAGTCACCTACGTATTCAAAATGTTGTATCTTACAACTGACCAGGTTGTGGGTGTGCGCATACTACGCAGGGGCAACCATGTAATGAACTGGGTCACTGAGTACAAGACACAACCCACCCCTTTTCCTGGTGCCCAAGAGAAAGAAAGGACAAAAATAAGGAAAATTAAAATCATCACAAAATTTGGAAAATGTGACCTACATCAATGTATGTTCACAAGGGTGCATAGTTTATTAACAATCAACAGCTGTTTTCAGCTACAAAGAGAATGAAAGGGAGTAAATGGATAAATCAACTGCAATGGAACTCGCTTCACAGCAAGGAAACAACCACAAGATTCTATTTGATAACAGCCAGGTTTTGGTATCAACAGGCACAACAGCAGGTTATACAGCGAGATGACCAGAACACACATCAATAATTTTGAGTAAAGTGTAAAGCTTAGTGATACACTGGTTTTCATTATGAAGAGAGAGCACAGTAGCGCAGTAATAACCAGCCTTTCAATGTTGAGCTGTATATAGGCAGTGTTAACAAAAACCAAAAACCAGCCTTTCAAAGTTGAGCTGTATATAGGCAGTGTTAACAAAAACCAATAATGACCAAATTGCACTCGAAATTAAAAAACAGGTGATATAATGTCTGTGTGCTGAGATGTGCACCAGTAAATATTAACTTTAGTCAGCAGTGAGCCACCTAAATGAATCCTTCATTGACGAGAATGACACAAATTTCTCAAGAAAGCCCATATAGTTTAAGTTAGCTTTGAAAATTTTCATCAGTTTTGGAAAATAATCATGTTGTTGCTGATGATATACTGTGCTATCTAGCAAAAATGAGTTACTGTACCTGTACTACAAACCATAAACTACTAATAAAGTTAAAAATATCACAGTTGAAATGACAAAAATATTTAAGCCAAATTTTCCATCCTCATTGTAAGGACATATGTACAAGAATTCAATTACCGGTATGGTATGTGTAAAATTGATGATGGAACAGGTGTATTGAACATGTTATGGTGAAAAAAATCAAGAAATATTGTTGCTGTTGAAACAAATATGAACCTATTCCTATAATTATTTGTCTAAATATGAGTATTTTGAAGTATTAAAATCCAAAGAACTGTCAGCAATTAATTATCATTGATGATATTGCCATATCTACTCACAGTATACGGCATAAAATCAACAAAGAGGTCAGCAATCTCTTTGGCACATGGAACTCTTTGTCCAGATCACAACTGTTTTATTTTACCATTATCCTTATTATGTGTTTTGGTGTACACGGAAAAGTTTTTATGGTTCCTCCAATCAGCCAACAAGCCTACTGACAGCCCACTACACTTGGCCCTTGGATGGAGGATGTTGGTAGTGGAAGCTTGCAATTGGGTCAGAAAATTGATAAGGCTTTTGTGACCAGTTGTTGACAAACTGCCTTTTGGCTTCTGTCTCAGTTTCGCCGGCCAACGTCTGTCTGATGTTTTTTATGACATTTCGCCAGCATGAGTGGCTGGCATTGTCAGAGTCTCATCCTCCATTGCTGGTGGTCGACTGGAACTGAACTCGCAACCGCAGACTATATGCACCTGGCGCGCCAAAGTTCGAGGGCTTCTCTGTGGTCATTTACGGTGTGGTTCTCTTGCTACCTGCAACGGTCATTCGCTGCAGCACAGAAAGCCAGCACCTGTTTACAATGAGGCTTTACTCTTTCTTGTTGAAGCTGTTCTTGTGTTTGTGTATTTCTACAGCTTCTCTGAACAAGAGAGTGTGATAGTTCTTCTCTACAGCCAGAACTTCTGTGTCGGGTAATTTTACTACATGGTCGGTCTCACACAGCACATGCTCTGTCACAGCCGATTTCTTCACCTGCCCCAACCTGCAATGTCATCTATGTTCTTTAATCCTGGTCTTGATCAATCATCCAGTCATTCCAACATAAACTTTTCCGAATGTGCATGGTATGCGTTACATTCCTGGCATTGCAAGTGGGTCCCTTTTCTCCTTTGCGGATCTGAGACACTCTTTGATTTTCTTTGTCAGTTTGTAAATAGTCTGCCTGCCACGTTAGCGCAATATATGGCCAATTCTGTCTGTCACTCTGGGAATGTATGGCAGAATAGCTGTAACCGACATTTCTTTTTCTGATTTCTCACATTGCTGAGTGTTTGGCTCTGTTATACTGCTAATATCACTTGTGGAGTACCCGTTGCTCCTCAGAGTACTTTCCAAGTGTTGTATTTCACACCTGAGGTGCTGTGGCTCACATATTCATCTTGCCCGTGTTATGATCATCTTAATAATGTCTCTTTTCTGACTCGGGTGGTGATTTGATAGTTTGCGTAGCTATCGGTCCATGTGTGTCAGCTTTCGATACATGCTGTGTGCCAGGTTTTCACAATCCCTTGTGACCAGCACATCTAGAAATGGTAGTTTTTTGTCCTTCTCTTCTTCCATAGTAAATTTTATGTTGGCATGGAGACTGTTCGAAGTGTTTTAGGAAGTCACCAAGCTGTTCTTCATCATGGCTCCACACAACAAGGTATCATCACTGTATCTGTACCACACGTTAGGATCTTAGGTAATCCATGTAGCCAAGGTGGTAGGGCTTCTGTGTTGCGCAGATTCCTCTGTATGTCTGTCGGCAGAGAAGACATCTTGATTAACTGATTCGTATTCTGTGTGATACGCTGCATCGGATCTGGGCTTAGTTTTCAGTACGTCATCAGATCTAGTAGATCCCAGATCTTCTGCCCATAATCTTCGATCTTCATCATGACGGTCACATTACCCTCATTGGCAAGCAGTACCAATATACTCTTGTCAGTGTTAAGGTTCTTAATGGCTTGTACCTCTTCTTTCTTCAGGTTGGAAGCTAGTGGTTTTGCTCGACGCAGTATCCTGGCTGTTTCAGTGTATATTTCCTCTGCTCTTTCACAAGGAAGGGTCCGAATTGCTGCTTTGGTATTAGCAATGATGTCCTCCATAGGTATAGTTCTCGGGATGATAGCGAAACCAACACACACGGACTGATACCTGCATAAACTATCAAATCGCCACCTGAGCCAGAAAAGAGGCACGATTAAAATGCTCATAACGCAGACAAGGTGGATATGTGAGCCACAGCACCTCATACACGAAATACAACACTTGGAAAGTGTTCTGAGGAGCAATGGGTACTCCACAAGTGATATTAGAAGTATAACAGAGCCAAACACTCAGCAAAGTGAGAAATCAGAAAAAGAAATTTTGGGTATGGCCTTTCTGTCATACATTCCCAGAGTGACGGACAGAATCGGCCTTATATTATGCAAACACGGCATGAAGACTATTTACAAACCGACAAAGAAAATCAAAGAGTGTTTCAGATCAGCAAAGGAGAAGAGGGACCCACTTGCAATGCCAGGAATATACCGCATACCATGCACATTCGGAAAAGTTTATGTTGGAATGACTGGACGATTGATCAACACCAGGATTAAAGAACATAAATGACATTGCAGATTGGGTCAGGTGGAGAAATCAGCTGTGGCAGAGCACATGCTGTGTGAGACTGATCATGTAGTAACATTTCCCAACATGGAAATTTTGGCTGTAGAGAATAAATAACACACCTGCTTGTTCAGAGAAGCTGTAGAAATACACAAACACGAGAACAGCTTCAACAAGAAAGAGGAAAGCCTCAGGAAAAATGGATCTTGGCTTCCTGTGCTGCAGCGAATGACCATCGCAGGCAGCAAGACAACTGCACTGCAAATTACCACAGAGAAGTCCTCGGATGTTGGCATGCAAGGTAAACATAGTCTGTGGCTGTTTCTGAAGCAGCACGAAGTCATCAACCAACTTCTACCAATCACAGAGAGCCCAAGATAAAGTGTACAGTTAATCTGGTTTAAGCACACAATATAATTCACGCAATCCAAGCGGACTCTTCTCAGTACTGAGGTTCATGGGAGTGACGTAAAGGCATTTCCCGTTAGTCTACATTCAGATGTAATGCACACTGATGCACACTAATGTGTGATCAAATTTCAAGAGTTCAGATGATAAGCGGTAGAGGGCTTTAGTCGTTGAAGCAGGTACTCTCTTGCAGTCTGTTTCGGTTTCAGATATTTTGCAAGCCGTTGTTCATTGTTCAGTGGCAGAGCTACACTACTGATATAAAATAAATGGATAAAATTGGGAAATTGACTATGTCTGGGATAATTCATCAATTATGCAAAGTTATCTGGATGAAATTGAAAGACATTGTGACACTAGTACCAGATGCAGAAAATGGATTGAGTTACATCAAGAATATGTACTGGAGCTCTCAATGATAAAGATGTCAGAATACAAAATCTAGGATATTCTTCTTTACTTCACTTACACACATTTCTGCTCTAGTGCTATTAACTTAATGTGAATCTATTGCTTTATCTGGGTAGATACTCACACTTAAGGAAAAGACAGCGGCTCACGAATTTTCAGAGATTCCATTCTGTATGAAAAAGTCATTGGAAAATCTTAGGCCGCACTGAAACAAAGACCTTTAAAAGGAAACCATGACATGGCATTTCCTTACAAGATCATAGGTGATGGAAGCATTTGGCCTGATGGAAAATTTAATGGGATAGTGGAAAGCAGCTGACTTATAAGAAAAAGATACCATATTTAACTATTGTCCAACTTTATCATGTGTGTATGTTGATTGTTTGACTGGAATACTCTCTTTCAAATTCTAAAGGTGGCAGGGGTAAAATACAGGGAGCGAAAGGCTATTTACAATTTGTACAGAAACCAGATGGCAGTTATAAGAGTCGAGGGGCATGAAAGGAAAGCAGCGGTTGGGAAGGGAGTGAGCCAGGGTTGTAGCCTGTCCCCAATGTTATTCAATCTGTATATTGAGCAAGCAGTAAAGGAAACAAAAGAAAAATTCGGAGTAGGTATTAAAGTCCATGGAGAAGAAATAAAAACGTTGAGTTTCGCCGATGACATTGTAATTCTGTCAGAGACAACAAAGGACTTTGAAGATCAGTTGAACAGAATGGACAGTGTCTTGAAAGGATATAAGATGAACATCAACAAAAGCAAAACAAGGATAATGGAATGTAATCAAATTAAATCGGGTGATGCTGAGGGAATTAGATTAGGAAATGAGACGCTTAAAGTAGTAAAGGAGTTTTGCTATTTGGGGAGCAAAATAACTGATGATGGTCAAAGTAGAGAGGATATAAAATGTAGACTTGCAATGGCAAGGAAAGCGTTTCTGAAGAAGAGAAATTTGTTAACATCGAGTATTGATTTAAGTGTCAGGAAGTCGTTTCTGAATGTATTTGTATGGAGTGTAGCCATGTATGGAAGTGAAACATGGATGATAAATAGTTTGGACAAGAAGAGAATAAAAGCTTTCGAAATGTGGTGCTACAGAAGAATGCTGAAGATTAGATGGGTAGATCACATAACTAATGAGGAGGTATTGAATAGAATTGGGGAGAAGAGGAGTTTATGGCACAACTTGACAAGAAGAAGGGACCGGTTGGCAGGACATGTTCTGAGGCATCAAGGGATCACAAATTTAGCATTGGAGGGCAGCGTGGAGGGTAAAAATCGTAGAGGGAGAGCAAGAGATGAATACACTAAGCAGATTCAGAAGGATGTAAGTTGCAGTAAGTACTGGGAGATGAAGAAGCTTGCACAGGATAGAGTAGCATGGAGAGCTGCCTCAAACCAGTCTCAGGACTGAAGACAACAACAACAACATGTTGACTGTACTTTCGGTATAGCAAGTTATGAGGGGAGAACACTACATCAACCATTAGATGTCAGTGTGGATTGTACCGAAAACACTGTAAAAGCACTCTCTAACCACAGTGGATGACCCACGTAATTAGCAGATAATGTTTAGGCTAAAATTACCAGCTATTCTGTTAATGAACTGGTCACACAGACCTATCATATGAAGGAAAGTGTACCTGTTAATGATAAATTTTTTCTTACCCATATTTTTTCCATAAGTAATTCTGCTCATAGAAGATTACAACCAATGTTTCTCAAGTTCACAGTCTCAACATTTTATTTTTTGCAATTCCTACACTGTATTCCAAAATACTGGCCTTTTTTGTCTTTTGTCTTGCAATGTCCAACAGAGAAAAATAACAGAAACACACAGAAAATTTGTCTGGTCATGACGGAATTGTGCTATCAACTGAACAGCACACGGGCGCCACCTACTTTTCTAATCATGATCAGCATGTATTCGTCTGTGTCTAGAGATTTTTTCTGTGAACACTGTGTTAACAAGCTTCAATGCATGCTCATATGACTAATTGTACGTTGAATATTAGATGTAAAAATGTGTGATTTGAAAACGCATGTCATATTTCCATCACGTGAACTCAGCCTTACTGTTGCTTCCATGCGCCACTGTGCCGAGTGGCAGCTTTGTTTGCGTGAATGCACAATATATGAAATGTTATAAAAGCATCCAAAAGAGCACAGTTTTTTTGAGTAATATTTCAGAAAGTGTAATTGGCAACATGAAGTCCTCCCTTTCCCTGTAGCACATTCATTTTTCCAGGTCAAAAACCAGTCCACATTAGGAGGCAAACATCAAATAAGTTAACCTAAAAACTGAAACAGGCTAAATGTGATTAAATGTTGAGGCTAAGGCTACAATGGATATACTATGATGAGTAGCTTCTACAATGCTGGACCTAAAAAGAATCAAATCAGCACCTGATGTCTATTACGTCCATTGTGCAAGTCACAATTTAAATTTCGTCCTTTAAGACGATGTAGAGATTAATTGTGAAACAGTCCTGTTTTTTGAAGCAGCTGAGATCTATAAATATTTTCACTGCAACATACAAATATTTTCACCACAACATGTTATATTGGTAGGATTTAAAAAGTAAGTAAACTGAATGCATTGTGCTGGGAAGTATGATGGAATCCATGCACTTAAAAAAAGTCCTCTTGTCTTAAAAATGAGAAATATAAAGAACAAAGTGTAGAAATAAGTCTTAACCTGAATACAGCATCTTAAGAATGGCTCTAAGTACTATCACCAATACCGGAACTACCACTGAAAGATCATTTGACGAGGCATTCAACATCTAGGAAAAACAGAGCCGTTGAGTGTCAGTTTCATAAAAGTTAATGCAAATAGTAAAGAAGCATTTTGATAACCTTTGTGAGGATGAGAGGCTGACAGAGCCAGTAACTAGATCTGATACTTTTTTACCCAATGAGTGATACCATTTATTCACAACTAAATATGCGGTTTCAAGGTGCCAAAGGTATTTTAAAAATGAAGCATTTAAGTTTACTGTGACATTTCCTGATGTTGTTTCTCCACTACTGCCTGCACGTGATGCTGATAACAACTTCATTTAAAGTACAAAACTGGTGTACAAGACTTAGCACAGCTATGATTAGAAAAAAAAAAAAAAAAAAAAACAAGGTGTACAACTTTGCTACCACCGTTCTCCGATAGGTGGCCACAACGCTAAGCAGCGGTCGAAAGAAACAGATCGCAGACATCAGGCAGTTAGCTTGGACCTCGGTCAACATAACCTCATTCAAACATTAGTCGATTTGTATCTGCATCATATTGTTGTTCTTGATTGAAAATGTCAGTTTACGAGCTTAATTCTCGTCATTTGCGGGAGGTGTTACTGTTTTGTTTCAATATGAAGAGAACAGCGGCTGAGTCTCATCGAATGCTCTCAAGTACGTATGGTAAGGATGTTATTAGTGAAAGAACGTGTCGTGAGTGGTTTCAACGCTTCAAGAACGGTGATTTTAACATTGTAGACTGGCATAGTGGTGGAACAGAGAATGTTTTCAAAGATGCACAATTGGAGACATTGCTGAGTGAAGACTCGTGTCAAACTCAAGAAGAATTTGCACGATTAGTGGGAGTGACACAGCAAGCCATTTCAAAACGTCTCTCAAGGCTACGGGCATGATTCAGAAAGAAGGAACTTGGGTCCCGTGTGAGCTGAAACCAAGAGATGTTGAACAGCATTTGTGTGTTTGTGAACAGTTGCTTCAGAGGCAAAGATGGAAGGGATTTCTGCAGCACCTTTTGACCAGGGACGAAAAATGGATTCATTGTGGTAACCCTAAATGCAAAAAATCATGGGTATATCCCGGCCATGCTTCCACGTCGATGGACAAACCGAATATTCATGGCTCCAAGATCATGCTCTGTACTTGTGGGACCAGCTCGGTGTCGTGTACTATGAGGTGTTAAAACCAACTGACACAATCACAGGTGCTCGTTATTGAATGCAATCAATGCGTTTGAGCAGAGCATTAAAAGACAAACGGGCGCAATACAGCGAGAAGCACGATAAAGTGATTTTGCAGCATGGCAACGCTAGACCCCACATTGAAAAAGAGGTCAAAATGTACTTGGAAACGTTAAAATGGGAAGTCCTACCTCACCCGTCGTACTCTCCAGACATTGCTCCCTCTGACTATCACCTGTTTAGATCAATGGTGCATGGCCTGGCTGACCAGCACTTCCGATCTCATTAAGAAGTCAGAAACTAGATCGATTCGTGGACCGCTTCAAAAGATGAACAGTTTTTTCGAACCAGGATTCGTACACTGCCCGAAAGATGGAGAAAGTAGTGGCCAGTGATGGAAAATACTTTGAATGTTACATGTGTAACCAATTTGTTTCATTAAAGCCTCAAATGTTGGGGAACAACGGTGGAAGAAAAGTTGTACATCTTGTAAACTGTTTTAAAAAAATATCACTACTGGTACCCTCTCAGGTCAATAATTTTTAGATACATAACTATTTTTAAATTGTCGAATATGGGCAGTAATGCATGGTGTGATGTGGCAGAGGCCAAAGTGAATGTATTATCTGAAATTTGCATGCAGTTGGCAATGACAGCTATGGAGGTGTGCTTATAAGATGATGAGGACTGGGGGGAAACACAGTGGCAAGGAGCAGTGTATCATGTGATGGTCCTGACAATAGTGCCATTCTGCCACGTCTGCCTGTAGGACACACATCGGAGTGGACGTAGAACATTTAGGATTAATTTTCACATTAGTTTAGGTATGGCGAGCTTACTTATCTACTGTTGTGTTCACTATGGGAGGCATAAAGCTGACACAACAAGTATTATGTTAAGATATGACAGTAATAGTTTTACAAGCATATAAATTCTGTCAGGCAGAGTCAGAAGGAGAAACATGTAAGTGGACACAGGGGCTGTAGTGACTTTGGTAAATGCACAAATGTGTATGGACTTGGGCTCCCCTCCCCTCACACAGATTTCATGGAAGTTGGTGAGCTACAATAAACAGCAGATTTCAATCCTAGATCAGTTCTCCACTCCTGTCTTACAAATCTGTTGTTCACCCTCTCACCTTCCTTGTTGTGGAACATTCTCATACTACATGCCTGTTCGTGTTAGAAGCATTTAACGCTTTTGATTTCTCCACTGCTGATGAAGTAAATTTAGTGTAAGATCAAGTTCTGTATCAGCAACTGGAGTCCCTCTTCTCTGAGTTTTTGTCTCTGTTTTCCCCTGGGCTCAGTTGTGCTACTAGTTTTCAAGCCCACATTGCCATGAAAGAGTTCGCCCGTCCTCATTTTTTTGGGGCACAGCAGGTGCCTGTCGCATTGCACGATTCTGCCAAGGCTGAATTAGACTGTTTGATGTCATTTGGCGTATTTCTTCCAGCAAATGGGCTACAGCACTGGTCATCGTTAAGGAGGCAACGGGTAAGCTTCACCTCCGCGACGAATTCAGTGTCACGATTAATGAACAGTCCATGATATATACATACTCCTTGCCCCACCTTGATGAGTTGCTCACAAAATTATCGGCCAGCCAGTACTTTTCCAAGATTGATTTGTCGGAAACTACTACCAGCTCCCCTTGGATAAGACTACTAGGTGCCTTCTCATTGTCAATATACCTTTTGGCCTATACCAATATCAACACTTGCCTTTTGGTGTCACTAGCACACCCACAATTTTTCAATGTTTTTAGAAGAGCTGACAGCGTCTGTGTCAGGCTGCATCAGTTAATTTGATGATATCACTGTTTTGGGTTCTTGCACTGAAGACCACCTTAACAATCTCCAATCATTGTTTTCTGCTTTGCAGTCTGTGTGTCTCAAGTGCAGTCGTTTTGACGTTACTCACATGGGGGTCAAGCCATTGGGTCACCATGTTGACACAATTGTGGCTTTGCCATGGCGGACCTCTGTTAAGAAACTGCAGCCGTTTCTAGGTAAAGCTGCATTCTACCATAAGTTTTTGCCGCATGCATCCACTGTTACTCATCCCCTGCACACACTTCTGGGTAAAAATGTGCCTTTTTTCTGGCCCCCACTTATGCCCAAGAATTTGCTTTGCTTAAATCTAAGCTTCAATCTTCCCCATGTCTGACCACTTTTCAGCCGGGTCAGCATCTCGTGTTGACTACAGACGCTTCTCAACACAATCTTCACATGGGGTTAGTGCACAAATATGCAGATGAGTCTGAATGACCTATCACTTATGCTTCTAAGACTTTAACTTCCATTCAGCGGCAGTATTCTCAGACTGAAAAGGAGGCTTTAGCGATTGTGTTTGCCCTCAAGAAATTTCATGTCTTCTTGTATGGTTCTAAGTTTTATTTAATCATGGATCAGAAGCGGTTGGCTGCTGTTTATCAGCCTTCCGCTTCAGTGCTGGTCACGGCAGCGAATTTTTTGCAGCGGTGGGCTTTCTTCCTCTCCCATTATCATTGTTAGAGCCATTACCGGCTGACAGTGCAACATGCCAACACTGAAGCTTAATCTCTCCTTCCGATCTGGCCGGACCTGGTGTTCAATCAGGATGAGTTGCTTTGTTTCAGTTTAGATATTGAGAATCAGAACACAGTCGATGGTTTTCCCATCACTAGTGCCACGATAGCATCGGTCATTGCTGTGGATCCTGTGCTTAGTCGGGTCCTCTCTTTTGTGCAGCACAGTTGGCTGGAAAAACCGCCGGGCTGTGCGTCTGATACCTTGCATAATTACTTCTCCTTTCAGCACCGCTTTTCTGTGTTTGGTGGGGTTCTTTTGTTAGCTATGGAACATGCTGCTCCCCAGGTTATGATTCCTGCTTCCTTAGGGTGTAATGTACTGTGATTTCTGCATGTCAGTCATTGAGAGACCTCTCACATCAAAGCTTTGTTCCACCAGCACGTGCGCTGGTCAGGCATTGATGGGGACATTACACAGCTTGTTGCCACTTGCACTCACTGTGTTCAGCAACAGGTAGTCCCGTGGGTATCTTTCTTCCCATGGCCATGCCCCTGCACCCATGGGAGCGTCTACATATTGATTTTGTTGTGCCCTTCCTAAATCAGTATTGGCTCATTGTAGTGAACGCCTATTCCATGTTTCCCTCCACTGCACACTGTCTGTCCACGTATGTGGCAGCCACTACTTCATCGCTGTCTAAGATTTTTGTAATTGAGGGATTTTTGTATATGAATGTTACCAATAATGTCCCCCCATTTCTTTCTCAAGAATTTGCATCTTTGGTCAGGATTGTGGTGTTCGCATCTCACAGCTCCCCTGTTTTATCCTCAATGTAATGGTGAGGCAGAACACATGGTTTGGACATTTAAAACTCAGATGCGGAATTAAGTATCTGGCAAGTTTTCTGAAGGCACTTTAGACCATTTTTTGAGTTCATACTGTTTCATTCTAGTGGAGGACAAGAGCCCGGCACAGCTGCCTGCTGCAACAGGGACACTGACCACAGACCATCCTTCACCTGCTGCATCCCAAACCACATCCGATGGCATCGACAGATCTTCGATGGTTCTGGCTGGGCGTGCCTGTCTGGGCCCATAGTTTCGGCCACCAGCCACACCGAGTTCCCACCATCATTGAGCGTCATGGGGGTCATCATCTGTCTGTAAGCTGCACTCCAGGCAGGTGGATGTATCATCACTTTGAGCAGCTGCAGCCGCACATGGCAGGGTCTGTTCTGCAGAGCCCACCACCTCCTCCACCCCCTGCCGACCCAGGTCACGCTACAGCAGGGGTTGCTGTCTGGCATATCACTGTCTGGAGTTCCTGCTTGTGCCCCACTCCTCGACCACCGTCGCTGGTGCAGCCCCTGCAGTAACTGACACCATAGCCACCACCACTTCCATTGTTGGGTCTTGTGCAGCCTTCATCTCCAATGCCCCCACTGATAACACCTCCGGCACCAACAGCTGACCTCGACAAGGATGTCGCTATGGAGATGCCATCCCTGATCCTGCCCTATGGCCTCTCATGAAAAAGGGGGATGGCACGCCAAACCCTCTCCTCATCATTTCCGTCCCTACTTGCTGGTGCCTTCGTGCAGCATGCTACAGCAGCTGCCATCATCGGGCAATGAAATGGGCATCAACGCTGTCATTGGTGTTTACTGTGACTCATAATCTCAATCCCTTGTGAGATCAATGCTTTTTTCCACAGTACGAGTGCTTTTAGGTATCAGTGCTTCTTCAGTACAACTGCTTTTTTTTGGTACCAGTGTTTAAAGTCACAGGCCTGCTTACAGAGGCCACCTGGATTGGTGCCCTGGTGAGCTGTGATGGAAACAGTATTATTTAAGTGATCACAAATAAGTTCTTGGCCTACTCTGTACAGTGTATTACTGCTGTCCAGTCAGAGTGTTCAGTTAGCCACAACCGTATCTTACATGTTGCTCTATAGAGTAATATGTTCTATAATTCATTTTTGTTCTTGCTATAGCAAAACTAATCCTCCACGAGAAACAAAATGTCTCTCTCTCTCTCTCTCTCTCTCTCTCTCTCTCTCTCTATATATATATATATATATATATATATATATATATATATATATACACTTTCCCCTGAAATGTTGTTTTAGTTTCAAAACTGACAGGTGTTTCTGTTGCACCCTGCACTATTAGGAACACATCCACTTAGATCTTACACTGTTTTGATATTGGTTTCCAGTGCACAACTTTTTAGTCCAATGTCTTGTTAGATTTCATCTTTATGTCATCCTTGCAAACTATGCCTCCTAATGGAAAAGCATCGACTACAAACTGACTGACTGTTCCGAAAAAAGGGATGTGGATGCACTAAATGGGATTCTGTTTCCAGGAACAAAGGAAAATTTATTCTTCCAATCAAAATTGCTGATCTAACTAAACAGTTGAGAACCATTTTAAAAGGGCCTAAAATATGCTTATCTATAAATGGAAGACCAAATCATGATAATAACGGATTCCAGATCAACACTTGCTCTCCTGAAGCACATACACAGTGGATGGAACAATCATCCCATTCATGAATAAATGGGGTGAAAGTAATGGAAATGAAATGAGATGGGAAAGTGATAGGAAGAAAATAATAATGACTTAAAGCCATACCGGGCATTGAGGCAACACAACGGTAGGAGTTGAAAATGTATGCCCGACTGGGACTCGAACCCAAATGCTCTGCATGTCTAGAATGGTTGCGTTAACTGCCTTGGCCATCTAGACACACTTTCCATCAGCCCCAAATCCCAAACTTCCTGCTCGCTGCACCATAACAACCCCCGCCCATTAACCTTCCACTCGCAGATTTCTGATTCACCTCAATTATTCATGTATATGTCCCAGTTGCTTCATCACAAGTGTCATAAATATCCTCTTTAGTCAAAATATCCACCATTCTGTTTACTAGAATGCTGCAGTTCACCTTTACCAAGCAGATGTTGCTGTTATGGTGATAATTGGGGAACAATGTAAAACGATCCTGAGTATCATAAGCAATGGGGTAATTTGTAGACATGGGTGGTGTCTGTTCTGTCAGACATGTCCAGCAGAACAGATGCCACTCATATCTATAATTCTATGGATGTAATGGCTGTTTGATGAAAAAGTTTCTGTGCAGATGCACAACCAATGTCTGAATTCTTACAGGGATCAGAAATCTGTGAGTGGTGGGTTTAAGGGGAGGGGTCATTGCAGTGCAATGAACGGGAAGTTGGGAATTTGGGGCTG
Source organism: Schistocerca piceifrons (assembly GCF_021461385.2). Taxonomy (NCBI): domain Eukaryota; kingdom Metazoa; phylum Arthropoda; class Insecta; order Orthoptera; family Acrididae; genus Schistocerca; species Schistocerca piceifrons. Next base: position 418,203,356 of record NC_060149.1, on the reverse strand, counting down.
ATGGGAAGTGTGTCTGGGTGACCACGCAGCAATGATACTGTTCCAGGGAAGTGGAGCATCAGGGTTTGAGTCCCAGACTGCCACAAATTTTACACTCTTGCCATTGCATTGCCACAATACTCTGTGTGGCTTTCCCATCCCATTTATTTTCCATTCCTTTCACAACAATTATTCATATATATGACACTGCATGTCTGACAGAACTGACAACACTCATATGTATAAATTATCCCACAATTATCAACGTACAGCGACATCTGCTTGGCAAAGGTGAACTGAAGCATTCTAGTAAACAGAATGGCGGATATTTCAACAAAAGAGGTCATTTATGACAAGTACAAGTCACAGTGAAAAGTAGGCTACAGATATTTATGAACATTTAGAAGGAAGATTAGGAAAGATGTATAGAGCAATAAGAGACAGGAGTCCTCCAAAAGTTGGGAAGGAGTGTATGCTCAAATGCATTCTTTCCTGGCACTGTGTCGCTGCTATCACAACTGCCAATGTTTAAGGAGCCTCAGGAATACTGTTTCATGTCTGAGCATCAGTCAGAGCTGCTAAACAAACATCTGAACCCTATCACCTTCCACCTTTCTTGCAGTGTGCATGTGGGAACTTGGAAGACAAAAATCATATCTTCTCTGAGTGTGTAAATTATCGTGATTAAACATGTAATTTTGTGTGAGTCTACAAGTGCACTGATTTGCCTTACTTCAAAACTATATTTATTATAAGATCAAAATAAAATGATTATACAATAACATATACATGTTTAAGCCAACTTGGACTTATGCCTTCAGTCTGTTCTTACAAGTGAAGTGAGCATTTCATCTAAATGGATTAGGTATTAAAATTGTGCTGTATAACATTTTTAATATTTGCTACTTAAAAAAGGGTTACAACTAGCCTATGGTATGAAATGTAGGATTGATATGTGTATGTGTGTGTGTAAATCCGCATGAAATTATTGAAATAAATGGATACACCAAGAAAGGTTTAAAGTGCATATCTGTGCAAACACTGCTGATATCTTAGTAATATAATTTTGTCATGTTCCAGTAATATGGTGGACTTAATAGCGCCCAAGTTCCTGTGTGGGAACAGTGACAATCTATGATTCAATAGCCCTCATTAGTCATAAAAATTGCTATGGTCAATAATATTACAGATGCAATAAAACAATATTTTATACGACTTTTTCTTGCTCATTCACTGCATTATGGATAAGCTTTGTGTGGCACTAGTCCAGTATCAAATGAATATTTAATTTGAATTCTAATAGGAATATGTAACTGACACCAAAACTTGCATTTTCCCATGGTTTTTACATACCGGCATAATCACTGAGATAGAAAACAGTGTGCACCATGATGATCCAACCCATACCCATGAATCGCAGGCCATGTATTGCTGGGACAGAGTCACAACCAAGTTGGGTGTCGAGTATTATGGGTACATTGGAATATATGGAGAAACATACTAAGATGCTATTCAGCGGCCCTGAAACATTATGCAACAGAAAGAACATATAAGTTGATAACTTTATAATATGCACATTAGAGACATGCTTACTGCATTTATATTATGTACACTAGAGACATGCTTACAAATAAATGAACCATATTCTCATTTCACCTAGTAAATTACTATATTAAGCAGTAGGATTAAAAGTTATTGTAAAAAAGAGAATTATCTTTTAATTAATATAAAAATGTGAGTCACATTAAAGAAGATCAAATGTAAATGCAATTCATAAAATTACGGCAATTGGGAGTGATGAAAGTTGGAGTGGTGAAAAATGCAAAATGTGTACAGAAGCTAGTGAACAGTGTGACACAATGTGTACCTAATATTTTGTTGTAATGATATAGAAGTAGCGAAAGAAACTAGTAACATAAATGGCAATATGCAGTCAATGCATCAAGAATGGATAGTCCACTTCATATTATAATCACTTTCAAATGGCGAGGGAATTGATAAACAACTGAAAAAGAAAAAGTGTTACAAATTAAATGCAGAGTGGTACACTACTAAAGGTATGCTGAAACTTGTTAAAACTAGAATATTTAAATAGGTAAAATATGGTATAAATGATTTTATCTCTCATTTATCAGATGATAATCAAAGCTTAAAATATAAATATGATATGATGATAGAGTATAACAAACGTTTAAATGGAGAAACTGATCACATAAAAGAAACTAGGTCGAGGAAACAAATGGAAATTTTGAATTCTCATGAGTTAATGTTATGACAACCAAAATAAAAAAGCACTGTTGCATAAAATTGGACAATATTTTGATTCTAGGGGACCGACCAAGAAAAAGCAAAAAGTAGGGTGCTGTAAATGGTATTTCCTTGACAAACAGAAAAAAGTACTTTCAAATGTTTGGCTTCAACTACAATTCTGTATCTGCAGAAGACTGCAAAGTGTTTAGAAGGGGAAACAATCCTTTCGCTCAAGTGACTGGATGTGAAAATTCTCAAAATGGAAATAACAAAATGCAACCCTTTCTGAATTGTATTTAAATTCAGTTATTTGGAAAGAGAGAGAGAGAGAGAGAGAGAGAGAGAGAGAGAGAGAGAGAGAGAGAGAGAGAGAGAGGGAGAAGAAGAAGAAGCACCGGCTTTATGCTGAATGAAACATTTTACTTGTCACACCCATGACTGAGGTGAGTAAAAAAACTGTCAGCAGCTCTCAGTTTTACTGAGAAGAGACTATGTAATAAACTGTGTGGGATCAAATGATGTTGCAAAAAGTGAATTAGCAGGCACTAGACAAGTCCTAAAGGAAACTTTAGTGTCTGTGATACATACAAATGTTTTAGTGTCTGCTGTACCTCACAGACGCTATTTAACAGCCTGATCATGTGTTAACAAAGAAATAGAGAAAACTATCAGGAAAATCTTATAAACCATTTCCTAGAGGCAACTTTCGGAAAGTTCTTGTACACCAAGGATGGTATACAGTACAAAGGCAAGTAAATTATTGCAGGAAACATCCCAAACAAAATCAGAAGCAATAGCAAACATACCAAGGTAATTAAACTTCATTGCTGATGTTTCAATGGATGTGTTGTTGCCTGTGATGTACAACATTTATTCAAACAATGGAAAATCCACGGTGGAATAATGACGATATTATGAAAAGGGTAGAGTGGAGGTGTTGCATCACAGAGAGGCACAACAAAAAAGACTGCTAAATAAGTAAACTTTTGGCCAAAAAGCCTTCTTCTGAATTAGAAAACGCACACACATACATATTCACACAAATGTAGCTCTCACACACATGACCACTATCTCTGGCTGCCATGTAACGTTAATCTAGTATGTCAGTAAGAAAGCTGCTAGTTTGAAAAATGTTGCTGGTTCATTAGTTTTATTATACAGCTTTTCTTTATCTGCCATTAGTAGCTTAATATTTACTTGATCACAATTGCATTTTTCAAAGAAAATATTTTTACTCCTATGAATATGGAGTCCTATTTATCGTACACTTGTTATACAACTTAATAACCAACACTACTACTTGCCATGTAGCTAACAAAATACTTCCACCCTTGGCCTGAAAGTCAATGATCGTACCCATTTGGATGTCAGATAAATTGCTATATCCACATTACAACAATGACTGCACTGCTTTCCTAGTCTCCCTGAGACGCTTTATATACCCCCCACCAGTAATGTTGCCACTTGCCATCTTTGGGTGGTTATTGCATGTTGATGTCGAACATAGGCAGTGGTCACATTAATGTGACTGAACTGTGCATTACCAGCGAAGCACTTGTAGACCTGTTCAGCTCTCAACTGAGTTGTGTCTGGTAGGGATGAGTTAGGACTCTTGATTAGTACACTTGCATCATCAGCAAACATTACAGTCTTTGAACTACCATTTAAAGTCATTAGAAGATCATTTATGTAGGTTAGAAACAAGAGTCGGCCCAGTACCAATCCCTGAGGCACTTCACATTCTGAAACTATTTTCACGTCTAAGATCGAGCCTCTTTTGTGACCCTCTGCTTTCCATTACAGCACTAAGATTCCATCCATACAAGGGGAATGTCATAACACTTTAGTCTGTTAAGTAGAATTTTGTGATCCTCACTATCAAAAGCTTGGGGCAAGGTCACAGAATATACCAACAAGGTAATTTTTCTTGTTTAGCTCAGTCAGTATCGTTTGTGAGGTCTTGTATTACTTTCAGTGTGGAGAATCTTCTACAAAAGCCAAAATGAGAGATGGTCAAAAAGTTTTGATCAGTTAAATGAGTCAGTAACATAGGTCACTTTCTCAAGCACTTTCGGAAAGGCTCGGAAGAGTGACGTACATCTGTAATCAGAGGTGGTTTGCTTATCTCCAGTTTTGTACATGGATGTTACTGCAGCATATTTATATCTGTCAGAATTTTAAAGCCTCCTTCGGTGTGAATTCTTGTAGGGTTTCATCCATCCATTTGTCCCATTCCTCTCTCATATACAGTTTAAATTGTTTATTTATTGAGACATCAAGAGGTTGAAATTGTGGAGTAAGTCCTCCTGGAAAAACAGCAAGCTCTATCTTTTCCGGTTTCAATTTCTTTTCCACAGAATTTTCCAAATTACTCATATTTGTCACATCAGTGCACTGCTGCTGCCAGTTGAATCCAATGTTGCCATATAGAGAGAGACACTGCAGGTGACATCATGCAGTTAGCAAAGGCTCCAAAGAATATCTGAAACTAGTCTTTACAAATAGCTTCAGGTACATGAATATGTCACTCACTTCACCAAAAGAAATAACTTCCATAATAAAATCTTTAAAAACAAAGCATTCTAGTGGTTACGATGAAATGTGAACAAAGTTAATTAAGGCATGTTCTTGTGAGTTTAGTACAATTCTAAGTTACTTGTGTAACCAGTCAATTATAACTGGGACATTTCCTGACTGGCTAAAATATGCAGATGTTAAGCCTCTATTCAAGAAAGGCGATAAAGAGATACCATCAAACTACAGACCGATTTCAGTTTTGCCAGCATTATCAAAAATTTTAGAAAAAGTAATGTGCAGGCAGCTTCTCAACCATCTGACCACAAATAACATATTATATAGAACACAGTTTGGATTTCTGAAGGGTTCTGATATCGAGAAGGCTATTTACACCTACAGTGAAAATGTACTTAATTCATTAAATAACAAGTTACAAGCAGCAGGTATTTTCTGTGATTTGTCAAAGGCATTCGATTGTGTGAACCACAACATCCTTTTAAATAAATTAGAATTCTATGGTGTCACGGGCAGTGCTGCAAAATGGTTCAAGTCATACCTCACTAACAGGAAACAAAGGGTGTCAGTGCAAGGGACTAGTGAATTAAGTCATCAGTCATCATCAGAATGGGAAGAAATTGCATGTGGTGTCCCACAAGGATCCATCTTAGGGCCATTGCTTTTTCTTGTGTACATTAATGATCTCTCATCAGTTACACTGCCAGAAGCAGAGTTTGTTTTGTTTGCAGATGACACAAGTATTGCAATAAATAGTATGTCGAGTGTCGTTCTAGAAAGCTCTGCTAATGATATTTTCATGGATATTAATAAATGGTTTAAAGCCAACTCACTGACATTAAACTTCGAAAAGACTCACTAAATGCAATTCAGAACCTGTAAGAGGTTTCCACCCAGCATATGCATAAAGTATGAAGAAGAGCAGATAGAAGAGGTTGACAGTCTTAAATTCCTGGGATTACAACTTGATAATAAATTCAGTTGGGAGGATCACACCACACAACTGCAGAAAAGCCTTAACAAATCTGTATTTGCAATTCGAGTGTTAGCAGACATAGGCGACATAAAAATGAAAAAGCTTGCATACTTTGCCTACTTTCATTCCATAATGTCATATGGTATAGTATTTTGGGATAACTTTTCAAGTCAAACAAAAGTTTTCAGAGTCCAAAAGTGTGTAATACGTATTATTTGTGGAGTAAATTCACGGACGTCCTGTAGAAACCTCTTCAAAGAACTGGGTATACTAACTACTGCCTCTCAGTATATTTACTCCTTAATGAAATTTAGCCAAAATAATTTATCTCTTTTTCCAACAAACAGCTCAGTTCATACATACAATACCAGGAACAAAAATGATCTGCACAAGGACTTAAAAGCACTTACTTTAGTTCAAAAAGGGGTCCACTACTCAGGAACACTCATCTTCAATAATTTGCCAGCAGTCATAAAAAATTTAGTTACACATAAAGATTAGTTTAAAAAGAGCCTGAAAGACTTACTAGTGGCCAACTCCTTCTACTCCATTGACGAATTTTTTAATAGAAACAAATGATGTATTGTACGTATTCATATATTAGTATTGTTCAGCTTAAAAAAAAAATTGACATGTTCCACATCCACGAGGAACTCCTCAGCACGGATCTATGGAACGAAAAACTAATCTAATCTCCAAATGACTTTTTTTTTGTTTCCTCTAATCAAGGCAGCATTGAATGGAAGCAACTTTGGAACTGTGCCTGAATGTAGCACTCACTCCTGTGTTTCCAGTTAGCAGAGAAGGTGGCAGTAGCTGGAGTGTGAAGCATGGGATAGAGAGAGATCACACTGGGAATATCGCAAAGTACCATATTTTACGGAACATAAGATGCACTTTTTTCCTTCAAAAAATTGCCTCCAAAATTCAGGTGCATCTTATACACCACATTAATAGAAAAATGCCCAGTGTTTGATTTAAAATTTCCACCAGTCTTAAAAATGACCATATACTCAGTGCCCTGGGAAACATACATCTCTATATGGCAACATTGGATTCAACTGGCAGCAGCAGTGCACCGATGTGAGAAACATGAATAATTTGAAAAATTCTGTGGAAAAGAAATCGAGTCCGGAAAAGATAGTGCTTGCTGTTTTTCCAGGAGGACTTACTTCACAATTTCAACCTCTTGATGTCTCAATAAATAAACAATTTAAACTGTTTATAAAAGAGAAATGGGACAAATGGATGAATGAAACCCTACATGAATTCACACCGAAGGAGGCTTTAAAATGACCTATGATCAAACAAGTGGGTCAGTGGATAAAACAGTCATGGTTCAGAGTGAGAGAAGACATTAGTAATAAATCTTTTAAGAAGTGTAGCATAAGTAACGCTCACAATGGCAGTGAAGATCATCTTACACTTATGTTCAGAAAAACAGAACATGCTGAACAACTAGAGGTAGGACGTTCATATTCACAGGACATGTACATTAGTATGTTCTGCAGAAATTATTGGCATTTCAACCACCTCAGTTCAGCAGGTGACCTGTTGCCTAGTAAGCACGGGGTCCGCCATGGGCCCTGATAACTTGTTCCACACATGATCGCATCAATGCATATAAGGTGCAAATAGTGTCCTGTTGCATAACCATCCATGCTGCACTCACCTGGTTCCAAAGTTCATCTGTGGTGGTTGGCATTGGGTCACAGTGCTACACCCGCCGTTTTACCATATTCTACACATTTTCAGTTGGTGACAAGTCTGGTGATCTGATGGGCCAGGGTAAAAGGCTGACATCCAGTGACACCAAGAAGGCTTGGGTTTGTGTGGCAGCATGTGGTCATGCACTGTCTTGCTGAAAAATTGGGTCTGGGGCGTCGTGCAGAAAGGGTATGGCTATGGGTCGCAGGATGTCATTCACGTAGGTCATACAGGTCACAGTATCTGGACACACACCAGCTGTAATTTGTGCCTGTACCCAATAGCACACCACACCATAAGGCCTTCAGTTGGTGCTGCATGCCTTGTGTGAATGCAGTCCTGTGATGCCGGTCCCTGTTGGCGGCAAACCAAAATGCAGCTATATTTTTCAACAAAACAGAACCTGAATTTGTCTGAAAACACTATCTGACGCCATTCCTGTCTCCAGTGACACTGTTCCATACACTACTACCATCTACTACGTTTCTCCACATTCGTGAAAAGTAGGCAGAGTAGTGGGCGATGTGCACTTAATCCATGCTGTGAAGAACTGTCACCTCAGACAATGTACGATGTCTTACACTGTTCTGCCAGAGCCAAGGAGGATGCAGATCTGTCCTGCAATGCCATTTGGATGAGGTGCTATCTTCTCGGGCGGGGGCCAGGGGTCTGGGTGGTGCGACCTGACCCATCTCATTGAATTCTATGGCCTTCCATGAACCATTCTGCACACACCTGTTCCACTGCCAAAACACTTTGTCCCATGTGAACAGCAGTTTCCAGACGGATGAACCACATTCTCTCATGCCAATAACGTGCCATCTTTCAAACTCATTGATCTGACGGTACGGTCTGCGCATATGTCTGTGAGGCGTCGTGCATGCCTGCTCAAGTCACACTGTTCTATTACCTTTGGTTTATAGTGACAGCAAGAGCCGCAGGGACATTTTACCAGTACTTGGTGTTGCGCAGTGATATTGATGTTGACTTTGAATCTGCAGGCCGACATGGTTCAAATGCTAATCATTTTTGCAGAACATACTCCAGTATATGTCCCGTGAATATGAACGTCCTATTGCTAGTCGTTCAAGGTGTTCCATTTTTTCTGAATATGAGTGTAAATGGGAAGAGGACAATGATGATGATGAAAAGGAAGAAGAAGATGAAAGTTCAGTTAGCAATTTTCAGGGATTTTAAAGATCAGTTTGGTTTTATAAAGTAAGAACTTTTTTTGTCTGGCTTCGCAATCTAATAATAAAAATGGTAAAAATGTTATTTTTTTAAAAAATTGCTTAAGAATTAAGGTGCATTTTTTGGTCTGTAGCATTTTGTAGTCGGTAAAATATGGTATTCTCTGTCTCTCTCTGTGCAAAATGCATCACACTGCTGCCTTCTTACATGTACCTATTTTTTAAAACTGATGGCCACAGCTGAAGTTCAACGAAACACGGTTTGAAAGTTACATGTTTTGGTTTATTTGGGTAAAGGGTAACCCAGGGCCAATATTCAGCTAGATAAATCAATGCTAAATCTGCTGTTGAGTAGCATTGTAGACAATCACTTCTAGAAATGCACAAATAGTCTGTACCCTAAATTCAAGAAGGGGGCATGTGCCATCTCTTGTGGACACCTGCGTCTATGACACACATCCACACTGATGTCTGTTATCGTTTTATCTCAACTGGATATTACCAAGTGAGATGACTCAGTGGTAAGTCACCACACTTGTATTTGGGATGACCACATTTCAAATCCCCAACCATATCTAGATTTTCTCTGATTTTCCTAAATCACTTAAGGCAAATGTTGAGATGGTTGCTCTGAAATGGCACAGCCAATTTCCTTCCCCAAAATGAGCTCATGCTCTGTCACTAATGATCTCACTGTTGATGGGACATTAAACCCTAATCTTACTTCCTCCCTTTGTCTGGATGTTGGAGGAATGGTAACTTTGGCTTGTGCAATCACCTCCAGCAATTTGAGGAGGAAAGATGAAGTGCCTGGCTTACCCTTTTATCTCCTGGCTTAGTATAAGGTTTTTAGGCCAATAATGTTGTACTAATGAGCTTACTACCTCAATTTCTGTCAGCCAATGTGTCATTATCTACTGCCGTACAATCCACAAATAAGAATCATAAAAATACTTCACAAATATTTTAACTGAAATAAAAATATAACAGAAATAAAAATAAACATACTTCACAAATATTTAAACTGAAAGCTATTGGGAACATTACTGTTGTAAACATTATGGTACATGTTTCTTGTAAACTGTAAGTCAGCACAATAAGTTTACTAATAATTACTTACAATTAGAATCACAAGTTTCACATGGTGCTTTGAGATTCAGGCAACAAGATGTGAATGTATTTTACCATGTATAGAGTTTTACTGCCCATATTGAATCTTCCGTGTTTGTATATGTATGAGGGAATAGTCTCTTCAAATATGGTGGTATCAACAATGTTTTCGTCACCCACACTCAGCTCATCGTACACTACTAATATCTCTGAAGAAGAAACATTTAAATCAGCTGCCATGAGCTGCTACTAGGTGCAGCCAAATGCCAGAGAACACTGAATTCACATGAGATCACCGCCTGAAATTGTGACTGGTTCACCTGTTTTTTAAGCTATCGCAATCACAGCTCTGCCTCAGACTATCATCATACCACCCTCCAAATCCCATCGAGTGAACAGACAACAGTGCAGTGATATCTTACAAAAGTAGAATGATGCCACTGAGGCTTTAATAACATGAGACTTTGTGAAACTAGTTTGACACCATTTCTATTCTGTCTGCTAAAATATTCATAACTCTCATGCCAGAACATGTGTCCTTCATAGTGAAACAATAAGAATATCAAGTTGGTAAAGAAAGAAAGACTATTAAAAAAAAGCAGAAGTTATTTCTAATGGACCACAAATTTTCATCTAAAACTGAATTATTTGCCAAATGATACAGAATTTTGTAATGCAAAATTATTAGTCGTATTACCTGGCTGCGTATTTTTCATAAGAAGTTATGATATTCCATTTTATATTCTAAGTACACTGCCTTAAATATCTGCTATATGAGAAGTACACGCAGCTAATTAAATTTTGTGAAACACCTATAACAGCAAATGTATATGGTAATTTGCATTATTGCTATCATACATACGTAATGTCTAACTCTGTATTTTCTATAGCAATCATATGCGTGATAAATTGTATTACCATAGCTGCATGTACTTATGGTCAAACTGTGTATTGTTAACAGCAATCAGTTTCATGTATTTAATATCATTATACATATGTAATGTATAATGTAACAGACCAAGATTTGCATACTGAACTACTCAATAAAGGTGATACCAGAACAACATGATACACGATAAATCCGTATGTATCGTCATGTCTTAGTTTTCAACTTACACTAATCATTGTATAACAGCACAAGTAGTAATAATCAATCTACAAATGTAAATAACTTAACCGAATTCTATATAATGATGAAACTCATTGTTCATAATGTAAACAATTTTAATTTACTTATCTTCAGCATGTTTTGCAACAGTGTTCCTTACACAAAATGATAAAGTTTTAGCATCATGGGAAAATCTTGGTATTTCACAGAACAGTTACTCTCAGATATATTTGTTTAATATGCTGCTGACCATGCTGCTATGTTTAAACTTATTTGTACAAAATTTTCTCCACAGTAAATTACCAGAAATCATAATTAAAACAATACTATAGAAAACCTGCCTTATCAAGAATCTACACTCCTGGAAATGGAAAAAAGAACACATTGACACCGGTGTGTCAGACCCACCATACTTGCTCCGGACACTGCGAGAGGGCTGTACAAGCAATGATCACACGCACGGCACAGCGGACACACCAGGAACCGCGGTGTTGGCCGTCGAATGGCGCTAGCGGCGTAGCATTTGTGCACCACCGCCGTCAGTGTCAGCCAGTTTGCCGTGGCGTACGGAGCTCCATCGCAGTCTTTAACACTGGTAGCATGCCGCGACAGCGTGGACGTGAACCGTATGTGCAGTTGACGGACTTTGAGCGAGGGCGTATTGTGGGCATGCGGGAGGCCGGGTGGACGTACCGCCGAATTGCTCAACACGTGGGGCGTGAGATCTCCACAGTACATCGATGTTGTCGCCAGTGGTCGGCGGAAGGTGCACTTGCCCGTCGACCTGGGACCGGACCGCAGCGACGCACGGATGCACGCCAAGACCGTAGGATCCTACGCAGTGCCGTAGGGGACCGCACCGCCACTTCCCAGCAAATTAGGGACACTGTTGCTCCTGGGGTATCGGCGAGGACCATTCGCAACCGTCTCCATGAAGCTGGGCTACGGTCCCGCACACCGTTAGGCCGTCTTCCGCTCACGCCCCAACATCGTGCAGCCCGCCTCCAGTGGTGTCGCGACAGGCGTGAATGGAGGGACAAATGGAGACGTGTCGTCTTCTGCGATGAGAGTCGCTTCTGCCTTGGTGCCAATGATGGTCGTATGCGTGTTTGGCGCCGTGCAGGTGAGCGCCACAATCAGGACTGCGTACGACCGAGGCACACAGGGCCAACACCCGGCATCATGGTGTGGGGAGCGATCTCCTACACTAGCTGTACACCACTGGTGATCGTCGAGGGGACACTGAATAGTGCACGGTACATCCAAACCGTCATCGAACCCATCGTTCTACTATTCCTAGACCGGCAAGGGAACTTGCTGTTCCAACAGGACAATGCACGTCCGCATGTATCCCGTGCCACCCAACGTGCTCTAGAAGGTGTAAGTCAACTACCCTGGCCAGCAAGATCTCCGGATCTGTCCCCCATTGAGCATGTTTGGGACTGAATGAAGCGTCATCTCACGCGGTCTGCACGTCCAGCACGAACGCTGGTCCAACTGAGGCGCCAGGTGGAAATGGCATGGCAAGCCGTTCCACAGGACTACATCCAGCATCTCTACGATCGTCTCCATGGGAGAATAGCAGCCTGCATTGGTGCGAAAGGTGGATATACACTGTACTAGTGCCGACATTGTGCATGCTCTGTTGCCTGTGTCTATGTGCCTGTGGTTCTGTCAGTGTGATCATGTGATGTATCTGACCCCAGGAATGTGTCAATAAAGTTTCCCCTTCCTGGGACAATGAATTCACGGTGTTCTTATTTCAATTTCCAGGAGTGTATATATGGGCCACTGTTAGGCCAAACTGGATGCTGTTATGGAGGCAATTGTTAAAGTTGTGGTTAGTTGCAGTGCTAAATTTTAATGAAAAGTTATGTAATGGAGGAACGAGAAGTGAAGAAACTATAAGTGAACAATAATACTGAAAAAGAATTTTGGTTATGAGAAAGTTATTTGTTATGTTGTAATAATGCAACATATTCGAAGAGAATCACCCCAGTATGCTCTGCAAGGAATTTAAATGATTTACTAGCTCGATAAACAATCATGAGTAAGGTATTAATACAATTATTGTATCATTTACTGCTCAAAAACTATTTTCCCATCACTTTCAGTAAATTAATGAAAATTTTAAGAGTAAAATGTAATGTCTGAACTGAAATTTTAATTTACATATTGTATGCAAGCAGTCCCCCCATGAAGCATGGACCTTGCCGTTGGTGGGGAGGCTTGCGTGCCTCAGCGATACAGATGGCCGTACCATAGGTGCAACTAGAACGGAGGGGTATCTGTTGAGAGGCCAGACAAACATGTGGTTCCTGAAGAGGGGCAGCAGCCTTTTCAGTAGTTGCAGGGGCAACAGTCTGGATGATTGACTTATCTGGCCTTGTAACACTAACCAAAACGGCCTTGCTGTGCTGGTACTGCGAACAGCTGAAATCAAGGGGAAACTACAGCCGTAATTTTTCCCCGAGGGCATGCAGCTTTACTGTATGGTTAAATGATGATGGCGTCCTCCTGGGTAAAATATTCTGGAGGTAGAATAGTCCCCCATTCGGATCTCCGGGCGGGGACTACTCATGAGAACATCGTTATCAGGAGAAAGAAAACTGGCATTCTATGGATCGGAGTGTGGAATGTCAGATCCCTTAATCGGGCAGGTAGGTTAGAAAATTTAAAAAGGGAAATCGATAGGTTAAAGTTAGATATAGTCGGAATTAGTGAAGTTCGGTGGCAGGAGGAACAAGACTTTTGGTCTGGTGAATACAGGGTTATAAATACAAAATCAAATAGGGGTAATGCAGGAGTAGGTTTAATAATGAATAAAAAAATAGGAGTGCGGGTAAGCTACTACCAACAGCATAATGAACGCATTATTGTGGCCAAGATAGACACGAAGCCCACACCTACTACAGTAGTACAAGTTTATATGCCAACTAGCTCTGCAGATGATGAAGAAATTGATGAAATGTATGGTGAGATAAAAGAAATTATTCAGGGAGTGAAGGGAGACGAAAATTTAATAGTCATGGGTGACTGGAATTCGAGAGTAGGAAAAGGGAGAGAAGGAAACATAGTAGGTGAATATGGATTGGAGGAAAGAAATGAGAGAGGAAGCCGTTTGGTAGAATTTTGCACAGAGCATAACTTAATCATAGCTAACACTTGGTTCAAGAATCATATAAGAAGGTTGTACACATGGAACAATCCTGGAAATACTAGAAGGTATCAGATAGATTATATAATGGTAAGACAGATATTCAGGAACCAGGTATTAAATTGTAAGACATTTCCAGGGGCAGATGTGGACTCTGACCACAATCTATTGGTTATGAACTGTAGATTAAAACTGAAGAAACTGCAGAAAGGTGGGAATTTAAGGAGATGGGACCTGGAGAAACTGATTAAACCAGAGGTTGTACAGAGTTTCAGGGAGAGCATAAGGGAACAATTGACAGTAATGGGGGAAAGAAATACAGCAGAAGAAGAATGGGTAGCTTTGAGGGATGAAATAGTGAAGGCAGCAGAGGATCAAATACGTAAAAAGACGAGGACTAGTAGAAACCCTTGGGTAATAGAAGAAATATTGAAATTAATTGATGAAAGGAGAAAACACAAAAATGCAGTAAATGAAGCAGGCAAAAAGGAATACAAACATCTCAAAAATGAGATTGACAGGAACTGCAAAATGGCTAAGCAGGGATGGCTAGAGGACAAATGTAAGGATGTAGAGGCTTATCTCACTAGGGGTAAGATAGATACTGCCTACAGGAAAACTAAAGAGACCTTTGGAGAAAAGAGAACCACTTGTATGAATATCAAGAGCTCAGATGGAAATCCAGTTCTAAGCAAAGAAGGGAAAGCAGAAAGGTGGAAGGAGTATATAGAGGGTCTATACAAGGGCGACGTACTTGAGGACAATATTCCGGAAATGGAAGAGAATGTAGATGAAGATGAAATGGGAGATACGATACTGCGTGAAGAGTTTGACAGAGCACTGAAAGGCCTTAGTCGAAACAAGGCTCAGGGAGTAGACAACATTCCATTAGAACTACTGACGGCCTTGGGGGAGCCGATCCTGACAAAACTCTACCATCTGGTGAGCAATATGTATGGGACAGGCGAAATACCCTCAGACTTCAAGAAGAATATAATAATTCCAATCCCAAAGAAAGCAGGTGTTGATAGATGTGAAAATTACCAAACTATCAGTTTAATAAGTCACAGCTGCAAAATACTAACACGAATTCTTTACA
Organism: Schistocerca piceifrons; assembly: GCF_021461385.2. NCBI lineage: Eukaryota > Metazoa > Arthropoda > Insecta > Orthoptera > Acrididae > Schistocerca > Schistocerca piceifrons. The sequence goes on along the minus strand of NC_060149.1, from coordinate 418,188,248 downwards.
GATGAATGGAAAAACTGGTAGAAGCCAACCTCGGGGAAGATCAGCTAGGATTCCGTAGAAATATTGGAACACGTGAGGCAATACTGACCTTACGACTTATCTTAGAAGAAAGATTAAGGAAAGGCAAACCTACATTTCTAGCATTTGTAGACTTAGAGAAAGCTTTTGACAATGTTGACTGGAATACTCTCTTTCAAATTCTAAAGGTGGCAGGGGTAAAATACAGGGAGCGAAAGGCTATTTACAATTTGTACAGAAACCAGATGGCAGTTATTAGAGTCGAGGGGCATGAAAGAGAAGCAGTGGTTGGGAAGGGAGTGAGACAAGGTTGTAGCCTCTCCCTGATGCTATTCAATCTGTATATTGAGCAAGCAGTAAAAAAAAAAAAAAAAAAAAAAAAAATATGGAGTAGGTATTAAAATCCAGGGAGAAGAAATAAAAACGTTGAGTTTCGCCGATGACATTGTAATTCTGTCAGAGACAGCAAAGGACTTGGAAGAACAGTTGAACGGAATGGACAGTGTCTTGAAAGGAGGATATAAGATGAACATCAACAAAGGCACAACGAGGATAATGGAATGTAGTCGAATTAAGTCGGGTGATGCTGAGGGAATTAGATTAGGAAATGAGACACTTAAAGTAGCAAAGGAGTTCTGCTATTTGGGGAGCAAAATAACCGATGATGGTTGAAGTAGAGAGGATATAAAATGTAGACTGGCAATGGCAAGGAAAGCGTTTCTGAAGAAGAGAAATTTGTTAACATCGAGTATAGATTTAAGTGTCAGGAAGTCGTTTCTGAAAGTATTTGTATGGAGTGTAACCTTGTATGGAAGTGAAACATGGACAATAAATAGTTTGGACAAGAAGAGAATAGAAGCTTTTGAAATGTGGTGCTACAGAAGAATGCTGAAGATTAGATGGGTAGATTACATAACTAATGAGGAGGTATTGAACAGAATTGGGGAGAAGAGGAGTTTATGGCACAACTTGACAAGAAGAAGGGACCAGTTGGTAGGACATGTTCTGAGGCATCAAGGGATCACAAATTCAGCATTGGAGGGCAGATTGGAGGGTAAAAATTGTAGAGGGAGACCAAGAGATGAATACACTAAGCAGATTCAGAAGGATGTAGGTTGCAGTTAAAGTACTGGGAGATGAAGAAGCTTGCACAGGATAGAGTAGCATGGAGAGCTGCATTAAACCACTCTCAGGACAGAAGACCACAACAACAACAACATGCAAGCAGTAACATTACAAATATGTAACTCTGTGTTTTATACTGATTTGTCCTATATCAGCATGAGATGTCACAGGACCAAAAAAAAAATAAATAAATAGATGGATAATTCTCAGTTCAAAGTCAAATTCATTAAGCTGAACCTTGTAATTAGTTAGGTACATGATATAAAATGTATCGTACTGTATGTACTGAAGATTAGATCACAACTTCAACACCCAGGACTTCATTTTAAAGAAATGATGTATGACATATCAAAGTAGTGAGAATGAAGCTATTTCGGAAACACATTATCGTGCTCTAGTATTTTTCTGCTGTATGAGTGGAAACTTGATGTCTAAGGGCCAATGTCCACAGTAAATTCTTATACTGTAAAAAAATAGTCCTATTGGCTGTTTCTTTGTCAGTATGAATAAGGTCTCCAAATGACAGAAGGAAATCTGAACAAGAAAAAAAATCCGAGAATCAAAATCAACTAACTCACTGATGGAATAATCATTCCTGAAAGAAAACTTACGCAAGGTAACCTGTGGGAAACCTGTAGTCTGTTAGTTCTTATTACATAAGGCAGCATCCGTGATAGCATTTATGAGCCACTCTACATCCTTCAGTGACTCCAATGACAACTGGAAGACACACTCCTCACAGCAGGAGTAAAAATAGTCTCTGTTCTGTTACCAAAAGCCTACCCCTAACAATAAAATGATTGCATATTATGAAAAGTTAGAGACTTCTTGGGTTTTTTCAGCATTATTGAGATTGTCACCTTCTGACACTGTTTGGATGTTTACACAAAACAAAAAAGGAGAAGGTGGAATAATATTTTGTTCTATAAAAGTACTGTCAGTATGGGAACATTAGAAACTAAATTCCTAAAGTTGTGGTATTCTTTTTGAATCACCCTGTACATCGCTGAAATGAAATAAGGTATCAAGTTGTGATATTTAGCATCACTTACCAAGCCCCTGCACAATTTTCTCTCTTGTGGAAGATGTTGATTTGCTTGTGTAACAATCAGTTTCTGTAACAGTTAAAGGATACTATTATGATAAACATTATTTGCTTAACCATCCATCTGGAAGTATGGCATAAAAAGAAAACTTCTTACTCTCACTGTAGTTGTTGCTGTAACTATTATCATTATTGTTTTCATGTATTTTAGGGTTGGTGATGGCTACCTCCATGTTCTCTTTAACACTGTGGACTTTTGTTTTCTGGGACGTGCCATGTGCTGTTATTTCTCTCAGATGAGGCTGCCAAATAATGACATCATATGCTGTACCCAGAATCACGATTACCGCTACAAATGTCAACAGTACCCTGTAAACAATGCATTGAAAATTTTGACTGTGATTGAAAATTACAAGTAAAGTATGAACTATTGTGCAAAAGATGCTTTTGTAACCCTTCATTTCAGTACAGTAATGCATGTTGTTTTGTGGTAATTATGCTGGACAGTCAGTTTATGAGATTTTGTTTGATAGAAAAGAATGAAATACTACATGAAATGTAAAACTGTAATTTATTTAGTACAATAAATTATTACAATAAAATGTTCATGAATTTCATAATGATCCACTTTTATTTGAATAATACGAAACAGTTAACTGATTCTACTGTTGCTTCTTGGTAGAATACCATAAAAATGAAAAGCAAAATGTTGTGTATGTTCTACAGGATAAATTTATTTAGTTAACTGGTTTTTGTCTTACAAGGCTAAGCTCAGTTAATGGCTGATGATGACCTAGTACACCAAAAGCCAGTTAACTAAATAAATTAATCCCGTACAGCGTGGAATAACATATCATGGGCAAATTGAAGTCACCACCAACTATAATTGTATGAGTAGGGTGTGAGACTCAAGTTTTCTTTGAGACTTACAGCAGTTGTATCATCTGCATCAGGGAGTCATTAAAATGAACCAATAAATAATTTTTTATTTTTATGCTTGTCAATTATAAACTGTACCCAACCTCTTACCCACTAGAGTACTGATACAGATATGGAGTCAGAGATCTTCAGGCTGTGTAGCAATAGAGTTCACACTAGGTGCTGAGGAGGACATAACAAGCACTTGAAGTAGGTGCAGTCACTATGAAAACTACTGTGGCCAGCCACTTTTCAGGCACGCTCATTTACTCAATGATGCCTCTGTCTGTACATCATATGATTATCTGAATTCCAATGTTCCTGTTTACATTGCTTGATTTGGATTTCTCTCCAAATGGATTTATCACTCTTTATTACAGCCTCTGCTGTATTCTGGACTTCCCTTCTGATCAGCTGTTCACTGCATGAGATCTTTCATTACTGACCACATAGAACTGGCACTTTGTTCTACTGATCTCCATGCATCTGTGCGAGTGATCGAGAACTTTGTTTCTACCTAATTCCAAGTAGAACAGAAAAAGTATGGATGTGGCAAATATAATTGGGAAAAGCTCTAAGAAATCACTAATCATGGCCTCACAAGATACATACCAAATGGCAAATCTCACATTGCATTAATGTTACCACTTGGGTAAAGTTACATAAACAGAGATTTTGCACAAGAGAATAGAAAAGAACTAAGTGACAAAAAGTAAAGTGACAAACTGTGCATAGCTATGCATGAAAGTGACAACAACTTCTAGTAAGACCTTTCAGGAAATCTTATTGCGTTCTGTTCCTACGGGAAGTTTATGAACAGTTTAAAACTTTCCAGTCAGTCTTTTGTGGAACAGTCTGGTGTCAAAATAGAAGACAACAATTAAGAAGTAAAAATACTAAATTTTAGCATTAAAATTACATTTATGCACAAGGGTCCAACTATAGCTTTTTCGTGTAACCACTACACAGAGCTGATCATGAGTGATATTGAAATAAAAATCACTAAAAGTGAGAAAAAAATATTGATGCTATGCAAAGCAAAGAAGGCTCCAGCCTCTGACACAGTTCCTTTAACATTCTACATTGAATATACTGCAGCAATAGCAACTTTTATTTGTCACAGTTTTCAAGACTGTGTTGTACAGAGAAAAGTCCCACACAGATGAAGTGAGTACAGGTCACTCTCAATTACAAGAAGAATAAAATAATGGATTTGTTTACATAGAAACATGCATTGTCCCTGAATGAATTTTTCATCCTGCAGCAGAGCGAATGCTGGCATGAAACTTTCTGTAAGATTAAAACTGTGTGCAAGACTGGGACTCCAACTCGAGACTGCCTTTCATGGGCAAGTGCTCTGACAAATGAGCTACTCATGCATGACTCACAACCCATTCTCACAGTTTTACTTCTGCTAGTACCTCATCTCCTACCATCTAAACTCCACAGAAGGAAACTTGTAGGACTAACATTCCGCTGCAGAGTGAAAGATTCATTCTGGAAATGGCTGTGGCTGTGCCAAGTCTCCACAGTAGCCTTTTCTCCAGCAGTGCTAGTCCTGCAAGTTTCACAGGAGAATTTCTGTGAAGTTTGGAAGGTAGAATATGAGGTACTAGCAGAAGGAAAGCTGTGAGGACAGGCTGTCAGTTGTGTTTGGGTAGTTCAGTTGGTGAAGCACTTGCTCGCGAAAGGCCAAGTTCGAGTCTCGGCCCGACACACAATTTTATTCTGCTAGAAAGTTTCATCCATTATCGTGTTTGTTAAAAGAGCCTGTGACATATTTTAAGCTAAAGCATGATAATTTTCCATGAGAAAAACAAAAGTTAGCACAGATACAGTAAATCCTGTTCATGTGAAAAACAGCTGGAGTGCTTCACACACAATATATTACATATAATAGACGTGGGCAAGCACGTAGATTTCTGAATGGGGTCTGACATTACACTATGCTGTCAGCTGCTATTGGAGATATCATTATATGAACAATCATGCCATATATGTGATTGGTTTCAAGAATTTTTGTCTGATAGAGCCCAGTGTGATATATTGGATGGTAAATCTTCAGCAAAAACAGATGTAATATTAGCTGTGTCCCTCGGATGTATAATAGGGTTGCCAATGTTTTCAATAAAACAAAATATTGTTATTTCTAAATTTGTCTTAAAACTATGTTATCATGATGTGTACAAGTTATAGGAACAAGCATGTAAAACGGCATGCTCCATTCTCTTGTGCATGCTAAATTACATGCTCATAGTAACTTACTCCATCTCTGGTGATATCTAAAACTGTAACAAACTAAATAATACAATGTAGCTGTAGTGGGCTACCAGGTAGAGCACTAGACTCTGCCCCTGGAGGTCCTGGGTTAAATAGTCGTCTTTTGGTATGCTATCAGGGCGGACGTCTTTACGTCATCGCTGCACAGCTCGCTCTCAGAGTTGTTTATGTGATTCTGACATCTTAGTGTGCTGTATTTCCTTTGAAAGAGAATGGCTTATTCCCACAGAAAATCAACACTGAAGATTAGTTTTTCACCTGACTATATCCGACCATAAGCACTTGAAATCAAACAAATTATCAGAGACGAAGTCAAGATTGATTGCAATGATCTTGTTGTTACCCACCTGTCTATAGTGAGCAGTGTGGTATACGTGAAGTTGGTTAACAAAGACATATGTGACAAAATTCTAATTGCTTCTCGAAGTGGTCTTAAGTTCCGTCACTGATGGACACATCAGTAATTTAACTGTGGAACATGCCGGAATTAGACTGCGGACGGTCAGGATATCTGAACTCCCTTTTGAGGTGCCTTCAGAGGTAGTGGTATCTGCATTCCACCCATATGGAAAGGTGATTAGTCATACAGCTGAAAAGTGATGATGATGATATTTGGGTTTGTGGGGCACTCAACTGTGCAGTTATTAGCGCCCGTACAAAGTTCCAATCTTTACACAGTCCACACTTGCCAATTTCATGAATGATGATGAAATGATGTGGACAACACAAACACCCAGTCCCCAGGCACAGAAAATCCCCGAGCCGGCCGGGAATTGAACGCAGGATCCTGTGATCCAGAGGTAGCAACAATAGTCACTAGACCACGAGCAGCGGACAGCTGAAAAGTGGGTTCAATTCACTACATACCCAGTTCTCAATGGAGTCCGACAGATCTGCATACAGCTAACCAAACATGTGCCATACTAATTATATACTGGTGGCTGCCATGCAATTATAATTTATGATGGCCACCTGATGACATGCTCGGGATGTGGCAGAGAAGAACAGCTCTGTTCCAGCTGTCTGCAACGCAGAATTACACAGTTACCGCCAGGGGACTTGCAGGCCATGACTGCTCTGACGACCCTCCTGCTGATGATTGTCGAAGTTCTCCATAATGACCCCTGACCGCGATCACCACTGGTTCCTACTAATGACACATCGTCGTCTCCGGTAATGCCTCAGTCTGTTACGAACGGACTGACACCCTTGCCTCCTCCTCCCATCATGTGTAGTGGTGAACAATCTCTAGTACAGGGGATGGCCCTTGACTCCATGGTTGTGCCTACCAATGCTTTTGTGCCTGACCATCTGTACACCCAGGCATCTCTGGACACTGAAGATCACATGCACAAGTAACAGTCGCCGAAGAGACATCGTAAATGGCGGATCGCCCCATCTGATACCTGCAGGATGCAGTCTCAAGATGATGAGGAACACAACTCTCAAGATGTTCCCACAATCGATGATTCCATGGTGGAAGCACTAGCCTGCCCCCCGTCGGAGGTACAACCATCTTCATATGCACCAGGCGCTGTACCTATGGATGTTGAACAGCAGCGGGGCCAGCACCACTCTTCCACTGCCAACGTGATGCCGCCTTTTTACTCCACAGGTACTCCAGTGGACGCATGCCATCCACACACCTTTGCGTGGTCTGACGCGTGGTGTGACAGCAGCAAATGCTGCTGCTCCAACCCACAACTGCTAATCGACAGGGTTACTGGATGGGGACGTGCAGCTTTCTGGGACAACGTTCCTGTTCACTGCTGCTCTTCGTACCTCCATGAGCATCCAAGTAGTCCCAATTCCGCAACAAGCTTATGGGACTGGCTCCATCAATGTCAAAACTACTGGCACCCTTGTCAAATTACAATTGCTCCATAAAATGTTGCGGGCATTGGACCTTGATGTTGCCCTTCTGCAGGAAGTTCGACTAGCGACATTTCCCATTATCTATGGCTATGTTTCTTACCTCACGCCATGTGCTGACAACAAGTCACTCCTTTGTTTATGGGTGCTACAACCATATTATTCTTGGTGGCAACTTCAATTGTGTGTTATCCCAGAAGGACCAACATCCCCATTTCACTACATGCCAGGAACTCTAGCTGCTCACGCATGAACTGAACCTCACCAATACTTGGGACCACGTGCATGGTGATCGACCTGGATATACGTACAGCAACAGCTATTCAGCAAGTTGTCTTGACCATGTCTACATTTCCCAAGGAATCATAACTGCCTCGCTTGATGCTAAGTTATGGCCTACCGCCTTCTCCGACCATATCGCCTACATTTTCACTGTTTTGCTCCAGAGGCAGAAGGTGTGGCGTGGTCAAGGCCTGTGGAAGCTGAATGTTGCCCATCTCAAGGATCCAGAATGCAGGCAGGTTGTACAGATGATGTGGAACAACTGTGTGAGACACCTTCCAGCGTATCCTTCAACATTCCAGTGATGTCTCGACGGCCCCAAGCCTGCTTTATGTCGTTAAATGATGAATTATGGTCACTACAAAATGCTATGACAATGACATACCAGGGAATACTACTTCACAGTTCTCCAGAAACTCTCAAACCATGACCCCTCTGTTCAACGGCAGGTTGAAATTCAGTGGATTAAGGTGACGATAATTTCTCTTATGTGTCACCGCCTTGAAGGCACAATAGTACACACAAGATGTCATGACTGTGTACTAGGAGAACCCCCGTCGATGCATCATATTATCTGAGAGAAGCAGCAGTGTCGGAGAAAGCTGGTCAATGCCCTCGACATGCCAGATGGTCGCCAACTGACGTCCCAGAATGATGTCGTAAACATCTTAGTGGATCACTACAAACAATTCTATGCAGCAGAGGACCAGAACATGGCAGTGATGACTGATGTTCTCCGTTCCTTGACAGATACCCACGATAGGGCTACTGCAGAACTCCTCACAGCGACAATTATGGCTGATTCTCTTCATAAGGATGTATGAACAAAGCCCCAGGCCTTGATGGGTTTCTGCTGGAGTTTTACCACACATTCCACAACATCATGGGCTCACACTGGACTGCAATGAATGAAGAACTGATGAAGCCTGACCTTTCCCTCCTACCCAAATTCGTAGAAGGCTTGTTGATCCCGGTCCCAAGGCATCGGAAGGTCGGGGAGTTGGACATTTCCAGCCGTTGGCCATGTTAAATTGTGACTTAAGGATTTTTACCCAGATTCTTGTCACTCGCCTTCAGTGCATCATCCCTCAAGTCATTTCTCTGGATCAAACATCCTTTGGTGGTGACAGTAAGATTCTGACCCCACTCAGCGATTACTGTGATGTCATAGCCCTGACTATGACCTGCTGCAGTCATGGTGCCTTAGTGACAGTGGACTTCGACCATGCTTTTGATAGAGTGAGTCATGACTTTCTAGAAAACGTATTCCAATGGATGGCCTTCCCCCACAGATTACACACATCGTCTTGCGACTCCTTCGAGATACCCGGCCGGTGTGGCCGTGCAGTTATAGGCACTTCAGTCTGGAACCGCGTGACTGCTATGGTCGCAGGTTCGAATCCTGCCTCGGGCATGGATGTGTGTGATGTCCTTAGGTTAGTTAGGTTTAAGTAGTTCTAAGTTCTAGGGGACTGATGACCACTGATGTTAAGTCCCATAGTGCTCAGAGCCATTTGAACCATTTTCCTTCGAGGTGCCACGTCGCGAGTGCTGGTCAATGGTCTTGTGGCGGGCCCTATTAATATCATGCGGTTGGTCCATCAAGGATGTCCACTATCAATGCTCCTTTTCGCCATCACCCTTGAGCCATTGTTACATGGTTTGAGGAGTCGGTTGACAGGGATACCAATGAGGGGGCATGCTTTCATCTGTCGGACCTATGCTGATAATGTGGTGTTCTTGGTACTATCGGTGGATGAAGTGCGTGAGGCACTGCTGCAGGCAGCAATGTGAACCTGACAAAATCTTGTGCTATGTTTGTCGGAAGAGGTCTCCCAGCAGAGAGTGTGGCTCCATTGCCAATTAGTGGACAACTCAAATGTTTGGGGATCACCTTCATGCATGATATACAGTGCACGATCTCATTTAATTACAAACATCTGCTTCTAGCAATCCGCCCGAACATTCGCGGCAACGTCCTGAGAGCATTTGACATGTTACAACAGTTGGTAACACTCATCTAGTCTTGCGACTACCCCATTCTGCACGGATTTTACTGATGCCAAAATCAATAGCACACAGACTGCAGGCAGTGTTCGGCTACTTTTTACGAGCGGGTCTTATCTGCAAAGTCTCCTCCAGATGGTGGCCTTGGCCCAGTTTCTTCTATGTACAGCTCCTCATGCCATTACACTGCAATCATTTCTGTTCTCAGATGAGACTTATTTCCCATGTGCGAAGACCACTGCTGTGATCTGGATAAAGGGCCTCTCGATCTCTTATTTGTTCCCTCAAGGTATAGGAGTGTTCTTGATTTTTGGACATTCCTGCAAGATCGCTTTACTTTTCTCATGCACTATCCATGATACCATCAGTACTGTGCCAACTTTTTGGGTAGTGCCTTCTTCGATCCCCCCTGCAGCTGGGGTGTCCCAGGTATGAGAAGGTGATTTCAGTGTGATTGTGTTATACCAGGACTCAGTCCAATGTACTGGCAAAATGGAATATTCTTCATGAAGACATGCCCAGAACATGCCTGACTGCCTTGGGAGTCAGAGTGCATCTACCCACAAGATGATGGGACGTGGATGCAATTTTGTTTGTTCTGCCAGGAAGGTGTTTTCTTTAATTCCCTTTATGTTTTGTTTGTTATTGATGCTAATTAAAAATCATTATTTTTCACATGGAGGGCGTCCTATGTGATCTGAAGAAATAAAAAAAAAGGTAAAAAGATATTTGCTATGATACATGATCTGGGAAAAAAAAACTGATGTTGAAAAAGTACACTTATTCATGTTGTCAAGAAATATTTTTTTTTAATTTATAAAGACCATCATTCATTTTAGAGCACCAGAGATTTTTATTTGCTATGAAAAAAAATTACAGAGAAGAAGAAGAAGAAGAAGAAATCCCTACATAGGAGCAGGTATTTTTCTTTATTCTGATCCCTCCAAGTGTGAACCACACCAGAGTCTACCTTTGGCAGTTCTGCAGTGCAGATCATGCTTAGCTGTGCTTGCCACTGAGTGTGCATTGCATTTATTTACTTTCACATCACTGCACTTCTAAGCTGAACAAAATATCACGGTCAACTCTTACAAGAAGAACACTCTTAATCTCACTTTTCTGAATGCATATGCATGACCCAAAGCACTGGCTGCTGAGCACTCCTTACACAATGATGTCAAGATCACTCGTGACAATCTCTTTGGGATTCATCTATCGACTGTCAGCAGCGTCGTTCATGGTACGATGACTTCTGAAGCTGCCTGCCCAGTGGACGTGGACCACACTGGACTTGGCCTTTGAAAGATCTGTATTTTTGTACTGCCTTTTGAGGTACAGGAAGATGAAGTCATCACAATGATACGCCTGTATGGAAAACTCCAGTCACATAGTCGAAACATTGGCACAATTTATGACCTGAGACAGACCTAAACTCTAGGTTCACAAGGATCCATGCAAGAATCTTATGGAGAGTGATGATCACATTGTTCTGGCAAAAATTCCCGGATTTCCCGGTTAAAAATACACTTTCTCCCAGGTGAAAACGTACTTTTTCCCTGTTAACTGACAGTATATTTTCTCTCAGAACTGTATAACATATAATTCCTTTGAATGATTATGGTTTTATACATAGACGTAGAATTTCCTGGCACTTTAGAAAACTAAACACAGAAAAAAAAACGCGTTTTGGAAAGATCTTTGAGGTGCAGCAACATGTACGTTGCATATTTTCATATTACGAAAGTATAAATTCGAATTCCATCAAACACCGCATGTTACTTTCTGAAGTATTGAAATCGAGATTGTGATGCGCTTTTGTAAGCCAGTCATAGCTCATGTCACGTGATCTCACCAGCCGATCACAGTGGGTATTCAGAGCTTAGGGCACGTGATGTAGTCAACCAATAGCAACATCGCTGTTAAGTAGCGTGAACACACAAACAGAAAAAGTTAACAGTTCAAATTAACATACACAGTGTTGCTACACGAAACGCAAAGCTTTCACATATAATAATACAATGTTGGTCTTTTATGCGCATATTACAATTTAAGATATATCACACAAAGATGCCAGTAAAATTTTTAATAACGACATTAATGTCTGATGATCTGGGCTCGAAATTCATCTAAATGGCTCGTCATCAAAGAGTTGAGTTTTAAATGAGAGTTAAACGCTCTGTGATTTAAGAAATTCATTGTACATTATAACACATAGTTCCGGTGTAAATGCCAGAATGGTACTTGGATGGTAACACTTTTCAAACCACCATTTGGAATATTTTCCTGCGACCTGTTAGAAATAGGTTCATTTCTGCAGTTGCCAGAGAGTGTAAGATGACAGGCATCACCACGCTTGCGCAGCTACGATGTCATAGAGAGGCCATATGTTTGTACGTGTAAAACATTAAAAGATCTTATATTATGTCATAAAAGAAACTAGATGTCAGAGGATACTCCAAGAGGATTGGAATTTCGTGATCCATACTAAAATGTGCACATTTAAAGTATGTCCAGATTTCCAGTGAAGTAGGCCAAGACCTGATATTAAGTTTTTCAATGTGGTTTTTGGGATGTAAATTTTCTTGGAGTACCAGTACTGTGTTATCTTATGTTTGATTCTTTATTGTGGCATAATGCCAAACGTGCTAGAAGTTGAAAACGTGCACTTGAAATGCAGTGAACAGTGTGTGGAATTAAACACTTCATTTCAAATATATTGTCTCCCTCAGCGGAAAAGATTAATAAAAGAAAATTTTTTTGGCACACCGACAAAAATAACTTCATTGTTCTGCAAGGCAATTAATGCTTAACTGTCAGAAAGGTGGAAATAAAATAAAATCTGCAACTAATAACACATTTTAGCCTTCCGTAATTATGTGAATGTATTTTAATTCACGTAATAGGTCCTGGCCACAGAAATCTGTTTTGTTTTCATTTGATGTGAGAGCAGTAAACGAAGAGGAAACAGCAAAATCATTAAATGTAAACACGAGTCACGTGATGGGGGGGGGAAAAAAAAAGGGGGGGGGAGAGAATTTTCAAAAATATGTTCATTTTGTAGCACACATCTTTCTGAAGAGTCTGGTGCATGAAACATATGTGACATGTTATTTGGTCATAAGTGTGCCAAAGAGCAGGACCTCATCTCCTCACACAGCATTCTTCTATCGCACGTCACTATACTTCGCTCTGTAGAATTTAAATGTGTATATTTTGTAATGGATGCCATCAAATCATATTCAGGATAGTGGAAATTAAAATGTCCTGTGGTGCCTCTCCTGCTTACAGTCGGCCAGTTTGACATTCTGTCCCTCATTTTTTTAAAAAAACAAGAACTCTTCAGAAAATTTGCACTCATTGATCCCTATCAGCTAACAACAACTTGCTGCTTTGTGTGACCACCCTGTGGGTGGTATACTGCCCACCATATTGTGTTGGTGATGTGGGCATCCACTACAGGCAATCCATGGTTGTAGGCTCGGTCATGCATCGCCCCGGGAGCATGCGCTGGCAATTGGGCAGTGATAACTGGCCCTCGGTGTCAGGTACATGGCATTTTCACCTGATGAGTTGGGTGCAGTGGCTGGGCAAAGGTCTGGTAGGGGGTGGGAGAGGGAGGGGGGGGGGGGATGCTAACTAATGCCATTGTCAGCTCTAATAGGTTGGTTGGCAGAGTGAACAGCAAGGCAGCCTCGATCTTGATGGACAGTGTTGCGTAGGGCTTGCGAGGTCGAGCGTGTATGATGGCTTCAGGCAATTGATTGAGACCTCGATGGCAGTGCCATGGAGACACAAGCAGAATGTCTTTGTGGCACGTGGGAGAACATGGTGTGGGCCTGAGTACCATGGGTGGAGTGGCAGCTGGCAGGCATCCATCCAGAGCATTGCGTGTGTACATGCGCTGAGATCCCAGTGCATGAAGGGCTGGCATTCATTATGTCTCCTGGGAGACCACTGAGTTATGGAGCTGCAGCATGAAGGCTGGGATGCAGGTTATGGGCAGCTGGGGCTGGGGCTCAATACGGTCACCTGGGAGGATGAGCGGCTGTCCGTACACGAGTTTGATGGCAGATGTGCTCAAATCCACCTTGTGGACCACATGAAAATCTAATAGGACTATAGATAGAGGAGACAAAGTGGTAGACCAAATTGCAGAGTGTCATGTGAGGGAATCTTTTAGAGAGTCACCATAACTGCACAAAAGTGGTAACAATTGGGCATCATTTTGGAGTTAAGCATCCTGAAGTCCTCACACAGGCACCATGCACCATCTATCTTTGGCATGATGTGTTGGGCAGGAACCCATGGACTCTTGGTGGGCCAGAGCACACTTGTAGCAATTGCTGCACAATTTCAGCCTGTGTGGCTCTCTATTTGTTAGGCAGAAGGGGGTGAGGGCAGAGGAAAACTGGCAGCCCAGGCATCATGGTCAAGTAGTGCCACGTGTGGTGGTGAACCTCACAGGGAATGCTGGAAGGGCGGGTGTGGAGGGGGAATGCAGTGAGGTGGTAGGCAAACCGGCAAGTGTAGGAGAGCTGTTTGGTGGAACAAGAGGTGATAGACTAGGATTGACACGAGGTGGAACGGTAGAAGATGGTGTTGCCAATACAGTGGTTTGCCAGGTCGAGCAGGAGGTCATAGTGAACAATAAAATTGACACCATGGGTAGAGTCCATAATGTTAGCCACAGTGAAGGTCCACAGGAAATCTCTACCCAGGCCCAGGTCAATGGATTGGACATGGAAACAGTAGGCCTTAATGGCAGAGCCATTTGATGCAGGGAGGGGTAAGGGCATCAGAAGTGAGGATAGATGGAAAGGTCCAGATCTATGTTGAGTAGGTAGGGTGGCAAGGTGTGGAGGTTACCATGATCGGGTACAAATAGGCACTGCAAAACCACAGAGCAGCCAGGAGTGCCTACTGCCAGTTGCTGTTGGATTTGGGGCCCCTGCACACTGCAGTTTATAGCATCTCTGCCAAAACGCTCATGCTAACAACAATAATCGCTCGCCCCACGCACTCCACGTCTATCATGAATTAGTCAGGCGGGGGAGTGGGAGGAGATAGGGTTGTGCCTGTACAAGCGTGCGTGCTGTCAGTCATAATGTCGAGCACGGCGGTTGGGGGAATGAGGGATGATGCATGTTGTGCAAGTGTGCGGTCATGCCCATGGGCATTGTGATGCTGTATGGTGACAGAGATAGTGAGTGAGTCAAGGGACTGCATTGGCACTCTGAAACTCCTGCATCGCTAGCACCGTGCATTTTGCAGCAGGCAAACACATGTGCCTAGTTGCCATTAGCAACATGTTGGGCGCACTCCTCGAATGAGAATAATGTGACTGTGTGCTGAAATTCTGGTATGCTGAGTCATTCTGTGAGCCAGGCATGTAAGGCAGTGAATTTCCCAGATTGTGGTGGGTCTGCAATGATGTCACATGCCCCCACATTGATCAAAGGTTCCAGTTGTGCAACGGAATGTGCAAACTGTGTGTGTGTCATTTGAGATGGAAGAGCCTGTGAATATTGCCTCTGCAGAAGTAAACCACAGGTGAGTCACATATGTTTAATGGCAGCAGATGTATGGCAAGTGGATGGGTGGAAGAGTGTGCATGGCCTGTTTGGTGGCAGCATCTGCAATCTGTGCAAAGTGGCTTAGGAATGCTTGGAATCTGTCCATCTGTGCCTGCGGGTCAGGGGTGGTGGTGATGGTGGTGGGGGTTATGCTGTCAGTGGGGACTGCTGGACCCACTGGGGGGGCGGTGTAGTGGGATCGGTCCGTACCGTGATGGAGGGGTGGGGATGGATGCACGGTGCAGCTGTACTATGCACGTGACCCGGTGCAGTGAGCAGAAGCTGGATGGTCGGGGTTGTTCAGTCGAGGGCCACGAGTGTAGGGAAATACTTTCCCCACTAACCTCACACACATAATCCTATAATGCACTAGCACATATGGACAATAGTGGGAAAAAGAAAGGCAAAAAGGACATGGAAGGTGCTTTTGATTTTTCAGTTTTGTTATTGGAACAGGGCACAAGTACATAAAAACTGACAGAAGAGCACTGACACAATAAAATTACATAGCAATAAAAATGGACACAGGGGAAATAATTCCTATAGCACACAGTAGACTCACAGAACTGAAAGTTTCAGTGAGTGGCAAGTAATGAATCGTAAATGTTGAAAATTATACACAACTATTCCACACCTAGCAAATACAAGAAAAGAAAACATGATAGCACATACGTGGTAGATTATGGCAAACATGTGACATGCTATCCACTTTTATACACTTGTTATTGAGATGTGATGTGGAAGTAGCCTATCAATCTCATTACACTGCCATGTGTGGCATGAAGAACATCCATCTGAAACTGGTCCATATGAACAAAATGCTAACGCTCTGCCACTAGCGCTCAGCAAGGTTTTTGCAGATGCCAGCAATCACTGTTCTGAGCCAAGCATGTGATATGAACTCATTGGCTTTGTCTTTTCTGCAACTGTATGTGTCCAGAATAATGTCACTGCACTTCGTATCACATCCTGTCTTCAGGTTCACACAGCACAAAAGATACTCACTATGAAACACTGTCTCACTCAGGTGAGCGTGTCACTAATTCAATGTTAATGTGGGGAAGTGCCAGTCATAGAACTCTTTCCATCGCATGCTTCTCTCTGGAAAAACTCCATGGCTGCTGCAAGGCAGGGCATGGTGGAGAGAGATTCGACTACTTCAGTCTGCTTTGCTTGTGACAGATGCACAATGTCTGCTGTTGTCGTCTGCTGACACAAATGGGTGGCAAGTGGGCATGTGCTGTAGCGTGACACTACAACTTATCTGATGTATTACATTTCGGGTCAAAGGGATGCACATTTATTTATAAAATAAGTTTATTTGATTCATATTGCTAGCTGCATCTAAAGGGCCAATCAAAACATGATGGTAATAAACACACCTTCTGGGCAGTATTGTTATCTACGTTTACCTTTTGCAGTTGTCAACACAATCACCAAATTTCAACATCTCATTCAAAACATACAAAATTGCACAAAATAATTGGATGACATTATCACGATTTGTACCACAAGGAAAGAGCACATATAAAATTTGCATGCTCTGTTCTCCCAACTACAAGCAGCAAGATTAAAACGCAGATGTTTCTAGCGTTATGTTTAGTATTTTGGGTTAATTTTGTGACAGGAGGACATTCAGATCACGCAGCAGCATCTTGCTGTAGTAGATCATCTCCCAAAAACAGCTCCTGTAGTTTTTGGAAAGATAAAACTATTATTCACAGTTTATTTCACATCTAGCAGATATTTTGGTGCACTGCTTAAAAAATTGCACCAGAATGTGATTTGGCTTTTAAGCTACTAAGCAGAAAATTAAATCCAAATGTTGTGTGGCCAACTATACAGATGACAAAATGGTCTTTTTGGTTAATGTAACTCAACAGCATACTTTACCATACAGACTCAGATAGGATGTTAACCTTAATGCAATCACATCCCATACACTGGCCATTGTAGAGGTAAAATTTACTGACATTTAAAATCTGGAATTAGTCACACTTTATGCAGTTTCACATGCTGTAGTACAGCAGAAGACTTCATCTTATAGTTGAACTTAATCTACTGTTGACCCTCTTAAACCCCGTGGCCAGCCTATTTTTTATATATATATATATATATATATATATATATATATATATATATATATATATATATATAAAAAAAAGCTGTTGAGCATTACTCTTTAGCAAACAAAATTATGAAACCCATTTCAAGTTATCATCCCAAAATGCTAGTGCACATACCCTCTTCTGCCTTCTACTGGGTACAATGTAGATTTCGATGCCCAGGAGATTGTACTTGTATGTTCCCCACTTGATGTGAAGGTCACATGTGCCCTTGAATACTTTTCAATTATGACTAACCATATCACACAGTACTTAGCCATTGATATGTTGCAAATCAGGGCCATGAAGCATGTCAAGTGTGGCTGACTCAATCATTCGTTGATTTCAACCAACCTTGTCCCATAAAATTACCTTGCACTCTGTTGTAGACTGACACTGGTTGACATTCTATTTCTTGATATTGGCCATGTGAACCACCATGTAGTTATCACTCCAATCCTGCAAGTGTAGGTCCAAATAATGATCCACCAAAGCCACTGCAATCTGAACACAATGAAAGTTCAGGCCAGGCACCATGCATATTGGTCAGGGAATTATGCCAAAGTTAAATGTTAGTCCAGAGCTCTCAACCTCCTCAAATGTCATAAACATTGGCCACACACAGACACCCACCTCAGTTTTGCAAGTGCAGTTTCCAGTGTAATGTGACTTGTTACAGTGGGCACACTTTTGAAATTCCCCTTTGTCATCTTCATGGCACAAGCCCCAGTCACAGTCATGAGACCACCCCACATCACACTTACAGTTGTTCCAACATCACTAATATTGTCTCTATTAGACTTTGATGTGTTTCGATTTTAAGAACCAATTTTTGTTCAGTATTGTATGAATTCCCTTCACATAGAGACATACTGTATATAAGCTTCCAGGCTTTCTGTGTTTCATATATGAATAAAATTGAACAATTTTACAATGCAAACCAACAAATGGTCTGGGAAGAGGGAATATGATGTTTCAAAATGATTTCTCTATCTGTTCCATTCACAGAAAGTGGATAGGAAGAAAGACTGTTGATATCCCCCATATAGAGCCAAACACTTCTAACAGTTCATCATGTTTATTAAGTGAGTCATTAGTTGGACGGAATTATGTGATTCTTGACTTGTACTAAACAGTGGACTCTGGGGAATTTTTAGCGTAAGGGCTCTTCATCACACATAACACCTTTTTGCACCATTCCACATTGGAGCT
This sequence comes from Schistocerca piceifrons, assembly GCF_021461385.2. NCBI lineage: Eukaryota > Metazoa > Arthropoda > Insecta > Orthoptera > Acrididae > Schistocerca > Schistocerca piceifrons. The sequence continues at coordinate 418,169,811 of NC_060149.1, read as the reverse complement.
CATTGAACATATATGTGACATTCTCATACCAACTAAACAAACCCATGTTGAGCTGTACTTTTCTCTCTCATTTGTAAATCCAAATAGCAACTCGCTAAGGGTCCCTAATCAACTACAGAAAGTTGATAGCCCTGGATTTTGCAAATGTCCTACTTCATGAGAGAATTGCACTCCCTTGAGACTCTTCAGATAAATTTCAGACCTTATCTACTCTCTTACACCTACGTTTTTGTGGTTAAATACATTCTGAGCAATATGTTCATATACTTTGTTGATGTAAACGATTCCAGTGACTAGTCACTTATTATGTGAGCTAACAGTATTTGGCCTATTCATCAAGTTACACACATTACATTACATCCTTTTATGTTGAGAGTCAGCTGTCATTTTTTGCACCAAAAGTTGATCATCTTCAAGTATTCGAGCATATCATAACAGTTCTGTAGCCAGGTGACATCTTTTTGTACCACTGTGTTAACTGTAAAGAGGCATGGTGAGCTAAAGACATTGTCTGTTGGGTTATTTACAAGTCATGGGCAGCAATGGTCTTATTACACTTGTCTAATTTGGCACTAATTTATTCCCATATACATTATGTTACATGCATTATAGCCAAAAGTCACATATTATTCAATGAAAACTACCTTCTTCCATAAATATTAAATAAATTTTCATGACACACATAGAAATCCAGAGTTAGAAGAAGACAATAAGTCATATGGCTGCAATATTTTGAAATATAAATGGCTTGCTATGGCTAGTTATCCAGGAAAAATATAACACCTAATGAAAGGATAGTTTACTATATCCCTGGAAAAACAGTCTTTACCAGATAACAATATGAACTTCTGAAGTATTTAGACTCTTCTGCTTGATTTATGGTGAAATCAACAAAAGTGTCCAACATAGTAGTCTCAGGCATCTCAACAGAGTAGTGTAAGGGATCCATTATCCCTTACTCAGAGATACACATTATACACCCACAACAGCCACATAGGGAAAGATAGATTATTGAGTACCAACAGTGCCAGGTCAGGGACATTTTCACTGCTCAGTAGTGTGGAGTATGAGTCAACTTGTTGTGAACAAGTAGTGGTTGAATGCAACCTCCTCTGCCACTGGCTGAACTCCCTCCAAATTGGTGTAATTAAAGCTAACTAGTGAGAAAAGCACATTTATTAAAATGAAACTGAATATCATTATGCAGTGTATTGGTTATCAGTGTTTTTGATGGACTACAGGAGCATGGCAAAATCTTTAAGTATTCAACCTGTGAAATAGACATAAACTGATCTGTAAGACAAAGGTATGGCTATCCTCCTATGGTGGCTTTTAAAAAGACTACTGTCAAATGGGGTGATTTTGGACAGTTTTGTCATTATTTTGATTGTAACTTTCGTATATATTGTTAGATTAAATTGACTTTTATGGAAGTGGTAGAGTGTATGTGTAACTAATAAAATACCCCAGAACCAGAAAGTGTATGTGTAGGTATATTTATCTGAGGCAGTTAAATAAAGTGTCCGAAGTCACCCCATGGATTGGGGTGATTTCAGACACGTGTGTTTTTTAAATCTCTGTCCAAAGTTACAGTATATAGAGGGCAAATTCGGACAGTTACTGACTTTTTTAAAATTCTACATGCTTTTTATTTGATTTTGGTGACATTTTACTCATTTTAAGGTAGCCCTTTGTTACGAATAAGTGATATGGAATGATATAATGAATTTTATATATTACAGATAAAGTTTTTATTTTGCAAGAGATTTTCTAGCTATGCCTTGATATTGGAGAAAAACATCTTAACAGTCTCTTTGTTCACTTCTGCACGAGCTCGTTTAATATTTTCGTTTAGGTGAATGGAAAGATCTTCTGACTGTCATTTGAGGAATAAATGCACCCATTCTTCTCCTGGCAAATTATTATGAAATTTCTTCTCTTTTCTGCCATATTTATCAAGGTAGCCTTTAACAAAATATCTAATATCCAATCTAGTGAAGCGAAATCCCCAATGTGCAGCCCTCAAGATACCTTGCTTCAACATTTCTTCTTCTTTATTTAGCACTGGCTGTCCTCCCATTTTTTTTCAGATGTGCTTTCTGCATTTTATTTTGTAGGGTTGGTTTAGGTATAACATACAAATCACACGCTTTTCTGTATGATAATTTAGCAATCTGAATATCATGAACAGCTTTATCTAAAAGTTCCGGGTCATAATTACACCATACCATAGCACCTCTCCTGCTCTTATATGTTCTTGGCATTGTCCGAAATCACTTCACACAGTACACAGTTTTAAAAAAAACTGTCGATATTTTATAACCTTGCACGAGAAACTCAACAAACTCGTACAGAAATTGTCTCATTGCTCTTAGCTACTGAGCGTGTCGACAATTATGGTTGCAATAACTTCCCGTTCGCCGCAACAATAGAAAGTTTCCATTTTACGATAATGCATGGATTTTTAACACTGAGACTGTTCGTCAATTATTCACCTAGGGAAACAATTGAAGCAAATAAAAGTTGTGGAAAGCGATAAATGCAATCTTGCACTTAAAGTAACTAGTACATGGACGTTAAAATAAATAACTCTTAGTTTCTATGCAGTGGCAAAGAGCAAATAAGTCATACTGTCCGAATTTGTCCCAGTGTCCGAAATCACTCCATTTGACAGTACATTGTTTGCTATGGTGGAAAACTAACAATGACCCTGATTGACATATATATTACATATTTTAGTGAAATCAATAATATTCACAACCAGAAATTCCATTGTAACAACTGTAACAAAATAAACTGATGAGCTTTAACCATTAGGTAACAGTCATTAAAGTCAGAGGTTAAGCTGCCACAGTATATAATCAAAACTTAAACAGGGATGTTACATATTAGCAATGGTACCTAGGACTTGCAGACTTTGAATAGAACTGTAACGAATATTAAACCATGGCGAGTGTAATACAATGTAATTTTGAAATCCAAAAATCACAGGAAGGAACAATGTAATTTGGACTGTTGACTGAAACAGCAGATGGAACATGTATATCATGAGTAAAACTTGTTTTGACAATATAAAACAGCAGAAGTAGTGTTGAACTGTGTCTAAAAGTGTGAACCTCAAAATGTGTGCGAGTAACTGTGAAACTCAGACACTAAAGATAGACAAGTGTGAATATTACCACATCTGAATAGAGCAAATATTCATCACAAACTTTAGAGCAGAAGTGTTTTCAAGTGATTTTGAGGCCAAAAGTACTTTTCAAACTGTTTAAATTGGTTGATAGTATGCAGATCTATAAACTTTTATGTCTATGCAAGTTCAGATGGGGGCACATTGGTTGAGTGACATTACACACACACACACACACACACACACACACACACAACACAAATGCACACTACATGCTGTGGGATCTAATACCCAAAAGGAATTTTGGCGAAGCAGAGAAGCCACATCAACTAGGATGACTGCAAAGGCTTAGAGTGACGAAATCGGTAGCACTAAGCACTGACTTTGTCATCTAGGGGCAAACTACACAGCAGCAGCAGCACCTGGTAGCTGAATGGGTAACCTCATGCAATGACAGCCCCATTAACAAGGGAAGGCCACAACATTCAGATCACAGATTAACTTCAAACTTTTTACACTTTTAGCAGTCCATTAGGACAACATAATGTGCAAGTAGGAAGAGGTACTATTTAGGCAGTTTTGAGAAAATTGCAAGAGAAGTTTTGTGCTGCAGGTGTGTACCAATGTGTCACCACCCCGATCGTGATGGTGATGGTCAAGTGGTTCGCATTAAAGCCCCCTAATTGGTGGACTGCTAGATTGAGTCCCACTCTTTCTTTTAATTTTTTTATATTATTTTCAACACTGGTCACATTAGTGTACTTGCACGAACTTTTATTGAACTTCCAGTTGTTTGGCTGCTAACTAATTTTAATTATTACACAAAATATTACATTTATATGTATTGACAAATAGATGACAAAATGCATAAAGTTTTGCCAAAAACTTTTGCCTTACACCTGCAGTTGGGTACGGCATCCAGAACTGCTTTGCACCTGAAGGTTTCCACCTACAGACACAGAGACAGGTCCCATTTGGCAGTTGACTTGCTTAGCAGTGAGATCTATTAATGTAACAAGAACAAATCGTGTACATGCAAATTTTTTAAAAAATCACAAAATTTACATTTTTACTGCAAATATGGAGGTGATTCGTAGCTCTTCAACTACTACTGTTGATAAATGTCATGAACATTCAATGCATAATGCTGTTGCAAAACATCAGTTAAAAGATGCATTCATGTACTGTGACAGTCTTCTTCAAAAAGTCACCTTGCCAATACAGTATCATCAGCAACAACTTTTGCAGATGTAATGGCAATTGGAGAAGAACTTTATCAGTCTACTGCCAAAATGTTAGGAGTAAAGATACTTATTACTGCTGAGGACCTCATCCGTTCTGACAAACTAGATGAAGGAGGTCTAGTCTGTGAAGTTCAAGATTTTTTCCAATGATGAGGATTATGAGCCAGCCAAAAAGAAGGCAAAAGCTGGATAAATTCCACTGGAAACAAAAAAAGAGACAGCAACAGACACCCCACAAGGAATCTACAAACTCTCCAGATAAAAGGATCTCAAAGGTTAAAAAGAAAGGACGATTTGAAGAGATGGGAAAAAAACCTAAAAACTGGAGAAACAGCAATTGGTAAATATACAATAATTGATTCATTGAACAGTGACTGCTTTGTGGAGGCTCACAAAAATCATCAGCATACTGCGTAAATTTTTATCAAACTAAAATAAGAAACACAGAAGCTACAAGACAGGAACAATTGCAAATGAAGGCAATTATCCAAAATTTTGAGAAAAAATTGTGATTAATACTTTTCAGACAGGTTGCCAGTGCAAGCCAACTTACGGCAGAATTCTCGCTGGAAAAAATTCAAAAACTGTGTTTGTTAAAAGGCGTGATATGCACAAGATACCACATTCATACATGGCAGAATACAGGATGATGATTTCTGTTGAATTACTATTGCAAGTGTTTCTGTGTTTGCAAGAAGCCATGGGAAAGTTTGGTCCAAGGGTTCAAACAAGTGTTGAAAATTTAACAAAAGAATTTTGAAATGTCATTGTAAAAGGTTTGAAATCTGGAAACTTACCACACAGGTCTGTAATTTGTTTTTAACGCACTTCATTCTTCCTTATGTGGGGAAAGAAAACTTCCTGCTAATAACAGATTCTTGGAGAGGTTAAATGAACCCTGGTATATGATGACTGATGGTCATCTTGGTCTTGGAACTTGCATGGTTAAAGTCATACCCCCAAAATGTACTCATATTTTACAACTGTGCAATGTTTATTCCTATAGGCAAGTAAATAACTTCATCAAGCACCTTCAAAATTGTTCGTACTTGACTGACAACGAACAAGAAATTGCTCCTCATGAAGGTTCTTTAAAATACATTCTATCACACATTACCAATTACCAGCATTTACAAAAATGTTGCACTACACATGGCTTGCATCCACATTATCAGAGGAAAAAGATATTTTTCAAACTGTCAGCAATGCTTGTTTCTTCTTAGGAGCTCTGAAGATTCTTTGAGCATGTGGTAAAGTTGCATTGATTCAGTATAGTAGATGCTATTTTAATTTATGTTTTCCATATCAGTATGAAAGAATATCATCCTGCAACTTGTAATGTTGACAGCACACCCGAAAATTAATTTTCCATTGTCCTTATATTCTGGAATACTGTAACTCATTGTATTATTGAATACATATATTTACACCTTTATTTATTGATGACTGACTTGGGCTTTTCCCTCATCTCTGAAATCTGTGTCTGCAGGTGGAAGAGTCCAGGTTCAGTTCCAGGTACTTTAGCCGATTGCAGGTACAAGGGATTTCGCGAATCATGACACACATGCATTTTCAGGAAAATTTTATATGTTTCATCATTTACTTGTCAATAAATATAAACATAATGTTTGTTGTAGTAATTAAAATTAGTACATGTCATATATATGAACTAATATGACCAGTGTTGAAAAAGATATAAATTAAAAATAAAAGAAAGGACATGATTCAGTTCAGTGATCCACTGATTATAGAACTTAAACACTAACCTCCCCCCCCCCCCCCCCCCCAGACAAAAACTAAATCTTCAGATACAGAAAAAACCAGTCTTGGCTGCACAAGGTACATTTATTTAATCTTCACATGTGATGTGTTTGTCCTGTTCTGGGCATCATCAGACAATCTGAAGATCTATTACAGTTGTTGTACCAGTGCCACAGCAGTAGTTATGAAGTGGAGTGATTTTAAAACTAAATCTCCTCTTTCAGTGAACTAAGACTCTAGTGCTCCACAAAGGAAATCTTTTCAGTGGTTCTTATAATTTTTTTTATTAAATATAATAGACATATAAAAGCAAACACTTCACAACTGTTAACCTGAACAAGTGTAACCAGAAAAGCAGGACAGGAGGGTGGGAAGGGTTCCCAAAACATTACACTGCCGTAAATCTTTTATCCATTCCACTGGTGGTTAAAGACAAGTAACAGCATACTGGCAAAAGAAGTGTGATAATGCGGTATCTGCTGTCATTTCCAGTGCCAAGGGTTGGGATTGTTCTCTCCTCCCACTATACAGTGAACGTAATGTCCAAAGAATCATATGATCATATCGGTTTTCGTCCACAGGAAAAAGGAAGAGGCTGGACACAGAAGGATGTCAGCCGAAAAGTTAGTTTTGGTTAATCAGATGAGCAACACCAGCTGCTGCGTAATCCGGATCCAGTGCTCTCAGTGCAAGAGACAAGTGTATGTCTAATGTATCAGTTTGGAGGCAATTGTTACACTTGTCCTTAGCACTTAGACCAATACGAAAAAGATATTCATTGGTTGGCACCAGATAGTGAATAACCTTATACCATGATGATGTCAAATCCGTTGGTACAATAGGCAGGCTAATACGGAACCACACAGTCTTTCAAGACATCATCAACGATGCACTTTTAACAAGGGAGAGCCAAGTGAGACCTCCCTCATGACAAAACAAGAGTCTGACAGTGAGATGTGTCTTTGAGGGTATATTAGCCTCCACAGTGATATAAAATACCTGTTGTTTCAATTTGAAAATCATACAGCCAACATCAACAGGAAAAAATTGTGTTACATATTATGCTTCACACAAAACACAGGTATCCAAGATCTGGACTTTTTGATGTAATGTAAGGGGGAAGCACTCACGCTCAGGAATTGCCCCTTGCATTTTATCCATGACCGATCTCCAGCTGAGTTCAGCCATCTTCACTGGGCAACAAGCACTGATGACACCTAATGAATTATGGCAATCAACCACCATGGCCCATGGGATCATAGCATCGGTAAAAGCCCATCAATTCAACATACTGCATTTCTGTTCATTAAAGTGGGCTCTAGAGATATGACAAAAAGCATCCAACGTTCCCGAGAGCAAGGCAATTTCATCTGCACTACGAATTAAGTCCGTGACATTGTACACACATGCTTCCACAGAAATCTACTCTCCTAATTCATGCAGCCATGTAGCTGAGAAGTGAGGTGGCGAAGTAAGGACTCCAGAAATAAGATAAACAGTGACATGGAAAGGGGCCCCCTTGTGGGACACTCTGATGGATGATGATGTGGGGGGGGGGGGGGGGGGGTGAGTTGGCTAATCACAGCCATGGCAGTAGAAAGACAGAGTAACACTTGACGCACTTCAGCGTTAAACCTTACAGCTATCAATACCTACAGCAAGGAACTGAGACTTAGTCAAATGCTTTATTAAAATCAATAAAAAGTAAAGCCACAGAGCAGAAATGGTGGCAGCCACTGACACGACATCTCGGCATTCTATAACAGGGGTCAAGATCATGCAACCAGGAATACAACTTTGGTGAGCAACAAAGATTTTCGCAAGCAAGACCAACATGTGGCTATTTATTGCTCTAGCAACATTCTGTAATCAAATTAAGAAGCATTATTGGGAGGAATTTGTCAATGTCTGAACATCTAGATATTTTCAGGATTAAGACAATCTTGCCAACCTTGAAAGGGAGTGGAAATCAAACCTCCTCCACAAAACCTCATTTACCAGCAGTTTTTTGCATCATCTATAAGTGGCAAAAAAATGCACATATCTTTAGGGATGTCATCCAATCTCAGTGATTTATGTGAGGGTGAATGGGAAATAAAATCTTAAATGTCATCTCAGTGAAAGGCTCCTAAAAGTTTAGCATTTAATGCAGGAGTGAGTACACAATCAAGAGAAGAGGTAAAATCATCAGGCAATGCAGTATCAGAAATAGGCACTGCACAAAGATCAGAAAGTATTGGTGTTTCATACATGATATGTCTTGTGATGTCATCACATGCCTAGTTTCATTTGTAAGAGTCATGACACACACGCATTTACTGTGCGCTTGAAACCAAATAAGATGGTATGAGGAGGTTAATTCATCTTGAAACAAGGAGCATGGCTTTGACTGCGTCCTAAACACTTCTGTTTGCTGCCATTTTTGCTGAAGCGGTTTTGCTTTCACACACCAAACACCTGTAATCCATCCTGACTCCACTGATGTTCGTGCTGAATTGCAAGTGCCGGTGGTGTGGCAACTACAGCTGCAAAGTCATGACTTGAATGTAATGGAGCAAACTCTCAAGAGTTGTCAGGCAGCAGCAGCTCCCATTGTTCCTCAACAACTTGGAAGACATGATATCTCTCTGTTGTGGAACAAGATCTACTAATGTCAACTTACAACATTGTTCATAAGTTGATTTTATGACAGTCAAATGATGCAGGCAATTTGATTGGAGGTGGCTACTTTCATTGCAGAGAAAACAAGACCCTACTTTTCCTGTATAAGTAATATGAACTCAGTTCCCATGCACCAGAAAATGAGAAGAGATGTTCCATTTTACACACATTTCCACCAAACGAATGCCGCTATAACTCTGCAATTGAGGTTGGGAGGACCAGCATTCTCTTCATATACTCCTTATCCCCGTATAGGAGCATCGAAGATTAACAATCATGATATTAGTATATTCAACTTCCACATTAGCAAGAAGAACCATACTAGCAGTTCCATTGCAATGGGCAAAGGAAACTTGGGAGCCATGATGTGAAATTAACCTGCCTGCTTCAAATGGATCCAGGAACTTGGGGGGGGGGGGGGGGGGGGGAAACCCAGAAATCTGAATCAAAGTAAGCCGTATGAACCTATTCTGTACTGACCCAAATGTTGATAATAACCCAGTAGTGACCCAGGCAGAATATGACATGTGGTCTTGTCAAAACTGAAACTTCAGTAACTTTATGTGGAATATTCTTGGGAAACATGATAAACATCACTGCACAGACTAATGCTGCAACCAGAAGAGAGAAACCAACAACAAATGCTATTAGATGAATGACAATGTGATGTGGGCGCACGCGCAGTGCGCACACACACACACACACACACACACACACACACACACACACACACACACACACACACACACACACACACCAGCGTGGGCGCACGCCCGCGCGCGCACACAAACACACACACACACACAGCACTAAAAGTAAACAAGCAAGCACTCACAGCACTATGGTAGAGGTGGAAGTATGACATGATCTGCTCACCCAACACACAAAGAAGAACTAGCAGTTGACCACTGTCATCTCAGGCTCAGAGTGGCAAAGCACTGATAGATACTCACTGTGCACAACTTCCCTTGCAATTTTCTCGGAATTGCCTACTAAAGTGTAAAATGTGTGAAGTAAATCTGTGACTCGAACGTTGTAACATCCTCTTGTAAGTGACCTACCAATGAACTGTGACCACCGCGCAAAGTAATGACAGCTCCATCTTGTGGCAAGTCACAAAACTACAAAAATGCCAGTGCATCAAGCAACCAGGACTGGAACAATGAGTAGGACTGTGTGGCATGATCCGCACAACAAAAATACAGTGTCCATGCCCACCTTCAAAAGTCAAAACATCATGATGTATAAGCATCAAAGGGAGAATGAAGATGATCAGCAGATGCTACAGCAGCCTATGTAACACAGCCTTCAGAGCATAGGGATGGTTTAATATTTGTATTTTGAATTCATGCAGAGGACTATAAAATGTTTTTTTATTTTTGCTCTGTGTGCTTGTTTATATGACTAAAGAGTGAAGATAGCAAACAGCAGCATTTTAGCACTTTACTTATTGTGAACTGCAGGTTTATCTGGTTATTGATTTGTGACATATACTTTATTTAAATGCTTTATGCGAAGTTGTGAATGTTAATGTTAGTATTTGAGTTTGACAGATTTGTAAGGATTACTGTATCCAGCTGTGTAATCAGTTCTGTTAATTTGGATAAACTGAAACAGAACAGTGAGGACTTCTTAATTAATTGTTAATTAGGAGAAGTATTTTGGTTACCAGGGAGTTCTTTGATGATACCTGACAATACATTTTGAATAATCAAGATAAAGATGACTCAGGAACGAGTGGTTGTGGAGTGTCAGTTGATAGGCCTTTAGCCACATAACCAGTTACACTGAGACACCAGTAAATACAATTAGAGATAAACCTGATATAGAAGGGGTAAAGTTACAATTAATATTAGAAATAATGTCAAGATTATCTAGAGGAAATGAGGAAACCAAAGAGCACTTACAGAAGATATTATGAGAAAACAAAAAAAGTCCTGATAAATCAAAGAGAACATAGAACATAGAACATAGAAAACAGAGTATGGGAAACCACAGAGAGTATAGAGAAAACCTGAGGAAAAAGTTACAAGAGCATCAATAAAGAGTGGTCAGAGAACTTGAAGAAAGACAAGTCAAACTGCAGAAGAGTATCGACAAACTCCAAGAAGATACGAATAGGGTGAGAATGGAGATAACAGGACAAGCAGAGGATGGTGTTGTGGAGGCTAAAACTGAACTACAAAAGAAGAGTCAAGAAGTTGCCACCTGTCATGACAAACAATTTGTGACAAAGATGTAATGATAATGAAACATCACTGCTAAGGGTCTGGAAACTAGACAAACTGAACTGGGTGTAAGTTTAAGAGATGAAATAGCAGTGCACAGACAACAGGACACTCAAGAGGCCATACAAGAGTTCAATCATTTACAAGAAGGGCTACAACTACTGAAGAATAAGACTGAAGAAATTGATAGCAAAATTAGTCATGCAACCTTGACAGTGAGGGAAGGTAATGTTGTTACATTAGTGAACAGTGATGAATGGTACATCCAAGCTACTACAGGGTGGAAATATGAACTAAAAGGAGAACTATAGTCAACAATATTTAATAAGTCATGAAAATGCATTTTTCCAGTGCACTTTAATGTGCAGGCAAAATACAATATGCATTAGAGAGAATGGAAGGTGAAGCTTTCACCTGGGGAATTAAGAAGAAAGAAGAAAAAGTTAATAATTACAATCAATTTGAAGGAGAATTTCTGAAGAAATATCAGTTCAAGAGCCATCAATGTGCAACACTGGAAGATTTCCTACATTGCAAATCTCTTAGCACATGGAAGGGTATAATGATGAAATTATGATATCCACAATAAAGAGAAGATTGAGGTGGAGGATGCAGGAAAGTTTATTTGGGAGCCCAATTAAAGACAAAGATAGCTTAATTTAAGTGCTGGAACAGTTACAATAAATTTTCTCACAGGAAAATGCCCAAATAGATGAAAAAACCTAAGGAAGAAATAATTATTATCAAAATCAATTTAATGACACACTGTACTACAAAGTAAGAGGCAGTGGTCATCAATACAGGAACCATGGTAATGGCTATCAATTTTGTGGTGATCAGAGGAAAGAAAATGATTCAAGAAATGACATGAGAGGACAAGACAGATAAATGAATAATGAAATTGAACTGAGAAAATGTAGGAAACCAGCAACTCTTTTGCTCGTATACACTACACTCCCAACTGGGTGAAACTTTACTTCTTGTTGCAAGTTTTGCTCCTCTCACATCTTTCGTATCTGTAGGATAAGAAAGTTGTAGTAGTTACTACGTATATTAAGTAATGGTTGTCCAAATATTTCAATTAGGAATGACACAGGAGACAATCTGAGTAGCCGTCTTAGATTGTTTGCAGATTATGTTGTCATTTACCATCTTGTAAAGTCATCAGATGATCAAAACAACTTGCAAAATGATTTAGATAAGATATCTGTATGGTGCAAAAAGTGGCAATTGACCCTGAATAAAGAAAACTGTGAAGTTATTCACATGAGTACTAAAAGAAAGCAACTAAATTTCGATTACATGATAAGTCACACAAAGCTGAGGGCTGTAAATTCAACTAAATACTTAGGGATTACAATTACAAATAACCTAAATTGGAACAATCACATACATAATATTGTGGGTAGAGCAAACCAAAGACTGCGATTCATTGGCAGAACGCTTAGAAGGTGCAACAGGTGTACCAAAGAGACTGCGTACACTACACTTGTCCACCCTATTCTGGAGTACTGCTGTGCGGTGTTGGATCCGCATCAGGTGGGACTGACGGATTAGATCGAAAAAGTACAAAGAAGGGCAGCTCGTTTTGTATTATCGCGAAATAGGGGAGATAGTGTCACAGACATGATACATGAATTAGAGTGGCAATCATTAAAACAAAGGCATTTTTCGTTGCGACAGGATCTTCTCATGAAATTTCAATCACCAGTTTTCTCCTCTGATTGCGAAAACATTCTGTTGGCATCCACCTACATAGGGAGAAATGATCATCATGATAAAATAAGAGAAATCAGGGCTTGCACGGAAAAATTTAAGTGCTCATTTTTCCCGTGTGCCATTCGAGAGTGGAACGGTAGAGAGTCAGCATGTAGGTGGTTCATTGAACCCCCTGCCAGGCACTTTATTGTGAATAGCAGAGTAATCACGTAGATGTAGATGTAGTTTAGTAAGACCTACGAGATACGCATCATAATAGTATGAAGTTAATAGTAACGTGACAGCGTTAATATCTGAGAAACCATACTTTGTTTAATTGTTCACAGTCAAAACTATCGAAATAGTGCCAAAAGGAACAGAGATGAGAGCCACATTGGAAAGAAAAATATTGAGTGAAGGTACTTAGTATCTGAGAACTAAGCCTTTCACAGCAGCACGGTTGTATAAAACATTCTTGGACTTCTTGCCGCATCAATGCAAGGTAAAACCTTGAGCTCTTGATGATTATCTCCGTTGTCTTCGTCAGGACCAACTGACTGTCCAAACTGCTGCTGTGATGCCCTTATATAGCCCACAGATGGCTTCTGATTGGTCAGCAATTACATAACACTGTCGCAGATGGTGTCAACATCTGCACTGGTGGCACCACCACTCCCATAGTAGTGTAAAGATTGTGACAAATATGTCTGCCTATTCTCTGCATAAAGAACTCAATTCAATGCACCGCTAAGATGTCATGATTAAAGTTCTTCCCACATATTCTTATTTCCACAACCTCTTTAATTGCAGAATCTCAGTGTGTAGGAGCCTTGGACAAAACTTTTGTTTTGTCAAACAATATTTTGTGTTTGTTCCTGAAGCTGTGTTCAGCAATTGCAGATTTCCCTAGTTCTCGATTTTTACTATGCTGTTGATGTTCTGCACAGTGGTCGGAAATGGTATGGATTGTTTATCCAAGGAAATTGCTTCTGCTTTCACAGTGGATGTCAAATCCTGGAGATCTTGAGGCCGAGACCGTCCTTAATAAGACACAGCATCCCCTTTATCTTCTTAGGAGGTTGTAAAGTAGGCCTTATATCTCGCCTTCCCACGACTCTGCCTAGTTTGCTTGATTTAGTGGCACAAAAAGGGAGGAATACAATTTGTGTCTCATCAAGTGAATGTTCAATGTTTTCATGTTTCCTTTTCTTGAAGATTGTTGACTTTGTATCACATGAACCATAGCCATTCTTTTGGAACATGTACTTCATGATTAATTTCAGAATCCAAGTGATCATCGTCAGAAACAGTTTTTGCTCTATGTATCAATATATTTAAAAATGCTCTCTTCTGGACTGGACAATGAAAACTCTGGATTAGTATGCATTGCTTTGCAATACACTGAGAGACTGAGACATCGATTTGAATTTGGCTGTACCAAAATATCCGAAAATGGCAGCCTTTCTTCTTTCTCTGTCTCAACAGCAAACTGAACGTTTGGGTGCATGCTGCCCATATGCTCAAGGAAGTGCTCAAGAGCTTCTACGCCATGTGGCCAGACCATAAATGTATCACCAACACAATGATAAAATGAAGATGGATGAAGGGGAGCCTGATTTAATGCACATTCCTTGAAAGTTCCATAAAGAAGTTGGCTACAGCTGGACACAATGGGAACCCACAGCCATTCTGTCTGTCATTTCATAAAATTTACCCACATACAAGAAGTAGTTGGTTGTCGTAACATGTCAGAACAACTTTTCAGGAGGAAAATGCTCTGCAACAAGTTTCAAGGAACTTTTGTTAATAGTGAGACCACATCCAAGCTGACTAAAATACCCTTTGGACCAACTCTAATCTACTTAATTTTGTAGTGATCATCTGAGAGAAATGTGGAAATGTTGAACAATTACATGGTGAGACACCAATTTTACTCCTTCCTTTCTGCGGCACTATATCCAGCAAAATAGTCAGAGTTCTAGGAAGGTGAGGTATAAGACCTATTTTTCGAGCTCCTAAGAAGATAAAGGAGATGATACACCCTGTTCAGGTCAGTCTCAGCCTCAGGATCCCTGTGATTTACAACATCCTTTGTGAGTGCAGAAGCCTGTTGCGGCAGTGGCTGGTCTTCCTGAGAGGTCCGGAAAAGACCAGAAGCTGGGATTGCTTGTCATTGGGAGCTCCAGTGTTAGGTGAGTGATGGAGCCCATTAGGGAAATGGCAGGTAAAGACGGGAAGAAAGCCAATGTGAACTCTGTGTGCATACCGGGGGGAGTCATCCAAGATAAGGAAAGGGTCCTTCTGAATGCTATGAAGGGTACAAGGTGGAGCCAACTGCAGGTGGTGGCTCATGTCGGCACTAATGACGTGTGTCGCTATTGATCGGATCTGGTTTCCGGTGACTATCTGAATTGGTGAAGACTGCAAGTCTTGCTAGCGAGATGAAGGCAGAGCTCACCATCTGCAGCATCGTCGACAGGACCGATTGCGGACCTTCGGTACAAAGCCAAGTGGAGGGTCTGAATCCGAGGCTCAGACGGTTCTGCAACCGTGTAGGCTGCAGATTCCTTGACTTGCGCCATTGGGTGGTGGGGTTTCGGGATCCGCTAAATAGTTCAGGTGTCTACTACACACAGAAAGCGGCTACATGGGTAGCAGGGGCAGTGTGGCGTGGACTGTGTGGCTTTTTAGGTTAGACAGTCTCAGAAAAGATTAAAAAGGGCTCCAGTCTCAAAAGATACAGGGCAAAGAAATGACAAGAATCGGCCAAGCAACATTCGATATTGAAGTTGTAAATTGTCGCAGCTGTGTTGGAAAAGTACCAGAGCTTCAAGCACTGATAGAAAGCATTGAAGTTGAAATCATTATAGGAACAGAAAGCTGGCTTAAGCTGGAGATAAATTCTGCCGAAATTTTTCAAAAGGCGTCAACTGTGTTCAGAAAGGACAGATTAAATAACGTAGGTGGTGGTGTGTTTATGTCTGTTAGTAGTAGTTTATCTTGTAGTGAAGTTGAAATAGATAGTTCCTGTGAATTACTATGGGTAGAGGTTATACTCAACAGCCGTCCCAAAATACTAATTTTTTCCTTCTACCGACCCCCTGACTCAGATGATATAATAGCTGAAAACTTCAAAGAAAACTTTAATCTCGTTACAAATAAGTACCCCACTGATACAGTTATAATTGGTGGAGACTTCAATCTACCCTCGACTTGTTGGAGAAAATACATGTTCAAAGCTGGTGGTAGACAGAAAACATCTTCCGAAATTGTACTAAATGCTTTCTCTGAGAATTACTTTGAACAATTAGTTCATGATCCCACATGAATTGTAAATGGTTGCGAAAACACACTTGACCTCATAGCCACAACTAACCCTGACCTAATAGAGAGCGTTATGACGGATACAGGGATTAGTGAACACAAGGTCACTGTAGCGAGGCTTAAAACTATATCAACCAAAACCACTAAAAATAAATGTAAAATATATCTATTTAAAACAGCAGATAAAAATTCACTTGATGCCTTCCTAAGAGAGTCTCCATTCCTTCCAAGCTAATTATGTATGTGTAGACCAGATATGACTCAAATTCAAAGATACAGTATCGACAGCAATAGATAGAGTCATATCACATAAGTTAATAAGAGATGGGACTGATCCATCATGGTACACAAAACACATCAGAGCACTGTTGCAGAAGCAACGAAAAAAGCATGCCAAAGTCAGAAGAATGCCAAATCCCCAAGACTGGCTAAGTTTCACTGAAGCTTGAAATTTAGTGTGGACGTCAATGCGAGATGCTTTTAATAGGTTCCTCAATGAAACATTGTCTCAAAACATGGTAGAAAACCCAAAGAGATTCTGGTCATATGTAAAGTACACCAACGGCAAAAAACAGTCAATACCGTCACTGCGCGATAGCGATGGAAATGTTTCCAATGATGGTGTCACTAAAGCAGAGTAACTAAATACAGTTTTCCATAATTCCTTCACAAAAGACAACGAAGTAAATATTCCAGAATTCGAAACCAGAACAGCTGTTAGCATGAGTGACACAAAAGTAGATATCTTAGGTGTTGCGAAACAACTCAAATCACTTAAGAAAGGCAAGTCTTCCAGTCCAGATGGTATACCAATCAGGTTCCTTTCAGAGTATGCAGACACAGTACTGCCTTTCTTAGCGATCATATACAACCGCTCATTTGAAAGGTCTGTTCCTAAAGACTGGAAAGCAGCACAGGTTACACCAGTATTCAAGAAAGGAAATAGGAGTAACCCATTGAATTACAGACCCATATCACTGACCTCAATTTGCAGTAGGATTTTGGAGCATATACTGTACTTGAACCTTATGAATCACCTTGAAGAAAATAACTTTTTGATACATAACCAACACGGATTCAGAAAATTCTTGTGCAACACAGCCAGCTCTTTATTCCCATGAAGCAATGAGTGCTGTCGACAAGGGATCTCAGATCGATTCCATATTCCTAGATTTTCAGAATGCTTTCAATACCGTTCCTCACAAGTGACTATTAATAAAATTCCATGCATATCAAGTATCGTCTCAGTTGTGTGACTGGATTCGTGATTTCTTCTCAGAGTAGTCACAGTTTGTAGTGATAGATGGTAAATCATCGAGTAGAACAGAAGTGATATATGGTGTTCCGCAAGGTAGTGCTGTTCCTGATTTATATAAATGATCTAGGTGATAATCTGAGCAGGCCCCTTAGATTGTTTGCAGATGAGGCTGTAATCCACCGTCTAGTAAAATCATCAGACGATCAATTCCAATTACAAAATGATCTAGAGAGGATTTCTGTATGGTGTGAAAAGTAGCAATTGGCACTAAACAAAGAAAAGTGCGAGTTCATTCACATGGGTACTAAAAGAAATCTGATAAATTTTGGGTATACCATAAATCACACAAATCAATTCGACTAAATACCTAGGAATTACAATTACGAGCAACTAAAATTGGAAAGAGCACACAGATAAGATTGTAGGGAAGGCGAAACAAAGACTGCACTTTATTGGCAGAACACTTAGAAGATGCGACACACCCACTAAAGAGACAGCCTACATTACACTTGTCCGACCTCTGCTGGAATATTGCTGCGCAGTATGGGATCCTTACCAGGTAGGATTGATGGAGGACATCGAAAAAGTGCAAAGGAGGGCAGCTTGTTTCACATTATTGCGCGATAGGGGTGAGAGTGTCACTGATATGATATGCAAGTTGGAGTGGCAGTTACTGAAACAAAGGCACTTTTCTTTGTGGTGAGATCTATTTACAAAATTTCAATCACCAACTTTCTCTTCCGAATGCGAAAATATTTTGTTGACACCCACCTACGTAGGGAGAGATGATCATCATAATAAAATAAGAGAAATCAGAGCTCAAACTGAAAGATTTAGGTGTCCCTTTTTACCAGGCACCATTCGAGAGTGGAATGGTAGAGAAGTAGTATGAAAATGGTTCGATGAACCCTCTGCCAGGCACTTAAGTGTGGATTGCAGAGTAACCATGTAGATGTAGAAGTACACAGTATAATCCATTCCTACCATTTTCAACTGCTGTACAGAACATCAACAGAATATTAAAAATCAAGACCTGGAGCAATCTGCAGTTGCTAAACACAGCCTCACAAACAAACACAAAATACTGTTTGAGAAGACAAAAGTTTTGTACCATGCTTGACAAAAGTTTTGTACCATGCTCCTACATACTGGGATTCAGTAATTAACACATTCCCTGCAGCTCGGCCCACCATGTGTCCTGATGCAATTCTTTCCACCCGACTGTCATGAATTTCACTGACTTTCCAAAATTGCGGAAGTTATTATTATATCAGATCCTAAGCTGCATAAGACTCAAAGGTATATATTTATTTACCATGAGGTAAATAATTCATATATGTTATTGCTTCCATTCGGTCCACTGGTGACCTGATAACACTTTTTCGTACTGGTTTTCAATTGTTCGGGTCATCCTGTGTTCCGATAGTTGTGCTGCGCTCTTTTAGCGGCTAACTCTACAGAAAACAGGTAACTTATTGTTATACTTTAAAATACATACACTGTCATTTGTTAATGTTTGCAGGCAAGAAAAAATGCTTTAAAATACACACACTGTCATGTGAAACTTCCTGGCAGATTAAAACTGTGTGCCCGACCGAGACTCGAACTCGGGACCTTTGCCTTTCGCGGGCAAGTGCTCTACCATCTGAGCTACCGAAGCACGACTCACGCCCGGTCCTCACAGCTTTACTTCTGCCAGTATCTCGTCTCCTACCTTCCAAACTTTACAGAAGCTCTCCTGTGCAGGAGAGCTTCTGTAAAGTTTGGAAGGTAGGAGACGAGATACTGGCAGAAGTAAAGCTGTGAGGACCGGGCGTGAGTCGTGCTTCGGTAGCTCAGATGGTAGAGCACTTGCCCGCGAAAGGCAAAGGTCCTGAGTTCGAGTCTCGGTCGGGCACACAGTTTTAATCTGCCAGGAAGTTTCATATCAGCGCACACTCTGCTGCAGAGTGAAAATCTCATTCTGGACACTGTCATGTGTTAGTGCTAGCAGCCAAGAATAGCTGCTTTAAGGTATGCATTGAAATATTGTTTATGGTTTTGAAATGATTGTTTACATTCTGGTGGTTGGCCACCAGTTTTAATGATGTTCCATTGCATGTTTAGCCAGAAATGGATCCATCTGCTTCCAGTAACAAGGAAGTGAAGATGTAGTACACCATTAGATAAGGAGGGACTATGCTACTATCTGAACTACTACCCAAATAAAAGTAACTCCAGTGATGATGTCTATTGTGCATCTGACAATGATTCAGCTTACAATTCCCAAGATTCAAGATCATCTTCAGATTTGAATGTAAGTGATGATGATCCCTGTTCTGATGAGGTTCCTGATACCATATGTAACTCTGATAATGGTAATGAAAATGATATCCCAATTCGGAAACCAACTGGATAAAATATGACAAGAGTAATTTTTAATAGGTATTCAAAAGTTAATATTTCCATCAAGTTTAACATCCCTTTTGATGTTTACAAAATGCTGGTGCCGCAAGACATATTTAACAATAAGGTGAGAGAAACAAATATGCAGCACAGAAACTTTCCAAAATGCTATGCAAAAAAAGATCTCAAGCCAATTGGGTTGACCCTTCTGAGGAAGAAATGGGCAAGATTATTGGCATAATACTAATTATGGGGTTAAATGAGGTCCCAAAAATTTCACTTTATTTGTCAAAGAATCCACTGTATGAAAATAAAGTTATAAAAACCACTATGTCTCAAGATCAATTTCTGACATTTTTACCTTGCTGGCATGTTGTTGATAATGAGGCCCCTAGAAGTGTAAACAACAGGATTTACAAAGTAAAGTTGTCAGTTGAACATCTGCAGAGTAACCTTCAAAATGGTCTAACCCTGGGAACATATGTGGTAGTTGATGAATCTATGATTCCTTGGAGAGGAAGATTGGTTTTTAGGCAGTATATCCCCAACAAGTCTCACTAGTATGGTGTAAAACTGTACAAAATTTGTACAGGGGAATGCTACACGTTTGCCTTGCATATCTATCAAGGGAAAGATGATGAACTGCAAGGTGCAAATCACGCTGGCACTATCACTATGAAAATGTGAGAGCCTCTTTTTGGAAAAGGTCACAGTCTTTATGTTTTGTTTGTGCATTTCTCTAGTGCATAAGTTGATAGATAAAAATATGCTTCTCTGTGGAACAATTTGTTCAAACAGAGCAGGACTTCCCAAGGATATTGTGGAGAAGATACCAAAAAAGGGGGAAATATGTGGAGCAGAGAACAATAATGGAGTCAAAAATTTTAACTGGGTGTGTAAAAGGAGAGTTCTAATGATTTCAATGGTTCCTGGACATACTGATGTTTTAGAGAACTCCAGCAAAAAGAACAGCAAAGCAGAAGTTATAATGAAACCAAAGGCTGTGCTGGAGTACAACAAGATAAAAAAAGGCATTGATCTCAGTGATAAGATGTCCTTATATTATTCACTATTGAGAAAGGGGGTGAAATGGTGGAGAGAAGTTACAATGGAACTTCTACTAGTGACTTCTATAGTAAATGCTTGGTTTCTGCTTTGTAAAAAGAGCACTCTGAAGAGAAGAATGTCATTTTGAATTTTCAAAGAGTCCATTGGTTGGTTGGTTGTTTCAGGGAGGAGACCAGACAGCGAGGTCATCGGTCTCATCGGATTAGGGAAGGACGGGGAAGGAAGTCGGCCGTGCCCTTTGAAAGGAACCATCCCGGCATTTGCCTGGAGCGATTTAGGGAAATCACGGAAAACCTAAATCAGGATGGCCGGACGCGGGATTGAACCGTCGTCCTTCCGAATGCGAGTCCAGTGTCTAACCACTGCGCCACCTCGCTCGGTGTCCATTGCCTTCCATTCATGTCAATATGCTGCCTGTGCCACTCCTCTATCAAGAAAGAAAGCCCATACTTTGAGAAAGCCCATACTTTGGGTCAAATTGAGGGACCAGTAAGAAAATTTCAGCAACACTGTACATTGTGCTGCAAAAGCATTTTCACTCAGGAAGGCAAAAAAGTAGCAGACAACAACCCCAAGAGAGTTACAACCTTCTGCAGTGACTGCCCAGGACAACCTAAAATGTGGCTCAGTTGTTTTAATGAAAACCACATCCAGGAATGACTTTTTAAGATTGCAGTGTTTAAACAGTGCAAAGGTTATGTTAAAAAGTATTTTTTGTATGTTTTTATACGTTGTTTATATGTTCTGCAAATAAATTATTAGGGTAAAATTCTCTTCAAAAATAAAAAAGAAGAAACAATAAAACCAAGAATAGCTCTTTAAGATCACAATTGTTAAAGAGTGCAAAGTTTATGTGAAAATGATTTTTTTGTATTGTTTTCTGTAAGATATTTATTTACCAAATATAGCAGTACAATAAAAATGTCCAACAAAAAAGCATTGTTTTGGGGTCATTTTGGGGTCTAGCTGGCCACTACTGCAGCAATTTACACAGCGATACGTCCTCTTTATCACAGACAGCCCAACAAGCACCTATGTGGTGAAGTGACGTCACTCACAGTATCTGGGACACCGCTGACCTCAGCTGCATTTCAGCAAAGTTTTCATCAGGTCACCAGTGGGCCAATATGCAATACAGGAGGTACATCAAATCTTCTTCCACAGGGAACGTGTTAAAGAGACAATATAAATAAGAATGTGTAAGAAGAACTTTAACCCTGGCAGCAGATACAATCTTAGCAGCGCATGGAAAAGAGCCCTCGATGGAGAGAAGAAGCCTAGATATCCGTCGCAATGTTTACACTACAACAGGATCAGTGGTGCCACCAGTGCAGATTTTAACACCACCTGCGACAGTATTATGTAATTATCGACCAATCATAAGCTGTCTATGGACTATATGAGGACACCACAGCTGCAGTTTAGACAGTCATATGCTCCTGACGAAGACAATGGAGGTAATCATTGAGATCCAAGGTTTTGCCCTGAAATGACATCGCAAGAAGTTCAAGAATGTTTGATACATACTTAGTATCAGTAAAGTTTTCTATGTAATCTTGCAGATCTATTTGATGAGTCATCATGAAAGAACAGAGGGACCTTAAAGAATTGGAGTTACATGACAGTTGACAGTTGTGATAAATAGGAAAATGTGTAAAATGGAGTATGGATGAGTTACTTGTTCAGATGAATAATATGAAGTACAAAGGTAATTGATGTAATGAGGTCAATGATGTTTGGAGTAGATAAGGAACATGGTGGGACTTTTGTGTATTTATTGAGGTGAATGATTCTTATAGGCTGAAGTAGTAAATATTTGGAGTAAAAATGATACTGAGTTGAGATACACATATGTGTAATGGTGATTTATGTAAGCTTAAAGGTATATGGAATAGTATTTTAAGAGCTAGTATTTTAACAATGTTATTTTATTTTTACACAAGTTGTCTTATTTGTATCTATATATATTTACAAGAGGCGTTCAATAAGATATGCAACACATTTTTTCTCAAAGCAGGTTGGTTTTATTCAGGGTTCCAATACACCATATTATTCCCCACCCTTTTGGCTACAAAACCTCATTTTTCAACATAATCTCTGTTCAATGCTATGGCCTTATGACAACTTACTGGGAGGGCCTGTGTGCCTGTATGGTACCACTCAACTGGTCAGTGTCGGAGCCAACGTCTTGCTGCACAATAACCACCTGATCAGCCATGCACTGATTCCTGCGGAGTGCATCCGTCATTGGGCCAAACACATGCAAGTCAGAAGGTACAAGATCCAGGCTGCAGGGTGAATGATGTAGAACAGTCCAATGAAGTTTTCTGCACTCCTCTCGGGTACGCTAACTTGTGTGATGTATTGTGTTGTCAAGGAGGAGAAGTTTGTTTGCATTTTTGTGGCAATGAACACATTGCTGGAGTCACAGTGGTGTGCGGCCAGCACATGAGAGATTGGACAGGTTTATGTGACATTGTTGTGATGATGACAGATGCCCTGCCTGACGACTTACCATGGTTTTGTTCCCTGCCAAGTCTCCGTAGACATTCTGCAAATACCGATGAATATCTGTGATGCTCTGGTTTTCTGCCAAAGGAAACTGAATTACAGCTCTCTGCTTTGAGCCCACCTCTGTTACAGACACCACTTTGAAGGCTACATACAGCACCATTATCCATTGGAACACCACGTAACTATAGTGGCTGAAGTGGGAATATACCATGATGTCCCACAATAAATTCCACATCTTATCAATTACTGAATGCCCCTCATAGATATATGTGATGATGAAGACAGTATGATCATAGCAAATAAAGTGTTACTCATGAATGGCAAAGGAATAGTGATTTAATGATGCATTTAGCTATAAGGATATTTGTAGTGGATGTATTTGTATCAGGCTTCAAAAGTAGAGTTCTGGCACTATTAATTGGATAATGAATACCAACTTCAAGAACACACTGTACTACTCTTACTGGCAATGATAACAGTTATTCAACTACAATACATACACTATGTCAGAGTAAAATAGAATAGTCATTTATTCTGAAATTTTTCTCTGGGCAACCACATGAGTCGCAGAGGTTTAGAGCATTAAGTCAGCATCTACAGTTTTCACTGACCCAATGAAAAATAATAAACTGTCATATAGCTGTATAAATTGATGTACTAAAATTAATATGTTTCATGTCAATAGTTTGGTAAACATAAGAATGGAATAGTTGTTATGTTATTGTATTTCTTCTCTTCCTTCTATGTGTGGTGTCCGATGTGGGTTGAGAATAAATATGATTCAGAATGGTAGTAGTATGGGTGCCAAGCACTCTACTGAAAGGATGGCAACCAAACAGTAGCTGAATATAAGTGAATGTTTTTTGTGGCAGTGCTCCAAAAAAGTTATGTGTTTGATGGCCAAAACAAACTATTGAAGAGAAAGATACATTGTCATTAAATGCAAAATAAAACTTGTGAAAATATTTACCATTTTTCATTAAGATGTATTGTAAATTTGGAATAAAATATTTTTGTAGAGGCAATCAACTACCTCAGCCAGAGGAAATTTATGCAAGATACATTGCAGTTTTAATATTCTTTATCTCCTTTTTGTAATTATTAAGAATTTATTGTTTTATTTTTCGCTTACTCTTAAGATTTGTGCTCTACCAAACATATGATTCGGCAGTTTTGGTACAGCACATAAATGACATGGTAAATGGTAGGATTACCAGTAGTATTGCTAGCAATGGTACTAATACTACTGGTAATTCTATCATTTACTATGTCATTTATGCACCGTACCAAAACTGCCACAACCTATGATTTGGCAGTTTTGGTACAGTACATAAATGACATGGCAAATGGTAGGATTACCAGTAGTATTGCTAGCAATGGTACCAATACTACCAGTAATCCTATCATTTACTGTGTCATTTATGTACTGTACCAAAACTGCCAAATCATAGGTTTGGTAGAGGGCAACTCTTAAGTAATAGTAGGGGAAGAAACACAAATGAATGTCTGATATAGAAAATGGTAAAATATGACTTCTCTTTGTTCTTTGTTTGTTCTGCACATAATTAGAACTGCACATCATTAAATGTTAGTCCATTGTATATTTTATATCCTTACAAAATATAAATTAGCTGATAACGTAACTTCTGCAGTTTTATGTAACCATAGCAATAACTTTTGATGCAAGTACAGTTTACATGAACAAACACAAAAAATGTATTTAATTATTGTAGTTATTCTGTACTCAATAGAACATACTGAAGTATGATCAAAGGCAAGAGTTTCCTGTTATTATTGATAAGTGTGGGAAAGTTGTTTATGAAAAACAGAAACATGTTTATATGACATTAACTGAATTTTCCACTGGCAGAACACAATAATATTAAAAAGGCAAACCACTTCCTTATGTTCTGCAAAATTACATTTATTTCATCACAAATGGGTTTTCAGCTTCTCAGGCAATCTTCAGGTGACAACTGAATGTCGCAAACAGGAAATTGCATTTTTTAGCACTATATGATAAATCTGTATATTTGTAAACTACAAGATTCCTCTGTTTCACATTACAAGTCAATAATCTTTGAATAAAATCTGAATTAAACATTGAAAACTTCAATTTTGCTATAAATTCTGTTTACTTTTAAGTAACAGACATGAAGAAGAAAAATGTTCTATAGGTCCCATGGCCCTTTATATATCCTCATTCTGTTTCTAGACTGTTCACCAGTTCTAGTTTAAGACACTGATCGCATAGGCAGACAAAGCGATCAAAATGAGGTAATGCCCTATAGGTATGCAATACATCTACTGTACAGGTAACATGGTTCCAATGTTAACAGACCATGGCTACTAGGAAAATTACCATAGTCTACACCTACTTATGAAAGTCTATGACAGTCTGCACTAGTTTTCCAACTCTATTTAGACACTAAAGAAGTTTTTTAGGGTGCAATTGTAAGGAATCGGTGATCCATTACTCAGAGATGTCCATTACACGCCCACCCAGGTTGCATACGGAGAGATCGATTATCGAGTGCCAATCACACTGGGTCAGTGACACTGTTGCTCAGTCGAGTGTGGAGTTTGGAGTTGTGTAGCAGTTACGAACAAGTAGTGGATGTGTGTGTCCCCCTCTGCTGCAGGCTGGACCATCAGCAAATCCACATAATTATGCCTAACTGAAAGTGAATATCATTATACAGTGTACTGATTATCAGTGATCTTGTCATCCACGCTGGGCAATGGATTGCAGTGTAGATTATGTGGAGAAAGAGTGTGTGTGTGTGTGTGTGTGTGTGTGTGTGTGTGTGTGTGTGTGTGTGTGTGTGCAATATTTTTGTATTGTTGTCTTTCTGCATAAGAAGTTACAAAATATTACAGTGTAATTAGTAAATTGATGATACATCCAAGTCAACTATAGTATACTATTAGCAACGACTTTTGCATGAATAGTGCTACATATCTATAGAAAGACAACTTGTCTGGTGTAGTGGTAATAAACTATACACACAAACATTCCTTGTGAATCACTCATCTACTAGTGGAAACCGTCTCAAAATTCCTACAGTAGTGCCTGAAATAAGCCTTCGCATACATATTGAAAAATGTGATGGGAGACTTTAATTTATAATATGTATACATACTCAATATGTTAACTTACTCAACAGTAACAAATGTTTGTTCTGACACCCATGAGTCATCTTCCTTTAGTGATTCCACCTGGACTCGACTGAAGCTCATGTTGTACATCTTCTGGATGTATATAGGATTTGAAAGGAATGCTGCATCCAGCAGTTCAGCTACCTCCTTTGCAGGACATGAGGCAGGCAGGCACAGTCCAACTACTATCAAATCCTGTACACAAAAAGATCAAATTACAACAAATAATCTATCAAATATTTTGACTGTAGATTATAAGCTTTTGAATTTGGACACAAATAACACAATTTTAACAATGACAAAAGATATTAAAATGACAACAGGAAATCCTGAAAAGAAGATAGATGATGGTTTCATAGGGAGGATGCAGCATGTTATTTTGGATGGACAGTCAATGACAAGACATAGAAGTAACTTCGGGTGTTGGGACCCTTGTTGTTAATGTTGTATGTTACTGATCTTGCAAACAATATTAATAGCAACCTCAGACTTTTTGCAGATGATACAGTTATTTATAATGAAGTACTGCCTGAAAGAAGCTGCATAAATATTGTGAGATCTTGATGAGATTTCAAAATGGTGCAAAGATTGATTTCAAAGTGGTGCAAAGATTGACAACTTGCTTTAAATGTTCAGAAATGTAAAATTGTGCACGTCACAAAACGAAAAAGCAAAGTATCCTATGACTATACAACCAATGAGTCACAGTTGGAATTGGTCAACTCATGAAAATACCTGGGTGTAAGACTTTGTAGGGATATGAAATGAAATGATCACATACACTCAGTTTTTGGTAAAGAAGGTGGTAGGCTTTCGTTTATTGATAGAATATTGAGGATATGCAATCAGTCTACAAAGAAGATTGCTTACAAGCCACTTGTGTGACACATCCAAGAATATTGCTCAAGTGCATGGGGTTTGATGCGTGGATGAGTGTCACAGAAACGCTGAAGAAACTGAACTAGCAGACTCTTGAAGGCAGCTGTGAACTATCCCACGACAGCCTACTTGCAAAGTTACAAACACTGGTTTTAAATGATAGCTCTAGGAACAAACTACAACTCCCTACATATCACTCTCATTGGGATTGTGAGGACAAGGTCAGATTACAGCATGCACGGAGGCATTTAAACAGTCAGTCTTCCTGCACTACAAACGTGAATGGAGGAAAATCCCCTAATAACTGATACAGCAGGATGTACCCTCTGCCACAAACTTCACAGTAGTTTGCAGACTATAGATCTTTATATGGACTCTGAGAACAAGAGCATTTCCATTTTTCTTGCCTTGATAGATGGACAAGGTTGTATCTTCATAAATCATCAGAGCCATTTCATATATGGATGCTTTTGCCATTCTTACCCATGTTGCTATTTCTCTTCTTGAATAGTTCACTGTGACCGTTGGGATTGTCCCATTACTCTTCCATATGTTAGGCAGTTGTAAATATGTGAACAAGTTAACCGTTATCACATTCTTTCCACTTCTACAAAATGCTGCCATAAGGTTCATAACAATGTCTTCAGAAACAGATTCTCTGGTTGAAGTTCATCCTTTCCCAGGTACATACATCTGCTGAACAGATATTTGTTGTCTACATCCAACCAAGACACTCACCTCAGATATGGGACGATGGAAAGTCATGCTCTTCCGAGCCATACAGATTTAGATTTCCCACGGTTCTCTTACATCGCTTCAGGCAAATCCCAAGATGATTCCAACTAGGTCATGGCCAAGCACCTATCCAGTTCCCTCCATGGAGAACTTAGAAATGTATTCTTAGCAATAACAGAACGCAAAGTGTTTCCAAAAATGTTTTCTTGATTGTTAAAGAGAGAACGGGTCATTTATAAAAATGAGTCTTTCTCATACACATATTAAGATCTTCAGTGCATTGCAGATACTTTAAAGTTAGTGAAGTATTTAAAATTGGGCACTATTAGTGAAGAAATCTGTGTTCCCTTACAACAAACATCACGAATACTGAAGTACTGCACAAGTTATTTAGGGATAAAGGAGACAACTCACCAAAAGACAGAAGTGCTGTGTCGTCGATAGGCTCACAAACAAAAGGTAAACAGCTTGGCTAGCTTTTGGAATACATTCCCTCTTTCTGGCTGTAGAAAAAAAAAATGCACACAAACACACAAATACACTCGCTCACATGCACATGCCTGTCTACCTACATTGTGCTCAGTCAACTGTCAGCTCTTTACTGGACCACAGTGAGTGTACTGGGGTGCGATGGGGGTGTAAGGGAGAGACATGGAGAGAGGATGGGGTTAGAGGGAGGTGTCTAGTGGCTCTTGAGAGAGTAGGGAACCATCTGGGGGGCTAGTCGAGCTGGCAGTCGACTGAGCACAATGTAGGGAGATGAGCTGGCAATCGACTGAGCACAATGTAGGGAGACGAGCTGGCAGTCGACTGAGCACAATGTAGGGAGACGAGCTGGCAGTCGACTGAGCACAATGTAGGGAGACAAGCTGGCAGTCAACTGAGGCCCCACCCTACACCTCCACCTCATCCCAGTACACTCACCGTGGACCAGTTCAAAAATGGCTCTGAGCACTATGGGACTTAACTTCTTAGGTCATCAGTCCCCTAGAACTTAGAACTACTTAAACCTAACTAACCTAAGGATATCACACACCCATGCCCGAGGCAGGATTCGAACCTGAGGCCATAGCAGTCACGCGGTTGCAGACTGTAGCGCCTAGAACCGCTCGGCCACACTGGCTGGCCGTGGACCAATAAAGAGCTGGTAGTCGACTGAGCACAATGCACGGAGACAGGCGCGTGTGTGTGTGTGTGTGTGTGTGTGTGTGTGTGTGTGTGTGTGTGTGTGTTTCCTACACCTAGAAAAAGGAAGTGCATTCTGAAAGTTAGCCTAGCTCCAAACCTTTTGTTTGTGTGCCTATCGATGATACAGCACTTCTGCCATGCAGCAGCCCTGGGTTCTATCCCGGAAGGATCAGAGATTTTCTTCCCTTGGGACTGGATGTTATGTTGTCCTCATAATCATTTGATAATAATTAACACGCAAGTAGCCCGCTGTTGTGTCAACAGGAAAAACTTGCAACTCAGTGGCCGAACTTCCCCTGGTGGGGACTCCTGGCTATCAATGCCATATGATCATTTCATTTCATGAAGAGACCTAATGCACACTGACACAGGACAGCCAAAAGAGGAAAAGAGTGAACTGATATGAAAACTACTACCATATGCTCTGCATTGTATGCCATGGCATAGTGGTTACAGTCACTGGCTGGCAACATATAGGTCACTAGTTCAGTACCCACCTCCTGAAGTTCTTTATGATTTAACATTTCTAATTTCTAGGACTTCCCTTTTTTTACAAATGTTGCAATTTGCTAGAATACTCTATGTATGTATAAACAGGAGCACACACTGCTGAAGCAGTTCTAGTTAATGACCTTGCTCTCATTGTGGTACTTGCTTATGAGTTGTATGAGACACAGTTTAATAGTTTGCTGGAGATGCAGAGTATCTCTGACATTGCCTGCAAAAGTCATTACCTTCATGGGTAGGAATCCAAATACAAACAAAATATTTCTCCTACAGTTTGGATTATCAAGAGAACAATGGATACAAATAAATTGGTGAGACATATGCATATCTGGCATATAGGAGTGTTTTTGGGAGATGCTGACCAGGATGCAATAGAATGGTTATAAGTATTCAACTCTATTGCTAAATACAACAGGTGGGATGGCATGGTGTTTCCTGCCAGTGCCTACTTTTACTTGGACAGTACAGCCTGGCAGTGTTTCAAGAGCAAAGAGCAAACGCTAAAGAAAACATCTGGTGACAATCAGTAGCATGTCCATATAGTTGAAGAACAACTGAAAAACAGAGTTCAACACCAGGCGGAGGTGACGCAGTCACATACACAGAATGTTTTGGTGCTGTATCATACTGTGAACTTAAATATGGTGGATGCCAACAAAGTTTCACACCAAATAAAGAGTGTGGCAAAGGACACTTATCAAGAGCTGCTTTTGGAGTATGTGATAAACAGAGAGGACTTCATCAGGTGGCGACAGCCCACCAGGCAGTACACCAGAACAAACTACATCACAAGATGCTAGACAAATTTTCAAATGTTGTGCTGGTGGCATTCGCTGGAGATCATTAGGACCTTGCATCACTAATACAGCAAATAGATATAGGTAAAAGGCTTTACATTGTCCACTAATATGGAACACAAATGTATTGACCATCATACCCAGCAAGAATAAGGTAATGTCATTAATTCAAGAAGAGGTTTGTTGATCATTGGCACTGATCTCTACAAGACACATGTCAACTGAAGACTAGAGGCAGAAATCTTGGTCTTACATCACAACTGTCAGACAACATCCAAGGTTTTTGGTGACACGGATACAACCAGCTCTCTCATCAATTTGAGTGCCATGCAGAAAAACAGACATTTGGAGAATGAAGGACAATATGCAGTTATGTTTCCATTGGGGGAATCTTGCACAGGTCACATGCTACTGTAAAGAAACAAGACACATGTTTGACGACTGTCATGCCACAAGATATCAAACAAAGGGCAGTTATATCCATGTCAGGCAACTCCAGAAGACTACAACTGACCAGTGGAATGAAGACTGTCGCTATACTGCTCTCCAATGTACTGCTGTCCCTGTACCGCAGCCATTCCCTGTCATCATACAGATATTGCAGCCCTTCACCTGCAAAAAAAAAAAACCAGGAAAACTAACATGGTGTCTATCTATGGAGTAGGCACCATAGCAGATGAAAATCCTCCCTGGATGACAGTTGCAAAGATATCAGTAAATAAGACTGTCATCGGTGATGAGCAACCGGTCCACTAGTCAATTCTGGGACATCATTTTCTGTGATATCAGATATTTCTTGTAGCCATATGAACAAGATTACATTCCAAAATTCTTATTGTGCTGAATGTTGCAAACAGAAAATATCTCAAGCTAACAGGAATCTGAGTTGTGAGACTAACTATCAATGACAGAACACATCCCTTTAAATTTTTTTATTTTACAATAATACAGACATAAGTTGTCCTTGGATGGGACTTCTGCAAGCTGACTGTAGAACATTCGAGCACAAGACTGCAAAGTTACTCCAACAATTTCATGCAATACAACTGTTCTGGCAATTGTTTACCATCGAAGATGTACTTAGCCCACCATCATCAACAACATTTGCTCAAATACCAGTCTGGATGATCAATGTAACAAGGAACTCCTAGTTCAGTATGAAAATTCAATTCAGCCTCACAAAACAAATCTATACACTATCAGCAATTATAATCATCACAAATGGACAAGGAGAGCTCTGGGTAACCAATTGTCATGAACAACTAGAACTCAGCCTGAAGGGTATGTGCACTGGGGATGGCCAAACCAGTCCAGGATGGTCAACTATGTGCCACTGATAGAGGAGGAAGCTATTCTAGCAGTACCAACTAGCCACTAGAGGCCTCTATCATCCAGCTGACAAAAGGTCCATGCACGACCGAGGATCAATGTCAACGTGTGATGGCCATTCTACAAGGGGCATTCAATAAATAATGAAGCACATCTGTGTCTTTATTTTTTTTAAAGCAGGTTGGTTTTATTCACAATTCCAATACAAAATATTATTCCTCACTCTTTTGGCTGCAGTGCCCTAATCTCTGTGCCATGGGATGGCCTTCACCACCTCACTGAGAGGGTCTGTACGTCCAAAAGTTACAACTCTACTGGTCGACATCATAGCCAACCCCTTGCTGCATCAATAACCTTCCCATCAACCATGTATTGCTTCCTGCGGGCTCCTGTGGAGTGCATCTTTGCAGACAGATGAAAGTCAGAAGGTGCTAGATCTGGGCTGTAGAGTGGATGAGGAAGAACAGTCCAATGAAGTTTTGTGAGCTCCTCTTG
Organism: Schistocerca piceifrons; assembly: GCF_021461385.2. Classification (NCBI taxonomy): domain Eukaryota; kingdom Metazoa; phylum Arthropoda; class Insecta; order Orthoptera; family Acrididae; genus Schistocerca; species Schistocerca piceifrons. The sequence goes on along the minus strand of NC_060149.1, from coordinate 418,137,451 downwards.
GGTGTGCAGACTTGTGTGAGGCCAGTTGTGCAGCGAAGTGTTTGACTGTGATCCGTTGGTCACCTCAAATGAGTGTGTCCACACGTTCCAACATTATAGGAGTAACAGTTGCATATGGTCGGCTGGCATGCAGGAGATCGCACAGGTTTGCATGACCTTGTTGTGATGATGACACACCCCTAGCCCAAAGACTCAGCGTGCCTTTGTTCACTGTCAAGTCTCCGGAGACATTCTGCAAGCACGTATGAATATCTATGATGCTCTGGTTTTCTGCCAAAGGAAACTCAATTACAGGTTTCTGCTTAGACCACATCTCCATTACAGACATTGAAGGCTATGTATAGTACGTGACCTATAGGAACTTCATGAGACCACATGGGCTGAAATGAGAATACCCCTAATGTCCCTCAACAAATTTCACATTTTTTCAACCAAAACAGGCTGAGAAAAAAAGTGTTAAATTACTTATGGAACACACCTCGTACAGCCATTTCAAGATTCAGTCCGCTGTGGAGATACGGCAGACCAGGCGGCACAATGTGAAATACCATACAAACACTGGCAAACATCCCCACATCAGTCAGTGCTCACAAAAGGATGTCCCCATCCAACTGACAGATAATTGAGAAGTGGAGAATATGCTGAGAGACAATAACATTCAACTTCGTGTGCATGTGTGCCACAGGGGGAGGGGGGGGGAGGGGGGCATAGGAGAAGAAGATGGTGAGGGCAGTGCAATGCCCTTTTGGGAAGTGTTTAAATGTTTTTCTGTGGAATTTGCAATGTTCATGTTTGGACTAGTCGTTTGCTGCAACTTGACAAAGGCAGGTATGAGGAAGCAACAGAGAAAAGATTTAAAACTCTACTTCACACCATTTTGCAAAAACTCATACATTTCTTCAATACATGTGTGTACCGAAACCTACAACATGGGCAATGGGACTATTTTCTGTGAACTGTGTTATAACTAAACAATCCTAACTTATTTAGGTATTGCTTAGGCTACAGGATATCCCACGGCCCTTGTCCATGGAATACCAGAGCACGCTAAACATGAGTTTTAGCAGAATCAAAACCATATTAATAATTCATTAGAGTTCTGTGCTGAATGAAAAGCTTATGCTGTTAATTCCAAGAGATGCAAGTGCCCATTCTTCTCCTCTCCTCCCTTCCCTTATGATTACATTTGCTGGTGGGCTTAATTTATGGATAATGGTAGGTATATGGCCTCATAGAGTTGAATGATCTCCATAAATAGTCAAGCATTATTAACTGCCTACAAATCATAAGGTGGAGAGTAGCAGTGCCCTTAGAGGGGTTAACAGGAGAAAGTCCCTCTTGTTGACAGCAGGCTGGAGGAACTGCTGTGGAAAAGGAACAGAGGTTACTGAACTGGGCGTGCATGTGTATGCATTCTGGTAGGACATTCATCAGTGAGGTGATTAGCGACATTACTAACATATTTTGAGATCAATGTGAAAACTCCCTCCCTTCTATTTTCACTTTTAGTCATCTGCACACTCACTCTATCACTCAAACTGTTATAACTGTAAATAGGTCACCGTTCTAAAACATTCTTGAATTACAAGAGCGAAGCTTAAAATGATCACTTACGAATTTAAGTCTGGCTTATTGGGAGGGGGGGGGGGGGGGGGGGGAAGAAAAAAAAACGTACATGAAACAGTTATCATGCAACATGTTAAAATCCACTTCCAAATAATTGCTCTTTCAGTACAGCTACTAAAAGTGGGCAACAGTAGTTTCTGGAAATCCTTCTGATGGCTGCCTATACGTGCAATGAGCTATTGGAATATCTGATTTAGTACAGGAACACGTTCCGCAATATCTTCTTGCTCTCTTTAATAACCTGTCACGCCTTTATCATTATCAACTGAAGTGTTCCGAGGTTCTCCACAATTACTCACCATTTGAGCTTCTGCAGTCACAAATTTGTCCCTGATTGCTGAGTATCACTCCTCATTTCACTAGAGAACAGGAAATATTAGTTTTTGGTCTCACAATTGTGAAATAGATGAATCAGTGGCATGGTGGATCACATTTGTAATGTGATCCAGTTGTTCCTAAGTGATGTTGTGATATTCAAATGCAGAGAATTGACAATACAACATTCACCTAACCTCCCTGAGCATTCATTTTGGTGCTTCCATTTGGACATGTGCCCAATCTGCTAGATGTATCCAGATTGAGAAGTTGACATTAAAGCTAAAATCATTGATCACTTCCCACTGAGGCCTGTAGACTATACTGAGATACTGGTATTTATGTAAGAGACCAACACTGTAACAATGTTGAAATGTGTGCTCTGATCAACACTCAGAAGTACCAGAACTTCTAAAAACATAAGGCTGTCAACAACTTTAGCCTTGAGGCAGATGGTAATGGGACATTATGTGCATCTAAGAAGGAATGTATAGGGGAGTTGTGATACAAGCTATATTAGAGCTTATTCATTTAGTGGCACTAGAGGGCTGGTATATACATTATCACAGCAAATGATAGTGAGGGGGAAGGCAAGGTATTACAAATATCTTATGTTGTAAAAAGTGACGGCAGCATTGTCTATTCAAGTGAATAGTGTCCCTGAGAAAAACGAAATAATGAAGGTGAAAGTAAAGTGTGTGCAAATTGTGCGAACGAAATCGTGAAGATAAATGAGTGCATGTCTAGCCTTCACTTAATCATCAGGGCCTTGAGTAGTGATATGAAAAATCTTCAAGGTAAAGAGATTGAACTGATAACTGAAAATGAACTTTTAGGCCAACCGTGTCGAAAGAAGCGTAAAATAGGTCTAAATTCAGTATTAGGAAAAACAGTGACGCTGAGAAACTGTGCTTCGGTACCATCCAGCGCACGTAATAATGGAACTAATATTGAAGGCAATGACAATAAAAACGTACAATAGCACAAATACGAATGAAGTGTGTTATTTTTAACGGACAGCCGCAGAAAAAAGTGACAAGACTTCTCAAAGAACACAGTACATCCTATGCAGCAGATATTATTAAGCCAAGGGCAACAACGAAAAATATTATTGATGTGAATCTACGTGACAAAATGTTGACCAAAAAAATGATTCTGCCCACATAGATTGTTTTCACAAATTATCAGAGAGATGAGTGGAAATAAGCAGAGGTTAATCAGATGGAAGGGGAAAAGAAGAAGAGTTAAATGAAAATAACCATGGACCTTGCCATTGGTGGGGAGGCTTGTGTGCCTCAGTGACACAGATGGCTGTACCGTAGGTGCAACCACAATGGAGGGGTATCTGTTGAGGGGCCAGACAAAACTGTGGTTCCTGAAGAGGGCAGCAGCCTTTTCAGTAGTTGCAGGGGCAACAGTCTGGATGATTTACTGATCTGGCCTTGTAACACTAACCTAAACGGCCTTGCTGTGCTGGCACTGCGAACGGCTGAAAGCAAGGGGAAACTACAAAAAATGGTTCAAATGGCTCTGAGCACTATGGGACTCAACATCTGAGGTCATCAGTCCCCTAGAACTTAGAACTACTTAAACCTAACTAACCTAAAGACATCACATACATCCATGCCCGAGGCAGGATTCGAACCTGCGACCGTAGCAGTCTCGCGGTTCTGGACTGAAGCGCATAGAACCGCACGGCCACGGTGGCCGGCTGGGAAACTACAGCCGTAATTTTTCCCCGACGGCATGCAGCTTTACTGTATGGTTAAATGATGATGGCGTTCTCTTGGGTAAAATATTCCAGAGGTAAAATAGTCCCCCATTTGTATCTCCGGGTGGGGACTACTCAAGAGGATCTCATTATCAGGAAAAAGAAAACTGGTGTTCTACGGATCGGAGCGTGGAATGTCATATCCCTTAATCAGGCAGGTAGGTTAGAAAATTTAAAAAGGGAAATGGATAGGTTAAAGTTAGATATAGTGGGAATTAGTGAAGTTCGGTGGCAGGAGGAAAAAGACTTTTGGTCATGTGAATACAGGGTTATAAATACAAAATCAAAAAAGGGTAATGCAGGAGTAGGTTTAATAACGAATAAAAAAATAGGAGTGCGGGTAAGCTACTACAAACAGCATAGTGAACGCATTATTGTGGCCAAGATAGACACGAAGCCCATGCCTACTACAGTAGTCCAAGTTTATATGCCAACTAGCTCTGCAGATGATGAAGAAATTGATGAAATGTATGATAAGATAAAAGAAATTATTCAGGTAGTGAAGGGAGACGAAAATTTAATAGTCATGGGTGACTGGAATTCGAGAGTAGGAAAAGGGAGAGAATGAAACGTAGTAGGTGAATATGGATTGGGGCTAAGAAATGAAAGAGGAAGCCGTGTGGTTGTTGTTTTGCACAGAGCATAACTTAATCATAGCTAACACTTGGTTCAAGAATCATGAAAGAAGGTTGTATACGTGGAAGAATCTTGGAGATACTAGAAGGTATCAGATAGATTATATAATGGTAAGACAGAGATTCAGGAACCAGGTTTTAAATTGTAAGACATTTCCAGAGGCAGATGTGGACTCTGACCACAATCGTGGACTCTGACCACAATCTATTGGTTATGAACTGTGGATTAAAACTGGAGAAACTGCAAAAAGGTGGGAATTTAAGGAGATGGGACCTGGATAAACTGACTAAACCAGAGGTTGTACAGAGTTTCAGGGAGAGCATAAGGGAACAATTGACAGGAATGGGGGAAAGATGTACAGTAGAAGAAGAGTGGGTAGCTCTGAGGGATGAAGTAGTGAAGGCATCAGAGGATCGAGTAGGTAAAAAGCCGAGGGCTAGTAGAAATCCATGGGTAACAGAAGAAATATTGAATTCAATTGATGAAAGGAGAAAATATAAAAATGCAGTAAATGAAGCAGGCAAAAAGGAATACAAATGTCTCAAAAATGAGATCGACAGGAAGTGCAAAATGGCTAAGCAGGGATGGCTAGAGGACAAATGTAAGGATGTAGAGGCTTACCTCACTAGGGGTAAGATAGATACTGCCTACAGGAAAATTAAAGAGACCTTTGGAAAAAAGAGAACCACTTGCATGAATATCAAGAGCTCAGATGGAAACCTAGTTCTAAGCAAAGAAGGGAAAGCAGAAGGGTGGAAGGTATATATAGAGCGTCTATACAAGTGCGATGTACTTGAGGGCAATATTATGGAAATGGAAGAGGGTGTAGATGAAGATGAAATGGGAGATACGATACTGCGTGAAGAGTTTGACAGAGCACTGAAAGGCCTTAGTCGAAACAAGGCTCAGGGAGTAGACAACATTCCATTAGAACTACTGACGGCCTTGGGGGAGCCGATCCTGACAAAACTCTACCATCTGGTGAGCAATATGTATGGGACAGGCGAAATACCCTCAGACTTCAAGAAAAATATAATAATTCCAATCCCAAAGAAAGCAGGTGTTGATAGATGTGAAAATTACCAAACTATCAGTTTAATAAGTCACAGCTGCAAAATACTAACACGATTTCTTTACAGGCGAATGGAAAAACTGGTAGAAGCCAACCTCGGGGAAGATCAGCTAGGATTCCGTAGAAATATTGGAACACGTGAGGCAATACTGACCTTACGACTTACCTTAGAAGAAAGATTAAGGAAACGCAAACCTACGTTTCTAGCATTTGTAGACTTAGAGGAAGCTTTTGACAATGTCGACTGGAATACTCTCTTTCAAATTCTAAAGGTGGCAGGGGTAAAATACAGGGAGCGAAAGGCTATTTACAATTTGTACAGAAACCAGATGGCAGTTATAATAGTCGTGGGACATGAAAGAGAAGCACTGGTTGGGCAGGGAGTGAGACAGGGTTGTAGCCTCTCCCTGATGTTATTCAATCTGTATATTGAGCAAGCAGTAAAGGAAACTAAAGAAAAATTTGGAGTAGGTATTAAAATCGATGGAGAAGAAATAAAAACTTTGAGGTTCGCCGATGACATTATAATTCTATCAGAGACAGCAAAGGACTTGGAAGAGCAGTTGAACGGAATGGACAGTGTCTTGAAAGGAGGATATAAGATGAACATTAACAAAAGCAAAACGAGGATAATGGAATGTAGTCGAATAAATGGGGTGATGCTGAGGGAATTAGATTAGGAAATGAGACACTTAAAGTAGTAAAGAAGTTTTGATATTTGGGGAGCAAAATAACTGATGATGGTCGAAGTAGAGAGGATATAAAATCTAGACTGACAATGGCAAGGAAAGCGTTTCTGAAGAAGAGAAATTTGTTAACATCGAGTATAGATTTAAGTGTCAGGAAGTCGTTTCTGAAAGTATTTGTATGATGTGTAGCTACGTATGGAAGTGAAACATGGACGATGAATAGTTTGGACAAGAAGAGAATAGAAGCTTTCGAAATGTGGTGCTACAGAAGAATGCTGAAGATTAGATGGGTAGATCACATAACTAATGATGAAGTATTGAATAGAATTGTGGAGAAGAGGAGTCTGTGGCACAACTTGACAAAAAGAAGGGACCGGTTAGTAGGACATGTTCTGAGGCATCAAGGGATCACAAATTTAGCATTGGAGGGCAGAGTGGAGGGTAAAAATCGTAGAGGGAGAGCAAGAGATGCATACACTAAGCAGATTCAGAAGGATGTAGGTTGCAGTAAGTACTGGGAGATGAAGAAGCTTGCACAGGATAGGGTAGCATAGAGAGCTGCATCAGACCAGTCTCAGGACTGAAGACCATAACAGCAACAACAACACTTGGCGATATATAATGAACGAAGAAGGGCTGACAAAAGTGGGGATAAGAGTGTGACAGGTAGAAAATTGTCTGAGAGACAACAGATAGTGGAAAGAAAGATGCAGATGTGAATGAAGAAAGATAAAGAATAGAAAAGGAAGAAAGAGGAAAACAGCAGAAAGAACGAGAGAAAACAGATGGGAGCTCATGAACAGAGAGAAAAGAGAAATACACTGAGGTGATAAAAGTCATGGGATAGCGATATACACACATACAGATGGTGATAATATCGTTTACACACGGTATTAAAGGGCAGTGCATTGGCAGAGCTGCCGTTTGTACTCAGGTGATCCGTGTGAAAAGATTTCCAACGTGATTATGGACGCACAACGGGAATACACAGACTTGGAGTGAGGCGTATGGGACATTCCATTTCGGAAATCGTTAGGAAATTCAATATTTGAGATCCATATTCTCAAGAGCTTGGCAAGAATACCACATTTCATGCATTATTTCTCATCACAGACAGTAGCCAACGGCCATCACTTAATGACCGAGAGCAGTGGTGTTTGTGTAGAGTTGTCAGTGCTAACAGAGAAGCAACACTTCAAGAAATAACTGCAGCAATCAATTTGGGACGCACAGTGCAGCGAAATTGGGCGTTAATGGGCTATGGCAGCACACAACCGACGCGAGTGCCTTTGCTAACAGCATGACATCACCTGCAGCCACTCTCCTGGGCTTGTGACCATATTGGTTGGACATTAGACGACTGGAAAACCATGGCCAGGTTAGATGTGTCCTCATTTCAGTTAGTAAGAGCTGTTGGCAGGACTCGACTATGGCGCAGACCTCTTGAAGCTATGGACCCAAGTCTTCAACAAGGCACTGTGCTAGCTGGTGGTTGCTCCATAATTGTGTGGGCTGTGTTTACATGGAATGAACTGGGTCTTCTGGTCCAACTGAACCGATCATTGACTGGAAATTGTTTTGTTTGGCAACTTGGAGACCATTTGCAGTCACTTGTGGAATTCATGTTCCCAAACAACAATGGAATATTTATGGATGACAATGCGCTATGTCACTGGTTGGTTGGTTCAAATGGCTCTGAGAACTATGCGACTTAACTTCTGAGGTCATCAGTCCCCTAGAACTTAGAACTAATTAAAACTAACTAACCTAAGGACATCACACACATCCATGCCCGAGGCAGGATTCGAACCTGCGACCGCCCAATAAAACACGAGCATTATTGGGAAGTGTCAAAGACGATCTCGGTTTGTGGAAGGCCGGCATATACATGATTCCCTGTGAGTGTGGGATGACTTACATTGGTCAGACAGTGCGCACCATCGGAGATCTTTGCCGGGAACATCAGGGGCACACTCGACTTATGTACCCCAACAAGTCGGCAGTCGCAGAGCACCGTTTGTCCGAAAATCACGAAATGGACTACCAACATAGCAGGGTATTGGCACAGACATCTTAATACTTGGACAGCGTCGTTAGAGAGGCTATCGAAATTCGTACCAGGGACGGACTCATCAACAGAGATTGCGGCTATAACCTCAGCAAGGCACGGGAACCAGCATTGACTCTAATTAAAAAGAGGCTCAGCAAAGAAAACAAACGAGCGACCAGGGCGTATGCGGAAGTTACACCGATGCCACCACAGGCGCCGACGCCAGCCTCTCAACCACGGCCGACGCGCGGCCGCGGGCGCGGACCGTGGAGAGAACGCCTCGTGGGGGGAATTGGATTTAGGACTGCCGCCCGCCCTCAGGAGCTCAGTTCGTCAGCGCACCTGACGATGGCGACATGTCTGATCGCCGAAATATTGTGCCCGTTGGACACTATGGACCGACAGTACACCCGTGGACTGTTCGAGCAAGAAATACGCCTGGAGAAGTTGAAGAATCACAGCTAAGATAATGCTTCTTTCAAGATAAGTCTATTGAGTCAATATGCATATGTCGTAATTGGAGAACCAGAGGAAACTTCAATGAACAGAATTTGAAATGTGATATTAGAAACAGTGGAACAATTAAATGAGACGATAGATGTGTGAATTTGAGGAGCAGAGGTGGAGGCGGAGAAGGAAGAAGGAGAACAAGAAGAAGATAAGTTTAAAGATGCAAAGGGCAGGTGAGTACAGTTTCTTCTACATTTTGTACATGAAAGAAAATTACTAACGACAGTGTGCCAAGACTGTGAGGTAGTCAATACATCGAGCAACAGTGCACACAGGTCGTAGGTACAACACCACAAGATCTGCTCACAAGAAGATCTTTCACAACTGAATACTGGAGGCCATATCACCCGTATGTACAAGTGTTGACTGTTGGCAAGCTCATGGGTCCACCACACACAGAAAGTGGTTACACGGGTATAGCGGGGACTGTGTGGAGGAAACTGAGCGGTTGTTTGGTTCTACATCATCTAAATCTACATGGTTACTCTGCAGTTCACACTTAAGTGCCTGGCAGAGGCTTCATCACACCATTTTCATACTACTTCTCTACTGTTCCACTCTCGAATGGCGCGTGGGAAAAAGGAACACCTAAATCTTTCCGTTCGAGCTCTGATTTCTCTTATTTTATTATGATGGTCATTTCTCCCTACGTAGGTGGGTGTCAACAAAATATTTTCGCATTCGGAAGAGAAAGTTGGTGATTGAAATTTCATAAATAGATCTCGGCGCAAAGAAAACCGCCTTTGTTTCAGTGACTACCACCCCAACTCGCGTATCATATCATTGACACCCTCACCTCTATTGCGCGAAACGAGCTGCCCTTGTTTGGACTTTTTCGATGTCCTCCGTCAATCCTACCTGGTAAGGATCCCATACCGCGCAGCAATATTCCAGCAGAGGATGAACAAGTGTAATGTAGGCTGTCTCTTTAGTGGGTTTGTCGCATCTTCTAATTGTTCTGTCAACAAAGTGCAGTCTTTGTTTCGCCTTCCCTACAATGTTATCTGTGTGGTCTTTCCAATTTTAGTTGCTCGTAATTGTAATTCCTAGGTATTTAGTCGAATTGACAGCCCTTAGATTTGTGCGATTTATCGTATACCCAAAATTTATCGGATTTCTTTTAGTACCCATGTGGATGACCTCGCACTTTTCTTTGTGTATTGCCAACTGCCACTTTTCGCACCATACAGAAATTCTCTCTAGATCATTTTGTAATTTGAATTGATCGCCTGATGATTTTACTAGACGGTAAATTACAGCGTCATCTGCAAACAATCTAAGGGGCCTCCTCAGATTATCACCTAGATCATTTATATAAATCAGGAACAACAGAGGGCCTATGACATTACCTTGCGGGACACCAGATATCACTTCTGTTCTACTCTATGATTTACCGTCTATCACTACGAACTGTGACATCTCTGAGAGGAAATCAAGAATCCAGTCACACAACTGAGACGATACTCCATATGCACGCAATTTGATTGATAGTCTCTTGTGAGAAACGGTATTAAAAGCCTTCTGGAAATCTAGGAATATGGAATCGATCTGAGATCCCTTGTCGACAGCACTCATTACTTCATGGGAATAAAGAGCTAGCTGTGTTGCACAAGAACGATATTCTCTGAATCTGTGTTGGTTGTGTATCAATAACTCATTTTCTTCAAGGTGATTCACAAAGTTCAAGTACAGTATATGCTCCAAAACCCTACTGCAAATTGAGGCTAGTGATATGGGTCTGTAATTCAATGCGTTACTCCTATCTCCTTTCTAGTACATATATTGGTGTGAACTGTGCTACTTTACAGTCTTTAGGAACAGACCTTTCATCAAGTGAGCGGTTGTATATGATTGCTAAGAACGGCGCTATTGTGTCTGCATATTCTGAAAGGAACCTAATTGGTATACAATCTGGACCGGAAGACTTGTCTTTCTTAAGTGATTTGAGTTGTTTCGCAACACCTAAGATATCTAATTTTATGTCACTCATGCTAACAGCTGTTCTGATTTCGAATTCTGGAATATTTACTTCGTCGTCATTCGTGAAGGAATTACGGAAAACTGTATCTAGTAACTCCGCTTTAGTGGCACCATCATCAGGAGCATTCTCATCGCTATCGCGCAGTGACGGTATTGATTGTTTTTTGCCATTGGTGTACTTTACACACGACAAGAATCTCTTTGGGTTTTCTAACATATTTTGAGACAATGTTTCATTGTGGAAACTATTAAAAGGATCTCGCATTGATGTCCACATTAAAGTTGGAGCTTCAGTGAAACTTAGCCAGTCTTGGGGATTTGGCATTCTTCTGACTTTGGCATGCTTTTTTCGTTGCTTCTGCAACAGTGCTCTGAGGTGTTTTGTGTACCATGATGGATCAGTCCCGTCTCTTATTAACTTATGTGGTATGAATCTATCTATTGCTGTCGATACTGTATCTTTGAATTTGAGTCATACCTGGTCTACAGTTACATAATTAGCTTAAAAGGAATGGAGACTCTCTTAGGAAGGCATCTGCTGCTTTAAATAGATATAGTTTGCATTTATTTTTAGTGGTTTTGGTTGATATGGGTTTGAGCCTCGCACAATCACCTTGTGTTCACTAATCCCTGTATCTGTCATGACGCTCTCTATTAGATCAGGATTGTTTGTGGTAAGAGGTCAAGTGTGTTTTCTCAACTATTTACAATTCGTGTGGGATCATGAACTAATTGTTCAAAGTAATTCTCAGAGAAAGCATTTAGTACAATTTCGGAAGATATTTTCCGTGTACCACCGGCTTTGAACATATATTTTCTCCAACAAATCAAGGGTAGATTGAAGTCTCCACCAATTATAACTTTATGAGTGGGGTACTTATTTGTAATAAGATTCAAGTTTTCTTTGAAGTTTTCAGCTATTATATCATCTGAGTCGGGGGGTCGTTAGAAGGAGCCAATTATTATTTTGGTACGGCCGTTGAGTATATCCTCTACTAATAGTAATTCGCAGGAACTATCTATTTCAACTTCACTACAAGATAAACTATTACCAACAGACACAAACACACCACCACCTACTTTATTTAATCTATCCTTTCTGAACACGATTTTCGCCTCTGTAAAATTTCGGCAGAATTTATCTCTGTCTTTAGTCAGCTTTCTGTTCCTATAACGAGTTCAGCTTCTGTGCTTTCTATCAGCGCTTGAAGCTTTGGTACTTTTCCAATACAGCTGCGACAATTTACAACTACAATACCGACTGTTGCTTGGTCGATTCTCATCGTTTCTTTGCCCTGTACCCTTTGAGACTGGACCACTTTTGATCTTTCCCAAGACTGTCTAACCTAAAAAACCGCCCAGTCCACGCCACACAGCCCCTGCTACCAGTGTAGCCGCCTCCTGTGTGTGGTGGACACCTGACCTATTTAGCAGAACCCGAAACCCCACCACCCTATGGCGCAAGTCGAGGAATCTGCAGTCTACACGGTCGCAGAACCGTCTGAGCCTCGGATTCAAACCCTCCACTGGGCTCTGTACCAAAGGTCCGCAATCGGTCCTGTCGACAATGCTGCAGATGGTGAGCTCTGCCTTCATCTCGCTAGCAAGACTGACAGTCTTCACCAACTCAGATAGCCGCCGGAAACCAGAGAGAATCTCTTCCGATCCATAGCGACACACATCATTAGTGCCGACATGAGCCACCACCTTCTGTTGGCTGCACCCTGTACCCTTCATGGCATCCGGAAGGAGCCTTTCCACATTTTGGATGACTCCCTCCGGTATGCACACGGAGTGCACATTGCCTTTATTCCCGTCCTTAGCTGCCATATCCCTATGGGGCTCCATCACCCGCCTAACATTGGAGCTCCTAATGACAAGCAGTCGCATCCTCTGCGCTTGTCCAGACCTCTCAGGAAGACCGGCCACTGCCGCGACAGGCGAGGCCTCCCTTGCTGGCTCAGAAGTACTTTCAGCAGTGGGCAGCACCTCAAACTTGTTATGGAAACGTCAGGGTACAGCCTTGCGGCCAGCACCAACTTTCGCCTTCCGCCCAGGGACTCGCGACCCCGCCATAGTTTCCAATCAGAGTCAGGCAAGTGTCGACCGGCAGGGACGTCCGAACCCGAGGGTACAGTGGCATTGGAGTTCCCAGGCGATGCTACAGGTTCCAGAGGCGCCAAAGTACTCGCCTCGGGTGTCCCAATGTCACCGCGGTCCAGAGCAACAGCCTGGAGTCTGTCGACCACGGCCAACACAGCTTCCAGCTGTTTACGGACGGTGGCCAATTCCCCCTCAATCCGTACACAACAGGCGCAGTCCCTAACCATCCCTAACAATTTTCTCCTCTCTTTTATCTCACAAGCCGTTCAAAACAAACATATGACTGATGACTACGCGAATTTACACGATACGGGTACTAAAAAGCGATGCTACAACTCTCAAATACTATAACACGTCCGAAATTTGTGAATTAAACTATGCAAGTACCCAAAACGAAGCAAAGAAATTAAGAATTAAACTATGAAACAAATAAGTGAGCTAACAGTCCGACTCGCTGCTCGCTGCTGCTTATCCAACAGCGGCAGGGAGCTCACTCAAGGGTCTCGGGAAACTGCAGGAAGAACGTCAGTCTAAAAGGGTGCAGGACAAACGCAGTAAGGTAGAACTAGCAACAGTCGGCATTGTGGTTGTGAACTGTCGTAGCTGTGTTGCAAAAGAAACGGTGAACCAAGCGCTAATATAAAGCACTGAAGCTCAGATCGTTATAGGCACGGAAAGCTGGCCAAAGCCGGAGAGAGTTCAGCCGAATTTTTTACAAAGGGCCTAACCTTATTCCGAAAGGGTCGGTTAAATGCAGCTGGCGGCGGAGTGTTTATTGCTATCAGAAGTAGTTTACCTCGTACTGAAATTGAAGTAGACAGTTCCTGTGAATTAGTATGGGCAGAGATTATACTCGACAGCCAGAATAAATTAATAACTGGTTTCTTTCCCCGACCCCTGACTCAAATGATACAGTCGCTGAACAGTTCAAAGAAAACTTGAGTGTCATTTCAAATAGGTACCCCATTCATACAGTTATACTTGGTGGTGACTTCAATCTACCCTCGATATGTTGGCAAAAATAGATGTTTAAAGCCGGAGGTAGGCATAAAACGTCGTTCGAAATCGTACTGAAAGCGTTTTCAGAAAATCATTTTGAACATTTTGTTCAGGAGCCCATTCAAAGTGCAAACAAACAATCATGAGCAAATGGATGGGAATATTGAGAAACCCCACATTAGTGCAAAAAAATTCCATCGTTTAAGATTATGCTGAAATTCTGTTTTGCTTCTTATTTTTTGTCAAAATGAATTTAGGACAAATAATGCAAATGCACGGTAGACAATCTTGACACATTTTCTTGACATTAACTTAAAATTTAAGTAGCGCACATGTGCGATTTCTCAATAAGCATAAATTCTTACTTAACTCATACTTACTTTAATGCTAATATGGACAAATATCAAACAAATTATTCGTATTTTCCATTTTGTTTGGAATTATGCTCCACAAATGATTATTTTTTTACACGTGGTGGCCAATTATGTATGTCAGAGTAGAAGTTCTGTACGATTTTTTCTTTTGGTGGGAATGGTAGAAATCGCGTCAGGTCAAGAATTTTATTCTCATTTATAGCACAAGATCCTAATAATCTTCACTTTCAAGGCTTGGTAGAATTACGTATGAATCAGTCAGTTAGAATGTGTGTTCTTCTGCTCCATTAATGAATCATTTGGCTTTAACATCACCAAGATGTTCATGTGAATAGCAGGACTGCATGAATTGTGTTACATGAAAGTGATGTTTGTTATTTCTCTGTGTACCCGTTCCTTGAGTTTCAACGGAAATACCATTCTTTTCGTAGAAATTTGGCTGCCATTCCTTATAATTTACCGCCTCTTCTGTTTCTTATATTTTCACTTCAAAAGTCATTTTTTTGTTGGACTCTGTTATTACTTATGCATACTTTCTCAGCAAATATATATACTATCTATCTTTCTAATTTTCCGTTTTAACACGCCGAACAAAGTGGCCTGTTACTGGAAAGTGTTGGGTGATGAACTGAAATCTTCCATGTGCCATAAACATTAAACAACATCTCATAGAAACATGATTTTTATTTTGACCTCCACAAGAACAAGTCAAGCTATTTAACCTGTTGTCCAACATGTTCACTTATATCGTCAAAAACAAATGAACAGACTTCATCAGGGCTTTTTCATGCTATTCCTTCACAACAGAGATAAAACCTGCCTCTTCCTCTTCATAAGTCACGCACATTAAGGGCAGTCACTGAATGCTGATGCAACTGAAACATGTCTTGTATTGGTATCTGAGTCAACTGCAGGTTCTGCATAAAATCGAGAGAGAGGCCTGCAGTGGTAGAATCTGTTTCAGTTTTCTCTTTAACCGCATGTAATTTCCTAAAGAATTTATCAACGCACCTCTTGTACTCTACTAATCCAGTTGTTGCTGGCCTTTTAGTGGCATCATTCAGAGATGGACTTTTGATTTTTTCACCAAGGTCTTCTCATGTGCAACACGTGTCCATTTGTGGTTGTCCATGTTTTAAATTAGAGAGTCTACGAAAATTTTTCAAATAAAATTAATAGTCGACAGTGCCAGCACTTAAAATTTTGAAAAAGCCCATACCTTTTGTACATGTGGAGTTTATCTTCAGTTAAAGTGATACAATGGCGGCATAGCAACACAGGAAATGGCAGAACACATGGGTTTTCTCTGTGTTATGATTAGCCTATATGTTTGAAGTCCAAATTCACAGCTTACTCAGTTTTGTCCAGGAATGGACATGCTGGGTTTCTCAATATTCTCATTCAAATAGGGAGCATACAGAGATTAGTGACTAGAGGGTTGTTGTAGAATGACTGAATACCGTAGCAGCCAAATCCACCAAAAGTAAACCCTAAATACATCTGCTTAAAAAAAGAGATGCAAATTCGCTTGACGCCTTCCTACGAGAGAATATCCACTCCTTTCAGTCTGGCTATACAAGCGTAGGCTAGAGCGATTTAAATTTACAGATACAGAATAGACGGCAATTGAGAGATATATAACAAATAAATTAATAAAAGATGGTACACAAAATAGGTCAGAACATTGTTGCAGAAGAAACTAAATAAGCATGCCAAATTTAAAAGAATGCAAAACTTCGAAGATTGACGAAGTTTTACAGAAGCTCGAAATGTATCGCGAATTTCAACGCGAGATGCTTTTCACAGTTTCCTCAGTGAAAGTCAGTATCGAAATGTGGCAGAAAACTACAAGAGAATCTGGTCGTATGTAAAGTACACCAGCGGCAAGACGCAATCAAAACCCTCACTGCGCGACAACAATGATGATATTATTGATGACAAGGCCATTAAAGCGGAGTTGCTAAATACAGTTCTCAGTAATTCCTTCACCAAAGAAGACAAAGTAAATATTCTATAATCCACTGAAGAGCTGCAAACATGAGTAACTTAAAAGCAGATGCCATCAGTGTAACGAAGCAGCTTGAATCACTTTGCGAAAGAAAGGCCTCCAGTCCAGATTGTACACGTCAGTCTCCTTTCGGAGTGTGCTGATACAATAGCTCCGTACTTAGTAATCACATAAAACCGCTCGCTAGTCGAAAGATCCATACCTAAAGACTGAAAGACGCACAAGTCACACCAAAATCCAAGAACGGAAATAGGAGTAATCTCCTGAATTATCGACCCATATCGCTAACGTCGATTTGCAGTACGATTTTGGAACATATACTGCGCTCGGACATTTGAACTACCTCGAATAAAACGATTTATTGATAAATAGCCAACACGGATTCAGAAAATATCGTTCTTGCGAAACGCAACTAGCTCTTTATTCTCACGAGGTAATGAGTGCTATCGGCGGATGATGTCAAATTGATTCCGTGTTCTTAGATTTCCAGAAGGCTTTTGTCACAGTTCCTCACAAGCGACCTCTAACCAAATTACGTGCCTATAGAGTATCGTCTCATTTTTGAAACTGGATTCGTGATTTCCTGTCAGGAGGGTCATAATTCATAGTAATCGGCGGAAAGCCATCGAGTAAAGCGAAAGTAATATCTGACGTTCGACAAGGAAGTGCTATAGGCCCTCTACTCTTTCTGGTCTACATAAAGGATTTACGAGGCAATCTGAGCAACTGACGTAGATTGTTTGCAGATGACGCTATCATTTGCCGTCTTGTAAAGTCATCAGATGACAAAAACCAATTGCAAAATGATTTGGACAAGATATCTTTATGGTGTGAAAAGTGGCAATTGACTCTAGATTATGAAAAGCGTGAAGTCATTCACAGGAGTACTGAAAGAAATCCGCTAAATTTTCGTTACACAATAAATGACACAAATCTAAAGGCTGTCAGTTCAATTTAATATTTATGGATTACATTTACGAATAGCTTAAATTGGACAAATCAAAGACTGCGATTTATTGGCGGAACACTTAGAAAAGGCAACAGGTCGCGTTTTTCAGGCGTGTTGCGGGGTATTGCTGTGCGGTGTGGGTTCCGCATCAGATAGGTTTCACGGAGGACATCGAAAGAGTCCAGAGAAGGGCAGCTCGTTTTGTATTCTCTCGAAATAGGGGAGAGAGTGCCATGGGTATGATACGCGAATTGGGGTGGCAACAATTAAAACAAAGGTGCTTTTCGTTGCGGCAGGATCTTTCAAGAAATTTCAATCACCAGTTTTCTCCTTAAGAGTGTGAAATATTTTGTTGGTGCCCACCTACATAGAGAGAAATGATCATCACAATACATAAAAGAAATCAGATCTTGCACGGAATGATTTAAGTGCTTGTTTTTCCCACGTATTACCGAATGGAACGGTAGAGAAATAGCTTGAAGGTATTCAATAAACCCTCTGCGAGGCACTTCAATGTGAATTGCAGAGTAATCGTATAGAGGTGTACATGTTCTTGTATCAGCCATATCTAGTGATCAAACAAATAAAATAAGTTTTCTATAGGGATAAAACATTATTCAGCTTTCTATAATACAGTAATACACTAGTGGCCATTAAAATTGCTACACCACGAAGATGACGTGCTACAGACGCGAAATTTAACCGACAGGAAGACGATGCTGTGATATGCAAATGATTAGCTTTTCAGAGCATTCACACAACGTTGGCGCTGGTGGCGACACCTACAACTTGCTGACATGAGGAAAGTTTCCAACTGATTTCTCATACACAAACAGCAGTTGACCGGCGTTGCTTGATGAAACGTTATTGTGATGCCTCGTGTAAGGAGGAGAAATGCGTACCATCACGTTTCCGACTTTGATAAAGGTCGGATTGTAGCCTATCGCGATTGCGGTTTATCATATTTCGACATTGCTGCTCGCGTTGGTCGAGATCCAATGACTGTTAGGAGAATATAGAATCGGTGGGTTCAGGAGGGTAATACGGAACGCCGTGCTGGATCCCAACGGCCTCGTATCACTAGCAGTCAAGATGACAGGCATCTTATCCGCATGGCTGTAACGGATCGTGCAGCCACGTCTCGATCCCTGAGTCAACAGATGGGGACGTTTGCAAAACAAGAACCATCTGCACGAACAGTTCAACGACATTTGCAGCAGCATGGACTATCAGCTCGGAGACCATGGCTGCGGTTACCCTTGACGCTGCATCTCAGACGGGAGGCCTGCGATGGTGTACTCAACAACGAACCTGGGTGCACGAATGGCAAAACGTCATTTTTTCGAATGAATCCAGGTTCTGTTTACAGCATCATGATGGTCGCATCCGTGTTTGGCGACATCGTGGTGAACGCACATTGGAAGCGTGTATTCGTCATCGCCCTACTGGCGTATCTCCCGGCGTGATGGTATGGGGTGCCATTGGTTACACGTCTCGGTCACCTCTTGTTCGCTTTGACGGCACTTTGAACAGTGGACGTTACATTTCAGATGTGTTACGACCCGTGGCTCTACCCTTCATTCGATCCCTGCGAAACCCTACATTTCAGCAGGATAATGTACGAGCGCATGTTGCAGGTCCAGTATGGGCCTTTCTGGATACAGAAAATATTTGACTGCTGCCATGGCCAGCACATTCTCCAGATCTCTCACCAACTGAAAACGTCTGGTCAATGGTGGCCGAACAACTGGCTCGTCACAATACGGCAGTCACTACTCTTGATGAACTGTGTTATCGTGTTGAAGCTGCATGGGCAGCTGCACCTGTACACGCCATCCAAGCTCTGTTTGACTCAATGCCCAGGCGTATCAAGGCCGTTATTACGGCCAGAGGTGGTTGTTCTGGGTACTGATTTCTCAAGATCTATGCACCCAAATTGCGTGAAAATGTAATCACATGTCAGTTCTAGTATAATATATTTGTCCAATGAATACCCGTTTATCATCTGCATTTCTTCTTGGTGTAGCAATTTTAATGGCCAGTAGTGTAAATAAATTAGATATGATGCGACAGGTAGAGCCAGGTGTTAAGAGACATAGATATAAACGCTAAAGTATTCGGTACTTGGTTGTTACTTACAAGGAGTACCCTACATAGGCCACTATCTAAAACAGTCGAAAAGTCGCGGAGGGAGAGAAGGTTGAAAATAAAGGGACACTTATTTTGGCATAGGTGCTGACAATGAATAGTTTCAGAGAAATGACTTCATCAGTCCACTCGTGCAACACTGACGAATTTTGTGACGTCACTTCCTGTTCTTTGACGGAAAGGAGACATCACAAGTATGAAACAGAAAATAACTTGTGTGGTATCTCGACAACGTGCTACGAAACACTGAAACAATAAGAGGCAAGAACGCTCCCTACGTCACAAGCAGAACTTGCGAGACGTCATATTGTATTTGTTGTTTTCAGTCGAAGCCCATATTTGGTGTGTTTTGCATTATAACCTACACCCCACAAATATACACTATTTCTAAGCACCAATACACTGCTCTCGAAAACGCGTCGTTATTGGTATGATTTGATGCAATAATATTACGGGAAACGTCATATTGGTGGTTAAAGAATTACGTATTTAGTGATTTTCGTATTAAATCTCACGTGTTACAAAAGTATGCCTTTTTAAGAGAAATGCACATTGAAGATTCATCAAAAAACGTGTCGTTTTCATTAGGATTTGTAATAACAGAATGTCAGTTAATAACATATCGGCGATTATAGCATACAGAAGATCATAACATAAAATATACGGTCATCTGTTACAGAAGTTCAGTGTAGTGTTGTTGGTAGAGGCTGCGTGTTATGAGGCGATGAGTAATGGATTCGTGTTTTGATATAACCAACTTTTTTCACTTTTGATTTTTATAAAATATTGTGGGACTTTCTTATTAAATTACTCGTATTTTCTGTAGTTTTCGATGTGATGTGCACTCCTTCTCAGGAGTTAAATTGTCCGATTTTCTGAAGTTTTATAATCTGGTGTCCTTACTGTATGGACATGTAACTTTCCTTTTTGTCTTCTAGAATGTTCATGGATACTGAAGTTCTTTTAATGAAAAGAACAACATAACTAGCATATGGACGAGGGAGGAAACGCGAGTTTTAGTGGAGCTTATGCAGGTATTTTACCCACGTACATTTTCGTAAACAAACTGTACGATTTGCGAGCCAGATACAGCCAACATCTGCCGCTGGAGAGCGCTGCAGTCGCAAATCACGTTAACCAGCACATGGGCGCTGTGTGTCGTGCTGTTGGATTTCCCATCCGGGTCCACGCCAGCTGCATTCCATGTGAGGTCACAAGTCAGTAGCGCAGTGGCTGAGAGCAGTTTCGAATTTTTGTACCTTGTGTTTTGATCCAGTTTTATGTACTTTTCGTCACATATCGCGGAATTATGTGGCATTATTATTTTTTGACGCTGAAATACGGTGGAATTAACGACAAAAAGTAAGCATTTTAAATCTTATTAAAAATAAACTTTGTTGTCACACTTACATAATTAACAGTAACTGGAGGCATTGGTGCGATAACCAGGTAAGTCACTTTTACATACTTTCGAGTAAAACATAAAAAACTATCCCTTTATTTAGGACACCAATATACCGTAACAGCTCATTACATAACCAAACAGAGATTTATTATGACAGTTATTGAATTAAAGAAAAAATTACATCAAACTACTTTGTTGTTTGAATATGATGTTAGAGAAATAAACAAGTAAGTAAAGAAACAATAAGTATTAGCACTTTAAAGGCGACTGAATATGATTAAGAATCTGAGAACTAAAAAAAAAGGAAGCAAAGATAATTTAGTAAAAATTATAGGTATGGAAGGTTAATAAGAATTTCACTGAGCTTCTTCCTTTGATGAGCTGTATGTAGCATCCGTAACAGTTCTGTCATAGACCTCCGTAGTATACACTGTCCAGTAATAATAATAATAATAATAATAATAATAATGTCGTGTGACTAGGGCCTCCCGTCGTGTAGACCGCTCGTCTTGTGCAAGTCTTTCGATTTGACGCCACTTCGGTGACTTGCGCGTCGATGGGGATGAAATGATGATGATTAGGACAACACAACACCCAGTCCCTGAGCGGAGAAAAATCTCCGACCCAGCCGGGAATCGAACCCAGGCCCTTAGGATTGACATTCTTTCGCGGACCACTTATTCGCCTTTGCCCGTTGAATCTGCTCTGGGCGGACGTCGTAAGACTTCCGTTTAAGTTCGTTCATGATCTATTAACTCAGTTTCTTTATTGCAGAGGGCAGCTAACCCTCTGACCGAACACGCTGAGCTACCGTGCCGGCGCTTATAAGGACAACACAACACCCAGTCCCTGAGCGGAGAAAATCTGCGACCCAGCCGTTAGGTATGACATTGCGTCGGTCTGACCACTCGGCTACCAGGGGAGGACGAAATTAAACTTTTCGCTCGAGGGATGACTTGAATCACTCAGCTGTCGTGGGCGGACACTATCCCGTCATATTAATGTGACTACCTGTCATAAGTTTCAATAACCAACTTAAGCAGCGCTGATTGTTGCGAGACGAATAGGAATAGTCAGTGAGGTTGTGGAAGATACCGACAGGGATGAGGACGCATGCCCACTCCAATGCCGTGACCCACTGTGCTAGGTTTCGTCGGTTAAGGATCCGGTTAAGGATCCAGCCCGATCGAGATGGTCCCACAGATTCTCGATTGGGTCTAAATCTAGGAAGTTTTGTGGCCAGGAGAGTACGGTACATTCTTCTTGGTGCTCTTTGAACTACGCACATACGCTGCAAGCTGTGTGACACATTGCATTCTCCTATTGGTAGATCCCATCGTACCGAGGAAAAACAGGTGTGGACATAGTCCCCAAGGAGAGATGCATACTTGTGTGGTCCTTTTGCCTTCCACACACCATAATAGTCTCTCCTCCGGCCTGGACACTTCCGACAATTGCTGCAGGGTGTTTACTTGAAGACGTTTCACGCCGGACATGGCAACGCCACCTGTGGAGCATAAAACGTGATTCATCTGAAAAGGCCACCTGTCGCCACTCTGTGGACGACTAGTTGCGTTCGTCGCCGATGAACAGCAGTCAACGTGGCTGCACGAACCAGGCGCCCACTGTGGAGGCCCTTAGGCAGCAACGTTCGCTCAACGGTCATTGAGGAGACAGTTTTGGTAACCCCTTGGTTCATTTGGGTGGTCAGTTGCTCAACAGTTGAACGACTCTTCGCCCACACGCATCTCCGCAGCCGTCGTTCATCCCTGTCATCTATGGCCCACGGTGCACCATAGTTACCTCGGAGCCAGTTTTAGATAGCGCCATTTTACCTTGCTCGGTATACTTTAACCACGGCGGCACGCCAGCAGTTAACTAACTGTGCCGTCACACGTTAAAAGACCGCGCCGTTGCGCGGCATACGTGGTTGAGCAGCTCGGTGTCTGCACTGCGCCGCAAGCATCGCGACACAGGCGCCACCTATCGAATCTGCGCGGAACAGATAGCAGTATGAGGAATATGATTTTGGACGGCGAGCAAGTATCCATCAGGGATAGAGCTCACAAGGGGAGGCCACGATGTTTGGAACGCGGATTTACTGCAAACTTGGTACATTCGTAGTACTCCATTAGGACAACAAAATGTGTAAGCAGTAGCGCGTACTTCTCAAGCGTTATTGAGAAAATCGCAAAATAATTTCGGTCGTCAAACATATACCTGTGCGTGGCCATTTTTACCATGAAGCGCCGGCAGCTACGTAGTGCCGGCGCGATAGCTCAGCGTGTTCGGTCAGATGGTTAGCTGCCCTCTGTAATAAAAAAAACTGAGTTAATGGATCAACGACGAACTGAAACTGGTGTCTTGCGACGTCCGCCCCGAGCAGATGCAACGAACTAAAACAAACAAAATGATATTAAACAGGAAAAAAAGCGTGTTCGGTCAGAAGGTTAACTGCCATCTGTAATAAAATAAACTGAGTAACTGGATCGACGAAGAACTAGGACGAGTGTCATGGGACGTCCGCGCCGAACAATTTCACCGAACAATAAGAAAAAGGTGGGGTTAGCGTCCAAGAAACCCTGTAATCGCTGGTTCGCTGGATCGAGTCCTGCTCGTTAGTTTTTTGTTTTATTTTTTCTAACACAGTCATTTTCTTTACTATTTATATTACAATTGATGTAATGGGAAAAATACGTGTAATCGGATGCACGTTTATTAAATGGAACAATGTTATTTGGCAGACTACAAATTTTTATTATCACAAATAATATAATATTCATAAGTACCGACTAGTAAACGACCAAACGCATAAAGTGATACTGAAAATGTATGCTTGTCCGTGTCTTCAAAATTGTTCGTATTTAACCGAAAGACAACGAGAGATTGCTTCTTGTGAAGACGCTATTAAAATACACTCGATACTGCATGACCAATGATCAGCGCCGATATTCAAGGAAATGCTGCGTTATGCATTGTTCGCTTCCAAATTATCGTCTGAAAGAGAGGTTTTTGAAAATGTTCACGAGGTTTGTTTTTCCACGGAAAACCTCAAATGACCTTGCGTGTGTGGAAACATAGAATTTATTCAATGCAGCTGGTGCCGTTTAACTTTGTTTTTGATGTTTTTACGAAAAATACCATCCCGCAACTTGTACTCGTAATATCGAAACCGACAATTAATTGTACATCTTTCGAAAGCTGTCTGTGCCGGTCAAAACTTGGAGGTAACAAGTCGTTTCGGGCTCCTTCCAGGTATAAGGGATTTCTCAAATCACGGACAAGCACACATTTCCGGTATCACTTTATGCGTTTGGCCGTTTAATAGTCGGTAGTAATGAATATTATATTATTTGTGATAGTATAAAAATTTGTAGACTGCCAAATAACATTGTAAATTTAATAAAAGTTCATCCGATTACACGTATTTTCCCATTACATCAGTTGTAATATAAATAGTAAAGAAAATGACTGTATTAGAAATAAAAAAAAACTGATGAGCAGGATTCGATCCAGCGACCCAGCGATTACGGGACTTCAACGCTAACCACTCGGATGCCGGCGCTTCTTGGTAAAAATGGCCACGCACAGGTATATATTGGACGACTGAAATTCTCCTGCGCTTTTCTCAATAACGCTTGAGAAGTACGCGCTACTGCTTACACATTTTGTTGTCCTCATGGAGTACTACGAGTGTACGAAGTTTGCAGTAAATCCGCGTTCCAAGCGTCGTGGCCTCCCCTTGTCAGTAGTGGAAGCGGCCGTTGGATTTAACTGCACACCGTGGCTTCCGTGGTGGACGGCCACAACAAGGAAGAAGGGTTCTGGCTGCAGACTTGCGATACGGCGAGACTGGTCGCAGTTTGCTGCAGGGCTTTCTGGCTGGCTGTTACCGAAGCAGAAACTGGAGACAGCGGAATTGCCTGCTTGAGTATGTTACTAGACAGGGCTGTTCTCTTGTGCTGGAGGTCTGCAGATGTCATTAAGTGGTTGCGCTGCTCTGTGTATTGTGTGAATTCTGTCTGATAAGCGCACATTATGGAACCAGTACTTGCTTACTGCGCTTGATATGTCAATTCTCGATTCCCTAAGTTTTTCAGATGCGTATTGCTTTGGCCACTGGATTTGATGTCATTTGATTTTTCGTTATGTTCTACGCAATCAATCCGCTCCTTATTTAACTGTCACATTGCAGGTGACGCTTTTATGGATTGTATTTTTATTGCCGGCCGGTGTGGCCGTGAGGTTCTAGGCGCTTCAGTCTGGAACCGCGCGACTGCTACGGTCGCAGGTTCGAATCCTGTCTCGGGCATGGATGTGTGTGATGTCTTTAGGTTAGTTAGGTTTAAGTAGCTCTAAGTTCTAGGGGACTGATGACCTCAGATGTTAAGTTCCGTAGTGCTCAGAGCCATTTGAACCATTTTTTTTTTTTTGTATTTTTATTACAAAAATTGTCTTACAGATTTGAAGTAGAATTTGCTCCTTGAGTAATGGTATTGTGTGTAACTTTTAATATATATGTATTTTAAGTAATTTTTTATTATGAAGCAGCATTGACACTTAATGTGTTTTCACTGTAGTGGAATTTCACTCTGTTACGTGATCATTTTGGTGTTGAGTAAATTCTTCTTGTTGAGCAGCTAAAAATCTGATTTGTTTGCCCATACTGTAATAGTCTTGGTCTGCAAAAAGTAACTGTCTTTTAAATTTCTAAATTGTGCTATTTTTATGAGAAAACAAATATTCAGAACTTCTTTAAACAAAATAAAAATTGTTTTAGCAAGTAGCAAGAACCACTCTCAGCTCAACCCAGTTTTACCACCCCCTCTAGCGGCTTACTAACTTATTCGTTTCGGAAATGCTTCCACCCTTGACCCGAAACGCCAAGATTATGCACTTTTGGACTACAGAGAAATCGCTCCGGTTTCGTGCAACAAAGACTGCACTGTGCCATCCGTGAGCGTTGTAAAATTCCAAGTCTGAGGTTGGCAAATACATGTAAGCAAGTTTCATGACATCTTTATATCACTTTACATGGTTTTTCCTTCGGGAAAGTCAATGTAGCCGAGACTTTCTGAATGACAAAATCATGATGTGAGGGCATTCTGAAAAGTAATACCACCGAATTTTTTATGTGCAAAATTTTAAAACTTTTAAAATAAGGCAAACTTTTTTTTATTAACTTTCTACATCTTTCTTCTTTATGTCTACATATTTATTCCTCAACGTAGTCATCCTGGCGATGAAAATATTTCTCCTAACGAGAGACCAGTCTGTTAATGCCGTCACTGCAGAATGCTTGACTTTGTTGACAGAGCCACAACCCCCACCCTTGCTCGCATCGCTTCATCACTATCAAAGTGAAGCCCTCGAGGGGCTTCCTATGGAAGCAGATTTTCATGTTGGCACATACACGGATGGGGCAAAGTCTGGAGTGTATGGAGGATGATCTATGGCAGTGAACACAAGGCATCAGATTGTTGCAGATGCCGCAACCCTCGTGCGTAGTCTGGCATTGTCATACTGAAGGAGAGGGTGCTCTACGTGTGGACGAACTCTTATTAGTCGTGCTTTCAGTTTTCTTATGGTCTCGCAGTACACCGACATAGTTACGATACACTCTACAATTCGGGGCACTGTAGCGGCACAGGGTCACAACTTGCGTCAGCGAAGTGGGAAAGTCGACCGAGTAACATGTATGACATGTAACACGTATGACATGTAATATGCGAACAAAATAAAACATTCGGAGACATTACTTTTCAGCACGCCCCCGTAGATAAATTGTGATAATGGTGCACTACAGCGAACTACACGCTTGTGTGCAGTGGAGTACTCAAAGAAGCTGTACCGTGAAACAGTAAACTTATCAGTATCAGCACCCTTAATGTTAAACCGTAACAGCATTTCTAGGTGGAACAAGAAGTCTAAAAATAGATCTTGTGTAACATCAGTTAGAGTGAACTTCTTGAATGTATTTTACTTGCCAGAATCTGACTACTATTTGGTGCAATGACAAAGCAAGCCATGGACATATCTGGTACGTGCCCCAAACACCCGACGTCGACAAGTCCGTTTCCTATGTTATTCTGAGTTGGTCCCATGGACAGGTCTCATACTTACATAACAGGACAGAGCGTTTTTCAGATTATGCAATGGTGGTAAAATCTCATAGTCGATCAATTATCGACATAACTTTTTATCGCACCAATGCCTTCAACTGAAAACGTGAAACACGTAAATTCTAGTATTTCAATTTTTGCTTCGATTTTTATTTTTATACTTCAAGAGAACTAATACATTCCCCTTGGCGGTGTCTATCACAAAAGCATTCGAAGCATAAAAATTCAGAGCACCGCGAGCAACGCGCAACGATACATATGCCATAGTCACATCACATTTTTGGTATGAATGTCATCTGGAAAAGTAATCTCGTTAACATTGTTAAATACCGGTAGCTCGCGATAATTTTGCTGCAGACCACGCATTCTCTTTAAAGAGGCCATCAGTATACCAGATTCACCGATAAGCGGCCCATTGTATAATAAGGGATCGCTTTGCCCACTCCTCGAGTCAATAATGTACGATAACGACTCCATTTTTACGTAAGGCATCATTGTCCAAAACCTGATGGTAGGCTTATTGCAAGAGCTTTCAGATTTTGTGGTTGTTGCGTACACATTCTGGTGACTTTCCATTAATTGGTTTACGTCTTGTTGGACACGAGGAACAAATTTTCCACTGACTTATTGGAGAAAAAAAAACTGTTGGTACCAACAGGTTTCCGGAAAGAGTCAATCCGTATTGGTCGTTGTAGGAGTGCGTCAGGTGACTCAATTTGCCGACATCTGTTTCCGTAACTTTCTCACCTCAAAACGATAACATTCTGTTACTAGATATGTGATACATACTGTTTGATCCGTATTTATAACGAAATCGGGATTGATTGCTGGAATTATAGTGCATCTTTGAAGTTGAAACAGTCTTGTTTCCGATGATGCATCAGATTTACGCTTGTCTTTGGTGCTAACGTATTTGGCAACATGAAGCTGTTGAATTTTGCGTTTCTCTTCAAAGAGTCGCGATAGGCGTTTGAGGCTTTAGTAAATTCAAAAGTTTCCGACTGCAGTAAGGCTGTTGCAGCCACTGCCCACTGCAGCAACGCTCATGTAGTAACGTAAGTAACCAGATGTCAATTGTTTTAACCTCTGTAAAACTACCAAACATCCACTAATCGATCATTTTATATTTATCTCGAGTCGATCCGCCGCTTATCACTCGGCTCTTTCATCGCAATAGCTGTTTTGAACTTGTGAGCTTGCGCACCCTTGCATTGCCCACTACAGATTGTCACTTCCCAGGGAACTGTTACCAACTTATTTGTTTGTCTCCAGTTCCGTGGCAAATGTGGTCCTCGAATCCAACAAGACGTACACCAATTAATTGAACGGCATCAGAGCGTGTACAAAACAGTCAAAAAATTTGAAAAATTCGCGAGAGAAACTGATTATCAGTTTTTGGACGTCACGTAAAAAAGGGGCCGTTTTTGTACAGGGTGGCGCAGATGGATCGGGTGGTTTTAAAATACTTGTCAAACTGTCAATTGTAAAGGTATTGGATTGAAATAAAGTGCAAAACGTGTAGTTACAATGGAAGTTTATTAACAAAAAAATAGTAATGTTAGTTTTTAAAAATTACATCCATCAAATGCCCTCCTTCTCGAGCGACGCATTCTTGGAGTCGGTCCTTAACGTTCCGCATTGCCCGCTCAAGCACATCACCAGGAATTGATGTGATTTCGGTGTGAATTGCTGCCTTCAACTCCTGAATGGTCCGGGGTTTGTTCATGTAGACCCTTGCTTTTAAATAGCCCCATAAGAAAAAGTCACATACCTTGAGGTCCGGCGAGCGAGGGGGCCAATGGACATCTCCATTACGGGAAATCAAACGGCCAGGGAACAGAGCGCGTACAGCTTGCATTGATATCCTAGCGGTATGTGCAGTTGCCCCGTCTTGTTGGAACCACATATTGCCCATGTCGTAATTGTTCTCTTCAAGTTGTGGGAGAAGAAAATCTTCAATCATGTTCACATAACGCTGCGAATTAACAGTAACCGCCTGCTCCCTTTCATTTTCAAAAAAGTAAGGACCAATTATCCCTACCTTAGAAACCCCACACCAAACCGTCACTTTGTCATTATGGAGAGGCCGTTGGTGTAGATCTCTTGGGTTAGTGTCGGCCCAGTAACGGCAATTTTGCTTGTTTACGTATCCGTTAATGTGAAAGTGAGCCTCGTCAGACATCATGATAATCAGGTTTACATCTTCCAATAACTCCAACATCTGTTGGCTAAACTGAAGCCTTTGAAGATGGTCTGTTGGGAGAATCTTCTGTACCAACAGGATTTTATAGGGGTGGAATTTCAGTTCTTCGTTAAGAATCCTTTGAAGGCTCCGACGTGACATTCCAAGAGCTTGAGCACGACGTCTCGTTGATCGACGTGGGCTCGCAGTGACATCGCGTCTCACACGCTCCACGTTCTCAGGCGTTGTTATTGTTGGCGGTCTAGGCGTCCATTTTGGAGCACATGAACCAGTAGTGCGGAAATTATGCACCCAACTCAATATCGTATCTCGCTTAGGAACACTACCGCGAGGTGGGATGTTGAAACGCCGGCGAAAGGCACGCGTCACAGCAACAATTGACTCGTTATTGCGTATGAACTCTTCCACTGCGAAAACACGATGCTCAACGGACCACGTAGCCATCGCGACTGACTGCCAGCCTGCAACTGAAACTTCCCGTCCCCCCCCCCACCTCAGGACGAAGTCGCCGAACACCTGGCTCCCCCCCTCCAGACGTACAGTCCACTTCAAAACCACCCGATCCATCTGCGCCACCCTGTACATTATTAACCCATGGGGTGGGTAAAGCAATCCCTCCTTCTGCAATGGGCCGTTTGTCGATGCATTTCGTATACCAATATGTTTATTAAAATTAATTTCGCCAAAGTGGTTGCCGTTCAGTCAACCCTGCAATGTACAGTTTTACAGACTGACGAAGAATTACATTCGCCGATTACAGAAGTGTGCTATTCTCATAACGCATGGAAGTCACAAGTAGAAGCGATGTGTTTGAAATACACGCGTTGATGCATAGTCAGTTACAGACGCCAGCTGTAGAGAATGTTTTGATGTGCTTGGTTTGCCGCAAAAATGTCGCCAGATCGCAAGGTATTTAGCAGCGTTAACGAAGCTGCTTTTCGAAATGGTATTCATACTAAAAAATGTGACGTGACTGTGGGATATGTGCCCCCGCGCGATGCTAGAGGTACTCCGAACTTTTATCTTTTGAATGTTTTATGATACATATCATCATGGGGAATGCACTAGTTCTCTTAAGGGGAGTTGGAATGCCGGAAAATGGAAAAAATTCACATTTTCAGTTTTTAACCTTATAACTTAATTTGAAATTTTCTGCTTAAAATGGTGCAAAATTTGTTAAGAAATTCCAATTGGAAGTATTTTTATTTAATTTTTCAAAATTACATGTGCGCCCAGCAAAGTTACCCATCTTGTGATTTGTACACATTTAAATCTTCGCATTTCCGAAAACATTACATATAGAAGGCTGTGGATTTCACTCTTCAGTTGTAGAATCTTTGATCCTTCCATAGGTACCATTGTTTTTACGACTAGCTGTGTTTATTGTTCAGTTTTTGATCTGTGAGTGTTTGTTTTGAGCCTCGAGTTTAGTTTGTCGCTCATTTGGAGTTTGTTATCTGTCTTGTTTTGACTTTCAGTGGTGAGTGCGTAGTTTCTACGATGCCTAGGAGTGCATCATTATTTAAAAAGCGAAAGTTTCGCGGTAATAGATTTACAAATAACGTTTGTTCAAGTGATTCTGCTTCAGCACCTGTTGATGCTGGTGAAAGTTCTGACGTTTGTACAGCTGAGATGTGTGAAGGAGACACGCCCACCAGTGCATCAAAAAAGAAGTTATCAAACTGTGCAAGTGAAATTACAGATGAAGCTTCTAATGAACAATATGTTTTAGTCGACTTTCCTGTTTTTACTGAGTTTATGAAGAAATGTTTGTGTTGTAATCTTTGTGGAGGTTCTTTTGATATGAACATAACAAAATCTATAGGACTTTCCTGCAAAATTGCTATAGTTTGTGCCAGTTGTGAAAATGAGACCTGTTTTTGGAGCTCTAAAACATGCAGTAGCAATTTGTTTGAGAGTAATATCAGGCTAATGTATGCAATGAGAGCAATTGGTAAAGGACATACTGCTGCTCAAACATTTTGTGCCATAATGAATCTTCCACCTCCACCTGCTAAAATTGACAATTACACTGAAGTGATAGGAGATGCTGTTCAGTCTGTAGCAGATTTATCAATGAAAGCTGCTGCCAGTGAAGCAAAATATATAAATGAAGGAAACCCAGATATCCCTGTTGCTTTTGATGGAACCTGGCAGAAAAGGGGTCACACATCCAAAAATGCTGTTGCTACTGTTACTAGTGTGGACAGCGGTAAAGTTTTGGACTATGAAGTGCTCACTAAACATTGTTACCATTGTGCATCTGGTAAGATAGAAGCAGCTCACATATGTAGCAAGAATTATGAAGGTACGAGTGGAGGCATGGAGGCTGCCGCTGCTGTGAAAATGTTTAGCAGATCAGAAAAAGAACGGGGAGTATTTTACACAAAATTCCTTGGAGATGGGGACTCCAAGGCATACAAAAGTGTTACAGAATCCATGCCATATGTCAATAAGACAATAACTAAACTAGAATGTGTCGGTCATGTTCAGAAACGAATGGGCACTCGTCTAAGGAAACTGAAACAGAATCTGAAGGACAAAATTTTGTCAGATGGTAAAACCATTAGAGGTCGCCTGTCAGATAAAATTATAAATGAATTACAACAATACTATGGTATGGCAATAAGAAATAATGCAAATAATTTGCAGGAAATGAGACAAGCTGTATGGGCCACATATTTACATCGATCATCAACTGATGATAATCCTCAACATTTTGCTTGTCCAGATGGTCCTCAGTCATGGTGCAATTATAGAAAATCTCAAGCTACTGGGGATCCTTATCACCATAAAAATTATATTCCATTGGCTGTTATGGAAGTAATTAAACCAATATATAGAGACTTGGGGCATCCTGATCTTCTGCGAAAATGTCTTCATGGTTGTACCCAGAATCAAAACGAGTCGTTCAACAACCTCATTTGGACTCGTGTACCTAAGAATGTATTTGTTGGGATAAAAACATTGAAATGGGGAGTCAGTGATGCTGTTATTTCATTCAATGATGGTCATATGGGTAGGCTAAAGGTCATGGCAAGGCTCGGCATTGCTCCTGGTATCAACACCATCAGAGGTCTTCAGCTTCTGGACAGCGTGCGAGTAAGGAAGGCTCAGTATGCAGCTGAATTTAATACAAAAAAAGCAAGGGCAGCAAGGAGAAGAAAGCTTCTAGGTGAAGAAGAAGAACTAGAAGATGACCCTGATTACTCTGCTGGACACTTTTGATAATAGAATAAAAGGTATTTGTGAATTTTCATAATAAATTACTTTAATCGCATTTTCTGGCATTTGACATTTTTAGTGTTACATGTACCTTTATCTCATAAACCACTCAACCAACAACATTCAAATTTTCAGAAATGCTGCAAAACAGTTCAAAGAGGCCACTGAACTAGAATCATGACAAGAACTGGCTTATTCTCTGAACTAGGGAAGTTTATGTTATACTTTTTCCAATAAAAAATGGCTTAATGGTAAAAAATTCATAAATACTATACCAACAAAAAGAAAACATTGGTTCTAGTTCAGTGGGCTCACAATATATGCTGAAAACCTCTGCCAGAATTTCAAAGTTCTGAAGATAATAGTTCCAAAGAAAAAGGTACACAAAGTTAGCAAATTTAACATTGGCGAGATAGGGCATTCCAACTCCCCTTAAAGTACCAAAGTGAAAATCAAAGCAAAAATTGAAATAGTAGAATTTTTTTTCCTTTTTCACTTGCTGTTAATTATATAAGATTATGTAAGACGTATGATGACAAAATTCATTTTTAATAAGATTTACGATGTCTGTTACCGCGACAACAAATGAAAAAGAAACGTAAGACGGAACTTGAATAAGGAACGCAAAAACTCGAAACCATGCTCTTAGCCACTGCATTATCGACTCACTTGGTTTTACGCTGCACGAGCAACTTGATGAAGTGCCGTCGAAACTTTGATCGTCATTTTCTGGGAGACTATTGACTGACGCTAGCTAAGACAAAATATGTGGTCTTATGTTTTCACGCTCATTCACATTACGAAGTTTCGATTGTGTCAGAGAGAGACGTTCAGAGGTTTCCCCTTGTTATTTACTTTGGATTCCTAGGTTTCGGTCATTATTGTTGCTGCCTCTCTCAAGAAGTTTTCATGGTGGAATATTTATACATTTCATGAATGTTCTGATGAGAATCTTTGATAAATGAGGTACTTCACTATAATTCACTATTTTTAAGAAATTTCGCTTTTTGCATGAGATAGTGTGTAGCTGGTGACTCTGATTCATGCAAGATGACAGGCAATTGTTTCATGGTTCCATACATTTGTGCAGTGGAGATAAAAAGCTGGATGAGCTGCCCAAATGTTTTAGCAACAAGTAAGAAGGTAGGCAGATAGGAGACATGATATCAAGGGGATTAGCATGAGAAAGTCTTTCAAGTAGTTAGGTTAACTAGAGAAGGAACACTAAAAAAAAATCAATGAACAATAGGGAACTGACGAACAAATACATGTGATAGGTGGCAAAGACTGTTATGTGATGGATGTAAGAAACGCAAATACTGTCAAATAGCAGGTTAAATGAAAGTGGTGGGGTAATTGTTTGCTACGAAAAGTGTGCAAAAACAGTGGAGTGCTAGAATAGGAGGTGTTAGGAAGTAATAAAAATACTAGAATATTGATACAGATGAACCAATTAAAAAACACTGAAAATGAATATATTGTTCAGAGGAACAGAGAACTAGGTTTAAACGTTTTGTTGGCAGTAAGCTCATCAGAGATTACACACTAACTAAATTTACATGAAGAGTAGAAAACAAAGTCGACATCGGCATGTTACTGGCACAAATCTCACATTTGTCTGGAAGTACAAGTTGGTCCATAGGTGAGGAAAAACCGATCTAATCCCTTCAGCCTTTCGGTCTGTGAAACTATTTTTTGGCTTGTTTTCACTCCTCTGGCACTCACCTACTCGCATGAGTCGTATGGGTTAATCCGTGTTGGCACTATGTGGTTATAATTAAAGTGCAACTATTCACAGAGGTCCAGTGTAGGCTCTAATTATCGTACGGCAGCAAAACTAGGTACATGTTGTAATGGGTTAATGAAGAACTGATTTACGCTGAAAAAAATTAGTTCCAAATTTGGCCAGGTGCAAACCTGGCGCTGTGAATGCAAAAAAGACGTATAGAAATGTTTCGATATGGATTGTGAACGTGGCGTGGGCAGAAAAGGCCAAATAACTGAGAAAGGTGTAATGTTGATTTTATTATTAACCACCGCTTACACAATTTGTTCAATATGAGCACTGGAGACGTCGATGAAATGCTGTACAGTGCTAGATTTGCACCTGGTGGCCAAAATTGCAACAAATTTCTTTCCGATGTAAATCGATTCCGCATTAACGAATTAGGATATCGTAGCTGCGTTTTAATTATAAACACCCGGTGCCACTGCAAGTGTTGGCAAGACAACACAAAGCAAATTTAGTAGGTCGGCGAGTGTTGTCACAACAGCAAGGTAAGATACTTCGTTCTTTTTCATTACATTGTTTACATGAGCAACGCTATTAATGTTTTCTTGTCAAAAGAAGTATAATAACCACAACTGTACATTTTTCTTTGTGTTTTCAAGTTATGATGTTTATTGAGGAAAAAATGACAACAATCGCTAGCGTGCGGGTTAGGACTTTGTTTAATAATTCTGAGCTAAGCAATGTTAATTAAACCTCACTTTCATGGTAAAAAGTATTTATTGTAAATGCGGTATTATTACTTTTATTTTTCAGATGTAACTGGCAAACATACTTGGTCCGAAAGTACCTTGAACGAAACGTAGGACATCAGTGACTTGTCTGAAGCTGACAGTGCTAATACTGATCGTCCATTACAACTGCTGGTGAGTGATATAAAGGAAACATCTTCAGAAGAAAGCAGTGAGGAAGCCAGTTGTCTCAAAAGTAGTAATCAATCTGAAACTTTTCATACTGTGGCAAAACAAAATCATCATGAGTGACTCAATCTCTGGGTATATGTTTACAACAATGTGTGTAATCAAGAGAGTCCCACGAAGTGAATCCTCAGTCTTCTAAATTGAGTATGACACAGCAGAGGCAGTTAGGGAGAGAGAAGAATTTTGTTGAGAAGAATTTTCTTTCTGCAAATGCTTTCAATACAGAGATGAAGTACATGTTAGTTTATTCTACTAAGAATAATTAATTTTAATTTGTAAAAATAGGTGATAACTAGTCCAAAGATTTAGGATTTCTGAATACTAAATTATTTTAAGGTGTTATGAATGATTCAAGAATAAACCACGTTTAATATTAGGCCAAGAAATTTCTCTATGAAGTTCTGCTATTTTGGTCAAAAGAATGTGGAACATATTTTTCAATGAGACTGTCAACACAAGACAGTCAGATAATAAGTGCGAATGTTTGGGTGAAGAACGAAACAGTTTATGTAACCTATCACTTACAGATAGAATTGTGCAGGCCTACACACATTAATGGCTATAAGCAGAACAGAGGATTACCATTATTACAGAAGTGTTCCTCTGTGTAAAATTTGTAGTTCTTGGTTACTGAAGAATGAAGTGAAAAGTGTAAAGTGTAAAAAAATGTATAATAATAAGTGTATAAGAATAACACAAGGTTAAAATGCACAGCTAAGCTACACTTAGAGGTACTCTTAAATTGGTGTCATCAGCACTGAACCTTGCTATTATTGTACAGATCTTAATTTATGTTGACATTTTTAACGACAGATTACTAAAGAAATAAGTCAGACTATTCAAAAGTCATTATAATAATAAAATAGAGAGAAACTGCAAAGCTATATCTGTTGAACTAGTAATGGTATGAAAGTCAGTATCAACATTTATGATACTTCTTTTACGTTTAATTAAAAGGTAAGATCAGTTGTGTTTTACCTCATTGGGCAAACCGACATGGACTTGAAGTGTTGCATTGTGCCTAAACGAGGCGACTGAGAAGTGTATTGGGTAAGGTGGCCACGCGAGAGGTGGCTTCGGTAGATCTCTGGAAAGCACCAGTGGTTCACGAAGTGGAATGGTTTCACACTGAGATCTGGACCCAAGCCAGTAGTTGTTGCCCCACAGAAAAGCCGCTCCAGGAGTGCCACTTGCGTCCAGCACTGCAAAGACAAATAATGGAAATCAAAACAAAGCAAAATAAATAAAAAAATAAGTTAAAAAGGAAATCTGTACCAGCTCTCCCAGAAAAAAGTGATAACAGAATCACATGTCTGCTACTGTTGTAGTTTCACTCCTGTACGCCAGTTCCGTATATTGAACACAAATACTGTAAAGAGTAAACGTAACAGTTCACCACATAGGCGTTGAGTCTTCAATAGACACATAAACAAATCTGAAAATATTGTTGCGCTCAGATGATGTCCTTCTTCGGAAATAAGTAATACAAAAAACACACACACATAATTACAGAGAGACTGGGTCTTATTAGTGTAGACTGACATTATTATAGTTGCAGTGGTGATTTAAAATGGTATAAATTAGTGTTCTAAATATATAATTTGGACTACAATCTTCTTCTGTACTACATTAAATTCATTAAGAGTTTTGGGCCTCTTTAGCAGCTGCTGGTGCCTATTTCAGTCCTGGTTAGGACTGATTTTTCGCCCACACTAAATCCAAAACTGTACCAGGTGCCTCTCCTAAGAGTTGTCGGGCGCATCTTGTCTCGTATTTTGACAGATATCTGTAATTTTATTTTGTGATGCGTAGCTAGGGCAAGCATAAACAAATGCAGCTCATGCAGTCTTTCGTGCGAAGTCCAGTGTCAACGGAAAACTTTGGTTTATGTTTTAAAGCACAATTCTATGCGTCCGTCTGCTGAATAATGCAGTAGGTCAGTCTGGGACCGCTCTATCGATGGTCACGTATAATTCCTCTTGAAAAATCATTTTGTTTTTAATGGAAAACAAACCAAAGTTCTTCGTTGACACTGGACGTCGTATGATACACGTGATGAACAATATTTCTTTGGGCCGACTCCATCTACACATTGCAAAAACGAAATTGCAAATATCTGCCCCAAAACCTGACGACTCTTAGGAGAGACATCCTGTATGTGCACCAGGAAAGTCACAGCTGCTTGCAGGCATTTCATCTACATCAATATCTCCATGACTACTCTGCATTTCACACTTAGGTGCCTGGCAGAAGGTTTTTAGAACGACCTTCAAGCTATTTCTCTACTGTTCCACTCTCTAACAGCGCGTGAGAAAGATGAACGCTTAAATCTTTCTGTACGAACTCTGATTTCTCTTCTTTTATTGTGCTGGTCATTTCTCCCTATGTAGGCTGACAATAATAAAATATTTACACATTCAGAGGAAATGCTCATGCGTATGGCACTGTTGGCCGGGAAGCCCCATCCTGGGAAGTTCGGCCGCCAAGTGCAAGTCTTTATTTCAGTCGACGTCACATTGGACGACTTGCGTGCCGGTGATGAGGATGAAATGATGATGAGGACAATACAACACCCAGTCCACGAGCGGAGGAAATCTCCAATCCGGCCGGAAATAGAACCCGGACCCGCTTGCGCGGGAGGCAAGCACGTTGCCACCCAGCTGAGCAGGCGGACACATTCAGAGGAGAAAGCTGGTGAACGAAATTTCCTGAAAAGATTTCGTCACAACGAAAAACGCATTTGTTTCTATAATTCCCACCCCAACTCGCTTATCACATCCGTGACATTCTCTCCCCTATTTCGCGATAATACAAAACGAGCTGCTCCTCTTTTACTTTTCTGATGTTCTCCGCCAATATTACCAAGATGGCCGCCGAGTGAGATCACAGGTATTTTGTTCGTCCGCTAAAAGAACTTATTTAAGAGGAAATAGTGTCAAATTTAAAATTTCTTTGTTTTGTATACTTGATGTAGTGTCCGTTCTTGTCACACAACTGAATATTAGCGTCCCAGTAGCGCTTGTTCTTGAAAAAATTTGTTCTTTAGCTGAAGTCCCGATAATAGCGAAATTTTGCGTGACATAAACACAAAAATTCTACTCAGGTTTTCTTGCTAGTGCAAAATTCGTTTAAAAAAGACTGCTACTATTTTCATCAGTGTCTATTGTCGCAATAAAAATGTAATTAAACGTTTCTAAATCGTATTTAACCAACACATTTCGTATTGTTTACTAGTTAGATAGACGCAATCTAGGCCTAAACTTCCCGAGTTAGGCCGACCGGAGTGGCCAAGCGCTACTAGGTGCTTCAGTTTGGAACCACACGACCGCTACGGTCGCAGGTTCGAATCCTGCTTCGGAAATGGGTGTGTGTGATGTCCTTAGGTTAGTTAGATTTAAGTAGTTCTAAGTTCTAGGGGACTGATGACCTCAGATGTTAAGTTCAAATGGTTCAAATGGCTCTGAGCACTATGGGACTCAACTTCTGAGGTCATTAGTCCCCTAGAACTTAGAACTAGTTAAACCTAACTAACCTAAGGACAGCACACACATCCATGCCTGAGGCAGGATTCGAACCTGCGACCGTAGCAGTCGTGCTCAGATGTTAAGTCCTATAGTACTCAGAGCCATTTGAACCATTTTTTCCCGAGTTATAAACGTTTAAAAACCTGACCAAACACACCTGATAACGTAAATTCTCTAAAAGCAAATTAATTACAAATTCATTCTTCTGTCATTGTATCTCTAAATCAGTAAAAAAAATAACAACCACCGCACATAAGACTTTTGTGGTGTTTTTTGTTTACGCACAGCCAATTTCGCGTCCTTGACAAATTTAAAACATTATTTAAACTTAATTATTCTTTCTAAACTGACCATGAGTGAGAAATGTGGGAGCTGTTATAGGGTAGTGAGTAGAGGGATTTGTTGCCAATCTTGCAGGAAATATTTTCACTGCTGGGGGGGGGGGGGGGGGGGGGGTTGATGCATGGGATGCATTGGGGAGAATGTTGGGAGAACAGACGAGGCTCTCTCCTGGAACTGCAGAGGTATGCGGTAGGAACATTTTGATTGGGGAACAGGAAAGGAAAATCTGTGCCCTTCAAGCACAGTTGGAGGAAGCAAGGAAGGAACTCATAAGGATCAAGGGAGATAGGGGGAGGAGGGTGGTTGGGAACTGGCAGCTGGTAGGAGGATAGGAAGAAAGAGAACGCGATCTGACAGTTTTATCATCAGCATCAAACACAGGTATCTACCACTGCCAAAGTTAAGTGGAGAAGAGCCTCAGGTAGAACTAGGAGCAGGAAATGTGCAGCACACTTCTACCGAGGCCAAGCAGCCTAGGAATATACGAAGTGTTAGGAAGAAGAAAGTGCTGCTGCTAGTTAGTATCCATGGGCGAGGTGTAGGCCCTCAGTTACAGGAAAGTTTAGGGGCAGCGTACCAGGCCACCGGTATCTTCAAGCCAAATGTAGGGTTAAGTCATGTGATAGAGGACCTAGGGTCTTTATGTAAGGCCTTTACAAAAGAGGACCATGTAGTGACAGTGGGTGGGGCGGGAAACAGTTTGGACAGGGATGGGGCATATGACATAGGTGGTGACCTGGACAAGATAGCTTCCCTGACTCATGGTACCAACGTACACTTTGTTGAGCTGTTCCAGCGTCATGATCGACCACACCTTGATGGAGCTGTGAGGCGAATCAATGTGGGGTTAGGGATGTGTCTGAGGACAACCAACTTTGCTCATGTTTCTCTGGTGCCCGTCGGGACTATCAACAGATGGGGTTTCACTGGGCATGGCCAACACCTAAACAGAACTGGGAAGGGAAGATTGGTACAGCTGATTCATGAAAGTATAGGGGGTGGATCTCGGGCCACACATGGTTAAATACCTGTTGTCATAGGTAGGAAAAGTAGGTCTTTTTTAGGATAAATCCAGACAACAGGTTCTTCTGCCTAAAGAGTATCTCCAGCACTTTAAAAAATACTGAAACAATCACTCACAAGACAGATTTTAACAAAGAAAAACAAACCATTGGAAAGAGTAACATGGGGCATTTCACAGACTTAACAATCCTCCATCATAAGATGCAATCAATAAAAAATAAAATACAACTATTAGAAGTTGAGCTCCAATCTTTGAACTGCACAGTAGTTTGTATTCCTGAGCACTGGTGTAGAGACACAGAAATCCAACAGTGTTATCTTTGTATGAAAAGGCAAACTCTTACTGCAGAACTACTTCAAGGGGGGCGGGGGGGGGGGGGGGAGAGGATCATGCATTTATATCAGAAAAGGAACACAGTTCAAATCAAGATACGACCTCAGTACCGTAAGTGAAGAGAAACGCTTTGAAATATCAGCTATTGAATTAACAGGGCTTGATATCACCAATAAATTAATCATTTTCTGTGTGTATAGATCTCCCAGTGGTAGTGTGGACACTTTTTTCAATAAGTTAACAGGAGTTCTAGATAAAGTCTCAAGTACAAAGGTCAGCGTAATTCTGTGTGGGGACATTAACATCAACACTAGCATCATAAATGAATCCAGCAGCACCTTCATAAACAGCCTTCAATGTTTTGGCATGTCCCTATTGGTCAATAGTGCAACAAGGGTTACCACAACGACTTCATCAGTAATTGACCATGTGGCCACAAATATGGACAGGGAAAAATGTGATGTAGCTGTAAAAGATCTCGGTCTATCAGACCATCTCTGTCAAATAGCAACAGTAAAGTAAGGCATCGAATCATTCCCTAAACTACAAGCCTACAAACGACATGTATCAGAAATCAAAATAAAAGATTTTTCAAACGAACTTGAAAAACAAAGCTCGGACGAAGTGTATAAGGAAACCAATGTGAATATGAAATTCTCTAAATTCTCCACATTGTTTAAATTGAACTTTGAAAAGGCATTTCCAAAAGTATGCATGTCTATCAACATCTCACAAAAACAGATGGATAACAGCAGGCATTGAGAAGTCCTCCCAAACACTTAAACTTAAACACCTCCGTTCCATAAAAAATATTCGCAATGATCCAGCATTCTTAAATTTCTATCACAGATACAAAAAGATCTATAGGAAGGTGCTGATTGCTACAATAATGACAAAATAATATATAATACAGAGAATAAAAGCAAAGCAGTCTGGGATGTTATAAAAAAGGAAATGGGGAGAGGCAAACAAAAGCAGAATAACATACTGCTAAGGGAGGGGGAAAAAGTAATAAATGATCCGCAACACTTATCAAGCTATGTAAATGATCATTTTTCAAGTATTGCAGAGAAGTTACAGCAAAAATTCCCCCAAACAAATAAAACACCTGTAAATAATGTTGCACTAAATACAATGATGATACTTTCAACCACAGAGAATGAAGCCAGAAAACAATTCAAAAGCTAAAAAATAAAAAGTCAATAGGCTTAGATGAAGTACATATGTGTGTACTGAAATAATGCATAGAGATTATACAAGGCCGCTTAACAAACATAATAAATGAATCCTTCACATCAGTCCGCAGCTCGTGGTCGTGCGGTAGCGTTCTGGCTTCCCACGCCCGGGTTCCCGGGTTCGATTCCCGGCGAGGTCAGGGATTGTCTCTGCCTCGTGATGACTGGGTGTTGTGTGCTGTCCTTAGGTTAGTTAGGTTTAAGTAGTTCTAAGTTCTAGGGGACTGATGACCATAGATGTTAAGTCCCATAGTGCTCAGAGCCATTTCAACTATTTGAGCCTTCACATCAGGGACATTTCCAGAGCAGTTAAAACAGGCAAGAGTTGTACCTTTGCTTAAGAAAGGTAATGCAGAAGACACAGAAAATTACCTGCCCATTTCCCTGCTGTCAGCATTCTCCAAAATAATAGAAGAAATTATGAAAGACAGATTAATGAATTACCTGAATAAATACAATCTTTTAAGCAAATCACAGTTTGGTTTCCGAAGTGGCCAAAATACGGAGTCAGCCATACTAGAATTCACAAAAGTTGTACATGATGCTCTCGATAAAGACGAGTGTGTCACAGGTATATTTTTGAATCTTTCTAAGGCGTTTGATACAGTCGACCACAAGACTGGTTTCGATCATACCTAACAGATAGGATACAAAGAGTAGAGATAACACATGCTTCAAATGGATCTACACATTTAGTAAAACACTTATCAGAACCAAAATACATTAATATGGTTCAAATGGCTCTGAGCACTATGGGACTTAACATCTATGGTCATCAGTCCCCTAGAACTTAGAACTACTTAAACCTAACTAACCTAAGGACAGCACACAACACCCAGCCATCACGAGGCAGAGAAAATCCCTGACCCCGCCGGGAATCGAACCCGGGAACCCGGGCGTGGGAAGCGAGAACACTACCGCACGACCACTACATTAATATAGGAGTTCCGCAAGGTAGCATATTATGAGCAATACTGTTCCTGATATACATATATGACTTTCCCAGTAGTGTTACTCACGGTGAAAAAATCCTCTTCGCTGATGACATCAATATTATAGTCAATGAGAAAACAAGAGAACTCCTTGCCGAGAAGGCAAATGAAACTCTCAAGGAAGTTTATGATTGGTCAATAAGTAATAAAGTGACATTGAACATAAAGAAAACTAATGCCATGAATTTCAGTTCTGAAGAGGAAAAATGACAATGTTGAATTAAATGTAGATGACACCTCTATAGACTGTGAAATAAATGCAAAATTTCTAGGAATGAATATTGATTCTCAGTTGAAGTGGTGTGAACACACAAAGGTACTTGCAAACAGAATGTCATCAGTATGTTATGCCCTTAGAATCCTATCATCAATGTGTAATATGCAACGTCTTTTAGTTACATATTATTCACATGTACACTCAATCCTTAGCTATGGCATTCTTTTTTGGGGAACAAATGCACAAAATATGAACACAATTTTCAAACTTCAGAAAAGAGCCATAAGAATAATAACCAAACATACTAGTCGAGCTCATTGTAAAGATCTGTTCAGAACACTGGGGATTTTAACTGCTCCAAGTGAATACATTTACCAGTCAGTTGTACACATAAAAAATAACATTGGTAATTACAGTACAAACAGCTCTGCTCGTGACCATGCAACAAGAGGTAGACTCAACTTACATTTACCAAGAAAAAATAAATATAAAACTCAAAACAGCATTTTCTACCAATGAATAAAACTGTACAATAAATTACCAAAAGAGATTAGAGAAATTGCAAAAATACACATATTTAAAAAGTACCTGTTAAGCATTACATTTTATACATTGATGGATTACTTAGCTAAAACAGAGTAGGGGTTTGATAAAAAATGTTATACAAATAAATAATAATAAGAATAATGATTATAAAATATCCAACATTCGACATAATACATTCACTTTATGTTTTTTTCCTTCTTTTTTTCCTTTCCAGAAATAATTACCCCCAAGCTATGCATAGCACAATACTAACTCCTCTTACTCTTTCTGAACTCAACATCTCACTCATTATGGAGGAATGGTGACTCAGTTTTTCAGAATAGCAGTACAGAAAATGACCCAGAGATCATCAGTGTTTGTGTGTGTGTGTGTGTGTGTGTGTGTGT
This sequence comes from Schistocerca piceifrons, assembly GCF_021461385.2. NCBI lineage: Eukaryota > Metazoa > Arthropoda > Insecta > Orthoptera > Acrididae > Schistocerca > Schistocerca piceifrons. The sequence continues at coordinate 418,093,958 of NC_060149.1, read as the reverse complement.
GTGTGTGTGTGTTTTATGTGTGTAGTGAGTGAAGTGTTATGAAACAATGTGTGTATAGAGTGTGCAGTGTCTGATAGTGAGATATGAGTGAACAATGTGGCATTACATTATTTAATAAGTTATTTGTAAAAAAAGTATTGTATACCAGGAGTAAATCTAATTGTAAATCTAATGATTGTCTCTAACTATACAAGTTTGCAGATATATGTGTATACGAATTAGTTTATTTTAAATTGATCTAAATGTGTAAATACTTTGACAAGAGATCTATGGATGAATAAAGCTACTACTACTACTACTACTTTTTGGTAAGAATCCCGGCCCCGGATCTAGACTATTTCCGAACTGGGACAAAAACTTGATAGTAGCATCGTCAAAAATTTGAAAAAAATCGATTTTTCGAAAAAGTTTTGTAGCGCACATTTTTCTGAAGAGTTTGATATATAAAAGATATAGCTTTGACTATCATCACGAATGTAAAATTAGAGAGATTCGAGCGCGCACGGAGGCTTTCCGGCATTCGTTCTTCCCGCGAACCATACGCGACTGGAACCGGAAAGGTAGGTAATGACTGGCACGTAAAGTGCCCTCCGCCACACACCGTTGGGTGGCTTGCGGAGTATAAATGTAGATGTAGATGTAAATATAAGCCATGTTAGATGGTTTTAAGTGTGCCAAAGTGCAGTGCCACACTTCACACAGCATTCTTCTACCGCACGTCACTATATTTCGCTCTGTGGAATTCAAACATATGTATTTTGTAATGGAAGCCATTAAGCCTATATTCAGGACAGTGGAAATTAAAATAACCTGCTCCCAGTCAGACGGTTTGATTTCCTTTAAAAAAAACTAGTAAAGACAAGAGACAGTAAGACCGTACACATTTCTTCAATCCTTAGGTCCCAGCATTTTTTTCTCTCTAATCTTGCTACGGCATTACACGGCGTGCTTTCCTTTCTGTGAAAGAATCTATTACGTCACGAAAGTTCCTCAATTGTTTTGCTACATAAAAAATCAAAATGTCATTGTATAATACTGAAAAAGCTGTTAATACGAATAGTACCCAAGATTGGTGTGGTTTCTCGATTTGATTACGTATGTTTTGTCACTGTCTGCTAGATAAAACGAAACAGGCGTTTCCAGTATTGAAGCAATTGTAACACACTCCAAATAAGCGAGACTGTTTTGGCAGAAATGGTCATTTTTATGTACCTCATTTATATAAGTAACACGACAGAACATAATTCACGAAGTGCAAATATAAAATGTCCATTAGGTCTACCACAAGCAAAAATTTTTATGTTAGGAAATAGTTTCACATTTCATTCATACGCTCCAGATTCTCAAGCACGAGAGCGAAAAGTAGCAGCACAAAATTTTTATATAAATTTGGAATTATCATATCCTTCCAAATAATTTGTGTGATGTCCCCGTTGATTCTCCTTCCTCGCTCTAACAAACAATCTTGTCATCACTAATTCGCGTTTATTCTCCGGTTGGACGTTATTACGTTTTCGTAAACGCGTTTTCCGCGCTGTTACGAGAATAGAACTTAAAGCGGCTGCTAATCGGGGACTGTGCAACTGGTAGAGTAGCAAGCCGCCAAAAATTATTTCCTGTCAAAATTTCATTTTCTCGGATTCATCGAGAAGATAATATATAATCATTCTTACCTGTTATTTCTGTTAGTCGTTTATTTCCACTCTGATAGTCTGAATCTACGTATTTCGCTAATAATTATAAAAACGCTGGTCATCCGTACACCACATAAACAAACAGCGATTGGCATTCTCCCGTTCGGATGAAACCCTCCACACATTGCGCGTTAAACGCCTCATTGGGCCCATGGTACGCTCGCTGTCTTGCAGCATTTGAAAAGAGATAAAACTGCTATTCGTCTGAACTCAGTACACGCCTGCAGTCAGCTACTATCAGTTTTGTGTGTTTTCTCCCCTATTCAAGACTTGCAGCTGTATGTGCTGCCGTGAGCAACGGCCTATTACAGGTGTCTGACTCCGTATGTCGATTGCATGTAGCTTCCTTCGCAATACTCGTTCCTGAACTGGTGCTTATGGTCCTGCATTCACTGAAAGCAGCAATTTAAAACTGTTTGTCACTGACTAGCAGTTCTACCCGGTTCTTGTCGGTTAGGATCGTAATACGATCGTTGTTCTTACACTGTGTTTCATGGCTGTGAGATGTTCACCATTCCTTGTAGATACGTTGGACAGCCCACGTTGGTCATGCGCACATCCAAATACGATAGCACCTTTCTGCTTTTCTGTTTCATCTTTTATTGCACAGTTTCCATACAGATGACTGATACTTACACACCACTTCATTGTCATGACATACGTCATAAGAATCACAAGACAGCCTGCGGGAAGTTCTACACCTTCTACAGCGCTTCAAAGTGACCAGCATGGTCCTAGAAGGGGAATGAATATTATTTCGTCCGATGGATTCAATCACTTTATTGTTTTCAGCATCTGTATTTTGTTTAATTTTAGGAAAACTTTACAATCTGTACTCAACGAGGCCTGGTTGCCTAAGCAATTTACATATGATTCCTGGCCTGAGCATGATATTTATCGCTTGTGTACAGCAGTTCCACATCTTACACATGTAATCTGTCCTTTGCAACTTAATATAGTTCGGTGATACTTGTTGCATCTGTAACAACGCACTGGGCTCGCGATCAGTCTTCTAACTTTACTCCCGAAGACTGATGAAGTTTTACTGAAGCTCGAAATTTAGCACGAACTTCAATGCGAGAGGCATTTAACGGTTACTGACTCGAAATATGTTAGAAAACCGAAAGAGATTCTGGTCGTAGGTAAAGTACACCAGTGGCAAGACGCAATCAATACATTCACTGCCCGATAACAATCGTAATGTTACTGATGACAGCGCCACTAAAGCTGAGTTACCAAACACGTTTTTCCGAAATTCCTTCACAAAAGAAGAGGAAGTGAATATTCCAGAATTAGAATCAAGAACAAATGCTAGCATGAGTAACCTAGAAATAGATATCCTCTGTGTAGCGAAGGAGCTTAAAACACACTTAATAAAGGCAAGTTTTCCTGTCCAGGTGGTATGCCAAATATGTTCCGTTCAGAGTATGCTGATACAGTAGCCCCATACCTAGCAATCACGTACGACCACTCGCTCGACGAAAGATCCATAAAAAGACAAGAAAGTTGCGCAAATCACACCAAAACACAAGAAAGGAAATAGGAGCAATCCGTTGAATTACAGACTCATATCGCTAACGTCGATATGCAGCAGCATTATGGAACATATACTGTGCTCGAACATTATGAATTACCTCGAAGAAAACGATTGATTGACAAACAGCCAAAACGGATTCAGAAATTATCGTTCTTGTGAAACACAAATAGCTTTTTATTCGCACAAAGCAATGAGTGTTATCGACAAGGCGTCTTAATTTGACTCCATGTTTCTAGATTTCCAGAAGGCTTTTAACACTGTTCATCACAAGCGACTTCATTGTTGTTCCTGATCTACATAAACGATTTATCAGACAACCTGAGCAGCCCACTTTGATTGATTGCAGATGATGCTGTCATTTACCATCTTGTAAAATCATCAAATGATCAAAACCAATTGCAAAATGATTTACATTAGATATCTGATGGTATGAAAATTGGCAGTTGACTCTAAAGAATGAAAAGTTTGAAGTCATCCACATGAGTACTAAAAGGAATCCGCTAAATTTCGGTTACTAAACTAAAGGCTGTAAACGCAGCTAATTACTTAGGGATTACAATTAGGAATATGTTATACTGGAACTATCACATAGATGTTTTGGGGAAAGCAAACCAAAGACTGCGATTTCTTGCCAGAACACTTAGAAAATGCAACAGGTCTATACTTCGCGACAGCATTGATGGCTTCTCGGCCGACGATGCGCAGTAGATATAGCTGCGCAGCTAGCCAATGAGCGCTCATTCGGTTTCCACGCCTCGTGCTGTCTGAAGCTCCGTCATATTTCAGAGTTCTACCGTGTTTTACGTGCGGAAAAGTGCGGTTGGCCGATTTATGTTGTATACTGGGTCTTCTCTGAGTTTTGTCGTAATGACTGAAACACTTAAAAGCCGTCAAGTGTTTCACATAGAGGCAAGAGACCTTATTTTAAAAATGTACTCTTTCTTCAAGCGTGAGGCAGTTTCAGGCGAGCCGATCTGCGATGTTGCCAAGGTGCAGGAACGCACTGCAGCGGCCTGTGGCGATATTAGTGTACGAACTGTTAGTCGAGTTATACAAGAGGCGAAGCTGTCAGATCAAGCAGTTGGCAATGTGGTGTTTCGGTCTCCAGGGAAGAAACATAGCGGTTCAAAGAGGGTAACAGGAATCGACGACTTCGATCAAAATGTGTTACGTCGCAAGGTTTTCGAATTTTATGAAAGAGGCGAGTTCCCCATAGCAGTGAAATTGTGCACTGTTATGCACGAAGCTACTGGATTCGATGGAAGTGCAAGATCAATGCAAAGAATGTTGAAGAACATCGGATTTAAATATGTAAAGTCCAATGATTGGCGCAAATTTTTAATGGAGCGTAATTATATTGCTGCTGCTGGGATTACGTTTCTAAGAAAAATGCATTACATCAGATCAAACGGAACGTCAACTGTCTATTACTTGGATGAGACTTGGGTAAATCAAAACAATACTAGAAATTTTATTTGGCAAACAACAGATGAACAAGGCGGTTTGAAAGTTCCAGTGGGAAAAGGAGGGCGTCTTATAATATGTCACGCTGGTTCTGCTGCTACCGGGTTTGTGCCTGAAAGTAAACTTATTTTCAAATCAAAATCAAAAACCACATCTGACTACCATACCGAAATGAATGGAGAAACATTTCGAGAATGGTTTCAGAATCAGCTGTTATAGTAAAGAGACAGATTGCACTACGCTTGTGCGCCATCTTACGGAGTATTGCGGTGTGGTGTGGGATACGCATCAGATAGAATTGACGGACGACATTGGAAAAGTTCAAAGCAGGGAAGTTAGTTTTAAAAATGTTCAAATGTGTGTGAAATCTTATGGGACTTAACTGCTAAGGTCATCAGTCCCTAAGCTTACACACTACTTAACCTAAATTATCCTAAGGACAAACACGCACACCCATGCCCGAGGGAGGACTCGAACCTCCGCCGGGACCAGCCGCACAGTCCATGACTGCAGCGCCTAAGACCGCTCGGCTAATCCCGCGCGGCAGCAAGTTTTATAGTATCGCGAAATAACGGAGAGAGTGCCACGGATATGATACATGAACTGGGACGGCAGTCATTACAACAAAGGCCTTTTTCGCTGCGGCAGGATCTTCTGGCGAAATTCCAACCACTAACGTTCTCCTGAGAGAGTGGAAATATTTTTTTGGTGCCCATCTACAGACGAAGAAATGATCATCATAATAAAATAAGAGGAATCAGAGCTCGCACGGAAAGATTTAAGTGTTCGTTTTTCCGGCGCGCTGTATGCGAATGGAACGGTAGAGAAGGAGCCTGAAGGTGGTTCGATGAAACTCTGCCAGGGACTTACTTGTGAACTACAGAATAATAATGTATATGTATATGTTAAGGCGAACAAACCCCCTCTTTGTACACTGAACCGCCGGCCGTTGTAGCCGAGCGGTTCTAGGCGCTTCAGTCCAGAACCGCGCTGCTGCTACGGTCGCAGGTTCGAATCCTGCCTCGGGCATGGATGAGTGTGGTGTCCTTACGTTAGTTAGGTTTAAGTAGTTCTAAGTCTAGGGGACTGATGACCTCAGATGTTAAGTCCCATAGTGCTTAGAGCCACTTGAACGTATTGAAACTATGTTTGACATATTTTTGTTTTGTGTTTTCTCATTTTACCATTTTGTTGAGGAAATTACGTTTTATATAAATATGATAAATCTGTATTGTTTGCTTCATTTTTACTACAGCATCCCTCGTTTCATGTTACATATCAACAGTTTTCGAATAAAACCCGAATTAAACATTTACAGTTCGAGTTTTGCTATAAATACTGTTTATACTTAAGTAACAAGTGGCTCTGAGCGCTATGGGACTTAACTTCTGAGGTCATCAGTCCCCTAGAAATTAGAACTACTTAAACCTAACTAACCTAAGGACATCACACACATCCATGCCCGAGGCAGGATTCGAACCTGCGACCGTAGCGGTCCCGGGTTCCAGACTGTAGCGCCTAGAACCGCTCGGCCACTCCGGCCGGCACTTAAGTAACAGAAGCAGGATAACAATGTAGTACAAAAATGCTCCGTACGTTACCTGGCCCTTTGTATACATCCTCACTCAATTTCTAGACGGTTCACGGCTTTCGGGTTTAGGGAATCTAGTAAGACACTGATCGCATACGTATAGAAAGGGATCGTTATGTCATTGTGCCTGAAAGGTATGCAACACATCTAATGTAAAGGTAACACAGGTATGATCGTAACTAACCAAAGCTACTAAGTAAAATGCCGAAGTCTATAATACGTGAAAGCCCCAAACGCTTATTAGCTTAAATAAAAATACATAACAGAGTGGCTGATTGCTGTATTTAACAAAATAATTGTAATCCGTAGTCACGGAGGTCGACAGCCAGTAAAATGCATAAATTGTTGACGAAAGTCTGGTTCTTTTTAAGTGTCGCACAACGTCGTACTTCATATAAGTTTTTGTCGCAAAACTGTTGATAGCATACGGAAGACGAAATGGGGCTGCAGAGTGCGGCTCAGTCTGTGGCAAACTTGCAAGCGTAGTTTTTCCCGTCCCGATTTACGTTACCCACTCTCTGCTTTACTTCTTATAAAGCCAACACCAGTGTGTCTTCTGTTACAGGGCAACAGATCCCATTGGTTTCAAAATTTAGTTGGGGTTTTATCGTGAGTAAACTTTCTGGGAACGAGAATGCGGTAATTTAGCTCATGCTACAAACGAGACTTGATGACACTTTTAAAAATAAACAAATAATCTGTTTTAAACAAAGACAGACAGTCATTTACGCAGGTTGGCTATTTTCTTCTACGAAAGGAAAAACTTACTATACAGGGTGTTACAAAAAGGTACGGCCAAACTTTCAGGAAACATTCCTCACACACAAAGAAAGAAAATATGTTATATGGACATGAGTCCGGAAACGCTTACTTTCCATGTTAGAGCTCATTTTATTACTTCTCTTCAAATCACATTAATCATGGAATGGAAACACACAGCAACAGAACGTACCAGCGTGACTTCAAACATTTTGTTACAGGAAATGTTCAAAATGTCCTCCGTTAGCGAGGATACATGCATCCACCCACCGTCGCATGGAATCCCTGACGCGCTGATGCAGCCCTGGAGAATGGCGTATTGTATCACAGCCGCCCACAATACGAGCACGAAGAGTCTCTACATTTGGTACATGGGTTGCGTAGACAAGAGCTTTCAAATGCCCCCGTAAATGAAAGTCAAGAGGGTTGAGGCCAGGAGAGCTTGGAGGCCATGGAATTGGTCCGCCTCTACCAATCCATCGGTCACCGAATCTGTTCTTGAGAAGCGTACGAACACTTCGACTGAAATGTGCAGGAGCTCCATCGTGCATGAACCACATGTTGTGTCGTACTTGTAAAGGCACATGTTCTAGCAGCACAGGTAGAGTATCCCGTATGAAATCATGATAACGTGCTTCATTGAGCGTAGGTGGAAGAACATGGGGCCCAATCAAGACACCACCAACAATGCTTACCCAAACGTTCACAGAAAATCTGTGTTGATGAAGTGATTGCACAATTGCGTGCGAATTCTCGTCAGCCCACACATGTTGATTGTGAAAATTTACAATTTGATCACGTTGGAGTGAAGCCTCATCCGTAAGGAGAACATTTGCACTGAAATGAGGATTGATACATTGTTGGATGAACCATTCGCAGAAGTGTACCCGTGGAGGCCAATCAGCTGCTGATAGTGCCTGCACACGCTGTACATGGTACGGAAACAACTGGTTCTCCCGTAGCACTCTCCATACAGTGACGTGATCAACGTTACCTTGTACAGCAGCAACTTCTCTGACGCTGACATTAGGGTTATCGTCAACTGCACGAAGAATTGCCTCGTCCATTGCAGGTGTCCTCGTCGTTCTAGGTCTCCCCCAGTCGCGAGTCATAGGCTGAAATGTTCCGTGCTCCCTAAGACGCCGATCAATTGCTTCGAACGTCTTCCTGTCGGGACACCTTCGTTCTGGAAATCTGTCTCGATACAAACGTACCGCGCCACGGCTATTGCCCCTTGCTAATCCATACATCTAATGGGCATCTGCCAACTCCGCATTTGTAAGCATTGCACTGACTGCAAAACCACGTTCGTGATGAACACTAACCTGTTGATGCTACGTAGTGATGTGCTTGATGCTAGTACTGTAGAGCAATGAGTCGCATGTCAACACAAGCGCCGAAGTCAACATTACCTTCCTTCAATTGGGCCAGCTGGAGGTGAATCGAGGAAGTACAGGCCGGCTGGAGTGGCCGAGCGGTTCTAGGCGCTTCAGTCTGGAACCGCGCGACCGCTACGGTCGCAGGTTCGAATCCTGCCTCGGGCATGGATGTGTGTGATGTCCTTAGGTTAGTTAAGTTTACTTAGTTCTAAGTTCTAGGGGACTGATGACCTCAGACGTTAAGTCCCATAGTGTTCAGAGCCATTTGAACCATTTTTGAGGAAGTACAGTACATACTGACGAAACTAAAATGAGCTCTAACATGGAAATTAAGCGTTTCCGGACACATGTCCACATAACATCTTTTCTTTATTTGTGTGTGAGGAATGTTTCCTGAAAGTTTGGCTGTACCTTTTTGTAACACCCTGTATAGCGACTTCATGTAATCCCCATTGTGCAACAAGAGTGGCGCACTGCCAGAAGAGAGTACATGTCTCCGTTTTACTGCAGAGACAGTTCTGCTGCGGAACGGATAGGTGCATCACAGTGTACGACTGAAATGACGCGATAATTGGAAACGTACACCAAACTTGAAGTGCGTAGGAGAGTACGATTTTTGTGGGCAAAGCTTCCAAATTGCACACAGATTCACCGTGAAATCTAGCGGTGTATGGACAAAATGCAATGTCGCGTTCTGCTGTAGTGAAATGGTGCCGACAGTTTGACCAAGACCGCACAGACGTGGCTGATACAGATCGGGAAGTCCAGATCTTGCACCATGTGATTTCCGTCTTTTCGGTAAGTTTAAGGAACATCTGGGGCATTATTTTCTAACGATGAGAACGTTCACACAGCGTTGCTCGAATAACTCCGTGACCAAGGAGCAGATTTTTATCATCGAGGAATTGAAAGAATGGTAGAAAATTGAGACCATTCTTTACAAAGACATGTTGATTATACTAAAAAACAGTGTCATGTAACCTGTCTGTGTGATTTTAACGTGAAGTACAGCATTCAATGAAAGTGACTTATGTGTAACTTTCTTTTTTAAGTCCCATTGTATAAACTACTGCGTAACTTAAATGCTGTGGCTGTTTTGTGATGCAGAAGATGTGTAAAATGCGGGAGCAATCTACCAAAATGCAATTATGGTTCATTTATTTAAAACACCGTTACCTGCTTCAAATTTTTAAAATTCAACTTCAGACGTCTCACACATCTTTCGCACATCGCTCATTTTATGTAGACGGTGTTTGTCGGTATCGCTGTTATTAAGAACCGTTCTACTCGGACGTCGTTCGTTACAGAAATTAAACGGTCGCCACCTCTGTTGTTCGTGATATGAATGGTACTTTTAAGGTGATAAGCTTGGCATACGCTTGACGATATGGACGAAAGAATGCTGAATCTACTTATTTGAATTTCAACATCCATGCGTCTTGATCGAGTTACCATGAACACGGCACTGGAGCAGATATTCCAAAGATAGTTGGGCGATGGAGACTGTACTTGAAGAAATCTGTCACTAATAAGGGAAACGTTTGAGACTGATTTATGTAAGTCTAGCATGAGAAATGTAACATACGTAGTATCTAAAGCTTCCGATGCTAATATTACTTTCGTAGTTTTTTCATTCCTACCAAACTTTCCTTAGCTAAAGTGACCAGGATTTCATCCTTTCGTCGGCCAGTCATATAGCGAGCATTTCATTATGAAACAACTTGTATACGAAATCTATTAAAGGCTATAATTAGATAAGGTAAAAGAAAGATGGAGAAATATTAGGATTTAACGTCCCGTCGACGACGAAGTCATTAGACTGAGCAAAGATGGGGATGGAAATCAACTGCGTTCTTTTCAAAGGAACAATTGAGATATTCGCCTTTATTGATTTAGGAAACCCTTAGGAAACTTAAATTTGGGTGGTCAAACAGGGGTCTGACTCCCACTGCTCCCAAATGTATGTTGTATTAACCAATGTGAGAGTTTGAAGTTTGTGTGAAAACAATAAGAGAATTCTTTCTCACTATTTCGTTGGGATTTAACCTTCGATAAAAGTCTAGTCTACTGTAACGAATAGCTCTCTCGGTTTCACAAGGCTGCTGAAAAAAACTGTTCATTTTTTTCCGGGTCTCCGACGGCGTGGACGTGTGTTACTTCCAGCCAAATTAATAAATAGATGTTCAGATACATTTTCTCAACACTGCAGCATGTTGAGACAAAAATCTCTCTAGATGTTCTCAACTGAATATAGGGCTGTTTTCTGATTAACCTTTTAGTCTCTGCAACGCCTTAAGGGCTAGACAAAAACTGTGACTCGACTCTTTTTCTGAACACCATTGTATACTCTACTCATGATGAGTGGCCCGTCATAGCCTAGGGCAAATTACTTGTCAAGATCCTGTCCCTATCGTCCTATAGATTCAGTTAACACCGGTGTTCGGAGCCGGCTGTGGTGGCCGTGCGGTTCTAGGCGCTGCAGTCCGGAACCGCGGGATTGCTACGGTCGCAGGTTCGAATCCTGCCTCGGGTATGGATGTGTGTGACGTCCTTAGGTTAGATAGGTTTAAGTAGTTCTAAGTTCTAGGGGACTGATGACGTAAGATGTTAAGTCCCATAGTGCTCAGAGCCATTTGAACCGGTGTTCTCGACTGATCTTTGACCTGAGTAAAGCAGACAAATGATTTTCATATATCTCAATAGAGAGCAATAAAATTACTATTATGGCTGCTCCCCAATCCCAGTTTATTCTGTAATGTACAATTAGTGAAACCTGGTTATCGCCGGAAACCAATCTATCATTCACTGGATACCAAGTTATCGGAGCCAACAGAAGAGATGGTTTTGGAAGATCTGCACTGCTTATCCGAAATGACATTGCATACGATTGCATACCATTATTCTTGCTCTTCGGTACAGTGGAACAAATCTCTTCTACTACAAACTCTTTGCTTTCCATATTTTGAGAGGTTGTGGTGTGGACCAAAAAAAGAAACAAAGTCTCGTAAATATGGGTTCTAAAGTGCATACCTTGAGAGCTGTGAACACTTGTTCATCTTTGCTACTGTGAAACACAACTCTTCTGGTGGACAAGTGCTCGAAAGCATGCACAGCCCAAGTTTGCTAGACTCCTTTATTTCTTTGGTTTGGTTCATACTACTTCCTCCCAAAATATGGAAAGCAAAGAGCTTGCAATAGAAGGGATTTGTTTCACAGTTTCGAAGATGAAGAAGCGCACATTGCTCTTAAGGTTTGCATTTTAGAGCCCATGTTCGCTAGACTTTCTTTGCTTCTAGTGGATGTTCCTGTTATATCACTGAATGTTGACCATTCCTCATCGGATCACCTATGTACTACCGTATCCAGAGTCTTATAGGCATTAATTAACTTATACTTTAATCAACTTTTTCTCATTATAGCACTGGCGTTCTCATATTTATCCATACATTCTCCAGTATCTAGTTAAAAGTCGCATGTGCAGCACCTGCAGACCATCCCAACGCTTTGGCATCTCTTCTGTATCAAATCGTCACAATGGAAGTACAAATTAACTACTTTAAGATACGGTATATAGGATCGTCAGACGATTTCGTTTTTATAAACATTATTCAAAACACCAGAAGCACAGATAAATTTTTTCTAGAGTTCAATATTAACTTCTCTGCAAGTATAAATTACAGTCGCTTGCTCGCGTCCGACTATATATGCAGGCTAACCTTAGAAACTACTTTAATAATTTTGATCTGGTTATGACTAATTTGTACACTGATACACGAGGAAAGTTTCCGCCATAGGTTTGAGATGAGATGAAGTCCCATACTCGTTGACAGAGCGTAGGGGAACAATGCGGGAGACCCGCGCCGCCGTACTACGCATGGTCCTGGTGGAGGTGGTTTGCCATTGCCTTCTTCCGACCATAATGGGGATGAGTGATGATGATGAAAACGACACAACAACATCCAGTCATCACGAGGCAGGTGGAAATCCCTGACCCCGCCGGGAATCGAACCCGACACCCTCTGCTCACGAAGCGAGAACGCTACCGTGAGACCACGCGCTGCGGACCGCAATACGTTTAGAGAGCAGCAATGCCTCGAGAATTCAGCACACAGGACCAGATTTGCATCTGCTGTGGTGGTCGCCGGCACGGTTACCTCTCAATTACGTGTTTCGAAATATAACAATTTCAGACTGCCAATTTCTGCTTTCATCAGATTATCAATCACAATTCGCACTTTTAATTTACAGCGAAAAGTCTAATCATCAGGCTGTGATGTGAGACTTGAAGCTTGAAATAATCAAATATTTTAACCAATAATTTGCTTGAAATTATTTGAGCACAACTGCATTGCGGAAAAACAAGCGAATCCAAAACATGTGGGGTTTTATTTTTAATTATGCAAATAAAATCTTTGCCGAAATATCACCTCAGCAACCTTACCAATTTTTCTTCATTTACATACAGTTCGTTCTTTCAGCAGCGCAGCAGAGGACTCAACTTTCAGCATCCGCTTCCTTGAATCAAACCTAGATGTGGACACAATTCTTTGCATGGCATTGCGAAGAATCCTTCCATAAAGAATCCACAGCAAAAAATTGCCTCAATGAGTCTCGATAGTAAATCACAGTGCGTGCTAAACTTTACAAGAGGGGAGCTGTAACACGAACTATAAATCTAAATCATATTTTTCTTTAAATTTTTGTTTTATTTGTTCCACCACTGCCAGCCTCCGATACATATTGAACGAGTCACACATACATACATTCACTATTCTCATACAATGTTTACATTCGTTGTAAACGTATTAGTTACATCACAATGAGCTTCCATCATGGCCACGAGATGTCACTCCAGACGTCACTTTTGTGATGATGATGATGATCGGTTTGTGGGGCACTCAACTGCGCGGTCATCAGCGCTCGTACAAAGTCCTAATTTCTACACAATCCAATCTAACCACTGTCACGAATAATGATGCTGAAATGATGAGGACAACACAAACACCCAGTCCCCGGGTAGAGAAAAATCCCCAACCCGGCCGGGAATCGAACCCGAGACCCCGTGACCAGAGGTAGCAATGCTAGCCACTAGACCACGAGCTGCGGACGTTTTATGAGGAACACATAACATTCATGCCTAAAGGTAACTTTCCTCCCGTGCGCTGCTTACATCGCATACGTTAAATGACGGAGATGATATTCACTTACTTAACGTTTCTGTCTGAAATTTTTTCATAGCTCTACGTAGTGGCCCACAAACAAAATACGGTATGCCACCCAAGTCCCCTTGCCGTAGATATTTAATGCTACCCCTGCGAAGCCGGACCACCTTTTTAGTATATGCATAAATTCGTAGAAAGAAACAATGCTGTTTGATTACACTGACGTCAGCGCATCACAAAATTTTTTTAAATCGTCGTTACAGTGTTATTATTACTTTACATTGCAATTTATACCACAGATCATTTCCAGATATACTGTGAAGACAGAAGTACAAATTATGTAATTGTATGAAACGCTAATAACATCTCGGATGTAGTTAATGAATAGAATCATGCAGACATGAGATATCAAGACGTATCCACGCGGAATGATTTAAGATGGATCGAGCACATTATTGTGGTTCTGAGGAAGCTAAAGGTGAGAGTGTGATTCATTGCAAGACTCCCAAAAAGTGTAATTTATCCAGGAAGAAGGTTGCGTTAGACTGATTTTGAGCTGTTCTCCGTCTGTCTGGGATAATTACCTAGTTGAGATGAAGCAAGATACAGATAAGATTACATTAAAAGCTGAGAGGTTACTCAGGGGGTGTGTGGTTAGGATGAGAGTGCTCCACATTTTCAAGAAATTCCACTGGAATATGCCACAGGAAAACCCTTATGCGTCACTGGAAGGCTTGCTCTTACACTCCCGAGAGATCATATTTCGGAAGGATTCAATAAAATTCTCAGTTGTTCCCCCATAAAACTCGTATAATGACAATAAAATACCGCATTCGTGGAAATCAGAAGCGTACTGACAATCGTTCTCCTTGAGTTTGAACTGCGAATGAAACAGGAATGGGAGAAAACGATCTTGGTACGCTACGTGTCTTGTATCAGAGCCGGTACTGTGATTTGGAGAGGTCATTGCGCGTGTTGATACGTAAGTTAAAAGAAGTATATTTTATTACTTGTAGAACACGCTGTAGTATATGTAATCGATAAGCCTAATTTCATCAGCTATTAATCTTTGTCAGGTAAACTTTGTTAATTTTTAATTCTGGTACAAGTTATACAATGTGCAATATAAGCCACTCTGGATAAAATTCACTTACACTGCCGTTCCATCTTCTGCATGGTAATAATGGTATCTTGGAGGGAGGAACAGAATTAACAAGTTAGCTGGCGCAGTGGGTAAGACATTGGACTCAGATTCTTGGAGACTGTCGTTCAGACCCATGTGTCGTCATCTAGATTTGAGTCTTCCATTGTTTCCCTAAATTGCTTAAGTTAAATGCAGGGATAATAACGATTAATTGGACGTGGCCAAAATATTCCACCACCATGTTTCCTTCCCAGTTTGGGCTTGCGCTCCATTCCGAATGAGGTAATCTTGTCGACATAACGTTAACCTCTAATCTCCCTTTCTTCTTACCCCAAAAAGTCTCCTCAGATATAATTGTGAACAGGCCAGTGCACTGAGAGATGCCAACGTCCTCCCCACAGACTCTGCTCCAAGCTGTCTGGATTTCGAGCATCTCTAGCCAAAAAGAACGATATACGACCAATGAAACAGGTAGAATTCGACCTGAGAGTTAGGAGAAAATGCCCTCCGTCCGGCCGGGGTGGCCGAGCGGTTCTAGGCGCTACAGTTTGAAATCGCGCGACCGCTACGATCGCAGGTTCGAAACCTGCCTCGGGCATGGATGTGTGTGCTGTCCTTAGGTTAGTTAGGTTTAAGTAGTTCTAATTTCTAGGGGACTGATGACCTCAGCAGTTAAGTCCCATAGTGCTCAGAGCCAATTGCCCTCTGTCCCTTCTCGATTCTGTAAACTTACGCATACTTGGACAAATGTGTTCTGAGTCATACAGAAGAGAAAAGAAACACTCAGGACCAAAAAGTGCACTGCATCATACCACATGGCGAGAGCAAAACCTACGGATGCTCTGTAAATATGGTTTGATAAAGTAAAGAATACAATTTAAATGTCGTATGGTGCTATTGGCTGGGAAATACCTCGGAGTGGTTCGATCGTCTAGCGGAAAATGTGTTCTTTCTCTGTGCACAATGGTCCCTTTCCTTGCGGATATATGGTAGTTGTGTCGTATGAGTATTTGTCGAGTATATGTGAGTGTAATGGATGCACTTATAGTGTAGTATTATGCTTATGTTGGGTGGTGATGATCATGACGATGACGGCAATGATGATGAAGAGAGAAGGGCCAGCATTTAGCCTACACCTCTCGTAGAGAGCAAAGTGGGCCGTTGAGCTTACCGTCCCCTTTCGACCGACGGATCACCATCAACAGTGTCAGAAATCATTACTTCATGAGTCAGTATAAGGAGGTTTGGAACTTAATCGAGGACGTTGGCTGAAAGACTGATGAGCAAGAACTTCGCGCCACCACCTCTTTCCTATGCGGTCTCATACTGGCAGCGAAAATTTCACCCACCAGCAGAATTCGAACCGCCGTATCTCAGAGTTGAGCACCACCACACAGGGGTGCATTAGCGACCTCGGTTATGGAGATGGGTAAGAATAAAGTGCTACCGCAGGTGATGAAGATAACTCACGCAGAATTACTGGCTGGCAAACCCACTGGATTAGTTGAGCTGCTTTCCATTCATTGAATTGGCAGATTTCTTTCCCAGACGCGCTACTAGCTTACACAGAGTGCGAAAGAGAACTAACTCAAGTACACACTGTAAGGTTACGTGTATTTAGGCGGGATAATCGGCCGCATCGTATTGGGACGAGGTGAGGTGTATTTGTTATACGACTAAACGTTAGCGGGCCCAAGTCTCAGAGCGCGCCGCGACTGTTCCGACTTCCGGCTAGCTGACCGGTTCGAGCGAGTCCAGGTGCGAAGACAAGGAGCACGTGGCGGGAAACGGCGAAAATACCTAATCTGGGAATTAGGACGCTGTCACTCGCATTGCCTTTGTGCAGGAGATGCTTCAAGAAGTGGCGGAGTGTCAGCGAATCTTAAAGATGGCTAAGTTACAGCCCTTTGAGATTCGACGGTAACTCACATCAAATATACGCACATCAAAAAAAGTTTTGCATCACCTCGGTTACGAGAGTCCCGGAACCTGTACAGAAAATTGGAGTAGAGTTCAACATAAACATCATTTCCGCCCTTTTTAAACTACACATTGCATGTTGTACCACCATACAGCGAGATGTTCAGAGATGGTGGTCCAGATTGCTGTACATACCGGTACCTCTAATATCCAGTAGCACGTCCTCTTGCATTGATGCATGCCTGTATTCGTCGTGATATACTATCCACAAGTTCATCAAGGCATTGTTGGTCCAGATTGTCCCACTCCTCAATGGCGATTCGGCGTAGATCCCTCAGTGTGGTTGGTGAGTCAAGTCGCCCATAAACAGCCCTTTTCAATCTCTCCAGGCATAATCGATAGGATTCAAGTCTGGAGGGAATGCTGGACACTCTAGTTGAGCGATATCGTTATCCTGAAGGAAGTCATTCATAAGATGTGCACGACGGGGGCGCGAACTGTCGTCCATGAAGACGAGTGTAATGGATGCACTTATAGTGTAGTATTTTGTTTATGTTGGGTGGTGATGATCATGACGATGACGGCAATGATGATGAAGAGAGAAGGGCCATCATTTAGCCTACACCTCTCGTAGAGGTAGATGGTTGCATTATCGATCGGAGTATGGCATTCACGTATCGTACAGCCGTTATGGCGCCTTACATGACCACCAGGGGCATACGTCGGCTTCATATAATACCACCTCGTAACAGCAGGGAACCTCCACCTTGCTGCAGTCGCTGGAATGTGTGTATAAGGCATTCAGCCTGACAGGGTTGCCTCCAAACACGTCTCCGACAATTGTCTGGTTGAAGCCATATACGACACTCATCGGTAAAGAGAACGCGATGGCAATCCTGAGCGGTCCATTCTGCATGTTGTTGGTCCCATCTGTACCGCACTGCATGGTGTCGTGGTTACAAAGGTGGAGCTCGCCATGGACGTCGGGAGTGATGTTACGCATCATGCAGCCTATTGTGCACAGTTTGAGTCGTAACACGACGTCCTGTGGCTGCACGAAAAGCATTATTCAACATGGTGGCCTTGCTGTCAGGGTTCCTCCGAGCCATAATCCGTAGGTAGCTGTCATCCAATGCAGTAGTAGCCCTTGGGTGGCTTGAGCGAGGCATGTCATCGACAGTTCCTGTCTGTCTGTATCTCATCCAAGTCCGAACAACATTGATTTGGTTCACTCCGTGACACCTGGACACTTCCCTTGCTGAAAGCCCTTCGTGGCACAAAGTAACAATGCGGACGCGATCGAACCGCCGTATTGACCGTCTAGGCACAGTTGAACTACAGACAACACGAGCCGTGTACCTCCTTCCTGGTGGAATGACTGCAACTGATCGGCTGTCGGACGACCTCCGTCTAATAGGTGCTGTTCATGCATGGTTGTTTACATCTTTGGGCGGGTTTAGTGACATCTCTGAACAGTCAAAGGGACTGTGTCTGTGATACAATATCCACAGTCAACGTCTATCTTCAGGACTTCTGGGAACTGGGGTGATGAAAAACTTTTTTTGTGTGTGTAAATGCAAATCGCAATGCATCGGCGGTTCCGT
Organism: Schistocerca piceifrons; assembly: GCF_021461385.2. Classification (NCBI taxonomy): domain Eukaryota; kingdom Metazoa; phylum Arthropoda; class Insecta; order Orthoptera; family Acrididae; genus Schistocerca; species Schistocerca piceifrons. Next base: position 418,075,704 of record NC_060149.1, on the reverse strand, counting down.
AAAAAATGAGGCACATCCAGTGACACAACAATAATATCAATATCTTTAAAACAACAAAAGCTAATATTCTAGGGTGAATAAACATTTTCACAATGAATCTTGGAATTAATCACTTTTAATCAATTCATATGATTTCAACAAACATTATATCCAATGATAGCGTTGCACGACAGCTATCATCTCTGAAAGCTACGTCTCTGTATCTATTTTATTTCTTGATTTACGACATCTTTCACGTCTTTTTCATGATGCTAATGTATAAGAACATCATATTCACTACATTTACGGAGCAAATGACTCAACATCTGTACCTCATATTTTGTCATAGTTGTGTTTTTAAGTAATGAACATTTTACTATTTTGCCAGTAACTTTATTTTAATATTAATTGCAAGCGCTATTAAAAGCTGTGCTAATTTAAAAGTGGTCAACCGTATGTAATAGCGGACACCGCAATTGAAAAGAGAACCAAAAGACCCTCTGCCAAGAAAGCATAAATAACTGTTTAAACAACATATAAGGACAATCTACAGTCATTTAACGCGCGTGCAGTTGTACAAGAATACTGGCTTATTTATTTATGAACCTACTATGACTTATGTTTAATGTAAATTGTCTGAATGTAACCGAATGTTTATAACTTTTCTTTATTTTATATTGTTGTAATATATTAGTTTAGTCTGGGAAGTGGTCATTTTGAGTCAAATCATGTCTGTAGAGCTTAAGGAAGATGTCTTTTTGGGGGAGATGCCCCTCAACCAATGGGAAAGCAAATAGTTGCGGAACATTATGGGCGTCAAGTGGAGACTGGGACTTCTCGAGAGAAGAGCTCAAGAGAGCGATTCTGAACACTTTATGTCGAGTGCTGGGAAGAGACAAACCTGCCAGTCGTAACGAGTGGTACCCGATCGTGAAGATGTTTGATTCTGGATGGTGAAGAACCGCTACTATATTTTAACTTCTGAAGGGACTATATTTCGAGACATCTGAATGTGCTCGATAATACGACTCTTTACTTCTTCCGTTTGATCTGCAGAACTTAGAGTAGACGGAGTATGCATTATTCTTTGTACTGTGTGTGCTAATCTGTGAATCATCATGTTGAACTCTGAACTGTTTTGAGCTGATGAATATTTCGTGTATTATGATCACAAAATGGATATAGCTTTCGTGTATTTTTGACGACAGTTTAGCTTGGGGATTTTGCTAGCATTCTCGTAACGCTCTCATCGTAACTTTACTGTATTTGTTAAGGGTGTTTATGTCTGTATTTTAACTGAATATCGTAGAACCACTTCCCGTTTATTGGAGATGTCCTTTCTTAATAAACATTATTCTGTGGACTAAATCAATTACAGACGTTAGAAAAGAACCCTTGTTATTAAATTATTCATTTAACTTTTATTTTGTGTTTCTGTATATCTTATTAACTCGCAAATTCTAACCAATGCATATATTGTTTAACTGCAGGTTATTATTTGGAGCGAATTAACTGCGGGGCATGAAAGCAGACGTGCGCGGGTGGATCCTATGGATAGATCGAACTATTCTTTTCAACCGGGACCGTGCATAGCCCAAGTATCTAAATTAGGAGTAATGACAAGTCAAGACGCAACTGGACTGCTCATAAGGGATGCTGTTAGGAAGAGCAACTACTCAGCAGTAACCGATAGGTACCGTCACAACACAAATCGAATACTCAATCGTTTCAGTTCAAAGCGCTCGACAGTGAGTTCACAACGTGGTACACTGCAGATTACGTGATCTAATTGGACGAAGCGTCTCGGCTGATCTTAGTTTGCATTGAATGAAGTCTGTTTCGCAAAGAAGAATGTACAGACGAAGGGACGTCTCAGTGAGAGATAATTAAAGTGTCGTTGGAAGGGGATGTACACCGTTCACTGGGTAGGTGTAAGTTTGAACGGATGTATGGTATAGGTGGAGCAGAGAAGTGGGATTAAATATTAGGGATGACAATATAGGGTAGTTGCTGTCATGATTTCAGGGAAGCGTATAATATCTATAGGTGGTCAATATGGGAGCAGAGAGAGGCGAATTTTAAAGGTTCGTTGACCATTTATTTCCGGAAGGGTAAGCGGATTTGGAAAGCAAGGCGAACAATATTTCGTTCAAGGATTTATGAGCAGTGATGGAGCTTCGTGGTAGGCGAAATTTGAAGAGGAGACGATGAGTTGTATCAAGGCTTCGTATGTGCAGAGGATGGTGGAGTGATAACATCCAGAAGTTTTAGTCTATTGTGAGATTTTTGTCGGATTGTTAGTGGTTGGAATTTTCACGCTAGTTTACAGTGGAAGGATATTTCAAGATATCCTAATGTGTTAGACCATCGGACAGGATGGGGATAAATGGTTTGGTAAAAGTAATGGTAGCAGAAACTACGAAGGTTTAACATATAGTTATTATTATTTGATTCATAACTCTTATTTTCTCAGTAACTGTAGTAAATATTTCAGAATTAAATTTAGTAATCAGCTGCACAGTTATTTTTTATTTGGCTTTACCGGTTTCGACAGATTAATCTGTCATCCTCAGAAACCTACAAAATTTGGGATTATATGCATCACAAGAACTTGGTCGTACATTGTTGTAAAGTATAAAAAGTGTATTACAAAACTGTGCAGCTGATGACTGAGTTTTATTCTGAAGTATAATTATTATGGGGGTTAGTTGAAAAATTTGTTTTAGGAGATAACTGGCTATACAACGAAGTCTACATCTACATCTGCATTTACATGGATATGCTGCAGAACGCACGTAAGTGCCTGGCAGAGAGTTCATCGAACCACCTACACAATAATTCTCTGTTCTTCCACTTTTCAACAGCACTCGGAAAAAACGAGCACCTACATCTTTTCGTGCAAGCTCTGATTTCCCTTATTTTATGATGATCGCTTCTCTCTATATAGATCAGCGCCAACAAAATATTTTCGCAATCGAAGGAGGAAGCTAGTGATTGAAATTTAGTGAATAGATTCCGCCGAAACGAGAAACGTCTCTGTTTTAATGATGTCCACGCCAAGTCCTGCATCATGTCCGTGACACTCTCTCCGCTATTTCTTGATAATACAAAGCGTGCTGCCCTCCTTTGAACTTTCTGCACTCCGTTAACCCCATCTGGTAATGATCCCACACCGCGCAGCAATACTCCATAAGAGGATGGACAAGCGTAGCATAGGCAGCCTCTTTAGTACATCTGTTGCATTTTCTGTTCTGCCAGTAAAACGTAGTCTTTGGTTCGCCTTCCCTACAATATTTTCTATATGTTGTTTCAATTTAAGTTGTTCGTAATTGTAATTCCCAGGTATTTAGTTGAATAGTAGACTGATTTTTCGTGTAACCGAAGTTTAACTCATATGGATGGCCTCACACTTTTCATTATTTAGCGTCAATTGCCAATTTTACCACCATACAGATATCTTTTCTAAATCGTATTGTAATTTGTTTTAATCTTCTTATGACTTTACTAGGCGGTAAACAACAGTGTTATCTGCAAACAACCTAAGACTGCTGCTCACATTGTCTCTAAATCGTTTATGTAGATAAGGAACAGCAGAGGGCCTATAACATTACCTTGGGGAACGCCAGAAATCGCTTCTGTTTCCGACAATTACTAGGAACTGTGACCTCTGTCACAGGGCATCATGAATCCAGTAGTATAACTGAAACGACATTCCATAAGCACGTAATTTGATTACAAGCGGCTTGTGAGGTACGGTGTCGAAAGCCTTCTGGAAATCTAGAAATATGGAATCAATTTGAAATCCCTTGTCGATAGGATTCTGCAGTTCGCTTGAGTAAATAGCTAATTGTGTTTCACTAGAACTATGTTTTCTAAATCCGTGCTGACTGTGTGTCAGTAGACCGTTCTCTTCGAGGTAATTCATAATGTTCGAAGATAATATATGCTTCCAAATCCTGTTGCATATCGAAATCAATGACTGACTGAAACAACCTGGAGGGAACGTTGATGGGTTTGTGAAGGACGAGGTAGAGAGGGCTTGATAGCCCGTGTCGTCGGCGCAGTGGAGGAGATCGGTTGAGTATTTCAGACATTTCGATATTCAGGGAGGAATGAGCCATATGGAACGCCTGCAGTGGGGAAGATGACACGGGGACTGAAGGTTTTATGGGTAGATAGACCAAACGATTCGATAAAAACGACAGAAAGGATGTGATAAGGCGAGCGTAGTTAATTGGAAGTTTAAAGATCTGGAGTTAGGAAATCATATCAGATTGCCATATACGTTCGTAGGCTTTAAATGCGTTTAGGGCCACAGAGATGTGATAGGGAAATGTGTAACGTGAACAGTTGTCCGAAGAGAAGCTTGGATGGAAAACACTCAGGTTAACGTCGATGTGTAGATGCTGGCTTTTGGCACAGCCCAATACAGTTATATCTGAAGCACCATATTGCAGCGTGTGACAAGGATTACGAGAAAATAATGAGGGCATCAGACCTCTGTAGGTATTGCAGTTATGACTGGGAGGGGGTTACGTTTTTTGTTAGGTGAACAAAATTTTGATATTCTTGTGTTTGAAAGTAAGTTATCAAGCAGACGTTGTGCTTTTCATTTCAGTTCGAAAACCAACAATTGGGATTCCTAAACATCGAGTCACTTCACAGAGCAACCTTATGTCTCATGTTATTCAACATTCAGTATCAAGTTATTGTGTGTTTTTCGTCAAATAAATTTCCGTTTGTAGCTCATCTTGTTTTCATCTGCAAGAACCATGACTTTGTCGCTTATTACGGAGGGCGTGCTCCAGAACAACCTAAAATTGAGGCTGATGCTTTTCGATAACACAGCACAGAACTTTAGACGGAGGAACAAATGTTTGTATAAAACGGTATGACTGTGTCCTAAGTAGATGGGACTTACTCTGGACAGAGTACTGAAGTACAAAAAAATGCATAGGCGTTTCGAAGAAACTTAGCTATAGAATCAGTCTTAACCATAACGTGGAAGGGATATGCAGGGCGACGAAACGAAGAAAAAGTGCTCCCCTCCATTTGTCCTGGTACTCGCCACTGCTGGGTATTGTACTTCTGTCTCTCGAAGCAAAGCTCATATAATGAAGATCAATACTCAGTGAAAGGAGCTGCCGTCAGCTACCACAGCCGTGACATTGTTATCACTGCCATTGTAAGACACGCAGCTGTTGGGTGGCTGTTGGTGTCATCAAGATATTTTATACCGCGTTATATAAGTAACCCAGGGGAGTTTAACTACTTAGGTAGGAATACTTGGGACCACGATAAATTATTTTGGTAAAACCAAAGGTTCTACTTTGTATTTGCGAGCAAAATTAAGGAAATTTTGGAAATTTGTGGCAAGTTCCTATGGGACCAAACTGCTGAGGTCATCGGTCCCTAGGCTTACAGTCTACTTAATCTAATTTAAACTAACGCTAAGGGCAAAACACACACACACACACACACACACACACACACACACACACATACACATACTCACTCATGGCCGAAGGAGGAATCTAGCCTCCGACGGAGGCAAGACGCCTGAGACCACGCGGCCACCACGCGTGGCCAAAATTAAGGTTTCAAGATATGAGGATGATCATTTCGGGAACTGGTGGAAACAATAGATACAAAACAATCAAGATTTATTTCCTTATTAAGTATCGAGGACACAAATCTTTTTACTGCAACATATACTATCTGTAACTTCATAGTCAGTGTGACTGTTCATTTTCTTTTGATTAATAAGTGAAATGTTAATCTCTATCAACAGCTGTGAGTTACAGTACGCAGTGTTCTCTGCATAGCGTCGCTGCTTACTAAAGTATAGGTCACGGGCTAGAGTCCCGCCTTGGCCTCGGTATGGATTTTAAATATGTAATTACCTTGTGGCTGTCATTAGTAGTTTTCGATGATTTTTTTGAGTGTGTTTCTACGAAAGAAGCCAAGTGTTCTCAGAAGTATTGTAGTGTGCCGTCCACAATGGTAAATTAAAATACTGGCTCGTCATTAAAATCTTTGATTTGATCGATTGATCACTAACTGAAATTCATCCAAAATCGGTAGTCTGCTCTTTCACTTACAGGTGAAAGATTTTCCAAAACGGCAACTAAAGAAGACAACATCGAGGAAATGCATTTTATTTTACTAGAAAACTGGCGATTAGTAGTACTAATGGTTGTGGTGTGTTTGCTGCAGGAAAAGACCAGTGCTTAACTACAGTAAGCAGATTCAAATGGATGTAGGCCATAGTAGTTATGCAGAGACGGAGAGGTTTGCACAGGATAGACTAGCGTGTAGAGCTGCATCATCACAATAACAACGCCTATTCATTTTTTCATACATCGATTTTTGCAGCTTTTAGTGTTGATCAAGGAAAATTAAGAAGTGAATCAATTTCTAACTATAGCTGATCATTTATTTGAATTATCGGGAAGTCTACCATTTTCATGGGTGTTAGCGAGACCAATGAGGAGCTCTTTCATCTCATTTCCACAAAGAAGTGCGGAATGGACACATGGCATAGTCTTGTCGAACAGCATTATTAGGCCGTCGAACAAAACCTTCCTTTCCAACGGACCCATCACATTCAGCCCTCACTCAATGAGACACTGCGGAGAAGACTGGGATCTAACGCGGGAAAATAGCTCATATGATTAAGAGCTGTGTCCGGTCACCTCTCTTCACGTGAATTGCTAAATTCCGGAAATAAAAATGTTGCCGAATTCAAACCAGCCACTACCGAACACCACCGCACTTGACATTTAGCAAACTCGCCTGCAGAGGCCTGAGGCTGCAAAGCAGCGAGCAACGATTTTTCAGGGGGGGCATCTAGTACCTGCACCAACACAGAGATGGTGTAACGTCACTGTTACTTACCGATCCACATACATGAAAAATAAACCATGTTGTGAAGAAAATGAGATTGAGAGCTGCTCGTGTTTGTTTCCGTGTATCCGAATGAGATTTACCGTCACGCCCTAAAAATCAAACCGAACAAAGTAGTGCAGTGGTTGAGACACTGGGCGGAACGGTATCGAGAGGAGCGGAACGGTATCCTGTTCGGCCATTCAAATTTAGGTTTTCCACTGTTTGTCAGGCTATTAACGCAAAACCTGCGATGCTTTCTTCAAAAAGAATGAGGTCAATATCCTTCGCAGTCCCTGTCCTGTCTGAGATTATGTTGTCTCTGTTGATCACGTCATCGTTTCTTTTCTAAAACCTAAATTATCTAAAAAATGCGGCTAGGTGGCACTAATAGCACTATAGGGACTATGTTTTGGAGTTCGAGGCATAACTCGCCGAAAAGGATCAAAGTCCGTGAGATACACCTCTGAGATCATCCTTGTTGTGGAAGTCGTAAGCATTCTGGTGACGAGAATAGGGCATTTTTATAATTTGTGCTGATTTGCTGTCGACTTTAAATAGTAGTAAATAATATTTTTCTTCACTACGGATTTGTCATGATCGCAATATAAAAGCGGTTCTGTAACTTGTTTCAGATCTACGAAAAGTAAAAACAAACAGTTATCAGTAATAGAAATCGCATTGGTGAAAGCGCAAGGTATAACAGATTTAAAACATTTAAAAATTAATAAGCATAACGTACCATAGCTTATAATGAAAATGCTATCATAAAACATTATAACGAATACTCGGTGTTTCCGGTAGCGAATGCGTAAGGACAATGTCTGACGTTACAGTAAACAACAGCGCTGCTTAATATACGCCTTAATCAATGGCTCCAACTACTGTTGCCTTGAATATCTTAAAAGACAAAATTTAATTCGCAATATCGACAGCATTAATAAAATTACTTTCTAAAGATCACATTTTCTTAATGAGAATCGTAACGACGTTTCTTGCTCACGCTGGGTGTTCCATGAAACACGTCGCAGATTTGGGTTGAAAATTGCAAATATATTCAACAAGACACAGAAAAAGCATTTGATGAGTCTCACGAAGAATATTTAAGCTTCATACTGGTGCACGTGACTTGCAGTGGTGTGAAGCACACATCTTTCAGTAGAACAGAGCGCTTGGAAATGCTTTTAAATACAGGGTGTTCGATTTATCTTGGCCACCCCATAGGCCTATAACTTTTTGCCCAAAAAATATAGTTTAGCTACCATTGGGGCACTAACCAGTATTATTGCGTTTCTCTTAATTTTGTTCGTTAACAAGATATAACAACAGTATGTCTTTTTAAATAGCACCCTATGTTATTTATTCGGCGAACCAGTTCGTCTCCTGAAGGCCAGTTTGAAAACGTATCATAGTGTGCTATATACCTCAACAAAACGTTATTTAAAAGGTGACACAAAACTTAATTTGACTCTTCTGTGCTAGACCTGGGTAACGTAATGGGATTGGACAAAAATATGGAAACACTGCGAGAAATGCATGCTTGAACATAAATGCAGGTACTGTAATAGCCGGCCGGCCGAAGTGGCCGAGCGGTTCTAGGCGCTACAGTCTGGAACTGCGCGACCGCTACGGTCGCAGGTTCGAATCCTGCCTCGGGCATGGATGTGTGTGATGTCCTTAGGTTAGTTAGGTTTAAGTAGTTCTAAGTTCTAGGGGAATGATGACCTCAGCTGTGAAGTCCCATAGTGCTCAGAGCAATTTGAACCTTTTTTTGTAATAGCCATGCCTGCGGGCTGTGCTGTTGTATTTCATCACAATCGGCACATGTGCTATATCCTCTATACGTTGCAAGTGCCAGTCGTGGTCAGATCAGTGCCCTGCGTAGTAGTGAGTGTATTATGTAGGAGCTAAGTGAATTCGAACGTGGACGTATGGTGGGCGCTTCCGTAACCAAGGTAGCCGAAGTGTTTGGTGTTTCAAGAGGCACCATATGTAAAATTTATACCGCCTACAGGGAAATCAGAGAAACATCATCTCCTAAGTGACAACGCTGACGAAGGTGTGTATTGGGTGAGTGTGACAGGCGGTCATTGAAGAGGAGTGCGACGACAAATAAGAGGATTACGGCTGCAAAAGTCACTGCAGAACTGAATGTCGCACTCGCGAGCCCTGTCGGGACCAAACCACACGAAGCGAACTCCATGACCTGAGAGTTTCAGTAAGAGCGGCAATTCCAACGACTAGTCAGTGACGAAACTGCCCGTAACAGGTCAGATGAGTCTCCTTGCACACTGTTTCTAACTTCTGACTGAGCTTATAGCCTAAGAGTGAAACATAGCAGGGGTTGGGTGATGATCTGGGTAGCCATATCGTGGTCTTACGCGGGTCATATGGTTACTCAGCTGGTACAGTGTTTGCTCCCCAATGATGATACTATGTTCCAAGATGACAGGGACCCTGTTCTCACACCTCGAATCGTCCAGGACTAGATTTGTCAGACGAGGCTTAATTGTGGTATCTTCCGTGGTCACCACAGTCGCCAGATCTCAATAATATTGAGCCTTTATGATCTACTTTAGAGAGAGGGGTGCGCGGTCGCTATCCACCTCCCTCATCGTTATTGATCCTGCCACTGTTTGCCAGGAAGAATGGTAAAAGATTCTGTCGAAAACGCTACACGACTTGTATTTATCCACTGCGAGACTACTGAAAGCTGTTTAGAATGCCAATGGTTTTCATATACCGTATTGGGTATTGCAGTGGGTTGTTTGTGGTGTTTGCATACCTCTGTCTCCCCTGAGTTGACAGTAAACAAATGGAAACACAAGGAAAATACACAACGGTCATTCAGTCGTCCATCTTTAATCGAAGGTCAGGCTGTCACCACAACCTTTAAGACACAAAGTAGTAAAAACATTATTGGATATCAATTAGTCAAAATGACAGTCACCATCGCAATATTTATTTTGCCGCCAACCGGTTTCAACCCGCGATGGGGTCATCTTCAGGGCAATTTACACCATTTGGTCGCTCCCTGGAGTCGTCACCCTGCCTGTGCACCAACCGTGCACAGGCAGGTTGACGACTCCAGCGAGCGACCAAATGGTGTAAATTGCCCTGAAGATGACCCCATCGCGGGTTGAAACCGGTTGGCGGCAAAATAAATAATGCGATTGTAACTGTCATTTCGAATAATTGATTATAAGTAAATTAATCGCTGTTATCTCTACACAACTGCGTTTTCTAAAAATTATTGGATATACACCGAAATAAATACCTCCGTGTTCTGTTGTATCACCAGAAACACATCTGCTTGGCTTCATTTATCTTGCCATGTCGGATTACGCATTTGGGAAGCTAAAATGCCCTTTTGGTGGTTTTCCCATTGCATACTACGTTCATACTACGAAAATGTGCTGTTCAGCTGCTGCATCGCATTATATATTTCTCATATACTCGTCGATTTTGGCTCGATTTGTTGTTAGATGTGTAAGGAAATATAAAGTTACCGTAACAACTTCCACAATACAAGAAAAATGAAATAACTGGGAAACTAATAATACGTAGCTTTCTGAATGTGAACTCAGGGCCAAAACCGATAATGGCGTATACAGCTGACGATTTTGTGGTTTAGATCAGTCTTTATACTAAAAATAATACTCGGTGGCAAATAAAATCCTTTGACGACTGGTAGAAGACAGAAAAATGACAAGAAAATAACGCTTTACACAATTTAAGTGTTTTTTTTTAAACGACATGCCTGTCTTATTCGAGAGAGAAGGTCTACGTTCTAGCAGATCAATGCCGGAGTTTCCATCAGTCTCTTGACTGGTTTGGTGCGATTCATCACGAATTCCTCACCTGCGCAATTATCTTCATCACGCTGTAGCACTTGCATCCAATGTCATCAATTATCTGTTGGATGTAATCCAATCTCTTTCCTATCCTATGGTTTTTACTCTCTACAGCTCCCTCAAGTATCATGGAGGCTATTCCTTGTTGTCTTAACACGTGTCCTGTCATCCTGTTTCTTCTACTTGTCAATGTTTTCCACATGTTCCTCTCCTCATCGATTCTGCGAAGGATCTCCTCACTTCTTATCTTAGTCCGTTTAATTTTCAACATCCTTCTATAGCATCACATCTCGAACGCTTCAATTCTCTTCTTTTCTGATATTCCCACAGTCCGATTCAGTTCCGTGCAATGCTGTGCCCCAAACGCCCCAAACGCACATTCTCTGTGCTCTGCGTTTAACAGTGGATTTCCTCGTGTGTCCTTTATGCTGACGCCTTTGCTTTTAACTTCACTCAGCTACCATTTCTTTTTCGATTTCTTCGCAGAATGAAATTTTCAGAGCGCAACGGACTGTATGATGATATGAAACTTCCTGGCAGATTAAAACTGTGTGCCAGACCGAGACTCGAACTCGGGACCTTTGCCTTTTGCGGGCAAGTGCTCATTCTGGAAACATCTCCAAGGCTGTGGCTAAGGAGTGCTAATTCTGCAACGTCTGCAGCTGAGCTTCTGTGAAGTTTGGAAGGTAGGAGACGAGGTACTGGCGGAATTAAAGTTGTGACGACGGGTCGTGAGTCGTGCTTGGGTAGCTCAGATGGTAGAGCACTTGCCCACGAAAGGCAAAGCTCCCGAGTTCGAGTCTCTGTCCGGCAGTTTTAATCTGCCAGGAAGTTTCATATCAGCGCACACTCCGCTGCGGTGCGAAAATTTCATTTTGAAAACTAGACCTGTAAATGTGTGAATGCCTGTATGTATGAATTACGTTATTTTTGTTATTCTTAAATTTTAATACCACGTTGTATCCCAAAAAAACTACTACTACTACTACTACTACTATTGCTGTATTACGGTGTTTTCCTGATCATTTTTCTACTGATTCCGTCTATGAGTTAGTGTATTTCTTCTGTTACCCAAGGTTACTTTCCAGTTACCCATTTTGTATGTATATTCTTCTGTCCAACATCTGTAATTGCTCTTTACAGAAATACTCATTCCTCTTCCACTGAACTGCTTATTGTGGTATTCATTATCGCAGTATCTACAGCCTCGGAGAACTTCAGATGCCCCTCAGTACTTCAACATCTCATTTATTTCCACGTTCTTTCTTCCGGACGATTATCTTAAACTTCAGCCTACATTCATCGTTTCTAAACTGTGATTAGAGTCTATAAAGCTACTGGGTGCTCCTTAAAATCCAGTATCCGTTTTCGGAATCTCTGGCTGCCCATGATGTAATTCGGCAGGAATCTTCCGGTGCCTCCATGCCTTTTTCATCTCCTCATATACCTTCTCTATCCCTTAATTTTCAGCTTGCACCGTCGACATATATACTGAACTGTTATTGTTGGCGTTGGTTTGCTGTCGATACTGACTAGAGTGTCCCTACCATCGAACTGCTTAAAGAACTCGCTCTCTACCCTACCTTCCGATTCATGACGAATCCTACTTCCTTTACATCTTATCGGCTGCTGTTGATATTCACTATATTCGTCTGACAAGAAGCTCTTATCTTCTTTCCATTTCACTTCAGTGACCCCACTATAACTAGACCGAGGTTTTGCATTTCCCTTTTTAGACTTTGCAGGTACCTTACCACATTCAGACTTCTGGTACTCCCCATTTCGAATTGTAGAATGTTACTCTTTCGTTGGTTATTCAATATTTTTTTATCATGATCACCTTCTTCTTGGCTGTCCTCTCCCGGAGATCCGAAAGTGGGACTAACTCGGAATATTTTGCAAATGGAAAGATCATCATGACACTTTTTCAATTACTAGTCACATGTCCTATGGATAGACATTGTGTCTCTAATGCAGTGGTTTCCATTATTTTCTTCATCTGCATTTTAGGGGCTGTTTCCCACCCGAAGAGCAAGAGGGTGCTCCAAACCTCTGTCCCCTCCTCTGCTCTCTTTGACAAGGCCATTGGCAGAACGAGGGAGACTCCTTGTATCGGAATTATTTGAGCGCCATTGTTCACAATTTGTATTCAGAATGAAGCACTGGCCCAGAACGTTTTAATTACTAGGCACAGTGGAATTAAAAAACCAAAAAACCCTTTGTATCGTGCCAGCTGTCGTTATAGGAACGCAAACATATCTGTCACATCAACTTCTGTGCCATGTAATTCGTAAATCCCGTCTTGCCATGAAAGAATTCCACGTATATGTTTCATCTAAAATCTGAACATTTTGCATGGATGTTACACTTACAGTTTACATGAAAATTTGACATCGCTAGTGACAGTGGAGGACAAATGCAGCAATTGTACGACCAAAAAAATTTCAAGCATAGTATCTTAACAACGATTCTACCTTATTCAGTAAGATATTCCACAGCTAACATGTGCTGAAAATTAGTTCCTACGTATTCAGGATTTCTGTTTTCTGAAAGCTGCACAGAGTGTGGTTGAATGGCTCTGAGCACTACGGGACTTAACTTCTGAGGTCATCAGTCCCCTAGAACTTAGAACTACTTAAACCTAACTAACCTAAGGACATCACACACATCCATGCCCTAGGCAGGATTCGAACCTGCGACCGTAGCGGTCGCGCGGTTCCAGAGAGTGTGCACTGATTCACAGATGATGAGTCTGAGATAGCGCAGCGTAGAAATTTCTACTGCGAACTGGCAAATTCACCTCTCCTATAGTCAGTTTCAAAAATTTCACGATTGATTCCTATACTTATATCCAGGTATGAAACTTCAGCCTGGAACTCAGTATGTGTGCGGTGATTAGTTATAAGAGGTTTTGAACTTCTGTCTCAAGCAAGTCTTAGCCGATATTCAAGTTCTGCTACTTGATATCTTGGAAACAATATATAACAAATTATACATAGTGACTAGCCACTGAAAAGACTTTCCTCCCTTAGGTACATAATGATACAGGGGCTCGACGAAAATACGGAAACACTTCGAGAAGTGCATGCTTGAACATAAATGCAGATGGTAGCCAAACCTGCAGGTTGCGCTGTTTTATCTGATCACGAACGGCACCTGTGCAACACGTTGCAAGAGTCAGTCGTGTCACAGGAGTGTTCTGTGTAATTGTGAGTACATTATTTCGGAGCTAAATGAATTCCAACGTGGGCAAATTATTGGTGCTCGTACGATGGGTGCTTCCGTAACCAATGAAGTCGAAGTGTTTGGTGTTTCAAAAGGCAGCGTATCTAAGATTTATATTGCACACAGTGAAAGCGGAAAAACAACACCCGCTGAGTCACAACGTGGACGGAAGTGTGTGTTGAGTGATCGTGACGGACTGTCATGGAAGAGGATTGTGACAAGAAATGAGCACGACAGCTACAAAAGTCAATGCAGAACTGAATGTCGCACTCGCGAGCACTGTCAGGACCAAAACAACATGATGGGCACTCCATACTCATGGAATTGCATGGAGAGCTGGAATTCCAAAACCACCCACCAGTGATGCAAATGCTCATAACAAAAAAAGTGGTACAGAAGCCATAAAATCTGGCATGTGGAACAAAGGAAGAATGTTGTTTGGTCACATGTGCCTGTTTCCAAATTCTACCAGAGTTTATGGCCCGAGAGTGAAACATGGAGCGGGTTCGGTGATGATTTGGGTAACCATATCGTGGTAAACTACTGGCCATTAAAAGTGCTACACCACAAAGATGACGGGCTACAGACGCGAAATTTAACTGACAGGAAGGTGATGCTGTGATATGCAAATGATTAGCTTTTCAGAGCATTCACACAAGGTTGGCGCCGGTGCCGACACCTACAACGTGCTGACATGAGGAAAGCTTCCAACCGATTTCTCATAAACAAACAGCAGTTTACCGGCGTTGCCTGTTGAAACATTGTTGTGATGCCTCGTGTAAGGAGGAGAAATGCGTACCATCACGTTTCCGACTTTGATAAAGGTCAGATTGCAGCCTATCGCGATTGCGGTTTATCGTATCGCGACATTGCTGCTCGTGTTGGTCGAGATCCAATGACTGTTAGCAGAATATGGAATCGGTGGGTTCAGGAGGGTAATAAGGAACGCCGTGCTAGATCCCAACGGCCTCGTATCACTGGCAGACGAGATGACAGGCATCTTATCCGCATGGCTGTAACGGATCGTGGAGCCACGTCTCGATCCCTGAGTCAACAGATAGGGACGTTTGCAAGACAACAACCATCTGCACGAACAGTTCGACAACGTTTGCAGCATCATGGACTATCAGCTCGGAGACCATGGCTGCGGTTACCTTTGACGCTGCATCACAGACAGGAGCGCCTGCGGGTGAATCCAGGTCCTGTTTACAGCATCATGATGGTCGCATCCGTGTTTGGCGACATCGCGGTGAACGCACATTGGAAGCGTGTATTCTTCATCGCCATACTGGCGTATCACCCGACGTGATGGTATGGAGTGCCATTGGTTACAGGTCTCGGTCACCTCTTGTTCGCATTGACGGCACTTTGAACAGTGGACGTTACATTTCAGATGTGTTACAACCCGTGGCTGTACCCTTCATTCGATCCCTGCAAAGCCCTACATTTCCGCAGGATAATGCACGACCGCATGTTGCAGATCCTGTACGGGCCTTTCTGGATACAGAAAATGTTCGACTGCTACCCTGGCCAGCACATTCTCCAGATCTCTCACCAACTGAAAACGTCTGGTCAATGGTGGCCGAACAACTGGCTCGTCACAATACGGCAGTCACTACTCTTGGTGAACTGTGTTATCGTGTTGAAGCTGCATGGGCAGCTGCACCTGTACACGCCATCCAAGCTCTGTTTGATTCAATGCCCAGGCGTATCAAGGCCGTTATTACGGCCAGAGGTGGTTGTTCTGGGTACTGATTTCTCAAGATCTATGCACCCAAATTGCGTGAAAATGTAATCACATGTCAGTTCTAGTATAATATATTTGTCCAATGAATACCGGTTTATCATCTGCATTTCTTCTTGGTGTAGCAATTTTAATGGCCGGTAGGGTATTTCATGGGCCCCAGCCGCGCGGGTTAGCCGCATGGTCAAAGGAGTCTTGCCACGGTCCGAAAATGTAATCACATGTCAGTTCTAGTATAATATATTTGTCCAATGAATACTGGTTTATCATCTGCATTTCTTCTTGGTGTAGCAATTTTAATGGCCAATAGGGTATTTCATGGGGCCCAGCCGCGCGGGTTAGCCGCGCGGTCAAAGGCGTCTTGCCACGGTCCGGGCGGCTGCCCCCGTCGAAGGTTCGAGTCCTCCCTCGGGCATGGGTGTGTGTGTTGTCATTAGCGTAAGTTAGTTTAAGTTAGGTTAAGTAGTGTGTAGGGTTAGAGACCGATGACCTCAGCAGTTTGGTCCCTTAAGAATTCACACACATTTGAACATTTTTTTTTCATGGGCCCCATGGTTGCCCTGCAAGTGTCAAGGATTATGTGACCATTTTGGCTGATTAGAACCAGCCCACGGTACAATGTTTGTTCTCCGATGGTGATGCTGTGTTGCAAGAGGACAGGGTCCCTGTTCACACAGCTCTAATCATCCAGGATTGGTTTTGTGAGCTCTAGGATGAATCGTTGCATCTCCCTTGGCCACCGCAGTCACCATATTGCAATGTTATTAATACTTTGTGGTCTACTTTGGAGAGAAGGTCGCGTTATCGCTATCCACCTCCGTCACCGTTACCTGAACATGCCACTATTTGGCAGGAAGAATGGTATAAGATTCCCTTCGAAACCATGCAGGTCTTATATTTATCTATTGTGGGACGCCTGGAAGCTGTTTTGAATGCCAGCATCTTTTGTACACTGTATTAGGCATGGCAGTGTGTTGTGTTTTTGATGTTTCCATATTTTTGTCCAGCCGCTGTGTATACAGTCATCATTACTAAATGAAGTCTGTTTTCTGTCAGCTGTGGGTTGTTACGAGTTTTGTTATCTAGAAGTCACAGATACTAATGCATAACAAAGAAATGACGGTAGCTTAAAACCAATAAATATCCCGAAGAAAATGTTTCACCCCTTGTTCTTTTGCCGTATAAAAGCCTTTCCACAGCGAAATCATGACAACAGCTTAACAATATCAGTGTCGGGACGGAGTATGTTACCTGCCATTGATGAAATGTGCAAGTTTTGGTGAATGCTGTTAATAAATTTTGAAATGTGTAAATGCATAATATTCATGAAGTTGGGAATGGAGAACTTGAAAAAACTGTAACTGTTCTTTGGGACACCAGCAACGGTTAAAAAGCGCGTCTCCGACAGAACCCAAGATGATACAGACGATCCATGCTGGTGTCTCGCAATGAAGTGCCGAAACTACTCTCTGTTGCTATTACCATAGAATGCTACCGATTTTGACTGCATAATTTGGCAGAAAACTGAGACTTGAAATGCGTACCGAAGCACTCAGTAACGTCCTAGACACCTGTCACCCGAAACTATTCAATGAATGTGACCGATGGTAGAAATTAAAGTATTTCTTAACTGCATCTGAAGAGGTATTTTACATATATCTCACACTGTGAGACTTTATCATTTAAACATGGTTGTTTCCAAGAGATCCTTAGACACCATGCTCTTGAATGTCTGTCCTGAACGGGCTCCAATCACAACTGTTCAACTCAGTTTCTATCAGTTATATGCTTCCATTTTCCGTTCAGTGACAGTTTTCGGTAAATCGTGGCTTGACAACTGAGATGAAACAAGTGCTCATCTACGATCCACGAGAATTTTTTAAATTTGAACAAAGGAGATATGAACTGAGATAATCAAGTAAATGACAACAGAAAAATTAGAGCGTAATCTTGACAGTAATTAACGGCTAATATAATCTGCATGGAGACAAAAATGTGCAGAAGTATATGGAAACATACATATTCATATAAAGACTCTACACAGCGAGGGTAAGTGGTGCAATATTGCTGGAGATAAGGTTCTCTTGCACCTGGGTTGGCAGAGGGATATTTTTATACGATGAGTAACGAAGATAGTATAACATGGTAATAAAAGCAGACTTCAGTACTGTGCAGGAAATATTGAAAATAAATGTAACCAAGTAACACAAATTTCGGGACATGCGCTATAACGCTGAAAATTAAGCCCATATTAAGATCATGTCACGCGACAAAGACGTAAACAGTCGATCGGACTGGATGGTTTACTTAGCAGTAAAACTGGTCAGTAGAATATTAAGCTCGCGTGATAAGACGAATGAACGAGTGAACTATCGTTCAGACCGCATGTCCTAGTACACCCGGCCTACAGACTAGTGCAGTCTGAAATGGATCTGTACGTATATTGACCAGTGTATAGATCTGGAACGCTACCTAACTGCAGCCTAGACGATCGTTTATTCGCTAGTCCGATGTGTAGTGAAGGCTTTAGAAAGGTCTACATACATATGTCCAGTGCAGCGTCCTGTTAAACTTCAGAGACGGTCGCTGACTCGGATGTGCGTCGTGTGATACTGGATTTAC
Organism: Schistocerca piceifrons; assembly: GCF_021461385.2. Lineage (NCBI taxonomy): Eukaryota > Metazoa > Arthropoda > Insecta > Orthoptera > Acrididae > Schistocerca > Schistocerca piceifrons. The sequence goes on along the minus strand of NC_060149.1, from coordinate 418,057,395 downwards.
GAATGATCGAGAGTAATGTCGTCTAGACAGCACCTGACCTATAACACTGGAATATAAATTAGCAGACAGGCAAAGGAAATCTTAGAGGAAAACTATTGGTACCTACTGGTCAGTTTACACGCCAGGGATGTTTTGCTCCCGCTTCATGATGAACGAATAACTGAACAATAGTACCGATTTCATCAGGTTTGTTTAATCGGCGTTCTAACTGGTGAATATGCACATAACCCCATAGAAATGTCCGCACAATTTTCTCGACAGGAATACTATCTTACTGCTGTCTATACTAGCGTCAAGTCAATTGTTCTAACAATGACTTTACCCAGATGTAATGTGGTCTATAGTTCACACTTCCGTGCGTAGAGTAATACAGACTCAGTGAAAGTCGGTCTGACACAATTACTACTTCCCTTCTATAGCGTACTTCTGTTTCATATTCATCTTTGTTTCCAGTGCAACAGCATTTTCTTTTAACAGGTTCACGTGTTCCTCCCTGTGGGGCAGCGCGTATTCATGCTTTCCTTCATCTGGCGGCGCTGCTTTTCCTTTTTCTCGCCGAGAGAAGGCGTTTGAATTCAAAAGATCTAGATTATTATTTTAATATGTTGGCCTTTTGTTTAGAAAGTGGCGTAATTCCATTCTGTAAAGCAACGAGTGATCACGTAAAATAATTTTACACTAAGTTAATCACAAACTATGTGTTATCTTATTTGTTCATAAAGCTTTCCCGCTGAAGAGCCAAACAAAATTGTATCCGCAGATGTTCTTGGGGCCTCGCTGATACCTAATATACACTACTGGCCATTAAAATTGCTACAACACGAGGATGGCGTGCTACAGACGCGAAATTTAACCGACAGGAAGAAGATGCTGTGATATGCAAATGATTAGCTTTTCAGAGCATTCACATAACGTTGGCGCCGGTGGCGACACCTACAACGTGCTGACATGAGGAAAGCTTCCAACCGATTTCTCATACACAAACAGCAGTTGACCGGCGTTGCCTGGTGAAACGTTGTTGTGATGCTTCGTGTACGGAGGAGATATGCGTACCATCACGTTTCCGACTTTGATAAAGGTCGGATTGTAGCCTATTGCGATTGCGGTTTATCGTATCGCGACATTGCTGCTCGCGTTGGTCGAGATCCAATGACTGTTAGCAGAATATGGAATCGGTGGGTTCAGGAGGGTAATACGGAACGCCGTGCTGGATCCCAACGGCCTCGTATCACTAGCAGTCGAGATGACAGACATCTTATCCGCATGGCTGTAACGGATCGTGCAGCCACATCTCGATTCCTGAGTCAACACATGGGGACGTTTGCAAGACAACAACCATCTGCACAAACAGTTCGACAACGTTTGCAGCAGCATGGACTATCAGCTCGGAGACCATGGCTGCGGTTACCCCTGACGCTGCATCACAGACAGGAGTGCCTGCGATGATGTGCTCAACGACGAACCTGGGTGCACGAATGTCAAAACGTCATTTTTTCGGATGACTCCAGGTTCTGTTTACAGCATCATGACGGTCGCATCCGTGTTTGGCGACATCGCGGTGAACGCAATTTGGAAGCGTGTTTTCGTCATCGCCATACTGGCGTATCACCCGGCGTGGTGGTATGGGGTGCCACTGGTTACACGTCTCGGTCACCTCTTGTTCGCATTGACGGCACTCTGAACAGTGGACGTTACATTTCAGATGTGTTACGACCCGTGGCTCTAACCTTCATTCGATCCCTGCGAAACCCTACATTTCAGCAGGATAATGCACGAGCGCATGTTGCAGGTCCTGTATGGGCCTTTCTGGATACAGAAAATGTTTGACTGCTGCCATGGCCAGCACTGGTGTATGGTGGCCGAGCAACTGGCTCGTCACAATACGCCAGTCACTACTCTTGATGAACTGTTGTATCGTGTTGAAGGTGCATGGGCAGCTGTACATGTACAGGCCATTCAAGCTCTGTTTGACTCAATGCCCAGGCGTATGACGGCCGTTATTACGGCCAGAGGTGGTTGTTCTGGGTACTGATTTCTCAGGATCTATGCACCCAAATTGCGTGAAAATGTAATAAAAAAAAAGGGTTCAAATGGCTCTGAGCACTATGGGACTTAACTTCTGAGGTCATCAGTCCCCTAGACTTAGAACTACTTAAACGTAACTAACCTAAGGACATCACACACAGCCATGCCAGAGGCAGGATTCGAACCTGCGACCGTAGCAGTCACGTGGTTCCAGACTATAGCGCCTACAACCACTCGGCCACCCCGGCCGGCAAAATGTAATCACATGTCAGTTCTAGTATAATATATTTGTCCAATGAATACCCGTTTATCATCTGCATTTCCTCTTTGTGTAGCAATTTTAATGGCCAGCAGTGCACATCATACGTTAGTGTATTGCTGGTAACATAGTTGGTAGAGTCGAGCGTGAGCCACCGGTGGTACACGCCGGCCGATGGATGTGTTCGGCCAGCGATTGGTTTCAGTCTAGTTCGCGTTGGAAATTCATAGGAGTGAGAGACCAGGCCGCTGCTGAATTTTCCAGCGGAAGTTTTTAACATAGGTATTGTTGCACGTCGTAAGTAAAAAAGCAATACTCACTGCGCGTAAATAAATGTAAATATCTGAATATACACTGGCGGGCCAAAACATTATGACCATCTGCTTAATAACTAGTTGGTCCATCCTTTCAACACAATATGTTACCGATCCCGCGTATCATGGATTCGACAGTTTGTTGATACGTTTGTGGAGGTACGTAGCACCAGATGTCAACGCACAAGTCATGTAATTTCCTTAAACAGCCGATCGCTGACTTGTGTACTCGGTTATGGCGCCTTGTAGTGACCCAAATGAGTTTAATTGGATTCACATGAAGCGAATTTCTTGACCAAGACATCAATTTGAGTACAATGTCATGCTCCTCAAACCACTGTAGCACGGGTCTGGCTTTGATACACTGACAATCATCACGCTGGAAGACGACATAGCCGGCGGGGAAGACATCAAGCATGAAGTGGTACAGGTGGTCCACAGCTATCAGCGCGTCTTCGATTGCTACCCAACCACTTATCGCCCAGTGGTAGTTTCACTGTCGATCTACCACTTTCCATAAGTGCTCAATACAGTAGCACATAAACATTCGACCAGCTATGCCGTTTTCGAGATACTTATTCATGGGTAATAACAACATCGTCTTTATCAAAGTCGCTTATGTCAGTAGAGTTCCTCATTTGCGGCACTTGTCGTCGTTAGAATGATTCCTCAACCGTCTTTGATCCACTTGTATACTTTCCTTGCTGTGCCACGTTCCCTCAAAGCCGCCAGGTCGTGGTGCGCAGTGGTCATAATATTTTGGCTTATCAGTGTAGGGAGAACATAAAATGAATTTGTACTCAAAAACACGAGTTTGGGGCATAATTTGTTGGCGTGGTGCGTCGGGAAAGGGCACTATTCATGTCGATGAGTTATCCTATAAACATTAACGTCACGGACTCTGTGGTTTTGACTTGATCCGTTAAGAGCCCTGCTGTCGCTTCACTTGACGAACTGGCCCACGTGTGTAAATAAGTATGTGAATCAGGCATGCAGGTCACCAAAGATTCTCCGTGCCTGCCCTACCGACGGTACACGTTATCCTGAAAGTGTTAAACAAAGATATTTGCTATAGCGTGGGATACACAGACGAAATGCCATCTGGAAGTTTCCATTACGTCTGAAGAGAACACTAAGAAACCTAGTTTGAAGGAATCAGCGTTTGCGTGATTAATTTAGACCAGAGCAATCAAATCGCTTTCCTTATAAAACTATGAGGAAATGTTAGGTTAGAAAAATTAGGCATATGCTTTTAAAACGGTTGATCATAGTTGTGAGGGGAGGTGCGTTAAATCAAACTGAACATTTGAAATGTAATGAATGATAGTTACGGAGGAAGAATAACCGCTTCTAATTGCTGCAGATATCTTTTGCAATGCATCGCTGAAGCAAAGGCGTTAATGTCGGCCGGCCGGAGTGGCCGAGCGGTTGTAGGTGCTTCAGTCTGGAACCGCGCGACCGCTACGGTCGCAGGTTCGAATCCTACCTCGGGCATGGATATGTGTGATGTCCTTAGGTTAGTTAGGTTTAAATAGTTCTAAGTTCTAGGGGACTGATGACCTCAGATGTTAAGTCCCAAAGTGCTCAGAGCCATTTGAACCATTTTTTTAATGCCGACTGTCTTGTCTTCACACACGGAGGCCAAGCACAACTTGCAGATTTTATACGAGGAGCATCTTAAAAAGGTGATATACACTGCCGGAAAAAAATAGTACAGCTGGACAGACGACGTCGGTTTTGATCCGATGATGGCATACGCCACCTGAGGTATAATAGATGTGCTGATAACGGCTTAAGTGTCATCAGTCAATAGATAATGTAGAGGCATAGCTACCAGAGCTCCATCTGTGTCTACCCATTAATAGGAAATGGTCACAGGCAGAAGTCTTAGTGTAGTCCAAACGTGTGGAGCAAGGCAGCAACCATGTGACAGAGTCGCACCCGCGCTTCGTACAGCATACTGAACGAGTTTGAAAGGAGTCAAATTGTGGTCTTCCAAGTGACGGGATGGTCCTTTCAGATAACTGCAACACAAACTGAACGAACCGCGTGACCGCTACGGTCGCAGGTTCGAATCCTGCCTCGGGCATGGATGTGTGTGATGTCCTTATGTTAGTTAGGTTTAAGTAGTTCTAAGTTCTAGGGGACTGATGACCTCAGAAGTAAAGTCCCATAGTGCTCAGAGCCATTTGAACCACAAACTGAACGTTATGAGTCAATTGCGCAACGATGCTGGTGTGAACGTGAACGTTCTCACACGCCAGACGAGGTTCTGGACGCCCACGCAGCACAGACGCCTGCCAGGATCGTCGCACTGTAAGGAAAGCTGTATCAGATTGTGAATCTACCACAGCACTGATAAGACGGCTTGTGAACCAAGACGTGTCAACGCAAACTGTTACTACCCGGTTATTAGCAGTGGGACTAGGAGCACGCACATCTCTAGACCGTCCTCCACTCACGCCACAGCATCGACGTGCACGGCTCGACTGGTGCCGTCAGAGGATCACTTGGAAGATGAAATAGCGCGCCATGGTCTTCAGCGATGAAAGCAGATTCTACTTGCATGCAAATGACGGTCGTTTGCGCGTATGATGTAGGCCGGTTCAAAATGGTTCAAATGGCTCTGAGCACTATGAGACTAAACATCTTACGTCATCAGTCCCCTAGAACTTAGAACTACTTAAACCTAACTAACCTAAGGACATCACACACATCCATTTCCGAGGCAGGATTCGAGCCTGCGAACGTAGCGGCCGCGCGGTTCCAGACTGTAGCGACTAGAACCGCATGGCCACACCGGCCGGCACTTCTAATGTCACTACGTGCTGTCTGTGAGCAGTTATAGCGCGTTGACGTCGAATATAGGCGGTGGTCACATTAATATGACTGGACCGTGTAATTAAAGATGAAGCACAAGCTCGGATTGGGCAAGACTGAAGATGAAATTAGGTCGAGTTTTTTTCAAAGTCATTCCGTCATTCGCATTAAGCTCTTTAAAATTATGGCCCCCAATCCGCATGGGTAGATGGGGACTAAATCCCACACCTCGTGCACATATGTCTAGTGACTTAACAGCTGCATCAACTAGCTCGCTAACATTTAAGAATGCATACGAAACGATAAGTGAGTTTTGTTGAAAGACTGGTAAGAGAAGTTTTCAGTTTTCAGCTGGAATTCCAAAACCGCTCATCAGTGATGCAGATGCCCGTAATAGGAAAACGTGGTGTCGAAACTGTGAAATCTGGACTACAGAGTTGTAGAAGAATCTTATTTTATCAGGTGAGTCTAGGCCGGGTTTACGGCCAAAGATCGAAACGTGGCGGGGATTAGGTGATGACTTGGGCAGCCATTTCGTGGTACTCCAAGGACCCCATGATTACTCTGCAAGGTCGCATTACTGCCAAGGATCATCTGACCATTTTGGTTGACCATATCCATCCCACGGTACAATGTTTTGGAAATTTGTGGTAAGGACTATGGGACCAAACTGCTGAGGTCGTCGGTCCCTAGGCTTACGCTCTGCTTAATCTAACTTAAACTAACTTACGCTAAGACAATGCACACACCCATGCCCGAGGGAGAACTCGAACCTCTGACGGGGAGAGCTATGCGAACCGTGACAAGACGCCCGAGACCGTACGGCTACACCGCGCGGCGGTACAACGTTTGTGCCTCAGTGGTGTTGCTGTGTTCTAAGACGACATAGCCGCTGTTCACACTGGTTTTGTGAGATCGTGGATGAGTTGTAGCACCGCCACCTGGTCACCACAGTGACTAGATCTCAATATAATTGAGCCTTTGCGGTCGACCCTGGAGATCGCTACTCACCTTCATCATCGTTACCCGAAGTTACAAGTGCAAGAAGAACGGTATAAGATCCTTTGAAAACCATGCAGTATCCGTATTTATCGATTCCGGGACTACTGGAAACAGTTTTGAATGACAAAATATTTCCTACACTGTATTAGACATAGTAATGTGTTGTAGTTTTGGTGTTTCCATGCTTTTGTCCAGCTCCTGTGTGCAAGGCAGAACATTGCTTATCGTTGATGATGGTGTTGTATATTCAGAAGTTGCAGCGCCCTAATTCATGTAATCCTACGCTTCGGGCAGGGATTGGTAGTTGGCATTCAACATAAAGAAATGTAACGTATTACGCACAAATAGACAGAAATCTCCATTATTAGCTGATTGCACAATTGCGAAACAACCACTGGAAGCAGTCACTTGCATAAAGTATCTAGGAGTATGCCTATGGAGCGATTTCAAGTGGAAAGATCACATAAAACTAATTGTAGGTAAGGTAAATGTCAGGCGAAGATACACTGGATGAATCGTCAGGAAATGTAGTTCACCTAGAAAGGAGGTAATCTAGAAAACCATCATTTAACCAATACTCGAATATTGCTCGGTAATCTGTGATCTGTACTAGAGAGGATTTTTTGCGAGAGTAGAGCAGATCCAAAAAAGAGCAGCGCGTTTCGTCACAGGCTTATTTAGTAAGCGCGAAAGCGCCTCGAAAACGATCAGGCAACTCAAGTGGCAAACGCTGCGAGAGAGGCGTTCTACATCATGGTCTAGTTTACTATAAAACTTCCAAGAGCGTATGCTTCTAGACAAGTCAACCAATATATTGTTTCCTTCCACGTGTATATCATGAAAAGAACATGAAGGTAAAATTAGAGGGGTTTGAGCTCACATACAAGCTTACGAAAATTTGGCTCCTTTTCACCGGTCATTGCATATTTTAACTAACAATTATTGACAATGCATATTTTCTCTCTATGTTTACAATATTTTAAAAATTTAGACGGGCGGTCTCTAGCTCGATGTAGTTTTGATGTGTCACAGATTGACCGCGACCTAGAACTGCGTGCAATCGCTAACCGAGAGGCCACTGCCTAGCGAAATCGTTACAGAAGAGGAACAGGAACAGGCAGACAGAGTCAATCCTCCAGCACCCGCGCCCCCGCTAAATCCTCTCCGCTGTCATACCGTATGCATCGGTAACAAATTAAACTACGCAAGCTTTCAGTCGCACGTCCATTGTTTCATTTTAGCTTTCTATTTACTTGTACACAGTTGAGCGTGTTTACGACGTGTAGTGTGTAACGTGTCGTGAACCATGCCGCCCGAAAAAAGAAACGTCATTTCATGGATAGCTGACCAACCTGGAACAATTACATATGATGGAATTGTTTTATACTGTCGAGTTTGCGAGGAAAACGTTTCGTGCAAAAAAAGTTTTAAATAGACCAGCATGTCAAGACAAGTCTTCACATCGCAGAAATGCAGAAGTAAGGGCGACGACAACAACTTCTGACAACAGCAAGTTGCAGAAGTAGGAATTTGTCGAAAGGTAACAAAAAAAGTCGATTTAACATGGATCTATGTGAAGCATTCATTGCAAGCAATATTCCTCTTCACACACTTACAAACCTTATCCTCAAAGGCCTCCTGCGCAAATACTGCTTAAATCAAAATATACCAAATGAATCAACATTGCGTAAAAAATTAATTACCGACAATTTAAGTAAATGTTTTGGAAGAAATACGCAATGAACTCAAGGACAGCATTATCTGGATTTCAGTTGACTAAACTACAGACACTTGTGGCCATTAAATTGCAAATTTAATTGTTGGTGCTTTAAAAGAAGAGCGTTCTTATTCCTGTTTAGAGGCCTGCAAAGAACTTGAAAAAGTAAATCATTCTACGATCGCCAGATTTGTGAATGAGGATATTAGAAAAATATTTTCAGAAACTTCTGCAGATGAAAGGGTGCTTGTGTTTAGTTCAGATATTTCTTCCTATATGATCAAAGCAGGAAAATCCCTCCGAGTATTTTATCCGAATTTGATTCACGTGACGTGCTCTGCTCATGGGGTACATCGCCTTGCTGAAGAAGTACGTTCCACGATTGTGAATTTAAATAAACTGGTTTCATCCACAAAGAAAGTGTTTCTAAAGGCTCCTGCTCGCTTCAAGACCCACGTAGAAAAACTACCAAATGTGCCTTTACGTCTAAAACAAGTGGTAACTCGTTGCGGTACGTGGGTCGAAGCTGTGTTGTTTTACAATGAACATTTCGAGGCCATTAGATGGTTAGTAAACGACTTCGATAGGGCAGAGGCTTTGGCAGTTTGCCAGTGTAAGGAAGCTTTTAATGATTTCGGTATTAAAACAGACATTGCTGTGATTAGCACTTATTTTTCCCATATACCTGCAAGTATTAAAAAGATTGAAACTGTAGGTTTGGCGTTGAATGAATCTATTCAGTTAATGAATAAAATTATTCTAGTGAACTCCTCACTGCCGAAGGTATTCTTAAGAAAACTTAAAGAAAAGCCTGGAAACATTTTAAACAATAACCCAGGCTTTGAACCCTTGTACCAAACTGACAGTTTTATTAATGGTACGGGTGAACTTTTACCAGAAACAATAAGTGCCAACAGAGCACCCAAATTCAAATACTGCCCAGTTACCTCAGTTGATGTAGAACGGTCCTTTTCCGTTTATAAAAATGTTTTGAGTGATGGACACAATATTTGGGACAGTGCTTGGTCGTTTACGTTTACAGTAGTAGAAAAATTTAAAATAAGTTGTAGATGATACTTTGGTCCAGTCGTATTAATTAAAAGTTAATTCTGTTCAAAAAATTCATGATTATTTGTTGATTTTCAAATAAAATATTACGGACTTTTTGAGCGTGCCCCTCTGAGTGCGATATATCTCGAAGTTAGTCCTGTACATATCAATTGTTTCGCTGCGACTCACTCGCATCGCATCCGCTTGTTACCGACAACAATAACAAATAAGGAATAATTCTTGAAACACGGTATGCGTCCCCATTTTGCAAATTTGTAGAAAATAATCCCAGAATGGCCCCCTTGTAACCTCTACCAGAAAGTATTCAGATAATGATATCAGCGATCTACATGCACCGAATTGGCGCATGGCCAGCGCTCTTCCTCGTGATTGATATGCACAGGTTCGACTCTGAGATATAATGCACGCAGTAACTACCATGTTGTTTTATTATTTGATCTTGCATATTTCGACACTTTTCATGCATTTGTAAGCATTTTTCATGCATATTAGGTTTAACGTTTTTATGACGCATTTAATCCGGTCTCTAGTTACATCATATGTTATACTTCAATAGAAAATTTCAGAATGGTTAATTATTGCAATTGTAGTGTACACAGTGGAACAGGTCTCATGAACCGAAGATGGTCTGAGTTTGCCTGAAATCGACAGTCTAAACAAAATAATGAATACAGCTCTGCACTGTACAATGTAGTTCCCAATATTTACCAATAATCGTTCTCCCCATTGACTATTCAAGACTGGAACTGGAAAAAAGGGAGGGGGAAGGGGAGCGACAGTGATACACAGACTACCCTCCACTATACACCATAAGGTGGCTTACGGAGTATGGATATAGACGCAGATATATGTCGTTCAAATAACCTTCCGTAGTCAGTAGGTATGCCCTGTTGACAAAAGTTTCCGGACTTACATGCCTTTTCCTTCCAAAGACTACAGATATGTAATAAATAGAATTTATGATCTCAGTTTGCAGCTATTACCGAGTTGAGCCGTTGGAGGGAAAAGTCAAATAAAATTCTGATGCATTGTAGATGCAGTTCGTTTCCACTGTTCCTAAAGCAGATTGGATAGCTGTTGAGGGATTTATGGACGAACTGGTCTTGCACGCGAGAGAAGTAGTGTTTTAGTCTAAAGATGTTCGGTGGGTTCTGGTCGAGTTCTTAATCAGGTCAGTCCAGCAAATCCACCTGATTTTGTTCGAGCCATTGATTAATAGTCTTCGTTTTTTGGACAGTAACAGTGTTATGCGAACAAGTTTACTTATGGACGACACAGCTTTATTAACATTAGGAATACATATACCACAGGTGACACATCGGATACAAAGGCAATTGGAACGACTAACAACATAGGTCCAACTGAAAAAAAATCACTATCAACGGCAACAAAACAGGGGCAAAACGTTTTACAAACAAAAGCAATATTAAATAGAAAACTAACCTTTTACGATTATCGAATAACTTGGAAAGGTGAGGCAAAATAGTTCGGAATTTGGGTCGGCAAAGGGATGATATTCGACAAACATGTCCGAGGAAGGAAGAAAGCAACCGTCGAAATGATTCAAGCACTACTGCCAATGCTACGAAGTATGGAACTAAACACGAAAACAAAATTAAGGCTGTAAAAAGCAACCATCGAATACAGAGTGATATGGTGAAGTTCGGTAAGGGGAACAATATGCCAAACGAACATAAATCAACTATAAGTATTACGCAAGAAATGCCTCAAATACAGTTTAGGAATACCCTGTTGAACCAGAACAGCTGAAATACACGAGGTTCTACAGGAAAGCTACCTAAAAGAGAATATTAAGGATTGAGCACCAGGCCATTCATCAAAAGATGAAAATCGTCAGACCATTAGATAGAAACTGTAAGGACAGTTTCCCCCAGTCAGCAGCACTTCTACAAAGTATTTGGGTACTCGTATGCAAAATTTTACAAATCAATTTTCGTCATAGATATAATTTTAATAACAAACCTTATCTCTCACACATAAATCGATATTGTAACAAACATGTTGTATGTTGTATGTTAACTGGGGACCTAGAAACGACGGAGAGGCTCCGTCCCCGCCGCAGCCGCAGTGGTCCTCAACCCCACGACGACTACCCCACAGTCCACTTCACCCCTCCGCCGCCCCACACCGGTCCCAGGGTTATTGTGCGGTTCGGCCCCGGTAGACCCTCCCCAGGGAACGTCTCACACCAGACGAGTGCAACCCCTATGTTTGCATGGTAGAGTAATGGTGGTGTACGCGTACGTGGAGAACTTGTTTGCGCAGTAATCGCCGACATAGTGTAGCTGACGCGGAATAATGGGACCCAGCCCGCATTCGCCGAGGCAGATGGAAAACCGCCTAAAAACCATGCACAGACTGACCGGCTCACCGGACCTCGACACAAGTCCACCGGGCGGTTTCGTGCCGGGGACCAGGCGCTCCTTCCCGCTCCGGAAAGCCGTGCGTCAGATCGCTCGGCTAACCGGGCGGGCAACAAACATGTACAAGTATGACAAAACAAAAGATCATATTTAAAAAAAAAGAACATTTAAGGTTTTATAACTTAAGTAAAAATTACAGTACAATCAAAAATTGTACACACACACACACACACACACACACACACACACACACACACACACACACATATATATATATATATATATATATATATATATATATATGACAAAAGTCTTCGGATACCTCCTAACATCGTGTCGGACCTCCTTTAGCCCGGCGCAGTGTGTGGCATGAACTCAACAACTCGTTGAACGTCTCCTGCAGAAATATTGGGCCGTGCTGCCACTATAGCCGCCCATAATCGCTAAAGTGTTGCCGGTGCAGGATTTTGAGCACGAACTGACCACTCGAATACGTCTCATAAATGTTCGATGGGATTCATGTCGGCGATCTTGGTGGGCAAATCATTCGCTCTAACTGTCCAGAATGTTCTTCAAACGAATCGTGAACAACTGTAGCGCGGTGTCATGGCTCATTGTTGTCCATAAAAATGACGTCCTTGAATGGCCGTAAATGGTCTCCAGCTAGCCGCAGATAACCATTTCCAGTCAATATCGGTTCAACAGGATCAGAATACCTAGTCCATTCCATGTAAACACAGTACACGCCACTATGGAGCCACCACCAGCTTGCTCAGTGCCTTGTTGACAACTTCGGCCGGTGGTTTCGTGGCGTCTGTGCTACACTCGAACCCTACCATCAACTCTCACCAACCGAAATCGGGACGTATCTGAACAGGAGACGATTTTCCAGTCGTCTAGCTTCCAACAGATACCGTCACGAGCACAGGAGAGTGGCTGACGGTGATATCGTGGTGTCAGCAATGGTACTCCTATCGGTCGTCTCGTGCCTTAGCCGATTAACGCCAAATTTCGCTGCACTGTCCTAGCAGATAATTCATCGTACATCCCACATTGATTTCTGCTGTTACTTCACGCAGAGCTGTTTGTCTGTTAGTGCTGACCACTCTAAGCAAATGCTGCTGCTTTCGGATGGTAAGTGAAGGCCGTCAGCCGTGATGAGAGGTAATGCCTGAAATCTGGAATTCTCAGCACCCTTTTGACACTGTGGATGTCATAATATTGGATTTCCTGATGATTTCCGGAATGGAATGTCCCATGCGTCTAGCTCCAACTGCTGTTCTGCGTTCAAGGTCTGTTAACTCCCATCGTGCCGCTAAAATCACGTCAGAAACCATTTCACCCGAATGACATTTCCTCCAATGTACTGCTCTTCTGTATCTTGTGTAGGCGAGACTACCGCCTTCTGTATATGTGCATATCGCTATCCAATGAAGTCTGTCACCTCAGTATACATTGATCAGCCAGAACATTATGACCGCCGACGTACTGTCGATACAAACCCGTCCAGGCGACAGCAACGTCACCTTTCGAGGAATGACAGTTAGTCAGACACACACACGGTGCATGTAATATCAGTGAGCGTGCTGTTCGTGTGCAGAATGGAAACCGTGAGCGATCTACATGTGTTTGACCGAAGGCAATTTGCAATGGTCCGGAGGCTCGGCACGAGCATTTCGGAAACGGCACGACTTGTCGGGATCGAAGAGTGGAAAGTGTGTTCAACACGTGACGAAACCAAGGTGAAACCACGTCCAGACGTCGTGGGGCTTGGCGGCCACCTCTCATTACAGATGTCGGACGTCGTAGGTTGGGCGGACTGGTAAAACAGGACAGGCGGAGTGCTGTGGTGGAACTACCATCAGACTTTAATGTCGCGAGAGCACAAGTGTGTCCGAACACGCAGTGCACCGAACAGTCCTAACGATGGGCCTCCACAGCCGAAGTCCCATGCGCGCATCAATGTTAACACCACGACATCGGCAACTAAGCCTGAAATGGGCACGTGACCGTTGGCACTAAACGTCGGTGCAGTGGCAGAGCGTTGCATGGTCTAATGAATCCCGGTACCTTCTTCATCATGCCGATGGGAGGGCGCGAATCTGTCGTCTTCCAGGGGAACAACTCCTTGGCGCCTGTACTGCGGGGCGGAGGCAAGCTGGCAGCGGCTCCATTAGGCTCTGGCGCATTCACGTGGGCATCCATGGGTCCAATGTAGCTCGTGAAAGGCACCATAACGGCCCTGTCGTACACTGGTTGCAGACCACCTACATCCCTTCATAGCGACCATGTTTCCCGACAGCAGTGGCATTTTTCAATAAGATAATGCGCCACGTCAAAATGCCAGGAGTGTGATGGAGTGGTTCGAGAAATACAGTGGTGAATTCCAATTGATATGCTGACCCCCCAACTCACCAGATCTGAATCAGATCGAACACATCATGTGACGGAACGTGGTGCCCCCTCCGCGGAATTTACGGGAATTAGGCGACCTGTGTGTACAGAAGAGGTGCCATCTCCCTCCAGTGACCTACCAAGGCCTCATTCCATCCACGCCACGACGCTTCGTCGCTGTTATCCGTGCCAAAGATGGACATACTGGCTATTAGGTAGGTGGTCATAGTATTCTGGTTGATACGAAGGTTGGAACTTAAATAGTGGCAACTATTTATTCACAACCAATACAAAAGAGTTACATGTTTGCACCTGTTACTGTCCTTCAAAGTAGTCACCAGCGTTGTGTAGAACTCATAACCAGATGTGTGGAAGTCGTAGTATACCGTTAGCAGAATGTTCTGTTGATGGTGAGAATGGAGCGGTCTACTGCCTGTCGAATCTCTGGAACAGTTCTGAAGGGAATGCCACGAAGTGGTTCCTTCATCTTCGGAATCAAATAAAAGTCACAAGGACTTACGTCCGGGGAGTATGTTGGATGGTACAGTACTTCCCAGTCCCATCAACCGAACAGAGCAGCCACAGCTTGCGCTGTATGCGTCCGCGCATTGTCGTGCAAAATGATGGGTGGGTTGCGCAGAAAGTCGCCGCTTCTTTCGCAAAGCTGGTCGCAGGTGATGCTCAAAAAACGAACGGTAATACTGTGCATTGACGGTTTGCCGTGGAGGAACGTAATTCGTTAGGATAACAGCATCATAGTTGTACATGAGACTCACCGTAATTTTAGATTGTTCCATTCGCACCGTCAACAGAACAGGCTCTGCTAAAGGTATACTACGCCTTCCACATCGCTGACAACGGGTTCTACACAACGCTGGTGACTACTTTGAAGGACAGTAGCAGGTGCAAACATCTAACTCTTCTGTATCGGTTGTGAATAAATAGTGGCCACTATTTAAGTACCAACCCTTGCCTATGGCTTGCCTATACATCTTGCGACACATGCGGATCTCCTTTCTTAAGTAACCTAATTCTGCAGCCCATGATAGCTGTTTATTTCTGACAGTCGCCAGAGCCTCGTCCATTGCACGTTTTATTGTTTTTCCCAGCCTATTTGCTGGCTGAGCTATTCCTCTCGTCCCTCTGGTTGTAGCGTTCCCTTAAGAGTCATGAGTCAGCTTTTTGAATATTACAGTGATGAACCACGTCCTGTTTAAGCTCCACTACTATGCATATTGTATTTTGATCGCTTGTAGCTGACTCATCATCTACCTACCACTCTTTAAGACCCTCAAAGTCTTCTCTTGAGTCAAGTGTTACATCAACATTTGAACTAGATCCTGCTCTGTTTTGACATGTCGTTGGGTTATTAGTCCTGTTTACGATCATTAAATTGTATTCATCGATTTAATCCATTAGATCTAGTCACCTAGCACCAGTGCAGTCACTATTCCACAATACAGAGGGCGCACTGACGTTAACAGTCAAAATGTATTTTCTTTCTTCTGCCATCAGAACTGCGCGATTCATACGCTCTAAGTAAACGGATAATATACAGCTTCTGTAAAGAAGTAAAGTGCGATGTAGAAAGATCCCTCATTACACACTTAGTCTATGGTCGCTGACGCCTTTCAAGACTTTCTCTCTGTTGTAATAAACTTGAAGTATTCAGCAACAATCGATGCCTAACACGCAGGGAACCGATCTCTTATCCGACCGTATTGACACCCCAGAGGAACAATGTTCCTGGTGGTCTCAGTGGCCACAAAGCTCAGCTGCGAGTTGTCACTCTACTGAGGACGTTCTCCAGTGAACGGAACTTAACGGTGTCGCCAAAGCTGGCTGTGTGACGTCAACCGGCTGTCCTCTAATATGGGACCCATTCTCCCATAAAACAGCGCCTGCGCTTTTGTTTTTATTATGCCAATGACGCCAATTTTCACCGCATTTTGAACTATCGACTAAAATACGCTATGACCTTTTAAAATTTCTGCCGTTCTTGCAGCCATTCCAGCGCACGCACACTCTGCGTGTCTCTTAGTTTGCAGATTTCTGTTTGGAACATTAACATAACATACGTTAAATGACAACAAAGCGTTATGTGAATTCATCAGTACCATGAGTTTAGTGTTCATTATATTTTTTTATTCCCAGAACAGATGAAAATGTACGTGGCTTTCATAGCGTATTTAGTATTTTTCTGTTATTACCTGACTACTTTTGACCATAACTCCAAAAGTTCCAGACCTGTATCCTTTTGAGGCAAATTTGTGAGTGCTTCTCTTATTTTCCACATCAACTACCGATTTTCTTTGTTGTTTAGTTTATTTGAATTCGTACTTCTAGAATTCTTCAACTAACACCGTTCTTCCGTATCACGTCTTAACTGCGCTGTCTCTTTATTTGTTGCATTAATGTTAAAAGTATTTTGCTTGTTTCTACATGCCACGACCTGTTTGTCTGATTAATGCACCAATTTCCTTGTCAGTGCAGGAGTCCTAACTCAGGTCTTTCAAAATCTGAAACACCTAGTTTTTTCCTACATTTTGTTGATGCCTCTATTTGCAGGCTGTTCCACATATTTACAATGCACATAATTTACTTATCTCTCGTCATATGGCATTTTATTTCCGTGTGTGCTGTTTCCTGAAACTACCTATGGAAGGAAGTATTGATATCAGAGAATTCATATAAACTGTCTGTGTTTCAATAGATTTTCTGGATGGAGGAATACATTCGTCTGTATTGAAGAGCGCGGAGGAATGCCGTTTCATATTTTATTTTGATGCAAATAATTTTAAGGTGACACCAGAGAAACTTCAAGTTGTCTTTCAAGCTTATTGATACTCATACGAAATCTTCGCTTGTACCGAACATTCTAGGAAACTAGGAATACAGAAACAGATAAAATACCACGAGCACCAGCAGCACCAACTTCTCAAACCATTAAAGCTCTACCGCTAGCCACAAGCGAAGTCCCTCTAACAAGAGGACGGCGCCTGCGCGGAATCACCAATTTCAACCACATTCGTGGTGTATGCAGGGCTTGACCAGATATGAAAATGACAGAAGCTGGATCTACAGATGGCCAAGCGTTTGGAAGAAATAGCATTTTTGGCGCGGGTCGGGCAAAGCATGAGCTATTTATGTTAACTTAACTTCCGAGCAGTGGTTGGTTTGGTGCAGAGGAAAAAGTACTGAAAGGTATTCAGAGAGTCGTTGGATTGTGTCCCTATGCGGAAATATTGTATTTAAACTTTCAATTTTTTACGTTACTTACACTACAAATAAACTTAGACAGTTCTAGAGATTTTGTGTTCGATGTGATGAGATCGTATGTGCAGGAAAACACATTTCTTCTGTTAACTGACTCTTGGGAACGACCAACAAATCCACAATTACACGACGAGATTTTTCAATATGATGAAGGATTACTGTCGTGCAGTATTAAAGCGATTCCACACAAATGCACACCACTAGTGCAACACTGCCTGTTTTATCGGGAGCTAAAGAATTTGCATTACGCATGAAATGACTCAAATGGCTCTGAGCACTATGGGACTTAACATCTGAGGTCATCAGTCCCCTATAACTTAGAACTACTTAAACCTAACTAACCTAAGGACATCACACACATCCATGCCCGAGGCAGGATTCGAACCTGCGACCGTAGCGGTCGCGCAGTTCCAGAATGAAGCTCCTAGAACCACTCGGCCACAGCGGCCGGCATTACGCATGATTTGCTGTCAAATTATGCGATGAGAGATAACAGTTTGCGAACGGAAATTGAGTTTATTTTTGCGTAGAAGCTTTAAAACAACCATCTAAATGCGGCGTTTATGACGTGTGCAAGATGCCGAGAAATCTACTGCTTCCCCTGTTTTTGCGATGAATATTGCCACAACACGTGTAAACCATCAACTGTAAAATAATACACGTATCTAATTTTATATAAGAAATTCTCGTGTATGCTTTACAGCCTTTCCTCAAAATTTATTCGCAATCCCAAATTTTCGTTTGTCTTTCCTTTTCATGACTTTTATGAAAATGTTGGTACATACAATATATAGAGCATTATTTCGGTATACTTGTAGTGTAAGTAAAGCAAAAATTGAAAATAAAAAAAAGGTTCCAGGTTGCGACTGGACCCACGGTTCTGTACTTTTTCAGCTGCGCCAACCACTGCCTGGAATCATCGCTAACATAAATGGTTCACGCCTCTCCCAGCCCACGCCAAAAATGCTAGTTTTTCTAAGTGCTTGCCCATCTGAAGTTCCCACTTATGTCGCTTTAATTTCTGGCAAAGCCCGCAAATAGCCAAAAACTGGCCGACAACGGTGATGACGAGTATGCGCAGTCCCCCTGTAAGACTACTGCACGGGTTTCAATAAAATGGAAATGTTTCGCTGTAAACTGCAGAAAAGTGTACGCATAATCACAAATTGTTCTCACACAAAATCATCGTTTTATATCATCAGTAGAAGTACACTCCTGGAAATGGAAAAAAGAACACATTGACACCGGTGTGTCAGACCCACCATACTTGCTCCGGACACTGCGAGAGGGCTGTACAAGCAATGATCACACGCACGGCACAGCGGACACACCAGGAACCGCGGTGTTGGCCGTCGAATGGCGCTAGCTGCGCAGCATTTGTGCACCGCCGCCGTCAGTGTCAGCCAGTTTGCCGTGGCATACGGAGCTCCATCGCAGTCTTTAACACTGGTAGCATGCCGCGACAGCGTGGACGTGAACCGTATGTGCAGTTGACGGATTTTGAGTGAGGGCGTATAGTGGGCATGCGGGAGGCCGGGTGGACGTACCGCCGAATTGCTCAACACGTGGGGCATGAGGTCTCCACAGTACATCGATGTTGTCGCCAGTGGTCGGCGGAAGGTGCACGTGCCCGTCGACCTGGGACCGGACCGCAGCGACGCAAGGATGCACGCCAAGACCGTAGGATCCTACGCAGTGCCGTAGGGGACCGCACCGCCACTTCCCAGCAAATTAGGGACACTGTTGCTCCTCGGGTATCGGCGAGGACCATTCGCAACCGTCTCCATGAAGCTGGGCTACGGTCCCGCACACCGTTAGGCCGTCTTCCGCTCACGCCCCAACAACGTGCAGCCCGCCTCCAGTGGTGTCGCGACAGGCGTGAATGGAGGGACGAATGGAGACGTGTCGTCTTCAGCGATGAGAGTCGCTTCTGCCTTGGTGCCAATGATGGTCGTATGCGTGTTTGGCGCCGTGCAGGTGAGCGCCACAATCAGGACTGCATACGACCGAGGCACACAGGGCCAACACCCGGCATCATGGTGTGGGGAGCGATCTCCTACACTGGCCGTACACCACTGGTGATCGTCGAGGGGACACTGAATAATACACGGTACATCCAAACCGTCATCGAACCCATCGTTCTACCATTGCTAGACCGGCAAGGGAACTTGCTGTTCCAACAGGACAATGCACGTCCGCATGTATCCCGTGCCACCCAATGTGCTCTAGAAGGTGTAAGTCAACTACCCTGGCCAGCAAGATCTTCGGATCTGTCCCCCATTGAGCATGTTTGGGACTGGATGAAGCGTCGTCTCACGCGGTCTGCACGTCCAGCACGAACGCTGGTCCAACTGAGGCGCCAGGTGGAAATGGCATGGCAAGCCGTTCCACAGGACTACATCCAGCATCTCTACGATCGTCTCCATGGGAGAATAGCAGCCTGCATTGCTGCGAAAGGTGGATATACACTGTACTAGTGCCGATATTGTGCATGCTCTGTTGCCTGTGTCTATGTGCCTGTGGTTCTGTCAGTGTGATCATGTGATGTATCTGACCCCAGGAATGTGTCAATAAAGTTTCCCCTTCCTGGGACAATGAATTCACGGTGTTCTTATTTCAATTTCCAGGAGTGTATAACAAAACAAGAGGATACAGAACGCTTTTTCTGACGTCAAGGACATTTTGATGATGTGGTTCTTCAACCCAAGAGAACGCCATTGACGAAAAACTCAAACTTTGTTGACCGAGTGGAATGTCATAATTATTAAGACATGAGACTCGTACCAAAATTAGCGGTGCTCGAATTTCTTTCTGCTAACCAGATTCAAGTTTATGATGGTTTCACATAATACCTTCAGACGAATGTTTGAATGGTTTCTATATGCAAGCAACGGGCGGACTCTTTCGTCATTCTCGACCAACCCTGTCTCCGTATTCGAAGTCGATAATGCACGCCAGTGCGGTGACGCTCCACCGGAAGTGATCGGTTTGGTTCCTGGTGGCCCCCCCACATGCAAAGAGGTACTGGCATATACGAGGGTTGCCCAGAAAGTAATGCACCTCATATTTTTCTCAGCCGAAAACAATGCTACGATTGCGAAACGTTACGTATGTATCATTTGAAGTCTATTGAGTGAGCGCGCCAAGTTTCCGTCACTTTCAACAGATAGCGTAGCTGCAGGACAGTTTCGAAATGGCGTCTGTAAGTGATGTACGTTACAAGCAACGTGCCGTCATTGAATTTCTCATTGCAGAGAAAGAAACTGTGGGAAATGTTCACAAACGCTTGTGCAAAGTCTAGGGAGCATCGGCTGTCAGCAGAAGAACAAAGAAATGGCTCTGAGCACTATGGGACTTAAGTTCCCCTAGAACTTAGAACTACTTAAACCTACCTAACCTAAGGACGTGACACACATCCATGCCCGAGGCAGGATTCGAACCTGCGACCGTAGCGGTCGCGCGGTTCCAGACTGTAGCGCCTAGAACTGCTCGGCCACTCCGACCGGCACAGAAGAACAGTTAGACGCTGGGCATGGAGGGTGAGGTCATCAGAAGGCGGTTCGGTGGAGCTCCACGATTTGCAGCGGTCGGGGAGACCATCCACGGCTTCACACCTAACATGTCATTCACGAGGACAGACGCATTATCACTCGCCAGCTGGCACTGCATCTGCCAGTCAGCAAAGGAAGTTCACCCAGTGAAGCACTGGCTCCGCCACCAGGACAAGGATTGGTACCGACAGGCCATACACGCCCTTGTTTCGCGCTGGAGGATGACCATAGAACGGGATGGAGATTACGTGGAAAAAGAGGGTGGGTAGATAAAACAACATTCTTTCATGTGTGTAATTCTCATTATGTTCCATAAAGAATTGTTGAAGAAAAATGCGGTGCATTACATTCTGGACAACCCTCGTACAACGCTATTTGGATATACACTACGTGATCAAAAGTATCCAGACATCTGGCTGAAAATGACTTACAAGTTCGTGGGGCCCTCCATCCGTAATGCTGGAATTCAATATGGTGTTAGCCCACCCTTAGCCTTGATGACAGCTTCCACTCTCGCTGGCATACGTTCAATCAGGTGCTGGAAGGTTTCTTGGGGAATGGCAACCCTTTCTTCACGGAGTGCTGCACTGAAGAGAGGTATCGATGTCGGTCGGTGAGGCCTGGCACGAAGTCGGCGTTTCAAGACATCCCAAAGGTGTTCTATAGGATTCAAGTCAAGGAAATAAGAAAGTGCTTAAAACATCAATGTAGGCCTGTGCTGTGATAGTGCCACGCAGAAGAACAAGGGGTGCAAGCCCCCTCCTTGAAAAACACGACCACGCCATAATACCACCGCCTCCGAATTTTACTGTTGGCACTACACGCGCTGGCAGATGACGTTCACCGGGCATTCGCCATACTCACACCCTGCCATCGGATCGCCACATTGTGTATCATGATTCGTCACTCCACACAACCTTTTTACACTGTTCAGTCGTCCAATGTTTACGCTCCTTACACCAAGCGAGGCGTCGTTTGGCATTTACCGGTGTGATGTGTGGCTTATGAGCAGCCGCTCGACCATGAAATCCAAGTTTTCTCACCTCCCGCCTAACTGTCATAGTACTTGCAGTGGATCCTGATGCAGTTTGGAAATCCTGTGTG
The DNA here is from genome assembly GCF_021461385.2 of Schistocerca piceifrons. Lineage (NCBI taxonomy): Eukaryota > Metazoa > Arthropoda > Insecta > Orthoptera > Acrididae > Schistocerca > Schistocerca piceifrons. The sequence continues at coordinate 418,035,478 of NC_060149.1, read as the reverse complement.
ATATAAATGAAATGTCGTGTGACGAGGACCTCCTGTCGGGTAGACCGTTCGTCTGGTGCAAGTCTTTCGATTTGACGCCACTTCGGCGACTTGCGCATCGATGGGGATGAAATGATGATGATTAGAATAACACAACACCCAGTCCCTGATCGGAGAAAATCTCCGACCCAGCCGGGAATCGAACCCGGGCCCTTTGGATTGACAGTCTGTCGCGCTGACCACTCAGCTACAGGGGGCGGACTCCTGTGTGATGATCTGTATACATGCCTTCCTATTACACATTACGACCCTCTTCAACTGTCGACGCTCTCTGTCAGTCAATAGACGAGGTCGGCCTGTATGCTTTTGTGCTGTACGTGTCTCTTCACGTTTCTACTTCACCATCACATCGGAAACAGTGAACTTAGTGATGCTTAGGAGTGTGGAAAACTCGCGTACAGACGTATAACACAAGTGACACTCAATCACCTGACCACGTTCGAAGTACGTGAGTTCCGCAGAGCGCCCCATTCTGCTCTCTCACGATGTCTGATGACTACTGAGGTGGCTGATACGGAGTACCTGGCAGTAGGTGGCAGCACAATGCACCTAATATGAAAAACATATGTTTTTCGGGCTGTCCAGATACTTTTGATCGCATAGCGTAAATTCCAAATCTCTTTGTAGTTGCTCGTGGAATGATGACATGTGACACTGTAGATGGTAATGTATTCGTGAAATGGAGCCTTTAACATCGGTTTGTACTATCGGATATTTGCTTCCTTAGTGCCACTACCACGATGCACTGTCGTCCTTCCTTTCATTTCTGTACTCAACTACAACAATACAAACGCAACAGTAAATCGCACTAGAGCTCATCATAGACATGCCACGACACATACTCTGATTCGCATCTGACAATTCGTAACACTTCGTACCAAGGTGATGACAAACCACCACCTCGAGAATGTTGCTCTTTTATGCAGAACAGCATTGCCCACATTTTCAGTATAAGACTGATATTAGGAACTCATTGTCCAACTGGAATAGCTTTCCGATGCTAAATATCCCTCTGTCAACGAGACGTTGTACTGTAATGTTCCTTCGTCTTTGATCGAAACGTTTTAAGCACCACAGTTAATTGTAAGAGAGAATGTTGGACGTAAGACTTCCGAGTGAATAATGTTTTTGAGATTCTTCAAGTATCACAACCTTCAGTGCTTCCTGTAGCCAATAGTAAACAACCACCATTCTCTTCATGACAAATCGATATTTTCTTACCTCAACGGCTGCATCCTCAACTTGAAACATCTTGATTTGGTATTATAAATCCATATTTACACGTGCGTGGATATCTGTATTGGAGTTTGTGGCATTGTTTTAGATCGGCGAGTATTTAAATAATTAGAGCTGCAATTCTCTGTGGCTGGTAGAACGGCGACCTGAGTCTATTAGTGTTGTTCATATTTAGCGTTGTTACCAGGCTTGGTAGGGTGTATAAGGAGCGTGAACAAGGTAAAATGTGTAATGACGACTGAAGAACACCGGAATGCCACTTACCCGCGTGAGACTGCATTATCAGCGCCTGACAGAATTTGAAAGGGACTTCATTACTGGTCCCCATTTCGCCGTATGGTCTGATCGTACGATACACGTATTTGTGGGGCCTTCTGATGTGGCAGTGACCGGATATAGGAATACATGGGAAGGTGAGAGTAGGTATACTTGTCCTGGAGGTTCCGGTCGACTGGTTGCTGTTATCTTCTCTGTAAGAGTCAATCTATGGGCTCAGAATGTCAGTTTTCGACAAAACAGCATTAAATTATAGGAACTGAGATCCGCCTTTTATGCAAACAACTAATCTTTATAGTGCTGAAATATGTTTCGATACACTTACGTCATCATAAGTGGGTGCGTTTAATCGTGTTTTATTCTCTAGAATTTTAGGTTCTGTACGATCTTCTTTACATTAATCTGCAACAGATGAGGCTGCGGATGAGGACAGGTGCCACGAAAATAACTATGACAAGCTTCACAATAATGCAAGGAAAGTCCTACCTAACCTAGAATACTAGATAATTGACCTGACTGAAGGTACCCATTTATGGTGGCACCAATGTGTCGAAACATATTTGGGCGTTGAAAAGAATAGTTGTCTGCGTAGTAGGCTGGTCTTCATTCCTGTAAATTACAGACAGTTCGTGCAATGGTGTGACAAAAAGAAGTGAAGTTACTTACGTCTCATATTAAGAGCGGACTTTAGAGAGTAAATTACATATTATTGGGGCATGCCAAGTAACTTTTATTAAATGATACACTGCACTTCAAAATGACACAGATATATGACACCACTTTTCAACATAGTCATCAAGTGTCTGTAAACAACAGTCCGAAATTTCTACAAATCGCTCATTTCCTCGACGATAGGAATCCGCTCCCTGGTCGCGGAGCCATTCTAGATTTTTAGTTCATTCTACAACTGTTGTGCGAACGTCTTCATGGTTGGAATATCTCTTTCCCCTCCGATGTTCTTTCATGTTGCTGAAAAGAAGGGAATCGCGTTGTGCAAAATCAGCACTTTCCTATCAGCATTACTCACGACTTTGCGACGTTACTCAAATTGTGGGCACCATTTCACTACGGTTGGACGCGACAACGCATTTGGTCAGTACACCGCTAGAATTTCACGGTGAATCTGTGGGCAATTTAGACGTTTTGATCACAAGAATCGTAGTACTGTCACGCGTACTTCAACTTTGGATTACGTTTCATTTTGCCGCGCCGTTTCAATCGCACACTGTGATGAACCTGTTAGAATATTGCTGCGCGGTGTGGGATCCTTACCAGGTGAGATTGAAGGAGGACATCGAAAGGGTGCAAAAAAGTGCAGCTCGTTTTGTACTATCACGTAATAGGGGAGAGAGTGTGGCAGATATGATAAGCGAGTTGGGATGGAAGCCATTAAAGCAAAGGCGTTTTTCGTCGCGGTGAGATCTATTTACGAAATTTCAGTCACCAAATTTCTCTTCCGAATGCGAAAATATTTTGTTGAGCCCAACCTACACAGGTAGGAATGATCATCAAAATAAAATAAGAGAAATCAGAGCTCGAACAGAAAGGTTTAGGTGTTCGTTTTTCCCGCGCGCTATTCGGGAATAGAATGGTAGAGAGATAGTATGATTGTGGTTCGATGAACCCTCTGCCAAGCATTTAAATGTGAATTGCAGAGTAATCATGTAGATGTAGATAACCGCAGCAGAACTGTGTCCTCCGGAAAACCGGAACATATACTTTCTTCTGGCAATGAGCCACTCTTGTTGCACGTGTTCATAGCGTGGTACGACATGTGTAACTCACTTTCTGAACTCCCTACGTAATATAAAGTTCTTACACTGCAGGCTTTGACGGTTGGTATTTATATCCATTGGCTTTATGGGTATTATTCCCTGATCTAATACACAGAAGTATGTCTCAGACCAGGCCTGTTCACGAGGCGGCTAGGCGAGCGCGAGCGACCATGTGCGTTGGCCGCCTGGGTGATGAGCGCTCGTAGTAAAATGGGATGGTCAGATGTCATTATGTAGTGCAGGGGAAACACAAACTGAGCGCTGCCTTCAGAGGAATGACCGTGTGTTAAGTTCGCAGTGGCCTCAGACGCAAGCGTATATACAGTACTTAACCCTCCACTGGTCGCGTTTTGCAGTCGGTACAATAGCCAGACACGTGACGATATAAATGTTTATGAATCTGCAACAAACGGGTGAAGAGGGGCGGGCGGCAAGAGTATTGTCGCGACTTATAGCTGACGCCAGTATTCCGAGAAGTTGGCCGGGAACGATGGGTAGTTAAAATAAGCCAGGCGTTTTACACAATACAACGGCACGAACGGTGAGGGTCAATGGCCCAGTGCTTAAAAGCGGAGAATAGCTCTTTTTAAATCTATGAAAAGCGGCATTATGGCCGTCTCAGGAACTTCACAGCTGAGCTAGACACACCAACATCAATTTACAACACGTCAGTGCTGGATCTGTAGCTGCAGTTAGAACTTACAGACCTGCAGTGTGACAGGCAGTTGCGTGATATATTTCGTGATAAAATAAGTGTTGTAGACTCGTGTAAAATGCTTACGCAACAGAAATTTTCATGAGTTCACAAGTTGGCAGCTACGATTATGCCGATCTTTGGACCTACATATTTGTGCGAGCAACTTCTTTCCGCAGTGAAGAGAACCAAATATACCCACAGGAGATCAGTCACAGACCGCCACTTAGAAGCTCATCTTCGGACTAGCAGGGTTCAGAAAGTGATACCAGAGACTGATGCTTTAGTGAAAAGCAAAATATGTAGGAATCATTGTCAGTCTGCATTTTCATGTTTAACGTATGAATAAAGTAGTCATATATAGAAGTCTATGTCAGTTTAAACTTATTTCTAAAACGACATCATCATAAGGCAGCATCAGTAGCAAGAAATATCACATTTCCTACTTTTATACCCTATGTCCATCGCTTAATCAGTTAAAAGAAATGTAAGTTCCATTTCATTGCAATTTATCATCAGTGCATCAGTCTCAGAGAATAAATTAGCCACGAAATGCATTAATTAACCACCGCGAAGTGTCACATCTCCGTAGATCTAACATTAACAGCTGCAGAATAGACTCGATGACAATATTTCTCGTGCCGAACTGCTTTGTACCGATTCCTCCTCTCCTCCCGTTTCCACCCGCCAGTATCACCGGTTGCTCTCTGCTGAGGCGTGAGGGCGAGCCAACACGCACGGACAGATCATTGAACTCTCCTACCTTAGACCACGGCCTAATGCCCATAAAAACAATATCACTTGTTATTGGGTTGTTGCCACAGCCAGTTCATTGCTAAACAATTGTGGCTTCACCTTCCGCCGCGATCTGATAATCCTATGAACTTCCAAATTATAAAATAATAATAACAATTTTGTGTGGCTCAATGAATTTCGACTGACGCCATTCCGTCAGCTCTACACCAGTTATCCAGCTGGGGAATGGTAAGTTGCAGTTTAACGTGGAAGCCGGACCACGTGTCCCTCCTGGCAATTTCTCACGTTGTAGACATGTGAAGGCTAAATTAAAGGCAGACTCAAAATTTCCGCCTACCAGGATCCGATCTCGCGACCTCTCGGTTTCCTGGAATGCGCTTTATCACTAGACGACCATGCTCGACGATTAGAAGATAAAGCACAGCTAGCCGGCAACTGTGGCCGAGTAGTTCTCGGCTCTTCAGTCCGGAACCGCGCTGCTGCTTCGGTCGCAGGTTCGAATCCTGCCTCGGGCATGGATGTGTGTGATGTCCTTAGGTTAGTTAGGTTTAAGTAGTTCTAAGTCTAGGGGACTTATGACCTCAGATGTTAAGTCCCATAGTGCTTAGAGCCATTTGAACCATTCGAAAGCATAGTTATTGTTAACGCGGATGTATCAACTAGTAAGCAACAGAACTGGGCTATATACTGAAGTGACAAAAGTCATGGGATAGCGATGTGGACATATATAGACGGCGATAGTATGGCATACATAAGATACAAAAGGCAAGTGCATTGGCGGAGCTGCCATTTGTGCTCAGGGGATTCATGTGAAAAGGTTTCCGACGTTGATTGTCGCCGCACGACGGGAATTAACGGCGTTCGAAAGGGCAGTGGAAGTTGTAGCTGGACACATGGGACATTCCATCGTGTTAGGGAATTCAATGTTCCTAGAACAACAGAGTCAAGAGTGACCCGAGAATACAAAACTTCAGACATTACCTCCCACCATGGAGAACGCAGTGGCCGACGACCTTCATTTAACGACCGAGAGCGGCGGCGTTTGCGTAGAGTTGTCGTTGCTAACAGACAAGCAACACTGCGCTAAATAACAGCAGAAATCAATGTGGGACGTACGACGAATGCATCCCTTAGGATAGTGCGGCGAAATATGGCGTTAACGGGCTATGGCAGCAGACGACTGAGGCAAGTGCCTTTGCATCGACATCGCCTGCGGCACCTCTCCTGGGCTCATGACCCTAGGGTTGGACCCTAGACGACTGGAAAACAGTCACCTAGCCAGATAAGTCCAGATTACAGGTAGTAATAGCTGATCGTAGGGTTCGAGTGTGGCGCAGACCACACGAACACAAGTTACATTCAACAAGGCAGTGTGCAAGCTGGTGGTGGCTCCATAATGGTGTGGGCTGTGTTTACTCGGAACAGACTGGGTCCTGGCTATGTTCGGAGACTTGGAGACCATTTGTAGCCATTCAAATGTGTGTGAATTCTTAAGGGACAAAACTGCTAAGGTCATCGGTCCCTAGACTTACAAACCACTTAAACTAACTTATGCTAAGAACAACACATACACCCATGCGCGAGGGAGGACTCGAACCTCCGGCGGGAGGGACCGCGCAGTCCGTGACAAGGCGCCTCAAACCACGCGGCCACTACGTGCTTTGCAGCCATTCATGGTCCCAAACAACGATGGAATTTTTATGGGTCATAATGAGCAACGTCACTAGGCCACAACTGTTAGCGATTGGTTTGAAGAATACTTTGGACTGTTCCAGCGAATGGTTTGGTTAACCGGGTAAAGCCCGACATGAATTCCATCGAACTTTTATGGGAGATAAGAAGGGGGTCAGATCATGCTCAAACCCCGCAACGACGACACTTTCGCAGTTATAGACGGCTTTAGAGGCACCGTGGCTCAGTATTTCTGCAGGGACTTCTAGTGTCCGTGCCATGGCGAGTTGCCGCGCTATATCGGGCCGAAGGGCATCAGACAAGATGTTAGGAGGAATTGCTGGACTTCTGTCACCTGAGTGTAAAATGTAGGCGCGGTGAGGTTACTCACTCTTGAGCGCCCAGACGTGTCTGCGTTCGGCGGCGTCCCGCAGCTGTGAGAGCTGTCCGCTGCAGGAGGAGTTGGAGGCGCCCGGCGGCGCGGCGGCGGCCAGAGCGTACAGCAGCGACTCCTGCGCTAGGAAGGCGTCCTCCGCCGCCGCGGCCGACACAGCCAGAACCGCGAGAACCGCCAAGCGCCACATCGCTGTCAGCACTGCGGCTCTCCGGCCCTCTGTACGTGCCGGGCGGCCGCGCCAGACGTGGAGGGGGCTCGCGGAAGCCTTCCGGTGCCGTTCTCCTCCGCCACCGCGGCCACGAAGACCGGCCGCCCGCCAGAGAAAGCTCGCCAATCGCCGTTTGCGTAACACACGCTCGTTATGGAGCTCCGTTTCATCGCCGTCTTGCGGGGACACATCACAACTCCTTTCACTTACTTCGAGCGCCTTCGAGATTTACTGGATTTCCAGATGAGGATCTTTCTTTGCCATTATCCATTTGTATTTGCACTGTCTACTCACATTAATGTGACCACCCGTCAAAAGCCTGCAGTGAGGGCCACTGCGAGACGTGTAGGAAGAGAGGGCGTGACGTTCTGAAGGGTATCGACAGGGATGTGAAGCAATGCCTACTCCGATGCCGTGCCCAGCTGCGCTAGATTTCTCGATTGAGGATCCACGGCGCGAACAGCCCACTTTAGGTGGTTCCACATATTCTCGACTGACTTTAAATCCGTGGAGTTTGGTGGTCGACGGAGTACGGTAAACTGATCCTGGCACTCTTCAAATGCACATACACTGCGAACTGTGCGACACCTTGCAATATCCTGCTAGTAGATGCCACCGCGCCGTGGAAAGACAGAGTGTATGTAGGAGTGGACATGGTCTCCAAGGATAGATGGATACATTTGTGGATTCACTGTGCCTTCCAGAATTACGAAATCAGCCAAGAAATGCCACGAAAACATTCCCCAGACCATCACGCTCCTTCCTCAGTCCTGTACTCTTTTCTCTGAGACGTTTCACGCCGTACACGCCAACGGCCATCTGTCCGATGGAGCATAAAACGTGACTGGCCACGTGCCACCACTCAGTTGATCTCCAGTTGAGGTACTGGCGTGCAAATTCCATCCTTCGTCGCCCGCCGGTGAATAGCAGTCAACTAGGGTGCGTGAACCAGGCGCCTACTGCGAAGTCCAATACACACCAAGGTTCGCTGAACAGTCGTTTAGGAGACACCTCGGTTCGTCTGGGCGGTCAATTGATCAACAGTTGCACGTCTATTCGCCCGTACTCATCTCCACAGCCGTCGTGGTATACCATTGTTGCCTCGGCACCGGTTTTGGATTACGTCATTTTGACATGCGCGGTTTACCTTAACACAACAATATGCGGGCAGTTTACAGACTTAGTCGTTTCGGTAAGGCTTCCACTCTTGGTCCGAAAGCCAATGACCATGCCCTTCTGGATGTCAGAAAAAACGCTCCGTTTCTGCAATACGACAACGACTGCACTGTTGTCTGCGACCCACCGACACGCCATATACACTGAAGCGCAGAAAGAAACTGGCATGCGTATTCAAATACAGAGATATGTAAACAGGCAGATTACGGCGCTGCGGTCGGCAACGCCTACATAAGACAGCAAGTGTCTGGCGCAGTTACTACTGCAATGGCACGTTATCAACATTTAAGTGAGTTTGAACGTGGCGTTATAGTCGGAACACGAGCGATGGGACATAGCATCTCCGAGGTAGCAATGAAGTGGGGATTTTTCCGTACGACCATTTCACAAGTGAAACGTGAATATTAGGAATCCAGTAAAACATCCAATCTCTGACGTCGCTGCAGCCGGAAAAAGATCCTGCAACAACGGAACCAACGACGACTGAAGAGAATCGTTAAATGTAACAGAAGTGCAAGCTTTCCGCAAATTGCTGCAGATTTCAATGCTGGGCCATCAACAAGTGTCAGCGTGCGAGCCATTCAACGAAACATCATCGACATGGGCTTTCGGAGCCGAAGGCCCACTCGTGTACCCTTGATGACTGCACGACACAAAGCTTTACACCTCGCCTGGATCGGTGAGCACCGACGTTGGACTGTTGATGACTGGAAAAATGTTGCCTGGTCGGAAGAGTCTCGTTACAAGTTGTATCGAGTGGATGGACGTATACGGGTATGGAGACAACCTCATGAGTCCATGGGCCCTGCATGTCAGCAGGGGGCTGTTCAAGCTGGTGGAGGCTCTGTAATGGTGTGGGGCGTGTGCAGTTGGAGTGATACGGGACCCCTTATACGTCACGATACGACTGTGACAGGGGACACGTACATACGGTTAAGCATCCTGTCTGATCACCTGCATCCATTCATGTCTATTGCGCACTCCGACAGACTTGGTCGATTCCAGCAGGACAATGCGACACCCCACACTACTTCAGACATTAGTCGAGTCCATACCACGTCGTGTTGCGCCACTTCTGCGCTCTTCCGGGGGCCCTACAAGATATTAGGCAGGTGAACCAGTCTCCTTGGCTCTTCAGTGTATAACCTCCACTGTTAATGCCGCCCCCTGCCGTATGTAAGTGGTTACTGCGCTTTGACGTCGAACATAGGCGGTAGTGACATTAGTGTGAAAAGACGGTGTACTAATTAAGATCTCGAAAATATCAAGCTTCGACAATGAAACTTGGTGATGGAGGAGAATGCGTCATAGCCTGATCTCTAGAATGAAACATCTCAGGACGAGCAACAAATATCTGTAATAAGAAAATATAGCTAGCGTCGCACCCCTTAATATTAAAAAGGATTTCGACTTTCAAATATGCATCAAATGTCATGGTCTTAAATTTTCTTCCCGCACCTACTACAACGACTAGTCGCAAATTTTTAATTACAGCCTCGAAAAAATCAGACTGCGACAATATAACTTGCTGTCTTATAAGTCCTCCTCTACATAATCACTCTTCAGTGCAACACATTTTTCCCAACGATGGTTAACTGATGGAGACTTTGGTCATACTGGGTATTTCCGTTATGATGTTACAAACTTTTAAGGGATGATGGAGAAGGATAGCTGTATCAATATGAGATAAGGGACACTGATCCGAAAACAACCGATTCGCAAGCTGTACTCTACTGCAAGCTCTTTGCATTCCATATTTTAGGAGGAGGTAGTACGGACCAAAACAAGAACTATTTGTCTGGTAAACATGGGCTCTATAATGCATACCTTAACAGGTACGAGCACTTGTTCAGTAGAAGAGACGTGTTTCACAGTAGCAACGATGAACAAATGTTCATAGCTCTTAAGCTATGCGCTTTAGAGCCAATGACTACCAGACATTTTTTCTTGTTTTGGTCGATACTACCTCCTCCAAAAATATGAAGACCTAAGAGCTTGCAGTAGAAGGGGTCCACCGTCAGAGGTATCAGAGAGATTTTTGATTTTAACTTTTTACTCGGTCGTTTACAGACCAGTGTCTCTTACCTCAAATTGATACGTTTACCGTTTTTCATAATCTCTGGAAGTTCGTAGCATCATCATGGAATCATCCTCTATAAGTCTCTATCGTGGATCTTCAGGAAAAGTTCCACTTCGAAAATCAAGAGTTTGTAATCCTGGAATTGCCTGGAACGCTATCCGAGGAAGGAGGAAGAAGCCACTGGGTGCCATGTTAGGAGAATACGAGAGGGAAGGGAGGGGGGTAAAATATGATAGCCTAAAGGAGAAAGATGTGTTAGCGTAACCTGTGCAGAATTAGCTGAGGAATTATCGTGAAGCAAAAACACCCTCTTTGACAGTCCTCTTCTCAGGAGATTTCGTTAGTATGCTCCTGTGACAGTTTGCCCCTTACGAGCATAATCTGTGAGCACCACACCATGACAGTTCCAAAAACACTTGACATCACCTTGCCATTGCTTTGACTCTGGGTCACTGTGATACACCAGTCACCTGGTCACGGTGATTAGGTGGCTAAAGAAGTGATCTATTTGTCCTAGCACTGCTGCAACGTTTTAGCTGCTGCTTCTTTTCGGCGGGCTTTTTAAGTGGATATGAGCAGTCGCGGACGCCCCTGAGTGGTAACCTTTGTCATGATCGAAATATCGTGCAAGAATGTTGAAAACTGATCGATTCCCCATTTTAATTTTTCCACTATATCCTCTATTGTGGTACGTGGGTCTTCGACCACCAGGGCTCCATTTCTCTTGCGATTCCTTCACAGACAGATAATCTGTCACTTCGTTGTCCATCATTTAGACTGGTTTGCCCACACTGTGCAATATCTAAAAAAAAAAAAAAAAAAAAAAAAAAGTTCAAATGTGTGTGAAATCTTATGGGACTTAACTGCTAAGGTCATCAGTCCCTAAGCTTACACACTACTTAACCTAAATTATCCTAAGGACAAACACACACATCCCATGTCCGAGGGAGGACTCGAACCTCCGCCGACCGCTCGGCTAATCCCGTGCGGCGCAATATCTCAAGAAACTGAGAGTGTGGCTGGTTGTAATAACTGATCAGTCCACGTGAGAGTTGCAGGTCCACATATACACATGAGGCTAAGTTTAGTTTGCTCATCTCGTGTCTTGTAAAGTTGTGTGCCCCCCCCCCCCCCTCTCCTCCCCCAGAAGATCCTGCACAGTCGTCGTTTGGTAGATGATCTGGCTCTGTGAATCTGCTATAGGAATTTGTAGGTCTGTTTTGGAAAGGATGCCAGGAATTAATTCCACATTGTAATGTTTGATGCAAATCTTAGCACAATTGCTGATACAATCACAATCACATCCTGCTACTCATTTCCAAATAAATGATAGTGAACTGTTGTACAGTGTCATACGCATTATTGCACAGTGCTATATATTCTCGTATATTAACGTATATTACTGCATCGTTCGACCTTATCGAGTGGACGCAAATCACGAACTCACAGTCCAGAACCACGCAGCTGCTACGGTCACAGGTTCGAATCTTGCCTCGGGCATGGATGTGTGTGATGTCCTTAGGTTAGTTATGTTTAAGTAGTTATAAGTCTAGGGGACTGATGACCTCAGATCTTAAGTCCCATTGTGCTTAGAGCCATTTGAACCATTTGAACGAGCTCAGTGAAATGCAGTAAAAGCTGAATAACACTATATTAAAAATAAATGTCCCGAGTAGTGAAAGCACTTCTGCTATCACCACGAATTTCTTCTCAGAGACTATCCCCAATAACTCCTCACTAAATACTGCTTTTTTTTTCGAGGTGATAGTTAACATTGTGGTAGAACCGTAAGATTTTGTTTTATGGTACCACCTGTATAATTTAACTTTATGAACGCAGTTCGCGGTTTCCATGGTTTTCCAAGATCAGTCCTTGCGTAGTGCCAGTTTGATTCTTTACGCATAGCAGGAGCTGAAACATTACGAAAACTCAGTGAATCAGTAATATCGTTTCGTCTTTTCATGATCCTAATGACAACAAGACACTTCATAGCCGGTTTTTACATCGAAAAGGAATGAAGGGATGGTCGAGTTTAACTTCATATCGGCGTCGAGAGATTGTGCTCAACAGGACGGAAATCGCGGAATGACTCGATTTTGAAAGTAGGAGAGTGGGAGAAGGGGGGAGAACATAAGGAAAGGGATCGATCTGGATAGATGGTTGATAATTTGAATTTCAGTACTCCCAATTACGAGTCCATTGTCTTAACTATTCCGCTAAATCGAAGAGATGCGCTTAAATCGCACTTGAGTAAGGATGTTCGAATTGCACGTGAGAACTGAATTTCTACCACCGTAGTTTGGGCTGCAAAACGGGAGTGGCGGAATGAGGACTTATGGTTGTACAGCTGAGGATCGATTGTGTTCGCGGTGATATCTCAAAACCTTCTACGGTATTTCGATGTTGATATCGAACCTTCGGTCGGCTGTTGACGCTGGGATTGGCATCTCCATCGGCATTTCTAAAGGTAGGAAGAATTTTACCGTTCCATTGGCATGCAGGTCCTCAGACATAGAGGACTACCTCGGACCAGATAAGATTGGGGGGGGGGGGGGGGATGGGATGGGCGGAGGAGGCCATTGCTTTGTTGGACGATCCACTTCGACATTCCCGTTAAGTAGAGGAGCAGCCTAAAACGTGGGACTTGAATTCAGTATTTGTCGAATATGAGCCATTGTCCAATTATTGGCGGCCGTGGTGGACGAGCGGTTCTAGGCGCTTCAGTCTGCACACGCGCGACTGCTACGGTCACAGGTTCGAATCCTGCCTCGGGCATGGTTGTGGTTAGTTAGGTTTAAGTAGTTCCAAGTTCTAGGGGGTTGATGACCTCAGATGCTAAGTCCCATAGTGCTAAGATCCATTTTGTCCAATTATTGCATCATATTTCCCTTTGTAATTACCCTATCAAGAAACGGTAAAAGATTTTGGCATAGTTTCAGACAAACGAGCAATTAAACTAGGAGGAAAAAGCTTTCACGGCATGCAGGAAACATCTCGCTTTTCTGTATTAAATACAAAAATTTTAAAAATATTTACTATTAAAAGAAACAAAATCTAGTCAAGTCTTTAGTCCTGCTGATCTTTTACTACAGTGTTGTAGCTGACAGTAGTAACTCCAGTAACTCGAGATACTTATGAACAATTGCGTATGGTATGTGTGTAACGTTTGAGTGTTGGAGCACGCAAGTCCTTCATATACTCAGGGTGGATGTGATTGGATAGCCCACGTGATTTTCACACACTGTGTTCCGTATCTATTACTCAGATAAGCAGTTGTCAGCATCCCACTTCGTAAATGAATCGACTTCATTTACTTCCGGTACGATGGACTTGGAAGACTTATGGGCAAATTTTAAACACTTTGTAAATCACACATTGGAGAAGCATGTGCCGAAAAAGTGGGTTACGGGCGGAAAAGACCCACCGTGATTTAACAGCGCAATTCCGAGAATGCTCAGGAAGCAAAGACAGTTGCACTCACGGAACAAGAAAGATCGGGAGAATGAGGACAGGCAAAAGTTAGCAGAGATTCGTGCTGCCGTAAAAAGAGCGATGCGCGAAGCATACAACCACTACCTCCGTCATACCTTAGCAAAAGATCTTGCTGAAAACCCAAGAAAGTACTGGTCTTACGTAAAATCGGTAAGCGGGTCGAAGGCTTCCATCCAGTCACTCACTGATCAGTCTGGCCAGGCAGCGGAAGACAGCTAAAGGAAAGCTGAAATTTTAAATTTAGCATATGAGAAATCTTTCACGCAGTAGGATCGTACAAACATACCACCGTTTGAGTCTCGTACAGATTCCCGTATGAAGGACATAGTGATAGACATCCCTGGTGTTGTGAAGCAGCTGAATGGGTTGAAAATAAATAAATCGCCAGGTCCTGATGGGATTCCAATTCGGTTTTACAGAGAGTACTCTACTGCATTGGCTCCTTACTTAGCTTGCATTTATCGCGAATCTCTTGCCCTACGTAAAGTCCCGAGCAACTGGAAAAAAGCGCAGGTGACGCCTGTATATTAGAATGGTAGAAGGACGGATCCTCAAAATTACAGACCAATATCCTTAACATCGGTTTGTTGCAGGACTCTCGAACATATTCTCAGTTCGAATATAATGAATTTCCTTGAGACAGAGAAGTTTCTGTCCATGCATCAGCACGGCTTTAGAAAGCATCGCTCCTGCGAAACGCAACTCGCCCTTTTTTCACATGATATCTTGCGAACCATGGATGAAGTATATCAGACGGATGCCATATTCCTTGACTTCCGGAAAGCGTTTGACTCGGTGCCCCACTGCAGACTCCTAACTAAGGTACGAGCATATGGGATTGGTTTCCAAATATGTGAGTGGCTCGAAGACTTCTTAAGTAATAGAACCCAGTACGTTGTCCTCGATGGTGAGTGTTCATCGGAGGTGAGGGTATCATCTGGAGTGCCCCAGGGAAGTGTGGTAGGTCCGCTGCTGTTTTCTACCTACATAAATGATTTGTACGGGAAGGTGTCGTCGTTGAGTGACTGTAGGAGAATACAAGATGACTTGGACAGGATTTGTGATTGGTGAAAAGAATGGCAGCTAACTCTAAATATATATGAATGTAAATTAATGCAGATGAATAGGAAAAAGAATCCCGTAATGTTTGAATACTCCATTAGTAGTGTAGCGCTTGACAGTCACGTCGATTAAATATTTGGGCGTAACATTTCAGAGCGATTTGAAGTGGGACAAGCATGTAATGGCAGTTGTGGGGAAGGCGGATAGTCGTCTTCGGTTCATTGGTAGAATTTTGGGAAGATGTGGTTCATCTGTAAAGGAGACCGCTTATAAAACACTAATACGACCTATTCTTGAGTATTGCTCGAGCGTTTGGGATCCCTATCAGGTCGGATTGAGGGAAGACATAGAAGCAATTCAGAGGCGGGCTGCTAGATTTGTTACTGGTAGGTTTGATCACCACGCGAGAGTTACGGAATTCTTCAGGAACTCGGGTGGGAGTCTCTGGAGGCAAGGAGGCGTTCTTTTCGTGAATCGCTACTGAGGAAATTTAGAGAACCAGCATTTGAGGCTGACTGCAGTACAGCTTTACTGCTGCCAACTTATATTTCGCGGAAAGACCACAAAGATAAGATAAGAGAGATTACGGCTCGTACAGAGGCATATAGGTAATCATTTTTCCCTCGTTCTGTTTGGGAGTGGAACAGGGAGAGAAGATGCTAGTTGTGGTACGAGGTACCCTCCGCCACGCACCGTATGGTGGATTGCGGAGTATGTAGATGTAGATGTAGATGTAGATGTAGGCACAATAAACACCCGCCATCGTTATACAGGGTGTTACAAAAAGGTACGGCCAAACTTTCAGGAAACATTCCTCACACACAAATAAAGAAAAGATGTGATGTGGACATGTGTCCAGAAACACTTAATTTCCATGTTAGAGCTCATTTTAGTTTCGTCAGCATGTACTGTACTTCCTCGATTCTGATGATCAAATTGTAAATTTTCACAATCAACATGTGTGGGCTGATGAGAATCCGCACGCAATTGTGCAATCACGTCATCAACACAGATTTTCTGTGAACGTTTGGGGAGGCATTGTTGGTGATGTCTTGATTGGGCCCCATGTTCTTCCACCTACGCTCAATGGAGCACGTTATCATGATATCATACGGGATACTCTACCTGTGCTGCTAGAACATGTGCCTTTACAAGTACGACACAACATGTGGTTCATGCACGATGGAGCTCCTGCACATTTCAGTCGAAGTGTTCGTACGCTTCTCAACAACAGATTCGGTGACCGATGGATTGGTAGAGGCGGACCAATTCCATGGCCTCCACGCTCTCCTGATCTCAACCCTCTTGGCTTTCAATTATGGGGGCATTTGAAAGCTCTTGTCTACGCAACCCCGGTACCAAATGTAGAGACTCTTCGTGCTCGTATTGTGGACGGCTGTGATACAATACGCCATTCTCCAGGGCTGCATCAGCGCACCAGGGGGTTCCATGAGACGGAGGGTGGATGCATGTATCCTCGCTAACGGAGGACATTTTGAACATTTCCTGTAACAAAGTGTTTGAAGTCACGCTGGTACGTTCTGTTGCTGTGCGTTTCCATTCCATGATTAATGTGATTTGAAGAGAAGTAATAAAATGAGCTGTAACATGGAAAGTAAGCGTTTCCGGACACATGTCCACATAACATATTTTCTTTCTTTGTGTGTGAGGAATGTTTCCTGAAAGTTTGGCCGTACCTTTTTGTAACACCCTGTATAAATGCAGGCCAAGATCTGATACGTCCAGCATCTTGGTTGTACCTACAGGGTGTTTAAAAAATGACCGGTATATTTGAAACGGCAATAAAAACTAAACGAGCAGCGATAGAAATACACCGTTTGTTGCAATATGCTTGGGACAACAGTACATTTTTAGGCAGACAAACTTTCGAAATTACAGTAGTTACAATTTTCAACAACAGATGGCGCTGTGGTCTGGGAAACTCTATAGTACGATATTTTCCACATATCCACCATGCGTAGCAATAATATGGCGTAGTCTCTGAATGAAATTACCCGAAACCTTTGACAACGTGTCTGGCGGAATGGCTTCACATGCAGATGAGATGTACTGCTTCAGCTGTTCAATTGTTTCTGGATTCTGGCGGTACACCTGGTCTTTCAAGTGTCCCCACAGGAAGAAGTCACAGGGGTTCATGTCTGGCGAATAGGGAGGCCAATCCACGCCGTCTCATGTATGTTTCGGATAGCCCAAAGCAATCACACGATCATCGAAATATTCATTCAGGAAATTAAAGACGTCGGCCGTGCGATGTGGCCGGGCACCATCTTGCATAAACCACGAGGTGTTCGCAGTGTCGTCTAAGGCAGTTTGTACCGCCACAAATTCACGAAGAATGTCCAGATAGCGTGATGCAGTAATCGTTTCGGATCTGAAAAATGGGCCAATGATTCCTTTGGAAGAAATGGCGGCCCAGACCAGTACTTTTTGAGGATGCAGGGACGATGGGACTGCAACATGGGGCTTTTCGGTTCCCCATACGCGCCAGTTCTGTTTATTGACGAAGCTGTCCAGGTAAAAATAAGCTTCGTCAGTAAACCAAATGCTGCCCACATGCATATCGCCGTCATCAATCCTCTGCACTATATCGTTAGCGAATGTCTCTCGTGCAGCAATGGTAGCGGCGCTGAGGGGTTGCCGCGTTTGAATTTTGTATGGATAGAGGTGTAAACTCTGGCGCATGAGACGATACGTGGACGTCGGCGTCATTTGGGCCGCAGCTGCAACACGGCGAACGGAAACCCGAGGCCGCTGTTGGATCACCTGCTGCACTAGCTGCGCGTTGCCCACTGTGGTTGCCGTACGCGGTCGCCCTACCTTTCCAGCACGTTCATCCGTCACGTCCCCAGTCCGTTGAAATTTTTCAAACAGATCCTTTATTGTATCGCTTTTCGGTCCTTTGGTTACATTAAACCTCCGTTGAAAACTTCGTCTTGTTGCAACAACACTGTGTTCTAGGCGGTGGAATTCCAACACCAGAAAAATCCTCTGTTCTAAGGAATAAACCATGTTGTCTACAGCACACTTGCACGTTGTGAACAGCACACGCTTACAGCAGAAAGATGACGTACAGAATGGCGCACCCACAGACTGCGTTGTCTTCTATATCTTTCACATCACTTGCAGCGCCATCTGTTGTTGAAAATTGTAACTACTGTAATTTCGGAAGTTTGTCCGCCTGAAAATGTACTGTTGTCCCAAGCATATTGCAACAAACGGTGTATTTCTGTTGCTGCTCGTTTAGTTTTTATTGCCGTTTCAAATATACCGGTCATTTTTGAAACACCCTGTATGTACACTCCTGGAAATGGAAAAAAGAACACATTGACACCGGTGTGTCAGATCCACCATACTTGCTCCGGACACTGCGAGAGGGCTGTACAAGCAATGATCACACGCACGGCACAGCGGACACACCAGGAACCGCGGTGTTGGCCGTCGAATGGCGCTAGCTGCGCAGCATTTGTGCACCGCCGCCGTCAGTGTCAGCCAGTTTGCCGTGGCATACGGAGCTCCATCGCAGTCTTTAACACTGGTAGCATGCCGCGACAGCGTGGACGTGAACCGTATGTGCAGTTGACGGACTTTGAGCGAGGGCGTATAGTGGGCATGCGGGAGGCCGGGTGGACGTACCGCCGAATTGCTCAACACGTGGGGCGTGAGCTCTCCACAGTACATCGATGTTGTCGCCAGTGGTCGGCGGAAGGTGCACGTGCCCGTCGACCTGGGACCGGACCGCAGCGACGCACGGATGCACGCCAAGACCGTAAGATCCTACGCAGTGCCTTAGGGAACCGCACCGCCACTTCCCAGCAAATTAGGGACACTGTTGCTGCTGGGGTATCGGCGAGGACCATTCGCAACCGTCTCCATGAAGCTGGGCTACGGTCCCGCACACCGTTAGGCCGTCTTCCGCTCACGCCCCAACATCGTGCAGCCCGCCTCCAGTGGTGTCGCGACAGGCGTGAATGGAGGGACGAATGGAGACGTGTCATCTTCAGCGATGAGAGTCGCTTCTGCCTTGGTGCCAATGATGGTCGTATGCGTGTTTGGCGCCGTGCAGGTGAGCGCCACAATCAGGACTGCATACGACCGAGGCACACAGGGCCAACACCCGGCATCATGGTGTGGGGAGCGATCTCCTACACTGGCCGTACACCACTGGTGATCGTCGAGGGGACACTGAATAGTGCACGGTACATCCAAACCGTCATCGAACCCATCGTTCTACCATTCCTAGACCGGCAAGGGAACTTGCTGTTCCAACAGGACAATGCACGTCCGCATGTATCCCGTGCCACCCAACGTGCTCTAGAAGGTGTAAGTCAACTACCCTGGCCAGCAAGATCTCCGGATCTGTCCCCCATTGAACATGTTTGGGACTGGATGAAGCGTCGTCTCACGCGGTCTGCACGTCCAGCACGAACGCTGGTCCAACTGAGGCGCCAGGTGGAAATGGCATGGCAAGCCGTTCCACAGGACTACATCCAGCATCTCTACGATCGTCTCCATGGGAGAATAGCAGCCTGCATTGCTGCGAAAGGTGGATATACACTGTACTAGTGCCGACATTATGCATGCTCTGTTGCCTGTGTCTATGTGCCTGTGGTTCTGTCAGTGTGATCATGTGATGTATCTGACCCCAGGAATGTGTCAATAAAGTTTCCCCCTCCTGGGACAATGAATTCACGGTGTTCTTATTTCAATTTCCAGGAGTGTATAATACTAAATCTTTCATCATCGCCATTTGGGTCATATGACCCTGGAATTAGCTACTCAGTAACCTACGTCTTTTCCAAGCCCACTCTGCAACCAAGCAAAGATTAAAGATTTACCTGTTACGCTGTGACATATGTCTTCTTTCTGTTCAATGGAGTTCCAGTTTTTCTGTCAGACTGCCAGTTCTGTCCACGCTAGCCTCATCTCCTTATCTCTATATATTTCTCATCTGGTAATCTTACACTATTACACTATTTAATCGAAAGTATCCGGACGTCTATTATTGGACATTAATATGAGGGTTGTCCACCCCTCGCTTTTATGGTGGCATGAACTCTGCTGGGGACGATTTCAGTGAGGTATCTAACTGTCTATGGAGGAATGGCAACCTATTTTTCCGGAAAAGCCGAAATCTGACAAATCTGGAGGTTGAGATCTTGAGCCAACCTAACTTCTAGGTCATCCCAAAAATATTCCAAGGGGTTTAGGTCGGGACTCTGGGCAGGCCAGTCCATTTCAGGAATGTTATTCTCCAGAAACCATGCCGCGCAGGTTGAATTATCTCCAAACAGTTCCTCTACTGTATGCAGTACACAGCTCTGTAAAATGTGTTCATATCCTTCCAAATTTACCGTTTTCTTAAGCGCAATAAGGGGACCACACTCTAAACACGAAATTCACCCCGCCTACCGTAACGACACCTCCTCTGTTCTTCATTGCTGGCACTACTCGTATATATGACGAGAGGTAACGTTGTCTTGGCTTTCGTCAAATCACTCGTTTCCAGTCATCCACTGTCCAGTGACACAGCTTTTTATACCACCACAAGTGTTGCTTAGCAATGACTACAGAAATTTGTCACATGAACAGCTGCTCGATCAATGCAACACATTCTTTTTAACTCCCTGCTCACAGTCACTGCTTGTAGAACTTTGGAGCTCTTGTGTGGTTGCTTTAGCTGATTTCATGCGACTTTTTTCAGCCACACTCCACAATGCTCGATGGTCCCTGTCCATCAGTACATGAAGTCTGCCGCCACTAGGTTTAGTTGTGTTTCTACAATGTCTACTACCCGTGGGATCCACAAAATTAAAGTGATAGCGTGCGAGTTAAATACCAGTGAAAGTGGCGGTACTGCTTAAATGTTCAAATGTGTTGAATTCCAAAGGGACCAAACTGCTACCGGCCGAGGTGGCCGAGCGGTTCTAGGAGCTACAGTCTGGAACCGCGCGACCGCTACGGTGGCAGGTTCGAATCCTGCCTCGGGCATGGATGTGTGTGATGTCCTTAGGTTAGTTAGGTTTAAGTAGTTCTAAGTTCTAGGGGACTGATGACCTCAGAAGTTAAGTCCAATAGTGCTCAGAGCTATTTGAATCATTTGAACCAAACTGCTGAGGTCATTGGTCCATAGACTTACACACAAACTAATTTATGCTAAGAACAACACACGCACACACCCATGCCCGAGGGAGGACTCGAACCTACGGCGGGAATGGCCGCGAAATCCTTGACATAGCGCCTTAAACCACGCGACCACTTCGCGATGCACAGCTTAAATCATTAGGTGATAAGGTAGAAGAATATACTATTTACGGAAAGGAAGCTATTGGTCCACATTAATTCCGATTATTTAATACTCCTCATGATTATAAAAACGAATCATGACACTCATTACAGCTACATCGACGTCCTCTTCTTACCTGGCTACTTTTTAAACACATAAAAGACACGTCGGAAACATCCCCCTATTCTTCATCCCCCCCCCCCCCCCTCAAGCCGAATTATATAATGAACATTTCACTGACTGAGACTTGCTCTTGACTCGTCACACGATACAGGCCCAGACGCTGATCTGATTCAGTTTGAGATGCTGCAACTTACTCAAAGACTCCATCTACTCAGTGTCCGAAACCGCGTTTAGCTATACGGTGTTTCCCTTCGCAGTGGCGAGACAGTATCATGGTACCAGTCGTTAAACCAGGCAAAAGTCCAACGTAAATCGACAGCTATCGACCGATTAGTCTCACCAACGTGCTCTACAAACTGATTGAAAGGACTGCAGTCCGACGATTGCGCTGGGTTTTTGAATCACAGGACCTTTTGGCCCGCTATCATTGTGGTTCCCAGGAAGGGCAATCCACGCCATATCATCTGATTTGGTTGGAAACAGCAATCCGACAGGCTTTTTTCCAAACGCCAACATCTCATTGCAGTCATTTGTTTTTTATCTACATAAGGCACACGACACCGCTTGGTGCCATCACATTTCTTACCCTCCGTGACTGGGACTTTCAAGCACTCCCCCTCCCCTTATACCGATTTTTATTCGTTAGTTTATATTTCATAGGTTGTTTCTGGTTAGAGTTGGTCCATCTCTCTGCTCATCACGGACCCAAGAGAATGACTTCCTGCAGGGATCCGTGCTGCGTAGTTACACTTATCATCGCCATCAATAGGCTGCCTCTGATGGACCAGTGCTTACTCCTCGCACTGTATGTCGACGACTTTTGCAGTTTGTGTAGCACCCAATCTGTACCCTGGATTGAACGCCAGTTCCAAGGAGCCATCCGAAGGGACTCCGCTTTTGCCCTTTCACATGGCTTACAACCTCGTTCCGCAAAAACGTGAGTCATGAATTTCTGTCGGCGTACCACTCTCCATCCTCATCTAGAACCCTACTCCTATACTACGTGCTTGGATATTGTTGCGCAGTCCCGATTTTTGGGACTCCTATTTGGTAGAAAGCGAACATGGCTCCCCATTTTCAGCAATTAAAGACTAACTGCAGTATTCCTGGGAGCTTTAAGTGTTTCCTCCTCTCGTCACATGTGGGTACGTCCAAGATTGTGGAACATTGTCGGTTTAGTGATCCAGGTGTTATGGTGTGGGGATTCATAATGTTGCATGTACATACTGATCTCCAGCTCTTTGAACCTGGTACACTCAGCGGTCAACGTTTTGTGACACTGTACTCCTTCCACATGTACATCTTTTCAGGGATGCATTCGACCCTAGCTTCAATTATATGGATGACAATGCGCTACCAGATCGAACACCACAGATGGAGCAGCTCTTGCGACGAAGGCATGGTCAGTGAATGGAATGGCCTGCTCGTTCCCATCGAACACTTGTGGGATGCGTTGGAGAGACTTACTGCAACATGTCCACATGCACCAACGTCCATCCCACAGTTGTCATCAGCGCTAGTGGAGGAATGGAACGCCCTACCACAGGAACTCCTTCCCAACTTTTTGGCCAGCCTGGAAGTACATTGCAAAGCCTGCATTGCCGTCCGTGGTGGTCACACACCCTATTAAGAACCATTTCCCTCCTTGTTTAATATCGAGGTGACCATTATCAGGAGCTATGACTTCATTATAATTATTGTATCTGACTTAAAGTGTAATTTTCGTTCGTTTTATTGCGTATTTCTTTCAGTTACCTTCTATAATGCACTGCAGCTCTTATTTTTATGAATGGTCGAAGTTTCGTCGAGCTATGTGACTTGGCAGTGACACACAATTCGAAAGTTGGTTTTCTCCTAAAGTTTTGCTCACCTGTGTATTTACTTACATGTTGCCTGAGGTCTCTCTTCAGCGGTCACTGTTTCGCAATTAATATGCGAGTTATTCCATGTTTTGTGACTCTCTTACAGCCGCAAAAGATGGAATAATTCCTATATTACCGATTCTTTATTAACGTATTTATTTCGCCTAGCAAGATTAAGGTCTTTAAGCGAGTTTCTAGATGTAGCCAGTCGAATTTAATAAGCTAACACTACAAAATGTGCAGTAAAGGAGCGGGATGTGTCGCAGATAAACAGTAAATCATTGATGAGATCTGCAACGACATCCCTCCCGTCGCCTCCCCCCCCCCCCCTCACTCCAACCGTTTTCTTTTTCTTCAAGTCGGATTAAGAAGACTTTGATCTCCCATATTCCTGTGTGAAGACCCGTGAACATGCCCGACACTTTAACGTGTAAGACCAGTGTTGAGTGGAGACTTGTCACATATAGTCTGAAATGACTGTGTGTGTTTCTTTCAGTACTTCATAAACCACTGACATCATGCAATTGTCTGTGATTTTTTTTTTAATTTACGTGCTATAGCACTCAGTAGCTTTGGTCAGAGACTGGTCGAGAGGGCACTTGAGCCGTTTTTTGTTTATTGTTAGTAATTTTCATGATTAACTGATTTCGGTTAGTATTAATATATTTTTGGTCATCATATTGTTGTTTTCACCTTGCTTCCTTAAGTGAAGGACACACTGAATCATAACCGTAAATGAATGTTTACTCATGAAATGCTTTCCACAGATACCCTTTTTAAAGAAGCATTCTTTTATTGTTCAGATGTTTGGAGTATATTCCCTTTTCATAACAAAACCTGTTGCTATTGTTGGTGTTATATCGAACATAGTGGGCTGACGAGTTGTACCTGTATTTATGATTTTTTTTCTTTGTAGTGTGTTTGTTATTTTGTTATGCATGGTTCAAATGGCTCTGAGCACTATGGGACTTAACATCTACGGCCATCAGTCCCATAGAACTCAGAACTACTTAAACCTAACTAACCTAAGGACAGCACGCAACACCCAGTCATCACGTGTTATGCATGTTTCCATGTTCTTGACCTATACTGAGGATGTGAATGGGAATGATGTTTAATGTGTGAATGAATGAATGGGTTGATATTGTAAGAATTTTTAAATTAATGAGTGAATGCATTTCAATGACTTCATCATAGTTAGATATATAAGTGACTGGGAGGGTGACTGAGGTTAGTGTTCTGGTGTGATACTCTTGTGTCTGTAATTTAATTTCAAGCATCAGAACTTTGAAAAATTGAGTGAGTCAATTAAATAACATTTAGGTGCGTAAATAAGCAATAAAGTAATGTGGAACCACACTCCTTTCTGCTATTCCAAATCAGATAACGTGGCAAATGAAACCTGACCAGAACAACAATAAATTAGAAAAACAAATGTAATAGAAAGAAAAATAGATGTGTGTGGTGCACTATGGAATCTGTTAGTGAGACATCCGCTAGAACATTTTTTTATCCAATGGTGGCAGCAAAGGAACGATTCTGCCAATTGCTGGCTGGGTCGATTCATTGAGATCAATCTCTACCTCTGTTTCTTGATTAATTTCTGCCTCTCTAATAGGAAGGCAGTAGGCAAGGCAATAATAATTAGCAGAAATAATTGCGGAAAATCAGTAACTCCGTAGACGCATGAATCCAGTCGTGGTTTAAGTAGTGGAATGACGAGCAACTCCTTGTTGGTTCAAATGGCTCTGAGCACAATGGGACTTAACATCTGAGGCCATCAGTCCCCTAGAACTTAGAACTACTTAAACCTAACTAACCTAAGGACATCACAGACATCCATGCCCGAGGCAGGATTCGAACCTGCGACCGTAGCGGTCGCGCGGTTCGAGACTGAAGCGCCTAGAACCGCTCGGCCACACCGGCCGGCCGCAACTCCTTGTTGTACTGATGTGAATTTCACAAGAGGAAATTTCAAAACGATCAATATTCCACGTGACACTGATGCCAGAGCAATCAAGCGCTATCTGTCTAGCTCTCTCTCTTCTACTCTCTTTTTTGCCTTACGTGGAAAATGTCACTGGGATATTTTCAGATTTTGTTGAAAAGGGGACGTGCAAAGACGATCTTACCCCCACCCAGTGGCCACTTTTCAAAAACTCATGTAGAAGGGATTTAACTGGTAGACTCTCCCACTTCTGATTGTTGAATCAATAGTTGCTAGAACTTGACCGGCTAACAACAAGTGTACGCGTTTGTCTTAGGCGGAACGTAAGGAGAGCACGGAGATGAAGTACAAAGATTATTCTATAAGGGGCAGCCCAATGAAGACGAGACAGATGGAAAATGGGAAGTAAACTGTTCATTATTTCAAAAGTAATCGCCGTAACTGTTAACATATTTACTCTACTGTGCTACAAGACGGTCAATGCGTTGATGGAAAAATGTTTGCGGTGGCTTGCGGAACCACGATTGTACTCAGGCGTGCACCTCTTCATGCGAAGCAAGTCGACCGCCAGGAATGTCTTTCACGAGGGCTGCAAAAATATAGAACTCACTTGGGGAGAGATCGGGACTCTATTGAGGATTTGTAAGGGCTTCCTAGCGAAACTCCAGCAGCGTAGTCGAAACAAACTTGGCAACATGCGAGCCTGCCCTCGTGTTGCCAAGTTTTCACGAGAGTACGATGTGTTGTATTAGCGATCTCATAAGGATATTGATTAATTATTTTGTTTTCTCTTATTCATATGTGAATTCTATATAAACTGTTTCGACAAGAACCGATGCATCGGTACGAATACCACCATGAAGAGCCAGGACAGATATTTATCTTTTGTGCCCCAGTCAACTATGATGCCTGGTGCGCACTTGGTATGAAGAGGCATACGTTCGCAAGGAGGAGATGTGGAGACGTATCGCACCAAGAGCTCATTCTTACTGTGTTTAATTAGGCAGCGAGGCTTAGCACGGAGCTGCTTGAAAGTGAGGCCCTTGATCTGTGAAAGACGTCGCTTGAGACATTGCAGGGCCTTCGACGACCCTGAATAGAACATGCTGGAAAGGCGAATTCACTTACTGACGACATCGAAGTGAACCAATCTATCGACCATTCCAGATGCTCTCTTGGGGCCAATACGGTTCCGAACGAATGCACGGTAACCTCGAAAAGTTGTAGAATGGTTATCGTTCGTTGAGAGTAGTGCAGGTTGCAGAACAAGAGAGCCCGCATCTCGTGGTCGTGCGGTAGCGTTCTCGCTTCCCACGCCCGGGTTCCCGGGTTCGATTTCCGGCGGGGTCAGGGATTTTCTCTGCTTCGTGATGGCTGGGTGTTGTGTGCTGTCCTTAGGTTAGTTAGGTTTAAGTAGTTCTAAGTTCTAGGGGACTGATGACCATAGATGTTAAGTCCCATAGTGCTCAGAGCCATTTGAGCCATTTTTGCAGAACAAGAGGAAATTAGTTGTTGTAGTTCTGGAAGGTGACAGTAATACCCATTGACGTTCAAATAGATTATCACTTACGTTTGTTGTGGTTGGGCGTGAAGAAGCCAGGAGGACAGGTCACTTCCCAGGATCACTGTCTGTCACTGATGACGGTGACTCCCGAGATTTCTTGTTTATTTCTTTCACAATATGTTGGCAGTCGAGAATCGCGTGAGGGCTTATCCGCTGTGGTTGTAGGAAGGGAAGAGGTGCGGGCAGCCACGGGACCCACAGTCTGCAACTTCTTCAGCCACTCGCTAGTTTTGGGTCTCTACTATGTAGATTTCCGGGGAGAGATTTCCCGAAAGGGCGACCTATCATCGGTAGACGCCGGAGAAGGAGCCTTCTTCCCTTGCTGGTTGTGGGGAGTGATTCCCGAAAATGGTGCCACAGGAACCACGAGAGGGAAGGACTCATCGCCCCCATGGTCAAATTTATTTGCACGACTACTACAGGTCGACTTCGAGGGAGTAAATGCGTCAGGTTGTGGCAAAAGTCAGTACCATAGAGACTGTATACAGATTTCTTTTTAGTTTCAGAATATGAGGAGCGATTGGTGACTTTCAGTTCCTGGATGTTGTGTTCTCTGAATAGGGCAGCACACTTCGTGGACTGAGGGACGAGTGTTGGGCCCGCAAATGCCGCACACAAACGGCAGCGCCGCACATAGTTGAATTTCCGTGAAGTGGCCGGCCGTATTTTCCGCAGATCGGGTCATAAGTAATCCGAGAAGACATATGCCCAAAGCACTGGCATTTAAAGCACTGCATAGGGTTGGGAAATACGGCGTCACATCACAGCAGTAAACCATGATTTTGACCTTCTCAGGAAGAGAATCCTCCACAAACGCGAGGAATAGTGCACTAATACCAACCTTGTTGTCTGGCGGGCCTCGTGTACACGTCGTACGAAGTGCATCCCTCGCCTCTCAATGTGTTTGTGTAGTTCTTCATTCGTCTGCAGAGTTAGGTCCTGGTGAAAAATTAATCCCTATACCATATTTAGGTTCTTGGGGGTATTATGGTAACAATGTTGTTTACAAGAGTGTAACGCGTGGGACTAGGTAAGATTTGCCTTCTTGATTAAGAAAGAAACACTTCGTAATTTACTAAGGGAAGAGAGTTTCTCAAGTACGTTTTCAATATTCTTCACGAAGAATGTTGGTTAGTAGAGAGAAAGGACCCTCCCTGGGCCCCGCTCCCAGTGCCCCCAAACAGTCACCCACTCCGCGCGGCGTGCTTGGGGAGGTGACAGCTTGGGCATCAACAGTGCGACCCTTGCGTAGTAAGAGAACTACCACCGTCCGGGTATTTGACGTCCCCCTACGTGGAGTAGCTACAACGCTGAACCGCAGAATACGTAAACATTTATTTGAAGAGATTGAGGTTAAACACAGACAGGGAACTGAACATCGATTAACAGAAATAAGTGTTGTAAAATAAAAGAAACAAAATTGAAAAAAAAACCTTAATCGACGTCCAATGAGCGAGTAAGGTACCCAGCAGGTAATCTGTCATAGATAATAATCCGGAAAAAAGATATAGTCAGAAAGTAAAATTGCCACATAGGAAAGAAAGAAGTACTGCAACATCTTGAGGACATATGCTCGCCACGCACGTACTAACAAAATGGTTGTGAGCCCCTCGAGGGGGAGGGGGGGGGGGATCATTCTGTTGGAACAACATCCTTCGGCGTGCGTGAAGATGAACGTTTTCCTATAGTATGGACAATTCTATTCCCAAACCTTGTAAATGATTGTGTCTGTTCGATCGGAGAGGTAGAATGTGTGAAGACATCTCTAGTTGCGACCTATATATGAAGCCTTTTTTCTGCTTTCTTTCTTGCTTTCTTTCTGTAACTGTTTGTTGAAAATAATAATATGTCACTGATATTATTTCCCTTTTGGACATTAGTAATTAGAGTTTCTTATCCAATGAATATGTAAAATACTTTGATTCTTCGTTTGTCATTTACTGCATTAATTTTGGTTGGAAAACTTCGTAAAGTTAAACGTATACTGATATATTGTACAGGCAGAGCGAAAGCGATCAGAATATCGATTGCGAGGGTCGAACAGTGTGAGTAGAGCGTGTGTTGCACTCAATGTTTGTACCGAGAAGGCGGAAAGAGGTTGAAAGTGTGCTGACACGTCGTCAAACAATCGGTACGAACGAAACTGATTAACGATGAGACACATTTCTGGTCCTTCCTGCAATGGAATTTAAAAACGTTTAAAGTGGACAGA
The DNA here is from genome assembly GCF_021461385.2 of Schistocerca piceifrons. Lineage (NCBI taxonomy): Eukaryota > Metazoa > Arthropoda > Insecta > Orthoptera > Acrididae > Schistocerca > Schistocerca piceifrons. The sequence goes on along the minus strand of NC_060149.1, from coordinate 418,006,603 downwards.
GAAGTTGGACTCTGTAAAACCACCAATCGAACTGTGTCGCGTAACCACGAAAATATAACTACGAACAAACATTGTACTTACGGCGTTCTGGAACGAGCTGTGTTCGCTGTGACTGTGCCATGTGCACTTTAAATACTTTATAATTTCAATGCATATTCGCGCCGTCGCTGAGTAACGTGTGCATGAACCGTTAATTGTGCCACAGGCATATAGAAACTGTTGATTATGAGTGTGCATGGTACCGCCAACGGTGCCGAGTTCACGGTCGCGTTATTCGTGGTGTAAACGAACAGGCCGTAATTTCGCGATCGAAATAACTTTTAAAGCCTCTAGTGAAAGCGTGTTATTTCAGCGTTGTGCATGAGAGACATAATAAATCGCTCGTGCAAAGCTGAATGTTGGCAACAACTGTAACAACATCCAACTATCCAGTGGCCTATAACACGTCACAGATGAAATCGTCGCCAAGTGGAAAGTAAAATTCCACGTGAGAGAATTCATCTGCAGCATCTACACACAACGGAGCTGATTTCAACACGCCGTCTGCAGCGATAAGCTGCCGAATACATTGCACGTCACCACCTGCATCGTGACAGACACGGATAACTGAATTAGCTCTCGTTAAAGACGAAAACAACTACTGAAATTGTTAACATTCTATTTCGAGCTTTTTTGAAGGAAACTAATCTTTAATTTGCTGTTTCTTTAAAATAAATGCCACGTTAGCGAAATTTTGTTGTTAATGTAGACATTTTGACCTCCATTAATGTAGTTGTTTCCGATCATATTTCTATTTCTTTCATTCATAATTTTAGCTCTGCTGCCACTGTCTGCTATTTTAAGTATTTTTTTGATGAGTGTGAAACGTGTTTGCACCGTAGTTTCTGTGAGTGAATTTAATGTGCAATTATTTAGGCATTGTATTTGTTTGAAATGTGGCATCCACCACTAAGCTGAATGCAACAGCCAATCACAGGAGAGGCACTTAATCCGATTGGTGTAATATGCGCAGACGCGAATAAACATAATAACAAGCGTCAGACTGAGCACTGAATGTTCACTTAGATGTAAATGTCCTATTCAAAAATGGCTCTGAGCACTATGAGACTTAACATCTGAGGTCATCAGTCCCCTAGACTTGTTGTTGTTGTTGTGGTCTTCAGTCCTGAGACTGGTTTGATGCAGCTCTCCATGCTACTCTATCCTGTGCAAGCTTCTTCATCTCCAAGTACCTACTGCAATCTACATCCTTCTGAATCTGCTTAGTGTATTCATCTCTTGGTCTCCCCCTACGATTTTTACCCTCCATGCTGCCCTCCAATACTAAATTGGTGATCCCTTGATGCCTCAGAACATGTCCTACCAACCGATCCCTTCTTCTGGTCAAGTTGTGCCACAAACTCCTCTTCTCCCCAATCCTATTCAGTACCTCCTCATTAGTTATGTGATCTACCCATCTAATCTTCAGCATTCTTCTGTAGCACCACATTTCGAAAGCTTCTATTCTCTTCTTGTCCAAACTATTTACCGTCCATGTTACACTTCCATACATGGCTACACTCCATACAAATACTTTCAGAAATGACTTCCTGACACTTAAATCTATACTCGATGTTAACAAATTTCTCTTCTTCGGAAACGCTTTCTTTGCCATTGCCAGTCTACATTTTATATCCTCTCTACTTTGACCATCATCAGTTATTTTGCTCCCCAAATAGCAAAACTCCTTTACTTCTTTAAGTGTCTCATTTCCTAATCTAATACCCTCAACATCACCCGACTTAATTCGACTACATTCCATTATCCTCGTTTTGCTTTTGTTGATGTTCATCTTATATCCTCCCTTCAAGACACCATCCATTCCATTCAACTGCTCTTCCAAGTCCTTTGCTGTCTCTGACAGAATTACAATGTCATCGGCAAACCTCAAAGTTTTTATTTCTTCTCCATGGATTTTAATACCTACTCCGAATTTTTCTTTTGTTTCCTTTACTGCTTGCTCAATATACAGATTGAATAACATCGGGGAGAGGCTACAAACCTGTCTTACACCCTTCCCAACCACTGCTTCCCTTTCATGTCCCTCGACTCTTATAACTGCCATCTGGTTTCTGTACAAATTGTAAATAGCCTTTCGCTCCCTGTATTTTACCCCTGCCACCTTTAGAATTTGAAAGAGAGTATTCCAGTCAACATTGTCAAAAGCTTTCTCTAAGTCTACAAATGCTAGAGACGTAGGTTTGCCTTTCCTTAATCTTTCTTCTAAGATTAGTCGTAAGGTCAGTATTGCCTCACGTGTTCCAGAATTTCTACGGAATCCAAACTGATCTTCCCCGAGGTCGGCTTCTACTAGTTTTTCCATTCGTCTGTAAAGAATTCGTGTTAGTATTTTGCAGCTGTGGCTTATTAAACTGATTGTTCGGTAATTCTCACATCTGTCAACACCTGCTTTCTTTGGGATTGGAATTATTATATTCTTCTTGAAGCCTGAGGGTATTTCGCCTGTTTCATACATCTTGCTCACCAGATGGTAGAGTTTTGTCAGGACTGGCTCTCCCAAGGCCGTCAGTAGTTCCAATGGAATGTTGTCTGCTCCGGGGGCCTTGTTTTGACTCAGGTCTTTCAGTGCTCTGTCAAACTCTTCACGCAGTATCGTATCTCCCATTTCATCTTCATCTACATCCTCTTCCATTTCCATAATATTGTCCTCAAGTACATCGCCCTTGTATAGACCCTCTAAATACTCCTTCCACCTTTCTGCTTTCCCTTCTTTGCTTAGAACTGGGTTTCCATCTGAGTTCTTGATGTTCATACAAGTGGTTCTCTTTTCTCCAAAGGTCTCTTTAATTTTCCTGTAGGCAGTATCTATCTTACCCCTAGTGAGATAAGCCTCTACATCCTTACATTTGTCCTCTAGCCATCCCTGCTTAGCCATTTTACACTTCCTGTCGATTTCATTTTTGAGACGTTTGTATTCCTTTTTGCCTGCTTCATTTATTGCATTTTTATATTTTCTCCTTTCATCAATTAAATTCAATATTTCTTCTGTTACCCAACGATTTATACTAGCCCTCGTCTTTTTACCTACTTTATCCTCTGCTGCCTTCACTACTTCATCCGTCAAAGCTACCCATTCTTCTTCTACTGCATTTCTTTCCCCCATTCCTGTCAATTGTTCCCTTATGCTCTCCCTGAAACTCTCTACAACCTCTGGTTTAGTCAGTTTATCCAGGTGCCATCTCCTTGAATTCCCACCTTTTTGCAGTTTCTTCAGTTTTAATCTGCAGTTCATAACCAATAGATTGTGGTCAGAGTCCACATCTGCCCCTGGAAATGTCTTACAATTTAAAACCTGGTTCCTAAATCTCTGTCTTACCATTATATAATCTATCTGATACCTTTTAGTATCTCCAGGGTTCTTCCATGTATACAACCTTCTATCATGATTCTTAAACCGAGTGTTAGCTATGATTAAGTTGTGCTCTGTGCAAAATTCTACCAGGCGGCTTCCTCTTTCATTTCTTAGCCCCAATCCATATTCACCTACTACGTTTCCTTCTCTCCCTTTTCCTACACTCGAATTCCAGTCACCCAAGACTATTAAATTTTCGTCTCCCTTCACTATCTGAATAATTTCTTTTATTTCATCATACATTTCTTCAATTTCTTCGTCATCTGCAGAGCTAGTTGGCATATAAACTTGTACTACTGTAGTAGGTGTGGGCTTCGTATCTATCTTGGCCACAATAATGCGTTCACTAAGCTGTTTGTAGTAGCTTACCCGCGTTCCTGTTTTCCTATTCATTATTAAACCTACTCCTGCATTACCCCTATTTGACTTTGTGTTTATAACCCTGTAGTCACCTGACCAGAAGTCTTGTTCCTCCTGCCACCGAAATTCACTAATTCCCACTATATCTAGCTTTAACCTATCCATTTCCCTTTTTAAATTTTCTAACCTACCTGCCCGATTAAGGGATCTGACATTCCACTCTCCGATCCGTAGAACGCCAGTTTTCTTTCTCCTGATAACGACATCCTCTTGAGTAGTCCCCGCCCGGAGATCCGAATGGGGGACTATTTTACCTCCGGAATATTTTACCCAAGAGGACGCCATCATCATTTAATCATACAGTAAAGCTGCATGCCCTCGGGAAAAATTACGGCCGTAGTTTCCCCTTGCTTTCAGCCGTTCGCAGTACCAGCACAGCAAGGCCGTTGTGGTTATTGTTACAAGGCCAGATCAGTCAATCATCCAGACTGTTGCCCTTGCAACTACTGAAAAGGCTGCTGCCCCTCTTCAGGAACCACACGTTTGTCTGGCCTCTCAACAGATACCCCTCCGTTGTGGTTGTACCTATGGTACGGCTATCTGTATCGCTGAGGCACGCAAGCCTCCCCCCCCCCCCCCCTAGACTTAGAACTACTTAAACCTAACTAACCTTAAGGACACCACACACGTCCATGCCCGAGGCACGATTCGAACCTGCGACCGTAGCAGCAGCGCGGTTTCGGACTGAAGCGCCTAGAACCGCTCGGTCACATCGACCGGCAAAAGTCCTATTGCCACATCATCATAAGCATATATGCATGCAGTTGTATCGCACTTAACTGTGTATACAGAGATGAATGTTAGACAAAACGGTCAAACCTTTGTTAGTAACCGAGCGAGGTGGCGCAGTGGTTAGCACACTGGACTCGCATTCGGGAGGACGACGGTTCAATCCCGCGTCCGGCCATCCTGATTTATGTTTTCCGTGATTTCCCTAGATCACTTAAGGCAAATGCCGGGATGGTTCCTTCGAAAGGGCACGGCCGATTTCCTTCCCCATCCTTCCCTAATCCGAGCTTGTGCTCCGACTCTAATGACCTCGTTGTTGACGGGACGTTAAACACTAATCTCCTCCTCCTCCTTTGTTAGTAGAAATCAGAAAGTCTTTTTTTTCCCACTCCACATCAGATTTGCAACGAGTAGGATTGACTCAGTGTTTTACGGCAGTTTGGCAAAAATTTAGTGGCAGGGTTGTCATGATCGCTACATATGGCTTGATTCATTACTGAACTAGATAACATAGGTTAGGTCTTAGTTTTGCTAGCTGTGCGTAGCTGGATCAGTACAAATGAAATGTCCAATCAACTTGTCAATGACATTTCCTGCCAGACATTCACCAAAATCTTTCATGGTGGCAGTGTGCGTTTTATGTAACGAGGATTTTCTTACGCCCAGTAGTGTCGATTGTGGACATCAATATTGCTTCTCTTGTAGAAATAACCTCATATGTGAATAGGGAAAAACACATTGTTGAGACAATGGAGCTGTCTTAATGTCGAGACCAAAATTTGCTCATCTTGGGTAATCTTCTACTTTTAAAGGTTATATGATAAGGATGTAAGCCGCTTCCCTTTGCGACATTCCAAACAGCACAACAAGTGACGGAGTTCTTGAGCTGTTTCTCTGATGCTGGTTGAAGGGACTGTTTCGAAACGATGGCGTACATCTTTATCAAACTTCAGAGTCTTCACTGTTCTTCACTCTTCTGTGTCCGCCTATTTGGGTGCAGAAAAGTCCGTTTCTCACAAGAGATGATCTAGTGTTGTTGAGTGCTAGCGGCCTTCTATTTGAGAAATGTTAAGCATACAATCTTCTCCCACACATAATGCTGCATCCCGCTGCTTCTTAACCAATGTGAATGTTGGTTATCTTGTTGTTTTAAGTACCTTTTCATTGTGACCCGGGCGCAGAGCAGAACACAGCAACAATTTCAGTGGAGCTTTGTAACCACGGCATAACATAGCGGCAGTTTAGACGGACAATATCGCACTGCTAGGTACAATCAAACACGTTCGCTTAGTGGACGACCTTCAGCGTGCTCGTCTCTGATTCGCTGTCGTTTTCTGGCCGTACCTCTACAACGGCGCCTTTCCAGCCTACGGTTATCTGGAAAATGTTTCTCGATGCCACATCTCCTACCGCTCTCTGAGCTTATCATCCGATAGTTTTGCTTCATCCTGTACAAGGAAAAGTCTGAAAATTGTAGTGAAATGCAGGAAGACGCAAATAAGTTCTACGCTCATCCCTAGGACTGGCACTTGGCCCACATCATAAACAAATATAACGTATTACACATGAATTAGACACAAAGACTCATTAGTGTTCCATTACACGACTGAAATTGAAATGAAATGATCGTATGGCAATGATGGCTGGGAGTACCCACCTGTGGAAGTTCGGCCACCGAGTTGCAAATCTTTCCAATAGACGCCAAACTGGACGACATGCGAGTCGATGGCAATGATATAATGATGAGTACAACAGAACTCTCAGACTCTGAGCGGAGAAAATCTCCGACCCGAACGGGAAACGAACCCGGGCCCAATGCATGACCAGTAGACGTGCAAACCACTCAGCTAATGGAGCAGACATTACACGACCGATAATCAATGTTAAGAACCAGTCACAGTTGCAAAACATCTAGGAGTATTCGGCCAGAGGGAGCTAAAGGAGATAAACGACATTATACTAGTTGTAGGAAAAGCAGGTGGCAGACAGATTCAGTGATAGAATCCTAAGGGAAATTTAATTCCCTCAGGAAATAGGTGGCTAACAAAACGATTCTTGTACGGTAGGTGGATGTGTAATTAGGGTCCACTCAGCCTCGGGAGGCCAAGTGAGGGGCTGCTTGAGTAAAGAAACAGCAGCATCATCAGGATACATCTACTGGCAATAACGGCTGGGGGGATTGGCGAGATGCTGATCGTATATTCTACGATCACATATCGCATTGCAGGCAGCAGGCCTAACAGGCCTAGTGCCTAATCTGTGATCGGTGTTCACGCCTGTATTTTACAAAATCTCGCTCGACCGATTCTTCTTGAGTGTTGCTCTTCAGCCTGGCTCTCTTAACAGATGTGATTAATAGTGAACATAGGAATATCCAAAGAAGAGCAACGCAAGAACGTGTCGGATATACTCCTCAAACTCTAGAGGTAGATGCTGAAAGAGAGTTCTGTAAAGTGAACAAGCTGCACAACGTGATTCTTCAACTTCTCCCGGCGTATTTCTTGCTCGAACAGTCCACGGGTGTACTGCCGGTCCATAGGGTCCAACGGGCACAATATTTCGGCGATCAGACATGTCGCCATCGTCAGGTGCGCTGACGAACTGAGCTCCTGAGGGCGGGCGGCCGTCCTAAATCCCCTTCCCCACGCGAGGCGTTCTCTCCGGCCCGTGGCCGCGCGTCGGCGGTCGCTGAGAGGCTGGCGTCGGCGTCTGTGGTGACGTCGATGTAACTGCCTCATCCGCCCTGGTCGCTCGTTCGTTTTCTTTGCAGAGCCTCTTTTTAATTAGACTCAGTGCTGGTTCCCATGCCTTGCTGAGCCACAATCTCTGTTGATGAGTCCGTCCCTGGTACGAATTTCGATAGCCTCTCTAACGACGCTGTCTCAGTATTTAGATGTCTGTGCCAAGACCCTGGTATGTTGGTAGTCCATTTCGTGATTTTCGGACAAACAGTGCTCTGCGACTGCCGACTTTTTGGGGTTCATAAGTCGAGTGTGCCTCTGATGTTCCCGGCAACGATCTTCGATGGTGCGCACTGTCTGTCCAATGTAAGTTTTCCCACACTCACAGGGAATCTGGTATATGCCGGCCTTCCGCAAACCGAGATCGTCTTTGACACTTCCCAATAATGCTTGTGTTTTATTGGGCGGGTTCAAATGGCTCTGAGCACTATGTGACGTAACTTCTGAGGTCATCAGTCGCCTACAACTTAGAACTAATTAAACCTAACTAACCTAAGGACATCACACACATCCATGCCCGAGGCAGGATTCGAACCTGCGACCGTAGTGATCGCTCGGCTCCAGACTGTAGCGCCTAGAACCGCACGGTCACTCCGGCCGGCTATTGGGCGGGCAAAAGACAGTTCCTACGCGGTGTTTCCTCAATATTCGTCCTATTTTCCCCGATAGTGCGCCAGCATACGGTATATAGGCGGTGGCTATCTCTTCCTCCGTGACTTAGTCCATCTCCACACGCTGTACTGTAGAGGTGGGTCGGAGAGCGCGTCTTGTCTGCCATTCCGAGTACCCGTTTTTCCGAAATACAGTTTTGAGGTGTTCCAGCTCATGGGGCAGACTCTCTACGTCCGAGATGGTGCGGGCCCTGTGCACCAGTGTTTTTGGTACCCCATTCCTCTGCGAAGAGTGGTGGCAGCTATTTGCATGCAAATACAGGTCGGTGTGCGTTTTCTTCCTGTATACCCCATGGCCCAGGGTGCCATCCGCTCTTCTTTTGACCATGACGTCCAGGAATGGTAAACCTCCTTCTGCTTCGGTCTCCATAGTGAATTTGATGTTCGGATGTATGGAGTTCAGGTGTGTAAGGAAGTCTAGGAGCTTGTCCCTTCCATGGGGTGACATGTCTGATCGACGAAATATTGTGTCCGTTGGACACTATGGACCGGCAGTACACACGTGGATCGTTCGAGCAAGCTGTACAAAAAAATGGTTCAAATGGCTCTGAGCACTATGGGACTTAACTTCTAAGGTCATCAGTCCCCTAGAACTTAGAACTACTTAAACCTAACTAACCTAAGGACATAACACACATCCATGCCCGAGGCAGGATTCGAACCTGCGACCGTAGCGGTCACGCGGTTCGACTGTAACGCTTAGATCCTCACGGCCACCCGGCCGGCCAGGCTGCACAACATTTGGTTAATGAACAATCTTTTGTTGCATACATCATCGGTTTTGGAGCACACAAGAGTTCCATCATCTGGTGTAAAAAATTAAATCACTTAACAATCTGAGGTCATCCACACCCTAATGTTATCATGGAACAAATGAGTGAAAAGGAGGGTACATAAATTCAATAAAAACCTTCCCCCCGTGCCGCCGGACCGGGAACACTAATTGAAAAACCATGCAATAGTAAACACTTGCTAGACCTTGGTGTTACTACTGCATAGTTTTCCTGTTAGTCGGACGGCGCGGAGGAACAGTTTTAATGCAGTATATGTCGCCCCCCCCCCCCCCTTTTTACTCTCTTCACACGGAACCTTTGTTCCATGACAACATTGGGGCGAAGATGACCTCAGATGGTTAAGTGATTTTATTTTTACGCCAGATGATGGAACTTCAAGTCTTACGAAACAGGTCGTGTACGCAGTAAGAGATTGTTGATTCAGTCACTGTTGTGCAGTTTCTTCCTTTTACAAAATGGACTTGTATAGCTGCGGTTGCCCCGCAAGAAGTACTCTTTGTGCTACGAGAGAGGTTTATGTGCATAACGGAGATTTTCACTGTTGAAATTCCGGAAGTGTGTGTTTCAAGAAGAGTCAAGCATCACATTAATTCCTACTAAATACATCTCGCTAGTCGACTCTGACGAGAAAACTGGAGATTCTCATGGACTACCGACAGTCGTCCTCACAGCGCACTATTCGCGAGTGGAACTGGAAGGAGAAATAATGATGGTGCTACCCGAAATACCCCCGAACAATCACCATAATATATTGATGTATACCAGTAAGCTCGCGAAACTTTAAAGAATCGAACTTCCATGTATTCAGCAACATCAAACGTCTGATTACTTTACAAATACGTTAATGTGCAAAATATTTGACTTCGAGCATGAAAGCGATGAAAAGTTTAGGAAAGGTTTGATATTATGATTTTAGTTTCTTGGGAGTCACTAAGTGTTCTCATTATGAAACAATGGATGAAAATGGTGTGGGTAAGTTGCGCTCTATTTTAAGCAAAAGCTAGTTCCTAATGCGTCATGATGTTGATAGCGTCATATCTCCTGAACTATGGGTCATACGTACAATGATATAATTTAGTAGGTACATTCAGTGGCCTATGTGGATATTGTCTACAAACTGTGTTGCTAATAGACTTGGTAGGAAGGAAGTAATAAATTAAAATGTCATGTCCGATGCTGAAGTTTGACTACATGAATAGTGAAAATGTAGTAAGCGATAAACATGTTCCCTTTTATCATTTTGTGTGTTGCATTAGCGGGAAAAAAAGTTTCGTAAAGGTTTGAAAATATGTGTAAACTTTGTTGGAAGTCGCTAAGTGCTCTCGTTCTCAAACACTGGATACTGAAGTCTGGGTGTTTGGACAGCGTCAGTTAACGCTGCCTCAAGGCAGACACACAGTTTCTAAGTGTAATAGGCCTACTTGCCTTATTGTATTAAGATTTTAACATAAGACTATACTTATTAATGAGTGGATTATGACAACATTTTAATTTTTTAAATTCGGTCAATAATTACGTGAAATATTGAAAATCAAGTTTTTGTTGCTACCGGGTTCCAGGATAACGGTTTAGTCATATACCAAGTGGTTATAATTAAAGTCCAGTTATCCACGGATGTACAGTGCGGGCTGTAATTATCGTATACCAACGAACCTGGTAGATATTCTAATGCGTTAATGCGGAACCGACTTAACGCTGGTAAAAAATTGGTTCCAATTTCCAGGTGCAAATCTGGTGCTCTGTGAATGCAAGAAAGACGTATAGAAACGTTTCCGTATGTTTTTTATTTATTTTTTTATTTTGCGTATGGCAATACAGCGACAATATTGTATATAAGTACAACAATATGTAAACGAAATGTATAAAACAAAACAATGTGTAAATAGTACATGTGTAAAAAACAAGCAATAGCACAAAAGGATAAAGTACAAACACTCAAGACAAAATAACCACACGCTAAATGCTTGGCAAGCCTGACTAGAAACTCACTCATGTATTTAAAGCTCAATATCTAGATTACACAACCAATCCAAAGCAGAGGGTTTCACATATATAACCTCAGAGACAGGTCCGGCGTATCTGCTTAAGGGGCATTCCTCAATAATATGGCGGACGTCCTGTTCTGGTGCTCCACAGTCACAGGCTGGTGAGTCGCATAGACCCCACTTGTACTTATATGCATTGCATCTTGCATGGCCCGTTCTGATACGGTTTAATTTAGTCCAGGTACATCTCTTCAGGTCAAAGCCCGGTAATTACAGAGTAGGATCTTGGATACCTTGTTTATTAATTCCAGAATCATTCCAAAAGTGCCGCCATTGCTCCTTGATGTCAGGTTGATGTTCTTGTGTATTAACCCATATAGGCTTCCGTGACTTCAAGCGGGTCGATGGTATTTCGTTCAAAACATCATGGATTGGTAGATTCTGTGCGTAATCTGAGTCATGAATTTTTGACCACTCTCTTGCTGCTGCTTCTTGCCTTCTCAATTATGGAGGTGGGATATTGCTTAGAGTATGCAGCCAAGGGACTGGGCTGGATTTAATAGTACCCGTTATTATCCTCATACACTCGTTCAACTGGACGTCGATTTTCTTAGTATGAGTGCTCGAATGCCAGACAGCAGAGCAATATTCGGCAACAGGATATACCAGGGCTATTGCGGTAGTACGTAAGGTGGATGCTTGAGCTCCCCAAGTCGAGCCAGCCAATTTTCTCAGGATGTTGTTGCGACTCTTTAGCTTTTGGCTTACGTTTTCTAGATATTTTTTGTAAGTCAGGGAGCGGTCTAGTGATATGCCAAGGTATTTGGGGTTGAAGTTGTGTTTGACTCTTTGTTCGCAGAAGTTCACATTCGGTTCCTGGTGGGCCATTTTATTGTTCGAGTGGAAAGCACACACCTCAGTCTTGGTTGGATTAGGGCAGAGTCGCCATTTTTTATAATAGGAATTCAAGGACTCCAGATCTTCTGTGAGTACGTTCGCTCCTTCCCCAAGTGTCTTAGTTTGTACAACTAGTGCCAAATCATTGGCGTAGCAAAATTTCCTGCTGACTGTATTCCGTATGTGATGGATTAGGAACGGGGCGTGAGCAGAAAAGGTCAAATAAGCGAGAAAGGCGTAATGTTGATGTTATTATTAACCGCAGCACACACAGTTTGTTCAATATGAGCGAGATGCTGTGCAGCGTCAGATTTGCTCCTGTTGGTTGGTTGATTTGGGGGAGCAGACCAAACAGCGAGGTCATCGGTCCCATCGGGTTAGGGAAGGATGGGGAACGAAGTAGGCCATGATCTTTCAAAGGAATCATCCCGGCATTTGCCTGAAGCGACTTAGGGAAATCACGGAAAACTTAAATCAGGATGGTCGGACGCGGGTTTTGAACCGTCGTCCTCCCGAATGCGAGTCCATTGTATATTTGCAACTGGTGGCCAGATTTGTAGCTAACATTTTCCAAACGTAAATCTGTTCCGAATTAACGTATTGGCATACCTACAAAGTTTGGCTGGCATACGATAATTACGTCCCACACTGGACCTCTGTGAGTAGCTGCACTTTAGTTATAACCACCCTGTACGTTAAGTCAAGCTTGCTGATCTTGTGCCAAAGTGCATGCCTGGATACAGAGATGTCGCGAGATCGATTCCGGAACGAACCACGGAAATGTTACAGTCTGCCTTTGACCTAGACTTCACCTTTTAATGATGTGAAGATTCGCCAGGAGCGGTTCGCGGTATGTGTTCTCTGTTATAGTGTAGCACCCTTCCCCTGACAGGATTATTAAGATAAGTTACGAACGCGTAAGTTTTTCATTGCTTTCAATAATTTTAAAAGAAAGGCACATAGCAATTCTAGCTTAAAATTTCTTTGTTAGGAATAAAACTGAATTATGGCACTACACTGGGCCAGCCGAGTTCTGATGCTTAAGAAGAATGCATTCCTTCAGTGAAATTTGAGACGAACTATACATTATTTCTCACAGAAATTAAACGAGTTTTGTTTCTAGTCACTTCTTAATAACTGTTTTTACGATGCAAGCGTGCCTAAATGTTGCTTGGCAAACTCTACAATAAGCCTCCAAAAATTTGTAGGAAACTGTATATTTTCTATTTATAGACACGTTATCGGCAAGGAATCGTAAGTCGTTAGCAACCTACTCATACTAAAGGTCCGTGCACTGTTTTGTACACAATTCAGTCAGTGATTCAGTAAAATGGTGGTTAGGGTCGAGTGATTTAGGTACTTCAGATGAATAGTCATTACGACTCTCAAACGAGACAGGAGTAAAGTGTGTGTCTGAGCTACTTTATTAGTTCTTTAAGGGAATAATTTCGTCCTTTTACTTATAACTGGAAGATTACTGAAGGAAAATGTAATGAACCAGCATCTGAAGACACTCGCGTGGTATCTTAAGCGCTGTTACGTGATTTCATATTTCTCTCACTGGTTCCTGCGTACTGAACTGTCTCGGCAAGGAATCGTAAGTCGTTAGCAACCTACTCATACTAAAGGTCCGTGCACTGTTTTGTACACAATTCAGTCAGTGATTCAGTAAAATGGTGGTTAGGGTCGAGTGATTTAGGTACTTCAGATGAATAGTCATTACGACTCTCAAACGAGACAGGAGTAAAGTGTGTGTCTGAGCTACTTTATTAGTTCTTTAAGGGAATAATTTCGTCCTTTTACTTATAACTGGAAAATTACTGAAGGAAAATGTAATGAACCAGCATCTGAAGACACTCGCGTGGTATCTTAAGCGCTGTTACGTGATTTCATATTTCTCTCACTGGTTCCTGCGTACTGAACTGTCTCGCTTGACTCAGCGCCTCGAAGCACGGCAAGTCGCGTGCCGCATTTTTCTTATCCGCGTTCTTGCCTAGTACTGTTAACCAGCTTCCGTAGTTTCGCCCGAAGAATGAGAGTCACGAATGTCTGCGCTTTCCAGGATGAAGTCGCAATAGAGTACAATTGGTTCCAACGTACAGGTTGGCACTCAAAGGTACATATCGTGGTCCTACGTTACTGGAACACTGGATTTGTGTTAGAGAGAATTTGGGTTTGATATTTGCGCGGATGAAACACACACACGTATTTGGTAAAGAAGCAAAATTTTGATGACAGGTCTATTTATCACTTTGCAATCATCCATCAACTAAACCTAGCATATACGATTTCTCACGTGCCGAGACTTAGGATGAATCGCTAACGGTATGGAACGGATGTTGAAAAGGAAGTCGTTCAGTTAAATTACGCCAGTTTGCATGAGATCAGATGACTGATAATAACTAGGTTATTATGCTGATTTCAAAACTGTTCATAGTTCTCTCCTATCAGGTACAGTCTTTTCGTAATGGAATGACGTTTATTTTGGTTTTAGTTATAGGAATTTGTTTCAGACAGCAAGATGGGTACACGAAACTGCTCTGCTTTCCACGTGAGTGAAGTAGCCGGGCAAAGCAAAAGCATTGGAGCCCAAATGTTTGGCCAAATGTAAGACATTTGGTACCTGTGACTAAAAACATATACAGCTGAAATTTTTATGGATAAATTTGAACAAACATTTCTAGATAAATGGCCCCTAAGTTCTAAAATACTATACTGGATCAGCAATGTGGCGACGTACTGTGCTAGTGGAGAGGTACCACGAGAAAATTAGCAAATTTTTCCAACACTTAAATTCACACCACAGTAAAATTAAGTTTACAGTGGAGTTGGTAGGAGACTCACTCAACTTCTAAAGACATCGATATTGACATTAGAAAGCAAAACCATTTGTTTGAGAGATACAGAAAAGTAATTTTTGCAGACGCAGTAGTATCAGCCAGTTTACAGCATCCTATAACATAAACGTGCAGCCTTCCACTCCATGGTGCATCGTCTAATATGTGTTCCACAAATCAGGTCAGATTTTGGAAATGAATTAATATAATTAAAGAAACAGCATACAGTAATGGATATGACCCTATCTTAACTGATAACATGCTTAGTAGAAAGGGGAGGATAACAGCACTTCTTTATCCTTCTCAGAAGCCACTAAAAAAAGTCGCACAGACAACAAATGGACCCACATGTTACATATAGGCAGGAATTCATAGATACTTACCAAAAAACTAAAATACAGGAAATATATACCAGCTTTTAATACTAGATGTACTGTAACACACATTCTGTTCAACAGTAAAGACAAGATTCCACCTTTCGAACAGAGTGGAATGTATAGGATTCCGTATACTTTGTGTCGTAAATTAGGTGTAGGTCAGCCACGTAGTGCTATAATTACTAGAGTCACTGAACATGAAAGGAGTTGGAGACTGAAAAAGAAAGATTCCACCTTTGCTGAACATGCTATGAATGAGTGTCATTCTTATGATATTAAATGTGAAGTTCTCCATAGAGGAACTAAAAGAAGAAATCCAACATTAGTCGAAGTTCTACTATTAGTAAACACCAATAAAAGAATCGTGGCTTAGTCCTCAGTAATCAATTACAGTATCGTTAATATTTTTCTCACCATTAGATAATATGCTTGCTATAAATAGTAAAATTGTTCCTCACCCACATTCAAATGATTGCTTGCTCCCCACTGACCCGGCCCCTTTTCTGACCTGATCATCATATCCATCAGTTATTTTATCCATATTTCGCAGCATTTTGTGTCAGTACTCACATGTTTACCGTTTCTGGGCTGTAACTCTTATATTTTTAATATTTGATTATAAAGTAATATAAGATTCAGTTATTCATAACTTCTTTTGTGAATTTCGTAATATCAACATCTTTGTTTAGATGTATGGTTCTAAAAGATCGCATATCTTTGGAAAAAACAATCTTTGTACAGCTATAAATTCTCGTTGATGTTGTTTGGACTGTCTGTTTAGTCTCTAATTGACTGAGGATTGATTCCACTATTACATATCAAACAGGGCTTTTTGAAGTAGTTTCTAAGAGCTTTTCCACTAGGTGGATTCTGCTTTAAGTACCTTTCTATGAAATTTCCCCCATAAGCCAAGAAAAATTGACAGTCGGAATTTCTGTCGGTACTCAATATGTTAAAGAATAACGAATTTGAGAATAAAGAGAACGTTATAGAAAAACATGCATGGACTCTCTTCGGCTCTGTTACTGAAAACTTTATGGGGAATAAAAACATTCAAACTGCAAGAACATTGTTAAAATCACGTTGGAAGTTCCAGGTATTCTGGTAAAAGTTCACTTCTTACGCTCATATTTTGACTTCTTCTCTGAAAATGTCTGACATTATAATGCTGAACAAGGAGAACACTTACATGAGGACCTTAAGAAGATGGAGAAGAGGTATCATGTAAGATGGACTGTAGGTATGGTGGGCGGCTATTGTTGTATGTTTAAGAGGGACAGTAAAAATGAAGATTCTGTGAGGAAACCACAAGAGAGCGAATTTGAAAATTACGTGTAACAGAGCAATCGTAATGTCACCAAGAGAAATGTTGGTAGTATTTTTAGTATTCGTCTAATAAAATAAAACAATAATTATTAAAATACCTTGACTGAAATTTTGTTTTAGTATCTGTGCTTTAATTACTTACATCTTCAAAATTTGAGATTTTATTTTGTGAAAAATCCTGACGTGACGGAGCAAAATAAAAGTATTTTTCAGAATCAGCGTTACGAATTGATTATGGATCATTTATTTTTTTAAATTAACCTTACGAATATTTAAAAAATGCAGATTTTTGATTTATCATCATAGAACGAACATGACACTACACCGTAGAAGCACTGGTCATTAATCCACCGGCACCGATACGCACATGACTCTACGTAAGAAGTCACAGCAAGGCAATGGCAAACTGCCTCCTTTAGGACCTTACCCGAGACGACAATGCGGGATTCACGCATCGGCCCCCGACGCTAATTTTCAGGAAATTTTAGTCATTAATCACATTTGGCGGTGTACAAATAATTTGAAACAAACAACTGTACTTAAATACGGGAAATAATGCAATTCTCTAAATAGTGCGATCACAGATAAGAAACAACGCACGGTTAGAATAGCACGGAAGTGAACATGGTCACAGTAGACTGGTTACATCTGAGAATGGCGCGAAATGCATGCTATGCAGGAATAAATACTTGTAGTAAGCTATGATGCCAGTTGCTACCAGTGATCTTTTCTTCTTGTAGAAGATCGGCGTATGAATTATACCTGTGTTTAACTTTTTGATTGTTCACATTATGTGCGTGTGTTCTGATCTTCAGTCCGAAGACAAGTTTTGTGCAGCTATCCATTCTAGTCCATCCTGTGCAAAATCTCTTCACCTAGAGCCATTTGAACCTGGTTACTGTATTTCAGCCTTGGTCTCTCTCTGCAAAATGGTTCAAATGGCTCTGAGCACTATGGGACTTAACATCAGAGGTCATCAGTCCCCTAGAACTTAGAACTAATTAAACCTAACTAACCTAAGGACATCATACACATCCACGCCCGAGGCAGGATTCGAAATTGCGACCTTAGCGGTCGCACGGTTCCAGACTGAAGCGCCTAGAACCGCATGGCCACTGCGGCCGGCTCTCTTTCTGCAATTTTTACTCCCACACTTCCCTCCATCACCGAAACGACGATTCACTGCTGCCTCAGGATGTGTCCTACCAACCGATATCTTCTGTTCGTCAGGTTTGTAACGTAGCAAATTATTACGAGCTGTCATTGAAAGCGTACCATGTCATGCAGCCGGGACGAGAGCAGATTTTTGTTCTCACGCTGGCACAGCTGATGCTGACTGTTGGGCCGAGCGAGCCGTATACTTGACTTAACGCTGTGTGCAATACGTTACACATACTCTCTATGAATCTGAAGAAGTACTGTTATATATTAATCGATCTTTTACATACTTAGTATAACATATTCTATGGATAGCACAACCATACTGCTAAAATTTCAAATCAATAACTTCAATACTTTCGGAGATATAAATTATTACCTAAAACACATAAAAACCGTCCTGGCATTGTGAAACGGAGTTAGGGACTATAATGTATTCATCTATAGTATCAACTAAAACTACAACTAAGAGGATAGGTTCACATAATCTAACTTTCTTGGATTTTCTCTTGTTCCATTGCCACAGATTTCTGTCGTAATGTCCGTCCCCGTCAGTTGAGTGGTCAGCGTGGCGGAATGCGACGCCAAGGGGCCCCGGTTCGATTCCCGGCTGGGTTAGGAGATTTTCTCCGCTCAGGGACAGGGTGTTGTGTTGTTCTCATCATCATTTCATCCCCATCTCCGACGCGCAAGTCGCCCAAGGTGGCGTCGAATTCAATAAGCACTTGCCCTCGGCGGCTGAAATTCCCCGAAAGGGGTACTTTGGAAAATTATTATTTCATCATGTTTTCATTGCGTGAGTGTTTTGGATAGACTGAGAGAGTGAATCGAGGACACGTAAAGTAAGAATGTGATATTTTATTAAAACTATGTAAATGTAAGAGTGAGAAAGTTGTTGTGCAGTAGGAGAATTTGTGATTTATGTCCAAGTGAGCTTGAGTCTGTAAAAGGCTGCCAGAAGGGGGGTCGGGTATCAAACTTATTAGTAAATTATTTTGTGGAAAGGAATTATATTTTGTTTTCATTAAATTGTATTTACTTGCGGAATTACGAGATTCCTAGACTAAATTACTTGTGGTAATCTGACTGGCTGACATTAAAAATACCCCGAATATAGAAATACTCGAGATGATCTGATTGGCAGCTTAACATACTAGCCAATAGGAATTCACCATTTCCGGTGCGTTTAAGTAGGGCTTCGTGCCTCAGATATATGAGTCGAGATAGTCGCTCTGGAGCCGTCTTCTAGCAAACACCTGTGTTAAGCAATGCTGATCAAATTTTTACCAAAGTGAAGAAATACGCGCGTTTGATCGGTTCTTATGTCATTGACGAAATGCGGCTACAGTGTAGAGTATTTTGTGAAAGTTTGAGCTTTGTGAGTGATTCATTTTATGAGATATTCGCGTGTGAACATTCACGTCGTCCGTAAACTCCGCGTGGTGTTTTTCTTGCAGATTACGGGACATTATGGGGAGCATTCTTTACAAGAAGCCTGCTCAATGACTGAATGTGTTAACTTGCTAGTAGTCGTGGGTAAATAACTGTTTAGGGCTTTCGAAGTATCGGGTCAGACTAAATAACTTCTCGCTGTTTTCGGGTGTGGACTTGTAACAGAGACAGTCAGTAACTTTGCGTAATTGATGTTGGGATATTAAATACGGACTTGATAGCTGTTTTCCGTGTTTTAAGGACAATAAACCAACTTAACGGAATTTTAGGCACTTTTTTCTAACGAGTCACGCGAGAATCCCGAACACTCTATAGTTTAAGTAAATTTCAGCTAATGCCCATGTACTGGTGTTGTGTTGCCTTTCCGTGGTTGGTGTTTTTGTCGAATTTTCGTCAACGCTGCTTTTGTCGGCTAAACCAGTATCTACCATCGCAGAGTAAAGGGGCAGACAACCTGAAGCCTATCCAGGTTGTTGGATTGACTATTTAAAGGATAGTGAGAGACCAACCCACCCCGCCGCAGGTTGTGCAATACTTTCTTTTTTTCTCAATCCGGTTCAGCACCTCCTTATTAGTTATTCGATTCTGTAATTCCGAGTTTCGAAAGATTTTATTCTCTTCTTGTCTTAACTGTTTATCGTCAATGTCTTACCGCCGTACAAGTCTCCTCCCCACACAAGTACCTTTCAAAAAATTTCCTAACATTCAGATTTATCTTAGATGATAACAAATTTCTCTCTTTCAGAAATTCTTTTCTTGCTACTATCAATATGCATTTCATATCCACTCTGCTTCTACCATTATCGGTTATTTTGCTGTCCGAATAGCAAAACTCATCTACTACTTTTAGCGTCTCATTTCCTAATCTAATTCCCTCATAATCACTTGCTTTAATCTAAACCCATCTACAGTGAAACGCTATAACGCCTAAAAACTTGTCGTTTAAGACTCAATATTTGGTGTAAATTTGATCAGAGCCTCGTTTCAAAGCCGGTGAATAAATATTTTACGACGTAATAATCTGAACATGTATTCGGAGTCGAACGAGGTTCAGTGAACTAGGCTGCAACGCAAAAGTCTGCAGGCTATAATTAATGAGAATCCTCAAAGGTCGTACTGAAAGCAGCAAGTCAGAGCAGGAGCACAATTCACGTGCCAGTGTTTCTTAGGATCAGTTGAAAGCTTTCACCGTTACGCAAGCGGCTCCGAGGAAGAGGGGCGATTACAACGGGAGAGAGCAATGCTCAGGATCACGCGGCCTGCCCAGGAAGAAGAAACTCGACGTTCGTAAAGCTAGCAGTGCACGATTGTTAAAAGAAACAAACAAAACAAACACCTTATACAAATTAGTTTCATTTCTTGTCAACGTCGATGTCGAGGTCATTCAAGAAAGAGCACCATCAGATGTGGAATGAAGTGCCCGTGATCTATTTAATAAACTATTTCGGCTTTCAGCTGTATGGAGCTAGGGAAATAAAACAAACTGTATGTCTTGAAAGACCAGGCGGAAATCTGAACCCCACCCATACTGAATGCAAGTTGTCTTAGCCGCTACGACAGATCGCTAAGTATAAAACGAAGAAAGAAAAGTGCAGTCAAACATGTAACCGACCTCAGATGACATTTATTCGTGAGTGCACAGCTTCGGATTCAGTGCTTTTTATGAACCTTAAACATGCTTAGTTTTCACTGTGGCTCATAACGAGGTTCGAAATACAGGCCCACCATCCATCATCCACTGTCTAATCTTTCATCGCTTTCCTAAATCACAGTCTTCTAATGACAGGGTTTTCCGACAACCCTTGCTGAAGCGATTTCTGATGGTCTCGCCATTGGCACAGGGTTCATCATCGTCATTCATCATCATCATCATCTCCATCATCATTCAGCGATCATCAGCCCTGAAGAAGACACGCTGCCTCATCAAGTTGTTTCTATGTTCACCGCCATAGGGCCTCTTTCTTTCTGCTCTTGCGAAATTCTCAACTCAAGTCTGTTATGAGTTCATCCTGCAACGTATTCTTTGTCTGATAAGTGGCCGCGTTTTTTTTTCTTTTTTTTGTGGTAGTTCCTTGGAGACTGCTATGGTCATAGCAGTTGCGGCCGTTCGTGTGACGTTGTACGCTCACTCTATTCGCTTGTTTCTCAATATATTTGTCGTCCGATGACATCCCATCACGGCACACTAAAACACAGAGCTAGTTTCAGGTTTCTACATCTATATCTATATCTGCAAACCACTATGAAGTGTATGGCGGAGGGTACGTCCTACTGTACCAGTTACGGAAGTATCATGGAGAATCGGCCGGTTTACAGTAGGCTATCGGCTACTACTGTGATTTCCCTTCCGTCTCCGGATGGTAAAAGTGTAGAGTAAGCGGTAGCAAGCTAGTGTGTCCACGTTCAGTGGAGTAGGATATCTTCTTCCTCTCTTCAGTGCTTGTCTGCTCTGAGTGCCCGATCGAGGTTACTATAGCTCTTAGCTCACGGTAGATAATTTGAAGCCTGTGATACGCCTTTTTAAGGTAAGGGATTAATTTCCCTGCTATATTTCGGTTATCTACATTAAATAGGGAACAACATCTAACGACAGTTTCTTGATAATTTCTATAAAAAACGTACAATATAAACAGATCCTAGGGCGTGTCTGTCGTGCAGTACCGGCCACTCGATTTTCTTTCAGTATCGGCCAGAAGTAATTTCAATTTTTAAATAATATATTCTTCTTCTCACTTATTTTCTGACTGGCATGGCGGAAAATGAGAAAAAAGTAAGAGGAAAATGGAATGAATGAAGAGTGAAAGAAAATGACTGTGAGCAAGGTTATGTCTAACGAAATGACCGCAAGGGAGGCAGCTGAAGCGTTTTCTGAACCTCGAAGCACACTTGGAGGCAGGATAAGAGCATTTAGATAGGTAATTCGGCAACATTAATCCCTCAGATGGGCAGATTCAAGAACATTTTTGATGACGAAACGGAATAACAATTAGTATATTACACGAAATATATAGATAATAAATTCATGCTCCTCAATAAAAAGAAGTTCTTGTTGTCGCTGAACATTTGAAGATGCCTCACCAGTTCAACAAACAGAATAAGGTTGCTGGAAAGTAATTTTACGATCATTTCATGTCGAGTATGTTGATCTTTCTGTAAGAAAGCCTGAAGCTACAAGCATCCGAAGAACTATAGGTTTCGGCAGGCCGCAAGCGAGCTAAACATTTGTGAACTGAACTGAAATAATAACAATAAGTTCTCATGCTTATGGGTTCTATTATTATTCAATAAGCATCAGTGCAGTGCATTGTTAACAGCCGATACTGTCAAAGAAAAGACAATGACCGAGACGGCAAGACACTTTCTACAAGCCTTGTAGTTGTAGCTCTTACTTTCGGTGTAATTAAGTACTATAAATAAAAAATAAAAATCTATGCACGGTGTAATTCACAAAACATGTCTCCAGTGTGTTAATATTCCGATTTTATTTTATCTGTTATTACTTTCCTGTTGTAATTTTAAGTACTTACACGTTCCTTAGCCATATAGATTTGCTCCTCAATTTGGTCCTACGGAACTAAACGTGTAAAATAAAATAAATAAAATTAACCACCACAGTTGCCTAGTAAAGTCAAAAAACTTAAGCCGGCAGATATTGCACGACTTTCCCCTACTAGTGCTTTTTCCCGTTCCATTCACCCATGGAGCGCTGGCGAATGACTGTTTAAATGTCTCCATGGTCGCTGTAATTAATGTAATCTTCTCGTCACGATTCCTACCGGAGCTGTACCAAGGGAGCTGTAGTATATTCCTAGAGTCGTCATTTAAAGCCAACTTTGTAAGTTGTCTTTCGTCGGATATGTTACATCTATCTTCAAGAGACTACCAGTTCAGTTTTTTCAGCATCTCTGACGCACTCTCCTACAGGTCAAAATAAACCCGTGACCTTTCGTGCTGCCCTTCTCTGTGTACGTTCAAAATGGTTCAATTGGCTCTGAGCACTATGCGACTTAACTTCTGAGGTCATCAGTCGCGTAGAACTTAGAACTAATTAAACCTAACTAACCTAAGGACATCACACACATCCATGCCCGAGGCAGGACTCGAACCTGCGACCGCAGCGGTCACGCGGTTCCAGACTAAAACGCCTAAAACCGCACGGCCACACCGGCCGGCTCTGTGTACGTTTAATATTCATTATCCCCTGTTAGTGTAATTGCTACGGGTCCCACACACTTGAGCAGTAATCTGGAATGAGTCGCACGAGTGACTAGTAAGCAATCTCCTTTGTAGTCTGATTGCATTTCCCTAGTATTCTAACAATAAATCGATGTCTACCACCTACTTTACCTGCAACAGAGCCAATGTGATTGTTTCATTTCATACCCCAACAAAGTGTTTCACCAAGATATTTTTATGAGTTGGCCGATTCCTCCTGTGACTCACTAATATTGCAGTCACCGTATACTACGTTTTTTCGTTTTTTGAAGTGCACAAGTTTACATTTCTAAACATTTAATGCAACCTGCCAGTCTTTGAATCGTTTTGAAATCTTATCAAGGTATGATGGAATATTTGTGCAGCTTCTCCTAGATAATACTTCGTTTTTACGAAATGTCAGCGGTGACTGTCAACACTTTGCCGGCCGCACGTCTCGTACAAATTCATTCGCTTGGCGCCGGCAGTGTTGATTCGGATTACTTGGCTTGTCGCCGACCGCTTGTCACCTTTCCGTTGATGACAAGCACAAACACATTGACTTTTACGCGCTTTAATTTTTCCGGAAATACTGTGTTTTGCCGTATCGTTCCACAAACTCGAATTTTCTTTTCAAGTAACTTCTCTGCAAGTTCTACACTGTTATAATAATTATCCATGTAGAGATGATGCCACTTTCCATGAGAAGGTGTCAATATGTCCATCACTGTTTTTGCTAGAGGTTGTCCAGCGCGGGAATATATCTTGAATGAGGAAATGTATCCCGTACTCGAATCACACAGGATCCGAATGAGTATGCCATATTTCGTAATTTTCGACGGATTGTGAACTTTAAATTTAACTGTCCACGCCACGGTATCGTTCCTGCATCGATTGAGATGTTTTGCCTTTGATTAAATGTTTCTTCAAACTTTTTGGAAAAATGATCAATTACGAACTGCACTTAGAAAAGCCGGTCGGCATTATCTGGTTTATTGTTGTTGTTGGAAAAATGTAAAAATGATAATATTTGTCTGAATCGGTTGCGGGACATCGTTTTGCGAAATATCAGTGTGTCTATCAACGGGTTCGTTGACCAGAAATCATCGATCCTTGCTTTTTTTACGGTTCCCATAAGGATAGAAAGCCCAAAATATTTTCTAAGTTCGGGTCCCGTAACGTCGACAAATTTGGCATTTTTTATACTGTTTCCTTCTATTGCAATTTTGACTGTAGTACTTGTTGGTTTCGTTGCTAATATATTCAAATAGATCGTTCCCAATATATAATTCTACGATATCCACGACGCTCTGTGTATCTTTGGGAAACATGTGTGGACCCGAGGATCCTTCAGATTTATTATTGGTCGTCAGTAAATCATAGTCTTTCTTCGTCTGATTCATCCGAATCAGTTGGCAACCGTAGCGTTCGCCGAATTCTTCGGACGTATTTCACTATCTTCTGACGATTTTGCTTCACGTTCATGTTTGTGATATCCAATGTCGTCTTCCCAATCGGCCAAGTCGTTCGGAACGTCCGCGCATTCATCGTAAATAATCATATCGTCTCTTTCGTCTGCCATGATGAAAGTGCACAAGTACTTATAAAAACAAAAAAACTTGTTGACGTGTGTAACTTATTGTTGCCTAAACAAAACACCAACAGAATGATAAAGATACTAAAGTGCTGTCACCGGTCACTGCGCGATACTATGCCCACACGACACCACTGTGGTGTCGCTGGCCACTGAGCTATACTAAGCACAAGACACCACTGTTTTGTCGCCGGCCGTTGACCGCTATTTCGCGTACGACACCACTGTGGTGTCGCCGGACGGCAAAATGTTAATATTGACCGCAATGTCATTAACATTCAACATGAGCGGCAAGGGCCCCAACATAATTCCCTGAGGCACACCAGAAGTTACTTCTACATCTCTGTCGATGACCCACCATCCAATAGCTTGCTGCGTCCAACTACCAAAAAATCCTCAATCCAGTCACAAATTTCGCTTGATACTCCACACAATAGTACTTTTGATTATGAGCGTCGATGTGGTACTGAGTCAAATGCTTTTCGGGAATCGATAAATCCTTCATCTACCTGACTGCCTTGATCCCAGGCTTTCAGCATATCATGTGAATAAAGTGCGAGTTGGTTTTCACATGATCGATGTTTTCGGAAAAAATTATGATTGGCATGGTGGAGGTCGTACTTTTCGAAATGTCTCATTACGTTTGAATTCATAGCTAAGATTCAAGAACAAATCGATGTCAAGGATATTGGACGTTAGTTTTTTGGATAACTTCCACCACCCTTCTTGTAAACTGGTTTGACATGTGCTTTCTTCCAACTACCAGACCCGACTTTTTGTTCGAGAGGTTTACGATAAATTATAGTTAAAAAAGGGGCTAACTCAGTCGCAAATTCAGTATAGAATATGATAGAGCTTCCACCGGGCCCTGGAGCTTTGTTCAATTTTAACGATTTCAGCTGTTTCTCAAGCCACTGACGATAATACTTATTTCAATCATCTTTTCAGTGGTTCGAGAATTAAATTGGGGAATATTCCTGGTTTTTCCTTTGAAAACGAAGTTAAGTATTTCTGCTTTTGGTTAGCTACTCTCAATTTCAGTTCCTTCTTTGTCCAGAAGTGACTGGACGCTAACTTTGCTACCACTAAGAACCCTTACATACGACCACAATTTCTTTGGGTTTTGTGAGAGATCATTCGACAATATTCTACTACGGTAGTCCCTAAAGGTTTCACGCATTGCTTCCTTCACAGGCAAACACATCTCATTGAGAATCTATCCATAGCCACATGCTTTGTTTTACATTTATCATGCAACAGTCTCTATGTCTTCAGGAGTTTCTTTACGGTAATTGTATACCACGGAGGATTCGTCGTATCGTGAACGGTTCTGCTGAGTACATATCTATCCAGTGCATGTTCAGTTATTCTTTTAAAGCAAACGCTCCTGTCACGAGCTAAAAGTTTCAAGTTCCTCATTTCTTTAGTTGCCATTTGTACTTCGGTAATCACTGCTTCTACAACTGCCACGTGGTCCCTGTTCTGCGTTGACATCCTCAGAGAAGTTAGGTCTATTTGCCGTTTTTATATTTAATTTATTTTCTCATGAATAGGCTTCCTAAGAATCTTTATATGTTGTTATCAGAGAAAGCAGTAACGTTTTGCAGGACGTCTTTTCACAACACCCACTACTGACGTAAGTTTAATTATCCTTATTGATTGTTGAATGTTGAAAGTTTCCTCAGATGACTGCCGCATAATTGGGGTACTTACGTATGAGTGAACTGCGGTTTTATCTAATGATTTCGGTAGGGTGCGGGGGGGGGGGGGGGGGGGAGGAGGAGGAGGCTTTGTTCAGCTTGGAGATGGGACAGACTTTCCCTAATCCTTCTGAATGACTTGTGGTCGAGACCAACTAGGATGGCCTAAGGGCTTGTGACTTTCCATGACGGTAGGTCTAGGTCCCCCGGTCTAAGGCGCTGCAGTCATGGACTGTGCGGCTGATCCCGGCGTAGGTTCGAGTCCTCCCTCGGGCATGGCTGTGTGTCTTTGTCCTTAGGATAATTTTGGTTAAGTGGTGTGTAAGCTTAGGGACTGATGACCTTAGCAGTTAAGTCCCATAAGAGTTCACACACATTTTTTTGGTAGGTCACCCATGGGAAAGAAAACTCCGAAAGAGATGGTAGGAGGCGGCACTTTGCAAGAATAGTGCTTCCAGTGGGTGCAGGAAATAGCCATCTGAAATTGCTGCATCAGGTCCTGACGCTTACTACCTGGACGAGCTAAATGATAAATAGTTTCTTGGGGCGGTTGGAAGCTAGTGAAATCGTGCAGTCAACCGACGGTCATCACACATTTAGGAGAAGTCTTGCGCCCTCTAGAGCCGAGTTGGTATTTTAATGTGTTTAACTTTCTGAATTCGGGAGTTAGTGATCCTACGTGATCGACAAAGTTACCTTTCAAATACAAAATTCTTCAAGAATCAGAAGTGTGTTTCTGTGCAAGGTCACGGAAATTTGTTCAGAACTTTGTCGGCCATCTGGGCGAATGTTGCTGTTTTATGAGTGTAGGTTTGGGTTGGGTTGTTTGGGGGAGTAGACCAGACAGCGAGGTCATCGGTCTCATCGGATTAGGGAAGGACGGGGAAGGAACTCGGCCGTGCCCTATCAAAGGAACCATCCCGGCATTTGCCTGGAGCGATTTAGGGAAATCACGGAAAACCTAAATCAGGATGGTCGGACGCGGGATTGAACCGTCGTCCTCCCGAATGCGAGTCCAGTGTGCTAGCCACTGCGCCACCTCGCTCCGTTTTATGAGTGTACACATACTCGATAGGCAGGACCTTTTATAGTGGATTCAGGAGCTAAATGGAGGTGGTGTATGAGGAATAATACGAAATTCTCGTAGCTTCAATTAAAGCCAATAAATTCTGTTTGTTACCATGGAAATTTGAGTGTGACGTTTGTGTGTGACTTCTTTCCTGTTTACGTTAAACAATATTCTGATTTTGTTGTTGCGGCAACTATAGGCGGAAGATGTTGGAAGTCAGCTGGAGGCGATGTATGAACTGTTATCCGGGTGCATTTCCTGCTTCAGTAGTCGCATCTCGACATCTTTCTGAAAGTAGTTAGAGAGCTAGCGGCCTGTAATTATTGACTTTGGGGCGGAGAGAAGTTTAATCCGGTCTCGTGGGTCAAAGCGAGGCAGCGGCCTGTAATTATTGACTTTGGAGAAGAGAGAAGTTTAATCCGGTCTCGTGGGT
The DNA here is from genome assembly GCF_021461385.2 of Schistocerca piceifrons. Taxonomy (NCBI): domain Eukaryota; kingdom Metazoa; phylum Arthropoda; class Insecta; order Orthoptera; family Acrididae; genus Schistocerca; species Schistocerca piceifrons. The sequence goes on along the minus strand of NC_060149.1, from coordinate 417,978,814 downwards.
CAAAGCGAGGCATTGAACCGTATTTAGACTGATTTGATAGCGCAGCAGAGCAGAGGATTAATCTGGGTCAGCCAAAAATGTTTCCGAGCAAATCTGCGGAGTAATACGTCGCCTAATTTGGCCCGCGCGCCGCACATCGCCAACAGTGTGGATTCGGGCTGCGCACGCAAGCGGGATTTCGTGCGATTCCGCGGAAGCTCCGAGAACAGTTCACAATGCCTCTTCATTTGTACGCTGTTCCCATTCACCCCCCTCCCCCCCCTCTTTTACATCACTTTTGGTTGGTCTCATCATTCTCCTTTCATATATGTCGAAATTCTTTCTATCTGATATTCTAGCTGTCCATGTTTCTGCGTCATAGAAAGTAACTGGTAGAATGATGATGCTGCAGATCTTGATTTTAGACAGATATGAGATGAGGATGGACCTTATTGTACTTCTCGGGCTGACGTGACGCCTGTCTCCCACATGTACCGGATGGTTATAATTAAAGAGGTCCACTCTGGGCTGTAATTTTTGTATGGCAGTGACACTTGGTAGTTATTCTTATGCTTTAATGCGGCACCTATTTAGGCCGGGGAAAAAAAGGTTCCAGTTTTTGCCATCAGGAGCAAATCTGTGGCTGTGAAAACAAGAAAGACGTATAGAAATTTTTCCATATGAAATGGACTAGAAACGGGACGTGGACAGAAAACGTCAAGCAAGTAAGTAAGTCATAATGTTGAGTTCATTATTAACAGCCGTTTATACAGCGTGTTCAATATGATCACCAGAGACGTCGACGAAATACTGTACAGCACCAGATTTGCCCTTGATGGCCAAAATTGGAACTAATTTTTTTCAGCGTAAATCGGTTCCACATTAACGCATTAGCATATTCACCAGGTTTCGCCGCCGTAAGATAGTTGTGCCCACAGTGGACCTCCGCGATCAGCTTCACTTTAATTATAACCACCTGGAATGTTCTCCTTTGTATATCGTAAATCACGTTACTAGGAACTAAATTTTTTCGCTGATTTAAATGTGAATACATTGAAATGCCCCCTTAGAAAAATTAATGAATTACTGTGCTGATAAACCTCTTACGCTATTTGATTCTCAAACAGCTGAGCAGAACTGAACGTACTCAGACATTTCTCTCTTCACTTATTCTGATCAACACTAAACTGACACACAATATTTTTAGCGCAACGCAATCTGACTTTCAACAATCCCTACAAAAGAATAGAGCTGACTAACAATAACCTATAACTTTCATGAATCACTTACCTCACAAAAATCTTCGTTACTCAAACTACTGCAATACAGCGAGCGCCAGTTCTGCCAGCTAAATAAAAGATTCTAACAACTGAAGGCACTAACTACTGATAGGCATAGTTAGCAAATGAAAGATTTTGATAGAGAACAAACAATGTATTTACCTTAATAATGTTCAAAAGTCATAATATATATATCAATTCATGATATCCAGTGTTACAAATTTACTCTTTCTGATGGACACACGTCCAGATCGTCCGCTCTCAAAATTCTGCCATCTCTCTCCCTACATCCACCACTGCTGGCGGCTCACCACCAACTGCGCAACGCTACGCGCTGTTCACATCCAACTGCCCAACACTACAATAGCGAATATTCCAACAATGCCAACCAGCCACAGACTGCACACAGCACAGCCAGTGATTTTCATACAGAGCGCTACATGACGTTACCAACATAAAAACCTAAACAACCTACTTACATAGCCCCCATGCTCGCCACAAAAAATTTTACAAATTGTTTTGGGCAGTGGCCAATAATGATTTGATAAAATTTTTCATAATTACAATAGCAAAGATATCAAATGCACACACTTGTTGATACAATGTTGGTCAAAAGCAAAAATTGTTCTCATAAAGACAGTCCTGATCATTTATCACAATAGTAATTACAGTTTTCTCTTTTCTTCTCAAAGTCTGAGCAGGGAAAGAAAACGCACACGGAAGTAGTGGATTTCCATGCAGTCTTGAAGTAGTAGTGTTGTCCTTCCAATGGAAAGACAGTGCTGTCTCTTGACACGCAGACAGGTAATGGGCCACAACAGAGCAACCCACAACAGAGTCAGTCGGAGGTTTGAAGAATATTGGTAGGTAGGTCATCACAGAGCAGACCAACTGTAGTCCTGGTAGAGAGTATGGTATTGGTGTGCCACCAGAGCTGCAGAGCCACTGCAGTTCTTGTGATTCATGAAAGTTATAGGTTATTGTTTGTCAGGGCCATTGTTTTGTAGGGATTGTTGAAAGTCAGATTGCGTTGCGCTAAAAATATTGTGTGTCAGTTTAATGTTGATCAGAATAAGTAAAGAGAGAAATGTCTGAGTACGTTCAGTTCTGTTCAGCTGTTTGAAAATCAAATAACGTAAGAGGTTTATCAGCACAGTAATTCATTAATTTTTCTAAGAGGACGTTTCAACATCTGCACACAGCGAGAGGTTTACTATTGAAATTTCCAGTGCATACGCACCAAGAAGAATCGGACAACGTATTACTTCCTCCGACATACGTATATCGAAATGATTACGCCAAGAAAATTAGAGACATTATACAGAAAGTTGAAAAAGAGTGAGTTAGAGAATATATATATATATATATATATATATATATATATATATATATATATATATATATATATATATATATATATATTCTTCATACCTCCTCTGTCTTACCACAGATGACGTGTCACTGATCTCACTTGTACTAAGAGTGCAGTACACGCGAGGTGTCTATTTGCTTCTACCGCTCTGAGCGGAATGCGTAAGTTCTAACAAATGTTCACCAACCTGCAGTCTTTTACAGTTGTTGTCCCCTGCGCAGAAAACAGCACGTAGGTCGTGAATCCGTTATCTGGAGGCTGTAAGAAACTCTTAGCGAGGAACTGTTGTTTTAGAAATGATTAAATTTCCAATCAGTTTGTGTATACAGTATGCCACTCGCTTTTTATTAGCAGAACACGAGAAACTGCACAATTACATTCCACTTTAGAGTCACAAATGATTTCTATTCTTCAACAAATTAATGAACTGTATATTTCCGTAATTAGTATCACACTGTCCTCAACTATATGTCCAAATAATCATACATTGCTAATAAAGTCTTAACTAAACACCGATCGCGGCAGACAACATGTCTGTCCTCCGACGCTGCCGAACCAGCTCTGATCTTACAGCCGAACCACTTCGCCCGCTATCCAAGTTAGGCGCGATCCGAAGATCACCGAAGTGCTTCGTCTGCCTTTTCGTTTAGCAGTTGTTTGTTATTCTGCTGGTTATAAATACTTGTGAAATAATGGACTGAGCATGCTGTTGAGAGATGCTTTAATTATGAAATGCAAGTAAATATGGTGTTTAGATTGTCTAATATTAATAACAGAAGATTGTCATTTTGGCAGCAATTTCCGAATGCAGCAGCCAATCGCGGAGAAGGACCACAATTTAGGCGGTCTTTCTCACGATACCCATACCAAACAAACCATCTGTCATCGGTACCTCACACTATATTACGTCATCTTGCCATAGCTGCCTTCTCAACTGCTCTAAAAAGAGCTTCTTGTAGCTAAATATGATGGCTGCAAAGCCAGAAATATTACAATGAGAGCTGATACGTAGCTTTACCGACAGTCATTCTTCACGCGTGCCATTCGTGAATGGAACAGGAAAGTGGGGAACAGACAGTGTTACCAGGAGCATCCGCCACCACACACCATAACTTGGCTCGAGGAGTATATATGTAGACGTAGATGTGGATCTGTGAGCACACTTTCATCACCTTCATACAAGATGATTCATGGCATGTTGCGCAGCTCATTCTTGTTCTGCCTCAACAATACATTGTTGTCTGTATTGTCTCACCACTCATCTACATCTACATCGGTATGATTCCTCTGCCAATCCCAACGGCTGCCAGAGGGTTCATCGAACCACCTCCAAGTTATTTCTCTACCTTTCCGCTCTCGAACGACGTGACTGAAAAACGAACACTTAAATCTTTCCGTGCGAGCTCTGATTTCTCTTATTTTATCATGATGATCATCTGCCCCAATGTTGATGGGTGCCAACAGAATATTTTCTCAATCAGAGGAGAAAGTTGATGGCTGAAATTTCACGAGAGATCCTGCCGCGTTGGAAACGCCTTTGTTTTAATGATTGCCAACCCAATTCACGTATCATGTCCGTCGCACACTCTTCCCTAGTTCGCGATAATACAATTCGAGCTGCACTTCTTTGAACTTTTTCGGTGTCCTCAGTCCCATCTGACGCGGTTCAAACACAGCACAGCAATCCTCCAGAAGAGGACGGACCAGCGTGGTGTAAGCAGCCTCTTTAGTAGACCTGTTACATTTTGTAAGTGTCCTGCCAATAAATCTTAATCTTTGATTTTCTTTCCACAATTACCAATATGATCGTTTCAATTTAAGTTTATCGTGATTGCAACCCCTAAGTATTTAGCTGAATTTGCAGCATTTAGATTTGTGTTATTTAACACGTAACCGAATTTTAGCGGATTCCTTTTAGTCTTCATGTGGATGATGTTACCTTTTTCGTTATTTAGAGTCAATTGCCACTTTTCACACTATACAGATATCTTATCTAAATCATTTTGCAATTGCTTTTGATCATCTGATGACTTTACATGACGGTAAATGACAGCATAATTTCCAAATAATCTAAGAGAACTGCTCAGTTTGTCTCCAGTGTCGTTTATACAGATAAAGAAGAGCAAAGTAACAATTCCTTGGGGAACCCCAGGTATTACTTCTGTTTTACTCGATGACTTTCCGTCGGTTACTACGAACTGTGACCATTCTGACAGGAACTCACGAATCCAGTCGCACAACTGAGGCGATAGTCCATAAGCACGTAATTTGATTAGCAGTCACTTGTGAGGAACGGTGTCAAAAGCTTTCCGGAAATTTAAAAGCACGTTATCAATTTGACATCCCCTGTCGATAGCGTTCATTATTGCTTGAGAATAAAGAGCTAGTTGTGTGTGTTTCACAAGAACGCTATTTTCTTACTCCTTGATATTTGACAGTAAATCGTTTTCTTCGAGGTAATTCATAATGTTCGCACAAAGCATATATTCTAAAATCCTACTGCAGTTTGATATTAGTGATATGTATCTATAATTCAGTGGATTTCCTTTCTTGGATGTTGGTGTGAACTGTGCAACTTTCCAGTCTTAAGGTACGGATCTTTCGACGAGCGAACAGTTGTGTATGATTACTAAGTATGGAGCTATTGAATCAGCGTATCAACATACTCTGAAAAGAAGTTGACTAGTATACAGTCTCGACCAGTGGCCTTATTAAGTGATTTAAGCTGCTTCAGTACACCGAGGACGTCTACTCCTGAGTTACTCATGTTGACAGCTATTCTAGATTCGAATTCTGGAATATTTGGCTCGTCTCCTTTGTTGAAGGAATTTCGGAAAACTGTGTTTAATAACTCTGCTTTAGTGGCGCTTCTGTGACATCAGTATTGTTATCGCACATTGATGGTATTGATTTATCTTGCCGCTGATTTACTTTACATACGACCAGAATGTCTACGAGTTTTCTGCCAGAGTTGTAATGGAGTTTTGTTGTGGAAACTATAAAACGCATGTCGCATTGAAGTTCGTGCCAAATTTCGAGATTCTGTAAAATATTCATAATCCATGCTTATAGTTCAGTACTACACCGATCCACACTTGTCTACCCATCTGTTTGATGTCGTATGCTAGGACTACATTAAATGAAAATAGGGAAAGTAAATCACTTTGTCTCAGACCGAATTCAACTTCAAAACTCGCTGATCCCTCTGCAACATACAGCACTATTACTTCAGATCCTTGGATACAAGTTGTCAGACTAATTAAATTAACAGTTTTCTTAAACTCAATCATATTCTTACACGTATCGTGACTATGGATATCCTCGTACGTTATTTTAAATGGCTCTGAGCACTATGGGACTTAACTGCTGTGGTCATCAGTCCCCTAGAACTTAGAAGTACTTAAACCTAACTAACCTAAGGACATCACACACATCCATGCCCGAGGTAGGATTCGAACCTGCGACCGTAGCGGTCGCGCGGTTCCAGACTGTAGCGCCTAGAACCGCTCGGCCACACCGGTCGGCGTTATTTTAAAGCTGATGAACAGAGTATCATGTTGACGTCGTATTCATAGTGTTTTCAACACTGTTCTGTTACAGAAAATACTATATATTGTTCGCTGTCGGCTGCCCCCTGTGAATACCTGGTCAACATTTTCCATTATCAGTAACACCAACCAGGAGAAGAACTTACATGCTGAGCTAAGGAGTGATAATTGTCAGTAGCTCAGTGGGTCGTTTGGCTCATTTAGTAGGCTGGACATATCAGACATTTGCTCTCTGTTACATATTTTACTCATTAGTGGAATAATTTGTAGATGCAGCATACCTTAACCTTCTTTTGACAGCTCTGTCCCACTTTCAGCTTTCTTCTGTGTTTTAATGTTCTTTAGCCAACTGATACAATTAATCACTTCTTTTAATATGTTTGGTGGTAAGCGACGTTTCGCTGACCGTACAGGCAAATCGTGATTTTCTATTGTTTCTGAAGGGTATCTGTTACTGAGAAGTTCTTATCATTTTTGAATTCTTTTTCGGTGGTTACTGTCTTGCCACACATACTAACAGGAAAGTAGGTCTTCGTCTGAAAGCTTGTTAGCAAGTATTTTAGACGCTTATTTTATGATATGTTTATTACATTATAGGTGACTTCCTTCTGAAGAAGGTACCCTTGATGGTATCGAAACCTGCTCAAGGTTTTTACATTAAACATATGCAACCGGTTGGCTGTATACTTTATATATTGAAAATTTATTTATGTTTGCTGCTGTGAGCTATGTTTAAAACTGTGAGATTTCTACCAAATACAAAGATGTCAGAAGAAAAATAATTAACACAGGTATGGCTCTCATTTCTAATAAACGGCGCGAAGAAATGAGGCTACTACCAAACTGCGTAAAAACTTTGCTTAATGTCAAGCAGCGCGTAAAATAACCGAAGATATTTAAAAGTTTGGTTCAAAAAATGATTTCCGATAACGTCAGTGCATTGCATAAAAGAGAAAGATACTTTGAAAGAGGAGGCATATTACTTCTATTTAGAACTAACAAATGTATTTTCACTGCATTTTAATTTTCAAATAGATATGATATGGTTAATTAAATGCAAAGATGTAATTTATGAAACCCATGAAAAGTAATTAGCTAAACTCAAGAGCGTTATTCCTGTAGCAAAGTGTTGTAATGATGTTGGCTTTCAAAAATCTGATCACAGATATTTCAGTCGAATGTTAAATAAGACGCAAATACAATTTGCAGAAGAGGAGAATACCATCTTGAAGAGGGGGCTCAAAGATAATGTAATACGTAATGTTACAGATCCAAATATTGTGAAAAACCTCATTGTAGATCTTAAGATTGGTCTCGATGGTATAAAAATGGAAAATTACTAGCAATTTAGAATAGCCAATGATGTCTGTTACATTTTCAGTAAAAACAAATCTAATGGTCAGACTCCACAAAAGAAATATGTAAAAATAATTAAAAATATTAATGCTAAACTAAAGCAATCTGAAGCAAAGTGCCGATTGTGATGAAACACAACAGCACAATCTGCAGGCATGGCTATTACAAAAAAAATGATTCAAACGGCTCTAAGCACTATGGGACTTAACATTGAGGTCATCAGTCCCATAGACTTAGAGCTACTTAAACCTAACTAACCCAAGGACATCACACACATCCATGTCCGAGGCAGGATTCGAACCTGCGACCGTAGCAGCAGCGTGGTTCCGGACTGAAGCGCCTAAACCGCTCGGCCACAGCGGCCGGTCTGTAGAGATGAATATGTTTCTAAAACTATAATTTTTTTTTGAGGAAAATAATGTTTCCGAACTGGATGAGAATCACACGTCCACGTTACAAAAAGAAATTAAGTGTGCTGTAGGTGACGCCAAACATCTGTTGAAGCCTTTTCATAAGAAACAATTGATTAACATGAATTCACAAGTTCGTAAGCTACGTTCTCAGTTCAAGGTCCATAAAAGTAATCACCCAATTCGTCCGATTGTGAACACTATTAACAGTGGGTACCATGAATAAGCTAGGTTTCTTCACGGAAAGATTAAAAGATCATATGTCTTCCATAACAATTATTCAGTAGCAGATATTCAGATCCTGGTGAATAAAATTAAAAACTTGGAATGTAACCAAGAGACAGAATTAATAGCTTTCGATGTTACTAATTTGCACACTAATGAACCGCATCCAACAACTGTATAAAATGTGGAGAAGAACCTGCCTGCCTTCAAGAATGATAAAACAGGGGAACGAATGACGAACCTTATACATTTACTAAAAGTGGTAGATAAATAAAACTGTTTTGAGTTTAATGGAAAACCAGATGGGCTTGCAATGAGTAATCCGTTAGCAGGTCTTCTGCCAGTCATTTTTATAAATTCACTAGAAGAGAAATTTTTCAGGAGTTATGCTGCTACAGAATTAATCATTCAGTCCTACTCCAGATACGTAGATGATATTTTGATTACATTCAGTGGAGCTAATGAAGGGGCTGACCAACTCTTCGAAACGTTTAATAATCTTCATGAGAAAATTAGTAAATTATTTTCACTTGTGAGCTATAAAATGAAAAACGAGAGCTAAATTATTTGGATCTAAATTTGGCCATGGCAGACGTTAAAATAACTTTTGATTTCTTGCATAAGGAAACGAATGCTGATCAGATTATGCCTTGAGATTCAGCGTATCCTCCGTTACATAAGACAACTTTCTTTCATTCAGCTGGTCATCGCGTTATAGTCACACCACTATCATCAATTCAAATAAAGAAATAAATTAATTTAATTTAAACAGTAACCTTTAATAACGGTTATTAACGTTTATCAGTGGAAAAAAATTTCGAAGCGAAAACCAATAAAAGAATTACTACTCTGGGCTGTATGAGTATATTGATAAAGGAAAATTTATTTCAATACTTTACTTAGGTAATGTATCGTACAGAATTCAGTGTATGTTAGTTAAAAAATATGGGTGTAATGTTGTTTTCTCCACAAATTACTGTTTCAAATGGTTCAAATGGCTCTAACAAGGGAACCTCCCCATCGCACCCCCCTCAGATTTAGTTATAAGTTGGCACAGTGGATAGGCCTTGAAAAACTGAACACAGATCAATCGAGAAAACAGGAAGAAGTTGTGTTGAACTATGAAAAAATAAGCAAAATATACAAACTGATTAGTCCATGCGCAAGATAGACTCCAGCAAGAACAGACAGAACTTAGGAGCACCGTGGTCCCGTGGTTAGCGTGAGCAGCTGAGGTCCTTGGTTCAAGTCTCCCCTCGAGCGGATAATTTTTCTTTATTTTCGCAAAGTTATGATCTGTCCATTCGTTCATTGACGTCTCTGTTCACTGTAATAAGTTTAGTGTCTGTGTTTTGCGACCGCACCGCAAAACCGTGCGATTAGTAGACGAAAGGACGTGCCTCTCCAATGGGAACCGAAAACATTTGATCGCAAGGTCATAGGTCAACCGATTCCTCCACAGGAAAACATGTCTGATATATTCTATACGACACTGGTGACGGCATGTGCGTCACATGACAGGAATATGTTGTCGACCCACCTAACTTGTACAGTTGGCGAATGGGTAAAAAGATTCTTCTACGTTGCCCGATTTAGGTTTTCTTGTGGATGTGATAATTACTCCCAAAAAAGTGATGAAAACATAAGAGTTAGTCACATAAACTGCAACAAATGAATCCAAAAGTCTCACAGTCGCACACTTTTCCCTGTGCTCCGTCAAAACATATGTTTTTATCGTTTTCAAATTTTTCCGTGTGTAGACCGTCAAATCCGGCATATGTCCAAGCAAATCTGAACATGTCCTGGAATTTTGGAGAGCGAAGTTGATTTATGTGTGAGTGCCCGATCTTTGATAATTGTCTGAAAATAAAAAATTAAACTTTTCACTCGAAGGAAGACTTGAACCAAGGACCTCTCGTTCGCTGCTCACGCTTACCACGGGACCACGGCGCTCCTGAGTTTCGTCTCTCCTTGATGGAGCTTATCTTACGCATGGACTAATCAGTTTGTATATTTTGCTTATTTTTTCATAGTTCCACACAACTTCTTCCTGTTTTCTCGATTGATCTGTGTTCAGTTTTTCAAGGTCTATCCACTGTGGCAACTTATAACTAAATCTGAGGGTGGTGCGATGGGGAGGTTCCCTTGTAAGCATTATGAGACTAGCACCTGAGTTAGTAAGTCCCCTAGACTTAGAACTACTTAAACCTAACTAACTTAAGGACATCACACACATCCATGCTCGAGGCAGAATTAGAACCTGCGACCGTAGCAGCCGCGTGGTTCGGGACTCAAGCGCCTACAACCCCTCGACCACAGCGGCCGGCCAATAACTGTTTACAAAAAAATTTAATCCATAATTTTAAAATAAAACGTCAAATGACCCTTTACGCAGCTCAGAAGTTTACAAAATTACTTACAAGGGTTGCCCGGTGTTTTATGTCGGACAGACGCACAGAGCTTTTAATGTAAGATGTAAGAAACACTTGCTAGGGAAGAAAGATACTAACGTTATTAATTCTACTTTCGCAGAGCATTACTAATATCAGGACACAGTCCAAAAGAAGTAGAAAAAATGACCTACGTAGAGAGAAGAAAAGGTGGAAACTTGATGTCTTAGAAGAACTTGAGATCTTTAGACATATGGTCAGTAACGATGATCTCATCTTAAACGAACAACTATATTTACGAAACAAAAGCTTCTTTAACACCTTTAACCCATTGATCGCAACTTTATGACGCTTTGTTTCATGTTTTCATTCACTTACATTTTGGAACCGTTATTTCTTCCTTTCCTTTATTGATTCTGTACTCTCTTACTGATTGTGCTCCAGACGGCGCTGTATTGCACATGCTGTTTTGAAGAATGTATGTAAAGCATATTTCCTCCTTTTTGCTTGTTGTAACATCATGATGATAAATTCTGCTACAGTAAGTTTTCATTATGAGTGCGTATTTGTAATTAATCATTATGTCGATTTTTGCTACATATTGTAGAATTCGTTTTTATAAAAATTATTTTATTCATTTTGCATCTTTTATAAATCCTGTTTTTTTCACACCACATACTATTTACTTTGTTTAAAACAAGTAAATACGGATGATTCTGGTATATTACTGTAACAATTACGTATTTCACACAGTCGAATGTTTATCACGCTACTAGGGGCCAGGTAAGTGGTGCGCTCTACACTGTGTTTACCTGGCATCGTAACTACGTAATTGCCACACGTTCAGTCCAGTATCTGCTCTTTCAATAAGCTGTACCTGCTGTAACAATTTTTACTGTTTTTAGCTCATCATGCACGTTTACAAATTTTAGCTTCATGCAATTTATGTAAGTACCTATTTTATCCCACCTACTCCTTTTCAGTGTGGTGAACTATTAAGTATTTTAGACGTTAAGCTACCATCAGTACTATTAAAACGTGGCCAAGGTTTTTGCATGCATTAAACTTATGTAACCGGCTTACTGTAAGCTTTATATATTGAAAAGCTTGTTATTGAGTTTTTCATTGTTTAGTAAAACTACCTTGCTTAGTTGAGCTGGCTATTACATCTGTTTCTTCCAAAACGAGGCGACATCGTCACAGAAGTTTTTACCCTGGCTGACGATACAGCAACCACCTGAGACCGTCCAGTTGGCAACTTGGTGGATAAAATGTCTGTGACGCAAAAATCGCATTCCAAATAGCTGACCCCAGAAAATAATTTTTCTGTAACTTTTAGCTCGTGAGCACCCACATGCATCAACATGAATAATACATTCTCACTTAGGTTAAAGTCACTCTTCATAGGGTCTTCAAATAAGTGGTTGGCTACGCTAAATTCTAGGGGCTAACCCACGCATTTGTCGCATTAACATTACAAAAACTAGTCACAAAGTTCAAATAAATGCAGTCAATAGTTTGCAGTGAAAAATAATGTACACTACACACAGCGTTTTTAACACTTAACAAAACTGAGAGTACCCATTTGACTATAACACATATCACAGGTTAATAATGGCTTAGCTTTGAATTAATAAATGTCTGGGCGAGAGCTTAAACCAAAGCAGGACAGTATCTCACGGTATGAATTGTGTAAACTTGCGGAGAACTCTCGGAATGTAAATAAAAGTTCCTTTAGTGCAAACTTAAAGTTTCACAACTGCAGACTAGCAGAATACCGAGGGCAGATAACGGCGGTAAGGCTTTTGAGTTAAGAATAGCAAGCCTAACGTCAAATATTCAAAGTTAACAAGTTGAAAATATTTCAGTGTATTCGCTAACGTCACACACAAGTATATGAAGTCCACGATTCAATACTTGGAAAAATGTCGACACGTTGAGAGACACAACCTACTGCCGCTCATACGAACTGATTCCCATCTCAAAGCCGACTGTCCCACAAATACGAATAATGCGCTGAATGTTGAACGAATGCTCCAAGCAAGATGCTTGCCACCTGTTTGCCCTCTCACTTTGATGTGAGTCAAGCGCACACACTTCTGACTTCTGCAACACACTTAAAACTAAAAAAGCAATGTTATGCAGGGGAGTTAGAAGGAAAGGTACATGCTTTGATGAGTGATATTATTAGTAATTCTGAACAAAAACTTCATAAGGACATACGCCCTCCTCTGAAGATTTCTGAGATAGAACACATTTAATGTACGTTGCTATTTATTTTCTGCATACTTAAAGCATTGTCATTGTTTAAAATGTACCACAGTAGTGTAGAGGAAGTTGAGACGAACAGTTTGATACAGTACACATGTGATCTTTCATGTCGGAAGACAACCTCAAATTGCCTGCAAAACCAGACCATGCGCGTAGTGCGAGATTTTTCAATATTCTCGCGCTCTTTTCGCGCCAACTATCAGTCCTAGAGAAAAAATAAATGGGACCTTTTTTGTAGGAAATTCAATGAAGTTCAATTTTGTAATGGGATATGTCTTCGCTGGAGGGTGCAGTTTTCGTGTAGCCCAGGAAAAATATATAAAAGCGATATTAAATGTGTTCTATCTCACAAACCATTCGGAAGAGGGCTTACGTCCATATGAAGTTTTTTGTTCGGAATCGCTAATACTATCACCCCTTAAAGCACGTTACTTTCCTCCTGACTCACCCTGTATATACACTGACGCGCCAAACAAACTGACCGAGCGAGGTGGCGCAGTGGTTAGCACACTGGACTCGCATTCGGGAGGACGACGGTTCAATCCCGTCTCCGGCCATCCTGATTTAGGTTTTCCGTGATTTCCCTAAATCGTTTCAGGCAAACGCCGGGATGGTTCCTTTGAAAGGGCACGGCCGATTTCCTTCCCCATCCTTCCCTAACCCGAGCTTGCGCTCCGTCTCTAATGACCTCGTTGTCGACGGGACGTTAAACACCACTAACCTAACCAAACAAAGTGGTTTAGGCATATTCAAATACAGAGATATGTAAATAGGCACAATACTGCGCTGCGGTCAGCAACGCCTATACAAAACAAGTGTCTGGTGCAGTTGTTAGATCGGTTTCTGCTGCTACAATGACAGGTTATCATGATTTAAGTGAGTTTGGACGTGGTGTTATAGTCGGCGCATGAGCGATGGGACACAGCACCTCTGAGGTAGCGTTGAAGTGGCTTTTCCCGTACGACCATTTCACGAGTGTACCGTGAATATCAGCAATCCGGTAAAACAACCAACTCCGATGTCACAGTGGTCGGAAAAAGATCCTCCAAGAACGGGGCCAATAACGACTGAAGAGAATTGTTCAACGTGACAGAAGCGCAACCTTTCCGCAAATTGCTGCAGACTTCAGTGCTGGGGCATCATCAAGTGTCAGTGTGCGAACCATTCAACGAAATATCGATTTGGGCTTTCGGAGCCAAAGGTCCACTCGTGTAACCTTGATGACTGCACGACACAAAGCATTACACCTCGCCTGGCCTGTCAACACCGACATTGAACTGTTGATGACTGGAAACATGTTGCCTGGTCGGACGAGTCTCGTTTCAAATTGTATCGAGCGGATGGACGCGTACGGGTATGAAGACAGTGTCATGAAACCATGAACACTGCATGTCAGCAGAGGACTGTTCAAGATGGTGGAGGCTCTGTAATGGTGTGGGGGCGTGTGCAGTTGGAGTGATATGGGACCCCTGATACGTCTAGATACGACACTGACAGGTGACATGTGCGTAAGCATTCATTCATGTCCATTGTGCATTCCGAGGGCTTTGGCATTTCCAGCAGAGTAATGCGACACCCAACACGTCCAGAATTTCTCCAGAGTGGCTCCAGGAACACTCATCTGAGTTTAAACACTTCTACTGGCCACCAAACTCCCCAAACATGAACATTATTGAGCATAACTGAGATGCCTTGCAACGTGCTGTTTAGAAGAGATCTCTACACCGTCGTACTCTTACGGATTTGTGGACAGCCCTGCAGGATTCAGGGTGGAAATTCCCTCCAGCACAACTTCAGACATTAGTCGAGTCCGTACCACGTCGTGTTGTGGCACTTCTGGGTTCTCGGGGGGGCCCTACACGATATTAGACAGGTGTACCAGTTTCTTTGGCTCTTCAACATACAATTTGCATAAAAATTTCCTCAGCTTTCTGTTCTTGGTTTGCTCTGAGTTAAGTAATATGTTCAGAAATAATGGTTTTGTCATTGTAAACACTACTTTACACTGTTTTGTTGCTAATGAACGTAAACCATTAAAACTATGTACATTCACACATCCCTTTCTAATTCTGCTTAGTAATGCTGCTGCTACTTTCAATGTTTCATTTATTATTTAAGTGTAAATTCGTGTTTTTACACCCACAATGCACATTCTGGCCTGTCGTTTAAAATAGGTAATGTTTATAAAAAGTCTACTATAATAGTCTGATATTGCTCAATGAGGCATATCCGTAGATACTTTGTTTGTGAAAATGGCTTCATTTTACATATAAAACATCTAATATTAAATAACTTAAAATTTATTTGTCTGATCGACTGCGCGTATCACCCACGCACTCGTTTTATTTTTGACTTTATTACAATGTCACTGGATTTTCTGTAAGTAATCAGGTTCAGTTTCTATTTAATTTAGTGTTACTGAATATTTATGCTGGTCACTCAAATCATCCATGGCGGTTACTCTCTCCACGTTTCTTGCCAACGGGTTGGCGACCGGGTTTCTCTGAACACGCAGTCAGGGCATGTGTTTACCTGGTCGCAGTACTGCGGTCGTCGTAAATCTCAGAGTGTACGCCAATCAGTGAGGCTCAAATGGTGGCGCCATCTATTTATGACAACGTGAGGCTCGAGCGGCTTATGAGCTCTGCACAGCTCAGCCGCGCCGCCCTCGTGCATGTCGAAACACACACCAGTCTGGCCGCGCTTGCTCCTAACTCCACAATAGGACACACACGCACGGCCACGTCTGCCCTGTTAACAGTCTGTGGCATTTATTAAAGGGATGTAAACTCTCAACGTCAGCTGCTCTGGCTGCTTTTCATCCCGATCCTAACGGCAAAATTGAACGCCTGGTGCATACGTTAAAAACGCAAATAACTAAAGCTGGCAGTAATACAAATGAGAAAGATGCGTAACTAACTTTTTTATCAGCCTATAGGAACATCTCAGTCCAGAGACGATCACTGGCTGAAAATCAGTCCAGAGACGATCACTGGTTGAAAACCCGCATGACCATCAGCATCATACGATACTGGACTTCCAGCGGCTGGCGCTGCAACATCCGACATCCAGCAACCACCTCTGATATGCAATGGGCACCCTGCACGGGCCCGCACATATGGCCAGGTCCCGTGATCGGTTCCGGGCCTCGTCACAGCCAGTCCAGGCGCATGATGTTCGACGTAGAAGCAAAGGCGGTGTGGTTGGGGAAGCACGCATATCAGCTCCGCCCTCTTCTGCCCTTCACTGAGCTGAAAACAGCATGGCCTTCTCCAGTACGAGCCCCTGCTAGATACCACCTCCGGCGTCTTCTCATCGGACTGCTCCTATCAGGAGGACACTTCTGAAGCACCCAACGGCACCGTGTTCCTCAGATTGTTCGCTCCTTACATAGTCCAGGCGTTCAATGCCGTGGATATCCCACCAACTTCGTATGTGGAGATCGACGAGGCGCCCCAGACCTCCTCAACACCACCGGATCTGGAGATGCAGCCCTCTCCTACAGAGCCATCGGGATGGGCCCACCTACACTGTCCCTCATCCGGCTTGTCGTTTTCGTCATTGCCCCGATTATTTTCGACCGTATGACCACCTCCGGAAGGGTGGAATCTTTTATTCAGAGAGGATAACGACAGCGATTCCGCCACAGAAGATAGCGACGTTATCGACTCAAAGAGGTTGCGGGGCATGACAACTCAGGATAGGCGGTGCTCCTGGTCCCGCCATCTAGAGACCACAATACCTTAACAAGCAGCTGCTGGGAGCTCCACAATCATATCGTTCGCCGAGTGAAGATGGTACACGTCATCCTCGTGACACGCTGTTGGAACGTGGCTGCCTTCTACTGAACTGGACAACAGCTTGCTAAGCGTACTATTCATTGCTGTGTTGATGACGACTTCGTGAAGACTTACGGAATTTCTGGCACCATTCTTCCACCATCAAGTTTGCTCTGTCATTAAGACCCAGCTCGATCACGTTTTTGTGAACTGTAACTTGTCCTGTGGTTGTTTAATTTTGTATTAATAAATGTTGTGACATTGGTATACAGAAGCCAAACAAGTGTGTACAAAACTGAGTTTATGTTACCGGTCTTTCCTAGAAAGTGAAACAAATGCAGATTACAATCATGTAGATTTAAACTGTGGTCATTGGCAGAATCGGACTTGTGACAAGGGGCAAGATAGGAAAATAAAGAGGAATGTGATAATCCTTTCAGACCTTAATTTTTTCCGGAGGAAAGAAAATTATTCTTTATGCTCTTAAGTGATTTTTTAATGATTTTAAATGCATGCTTTATAAAGTATATGCACTCATTTTCAATATATACTTTGAACATTTGGCTTCTTTTTAGGACTAAAATAAATAATTTTGAAATATTCACTGTTGTAATAAATAAACTGATAATTCGATAATTGCCATGCAACATAACAATATTAATATTCAGTTATACAGGGGAGTATAACTAACCAACAAGTTCTGGTGGTCACAATCTGCTCCGCACTACTACATTCACTTGTCTTTTTTACAGTGATACCCAACAGGTGGGAGCACTTGTGCGTGATGAAAAGTTTGAAAATTCACAGATGTGTACATGAGGATCCTAACGAGGAAAATTTTATCTGTTTCAGCTAATACACACTAAATATTAATTTATAAAATTGTAGCCAGTGAGTGTGAAAGAGATAAAAACACAAGCAATGAAGGGAGGGGGAAAGAAAATGCCGTGACTGATTAAAAAACGAAAAGAGAAAGAAGTGTAAACGAGAGAAGATAAAAGCATTTGCTTTACTTCTTGACAGAGGGGAAGTCTGATCAGATGTTTTAATTTTTAGCAAAAAGTTGCGACGTTGGCCAAAGCAAACGCTTCAGGTTTTTCTCAAATGGAGCACGGCATTGAATTGTGAGTAGAGTGCAGGGTAGCTTGTTCCACAGGCGAACAGCAGCAACAGTGAAGGAGTTTGTGAATGTTTTTGTTTTATGGATTGGCACAGCGAGAATGCTATATGTGTGAGACTTCGATTTGGACCTATGCTGAGTTGACAGGTACTTGATATTTGATGTATATTGGGGTGCATGCACGCTAAGGAGCCGATAATACGCACTCCATTGTCACTATATTTTTTCTTGTTTTTGGCCGGAATGATTGTTCTTTTCCCACAACCGAGCGAGGTGGCTCGGTTGTTAGCACACTGGACTCGCATTTGGAAGGACGACGGTTCAAACCCGCGTACGGCCATCCTGATTTAGGTTTCCCGTGATTTCCCTAAATCGCTTCAGGCAAATGCGGGATGGTTCCTTTGAAAGGGCGGTTCCTATTTCCATTCCGATCCTTTCCTAATCCGATGGGAACAGTGACCTCGCTTTTGCTCTCTTCCCCCAAATCAATCAACCAATTAAATCTCACATTAACATTTTAATCACCCAACACTACAACCACGTTCTTCATAGGCACTGACGACGTCACACTTTCCACCCTTTGTTCGAAGTCATTCATTTCCTTCTCGTGACTCTTACCCGACGCTGCATGACAACTGATTAAAATGATGTTAAGACATGTATATTACAGAGTCAAGTATTCTGCTTTTTTAGTCACAGTCTTTTGTAGGAGAAAGACATTTTTTACTACGAAACTAAAGTCAAACTCAAGTTGATTTGCCGGACGGTGTGGCCGTGCTGTTCTACGCGCTTCAGCCTGGAACCGCGTGACCGCTACGGTCGCAGGTTCGAATCCTGCCTCGGGCATGGATGTGTGTGATGTCCTTAGGTTAGTTAGGTTTAAGTAGTTCTAAGTTCTAGGGGACCGATGACCACAGATGTTAAGTCCCATAGCGCTCAGAGCCAAGTTGATTTTCGCAGACGCCACACACAATTATGGCGTTCTCGATATGCATTTTTTCCTTATTCTAACCACTTTACTTGATACCCTCCTGTCTTCATAGCAATCTTGCTTGCTGCTCCTGGACTGACTATAGTTAATACACTCCAAGATCCAAATCGTGTTTCGTGTTTCCTTATCTTTTAGTTAGTGGAGTATACATCCTTTCATCCGAGGCTTTCTGTTGCGCCACTTTTTTTTTCTTTTTTTTTTTTGACAAGGTTGGGGTGTTAATGTGTTATGCGTATTTTTCAACTAAATTTTATTATATTTTTAACTAAATACATTTCACGTAGTTGTGCTAGCCATGTTTTATTGCCTAAAAAGAAAGGAATGAGATAACTGTTTGCTTAACTATAAATGTTTTGTTTTGAGGTATGTAATGTTTCGTGACAATAATTTTAGCTTCCCTTAATATCAACATCATTTACAGGTACAGTACTGTGATTAAACAATTACTTTCATGCCTGTTGAGTTTTATATGCGTCCATAACCTCTTGTGTACGTGCTCTGTGATTAAAACTTCTCTGATAACTTATCAATCGACTAGGTGTCACAACCTCGATGTTGACTGCACTCAGTCTTGCTGTTACAACTTTGCTGTTGACTTTGTTCCTAGATTAACTACGGGATTACGGGAGGGCAGCAGTGAAGTGGGACGTTGGAATGCGGAAGGAAGGTTGGGACAAAATGGTTCAAATGGCTCTGAGCACTATGGGACTTAACATCTTAGGTCATCAGTCCCCTAGAACGTAGAACTACTTAAACCGAACTAACCTAAGGACATCACACACATCCATGCCCGAGGCAGGATTTGAACCTGCGACCGTAGCGATCGCGCGGTTCCAGACTGAAGCGCCTAGAGCCGCTCGGCCACACCGGCGGGCTAGTGGGGACACTCTCCAGTTTTTTATAAGTATTTTTCACGCTAAGATATGAACCAGAGAACCTATTGTTCATCTGTTAGTGCATCTTTCGTCATTCGGCATCTTTTAATTTTTCTTTTTGTTCTTTGTATGAAATTCTTATACTGGAGAGTTAGTATGCACTTTCTTTTGTTATTATATTATAAGATTACCATATATGTTTTCATTCGAGTGTAGAGGTTATTTTCTTGCTCCACTTACACGGTTGCATTTATTTTTCAGTGTTATTATATGTCCTTTGTATTTTCCGGGAATGTTAGAATATCTGACGGTCATCCCAACATGCAGAGTGTTTGCTTTAACTTGATCCAACTAAATATCTCGAAAACGATGCATCGTACGAAAAAAAGTGTTCTAGGTGAAAGTTAATATCGGTAAAGGGGACATCTGGTTGGGCTACAACTAATCACCTCCTACCCACCCCTCCTACGTGGAAGAGGTCAACTTTGCATTTCCAAATGCGAACCGCTCACTTTTGTTACATATTCGGATTCTATTTTTAAAAAATACGAATTGTGTGCTCAAACCATTGTTTTTTGTTCGTGGTAGATGGCGCTGTAATCAACAAATATCAAGTATGCCTTTTTTTGCAATTAAGAACAGACGCATTTGATTCTACATGTCTTTTGCGATGTAAATGTAAACATTTGTGTTCTACCGAAAGATGGCTCTGAGCACTATGGGACTTAACAGCTATGGTCATCAGTCCCCTAGAACTTAGAACTACTTAAACCTAACTAACCTACGGGCATCACACAACACCCAGTCATCACGAGGGTGTTCTAACGGCTGAAGTTTGTCTTTTGTATTCCGCTGGCAGCTGTGTGCTGGCCAGCGCGAGATTTCTGGGGTTCGATGGAAACACACACCGAAATCAGTCACCCTGATGGCAGGGTTCGAGGGCGGCCTCCGAAATCAAGTATTCTGATGGATTGGAAAATCACCACAATCAACCCCACAGGAAAGAGAAAACTACGTTACCACACAAGCAACTTATTTGCCAGAAATGTCAGTCTTGAAATATTATTTATAGTGTACACTCACACTTGCAACATTCAAGTAACGTTTGATCATCAGTATCGATCGTTAGACCGTAACGGTTTACATTTACATCGTAAAGAGTAATAGAAGGCAGATTTCAGACTACCTAACAGATCAAAACGAAAATTTCTGTTCCGACACTGACAATGTTGAGTGTTTATGGAAAAAGTTCAAGGCAATCGTAAAATGCGTTTTAGACAGGTACGTGCCGAGTAAAACTGTGAGGGACGGGAAAAACCCACCGTGGTACAACAACAAAGTTAGGAAACTACTGCGAAAGCAAAGAGAGCTCCACTCCAAGTTTAAACGCAGCCAAAACCTCTCAGACAAACTGAAGCTAAACGATGTCAAAGTTAGCGTAAGGAGGGCTATGCGTGAAGCGTTCATTGAATTCGAAAGTAAAATTCTATGTACCGACTTGACAGAAAATCCTAGGAAGTTCTGGTCTTACGTTAAATCAGTAAGTGGCTCGAAACAGCATATCCAGACACTACGGGATGATGATGGCATTGAAACAGAGGATGACACGCGTAAAGCTGAAATACTAAACACCTTTTTCCAAAGCTGTTTCACAGAGGAAGACCGCACTGCAGTTCCTTCTCTAAATCCTCGCACAAACGAAAAAATGGCTGACATCGAAATAAGTGTCCAAGGAATAGAAAAGCAACTGGAATCACTCAATAGAGGAAAGTCCACTGGACCTGACGGGATACCAATTCGATTCTACACAGAGTACGCGAAAGAACTTGCCCCCCTTCTAACAGCCGTGTACCGCAAGTCTCTAGAGGAACGGAGGGTTCCAAATGATTGGAAAAGAGCACAGATAGTCCCAGTCTTCAAGAAGGGTCGTCGAGCAGATGCGCAAAACTATAGACCTATATCTCTTACGTCGATCTCTTGTAGAATTTTAGAACATGTTTTTTGCTCGCGTATCATGTCATTTCTGGAAACCCAGAATCTACACTCCTGGAAATGGAAAAAAGAACACATTGACACCGGTGTGTCAGACCCACCATACTTGCTCCGGACACTGCGAGAGGGCTGTACAAGCAATGATCACACGCACGGCACAGCGGACACACCAGGAACCGCGGTGTTGGCCGTCGAATGGCGCTAGCTGCGCAGCATTTGTGCACCGCCGCCATCAGTGTCAGCCAGTTTGCCGTGGCATACGGAGCTCCATCGCAGTCTTTAACACTGGTAGCATGCCGCGACAGCGTGGACGTGAACCGTATGTGCAGTTGACGGACTTTGAGCGAGGGCGTATAGTGGGCATGCGGGAGGCCGGGTGGACGTACCGCCGAATTGCTCAACACGTGGGGCGTGAGATCTCCACAGTACATCGATGTTGTCGCCAGTGGTCGGCGGAAGGTGCACGTGCCCGTCGACCTGGGACCGGACCGCAGCGACGCACGGATGCACGCCAAGACTGTAGGATCCTACGCAGTGCCGTAGGGGACCGCACCGCCACTTCCCAGCAAATTAGGGACACTGTTGCTCCTGGGGTATCGGCGAGGACCATTCGCAACCGTCTCCATGAAGCTGGGCTACGGTCCCGCACACCGTTAGTCCGTCTTCCGCTCACGCCCCAACATCGTGCAGACCGCCTCCAGTGGTGTCGCGACAGGCGTGAATGGATGGACGAATGGAGACGTGTCGTGTTCAGCGATGAGAGTCGCTTCTGCCTTGGTGCCAATGATGGTCGTATGCGTGTTTGGCGCCGTGCAGGTGAGCGCCACAATCAGGACTGCATACGACCGAGGCACACAGGGCCAACACCCGGCATCATGGTGTGGGGAGCGATCTCCTACACTGGCCGTACACCACTGGTGATCGTCGAGGGGACACTGAATAGTGCACGGTACATCCAAACCGTCATCGAAGCCATCGTTCTACCATTCCTAGGCCGGCAAGGGAACTTGCTGTTCCAACAGGACAATGCACGTCCGCATGTATCCCATGCCACCCAACGTGCTCTAGAAGGTGTAAGTCAACTACCCTGGCCAGCAAGATCTCCGGATCTGTCCCCCATTGAGCATGTTTGGGACTGGATGAAGCGTTGTCTCACGCGGTCTGCACGTCCAGCACGAACGCTGGTCCAACTGAGGCGCCAGGTGGAAATGGCATGGCAAGCCGTTCCACAGGACTACATCCAGCATCTCTACGATCGTCTCCATGGGAGAATAGCAGCTTGCATTGTTGCGAAAGTTGGATATACACTGTACTAGTGCCGACATTGTGCATGCTCTGTTGCCTGTGTCTATGTGCCTGTGGTTCTGTCAGTGTGATCATGTGATGTATCTGACCCCAGGAATGTGTCTATAAAGTTTCCCCTTCCTGGGACAATGAATTCACGGTGTTCTTATTTCAATTTCCAGGAGTGTACTATGTGGGAATCAACATGGATTCCGGAAACAGCGATCGTGTGAGACCCAACTCGCCTTATTTGTTCATGAGACCCAGAAAATATTAGATACAGGCTCCCAGGTAGATGCTATTTTTCTTGACTTCCGGAAGGCGTTCGATACAGTTCCGCACTGTCGCCTGATAAACAAAGTAAGAGCCTACGGAATATCAGACCAGCTGTGTGGCTGGATTGAAGAGTTTTTAGCAAACAGAACACAGCATGTTGTTATCAATGGAGAGACGTCTACAGACGTTAAAGTAACCTCTGGCGTCCCACAGGGGAGTGTTATGGGACCATTGCTTTTCACAATATATATAAATGACTTAGTAGATAGTGTCGGAAGTTCCATGCGGCTTTTCGCGGATGATGCTGTAGTATACAGAGAAGTTGCTGCATTAGAAAATTGTAGCGAAATGCAGGAAGATCTGCAGCGGATAGGCACTTGGTGCAGGGAGTGGCAACTGACCCTTAACATAGACAAATGTAATGTATTGCGAATACATAGAAAGAAGGATCCTTTATTGTATGATTATATGATAGCGGAACAAACACTGGTAGCAGTTACTTCTGTAAAATATCTGGGAGTATGCGTACGGAACGATTTGAAGTGGAATGATCATATAAAACTAATTGTTGGTAAGGCGGGTACCAGGTTGAGATTCATTGGGAGAGTGCTTAGAAAATGTAGTCCATCAACAAAGGAGGTGGCTTACAAAACACTCGTTCGACCTATACTTGAGTATTGCTCATCAGTGTGGGATCCGTACCAGGTCGGGTTGACGGAGGAGATAGAGAAGATCCAAAGAAGAGCGGCGCGTTTCGTCACTGGGTTATTTGGTAACCGTGATAGCGTTACGGAGATGTTTAATAAACTCAAGTGGCAGACTCTGCAAGAGAGGCGCTCTGCATCGCGGTGTAGCTTGCTCGCCAGGTTTCGAGAGGGTGCGTTTCTGGATGAGGTATCGAATATATTGCTTCCCCCTACTTATACTTCCCGAGGAGATCACGAATGTAAAATTAGAGAGATTAGAGCGCGCACGGAGGCTTTCAGACAGTCGTTCTTCCCGCGAACCATACGCGACTGGAACAGGAAAGGGAGGTAATGACAGTGGCACGTAAAGTGCCCTCCGCCACACACCGTTGGGTGGCTTGCGGAGTATCAATGTAGATGTAGATGTAGATGTAAATGAACTGTAGAATCAAATGCATCAGTTCTTAATTGCAAAAACAGATACACTTGATATTTTTCGATTACAGCGCCATCTGTCACGATTGGAAAACAATGGTTTGAGTAAACCGCAGGTATGTTTTGAGGTACAATTCGAAAATGCAATAAAAATTGGGGTCTCACATTCCAAAATACAAGTTGACCCCGTAGACGCATGAGCGGTGGCCAGGAGGTGGCCAGTCGTACTACAGACAGATTTTCCCTTTTCTGGTGTAAACTTTTCACCTGGAACATATATTTCAAACGATGCGTCGTTTTCGAGATATTTGTCTCAAGTTAAAACAAGCACCTTGTATACGGTGTCTGGAGTTGCTACTTATATATTTTAATGCATAGATCCCTCAACTTTTCTACTTGTTTTACTCTACCGTCATCGATTTGGTTCCTTTAGAATTGTACGATTTTTTCTGAAAGCTACTTATGTCAATTACTTAAACATATTGCTAATTTTGTGTGTGAACTGGTTGTGATGTGCCAATTTTTGTTTGTGTTGTGGGATTATATTTTTGTGTGTTATGTTAATCTGCCTCAAAGGCATTCATGGCAATGAAGGGAATGAACTATTGGACAAGCAATGTTCCACTCCGTGTGCCCCGTGTCGTCCAAAGAAACCGCGCCCTTGTTTCCTACCGCGATCGGAAACGCTAATGTGAATAATGTGAGACGAAAAACAGAGAAGAAGAACTAACAACTATGTAACGCGTTATAATCAAATGTACTCTTGGATTCAACAACCCATGCAGGAGGGGGTGGACAGGAGGTGATTAGTTGTAACACAACCAGATGTCACCTTTACTGATAGATACCACACAAACGGTACAACTGGACATATGTGCAACAATAAGATGAATGACAAAAAAATCACAAATATTTTGAAAACTCCTCCAGCGACTAGGGCTGATCTACACCACCATGCGTGTATGTAGGATAAGAAAGAAATGAAGAACATGGTTTGAACTCGTTGACGACGAGGTAATTAAACAAGGAGTAAATGTAAATGTCGCGTGACTAGGGCCTCTCGTCTGGTAGACCGCTCGCCTGGTGCAAGTCTTTCGATTTGACGCCACTGCGGCGACTTGCGCGTCGATGGGGATGAAATGATGATGATTAGGACAACACAACACCCAATCCCTCAGCGGAGAAAATCTCCAACCCAGCCGGGAGTCGAACCCGGGCCCTTAGGATTGACATTCTGTCGCGCTGACCACTCAACTACCGGGGGCGGATAAGGAAGGGGTTAGAGGTGTGTATGTAGCGATTTTATCAGGGCCACATAAAATGAGCATACCGGGAAAAGAAACCCAGGACAGGTCAGACGCAAGGCGATTGTCCGCTGTGTTTACAAAAACCGTCACATTGTTGGGAACAAATGACGTTCAGCTGTATAAAATTCAATACACACTTCTCAGGGAGTAGGAATAGACAAAGGCAAATCTAGCTCGCTAAGGAGCCGAGATATATTTACTGCGTCAAAATCGTGAATAAGTGTTACCATCAGGTAATTAACAGAACCGAATAAGATTTGCATATAGCTGAGAGTGAACCCACTCCGGGGAATCTGTATCCGGAGGAAGCCCAACGAAAAGAAGGAAAACTAGTAAGTCCATGAGAACTCACACAAAGTACTTTAACAATTCACACGAAGAAACGGTCACCAACATTTTAAAATGAAGTTGTGGCTTTGTTCTAACACGAATAGCAGCTCTTTATGAGACAAATTTAGTGATACAACTCTTTAGTAGATCTGAAAGAAATTACGGAATAAAAATACACCTAATACGGAGATCTTTTGTGCTGTTGTTGGGGCAATTTGAGTGCCGTGTCGCTCTTATTTTACTACGGTCTTCACTCAGTGGCGTAAACATCACTTATCGCTTGTTGCAGCGGATCTGGTTTCCGTCTAGGGTGGTATAAACTTCTGGGCGGTATGCCACTCTAAGCCGCAACAATAACACAAAAACCCTCTTATTGTGTTTTTGTCATATCTGCGAAGGAATAATGTCAGTGATTTTGTCTTATAAATATCTGCTGTTCTGGAGTAAAAAATGCCACAATACCATTTAAAAAAGTGACCATTGTATATTTGAGAAAGTAATTCTACAGAATTTCACTAGCGTAAGCATATAGAATAACTAGGATCAAACAGTTTAGTCTCGACCACTTACTCAGATAAAAAAAAAATACATAGTTCTTTCAGATCTCATAGTTAAGTGAGATACCCTTTATATGGCGTAATTCTACAGTTAGTAGAAACATACAATTTTACTCCTGTTAATGTGAATGAAATTCGCTTTCCTTTTACAAATTCAAATCTTTGAAATTTCAGTAGTACCTTAATAACATTATTGTATATGGGTTGTATTGAAACAGTGATAGGTGATAATTGTTGTACAAATTTTGGGTAACATGAATGCTAAAATCCAATAAAGGATGTTTTAAAAACATATCTACAAATTTTCAGGGTACGTTCTTTACACCAAAACAAGGAAAATGTATAGTAACAATGGACTCTAAAATGCATACCGTAGAACTATGAGCACTTCTTCAATAGAAGAGACGTGTTTCATAGCAGCGACGATGAAGAAGTGCTCATAGCTCTTACGGCACTCGTATGCATTTTAGAGCCCGTGTTTACTAGGCATTTTTTTCTCGTTTTGGTGTAAGGAACCCGTCCCAAAAGCCGGCCGAGGTGGTCGAGCGGTTCTAGGAGCTTCAGTCCGGAACCGCGCTGCTGCTACGGTCACAGGTTCGAATACTGCCTCGGGCATGGGTGTGTGCGATGTCTTTAGGTTAGTTAGGTTTAAGTAGTTCTAAGTCTAGGGGACTGATGACCTCAGATGTTAAGTCCCATAGTGCTTAGAGCAATTTGAACCATTCTAAACCCAAAGTTGATAAAAGTATATGCTAGGACTCTTTGGTGTGACGTCATAAGCGCGTGACTGCGTGTGAGATCGCTCTCTAAGTTTTTATATATTTTTAGGTTTCAGATACACATTTTAACGGTTTTGTGATAATATTTATTATATAAGTGAGTTATTAGTGGTTTCTTCATTCACCTCTGCCTTTCTTGTATTGTGACCTGATATTTGTGAGTGTTCCGATATCGAGCAACTTAACCTCTTACCTGTGTTTACATTTCGCGCTGACCAGTTGCAGCTGTATCGCCGCATCGAAAGCTAAGTACTAATTAATTGTTTGTGTATAGTGGTTCATTTAGGAAACTTAGTAGTCTTCAACCGGTGTTCTTGGTGTTTTCTGGTGAAATAATTTCAGAAGAACTTGTTTGGAACTGTTTTCAGTTTCGTTACTGTGTCATTAGACGTTTGAGTTTATTTCTGTGTTAGTCTTTTGTTATATTCTCATTTGTTGTTAATTAATACTGTTAATAATAGTAGTTACTTCTCGTGTAGAGTAAGTTTGTGATTATTGTAGTCAGTTTTTTTAACATCTTCTTATTGTAGTAACGGAACTTAGATAAAGTAGTTTTCTTGTTTCAATAACTGTAAAATTTTACCATGAGTGAAAAGTGTGAGCTTTGCAGTAGGTTCGTGAGTAGTGGATTGCGGTGTGTGACTTGTTCGAAGTATTTTCACTGGGGGGAGTGCAGTGGGGAAGCCAGTGGGCATTCTGGTGAGATCCTCTCCTGGAACTGCAGGTTATGTAGCAAGAGTAAGTTGACAGAGGAGCAGGAGCGTAAGATCTGTGCCCTTCAGGTGCAGTTGAAAAACGCACAGGAGGAGCTAGATAGGATGAGGAGGGAGAAGGGGGTTGGGGAATGGGAGCTGGCTGTTAGCAAGAGATCTGCTAGGTGAAGGAGCTTTTCAGATAGTTTTACTATTGGTGTTTGCAATAGATATGACCAACTGTCAGAATCTATTGGAGAGGAATATCTAGTAGCTGTAGATGTACGAATTATGCAGCAAACATCAGCAGTTACGGTGGCTAGGACAGTTGCGAAGCCGAAGGAAAAGAAGAAGGTTCTGCTGTTAGGTTGTTCTCATGGCAGAGGTGTAGGCCAGCAGTTGCAGGAAGTGTTGGGGAGTGAGTACCAGGTCACCAGCATTGTGAAGCCTAATGCGGGATTGGCTCAGGTGACTTAACATAGGGGGGTTATGTAGGGATTTTACTAAAGACGATCAGGCAGTGATTGTGGGTCGCGCTGGTAATAGTATTGATAGGGATGGGGAGTATGACATAGATGGTGACCTGGAAAAGATAGCCACTCAGACTGGCAACACGAATGTGCATTTCGTGGAACTGTTTCAGCGCCACGATCGCCCTCATCTTAATACAGACTTGGGGGTGCGCTGATGACAGAAGGCATGGGTCACATTTCAGTGGTGTCGGTAGAGTCCATCAGCAGGACGGGTTTCACTAGACATGGCCTGCACCTCAACAGGTATGGGAAGGGGAGGTTGGCAAAGCTTATTGGTGATAGCATAGGTGGGGGTGGTGGGATCACTCATGGGAAAAGTCCTGTAGTAGAGGGTGTTAGAGTTGCATCTTTTTTAGATTGAAGTCAGCTGATAGGTATTCCTGCTTAAGGGAAGTCTCTCTAACAAAGGAACCACTTTCGACAAAGCTTAGGTATTAGAGATAAAGTTAGTGAACTGCTGGAAATACGGAAGCGTCCTATGCCGCCCGTCTGCTTTGACCCATGACGTCGCAAATATGGCGGAAACGACCATAAACCACGATTCCAATATGGCGCATATAAAGACGTTACGTACACATTATGAGGACGAAAATACATCGAAAAACAAACATACACACTTTCCACAAAAAGACTAATGACACTAACGGGACAAGCGCGGGAAATGGGGTGTTTTTGGGTGGTGGCAAACTAATTATAATCACCCACCCCTATACAAAACCACGCAAAACGACGAAAAGAGCCTACATCACAAAATTGACACATCTGGAATCGGACACTTCCCTTGATCTATATAGCTCAACAGCAGCTCCCGATCCCATAAATTAGGATCAAATACTTTCCTTGGCCTATATAGCTCAAAAACATCTCCCGATACCAATACCAACATACACAGCGACACATTGGGTTCGAACACTTCCCATGACCTACGCACTTAATTTTATCCGTCATATCCATTCCTGAACAAAACAACAACCGGTTAATTTTACTAAAATTACCACACGACGTACAGTGAACAACACCATATTAACCTTCACACAAAATCGTTAACTCACTGAAACGAATTCCACTACAAACACAGCCGACACTCGAACAATTATGGATAATGAGCAAAAGCAAACTGAGCCCATTACCCCACACAAACGAAAACCCCGAACATACCACCAGAGAGCCCAACAAACCACAACACGACGACATCTATAACCACGCCACACTCACGAACCAAACTCCGCGCCGTCATGACGTCACACACGACAACGCCCTTACGTCACGGGTCAAAGCCGACGCGTGGGATCGGACGCTTCTGTCGACCCGAACTGCTTATAGATGTTAACTCTGAAATTATTGGTATATCTGAACACTTCTTAAATAAGGAGGTAATTCAGAGGCTTCCTTTGCCAGGATACAGATTGGCTGGCAGCTTTTCTAGGAGCTCTTTGCGGTGTGGGGGGAGTAGCCATGTATGTGAAAAACGGCAGCCCATTTGAGTCAATTGATGTTTCAAAGTACTGCACTGAAAAGGTGTTTGAATGTTGTGCAGGTGTGGTTAAATTTAGTGGAGCTAAACTTCTAACTGTTGTTATTTATAGATCCCCAGACTCCGATTTCATAACATTTTTGCTAAAGCTAGAGGAGGTTCTTGGTTCACTTTACAGGAAATACAGAAAGTTAGTTATATGTGGTGACTTCAGTATTAATTGTATAAGTGATTGTGCAAGGAAAAGGATGCTGGTAGACCTCCTTAATTCATATTATCCTATGCAAACCGTATTCTTTCCAACGAGAGTGCTAGAGAACAGTAGAACAACCATAGACAAATTTTTGTTCATTCTTCATTACTAGAAGGGCATTCTGTTAGCAAAAAGGTGAATGGCCTTTCAGATCATGATGCACAAATTTTAACTCTAAAAGATTTTTGTGCTGCAACACAGGTTAAATATAGTTATCAACTGTCTAGGAAAGCTGATCCAGTTGCTGTAGAGACCTTTGTAAACCTTATCAAGGAACAAGAATGGCAAGATGTTTTTAGTGCTGATACAGTAGACGATAAATATAACGCTTTCCTCAAGACTTTTCTCGTGCTCTTTGAAAGTTGCTTTCCGTTAGAACGTTCAAAACAGGGTACTAGCACAAACAGGCAGCCTAGGTGGCTGACTAGAGGGATAAGAATATCTTGTAGAACGAAGTGGCAATTATATCAAAACGTTAGAAACAGTCAAAATCTAAATGCAGCAGCCCATTTCAAACAGTATTGTAAGGTGCTTAAAAATGTTATTAGGAAGGCAAAAAGTATGTGGTATGCAGATAGAATAGCTAAGTCTCAGGATAAAATTAAAACCATATGGTCAGTCGTAAAGGAAGTGGCTGGTCAGCAGAGACAGGTCGAGGATATAGAATCAGTGCGTAGTGGGAATGTCCGTGTTACTGATAAGTCACATATATGTACAGTATTTAATAATCACTTTCTGAATATAGCAGGTGAACTAAATAGAAACCTAGTCCCAACAGGGAATCATATAGCGCACTTAGAAAAAAGTGTTCCGAGACTGTTACCTGAAATGCTCCTCCATGATACTGACAAGAGGGAGATTGAGTTAATAATTAAATCGCTAAAGACCAAGAACTCTCATGGATATGACGGGGTATCTAGCAGAATACTGAAGTATTGTTCTATGTATGTTAGCCCAGTACTTAGCCATATCTGTAGCTTTTCCTTTAGGAGTAGTCGGTTTCCTGACCGATTAAAGAACTCGGTAGTGAAGCCACTTTATAAAAAGGGAGACAGGGATAATGTTGACAATTTTAGACCTATTTCTATTCCATCGGTGTTTGCTAAAGTTATCGAGAAGGTTGTATATACAAGGTTACTGGAGCATTTAAACTCACATAATTTGCTGTAAAATGTGCAGTTTGGTTTTAGAAATGATTTAACAACTGAAAATGCTATATTCTCTTTTCTCTGTGAGGTTTTGGACGGATTAAATAAAAGGTTGCGAACGCTAGGTGTTTTCTTTGATTTAACGAAGGCTTTTGACTGTGTTGACCACAAAATATTACTGCAGAAGTTGGACCATTATGGAGTAAGGGGAGTAGCTTACAATTGGTTCGCCTCTTACTTTAAGAACAGAAAGCAGAAGGCAATTCTCCACAATATTTAGAGTGGTAGTCATGTTCAGTCCCAATGGGACACTGTTAAGTGGGGCATTCCCCAAGGGTCGGTGCTGGGGCCACTGCTGTTTCTTATTTATATAAATGATATGCCTTCTAGTATTACAGGTGATTCAAAAATATTTCTGTTTGCTGATGACACCAGTTTTACAGTGAAGGATCTTGTGTGTAATATTGAAACATTATCCAATAATGTAGTTCATGCAATAAGTTCGTGCCTTGTGGAAAATAATTTGATGCTAAATCACAGTAAGACTCAGTTTTTACAGTTTCTAACTCACAATTCAACAAGAACCGATATTTTGATCAGACAGAATGGGCATATTATAAGCGAGACGGAACAGTTCAAGTTCCTAGGCGTTCGGATAGATAGTAAGCTGTTGTGGAAAGCCCATGTTCAGGATCTAGTTCAGAAAATAAATGCTGCTTTGTTTACCATTAGAACAGTAACTGAAATAAGTGACAGTTCAACACGAAAAGTAGTCTACTTCGCATATTTTCATACGCTTATGTCACATGGTATTATTTTTTGGGGTAATTCTTCTGATTCAAAAAGGGTATTTTTGGCTCAGAAACGGGCTGTTCGAGCTATATGTGGTGTAAGTTCGAGAACTTCTTGTCGACCCTTATTCAATAGTGCGGGAATTCTGACATTGCCCTCACAGTATATATTTTCTTTAATGTCGTTTGTTGTTAACAATATTAGCCTATTCACAAGAATTAGCAGCTTACACTCAGTTAATACTAGGCAGAAATCAAATCTGCATGTGGAATGCACTACCTTGACTCTTGTGCAGAAAGAAGTGCAGTATTCTGCTGCATTTTCAATAAGCTACCACAAGAACTCAAAAATCTTAGCAGTAGACCAAACACTTTTAAGTCTAAACTGAAGAGTTTACTCATGGCTCACTCCTATTCTGTCGAGGAGCTCCTGGAAGAGCTGAAAAATTAAGCAAATTGCAGTGTTACGTTGTTGATTTTCTTTATTTAAACTTACGACCTGTCGCCTGAATATGTTTATTATATATCATTTTTGCTGTTCCTACTATCGTGTTATAATTTCATGTATTGACTCGTTCCATGACCATGGAGATTTCTCCTTAATTTGGTCCCACGGAACAACAATAATTAAAAAAAAATATTAGAGTTTCATTGCGATTCTCTGAACACCTCGAACAGTTTCTTATGGGCTTAATCAGTAACAAACTAAATCCGTAACATTTTTCTGAAACTGGACATCTTTATAATTCCTGTGAATTATTTTTTTTTTCTCTGTAAATTACATGCGTCAATATTACTACGCGGCTAACCCGGAATCCGGGGCACTGAACCCTGTTCCATTTGAGGGTTGCGTATCTAACGGCTGTCCGCCCCTATAGCTGAGTGGTCAGCGTGACGGATTGCTGTCCTACGGGCTCGAGTTCGATTTCCGGCTGGGTCGGGGATTTTCCCCGCTCACAGACTGGGTGTTCTGCTGTTTCTATTATCATTTCATCACCATCCGGCGCGGAGGTCGCCCAATGTGGCGTCGAATGCAATAAGAGCTGCACCAAGGCGGTCGGACCTGCCCCGCAAGGGGCCTCCCGGTCACTGAGGCCAAACACTCATTTCCATCTAACGGCTTCTGGGAACAACAAACGATTGATTTTCGATATTTCGCGTAATTATTGGCCAAATTTAAAATACTGTCGTAATTTGCTCTTTAAGAGGCATAGCGTTATGTTAAAAGTTCAAGACAGTAAGACAGGTAACACAGTTAGTAACTATGTATTTGTCACGAGGCAACGTAACTAACGAGGCACCAGTGCCCGGACTTCATCCATCCAGTATTTGAGAATGAGAGCACTTATCGACTTCCAACATACTTTACACGTAATTTCAAACCCTTTAGAATGTTTTTCTCTCTTACACCTCACACAAATTGATGAAATTAAAAATGTTTATCGCTTACTACACTTCCTCTGTCCATGCAATAAAATGGCAGCATCAGGCATGATGTTTTAATTTAATACCACTTTACTGCTATTATTTGACTACCATAAGTTGACGATTTCGCGACTGTTGCCAGAAGCGTAGAAAATCTACACTACTTGAAAGATATTCTTTTGCCTCCGAGCTCTGCCAACGTCATGTTGTCCCCAGACGCGAAGTATTACGAAAGGCTTGTGTCCCCTAGCAAGTAACTTCTGTAAGCTGAGGTGTTTACATTAGAACAAAAACTTACTCAAGTTTACTTCTTCAAGTCACTGTGACAAGTCTATTTCAGGAGCTTGATGCAAGTACTTCTTGCAGAAGTGTAGTTATTCTTAAAACCAGAGCACTCACCACTGTTGCATTATTACTAATGAATAAAAATCGTGACGTAACGTAAAAAAATAAGAAAACAATCTTAGAGGAGTAAATACTGATGTTACTAAGAAATATTATTCAGTTAACTAAAATCAGAAGACTTAACTTAGATTTAAAACTTTGAGGATGTTGTATACAAATTTCGAACATCTCTTGTCTTTTATAATCAAACATTTGATAACAGGAAAGAAAAATGCTGTGCGGTATCTCATCAAGAGACTGCGTTTTAATTTTCGATTTTTGCAAGCATTATTTACTAATTTTATCACAAATGTAATGCATTTATCATTATAGTAACATTAAAAGAATCAGATAAAATTAAAGACTTGTACACTACCATTCTGCTTTCCCTTCTAGTAAAACAAATTGATTGGTAAACTCATTTCGCACTTGTTTGGCTGGTGGTGTCAATTATATGTGTTTAGGGGCCGCAATGGTACATTTATATAGGCCCATTTGCCTTCGCCCCATTCTGATTTTCGACACTGATATTTTCGGACCGGTACTGAACACAAACAACTTCTGTAAGTTCTACATCTACATCCATAGTCCGCAAGCCACCTGACGGTGTGTGGCGGAGGATACCCTGAGTACCTCTATCGGTTCTCCCTTCTATTCCAGTCTCGTTTGTTCGTGGAAAGAAGGATTGTCGGTATGCTTCTGTGTGGGCTCTAATCACTCTGATTTTATCCTCATGGTCTCTTCGCGAGATATACGTAGGAGGCAGCAATATACTGCTTGACTCTTCGGTGAAGGTATGTTCTCGAAACTTTAACAAAAGCCCGTACCGAGCTACTGAGCGTCTCTTGCAGAGTCTTCCACTGGAGTTTATCTATCATCTCCGTAACGCTTTCGCGATTACTAAGTGATCCTGTAACGAAGCGCGCTGCTCTCCGTTGGATCTTCTCTCTCTCTTCTATCAACCCTACCTGGTACGGATCCCACACTGCTGAGCAGTATTCAAGAAGTGGGCGAACAAGCGTACTGTAACCTACTTCCTTTGTTTTCGGATTGC
The DNA here is from genome assembly GCF_021461385.2 of Schistocerca piceifrons. NCBI lineage: Eukaryota > Metazoa > Arthropoda > Insecta > Orthoptera > Acrididae > Schistocerca > Schistocerca piceifrons. Next base: position 417,943,818 of record NC_060149.1, on the reverse strand, counting down.
ATTTCCTTAGGATTCTTCCAATGAATCTCAGTCTGGCATCTGCTTTACCGACGATCAACTTTATATGATTATTCCATTTTAAATCACTGCTAATGCGTGCTCCCAGATAATTTGTGGAATGAACTTCAAAATGGTTCAAATGGGTCTGAGCACTATGGGACTTAACATCTGTGGTCATCAGTCCCCTAGAACTTGGAACCACATAAACCTAACTAACCTAAGGACATCACACACATCCATGCCCGAGGCAGGATTCGAACCTGCGACCGTAGCAGTCGCGCGGTTCCGGACTGAGCGCCTAGAACCGCTAGACCACCGCGGCCGGCGTGGAGTTAACTGCTTCCAGTTGCTGACCCGCTATTTTGTAGCTAAATTATAAGGGATCTATCTTTCTATGTATTCGCAGCACATTACACTTGTCTGCATTTAGATTGAATTGCCATTCCCTGCACCATGCGTCAATTCGCTGCAGATCCTCCTGCATTTCAGTACAATTTTCCATTGTTACAACCTCTCGATACACCACAGCATCATCTGAAAAAAGCCTCAGTGAACTTCCGATGTCATCCACAAGGCCATTTATGTATATTGGGAATAGCAACGGTCCTATGACACTCCCCTGCGGCACACCTGAAATCACTCTTACTTCGGAAGACTTCTCTCCATTGAGAATGACATACTGCGTTCTGCTATCTAGGAACTCTTCAATCCAATCACACAATTGGTCTGACAGTCCATATGCTCTTACTTTGTTCATTAAACGACTGTGGGGAACTGTATCAAACGCCTTGCGGAAGTCAAGAAACACGGCATCTACCTGTGAACCCGTGTCTATGGCCCTCTGAGTCTCGTGGACGAATAGCGCGAGCTGGGTTTCACACGACCGTCTTTTTCGAAACCCATGCTGATTCCTACAGAGTAGATTTCTAGTCTACAGAAAAGTCATTATACTCGAACATAATATGTGTTCCAAAATTCTACAACTCATAGACGTTAGAGATATAGGTCTATAGTTCTGCACATCTGTTCGACGTCCCTTCTGAAAAACAGGGATGACCTGTGCCCTTTTCCAATCCTTTGGAACGCTCTTCTAGAGACCTACGGTACACCGCTGGAAGAAGGGGGGCAAGTTCCTTCGCGTACTCTGTGTAAAATCGAACTGTTATCCCATCAGGTCCAGCGGCCTTTCCTCTTTTCAGCGATTTTAATTGTTTCTCTATCCCTCTGTCGTCTATTTCGATATCTACCATTTTGTCATCTGTGCGACAATCTAGAGAAGGAACTACAGTGCAGTCTTCCTCTGTGAAACAGCTTTGGAAAAAGACATTTAGTATTTCGGCCTTTAGTCTGTCATCCTCTGTTTCAGTACCATTTTGGTCACAGAGTGTCTGCACATTTTGTTTTGATCCACCTACCGCTTTGACATAAGACAAAAATTTCTTAGGATATTCTGCCAAGTCAGTACGTAGAACTTTACTTTCGAATTCATTGAACGCCTCTCGCATAGCCCTCCTCACACTACATTTCGCTTCGCGTAATTTTTGTTTGTCTGCAAGGCTTTGGCTATGTTTATGTTTACTGTGAAGTTCCCTTTGCTTCCGCAGCAGTTTTCTAACTCGGTTGTTGTACCACGGTGGTTCTTTTCCATCTCTTACGATCTTGCTTGGCACATACTCATTTAACGCATATTGTACGATGGTTTTGAACTTTGTCCACTGATCCTCAACACTATCTGTACTTGAGACAAAACTTTTGTGTTGAGCCGTCAGGTACTCTGTAATCTGCTTTTTGTCACTTTTGCTAAACAGAAATATCTTCCTACCTTTTTGAATATTTCTATTTACGGCTGAAATCATCGATGCAGTAACCGCTTTATGATCGCTGATTCCCTGTTCTGCGTTAACTGTTTCAAATAGTTCTGGTCTGTTTGTCACCAGAGGGTCTAATATGTTATCGCCACGAGTGGGTTCTCTGTTTAACTGCTCAAGGTAGTTTTCAGATAAAGCACTTAAAAAAATTTCACTGGATTCTTTGTCCCTACCACCCGTTATGAACGTTTGAGTCTCCCAGTCTATATCCGGCAAATTAAAATCTCCGCCCAGAACTATAACATGGTGGGAAAATCTACTCGAAATATTTTCCAAATTATCCTTCAGGTGCTCAGCCACAACAGCTGCTGAGCCAGGGGGCCTATAGAGACATCCAAGTACCATGTCTGAGCCTGCTTTAACCGTGACCTTCACCCAAATTATTTCACATTTCGGATCTCCGTCAATTTCCGTCGATACTATTGCACTTCTTATCGCTATAAACACGCCGCCCCCTTCACTGTCCAGCCTGTCTCTGCGGTATACATTCCAATCTGAGTTTAGGATTTCATTACTGTTTACGTCTGGTTTCAGCCAACTTACTGTCCCTAGTACTATATGGGCGTTGTGACCGTTTATTAATGAGAGCAGTTCTGGGACCTTTCTATAGACGCTCCTGCAGTTTACTATTAGCACATTAATATTGTTATTCCCTGTTGCATTTTGCCTACTCCTACCTTGCCGCGTCTCAGGAGTCGTCTTGTCGGGCCTAGGGAGGGAATTCTCTAACCTAAAAAACCCCCATGTGCACTCCACACGTACTCCGCTACCCTTGTAGCCGCTTCCGGCGTGTAGTGCACGTCTGACCTATTCAGGGGGACCCTACATTTCTCCACCCGATAGCGGAGGTCGAGAAATTTGCACCCCAGATCTCCACAGAATCGTCTGAGCCTCTGGTTTAAGCCTTCCACTCGGCTCCAAACCAGAGGACCGCGATCGGTTCTGGGAACGATACTACAAATAGTTAGCTCTGATTCCACCCCGCGAGCGAGGCTTTCCGCCTTCACCAGTTCCGCCAACCGCCTGTACGAACTGAGGATGACCTCTGAACCCAGACGGCATGAGTCATTGGTTGCGACATGAGCAACAATTTGCAGTCGGGTGCACCCAGTATTCTCTATCGCCGCCGGCAGGGCCTCCTGCACATCTCGGATGAGACCCCCTGGCAAGCAGACAGAGTGAACACCGGCCTCCTTCCCCGACCTTTCCGCTATTTCTCTAACGGGCTCCATCACACGCCTAACGTTGGAGCTCCCAATAACTAATAAACCCCTCCCCCCGTGTGCCTGCTCGGACCTTGCTGAAGGAGCAGCCACATGTCCACTCACAGGGAGAGCGGGCGATGCCACACGGCCAGCCTCCACATTTACCCTCCGCCTCGTGCGCCGCGAACGCCGCTGAACCCACCACTCCCCGTGGGGAGAGGGTGGCCCAACCGCGCCCGGTACCCGTGAAGATGTCGCAACAGCAGGGACAGTGGGTGAAGCATGTAACACTTGGGGTGTACCATGCGACGCACCAGTCTCCCCACCGCCGCTACACTCCGAGGCAGCAGCCTGAAGACGGCTGACCGCGGCCATCAATGCGTTCAGCTGTTCGCGAACAGTGGCCAGCTCCTCCTGCGTCCGTACACAGCAGTCACACATCCTTTTGGGAAAAACTTCCACGAAATGACAAATTCGGTAAGGACTTGCAGCAAGCTGCAAGAAACTAAGATTTTCAATGTGCAGCAGAGTGTGCGATGACCTGAAACCTCATGACAAATTAAAATTGTGTGCCAGACCAGGGCTCGGACCTGGCAATCCGGTCTGGCACACAGTTTTAATTTGTCAGGAAGTTTCATGCAAGAAGCTGTTTTTACTAACTTGCAAACTTATTGAAGTTGACGAAACTAGTGGATTTCGACGGGAGGAAAGGGGGAGGTTGCAGATAGCGTGGTTTCTAATATTCCAGCCAATTCTGTGATTGTTTGGATAATGCGCCATATTACAGTAGGAAGTCCGACAGAAAGCCTAATAAATATGATTTCAGGATTACGATGTTAAAGTGGTACGAGGCAGACGAAAAAACTGCAACGACTCAATAAGTAAAGCTGAACTGTTATCTAAAATAAAGCAAAACAAACCAGCCGTGAAAGTGTACGTTTTGGATAAAACAGCTGAAAGCAGAGTCCACAAAGTAGTCCGTTTAGCGCCCTACAGCTGCTATCTAAACCCGATAGAAATGGCATGGACCAGAATAAAATACATTTTCAGGGAGAACAATTTCACTGGTGACATGTCGAAGGAAAGAGTGCAGAATCTTATTAATGGTGCTTTCCTTTCAGTTACTGCACAGGACTGGCTAAGTTACTACAGGAAATGTTGTGTCGGTAGCTGGGCCGACACCGTGAAGTTGAGATGGCTGAAAAGGCAAGCTAGACTAACGCAGACGGGCGTGATGTACTGGAACAGGATACGTAATTAATGTTAGGAAGAAAAGTACGGAGCAGGATTAATACTTATCTTTAATATCATTGTGGTACATCGATCTTGACGATACACAGGAGACTTTAAGTTCAATCACTGTATGGCTAATGGCGCCTTGCTAGTTCGTAGCCATTAACTTAGCTGTTGGCTATTCTGTCTCTCGGCTAATGAGAGAGAAAGGCTTCGTACATCTGGTCGGTAGCTAGGTTCTCGTACAACTGGGCGGTAGCTAGGTTCTCGTACAACTGGGGCGAGTGCTCTCTCGTATCACGAGACCTGCCTTGGTGGTGGCGCTAGGTCTGCGATTACACAGTGGCGACACGCGGGTCCGACATGTACTAAATGGACCGCGGCCGATTTAAGCTACCACCTAGCAAGTGTGGTGTCTGGCTGTGACACCACATTCCTCCCCCGCAAATCGGCGAACGGTCGTGTGATAAGGCTTCCGCCCGCCGTGGGGAGGACCACATGTTGACGTATGCGATGAGGTGGGGAGCCTAACAACAGGCGAGGCTGTGCCACCCGCACCCGGCCATCCGGTCCGAGGGGAGCTAGGAAACGCCTGAAAAACTAGTCCAGGGTGCACGTCAACATGCGGTGTATGCGCCCGTAAAGAGATAGGAGGGACCGAAGGATCCACCTCCATTGCGTCGGGGTAGCCGACGCGCGATGACGTCATGTGGTCCGGAGCGGGCGGGAGTTCCATGGCGGAGGACAGCTGGTCACGGGAAGCGATCGGCGGCGCGTGACCCTGGGAGGCGCTTGGCGGCCGCAACGAAGCGTCGAATGCGGGCGGCGCCGGCGGGAGAACAAGCGGCGGCGGCGGCGGCGGCGGCGGCGGCGGCTGCTGCTGCTGCGGCGGCGGCGGCGGCGCGTCGCCATGGGGCAAAATGGAAGGCATCGTCGGTAACACCTGGGGATGAGGCGAGCCAGTAGATGGGTCCCCAGGGCGCTGACCGGACGGCACCGTCGCTGAAAGCAGACGGGGAGCGGCAGAACCCGTGCGACGACAGAGGCGCAGCTGATTGAGATGCCGACGCACCTCACCAGAGGCCCCCAAAACCAAATACATCGCGCGGCCGAGGCAGCGAAGAATGCGCCCTGCGAGCCAACGCCGTGAACCGCGATAGTTGCGATAAAATACAACGTCGCCTAGAGCAAAAGCAGGAGTCTGCCGCTGCACAGGAACCTGATGCGGCGGATGCAGCAAAGACATCAAGGTGCGATGAGGACGACCGTGGAGCAACTCAGCCGGCGAGCGACCATCTCGGGGCTGAGAGCGATACGAAGACAAAAAGAGCAACAATGCGTCCTCCCGAGAATGCGACTCTTTCAATTTCAACATCTGTGACTTGAAAGTCCGGACCAATCTTTCAGCTGCACCGTTGGACTGAGGCGAAAACGGCGCGGATGTCAGATGTTGAATACCATTGGCCTGGCAGAATGACTGAAATTCTGCGGACAAGAATTGTGGGCCATTGTCGGAAACAATAGCCTGCGGAAGACCTTCAATGCAAAAGATAGCAGACAACGCTTGGATGGTGGCGGAGGACGTCGTGGAAGACATCCGGACAACAAAAGGAAAATTACTGAAGGCGTCGACCAGAACCAACCATCGAGCATTCCAGAATGGACCAGCAAAATCAATGTGCAAGCGTTGCCAAGGGGAAGTGGCTTTTGGCCACGCAAAGACTTTCCGCAGCGGTGCGGACTGTTGTTCGGCACACGCCGGGCACGAAGAACACATATTCGTAATCGCAGCATCGATTCCGAACCAAGTGTAGTGCTGACGAGCAAGTTGTTTCGTTCGCACTATACCCCAATGTCCTTGGTGAAGAAGCCGTAAAACAGAGGACTGTAACGAACGTGGGACCACGACTCTGGACTGATCATTATCAGAACGCAACAACAAAACACCACGTCGAACAAAAAGTCTCTCCTTGTGAGCAAAAAATCGGCGAACCAACGGATCCTCGATCCGAGACTTTGACAAGGGCCATTGCGTAGCAACAAAACGTAAAACAGTAGCAAGGACAGGGTCAGCAGCTGTGGCTGTAGCGACACGACGAAAATCAATCGGAAACGATTCGACCACTTCATCGGTTTCCGAATCAATGAACATGCAAGCAAGTTCGGAAGAATCGAATGCTTTATCCTCAGCAACAGGCAAACGGGACAACGCATCGGCGTTTCCGTGCTTAGCAGTGGACCGATACAAGATATCGTAGCGGTACTGCGAGAGGAAAATAGACCAGCGAATGAATTTCTGCGCTGTACGTGGAGGTACAGGCTTGGTCGGATGAAAAAGCGATGTCAAAGGTTTGTGGTCTGTGATGATGGTGAAGTGACGACCATACAAGAAATCATGGAACTTAGTAACACCAAACACGAGAGCCAAAGCTTCTTTCTCTATCTGTGAATAATTTCTTTGCGCAGACGAAAGCAATTTGGACGCAAAGGCAATAGGGCGATCATGGGAGCCAACTTTGTGCGCAAGCACAGCACCGATCCCGAAATCCGATGCATCTACCATCAACAAAAGGGGTTTCTGGGGATCGAATGGCGTAAGGCAAGTATTAGAAAGCAACGCCGATTTCAACTGGCGAAAGGCGCGTTCGCATTCCGTCGTCCAGACGAACGGAACACCTTTACGGCGTAAGCGATGAAGCGGAGCTGAAATGGAAGAGGCATTGCGCACATATTTATGGTAATAATTAATTTTACCCAACACACTCTGTAGCTGTTTCACATTTTGAGGGGAAGGCAATTCTTGTATGGCACGGAGGTGCTCTGGACTCGGATGTATGCCTTGGGCATTAATGACATGTCCCAGGTATGGTAAGTCACGAGCAAAAAACACACATTTGTCCTTCCTCAAGCGAAGACCATTTTGCCGCAAGACCTGAAATAATGATCGTAAATTCGCAAGATGATCTTCTTCTGTCTGTCCGGAGATCACTATATCGTCCAGATAGTTTGCTGCAGTAGGGACCGACGCACAAATAGTTTGTAAATATTGCTGAAACAAGGCAGGGGCGGATGCACACCCGAATGGCAGTCTTTTGAAGCGGTACAATCCAAGATGCGTGTTAACCACCAATACGCGCTGGGATGCGTCGTCCACTGGTATTTGCAAGTACGCATCGGCTAGGTCCAACTTTGAAAAATATTTTCCCGGGCACAGTTTAGCAAAAAGATCTTCCGGGCGGGGCAAAGGAAAAGTAGCAGTCACTAGCTGTGGATTCACTGTGGCCTTGAAGTCCACGCAAAGTCTCAATTTTCCGGAAGGTTTTGGCAAAATTACTAAGGGTGAGGCCCAGAGAGAAGCTTGCACACGTTCAATTACACCCTGTGATTCGAGATCGTGTAACGTTCTTGCGACCTCATCACGCAATGCGTGTGGAACATTGCGCGCCCTGAAAAATTTCGGTTGCGCGTTTACCTTCAGTTCTAAATGTGCTTCATAGTTTTTAGCGCAACCTAAGCCCGGTGCAAAAATGTCTGCAAATTCGTCACACAGCCGAGAAACACTGTCTGTAGGCACAGTCTGATTCACTGATAGGACCTGATTTACAATAGACATGTTAAACAACTGAAATAAATCTAGACCAAACAAGTTCACTGCAGAAGAAGAACGAAGAACGTAAAATGACACAAGTTTTGTTTGTCCCTTGTATGTTGCAAGAAGGCTGCACTGTCCTAACACAGGAATTGTCTGTCCTGAATATGTGGTTAGCTTAACATTTGCGGAACGCAACGGAGGGTTGCCCAGTTGTTTGTACGTGTCATGATTGAGCAATGAAACTGCAGCTCCGGTATCGAGCTGGAATGGTATCACTTTGCCTTCAAAGTCTAAGTCCACAAAAAGTTTATTGTTCTGCTGACGACAAGAGCGACTGTTTTGTGCAATTGGAACAGACACTGGTACAGAATCACTTGCTAATTGACGTGATTTCCGGCGACGTCGACGCACAGTTTTTGTGGGACGATCACAGTTACTGTTAGAGAAAGTGTCACTGGACGAAGCGGAATTAACGACATGAATGTCCATAGGCGAAGGTCCACGAGCCTGAGTGTCCTTGGTTCGATTCCGGCGCGAAGCAAAGGGCCTGGAATGATCGTGATTGTCTGATCTGAGCTTTTTCTGGCAAACACTTTGAACATGTCCTTTCGTATTGCAGAAAAAGCAAATAGCTTGGCGTGACGGGCAATGTTCACGCGAATGTCTAGTAGCACACCGCGGGCATGATTTCACTGCATTTGTGTGCTGGCGCGGCACACCTGGCTTAGCACGCGGCGGCCGCTGTGTCGACGTGCGCAAGGCCCGGTTACCGGGCCGCGCAGCGCGTCCAGCGGGCCGGTTAATGTTACACACGGCTGGCGAAGTTTCAAAAGATTCCTGAGCACAGTCAAGTGTGTCCTGTCTATCCAATATGTCTATCACTTGTTGAAGGGAGGGATTAACTAGTTTCAAAATTTGCTCCCGTATGCGAACATCAGAAACGTTCTGTGCAATTGCATCACGCACCATTGTATCTGAATAAGAAAGACCACAGTCACATTCAAAGGCACAGTCCCTAGTAAGTCCTTGCAATGTTGCTACCCACTCCCTATTAGTTTGACCGGCCGTACGTTTTGTACGAAAGAACGTATACCGTTTTGCAACCACATTAACTGTTTCTTTGAAATAGGCATCTAATGCAGACAAAATTTCCTCGTAGGACAGAGTTGCTACGTCGCGTCGGGGAAACAGTTTCACTATCACACGGTATGTGGACACACCGACACAAGAAAGCAAAAACGGCTGCCGCTCGTTACCTTGAATTCTGTAGGCTGCTAGATGAAAGTTGAACTGGCGAGACCACTCGTGCCAGGTCTCATCGGCTGCCACGTATGGTCGAAAGGGAGGTGCAACAGCGTTTAGTGGCAGCGGTAGCGAAGAAGCGGCGGCGGCCGCATCGGTTTGCAGCGCACGTTGACCCTGGACGAGCTGTCCAAGGGCATCCAATAACGCCTGCGTCTGCTGATTCTGCAAGCGATAAAATTCGGACAGTACATCTGGAGAATGTGGCGAAGCCATGACAATTAAATGTAAGCAATCAGAAAGAACTCTTTTCCCTCGTCGCCAATGTTGTGTCGGTAGCTGGGCCGACACCGTGAAGTTGAGATGGCTGAAAAGGCAAGCTAGACTAACGCAGACGGGCGTGATGTACTGGAACAGGATACGTAATTAATGTTAGGAAGAAAAGTACGGAGCAGGATTAATACTTATCTTTAATATCATTGTGGTACATCGATCTTGACGATACACAGGAGACTTTAAGTTCAATCACTGTATGGCTAATGGCGCCTTGCTAGTTCGTAGCCATTAACTTAGCTGTTGGCTATTCTGTCTCTCGGCTAATGAGAGAGAAAGGCTTCGTACATCTGGTCGGTAGCTAGGTTCTCGTACAACTGGGCGGTAGCTAGGTTCTCGTACAACTGGGGCGAGTGCTCTCTCGTATCACGAGACCTGCCTTGGTGGTGGCGCTAGGTCTGCGATTACACAGTGGCGACACGCGGGTCCGACATGTACTAAATGGACCGCGGCCGATTTAAGCTACCACCTAGCAAGTGTGGTGTCTGGCTGTGACACCACAGGAAAGTACAGCAGCTGGGGCTGGAGTATTGACACGAGATGGAGTACTGGAAAGGGCCATCTAAGAAGTTATCATCAATGCAACGTCCTTAAGCGATGATGTTGATAATAATGAATGAAACACAAATGCCAGTGTTCCTTAGTGAACATTATTTTGACAATTTTTTCAGGCATAGTTAATAATTTTTAAACATTACTGCTGTGCTGTCTTTAACAAGCGCAATGTGAAAATAGATTCCAAAAATCAGTTTTTGACTTTCTATTCATAGTGTCGTAAGTTCTACATTCATCTACTTTCATTTTACGTTATTTTCGGTAAATAAGTAATACATATGCTGTAGGTAAAACTCTCGAACATGAATATGTCAACAAATTAGGTGGTTTCCGATACGTCACTTAAGCGGGCAGTATTTCTGCGAGTCTCGCCTCCGATTTCGTTTTAAGCAGAAAACGCCAAGTAGTGGTGTCAGCACTGCTACAAACATCCGATGCTGCTTCCCCCCCAGGGCAGCCGTAATGTGGATGTATGGCCACAGAGCTAATCGTCAACTTATCGGGGACAAACAGTAACTGTACTCGTAACACAGTTTTGCAGACAGTATTCACATATACCACTGAATGCACATGAAAAATTATTTCACTGTACGGCACATGAGATATGACGTCATAAACACTGAGATGCCCAGTAAACTAGCTTTTGCTTAAAATGCAGCCCGAATTACCCGGTTTAAATTCATCCAGTGTTTCATAATGAGAGCACTTAGCCGGTTCTAACAAACTTTAAACGTAATTTCAAAGCTTCCGTAAGCTTTTTCTCGCTTACGTGCTTAAAGCAAATATTAACACATTAAGTCATTTGTAAACAGACGTTTAAGCTGTTTTATATATCGAAGTTCGATTCTTTACAGCATCGTGAGTTTACTGATATTAAAAGATGGTCCCATTTTTCCACTTCTGCTGTATTTGTTATATTGGTACAAAAGTGTAAAAATGCCACTTTCTTTTAATAAATTTCTTGCTTTTGGTACCCACTGTGATGGAAAACAAATTCTGTGTATATACACTGAACCTCCAAAGAAACTGTTATAGGCGTTCGTATTCAAATACAGAGATATGTAAACAGGCAGAATACGGTGCTGTGGTCGGCAACGCGTAGATAAGACAACAAGTGTCTGGCGTAGTTGTTAGATCGATTAGTGCTGCTACAGTGGCTGGTTATCAAGACTTAAGCGAGTTTGAACGTGGTGTTATATTCAACGCACGAGCGATGAGACACAACACCTCCGAGGTAGCGATGAAATGGAGATTTTTCCGTACGACTATTTCACGAATGTACCGTGAATATCAGGAATCTGGTAAAACATCAAATCTCCGACATCGTTGCGGCTGCAAAAAAGATCCTGCAAGAACGGGATCAACGACGACTGAAGAGAATTCTTCAACCTTTCCGCAGACTGCTGCAGATTTCAGTGCTGGGCCATCAACAAGCGTCAGCGTGCGAACTATTCAACGAAACATCATCGACATCGGCCAGTCAATACCGACAATGGACTGTTGACGACTGGAAACATCTTGCCTTGTCGGACGAGTCTCATTTGCAACGTATCGAGCGGATGGACGTGTACGGGTACAGAGACAACCTTATGAATCCATGAACCCTGCATGTCACCAGGGAACTGTTCAAGCTGGTGAAGTCTTTGTAATGTGTGGGGCGTGTGCAGTTGGAGTGATATGGGACCCCTGATACGTCTAGATACGACTCTGACAGGTGACACGTGCGTAAGCATCCTGTCTGATCAACTGCGTCCATTCATGTCCATTGTGCATTCCGACTCGGGCAATGTGAGCAGGACAGTGCGATACCCCACACGTCCAGAATTGCTACAGAGTGGCTTCAATAAGACTCTACTGAGTTTAAACCCTTCCGCTGGCCACCAAACTCCTCAGACATGAACATTATTGAGCATATCTTGGATGCCTTCAAAGTGCTGTTCAGAAGAGATATCCACCCCCTCGTACTCTTACTGATTTATGGACAGCCCTGCAGTTTCATGGTATCAGTTCCCTCCAGCACTACTTCAGACAGTAGTCGAGTCCATGCCACGTCCTGTTGCCGCACTTCTGCGTGTTCGCGAGGGCCCTACACGATATTAGACAGGTGTACCACTTTCTTTGGCTCTTCAATGTATTTCTTTCCCTTTTCACATCTGGATACAGTTTTATAGCAGGAGACACTTTACTAGATGTATCCGCTCACACTCTGCGTCTGAGTCAGAGCCTTTTAAATTTTCTCTGTGAGCTAAATCCGGCGACAAAACAAGGCTCATTCATTTTGATGTGTACATATTCAGTTGTTTTCATCGATATTTCATTTCAAGCTGGTTAAGTAATCCAATATTCCGAAATAACTTTAGTCTGTTTTCTGCACAAACCAAAGTAGCACACAATAAAAATCGAACCACTGCTGTGCATGAAAATAGTAGAAGAAAGACATGATTAACGACACGTCACCAGTACACAGAAAATAAAGTCATACGTCTCGTTTCTGTAAGAACACTTATGTGCCGTACTGCATCGACGTGGACTCTGTCTGTCTTTAGATGGTCGCCGTATGAAATCTTCTGTTGGTTTCCTTTTTTCTTTCTTAGATGTATGTTACAGTTCAGAAGAAAATTATTACAAGATCTTCTCCATTTTTCAAGTTTTAAACATTGGTTCTTTTTTTTTTTTTTTTTTGCAGAATTCTGACCTTTAATGTATGCATTTTTAAAGATTAAATTACTAATTTGTACAGAATATGGTTCACGACGTGAACGCTGTGGTGTGAAAGTCGCACATGAGATAGTAGTAGTGTGCGCAAATAATCCGAAGTATACTAGATTCGTTGTACGTATGTAGCTGGCGAACGGCTGCGTCTGTTCATAGCAACAGACAGAGAATAACGATACAATTGGCCGTGACCCGGACGCTGCTAATCGATCGAGCTATCACCGGGGATGTTCTCTTCTCATCCAAGCCGCGACTGTCCGACGCAGACTCTCTTCCCGAAATGAGGCCGTGTTCTAGCTGGAGGTTTAATTATTCTTCCGCACATTTAAGTCGCCGAAACGCGGGGACAACCAGGTAGCTTTTGAAGCATATACTGGGTGAACCCGAAGTTCACTGGCAAAATTTCGAACGTTGTCCACAGAAATCTTCTGAGTAGTTAGGTACAATGGACCGTGGGTCACTGGTATGATTTAGTAGGTTTGCTACGCCAATTACATTCGTTTCTGTGAAAACAATTCACTACAACGGAAAAGCCTGTAATATGCAGTCACGGAATGATTCGATTCCTCGTAGGCGCCTATTACAGACGCATAAAAACTGTGAAGTAATTGCCGTCGTTGCGGGAAGACCTCAGCGTACAGTCGTGCTCCTCTTCTGCTGCATTCAGTGAGCCCACACATGAGGTGCATATCGACCAACTCTTCATCAGTACTGCTGTGTCTAATTGTTAACGTACAACTACCACTGCCAGTAAAACGAACGCGAGACAGAACACAGGAGTACTGAATGCAAGCTTGAGGGCGAAAAGCAGAGATGGCATTACTGTTGCCAAAAGCAAGTAACGTTAAAATGGTTCAAATGGCTCTGAGCACTATGGGACTTAACATCTGTGGTCATCGGTCCCCTAGAACTTAGAACTACTCAAACCTAACTAACCTAAGGACATCACACAATTCATGCCCGAGGCAGGATTCGAACCTGCGAGCGTAGCGGTCACGCGGTTCCAGACTGAAGCGCCTAGAACCGCACGGCCACACCGGCCGGCTAAGTAATGTTACTGAGCTGAAAATTTTTATTTTCAAAGAAGACACACAGCGCATACCGTCGACATTTGCAAGATTGTACAGATGTTTACAGTGCAGTGAATATAATGAGATACGTAGGGATAAGAATCAAACTAAATTCATGTACTCCTTAACTAGTTACGGTAAACTATAGATCCATTACACCAAAATACCTGAGAAATTTTGTCTATGAAGTTTGTTTTTACCCTGTATATCTTACACCCACGCTTTATTAGTCATCTAATGGTGTGTGTCGGAAAGTATTTACACTGAGTAACAAAAATATATCTCTTAATATTATGCCGAACCTTCTTTTGGACGGAGTAGTGCAACAACTCAACGGGGCATGAACTCAAGTCGTTGGCAGTCTCCTGCAGAAATACTGAGCCATGCTGCCTCTGTAGCCGTCCATAAGTGCGAAAGTGCTGCCGCTGCAGGATTTTGTGCACGGGCTGACCTCTCGATTATGTCCCATAAGTATTCGATGGGATTCATGTCGGCCGATCTGGGTGGCCAAATCGCTCTCCCGAATTGTCCAAATGTTCTTCAAACCAATCGCAAATAATTGTGGCCCAGTTACATGACATCATTGTTTGGGAACATGAAGTCCATGAATCGCTGAAAATGGTATCAAAGTAGCCGAACATAACCATTTCAAGTCAATGATCCGTTCAGTTGGACCAGAGGACTCAGTCCATTCCACGTAAACGCAGCCCACACCATTATGGAGCCATCATCAGCTTGGACTGTGCTCTGTTCACAACTTGTTTACATACCTTCATGGGGTCTGCGCCACACTCGAACCCTATTATCAGCTCTTACCAACTGAAGTCGGGACTCATCTGACCAAACCACAGTTTTCCAGCCTTCTAGGGTCCAACCGATATGATCATGAGCATAGGAGAGGCGGTGCTGGCGATATCGTGCGTTTAGCAAAGGCACTCACGTCGGTCATCAGCTACCATAGCACATTAAAAGGCAAATTTCGCCGCACTGTCTTAAAGGGTACGTTCGTCGCACATCCCACATTGATTTCTGCGCTTATGTCACTCAATGGTGCTTGTCTGTTAGCAGTGACAACTCTACGCAAACACCGCTGCTCTCGGTCGTTAAGTGAAGGTCGTCAGCATTGTCCATGGTGTGAGGTAATACCTATAATCTGGTATTTTCAGCACCCTCTTGACACTGTGGATCTCCGAATATTGAACACCTTAACGATTTCCGAAGTGGAATGTGCCACACATCTAGCTCCTACTACCATTTCGCGTACAAAGTCTATTAATTCCGTCGTGCGGCCATAATCGTGTCGAAAACCTTTTCACATCTATCACCTGAGTGCAAATGACAGCTCTGCCAATGCACCTCCCTTTTAAACCTGTGTACGCGATGCTATCGCCATCTCCATCAGTGCATATCGCTATACCATAACATTTGTTACCTAAGTGTAAGGCAGTAATACATTATTCCTCTCTCTTTCCTGTACCATCCACGAATCGTGCACGGAAGATGGCTCTGAGCCGTATTGGACTCAACCGCTGAGGTCATAAGTCCCCTAGAACTTAGAACTACTTAAACGTAACTAACCTAAGGACATCACACACATCCATGCCCGAGGCAGGATTAGAACCTGCGACCGTAGCGGTCGCGCGGTTCCGGACTGTAGCGCCTAGAACCACTTGGCCACTGCGGCCGACTGCACGGAAGAACTGCTGTCGATGAGAGTCCATATGAGCTCAAATTTCTGCGATATCCATTATAGTCATTTCGCAATATGTAAGCTGTCTGATCAAAAGTATCCAGAAGTAGTTGTGGAGGACGGTTTCTGACTCAGATAACAAGCTTATCACATCTGGTATCATGTTACACATCTGGTATCAGGTTACACTTTTGGGCTCCTTGGTGGCATCACTCCTCCCATGGGGAACCACTGGGAATTGGTCAAGGTCACCCAGGTGGGTCACCCAGTCAATTGTGCGACTTATATTCAAGGTTATGACATCAACTCGATACTGGTCTCGTGGTCCTACCCATACACCTTATGCAAGTGGGCTCGATTCTGATCACATAACATAAAAATGGCAAGAATCCCTCTCAGCCAATGGAACGAATGAGGATCAAGGTCACCCTCCTCCTCTGCCTTGTCATCTTTTATAATTAGCCGAGCTGTGTGTGGGCTCTTCGTCCGAGGTCTAAGCATCATGTGGGAGAAGTGAAGGTTTGTTATAAGCAAGAGCAAATCATCAATAATAATTTTCTTTCTCTTTATATTTCAATTATTGTATGAACCTAGTCATTTTTACTCTCTAGTGAAAGGGATTGTCATAATAACAATGATATAAAAATAACTTGTGGTTTAATATAAACAATTTCGTTTTACAATACATTATTTTTTCTGTTAGTTGTTGTTGTTTAGTACGTTTTTAAAATTTGTATTTACAGTGCTATTTGTTTCTATGAAATACATACAGTGTACTTTCTGTTTGTAATAATTTTGTTGTTCTAGTTAATTAACAATCGTTTGCCTTTTAATGCTATTTGCTATAATATACTGCATGTGTGTGTGTGTTTCTTTTACAAAGCAGTTTTTTACTGAATACAATACATTTCATTTTTTGTTGTATTTACACATATTTTGTTTATTAATAAAGTACTTTACGACTATGTAACGTTAAACAAAATAATTACCATGTCATATGTCCTCTTCACCTTACCTGCTGCTGTTATGTGCTTTGTCATCTTAACGCTTTGCTGGTCCTCTCACGACTGGGTGAGCTATTCATCAGTCACTGTTTATATACATTTATTGCAACAGTGTGAGCAACTTTACAAAAAATATACATCACTGATACTGTGGCCTCTACTGCCAGTTCATAGCTAGAATGAACTAGGCAGTCTTTACAGGTTCTACAGTCGCACACTTTGACGTAGGAGGTATACAGGAATTTATACACTTCTCCACTTGGTGCACTGTTACAGTATTTTTGCTGAAGCAGTCCACAAACTCATAATAAACATCTCTCACATACGGCTGCTAATGATACAGTTGTTCTGTAGCGATCGTTACTGTATGGTACATATCATCTAATTGCACAACACTCAAATATTTTAAGTATCCACACTGAGGTGACAAGTCATGGGATAATGATATGCACATATACAGATAGCAGTAGTATCGTCTACACGAGGTATAAAAGGGCAGTGCATTGGCGAAGCTGCCATTTGTACTGAGGTGGTTCATGTGAGAAGGATTCCGGCGTGATTATAGCCGCTCGACGGGAATTAACAGACTTTCAACGTGGAACAATAGTTGGAGTTAGACACGGAGGACATTCCATTTCGGAAATCGAAAGGAAATTCAGTATTCTAAGATGCATCACTGTTTATATACATTAATTGCAACAGTGTGAGCAACTTTACAAAAAAAATATTAAATGACGGATACTGTGGCCTCTACTGCCAGTAGTGTGCTGAGAATACCAAATTTCATGCATTACCTCTCGCCATGGACAACGCAGTCTCCGACGACCATCACCCAACGACCGAGAGCAGCGGCGTTTGCGTAGAGTTGTTAGTGCGAACAGACAAGTAACACTACGTGAAATAACCGTAAAAATAAATATGGCACATGCAACGAACATATCAGTTAGGACAGTGCAGCGTCATTTGACGTTAATGGGCTATGGAAGCAGACGACCGACGCGAGTGCCTTTGTTAACAGCATGACATTGCATTTGCTAACACCGTCCCATTGCCTGCAGCGCGACTCCTGGGCTAATGGCCTTATCGGTTGGACTCTCGATGACTGGAAAACCGTGGTCTGGTCAAATGAGTCCCGATTCGTCAACAAGGCACTGTGCAAGCTTGTGTTGTCTCCGTAATGGTGTTGGCTGTGTTTACATGGAATGGACTGGACTGGATCCTCTGGTCCACCTGAACAGATCATTGAATAGAAATGATCATGTTCGGCTACTTGGAGATCATGTGCAGCCGTTCATGGACTTTGTGTTCCCAAACAACGATGCGCCATGTCTTCGGGCCACAATTGTACGTAAATGATTTGAAGAACATTCTGGACAGTTGGAGCGAATGGTTTGAATACCCATATTGTCCAGCGTGTATACCACAGAACATTTATTGAATGTAATGGAGAGGTTCTCGAAATTATGGATGGCTATAGAGGCAGCATGGCTCATTATTTCTGCAGGGGTTCAAAATGGTTCAAATGGCTCTGAGCACTATGGGACTTAACATCTTAGGTCATCAGTCCCCTAGAACTACTTAAACCTAACTAACCTAAGGACATCACACACATCCATGCCCGAGGCAGGATTCGAACCTGCGACCATAGCAGTCCCGCGGTTCCGGACTGCACCGCCTAGAACCGCACGGCCACGGCGGCCGGCCTCTGCAGGGGCCTTCTAACGATTTGTTGAGTCCACGCCATACCGAGGTACTGCACTACGCCAGGCAGGACGACGTTTTACACAGTATTAGGAGGTATCCCATGACTTTCGACACATCACTATATTCCAGCCTCATGAAGTTAATTCTAACATACCTTCGCCTTATGTATCAACTATGCTGACTTTACAGCCTAGCATTTGAATGTCAGCCAGAGTATGGGAAGGATCCTGCTCCTCTGTCATTTTATTTTTTATACAACCCATAATACTGCTCATATATTTGCAATGGCACCATTAGTATTGAACTTTAGAATCAATGCACTGCACATTTTCAAATTCAGTAACCACAGAAAAGTCATTATCCAGATACAGACCCACATTTTCTCATTTAGATCCACGGGCACATACATTACATATGCTTGCAAATGGTAGTACTCTTGACTGGGGCTTGCGTGGCCTGCGATTCAGTAAGCTGCGTCAGTTCCACTGATGGTGAAGGCTGTTGCTGCTGCAGCTACAGTTGCAGTGGTGCAGTATAACTGAACGAAGGTGGCTGCTGCAGCAGCTGTACAATATAGCTGAAAGACAACAGATTCGATTAACTGGGAAGCCCATCTGAGGGCCGCTGCTGCTGCAGCAATGTGGTCAGTTGCATGTGGGTATCCTCATCCAGCAGTTCTGCTACCACATGTTTAGGGACAGGTTGTGCTACTGGAACAGAAACAAACCATAACTATGTATTTGAAAATATATTTGCTAATAACAATAGTAGTAATTATATTATTATTGGATTATTACTTCCAGTCCTATTCCTCCAGTGCCTGAAGGGGCTAGCTAGTCCATGCTGCTGCTGGCGCTTCATAACTTCTCATATGAAGTTCAGACCTTGAATGGTGGGGGCTCAGGCTCCTTGAATTATACTATAATAAATAGAGGGGAGAGCTCAGTGCCTATTAGTCCACTGGGTTTCTCGTCATTTTATCGTGTTCCATTTGGCTGAGAGGGGGTACTGCCATTTTTTATGTCACATGATACAATTGCGTGTGTGATTCCTCTGAATAACCTTGATCAGTTTCCAGTGGTCCCCCAGGGGAGAGAGAGTGGGGGCACAAAGGAGCCCGAAGTGTGTAACCTGGAACTGAATATGATAAGATTGTTATCTGAGCCAGAAACCGCCCTTGATAACTATTTCCAGACAACTCATTTAATGCAAAATTGACAATCAGATGTCATAAAAAGCACACCTGGCGGTATAAAAGGATGTGGGGACCATTGTGCTGACAGTAGAGAAGTAGTAGCAATAGAATTGGTTGCTCCGGAGAGCTGAGTGATTTCGAATGTGGCCTAGTATTTGATGTAACTATCAGGAACATTTCAAACCTTTCAGAGATGCTCAAGTCGACTGTTAGTGATGTGACTGCGACGTGGAAGAGCGAAGGAACAGCCACAGCTCAACCAAGGTCAGGCAGACGTCATATACTGACGGACAGCGACTGTCGAGCATTGCGGAGGGTGGTCCTAACAAATCGCATGTAAACATTGGAAAGAGTCCGAGTGCAGTCTAGACAGCATAAAAACTGCGCGTATGGACTTAAAAAGAATGGGGTACAATGGTCGAACAGCTCCTCACGGGTCACACATTTTAGTAATCAATGCTAAGCGAAGCTTTAGGTGTTGTAAAGAGCGACAGCACTTGGCCGAGCATCACTGGAAACGGGTGATTCTGAGTGATGAAACACGCTATACTTCGTGTAAATCCGATGGAAGGGTTGGGGGTTTGGCGAATGGTTGGATAACTTTACCTATTATCGTTTGTCATAATAACAGTGAAGTGCACAGGTGGTGGTATTACAGTGCTGGAGTGTTTTTCGCGGTTATGGAGTGGTCCCCTCAGTTAGCTTAAGAAAACGCTAACTGCGGAAGGTTCAAATGGCTCTGAGCACTATGGGACTTAACTTCTGAGGTCATCAGTCCCCTAGAACTTAGAACTACGTAAACCTAACTAACCTAAGGACATCACACACATCCATGCTCGAGGCGGGATTCGAACCTGCGACCGTAGCGGTCGCGCGGTTCCAGACTGTAGCGCCTAGAACCGCTTGGCCACCCCGACCGGCTAACTGCGGAAGGATATGAAAATATTTTACAGCATTGTGTACTGCGTACAGTGGACGAACAGTTCAGAAACGATGACTGTACCAGCATGCCAATGTGCACTGTGATAAAGCACATCTGTAAGGCAATGGTTTGTGGACGATACCCGACCTGAGCACACAGGAACACCTTGGAGATGAGCTAGAATGTCGACTTCGCTCCAGACCAAAGCGTCCAACATTGCTACCGTCTCTCATCTCGGCTCTTGGGGAAGAATGGGCTTCCTCCACAGACATTCAGACACCTCACTGAAAGTGTCCCCGGATGAATTCAAGCCATGAAGGATGGACACACCTCATATTTCTGTCTACTATTAGGTGTCCACATACTTTTGATGAGATAGTATATGTAGGAGGAAGTAGTATCTTACCTTCTTGGAACACACGCTCCCGGAATTTTAACAGAGCCATCGACCTGTGTCAACAGAAATCGTCTCTTTAGTGTCCTGTCCCAGTTTGACGATCGGCATACGTGGGGCAAGCAGCTTCTTTAATCCCTTCTGGTGTTGAACATTTTAGCCCCTGTTCACATTTCAGAAATTTCCACACCTCTCTGGAAAATTCCTTACCGGCTCGCGCCTTTCCCCTGTTCGGCTCGCGGTGAATTTCCGCTTCGGCTGTTACGCTGGCTGCGTGGGAAACCTGTTCTACCGGACAGCATGTGCACTTCCGAGATTGTATCGAAAGTGGCTCAGCCGTACCTACTCTTCCATCACATACTTACACGTGCTGTAGCATACGATTTTTAGTAGAAGTTGAATATTTTTGGTTTGTCAATACCCACATTCTCACAATCAGGAGTCGCCGAGGTTGAAGCTGCTGATTTCAGTCATATTCTGGTATTCGTAATTAGTAGCAAAGATTCTTGGGGTAATAAGATGAGACCAGTCGGTCAATGTCTTTTTGTATCTCGGGTAGATGTTAATCGCTATGTACTGTAATTCCACAAACCTGGTGATTCCTGGTTTGATCCTGATTATAGAACTCTTTCCGACACTTAACGTCGTTTTACTCAGAGAAGTGGCGTATTGGTAAGACAGTGGAATGACATTCCGGAAAGCGATAATTAAAATCTCCGTCCCACTATTCAGACGAAGGTTTTTAGATATATCCCTAAATCACTTAATGGAAACACTGGATGGTTCCTTTGTAAAGGACACAGCAAAATTCTTTCTCCAGTCTGTGCCTATACTGTCACTAAAGAACCTGCCGCAGACGGCACGTTAACCCTAATTATCCTTTCTTCCTCCTTCTTTAGCGTCACTTTTATTGGGTTGGTACATAAGTTCCTAGCGTTTTTGATTTGCTCGTTGGTATTCCGGTTGCTATAGGTTTATTTATTTGTAGTTCACTATTGCTATTTGAACTTACATATTGTCATTTTGTCATTTAAAGATAGTGAGCCGTGGACGCTAGAAAATGTAGTGCCGAGCGGAGAAATAGGAAGTTTCCGACATTTTCTTCTATTCGAATTCAATAGAGGTGACACCAGTAGAGGAAGCCAGATGCATCTGCACCGTTTATGGGGATAATGCCATTCGTCACAGCATGGCAAGAAAATGGTTTTCTCGTTTTAAGGAGGATTGCTTTGACATTAGTCACCCTCCACGTTTTGGAACACCTTCTGGGTTTGATGAAGATCGTTTAAACGTATTAATCCACAATGGTCCATGACAGTGTACTCGAGAAATGGCAAATGTGATGAACTGTGATCATTCGAACATAGTGCGACATTTGGAATGCGGATGGTAGTGTACAACGAATTTCTCCCCCGAGGTGCAACCATTACTGCTGACATTTATTGTCAACTCCTGAAACGTCTTGCAGAGGCAATCTAATAATAATGACCAGGAAGACGTCGTGTAGTGAGGCTGCTCCGCAATAACGCCCGCCCGCGTTCTGCTAGACTGACGAGAAACACTCAACAGGAGTTGGATTGGGATGTCATTCCGTACGCGCCTTATTCACCTGATCATGTGCCCTTAGATTTCCACCTTTTCCGCTCTTTATCGAACAACCTTCAAGGAACTTCCTATTGGGGTGACAGTGTGCTCCAAACATGCCTCGACGAGAATGAGATTTTCACTCTGCAGCAGAGTGTGCGCTGATATTAAACTTCCTGGCAGATTAAAACTGTGTGCCCGACCGAGACTCGAACTCGGGACACTTGCCCGCGAAAGGCAAAGGTCCCGATTTCGAGTCTCGGTCGGGCACACAGTTTTAAACTGCCAGGAAGTTTCATATAGCGCACACTCCGCTGCAGAGTGAAAATCTCATTCTGGAAACAGCCCCCAGGCAGTGGCTAAGCCATGTCTCCGCAGTATCCTTTCTTTCAGGAGTGCTAGTTCTGCAAGGTTCGCAGGAGAGCTTCTGTAAAGTTTGGAAGGTAGGAGACGAGATACTGGCAGAAGTAAAGCTGTGAGGACCGGGCGTGAGTCGTGCTTCGGTAGCTCAGATGGTAGAGCACTTGCCCGCGAAAGGCAAAGGTCCCGAGTTCGAGTCTCGGTCGGGCACACAGTTTTAATCTGCCAGGAAGTTTCATGCCTCGACGAATTCTTCGCCTCAAAACCACGCGATTTCTACAGTCGCGGAATCGAAGAGTTATCCCAGCGTTCGCAGACTGTTGTGAATATTGAAAGAAAATGTTATTGATGACTGAAGTCTCTGTTATGTGTATCTGTGGTGTTTATTAAACTTATGGAAAAACGCTACGAAGTTAAGCACAAACCAAATACTATTGACAGTGGATTATGAACGTGAGAAACGTTGAGTTACTCTGTGGTTTGGACACAAATTTAGGTTCCCCAGTTGGTGACTGTGTGGTCCAGTTCTCAGATACGAGGAAGATAACACGTTCATACTATATAAATAGGATCAAGGCTAGGAAAATCGTCTTAATGACTGTTTACAGCTACTTAAAATTTATAAACGGGCGTTACAGTAAGTAGGTATTATAGGGTGTTATTATTAGCATGCATTCATAACCGATCGAGGGGTTATTTTTTTTAAATCTCTCTAGAGATATTCTCCATCCTCCTCCCATCTTGTCCCGTCCAAACTTGGAAGCTGTCTTACTACTCGACATTTATGGGGTGTTAAATCCTAACCTATTTTGTCCCCTTCATTCTGGAACGTTCTTTATTCGCTTTCTGGACTTAAAATTGAAATGTTATGCTGTACGAAAGGTATTTCTGGGACATATGTGCGGCGCTTTACACAGTGAAATCTAATTACATTGATACATACGTTTACAGTTAAATTGCTTAGATAATGAACACTATATTTCTGGCTTCCATTTGGATATTATTTAATGTCCACAGCCAGCCAAATTTTCTCTTTTGTTTCTCATCATTAATTTAAGGCACGTGTAGCAGAACTGTACAACGCCTTGATTAGGCTATCCTTAGCCTACTTCAGCAACACGAGGAACAGTTTAGCCAACAATGGAAAGACCACGAAAAACGTTGGAGGATCCAAAGATTAAAGTTAAGCTGGGCACTCTCTCCTGTAGCCGTTCTATGTGAGCAACTTTCAGGGGTGATGGTGAAAGGGAAAACACATTAATCTAGGATGGGACATCCTTGATCGAAAACCACTGAGTTGCTAATTTTATTGAAGTGAAGTGCACGGTTTTCATAGTGTGCAACATTCACAGCAGTTGTCAAAGTGGCGTCTCCCAGCTTCTCCGTAGGCATGACACCGCGACCAAAGCTCTGGCGTACTGTACCCGTTACAGCTCTCTCGGTTTATTCGACCAGCGTCACAGGCAGGGGTAATCTTTACCAGGAGATCCTCTTTAGTGGGGAGTGGTATCTCGCACACAAAGCTTTTCGCATGACGCTACGAGAAGAAATAAAGTTGGTTCAGATCACGTGAACGAGCCGTTCTCACCTATACAGGGTGAACATTAATAAAACTGACGAACTGCAGGGACGGATTCTTGACAGGAAATGGAGGAGAAAAGGTCCTATGGACACGTGTCCGGAAATGCATCGTTGCCACAGCAGATGGCGCTGACGAATGAAAGTTCCTCTGACCACGTTCCGTGTTTTCCTCGTGTGATGCAGGCTGTGAGGGTACTTGTTTTGGTATAGCCGTGCTGCCTTAAAATATGGTTGTTTTTACACCGCATGCACAGTATGTGTACGAGGAGGAGTCGAAAATTTTGTAGTCTAACAAATATAGAACGGCAGAAATTTCATAATACCAATTTGTTTTTCAATACAATACCCGTGTACACTAATACACTTGCAAACACACTCAGATAACTTCTGCAAACCATTCAAATAAATTTGAGTCGAGTCCAAGCAAGCGTTCTTAGCATCAGTCACTGCACCATCTTTGTCAAATCGTCGTCCTTTGAGATCTTTTTTTAGGTCTGGGAAAAGAAAAAAGTTTTATGAAGCCAAATCTGGAGAATATGGTGGCTGATGTAAAAATTCGAACCCGCAGTCACGCAAAGTTTCCAGTATTGCGAGGGCTTTTGAGCCGGTGTGTTGTTCTGATGCAAAAGAACTCTGTGCGCCAATTTACCGCGCCTTTTTTTCTTTATCTCCTCTCTCAAACGTCGCAGGAGGGTACAATAGTATGATGCATTGATAGTTACGCCCTTTTGCAAGTAATCCACCATAATTACTCCTTCTGTATCCCAGGAGACCAATGCCATCACCTAACCGGCTGATTTTTGCACCCGGAATTTCCATGTTTCCATTTTTGTGACTTTTGCTTTGACTCAGGAGCAAAGTGGTGTACCCACATTTCGTTCATTGTCACATACCTTGCAAGAAACTGTCTTCATCTGCTTCATACTGGCGGACGATTTCTTCTCAACACTGCACATACTCCGGTCTCTGACCTGCATTTAAGTCTTTCGGGAGCCACCGAGACGAAGCTTCCCGCATTCCCAAAATATCCACACCAATTTCATGAGCACGCCCATGGAGAACGTCTTGCAACGTTGTTCGACGATCCTGCAAAATCGTATCGTGAACTGTGGTCACTGTTTCATCAGAGGCAACGGTGGCAGGCCTGCTGCTCCTTGGCGCATCTTCCACACTCGATCTTCCACGTTTGAAGTAGGACACCTAGTTTTTCACTTTTGCGTAAGACGGAGCACTGCCCCTAAGTGTATTACACATGTCCTCCGCGATTTACTTGACCGTCATTCCCTTCAAATGAAGATATTCAATCATAGCACGGTTCATAATTCTCTCGATATTCACCATTTTGCTTACACTACGGTATACAACGCATCCTAGCGGGAAAACTAACGAAGCTGGAGCCGCGAAATTTGACTTACATACCTGCAAAGGGTCACCATAAAAGTAGGTGGTGTTGTTTGTGCGAGGCATTACGGAAACTATCTGGGGTTAGAAAATTTTTGACTACTCCCCGTTTTTCCTCTCAGTATAGTGAGCTTTGTTTATATGTTTTCTTGACCTATCTTCACTGCCGTGGCAGGTCGAGCCATCTAGTGGTCCTTCTACTTTGTTGCTGTGTTCCAGGACTTGTAATCAGCCTACTGTCAGACTGCCGCCACGTCTCGTAGAACTATCGGGCAGCCTGTTTCCCCAAATGCATAATCATCAGTTCACAGTGAATGCAATAATTAATCATATGCAAGAAACATACAGTAGAACTCTAACATCTCTCGTACGTGACATAATAGTAATTCAGTGACACAGTGCTACCACAATAACCACGCTGCTGCTACGGCCTCAGCTTCGAATCCTGCCTCGGGCATGGATGTGTGTGATGTCCTTAGGTCAGTTAGTTTTAAGTAGTTCTATGTTCTAGGGGACTGATGACCTCAGATGTTAAGTCCCATAGTGCCTAGAGCCATTTGAACCATTTGAAGCAGTTGTTCGCGATTGGTTGGAAGAACATTCTGAACAATTGGAGCGAATGATTCGGCCACCCAGATCGCCAGACATGAATCTCATCGAACATTTATGGGACGTAATCGAGAGATCAGTCCGTGCACAAAATCTTACAACGGCAACACTGTCGCAATTATGGACGGCTATAGAGGCAGCATGACTCAATATTGCTGCAGGGGACTTGCAACAACTTGTTGAGTCCATGCCAAGTCGTGTTGCTGCACTATACCGGGCAAAAGTCTGTCCGACAAGATATTAGGATGTATCCCATGACTTTTATTACCTCTGTCTCTTCATACTGCTAGTCACAAAACAAAGCTTTTATCGTCGGTAATATAATCCAAAGCCATCCACAAAACAGACCTTGCACTTCTCGTAAATTTTAACGTGGAAGAACTGAGTACAAATTAAAATGAAATGAGCTTCTAAATCAATGAGCCAAATCTCCTCAGGCTATAAAACTGATCTCAGTAGAGTAAATATTCTACTGGGTATATATGCCCCGTTTGTAAGTTTGTAAGAACAGTTCCAGGACAGTTTTTTTTAACAGAAAATGTCACAATTGCCATTGTGTCAGGAGTTCTTGGAAGCAAGCAGGGAAACTTTCAGCTGCGACGCTTGTAAGCTCATTTGTAACAGGCCGTTGGATGCGTGCGATATCTTGATAAACCTTGCCTTTCAGTCGCCTTTTCACTCACGGTAACAAGAAAAAATCGTAAGGCGAGAAGTCCCAAGAAAATGGCGCATGTGGAACGGCAATAACAGTACATCTGGCCGGATACTCTGTAACAGATAAAGCAGTTTCGGGTCTTGCATTGTCATACAGTAACAATCACTGACAATGCCACAAATCAAGGCGGTGACGTTGAATTGCTTGTCGCAAACAATTCAAGACTTCGATGTAAAGAATTCGGTTCACAGTTTGACCTTGAGGAACATACTCATAGTGAACTAATCCTTTACTATCAAAGAGTGTGATCAACATTGTTTTTGTTCTCGAAAATTGTCGTTTGACATTTTTCGAGGCTGGTGATTCAGCACTCCGCCATTCAGCACTTCGACGCTTTGTGTGAGGGTCATGCTGGTAGCACCAACATCCATCCCCAGCAGTAATCTTTGACAGAAACGTGGGATCATGTCTGACTCTATCCAGTAGTTCAGCAGAAATTCTTCGTCTTTCCTCTTTCTGTTCGTCTGTTAGTGTGTGAGGGACGACTTTTGCATTAAGTTTCGGTTTCCCTAAATCTGAGCTCTGGGATCGTCTTGCATTGAATCTCTGCCTCCACGAAATCTTTTGTACCACTCGGAAACATGACTCCTTGAACGAGCCTCGCCTACATGTTCTTACTTAATTATTGTCCACGTTTCACCAGCGGTTTTAAGCAGCGTGAAGCAGAACTTAACTCTTTACTTACAATCATCATCCATTGCCACCATATGAATGCTGCAAGAACCCAATGCTTTGCTAAGCACAGCCCTGCCACCTAGTGAATTTGTGCGGAGATATGGCCAAGGTCATTTCACGGACGGAAACATACCAGGTAACATAAATACAACATTTGTTCCTCTTTAGTAGTGCTAACTCAGAAATAAATAAACCAGTCCTGTAACTTTTCTGAGAAAGACAGTATCTATTCAGTGCTTGGTAAAGTATTTTTCTAAACTTGAGTCACAGTTCCTGTACATGCTCATGCCCATAGTTACAGGTTTCGAACTCTACCTTGAGATATGGTACCACTGCTTCATGAACTAGTTACTGAGCTTGTATATTTGTCTACTTTTTTTAGTTGCCCTTTTTTATTTTTGTAATAATTTTTGCTACAACCGTATCATGATCACTAATCCCATACTCACACCAAGCCTGTTTGTTGCCATTAGATCTATTTCCTTCATGCATGTACTGCAGTATTCCATTCTCAAGAGCAATCTGACTTGCGTTCAATTAATGCCCTCACCTTAAACATACGTCTCTCCTAGTCTTCCTATTCCGTTATGGTACACAGTTTTATTGTCAGAGCCGGCCGGAGTGGCCGAGCGGTTCTAGGCGCTTCAGTCTGGAACCGCGCGGCCGCTACGGTCGCAGGTTCGAATCCTGCCTCGGGCATGGATGTGTGTGTGTTCCATAGGTTAGTTAGGTTTAAGCAGTTCTAAGTTCTAGGGGACTGATGACCTCAGATGTTAAGTCCCATAGTGCTCAGAGCCATTTGAACCATTTTGTCAGAAATGTGCATTCCAGTACATACACTCCGATGAGGATTTGATTTTTAATTTCTTATAACTTAATCTAATGTATATTGCTGAATTTGAAAATTTTTGCATCACAACTTGATGCTGATGCTACAGAGAATCCCCTGCAGCAAGTAAAAAGATCGTCCGAGAGACTCAAACAATTCTCTGCAGCAAAACACCGGACAAATTTGCTGACTTGGTCATCTTACAGGATATTTTTGTGATTGTACAAATTTTAAGGTGAAAAGGGAAAATTCTACCAGTGAGACACATGAATCTTCGAATCGTTATTAGTAAGACATAATAAACTGATTTGTTTTCTGCGTAGTTTCGAACGTTGTGGGATGGACGAATCTCCACAAAAGAAATAGACAGAATTTCCCGTTAGGATAAGATCGGTTGTTGTTTGGGGAAACAGTCCCACTTCACTGTCGATCGCTGTAAGTGTGGAGCGAATACATATTAGCACCACTTCTTGTTTTCTCGAAGTTAGTTACTTACGTACTTGCATTGTTTCGAGACATGCAGCCATTATCACCCCGCTGCGTTCCTTAATATGAAAGTGTGTGCTGTATGACTACTTTAGAGACATTTATTTGAATCAGTCGCTCGGCGCCAGTATGTGTCGGTCGGATGGTCTGCTTGTTCAAACAGTGCCCAACATTCTGGCAGACTCTGGTTGCCAGCCCATAGTTGTGTCCTTGGAACATGTTCTGAACTGGATGCCTATCACCTCTTACGGGACTGGGGTTTGCGACGACATTCCATCGTCCCTACACCTACACATACTCCATATCCTGCCCTTACGCACTTGAACCGACTCTCAACTCAAGACAATGAAATCTATCCCGATATTTATGCATCATATCAACTATAATTCCACCTATCGCACAACACATCAGGACCCCCCTTCCCTCTTTCCTCTCTGTGTCTTCCCACCCTTTCTCCTCCTTATAATAGGTTCTTCCCACACTCCAAACTCCTTCTTCCTCTCTATCTTCCCATTATTCCCGAAAGTCCTACCGTAATTTCTATAGATACCGCCCTATATTTATACACTCACCCTTCAGCCCTACAGAGCACCCTACATTCCCTCTCTCCAAAACCGCTTCTTCCCCAGTGCATTTCCCTCAGCTTCTTAGTGAAAATAAATTGCTTCTTTTTAATGAATGTCGCCATTTTTTAAACTTTTTTAAATATCCACTTTTTCTTTTTTACATTTTAGTCATTTTTATTTTGATTTAAAAAACAAAGACAAAGACAGTCAACAGTGCAATTTTATGTAAAGATACTGCCTCACAAAAAAGAAAAAGAATTAAGCCCCCAGAAGGGCAATAGCAAAAGGAATGAAACTTCATGAATTGAGAGTGTACATGGTTTATTTCAGTGATTAAAAAGTCGCGTTAAATTTACAAAGAACTTGACAGTGTTGCACCCCCTCTGGCCTGGATGCATGCGCTGATTCGGCTGAGAAGGGACTCATAAACCCGTTGTATCCTCTTCTGAGTCAATATGGCCCACAACTGTTGTAACTGGTCCTTCATATTCAGGATAATGGCACTGGGATTGAGTTGACATCCAAGATGACCTTACACATGTTCTATTGGGGACAGATCTGAGGACCTTACTACCCTACATCAGCCAAACAGTTCACAGAGACACTTGCCATGTGTGGACGAGCACTGTCCTGTTGAAAAATGGCACCTCGATACTGTCACATGAGAGGTAACACATAAGAACACAGGATGTCCATGATATATCTTAGTGTCGTCAGATTTCCCTCAGTCTTACCAATCGTGACCTGAAGTTATACCTGATGGCTCCTCACACCATGACGCCAGGATTAATACTTCTGTGCCTCTCCAAAACATTGAAAGAATGGGTCGTCTCCCCAGGTCTCCACCATGCTCACTGACAGTCGTCATCCGAGGTAGCACAGAACAACGGTTAATCACTGAACACAATGCGACCTCCATGCTTTCTGGTCACAACCCCACTATAAAAGCAGCCAATTCTGTTGTGATGTTAATGGGAGCCTACACATGGGACAGTAATTCCCTAGTCCACCTGCTGCTATCCTTTGACACAGAATGTTGCAAGGGGTCCATTACAGGTTATCGGATGGCCAGCACAGATGTAAATGCCGATATTGTAACAGTGTCAGCACTTCTTGGTGTCAGCGTTCCAGGAATTGCACAGATGTTGGCAGATTCCAGTGTCAATATTTCGCGAACTGGCACATCCAGTATGATGAAGCAATTGTCCTTGTTATATTCAAGGTCATCTCATCGCCTCCCCTCCCGCGCTTTGACCTAAGTCGACGTCGTTATGTACCCACCCAATCGCGGGGAGACCCCAACTGCTTGCGGGCAAGAGCTAATCATAATGTAGCCTGTGCTCAAAAGTATGTGACCATTGTGAATTATATATGAATGGTGCGCTGCTGCTCTCGGCCAGTTGCCAGGGGAACCCACTGCTGTCGTTCAATTTGCTCTCCGTTTGAAGTCAGTTTCTGTAATGAGATGACTATAATCAATTTTACAAATTGACCATAATAATTGGAAGGAAATTAGCAAATTGGCCATAAAATTGGTAGGAAACTGGTACAATTAGTAAGTAGATTTTTTAGGCCAAAATGCGGATGTGCTACGCGAAAAATGAACACTTCATGCGAAGGTGTATCTGCCTGCTGTAAACTGATGCGTAAATGCGTCCATTCTCGTAGAAAGACACGCTCATTTCCAATTTAACTGCTCATCGTAATTAATTAGCTACCTGACGTTAAGTGTAGATCTTCATATTTCAACACTTACAATTTGTTACAATAAATTACTCACAACTCCTCCTATTTGAGCAATTTCATGCGCCCAGCCATTTGTACTCTATAATGAAGGTACCCGATTCTTTTGTAAATAATAATGATACAACAAAATAACTAACAATAAAAATTGTATGAGCTAATTTTCAGTAATCTTTTGTTTGTACTGGTACTTTAAAAGATGACTTGTATACACCTATAAGAAGCAATTAAATAACATTTTGCTTTTTATAAACATAATTTTTAAGCAATCTTTTTTGTACTTTAAAAGGTAACTTAAATACAACAGTAAAAAACAGCTTCATTGCAACAATAATTTTTCTGTAGTTTATAGATGAATATACACATTCTTTAAATAATGAAATGGTTACGTTCAAGTGGGAGAATGGATTATGTTTAGTTAGTGGAGTGGAGGATAGCATATACTTATTTCAAAGTCCGTCCCCTTTACTGTACACTCTGTTTAACTGTCCTTTCATTTTAACTTTTGTCTAGGTCCTAAACACAACTTGCATCTGATACTCATGTAAAGAAACACGCTATGGATAACTACCTTTCATATTTAGCATGTTAATCAAAGGAATAGAATAGGATGTCTAATTTCATCAATGAATCCTTCAGCTTACCCTTCCACAAATAGATAAAGGATAGGGAGTTGGACTGCAACCTTGAAACCATAAAATATTTAACACAGGATCCACAAAGTCCATTCACCAATTTTATTTATTGTGGATCAAGTGCAGACAAGACAATGGCATTCAAATATTAATAAACTGATGTGATCCTCTACATTACACAAACGTTTAACGAATTATCTTACTGCATAAAATCTAAACACTATTGTGGTGTGAATAGGATGGTTAAAGGAAACAGGAATTCAGAAAATGACTCTAACATTCTTACACTTTCATTCTACAACAACCCGAATGAATATAGTACGAATACTGCTAGAAACACCACAAAATTCGATGATTATTCAGCAGAGACTATCCGGGCTAAGTCTAAGTGACAGGGAACGTGAAGTCATCAACATGTATACTCATACGGAACAATGTGTACCAAGAAAACCCAGGTAGCTTTATCAAAATTTGCAAAAACATGCCAAGCATACAAATTATTCATGAAAGCTGAATGTGTGGGCATTTGCGGAAAATTTCATAAGAGAATATTTAAATGTGATGAAGTACCACAAATGGAGAAAATACTTTAAACTGATCAATAGTCGAAACACTAAACAATTTAACAAGCAAATATAGGGTGTTTCTCCCCCCCCCCCCCCAAAAAAAACGACGAACTTCAGTGGCAGATTCATTACATACACACACACACACACACACACACACACACACACACAAGTGTAGTAAACAAGGCTCTAAATCGCGTTCGTTAAGAGATATGAGCACTTTTTCATCATCGAGGAGACAGTATACACCTATACAAGAAAAAAAGTTTATTAAACATGGTCTCTAAAATGCATACGTTAAGAGCTATTAGCTCTCCTTCATAGAATAGATCAGTTTCACACTAGCGACGATCAACAAGTGCTCATAGCTCTTACAGTATGTACTTTAGACCCCACTTTTACTTGACATTTTTTCTTATTTTGGTCAATACTTCATCCTCCCAAGATATGGAAAGCAAAGACCTTGCAGTAGAAGAGATCTGTCTCGTAGTATCGAAGATGAACATGTGCTCATACATCTTAATTTATCCATTTTGGAGCTCATGTTTACTAGACATTTTTTACTTATTTCTGCATAAGGAACCCGACCCTAAAGTTTTTCAGTGCTTTTTGGGACACCCTGTATCCATATTACGGGTTGATCGAGTATTGCAGTACATTTTCACGTTCTTCACACATGGTTGAAACCCTAAAGCCCAAAATGGAAAGATATTAGTTTAGAACGGAAGATTCAGCAAAATTTAAAAATACGTTTCATACAGCACAGATTGCTGTACACACCAGAACCTCTAATACCCAGTAGCACGTTCTCTTGCATTGATGCATGCCTGTATTTGTCTTGGCATACTATCCACAAATTCATCAAGGCACTGTTGGTGGAGATTGTCCCATTCCTCAACGGCGATTCGACGTAGAACCCTCAGAGTGGTTGGTGGGTTACGTCGTCCATCAACAGCCCTTTTCAATCTATCCCAGGCTTGTTCGATAGGGTTCATGTCTGGAGAACACGATAGGCACTCTAGTCGAGCGATGTCGTTATCCTGAAGGAAGCTATTCACAAGATGTGCACGATGGGGGCGCGAATTGTTGTCGATGAAGACGAATGCCTCGCCAATATTAAATTGTTAAGGATTTCGTGGCCACTTGTTGACAACTGCCTATTGGCTTCTGTCTCGGGTTCTTCGGCCGAGTTCATCTAATGATTTTCTGACGTTCCGCCAGCACGAGTGGCTGGCATTGTCAAAGCTTTACCCTCCATTGCCGGTGGTGAACTGGAGCCGAGCTCGCGGCCGCAGACTGTATGTACCTGGCGCGCCAACGTCCGAGGGCTTCTCCGCGGTCATTTCCGGTGCGGTTCTCCTCTTGCTACCTGCGACGGTCGTTCGCTGCAGTACGGGAAGCCAGGATCCGTTTACCTTAAGTCTTTCCTCTTTCTTGTTGAAACTGTTCGCTTGTTCTTGGATTTCTACAGCTTCTCTGAACAAGCGAGACCTATTAGATCCGACGACGTACCGAAAACTAAGCGCAGATCCGACGCAGCGTATCACACGGAATACGAATCGATTAATCAAGGCGTCTTCTCTGCCGGCGGGCATACAAAGAAACTTGCGCAACACAGAAGCCCTACCACCTCGGCTGTATGGCTTACCCAAGATCCATAGGAACAACGTTCCGCCGAGACCGATTGTTAGCGCTCCTGGCTCACCGACGTATAAACTGGCGAAACACTTGGCCTCTCTGTTCCAGCCACACGTGGGGAAGATCGACACATACATAAAGGACTCAGGACATGTCACTGAGAAGCTGAAGAAATTGAAACTTGCACCGAATGACATCCTGGTCAGATTTGATGTTGTTTCGTTGTTTACAAAAGTGCCACTCAGTGATGCTCTGGAGCACATCAGTTCCATTTTCACGCAAGACATCAAAAAGCTCTTCCATGCATGTCTCACCACGAACTATTTCACGTGGAATGGCGATTTCTACGAACAGCTGGAAGGCGCCGCCATGGGTAGTCATCTTAGTCCAGTGGTGGCCAACTTCTTCATGGAACAATTCGAAGCACAGACACTGGACTTCGCGACTTGCAAGCCTAAGGTGTGGTACAGATAAGTCGATGATACTTTCGTGGTGTGGAGCCATGGTGAAGAACAGCTCGGTGACTGCCTAAGACACTTGAACAACCTCCATGCCAACATAACACACGGACCGATACCTGCACAAACTATCAAACCACCACCCGAGCCAGAAAAGAGGCATGATTAATACGCTCGTAACGCGATCAGGACGAATATGTGAGCCGCAGCACCTCAGACGAGAAATGCAACACCTGGAAAGGGTTCTGAGAAGTAATGAGTACTCCACAAATTATATTAGAAGTGTAACAGAGCCAAACACTCGGCGAAGTAGGGAATCAGAAAAAGAAATGTCGGGTACGGCCTTTCTGCCATACATTCCCGGAGTGACGGACAGAATGGGCCGCGTATTGCGCAAACATGGCGTAAAGACGATTTGCAAACCGACAAGGAAGAGCAAAGAATGTCTTAGATCGGCAAAGGAGAAAAGGGACCCACCTGCAATGTCGGGAATACACCGTATACCATGCACCTGCGGAAAAGTTTATGTCGGAATGACTGGACGATCAGTTAATACCAGGATCAAAGAGCATAAGCGACATTGCAAGTTAGGGCAGGTGGAGAAATCGGCCGTGGCAGAGTACGCACTGAGTGAGACGGACCACGTAATAAAATTCGCCGACACGGAAGTTCTGGCTGTAGAGAATCGCTATCACACGGACTTGTTCAGAGAAGCAGTAGAAATCCAAAAACAAGCGAACAGTTTCAACAAGAAAGAGGAAAGACTTAAGGTAAACGGATCCTGGCTGCCCGTACTGCAGCGAACGACCGTCGCAGGTAGCAAGAGGATGACCGCACCGGAAATGACCGCGGAGCAGCCCTCGGACGTTGGCG
Organism: Schistocerca piceifrons; assembly: GCF_021461385.2. NCBI lineage: Eukaryota > Metazoa > Arthropoda > Insecta > Orthoptera > Acrididae > Schistocerca > Schistocerca piceifrons. Next base: position 417,908,377 of record NC_060149.1, on the reverse strand, counting down.
CGCCAGGTACATATAGTCTGCGGCCGCGAGCTCGGCTCCAGTTCACCACAGGCAATGGAGGGTGAAGCTTTGACAATGCCAGCCACTCGTGCTTGCGAAACGTCACTAAAATCATTAGATGAACGTCGGCTGGAGAAACCGAGACAGAGGCCAATAGGCAGTTTGTCCTCGCTAATATGCTGCCGGTATGGTTGCACTATCTGTCGGAGGATGGTATTCACGTATCGTACGACGCCTTCCATGACCACCAGCAGCGTACGTCGGCCCCACATAATGCCACTCCATAACAGCAGGGAACCTCCACCTTGCTCCACTCGTTGGACAGCCTGACCGGGTTGCCTCCAGACACGTCTCCGACTCTTATCTGGTCGAAGGCATGTTGTTGGCCCATCTGTTCCGCGCTGCATGGTGTCGTGGTTGCAAAGATGGACCTCCCCATGGACGTTGGTAGTGAAGTTGCGCATCATGCAGCCTATTGCGCACTGTTTTGAGTCGTAACACGACGTTCTGTGGCTGCACGAAAAGCATTGTTCAACATGGTGGCGTTGCTGTCAGGGTTTCTGCGAGACATAATCCGCAGGTAGCGGTCATCCACTGTAGTTGTAGCCCTTGGGCGGCCTGAGTGAGGCATGTCATCGACAGTTCCTGTCTGTCTGTATCTCCTCCATGTCCAAACAACATCGCTTTGGTTCACTCCAAGACGCCTGGACACTTCCCTTGTTGAGAGCCCTTCCTCGCACAAAGTAACAATGCGGACGCGATCGAACCGCGGTATTGACCGTCTAGGCATGGTTGAACTACAGGCAACATGAGACGTGTACCTGCTTCCTGGTGGAATGACTGGAACTGATCAGCTGGGCGCTGCTCATGCATGGTTGTTTACATCTTTACGTGGGTTTAGTGACATCTATGAACAGTCAAAGGGACTGTGTCTGTGATACAATAATCACAGTCAACGTCTATCTTCAGGAGTTCTGGGAACTGAGATGACGCAAAACTTTTTTTCGTGTGTGCGTATATTTGCGAGGCATGTGATGGAGCACTCTTCATTGTTAGATACGAATATACAATTTATTTACACTAAAACTATATACACTATGTTTCCCATTGAATTATTATACAGTTAAATTGCGAGGGGCCGGGACTAGCAGTGTATTTAACACTAAATTCTTCTCGAATTTTCATATGGAAATGATACTCTAATTCCCCCCTTTTGTAACTCCTACTTTTTCTGTTGCACATGGATTAAGAAGAAACGCGAACTGACTGTAATCGACCCTGCAAGTGGAATAGAAGAGAGTTTGGCACCTGCAATAATTTAATTTGATAGACATTAATTAAATAAAGGAAAGTTTCAGTAACATAGTGATAAATGAAAGGGTTGCTCTACCGATTAACAGACTGAAAGTTCTGTCCAAAATAACAATTTGATTTATTATTACTAAACTAAAAATAATAAACAAAACACATGAAACATTTACAATACATCAAATTGACTCAAATTGGGTACTCAAATAAATGCTGTGAAGGTGAAGTTGTCCCTAAACTAGATTGTGACATTTATGACGAAGTAGTATGTGGAGCCAATTCCTTGCAACTCAGATCTTAAGAGGAACACGCAGCCAACCCAACATTAATTGCTGCTACAATAGTGAGAACTCAGACAATGAACATCCAAGACAGAACAAAGTTAGAAAAGACGAACAGGCGCGCTCTGCTGAGCTCTGATTATCACCTAGCATAAATGCCTGCTTTGCCGGTGCTGCGGACGTACATTACCAAGCTGTCTTCTTAGCTGCAAGGACACGATCTGGCGTACAGGAAGCGATGGCTGGTTGCTTCGACGTCCCGTCGTGGTGATGATAATGTCGCGAGTATAGCCCGAAACAAATTGTCCTGGTCTGGTTGTTCCAGACTAAAGACGTCCTCTCAATACAAATGCGCCTCTCAGGGAGACGAAGAAGGCTCGCCAAACAATCACTGACGGTACAGTGATTGATTTTCACAAGCCAAGTCACACAGTAACTCTGATACAGTCAACTTTAGCCAAAACTGCCCAAGACAGACAACATAGGCCGCTTGTACGCAGAACGCTCAATTGCCAACTGTACTCGGAAAGTTACGTTGAAGTCGAAACTTCAGCAACTTCGTTAAACAGTTACAATCAAATAAAAGTATATTAGACAGCCAACAGAAGGCAGGCTGTCCAGAGCAGCGAGATCTCAGTCTTGTGACCTACTCTGACCAAAAGGCGAGAGCCGACCCTCTCAAGACCACCCGTACAAGCCGAACACAGAACATTCCCGCCCCCACGACAGTGGCCAATCAGCAACTCGAAAACCGGCGGAAAATTCCACTCTATTGCCGAAGCACTACCATTCCACCAATGGAGATTCTTGGCGCCAATTTCTGCGCCGATTTTGCTACGTTAGGGAGCTATGCCCTGAGCAAGCCAATCACAGTTACGATTTTGCAGAAAACGCGGGAATTTGCCCGCCAAGACTGCTTGGGAACACAAGTCATTCCCACGCCTCGCTGGTAGCCCGCCAGATGGTGTTTTCGATAAGTTTCTGCGAAGTAACGGAATCTCTAGCCCAGCCGCTCCTTCAGGCCCCTGCAGGCGTGTCTCCGCCACTATTACATGTCGGCGTCTGGAAAGCATTCACTCGACTCTCTCACACCCGTCGGCTTAACCCTTTCAAGATCATCAGAGCTCGCCTGTCACCGGACCACCTGGGTGACGAGAGACGCTGTGTGGGAAGTCCGCATGTGAAGGAATATCAACTTTTCACCGCATGCAATTAGAGAGGAAAATCGAATTACTCAGAGTAAGATAGAAATATGAGAGGGGGCTTCTGCCACCTCTCAAAATTTTCTTTCTCTCTTTGTATATACAGCTTTATGCAATATTTACAAAGCATGGGACACAGGTGGATTAGCAAAAAAATGGTTCAAATGGCTCTGACCACTATGGGACTTAACTTCTGATGTCATCAGTCCCCTAGGACATAGAACTACTTAAACCTAACTAACCTAAGGACATCACACACATCCATGCCCGAGGCAGGATTCGAACCTGCGACCGTAGCGGTCGCGCGGTACCGGACTGTAGCGCCTAGAACCTCTCGGCCATCCTGGCCGGCTGTGGATTAGCAGCAACGGATGAAGAAAACCACACACACACACACACACACACACACACACACACACACACACACAGCCGGGGTGGCTGAACGGTTCTAGGCGCTACAGTCTGGAACCGCGCGACCGCTACGGTCGCAGGTTCTAATCCTGCCTCGGGCATGGATGTGTGTGATGTCCTTAGGTTAGTTAGGTTTAAGTAGTTCTAAGTTCTAGGGGACTAATGACCTCAGAAGTTAAGTCCCATAGTGTTCAGAACCATTTGAACCACACACACACACACACACACACACACACACACACAAATGGAGTGCAGTTGTGCACATGAGACACACATTTTTCATGCATACTAACTGTGCAATCATTCACGCACACGACTAACTGTTCATCCAGCTCTTCCACGCACACACCAACTATTTACAAATAAATACACATACGTACACTCCATCACTCTAGTGAATAGTATGAGAATGGGAACGGTCCTGATCCCGCCCATATCAGTGAACCGTTTGTCGTCGAGACACGATTGGCTGACTTTCAGTTGTATTGCCATCTGTACCTCATCACCTATCAATCGAAAGACTACTTGGCGTATCATATGCAGAGCACTGCCAATGTCCTGCATGTAATCTTCGATCGTGAGAGCCTGTGATGCCGAACGATGCACGCACTCAGCCCACCTTTGGGTAACACCTGCACTTATACGATATGCATACAGTTTAGATCTAAGCCCAACAAACTCCACAATCTGTGCCCCAGTCGCCTCCTCTTCAAAAGGGTTGATAACCATTTCGTTCTGAGGTGTTACGACGTAAGGATCATCGGTCGCGTATCCGGGCGTGTCGAATGTGTCGGGATTGTAGCTAATTACTTCATTTGGGTTGCAGCTTTCCTCTAGCAGACCATTTCAAGCAATTTGGGATCAGTGAAATTTGGCTTCACAAACTCATAATGTAATAGTTACATGTGGTGTTTACAGAGTCCAGAATAGACGTACGAATACAGAAACGCTGCAGTGTAACCTTACACATCTTCACAGCAACAAGTCTAACACTGAAGATTGTGGCCCACCTAAAATATGGCCAGATAATGTAATATCTTGCGTCATAATGCCCCTCCTAAAAAGAAACTAAATGAATTTTGGGGTGGTTTACAACGTTTTTTACGGTATTGCCGAAATAATAATTATTCATTAATTTAAAACATTCTCTTCATAATCATATCTCGCCAGATTCCTCTTTTCGGTATTTACTTCCACGTACTCCTACTCATTTAGCTAAGATATTGGTTGAAGGAGATGCTGCAGGTCATTCTAATTAGTTTCATCCCCCAACTGAGACATTGCTGGAAGTTTCTGTAAAGCAGAATGTATCTCTGCGTTTTCCTCGGCGTTGTCATCAGTTTGGGGACGGAACCATTGAGTGGGACCTGCCCCAGACATACCGGCTAGTTAAAAAAAAAAAAAAAGGCTCTTAGCACTATGGGACTTAACTTCTGAGGTCATGAGTCCCCTAGAACTTAGAACTACTTAAACCTAACTAACCTAAGGACATCACACACATTCATGCCTGAGGCAGGATTCGAACCTGCGACCGTAGCGGTCGCACGGTTCCAGACTGAAGCGCCTATAACCGCTCGGCCACACTGGCAGGCATACCGGCTAGTGACTGCGCGTTATGCATATGTGCCAAGTTTGCTTCGAAGATATATCCTTCACTAGAATCCGCAGTCACGTGTTGGATCTTTTCTCCAATCTGACGATTTCCTTTTTTGGCATCGACTTGGAACCCTCCAGAGGCAGAGACTGTTGCACGGCGTGCCCGTATAAGTTGTTTACATTCAAATAAAGGATGCAACTCAAATTGTCAAACCGCCTACATTCCTCCTTACTCATTCGTGAGTTATTAGTCTTGGCGTATCTACGCACACACTGACGAAATTCCTCGGAATCCTGGGTTCGAAAAAGAACAATATATCAACATTAGCCAACAGTTAGAAGTCAACATGATTCTTTTTCAACATTTCGTCCCGTGAAATCCCTAGTCTAAAAAACTCCCATGTGCACACAACAAGTACTCTGCTACCTGAGTAGCTGCTTCCTTTGTGTAGTATATCTCTGACTCCTCAGTGGGAGCCCTGCAATTCCACACCCGATCACCCAGGTCCAGAAATCTGTAGCCAAGACCATCACAGAGACGACGAAGTTGGTTGAGACTCTCCACGTGGCTCCATACCAAAGAACCCCCCATCAACTCTGGAAACAATGCTGCAAACTAAGAGTTCCATTTGCACACCACGTACGAGGTCAACAGCTTCACCACATCCGACAGCTACCTGTACGAACTGAAGGTGACCTCAGAACCCAAGTGACAGGTGTCGATGCTGCCGATGTGAGCCACAACTTGTAGATGACCGCACCCTGCAAGTTCTATAGCTGCAGGCAAGGCCTCCTACACATCTCAGATGAGGACCCTGTCAGACATACCGAGTGCAAGTTGGCTTTCTTTCTGGCCCTAACAGCTACCTGCCTAAGGAGGTCCATAACACATCTAATGAGCATACAACTTGGTACACTGCTGCAAACTCCACGTTTCGCTCAGCGGAGGTAGTATGAGAGGCAGTGGGATCATCTTCGCAGTGCGCTAGTAAGTACTCGAAATAAGCGTATACGATGAATGGGCAGTACTCCTGACGGTGACATTCTTAAACTTTAAAAACTTTTTATCCTAGGTAGGTATTTAGATGCATACCAGTTTCCCGGCTCAAGCAGTCAATCAGGCGTTTTACTTTATACTTGCTGCCAGAAAACGAGTAGAGGCATCTTGAGTAAGAATGCTGTTTATGTTCTTTTTACTCAATTGGGCGAAGAGTAGGTAGGTCATATTTTCGATCCAGACTTAGTGTTACTTCCCACCGTCGGAGAATAGCAAGGGATCTACATGTTTGGGTTTCTGACCTGCTAATTTGGAAAAGTAGAGGGATCCACCTAATTTATGCTTCACTTCTTTCTGCACAGTGTGCTCCTCCTCATCTTCTTCTGGTTTGCTTTTGTCTACCTCCATGCTGTAAACGTGAACTGAATAATAAGGCTTCTGTCTCTCTAATTCTGGTATATCTTGGTGGTTTATGGGAATGGAGATGCCACTGAAGTTACGATGCCTCCAGACATTAGATGTTTTACATGTATCGACAAGCACTGCATGAGTTGGATAATTTTTACCACAAGCCGGAAGCGATCTTGCAAACAAGATTAATTTCTACAATTAGTATTCTGGAAATTAATACATGACCTGTCGCCAGTAATATGTTTTCGAAGAGAAATGAAACTGGACTCCCGATTAACTGGGTCAAAACATGTGAGTACATATCGAGGTGGAGTCAGCTGAGCATTTTACCAGACCCCCTTTCCTGCATTTTTGGACAAAGGCTCAGTAAGACACTCTTGATAAAAGTTCTGAACCACTCTAAAACTGACTCACACCGTGATATCACACCACTTTTGCACAAAATTTTGACAGTGCTGTTTTCCTCAGAATCACTGCCTTCTTCGGCATTGGGGTGCGTGAGCTCTGTCTTCCATATAGTGGCAAGATACCACAGATTATTGATGATTTTGGAAAGCTCCCTTTCCAAAATGGCCTAGTAGGCATTGGGGAAACTGACGATCTCGGTCGTCTGCATCTGTGTTATCAATGAGATCTTGCAAGATCATGTTCCCAAAATCTCGAGCAACCCCAGAGGAGTCCAGTGTGGCTGCATGATTTACCTGTTGATCCCTAACAGAGCAGGCCATGGGGTTACTGCTAGGTACAGACGAATGATGATGTCGGTATGGTCCAGGGTTCGATGGACTGGGCTGGGGTAAATGAACACATCATCCTCGATGAGCCCACTCACTGTGAATATATCATCATTGACAGGCCAAGCTGGTATGATGAGCACATCATAGTGGGGCCCAGTCACGTTGTCGAGGAGCGTGTGGGAACATCATCGACGGACCACCTCACGGCGAGTGCCTCTTCATCGAGGGACCCAGCTGGAGTGAAGAATGCACCACCATCAGGTGCAGCTGATAATGTTTTGCTGGTGTAAGCCTGCCTACAGACGGTTCAATTACTCCTGCAAAGGAAGATGCAACTTTGATAAGTATCCTGTGTGCAAAACAAATACACAATAAGCATATGCATCCGTTAATAATAATTTCCGATACTTACATTGATGTTCATCGACGTTACTGTAACCAAAAAGGTATTTTAGCCATTCATTGTCATTATCATTCAGCATATTATTCACGAATCCTAATAAATTTTTTGTTCAATTCAGCATAAACATTTTTTTCCATATTCTCATCAAGCGCATTCAGAAAAAAAACAAGAATACGCATTATAAGTGTTGCATGCAAGCGTAAATCATCTGTAGAAGAAGAAGAAGAAGTGAAAGAAGAAGTAATACTATTTACATATATGATTCTCCACAATAAGAACAAAACCCCATGACCTTTGGATTGTCAATTGCGACTGTTGGGAGAGATTAATTTCATGTAGCATGCTGTTATTCCACTAACATCTAGCATTCAGATCACCATTATAAGCATTGTTTGCAAATGTAAATCATTAAATAAAAAACAATTTTCCATAACACTCACAGATACACTGAAGAGGCAAAAAAAAAACTGGTACACCTGCCTAATATCGAGTAGGGTCCCCGCGAGCACGCAGAAGCGCCGCAACACGACGCGGCATGGACTCAAATAATGTCTGTAGTAGTGCTGGAGGGAACTGAAACCATGAATCCTGCAGGGCTGTCCATAAATCCGCAAGAGTACGAGGGGGTGGGGATCTCTTCTGAACAGCGCGCTGCAAGGCATCCCCGATAAGGTTAATAATGTTTATGTCTGGGGAGTTTGGTGGCCAGCGGAAGCGTTTAAACTCAGGAGAGTGGAGCCACTCTGTAACATTATGGGCGTGTGGAGTTCGCATTGTCCTGCTGGAATTGCCCAAGAGCGTCGGAATGCACAATGGGCATGAATGGATGCAAGTGGTCAGACAGGATGCTTAGGTACGTGTCACCTGTCAGAGTCGCATCTAGATGTATCAGGGGCCCCATATCACTCCAACTGCACACGCCCCACACCATTACGGAGCCTCCACAAGCTTGAGCATTCCCCTGTTGATATGCAGGGTTCATGGATTCATGAGGCTGTCTCCATACCCACATACGTCCATCCGCTCGCTACATTTTTGAATGAGACTCGTCCGACCGGACAACATGTTTCCATTCATCAACAGTTCAATGTCGGTGTCGACGGGCCTAGGAGAGGCGTAAAGCTTTGTGTCGTGCACTCATCAAGGGTGCACGTGTGGGCCTTCGGCTCCGTAAGCCTATATCGATGATGTTTCGTTGAACGGTTCGCACGCTGACACTTTGTGATGGCCCAGCATTGAAATCTGCAGCAATTTGAGGAAGGGTTGCACATCTGGCACGTTGAACGATTCTCTTCCGTCGTCGTTGGTCCCGTTCTTGCAGGATCTTTTTCCGGCCGCAGCGACGTCGGAGATTTGATGTTTGCCGGATTCCTGATATTCACGATACACTCGTGAAATGGTCGTACGGAAGAATCCCCACTTCATCGCTACCTCGGATATGCTGCGTCCCGTCGCTCGTGCGCCGAGTATATAACTCCACTTTCAAACTCACTTAAATCTTCATAACCTGCCACTGTAGCGACAGTAACCGACCTAAGAACTGCGCCAGACGCTTGTTACCTTATATAGACGTTGCCGACCGCAGCGCCGTATTCTCCCTCTTTACATATATCTGTATTTGAATACGCATGCCTATACCAGTTTCTCTGGCGTTTCAGTGTATGTACATGGATGTAGATATGTATACTTACGTCTACCTTCCTACGAATCATTCATCAAGAAAGCAATAGTTCTATCATTAAAGAATGATGACAGTATGCTTGCAGCTTCTTGCGATGATTGGGACAGAATAATTGCATCCTGCATAATGTTAGCCCGCTCACCTATAGATATAATAGCATTCAGATCACCTAGAAGAAAAAAAGAAAGCATCTCATAATAAGCATTGCTTGCAAGGGTAAATCATTGTTTTTTTTTAAATATTCAAACCCACACATACATATACAGATACAAATAAGTATACTTACATGCACCTTCCTGCGAATCATGCATCATGAAAGACACAGTTTCATCATTAAAGAACGGTGATGATACGCTTATGACCTCGTCGTCATCTCCTCACAAACAAGAGTGCTTGCTCACTTCATAACGATTAGGGCACTCAGACTGGAGCCTCATACTGATGCAGTAACGATGAGTAACGATCGAACTGTAGTGGACTGCAACAGTTCAACACAGGTTATTTACAGTCGACGCCAGCGTACCTGCTGCAACTTGCAGTTAGAATGATGCTGAAGACGAAACTGCCAGCCTCTGCCTATCACCACCGTGCGTGTGTGCGCGCGCGCGTGTGTGTCTGTGTGTGTGTGTGTGTGTGTGTGTGTGTGTGTGTGTGTGTGAAAAATACTTAATATGTAAACGGAAGCTGTCGAGACCTGAATGGGTGAATGGGTATAAGCATGTAACATTACACCGACAGACCACGTAGTTTTTTCCGTGTGTGTGTCATGTACAGGGTGTTTCAAAAATGACCGGTATATTTGAAACGGTAGTAAAAACTAAACGAGCAGCGATAGAAATACACCGTTTGTTGCAATATGCTTGGGGCAACAGTACATTTTCAGGCAGACAAACTTTCGAAATTACAGTAGTTACAATTTTCAACAACAGATGGCGCTGCGGTCTGGGAAACTCTATAGTACGATATTTTCCACATATCCACCATGCGTAGCAATAATATGGCGTAGTCTCTGAATGAAATTACTCGAAACCTTTGACAACGTGTCTGGCGGAATGGCTTCACATGCAGATGAGATGTACTGCTTCAGCTGTTCAATTGTTTCTGGATTCTGGCGGTACACCTGGTCTTTCAAGTGTCCCCACAGAAAGAAGTCACAGGGGTTCATGTCTGGCGAATAGGGAGGCCAATCCACGCCGCCTCCTGTATGTTTCGGATAGCCCAAAGCAATCACACGACCATCGAAATATTCATTCAGGAAATTAAAGACGTCGGCCGTGCGATGTGGCCGGGCACCATCTTGCATAAACCACGAGGTGTTCGCAGTGTCGTCTAAGGCAGTTTGTACCGCCACAAATTCACGAAGAATGTCCAGATAGCGTGATGCAGTAATCGTTTCGGATCTGAAAAATGGGCCAATGATTCCTTTGGAAGAAATGGCGGCCCAGACCAGTACTTTTTGAGGATGCAGGGACGATGGGACTGCAACATGGGGCTTTTCGGTTCCCCATATGCGCCAGTTCTGTTTATTGACGAAGCCGTCCAGGTAAAAATAAGCTTCGTCCGTAAACCAAATGCTGCCCACATGCATATCGCCGTCATCAATCCTGTGCACTATATCGTTAGCGAATGTCTCTCGTGCAGCAATGGTAGCGGCGCTGAGGGGTTGCCGCGTTTGAATTTTGTATGGATAGAGGGGTAAACTCTGGCGCATGAGACGATACGTGGACGTTGGCGTCATTTGGACTGTAGCTGCAACACGGCGAACGGAAACCCGAGGCCACTGTTGGATCACCTGCTGCACTAGCTGCGCGTTGCCCTCTGTGGTTGCCGTACGCGGTCGCACTACCTTTCCAGCACGTTCATCCGTCACGTTCCCAGTCCGCTGAAATTTTTCAAACAGATCCTTTATTGTATCGCTTTTCGGTCCTTTGGTTACATTAAACCTCCGTTGAAAACTTCGTCTTGTTGCAACAACACTGTGTTCTAGGCGGTGGAATTCCAACACCAGAAAAATCCTCTGTTCTAAGGAATAAACCATGTTGTCCACAGCACACTTGCACGTTGTGAACAGCACACGCTTACAGCAGACTGCGTTGTCTTCTATATCTTTCACATCACTTGCAGCGCCATCTGTTGTTGAAAATTGTAACTACTGTAATTTCGAAAGTTTGTCCGCCTGAAAATGTACTGTTGTCCCAAGCATATTGCAACAAATGGTGTATTTCTATCGCTGCTCGTTTAGTTTTTATTGCCGTTTCAAATATACCCGTCATTTTTGAAACACCCTGTATGTGTGTGTCATGTATGTGTGTATGTATGTATGTATGTGTGTGTGTGTGTGTGTGTGTGTGTGTGTGTGAGAGAGAGAGAGAGAGAGAGAGAGAGAGAGAGAGAGAGAGAGAGAGAGAGAAAGGGAAAGGGATATAATATCTTACCACATGTGGAGGAAGCATACATAATATTACGCCAATAGATTATGCGTCTTTTTAGGTTGGAGCAATAATATGTTGACAGGAAGACGTCGACGCGTGTCGTGCGCTGCTTTCTGATATCTGACGCGTCGCGCTCTGGGAACGTACGCGTGTCGCGGACGCATCGATTTTGGTATCGGAGCGGTCGCTGCAGTAGGTGACAGACACCAACCAGTGTGCGTGGCCCACAACTCACAAGGCAATGTGATACTCACAAGGAAATGTGATACAAAGACTATACATCTTACTACATTTCATAACTGAAATAAAATTCTTCACGTTCACTTTTGAATACTGGAAAGTCATTTCGCAGTGTCCCTTTTGACATGTATACTTCTGGATATAATACAGACTAGTACATCTCACTGAAAACTCTCTTTTCTTATCCCCGTGTTTCTCTCTTCAAAATAGTACGTCCCAATAAAGATTTACATAAATTAGCGAACCATCTATTAACTGCTCTAATAAGATTGGATTTGACTCTTTTGAGTGTGTCTATGAATCTTATTTCCCATAGCTGGATATTCGTAACATACAGCGTCAGTCCTGGTCGGAACAGTGTTCTGTGCAGTTACGAGCTCATTATGTCAGAGCTACGTGAATTCGAAAGTGGGTGAATTGTTGGTGATAGTTCACAACACGACCGAGAGTATTTGTTGTGTGATCGTGACAGATTGTCGTTGAAGGGGCTGGCTCTGATCACTATGGGACTTAACTGCTGAGGTCATCAGTCCCCTAGAACTTAGGACTACTTAAATCTAACTAACCTTAGGACATCACACACATCCATGCCCGAGGCAGGATTCGAACCGGCGTTGAAGGGGACTGAGACGAAAAATAAGAGGATGGCGACTCCAAAAGTCACAGCAGAACTGAATGTCGCACCTGTGAACCCTGACAGCACCAAAAATAACGCCAAGGCAGCTCCATAAGCATGGAATTGCAGGACGAAATTGACTTCCAGAACCACTCATAAGTGGCGCAAATACCAGTAACAGGAAAAAACTGGTGCCGAAGCCATAAAACGTAGACTATGGAGCAATGAAAGAAAGTCATTTCGTCGGATGAGTGTTGTTTCGCAGTATTTCCAAATTCTGGCCGAGTTAACGCCCCTAGAGTGAAGGGTACGGTCGTGAGAGCTCCCTCCGTAAGAATCTGGCGCATTAAACGGCGTAATTGAGCTATACGTTTTTACATTAGGACGAAACCAGTTCTTCAAACATTATTATTATTATTATTATTATTATTATCACAATTATCATCATCAATTCCTTCTATTACACAAATCTTGTAGTTTTAGGGTATACAGGGTGAATCACTTAAAAAATTTACACTGCAGACATCGCGAAAATGGAAAGTGCCATTGCTGTGTGTTTTTCACAGAATGAATTGGTAGTCCGGGGCTCATATTGTTGGTCAATCGACAGATGGTTATAATACTTAAAAAGTGTATTTTTTGTGCAAACAAACGCTTTTAAAATGAAATAATGCCTGTTCACATTAAGAAACTAAAAGTAGGATGAATTACAATGCCAGAAATGTTATGCAATGTTTTTTGCAGGTTTCTAGTGCAAATCTTTTACGAGATATCATATTTTGAAAAGTTCCCACGCCGCCATTTATACAATACCCGTGGTAGCATGCACTAAAGAACAACAAAGGTGCATACATTAATTATGTGGATTCTGACTGGTAACGAGACAACTGATCATCACAGGTTGTGTTCAAAATGACCACCGGCAGCGTCAATACACGCTTACAGACTGGTATGGAACGACTGCTGCACACGTGCTAGCATTTCAACGAAGATGCCGAGCAGGCTGTAGTAATACATTGTTGCCCGCCCGGTTGGCCGTGCGATCTAACGCACGGCTTTCCGGGCGGGAAGGAGCGTCTGGTTCAAAAAATGGCTCTGAGCACTATGGGACTTAACTCCTGACGTCATCAGTCCCTTAGAGCTTAGAACTACTTAAACCTAACTAACCTAAGGACATCACACACATCCATGCCCGACACAGGATTCGAACCTGCGACGGCAGCGGTCGCGCGGTTCCAGACTGTAGCGCCTAGAACCACTAGGCCACCTGGAGCGCCTGGTCCCCGGCACGAATCCGCCCGACGGACTTGTGTCGAGGTCCGGTGAGCCGGCCAGTCTGTGGACGGTTTTTAGGCGGTTTTCCATCTGCCACGGCGAATGCGGGCTGGTTCCCCTTATTCCGCCTCAGCTACACTATGTCGGCAATTGCTGCGCAAAAAGTTCTCCACGTACGCGTACATCACCATTACTCTACCACGCAAACATAGGGGTTACACTCGTCTGGTGTGAGACGATCCCTGGGGGGTCCACCGGGGGCCGAACCGCACAATAACCCTGGGTTCGGAGTGGGGCGGCGGAGGGGTGAAATGAACTGCGGTAGTCGTCGTGGGGTTGTGGACCACTGCGGCTTCGGCGGAGACGGAGCCTCTCCGTCGTTTCTAGGCCACCGGTTAACATACAATACATCGCTGCATATCGTCGGGTGTACGAGGATCGCCCGGAAAGTAATGCACCGCATTTTTTCTTCACCTATTCTTTATTGAACGTAATGAGAATTACACACACGAAAGAATGGTGTTTTATCTACACACCCTATTTTTCCACGTAATCTCCATCCCGTTCTATGGCCTTCCTTCAGCGCGAAAGGCCGGCCGGTGTGGCCAAGCGCTTCTAGGCGCTTCAGTCTGGAACCGCGTGACCGCTACGGTCGCAGGTTCGAATCCTGCATCGGGCATGGATGTATGTGATGTCCTTAGGTTAGTTAGGTTTAAGTAGTTCTAAGTTCTAGGGGACTGATGACCTCAGATGTTAAGTCCCATAGTGCTCAGAGCCATTTGAACCATTTTTCAGCGCGAAACAGGGGCGTGTATGCCCTGTCGGTACAAATCCTTGTCCTGGTGGCGAAGCCATTGCTTCACTGTGGGAATCACCTGTCACAATCCGTGACAAGTAGGCCTCCCCATCAGCTGCAAAACGTTGCAACAAATCAAGACAAATATTTTTTCTGTGCGATTTGTGATCCACCGTTAGACATCGCGCGACCCATCTTGCACACACTTCTGAATATCCAAGAGTCCGGATAATGGCATCCACACTTTCTTAGCTAATTGACAGATGCAGTGCCAACTGCCAAGTCGTAATGCGTCTGTCCTCGCGAATGACAACATCAGCTCGCTGCAACATATCAGGTGTGACAGTAGTGGATGGTCTCCCCGACCACTGCAAATCGTTGAGCTCCGCCGAACCGGCTTCTGATGACCTCACCTTTCAAGCCCAGAGACTAACTGTACTTCTGTAGACAGCAGATGCTCCATAGACTTTGCACAAGCGTTTGTGAGTATTCCCTACAGTTTCTTTCCCTGCAGTGAGAAATTCAATGATGGCACGTTACTTGTAACGTACATCACCTACAGACGCCATTTTGAAATTGTGCTGCAACTACGCTATCTGTCGCAAGTGACGGAAGCTTGGCGGGCTCACTCAAGACACTTCAAGTAACACTCACGTTTCCCATTCGTAGCATTGTTTTCGTCTGAGAAAAAAAGATACGGTGCATTACTTTCTGGGCATCCCTCGTAGTTCGTATGTCCTTGTAGACAGCGTCTTTCATCTTTCCCTACAGAAAAAACTCTTGAGGCGTCAAATCAGGGGAAGGGCCAGCCAATTATAGGTCCTCTGCTTCCAGTCCAACGATTTCGAAACAATTCGTGAAGACATGCTGTAGTACTTTCTGCATTATGGGCTGGACAGCCACCCTCCTAGTTTGCAGAAGAACGTCTTCTGGCACCGTACAAGATGGTCTGTTAGGAAGCTCCGGTACTTAAACGTTCGGTCTATAAAAACAGGCCTATGAGCTGATGGTTCACTGTCCCATACAACTCGTTTACGCCCCATGGACGCTGACGTGCCGCCTGACGAAGCCAATGGCCATTGTCAACAGATCAGTAATAAATTCGGTGGTTTTCCTGGCTGTGATTGGTAAATGTAGCTTCATCACTAAGCAAGATACATGATACATCTGGAAAAAATTGAAATTTGCGGTAAGTTCTTATGGAACCAAAGTGCTGAGGTCATCGGTCCCTAAGTCTACACACTACTTAATCTAACTTAAACTAAATTACGCTATGGACAACACATACACCCATGCCCGAGGGAGGACTCGAACGTCCAACGGGGGCAGCGGCAGGGACCTTGACAAGGCCCCTAGACCACGCGGCTACCGCGCGGCATACATCTGGAGTATCTTGCCGTAGTGCCCATGTACAGAAATTAACACGATTATCATAATCGTTTCCATGCAGCTCTTGATGGAGAGAGATGTGATAAGCATGGAATCTAAGTCAATGGACAGTGCGTAGGACACTTGCCTGTCTCGTGCCGCCGGCCGGTGTGGCCGAGTGGTTCTAGGTGCTTCAGTCTGGAGCCGCGCGACCGCTACGGTCGCAGGTTCGAATCCTGCCTCGGGCATGGATGTGTGTGATGTCCTTAGGTTGGTTAGGTTTAAGTAGTTCTAAGTTCTAGGGGACTGATGACCTCAGATGTTAAGTCCCGTAGAGCTCAGAGCCATTTTTTTTTTTTTTTTTTTTTTTTTTTTTTACCTCGTGCCACTTCCTCTTGCAATTTCGCGGGAGCTAACGTGCGGATCAACAGCAACAGAAACAAAAACATATCTCCCCCCCCCACTTTCTGTCGTCCATGTTTCTTCCGGTTACGTTGTCTTCTTGTTCCACTACCACTTTCTCGTAACTGGTTGAACAGGTTGACAAATAATTGCCGAAATGGTTGACGTCTATTGGGATATCTTGCCGCATACACCGTACAAGAAAGAACTGCACTCTTCCTGCACTCTCCATACACCATGTGCACATCGGCGTTTCCTGAATTGGTAAATTCCATCATCTACTCACGACCTACTGCTTGGACTGTCACACACTGACTGACTAGCAAGTCGCAATGCATTCAAGGAATACACAAGTACACTGTAAGCAAACATAACAACATCGCACATAGAAACTACGCAGACTGAATGGCACAAACAAGTGTCGGTGTAGCACCTTTGCACAATACGACAGTTCGTGAACGATTCGCATTAGATTCCTCCACAAATACCACTGACACTCTAATTTTCCCTAATTTTAGTTTGTCGGTGTCAACAGGTAGTGTTCCATTTAAAAAAAAAGTGGACGTTTGCACAACAGATACGACTTATAAGTATTATTATAATCTATTGACTGGCTAACAAGACGAGCCCCTGACTATCAATCCGATCTGTGGAGACCGCACATCAATAGCACTTTCCATTTGCGCAATACTTGCAGTGCAAGTTTGAGATGATTCACCCTGTATATACGAAGCTTTATCACCCGTAGTTGGACTGTATTCTGTGTTATTAACATACGAGAAAGTACCAATGGATGTCATCGTTGTTAGGTTGACACGGAGTAATTATTTTTTTTAAAAAATTGGCCTATCCCTCCAATTTACAATTGCCGGCCGGGGTGGCCGAGCGGTTCTAGGCGCTACAGTCTGGAACCGCGCGACCGCTACGGTCTCAGGCTCGAATCCTGCCTCGGGCATGGATGTGCGTGATGTCCTTAGGCTAGTTAGGTTTAAGTAGTTCTAAGTTCTAGGGGACTAATGACCTCAGAAGTTAAGTCCCATAGTGCTCAGAGCCATTTGAACCAATTTGCAATTATTATGACCTGTCCAACAGTTTGCCAATTTTTATGGCCAATTTTCCAATTTCCGGATTTAGTTTCTCATCAATTTGCCAGTTTTACGACCTGTCTTGCTGATTTGCCAGTACTACCAGATTCGGCGTTACTGGAATGACATTTGCTGCCATTCTTTTAGAATTTGAAATGCAGAAAAAAATAAATAATTGGGAAGAACCAAATACGGAAGCAAAGTCATGCTTTGTAATGAATATCTTGGTGCCTACCGCCTTACTGGGAAAATTGTCTACCATTTTTCAGAATATGCCATGACGTCATTAATTTGTACACACTGTAATGTCAAAGTATTTTACGTTAATATTTACCACCATTCGAAGCTATAAAATTCGACTGTAAACAAGGTATTGGAAAGATAACAGAAGTGTTCCGTAGGCTCCTTGAGGAGCGAAGAGTTCGTAATTATTGTAAAGAAGCACAAGTCATTCCCGTTTTCAAGTAGGTTCGTAGGACAGACGCAAAAAAGCATAGACCTTTTCTCTGAAATCGGTCTGTTGTAGAATTTTGAAACATGTTTTATTTTCGAGGAGTATGACATTTCTGGAGACCGAAAATCTCCTTTGTACGACCCAACATCGGTTCTGAAAAGAAGAGTCGTGTGAAACTCAGTTCGCTCTGCCCGTCCTCGAGATTCAGATAGCAGTAGAAACAGGCACCCAGCTAAATGCTGGTTTCCCTGACTTCCGGAAGACGTTCGATTTAGTTCCGCACTGACGCCTAACGAACGAAATACGAGCGTACGGAATACCAGACCAACTGTGTGGATGAGTTGAAGAGTTTCTAGCAAACAGAACACAGCATGTCATTCTGAACGGAGAGAGTTCTTCAGACGTGAAAGTAGCTTCGGGCGTGCCCCAAGAGATTTTTATGCCACCATTATTTTCCACAATATAAATGAGGCGCTGAGAAACATAAGGGTCTAAACCATACCATCATCGATTGTGAGACTGTAGCAACTATTCATTCTTCTAACATCTGTTGATCGTATGGCAAGTCAGATTTATATGTGTTACAGGACCACATTGTATATACGAGCATTCACGACAAGCTGTCAAACTGGTTTCCCTGACATTCTCTTAAATGTGGGCTCGACGACAGTGTGCTTTAGACCTTTATGATTCTCAGCGTCTCATATAAATAACACCGTAGACAACGTCTAAAGTTCCATGACACTTCTCGCGAATGATGCTGTTGTACACAGAGAAGTCGCAACGCTAGAAAATTGTTTCGAAATGCAGGATCGACGTTTGGTGCAGTGAGTGGCAATTGACCCTCAACATAAACAAATGTAACATAATGCGACTACATAGACAGAAAGACCCTTTATGGTATGGTGACGTGATTTTACTTCCGTAAAATACAAGAGCTATTCGGAAAGTAAGGAGCGATAGATCGCGAAATGGAACGGTTTCATTTGCAGCAGCTGCCTACACCTCCGATTTAGATATCTGTCGTAACGTTGTACCAACTTTCGAACACCCTTGTCATACAAAGCAACCTCCTATACTTTCCAACAATTTTCTACGCTGAATTGCAGCTCCTTGTCTATTTCAAAATGTTGTCTTCATAGTCAGCAGTTCATTTGAGCAGAAATGAAAATCAGAGCGAGTCAAGTCCGGGCTGTATGGTGAGTGACCAAATACCTCCCATTGAAAACGCTGCAGGAGCATCCTCACTGCCCCTGCAGTGTGCGGCTGAGAACTGTCATCAAAAAGGAAATACAGGACAGTTACGTTACGTGGGGTTGCATAAAATCAGGCGAAATCTCATGGCGAGCACTCATACTTGGAGGGAGACACTATCTTCTAGGCATCTTCAAGCGCTCATTTTGCGTTTAGTAGTGAGAGAAGCGATGTGACGCTATCTACGAGCATACTAGAGACAGAGACCAACACATCTGTGTAAAGCCTCATGGGATTTTCATTGTGATTTCCATTTCGCGACCGGTCGTTCCTTACTTTCCGAATAGCCCTCGTACCTAGGGGTGTGCTTACGGAGCGATTTGAATTGCAGCGACCACTTAAAATGAATCGCATGTAAGGCAAATGCCAGACTGAGATTCAATGAAGAATCTTCAGGAAATGTAGTCCATCAACAAAGGAAGTAGCTTACAAAACACTCAATCGACGAGTGCTTGAATACTGCTCGTCAATCTGTGATCCATAACAGATGGGGCTGATAGTGGAAATAGAGAACATCCAAAGAAGAGCAGTGTATTTGGTTACAGGTTCATTTAGCATGAGCGAAAGCGTCACAGAGATTCCCAGCCAACTCCAGTGGCAGACGCTGCAAGAGAGGCGTTCTGCATCACGGTATTGTCTACTGTTAAAGTTGTGAGAGTGTGCGTTCCCAGAATAGTCAACCGATATATTTCTTTCATTTACGTGTATACAGCAAAAAGACCGTGAAGATAAAATCAGAGAGGTTCGAGCCCTCACGGAGGCTTGCCGGTAATCGTTCTTCCAGCGAACCGTAGGCGACTGGAACAGGAAAAGTGGGGAGTGACACTGGTACACAAATAGTGTAGCAGTGTTGGCTGCGTTATGCCACTGGGTGGGCTCAACCTCCTGTCAGGAAGGGAGTTCTTCCTCCGCCCACATGGTCCCTTTCCTTGCATATCTACATCTACATCTACATGGATACTCTGCAATTCACATTTAAGTGCCTGGCAGAGGGTTCATCGAACCACCTTCACAATTCTCTATTGTTCAATCTCGTATAGCGCGCGGAAAGAATGAACACCTATATCTTTCCGTACGAGCTCTGATTTCCCTTATTTTATTTTGGTGATCGTTCCTCCTTATGTAGGTCGGTGTGAACAAAATATTTTCGCATTCGGAGGAGAAAGTTGGTGATTGGAATTTCGTGAGAAGATTCCGTCGCAACGAAAAACGCAGTTCTTTTAATGATGTCCAGCCCAAATCCTGTATCATTTCTGTGACACTCTCTCCCATATTTCGCGATAATACAAAACGTGCTGCCTTTCTTTGAACTTTTTCGATATTTTCCGTAACTCCTATCTGGTAAGGATCCCACACCGCGCAGCAGTATTCTAAAAGAGGACGGACAAGCGTAGTGTAGGTAGTCTCCTTAGTAGATCTGTTACATTTTCTAAGTGTCCTGCCAATAAAAAGCAGTCTTTGGTTAGCCTTCCCCACAACATTTTCCATGTGTTCCTTCCAATTTAAGTTGTTCGTAATTTTTATACCCAGGTATTTAGTTTAGTTTACGGCTTTTAGATTAGACTGATTTATCGTGTAACCGAAGTTTGAGTTCCTTTTAGCACTTTTGTGAATGACCTCACACTTTTCGTTATTTAGGGTCAACTGCTACTCTTCGCACCATGCAGATATTGTTTATAAATCGTTTTGCAGTTTGTTTTGATCTTCTGATGACTTTATTAGTCGATAAACGACAGCCTCATCTGCAAACAACCGAAGACGGCTGCTCAGATTGTCTCTAAAAGCGCCACTATAGAGAAGGAACAGAAAAGGGCCTATAACACTACCTTGGTGAACGCCAGAAATCACTTCTGTTTTACTCGATGACTTTCCGTCAATTACTACGAACTGTGACCTCTCCGACAGGAAATCACAAATCCAGTCACATAACTGAGACGATATTCCATAAGCACTCAATTTCACTACGAGCCGCTTGTGTGGTACAGTGTCAAAAGCCTTCCGTAAATCCAGAAATACGGAATCGATCTGAAATCCCTTGTCAATAGCACTCAACACTTCATGTGAATGAAGAACTAGTTGTGTTTCACAGGAACGATGTTTTCTAAACCCATGTTGACTGTGTGTCAATAAACTGTTTTCTTCGAGGTAATTCATAATGTTCGAACACAATATATGTTCCAAAATCCTGCTGCATGTCGACGTTAACGATATGGGCCTGTAATTTAGTGGATTACCCCTACTACCTTTCTTGAATATTGAGAGTTATGACGCGTGTGTATTTGTAGAGTACAGATGGGTATAATGGAACGCGTTTATAGTGTCGTGTTATGTTTGTGTCGTGTGATGGTGATGAGAGAAAGGAAACCCGGTGCTGGCACATAGCCTACCCCTCTCGAATACCATAAACGGGGCCGCAGAGCTTAACGTACCTACCCAACTGACGGATCACCATCAACAGTGCTACATCCCTTCCATTCATGAGACAATGCGGATAGGTTTGGGATTTTCTCCAGGGCATTGGTGCGAAGGCTGGTGACTAGGAACTTTACCTGACCACCTCTCCTGTCCTCGTGGGCCAAATACTGGCAGCGAAAATATTCCACCGCCACGATTCGAACCAGCTTACCTCTCCGAGTTGAGCACCGCTGCACAGGCGTGCGTTGGCGACCTCAGCTGTGGACGCGGGTGCTGGTTATCATTATTGTATATTAATATGAAAAGATTAACTGAGAACTCTTTGTATTCGACCGTAGGTACATGAAACACCGACATCTTCGCCAGCCTGAATCTACGACTCAGTCTTTTCCTGTTCTTTCGTAAGAGCATGCTGGGAGATCCCGAAGTTTGCCTTCAGACTTTACATTATTTATTTTTAGTTTACGAAAACCCGTTAAAAGTAAATAAAGGCAATACCTGTTTTGCCACACGCGTTTCACCTCAATTTCGTAAGTCATTATCAGTAACCTGAAATAATACACATATTCATTTATATGCAGCACTTTCAATTTACATTTTCTGCTGCTGTACATTAAGTTATAAATAGTTCTGACACAGGCACCTTTTATTCAGTATATGTTTTATTGCTTACTACATGTTGATTATTATATTCAAAAACCCATAGCAGACGATAAGCATCTGATAAACGACAAGATACATATAAACAACAACGCACTACTAAACCTGACCAAAGAGCTGACACACACACACACACACACACACACACACACACACACACACACACACACACACACAAAGTGTAACCTTTGACCATAAACATCACAAAATAAATCCCACAGTTAGCAACAATTCATAACACAAACAAGTTACCATGGCGGAAGCATTTGTTTGAAGTGTGCGTCCTGTGCTGATAATCGTAAAATGGTGCTTGTGGTGCTTTAGTGCTACAGGGATGAAAACAGCTTACTAGCAATACAGCAAGAGCATATCTACGACAACATCAAAAATGGTTCAAATGTCTCTGAGCACTATGGGACTCAACTGCTGAGGTCATTAGTCCCCTAGAACGTAGAACTAGTTAAACCTAACTAACCTAAGGACATCACACACATCCATGCCCGAGGCAGGATTCGAACCTGCGACCGTAGCGGTCTCGCGGTTCCAGACTGCAGCGCCAGAACCGCGCGGCCACTTCGGCCGGCCGACAACATCAGCACACATAGTAATTAATAAAACATATTGAGTGAAAAGTGCCTACCTCATAACTGTAACTTACATGTACAATAGCAGAATACGTATTTTGAAAGCCATGCATACAAATTTAAATGTTTATCTATTTCAGGCCGCTGACGATGCCTTCATAAATTGAGGCAAAACGCGTGTGGCAAAATAAATATTTCCTTTATTCAGTTCTAACAGGTAAATAGTTTGGACAAGAAGAGAATAGAAGCTTTTGAAATGTGGTGCTACAGAAGAATGCTGAAGATTAGATGGGTAGATCACATAACTAATGAGGAAGTATTGAATAGGATTGGGGAGAAGAGAAGTTTGTGGCACAACTTGACCAGAAGAAGGGATCGGTTGGTAGGACATGTTCTGAGGCATCAAGGGATCACCAATTTAGTATTGGAGGGCAGCGTGGAGGGTAAAAATCATAGGGGGAGACCAAGAGATGAATACACTAAGCAGATTCAGAAGGATGTAGGTTGCAGTAGGTACTGGGAGATGAAGAAGCTTGCACAGGATAGAGTAGCATGGAGAGCTGCATCAAACCAGTCTCTGGACTGAAGACCACAACAACAACAACAACAGGCACTCCCGACCTAAATATCATTAATATAATATTAACGATTAACAGATCGACATCAGAGTTGTTTCCCTTCATATCATAAGAACTGATACGTAATGTAATCGTATGGACGTTTCTTTGCATTAATAGGTGTTTCTAGTCCTTGCACTAGTTGTATAACTTGACAAGAGCCAACTAGATACTGCTGTAGTTTTATGAAATGAAACTCTCTGCATTATCCACCAGTAGTCAGACAGACAAACAGTGAACATAATAAGTAAATCATTAAAAGCGTGATATCAACAATACTAGTCATGCTACACTTTCCTGGGATGCAGGAAGTATTACTTGCGTGGTTTCAGGTGACTCGCCATCCAGGATAGCGTGCTTAACTTTGCAGACCAGTCGCAAATACGATTTGATATCACATGTGAACATAATCTATTTTATATAGCACGGTGTTTGCCTTATCCACTGCCCACAGGTTTTTGCTGAGCATCCGTAATAGGGATTCGGGGTCGAATCCTGGCCAAGCTATACTGTTTTAACTTGTCACATGCATTCATCGCAGTAAATAATGTGCAGAACTCTGAAGAACAATTCTAATTTCAGTTTATGTTATCTCGTTTCGTTCCTTATCTTATCAACACTTGTCTGCATAAAAAATTTCGTGCCACTGATGATCGTATCGTATGACCATTTTCAAAAAGTAATATAAAGTATGTACTATTTTCCTCAGAAATTATTCAAAAGATTTCTACAAAATTTTCTCTGTTTAATCTCTTTGCATATAGTATGCTCCTCTCATGAGGATTTTAGAATATATGGTATACGAGAATTTTAATAATTTTTAATTATAGGTCTGTACGTATAATAGAAAATTAATGCAACAGTACAAGCACTTTGCCCTATATCTCGGCTTACCCTCAGAATTTCAAAATTCTCTCTTGCGACAACATTTATCGGGTTTATAGAAGTAAGTGTACAAAACTTCGTAACTCTAGCTTTCATAGATTCTGAAAACAGGGTACATAAACATTGTAAACATAATTTTCGGCAAATGCAATTTAAAGGTCAAACTAACGTTTTTTCTTATGTCACTTCTTCAGATGGCCCCAGACTTGTACTCAGGGTCCTCTTTCCCTTCAAGGCTTTTCTTCTGGTTTCTTGTTTTTTGCTTTCAGTCCTTCATCAGGTCTTCAAATGACTTTTCACCTGCAGAGAGGCGCTGTACATCTATTTTTCTCAAGATTTCTTGTGTGAATTTTCCTATGTTAAAACCTGTTCTCTCTAAAACATTCATCTTCCCTACGCGCTCATCATTAAATACAAGAATTGTATCATAAGTTGCAATTCTGACAACTGTAGCAGATGAAAATGTGGTTTTAGAGCATCGTTTCCATATGCGTGAATTTAGAGACTCATTGCAATTCTGGATTTTGCCATGAACACACTTGTTTAGAAATTCAGTATCGGCCAGACACTTGTAAGTTGGACTTGACAACGCCCAGGATACATTTTGGAAGCCTTTACTTGTGAATGTAGGGCTTGTTATCCCTCTATGCCTGTTGATATTTACACCAACGAATGTCGCACAGATGATGAATGGGACGTTCATCTGTATTTTTCACGCAGTTAGGATGCGATTTAATCATTGAAACTTTGAGAAATTATTGTCCATGAGTCCTACTAGTAAATAAAAGTAAATTGAAAGCTGAAATTTTCGGTCATTGTCATGAACATCTCCCCTTTCATCAATAAGAGCGTTGCCGTGTTCCTGACTAGTTTCTGCATTTAACCAACAAGACTGGAGCATAGTCGGGTGGTCAGGAACTGATTCCCGTACCACCCAAAGTTTAGTAATCTTTCTTCAGGATTCGACCTGGCGACATTAAGACCGAGCGCGCCCTCAGTGGCGTGGACTAGTGATCTCTGCTGCGGAAGCGTGTAACTTAAACAACAGCTCACGTGAGCAAAAATGACACCTATTTTCTGAAAGAAGGTTCGGCAGTGAATCCCGTGGAACAAAATTACGTGAAATACAGATATTTCCCCTGTACCGGAAAAGTGATATCAACACACAGTACTGCGGTCGATGACCTTGTCCTACATCTTGAGCCTTCTGTAAACATCATGTAATGTGGTGGCACCGGACACCTGCTACGGTAGTTATCTTCATTACACACGTGTAGCCTCGGTTAGGAAATGCTGTTAAATAGCTTAGAGGAAGGCAAGAGATGGCTCGGTGCGCCTTCCGTGGCTTTCTACTGCCCATCGGACAAGGAAGCGCTTTCTCCGATGCTCGTTTCAAGGTTACTTTTACTTTTGTTGCCAATGTAATGACCACCTAGTAACCGCAGCGCGTTGCTCAACCTAATTCGTAAGAACTCAACATCATCATCCCAGGCATTAAGAGTAACACGGCACTTAGATAGGACAAACCGCAGTGTGAGTTCGACAGCAGACTTTAGTGTCCTTGCTCTTCTCTGTTTCCTATTTTTCTCCTTGTTCCTTTAATATCCACCAGTAGCAGTCGAAAAGAATCTTGTCACAAAAGAGTAATTTTGATTTTGCTTATATACATTAGGTGGCCATCAACGTCGCTATCCCAGCTCCAAGGCTATTTCTAAACTTTATTCTCCAAAACTGGTAGAAAATTTGCGTAATTATTTAAACTTTGTTTTCTACTTATTAATCTTCAAGTAAATAAGGAATAAATTTCTAAACTTTATTCTCCAAAACTGGTAGAAAATTTACGAAATTATTTAAACTTTGTTTTCTACTTATTAATCTTCAAGTAAATAAGGAAATACGATCAAAGTTTAACGTCTTATGGAAACCATGTCACTAGACAAGGAGCACTAACTCGGTTGAAAGACGGAGAGAAGATCACGATCTTGTCCTTGTTCAAGGAACTTTACAGACACTAAACTTACGTGATTCGACAAATTCACAGAAAAAGTAAGTCGGCCGTACTTCGTTCTGAACTCTCCTCGTACGAATACGATCCTATCTTCTCTGCCGGCTGCTGTGGCCGAGCGGTTCTAGGCGCTTCAGTCCGGAACTGCGCTGCTGCTACGGTCGCAGGTTCGAATCTTGCCTCGGGCATGGGTGTGTGTGATGTCCTAAGGCTGGTTAGATTTAAGTAGTTCTAAGTATAGGGGACTGATGACCTCAGATGTTAAATCCTATAATGCTTAGAGCCATTTGAACCATCTTCTCGCCTACTGTGTCCTCAATCTAGCTATGTTCGACATATCTGCTTTCTTTCCCCTCCCCCAATGAGCCTGAGTCTATTTCTCCGTCCCCTTCCCCCCCTCCACCATCTCCAACATACAGTGAGACGAAAAAAGTCATGAGATAGCGATATGCACATAGACTGACCATCCAGAACATTATGACCACCTACCGAATAGCTGGTATGTCCACCCTTGGCAAGGATATCAGCGACAACGTGTCGTGGCATGGAAACAATGAGGCCTTGGTAGGTCGCTGGAGGGAGTTGGCACCACATCTGCGGTTAATTCCCGTAATTTAAGGAAGGGGGCTATGAGCTCTGACGCCATGTGCAAATCACATCCCAGATATGTTCGCTTGGGTCCAGATCTGATGGGTTGGAAGGGGAGGGGGAGGCGGCACATGAATTGGAACTCGCCACTGAATTCCTCGAACCACTATAGCACCATCTTCGACTTTTGACATGGCGCATTATCCTGTTGAAAAATGTTTCCACCATCAGGAGACAGTGTAGTCATGAAATGGTGTACGTGGTCTGCATCCAACGTATGATACTCCTTGGCCGTCTTGGTGCCTTGCACGAGCTCCACTGGACCCATGGACGCCCACGTGAATGTTCCCCAGAGCATAAAGGAGCTGCCGCCAGGTTTCTCTGTCCCGCAGAACAGGTGTCAAAGCCGTTTCTCTAAAAGACGAAGGATTCGCGCCATCCCATCGGCATTACGAGTAAGGTATCGGGATTCGTCAGACCATGCCACGCTCTGCCACTGTGTCAACGTCCAGTACCGATGGCTACGTGCCCATTTCAGTCGTCGTTGCCAATATCATGCTATTAACATTGCCATATGCACGGGTTGTCGGCTGTGGAGGCCCATTGTTAGGAGTGTTCGGTGCACTGTGTGTTCAGACACATTTGTACTCTGCCCAGCATTTTAGTTCCGCCACAGTCTGCCGCCTGTTCTGTTTTACCAGTCTGCCCAGCCTACAGCGTCCGACATCTGTAATGAGGAGTGTCCGCCCTACCCCACGCCGTCTGCACGTGGTTTCACCTTCGTTTTGGCACGTGCTGAAGACACTCACCACAGCACTCCTCGAACACCTGACAAGTCGTGAAATTTCAGAAATGTTCGTGCCGAGCCTTCGGGCCATCACAGTCTACCGTCGGTCACACTCAGATAGATCGCGCGCCTTCCCAATTCTACCCACGGAAAGCACGTTCACTGATACTACATATGCCGTGCGTGTGTCTGACTGGCAGTTATTCGTCACCAGGTAACGCCGCTATCACCTGGACGGGTTTATATCGACAGGAGAACGGTGGTCATAATGTTATGGCTGATCAGTGTATACGGATAGCGGTAGTATCGCGAAAAAAGGTGTAAAAGGGCAGAGCATTGGAGAAGCCGTGATTTGTACTCAGGTGATTCATGTGAAAAGGTTTCCAACGTGATTAACAGACTTTGAACGCGGAACGGTAGATGGAGCTAGACGCATGGGGAAAATGGTTCAAATGGCTCTGAGCACTATGGGACTTAACATCATAGGTCATGAGTCCCCTAGAACTTAGAACTACTTAAACCTAACTAACCTAAGGACATCACACACATCCATGCCCGAGGCAGGATTCGAACCTGCGACCGTAGCAGTCGCGCGGTTCCGGACTGAGCGCCTAGAACCGCGAGACCACCGCGGCCGGCACGCATGGGGAATTCCATTTCGGAAATCCTTAGGAAATTCAATATTTTGAGATCCATAGTGTCAAGTGTGTGCCGAGATTACTAAATTTCAGTCATGACCTCTCATCACGGACAACGCAGTGGACGACGGCCTTCACGAAAGACAGAGAGCAGCGGCGTTCGTGCCGAGTTGTCAGAGCTAACAGTCAGCAACACTACGTGAAATAACCACAAAAATTAATATGGGATGTACGAAGAAAGTATCCATTTGGACAGTGCGGCGAAATTTGTCGTTAATTGCCTATGGCAGCAGACGAGCGACGCGAATGCCTTTATTAAGATTCGGCATTGCCTGTAGCCCCTCTTCTGGGCTCGTGACCATATCGGTAGGACCCTAGACCACTGTAAAACCGTGGCCTGGTTAGATGACTCCCGATTTCAGTTGTTAAGAGCTGATGGTAGGTTTTGAGTGTAGCACAGGCCCCACAAATTCATGGACCCTGGTTGACAATGAGGCACTATGCAAACTGGTTGTGGCTCCATAATGGTGTAGACTGTGTTTACATGGAATAAACTTGGACCTCTGGCCCAATTGAACCGAAAATTGACTGAAAATGGCTATTTTCGGCTACCTAGAGACCATTTGTAGCCATTGGTGGACTTCATGTTACCAAAAAATAATGGGAGACCCCAATTGTTCGCGATTGGTTTGAAGGACATTCTGACCAGTTCGAACGAATGATTTTGCCATCCAGATCACGCAACATGGATCCCACTGAACATCAATGGGACGTAATCGAGAGGTTAGTTAATGCACGAAATTCTGCACCGGCAACACTTTAGCAATTATGGACGGTTATAGTTGTAGTATGGCTCAGTATTTCTGCAGGGGACTTCCAACGATTTGTTGAGTTCATGACACGTCGAGTTGCTGCACTACGTCTGGAAAAAGGAGGACCGACACGATATTAGGAGGTATTCCATGACTTTTGTCACATCAGTGTGTACCTCTTTACAACAACGACGGCAGTTGCAGATGACAGCACTCTGATGTGTGGTTCTGAGTAGACATGACGGGTTGCTGACGCAACTACATACACTCCTGGAAATTGAAATAAGAACACCGTGAATTCATTGTCCCAGGAAGGGGAAACTTTATTGACACACTCCTGGGGTCAGATACATCACATGATCACACTGACAGAACCACAGGCACATAGACACAGGCAACAGAGCATGCACAATGTCGGCACTAGTACAGTGTATATCCACCTTTCGCAGCAATGCAGGCTGCTATTCTCCCATGGAGACGATCGTAGAGATGCTGGATGTAGTCCTGTGGAACGGCTTGCCATGCCAGTTCCACCTGGCGCCTCAGTTGGACCAGCGTTCGTGCTGGACGTGCAGACCGCGTGAGACGACGCTTCATCCAGTCCCAAACATGCTCAATGGGGGACAGATCCGGAGATCTTGCTGGCCAGGGTAGTTGACTTACACCTTCTAGAGCACGTTGGGTGGCACGGGATACATGCGGACGTGCATTGTCCTGTTGGAACAGCAAGTTCCCTTGCCGGTCTAGGAATGGTAGAACGATGGGTTCGATGACGGTTTGGATGTACCGTGCACTATTCAGTGTCCCCTCGACGATCACCAGTGGTGTACAGCCAGTGTAGGAGATCGCTCCCCACACCATGATGCCGGGTGTTGGCCCTGTGTGCCTCGGTCGTATGCAGTCCTGATTGTGGCGCTCACCTGCACGGCGCCAAACACGCATACGACCATCATTGACACCAAGGCAGAAGCGACTCTCATCACTGAAGACGACACGTCTCCATTCGTCCCTCCATTCACGCCTGTCGCGACACCACTGGAGGCGGGCTGCACGATGTTGGGGCGTGAGCGGAAGACGGCCTAACGGTGTGCGGGACCGTAGCCCAGCTTCATGGAGACGGTTGCGAATGGTCCTCGCCGATACCCCAGGAGCAACAGTGTCCCTAATTTGCAGGGAAGTGGCGGGTCGGTCCCATACGGCACTGCGTAGGATCCTACGGTCTTGGCGTGCATCCGTGCGTCGCTGCGGTCCGGTCCCAGGTCGACGGGCACATGCACCTTCCGCCGACCACTGACGACAACATCGATGTACTGTGGAGACCTCACGCCCCCCGTGTTGAGCAATTCGGCGGTACGTCCACCCGGCCTCCCGCATGCCCACTATACGCCCTCGCTCGAAGTCCGTCAACTGCACATACGGTTCACGTCCACGCTGTCGCGGCATGCTACCAGTGTTAAAGACTGCGATGGAGCTCCGTATGCCACGGCAAACTGGCTGACACTGACGGCGGCGGTGCACAAATGCTGCGCAGCTAGCGCCATTCGACGGCCAACACCGCGGTTCCTGGTGTGTCCGCTGTGCCGTGCGTGTGATCATTGCTTGTACAGCCCTCTCGCAGTGTCCGGAGCAAGTATGGTGGGTCTGACACACCGGTGTCAATGTGTTCTTTTTTCCATTTCCAGGAGTGTATATAAGTTCTTCGTTTATGTACAATTCTTTTTTATGTTAGATGTTACATATTTATTTTTCCTTTGTTTTAGATCTAAAGATGATGCTGAGTGATCGAAACATGTTATCTAATTAAAAATGTGGAACTGAGACCGAACAATAAATGAGAATTATCTCAAATATCTGTAATAGTTCACTTATCGTCGTTACTGACTTTTTGGCCTTGGATCAATAATGAAGGCTACCCAACGTATTTAAGCAAATCAAAAGCTCTCTATGGAGAAAGGTTTTTTTTCGACTGCCACTAGCGGATACTGAAGGCATGTATAAAAAATAATAAAGGAGAACAACAAGAACACCAAAGGCTGCTGTCGAACTCACTGTTTCTAAACATTATTTTATAAAACTGGCAGAAAATGTAAGTAACTGATTAAATACGCTGGGTGGCCTTCACCATCACGAGACTATTAAGGCTTAATTTTGTGGGTCGGTGGAGTTCTTAGCATGTTATACTAATGATTAGCAACAGTTAATTTTCCAAATTAAAAGTTATAAACCAAAACGAGACAGAAAGAAATGAGTACCACGGCAGTAATATACCGATTACTGCAAGTAAAGAAGATGGTGGTCATCGTCTACATCCAAATCTACATTCCACAAGCCACCTTATAGTGTCTGGCGAGGTACCTCGTGTAACACTGTCACATCCATCACTACCTGTTTCAGTAGCGAATGGTGCACAGGAACAACGACTGATAATTTCACCTTCACAGTTTTATCGCGAGATTCATGTAGGAGGGAGCAGTATATTCGGTTGGTTCTTCTCGAAATGTACGCTAACGAAAATTTAAATGCTAGAAATAATCCATTTACGTCGTTAATAGACAGCCGAAGTTTGTTCTAGCTATATTGCATCACTGTTGAAGTTATTATGGTTTCGATAGCAGTGATGATACAAAGAGCCTGTCTCATAATTTCGAAACGGCTACTTAGTAGCTGTTTTTTTTCGCTTTAATGATTGGTTACCTTAAAATCCCGTGCACGTACACAAATTAAATACATTAAAACTAAAACACTGAAGGCAAATGAATTCATATAATATTGTACATTACAAGCAAAAGAGTCTGACAATGTGTATGGTTAATTTGAGTTGTATCTGGAAGAAAGTAATAATACATCTATGCCGGATTGAAGATCTAAATTTCGTATTAAACGTGACTTGAGTTTACTAAAGGCATACTTATGATACGGCACCAATAACAGTTTTTTTGTTTGTTAAATTTTTGCTAACAAGGAAGTTACCGGACATTTAATACGCATAGACTAGGAATGTACCGTCACGGCATTGTGAGAGAAATGCTACACTATGTGATCAAAAGTACCCGGACACCATCAAAAACATACGTTTTTCATATTGGGTGCATTTTGCTGCCACCTGCTGCCAGGTAATCCGTATCACCGACCTCAGTAGTCATTAGACGTCGTGAGAGAGCAGAATGGGGCGCTCCGCGAAACTCACGGAATTCGAACGTGGTCAGCTGATTGGGTGTCACTTGTGTCATACGTATGTACGCGAGATTTCCACACTCCTAAACATTTCTAGGTCCACTGTTCCCGATGTGTTACTGAAGAGGAAACGTGAAGGGACACGTACAGCACAAAAGTGTACAGGCCGACCTCACCTGTTGACTGACAAGACACCGCCGACAGTTGAAGATGGTCTTAATGTGTAATAGGTAGGCATCTATCCAGACCATCACACAGGAATTCCAAACTGCTCCAGGATCCACTGCAAGTACTATGACAGTTAGGCGGGAGGTGAGAAAACTTGGATTTCATGGTCGAGCGGCTACTCGTAAGCCACACATCACGGCGGTAGTCCGCAGCTCGTGGTCTAATGGCTAGCGTTGTTGCCTCTAGATCATGGAGTCACGGGTTCGATTCCCGGCCGGGTTGCGGATTTTCTCTGCCCAGGGACTGTGTACTTGTGTTGTCTTCATCATCATCATAATCATCATTCGTGAGAGTGGCTCGATTGGACTACGTAAAAATTGGTAATTTGTATGTGTTTATTTTATATCTCCAACATAGTGTCACCAACTGATGTGAACGTGTTTCCACGAAGATGCTCATACGGAGGCATATGGACAGTCGTTTTTCCCTCGCTCTATTTGCGAGTGAAACGGGAAAGGAAATGACTGGCAGTGGTACAGAGTACCCTCCGCTACGCGCCGTACGGTGGATTGCGGAGTATCTATGTAGATGTAGACGTAGATGTAGATGTCGTATAGCAGAATTTTTCATCCTGTGATCTTACTAGTGTAGAGCTTTGTTTGTATTGAAAATTCAAATAATAGTCTGCATTTCAACCTAAACTGTAATGTTTTTATGGTTTCTGAATGTGGGATTCGTCTCGTTTCCCTGGCGATCGTTGTTCGTAACAAGTGTTTGGAATATCATTGAAGACATGAGGTTGTATAGCAGAGGTCTACTGAAATAAATATCTTAGAATGAGTGTAGTGAAACTTCCCTCCAGACGCTGAGCACCACTCGAAAGTGGGAAAGCTGGCAGTTGTTTGCGCAGCAGTTGGACCAAGGGCTGACTTTCGCGCGCAGTCAATAATGTAAGAAGTTTCACAGTCATGTTTCTACGAACCTATTACTCCCGATTGCCTGAATGGCCTTCTCAAAATGTTTCAGTAATTTTCTTTGGTTCGCGAGTTGATGTTTTCTTCACACATCAAAAGGTGAGGAGAGAAAAGTGGAGAGAGACAATGCTGAACGGTTTTAAACAAACACAGTTTGTAATTACATGTTCCCTACCGATGCTTTTTGATTTTCTTGACAGCATATTATCGTAATAATTTACTTGCGTAACTATCCAGAATGGTTTGTGTAATAAATAGGTGTCAAAAATTAATGGAATGTAAGAAACTTAACACTTCATAAGTCGAAACTCAGAATTAACGTGACAGCCTTTACTACTGCCTCATTAGAATATAACACCCTGTGGCAGCTATATCCTCGTATTTGGGCAAGTATGTTGTCGAAAAACTGAATAATGCAATCTCTCAGGTTCTCCCGATTTGAATGATTAATAGTGTGCTTCCTGGTGTTCTGCCGAGTTAATGTTTCCATTATGTGTAGTGGAAATAACGACTCGGCAGAAACTCTGAGGTGCACTTTTAATGAATAATTCAAGTTTTTACTACCAGGCTCACTAGAATGTTTGCTGTTGAGAATCCCGCTTCTATAGCGGAGCTTTCTAATGTACACCAGTCTGGCCTTGGATATGACTGTTTCTGGTCCAAATGGCAGAAGAAATTTTCATCGGCGATATACGGAAATACTGGATTTTCGTTTGTATGTTTGTTGACCCTAAAAACAATGCTTTTCGCAGTTTGTCTCTAACAGACAGT
Source organism: Schistocerca piceifrons (assembly GCF_021461385.2). NCBI lineage: Eukaryota > Metazoa > Arthropoda > Insecta > Orthoptera > Acrididae > Schistocerca > Schistocerca piceifrons. The sequence goes on along the minus strand of NC_060149.1, from coordinate 417,874,350 downwards.
TAGTTTTCTGGTACCAGTTTTCCACCAGCTGCTGGAGACGTTACGACATTTCTTGCTCTGTCTGCTGGAAAGGTTGCTTAAAAGATGTCGATTTTGATGTCCAAAAATTTTCAATCTGGTATCACAGTTGCTTTCCGTAACCCCGTTACGCATTGTCGATATGAAATGCTTACTGCTGATGGGGATGGAGCCATCTAGTGTACTGATAAACGTGGAAGCATTTAACATATCAATATTGTTTGACAACAACATGTTACAAAACTGAAGTCCACCCCATTTACTACCTTAACCAGTCACATTTTAAGGAGAAACGCTGTGACGAAGCTACAATGATATTTGCACAAGCGCGTACGGGAAATCGATATACTCGGCAAAAAGAGTAAAGCCAATGTTAACTGAATATTAACCATTGATTAATGCTGTGGAAAGTTTAATTGCGAATTATTACTGGCGTGCAGTATTATTCTTAGTGAATCGTGAATAGTATCCCAAGCACTCAAATTCTAAGACGTACACGGGAAAACTTCGCATTCTTTTAAAATTCTTCAACATCCACCTCGCAAAAGTCAACAACTAAAATTATTACCATCGTGAAACACATGAAAGATACGTTTCGCGGCACGTAACGACAAACTTTATAGCTATTTTGTAAACAGATCATCAGTTTAATGGTTGGTAGATTCATAATTTAACTTTAAAAAAAAAGTAGTAATCTTCAAATGACTGTAGTGCAGTAATGAGATTAATTATTATCGGTAGCATGTTTTTAAGTGCCAAGACTTCCTAAAACTTCAAAAGATCAAACAATAACGCCTTGAATCGGAAAATAATGGTGAACTCAAGATAAAAACGACAGGATAAATGTGTCGCTTACGTACTCTGTCGAATTTTTCAGTGTTACCAAAATTTACGTTTCCACACAGCAGATATTTGTAAGCATCGGTTTCCCTTGAATCATTTGCTTTTACTTGCACAATAACGTAATATTTAAATTTATTTATGGATGGGGCACCACTTGTACATGTAAGATAAACAGAATTATCTCAGTGTCTCAACAGGTAATAATGTGATCTGAAAGCATCGTTTACCTGAAGCGTCAAATCCACACTATCTATCTTTATAAATAGAGTGGCATTAATACTTGCAAGCCATAAGTGAAATTCCGGAATATGTGCAGTTTAATTTTTTCCCTGTTGTTTTTGATTCATTATTAGGTGGTACATTTTACTTAAATTAATGGATTTTTTAAGTAAAAATTAAGAAATGTAGATTTATTTTAAGTAATAGATCTTGTAAATGATACATGCGACGTACAGTTTTTTGTAGGACACGTGACGTTTGTGCTGGTGACATAAGAGACAAGTTTGTGATGTTTCTAAGAAGTTGACATCGGTCCGTTCTGTCTGTTCGTTAGGGATACTCTGTAAAAAGATGTTTACATGGGGTAACATTTATACAAATGCAAGACGATCATAATGAAATGAGGGCTATGAGGAACTAATGGTCAGAAGTGAAAATATAGTTACTGATAAGAACAACTTACCCATTCTGGCAACAATTTACTCATAGTAAATGAGAGCCGAATTCTAAGGCCGTAAGTTTCAAAGGGCATGTTGACTTGTGCTTATTAATAAATATTCTCATAAAAATCTACAATTCTCTGTCATTAACCTTGGTCATCTCCCTGTACCTTGAACGATCAAGTTCTTTCTAAGTTTATATTCGCGGAGATATTTTTCTTCCAGTTAAGATGACAGATGCTGTGAGATTTTACTCTACCCGTTCGACTGGCTTTTCCAGTTGCACTACAATGAGTACTAAATGCATATCTGCAAGTAACGAGTAATTTTTCATCTTGGATCAGCAGTCAGGAACTGCAGACACTTATAAACTCCAGCTTGGGCACATCTCAGACAAACTCCACTTCGGACATATCACAGAGAAGTGTTTGTCTAATTCAAGGTATTCCGTGTAGCCATAGCCGCGGAACCGGGTGGACGGTCTAGCAGCAGCAGCAGTTTCTGTTTATTAGACAGGATTTTGGAAATTTGCGGCAAGGTCTATGGGACCAAACTGCTGAGGTCATCGGTCCTCTTACACACTACTTACTCTAACTTAAATTAACTTACGCTAAGGACAACACACGCACCCTTGCCCGAGGGAAGACTCGAACCTCCCACGGGGGAAGCCGCGCGAACCGTGGCAAGACGCCCAGACCGCGCGGCTACCACAGGATTTAATTAATTTTTGGTCTCATGTGCTCCTGCGAAAAAGTGAATTGTGTCTGTGTATTTTACGGTTTTTGGTGTACATTATCTTATTCTAGGTTTCTACGGAAATTGTAGTGCGTTTGCATTGTGTGGGCTGAGTTTGGAGTGTAGTAAACACCAGAGCTTAGATTGTACCCAGTGACTTCTTAGGTTAGTGTTATATTACAATGAAGAGCCAAAGAAACTGGTACACCTGCATAATACCGTGCAGGACACCCGCGAGGACGCAGAAGCGCTGCAACACGACGTGGCATAGACTCGACTAACGTCTCAAGAAGTACTGGAGGGATTTGACACAATGAATCCTGCAGGGTTGTCCACAAATCCGTAAGAGTATGAGGGGGCGGAGATCTCTTCTGAACAGCACGTTGCAAGGCATCCCAGATATGCTCGATAATGTTTATGTGTTGTTATGCCTGGGGAGTTTGGTGGCCAGCGGAAGTGTTTAAACTCAGAAGAGTGTTCCTAGAGCCACTCTGTAGCAATCATGGACTTGTGGGGTGTCCTATTGTCCTGCTGGAACTGCCCAAGCCCGATGCACAATGGACATGAATGAATGCAGGTGACCAGACAGGATGCTTACGTTCGTGTCACCTGTAAGAGTCGTGTCTAGTCTAGACATATCAGGGGTTCCAGATCACTCCAACTGCACACGCCCCACACCATTACAGGTCTCCACCAGCTTGAACAGTCCCCTGCTGACATGCAGGGTCCATGGATTCATGAGGCTGTCTCCATACCCGTACATGTCCATCCCCTCGATACAACTTGAAACGAGACTCGTCCGACCATACAACATGTTTCCAGTCATCAATAGTCCAATGTCGGTGTTGACGGGCCCAGGCGAGGCGTAAAGCTTTGTGTTTTGCAGTCATCAAGCGTACACGAGTGGGCCTTTGGCTCCGAAAGCCCATATCGATGATGTTTCGTTGAATGGTTCGCACGCTGACGCTTGTTGGTGGCTCAGCATTGAAATCTGCATCAGTCTGCGGAAGAGTTGCACTTGTGTCACGTTGAACGATTCCCTTCAGTCGCCGTTGGTCCTGTTCTTGCAGGATGATTTTCCGGCCACAGCGATTGCGGAGATTTGATGTTTAACCGGAGTCCTGATATTCACGGTATACTTGTGAAATGGTCGTACGGGAAATTCCCCACTTCATCGCTACCTCGGAGATGCTGTGTCCCATCGCTCGTGCACCGACTATAACACCACGTTGAGTCTCACTTAAATCTTGATAATCTGCCATTTTTGCAGCAGTTACTGATCTAACAACGGCGCCAGGCACTTGTTGTCTTATATAGCCGTTGCCGACCGCAGCGCCGTATTCTTCCTGTTTACATATCTCTGTATTTGAATACGCACACCTATACCAGTTTCTCTGGCGCTTCAGTGTATTTTTGGTATAGAAAAAAACTGATTGCAGGTGGGTCGGGGCTGCGGCTGTTGCGTGGGGATGCATGGGTGGTTGGCTGCAGTTCATGAACATCTGTATGCTGCGTTAGCAACGGTTCACAGGCTTCAGGCTGGTGCCCTAGACTGCGGTGGCGTTGGGGCGCCTGAGAGGAATGCTTTGGCACCTCTGGAGAGTATAATGTCACCTGGGGCCCCGACATCGCATCGCATGTTCTCGCCAGTGGATACTTACTTGGCCGTGAAGGGCGAGCAATGGGGGAGTTACGAATCTCTGTACGGAAGGCGAAAGTGGGTCTTCGCAGTATGGCTTTCCTCCTAAGCCTTAAAAACAGGTTTGAGGAATTTCTCACGTGGTCCCGGCGGAGGTTCGAGTCCTCCCTCGGGCGTGGGTGTGTGTGTTTGTCCTTAGGATAATTTAGGTTAAGTAGTGTCTAAGCTTAGGGACTGATGACCTTAGCAGTTAAGTCCCACAAGATATCACACACATCACACACAATTTCTCACGAATCTCTGTTCGGAAGGCGAAAGTGGGTCTTGGCAGTATGGCTTTCCACCTACGCCTTAAAGAACAGGTTTGAGGAATTGCCCACTGCCGAAAGTACATCTGAGCCAGCACGGGACGCTTAGTATGTTGGAACTGGAGATGAACTTCGTAAAAGGTCCGAATAAGTGCCGAGGGTGGGTTTGCTTGTATGTGGGATCTGTAACGTTGGAGTGGTAATGTAGCCCCTGGGGAAATGGAGATGAACTTCGTAAAAGGTCCGAATAAGTGCCGAGGGTAGGTTTGCTTGTATGTGGGATCTGTAACGTTGGAGTGGTAATGTAGCCCGGGAAATGGCGGGCAGATCGGGAAAGAAGGCGTGTCCACTCTGCTTGCTTGCCGGGGGAGGGGGGGGGGGGGGGAAGGGGGAAGAATCACGCCCAAGATCTGGAGGAAGCCCTGAGAGCAGCGACTGAATGCATTGGGTGCACACGGTTGCAAATTGTGGCTGATTTCGGCACGAATGATGCCTCCTGCCTGTGTTCAGATGCCATGATGCCATCATCGGCTCCCACAGGCGAATGGCTGCTTTGGTGAATACAGCTAGCCCCGCTCGCGCGGTGGAAGTAGAGCTAGCGTTTTGTAACATTGTTCCCAAAAGCCAATACCAGTCCTTTGCTTTGGAACCGACAGTAATGCTTAAACCAGAGGCTTGCTGATTCTGTGACAATCTAGGATACGGATATCACGGCGCCCGCTATCAAGTGGAGAATTGTAGGACACTCCTCCTCCCTTTGTAGGTCACGTGTGTAATACACACAGGAAACAGCTACTAGGGTAGCAGAGTGCGTGCGCCGTGCACAAATAAGTAAGTTTTTTTACGATAGACAAATTCCTACACAACCCCGATAAGATACGTTATAATTTCAGACAGGGAAGAATAGTATCCCCATTAATTAAAGAGGGCAGTGTTCGTCATGGCAGATCGGACACAGAAAATTTTAATATACTAGTATAATTGTAGTTGGAGTCACAAACGATGGCGGTCGAGTTTAGGCTTTTTCTGCTCATCTACGTCACGCAGTCTATGATAGCCAGTGAACATTCACTAGCGTCCTCAGCGCTTTGCTGTGAATTTCGTACACAGTGCGAGCCTTAAAAGGGACCGTACCGAGTTAATTAGTGAATTTTTATTGTTTTTGTTGTGAGTTGTCTGGGCTGATAATGGTGGTAAGGGAAAAATTCTGCACATGCAAGCGAGAGACATCTGCTATATACACGCTTTCTTCAAGCGCAGAGCACGTGCATGCGCTCATTGCAACCGTCGCTTGGAACCGGTAACAACACATCCTCCTACGGGTCTCGAGCTGCGCGAGCCGCCATCGTTTGTGGATCGTGCTGTAGTTAACTGCAAGCGTGTTCATGGAAAGATCTCAAAACTAGTGTCCCTTATAAACGGTAACAATGCCCACACAGATCTAGGAACAGGAGCCTGGCTGCAACCAGATGTTATCAGTAATGAAATTCTAAATTCCGATTCGAATGGATATCGCAAAGACAGTAGAACGCCGATGGTGAAGGTGGGGATAGTACAGATTCGGAATGTGAAATAGTTAAGGAGACAACAGGTGTTAATATGCCCGACCTTTCCGATTCACTTAGCGTAGAATGGGTAATAAGTGATCATCAAGCTGTTACAGCGTCATTGAATACAGTTGCAAATAGGAATATAAGAAAAGGTAGGAGAATATTTCTGCTGAGCAAGTGAGACAAGAAACGTATTTCAGGTTACATGAGCGGTCAACATGAAAATTTCATCTACAGCACTGCCAATGTTGAGTTCCAATGGACAAAGTGCAAGAGTACTCCCCACTACGCTTGAGAGAGGTAGGTGACCAGCAAAGAAGCCAAGGGTGTAAAGACCCGCGGTAGTTCGACATCCATATTAGAAAGCTACTACGAAAGCAAAGAGAGCTTCATTGCAAATTTACGTGTAGCCAAAACCTTACAGAGAAACAAAAACTGGATTGTAAAAAGATTTGGTCTTACGTTAAGTTAGTAAACGGATTTATGTCATCTGTCCAGACACACAATAACCAAAATGATATCGAAACGAAGGATGACACAGAGAAGACCGAAAAATTAAACGTCTTTTTTCAGAACTGTTTACTGAGGAAGATCGCACTGTAGCTCCTCCCTTAAATCGTGGCACAAAAGTCAAAATGACAGTCTCAGGAACACACTACCTGACAGAAAGTATCCAGACATCCATATGTATTGCGGAATTAACCACCAGATGCCACAGACAGTCTCAGGAACACACTACCTGACAGAAAGTATCCAGACATCCATATGTATTGCGGAATTAACCACCAGATGCCACAAGAGATGCACCCGTCAATATAACAGGAGTCGGGGAGACTTGTCAGTAGGGAAACAGTAACAGGAGTAGGGGTCGGTCAGGATGGTTCAGTGATTTGAAACACAGATTAGGCACTGGATTTCACATGAGTAACAAATCCTTTAGGGACATTTCAACTCGTCCAAAGCTGCCCAAGTCGATTGCTGGTGATGTGATTCCGAAGTGGAAACGCGAAGGAACAATCACAGATAAACCAAGACCAGTCAGGTGTCTTATACTGACAGACTGGGACCGTCGAAAAGTTTGGAGGGCAGTTGTAAAAAATCGCATGAAATCAGCGATAGTTCAAGTGTGCTACCAGTAGTCGAGCTAGCACAATAACTGTACGTGGGGAGTTAAAAAGAACGGGGTTCTTTGGTCAAGCAGCTCCTTATTAGCCACACATTTTCGCACTCAGTGCTAAGCGACAATTAATGTGGTATAAAGAGCCATGCCAGCCGTGGTGGCCAAGCGGTTAAAGGCGCTACAGTCTGGAACCGCGCGGCCGCTACGGTCGCAGGTTCGAATCCTGCCTCGGGCATGGATGTGTGTGATGTACTTAGGTTAGTTAGGTTTAAGTAGTTCTAAGTCTAGGGGACTGATGACCTCAGATGTTAAGTCCCATAGTGCTCAGAGCCATTTGAACCATTTTTTTAAAGAGCCACGCCATTGGGTAGTGGCTGTTCGACAGAAATGCAGTTGAAATCGTTCAACAGAAGAGAGGCCATTGGATCTGATATTAAACCCATATGATTTCACGTAGACTATGCGAAAGAAGTTGCTCATCTTCTGGTAGCAGTGCACGGAAGGTCGATGGAGGGGCGAAGCGTTCCTAATGGTCGTTTTCCCCTCACTCTATTTGCCAGTGGAACAGGAAAGGATATAACTAGTGGTACGTGGTACCCTCCGAAATGCACCTTACGGTGGAGTGTCTATGTAGATGTAGATGAAAAAAGCGCGAGTTATTCCCGTTTTCAAGAAGTGTCGTTGCACAAATGCTATAAAGAATAGGCCTATATCTCTGACGTTCTTCTGTTCTAGAATTTTGGAACATGTTTATGCTTGCGTCTTCTCTGTTGGAAAACCCAGCTCATTCTGCTCCTCCACAACAACCTGAAATCAGTACATACGGCGCCCAGGTTGATGCAGTGTTTCTTGGCTTCTGGAAGAAGTTCTTCGATTATTATTCCTATTATATTATTATGGCTTTGAAGAGACTAAACGTCTATAGTTAGCAGTATATTTTTATCCTCCTGGACGGCATCTGTCTGTCTCTAGAGTTAATTTCATGTGCATGTGTGAGTACATATCTGAAATCTCTCCGTAGCGTGTATCTGAGACAGGACGTGGATACCAGCCCGGTGTTTAGCTAGTGGTGTTTGGAAAACCGCCTAGAAACCATACCTAGGCTCACCGGTTCACCAGCCCTCGTCGTCAGTCGGCGAGGCGGATTAGATACGGTTCAGTCTCGCTTCCCCATGTGTCGAAAGCGGCGCGTTGACGCACTCGTCAGTCAGGGCGGGTGAAGGCGTTCCATACAGTTCCGCACTGCCACCTTATGAACAAAATACCAGATCAGCTGTGTGACTGGTTCAAAAGGCTCTGAGCACTATGGGACTTAACTGCTGTGGTCATCAGTCCTCTAGAACTTAGAACTACTTAAACTTAACCAACCTAAAAACATGACACACATCCATGCCCGAGGCAGGATTCGAACCTGAGACCGTAGCGGCTCCAGACTATAGCGCCTAGAACCGCTCGGCCACCCAGGCCGGCCCTTCAGACATAAAAGTAAACTTCAGATGTACCCCAAAGGAGTGTTATTAGAACATTTCTTTTCACAATATACAGTGAGGTGATAGAATTCATAGGCTAGCAATATGTATATATACAGATGGCGGTCGTATCGCGTCCAAAAAACATGAAAGGGCAGTCAATTGGTGGAGCAATCATTTGTACTCATATGATTGATGTAAAATAGATTGCCACGTGATTATGGCCGCACGACGCTAATTAGCAGACAAGCAGCACTGCATGAAATAAACGCAGACATCAATGTGGGACGTACGACGAACGTATCCATTAGAACACTGCGGCGAAGTATGATATTAATGGGCTGTGGAAGCGTACGACCGAAGCGAGTGCTTTTGCTAACAGCACGATATCACCTGCAGAGCATCCCCTGGGCTCGTGACCATATCGGTTGGACCCTACTGGAAAATCGTGGCCTGGTTAGATGAGTCCCTATTTCAGTTGGTAAGAGCTGATGGTAGGGTCAGAGTGTGGCGCGGATCCCACGGAACCATGGACCCTGACACTGTGTAAGCTGGTGGTGGCTCTATAGTGGTGTAGGCTGTGTTTGCATGGAATGGACTGGGTCCTCTGGTCGAGCTGAACCAATCACTGATTGGGAATGGTTATGTTCGGCTACTTGGAGACCATTTGCAGCCATTCATTCATTTCATGTTCCCAAACAACGATGGAAGTTCGCCGTGTTACTGGGCCACAGCTGTTAGCGATTGGCTTGAAGAATGATTTGGCCACCCAGATCCCCCAACATGAATCCCATCGAACATTTATGGGACATAATTGAGAGGTCAGTTCGTGTACAAAATCCTGCCCAAGCAACACTTCCGCGATTATGGATGGCTATAGAGCTGTCATGGCTCAATATTTTTCAGGGGATTTCCAACTTCTTGAGTCCATGCCACGTCAAGTCGCTGCACTATGCCGTGTAGGAGGAGGTTCGACACAATATTATGAGGTATTACGAGGTATCCCATGACTTTTATCACCACGTAGGAAGTTCCACGAGGGTTTTAGCGGATGACGCTGTTGTACACAGAGAAATCGCAACGCTACAAAATTGTAGTGAAATGCAAAATGGTCAACAGTGGACCGAAACTTCGTGCAGGGTTTAGCAAGTGACATCAACATAAACAGGTGCAATATATTGAGAGCACATAGACAGAAAGACTCTTTATTGCATGATTACACGAATGCGGTGCAGTCGCTGGAAAAAGTTACTTCCATAAAATATAAATGAAATTAATCGCAGGAAAGGCAAATGCCAGGCTGAGATTCACTGAAAGAATCCACAGGAAATGTAGTCCGACAACAAATGAGGTAGCTTACAAAACCCTCATTCGACCAATACTTGAATATTGTTCGCCATTGTGGGATACTACCAGATAGGATTGCTAGAGGAAACAGAGAAAATCCAAAGAAGATCAACGCGATCCGTTACACGTTCATTTACTAAGTAAGAAACCGTCACGGAGATGCTTAAACAACTCCACTGGCAGAAGAGGCGTCCTGCTTCACGGTGTGGTTTACTGTTAAAGTTCCGAGAGCGTACGATCGTAGAAAAGTCAGCCGAGTCATCCAGTATACAGAGTGAACATTAGTAAAACCGACAAACTGCTGGGACGGATTCCTGCCTAGAAATGGAGGAAAAAAGATCCTACCAGCATGTGTCCGGAAACAGACAGTGTGCGTGCAACTACAACGTTTCGTCCCGAAACACAGTACAGAACATGCACGTCACAACGGATGTTTAAAGTGACCTCAATGGAATGCAGTGCACGCGTTCACACGTCGGCGAAGAGGACTGTTGACAGGGATCCCATAATTGTGATGATATGATACAAAAAAACTATCGACAAAATCCTTCCCGTAGCGGGAAATCTGCTGCTGATAATCCTTGCGCCCGTTGCAGGTGATAGAGATAGTACCGGTTGTCAAGCAGAATACACATAATCGTAATTTTGCTTACACCATGTTGGTGGCCACTTACCTGGAGCTTTTACTAAGGTTTGTCTCTATATCTTGCAGAACCTGGTTCTCTAGATCTTCTACACGCACAGTCCGCCGCCTCCCTGCACGTTCGTCTGACTGAAAGAACCCACGATCACCCAAACGTCCAAAAAGGGCTTGAAATGTTGTGTGATGTGGTTGGTGTGTGTGAGGGTACTCGTTTTGATATAGCTGTGTAGCCTCTCAACAGTTTCCATCTGCTTGTCTGTCCACAAACACTGTCTCGGCTTGTTCCAGAAATGAATACCGGACCACTGTGCTGCATACAGCACACTGCGTCAATCTCACACGCTGCAACACATAAGGAACACACTGTATGTGGTCAGAGGAACTTTCATTCGTCAGCGCCATCTGCCGCGGTAACGATGCATTTCCGGTCATATGTTCATAGGACGTTGTTTCCTCCATTTCTAGTCAAGAATCCGTCCCTGCCGTTTGTCGGTTTCATTAATGTTCACCCTGTATTTCTTCTTACTATGTGTATCTCGCAAAAAGACTGTGATGATAAAATTATAAATATTCCAGCTTGCACGGCAGCATACCATCAATCGTTCTTTACGCCAACTATTCGTGATTTGAACAAGAAAAGTGTAAAGTAACAGTAATACACGATCCTCAAGCACCATGCACTCCGCCTCGCCTTCTGTATACGCCTCCCATCCTCCACGCAGATCCTCTATAACCTGATTCCTTTCCCCCACCTGCTCCTATTCCTCAAACATATCTGCATACGCTACACCTCCTGCCACCTTGATCCTCCTCATCCCCTGGTTGCAGCTCTCCTCTCCAACCCTCGCCCTCTGCCGTGCCTTCACTGTTGTGTCCCCCCAACCCTCCATATCTCCACCCTTCATCTCCTTTCCCAAGATTGCTTCCGTCAACTCCCCCTCCTGGATGATACCCTCTCTCCCTCCATTTATCCCTCCTATCAACTCTGATCCTCATCTCACCCACCTTTCCTCTATCCTTTCCCCGGGCTCCCTCTTCCCCCCCCTTCCATCCTGTTTTTTCCCCACCTGCCTTCTCTCTGCCTCCATTATCCCCCCCCCCGCCCGCGAGTCCTTTTGCATACCCCTCCTCTGCCTTTTCCCACTCCCTCTCATGTCTGCTCAGCCCCCCCCCCCCTCTTATGAGTCCTCGTCCTCCGTCGGTTCCTTCCCCCCCCCCCCCACTTCGTTTTTCCTCTCCTTCCCCCCTTTTGTTTCCCATCATCTGTCCAGGTTCCCCCCGTCTGCCCTCGGCTGTTGTGTGTCATATTTGTGCCAAGTTTTTAGTGCAGTGTTCAAGTGAGTGTTCAGTGTTGTGCATCTTTCCAAAGTGTTGCGAACAGAAATCATGCTGTTGCTGGTGTGATTTTTATATCTCTTGCAAACGGAAACCAGACTGTCGCCGTATTTTTTAATTATCTGTCTATTATTTTACCTGTCTGCTTCCTGTGTATTTTATTAGCATCACCAACCCTTTGATTTATGTTTTAAGTTCCACAAGTTTCCGCCATTTTACCGTTTAAGTCACCGATTTCACCGCCTGCTTTTATTATTTATTCTCTTCATTTTTTCAAAACAAATTCTATAGGCTGAAGAGCGGCATACTAAGCTGCTGGCAGCCTGCCCCCCCCTTGGAGGGAATCAATAAAGGAAAAAAAAGTAATACACGACTATAGCATCGTTTATGAGGAATTTTCGATTACATCGCAATGTTCTTACTGAAGATTACGTCGTTAGTCAGTTACAGTATTTTTCGTGTGTTCGCGGACGTATTCGCGCAAGTACCTGCGAAACTGTGTATTTCACGGTCGCGTCAACGGACATGTGAAGGCGATTGCAGACTGCTATCGGTTCCCCGTCTGATGACTCACGTCACAGACATCGCGTTGGACACTACATTGGGTGACACTGTACCGTAACTACAGCACGACACCGCGAAGAAAACCCTGGAGGCTAGATCTATACCAGACACAGAGGCCAAACACTGGGAGGAGAAGAGCGAAGACCATCAACGTCATCGCAAAGAAGCCTTAGATGAAATGTGTCGTATCAAACAATTGCTTCAGGAGGACACAGACGATGATTCTGAGCAATTATCGTCGACTGACTAACCACGGAGAGACAGCAACAGGTCCTCATAAGACAATAAATACGGACGGTGAGTCTATGGAATGCCAACCTATGGTTGACACCGTGGCTGACGATGGGTTTCAACCAAATCAGCACAGGAAGACCCTTCACCACAGTGCTGCTCAGGCATTATAACGAGCGTTGTCACTACAAACAGATATGACACCCTCGCTGGAGAGTCGGCGCAGGAGTCTACGATCTCCGACCCGCCACCCCCACGTCCGTCGATTCCAAAGGTGCCGAATATACCACCTACAGTGATTTACAACTGTACCAACCATGTTAAGCTGAGCCGCGACCTTAAGTAACAGATTTCTGGTGGTTTACGGGCTGCATACATGGGTGATGGAGTAAAATTCTATGTTGATACCCTCCAGGATTACCAGAAGGTATTCGACTTTTGCAAGAATCAACAGTTACCATTTCACACGTACCAGGATATCACCAGCAGGGATACGAAGGTGGTTGCCACCTCGTTTACTGTGGAGGAAGTGCACAAAGACCTAGAAAAGCAAGGCTTTACCATAAATGATTTATACCAGTTCAAGCGTAAGAAACAGGGAAATCTCCACCCGCTGCCAGTGTACACTGTGACACTACCAAAGTGGGATGGATCTAATACAAACTATGGAGTTCGCTATGTGCTGTTGACGAAAGTGCAGGTGGAAGATTACTGCTCCCCCATCGAACAGTCCCAGTGTAAACGCTGTCAAGGTTGGACACACACATCTAATTATTGTTGGTTACTGGCGCGCTGTGTTAAATGCGGCGCCATCCACTCCAGTACTGAATGCACACTACCTCCATGGTCACCACCTAAATGTGCAGGTTGTCACAGTCCACATGCAGCTTCTTGTCCTGCACAACCACAGAGGGAACCTCCAACTATTTTCGAAAGTGTGAAACTTGTAATGGCTGACTCGGCTGGCCTGGCTGCTCAAAAGGCCTCGCCTCCACCACCACGGGGCTGGGTTTGGACTGCAACTACGGTATGGGAGGGACGACCATTTGCTTCAGCACAGCAGGCGAAAGTGGGTCTTCACAGTATGGCTTACCTCCTAAGCCTTAAAAGCAGGTTTGAGGAATTTCTCACGTGGTCCCGGCGGAGGTTCGAGTCCTCCCTCGGGCGTGGGTGTGTGTGTTTGTCCTTAGGATAATTTAGGTTAAGTAGTGTCTAAGCTTAGGGACTGATGACCTTAGCAGTTAAGTCCCACAAGATATCACACACATCACACACAATTTCTCACGAATCTCTGTTCGGAAGGCGAAAGTGGGTCTTGGCAGTATGGCTTTCCACCTACGCCTTAAAGAACAGGTTTGAGGAATTGCCCACTGCCGAAAGTACATCTGAGCCAGCACGGGACGCTTAGTATGTTGGAACTGGAGATGAACTTCGTAAAAGGTCCGAATAAGTGCCGAGGGTGGGTTTGCTTGTATGTGGGATCTGTAACGTTGGAGTGGTAATGTAGCCCCTGGGGAAATGGAGATGAACTTCGTAAAAGGTCCGAATAAGTGCCGAGGGTAGGTTTGCTTGTATGTGGGATCTGTAACGTTGGAGTGGTAATGTAGCCCGGGAAATGGCGGGCAGATCGGGAAAGAAGGCGTGTCCACTCTGCTTGCTTGCCGGGGGAGGGGGGGGGGGGGGGGAAGGGGGAAGAATCACGCCCAAGATCTGGAGGAAGCCCTGAGAGCAGCGACTGAATGCATTGGGTGCACACGGTTGCAAATTGTGGCTGATTTCGGCTCGAATGATGCCTCCTGCCTGTGTTCAGATGCCATGATGCCATCATCGGCTCCCACAGGCGAATGGCTGCTTTGGTGAATACAGCTAGCCCCGCTCGCGCGGTGGAAGTAGAGCTAGCGTTTTGTAACATTGTTCCCAAAAGCCAATACCAGTCCTTTGCTTTGGAACCGACAGTAATGCTTAAACCAGAGGCTTGCTGATTCTGTGACAATCTCGGATACGGATATCACGGCGCCCGCTATCAAGTGGAGAATTGTAGGACACTCCTCCTCCCTTTGTAGGTCACGTGTGTAATACACACAGGAAACAGCTACTAGGGTAGCAGAGTGCGTGCGCCGTGCACAAATAAGTAAGTTTTTTTACGATAGACAAATTCCTACACAACCCCGATAAGATACGTTATAATTTCAGACAGGGAAGAATAGTATCCCCATTAATTAAAGAGGGCAGTGTTCGTCATGGCAGATCGGACACAGAAAATTTTAATATACTAGTATAATTGTAGTTGGAGTCACAAACGATGGCGGTCGAGTTTAGGCTTTTTCTGCTCATCTACGTCACGCAGTCTACGATAGCCAGTGAACATTCACTAGCGTCCTCAGCGCTTTGCTGTGAATTTCGTACACAGTGCGAGCATTAAAAGGGACCGTACCGAGTTAATTAGTGAATTTTTATTGTTTTTGTTGTGAGTTGTCTGGGCTGATAATGGTGGTAAGGGAAAAATTCTGCACATGCAAGCGAGAGACATCTGCTATATACACGCTTTCTTCAAGCGCAGAGCACGTGCATGCGCTCATTGCAACCGTCGCTTGGAACCGGTAACAACACATCCTCCTACGGGTCTCGAGCTGCGCGAGCCGCCATCGTTTGTGGATCGTGCTGTAGTTAACTGCAAGCGTGTTCATGGAAAGATCTCAAAACTAGTGTCCCTTATAAACGGTAACAATGCCCACACAGATCTAGGAACAGGAGCCTGGCTGAAACCAGATATTATCAGTAATGAAATTCTAAATTCCGATTCGAATGGATATCGCAAAGACAGTAGAACGCCGATGGTGAAGGTGGGGATAGTACAGATTCGGAATGTGAAATAGTTAAGGAGACAACAGGTGTTAATATGCCCGACCTTTCCGATTCACTTAGCGTAGAATGGGTAATAAGTGATCATCAAGCTGTTACAGCGTCATTGAATACAGTTGCAAATAGGAACATAAGAAAAGGTAGGAGAATATTTCTGCTGAGCAAGTGAGACAAGAAACATATTTCAGGTTACATGAGCGGTCAACATCAAAATTTCATCTCCAGCACTGCCAATGTTGAGTTCCAATGGACAAAGTGCAAGAGTACTCTCCACTACGCTTGAGAGAGGTAGGTGACCGGCAAAGAAGCCAAGGGTGTAAAGACCCGCGGTAGTACGACATCCATATTAGAAAGCTACTACGAAAGCAAAGAGAGCTTCATTGCAAATTTACGTGTAGCCAAAACCTTACAGAGAAACAAAAACTGGATTGTAAAAAGATTTGGTCTTACGTTAAGTTAGTAAACGGATTTATGTCATCTGTCCAGACACACAATAACCAAAATGATATCGAAACGAAGGATGACACAGAGAAGACCGAAAAATTAAACGTCTTTTTTCAGAACTGTTTACTGAGGAAGATCGCACTGTAGCTCCTCCCTTAAATCGTGGCACAAAAGTCAAAATGACAGTCTCAGGAACACACTACCTGACAGAAAGTATCCAGACATCCATATGTATTGCGGAATTAACCACCAGATGCCACAAGAGATGCACCCGTCAATATAACAGGCGTCGGGGAGACTTGTCAGTAGGGAAACAGTAACAGGAGTAGGGGTCGGTCAGGATGGTTCAGTGATTTGAAACACAGATTAGGCACTGGATTTCACATGAGTAACAAATCCTTTAGGGACATTTCAACTCGTCCAAAGCTGCCCAAGTCGATTGCTGGTGATGTGATTCCAAGTGGAAACGCGAAGGAACAATCACAGATAAACCAAGACCAGTCAGGTGTCTTATACTGACAGACTGGGACCGTCGAAAAGTTTGGAGGGTAGTTGTAAAAAATCGCATGAAATCAGCGATAGTTCAAGTGTGCTACCAGTAGTTGAGCTAGCGCAATAACTGTACGTGGGGAGTTAAGAAGAATGGGGTTCTTTGGTCAAGCAGCTCCTTATAAGCCACACATTTTCGCACTCAGTGCAAAGCGACAATTATTGTGGTATAAAGAGACATGCCAGCCGTGGTGGCCAAGTGGTTAAAGGCACTACAGTCTGGAACCGCGCGGCCGCTACGGTCGCAGGTTCGAATCCTGCCTCGGGCATGGATGTGTGTGATGTACTTAGGTTAGTTAGGTTTAAGTAGTTCTAAGTCTAGGGGACTGATGACCTCAGATGTTAAGTCCCATAGTGCTCAAAGCCATTTGAACCATTTTTTTAAAGAGCCACGCCATTGGATAGTGGCTGTTCGACAGAAATGCAATTGAAATCGTTCAACAGAAGAGAGGCCATTGGATCTGATATTAAACCCATATGATTTCACGTAGATTATGCGAAAGAAGTTGCTCATCTTCTGGTAGCAGTGCACCGAAGGTCGATGGAGGGGCGAAGCGTTCCTAATGGTCGTTTTCCCCCTCACTCTATTTGCCAGTGGAACAGGAAAGGATATAACTAGTGGTACGTGGTACCCTCCGAAATGCACCTTACGGTGGAGTGTCTATGTAGATGTAGATGAAAAAAGCGCGAGTTATTCCCGTTTTCAAGAAGTGTCGTTGCACAAATGCTATAAAGAATAGGCCTAGATCTCTGACGTTCTTCTGTTCTAGAATTTTGGAACATGTTTATGCTTGCGTCTTCTCTGTTGGAAAACCCAGCTCATTCTGCTCCTCCACAACAACCTGAAATCAGTATATACGGAGCCCAGGTTGATGCAGTGTTTCTTGACTTCTGGAAGAAGTTCTTCGATTATTATTCCTATTATATTATTATGGCTTTGAAGAGACTAAACGTCTATAGTTAGCAGTATATTTTTATCCTCCTGGACGGCATCTGTCTGTGTCTAGAGTTAATTTCATGTGCATGTGTGAGTACATATCTGAAATCTCTCCGTAGCGTGTATCTGAGACAGGACGTGGATACCAGCCCGGTGTTTAGCTAGTGGTGTTTGGAAAACCGCCTAGAAACCATACCTAGGCTCACCGGTTCACCAGCCCTCGTCGTCAGTCGGCGAGGAGGATTAGATACGGTTCAGTCTCGCTTCCCCATGTGTCGAAAGCGGCGCGTTGACGCACTCGTCAGTCAGGGCGGGTGAAGGCGTTCCATACAGTTCCGCACTGCCACCTTATGAACAAAATACCAGATCAGCTGTGTGACTGGTTCAAAAGGCTCTGAGCACTATGGGACTTAACTGCTGTGGTCATCAGTCCTCTAGAACTTAGAACTACTTAAACTTAACCAACCTAAGAACATCACACACATCCATGCCCGAGGCAGGATTCGAACCTGAGACCGTAGCGGCTCCAGACTATAGCGCCTAGAACCGCTCGGCCACCCAGGCCGGCCCTTCAGACATAAAAGTAAACTTCAGATGTACCCCAAAGGAGTGTTATTAGAACATTTCTTTTCACAATATACACTGAGGTGATAGAATTCATAGGCTAGCAATATGTACATATACAGATGGCGGTCGTATCGCGTCCAAAAAACATGAAAGGGCAGTCAATTGGTGGAGCAATCATTTGTACTCATATGATTGATGTAAAATAGATTGCCACGTGATTATGGCCGCACGATGCTAATTAGCAGACAAGCAGCACTGCATGAAATAAACGCAGACATCAATGTGGGACGTACGACGAACGTATCCATTAGAACACTGCGACGAAGTATGATATTAATGGGCTGTGGAAGCGTACGACCGAAGCGAGTGCTTTTGCTAACAGCACGATATCACCTGCAGAGCATCTCCTGGGCTCGTGACCATATCGGTTGGACCCTACTGGAAAATCGTGGCCTGGTTAGATGAGTCCCTATTTCAGTTGGTAAGAGCTGATGGTAGGGTCAGAGTGTGGCGCGGATCCCACGGAACCATGGACCCTGACACTGTGTAAGCTGGTGGTGGCTCTATAGTGGTGTAGGCTGTGTTTGCATGGAATGGACTGGATCCTCTGGTCGAGCTGAACCAATCACTGATTGGGAATGGTTATGTTCGGCTACTTGGAGACCATTTGCAGCCATTCATTCATTTCATGTTCCCAAACAACGATGGAAGTTCGCCGTGTTACTGGGCCACAGCTGTTAGCGATTGGCTTGAAGAATGATTTGGCCACCCAGATCCCCCAACATGAATCCCATCGAACATTTATGGGACATAATTGAGAGGTCTGTTCGTGTACAAAATCCTGCCCAAGCAACACTTCCGCGATTATGGATGGCTATAGAGCTGTCATGGCTCAATATTTTTCAGGGGACTTCCAACCTCTTGAGTCCATGCCACGTCAAGTCGCTGCACTATGCCGGGTAGGAGGAGGTTCGACACAATATTATGAGGTATTACGAGGTATCCCATGACTTTTATCACCACGTAGGAAGTTCCACGAGGGTTTTAGCGGATGACGCTGTTATACACAGAGAAATCGCAACGCTACAAAATTGTAGTGAAATGCAAAATGGTCAACAGTGGATCGAAACTTCGTGCAGGGTTTAGCAAGTGACATCAACATAAACAGGTGCAATATATTGAGAGCACATAGACAGAAAGACTCTTTATTGCATGATTACACGAATGCGGTGCAGTCGCTGGAAAAAGTTACTTCCATAAAATATAAATGAAATTAATCGCAGGAAAGGCAAATGCCAGGCTGAGATTCACTGAAAGAATCCACAGGAAATGTAGTCCGACAACAAATGAGGTAGCTTACAAAACCCTCATTCGACCAATACTTGAATATTGTTCGCCATTGTGGGATACTACCAGATAGGATTGCTAGAGGAAACAGAGAAAATCCAAAGAAGATCAACGCGTTCCGTTACACGTTCATTTACTAAGTAAGAAACCATCACGGAGATGCTTAAACAACTCCACTGGCAGAAGAGGCGTCCTGCTTCACGGTGTGGTTTACTGTTAAAGTTCCGAGAGCGTACGATCGTAGAAAAGTCAGCCGAGTCATCCAGTATACAGAGTGAACATTAGTAAAACCGACAAACTGCTGGGACGGATTCCTGCCTAGAAATGGAGGAAAAAAGATCCTACCAGCATGTGTCCGGAAACAGACAGTGTGCGTGCAACTACAACGTTTCGTCCCGAAACACAGTACAGAACATGCACGTCACAACGGATGTTTAAAGTGACCTCAATGGAATGCAGTGCACGCGTTCACACGTCGGCGAAGAGGACTGTTGACAGGGATCCCATAATTGTGATGATATGATACAAAAAAACTATCGACAAAATCCTTCCCGTAGCGGGAAATCTGCTGCTGATAATCCTTGCGCCCGTTGCAGGTGATAGAGATAGTACCGGTTGTCAAGCAGAATACACATAATCGTAATTTTGCTTACACCATGTTGGTGGCCACTTACCTGGAGCTTTTACTAAGGTTTGTCTCTATATCTTGCAGAACCTGGTTCTCTAGATCTTCTACACGCACAGTCCGCCGCCTCCCTGCACGTTCGTCTGACTGAAAGAACCCACGATCACCCAAACGTCCAAAAAGGGCTTGAAATGTTGTGTGATGTGGTTGGTGTGTGTGAGGGTACTCGTTTTGATATAGCTGTGTAGCCTCTCAACAGTTTCCATCTGCTTGTCTGTCCACAAACACTGTCTCGGCTTGTTCCAGAAATGAATACCGGACCACTGTGCTGCATACAGCACACTGCGTCAATCTCACACGCTGCAACACATAAGGAACACACTGTATGTGGTCAGAGGAACTTTCATTCGTCAGCGCCATCTGCCGCGGTAACGATGCATTTCCGGTCATATGTTCATAGGACGTTGTTTCCTCCATTTCTAGTCAAGAATCCGTCCCTGCCGTTTGTCGGTTTCATTAATGTTCACCCTGTATTTCTTCTTACTATGTGTATCTCGCAAAAAGACTGTGATGATAAAATTATAAATATTCCAGCTTGCACGGCAGCATACCATCAATCGTTCTTTACGCCAACTATTCGTGATTTGAACAAGAAAAGTGTAAAGTAACAGTAATACACGATCCTCAAGCACCATGCACTCCGCCTCGCCTTCTGTATACGCCTCCCATCCTCCACGCAGATCCTCTATAACCTGATTCCTTTCCCCCACCTGCTCCTATTCCTCAAACATATCTGCATACGCTACACCTCCTGCCACCTTGATCCTCCTCATCCCCTGGTTGCAGCTCTCTTCTCCAACCCTCGCCCTCTGCCGTGCCTTCACTGTTGTGTCCCCCAACCCTCCATATCTCCACCCTTCATCTCCTTTCCCAAGATTGCTTCCGTCAACTCCCCCTCCTGGATGATACCCTCTCTCCCTCCATTTATCCCTCCTATCAACTCTGATCCTCATCTCACCCACCTTTCCTCTATCCTTTCCCCGGGCTCCCTCTTCCCCCCCTTCCATCCTGTTTTTTCCCCACCTGCCTTCTCTCTGCCTCCATTATCCCCCCCCCCCCCGCCCACGAGTCCTTTTGCATACCCCTCCTCTGCCTTTTCCCACTCCCTCTCATGTCTGCTCAGCCCCCCCCCCCCCTCTTATGAGTCCTCGTCCTCCGTCGGTTCCTTTCCCCCCCCCCAACTTCGTTTTTCCTCTCCTTCCCCCCTTTTGTTTCCCATCATCTGTCCAGGTTCCCCCCGTCTGCCCTCGGCTGTTGTGTGTCATATTTGTGCCAAGTTTTTAGTGCAGTGTTCAAGTGAGTGTTCAGTGTTGTGCGTCTTTCCAAAGTGTTGCGAACAGAAATCATGCTGTTGCTGGTGTGATTTTTATATCTCTTGCAAACGGAAACCAGACTGTCGCCGTATTTTTTAATTATCTGTCTATTATTTTACCTGTCTGCTTCCTGTGTATTTTATTAGCATCACCAACCCTTTGATTTATGTTTTAAGTTCCACAAGTTTCCGCCATTTTACCGTTTAAGTCACCGATTTTACCGCCTGCTTTTATTATTTATTCTCTTCATTTTTTCAAAACAAATTCTATAGGCTGAAGAGCGGCATACTAAGCTGCTGGCAGCCTGCCCCCCCCTTGGAGGGAATCAATAAAGGAAAAAAAAGTAATACACGACTATAGCATCGTTTACGAGGAATTTTCGATTACATCGCAATGTTCTTACTGAAGATTACGTCGTTAGTCAGTTACAGTATTTTTCGTGTGTTCGCGGACGTATTCGCGCAAGTACCTGCGAAACTGTGTATTTCACGGTCGCGTCAACGGACATGTGAAGGCGATTGCAGACTGCTATCGGTTCCCCGTCTGATGACTCACGTCACAGACATCGCGTTGGACACTACATTGGGTGACACTGTACCGTAACTACAGCACGACACCGCGAAGAAAACCCTGGAGGCTAGATCTATACCAGACACAGAGGCCAAACACTGGGAGGAGAAGAGCGAAGACCATCAACGTCATCGCAAAGAAGCCTTAGATGAAATGTGTCGTATCAAACAATTGCTTCAGGAGGACACAGACGATGATTCTGAGCAATTATCGTCGACTGACTAACCACGGAGATTGTTTGGTTGGTTGTTTGAGGTTAAAGGGACCAAACAGCAAGGTCATCAGTCCCTTGTTTCAAATAGACTCCATTCTGCTAACGGGACATCTCAGTATAGTCAGAAAAATAAAACGGAAAAAGGGGAAACGTAAAAGGGCAGTCACGTTGTCATTAGTGAAAACAAATGAGGGAAGTTGGCAAGAGAACGAACCCAACACTATGCTGAAGCAGCATAGGCAAGACCACCTATGACTTAAAACGTACAACTGCTATAATGCAGAAAGTACGTATGGGAATAGAGAAACTACCAAGCCTTAAAGGAAGGGGTAAAAACAGAGTAAAAGGGAAAGAAAAGAGGATTCCGGTCAGGGAGGTGAATCGGGAATCTCTGAACACTGCCAACAGTGGGAGACACCCAAACACTCACCGCCCTACGCCAACACCAGAGGGAGATTAAAAACTTTAAAACTGAGAATAAAAACCACTCTCCCGGAGGAAACCTAGAACCAGAGAGACCATCCGGGAATCGTCAGCCAACATCAAAGGTAAAGTGTGGGGGAGTCTGTACTTAGCACGCAGAGCCAAAAGAAGGGGGCATTCAACCAAAATGTGGGCCACTGACTGGAAGGCTCCACAACCACATAGCGGGGGTGCCTCATCACGCAAAAGGAAACCATGGGTCAGCCTGGTATGGCCAATGCGGAGACGACACAGTGTGGTCGAGTCCTTGCGGGAGAGGCTAAAGGAAGAACGCCATGGGCCTGTATTCACCTTAATGGCACGAAGTTTATTAGACAGTGGAGTAGCCTCCCAAGAATTGGCCCATGACTGTGCAAAGTGGGATTTGATGTGAAGCCGTAAATCCGCTGCAGGAGGGGTTACAGAAAACGGGGGGTAAGTAACTGCTCCCCCAGCCAAACGATCAGCGAGCTCATTACCCGGGATACCCACATGGCCTGGGACCCATAGGAAGTCAATGGAACAAGCAGCACGGTGAAGATCAGCGAGATGGTCATGGATGGCAGAGACCAAGGGATGGCGCGAAAAACACCGGTCAATAGCAAGAAGGCCACTCATCGAGTCCGTACATAACAAAACGCGGTTGTGTTGGGATTGTTTAATAAAGGTAAGGGCCCGGGAAATTGCCATCAATTCCGCAGTAAACACCCCACATGAGGGTGGCAGTAGATGATTTTCCGTTCCAACAAAGGACGTGAAGGCATACCCAACATGATCAGCAGATTTAGAGCCATCAGTGTAAAAAACAACAGCATCCCGAAACTCCCATAAAATTTGGCGGAAAAAGGAACGGAACACCACCGGGGGGATGGAATCTTTCGGACCGCGGCGGAGATCCATCCGAATTCGAGGCCGAGGAACTAACCAAGGAGGGGTGGAGGGGAGGGAGCGAGGAAGACATGACAAAGAAGGAAGCCGAAAACCACGGTTAAGAGACGCAAGGCGCAGCCCAACCGGTAAACCCGCCCGAGGGCGGGAGTCAGGCGGGCGACGTCCATGGTCTGGGAATAGGATAGAATAGGAAGGATGAGCGGGAGAAGAACGGATAGTAAGGGCATAAGACACCAGAAGCTGGGACCGCCGAACAGAAAGGGGGGGGATCCCAGCTTCAACCAAGAGACTATCAACAGGGCTAGTAGGGAAGGCACTGGTGGCCAAACGGATACCACGATGGTGGACTGGATCCAGCACGTGCAGCGTGGAAGGAGCAGCTGAACCATAAACTTGACAACCATAGTCCAAACGTGACAGAACTAGAGCATGATAAAGACGGAGGAGGAGGGAACGGTCCGCACCCCAGGAGGAGTGGGCAAGGAAGCGAAGGACATTGAGTTTACGGAAACATCCTACCTTCAGGAGTCTGATATGGGGCAGCCAAGTGAGCTTGTTGTCGAAAAGAAGACCTAGGAAACGAAACTGTGGAACCACAGGCAATCTTTGTGCAGCGAGATAGAGCTCTGGATCAGGGTGGACCGTAGTACGGCGACAGAAGTGGACCACCCGCGATTTTAAAGGAGAGAATTGAAACCCGTGTGAGAGGGTCCATGCAGAGGCACGCCGTATAGCCACCTGGAGCTGCCGTTCTGCAGATGGCATCGAGGAGGAACTAACCCAAATGCAGAAATCATCCACATACAGGGCAGGGGCGACCAAGGGACCGACAGAGGCCACAAGTCCATCTATAGCAATGAGGAAAAGAAGGACACTCAAGACAGAACCCTGTGGGATGCCCGTCTCCTGGGTCCGTGGAGAACTAAAAGCAGTACCAACTCGAACTCTGAATGACCGATGGATCAGGAACTGGCGGATAAAAATCGGGAGTGGGCCCCGAAGACCCCACTGATGAAGGGTTAGTAAGATGTGATGGCGCCAGGCCGTGTCATAGGCCTTGCGAAGGTCAAAAAACACTGCAACCAAATGGCGGCGCTGGGAAAAAGCCTGCCGAACTGCGGATTCCAAGCGAAGCAAATGATCGATTGGAGATCGTCCCTCTCGAAAGCCACACTGGTAAGGGGACAATAGATCCCGAGATTCGAGGACCCAAGTGAGCCGACGGGCTACCAGCCGTTCAAGTAACTTACAACCAACATTGGTCAAACTAATTGGCCGATAGCTGTCAACAGATAGGGGGTTCTGACCAGGCTTAAGGACAGGAACCACAATGCTATCCCTCCACTGAGAAGGGAAGTCACCCTGGAGCCAGATACGGTTAAACACCCGAAGAAGATGGTGCCGTTGTGGAGCACTGAGATGTTGAAGCAGCTGGTTATGAATGGAATCTGGGCCAGGGGCCGTATCATGAGAAGAAGATAGAGCAGAAAGAAATTCCCGTTCAGTGAAAGGTTCGTTGTAAGATTCTGACTCACAAGTGGTGAAACATAAGGTGACAGCTTCAGCCTGCTGTTTTTGATGAAGGAAAGCAGCTGGATAGGAGGCCGACGCTGATGCCACTGCAAAATGGGTCGCAAGATGTTCTGCGAGAACTAATGGGTCCGTACAAATGCCATCTGGGAGGTGAAGGCCTGGGAGGGTGGACTGCCGATGGCAACCTTGGAGAGAGCGAAGTGTAGCCCATACCCGTGACAGAGGGACAGTGGAACCAAGGGAAGAAACGAATCATTCCCAACATATCCGCTTGCTCTGTTTGATTAAATAACAGGCTTTAGCGCGAAGGCGCTTAAAGGTAGAAAGGCTGGCTACAGATGGGTGCCTCTTAAAGTGTTGCAAAGCTCGACGGCGATCACGGATGGCAATGGCAATGGCCGTACTCCACCACGGGACTTGCCGACGACGAAATTGTCCAGATGAGCGCGGGACAGCAAGGTTAGCAGCGCGAACAATCGCGTCAGAGACGTCACGTAGGACGTCATCAATACAACCCGACAAAGAGGGAGAAAACTCGACCTGTGCAGTATATAGAGGCCAATCGGCGCGGTGGAAAGACCAACGAGGTAACCTGTCCATCGGGGAGCGGGAAGGCAGCGTGATAATCAACGGGAAATGGTCACTATCACAAAGGTCGTCGTGTGGCGACCAGTGTAATGAAGGGAGGAGAGAGGGAGAAGAAAGAGAAAGATCAATGGCAGAAAAGGTACCATGACCAGCACTGAAATGAGTTGGGGAGCCATCATTAAGAAGGCACAGGTCGTGGTCTGCAATAAATTGGTCTATAAGAAGACCTCGTCTAGATGGAAAGGCACTGCCCCACAAAGGATGATGAGCATTAAAATCCCCAAGGAGGAGGAAGGGAGGAGGAAGTTGCTGAAGAAGGGTGGTTAAGGCAGCAGGTGTAAGAGTCCTGTCAGGAGGGAGATAAAGATTGCATACTGTGACTGCAGAGTCTAAGTGGACCCTAACAGCAACCGCTTCCAATGTAGTTTGGAGAGGAATCCACGTGCTAGCAATGTCTGTACGGACCAACGTACAAACGCCACCAGAAGCCCGCAAGGGTCCGACCCGATTTCGACAGAAAACACGGAACCCACGGAGGGTCGGTGAGTGAGCATCAGTAAAATGAGATTCCTGGAGAACCACACAAGCTGCTGAGTAGGACGAAAGAAGGGATTCCAATTCCGGAAGGTGACGATAGTATCCATTACAATTCCATTGGAGAACCACAGAACGATGGTTTAAATGAGGGCTGAACACGCTAAATCCAGTCATACCGCCGGGTCCCCACCAGTCACCGACAAGGAGGGGGCGACATCCATAAACGACAGGTCAGAATCCGGTTGTGAAGCCGGGGAAGGGACCTCCGGTGACACCAGAGGCTCTTTGTCCCGGGACTTATGTTTCTTCTTCTTTTCAGGCTGAGATCGAGGAGGGCTGTGTGGCATAATGGAGCCAGCTGCAGCAAGATCAGGAACAGAAAGAGACCGGGCGACCTGGGTGCCGATAGACCGCGGCTCTCGCGGTCGCCGCGCTGCAGCAGACCTTTGACCTGGAAGGTGCCGGGAAGGGGCATCCCGGGAGAGGTGCCCTTGACCGGCAGACGCCGAAGGAGTGGGACACTTCTCCGGCTGGGGAGGGGGAGCAGCGCCCAGAGGAGAAGGTGTGGGAGCCGCAGGGGAGGGGGGAAGGAGATTGGTCCGGGATGGGGGTAAGGAAGGGGGAGGAAGGGATGAAGATGTAACCAAGGCGTAACTAGATGTCATGGACACAGGGTGCAATCGTGCATATTTCTTACGGGCCTCTGTGTAGCTTAAACGATCAAGAGACTTATACTCCTGTATCTTTTTTCTCTTTCTTATAGACTGGGCAATCTGCTGAACGTGGAGAATGACTACCATGACAATTTACACATACAGGAGGGGGAACACAGGGACTCCCCTCATGGAGTGGACGTCCACAGTCACCACAGAGAGGGTCCTGGGAACAGCGAGAAGACATGTGGCCAAAACGCAAGCACTTAAAACACCGCATAGGAGGTGGGATGTACGGCTTCACATCACAGCGATAGACCATAATCTTAACTTTCTCAGGAAGGGTATCCCCTTCAAAGGCCAGGATAAAGGCACCAGTATCAATACGATTATCTTTAGGACCCTTCTGAACACGCCGAACAAAGTGAACACCCCGCCGTCCGAGATTGTCCCGAAGTTCCTCATCAGTTTGAAGGATGAGGTCTCTGTGAAAAATCACACCTTGTACCATATTTAGAGACTGGTGAGGGGTAATGGACACGGGAATTGTGCCAAGATGGGTACAGGCACGAAGGGCCGCAGATTGGGCAGCCGAAGCAGTTTTTATCAGTAACGAACCCGACCGCATCTTGCTCAGGGAGTCCACTTCGCCGAACTTGTCTTCAATGTGTTCCACAAAGAATAAAGGTTTGACACTGGTGAAAGTATCTCCATCAGTCCTGGTGCAAACTAGATAACGGGGGAAAGGTTTTGCCCCTAGACGACGGGCCTGACCCTCCTCCCAGGGGGTAGCCACGGAAGGGAAGGCCGAAGGGGCAAGAGAAGCAGCACTTGAGGAATCAGTACCACGCAGAGAGACGGCCGCAGAAGAGCGGCCAGAGTTTTGGACCCGTATGCGTTTCATCTGCATAGCGTCCGCCCTGATACCACCCACTCCGATCAGGGGCTCTCCTCATGGGCGCCACCCAGCCACAGCAAGGGCCGTCTGGCACGACGGCCATTGCCGGGAGTTCCGATGCTCCAGGATGACGAGCAACCACTCCAAGGCATGCATGAGGAGGTCACAGCTCAGGTATCAGAAGTGTGATCCCTGTGTGTTCAGGGGGCTCAACCAAAAGGGTACATAGCGACCCCACCACACGGGCTGGCTACCGTGCTGGCTATGCACCCTAGCATCAGACAACGACGTAAAAGAAAAGGTGGAATGTACTAGGAGGGCACACGTCGGAGACACTAGGTAAGGTGCTCTTCCCCAAATGGCTCACACTACGGAAGAGAAATTTTGGAATGGAGGTCAAACCCCAGAGGGGGACCAAGGAATGCCAAAAGGAGGAGATGATTACGCAACAAAGCCGGAGTGTAAAACCAACAGAACCAGGAGGATAGCGGGGGCCAACATAAGCAAGGACACCAATAGAGGGAGAGGAGAGGGCGAGGGGAAAGGGGTATGGAGGGGAAAGGAGGGGAAGGGAAAGGAAATGCAGCCCGGGAGAGAAAGAAGGCTGCAATGGCTCGGGGCCCCGTGCTCGCCACGCACGTATCCACGAAAGAGTTGTGGACCCCCTGGGGGGTAACCACGGAGAGACAGCAACAGGTCCTCATAAGACAATAAATACGGATGGTGAGTCTATGGAATGCCAACCTATGGTTGACACCGTGGCTGACGATGGGTTTCAACCAAATCAGCACAGGAAGACCCTTCACCACAGTGCTGCTCAGGCATTATAACGAGCGTTGTCACTACAAACAGATATGACACCCTCGCTGGAGAGTCGGCGCAGGAGTCTACGATCTCCGACCCGCCACCCCCACGTCCGTCGATTCCAAAGGTGCCGAATATACCGCCTACAGTGATTTACAACTGTACCAACCATGTTAAGCTGAGCCGCGACCTTAAGTAACAGATTTCTGGTGGTTTACGGGCTGCATACATGGGTGATGGAGTAAAATTCTATGTTGATACCCTCCAGGATTACCAGAAGGTATTCGACTTTTGCAAGAATCAACAGTTACCATTTCACACGTACCAGGATATCACCAGCAGGGATACGAAGGTGGTTGCCACCTCGGTTACTGTGAAGGAAGTGCACAAAGACCTAGAAAAGCAAGGCTTTACCATAAATGATTTATACCAGTTCAAGCGTAAGAAACAGGGAAATCTCCACCCGCTGCCAGTGTACACTGTGACACTACCAAAGTGGGATGGATCTAATACAAACTATGGAGTTCGCTATGTGCTGTTGACGAAAGTGCAGGTGGAAGATTACTGCTCCCCCATCGAACAGTCCCAGTGTAAACGCTGTCAAGGTTGGACACACACATCTAATTATTGTTGGTTACTGGCGCGCTGTGTTAAATGCGGCGCCATCCACTCCAGTACTGAATGCACACTACCTCCATGGTCACCACCTAAATGTGCAGGTTGTCACAGTCCACATGCAGCTTCTTGTCCTGCACAACCACAGAGGGAACCTCCAACTATTTTCGAAAGTGTGAAACTTGTAATGGCTGACTCGGCTGGCCTGGCTGCTCAAAAGGCCTCGCCTCCACCACCACGGGGCTGGGTTTGGACTGCAACTACGGTATGGGAGGGACGACCATTTACTTCAGCACAGCAGGGTGTACAGCGATAAAGATGCGGATGCTGCGCTTATGGAGGTGACAACTGTTTTTAGATTTCTTAGCATTCAGAACTTTCTACACAAACTCATAACTGCTGGGAAAAAGATGTTGGTAGGTAAAGACAAGCTGTCTAAGATAGTATACTGCAGGAAATACTGGCTCAGCTTGACGGGTCAGCTTAACATCATGGCCGCACATACGAACTATCTTCGCATCCGTCTATGGAATCTGCTGGAGTTCGTAATAAGAAACATGAACTGCAAGATTTCATTGGCCGTCACAAGATCGACGTATTCCTCTAGTCAGAGAGACACCTACGGCCAAATGATATTTTCAAACTTCGAAGTATGGTGGGTTACCGCACTGACAGGCATGCACAAGATGGTGGCACAGCAGTTTACCTTCGCCGTTCTCTTACTCACTGGCAGGTCGACCTATTCAACCTACGGGAGCTGGAGACGACTGCGGTTTCAATCCAGACAGATTTGCGAGAAGTCAGTTTTGTGGCGGCATATCTTCGCCCCGCAGCGCAGCTCATAGGACAAGACTTGCATCATATCTTAGCTCCAAACGGCAAGACGTTTATTGGCGGCGACTGGAATGTGAAGCAATCTCCCTGGAATTGACATACCACCAATCCTAGGGGATGTGTGCTGCAACGCGTGGAATATGACTTTGACCTGGAGATCTGGGGACTTCTTCAGCCGATTCACACTCCCTCCCCCAGTCATCAACGTCCAGATGTCCTTAAAATTGTTATCACCCAATGACTTTGGGTTGACCCCTGTCTCGTTACTATTAATGACTTATCGTTGAACCATGATCCTGTTCTGACGATGCTACCAAGGACGTGACACCTACCGAACCAGCAAGTTCACCAGGAAAGTAACTGGCCTCAGTCTAAAGGTAATTAAATAACAACATCTTGCCTACCCTGGACGTTCAGACACCGGCCCAAATCGATTATGCCATCGATTATTTAACGCAGAAACTACAGAAGGCCCATAACCAGTCGTCTGTAAGGGTTTTTGATGACTTACAGACACATGATCGGTTGCTTCCTTTACTTAGAGAACTATGGCTACAGAAGAACCAGTACCGGAAGCTATGGCAACAGAATCGCAACTCAGCTTACCGCCGATGGGTGCATTGCCTGGAAAGGCAGCTTCGACAATGATTACTTCACTGGCGAGTAGAAACGTGGGAGGATAAGATGTCCCCCTTCCTCCTGCAAACCAGAGAAGAACGGCGTTTAGAGAAAAAATGGTTCAAATGGCTCTGAGCACTATGGGACTTAACATCTGAGGTCATCAGTCCCCTAGAACTTAGAACTACTTAAACCTAACTAACCTAAAGACATCACACACACCCATGCCCGAGGGAGGACTCGAACCTTCGCCGCGACCAGCCGCACAGTCCATGACTGTAGCGCCTGAGACCGCTCGGCTAATCCCGCGTGGCAGAAAAGTATGGCCTCCAACGTAAACTATCCGTAGAGTTGCAACTCCTTCGTCTGGTGGAACATATTACCAGAAATTTCAATGTGTCTAGTGCTACTGCAGCGGTCTTCTTAGATATTGGAAAGGTCTATGATATGATAAGATATGGAGGGAACAACTAATTCCGAAACTAGATGAACTGACGTCAGTCCCCAATTGTTATGTGAAACTCATAGCTAGTTTTTTTGACAGACAGAGGGATGATTGTTACAGTAGAGGGTCAATTGGGGTTGTTTTGGGGGAGGAGACCAGACAGCGAGGTCATCGGTCTTATCGGGTTAGGGAAGGACGGGGAAGGAAGTTGGCCGTGCCCTTTCAAAGGATCCATCCCGGCATTTGCCTTGAGGGATTTATGGTAGAGGGTCAATTGTCTGATACCCGACTGGTGCAGGTGGCGCTGCCTCAATGATCCTTTTTATCCCCACTACTATTTAATCACTTTGTAAATGACATGTCAACTGTCACAGGAGTGCAAATTGCCCAATTTGCCGATGATAAGGCTTTCCTCATCAGCGGAAGACATATTCACGCCAACATTCGACGCATTCAGTATCAAATAGATGCCACAGCTGCTTGGCGTAAGACCAGTGAAGTGCAAGTAAATCCCGTCAAGACAACAGCCATATATTTCCTCTAGAAACGTCCCTTGATGGCTATCAACATGAGACTGCGTGGGCGGGATATCCCCTGGTGGCAACGGTGACTTACGTTGGGGTCACTTTGGACAAACACTTCTTTCTCCATAAACGTGTTACCTCTCTGATGAACAAAGCTTTCGGTATTGCCAAGAAATTTCTACCATTTTTCAAGAATCCTGACCTCAGTACCACAGCAAAACTTCGATTATATAAGGCGACGGTTCTCTCTACACAAATTGGCCGTCTACAAGTTTTATAAAATGCGGTCCTCAGATGGATACTACGTGCCAGCCGCTTTACTCACATCGGACTTGCACGCTGCCCTCCATATGGATACAGTACTTGAAGCAGTTCGCAAACGGACGACGACCCTGCAGAACAAAGTAGAAACTTTGCGTAACTCAGTGGACCACATACGTTATCTGGGAAGGACAATACCCCTCCCATGGCAACGGTATAAGGTACCACGTCTCTTGGTACTATGACATCCTAACCCATTCCACCAGCTGGCGGTATGTTACGGACCGACATACAGGCCCTAAGAAGTTGATCCCAAAAGTTTATTCGTAATAAAGTGAACCCAAGCACCTACTTACCTTCCACCATGAAATCTGGTTATTCGTCGACTATGGCACTTCGATTTACAGCGCGTCAAAATAATAATAATAATAATAATAATAATAATAATACACAACTACCCTCCGCCCTACGTCATAAAGTCGAAAATTGTTCAAATGTGTGTAAAATCTTATGGGACTTAACCGCTAAGGTCATCAGTCCCTAAGCTTACACACTACTTAACCTAAATTATCCTAAGAACAAACACACACACCCATGCCCGAGGGAGGACTCCAACCTCCGCCGGGACCAGCCGCACAGTCCATGACTGCAGCGCCTGAGACCGCTCGGCTAATCGCGCGCTGCTCATAAAGTCGCTTCCGGAGTACAGAAGTAGATGCGGATAAAGGAAGCGCGGCAGATGTCGGTGAGATAGGCAGTTGTTTGCAAACTATGATGTTTCATCACAAATATTTACGTTTGTCTCAATTATTATATGAAACGCGTCTCGCCTGGAATATTTATTTCCGACCATTGGCTCCTGATGCCAAATTAAACAGTTCAGGATCCTCCTCCAACTGTATAATTTTGACCCTTATGGTATGGGATATCCTGTTTGAAATGCCCGGTAGATAGCGTCGGAAGCTCCACGAGGCTCCTTCCAATGATATGATATATAGCCAATTTACAGAACCAGGAACTTCTATCAAAATATAGGAAGATCTGCAGGGGAATCGATATTTGGACATGAGCTGGCATTTGATCCACAACATAAACAATGTTCGTACCTCATTGCGCATTAATAGGTGGAAGGACGTGTTTGACCACACGATTAGCGATTAGTCACTGAAGACAGTCACAAACACTACAATTTGCACCCAAGCCTATTTAAAGTGTAACAACCACATAAAAACAGTTTTAGGGAAGGCAGAAAATAGATTTAAATTTATCGGAAGAAAACTGAGAAAATATATTTTACCGACAGAGGAAGTAGATTTATACAACCTTTACTGGACCGTCTTTGAAGTATTGTTCATCAGTCTGGAGCAATAATCAAGCTGGATTAATGCCAGCGACAGAGAAGATTCAAAGGTAAGATGCGCGATTCGTTTTGAGTTGGTTTAGTTAGCACGAGAGCATCATACGGCTAGACGCTAGGATGCAAATCCTCAAAAAAGTGAGAGATAAAAAGTGGAAAAATCTGTCGTATGCTGATGCTGATACCGACAACCTTTCTTCTCGCGTATCACGTATAGATGGAACAGGAAAGTAGGGAAATGATAATGGTACATGAAATACCCTCGGACAGACACCCTGAGTTTTTTTGTGGAGAATGGTTGTGGAAACCACAACGCGCTGCAGTCATAGCTATTAAACGGCACTGCAGGGAATCCAAGCATGCTGAGCTAGTTTCCGGGGGAATACTACGCGGTCCAGGCTCATTAATATGACCACCGCCTAAATTCGACGTCAAGGTGCGATAACCACTTACAGACGTCAGGTGGCAGCACTAGCAGTGAAGGGTATATAAAACGTGTCAGGCGGACGCCGAAAATAGAGCAGTCGTTGTCATAAAGCAGAAATGGAACGATTTATCTGACGTGCAATAGGGCACGATCATTGGCTTTTTGGGCGAAGGCTGGGGGCATTTCCGCAACGGCTAAGTTTGTTAACTGTTTGCGTGCCTCCGTGGTTAAAGTGTATCGTACGTGGCAAAATGGAGCTATCCAGAACCGGCGCCAAGGTAACTATGGTGCGGGTATGTGTACGGGCAAATGGACGTGCATCTGACCGTCCAGATGAACCACGGCGCTACCAGCAGCGTCTCCTCGACGACCGTTCAGCGAACATTGCTCCGTATGGGCCTCTACAGTTGGCGCCTGCGTAATGCAGCCGTCCTGATTGCCTTTCATCGGCGACGAAGGCTCGAATTTTGCACGTCAATACCGCATCTGGACGTCCACTCAGTGCTGACAGTTGGTCTTTTCAGACGAAACGTCTGAAAGCAAACACCTTGCGACATATGTCGGATGGGTCCAATAAGGAGCAGGGAGCGTTATGCCCTTGGGAATATTTTCGTGGCATTTCCTAAGTGATCTCACAGTTAATCAACACTAGCACGCATCTATCCTTAGGGACCATGTCCACCCCTACAAACAGTTTGTTTTCCTCGACACGATGGCATCTACCAGCAGGACTACGCAACGTGTCAAATAGCTCACAGTCTTTGTTCGTGGTTCTAAGACCACCACGATGAGTTTACGGTACTCTCCTAGCCACCAAACTCCCCGTGTTTAAACCCAGTCGAGAATCTGTGGGATCACCTCTATTGTGGTGCACGCACCGTGGATCCTCAAACGAGAATCCTAGCGCAGCTGGCCATGGCACTGGAGTCAGCATGGCTCCAAATCTCTGCCAGTACCTTCCAGAACCCCACTGACTCTTCCTGCCTGTCTCTCAGCGGTCCTCGCTGCACAAGGTGGTTATTCAGGCTTTGAACAGGTGGTCGCATTACTGTGACTGAGTAGTGTACATGAAGTGAGTTGCGTGCGAGTCCACAAAACACCAGCAGTGGTTGTTGAAGGAATGTGATGAAAACCTGGCGACGAACCATGTCCCAAACGTATTCTGTAGTTGACGTGTCAGACGTGAGCACGGATGAGGGACGTAATGATACCCATTGTTCTCCAAGTAAGCATTGTACTTTCCTCAGACCTTCTGACAGAACCATTTTCTGCCTTCATAGGGCATGTAGGGCTGAACGAAAGATGGGAATTACCCACAATCAAAAATTGCCCTGATATAGCGGTTACTGTCCATGTATCCCCCAGTAAGAAGAATTCTAGATGGAATATCTTATGCAAAGACATCCTAAACCATCAATCCTGGTATTTTGTCACGACAGTGCGCTACAATACAGGCTGCTTGGCTTTGGTTAATATGGTATCCTCTAACACGTATGTCGTCTTCTCCGCAGAACAGATGGGAGCGTTAATGGTCCAAAAGCGCTGCATTATGCAATTCAGACAGACAGTTCACGTACTCATCGTTGCACTATGAGGCGTTTGCGGTTTCTGGGCGACAGACGTCGACCCAGTGACAAACTTCTATCTTACAGCCTCAGTTTCACTACTTTTTTCTTTTGCACTGAACAAATAATTATGTCGTGTCAGGTTTTAGGACGAGGAAAGAATCTATAGAACTGGCTCACTCTTTAAGTAAGGGGAAGTCTTATTACCAGTATAAGAAATATAGATAAATGATGGTAAAATGTTTAATGGCATCAACTTATTAGGCTGTGTCTCGTTTAATTATTCAAATTTAAACTACAACTACTTACGTTTTGTTATTGTGTAATCATTACAATTATTATTGAACTTGCATGAATTTTCACTCTGTGGTATAGTGTGCGCTATTTGAAACTACCTGGCTGCTGAAACCTGTAGCCGGGTCGGGACCCAAACCCGCAACCTTTGCCTTTCGGGGGCAAACGTTGCCAGTATCAAATTAGCACACACTCCGCTGCGAGTGAAAATTCATTCTGGAAACATTCCCCTAGGCAGAAGCGATGACGCCATAGGCAGAGGACAACACGACGGTCGGTCGGACCCGCCTGGCCCGTCTGGGGGCCAGAATGCGGAACTTTACCTTATCCCCTAGGCTGCGGTTTGTCGATTTTTCATCAGTATCCTTTCTTCCAGTAGTGCTATTGCCGCAAGGATTCCAGAACTTTTTTGAGGTTTAGAATATAGGAGAGAGGAAATGACGGAAGCGACGCTTTGAGAACCAGCCGAAAGTCGTGCCTAGGCAAAGGCAAAGGCAAAGGTTCCGTGTTCGAGTCCCGGTTCGGCTCACAGCTTTAACCGGCCAGCAAGTTTTATGTATGAACTTGATATATAGGTCAATGCGAAACGCATTCTTGCTGCGCCACGGTTAATTTAAACCATATCTTAACAAGTTAAAAAGTTCAGCAAAGAGTTCAGCACATTCTAGGAATACAAAACGATGTACATGGCTGAGTTGCTGCAGTGTTGTGAGTGTGTATGTGCGCATTGTTTGTGTGAGAGTGTATGTTATGTGACGAGAGAAAGTCCGCGCGTTCCTTGCATGTAACGCAGCGAAGGTTACGGCGTTTAATGGCCCTGAAGCATCGACTTCCTTAATAAAGTTATAACTGCCTTGTGAAACTCTCACCCAATAGCTACTTCTCCGCCGGCCGTTGTGGCCGAGCGGTTCTAGGCACTTAAGTCCGGAACCGCGCTGCTGCTACGGTCGCAGGTTCGAATCCTGCCTCGGGCATGGATGTGTGTGATGTCCTTAGGCTAGTTAGGTTTAAGTAGTTCTAAGTCTAGGGGAATGATGAACTCAGATGTTAAGTCCCATAGTGCTCAGAGCCATTTGAACCATTTAGCTACTCCTCCATCAGACGATTGTTTGCCTTCACCTGGTGTATATTTAGATGAATGTGGTATGATTTCCCTTGCTACCATTATATTTCTGAGTATTTTATTCTCAATAAGCTCCACACACGAACTTCGTAAAGCAGAGCCGTCCATGCTTTTATTTTTTAGAATTGATTATTTTATTGAGTTGTAACTGCCTGCCGCCAAGAGAGTATATTTATCGGCCTCGGATTCTGCCACCTTCTTGCACAAATTTCGTGGTGAATTCAGTAAAATGGTGTCATTTAAAACTATCACGATATAATATTATTCCATTATGCCGGCTGGGGCTCAAAAAAGAGGAGCTTAATCGCCACTGTACACCTTAAAATTGCCAGAAGACTCTGCCTAATATTTAGCAACAAGTTACTGGAAGGTCTTCCAAAATTATGTTGTATATTGAAATTGTTCAAAACTACTAATAAGATCATCGAATTTTCTCAACGCAGTGCCAATAAACTGAAATGTGCAAAGTTTTTTTCTAAAACACTGAGCTGCAAGTTAATGCCATTACGACACTGGACGGAAGGAGCGATGCTCAGATCTCTTCACATCCAGTCTGATTTTGGGTTTCCGTGGTTTTCCTATACCATTTCAGATGAATATACAGGTTGTTGCTTAAACAAGGCCCCAGCCGATTTCCTTAGCATCTGTTTGTTGTGGAGATCATTTCCACTGTCGATTGAAACTACTGGGACCCTCCCGTATAGCCACGTGTGTTACAACGCCACTTCCTGGATTCGGAGAGGCGCGTGGGCAGCGAATCGAATCCGCATGGCGGACTAACGATGAGGATTAGCGTGTCGGTCAGTCTGGATATGGTTTTTAGGCGATTTCCCACATTCGACTAGGTGAATCCCGGGCTGGTACCCACGTCTGCCCTTGGTTATACGATTCACAAACATTTAGAACACGTTCATACACTTTCACATGGTTTAACACGACGGGCAGAACGATGGGGAGCCGCGCGGTGTGGCCGCGTGGTTTGAGACGTCATGTCACGGACTGCGTGGCCACTCCCGCTGGAGGTTCGAGTCCTCCCTCGGGCATGGGTGTGCGTGTTGTTCTTACCATAAGTTAGCTTAAGTAGTGTGTAAGTCTAGGGACCGATGACCGCACATTTGAACGATGGGTTATACAAATTTCAGTGATCGATTAAGGAAAAGAGGGGGGGGGGGGGGAGAGTGGGAGAAGTGGTGGCGACAGGAAGGGCATCCTCTACATAACATCATTTTAATATCATTTGTATCTTCTGTATAAATAATATCTGTGTAAGTCGCACGTCATTTTATCTGTTTCTGCGACATTCATTTGTCACCTGACGGTGGCCTGAGACGCTGTATGCTTGTTTGTGACCAAATAAATACAATTTTGCAGAACATTAGGAAGTGCTTGTTATTTAATTTTATTGTAACCTCTTAATTTCTCAGACCGAGTGAGGTGGCGTAATGGTTAGCACGCTGGACTCGCATTCGGGAGGACGACGGTTCAAACACGCGTCCGGTCATCGTGATTTAAGTTTTCCGTGATTTCCCTAAATCGCTTCCTTTGAAAGGGTACGGCCGACTTCCTTCGCCATCCTTCTCTGATCTGACGGGACCGATGACCTCGCTGTTTGGAACCCTCTCCCGGATTAACCAACCAACCATCTTAATTTCTCTGAAATTTGATGAGTTATTATTTTGCCCAGTAATGATACGTACATGTGTTTCTGATTCAGTACGAGTAAACATTTTAAATTCGGTATCCTGAAGCGACTATTCAGCGAGACGGTAAACAGAGCAACGTGTAATCTGCAGCGGGAGGCTAATGAAGCTGCTTGCACTTGCGTGAAAGTTGTCCCTCTGAGGAGGAAACCACACCGACGCAGATCAAATATGGGAAGGCTCTCCACACCGTGAGACAGCACTTCAGGTCCCACATGTCACCGTCACTTCCAGGAAGCTCGCTTAGAAATTCGCAGCGGTCTATTGACTTAAAACTAGTTGGATGATAGAAGACTGAGGCAGCACGATACGTATACAGATTATTAGCGAATTCGTGAGCATCAGTTTCCTGGGAATGAAAACAGATAGGGAGGGAGCTCTCGTCTTATTTCGCAATCTCGAAAGAGAACTCAGTTATCTTCATAATCAGGAATTTGTCCATTTTTATTGTCTGTCAGACACTCATATAAACGCGAAGGATATTTTTAACTTTTAGTCCTGAAGTCTGCCACCCTGCCGACATTGCGATCTCATGGGAATACACTCTCTGAACAAATGCATCCGGACACCTATCAGTGGATATTAATACGGGTTGTGTCCACCCGCCGGCCGCGGTGGCCGTGCGGTTCTAGGCACTGCAGTCCGGAACCGCGGGACTGCTGCGGTCGGAGGTTCGAATCCTGCCTTGGGCATAGATGTGTGTGATGTCCTTAGGTTAGTTAGGTTTAAGTCGTTCTAAGTTCTAGGGGACTGATGACCTAAGCTGTTATGTCCCATCGTACTCAGAGCCATTTTGTGTCCACCCTTCGCCTTTATGACGGCTTGAACTCTGCTGGGGTCACTTTCAATAAGATGTCTGAATGCCAATGGAGGAATGGCAGTCTATTCTACCTCGAAATCCGATGCCAGAGAGGGTAGTGATGTTGGAGGCTAGGATCTGGATCTAGTTGACGTTCTAACTCATCCCAAATGTGTTCCATCGGATTCAGGTCGGGACTCTAGGCAGATAAGTCCATTTCAGGAATGTGATTGTCCACAAAATATTGGTCCACAAATATAGCTTTATGACAGGGCACATTTTCGTACTGATACAGTCATCGGCTCTGAACTGTCCCTCTACTGTCCACAGTGCACAATTCTATAGAAACTGTTCATTTCCTTCCACACTTAGGGTGTTCCTAAGCGCAATAAAGGGACCACACCATAACCAGAAAAAACACAACTATACCGTAACACCACCTCCTTCATACTTCTCTGCTGGCGTTACACATGAAAGCAGGTAACGTTCTCCAGGCACTGGTCAAACCCAGACACTTCCATCCGATTGCTAAAACGTACAGCGTGATTAATTACACCAGACCACAATCGCTCAGCATTGATCGCAGAAATGTATGGCTTATGAGGAGCTGCTCGACCATTGTACGCCATTCTTTTTAATTCCATACGCACAATCATTGAGCTAACTGGATGAATGGCAGCATTTTGGGACTCAAACGTGATTCTTTCCACTGACTGTGATTTTTTGCAACCACGTTCTTCATTGCTCGTTGTTCCCTGCTCGTTGATTTACTAGGTCTGCCAGATCTTGATTTAGCTCTGGTCGTTCCAACGCGTTTCCACTTCACAAACACATCACCAACAGTCAGCTTGGGTAGATTTCGAAGGATTGAAATGTTCGTGATGGATGGTTTCTCAGTTGACATCCAGTGAGTAGTCCACTTTCGAAGTCACTGAGCTCCCCTAACTGACCTATTTCGCTGTTGCTGTTTTCTACTGACAGCACAGTACTCCACCTCTCATTGTACGCTGGAGGGTCCGCCTCTCGTGACATCTACAGATCAATTCCGCATCTGACGTCCACCAAGTAGTGTCTGTCAATCATTATGAAGTAATCAACAGCGTACCAGTGGACGGACAAGATGGAAAGGCACTGTTGATATGGGATGATGTACTGCAATATGCACCACATCTGACAGTGCAAATCAATTTTTGCAATTTTACCAGTTTTTCTGTAATTTCAATGCCAGCCAATGACGCGACAGAATGCTTCCCAATTTTTGCATAATCGCTAAATCACCCCTCCAATGCTTTGCAAGCACCATACATTAGATTGAAAATGCAGCGAGATGACTGTGCATATAGAATACGCTCGATGTCAACATGCAAAAATGGTTCAAATGGCTCTGAGCACTATGGGACTTAACTTCTGAGGTCATCAGTCCTCTAGAACTTAGAACTACTTAAACCTAAGGACATCACACACATCCATGCCCGAGGCAGGATTCGAACCTGCGACCGTAGCGGTCGCGCGGTTCCAGACTGTAGCGCCTAGAACCGCTCGGCCACTCTGGACGGTGTCAACATGCAGATAGTATTTGTTTTTTAGATATTTCGGAAGAGAGAGATGTGGCAAAATCTTATAGGGGGTTCTGTTACAAGGAGTGGCAGAACTGGTTAGAGTTCGGATGCAGATAGTTCTTTCAAACCTTAACTCATTTTGCTAAACTAACAGTAATCGATTGTATCTGTGCCTGTGGAATCAAGATTATTTTTATTATTATCGTCACGATTGCGTGTTTAAAAACCGGTGTTACCACAAGTCCTGTGTTATTTCATACTTTGTAACATCTAATTATAAAGTAGCCACCATTTGAATTATAGCCCATAGTGGAATCTAGTGTTTTTTTTTCCCGACATGTGAGTAGATTGCATGAAACTGGCTGTGATGATAAAATTGCTTAAAATAATAGTACACAAGAACCTACTGTATGACAAACTTTATGAACATGTCGATAGACAGGGGTTATGGAGCAAAAATGTCAAATTTAAGCACGCAGATGGAAACTGGTTTCAGTGTAATGGAAGAGAGAGATGTAGTAAAATCTTATAGGGGGTCCTACTACAAGAAAGGCGCTCACGATTTGCTTCGTAAACCCAGGTGAGATATAGCTTCATATTGGTAAAATAGGACTAGCCGTAGTGTACAAAACAGCAACATCCTCTTAAATTACAGCTTGTTGTTGTCGAACGTAAAATAATTGTGATTTTTCCGACATGTGGGCTAATGGTGTATAAAATTGTATTCTTTAATTTTATTTCACATGTCTGAAATGTTTGTATTACACACGTGCATGACAGT
This sequence comes from Schistocerca piceifrons, assembly GCF_021461385.2. Classification (NCBI taxonomy): domain Eukaryota; kingdom Metazoa; phylum Arthropoda; class Insecta; order Orthoptera; family Acrididae; genus Schistocerca; species Schistocerca piceifrons. Next base: position 417,833,133 of record NC_060149.1, on the reverse strand, counting down.
TTATTTGCAGACACTGATTTGAGCGCGAGGGATGCTCTCAGATCGTGTAATTTGTCCATCAAGCTAAAAGAAATTGCTTAATGCAGATTTTTTCCTTCAGAATTTAAATTCTAACTAATGAGGACATTTTACGGTGATCAATAGTTTTCACAGCAAAATAGTGGCAGTTTTTTTTCCTGGTTTTACTCAGGGTGGACGTGTATGGGGTTCTGAATTTTGTCACATGTAATCGCCACGGTGCACTTCGTTGGATGTCGCAAACTAATGAGATGCGATTTTTTCCTTTAGTCAAACATAAAATCTATATCGATTTTGCTCATAAAACTAAAAGAAAATGGATTGCGCCTATTTTCGTGGAAAGAAGGCATTTATTATCGTCGCGATGGTGGTTTCCTTTTTAATAGATGCTCGATTATAAGATGCACTGACGTTAAATAAAAGTGCTCTCCACCACAGGACAGTGGTCGCTTGCTGGCAGAGCTACTGGAGGTGTGGTGGGCGAGTTCCGTTGGAGGTTGCAGCTGTCCTTTTAGACAAACAACTTGCATTCAGGATAGCCCTCATTTATCTCGTTTTTATTCTGAGGGAAGCCGGCGTCGCACCCTATTGTATGTGCAGCTTTTGTCAACGTCAATAACACTGACCACCCAGCCACGTGTTCGTTTGGGATACATTGTATTGAAGACTCTGCAACCAGATCAGTGGCAGGCTGCTCCGGGGTCTGCAGTCGCTCTAGGCGGAGGGCTTCCTGTTTCCAAGCAGCGGACATTTGAAAGAGTCATCTACTGAGTTCTCCGGAATTTCGTTGTTCCTCCAGGTGGATCCAGTCTTTCCGAGAAATACGTTTAACAGTTTGCGTGAAGAGTCTGGTTCTTGTCTTTTGTGTATCTGTGACTGATTTCTGCGGATTGGAGATAGTATATGAATGCCACTAGAAGAATCTCTTTGTGGACCACCAGGAGCAATATAGAACAGGCCTCTATCTCTACTGATGCTGAGGAAAGGGAGGAATAAGCGGTGGTCGGGGGAAGAAGAGTTAGGCTACCTCCAAGTATGTCAGTTCATAAACGCCCATCAAGGAGGATATAGCTGCAACTGCTTCACCTCTGCAATATTCTGAGGTTGGTTTTTGTGATAGTTGTGTTGTTACAATGGTTTTTTCCCAATCCCCAGTACATGTGTTGCATTATGACACGTTGATTACGTGTGTTCGTTTTTTTTTTTTTCACGACAATTTCGATGTGTAATTAGAACAGTGATGCATTTTCCACCAGTTATAGTTGTTCCAACCCTCGAATATATTCGACTGGTTGTGTGAGAACAAAGTTATGTATTGACATATGTTTTGCCTGCTTTAATATGGAGCCTCTGTGTAATACTTATGTCGCCTTTGTTGGAGTATGTGTTACGAAAACTCACGTAGTTTACTGAGGGAGGGAGAGAGTTTAAAGTGAATGCAGCCAGAGCACTATTTATGCTTTTCTCACTTATACCAGCCCCGACTAATGTGCTGTTCTGTACCGTACGTAAGAATAATACCCACAAAGGACTGTCTCTCTCCATCCAACAGACATCTAGCACATAAAATAGCGGAATTGGGATTATTATGTGCCGTCATCGTTGATCTTTAAGAGTATAAAAAAGAAGCATGATAGGCACAGCAGGAGGCCGTCGTTTGTTGTTATTAGTGGAGAATCTAGACAATATTGTAACGAAATAACGGTAATATAACGTGCATCGAAGGTGTTACGCTCTTTAGCAGGGTGAATTTAAATGTGCTCATAACCCCTACAGAATCGTTTTGCGAAGAGTTTTTCACTCTTTGCAGGGCTGTAACATTATCGAAAGTAACGTACAACAGTTGAAATCGAGACTTCGCGATTGGTAATATGTATGCATTGTCGTATGTGTGTAGAGGTGTCAGCGGCGGATGGTTGCAGTTCGTATGCATAACTTGCTAACTGTTCATCTATAAATTACATTGCGGAGTCGCGCACTCTTTAGGTACAGGAAGGGAAACTCTCACGGTCCAGCATGCTAAGTGCAGTCGACACACTGACAACTAACGAATAACTTATTACTAGGGTAAAAAAATAACCGAAATCTACAGTTTGTAGATGTCCTGAAATGGTTTTGGGGACATATCAGAGTTGGAAGCTGTAAACAAAAGAACTGAAGCTAGTCTGGTAAGCAATTATAGTATATACTTATGGGAAAAAATATCAGTGTGTCAGCAGAAATCAACTCGGTACACATATCAACTCCCTGTTGCAGATACCTACACGGTAGAGTTGAAGGCCGGTGAATGTGTACAACTGTGTCAATCTTTGAGTTTCCATCAAGTGTGTCGCTACATGAATCTGCAGACAAGCTCTTTGATGTCCTGTAGAAGTACATGGATTTGTTCCCAGACTATGAGTTTCTAATCTACACCACTTGGCGAGTTTTAGTATAGTTTTCTTGATCTTCCTGTCCAAAATGCGTGCACGTAGATCATCGGGAAGAGGAGAATCTTAGGATTTTTTAGTAGACTCGTGTATAGGACACGCAAATATCGTCGTATAAAACCAAACAATGCATGGATATGCTGGCTATATGACTGTATACATATTGAAAATATAAAAAATACGAAAAATGGCGTAAAGTCTGTAAAAAGCGATGAAAACCTGGTATAATTGAGACAAATTGATGGTAAATACCTAAAATTGAGGGAAATAAGATGGCATATGTCAAATCACCAAAAAAACTTGCAAAATTACTTAAATTGATTGAGAATACATAAAATTAGGGAAAAATACCACTAAACGCAGGGGATCGAGGTGGCTTGGGGATACCCGGATACTCAAGACCGAGAAAAGCTTAAAAATTACGCTCTGGCTGCACTAGCTTTTAATCCTCATCCTCCCCCACTAAATTACCTGGATTTTTCCAACACATACTCCAACAAAGGCGAGATAAGTATTACACAGAGACACCATATTAAATCAGGCAAAACATATGTATCCCAATCCATAACTTTGTCCTCCCATGTGCAGTCGAATATATATACTACCAAATTATGGCTGGTTCTCCCAAACAATGTTATTTCTTAAGTATTAAGGAGGAGAATCAATGTGTTTATTGAGCAATTAAGCCATTTCCTAGAGTGTTCTGTGGGAGAGTGGACCCATGTCACATGTACCATCTTTATAGCGTCAGGAAGGATGTACTCAAGAGATGTGGTGTTAGAATGAAATTGCTATATTATCCTTCACATGAGCAAAACTACCTACCATCAGACCAGGACTTCTTTGTGCAAGAGGTAAACAGCAGTAACACTGTTATATCTCCTTTGCCTACTGATCGTGGTGCTTACTCCCTTGTAAGAAGTAGCTGCTGCTTTGTGTGCATTTTCAAGCAGCGTGGTGTTTGTCGTACCTCAATGTATCAGCTATAGAAGCTACTCAAGTCGTTTTTTCTTCGCCCTATTTCCTAGTGAGACACAGCCATGTCAGTCAAAACCGATACTACTACTACTACTACTACTAATGATATGCATGTCTAACGTGGGAAGTGTGATTCGGGGTACATACGTTTCCGTCTTAAAAAGGCATGTAAAATCCATTAATATGCTAAGAGACACAATAGCAGTCTCTGGACTTAGTTTTAGTTGGTTTATAAGCAGCTCGAGCGGTGGATATACACTGACAATGCCATCCTAGGACACCAGAATAGTGTAGAAGGAAGTGGTTTTCATTTTAAAAGTTGTCACCTTAGCGATTGGGGTAGGAAACTTGTGGGGCTGTATGTCTGATGTTTGACAAACATATCCTGCATTAGAATATTAAGAGCGTTGCATTCCGCATGACTAATACTTCAGAAACTGTATGGCATTGAAAGTACAGCATTTTTAGGTGCCGAAGCGTGTAACCATCGGAGTGTGTGTTTATGCTCTGCAATTATTTCTCCAACGCCAGTATCTACCTGTTACTGACTCCTGACAGTGGAATAATGCTTCAGAATTGATAGCACGGTTGACTTACATGAAATGTTTCAAACGCCATCTGTCTGGAGCTCCATCATGTATAAACCACACATTTCTTCTTAACCGTTGGTTATATCACCACAACACTCTCATGTCTATTATATACCACCAAGAGATACCAGCCTCCGTGACACAAATGCATCTGGAGAAATCTTGTGCTTTTGGATGGGTGCTGTAAGTAAGATGGGTGTTGCAGGGAGGATTGGTAAAGGACAATGTGGGAGGGATCTGTCAATCCAACTTTATCCTATGATTGCGGTAATACTCTGTGACGCCCATCCACGCAGGGAATGATGGCCAGCTGCAGTCGTAAATTCTTCACTGTGATCGATGTGATGGAAATATGTGGATAACCTAATTGCGTTGATATAGAACGCTGTCTAGTATACTATGGTGTATATCGTCAAATGGACATACTGCACAGTCATCTCGCTGCATTCGAAATCTAGTATATGGTACTTGCAAAGCAGTGGAGGGGTGATTTAGCGGTGATGCAGAAATAGGGAAGCATTCTGCCGTCTCATTGGCTAGCACTGAAATAACGGAACAACTGGTATACTTTGATGCATATGACCGAATGTATGTAATGCACACTGATATATCTGCATTCACGATCTAGTATGTGGTATTTGCAAAGTAGTGGAGGGATTATTTAGCGATGATGCAGAAATAGGGAAGCATTCTGCTGTGGCATTGGCTGTCATTGAAATTACAGAACAATTGGTAAAATTGCTAAAAGTGATAACTCTGTCAACTGTGGTGTGTACTGCAGTACATGGTCCCATATCAACACTGTCTTTTCCATCCAGTTCATCCACTGGTACACTGTTGATTACTGCATAATGATCAACTGACACCACTCAGTTGAGATGGAGGGAGCAGAGGCAGAACACTGGATATCTGCTTCTTCTCACTGTGGAGCATGTGCTTAAATATAGAGGTCATCATCTTCAGGTTGTTTGGAAGTGTTCCTCATTGCTGCAGACTCGTCCTGTTCCCACATGCTGTGATGCTTTTCATATGTATTTTTTTAACCAATAAGATAACAGTACCTCTTTTTATTTCTACTACCTCATGCATGTTGTGAACGGAACCTTCCGGCGATGGTCACCACCTTCAGATAGCTGTTGGAAATGCTCTACAATGCTACAAACTCTTTCAGTTTTGTGATGTCTTCCACATTTTTGTCAATGAGAAACATCGCCTCTGCGTTTTATTTCTATGACCCTTTGTGGTGTGGCAGTTGCATAGTTTACATCATGCAATGTTCAGTTTCTGTGAGAGCCAAGGAATTGAAACCTATTAATATCGGTTTAGCAGCTGACACAGACCTCGAAGTCATCGTAGAAAAACAGTGTAGGGTGGTGTACAAAGCTGTAGTCATACACTGTTTGGATGTGTTACAGCCGAAAAAGCAATGATAGAAGCACCCTCTCTTGTGATTGATAGTCTCATGGATATGGTCTTCCTCTAGTACAGTTGACAAAACTTTACCCATATCTGTGCAAGTGAACCGGCCAGAGTGGCCGAGCGGTTCTACGCGCTTCACTCTGGAAGCGCGCGACCGCTACGGTAGCAGGTTCGAATCCTGCCTCGGGCATGGATGTGTGTAATGTCCTTAGGTTAGTTAGGTTTCAGTAGTTCTAAGTTCTAGAGGACTGATGACCTCAGCTGTTAAGTCCCATAGTGCTCAGAGCCATTTGAACCCTTTTTTTGTGCAAGTGACTTAGAGCACTGGCCACATGCTCCGCGACTGATGACCTCAGAAGTTAAGTCGCATGGTGCTCAGAACCATTTGAACCACATGCTCCAACGGAGCAATACATATGTATGTAACATTCTTGATGTCAACACGCATCCAGTAATTGTTTCTTTGATATATTGGAAGAGAGAGAGAGAGACGTGGTAAAATCTTGCAGGAGGTTCTATTACTAAACAGGCGCTCATAATTTGTTTCGTAAACACAGGTGTGATAGCTTTACATTGGTAAAATGGGACTGGTCATAGTGTACAAAACAGCAATAGCTTCTTGTTGTTGAACATAAAATAATTGTGCTTTTTCCGATATGTGAGCTAATAGTGAGAAATATTGTATTCTCTAATTTTATTTCACGTGTCTGGAACGTTTATAATACACTCAGTTTATTTGCAGACACTAATTTGAGCGCAAGGGACACTCACAGATCGTGTAATTTGTCCATCAAGCTAAAAGAAATTGCCTAATATAGATTTTTTCCTTCAGAATTTAAATTCTAACTTTTTCTTTACTCTGAAGACAGTTTCTAAATAATGAGGACATTTTGCAGTCATCGGTAGTTTTCACAGCAAAATAGTGGAAGCCTTTATCCCGGGTTTACTCAAGGTGGATGTGTATGGGCTTCTGAATTTTGTGTCATGTGTAATCGGCGGCGGTGTACTTCGTTGGATGTCGCAAACTAATGAAATGCGAATTGTATGCTTCAGGCGAACGTAAAAGCTATACCAGTTTTGCTCATAAAACTAATAGACAATGGATTGCGTCTATTTTCGTGGAAAGAGGACATTTATTATCGTTGCGATGGTGGTTTCCTTTTTAATAGATGCTCGATTATAAAAGATGCATTGCAGTTAAATAAGAGCATTCTCCATCACACAACAGTGTTCGCTTGCTGGCAGGGCTACTCGGGTGTGGTGCGCGAGTTGCGTAGGAGGTGGCAGCTGCCCTTTTAGACAAACAACCCACAGTCAGAACCGCCCTCATTTATCTCGGTTTTATCGTGAGATGCCAGCATTGCATTGTATAGTATGTGTACCTTTTGTCAACGTCGGTAACACTGACTACACAGCCATGTGCTCATCAGGGATGCATTGCACTGAAGACTCTGCAACCAGATCAGTGGCAGGCTGCTCCAGGGTCTGCAGTTGCTGTAAGGAAGTGCTTCCTGTTTTCCAAGCAGCAGACATTTGAAAGAGTGATCTGGAGAGATTTCCGGAATTTTGTTCTTGTTCCAGGTGGTCTAGTCTTTCCGAGAAATATGTTGACAGATTGCATGAAGCGTCTTATTCTTGTGTTATGTCTATCTGCGACTGATTTCTGCAGACTGGAGACAGTAGATCATTGCTACCAGAAGGATCTCTTTGTGGACCACTAGTGGCAATATAGAACAGACCTCTATCCTTACATATGCCGAGGAGACGGAGGGTTGGGAGTGGAAGGCAGGGGAGGATCAGGCTACTTCCAAGTTGGTTAGTTCATTAGCGCCCATCGAGGAGGACACAACTGCAACTGCTGCCCATATGCAATCTCTGGAGTTGATTTTTGCGACAGTTGTGCTGTTGCAATGGTTTTTTCCCCATCCCCTAGTACATGTGTTGCATTATGACCCACTGATTATGAGTGCTGGTTTTCTTTCACAACAATTTCGATGTGTAATTAGAACAGTGATGCATTTTTCATCATTTATGGTATCGTGTGCTGCATTTAATTACGTGGGCTACAAGCTGATTGTCAAGCAGGCATCTCAGAGAACTCTGGCATCAAACAGGTTTAGACACAGTCCTCCACTGTATGGTTACAGGTAATACACTTATTAAACTCCACTCTGTCCAACACCGGCTTCTTGTTGGTTGAATGTATTTTCCACCAAAAAAGGTAAGGATAGTACCTTATACCCCAGCCTTTTTCCTGTCTGCTTGTAGGTGAAGGATAGAGTTTGGGTGTGTCTGCCACTAGTTTTGAGTGGTATTGTGGCTCTGAGCACTATGGGACTTAACTTCTGAGGTCATCAGTCCCATAGAACTTAGAACTAGTTAAACCTAACTAACCTAAAGACATCACACACATCCATACCCGAGGCAGGATTCGAACCTGCGATCGTAGCGGTCGCGCGGCTCCAGACTGCAGCGCCTACAACCGCGCGGCCACTCCGGCCGGCAGTGGTTTTGTGAAATTATTCCCAGCAGAATAACACCACTTGTATGGTTGTCAATTTTTGAGCTGTATTGCGATCTTAGGCAGTTCTTGTGAAGCGCTATGTATGTAGTTGTGTAATTAGGTTCGATCTTTATGACTAATTACGTAATTAGGACCAATGTTTTCTTCAGTTTCACAACTCAAATAAATAAAGTACACTAACCTAACCTTCCTCTCTCACATGTGGTCAGTTTCCATGTGTTGGAGGGAGCACTTGGGCTTTCTGTCGAGAAGAACAAGGTTTCAAGTCCTGGAAAGGGCACTGCCGTTTTTAATTTCGTACCATTTCCAGGGTGGGGGTTGGGTGGGACATCAGCACAGCCTGGGACAGAGACTGCCCCCAAAATTTGAAATTCCCGCCAATAGGGTCGGTGGGGGAGGTAGAGGGGGGTGGGGTGGGGAAGGATAGTGTGAGGGAATCCACGTGCAGGCTGTGGAAAAGACATGACTGTCTTCTGGGAGTTTTTGGAGGTGGTGGTGGTCGTGGTTGGGGGTGGGGGTAATTAATTGATCAATTTGATTAATTTGCACATAAATTTAATATCAATTTGCTATCAAAAGTGGGCTCATGCTGCCCTTGCCCTACTACTCTCCTTCCTCATCTCTCTCTGTTCATTTCCTCTTCTCCCATTCTCGTTTCCCGTTATCACTCCCACTTCAGTAGTAAGTTAGTGGTTCTTACCACTGCAGTACTTCTTTCCAGATCGTAATTAGTATGTGTACTAAGTTTGGTTTAAATCTTTGTTGAGGTTTACCATGAGCTTTTTACCCATGGTGTTGCACGAGTACACACGTTTAAAACATATTCCACATATTCTTAATATATTTCACACGTATTTGCAGACATATTTGATCTTTATCTAAAGCAAATTTTTCCCTGCAATTTCATTTTCACACAGCTGAATGTTTATGACGTTGTATCTGCAGAAATATGTGTTGTACAACGATATAATCTCGCATATACATCCAGTGGTATATGTGTCTACCGTCTGCGAAATGTGTTGCGAATAGAGTTAGTAACAAAGGAATAATAAATTTAAACGCGATGCATGATGAGTCAGTTTTTCGCGTATCTCATTTTTGTGACGTCATAACTCTTGAACCTTGTATCGTAAAATCATAGAGTGTTGCTGGTAAATTAAGCGGCTTGTGTTAATACCGTGTGTAAAACGTGTGGCGCAAATATATTTAGTAATAAAGGAATAATAAATTAAATCGTCATGCTTCATGTACGGCATCTTTACTGCATGAAGAGCAAAAAACGTTATAAAGCGATAAGCTTTTTCTTTTCATTATTTTGGGGGTTTAAAGCGAGAGAAAGTTTCGTAGAAGCTTGAAATTATATTTAATGTTTGTTGCAAGTCACTAGATGCTCTCCCTCTGAAATACTAGATGAATAAGATACGGATATTCATGCGTCTTGGACTTTTTCACCCTTCGTCCAACCCCTCTGACAGGTAGGTGGTTTTTACCCACACAGCGTTTATTCCCAGGCAGTAAGTGATATGTGTGCAAGGCTTGATTGAAATGGGCCCAGTGATTTAGGAGGAGATGTGGAACATTCACACATAAAGGGTGACCATTTTTGAACTATATGAAATAAAATCGTCATAACTTCCGAACGGTTTACGTTAGCACGTTCAAACTGCACGGTTGTCCACGTGGCACGAAGGGAAATAGTATACACATTATGGCTTGGCTTAGCGACGAGGCCCACTTTTTATGGCTTGGCTTAGCGACGAGGCCCACTTTCACTTGGCTGGGTTCGTCAACAGAAAAATTGGCCCATTTGTGGGACAGAGGATCTGCATTTCGCGATCGAGAAGTCTCTTCACCCTCAACGGGTGACTGTGTGGTGTGCAATGTCCAGTCACGGAATAATCGGTGCTCCTTGATGGAACGGTGAATACCGAACGGTACATGAAGGAAAGTTTTGGAAGATGATTTCATCCCCATTATCCAAAGTGACCTTGATTTTGACAAGCCGTGGTTCATGCAAGACGAAGCTCTTCCCCATCGAAGCAGGAGAGTGTTTGATGTCTTTTGGGAACCACATTCTGGCTCTGAAGTACCTAGAGGCCACTGGCATGGGTATCGATTGGCCGCCATATTCTCCGAATCTGATCACATGGGACTCTTTCGTGGGGCTGTATTAAAGACAAGACGTACAGCAATAATTCCGAAACAATATCTGAGCTGAAAACAGCCATCACGAGGTCATCGACAGCATCGATGTTCCGACACTTCAGCGGGTCATGCAGAATTTCACTGTTCGTGCTGCACATCATCGCCAATGATAGCAGGCATATCGAACATGTCATAACCTAAATCCGAATATCTGTGGTGACGTTTACGTGTTGCATAAAGTGTGTGCACGCCATAGTTTGTAACTGATTTCCTTTTTTTCATATAGTTCAATGATTGTCATCCTTTATATACGTAAATGGGTACATCTATTTTTATAATATGTATGGATGAAAAACGCTTCTTTTTATTTATGTATTATTTTCTGAGTCGAACCGTGTTTTCGGTTATTGAATGCTCCCGACAGTGCCGCTTTATATTGATAGGATATTGAACTGGCGATACTCTCTAACAGCAGCCGGCGCAGCCAGCAGGTACAGTCTAGGACGACAAACTTCCGGGAACTACACCGGACACGCTGACCTTTAACACGCTTTGCCAGGACTGGCTCTCCCGCTCAGCGATATTGACGTCCGCTGTTGCCTCGCTGGGCTAGTCAGCCACGCCCATCTTCGCTCACGCTCTCCTATCGCTAATTCGGGAGGCGCATCGTTATCTTATTTCTCAATGTGTTGCATTGATGCAAGATCCTGTGGAAGCCTGTACGTAATGTAACACTGACTACCCTCTGCCTCTACATGAAATTTATATTAGACGACATGTACTTGTTTGAAATGAATATCTGTTCTCTTTCTGTCGAAGAAACGATTTGTATTTGAGGACCACATTCCTGTATATGCTTAAGAATACGTGCTTCACTCTGTAGTGAACTTTTTTAACGGTTCTCTACCGGTACAAAATGACAAATTGTCAAGCCTCATTTGGAGGAGTACTCATAGTCCATTAGAATGAGACTGTAACTTACAAATATTCATAGAATTCAAACAATAATGTTAGCTCCCATAACCACAATTTTTTTCTGCGATAATCCCAAAATATTTTAGGAAAATAAGTTCTGGATGTCACCTTCCCTATATCCTTCCCATCATCAATAATCTTAAATTAGCAGCTTAAAGGGTTCAAATGGCTCTGAGCACTATGGGACTTAACTTCTGAAGTCATCAGTCCCCTATAACTTAAAACTACTTAAACCTGACCATCACACACATCCATGCCCGAGGCAGGATTCGAACCTGCGACCGTAGCGGTCGCGCGGTTCCGGACTGCAGCGCCCAGAACCGCTCGGCCACACTGGCCGGCTTAGCAGCTTACATAGTCCTGTTATTGTTATTAGTATTATTATTATTGCCGTTCCGATTTCTTTTGCGTATTATTATTATAGTTGTTCTGATTCGCATGGTGTAGTGAGTTGTTACATGACCATGAGGCGATGTTACCAAAGTCCTATGAAATGAAAAATAAAATAAAGCAGTAATATAAATAAATCTGCGAAGTCATTATCACCAGTCTCCTACCGTGGCGCCGAGTAAAGTGAGACTAGAGAATGGTAATCGTAGACTTCAGTTCCCTTTCGGCAATCCAGGTATATGTTTTTCATGCTGCCCGTAAGTAAATTAAGGGGGGTGATGGTATATTACCTTCTAAAAGGACCCAATGGACTTCATTCTCCAGCCGAAGGCTGGTGTCAACGGAACGCAACGTACTAGTCGAGCAGAGACACCAATCCCATGCGGTCGCCGTGCCACAGTGGAGCGTGAGTTGCGTGGCTATCAGCCCTGTTAAATGTGTTCGCAACTGCACCCGCTGTCTGGCGGGGGTCCATTCTTATCGGTTACACAATGCGGCGGTCGTTTGCTGCTGTAGTTTATCGTAGTCTACCACGTCCACTCCTTCGGGCAGCAGTGCCTATGGTTCGCAACGCTCCCCATATACGTGAACCATTGTTGAGAGCAGTACCAAACGCCTCGGCTACACTCTTTACACTTCGTCCTTCTTAGAGTTTACCGATGATTCTTTCCCGATGAAGTCATTCAAATACTGTCTCAGAGCCATGTTGTAATGAAGAATACCACCACGATTCCCATTCCTTCAGCTGCCTCGATTCCGGAGCAGCTCCATCTGGCACCACAGCCACGCTGGTCTCACGCCACGTAACGTTCAACTTCCTTTCCACGACTAGGAGACCTCTGGCAACATGCTCCCGCATTTACGGTCACTCCCACCGAATAGTTAATATTTTACGTTACTTTATCTGTCTCGTCTTTAAGTTTTGCAGAGCAGAATATATATTATGAATCTGAAATCCACTGACAAGATTTCGAAGATTATTTAAGGATATGTTCTAATTATTTTACTGTGACGGATCCGTGGTCTTCGGTGACTCGTTACGCCGTATTTGTATGACGTTTGATTTATTAACGCCATTTTTCTTTGTATCCATATTGGTACGTGGATCCCTTTTCGTACCCTACTTACTCATCATATCTTAGATACCATAAAAGAGGAAGCGGCATGGAATTATGGTTGGTAGTCACAATTTATAATTAAGACAGTTTATTAACATTACGCCTTTTAAAGAATTTGACAATTATTAATTGTGGACGAGCCACTAGATAAAGCTTCACAAACACAGTTAGAAACCCAATGTACTCCGTACTCAAATAAACAGTCCCTTAAGAGAAAGTTATAAAAAACTTAATGTGCCAGGCATTTACAGAAACCTTAAGCATAGCAATTATCAATTATTTCACATAGCCACTTCATCAAACTCCTTAAAACCAGTTATTACATTAAGATGGCCACACTTAACATTCTTCACTAAAATACCATTATAAACTTACTATTTCAATACGTAAAAGAAGCACTTGTTAAAAGGTCAATTACAAACTTAACGCTGCCGGACACTAATACCCCTCGCTTTATTTTCCCTTATTAAGAGAACAGAATTACTGACAAACTTCAGAAATTCAAACTTCCATATTGGATGTCCATCAGAATATATATAATGAAAACAGTTACCAATAAAGGGTGACTTAATGACACTTCGACACTAGTGCCAAGCTAAGATCCAATTACATAACATGATAGAACCACTTACATAAAAACTACAGCAGAAACACTGATCTTTAAAAATGGATGTTCACGTGCTCAGACGTGTTAATAAAAGACTACTAGAAAGAGCTGCGCAAGGATCTGAGCAGATGCTATGCAATTTAAAGTTTAGCCAGTTGCCAGTCGTTAATATTTAAGGAAACAGGTTCGTATTAGAACAGGTTACATACAGTGTGTATTTATATATCTACCAGCTTAGCCCGCCTTGGCGGAAGGAAGATAAATACTAAACTTCGGAAGGCGGTATGTGAACAACTCCCGGTAGTGGCCAGGTTCTTAAACAGTGCCAGACCTAGACCTCTGATGACATTTCACTCCCCGCCAAGGCGCTGGCACAATAAAAGGTTTTCGCGCGAATCACAAAGACATTCCAATAACTCTGCAACATAGAAACACTCGGGAAAACCTTTGACTCTATATATGGGTAAGTGTGTAAAGGAACACGTTACCCCCTGGAGGTAAGAATAAGGGGAGATGGCGCTACGTATCCCAGCCGTACTACGTTTTGAAGCCATGGGGGCGTGGCTCGCTGCTATGACACTCTGACCAAAACATTGCCAGTGTGCTATAGCGCTGCGTGTATTACAGTCGTTAATTGCACCATATACGCATGTAACGTCATCAGATTGGTTGTTTCAAAGTTTTTGTTTAAAATAAAATCTCGTAAAGGTGAAATTCCGCGTTTCTTCTTATTAAAAATAGTTTTTAATGTAATATTACGAATAGCTAGTCTTCAATGTAAACGATACAATTTTGTTAATTCAGTAATAAACGTGTATCACAAACTAAATAATAGAAACTGAAAACTAAGTTAGCTATACCCTCCCTCCAAAGCCCCATAAATACGTCTTGTTTGTAATGCGTACTGGGACATTTCAGTTACGTTACACTACTGGGAAACACTGTTCATTACCACCAATATTTACTGAAATACGGTACATAGAATGGCAAATCTACACAGTGTCCTGTTTAGGCCTATACTTTACCCCAGTTAATGTAGTGTTAGCTTTTAATTTGCTACATGATGAAGACAAAGTGAGTTACTCAACACTTCGATTATCGACGATACGTACGTATTATACTGAAACGTGAACTTGAAAACTAAGAATTTAATTCTTTGAATTAACATACCTTTTGCAAATGTTTTGGGTGTGTAGGGAAAACTGATGGTACAGCATTTTCTCGGAGCCTTACTGTTGAAAGGGAAGTTCGGTCTATGTCTTCTTCTCGGAAATGCTGAGAACATATAGTGCTCCATTTAGACGCACGCCAATTCTTCCTCCTCACGGCATTCTCCCACAGAGCTTTCCGACTTTCATTTTTAGGAAATCTAAAATCGTACGGGAGAAAAACACACTATAGTACAAGTACCGATGTAGCACACGTTCATTCACAATGAAGTTGTAAAATCACACTTAACGAGACAACTTACATATGAAATGTTATTCCCTTCGATTTCGCATCACAATCAGAACTATTCGTACATCCGAACACCACACAAGTCACCATAAAAGCGAAAAATCCTTCCAAAAGCGAGCGACAAGCCTATGCACACAAGCTTACAGCAGCAATGTTTTGGTCGGATTGAGATGGCTACCCTCGGCTTCACATGGCTTCGCAGCTGTGACGTCACGGCGTCTCCCTCTATTCTTACCTCCATGCGTTACCCTACGGACAAATTTGCAACTTTGACCTTAAGCATTTTACACATGGACAACTGTATTAACAGAGTGCAGGCTTTGAAAACGCCAACATAAAATTATTTGATTACAAGAAACACAGAGCACTAGTAAAACTTCTGAGAAAACTTTCAAATAACGGCCACCATTTAACTAGGCCAACTGAACTCTTCCACACCATCTTAAAGTTCGATTATGAAAGTCTCACCATGATAATAAAATTTAAATGGCTCTGAGAGGATCCGTCACCAAAACACAATTACGACCACTTACTTCATATCACGTACACAATACGAAGGAGCGGGTTCTACAGCTTCACCGCTCCACTTCAAATTTTGTTCCTAGCGAAGTCACAGAACTTGGATCTCCAAGCTGCCCATGTCGCCAAAATGCCCGACCAATTTCACACCACAACATATAATGATCATCACGCTCGTTCGGGAGCCTTTGACACTCGTCTCCCGGCGAATTTCACGAGTTCTCGAGGGTTACACGTCGATGGCTCACAAACCAATCCCTTCGCCCGCCAACCAGGAAGATAAGAGACGCGAAAAGCAAAGATGGCTTAGCTCCACCACAATCGATCTCAACGATACATGAACAAAATAACACTAGCGCCAGCTCACCACGGCCCACGTATTCCACTGAAAATATTAGCACAACACAGCAAACATTTACGGTATACGCTCTCTGATTTGGAAACGAACTTGTTTCATTCACTCACGGTACTTGCTGTTGATAGAAGTAATGCCCACCTGACTCTTTGTTCTCAAGTTTTCGTTCAGTATTGCTCGGTTATGTCTGTGGTTTGTTTTTGTGGCCGTGTTGGCTGCACTTTAACAGTGCTGCTCACCAGTACGGGTAGGTTTACTGACGAAGAGTTGGCCGTTGTGAACCACAAGTATGGAATCACTGAATGTAATGGAAGTGCCGCACAACTACACTGAGCTGTTCTCACAACAACGGAAACCAGACCACGGCTCTTCTGTATGTGAGACAACTCTTTTGTGAAATTTGGCAGTAAGAGAACTTTGTGACGCATAGTATCAGAATCCTTGCTTTGTCCGAGACCTTCGAACACTGGTGAAAGTTAAGCGGAAGGAGAGATCGAGTGGGAATGGAGGGACCGACCGGAGTCACCGTCTACGGGCCTGGAATGGAACTGGTCAGTCTCAGTGGCACTCAGGTGGCCGAAACCAGTTGGACAGCTGCAACGCGAACTTCGGTCTTGTTTGGAAAAGGCTGTCGAAAACGTATCTCGCGTTTAGACGTGGGGTTAGACATATACGGCAAGCATCAGCTACAGATCCAGTTTTAAAAAAGGGACCAAGGACTGACATAGCTGCGAATTTCTGGAACATACTAAAGTAGATAGGATCAGCACCACAGGTATCCGTAACTGGAGTGAACAGTCAGAATACACAACTGCGAAGCGCAAGAATAAAGAAAACTGATAAACCCCACAAAAAAGCTCAAAGGTTGTAGGAAAAAAAGTATTTGGTGGGAGCAGATTATGAGCAAGACATGAGAGGTCCTCCTATCAGAATAAGCAGTCCATTGATAGACCAAACGTCGATTTTTTACTTAGGAGGCGCCACTCATATAACACACATGCTTTCCTGGACGGTAGTAGAAACATCATTACAAAATATCAGCTCCGAGTTTTACGAATTATAGCGTCGTAGAAGTAGTTTTTTTGTTGTACCATCATGACTTTTGTTCTTTCTTACTTCCACATATTCTGGCTGCAAAGTGAAAAGATCTTACTTCGGGACAGGTGGATTGTTGTTGTATTTCACTCTAGTCCACCAAGAGATGTATTTATAACTGTTTCTTACAGTAACTCTTTTTGGTAGAAACTGCTGTCAGTGAAAACCATTTTAAAATTCCCGGGAGAGATTTTAGGACGTTATAGTCGTCGTCGTTAGCCTGTAACATGTTTCTGATGTGGTAAATATCCTACATGCCTGCATTCCATGTCTGTTATTTTCATTAGCAGAGGTGACGAAAATTTATTTCTTTCCCTCATTAACAATGCCCTCCGGAAGAATCTTACCCACTGGTAGCTACCTGATCTTGCGCCGTTCTTTGGTAATTTTGGATTTTCAAGTGGCAGAAACTATCTGATTTCTGGGGGCGAAACGCGTTTGAATTCGCCTCTTTTGGATCTTCAATACCATCAACGGAAATTACTATACAGGGTGTTATAAAAAGGTACGGCCAAACTTTCAGCAAACATTCCTCACACACAAAGACAGAAAATATGTTATGTGGACATGTGTCCGGAAACGCTTAATTTCCATGTTGGAGCTCATTTTAGTTTCGTCAGTATGTACTGTACTTCCTCGATTCAACGCCAGTTGGCTCAATTGAAGGAAGGTAATGTTGACTTCGGTGCTTGTGTTGACATGCGACTCATTGCTCTACAGAACTAGAATCAAGCACATCAGACGTAGCATCAACAGGTTAGTGTTCATCACGAACGTGGTTTTGCAGTCAGTGCAATGTTTACAAATGCGGAGTAGGCAGATACCCATTTGATGTATGGATTAGCACGGGGCAATAGCCCTGGCGGTACGTTTGTATCGAGACGGATTTCGAGAACGGAGGTGTCCCGACAGGAAGACGTTCGAAGCAATTGATCGGCGTCTTAGGGAGCACGGAACATTCCAGCCTATGACTCGCGACTGGAGAAGACCTAGAACGACGGGGTCACCTGCAATGGACGAGGCAATTCTTCGTGCAGTTGACTATAACCCTAATGTCAGCGTCAGAGAATTTGCTGCTGTACAGGGTAACGTTGACCACGTCACGGTATGGAGAGTGCTACGAGAGAACTAGTTGTTTCCGTACCATGTACAGCGTGTGCAGGCACTATCAGCAGCTGATTGGCCTCAACGGGTACACTTCTGCGAATGGTTCATCCCACAATGTGTCAATCCTCATTTCAGGGCAAATGTTTCTTTACGGATGAGGCTACATTCCAACGTGATCAAATTGTAAATTTTCACAATCCACATGTGTGGGCTGACGAGAATCCGCACGCAATTATGCAATCACTTCATCAACACAGATTTTCTGTGAACGTTTGTGCAGGCATTGTTGGTGATGTCGTGATTGGGCCCCATGTTCTTCCACCTACGCTCAATGGAGCACGTTATCATGATTTCATACGGGATACTCTACCTGTGCTGCTAGACCATGTGCCTTTACAAGTACGACACAACATGTGGTTTATGCACGATGGAGATCCTGCACATTTCAGTCGAAGTGTTCGTACGCTTCTCAACAACAGATTCGGTGACCGATGGATTGGTAGAGGCGGACCAATTCCATGGCCTCCACGCTCTCCTGACTTCAACCCTCTTGACTTTCATTTATGGGGGCATTTGAAAGCTCTTGTCTACGCAACCCCGGTACCAAAAGTAGAGACTCTTCGTGCTCGTATTGTGGACGGCTGTGATAAAATACGCCATTCTCCAGGGCTGCATCAGCGCATCAGGGATTCCAGGCGACGGAGAGTGGATGCATGTATCCTCGCTAACGCAGGACATTTTGAACATTTCCTGTAACAAAGTGTGTGAAGTCACGCTGGTACGTTCTGTTGCTGTGTGTTTCCATTCCATGATTAATGTGATTTGAAGAGAAGTAATAAAATGAGCTCTAACATGGAAAGTAAGCGTTTCCGGACACATGTGCACATAACATATTTTCTTTCTTTGTGTGTGAGGAATGTTTCCTGAAAGTTTGGCCGTACCTTTTTGTAACACCGTGTATAACCATTTGCAAAGACCGATATATCTGTTACTAATACAGCTGTGAGAAGAATCTTCCTCACAGTCCATGTTGTTGAAAACAGAATTACTATATTGTGGACTGGTTGCGGAAATATTTGAGGTGAACAGCTTCGCTGAATCACCCTGTATGTACCTTGTGCTACTCCTAAGTTGCAACTAGCCCATTTTCTCTGGAATATCAGCAAATATTTGTAATTCCCTTTTCCCATTGTTTAGGCTGATTGCACCGTATGGTGGATTGCGGAGTATGTTGTAGATGTAGATTCCATCTACACACTGCAAAATCGAAATATCTTCCGAAATAAGAGGGAAAATGAGCTTTACGGCTGTTAGGAGATACACTCGACATGTTCGTGGTGAGACTGATGAGTCAGGACAACCAAAATACATCCAGAACCAATAAATGTATCGAGATAGGGTTTTCACTAAGCTAAAGCAGACAATGAGGTAAATTTTCTGACATTACATAATTTCTTTTAAACAGAGCTGTGAACTTTTTGAGCGAAATTGGAAATAGCCTTCGAAGAAGGCATCAGCGACATAACGTGTGTGGAACTAGATTAGATAGTAACAAAATATTGCCAAAAACCATTGTCCCGCCGTCAGGGAAAGAGGTCGGAACAATGTCTAGGCTCTGTACCTAGGTAAGCAGTCAAGTAATTCACATATTTTCGTTTGGTTCCTATGCACTTGACGCCCGTCAGTCTGTGCTACGATGTAGTAGCGACATTCAGTGTTACACAGAAACTACGATTGTATAAAAAGTAGATATGCTGAAAGGTGCCCTTATGGTACGAAGCCCGCTCGAGCCTGTCTTTGCAAACACTACATACAAATTTCAAGAAACTTGAAGTGTAAAGAATAAAAATGCCAGCTGGTTAGAGGAATAAAACTAACACCTTAGCAACGGTAACACACCGTTCACCTGTACTACGAAGCAGCTCTAAAGTGTAAGTGGGGTCAGCAAAAGGAATATTCTGCGAATACTTCATTCCAGTGCATTTCATTCTTTCCACATTTCACTCCATCGGCAGTTTCACGGCAACGACTTTCAAATTCGGTTACTGGTCTACAGATTGTGTCTACGAAAACAGCAAAGGAATGCCGTATTCCTATGCAAGATTCTGTTCACTGATGAGGTACCGTTTACGAACCATGGGCAAATCAATCTTCACAGCATCTACCACTGATCACAGTTGAAAATCCGCGGTGACTGTGAGAAGTGCATAAAGATCGATCTTCGTCTGTCAACGTGTGGTTTGGGAGTTTCAAGAATCACTTCATTCGTCCTTGGTCCACTCATGGGACTCTAAACAGCCTTAAGTATCTATGGACCATGCTCAAGGTCAGCATTTTAAATATTTAGTACTAAATCATAATGCAAACATGCGAATCGCACCTGAGTTACGTGTTTACTTATATTTTGTACACGTTAGCAATTGTTTGATATACATCTTCTTCTGATGGCGGGACAGTAGTCAGCGGCGCAGTTATTTTGTAACTCTTTGATCACGTTCCACACATTTTATGTCGTCACAGTAGCTGTCTTACCGTACACACACACACACACACACACACACACACACACACACACACACACACACACACACACACACACTTACTGTTTATAACGAGGTCACGTCTATTATATCACTTCTCCTTTTGTGGCTGTACCAGTAAATTATTTATCTTACGGCGCAATTTACAGTGAGGTGACAAAAATCATGGGATGCCTCCTAACTTCGTGTCGGACCTCCATTTTCCCAGCGTAGCGCAACAACTAGACGTGGCGTGGATTCAACAAGTCCTTGGAAGACCCTTGCAGAAATATTGAACCATGCTGCCTCTATAGTCGTCCATAACTGCAAAAGGGTTTTGCGCACGAACAAACCTCTCGATTTTAACCCATAAATGTTCGATGGGGTTTATGAAAGGCGATCTGGGTGGTCAAGTCATCCGCTCTAACTGTCCAGAATGTTCTTCAAGCTTATTGCGAACCGTTATGGCCTCATGACAGGGTGCACTGTCATCCATAAAAATTCCGCCGTTGTTTGGGGGCATGAAGTCCATGAAGGGGTGCAATTCGTCTCCAAGTAGGCGAAAATAACCATTTCCTGTCAGTGATCGCTTCAGTTGGACGAGAGGACCCAGTCCATTCAATGTAAACACAGCCCACGCCATTATGGAGCCACCACAAGTTTGCCAGTGCCCTGTCAACAACTTGGGTCTATGGCTTCGCGATGTCTGCTACCATAGCCGATTAACGCCACATTTTGTTGCACTGTTCTAACGGATACGTTCGTCGTACGTCCCACATTTACGCCTTCGGTTATTTCACGCAATGTTGTTTGTCTGAAACCACCGCAACTCTACGCATACGTCGGTGCTCTCACTCATTAAATGAAGGCCGTCAGCTACGGCGTTGTCCACGGTGAGAGGTAATTCCCTAAGTTCTCGCCACACTCGTGACATGGTGGTTCTCGGAATATTGAATTACCTTTTATACGCGATACTACCGCCATCTGTATATGTACATATACGTCACCTCAGTGTATGTCAGCAACAACTCTAGTTTTCAAATGCGTCTTTTTCTGATAACTAAGCAGCATCCTGGTATTCGGGTTAATCGATGAAAGACAAACGCGATAAACCAAAATCAAGATAACGTGAAGCGAATTTCCAGTTCACTGCTGCCAATGTCTTAAAACTAGAGTAGCCGGCCGCGGTGGCCGAGCGGTTCTAGGCTCTTCAGTCCGGAACCGCGCGCCTGCTACGGTCGCAGGTTCGAATCCTGCCTCGGGCACGGATGTGTGTGATGTCCTTAGGTTAGTTAGGTTTAAGTAGTTTCTAAGTCTAGGGGACTGATGACCTCCGATGTTAAGTCCCATAGTGCTTAGAGCCATTTGATTTAAAACTAGAGTGCGAGAAATTTGGCAGACACAATGAACTGTTTGTTATAGAATAGTCATCATGCTTCCCAGACCACCTTAGCTGAATTCCAGCCTTTCGGTACTGAGAGTTATCTTGCTGTACGATGATACTGTAGGATGGATGCGGCACGAGGCAGTACTTACGTAATCCGCAACTTGCAAGCAGATGATATGACAAGAACAGCTCCATCAAGGCCAAGGATACTCCACCCTATAATATTCTGCTGTGATCTCCGGGGGACTGATGACCTGAGCAGTTAAGTCCCATAAGATTTCACACACACATTTTTTTTGTGATCTCCGGCTCGTGTGCATCCCGTATTGAATGAGTCGAGGCGTGTTCTTGGAAGAAGCATATACTATTTATTTATTTATTTACACGTTTAGTTCTGTAGGATCTAATTGAGAAGCCAGTCT
This sequence comes from Schistocerca piceifrons, assembly GCF_021461385.2. NCBI lineage: Eukaryota > Metazoa > Arthropoda > Insecta > Orthoptera > Acrididae > Schistocerca > Schistocerca piceifrons. Next base: position 417,811,078 of record NC_060149.1, on the reverse strand, counting down.
CCATGGACATGGAACGAGTCCGTATATGAAATTACATCAGAAAAATCAACAACAAATAAAATAAAATTTACATGAATCCTATGCAGGCTGCTGCTGAATATACACTCCTGGAAATTGAAATAAGAACACCGTGAATTCATTGTCCCAGGAAGGGGAAACTTTATTGACACATTCCTGGGGTCAGATACATCACATGATCACACTGACAGAACCACAGGCACATAGACACAGGCAACAGAGCATGCACAATGTCGGCACTAGTACAGTGTATATCCACCTTTCGCAGCAATGCAGGCTGCTATTCTCCCATGGGGACGATCGTAGAGATGTTGGATGTAGTCCTGTGGAACGGCTTGCCATGCCATTTCCACCTGGCGCCTCAGTTGGACCAGCGTTCGTGCTGGACGTGCAGACCGCGTGAGACGACGCTTCATCCAGTCCCAAACATGCTCAATGGGGGACAGATCCGGAGATCTTGCTGGCCAGGGTAGTTGACTTACACCTTCTAGAGCACGTTGGGTGGCACGGGATACATGCGGACGTGCATTGTCCTGTTGGAACAGCAAGTTCCCTTGCCGGTCTAGGAATGGTAGAACGATGGGTTCGATGACTGTTTGGATGTACCGTGCACTATTCAGTGTCCCCTCGACGATCACCAGTGGTGTACGGCCAGTGTAGGAAGTCGCTCCCCACACCATGATGCCGGGTGTTGGCCCTGTGTGCCTCGGTCGTATGCAGTCCTGATTGTGGCGCTCACCTGCACGGCGCCAAACACGCATACGACCATCATTGACACCAAGGCAGAAGCGACTCTCATCGCTGAAGACGACACGTCTCCATTCGTCCCTCCATTCACGCCTGTCGCGACACCACTGGAGGCGGGCTGCACGATGTTGGGGCGTGAGCGGAAGACGGCCTAACGGTGTGCGGGACCGTAGCCCAGCTTCATGGAGACGGTTGCCAATGGTTCTCGCCGATACCCCAGGAGCAACAGTGTCCCTAATTTGCTGGGAAGTGGCGGTGCGGTCCCCTACGGCACTGTGTAGGATCCTACAGTCTTGGCGTGCATCCGTGCGTCACTGCAGTCCGGTCCCAGGTCGACGGGCACGTGCACCTTCCGCCGACCACTGGCGACAACATCGATGTACTGTGGAGACCTCACGCCCCACGTGTTGAGCAATTCGGCGGTACGTCCACCCGGCCTCCCGCATGCCCACTATACGCCCTCGCTCAAAGTCCGTCAACTGCACATACGGTTCACGTCCACGCTGTCGCGGCATGCTACCAGTGTTAAAGGCTGCGATGGAGCTCCGTATGCCACGGCAAACTGGCTGACACTGACGGCGGCGGTCCACAAATGCTGCGCAGCTAGCGCCATTCGACGGCCAACACCGCGGTTCCTGGTGTGTCCGCTGTGCCGTGCGTGTGATCATTGCTTGTACAGCCCTCTCGCAGTGTCCGGAGCAAGTATGGTGGGTCTGACACACCGGTGTCAATGTGCTCTTTTTTCCATTTCCAGGAGTGTATATTAGCATAATCAACAATACAACACAAAAATTTTCTGAAACTTTTTCCAGGAACTCCTTGTAAGAATAGAAGGAGTGAGCCATAAGGAAAATCTTCAATTTAGACTTGAAAGATTGAGGATTACTGCTTAGATTTTTTAAGTCTTGTGGCAGCTTATTGAAAATGGATGCAGCAGAACACTGAATCCCTTTCTGCACAAGAGTGACGTAGGTGAGATCAAATTGCAGATTCGATTTCTGACTTGTATTAACTGAGTGAAAGCTGCTAATTCCTGATAATAAGCTTATATAGTTAACAGGAAACAACATTAAAGAAAATATATATTTAACTTCGTGAACCTGGACTACAGCTTACTCGAACTGCTTGTTTCTGAGCAAAAAAACACACCCCGAAAGGTAATTTGGCATATTAAGTTTGAAGTGAATATCTTCGAAAGGATGATATGTAAAAATGCTTCTCACATAAAACTCCGTCCGAACAGGCCTTGGAAGGCCCAACGGTACCGACCGGCCGCCGTGTCATCCCCAGCCCATAGGCGTCACTGGATGCGGATATGGAGGAGCATATGTTCCGCACACCGCTCTCCCGGCCATATGTCAGTTTACGAGACCGGAGCCGCTACTTCTCGATCAAGTAGCTCCTCAATTTGCCTCACAAGGGCTGGGTGCACCCTGCTTGCCAACAGCGCTCAGCAGACCGAATGGTCACCCATCCAAGTGCTAGCCCAGCCCGACAGCGTTAACTTCGGTGATCTGGCGGGAGCCGGTGCTACCACTGCGGCAATGCCGTTGGCCTTCTCATATAAAAGTTAATATTAATTAACGTTCTTGAAAACTGTATAATCGAATTTTGTAGCGATTTGAAATTTTTGCAAAATACCCCATCTCTATAGTTAATTTTGAAAAATGAAAACATTTGGTGCGACATAGATTAAAAAAGCTTAGAAGCTACATGCAACCATCTGTAATAATGCTGGTTTCTGAAATACCATATTATCGAAACAAGCTGCGCACAATGTGCTGTCAGATTATTTCCAACATACCTAATTAAAATATCTAAACATTCATTATTAGACTAGTTATTTATTTTACTTATATTTGTTTTATGTTTTAAATTGTCATATTACGTTCTGCATTCATTTTTATTTTTTAGTTTACCGTTTCACATCCCAGTATTTTGTTACTTGAAAATAATTAGTAACTCATTATTATGATACAAAATCATTGCTATAATGATCATCTGTAAATAAACGCTTAAAACATAACGTTTTCATACGCCACTCACATAAAATGAATGGCATTTCTTTACATAATACACACGAATCTGTAGAAAACAACACAAAACACAATTCAGCTTGATTTTAGATAGTAGCGGGTGACACACTAAATATCCTGACTTGTAGCAGGCATGTTTCAATACATTGGTAATCCTTGCTGTAGAGAGCTGACTATGCACTATTGACTGCAGCTTGATTATATTGCTTCTCAGATGGAGATTGTCATCATAATCATTCTACAGAACTAGATCTGAAAATCTCCTCGCAAAGTTATTCCAGCATCGAAAGCCGTATACATCTCACGATTGTACCTGTGCCGTCAAGCCCTTTGGTATCACCAGATGAACAACTTCCTTGTCCTCAGAAACGATGCTCTACACTGTTCAAATGGCTCTGAGCACTATGCGACTTAACTTCTGAGGTCATCAGTCGCCTAGAACTTAGAACTAATTAAACCTAACTAACCTAAGGACATCACACACATCCATGCCCGAGGCAGGATTCGAACCTGCGACCGTAGCGGTCGCTCGCTCCAGACAGTAGCGCCTAGAACTGCACGGCCACTCCGGCCGGCTCTACACTGTTCTTTCACAGTGACAGTCCCCATCTAACAATAATAAAGGTTTTTCTCAATCGCTCGGAAAGAAACACATCTTTCAAATACACTGCCGCGAAAAAAATTAGTACACCTGGAAAGACGACGTCAACTTTGATGCGATGACGGCATATATCACCTGGGGGATAGTAGATACACTGATAATGGTTTCAACGTCGTCAGCCAACAGATAGCGTTGTGGAATAGATTTTTGTTAACAGAAAGAGTTACATAACTATATACAGCAAAAGAGCACAATAGCAAAAATATGATATTTATAAATAATCTTTAGTCATGAAGAGGCAGATGCTGGGAGTGTTAGTTACAGTCAACTATCCTTGGAATACACAAAATAAAACGGCAGAGCATTACGAGCAGCTGTTAGCGTAAATCATCGCTAATCTGTAAATGCGGTAGAGTTAGTTCTAATCAACTGGCTCACACGACTAGTATTACGTTTGTAATAACTCACGATGAAAATTTTCGATATGTTTTTAGTTTTTCAATTCGAGTTGTTCATTCAAAATGGAATTTGGGTCATTAGCGTAACCACATATGGGAGAAGAAACTGATAAGTTTAGCTACATATATCGTAAAACAAGAATAAAATTTGTTTTTCGGACTGGAAATACAATTTAGTTTAATGTATGGCATAAGGATATAAAATGTAGACTGGCAATGGCAAGGAAAGCGTTTCTGAAGAAGAAAAATTTGTTAACATCGAGTATAGATTTAAATGTCAGGAAGTCGTTTCTGAAAGTATTTGTATGGAGTGTAGCCATGTATGGAAGTGAAATGTGGACGATAAATAGTTTAGACAAGAAGAGAATAGAAGCTTTCGAAATGTGGTGCTACCAGAAGAATGCTGAAGATTAGATGGGTAGATCACATAACTAATTAGGAGATATTGAATAGAATTGGGGAGAAGAGGAGCTTGTGGAACAACTTGACTAGAAGAAGGGTTCGGTTGGTAGGACATGTTCTGAGACATCGAGGGATCACCAATTTAGCATTGGAGGGCAGCGTGGAGGGTAAAAATCGTAGAGGGAGACCAAGAGATGAATACACTAAGCAGATTCAGAAGGATGTAGGTTGCAGTAAGAACTGGGAGATGAAGAAGCTTGCACAGGATAGAGTAGCGTGGAGAGCTGCAGCAAACCAGTCTCAGGACTGAAGACCACAACAACAACATATGGCATAAACCTGACCCGATAGTCCACTACCCCTCAATTGAGCACATGTAAAACGCATTGCAATGATTGTGACAAATATCATGTCGAAAGTACAGGTAGAAATATGTGAATACAAAACGAAGAACATTGTAACATCGAAAAAAGGCAGACCATCGACATTTGCTACATATTTAAGGTATAACAAGCATGTAGTACGTAAATCTGAAAATAGTGTTACTTTACATAAACCAGAGAAACGTAGAAAAGAAAAGTATAAATCTCGTGGAAGTGGTAGAAATTATTTCACTTTCTGCTACAGAACAAAATTCCATTCTGAATGAACAAACCAACTGAAAAACAAAAGAATACACTGCCGGCAAAAAAATTAGTACACAAGGAAATACGACATCGATTTTGATCCGATGACGGCTATGTGCCGCCTGAAGGAATGAAGATGTACTGATAATCCTCGGCCGGCCGGTGTGGCCGTGCGGTTCTAGGCGCTTCAGTCTGGAACCGCGTGACCGCTACGGTCGCAGGTTCGAATCCTGCCTCGGGCTTGGATGTGTGTGATGTCCTTAGGTTGGTTAGGTTTAAGTAGTTCTAAGTTCTAGGGGACTGATGACCTCAGATGTTAAGTCCCATAGTGCTCAGAACCATTTGAACCAATTTTTGATAATGCTCTTATCGTCGTCCGCCAAGACACAGGGTAGTGGCATAGCTAGCAGAGCGCCATCTGCCTCTGCCCTTTAATAGGGAATGCTAGCAGTCATGGGTTCAAATGGCTCTGAGCACTATGGGACTTAACATCATGGTCATCAGTCCTCTAGAACTTACAACTACTTAAACCTAACTAACCTAAGAACATCACACACATCCATGCCCGAGGCAGGATTCGAACCTGTGACCGTAGCGGTCACGCGGTTCCAGACTGAAGCGCCTAGAACCGCACGGCCACACCGGCCGGCTTTCGGAGAATTGCCACACAATTTGGACGTGCTGCTTCAGTTGTGCAACCATGCTGGTATCAGTGGTCACGTGAAATTTCATACCCGTAGACGACGTTCTGGACATCCACGCAGCACAAACGCCCTCCAGGATCTCCTTACTGCAAGGGCAGCGGATAGTACAGATGCCACAGAACAGCTAAGAACGCTTGAGAGCCCTTGCATGTCAAAATTAATTGTTGCGAACCGGATATTGGTAGTGGGACTACAGTCATGCATACCCCGTCTGTCACTCACTCACAGCATCGACGTGAACGGCTTTACTGATGCCATCAGATCGGAGATGGAATGGTGCGCCGTAGTCTTCAGCGATGAAAGCAAATTTTGCCTGCACGCAAGTAATGGTCGTTTGCGCATACGGTCTAGATCTGGTGAGTGCTGTCTCGTAGAGTGCATTAGTCCAGCCCCACCCTAGGCCTTATGGTGTGGGGTGCGGTAAGCTACAACTCTCGTTCACCTTTGGTGTTTCTGGAGGGGATGCTAACCAGCGCTCGGTAAGTGCAGAATGTTGTTAGGCCCTGTCTTTTGCCTTTCCTGCAACAGGAAGGTAGTGTGCTGTTCCAACAGGATAATACTTGCCCACACACTGCCCGTGAAACTCATCGCCTTCAGCAAGACGTGCAGCAACTTCTCTGGCCAGTACCATCTCCAGACCTGTCTCCAGTCGAGCACGTATGGGATACGATGGGACGAGAAGTGACTCTTGCCACTCGTCAGCCAATAACTCTTACAAAATTACGTGAACAGGTCGAGCAGGCGTGGCATAACGCATCCCAGGACAGTATTCGCCATCTGTACGATCGGCTGGCTGCCAGTCAGCGCATGCATTGCCGCGCGTGGATGATGATGTTTGGTTTGAGGGGTGCTCAGCTGCGCGGTTATCACCGCCCGTTCAAATTCCCAACCTTTGCTCAGTCCAGTCTCGCCACTTCCATGAATGATGATGAAATGATGAGGACAACACAAATACCCAGTCATCTCGAGGCAGGTTAAAATCCCTGACCCCGCCGGGAATCGAACCCGGGACCCGTGCTCTGGAAGCGAGAACGCGACCGCGAGACCACGAGCTGCGGACGCCGCCCGTGGAGTCTACACCACGTACTAATATGGGTGTTGCAGCACGGGTCGTTACCTGGTACCGCAGAACCGCTTGTGCTACTGATTTGTAAATTTAATTATTTTATGCACTCTGTGTGCACTCTTGGAATGAATTGGAAACCTTTAAAAAAGTGTATTAATTTTATTTTTACGGCAGTGTATCTTTTGACCTGGTCAAACGTTTGTTTACCAGACTTCGAAACTGGCACAAGGACAGTTGAGAATTCAAAAAGATATTCTCGAATTATCTGTTCAAACTCGGCGTCAGTTTCCTATAAAACTATGAAAAGTTTGGTGGTCAATGTGAAAAAACCGTTTTGACCATCGCAACCGAGGACAAGGAACTTGTTCATCTGGTGATCTCAAAGGCTCGACGGCACACGTAGAGTCGTGAGATTTATACGGCTTTCGATATTGGAAGAACTTTGTGAGAATATTTTCAGATATAGTTCTGTGGAATGATTATGATGTCAATTTCCACCTGAGAAACAATATATTCAAGCTGCAATCAAGAGTATGTAATCAATTCTCTTCGCCAAAGCTTGCCAATGTACTCCAACATGCCTGATACAAATCTGGATGTTTAAAGGGTTACCCGCGACAATCTGAAATCCTACTTAATTTTATTTTATATCGTATTGCCTGTCATATATATTATATGAAGAAATTTCGTTCTTTTTACGTGGTGTAAGAAAACGTTAAGTGTCAAGTATTTATTTATAGATTATCAACACTGTGGTGATTTTGTATCATAGTAATGAAATTTTAATTATTCTTCATTAACAAAATACATGTATGTGAAACGGTAAACTAAAGAAACAAAACAAAAATGAATGTAAAATGTAAAATGACAATTAAAAATGTAAAAAAATGTAAGTAAAATAAATAATTATACTAATAATGAATGTTTAGGTATTTTAATTAGGAATGTTGAAAATACTCTGACAGCACATTTTGTAAAGCTTATTTCTCAAATATGCTATTTTAGAAATCAGCTTCATTACACATACATGTACGTAGCTAGAAAGTTTCTTTAATTTATGTTGTAACAAAAGCTTTCATTTTTCAAAATTAATTAAAGGTAGCGGGGTATTTTGCAAAAATTTCTAATCATTAAAATATTCGATTATACAATTCTCAAAAATTTGAATTACATATCCAGTTTTATACCAGAAACATTTTTACATATCACCGTTCCGAAAATATTCCCACCAAACCTAATACGCCAAATTACGTTGCATGGTGTGTCTTACACCTTGAAAGTGAAGTTGGTCGCCGGCCGCTGTGGCCGAGCGGTTATAGGCGCTTTATTCCGGAACCGCGCGCCTGCTACGGTCGCAGGTTCGAATCCTGCCTCGCGCATGGATATGTGTGATGTTCTTAGGTTAGTTAGGTTTAAGCAGTTCTAAGTCTAGGGGACTGATGACCTCAGATGTTAAGTCCCATAGTGCTCAGAGCCATTTGAACCTTTTTTTTTTTTAAGTTGGTCATGAACAAAAATGTGTATTGCATTATTTGCCCCCTGTCTACGTACCCGCCAAATTTCATCAAGATCATTTATTGACACTTGGGAATGTTCCCTTGAGAGCAGGGATTCCGGACGAACCCTCATATCGGGAGAGATATGAACATGTAATGTACCCAGGAACATTGTTGACCGTAATCATTTTTGAGATCTAAGTGTTATGGTGTAGGGAGGCAAAACCTTGTATGAGAGTACTGACCTCCAAATCTCTGAACACAATACTTGGCGGTCAACGTTACTGTGACACTGTACTCCTTCCCCATTAGCGTCTTTTCTAGGGTGCACTCGGTGCTGACTTTATTTTTATGGATGGCAATACGCAACCAGATCAAACATCACAGATGTTGCCCCGATGTAAATCCCATCAAGCATATATGGGGTGCGATGGGGAGACGTACCGCAGCAGGTCCAGATACACTAACGACCATCCAGCAGTTGTCAGCCTCCTGGTGGAGGGATGGAATGCCCTACCACAAGACTCCTTAGCATCCTTTTGGCCATCGTTGCAGAGCACGCATTGCTGTCCGTGGTGATCACACTCCCAACTAAGAACTATCTCCCGCCTTCTTTAATATACAGGGAAACATAATGAATCTCGATGACTTCAGTGTAATCATTCTGTCTCTATATGACAGTTATTTCCGTTCATCTGATTTCGTATTTTTTTTTTTCAGTTACATTCTGTACTATACTGTAGCAGTTCTTTCTGAGTATGGTCAAAGTTTCATCAAGCTATGTTACTTGGCAATGACACATCATGCGAAACTTTCGTCCTTAAATTTTGCACAACAGTGTACACTCTAAGACAAAAACGAAACGACGCACCACGAAGGAATTATGCGAATGGGACGGAAATTGGTTAAAGTAATGGTCTGGGGTTCCGCAGGCTTACAGCACATCAGTACGTCGACGATATTCTACGTCCTGTTTTGTTGCCCTTCATGGCAAGCGTTACTGGGCTTACATTTCAGCAAAATAATGCCCGCCCGCATACGCAAAAGTTTATACTACACGTCTTCATTATTGCAGACCCTACCTTGGCCAGCAAGGTCGCCGGATCTCTCTCCAATTGAGAACGTTTGGAGTATTGGGGACAGGGGCCTCCAGCCATCTCCGGGTTTTGATGATTTACCGTGCTAATTGGACAGAATTCGGCATGATATGTCTCAGGAGGACAGCCAACAAATCTGACAACAAAAGGGCCAGAGATTGAGCCACGCGTTATTGACTTGCTGCATTTGCGCAGCCCTTTCACTTGAATAAATAATCCAATATTTCTCAAATTACGAAACGCTCCTTAGTTATGTATTTTATTGAACTTGGTTCTGTGGGTTACAGAATAGACATATAAGATAGGCAAGTAAAACTGCTGCCGAATTGTGTGTGGGGCATGGTCAAACACTAACAACTTAACAACGCAGCAAGCTTATGTCCAGCTGTCAGCAGAAGAAGTCCCACAAACGTCTGCCCTACGGTGCCAACTGTAAACAAACACGTAACTCAGATATGTTTCTTGTGTTTCATTCATTCATTTCGTATAGGCCATCTTTGGACCAGATTATTTCAACTATCTTGCTTTTCGTGTTCTGATGTTTGCTCATTGCTCCCGCATTCGTTCTCGGTGTTGCTCCTTACTCTCCTGGGTCCAAGCCTTTCCTGTTTTTAGTTTTGGATTTTCCTGGAAACACTGCCACGCCATAAGTTTCTCCTTGAGTGGGACACGCTCCAAAATGTCATCATGCGTGATCCCCACTTCTTTGAGATCTTTCTCCACCTCTGTGAACCAGGCCCATTTTGTTTCTTCGCCGGTCGTAGTGGCCGAGCGGTTCTAGGCGCTTCAGTCTGGAACCGTGTGACCGCTACGGTCGCAGGTTCGAATCCTGCATCGGCCATGGATGTGTGTGATGTCCTTAGGTTAGTTAGGTTTAAGTAGTTCTAAGTTCTAGGGGACTGATGACCTCAGATGTTAAGTCCCATAGTGCTCAGAGCCATTTGAACCATTTTTGTTTTGTTTTCTTCTTCTGAAAGTAGGTGATCATACGACTGGTGAGTCTTCCAGAGCTCATTCGGGTCATATGTCCATAAAACATAATCCTTCTTTTCCGGATGGTATCGGTTATCTTCTCTATGTGGGAATACAGTTCATGATTATGACGTCTTCTATATTCCCTATTCTATTTGATGGGACCTACGATCTTTCTCAAAATCTTCCTTTCCTTGGCCTCCAGCTTTTCGTTTAGGCCTGTTTTGTTCATTACTAGGCATTCACAAGCGTACAAGACCTGCAAACGGTTAACACTGCAGTAATGCCTTAACCTTGCATTGAACGATATTGATCTTTTGTTGTAGATGTTTTTGGTTAAATGGAATGCCATTTCCATTTTGTCCATGCGTGATATGAAGACTTCTTTCTCTGATAAGGTGGCTGTTATCCATTCTCCGAGATATTTAAACTTTTCAACTCGCTTAATTTTGCCTTGACCCATTACAAGCTCCCTTGGTGGTGAATTTATGTTCGTTATAAACTCGGATTTCTCTAATGAAATTTGGAGGCCAGTTTTCTGTGATTGTACGTTAAGCTGATTAATCTATCTCTCAGCTGTTTCCGTGGAATCAGAAAAAGTTGCAAGATCATCTGAAAAAGCGAGACAATCGTTTTCAAGATTTTGTTTCTTGTAACCCAGCCTGACACCATTTTTAATTCCTTGGTTTTCCAGTTCTTTGCGCCACTCACGAATCACCTTCCCGAGGGCACAGTTGAAGAGCAGAGGTGAGAGCCCATCTCCTTGCCTGTCTCAAGTCTTTATTTCAAAAGCTTCTGATGTTTCTCTTCTATATTTCACTTTTGAAGTTGTGTTGGTTAGTGTTTGCCGGATTATCGCTTTGGTCTTCTTGTCTAGGCCAAGTTCTTGTAGAATTCTGATCAGGGTTTTACTATCAGTCGAGTAGTAAGCCTTTTTGAAATCCATAAAGGTTCTTGTGTTTATTATTATATGATCGAAGTGTTGCGTTGTGTGTTTACAAATGTTATATACCGATTCCATGCGTAGACGGTGAGATAATTTAGCGCATCCGTTCTATCGTCTTTCTCTCTGTCAAAAACGACTTCGTAGCCAGTTTCTTATCGAAACCGTGATGACGTTGGAGCTGGGAGTAGTAGTTGGTTTGTAGTGGGCCGCATGTGGACAGGACGGAGCTATGACGCGCCCACCGGCTGTGGCCCGACGTGCGGGGAATGTTTGAGGAGGCGGTGAAAGCGCCGAGCCCCGTCCCGCCCCGCCAAGCTTTGGTTTCCTCCGCGTCCCGGAAGTTCTCCGCTATTTATAAGCTTCAGCTGCACACCAACTAACAAATCCCACTTTCTCGTCGTTTTTTTCCTGCCTCGCCGGCAGCCACCTTCCGTATACATTCGGGATAATTCCCTTTCCCCGAAACTACGCTATTGTGGTAGGCACGCACCGCTCTTAACCCGGAAAGCTATTGCTTGTGAGGTAACGCTCGACGTTTTCCATTACGAAAGTCTCCAGTGAGGAAGTGAAGCGCAGTTGCAGGACACTGACGACGCGCTATGAATCTCATACAGTCTGTCCGTATCTGCCGTTCGGAGTGGCCGAGCGGTTCTAGGCGCTACAGTCTGGAACCACGCGACCGCTACGGTCGCAGGTTCAAATCCTGCTTCGGGTATGGATGTGTGTGGTTAGTTAGGTTAGTTAGGTTTAAGTAGTTCTAAGTTCTAGGGGGCTGATGACCTCAGCAGTTAAGTCCCATAGTGCTCAGAGCCATTTGAACCATTTTTGTCCGTATCTTGTTTTCTCGTATTCAGCAAAATATACTATCTGATCAAAACTATCCGGACGTCTATTAGTGGGCATTAGTAGTGGCTTGGAATCTGCTGGAGATATTTCCAGCCAGATGTCTGAATTCCTGCATAGGATTGGCGCGTAATGTTGCATGGGAGTACTGACGTCTAAATCTTTAAGCACTATACACTCATCAGTCAACGGTACTGTTACACTGTACTCCTACCCCCTGTGCGTCTTTTCAGGGGTGCATTAAGCCCTGAATTCAACTGCATGGATGACAGTTCGCAACTGCATCGAAACGTGCAGGCTCTTGGAACGAGAGGATATTCGGCGAATGGACTGCCCTGACCGTTCCCCCGACTTCGATCTCACTGAGAACGCGTGCCACGCGTTGGGGAGACGTACTGCAACAAGTCCAGTTGTACCTACGACCATCCAGCAGCTGTCAATCGCGTTGATGAAGGGATGGAACGCCCTACCACAAGAATTTGTTATCAACCTTCTGGCCAGCACGGGAGCACGACGCAGAACATAACTGCTGGCCGTGGTGATCACACACCCATTTGGGAATCATGTCCCGCCCTTTAAATGTCCAGGGGACCTTCACGAATCGCTCTGCCTTCAGTATAATCTACATCTACGTGATTGCTCTGCTATTCACAATAAAGTGCCTGGCAGAGGGTTCAATGAACTACCTTCAAGCTGTCTCTCTACCGTTCCCCTCTCGAACGGCATGCGGGAAAAACCCACAATTAAATTTTTCTGTGCGAGCCCTGATTTTTCTTATTTTATCGTAATGGTCATTTCTCCCTATGTAGGTGGGTACCAACAGAATGTTTTCGCAATCGGAGGAGAAAACTGGTGACTGGAATTTCATGAGAAGATCCCGTCGCAACGAAAAGCGCCTTTGTTTTAATGGTTGCCACTCCAATTGACGTATCATGTCTGTGAGACTATCTCCACTATAATACAAAACAAGCTGTCCTTCTTTGTACTTTTTCGATGTCACCCGTCAGTCCCACCTGATGCGGATTCTACACCGCACAGAAATATTCCAGTATAGGGTGGGGAAGCGTGTTGTAAGTAGTCTCTTTAGTAGACCTGTTGCACCTTCTAAGTGTTCTGCCAATGAATCGCAGTCTTGGTTTGCTCTACCCACAATATTATCTATGTGATCGTTCCAATTTAGGTTATTTGTAATTGTAATCTCTAAGTATTTAGTTGAATTTACAGCCTTCAGATTTGTGTGACTTATCGCGTAATTTAAATTTAGCTGATTTCTTTTAGTACTCATGTGAATAACGTCATACTTTTCCTTATTCAGGGTCAACTGCCACTTTTCGCACCATACAGATATCTTACCTAAATCATTTTGCAAATCATTTTGATCATCAGATGACTTTACAAGACGGCAAATAACAGCATCATCTGCAAACAATCTAAGACGGCTACTCAGATTGTCTACTATGTCGTTAATATAGATCAGGAACAGTAGAGGGCCTATAACACTTCCTTAGGGAACGCCGGATATTGCTTCTGTTTTACTTGATTACTTTCCGTCTATTACTAGGAACTGTGGCCTTTCTGACAGGAAATCACGAATCCAGTCGCACAACTGAGGTGATACTCCGTAGGCACGCAGTTTGGTTAGAAGACGCTTGTGAGGAACGGTGTCAAAAGCCTTCTGGAAATCTAAAAATCTAATAATGGCTGTGTTTGAATAAAAGTATCATTTCTGTTCGCCTCATTGCGCATTTCTTTCAGTTACATTCTGCACTACACTGTAGCAGTTCTTTCTATGTCTGGCCCAAGTTCAGTCGAGCTGTGTTACTTGGCAGTGACACGTCATACGGAAGTTACTTTCGTCCTTAAGCTTTGCACACCACTGGTATAAGACTGCCTAAGAAAGAATGAAAACAATTTCATCTTTCAGTGAATCAGAACTTAGTGGAAAAACTTCCCCGAATAACAGTAGCAAAATGTGGCCTTTCACGCGAATAGTCACATCCCCGATCTCTTTGGGAAAACTGCAATGGATATTAGTAGACTTTAATCACATAGAAGACATTTACTTACAAGCAGACCACTTACGATCTAATAGATAATAGTAATTTTCAGAAAAATTAACATTAACCGCCCACCGATATTTCATTCATTTAAAGACTTTAACTGACATTCACCTTTTTTTGAAATTTTTTCTTGTTTGATATTATAATAGCAACGGGTGGATGAATGATAGCCTGCGACTGGTTACCTGGAATTGTAAATCCATTGATCAGTCCTGGCAGTACTACGATGTGGACGCCTTTTTACGTCTGCATCACGAATAGTTTGCCGTTTTGAGTGGGGAAATAAGTCTTTTGCATTTACACAGGCTGACAAAAAAAGTGAAGCACCCAGAAAGCGAGTAGGAAACGAAATAAAACTTCACGGGTTGAGAGGGTGGGTGATATTATTTTAGTGATTACAAAATGGAGTAAAATTTACAAAGAACATGGTAATGTGAGTCCACTTATCAATATGACGTGGCACTATACTGTCGCGCGAGACGTAACGCAACAGGTCACAGGACGTCCGTGAAGTATCGTTATGTCGTCAGAGTTTCCTCGGTCACTACCAGCCGTAACCAGAAGTCATACCGATGGTTCACCATACCACGACGCCAGAATTAACACCGGTGTGCCTCTGCGAAACGGAAGAATAGGACTTCCATACTCGCCGACGATGGTCATCCGAGGTATAACAGGGCAGCGATTCAACTCTGAACACAAAGCGATGCCAGTCAACAGCTCATGCCTCGCGAACACGGCACCACTCCAGACGCAGCAGTTTGTGTTGTGTTCTTAACAGGAGCCTGCGCATCGGACGGAAAATTCACTAGTCGGGCTCCTGCTAGTCTCCGAAAAATGTCATGGATTACACAGGACGTTGCCGGGAGTCCATTACTTCTTCTCGGATGGCAGACGCTGATGTGAATGGGTTACAATGTGCTTGGTGTACAGTACGGGGATTCTATCTTGAGGTGGTGGTCGACCGGAACTTTGACGACGCCCTCACGTTCCCATGCAGTCCAACGTCGGGCCACTGTCACACCCGAACGTTCCTAAATCTAGGTATTGTACGATTCAGCCTGCCGTTTAAACAGAAAGCGACAATGTGGTCCCTTTCTAACTCTGCCATGTGCTGATAATGCTGTCTCACATCTGTACGTGTCATGTCCGATCTTATACAGTGGTCACTCAACATATGACGTTGCTTACGCCCCTTATATACCCTACCAGGTCTGATAACACTAAACTAGAGTAACACTAATGCTCTCTGGTGACCGCTCTACATATCACAGAGAATTGAATCTCTAATCATTTACATACGTGCCGATGGTGTGTACGTGAACGATGCTATACTGGCATCCGACCATGACTTGTGGGTTCTTCACTTTTTTTGTCAGGTTGTGTAAACGCAAGCTATTGTGGTGACTTGTGTTTATAAAGATGAACGTAGCCGAAATAATGTTACTATGTATGATCTGGCTAGTGGATTATTTTCGGAATGATAAAATCTTAACAAAATAAGGAATTAACAGTCAGTTTAGTGAATCAGTGATTGGTTGGTGGGTACTGAAGTTCATTCAGGATACGAGGATGTTCACGATACTGTGAGCTACTGTCAAGTGACTGATGAATCGATGGAAATTCTTGGTGTTGAGTTAAGCGTGGACAGACGTTTTATTAATAGAGGAAGTTCACCAACCCACCACTTTTTTGGCTTAACAGTCGGCAGTGAAATGTAATTAAAGACAGCAAGCTCGAAACTCGTGTTGGTACACCGACAAGCTAAAACATTATGACCACCTGCTTAATAACTTGTTGGTCCATCTTTGGAACGCAATACGTTACCGATTCTGCGTATCATGTATTCGACAGTTTTTTGGTAAGTTTGTGGACGTACCAGATGTCCACGCACAAGTCAAGTAATCTCCTTAAACAGCGGCCGCTGATCTGCGCACGCGGTGATAGCGCCTGATAGCGGCCCAAATGGGTTCCATTGGATTCATATCAAGCGAATTTAGCGGCCAAGACATCAACTTAAGTACACTATCATGCTCCTCAATTCACTGTAGCACGGTTCTGACATTGAGACATGGACAATTATACTGCTGGAAGATGACATCGTCGATGGGGAAAACATCAAGCATGAAGGGGTGCAGGTGCTCCATAGCTGTCAGCATGTCTTCGGTCACTACCACCGGTCCCACGCGAGTGCAGCAGAATGGCTTCCATAGCATAATACTGCTCCCACAAGCCTGGCTCCTTGGCGCGATGCACATTTCGAATCACCGTTCGCTTGTATGACAGCATTTGTGGAGACTATCATCGACCTGTTATAGCAAAAACGTGATTCATCCAACGAGACGACACGTTTCCATTGAGCCATGGTCCAGTCTCGGCGATCCCGTGCCCACTGCAATCGTAACTGACGACGCCGTTGGACCAACACGTGGACACGTAGAGGTCGTCGGCTGCGGGGCCCCATGATCAACAATGTACAATTAACAGTGTGACCCGAAACACTTATGCGTGTACCAGCATTGTGCTCTTTCGGCAGAGATGCCACAGATCACCACTTGTCCTGCTTTACAGAGCAGGCAAGCCTCCAAATCCCACGTTCTGTGAAGAGTTGTGGACGTCCAATCACTCATCACCCAGTGATATTTTCACTGTCATTCTACGCCTTTCCATATATGCTCACTGCAGTAGCAAAATGGTTCAAATGGCTCTGAGCACTATGGGACTCAACTGCTGTGGTCATAAGTCCCCGAGAACTTAGAACTACTTAAACCTAACTAACCTAAGGACATCACACACATCCATGCCCGAGGCAGGATTCGAACCTGCGACCGCAGCGGTCTTGCGGTTCCAGACTGTAGCGCCTTTAACCGCTCAGCCACTCCGGCCGGCCTGCAGTAGCACATGAACATTCGACCAGCAATGCCGTTTTGGAAATACTCGTTCACAGGTTCTGGGTAATGATAATACCACGTTTGTCAAAGTCGCTTATGTCAATAGATTTCTCATCTACGGCCCTTTTGTCGCTAGAATGATTCCCCATCTGTCTTTGATTCAATTATACAATAATCAGCGAGAACATTATGCACCTAACTAATAGCCGGTATGTCAACGTTTGGTACGGATAACAGCAGCGACACGTCGTTGCATGGAAGCAATGAGGTCTTGGCAGTTTGCTGAGGGGAGTTGGCACCATATCTGCACCCACAAGTCAGCTAATTCCCGTAAATTCCGGGGATGGGGGCGATGAGCTCTCACGCCACCTTCAATCACATCCCAGATATGTTGGAGTTGGCGAGTTGGGGGGCCAGCAAATCAGCAGGAACTTCTCACTATGTTCCTCGAACCACTCCATCACACTCCTGGCCTTTTGAAAAGGCGCATTATCATGCTGAAAAATGCCGTCAGGAAACATGAACGTCATGAATGGGTGTACATCATCTGCAACCAGTGTACGATATTCTCTGGCCGTCATGGTGCATTACACGAGCTCCAATGGAACCATGAATGCCCTCTGAATGTTCCCCAGAGCATAATGGAGCCGCCGCAAGCTTGAGTCCCACAGTAAAGACGCCAAGGAGCTGTTTCCCTGGAAGATGACGAACTCGCGCTCTCCCATCGGCATGATGAAGAAGGTATCGGGATTCATCAGACCAGGCAACGTTTGCCACTGCGCTAACGTCCAATGCCGATGGCCAAGTGCGCATTTCAGTCTTAGTTGCTGATGTCGTTGTGTTAACATTGGCACATGCATAGGTCGTTGAGTGTGGAGGCCCTTCGTTAAGAGCGTTGGGTGCACTGTGTGTCCAGACTCACTTGTACTGCGCCCAGCATTAAAGTCTGATGCTAGTCCCTCCACAGTTCGCCGCCTGTCCAGTTTCACCAGTCTGCCCAGCCTACGACGTTCGGCATCTGTAAAGAAGGGTTTACATTCTACACGTACTGTCAACACACTCACTGATACTACATGCACCGTGTGTGTGTCTGACTAGCAGTCATTCCTCGACAGGTGGCGCTGGTATCGCCTGGACTCATTTACATAATCAGGTATACCTTCCTTACCGTGTCACGTACACGTAACACCACTAGGCGACATCCAACATCGCTTTCATGACGTAATTTACTCTACAGCCATTGGCCTCAACCACCATTATGATGTACTAAATAATGCAGACATTTTAGTTCAGTACAACGGTAAATGTTTCGACAATAAATGTAGAAAATTAATGAAATTTTGTAAACGCATGCACAGTACAATAAACTCATCACTATCTACATCTAAATCTACATCCATACGCCGCAAGCCACCTAACGGTGTGTGGCGGAGGGTACCTTGAGTACCTCTATCGGTTCTTCCTTCTATTCCAGTCTCGTATTGTTCGTGGAAAGAAGAATTGTCGGTATGCCTCTGTGTGGGCTCTAATCTCTCTGATTTTATCCTCATGGTCTCCTCGCGAGATATACGTAGGAGGGAGCAATATACTGCTTGACTCCTCGGTGAAGGTATGTTCTCGAAGTTTCAACGAAAGCTCGTACCGAGCTACTGAGCGTCTCTCCTGTAGAGTCTTCCACTGGAGTTTATCTATCATCTCCGTAACGCTTTCGCGATTACTAAATGGTCCTGTAACGAAGCGCGCTGCTCTCCGTTGGATCTTCTCTCTCTCTCTTCTATCAACCCTATCTGGTACGGATCCCACACTGCTGAGCACTATTCAGGAAGTGGGCGAACAAGCGTACTGTAACCTACTTCCTTTGTTTTCGGATTGCATTTCCTTAGGATTCTTCCAATGAATTTCAGTCTGGCATCTGCTTTACCGACGATCAACTTTATATGATCATTCCATTTTAAATCACTTCTAACGCGTACTCCCAGATACTTTATGGAATTAACTGCTTCCAGTTGCTGACCTGCTATATTGTAGCTAAATGATATGGGCTCTTTCTTTCTATGTAATCGCAGCGCATTACACTTGTCTACATTGAGTTTCAATTGCCATTCCCTGCACCATGCGTCAATTCGCTGCAGATCGTCCTGCAGTTCAGTACAATTCTCCATTGTTACAACCTCTCGATATACCACAGCATCATCCGCAAAAAGCCTCAGTGAACTTCCGATGACATCCACAAGGCACTATCGTTGCTATTTGCTTGGATTTCCTTCCATGTTTTACCGCAGCATACCTTCTGTGTGATCTTTGAGTTTAATTACAAGATTAAGATGTCCGGAAAAGCGAGAAAGTCTTATAATACCTAGGGAAAGAGCAGAATGAAAAAGACATCATCTGAAAGAACTGAACTAGCATTAGTTCCATTTAGGTTTTCCAGCGATTATCATTATTTGCACAAGAGACTTGTCATGACAATCCTTCCGACTGGACAACAGTATTACCTCTAAAACCTCTCTCACATGTGTGAAAATATTCAGTCTCTTATAAGAACACCGTCAACAGTACATGATAAATTTATATGCGCGGAATGTTAAAAGAACAAGGGCCTAGCAGCAATGCCTACCCTTGACTAAACTTATCTTCAGAGTAACGCATTCCTCCCTTTTCAAAACCCTTCTTGTTGCCTCTCTAACTCTGAAAATAACCATTCTCCCCTTTCTGCCTGATAGGGCAGATATCAGCTTCGAAAGCTTTTTCAAGTGCACTGCCTATTTGCGCGGGGCTGTCTGCCTTATTCCTGTCCCAATTTCCAAGTGTTGGCCGTTAATTTCGTCCTCCTTGCTTTTGTACTGAAAACTATACACTGTTATTTAGAGTGTACGAACAGTCAAAAACACACATAAACACATAATACAGGCATTTCTACATGCGCCCCTGCTGTGAAATCAGTTAACTAGTCTAGTTTACATTTCTAATGTCCTAGGGGAGGGCATTTCTCTCACATGGCCAATGAAGAGCAACAAAAAGGGAAGGGATTAATTGTAGAAAAGTTCTCATGAGAGAAACATGTAGTCAGTAATGTTACTATTTCGTCAACATATGTTCCTTTTCGAATTTAAAAACTTATGGTGAATGACAAAATGCATTGCAAAGCTGTGAAGCATAATTTACAGAACGTTTTCTGGAATCTTGAAGTGCATAGTGGAGTCTACATAGCTTTGGGAAAGCTCCTACTTCCCTCCGACGGCCGTACTATTATAGATTATTGCGAGGAATGCCATAATATCTCAAGGTTTCAAGCGTTTCACGAAGAGCATATAAAGAGGAATAGTCACACTTCATAAAGAGGTAGTATGACCAGTTTCAAGTTAAAAAGTTCATACAGAATATGTGTTCAATTTTCAGGAGATATAGAGAATCAGTTGATTGAATGTTATGCGTGAAAGAAACCCCACAAATATTGTTTACAAAGCATAAATACCTTGATTAATTTATAACATTTTAATTTAAACTTTAAGAAATCCTGCTGCCCACTCTTCGCGGTACATTATATACAGGGGGTGGACAAAATGTGGAAACACCAAAACCACCACGCAATACCATGCCTAAGGCGGCGTAGGAAATCCACTGTCATTCAAAATAGGATGCAATCGTCTCGGAATGGATAGGTACAGGTCCTATATGGTTTTTATGATATAGGTGGACAGTGATCACGCACTCTTCTGTCCTAAGTAGGCCACAAAGGTCCAATAATACTGCGATCGGGCACCTGTTATGACCAGGAGAGATGCAACAATTAATTCTCGTGCTCACAAAACCAGTCGTGGACGATGAGATTTGTGTGAACAGAGGCCCTGTCACCTTGGAGCACAGTATCATACCGAGCGAGGTGGCGCAGTGGTTAGCACACTGGACTCGCATTCGGGAGGACGACGGTTCAATCCCGTCTCCGGCCATCCTGATTTAGGTTTTCCGTGATTTCCCTAAATCGTTTCAGGCAAATGCCGGGATGGTTCCTTTGCAAGGGCACGGCCGATTTCCTTCCCAATCCTTCCCTAACCCGAGCTTGCGCTCCGTCTCTAATGACCTCGTTGTCGACGGGACGTTAAACACTAATCTCTATCTCTATCTCTCTCACAGTATCACCGCTGGAGAACAAACGTTGTACGACGGGATTGACCTGAACTTCCAAAATGGTCACATAATCTCGGGCAGTAATGCGGCCTTGCAGAATAAACATGGGGCTCATGGAAATCGCGATATGGCTACCCAAATCGTCACCGAACCCCCGCCATGTTTCACTTTTGAAACGTAAACTCGGCCAGAAGTTGCAAACGGTGTGGCACCACTCATCCGACCAAAAGGCATTCCTACATCGCTCCGGAGTCTAGTTTTATGGCTTCGGTTCCACGCTTTCCCGTTAAGAGCATCTGCATCATTGATGAAGCTCGCCCTGCAGTTTCCTGCTTGTGGAGCTCCCTTTGCATTTTACTGGTGCCGGCAGGGTTTGCGAGTGCGACATTCACTTCTGCCGTGACTTTGCAGATGTCATCCTCTTGTTTGTCGTCACAATCATCTTCAATGACCGTCCGTTACGATCACTCAACAAACAGTTTCGTCCGCGTTATGATTTAGCGGATGAAGTTTTTCTGTTTCCTGTGTTCGCAGTATAAACCTTCGATACGTAGCTTCTTTAAACACCAAACACTTCGGCTTCCTTGGTTACGGGAACAAGCGCCATACGATCACCGACAATTTTCCCACGTTCGAATGCACTGAGCTCCTACATAATACACAGAATACCGTTCTGACCACGACTGACACTTGAGACCTACTGAGAACATTGCACAAGTGACGTTCGTGGTCAACTACAACTGCGCAACCCGCAGGTTTGGCTAGCGTCTGTATTTATGTTCAATAATACGTTTCTCGAGGTGTTTCCATTTTTTTCCAGGCCCTGTACAGCTCTTCGAAGAAAATTTTAGTTTATCAAAATGAATGTTGAACTGTTCGTAGTATGAGCGATTAATTCGTTTCTGATAGTCACTGTGTCTGTATACTGCGCTTCACATTCACCCTTGCACAGAGAACTGTTACAAAGCAAGGTCTGGCGATGTCAATGGTCAATAAATTTGATCGTTGGCGCTGATCCATAGATCAGGCAATGTTACATTTACACCATGTATTAGCTGACAGAATGTGCAAAGACTTCGTCACTCTCTACCATCCCTATTTTTGAAAGAGGTATCTAAAACAGGTAAGAATTCAGATACATATTCATAAACGTTTTTAAAGTTTCAAGAAACTCAATCACAGCTGAATATTCATCTCTGAACAAAGAACACAGAATTGTGATAAAATGGAAACGTACTAGAAAACTAGCGGGAACACCATCATAATTATCAAATAACGAACAGTTCTTTGACTTAGTCCGCAGATTCCCGGATTCAACCTAAAAGAAAGAATATGGATTCAATGGGCATCTCTAAGGATTTTATTTTACGATCGTCTTGAACGTTGTGCTTCAGGACGGTGGACTTACAGGCAGTGAGACTAAAAACTTGCATAAGGCAGTTTACATTGGAATTGTTTTACAAAAGAATCAGAATATATTCAAGTTGTATCCCACAACTGTAAGAGGCAAAGGATACATGGGGTGCAGCCTGTAAGTGACAAAGGACACAGAATGGCAATTTGGACCAGATGCCAATAGATGGACTAGGCTCAGGAACGAAGATTGTCGGGCAGAGGGGCAGGTCAATAAGCGTGACATCTTCCCCACATCCCCACTACTAGAATATTTTCTTCTCATATGCAAACTACCGTCATTAGATTCGATGAACTTACCTTCCCATTACTTATAAGCAGATGACCTGTAACGATTTTGGCGGTGGAAATCATCGACACTTTTGCTGTCTCATCTGAATGGACGTCTCCTAGAGACCCAGAGAATGTTGTGCATGACATGAGGCGCAGAAAACCAAATGTCCAGGTACTGAATTACCGAGAATAGTAGTATCTAACACCGATTTTTAATTAAAATGAAATGCGTCATTGACATCAAGATCATTAGTGTTCATTGGACATGGAGTGCAAGGTCGATGCAAAATAGGAAAGTATTTGCGTGAAGTATTTTAGGGAAACCTCGTAAAGCTCAAATAAGGATTCTCTGATGAGAAATTGAAGCTCGCTCCTCTGGGATATATGCAGAGCTTCTAAGCACTGGACCATCTCTCTTGGTTGCTAGGAACAACTATAACAAAACATTGAAAACTGTACAACTATTAAATATGGGTAACTTAATATGAAAGAGGAAGCAAACTGACGAAGAACAATTCAGAACTTTTTTGCGTAGTCTGATTAAGACAGTTCGCCATGTGGCACGACGGGCTACTGCGCTGTTTAGTGGCCTACTTGGTACTCCTAACGTGGTCTGCAGCTCTCTCACATTTATCGAAAAAAGACCCCCCCCCCCCTCTTCAGAACCAATTCAGACAAATCATCACAGACTACTCGAAAACCGACTAGTTTTTGCTGCTACAAGACGCATTTGTAACCGATTTCGCCAATGCGCGCTTTTGGGGTGATGCCCGATGGAGGCGTTAATTCTGGGAGCGGAAGAGATTTTCATCGCTAGTGTTTGACCAGCAAGTGGAGAATGTTTTCCTGGTCATCTGACTCTGATCCAATGCCCAATGTATCTCATCGAGAGGATTACGTAACTTTGTCGATGGCCATTCGCATGGCTGTGAGCGACATTAATCACAGTGGCTCTCTTGGTGTCATACGAGAGGGGTACATTACACGTTGGTACCTGGTGTCATCTGTTTTATTTCTATAATTTTTATAACTGTCTGTTACAGTATAACCCATTACTAAGTTACACAATCACACTACCCACTTACCAATATGATGCAGATACCCATGGTTATACTTTGGAAGGAAGATCAGTCCTACTTTAATATTTCAGCACGGAAGTGCGTCGTGGCATATGTGATACATTACATATGGGATTCATTACATTCGTCCAACAATGTATTCACATCTGTTGGACGGATTTAATGGATACAAACACTCCAAACCGACATTTCACGTAAGTCACATCCAATGAAAATCTGTAACGCAACCATCTGTGTGACGTGCTTATAATTATGTATTATATATACTTTAGGACATTTAATCTGTAAAAAAACGTGTGAGCGTGTGGGTGCTATTCTGTCATTCTGCGCAATGGATTAATCTGAGATGTACCCTTTACCCTGTGGCTCGTGCAAGATGCAATTTCCACCCCCACACTACTACAGAAGTCAGACAGACGCTCCTAACGTTCTAAAGAGAAATGCCTGAAAAACTTTCAGCAATAAATATTTTCTGGAGTCGTCCGCTGTAAGGAAATTACACAAAAAATCACAAAATTTCTTATGTAACTAGTGGGATACTTGGGTACTAGAGTAGTGCTAGTTAGTGTAAGAAAAACATGAAACTAACGAAAATTATTATTATTATCTTTTTTTTTTTGCAAAAATTCTGAGAAATCACAATGGCACTTTTGGTTATGAACTGAACAAGTTATTTCCGGGTTCTTTTCGGAATGTGAAGTTACCGCTTAAGGATAGGATTCGCTAATGAAATTTCTATACAATGTTTAAAATTGTTATTGACTTGGCAGTATGGCTGAGAGCCACTCCTACTCAACTTGAATAATTATCCGTTAGAATGTTGCTAAGTACGATCGAGGCTGTCGCGTGTGAAATGCAGTGAAGTGTACTGTTGGGGAGGAAATATGGGGCTCGCATGAGCTGTAGTGCACAATACCATAAGCTGCAATGACTGCTGTCTGCGCTGCTCGCTGCTGACAGATAAGATAACTCTCGTTCTATCTGGATTGACCTTCGCCAATCAAACTCTCACTACGCCTTGATGAAGTCAAGGACTCCTATTCACCCCTAGTCTAACTATTGGCGTGGTACACCGGTCAGATAACCAGTCCACCGCTATGCCACTCAAAAATTCCCTCACAGGCGTTTAACTATATCTCTGTCCATTCACACCGCACAATAAGTGTGGTAGCCAACACAGTGAACAACGCTTAATTGCAAGGACTCAATGTAGAGTCGCACGCCGATTCGCTCTCGACAGAGGTGCTCTCCCAGTGAATTACTGAGGAGAGACTTGTTCCTCGCTCTTTAAGTACACGTACGAGCACACACGCTCTCGTTATGTGTTCTCGCTCCAAGAGCGACAACGGAGCGGCCCCTCTCCACGCCAGACGTGAAGGGGTATATCTTTCGGTCTCTTCCATTACTCCTTCAGCTCAAGGCGTCAGGAATATCGTCTATCAATCAGCATTGATCTTCTAAAACGGGAGAATGACGTTTCGTTTAAGGCGACCAATCCGGAAATCTGTAGCGTCGGCGTTTGACGTTTGATGTCTCCCTGTGAAAACCTCTGAAACTGCGTGCTATGTTTGTAAAGAATGCATAAGCTGGGCGCTTCCACACAATGTAGCGGAATTTGCTTTGAAGTCGAACACGGGGTCATTCTCCCTTTGACTCATCCTCTAATGGGACCGGCCTCCTGGCGTGCGGTTTGCCTCTCCCGAACTAAAAGCCTTTGTGACCGTCATGTCTTGAATGTGTGTGTGTACACCAGCCACGAGTATTTCAATTTCGGTGTGCACTTGCGATTTACTTGTTATTTGCATATCGTTTACATGAATTCATACAACATTGGCTTTATCTTATCGAGGTTGGGTTCGAATGAAGCGTCTTGATGTGCGGAATGTGATTGTGAGGGCGGAATATGTAAGCAATGAAGGTCAGGAGACCATGACGTCTTACAAACGTTGTGATGAAAGCATGAAAACCGTCTGAAGATGAATCATAACGATTCGAAACCGGTAACTGTAGCCTTTGAATAAAGAAACTGAAAATAAATTTGTGGCTGATTGTTGTCTCAACACCATCAACATTTGTGTTATATATGTGTTTATACACCATACTGTTCTGGACAGCTTTTGGCAGCCACCAAAAGAACAGAAAACAAAGAAAGACCACTCCCTTAGAACACTACATTAACAAAGAAAACACTATCTTGCCTTGTTGTGTTGACTTGAAAAGACAGCTTCAAAGGGGCTGCTGTGTCAGCCTGGGTCTCCTACCACTCCTGAGCCAACGTGGAACCATCACCCACTGCTTCCAGCTCCTCGCAGATTGGGTCACAGGTGACTCACAAGTCACTGCACTCTTGGCTCACTCACTAATTCAGATCCCGGCAGCTGATTACTGGTCCAGACATCACATGGAGCAGATCACAAGGTGACCCAGTAGCCGCCAAGCTCTTTATGTTCTTGGCTCGCTCACTGATTTGGTTTGTAGTGCTCTTGTCTTATACACTGATTCAGATCACAGTGCAACTTGAATCTTTGACTCAATGCTCTCCATTCGAGTTTGGCTCGCCATGGGTATTGTTCACTGTAACAACAATATGTATATTACATTTTTAAATTTCACATCTCATATGTTAGTAAATGTATGTATCATAGAAGAATTTGTGTATACATTTGTTCTCATTCTAAGCCTTTACTATTTAAAAAGTTCATCTCTATAGTATCTAAAATATTTTTCAAAGCTGCAGGACATAACTCAGCCATGTTGCCTTCACGCAGGAGAAATTAGAGTGATATATAGTACTATTTTACCAAGCTGAATAAAGGAAGGAAAATGCCGTTACTAAAAGCTGTACCTTTCTGTTCTTCTGGCTCATCACCAAAGCTGTGTGGGTGAAAAAGCCCATCAAGACTGTAGCCAAACGAAAATACTTCTGCAGAAATTCGAGAAATTTTTTGTTACAAATCATCCTTACCGGTGTCTCCTTCCACTTCAGATGAAGCTCTCAATCCAGGAAATCAATTAAGTCTCAATCTGGTTTCTAACCAGATACTGGTTCACTTTATTTTTAACACCCTCACTCCCAACCGATTTTCGTTTACAGTGATACAGATATAGGGATAATGGATAAACAAAACATCAGAGATTACAAACACATCAGTAACAATTCCAAAGATACACGACACACAACAACATAAATATCTTTGAGTAAACAACTAGCTGTCAAACATGAATTTCCATGACAGTCAGAATTATATAAAAAAAAACGTATTATCATATAAGTGCAACGTAAGATCATCGATCAACTTTAACGTTACTGAAAAAAATAATATATCCAGTAATTACGGACAGCAACAATAACGTACTCAAAGTTGAGATATATCTGTTTACAATGTCAGCACATGAATACAACATACAATACAAAAAACCTTTATAATTTATAGGTTATGTAAAATGTAAATAAATGCAGTTGTTTGCACACATTCTGATGAAGGCAATAAAGCCAAAATAAGCTTAGATACAAAAATTAAATATCAAGCAGCATACTGTCTACTAATTCTCTGCATAACACTTACATAATTCTGTCAGTCCTATAAAGCCAATTACATTAAATAAAATTATTAATTTCTTGTACAGACCAACAGCTTCCATAATTTTTAAGTAACGGCATATTCACATTTAGCACTTACTATTTTTATTCCAGTATTGCAATTTCTGCATGTGTGCCATTTTCAGGCACCTACAAAGTATAATAAAACGTACAGAGAAAAACATAATATGAAATTAGCAGTATGTAGAATAAATTTTTTTCCTTTATTGACATTCATATACCTACAAAATTTGATTTTACGTCACAGGAACCGGTTAATAATGACGTTATTGTAAGGCTGTGTTTCTTTTGATGATAATGGAGTCAATGGTTGTTATTAATGACATTAATAGATTTGTTATCGACGGACAACAACAGATGGATAGCTATAAATAACATTAGTTTGTATGCACTCCGACATTTTTTTTTTTTTTTTAGATGAGAAGATTCAAAGGAAAGCATACATTCTAGAGTGCATCCAATCTGAATAGAAATCAGCTCAATAGATTCGTAAGTCATGTTTTCACTATCTTTGTGAGCAGAGTGAACGCTCTCTGTGAATTTCATAATGTAATGCCACAAAAACCATTCACAACCTGTATTATAGATGCCTCAGGCCGTTTACTGACACTGTTGCGATCTACAGGTAATAACCACACAAAATCCAAAGACTAGTTTATAACTGTGGATACACGCTAGAAACTGAAAAAAGAAAAAGTGAAAATCATTTCTTATCGACATGGTGCTTCTACGAAAGAAAAGTATAAATCTGGATATAGGTGTTGAGGCATATGTCATCAAGAAAATCTAGGAATTTTACTATAATCAAAGCTTTCATTGAAAATAAATGCATTTTGAAAGCTGTGTTAAAAACAGCAACGAGCTTTAGGTTCGTTTGAGGTTTTCTTTTCTTTAATACCTAGCATTTGATTCAAATAAGCTGCCCTACTAAACTAAGCTTCAAGAATATTCATTAGGTTTTTTGATCTCGTAGCACTGTTGATGGATAATCTTGTGAATTTTTTTCTCTTGCTATGAAGAGCTCAAACGTATGCTAGCTGAAGCTATCAACAGAAACAAATGTGAACATTATGTAATGTATCTGATGGTTGTTTTTAATTTTTTAGATTCCTGGTAAATAATTCGGACATATGTGTGGGAAGAAGGGTCATAAGAGATGTGTCAGTACAGTTCTAAAAACATTTTTGTTTGGCTGTTCTGAATGTGCACTGTGTATCTGGAAAAACAACGCTGTCCAACGACTTCAGAGCCTATCGAAAATAATGGCTATCTTGTGACCTTTCCTGTAAGCGACGTAAGGAAAATGTATACGCAAAGGGCTTGCAATCCTTCCAAGTTCGAGTAACAGTTTTGAAAAATAGTCTCTTTTAAAATCGGTCTGGAAAGAAAAAACAAAAACAAAAAAAAACATATCTAGGAAATATCGGAAAAAGGGATAGAGTAAAACCGAAGTAATTTTTCCATGCAAATGCAAAGAAAGGCCTCTGTTTTCCATGTATCTTTAATATATAACGGATCAGTAATTTGAATACGAAATGAACGTTCAAAGACAGCTGTCATCAAAAAGAAAAAAATCGGGTCCATATCTGCAATTCCACACTCATATTTCGTAATTCCTGTGATCAGTGTGGATGGCTACATGACATGGTTAGTTTGAGCTATGTACTTCGGACCAAATTTTAAGAGGTCAATGTTCAGTCCAGAAAATCTTATGGTTGACTCAAACCTGGAAAAATGGAAAAGAGAGTTTTCAATTTCTTCATGTGCCAGTCTCTTCCTTCTCATTGTGGGATAATCGTTTCTTCCGTGTAGATTCTCGATGAGGTCATAAAATTTCTAAATCAGTTTCATCCGCTGTTCGAACACCCCTTGGAAAAAAAGTGCAGGTACGTCAGATCCTACGTGGAATGACGAACCGAGAATTTTTCTGTCAGCGGATGGCATTTTTTTACTGTTAACTGTCAGCAGTCTTTACGCAATCTGTCGTTTATTACAGTTCAGCCTATTTGTGTGATTTATAACATTAGCCAAAATATGTGTATTTTACATATCACTGTGGAACATCGTTGCATTTGGTACTCTGTTGAGTCATTTATGAGTAGTATGCAGTTTTGAACCATCTAATGTACTGCTCTTCTTCCAGTGATGATGGTTGCAATAACGAAAACAGGTAAAGAAAAAAGTTGAATGTGTACAGCTGATGGTTATAAAAACGCTTCTCTTCAAACATTTAGCAACTGTAGCATGTAACCTACATAAAATAATTTTACAAATCCTTATCAAAGAAAATTAAAGTCTCGGTTAATACTGCAGTTTCGTATCTACCATTATAACGATACTATTAGTTTGCGATCAATAATACACTGTCAGATGTTATCTCCTCGGTTCAAGAGTCTCACCACATATGCATGCATCCTTGAAAACGAACAGATATTAGGCGAGACTCATCTCCAACTAAGACTCAATATTTGTCTGCCTGACCGAGCGGTTCTAGGCGCTCCAGTCCGGAACCGCGCGAAGGCTACGGTCGCAGGTTCGAATCCTGCCTCGGGCATGGATGTGTGTGATGTCCTTAGGTTAGTTAGTTTTAAGTAGTTCTAAGTTCTATAGGGAATGATGACTTAAGCTGTAAAGTCCCATAGTGATCACAGCCATTTGAACCATTTATCTGGCTTGGCGCTGAAATTATCGTATTTTGAATGTTGTAGCTCTTCTTCCTTTCCATTCTTGCTCAGAAAACTTGGAGAAACCAGAACAAAATAATAGATAGCGATATGTGGGGTATGTGAGCAACTGTAGAAATATCTTATTTTCCAAATTAGTATTGTAGGCTTAATTTTCAGCATAGCATCAGCGTACAACATTTCTTGACTCAACTGGGTAACATGTGTCTTTAGTTACACACCGTGCTTCGGGAGGAACAATAAAAATTTTAGCAGGTGGTAGTACAGACTATTTCGAATGAAACATTCCACATAACGTATGTCCAATTTTTGTTCCTTGCAGAGATACAGCTGGTTACAGAGTTACGTTTTCGTTTCGCGTGTTGGTACTCCACTTGCAATGGGTATATTTATCGGTTATCAGTTTTGTTTTGCTGTTCAAGTTGTGAAGCTTTGATTAAGTTTACATACCTGAATTTTTTAAATGTGGATGTGATTTTTGGCCAATTCTTCTTACGCATTTCGCACATATTTATATTTTCTAGACGTTCTTGGAAATGAGCTTTTACTGTTGTTGGAAGACGTTCTTTTGGCTACTAGGATGGGTATGCTCTTCCAACATGAGGGCTTCTGCACATTCTGTTCATCAGGTGAAACATTCTCTGAATCTAACATTCCCTAGAACAGGAATGGTCATGTCTATTGGCCAGCAACATCCTCTAACCTTACCCCTTTCGATTTTTATTTGTCGGGACGGTTGAAAGACGAAGTTGATAAAGCAAATGAAACACAATAGATGAATTTCTAGTTCGGGTTATGCCAATGCTACCCTCATAAGAGAACGTCCAGACGGCTTCATGAGAGCTACACGTGGTGCTGTCAAGAAAATTCTACATCTACATCTACATCCATACTCCACAAGCCACCTGACAGTGTGTGGCGGAGGGTACTCTGAGTACCTCTATCGGTTCTCCCTTCTATTCCAGTCTCGTACTGTTCGTGGAAAGAAGGATTGTCGGTATACTTCTGTGTGGTCTCTAATCTCTCTGACTTTATCCTCATGGTCTCTTCGAGAAATGTATGTAGGAGGGAGAAATATACTGCTTGACTCCTCGGTGACGGTATGCAGAGTCTTCCACTGGAGTTTATCTATCATCTCCGTGACGCTTTCGCGATTACTAAATGATCCTGTAACGAAGCGCGCTGCACTCGATTGGATCTTCTCTATCTCTTCTGTCAACCCTATCTGGTACGGATCCCACACGGTGAGCAGTATTCAAGCAGTGGGCGAACAAGTGTACTGTAACCTAGTTCATTTGTTTTCGGATTGCATTTCCTTAGGATTCTTCCAATGAATCTCAGTCTGGCATCCGCTTTACCGACGATCAACTTTATATGATCATTCCATTTTAAATCACTCTTATTTCCTACTCCCAGATAAGTCACGGAATTAACTGCTTCCAGTTGCTGACCTGCTATATTGTAGCTAAATGATAAAGGATATTTTTTTCTATGTATTCGCAGCACATTACACTTGTCTACAGTGAGATTCAATTGCCATTCCCTGCACCATGCGTCAAGTCGTTGCAGATCCTCCTGCATTTCAGTACAATTTTCCATTGTTACAACCTCTCGATATACCACAGCATCACCCGCAAAAAGACTCAGTGAACTTCCGATGTTATCCACAAGGTCATTTGTGTATATTGTGAATAGCAACGGTCCTACGACACTCCCCTGTGGCACACCTGAAATCACTCTTCCCTCGAAAGACTTCTCTCCATTGAGAATGACATGCTTCGTTCTGTTATCTAGGAACTCTTCAATCCAATCACACAGTTGGTCTGATAGTCCATATGCTCTTACTTTGTTCATTAAACGACTGTGGGGAACTGTATCGAACGCCTTGCGGAAGTCAAGAAACCCGGCATCTACCTGGAAACCCGGCATCTACCTGGAAACCCGGCATCTACCTGGAAACCCGTGTCTATGGCTCTCTCAGTCTCATGGACGAATAGCGCGAGCTGGGTTTCACACGATCGTCTTTTTCGAAACCCAAGCTGATTCCTACAGAGTAGATTTCTAGTCTCCAGAAAACTCATTATACTCTAACACAGTACGTGTTCCAAAATTCTACAACAGATCGACGTTAGAGATATAGGTCTATAGTTCTGCACATCTGTTCGACGTCCCTTCTTGAAAACGGGGATGACCTGTGCCCTTTTCCAATCCTTTGGAACGCTAGAAACGCTCTTCTAGAGACCTACGGTACCCCGCTGTCGTCGTAACTGCCGTCTGCTTCACGTCTGCTGTGCAGCGAGCTACCTTAATTTAAGTATTAACTGTATTTTTCTTACTTGTCACTTCTTCTTCCGTGTGTATTTGCTTTTAGGAAGCTTTAATTGTCGGGTGCTATTAATAGTGTTCCATAGATTGCGTGTTTGTTTTGAATACAGTCAGAGAGAGTCCCTTTAGTCAGCCATAGTGCCAGTAGAGTCAGTGTCGTCGTAACTGCCGTCTGCTTCACGTCTGCTGTGCAGCGAGCTACCTTAATTTAAGTATTAACTGTATTTTTCTTACTTGTCACTTCTTCTTCCGTGTGTATTTACTTTTAGGAAGCTTTAATTGTCGGGTGCTATTAATAGTGCTCCATAGATTTCGTGTTTGTTTTGAATACAGTCAGAGAGAGTCCCTTTAGTCAGCCATAGTGCCAGTAGTGCTAGTGTTTGTTTTCAATACAGTCCAGAGACAGGTAGTGCTATTTTCATTGTTTCCTACAAGAAGTGCCTAGCAACCACAGTTTAGTTAATAAACAGCCGCCTTTAGTGAATTAGCAGTCTAGTTAAAGGTTGATTAACTCTCTTCAGTAAATTGATTCCTTAGGATGGATAGGATGTGTGACTGCTGTGTACGGACGCAGGAGGAGCTGGCCACCGTTCGCGAACAGCTGAGCGTGTTGATGGCCGCGGTCAGCCGTCTTCAGGCTGCTGCCTCGGACTGTAGCGGCAGTGGGGAGTCTGGTGCGTCGCAAGGTACACCCCAGGTGTTACGTGCTTCACCCACTGTCCCTCCTGTCGAGACATCTTCGCGTGTACTGGGCGCGGTTTGGCCACCCTCTCCCCAAGGGGAGTGGCGGGTTCAGCGGCGTTCGCGGCGCACGAGGCGGAGGGTCAATGTGGAGGCTGGCAGTGTGGCATCGCCCGCTCTGCCTGTGAGTGGACATGTGGCTGCTCCTTCAGCAAGGTCCGAGCAGGCACACGGGGGGAGGGGTTTATTAGTTATTGGGAGCTCCAACGTTAGGCGGGTGATGGAGCCCCTTAGGGAAATAGCGGGAAGGTCGGGGAAGAAGGCCAGTGTTCACTCTGTCTGCTTGCCAGGGGGTCTCATCCGAGATGTGGAGGAGGCTCTGCCGGCGGCGATAGAGAGCACTGGGTGCACCCGACTGCAAATTGTTGCTCATGTCGGCACCAATGACTCCTGCCGTCTGGGTTCAGAGGTCATCCTCAGTTCGTACAGGTGGTTGGCGGAATTGGTGAAGGCGGAAAGCCTCGCTCGCGGGGTGAAA
The DNA here is from genome assembly GCF_021461385.2 of Schistocerca piceifrons. NCBI lineage: Eukaryota > Metazoa > Arthropoda > Insecta > Orthoptera > Acrididae > Schistocerca > Schistocerca piceifrons. Next base: position 417,777,393 of record NC_060149.1, on the reverse strand, counting down.
TCAGAGCTAACTATTTGTAGTATCTTTCCCAGAACCTATCGCGGTCCTCTGGTTTGGAGCCGAGTGGAAGGCTTAAACCAGAGGCTCAGACGATTCTGCGGAGATCTGGGGTGCAAATTTCTCGACCTCCGCTATCGGGTGGAGAAATGTAGGGTCCCCCTGAATAGGTCAGGCGTGCACTACACGCCGGAAGCGGCTACAAGAGTAGCGGAGTACGTGTGGAGTGCACATGGGGGTATTTTAGGTTAGAGAATCCCCTCCCTAGGCCCGACAAGACGCCTCCTGAGACGCAGCAAGGTAGGAGTAGGCAAAATGCAACAGGGAATAACATTATTAATGTGCTAATAGTAAACCGCAGGAGCGTCTACAGAAAGGTCCCAGAACTGCTCTCATTAATAAACGGTCACAACGCCCATATAGTACTAGGGACAGAAAGTTGGCTGAAACTAGATGTAAATAGTAATGAAATCCTAAACTCAGATTGGAACGTATACCGCAGAGACAGGCTGGACAGTGAAGGGGGAGGCGTGTTTATAGCGATAAGAAGTGCAATAGTATCGAAGGAAATTGACGGAGATCCGAAATGTAAAATGATTTGGGTGAAGGTCACGGTTAAAGCAGGCTCAGACATGGTAATTGGATGTCTCTATAGGCCCCCTGGCTCAGCAGCTGTTGTGGCTGAGCACCTGAAGGATAATTTGGAAAATATTTCGAGTAGATTTCCCCACCATGTTATAGTTCTGGGTGGAGATTTTAATTTGCAGGATATAGACTGCGAGACTCAGACGTTCATAACGGGTGGCAGGGACAAAGAATCCAATGAAATTTTTTAAAGTGCTTTATCTGAAAACTACCTTGAGCAGTTAAACAGAGAACCGACTCGTGGCGATAACATATTAGACCTTCTGGTGACAAACAGACCCGAATTATTTGAAAAAGTTAACGCAGAACAGGGAATCAGCGATCATAAAGCGGTTACGGCATCGATGATTTCAGCCGTAAATAGGAATATTAAAATGAATAGGAAGATATTTCTGTTTAGAAAAAGTGACAAAAAGCAGATTTCAGAGTACCTGTTGGCTCAACACAAAAGTTTTGTCTCAAGTACAGATAGTGTTGAGGATCAGTGGACAAAGTTCAAAACCGTCGTACATAATGCGTTAGATGAGTATGTGCCAAGCAAGATCGTAAGAGATGGTAAAGAGCCACCGTGGTACAACAACCGAGTTAGAAAACTGCTGCGGAAGCAAAGGGAACTTCACAGCAAACATAAACATAGCCAAAGCCTTACAGACAAACAAAAATTACGTGAAGCGAAATGTAGTGTGAGGAGGGCTATGCGAGAGGCGTTCAATGAATTCGAAAGTAAAGTTCTATGTACTGACTTGGCAGAAAATCCTAAGAAATTTTGGTCTTATGTCAAAGCGGTAGGTGGATCAAAACAAAATGTCCAGACACTCTGTGACCAAAATGGTACTGAAACAGAGGATGACAGACTAAAGGCCGAAATACTAAATGTCTTTTTCCAAAGTTGTTTCACAGAGGAAGATTGCACTGTAGTTCCTTCTCTAGATTGTCGCACAGATGACAAAATGGTAGATATCGAAGTAGACGACAGAGGTATAGAGAAACAATTAAAATCGCTCAAAAGAGGAAAGGCCTCTGGACCTGATGGGATACCAGTTCAATTTTACACAGAGTACGCGAAGGAACTTGCCCCCCTTCTTGCAGCGGTGTACCGTAGGTCTCTAGAAGAGCGTAGTGTTCCAAAGGATTGGAAAAGGGCACAGGTCATCCCCGTTTTCAAGAAGGGACGTCGAGCAGATGTGCAGAACTATAGACCTATATCTCTAACGTCGATCAGTTGTAGAATTTTGGAACACGTATTGTGTTAGAGTATAATGACTTTTCTGGAGACTAGAAATCTACTCTGTAGGTATCAGCATGGGTTTCGAAAAAGACGGTCATGTGAAACCCAGCTCGCGCTATTCGTCCACGAGACTCAGAGGGCCATAGATACGGGTTCACAGGTAGATGCCGTGTTTCTTGACTTCCGCAAGGCGTTCGATACAGTTCCCCACAGTCGTTTAATGAACAAAGTAAGAGCATATGGACTATCAGACCAATTGTGTGATTGGATTGAGGAGTTCCTAGATAACAGGACGCAGCATGTCATTCTCAATGGAGAGAAGTCTTCCGAAGTAAGAGTGATTTCAGGTGTGCCGCAGGGGAGTGTCATAGGACCGTTGCTATTCACAATATACATAAATGACCTTGTAGATGACATCGGAAGTTCACTGAGGCTTTTTGCGGATGATGCTGTGGTGTATCGAGAGGTTGTAACAATGGAAAATTGTACTGAAATGCAGGAGGATCTGCAGCGAATTGACGCATGGTGCAGGGAATGGCAATTGAATCTCAATGTAGACAAGTGTAATGTGCTGCGAATACACAGAAAGATAGATCCTTTATCATTTAGCTACAAAATAGCAGGTCAGCAACTGGAAGCAGTTAATACCATAAATTATCTGGGAGTACGCATTAGGAGTGATTTAAAATGGAATGATCATATAATGTTGATCGTCGGTAAAGCAGATGCCAGACTGAGATTCATTGGAAGAATCCTAAGGAAATGCAATCCGAAAACAAAGGAAGTAGGTTACAGTACGCTTGTTCGCCCACTGCTTGAATACTGCTCAGCAGTGTGGGATCCGTACCAGATAGGGTTGATAGAAGATATAGAGAAGATCCAACGGAGAGCAGCGCGCTTCTTTACAGGATCATTTAGTAATCGCGAAAGCGTTACGGAGATGATAGATAAACTCCAGTGGAAGACTCTGCAGGAGAGACGCTCAGTAGCTCGGTACGGGCTTTTGTCAAAGTTTCGAGAACATACCTTCACCGAAGAGTCAAGCAGTATATTGCTCCCTCCTACGTATATCTCGCGAAGAGACCATGAGGATAAAATCAGAGAGATTAGAGCCCACACAGAGGCATACCGACAATCCTTCTTTCCACGAACAATACGAGAATGGAATAGAAGGGAGAACCGATAGAGGTACTCAAGGTACCCTCCGCCACACACCGTCAGGTGGCTTGCGGAGTATGGATGTAGATGTAGAAGGGGGGCAAGTTTCTTCGCGTACTCTGTGTAGAATCGAACTGGTATCCCATCAGGTTCAGCGGCCTTTCCTCTTTTGAGCGATTTCAATTGCTTTTCTATCCCTCTGTCGTCTATTTCGATATCTACCATTTTTTCATCTGTGCTACAATCTAGAGAAGGAACTACAGTGCAGTCTTCCTCTGTGAAACAGCTTACGAAAAAGACATTTAGTATTTCGGCCTTTAGTCTGTCATCCGCTGTTTCAGTACCATTTTGGTCACAGAGTGTCTGGACTTTTGTTTTGATCCACCTACCGCTTTGACATAAGACCAAAATTTCTTAGGATTTTCTGCCAAGTCAGTACATAGAACTTTACTTTCGAATTCATTGAACGCCTCTCGCATAGCCCTCCTCACACTACATTTCGCTTCGCGTAATTTTTGTTTGTCTGCAAGGCTTTGGCTATGTTTATGTTTGCTGTGAAGTTCCTTTTGCTTCCGCACCAGTTTTCTAACTCGGTTGTTGTACCACGGTGGCTCTTTTCCATCTCTTACGATCTTGCTTGGCACATACTCATCTAATGCATATTGTACGATGGTTCTGAACTTTGTCCACTGATCCTCAACACTATCTGTACTTGAGACAAGACTTTTGTCTTGAGCCGTCAACTACTCTGAAATCTGCTTTTCGTTGCTTTTGCTAAACAGAAAAATCTTCCTACCTTTTTTTAATGTTTCTATTTACGGTAGAAATCATCGATGCAGTAACCGCTTTATGATCGCTGATTCCCTGTTCTGCGTGAACTGTTTCAAACGCACAGAAGTCGGAGGCGCAATTAATGAAAATCAACTTTATACTTAACCATCTGCCAGAGAGTATTTGTTTGGGTTACATTCCAACAGATGTATCTCTGTAACTGATAAAAAATGGACCCATATTATATCGAATGTTTTATTCGATTTAATCTGTACCACCACTTCTTAAGATATTTACTCCTACAACACCGTGTGTTTCACGGTCCAGTCACGTTAATGTGACCGCCGCCTATGGTCAATGTCAACTTGCAATAACCACTCTCAGACGGCAGGTGGCAGCACTAGCAGTGGAGGGTACATAAAGGATGTCGGGGAGACGCCGATAACATTGCAGTCGTTGTCGTAATGCGGAAACGGAGCGATTTATCTGCCGTGCAAATGGACATGGTCATTGGTTTTCGGGCCAAGGGCGAAAGCATTTAGTCTGTAAGCTGTTCGCGTGCCGCCGTGGTTAAAGTATAGTGTGGATGGCAAAATGGCGCCATTCAAAACCGGCACAGAAGCAGCTGCGGTGCACCACGGGTCATGGATGGAATGGGGTGACCGACTGCTGCGGAGATGTGTACGGGCGAATACACGTGCAACCGAAACTTCCTGGCAGATTAAAATTGTGTGCCGCTCCGCCAGGAAGTTCCATATCAGTGCACACTCGGCTGCAGAGTGAAAATCTCATTCTGGAAACACGTGCAACCGTTGAACAGCTGACTGCCAAGAAGAACCAAGGGGTTACCAACAGCGTCTTGTCAATGTCCGTTCAGAAACGTTGCTGTATATGGGCCTCCGCAGCAGAGAGATGGCCGCTGATGTATACGGCGTGAAACGTCTGAAAGCAAATACCCTCCAACAATCGCAACGCAGACGTCGAGCCGAGCAGACGCACACGCAGCGGTAACATGTTGTGTAGTTGTCTGATACACAATAATTTAGTTCAGTTACTGTTATTTTTACGTGTTTCTGCAAAGAAGTGCCGGCCGTGGTGGCCGAATGGTTCTAGGCGCTACAGTCTGGAACCGCGCGACCGCTGCGGTCGCAGGTTCGAATCCTGCCTCGGGCGTGGATGTGTGTGATGTCCTTAGGTTAGTTAGGGTTAAGCAGTTCTAAGTTCTAGAGGACTGATGACCACAGCAGTTAAGTCCCATAGTGCTCAGAGCCATTTTTTGCAAAGAAGCAAACAATACCTGTGTATCTTACTGTGTACTAGTGATTAGAAAATTACTGTAAGTTTTTGTTTTTACGTAAATCCTGGTGCATATCCTTGTGTAATTTTCGGCGTAAATCTTGCTGCATATACAGGGTGGCGCACGAAATGTGTTACCAATTGTTTCTTTCACAATTTACGACGCACATTAGCTATCCCGCTGGGGTCTCTACAGCAGTACCAGCAGAGATTGAAAAAACAAATGAGTTACGAAATGACGTGTAATTCACTATACTGCCGCTAGGAGACTAATAAGCAACAATGGCTGACAATAGAAGACTGACGACACAGCAACGATCAGAAATTGTGTTACTTTTTCATGAAACGAAAAGCCTTGTGACTCAGAGGCGTTTTCGACAACAGTTTAACACACGATGGGTCCATTGCAAGACGACCATCCACAGGTTGTACGATAAATTTTTACAGGAAGGAACAGTACTGGAAGCGAAGCGACCTCGGCCTAAGCCCGTTTGTTCGCCGGAGAATATTGAAGCGGTACGAGTTGCTGTACAGAGAAGTCCCGGGAAATCGTGTAGAAAGGCAGCAATGCAACTGGGAACATCCAGTCGCTCCGTTCAACGCATTCTTAAGTGACCTCCATATGTACCCATACAAGATGACCTGTGCACGGAAGCTCACTGAAGAACACAAACACAGAGACTACTGTTTGCTCAGTGGGCGGAGGATAGGGAAGAAATTCTCACCAACGTTTGGTTTTCAGACGAGGCGCTGTGGTTAACAAACAAAATGTACGCTTTTGGGCCACTGAAAACCCACAAGTGCTTCATGAACGACAACATTATGCTCCGAGGATTACAGCGTGGGCAGCAATTTCCAGTCACGGCCTTATTGGACCCTTTTTCTTTGAAGAAACTGTGAACAGCTAGCGTTATTTGAGCATGCTTCGCAATAGCTTCATTTCACAGCTTCTTGCTACTGCCTTGCCCTTTAACACGCAGTGGTTGATGCAAGATGGAGCAAGGCCACATACTGCAAACACTGTGTTGGAGTTTTTACACGAGCATTTTGACATGCGGATCATTTCACTCAGGTTTCCAGGTCGCTTCAATGACGGACAAAATTGGCCCCCCAATAGTCCAGACCTCAATCCATGTGACTTTTTTCTTTGGGGGTACCTAAAGGAAAAAAATTTCCCGAAACGTCCACGTGATTTAATGGAGCTCAGAAGACTTATTCTTCAAGCTTGCAGTGAAATTACGGAAGACATGTGCCGTAGGGTAATCACTAACTTCAGTGTTCGTTTGAAGAAAGTTAGAAAACGAAATGGTGGGCATATTGAGCATGTGCTGAGTTAGAACAAATCTCCATGGACGGCTCTTCGTTGTAGTATATGTTCCTTTCAGATTGTATTGACAATAAAGTTTATATTCAAAAACACAATGCTAACACATTTCGTGCGCCACCCTTTACTTGCGAAAGGCGGCTTACTAGTGTAATTTTCCCGCCGTCAGACAGCCGTGTCACACCACTAAGTTCAAGTCTAGTGCTGGTACACAGCATATAGTTTAGATCAGTTCGTTCTAGTTTGCACACTTATCTTGTGCAGTAGCTTTCAGGAAAGTAGAGATTCTAGTAATAGATAATTGTACATATAGTCACTTCAGTAAGGAAATTTGTTTCTATTTGTGAGCTTCTGTTTAAGAGGTTGCGTCTCAGGGCATAGTCAGAAACCTGCTGAGCAGTTCATAGTGTTTCTTTATTCTCCTCCTTATATTTTGCGAACATTCGAAATTCAGTAGCGCCATTTGAGACCTTAGATCTATTTTTACACACTGCGATATGGGTAGGGAGCGACTTGATGTGAGTGGAAACGTGGAGAATTGGCTGCTCTCCATACACAGCTGGAAGCAGCGTTGGCTACCGTCGACATACATCTGGCTAATGCTCAAAGTTGCGGTTACATAGGGGCGCTGAGGACGAGACCTGCGATACCTATGGTGCCGTTGGAATCTCCTGAAGACCCGGGTATCACTGCATCTACTGATTCGCAACATCGGTCCGTCGTCACTCGAGAGTGGGTGGCAGACAGTGGTGGGTTCGTGTGTCACTGGGCGGAAGGCGAAAGAGAGGGCAGGGTGTACGGCTGTCTCCTTTCGCCTTAGCAACACGTGCGAGGTGCTACCCAGTGTTGATGATAACTCTGAGCCAACGCAGGATGCCTCTCCTGCTGGGCCAGCGACCGATTTTCCTGCCCAGTCTGGACAAGTGCAGAGGGTTGGTATGCTTGTCATTGGGAGCTCTAATGTTAGGCGGTCGATGGGGCCCCGCAGGGAAATAGCAGGCAAGACGGAAAGCAATACCATGTACACTCGGTATGTTTGCCGGGGATCTCGTCCGTAATGTGGAAGAAGCCCTTCCAGCGGCTATCTAACGCACTGGGTGCAACCCGTTGCATGTAGTAGCACATGTCGGCACGAATGACGCCTGCCGTTTGGGTTCTGAGGACATCCTCGGCTCCTTTCGGTGGATGGCTGATTTGGTGGAGGCAACTAGTATCGCAAGCGGGATGCAGGCTACGCTGCCTATTTGTAGCATCCCACCCAGGACTGATCGTAGTCCTCTGGTTTGGAGCAGAGTGGAAAGTCTAAACTAGAGGCTCAGATGACTCTGCCATGGTATCGGATGCGAATTTCTCGACCTGCGCTATAGGGTACAGAACTGTAGGATTCCCCTTAATAGGTCAGGGATGCATTACACGCAGGAAGTGGCTACTAGGGTAGCGGAGTACGTGTGGCGTACACATGGGGCTTTTTTGGCTTAGAGAAACCCTCCCTTGGGATCAAAGACGGTTTTCCTGATAAATTAGCCACAATCTCCTCAGAGAACGTCCGTCGTCGCACACCAGGGACAGAAAAGGTTAACATGATTTCAGTAAACTGCAGGAGCATCCAAGGAAAGCTCCCGGAATTAGTAGCGCTTACTGAAGGTTATAAGGCACAAATAGTATTAGGAACAGGAAGATGGTTAAACCGGACGTTAATGACAACGAAATCCTAAGTTCAGATTGCAATATTTATCATAAGGATAGGTTAGTCGCCTATGGTGGCAGCGTGTTTATTACATTAAAAAATTCGATAAACTCTAGCGAGGTTATCACGGATTCCGATGGTAAATAAATCTGGCTGAAGTTAAGTATTAAATATCGGTCAAAAATGGTAATCGGATGCTTTTATAGAACCCCTGGGTCAGGAGCTCTAATGGTAGAGCTCTTCAGACAGAACTTGCAGAATATCGTTAGCAATTTTCCTGGTCACGACGTTGTAATAGGGGGTGACTTCAACTTGCCAGGTACAGATTGGGAGTGTTATGGTATCAAAACTGGTGCCACAGACGGGGATTCTAGTGACATTATCCGAAAATTACATTAAGCAGGTGGTTAGAGAACTAACTTGTGAGGGTAACGTCTTACACCTCCTGGCAACAAGCAAACCTGAACTTATGGAATCAGTTAACGTAGAGAAAGATATCAGTGAACATAACACTGTGGTAGTATCTATGACAACGGGTCTGGCAAAGAATGTTAAGAAAGGTAGGAAGATATTTTTTGCTTAGAAAGAGTAACAGGATACAAGTTTCGGCATATCTGAGCAGTCAGCATCAAATATTCAGTGTAGCGGATGAAGGTTTGGTAAACAAATGGGAAAAATTCAAAGAAATCGTGCAATATGCCCTAGACAAGTACGTTTCGAGTAAGGTCTTAAGGAATGGGAAACACCCACCATGGTTCAATAGCCGTGCTACAAAAAGGCTACGTAAATAGAGACAACTTCTTCACAGATTGAAGAGAAGTAAAAACCTAACTGACAAATAAAAGCTGAACAAAGCGAAAATGAGCGTAAGGAGAGTAATGCAAGAAGCGTTCAAGGACTTTCAACGTGAAACTTTGTCAACCGATCTGATTGAACACCTTAAGAGGGTTTGGTCGTATGTAAAATCAGTAAATGGGTCAAAATCATACGTTCATTCACCACACTGGCACCGGAACGGAAGATAATAGAGAGAAGGCCGAAATACTGAATGCAGTCTTCTGAAACTGTTTCACCGGGGAAGATCGTAACACGTTCGCTTCGAAGTGCCAGATATTGCGATAACCGGTCGCGGAACAGAAGAACAATTGCAATCGCCAATTAGTGGAAAGTTATTAGGACCAGTTGAGATACCTAAAAGATTCTAAAAAGATTGTGCGAAAGAACTTGCTCCCATTCTAGCAGTAATATATCATAGATTGTTTGAGCAACGAAGGGTACCTAGCGACTGAAAGAAAGCACAGGTCATTCCCGTTTTTAAGAAGGGCTGTAGGACAAATATATACAGTTTAGACCAATATCGTTGACTTCAGTCTCTTGTAGAATTGTGGAACATGTTTTATGCTCAAGAACTATGACGTTCTTGGAGAAGGAAAATCTCCTCTATAAAAATCAACGTGTCCGCAGCTCGTGGTCGTGCGGTAGCGTTCTCGCTTCCCACGCCCGGGTTCGATTCCCGGCGGGGTCAGGGATTTTCTCTGCCTCGTGATGACTGGGTGTTGTGTGATGTCCTTAGGTTAGTTAGGTTTAAGTAGTTCTAAGTTCTAGGAGACTGATGACCATAGATGTTAAGTCCCATAGTGCTCAGAGCCATTTGAACCAAGAATCAACGTGGATTCCGCAGACAGAGATCCTGCTAAACTCAGCTCGCTCTATTCCTCCATGAGATCCACAGCGCCGTAGACAGTGGCGCTGAGGTTGATGCCGTGTTCCTTGACCTCAGGAAGGCATCTTACACGTCTTCACTGCCATCTATTAGCAAACTACGAGCTTATCGAGTATCAGAATAGATTGTCGACTGGATTCAAGACTTCCTTGCAGACAGAACTCAGAACGTCGCTCTTAACGGAACGAACTCGACAGATGTATAAATAATTAACGGAGTGCTCCAAGGAAGTGTGATAGGACCGTTATTATTTACAATATACATAAATGATCTAGCAGAAAGGGTCGGATGCTGTCTAAGGATGCTGGCAGATGATGCGGTTTTTCTATGACAAAGTAGCGACGCCAGAATGTAGTAACGATTTGCAGAATGACCTCCAGGGAATTGATGAATGGTGCAGGCTCTGGCAGTTGACCTTGAACGTATGTAAATGTAACATATTCGCATATGTAGGAAAAGAAATCCATTACTGTATAGCTACACTACTGACGACAAGCCTCTGGAAACAGTATCCGCCGTAAAATATCTAGGAGTATGTATCCAGAGCGATCTTAAGTGGAATGACCATATAAAGCAAACAGTGGGAAAATCAGGTGCCAGACTCAGATTCATAGGAAGAATATTAAGGAACTGTAACTCATCCATGAAAGAAGTGGCTTATAAGGCGCTTGTTCGACCGATTGTTGAGTATTGTTCATCTATCTGGGATTCCTGCCTGATAGAACTGATAGAAGAGACAGAGCAGATCCAGCGAAGAGCGGCACGTTTCGTCGCGAGATCGTTTGTCGGCACGACGGCGTTACGGAGATTCCCAACAAACTCCACTGGCAGACGTCATAAGAGAGTCGTTGTGCATCACAGAGAGATTAACACCTCAAATTTCGAGGGAGCACTTCCGGGAGGAATCGGACAACGCATCACTTTCCCCCACATACGTACGTCTCCCGTAATGGCCGTGAGGAGAAAATTCGAGAAATTAGAGCCAACACAGAGGCTCACGGGCCTATTCCTCCCACGCTCTATTCGTGGGTGGAACGTGGTTGGAGGACTCAGTATTACAAAAAGTACCCTCCACCACACACCATTTGGTGACCTGCGGAACATGAGATAGATCTACATGCCGCAAGAGACCAGGGCGGAGAACATTCATTGGATGATCTCGCCATTCTGGAAGGCGCTATGAATCCACACAAGTATGCATCTATCCTTGGGGACCATGTCCACCTTTCCATGCAGATTGTTTTCCCTTGGCACGATGGCTCCTACTAGCAGGACAACGTTACGTGTTACACAGCTCACAGTGTACGTTCGTGGTTCGAAGAGCACGAGGATGAGTTTACCGTACTCCCCTTACCATCAAACTTCCCGAATTTAAACACAATCGAGAATCTGTGGAACCATGTCGATCGGGTTGTTTGCGCCAAGGAGCCTTAACTGTGAAACCTAGCGCATCTGGTCACGGCATTGGAATCGGCGTGGCTGCATATCCTTATCGGCACCTTCCAGAACCTCACTGACTCTCTTCCTCCACGTCTCACAGCAATCCGCGCTCCAAAAGGTGGTTATTCACGCTTTTGACAGCTGATCACATTAATGTGACTAGGCAGAATATCAACCAAAGTAAAATTGAGCGCCTAGTTATCACTCCTCTGCTGCGTTCATATGCAGTGTGTGTTGCCTAACTTCCAGTCATGTGTTTCGCATGAAAGGCGGTAGATCGAGCAAATTTGAATTTTCTGACTCGTTTCTAAAATATTTTTCTCGCCTTAGAGGCACTAATTCTTATAGTATTCTTGCTGAAAATCACTCTATCAGTTTACAAGAGTAGGTAGAATGCTGCACACCTGCTTAGTAGACCGTGCTAGTTGGGTGGAATCTCGTCGTACCAAGGCCGACAAATACTAAAGTATGCCTAGCGTCGCTGGGAAGCATCAGCGAACATTTTGTCTCTTACTAAATTTGATCCACACAACGTCGTGTATCACCTCTAGACGTCCGTCACAAAGTCTGTGAGAAATGAAATGAAATGAGCATTTGGCGTCATTGGCCGGGAGGCCCCTTGCGGGGCAGGTGCGGTCGCCTTGGTGCAGGTCTTATTACATTCGACGCCACATTGGGCGACCTGCGCACCGGATGGGGATGAAATGATGATGAAGACAGCACAACACCCAGTACCTGAGCGGAGAAAATCCTCGACTCAGCCGGGAATCGAACCCGGGCTCGTAGAACGGCATTACGTCACACTGACCACTCAGCTATCGGGGCGGACAGTCTGTGAGACAAACTGCATAAATGACATCAGGCCGAGTGCCATGCATACTGCACAAGACGTTACGATGTTACAATAATTTTCAGACATAATAATAAACAAAAAAACCACTGTAAAAAGCACAGAAAGTGCTGAAAAATGTTTGGACGAAGCAAAAATAAACAAAGAGTGGCTTGTATGAAACGGAATTTCTCTCCAACTTAAAAGTATCTTTGCAACTCTCAAGGCTGTTAAATTTCGTTCCTAATATCATGTTCGTTGTTCATAATGAACAAGAGTGGCTTTTTTTATTTTTACATTATTGTAAGGAATAAATTTTGACGTGTTGTAAATCTTGTATTTATTGCGTATACTTCTTACTAATTTGTAAAGAACATTACAGATAAAATAATAGATTCATTTGCCTGTGAAATTGCAGTAATATTTCGAATGCTTTCTGTCGGCGGAGCCTACAGTTCGTCTTGCAGACCAACGGAAGCAGTAACAGAGGAACGTCTAGTCGAGTTGCCCAAAATTTCACATCTGCACACCACACAGGACAATGTGCAGGAACAATGCGAAAAATAACATATGGTTTATATTTTTAGAGCAACTTTCATGTCATATCAGCAGCGAAAACGGTGCAAAATGTATTTCTTGAAAAACTGATTTCCAGTGAAAAATAAATCAAATTAGGAGTCACCGTGATCTGTCAGACAGTTTTCCGACTTGATGTATCGAGTGGCGTATCTGTTTAGATGTGGGTAACTGGAAGATAATTGTCATAACAAAAAATAACCTAATAGTTTCCAATTGCCTTATTCGTGGTAAGCTTCTGGGGCCTATTACACTGTTTAAATATCTACTCGTAATACTACTAGACAATATGAAATGGAACGAGTTCCTGTTATCAGTAGTAGAAAAGGTGAATATAGGACTTACTAGGAGGATTCTCAGAAGCTGAAGTGCATCTGCAAAGGAGACCACACACGAGGCGCTAGTGCGATCGATTTCAGAGTGCTGCCTCGATGTGTAACGTCAACATCAAGTGCTCTGTCATATGTCAAAGGACTTCAAAGATGCGCTCCTGGGATTTAACAGGTCGTTGTAGCCTTATGAAAGGGTAACACAGTTCCGCAGGGAATTTTAATGATAATTGTTGACAGAAAGCCGACACTGTTCTCTTCAAATGACGTTTGATAAATACGGGGTCAATCGTAAGCGCATCAGAGATTTCAGAAGGCGACTGCGCAAAAACTACATGGCGTACAGAGAAAAGACTCATATCAGTGAACAGGGTATCTCTCCAAGTTTCCATGTGTAATACGAGCCGTTGCGTAGTTGCACTGTGGGACAGGTGTTTCACAACATGTACGAGAGAGTGCTGAAAAGTAATGCCTCTTAATTTTTTATTCTGTTCTCAATAGCAGTTGAGGTATCACATGTCATGCATATTACTCGTTCGACTTTCCCGATTCATCTGCACATCCTGCAACCCTCTGGCGCTAGAGGGCTCGGAAGTGTAGTGTGCAACATGGCGGTGAGTAACTTGACTTCGTCGGTGGCCGACAGAAAGCTTGCTGTAATCGAGTTTCTAACCGCGGAAAACGTGTCTCCAATTAAAATCCATAGAGGAATGAGAACTGTCTCCGGTGATTGTATTGACAGCAGTAATGTGCGACATTGGGTTGTTCGTGCTCGAAAGCAAGACAGCGTCAAAGGAGTTCCGCCACAAAAGGATTGCGGACGCCAGAAACGGTCACAACGTTCTGGGATATTCAAGTTGTGATGCATTTGGAATTTATGCGTAAAGGCACACCGTTAACTCTGCAAGGCGCTGCGAGACCCTCAGGGGAAATGAAAGCACGAATTTGAAGAGTACTTCCGCAGATGGAGGACCCACTCCTTCACAATGACAATACCAGACCCCACACGAGCACTACGACATCTGCAACAATCCAGCGCCTTGGATTCACTGTCCTCGATCATCATCCATACAGTCCCGACTTGGCCTCATACGATTTTCACCTGTTTCCAAACTTTGAAGAACGTCTTCGAGGACTTTGCTTTCATAGCGATGAAGTGATGCAAGCAGAGGTGAGGTTGCGGCTCCATTGACAAAGTCAAACATTCGACAATGGCTGTATCAACAGACTGGTCTCTCGTTGGGAGAAATGTGCTCGTCGACAGGATGACTATATTGAGAAAGAAATATGTAGACACAAAGAATAAAGATGTGGAATGTTAGTTAAGCATTATTTATTTATAAAGCTTTAAGAACTTTCACATTAAAAATCGGAAGCTTTACTTTTCAGCACGTTCTCGTGGATAAATCACTCGCTCTGTGTGAGCGCATGGATTTAATTCGCGCGTGCAGATAGGCATCCCAATAAACAAATTTCCGAAGCGGGCTGCTGTGGCCGTATCGCAGGCAATTCGGGTCAGCGAATTCAATGAATTGGCTACACGTATTGGCGTTTGCTGCGTCACAAATGGTGCCCGTGTTGAGCACCTGTAATGTGAGGCAAAAACTTGGAGAGATGTTCTATCCAACGATACGTATTCATTTCCTGTATGTGTTTTAGTTTTCATGCAGTCGTCTTCTAAAACCACAGAGGTACTTCTAAATAACCCTATAGAAAAAACTGATATTTGAGGTAGAGGAGGGTAGACAAAAATAGGAAAACACCGAAGACACAAAATATTACCATGCTTAATACGGTGCAGGAAAACCGTTGGCGTTCACAACAGCTTCCAGCCCTCTCGGAATGGATAAACGCAGGTCATGTGTGGTTTTCAAAGGACACTTGTACCATTCTTCCTACAAAACGGTGGTATGATCCGGCAACGGTGATGGAGTTGGAGAGCAGTCATGCACCCTTCTTGCCAAAGCACACCACAAAGGCTCAATAATATTGAAATCTGGCGATTTTGGTAGCCAGCTGAGATGCGACAATTCATCTTTCTGCTCACAAAACCAGTCCTGGACGATGCGAGCTGTGTAAGAGAGGTGATGTGTTGGACTACAGCATCACCATTGAAGAACAATTATTGTACCATGGGATGGGCCTGATCAGCCAAAATGATCACATGATCCTTGGCAGTAATGCAAAGTTCTATAGTAATCACGGGGGCCATAGAATACCACGATATGACTGCCCAATTCATTACCGAACCCCCGCCATGTTTCACTCTTGAGATGTAAACCCGACCAGAAGTTGGAAACAGAACGACATAAGACTCATCCGACCAAATTACATTCTTCCATAGTTCCGGTTTTGTGGCTTCGGCATCATGCTTTCCTGTTACAGACATTTGCATCACTGACGAGTGGTTATAAAATTCCATTTCGCTCTTCAATTCCCTGCTTAAGGAACTCTCCTCATGTTGTTATTGTGCTGACGGGCTTCACGAGTGCTACATTCTCTTCTGCAGCGACTTTTACAGCTGTCGTCCTTTTTTTTCGTTACAGTCCTCTTCAAAGACCGTCTGTCACCATCACTCAACACACACTATCGTCCGCGTTGTGAATTGGCGGGTGTTGCTTTTCCGCTTTCCGTGCATGCGCTATAAATTTCCGATACGGTGCCTCGTGAAACACGTTGGTTACAGAATCACCCACATTAAGAGCACCAACAATTTGCCCACGTTATAAATCACTGAGCTCCGACATAATGCATTCAAAATTACAGATAACACTGTTCTGAACACGAATAACACTTGCGGCATACTGAGAACACCGCACAGGAGCCGTTCGTGGTCGAATACAACAGCGCCAACTACAGGCTTGGCTGCAATATGCACATGTGTTCAGGCATGCTCTTCTCGCAGTATTTCCATATTTTTATCCACCTCCTGTAGATTGAGCAACAACCCTACCACCTCCGTTATGTATCTCGTACAGAGGTTCGTGCGTGTTTGGTGACATACTCGTACAAGTAGCCAGTTATCTCTCGATTCATACGCAACTGGAATATGACGTGGACTAGCTTTGGTTCAAATTACCACTTACTTTTGCACTGTACATGACTTGTGGATGTATTTGTACCAGATATTAAGTTTTGCTGTCGTATGATTTTATATTTTATCTCACTTTAGAATTAGCGAGTTTTAAATTGTGCAAACTTTTATTTTTCTCACACTGAAAGAATTTTTCGGCTTGTTATTTAGGGACAGACGATCCTTTTGAAACTATTTATTCTACTAAGGATTTTGTTTCTTTTGAAATTGCAGTTTTTTATATTTGAACTACGTACAAGTAAAAAGACTCACAGGATGTGTCATAACGACATAGTAACGAAGTCATTGTGTCACGAGGATCGGAGTGCTGTCTGAAACCTGCATTCAGTGAAAGTAGAAGAACGTAGTCTCGTAGTGTGTACGTGCGTTTTCGTGATGCTGATACCCGGTGGCGCCGCCACGCCCAGAGGTCCTTCTATTGATCGGCCGCCGGCTGTCCCATTAACCCAGATAAGTTCCGCAGGCTATTCAGCATCCGCCCCGCATCTGAAGCTTTTGTGTGCAGCGACAATTGCTGTTCCTGAACTTCTCATGAGAGGCTTTCAGGGCTGTATTCCTGCTCTCTAGGGTGGAAATTTGGCCCCAGGCTGCTGATACGCTCCTGCGTCAATAACTTAAACCTCGACAAATGTTGAGCGAGGAGGCGTGATGAACTGTCACTGGAACGTATTCGTGGGGAGCCGAGTTCGTATCTAGATACGATCATCTCGATGTAGCTTCTCCGTAGTTTCAGTAAGTGATTGACTGGTGGCGTAGTTCTTGAAGGAGGCTCGACGATCTGCACCGTATACATTAAAATGTACTGTCTCTATTTACTGTTACTGGGGTTCGAGCCGGCCGGAGTGGCTGTGCGGTTCTAGGCGCTACAGTCTGGAACCGAGCGACCGCTACGGTCGCAGGTTCGGATCCTGCCTCGGGCATGGATGCGTGTGATGTCCTTAGGTTAGTTAGGTTTAATTAGTTCTAAGCTCTAGGCGACTGATGACCTCAGAAGTTAAGTCGCATAGTGCTCAGAGCCATTTGAACCATTTTTTGAACTGGGGTTCGAAACTTGCATGGCTATAGGTTTCGTTTATCAACCTCAACTGTATGTCAGAAAATCTTTATTTTCCCTAGCGTTTATTCCGTCTAGTACGGCGTCTGCTTTTTCAGTATTTGACAATTTTTATTTCATTATTTAACTTTGTGGTCAGACGTCCTGCCTGACGCCAAGTCGTCAAGGTGACTCAAGCGAGAGAAGTGGAGCGTGCTGTCTGTGAAATATGTAAACTTTGTGTGATACTGTGTCTTAACAAGAGTTGTACTGTATCAAAACTACAGTTCGGTAGTTTTCAAAAAATGGCTCTGAGCAGTATGGGACTTAAGATCTTAGGTCATCAGTCCCCTAGAACTTAGAACTACTTAAACCTAATTAACCTAAGGACGTCACACACATCCATGCCCGAGGCAGGATTCGAACCTGCGACCGTAGCAGTCCCGTGGTTCCGGACGGCAGTGCCTAGAACCGCACGGCCACCGCGGACGGCTCGGTAGATTTGGTACACTACGTACATGACGTAGTAAAGCGTAGGATTACCGGTAGTACTGATAGCATTGATAGGGAAAGAAACGAAGGTGAATGCGTAACAGAAAACTGGGAGCCGACGACTTTTCATTGTTTTGTTTTGTTTGTTTTGCTCATAACTAGAAACGCACATCATTCAATGTTGGTACATTGTGTGTTTTATATCCTTACAGAATATAAATTGAATTTTATAAGTAATAAAAATTAGTTGATAGCGGAACTTCTGCTCTTTTATGTAACCAAAGCAATTACTTTTAAGGAAGGTACAGTTTACGTGCAGTACTGTTGTTATTTTGTGCTCAATGGGACGTTCTTCATTATGATCAAAGGCAAGAATTTCCTTTTATCATTGATAAATCCGAAAGTCGTTTACAAATGACAAACATGTTTTGCGCAGGTTCGACGAAGTACTGAAGTGATGACTGATATATTTTGTTTTGCGGTTTTTTTAATTTTACTTTGCCTTTTTGTTGAGGAAATTGCATTTTCTATCGGTATGTGATAAACACGTACTGTTTTCTTTATTTTTACTACAACATCCTCTGTTTCGCGTTACAAATCAACAATTTTCAACTAAAACTTCAATTAGATATTAAAAATTTTAATATCGCTATAACTTACTGTTTATTTTTAAGTAACAGATAGGAGGATAACAATGCAGAACAAAAATGTTCCAGAGGTTGCCAGGCCCTCTGTATATTCTCACTCAGTTTATAGACGGTTCACCCGTTATTACGGGCATCTAGTAAGACACTCGTCGTCTATGTAAGGAAAGCAATCGTTACGAGGTAACGCACGATAGGTGTGCAAGACGCCTAAGGTACAGGTAACGCGGGTACGACCTTAACTGACCAAAGCTACTAGGAAAACTACCGTAGTCTACGCTTTCTTATGATAGTTTACGGTAGCCCACGATAGTTTTACAACTCTAGTCTTAACTGCTTGTGTTTCTCTGAGACGAAATTTGGAGACCAGCCCCATATCTGCCTCAATGAGCGTGGGAAACCGCCTAAAAAGTAATGTACAAACTGGTCAACGTACCAATACAAAGTCGTTAATTTGTGCTCGTATGTGTGTGTGTGAAATGTTATAGGACTTAACTACTAAGGTCATTTCCCTAAGCTTACACACTACTTAACCTAAATTATCCGAAGGACAAACACACACACCCATGCCCGAGGGAGGACTCGAACCTCCGCCGGGACCAGCCTCCAGCACATGACTGCAGCGCCTAAGACCGCTCGGCTAATCCCGCGCGGCTGTGCTTGTATTCGATGCAAGATGGACTTGCCTCCCTGTATCGCGAGCTAGAGTGTTGCACGTCACACTACAGCACTCGTCAAATAAGTGTATACATCAGCCGGGTGACAGATGCAAGTGTAGGATCTGACATAACGACGTCAGTGCCTCAAGAAAGTTACCTATTTTTTCGTTTCGTTGCAAGCTGTAGCACTGGCAGCTGGTGGCATACTCTCAACAACACAATCAACGTCGCAAAGAATACGAAGATAACTACATTGCCTGACAAAAAAAGTTATCCACCCATAAGACGTAGTCGGACGTCAATGTAATTTCGTACACGTACACACCATTGGCGGGTATCTAAACTATTACAGTCGTAATTCTGTAGGGGAAGTAGAATGGCTACCACAGTACTGTAGTGTTGTTCATGTTAAGCGTTGCTACTAGGCCTCGTAGGATATATAAGAGGCGTAAAAAGCGTCAGATGTTGAGTGATCACTGTGAAGTACATGGAGATGAAGCGCACTCGTGACAGACACCGTTATCAAGACAAGACAAAGCATTATGGGTCTCCATTTGCCCGTCTAGTTCAGTCGTGTAGTATGCAGATTGCTGCGGAATCCCGATGCGACAATGGCCCGATGTTTGACTGCATGACCACGTGAGGGCAGGCACACGCATCGCCAAGGTTCAGTCTAACACATCTGACCACCGCAATGCAGGATCGCCGTATCGTACATCGAGCACATCGTATCAACTTCACATCTGCGCCTGCCATCTCAGAATACGTAATGGTCTCCCCACAACGTTCGGTGGCATACTTCATTTGCTAGAGGCTAGCAGCAGCCGCAGTACGGAAGGCTTAGACTGCTGTTAACTCCACAAGACATGCTTGTGCGTTTGGACTGCCGACGAATGGTGTCGCATTGTGTTCAGTCATGAATCGCGGTCCCGCAACTACCTTGTACGACCATAGTTGGCGAGTATGGCGCGACCTGAGGAAAGGTCCCATTCTTCCCGTGTTTTAAAGAGGTGCAGAGGTATTACTCCTGATGTCGTGGCCGCCATCGGGTATAACTTCAGCTGACAGCGACTGAGGGAATTCTGACGGCGCAACGGTAAATCAGGGACATCTTGAGTCCTCATGTACGAGGGACGTTTGAAAAGTCCGTACAAAAATAAAAACTACTTACCTATTTGGGGTAAACCTTTTTTATTTTTCGACAGAGTCTCCTTTTAGACTTATACACTTCGTCCATCGCTGGTCTAATTTGCTGATCCCTTCCGAATAATAGGAATTGCCCAAGTCTGCAACATAGCTATTAGTTGCTGCAATCACCTCCTCGTTTGAATAAAATCTTTGTCCCGACAGCCATTTCTTCAAATAGGGGAACAAATAGTAGTCCGAAGAAGCCAAGTCTGGAGAAAAGGGTGGATGTGAAACGAGTTGGAATCCTATTTCCAATAATTTTGCGACCACAACTGCTGAGGTGTGTGCTGGTACATTGTCGTGATGGAAAAGGACTTTTTTGCGATCCAATCGCTGGCGTTTTTCTGGCAGCTTGGTTTTCAAACGGTCCAAAACGATGGCTAATATGATCCTGTAAGAGCTGTACTCTTTTCCAGGTTGTCGATGAGGATTATCCCTTGCGAATCCCAAAAGACAGTCGCCATAACCTTTCTGGCCGAAGGAATGGTCTTCGCCTTTTTTGGTGCAGATTCTCCCTCAGTAACCCATTGTTTAGATTGTTCTCAGTAGTATAGTAATGCATCGATATTTCATCCACAGTGACGAAACGACACTTAACGTCCTGCGGATTCTTCCTGAACATCTGCAAACAATCCTTACAACACTTCACACGATTCCGTTTTTGGTCAAGCGTGAGCAATCCCGGAACCCATCTAGCGGATAGCTTTCTCACGTCCAAATATTTATGCAAAATATTATGTACCCGTTCATTCGAGATGCCCACAGCACTAGCAATCTCACAAACCTTAACTCATCTGTCATCCATCACCATATCATCGATTTTATCAATGATTTCTGAAGTCGTTACCTCTACAGGGCGTCCAGAACGTTCAGCATCACATGTGCTCATATGGCCACTCCGAAAATTTTGAAACCACTTATAAACTGTTCTAATCGAAGGTGCAGACTCACTGTAATTTTTATCAAGCTTCTCTTTAGTCTCCTGAGGTGTTTTGCTTTTCATAAAGTAATGCTTAATCACCACACGAAATTCTTTTTCGTCCATTTTTTGACAATCAGACTTCCTTGATTCACACGAATGCCAAACACAAAGAAATAGACCAATATGGCTGAAACTTGGTATGCGTTCTTTCCAAAGATGCTACTAACTAAACATGACCTCGATACGCGCCGGTGGTGCCACCTCTAGGACTTTGCATGGACTTTTCAAACGCCCCTCGTATAACCTTTCGTGCGACATTATCGTTGTGCCATTTTCCAACACGACAATGTTCGTCCACACATGGCACAAGCCTCTATGAACCGTTTGCATGATGCTGAGGTGCCCCCGTTGCCAGTAAAATCCTTAGATCCGTCATTGA
The DNA here is from genome assembly GCF_021461385.2 of Schistocerca piceifrons. Taxonomy (NCBI): domain Eukaryota; kingdom Metazoa; phylum Arthropoda; class Insecta; order Orthoptera; family Acrididae; genus Schistocerca; species Schistocerca piceifrons. The sequence continues at coordinate 417,755,919 of NC_060149.1, read as the reverse complement.
TAGAGTATGTGTAGAAGTAGCTCAGAAGTCTACTCTGTCCCGGTGTTAGGATAGAGGATATCAACGACCGGTTACAACAGTTGTAGACCAGCTTCCCTCAAGAGAGAATATTGTGTCTTATGGCACCATTGCTGACCGAATCAGAAAGCCAGAAGAAGGGAGGAGGGAACGACATACTAATAAGTGCTTCATTGTAAATTTGACTCAAATTTGAAATCACTGGAATAACATCACATTCCCTCCCTCTCAATCCATTAATTTCCATTTCCTTTTCTCTTCCCCTCATGAGGCTTCACATTTTTCAGACAATGCATTTGATTTGTGGTGAATATTCACATATTCTGATACTTCTTGTAAAGTCGTAATGTCCGACGCAGTTCTGGAAATTACTGGTTTATGTTGCGAGAAAGAACGTTTGCGCTCTATTGAAGGCTTCATTTATTAATAATATCAAAGGAACACTGGAAAGTTTCGGAAGTATACGTCACTCCCACACGCAGGAAAGAAACATTAGGGCCAATACGAGATTCTCGCCTCTCAGTCCTGGGCAGCTCCTCGTGGTTGTACTTTTGGCTTGGCTTCCTATAACTTGTTGTGACGTTTCAGGGGTGTATCTGTATCGTCTGGATGGCTGTGGTGCGTGCTTTAGCAGTATTTGTCGTGATTGTTGTCAGGGATGAAAGGAAAGGAGATGGTCAAACCCAGTGCTGACATAGCATGTTCCTCTCAGGGAGCACCAAGCTTAGGGTCCCCACCCGACAGACGGATCGTCATCAACAGTAATACGTGGCCTCACACTATAATACTCTACCGTCAGGTTTGGTATTCGATCCAGGAGTTTGGTGCAAAATCTGTTAATCAAAAACTTTATGCCATCACCTCTCCTACCATATAAATCCAAATTCTGGCAGTGAAAACCCCTAACATCAACATAACTGGAAGTGGATACTTTCGAATAGAGTGCCAAAGCCCAAGTGAACAATAGTGATCTCCGATGCGAGGGTGGAAGAAAGCAATCAGATTTTAAAAAAGAGGTGATATCATATACGATGGCGTGCTGAAAAGTAATGTCTCCGAACTTTTTATGTGAAAGCTCTTATAGATTTTTAAATGAGACAAACGTTATTAACGTTCTCCATCTTTATTCTTCATGTCTACACATTTAGTACTCAACATACTCATCCAGGCGACGAATATCTTTCTCCCAAGGAGATACCTGCTCTGGCGTAACCACAAACGCCGGAACGAAGTTGCGGAACTCAAGACCAGAGAAGGCGGTGAGGAAACGGCGGCCAATCGTACTCGGAATCGGACCGCGCCGCGCCAGGCGCCCCCCTGCAACAAGTGAATAAAAGCGACGCTACTGCTAGCCTCGGAACGCGCCTATGACCGTGTGTGGCATTCCGGTCTCCTCTTCAAGCTCCAAACCTTCGCCCTACCTACGTCACCATCCATAACACGGATTCCTACACTTTTTACCCCTCCGCCGGTGTGCCCCAAGGTTCCGTCCTCTCTCCTCTTCTATACCTTTTGTATACGGCGGACATGCCGTCGTCTTCACCCCCCGTCCACCTTCTCCAGTACGCCGATGACACCGCCTTCCTTGCCCTCGCTCCCACCCTTTAACGCTCCCAACACCTTCTCCAATCCCATCTTGACCGGATCACCGCTTGGTGCAACCAGTGGTTGCTCAAGGTCAATCCTTCTAAGACCCAGGCGATCATTGTAGGCAAAACCACCCCTTCCTTCCGTCTCCTCGACTTCTATGTCACCATCTATGGCCGTCCTATCGCCTTCACCCCCACCCTTAAGTACCTTGGCGTCACCCTTGACCGTCGCCTCTCCTGTACCCCCCATCTCTGGACAATCCAAGCCAAGGCACGCTCCCAACTCCGTCTCCTCAAGCTTCTTTCTGGCTGCACATGGGGTCTGGATCCCTCCACCATCCTCCACACCTATAATTCCCTCATTCGCCCTATCCTCTGCTACGCCCACCCTGCCTGGATCTCCGCCCCTCCTACCTTTCACAAATCCCTTCAAATCCTCGAACGCCATGCTCTCCGCCATGCTCTCCATGCTCTCGCATCTGTCTCCCCTCCCCCACATGGATCCTGTACGACCTTATTCCATTCCCACACCTCCTCCTTTTCCTCGAACGGATACGGATCCTCTACACCTCCCGTAAACTTGATCCCTCTCACCCACTTGTCTCTCCCATCCTCTCCCACCACTGTCCACTGCCGCGCCTGTATTCCCTCGTCCCACCTGCTCTCCACTCTCCATACCCTCTCCCAAGGTGGCTCCCACCAGCTCCCCCTCCCTGATGATGTCCTCATCCCCTCCATCTACCCCCCCTATCAACTTTGATCCTCCTCTTCCACTTCTTGTGTTTTTTCCTTAGGGCACCCTCTCTCCCTTCTCTCCCTTCTCCCTTCCTCCCCCTGGCTTCCCCTACCCCCCATCTCCTCTGCCCCTGGCATCTCCACTCTCCCCTCTCTCTCCTCCCCCACCTTTTTCCCCTTTTGGCAGGTCCCCGGACTCTTACACATACACGGAGATCATCGCCATCGGTTTTGTGTGTGTGCCATCGTGTTTGTGCTTCAGTGTTTTCGCCACCCACGCTCCATCGTTCACGTGTGTCGTCTCAATCATCAGTGTTCGTGTACAGTGATGACAGTTTTTTGGTTTTCTACGCGTGTGAACGGCTTCGTGTTTTTTTTAATTAATGTGCCTACTACTGTTTTTTGTCAACTGTTATGTTCTTTCTGTGTCTTCATTGTTTTCTCCTGTACTGCCTTTGGCTGAAGAGCGGCGTACTGTTGCCGCTGCCAGCCCACCTTTTGTATAAGGTGTAAAATGACAATAAAGAAAAAAAATAGCCTCGGCCGCTTAGATCGGCCCGAGTCTGCAACGTGATTAGTGCTACGCTACCAGATTGTCGTGATTCGTATCAAGTGCTTCCTTGGACTGTGTATAATAAGAAATGTACTGTTTTCAAGTCGGCTCTAGCTAGCGACATTTGCTATAGTCAAGTTAAGTATTGTGAAATAAAACTACTAATGTTATTTGTTTGAATTATTGTATAGCATTCCGAGAACGAAACATTCTCTAGGCACCCTATTACCGACGAGTGGGCAAGACCTCACAACTGGCGAAGAGGTGTTACAAAGAAACCATGTGCCTGCCGGCCACGGACTTCTGCTTTTTTTTATGTAATGGCGCATCAATTCTCTCTTGTATTTACTTTGCAGGGGCGCATATTTCTTTAACAGTTTCTTGTTGTTATTGCTAATAAGTGGTTTTCAGCAGGGCGTTGCAGAACATTTCTTTGATTTTGTCGTTTGCCTTGTATATTTTTTGCCTTTGTGACTCCCAACATGCCCACAAATCCAGTCCCGTCCCCTGTTCAGCGCCACAGCCGCAAGCGTTAGATGCAACACAGCTAATGCAGATGTTTCATTTTCAGACGCAGCAAATATCTACACTGCTCAACACGGTGCAGCAGCTACTGGCCAACGCTGCGCGCCCGACAGAACAAGCACCGCCTACTACAGCAGCTATATCACCTTTTCGACAGTTTTGCGACCAAGAAGAGGAGTTTTGGAAGATGATTTCATCCCCACTATCCAAAGTGACCTTGAGTTCGACAAGATGTGGTTCATGCAAGATATCGCTGAACCCCACAGAGACAGGACAGTGTTTGTTGTCCTGGATAAGTACTTTGGGGACAGCATTCTAGCTCTGGGGTATCCAGAGGCCACTGGCATGGGCCTCGGCTGGCAGCCGTATCCTCTGAATCTGAACACATGCGACTCCTTTTTGTGGGGCTATATTAAAGATAAGGTGTACCGCAATAACTCCAAAACCATTGCTGAGCAGAAAACAGCAATTCAGAACGTCATCGACAACGTCGATGTTCCGACACTTCAGCGGGTCAAGCAGAAATTCGCTATTCGCCTGCACCCCATCGTTGCCAATGACGGCAGGCATATAGAACATGTCATAACCAAAATCCGAAAATCTGTAGTGACGTTTACATGTTGAATAAAGTGTGTGCACGCCGTAGTTTGTAATAGATTTACGTTTTTTTTCACATAGTTCAATAACTGTCACCCTGTAACTGGTATTTCTTGTTAGCAACATTCCTTAGCTACTTTGATGAGAGGTTCCACCAGCTGATGCATCCAGGACATGTGATTTGTCTTCCAATCGACCGCAGTCACTAAGCGGAGGTGGTGTTACGCGTATGTGGTGTAAGTGCTGTGCATAAAGACAGTAACTGAGCTTCAACCGTATTATGGTAACTGCAAATTTCCGAGAGCACTTAAATCCACGGTACCAAGGGCCCGTTGGAAGCATTGGCGTTATTTACACATAGTATTTTCCTTCAATTGTCTGGAGCGTCTCATTGTTTCCTCACTCCGAATACTCTTCCTGTTCATCAGCAGTAGAGCCTCCGCTGAAACGTGTGTAGCCGGCCGCTATGGCAGAGCGGTTCTAGGCGCTTCAGTTTGGAACCGCGCTACCACTACGGTCGCAGGTTCGAATCCTGCCTTGGGTATGGATGTGTGTGATGTCCTTAGGTTTGTTAGGTTTAAGTACGTCCAAGTCTAGGGCACTGTCCGCAGCTCGTGGTCGTGCGGTAGCGGTCTCGCTTCCCACGCCCGGGTTCCCGGGTTCGATTCCCGGCGGGGTCAGGGATTTTCTCTGCCTCGTGATGACTGGGTGTTGTGTGCTGTCCTTAGGTTAGTTAGGTTTAAGTAGTTCTAAGTTCTAGGGTACTGATGACCATAGATGTTAAGTCCCATGGTGCTCAGAGCCATTTGAACCATTTGAATCTAGGGGACTGATGCCCTCAGATGTTAAGTCCCATAGTGCTCGGTGCCATTTGAACCATTTTGAAACGTGTGTATAGCCTGCTATACCCAAAGTCACCGCTTCCTTGGCAAGAATGTCAGCGATCTCGTTGCTACGGACGGTGTTGTGCACTTTATTCCAATAGATGGAGACCCTGCGGATCATTCCGTTCCAGCTAGTTTACGTATGCTCTTATCTTGTGGCCTATCGGGTTGTTTTTGTGCTTTCGTTGTAAAAACTTAAGGAGAGCGAGCGCAGAATGATAGTTCGAGAAGATGACAATATTTTCCTATGGCACCACATAGCAGACAGGTCCCTACTTCACGGCTTCCAAGATTGCTGTAAGCTCAGCCGTCATTGTCAATTCTTTTGGCAGCTGGTGCTTAAATGCTACTTGTGCGTAAACATTCTTAAAGGCACATCCTGTTCGCTCCTGTTTCTTTGAGCCGTATGTGTAGAGTACCCTCGCCTATGGATCTCTAACTCGGTGCTCTTACGACGCATGATTTCAAATAATTGTAGAATCTGCCAGATCATATCTCCCATCAGGTTCAACAACAGTACATAAGTAACTTTGTTCAAACATGTGCAGCCGTCGTGCAGAGATCGTTAAACGAAAGTCCGGTGGTGCTTCTGTATCGGGTGGTTAGAAACAATCTGAAAAGCTTGTTAGGGTGTTGCGGGATAGGTTGGGCTGAGAAATAATCGTTCAGAAAGAAAGTTCGATACGTTGTGCCGTTTCCGAGTTTATCAGCGTTGAAGTTAGCCAATCAGGTCGTTTGGTGTGCAAGTTCAAGCGGCCCGCCAGATACAATTGCGTCAGTTGTTCTCATATTGTGGATGACAGTTCAGCCTTTGGCACGGTTTTGATTCTTACTGCCGTTCCATGTCCAATTTTTGTATCGCTCTTGTTCGGTTTTAGGAAACCAAACGAAGAACACGTTTGGCGACACCATCGCTGACAGGCCACTTGAATTTGCACGTGATACGGCCTGATTGGTTATTTTCAGTGCTAATTAAATCTAAAACAGCGCCGTGTATACAATTTTTTCTGAACAATTGTTTCTCAGCACATCTTACTCTGCAACGCCGTTACAAGCTTTCCAGACTGTTAGTGACCACCCTGTATGTTCCCTTGTTAGTGAAGACAGATTCTTATACAACCAATAATCAGATGTTTAAAATATTACAGAAGGTTTCTGGATGCAAGATAACAAGGCGTCCTCTGAAAATATAGGAGTTGGGAGTTTTATGCTTAAATATTTCCGCCGCAAGTGTAGGGGTGGTTCGTTACTTCCCACAAGTACTGCATTCCTTGGAGTTGACTTCATGGCGCCAAGACATAGTCTAAGCGCTTTGTATTGTAGCGTCTTAAGTTTTTGTTGTAATGTGTCCGTCGCCTATCCGTAGGATATACTTCCGTAGTCCAGATGCAACCGCACTAGTCCACGATACATGTTAGCGCATTTACAACCCTGCCACTGCTATTAACACGTTAATGTTTTTCTCACGCTTTGCTACTACTTGATTTGTATGTGCCGTCCATCACAATTTAGTCTATGTAGAGGCCAAGGCTTCACCGGGAAGAACATATGCTCCTGGCGTTATAGACAGGATCTCTTGCACCCGATGCCTGGTATAGATTGGTAGACGCTCACAGCAGACTTGGTCTCTGAAATGATCAGTCCGTTGTCCTCCAGCCAGTAGCCGAGGGCTGTCATCGCTGCGTCCATTTTGAGCTATCCTTCTCCTGAACGGTCGCTTGTTGTGTATGTAGAAAAATCATCAGCATATTGTATGTTGATGTTAGTGTTGAAAATGCTGAGCATATCAGAGGTGTAGATATTAAACAATATCGACGATTAAGCTTATCCTTGCGGGATTCCTTGGTCCCACGCTGTTATTACCAACTTTCACACAAAGTTCGGTCTCTAAGTAGACAAACGAGCTTGCCCAGAAGTTAAGAGGGATACTGTGCCCCGTCTTCTCTTCTTAGCTAGTAACTGAAAGTCAGCTGCATCATATGCATTCTCAATATCTGTGCAAACGTTATAAGGAACTTGTAGCTGAGACAAAGCTGGATATCTGCAATTCGCTGTTCTGGTGTTTCATAGATTCCGCTGCCTCTGCAGAAGCCCATCTGTCCAGTCTGTAACAGGTCGATATGTTCGTATCGCCATTATAGCCTATGCTTTATTATTTATAACAACTTCAATGAATATGACTAATGCGATACGTCTACATGATGACAGTTCATCTGGAGATTTTCCAGGCTTCAAAATCGGAACAACTCGCCCCATTTTAGTTCAGGAGCGTAAGTCCAACTGGACCGGCAATTTCTTAAAATATTGCTCAGGTATTTCCTTGTCCAGTCAAATTACACAGCATGGGGTAAACGATACTGCCAGGACCAGATGCCGTACTTGAACGAACTGACAACGCTCGATTTAATTCGGTCACTTTTATAGATTCGTCCAGGAAATGTACACCTGCAGCAATGAAATTAACAGAAAGATCCACAGTCAGCTGTAAAACGTTTGAGATACAGCTCCGGCTGTGTATCTGAGAAAGTCATGAGGCTGGATGCCTGCATCTGAACCCTTCCCATACGTTTAATTTGTTTCCCCACACGCACGAAATGGGTGTCCTTGCATTTAAGTTCCCGCAAAATTACTTTCAATTATTTCTTCTCTATTCCTTTACGAGTCTTTCATCTTTTCGGCTGCTCTGTTCCACTGGACTGGACGATTGATTATTGTTGATCGCCCTTCGTTGAGTGTTATTGAGTCACTTTCGTCCATGAGCTCTGTGATTAGCCTCCCAAATCTCTCTTCTAGACTTGGATCCCACACAAGATGATGTGCACTGAAGTCCCTCATTATTTAAATTGGCTTTGTGCTGGAAATGACGCGAGAACGCAGAACGCAGATGGCACCCTGTACACAGAATTTGAATCAACGTTTCCAGTATCCGAGAGAATGGAAACATCTGCATACCGAAATTCTGCGTGAGTAAGATCTAAATTTAAAATGTTATACGCAATCCAAAGTTTAATTAAAAGCGCTGTTCCGCCATACTCATCTTCTCCATCACCATGTTAAAACCGGATATGGAGATGTTAGTGGAACTAACCACATCTCACTGATTTCGCCAATTGTTGTATGCTGCTCGTTCATAAATGAAAGTAAGCTATTTTTATTACTCCTTATGAAGCTCACGTGCCGTAACATTATATTGTACGGCAAAACAGCCATTTGCTATTTACGAGGGCTATTCGGAAAGTAAGGTCCGATCAATTGCGAAATGAAACCGCAGTGAAAATCCGACGAAGCTTTGCATAAATGTTTTGGGCAGTGTCTTTAATATGCCCGTCGATCGCCTCACGTCGCTCTTTCCGGTTCTGAGCGCACAGTGAGCACTTAAAGGTGCATAGAACAGTAGTGTCTCCCAACAATTATGAGTACCTGTGACGGATTTCGTCTGATTTGATGCACTCCACACAACATAATTGTCATGCATTTCCTTCTTCATGACAATTCTCGGCCGCACACTGCAGGGGCAATGAAGACTGTCCCGCAGCGTATTCAGTGGGAAATGCTTGATCACTAACTATACAGGGTGGTCCATTGCTCGTGACCGGATCAAATATCTCACGATATAAGCGTCAAACGAAAAAACTAAAAAGAACGAAACTTTTCTAGCTTGAAGGGGGAAACCAGATGGCGCTATGGTTGGCCCGCTAGATGGCGCTGCCATAGGTAAAACGGATATTAACTGCGTTTTTTAAAATAGGAACCCCCATTTTTATTACATATTCGTGTAGTACGTAAAGAAATATGAATGTTTTAGTTGGACCACTTTTTTCGCTTTGTTAAAGATGGCACTGTAATAGACATAAACATATGGCTCACAATTTTAGACGAACAGTTGGTAACAGGTACGTTTTTTTTTTTTAAATTAAAATACAGAACGTAGGTACGTTTGTACATTTTATTCCCGTTGTTCCAATGTGATACACGTACCTTTGTGAACTTATCATTTCTGAGAACGCATGCTGTTACACCATGATTACCTGTAAATACCACATTAATGCAATAAATGCTCAAAATGATGTCCGTCAACCTCAATGCATTTGGCAATACGTGTAACGACATTCCTCTCAACAGCGAGTAGTTCGCCTTCCGTAATGTTCGCACATGCATTGACAATGCGCTGACGCATGTTGTCAGGCGTTGTCGGTGGACCACGATAGCAAATATCCTTCAACTTTCCCCACAGAAAGAAATCCGGGGACTTCAGATCCGGTGAACGTGCGGGCCATGGTATGGTGCTTCGACGACCAATCCACCTGCCATGAAACATGCTATTCAATACCGCTTCAACCACACGCGAGCTATGTGCCGGACATCCATCATGTTGGAAGTACATCGCCATTCTGTCCATGCAGTGAAACATCTAATAGTAACATCGGTAGAACACTACGTACGAAATCAGCATACATTGCACCATTTAGATTGCCATCGATAAAATGGTGGCCAATTATCCTTCCTCCCATAATGCCGCACCATACATTAACCCGCCAAGGTCGCTGATGTTACAATTGTCGCAGCCATCGTGGACTTTCCGTTGCCCAATAGTGCATATTATGCCGGTTTACGTTACCGCTGTTGGTGAATGACGCTTCGTCGCTAAATAGAACGCGTGCAAAAAATCTGTCATCGTCCCGTAATTTCTCTTGTGCCCAGTGGCAGGACTGTACACGACGTTCAAAGTCGTCGCCATGCAATTCCTGGTGCATATACAGGGTGTTTCAAAAATGACCGGTATGTCTGAAACCGCAATAAAAACTAAACGAGCAGCGATAGAAATACACCGTTTGTTGCAATATGCTTGGGACAACAGTACATTTTCAGGCAGACAAACTTTCGAAATTACAGTAGTTACAATTTTCAACAACAGATGGCGCTGCGGTCTGGGAAACTCTATAGTACGACATTTTCCACATATCCACCATGCGTAGCAATAATATGGCGTAGTCTCTGAATGAAATTACCCGAAACCTTTGACAACGTGTCTGGCGGAATGGCTTCACATGCAGATGAGATGTACTGCTTCAGCTGTTCAATTGTTTCTGGATTCTGGCGGTACACCTGGTCTTTCAAGTGTCCCCACAGAAAGAAGTCACAGGGGTTCATGTCTGGCGAATAGGGAGGCCAATCCACGCCGCCTCCTGTATGTTTCGGATAGCCCAAAGCAATCACACGATCATCGAAATATTCATTCAGGAAATTAAAGACGTCGGCCGTGCGATGTGGCCGGGCACCATCTTGCATAAACCACGAGGTGTTCGCAGTGTCGTCTAAGGCAGTTTGTACCGCCACAAATTCACGAAGAATGTCCAGATAGCGTGATGCAGTAATCGTTTCAGATCTGAAAAATGGCCCAATGATTCCTTTGGAAGAAATGGCGGCCCAGACCAGTACTTTTTGAGGATGCAGGGACGATGGGACTGCAACATGGGGCTTTTCGGTTCCCCATATGCGCCAGTTCTGTTTATTGACGAAGCCGTCCAGGTAAAAATAAGCTTCGTTAGTAAACCAAATGCTGCCCACATGCATATCGCCGTCATCAATCCTGTGCACTATATCGTTAGCGAATGTCTCTCGTGCAGCTATGGTAGCGGCGCTGAGGGGTTGCCGCGTTTGAATTTTGTATGGATAGAGGGGTAAACTCTGGCGCATGAGACGATACGTGGACGTTGGCGTCATTTGGACTGTAGCTGCAACACGGCGAACGGAAACCCGAGGCCACTGTTGGATCACCTGCTGCACTAGCTGTGCGTTGCCCTCTGTGGTTGCCGTACGCGGTCGCCCTACCTTTCCAGCACGTTCATCCGTCACGTTCCCAGTCCGCTGAAATTTTTCAAACAGATCCTTTATTGTATCGCTTTTCGGTCCTTTGGTTACATTAAACCTCCGTTGAAAACTTCGCCTTGTTGCAACAACACTGTGTTCTAGGCGGTGGAATTCCAACACCAGAAAAATCCTCTGTTCTAAGGAATAAACCATGTTGTCCACAGCACACTTGCACGCTTACAGCAGACTGCGTTGTCTTCTATATCTTTCACATCACTTGCAGCGCCATCTGTTGTTGAAAATTGTAACTACTGTAATTTCGAAAGTTTGTCCGCCTGAAAATGTACTGTTGTCCCAAGCATATTGCAACAAACGGTGTATTTCTATCGCTGCTCGTTTAGTTTTTATTGCCGTTTCAAATATACCGGTCATTTTTGAAACACCCTGTAAATATGGTAAGCGTGCAGTCGATGTTGATGTAGTATTATTAACACCGACGTTTTTGAGATTCCCGATTCTCGCGCAATTTGTCTGCTACTGATGTGTGGATTAGCCGCGACAGCAGCTTAAACACCTACTTAGGCATCATCATTTGTTGCAGGTCGTAGTTGACGTTTCACATGTGGCTGAACACTTCCTGTTTCCTTAAATAACGTAACTATCCGGCGAACGGTCCGGACACTTGGATGATGTCATCCAGGATACCGAGCAGCATACATAGCACACGCCCGTTGGGCATTTTGATCACAATAGCCATACATCAACGCGATATCGACCTTTCCCACAATTGGTAAACTGTCCATTTTAACACGGGTTATGTAACACGAAGCAAATACCGTCCGCACTGGCGGAATGTTACGTGATACCACATACTTATACGTTTGTGACTATTACAGCGCCATCTATTACAAAGCGAAAAAAGTGGTCCAACTAAAACATTCATATTTCTTTACGTACTACACGAATATGTAATAAAAATGGTGGTTTCTATTTAAAAAAACGCAGTTTATATTCGTTTGATCTATGGCAGCGCCATCTAGCGGGTTTCCCCCTTCAAGCTAGACAAGTATCGTTCTTCGTAGTTTTTTCGTTTGACGCTTATTTCGTGACATATTTGGCCCGTTCACGATCAATGGACCACCCTGTACAGCCCGGACTTGGCTCCTTCTGATTTTCATCTCTGCTCAAATGAACCGCTGGCTACAGAGACAACACTTTGGCACAAGGAACAATCTGTAGGTCAGCGTAGAGAATTGGCAGGTAGCGCAGGCGAATATCTTCTACTGCGAGGGTATTGGAGAGTTGGTACACTGCTACGATAGATGTCTCAATCGTATCGGCGAATAAGTAAAGAAGTAAGTGGAAGGTGTAGCTAACTGTTGCAAATAAAACATTTTTGATTTTTCTCTGTGGTTTCAGCTTCGCATCCGATCGGATCCTACTTTCTGAATGTTGTTGTGATCTTCGGTCCAAAGACTGGTTTGATGCAGTTCTCCATGCTACTCTATCCTGTGTAAGCCTCTTCATCTCAGAGTAACTACTGCAACCAACATCCTTCTGAATCTGCTTACTATATTCATCTCTTGGTCTCACGTTACGGTTTTTACTGCCCACACTTCCCTCAAGTACTAAATTGGTGATCCCTTGATGCCTCAGAAAGTGTGCTACCAGTTGATCCCTTCTTTTAGTAATTTTCTCTTCTCCCCAATTCTATTCAGTACCTCATCAGTTACATGATATACCCATCTAATCTTCAGCATTCTTCTGTAGCACCACATCTCAAAAGCTTCTATTCTCTTTGTCTAAATTGTTTATCGTCCATTTTGCACTTCGGTACACGGCTACACTCCATACAAATACACTCCTGGAAATTGAAATAAGAACACCGTGAATTCATTGTCCCAGGAAGGGGAAACTTTATTGACACATTCCTGGGGTCAGATACATCACATGATCACACTGACAGAACCACAGGCACATAGACACAGGCAACAGAGCATGCACAATGTCGGCACTAGTACAGTGTATATCCACCTTTCGCAGCAATGCAGGCTGCTATTCTCCCATGGAGACGATCGTAGAGATGCTGGATGTAGTCCTGTGGAACGGCTTGCCATGCCATTTCCACCTGGCGCCTCACTTGGACCAGCGTTCGTGCTGGACGTGCAGACCGCGTGAGACGACGCTTCATCCAGTCCCAAACATGCTCAATGGGGGACAGATCCGGAGATCTTGCTGGCCAGGGTAGTTGACTTACATCTTCTAGAGCACGTTGGGTGGCACGGGATACATGCGGACGTGCATTGTCCTGTTGGAACAGCAAGTTCCCTTGCCGGTCTAGGAATGGTAGAACGATGGGTTCGATGACGGTTTGGATGTACCGTGCACTATTCAGTGTCCCCTCGACGATCACCAGTGGTGTACGGCCAGTGTAGGAGATCGCTCCCCACACCATGATGCCGGGTGTTGGCCCTGTGTGCCTCGGTCGTATGCAGTCCTGATTGTGGCGCTCACCTGCACGGCGCCAAACACGCATACGACCATCATTGGCACCAAGGCAGAAGCGACTCTCATCGCTGAAGACGACACGTCTCCATTCGTCCCTCCATTCACGCCTGTCGCGACACCACTGGAGGCGGGCTGCACGATGTTGGGGCGTGAGCGGAAGACGGCCTAACGGTGTGCGGGACCGTAGCCCAGCTTCATGGAGACGGTTGCCAATGGTTCTCGCCGATACCCCAGGAGCAACAGTGTCCCTAATTTGCTGGGAAGTGGCGGTGCGGTCCCCTACGGCACTGCGTAGGATCCTACGGTCTTGGCGTGCATCCGTGCGTCGCTGCGGTCCGGTCCCAGGTCGACGGGCACGTGCACCTTCCGCCGACCACTGGCGACAACATCGATGTACTGTGGAGACCTCACGCCCCACGTGTTGAGCAATTCGGCGGTACGTCCACCCGGCCTCCCGCATGTCCACTATACGCCCTCGCTCAAAGTCCGTCAACTGCACATACGGTTCACGTCCACGCTGTCGCGGCATGCTACCAGTGTTAAAGACTGCGATGGAGCTCCGTATGCCACGGCAAACTGGCTGACACTGACGGCGGCGGTGCACAAATGCTGCGCAGCTAGCGCCATTCGACGGCCAACACCGTGGTTCCTGGTGTGTCCGCTGTGCCGTGCGTGTGATCATTGCTTGTACAGCCCTCTCGCAGTGTCCGGAGCAAGTATGGTGGGTCTGACACACCGGTGTCAATGTGTTCTTTTTTCCATTTCCAGGAGTGTATTTTCAAGAAGGACTTCCTGACACTTAAACCTATACACGATGTTAAGAAATTTCTCTTCTTCAGAAATGCTTTTCTTGCTATTGCCAGTCTACATCTTATATCCTCCCTACTTCCACCATAATCAATTATTTTGCTTCCCAAATAGCAACTTATCTACTACTTTAAGAGTCTCATTTCCTAATCTAATTCCCTCAGTAACACCTGATTTAATTCGACTACATTCCATTATCCTCGTTTTACTTTTGGTGATGTTCATCTTATATTCTCCTTTCCATACACTGTCCATTCCATTCAACTGCTCTTCCAAGTCCTTTGCTGTCTGACAGAACTACAGTCATCGGCAAAACCTCAGAATTTTTTATTTCTTCTCCATGGATTTTAATTCCTGCCCCAAATTTCTCTTTTGTTTCCTTTATTACCTATTCAATATATAGACTGAATAACAACTAGGAGAGGCAACAACCCTGTCTCACTCAGTTCTCTACCACTGCTTCCCTTTTGTACGCCTCAATTCTTATAACTGCCACCTGGTTTTTGTACAAATTGTAAATAGCCTTTCAGTCACCGTATTTTACTCTTACCACCTTCAGAACACCTGAATAGCCGGCGTATTCGTCAGTAGCCGTGAAGACGGGAGCGAACATGTATTATATGAGCTTTCAAGTTACTACTTTGCATCCTATCGTTGATTTTGTGCTGTGCTTGACTTACCTCACAGAACAGTCAGGATAATAGGCGACATACTATTCAACAGATAGGGGAGAATTTTGAAGTACAGGCCAGCTTACAGTACCGTCTACTACTGTGGTTTCCCTTTCCGCCTTCAAGTGGCAGAAGTGTACAGTAAGCAGAAGCAAGCTTGTTTGTCCAGTTGCGCTGGGCTCGGATATCTTCTTCCTCTCTTCAGTGCTTTGTCTGCTCTGAGTGCATGATTGTGTTGCTGCAGCTCTTAAAGCACAAAATATATTTTCAGGACTGTGGTACCAATTTTTAAAGCAAGTGATTAATTTCTTTGTTATATTTCGGTTATCTATGCTATGTAAGTGAAACCTGGTAGTCAAGGAAGGCAGGATTCGATTAAGATTCTGGACGGGGCCGTAATAAAAATTACTATTGGTTCCCTTTTGCAATAACACACATTTAAACACGGTAATTCCAGACTCAGCAGTAAATCAAGATATCACACGTTATTAATGAAGGAATAAACAACTGTATAATTAATAGTGCTTTCAGTGCGTTACAATTTACCAAATACGCATAAAATACAGACACAGCAAATAATGTTTTAAAAACAAGCCAATGTGATCCCAATTAGAGTTTTAAGGCAAGTAACCAGTCACGGCTGAAGGCCTTTAGCGCCATGAACGGCAATTATAAAAAAATTTTACAAGCATATTGTAAAACAGCAAAGCAATAGCAAAGGTTAATTTAAAAGGACAAGCAACTGATCAAACAGGTGAGACAAAATGATGGTAAACTTGGTAGCACAATCATTTAAACCTGCTATAACGCCAAGAATGGCAATTATATAAAAAATTTAGAAACATACAATAAAAATACAATAATAAAACACAAGGGCTAGCCACAGACCGTGCATAAGGAATCGACCTCTGAGTAGGTCCGGCAAAAACACTTTCGCGAGCGATGAGATAGGCAGCCAAGGGTTACATTCACTTCACAAGATGGTAACTCGGAGTAATGGCAGTCTAATGATAAACTTGCTGAGTCTACCTGAGGCCCAATAAACCAATTGCAAGGATGTAAAAATACGCCAAAGCCGAAACCGGCGGTCTGGACTCAGCCCACAGAATACTGTGCTTAGAGCACCTGGAACGAGAAACGAATCACTCCCACCAGAGTAGAAGAATCGCCAACCAACCTACAATCAAGAAAGCTGTCAAAACTACACGCCTCACCGGACAGCAGCGGCAAGGCGAGGAAACGTACACTGCGTTACATACACCAACCCCCAGGGCAGGTAACTGGGGCGTTAGCTGCCACCAGGCAGGAAAATACCGCTGGTTGAACTTAACAAATAGTAACAAACTGAACGCAATAAATAGTAATTAGAAGTCAAGAAATCTAATCAGATCCGCCTTCCCCAAGCACTCCACTCGCTGC
The DNA here is from genome assembly GCF_021461385.2 of Schistocerca piceifrons. Lineage (NCBI taxonomy): Eukaryota > Metazoa > Arthropoda > Insecta > Orthoptera > Acrididae > Schistocerca > Schistocerca piceifrons. The sequence goes on along the minus strand of NC_060149.1, from coordinate 417,739,802 downwards.
TCTTCGCCTCGGCAACACTACGAGCAGCAACGCGAACCCAAGTCACTGGAGAATCGCAATATCTCGCATTGGTGGAGGTTTCTCTACTTGTATCCAAATGCACTCAACTTAAAGCTAGCAGGACACGGTTTACGACGAGGTCGTGCACCCTCGTGACCATAGGCCTTCGAACCGGCAGTCCATGCGCGCCGCCAGCGGTCCTGGAGTGTTCCCGCACAGCGCGGACCTAGCTCCTCCTGAGTCCCCACCCGAACTGCTCACTGACACGAACCGGAAGAACGACGCCGGCCCAAAGGTAGGGCCACAGTTACTACATACCGATAACCACCGCTGCTGCCACTAGCGGACAGGCAATGCTTGGGAAACCAAGTGGCACCAGTCAACAAGAGAACAAGCAAACAGCCGCAACCATGTCAGCTAAAGATACGGTCTGGCCTCCAACAGAGGACGGAAACCTACAAACAGCACCAACGCGAGCCGCAGCACGGCTCAGTAAGGCATGTCATCTACCAAACGTTTCATGATAATTTCTGTAAAAGTACAGTATGACTAGATCCCACTGCGTTTCTGTCGTGCAATACTGGCCACACGATTGTCCTTCAGTATCGGCAAGAAGTAATTTCAGTTTTCAAACTATATTTTCTTTTTCTCACTTGTTTTTTTTTAAGATTGAAATGACAGAATATAAGAGAAAAGTAGGAGGAAAATGGAATGAAAAGTGTATGAACATGGCTGTGAGTAAGGTTAAGTCTAACAAACTGACCGCGAGGGAGGCAGCAGAAATGTTTTCAACAATTAGAAAAGACAGGTCTCCACCGAAGAGATTGAAAGCCGAAAAAATAGTCTGAAAATGAGTTGAAGAAAGCTGAACTTAAGTTGGATGTTCCAAAATAAAACAAATACTCAAAGGGCGGCCACGGAAGGCCAATTACAAAGCGGCGAAGAAAACTGGAATTCACTGTAAATAATGTGTCAAGAGAAGAGACTGAAAAGTGCATTGTGTATTTGGAGTGTTTTGAAGAAGACTGGGTGCTGAGTACCAATTGTAGAGGCTGGGCACATGTTGGATATGTGGATCAGGAGAATATTTCGTATTTTATTTGCGATCTATTTAAATCAGTGAGTTAAACATTGGTTAAATGAGCTGAAATAGTAACAATAAGTTCCCGGGCTTATGTCATCTGTTAACATTCAATAGTTGTCAGTTCAATGTATCATTAACAACCGATATTTTCACATAAAATATGATGGCAAATACTCAGATACTTTTTACAAGATCTGTAATTGTAGTACTTTTACTTCAGATGTAATTAAGTGCGATAGATAAGAAATAAAAACAATTCACGCTGATATTCATAGAACATGTCTAGAAGTAAGAGAATAATATATTAACATTCAGATTAACCACCACAGGATACAGCAAAGTGAAAAAACTTAAGTCGGCCGACGCTGAACGAATCTCCCCGATTCGTTGGTGTTATTTGGTTGTGCCATGTGGTGGTACTGATGCGGATACGTATTGTGGACTATGGGTAAACCTACAGTCGTCATTGCAAAACACTCTGCCATGTAGGTACGATCAGCTTGTCGCTCAACGTGAGTCTCCTGCGGCTGGATAGAGTGTGGGAACAACGCAGCCTACGCGGCGCTGGGGCAGGCACGTTTGCAGGTACGAAAAATGTTTATCGGATGGGTGAAGCTTCCGCTGCTATTAAATTATGAACGGCGGGCACCAGCGGGGGAGCAGCTTGTAACACCCCAAGAACGGCACGTGCATGGACGAGCGCGTAGGCGACCGCCCAAGGCCGGAAACAATGGATGAGTCGAGATGTAATCAATAAAAATGATATAAGGTGGAACGTTCTGGACCTTTTGATGAGAAACAAACCACTGCTCTATCCATAATTTGCATACAAATTTTATTTCGATGCATCTAAAAATTCAACCGCGAATGAAAGAATCTGCACTGGTTTTCAAAATCAAAGCAACAACGGAAATTTTGTAACGACGCGTTTATTTTGCAACGAAACAGTAACAATAGGTGATAGTAAGGTAGAAACAATGTAAAGAATACTGAACAGAAGTGACTGCCATATGCATTACGGTTGACAGAAATGTTCTTCGTTTTTTCCAATTTAACGGATTTGCACACGTTCCGACAATTGGTTAATGTGCTCAGTATGGGGTGTGACCACCTCTGGCAGCAATACAGGCCCGACAACGACAGGGCATGGTGTGAGTGATGTTATAAATCTCACGTTGAGGCAATAACGCACATTCTTGCTACAGAACTGCTCGCAAGTCTTGGAGAGTGGTTGGTGGATGCTTACATGATACAACCTGTCTCCCTAGCGCATCCCAGACATGCTCTATGGGATTCGAATCGGGAGAGCGAGCAGGCCACGTCATGCATGCAACAGTTTCTATTTCCAAAAAAAAACATCAACCACCCTTTCTCTTTGACGTCGAGCATTACCGTCCATCAATACGAAGTCTGGGCCCATACCATCTCTCATCAACCGCGCATGACGTCCCAAGACCTCATCACGATACCTGACAGCAATTAAACCTTGCCGATTCATCCGTACAATTTCATGAAGAGGTGTTAGTGTTCCACATAACCCCTGCCCACACCATTAAGGATCCTCCTCGATATCAGTCTCTTTCCACAATGCTTGTGTCCTGAAATCGTGTTTCACGTTCCTGCCAGATGAGAATGCTTGGAGAATCACTATCCAGACCAAATCGGGACTCACCTGTGAAAAGAACATTGGCCCACTTTTTGACGTCCAGGTGGTATGTTGACGACTCCCCTCTAGACGTTTCCTTCTGTGAAGACGTATCAGAGGTACACATACAGCAGGTCTCCGACAGTAAAAGCCACTCTGCCGAAGCCTTTTGTACACCGTTTGTCACAATGTAACACGTCCAGTGAATGCTGCTAGGTCAATTGCCAGTTGCCGTGAAGTACTAAGGCGGTATCATCGTGCCCTTGCATCCAAATAACTCCTCTCTTTCTTATATCACAAATGGTCAGCCCTGCTCTGGTGTTCGGAATACCGTTTTGGTGTCTATAAGTTGTCGTCACATCCCAGAAACAACAAAACGATTCACATTAAGCCATCGGGCCAAATAAGTTTGCAATTGTCCTGCTTCCGTTCTTTTTATTTATTTATTTACACGTCAAGTTCCGTAGGACCAAATTGGGGAGCAAATCTCCAAAGTCATGGAACGTGTCAGTACATGAACTTACAACATACAAGTAATAACAGATAAAAATAAATGTTCATGAACCTGAAAAGAAGTCAGTCCATACGTTTGAGTAAACGCTATCAGCAATACAATAAGAATCAGCTTAATTTTTCAAGGAACTCCTCGACAGAATAGGAGTGACCCATGAGGAAACTCTTCAGTTTCGATTTGAAAGCGCGTGGATTACTGCTAAGATTTTTGAATTCGAGTGGCAGCTTATTGAAAATGGTTGCAGCAGTATACTGCACACCTTTCTGCACAAGAGTTAAGAAAGTGCGATCCAAATGGAGGTTTGATTTCTGACGAGTATTAACCGAGTGAAAGCTGCTTATTCTTGGAAATAAACTAATATTTGTAACAAGAAACGACAATAAGGAATATACATATTGAGGCCAATGTCGAAATACCCAGACTCGTGAACAGAGGTCGACAAGAGGTTCGTGAACTCACACCACTTATTGCCCGAACCGCCCGTTTCTGAGCCAAAAATATCCTTCTAGAATGGGAAGAGTTACCCCAAAACTAATACCATACGACATAAGTGAATGAAAATAAGCAAAGTAGACTAATTTACGTGTCGAAGTATCACTCACTTTTTATACCGTTCGAATAGTGAAAATGGCAGTATTAAGTCTTTGAACAAGATCCTGAACGTAGGCTTTCCACGACAGCTTACTATCTATCTGAACACCTAGAAATTTGAACTGTTCTTCTTATGGCCCTCCACCGCAGAGTCCTACAGGTGTCTTCTTTGTGCCATACCGCCCCGTCTGTGACTGTATACACAGCGATTGTGGATGTAGGACTACCTTGCAGACACTACCCCGTCCGATAGGTGCCCTGACGTCACCTTTGGTGTGGTTGTCCATTGGCGCAATTCCACCTTCCGCGCAGAACACTATTGTATGGACATATGTTGACAGTTTGTATGACTATACCAGTGAATTAGACACAAGAGCGCGAAATAGAGGTTCGTTCCTCTAATTTTGGGCACCAATGTAGGTCATTACACAAACGAAGGAAACCTTATAATTCCCTACATACAGAGGAACCGAAATCTGTAAACAGATTTCGACTGTCGTCATTTTGAGAGTAACTAATGAACAGTTCAATATGGCGGCGGCCGTTAAAATGATTCAAGTTTAAACGGAACGTCTGTCTTGAGGCGCGCACAAATACAGAAAACCCCGAATCTGCGCTAGGTTACAAAACCATTGGGGCAAAAAGAGTGGCCTGTTCTATGGCCAAGCACGCGGCAGCTAGACGCTTGACCACCCAGCAGGTTGGCGCCAGAACTACTTTTTTCAGCCGTAGGCACAATAGTGTGAGATGCCGACCTGGTATCAAAATCCCTGATCATCACCGCCCCGGAACGTTCTGCAACGTCTTCTTGTAAGGTTCGTCAGCTGCCGTCTCGCGCGCGGCCGCGTCTTGTCTGTAGGTATGCTCCGCCATAGTTTAAGGACTGGGATACACGTGAGAGTTTCTGGCTCTCAGATTGTGCTTGCAGAACCGTTTACACTAGGGGAGAATTTTCGCTGATAGTTACTGTCTATAGTTTCTTGCCAGTATTTTCTGTAAGTGCCTGAGAATCTTGCGTAAGCAGATGTCGGAACCGTTTAACACAGCAGGGCGAGAGTGTATGTAAAGGTGCCTTTACAAGTGAGAGTAAGTCGCAGCCCACGCTCTCGATAGCTACTATCAGAGTGAAATTCACCCGAGCTCACTCTGTGAGAAACTCTCCATGGCAACTCTTGCGAGTCCACTTCAGTCCACACACACACACACACACACACACACACACACACACACACACACGGCCAGTTCTGAGAGCACGTATAAGTTTACAAGACATTTTCAACACGAAAAAGAGAAGTCGCAGGAGCGTCATTAGTTTTGTGCTTATCGAGAAAAAAACTATCGGAAAACAAAAGTGGGTGAAGTCATGTATACAAAGGAGGAATCATTTAGGCACGTACCACGCTTTAGCAAACGAACTGAACGTTGAAGAAGACCAGTAATTTAGGAATTTTTGGAGATAATCAAGTGTCGAATTTGAATTGCTGGTAGAATTAGTGGAACCTATAATTAATAAAAAGGACACTGGAATGAGAGAAGCAACAACAGTTGAAGAACGTCTGATGATTGCCTTAAGAGTTTTTGAAAGAGGTAAGTTTTTGAAATTTATAATTTCTTTACAACACATGCATTTTCCTAAGATTTTTCACAAGAAGTTTATATATAGCGGAATTACGAAGGAAACGGCTCCTGCAATTTTCATTGTTCTCAGAGACATATATGAAGGTAATGATTACCCTACAAATTATTTACGTATTTATATTCATTATATATTTGTTTTATTATTTTCAGTTTTCTCACACCAGAGAATAGTCGCTTAACGTAGAAGCAGATTTTGACAGAAGGTGGGGTTTCCCCCATTGCATCGACACCATCTATGGCCAGCAGGTGGCCGGGATGGCCGAGCGGTTCTAGGCGTTACAGTCCGGAACTGCGCCACCGCTACGGTCGCAGGATTGAATCCTGCCTCGGGCATGGATGTGTGTGATGTCCTTAGGTTAGTTAGGTTTAAGTAGTTCTAAGTTCTAGGGGACTGATGACCTCAGATGTTAAGTCCCATAGTGCTCAGAGCCATTTGAACCATTTTTATGGACAGCATTTGGTTATTCAAGCCCCTCATAACAGCGGAGGTACATTTTATAACTATAAAGGGACATACAGTACCGTTTTATTAGGAGGCGTAGATGCATACTATCTTTACAGACGATTATTGTAATGGGTGAATCTCGGATGGACGTGTAATTTCCAGCTGCAGTTTGTAGAACCAGCTGGAACGAAAAAAAAAAAAGATACCTCTGGTGTTACCGCAGCCTATACTAGGGAGAGAAATGTCAGTTCCTTATTACATTGTTAGTGATGACGCGTTTCCTATGAAGTCGCATATTTTGAAGCCATACCCATTTCGGAACAACCAGTGCCCAATATAATACTTAATTACTGCCTGTCACTATTGGAACCACTTTTGGGATGTTAGCAAACAGGTTTAGAGTGCTTATAAATCCCATGCCTTAAAAACGTAAACTATAGCTGACGTAGTACTGGCAATATGTGCGCTTCATAATTTTTTAGTGGATCAAAATGAGTAAGGCTATTTAGGCAAGGTTTATGTACAGAAAATTTATGTACACCAACTAATACCTTGGCAGTAGCGTAATGAAGTAAAAAGCACTTTTTTTCTTTAACATGTGGCCGGAGAAACAACTTTTCTGCCTCTCAAAAGGAAGTGAGAAATAAGTTTGAAAATTATTTCACGACTACTGAAACGGAACAGGCCCGGCAATATGCTCATACCATTTGGAACGGTTAAATACACTTGTCTGATAAAAATCTAACGAAAAACGTACCAGATTCGATTGTGCAGCAGCAGCTTATAGAGAAGGCGCAATCAAACTTAATGCTGAAAAATATTACCATCTTTTGACATCTGCTGTTCCACTTCTGTTTTTTTTTTATTTTCCATATTTTTAAGCTCCTGATAAACGTATAATTAAAATGAAAGCATAATTACTAAAAAGGACTGGTAATGTATGAAGGTAGTGATGTTCTGATAATGTTGAATTGTTGATTAATGATGTAAAATTGTTTGTGAAATACTTATCTGAATTTGTAAGCTGTGCAGTTTCCCACTAACTTCAGAGGCCTCACAACTGAAGTTCGTCGCTAATTTCTCCATCACTAGACTTTTTAACTCTATTTTTAAAATCTGGGTTCTGTATGTCCCAGAGGATTCGATTAAATTCGTATACTTCAGTGAGTTTGTACACATCCTCGTGGGTCCATTTTTTTATTGGAGTGGGCCGTAACCTACTCTCAGCAAATTCAAACTTTCTCGAAATGAGAATACTCGCCGAGAGCGCGGAGAAAACGTTTACGCTAGCGAGAATAACGTTAACGCTGCAACTCTCCTAATGCTCCCTCTCTACTTTCGGCGAGAACTCTCAGAGGCGTCTGCAGCTGCGACTTTTCCTCTTGAGAGTGCATCTTCCACTCTTGAGAGTAAAACAACTCTCACGTGTAAAAGAATCTTAAGAGCTGAGAGGTCACTGTCTGCCAGAATTTTGTGTCGCACTTCTGTACGCAAGGGAAAGGTTGTGATGAGAGAGCGTTGGGCTGCAGTTCCACTTTTAATAATTTTAGTGGGAAAGAAAAACCGTGAACGCCTGTGTCTGTGTTGCATAGCGAGCGGATTAGGCGGTGGGATGATTTTGGAGAATGCAACAATCTCACTGCAGAGCTTGCGATGCAAAAAGCCATAACAATATCGAAATTTTATGAGAATGACAGCGGTTGAGGTGGGAGAAATACTCTTTATAATTGGATGCAAAATGTCCAATCTAGATAATAATAATATTATAATCAGTAGACCTAAATACCACGTCATATAAAATTACAGACACAGCTGTATTACTTGAATGGCACTTTTCCGAGTTCTAAAACGATTACATTAAAACATGATTTCACTTCTTTTTCTGTGTTAATTAACCTATGTTCTTAAAATATTTTGCCTGATTACTTGAATTACGGACATTATGGTAAATTTCTTTCTGTAGCTGTTAAAAACTGTAGCCATTTCGGCCAACGAACTTAGCTCTTATCTCAGTTCCTGCAGTCCAGTAACTGTACATTCTATAACGTTGGCCTTTCCTCGTACAAACTAATTAAATGTGCTTCGTCCTGGGTCCACTTCCTGGCAGCTTTCTACATTACTTCTTTTGCAGACACATCACTGACTTTCACTCACAGTGCGTATCTATAGCGACAATAGTCGAAACTGTCCCGACAATGCCCGTACACATTTATGGAGCAGCATGTTGCATTGTTGATATGGCACAGCGCACTACTTTTACGCTCAAAATTTCATAACATGGGATCCAGTTTCTTTAGTGACTTTTTTAATTTTCGATTCTTAATTCTATATAATATGTCTATGATCTTTTCATATGTAACTTTCTGCCTAACATTGTTTACGTCTAGAACTTTCTAAATAGAGTAACCACTCGTTATGTTCATTTAGGAGGCAACGGGCAATTTCTTCGCTCAGAAACATATTAGTGCCACATATTATGGCTAACCACAAGCAAATTCGTTGGTACCTAATTTAATGTGAGCTACATACGGCCAAATGTAGTATCAAGATGTGGTAGTGTACAAACTGTGAAATACTGCACAAATCTGGTACGCAATACGGCCGCCCATTATTCTCAGAGTACCTACAGCTCTCCCTACAATGCCGGTATAATTTTTCTTGTCTGAGAGCTATGACTACACCTCTCGAGAGATGTAAGTTGCCGTCTACACAAGAGGTCTAAAATCGCAAAGTGCGACTATATGAGATCTCGCTCCACACACGGACACTGCCGACGAGTTGACTCTACTCATTGTTTACACGTCACATACATCTACATGATTACTCTGCAATTCACATTTAAGTGCTTGGCAGAGGGTTCATCGAACCACAATCATACTATCTCCCTAGCATTCCACTCCCGAACAGCGCGCGAGAAAAACGAACACCTAAACCTTTCTGTTCGAGCTCTGATTTCTCTTATTTTATTTCGATGATCATTTCTACCTATGTAGGTTGGGCTCAACAAAATATTTTCGTATTCGGAAGAGAAAGTTGGTGACTGAAATTTCGTAAATAGATCTCGCCGCGACGAAAAACGTCTTTGCTTTAATGACTTCCATCTCAACTCGCGTATCATATCTGCCACTCTCTCTCCCCTATTACGTGATAATACAAAACGAGCTGCCCTATTTTGCACCCTTTCGATGTCCTCCGTCAATCTCACCTGGTGAGGATCCCACACCGCGCAGCAATATTCTAACAGAGGACAAACGAGTGTAGTGTAAGCTGTCTCTTTAGTGGGCTTGTTGCATCTTCTAAGTGTCCTGCCAATGAAACGCAACCTTTGGCTCGCCTTCCCCACAATATTATCTATGTGGTCTTTCCAACTGAAGTTGTTCGTAATTTTAACACCCAGGTACTTACTTGAATTGACAGCCTTGAGAATTGTACTATTAATCGAGTAATCGAATTCCAACGGATTTCTTTTGGAATTCATGTGGATCACTTCACACTTTTCGGTATTTAGCGTCAACTGCCACCTGCCACACCATACAGCAATCTTTTCTAAATCGTTCTGCAACTGATACTGGTCTTTGGATGACCTTACTAGACGGTAAATTACAGCATCATCTGCGAATAACCTAAGAGAACTGCTCAGATTCTCACCCAGGTCATTTATATAGATCAGGAACAGCAGAGGTCCCAGGACGCTTCCTTGGGGAACACCTGATATCACTTCAGTTTTACTTGATTTGCCGTCTATTACTACGAACTGCGACCTTCCTGACAGGAAATCACGAATCCAGCCGCACAACTGAGACGATACCTCATTGGCCCGCAGCTCGATTAGAAGTCGCTTGTGAGGAACGGTGTCGAAAGCTTTCCGGAAATCTAGAAATACGGAATCAACTTGAGATCACCTGTCGATAGCGGCCATTACTCCGTGTGAATAAAGAGCGAGCTGCGTTGCACAAGAACGATCTTTTCTGAAACCATGCTGATTACGTATCAATAGATCGTTCCCTTCGAGGTGATTCATAATGTTTGAATACAGTATATGCACCAAAACCCTACTGCAAACTGACGTCAATGATATAGGTCTGTAGTTCGATGGATTACCCCTACTACCCTTCTTAAACACTGGTGCGACCTGCGCAATTTTCCAATCTGTAGGTACAGATCTATCGGTGAGCGAGCGGTTGTATATGATTGCTAAGTAGGGAGCTATTGTATCAGCATAATCTGAGAGGAACCTAATCGGTATACAATCTGGACCTGAAGACTTGCCCGTATCAAGCGATTTGAGTTGCTTCGCAAACCCTAAGGTATCTACTCCTAAGAAACTCATGCTAGCAGCTGTTCGTGTTTCAGATTCTGGAATATTCCATTCGTCTTCCCTGGTGAAGGAATTTCGGAAAACTGCGTTCAATAACTCCGCTTTAGCGGCACAGTCGTCGGTAACAGTACCATCGGCACTGCGCAGCGAAGGTGTTGACTGTGTCTTGCCGCTTGCGTACTTTATATACGACAAGAATTTCTTCGGATTTTCTACCAAATTTCGAGACAATGTTTCATTGTGGAACCTATTAAAGGCATCTCGCATTGAAGTCCGTGCCAAATTTCGCGCGTCTGTAAATTTTAGCCAATCTTCAGGATTTCACGTTCTTCTGAACTTCGCATGCTTTTTCCGTTGCCTCTGCAACAGCGTTCGGACCTGTTTTGTGTGCCATGGGGGATCAGTTCCATCTCTTACCAGTTTATGAGGTATGAATCTCTCAATTGCTGTTGCTACTATATCTTTGAATTTGAGCCACATCTCGTCTACATTTGCATAGTCAGTTCGGAAGGAATGGAGATTGTCTCTTAGGAAGGCTTCTAGTGACACTTTATCCGCTTTTTTAAATAAAATTATTTTGCGTTTGTTTATGGTGGATTTGGAAGAAACGGTATTGAGCCTAGCTACAACGACCTTGTGATCACTAAGCCCTGTATCAGTCATGATGCTGTCTATTAGCTCTGGATTGTTTGTGGCTAAGAGGTCAAGTGTGTTTAAGCAACCATTTATAATTCGCGTGGGTTCGTGGACTAACTACTCGAAATAACTTTCGGAGAAAGCATTTAGGACAATCTCGGAAGATGTTTTCTGCCTACCACCGGTTTTGAACAAGTATTTTTGCCAACATATCGAGGGAAGGTTGAAGTCCCCACCAACTATAACCGTATGAGTGGGGTATTTATTTGTTACGAGACTCAAATTTTCTCTGAACTGTTCAGCAACTATATCATCGGAGTCCGGGGGTCGGTAGAAGCAGCCAATTATTAACTTAGTTCGGCTGTTAAGTATAACCTCCACCCATACCAATTCGCACGGAGTATCTACTTCGACTTCACTACAAGATAAACCACTACTGACAGACACAAACACTCCACCACCAATTCTGCCTAATCTATCTTTCCTGAACACCGTCTGAGACTTCGTAAAAATTTCTGCAGAACTTATTTCAGGCTTTAGCCAGTTTTCTATACCTATAACGATTTCAGATTCTGTGCTTTCTATTAGCTCTTGAAGCTCAGGGACTTTCCCAGCACAACTACAACAATTTACAACTACAATTTCGACTGTTCCTTGATCCAAGCACGTCCTGTATTTGCCATGCATCCTTTGAGATTGCATCCCACCCCGTACTTTCCCGAGGCCTTCTAACCTAAAAAACCACCCAGTCCACGCCACACAGCCTCCGCTATCCGTGTAGCCGCCAGCTAAGTGTAGTGAACTCCTGACCTATTCAGTGGAACCCGAAACCCCACCACCCTATGGCGCAAGTCAAGGAATCTGCAGCCAACACGGTCGGAAAACCGTCTGAGCCTCTGATTCAGACCCTCCACCCGGCTCTGCACCAAAGGTCCGCAGTCGGTTCTGTCAACGATGCTCCAGATGGTGAGCTCTGCCTTCATTTCGTAAGCAAGACCGGCAGCCTTCACCAAATCAGATAGCCGCTGGAATCCAGAGAGAATTTCCTCAGATCGAACGCGACACACGTCATTAGTGCCGACATGTACCACCGCCTGCAGCTGGCTGCACCCTGTGCTTTTCATGGCATCCGGAAAGACCCTTTCCACATCAGGAATGACTCCACCTGGAATGCACACGGAGTGCACACTGGATTTCTTCCCCTCCTTAGCCGCCATATCCCTAAGGGGCCCCATTACGCGCCTAACATTGGAGCTCCCAACTGCCAATAAGCCCACCCTCTGCGATTGCCCGGACCTTGAAGGCTGAGAATCATCCTCTGAAACAGGGCAGGCAGCTGCATCTGGCTCAGCCAGAGACAGTACCTGAAACATGTTTGTCAGATGCACCGGGGAGGCTTTCTGATCAGCCTCCGGGGACGTCTTTCGCTGCCTGCCACGCCTTGGAACGACCTCCCAATCAACCACAGGCGAGAGCTCAGCCCCACTGCGGGCAGCAACTGGGGCAACCACAGCGGCAGACCGATCTGGGACAGACGGGACGAGGTTGACATCCCCATGATACCCTAGTCCGGCTCCCCACAGTGACGCCCATTGGCAACAGCCTCAAGCTGTGCAACCGAAGTCAGCGCCTCCTGCAGCTGTGAGTGAAGGGATGCCAACTCAGCCCTCATCCGAACACAGCAGTCACAGTCCCTGTCCATTCTAATCGATGTTGAACAACAGTTACTGAAACACGAGTCCGTGCGCCGGCCGGTGTGGCCGTGCGGTTAAAGGCGCTTCAGTCTGGAACCGCGTGACCGCTACGGTCGCAGGTTCGAATCCTGCCTCGTGCATGGATGTGTGTGATGTCCTTAGGTTAGTTAGGTTTAAGTAGTTCTAAGTTCTAGGGGACTTATGACCACAGATGTTGAGTCCCATAGTGCTCAGAGCCATTTGAACCAACACGAGTCCGTGCCTAGATAACGCAAGGGAAACACGCAAAGAATGTATGAACTAACCTGTACAAATGCCTAACAACTGCGCTACAATCTGCCTGAATTTACGATTACAGTAAGTAAAACTCGAAATTACACCTCCTATATAAAACTCTCACGCAATTTAAGTAAGAATCTACGAAGTAAACACAGAAAAGAAGCTATATACGTATCTTTCTGCGCTGTCGATGTGCACCAACTGGGAGCGCAGGCCACATTGCTGGCTGTGACCAACCGACACTGGCCGTTCAAAACAAAAACAGAAGACAGACGACTACGCGAATTTACACTATTCAGGTACTAAAGCGCGATGCTACAACTCTCAAATACTATAATACGCCCGAAATTTATGAAATAAACAATGCAAGTACCCAAAAACACGCAAGGAAATTAAGAATTAAACTATGTAACAAATAAGTAAGCTAGCAGTATACGACTTGCTGCTGGCAGCTGCTTATCCAACGGCAGCAGTTTCAAAAGTCTGAGAGTGAAAAATTCTCACGTCTATACTTACTTTAAAGGTTCGTTACTTCGGGCAGTGTCTGGTAATGATGCTCTGAATCGATTGCCGTGTCGGTCGTTTGGCGATAGAGAGTATTTCGCGGTACTACGAAACAGCAGCAGCGCTAGCCACGCGCTAATGTTTTACCGAAGTCTGCCACCCCCTTTCTGTTGCCGAAACCTAGTTGTCATGGTTCAGTATTCTCTCTCCGAACTGTTCTTGAGTTGAACTTACGCACTTTTTTTTTGCGTGCGTGATAACCACTACACCATCTTTTTTTTAACAGAAACTAAATAAATCTTTTTTTCGTAACAAACTGTCCAATATCCGTGAAACAGAATAAAACAAAATAAATAACTCTTCTGAAATTTTGTTATGTATATTTATTTATTTTCCATGATATGGCTTCTGCCAAAATTAATTTTCCTGGGGCACCCTGACTTGGCTTACGAACAAAAATTTTTTTGCCAACTTAATTAAAATGATGCAAACTTAGTAGCGACTCGCTTTAGGATTGTGCGCCAACCAAAAATTACCTCTTCATTATGGCAAAGTGTGACGTAAGATATTTTGAAACAAAGCTTTGTATTTCGAACTCTTTTTAAAATTATGGTTCTCTTCCATTATATACCGTATGTACTCGTCTACACTCGCATGTTTAGTCGTAATTGCAAAATATACGAACTGGCCGAGAATCCAAGTGTAGCTATTGTTCTTTGTTTCAGGAAAGAAATGCCGGTCTGGTTGAAGTACTTCTTTAAGTGTTATAGCAGATTCTGTAGTCCTAGTAATTGTTGCGAGCTTTTTTCTAGTCCAGTTCCATACGTGGTATTGGTCTCGGCAGATTAGGATGTGTGCCAAGGTATCTACAGTATGGCAATGATCGCAGTACGGGCTCAGCTTCAATTTGATATTGTGCAGTTTTCCTCCTTCTTGTTTAGTGTCGTACCACGTGGACACTACTTTGGAGTGGAGGATGGGATTGTTAATATTTTTCCAGACGTTACTCGAGTTGACCGCTGGATATTTCGCTTCCACGGGGTTTTGCCTATGGTGTCTCGTGAGGTGGTAATAGGTCCTTCTGGTGTTAAGCTGCTGTGGAGAATCTTGAATATAGCTCATTTCCAGGTAGTAAGTCCGGGCAGGGTTGAGTTGAGCGATGATGCGACCAACATCGACCGGATCCTTTTTGCTCGTTGGGGCTAACCTGTCGAATAACGTTTTTGTAATTGTCGGATGGGTGTCTGCAATATTTAGCGGAGAAGGTCCATATACATGGCAGGGCATTGTTTCTGGATGTCTTTGACGCCCAAACCACCAGTGGGGTAGGTTAATACTATGGTTGGCATGGTGCCTTTAAAGATATTTCCGCTCCAGATGAACAAATACGCTGCAGCTAAAAGCTTGTGCGCTATATCCTTGGGTACTAGTAACACTGTTGCGATGTGATATATTTTGCTTAGGGCATAGCTGTTAATGAATAGAGCTCTCTGTATCCGATTTAGCGTTCTAGTTGTGTGTTCACGGAGACTAGCCCTGAATATATTTAGTTTATGATCCCGTTTGGCAACTGTCATCTCTCGTGGGCTGGACGTTAAAGTCATACCTAAGTGGTTCGTCTTTTGTCCTTTGCAGCCATGTTATTTGAATGTTCTCCATGTGGGATCCGACAGGTAAAATTTTCGGTTCGTGTTCATTGAGTTTGGTTCCAGAAGTGGCGTAAGCATCGATTATTTGTTGAACGATTTCAATTTCTAATTGCGTGTTAACTATTACACTGATGTCATCAGCATAAGCGTGACACACGTGTTTTGTACGCAACACCTTCAGATCTTGTAACCTGTGATGCAGGTTTAACAGTAACGGTTCTACGGCGATTGCGTGCAGTGTCATAGAAAGGGGGCAGAATTGTCTCACTGATTGCTTAATCGGCACTGGTGGACTTAGTTGGCCATTAATTTTGATTCGAGGGGAAGTTCCGACTATACATTTGTGAATGCTCGGAATAAAATGAGCACTGAACCCCATCCGTTGCATTACGGTTAACAGAAAGTGGTGCTTGATGCCGTCAAATGCCTTATCAAAGTTTAGAAACGTGAGAGCAACGTTGCATTTACGTAGCCACGACAAATTTATAATATCCCTATATTCACATAATGCATCTCGCTGGGACAGTACTCATTTGATAAGGGCCAAGTACCTTCGTCAATACTGTCTTCATTCTGCTATTTACGTGTCGGGTGAAGATTTTGTAGTCGGAATTGAGTAGAGTTAGTGGTCGAAATTTCTTCATCGTAGTGCTACGTAGTTTTTTGAGGATCAGGACAATCAGTCCTTCCGTAAACTGAGATGGCATCTGCATGTCTCCCAATAATTCATTGCAAATTTTGATCAACTTTGGTCCTATGACGTCCCAAAAGCAAGCATAAAATTCTATGGGTATGCCATCTTAACCAGCCGATTTATTTGTAGGCGGATCTTTGCTTATTGTAAATACTTCTTCATCGATTATGTTGGCTACCAGGTCGGCGTTGTCGGTCGGATTGACCGTGGGTTGAATGTAGAATTAAAGCGGCTCACTTGCCGTCGAATCAGTTGCCGACGCGGCGTAAAAATCTGTATAATGTTGCACCGCGTAGTTTTCTATTGTGGCTTGTTGATCGTGTTCGTTCCCCTATTCATCATTGAGAGTATGGAGTAACTTTTGTTTACCTCTCTTGTCTTCCCGGATCACGTGATATACGGACGTATTCTCCTGCGTCAGTTCAATCGGAGAACGCGCTCGAACTTTTTCCCCCTCTAGAGATTCTCGTACCAACGCTGTTATTCCTGATTTAGTGCTTTTTATTCTAGAGCTGTTTGCTACTAATCCCATTGGGGTGGTCATATAGTTCGCGGAGGCCTAGAAAGTGATACTCCAAGGTGCGTTTTCGCCAGTACGCTTTCATGCGACCATGTCGTGCGATGCATGTTATCTGCGGTTTTGCAGACTATAGCCACAACATGGTTCGTGTTGGATATCTGGATTGCGTCCGGAGGCATCGCTGCCATGTATCATGGATCTCGCGTTTCAGTTCTGCGTAATCCAAAAGTGACACGTGTAACTGCCATACGCCCCTTCCCAGGAATGTTTTTTGTTTAGTTTGCTGCGCGGTTATACGAAATGCGCAGTGATCCGAGAACTTAAAGGGCCAAATTTCGCAGTCAATTACATTATAGATAAAGTCTTTCTTTACATATAGACTGTCTAGTCTCCTTGCCGAATTACTGGATACGTACGTGTATCCTCGGGTGTGCGGACGAAGATGGCACCAAGTATCTATCATATCTAGTCCATTAGTTAACAAAAGCTCCGCGCAAAAGTTGAACTTCGGGACTTGATCTTCTGGATGCAATACGCAGTTAAAATCTCCACTCAAAATTATGTGCAATCGAGGATCCGTTATTAATGGGACAATTTCGTCCCGAAACAGGTTCCTTCTTGTTCGTTTTCCACTGGATCCGGAGGGAGCATATACATTAACAAGAAGTAGATCATATTTTTGCAGCAATGCCTCGTCCAGATTCAAGTAAATCTTGTGCTGCACATGGTATGCCGTGTTTGAACAATATCCCCGTTCCGCATTCATTGCCCATGTTCAAGATTGCCTCATATGCGTACACATCCGCTATTTTTGCCGTAACTACCTCTTGTATCGCCGGCCGGAATGGCCGAGCGGTTCTAGGCGCTTCAGTCTGGAACCGCGCGACCGCTACGGTCGCAGGTTCGAATCCTGCCTCGGGCATGTATGTGTGTGATGTCCTTAGGTTAGTTAGGTTTAAGTAGTTCTAAGTTCTAGGGGACTGATGACCTCAGGAGTTAAATCCCATAGTGCTCAAAGCCAATTGGAGAATTTGCGGTGGTTCCCAATATCTGGTCTGCTGTGTTGAAACTGTTACAACTGTCACAGCTGTCACAATTTCCTTGCATACGTTCGGGTGGTCTCGTTCTGTTGTCAGTGATGGCTGTTATGATGACGACGAGGAACGAAGCGTCGCCAATGTGAATGACTGGTGGCCCATGCTAAATAGAAACATACAAATCTCTTCTTTGCATATACAGCAGGTTTGTCAGTGAAGTCGATAAGGAGCTGGCTACATGGTCTGGGTCTGCAACGGCTAAGATAATTAGAAGTCGTTGGTAAAAATTAACATATTGTACTTAACTGGTGGCACAGGAGTCTTCACAGTCAGGAGGAATATAATTACAAACAGAGAGCTATAGAGGCATTACTTTAACTAAGCGCATTGTTAGAGGTTGCTTCCTATCAACTGAAGGCTATACTACTTTCCTACTTGACATCCGGAGCAAGAGTGGCCGAGCGCACGCTGGAGACTCGTTGCAAGCCGCGGAGCGGCGCTAGTCTCGACTCGCTGGTCCAGCAATAGTACGGATCGCGGTCGATAACTGCAACCCTAACAAGTGTGGTATCGAACGTTGATACCACATTCCTCCCCCGCAAATCTGCGAACGGCCGTTGAATATGGTTTACGACCACCGGGTGGAGGAATCCATGCTGACGTAGCTAAAGAGGTGGGGAGCCAGACTGCAGGCGAGGTATGCCCACCCGCACCCTGCCATTCGGACCGAGGGGAGACAGGAAACACCCGGAAACCTACTCCAGGGTGCACGCCAACATGAGGTGTCTGCACTTCTACAACTATGGAAGGAACCGAAGGTCCGACGTCCATCGGGTCGGGGCACCTGACCGGCAACAAGGACTGGAAACTTGGAAACGCAGACTGTTCTACGTCGGGGGACGGCGTCCTAATCGGAAGTTAACTGTGCCCTATCACAGTTGGAGGCACCTGGTCCATATGGTCATCCGGTCGCCGCAGTGATGCTGGCATTGCGGGAGACTCCGGCGCGAGACATGCCGTCCGCGCTGGCGCATCGTCGCGTGGCAAAGGCGAAGAAGCTACGGGCGCTGGCATCCAGGGGCGAGGAGAGCAAGGAAGAGGACCCCGCGGGGGCAGCCCCTTCGGCGCCGACACTGGGAACAGGGCAAGCGGCAGAGACCCCACAACGGAAGAGGCGCATCTGATTCTGATACCTGCGTACCTCACCAGATGGACCTGAGATGACAAGCATAGCGCGGCCAAGAAGGCGAAGAATGCGCCCTTTCAACCGTCGGCGATTGCCACGGAAATGACGAAAATAGACAATATCATCTGGCCAGAATTTGTGGGTCTGCCGTGGCAAAGAAATGCGGTGCGGAGGATGCAACAAATTCATCAGAGTTCTGCGAGGTCGACCATGCAACAATTCAGCTGGTGAAGCACCGTCGCATGGCTGCGTTCGCTACGAAGATAAAAACAACCAAAGAGCGTTCTCGCGAGAATGATAGGCGCGAAATTTCGACTTTTGCGACTTAAACGTCCGAACGAATCTTTCAGCGGCTCCGTTCGAGTGAGGAGAGAACGGTGCCGAAGTTAAATGCTGAATACCATTAGATTCACAAAACGTTTCGAACTCTGCAGACACAACCTGAGGTCCATTGTCGGTGACAATGTCTTGTAGCAATCCTTCTATGCAAAACATAGACAAGGTTTTGATAGTTTATTACGTGTCTCAAATAGAATAACTGTTCATAAAGACTCAGTAGGGACAAGTGTAACTTTCTAAGTCCATTCTCACGTAGCACTTCAAATAACTGTCTCAAATTATGCAAACGTTCATGCTCCGTAGAACCAGAAACTACGATGTCATCTAGGTAATTACACACTGAAGGAGGCGACGCACAAAGAGTCTGTAACTACTGCTGAAATAGTACCGGGGCAGAGGCACATCCGAATGGAAGTCTCTTAAATTTGTAGAGACCTAAATGGGTATTCACGACGAGAATCTTCTGGGATTCTTCATCCATAGAATTTGAAGATATGCATCTTGCAAATCTAGCTTAGAAAAATATTTGCCTGGACACAATTTGGCAAACAAGTCTTCTCGACGTGGCAAAGGAAATGTTGCAACAACAAATTGAGGATAACGGTGGCTTTAAAATCCACGCACAGTCGCAATTTGCCTGATGGTTTCGTTAAGATAACCAACGGTGAAGCCCAAAGTGATGCTGTTACTGGTTCAATCACTCCTTGATCCTCAAGTTGATGCAAAGTTTTAGCACCTTCGTCGCGAAGCGCGTGAGGCACTGTGCGAGCGCGGAAAAATTTAGGCTGTGCATTGGCCTGCAATTCAATATGCGCCTGAAAATTTTTCGCGCAACCTAAACCTGGCGAAAAAAGTCAGCAAACTGTTGACATAGCTCAGAAACACTGTTTGTGAAAACACTTTTAGTGACGGCTAGTGCGTCATCGCGCACAGTTAAGGAGAATACATCAAATAAATCAAGATCAAAAATATTTACAGATGAGGGTGAACACAGTACATGAAAAGAAACCACTTGAGTTTCTCCACGTTACGTCGCTAGCAAACTACATAGTCCTAATACAGCGATACTTTGACCACTGTAGGTAGCTAACATATTTTCGCTACGCAATGGAGGTAAACCAAGCAATTCGTAAGTTGTACGATTCATTAGTGAAACAGACGCTCCAGTGTCCAACTGAAAACGAATCGTATGATTCTGAATGTTCAAGTCGACAAAAGGTTTGTTCTGCCGTCGGCGAAACATGTCAGTCTGAGAAGCCATGTTCACTGGCAAATGTGGAGGGGCAGATCGTGCGTAGCGGGACGTCTTTCGCCGGCGTGCACTAGCCTTACAAGCAAAACTGTCACAATCGGGCAAAGGCACAGGTACTGGAGGCGAAAATACAACATTTATTTCCAGTGCTTGTGGCTCGTTGTGACAGGAAGTTTTATATCGGGAAACGTTCCGGCGGAAGCTACTTTGTCCGCAGCTCGTGATAGTGCGGTAGCGTTCTCGCTTCCCGCGCCCGGGTTCCCGGGTTCCCGGGTTCGATTCCCGGCGGGGTCAGGGATTTTCTCTGCCTCGTGATGACTGGGTGTTGTGTGATGTCCTTAGGTTAGTTAGGTTTAAGTAGTTCTAAGTTCTAGGGGACTGATGACCATAGCTGTTAAGTCCCATAGTGTTCAGAGCCATTTGAACCATTTGGAAGCTACTTTGTCCGGAAACGTGATCCTGAGTATAAGATGTTTGTCGTTTGAGACACACTGCCTGGACATGTCCCTTCTTGTTGCAAAAATGGCACACGGCCTTGCGCGATGGGCAATTCTGGCTCGAGTGCTTTGAATTACATTGCAGGCAGGAGCGCAAAACAGGCGGCTACTGCTTGCGCATAACAGGTGTCTGTTTCCTGGTTGAATTCTGCAGGAGCGCGCCGAGACGGTACAGCGGCATGTATGTGTGATGCGCGCGCAGCTGGCTTTCTAATATGACAGCGGGAGGCAATTCGAAAGAATTCGCAGCAAAGTCCAAAGTGTCCTGTCTGTCCAAAATGTCCCAACACTTGTTCTAAAGTGAAGTTGCATAATTTAAGAACTTGCTCTCTAATGCGTGTGTCTGACACGTTTTGCACAATAGCGTCCCGCACCATTTTGTCAGAATATGATATTCCACAAGAACATGAAAATTCAGTCGCGAGTGAGGCCTTGCAAAGTGGCTACCCACTCACTGTAATTCTGCTGAGGTGCACGTGCTGTGCGAAAAAATGTGTACCGTTTAGGCACAATATGTTTTTCTTGTAATAATTGGTCAATGCCCGAACAAGTTCTTCGAAACTGTACTGATCTGGAGAACTTCTCTGAAAGAGTTTGAGGAGGATTCTGTACGATGCCACTCCTACACAAGATAAAAGAGCATGCAGCTTTGTTGTACCTTGGATGTCATATGCAGCAAGGTGGTGTGGAAACTGCGCGTGTCACTCCTGCCAGCTTTCCACGGTGGCGTCGAACGCTCGAAACGGCGGGGCTGTGACCCGGTGTACGGTCGGCTCCGGTACAGTCGATACGTGTAGCACAGCGTGTTGTCCCTGGACGAGCTGTCCCAAGGCTTGCAGTAGTGCGTTGGACTGCTGATTCTGTAATTGTAACAGGTCTGCCAGTACATTTTGTTCCTCCGGATTTGCCATCACAAATAAATCAAATAATCACAAATGGGAGTAGGAAAAAATGTCTTTCACTCTTCAGTCACACAACGCGGAGAGGATGGGTGGCGCAGCCGGGTATATAGTCTGTAAACACACACAAATAGCGATAGTGTAAACACAAACGAAACAAATGTCTCGTCTCCGATGTATCGTTGAATCAGCTCTGCTTTCCAAATAATCTGCTTCGCCGCTTCCAAATAACGACGAAAAAAAAACGAACAAGAGATATACACTGCACGTGTTCGACATTGTTAAATAACGACGAAATACTTTTATTCTTGTCGCCAATTATTATGATGATGACGACGAATGTATCGTCGCCAGTGTGAATGACTGGTGGCCAATTATAAATAGAAAAATACAAATATCTTCTTTGCATATACACCAGGTTTGTCAGTGAAGTCGATAAGGAGCTGAATGCATGGTCAGGGTCTACAACGACTAAAATAATTAGAAGTCGTTGGTAAAAAATAATATATTGTATTTAACTGGTGGTACAGGAGTCTTCATAGTCAGGAGGAATATAATTACAGAGAGCTATAGAGGCATCACATAGGCCATACTTTAACTAAGCGCCTTGTTAGAGGTTGCTTCCTATCAGCTGAAGGCTATACTACTTTCCTACTTGGCGTCCCGAACAAGAGTGGCCGAACGCACGCTAGAGACTTGTTGCATGCCGCGTAGCGGCGCTAGTCTCGACTCGAGGGTCCAGCGATACTAGTACGGGCCGCGGTCAATAACTGCAACCCTTAACAAGTGTGGTATCGAACGTTGATACCACAATGGCACTTTGGCCTTCTGCTCGGGTTGGATTGTTGTCCGTGTTCACATTAGGGCTTTGGGTTGGGTACTTGGCTGCGGGCAGCCGTAGCGTAAGTCGTTGGCAGCGCAGTCATAGCCGGCGGTCTCGGCGCCTCGCCAGCCGGGAGCTGCGACACTCGCCGCTGTGAACGCTCAGCGCGGAAGCGGCCGGGAGAGTTGCACGCCGCGCACCTCCTCGGCTGGCTGTCCTATATGTCAATGCCTGGGTATCCACAGGCGCCGATGTACGGTGGTACACGCTTGTGCAAGTCGACCTTTGTCTCACTCCGTTGAACACTTGGAATTTGCATGCATGGAACCACCGTTCGGCAATATTACTGTGAACTTTCCGTACGGCGCTATCGCTGCGTTTATCTGTTCCTCTGGTACTTCGAATGGCAGTTCGAATATCCTGATCGTCCGTATTCCAAACCCTACATGTGTTATGATGACTTCGACCACGTTTCCGTCACAATGTTTAAACTTCACAATTCCTCCGCAAGACTCAACTATTTTGTCGCGTAAGTTAGCATTCTTCAATTTGACGAAAACAAAGCTGCTCTCTATCGAAAGATGCATTCCAATAACATCCTCTGAATCAGATTTCACTTCGTATTCTAAATCTGCGATTTCGTGTAGCTTGGGTCGGGCGCAATTACGATCAAACGATAATTTCATAGCATCTTTTCTGTCCTAGTGGGCCATCACTGTATCATATTTCAAATTTCACTAAGTGTAGAACTTCTGCAACGCTGCAAGAAGCATTGCGGCTTACCACGCCAAAGCACAGCAGACCGCGGCGCATGAAACTCAGTACACGTCCTCACAGCACGGCTGCCGCAGCGAGACAACGGGTTCATATTCTCTCTCCGAACTATTCTCGAGTTAAACTTGTGCACTTATAGGTCAATGCTCTTTCTACATGTCGTTCTGTGAATGTGTCTGTCATTGGACACTGACTCGGTTACGAGTACGTTGTTCTGTTCTATTCTCAGAATATATGTCTTTGTCTACAATAATGATGGAAGCTGAATAAATGAATTAAAATCTGTACTACCACGAGAACTTGAACTCAGGTCTCGTTGCTTACTTCGTAGGAATGTTGACCATTACACCACCACAGCGTTGCTGTATGGACTACCCAATAACAACGCGGGGGTGTTATTCAAATGCCGGAGAGACCTGATAAGAGAGTATATTTAGGGGAAGAATAAGCTGAAGGTATGAAGTGAAGTTTGTGTTGGGGAGGGCATTGGACTTAGGTAGTCCTTGCAGCAATGCTGGCCGTATTGCTGTGGTGGTGTAATGGTCAGCATCCCCCATGCCCCCAGTAAGCAAGGAGACCTGGGTTCAACTCCCATAGCCGGCACGGTAGCTCAGCGTGTACGGTCAGAGGGTAAACTGCCCTCTATAGTAAAAAAAAAAAAAAAATGCGTTAATGGATCAGTGATGAAGTTGAACAAGCCTCATAGGACGTCCGCCCCAAACAAACCAGAACGAACAAGATCAGATCAAGAAGAAAAGTCCCAGGCGCGGTACGCATTTTAATTTATTTATTCAGCTTTTATCGTTATCACAGATAAAGATGAGACTTACATGTCTCTAGGAAAATTTAATAAAATATCTCTTTGTGTTGGTTTCTAAATCTTTTATTTGTGTTGCGATCTCTACCACCTTTCCGCCAGTATTCATTCAAATCAATGGCTCCCTGTAAGTAGGGTCGTCGTCCATGCCTTCCCACGGTCTGATACTGGGAAGAATATTAAATGAGAAACCGACGGTCTATCAATATTTATCTCGCTCTCCAGCTGGGGCAAGCTCTTTTCATTTAGGCCGCCTATGCTGCGACAGCTGTGGCAGTTTAGGTGTGGTAGGCAGGCTGACGTTAGGGACGGATATTTTCCTGCAGCAACAATAGCGTAGCTTCGTATATCTCTTGATAGGTTAGGTCCAACTCTGCTCTTTTTCCGTTAATTTCCGGTTGTCTCTTGAATTCTGGGCACATTTTGTTTGCAGCCTTGTGATGAACGCCACGGTAAATGCATGTAGGTGGAGTGATTTTATCACAGTCGCGTTCTGTGTCCATATGAGGCATTCTACAGTGAATAATTCCGTGTCTAAATCTCTAACACCACAGGCATTGAAAGACAGGAGGTAGAAGCGGTTTTACCTGGTATGTTACTCCATGAATGGAAAGGTAGTCTGCACTATTTTGTGACTTCTGTCATTAAACGTACTGGGATAGCTCTTCTTGAAAGATTCCCTCCTGCTGTAAAAAGTCTGGTGTAGTACGTATTTCACTTTTACCAAATATTCGCTGCACTGGATAACTTCCAAAATTTCTTCTTTAGCCAAAGCAACGTCCTCATCTTGGATGATACCTTGTTTCGCAGTCATAAAGGACGAAATATAAGCCTCCATGTTATTATTCTTAAAAGTAGACTCCGAACTAAAGCGTTTGCAGTTTCAGCAGAGTAAGTTTCTACTTTTATGCGACTGCGGCCTGACGATATTATGTTTTTGATATAGTTATTTATGTCTTTGCACTCGCTATGTACTAGTTTGCCCAGAGACATTGGATGTAAACGATCCACATTCTTATCCTTGCTTTCAATGAAGACTTGAGTTCCATAGGTGAATAGTCAGCGCCGCAGAATGCCTTGCGAGGGACACGGGTTTGATTCCCGGCCGGGTCGTAGATTTCCTCCGCTCAGGGACTCGTTGTCGTATTCTCTTCATCATTATTTCATCTTCATCGACACGCAAGTCGCAGAAGTGGCATCAACGAAAAAGACTTGCACCAGGCGATCGGTCTGCCTGACGGGAGGTTCTAGCCACAGGAACATTTCATTTCAACAAAGACCTGAAAAGGACCAACATCAGATTCAGTGTACACATTTATTTGCTGTACATTTTGAGCTGTGTGTGTTGTTGCAGCTTCCATGTGAGGACTGTCAGTATCATTACAACGGCATCGGCTCAGTTTTCGTCTACACGATGCATTTTATCGGACGTGCTCGTTTGCTGCTTGTGGTCACTGTCGTTCATTGATCGCTTCTGTCAGTTCTCGCAGCATGTCATCTCGATGTCTGGAATTGTCGACTCTGTTCACTGTATGTAGAGCGTCAATTACACTATGGGAGCCCGCATCTCGTGGTCGTGTGGTAGCGTTCTCGCTTCCCACACCCGGGTTCCCGGGTTCGATTCCCGGCGGGGTCAGGGATTTTCTCTGCCTCGTGATGGCTGGGTGTTGTGTGCTGTCCTTAGGTTAGTTAGGTTTAAGTAGTTCTAAGTTCTAGGGGACTGATGACCATAGATGTTAAGTCCCATAGTGCACAGAGCCATTTGAACCATTTTTTGAACACTATGGGATCAAAAGTACCCAGACACCCCCAAAAAAGGAAGTTTTTCATATTAGGTGCATTGTGCTGCCACCTACCACCAGGTAATCCACATCAGCGACCACAGTAGTCATTAGACATCGTGAGAGAGCAGAATGGGGAGCTCCGCGGAACTCACGAACCTCGAACGTGGTCAGGTGATTGGGTGTCAGTTGTGTCATGCATCTGTACGCGAGATTTCCACACTCCTAAATATCCTTAAGTCCCCTGTTTCCGATGTGATAGTGAAATGGAAACGTGAAGGGAGACGCACAGCACAAAAGCGTACAGGCCGACCTCGTCTGTTAACTGACCGAGACCGCCAACAGTTGAAATGGGTCGTAATGTGTAACAGGCAGACATCTATCCAGACCATCACACATGAATTCCAAACTGCATCAGGATCCACTGCAAGTACTATGACAGTTAGGCGGGAGGTGGGAAAACTTGGATTTCATGGTTTAGCGGCTGCTCATAAGCCACACATCACGCCGGTAAATGCCTAACGACACCTCGCTTGGTGTAAGGAGCATAAACACTGGATGATTGAACAGTGGAAAAACTTTGTATAGAGTGCCAAATCACGGTATACAATGTGGCGATACAATGGCAAGGTGTAGGTATGACGAATGCCCGGTGAACGTCATCTGCCAGCATGTGTAGTGCCAACAGTAAAATTCGGAGGCGGTGGTGTTATGGTGTGGTCGTGGTTTTCATGGAGGGACCTTGCACACCTTGTTGTTTTGTGTGGCACTATCACAGCACAGGTCTACATTGATGTTTTAAGCACCTTCTTGCTTCCCACTGTTGAAGAGAAATTCGGGGATTCTTTCAACACGATCGAGCACTTGTTCATAATGCACGGCCTGTGGTGGAGTGGTTACACGACAATAACATCCCTTTAATGGACTGGCCTGCACAGTCCTGACCTGAATCCTATAGAACACCTTTGGGATGTTTTTTTTTTTTTTTTTTTTTTTTTTTTTTTTTTTTTTTTTTTTTTTTAAAGCCGATTTCGTGACAGGCCTCACCGACCAACATCGGTACCTGTCCTCAGTGCAGCACTCCGTGAAGAATGGACTGCTATTCCCCAAAACCTTCCAGCACCTGACTGAAGTATGCCTGCGAGAGTGGAAGCTGTCATCAAGGCTAAGGGTGGGCCAACACCATATTTAATTCCAGCATTACCGATGGACGGCGCCACGAACTTGAAAGTCATTTTCAGCCAGGTGTCCGGATACTTTTGATCACATAATGTATCATAGCACTTAATTCTTCCGTTTCTAATTGACGATTATCATTGTTCAGTTCCCTACCGCCGGCCGGGGTGACCGAGCGTTTCTAGGCGCTACAGTCTGGAACCGCGCGACCGCTACGGTCGCAGGTTCGAATCCTGCTTCGGGCAGGGATGTGTGTGATGTTCTTAGGTTAGTTAGGTTTAATTAGTTCTAAGTTCTAGGGGACTGATGACCTTAGAAGTTAAGTCCCATAGTGCTCAGAGCCATTTGAAGCATTTGAAGTTCCCTACCGTTCGAACTGTCAGAATCGGCAACATCTGTGGTGGCGATTAGTCGTTGACTTTGCAGAGAGAAACTTAGATATTACATATTCCCCACACACACAACGTAAATAGGAAAACTGAGCTGTTGACGCTAGTGGAGCACTGCTCTTCCACGCCCGTATTCTCCGAAGGCACGTTGCAAACTCCAGTTATGGAGTTCAAAA
This sequence comes from Schistocerca piceifrons, assembly GCF_021461385.2. NCBI lineage: Eukaryota > Metazoa > Arthropoda > Insecta > Orthoptera > Acrididae > Schistocerca > Schistocerca piceifrons. The sequence continues at coordinate 417,712,445 of NC_060149.1, read as the reverse complement.
AAATGGTTCAAATGGTTCAAATGGCTCTAAGCACTAAGGGACTTTTAACATCTGAGGTCATCAGTCCTCTAGCCTTAGAACTACTTAAACCTAACTAACCGAAGGACATCACACACATCCATGCCCGAGGCAGGATTCGAACCTGCGACCGCAGCAGCAGCGCAGTTCTGGACTGAAGAGCCTACAACCAAGTTATGGAGTTAATTGATCAATTTCTGGGTGATCTCTTTGTCTGAAAATCCACTTGGCTTGTAGCACATGAAAGTACAGATATGATGGCATAGTCTGAAATATTTTTAAATTCGAACTCACCGAGTTGCTACTCGACTAATATTCTAAAGTATGTCTTTTTAAGTTTTTCTGTTTCTGTATTACCATCACCAGTCACTTCTTCGATCAACGTCGCGTAATTGAGAACCTCCACAAATTGTTGTACATCTACCTTTCCTTAGGCACTTGTAACGTGTGCTTATCTTTACTATTGGTATAATATGTTACCTCTCATTGATTACGAACTGAAAGGTACAAACTTTACATGAGTTCTGTGATTTTAACTTGTTTCCCGTTTCCTATCTATTACAAAAATTTGATATGTTACTCTCGTACAATAAGTGCATTAGCAATGTCCATTGTTCAGCTTGTTACCTAGTTCCTACCGCATTATCCCGAAAATGACTCTGATCACAGTTTCTGTTACGCTATAGTTCAGTGGTACCACATTAATTAACCTATTTGATCTATTCTACTTATGAGCGGAGTGCTGAAATGTACAGGGATTGGACAAACATATGGAAACACCTAGAGAAATGCGTGCTTGAACATAAATGCAGATGATAGCCAAGCCTGCAGGTTGCGCTGTTGTATTTGACCAGGAACGGGACATACATAATATCCTCACTATGTAGCAAGCGTCAGTCGTGATCAGAACGGTGTGCTGTTTAGTTGAGAGTGCATTATGTCGGAGCTAAGTGAATTCGAACGAGGGCAAATAGTTGGCGCTCGTACAGCAAGTGCCTCCGTAAACAAGGTCACTGAAGTGTTTGGTGTTTCAAGAGGCATCGTATCGAAGATTTATACGCTTACAGGGAAATCGGAAACACAGCATCCTCTAAGTCACAACGCGGAAGAAAGTGTGTGCTGAATGATTGTGACAGACGGTCACTGAAGAGGATTGTGACGAGGAATTAGAGGACGACTGCAGCAAAAGTCACTGCAAAACAGACTGTCGTACTTGCGAATCCTGTCAGCTTTAAGACACGAAGAGAGCACAATAAACAAGGAATTGCAGGACGAGCTGGAATACCAAAACCACTCATCAGTGATGCAAATCACCGTAACAGGAAAACGTGGTGCCAAAGCCACAAAACCAAAACTATGGAGCAATTTAAGAATGGCATTTGGTCGGATGAGGCTTGTTTCACACTGTTTCCAACTCCTGATCTACGTCCCAGGAGTGTAACATGGAAGGGGCTCGGTGATGAGCTTGGACCCAGATCGTGGTATTCCATGAACACATTGGCTACTCTGCGAGGATAACAGTGTTGGTCCATCCCTGGTACAGTTTTTGTTCCTCAGTGCTGATGCCGTGTTCCAAGACGACAGGGCCCACTTCACACAGCTCACATAATCCAGAATTGGTCTTGTGATCACAAGGCTGAACTGTTGCATCACCCTTGGCCACCAGAGACACCAAATCTCAACATCACTGAGCCTCTGTGGTCTACATCGGAGCACACTTCCATTATCGTTACCTGAACTTTCCACTGTTTTACGGGAATAATGGTAACAGGTTCCCTTAAAAACCATACAGGACCTGTATATATCCATTCCGAGACGACTGAAAACTGTTTTGAATGCCAACGGCCTTGCTACACCGTATTAGGTATGAAAACGTGCTGTGTTTTCGGTGTTTCAAATCAAATGGCTCTGAGCACTATGGGACTTAACATCTGAGGTTATCAGTGCCCTATAGCTTAGAACTACTTAAACCTAACTAATCTAAGGACATCACACACATCCATGCCCGAGGCAGGATTCGAACCTGCGACAATAGCATTCGTGCGGTTCCAGACTGAAGGGCCTAGAACCGCTCGGTCACCGCGGGCGGCTTTCGATGTTTCTATATTTTTGTCAACCCCCTGTATGTACGTGCTGTTAGCTCCATGTATCATTACTTTAATCCAAAATTTGCATAATAATTCAGTTTAGAAGTTTTTATTTAATTAAATAGCCAATGAGATAGCGTATCATGTCTGTTTACCAGGATTTCTTCCTTTATGTTTTATTTATAAAATAACCTACGCAATCCTATCGGCAAACTGATTTCGGCTCTCTGGCTCTGAGCCAAGTAGAAGGCTTGAATCAGAGACATTGCAGGTTTTGTAACAAGATAGGCTGTGAGTTCCTGGAAATACACCACAGGGTTGAGTTAAGTGTCCAAAATGAGTCAGGGGTAAATTATACGTCAGAGGCTGCTACCTAGGTGGCTGACTTTGTATGGAGTGCACGCAAGGTTTTTTAGCTTAAGCGACTCTCCATCCATTCCAGATAATGATAGCCGTTGGAGACACCGTTGTATTAGTGTAAGATTCAAAGAAATGGCCCCTACACATCAAACGGCTAAAATCCTGGTGATAAACTGTCGAAACATTCTCAACTAAGACATTCTCAACGAAGTCCCAGAGCTTCAAGCACTCCTAAAAACAAGTGAAGCCCACAAAGTACTATGTGCAGAAAGTTGGCTAAAACTTGAAAATGACAACAGCGAGATTTCTGGGGCAAATTTAAGTGCATATCGGAAGGATAGGCTAATAGGAAATGGAATGATCACACAGTCTCAGCTGTAGGTTAGGCATGTGGCAGACTTCAGTTCATTTGAAGGCAGACTTCTATTTGCTGGAAGGATACAGTGAAAATGCAGCTCATCTACAAAGGAGACAACTTAAAAACCACTTTTGAGTCACATTTTAGAATGTTGCTTAGTGTGTGGAACCCGTACCAAACCTTGTTGTGAAAAAAGGTATCTTTGTGACAAAAGTCTCATCGTCAAAAAAACATTCATTAGAAAGTTGTCAATAGTCAGATTTTCCCATGGGAGCCCCTCTCCAAATTCTACACCCTATAGAAAGTCATCATCTAGTAGGATTTCTGCCTCAAATGGATACATCTTCATTCTGTCTTCATAGCCAAACTTTTGTTTTGACACACAAACAAGTTTCACTATAGCGAAGGTCGCTGTCGAGGGACTAATGGACCGTTGTGATAATGTCCGTGTCTGTTTTTTTTAGGTAGTAACTGGATGATGGGGCTGGCGCATTTTATTAGGCGTGGGATAATGTGTGGCGGCACGGCTACCTGAGCAACAAGAGCAGAGTACAGCCCACTCGTCGTATAACAGGGGGTGCCCGGAGTTTTCGCCATTTGTAGTGAGGCGAGTAGGGTGTCTGGGACACGGGCAGCATTGAGCGCGGCGCCTCGCAAATCGTTTTAATGCACTGGGGTTCTCCGCTCGCCTACCAGACGACGCCGGACGGCTGCATTTTCTGCTTCGGTTCGGAGAATTTTACTGTCTGGGTCCACGCGGGTCGACAGTATAGAGCCCACGTAGACCAGTCCCGGCCAATGGCCAGAGGCAGTTTCAGATCGAATTTTTCCGCACATTGATCGAAAACTCCATCTCGTTGGTGGACCGGTATGGCGTGTGCTGACGCAAAATTGTTCACTCCAAATTTGAAGGGACGACCCACGATAGAAGGAAAATTTGTTGCAATGGTTTGGAGGCGAAAGAAGCGGCAGAATCTAAGAGTATGATTGGCAGCTGTTTGTGTGTCCTACCACGACTGGAGATTTTCCTGCACGGTTTGGATAAGAAGCCAGTCGTTTGGCGTGGAGGTGAAGTGAAGAGCTCAGGGATTCAATTCTGGACAGCCGGAGATATCGGTCACGTTTCGCTTCTGAACCACCAGTGCGAATGTTAGAGTTCTTCACTTTTGGTCAGCCAGAGTGAAGGTGGTTACAAGAGTCAGAAGTATTATTGTCGTGGTAGTACGGACAGAGTCTGTCCATTACCACTTGGCGACAACAGTCAGCATTGTTTGTCGCTTCACACTCGCACTATTTCCATCAGGTCTTTATCCACTGGCACTGACCGCCACTGAGAGCAGCTACACCATCATCCCTGTGCTCCGAGCTGTCGGCGCACAGCCAGTCTTGCAGGTGGTAATGTATTCGCACCACGGGCGCAGTAGTCAATTAATTTGGCCCCTTCTAGCTTACTCTGTTGCCTTGTCTTTATACACGGCTACGGCTTGTATGTGTGATCCGTGTCAGGGGCTTTGTAACAGGGGCTCTCAGTCCCAATGGATATTGTTCGCAATAGTCAGGGGTAATGTGTTAAAACGTACTCTCACTCACAAAGTTTGTAGGGCTCTGTAATGTGATAGTTAATCCCTCTCTATACGCGAATTCGCCCAACATCTCATTACCCAAGTTATATTGTTCTCATTTATATTCCATTCAATGGTTCAAATGGCTCTAAGTACTATGGCACTTAACATCTGAGGTCATCAGTCCCCTAGACTTAGAACTACTTAAACCTAACTAACCTAATGACATCACACACAGCCATGCCCGAGGCAGGATTCGAACCTGCGACCGCAGCAGCAGCGCGGTTCCGGTCTGAAGCGCCTAGAACCTCTCGGCCACAGGGGTCGGCCTCCATTCAATATCTGTCTTCTAAAATTATTCTCGCATTAAATCGCTTTGTGATACCAAAATCTTTGTATTATTTAGTAGCTGAGGTTCTCCGTTATTATAAAAGCCCTTTCCCAGATATGAGTGATCAGTATTAAATTATCATAATTTAGTTTACGTCGAAGGGGCAACTCTTAAACTGACCACAAACAAGGCCATGTCATTGTCTCCATAAACTGTCTGTTGCGTGATAGGGACTGTGGTAGTTAAAGGGGAGGTTGAGTGTGTTAGGCTAACTAATACGGATTTCTTTAGTGAATCTGACATGGATGTGGTTTCTACACCACTGTCGATGTTTCATGTGTAGTGATATCTGGCGTTGCAAACAGCGTTGTGGATAAATTTTGGACAGGATGGTAACTGATAATACAAATTAATGTGACAAGTATTGTCAGGAGACTAGGAAGAATAGTATATTTTTTTAAAATTTTTGAGAAATGTCGTGCACTGCATATTTTGATTTGTTGTCTATTCGCGTGAATTTTAATATGAAGTTAGGCTAGGTTGAGATGTAACGGGAGGCAGTCCAAAAGAAAGTTTATAAAGGATAGATTGCATGCAACAGGTGGTGGCGTGTTTGTCGCTGTTAGTAGTAGTTTATCCTGTAGTGAAGTAGAAGTGGATAGTTCCTGTGAATTATTATGGGTGGAGGTTACACTCAACAACCGAGGTAGGTTAATAATTGGCTCCTTTTACTGACCTCCCGACTCAGCAGCGTTAGTGGCTGAACAACTGAGAGAAAATCTGGAATACATTTCACATAAATTTTCTCAGCATGTTATAGTCTTAAGTGGAGATTTCAATTTACCAGATATAGACTGGGACACTCAGATGTTTAGGACGGGTGGTAGGGACAGAGCATCAAGTTACCTCGAGCAATTAAACAGAGAACCGACCCGTGGAGATAACATCTTGGACCTACTGATAACAAACAGACCCGAACTTTTCGACTCTGTTAGCACAGAACAGGGAATCAGTGATCGTAAGGCCGTTGCAGCATCCCTGAATATGGAAGTAAATAGGAATATAAAAAAAAGGGAGGAAGGTTTATCTGTTTAGCAAGAGTAATAGACACTGACAATGTTGAGTGTTTATGGAAAAAGTTCAAGGCAATCGTAAAATGCGTTTTAGAAAGGTTCGTGCCGAGTAAAACTGTGAGGGACAGGAAAAACCTCCCGTGGTTCAGCAACAAAGTTAGGAAACTACTGCGAAAGCAAAGAGAGCTTCACTGCAAGTTTAAACGCAGCCAAAACCTCTCAGACAAACAGAAGCTAAACGATGTCAAAGTTAGCGTAGGAGGGCTATGCGTGAAGCGTTCAGTGAATTCGAAAGTAAAATTCTATGTACCAATTTGACAGAAAATACTAGGAAGTTTTGGTCTTACGTTAAATCAGTAAGTGGCTCGAAACAGCATATCCAGACAAAATGGTTCAAATGGCTCTGAGCACTATGGGACTCAACTGCTGAGGTCATTAGTCCCCTAGAACTTAGAACTAGTTAAACCTAACTAACTTAAGGACATCACAAACATCCATGCCCGAGGCAGGATTCGAACCTGCGACCGTAGCGGTCCTGCGGTTCCAGACTGCAGCGCCTTTAACCGCACGGCCACTTCGGCCGGCCATATCCAGACACTCCGGGATGATGATGGCATTGAAACAGGGGACGACACGCGTAAAGCTGAAATACTAAACACCTTTTTCCAAACCTGTTTCACAGAGGAAGACCGCACTCCAGTTCCTTCTCTAAATCCTCGCACAAACGAAAACTTGGCTGACATCGAAATAAGTGTCCAAGGAATAGAAAAGCAACTGGAATCACTCAACAGAGGAAAGTCCACTGGACCTGACGGGATACCAATTCGATACTACACAGAGTACGCGAAAGAACTTGCCCCCCTTCTAACAGCCGTGTGCCGCAAATCTCTAGAGGAACGGAAGGTTCCAAATGATTGGAAAAGAGCACAGGTAGTCCCAGTCTTCAAGAAGGGTCGTCGAGCAGATGCGCAAAACTATAGACCTATATCTCTGACGTCGATCTGTTGTAGAATTTTAGAACATGTTTTTTGCTCACGTATCATGTCGTTTCTGGAAACCCAGAATCTAATCTGTAGGAATCAACATGGATTCCAGAAACAGCGATCGTGTGAGACCCAACTCGCTTTACTTGTTCATGAGACCCAGAAAATATTACATACAGGCTCCCAGGTAGATGCTATTTTCCTTGACTTCCGGAAGGCGTTCGATACAGTTCCGCACTGTCGCCTGATAAACAAAGTAAGAGCCTACGGAATATCAGACCAGCTGTGTGGCTGGATTGAAGAGTTTTTAGCAAACAGAACACAGCATGTTGTTCTCAATGGAGAGACGTCTACAGACGTTAAAGTAACCTCTGGCGTGCCACAGGGGAGTGTTATGGGACCATTGCTTTTCACAATATATATAAATGACCTAGTAGATAGTGTCGGAAGTTCCATGCGGCTTTTCGCGGATGATGCTGTAGTATACAGAGAAGTTGCAGCAATAGAAAATTGTAGCGAAATGCAGGAAGATCTGCAGCGGATAGGCACTTGGTGCAGGGAGTGGCTACTGACCCTTAACATAGACAAATGTAACGTATTGCGAATACATAGAAAGAAGGATCCTTTATTGTATGATTATATGATAGCGGAACAAACACTGGTAGCAGTTACTTCTGTAAAATATCTGGGAGTATGCGTGCGGAACGATTTGAAGTGGAATGATCATATAAAATTAATTGTTGGTAAGGCGGGTACCAGGTTGAGATTCATTGGGAGAGTCCTTAGAAAATGTAGTCCATCAACAAAAGAGGTGGCTTACAAAACACTCGTTCGACCTATACTTGAGTATTGCTCATCAGTGTGGGATCCGTACGAGGTCGGATTGACGGAGGAGATAGAGAAGATCCAAAGAAGAGCGGCGCGTTTCGTCACAGGGTTATTTGGTAAGCGTGATAGCGTTACGGAGATGTTTAGCACACTCCAGTGGCAGACTCTGCAAGAGAGGCGCTCTGCATCGCGGTGTAGCTTGTTGTCTAGGTTTCGAGAGGGTACGTTTCTGGATGAGGTATCGAATATATTGCTTCCCCCTACTTATACCTCCAGAGGAGATCACGAATGTAAAATTAGGGAGATTCGAGCGCGCACAGAGGCTTTCCGGCAGTCGTTCTTCCCGCGAACCATACGCGACTGGAACCGGAAAGGCAGGTAATGACAGTGGCACACAAAGTGCCCTCCGCCACACACCGTTGGGTGGCTTGCGGAGTATAAATGTAGATGTAGATGTAGGTGTAACGTGATGGACAGAGCAGAAGTTATGAACGAAAACGGGTCAGCGGATGAGGTGGTTCACTTTCCCATGGAACAGGATGATAGACACACTGATATGAGTCACGGTTCATTAACTGGTAGCGAGCGTAGCGGTGAAACTGATAATATGGGAGAAGGAGAAGTCGGAAGCATCAAAAGGCCGATATCACCAAGGCGATGTAACAGCACACAGGAATCGCGTGTCAGGTAAACAGACAGTGGTCCTGACAAGGGAACCTCCCCGTCGCACCCCCCTCAGATTTAGTTATAATTTGGCACAGTGCAGAGGCCTTGAAAAACTGAACACAGATCAGTCGAGAAAACAGGAAGAAGTTGTGTGGTACTATGAAAAGATAAGCAAAATATACAAACTGAATAGTCCATGGGCAACATAGGCAACATCAAGGATGATATGGGCACGGGGGCGCCGTGGTCCTGTGGTTAGCGTGAGCAGCTGCGGAGCGAGAGGTCCTTGGTTCAAGTCTACACTCGAGCGAAAAGTTTACGTACTTTATTTTTGCAAAGTTGTGATCTGTCCGTTCGTTCATTGACGTCTCTGTTCACTGTAATAAGTTTAGTGTCCGTGTTTTGCGACCGCACCGCAAAACCGTGCGATTAGTAGACGAAAGGACGTGCCTCTCCAGTGGGAACCGAAAACATTAGCTGGATTCATATTGCCCACGGAATACATCTCACGTATTTAATGCACTCTCGTCCAAAGTAGCGAACAGTCAACGGCCAGCCAGGCAGCTTCGTTAGCAGGAATACTCTCACTTCCGTGCGCTGTAGTCGACTGACGTCGTGTGTTTCGGTGTTTGTTTTGGTGTAGCGTCCCCATACTACGGCGCAGTTACCTCGCATCGGACGGACAGATAATAACTGTCTGAAAATAAAAAATTAAACTTTTCACTGGAGGGAATACTTGAACCAAGGACCTCTCGTTCTGCAGCTGCTCACGCTAACCGCGGGACCACGGCGCTCCTATGCCCACATCATCCTTGATGTTGCCTATGTTGCCCATGGACTACTCAATTTGTATATTTTGCTTATTTTTTCATAGTTCTACACAACTTCTTCCTGTTTTCTCGATTGATCTGTGTTCAGTTTTTCAAGGCCTATCCACTGTGCCAAATTATAACTAAATCTGAGAGGGGTGCGATGGGGAGGTTCCCTTGTGAGTGCCATCAGGAGTCGAATTTACTATTCCAGATTTTGGAAGAAATAAAAGAAGGAGAAAGAATCAGAGAAGAGAAAATGCAATAATTAGAAAAGAGGCGTCAAGAGCCAGAAAAAAGTTTGGAAAGCAACCTGAGAAAAATCGTTGACCACCTGACGGTAGTGGGGAAGATTAGTAGCGAGGCTAAGCAGACTTCGTTAGGAGCAATTAGGGAGGCTGGCTTAGCTACAATAGAACCGGTAGTCACCAAAAGAACCGCCATAACGGCAAAGAACCGTGTCTGGCTAGCGATGCGAACTGCAAACATTAATGCATTTGCAACTAAATCCCTCAAAATGCAGGGACAAGAGCATATTGCGGGTACCTTAAAAAGACTAAAGAGTATAGAACATGTTGCGGATACCTCACAGAAAACACAGAGAATATAAGAACTTTTTTCCAATAGAAAAAGCTGGGCAGAGGAGTGCTTCGTGCTCCGTCCTCAGAGGTGCGGCAGAGAGAATCGTGTCGTCGGTGGGATGCTCACTGTGTGTGCGGTCAAAAGGAGAAAACACGCTCAGGCAAAGACAGCGATCTCTTGCATAATTGCAACCTGCTTAGGAGATGCAATGCAGAGCTGGAATACCACAGCAACCAACATGAGGTATCCGGACCCATGGGGCAAAATATGATGTGTGACTCGGGGTTTAGCACAAGCACAAGGGCAGGACCGGACTTCGATTACAAGCACTTCATATCACTGCTAAAATTCCAGAACATTGGGGAAAACAGAAGTCCACTCCACGTGAAAGTTTTGCTCTCTTAGTTTAGCCACTCATTACTGGGGCCATGGGCACTGGAGGCAAAACTGGAATTTATCTGCGGAGATATGGAAGGTCCAGCATCCGTGAAAATGCGAGGGGTGGCGGCAAACTGATGATCATTCAAAGAATTCAAAGATGGGTTTCATGGAATATACTGCTCACTGGAAATGCAAGACTGAATAAAACAAGAAGTTACCCTGTGCCCAGACCTCGAATTGGCAGGGTATAAGAGCCCTAAAGAGGACTAATAAAAAAGAATCAGTACTTAGACGAGCCACATAATGACAATGAAGTCATCTGGTTCACCTTCTCGAAGCTACAAAGTAATTACCAGCTAGCCGTAGTTGGTAAATGTGGTACAAATATCGAGACCTTTAAGAGGCTACTTCGTGAACTTGAGCTATATTCAACAGACAAGTTGCCTCAGAGAGAAACGCAGGACAGAATAACAGCTACCAGGGACAACACCGGAAGAATGACGGAAGAAATAATAGGAATTGACCGTCAGGAGGACAAGAGAACCGAGATCAGAATTCGAGAAGGGGACTCTTCAACCAATTCCAAAGAGGTAATAAGGTAATAATGAGCGGCATTTTGAGCAAAACTAGCGAGGGGCGAAACAAGGTTCTCAGGGGGCCCAGGTGGTCGAAATTCTGGCACCTAATCCCAATAGCAAAAACGAAGTAGTAGTACGACGCGAAACTGACGCCAGGTTTGTGCAGTGACGGCTCAAAACGGCTATGCAGACTCTCTCGGACCGAGCTGAGTACACATGTTTAAGTGTGAAAACCTATAGGAGATACTGCCGGATGAGCAGGAAGTGATAACGCGACAGGACCTTCATCCCACGATTACTGCAACCATAGGTGACGTGCATTTGTACAGTATAGTCGACAGTGGGAGCCACATTACGCCCATTTTGGAGGCGGCATACCAATGTCGTTCACAGAAGGGGAGCTGGCATACCCCACCAATGATAAAGACGAAGAGAAAAGACGCACTTAGAGGAAAATACACGGAAGCAAGCCTGCAGTCGCGGTTGGAATTCATGTGTCAAGCACACAAACTAGAAACCCACTTCTTAGTAGTGCCAAACTTGGCAGTCGATAGGATCATATGGATAAATTTCTTGAATGAATGTCAGGCCATTCTGGACCCCGGAAGAGGAGAAATTGTGTTGCGCAAGGACAGCATTATCTGCAATAAATCTGAGGAGCTCGCGATACAAGCGCAGCTTCCAACCAATTACATTGGTCTGAATTATACGAATGGTGATTACAGAAAAGAGCATGCTTCAGAAGAGTCTTCTCAGCAAGCGAACGAAAGGGAAGAGGAAGTAATGATCCAAGAAACCAAAGAGGTCATAGAGAAAAATACAAACCGTTCTGTTCATTGAACATGAGGAGCACAATAAGTTACATGGCATGCTACTGAAGAACACAGAAGACTTTCTGTCTAAACCAGATTTGATTAATAATTTCCAGTACGAATTTGAGGTACGTCCACACGATAAATTCTTTGTGCCACCCTATGCCATTTCTCTGCTATACAGAGACAGTGTACAGGGAAATCATTAAAATGTTAGCGGTCAGGGTGATAGAGCCTGCCAGGTCCATCTATAACAACCCGCTCAAGGTAGTCGACAAGGCAGATGAAGCTATCTGTCTTAACATTATTGATACAGAGACAGACAGACCCGAGAGCCTTTAATAACTTTCACTAAGTATCGGTTTTCTCCTCGGTAGATCTCAGATCTATATTCTGGCAAATAAAGCTTCACCCCAACTGCCAGCAGTACACAACATTCCTGACATTTGGGAAGTGCTATCAATACCAGAGACTGCCTTTCGGGGTTAGTATTTCGTCATCTGTCAGTCTTCATAGCATTCTAGGTGAATACCTCAAAAGACACATAACGAGTTACTTTGACGAACTACTAATGGCCGAAGGTTCAAAATGGTTCAAATGGCTCTGAGCACTATGGGACTTAACATCTGAGGTCATCAGTCCCCTAGAACTTAGAACTACTTAAACCTAACTAACCTAAGGACATCACACACATCCATGCCCGAGGCAGGATTCGAACCTGCGACCGTAGTAGTCGCGCGGTTCCGGACTACAGCGCCTAGAACCGCATGGCCACCGCGGCTGGCAATAGCCGAAGGACATGGCAAGAACATCATATGGTATTGCGAGAACTTCACATCTTCAGGGAGTTTGGAGTCACCGTGAACAATGAAAAATCAACATTTTGAACGTCATTTCTTGGTCACATCATAACAGCAGATAGAATTAAACCTAACCCCGAAAAAATTGAAGTCACTGAGACGTTTGAAAGACCGATGACCAAAAGAAAGCTAAGATGGTTCCTTGGTGTAATAAATTTTTATAACCGTTACATTCATTTGAACACCCAGAGTAGCCCCCGTGTGAATAAGCTTACGGGAAGGAAAATAGCATGGGAGTGGGACGAAACCTCGGAGTGCCAATTTCAGGCCTTGAAGTCGGCATTTCTAGAAGCGCCGATACTTCCACATCCCAACTTGGCAGAAGAATTCCGCTTGGTCACTAACAGGCCCTATACAGGTTTTGGCGTGATAGCGTTCCAGAACTATATTGAGGATGGAAATCGAGTCTGTAAAACTATTGCATTTTGGAGCAGAGTACTCTCAAAATGTGAAAAGAATTACTCTGTCAGAGAACTCGAGGCATTGGGCATTGTCTGGGGGTTTGAAAAGTTTAAATATGTTTTATGTGGGAGGAAGAATAGTCAACACAGTTCGGAAGGCCCTATAATTCTTGCTCACTGCGAAATTAACCCACAGAAGTTTAATGAGATGGGTAACGCACTTGCAGCAATAAAATTTCACCATTAAATACATAGCGGGCAGTCATAATGTAATAGCTGACGCATTATCAGGTTCCTTATAGGGGTACATTTCGGTGCCAAAGAGTATCTTGAGCGGAACCATTACCGTCTCCACTACACAATAAAAGTCGCGTTCGAAAACTTTGTGAGGTGCAGTATGAAAGACGTTAGGAGAAAGCAGGATAAGGATCCAGACTTTCTGGGGTCAAAGAGAAGTGGAGAGATAGGAATCATCCGGCCGTTAGACATTTCTACCAGCTAAGGAAAGGTATACTCTTTCATATAAGCTATGTGAGGGATTAGGGATGGTGTCTACTGGAATATTTGATCAATAAAGTGGTGTGACACACCCATTTAAGTTACGGACATTTCGGTCCGAGAAACTGCTGCTTGAAGCTAAGGACACTGTCACTTCAGGAAAATGGAACAGAGAATCTGGCGTGTGCTGTCAGTGTGCAAGGATTGTCAGAAGGCAAAGCGCACGACCGTAAATATGCAAGACCCTCTGTTCCCAATTGTTCACAATAGGTTACAACACTTAGCAGCCACAGATGTAATGGGATTGTTACCGAAAACGTGGAGAGGATACAGTTCCGTATTGGTTTTTGTCGAAATGGCATATAAATTTGTGACTTCTACGCCGCTAAAAAAAGGCTACTGGATGGATGGTGTCGCGAGCTCTGTGTGAAGTCTTCCTGTCAAAGGTAGGACATATGAAGAGAATTATCTCTGATAATGGACCACAATACAAGACAGGGTGGAGGACAGAGACGTTAAGAAGAAATAGAACTGAAGCAATGTTTATCTCCTCACAACACCCGAGATCAAATTCGGCCGACCGTGTTACAAAAAGAGTTAGGCAACCTGTGCCGGCTATACTGCCACAAGCAACAAAATAGGTTAAAGAAAGATAAACCTACTTTTATTGCATTTTTCGACTTAACAGAAAGCTTTTGACAATGTTGACTGGAATACTCCCTTTCATATCTTAAAGGTGGCAGTGGTAAAATACAGGTAGCGAAATGCTATCTACAATCTGTACAGAAACTAGATGGCAGTTATAAGAGTCGAGGGGCACGAAAGGGAAGCAACGGTTGAGAAGGGAGTGAGACAGGGTTGTAGGTCATCCCTGATATTATTCAATCTGTATATTGAGCAAGCAGTAAAGGAAACAAAAGAAAAATTTTGAGTAAGAATTAAAATCCATGCAGAAGAAATAAAAACTTTGAAGTTTTCCAACGACATTGTAATTCTATCAGAGACAGCAAAGGACCTGAAAGGGCAGCTGAACGGAATGGACAGTGTCTTGAAAGGGGGATATAAGATGAACATCAACAAAAACGAAACGAGGATAATGGAGTGTAGTCGAATTAAATCAGGTGATGCAGAGGGAATCAGATTAGGAAATGAGACACTTAAATTAGTAGATGAGTTTTGCTATTTGGTCAGCAAAATAACAGAGGCTGGCCGAAGTAGAGAGGATATAAATTGTAGACTGGCTATCGCATGGAAAGCGTTTCTGAGGAAGAGCAATTGTTAACATCGCGAATAGATTTAAGTGTCAGGAAGTCTTTTCTGAAAGAATTTGTATAGTGTAGCCATGTATGAAAGTGAAACGTGGGCGACAAACAGTATAAACAAGAAGAAAATAGACGTTTTCGAAATGTGGTGCTACAGAAGAATGCTGAAGATTAGATGGGTAGATCACATAACTAATGAGGAGGTACTGAATAGAATTGGGGAGAAAAGGAATTTGTGGCACAACTTGACTAGAAGAAGGGATCGGTTGGTAGGACACATTCTGAGGCATCAAGAGATTACCAATTTAGTATTGGCGTGAGGTGTGGAGGGTAAAAATCGTAGAGGGAGACCAAACGATGAATAAACTAAGCAGATTCAGAAGGATGTAGGTTGCAGTAGTTATTCAGAGATGAAGAGGCATGCACAGGATAGAGTAGCATGGAGAGCTGCATCAAACCAGTCTCTGGAATGAAGACCACATCAACAAGTCAGAGCGTCTGCCAATCACTGCGCCATCTATTGACGACACCGCGAGTCTCGTGCGCAACTGGACTCCACGTGATACGGTCGGCCCACCCTCCTGACTGTCAAAACATTTGCCAGTTCCGCTGCTAGCGTCGCAGCTGGACACGTGCACATGGTCACTTCTGTTTTTAAAGTTTCTCGTTACCATTACTGGGATGTACTGTCTCCTGTCAGTCGAAACAATCAAATAGCTAAAGGAGGTTAATTAATCACAGAGACTGACAGAAGAGTACTACCACAATTAGCAAGAGTCAACGACATGCAAGTTCTCAATGGCATCAGGTGAGTAGCACCTGAGAGTAGAGACTTACTGTTCCCTCACCTGTGCAGGATTGTACAACCATGTCACATCCTTTGAATTAGTATTTGCCAAATTACAGCAAGCCAAGTGTCTACACGAAGAGTGCGATGATGTCTGGAGCACCACAGGCTGTCACCACTGCAACCATTGCTACAGCTTCCCTTGTCGCGGTCGCAAAGAGAGACCCACCGACTCTGGTGTACCAAGGGACAACAAAGGACTCAGGAGTGGCACCACGTCGTCTTTTCAGGCGAGTCCAAGTTCCGAATACAGCATCGCGATGGACGTATCTCCCAGTGGAGGCTGCGAAGGGAACAAACGTTGTCAGATTGCTTTCTTCAGTCATACGGTTCCAGCGCCTTTGGGAGCACAACAAGATCAGTTCTGATTCGTGTAGTCACTAATTTGATCAACAGTCGTTATATTTCTGATGTGCTAAGATTGGTGATCGTGCTCTGTCTTCGAGATCTAGATGTCGACATCTTGTTCAAAGACAACACGTGTTGCACATGCTCTGCAGGCTCACTGTTGTCCTCGCCAGCACATTCTCGTAATCACTCACTCACTGAAAACATCTGGTCATGGATTGCCAAGAGACTGGCAAGCTACCATTCACCAGCCTCTATAATTGATGGACTCTGACATACAGTCGAAGCAGCATGGAATGACGTACCAGTATCTGTCATCCAAGCTCAGTTCGACTCCATGCCTAGCCGGATTTGGACCACTGCTGCTCTCGGAGGTGGTACCTCTGTGTACAGTGTGGTAAGAAAGATGGTGGTCGGACTAATCAGTAGAAGAATGTATTTGATAAGTCTAAAACATATGCATACATCATACATGAACAACAGAAAAATGTAATTACAGTTAATAATACGTCCAGCCACTCGTTGTGTCGATAACTGAGTGGCATCTCCGAGGCTTGCTTGAAACCAGCTTTTCCGCGTATTACCGAACGAGGTGGCGTATTGGTTAGCACACTAGACCCGCATTCGGGAGGACGACAGTTCAAACCCGTGTCCGTGATTTCCCTGCATCGATCCAGGCATATGCCGGAATTGTTCCTTTGAAGGGGCACGACAGATTTCCTTTTACGTCCGTCACAATCCGAGCTGTCCCTCAGTGCTGACGGGACATTAAACCCAATATTATTTCCTTTCTTCCTCGTATTCACGTGGAAGAGACCTCCGAATGCGTCAAATTTGCGGTGAAAGCTGTTTCGAAGTGAAGATCTTTGCTCCTTGCAACTTCGTTTTGATGTAATACCGTACATTTTCAATAGAATTAGCGTCAAGTGACTGTTAGGGCAAATCCAGTACTTACACACCTTTTTCCTTTCTGCGCTTGCTGCAAAACATGCTGCCTTTTTCGAATCATTGTCCTCTTGCAGCATCGAATCTTCATTTCTGTCGATGAGATAACGTTTGGCACTCGAAATCAAAGAACTTTGATAAACACGAAGCGTAAGCTACACCGATGTCCCTTCTTGTGTCTCTCTCTTGTTTCAAAGTAAACTATTGCTTTTTGGACACTGCATGAAGGACAAAGGTTTCCTCTGGTTTGTGAAAGAACTAAGGCGATATCTTTTACCGCGCGTGTGTGTGTAAAGCCGATCACGCTCTTATGTAACAGGCTGCCGTAAATTTTGCTCTCTGTATAACTCCTAATCACCTATAAATTTAATAATGTATTTTTCTTACTATACAGTATAAGCACAATAAGCAAAATTTCGTTACGTGCTATCCTCCATGGTGTTACAGTTTTAATGGCCAGCAATGTATTTTATTCCAGAAGAAATTTTTGGATGTCGCGTACTCACTATAACGTGAGCACAATACCTTGTTTGACAATGAGGGAAGTAAGAGCTACAATCTGAAATCCTGATACTGTGATTTCAGTTTCAAACAATAACATGTAACCATTGCGTTTGACTGCTTGCTGCTAGTACCTACCTCAGCTAGCCAGTAAAAATATAAATATCAATCACTGTTACATCTAATGAGGTGTAATTAATCGCTGAACGAGGTATTTTTTTTAAATGAATAAACCTGTGACTGTCAGAAGAGTTTCTTTTTCTCATTAATAACTACGTTGTTTTACGCCGATGGAAAAACTTCCATCCCTAAGACTCCCAAATTTATCTTAATGACTGTAATGCACCAATCAGACGTACAGTAAGATACGTAGATCCAACTATATTTCATACTGTAGGTGTTTGTTGTACAGTTAACGAGCGAGAACTCTTCATAAACCTCTTTGCCATCTTCTTAGAGGCAAATACAGTATGTACAGTAATAATTTCGGCTTCAAAGAGTGTGCTTCATCTAGCCTCCGTATATAGTTTTTATCAGCTGCCAGAGCTTTCTTAGCGCACGTCCAGCAACTGACTTAGGGCACCATTCATGTATCAGTAGTCTCGACCTACGAATGTTGCAATTATCTGCTGCGTAGCTCAAACGACTTCGCTAATTCCGCTGAACCCCGTTTCCTTGTACGGAGCAGTGGAAATTATCTGAGAGTAATTTATGGCACTGGAGCCGCCATCCTAGTTGGAAGTTAACTGTCCGGTCAAGACCTTAGATGGGCGGGTGAACAGAGCCATTTGTCTGCATGACGGCACCCGCTTTGCGTCTTGTTCGTTTTGTAAAGGCGTGCTTCTGATCATTTTTAGTGCCGCAACTTGAATTGCATCTCTGAAAACTTTTGCACAAAAAGCAAGACTGCGTAGCACACTGTCAAATAAATTTTACCTGTTCACAGATTACTGTTTTTCTAGTGGGCACAAAAATTCTCTCATTGTTATCTCAACAATCAGAGCTGTAAATTGTTACCGTAATTTCAATACAGTAGTTTGTAGATAATTATTGGAAACGTGTTGATAGTGTAGTTCAATATACGTGATCACTTTACTCGTTCTTCCACGCTCAGCTGATAGCGCTATGGTTAGGACGCTGAAAGACCGCTACAGCCATTACCTTCTTCCATCCTTCACCGATTGCGCTAATGTTTCGGCTCCAATGACCTCGACGCCAGCGTGACGTTAAAATTTAATCTTCACCTTTTTTTCCGCTTCTAATAAATGGAAATCACTTTTCGGCACCATCCAGTTTGATTAATAATGACTTTCCGTGGAGAATCTAACCAGAATATAGGCCTTAAAAACAACAAATACAGTGGTACTTCCTGGCAGATTAAAACTGTGTACCGGACCGAGACTCGAACTCAGGACCTTTGCCTTTCGCGGGCAAGTGCTCTACCATCTGAGCTACCCAAGCACGACTCACGCCCCGTCCTCACAGCTTTACTTCTGCCAGTACCTCGTCTCCTACCTTCCAAACTTAACAGAAGCTCTCCTGCAAGGTTCGCAGGAGAGATTCTGTTAAGTTTGGAAGGCAGGAGACGAGATTCTGGCAGAAGTGAAGCTGTGAGGACGGGGCGTGAGTAAATACAGTCTTATTTAAAACGGAACATATCCCTTGCCAGTAACAGTTCTAAAAAGTATTTGTACATCATCTGAAGCACATATGAAACCATTTTTGTCTTCTTCACCATACATTTACTTGAGTCGTGGAATAGATGGACACCCACATATTTCAGGATTCTGAATGGATGTGTTCTTCTATATCTCACGAATCCAGGGCATCTTTTATGACAGTTGATGTAAACAATGCTGTCTGTGTGGTCAACGTTTCAGACCGATGTTGCCATTCCGACAGTGTCGCAGCGTTTTGCGTGATGCTGCCGTTTTTCGAGGTTTGGTACACTTTATTATTCTAAATGTTTGGGGCGAAGTGACGATCGTGGAAACAGTCATTTTGACACATCCAGCTCTGGTAAATGGAACGAAGGCTATAATTATCCTTAAACACAAATTGAATACATTCATCTTAAAACCATTGTGTGCCAATGGAGAAGCAGACAATAGTTGAACACTACGGGAGTGAAGTGGAGACTGGGACTTGTTGAGTGAAGAGCTCAACGAAGCTATTCTGGGCACTGGGTGTCGAGTGCTGAATGAAGAGACTTGCCTATTGTAATGTGTCTGATTCAGTCGTATAGGTGATTGATTCTGGGTGGTGGGCGGACACTATATACTTTAATTTCTGAAGGAACTGTATGTTTCCAGAGGTCCGAATGTGATCCACAATAGGACTCTTAACTATTTTTGCTTGTATTACAGACCTGAGAATAGACAGAGTATGAGTCATTATTCTGTGCATTGAATGAGTTAATTTGTGAATCAGCGTGTTGAACCTTTATTGTTTTGAGCTGATGAATATTTCATGTATTCTGATAACGAAATGGACTTAGTTTTTCCTTATCTTTATGACTGTTAAGTTTGGGAATTTTGCTAACATTCTTGTAACGCTCTCAACCTAACTTTACTGCAATTGATAAGAATATTTTTGTCTGTATTTTAATTGAACATTGTACCACCACTTCCCTTTAATTTGAGATGTCTTTTCTCGAATAAACTTTATTCAACATAGTTCTCTGCAGACTACATCAATTAATGGCGTTACAACAGAACCCTTGTTATTAAATTATTCATTTAACTTCTAATTAAGAATTTCTGTGTATTTTATTAAATCGAAATGCTTGTCAATGTATAGATTATCTGACTGCAGGATCACAGCTATAGCCAATTATTTGCAGCGAATTAGCTGTGGAGCATGAAATCAGACATGTACAACTCGACTCTGTGACTACATCGAGCTATTCCTTTTAAACACAGCCGTGCATAACCCAAGTACCTAAGGTACAAGCAATGTCAGGCTAAGAAGCAACTGGTTTTCTCGAATGGACTGCTGTTTAGAAGTACACAAATGGAAACCATTAGGTACAGTCGCAGTTGTGGTTTTATCGTCCAGGTTATGATTCTAATCCCCGTAGAATTGCAGTTATAATTCTAACACTTTACAATATTCTGTGATCCAGGTCCGAAATCTGTTGCATGATGGGCAGTTTGTGTGGTGGCTCTGAGCATAAGACTTTGCAGTAGTTGCGTGCGTGAGGATCGGCAGCAAAAGCTAGATGTGGTGAAGCTCGGCGCGGAACTTCAAGATAGGAGGAGATCGCTACGTAGAGGTGTCCTGAATTCGAGTCTGTAGCGGCCAGCACTAGCGGAGATCTTGACGGTGGCATAGTTGCAGTGGCGGCTACGGCTACAAGTTCATCAGCATCAACACTTCGGGCAGCAGCAGTACAGCAGAAGCAGCCAGCATGACCGATAAGCTAAGTACTTGCGCCAGTGGTGTTATTATGTGTGAACCCGCAGAGTCATCGTCGGTGATGCAGCTTCCAATGATTAAGCAGTCACCCACCGCATGTGGCTCAGATAATGTGAGTGGGACAGTTAGTCCTAAATCTGAACGTGGGTAGTGTTGCCAGAGACGATAGTAATGGGGTAGATAGCCCGAAATCAGGCAAGGGATATATAATGATTCAACGGCATGATTAAAGGAAATTCTATCACATTAGAACTCTAAAGTGAAGGTACTGCGGACAGAAATAAGTTCAATAAAAAAAAAGGTAGGTTCAGAAGAGATAAGTGTAGCAGAAAGTGTAAAAGCTAAGATGAAGAAAATTAAATCGGATATAGAAGGGGTGACTGTTTCGAAATTAGAAGCTATAAGGGCAGGTTTAGGCAAAATTTCTGAGGAGGTTGCTCCGGTTAACACCAGAGGCAATTTGGGAATGCTGCAAGACAAACTGGGTGGAGAAGTGAAAATTTGTATGCAGAGGCAAAATGTGCTTGAGGGCGTGACCAATAAGTCTGTCACACAATTTGTCTGGTAGAGTGGTAGTGTGTGAAAAAGAGGTGGTGCAAAACAGACAGCAGTTGGCAGCAGACATTAATAACAGTTTTGCAGCGGGAACATCAGATTAAAGATTTACAGGCAGAATTAAATGCTTTAGCACCGAATCAGGCTTCTACTGTAATGAGTGTTCATGAGGTAATTCAAGGAAAGACGAAGTGTTCTGGAGATGGTGGGAAACATCCCCATTTGATTTTATTGCTACGTGTAGAGATCGTTTTGTGAGAGGAATGTCGGAAGAGGCAACAGACAAGTTTGCTAAAAGACATCTCGAGGGCAAAGAACAGTCATGGACAAATTTATTGAGTGCTTCATTTATGACTTATGAATTGTTCGAGAGTTGTTTTCTGAACAAATTCTATAGTGAAAACAGACCAAATTTCAAATATGGGAGTGGGTCGATGCGAGATTTTCGTATGCATGAACTAGCTAAGTTGACGCATATAAATGGTCCGCTGGAAGTGTTGACAGAGATTACGATGCTCAAGAGGCGACTACCCGAATTTTTGCGATGCGATTTTGTCCACAGTCTGTCAGATTGCATTGGCAAGTTTTTAGATTTCATTGAGAAACTTGAACAGGCTTTCAAATTCAAGAGGGAAATGGGTACCGGAACGGGAATTATAATTCAAAAAAATGTTCAAATGTGTGAAATCTTATGGGACTTAACTGCTAAGGTTGTCAGTCCCTAAGCTTACACACTACTTAACCTAAATTATCCTAAGGACACACATACACACACACACACACACACACACACACACACACACACACACACACACACACACACCCATGCCCGAGGGAGGACTCGAACCTCCGCCGGGACCAGTCCGTGACGGCAGCGCCCCAGACCGCTCGGCTAATCCCGCGCGACAATTATAATTATCATCAAAATTGTCATCACCATAATAATAACTTCCACAGTAGATATGGTTGTGTGTGTGTGTGTGTGTGTGTGTGTGTGTTTTTCGATCTTATGGACACCCAACAGCGAGGTCGTCAGCGCCCTTACACTTACCAAAACAAACGAATGGGGGGAAGTGGGAACGGGAACTTTCATAAAGAAGATTTGAAGAGCAGGAGCCTCACAAAATGCAAACACAAAATACGAGGTCGGGAAATTAGAGATCGACGCATCTCAGTTCCGGATGTGGTGAAATACACCGGTTTTGAAAAGGACACGTTATTTTAACAATTCTGTGGGTGTCGAAAGATGCCTCAAATGTTGGAGATGGAGAATACTAGAAATAAAAATAGAATGGAGAATAATTTTAAACAGCGCAATCATAAAGAGGGCGCAAGAAGTATTGTAAAACGTGTTGAGACATTCGATAATGATGATATGGGGCTGAAGAATTTATTTGGTGAAGGGGAAGACAATGATGGAATGAATGTATGTTTTCTCAGACATTCTGTGATCAAAATAATGACAGAGGTGGATCTGAAATTCGTGGAGGTGAAATGTATAACGAATTCTAATGAGGCACTAGTCAGTAGCAACAATTGTAGTAATGTAAGTGAAAGCAGTGAAGACTACTTTGCATCGGAGAAATTAGATGAAGCTATCTGTGAAGGCGGAGAAGCAGTAGGTTCGTCAGCTGGAGATGAACTTTGTGGTATACCGACGGAAATGTGTGAAAGTATTTGTGAAGGCAGCGTCAACTGGTGACGAATTTTATTACGCTACTGGCCATTAAAATTGCTACACCAAGAAGAAATGCAGATGATAAACGGGTATTCATTTGACAAATATATTATACTAGAACTGGCATGTGATTACATTTTCACGCTATTTGGGTGCATAGATTCCGAGAAATCAGTACCCAGAACAACCACCTCTGGCCGTAATAACGGCCTTGATACGCCTGGGCATTGAGTCACAGCTTGGATGGCGTGTACAGGTACAGCTGTCCATGCAGCTTCAACACGATAACACAGTTCATCACGAGTAGTGACTGGCGTATTGTGACGAGCCAGTTGCTCGGCCACCATTGACCAGACGTTTTCAGTTGGTGAGAGATGTGGAGAATGTGCTGGTCAGGGCAGCAGTTGAACATTTTCTGTATCCAGAAAGGCTCGTACAGGACCTGCAACATGCGCTCGTGCATTATCCTGAGGAAATGTAGGATTTCGCAGGGATCGAATGAAGGATAGAGCCACGGGTCGTAACACATCTGAAATGTAACGTCCACTGTTCAAAGTGCCGTCAATGCGAACAAGAGGTGACCGAGACGTGTAACCAATGGCTCCACATACCATCACGCCGGGTGGTACGCCAGTATGGCGATGACGAATACAAGCTTCCAATGTGCGTTCACCGCGATGTCGCCAAACACGGATGCGACCATCATGATGCTGTAAACAGAACCTGGATTCATCCGAAAAAATGACGTTTTGCCATTCGTGAACCCAGGTTCGTCGTTGAGTACACCATCGCAGGCGCTCCTGTCTGTGATGCAGCGTCAAGGGTAACCGCAGCCATGGTCTCCGAGCTGATAGTCCATGCTGCTGCAAACGTCGTCGAACTTTTCGTGCAGATGGTTGTTGTCTTGCAAACGTCCCCATCTGTTGACTCAGGGATCGAGACGTGGCTGCACTATCCGTTACAGCCATGCGGATAAGATGCTAGTGATACGAGGCCGCTGGGATCCAGCACGACGTTCTGTATTACCCTCCTGAACCCGCCGATTCCATCTTCTGCTAACAGTCATTGGATCTCGACCAACGCGAGCAGCAATGTCGCGATACGATAAACCGCAATCGCAATAGGCTACAATCCGACCTTTATTAAAGTCGGAAACGTGATGGTACGCATATCTCCTCCTTACACGAGGCATTACAACAACGTTTCACCAGGCAACGCCGGTCAACTGCTGCTTGTGTATGAGAAATCGGTTGGAAACTTTCCTCATGTCAGCACGTTGTAGGTGTCGCCACTGGCGCCAACCTAGTGTGAATGCTCAGAAAAGCTAATCATTTGCATATCACAGCATCTTCTTCCTGTCGGTTAAATTTCGCGTCTGTAGCACGTCATCTTCGTGGTGTAGCAATTTTAATGGCTAGTAGTGTATGTATCGGTGAAAGTAGGTGATTTATTGCTAAAGAGATGAAAACTTGATGTTTTAGTGGCTGAAATTGCGAAAGCTGAGGCTACTGATTTAGATATCTCGGAGGAAGGAGTTTGTGCATTTATTTCTGTTGGTGGAAGTGAACTAGCGACTCTCGATGAAAGCATGAATTACGAGTGGATGTGGAAGAATGAATGTGAAAGTAATGAATTAGGTAATCGATCAGAATCCGAAGTGTCGGAGAAATCTGAGAGGAGCGAAAATGTAAGGGAGACTGAAGTAATTACGAATTGGGCGGAATTCGAGAGCATACTAGCATTGGCGAAAAAAGTTTATAAGCGACAACGGTGGGAGAGTTGCACCATATGAAAGAAGAGTGGCATTTGTATTAATATAGATGTGTAAATAAGTGTATTTTCATGTGTAATTTTAAGAATTTTGGAGATCTTTCTGTTTTGTGTAAGGAGTAATTTCGTAAATTTAAGATGTAAGTAATAAAGAATGTAGGCGCAATTTAGTGCAACGAATGGGTAAGTACTGGCCACACAAATGTGGGTGCGAGGAGGTCGGCAGAAATTAAATAAGTTTCATCATTTACGAAAGAGAGAAATATAAATGGTACTGCACAAAAGATTTGGGGTCATTTATATACATTACTTGTAGCATTTTGGATGTCCTTCTCGTGTATTATGCATAGTTTATTTATAATTATTGTTCGCACAAATTTTGGTACCTGGTGATCATCAGACGTCATTGAAATTTTAATTGCTTGTGGGAGTAACACGTATCGTTATGTGCAAAGTATGAGTTAAGTTTTTGAGCGTGTATTTCGTTGGATTTACTCCAAAATATATGTTATTTTGGAAGTGTTCTGAATACATTTGTATGTAAAACTATGGGGACAATTCATAAAATGTTTGAGTATAAAATCTTGGGATAGCTGGTATTTTATTGGAAATAGGAGTGAACATTTGCTAATTATATGATATTGAAAGGAAAGTTATATAGGTCATTTCTACATAGGATAGTATTAGTTCAAAGTCTTTAATTAGATGTGGTAAAACTGTAGATAAATTATAAAAAGTTAGTTGATTTATGGTGTTGATCGAGTTTTATTGTTCTGCAGTGGGAAGATGTAAAAAATTTTATAACTGTCGACTGGAATCAAATGCGTTTTGCCTGTGTTACAAATCAGGTTTTGCTTGCTGTCTTGTTTGTGAATGTATTGATTCCTCTGAGGAGGGCGTTCGTAGCCTGATCTATGGATATTCGGAAAGTCATATGATTATCGTTACCTAAATCACAGTCATATTTCGACAGATACCATCCTTCAGTACTGACGGTGACTGCAGATTGACGCATGTTTCGGCGCAGAACATAGCCAAGGGTATCATAAATTTCGGCAAGGGCAGCTGTACTGCGAACCACCTGAACTTCGGCACCAGAACACGATCGTGTACTGTGTTTGTGCTGTGAAGTACTATAATGTAGTCAAAGCAAACCATTTGAACTTCGGCGCCAGAATATGAATTGTGTGCAGTGTTTGTATTGGTGAAGTGCTACGATGTAGTAATAGGAAAAAAGAAAAGTGCTACAAATGGGTGCAAAAGCGCGAAAAGCGTTTCAAAAGAGCGATCTGACTTGTGAGTTAATTCAAATTTATGAGTTTATTTTGGCATTACTTATGTTACATTTGGAAAATTTAAGCCAGTAATATGACATATCCTAGGAGCTACAAGCTGTTCCATACAGCACCACAAAAATAACTCTTTTTGTTCTGATATGTAAGTATGGTACTTCATTTGTTATGTTATGTACATATTTGCTAGGTTATGTATGTCAAATTTGGAATGACTTAATATGCGAAAATAACCAGATAATGTCCCACGTTAAGTGGAGGTATGTAACGTTACGAGTATATAGGTGAGTTATTTGTCCACTGAGGCCTAGTATTGAGGAGAAATGAATTTGTTGCGTGGCTGAAAGCTAGTGGGCCCAGGGCACAGGGCGTGGCGAGGCCAGCCTGGCAAGTTGACGGTTTCCAGTCACTCAGGTGCAGAGACAACCAGCGTCACCGGGAATGGGTCAATTCCAACGCTGGCAATTTGGACGGCTGTGGCTTGCATTGTCCTTATGCAACAGATAATCCCCCTGACAAAGGTGGAGCCTCAGACAATCTTAAAGATGGGTAAGTTACAGCTCTCTGAACTTCGTCAGTAAGTCAGACTCATATATTAAAGCGAATATGAATACATCTGCGATCTCAGAAAAATGAGGCACAACAACACTTAAATACCTTTAAAACAACAGAAGTTAATATGACTTCAACAACTGTTATCTCAGCATTGCACTACAGCCGGTCGCTGTCGCCGAGCGGTTCTAGGCGCTTCTGTCCGGAACCGCACTGCTGCTACGATCGCAGGTTCGAATCCTGCCTCTGGCATGGATGTGTGTGGTGTCGTTAGGTTAGTTACGTTTAAGTAGTTCTAAATCTAGGGGACTGATGACCTCAGATGTTAAGTCCCATAGTGCTTAGAGCCATTTGAATCATTGCACTACAGCTATCATCTCTGAAAGCTACACATCTACCGCTATTTTATTTATTGATTCACGACCCCTTTTATATCTTTTTCATTATGCAAATATTTCTCAGGACATTGTATTCACCAAATGAACATGGCGTGAATACCTCATATTTTGTCATACTTGTGTATTTATGTAATAAACAGTTTACTGTTTTGCTAGTAAGTTTATTTAAATGTTGATTGCAAGTGCTATTGAAAATCTGTGCTAATTTAAAAGTGGTCAATTGCATATGTTAGCGGACACCACAATTAAAAAGATAACCGGAATACGCCTCTGTGAAGAAGACAATTGTTTCAATAATATGTAACAAGATTCTGTTGTCATTTATCGTGAGCACAAATGCACAAGAATATTTGGCCTACTTGTGTACTCACAAACTTTATTTATAATTGTTGTAAATTATGTGACAGAATGTGTATAACATTTCTTTATTTAAATATTGTTGTAATAGTTTCGTGTGGGGAAAGTGGTCAAGCTGAATCAAATCGTGTCTGTAGAGCTTAAAGACGATGTATTTTTGGTGGGGATGGTCTTCAGTCAATGGAGAAGCAGACAGCAGAGGAACACTACGGTAGTCAAATGGAGATTGGGACTTTTTGAGTGAAGAGCTCGAGGGAGCTATTCTGGACACTGGGTATCGAGTGCTGTAAGAAGACAGACCTGCCTATTGTAATGTGTGTGATTCAGTTATATAGGTGACTGACTCTGGGAGGTGAACGGACACTACATATTCTAGGTTCTGAAGGAACTTTATATTTAGAGAGGTCCGTATGTGCTCCAAAACAGGGTCCTTAACTATTTACGCTTGTATTGCAGAACTGAGAATCGATAGAGTATAACTTAATGTTCTGTGCGTTGTGGTGTTCATTTGTGAATCATCATTTTCAACTCTGAAGTGGTTCGAGCTGATGAATATTTCATGTATCCTGATTATGAAAGTGACTTAGTTTTTGCATATCTTTGACTATTTAGTTTGAGGATTTTGCTGCCGTTCTTGTAACGCTCTCAATGTAACTTTACTGTATTTGATAAGGGTATTTTTGTATTTTAATATGAATATCGTAGCACCACTTCCCTCTTACTTGAGCTATCTTTTCTTGAATAGACTTTATTCAATATAACTCTCTGTAGACTACGTGAATTACCGACTTTAGAATAGAAGCCTTGTTATTAAATTATTCCTTTAACTTTTAATTTGTATTTCTGTGTATTTTATTAACTTGCAATGCTTGCCTATTCATAGATTATGTGACTGCAGCATCACAACTGCAGGTTATTATTTGCAGCGAATTAGTTGTGGGACATGAACGTAGACATGCACAGCTCGACCTATGACTGCATTGAGCTATTCCTTTTAAAGAGAGCCATGCATAGCACAAGTACCTAACGTACAAGCTATACCAGGCTAAGTCGCAACTGGTTTTCTCGAATGGACTGCTGTTAACTGTTAGACACGGTCACAAATTTTATGCCTTCATTCTTCTTAGAGCAATCGATCATGGTGGTAGGAGTTAACTCATTAAACTGCCGTGGACTGTACTTGCAATAAAATTCATTGCTGTCATAGTAGGTAGAATAAAATCTTACATACATGTGATGCAGTAGACATATATTGGTACAATCCCAGTCATGCTGTAGATTATCGTGTGAGTGAACTACAGAAATCAGAAAATTCTAGCATTGGTTAGTTTACGATAGCCAAATATGCTTGAATCCTGTTTCATATTTCCGCTCCTGCCTGTCTGCATTGCCAGAATAATGACTTCAGGCATTTCTAGCTGAACTGCTGTTTTAACAGTGGCAGCTGCTGTGTAAGAGCACAAGATCATGTAAACACCCTGACTCTCATACCTTGCGGATTTGTTGGTTATTTTTCTTTGGATGCTATTAAACATAACATAGATGCTGCAATTGAATCTACCGCGCTACTATTCCTCTAGAGTCCGTGAAATTTCGCATCAGGGTCGCGAGCATACCTACAGTTGAGCACGTTTTAAGGAGCTGTTGCACATGCCCAACTCGCATGGCGTAATAGCCTTACAGGCCAAATACTTACCTACTTGATAAGCAATGTGCACGGTTCACGATGCCACTCAACTAGAAGTTTACTTCAGTGCCACCAGGTGGTAGCACACTGCAGCAGACTTTTAGGCTCGTTTCACACTGGGACACTTGTGACGGTCACCGGTGACGGTCACCGGTGATTGTGGCGAACACTCCTGGGTCACTGGTGTCCCACACTGCAGCTGTTGCCAACTGATTAGTTGGTGAAATGGACTCGAGCGAGGAGGAACTGTTGTTAGTACTTGTAATGAGGAGGAGGAGGAAGAGGAGGAGAATGAAGACAAAACGTTCATTCACATACATCCACTGCTACGTGATCGGCTGGAGACGATCTGAGAAGAAGTTTTTTCAGTATTTTCGAATTTCAAAAACTTCATTTGATGAACTACTAGAAAATGTGAAAGAAGCAATCACAGGAAAAGACACTATACTAAGGAAGGCTATCCCACCACAAGAAAAACTTGCTCTTACATTAAGGTAGGTACTGTAGTATTATTTTATTGACAGCACATTTTACAGGTTTTAACTGGTATTAATATACATTACAAAATATTGTAAAACTTTCACTGATAGTTTTAAGTTTATTGTTTCTCTGCCTGTGCTGTTGAAAAGTATATTAAGGACTCGTCACTGTACTCGGAGGCCGCTGGCGAGCACACAGCTGGTAACTGATCGGACAACCTCGACTGTCCTCCAGTGTAGCCTCGAACTGTTCCATGATATGCACGGTCGTGATGCGGATCCCCCGTAGCGTAATTTGGTAACGGCGCAAATCCTATTTGGGACGAAGAGGAAGCAGAAGCGCTGTAATATTGTTGGGCATTAATAATGACATTCATCAAATCTGATTTCACTTTCAATCTTGCATGACTGGGTAATTTTTTTAATTCAGGTACTAAAGACTGCATAAACAAGCTATCTTCTTCGGC
The DNA here is from genome assembly GCF_021461385.2 of Schistocerca piceifrons. Classification (NCBI taxonomy): domain Eukaryota; kingdom Metazoa; phylum Arthropoda; class Insecta; order Orthoptera; family Acrididae; genus Schistocerca; species Schistocerca piceifrons. Next base: position 417,682,703 of record NC_060149.1, on the reverse strand, counting down.
TTGCTGTGATGAATTGTCTTTTCTGGCGTACTTTTCCTTCAAAATGTTATATAGGATATCTTCTTCTTCAAGACTCTTCTTTTCACGTGGCCTTTTTTGCCGTCGCTCAGCAGTTTTTTTCACGTGCCTCCTGCTCTAAATTTTCTCCTTCATCAAACTCATTTCTGTCTTCATCATCATCACTGTCAATACTAGAAGTAGTGTTCTTACAGTCAGTTGTTAGGAATCGCAGCTGATCGAAGTAGATATACTTCTTCCTACCAGTTGCTGCAGAACCACTCTTTTTCTGTTTTTTGCCTTAATGACTCTCTGGTATAACTGGCCCTTAAGCTCTTCCATTTCCTTTGAAGGATTGCCCCTGCAACAAACAAAAACCACCATAGTATTGTAATATCTAATATATAAAACTGAATGTTTGTTTGGTTTTGTTCGTATTTTATGCGCAGCCGTACCGTTCATCCAATTGCGATGAAACTTTGTCACTTGCGCGAAAGTTGTAGGCATAGTACAATTATTAACATTTATTAAAATTATAGGTGCCGGGTGTTTCAGCTGGTTATCTATAATGTCTACGTGTACGTGCGTGTGTATGCTTGTGTGTAACCTGCATAATTTTGTAGTTTTGCTCCATATGCTTTATCTTTTTTTTTTACGGGTACTTGGGGGCCGGATCATCCATGATGGACTTACATTTTCAGTACAGAATTGGAGTATCTACTATCTCGTATATTATACGAGACGTTTGCTCTGCCATATGGCATAAAATGAAGTCAAAATGTTTTCCCGACCTCTCGAAAGATCTATGGCTTGCCTCAGCTGAAGGATTCCATAAGAGGGCCAACTTTCCTCATTGTGTGGGTGCAGTGGACGGGAAGCACATCAGAATTGTAAAACCCACTTCCAGTGGTTCACTCTACTATAATTATAAGAACTATTTTTCCATTCTGTTGTTAGCTGTTTGTGATTCGACGTACAAATTCTTATTTATAGGCGTTGGAGCATATGGGAAATCGTCCGACTCAACTGTGTTTCGTAATACAGTGTTAAATAATAAACTACAAGATGGTACGCTAGATTTACCTGCACCAAAACAACTGTCATTATCGTTTGAAAGACCTATGCCATTCATGTTAGTAGGAGATGAAGGTTTCGGATTGTCAAAATTCATTTTGCGCCCTTATGGTGGAAAGTATTTAGACATTAAAAAACGTGTGTTCAACTATAGACTGTGCAGAGCTAGAAGGTACATCGAGTGTACTTTTGGAATTCTTGCAAACAAGTGGCGCATTTTCTATCGACCACTGGATGTTAAATTAGATTTGGCAGAGTCTGTTGTGAAGACATGTTGCCTCCTCCATAACTTGGTGCGTGATCGTGATGGAATACAGTTTGAGGATACGTTAACTATTCAGGGATTGCAGGACATGTCACCTTGCTTGGTCCGTGGAGGAAATATTGCGAACGGTAACAGAGAAGATTTCGCAAACTACTTCATCAGCCCTGAAGGCGAAGTGCCATGGCAGCTGCAAAAAATCTAAGTGCTAGAAATGTTATCTGAACATTAATGTCGTTAGGCCTAAATGTTCATTGGAATTGTATTTGAAATGTGCAGTGTTCAATTATTACCATGTTAACTGTAACAAACCATACTGTTGCGTTCACTGAACTGATTAAAACTTGCAATTAAAATTATAATTACAATGCACTTTTTTGTATTACAGTTGTGTGTACCTAATTGAACAGAACCCAAGCACGAGCACTGTTCTCATTCGGGTGTCAAAAACTTGTAAGTCAATAGTATTATGGTAAACAAATAAAATTCATTATTATAGTAACAATATATGCGTAAATTATTGTTGTTCTGAATAATATTTTAACTGTATTTTTCGGACCATAAGGTGGAGCGCCTTATTAGACTACGAAAAGACGTACCCTTAATTTTGTTATGAAAATGTTGAAATAAAACTATTTATTTTACTTTACTTTCATTCGCCCTGTAGGGGTGAGAACATGGTTTCTGCGCTCATCCATTTTGTCCATTCTTCTCGCATTGAGACTGTATAACAGTACACTTACTATTGGTAATGCAAAAGAAAAGGGGTGAGGGATAGCATTCTCCTTGTAGGTTATTAACCTCGTAGCCTCGTACAGGGGTAGAAAATATATTTCGCTATTCTTGTGGTCCGAAAAATACGGCATTAAAGTGAAAAAAGAATATAGAACTTACCAATTTTGTTTCTTTCATCTATGCTCTTTTCATCGAAATCAGGCTCAAACTTCGTAATAATTTCTTGCCACGCTTTCATTTTCATGACTTTGTTACTGTAGTCATCGCTTTTCATATCCCAAATAACCGGACGACTTTCCACTTCACTTATAAAATCTTCTGTGTTGATGAACTCTAAACTCATGGCTGCACTGTGTGGAGAACCACTGGGCTCAGCAACGGCTGCCTGTCTGTTGGCAACTCTGCACTGCTGTGTCTGTGATCGGTGTCCCAGTGTGAACACTCCAATACAAGCTAATGCATGTCCGGCGGTGACCGCAGCGAACACTGTCGGTGTCCGTCACATGTGGCGAGGGTGAGTCACTGCCGGGTCTCCGTGACTCGGTGACTCAGTGCAGTGTCCCGGTGTGAAAGCTCCAATTCAAACGAATGTATCTCTATCAGTGACCTTCACCGGGGACCGTCAAAAGTGTCCCAGTGTGAAACGAGCCTTATGCTCGTTCAGTTGACATAAATCCTGCTAGGTTCAAAAATGGCTCTGAGCACTATGCGACTTAACTTCTGAGGTCATCAGTCGCCTAGAACTTAGAACTAATTAAATCTAACTATCCTAAAGACATCACACACATCCATCCCCGAGGCAGGATTCGAACCTGCGACCGTAGCGGTCACGCGGTTCCAGACTGAAGCGCCTTTAACCGCACGGCCACACCGGCCGGCCTCCTGCTAGGTGATAGCACACTGCCGGCCGAAGTGGCCGTGCGGTTAAAGGCGCTTCAGTCTGGAACCGCAAGACCGCTACGGTCGTAGGTTCGAATCCTGCCTCGGGCATGGATGTTTGTGATGTCCTTAGGTTAGTTAGGTTTAATTAGTTCTAAGTTCTAGGGGACTAATGACCTCAGCAGTTGAGTCCCATAGTGCTCAGAGCCATTTGAACCATTTGATAGCACACTCTTCAGATAGGCTAATTCACTCAGTATATACCGCAGTAAAATTAGATCGGACGTCAGTATATACATGTTAAAGTTGTATAGACAGTAAACCTATTTTGTGGGTTTTTGAATGAGTTATAGTTATGAACTTTATCATACAATAATCCATTTGGGGCGCTGAGAATAACAAGAGCCTAAAGCACACCACCATCCATTGTGCGATTATAGCATTTATTCATGCATCTGAAATCTGTTGATCTTATGGTGAGTCAGGTTCATCTTTTCTGTAGGCCCACATTGTATATATGAAAATTTACGAAAAGTTGTATCACTGGTTTCTCTGATATTCACTTTAAATGTGAATTGATAGAGGTGTACTTTAGGCCCTTATGGATGTCAGCGCCTCTTTTGTGTTCCAGTCAAGTGACCATGTCGGTAGACATTAATACTTTAGTTTAATCATTTGTGTTGAAAGTTGGTTGTTCACTGTGTGGGAATCGGCATTCGTGTGCAGTGTAAACATGAACTACACTCATAAATTAAGGATAATTCTGATACATGGGAGGCCGACGGTTCAATCCCGCCTCCGGCCATCCTGATTTAGGTTTTCCGTGATTTCCCTAAATCGATCGAGGCAAATGCCGGGATGGTTCCTTTGAAAGGGCACGGCCGACTTCCTTCCCCATCCTTCCCTAATCCGATGAGACCGATGACCTCGCTGTTTGGTCTCTTTCCCCCAAACAGCCCAACCCTGATACATGGTGAAACAACGCTCTAGCGGGCGGTTTGAAGATTTAAATCATCTCGGGGTATTACCATGCTGTGCATTTGACCTGCGGTCGTCGCATGGTGGCGCTGACAGCAGTCCACATATGCAGAGGTGTGTTGGTGCAAGGCAAGTCAGAGTGCGGTGCAGCGAGTAGGTATGCAGACGTTTTAAACGTGCTAATGGTGACTTTATGTTGAAAATGGGGTAGAATACTAGGGCGACTGGGGGCTGCTCAAACACAGCAGGTCACAGCACGGGCCCTCCGTGTGCCACAAAGTGTGATGTCAAGATTATGGCAACGATTCCAGCAGACAGGAAACGTGTGCAGGCGCTACAATACGGGACGTCCACAGTGTAAAACACCTCAAGAAGGCCGATATCTCACCATCAGTGCCCGCAGACGGCCACGGAGTACTGCAGGTACCCTTGCTCGGGATCTTACCGCAGCCACTGGACCAGTTGTCTCCAGACATATACTCTACAGAAGACTGAACAGACATGGTTTATTCGCTCAGAGACCTGCAAGGTGCATTCCACTGACCCCTGTTCACAGGAGAGCCCGTAAAGCCTGGTGTCAAGAACACAGTACATGGTCATTGGAACAGTGGTCCCAGGTTATGTTCATGGACGAGTCCAGGTATAGTCTGAACAGTGATTCTCGCCGGGTTTTCATCTGGCGTGAACCAGGAACCAGATAACACCTTAATGTCCTTGAAAGGGACCTGTATGGAGGTCGTGGTTTGATGGTGTGGGGTGGGATTATGATTGGTGCACGTACACTCCTGCATGTCTTTGACAGGGGAACTACAACAGGTCAGGTGTATCGGGACGTCATTTTGCACCAGTATGTCCGCCTTTTCACGGGTGCAGTGGGTCCCACCTTCCTCCTGATGGATGATAACGCACGGCCCCACCGAGCTGCCATCGTGGAGGAGTACCTTGAAACAGAAGATATCAGGCGAATGGAGTGGTCTACCTGTTCTCCAGACCTAAACCCCATTGAGCACGTCTGGGATGCTCTCGGTCGATGTATTGCTGCACGTCTTCAAACCCCTACGACACTACAGGAGCTCCGACAGGCACTGGTGCAAGAATGGGAGGCTATACCCCAGCTGCTGCTCGACCACCTGATTCAGAGTACGCCAACCCGTTGTGCGGCGCCGGCCAATGTGGCCGATCGGTTCTAGGCACTTCAGTCTGGAACCGCCCGATCGCTATGGTCGCAGGTTCGAATCTTGCCTCGGGCATGGATGTGATGTCCTTACGTTAGTTAAGTTTAAGCAGTTCTAAGTTCTAGGGGACTGATGACCTCCCATAGTGCTCAGACCCATTTGAACAGTTGTGCGGCCTGCGTACATGTGCATGGTGATCATATCCCATATTGATGTCGGGGTACATGCGCAAGAAACAGTGACGTTTTGTAGTATATATGTTTCGGGACGGTTTTCTCAACTTATCATCAATGCCGTGGACGTACAGATCTGTGTCGTGTGTGTTCCCTATGTGGCTCTGCTATTAGCGCCAGTTTTGTGTAGTGCCACGTTGTGTGGCACCACAGTCTGCAATTATCCTTAAATTATGAGCATGAGTGTATAATGATCTAGTTTAAATACTAACAGAAGGATAAAGCTGTGAGGACAGGTAAGTCATACTTGGGTAGCTCAGTCGGTAGAGCACTTGCCCGTGAAGGCAAAGGTCCCAAGCTGGAGTCTCAGTCCTGCACACAGCTTTAATCTGCCAAACGCCCACTCCATTGCAGAGTATCTCCTTCTAGAAATAGAAAAGTAAATTACCAGGCAAAGTTAGCCGCAGAGGAATTAGAACAGAGCCTTTGATCAAGAGAGTGATGAAATGAAATAAGTGTCACTGAAAGCAAACATTTAATAAGGAAGTGTACAGTTGACACAAGTTGTTGTGTGGGTGCACCGTAAGAATATTTTATTATCCACCCATAAGTAAATGCTACTGATACATCTGTTAGAGATCTTGTACATTTTTCCGAAAAATGGAGAAGCACGAAAATTTCCACTTACACAAAAATGCGAAGCGGAGAGTTGCAAAAGCTTACACATTATTTCGTTATTGTCATAAACTGCCCTTAATTATGTACAAAACAACAAAATTCCACAAAAGCAATTCTTTCTTTTCTCAGATAAGTTATTATTATTATTATTGGCAATGACTGTAATTGTATAAACTTTTTGGTAAGCATAAGTGTTATACAGCAGATGCTATTAATTTCACACTCTCAGATTTATCTGATTCTAAAAGTTTTGTGTATACTCACGACCCCCACTGCATTTTAATGAATCATGTCCGTTAGGGTGTCATCAGGAAATTGGATATTCATACAGCTCCCATGACCAGGAACTTAATGGTAGCTGGATACCTACATTCAATACACATAGATATTTAAGATGCTCCTCGACAGTTGCAGAAGTATGGAGCATTTTCCACGCCAGTTTATCCAATAGAATTTTATTCCTACTTCGTGTTCTCCTTGAATGTATTGGTTATTATTCATCGGACTTTGAACCAGTCTCATATATTGTTCAGCATTTGCGATGATGTCTGTCATCCTGAAAGAACCCCATAAACATTTTGACTGGGATACACACACAAAAGCGATTACTTATCAATCCATCTACGACACATCATGCATTTTGTAGACCGTCCAAGACTGAAGCTGATACTAAAACGTATGTTTTGAGGATTGATGTGATTCCAATATTTCTAATGCAGTCACACACTTCCATTAAGTCTGTGTCTTATTTCTTGAAACAGAAAGACGAACGCATTACATGTAAGTCGTGATGCTACTGCTGTAGAGCTTCCATCCTTCTTCATAAATATTCCTTCCATGTGTAGGAAACTGTTTGACTGAACTGTTAAATTATCTTAGTGTTGAATAAGAATCCTTATCACGTCATTATTATTACGTGTCAGTGAAGCAAATGGTTTGTGGAAGAAGTATTTCTGGCAAGCGATTTGCTTATCATGTTTAACTGGAACTGTTATATCGCGTGATGTCATTATGCAGATTCAATCCTATCATTATAAGGAACTTGTAATTCTCCTGAGTTATCACGTTGCGCTTTTGCTGCAATGTGGTGGACTGATAGACGTGTGTGTCGGTTTTTACCTTATACTCATTCTGCTGCTTCAGGTGAGGACACACCATGATTTCTTCTCCTCAAAAATCAACTAGATTCCCGTCCCGCTGTGTGCATCTGTTTTCTACATTATACCCATGCTGGTGCTTCAAGTGAGGACATACCATGATTTCCTCTTCTGGAAAATCAACAAGATTCCTGTCCTGATTCACAGTGTTCAACTCAGGATAATCTAATGTCTGAATAGTCACTGGGAGATATAATGGACTGTTGGGAACGTCAGCGAGTTAGTATCCTGGTCCCACAGTAGGAAAGAACCCATAGATCGTATGTATTAGTTGGTCATTCATATATGAATTCGAACTGATATTACACTCAGCGCAAATCGTACTAAATGGAAATATATCCACTGTTTTATTCGACTTGTAAATTTTCTCAGTGCTGTTAGCCAAAATTTGGCACCTCAAGAAACCGAGTATTTATCCTATTGAGCTTCCAGGTTCAAGTCTAATGTATGTTTTGTTATTTCTATCTCTGACTCGATACAATTTTGAACGAGACTCCGCCGATCAGGTAACATGTTTCTAGTTATCAACAGTCCAACGCCGATGTTGACTGGCCCAGGCGAGGAGTAAAGCTTTGTGTCGTGCAGTCCTCAAGAGTGCATGAATGGGCCTTAGGCTCTGAAAGCCCATAACGATTATGTTTCTTTGAATGGTTCGCACGGTGACACTTGTTGATGGCCCAGTATTGAAATCTGCAGCAATTTTCGGAAGGGTTGCACTTCTATCACGTTGATCAATTCTCTTCAGTCGTCGTTGGTCCCGTTCTTGCAGGATCTTTTTCCGGCCGCAGCAACGTCGATAATTTGATGTTGTACCGGATTCCTGATATTCACGGTGCACTCGTGAAATGGTGGTAAGGGAAAATCCCCACTTCATCGGTACCTCGGAGATGGTGTGTCCCATCGCTTGTGCGCCGACTATAGTACCACGTTCAAACTTAGTAAAATCTTGATAACCTGCCATTGTAGCAGCAGTTAACGATCTAACAACTGCCTCAGACACTTGTTACCTTATATAGGCGTCGCCGACCGCAGTGCCTCATTCTGCCCGTGTAGATATCTCTGTACTTACGCATGCCTATACCAGTTTCTTTGGCATTTCAGTGTATTTGAAGTACTTCACACGTATTTGTACATACATTTCACCTGTATCTCTAGCAAATTACGCCCTGCAGTTTCATTCTCACGTAGCTCAATGTTTAAGACGTCGTATCTCCTGTACTGTGTGCTGTATAATGATATAATTTTGCAGGTACAATCAGTAGTATATGTGGCTACTGTCTACGACAAGTTTTGTGGATAGAGTACGAAGTAATGAAGTAATAAATTAAAACGTCATGCTTGATGTGGCATTTTTTCACGCTTCTTACAGTTTAGCACGTCAGATCTCCTAAACTATCTCATACAGTGATATATTTTTCTAGACACATTCAGCCGCATATGTGGGTACTGTCTACGAAATGTGTTGCGAATACAGGTATTAGTAAAGGAGTAATAAATTGTCATGAATGGTGCAATAGTATTTGACGTCATATTTCCTGAATTGTATGTTGTACAATGATATATTTTCGTAAGTACATTCAGCGACATATTTGGAAACTGTTTGTGAAATGTGTTGTGAATAGAGTTAGCAGTAAAGAAGTAATAAATTGAAACGTCATGCATGATGCGACAATTTTTCACGTATCTCAGTGTTTATGACGTCATATCTCCTAAACTATGTGACGTACATGGATACAATTTTGCTGGTAGATTCAATGGTACAGTGAATACTGTCTGCAAAATATCCCATGGATAAAGTTAACAGTAAACAAGTAATAGATGAAAATGTCATGCTTCATGCGGCATTTTTATTGTATGAACAGCGAAAATGTAGGAAGCGATAAACTTTTTTCCTGTCGTTGTGAGGATTGTCAGCGAGAAAAAGCTTCATAAAGGTTTGAAATTATGTGTAATGTGTGTTGCAAGTTACTAAGTGCTCTCACTCTCACATAGTGGATGAATAAAATCTGGTTATTCGCGCGTCGTGGACTACAATGCATTTTCACCCCCACCCCTTTGGTGGGTTGGTGGTTCTTACACCCAAATCTATTCTTTCCAGACAGTAACTGATACGTGTACCAAGTATGGTTGAAATCGATCCAGTGACTTGGGAAGAGAAGTGGAAGACCCACACATACCTACATAGGACACAGCCATTTTTAATACTTTGGATTAAGAGCACACACGCAGCTCTTAACTGTTTTTTTATTTATAAATCATTACGTATAGCAGGGTATATGAACATACTTAAATAAGTTCACACATTTCTGTATGAATTGTTTCACGGCATGAAACGTTCTCACGTAACTGTGGTGAAAGATTGACCATTGTAAATACATATACTCATAAATTTCTTCCTTATATTAAGACATATGTTTGATAATAGTAGATTCTTCTTGGCCTGCCGAACTATGGTCAAGTATAAAATTCATAACACCAGGTTTTGAACTTTCGTGCTCTAAGATAGGTCTACTCAACTGCTGCCACTCTAAAGTTGAGAAGCAAGCACTGGACGCATCTCAAGCTAACGTGTGAAGAGTTGTCTTTTAAATAAGGGTTACATCCCTACCATCTGCAGAAAGTCCAGACGATAATAGAGAACTATCTTGACAGGCATAGTTTGCACAATGATATTTACAGCGTTGCATACTCCATCCAAAATTATTCCCATTGTACATGTGTGTGCTCACTAAACTGCAATAGTTGCCCAAGCTCAGATCGTATGGTTGCTTTTTAAGAGGAAATACGGAATATTTTGAAGTGGAACCATTCGAACCGAGCATGGATCACCGATATCCGTTTGTCCCACCTAATACCGGACAGAAAAGTAGATTAATAGGCACAGTCTTCAGAAGGCCTACCATATCTTCCGTAATATTTTTAGTATCACAGAATACTATTTTACGTACAATAAAATGTAACATGTACAGAAAATGCACTTTGCTTTACACACAGACTGCAATTTTGGAAAAAAAACTCAAGGTGGAAAATTTGGTACAGCGTTTCTTTCAGTTTTTGTAATTATCGATTGATGCAGAATATTTCTGTTGGGAAATCCTTCTGGATACAATCGTGCAGCAGCTCTTCTGTTGTCATCAGTCTTGCCATACTCAAGCAGCACATTGGTAATTTTGTTCCATATGGATTGGTACGTGTTACTACTGCAACAGTACACAACACAACTAACCAGTTTTGACGAGAACAGTTTATAACTACGCAAAGATGCAGCACATGCGCAGGAATGCTACTGGGCACAGCCCGTGGATCTGGCTTACACTGATGGTTGGTAGGTTGCATTAATTAAGCTTCCAAACACAGTCCGAAGAGACAGTTATCAAACATCGATGCTCCACAGCGGCCGAACCATGCGTTCTTGGACAGGAGAAAAACCAGATTGCCTTGCAGCACAGCATACTAAGCGGTTTCGGTGTTTATTTGATACATCCTGTTTGTACTTGACCTATGTGTGTCCGTCTTTTGGATTACAAATTCCAAAGGTTTGGCTATAGCATCTTCGCAAATAAAAGAAAGGCAACTCGCAATATCTGTATGAAAGTCACTAGTGTTGCTGGACAACAATGATATAATCTCAAGCTCACTGTAACACTGCTGATCTCTTTGAATTTGGTTCGGACGAATGATAAAAACATCTTCATTATGCTACCACAGCTACGAATCTATTAACTGAAAGCGACGTTTTCCCACTTAGCTTGCATATGATAAAAACATGTATGGTAGGGCTACAAAAATTTCCAACATCATTAATCAATTCCTTGCTTATGATTTGGACACAAGCAGGTGACCTTAACTTTACAAATCTAGTTTTCACACAACAAGTTCGTCTTATTGTCATTGTTTGATGGGCAGATTTACAGCTCAAGCGTTTTGCAGTTTTGTCTATTTGTTAGGCGCTCTAAGACTGGAATCATGTTTTCACGTTTTTGGGTATTCATGACAATCCCCAGTGATTCGCTTGACCTTGAAAGGTGAGTTCTTGATGCAAAATGTTGCTTCATGAGTGGTTTTCCACTTTCTTTTATTAAAACTCCTTGTCAGTTTGTTTCCATTGACTTTATTCCCACGTGCTACTCACGTCAGCAAGATATGGAATGCTCAGCCTCCACACGTGTGTCACTATGAATCTCCTATACATATGTGTCTCAATACTGGAGTATTTATACATATGGCTGTAATATCCAAATCTGGTTACTTTATACTGCTCTCATGTTCTGTCTAGATGGTACTTACAGGCCTGCACAACTACTCAATTCTCTGTCCATAGTTTTTGAAACAATTTTTACAGGACATACAAAAGAAGCTTTTATTGTTAATTCAGATACATAGTCATTCTTATGGACCGGATTGTGAATATGTCAAATGTGTGCCAATGTCAATTTATCGTTCCTTATTGTGTTACCAGCAGAATTTTTATTGCATGCAATCTTGTGTTACATTTTCATCTTGTTTATTCGTTTCGTTATACTGTGGACGTAAAACTTGTTTTACATAGAATATTTAAGCCCATGTAACTTTGTGCAAGAGTAGGACTTAAACTAATATATATGCTCTGAATAGTCAAAACGAACTGTAGTATAATACTTCCGGTGTTCAGATATCTGTAAGGGCACGTTCTGAAAGCCAATAAATTAAAAGTAATTGTTTGCTGTCGAATTGAGAATTACTGAAGTTCACAATACAGAAGCATTGTACGCAGAAACGCCTTGAGTTTTGCACAGACCAATTATTGGCTATCGATACACATTTCATTACAGGTATAAGTACTCGTCAGTTGATGGAGTGTCAGCAGCCTCCTCATTTCTGCTGTAATCCAAAATAATTTCTCGTTTTATTAATCTCTATTGTGATATGTCCATCACGACGCACTGTACTTACAATTATGACATTTTTGTTCAAAAAATGGTTCAAATGGCTCTGAACACTGTGGGTCTTAACATCTGAGGTCATCAGGACCCTAGAACTTAGAACTACTTAAACCTAACTAACCTAAGGACATGCGACACATCCATGCTCGAGACAGGATTCGAACCTGCGACCATAGCGGTCGCTCGGTTCCAGACTGAAGCACTTAGAACCGCTCGGCCACCACGGCCGGCTGACATTTTAGTCTTAAAGATGTAATTGACCTCAGTTATGTCCAGTGACGGCTGGTTATCATCTGTTAATGTGCTACAGGGCACTGTAAATATCACACTAAAATTATGCCATTTCTTTCCAAATGCAAGCCGGAAATCGCACTAAAATTACGCCATTTCTGTTCAAATGCGAGCCAGGAATTGCACTAAAAGTACACCATTTTTCTTCGGATGCGTATTGGTATGCAAATAAAACAAATGGAAACTTGTTTTGTAGTCTTCTCTATGTGATAACTAGAAACCAGTGTCGAGTGCTGAAATGATGGTCAGCCGCACTATGATTAACGCAACTGTCTTGTTTTCGACTGTACATACTCGGATGTGACGTTATCCCTTCTGGCACTACGAGTGCTACATTGCTCACAGCACAAGGTCAGTATTTTTTTTTATGAAATTGTGTGCATCACATTGACCAAGCATAGTGTATAAGGAATTTTTGAGGAGCCGTTGTCATAATAGCACTGTGGCTGAATGGCGCGGTCAGAGGACTGCTCGCCCTCTGTAATAAAAAACTGCGTAAAGAAATCAACGATCAACTTGAACGGATGTCTTGTGACGTCCGCCCAGACCAAACGCAACGAACAATACCGAACAAAATGATAAAAAAGGGAAAAAAAGTGGCGTAGTGCCTGGCCTGGCAGTTTGTGGCAGTTTCCATTACCGCTTCAACAAATATTTTTCTTTTCACTTTTTTACTCCTCGCTGTGTTAAACCATCAATTATAAAATTTAAATACATTTATACAGTTCAATTTATATGTCTAAAATTAATATATTCAATTTAGGTACAATTGCTACCATTGTAAGACAAAAGTCTGTAGGGCACCATATTGCAGCACATTGGTCAAATTTTGCACAAGCCCTACTGGTTATGGTCATTCATGAAGTTAAATAACGAACTATGAATTCCCCTGTTGGTTATATGCAGTAGACGTTCAGGCTGTCATGAACTACAATCTGACCTCTTCATTTACAGGTGAAATCGGTCACAATTATCATACGCTGATTTTTTTTTTTCCCCTAGTGCTGCTCTCGTTACTTTGCCGGCATAAATGGGACCTTTCAGTACATATGAAGATTCATTTTCAAAAGGCGTCTATATTTTTATACCATATTTTGCTTGCTTACTTGGAATATTCTGTCTGAAGGAACATTAAAATCGAAACTGTACCAGTTTTTTTTATGGAAAGTCACGTGTACTCATGGTGTCCCAAAAATGCTGTGACAAATTTCAAGGGGTTGTAAAGGCTGACTTGAGAAACAAATCGAGGACTGAAACGAGTTTCCATCCATAGTTCATTTTTCTGCTGGAACTCTCTAAAACCTCCAGTGTTGAGGGAGAAAAATACATTCAAAATGGAAACCCATGCCTGAAACTGTCATCCACCAAGGCAACAGAGCATTGTAAAGCCTTTCTAAGCAGCAGATAGCTCCGTCTTCTCCACTGGCGATCTTGGCAATCAGTTGTGATCACTGAATAACAAACAAAATTGCGAGACGTTCCGCCTACGGTCCTTCGTCGTACACACAGTCACGTTTGCTGCCAAATAGGGGGCCTAGAGGCAGACGCCGACGCCTGTAACTTCGACGCTCTGTAGCGTCATTGGATGACGTTTCTGGACACTGTGTTCTTTAAGAAACCCTCTACAACGTCTTGAAGTTTGTCGCAACAGTTCTAGAGCATCCTGTAAAATTTGGAAACGATTTCCATCCAGTTTCAACACATTCTACGAACCGCAGCAAGTTTTTCACCATATAGTCTTTCTTCTCAAGCTGATTTGTTATTAATTCGCACAATAGGTCAAATTTTACTAATTGTTCGCCCGAAGTATATTGTTTCCTGTTTCCTTATCCCACAAACTTTCTTGAAAACTTGCCCTACGGTCGACGTGGCACTTATGCAGTTTAGGGGGTACATGCGCTGATCACGAGAAAAGTACCTATTTTTGACGGAAACGCGTATTTCTGAAGATCTAAGCATATATATGCACGGAATACCAAAAAAGTACTGCCAATTTTGCAACAGTATGTTTTGCCTGGAACCACAGTAGTTTCTGATTTGTGGCAAGCTTACAACACCATAGGTAACTTGGGCTACAATCATCAGACTGTTAATCATTCGGTTTATTTTGTCGATCCCTTTACAAACGCAACCACAAATCACCTCACCGTGCTATGCTGAATAACTACCTGGCGGAATTTCTCTGGCGTCAAAGTTTTGGGGAAAATCCATTCCACAATTTCATTGAGCATGTTCGAAATATCTATCCTAATGCTGCAAATTAACTTGAGGTAGCTGTTTTTATCTAATCTGTGATCCGGGCTTTAATGCCTGTCTGTGCAAAATCAACAAATATGATTTTTTAAGAAAAGTTTGTTATTAACTCCACCTTTTTTGCAAAAAAAAAAAATGTTTTTGAAATTCCGTGCATGCATATCCAACACATCATTTTTTATAACAAAAATTTTTTGAGACAGTTAATTGATCTTTTTTTGCATCCTTATGAAACTAAGTACTTTTTTGGTGACGAACGCATCAGATATGACTGCAACACACAATTTTTGAAATAAAAATTTTTTTGCTATTCCATGCATCTACAGGGTGGTCCATTGATCATGACCGGGCCAAATATCTCACGAAATAAGCGTCAAACGAAAAAACTACAAAGAACGAAACTTTTTTAGCTTGAAGGGGGAAACCAGATGGCACTATGGCAGACCCGCTAGATGGCGCTGTCATAGGTCAAACGGATATTAACTGCGTTTTTTTAAACAGAAATCCCCCTTTTTTTTACATATTCGTGTAGTGCGTAAAGAAATATGAATGTTTTAGTTGGACCACTTTTTTCACTTTGTGATAGATGGCGCTGTAATAGTCACAAACATATAGCTCACGATTTTAAACGAGCAGTTGGTAACAGGTAGGTTTTTTTAAATTAAAATACAGAACGTAGGTACGTTTGAACATTTTATTACAGTTGTTCCAGTGTGATACACGTACCTTTGTGAACTTATCATTTCTGAGAACGCATGCTGTTACAGCGTGATTACCTGTAAATACCACATTAATGCAGTAAATGCTCAAAATGATGTTCGTCAACCTCAATGCATTTGGTAATATGTGTAACGACATTCCTCTCAACAGCGAGTAGATCGCCTTCCGTAATGTTCGCACATGCATTGACAATGCGCTGACGCATGTTGTCAGGCGTTGTCGGTGGATCACGCTAGCAATCCTTCAACTTTCCCCACAGAAATAAATCCGGGGACGTCAGATCCGGTGAACGTGCGGGCCATGGTATGGTGCTTCGACGACCAATTCACCTGTCATGAAATATGCTATTCAATACCGCTTCAGCCGCACGCGACCTATGTGCCGGACGTCCATCATGTTGGAAGTACATCGCCATTCTGTCATGCAGTCAAACATCTTGTAGTTACATCGGTAGAACATTACGTAAGAAATCAGCATACATTGCACTATTTAGATTGCCATCGATAAAATGGGGGCCAATTATCCTTCCTCCCATAATACTGCACCATACATTAACACGCCAAGGTTGCTGATGTTCCACTTGTCGCAGCCATCATGGATTTTCCGTTGCCCAATAGTGCATATTGTGCCGGTTTGCGTTACCGCTGTTGGTGAATGACGCTTCGTCGCTAAATAAAACGCGTGCAAAAAATCTGTCATCATCCCGTAATTTCTCTTGTGCCCAGTGGCAGAACTGTACACGATGTTCAAAGTCGTCGCCGTGCAATTCCTTGTGCATAGAAATATAGTACAGGTGCAATCAATGTATCATTCTCAACACCGACGTTTTTGAGATTCCCGATTCTCGCGCAATTTGTCTGCTACTGATGTGCGGATTAGCCGCGACAGCAGCTAAAACACCTACTTGGGCATCATCATTCGTTGCAGGTCGTGGTTGACGTTTCACATGTGGCTGAACACTTCCTGTTTCCTTAAATAACGTAACTATCTGGCGAACGGTCCGGACACTGGGATGATGTCGTCCAGGATACCGAGCAGCAAACATAGCACACGCCCGTTGGGCATTTTGATCACAATAGCCATACATCAACACAATATCGACCTTTTCCGCAATTGGTAAACGGTCCATTTTAACACGTGTTACGTATCATGAAGCAAATACCGTCCGCACTGGCGGAATGTTATGTAATACCACGTACTTATACGTTTGTGACTATTACAGCGCCATCTATTACAAAGCGAAAAAGTGGTCCAACTAAAACATTCATATTTCTTTACGTACTACACGAATATGTAATAAGAAATGGGAGTTCCTATTTAAAAAAACGCAGTTGATATCCGTTTGACGTATGGCAGCGCTATCTAGCGGGCCAACCACAGTACCATCTGGTTTCCCCCTTCAAACCAGACAAGTTTCGTTCTTTGTAGTTTTTTCGTCTGACGCTTATTTCGTGAGATATTTGGCCCGATCACTATCAATGGATCACCCTGTATATGCTTATATCTTCACAAATACGAGTTTCCTTCAAAATAGGTACTTTTCTCGTGATCAGCACATGTACCCCCTAAGCCAACACTAAAGTGAGTATGGTGCAACTGTCTTTCGGCTCTAATCAATCGATTTGGCTATCGTGACAGAGTGATTTGTAACGTGGGCCGAGGCCTTGATTAGGTTGAAGGATGATGAATTGGATGTGAGTTGAAAAACGAATGCCAAATAGAGGTTATGGTAACATGTTGACCTGTAATGTCGTCTAATGTTTAAGTTCGCACCATATTTAATCGGTCGATTTCGGCGAACGCCGGTTCTACCATACTCATTTTAGTTGTTCATAACATTAATGGAATGTTGATCATAAACACACTCAACTCCAGTATTTGACATCCCAGTAATTTCGTTTTCAAGTGGTTCAAATGGCTCTGAGCACTATGGGACTTAACTACTGTGGTCATCAGTCCCCTAGAACTTAGAACTACTTAAACCTAACTAACCTAAGGACATCACACACATCCATGCCCGAGGCAGGATTCGAACCTGCGACCGTAGCGATCACGCGGTTCCAGACTGTAGCGCCTATAACTGCACGGCCACTCCAGCCGGCCAATTTCATTTTCAATTGTTGTACAAAACATTGTTCAAAATAGGCACTTTCCGTTATTCTGGTAGCTGCAAAAGTTCTGATGCCAGGTTGATTTTCGACGATGTTGGAAATGCGGATGTGCTGTAGAAGTAGACATAGCTAATTCCATTCTCGAGAATGATTTCTTAAAGCAACGGTATCATTGCTTCTGACACAACGTTGACTGATGGTATTGTCAAAAATCTCACTTCCAAAACCATTACTCATATGATCTTCATGTGCACAAACTAAATCTTCACTGTCAAAGACTGTTACAATCGTTTCTATCTCAGCATCAGTTATTTGTTGGCCTTAGGCCTAGTGAGTATTCACGAACTAAGTGACAGCACTACACTAGTTGAGTTACCAACCAAAGTCTCTGCCAGTGGAATTCAGTCGATAACAATTCAGTTATTGACAGTACGTGCATTATTATATGGAATTAAATACTTGAAAATATACAACTGTAAAATGACAGTAAATTCCACGGACGATACTGATGGCAGACGATGAAATAAAGGATTCTTACTGGGCGCTGATGACTCGAACACTACGTACGTAGCAATTATCATTTGGGATCCAACTACACACATCAAAAAAGTTTTGCATCACCTCGGTTCCGACAGTTCCGGAAAACGTACAGAAAATTGGAATAGAGATCAACATAAACATCATTTCCGCACATTTTGTTGCTTATCAAACCCACACATTGCATGTTGTACCACCATACAGCGAGACCTTCAGAAGTGGTAGTCCAGATTGCTGTACACAGAGGTACCTCTAATACCTAGTAGCACGTCCTATTGCACTGATGCATACCTGTATTCATCGTGGCATACTATCCACAAGTTCATCAAGGCACTGTTGGTCCAGATTGTCCCAATCCTCAACAGCGATTCAGTGTTGATCCCTCAGAGTGGTTGGTGGGTCACGGCGTCCATAAACAGCTCTTTTCGATCCATCCCAGGCATGCTCAAGTGTTCATTTCTGAAGAACTGCTGGCCACTCTAGTCAAGCGATGTCGTTATCCTGGAGGAAGCCATTCACAAGATGTGCACGATGGGGCCGCGAATTGTCATCCATGAAGACGAATACATCGCCAATGTGCTGCCAATATGGTTGACTATCGGTTGGAGGATGGCATTCACGTGTCACACAGCCGTTACGGCTCCTTCCGTGACCACCAGCGGCGTACGTCGGCCCCACATAATGCCAGCCCAAAACAGCAGGGAACCTCCACTTTGTTGCACTCGCTGAACAGTATGTCTAAAGCGTTCAGCCTGACCGAGTTGCCTCCAAACACGTCTCCAACGATTGTCTGGTTGAAGGCATATGCGACACGCATCGGTGAAGAGAACGTGATGCCAATTCTGAGTGGTCCATTCGGCATGTTGTTGGGCCCATGGGTACCGCGCTGCATTGTGTTGTGACAGCAAAGATGGACCTCGCCATGGAGTTCGGGAGTGAAGTTGCATATCATGTAGCCTATTGCGCACAGTTTGAGTCGTAATATGACGTTCTGTGGCTGCACGAAAAGCATTATTCAACATTGCTGTCAGGGTTCCTCCAAGCCATAATCCTAGGTAGCTGCCACCCACTGCAGTAGTAGCTCTTGGGCGGCATGAGCGAGGCATGTCATCGACAGTTCCTGTCTCTCTGGATCTTCTCCATGTCCGAACAACATTGCTTTGGTTCACTTCGAGACGCCTGGACACTTCCCTTGTTGAGAGCCTTTCCTGTCACAAAATAACAATGTGGACGCTATCGAACCACAGTATTGACCATCTAGGCATGGTTGAACTACAGACAACACGAGCCCTGTACCTCCTTCCTGGTGGAATGACTGAAACTGATCGGCTGTCGGACCCCTTCCGTCTAATAGGCGCTGCTCATGCATGGTTTACATGTTTGGACGGGTTGAGTGACATCTCGGAACAATCAAAGGGACTGTGTCTGTGATACAATACAATATCCACAGTCAACGTCTATCTGGGAACCAGGGTAAGCAAAACTTTTTTTGATGTGTGTGTTTTAACAATCAAACATTGTTGAGCCACAAATAGCTCTTCTAACAGTAGAAAAGTCAATGAATCTTGCAGTCATCTCATTTTTACAAAAAGGCAATTCCAAAATTATAGGCGTGCGATATGGCTTTCAGATAATACAGACCTGAACAAAACTACAGTGTTAACCATTCAGAGAATCATCGTGATGAAACATTCCAGTTTAAGTGGCTAAGGGAATTTTGCTGAATTTTCTAAATTGTGAGCTACATACCATAGTCAAAGTCCAAAATTCTGGAGTCGGTAGTCTGTTTCTGATAATTCGCTTTTTTCGAAAATAATTCATTTCAAAATGTAAATCTAACTAAAGATGGGTGTTTTGATATCAGAATTAGCACATTTTTCACAAAAATTCGTTTATAGAAGCAAACATCACAACCTCCTGTCGGGACAAAGCAACAAACGAAACTCAAAATGTGTCGTAAATCTTCAAACAGTAATGGTAAACGTTATATACAGTGTATATAGGCATGCACAATACAGGAAGGATAACCATCAGTTCTCTGCAGTATAATAAGTTTCTTCTGTCACACGTAAAATTTATTTCTTGTGGCAGGTGAACAGGAATATCAGTTTTGCTGTAGGCCTACCTCTTCTGTTTCAACTTCTACAGACTCATGACTAATTTGAGAAAGATATATATAGGTTTAGCACATGAGGGGATCTTCAAATGTAAGCTGTGTTGTCTCTTTATCTATCAGACCTCCCATGCCATGTTATTTACCATATACAGTTGTAGACAAATTCAAACACATTGTTCATCCACTATATAAAAGCTGCTGAACATTGGTTTTTATTGTTGAGTCCATTTAACCACAGCATGTGGTGTATTGTCTAATGATTTTTCAGGCTTATTTTCTAATGTGGGAGAGAAACCTTCTGTGGAAGAAAATGTCAAAAGAATAACAAATAATAAATAAATTTAGTCTTCCTGCCACCTATAGTTATGCAATTAAAATGAAATGAGTAAATATAACTGCTCACGGTGTAGTGGAAATATTAAATGTATCTTTACATACTCCATTCAAAAAATCATCTATATTTCATCCCTTTCTTCTGTCACACTTCATGATCCAATGGCAGACTATGATGTAACATGCATATTGATGGTAGGCAATGAAATCCTCATAATACCTTTTTGTTAAACTTTACAGGAGAAGATAACTCACATTTCACAGACACATATCACTGTATTAGCTTTAAATACCACAACAGTTACTACTAAAAAAACTAAACTCCTCTCAAACAGGTCATGAAGGCCCAACGGTACCGACCGGCCACCATGTCATCCTCAGCCCACAGGCATCACTGGATGCGGATGTGGAGGGGCATGTGGTCAACACACCGCTCTCCCGACCGTATGTCAGTTTCCAAGACCGGAGCCGCTACTTCTCAATCAAGTAGCTCCTCAATTTGCCTCATAAGGGCTGAGTGCACCTTGCTTGCCAACAGTGCTCAGCAGACCGGATGGTCACCCATCCAAATGCTAGCCCAGCCCGACAGTGCTTAAGTTCGGTGATCTGACGGGAACCGGTGTTACCACTGCGGCAAGGACATTGGCCCAAGAGTTACTACACTTACAACAAATTACACTTATAAACACTCAACATTTGCTTAAGAGTATCTTCCACTAGCTCGGAAGAATAACTGTATTAAATGTGATACTTCTATTCATATTCATGTAATAGTAGAAAAGTGGTACAGCAGATATTAAGAATAATTTCACAGGAAATGATTTGCAAGCAACTATTCTCAATGGTTTTGTTTTATTCAAATCAGATATACGAGTAATATCTTACTTGTGTGGACAAGTTATCTGAGCAGAAGAAACTAAAGGGTATGGGAGACATGTTTTTAAACTTCATAGTGAGTCACTTTCTCATTAGAGTAAAATATCAAAAAACTTACTTATTGAAAATTATAAAATTGCATATAAACATCAAATTTCTAGCAGTTTAACAAACCTTGATCAGTTTAAGATAGCAGTAAAAAAAGAGATAAGTAGCAGAGGAAGTTTGGTTGGTATACTCAAAAATTACCTTGTTACAAGAATTACTCATTCTGCCAAAATGAGTAATTTGAACTTTCTGTATGTGCTCCACTGTATTTCTTACTTGCAGATAGGTATGGGTATACAATGTTTAAATCACAATTGATATAGTCAATGGTAGACAATTAAAAACCTTGTAACTCCATTTGTCTGTGAAAACCTCGTAATTCCAAAAATTCCATAATCAAAGAGAGATTTGAAAGTGCATGGATTTCTCTATCTGTCAATAACAAGCCTTCTGTTATATAGTTACACATGTTGCAACTTCATCTCTACACTTTACATTATATTTTAACAAACCATTTTTGCTTCTCTTGTAAAATTTAACAAAATGGAGTTACAAAGATTTCATCGACTACCATCAGTATGCTCAATACGCATGTCACATCATGAGAAAATTTTAAATAAATAATGAAACAAATTAAAAATTTGTATTCAATCAACTGAGAGAAACATATGTGAAGCAAGAATGGAACAGTGTTGTATTGTATTCATCTCATAACATACAGTTAGCACATACAAATGTGCAAACTTAACCCTTTAACTACACTGGACGTGTTGACGTGTGCCTTAGTATCTGTCCCTATGTGCTCTGAATCTGTTTACATGTGCCACCAATCGTTCTACCTGTTACTTTGAATGTGTCTACGCGTGGACACGTTCAGAGTAACAGGTAGAACAACTGGTTTGTTAAAATATAATATAAAGTGTACAGATGAAGTTGCTACATGTGTAACTACACTCTTGGAAATGGAAAAAAGAACACATTGACACCGGTGTGTCAGACCCACCATACTTGCTCCGGACACTGCGAGAGGGCTGTACAAGCAATGATCACACGCACGGCACAGCGGACACACCAGGAACCACGGTGTGGGCCGTCGAATGGCGCTAGCTGCGCAGTATTTGTGCACCGCCGCCGTCAGTGTCAGCCAGTTTGCCGTGGCATACGGAGCTCCATCGCAGTCTTTAACACTGGTAGCATGCCGCGACAGCGTGGACGTGAACCGTATGTGCAGCTGACGGACTTTGAGCGAGGGCGTATAGTGGGCATGCGGGAGGCCGGGTGGACGTACCGCCGAATTGCTCAACACGTGGGGCGTGAGGTCTCCACAGTACATTGATGTTGTCGCCAGTGGTCGGCGGAAGGTGTACGTGCCCGTCGACCTGGGACCGGACCGCAGCGACGCACGGATGCACGCCAAGACCGTAGGATCCTACGCAGTGCCGTAGGGGACCGCACCGCCACTTCCCAGCAAATTAGGGACACTGTTGCTCCTGGGGTATCGGCGAGGACCATTCGCAACCGTCTCCATGAAGCTGGGCTACGGTCCCGCACACCGTTAGGCCGTCTTCCGGTCACGCCCCAACATCGTGCAGCCCGCCTCCAGTGGTGTCGCGACAGGCGTGAATGGAGGGACGAATGGAGACGTGTCATCTTCAGCGATGAGAGTCGCTTCTGCCTTGGTGCCAATGATGGTCGTATGCGTGTTTGGCGCCGTGCAGGTGAGCGCCACAATCAGGACTGCATACGACCGAGGCACACAGGGCCAACACCCGGCATCATGGTGTGGGGAGCGATCTCCTACACTGGCCGTACACCACTGGTGATTGTCGAGGGGACACTGAATAGTGCACAGTACATCCAAACTGTCATCGAACCCATCGTTCTACCATTCCTAGACCGGCAAGGGAACTTGCTGTTCCAACAGGACAATGCACGTCCGCATGTATCCCGTGCCACCCAACGTGCTCTAGAAGGTGTAAGTCAACTACCCTGGCCAGCAAGATCTTCGGATCTGTCCCCCATTGAGCATGTTTGGGACTGGATGAAGCGTCGTCTCACGCGGTCTGCACGTCCAGCACGAACGCTGGTCCAACTGAGGCGCCAGGTGGAAATGGCATGGCAAGCCGTTCCACAGGACTACATCCAGCATCTCTACGATCGTCTCCATGGGAGAATAGCAGCCTGAATTGCTGCGAAAGGTGGATATACACTGTACTAGTGCCGACATTGTGCATGATCTGTTGCCTGTGTCTATGTGCCTGTGGTTCTGTCAGTGTGATCGTGTGATGTATCTGACCCCAGGAATGTGTCAATAAAGTTTCCCCTTCCTGGGACAATGAATTCACGGTGTTCTTATTTCAATTTCCAGGAGTGTATATAACAGAAGGCTTGTTATTGACAGAGAAATCCATGCACTTGCAAATCTCTCTTTGATTGTGGTATTTTTGGTATTACAAGGTTTTCACAGGCAAATGCAGTTACAAGGTTTTTAATTGCCTACCATTGATTATACCACTTGTGATTTAAACACTGTATACCCATAGCTATCTGCAAGTAAGAAATATAGTGGAGCCCAAACAGAAAGTTCAAAATACTCATTTTGGCATAATGAATAATTCTTGTAACATGGTAATTTTTGAGTATGCCAGCCAAACTTCCTCTGAACATGTCTACGCGTAGACACATTCAGAGTACCAGGTAGGACTAGTGGAGCGTGTAAACACTTTCAGAGCACACAGGGACAGGTACAAAGACATGTGCGTTAACATGACCAGAGCAGTTAAATAGTTAATGCCAATGTTTTGTAAATGAAAACATATATCAAGAAATGTGAGTAAATGTCTCTATGTATACTCACCATTATTACATACTAGATGTTCCAGAATCACAAAATTTCCCATACCATAATTTTTTATGTTACAAATTAATATATTACATTGTTTGATCTGAGTGAAGATTTCATAAACTGGAAATCATATTTGTCAGAGGAAAAAAGTCTTAGAAGGAGACAACACAGCAATCACATTTTTGAATTTTTTATATTTATGGCATGGTACATGAATTTCTGAACTCATATAGCAATAAACCAAACAATGTACATACAGCTCTCAAAAATTGTCAAGAAAAACAACTTTGAAGTTTTCTGAGAATGTTTAACACCGTAAAAGAACAGTCATGTGGCTGCGTGGTAGAATGCTTGCCTGCCGCTTGAGTGGCCTAGGTTCAATTTCTGGCCGCGGCAAGTATTTAAACAAACATGCATGTTCTACCAGTATTTACATGTCACATAAACCACACAGGTATGAAAAAAATTAATTGTATTTAAAAAATTAAACGATCTTCATTAACAATATTTTATAAAACATTGGTAATTAAGAATTTCTGTTTGCAATGGAAACTGGATTTTTGTGAGTGATGTATAATTAGAAATAAGAAGACATGCCTTTTTCACAAAAATGACATTTAGATGTGTGTTAATAAGCATACAAATTCACATTCAAATGATTTATGTATTTGAAGTAGTGAGGAAAACATGAAAA
The DNA here is from genome assembly GCF_021461385.2 of Schistocerca piceifrons. NCBI lineage: Eukaryota > Metazoa > Arthropoda > Insecta > Orthoptera > Acrididae > Schistocerca > Schistocerca piceifrons. The sequence goes on along the minus strand of NC_060149.1, from coordinate 417,657,849 downwards.
GTCATGACCAAATGAGACTTGACAGGCAGTTACCATTTTCAAACACTACAGAATTTTTCCCAACCTTGTACATTTTACGCTTCACATAAATGCTCATAGAATAGGCATCTTTGTTAAAAAATTTGCATCATTTAGGAACTGAACCCAGGATATCCATTTGGCAAATGAGAACTGTACCACAGAGCCATGCTGCTCATTGAATGATTACTTTTACTTTAGGGTATCAAAGATGATCAGAAAACTTCAAAGTCAATATTCTGAAAAAGAGAGTTGCCTTTAGTTGCTTTGAGGACTGACATTTGAGATCTAAATTTTACATGGAATAAATACAAAAGATTACAGAAATCTGATCATCATGTGTTCTCCTTTATATGAGTTAAATATAAATTGATGTGCCATAATTGTAGAGCCAGTAGCACAAGTTAATTAAATATTCATCACAAAGAGTAGATCATAAATGTACAAATTATCTGGCAAGAGCGTCCAACTAAGAACTTAAACGACCAGTATTACTACAGCTAAATTTTTAATTAATGTAACTGACTAGTATTGGAGATTGTGATTTATTGAACAAGGGCAAAAAATATAAAAATTCATTTTAAGGTAGGCAGATGTACAAGATAAAAAATTTCTGTTAGGGCATGAATGTCCCAACAAAACATAAAGCTTAATAAAGTGTAATCTCATCACAATGAAGGAACTATTATAGATAAGAAAGCATTTGACTTGGGGGAAGCATATAGATGTCTTGTGTGCAAAGATAAACAAACAGATTTTCTTCATACACAAAACAGCAAATGCTGCGGATGATAAAGTTCCCAGGACAATGTAGTAATGACTCATGTTCCCACATCTGTCCTACTCAGTTCCTACCATACATAGAAGTGTACAAGGTGCCTACTTAAAAAGAATAATTGCAATTCAGAAAATAGTAAGTAGTGTGTATAGCAAAAATACCACCTAGAAAGTTCAGTAGAGAAGCTTTTATACAGAATAATACTATCACACTGCAATTATTGTGCATGTATCAAAATCTTATGACAGTCAGGGCAAATGAAGATATATATGACCATGCAATAAGGGTGAAGAGAAATTATCACACAAGACAGCAAAATCTCAAACTGGCATTGAATACTACAGATGAAGCAAGCAAAAGGTTTTTAACAAACTAAGTAACCCACTTAAGGAATGAAAAGTAACATTGTGTTTTAAAAACATGTATCTCACACAGAAGTGCATAAACAGCGTGAGTGAGTATTTAAAATGAAACTAAATGTCAGATGTTATGCCACAACAGAAAATATGAGTAACCTCCTATGAAGCTGTAAAGTGTAATTCTGTTTTCTTTTGTTGTGCATACATTGTAATTAAGCCTTGGTATAATGTAACATGGTAAATGCAGTCAGACCACAGATCATACACCTTTCATACACTGTCTGCATATAAATATGTATACTCTCAGGTAAAATTTGAGTCCTCAGGCAAAGGATAAATAAATACAGCATTCTGGGCACTTAACATTGCAGTCTTTATTTTAAGCTTTGATTGCAAAGTTGTTTTATTATTATTTGATAACTAGTGATAGTATGATGTCATGTATTATATTTCCTGGTGCTGCCAATTTTGGATGAAATTTTATGGTGCTTGTTACACCATACTGTTAACACAGATATGTTGGTCTACAATGATGTTAATTTGTTTCTTGTGTTTTAGTTTTTCAAATTATATGTGGATGTTATTTTTAATATTTTCTAATCATGTTGTGCTACTTCCACTTATAATATGCAAATTATTTTTGTTTCTTCTAGACAGATCTGAAGATGTTCATGACTCATTGAAACTGCCATACACCGGTTTTTATCTCATGGTGCCGATAGTTATGCCTAGAATTTAACTTTGGAGCATGTATTGGTAAGGGTTTCTCTGATTAGGTTAGAAGTAAGGGAGTCCCAGGCTATTCAGCTATTGAAAGTCAATGAAAGTGATAACATATGATTTTTCTCTTAATCTTTTGATAGGGTGTGGGGTTTTAGGAGATTAGAATTTGTTCTGGGTAGAGTTCCACCTTTTCTTTATTCTTTTTATTGCCTCCATTTATGGGGACATGTGCATTTACAGTGGTGTATACTCTGTTATTAGGTTTAAAAGTGAGTGTGAAGAGTCTCAGATTGTGATTCAAGGTTGATAGTCATGTCCAAAATATTTTTGTCTATTACAAAGCCAGTTCCAGTGTGAGGTGTGTTTTTAATCACTAGTTGTGTTTTTAGTCACTAAATATTGTTAAGAGAGCAGAGAATCGTTTGCTGATCACCACCTCTTTGCCAAAGCCAAGTTCAAAGTGGGAGAAGACTTGGTACTGAGCCTACTTGCTATATGTAATACAGGGAATTATAAATTAATTATACAAATATAACCTTTAATTGTGAAAAGAGTAAATAACTTACAGAAATGTTTTTGATGTTCCCACTTGGTGGCATGTGCGAATGTGTTGTTCCTATAGTCGTAATGGAGTCATATAATGGTGCAGGGTGTGTGCAGTGTTGTTTATGGTTTCATGAATCCATATCTGCAACTACAGTTCAGAGACAATTCAGGAATAAATATTGCAAGCCACCACCTCAAAGACAAACTGTTATTAACTGATACAATTGTTTCACTGAAGTCAGTTCATAATAGATATAGGATACCAGGTCAGGGTTGGCCAGCAGTCTCTGTTTTGCAGGAATCCCTGTCATTCATACCTAATGAACTGGAACTGTTGCAAGCTTAGGAGAAAGTGACAAGGAAAAAGAAACTGAGTTTTGTGTAGGAATGTTTAACCAAATAACAAAGCCACCTTCCATAACCATGATAAAGTCAATCAGCATAATGTTCAGACATGGGATGAGCAGAAACTACATAATGTAAACAAACATGTCCAACACTCACTAAAGTGAATGTTTTTTTATGCTGTATCCTGTCACAAGGTTTATGGTCCCCTTTCTTGCCGAATCAAGTATAAGTGGTATATCGTACCTGGATATGCTTGAACATTATCTAATGTGTCAATTACAATAGGATATGGAAACAGGATTTATTTTCCAGCAAGATGGTGTGCCACCACATGATCATCATGAAGCTGTCATGTATCTCTGTAAAAGGGTGCCGACCTGGAATGGATGTTGTGGAATGATATCCTGGCCACCACAGTCACCTGATTTAGCCCCAATGGAGTTCTGTTTATGGGGTTACATTAAAGACAGAGTGTTTGTTCCTCCACTTCTGGGTAATGTCAAAAAGCTTTGACAACACTTAACACAAACAGTTGCCAAGGTACATCAAGACTTGCTTCATAGGATTTGGCAGGAAACTGATTATAGATAAGACATTTGTCATCTTATGAAGGATACCCACATTGAACATTTGTAAGTAAAACTTGAAGATGTAAGCATTCAGTGCTGTATCAGACATTTCTGTAAGTTATTTACCTTTTTCACAATCAAAGGCTAATTTTGTATAACTAATTTGTAGACACCCCATATTTATAAATTAGTTAGTTAGTAACATGATTCCTACCCATCACCTTTTACACATTACAGTAATAGAAATACTGCTGTGGAATAGAAGGAGTTGTCAAGGAGAAACTTTTTCAGTTTGTTATCAAATTTTACTTTTTTGTCTGTCATACATTTTATGTCACTGGGTAAATGATGAAAAAATTTTGTTGCAGTATTGTGCACTCCTTTTGTGCACCTTAATGTGGAGTAATGAATGTCTTTTTCCTTTTGGTATCATAATTATGTACCTCATTGTTCCTCTTGAACTGTAGTGGATTATATACAGCAAACTTCATGAGGGAATAAATATATTGTGAAGCAGTAGTCAGAATGCCCAACTCCTTACACAGATGTCTACAAGATAATCGTGGGTGAGCACCACATATTATTCTCACAGCATGTTTTTGAGCAATGAAGACTTTCCTTCTTGAAGATAAGCTACCTCAGAACATTATTCCATATGCCATTGAATGAAAATATGCAACATATGTCAACTAACTGATTTCTCTCTCCCCTAAGTGCAAATGTGACTGAACGAAGTTGTTTTAGGAGTTCCAAAATGTGTTTTTTTTTTTTTTCAATTTAAATTCTCATCAGTATGGACCCCTAAGAATTTATTATTTCCTCACTTTGTGTGCTATACTTATCATTGGTGTAGTATCTCTAGATCTGCAGAACTAAATATGTTGGGTCTTTTTAAAACTGAGGATGAGACCGTTTGCAGAAAACCAGTCAGTGATACTTCTAAGAACTTTGTCTATCATTTCTTCTGTTTTTGCACATAAGCTTGGACTGATTACAATACTAATGTCATCTACAAAAAGAACTAATTTTGCTTGGTGTATACTAGATGGAGGATTGTTTACATGTATAAGGAACAATAATGAACCTAAGATTGGAGCTTGGGTAATCCCATACGTGATTTCTCTCCAGTCGCAGTAATGTTCCTGGACTATATTGCTTGAATTACTAAGTACAACTTCCTGCATTCTTTTGGTTAGATAAGACATTATCCATTGATTGGCTATGCCATCAATCCCATAAAATGCTAGTTTATCTAGGAGAATGCTGTGATTCACACAGCCAAATGCCTTAGGGATGTTGTAGAAAATACCAACTGGTGCTATTTTATTATTTAATGCTTGTAAAAATTGGTGAGTAAATGTGTAAATAGCATTCTCAGTAGAGAAACCCTTCTGAAACCCAAAATGTGATTTGCTAAAGATGTTACTGTTGCTAAGGTGAAATATTCTTCTACAATACATCACTGTTTCAAAAATTTGGGAGAATGATATCAGCAGTTAAACAGATTGGTAATTATTGACATGTCTCTTATCACCTTTCTTAAAATGGGGTTTAAGGATGGCATATTTCAGTCTCTCTGGAAAAATGCCTTGAGTTAGTGATGTATTAAATACAATACTGGCCATTAAAATTGCTACACCATGAAGATGACGTGCTACAGAAGTGAAATATAACCGACAGGAAGAAGATGCTATGATATGCAAATGATTAGCTTTTCAGAGCACTCACACAAGGTTGGCGCCAGTGGCAACATCTACAATGTGCTGACATGAGAAAAGTTTCCAACCGATTTCTCATACACAAACAGCAGTTGACTGGCATTGCCTGGTGAAATGTTGTTGTGATGCCTCGTGTAAGGAGGAGAAATGCATACCATCACGTTTCCGACTTTAATAAAGGTCAGATTGTAGCCTATCGCAATTGCGGTTTATTGTATCACGACATTGCTGCTCGCGTTGGTCGAGATCCAATGACTGTTAGCAGAATATGGAATCAGTGGGTTCAGGAGGGTAATACAGAACGCCATGCTGGATCCCAATGGCCTCGTATCACTAGCACGCGAGATGACAGGCATCTAATCTGCATGGCTGTAATGGATCGTGCAGCCACGTCTATATCCCTGAGTCAACAGATGGGGACATTTGCAAGACAACAACCATCTGCATGAACAGTTTGACGCTGTTTGCAGCAGCATGGACTATCAGCTCAGAGACCATGGCTGCGGTTACCCTTGATGCTGCATCACAGACAGGAGTGCCTGTGATGGTGTACTCAACGAGGAACCTGGGTGCACGAATGGCAAAACGTCATTTTTTCGGATGAAGCCAGGTTCTGTTTAGAGCAACATGATGGCCGCATCTGTGTTTGGCGACATTGCGGTGAACGCACATTGGAAGCATGTATTCATCATCGCCATACTGGCATATCACCCGGCGTGATGGTATGGGGAGCCATTGGTTACATGTCTAGTTTGCATTGATGGCACTTTGAAAAGTGGACATTACATTTCACATGTGTTACGACCCGTGGCTCTACCCTTCATTCAATCTCTGTGAAACCCTACGTTTGAGCAGGATAATGTACGACCGCATGTTGCAGGTCCTGCACAGGCCTTTCTGGATACAGAAAATGTTAGACTGCTGCCCTGGCCAGCATATTCTCCAGATCTCTCACCAAGTGAAAACATCTGGTCAGTGGTGGCCAAGCAACTGGCTTGTCAGAATATGGCAGTCACTACTCTTGATGAACTGTGGTATCGTGTTGAAGCTGCATGGGCAGCTGTACCTGTACAGCTGTTTGACTCAATGCGCAAGCATATCAAGGCCGTTACTACGGCCAGAGGTGGTTGTTCTGGGTACTAATTTCTTGGAATCTATGCACCCAAATTGCGTGAAAATGTAATCACATGTCAGTTCTAGTATAATATATTTGTCCAATGAATACCCGTTTATCATCTGCATTTCTTCTTGGTGTAGCAATTTTAATGGCCAGTAGTGCATTTCAGATAAGACTGGGCTTATCACATATAAACAAATTTATAGTACTCTATCAGAAACACCATCAAAACCAGATGAGCTATTATTTGTGAAAGAGCGCATAATTTTCTTAATTTAAGAAGAAGAAGTTGGTGATCCATTCGTATGATTGAATTAACTTACATTTTTAACACACTACTGTGATTTTGCTCTTGAGCTGTTTTGTCTGTATGCTTTCTACAATATTTAAGAAATGATTATTAAATGCATTTGCTACCTGTGACTCGTCATTTATAGCCCTTCCATTCAGTTCAGTAGTGCTGTTGTGTTGTTCTGCGGCTGGTTGTCCTGCTCTTGGTTCACTACATTGTGTATTGTCTTAAGTCTGTTGTTGGAAGTACTGATTTCTGACATTGTGTGTGTGTTCTTTGATTTTTTAATAACCTTTGTCAGTAATTTTGAGTAGTTTTTGTAGTGTACAACTACTGCAGGATCCCTACTTGTTCTTGCCAAAAGACACATATCCCTTTTCCTTTCACAAGATACTTTACCCTCTAGTGTTACATGATTTTTCACCTGGCTGTTCAGTGTCCATTCTGACTAGCTTATGTGATAAGCTATTTTCAATTAAGGATATGCATTTATAATGGAATAGGTTAAATGTTATGTTAACATTTGGTTCATTATAAATTACATTTCATGTCATCTCCTGTAAACTAATCTTAAAAACATTTGTCCTTCAGTCATTAATTATTCTAACTGATTTCAACTGAGGAGTACCCATACTGTAAGGCACTATGTCATGTATTCTAACTAACTGTGCATCATGATCAGTGAGAGCATTTGTTACTGGGTAAACAATTATTTTCTTACTTTGAGCTTCATCAGAGAAAACATTATCAATTATGGCCCTACTGTTTTTATCCACCCCTGTTGGAAAGTTAATTACTGAGACCAAATCGTAGGATCCAAATAAGGTTTCCAGATCATTTTTCCTATCAGAATCCCTTAGAAAATCTACACTGAAGTCACCACAGACTTAATTTCTTGGTGCTGTCTTACATATAGCACAGTAAGGAATCCAGATTCCTCATAAATAGTTCAATATTTCAAAGTGGGAATCTATATACAGTTACAATTAAAAGTGAACTATTTTTCAGCATTAATTCACAAGCACACACTTCTATGTGCTGATTACTACAAAGACTACTTGTCTCAGCATTTCTGAACTTGTGTTCTATTAATATATATAACAATTCCTCCTTTTCCTATCTTATTGTTGCATCAGCAAGCTGCAATAGTGTGGTCCTTTATATGTAACTTATCTAGCCCTGTGGTTATGAGGTGCTCAGACAGGCACAGAATGTATATCTTTTCAGAACGCTCTTAATTTTCCAAACAGACAAGAAGCTCTTTTACCTTACTACTCAAGCCTCTAATATTTTGATGAAATAAGCTAACCTCACTTTCCTGTGCATTATTAAGCATTTCATGGGGCTTTTCTGTTATTTTCACTTTTTTCAAAACAGGTTGCCTGAATCCTGGTTCTAACCTGAAAAAGGTGCCCCTCTGGCACCAGTAACCACAGGGACCTTACTGAGAGTGATAGCTCCCTGTATATTATCTGAAAGAAGCTAAACCAACCTTTCCTGCCACCCCCTATTCAGGTGTATGGCATGTCTAGTATATTCCCATCTCTGAATTGTAGCAACTGGCACTTCACTCATATGAGATACAATCTCAGTCAGCAGCAGCTTGCGTAACTCTGTTCACACAACTCGCAGCAGTGTTTACCACCCATCCCCAGTCATATCACTGTAGGACCTCCACAAAACTCACATTTGTGTGTATAATTGCTACTCCTATTCCATCCAGGTCACTTCTAATGCAGTAATTACTGTTCTTAGCCAGGCTGTTCCCTGCTCCACCAACTATAAGAACCTGATCCTCCTTACCGAAACCTGTTCACAAATTACCTATGTCCTCTGTCACGTGGCTAAGGCTAGTACTTGGCTTCACAATACTTGTGACCTGGTACCCTATCTCTAATGTGTCCTGTACCATCTGGCTTACACCACTCCCTTGACTACTACCTAGCAGCAAGACTCTTTTCTTCCTACTCTTTTTCAGTACTGATCTACATTGAGTTTCTTTGCTAGAATTCTGCTGCACCCTACTGTGACCTACAGCTGTAAGAGGCTCTTCCCCTCCTACTTTAGGTAACAGGTCAAATTTATTGGACGCTGTTAGCTCAAATGTAATTGAAGTTGAAGATCTGTTCACTTTTCACCCAGTCCTTATTACCTTTACCCAGTTTCTGAGCTCTTTCCCCTTCAACCTATCTAGTTCAAATTTTGTTTGATCCAATTCAGCCTGAAGGGCACAATTCTTTCTCTCCTGCTCAGCAGTTCTCTTGTCTTTTTTTGCAAAGTCTACAGCTCAATAGGAGAGCCTCGTTGAGTTCCCAATTCAGTTCCCCGCTACAGTCATCCTACAGACCACACATTCTACTCCATCTTTGGCTACCCTATGGCAACAACCACCCCTATCACACATTGCAACACAGATTGCATGCATAAAAACAGAATCACTTAACACACTTTACACTATACAAATTCTCATTACTTGTCAGCAGGCCTACAGGTTGGCACTTCAGGTGTAGGATATAACGTAAAAAGTTATAGTCAAAGAATTTTAATAACCTATCAAAAATTTCAATGTTTGCTGGTGGCATAAATCAAAGTTCCAGACTCAACATGAGAACCAGTTTAACTATTAATTTGCATCAATATCTGTAATCTGCATATTGTTATAAACTACAAAGTGACAGATATTTGTTAACATCACCAGAATTTCACTTCTGCCCAGTCCCAGATGAAATACAGATATACATTTAAATATTACCAATATTATGATTTATCTTAATATTTTCACCACAATATCCACATTAGCTGCATATATGGTGTTTAGACATGTCAGCGAAAGTTGTCTCAAGCAATTTTAACTGAATTTTCTCTGTGTAACTGCTATCTTCCTTCAAGCAGATTGTTTGGCATTTACATTATATTCACATATGAGAGATACAAACTTATGAGCATCCTCTTCCCTTTAAATATTCTGTATCTCGTGTGAGCACAATAAAATAAAATCTCCAAATACAGGCACAATATTCTGCAGTATTTTAGACATGTTTCATGCAGTCTACTTTGGTGATTACCACTGTGTTCAGTTAAACCTATGACAAGAAACTTTTATGGAGGTGTAGTTTCATTAAGCTGTTAGTCATTTCATTAACCCACAGGCACAAATATTATTCTGTATTGATCCCTCAATTGATTTAATTACTCGTGACACTGCAGAGCTACAATTTCTGACTATCTCAACAATGATCAAGTATTGCTACCAAGTGAACTGATTTACTAGTTTCTCATACAATCCAAAAAAGCTTTATCATTTACATGTCACGCATTTACTTGTCATACAAAAATTATGAAGACTCATTATTCCCACAGATCTTAAATAAGAATCAAACTCTTGCACTGACAATCTAACCATAAAAATAAATTTATCATGTTCACTCCGAGTCCTGTCTAGCATTTACAACATTGTACTCTGTAATTACATGCTAGGTTAAAGTTTTGGATTAACACATAGCTCCCCTATAAGTAGTTTTATTTCTATATACTGACTGAACAATGATTTTTCAGATCACACTACTAAAGCACATAACCAAAATAAGACTCTGTACTTAAATAATTGTATATTCTTATCCTTTCCCTATACATGTAGAATTACCTAGTTAACATATTAGAACCATGACATTTTTATATGCAGTTACCATTATGACGGTATGCCAAATTCGGTATATAAAGCTTCAAGTGTGGTGTCTTAATAGCCCCGGATTTTAAGAGACCACATTTGTGGGCTGTATTTTTAAGCTATAAACTTCACTACTATCAGTGATGAATTTCAAACCAATATAAGCACACCTCCACTGGTTTTCAATCTTGGGCTGTTTACAAGTACTGCAGTCTAATTTTGTTAATTCAGTGCATAACCACCTAATGTTGTGAACTTTTGTGAAATGGGCCCACATTTTACCTGGAAAAGTACCTTGGTTTTGCATGTACTGATATTCTGAATTTTGATATAATTATCAGAGCTAATGCCTGTAATAAACTGTACTTTGTTTATAACAACTTTATGAGTGATGTTTCAGCAAGTCAATTGGCAGGTGCCAGCTGACTGCCAATTGTAATTGTTTCTCCAAGTTCATGTGCTTGTTGTGTTGTCTGGAAAACCTTATCAAGCATGGCTGGCTCCTCACACTGACAAAGCTATTAGTAATATTTGTTTTATAGGCATTATGCTGTGATTCAAAACATAATTCTCCATCTAATGTTTCATCTTGTAGTTCTGGAGACATCATCAGGGGTTTAACAACTCAGAAATATGGATAAATCAGCTGTAGCAGACCATGTGCTATGACCAGGGAACCACCAAATTTGTTTCCCTGTTACTGTGGTGTTATCAGATCTAATCATTGCAGTGCTAGGAAGTACAGAGAGACCATAGAAATTCAAAAGCACAAAGACAGCCTTAAGAGAAAACAAGAAGGATTGAAATCAGACAAGTCATGGGCCTTAGTGCTGAATAAAACAGCACCAACCCTTCCACAGTGTAAGCTCCATAACATACATTGGTACAACCCCGTGATCTTAGACAGCAGTATTATGACATTTCCAACACTGTTGGGTGGATATGTATAAACAGTTTCGCTTGCTGAGCATGTTTCAGAATTTAATTTGTAACAGCATTGAATCATTAAAGCCACTGATGATGTCTCCAGCACTAGAAGACAAAAAAATACACAGAAAATTGTGCTTTGGACCACAGCCTAAAGCCCATAAAACAAGTATCACCTATAACACAAATACTGACCATGAAAGCTTTTATTCTATAATCACAAAGCTATTTTATTCAAGCTATTATTCTACTTTTCAGGTTTCTATTTTCTCGTTACTGTAGTATGTCCACAAAAATGAGCCCAGTGTCTGCACATAAAACATGAATCTTAAGGTTTTACAATGGCTGTTTAACATACTGGTGAGGACTTCAACAGGTATAATCGTGCACATTTTGTGAGTCCATATTCCTGAACAGACTGAAAGTGGATTCCTTTGATGATATGAAAAACTGGGGATCCAGCTGTCCTAATACCAAGTCATTCAAAGTCATTGACATACTTTAAAATTCAAAGGTTGGTCAGGTTTTTAATTGTGCAAAACAGAAAATATGTAAGGGTGAAGATGCAGGTCATGTTCTGACATGACTGAATTTCATTTTAACTTTCACAGCTCATAGCTAACCAGTGTTGCAATCTTTCAATTGAGCAATATTTTCTGGTGTTTGTTCTCATTTCTAGTGACCTGTTTCCTGTTTACATCACACTGCCACAAACACATTTGGGCCATTTTATTTTGCTTGATCTATAATAAGGTTCTAATACCAGACTGCTGCTAAAATGCCAATTCACATAAACTACTGCTAAATTAATTATGCTTGTTGTAAATTATACAATTATATAATTACTTATCAATATTTATCACACTGTTTTACTTATTTTCATCATTTCAACTTTGTTATTGCCTTTCTTTACATCATGAATTTATTTCCAATGACCATTAAATCGATTCAGTATCTCCATTAGGGAAACAAGTGACATAAGAAATTCGTGTCGCCCATTTCACTAGTGTTTCATGTAAAATCAATATCAAAGTTCTTGCACAATATAGGAGACACGCAATATAGGAGACACGCAATCAGGCCCTGAAGACCACACAGTAATTGACCAACTGCCATATCGTTCTCAGTCATTCATCAATGGATTTGCTATGTAAGGAGATGAGGTCAGCACACTACACTCTTGGTCTTTGTTGACGTTCTGACCTTGGAGCCACTGCCTCTCAATCAGATAGCTCCTCAATTGGCCTCATGAGGCTGATTGCACCCCAGACCAGTCATCCCACCAAGGAAAAATCCCTGGCAACATCGAGAATTGAAGTCAGGTCCCCTGCATGATCTGTGATGTATATATGCAAATTGAAGTGATGAATGAAAATCAATATCAAGGCCAGGATTCTAAACCAGGTCTTCTGCTCAGTAAGCAGATGTGCTAACCAATATGCCACCCTGGGACAATGGCTTCACACAACTGCATGAACTACCATAGCATGCCCCCGTCCTCAACCGAAATCCTCATTCATGCCTCAGCCCACTTGGTATTACCCCTAAACTCGCACAGCATTTTCATTTTATTAAAGCACCTATGCCTGGCTTTCAGGCAGGATACCCCAGGTAGTTTGATGCTGAGGTGTTATTCCAATATAGTTGGAGAGCCTCTACAATGCTGTGTGAGTTTAGGGGGAATAGCAAATGGGCTGGGGGAACAGGAATTTGGATTGACATGGGAGGCATGCTAGGGTAGTCAGTGCAGTTGCGCAAAGCAACTGTGCCAGGGTAGCGTAGGGACTAGTGTATCTGCCTAGAGAGCAGGAGACCCAAATTAGCATCCCATCCTTAGTACAAATTTTCATTCATCGCTTCAGTCTGAAATAAAATAGATGTTGGAGACTTGAAAATGTCTCTGGACCCATATAGTTTCATTTGATAGCTGCCTTTATTAAATTTCATTGGAACTAATTTATGCCACTGTACATATTTTATTTACTTATGTTTACATTTCCTGTTAGTACCCTAGAGACTGCAGTTTACAGAAATGGGATTTATTGATCCACTTGTAGAGCACTAATTGTTTCATTTTAGATTTGTAGTAGTAAGACTGCATGTTCTGTCTGCTCAGCATAATCTTAGCTGACATAAAAAACTAAACTCTGCCTGAACAGGCCATGAAGGAGCATTTTACTGACCGGCCGCCATGTCACCCTCAGTCCACAAGCATCACTGGCTGCTGATATGGAGGGGCTTGTGGTCAGCACACTGCTCTCCTGTCCGTATGGCAGTTTATGAGACTTCTCAGTCAAGTAGCTCCTCATTTTGTCTCACAAGGTCTGAGTGCACCCTGCCATGCTCAGCAGACCGAATGGCCAAGTTCTAGCCCAGCCCGGCAGTGCTTAACTTTGGTAATCTGCGGGGAACCAGTGTTACCACTGTGGCAAGGCAGTTGGCCAACAATAGCCGAGATCCAAAACCTTATTCTGTGTATAGCAATAACTTTGTATTGCCTCTTACTTTTATTGGTCTTCAGTCTTGTGATTATTTCATTATAAATCAGATGCAAAAGTGATCCTTGAGACTGATGATACCTGCATCTTTTATACTCACTGCATAACATGGCAAATATAGGCATACATAATGTGAGTGAGTGAGTGAGGAGAATGTCTCAAACAAAATTTGTTGGAATGCATTCCCTAAACTCTATGGTGGAACACTTACCAGTAAGCCTTGCTCACAAACTTGCAGAACCAACATTGTTCTTCACATACAAAACTTTCTCTCACCAACAATCAAAATACGCTTATCAGCCAGAACATTACAAGCACCTACCTAATAGCCAGTACATCCACCTTCAGCATTGATAAGTCACTTAATCCCCACAAATTCTAGGCAGGGGGAGTGATGAGCTCTGACACCATGCTTGATCATGTCTGATGTGTTTGATCGGGTTCAAGTCTGGCAAGATGGGTTGGTGGGGAAGGGGGGAGGGGGGGAAGAGGGGTGGTGAGCACTCAATTTAAACTTGGCACTGTGTTCCATGATGAACCATTCCATCACACTCTTGGCCTTGTGACATGGCCCATTATCTTGTTGAAAAATGCCGCTGCCATTGGGAAACAATAATCATGAAGGGGTTTACGGAGTCTGCAACCAGTGTGTGATACTTTTTGGCCATCATAGTGCTTTACAAAAGCTCCACTGGACCCATGGGTGTTCCCCAGAGCATAATGGAGCCACTGCCAGATTTTCTCCATCCCACAGTGCAGGTGTCAATAAGCTATTCTCCTGGCCTACCCAGTGATGTGGTGAACAAGGTATCTGGATCCATCAGACCAAGCAACACCCTGCCAATGGTCATGTGCCCATTTCACCCTGCTATGATTTCACCAGGTGTTGAAACACACTCCACAACACCCGTCGAGTCGTCAAGTTTCTGAAATGCTTGTGCGAAGCCTCTGTGTCATTACAATTTGTCCTATGTCACACTCGTATAGATTGCACACCTTCCCCATTCTACACAAGGACAGCACACTCACTGATACATGCACTGTGTGTCTGACAAGCAGTCATTCCTCAGCCGGTGACACTTCTATTGCCTGGACGAGTTTGTATCGATAGTACATCTGTGACGTAAATGTTCTGGCTGATCAGTATATATTGCCTCAGACCTACAGCTGCAGCTCTAATTTAAATTATTGTCTGTTCCCAAAAAGCTGACAGTAAATGTTTTGTAGCACACTGTCAATAAAGAATAATACTGTTGAGGTCTTGTTCATATTTCTAGGTCTTAACTACCCTAGATCATTAACATAAAGCTAACAAACAAAGCACTAAAACAATCAAAACTTTTGTACCTGTCTGAAGATTCACATGATTACTGTGAGCATATATCAGCAGATTACATCTCCAGATCAATCAGAATAATTAAAATTTTTCACACATTTTTTTTACTATTATTCACACTCCCCACATTAAGAATACGCAATAGCTGTTTACACATTTTTTGGAAAGAAGTGAGGAATGGGAACTGACTATAAACACACAAATTGCTGCCAAAATGATCAATAACAAAAATCATTTATGTTTTATACTGATGTAGTTAAAAGCTGGAAAAATGAATTTTCTGTAATTACTGTTGGGACAGACCTAGAACCACATATGTCACCAAGAGAATTTATTAGCTACAGAAGGTAGTAACTGCAGTATTTACGCATGCATTCTAGAATAATATTCCAAAAAATGTCCTTATGGGTTCTGCTGTCATTGCTGATCACAACTACTGTGAAGACCCACACTATATTGGGTACTTATGAAGGTTAATGTAACTACCTGTCAAACTGTGCACACATCATTATAATTCTGTGTGAAAGGTTAGTGTCTAAGATGAGGCAAACCTATACTTACCACTGATGGACTCCCTACATTGGAGAGGAGGAAGATTGGTGTTAATGTCCCAGTGGAAATGAGCACCCAAATTGAATTAATGTAACATTTGAGAGTGGCTAGGTATTTGTCAGAATTTTCCTTCCCACCTCAGAAGTTTTGCTGACAATTTACATTTTACAAGGTGTACCTAAAAGTTCAGTGACAGGGTACACATTTAAATGTCTTCAAAATTTGTGTATACATGTAGATACACACTGAAAGTACCACTTGGCACCATATGTTTTAAGGTGAAAAATAATTTGTCTCCTGGTGTCAGGTTTATGTAGTATCAGCACATGTGAGTGCAATGGATTAATGTGTAAAGTTTTATTACAAATTGTGGAAATGAAGTTTCCAGAAGTTCTTATCCATGTGATCTTGTCTCAGCTTTGGTTTTTTTTTTAATTAAATCAGTTTTTCTCAACCAACTCTTGGTGAAAGGTGGCATTGATGCTCTTTCTGTGAATCTAATACCTATGATACCATTTTGAGACATGCTAGAATGCATCACTTACATAGCTTGGTATGTTGGTCAACCTAGATGAGGAATAAGTTTCCATTCTGGCTCATTGTGTGTTGTACAGATTTTCTGATCCCTTTTTATGCTCCATACTCACACATTTCATACTCACACATTTCATACTCACACATTTCATACATGAAGCATTTACAACAAGTGTATCGAGATATTTCAATTGATCATATACCAAGAGCCTGTCCAAAATCCTGGTAAAATGGTGTTTTTAAACACTTAGATTCTTTCAATACAATGTGGTAAGTGCCATTGTATTGAAGCCATTATTAAATATATCTCAATAAATTTCATAGCCCCTATACACATGTGTACATTCATGTGATAACAGACATCAGAACTTCCCTTGCTCAATCAATAGTAAAACTGTCAAACTTATGATACAAAGCATCTATAGAATTTGTTGCAGTGCTGCACTCTAGTACAAAGGCTAATCACAATGTATTTATTTTAATTCAGTTGAAGTGTGCAATTTGCATTGCATCAAAACATTAAGTAGAGTTACATTGTTATTAACAATCCGAATGAATTCAAAAGTAATAGTGTACGTGTCTACAACACTAGAAGAAAGGATCTTCACTACTCAAGGTTAAATCTAACTGGCTCAAAAGTGAGTAAATTATGCTGCCACAAAAGTCTCTTCTTTGGTCACTTACCTAATAGCAACGAAAGTTTGACATAGCCATATAGCATTTAAAAGGAAATTAAAAGAATTTCTTAATGGTAACTCATTAGATGAATTTTTTGGATATAGTAAGTGGGTGATTTCCCCACCCCCACCCAAAAGAATATTAAGTGTCATGTAATATTTTGTGTAACGTAATATCTTGTATAGATACCTTTTATTAACCTGGCACATTCCACATTATGAAGTGTCTTATTCATGATCTATGGAACAAGTACTAATCTAATCTGATCATGGCACTTGCAAAACATGTACTTTTGATCTCTACAAACAACCACAAAAATCTTTTACATCATATCTGTTTTTAAGACTAGTATTTGACTAAACTGCATTCTATTGAACATCCTACATTTTACACCAGTAATGTATATTAGTGCTAAAACTTTCAACTACATAGGGGGAACAACAATATTTTAATATGTTGACTGCTGCACACTGTGATTGATGTTTCACTGCCACTACATGGCATCTGGTGAGTGTTTTGCTGTAGCTGACCATAGGACAGTTAACATGTGTAAGCTTTCCCATGATCTGAAGAATGCACTTAAATTTGTTACAACATTGCAGTTTATTTCCTCAAAGGTACTTTGAAAGCTCACAATTTGTTCCTCATCATTCCTGACAGCAGTTTATCCTTTGCCCTAATGACGTTACATTAATATCACCTCAGACTTTCCTGTTTCAAACAACTGAAGGGTAACAAGAACTTTTGCAACAGTGACCATTTATGCTAACTTCTTGTCTGACAATGAGATAATGGGACTTCATACTAAGATCAGCTGCATAATACCTATTTATTCTTCAAGGGTTATTTACCATTTAACAAACACACTGCTTGCATACTGTCAAATGGATTTTAGTCAAAACCTTTAACAGCTTGTGGATGTGTTGGACAAAGTTTCTGTTACACAGAGAACAGGCTTCAGCTCAAGGCATACTTTGAGCAAACATTTCTCCAACTTGGAAACATTCACTTATTTCCAGGTTTTCATCACCATTGTCCCACTAGTTCAACCATTAAGCCTGCTCTGCCCATCTTTAATTTTTTATTCAAGATCACTTAAAGTACATCACCACTGTTCCACTAAAAAGTTTCATAGTTTGTGATTAAGCAGTGCTGAAACCCACTAGTAAAAGTCTTTTTACCCACATATGCTATGTAACACTTTAGTCAACCCAAATTATTGGCATTCTAAGTTTAGCTAATGATCAAAAATTCTTCCAAACACTATACAAACTTTCAGTAAACAGCTTCTATCCAGAGTTTCTTCCAAATTTAATTTCACTAGCTACATCATGTACACAGTAGTTGTCAGGACAAGGCAATCTTGGAATTTCTTACATTACCTTCAACATATTCTTCACAATACATTATATGTAGCCTGTTAAATATTTCCAAGACAAACTTATAACTACTAATCTGTTTTACTGCCTGATGCACAACTTTGTAATTCAGTTATGCTGCATATAACAAACCATTTTCATTTCAATAAAGCAGTCCTGTGCTAGAGAGTACATCCCTTTTTACATTGTCAGTTTTTCAGAAGTTTCAAAACTTCTCATTTTTGGAATTTTTTTTTGAACAAGAATGTGTCAATTACAGCAACACCATATCAAGTTGTTTAACTCCAATTGTGTTGATGTGCTGCCTATTACAGGAAGCCATCAGTTCCAATCAGCCCACACTTCGGAAGTTACTCATGGACAGCATGTGTAGGAAGGACTTTAGGCTCCTTTAACTTCTGTTAGAATCAAGCCCTACAGAATAATGTCTTACTTTGTGTTTAAAGTGATTTCACTTCATACCAGTTGATTGGGAGGCCACCTGAACCTATTCAATCTAACTTTTCAAATGCCAGGTTTATGTAATATACTACATACACTAAAAGAGCACCACTTTGTGCAGATTTGAAGGTAGTAACCGATATGGATTGAAATTCCCCTAATGAATGAAAAATGCAGTACAGGCTTTATATCAGCAGATTTATCATATTACAGCAACTTAATGTTCTTTAGCATCTTATTTTATACCAATTCGGATTTTCAGTGAGTGAATTACAATTGAATTTTAAACCTTCCACATTTATAATAAGCACCTTTTTCTTAGACACTTTCCACCCATCCTAGCTGCACATGGTTTACATTGCATATGTGATTCTTTCCTACTTGCTCTTGTAATGCCAGTAAATTGTTGTAGAAAGCAGCTAAGCCAAGCAGATTTTCCATATGTAACGAAGAAGACTTACAAGGTATGAAGCATATTGATTCAAGATTTTATTTTGTAAAAATTGACATGCCAGACTGCTGCTTTGGTTTGAATCTGTTACATTCTTCCTACTAAAATGGTTTAGTGTCCCAAAACTATTTACAAAACCATCACATTACTGCTGATTACAATCTGTAGGATTAGCCACAGCAATGAGATGTAAATTGGAAACTGAAGACAAATCTTGTCTACAATTATTTACTTCACAAAAAATTGTTTCTATTTTTAAAATAAATTTAACATTTACAATGAACAATTAACTGCCAATTTATTATTCATTTTTGTCCAACAAATAATTCATGCTGAACTGCATGAAGGGTACTGTGCAGATGCTTTAACAGACATGTAATGCTGAAGTAGTTTATCAATTTATAATCTTTAACAACATTTCTTTAGTAAAGAGGAAGGGCAAGTAAATATTGCACGGGCTTGGTTCTCAGTAAAAATTAACTTTCAGGATCAAGTTTACAGGTACTGTACCTGTTTGAACAGCATATGCAGTTTAATGAACCAGTGTGTGCTGATCTGGAGCAGTATACAAACTTAACATAAAATTACTGAAACAGTTTTAATGTTTTTGAATGGGATGTTGATTTCAGTTTATCGTAACCTGCAAACTTCATGTACCATTCACAGCAATCTATTTGTAAAGCAGTTTGAAGTCTTGCACCATAGAGTGCATAATTTTCCAATACGATGGTCTTTTACAATTATCACTGAAATCTATCAGACTCAATACTTTGACCCAGATAACCCTGACATCCTTCTGGAAGGACAGTGTCACTGTTTAAATTATTTTTGCCAATAACTCATTGTTGCAATGGACTGTGACGCATTGTTTTATGAAGTAGGCCGAGTCAATTGCGCGCTGCAACGGTCAGTTTGATGCTGTCGTTCATAGTGAGTGAGAAACTTTCTTGAAAATAGGGCCTATTTTACCATGGACAAACTGACCCACCTTGTCATCGATGTGTATGTATATTTTCTTTCATATTGCATCAATAAGTCAGAAACTTGTCATAATATCTTCAAGAATTAACCTATATTATTTACAGGTTCATATTATTTTTGTTAGTTGTAATTCAATAATGTTTTCAACCATCCTTTCAGAAGGACGTCAGGGTAATATGTTGTCATTTTGTATTCACAGAAAATAATATACACTGATGGGACTTTTGGACATGTCAGAATCAAAAGATGAGGAAATACCTAACGCTGGCACGTGTAGTAAGGATTATGAAATGAAAGGTATGGGGTACTAGTGTGGTAATGACTTACGTTGACCAGTTACTTCCACATGTTCCCTATCAAATATACTTTGATAACCTCTTTAGCAGCGTTGAACTACTACATGACCTAAAATAGAGGGGCGTGGGAGCAACAGGAACAATAAGATGAAACAGCTAAGAATTGTATTCTATCATCTGTAGATAAAATGATAAAAGATAGAGGATCATATGAAGTTTGTTCTGACTCAGAATCCGGGATTTCCATTGTATGTTGGTATGACAATGTTACTGTAGTCACCAACTTTCAGAGTGCAACCACTACACTGACAAGATTTTTCCAGAGAACAAAAAAGGATTAGCGTGCCTCAACCTAACTTATTACACTCCTACAATACTCATATTGGAGGCATAGATCGAGCTGACCAAAATGTATCCCTATATAGATGCTCTGTAAGAGGGAAAAAGTGGTATTTCCCAATCACTGCACATTTTATAGTCATTGCAGAACAAAATGCCTGGGATCTTTACAAGCACAACGAAAAACTTAGATCTGACATTCCGTCGTCAAATTGTCACTGCAATTCTTGAAAGTAACAAGAGTCACTGCCAGCACAGGACGTCTTAGTAAGAGGGCAAAACTAGATTCTAGATTTGATGGAAGAGAACATTAGGTTGCTGAATTACCAACAGACGAGATAAAAAAGAAGCAGCTGAAATGGCAAAGTTGCCACAAAAAAACTGTTACTATGTGCGTAAAATGTGACGAACCACTTCATGTTTGTTGCTTTTTGTCATACTAGTGCATAAAATGTGTATAGGTTATTTTCTTTGTTTTTGTATTTATTAGCTGTTTTAGCCCATAATTCAAATTTATTTACATTTATTTGAAAGTATAAAAACCAAAACAAGTTAACTGTGCAATGTCAATTTAAAAACATGTTCCCTTATGGTCCTGACCACCACCTGGAAGATGCCCATTTTTGGAAATACTAAATAAAAATAAATACTCAAAATTATTACTTTTTTCCTTACAACCTTGTGAGTCATTGTAGACAAGATATAAATCAATTTTGAAAACAAATAATTCAGGAATATCTGAGTTAAAGACATGACAAGGCAGAAAGATTGTAAACTTTATTGTATTTAATTGAATAAGATAAATTACATTTATTTGTTAAGAAATTTAAGGGCTAATATTCTACATATTGTAATAAAATATTCCATCTACACAGAAATATTAGTTAATTAAGTAACAGACTGTTAAAAATAGACATTTTAACTGTTTTAAGTTACAGAACACATGCTGTAATAAGACAGTAACAGAACAAGCCATTGAACTATTCTAAATAGTTTTCCAAGTAGGAGGAATGTGCTTCAGTTTATAATTGATTGTGGAAATGAATCTTCTCCCTCCCCCATTTATGGAAGCAATTCAATTTATGTGCAGTTTAGACTGTTGCTAAAATTCACTGAAGTCTCTTGCAAAGAATTTGGCTTTGCAAACTGCTTCCACTTTTACAGTCTCTAAAATTAGGCAGCAATAGTAGCCACCATTCAGGACAGTTGAGGAAGATCTGTCTAAGGCACCACCAAGGGCACAGTTTCACAACCTACATGTGTCGAGTGTTGCCAAAGTTGATCCCATGTTGGTTCGCACCCTTGTTGCTGCCATATTGCAAGCTTATCACACTGTGACTAGCACGCAGCTGCTCCTCTGTGAAGTTCCGTACATTCTTCTCAGCTTCTTTTGGACCAATGCCTGGTTTACCAAATTTCTCTGCCTACAAAGAGAAGGAGTAACTTTAGCACTAAAATTTCACAGCACACACTGCATCAAATAATCTAAAATACAAACTTATGAGGACACTAAATTTATAATTTCTATTATAATATATTTGTTGCTTTCACTATGTATATGACATTAGTTACCTTTCTTCCCAATGACTGTATGCAAATGACTACAGAATTAAGGTTCTGTCGCTCCCACAAGTCTACTGTCTGGAATGTTTCCTGGGCAGGCACACCCATTTGGCGAGCAACTTCAAGGAACTGGTTTATATTCTCCATGCATTTGAATGCCATTGTGCTTTGATTTATCTTCTTCACAGATCCTGGCTGAATATGGTTAACAAGCCTGCAAATTTTTGAACAATTAGTTCAGACAAAATTTGACATGTATGGTAAGTCTGACTTACAGTTGTGGCAAGTTCACAGTAACATACCTGCACAGTACAGTTCCATCCTTTAATGTGTCATAGAAGTTGTCCATATCACCTGCCACATTTATGTCCTCTCCAGTTATCACCCTGATCCATTCTAGGCATTCTTGCGCAAGCTCTTCACTGTACTTGCTGTTAATCTGGAAGAAAATATGGTGAGATTAGTTTCACTAATTACAGTAAAGTACTACAGTTTATTTCATCTGAAGGCATCTATTAGTTTCTTTTTGAAGTGCACTGACTATCTCAAACATGTACACTGGATATCAACAGCTGCAACTTATTCAGTTGCTGAAAATATATCTTACACTGAGTTACTGTGCACAAGAAAAACTAAGTGCAAGAAATCTGACAGTCGTTCAGTTCCTCTTGTCCTATGAAAAATTGCTTGTTTTGCACTGTAATGGGCCAGATACAGCAGAAGACACCAGCAATGTTCTAAGCAGAGCACACACGAGTATTTTGATTTATGTACTGTATGGTCTGATAACACGGGGAATTATTTCATGAACAGCTTAGTGTACTGGCACAACGTGTTCAGTATATGATGGTCTGCAAATTGAAGCGGGAAAATCTGGTGATGGCGCTACTCTAAGCAACTGAACACCTTTAATAGAATGTGGCATGAGAAACTTTTACTGTAAGAATGGCACGAACAGTTCAGGAAGTCTAAAGCCCATATACCGCTCAGTTATCCGAAGAAAAATAAAACAAAGACCCGTCGGCGACTATCATTACAAACCAAGCACAAGCTCAGGATGGCGAATTATATCTGCCGTGCACTTTGCAAAGAACCATCCTGCCATCAATCTTTAACGGTGTAACGAAATTATGGAAATTTGGTTGGCCGGACAGGGATTTGAATCTCCGTACTGCCGAATTAAAGTCTAGTGTTCGCCACATCGCACGCTCAGTAACCCACGATTATGTCGCTTCGCTGACGAAAGCATAGTTTTTCTTAGAGCGCTTCCGACCCAGAGCATTCTTAAGTCTATAGTTGCCGTTCTTCCCTATTCAAAAACGATCTCAAAGAAATCTGTCTCATTGCTTTAGTATTTAGACAGGAAAGAAAGGAAGATTAAGAGAAAGTACTTATTCCGTACAATACACAGTCAGTAGGCCTACCGTTATGCTACTGTAACAGGTTTCCAAATGCTAGTGCGTTATACGACACTATGTTGACTTTACAACTTACCACGCTTCGTCTGAAAACTATGTTCCTGAGGCTTAATTTCCGTTTCGTGTACTACTTTGATCCATTGTTTTCTGAATTTTACTGTTTTGGAGAAAAATACTCCGCAGTAGCGGAATTTGGGTACTGTTTAAAGAACTAAGTTCGAATTTAGAACGTAACTAGAGGAAAGTGTCCCGCGTGTTACGTATCTTTAATGTCAGTATAACTATGAATTGAGCTTACAACCCATTAGTGCGTATGAACGAAAGAAATAGTTAAAAGTTCGTGGAAAAACCGGTGTGGCGTGAGCAGCTGCAGACGTTGCGACGCTGCCAAAGGTGGCGACAGCGAAAGTGCGCGCCAGCGTGTGAAAGTATGCAACGCCGCCGCTGGCTTCGCACCTGAAGATTCCTGCAGTCCCCAGCGAAATGGCTAGAGCGGCAACCGTTGGGAAACCGTTGTGCAAGTCACCGCTATTAAGAAAATGCTGTATCTTACGACCCTGTTAGTACCTTAGAGCCTTGTCGCAAGAGCTTGAAGTGCTTGGCGCGGTGACTTCCACGTTTTACGATTGAGATGGTATGCGTTTATCTAAGCTATGGTAAGAAGCAATTTGTCGTGGGCGTTAAACTGCATCACTAGTACCAGCAGTGATTTAGCAACAGAAACGACTACATCGCCTCTGTAACGCATGAGCTATAAATTCACCCGCATTAACCTCAGCCACCAACTTCAACCTGTTGTTTAGACTGTTGCATGGGCAGCACTACACTAACGGTATATTTTATGTATAAATTAAAACATGGGTATGGTTTATTATGGGGGACACGAAATATGTAATCTGTAAGCCGCATTAACTCCTTACCCAAACGAATAATTTTGAACCTTGCATCCATTACCCACCAAATTGTATAGACAATCCATGTAGTATGCCAAATAATGACAAGACTGCTTATCAGTCATGCAGCAGAATTATAGAAAGATACTACGGGTAAACATTCCGTGGCTGCTATTATACTACACAATACATTCGTGACTGATCTGTAGCCCAAGGGCCTCGGTTCATTTCAAAGTGAAGATAATGATTAAGTCAAAATACAAAACCATTGACAAAACGTGGCAACCCTAGTACCGAGCCGGAATGGAGTTTTTCCCCCTACAGAGGGCGCGCTGCAACGAAATTTCCTGTCTGAACTACAATTGGGACAAGGGCTTATCACGACATTCTTTTCAGGGGCACTGACTTATTTAAAGCTAAGACTGTCTTCGAAATATCCTTCCTCCCATGGATGTTACTTCAGCAGAATGCCGTCTAAGTAGAGATATCCAAGTTTGGTATGGGTTAAGATGGCTATGGATACCTGAAGTTCATTTTATTTCATTACCTTCCTGTAAATCATTTACATGATACAGGAATTTTCGTAAGTGTAATGAACATGCGAAGTCAGTGTCGTACAAACAAAATATCAAATAGCTATTATCAATGCATTTGAGAGTACGTTTGTCATGGACATGTACATAAATTAAGAATTTTACACACATTCGAAGTATTCATCTATGTCAAAAGAAAGTTTTGGTTAAAAGGTAATTTTTAAGTTTATGTACACCGTCAGCAGTATTTCAGCTGTGACGAGCATTTCGATTAAGTAGACATTCAACTCCATATACAGATTAAGTTTAACAGAAAAAGTTTTAACTACTTTCAACCGTTAACTGAGCAACAGCGACATTATCACTCGGCCACGCCCAACAAGAAATGAATAACGTCTCGGCCACGACCGACGTTATCAAAGACTGAGCAGAAACTTTGATAAAGTAAGGACGGTGGGGGGGGGGGGGGGGGGGGACTCAAGGAACCATGTCAACATTTACCTTAATCTATGAAGACAAACTACGGGGCACTTAGACCAGGATGGACAGACAATCAGCCTCTATTTTCCTTAATGGGTGTCCCAGTATTCTACACACTCAGGCAAGTCGCCAGTTTCCATTCAAGAAGCAGAATACTAGGGAACTCAACCACAACCACCTCATCCTAACTTATGCACTTTAGAGATTTCACTCCATAAATGGATTAAACACGGAAGTGCTGTAGCAATCGAGTTCGAACTCTGATGCGAGAGTTACAGCATCGTTTCTATCATACTTCAGCCTGCCATCATTGCCAGCAACCAGTTTCATGTACCAATTGTGAACTTCTAGGTTACGTTTCCCTGTCCCAACAATATCGTTACAGTGTGAGGAGTAGACACATGGACAATTATCACATTGAACTGCCCTGAATTGTTTTGTTGCTGTGAAGGCTCAATTACCACCCCCCCCCCCCCCCGGACTCCACTGAAGTCCAGATGTGTAACCTCTGCACCAAAAATCAGCAAACACAAGAACATTTTAAGATGTTCGTTTGAAGGTACTGGCAAGACAGATTGGAATAATCTTACTACTTCGGCGACAAATCAGCGAATCACCACTCAACATGCCTGTAGTTACGAAAGCTATCGAATGAGACAACTGCAGCTTTGCTTGTTTGTGCAGTACAAAGAAATACGGATAGGTCATGTTTAAACAATCTCTCCAGCTTTTTAGAATATCGAGAAACTTCTGATCCGCATTTACGCGGCATCAGGGGTGAGGTGGTATAGTTGGTAGGCTTGAGGCCGGCCAGCATACCGATGCCACGAATGAGTCAGCGAGTGCGTCACACACCATATACAGCCCAGCAGCATTGTGGGACCGCGGCCGTCTAGTTCCGCGTATGGCTCTTATCATGAGACGTCACACGCTACAGTCATATCCATATTTAGGCGTGTGGCAAGACTGCTCCACGTGCCTCCGTCTGGGAAGCGGTACTCTTCGGCCTTTCGTCCGCGGGCCGTTTGCTAACAAGTGAGCAGAACAGCTGTCAATGATATTGTACATACTTTGCTCGATTATAGGACATACCTCATGTCAGTGTTGCTTTCATGAGCGAACGCGTACCATGAAACTTTCCTGTCTGCAAAGTAACTTTACGTTATTTGAGAACTTACAAGACTGCCAGCGACTTATTTCACGGAAGTAAATTTGATTTGTTTCATGTTTATAGTCTCGCTATGAACGATGTCAGTGCAGTCTGCGGAGCGAGAAACTCTAGTTTAACTGTTTCTAACGATTCGAAGCACTAGGCAGCCATTCTCGACAGCTGAATTACTGGCAACTAGTGACTAATCTGCTCTGCGAGTGAGGAGACACTGGACACGGCATACTTTGTTATTCACTTACTGTTCCTTGTATGCGTTATTGTACTCTGTGTAGGCCTTTCGTTCCAAGTTAGCTTTGAGGTTCCGGTAAGATGTGCCTGAAAACTAATTTACTTGTTCTCAAAAAGCAGAAACTTTCTCACCTGACAGCTTCAGAAGATAATAAAAGCACGGAGTCAAGTTTGTCAATTTACAGATGCATGTAAGACGGTTTACTGAAGTGCGTCACTGAAGTTTAGCTATTTGAAAGAGCTTCATTCTTGTCCCGCCACTGCAGCTGACAACCTAGGGACCTCGTACGCTCCTTTTGTATTATTTCCATTATAACTGACATTCGTTGACAAATGTAGCTTTATAAAAAATTTAAAATGTTTCTACAGTGCAGAAATTTCAGTTGCATGTTTTTACTGGGCGACTAGTTTTGGTCTCCCTGGTCGTGCCTTTATCTCAACTACCCATCATAACAGTCTTCGTCACTCCGAAGACCAGTGTTACCTGTCTGGCCTCGGGACTGACGCTTTACGTCTAACTTTATTGGAACTGTGTGTAATTCTACTTTGATTATTACAAGAACAATCGAAGTCACAAACGCATGGGAACTGTTGCATCAAAGTAGCTGTAATAATGAAAATAAGAATACAACTAATTTAAGTTAGAGGCATAAAGCGTTAATCGCAAGACCAGTGACGGAAACTACATTTTCTGATATGAAACTTCCTGACAGATTAAAACTGTATCGGACCGAGACTCGAACTCGGGACCTTTGCCTTTCGCGGGCAAGTGCTCTTGCAACTGAGCTACCCCGCGAAAGGCAAAGGTCCCGAGTTCGAGTCTCGGTCCGGTACACAGTATTAATCTGCCAGGAAGTTTCGTATCAGCGCACACTCCGCTGCAGAGTGAAAATCTCATTCTGGATACGTCTTCTGATGTCTAGTTCTCATAGACACGATGGGTTGCTGACAACTAAAAGGATCTGAAGATCATCCAGGGAGATTTGAACTAGTTACACTATAATCATAGCTAAAACTGGAAAATTAACGATATACAAAATTTGAGATGTAAATGAATACATTCACATACCGCAGTGACGTTTCACCGGGCTATACCTGCTTTGTATATGCACTGTTTTGCGAAACAGTGCATTATCAATATTCATATCCAGCGATTCCTTATTACACTTCTATTACACGTTAGTACGAATACACCACAATGATTGTTCTTTTCCTTTCCTCAGAAAACACGACTTGTAGCGTAGGAAGTGTTTGGTCGAAAAATGGTTGGAAATAATGGACGGCATGACTAGAAGGATTGCAACAAGCGTCAATGTGCTTGTTATTCAAGATGGGTCTTGACAAGGCGAGCCGGGCTTTACTCTTACAGCTGTTTTATCGAAATAGCTGTAGTGCTGGTGCTCTTCCCTAGTATCGACGCACTGAAGGAATACCGAGAGTTCCTTCCACAGCGAGGTTTAACACGATTCTTAAGCTCGAATGAACTTTATTTGGCAATTTCTTCTTCTGGTAGGCCGAGAGCCAACTGCGCCACAAATTGTTGAGGTTACTGTTACCATGGCTGATAATGCTGGATGCAATGGACGCTCTATCTTTAAGCAATGCAAGCTCTTTATCATGACAGCTGAACGTTCCATGGCCTAACGTTCGGAAACTGCTGCCAACAATGATTTGTTAAATGGTACTTACTGCAATTCAGGCTATCACTGATGCAGACTGGCGTCACATTGAGCACATGGTACGCAACTAACGTGTTACCGTTACGTTGAAATTTAAATAGTTTCTTTTAGTTATTTCTCTTCTACCTATCCTTACCAATGTCTCCACGAAGTTTCATTGTCCTATGAGCTCTTGTTTTTCGGTGCCCTTGGAAGTAGCGAAGGTTTGATAACCACCCTGCACTTTTGATTACACCTTTCATACCGCAAATCTTCAGACATACGTCAATGTAGACCTAGTTCAGAAATAACATTCTGGCGCTGGCTAGACAGTACTGTTAAAATACTTTCAGTATTGTTATTAAGTCGCGTTTTCATATACGATTGACAAATTACTGTGATCCAAGTTTTCATCACCCTCTATTTGCTCCGTGACATACGATTTTATCAGATGCTGGACGTTTTAGATTTAAATTACGAGTTAAATACTTCGTGAATTTTTTTCGTATCTCTTACAAAAACTGGTTGTGGCTTACACGTGGATTCATTTGGAGCAGAGTGCGGTCGACATCACGGGAACTCTAGGTATGCAAGATACAAGAGACCCTACTCAGACGATGCGTTCATGTCTTCCCGGTATTTTAGCGGTGGAACCAGCGGAAGAAATGCATTCCGAGGCCCGGTCGGGTCCGCATTCCACAACAGTTCAGCCGCCTCCGTACACTGGAAACCAGGTGGGGCACCTTTTTCTGCTTCGTTTCCAGAGTTCGAATCTTGATTACTAGTGTATTCTGACATTTAGCGATCTTGCAAGACTGTACTCTTAAGAGGTTTGCAACCCGGAACAAGAACACGTTACCCTGCTTTGTATGTATTGACTGCAGAATATAAACGGGTTTGTCGACTTGCGTTTGGAAAATTTTACGTAATGAATTTTAAACTGTTCTCATGCAGTTCACATTCAAACGCCCACCACAAGTTTTTCCGAGTCCTGCCTCCCAGTCGCCACGTGAAAACATTGGCAGCACGCGAACGATATATGGTTCCAGGTATAAATTCGTTCATTCGCTTTCAGTTCTCTACATTCACTTGAAGACTTGGCGCAATTTTTTGGGCCGTGGATTTGTCCCAAATTATTTCATTTCGTAATTTACATAGGGTGAGGCGTTTTGAACGATATTAATGAGTTCTAGTAAGATGGAAGTTGAAGGGATAAAGCATAAGAGTAAATTTATGTCATGGGAGGAACACTGATAACTTAAAAACTGCAAACTTTTACGTCAGCATCTGTTTTCTATTCGTTATACAACATGACTTCAATTACTATCTTACCGATGTCGTCCCAAGATAGCAACGGCGAATTTTCAACAAAGACGGTGCATGTTCCTGGTTTCCTGCTGACATTTCTGCTGCAGTACACGTAACACGTACATTGAAGTATACGACAAACCGCGCGCGAACTGGAAACTTAACGCCAAGTTTTAAGCACGCGTTAGAGTATGGCTATTGTGGGCCCAACTAAATTTGACTGATTCACGGTAAAATACTGACGGTAGATGGACGAAACAGTATCACGTGCAACCGCAATGAACTGATCCCAGCAATTTGACCAAAGTAGCAGAGACGAGGGTGATAATCGGGAAGCAAGGCCATCGATATGGACCACAGACTACAAAGCCCGTGCCACAAGAAAATTACTCACAGCAATTGCGGATTATCCGACGATGACATTCACATAACTTTTCTAATGACTCCGTGACAATGGAGCTTATTCTAGTCAGCCATTTTTACGACTGGCAGAACGTTCTGACTGTTTACAGAGACTCGAAAAATGGTGTCACCTACACGTCACTTTGACATGTAGCCTACTGAAGCATTCAAGAAAATAAGTTACTTTGCTTGCCGTAAGAATGGCAAACTTTCTAAGTGCCCTCGTACATACATCAAATCAATGTGAAGTGTAAAAATGCACTTCATGTGTTTAGTATTGTAGACTTCACAATATCAAATTCTTTGTTTGCTCATTGACAAATTTACAAGGAATTTGCGAGAGAGAGAGAGAGAGAGAGAGAGAGAGAGAGAGAGAGAGAGTGTGAGTGTGTGTGTGTGTGTGTGTCGCTTTCGCTTAGATTTTAAGCTCACTGTGGCCTAAGCAAAGTAATGCCTAATCTTTCAAAGGAACTGCATGATATATTCTTTGCTCGAGTATTCGCAAAAATTCTTCGTCACCTATATGTAACTATTAGTTCAATGCTCTTACACAATTCCCATAAGTATCTTTAAGATTTTTGCCAGAGCGTCTAAGCTCTGAAAATCAGTGCCACTACACTGAACGAATTACTTCAGTCTACGCCATGCTGGAAACTGCCCTCGAAACTTCGGTCCGTGGCGAGTTTTAGTAGTTGGCATCGAAGTTTTGCTACGTGTGTGCAAGACAGATTGGAAAGAAGTGGGCGGAACGCCGTAGCGCGCTGGTCAGCCCTGCAGCGAAGAGGCAGCTCGCAGCCGCCCCGCCGGCGCCAGTGACGTGGCCATGGCTGTGGGTGCGGCCCGCCACGCAAGGAATGCTTTAAGGGCAGCCCGCCCCATTCATCCAGTTTAAAATAAATGTCTAAGAACGGACGCGAGGGGCCCGTCACCAGGAAGTAAGGCAAACAAGGAATGCGGGACTACGCCCCATTTCCCCTCTTCTACTGGTGATGGACTTTGTAGACATTTTCGGAAACTTTCCATGTTCGGCAACACTGACGTCTTCACTGTTCTGCGTTTAAGGGCTATCCAGATTTCACAAACTAACCGAGCACGCTGAAAAGTAATGGCTCCGAATTTTTATTCTGATTTCAATGTCGTGCCACCAACTGAAATCCACAGACGAATGAAAGCTGCGTAAGGTGGTAATTTCATCTAAATCAGTAGTGTGCGGCGTTGGAATATATATATATATATATATATATATATATATAAATAAATAAATAAAGACACGGCTCTCAGTTGTGTGTGGCGTGTGTACAGGCCATCATTGCATCACTGCGGCACGGTGGGTGCTACGAACGTTCACTCTTGACAGGAGATAGGACATCAACAGTATCATGCGTTTTGAGCGTGAGTAATGGATTCGTTAACAACATTGTGACAGGTGATAAACGTTTCACCACTCTGACCCCTGAAACTAAGATATCAGTGCAGTTCCGCCACAAAGACAACCAACACCGGCCGATGAAGTTAAAGGCCATGCCATCAGCACGCGAAGTCTGTCTTCTAGGATGTCCAAGATTTATCGCACTTTGAATTCATGCCTATAATGCACCACAATCTCGGTAATGTACTACGAGACCTGTAAAATATTGAAAGCACGAATTCGAAGAGTTCGTCTACATCCGGAGCACCCTCTCCTTCAACCATGACAATGCCGGACTCCACACGAACGCTGCGACATCTGTACCAATCCGACGTCTTGGGTTGACGGAACTGTCATCCTCTATACTCTAACCCATCCGATTTTCATGTTTCTAAAACGAACACCGAGGACTTCGATAGTGATGAAGCGGTGCAAGCACAGATGAGGCTCTGTCAACCAAAGCCTACGTTCTAGTGACGGTATCAACAAATCAGTCGTTGGGAGGAAATGTGTTCGTCGCCAGAGTGACGATGTTGGGAAATAAATATGTAGACATTATGAATAAATACGTAGAATGTTGAAGTGTTTTTAAGAAGCTTAGTGTTTTCACAAATTCTGAGGCATTACTTTTCAGCACGCCCTGCTACATGTCCGCTCTCTGCACTTCGTTTAAGAAGCATTTTAGTTGCCTCTTAATTCCTGTTTCGCCACGTGCTGTTTGCAACATATATTGGTTGTTGTGAGTTCAGAGGAGCTTCGCCACCTGGAAGCATGTGAAGTCATGAAGTGCCTCTCGGCTGGACAGTGGCAGGCTGTTTTATGACAGGTCAAGGCTGCGCTTGACGTGGACGTAAGCCATGGCGCTGGCGCTCACCACTAAATATATCGCGCCGTACGCTTATCAACGCTGCCGTTATCAGCGCCTCGGGTACATTCCATAGCTGGCGTTGTCCAAGTCTACTCCCTACCATTTCACCACACGGGAGTAGTTACACAGTGGTACGACTTAAGGACCTATCCTGAACTGCAACTGAGGAAAATATCCGCAAGAAAAAGGAAATTATGAAGTTCCTAATGCTGATGCGTTAGAAAATTTCGCTCTTATGCTTCGTTCACACTATCCAGGCGATTCAACTTCCTCAGAAACAAAGTTCATGTTTAGATCATGTTCTCAACTTACGATATGACAGCTGCAACGTATTCTTTTTCAGCTCTGACAGTTATAGAATTACTAACCACGTCAAATATTTGCTCCAGCAAAACTTGGATTTGTTTACATTACCCGTAGGAATACGTGACGCTTAAGCATCCCACCCCCTCCCCTCCGGCTGCTAGTGCTCTTTTTCATTACTGTGTCAATACTTCAATTCTTATTTTGAAGGGTTGTAATAAAATGACAACCCCGTTACACGTCAATTGAATGTCGTCTGTCAGTGGGGTTAATCCTTCGTCCACTGTGGCGAAAGTAACCTTTATGTAAGTGAAAATTTAACTATTAATCACTTTAGTCATTTTAAGGCTTAGAGTTGTGAAATTTTGGGAAGTATTAAAGCTCAGAACACACTGACATTAGCAATTTATTGTACAACAAGGTATTGCAGCAGAGTAGAACACCAGCGCCTTTTAGTGCAGTTTATTTCTTGGCGTTTCTGTTTAGTGTAATTTTTCGTGAAGTATCAACAATGAAGTCTGGCGGAAGATTTCTGTAGGGTCTATGTTTTCATAACATAGTAACCACAAAACTTATCAGGTGTGCTAACAGTATGGTGGAACAGCCCTCTAGTGTTCGAACGATGTTACGGTACACACAAAAGTCACTGCTGACGAAAACGCAAGGAAGTATCATCCTAAACATCAGATCCGCAACTCACGCAGTCCCTATAGGCGTTTTCGGCCTACGAACTGCAGCCCTTACTGCGGTGGGCTGGAGTGGCTTAATTCTGAAGCTTAAATTATTAGATTGGAAACCTAATTATACTTAATTGTCAGGAAACTACTAAAACGATCGGTTGACATGGTATCACGGAATCTTAAATCTGGCAATGAAAGTAAGGGCGTTGGGGAATAAAAATTGCGAACGGGGTCGAAAAGTATCACAAGCAGGTTTAAATGGTGTTCTGCAGAGCAGCTCGTAGAAGGAAGGCTGAAGAAGCTAAATCAAATAGGTCATCGTGCTGAAAACTAACGTGTGCATGGCGACTTATGTGCCTTAAATTGGGCAAATTGAAGGCAATATCTTTAGGAAGATACTCTTGCAGGAAGCAAAAGAAATCACCTAACTTCTGGCAGCAAACTCATACGGACATTCTCAATAAATTAAAATCTAAATATTGCTTTGAAGAGCAGTGTGAAGCTTTTGAAGAGCAAGTAGTATTCGGATGAATAACTTTTTTTCATTGTACTTTTCAAATCAATTACGTGGCGGATGCTAATTGATACAGAACCGGTCTTGAAGGTAACTTAAGATGTACGAAGCAGGCCGCTACAGTGTGTAGCTATCTGATATGGGGGTGACAATACTATTTTTGTGATTCATTATTTTAAGAACTGCGACTTTTGAATGTTGACTTATGACAACTGGACACAGACCAGTCCTCAGTGAAAGCAATCAAATTTCAAGGCTTTTAAATTACTTAAACCATTATGAATTTCAGTGTTGAGGCAGAGCTTGTCACTTTAGGATCACTCACTGCGCAACATCGTTTACACACCGCTATTAGTCATTACAGCAATGTAGTACCTGAGGACGCTACTGAGTATGAAACTCGTTGTGAAAACAAGAGCCAAATTTAACTTTTAATTTCACAAATATCTGTTTCCTACATCCGACTATACGTATCACTGTACCTTAAATTGCTAACTTCTTTCTCTTGTGCTTCCCAGCTAGGAAGCTCTTTTACATCTGAGGGATGTTTTGAACACGAAATGAGCAATCTTCGTTTATACAGACATTAAGTACAGGCTCGTGTGCTATGTCAGGCACGGTATGCGGTTACGTGGTGCGATGCATCGCAGTCAGATTCGCAGCTTTTGTTGCGGCAAGGCGCACGGTAAGTAAGCTTGTGGTCTGGTCGTGCAGGCGTGGCCTACGTTGCCGCGTCTCCCCAGAAGGCAGGGCCCGGTATCTTCTGTTTACAGGGCACCTAAAGCACGCGCTATCTCGCACCGACCGCCAGTTGGGACCAGACCGCTCGCAGCCATTACAGCTAAATATAGCTATATGAGCCATATACAGCTCTGCCTTACTGTCAAGACCCCACAGGTGCTGTCGGCTGCCATCATGTGAGTTGACCGCAGCCAAATCTTACTGTACACAGATTGAGCACACCTGACATTCGATTTAGTTTTCCGCTTATCCTCTACTCATTTTTCTAATGATTTTATCTATTTGGGTACTGGTGTTCAGTTTCCTGCACCAGTGACAATCTTAATGAACGTTTAAGGAAACCATTCTTAGTCTTAAGAGCTCATTCTTAAATCACCACTTCTCCAACACGAACTATCAAACCAATATTTCTCAGAAATTATGCTTCCTTTTTTATTCCCAAAATCAAGACGTCTATGACTCGAGTCTACCAAACTATGCATTTCGTCAATGCTACCAATAAGATCGACAGTATTAAATCGTCCCGTGCACAATCACGCTGCTTTTTGGGTTAATCCTGTTGTGCCACGTCGATGGTGCTAGCAATTTTTCGAAGCCTGTCGTTTTATTGCTAGCTTGCTTGATAGCGAGTCAAAAACTTATTTTCTCTACTTTTCCCTGACATCAGGAAAGTTTTAGGATCCTTATTAAAACCCACTACATTGGCAATGAGATAACGAAATCTGCAATTTTTGATGTCCACTACGTCTTTCAGGCTTTTGTATTACCGCAGCCTATTCTCATTACATGAGAAAACTAAAAACCCACTGCCTATTTTGTCCTACGTTATCTACGTTTTACGCCACTTGAAACGGCTGATCACAGTACGACGTCCTTTATAGCACAGATGTAATAACAGCCGCATCTTTACACTTAAATTTGGTACCTAATAAGGTAATCTAGCCGAAAAAATTTTCCCGGCACTTTTGCTTTACGCTGCTGCAATAGGATGCGCATAGCTTTCTATCGGTTCATATTAAATCCACATATACCTACTGAACACCCGAACTCTGCAACTTACCAAAACTTCGTCTCATTACACATCTGCAACTAGCAGCGTTCTATTTTCTCTTGGCCAATCACCATAACATGCCAGCAAGTCATATTCTAGGAGTATAGTAATGTTAAGCTGAAGAGTATTACATTTTATTACTAAATTTAAAGAAACTTAAATATTTTAACTGAAAGAATGATAAAATTTTCTTTAAACTGTAAGACGTTTCGATTGCCAGTACTTTTATTCAGAAGACATAAGCTAACTGTAAAATTTAAACTTTCAGAAAGGAAAGACTTGGCGCAGAACCAGAGTCGATGCTATTTGACCGAATGTAAGCTTTCGAATTCTAGCCAAAGCTTAGGGTGAGCCGATTCACACGAAGCTAAACGACAATAAAAATTCTCATTTGTCTACCTGAAAAGTTGGGAAATTCATGTATGATCAGTGGCCCCTTGCAAGACATTTCCTGAATTGCGAGTTTCAGGTCCTCCAGTTATGAACCACTAGCAATTCGTGTTACCACAATAAACTTAAATTGGCCTTTCAGTTATCTTCACTAGAAGAACTACAGCACAACGGCTGAAGTGAAAATCATGATTGAAAAAACATGACTTACGTATAACGCTTTCATAATGTTTTTATTGCACACCTTTTGTTAAGATCCAAATTTCACACTGGAGACATTTGCAATACCTTAGGCTTAAGACAACTTCCGCTAATCATTACGCTGTTTCTTCCAAAGTGCCATGTCACGGACACTAGGAACTTTTTCGGTAAAATTAATTCCTGAACAATACCCGCTACACCTACTTTCTGCGATGTCAAGATTTCTGATCCAGGTTCCAAATGATCACTGAAATTTTACGCCAGCCCTCCCAGGTAATTAATCTCCGTGTGAGCAACAACTACCAGCTAATTTGACCCACAGTGCTCTGCGAGGTATCCCTCTGAATTCACTTACGGCTACAGTGGAGTGAACCACGAAGTGGAGACCCTTCTAGAAGCTTTACAACTTGCGTAAGACTGATTTGGGGGAGGGGATCAAACAGCCAGGTCATCGGTCCCATCGGATTAGGGAAAGATGGGAAGGAAGTTGGCCGTTCCCTTTCAAAGGAAGCACCCCAGCATTTGCCTGAAGCTATTTGGAGAAATCACAGAAAACCTACATCAGGATGGCCGGACGCTGTTTTGAACAGTCGTCCTCTCAAATGCGCGTCCAGTGTGATAACTGCGCCTTTCTAAAAACTAAGAAGATTGAGAACTTCGAGACTATTTTGCGGTCTGTTCCTGGACAACCTCTTTCGAAGAATGTTGACACCACGATAAAATTTAGTTTAGACATGCAGTATGGGGCGAATTAAGCCTTAAAAACACGCGAAATGTCAAAGTTTCCGAGCCGCGCCCAGACTACTGTCCATCAAGATCAATACACCTCTGCAGCGTACCAAATACTGGGCACAACGCTCCGCGCTGCTATAGGAAAGGGACAATGTTCTTACCTATTTTGGTGCGCTCACTCCCAGCGCTGGATAAATGAGATTGGATCATGTTTACACTATCATTTGTTTTGCCATGACAATGACTAATCTACCGAAAATTTACACCGCCTACAGTATGTTTCAGTCACCCACGTACATTGTATAAAAATTAGTACTGGAGGAGCATCTAGAGTGAATGTTAATATATATGAAAAGCTCTTTCTAAAGCTATGCTAGAACTTCAGTCTTGCTTTTATTTATTTGCTGTTAACGAGACGCTAAAACATTGTTTCTGCCAACTCGTTCGGAAGTACCCAGCATAAGGTATGCTGACGGAAACACCTTACCGAGTCAAGTTCTCGGTGTCAAAGTAATCTAAGTCTTAGGTAAAATTTAGACTGGACCGGCAAGGTATCTTGAGAGCACCACTGAGGTTCCAACGACCCACGAATGCTGCTACATTAACCGATAGGATATCTAACAGCTGCAGTAAAACGCTGGGCGTTGGGCTCTTAACGGTAGGCACTCCTGAGGCGTGCTGGCATTCAGGTCTGTGCACTCGAAGCAAAGACACTCCACACCACGACCTTGGACAGCAGCTGGCTGCAACGTGGCTGTATCGCAGTAGATTGGCTGTTGCTGCTGCAGCAGTAGTATGCCTTTCTGGCTATTGCAGCCGCAGCAGCGGCAGAAGGAACTGCCCCAGCTACGCACGAAGATGCTGTCGCAGAATCAAGTTAGAGCGAACAGTTCCTCTTCAAATATTCCGGCGACCTTGTAGAAAATTTGCAGGTGCCACCAAGGAGAGGTTCCCATTACTTTGTTTATGAAGTAGCCATCCCCGTATATCAATTTCCCAAGCAGGGCAGCTTGGAAGCAGATTTTTGTATTATCGTTTTTATTGATTATACAGTAAGACCATAGGTTTCAAGAATAGTTAACTGCAAGGCAGTTAGCTTTTCTGGGCAACTATAGGGAAATCTTAGGAATGAAACTGATTCGGTAGAGTGGTTCTGATTTCTGTACGAAATAATTTAACTATTCCGTTACCATGGGTACCTATGCCGCATCAATGAAAGCTAATACCAGATAAACTAACCTCTCCGTGATTTTTTTGTGTAAGAATTTACACAGTAGATAATTTTACTAAACTTTAAATTTCAATGCATATTTCTCTTTGTTAGAAACCACACGTTACTGGCATATGATTCACATTTTTTGTGCTTTTTGAAACTAGCCATACTGAAATTTAGGGACTAACACAAGAAATACGCGTGATGTGTTCGAAACTATCCGGAGATTTATGCCTTAGTGACTGAGTATATATTGAGGAAACTATAGGCAATCTGCGGGAAACAATAGAGCGAAACAATTTGAAATCACTAAGTTTCTTTGCTGCCTGGTATTGAAAATCGGTTGTAGCTTTCAGGAGTTTCCTCTTAATGACCCCACGTCTGAGTGCTATCGAAAATATTCAGTATCAAATCCGTTGTCAAAGAGCTAACTGATTCAGAGCGTCAAAGATCTTGTACGGTATGCAACGTTGTTTCAACGAGGGCATATGTTATCGAGGAGATAATCTTTACGTAGCAGGTTAGCGGCCACGTGTGAAAGCTCTCCTAGAAGGTCCTGCTGGCGCTGCAGCCACAGGATGTAGAGGCCCAAGGCGTGCGCAGGCAGCAACGCCCACATGCCCCCCTCGCACCTCCACCGGACACTGGCAGAAGCGTGCCTCGCACTAACAATTGTGCAGTGAAAATTAATCAGCCTAGAGTACGTTACTCATGACTACTAGTTCAGTTTTAAACAGTCCTGATGTTTATAAAACTTAAATTAACTTGTCCACAAATATTAGCGACTTTCCCGTACTCTATACAATCCGAAAAAATGTGCAAGTCTTCATTAATAAGAATTGTGACTTACGAAACCATAATTGCGTAAGATCCACTACATTATTACAAGTCAAATATGTGTTCGACACCTGGCAGCTGCACCTATTTATGGAACGTACTGAAACAGTAAATGCTAGCCAGTTTTCATGAAGTTCTCATGCGCCTCAGAAATCCATTTCACTTATCAGTTTCAGTGTATACATAAAACTGTACAGTTCTGTGGAAGAAGAAACTAAGCCACGTTTTCTTTGAAAGCCGTTTGAGTTATGTAGAAAGCTAACTTCTCTGGAGAAAAGTTACGTCGGCCAGCGGCGGCCAAATGCTTTCTCCAGAAAACCCGTTTCCTGTGATTCCTGCAAGTAAGATGACAGTTTACGCCTCAACTAACAGGAAGTTGTCTTTCCACGAAATGCCTCAGTATGGAACGAGGTATTTTACGAACAGTACGCAAAACTACGTACGTTGTTCTTTGATATGCTGTTCCGCGCAGACATTTACCGTGGTAAATAATCTGCCCGAGGAAACTTCCATTCTTACCGAACTTTTATGCTGTGCTGTAGAAACAGCTATAGGCGTCCTGAGAAACTTATGGGGCGGGCGGCGCAAGAATAAAATCAAATTGCCTTTTTATAGGAGTTGGTCAGTTTCGAGAGGTCTTGTTCCGAGCCAGGTAATACCACCATTTGTTAAACTAAACAAAAATGGAATGCGAAATCACTGAAATGACTTCTAGAAGTTTGTGAGAATTCTGCAATGAATAAAAACTACATATTCCTGGAGAGGTGGGCCAAGCGGCTCTTGCCGCCGTCACCCACCCCCTTCCCCTTGTGGACGTACGTTTGTAGCTGGCTTCAGCTTCGTCGTCTATGTACCTAGCCGCGGTGAAGTAAAGAGAGCAAACATGCACTAAGCAAATCTCAAGTAGCTACTTTACTTACCGTATAATAGTCTTACTATTTGACAGGCATCCACGACCTATGGTCAATGAGGATTCATTTTTTAGGTATTGCATAAAATGTGTATTAAGGAATATTCCCCATTATGCAACCTGGGGAAACTATTAGATACTCTTATGACTAAAAAGTGTGAAGTACTAGGTGCACTTTCATACCGTTATTGCAAGGAGACTGGACCGAACGTATAGTTTGTTACAAGTACATTAATCCGATATCTTCCCAGAACAAGCGCTGGAAATGCTCTACGCCAGCTTCCTCAACCTATCGGAAATAACGGTGACACGCTAAGCGCACTATGACTTACAATTCCAAATATTTAATTTTGTTATGTGAACTGCCAAATTTTAAAAATTGCGTGAACTTTTCGTTATGAAGGCGCCATTAATATTACCTCGTTTCTTAGGCATAATGCATTTCTAAGCATTTTGCATCATTAGAATGCCGACTGTTAGAAGCACATAATCTACGAATGAACCAGTTTGGTCACGGAACACTTAAAC
Organism: Schistocerca piceifrons; assembly: GCF_021461385.2. Classification (NCBI taxonomy): domain Eukaryota; kingdom Metazoa; phylum Arthropoda; class Insecta; order Orthoptera; family Acrididae; genus Schistocerca; species Schistocerca piceifrons. The sequence goes on along the minus strand of NC_060149.1, from coordinate 417,617,272 downwards.
AAGGGTAAAGTTATTTAGTCTGTTCTTGAGAAATTAAATATTGCACGTTTTAGTCCAGCAATCGCAAAACAGTAGGCCAGACAATGAACAGTCAAGTTTATGCATACAGTAATGCCGTGAAGCAGTCATTCAGCATCAAACTTTCGTAAACGTTAATAATGGCCAACAAAATTCGGGCTTTTCTTGATACTACCCAGGATTGGTTGCACCATTCGAAAGTTAGAGTTCCTTATGGAACCTATCAACAATGCACGTGTTCTTTTCTCTCACCCAAAATAATTTGCGTACCGTATCATTTGTTATTTAAGGCTTCCAACTGATCAGTCTCAGTTGATATCGAGAAAGCAAAATCTATTGCTTCGTTATCAGCAGTTTCCCAAAACTAACCATCGCACAAATACATAAATTAACCGCAAACGGTCCAGCGTGCTGAACGTCAAGCTACTGAACAATTATTCAGTTACCTTAATGTTGTTACCATATTTTGGCTCTGAGTATTAAGGGTGTAGCAAAGTGCTAAGCACGTATGTTCTTGTAAGCGGCTGCACGTGGCTTGGGAATCGGCCGACACGCAGCATACTCCCAATAAGTAAAAGTGGGGCAGCACACAACCGTGAGTCATGGACCGCGGGCCTAATAAGGGCAAAATGCGAAGTGACGCACAAGGTTGCATTCCCTTTCACGATGCCAGATTCTTTCATTTTCGGCTGTCGCCGCACCGGTCTTTGCTCTTTCGACTTTCTCCCATGTGTGGCAGCCGTACTTTGTCAAAGTGTCAAGGTCCTGAAGTGGAAGCTGGCCAAAACATGTGACGTTAGCACCACAAGTGTAGCTGACGTCGCTCGACAGCTAATTATTCACATTGCTCTCCACATGGGGAGAAAGACCCTTTTTGAAACCCAGCGTCTCAGCATACCTTCTGGGGGTTTGACTTTCCATCGAGCAGACTAAGCGAGTTTAAACGCCTAACTTCTGAACCGTTCGGAATGAAGCCCTTCAATTAGTTGCTCTTTAATAACTTTCAACTAAAGAAAGCTGTACCTTACGAAACCTATTCGTTAACTTTTTTTCACGGAAAAACTATTTCCCTGTTACATAACCGACGAAAATTACAATGCGCCATTAGATATAACTTGTCATAGTTCATATTTTGCCATGTTCATGTAATGTGTTATAGCTCTTCCTGAAAGTGAGATGTGGTCAGCTAGGCAATGTCGACATTCATTGCCGACTGCAGCATCATGTGAAGTATTTCGTTGTCTTATTGCAATATGGAGGTAAACCCATTGTGTGCATATAGTTCTGCTTTTGTTAGTTTTCCCTGCACGTGTTATTCCGAGCATTCAACATCGCACAACCCCTAATCCCGCTGCCATGAACAGGGACTGACCAATTATCTTAGATGTTTATATCTGTAAAGCAGGTGGAGGCACCAATTTCCTTTAAGTTCCACAGTTGAAGGTTTACACCTTAAGCTTAGCCCAGTACCTCTAATGTGCCTTTGCACATTTACAGAATCCAACAAAATGTCCGACGATTTAGATCTAACCAGAACTCCATGATCCACCGAACTGCTTCGCCAATACACTTATCTCTGAACTAGGCTTTCACTCATTTTTTGTTACTGAATTAAATTTCGCTTGATGAGCTGACACGTCTTGGCATTAGAAAAGCTGGGCGAGGATGAAGTAGGGCGACTGACATTTGATCGTGGTTTCAAGGGATATGACCAACGTCGGCCGTTATTGTGCGGGAGGTTTCAAAGTTTTAGAGCGCAGAAGCGTGTAATAAGACTCCGTTGCCATGTCTAGTCGAGATCAGCATGCCCAAACTTATTTAAAGAATTAGATATGCTTCTCAGTACATTTATTCCTTAATGAATGTAAGTCCTGCGTCTCCTTTCACATTCCTGAGCGAAGCAGTCTTTCTGGAAAAGCACCAACAGAAAGAAGACCATGTCCAGAGTTTTATATATTCATTCCGAACGGTTCAGAAGTTAGGCGTTTAAACTCGCTCAGTCTGCTCGATGGAAAGTCAAACCCCCAGAAGGTATGCTGAGACGCTGGGTTTCAAAAAGGGTCTTTTCCCCCATGTGGAGAGCAATGTGAATAATTAGCCGTCGAGCGACGTTAGCTACACTTGTGGTGCAAACGTCACATGTTTTTCGAGATTTTTGATCAGGGAATCAGATATCTATAGTAAATTGCAGGATTAATATTTATAACAGCGATCACTGATGAAATACACGGAACAGGTGGTCAATAAGGGAGGCACGAGGATTAAAATTGCTATAATACGGGAGATGCCGGGAAGTACAGGAGAGTTTGCCACCTTAGGATTAGGGCAAGGAGTCACCGCGATTCAAAGAGCGTCACTGATTTACGGAAAGTCAATGATGGTCCGAAGTTAGTAACGAGCTGGCTTCTTTTAATTAACACCTATGTTTAGAATATAGGTGACAATTCTGGCTTGACACTGCCGCTGGAAAGTGCTCCGTTTAGTACAAACATGTGAGTGAACTGAATTTGTTGCAATCTGAACAATTACTATTAATCGCTATTGCCTTTCCGAGCACTGCGGAGTATATTCCTTTTGCGATTTCGCTGCACAGTGATATTTGAACATCAAGTTCATAACCTAACAACCCACCTTCGAGAACATATTCCACTTACACTGGTAAGGTAGCAGAATGTAAGAAATGGTGCTATTAAAAAGTCTTAATGTGAGCTTTGTGTAGCTAAACTTATGTTTAGTAATCAGCCCCAGACAGCTGTCTATCTTACGAAGTTGCACCTGAATCAGGTTTTAAATGCTGTTTTTAGTTCTCAATGTTGGTTTAGCTAAAACCAAACAGTACGCCATATTCAAATACATGTATTTTGCACGAAGTAAGCCCTACCTAACCACCTTGCAAGGAAGTCCAATTTATTTATCCCAAGAAAGTTTAGCTAAAGTTAATGCCGTGATGGAGAATGCTGCACGATAGGAGTAACAAGGAATAATTTCTCAGAGCTGACTTGTTGCTTTGACGCCTGCGATGCTATCGATGGACTCGTTGCCTCAAAGAGGACAAGGACGCACTGGCCTCGCGCCGCGCGGACAATCCAACCGGTTACCGCCGCCGCGTCGACAGCCACCATTCATAATACCAAGCGAACCCAAATTGCTCAAGCGTCATGTTTCGCCTATGTACCCTAACAGCGCTACTTGCTTATAGAGTAGAGAGAAGTTCCATCCGATTGCGTAATACAATGGGAACCAAGCACGGATGCACGAGGTATCTTCGCAAGATGTTAGATGCAAAGGAAACACTGATTTGGTTCTGTTTCTGATCTCTGGGTAGAGAGAAAGATTAGGGTTTAACGTACTGTCTACGCGGTCACGGGACGAAGCGAAATCTGAGGAAGGCTTTGAAAGGAGTTGGGCCGTGCCCTTTCCAAAGAGGAAAATTCTGGCATTTGCCTTAGCGTTTTGTGAAGATCACGAATTGAGCCTCTGTCCTCCCAAATACGAGCCCAGTGCACTTCCCGCTTACACCTGTCTTAGGCAATCGCCAACTGGTTTCCAACTCTTGCTTGCAATATGAACACATGGAACATTGCATTTGTGTGTCCGAAACTAAGTAGCAATTTTATTCCTACTCTGTCTTGCTGATTTAACCCTAGTACTATACTACAACAAATTCGTATTTTTAATTACTGCTTTCCGCGTGGAGTATGGCCAACATTCGCTCCAACTTAACATGTTTCGGCGAAGGAACGGCGCAGATAACTATAGAATTGACAACAGGTTTTTAGCTTCAGAGCCCCGAGACAGGTCCAGTAAATTGCTACAGTTCTGACGTTGAAAAATGTTCTGTTACAGAATACAGCTTAAGACACTACCTACAGAATTTCGACATTATCAACACGTTTTAAACAATTTGAGGATTTATGGAATATTCATTACTGTTACAGATCTGCCTTACAAGAACAGCAAATAAAAACGGTATCTCTTGTGCCTTCAAGCTTCCAAGTAACAAAATTTATAGATTGTGTGCTGAGCAGTGTCAACAATTATCACAAAGAAGCCAGCGCCAAAACATTCATCCTTCCAAGAGTAAAACCGATGACTAGCACAAGCGTGAATTGTATTAGGCAAGGGGGGGGGGGGGGGGGGGCGGCAGGAAAGCTAATGCGTGGTTTATGCATAACGAAAAAAAATACTGTTCAAGTAGCCCCACACTTTGCTACACAACAGTACAAAACCGCGAAACATTCAGTCACTGCAATACACTGCATAGCAACAATATCTGAACAATGGTGTTTATGTAGAAGTTATCTGCACCCTCACGAGGTTAAATTGGAATATCAGCTTTACAGTCTCATTAACTTTATTTAATCCGTTAGAAGTTGCTGGTGAAATATTTGGGGAGAAAAGGGGCCCACGAAGTATTACTGTTTATTATAGCACCTCGAATGTCTATTACCTTCCACACACTGACTTTCCTGAATATTAGTCAACGTCGTGGTGGCTCCTTTAAATAGATCACATCGTATTTTCTTAGACCGTGCTTCCTGTTAGTCTGATTAATTAAGACTTTACTTTTATTCGGTCCTGAATGAACTGTTTCATTTCTTAGTTTCAAGTTCAGATACACATACCACCAATCTTTTCCGAACATTCCTACAATCTATGACTAATGACAACATGCTGAAAGGAACTACTGTAACCTCTTAATATCCAGCCTGGTACAACCAGTACTTATTTATTAAGTTTTTGACAAACATATATACAACACTTACAAAGAAATAAGTTCACGGTTAGGTAAGACTACACAATCCGACAGATAACCGACCTGCGCAAACTTAAAAAAAAAATTGGCGTGCAAGAGCAGCACAAATGCTTAACTCTCGTGCATGCAAGCCGCGCTAACGAAGGGAATAAAAGTTACAAGCGTGCTAAGTTTGGTCAACCCTACCATCTGCGCATCCGCTTCTTCGCCTAGTTTACAGACTGAGGGGCAAGTTCCGAGCCTCGCCAGCTGCAGCGGAAACATGTCAGCAGCATATAATGCTGGTGGGCAAATGAAATCATGGGCGTCGAACAAGCATTCCAAAAAAACTGAGCAGCTACAGTTTTAGGGAAAGAAATGCATTACCTTTACTACTTCAATAAGCGCTGTATTAACCTAACAGCAGCCACTGAAAGACGGCAAACCACACCAGTTTAATAAAACGAGTTTATGCAGAGAAGAGGCGCCCTGAGATGGAAAAAGCATGTGACTAGGAGGAATGCCACAGTTTCTTTTACACCTCCATGTTCCGTCTTCTCCATCTCGCCTCGAGTTCCCCACAATACAGATGCATAACATTGGCCCCATACTGTGGTAAAAATTTGCATCTTGCCCGCAGAAAGTTTTATCATATCCACCATCTTCACTTGATTAACAAGTGTTACAAAGAGAACTTTGAGTACATCAACCATTTATCTGGAGCCCACTAATTCCGTAGTGCCATCTTAACATGTCGCTAAAAATTGCCTTTGAAGTTGCTGAAAATGCTAACCCCGACCTCCACGGTTTTCATAATTAACAGCGGATTTTAGTAAGCCAAAATTTCATAACTTCACGATTATGTTATCACTCACTTATAAGCACTTCTGTTACGATATTAATGTCAAACGTTTCATCACACGAACTAATGCCTTTGTTTCCGAACCTGGTAACTGTGCTTCTGCTTCATACACTGAGTTGCATTTTGAACCGACTTTGTACGACTGGACTATCATCACACAACTGTTATTAAACCTAGACCCGATGCAGAAAAGCGCGACGACCTCCCTGCTGTAACTTTGTTGTATCAAAGCAGACGCAGCTTTCAGCGCTGGCATAAACCACATTTCCACCACTCAACAATACTGCCACGTTACGAAGTAGCAACAACCAAATCATAACGTTGAAATGGTATTTGTTACCTTACCACAGTGCATTCACTCCTAACTCAAAAGCAATTAAGAATCTTTAAGCAAATCGACATTTTCACGCCGTTCATTATTCCACGGCAACAAGAAGCAGCGATAAACCAACGACACTACACAACATTGAATACACCAGCTTTTACCAGATAAGATGCACTGTAAGCGCGGCAGAACACCACCTCGCGAATCTTAAGATGTTATTCACAAACACTTGCTCGAGAGAGATGACATTGCAATTTAAGCGCTTCCGACAAAAAATGACTATATTGTCAATTACAGCAAGGTTAGTTGAAACGACTTACCTTCCTTTGGGCTTCAGCGGCAAAGCCGGACTTGGCTGCTCTGTTGTTTGCCATCGTATGTGCTTGCTCCTGTTCTCTATAGCAACACGGCTCACGCTGGAATGACAGTTACGCGCCCGGCGCTTCGAGTTATCGAACCCTCGTCCACGGTGACGTTCGCGCACACCATTGGTCCGAGGGCGGCGCGAGGGTGGGGGAAAAGCTTGTTTGAGCTCACTGGCTCCAGCAACAGCTACATCCTGACTGACGTCATCCTCTAACGTCTACCCGCCAACTTTCAAACCGCTGAAGAAAGCGAGCGCGCAAAATTTATTACTGCCTTCGTATCGCAACACATCTGTTTTTTTGACTTTTATTTCCTATCTTAATTTTTGTATTTCTTGAACTCTCATTAAATTTGATGATTTCTTACGCTGCTGAACATTCGATATTCTGCAACAGCTGCGAAGTTAGTGGTTCTCAAGTTATGACACTGTGAAAAAAATAGCACTTTCTGTGTATGGTGTATCGTGAGATTATGATAACTAATTACCTTTCAACCTGAATCATGCTTGAGGTGGAGCATTGATGAGCTTATAGTATTCATTAACTTTTCCGTCGGTATTCTGAAGAACATGCTAATATTCACAATGGAAAAACAAGATACTATTCCTGATGCATTACAACAGTTTACATAATCATGAACTGGTTTCCGGATTTTTAGGCGAAACTGACAGTCATACTCACAGACGACATGAGTGCAGACCGGAGATATACACCATAAATTATATACTTAGAAAAAAAATTCGATTCTGGTAACCATGGCATTTTGTGACAAAATATTGTTTAATTGGAAAATAAAATGCACAAATAATGTCAATAATGATAAATCATAGTTAATATGAGTACTAACTAATTCACTAACCGTATCAATACGCTTAAAACAAAAATACAGGCCTTAACAAGTCATTAAAATTTACATTTTTGATCAAGAGGTCTTTTAGAAGACTAAACTGCAACTTCAACTGACTCAAGTTCCGTCAGCACCTATCCCCTGAACACAACGGCGTCAGATGTTATACAGTTGGGTCCCCCGGCGAACTCAGCTTTACAACTTTAAATTTTTTTGTCTTACAATGATACAGGCAAAACAAGCGTTAAGAAGAGATATTGAGTCACTGATTAGAAAGTATCTGTTCGATCACAGCATGAGTTTTCACGAAATATCACGAGAATATCAGAACGATGTCGTACGAGAGTAAGTTTAGCTAGAGACGGTCGTCACCTGTAACAGCTCGTGAGTAAAAGCGGATGAACTAAACGAACAGCAAAAACATGTGTAGCATCAGACCAAACTGTCCACTTTTTTCTTTATGAAGCTGACTTCTACACACGTGAGCCCACGGTATTTTACAGAAACAACACGACACCGTGATACTTGAAGACATTGAGCGAAAGTACATCGCTGAGCAGTTGCAACGAATTGATTCGTTGGTCTGACGGATCGTGAAGTAGTGCCGAACCTGACTACCGCATAACCTGATTAGGCATAACAATCCTATATTTCCACGCGAAGCATCTCAGCGAAGTAGTGTGGTCTCACAAAGGCTTTGCGCACAGAAATCTGCACTTGCGGACATACGGACTTCAGTAGCACCCGAAACGGTTCAGAGGTAGACGGAGGAGTCGCTTGCATCTCTTGTTGATGATGTTTTTTATTCACTTCCTTTTATGATACGGATCTACGACATCCCTCCCCCCCCCCCCCCCCCCCGAGAGCATTTCAGATAGGGTGTCAAAAATTTAAAACACTCGATTTTTCAAAAATCTGTTCACTTTATAGCGCACGTCTTTCTGAAGAGCTTTATATATAAACCATTTATGTTCGAGATGTGACACATGTTATCTGGACTTGAGCGTGCTAAAGTGCAGTGCCACGCCTCTCTACACAGCATTCTTTCATCGTGCGTCTCTATATTACTCTCTGTTGAATTCTAACGTGTATATTTCGTAATGGAAACTATCAGCCTATATTCAGGAAAGTGGAAATTAAAATGTCCTGTGGTGCCCCTCCTGCTCCCAGTCGACCGGTTTGACATCCTACCCCTCTTTAAAAAAACGTCACAGTTAATAGTGAGAGGGATCATTTGTGAGCGGGAGAATAAGAACTCTTCAGAAAATCTGCACTGTTTATTGATTATTTGCTCATAACTTCCTGTTTTGTGTGGCATAAAATGAAATATAGGAAACATAAAACCAGTAAAGACATGAGACAAGCAAGACAGTATATATTTCATCAGTCCTTAGGTCCCAGCATATTTTTTGTCTCCAATCTTGCTACAGCTTTACACGGCGTGCTTCCCTATCTATCACCTCATCGAAGTTCGTCGAACGTTTTGCCACATGAAAAATCAAAATGTCGTTGTCTAATACTGAAAAAGCTGTTGATACGAAGAGTACCGAAGACTGCTGTGGCTTCTCGATTTGATCACGTCTATTTTGTCACTGACTGCTAGATAAAGCGAAACAGGCCTTTCTAATATTGCAGCAATTGTAACACACGCCAAATAAGCAGGACTGTTGTGGCACAAATGGTCATTTTTATTTACCTCATTTACATAAATAACCCGACAGAATATAATTCACGAAGTACCAATATCAAATTCCTATTACGCCCATTACCAGCAAGAAGTTTTATGTTAGGAAATATTTTCACATATCATCCATATGCTCCAGTTTCTCAAGCATGAGATCTAAAAGTACACGTAGTAAAATTTTTATAAAAATTTGGAATCGTCATATACTTTCGTATAATTTTTGTGATGTCACCGTTGCTTCTCCTTCGTCGTTCTAACAAAGAATCTTGTCATTATTTATTTATTTAATCGTGTCAGAAACACACACTATAGCTTACAAGTTATACAAAATGTTCCAAAACATGATACTAAAAGCATTAAAATTACAATTAAATGCGTCATGACCAGTGTGCAGCAACTTCGCATATTTCCTTGGTGGCATCGATGACATTCTGTGGCGTGCATGACGTTGGGCATAGGCCGCAGACAAGAAGATGATTCATTGTCTGTTCTTCACCACATTCACATGCTGTGGAGTCGCATGCAAATCCCCACTTTTTTAAGTTGGTCTTCATTCTTCCAACTCCAGAACGCAGCCTGTTTAGTGTCTTCCATATTGACCAGCTTTCTGAGTGACCTGTGACTATTCCTGCCATTGACAAAACTTATTCTCCGATGAACTTCACTAACCCTGCCAGATTCACCGGTTTAGTTATCCCCAAAAAGGCGTTTTTCGCGCTACTCCGAGAATAGATCTTAAGTAACTACTAACCGGAGACTGTACAACTGGTCCATGGTAGTGTGGCGCTCTGACAAAAATTCTCTGTAAACATATAATTTTCTTGGATACACCGAGAAGATAATATATAATCTTCCTTACCTGTTATTCCTGTTAGTCGTTTATTTCCATTCTGATCGTCTGAATGTATGGATTTCGCTAATAATTGTAGTAACGCTCTAACATTCTGCGTGGTTTCTGTTTGTTCTAAGTCGTGTCTCCCTACCACTTTCGCGCAACGTCGCTCTGAGCGTGTTTTTTACGGAATTGACTAGTTTGAACCTGGGACCTGTTGCTGGTAAGGAGACGCCAGACCACACATGACATGTAGAGTTCAGAAGAGTTCAGTGAGACTAGCGATGATATAACCAAATACTTAATGATTTCAGCGTCAGCTCCACTGCACTCCCTGTAAAAGAATCTTAATACTAACTAAATTTAGTGGAAGGGGTTCAAGGCTTTCCTATTTTTAGTTAGCTGGTAAAATAACGTCGAAAAAGCAGTTAAGTTTACCATTGGAAATTTTATTCTACTTACAAAACATTGTTTATAAATTGCACTATTGATAAAAGGAAATGTTTTAATACAGGATGATAAAAACCAACTGCGTTCAACAAAAATGTGAACGAATATTCCCTGAATGGGTTTCCAAGTTTTACAATGGATCGAAGGATGACCTATGCCATATCACATCTATAATCTAGGTTTAAAATAAGTTTCACAAAAGAAAAAAACTATCAAAATGGTCTACAGTGACCCTCAATTATCTTTAATTACTTATCTAACTTTTGGTAAATTACAGTGGCTGATGTGGCTTCTTAATAATTATATAACAGAAAAATCATCGCGTTTCAGATTTTAACTTACGTAGCAAATGTGAATACCATGAGCTTTAATTGACGATCGACACTAGTATTACGCAAAACGGGGGTGGAACAGATGAGACTTCTGCAGTTCTGAGTGAAGCTTTATGCGCTGATATGCGGCATCGCGTGCGTTCATTACCTTGTCGTTGGTTAGGCAGTGTCAGGGGGCGTCGGGCGACGCAGCACCATCCAGCTCGCCGTCTCGGAAGCAACTCTTTTCTAATTTCTCCTTACTACAATTTACCGAAGCTGGTTAAAAAAACTATCTGGCTGTGTTTTCATCTGACCAATCAGGGTCTCAATGTTAACCTTAAGCTCCGCCTACAAAAATTCTGTCTATCCAATGAGAAACGTTATACTTTTCGTGGTGGGGCAATGATTTTAACGTTTGCATCGTAACAGAGACGCGAAGAAGTCTCACGCTAAAACTTGCGGCTGGTGTGGCCCTTTTTGTGTTATCGTAAGATCTATACTGTTCTTCTGGAGGGCTCTAGCTTTTAACATGGGCTGGGGGGTGGTTCAAATGACTCTGAGCACTATGGGACTCAACTGCTGTGGTCATCAGTCCCCTAGAACTTAGAACTACTTAAACCTAACTAACCTAAGGACATCACACACATCCATGCCCGAGGCAGGAGCTGGGGGGTGGTCCTGTTGGTTAGCTGGCGACGTGGGTGTCCGTCCCTTATCTTAGGGCCTTCTAGCTTAACACGGTTCTGCTCTCGGCTTCTGTTCTCGTCTCTCCCCTCGGAACTGCGTCTGTCTCACGGTGGGAAGGTATGACATGCATTTAAGCATTGTTGTGTTAGTCTGTGGTATTCCATTTGCTCACTCGTTACTCGTATTACTTTGGTTAATTTAATGTCAGGATTTATTCGGAGCTATGTGACATACTACTGGATTTGCTTATCATGTCAGGGTTTTCATGGAAGGTGTTGGATTTGCCTGATACCTTACAACGCTTATAATTCGCACACGGAATCAACCACACAAACAGCGACTGGTTTAAGCCGTTCGGATTTATTCGGCTCAGCTCGTTCACCCCCGTCCCCTTTTATCTGCGGGAAAGTTTCTTTTTTTATTTCTAGATGCGCCGGGGATTCCCCTGGCACAGACATCACGGACGCTAAGCACGCATCAACACTCACCTTATGTTTCGTTGAGAAATCAACTTAAAATGCGTTCAAAAAATGTTCAAAACCAATAGCGATGCGTCTCAAAATTATATGAACAATCGATAGACCAACGTGCGCTGGATGCGATGCCCTTTCTGAAACTAGATTTTTTTCTTGGAGAATATGAATTTGGCGACACCTGAAATTGCCGTCCGGGACAGGTACCCCCTACTCCGGGCCTGGAGCTAGGGTGGCGGACGACGCGCTATATGGAGAGTACATCGTGCCACTACCTCGGCTACCACGCTCGAAGTGCTTGATTCATGTACATGTACATCTACACCTACATGGATGCTCTGCAAAACACAAGTGCCTGGTAGCGGGTTCATCGGTCCACTTTCACAATAGCTCCCTATTAGTCCAATCTCGAACAGCGCGTGGAAAAATCGAACACATATATATTCCCGTGCGAGCTCTGATTTGCTTAATTTATTATGATGATCGCTTCCCCCTGCATAGGTCGGCGTCATCAACATATTTCCGCATTCGGAGGAGAAAGTTGGTGAGGGAAATTTTGTGAGAAGATTCCGCCGCAACGAAAAACGCCTTTGTTTTAATGATGTCCACCCCAAATCCTGTATCATGTCAGTGACACTCTCTCCCCAATTTCGCGATAATACAAAACGTGCTGCTCTTCTGTGAACTTTCTCAATGTACTCCATTAATCCTATCTGGTGAGGATCCCAGACCGCGCAGCAGCACTGCAAAAGAGGACGGACGAGCGTAGTGTAGGCAGTCTCTTTAGTAGATCTGTTACATTTTCTAAGTGTTCTGCCAATAAAACGCCGTCTTTGGTTTGCCTTTCCCACAACATTTTCTATGTGTTCTTTCCAATTTAAGTTGTTCGTAATAGTAATCCTTAAGTATTTACTTGAATTTACGGCCTGTAGATTTGATTGATTTATCGTGTAACCGAAGTGTAAGGATTCCTTTTAGAACTCATGTGGATCACTTCACACATTTCATTATTTAGGGCCGACTGTCAATTTTCGCACCATAGGGACACCTTCTCTAAATCGTTTTGCAATTTCTTTTGATCTTCTGATGACTTTACTAGACGATAAACGGCAGTGTCATCTCCAAACAACCTAAGACGGCTGCTCAGATTGTCTTCCAAATCGTTTATATAGATAAGGAACAGCAAAGGGCCTATAATACTACCTTGGGGAACGCCAGAAATCTCTTCTGTTTTACTCGTTTACTTTTCGTCAGTTACTACGAACTGTGACCTCTCTGACAGGATATCAAGAATCCGGTCACAAAACTGAGACGATATTCCATAAGCACACAATTTCACTACAAGCCGCTTGTGTGGTCTGGAAATCTAGAAATACGGAATCAATTTGAAATCCCATCTCAATAGCGCTCAACACTTGGTGTGAGTAAAGAGCTAGTTCTGTCCCACAAGAAAGATGTTTTCTATATCCGTGTTGACTGTGTATCAATAGACCGCTTTCTTCGAGGTAATTCGTAATGTTCGAACACAATATATGTTTTCAGTGAAGTTGTTGGGACTTCCTTGGGAGAGATTTCACAGTTAGATCAACGACTCCATAGACTGTTCCAGAGCTAGAGATTGATCTTTCCGAGAAGCTATAAAATGTTTCTCAGCAACTAGTCAATTATTTCCTCGCACGTGCCAAAGAGTGGTATCTGTTCGTCGGTCATGACGCAATACAGGTGGAAAAGTTGTGGTCTCAAGTGTTGTCATATGATAAAGAATTGTATAGCTACCTGCATCAATTGCTCTCAGTATATTATATGCTTTTTAATTTTGATCATTGACGTCAGTGTTGCAGCCACGACTGTATCGCTTTAGTTAAAAAATTTAAAAATGGCGCTTGTTTCAATATATGAAGCATTTGAGGCCAGGGGGCTGATCTTCAGGTTCTTAATCAGTCCACATCGTTATTTGATGACAGGTTGGCTAAGGTCCTATTAAGAGTGTACAGATACATAGCATAGTGGCGTACTGTGTCTACGTTTTTTTGGAAAACTAGGACAAAAATGAAAAATTATTTGCTGTTTCTAGCAGTGGTTACAGAATTTTTGGGTACGGAACGTGTAGGCATATTTAGACACATAGAAACACTTCGTCACACAGAAAATTTGCAAACAAGATTTAGGCAAGTCAGAGAAAATTCAAATGTAGTCTGAAGACGTTACATTTCCACATATGCACAGATACTGCTGTTTCTTAGATGATATAAAGATGTTACATTATTATTCATACATAGATGTCATTTGCAAAACAAATTATTTCTGCAGATATCAGATACGACCTTGTGTCGTAAAATGGTTGTAACTATTAAATTACTATTTTTAGGAAACAATAAACTTTTCAATTGCTGAACAAACTGCGGCTGTTAAACTCAATTTGTTCGTTAAGATGTTTTCAGAAGTTTTTTGTCTACGTAATAAGCTCCTTACCATTATTTTCTGTATTGGGTACAGTTAGTTGTGGATGTCATTCAGTGTGTGTCTGTTCAGGTACATATGGTTACTACTGAAGATTGGTCAAATTAAGTCCGAAAGTTCTTCGTAGCGTGTATACAAAGTTATTCCTTTTTTGCCTCTGTAGAACGCAAGGCAACTCTTAAACTATAATTTATGTATTCCACTACGTTCTGTTGCGGAGTGTGGTTGTGTTTACAGTATGAGGCATGTGATGGCCAAGTTTGTTGTTCGTGAAGAACGATGTTTTATTGCCGGTGTTTCTAAATAAGTTAACAATTTTTTGTGAGCCTGTGCCAAAGTACCGAATGTTTGTGAAGATTTCTATGCATTCTGTGTCAACTGTTTCTCCTGTAGTTAGTGTTTCCGTTACTGATATTCATTTCCACTAGGTTCTCTCTACAACCCCTACAAATCTGTAAAAGGAGTTGTGAAACACACTGTATGGCAGGAAGCAATATGTTGGTTGACTCTTCTAGGAACACACACTCTCAGAATTTTTAATAGTAAACCACACGGTGACACGCTACGTCTCTCTTGTAGCGTCTGTCGCATGGGTTGCAAGAGCATCTCTGTGATGATTTCGAGTTACTAAACAAACGCGTGACGAAACACCGTGCTCTTCTCCCGACTTTCTCTACTTCCTCTATCAATCCTACCCGTTTAGGATCCCAGATTGAGGAGCAATACTCAAATACCTGTCGAACCACCAAGTATCGGTCGAACGAGGGATTTGTAAACTGTCTTCTTCGGGGATGAAGTAAATTTCTTGAGAATCCCACCAACAACTTTTAGTCCGACATTGACCTTTCGTGAGATAAGGAAACAGGGAGGAGACAACCTAAGGGAAAGCGTGTAGAGAACATTAGGAAACATGGAGAAGCAAATGTGTATCAATGGAGAAGTCTGGAGGAGTCCTTTAACAGAAAAAGCATGTCAGATACCTAATGATACCTGTGATGGTGATGACGATGTTGATAATAAATGAATATGAAACCAACGCATCGAGGATACAAAGGAAGGGCGCATATTACACACTGTCCAGTCATAGTGATGCGACCACCTGTCAAAGCCTGAGCAGCCACCTTTTGCACCGTAGACTGCTAGTCTTGCAGGAAGAGAGTCTGTGAGGTTCTGGAAGGTACCAACAGCGATGTGGAACGATGTAGACTCCAGTGCGGTGGCCAGCTGCGCTAGATTTCTCGGTCTGGTTCGAACATCCCTATCGAGGTGGTCCCACAGATTCCCGACGGGGTTTAAGTCCGGGGAGTAGGGTGGTCAGGGGCTTACGATAAACTCATCTTGGTGCTCTTTGAACAAGGCAAGTACACTGCGAGCTGCGTGACTGGTGCATTGTCTTGCTGGTAGATGTTATTGTGCCGAGGAAAATCAAACTGAATGTAGGGTTGGGCATGGTCCCGAAGGCTGGATGCGTTCGTGCTCATGAATTGTGCTTTCCAGAATGATGAGATCACCTAGGGAATGCCCTACGGCTTGGAACCTCCCACGATTGCTGCAGGGTGTTTGCTTTCAGGCATTTCACGCCGTACATGCCAACGGCCCTCTGTGCGATGGAGCATAAAACATGATTCATCTGAAAAGGTAACCTTTTGCCACTCATTGGACGTCCAATGGCGGTGCTGGCATACAAATTCCAGTCTTCATCCCTGATGGGCAACAGTCATGGGTGCGTGTACCAGGCGCCTGCTGTGGAGGCCATACGCACCAACGTTCGCTGAACGGTCATTGAGGAGACCCTGTTGGTAATCCCATGTTTCATCAGGGCCGTCAGTTGCTCAACAGTTGTGCATGTATTCGCCCGTGCACATCTCCACAGCCGTTGTTCACCCCTGTCATCTATGGCCTGCGGTGCACCACTGTTGCCTCAGCGCTCGCTTTGGGTAGTGCCATTTTGCCATGCACAGTGTACTTTAACCACAGCGGCACCCAGATAGTTTACAGACTTAGTCGTTTCAGAAATGCTTCCCCCCTTGGCCCAGATGCCAATGATCATGCCACTTTGGAAGTCAGATAATTAATTCCGTATCCACGTTACGATAACGACCTATTTTTCAGAACCCCTCAACACGCTTTATACAAGGGTTGTCCAGAAAGCAAGTTCTGATCGGTCGCGAATTGGACACCACAGTGAAAACCCGATGAAGATTTGCACAGATATGTTGGGTAGTGTCTCTAGTATGACCGTCGATCGCATCAAGTCGCTCTTTTCAGTTGTGAGCGCAGTCTGAGTGTGTAAAGGTGCCTAGAACAACGATGTCTTCCGCCAAATAGGAGGTCCCGCTGAGGGGCTTCGCCTTAATGAATGCAGCCCACCTAACACAACTGCCACGCACTTCCTTCTTCATGGAAATTCTCAGCCACACTCTGCAGGGGCAGTGAAGACGCTCCTGCAGCCTTTTCGATGGGAAGTGTTCGATCACCCACACACAGCCCTAATTGGCCTGTCCTGAGTATTATCTCTGTTCACATTAAATGCTGGATACGAAGACAACACTTGGGCGCAGGCTACGCGCTATAGACGAGCGTAGAGAATTATTGGAAAGCACAGGCGGCTGCCTTCTATGACGATGGTGTTGGAAATTTGGTATTACACTCCGACAAATGGCTAATTCGTAGCGGCGACTATGTAGAGAAGTATCTGGAAAGTGTAGCTAACTCTTGCAAATAAAATGTTTCTGATTTTCACTGTGGTTTCCATTTAGCGACCGATCGGAACTTACTTTCTGGATAACCCTCGTATATCCTCCACCGCTAGTGCCGCCACCTGCCGCCTGTGAGTGATTATGAGTGATTATTGCACGTTGACATCGAAGATAGGCGGTGGTCACATTAATGTGACTGATGTGTATATAAATGTGATTACAAGGGAAATCTTTTTCAGATATTTCGGAGTATCTCTGCATATGAGAGGATGTTGTGATGGTAATGTTGTAGTTACAGATACAGGGAATGTATTCAGCTGCTGAGACTGACGCAATTACTTTATTATAAACAAACATACAGAATATATGCCAGAGCAGCAGGGAAGGTATACCAAATCAGCCACAGAGAACGGTTTGAACCAGATGGGAAATCTGTAAGAAAATTACCTATTGGTTACGATAAGATGAAACAGGATCTGAGTATCGTCATTTCTTTTCTGAAACCAGTCATGAAGTCGCATAAGGTGCACAGGCAAACCGATATTTCATTGCTCCAAGAGGCGCCACAAAGAAAGGCAAATTCGACGTTGACAGAAAAGACAAAAATAAATAAATAAATAAATAAAAAGGGTTCAAATGGCTCTGAGCAATATGGGACTTAACATCTCTGGTCATAAGTCCCATAGAACTTAGAACTACTTAAACCTAACTAACCTAAGGACATCACACACATCCATGCCCGAGGCAGGATTCGAACCTGCGACCGTAGCGGTCACGCGGTTCCAGACTGAAGCGCCTAGAACCACACGGCCACACCGGCCGGCCAGAAAAGACAAAAGTAGTTGTTGGGCGATTGTTCGTCTGAAGTGTGGGGTAGCTAAGACAGGCCACCTAAGAAGCGAAAATGAGACAGATGGAAAAAAGTAAACTGTTTATTATTTCAAAAATAATGGCCGTGACTGTTTATACATTGCCGGCCGTTGTGGCCGTGCGGTTCTAGGAGCTACAGTGTGGAACCGCGTGACCGCTACGGTCGCAGGTTCGAATCCTGCCTCGGGCATGGATGTGTGTGATGTCCTTAGGTTAGTTGGGTTTAAGTAGTTCTAAGTTCTAGGGGACTGATCACCACAGATGTTAAGTCCCATAGTGCTCAGAGCCATTTGAACCATTTGTTTATACATTTATTGCACTGTGAGACAAGACAGTTAATGCTATCATGGAAAAATGTTTGTGGTTACCTCCGTAATCATGACTGTACCCAGGCCCGAACCTTTTCGTTCGAAGCAAATCAACAGTTACGAATGTATTTCTTCAGGGCTCCAAAAATATGGAAATCGCATGGGGAGAGATCGGGATTGCATGGAGGATGTGCTAAGGCTTCCCAACAGAACATCTGCAGCGTAGTCGAAACAACAGGCACGCCAGCGCCGGGAAGGTCGTGATGACCTGTTTCTTTGATTGCAAGGTCCCTCCGCTCATTGACTTTATGGAACATGGCGCCACAATAAACGCACAGTGTACCTGGACGCTTTGCGAGAACTGAAGCGCGCCATGAAATGCAAACGCCCGATAATGCTGACAGACAACATCATTCTGTTGCAAGATAATGCCTGCCCACCTGTTGTCAAGGTTGTTTCGAGTACGTTGCAGAAGTTTCGGTGGGAAGCGATTACATATTCACCATACAGTTCCGATCTCTCCACAAGCGATTTACATATTTTTGGAGGCCCGAAGAAAGACATTCGTGGCCGTCGATTTGTTTCGGACGAAAAGGTGCACGCCTGGCTACAATAATGGTTCCGTAGGCAGCGGCAAACATTTTTCCATGAAAGCATTAACCGTCTAGTCTCAAAGTGAGATAAATGTTATTAACAGTTAAGGTGATTACTTTTGAAACAATAAACAGTTTACTTAATTTTTTGCAACTATCTCGTTTTCATTTGACTACCCCTTCCTTGTATATGGAGTAATAGATATAAGTGCAGGTATTTTTATACCTGATACCTTAATATGTACACAAATCAGTGTGTTGGTTGTTTTTTCTCTATGTCGAACACTCATTCCACAAACATGTGACAAACTTTACAACATGATGTTTTCTGCACTGCTGTAGCTGCACCACTAAGTGGACTACGCCTGTCAGTATAGACTAACCGTTTTGCCTCCATGTGTCCATACTTCATCAATCATCACCTGACCTGCTGCCCAGGCAAAAATAAGCATTAACGACTTGCTCTTGCCACCAATATAAAAACATATGACTTGTAATAGCTATAATTGTTAGTATGCAGATGGCGTAAATATTGATGTAATGTTTTTCCATCCTGAGATACCAATAGAAATATCTGCACATTTACCCCTTACACCCTGCATATATAGAACAAGTAAATATATCGCGGTGCGGTTTTCGCTAGCTATTGCCGACAATGCGGCAAATTTTCTAATGTATGCAATTATTTTCAAGGAATATTAATGCTGGATTGTGACACTTATATTTTTTTAAATGGAACTATATACTTTTTTCAGTGGCGTTAGCAACAAGAAGGCTTTGAAGGGGGCTCCAGTGACGTAACATGCATGGAATTTGTTCGAACGGTAACAAGGTTTCAGTATCACAAGCCATTGCCTCTCAGGCAAGAGATGAGGTCCGAAAAGCGTCTGCCTTCTTTACCAATGTAAGCAATCAAATAGCTCGGGCTATCTTCGTGTGTGTATTGTTACGTTCTCAAAGAGTTTCCTGTTTTTGTGACTTGTCAGTGTTTCCCTGTGGACTTCTAGTTTTAATTTTCCCAAAGGCATCAAGTCAGAAGAGCGTGCTGATCATTTTGTGTTTCCCGAACGACCAATCCAGGATCTCCGAATGTTCTGTTAATAATGTCCAGAACTGTGATCCTCACATTGTGTGCCGATGTATGTGTAACAAGTGTGTTTTACACTTTTATATGAGAATGACAAACTTGGTCACGGCAGTAGCCTTGTATTTGGGTGAATGGAGCCTCAAATTCCTGTCCCTCATCACCAACTTTATTTCGTTGCTTCCTCCAGGTGCCTTTAAGAGTATGTCGAGAGGATGCCTTGAAGGTCACAGCCAACTTCGTCCCCTACTCTTCTCCAGCTGAGCTAGTGTATTGCCAGCAGACGACGAGACGCTCGACTCCAGCCTTCTTTGCTATGTATTTTTCAGTCGTGCACTTTGTTTTTTAAATAAGTGGTGAAATACCAGTTTATGTACCTTTTTTTGTTACTTTATTGCCGGATATGGTGATCTAGCAGTAAAGCACGTGCCTGGAAACGGAGAGGTTGCGAGGTCCAATTCCGGCCGGACCACGGAAAATTTTGAGTGTGTCTTTAATATGGCTGTCACCTCTAAACAATGTGAAGAGTCGCCAGGAAGGACAAGTGGGTCGGACTCCACAGTCACCTTTCCCCAGTTGGATAATAGGGTTACATTAGGGACACTAGGGGTACACAAGTCGTAGAAGTGGTGTTCAGTTGAAAGATTACACATGGCCATTGAGCCACACGAGATTGTGATTGTTACCGCTACTTCACCGAAAGCTACTGTAGAATTTAATGGCTGTTTCAGTGACATAATGACGAAGCATAGCAACTGTTACTGGATTCAGAATTATGTCCCTCTTTAGACGACAACATGCCTTTCCTTAAACTAGGTTCATGAAATCATTGCAGCTATAAAACAGGAGAATGAAGGAGATGTATTTCTAATTGGGCTGTATACCTGTTAATGCTTCTTCTGGATTATATAACTAGTTTCGACTTAAAAAGCCATTTTCGAGGGTTTACTCAGGGAAAAAGAGTCGTAAGTTTGGAGACGATGAGCATTTCAGGCGAATTTTCATCCTATCTGCATCTCTATCATAAGGGTTCATGATATTTTCAGACGTCCTTCACCTACCCTCCCCCTTCTCCTTCTAAGCCAGTTGCCTTGCATATAAGTGGTGGGCTGATATCATATTAGTTGGTTGCCAGACAAGAGTGTTTATTTAGGTCCCTCATCGCTGTGATTTGTTATCTGATTGGGGTGGGCTATTATCTGTTGATTGGGAAGGCTGTTTATGTAGGATCCTTGCTGCTACAGTTTATTACCCAACTAGGACACCTTTTACGCTAACGCACTGCTGACCTTGAGCGTGTAGACACTTTGACTTCCAGATGTCTGGAGGTTACAGTGTCTAGACGTCTGGTATATACACTGTAGGCTCAGCCTGCAAGGCGGATGTGCACATTTCCTCCCTCCCCCTTCCCCCGTCACTCTAGGACACTTGTCTTATTGGTGGGAACTTCATTGGCTGGTATCCTTTTGCTTAGATGCATGCGAAGTGGCCCTCCCCACAAGGCAGATGGTTGCGCATTCTCCCACCTCCACTCTAGGAATGCTGGATATTATGTAAATATGTTGGAATGGGCTGACACCAAAGTGAATGACATAGCCAATTACAATCTGCTGTTGATGATAAGATGAACTCCACATAGACTGACGTACTCCAATTAGAGCCTGTTGATGAGAGGTTAAGTCCATGTGCACAGTATACTGATGCGACTGAAATCCAACATAAGTTCCAGTTCATGTAAAAATAATTATTTAAGCTTGCATATACACATGTTTTTTGTGTTTTTCCTCTTGTGGAATCATCACACACAAAATACTTATCGACTATCTGCTTGTTTTTTCCACAGGAATATTGGAATCATCAGGATATGGTCTAGCAACACCATCTCAGCTTAGGCCATCGATGTCACACTCTCCTCGGCCTGTACAGTCGACATCACGATCACCTCATCCTGGACTGACAGCATCTGGTAGTAATTATAATCCACTGGCTAGCAGCAGTTTCTTGACCCATCCTATTAGGGTCAATGAGCATCAGGTATGTTGTACCACAACTTTAATGTACTCAGCGATTCGAGGTGCATTTAGGGAGATGTTATCATAGGCCCACATCGATAATTCTACAATCAGGTACTGAGTTCCAATCTATTTCCTAAATGCATATCTGCTCGTTTTGGAAAAGGAGCTTCCTAAAATCATTATTGATCCATCGTGTCCTACCATTAAGCACAGTGCATTGCTATGTTGTAAACTCACCATCCCCGCTGGTCTCTGTGGCTGAGCCATTCTAGGCACTTCAGTCTGGAACCGCACTACTGCTGCAGTCGCAGGTTCGAATCCTGCCTCGGGTATGGATGTGCGTGATGTCCTTAGGTTTGTTTGTTGTGGTCTTCAGTCCTGAGACTGGTTTGATGCAGCTCTCCATGCTACTCTATCCTGTGCAAGCTTTTTCATCTCCCAGTACCTACTGCAACCTACATCCTTCTGAATCTGCTTAGTGTATTCATCTCTTGGTCTCCCTCTACGATTTTTACCCTCCACGCTGCCCTCCAATACTAAATTGGTGATCCCGTGATGCCTCAGAACATGTCCTACCAACCGATCCCTTCTTCTGGTCAAGTTGTGCCACAAACTTCTCTTCTCCCCTGTCCTATTCAATACTTCCTCATTAGTTATGTGATCTACCCATCTAATCTTCAGCATTCTTCTGTAGCACCACATTTCGAAAGCTTCTATTCTCTTCTTGTCCAAACTATTTATCGTCCATGTTTCACTTCCATACATGGCTACACTCCATACGAATACTTTCAGAAATGACTTCCTGACACTTAAATCAATACTGGATGTTAACAAATTTCTCTTCTTCAGAAACGCTTTCCTTGCCATTGCCAGCCTACGTTTTATATCCTCTCTACTTCGACCATCATCAGTTATTTTGCTCCCCAAATAGCAAAACTCCTTTACTACTTTAAGTGTCTCATTTCCTAATCTAATTCCCTCAGCATCACCCGACTTAATTAGACTACATTCCATTATCCTTGTTTTGCTTTTGTTGATGTTCATCTTATATCCTCCTTTCGAGACACTGTCCATTCCATTCAACTGCTCTTCCAAGTCCTTTGCTGTCTCTGACAGAATTACAATGTCATCGGCGAACCTCAAAGTTTTTATTTCTTCTCCATGAATTTTAATACCTACTCCGAATTTTTCTTTTGTTTCCTTTACTGCTTGCTCAATATACAGATTGAACAACATCGGGGAGAGGCTACAACCCTGTCTTACTCCCTTCCCAACCACTGCTTCCCTTTCATGTCCCTCGACTCTTATAACTGCCATCTGGTTTCTGTACAAATTGTAAATAGCCTTTCGCTCCCTGTATTTTACCCCTGCCACCTTTAGAATTTGAAAGAGAGTATTCCAGTCAACATTGTCAAAAGCTTTCTCTAAGTCTACAAATGCTAGAAACGTAGGTTTGCCTTTCCTTAATCTTTCTTCTAAGATAAGTCGTAAGGTCAGTATTGCCTCACGTGTTCCAGTGTTTCTACGGAATCCAAACTGATCTTCCCCGAGGTTGGCTTCTACTAGTTTTTCCATTCGTGTATTCATACAGTAAAGCTGCATGCCCTCGGGAAAAATTACGGCTGTAGTTTCCCCTTGCTTTCAGCCGTTCGCAGTACCAGCACGGCAAGGCCGTTTTGGTTATTGTTACAAGGCCAGATCAGTCAATCATCCAGACTGTTGCCCTTGCAACTACTGAAAAGGCTGCTGCCCCTCTTCAGGAACCACACGTTTGTCTGGCCTCTCAACAGATACCCCTCCATTGTGGTTGCACCTACGGTACGGCTATCTGTATCGCTGAGGCACGCAAGCCTCCCCACCAACGGCAAGGTCCATGGTTCATGGGGGTGGGGGGGGGGGGGTCCTTAGGTTAGCTAGGTTTAAGTAGTTGCAAGTGTAGGGGACTGATGACCTCAGATGTTAAGTCCCATAGTGCTTAGAGCCATTTGAACCATTTTTCATCATCCCCAAAAACATGATGGCGATGTTGAGAAACAAACCATTGTGTATATGTGGAAGGAAAAAGACGTGATGTCTTGAGATACCCCAATTGCCAAGTGATTTGAGGATTTCACCTTCAGTGTCATATAGGCCCAATTCTTTGAAATACAAGAAAGGGGGTCTGAGCTCTAAGTCGAGTCATGTATTTGGACATTCACTTACTTGTCTTTGATGCATTGCGTGGTGGATTCTCCTATATCCCTCTTCCAAAGGATATAGCTGGGGAACAGGGCAATATTACTGTTCAAAATGAAAACAACTTTTGCTTTATATGGTAACTTCTGGGTTGCAAA
The DNA here is from genome assembly GCF_021461385.2 of Schistocerca piceifrons. Classification (NCBI taxonomy): domain Eukaryota; kingdom Metazoa; phylum Arthropoda; class Insecta; order Orthoptera; family Acrididae; genus Schistocerca; species Schistocerca piceifrons. The sequence goes on along the minus strand of NC_060149.1, from coordinate 417,593,318 downwards.
AGAAGAATATGCACTGTGTAGAAGTCATTATAACATGTATAATATTTGTGGGCGTTATAAATTTGCTAGTGTTGATTGTCCTGTGAAGCTTCAGGACATACCTAAATTTGAGAGGCAGAACCTCCATATATCTGTTCACGTTTATGGCCTGGGGGAAAGTAAGTCACGGAAGTATAAGGTGTCAGACCCATTCTCTTTTCCAGTTTTGCTGGTCAGTACCAGAAAGATGTAGATTTGTTGTTATTCTTTCAGGGGGATAAACAACTCTGCTGTTGTATCAAGAACATGTCCCACGTAATTTCCCCCAATTGTCAAAACATCATGGTGCACGCCATATTTGCCATAGGTGCACTAATTTGTGTCATACGAGCAAACAAGTAACACAGCATGTGTTGGATTACCTGTACGTTTAGGTATGCCCACCAAATAAGTTCTTAAAACTTAAGAATTTTCACGACCAGGAGTTTGTAACCTTTGTTGTACACACTGACTTTGAGTGCCTTCTTGCTCCTGTTGCATGCTGTGAAGATAACCCTGCTGCCTCACATATCACCTTCACAGGACGACACGTACCATGTATGGCGGTATATCAGGTTTTATGTGTGTAAAACTTAAGCCTTAATCATTTTGAATCACATGTCAGGGAAAACCCTGCGAGATGGCGTCTGTATGAGCTTGAACAACTTGCAAAGAAAACTGCTGTGATTGATCACTCCAACATTTCTATGACCAAATCTCAGGAATTGTACAAGAATGCAGTTAACTGCTATATTTGTGGGATGGCATTCATTAATGAAGTCCACCTCCACAGTTGGGGGTCACTGCAGCTGACTGCCGTGTGGAGAACCCAGGGTCAGTTCCCAGTACTGCCAGGGACTTTTCCTTTATGGAAAGACTGGAATGGGGTGCACTTGTGAGGCCAATACTGAGGAGATACTTGACAAGGTAGTAGCGGCTTCAAGTCACAAAAACTGACAACAGCCAGGAGTGTGGTGTGCTGATCCCATGCTCCTCCACTATGCTTCTAATGACATAGTAAGCAGAGGATGACATGGCAGTTTGTCGATACTGGTGGGACATAGTAAGCAGAGGATGACATGGCAGTTTGTCGATACTTGTGGGTTCGCTAAGGCCTGTGGACAGAGCTTTCGTTTCACTAGCTAATAAAGCTGAAATACTGCATGTTGCACTGTCCAGGCAGGTGCTGTGGTTGCTGATCTAAGGGCCATGGGTGTGATCCCCCATGACTGACTGGCCCAATTGACACGAACTTATGTTCTCATAATTATTTGGTGGCACCTGAAGGACAAGCTTTAAGCTTCAAAACCAGTCATGGCATAAATTAAGAAAATTAATGGCTACTGAAGTGGCTTTTCGTTCTATAAATATGTTCCTCAGTTGCGAGTGGTCACTTGATCAAATTTTTATACCTTATAGGGATCGTTCTCGTCTAACTGGCAAGTTCCATGCTGTAGCACACATCGTTTTCAACCTGAATTAGAAACTGCCAAAGCTCATACCTGTTTTTTTCCACAATTTGAGTGGGCATCATGATCATTTCCTTGTTGAGCACTTGGCAGATTTTGATCTGTGCAATGAACCGGCCAGTGTGCTATCTAAGAGCACAGAAAAATATATATTTCATTTTCGAAGTGAATTACTAATTTCCGCGCGGGATTAGCCGAGCGGTCTTAGGCGCTGCAATCATGGACTGTGCGGATGGTCCTGGCGGAGGTTCGAGTCCTCTCTCGGACATGGGGGTGTGTGTTTGTCCTTAGAATAATTTAGGTTAAGTAGTGTGTAAGCTTAGGGACTGATGACCTTAGCAGTTAAATCTCATAAGATGTCACACACTTTTTTTTTTAATCACTAACTCATTACGATTTACGCACACACCACTTCAGAAACTTGCTGAAACCACGCATCAGGAGGACATGCATTGCACTTGAGCTGCACATTCCGATTATGCTAAGTTTCAGCTCAATGAATCGATGAAGAAACTGGAAGAAACTACACTGCCTCACATAACCGCATTTTCCAGTAATGTTACAAGCAGTGCCGTAATGGATGTGGAATATCTGCATGTAGTGCGTTTTGCAGGATTCAAACATCTCTGATTTATGGGGTTATGCAAACCTTTCTGTGCATAAGGATGTTCAATTATGTGCCGATATTTTCGAGAAATTCAGGATTGTATGCATGGAACCATATACGTCGGACGCTGCTTTCCACTACACCAAGCCAGGGTTTTCGTGAGAGCCCATGCTTGAAAGCACAGAAGTTAATACTGAACTCTTAACCAATGTCGACATGCTGCTGCTTTTTGAGCATTGTGTTTGTGTGAGACTTTGCCTATGTAGCCGCGGACATACCAAGTAAAATAACCTGTGAATGGCTGAAAACTTCAATGAAGAGTAAAGTGGTTCAAGTTGCAGCCTATATTTGGATGTAAATAATTTATATGTACATGCAATGAAACGATTTCTGCCTACTGGAGGGATGTTGTTTCGGGCTCCCCTTTCTGAAGGTTTGTAGCACTGCTGGATGGAAATGATAAAGCATCCTGCTGTTGAATAGCCCTAAGAATCCTAATCTGGTCGTTATTATTAAACACTGCAGAAGCAAAAGGTTTATGGGAGAAATATTTATGATGTGTAATTCACTAGCATATTGAACTGGGCAGTTATATCAATGTGATGACATTTTGTGATTTCAAGTCTATCGATTTAAGGAATCTGTAATTCTCCCATGTTATCATCTTGTGTTTCTGCTGTGAAATGGTGTACTGATGGCTGTGAGCATCGGTTTTATACCTTAAACGCATGCTCCTGCTGTTTTACGTGTAAATGTATTCAAATTTCTTCACTATGAAAATTGCATAGATGCCTGTTCTGCCATACAATAATGAGCTCAAGATTGTCTGATGCCTGGATAGTCATTGGAAAGCATTTGGTGTTGGTGGGCACATCAACAATTTCACATGCCTGGCCCACTGTGGGTAAGAATCCATAGATTGTGTGAATCAAGTTGCCATTGAAATGTGCATTCGTTGTTGTGTTAATCTTGGCACAATTTATGCTAACTGGTAGTACGGGTATACCTACTGGTTGAGCAAAGTCATGACATTTATCAGAAGTCTTCTCCAAAATTTGATTTCTTAAAAAATCTAATAATTTTCCTATTGAACCTTTTTATCAAAAGTCTGTTGCATATTCTGGCATTTTATTTTCATTTTAAATACATAAATGTTTATGCATAACCCAAACCCTTCTATAGATTTCTTTATACATGCATTTATATCGTCACTACCATATTAACCAGTGGGTATTTCCAAACCTTTACCATTTCCTGGATTTAGTTCATTGTCTGTTTCAGTGATAATAGGTACACTGTTGTGTGTTTCCAGTGCAATCATTGCACTACTCCATTTCCTCTTGCTTAAATCAGTCAGTGGAATGCAATTCACACAGTAAACTGATGGTTATTCCTTTAAAGTCTGAGTGTACAAAAAAAAAAAAAGGTTCAAATGGCTCTGAGCACCATAGGACTTAACTTCTGTGGTCATCAGTCCCCTAGAACTTAGAACTACTTAAACCTAACTAACCTAAGGACATCATACACATCCATGCCCGAGGCAGGATTCGAACCTGTGACCGTAGCGGTCACGCGGTTCCAGACTGAAGAGCCTAGAACCGCACGGCCACACCGACCGCCTCAGAGTGTACAACGTCAGAGCTAAACTTCAGCTAATGCAGTGACATATGTGTTGCTCATTTTTTTGCAGACATCAAGAAGTATATGAGGCACATGTTTCAGCACGTAAGACTCCAAATGGATCAAAGTAGTAAACGGTATTCTAGTTTTTTAAATATGCAACAGAGTGAGTTCCAGGTCCTCCTACAACATCTAAATTTACAATCCTACATTCTTTATATTTCCAGATAACCTTAGGCTTTATAATATACATCTATAATCTGAAAACAAATGTTAAGTGCATGATAGAGGGTACTTCCAATTATATTAGTTATTAGGGTTTCTTCTCATTCCACTCACATATTGAGTGCGAGAAGAAGGATTGTTTAAATGCCTCTTTGTGTGCTGTAACTAACTTAATCCTGTCCTCACAATCCATGTGTAAGTTACAAGTAGGGGATTGTAGTATATACCCAGAATCATCATTTAAAATAGTTCTTGAGACTTTGTAAGTAGGCTTTCTCAGAACAGTTTACGTCAGTATTGGGGCAACCTATGCACCACCCTACTCTCAATCGTTGCCAGATGGATCCAAGGTGGTGGCGATGACGTCATCCAAAATTGTGGCGTGTAGACTTCGAAACAGTTCATGACATTATCCAAAATGGCGGCGATAACGTCATCCAAGATGGCGGAATTTGGCGGGAAGTTTGAATTTTGGTGGGAAGATAGGTCATTTGGGATACCTCCACTAACCTACCCCCCCTCCCCTCCCCTCCCCCAGAAAAATGGTGGGAAGTTCAAATACCAACAGGATAATGCATCACACCACGGTTATCTCTACTAACCTAAGGAAATGGCGGGAACATAGGTCACTTGGGCTACCTCCACTAACCTAAGCCACCCGACCACCACCTCTTCCTAGGGATTGAAGGGAAATTTGAATTTTGGCGGTAAAGAAAGATCACTTGGGCTGTCTCTACTAACCTAAGAAAACGATGGGAAAGAAAGGGCAGTTGGGCCACCTCCACTATCCTAAGTCAACCGTCCACTACCTCCTCCTAGGGATTCGCGGTAAAAGGACTCGACCAATGCTGGACATAAGTCTTTATTTTGCAGGCAGTGTCTCCACCATGAGATCTTGAGTCCAGCTGACCTTGTACACACTACTGCACCCAGAGAGCGTTCTCATCCATTACATAACATGAGATGACTGTCTGGAAGGGAAAATGACTCAGCCTGCACTGGGCTGCTGGAAAGAGTAAGGAAGGAGTGTACTTTATTTCTTTTGGAACAATTTATTTAGGGACAGATTCTGAGGGATGGTATATTTATCACACTGACACAAAACACTCGCCCAGTAAACTGTCGAAATAATACATTCCACAGTCTACACACATGCAAATCACTGCACCGAAATAATTTCAGTTCACAGCACACAGACATGCAAACTGCTCCTAAGTAATGCAGCACACTGATGTGTAGACACACTCAATACTCGTAAACTATCCAAATAACACATAGCACAGCCTACAGATCTGTAAACTACTCCTAAATAATGCTCTGTAGACACGCAAACAACTCCTAAATTACCGAAATAATTTCAGTACAAATCTGATAACTGCTTGTCTCGTCTGTGAAGACCTTTACATGAGATCTCGAAACAAATAGAGGAAACTGATATTTCCACTTGTTAATACCGATGTCCGTGATGTGAAAGATTCCAAATCATCCCTATAATTTACAAAGTCAACTAATGTGTTTCTCATTTCTAGAGAACTGGCAAACGTGTTTTTCACCTGCCAGATGCACACACCACAATCCATGTTCCCTCAACTAAATAAAGTCGCGAAATGTACAGAAGCAGTCAACTGAACAATCTACATGGGAGGGAATAACATCCAGCGCAAACACTCTTCCATTTTCAATCCTCTCAAATTTCCACACGATCACGAGAGCTGCCCAACACATACTAAGTATTAGATCGCTATTCTGCCGTCTAGAGGACGTCACAGTACCAGAGATACACTAGAGTTGACTACTGTATTTGACGCTTTTCTGGAAGACAGAGATCCATCCGTCTCTAAACTTACTTGTATCTGCATTAAAGGATAACAGCGAATGGACGGGGTGATCGACTGAGATGGAGCTGTATCGAGGTACGATTTAATGGCAGACTGATGATGCATTCTAGAGAGTGAGGGAGATGTTGGCGCGGGTCATTTTTTCAGCTGATATTCCAGGATTCATCAGTTGCATGACATAGCCAACGTTCGACTCGCATACATGCACGTGTTCTGTATTTGATGTAGAGACTGTGTACTTGCCATCGTTAACAGCAAACCTCTCCCTCATCAGAGGACTTCCATCGCATGTGTGATGAAACGCGACCATCCTGTTTCGACACATTCCTCTAAACAAACGATCATTTATCCTATCTACTCCATTCCCTTGTCGCATCTTAAGTGTGAAATCGAGCCTTCAGTTTCATAACTAAATAGCGATAGTTGTTTGTGAGACACTGCAATCAACGTGTATACATCTGCTTGACTGATGTGCAGTTTACAGAGATATTGGTGGCATGACTTGTAATTCCACATGTCGGACGTCGCTGCTATGTTTTTATCTGTTTCCTTGTAATAGGTATTCTCCGTTACTAACGATCATGTTATATAGGACTGATGTGGTGATAGCATAATTTCTGAACCGTGATCGGATGTGAACAGTGTACGGTATACATCTCTGGAAAGTTATATTGTGCATGTATCACACAGAGCCAATTTTTTAAGAAAGTACTTTTTTGTTTTAGGAATCGATACAATAGTTTATCATAGAGAAACCAGCAAAAATGATGTATGTCATGCGCTGGAAATCTATTTCTTACATTGGAATATTAACAGCGCTGCAGTCTACATGACTGATAGGTCAGAAAATCAAGCGATCTAACATTATAGCCTGTTTTAAGTGAGGAACATTGTAGCCTTAAGAGTGCGTGTGTTTATGTTCTTTCTTACCAATACCTTCCAGGTACAGATTCTAGACCTTAGAACAATACTTTAAAATTGATAGTGTAGTTGATTCACGTAAAATGCTTCGAACTCCATCCGTCTGGAGCTCCATCATGCATAAAAATCTCCCGTTTCTTGTTGTTCTTAACTGTCTGCTATTGCGTGTGAGGTGGATATTCAAATCTGCTACTATACACTGATAATGGGTGCTGACCTCCTCGACATGGGTGCATCTGGAGAAATCTTGTGTACCTGGACGGGTGAGGACTCGGAAAGGTCCATTCATTCACGAGACGTGGATGTAGATGTCTATTTCTGGTCGGATGCAGATTAAATAGGTAACGGTGCTGCAGGGCGGGTTGGTCAATGAAAGTGTGATTGGGGAGGGGGGGGGGTCTTTCACTCTCTAATTTTACCCTAAGACAGCGAGAATGATCTGTGACTCCTGTATGCAAAGAGATAGATCGTAAATTAAGCACTATTCTCAAAGTACTAGGAATTTGTAGAGCTCTGTCTGATATACTTTCATGGTGTTTGTGTTCGATAATTAACAATGAATGGACGTACTGTACAGTCATCTATCCACATTCGCAATGATGCTCGCAAAGTGGGGAAGAAGTGGTTTAGCTATGATATCGAAATTGGGAAACTTGCTCTCGCATAATAAATGAAAAGCACCAGTTTGCTTTTGTTCTACAATATTACTTTTATTGTAAACCGGTATTCGGCTTAGAAGGCCCAGTGTTGAAATTACTATAAAATTGTTCACGCTATCAACTGTGATGCTTATTATTAGAGTACATCTATGGTGTCTTATCCATCCCATCCGTCCACTGGTACACTGTTTGGTACCACATAATGATTGACTGACACCGCTTGTTTGAGTTGGAGAGAGAGTTTTGGTGGATGAGCTATACCTTCTGGGGTGGATAGCATCGAAACAGTGAGTGCATACATGAGTGCAGTATGAGGAATCAGTCAAAGCAGAACGTAGACTCATCAGCTGTTCTGTCACTATGACATATGAGTTTAAATGTAGAGCTCGTGAATCACATTCAGACTGTAGTTTGTAAACTCTACACAACGCGACCAAACTCTTCCAGTTTCTTTATATTGTAACTTTGTTTATTTAAAATCGTCCAGTGTGTGGCATGTTATGGCAGCCGCCATAACAACATGATTTACACCATGCAACGTCTAGTTTCTTGTGAGAGACCGTGGATCAGAACGTCTTAATGTCAGTTTAGAACATGACACAGACCTCGAAGTCGTGGCAGAAAAACGAAATGTTTGGCAGTGTACAAAAGCGTGTTAGAGTAGAAAGAAACAGTGTTTCAAACAATGAAACAGGGCCACAGGGAGCGTCTCTTGTGATTTACAGTACAGTCCGTGGAAGGCCTCTGCAGTGGATCAATACGTATATTTTTAATAGCATCGTCCCACACCAGCATCAGCAGCAGTAGGTTGAGGTATAAATTCAGTGAGGGGCGAGGTGTTCTGTTAGGAATGGTAGGAGGGATGCTATTCTGCGAAGCATCACAACTGCTCTCACTCTGCGCTGGACCCCCATCGCAGTTATGCGCCATCACGCGAGCAACGGTGCCTAGGTGAGTTCTATATCAGATGAAGTTAGTGGAGCTTTTATAGTTCGCAATTTTTCTTTGTTGGATGGTACAAAATAACGATGATAGCATACGAATGGACGCAGATCTGTAGTACTTGTATGTAGTTTGGAGATGCATCACAATGTACACATTACCACCGAATGGTCAAAACATGGTCCTGTTGCACTAACTCAGGTCGTTCTGTTTCTACGTGGGTTGCAGAAGGTGGTGGATATGGCTTTCTCTGACTTCTGCTCAGTTCCGACTTGAATTGGAACGATCACATGTGTAAAGCTGCAAAAATGGGGGCAGTTGCAAGATGTGCAAGGACTGACTAAAACCACGTTGGATTTTTACTGTAGCAGATAGGTTCGAGAAAGGTGACTCGTTTCGAGATATGAGAGTGGCAGAAATATGATTCACTTGTGGCTGTGATCCAACGCAGGTATGTGGCGGAATGGGAGGACTTGATTCTAGCAGATAGCATAACACTAGACATCTGAAAAGCTAGTGTACATTTCTTGCGACCGCAATCAGCACACCATCTACTACTGTTTATGATCTTCTCAAACAGTCACTGCCTATAACTCATTGGATATATCCCAGAACCTCTGACATGATATTGAGACAGAGTACATTGCTCATACTGGAGATATATCTTGTGGCGTGAGGGAGTTGCAAGCACAGGTTACATACCACACTCCTTAGCTGAATCACTTTCAAAATTCAACGGTTTTATCATGAGGTTGTTTCACTGGCTACGTGTAATTGGTCTGCTGCTCTGATAATACAGGTATACACTCCAGTGATCACCTCTCAGTATTTGTCTGGACAAAAAACCACCTCATTCAGAGGTAATGTCGTTCCGCAATTTATAAAGCAAGTATAGCTTTGAACATGGATACTTGTGTACACCTGTAGAACCAAGACCGCTTGTTACAGTAACATACAGTAGTAGTTGCGATCGGTTTTTATAACATATGAGAAGATTATGTCTCTCTTTCTAAGACACAGTGGTATCACTCACAAGAAAAACTTACGAGACATGTCCACCTATCGCTGATTTTCTCTCAGTATTGTTTTGTTCCGTAGGCAATCAGTTGTTGACGAAGTATTATACGTAGTAGTAGTAGGGGATGCGTGATAGGTACACCTTGAGCATCAGGCTTATAAACTATGTGTTTGTGTTCTGACATGTGCAAAGGAGATGACTGTGGAATACTGTGAAACAGAGGGAAGAGTATGTCATGTCATAAGAATGATAGAGATCTTTCTCTTTCCAGAGCCACGGCTGTCAGCAGGATGTATTTCCGATACTTTACTCATTATCAAATGTCATTCAACTGAAACTGCAATTGTAACATTTAATTGTAAGTACAATGACAAAATGTATATGTGACCGATTTTCTAGGATGATTCTGTCTATGTGTGGTGGGAGTGATTCCTGTTTCCAGCTAACGGCAGGAGCTGTCCAAATCCAAAGGTCTGTCGGACTGTAGGAATATAGCTGAGTTAATGTGACGTCCTCTAGATGGCAGAATAGCGAACTAATACTTAGTATGTGTTGGGCAGCTTTCGTGATCACGTGAAAATTTGAGAAGATTGAAAGTGGAGGTCTGTTTGCACTAGACGTTATTCCCTCCCATGTAAATTGTTCTATTGACTGCTTCTGTACATTTCGCGCCTTTATTTAGTTGAGGGAACATGGATTGCAGTGTATGCATCTAGCAAGTGACAAACACGTTTGACAGTTCTCTAGACATGAGAAACACATTAGTTAACTTTGTAAATTATAAGGATGATTTGGAATCTGTTACTTCATGGACATCAGTATTCATGAATGGAATTATCAGTTTCCTCTATTTGTTCCGAGTTCTCATGTAAAGGACTTCGCAGACAGGACAAGTTTCTAGTTACTTAGTGGTCTAGAGCATGCTACACCTCGCTAAAGTTTCGGATTTGTAGAGAAATAATTTCCAGTCTATATCTTGGGAATTATGTTGCGTGAGCTATCGGTAGCATGCAGCCATGTGCTTGATATAGATAAGTACCATGAAAATGGTATAATATTTGGGCAAACCATGCAAAAATACATGTTTTCTTGTAATCCCGAGTCTGGAGATAGGTGTAGAAAAGTGAGAAAGCAAGCAGGTCCGGACCAGAAACAGCAACGCGTTTGTGCCAAGGGGAAGTGAGTCCGAATTTGTAGAACAGTTCTGAGAGTGACTATGATCCGCTGTGGGTGCTCTGGTCACCCATCGGGGGTGGATGACCGCCGACCTCACACGGAAATAACTACTGCTGTGAGGGGTATATACAATGCTGTCTGTCTTCGCGGTATATGTACAAATGATCAGAAAGGGATGATTTTGCATGGTGCAGGATAGGAATTGTATGTTTATTACATAGAGATGGTACACAGTGATATGATATTGCTGGGTTGGAGATCGGTTTCATGCTCTAATATTCAGTTTCCTGCTCTCAGTGGGAGAGCAGTGTAATGGAGTAACAGTCTTTCCATATTTGACGATATTTAGGGGCACTTTGCATGGTTTAATCATTGGTGCAATATGGCGATCTGTGTAAAATAATTTTTTTCCCGCTGAAAGTCTTGTTTGCAGAAATAAAGACAAGGCGGATGGTGCTTCCACACCGGCGGCATCAAAAATTTGGAGGGTAAATTCGATAAGATCCAATCATAATGCTTGAATCGTTCACATGACATCCTTCGTTGCTGGGATATAGGAGTCTCTACATAGCTGTGCGAACATTTGCATATGTTGAAAGCAGGAGGGGTAACATGTGATGGATGGGGTGCTATTGACAGGACCACGAGGAACAATGCGTTTGAGGTTATTCTGCGCTATTTTCGTAAACAGGTTCTGTTAGGGCATGAATTTCCGTACATACAAACTGAAACATCAAAAAAGCGAGCGTTAACTATTTCTGGGACACTATACAATATCCTAGAGTTCGACTCGGTTATTATTTTAGATAGCCATGTGGCTTCAGTATAACGTTGAGAACATTACTAGATGCACTTGTGATGGTATGTAGCTATGCGTCAGCCACACGTCATGCATGGTCTGTTAGAATCACTAGGGAGAAAGCAGCTTGTGCTATTCTGGAACGGATTTCTGCAGTGTTGCTCAGCAATTAGCTCTTCGCCAGACCGCAGGTAGAGGAAGGGTTCACACCAGCAGCGGTGAACACACATGCACGTGGCCCACCTTGGAGCATCTGCGCTCTGCAAATAGGTCTTCACTACAGACCGGTCGCGCCATCAATGGCACCTAGGTGAACAAGTATTTCGAGAGGAATTCCTCAGGTGTAAAGTATGAAGGGGATGTCACCACCTAATACTTGAGGGACCCAAACGGGCACCTGTGCGTGGCTTGACAGTTTACGGCTGTGTCACTTTTAGGGGGTTGCTGCTAGCCTCCTGGGTGGTCCAGTGGACAGGGATGGCGGGCAGTGCCTGTGTACATTGTTTGCGTGTCTGTTGCATTATCTTGTGTGCAGATCTGTAGGCTGTGCTATGCATTGTTTCGACAGTTTACGATATGATTTCAGTTCTGCACATCAGTGTACTGCACTATTTAGGAGCAGTTTATAGGTCTGTACTGAAATTATTTCGGTAATTTAGGAGTTGTTTGCGTGTCTGCAGAGCATTATTTAGGATAGTTCACAGGTCTGTATGCTGTGCTATGCGTTATTTGGACAGTTTACGAGTCCTGTGCGCGTCTGCACATCAGTGTGCTGCATTATTTAAGTGCAGTATGCATGTCTGTGTGCTGTGTACTGAAATTATTTCGATGTCGTAGTTTGCATGTGTGTAGGCTGTGGAATGCATTGTTTCGACAGTTTACAATTAGCAAGAGTGTCTGTTGCATTATTTAAGAGTAGTTTGCAGGTGTGAAGACTGTGTATTGTGACCCCAAGCACATCAGGACGCGTGTTTTGTGTCAGTGTGATAAATATACCACCTCTCAGAGTCCATCCCTAAAGAAACTGTTCCAAAATAAATAAAGTACACTCCTTCCTTACTCTCTCCAGCAGCCCAGTGCAGGCTGAGTCATTTTCCCCCCCAGACAGTCATCTTGGGGTATGTCACAGATGAGAGCACTCTCTGGTGGTAGTTGTGTAGACTAGGTCAATTGGACTCAAGATCTCATGGTGGAGACACTGTCTGCAAAATAAAGACTTGTGTCCAGCACTGGCAGAGTCCTTTTCCCGCCATTTTCCCCACCACAGACCGACATCTTGGATTACATCACAGAGCAGATGACAGCACCCTCTGGTGGAGGTACTATGTACTAGGTGCAGACCTCATGTTGAATACACTGTTTCCTGCCATCTTGGATAATGGTACTTGCATCATCAGCTGACCTCACAGTCGCCATTTTGGATTACGTCATGGATGAAAGTGCTGTCCGGTGGCAGTACTGTGTACTAGGGCAGTTGGAGTCCGGACCTTGTGGTGAACATAGTGGATGGCTGTACTGCATTAAATTGCTTAAATAAGCACTGGTTGAGTGCTTTTACCGTGAATCCCTAGGAGGAGGTAGGGGTCGGTTGACTTAGGTTAGTGGAGGTGGCCCAACTGCCCTTTCTTTCCCAGCATTTCCTTAGGTTAGTAGAGACAGCCCAAGTGATCTTTCTTTACTGCCAAAATTCAAATTTCCCGCCAACCCCTATTGTGACCAAGTCGTTTCTAGCTGTGAAGTATGTTCCATCTCTGGTATAAATACATGATTCCAACATGCTCTCCGAGCCTTTAAGATGTTCCTGCAGTAGCAGTTTGCACAGTCACATAACGACAACATTGTATACTGCAGTTTATTATCTCTACGCCAATGCGCTGAGTGCGCTGTAATCCGTACCGTAGCACTGTTCAAAGACTGTAATTCAACTTCTAACTTTATTTTAAATGGACTGCACATTTTTATGAACAACCCGTGGTATCTGTGCACACTGGTGTGGCACATTCTACCCTCTTTGCACACGAAGAAGAAACCTCTAAACTGGTTGAGATACTTTTAAGGGAGGAGAGTCTGTTGTCATGGTTGACAATGTGTGGCCCCACACCCCCTTGTAGGCTCTCAGTAATTAACTTTATCAATCTCCGTTTCCTAGTCCTGTTGAGGTGCAGACAATGCCACAGGTTATTAGGAAGTTCAGTTATTCGTGACTGTACGTAGAAACTGTAAGTACAGCGTCGGCCGGTGTGGCCGTGCGGCTCTAGACGCTTCATCTGGAACCGCGTGACCGCTACGGTCGCAGGTTCGAATCCTGCCTCGGGCATGGATGTGTGTGATGTCCTTAGGTTAGTTAGGTTTAAGTAGTTCTAAGCTCTAGGAGACTGATGACAACAGATGTTAAGTCCCATAGTGCTCAGAGCCATTTGAACCATTTCTTTGTAAGTACAGCGATATTTGTTTGTTGTCACGCAACGGATCTGAAGAATCTTATACGACTTTCTAATTGGCTGACTTATTTCTTACAACGTCGTCTCTCTCTTCAGCGTGGGTCATAGAATATTTGGCTTACACATCGAAATTAAAAGTTTAGGTTGGCGCCAATGGTAAGTTGAAGAGTCATGTGGCAGCTAGTAGAGGTCTCCCTGGGGCAGCTAGCTGGATCGCTCGTTTACTACTCAATGTGCATAGTACATTTACTCGAGCTCGCAATAACACAGCAACTAATGGCGGTTAGCGTTCTCATTTGCAGGAGGTGTAATTCGGTTATAATTTCGAGGCGTGATGTTCTTCATCATTATTACACTGCACCTCCTACAGCTCAAAGAATTCAACGGTAGCATCAGCAGTTTCAAGAGATTGGTTGGCTATGTAAGGGGAAATACATAGGTTGTTCCCGTATGTTCGGCTCTGAGCACTATGGGACTTAACATCTATGGTCATCAGTCGCTAGAACTTATAACTACTTAAGCCTAACTAACCTAAGGACATCACACAACACCCAGTCATCACGAGGCAGAGAAAATCCCTGCCCCGCCGGGAATCGAACCCGGGAACTCGGGCGCGGGAAGCGAGAACGCTACCGCACGACCACGAGCTGCGGACCCCATATGTTCGTCTAAGACGTAGAGCGCATTCAACAATTATCACATAGTCCAAAACAGTATAATCGTTGTGTCAGTCGAGTGTTAGCCGTTCATCACATGTTTGTCTTGGGTGTTTTGTGACAACGTTTGCTTGTTTGACGTGTGTACGTTGGAGGATGCACTGAACATTTATGAACAGTAAATTAAAATTTCGGTCCTAAATGTAATTGCAAAAAGTACCACAACGTTGTATGTGCCATGGACAATTGGTTGTTTCTTTTGAAAATAGAAACTTTATGGTTCTATGTAAGTTAAAATTAACCCCAAATTTTTATATTCATTCCTGTAAAATATATAGCCTTGTGAAATCGGATGCATATTTTTAGATCACCCTGTGTCTGTTCTTCGTATTCTCTCTTTTTCTCTCCTTTACTGATTCAGAATTGCTATAGTAAATTGCAAGTTACATCATTAGATACTGTTAAACGAATTGTAAAAAAGTGACTGCAGAAGGTCGAAACATAAACGATGCTGTTAAACACGTGATTATTTTCCTAGTGGCCTATTCAGAGAGCATGATGTGATAAGAACTTGCCCCCAAGATACCAGCTCGACGCAGATCGACTCCGGACCCTTGATGACCTGCGGTCTGGCATATTGAGCTGTGGGTTGCATGAATGTCTGCAAGCTTTAAATTTGTGCCTCAGGTGCACAGCGCAAGCTAGTACCCTGTTTCTGATAACCCATTAATATTTGAATCTGATGGGAGTCGGGTTCGATGCCCCATTCAGCAAACGTGATTTAGATTTTCCGTGAGAGCCATAAACCGTGCTGGTGTGTTCCTTCATGAAAGGAGTACGTAGCCTGTAAATACCTCGATGTCGAAAAGTTACACTATAATCATCTTTCTCATAATAATTTAGATGTTGACAAGACCTTAGATTCCTTTTTGTGCATAATGTTTAGGTGTACTTGGATATGGTGTCTGTCCGAAAGAACAGACACCATATCCATATAACTAAATAACATCTCATGTCACTGCATGTTCACTGATTTCCTCCATATTGGTTGCACTTCATATCACTGAACGTAATACATTTGAACTGGTCTTATACTAACAGCTGTATTTCTGCCAGTATGCACTTGAGTTCGTCATTTATTTATGCAGTAACAAATTTACCACGAATATTGGAAAGATATTTAAGTGCCACAGACTTCCCTTCGCTGCACCATTCGTTACATTGCGGGTCAGCAGTTGTGAACTAAGTTCACTGACATTATTGTCCACCCCGATGGCTGAATGGTGCCAGCACGGTAGCTCAGCGTGTTCGGTCAGAAGGCTGCGTGCTCTCTGTAATAAAAAAAAAAAAAACTGAGTCAAGGCATCAACGATCATTTTGAACGGATGTCTTGTGTCGTCCGCCCAGACCAAACGCAAGGAATTATATCGAACATAAATGAAGGGGGGGGGGGGGGGGAAAGAAATGGTCCGTGTGACGGACTGCCGTCCTAATGGACCCGGGTTCGATTCCCGGCTGGGTCGCGGATTTTCTCCGCTCAGGGACTGGGTGCTGTGTTGTCTTCATCATCATTTCATCCCCATCCGGCGCGCAGGTCGCCCAATGTGGCGTCGAATGTAATAAGATCTGCACCAAGGCAGCTGGACCTGCCACGTAAGGGGCCTCCCGGCCAATGACGCCAAACGCTCATTTCCATTTCCACTGACATTATTGTATTTCAGTAGTTTCGTCCCCACTGATTCCATTTACTGGGTATCTGTGAATTTAATTCAACTGATAATCGGGTGTTAGTGGTTTCTAGACAACAGAAGCTAACGGAACGGCATGTGCGACACCAGTCCGGTCCCAGTAGACACCACCGAAACGTCGGCGCAGACGGTATCACATCCGCTTCAGTGCTGTAGTGCCAATTCAACATGTCGACGAAGCTGTAGGTCCTTTACGGCCAAGTCTTCAAGATAGCTGTCATCTTGTGTTGTGGTAACATTGCATAACCTAGTACCCACTGGTCGTTGCGAACGACGTTCCTTTATCCTCTGGGTCCATACACAGATCACTATCGCTATGGCACGTCCTGTAAAAGGCAAAATGTTACGATATGAAAAAATGATTACTCAGAGACCGATCCACCTGGCCATCTGGAACTCACACGCTAATATTGAGTCCTTCAACGTCGTTGAGGCACGCTGGCACACGCTACTGCGTTTCTACTTGGTTGAAAGCTCTTCACCAGCTGAGCCTTAAAAATGACTGACACTTCCAGTCAAATACGAGGTGGCGCTGGCAGATCTAAATGTAGGCCACCTCTCTGCTATCTGAGTCACTTATTGCTGGTCGCTTTTTCTATGCACCCATCGAGTTTGGATTCGTTTGAGATATTCTTTCTGGGGATCAGGGCCGTTTCTACCATTAGGCCAGACTAGGCGGTCGCCTAGGGCGACAAAATTTTAGGGGCGGCAAAGGGCAGAAAAAATTAATTTCAAGCCAAACAGCGAAAACACTGAGCAGATGAGGAGAAAAATGAAAAAGAGGAAAAATTAAAGCATCGAGTTGGTTTCAAAAGCAAACGAAACAGTCACTTAATAAATCTTGATTTACTCTGATGAAAGTGGATGCTGAAAAAGATTAGATTTATTCCGTATTCATTAAATAGTTCAGTTAAAACTGACAAGAAATAACACGACAATTATCCAGGTGATCTAGTTTGATGCTTTGGCATGTCTCCCATCTGCATAGCCTAATTTCTAAATTCAAGGAAAAATTCATTCGCTCCAGAAAATAGTTCCACACTTTTATTAGTCCATTGTCTTGCAATTAAATAAGTAACTAATGCCAAATCTGGTTGTACTAGTGTATTCAGTTGAGTTCTAGTTTAAAATGTTCAGCAAATTCTTCTTATTTCATTCATTTTGGGAAATTTCAGATATTCAGGACAAAAAAAATTGTTATCCTCAATCAGTTTTAAAGGAACTGAGGACAAAGCATGAAAATTGAGAACTGTCCCTAGAAAATGAGGACGTCTGGTTAAATGTGTAGTAGGACTGCAGACGTACCTGCTAGCAAACAAAAGTTATATAACTAACTTTATTTTGCCGAAGTGATATTTAAATACCCATAACAGAATTTCGCATTGTGACAATTATTTTTAGGTTATGACTGTTTGTCACTGCAGTGGGTCTATGTCTGCCTGCATACTACATCTGCTACTCTTGAATTAAAACTGATTTCGTTAATGCCCTGTATCTTGTATCACGATTCGTTCCACAGCATTACATCTTGTGCAAATGATGTATGGAGACCACGAAATGATAATGTGATCACTTATTTGATGTGTATTACAAAGAAAGATACAGTTAGCACTTTTATATGCATCTACTGTATAAGCATCCTTTGTTCCGTTACGAAGACCCATCATTAAGCTGCTCTCAAAGCCAGTGAAAATGTGCTGAAGACCCGCAGTCGTATTGGCATTTGCAGGGCAGGAGTCTTGATTTTTACTTTCTGCCGGATGTTACGTGAACAAACAACTGCGCCTTCGCAGCGCACTTCAGATTCCCTTGAGAATAGAGCCGCGCATTCAGCACTCAATGGAGCGTACAGTCGCTTTTCGCCCAACGTAGTTCCCAGAAGTGCTGAGCAGAGAGGCAAAATAACAAATATTAGTAACTAGCAAAAGCTGTAGACGGCGTTCGTGATCTCACTCGTCTGATTTTCAGCAGTGACAATTTCCGTTGAATAGTTTCAGCTCCCTGACCTATTAACATTTTTGTAGTTTCTAAAAATCAGTTGTAGGAAACACGGGAAGAATCGTTTAAGAAGACCTTGCCCCATGTTTGCTAAATGTGAGGTAGCGCTCTGTCTATAGCGCTTCCCTCTTCGTGGGCCGTTAAAGCCAGTTAAGGAGACAGAAAAATGAATAGGAGAAAATGTAAGGAGTTTCCATATAAGTTTAACAATTTCACTCCTGTTTTCTTCTCTGTTCCGCCACTTCGCTTGCTCATTTTCATACGATTTTGTCCTTCTTCAGACTGTTTTCGGTGCGTGTATGTTTTCAGACTTTTTTTTCTCCTGAAAGGTGGGTGTGGTTTCGTGTGTGTGCAATATCGTTGGACCTCACCCTAAAATCTTGTACTTGTTTGCAGACATCGAACAACGTGGCGCGATTGTTAAGTCACTGCGAGCACTAGGAAAAGTGATGAGCTCCTAGTCTGACCATCCAGGTTCACAACTTCTATTGTTTATCTAAGCTGATAATGGCGAATGCCAAAATTCTTCCTCTGAAAAGGCTTAGCGCGATTCCTTCTCCCGTTTTGCTTCCGTTGTACTTTTGCTTCGACTCCAGCGGTTTCATCGTTGCTGAGACGTTAAACCCAGTCGTCCTACTGTTAACCAACTATCTCATTTAGTTCCAGTTTTTTCGCTGTCCTTGTTGATAATTTCCAGATCACTACTCCAAGTGTTTGCTACTACAATTAGCTTGGTAAACACTACCTACCATTCCCAGCGCGCCTAAAGAGTTACTAGTTGCGAGGTGTACCAGTGTAGAGCTGTAGCGCATTACTTGTGAATGTAGTCTTTAGTTCGTGCCCTGTTACAGTTATCTGCTTTCACTGATATTAGAGAGACATGCTAAAATATGAAGAAAGATTATTCTTCTGTCCTCAGCGTATTGGGATGTATTCATTAATGAGCCACAACAAGATGATTACTTTCTTAATCGCCTGTCGCTCCACCTTTGGAACGCTATATAACAGTGATTCTACATGGCATGGATTTGAAAAGTCCTCCGCATGTTTCCGGAGGTACGTGACACAAGATGACTACGCACAAGTCACGCATTTTCCGTAAATTACTAGTGGGTGGGCTGTGTACGCGGAGCTGTAGGCCGATAGCGTCCCAGATGTGCTCCATCAGTTTCAGATCAGGCGAATTTAGTGGCCAAGACATCACCGTGACTTCACTATCACGACCTTCAAAGTGCTATAGCACGAGTCTGGTCCTGTGACGCGGGCAGTTATCCTGCTGGAAAATGTAATCACCTCCAAGGAGGAGATGAAGTATGAAGGGGTGCAGGTGGTCTGCAGTAATGTTCATGCAACCTACAGCTCTCACGATGCCTTAGATTACTGCCACAAGATCCATACAAGCCCAGGTGAATACCCCCACACCATTATACTTCAAAAATGGTTCAAATGGCTCTAAGCACTATGGGACTTAACATATGAGGTCATCAGTCCCCTAGACTTAGAGCTACTTAAACCTAACTGACCTAAGGACATCACACACATCCATGCCCGAGGCAGGATTCGAACCTGTGAGCGTAGCAGCAGCGCGGTTCCGGACTGAACCGCCTAGAACCGCTCGGCCACAACGGCCGGCTATTATACTTCCCCCAAAGGGCTGTGCCCCTGGCACATCGCATGTTTCGAGCAACTGCTCGCCAGGATGACGGTGTATCAGAACATGACCATCGACCTGGTGTAACAATAAACGTGATTCATTCTACCAAGCGATATGTTTCGATTAATTCATTGTTCAATCTCGATGATTCCGTGCCCAAACCAATAGTAATTGAGGATGTGGCGAGATTTGCCGTAGATTGTGGTCTATTCTACTAAGCTGGCAAGCCTCCGACCTCCGCTCTCTGTGATGAAAAGTGGACGTCTAACACATTATCACCTGCTTATGGTTCCACCGTTCTTCAACCCCTTTCTATGCTCGAGACACCAGCACGCGAACTGTCAGCCGGCTTGGCCGCTTCCGAGATGCTCATTCCTAAGAGTAGGGCTATAACAATGTGCCATTTGTCAAAGTCGCTTATTTCAGTGGCTTTCCCATTTGCGGTCTGTATTGTGAGGGATGGAAAAGGCCCATCGTGATTCGGTAACCTTTTTAGGAAGCTTCAACGAAAGCAAAGAGAGCTTCACTGTAAAGTTAAACGTAGCGAAAGCCTCACAGATAAATAAAAATCAAACGAAGCCAAAATTAGCGTAAGGAGGGCTATGTGTGAAGTCATCAACGAATAGGAAAGTAAAACTCTAACAACTTGACAGAAAATGTTAAGAAGTTCTGGTCTTACTATAAGTCAGTAAACCGTCTGTCCGGACACTCTGTGACCATATGGCTCTGAAACAGAGAAAGAGACAGATACAGTAAACGCCTTTTTCCAAAACTGTTTCACGGAGGAGCACCACACTGTCGTTCCTCCTTTAAATCGTCCCACGAACCACAAAATGACAACTATCGAAATAAGTGAACAACGGATATAAAAGCAACTGAAATCTCTCAACAGAGTAAAGGCCACTGGACCTGACGTTATACCAATTCGATTCTACACAGAGTATGTGAGATAACTTGCCCCTCTTCTAGTAGCAGTCTACCTACGGTCTCTTGAAGAGCAGAGCGTTCCTAATAATTAGGAAAAAACACAGGTCATTCCCGTTTTCAAGAAGGGTCGTCTCCGAACAGGCCCACAAAACTGTAGGCCTATACCTCTGACATCGGTATATTGTAGAATTTGGCATGTTTTATGCTCGCGTATTTCTGGAGACAGAAAATCTGCTCTGTAGCAACCGACATGAGTTTCAAAAACAAAGGTTGTGTGAAAAACCATCTCGCTCTGTTTGTCCACGAGACACAGAAAGTGTTTCTTGACTTCCAAAACGCATTCGTTACAGTTCTGCACTGTCGCCTAATGAACAAAATACGAATGCACGGAATAGCAGACCAACTGCGTGATTGGACCGAAGAGTTTCTAGCAAACTGAACACAGCATGTCATTCTGAACCGAGAGAAATCTGCAGACGTAACTTCGGGCGTGCCCCAGGGGAGTCTTATAGGACAATTACTTTTCATAGCATATAGGGTGTTAGGGGGTATAAGTGCAGATATTGTGATTATTGCTACCTTAATATTACCAACTTTAGTATGCTAGTTGTTTTTTCTCAGCGTCGAACAATCTTTACACAAACGTATCACATAATTTACTACATGATATTTCTGCATAGCCGTAACTGCATCAGTAAGTGGACTACGTCTGAGAGTATAGGCTAACCGTTTTGCGTCCAGCCCGTCCACACTCCAACACCTAACCTTCTGCCCAGGGGAAAGTAAGCATTAATAGCTTGCTCTAGACACACATACTTGGAGCTACTAACCAACCTACAAATAAACTACTCCTAATAAATGTATTTATTAGTCTGCAAATGAAGTCAATACTGATGTAATGTTGTTCAGTACATTGTCCTCTGTCACCAATAAAAATATTTCCACTTATACCCTTTCCTATTTGTATTATACAGTATATAAATGACCTAGTAGGTAACATTGGAAGTTCCATGCGTTTCTTCGCAGATGTTGGCTTTGTATTGAGAAATGTCGTGATGCTAGAAAACTGCAGCGAAATATAGGAAGACCTGGAGAGGATCAACGCTTGCTGCAGGAAGTGGGCCGACCGTTGTGGCCGAGCGGTTCTAGCCGCTTCAGTCTGGAACCACGCGACCGCGACGGTCGCAGGTTCGAATCCTGCCTCGTGCATGGATGTGTGTGACGTCCTTAGGTTAATTAGGTTTAAGTAGTTCTAAGTTCTAGGGGACTGATGACCTCAGATGTTAAGTCCCATAGTGCTCAGAGCCATTTGAACCATTTTTTTGCAGGAAGTGGTAATTCACCCTCAACATACACAAATTTAACGTATCGTGAATACACAGTCAGAAAGGTCCTTTGTAGAACAATCACTGGGTGCAGATACCTCCACGAAATACCTAGGAGTATGCATGCGGTGTGAATTGAACGACCACAAAAAATTAATCGCTATTAAGTCAGGTGCCAGACTAATCCATTGGAAGAATTCTCAGGAAATGTAATTCATCAAGAAAGGACGTAGCTTAAAAAAAAACACAAATTTGACCAATACTAGAATACTGCTCGTCAGTATGGGATCTGTACTAGATAGGACTCATAGAGGAAATAGAGAAGATCCATAGAAGAGCAACACGTTTCGTCACAGGTCTTGATTTAGTAAGCACAAAAGGATCAAGGAGATGCTCAGCCAACTACAGTGGCAGGCGCAGCAAGAGAGGCGTTCCGTATCATGTTACGGTCTACTGTTAAAGTTCCAAATGCGTACATTCCTAGAAAAGTTAATCTCTATATTCCTTCCTTCTACATATGCAGGGTGGTCCATTGATAGTGACCGGACCAAATATATCACGAAATAAGCATTAAACGAAAAAACTACAAAGAACGAAACTCGTCTAGCTTGAAGGGGGAAACCAGATGGCGCTATGGTTGGCCCGCTAGATGGCGCTGCCATACGTCAAACGGATATCAACTGCGTTTTTTAAAATAGGAACCCCCATTTGTTATTACATATTCGTGTAGTACGTAAAGAAATATGAATGTTTCAGTTGGACCACTTTTTTCGCTTTGTGATGGATAGCGCTGTAATAGTCACAAGCGTACGTGGTATAACGTAACATTCCGCCAGTGCGGACGGTATTTGCTTCGTGATACATTTCCCATGTTAAAATGGACCGTTCACCAACTGCGGAAAAGATCGATATCGTGTTAATGTATGGCTATTGTGATCAAAATGCCCAACGGGCGTGTGCTATGTATGCTGCTCGGTGTCCTGGACGACATCATCCAAGTGTCCGGACCGTTCGCCGGATAGTTACGTTATTTAAGGAAATAGGAAGTGTTCAGCCACATGTGAAACGTCAACCACGACCTGCAACAAATGGTGATGCCCAAGTAGGTGTTTTAACTGCTGTCGCGGCTAATCCGCACATCAGTAGCAGACAAATTGCGCGAGAATCGGGAATCTCAAAAACGTCGGTGTTGAGAATGCTACATCAACATCGATTGCACCCTTACCATATTTCTATGCACCAGGAATTGCATGGCGACGACTTTGAACGTCGTGTACAGTTCTGCCACTGGGCACAAGAGAAATTACGGGACGATGACAGATTTTTTGCACGCGTTCTATTTAGCGACGAAGCGTCATTCACCAACAGCGGTAAAGTAAACCGGCATAATATCCACTATTGGGCAAAGGAAAATCCACGTAGGCTGCGACAAGTGGAACATCAGCGGCCTTGGCGGGATTATGTATGGTGCGGCATTATGGGAGGAAGGATAATTGGCCCCCATTTTATCGATGGCGATCTATATAGTGCAATGTATGCTGATTTCCTACGTAATGTTCTACCGATGTTACTACAAGATGTTTCACTGCATGACAGAATGGCGATGTACTTCCAACATGATGTATGTCCGGCACATAGCTCGCGTGCGGTTGAAGCGGTATTGAATAGCATATTTCATGACGGTTGGATTGGTCGTCGAAGCACCATACCATGGCCCGCACGCTCACCGGATCTGACGTCCCTGGATTTATTTCTGTGGGGAATGTTGAAGGATATTTGCTATCGTGATCCACCGACAACGCCTGACAACATGCGTCAGTGCATTGTCAATGCATGTGCGAACATTACGGAAGGCGAATTACTCGCTGTTGAGAGGAATGTCGTTACACGTATTGCCAAATGCATTGAGGTTGACGGACATCATTTTGAGCATTTATTGCATTAATGTGGTATTTACAGGTAATCACGCTGTAACAGTATGCGTTCTCATAAATGATAAGTTCACAAAGGTACATGTATCACATTGGAACAACCGCAATAAAATGTTCAAACGAACCTACGTTCTGTATTTTAATTTAAAAAACCTACCTGTTACCAACTGTTCGTCAAAAATCGTGAGCCATATGTTTGTGACTATTACAGCGCCATCTATCACAAAGCGAAAAGAGTGGTCCAACTAAAACATTCATATTTCTGTACGTACTACACGAATATGTAATTATAAATGGGGGTTCCTATTAAAAAAGAAACGCAGTTGATATCCGTTTGACCCATGGCAGCGCCTTCTAGCGGGCCAATCATAGCACCATCTCGTTTCCCCCTTCAAGCTAGACAAGTTTCGTTCTTTGTAATTTTTTCGTTTGACGCCTATTTCGTGAGATATTTGGCCCGGTCACGATCAATGGGCCAACCTGTATATCACGAA
This sequence comes from Schistocerca piceifrons, assembly GCF_021461385.2. Classification (NCBI taxonomy): domain Eukaryota; kingdom Metazoa; phylum Arthropoda; class Insecta; order Orthoptera; family Acrididae; genus Schistocerca; species Schistocerca piceifrons. Next base: position 417,568,852 of record NC_060149.1, on the reverse strand, counting down.
AAGACAATGGTGCTAAAATAAGAGCGATTCGAGCACACAACGGAGGCTTACCAGCGAGCGAAACAGGGAAAGAGGGAAGTGACACTGGTACACAAAGTACCGTCTGCCACACACTGTAAGGTGGCTTGAGTAGTGGGACAAAGTTCGTTTCAGCATATTTTGTTAGTGTGGGTTGCCTACATCTGGGGCAGGCATGCACTCAGGGGCAAACCTATTGTTCTCCTGATTAACAGGTATGTAACCTATTGTTCTCCTTTGATTGACTGGTCCTTAACCTGTTGTTCTGCTAATAGGTACCTTCCTTTGGACTGACAGGTCCTTAACCTGTTGTTACCCCACCACCTCCCACTCCCTTCACCGCCTCAGGAAACCTCCAACCCATCCCCTTCTCCTCGCTGCTACAGGTACATTTTCAGGTTGAGTTATTGGAATAGCCCCTCATACTCTTATCAATTTGATTGACTACTTAATGAAACTGATCAATTAATTTACCTCTCCCCCTCTGGTTAACCCCCTCTTCCCCAACCCACCTACTGGGAATTGGTGGGAAAAAGACTCAGTTGATCGGTCATTTGGACGGAATTCGATTGCAGTGTATGGAATATTGTTTAAACAAATTACACAATATTCAGAATATTGTTTAGTTATCTATGGCAGTGTATGGAATATAGTTTATTTATTTAGTTAAAGAACTGGTCCAGAAATCGATTGCAGTGGCTGGAATATTGTTTAAACAATTTAGACAATCTGTGGAATATTGTTTATTTAAACAATTTAGGGGATTCAAGGCAGTGTATGGAATATATGGAAATTGGTGACACTCTGGTGGAGAGGAAGGATCTCATAACAGGAAATTCAAGGGATTTCTCTTGCTCATCATTCTCTGCTGTTTGTAAACATGTAGGTCCTGTAAGAAGTAAATATATGAGGAAAATGTGTTGCATATCCTAATGTTTGGCACTGTTCTCTGGCTGTCTTAACCTAATTTTCGGCCCGTTAGTGGCACTTAATGCATTGTTCTGTTGAGTGGATTTCCATGTCACCCCCATTTCATTAAACTATTGTACCGCTTTTGATACCAAATTAAGTAATTAGTTATGTCCTCCCACCATTTTATGGTACGCTTTTCGAATTTCACATGCTTTTGAACGTCATTTCTGGCGCAGTTTTCTAAACTCCACCTTAAACTATTGCACTGCATTTTACATAAAAATTATGAAAATTAACCTAGTGTTCTGCACTTAACGTGCTGTTCTGCTCGATGTCACCCACTCAAGCACACCCTCCCCTTAACTACTGTACCACTTGCACCGCACTCATATGAAAATTTATGTAAATTAATTAAATTGATATTATTCATATGTATGGGGTAGTTCTTTTTAATTCGCAGCATCCTATTGGTGGGTGAAACCGATGGAATATAGTTTAAACGAAAGATCGTTAATAAAAAATACATCCCGCCACCCGACGCCTGACGCCGAAGCTGCCGACTCCTCGCACACCACCAGAAGTTGGGGTGCATTGTTGGCCCCTGTGAAGCGATGATGTGGCCATCATCTGCCAAGCTATGCATAGGTGTATGTACGAGTCTTGCAAGCATGAGGCACCAGCATCCCTTTCATACTTGACATCTGAGAAATTCCTGTTGAAGTACGTGTTCACCTAGGCACCATTGCTGGTGCGAAACCTCTCTACATCTACATTTACACTCCGCAAGCCACCCAGCAGTGTGTGGCGGAGGGCACTTTACGTGCCACTGTCATTACCTCCCTTTCCTGTTCCAGTCGTGTATGGTTCGCCAGAAGAACGACTGCCGGAAAGCCTCCGTGCGCGCTCGAATCTCTCTAATTTTACATTCGTGATCTCCTCGGGAGGTATAAGTAGGGGGAAGCAATATATTCGATGCCTCATCCAGAAACGCACCCTCTCGAAATCTGGACAGCAAGTTACACCGCGATGCAGAGCGCCTCTCTTGCAGAGTCTGCCACTTGAGTTTGCTATACATCTCCGTAACGCTATCACGCTTACCAAATAACCCTGTGACAAAACGCGCCGCTCTTCTTTGGATCTTCTCTATACCCTCTGTGGCCGGCCGATGTGGCCGTGCGGTTCTAGGCGCGTCAGTCTGGAACCGCGAGACCGCTACGGTCGCAGTTTCGAATCCTGCCTCAGGCATGGATGTGTGTGATGTCCTTAGGTTAGTTAGGTTTAAGTAGTTCTAAGTTATAGGGGACTGATGAGCTCAGATGTTAAGTCCCATAGTGCTCAGAGCCATTTTTTTACATCCTCTGTCAACACGACCTGGTACGGATCCCACACTGATGAACAATACTCAAGTATAGGTCGAGCGAGTGTTTTGTAAGCCACCTCCTTTGTTGATGGACTACATTTTCTAAGGACTCTCCCAATGAATCTCAACCTGGCACCCGCCTTACCAACAATTAATTTTATATGATCATTCCACTTCAAATCGTTCCGCACGCATACTCCCAGATATTTTACAGAAGTAACTGCTACCAGTGTTTGTTCCGCTATCATATAATCATACAATAAAGGATCCTTCTTTCTATGTATTCGCAATACATTACATTTGTCTATGTTAAGGGTCAGTTGCCACACCCCGCACCAAGTGCCTATCCGCTGCAGATCTTCCTGCATTTCGTTGCAATTTTCTAATGCTGCAACTTCTCTGTATACTACAGCATCATCCGCGAAAAGCAGTATGGATACTGACATGACAGGTTGCACTGTAGAAATCTGTTCCAATGCTTCCCAGAATAGCACAGGGTGCATTGTTTCTAGCGATCCTAATGGGACAGCCTGTTCGTCACTGAATAACCCACAAACTGCTGCTGCTGTCGGTGTGGGAACACCGTCCACCATTCTTTTCTGCAGACGAGACTTTCAGTGGAAAAACTACTTTTTACAGGTTGCCACATTGCACTGACAGTTAAACCCTGCAAAAGTTTTCTACAGATCATCAAATACATACAAGACTCACAAGAATATTGGGAACCAGTAACATATTTACCAGTGTAACTACAATTATATATAACGATTGCTGCTGCAGTCTGACACCGATCGATGTACAGGTAATGTCTCCTCTTGACGGCTGTGGTTCTGCAACAAATATCTGTATCTATAGTGCACATAATTTTCCATGTAAAAATCTCTCTCATACCCTCGTGGTTATCAATGCGCTGAATCTATACATCCCTCACGATAGGACACACACCCTTTTTTCTGCTCATGGCACAACGTAAGCCACAGTAACATTACACTGCAATATATACAGATTTTACACAAACAGTGCAGTTATCTTTTATATCTGCACAGCACCCGAAAAAATTATGTTATGCCTACACTCGCACTGACTATATTACATTCAGAGTGCCCGAAATTGAAGTTTGTGTCAGAGCATTCCATGCATAGCTTCCGCCCAGATCACACAATTTTCCCCTGACTAAGAAATCATTGTGAGTGCAAAATATACTAGAGTACGTTCATTCAGATTTAATTTTCATGGGCGGAGCAGGTTGGTGGAGAAACCACAAAACTGTCGTAGTCTAAGCGCATTTTTAAGTTCATGTTGCTAAGCACCGTACCTGTTTAACACTTCGGGGCAGGAATTGGATCACCACGAGATGGATCTGTTGTTTCAGGTGTTAAAATAGAGTTGGTTACAAAAAAAAAAAAAAAAAAAAAGAGACTGTTAGAGCGTCATGTCTAGAGAACTAAACGTGCCTTCTGCTCGTCTTTAGCTGGCCGCTGTGGCCGAGCGGTTCTAGGCGCTTCAGTCCGGAACCGCGCGACTGCTACGGTCGCAAGTTCGAATCCTGCCTCGGGCATGGATGTGTGTGATGTCCTTAGGTTAGTTAGGTTTGAGTAGTTCTAAGTTCTAGGGGACTGATGACCTCAGATGTTAAGTCCCATAGTGCTCACAGCCATTTGAACCATTTGCTCGTCTTTCAGCTGCCAGATGCAGACACAACAATCAATGTTCCCTCAACTAAATGAAGGAGCGAAATGTGCAGATGCAGCCAATCGGACAATTTACATGGAGAGGGAGGGGGGGGGGGGTGTGGGAATAATGGTCCCACACAAAAACACTTCCGTATTGAATCTTCTCAAATTTCCATGTGATCACGAAAGCTGCTCAACACATACTAAGTATTAGTTCGCTATTCTGCTGTCTAGAGGATGACACAGTTAAGTCAGCTACATTCCTGCATCCCAACACGCCTTTCCATTCGGACGGCTCCTGCCGTTAGTGGGAAACGTGAATCATTCCCACCACAGGCCACTGCTGGCGCCCCATGCACCCCTAGACAGAATACGATCGCGGTCTCATTTGAATGACATTCGACAGTGAGCGAAGTGTCGGAAATACTGGCTGCTGACTGCTGTGGCCCTGTACCATTCTTATGACCTGACATACTCTTCCCTTTGCTGTCACAGTATTCCACGTCAAATCCATACCTTCCTTATAACTGGACATAATCAATAAGCTTGGTGCTCAAGGCGAACCTATCATGAATCCTCTACTACTAAGAATAATACTTCGCCATAACTGATTGCTGATGATACGAAACAATACTGACCAAAAATCAGCGATGTGTGGGCATGTCTCATAAGTTTTTTCTGCGAGTACTACCACTGTGTCTTAGGAAGGAAGCCGTAATCGTCTTACAAACTGCCATATATACTGAAAAAAAAAAAAAAACCCACGATCTCAACGACCATATTACTATCGCATTTGGCCTTGGTTCTACAGGTGCACACAAGTATTCATGTTAAAAGCTATACTGGCTTTATAAATCGACGTATGGTATTACCTCCGAATAAATTGGTTTTTCCATACAAATACTGCGACACTGAATATAGACGGTAATCATAGGAGTGTATATTATCAGACAAGCAGGGCAGTTACACGTAGCCCACGATGCAACCTCGTGATAAAATCGCTGAATTTTGAAAGTGATTCGGCTAAGGAACGTGGTATGAAACCAATATTTGCAACTACCTCATGCCGGTTACAAGATACTTCTCAAGTATTTGTAGCATTCCATGTCAGAGGTTCCACGATATATCCACTCAATTTTAGGCAAAGTTTGATCGAGAAGGATCACAAACAGTAGATGGTGTGCTGATTGGGGTTGTAAGAAATGTACACAGGCATCTCAGATCTCTAGTGTTACGCTATCCGCTAGAAATGCTGTCTGGGATTTGGAATCAAGTCTTTCCATTCAACCACATACCTGAGTTGGGTCCAATGGAGAATCCCTTTAATGATTACAGCCACTAGTGAATCATATTTCTGGCACTACCATATCTCAAAATGAGTCATCTTTCTTGAACCTGGCTGCTACAGTAAAATTCCAACATTGTTTTAGGTAGCCCCTATGCATCGAGTTCAGCGACCAATAGGATGATGCGAATTAAAAGAAAAACTACCCCACACATGTCACTTGTGAAGAATATCGATTTAATTAATTTGCATACATTTTTTATATCAGCGTGGTGTTAGTGGTACAGTAGTTAAGGGGATGGTGTGCATGAGTGGGTGACATGGAGCAGAACAGCAGGTTAAGTGCAGAACACTAGGTTAATTTGCATAATTTCTATGTAAAATGCAGTACAATAGTTTAAGGTGGAGAGCGATTTAGAAAACTGCGCCAGAAATGCGTTCAAAAGTATGTGAAATTCGAAAAGTGTACCAGAAAATGGTGGGAGGTCATAACTAATTACTTAATTTGGTATCAAAAGCGGTACAATAGTTTCAGGAAATGGGGGTGATACGAAATCCACTTAACAGAACAATAGGTTAAGTGCTGCCAAAGGGCCAAACATAAGGTTAAGACAATCAGAGTACAGTGCCGAACATTAGGTTATGCAACACATTTTCGCCATGTATTTACGTCTTACGGGACCTACATGTTTTCAAACAGCAGAGAATGATGAGCAAGAGAGATCCAATCCCCACAAACTGAATTTTTTATAAATAATCAATATACCCTTGAATTTCCTGTTATGAGATCCTTCCTCTCCACCAGAGTGTCACCAATTTCCATATATTCCATACACTGCCTTGAATCCCCTAAATTGTTTAAATAAACAATATTTCACAGATTGTCTAAATTGTTTAAACAATATTCCATCCACTGCAATCGATTTCTGGACCAGTTCTTTAACTAAATAAATAAACTATATTCCATACACTGCTATAAATAAATAAACAATGTTCTGTACATTGTCTAAATTGTTTAAACAATATTCCATACACTGCAATCGAATTTCGTCCACATGACCAGTCAACTGAGTCTTTTTCCCGCCAATTTCCGGTATGTGGGTGGGAGGAGAGTGGATTTACCAGAGGGGGAGAGGTTAAATAATTGATCAATTTCATCAAGTAATCAATCAGGGTGTGAGGGGATATTCCAATAACTCAGACCTGAAAGTGTACCTGTAGCAGCAAGGGCGAGGGGGTGGGCTGGAGGTTTCCTGAGGGGGTGAGGAGAGAGGGAGGTGGTAGGGTAACAACAGGTTAAGGACCTGGCAATCAAAAGGAAGGATCCTTTTAGCAGAACAATAGGTTAAGGACCTGTCAATCAAAGGATAACAATAGGTTTTCCCCTGAGTGCATACCTGCCCCAGATGCAGGCAACCCACACTAACAAAATGTTCTGAAACGAACTTTATCCTACTAATGGCTTGTGGAGTATGAATGTAGATGTATCGCCGCTAAAATAATGCCTCATTCGTCTCTGCTCCGCTTAAATACTTCCTTTGCCGCGTGAAGCGTCTGCAAAGCCTGAGGTGGCAATCTGTATCATGGTGGGCCGTGGTCATAATGTTTTATCTTATCAAGAGCGTGTGTGTGTGTGTGTGTGTGTGTGTGTGTGTGTGTGTGTGTGTCTTGGCAATGACTGTGACGAGTACTTTCGTACTGCAGCGATGTGTTCGTGTTTTGCTGATGATTATGGCGATGAATGAAATGTAGAAATGTGTATGATGGAATCTGGTGCTTGTGCGTAACCCATTCTTATTCAGTAGTCAGCACACTGGACAAAAAATGAGTCACCATCAGGAGACATCACGCTAGTAAACAGTAACACCACCTCTAGTCCTTATAATGGCTTCAGTTTCGGCAAGGAAGAGTCCACAAGTTTCTTCAGCTGTGCTATACTCAGTTGGACCACTCGTTGATGATTACATTCCACAGAGCTACAAAATTGCGAGGATATTGACTGCTACGTTTAAGTCACTGTTTGAAACAGCTCCAGACTTTTCTTTGTGATTAAGACTGTATGATTTAACAGGTCCGTGAAGGAGCGGTAGAATGCTTGAGTGCTCGACGAACCAGGATCTTTCGACCACGGATGTTGTCATTTTGGTAGGTGAGAATGTCCACATCATACTCATAATGATGATGTAGAAGAAAGGGCAACAGTTGGCCACTGAGAACCGTGAAATAAATATCTTGGTTCACATTTACGATAAACTGAATGAGTGGCTCCAGCTCATAGTACGAAAAACACCAGTAAAACATCACAGAACCTCCTCCGGTCTGTACTGCGTATTAAACGCTTCGTTGTGCCCCTGATTCATTCGAAGATTTGCAGCATTTGAAAATAGGAAAAATGGGGACTCACGGGAGTTTGGAAGATGTGCAGCTTTATGTGCCGCTGTGACCAATAGCTTTTTGTGAAGTACCCATTCTGAATTTCGGTTGCATGCAATTGCTTTCGCAATTTTCGTTGGGAAATTGCATGAGCTGGACCTTGACTAACAGTAGCAATTCGTGTTGGGTTGTAAACTGATTTTCACTGACAAGGCGTGCCATTTGTCTTCAGTTACTGTTGGTTGGGATCTTTTGACAACCACTGTTATAGCGCCATGTTGCGTAATTGGGAGTTGCACACAATTCCGTGTAGACATTTTGAACAGTTTGGTTTGATACACCAACAAATTGGGAATCTTAATTCATGGTGTAATCATAGGCACGTCCGAACATTGTAGCTCATTTCTGCCATACGTCACGTTTCCGAGTCGAACCATCTTAATGTGCTGGTTTCATGTAACCATCGAACGTGGGATCTTCATTTGAGTGAGCAGGTTCACTAACCACTAGAATACCGAGAGTGTCTAAACCATTTTCCAAACGACTGGATGTTGTGGCTATAACAGTCAGACCAACTTGTAATGATCATACTAGTGACTCTAATGAAGTTTATCGTGCACCTCAGTCGTTAGGCACCTTACTAGACTTAATCGATACGTAAATATGACATTTTCCCTTGCTATCAATAGGACAACTTTGAATCCTTCATCTTTAATTCCTGTTCTCTACCAATACAATTTCTTGCACTAGAGGTCACATATGAATTTTTTACTTTGAGAACTGCGACCCAATATTATTATGCTTTATTTAGGTTTCTGTTTAGAGCTTTAGTCAACCAATGCACAGCTCAATTAAGCAATGCGACTCATCAAAGAAGGCACAGTTTCAAGAGCACATTCGAAATAGCGATAAAAACCTATCAAATTTTTTCTCTCAACCCAAAAGACCACTGACACAGGATACAACTGAATACGCGTTGCAGGTACTTCAAAAAATTCCAAAAGATTCTCGAGGAACTTGAAATTTACAGACACATACGAAACCAACCATGAGACTTACTGAACGAACAGATTGATCTTAATCATCTGAAGTACCGGTACTTGAAAAAGAAAACGGATAAATTCAAAGTGCCGTTCGCAGCTAAAGATGACTCACACCAAAATGAAACCTTAACACCGTTGCTTATATACATACTCTTGAAACATACGACAGATCATCAATACAATAGGTACGAGAAGTTCATAAATTCCGAAAAATTATCGAAAATGGAAGTTATCTAAAATATACACGTCAAATAAAAAACCCCTGCGCTACAAACACCTAAAAATTTATACCACCTACAACCGCTAAAACACAAACAATTAGGAACATACAGCAACCGAACAAGGTTGGGCAGTGGTTAGGACACAGGACTCGCATTCGGGAGGACGACGGTTCAATCCGCGTCTGGCCATTCTGATTTAGGTTTTACTTGATTTCCCTAAATCACTCCAGGCAAATGCCGGGATGATTCCTTTGAAAGGGCACGGTCGACTTCCTTCCCCACCCATCCCTAATCCAATGAGATCGATGACCTCGCTGTTTGGTCTGCTCCCCCAAAAAACCCCAACGGGATATATGTGCAACCAAATAGTGTATATATCATCTGTCTAAAAGTATCCAGAATTTGTCTAAAAGTACTTATACTTGGTAAAAGTACGATGTTGAAGCCACAAAACTGTCAAATTACTGTCCTAACAAATTAATTACTACCTTACTTAAACAAATACACGAGGAATGCCCAGAAAGTAATGCACCGAATTTTTTTTCTTCAAAAATTCTTTATTGAACATAATGAGAATTATACACACGAAAGAATGGTGTTTTATCTACACACCCTATTTTTCCACGTAATCTCCATCCCGTTCTATGGCCTTCCTCCAGAGCGAAACAAGGGCGTGTATGTCCTGTTGGTACCAATCCTTGTGCTGGTGGCGGAGAAAGTGCTTCACTGTGTGGATCACCTCCTCATCGTCTTCAAAATGTCTTCTACGAAAGGCATCCATTAATGGCCCAAACAAGTGGAAGTCCGTGAGGGCTGGGTCAGGTCTGTAGGTTGGATGGGGTAACACTGTCCAACCCTGTTTTGCGATGTGTTGAGCAGTCCTCAGACTTGTGTGGGGCCGAGCGTTATCGTATTGCAGCAAACATCTCCTGGGTTGCTGTGGCGCCGAAGTCGCCAGAAGCGCGTCGTGAGTTTTGTTAATGTGTTGGCATATGCTACTGAATTAATGGTACCGCCTCTTGGCATCACATCAATAAGAATCACACCTTCACTGACCCAGAACACTTTGATCATGACGTTACTGGCGGAAGCAGTTGCTTTGAATTTCTTCTTCTGTGGAGAGTGGGAATGGCGCCATTACATCGACTGTCGTTTTGTTTTGGCCCCAAAATGGTGAACCTAGGTTTCATCACCTGTCACAATCCGGGACAAGAAGGCCTCCCCCTTGGCTTCAAAATGTTGCAATAAATCAAGACAAATGTTTTTTTCTGTGCGATTTATGGTCCACCGTTAGACACAGCGGGACCCATCTTGCACACACTTTAGTATATCCAAGAGTTCGGATAATTGCATCCACACTTCCTTTGATGATTGACAGATGCAGCGCCAACTGCCGATTCGTAATGCTTCTGTCCTCGCAAATGACAACATCAGCTCGCTGCAACACAAGTGTGACAGTCGTGGATGGTCTCCAGACCGCTGCAAATCGTGAAGCTCTGCCGAACCGCCTTGTGATGACTTCACTCTCCATGCCCAGCGACTAAATGTACTTCTGACGATAGCAGAGGCTCCATAGATTTTGCACAAGCGTTTGTGAACATTCCCCGCAGTTTCTTTCTCTGCAGTGAGAAATTCAATGACTGCACATTGCTTGTTATGTACATCACCTACAGACGCCATTTTGAAACTGTCCTGCAGCTACGTGGGAAGTGACGGAAACTTGGCGCGCTCACTCAGAAGACTTCAGATAATACATACGTAACGTTTCGCATTTGTAGCATTGTTTTCGGTTGAGAAAAAGAATGCGGTGCATTACTTTCTGGGAAACTCTCGTATGATGACAGTCAAAACATAGTTGCCAACGGTGTTATATGTATGTCAATCCATCTTGACAATATACACTGAAGTAATAATCCAAATATAGTGTTATACCGTAATATAAATATGCATAATTAAAATAATGTCACCGACATTGTACTGAAGGTCACTCGATAAAGGCAGCTTAGCCGAAACAGATCTGAAGTTATTATTTTTTTGGCTCTGAGCACTATGGGACTTAACATCTGAGGTCATCAGTACCTTAGAACTTAGAACTACTTAAACCTAACTAACCTAAGGACATCACACACATCCATGCCCGAGGCTGGATTCGAACCTGCGACCGTAGCGGTCGCGCGGTTCCAGACTGAAGCGCCTAGAACCGCTCGGCCATAGCGGCCGGCTGATTGCTTTTTTGGCCATTGCTGTTGCGAGTTAATGCACCATCTACAGGTCTACATAGAAGTTGCTGTAACACATCTTTCCAGATCTGCGAATCAGGTTTGTGACAGTAATACCTTAGAGTTTCCGTAACTTCTTGAATAATCACACAAAATTAAAATCAGATCCACTTTTGCACGACTCAAACAGTGATCTTCGAATTCAGTAAATGATCAGTAATTTTTTAAAAAAATAGCTGATATTCCGTGTGGCTACCATGCGATTAGTAAAAACAAGTTTGTATCAATACTGTGCTGCCGCAACAAACTACTCCCTTCCACCTTTCGGAGATACGTGAAAGAAAAAATAATAGTTAAAGTCGTTCACAAGAAAATGCTGACACCGCCTTTCAAGGCTAATACAATACTTGTGAATACACTGTTAAACATACGCCAACATATGTATAAGTTTGTACTGTGTTTTTAGGTTGCCTCTTGAAAAGGTGCACACCGTGAAACAGCAGTTAATGAAACTGGATTCAGGAGGCCGACTAAATAGAGCTTCCACTTTCACGTTTTATCTCAGTTGAGTAACAATATGTAGGAATGAGCATATACAGTGGAATGGGCACAGTGGCTCAGTTGCAACTTAAGCAAATAGAATGCTACGATTCATTGGTTGAATACTAGAAAACAGTTGACTGTGTAAGGCAGATACTGATGTTTATAAAAAAAAATACAAGAAAAAACTTGTATGACCTTTACTGAAATACAGCTAAAATGTGTAGGATCCGTGAAGTTGAGCTAACACAGAAGATCAAACGTGTACAAGGTGGTCAGAAAGAGTCTGAAAAGTTTGTAAGAATGTTGGAGGGTAGATTGTGCTGAGAAATAACTGTTAACAAAAAAATCGATACGTTGCGCCATTTCCGTGTTAGCGGTGAAGATAGCCAATCAAGTAGCTGCGCGCGCAATTTCAAGCGGTCCGCCAGAGACGGTGTCCTTCGTTGGGTTTTCTGTAACCGAACAAGAGAACAAAATAAAAACTGGACATGGGAGTGTAGCAAGGATCGAACCCGAGCCAAAGGCTGAGCAGTCTCGTGCGCTATCATATACGCTATTACAACAGCTAACATTAATTATTGTATCTTGAACTTGCGCGCGTAGTGGCCTGATTGGCTAACTTCACCGCTAATTAACTCGGAAACGGTACAACGGATCGGATATTTTTCTTAACAGCTATTTCTCAGCACAACCTACTCTGCAACACCCTTCGAAGCCTTTCAGACTGTTTCTCACCACGCTGTAGAGGAAGGGCCGTGTGAATGGTCACAGGCTCATTTCACTCACTGGAATCTCAAACAGGAAACCTGAAAATTTTAAGTATTAAAAGTAAATAATTTCTATCGAAATCTTACTTAGGAAATTCTGTGAACAGGTTTTCTGAGGGGAATTTGTAAATATTCTTAACTCCATATATATCGCTTGCTAAGTGACTGTGAGAATAAAACTAGATTAATTATGATTAAATATTACTCATTTAACAACGATTTCAAGGTGGTTGTTGATGTAGCGACGGACTAAATTGCTCAGATCTGGGAATAAACCTTCTGTTCCTCTACTATGCAAATTTCATTCAGTAACCAGCAAGGAACAGTGTAGGGAAATCACACAAAAGCCAAGATAGGCTTTCATGTTCATCTTACTGTTGCGTCACCTGACATAATGTTTAGAGAGAAAGTACATATCAACGACATTTCTTAATCGTTCCATTCCAAAATAACTTCTCGAACAGTCTTTCTAAATGAGTCAGAGGTACAGAGCACGAGCGCCAAGTAGGACAACATTTGACTAATTGCACAAGCCTGGTAGTTATCTCCTCCGGCAGCCTCTCGGAGACCTTTCACAACGATCTACCACACCTTTGGTCTTTCGGTCAGTAGTGTCTATAGTCAGAATTGTGTTTGTTCTGCTGGACGCTGCACTGTCGATGTACTCGATTGTGGAGCCGGCCTTGAAAGTAATGACGCAGACGTGATAAGTGTGCGTGGGGCGAGACGGCGTCTGCTACTCGTGGGCATGACATCACACACCGAGAAACCGCTGGATCATTTGGAGGCCAGAACGGTTACAACTTTGTGACTTCTTCTACTCTGCGTTGAAATCAATTGTACGTAGTTATTTATTATTTATCGTGTGGTGACAGGAGAAAATACTAGACAACACTATTTACAACTGGAAACTTCCATTAGAAAGTGCACTGGTCAAGCACCTTCCTTTGGCAGCTAGTAAACTCTATAGTATTCATAATAATGTTTATTTGGTTAAAGTTCTGAGTTTGTATGTCACTAGTTTTTGTTTGGAGTAATTGCTTCATTCGTATCAGCCTCGAAAACAAATGTGAGATTTCGCGACGATAACGATGAGAGAATGTTAAAAAACTTGACCTACCAGAAGTGTAACGAACATGCAATGAAAGAAACAACGATTCTGCCCGCGGCCGCAGTGCACACCTAACTACCACGCTGTTGACGTTACATAGTGATATGAAGTGCGTTATGAAAGGATTTGAAAATGTTTGTCACAAAGTTAGAAAAGAATTAGAACAGAATTACAACAATGAGAGCAACTGCTAAGGACGATAATTAACGTTAGTTGAAGCGATCTTACACGGACGGAAAAAAAATCGCAGCACCAAGAAGGAGTTATGCGACATAATTCTGAAACATGACGTCTGTTCAAATTTCGTGACAGTCGCAGAAGAGTAGCGCTAGTAGCGCAACTATGAGGATGCAAATCAGTTTTGTTTTAAATACACGCTGAAACGGTCGTGAGCGTTAGCTAACTTTGAGATTGGACATGATCAGACGACGTTAGCCAGGAATGCCTTTAAGGCGACAAAGACGCCATTATCAGCACCCCTCAGAGTTCGAACGAGGTCGTATAATAGTACTATGAGAAGCTGGGTGTTCCTTCTGCAATATAGCAGATAGACTTAGCACGAATATAGCCACTGTACATGACTTCTGGCAGCAGATGTCACGAGAATGTACGGTTGCAAGAAGACGGAGCTCCGGATGAGGAAGACCATCGTGTTCAGGGTATGGCTCTGGTGCATCGTGTTGCGTCCGTAGCAGAAATTTGAGCAGCAGTTCGCGCCACAGTGATACAGTGAACTGTTACAGGTCGGTTACTTCGAGGACAGCTCTGAGCCAGACTCCTTGTAGTGTGCAATCCACTGACACCAAACCACTGCCATTTGTGACTTCATTGATGTGTGAAGCGAGGTCTCATTGGATGGCAGGGAGGAGATGTGTTTTCTGACAAAAGCTGGTTCTGCCTCGGTGCCAGTGATGGCCGTGTGTTAGTTAGAAGCAGGACAGCTGAGGGCGTGCAACCAACCCGTCTGTGTGCTGGACGCACTGGAGCTACACCTGGAGCTATGATCTGGAGTGCGATTTCGTATGACAGGCTCCATTGGTTATGCCACGCGCCCTCACTGCAAATTTGTACGTCAATCGGGTGATTCGACGTGTTGTGCTGGCATTCATGAACAAGATTCCAGGGCGTGCAATCTAACGGGATAACGCTCACCCGTGTGCAACTGCTGGAACCCAACATGCTCTACACAGTGTCGACATGCTACCCTGGCCTGCTCTACCACCAGATCTGTCTGCAGTCGATCACGTATGGGACATCATGCGACGAGAAGTCCAGCGTCATCCACAAACAGTAGTAACCGTCCCTGTATTGACCAAACAAGTGCAACTGGCATGGAACTGCATTCCACAAATTGACATCCGGTACCTGTACAGCACAATGCATGCACGTTTACATACTTGCATTCAGCATTCTGGCTGTCACACCAGTTTTTAATGTACCAACATTTCCCCTTTGCAATGGCTTATCTCGCGCTTTTATTAACTTGAGATCTTGCATATTATTCAGTTAAACATGTTACCTAGACAAATGTATTCCCGAAATTTCATTACACTACGTTTATTATTTTTTGGTGTTGAGATATTTTTCTGTCAGTGTATTTACAGTAATCTAACAAGCCCATCCAGGGAGGCAAAGAAAATCAAGGGCACGGTGATGTTCAGAGAGGTAAAAGTAGAGCCGATTGAAGAACATTTTTCCAAACAAGAAACGTACGATTTGGCGCCTCACCCCCTCTCTCCCTTTTTCCTTGAACAGTTCTACATGTGTCGGATTTTGTTACTTTATTGTGATACATGCTGTAAATAAATCTTTGACTTGAACACACCACTTTTTGGCGCCTAAGCGGCTGCTGCTAATTGTGATACGGTACGTCCCGTATACAACTCCCAAAGCGTTGTGTCGCTTCTGGTGCCCCTCTCAGCTTGGCACGCCGATTGGCGGCTTTTGTCACTTGGGCCTTAAACCGACCATGGTTACAAGAGCAATGTGCAGAGCTGCAGACATATAGTACATAGTGGAAATGCTAAATTAACACCATGAGGCAATGGCTCTACAGGAATTAAATTTTATTGAAATATTATACAGGTTGCACACCGTATATGATCAATCTGTGGACACACTATCTTGGACAACAATTTCACTATTATGTACAGCCTCCTCTAGCTCTAACGCAGACCTGCAGTCGTGCATCGGCTTTCGCGCTACCAAATCAAAATATATTGCACTAGCATATAGCGGTGTGTATGAATTAATGAGACTACTACATTTTCACATGTTTTTACTTGTCTTGCTTATATACATTGCTTTTTTTCTAGATTTCAAAGATATCTGTTGAAAATACTCATGTTATTCTGCAGTTGTATGGCCGTTGTAATCAACATAAAAATTTTTGATGTTGTGTAGTTGGCAAGTATGATGTGTTTTACATCCATAGATTATAAAGAATTCGCTGAGATCATGAGTTATATAACTTGGTTTCTAACTTCTTTTAGCTGTGACACTGTTATATCTTATGCAATGGAATATGTCTGTAAACTAAAAGTTCACAAAAATATTTGTTAAATTTTGGAAGCTTTTTTTTGTTTCTTACATCTGTTTACTAGTTCAAAATAAAGTCAGTGTGCTTGTTATATACGTGAACATTTCTATATCTTCTGAAATATTTAGTACAGTATGATCTGTACATCTAAATGAGTTCAGTTTCCATAATGTATTATACAAGTTACAAAGCCGGCCGAAGTGGCCGTGCGGTTAAAGGCGCTGCAGTCTGGAACCGCAAGACCGCTACGGTCGCAGGTTCGAATCCTGCCTCGGGCATGGATGTTTGTGATGTCCTTAGGTTAGTTAGGCTTAACTAGTTCTAAGTTCTAGGGGACTAATAACCTCAGCAGTTGAGTCCCATAGTGCTCAGAACCATTTGAACCGTTTTGAACAAGTTACAAACTGTTAACAACGTCAGCCTAGGTACATATCAATATTTATTTTTGGGGTATTTTGTTACAAGAAACGGCAGATATTACATGATTTTGCAATTTATGCCCTTTCGGGTAAATGAAAACATGGTGGATGATGGGCACAGACCATTTACTTTTTTTTTTAAAAAAAGAAAATGGTTCACTTCCCATGTATAAGATGAGGTACAGCTTTTTTTCTATTAAAACTAAAAATCATCTACAAATGTGCAACGTGTCGCATTCACATCTTTTATTTTGATTAGTTTCTTATGATCTACCGAAAATATCTCCACTTTCGTCTCGTGTCATGAATTACTTTGAAGTAAAGAAGTCGTCATTTCTGATAGTGACAACCGCAAGTGCTTTCTTGTTCTTGCATTTTGTAACTGCGTGAACCCAATTGCTGGTAAGTGCACTTTTGTCGATAATTTTCCCTTCATTTGTAGTAGACACAAATCCCTGTCGCAGTGTGAGTATGCGAGACTATTACAAAGGAACTTCTGTTTGATTTTTGGATTTAATACAATGATGCCATATGCTGACGGTAGTTTGATATTTGATGTTAAAGAATATCAAACGAAGAGTATGATAAGCTGTGAAATATTAGCTAAGAATGCGCTTCACTTCCCGTTTATGCTCTGCACATCCCTTTCTCTGATACGTTGGTTAGGCCATTATTATACGAATGGAAACTCGACAGAATTATGGTTTGAGCCACTGCTGCTTTTATGGCCTCGATTACAATGCAGTGTTTGTAGAGTGTATGTGTCGATGTAGGATATATCGTGAAGTCTGAGTCTGCCGTGGCTACAATCTGATGAGAAACGCTGCAGTGAACGCAGCTAACTGCTGTCAAAGGTTGAGTGGTGATACTCCACTGGGATACGAATTCTTAAGCCCATGTATTGCCACGAGTCAGAATTGTTCTCTCTACCTGTTTCTCCTTGCTTTGAAACCAGTCTGCCAGTCCCAGTTTGTACATGGAGTGTCATAATCTGTTGGAGAAAAAATAACGGTTGAAATCTGAGTCATCCTCTCCAGCCACAAGCTGTCGCTTCCAGGGACACACATTTGCATCTGGTTTTATGTCCCTCTTTGGCGCGTGAGGTCGCTACAGGCAAAGCAGGTTACTCAATCGCCCAGTAATGGGGCTTAAAAAACAGCATTGCCTGCCAGATTTATGAGACTCGAGGGAACCAGACATGATTCACACTCTGGGCACTCTAAATTTGTCCTTCCGTGTGCTTCCTCATTTATTTCCGTTCAGTGTCGTAATGAATCCAGAATGAAGAACGTTGTCTATATCAGTCCTACAACTGTTATGTTTTAAAGAAGTATCGCTGATTCAAACACATTTTCACTGCACCAAGTGGTACAACTGCGAGCACTGAATTCTTAAAAGTAGAGGTTTGAATGCCGATCCGTGCCTGATGTACTTCTTTCAAAAAATGCTTAAGCGAATGTCAGAATGCATTCAGAGTCAAGGCATTGGCAGTTTCCCACTATATGCTTATCATAGTTGAGTAAATAGTTCTGTTTCTTTTTTTAAAAAAAAGATTAATTGACAGACTGGGGTTTTTCTTGTCCCTAACTCAGAGCGTCCTGAGTTTGAGCTTAAGAACTTATAAGACCCCTCTCAATTTGAGTTTTTTATGGCGTGACCACTCTCTATTACTCATAATGATTTATACACTCATTGACGCAACATGTCAGGGCCCTGTTGGCTTTTTATATTTTTATAATGGTACTGTCACATTTATGGAATTTTTTCTCTGTGTTTCGATGGCGGATATGTAGCAAGGTTGTTATATATAGTGCACGAGTGTCGCTGAACAAGTACGACCATTGGCGTCGGCGGGGGCCAGCTTGAAGAAGTAATTCCACGTTTCGCCGTGAATACTATAAGAAATCGGGATGACCAGACCAGGAAATGAAAGACGCACGAAGAATGCACGACCAGACCAGGAAATGAACAATGCACTAAGAACACATACTAACACGAAAAAAGAAAAGGAAGGAAACGAAATTTTGCGAAAAAGCACACACTCTCAAATTAGTGTTGTGCAGACACCAGTAAGAGTACGATTTCAAGACGAATATTGTGTTATAAAATTGTATAGCAAATAGAAGGTTAAGATAATTAATATTGCATCTTTCCAGTAAGAATGTTTATCACTACTTTACTTTAGTTTAACAGTGTTGATGTACACAGCATTGGAGAACATATCAGCGTTCAACATGTTTCTCTTTTTTCTACAGCTCTAGCTAAGTGTTTTGAGAATATCTCAGGTTTATAAGAGCCCAACTAAGCAGAGACAACTGAACCGCGTGGTCTCTTAACATAACACACGTCGTGTCCTCGTTAAGAGCACTGTGCCGCTGTACAAAGGCAGTCGCTGAGTCATCACCGCGTCCGAAGACCGTTTTTCAAACGGTGGGATGACGTATTGCAGCAGCTGGTCTTCACAGGACGAGCTTCTGAAAGATAACCGCCGCTTTAGCGCGATGGAAGAGAAGCACTGACAGAGAAGTTATAGGCTACACTTGTCAAAAGCCACTATACAAATCGACGCCTAATTCATTCTGAAGAAGACTTGGCTAGACGCAGAGACGAGTCTCCTGCGGACGGAATTTTCTCTCCCCCTATTTAAGTTCTAAAATTCCGGCATTAGCGACGTACTTTTCGTCAGTTTTGTTGTGAGCAGGGCGAAATAATTTTCCATGTTCTTGTTTAAGGAAACATCCTATTGTTCGAATGAATCATTGAGGAAAATCTTGGAAATGGCCACTTAAAGGACAGCTGGACGAGAGATGAAACAATATTCCTCCTAAATGCAGTACACTGTACGCTTGCAAAGGCATTATAATTATTTTTCACAACGTAATATTTTTGTTGTATTTACTTGGATGCTCAGCTACTTAGCGTCATCGTGATATTAATCACGCAGGCCGCTGTGACCGAGCGGTTCTAGGCGCTTCAGGTTGGAACCGCGCGACCGCTATGGTCGCAGTTTCGAATCCTGCCTTGGGCATGGATGTGTGTGATGTCCTTAGGTTAGTTAGGTTTCAGTAGTTCTAAGTTCTAGGGGACTGATGACCTCAGCAGTTGAGTACCATAGTACTCAGAGCCATTTGAACCATTTGAATTAAACCGAGTGAACGTGAGAAAATTACGTAAATAAGCTGAAAGGTATATTCGTTGACTTAATACTGACGATTAATTTTGAGAATGTCACCTCATAATTGCAACTCAGTTCACTGAAAGCGCACCTATTAGTGTATACAATTTACGGATATTGTTTACAAAGAGTTAACCACAAATTTGGCTTCTAATTCCATGCCAGCTTTGGAATGTATGTTGACATTTCATTTTAGTTACAACATATCATATTATTACTGTTGTTACAGTTGACGAGAAAAGCCATCGAGATGATCAAATAAAAAACACCACTTTGAGTGCATAATCAGTGAAAGAGGCGTAACGGAATACGTGCTCCACTTACCAACTGTTATAAGAATGTCAAATCAGTAGCATCGATTACGGACAACCCAAAATCTATCAGAAATATTGAGAACTGACTTCTGCGTAAGGGGGTTGGGACAGTGGGACAGTTGTGAGGAGACCCGGCCGAACAGGTAGCGGGCAGTCTGCAGGGGCACCAAACAGGTTGCGCGCCGCAGTTCAGTACTGCTGTGGATTTAGCGGAATATGCCAACAATGAAGGTGTAGGTTATCGGCGGTGCGTAAACGTAAACAAGAAGTGTAAAGAAAGACTAACTACCAGAAACAACTTAGTTTTAGGTGAAGGCAGCCTACATGTATTCCGGACGTCGCGGTTAATGAAGTGCGAAAACACGTGGCAAACGCCAAAAGGCGTGCAAAAGAAACGGACACTTCAGTTTCTTCTGCTTACGCCGAAGAAGTAGGGCCGCTGTTCAGTCAAGGATACGACATCGTCACATCACCGCCGTCACACAGAAGTGCAAAACGATCGCTGCAACGCATCAGGCAAAAAAAAAAAAAAAAAAGTGGGATTTACAAAAGATCCGACAGATGCTGCAGGAATATTTCTGCAAGAACACATCATTTGCTAATGAATGATGGGAACAAATTTTTAGTTGCAGATGACATCAGAGTACCAAATGATAGGATATTGGTGTTCGCCAGCGAAAGGGGAAAATCCTGTTTAACAGATTGCAATTCGTTCTTTGTCGATGGAACGTTCAAAAGCTCCAGCAAGCAGTTTGGACAGTTATTTATTGTTCATGCCGATATTTCTAGTTCTGAGGAGGAAACAAACAAAATTCCAACCGTGTACGCCTTGCTACCCAATAAAAAGCGAGAAACATACGATCGCTTTTTCACAGCTGTTAAGAGCAACGTACCTGGATGGAATCATACAGTTATCATGATGGATTTTGGAGCTGCAGTCATCCAATCAGTAACACATTCGTTTCCTGATGCAAATATTAATGGCTACAACTACCATTTCAACCAGTGCTTGTGGAGGCAAGTGCAGAATTGCGGCCTTGTTGCTGCTTACAAGGAAAACGAAGAAATTCGTTTTCACATAAGATTGTGTTCCGCTCTGGCTCACATTCCACTGGACATGTTAGATGTTGGATGGCTATGGATTTAGGAGAGCACGCCAGATAATGAAAAACTGCAGGATTTTTACGACTATTTTGTTGAACAATGGCTGGATAATGACGACATGCCAAGGGATATATGGAACTGCGCAGGAAGGCGTCACCGCACCAACAATGTTTCAGGATGGAATCGGAGGATAAATACATTAATTGTTCACTCAAATTTTTACTCCTTAGTAAAAATTCTCAGAGAGGACACAGAATAGACTATCATGGGCACCAATTTGACCGACTAGTTTTAAATGTAGTTGGGAAAAGAAGAAAGAAGTACGCAATTAAGACAGATGATATAGCTTCTAAAGCCCTTACAAGACTCCAAGTTGGCGGCAATGTAAAATCATTTCTTACTTGCGTGGCCTATGCACAGAAATTACAATGAAAAGGAAATGGCTGAAGCTACAGCAATACTTGTAAATATTGAAAAGGGGTTCAGTTCACGCCGATCACCCTATGGTAAAAATAGTAAATAAATAATCATCCTGTAAATATTGTAAATAAATATAATGGGGGACGAAGAGAGGCCTCGTGGTGTTCCCTGGACACGACACTAAGTCGCCTAAATGTCTTTTGCAAATTGTAAAAGATTCAATAATGAAGTATGAAAAGTCATGATTTTCTAACAGTCACAATCAGCATTTTTGTATAGAGAATTTTAGAAACAATGTCTCTTTGAGTGGACGATGAATATAGCTTGTTTCAATACATAAATTGCATTCCTTCACGCTTATTGCTAGCAGGACTCACATTAGACCTCAGTAACTTCCCTGCGTGGTAAGGGAAAATTGAGGTTTATTTCGAAATAATTAAAGAAAAAAGTTTCTACTGAGAATCAAATTCTTTAGTTGGCTCCTCTTAATATATGGTAAAAGGCTGCCACTCCCATCATACCAAATTTTGGGTGAGGGGTTGAAAGATGGAAAACATTTTCCGTTTCTATAGTTTCTGTAAAATGCATCGTTAAGTATGAGGTTGAACGAAAATTATTCCCTATGAAAGATTAATCAGAACAAAAATTCCAATGAAAAAGGTCTTACGCATAACTGTGCTGCAACTAATGGTTCACATGATATCGTGGGGGCAAAATCAGCTCCGATTTCTAATCTGACTAAGGCTACTCTTCCTTGCCCAAAAAAATTCTGAAATAATGTAGCCTGGCTGCACAGGAGGAGTGTGAATGTCTCTCTGTAGTTGCTCGGGCCGACACAAACCGAGCCCTCAGTCACACCAAGCGGCAGCAGGTAGTGGCGAGCAGGTAGTGGCGCAACATATTCGACACACCCTGCGCCGGTCCCTCAGTATTCCGGATTTCTCACAAGTGTCGCCATATTCGAGTTTCTCACAAGTGTCTCTTTTCACAAGTGTCCACAACTCCGGCGTAAGACATTAAAAAAAGCAGCGGTGGCCTCTCATTTCGAAGGTAGCATTAAATATCCTTCCTTGTCATTCAAGGGGAGTAGATTATGTGTCAGCACTGACTTTTACGAATAACATATACTTTCCTACATGGGACAGAACAACCCTTCAGGGCCTCCCAGCCAACTTTGGCATACAAGTGGTTAATTTATACAAGAATTTACCGATTTTAATCTTTTCCATGATTGAAAAGTTCCTCATTTGCCCAGTCTCGGTGTGGTCGGGACTAACACAGGGCTTCCACACCACTCGAAACAGTTATTTGAAGGCTCCTCTAAAGAAGAGGGACGAGACACTCCGCTTTTCATGGAGACGTATGCTGGTGTCATTGGTGATTCTTTCTTGTTTATGGACGATACTGTTATGCCAGTAGAGCACCGTGGCCTGTGCGCTCCATATGCCTGAATTATAATGAAGATATCTGGAGATCTATTAAATTTTAGAAGACCCGTTGTAGCTCTGAAAATATTGTTCACGATTGTTCCACTAATGAAAATTGTTCTTATTAAGGAGTGATAAAGGGTTGAAAACAGAATATCAGTAATCCAGTATAATCCATGCCATAGAGGTACGAAGAAGTGTTAGTTGTTTAAGGTGATCAAACACTGTATTTGAAGTCAGTAATCGTGGGTAATTCGCTTATTTCCTAGCTATTCCGTTGACAGAGACATTGTTCTCTTAAGTCGTGAATCATTTCAACGATAATTACACAGCACGTACATCAGTTTGTTACGTTTTATCGAAAATTGTATCCTCTTATGTATGATAATCTATTGGATTGGATGTTCATCTTTTTACGAGACACGCTGTCTTGTATGATTGCCTAACTGTGTTGACCAGTGAATGTCCGGCAGTGGGCTTCACCTTACCGTCATGCTGGCCAAGACCGCAACGCTTAACTACTTACAAGTTTCGGAAAAAAGACTGGAATGAATTCTACGTCTACATCTACAAACATACTCCACAAGACACTTTAAAGTGCTTTGCGGAGGATAGTACTCGGTCCCTTTCCCGTCCCATTCGCAAACTGAGTGAGAGCAAAATGATTTCGTGTCTGTCTCCGTACGAGACCTAACCTCCCTCCTCTTCTCCCAACGGTGTTTAGGCGAGATGAATTTTGAAGGCAGTAGAATCATCCTGCAGCCTGTCATAAATGTTTCTCTCCAGGGATACCCATATAAGCTGACGGAGCTCTCGTGCTGATCGCACCGACCGGCAACAGATCAAGCACCGAGTTTCTGAATTGCTTCGATGTCTTCCTCTAAGCAGGCCTAGTGGAGATATCAGACATTCGAGAAGTACTTAAGAATGGGTCGCCCAAGCGTTCTACACGGTTTCTCCTTTTTGTGTGGGCTGCACTTTCCCAGAACTCTTCCAATAAAACGTTTTCTTCCATTAGCATTCCCTACAGCTCACCTTGTGTGCTCATTCCATTTCATGTTGTTTCGCAACGTTACGCTTTGATAGCTTATCGACGGTATTGAGTTAAGCAGCATATCGTTAATACTGTATTCGAACATTACATGAATGTTTCTCCTCGCCATACACATCAACTTACATTTATTTAATCACATTTAAAGCAAGCTGTGAGTCATCTCACAGAACAGAAATACAATAAAGTCATCATGAATCCCTCTTCAGTGACTCAGCCAAAATATTTTTCCCTTTTCAACAGGGTCATCAGCAAACTGTCTGAGTCTGCTGTTAATCCTAACCGATACATCGCTCGTGTGCACTGTCTGGTGAACAGTATCCGAATACATACACTATGTGATCAAAAGTATCCGGACACCCACAAAAACATACGCTTTCCTTATTATATGTATTGTGCTGCCACCTACTGCCAGGTACTCCATATCAGCGACCTTATTAGTCATTAGACATCGTGAGAGAGCAGAATGGGGCGCTCCGCGGAACTCACAGACTTTGAACGTGGGCTGGTGATTGGTGGGTGTCACTTGTGTCATATGTCTGTACGCGAGATTTCCACACTCCTAAACATCCCTAGGTCAACTGTATCCGATGTGATACTGAAGTGGAAACGTGAAGGGACAAGTACAGCACAAAAGCGCACAGGCCGACCTCGTCTGTTGACTGATAGAGACCGCCGACGTTTGAAGAGAGTCGTGATGTGTAATAGGCAGACATCCATCCACACCATCACGCAGGAATGCCAAACTGCATCAGGATCCACGGCAAGTACTATGAGAGTTAGGCGGGAGGTGAGAAAACTTGGATTCTATGGTCGACCGGCTGCTCGTAAGCCACACATGACGACCGTAAATGCCAAACGACGCCTCCCTTGGTGTAAGGAGCGTAAACACTGGACGATTGAACAGTGGAAAAACGTTATGTGGAGTGACGAACCACGGTACACAATCTGGAAATCCGATGGCAGGGTGTAGGTTTGGCGAATGCTCGGTGAACGTCATCTGCCAGCGTGTGAAGTGCCAACGGTAAAATTCGGAGACGGTGGTGTTATGGTGTGATCGTGTTTTTCATGGAGGGGGCTTGCACTTCTTGTTGTTTTGCGTCTCACTATCACAGCACAGGCCTACACTGATGTTTTAAGTACCTTCTTGCATCCCATTGTCGAAGAGCAATTCGGGGATGGCGATTGCATCTTTCAACACGATCGAACACCTGCTCATAAAGCACGGCCTGTGGCGGAGTGGTTACACGACAATAAAATCCCTGTAATGGACTGGCCTGCACAGAGTCCTGATCTGAATCCTATAGAACATCTTTGGGATGTTTTGGAAAGCCGACTTCGTGCCAGGCCTCACCGACCGACATCACTACCTCTCCTCAGTGCAGCACTCCATGAAGAATGGGCTGCCATTCCCCAAGAAGCCGAGGCTAAGGGTGGGCCAACACCACATTGAATTCCAGCATTACCGATGGAGGGTGCCATGAATTTGAAAATCATTTTCAGCCAAGTGTCCGGATACTTATGATCACATAGTGTATTAGTGTGTTATTGTCCACCCTTCACCTATACAGGGTGTTACAAAAAGGTACGGCCAAACTTTCAGGAAACATTCCTCACACACAAAGAAAGAAAATATGCTATGTGGACATGTGTCCGGAAACGCTTATTTTCCATATTAGAGCTCATTTTATTACTTCTCTTCAAATCACATTAATCATGGAATGGAAACACACAGCAACAGAACTTACCAGCATGACTTCAAACACTTTGTTATAGGAAATGTTCAAAATATCCTCCGTTAGCGAGGATACATGCATCCACCCTCCGTCGCATGGAATCCCTGATGCGCTGATGCAGCCCTGGAGAATGGCGTATTGTATCACAGCCGTTCACAATACGAGCACGAAGAGTCTCTACATTTGGTACCGGGGTTGCGTAGACAAGAGCTTTCAAATGCCCCCATAAATGAAAGTCAAGAGGGCTGAGGTCAGGAGAGCGTGGTGGGCCATGGAATTGGTTCGCCTCTACCAATCCATCGGTCACCGAATCTGTTGTTGAGAAGCGTACGAACACTTCGACTGAAATGTGCAGGAGCTCCATCGTGCATGACCCACATGTTGTGTCGTACTTGTAAAGGCACATGTTCTAGCAGCACAGGTAGAGTATCCCGTATGAAATCATGATAACGTGCTCCATTGACCGTAGGTGGAAGAACATACTGACGAAACTAAAATGAGCTCTAACATGGAAATTAAGCGTTTCCGGACACATGTCCACATAACATCTTTTCTTTATTTGTGTGTGAGGAATGTTTCCTGAAAGTTTGGCCGTACCTTTTTGTAACACCCTGTATAACGGCTTGTACCCTGCTGGTGAAACTTTCAATGAGGTGTCTGAATGTGCGTGTAGGAATGGCAGCTAATTCTTCCTGAAGAGTCGAAACCAGGGAAAGTAGTGATGTTGCACTGTGGAGTCTGGAGCGAAGTCGACATTCTCACGCACCTCAAAGGTGTTCAGTTGCAGTCAGATCGGGAGTCTGGGCAGGTCAGACAGTTTCAGGAATATTACTGCCTACAAACCATTGCCTCACAGGTGCTGGTTTGTGGTGGGATGCACTGTCATGGAGACGCAATCAGTCATCGTCTCCGAACTGTTCCTTTGCTGTACGCAGCACAGTTCTTTAAAATGTGTTCATAGTCTTCCGCATTTGACATTTTCTTAAGCGCAATAAGGGGCCTAAGCCGTAACCACGAAATAGATCCACATACCTTAACGCCACCTCCTTCGTACTTCACTGTTAGCAGTACACAGGTAATAGTATCCGGGAATTCGCGGAACCCAAAACAGTCCATCAAATTACCATAGGATACAGCGTGATTTATTACTCCAGATGTCTCATTTCCAGTCATCCACTGTCTAGTGGTGTTGATCTTTACACCATCTCAAGCGTCGCTCAGCACTGACTGCAGAAAAAATGGCTTGTGAGGAGTTGATCGACCATTGCACTCCATTCTTTTTAGCTTCTTATGCACAGTCATTGTGCTGGCTGGACTATAGATAGCGCATTGGAACTCGCGAGTGATCCTTCCACTGGTTTTATGCGATTTCTTACTACCATCCCCCGCGGTGCTCGACGACAGCTGCACGTCAGTGCACGAGGTCTGCTTGGGGTTGGCTTAGCTGTAGATGTTCCTTCGCGTTTCCGCTTCAGCATGACATCACCAACAATCGACTTGGGCAGCTTTAGATAGTGTCCCTGATACAGTGTTACTCAGGTGGCATGCAATGAACGATAGACATTCGAAGTCACTGAACTTTAGTGACTGACCCGTTATCATGATGATGATGTTTGATTTGTAAGGTGCTCAACTGCCCGGTCATCAGCGCCCGTACAAAGTTCCAATTTTTACACACTCCAATTTTTTTCACAGTCCAATCTACGCACTGTCGCGAATGATGATGATGATGAAATGTTGAGGACAACACAAAACACCCAGTCCCTGGGCCCGAACCGTCCTGCTGTTTCTGCTTCTCTGCTGACAGCACAATACTCCTCGCCTCCTTTCATAGAGGTGAGTACGCCTCTCGTGGCATTTAGTGGTCAGTTGCGCTTAACATAGGTGTGTCTGGATACTTTTGATCAGATAGTGTACAACTAACTCAGCAGCAAACTGTCTGAGAGTACTGCTGGTCCTATCCCACAGATCGTTTAGATACGTGGAACAGAGGAGCGGTCCTACCATACGAGTACTCCCCGGAGCACTCCTGACGTTACCTGTGTCTGTGATAAACACTCGCCCTCAGGACAACGTTCTTCATTTCATTACTTAAAAAATTCTCAAACCAGTCACAACATTTTATAACCTATTCTCCAAGTTCGGCCTTTTGTTAATAGTTTACAGCGTAGTTCGGTGTCTAACTTTTTCCGGATGTCTATGAATACAAAATCTGCCTTTTCATCTGCATGCATGGTTCACAGGATATCGTGCGTGGAAAAGCGAACTGTGTTTTGCAACAGCGATGCTTTCTAAACCGATGCAGATTGATTGGAATGTGCCGGAAGTTATGACTTCTGTGTACCCAGGAGCTGTTTGCGCAACAAGTTGCAGTACATGGATCAAAGGGCACAAGAAGACGGATGGTAGCGCACCGTTGTTGCAGCGTACATCCTTACTGGAGTCATGGGAGTAACTTAAGAGGCGGCGCTATTGAGGCACAAAGTGAGAATGTGAAAACAGACTGCAGGTAAGTGGAGACCTGTAAGGTAATGCGCAAGCTACAGTATTTTGACTCTCTAGCCTGGTCAAGGTCTTCCGGACTCCAGAAACACTGTGCTACTGCCGGTGGCTGTGAACCTGGCTGTATTTATTTTGAAGTGTAGTGCAGCTAAGAAAGGACAGAGAGGTTAATCAGTAAGTATCAGATTGAAACTTCCTGGCAGATTAAAACTGTGTGCCCGACCGAGACTCGAACTCGGGACCTTTGCCTTTCGAGGACACTCCGCTGCAGAGTGAAAATCTCATTCTGGAAGTAGCAGATTGTTTAGTAAATAGTGTGTCTCTGTAACTAATGAATTCGCTGAAAAAGATTATTTATCCGGAAACAATTACTAAAAGCAATCTTCTTCTTCTTCCTGGTCTTATCGCCCTTCTTCAAGGGGCCGGCATGTTAACCTGGATTTGGCAGTCAGTGATAGAGCGTGGCCGGATGCCCTTCCCGTCGCCAACACTTGCTCCCAGGGCCGGAAGCTGTGCACCCAATCTGCCTGCGTCTAGTATTACGCCATGTAAAAGTGTGAGACGTTTTCGAAATATTCGAGGGTCGTGTAAATGAGTCGGGACGTGGGTACCAGCCCAGGATTCACCTAGTCAGATGTGGGAACTAAGCTAAAACTAAACTCCTCCCGAACAGGCCATGAAGGCCCATCGCTACCGACCGGCCACCGTGTCATTCTCAGGCCATAGGCGTCACTGGATACGGATATGGAGGCGCATGTGGTCAGCACACAGCTCTCCCGGCCGTATGTCAGTTTCCGAAACCGGAGCCGCTACTTCTCGATCAAGTAGCTCCTCAGTTTGCCTCACAAGAGCTGAGTGCACCCTGCTTGCCAACAGCGCTCGACAGACTGGATGGTCACCCATCCAAGTGCTATCCCAGCCCGATAGCTCTTAACTTTGGTGATCTGACGGGAACCAGTGTTACCACTGCGGCAAGGCCGTTGGCTTCAGACGTGGGAAAACCGCCTAAAAATCGCATGCAGGTTGACCGGCACATCAGACCTCGTCGTTAGTCCGCCGGCCGCATCCGATCCAGGGCCGGCGCGCCACCCCGAATCTCGGAAGCGGTGTGCTAACGTGCTCGTCTTTGTGAGTGCATAGTTACCAAAAGTAATGATAGAATAATACTTACTATAAACAACGAACAGTTGCGTTGTGTTTTAGTTTCTAGGTGGCAGACCTATAAGCATACCAGCAATTAATAAATGAATAGTCAATCAGTAGAGTAATTTATCTAGTGATACAAAACAGCGGTTGAGCTGTAGTCTAGTATGTGGGAGGAACCACTATCAATCTATGCCAAATTTTTCTTAAATCCGCTACATGTTTTTCACGAATGGTGGGACTGTTTTTCGTCGAACTACATCTGACCTTTATGTCCATTCTCATACCTGTTGCAGTGCTCCGGTTTCGACGGCCTCGATACAATAGACGTCAAAAATTGTTTTCTTTTATATGATACTCTTTAGTTTAATGTCTCTCCGTCTAATCATTCTGCACACAGACAAACACACAAGCTACAGAAATCGCGAAACTTGCTCTGGCCGTCAAAAATTGTTTTCTTTTATATGATACTCTTTAGTTTAATGTCTTTCCGTCTAATCATTCTACACACAGACAAACACACAAGCTACAGAAATCGCGAAACTTGCTCTGGTGCATTTAAATGAGGGGAAACATGCAGAAAAGCGGGCAGTGGCAAAGCATTAACGATGTCCTTATTTATACAATACTCATCTTTTTCTTTAGTAACAGGATTATTTTGTAGATTAAGTAGCTTTAGTGGTTTACGTTAATTTCAGTTGAGCGTGGTAGTAAGGTGGAGAGTCTTGGTCCATGGTTGTGATCGAGAGGAGATGTATTACAACATCTGCTCAACATTTTGAGCAAACTCTTTTACTTGTTCATGATTGGTTCAGGTGAGTATTAAGATCAGTTGCAGCTAATATGTTATCACATATCCTTGAAATCGTCAGTAACATGCTCTACTTGACTTCATTCCTTCCAATGAAGTTAAAAAGCGAATGCATCCCTGTAACAGGTTAATACCGAAAGAAAATATGAGAAATCATTGCTCTGACTTACAGGAAAGCCTAAGATACAGTTCATCACGGCCGACCAGAAAATAAAATACATGCTCACGCACTATCACTCTAGGTATCTAACTGGACTGATGATTACTTAGAAAACAGAACTGTAATACGGGATTTTACTTTTTCTCAAGTTTGTGGGTAAGAGTGGGAGCAGAAGTAAAATTTGTTTGACGTAGTGTTTGGTAATGCTGTGCTCTACAGGATGGAGAAGAAAAACGGATAATAAGCTCAGAGAGGGGTAGGAGACGTTATATCGAGCAAAATTTTCCAGTATCCGTATCTCATAAATACACCGTTGTTGAGCTACGGCCATAAAACGAGAGCAAATTAGCGCGTGTAGGTTCGACCGGTAAGCGAATGTGTGTCTCCCCGTGACAACCATTCGGAACATGCCAAGAATTTTCGGCAGCGTGGGACACTAATTTTTTCGACGACGTCAACTTTGTAATACACTACTGGCCATTAAAATTGCTACACCAAGAAGAACTGCGGATGATAAAGGGGTATTCATTAGACAAATATATTATACTAGAACTGACATGTGATTACATTTTCACGCAATTTGGGTGCATAGATCATGAGAAATCAGTACCCAGAACAACCACCTCTGGCCGTAATAACGGCCTTGATACGCCTGGGCATTGAGTCAAACAGAGCTTGGATGGCGTGTACAGGTGCAGCTGCCCATGCAGCTTCAACACGATAACACAGTTCATCAAGAGTAGTGACTGCCGTATTGTGACGAGCCAGTTGTTCGGCCACCATTGACCAGACGTTTTCAGTTGGTGAGAGATCTGGAGAATGTGCTGGCCAGGGCAGCAGTCGAACATTTTCTGTATCCAGAAAGGCCCGTACCGGACCTGCAACATGCGGTCGTGCATTCTCCTGCTGAAATGTAGGGTTTCGGAGGGATCGAATGAAGGGTAGAGCCACGGGTCGTAACACATCTGAAATGTAACGTCAACTGTTCAAAGTGCCATCAATGCGAACAAGAGGTGACCGAGACGTGTAACCAATGGCACCCCATACCATCACGCCGGTTGGTACGCCAGTATGGCGATGGCGAATACACGCTTCCGATGTGCGTTCACCGCGATGTCGCCAAACACGGATGCGACCATCATGATGCTGTAAACAGAACCTGGATTCATCCGAAAAAATGACGTTTTGCCATTCGTGCACCCAGGTTCGTCGTTGAGTACACCATCACAGGCGCTCTTGTCTGTGATGCAGCGTCAATGGTAACCGCAGCCATGGTCTCCGAGCTGACAGTCCATGCTGCTGCAAACGTCGAACTGCTCGTGCAGATGGTTGTTGTCTTGCAAACGTTCTGTTGACTCAGTGATCGAGACGTGGCTGCACAATCCGTTACAGCCATGCGGATAAGATGCCTGTCACCTCGACTACTAGTGATACGAGGCCGTTGGGATCCAGCACGGCGTTCCGTATCGCCCTCCTGAGCCCACCGATTCCATATTCTGCTAACAGCCATTGGATCTCGACCAACGCGAGCAGCAATGTCGCGATACGATAAATCGCAATCGCGATTGGCTACAATCCGACCATTATCAAAGTCGGAAACGTGATGGTACACATTTCTCCTCCTTACACGAGGCAACACCGGTCAACTGCTGTTTGTGTATGAGAAATCGGTTGGAAACTTTCCTCATGACAGTACGTTGTAGTTGTCGCCACCGGCGCGAACCTTGTGTGAATGCTCTGAAACGCTAACCATTTGCATATCACAGCATCTTCTTCCCGTCGGTAAAATTTCGCGTCTGTAGCACGTCATCTTCGTGGTGTAGCAATTTTAATGGCCGGTAGTGCAATATTGGAGGGAGGAGTTTCGAGCATTTGCTATAAAAATGTGATTTGCGAATAAAAGATTGATAAAAATTTAATTTGTTTTTTATTTCACCACTGTCATATTTTAGACTTACTGATCTACTATATTTGTTAGAGTAAAAGTTCATTCACGCACTCTGTACATTAACAAACGTTAAAACGTGTGGCCTTGAGATTTCATTGTTAATAACGTTGCCCCTTATGGTAGACCTGCCACATGTCGATTACTCTACTGCATTGCTGTTTCTGCAATGCAGCTTCTTTATCTTAACAAATTATTCACGTTACGGTACTTTTACCGTTGTTGATTTAATATTCAGGGTTTACCCAGCAAACACCAGAGAAAATTCGCGTCTAATGTAACCAGCCATGGATAGGGATTTAAAGTTTGCGTAACTTCTTCTGTTCAGCTGATACCACTAGTTTCAGCTAATTTAATTAGTAAGTGCGCTCTGTAGCATGAGGGGTTCCAGCTGAAGCAAGTTAATTTAAGTGCTCACACTTCCACGCTCTACACGCTGATTAGTCGTTGTTTTATGGCCGTTTCCGACAACGGTGTATTTTCGACCGATGATCATTTGAAAAATTTTGAGGCATTCGACGTCCCCTACTCTGCTCTCACATTATTATAAGGCTGTTTTTCTTCAGCCTGTGTATTACAGTTTGTAACTCTTCCTGTGACTAAGAAGGTAAATGAGTTATTATTTGTATTTACTTACTATCGATTACTTTTTAGCGCTATGGCTTCTACATGTGATAATTTTTCTGTAACGGCGGGAGCTTTCCGTTGTGGCTGTTCATTCATACAACCACCGTATCTTGTTCAATGTGTACTGGCCCACGGCTATGCCCAATTAAATGCTGTGTAAAGTTGGAGTAACTGTTCTCGTAAATTCAGCTTTTTATACGTTTCCTAAAGAAAAAGTAATTTAGCGACTAAGGAATCGACAGCAGACATACTAACAAAATTATTTTTGTGTCTGTGTATTAACCGATTTCGTACGCATCGTATACGACTCACCAAGCTCTAAGGAACACGAAGCTCATATGGACGCTTAAACAGCTGAAACCTATAGCACGCCTGCACCAGAGCCGGGTCGCCCTTTGCAACCTCAGCACAGAGTGCGTGTCTGCGCGCTGATCGTTACTCGTGGCGAACACCAGCAGCCACAGCTGCTGCACAACCTCTTTGTGACGATTTTGTTCACTAGTTTAGGTGCACGAACGTAATGAAACGATTTCAATCACATGGAAAAAAAACAGTATTCCAGTTAGAAAAGAAAGAAAAAATGAAACGGCTGGAAACTACAAGACTTGAAGGAGACATTTGTATTTTATCCATAATCGATATCTCTGATCGTCTCTGCATTTTAAACTCTGGTATATATTTAGATGAAATGGAGAGAACTGGTGTAAGAGGCTGTTCTGAGTAGAAATACACTCCTGGAAATTGAAATAATAACACCGAGAATTCATTGTCCCAGGAAGGGGAAACTTTATTGACACATTCCTGGGGTCAGATACATCACATGATCACACTGACAGAACCACAGGCACATAGACACAGGCAACAGAGCATGCACAATGTCGGCACTAGTACAGTGTATATCCACCTTTCGCAGCAATGCAGGCTGCTATTCTCCCATGGAGACGATCGTAGAGATGCTGGATGTAGTCCTGTGGAACGGCTTGCCATGCCATTTCCACCTGGCGCCTCAGTTGGACCAGCGTTCGTGCTGGGCGTGCAGACCGCGTGAGACGACGCTTCATCCAGTCCCAAACATGCTCAATGGGGGACAGATCCGGAGATCTTGCTGGCCAGGGTAGTTGACTTACACCTTCTAGAGCACGTTGGGTGGTACGGGATACATGCGGACGTATATTGTCCTGTTGGAACAGCAAGTTCCCTTGCCGGTCTAGGGATGGTAGAACGATGGGTTCGATGACGGTTTGGATGTACCGTGCACTATTCAGTGTCCCCTCGACGATCACCAGTGGTGTACGGCCAGTGTAGGAGATCGCTCCCCACACCATGATGCCGGGTGTTGGCCCTGTGTGCCTCGGTCGTATGCAGTCCTGATTGTGGCGCTCACCTGCACGGCGCCAAACACGCATACGACCATCATTGGCACCAAGGCAGAAGCGACTCTCATCGCTGAAGACGACACGTCTCCATTCGTCCCTCCATTCACGCCTGTCGTGACACCACTGGAGGCGGGCTGCACGATGTTGGGGCGTGAGCGGAAGACGGCCTAACGGTGTGCGGGACCGTAGCCCAGCTTCATGGAGACGGTTGCGAATGGTCCTCGCCGATACCCCAGGAGCAACAGTGTCCCTAATTTGCTGGGAAGTGGCGGTGCGGTCCCCTACGGCACTGCGTAGGATCCTACGGTCTTGGCGTGCATCCGTGCGTCGCTGCGGTCCGGTCCCAGGTCGACGGGCACGTGCACCTTCCGCCGACCACTGGCGACAACATCGATGTACTGTGGAGACCTCACGCCCCACGTGTTGAGCAATTCGGCGGTACGTCCACCCGGCCTCCCGCATGCACACTATACGCCCTCGCTCAAAGTCCGTCAACTGCACATACGGTTCACGTCCACGCTGTCGCGGCATGCTACCAGTGTTAAAGACTGCGATGGAGCTCCGTATGCCACGGCAAACTGGCTGACACTGACGGCGGCGGTGCACAAATGCTGCGCAGCTAGCGCCATTCGACGGCCAACACCGCGGTTCCTGGTGTGTCCGCTGTGCCGTGCGTGTGATCATTGCTTGTACAGCCCTCTCGCAGTGTCCGGAGCAAGTATGGTGGGTCTCACACACCGGTGTCAATGTGTTCTTTTTTCCATTTCCAGGAGTGTATTACCCAATTTGTCACATTGACTCAGCAGGTAATAACTTTCGTGTGTATATTTCAGTAATCGTTGAAATAAATTATATGTCTGTAATGAACTGGAAAATTGTCTCTGAATTTATTTGTTTCTTGTTTAAATGAATTTAAGTCTATAAAAGTTGCAGTTGGAAGTAACACCCATAAATCCAAATGCAGCCGAGGACCCGTTCATTCTAAAGTTAAAGTAGGCACAGTTTCGTCAGAACGTTACCAGTTATCTCTAGAAATGACGTACACTATGGTTTTACTTAAGTACATGAGGCATCCTGACGGTGGATGAAATTTTCGTTATCGGAGTTTATTCTACATGGAGAGAAGAAAAAGGACGAGGCACTAGTTCCTTTGATGAAGGCGTGAAAGAAATTTGCCATGGTCTCACCCCAGCATTTGCCTAAAGCTATTTATGAATATAAAAAGTAACTATATCAAGATAGGAGGTCGTGGATTTAAGGACATGGACGCTTCTAAAATGCGAGCACAGAGAAGTAACCAGCACACCACCTTGTACCTTAAGCACAGAAGGGTTGCTAGATTACAGCTTCTGATCAACCAATTTGTTCCAAATTGTCTTCAGGTAAATTCCAAACGTTTTGAGACTGCCTTTTTAGAGTGATACAGGGGATAGTCAAAATAATGTGAACACCTATACTTACTTAGGAATGGTTTATTAATAAGGGGTTGGACTCCCATTCGGCCGTAATACAACTGCGATTCTTCTTGGAATACTCGGATATAATGATTGTATAGTCTGCAGTGGAATGTTATGCCACTCTTCGATCAGGACCTCTTCTCGTCTGTAGTGACGAGGGAGGCGAAAATCTGCTCCGGAGTCTGCGCTCCAATAGCGCACACAAGATTTCGATAATGTTGAAGTCCGGAGACTGCTTGCCAGGGCAGACGCTGCAGTTCAGTTGCATGCTCCTCATACCACGATTGTACTGCCATGGCTGTGTGAATGGCTGCATTATCGCCCTGAAATATGGCATCATTGTTGAGGAACAACGTTTGAATCGTTGGGTGCACCCGTTCACCTAAAATATTCACGTAATCTTGGTTGCAACACGGCCTTTGAGAGCAATGATGGGAGCAGGAGAATACCATGAAATGGCTGCCTACACCATCATACTTTCAACTCCATGCTTAACCGTCGGATTCAAGCAATCAGGATTATAGGCTTCTTTTGGCGTTCTCCAGACGTAAATCTGGCCCGATGTTGGAAATAACGAAAACGTTGACTTGTCGGACCATATGATGTGTTTCCACAGATCAGCCGTCTAGGATTTAAGCTCCTGACACCATGTTTTACGTTTCTTTGCGTTGGTTGTCGTCAATAATGGTTTCGGCGTAGCAGCTATTCCATGAATATTCGGTTTATGGAGTTTTCGACGTACAGTGTCAATAGATACGGCGTCTTGAAGTTGGCTATTGAGCTCTGCAGTCGCTATAGCCGCCGTACTTTTGTGTTGTTTTGACACAATTCGTGTTATTGTACAACGATCTCTGTCATTTAGTTTCGATTTGCGCCTACTATTACTTTTACACGATGACGTCTTTCCATGTTTTGTAGAGGCTGTCATGACTGTTGAAACAGTTGCTCTTGAAACATTCAATAAGTTGGCTATGTTGGTTAGTGATGCTCCAGCTCATCACGCCCCCACAATCTGCCCTCTTTGGAATTCTCTTAGGTCTTTTATTTCACGTCGACCTCGGCCTCTGAATGCAAATACGAAGTGTGCACTACTAGTAAACTACTGGTAACAACCTGCACTGATGCCTAGTCAGTACTAAACACGCACAGTCCAGCGCGAGACTTGCCTTACCTGCGTTGTTGACCGGCAAACACAGCCATCCCATTACTACCTTTTTTCAGATTATTTTCCGTATCCCCTTTAGAGTGCGACACTGTATATGGTGGTCCTTAAATCGAATAGTGACACTAAGCTCGGGCACACCCCGAGTGTTTTGAAACGGAACTGCCTTTGTACTGCTACTTCTAATTACTCTCTCCCTTGATTTCACCTCATACTCAGCCTTGAGAAGATAAATTCTCCAATAACCTTATTTAGAGTTACACTCACTGTATTGTTGCGAGTTTGACATAACAGTTTCACATCTGACGAAAATTACGGAATGGTAAGGAACTTTCACTGGCACCATTTCACGCACACACAGACAACACACGTGAAACGCTTCGAAGTTATTTTCCCACATCAGTAAACATTAATATACTCCTAATAACCACTTTTTTTTGTTATTTATGCGAGTGAGTACTAAATAATTATTTTTTATTGTATAGCTGCCTGAATCTATCCTATCAATATTGTTCGCACATTTGGCGACAGCACTCACATAAAAGCGGATTAGGAAACGTAGGAAAGGTGAAAATTGTTAATATAATGATGCAGAGTAGGGAAAGAGCAGCAGGGAAACAAACTACCGTCACTCTAACAGAGCGACGGCGAAGCGGGCAGCCATGTCCGTACTGAGCTGCTCTCGGCCGTACGTGCTCCTCCAGTATTCAAGTCTTGACCGTCTTTGCTTTAAAAACAGTTCTATGAAAATATCCCATTTTAATGACATCAGAATGAACTGATGAAACTTAAAAACTCAACTAAATTTATGCCTAATAAATCGCGATTAAGTGTGATAACAAGAAAACAATTTCCTGACTCACCGAACCTTGTAAATTTAATAAAAGAGATCTAAAGAAACGAAGTAAAGTTGTTTACTCCGTAAAGGGTAAGCCGTTTGTGAGAGACGGTCGCTAGGTTACACGTATCTGTGGAAGACTAATGTTATCCGTATGATATCTTGAGCAGTGACGACACAGGCACTAGAAACAGTGAGTAATATGACAATAATCTTGAATGAGTAGCTCATAGGAATGCCAAGTTAAAAATGTACGGCACATTCGTACTACTCTACTACTACAATTAGTTGGCATTACAAAGAAACGAAGAAATTTACATCCCGCTAAGAAACCAGTGCGAGATGAATAGAAATCACTGTAGCACTATTTTCTGACTTTTCAATGAAGTTAAGGAGAGGTTGTGGTCGATACCGATGAAAAAATTGATATTCGCACATAATTTGAATACGTTAAGTGTATAGATTATGCCTGCAAAAGGATTTTTTGATTGTGAAAGTATTTTAGAAATCACAGCATGTTGAATGGAACCGTGCGCCGACCAAAATCTAGGCAGCTGTAGGCACTCGATGAATTAATTCAAAAAAAAAGATTTGATCAGTATACGAATTTTTACCCAGTGAAGATGTGCTTAAAAGATGCACCGGTGCCAATATGCAAAATGACAACGGGAGTTTCAACGTGTGGATTTGGAATCTTGTACCGAAACATCTTCATTGTGTGGCAAAATCTGTTGAAATAGCAGCATATATAGCTACAGGTATATTCACCGAAGATTATTCTTCTATTCTGAAGACCATGAATGTGTTAGAAATCGTCACAGGAACGAACAGCAAAGTCTTCGCGGCGTTATCTGACGTGGCTGCCATGGAGCAAGGAATGTCTGTTTGTTAAAAGAGCCTGTACTGAATAAATCCAGCACCAAATTCAGAACCAGAACATGTCTGAGGAAGGGAAAGGTCCTGAGATCGAAGATTAACCTAAAGGTTTGAAACAACGTTTTTCTTGTTACTCCAAACTTTAAACGCATGTTTCTCGAAATAACATTTTTGAGTGTGTGAAGCGCTCTAGAGCTGTGACAGAATAACCTATTCATGTGATTTTATGAAACGACAAATAATTATATTTCGGGGGCCTTAGCGAGAGATTTCTTTATATTCGAATATTGAATATTCGAATTTAGAAAAAACATGCGAAGAATTGACATGTTTTCCAAATAGCTGTCTTTTTTCGAGGTATTTTTCAAAACACTATTCTGATGACCCCCGCCCCCCCCCCCCCAAATTCATACTGTTTTAAGAATTTTATATTTTCATGGATTTCAGAAATAGCCACGAGTCTGTACAACGCTTCGCGAAAACTAGGACCTTTCGCTAGGCGCATATCTTGAACAAGAGCTGTAGCCGTCATTTTTAATTAAAATAAAAAATGTGTGACTAGGGCCTCCCGTCGGGTAGACCGTTCGTCGGGTACAAGTCTTTCGATTTGACGCCACTTCGGCGACTTGCGCGTCAATGGGGATGAAATGATGATGATTAGGACAACACAACAGCCAGTCCCTGAGCGGAGAAAATCTCCGACCCAGCCGGGAATCGAACCCGGGCCCTTAGAATTGACATCCTGTCGTGCTGACCACTCAGCTACCGGGGGCGGACATTTTTTCAATTTATTATGAGATAAAAAGGATTGCGTATACGAATGTATGAGGTATGCTCAAAAGGAAAGGTACGAAACGACACTGTGGATATAATTGAAGTCTTCATTCAAAAGTAAACGCCAGAGACCTGGGCACAACTGTCTCACTGAAACTTCCTGGCAGATTAAAACTGTGTGCCCGACCGAGACTGCAGAGTGAAAATCTCATTCTCGGAACTATCTCACTGTTTGACGAGCAAAAGGATTGCCTGTTCCCAGAATCCCTGTGCCTGTCACTGGCGCCAGTCCTCCACAGTGTCTTCAGGTCAGCGTCCGAGTTGAAGCGCTTCTCTTTGAGATGCTTTTTTTCTTTCTTTTTTTTTTTTTTTTTTTAGCAGATCAAACACAGGGAAGTAGGCGGGCGACATGTCTGGGCTGTAGGAGCGGATGCTCAAGCTGCTCCCAGTTGAACTTGGCCATTAAACATTGTGTGACTTTGGAGACTGTGGATGCGCGTTATCGTGTAGCTTCCAGCGGAATCATCCCCTCCGTGAGCAGCTCAGGCCGTCTGCTCTTGATGGCTTGCGTAGGCTACTGTGTGTCTAACAGTACGCGTCGCTGTTAATGGTTTTTCTGTGCTCGAGCACTTCGATGAGTCGAAAAACATGGTGAGCATCGTCTTGTGTGCTGACAGTAAAACTTTGAATTTTGTTAGAGAGAAGTGACAACGCATGCGCATAGCGACGCCGGACACTACATTCGCTTTCCTAGATGTCTCACTACATTGTCCCAAATCGGAGTACGTGAATTTCAAACGGCTTGGTTGTTACGATGTTTCGTATCTATATTTGAAAATTCCTCATATTTATAATACAGTGGCGAAACACCCATTTTGCTTCAAATGGTTCAAATGGCTCTGAGCAACTTCTTTGGTCATCAGTCCCCTAGAACTTAGAACTACTTAAACCTAACTAACCTAAGGACATCACACACATCCATTCCCGAGGCAGGATTCGAATCTGTGACCGTAGCGGTCGCGCGGTTCCAGACTGTAGCGCCTAGAACCGCTCGGCCACTCTGGCCGGCCAACACTCATTTTAATAAAAACAGTCCTTGTATGAAAGACAATACTAAACTTCACCCATTTTTTGTGCCTCTCCCCTTAAAGTTTCTTTCTGTCCATTCCTGCATGCCATACAAACAGAGTTAGTTATCTTCTTTATTTGACTGCACTCTTCCTATCGCTTAACGGGCACTCTTCAGCGCTCTACAGTCAACAGAATTGTGTGTGTGAGGGGAGGGTGCAGGAAAGGGGAAGCGGTAGCTGTATTGTCGTTATGTACCCCTTTCTACGTCACTAATTATTTCCTCTCCCGCATACTTTTTGGATACTTACCTTTCCCAGTAAAACTCGAATAACGAAGTAGAGAGCTGAGAGGAGGAGAAACACCCTGGAAAGTCGGGTGTACGCTAACACACAGATGACAGCTGCTTTGCCCCATGAGTAAGTGGCTTAGCAACGTCGTGGCGAGCGTAAAATCCCTGTATCACATTAGTCTCTCGTCCTTCTATATACACGTCTATTATTCCCAAACCATCTTACGGGTTTTGCGGAGGATACTCCTAGTATCCCATTCATTTCCTCTTTTTCATGTCAACTGCGGTTGAAGTATGCTCAGAACAACTGTCAATATGTCTGCGTATGAGTTTCAGTTTATCTGATTTTACCGTTGTGGTCATTTCGCTGCATGTATGTGAAAGAAAAATATGTTGGTTGACTCTGCTTGGAACTACACTTCCGGAATGTAACAGTGAACTTTTTCGTGACATACAACGCCTCTTGTAGCGACTGCGACTAGAATTAGAAAACGCTTTCAAGTTTACTAGACGCTTCTTTTCTTGATCCCCTCGATTAATCCTTCATGACAAAGATCCCAGGCTAACGAACAAGACAAAAAATCTGTCGGATGAGAATTTTGCAGTCCAACTTCATGCGTGTATTACATTTTTAAAGGAGATTTACGATGAATCTGTTCGGCATCTGCCTCTACTCTAACTAGTTTCGTGTGGTATTTCCACCTGAAATCACTCAGAACGCATACTCCTAGATGTGTAACGGTTGCAACTATTTCCACTAATTGATCACCAAACATGTAACTACTATGCATAATGTGCTACATTTCTTTGTTTAGTAATCGTCGATCCTATGCTCGTAATGTTATATTTCAAAAGCATTTCCTGGCGTTGCAACAAGCTTCTCTGTAATAGCGTCATCCGCGAATAAGCACGCTGGGTGCTTGTATTTATCATTTAT
This sequence comes from Schistocerca piceifrons, assembly GCF_021461385.2. Lineage (NCBI taxonomy): Eukaryota > Metazoa > Arthropoda > Insecta > Orthoptera > Acrididae > Schistocerca > Schistocerca piceifrons. Next base: position 417,527,174 of record NC_060149.1, on the reverse strand, counting down.
AGACATAATGAAAGACAGAAAACCTATAACACTCCCCAGTGGTAGGCATGAAGCTGCTTATGCAGGGTGGCTAGCAACAGTCTGCAACGCTTGTAAGGGCATTGCAGGGCAGGTTGTGTAGAGAAATAACTGCTGAAAAAAAAATTCGCCATTTTACGCCACTTCCGAGTTAATCGGCACTGAAGTTAGCCAATCAGGTCGTTGCGCGACCAAATTCAAGTGGCCCGCCAGAGACGGTGACACCAAACTGGACATGAGACGCTAATAAGGATGGAACTCGAGCCAAAGCCTGAGCAGACTCGTGCGCTATCATTACGCTGTGAGAATAACTGTCATTAATTGTATCTGGCTGGCCGCTTTAATCTGCGGGCACAACAGCTTGATTGGCTAACTCCAGTATTAATTAACTCGGAAAAGGCGCAACCCATCGAATTTTTTCTTAAGAATTATTTCTCAGCACAATCCACCTTGAAACAGCAGTCCAAACTTTTCATACTATTTCTGACCACCCTGTACATCTGACAAATGTCCCAAGTTGTGAAACTATCTTCAATAAGTCTTGAATAAAGTGACGAAGCTGGTTCGAAATACTGTAAGCTCATCTTGTTGTTGCGGTCTTCAGTCCAAAGACTGGTTTGATGCAGCTCTCTGCGGTACTCTGTGCTATATAAGTTTCTACATCTGTGAATAACTATTGCAACCTACATCCATCTGAACAGATGCACCACGTCTCAATAGCTTCTGTTCCCTTCTTTTGTGTACTGTTGATCGTCCACTTTTCTTTTCCATTCAGTGCTGAACTCCAGATAGATACTTCCACTTACACTGAAATTAACTGTAACAATATTTGACTTTTCAATTGTTGCACCAACACCTTCCCTAGCGGGCTTCACAACTTGTAGCCAGGCAGGCCACCGTGCTGCCTTCGAAATTCCGCTGCCAGGGCCGGAATACTGCTGAAACCGGTACGGTGCGAGACACCACTCTAGTACTGAAGTGTATGGGGTTACCACTTGCTGGGCCCTGGAGCTACATCACCTGGATCTTACTACGTGACTGGAAGCACACCCCGGTCAAAACAAAGCTAAGCAAATCAGGTATAAGTACTCACTACCTGGACATAGTAGTATCTGTCGTAGACTGCTGCTTACACCGAGGACTACACTATACAAGTCATCTACCCGATTTGGGTCATCTAGTCTCGGCTGCTTCTATCCGCTGCCTATGCTACCTGCTGTAGTGGGGCTTGCATCTAGGCCTGGACCCGCTGGGGCCTCAACTGTTACAATCCACCTGCAAGGTGCCGTCAACTGACACCTGGTTGCTGTCAAAGGCTTCGTGGTTTGCAGTCCATGCCTCGGTGTGCCCTGCACCTGACCTACTGCGGGCGATGGACTGACAGTCGCCCTCACGTTCTGCCGCAGGTGGAACACTTCTGGTAGCCACACGCTTGCCAAGGCGCTGACGTTGCGCCTCTACCGTGGTCACCTTCCTGGCTGGAGTCCGCACACTGGGCTCTGCCATGCACTGCTGCATGTGTTGCTGAGGTGAGCCTCGCACACCACAGATATGTTGCGTTCAGGGGTCGTGTGAATACCTACTGAAGGATATACGTTGTTGATAAAGGTGCATTTCTTATTCCACGACTGCAGGGAACTGATACCTCACAGTCAACGCCCAGCGCACCATCCTGAGATGGCTTTCTGACATCTTCTGTATCAATAACTATCTGACCATCCTGGAACCATAATAAATGGTGTCAGAAGTACCCAGTTGATTCGAGCATTGTCGTGAGCCAGCGTACAGGGCGGTGAGTGAAAACAAACTGTCTTTTCCGGCTGTTCACCGTTCAAGTGTTGTGAAACGACGGACCGCTCAGACTGGAGGACTGGTTTTAAAGTGAGGTTCATGAAAGTTGACGCAGATATAGATTTGAGTGAGTTTAATGGAAACACGAAAACGATATTTGCCAGTATGTGCCCAATTAAATGTACACTATGTAATTTGAATGTGCTCCCCACCCTTCCCCCCGTGCTCAGTTCAAATGGTTCAAATGGCTCTGAGCACTATGGGACTTAACATCTATGGTCATCAGTCCCCTAGAACTTAGAACTACTTAAACCTAACTAACCTAAGGACATCACACAACACCCAGTCATCACGAGGCAGAGAAAATCCCTGACCCCGCTTGGAATCGAACCCGGGAACCCGGGCGCGGGAAGCGAGAACGCTACCGCACGACCACGGGTTGCGGACCCCGTGCTCAGTCATCACCTGTAGTTTGTTTTAAGTGTAGAAAATGTGGTCACTACACTAGGGAGAGGGACAAATGTGCTTGGTTGGCGCTCAGGTATAAAGATTAAGAAGTGTTAAAAACTGTTGCAGTATAATTAAAATTAGATATTCTCCCTGTGTTTGTAGTATTATATTTTGCCCTAGTGTGTTAGATACAGGCTTTACAGTGAGTAAATCGGAGGAAATCAGTATAGACTTCAAATGGCTCTGAGCACTATGGGACTTAACATCTGTGGTCATCAGTCCCCTAGAACTTAGAACTACTTAAACCTAACTAACCTAAGGACATCACACACATCCATGCCCGAGGCAGGATTCGAACCTGCGACCGTAGCAATCAGTATAGACGTTCTAGATAAAATGGCTCAAACGAGGGAAGATAATGTAAACTTGCAGAGGCAGTTGGGTGCTTTGAAGGACAGGTCTTCGTCCAGTTTATTGTTACTCTTCGTAGGCGCTAGTACCAGTGCCCTAGGTGATTATTTTTTGGGGGAGGATGAGAGGATGTATTAGCAGTTCTGAACAACCTGTTGAGAGCCGCAACACAGTGTTGTTGGTCTGATAAGCAGTTGTTACAAATTACTAAATTTTTTGATAAGCAGTTTTTACAAATTGCTAAATTTCGTTTTATAGGGGATGGAAAAAAGTATGTAATTTACCACGAGGACCTAAGGAGAGCTCGAACGTTTGAAGCACTAAGGAAAGTATAGAAGATAGAAGAGCTGTAGGTACCGTATTATACACACTATAAAACACTACTGACTATAAAACGCACCTTAATTTGTAGGCAGTTTTTAAAAAAATTACGTTTTGTCGTTTTAGTATTAGATTGCGAAGCCAAACTTGTAAAACAGAACTGACCTTAAAATTCCCTGAAAATCATCATCTGAATTTTCTTCTTTTTCTTCTTCTTCTTCATCTTCGTCTTCATCGTTGTGCTCGTCATATAAGATGGTCTTCATTGCCATCGAGAGCGTTACTCATGCTTCACTTCTTGAAAGATTTAACAATAATGTCTTCTGTCACTCTAGACCAGGTCTTCGCAACCTTTTCAGCTGGCGGACCCCTTCTTCAGTCGAAAATCCATGGCGGACTCCTAGTCAGTCAAGAGCACAGTAACTTTAAATTTCAGAGCGAAACCCATGGGAACTGAAAGCTTCATAATGCAAGTGCCATGTTCCCAATGACCCTCCCCCCCCCCCCCCCCAAACACACACCAAAGTATCAATAGTCTTTGGTTTAGAGATGAATGAAAACAACTTGAAATTAACGATCCAATTTGAATTCCCACTGTATCCAGATACTTACTAGTGGATTTAATCCCTTTGTTCAACACACTATAGCCTGATTAAAATTACTTGGTAATTGACATTTCAGATGTTGGAACTGCCTTCCTCCAATAGCAACAGTCACGTCCAAACTGTTCGCTGCTGACAAGCTGCCGCCTGTGGTCTGTTCACTTCCACTGTTTGGCTACTGTTGTGTAAGGAGCATGCATATTTCATAACAGTCGTGTGTGTATGTGTGTGTGTGTGGGTGTGTGTGTGTGTGTGTGTGTGTGGTTTTTCGTGAAATCCGAAGAAAAATGTTCAAATGTATCTAAAGTCTATGGGACTTAAACTGCTGAGGTCATCAGTCCCTAGTCTTACACACTATTAATCTAAGTTTAACTTCCGCTAAGGGCAACACACACACACACACACATGCACAAGGGAGGACTCGAACCTCCGGCGGGAGCGGCTGCTCAATCCCCGACCACATGGCGCCTTAGACTGCGCGGCCATTTCGCGCGGCTGTGAAGAAAAGAGGCAGACCCATGATTCGGGATACAAACGCATCAGGAAATAAGAGGCCAAGTAATTGCCTTTAAAGGACTATTGTGGCGTCTGTTGTGCAATGTGTGGGAATACATTCATCCAGTTTACATTCGTTTCCAAAACCGGATTTCGTATGCCGATGTCCCAGTTCCGCTTTTCGTTGGTCAGGTGAACACTTCAAAATCGATTCTGGACATCTGCTTTTAGAAAGCCGTTTTCCAGCTCCACAATCGATTTTCGTGCGCATGTAAACAGCTTGGAAAGTCTAGTTATTTTTACGTCTTTGCGTATCTACTAAACGGCAGCTGTCAGTCCATAGACGGCAGCTAGCAGATGGCGTTGCAACAGTGTAAAGGCCGGTTCCCACTAGGGCTGCCGCGCGTCAAAACCGCGCGTCAGCGGCGTGGTTGCCATGGAAACGGCGTCAGCGGCACGGCGCGGCGGGCTCTGCGTCGCGGTTTGACCATGTCGAACCGCTTCCGCTGCCGCGTGACGCGCCCCAGGTGCGCGCCGCCAATCACAGAACGCGCTGAGCGTGACGTCAGGTACGCAACCCCGGGTCACAAGAACTTTCGCCGAACCGCTGGCGCGGACGCGGCGGCAGCTATGAAATACTTATCATCCGATTCCAAGGAAACTATTCGGTAGAAAAATTTGATTCTTGGGCATGTTACAGCCTGATATCTTCTCTCGATAAAGGGGCGAATTTCTTTTCGATATTCGTCGTGGTTACTTGCTGTATCGCATTTACGTAAACCTTTACACGAAATTTTAATGAGTGTGCAGAGGTAAAAACGCATTGCGTGGACTTTGCGTACAGTTCATTTTAGGTAATACATTATTGCATATGAAATTTAGTCAACATATCGTAATTACTTTTAAAGCTGAGAGCAGAACGATAGCTACCACCGTTCTCGAGATATTGAATGATATGTCGGCGGACGGGCTGTGCGGTGACCGCGCGCGGGTCGCTCGCGACGCGACCGATACTTCGTCCTGATCGTTGTAAACCATGTGGTTGTATCAACTGCAAATTTCGTAAACGGTTCAAGAAATCTAAAAGCGTTTTTTTGCAAACGATAACTTGTAAAAAGTCATGTATTTCGTCGCATGATAAATATCCAAAATCTGTTTATCTACCGAGATATGAAAGAAACTACAGTTTTTCAGAAGGGATAGATGATTTTTTTTAATCAGCATTTAATAGCGTGTGGAATGAGAAGTTAAACAGAAACTAATTTGCTGGTATGTCATAAGATGTAATTTGCTAAGTATCCACAGCTATTGATTATTTCCTTTGGTAAGTAACAAACGTTTTTTTTTGTTGTTTATCGAGTGTACTTTATTGGTTCAAGACGCCTTTCGCCTTTTACTTTAAGGCATTTTCGGTGAAATCTAGAATGATTCAGTTTTGTTTTAAATGCATAAGTGATTACTTACAGTGAATCGAGTTTTTGGCGGACATATACGTTTCCCCTCACCTGGTCACATGCTGGAGGTTGAACTAAAACTTAGATTATGGAACATAGGCACATTTTCATGTTCGCTCTTTTTTCTTCTGTCACTAGCTGTAGACATTTTACCGAAAACACTGATTTGAAGTCGTAACTACAGTGTGTTCACCTCATGCCCCTTCCTGTTTGGTTTGTTTATGTACATGTTGCCAACCTAAAGAATTATATGCTGAAATTGTTTGTTTATTTCTGTTCTCCTTATGTCTGTATATGTGTGGGGCTAGCCAGTGATAGTTATAGAAAGTTGAAAGTGAATGCAGTAGTTGTCAGACAGTGGTTGAAAGGTTTGGTGTTCAGCTGATTTCAGTTCTGGTTTAAATGTTTTGTGGAGGAGTGCATGGAAGACTAAATTCACTGCTTACATTAACAGATAAAATAGTAGAATAGCATTTGAACAAATGATTATTATCAGAATACCATCACCCAACCCCTTTGTCCTCACTCTTTGACGCCTCATAATATGTCCTGTCAACTTACCACTCTTGTAGTCAAAGTTGTGCCGTAATTTCCTCTTCCTACTCTATTTAATTCCGTACCTCTTCTTTAGTTACACGATCCTCATATCTAATCTTCAGCATTCTTATTGATCACCACGTTTTGAAAGCATCCATTGTCTTCTCGACACAACTGTTCATCGCCCACGTTTCACTTACAAGGCTGCACTCCACACAAATACCTTCGTTAAATAGTACCCAATCATTACAATTTATATTCCATGTGAACAAATTTTCTTTTTCAGAACGCTTTTGTTGCTATTCACAGTCTTCATTTTATATCCTCTCTACTTCTGCCTTCTCAATTACTGCTTCCCTTTCAAGCCATTGAAGTCTTAGAAATGCAGTTTGGTTTCTGTACAAGTTGTAGATAATCTTGTGTCCCTGTGTTTTATCGATGACATCTCCAGAGCTTCAAAGAGTGTTTTAATTAAGATTGTCAAAACCTTTCTCTAAACATGCAAATGCTATAAACACAGTTTCGCTGTTCTTCAGTGTGTCTACTTAGTTAAGTGGTAGGATCAGTATTGCCTTGCATGTTCAGACATCTCACAGGAATCTAACATTGTACTTATGTTAGTTTGTACAACCCCTCCCCCTCTCCTGTCTACATATTCCTTCCACTATCTAGCCTTCTCTTATTTGCTTAGTTCTGGCTTTCCAAATGAATTCTTGACAGTTGCTTCTCCTTTGAGCAAAGTTTTCTTTGTTCTTTCTCATTTTCATTCCCTTATGTTTTCCAAGTGCACAATCACGTTGCAATTTTGGACTTTCTGTCAACGTCATGTTTAGACATTTCTATTTCCAATGGCCTACTTTATTTGCTGCATTTTTATATTTTTCCCTCTTGTCAGATTTAATATTTCACTTTTTATCTAACGATTTCTACTGTACCTTCTTCCCGTTCTCATACTCTGCTTCATTCACCACCTCTCTTCTCAAAGATATCCATTCGTATTCTAGCGGATTCCTTCCTCTGTTTCAGTCAGTCGTTGCATTACGCTAACTTTAAGATTATCGAAAAACTGTGGGTCTTGACTTATTCAAGTTCCATTTCCTTAATTTGCTACCGTTTACTGTCTCTTTAGTTGTAAACTGCAGCTCGTAACTAATAAAGTATTGTAGGTTTGCGGCTGCACGGGGAAATGTCTTATAATTTAAAATCTGGTTTCGAAAACTTTGTTCCAAATATGTATTATTCTTTCATGATTCTTAAGCAATGTGCTAGATCGTGAACAATGATGAACGGTAGTCATGAAATCTGTTTATGGTGAAATGAGAATACATACATAATGGAATATGTGAAAGAGTACATTGTACAGAAAATGAAAAACTGTTATGTCTTCACCCAACTTCGTCTTCCCTCCATGTAGGTGTAAGATATAGTTTTTCAAACGCACCGGGCGTTTCAGTGGGTCCCGACCCGTACCTCGGTAGCTGTCCGTCATTGGCTACCGCTAGCGTCTGCCGCTTCCAGATGGGAACGCCAATTCCGCGAGCCGCCGCGTCAAAGCGGAAAACGCTTGCCGCTGCCGTTGCCGCACGACGCGCTGCCGCGCTCTAGTGGGAACCGGCCTTAAGTTGGTAGCTGGCAACTGGCAGGCGGCGCGGGAACAGTTTAGCCGCAGCTCACAACTTCAACTACTACTTGGACACTATATCGTGGCAGTCAGCCTCCACTGTAAACAAATTAGGAAAACAAACAAACAGACACTCATATTTCTATATAAGAAGACAAAGCATTTCACAGAACGTAAGACTTTTTTTCTCAAAACAAACAATTCTGGCAGAGGAGGTTTACCTTTTACAAGGTGGCACGTGAAAAAGTCCTCATTTGCTGCCGCTCGCAGCCAGTTGCCACAATTTAGTGTCAGAGTAATAGCAAGTAATTGTAATTGAAGTATAGTCATGCCATATTTTTAACTGAGAGGACGGAATATATTATAAAGAAAAGAAATTAGCTTTAGGTATCATTTTAATTATCGTAACAAAAATATCAATGACAACAGAATTCAATTAATAATTATTTTGCAAATGATAGAAGACAGAAACAAAATTCCTACAGAGTTATAGTTCAGGGACGTTCACTGAGCATCTACGAAGAAAAATGCTTTCTTCTTTACTATAGATGAGTCTGTAGGAATAATAATGGAATCCTAATGTGATGGGTGAGGGTGCTTCTGCTGACACAATTTTGAAAAGTTGGGTTCAGTTCTTGACAACTGGAGACGTATGTCTGGTTCCGCATCCAGACAGTTTCGTTAATTAGTTTTGTGGGCAGCATAGATCGAGAATTCGGATTCACACATGTATGTTGTGGCAAATAGAAGAAGTACACGTTTTGCCTTTTCAACAAGCGGGTAGTATTTCTTGTGCGAGGTGCCGGGGCTAGCAGTGTATTTAACACTAAATTCTTCTAGAATCTCCTTACATAAATGATGCTCTAAGCCCCCCTGTTCTAACTCCGACTTTTGCTGTTGCACATTAAAAAGAAACGCAAACTGACTGTAATCGACACTGCAAGTGGAGTAGAAAAGAGTTTGGCACCTGCAATAATTTAATTTGATAAATAAGTTAAATAAAGGAAAGTTTCATTAACGTAGTGAGAAATGAAAGTGTTGCTCTACAGATTAACAGAATGAAAGTTCTGTCCAAAATAACAATATGATTTATTATGACCAAACTCAAAATAATAAACAAAACACATGAAACATTTACAATACATCAAATTGGCGCAAATTGGATAATCAAATAAATGCTGTGAAGGTGAAGTTGTCCCTAAACTAGATTGTGACATTTATGACGAAGTGGTATGTGGAGCCAATTCCTTGCAACTCAAATCTTAAGAGAAACACACAGCCAACGCAACATTAATTGCTGCTACAGTAGTGAGAACTCAGACAATGGACACCCAAGACAGAGAACAAAGTTAGAAAAAAGACGAACAGGCGCACTCTGCTGAGCTCTGATTGTCACCTAGGAAAATCCCTAATCTGCCGGTGCTGCGTACATACATTACCAAGCTGTCTTCTTAACTGCAAGAACACGATCTGGCATACCGGAGGCGATGGCTGGTTGCTTCGATGTCCCGTTGTGGTGATGATAAAGTCGCGAGTGTAGCCTGAAACAAATTATCCTGGTCTGGTTGTTCCAGACTAAAGACCTCCTAGCAATACAAATGCGCCTCTGAGGGAGACGAAGAAGGCTCGCCACACAATCACTGACGGTACAGTGATTGATTTTAACAAGCAAAGTCACACAGTAACTCCGATACAGTCAACTTTAGCCAAACCTGCTCAAGACAGACAACATAGGCCGCTAGTACGCAGAACGCTCAATTGCCAACTGTACTCAGAAAGTTACGTTAAAGTCGAAACTTCAGCAACTTCGTCAAACAGTTGCAATTAAATAAAAGTATATTAGACAGCCAATGGAAGGCAGGCTGTCCAGAGCAGCGAGAGCTCAGTCTTGTAACCTACTCTGCCCAAAAGGCGAGAGCCGACCCTCATAGGAGCACCCGTACAAACCGAACACAGAACATTCCCGCCCCCACGACAATGGCTGTGGTTAAACGTTCCAATCAGCAACTAAAAAACCGGCGGAAAATTCCACTGTATTGCCGAAGCACTACCATTCCACCAATGGAGATTCTTGGCGCCAATTTCTGCGCCGATTTTGCTACGTCTGGGAGCTATGCCCTGAGCAAGCCGATCAAAGTTACGATTTTGCAGAAAACGCGGGAATTTGCCCGCCAAGACTGCCTGGGTACACAAGTCATTCTCACGCCTCGCTGGTAGCCCGCCAGGAAGTGTTTTCGCTAAGTTTCTGCGAAGTAACGGAACCTCTAGCCCAGCAGCTCCTTCAGGCCCCTGCGGGCGTGTCTCCGCCGCTATTATGACAATGTCGGCGTCTGGAAAGCATTCACTCGACTCCCTCACACCCGTCAGCTTAACCCTTTCAAGATCAGCAGAGCCCACCTGTCACCGGACCATGCGGTCGACGAGAGACGCCGTGTGGGAAGTCCGCGTGTGAAGGAATAGCAACTTTTCACCGCATGCAATTAGAGAAGAAAATCGAATTACTCAGAGTAAGATAGAAATATGAGAGTGGGGCTTCTGCCACCTTTCAATTGTTATCCAAACGGATCTAAAAGTGTGAGTAACTGTCAATGTCAAAACTTGATTTTAGGGTAGGGTCTGTGGCAATTTCTATCAACAACTCATATTCAGTTGATGATAGAATGCTCGGCTTTTTGGATACAGTGAATGTGTTGACCACCCATTCGTACTTCTGCAGCTTCTCATCTTCAGCTGATGGGAAATAATGCTCCAACAATGACATCAAGCTTTGGAGATGTTCCAGGAATTGATGAAACAAATTCTTCACAAGCGCCAATGTTATGTTTTTCAAAAACTCCTTGAGAAGAAAAACACTCGACCTCCCCCTCCCCCCTCCCCTCGACACTCTCTGCCCAAAAATTGATTTTCCTCTTTTCCTCTTGAATGCTCGAACTTTGTTAATAGCAGTGACCTTTGTTTCACTTTGCCCTTGGAGTGAAATATCTGACAAATAGGCAAGTATACACTGTCAATTTTCGTCATTAATAAGGTCTGCTAATTCGGTGTTATGCTCCAAAAGGAAAGCTAAGACTTTCAATCTTAATTCGTACAACCGAGAGAGTGGATTCCCACGTGACAGCCACCTCACTTGCAATGCACATGCAATTAGACCATGAAACTTTGTTAGTCCTAAAAAAATCATCCAACAGATGGAATATTTCAGCGCCTGTTGTGTTGGCAGGTAGTGGTCTGCACAATAAGAGGTCCTCCTCAAAACATCCAGAATATTCATAGCGGACAAAAGCCAATAAAATCGCTAATTCTGCAACATCAGTGGATGCATCTAGCTGCAGAGAAAATGAATTGTGTTGGATTCGAAAAACAACAGCGTCTTTCACATCATTTGACATGTCAACAATGCATCTCTTGACAGTATTGTTTGATACTGGCACCGAAGATAGAAGCTTCACTGCCTTTTCGTCTAGCATGCAAGAAACAATATTATTAACACACAGCTTTATGAGATTTTCTGCAATGGTATGACCTTTGCCTGTTTTTGCCACTCGAAAGAAGCTTTTAATGAATTTTTATTAATTGTTTTTGCATGAGTTTTCATTCCATGCTGAAAAGCAGCCAGTTCAGCATTCTTCCTTTTGAAAAAATTCGATGTCTTTAGCCTGGAAATCCGGGTGGGTGTCTTCAAAATGACGGCGCAATTTAACTGGAACCACTGAACTGTTCGGAAGGGCTCGAGCACAAACAGCACACTGAGCTTTACCCTCCTTTGCCTCCGTAAAGCCCATTTCTAAATAGCTTTCGTTGCACTTACGCCTCTTGCTTATTCCACTTCCACAGGATATTGCAACCAATGGAGTACTTGCAGCGTTTTCACATAATAAATCCGGCTGTGGAGCTTCTTGTGATTGTTCTTCTTTCGGTCGTCCTCCCTCGTCATTCATTTCAACCGGAAACTTCCTTTGTTGTGAAGGCGATGGAGAAACTGCACCCTTCTTCAATGCTCCTGACTTCAGCAACCGATCCATGTTAGAAGTAATAAACTGGTCAAAAATCGACTTATGAAATAGGTAGTGCACTGACAAAGAAAGTTCATCACTTAATGATGCCTGGGGCCGCATACGTGCCAGCGAGTGCTGTGATTGGTCGACAAAGCTCGCTCCGCGCATGCGTAAAACGTTTCAGTGCATCTAGCACCCCCGTATTGTGATTCTTGAGTTTCTCCCGGCGTATTTGATAATCAAAATATCCACGGGTGTACTGCCGGTCTACAGTGTCCAACGGGCACAATATTTCGGCGATCATACATGTCGCCATCATCGGGTGAACTGACGGACTGAGCTCAGTCCGTCAGTTCACCTGATGATGGCGACATGCATGATCGCCGAAATATTGTGCCTGTTGGACACTGTAGACCGGATATACAGCCGTGGATATTTTGATGACCCCCGTATTGTTGCGAAACAGTCGACCAGAGAAGCCGCATTCTCCGGAACTAAACTGTGTATGCGTTCTCACTTCGGAACCGCAAAGGCTGCTTGGGAATACGACCTGCGTTCTCACTTCGGAACCGCAAAGGCTGCTTGGGAATACGACCTGAAGTAGAAGTACACATGTTTTTCACACGAAAAAAAATAGTGATGAATTTGATTTCCACATTTTTATTCAATAATTTTACTCATTATTTTACACAATTTGGTGAAAGGTGGTCGCGGACCCCCTAGAAAGAGCCGGCGGACCCCTAAGGGGAAGCCCTGCTCTAGACCATGACTGTTTTATCCATTGACACACTTGTTTGATTGTAGGTCGTTTTAAAGCTCCCTCTGGTGGGAATTCATGGTGGGTTTCTTCCATCATCCATCTATTCCAATCCTCTCTCATGTACACTGTAAATGGTTTATTTATCGAGACATCAAGATGTTGCAGTTGTGAAGTAAGTCCTCCCGGAATAACAGCAAACTCTGTGTTTCCCTGTCTCAACTTCTCTTTCACAGAATTTTTCAAATTACTGCTATACTGATCTAGCACAAGAAGAGAACTCTTCTTCAATAAAGCACCTTTCCTTTTTCCCCACACTAAGTTAATATATAATTTCATACCAGCCTCGTCCATCCAACCCTTGTCATGTACGTGAAGAACAACACCTTGTGGTATTTCAGATGGTTTTGACGCTATTTTTCGCTTGAAAATGATCATTGGATTAAGTTTAGTACTGTCAGCATAGCATGAAAGGACAGTACTAGTCTATAGCGCATTTTTTCATGTCCACTTGTTTTTATAGTTACAGTTTTAGCACTTTTCATGGCAACAGTTCTGTTACTCGGCACACCAAATGTCAGAAGTTTCATCCATATTCCCTGTTTGGCTTAGTTCCACACTGGTTTTCTTTCGATGTCGAATAATAAAGCGATCGAAAGATATTTTCTCTACTTACTCTTGTGGCATTTTCTGAGAGATTTTGGTTTTGGTTCGCATGCTAACTCCATGACGCTTGATAAACCTGTGGCACCAACTAGCTCCACTTTTAGTCTGTAGCACTAGCTTACGAGCGTGTATTTGAATAATTTTTGTATTAATTACAATGTCATTTTGACGGTATTGTTGAATCTATTTCAATATGTCATCTTCTAGTTCTGGCTATTTTACATTCAGTTCTCTATTTTCACGTTCACTTTTTCTCATATTTTTCAGTTCTTCTGTTCTAGCCCGCCAATCGCGAATGGTTTCATCTGTTCGTGGAGGGTCGAAATGCCACTCAGCTGCTCTGTTCCCATGTTCTTCCGTATATGCTATTATTTTCAGTTAATAGCCGCATCATATGAATATCTTTTATTTTTTCCATTATGAAATTAGCTCCTAACAAAAATATTGTACTGTTACTGATAACACAAATCACTTTCAATTCAAGTTCACTGGAACTGTAGACTGCAATGACGCATCATAGGCTAGACAGTGATCCGGGTTTGTGATGGTGGGGCAACAGGGAGACAGTGGTAGCAAGCTTGTGAATCCCTGTAACTTATGTTCATCGCATCGATGCACTGCTGCTGCCCGTTGAGTCCATTGTTGCCAGATAGAAATGGGTTTCCCGCGGCATCGAATATATGGCCATTTTTAAGATCGGTGGGAATTTTAAATCAAATACTGGACATTTTTATATTAATTTCGAGTACAAGGGGCACCTGAATTATGGAATCAAATTTTTAAAGAAAAAAGTACATCTTATAATCCGTAAAATACGGTACTGTTGAACAGCAAATTCAATTCCTGGGTGCATATATAAATGTTTAAAGTTATTACTTGATGCGGACGGCAGAGAATCAGAGCCAGTTCATACCGTGTGCCACAAGCAATGTCTGAGGCATGCAAAGAGTGCTCTGTTGCAGAAGGCAGGGCACCAATCTTAATACATTGCCACATCGAGCTGAGCCGTAAACGAGAACTGCAAACGGCACAGTATGACAACACTGTATGTGTCATTCTGCAGGCCTTGCACTATGGAGCCGTAACATGTAACCTCCGAGCTCAGTTACTCCATGGCGCTCTAGCACTGACGGAAAGTGCGAAGCAAGGGGAACTGACAGGAACTGAAACACCACGGTGGAGACATGTTCGCTGACACCTCCGGATAATGAGGGCAAATTACTGCATAGCCAGCCGCGATTATGTTATGTTCAGTTTAAATACAACCATTTCCGAAGCCTCAGTCTCAGTGTCTTTTCATCCTATCTGCAACTCTGATTCCGATGGAAAGACAGTCTCGCTGGTTACAGGATAACTTGACTGCCGAACTGTGATGTGGTGGCTGCTGCCGAGAGAAGACTTCGCCTTCGAGACCACATCCAGCCAGCTGTTGTGGGGCCTAGCCACTGCTAGATGCCACTGCTGTTTGGTTGCCGCCGTGACTGAGAAGATGAGGGTGGGCCTGGGAGTTACGCCGGTGAAGGGTCGTACTGAGTGATTGCAAACTACCGTCTACAACCAGCTGGGCGTGACACCAAAGTGCCACTTCCCTGGCTGCACGCTGTGTTGCTGATTCGGATCCAGGGCTTCCGCCTGCACAACATCCGCCATACGTGATGTGCTGTCAGCACTCGCTTAAGTGCACGTCCCTCTTCCAGAGTTCTGGGATGGGCCGCACTGGCTGTCACTGAGATGTGGTGGGCTTGCACCTACAGACTCCTGTCCCCGCCACCTGCATGACATCGCTGCTGGGTTCTGACATGCGCAAAGAGTGCAGCCGACGAGGCTGCTATGTTTACATTCCTTATTGCACCGGGTGTGCGAATCAGCACGCCTACCGCCGAACCGGAGAAGAAGAGTCTGTTCTGTAAAATCACCAGAAATAAATGTGACTGCAGACAACGCTGTTTCACTAATGTCTTGGGGTGTATGACAGCCATTCACACCAGCTCCCGAGTTTGGTCTCCTACACCAGTAACGTCACAACCTAATCTGCTCAACTTCCAGACCAACTAAAAGTCCTGACCCGACGGGTGACCGCTACAGTACTTTGTGAGCAGTTAAATGGTGTGGCACAGAAACAGGGCGAATCCATCGAAAGTTTGTCTTTGGAATAAGAAAACACAATGTCAATACTTGTTAGTTAATTCCAGTGATGACATGAATAGGGTCCTTCTACAATAAGTTAAGAAGATGACATGGAAAGTATCTGCATAAATTCCAAAAAGACTTAGCAAGTTTTGTAGACCCAGCAATGGCTTTAGAAGAAATGGGTGTGGTAACTCAAGTCCGTGAACAGAAAAGTAATTTTTTCGACTGATGTCAATTGTTATTGTTGTGGACGTTCTGGCCGTAGAAGGGATACTGTCATTAGCCACAGTGTAAAATATGTGGGAAAGCTGGACACTGAGAATGGGATTGTACCCGAAACAAAGGGAATAATAGACAAGGACGAAATGGGAATAACCAACCAACCCCAGTGGGAGTAAAACATTTCTGGGAAAATATGGAAGTTTTGCCTCATATAGGTGACAGTTACTACACAATCCAAGGGTTAGATTTCCTGGAGAAGCATTACGCTAAAGTTGGCCATGTAGAATGCATGGTAGAACTCGGTGGAATATTGTTTCATTTGCGTAAAAGTTTCGTCAGTGATACTCTCTTGAGGTTCGTTTATCCAGAAAGATGAATCAATTAACCTGGATGCAAAAGCACCAAGAATCGTTTTGTTTGTTTAAGTCCGGTAAGGTACAGGGTAAACTGATTTGGATAAACATGGGTCAGGATCTGCCTTAAATGTATTATGTGTGGTTCAGCTACAGGTAGAAAACGATAAATTGGATAAAGCATGGCGCTGTGAGCACAAAGATGTCTATTGGAGATAGATGGTGAGCAGGTAGCCTGTCAGTTTAGATAATTCTGAGACCAAAGACATGGATTTATCTAAAGATTTGTTTATCATCAATTTAGATGTTCTAAATGAAGATAATCTAGACAGAATAAATTCGGATCCTGTCCATAAGAAAGCCACAAGTGTAATTGCATTACGTGAGGAAGCGAAACATTTGAAAGGAATGGAGCAAGAAGTGATGGTGTAATTGTTATTAGAATTTGAGAACCTGTTAAATCGTTGTGGGCGTTTACCAGCAGCCCCATGACACAACACAGAATTCCAGATAGGAGTGAATCACCTTTGTACTGTAACACATATCATGTACCTCATCACCTGCAGCCAGAGATGGAGTCGTTTAAATCAGGAATTATGGGCCGGTAATACTGAGAAGAGTACCAGTCTGTGGGGTGCATCAGTGGTGACAGTGTCAAAGAAGAGCTTGCATGCAATGAGGAAATACCGATTTTGCTGCGACTATAGCTACCTCAATAATTGTACGACTATGGATGCATATTCAACTCCAGTCAACCCTGGACAATTTGGGACAGTGTATGTATTTATTTACCACAGATGTATCGAGTGGCTGCATCAGCTAGAGGTAACACTGAAGGATCATCCAAAAACGGTATTTACAGTTCCTGGCGGTCAGTACCAGTATTGGGTTATACCATTTGGGTTGAAGTATGCTCAGAGGCCTGAAACCAAACCGGTGTATGTTGTTTCTGTATGATATCATTGTTTTTGTGGAAGGTACAGAAAAGCATATTTGAAGCTGAGAAAATTCAATTTCAAAGTAATCCATAAATATGATAAAAATCACAGTAATGTAGATGGCCTTGGTAGGGAAGCCGGTGTATTACAAAGAGTACGTCACTCCCTTGCAGAGTGACAAAAATTACAATGTCCTGATGAGGACTGCAAACCATTTGCAATACAACCACTGTTAATTAGACAAAGTGGCGTGTTATGCAAAGCAACAAAACTTGTTTTGCGTGTTGTGGCTCCAGACATATTATGGGAAGATGTTAAAAGAGGACACTGTCCACCATGTGCTCCGGAGACTGAGTTAAGCCATCACCGTATTCCACTTCAAAGATTACCAGAAGTGAATAAGTCATTTGGAATGTTTGGCATTGACGTTTTAGAACCTTCTGAACAAATACCAATGGGGAGCTGCTATGTTGGGACCACAGTAGGCCGTTTTTCGCGTTATGTGGGAATGGTAACCATCCCACATCACCAAGCTGACATGGTAGCACAATCAATGGTTAATAATTGGTTGCTAAAGTTCAGTGTTCTGGAGACATTAATCATGGATTATGGCACTAATTTTATGTAGGAACTGATGAAGCAATTATGCCACTTATTGCACATTTGTAGGTTGAAGACAAGCCCATTACATCTGAAGGTGAACGGAAGAACGGAGCACGTGCATCGAACAACAGGGAAAACGCCAAGCCGTTTCATGAATAACCATCATTACGATTGGAATACTGTGTTGCGATGCATTGTCACAACTCATAATTCGAAGATACATAAAGGCTAAAAGCACAGACCTATTGTTGTACAAAGTAGAATGGCGCCAGAAAATGCTACCGTCATGTGAGATAATCAAACCTAAAGTGGGGAATCATGGTGAACCAATTTGAAATTTCGTGAAGGCGTTGTGAGAGGTATGCAAGCAGGCACAGAAAGCCAGTACTAAGGCCTTCGAAATTCAAGAACGAATGGTGCTGCACAACGCAAAATTACTGGAGTACTGCTTTGAGCAATGCGTGATTAACAAGCCTGTACAATCCAATTGTATAGCGAAGAAATTTGACACGTTGTATTAAGTTTCATAACAGGTTATGCAAATGACTTCACTCTTCAACATTCAACTACAGCTGCCAATGTGTACAACGGTCGTATGTGTAGGACATAGCCATCCTTTTTAGGGTGCACTTGATTCATTACTACCAATACCAGTACAGCCCGCAAAAAAGCGGGTAGGGGATAGTAAGAGGAAGGAAGGAGAGATCACCCATGTGCAACCAACACAAGCATCACTTTGTGCTTTAAGGCCAAGGAAATGATAGTGGATTAGAATTTCGGAATTATTAGGTGCATTTTTGTGTATCTCATATCAGCTACCATGAGAAAATTACCTGCATCTCATAAAGAAGTGGACAGGCAATTAGGAGATCTACAGCCTGCAGAAAATTAAATACAAAATATGAAAAATGCCACTACACAGGGTGCATGACACAATTAACATGAATACTGAGACAATCAGAAGACTAGTAAGAGGTTGAAATAGGGGTCAATAGCTTGTGCACCACCTATTCCTGCTGTAAAACATTTGAGCGTTTGACGCTCATTACCACCCATGAATATCTTATACGTTTAAAAATAGTGTATGGAGACTGCATGCAATGGAGACTCGTCACAATGAAGCAAACAACCTAGAGTTGCAGCTGGTTATATTTATTATTTGAGGATCATCTAACTAAAGGAAAGTTGTAGAACATAAGGGATCTCAACTGTAAGTCACATTGAGCAAATAAAATTTTTATTTAACCTAATAAGTTGAACAATTGTCAGTGATTAATATGGAGTAATGTTCTGAATACTGTAGAAAACTAAAATAAAATACTCCAAACTTTGTGGGACTTATGTTTGATTTCAAGAATGCAGACAGTATACTCATAAGTGCTTCCACAGGTGGCGGCATGCAACAGCAAGATAAAAGAGGCAAATATTTAATATAGATGACAGCGTGTTCAAAATGCATAGATAAGTGAATTAAATGTGAGCTGCTCAGAAAATGGGTTACACAGGTGAGAGCAAATTACATTCTTCAAGTACAGCGAATGGGTGCCCATCAGCCCCAGGGGAGAAACAGAAACCAAATATAATATTAAAAACCAGGTTCTTTACAGAACCCCCCCCCCCCCCCCCCGCCCCCCATTCTCTACGTAAAAACAGGGAAAACTAGCAGAAACTTTCCATTAAAACCTTGCAAAAAGCATTACTGCTAATCATGAGGTTGGTAGTGGTTTTGAACAGTCTCTCCCTATTGGCCAGCACTGACTTCACCCCGTCTAGTTGCAGGGGCGTTGCTTTGGAATGGACAATCCGTAATTTTGGAAACGCCGGTAGGTGGCCGCCTCTTTAATGTGTGAAGAGAAAGGTTACTTCACTCTCAAGCATCCTCAGGGGAAAGCGGTGTCGACAAGCACCATCCGTACGTGTGGCAAGCAGTTTATCGCCAGGAACTGTCTACAGTTAGGATTTGGAGAAACCACCATTTTTACGAAGATTGGCTGCCACCCAGGAGGCACTCGTTCTCCGCTATTGAGACATCATGAAAAGCCTTCTGCCAATCCTACTGGACTGCCAAGCAAGGTGGACCCGCTCCCTGCCGGCTAGAAATAGAATAGCTGTCACTCTCAGCAAAATGAATCATGCTCAGGTAATTAATTATTGCATAATCATGACAGAGCCGGAACAAAACTGCAGAGCGATACGTCGCAGTCATGTCATACATGGTAATGAGAGTGTGTGAAAGAGATGTTGAACAAATGATGTAGGTGTGGTGTCACCGCCAGACACCACACTTGCTAGGTGGTAGCTTAAATCGGCCGCGGTCCATTTAGTACATGTCGGACCCGCGTGTCGCCACTGTCAGTGATTGCAGACCGAGCGCCACCACCAAGGCAGGTCTCGTGATACGAGAGAGCACTCGCCCCAGTTGTACGAGAACCTAGCTACCGCCCAGTTGTACGAGAACCTAGCTACCGCCCAGTTGTACGAAGCCTTTCTCTCTCATTAGCCGAGAGACAGAATAGCCATCAGCTAAGTTAATGGCTACGAACTAGCAAGGCGCCATTTGTATCAGTGCCTATAGCTTACGAGTATTCAAGAGAGATGTATTCCAAGGACTAATAAAAAGATAAGTAATAAGCATCTACATACTTTTCTTCTTATTCATTTATAAGTTCTCATGTTCCAGACTTCACGCCCGTCTGCTTTAGCCGTGCGTGCCCTATCGGCTACAGCGTTAGTCTAGAGTTCATTTTCAGCCATCTCTACTTCACGGTGTCGGCCAGTTACCGACACAACATTTATTGGCGACGAGGATGGGATGTCTTCCACGACGTCCTCCGCCACCATCCAAGCGTTGTCTGCTATCTTTTGCATTGAAGGTCTTCCGCAGACTATTGTTTCCGACAATGGCCCACAATTCATGTCCGCAGAATTTCAGTCATTCTGCCAGGCCAATGGTATTCAACATCTGACATCCGCGCCGTTTTCGCCTCAGTCCAACGGTGCCGCTGAACGATTGGTCCGGACTTTCAAGTCACAGATGTTGAAATTGAAAGAGTCGCATTCTCGGGAGGACGCATTGTTGCTCTTTTTGTCTTCGTATCGCTCTCAGCCCCGAGATGGTCGCTCGCCGGCTGAGTTGCTCCACGGTCGTCCTCATCGCACCTTGATGTCTTTGCTGCATCCGCCGCATCAGGTTCCTGTGCAGCGGCAGACTCCTGCTTTTGCTCCAGGCGACGTTGTATTTTATCGCAACTATCGAGGTTCACGGCGTTGGCTCGCAGGGCGCATTCTTCGCTGCCTCGGCCGCGCGATGTATTTGGTTTTGGGGGCCTCTGGTGAGGTGCGTCGGCATCTCAATCAGCTGCGCCTCTGTCGTCGCTCGGGTTCTGCCGCTCCCCGTCTGCTTTCAGCGACGGTGCCGTCCGGTCAGCGCCCTGGGGACCCATCTACTGGCTCGCCTCATCCCCAGGTGTTACCGACGATGCCTTCCATTTTGCCCCATGGCGACGCGCCGCCGCCGCCGCAGCAGCAGCAGCCGCCGCCGCCGCCGCTTGTTCTCCCGCCGGCGCCGCCCGCATTCGACGCTTCGTTGCAGCCGCCAAGCGCCTCCCAGGGTCACGCGCCGCCGTTCGCTTCCCGTGACCAGCTGTCCTCCGCCATGGAACTCCCGCCCGCTCCGGACCACATGACGTCATCGCGCGTCGGATACCCCGACGCAATGGAGGTCGACCCTTCGGTACCTCCTGTCTCTTTACGGGCGCATACACCGCATGTTGACGTGCACCCTGGACTAGTTTTTCAGGCGTTTCCTAGCTCCCCTCGGACCGGATGGCCGGGTGCGGGTGGCACAGCCTCGCCTGTTGTTAGGCTCCCCACCTCATCGCATACGTCAACATGTGGTCCTCCCCACGGCGGGCGGAAGCCTTATCACACGACCGTTCGCCGATTTGCGGGGGAGGAATGTGGTGTCACCGCCAGACACCACACTTGCTAGGTGGTAGCTTAAATCGGCCGCGGTCCATTTAGTACATGTCGGACCCGCGTGTCGCCACTGTGTAATCGCAGACCTAGCGCCACCACCAAGGCAGGTCTCGTGATACGAGAGAGCACTCGCCCCAGTTGTACGAGAACCTAGCTACCGCCCAGTTGTACGAGAACCTAGCTACCGCCCAGTTGTACGAGAACCTAGCTACCGCCCAGTTGTACGAAGCCTTTCTCTCTCATTAGCCGAGAGACAGAATAGCCATCAGCTAAGTTAATGGCTACGAACTAGCAAGGCGCCATTTGTATCAGTGCCTATAGCTTACGAGTATTCAAGAGAGATGTATTCCAAGGACTAATAAAAAGATAAGTAATAAGCATCTACATACTTTTCTTCTTATTCATTTATAAGTTCTCATGTTCCAGACTTCACGCCCGTCTGCTTTAGCCGTGCGTGCCCTATCGGCTACAGCGTTAGTCTAGAGTTCATTTTCAGCCATCTCTACTTCACGGTGTCGGCCAGTTACCGACACAACAGTAGGGTTTTGAGTTATTCAAGTAAAATCATTTATGAGAAGTTTTTCTTTATTTCATTGTATTTACGTGAGATAATAGTTTGCAGATTATGATGTGTTGGTAGGTTTCATCTTTGTGATAGGTTAATGCTTATTTCTGAGGGACATCATGTCTGTTATTTACTTTAGTTGGTTTATCATGCTTATATAGTACTTCACAGTTAGTTGTGTCCTGTTCAAGAAAGTCAGATAATGGGGGTAGTGTTTGTTTATTTTGTTGTGTGTGTAAGTGTGTGGAGAAAAGAATTGAATGGAAGGAAAGTTCCTTGTAATTGACTGTATGTAAGCTTATCGTAGAAGAAAGATTAAGGAAAGGCGAACCTACGTTTCTAGCATGTGTAGACTTAGAGAAAGCTTTTGAAAATGTTGACTGGAATACTCTCTTTCAAATTCTAAAGGTGGCAGGGGTAAAATACAGGGAGCGAAAGGGTGTTTACAATTTGTACAGAAACCAGATGGCAGTTATGAGTCGAGGGGCATGAAAGGGAAGCAGTGGTTGGGAAGGGAGCGAGACAGAGTTGTAGCCTCTCCTCGATGTTATTCAATCTGTATATTGAGCAAGCAGTAAAGGAAACAAAAGAAAAATTCGGAGTAGGTAGTAAAATCCATGGGGAAGAAATAAAAACTTTGAGGTTCGCCGATGACATTGTAATTCTGTCAGAGACAGAAAAGGACTTGGAAGAGCAGTTGAACGGAATGGACAGTGTCTTGAAAGGAGGATATAAGATGAACAACAACAAAAGCAAAACTAGGATAATGGAATGTAGACGAATTAAGTCAGGTGATGCTGAGGTAATTAGATTAGGAAATGAGACACTAAAAGTAGTAAAGAAGTTTTGCTATTTGGGGAGCAAAATAACTGATCATGGTCGAAGTAGAGAAGTTATAAAATGTAGACTGGCAAAGGCAAGGAAAGCGTTTCTGAAGAAGAGAAATTCGTTAACATTGAGTATAGATTTAAGTGTCAGGAAGTCGTTTCTGAAAGTATTTGTATGTAGTGTAGCCATGTATGGGAGTGAAACATGGACGATAAATAGTTTGGACAAGAAGAGAATAGAAGCTTTCGAAATGTGGTGCTACAGAAGAATGCTGAAGATTAGATGGGTACATTACACAACTAATGATGAGGGAGCGGTTGGTAGGGCATGTTCTGAGGCATCAAGGGATCACAAATTTAGCATTGGAGGGCAGCGTGGAGGGTAAGAATCGTAGAGGGAGACCAAGAGATGAATACACTAAGCAGATTCAGAAGGATGTAGGTTGCAGTAAGTACTGGGAGATGAAGAAGCTTGCACAGGATAGGGTAGCATGGAGAGGTGCATCAAACCAGTCTCAGGACTGAGGGTCACAACAACAACAAGAACAACAAGCTTAGGAATCATTGGGAGAACGGGTAATGCACAGTGAAATGATTTTTATGTAGTGCCATAATAGTATTGTTTCTAGGAGGTACAGGAGCAAAAGCATGATGGCTGGGCATCCTTGGACCTCAGCCTTACTTCCGGAAAGAGGATACGCACTGGGCACGCTCTGTATACCATCCAGTGGCAGTTTCGTAAGTTGTTGAGGGCCAGGGCGATCTAAGGGGGCAAAAAGATTGGACCTGCAGATCAGAGGAATA
Organism: Schistocerca piceifrons; assembly: GCF_021461385.2. Lineage (NCBI taxonomy): Eukaryota > Metazoa > Arthropoda > Insecta > Orthoptera > Acrididae > Schistocerca > Schistocerca piceifrons. The sequence continues at coordinate 417,503,636 of NC_060149.1, read as the reverse complement.
TTGATAAAGAGTGCAACTTTTGATATTTTGGGGACAACATTTCGGCTTCCAGTAACTATAACAGGGGCTGCAGTTATGAACCTGACATATCCACTACTATACTTGTGTGACAAACCTCAGGATATATTACCCGCTGAACAATACCATTGGTACCAGCATACTCAGTTCTCGGGGCTAGCATATATTTGCGCAGAAGGGGTATTTAACGTGGTGCAAATGTGTCAACATATATAGAAATTTCGCACGGGAACCACCACAAAATCGTGGTCATAGGTGTTTCATTTGCGAGTACCATGTTGATCCTGATTCAGATTAACTTGTGTAATATAACAGCATCATTCAGTCCAAAGTCTAGGCAAATTACAAAAATTTAATGTGTGTTACAGTATATAAAATAGCAACACTTGGCTATTTTTTGTGTTGAATGGAAGTACTGAAAAGTCGATATTTGATTTCTGATATATCTCTGATGAATGGAAGTACTGAAAAGTTAATATTTGATTTCTGATAGATTCCTGATACTCGCTTTTGCAACCTGTATCCACTTAGGATGGAAAACCGCCCAACATTCTGAACTCGCAGTTTTCTATATACAGGCTGAGTAGTTCACTCCTACAGTTTAAGTAGTCAGAAGCATGCCAGTTAGAAGGCATTGTGAATTGGACTGGGCTAGTGAAAAAACAAATGGAACGAAAAATGTAAATATATGTAAAAAGAAAGATATGAAATGTGCTATGTAATGTTCAGGTATTCCACAGATTTACTAGTAGCCTGTGATTCAGTGGACCGAATCTTCGAAAGGGAGCTGAGAGTTATGCCAGCACTTTCCATAGCAGGCTTCACAACCTATAGCTATGCAGGTAAGAGTGCTGCCTTCGAAATTACGCTGCCAGGGCCGGAATACTGCTGAGCCGACATGGTGCAAGACGCTACACCAGTGCTAAAGCCAGTGAGGTTACTGGTCGCTGACACCGCGCTGCCTAGTCCTTCCTACATGGCCAAAGGTGCGCCACAGTCAAACTAAATGTGGGAAAATCTGGGCACCCGGACCCAACAGTATCTGTCATTTACTGCTGCCTACACCAAGAACCACTCCACACCAGCTGTTGACCCTATGTGGGTCATCCAGTCTCATCTGCAACCAGCTACCGCCTCTGCTAGCCACTCGTCTATGGACTGCGAATAGGCTTCAAGCTGCAGGTGCCTGAACTGGCGTCATCCAGTAGGGGCCTCAAACAGGCTGCCATCAGCTGATTCCTGGGTGCCATCAAGGGGTCCTTCGTTTGCAGTCTGTGCCTGGGTGCATCCCACATCTGACCTACTGCGAGCTGCGAGTTGACCATCACACCACTGCTCTGCTGCAGATGGAATGCCTGACGTAGCCACATGCTGACATTGAACCTTTACAATGGCCACATTCCCGCCCAGCATCCTTGAGTAGGCTGCCACCATGTGCTGCCACGTGTTTTACTGAGGCGAGCAAAGCCGCTTAGGGTCAATGTATGCCTTCGTTACATCAACTATGGTGGCTGTGTGAGCACTTGCTGAATAAAATATGTTGTTCAAACGACTCCACTGCTAAATCCATGACTGCTGAGATAATGGTTCTTCGCACCCACTGCCCTGCTCACGACCCTGGCAATTTATTGTATCAGTAACTGTTGAACCATACTAGCACCATAATACCACAAACTTTTTTCTTGCTATTGCCAATCTGAATTTTATATCTTCTCTAATTCAGTCTTTGTCATTATTTTGCTGCCCAAACAGCAAATCTCATTTGCTAATTTTAGTTTCCTCATCATCACCTGATGAGATTCGACGACACTCAATGATAATTGTTTTTCATTTATTGATGTTCATATTACAATATCTTTTTTAGACTCTATTTATTCCGATCAGCTGATCTTTCACACCCTTTGTCGTCTGGGACAGAATTACAGCGTCACAGGCAAACCTTGCAATTTTTATTTATTCTCCCTGAACATTCATTCCCTTTCAAAATTTCTCTTTGGTTTAATTTAGTGTCTACTGAATACACGGATTGACTAACTTGACTTACGTGCTACAACTCAGTTACCCTTAGAAATAAATTCGTACTTTTTTTATTAGGAGAGACTGTGCAACTATACACACCCTTCTGGGTGCAAAAGCCAGTGGCATCACTTTGTGGCCACTATTTACTGCTACCATCCGGATGTTGTGTACGAAAGGAGAATATGAGATTAACAGGATAACTATTTACGAAATCCATGTTGTGTTCCATCCTTTGCAATTTTTTCCCAGGTTTATGATGAGGCTGTACCCTATAAATTACTTTAGTTAATTTATATAAACCTATAATCTTTGCGTCTCTTAAACGCAAGGTATACTCAGCTTGTGTCAGGTAATTAATCTCATGGAAGTTAACTTGTGTGATCAAATAGAATCATTCAGTCCAGAGTCTTAAGCAAATTTCAAAAATCCAATATGTATTATAGTATATAAAATAATATCACATGGCAATTTTTTGTATAATTAGCTATCTCTATCGATCGGAAGTACTGAAAAGTCAATATTTGATTATTAGAAATCTTCGTTACTGCAAAATTATATAAATTAAGATACTGGACAGTAGTTATTAAGAGCATTCCTCTTTCAGAGTTCCGAAAATTTTCCTCATTTGGAGTAACTGTTTCTCAAAATTAATTTCTGGTATGTAGATACTTCTAGACAAAAACATTTTCTCACAAATGTGCTTCAGCTGCCGAATTGAAACTATTTATCACACCTCGATTCAAACTCAGTTCTGTGGCTTTAGTCTTACATAACGTAACTTAAATGTCCTGCTCTCTTTATTCCACGGAATGGGTAGCTTCTCATACATATTTAAGAACTGTCTGTGAAATTTTGTACGTTATCATGTATGAATGTTGCGGTCATCAAACTGAAGTTAATATAATTTTCATTGCTATAGAGTTAGCAGCTGCAATGATTTTTTTTGAAAGATATTGTGATGCCCTTCAGCTATCATTCTCTTTATTTCATGTACGATTGTAAAATTAAGGCCTTAGGCGATTTTCAAGTATAAAAACACATGAAAATCCCACAGATGAAATAACTTTAATCAAAGACAAGACTGAACCACAGAAAAATAAAGTTCTTGTCTAGCCATATCTAGGTATTATTTCAGACAAAATTACTCGGTGTAACAAGAATACAAAATTATACACCAATTACAGAACCACTAACAATCTACAACTATTATTGAGACACGGACCACGTAAATCAGAACCGTTTTCGCAATCAGGAATTTACACAATTAACTGTGAAGAATGCGCGAAATTTTATATAGAACAAACAGGAAGAAAAGTTAGTACAGTATTTACAGAACACACGACAATAAGCGACAATAACGCATCCACATTTGCTGCACACTTAAAACACACCAACCACAAAATACCTAATATAGATGGATCACTTCAAATATTACATAAGTTACATAAAGGAAAAATCATGGATATAATGGAAGAAACTGAAATTTGCATCCATATAAAAGATCAGTCAGAGTTTTAACTGAGCAAAAAGACCTGCGAAATGGGAAATTCCTAGGCAACTTATTACCAGTGCCACGACGAAGCATTACAGAACTATACGATGTAAAATTATCGCTACATTCATTAATAAATATGACTGTAATGCGAAGCATCACGCAACCATAAAGCAGTTTTTACTCGACTCTGATAGTTTTCAGTACTGTTTCATTATAGTACTGTGATAGATTTTATATATAAGATCTTTGTACCAACTATTACAAAATGACATGCTCCCACAATAAAAGAACACATATTTACAAATTATTTTAAAGAAATTACACACATCAAAATAAGTTTAGCATCAACCCGATTCCCAGAACTCCTAAAGATAGACGTTGACTGTGGAAATTGTATCAAAGACACAGTCATTAAACCCGCCCAAAGATGTAAACAACCATGCATTAGCAGCGTATATTAGACGGAGGTGGTCCGACAGCCGATTAGTTCTATCAGGAGATACATGGCTCGTGTTGTCTGGAGTTCAACCATGCCTAGACGGTCAATACCGCAGTTCGATCACGTCCGCATTGTTACTTTGTGCCAGGAAGGGCTCTCAGCAAGGAAAGTGTCCAGGCCTCTCGGAGTGAACCAAAGCAATGTTGTTCGGACATGAAGGAGATGCAGAGAGACAGGAACTGTTGATGACATGCCTCGCTCAGGCCGACCAAGGGCTACTACTGCAGTGGATGAGCGCTACCTACGGATTATTAATGGGTATTAGAGGTACCGGTGTGTATAGCAGTCTGGACCACCACCTCTGAAGGTCTCGCTGTACGGTGGTACAACATGCAATGTGTGGTTTTCATGAGTTATAAAAAGGGCGGAAATGATGTTTATGTTGATCTCTATTCCAATTTCCTGTACAGGTTGCGGAGCTCTCGGAACCAAGGTAATGCAAAACTTTTTTTGATGTGTGTATATAACTACATGAAGAAAGTATGTTTTCAAATATGTTAATGCTCTGTCTCAAATTTGGTGACTGAAAGTACAGATAACATTTCTAGATGTGTGGTTTGTATGCTGTCAAGTTACACAACTTTAAAAAAATGCAAAAATTGTGAGGAGTACATACTGTCTTTTTCCTTGTACTTCATTAGTTACAATGGGGCTAGGTGTGTAACACGTCCTCAGATCAGAGACAGCAGGTGATCTGTCATCACGAAAAGGGTAATTCAGACATAGGAACTACACGCTTGTTCCACATATCCCGCTCTTCCGTCGGTTACTTCATATACTGATACGGAAATGAAGACCGAATCTGTTGATTGCCACAAAAGCACCAGCTACGGAACCTTAGTGCCAGAAAACAGCGCCTCGCATTGTGTATCGCAAAGGAAAATCCTAGCCACCTAAAATACCAACTAATATCGAGGAGTCTCGAAAGAATATTAGCCCAGAGGCAATATGGAGGTTGCAATGCTATAGCAACCGAGTAAGGCGAAAAAAGCCCTGTACTAGCGATGTTAAGTGTAAGGGAAGGTTGGACTAGTCAAAAAGCTGCGTTATTACAGACACTTACTCACGAGGAGATGTTATATTTGCGAGCGAAAGGAAATTTAATTTCTGTGAATCAAATAGTACTATATGCCTGTGCCGCTAGGTGAAAAAATAGTTGCAAAAGAAACATATTCAAATTTTGGAAGAGTATTGTATGAGAGCATTTATCTTTGGTTGTGTGGATGAATTTACAGCTACTGACTATAACAAGGGAACAGAGTTAATCTCGTTATATTAAAGAACATTATTCTGAAAAACGGACATGGTGACAACGTTCACTTTCTATTAAGACACTCTTCGAAATATAACATGGCCTACAGTTACTATATACCTACCCTAAAGCTGCTGAAAGATTCCACGAACTTCAGATCTCGCTTCAGTTGAGGCTTTATTGGAGACTCTGTATAGAATAATTGGATAGAGTCCAGTTTTGTACAGACTGAATCTAAAGGCTACTCAACATTTTACTCGAATGGGCCGAAAGATCATGATAAACTATCTTAACTTTCACAATAAGTTATCCTGAGGAAGGGATACAACATGAGTTACTAAGAATTTTTTTATTGCTATAAGCTGACGCCTTTTATTTGTTTGTAGGGAGGTGGTGGGTAAATATTGAAGTGGCAATGGTTTAACTTATGTTGGATTTTGCATTCCTTATCTTATACGTATCTTTAGCAAATGACTTGTGTAGAATAAACAGGGTCATAATGCCAAACTAAAATTTTTTAATTTATTCATTTATTTATTCATAATCGCGTGAAAAGACTATTATGAACATCAGGGCTGAATGGGTAGCAGGTAGAGGCAACGTACACAGGAGATAACTTATTAAACACATGTAGAGCACATTATTCAATAGTTTTCGATCCTTAATGCCTCTGCGTGACTGCCAAACACACACACGCGCGCACACACACACACACACACACACACACACACACACACACACACACACACACTCTTCGAACCATAAAATGTATCGACTGTGGTAAGTCTACGAACATGTTATTCTGTTCTTCACACTTGTCTCACAAAAATCAAATTTTAGACTGTTTTAAAAATTTAACAATTCGTGTAGTGACTAATAAACATTTTTACCTCTTTTTCATCTTCTAACACAGTGAAGAGGTGGTCGATTGACTTTGTACCATACAATGTTGTTTTATGCTTTGGTACCTACACGGAGAGTTCTGAAAGACTATTTGATTTTCCACCACTCCTTTTTGGACGAACCAATGGAGATTTTTAGATTGTCTTCATTTGTTAGTCGACCAAATAAATTATGTCCCGTAGTATTTTCTGAACGCCTATTTCCACTGTGGGCCCTGTTAAACGAGTGACTTTATATACTCTTCTGAACCGCTGACATGACGTACAAGCCCGTTTCACTCAGAGCCAAAACAACACTTATTAACGGAAGTATGATCATATGGCGCATCAAACGAAATTTATAGTTGGAATAAAGATTGCTTGGTGCAGATGATACAGCATGTTATCTTGGATGAATTTGCGTTGTATATTAATGATCCGGTAGACCTCAGACATTTTGCAGATGACGTAGTGATGTAAAATAAAGAAAAATATGGAAAAAAAGCCGTACAAATGTCCAGTCAGCTCTTCATAATATTCCTGAGTGGTGCAAATATTAGCAACTTGCTTTAAATGTTTACAAATATAAAACTGTGGAGTTAACAAAAGGCATAAACATAGTAACCTATGACTGAAATAAGAATGAGTCATAATTGGAGTGAGTTGCCTCGTACAAATACCTAGGTGTTACAGTTTGTGAGTATACAAGATGGAATAACACACAGGCTCAGTCGTAGGTAAGACAGGTGGTAGGCTCTAGATACTGAAAAAATGAGCTTGTCGGAGAAGGAGACTGCTTACAAAACACTCGTGCAATCCATTCTAGAGTACAGCTGAAGTGTGTGGGGCTCGTACTATATAGGACTAAAAGGGTATGTTGAAAGTATATACAGAAGGGCCCACGAATAGTCAAAGTTTGTTTGACCCTCGGGAGAGCGTCACAGACCTGCTGAAAAACCTTAACCAGCAGAGATTTGAAGAAATAAGTCAACTGTCCCCAGAAAACATACTTAGATAGCTCAAGAACTAGTATCAAGTGGGGAACCGAGGAGTATACTGTAACCCCCTACGTAAGATAAGACTAATTACAGTGTGCACGGAGACATCTGAGCAGTCATTCTTCCCGTGCTCCATTCATGAATGAGACGGGAGAAATGCTGATACGGGGTAGTATGGCAAATACTTCTGCCGAGCACTTCACTGCGGTTCGCAAAGTACGGATACAGGTGTTAACTGTACGCACATAGAGAAAAACTCTAAAACTCGTCTTCGTCAATGATTGTCTAAAAGTCACCTTATCTCCTTCCTTCTGGAGCTGAGCTACTTCAGCTATTGACGCTAATGCACGGAGAGGAGTAAGGCTGCGTCCACAATGGTGGTCTGTGCTGGAAGGTCAATGAACAGAAGTGAGCAGGAGCAGCTTTGTGAGTGGCGTAGGCGGGCGGCGTCTCAAGGTCAGGTTCAACAGCCCCGCAGCCATACGGCCCACGTTTCGCCTCAGCGGGCACTAGCACCTCGTGCAGACCACTACATTCTGCTGCCAACGCCGCGAATCGCCTGCTCATAGGCTACCGCAAGGAATCTGCAGTACACAGTTTTTATTCATTACGGAATCTCGTACGCTTCTAGCAGTGATTTCCCTTGCTTCTGCATCACTAATCGTTTATCCAGTTGTAGCATTGCGAGGTTAATTGCAGTGAGCCAGTAATACGGCTTTAGCAACTCTCCTGCAACCTACGTCTGGCTGGCAATTTGAAAGCCTTGCTACCTCCTCCCCACGCGCCAAGACAAATTTCTGCGGAAGCTCGTGCGCCTAATCTTGTTTCTGTTATCAATAGGAAGGAATACGATGATAAGCGAAATATGCTCGAACTTGGAGCGTCGCATTTTGGATCTACTTTGGATCTATTTCTAATTTGTATGTACGCCTTCTCCGCCAAATAGAATGCTGTCACCAGCAGGTTATCTTAGAACTGTGAATTTCGTTTGCTCTCATTACAGGTACAACTCGTCTGTTTCGCTATGAAACCCAACATGGTACAGTGTAATCACCACCAAACACGTACTTTGTTTGGTACTAAAACGATAATTGTATAACAACGTGAGTCTAAAAGGCGCGAAAGTCTTTCTAATTTGCACAAACTGAAAAAGAGCAGCACATTTAGTGCTAAATAGAGGTAGTTAACTGATCCCGGAAAATGTTTGTAGGGACGATCCCGGCTCGTTTGCGAGTGTGAATGTGAGAGTATTTTCGGCTGCGAAACTACTGACCGATTGAACAACGAGAACTCGCCCTTCCACCATCTTGTACAAACAGGTGCTAATCAGTCCTATGCTTACCTACAATATCTTACTTTTCCCAACACAAATTCTTTACTAACTCATTTAAAATTTCTCTCTCCTCATTCATATCGAACTTATTGTAATATCTAAGTTAGACCACACCAACGTTTCTCCCAAATTACTAATTCTGAAACCATACTAACGATACGCTTTCATATTCTCAACATCTACTCTTCACTGAACTTAAATTGCGTCATCTTATTCGCAGAACGAAGGAACGACGCGTCTGTGTGGGGAAGGACAGGGAATGGCCGTAAGAAGGAGCAGCTTTGTGATTGGCTCCATCCTACCAATACCACCACGTCCTTTCCCAATCTCCTCTCGTCTTCTTGTCATATCTACATCTCGGATCGGCATTCATAGCTATGAGCGGAAGCAAAAATTTCTTGGCCAGGTGCAGGACCATTGTCTGTAGGACAAAAGTGCGCTTATTTTTTTTATACAGTACCCTTTTAGGTAAGGTTTTCCAGTTTTCCGATGAGTAAGTTCTAGACGTCAACTGATGTTCTGGAACATATGAGAAATACCCGTGTAAGGCAGCCATAATCTTTTAATTGGACTCAAAACATTTTCCAGTGACAAAATTTCTTTCACTTTGGGAATATAAGCAAATCAGAGAGAGTCAAATCTGATGAATAAGAATGTTGTAATAAAAATTTGTAATTAAAATTTCTCAGTTCCCCAAAACATCTTTCATTGTCATTAAAATTATTCCTTTCTTTTTGAGTCAACTTTTCTTCTTGCGTATTTTTTCATCTAAATGGCATTCGCAATTTCTTGCTTCAGCCTTTTCAACGTAACCTAAGAGGTACTGTATTTCTGTCACAGAAAATCCTTACTCTTACGTTTCTGACTGATGATAAAGTATCAGCCACATGATAGCTCCTTCTCTCCAGACGCGTTTTTCTTACAACATGTTCCTGATGTTTCTTCACACATGTACGGAAATCAATCATGAGAGTTTCTTCTGAAGCAGCAGATAATGACAGTCTGTGCATAAATATGATTAAAACCGTTGTAGTACTATTTTTACAATTCTCAAAGACGGATTCAAACTCTCTCTTGTTAGTAGTACATATCCCACTGAATGGAAGCAAAGCCTAATTCAACTAGTACCCAAGAACGGTAATCCAAAACCACCAGCCGACTATAGGCCGATTAACGTATTACACGCAACATCTAAAGCCTTGGAGTACATTGTTGATAAGCAGCTGACGGAATTCCTTGAAAGTTACAACAGTCAACGAAAATCAGACAGGCTTCCAAAAACACCATAATGCAGTAATTGTATTAATTAAAGTAAGTAACGACATCAAACATGCCATGGGTAAACATGATTCATCCATTTTAATACTGTTTTGTATCAGCAAGGCTTTTGATACTATTGATTTAGATATATTGCTTATTAAAATGAATTAGCTCAGTTCCTGGAACAGAGCGATACTATGTTTCGATAGCTAACTGAAAAACAGATGTCATTGAGACACCTATAGATTCTAGAAGTCAACATGGAAATATGTGCTCTCTGAAGTCCCATAGGGTCCCATCCTTGGTATACTGCTCTTGTTGTTGTATGTCAATGCTATTTTCTTTGTGCACGACTCTTGCAACTACCATTTATATGCTGGCGATGTCCAGTTGCACCTAAGCGCCCGGTGCGAATAACGATCTTAGATCAGCATCACGCTGGACGCAAAACATGGGTCTTAAGCAAAAACCAAAGAAGTCACAGGTCAACCTCATATCACACCGAAAGTTGATCAGTGGACATTTTTGTGAAATAGTTCATCCAATACTTCGCAGCTGTATTCAACTAATGTTTCAAAAAACAGTAAAAAAACTTAGGCATAATCTTGGATGAGCATCTAAATTTCGAAGAATAAACTGTTGGCTCATTCAGGAAATCTGTCTGGAGACAACATACAATTCAAAACTTTAGAAAAATATTTCCACCACAAAAAAATCCCGTCTTTAGTTCCGCCAGATATTTACTACTGTGGTGTAGTTCAACATGGCATATATAGTGACACGAGGTAGTTTTGAAAGTTTGAGTAAGATACATGTGTAACATTCGGTTGTTTGAACGTATTAGTCTTTCGTATATTCAGCTGGGTGAGATGTGAGAGGATAGGCAGCGCCACTTTCACATGCTGTGTTTAGTTTATACTGTGTTTACTTCTTAGTCACTGCTGTATTCAGTACCTCTTCTCACATATCAAACACCTATCATCATTCCACAGCTGCAGTACCAGTACGGATACATCTTGGCTGTACATCTGTATAATACTCTATCTCCTTCTTCATTGCAGTGAACAAATTGGCCTGTAACCGGCGTCTTGTCCAGCACTGTTCTGCAGTCAGGGGGAGATTAAAGATTTACCTCTTATCATCGGTGTAACTTCCCTATCGGCATATTATGACTGTCAGATTGTAAACTTTCCACGCTTTTATCATCCCCTTCTGTTTCTGTTTTCTTGTTTCCATCTCATGTGCTAATCTCAGGCCACTACTCCCCACTCTTCTCCTGTCCTGTCAACTTCTACCCCACATTGATTCCTTTGGTGTTGCTGTCACGCCTTTCTGTTAGGTTTTACTACTCACTTGGCAAGAGCAGACTGAGGAAATTGCTTAATGTTGATAAGAATGACATTTCTTAAAATCCACAAGTTCATTACTATACATGTTGTTATAATCATCTTAGCTACAACTCTAAATACTCGTACATTGGGATGACTACAAGAAATTTTAACACCCAGTACACAGAACATGTAAGGACACTGAAGAGCGAATGTACCCACTGCTCATATGCTGAACATCTAATAAAAGAAAATCGTCATCACACTGGGGTAAAAACCAACATGGTAGTCTTAAACCATAACAAAAAGAGAAAGGGAATGCTCACTCTAAAGGGAGAATATTTCATAAAAAGGCCATAAATAAAAAAATAAAAGTAAAATATTATCAATGATCAAAAGAGCAACAACAGAAGACCAATATTCAAGCTAATTCACAGTTTAACATAAAATAAATTAAAAAAACTAATTAAATAAATAAATAAAAATTCACACACGCTCACGCACAGACTGTGCCCCACTGCTCACTTTTCTTCCATACCCATCCTGATACCCCACACCACTGTCCTAGGATCCCTCAGTCAGTCCCCATGATTCCTCAGTCAGCTCTGAAGCCTGTGACCAAGAGCAGTGCAAGCATGAGTAGTTTCCTGTAGTGTAAATTACATGCAAAGAAATATTTACTGGAAGAGATCTATACCGTGTATATTTAGCACATACAGGACAAAAAATGGCTGCATGAACAGGATACAAAAATGAATCTAAGTAAAAAACAGAAACATATAATTGTAAACAAAAATCGCTTGATCTACACAAATTGCAAAAGAATCACGACAAATCTCACATCAAAGTATGTACAACTAAATAATTTTATATGTGTTATAGATCACTCAAAACGCCTATCATGAACAAGTGGAACATGTCTGGTACTCAAGATTAAATTTCAGTTCGAAAGAATGGAAATTTTCTTATCTTTATGATAAATATAATTGGCGTTATTATTACTATCTTTATATATTGCACATGTTCTACACAAACTAGAGTTGGTTCACAAAAGATGTCTGGTTAGATTAATAGTTCGTCTGAAGGGACTAGTTTTGCCAGGTGAAATTAGTGCATAAATTAATAAAAATGATTTCCACTTCACCTCTTTTGGTAGAAAACGGTTCAAACATCGCTGGAGAATTTGCTGTTAGTCAGCAGATCATAAATGTAGCAATAATAGAATGTTTCATACCTGGAGGAAAATAGATATATTAAAAACTTAAGTACACAGGGTTAATGTTCCAGCATAATATTTATTTGGTAGTTCATTATAAAGAGGCTTTCGGCTTTCTCGGCCATACTCAAAAAAATTAATACTAAACAGATAGTCCACACAACATCAGCAAGAGTCCATAGCTGCACAGAGATTGTTTTGAAAGATATGTGACATTTTATGACTATATATCGATACAAAAACACGAGCATGAAGAAATTCACAAAAAAGCTCAGAACAAATAAATATTATTACTTTATACTCAAAGATTAAAAGTATTGGGATGTATGAGCCAAAAACATTGCACAAGTAATGGCACAGACTACTAGATTATATGGACAAACTGGTGAATGTGATGAACAGACTAAAAAAAGGAGAGGGAGTGGAGGAGTACTACAGGCCAAAAGTAATAGGGAAAAGTCTGTATCAGTGCACATTGCGGGTTGCCTACATCAGGGGCAACCATACATTCAAGGGCAAACATATTTTTCTCTTTTGATAGATGGGTCCTTAACCTGTTGTTCTCCTAAGTGGATTGTAGCCTCCTGGGGAAAATCCATCCTTCCAAGAAACGTTCCACCCCTCCCCCTCCTCCTCCCCCTCCCCTTCCTCCCCCTCCTCTGGGAACTCCTCTTGCCAATATAAATAGACTTCCAGACCTGAGTTATTCGAATAGCCCCCTCCCACTTTATCAATGTGACTGACTAATTAATTAAATTAATGAATTAATTGACCACTCACTCTCTGGGACATCCCCCAGCCCTCCCCCTCCCCTGCTCTACCTGGAAATCGACAGGAAAAAGATTCAGTTAACTGGCCATTTGCTGGAAGATTGATTGCAGAGTATAGAACATTGTTTAAAGAATTTCTGGTAGACAAGGCAATCTATCGAATATTGTTTATTTAAACAATTTATAGGACACAAGATGGTGTATGGAATACAGTTTCTTTATTTATTTAAAGAATTTGGCAGGAAAACGATTGCAATGCATGGACTATTATTTAAACAATTTTCTGGTAGACAATGCAATGGATGGAACATTGTTTATTTAAACAGCTTATGGGATACAAGGCAGTGTTTGTAATATAGTTTATTCATTTATTTAAAGAATTTGTTGGGAAATTGACTTCAGTGTATGGAACAGTGTTCAAGGTGGTGTTTGGAATATAGTTTATTTAAAGAATTTTTCAGGATTGCAGAATATTTAAACAATTGCGGATCTTTACATTCCAATCGGATCACGAAACAAGTAATTACGCTGTTACAGATCGCTTAAACTTATCTGGAAAAATTTCTCACGTCTCGTCACCCGTGCAGGTTACATGGAGTCGGGGTCCGCCTGGGGGCTAGGTAGGACCAGCGAGCTCGGCGCACCACTATCGGCTGTCGGCTGCCACGCAACTCTGTGAAGTACCACGCTAACCCCCGGAACAAAAGCACACATCCTTTCGGCATCCACTGCCATCTCAAATGGTCATGTCCTGTTGCTGCATGTATGAACTAACCTGTCAGATACCAGTGCATGCGAGACTCCTACCTTCGAAAGCAAATGCCTGACTGAGAATCGGTCTAGAAATACTGCTGAAGTCAATAAATAATTAATTCCCTGTCACATGATCGTGATTAGGAGATATAAGGTGGACACAGTGGCTCTTTCACATACAAATTGATGATGTCACCAAACTAGTAGCAGGCTGACTTGAAATACACTATGACATAGGAACTAGCATGGAATATTTCAATAATTACACTTTTTCATTCCACCATGGTTCCTAAATTGCCCCAGCCTTCCTTGCGCACTTTCTTTGTAGTACACTTGCTGTTGAACAGGAACTGCTTCAGGAGTTATTAAATCTGGTGTTAGTCAATGTGCGGAATATTGTGAAACACACGCATATCTGGAAGATGTCACAACACTCTGCAAATGTTGCTTCAGAAGATGTGCCACAGGAAATATGAACGAAATCGTTAATATTGGCATTTAAACAGTTTGCTAATTTGGTTCACACACACACACACACAGATTTTTAAACTACTCAAACTAAAAAGATCGAAATAACATAGTAGCTTGCATGCATAATCAACAATAGTGTTATGTTTTTGAGAGAAATTTCATTAAATAATCCAAACATATACCTATTTGACATCACAACTGGGAGCAGTGATGTATAAAATTATAGCTGGAATCTCAAATTTCGATGTGTATTTATAGTGCCACGGTTACTGAATTTCCAGCCACTACAGGGCTGATAAGTATATTTTTTTAAAAGTACTATAGAATTCCTAAGGTGATTGATTTTCTCAGTTACATCAGGACAGAGAAAGAGAGAGGAAAGGGTCTATCATGTGATAGGATAGTAACAACAACAACAACAACAACAAAAAATACCACAATGATGTATTGAGAAACATGATCCATTCATTGCTAGATGTCTGAGATGACTGAAAACACTCGTACATACCACACACTCACCTTCTGGATGTCCATACGCAGCACGCCGTTGGCACATCACCAACGCACAGAAGCACGAGAGACCATAGGCGTAATTGGATTCCATGGCCGAAACTGTGTAAGCACATGTCAGCCAGAGAGAGAGAGAGGACCACTAGCTGTGGAGGGACTCCAGGAATAGCGGAGTAGTGGGAATTCGAATGCTATCAATACTCCCATCGCCAAAACTTGTATTCGATATTGAACAGCTAAATTTTCCACAGAGTATACTCGCAACACACACATCCGCTTCTATCGCTGCTCATCCAGCACAGTGGTCACTTTGCTAGTCTCTGCTGCCAGAGGCAAGAGCAGACGGGATGGTACATTGTTTGTACGTAACTGCCTGTCACAGGCTGAGCTAATGTGTTACTTCTGGTCACTGACTCCTCGAGACTACCCCTGCAGCCTGCCATGGTGCACTGCGAAACAAGCATCTGCGGCTTGGATGTACACGGTAGTTCTAACCAATCCCACCCTGACATAGACTCCCCCCTCCCCCCGTCGGTTTAAAAAAATCCACTTTACCCAATCCAAGACAGCGATGTCAGACTGGAATATTAAACTAATTTTTGGATCATGACAGAGTGCTAAGTTCTACCTCTGTCACAGGATGCCTCCTCACTTTTTAACTCCCTTAAAGTAACCAAATGCATCGCCACATATGAAGTTCCTTAAGGTAACAGTATAGAGAAGTTTTAAATACGTTGTTTATACTAACAATCAGTTTATAAATCCGGTAATACATCTGATGTTATTACGATGGTCGTCTATCGCTGTGTAGGTGGGGGTTCAAATTTCGTTAAAAGATATTACTGCAACGAAAAAAAAAAAACCATTTCCCACTCCAAATAAGAAATTATATCCACAGTACCATAGCCATTGCTTTCACCCACCAGGTGACACCTCATTAATGTGAAACTGATAGGCTAATTAATTACATTGATCACGAGGGTTACTTTGCATGGCGAGTATTCTTTTTCTTTCACAGTCGCATTACACTCACCAGGTAGCTCAAATGGGAATCCCTGGAGTGAAGACGATGCTCTTCTAGATGAATGCTATTGAGAACCAGTTGAAACTGACCGCAGAAGGATTCTGCAGAAGGCAACATACACTACTGGCCATTAAAATTGCTACATCAAGACGAAATGCAGATGATAAATGGGTATTCATTGGACAAATATATTATACTAGAACAGACATGTGACTACATTTTCACGCAGTTTGGGTGCATAGATCCTGAGAAATCAGTACCCAGAACAACCACTTCTGGCCGTAATAACTGAGCATAGAGTCAAACAGAGCTTGGATGGCGTGTACAGGTACAGCTGCTCATGCAGCTTCAACACGATACCACAGTCCATCAAGAGTAGAGACTGCCGTATTGTGACGGACGAGCCAGTTGCTCGGCCACCATTGATCAGACGTTTTCGGTTGGTGAGAGATCTGGAGAATGTGCTGGCCAGGGCAGCAGTCTAACATTTTCTGTATCCAGAAAGGCCTGTACAGGACCTGCAGCATGCGGTCGTGCATTATCCTGCTGAAATGTGGGGTTTCACAGGGATCGAATGAAGGGTAGAGCCATGGGTCGTAACACATCTGAAATGTAACGTGCACTGTTAAAAGTGCCGTCAATGCGAACAAGAGGTGACCGAGAAGTGTAACCAGTGGCACCCCATGCCATCACGCCGGGTGATACGCCAGTATGGCGATGACGAATACACGCTTCCAATGTGCGTTCACCGTGATGTCGCCAAACACGGATGCGACCCTCATGATGCTGTAAACAGAACCTGGATTCATCCGAAAAAATGACGTTTTGCCATTCGTGCACCCAGGTTCGTCGTTGAGAACACCATTGCAGGCGCTCCTGTCTGTGATGCAGCGTCAAGGGTAACCGCAGCTGATAGTCCATGCTGCATCAAAAGACGTCGAACTGTTCGTGCAGATGGTTGTTGTCTTGCAAACGTCCACATCTGTTGACTCAGGGATCGAGACGTGGCTGCACGATCCGTTACAGCCATGCGGATAAGATGCCTGTCATTTCCACTGCTAGTGATACGAGGCCGTTGGGATCCTGCACGGCGTTCCGGCGTTCCGTATTACCCTCCTGAACCCACCGATTCCATATCCTGCTAACAGTCATTGGATCTCGACCAACAATGTCTCGAGCAGCAATGTCACGATACGATAAACCGCAATCGCAATAGGCTACAATCCGACCTTAATCAAAGTCGTTAACGTGATGGTACGCACTTCTCCTCCTTACACGAGGCATCACAACAACATTTCACCAGGCAATGCCGGTCATCTGCTGTTTGTGTATGAGAAATCGATTGGAAACTTTCCTCATATGAGCACGTTGTAGGCGTCGCCACCGGCGCCAGCCTTGTGTGAATGCTCTGAGAAGCTAATCATTTGCATATCACAGCATCTTCTTCCTGTCGGTTAAATATCGCGTCTGTAGCACGTCTTCTTCGTGGTGTACCAATTTTAATGGCCAGTAGTGTACATTTCACGTAAAGGCCAGAAGTCAGAGAGCGCTATGTCCACCACCTTCTGCAAGCAACGGAGTAACAGAATGAACTGAGTTAATGAAACAGGACCATCTTTTGACCACTCGGCGGAAATGATGACATTTTGTCATAGCTCTGTCAATCGTGCACGATGTGTGAGGCCAGCGCCAAACGATGCTTTCTCCTGCAACATGACGTAGTAGAAACGATAGTACAACCAGTTACAGTGACGTTTCTTATCAGGAAAATTAGGAAGACTCCACATGATACAGGAACTGGAAGCAGAATGAGGATTTGGCTACTGCATTGCAGTCCGTCTCCAATTTACATACAGGTACTGCAGTCTGAAGGAGATCTGCATCTTTCAGGATGCATTCATGTCTGTAGCCCAACATTCTGCAACTCCTCCTTATTTTGTACCATCCAACAGAGAAAAAATTACCATCTATAAAAACTCTGCTAACGTCATCTGCTAGAGAACTTGATAAGATCTTTACTGCCCCCCTGTCGAAAGCAAATACAATGTGTGTGCTGGCATAGAGCATATGTGGCGATCCTATTAAATATACAGATATTCGTTTATTGGAGCTGGTGACCAGTGATCGAAAGCACTTCCACAGATCAGTGTAAAGTTTCTTCACCTGTACTGTAGGAGGCCCATGACCCACAGACCATCATTCCAGGAGAGGGTCCCTATTTTGTTGTTTGATATATTGTTTTTTTCCCCTGTAACACATCCAACCAGTGGATGACTAAAGCTACATACACCCCATCATTTTGTTTTTTCCACCACGACTTCGAGGTTTGTGTCAGGTGCTAAATCGACATTAACACATTTTGATCTATTGGCTCTCACAGAAAACTCGACATCGCATGGTGTAAATTATGCTGCTGCTGGTGCCACAACACACACAGGATGATTGAAATAACAGACAGAATCAGTGTTTCTTATTGACAAAAATGCAGAAGACATCACAATATATGAAAACTGGAATAGTTTTACGGCATTGTAGAGTATTTTCAAACAGCTGTCCGGATGTGACCGATGAACTCTACATTTAAACTCTTCTGCCACAGCGAAGTGTTAGCAGATATCTTAGTCTTCTGTTTCGACTGATTCCTCACACTGCACTCACATATACGATCACTGTTTTGTGCAGGACATTACCGGGAGGAGTTGCTCCCACCAAGACACTCTATATCACAAAGAAGCAGCATCAGTCAATCATTATGTTGTAACCAACAGCATACTGGTGAACGAATGTGATGCAAAAGACACTGCCAATATCGCACAATGTACTGTAATAAGCACCTCAGTTGATAGTGCGATCAATTTTAGCAGTTTTACCAGTTTTTACGTAATTTCAGCGCTGACCAGGAACACGATACCATCCTTCCCAATTTCGGTATCATCACTAAATCACTCTCCACTACTTTGCGAGTACAATACAGCAGATCGTGAATATACATAGATGGCTATACAGTACAGTACGTCCATTCATGGTTAATTATTGAACATATATAGCAAAGTATACCAGACAGTGTCCTATACCAATCCACACATTTCTAGCACTTCAGTCATAGTGCGTAACTTACGATTACTATTGCCCATCTTTCCCTGTGTGGATGGGAGTCACAGAGCATTCTAGGATTCTTAGGATAAAGCTGGAAATTGAAAGATCTCCCATCATTATCTTTGAGCAACCCTACCCGCAGCGCTGTCACCGACTTAATTTGCAGCTGATCAGAAGTAGGAGGGCACTATATGCGCTACAGTCCACATCTCGTGAAGGAACAGAGTGGGTCGAGTCTGCAACTACTGTTCAGTGAAGACTTTTCCACACCAATCATACTCACGGCGCCCAACCAAGTGCACAAGATCTCTTCAGATGCGCGCATGTCCAAGATGTAAGCACCCCTTATTGGTGTTTAGTAGATACGAGAGTGTTGTGATAACAGACGATTAATAAGAAACATGTGGTTTTATGCATGATTTCGCTCCATGCGGACGGAGTATGAGACATTTTACGTAAATGTCAGTTTTAAAATACTGTTCTGGTGTTTGGTGTCCATAACAAGAAGAAAACGGAAAGAGAGAAATGATCGTGGAACATAAATACATTCCAAAGGCTAAATGATTCTGCACTTATACAAGCTATAATGCTGGAGCGGTGCATTTTCCGATCTACTAGTCGTGTGGAACGCAACGCTGTCAGTATTCCAATGTAAGAAATATAGTTCCGTTCCATGATATATATTTTCCCTACAAGTTTCTCTACACCAAAGTATGGTGACAAACTGTAAAGTGATAAAACTACTACCTTGCACATCAAAGAAAACATCGATTCTGCGTAACACTACGCCTGCTGTTTACGAAGTTCAAGCCAGATTCCGGTCCAGAAATTATGATATGTGCACAACAGACCTATAAAATGATCGTTGGCAGCTGAAAATGCATACGAAAAAACACTGACATCTTACGAGGAAATAAACATCACGATCAGTTGCCAGAGGATGCCGCATCTCTAGAACTACTCCTCTTTGCACTATTAAGTCTGTTCTCCTCCTCCAGAAGACACAATTTAATTGATTTTGCTCAGTACTCATTTCATAGTCTTTTTCTCTAATTTTATGAATTCTCAGTCACTTTCTATAATTTTACTAGGTTTTCGTGATTTTACACACTTCGTCGTATTTCCCTCAATTTTTACATATTTCACAGTAATTTTTCGTGATTATACCAGGTTTTCCTTGAATTTTTCCAATATTACGCCATTTCTCGTATTATTTCCGGGGTTTCCATGTGTAATATGTATTGCTGGCGTACCCACGTGCTTTTTGATTTTATGTGAGAACATTTGCTCATCTTGTGCCCCAACGTGCTAAAAAACCTTAAGACTGGCCCACTACCCGATGATGCACATGCATGTATTTTGGATACGACGAACATGAAAAGTATAGTAACGATCACTTTGTACCTATATGAAACTGAAGACGCGTTGTATATACAGTATGTGTCAGAGGAATGGAGTACTTCACGTACATCTTCGTTCGTCTTGAGGAGGGTGTTTAATACAGGTTTTCTATCGATGACCATGATTCATCACATATGTGTTGGAAGCACTCTGCTGACAGTGATGTGGAGATGTTTGCTGTTAACGATTGCAGGTAGATAGCGCTCTGAGTCACACAGTTGTGTACAAGTTTATCGCAAGTTATACCACACAACTGATGCACCCTGAGAGACCAATGGAAAAAAATCGTAATTTCGCGACAAGTGACAAGCAGAAACATCTTCTCTCTAGAATGCATTATCAATCTACCATTAAATCGTATGTCGTTACAGCCCCTCTCAATTTCTCACTGCATCTACTTTCTATCATTCTTTAATGCAGATCCATGTCAATTTAGAGGCAGATGGTTCTTTTCTCCACGAAAGCATCAAAGGCAGCAGTCATCTTGCACGTATCACTATTTCCTCAATAGCCATACAGCAACGTGTTCTTAAAAAACAATGCAGCAACTGTTTTGTAAGGATGTGTTAGATGACATTACATGGTTGGTGGAGGGTAGAGAAGCACATTGTAAATACTGATTTAAGGTATTGAAACACCTAACTAGACTTGCACAGAGGCAGAACGTGATCCACTCTGTATATGTATATTGGAGTCACCCCAGCTGCTAATACAGCGCTCTTTAGCTAAGGACGTTTAATAAAAATTTACAAGCTGGTTGGCGATAACTTTGGGGTCACACCTGCTCTTGTGATCCGACATATACGCGTTACGTCTGGAGGCGTGTTCTGTGTCCGAAGTAGCATCAACTAGCGGAAGGACTGGGTTATGGATGCCATCTGCCACATGCGCACAGACGCAGACATACTGAAAACAGAGCAAAGGCACTACAACAGTAGAAAATGTGGTTGGAGGTGCCTGGATGCCATCGAGTACAGCGCTATACTATACCGTCCAATCAGAAAAATAGTGCATTTGCGCTAGGTGTTGACAACTGTACTACATTTAAAAGCAAATTTTAGAACACGTGGCGAGATGTGATGTCATGATCACATGGCAGAAGTGACGTAACATTGAAAAAAAGAACGAAAAATGACGGAAAATACGTATAAACTGAGGGAAAGAGGCCAAAATACAGGGGGAATTAAAGGGGAATGAGGGAGTACTTGCATGTCTTTTGCTTGGTGTGGCAAAATTCTTGTACATGAGAACGAGCATGCGACAGCATGAGGAATATGGGAAAAAGTTTACGTGGAAGCACTGGAAACCAAGCAAACAGCCATTTCTCGTCAACAGCGATAAGACGGCTGAAATAGAATGTTTATGGTGGATGACTACCAAATGTGGAGTAATAAATTTATATATGTCGGATGACAGGCTCAAGTGTGACCCCAAAGTTATCGGCAACCGCCTTATACATTTTCATAAAGTGCCCTTAGCTAAAGAGCGTTGTATTACCAGCTGGGATGACTGCAATATACAACTACAGAATGTATCTCCTGTTTGACCCTGTGCAAGACTGTTTAGTTGTTTTAAACCTAAAATCTTTATTTACGATGTACTTCTCTCTACTGACCAATCGCAACCATGCAGTGCTACCTAACAAATACCGTAAAGAACAAAGACTCTATAGTTTTGTAGCAACATTCTGCTGTATTTCTATTGAGGTAATAGTGATACACGCAAGCTGACTGTTTTCTTTGATGCTTTCGTCGAAAATAGAACCATTTGCGTCTAAATTAACACGAATCTGCGTTAAAGGATGGTAGCAAGTAGATGGAGTGATTGGCTTAGAGAGTTTGTAAAGAGGTATTCCTTAATGGTACATTCTCGATGCATTATAGAGAGCGGAAGGTGTTGCTGCTGGTCATTTCTCACGCATTTAATAATTTTTTTCCATTTTTCTCCCGGGGTGCATCAGTTATATGGTATAAATTGCGGTCGACTTGTACAGAACTGTGTGCTCTGTGTTGCGCTATCTACCATCAATAGCTAACAGCAAATGTCTCGACACCATTGTCAGCAGAGTGCTTCTACCACATGTGTGATAAATCACGTTCATCGACGGAAAACCTACACTGTGTGATCAAACGTATACGGACACCTCCAGAAACGAAGTTTTTTATATTTAGAGCACTGTTGTGCCACCTGTTGCCAGGTACTCCATATCAATAACCTCCGTAGTCATTAGACATCGTGAGAGAGCAGAATGGGGCGCTCCGCGGAAGTCACGGACTTCGAACGTGGTCAGGTGATAGGATGTCACTTGTGTCATAGGTCAGTACGCGAGATTTCCACACTCCTAAACATCCCTAGGCCCACTGTTTCCTATGTGTAATGGGCAGACATCTATCCAGACCATCCACAGGAATTTCAAACTGCATCAGGATCCACTGCAAGTACTATGGCAGTTAGGCGGGAGGTGAGAAAACTTGGATTTCATGGCCGAGCGGATGCTCTTAAGGCACACATCACGCCGGTAAACGCCAAACGATGCCTCACTTGTTGTAAGGAGCGTGAACATTGGACGACTGAACAGTGGATAAACGGTACACAATATGGTGATCCGATGGCAGAGTGTGGGTATGGCGAATGCCCAGTGAACGTCATCTGACAGCGTGTGTAGCGCCAACAGTAAAATTCGGAGGCAGAGCTACTATGGTGTGGTCGTATTTTTCATGGAGGGGGTTGCACCCCTTGTTGTTTTGCATGGCACTATCACAGCACAGGCCTACACTGATGTTTTAAGCAACTTCTTGCTTGCCACTGTTGAAGAGTAGTTCGCGGATGGCGACTGCATCTTTCAACACGATCGAGCACCTGTTCATAATGTACAGCCTGTGGCGGAGTGGTTACACGACAATAACATCCCTGTAATGGACTGGCCTGCACAAAGTCCTGACCTGAATCCAATAGAACACCTTTGGGATTTTTTGGAAAGCCGACTTCGTGGCATGCCTCACCGACCAGCATAGATACCACTCCTCAGTGCAGCATTCCACGAAGCGTGGACTGCCATTCCCCAAGAAACGACCAGCACCTGATTGAACATGTATGCCTGCGAGAGTGGAAGCGGTCATCAAGGCGAAGGGTGGACCAACACCATACCGAATTCAAGTATTACCGATGGAGGGCGTCACGAACTTGTAAGTCATTTTCAGCTGGGTGTCCAGATACTTTTGATCGCATAACGTATTTCAACTACTTCCTCTAGACGAACGAAGATGTATGTGAAGCACTCCATTTCTCTGTCATATCTTGAACATAAATCGAGTCTTCAGTTTTATATAGTACAAAGCGACTGTTACTATACTTTTCATGTTCGTCCTATCCAAAATGCATGCACGTGAGTCACTGGATAGAGGGCAAGTCGGCTGGTGTATAAGATTCACAAATATTCTAGTAGAAAATCAAACAATACTTGGGGATGTCACCAATATGACAATATACGTATGGAAAACTGTAAAAAATAAGAAAAAAGACATAATATCCGTAAAATTCAAGAAAAACCTGGTACAATCACGAAAAACTGAAGAGAAATGGGTGATAATTTAGGGAAATATGATGAAATATGTAAAATCGCAAAAACCTAGTAAAATTACAGAAATTGACTGGGAATCCCGCACAGAGGAATACAACCTAGCATCAGACCATGATTTCTCTGTGGATGAGGAAGATTACCAGGGACGGTGGTAAACTGTGATAAGACTGTTACATCTCCTCTGGCTGCTGATCGTGATGTTTATTTCCTCGTAAGATGTCACTGTTCCTTCTCATGCATTTTCAGCTGCCAACGATCATTTTATAGGACTGTTGTGCACATATCATAATTTCTGGACCGGAATCGGGCTTGAGCTTCGTAAACAGCAGGCGTAGTGTTACGCAGAATCGATGTTTTCTTTGATATGCAAGGTAGCAGTTTTATCACTTTACAGTATGTCACCACACTTTAACGAAGAAATTTGCAGGAATAATATATGTCATGGGCCGGAACTATATTTCTTACAATGGAATGACTAGTACATCGGAAACTGCACCGCTCCAGCATTATAGCCTGTTTAAGTGCAGAATCATTTAGCCTTTGATATGTGTTTATGTTCCATGATCATTTTTCTGTTTCCGTTACCTTCTTGGTATGGACACCAAACATCAGAACAATACTTTAAAACTGATAGCACAGTTGATTTATGTAAAATGTTTCATACTCCGTCCGTATGGAGCGAAATCATGCATAAAACCACATGTTTCTTATTAATCGTCTATTATCACAGCACTCTCGTATCTACTAAACACCAATAAGGGGTGCTTACCTCTGCGACATGAGCGCATCTGAAGAGATCTTATGCACTTGGTTGGGCGCCGTGAGTATGATTGGTGTGGAAAAGTCTTCACTGAACAGTAGTTGCAGACTCGACCCACACTGTTCCTTCACGAGATGTGGACTGTAGCGCATATAGTGCCCTCCTACTTCTGATCAGCTGTAGATTAAGTCGGTGACAGTGCAGGAAGGAGGATTGCTCAAAGACAATGCTGGGAGAGCTTTCAATCTCCAGCTTTATCCTAAGAATCCTAGAATGCTATGATTGAAGTGCTAGAAATGTGTGGATCGATATAGGACACTGTCTGGTATACTTTGATATTTATGTTCAAGAATTAACCATGAATTGACGTACTGTACTGTACAGTCATTTATCTACATTCACAATCTATTGAATTCTACTCGCAAAGTAGTAGAGAGTGGTTTAGCGATGATACAGAAATTGTGAAGCTTGGTTTCGTGTCATTGGTCAGCACTGAAAATACGTAAAAATTGGTAAAACCGCTAAAATTGATCGCACTGTCAACTGAGGTGCTTATTACAGTACATTGTCCCGTATTGACAGTGTCTTTTTCATCCCATTTGTCTGCTGGTAAGCTGTTGATTACCTCGTAATGATTGATTGATGCCACTTATTTGAGATAGATAGAGTCTTGGTGGAAATAACACCATCCAGGGTTGGCCTGCACAAAACAGTGAATGGTTGGGTGACAGAGAGTAATGCACCCTGAGAGACGGAGATCTTCAGACTGCAGTACGTGTATGTAGTTTGGTGATGCACCGCAATGCAGTAGAGAATTCCTTGTCCTTCTTCGAGTTCCAGTGTGATTTGGAGTCTTCCCATTTTTCCCAATAAGAAACACCACCAGCCGGCCGAAGTGGCCGTGCGGTTAAAGGCGCTGCAATCTGGAACCGCAAGACCGCTACGGTCGCAGGTTCGAATCCTGCCTCGGGCATGGATGTTTGTGATGTCCTTAGGTTAGTTAGGTTTAAGTAGTTCTAAGTTCTAGGGGACTAATGGCCTCAGCAGTTGAGTCCCATAGTGCTCAGAGCCATTTGAGCCAAACACCACCATAACTGCTCCTACTGTCTTTTCTAATACCTGGTGTTGCAGAAAAAACCCTCATTTGGCGTCTATCTTACACATTGTACTTAGTTGTCGGAGTTACGAAAACATATTCCCATTTCCACCGAGTGGTCAAAGCACGGTGCTGTCACATTAACTCAGGTCACCCTGTTTCGTCACGTGGTTGCAGAAGGTAGTAGATATAACACTATCTGACTTCTGTGCAGTTCCGACTTAAATTGGGACGATCACATGGACAAAGCTGCAGTGATGGCGGGGCAGAGGCTGAGGAACAGTTACACGATGCAGAGGGACTGTAATTGCTGGCCTGCACGCTGGAGTTTTGCTGCATGAGCTCATTAGGATATGGGTTCGAAGAAGGTGACTCGTTCTGAGGTATAAGAGTGGCAGAAATATGATTCACTAGTGTCTGTAATCGTTAAAAGACATCTCCACAGGATCAAACACAAACATGTAACTCAATGGCGACATTTGATTCTAAATTGCAGACAGCATTTCTACCAGAAAGTGTAACACTATCAGCGATCTTGTGGCTGCCTGTAGAAACAAGACAGCGTTTTATGCAGGGCGATGGTAACATAGTCGTCGTGACCGTGTTTTTAACAGTGCGGTCTTTATGCGAAATGTATGATGCCTATGGTAGAATCCTGTCACTCAAAAGAGAACAGTAGGTTTGCTCCTGAATGTACGTTTACCCCTGACGTAGGCAAACCGCAGCCCTACTGCTCCCATATGGTGTTCAGTAGTAGATATGGGATTTCACCTTTAGAACAGAATGGAATTTATTGTATTTCTAGCAATCAGAGTGGCAAAATTATAGGTAGGTTAATCAGGTAGGGCTATAACTCCTATACTAACTGAGCATGAATAGAAAGATTCCACTTTTGCTTAACATGCTCTGAAGGAATGTTATTCTTATGATATTAAATGTGATGTTCCCCATAGAGGAACTAAAGGCAGAGAATTAACATTATTCAAAATTCTGGCTATTAATAAGCAGCAGTCAGAGACTCCTGACGTTGCCCTTAACGTCCAAACACAGTTTCATGATTCACCCTTATTAATGTGGTAAAAGCCAGTTAATTTTTTTCTCAACATTAGATAATATGCTTCTTATAACTGTTCCACACCTACATTTCATAGACTCCTTTCTCCTCTCTGATTCCCGCCTCCTCCGTATTTTCGGTCTGTTCATCACATTCACCACTTTGTCGACATTACATGGTAGTCTGAGACGTTACTCACTTGTACAACGTTTTTGATTCTGCATTCCTACACATTTAATCTTTGAGTATAAAGTATTGTAGGATTTATTTATTCAGAGTTTCGCCGCGCGGGATTAGCCGAGCGGTCGAGGGCGCTTCAGTCATGGGCTGTGCGGCTGGCGCCGGCGGAGGTTAGAGTCCTCCCTCGGGCATGGGTGTGTGTGTGTGTGTTTGCCTTTAGGATAATTTAGGTTAAGTAGTGTGTGAGCTTAGGGACTGATGACGTTAACAGTCAAGTCCCATAAGATTTCACACACATTTGAACATTTTTTTCAGAGTTTCTTTGAGAATTTCATCTATACCATGTTTTGTGTCGATGTATAGTCATAAAATTCACATATCTTTCAAAAACCATCTCAGCACTGCTATTAACTCTCGCTGATGAGTAGAGTATCAATTTAGTATTACTTTGTAGTTCATAACGAACTACTTCGGCAATTTCGTTCACCATTAATTGTTGAATATTCACTTTCTTGATGTTTTCTTCTGTGGCTGTAGGTTTTTGACGGACAAGAGAAGAATGGTCATATTCCCTTCAACTTGCCAATTTATTACCGCTTAGAAGTAAAGTTGGCGACAAACCGCCCACTTACAGAATTTTGTGATATCACTCTATCCCAGTAATAACAAGTCAAACAAAAAAATGTTCACTGATTAAGAGGAAATTCGACTTACATTATTGTGCACTGTGTACCAACCCCATAGAAGGTAAATATCAATAACTAAACGGCATCTGCCTGGCAGATGGGCAAATTTTCTCCATGCAATAATAAATTACAGCATTCTATCCCCGCTACATTTTTGGTTGTATTTATATCTGTATCCAAACACTGTATTCACAGTTGCTTCTCATCCGGTCCTCCAAATTACTCCATTCTAACTTTCTGATGTGAGGCGTCCCAGATGATTAGACAAAACCCAGTCATCGCCATCCTTCACTAGGATCCTGTGGTAACACCTCCTCACCATGCTGTAACATCAATACATGATTTCATTTTACATTTGAATTATAAACACGCCATCAGCAATCTAGTGTTAACGTCGACTTTTCTTCTGTGGTTTTCGAGGCTGGTTTATTGTATACGTTCTGACTACAGATTGCTCGTGATCAGTATGGGCGAGCCAGTGGCAATATATAGCGCTCTCTCCTGATGAAGTACCATACCCAGGTTTGTGACGAAAGGAGCTTTCTTCATTAATACAAGCAACTCATTTTGTATTCAGTCTAATGCCACCTGCTCGGCAGGTGAGGCCACAATACTACATGCACCCACCTGTATCCTTCTTGTCAGTCTAACTTAGTTTAATCATGTTAGGAAGCTCAGCATGCGTCTATATACATTGTGTCGGTGGCGAGTGGCGAGTTCATGTGTGTGTGTGTGTGTGTGTGTGTGTGTGTGTGTGTGTGTGTGTGTGGAGGGGTGGAGGGCGGGGGGGGGGGCGGACAAACAGCGTAATGTTTTGATGGTGTGTGTGTGTGAATAATGTTTCGCCCATATTTGGGCATGTGCTTTTGTGCATGTGTGCGAGTGCGTGAGCGTGTACGCGCGCGCTGTCCCGTACGCCTTTGTGTGCGTGTATGTTCCTTTTCGGTTATATATGGGTGTGCTTAAGTGTATAATAACACGTGTAAACAGCGAGCACAATACCAGGAGGAAATATAATGAGGCACTTGTGAAATACGAAGTGCAGAAATAGTGAAAAATAAGAAGAAATGTTGAAAACAGCTACATTTGTAAGGCTCTATACGGTGTAATTTCTATTGTATATTTGTATATAGCGGTATGCCTTGAGATGTATTTTCAGTTCTTTAGGTTTGCGTAAAAAGCGGAAGTAGGCTGTTTCTGCCATCTAAGATTTTTCACGTCAAAAATTTAGCAATACAGAATGTAAGAATGTGAAGCATAATATCCGCCAATAATGCAAACTGCGTTATCACTCTTTTCACACAACTAATTACATGATGTAGATGAGCCAGTGAGGCGATAGTTGTGCAATATCTGCCACTACTGAGACGAAGGAGCACATAATACCTCTTTGGAATACTGTAAATGGTCACAAAGTAATATTAATCCCAATGACCGCATGCTTTCGTCGCGGTAGAAGGATTTTCAGGGAAGATTTTTGTATGATATGTGACCTTCTTCCATATGGACATAAACGTCTCACGATAAACTGAAAATAAGTTCTTCCCTACAGAATATATCCTACTAGAAGAATATAAATAATCCTGAAGTAAATTGCAAAAGTAAAGAATGACTACGTTTTGAAGCACTTTATATACAGGGTGATTATAATTAAAGTTAAACTTTCAAAACACTGTAGAAATAACACCATTGCTCAGAATGACGTCAAACCGCAAGGGAATATTATCGTAGAAGAGGGAAAAGGTTTTTTTTTTTTCCTTGTGTAGTCTGCGCTGAAGAGATCGTCCTTGATGACTTATTCTTCTAGGATGGGATGTAAGGATAAAAAGAAAACAATTTCTTTATTCCACATTCAGTTAGGCTTGGGCACTCAATGGGTCCTTTAGCCTGCTGTCGTTGGTGATGTCCTTCTCCTGTGGATGGTGAGATGTGTCTAGGCTGTTATGTGTGACTGCTTCCTCGTGGTATAACAGATCGCCTATGGGGGGGGGGGGGGGGGGGTGAAACGTTATTGACTTCGGTGCTCGATACTTGTGCCATCTTCCAGAGTTTACCGTTCCTACCGATTCTAATTGTCGAACTTCGTCCCTAAGGGCATCGATTTTGTCAAAAACCCGTAGAGCCTTGTCATGGACCTTCTCTTTTATAGTGGTCTCGTGGAGTGCGGTGCGGATGTCGACGCTTCTTGTCCACCATGGAGCTCCTGTGATCCATCGGTAGCAAATGTTTTGCAGCGCTGGGAGTTTATTGTAGTTGGAGACGCACGTAATTCTCCACGAGGTGGAGCCATATAACGTTGTGGGTTCCACCGTTGCCTTATACAACTGGAGTTTAGTCTTAGGGTTGAGATCCTTACTCTTCAGGAACGGAGTCAATGACCTGGCCATCTTCTGGGCTGCCGTCTTCTTGTCGTCAATATGCTGCGTATAGAGCAATTTTTTGTTAAGAAAGACACCGAGGTACTTCACTCCAGGTGACCATAGGATAAATTGATCAGCTATTTGGGGTCTATCGTTCAGAACTGGTTTCCTCCGTGTAAACATAACGGCTGCCGTCTTCGTCGGGTTGATCGTTATCTTATTTTGCAGCGCCCAGCATTCCATTACATCCAGTTTCCGTTGCATCCTAGCGATTAGCTGGTCCAAGTGTCGTCCAGTCGTCAGAAAGGCCGTATCGTCCGCATAAAAACTCGCCGTAACAAGGGGGACTGTTGGGATGTTAATTATATATAAGTTGAAAAGCAGAGGCGAAAGGACAGAGTCCTGCGGAATTCCCGCGGAGGTCAGTTTCATTTCGGAGTTTTTATCGTCGACGCGGACATACAGTTTCCTGTCCTGCAGAAAGTTGTCTACGAGTCCAATGTAATAATCCGCAATAACGGCAGTGCGATGTAGTTTGACGATAAGGTTGGGCCGCCACACCTTAACGTATGCTTTTTTGATGTCAAGGAATGCACCAATTGTGAAGTAATGCTTGTTGTATCCTTCTTGTATCCGTTCGGTGATCCGTAGAAGTTGAAGTTCGGCAGCTAACTTGTCCTTGTAACCGAATTGTTAGGCTCGTATAACATCATGCGCTGTAAGCGTGTCGCCGGCCGCGGTGGTCTAGCGGTTCTGGGCGCGCAGTCAGGAACCGCGCGACTGCTACGGTCGCAGGTTCGAATCCTGCCTCGGGCATGGATGTGTGT
Source organism: Schistocerca piceifrons (assembly GCF_021461385.2). Lineage (NCBI taxonomy): Eukaryota > Metazoa > Arthropoda > Insecta > Orthoptera > Acrididae > Schistocerca > Schistocerca piceifrons. The sequence continues at coordinate 417,472,769 of NC_060149.1, read as the reverse complement.
GATGTCCTTAGGTTAGGTAGGTTTAAATAGTCCTTAGTTCTAGGCGACTAATGACCTCAGATGTTGAGTCCCACAGTGCTCAGAGCCATTTTTTTTGTAAGCGTGTCATGGGGTCTCTTCAACAGCACCCTCTCGAGCACCTTGCGAAGGGTGGGCAAGAGGCTAATTGGCCGGTAACTGCTGGGTTCTGCTAGGTCTTTACCTGGCTTTGGGATTGGAACTATTCGAGCCGTCTTCCATTCCATGGGAAAATATCCCTGCAGGAGACAGCTGTTGAAGATTCGGGTAAGGAGCACAGTTGGCTTCCGGGGCAACTTATTCAAATCGGCGTTGCTTATGAAGTCGTTGCTTGGCGCGTTATTCCGAGTCTTCCGGATAATTTTACGGATCTCTGCTGGTGTGGTGAGTTGTGAGCGGCTCTGCACAGGCGTAGTACGAAAAGCAGTCCACTCTGCTGTAACGACGGCTTCCTGTTCTTGCAGGCGGACGTCGTTCACGGGAATCGCTGGTGTAGACATCTGTTCTTGGTAAGTCGTAGCATACAGCTCCGCCTGGGCGAGTTCGTCATATATGGGAAAACGTATGGTAGAAGAAGAAAAATCGTGTGAAAATTGATTAATAGATGGCGCTGTATGTGTCAGAATACGTAAATGAAAACACCTATGATGCGCATGACCAATTGAAGTTGGTATAAATACGCTGGGTACACGGAATTCCTCCTTTCGCTTCTGCTACGTTCGCCATTACTGTCTCAATGCAGGATCGCGCTCTGCTTGAAAGCTGTATTGCAAGAATGATGACTGTGCACACGTCCCTGTGCAGAAGTAACGGACACTGAAAGGTTTGAAAAAAGGCGTTGGTCGGATGACTGCCGTGAGTCTGGGGAAAATCATTCGGAAATTCGAAAAGACGGGCTCTTTTGGTATGAACCTGGTAGAGGGAGGAAAGGAATTGATTCGACGCCAGTGAAAGCAGTGGCCACAGCAATGCAGGTAGAGACGAATGGTGGTGTGCAAACGTGAAGTGCACACAGAATTGCACGAACCTCCTCCCCTAGATGCCGTGATGCCTCTGCTTCCTACCGTAAAGTGTTCAATCTCGCTCATAATACATGATCGTCGTATCGCAGACATATTGCTACAGCGTGTACTCAGACGCCATTGCTAATTACTTCCGCTAGTACTGAACGAACAGTCGTACCAGCTTCAACCGCATATGCACAAGATCTGCCCTTTAACTGTTACCTAATTGTGCCAATGCAACAAGCTCTCTGACGTTTCACCACTAACTGCAACAATGGGCCTTGCTGTTAATATACTGATGCCTGAGGACCACACAGCATGCTCTTTTAAAATGGTACATGATATGAAAAGAAGAATATTTCTTTAATTGGATTACTGTGGTTCTTAACGTAATACTGGTGGAAACACCACGGATTGTCCTAAGTATATGTTCGTTAAAAAAGGTGTAATGGTAAAGTGCACTACCTGCATAAAATCATCTAAAATAAAATCGAAAAACAAAGAAGAAAAGAAAACCGCAGGGCAAGACACCAGAACGAAAAGTGAATGTTTAGGAAGAAGAGAACAACTAAGATGAAAATTGCACTGATCGAAGAAGACACCATGATTTTCTAAACGCGGAAGAGATGCTGAATCTTAAACATATCAATACCAAATTATGGGAATTCAGGTCTACCTATTACTCAAACAGCAATTCTTTTTAAATGCCAAAACATATTTCAGCAACTTTGTGCCACCGTCGGTGATTGCGTTTATTCCGTAAAATGCACTTGTGTTGTAAGTAATAATTATTCTAAGGTAATTAGGCATGAAAACAGTTTGTCTGTTGTGATTATTACCTTATTACTTGGAATGTTGAGTGAGATCTTTTTCCTATAGTTGTATACCGGAAGGTTACTATCTGCAACCAAACGATGATATTGTCTCTTTAACGAGTTTAGAAATCGCTATATCTGTAAACGTTATTTTGGTACACGAAAATATTTCGAGACTATATTTTGCGATTATTTACACTTACGACTATTTTCACAATATTTTTCATCATACTTATGCTCATCCCTCGTGTAAACAATAGAGTAACACCATACTTATACTGAAGAATTTCACTCGCAAGTTACGCTTTTCAACTTAACAAAACACAATATTTATTTTACTGCCGTGAGTATGCTGTGTCTTTTGTCAAGTATTAAAGTGTGACTTGCGAGTGAAGTTCTTCAAAAACCTTTATCGTTGTTCTGCATGTGTTTACACAACGGATGAGCATACACATGAAATACTTTCGTGTAACAAAATTTAAGGTTATAAGCAAATTGATTTGTTAACTCGCCAAGCAAACTTGCAATAATATCGCTTGGTTGCATACAATAACAGAAAAAGAAATCCACACAACCAAACATCCTGAAAAATAAGATAGTTATTACCACGGACAGGCTATTTTTATACCTAATTTCTGTGGAATAACTGTTACTTAAAACATGTCTGCTTTTTACAGAATAAAAGAGCCCTAGATGGTTGCTCAGAGGTGCTGAAACATGTTTTGGCATTTATAAACAATAGCTGTTTGCGTAATAAACTGACTTACGTTCCCATAGCTCAGTCTACACACGCGGCTGCTGCCAGAACTTCAAAACTCAACTACGATTCTATCATATAAGCCTCGCCAGGGATATAATACAGATCTTAAAACAAAATGAATTAAGATTGACCGAACTCTTACGGATGTGGCAGTTGACGCGTAATTTTGCGGTGGGATACACGTGGTGTCACTCAACGGAAATTGCAAAGATATATCGAGTCACCAGGCGCTAAGAGCTTCATCCTGATACGATGCATCCACGAATTTCGTATTCGTCATTTTCTGGTTCGCGTCTGACGACCACGGGAACATTCTTCCGTGGAAACGACTGAGAAAGCCTGAATTCGGATACAGTGACGTACATCTCGCGGGACAGAGTCTGCCTTGTGCAATACGTGAATTGGAGAAATTGATAAACCCTGATAAATCGTTATTTGAACTACTGTGAATTGAGCTAAGTTCTTATCGGGATACCTGGAGACGACAACGCGCAGCTGCTGTAACGCCACCTTCAGGCCCCGGAGACTTGGTAAAACGTGTACTTATGAAAAGTAAAGAGGTGGACAAGGTTTACTGAAAACATTAAAACCAGCTATTGTAACTGTTAGATTTTATTACACGAGGGGAAGCTAACATGTGGTTTTCGTAAGTGTAAGAAGACTACTTACGTAATTTCATCTTTTACTAATGCTGAATCTGTTTCCGTAGTCGAGGTCTCTGTCGCAAGCTTTTGCGGTGGGGCTTGACTCGTAGGTAGCTGGTTCGATTTCTGGTGCCGGCAGTATTTTGCCTATTAAGCGGTGTTCGTGACGCGTGCATCTCCAGCTTGGGTAAAAGATGAGTTACTTGGCAGGAACGACTGATAATACTAACGACGGATACTATCAAAAAGGAATAAATTGAATTTAGTGACTGCCCGCCGGATGGCACTGAAATAGAACCCTTTGAAAAAAGCAGGGTTAGAATTTGACTATTCGTTGATATTATGGCCAGTACAGTAGCTCGAAGCGGTCAAGGAAGTGGCTGTGATATTGTTGAAGGATCCACCCTGGTATTTGCCATGTTAAATGAGAATGGCCGGACGGGGATTCTAATCCTCCTCTTGTGAAATACGATCTGGTGCCTTGACCAATGTGTCACCTCCCTTGGTTAATCCTCTGTAAGTGGTATACTGCATAATCGCAGGAAATGGTCTTATCAACAAAAGACGTCTAGAAAAATGTTCTGCGTCAAATACAAAGTAATGTAGCAAAGGGTGCAAGACCTTTTAATTTAGGTTTTCCCTGATTTCCCCAAGTCAGTTCTACGTCTACATGGATTCTCTGCAAATCACACTTGAATACCTGGCAGAGGGTTCATCGAACCACTTTACAATAGTTCTGTGTTATTCCAGTCCCTAACTGCGCGCTGAAGAAATGAACATCTATATCTTTCCATGTGAGCTCTAATTTCCCTTATTTTATTGTGATGATTGTTTCTCGGCGTCAACAAAATATTTTCGCGTTCGGAGGAGAATGTTGGTGATTGAAATTTTGTGAGAAAATCCCGCCACAACGAAAAACGCCTTTGTTTTAAGGATGTTCATCCCAGACACTGAATCATGTCCGTGTGACAGTCTCTCCCCTATTTCGCGATAATACAAAACGTACAGCTCTTCTTTGAACTTTCTCAATGCATTCCGTTAATATTATTTGGTAAAGTTCACGGACCGCGTAGCAGTACTCCAAAAGAGGGCGGACGAGTGTAATGCAGGCAGTCTCTTTAGTAGATCTGTTACATTTTCTAAGCGTCCTGACAACAAAAACCAGGCTTTGATTAGCATTTTCCACAACATTTTCCATGTGTACCTTCCAATTTTAGTTGTTCGTAATTGTATTTTCTAGGTATTTAGTTGAGTTTATAGCCTTTAGATTTGATTGATTTATCGTGTAGCCGAAGTTTAACGGATTCCTTTTAGCACTCACGTGGATGACCCCAAAATTTTCATTATTTAGGGTCAATTAACAATTTTATCCCCATACAGATATCTTTTCTAAATGGTTTTGCAATTTGTTTTGATCTGCTGATGACTTTACTAGACTAGAAACAACATTACCTGCAAAAAACCTTAGACAGCGCCTCAGATTGGCTTCTAAATCGTTTACATAGACAAGGAACAGCAGAGGGCCTATAACACTACCTTGGGGAACGCCAGATATCACTTATGTATTACTCGATGACTTTCCGTCTTTACTACGAACTGTGACCCCTCTGACAGGAGATGACGAATCCAGTCACATAACTGAGACGATATTTCATATGCGCGCAATTTCACAACAAGCCGCTTGTGTGGTACATTGTCAGAAGCCATCTGGAAATCTATAAACACAGAATCAATTTGAAATCCCTTGTCGATAGCACTCAGTACTTCGTGTAAGTGAAGAGCTAGTTGTATTTCGCAAGAACGGTGTTTTCTAAGTCCGTGTTGACTGTGTGTCAAGAGACCGTTCTCTTCGAGGTAATTCATAACGATCAAGATATGTCAGGGACAGTTCCTTCAAAAAGACAAATTACTTTCACCATTTTCTTTGCACGATGACTCATTCAATAATGATTTTGATGTCGACGAAATATGAAACAATAACCTACGTTACTCTCTTCCTCTGGCAAGTAGTGTAATGGCAGGGAAAATGCTGTCTTTTTACCGACATCAAAGACGTCACCCCCAGAACCAGAAACTAACTCCAGAATGGTAATTAGTAATTATAAGAAGCTGTTAATATCAAGATATTATTCTAAAATAGATAAAAAGACATCGCTTCAGACAGTTTTTCAACGAAGCCCATAGATGATAAAAAGAAGCATCCTTATTTTGCGAAGAAGTCGCTTTGAAACTCGATCTACTCTGTTTTCAGCAAAATTTCTCCCATAAGTATTGTATGAGGGCGTATTGAAAAGTATCACGTCTGAATTTTTTATCTGAAAAATCTTAAAGCTTTCTGAATTAAAAAAAAAATGGTTCAAATGGCTCTGAGCACTATGGGACTCAACTTCTGAGGTCATCAGTCCCCTAGAACTTAGAACTACTTAAATCTAACTAACCTAAGGACATCACACACATCCATGCCCAAGGCAAGATTCGAACCTGCGACCGTAGCGGTCACGCGGTTCCAAACTGAAGCGCCTAGAACCGCACGGCCACACCGGCCGGCACATATTTATCCTCATGTCTACATACTTGCAGCTCTCTGCCGCCAGAAAGCTCCGAATCATAGCGTGTGACATTGGAATGTGAAACGTAACTATGTCGATGCGTGAGAAACAGCGGGCTGTAATCGAGTGTCGAATTTGAAGAGTTCGTCCACGTATGCAGCACCCTTTCCTTCGGCATGACAATGCCACATCACACACGAGTGCTGCGATATCTGCAGCAATTAGACGCCTTGGGCTCACTCTCATCGATTGTCCTTCATACAGCCCCGACTTGCTCCGCCCGATTTTTATCTGTTTCCACAACTTAAAGAACACCTTCGAGGACTTCACTTTGATAGTGATGAAGCGGTGCAAGCAGAGATGGGGTTGTGGCTCCGTTAACAAACATTCTATAGTGACAGTATGAGCAAACTGGTCCCTCGTTGGAAGAAAAAGTGATCGTCAACAGGGTTACTATATTGAAAAATAAGTATGTAGACATGAAGAATAACGAAGTAGTGTTAGTAATTTTTTGTAAAAAAAGAGCTTTAAGGGTTTTAACACAAAAAATCGAAGGCATTACTTTCCAGCAGGCCCTCGTATAAGAGTAAGGCAATCACTTCTTTTACTTCTGTAAACTGCAGAAAGGTTTTCTTGTGGCTCTTTTGTGGACTAGCGCAACGCCGGCCAACCTCAATGAAAAAAGTATTTAATTTTCCGTTCCTAATCGCCTGAATAACGAAATATTCCCCACATATTTATCTGATATCAGTTCCTACAGTTATGGCAACCGTAAGACAAAGCTTTCGTCAGCTCGAAAGTAAGTTTGTAAATAGCTGTGCTGTGCTAGGTACAGTCCAATTGGAGGTGTAGAGCCCCTGACGGCCTCCGACCTTTATACTCACGCACCCTTCCAGTTATAGAAGGAGCTAAAATTTAACGAACACTCCGAATCACGATGCAGCTTGTCATTTCTTACCTAGACGTATCGTTGCCAGAAGGATGTGGGGAGTGGGTGTGGAAACCGATAAGATATTTCGGAAGTAACGAATTCCCGATCGCAGATCAGCGAGTCTGTAGACGCCATTTCGAGTTGGGACGACATGACAGAGTCTCGAATAATCGTACGATTGCGCGGTGGCTGTAAGAAATCAGGACTACCGCATCTTGTCCAAAGAAGGAAAGTCCAGGGCGAAGAAGGATGTAGCGGACCAATAAACTAATGGAATAGGAGCATCAGCGCTCATTCAAAACTCTCACCGTTCTGCTGCCAGACATGCCTTGGAGCTAACAACGACAAATCGTTCCCTGTGACGTATCATCGGTGATAACCAGCACTTCCACCCGTAGAAACATGATGTCGTACAGAAACTAGATGAGTAGGATAAAACTGCCTGACGTAACTTCTTCTCCTTGCGCTTCCTCACTTCTTCCTGATTTCTTCTTATGGTATACTTAAATGAGTCAGGTGTATACCTCACCCTAACATACTATGGCTTAATTGAAGGACAGGATACATACAGCTATGAAAGAGATCCCATTGAACATGCTGATTCAGTTGATGGAAGCTTTTGTTCGCCGCCTTGGTGAACGTGCGAAAAGTGGTGGCGACCTTCTGTATGAGGTTATATTCAGAACCAAGTAATGGACGTATATTATACGCAATGACACACACTCATTTTTCAATGTGTGTTTCAATAAATCTATCAATTTGTTTCGAGGTACTGTCCTTTTCATATTCTATTATTCATTCTGCCGGACCCTGCACAATTATATAGAGTATCAAACGGTATTTGTGGCTGGTCTGAGGTTGGTAGGGAGGACGGAGTATGTTTCTCTTGCGATTATAAGTATCTCCAAAACTCACTCAGTAATACAGGGGAATGCTGCGGCAGGAGCGGCAGGTAGGGAGTTGTAAAATATTATACACTGAAGCTCCAAAGAAATTAGTATAGGCATGCGTATTCAAATACACAGATATGTTAACATGCAGAATACGGCGCTGCGGTCGGAAACGCCTATATAAGACGACAAGTGTCTGGGGCAGTCGTTTAATCGGTTACTGCTGCTACAGTGGCAGGTTATCAAGATTTAAGTGAGTTTGAACGTGGTGTCATAGTGGGCGCACGAGCGATAGGACACGGCATCTCCGAGGTAGCGATGAAGTGGGGATTTTCCTGTACGACCATTTTACGAGTGTACCGTGAATATCAGAAATCCGGTAAAACATCAATTCTCCGCCATCGCTGCGGCCGGAAGAAAGTCGTGCAAGAACGGGACCAACGACGACTGAAGAGAATCATTAAACGTGACAGAATTGTAACCATTGCGCAGATTGCTGCAGATTTTAATGCTGGGCAATCAACAAGTGTCTGCGTGCGAACTATTCAACGAAACATCGTCGATACGGGTTTTTGGAGCCGAAGGCCTACTGGTGTACCCTTGATGACTATATGACACAAAGTTTTACACCTCGCCTACGCTCGTCAACACTGACATTGGACTGTTGATGACTGGAAACATGTTGCCTGGTCGGACGAGTCTTGTTTCAAGTTGTACCGAGCAGATGGATGTATACGGGTATGGAGACAACCTCATGAATCCATGGAACCTGTATGCCAGCAGGGGATTGTTCAAGCTGGTGGAGGCTCTGTATTGGTGAACGGAGGTGTGCAGTTGGAGTGATATGGGACCCTTGATAGGTGTAGGTACGACTCCGACAAGTGACACGTACGTAAGCATCCTGTCTGAACACCTGCAACCATTCATGTCCATTGTGCATTCCGATGGACTTGGGCAATTCCAGCAGGATGATGCGAACCCCACACATACATAATTGTTAGAGCGTGACTCCAGGAACACTCTTCTGAGTTTAAACATTTCTGCTGGCCACCAATCTCCCCAGACATGAACATTATTGAGCATATCTGCGATGCTTTGCAACGTGTTGTTCAGAAGAGATATTCATCCACCACCCCATGTACTCTTACGGATTTATGGACAGCACTGCAGGATTCATGGTGTCAGTTCCCTCCAGCACTACTTGAGATGTTAGTTGAGTCCATATCATGTCGTGTTGCGGCACTTCTGCTGCTCGCGGGGGCCCTACACGATATTAGACAAGTGTAGCAGTTTCTTTGGCTCTTCAGTTTATAATTCTCGAAACATTGCACAAGAATTTGCGCCTTTGGTCACTCAAAGATGATACTTCAGGATCATCCCACAACGTAATTTGCATCTACATCTACTGTAAAATACGTAGCGAAGGGTACTCTTATAAGGCGATGAACAAGTCCAGTTTCTTCAGCTGTTGTGGGCAGTTCATCAGTTATGACGCCGAGACATATGCAAATGTAACAGAAATACTCAGGAAACGTAAATGAGAATTGTTAGAAATAAGACAAAGTTATTATCGTGAAATGCTGTTGGGCAAATTTGGAGAATTGGTGTTCGAGAAAGGCTGTGCAATAACGCTAATACTGCCATAGTATATCTCGCTTTAGGATGGAAGGTAAGATATATTGGGGCACATCGTGGGTACACAATAAGTCAGTTTTTCCCTCGCTCTGTGTACAAATGGAACAGGACGGGAAATCGCTAACTATGGTAAAAATCGCCCTCGTTTGCACTGTACAATGGCTTACGGAATGTGTATGCGGATTTAGATATAGTCGTAGCAGTCGTTTGAAACGTGGCTTACAGAGTAGATGCAGTTCACTGACAGCACACTCGCAAGTTTGGAAGAAAGACGCAGACTACTGGTTGAGGAAGGGTAATGGAAATCATAGGATAAATATGTCAGCAGTCCTACGCTGCTGCAGCAGCAGGAAGTCGTGTTTACAGTATCATCCCAAACGTGAAAGATCGGCTTCGTTAAAAATGTATCGAACCTTCCTGAGGAACAATTCGCCATTTGATTGGCCATGGACCATAACCTGCTTTCTGGAAAGAGTGAATCTCAGACCAATGTGATATGGAAATGTAATAGAAAGTCAGTAGTGGCAGGTGATGACCGAAATGAAATTTCTTCCAGAATAAAAAAGTCTATAGTAGTGGTTCTCAATCTGAGGGTAATTACCTCCTTGGGATAAAATGAAATTTTCTGAAGCATAAAAACGCAATGGGCTTAAGAATGTCTACATCTGTCACGAAGATAAATTATTTTTAACAAATCTTCTTCATTATCACTGTTTCGTTATGTAACGTTTTGAGTATGTGGGCGAGCTGTTTGTCCACCTAGGGCTGGTATTGAGGAGAGCTGAATTTGCTTGCATGGCCAGGTGCGATTCGATAGGAGAAGGACGCTATGCGGCTGCCACAGGTGAGCTCAGAGGCAAAGACAAGGAGTACGTCGCCAGAAATGGAGTGCATCCCAAAGATGGAAATTTGGACTGCTGTAGCTCGCATGGCCTTTGTGCAGGAGATGCATCAAAAATAGCAGTCTCAGACAAGCTAAAATATGACTTCTTACAGCTCTTTAAGAAATTATAACAATTTACAGTCAAGTACTAAAGCAAATCTGACTACCTCTGAGATGTTAGATAAATGGTACGCATCCAGAGCTACAACAATATTTTCAATATATTTACAACTACAGAAGTTAATATTATACAGCGACTAAACATTTTCATAATGAACCTCTGAATTAAAAATTTTAAATGCTTCATGCGACTGCAATAAAGGATATCTTAGATGATACCCTGCACGATAACTATTACCCCTGAAAGCCACTCATTTGTATCTGCTATATATATAGACTTATGACATCTTTTATATCTATTTTATTATGCACATGTGTGTCAGAACATCATATTTTCTACAATTACACAGCAAATGAATGCAACATGAATACCTCACATATTGACATACTTGTATAGTTATTTAACGAGCAGTTTACAATTTTCCCAGTAACTTTATTTAATGTTTTTTGCAAGTGCTATTAAAAACTCTAATTAAAAGACACCACCTTTGTAACAGAGCGTGAAACGACATTTCTGACAAGCAGGCCTAAACAATTCTTTAAACAATATTTAAAAAGAATCTGTTGTCATTTATCGTGAGCTCACTTGAGCAACAATACTCCTCTATTTATTTATGGTCAAACCTTTATTTATGCTTGTTGTGAATGGTCTGAGTGTTTCTGAATGTTTGTAACATTTCTTTATTTAAGTATTACTTTAATATATTTGTTTAATATGGGAAGTGATCATGTTGAGTGAAATTATGTTGTAGAGCTGCAGAGTGATGTATTTTTGGTGGGATTGCCTTCAGCAAATAGAAAACCAGACAGTAGCGTAATAGACCTGGAGTGAAGAGGTCAAGGGAGCGGCCCTGGATACTTGGATGTTGGTTCTGGAAGAAGGCAGACCTGTCTGCGGTATTATGTGGTTTTTGATGGCTGGTGAATACATTCTGACTGGTGAATGGCCGCTACCATACATTAACTTCTGAAGGGACTTTTTATTTCGAGAACTCTGAATGTGCTCCAGAGTAGGACTCTTGTATTACGGAACGGAGGATAGATAGACTATGAGTTACTATTATTTGGATTACATGTGTTAATTTGTAAATAATCATGTTGAACTCTGAACTGTTATGAGCTGTTGGATATTTCATGTATTGTGATTACAAAATGGACTTGGTTATCTTATATCTTTGATTACAGCGTAGCTTGGGGATTTTGCTATCATTCTCATAACACTCTAAATGTTACTTTACTGCGTTTCACAAGGGTATTTTCTGTCTGTATTTTAACTGAATATTGTAGGACCACTTCCTGTTTATCTCAGATGTCCTCTACTAAATAAACATAATTCCCTGCCGTCCACCTCAATAACAGACTTTAGAACTGAACCCTTGTTATTAAATTATTAATTTAACTGTTGTATTTAAGTGTATTTCATTAACTCGCTGCTCTAGCCATGCATAGGCTATCTGACTGCTGTATCACGGCTACAGGTTATCATTTGTAGCTAATTAACTGCGGAACATGCAAGCAGACGTGCGCGGTTCTACACTACGGCTACAATGAGCTATTCTTCTGAAACATAGCCGTGCATAGCCCTAGTACCTAACGTACAAGTAACCACAGGTAACTGCAACTGGTTTGTTCACATGGGATGCTGTTTAGAAGAGGAACTACCTAGGAGTAACAGTTAGGAATGGTCATAGTTATACTCTAATATTTATTAAGTAAATAACCGGTAATTGTCCAGATTTTTCAGATACGATCATTAACATGTGACTAATGCAGCAGAAGCCACTGCTTGTGAAACAAATACGTATATATAGAACGTTACTTGAATTTCGCGCACAGTTAGTGATGACAACTTACTTCAACCAGCCAGTTACTGAGCAGCATATCCAATAATTCGACAAAGCTTTTCACTTATTGTTTCACTGTATACCTAATATTCAATTCATGTTTCTTGTGAATTTCTTTGTAGATTTAAGTACACTTAAACTCAGCTTTCAAGGAAATATAATGAATATTTTGAAAAAAGTATAAAGTTTCTACTTTTATTTGCGAAGAGGAGCTTTACCATTGCAGGTCTAAAGTTGAAAATGTTTTGATGCTCTCAGAACTGACACAGCTGATCGACACAAGCAATGAATAATACACGTTCACAGATAAAGCTGCACTTGTCATATTAATTAGTTCTGTTAGGAGCTAGTTTCCTGCTATGGTAAACAGACAAGTAAATGTTTGAATTTTAAAACGCTTTTCTCCCAACGACAAGTATTTTCAGATAGTGAAATTCAAGCTAAAGCACATGTTCTTAGACTCTGGGAAGACAACACATTATAAATATGCTTTTGTAACACTGACACATTTTGGTGGCTGGCATCCATGATTTTCAGAAGAAGCCTTAATGGTACTCATTCGAATTGTCACAACTTACAGAGGGGAAAGCTGAAGATGTTTTGATGCTGTCAGAACATGTGAGTATTCTTAAAATGGTTCAAATGGCTCTGAGCACTATACGACTTAACTTCTGAGGTCATCAGTCGCCTAGAACTTAGAACTAATTAAACCTAACTAACCTAAGGACATAACACACATCCATGCCCGAGGCAGGATTCGAACCTGCGACCGTAGCGGTCGCTCGGTTCCAGACTGCAGCGCCTAGAACCGCACGGGCACTCCGGCCGGCGAGTATTCTTCGTCCGAGTGTTAACAACATACTTTATTTTTATTTTTGTCATTTTGAAAATAGGAATGTACAAAAATATTTTAATGACCCTCAAGTTTACCTTGGTGCTGAACTCTGTTGTTTGACATCTGATCTCGTTCAGGGGAAATGGTCTCAGAAAGTTTGGGGACCACTGTCCTGTAGTATTGAGACAAGGGAGACTACAGCACAATCTTTACGAAACAAGAAACGTGGTTTACTAGAGGGAATTAGAAAACAACCAAGAGGAAAGAAGAGTTGTAGTGGCCACTGCACACAACCGCTCGACACGGGCTGGTCACGACAGCACGGATGAGAGCTCGTCAAGACGCTGCGGGAAATGAATCAGTTGTTGGACTGACATGGCAAGAGAAAATCATAGAAAACGCTGCATGGAGACTTAGTACTGCTGACAGGCTGCAACGAGGGTTTCTCGTAGAACGTCCTGCAGCTGTGGTTTCACAGACCCCGCACGGCTTCGAAAGGCTCAGTTACGGGACGTGTCCTGCAGAGCTTCCTGTAGAACCTTACAGAGCAAAGGCCACATCGGCCACATACACTGTAAGATTAAGGACATCAGCCCAGCTGTCGATGGCTGCCTTTCTCGTGCATTCCTCTTTTCGCGGGCCAGAGGCGAACACCAACTGTAGGGTTAGCTGGAAGAACCATGGAATGGCCTCTAAAAGACCTTAAATTCTTTTTTACAATAAAGCATTGGAAGGATTGTGGTCATTCCGTTGCAGCAATATCACTAAATTATTTAATTTCATTTATTCTTTAACTATTGTGACATTTATTTAATTTCTTCTTGCATTTATTAATATCATATTAACTGCATATTCAGTATCAGAAATACCCGATACGTTGAATTTTAGCTTGATCTAAACTCTCTGGATCTAGGATGATTGCTTTCAGAACGCCGGAAAAAAACTATTATCGATAATCAGAGACAGTTAAAGAGGCAGCAGAGAAAGACCATCTTTCTTTAAAAATAAAAATATTATACACTAATGGGTCAAAACATTATAACCGCGTGTTTAATAGGTCGTTGGTCACCATTGGAAAACAATACAACAACCAATCTTCGTGGCATAGATTCGATAAGTCCTTCGTAGGCTTCCGGATGTATGTATCATAGGAAGTCCATACACAGGTCACGCAATTACCATAAATTACGGGCGGATGATTTGTGCGCGTAGTGTTGGCGCCAGCGGCCTGGATATGTTCCACCACATTCAGATTAGGCGAATTTGGTGGCCAAGATATTAACGTGAGTTCGCTATCATGTCCCTTAAACCATTGTAGCACGATTCCAGCCTTGCGACACGGACAGCTGCTCCCCTGGAAGATGCCATCGTCGTAGGCAAAGATATCGAGCGTGGTCACGTAGTCCACAGCTGTCATGGTGCTTTCGATTACTACGAAAAGTCCCATGGAAGCCCAAGTCAATGTCCCCTATAGCATAATACTATTGCCACCGGACTGTGTTCGTGGCGCGATGCACGTTTTCGAGCAATCGTCAGCAAAGATAACGGCGTATCTATACGACCATTGACTTGATGACTCAATAAACGTGATTCATCCAGCCAGGGAGCCCGTTTCCATTGATCGGAGTTCCAATTTTAATGATTCCGTGCCGAATGGAATCGCAGTTGACGAAGTCATTGGGTCAATATGGGAGAACGTAAGGGCTTCTGCTATGGAGCCCCATTTTTGACAATGCGCCCTCAACGGTGTCCTTCGGTACACTTGTGCCTACACCAGTATTATAATCTATCGGCAGATGTGTCACAGGTCGCCGCCTATCCTGCTTTACAGATCGAGCAAGCCTCCAACATCCACTTTCCGTGATGTGTCACCGACGACTAAAATCTTGTCGTCTACTCGTGGTTTCTCCGTCTTTGAAATATTTTCCATAGATGCTTGTAGTAGCATGCGAACAGCCAACCATTTTCGCTGATTCGGAGATGCTCGTTCCCAAGCGCCCGGCCGTAACAATCTGTTCTTGTTGAAAGTCGCTTATGTCTGTGGATTTCCCCTTTTGTGGCCCGTATTGTCGCTACAACGATTCCCATTTGCCTTTCCTGTGCTTAAGTGCTTAATGTGTCACGTCATTCAATCTCACGGTGAACAATGGTCATAATGTATGGTTTGCAGTAGCATCAAGGTTCACACATGGCTCTGAGCACTATGGGACTTAACAACGGAGGTCAGCAGTCCCCTAGACTTAGAACTACTTAAACCTAACTAACCTACGGACATCACACACATCCATGCCCGAGGCAGGATTCGAACCTGCGACCGCAGCAGCAGCGCGGTTCTGAACTGAAACGCCTAGAACCGATCGGCCACAACGGCCGGCCCTCCGCTACAGAATATGATGAGGCAGACGTATGTTAGCTTATTAAGAGGAATTTATCGCCTGATACGTCGCTTAGACGTTGTGTAGAGTTGTTTGTAGGTCATTCTGTCAAAATGACATTCTTCACCCGTTTGTCCATCGACTGCAAGCCCCATCAACATGAAGCTTATGCGATGCTTCCAACACAGAAAGGCTTAAAATGATAGTCAAGCGGAAATTATTTCCATTTGTTTTTTTAAGATATTGAAATGAAACTTGCATATGGCGTATTCGTCCGGGAGTCTCCTTCCTAGGAGTTCAGCCACCTGGTGCAGGTCTTTTTATTTAACGTCACCTCGGCTACTTGCGTATCGCTGATGATGAGATGATGATAAAGGCAACACAACATCCAGTCTCCGAGCGGAGAAAATCTCCGACCTGGTCGGGTATCGAACCTGGGCCCCTCGCATGGTATTCATCCACTCTAAGCACTCAGCTTCGGAGGCGAGCATTAAGCCAATGAAATTAGATTATTAAATTCGTGTCGTAGATTTGACACGAATTTCATAAAGATATTCGTGGAATTTTTTCGCTAGAAAACTTAACAGTTTTAATGGCACTTGCTATGATATATGTTTCCGTCAGTAGTACATCATAAATATAATATTCGGTTCGATGTTCTACTGCCGTCGAGGTTATTGCATGTGGAGCATGTCCGCTGGCTTTTGGACATGGCGATAAAGAACTCAGCCGTGACAGCTGGACGCTAACGGGGCACGCACTCTGATCCGATAGCGGCGGCATTTCATGCCTCTCAAATAACTCAGCTCACGCTTCTGAGATAAGATACGTGTGTATATTGTAATGTAACAGTTCCGCATAGTCTTTCGTGATTAAGTGATGCGACGTGCCTATAGGACTATCTTCAAATCGCAAGTAAAATGCGTGACTCTGAACGGAAGAGGAACGTTATCTAAAAGAAGGAAAGAAGGAGTCGCATGGCACTGTTCCCTGGGAGTCCTCGACGCATCGTTTAGTAGTCTAATCGGAGTTGGTTTTCTTCCTCTGCGCACAACAGTCCCTTTCCACGCGGTGTTTGAGAGTGTATCCATATAGTGTAGTTGACTGTAATGAGTTAAATGTATAGTATGTTATCAAAATTGTGTTACATGAGATGAAAGAATGAAGCCCGGTGCCTGCACATTGCCTACTCCTCTCGAA
Source organism: Schistocerca piceifrons (assembly GCF_021461385.2). NCBI lineage: Eukaryota > Metazoa > Arthropoda > Insecta > Orthoptera > Acrididae > Schistocerca > Schistocerca piceifrons. The sequence goes on along the minus strand of NC_060149.1, from coordinate 417,456,266 downwards.
TAGCGCCAATGGGACACCCGGGCTGAATCCTCCCATGCTGCCCTTACTGCATGAGGCATTGCGGAGAGGTTTGGAATCTAATTCAGGATTGGTACTTGTTGTGGTTGGCAGGCGAGCCAACACCGTGTTACTAGAGGAAGCCGAAAGGCACACGTTTTAGGTCACGCAGGCTGGCGAGAGGTCTGGAGCAGGACAAGGAAATTAGAATTTAGAAAAAACGGCTACATTCCAAACTTAATGCTACTGGCGGTTAGTAAAACTGTGAGGTTGAGTTGTAAGTAGTGTTTGGGTATCTCAGTCGGTAAAGTGGTTACCTGCGAAAGGCAGAGGTCTCAGACTCGATTCCCGGCTAGACACAGAGTTCTGATCTGCCAGGAAGTTTCAAATCAGCATAACTACGCTGCAGAGTGAAAATTTACTACGGGAAACGCAGACGTCAGTTGTGTGGTTGCGTGAAGGAAAGAAAGTTTCAACAAAACCTCTAAAAGCCCATATATTACACCATAAAGCAGTTTAAGCCCCATCTCATAGCATCATTTATTAGTGTGTACTTGTACGAAATTTTTGTAACGTAAATAAGTTTTTACTGCTGTTTCTGAACGATTGCAGGCGTACTTTTTTCATACTCTTTATTTCCTTCTTTCTTCAGTCAACTGGCCCGCAGGATGATCTAAAATTACAGACTGTAATTTTTTTTTCTTCTAGGTGCAAACACTTTGACTCATCTCGCCTTTCTGTCAATAGTTCTCCAAGTCCATTCTTCAGGCCAGAATGTATAATTCTGTAGCATCCCTATACGGTAAGTTCTTTCCAGAGTACCGAGTGAGTTGGTGCAATGGACACTGGACTCGTATTCTGGAGGACTGCGCCTGGAATCCCGTTGTGGTCATCCAGTTTTAGTTTTTCCGCGCGTTACCTAAATCATCTAAGGCTAGTGACGGAATGGTTCCTTTCAAAAGGCACAGCCAGTTTCCAACCACATCCTTTCCTAAATCGAACTTCGCTTCGTCACTAACGACCTCGTCGTCAACGGGATATTAAACCTAAATCTTCTCCTGTTTTCAGTCATCTGCTATTTATTACAATAAAATGCGCGACGCTTCTTCGCTCCATCACCATAACAGTTCCATCCTTTTTTTTATCGTCGGAAGTCATACTGATACGGCTCCATTTGTGTCACTGTCACTGCTTTCATTATCAATGTTGCTGGCAGGTTATGAAAGAAGAGTCACCTAAATACGTCATTAATTAATGTGCAACTGTTCTGGATTAAATAGCCAGAATCTGTTCCTGTATACTGAGAACGTGCGACAGTCTTCTTCGTCGTTAATCTATGCAGCGGAAATGTTAAGATCGCCACGTTTTCCCAGAACAGACTCTGTGCGCCACCAAACGTTTTCGTCCTGTCCTTCGTCACGCCTCCGTCATAAACAACACACCGTTTCACGCACTCTCATCAATTAGACAGAAAGTTTACTATTTCATTACCTCACTTGCATCAATGAAAGAAGGTACGTGAAGGGAACAAGTCCCAAACAGCCTTTCACAATAGGTAGCTGGGCAACTCCAAGGGGACTCCATCCAACAGAGCTACATGACTATACCTTTATACATCTTAAGAAAAGACTACCAGTATAATGGAAAAGTGGCATATACGATGACTAACTACACTTACCCTTTCTCTTTTCCATTCCTGAAATACCCATGTCATAATTACACGTGCGTTCTCTGTTCTATGAATATCTTTCTTCATTACCGAGGTCATTCACGCATGTGGGTGTGTTGACGATAGCTTGGATGATGCTGTATCCAATCCTTTCGATGAAAAGTATTTTCGCACTCAGTATTTGGCTTTTATGAAGGAGACAAGCAGTGACGTTAAATCCTTTATCAATAGACTTGCGCCCATTGTCGTGTGTTATACCTTCCGGGAGTGCCTAACTAAGCCAGAGCTTACGATTGCGATACTTCCCGAATGGGGACTTTAAGCTAGGAGCTTCCCATAGGTTCTTGAGGAACAGTTTACTATGTTCAGAACTGGTTTTTACCTACTCCTTTTTCTCGATTCCACAGTCATTTATAATGACAGAAACACAGCACTGTACTGCACAAACATTTACTATAGCTCTCTACACAACTTAGACACACACTAGTCATACAACGCCTAGATGTGTAGAGGAACACTACAGATCAAAATTTCCTACGAATCCACATCAAAATATAACATTGTATTCCTGTCTGAACTAATGATTAGGTGACTGATGAGGTCAACTTGAGTCTTCAATAGCATCCATCGGCTGTAAGACGTAGTACTTTTCTAATAAGTGGCGTCATTTGTTAACAAGCTTACGCTCCTAATCGTTCAGAGATTGTGCATTATTTTTACTTTCCGAGTAACCATGAAAACAATGATAACAATTTATGTGAGCTCGAGATTATTTATGAATATATTTTTTTATGAATATAACATTCTTGCCGGTCATGCTACTTCCTTTGAGATATCGAGGCTCCTGTGTTATAGTTAGGTTGACCTTCTAATCCTTTGTTTTATTTCGATACCGCGTTTCGTTGATTACCGTGATTTGTGGGTATCTGTATCAGTATCGCTTTTTGTTTTATTTTTTGCTGTTGCCGGTTTTTGTCTTTTTGTGTTGGTGTCGGCGTTTTAGTTGGGCTATATAGGTCAAGCGATGTTACTGACGCAGTGTTACGTTAGAAATCGCGATTTTTATCTATGTGTATCAATTTAGTCTTTTAGCTTTTGGTACTGCTATCCGTTTTTGGCTTTTCTTAATGATATCGCCGCTTTGAATTGAGATATGCAGGTAAAGTGATCGTTTTGATACTAGTTACAGTTATTTCGCAGTAATTTTGTATTTTTTGCTTCTTTGAAACCAGCTATTGCATCGCGTTTCTTTGATTGCTTACTATTGTACATTTTACTATTATTGTGGTTTTGCTGTTGTTATTTTAGATTGGCAGCCTTTTCAGTAGTTGCAGGGGCAACAGTCTGGATGATTGAGTGTTCTGGCCTTGTAACACTAACCAAAACGGCCTTGCTGTGCTGGTACTGCGAACGGCTGAAAGCAAGGGAAACTACAGCCGTAATTTTTCCCGAGGGCATGCAGCTTTACTGTATGGTTAAATGATGATGGCGTCCTCTTGGGTAAAATATTTCGAAGGTAAAATAGTCCCCCATTCGGAGCTCCGGGCGGGGACTACTCAAGAGGACGTCGTTATCAGGAGAAAGAAAACTGGCGTTCTACGGATCGGAGGGTGGAATGTCAGATCCCTTAATCGGGCAGGTAGGTTAGAAAATTTAAAAATGGAAATGGACAGGTTAAAGTTAGATGTAGTGGGAATTAGTGAAGTTCGGTGGCAGGAGGAACAAGACATTTGGTCAGGCGAATACAGGCTAATAAATAGAAAATCAAATAGGGGTAATCCAGGAGTAGGTTTAATAATGAATAAAAAAATAGGTTTGCTGGTAAGCTACTACAAACAGCATAGTGAACGCATTATTGTAGCCAAGTTGGACACGAAACCCACGCCTACTACCGTAGCAGAAGTTTACGTGCCAACTAGCTCTGCAGATGACGAATAAAATTGAAGAAATGTATGATGAAATAAAAGAAATTATTCAGATAGTGAAGGAAGACGAAAATTTAATAGTGATGGGTGATTGGAATTCGGTAGTAGCAAAAGGGAGAGAAGGAAACGTAGTAGGTGAATACGGATTGGGGCTAAGAAAAGAAAGAGGAAGCTGCCTGGTAGAATTTTTCACAGAGCACAACTTAATCATAGCTAACACTTCGTTCAAGAATCATGAAAGAAGGCTGTATACATAGAAGAAGCCTGGAGATACTGACAGGTTTCAGATAGATTTTGTGATGGTAAGACAGAGATTTAGGAACCAGGTTTTAAATTGCAGGACATTTCCAGGGGCTGATGTGGACTCTGACCACAATCTATTGGTTATGAACTGTAGATTAAAACTGAAGAAACTACAAAAAGGTGGGAATTTAAGGAGATGGGACCTGGATAAACTGACTAAACGAGAGGTTATACAGAGTTTCAGAGAGAGCATAAGGGAACAATTGGCAGGAATGGGGGAAAGAAGTACAGTAGAAGACGAATGGGTAGCTCTGAGGGATGAAATAGTGAAGGCAACAGAGGATCAAGTAGGTAAAAAGACAAGGGCTAGTAGATCTCCTTGGGTAACAGAAGAAATATTGAATTTAATTGTTGAAAGGAGAAAATATAAAAATGCAGGAAATGAAGCAGGCAAAAAGGAATACAAACGTCCCAAGAATTAGGTCGACAGGAAGCGCAAAATGGCTAAGCAGGGATGGCTAGAGGACAAATGTAAGGATGTTGAAGCTTATCTCAGTAGGGGTAAGATAGATACTGCTTACAGGAAAGTTAAAGAGACCTTTGGAGAAAAGAGAACCACTTGTATGAATATCAAGAGCTCAGATGGAAACCCAGTTCTAAGCAAAGAAGGGAAAGCAGAAAGGTGGAGAGTATATAGAGGGTCTATACAAGGGCGATGTACTTGAGGACAATATTATGGAAATGGAAGAGTATGTAGATGAAGATGAAATGGGAGATACGATACTGCTTGAAGAGTTTGACAGAGCACTGAAAGATCTGAGTCGAAACAAGGCCCGGGAGTAGACAACATTCCATTAGAACTACTGACGGCCTTGGGAGAGCCTGTCCTGACAAAACTCTACCATCTGGTGAGCAAGATGTATGAGACAGGCGAAATACCCTCAGACTTCAAGAAGAATATAATAATTCCAATCCCAAAGAAAGCAGGTGTTGATAGATGTGAAAATTACCTAACAGTCAGTTTAATAAGCCACAGCTGCAAAACACTAACGCGAATTATTTACAGACGAATGAAAAAACTGGTAGATTAAGGAAAGGCAAACCTACGTTTCTAGCATTTGTAGACTTAGAGAAAGCTTTTGACAATGTTGACTGGAATACTCTCTTTCAAATTCTGAAGGTGGCAGGGGTAAAATACAGGGAGCGAAAGGCTATTTACAATTTGTACAGAAACCAGATGGCACTTATAAGAGTCGAGGGACATGAAAGGGAAGCAGTGGTTGGAAAGGGAGTGAGACAGGGTTGTAGTCTTTCCCCGATGTTATTCAATATTTATATTGAGCAAGCAATGAAGGAAACAAAAGAAAAATTCGGAGTAGGTATTAAAATCCATGGAGAAGTAATAAAAACTTTGAGGTTTGCTGATGACGTTGTAATTCTGTCAGAGACAACAAAGGACTTGGAAGAGCAGTCGAGGAATGGATAGTGTCTTGAAAGGGGGATATAAGATGAACATTAACAAAAGCAAAACGAGGATAATGGAATGTAGTCGAATTAAGTCGGGTGATGCTGAGGGAATTAGATTAGGAAATGAGACACTTAAAGTAGTAAAGGAGTTTTGCCATTTGGGGAGCAAAATAACTGATGATAGTCGAAGTAGAGAGGACATAAAATGTAGACTGGCAACGGCAAGGAAAGCGTTTCTGAAGAAGAGAAATTTGTTAACATCGAATATAGATTAAAGTGTCAGGAAGTCATTTCTGAAAGCATTTGTATGGAGTGTAGCCATGTATGGAAGTGAAACATGGACAATCAATAGTTTGGACAAGAAGAGAATAGAAGCTCTCGAAATGTGGTGCTACTGAAGAATGCTCAAGATTAGATGGATAGATCACATAACTGATGCGGAGGTATTGAATAGAAGTGGGGAGAAGAGAAGTTTGTGGCACAACTTGACTAGAAGAAGGGATCGGTTGGTAGGACATGTCCTGAGGCATCGAGGGATCACCAATTTAGTATTGGAGGGCAGCGTGGAGGGTAAAAATCGTAGAGGGAGACCAAGAGATGAATACACTAAGCAGATTCAGAAGGATGTAGGTTGCAGTAGGTACTGGGAAATGAAGAAGCTTGCACAGGATAGAGTAGCATGGAGAGCTGCATCAAACCAGTCTCAGGACTGAAGACCACAAAAACAACAACATTTTAGATTTTAGTGCTCGCTCAACGCCCCTAATTCTCCGCGGTTGTTCCGTTACTTTCAGAATGTATTATTAACAGTTTGTTCGATTCTATATTTGAAGTTCATGCTTTCACACCACAGGAATGGGTTACATGCTTGATCACCATTTTGAAGTCATGTTCGTGTTGCATTTTGGAGCTTGTTATGACACGACTCGTCAGAGCCGATATATGGTGTCGAAGGCTCTGGTTTATCCAACTGATATATAGCGCACATAATATAGCAGTTATACAGTCGTACACTAAAGTCTACATAAACCCTCATTTTGTGTCATGTTGCCTACAGCCTGGACGCAGAGAGGTAGACGTGCAACTATGTGCCTGCGTCACGTCCACAATAACATAAAGCATGGTCTTCAGACCGATATCGTGCAGTGCAAGCGTGATAGATGCAACAGTGTTTGTTTATTGCAGCACAGGAGTCAACATACACTTCGAGTTCTGTCGTTAGTTGCAAGAGAGACGTTGCAGTGAACACGGTGCAATACAAGTCGTGTGGTTTGTTGATATAATAGACGTATATTGCAATACATCATTTAATCGCGTAACATGGATTCCAAAAGAATCGAAATGCCAATGGATGCGAGGAAAAATATTATTGAGGTCAGTAAAAAGGGCTTTTCACTGCGAAAAATTGGGGAAAATGTTAGAAGGAGCCATGCAAGTGTCCAAACCGTAATAAGAATTTACAGGGATCGGGGCAGTGTAGAAAACAAAGGAAGATGTGGACGACCACCAAAATTATCTAACAGGGGGCGCCGACACATGATTAGAAAACTTAATTCGGATCCCAGAATTATAACTAAGGAGTTGGCATTAGATGTCGCAAATACTAGTGGAAATAATATTCATCTCATGACAGTACGGACACTGCTGCATAATCACGGATTTGAAAGGAGAACAGCAAGGAAGAAACCGTTCACAAGCGCGGCCCATGAAAAGAAACGCCTATAATTTGCAACTTTGCGCCGAATGGGAGTAAATTTAACATCTTCCAGTGCGATGGACAGCAAAAGTTGCGGCGAAAAAGGAATGAAAGTTGGAAGAAGAGAAATCTTGTCCCATCAGTGGAGTATGGTGGTGGAAATATTCTTGTGTGGGGTTGCATGTCTGGAGCTAGAGTTGAGAATTTAGTATTTATTGAAGGTATTGTGGATAAATGGAAGTATCTCACCAACTTAAAGAATAATCTGAAACAGTCTGCGGAGAATCTGGGACTAAGAACAGACTAGGTGTTTCAGCAAGACAATGATCCCAAGCATACGCCCATTGTCCTAAAAGAATGGCTACTTTATAATGTACCAAAACAGTTGCATTCGCCTCCCCAGTCATCAGGTATTAACCCAATTGAACATCTTTGGGGAGAACTAAAGCGTAGGATAAAATATACAACATCAAAAGCAAAGATGATTTAAAAGCAGCCTTAGTGAAAGAGTGGAATAACTTTACACCTGCGTACACACACACACACACACACACACACACACACACACACACACACAAAAGGTGGAATCTATGCCTCGACGTTTGGAAGCTGTGATTGAAGCAGAAGGTGGCATTACAAAATTTTAAATTGGGCCTGAACGTGACGAACATCACAGCGTATGTTTACTTTTGTACCTGACCTCTGTTTCATTTGTATGCTCAAGATGTCAGTATCTGGAATTATTATTAATTATGCATTGTATATGTTGATTTTCAGTTCCTAACACGTCTGTTTATGTCACAGAAAGTGATTACATAACCTTTTCTTGATTGATTTTGACTTCAAGTGTTATTTTTAGGGTGTATGTAGAAAAACGCGTGTGAAATCTTATGGGACTTAGCTGCTAAGCCGGCCGGAGTGGCCGTGCGGTTCTGGGCGCTACAGTCTGGAGCCGAGCGACCGCTACGGTCGCAGGTTCGAATCCTGCCTCGGGCTTGGATGTGTGTGATGTCCTTAGGTTAGTTAGGTTTAATTAGTTCTAAGTTCTAGGCGACTGATGACCTCAGCAGTTAAGTCGCGTAGTGCTCAGAGCCATTTGATTTTTTTTAACTGCTAAGGTCACCAGTCCCTAAGCTTACACACTGCTTAATCTAAATTAGCCTAAGGACAAACACACACACCCATGCCCGAAAAGGACTCGAACCTCCGCCGGGACCACCCGCAAAGTCCATGACTGCAACGCCCTAGACCGCTCGGCTAATCCCGCGCGGCGGTGTATGTAGACTTTAGTGTCCGACTGTATATGAACCGGGGCCATTGAGAAAGACGGACCCTGCAACGAACTTGTGACGTCACACAAGTCGGCTTGTCCGCCGCACGTCGTGAACGCTTGGCTCTGTGCAGGATCCAAGGGAATATTTAATTGGGAAGCTACCCACTAAAAGTCTTAATTTTGTCCTGTGCTACGGAGAACTTGTGTGCATTTAAACACGCAGTCACTAAGTATTCAAATGGTTCAAATGGCTGTGAGCATTATGGAGCTTACCTTCTGAGGTCATCAGTCCCCTAGAACTTAGAACTACTTAAACCTAACTAACCTAAGGACATCACACACATCCATGGCCGAGGCAGGATTCGAACCTGCGGCCGTAGCGGTCGCGCGGTTCCAGACTGAAGCGCCTAGAACCGCTCGGCCACTCTGGCCGGCACTACTAAGTATTAAGCTCGTCTGAAATAGTTACTCGCTCCCCGTCGGAGACGGCTGCTGGCAGTCGTAAGACCTGTAATGTCACGTGGTGTTGTTACTTTAGCGCCACGTCTGTCTTCCTCGTCGTCCTCGATGTGAACCACACCGCTCCACAAACGTGGTGGCCCTGCCGTTCCGTCCATCGTTTTCTTCACGCAGTCTCATCGGTTTTTGTCAACTTCTCTAAGTTCCTTTTCACAACTTGGGAACGTACTTAGCCTTTAAAGACTTGGAAGGCTGAGCAATTTATACGCGAGGACGAGACAATAGAGTTCGCATTTGTGTTCTACGAAGTTTATATAAATTCATTTCGAATTATGTCGACGAGAAGCAGTTTGGGCGAGTCAGTCAGTAGAGACTAGGAGGCCCTGCTCTCACGCTGGACCTTGCGCGCATGAGGTCACTGCTTAGCACGGCGCAATCTGCCTGGATGGGAACACGGGCTGCCCAATAGAGCTAAGTGGCTTGCTAACGCGAGCACTGCTGCCCCCACAGCTAGCATTATGAACGAGCTCTATGGTTTTCTCGTAGCACCGAGCCTCCAGTAAATTACTGTGATTTTCCACCTCGAGCAAGTACTAACGTTAGTCTGTATTACTACACTGTTCATGTTGCAACACCGCTACTCCCGGCAACAATGATGGAATACCGCTCAAAGATATTATGCAGAATAAGAAGAATAATAATCAATGATTGCAGAGATGTAGCCATAGTATAGAGTTACAATTAGCCGGCCGCTGTGGCCGAGCGGCTCTAGGCGTTTCAGTCTGGAACCGCACGACCACTACGGCCGCAGGTTCGAATCCTGCCTCGGGCATGGATGTGTGTGATGTCCTTAAGTTAGTTAGGTTTAGGTAGTTCTAAGTTCTAGGGGACTGATGACCTCAGATGTTGAGTCCCATAGTGCGCAGAGCCATTTGAACCATTTGAGTTACAATTAATTTTTCAGGGTGTTTCGAAAAGACGTATCCGATTTCGTAGGACTAAGTGTGAAGATAGAAACCTGGAGTAAGTTTTAACTTATGCATAGTACTATGACGTTTATTAGGATGTGTCCTTTACGTCCTGCGCATTCAACATTTAGGTACTTTTTACAGTCACGTTTAGGTCAGAGTTTTCATTTAGCTTTCATAATTGTTCAGTGTATCCTCCACCGGACACACGAAAAACATCCAGACGATAGAGAAACCCTTCACGTAGTTTTGCAAGCATGCCTGCAGTTAACGCATTCACTGCTGTTGCTATGGAGAATCGCAGTCCCCTCAGAGTTGTTGAAATGGAGGAACATAGACGGAATCTTTCAAAACTCCTTACAAAAAAAGTCCCATTCCGAGGAACCAGGCGACGCTGGAGCCCAGTGGTAGCATGCGACATCCGTACTCACACTACGGCCGACCCATCGATGAGACAGCTCATTGTTAAAAGATGCTCTTGGATGCAGGTGCCAGTGTGACGGTCCCCAGATCTGCTGAAAAATGAAATTTTCACACCTTCTCTAGATAAACTAGGGGTCTAGCTGCATCCGGGAGACTTTATCATCAATCACGTCAACTCATAACATACAACTGGCACCACGCTAAACGTTTAATTTCGATGAATTAGTTAAAATTCATCCCACGTTTCTGTCTTCACTCAAGGAGAAGATATATATTCGTGGATTCAGATGAATCTTTTTGAAACCCTCTACGTAGCTTAGCATCTCTTCTGGGTCGCGAAACCCATAATAACAATGGCGCTTGCAACAGAACCAAGTTCATTAACGCAAAGTGTTGTAGTCCTTAACATGGCACTTAAATATTCTTTGATATACTCTTGAAACTGCAAAAAGGTGGGAATTAAAGGAGATGGGACCTGGATAAACTGAAAGAACCAGAGGTTGTACAGAGTTTCAAGGAGAGCGTAAGGGAACAATTGACAGGACTGGGGGCAAGAAATACAGTAGAAGACGAATGGGTAGCTCTGAGGGATGAAGTAGTGAAGGCAACAGAGGATCAAGTAGGTAAAAAGACGAGGGCTAGTAGAAGTCCTTGGGTAACAGAAGAAATATTGAATTTAATTGATGAAAGGAGAAAATATAAAAATGCAGTAAATGAAGCAGGCAAAAAGGAATACAAATGTCTCAAAAATGAGATCGACAGGAAGTGCAAAATGGCTAAGCAGGGATGGCTAGAGGACAAATGTAAGGATGTTGAGGCTTATCTCACTAGGGGTAAGATAGATACAGCCTACAGGAAAATTAAAGAGACCTTTGGAGAAAAGAGAGCCACTTGTATGAATATCAAGAGCTTGGATGGAAACCCAGTTCTCAGCAAAGAGGGGAAAGCAGAAAGGTGGAAGGAGTATATAGAGGGTCTATACAAGGGCGATGTACTTGAGGACAATATTATGGAAATGGAAGAGTATGTAGATGAAGATGAAATGGGAGATACGATACTGCGTGAAGAGTTTGACAGAGCCCTGAAAGACCTGAGTCGAAACAAGGCCCCGGGAGTAGACAACATTCCATTAGAACTACTGACGGCCTTGGAAGAGCCTGACAAAACTCTACCAACTGGTGAGCACGATGTACGAGACAGGTGAAATACCCTCAGACTTCAAGAAGAATATAGTAATTCTAATCCCAAAGAAAGCAGGTGTTGACAGATGTGAAAATTACCGAACTGTCAGTTTAATAAGTCACAGCTGCAAAATACTAACGCGAATTATTTACAGACGAATGAAAAAACTGGTAGAAGCCGACCTCGGGAAAGATCAGTTTGGATTTCGTAGAAATGTTGGAACACGTGAGGCAGTACTGACCTTACGACTTATCTTAGAAGAAAGATTAAGGAAAGGCAAACCTACGTTTCTAGCATTTGTAGACTTAGAGAAAGCTTTTGACAATGTTGACTGGAATACTCTCTTTCAAATTCTGAAGGTGGCAGGGGTAAAATACAGGGAGCGAAAGGCTATTTACAATTTGTACAGAAACCAGATGGCACTTATAAGAGTCGAGGGACATGAAAGGGAAGCAGTGGTTGGGAAGGGAGTGAGACAGGGTTGTAGCCTCTCCCCGATGTTGTTCAATCTGTATATTGAACAAGCAGTAAAGAAAACAAAAGAAAAATTCGGAGTAGGTATTAGAATCCAGGGAGAAGGAATAAAAACTTTGAGGTTCGCCATGACATTGTAATTCTGTCAGAGACAGCAAAGGACTTGGAAGAGCAGTTGAACGGAATGGACAGCGTCTTGAAAGGAGGATATAAGATGAACATCAACAAAAGCAAAATGAGGATAATGGAATGTAGTCGAATTAAGTCGGGTGATGCTGAGGGGATTAGATTAGGAAATGAGACACATAAAGTAGTAAAGGAGTCTTGCTACACTCCTGGAAATGGAAAAAAGAACACATTGACACCGGTGTGTCAGACCCACCATACTTCCTCCGGACACTGCGAGAGGGCTGTACAAGCAATGATCACACGCACGGCACAGCGGACACACCAGGAACCGCGGTGTTGGCCGTCGAATGGCGCTAGCTGCGCAGTATTTGTGCACCGCTGCAGTCAGTGTCAGCCAGTTTGCCGTGGCATACGGAGCTCCATCGCAGTCTTTAACACTGGTAGCATGCCGCGACAGCGTGGACGTGAACCGGATGTGCAGTTGACGGACTTTGAGCGAGGGCGTATAGTGGGCATTCGGGAGGCCGGGTGGACGTACCGCCGAATGGCTCAACACGTGGGGCGTGAGGTCTCCACAGTACATCGATGTTGTCGCCAGTGGTCGGCGGAAGGTGCACGTGCCCGTCGACCTGGGACCGGACCGCAGCGACGCACGGATGCACCCCAAGACCGTAGGATCCTACGCAGTGCCGTAGGGGACCGCACCGCCACTTCCCAGCAAATTAAGGACACTGTTGCTCCTGGGGTATCGGCGAGGACCATTCGCAACCGTCTCCATGAAGCTGGGCTACGGTCCCGCACACCGTTAGGCCGTCTTCCGCTCACGCCCCAACATCGTGCAGCCCGCCTCCAGTGGTGTCGCGACAGGCGTGAATGGAGGGACGAATGGAGACGTGTCGTCTTCAGCGATGAGAGTCGCTTCTGCCTTGGTGCCAATGATGGTCGTATGCGTGTTTGGCGCCGTGCAGGTGAGCGCCACAATCAGGACTGCATACGACCGAGGCACACAGGGCCAACACCCGGCATCATGGTGTGGGGAGCGATCTCCTACACTGGCCGTACACCACTGGTGATCGTCGAGGGGACACTGAATAGTGCACGGTACATCCAAACCGTCATCGAACCCATCGTTCTACCATTCCTAGACCGGCAAGGGAACTTGCTGTTCCAACAGGACAATGCACGTCCGCATGTATCCCGTGCCACCCAACGTGCTCTAGAAGGTGTAAGTCAACTACCCTGGCCAGCAAGATCTCCGGATCTGTCCCCCATTGAGCATGTTTGGGACTGGATGAAGCGTCGTCTCACGCGGTCTGCACGTCCAGCACGAACGCTGGTCCAACTGAGGCGCCAGGTGGAAATGGCATGGCAAGCCGTTCCACAGGACTACATCCAGTATCTCTACGATCGTCTCCATGGTAGAATAGCAGCCTGCATTGCTGCGAAAGGTGGATATACACTGTACTAGTGCCGACATTGTGCATGCTCTGTTGCCTGTGTCTATGTGCCTGTGGTTCTGTCAGTGTGATCATGTGATGTATCTGACCCCAGGAATGTGTCAATAAAGTTTCCCCTTCCTGGGACAATGAATTCACGGTGTTCTTATTTCAATTTCCAGGAGTGTATTTGGGGAGCAAAATAACTGATGATGGTCGAAGTAAAGAGGATATTAAATGTAGGCTGGCAACGGCAAGGAAAGCGTTTCTGAAGAAGAGAAATTTGTTAACATCGAGTATAGATTAAAGTGTCAGGAAGTCATTTCTGAAAGTATTTGTATGGAGTGTAGCCATGTATGGAAGTGAAACATGGACAATAAATAGTTTGGACAAGAAGAGAATAGAAGCTTTCGAAATGTGGTGCTACAGAAGAATGTTGAAGATTAGGTGGGTAGATCACGTAACTAATGAGGAAGTATTGAATAGGATTGGGGAGAAGTTTGTGGCACAACTTAACTAGAAGAAGGAATCGGTTGGTAGGACATGTCCTGAGGCATCAAGGGATCACAAATTTAGCATTGGAGGGCAGTGTGGAGGGTAAAAATCGTAGAGGGAGACCAAGAGATGAATACACTAAGCAGATTCAGAAGGTTGAAGGTTGCAGTAGGTACTGGGAGATGAAGGAGCTTGCACAGGATAGGGTAGCATGGAGAGCTGCATCAAACCAGTCTCAGGGCTGAAGACCACAACAACAACATCGTCAGCCAATCAGTATTGGAAGCTAAATTGTAACCATAATTTACAACGTGGGTGTAGCACATTTCCATGCACGTTATCAGCCACGCACCTGTAAACAGGCTCCAGAGCACGACTAACGCCAGTAGTGGACGATTCTTTCCTAACAAATGGTTCAAATGGCTCTGAGCACTATGGGACTCAACTTCTGAGGTCATTAGTCCGCTAGAACTTAGAACTAGTTGAACCTAACTAACCGGCCCGTGGCAGGATTCGAACCTGCGACCGTAGCAGTCTCGCGGTTCCAGACTGCATCGCCTAGAACCGCACGGCCACTTCGGCCGGCCTTTCCTAACAAGTCTGTTTCAGTACATCAGGAGCGGCTGCTAGCCCTCACATTGTTCATCATTATTCCTGTTTAGCATTTTTATTTGTCAAACTCATCCACAGATACAGAAACAACAAAGCTGTTCTTTACACTAACTTTTTCTTTACGAATATTTAATCTGTTAATGTTCAGCTGACATATCAAGCTGAATTCTGACCTCTGATTCATTACTAAATTAAGGTGCTATATTGTAGCACCAGTATGGATTGATCCCCTTACACCTAGGAAGTGTCATAAGTGTTAAATCAAGCCCTAGTGGACACCGCCATATCATTCCATTGGTTCTGTTGTCCTCTCCAAGAAATAATTGCGTGCAAGCGTTACGTACACATATTACATGGGCAAGTACATCGTATGATACAGACTTAGCTTCCAATCCCAAATGAAACTCTCCCAAGCCTGTCTAGATCATGTCCGCAGCTCGTGGTCGTGCGGTAGCGTTCTCGCTTCCCACGCCCGGGTTCCCGGGTTCGATTCCCGGCGGGGTCAGGGATTTTCTCTGCCTCGCGATGACTGGGTGTTGTGTGATGTCCTTAGGTTAGTTAGGTTTAAGTAGTTCTAAGTTATAGGGGACCGATGACCATAGAAGTTAAGTCACATAGTGCTCAGAGCCATTTGAACCATTTGTCTAGATCATAATCGAGCCTCTCTGGTCAGTTTCGTAGTTGACAATAGGTGTAAATTTACTCGCTTCCAATAAGCGGTTAAAAAATTTAGAATTAATTCACAAGTTGTACATATCACTTCCTCAGCGAGCGAACAGGCTTAAAGTCCAACGTCACCGTAACTGAATTCGTTCGAGTGTTTTTATTGTTTTGATAATCGTATGAAACATAGGAAGAGTGGCTTCAGCTGAGAAAAAATTGCAACCGGGTGAAACTTCTACAGTGGTCAAAATACTGTAGCCGTATCGAGGAGAACCAGAGTTGGAATTCCCATCTGGTCATCCTGATTTAAGTTGCTCTCGGTTTTCTAAACAACTTCAGACTGGTTTCAAAATGGTCCCCTCAAAAAGGCCGGGACCGATTTCCTTATGACCCAAGTAGAACTCAAGGCTATGCTTCGTCTTGAAAATCTCACTGACATTAATTTTCTTTCTTTGCCCCATTTAAAACGAGAATCAAGGATCTATTAGAAGTAACCATGAGGTTGGACAACACAAGGATCGAAAACAGATTCTACAGAGAACGAACTCAGCCAATTAAAGCGTTCAAGTGCTTGGAACCTTTCTTGAAATAGCAAATTAAGAAGATACACTGACAGAAATCGAAAATATTACACCACGAACATCTTGAACGAAAGCTACGAAACTCATACTCCAGTATTTCTGTATCTATAGGACATGAAAATTAAAATTTCATCCTTATGCGACCTTATTTTCGGTACATTAAAAAACCATTCCAACAGACGAAGAATGATGTGAGTACACGACGACTATTGGATGTGTCTAACGTTGCTGAAACCTCTCTGGTCGAAATAGCAACACAGCAACCCCAGAAAACGTGTACGTGCAGTTTATTGGTACCTTTCGCTCTTTGAGAAAGGTCGAATAATTGACATGAAGGACATCTGTGCATCATATGGCCATACCGTAAACGCAATGACTGCAGAATGAGTAATTACGAGAGCGATTCAAGACAACGTAGAGAGAAGAACAATAGGCACGGCTGTTTCCAGAAGAAATACACAATGAGAAGGGCGTGGGATTGTTTGGCTGGTTCTGAAGAACAGGCAGATGACAACAGATGAAATTCGGGCACAGTTTGCAATCGAACTGTCGCCACAAACCGTCGGGAACAGGTTACTTGAAACTGAATTGAGATCTCGAACTGCCAGGCGTCTTTTACCGCTAACACCATACCACCGGCAATAGAGACTTGGTCATGTAGAGCCGAAGTGACCTGGGACACTGAGTGGCATTCAGAGGTATAGAGCGATAAGTCTCGCTTCTCTTTGTGGCAGTCGCATCCGCCAAAGTGTCCACAGACGACTTGGTAAAAAGTTACGGGAGACAGCGATTGTCGAGACCCATACCTCTCCAACTCTTGTAATCTAGATGTGGGAAGCTATTGGATGTGACAAGAGGTCGGAATTGATCATTGTTGAATGGAGGTAAATGCTCGCCAGCATGTGGCAAGAATGGTAAACCTTGTTGTCATATATTTCATGATGAGGGTACCAAATGGCGTATTTCGGTAGGATGATGCCGGACCCAACACTGCAGTTGACAAGCCGGCCGAAGTGGCCGTGCGGTTAAAGGCGCTGCAGTCTGGAACCGCAAGACCGCTACGGTCGCAGGTTCGAATCCTGCCTCGGGCATGGATGTTTGTGATGTCCTTAGGTTAGTTAGGTTTAACTAGTTCTAAGTTCTAGGGGACTAATGACCTCAGCAGTTGAGTCCCATAGTGCTCAGAGCCATTTGAACCATTTGAACTGCAGTTGACACCACAAACGCCTTGACGAATTGACTGGTCCTACCCGGTTCGTTGATCTGATACCAATAGAGCATGTCCGAGATGTGATGGTAAGACGTACACCTAACCAGCCACCAACCAGCAATCTTCATGAACTGATGCAGCACATGTGTCAGGTGTGGCTAGAAAATGGTCAGATTATATTTGGAAGAAGCTGGCTTCCATACCAAAACTAATAAGAGAGTGTATTGGTGCCCTTTGGTGTCACACCTCATTCTGATGTTGATGATGGGCATCAGTTCCGAATGGAATGGAAGTTTAAACATTGAATACCTAATAGGTAATGATCATCTCCATTTTGTGGAGATGATGCCGGTCTTGTGCTTTATGATATAACACTTTCCGTCTCCATCACTGTACCTCACAATAATTATGGACTTGGAAGTCACTTCCTAAACAGATATTTACTAACTCTCGTAAGAGTAACATGAATGTTAGAAAAGGTACGCAGCATCGATATATGTCTTTACAGTTGTCTGCAGACCTTAAGCAACATGTGTCTCACTCACGACGATGCAGTGACTGTAGGCCCTATTCAAACAATGAGGTTGGGTGATTGAGGGGGGAGTGACCAAAAGAAAGGTCATAGGTCCCAAATAATTAGGCGTCAAGTTTTTGCTTTGTGATGTCCTGCGGGAAGTGTCACCAAACATAAGTGGGATGTTGTGTGCGAGAGATACGTTGGTGACATCATTTTATGGATTTATTGTGGAATATCAGATATGCTGACATCTATGTGCCGTCTTTGGATCGTAACATACCCGCAGGAAAGCAGGCGCGGAACTCATTGAAGTGCATAGTTCTTTATGGCACTATCAAACACATGTAGAAGTTCATAACGGACTGGTTACGCTTCATAATGGTCTGGACAGGTGACTGTGTGGACAAGGGGAGAGTTTTGAAGTTCATAGTTTCTCCGTCAATTTGCTCTTAAACACATCTGTCAGGATGAATTACGAAAATTTCACCATATAAGACGCGTATCTTACGAACATTAACTTGACATGTGAGGTTAATTCTTCTTCATTTCCGGTGCGACAGCCCATGAAGATCCCGAGCATTGTCAACCACGTTTCTCTTCCAATCAGCTCTCGACTTCGCCAGACTTCTACAGTTCCACACTCCTAATCTTCTCAGATCCGTCTCTATGTCATACAGCCACCGCAGTCTTGTTCCTCCCATTGAGCAGCTACACTCTGGCTTTGCAAATAGCACCTTCTTTGGTATTTGCTGCTCTTCCATTCTCTGGACATGTCCCAACCACTGTGATCTTCGTGTCTTTCTCTCTACGGTGCTTGGTGAATTCTCATAGAGTTCATATAGTTCTGCATTGGTCAAAATTCTCCAAGCACCATTATCGCATACTGCCCCGTAATATATTTCTTTTTTCCATACTTGTGACCAAGCCAAGTGCAGCCATTTTACGGTCCAAAACTACATAGTTACCCAACAGACATTCTTTATTCGTCCTGAGTATGGCTGTGTCGTCCGCAAACTCCGTATTCTGAGTTTCCCTGTTAAAAATGGTATCATCCGCTTTGCTTGACAGTTTTCACACAACTGCCTTCAGAGTCAAGTTAAATACCGTGGATTATACAGAATCTCCTTGCTTAAGTCCTTGAAAGATTGGGAAATTATTGGAATATTTGCCATTAGTTTTTGTGTTACATTTGGTGTCGTTTAGGATAATTTTCACGAATGTTATTAGCTTTAAGGGTATCACTAACTCCCGTAACGCCTTGACGAGGCCGTTCCTATTGACACTGTCACAAGCTACTTTAAAGTCCACATACAACTGATGTATCATTATACTGAACTCCTAACATTTTTTGATTACTAATCTAAGGGCGAACATCTGAACTCCATTACTTTTTCGTAGTGTTATTGCAGGTAAAACCGACAGTGTCGGTTCCCTGAAGCGTACAATAAGCAGCAAGAGATACCATAGCTTTCATACGTTCAACCACTGTTTTGATGCATGTAAACTGAACAGTTTCATTTAGTTATTTCAAGGTACTGGCAGGTGCGAGTAGTGCTGGAAAATTTTTCTCATTAACCGCCTACTGAAATAGGTGCTTACTTATATTTTATTCCAACAACCTAGTGTTGTCTGCCTGCTTCTCAGTCGATAATTTTTTTTTCAACGTACGTTGTTAAATGCCCTCATCATTATCATCCTTCTTCTTCTTTCTTTTGCAAGCGTACGCCTGTCTCGATACACTCAGGAGAAGAAATTATCTCCCGGTTTATTGATTTCGAGCTCATCACAGTCCATCTACACATATTTCTCCACCATCTTGATGTGCGACTTTTATTTTTAGCACTTTCTTCTGTTGCTTTGAATTTTTTTTAAGGCTGTAAATGTTCAATTTCTGAATCTGCCTGAATTCTTGGATCCGGCTCTCCTTTTATTTGTTTTTAACCCATAATTCACTTTGATATAACTTTCGAATAATCATTTTTTATGAAATTTATTTCCCTGTTTAAGAACGTTGCACATACATTATATCATTTTCGGAAATAACATCACAGGCTAAACAATAAAATGATCAACTTCTTTTATTACTTTATTATTTACAACAACTTTATTCTTTTACATTCCTATCCAGTAAATGGCATTGTTTTTGAATGTTTGTTGAATGTTCTTAAATTATGATATTTCAAATGTTTCTTTCAAAGTATAGATTCCCATTTGTGAATCGTCTTTATATTCACGTGTTATGTGATCTAAAATATGCAATGTAAATTTAAACAAAACAACTTAATATGGTACGGATTTGGTGGTTGAGGAGTCTCCAAGAAGATCAGCGATCAAAATCGGATCCCTGTAAACTCATCCGGCCGCTGTGGCCGAGCGGTTCTACGCGCTTCAGTCCGGAACCGCGCTGCTGCTACAGTCGCAGGTTCGAATCCTGCATCGGGTAAGGATGTGTGTGATATCCTTAGGTTAGTTAGGTTTAAGTAGTTTTAAGTCTAGGGGACTGATGACCTCATACGTTACGTCCCATAGTGCTTAGAGCCATTTGAACCATTTCTGTAAACTCAAAGTTACATATAAGTACATGTAGAGTATTTAGTTCGTAGTGTTATTAATTATGTGTGAACAAAGAGGGTGAATTTGGGTGCTGTCACACGGCCTGCTCTTCTGGAACGGGAAAAAGAGACGAAGGGCAGATCACAGTCAACAGTCCAACAAGTCTTCACTCCACTCACGGAAAGTTATAGACTCGGTGCAGTTCATGGAAACATTCTTTGGTGATTAGGAATTATACACCACCATCCCACTTTACTTTCCGACCACTTCTTATTGCTGTAACTGTCTTCTACCAGCAGGACGCGAACTTGCTACCTTCAGCGTGCAGTAAATGCATACACTACAGACACACACATAAGACGTTTGAAAAACTGTAGGAATCATGAGGGCATTATCTGGAGCCTCGGTAGTCTGGCTCAGTTGGGTAACGTCCGCATCGTTCAAAAGAATTAGGGGAACAGGTGCATCAACGTCCGGTATGTAAGCCTTGAACATCTCAGTCTGCAAAGCACTTGCCTGCGAAAGGCAAAGCTCCAACCTTCAAGTCACGATCTGTCACACAGTTTTAATCAGTTAGAAAGTTTCGACGACTATGTGTTAATTAGTCCGTAGCTCGCGGTCTCGTGGTAGCGTTCTCGCTCCCCGAGCACGGGGTCCCGGGTTCGATTTCCGAGGAGGTCAGGGATTTGCACATGCCACGAGATGACTGGGTGTTGTTGTGTCGTCTTCATTATCATCATTCATTCACATTACGGTCGGAGGAAGGCCACGGCAAACCACTGTGGGTTTCCCGCATCGCTCCCCTACGCTCTGTCAAGATTTCCAGGTGTTGATTAATGTCTAAAAATTCAAAATCTTTTCAAGTTTTAGAAATAATAAAATCAAATTCGATGAACTGGGGGACTGACTCTTCTTAGTGCCTTGAAGAGGAGATGTTTCACATCCCTTAAACAAAAAGCAATCCCTGCCTGTGTAACTATTGCGGGAAGTATATTCACGTGGATCCTAACAGTCATTTTCTAATTTCCAAAAGGACGTGCTTGAATTACTGTGGCAACACTGTACGTAGAAATAAAAAATAATTTTATTCGTGGGGAACCTCGAACAGAAGATAAAACACAAGCAGATGGTAATATACAATGCCATACCATTTGTTTAGTGCAAATGTTCGGTGATGATGTCTCAAAGAGTAGCGTAAATTTTTTCAGAGCATCACACACGGCTGTTGCTGTTGTGGTAATTATGTCTTCTTGTGAAAACTGTTTCGCTGGGAATCGAAACATACTTTCAGAAGTAAGTATTATTTTAACTGTGATGTAACCATTGGAACCAGTTCAAGCTCCAGGAATATTTGTCATCTGACAGATATTCTACCTTTCGCAGCTTGAATGGTTACACACTCACCTCCTGCGAGGCGTTAAATACATAGCTGTCGAAGCACCTTTAGCTTGGATTGTGTGTTGCGCCTGCGATTATCTTCCAAAGCCTGTAAAGTGGCTTCCTTTAAACAAAAAGGGTACACATGAAAGCTCTACCAAGTTGATGGTGAAGTAGTATCGACAGTCCTGTTACAGGATGAGATGAGGGCAATTAAGTCTCTGAAACATGACACGCGACTGCAACCAGCTAACGGGAAGCCTCGCTCCATACGCGCGCCGCGCTTCCGGCTGCTTCTTGCCTCTTCACACCCACCATTCGGGTCAGTGATCTCACACTGCCGACACTCAGCCTTTCAAAATACTTCACGTACAGAATATTTCACGTTAATTGATCACCGCAGCACAAACGGACGTTCAGGCACTGTTATCGCTATTTAAAATTCCATTTGTTAGTTGTGCCGGTAAGCAAATTCTAACGCACAACGGTTACCCAGAAAGTAATGCACCGCATTTTTTTCGTTCAACAATTCTTTATTGAACATAATGAGAATTACACACATAAAGGAATGGCGTTTTATCTATACACTCCATTTTTCCACGTAATTTCCATCCCGTTCTATTCCTTTCATCCACGTGCAACAAGGGCGTGTATGCCCCGTCGGTACCAATCCTTGTCATGGTGGCGGAGCCAGTACTTCAGTGTGTAAATTGCATCCACACTTCCTTTGATGATTGCCGAGTCGTAATGCATCTGTCGTCGTGAATGACATCAGCTCGCTGCAACATGTCAGGTGTGACAGCTGTGCATTGTCTCCCCGACCGCTGCAAAACGTGGAGCACCGCCGAACCGCCTTCTGATGACCTCACCCTCCGTGCCCAGCGACTAATTGCACTTCTGTCGCCGCACGGGGTAGCCGCGCGGCCTTAGGCGCCTTGTCACGGTCCGCGCGGCTCTCCCAGTCGGAGGTTCGAGCCCTCCTTCGGGCATGGGTGTGTGTGTTGTCAATAGTGTAAGTTAGTTTAAGTTAGGTTAAGTAGTGTGTAAGCTTAGGAACCGATGACCTAAGCAGTTTGGTCCCGTAAGATCTTACCACAAATTTACAAATTTTTTTGCACTTCTGTCGACAGCAGATGCTTCATAGACTTTGCACAAGCGTTTGTGAATACTCCCCACTGTCTCTTTCTCTACAGTGAGAAATTCAATGGCGACACGTTGCTTCTAAGGTACATCACGTACAGACGTCATTTTAAAACTGTCCTGCAGCTACCCTATCTGTTGGAAGTGACGGAAACTTGGCGCGCTCACTCAGGAGACTTCAAATAATACATAAATAACGTTTCACATTCGTAGCATTGTGTTTGACTCAGAAAAAAAAAGTGATGCATTGCTTACTGGGCAACCCTCGTAGGATCTGGTTTTCACAACTGCTGTTGTCATATCTTTCAACAGTTTATTGACAAAATAGCACATGTGACATAAGGAATGTACTGTCTCGTCAAAAGTATCCGTACATCTCTATGTCGTGCGATATTGACCACTAGATTTCACGAGATGCGGACGCGCCAGTATAAAAGGTGTCAGGGAGTAGAGATGCAGTAACATAAAATTGGTTCGGTCAGGAGAGCTCACTGACTTCGAACGTCTAATAGTTGTGGCGTCACCGCCAGACACCACACTTGCTAGGTGGTAGCCTTTAAATCGGCCGCGGTCCGTTACTATACGTCGGACCCGCGTGTCGCCACTATCAGTGATTGCAGACCGAGCGCCACCACACGGCAGGTCTAAAGAGACGTTCTAGCACTCGCCCAGTTGTACAGCCGACTTTGCTAGCGATGGTTCACTGCCTACATACGCTCTCATTTGCCGAGACGACAGTTTAGCATAGCTTTCAGCTACGTCATTTGCTACGACCTAGCAAGGCGCCATATTCAGTTATAAGTACTATCTTCAAGACTGTATTCTGAACAGATAATATTGTGAATCATGTACCGTCAAGAGAGACGTTCATCATTAATGGATCAAAGTTAAGTATCAAACTAATTACGTCCGCTTTCTGAATTCTAATTCTTTTTCATGTTCCAGACCTCACGTCAGTATAGTCCTTTCCTCCTCACGCCAGCCTGCGTGAGCTAAAACGCGTGCATTTCGGCCTCCTCTAGTAACACGGTGTTGGCTCTTCTGCCAACACAGCAGTAGTAGATGTCATCTGAATTAAAAATCCAGTAAGGGCATTTGAGACCTTTGGAAGCTACCTGAATCGACTGCTGGTGATTTGATTGTGAAGTGGAAACGCGAAGGAACAAACACAGCTAAGACAAGACCAATCAGACGTCATGTGCTGTCAGACAGACTGTCGATCATTGCAGAAGGCGGCTGTAAAAAATCACGTGAAATCAACGGAAAGAATCACTCTTGAGTTCCAAAATGCTGCCAGCAGACCAGTTAGCACAATGACTGTGCGTAGGAAGCTGAAAGAGAACAGGGTACAACTGTCGAGCAGCTCCTCATACGCAGCACATTTCTGTAGTCAACCTTATGCGACGCTTGAGGTGGTGGAAAGAGCAACGTCACTGGTCACTGGATGAATGAAAACAAGTGACATGAAGTGATGAGTAACGCTATACCATATGGAATGGTTTTGGTTTGGCGAATGCGTGGTCAACATTACCTTTCATCATGTGTAGTGCAAATAGTGAAGTACAGAATATATGGTGTTATGGTATGGGAGCGTTTTTTGCGGTTAGCATGTGGTCTCCTTATTGCGCTTAAGAAAACGTTAAATGCGCAAGGTTATGAACACATTTTACAGCATTGTGTACAACAGAGGAACATTTTGGAGACGATAATTGTTTGCATTAACATGACAATGCACCCTGTCATAAGGCAGAATCTGTGATGCAGTGGTTTCGGATAATAACATTGTTGAATTGGACTGGCCTGCCCAGAGTCCCATCCTGATCCCAGTGGAATCGGTTTGGGATTGGCTAGAACGTCGACTTCACTCCAGACCGCAGCGTCCATCACTACCTTCTCTGGATTCGGCTGTTGAGGAACAACTGGCTGCCGTTCCTCAACAGACTTTCAGACAAGTCATTGAATGTATCCCAAGTAGACTTCAAGCCGTCAAAAGGCAAAGAGAGGACACACCTCATATTAATGTCCACTAATAGATGTCCGAATACTTTTGATGAAGTAGTGTATATTAGTTATGACAAACTGTAAACGTTGAGTAGTCTGCATAAATAGCTGAACATAATGCCCCTCCTAGAAATCAGAGTATGCTGAATTTACAACCACATTTTTCATCTTGCGGAGTGTAGACAGCGTCGTATTTTAAAATGATGAAGTTAGATTTCGGAACCTATTGCAGTTGGCCTCCATCCGGAAATGTAATACTACTATGGCAATAAAACTTTAATGCGCTGGCTTCGCTTCGGTTCCTACAAGAAAGAACACCAAGTCTCCCTCCTCTCCAAGCCTGACGTTCGATCATATGAAGAATTTTATTTATGTAGCCTTTAAGAGTTTCTAGAGACTCAAAAGAAGACAGAATATTAAAGTTGTATTGCTCCAATAGTATTACATATCCTGATGAAAATCGCCTACAGCAGTGGGCAAAACTTTGGTTCGTATTTTAGGATATGTAGCGGTCGACAATCCAGAAGACACTTAACGGAAACTGACTCTGACTTACATATTAACTGCATTGCTTCTGTATGGCCCTGAGAAGAGCATAAGTGCACTCTAATTATAAAACCGAGATAAAAGTTCTCAATCTACCAGTGAAAAAACTGTGTGCCACCTTAAGTCACAGTCGCAACTGTATTTCTGTGCACGATGTAGTTCGGGCCCGTGGAATCATCTTCAGGTACTTTAATAGTATACATAAATTTTATCTCCCTTTCTCAGATTTAGGTTAATTCTGGTCCTGGTAACATTAAAATGGTGTATTACAAAGTGGCACATTGTGAATAGAAGTTTACAAAATTAAGATAAATAAGAAAGTAATTTACTGCTTCCAGTAGTGGATAGATGGTTTCGAAGCACAGTATGAGTAAGCATGTTTATGCGTATGTATATACTTTCCACTCTACAACAAATTTGTAAACACAAAACAGGCCAGAGACATTCAAAAATTAAGATGCTGCATTTCTACAAATGCAAGGATGTTGTTATTTCAAAGCAGATACAAAGCTATTACATTATTAATTATACAGAGATATCATTTATAAAACAAATATTTGTGAATATGTCGAATGTGGCTGTATGTTGTCAGATGGTTGCACTATTAAATATTTTTTCCTTAGGAAAAAAATAACATAGGGCTGGAGAAGGCACTGATGACAGAGGACATGGGTCACATGGCAATGGAGGTGGTTGAGTCTATCAGTAGACTGGATTTCACTGGGTATGGCCTGCACCTCAGTAGGTATGGGAAGGGGAGGCTGGCAAAGCTTATAGGTGACAGTGTAGTGGGGGGTGATGGGATCACCCAAGGAAAAATTCCTGTAGTGATTGGTGTTAGAGCTGCACCTTTTTTAGACTGAAGTCAGATGACAGGTATACCTGCTTAAAGGAAGTCCTTTTAACTAAGGAATCACCTTCAGAGGACGTCATTTTTCTAAGTAGAGAAAGAATCGGCGTATTTCATAAAATATATCAGGTATTAGAGATAAAGTTAGTGACTGGCTTATGGAGATTGGCTCTCAAATTATCGGTATATCCGAGCACCACTTAAATAGTTTGACAATTCAGAAGCTTGCTTTACCAGGATACAGATTAGCTGACTGTTTTTCAAGGAGTTCCTTGCAGGGTGGCAAGGTGGCCATGTAAGTAAAAAACAGTATTCCATTTGAGTCCATAGACGTATCACGGCACTGCACTGAACAGAGATATCTGAATGTTGTGCAGTAACAGTTGAATTTAATGAAACTAAACTTCTAATTTTTGTTTTTCGTAGGTCCCCTGACTCTGACTTCAGAGCATTTCTACTCAAGCTAGAGAGGGTTCTTGATTCACTTACGAGGTGCCGGGGCTAGCAGTGTATTTAGCACTAAATTCTTCTAGAACCTACATATGTAAATGATGCTCTAAGCCCCCCCCCCCTATTCTAACTCCGACTTTTGCTGTTGCACAAGGATTAAAAAAAAATCCGCGAACTGACTCTAATCAACCCTGCCAGTGGAGCAGAAGAGAGTTTGGCACCTGCAATAATTTAATTTGATAAATAAGTTAAATAAACGAAGGTTTCATTAACATAGTGAGGAATGATAGGGTTGCTCTACCGATTAACAGAATGAAAGTTCTGTCCAAAATAACAATATGATTTATTAAGACTAAACACAAAATAATAAACAAAAACACATGAAACATTTACAATACATCAAATTGGCTCAAATTGGATACTCATACAAACACTGTAAAGGTGAAGTTGTCCCTAAACTAGATTGTGAGGTTTAAGACGAAGTTGTATGTGGAGCCAATTCCTTGCCACTCAAATCTTAAGAGACACACAGCTAACCCAACATTAATTGCTGCTACTCAAGACAGAACAAAGTTAGAAAAAGACGAACAGGCGCGCTCTGCTGAGCTGTGATTATCACCTAGGAAAATCCCTATCTGCCGGTGCTGCGGACATACATTACCAAACTGTCTTCTTAAATGCCAGAACACGATCTGGCGTACCGGAGGCTATGGCTGGTTGCTTCGACGTCCTCGACCGAAAGGCGAGAGCCGACTACTTCAGAGCACCCGTACGGGCCGAACACCGAACATTCCCGCCCCCACCACAGTGGCTGTGGTTAAACGTTCCAATCAGCAACTCGAAAACCGGCGGAAAATTCCACTCCATTGCCAGAGCACTACCATTCCACCAATGGAGATTCTTGGCACCAATTTCTGCGCTGATTTTGCTACGTCACGGAGCTATGCCCTGAGCAAGCCAATCACAGTTACTATTTTGCAGAAAGCGCGAGAATTTTCCCGCCACAACTGCCTGGGTACACAAGTCATTCCCACGTCTCGCTGGTAGCCCGCCAGAAAGTGTTTTCGCTAAGTTTCTGCAAAGTAACGGAACCTCTAGCCCAGCCACTACTTCAGGCCTCGGCGGGCGTGTCTCTTGACAATGTCGGCGTCTGGAAAGCATTCACTCGACTGCCTCCCACCCATCGGCTTAACCCTCTCGAGATCAGTGGAGCCCGCCTGTCACCGGACCATCTGGGTGACGAGAGACACTGCGTGGGAAGTCCGCGTGTGAAGGAATAGCAACTTTCCACCGCATGCAATTAGAGAGGAGAATCGTAAGATAGAAATATGAGAGGGGGCTCATGCCACCTCTCACACTTTATAGGAAGTACTAGAAATTAGTTATATGTGGTGACTTCAGTATAAAATTTGTATGTGATGGTGCAACAAAAAGGTTGTTGGTAGATCTCCTAAACTCATATGAGCTGATGCAGACTACGTTTTTTCCAACTAGGGTGCAGGGGAACAGTAGCAAATAAACAGACAATATTTTTATTCATTCTTCTTTAATAGACGGACATTTTGTTAGTAAAAGGGTGAATGGCCTTTCAGACCCCGATGCACAAACTGTAATGCTGAAAGGCTTTTGTCCTCAAACAAATGTCACACATAATTTCAAACTAAGTAGGAAAGTTAATCCAACGACGATAGAGAGTTTTCTTAAACTCATCAAGGAACAAGAGTGGCAGGATGTTTATAGTGCCGATAGCACAGATGACAAATATAATGGTTTCCTTAACACATTTCTCATACTCTTTGAGAGCTGCTTTGAATTAGAACGTTCTAAATGGGGTACTAGCAGTAAAAGGCAGCCTGCGTGGCTGACTAGTGGGATAAGGAGCGGGAATTATATCAAAACGTTAGAAGTAGTCACAGTCAAGCTACAGTAGCCCATCACAAACAGTATTGTAAGGTGCTTAAAAATATTATTAGATAGTCAAAGAGTACGTGGTATGCAAACAGAATACCTAAATTACAGGATAAAATTAAAACCATGTGGTCAGTTGTGAAGGAAGTGTTTGGTCAGCAGCACAAACTCGACGATATAAATCAGTTTGTAGTAAAAATGTTTCTGTTACTGATAAATCAGATATATGTACAGTATTTAACAATCATTTTCTGGGCGTTGCTGGTGAATTAAATAAAAATTTAGTTTCTACAGGGAATCACATAACTCTCTTGGCAAATGCCTCTCCGAGATTGATGTTTGAAATACTTCTCTGTGATACAGACATGGGGGAGATTAAGTCAATAATCAAATCACTGAAGACTAAGGACTCTCATGGATATGATGGAGTGCCTAGCAGAACATTAAAGTACTGTGCTGCACATGTTAGTCTTGTACTCAGCCATATTTGTAATTTTTCCTTTAGGAATGGTCAGTTTCCTGAACGATTAAAGTACTCAGTACTAAAACCGCTTTATAAAAAGGGAGAAAGGGACAATGTAGACAATTTTAGACCTATTTCTATGCCATCAGTGTTTGCTAAAGTTATTGAAAAGGCTATGTATGTAAGGATAATTGGTCATTTTATATCATATAAATTGCTATCAAATGTACAGTACGGCTTTAGAAGTCGTTTAACAACTGAAAATGCTATAGTCTCTTTTCTCTGTGAGTACTGGATGGGTTAAATAAAAGGTTTCGGACGCTAGCCATGTTTTTTGATTTAACTAAAGCGTTTGATTGTCTTGATCACAAAATATTTCTCCAGAAGTTGGACCATTATGGAATACGGGTAGTAGCTCACAATTGGTTCACCTCTTACTTTAACAACAGACAGCAACAGGTCATGAGATGTGGGGTCTGAGTGGGTTACGGTGAAACGGAGGCCGGCAGGGGAGGGGGGGCACCCCAGGGATCATTTATATAAATGATATGCCCTCTAGTATTATAGGTAACCTTAAAATATTTATGTTTGCTGATGACACTAGCATGGTAGTAAAGGATGTTGTGTGCAACATTGGCTCGGTTTCAAATAGTGTAGTTCGTGACATAAGTTCATGGCTTGTAGAAAATAAACTAACGCTAAATCACAGTAAGACTCAGTTTTTATAGTTTCTAACACACACTTCAACAAAACCCGACGTTTTAATTACAGCCGGCCGAAGTGGCCGTGCGGTTAAAGGCGCTGCAGTCTGGAACCGCAAGACCGCTACGGTCGCAGGTTCGAATCCTGCCTCGGGCACGGATGTTTGTGATGTCCTTAGGTTAGTTAGGTTTAACTAGTTCTAAGTTCTAGGGGACTAATGACCTCAGAAGTTGAGTCCCATAGTGCTCAGAGCCATTTGAACCATTTTTTTTAATTACACAGAATGGGCATATGATTAGTGAAACTGAACAGTTTAAATTTCTAGGTGTTCAGATAGATAGTAAACTGTCGTGGAAAGCGCACGTTCAAGATCTTGTTCAAAGACTTGATACTGCCATTTTTACTATTCGAACAGTATCTGAAGGAAGTGCTCGTCCGAGACTAACATTTGTCTACTTTGCTTATTTTCATCGGCCTATGTCGTATGGTATTATATTTTGGGGTAAGTCTTCCCATTCTAAAAGTCTTCCCATTCTAGCTTGAAGGGGGAAACTGGATGGCGCTATGGTTGGCCTACTAGATGGCGCTGCCATAAATCAACCGGATATCAACTACGTTTTTTAAAATAGGATCCCCCATTATTTATTACATATTCGTGTAGTACGTACAGAAATATGAATGTTTTAATTGGAGCACTTTTTTTGCTATGTGATAGACGGCGCTGTAACAGTCACAAACGTATAAGTTCGCCATATCACGTAACATTCCGCCAGTGCGGAGGGTATTTGCTTCGTAATGCATGACCCGTGTTAAAATTGACCGTTTACCAATTGCGGAAAAGGTCGATATCGTGTTGATGTATGGCAATTGTGATCAAAATGCCCAACGGACGTGTGCTATGTATGCTGCTCGGTACCCTGGACGACATCATCCAAGTGTCCGGACTTTTCGCCGGATAGTTATGTTCTTTAAGGAAACAGAATATGTTCAGCCACATGTGAAACGTCAACCACGACCTGCAACAAATGATGATGCCCAAGTGGGTGTTTTAATTGCTGTCGCGGCTAATTCGCACATCAGTAGCTGACAAATTTCGCGAGAATCGGGAATCTCAAAAACGTCGGTGTTGAGAATGCTACATCAACATCGACTGCACCCGTACCATATTTCTATGCACCAGGCATTGCATGGCGACGCCTCTGAACGTCGTGTACAGTTCTGCCACTGGGCACAAGAGAAATTACGGGACGATGACAGATTTTTTTACACGCGTTCTGTTTAGCGACGAAGCGTCATTCACCAACAGCGGTAACGTAAACCGGCATATTATACACTATTGGGCAACGGAAAATCCACGTAGGCTGCGACAAGTGGAACATCAGCGATCTTGACGGGTTAATGTATGGTGCGGCATTATGGGAGGAAGGATTATTCGCCCCCATTTTATCGATGGCAGTCTAAATGGTGCAATGTATGCTGATTTCCTACGTAATGTTCTACCGATGTTACTACAAGATGTTTCACTGCATGGCAGAATGGCGATGTACTTCCAACATGATGGATGTCCGGCATATAGCTCGCGTGCGGTTGAAGCGGTATTGAACAGCATATTTCATGACAGGTTGATTGGTCGCGAAGCACCATACCATGGCCCGCACGTTCAGCGGATCTGACGTCCCCGGATTTCTTTGTGTGGGGAAAGTTGAAGGATATTTGCTAACGTGATCCACTGACAACGCCTGCCAACATGCGTCAGCGCATTGTCAATGCATGTGCGAACATTACGGAAGGCGAGCTACTCTCTGTTGAGAGGAATGTCGTTACACATATTGCCAAATGCACTGATGTTGACGGACATCATTTTGAGCATTTATTGCATTAATGTGGCATTTACAGGTAATCACGCTGTAACAGCATGCGTTCTCAGAAATGATAAGTTCACAAAGGTACATGTATCATATTGGAACAAAAATGTTCGAACGTTCCTACGTTCTGTATTTTAATTCAAAAAACCTACCTGTTACCAACTGTTCGTCTAAAATCGTGAGCCATATGTTTGTGACTATTACAGCGCCATCCATCACAAACCGAAAGAAGTGGTCCAGCTAAAACATTCATATTTCTTCACGTAATACACGAATATGTAATAAAATATGGGGGCTCCTATTAAAAAAAAAACGCAGTTGATATCCGTTTGACCTATGGTAGCGCCATCTAGCGGGCCAACCATAGCGCCATTTGGTTTCCCCCTTCAAGCTAAGCAAGTTTCGTTCTTTGTAGTTTTTTGTTTGACTCTTATTTCTTGAGATATTTGGCCAGGTCACGATCAATGGACCACCCTGTATATTCTTTACTGTCGTTTATTGTTAACAGTATCAGCTTATGGCCAAGAACTGGCAACTTTCTCGCAGTTAATACTAGGCAGAAATCCAATCTGCATTTTGATCGGACTTCCTTAACTCTTGTGCGTAAAGGCTTGCAGTATAGTGCTGCATCCATTTTCAATAAGCTACCACTAGAATTCAAAAATATTAGCAGTGATCCACTCGCTTTCGAATCTAAATTGAAGTGTTTCCTCATGGGACGCTCCTTCTATTTTGTTGAGGAGTTCCATGAAAAATTAAAATGATTGTTATGTTATATTGTTGACTGCGTTTACTTAATCTTGTGGCCTGACTTTTTCTAGGTTCATAAACATTTTATTTTTATCTGTTATTACTTTTATGTTGTAATTTCATTTACTGACACGTTCCATGACCTTGGAGATTTGCTCCTCCATTTGGTCCTACAAAACGTGGCGTGTAAATAAATAATAAATAATATGTAAAATTACTGAGAAAACTGTGGCTTCTAAACGCCGTTTGTTCCTTCAACATATTTTCAGAAGAATTTTCTTTGTGCAACATTATTTCCAATTGTTCTAGTAGATCAAGTTTTTTCCCATTGTTTTCTGTGATGAGTACATTTACGTTGTTGTGGATGTCACTTATTCAGTTTCTATTAAGGTGCATGTGTTTATCTGTTCTGAACCTGTCAAAGTGGTTAAGTCTGAAAGCATTAGTCCATTCTCTATAACTTTTATGGTAAGTTTTTCCTGTTTTACCTATGTAAAATTGAGGCCAAATGTTACATTATAATTTATGTATCCCACTGTGTTCTGTTACAGGGGTGTTAGTATTGGCTGTGAGAGGTAAGCTTTGTCTAAGTTTCCTGTTTGCGGAGAAGGATATTTTAATGTTGGTCTTTCAAAATAAGTTGGCAATTTGTTGTGACGCTGTGTCTAAATAGGGAAAGTTTGTGAAGATATGTGTTGTGTCAGTTGTTATTCCTGTAATTGTTCTATTACTGATACTGGCCTGTATTTTGTTCGATAGTTTGTCAATTAATTTTTCTGAATAGCCATTATTTATTACAGTTGCTTTGATCATATCAGTTTCTTTCTGCTAATGCTTTGGGTTTCAAGGGTAATATCTGTGTCCTGTTCAACGTGGATCTAAATGCAGCATATTTGTGTTGTTTAGTTATTACTTACGTGTGGTTGGTTAGTGTGATGGTTTGTGTATTGTAATATCAGTGTAGGCTGGTTTCCTGTAAATGTGAAAATTACATTCTTGTTTTTAATCAAAAATTGTGAGGTCTAAGAAATTTTTGGATTAATTTATTTCATGCTCGAACAATCCACGAGTGCACTGCCGGTACATAGTGTCCAACGGGCACAATATTTCGGCGATCAGACATGTCGCTGTCGTCAGGTGCGCTGACGAGCCGTGCTACTGAGGGTGGGCGGCAGTCTTAAAAACCCTCCCCTCGCGAGGCGTTCTCTCCGTGCTCCGCGCTCGGGCGTCAGCGGTCGGTGAGACGCTGGCGTCGGCGTCTATGGTGGCGTCGGTGTAATTGCCTCGTCCGCCCTAGTCGCCCGTTCGTTTCCTTTGCTGAGCGTCTTTTTAATTAGACTCAGTGCTGGTTCCCACGCCCTGCTGAAGTTGTAGCCGCAATCACGGTTGATGAGTCTGTCCCTGGTACGAATTTCGATAGCCTCTCTAACGACGCTGTCCCAGTATTTAGATGTCTGTGCCAAGATCCTGGTATGTTGGTAGTCCATTTCGTGATTTTCGGACAAACAGTGCTCTGCGACCGCCGACTTGTTGGGGTACCCAAGTCGAGTGTGCCTCTGATGTTCTCGGCAACGATCTTCGATAGTGCGCACTCGCTGTCCAATATAAGTCTTCCCACATTGACACGGAATCTGGTACATGCCGGCCTTCCGCAAACCGAGATCGTCCTTGACACTTCCCAATAATGCTCGCGTTTTATTTGGTGGGCAAAAGACAGTTCCTACTCGGCGTTTCCTCAATATTCGTCCTATTTTCCCCGATAGTGCGCCAGTATACGGTATATAGGCAGTGGCTATCTCTTTCTCCGTGACTTCTTCCGTCTCCACACGCTGTACTGAAGAGGTGGGGCGTAGAGCGCGTCAGATCTGCCACTCCGAGTACCCGTTTTTCCGGAATGGGGCAGACTCTCTGCGTCAGAGATGGTCCGCGCCCTGTGCACCAGTGTTTTTAGCACCCCATTCCTCTGCTCAGGGTGGTGGCAGCTATCCGCTTGCAAATACAGGTCGGTGTGCGTTTTCTTCCTGTATACCCCGTGGCCCAGGGTACTCCTTCCGGAAATGTAATTTCATCAGAAAAAGCATCAGAAAAAGTCATTACCGACAATGTTCCCAACACGGTAATAGATGACAACATAAAATCGGTAAGTGACATAATTTTCGTCATCAATATTACGCATTGCTCGCGCATATCTGGTGACAATATTTGTATTTATACAATAACTGTTGAAAACGTAGATCGACTACTGCAAGAGGGTAATTTACGTGGTAAAGACATAATGACGCCAATAAGGCGTTTTAAAAGTGCCAATACACGAGTTGTTTTTTCAAAGTTACAGGGCGTCCATAATTAAAGTTGCAGTTTCGAAACGCTGTAGGAAGGGAACCACTGCTCAGAATGACGTCAAATTTGAACTGTATACTGTTGACGCAGGTGGGAAACGTTATGGAAGAAAGAAAAAAAAGAAACGAAAGTTTGACCAATAGGTGGTGCTGTAAGCGTCACAATATGCACACCAACAGGCACGCGGCACACAGCTTTTCCTCAGTCTGAGTGCGAGACGGCCAACATGACTGTCTCCATGAATAATAGGCGCTCCTGTTAAAGCTCTTCTCCAAGAACGGTACTGTGAGCAAGTAGCCCAGCAGAAGTTCCAGACCGTCAGAGCTATGAAAAAAGGCATTGGCCCGATGTCTGCTAAAGGTCTGGAGAAGATGATTACAAAATTCGAGAAGACAGGTTCTTCTGAAGCGCAATGTGGCAGAGGGAGGAAGCAATTGATCCGACGTCTGTCGATGGTGTGGTCAAAGCATTGAAGGACGGGTTGAGCGGTGGTGTGCAAACATGCAGTGCACGGCGAATTGCCCGAAGGTTGGACGAGCCTGCGAGCACCGTGACGAAACATCCTACAATGCTATCCACACCAAGTCACCGATGTCGATTAGTTGCTTCTTGCTGACCTGCCGGTAAGACAAGGGTTTACTCTGGAATTTTTTGCTCGTGTGGAAATGGACAATGAATGGCCGTGGAACATTCTGTGGGTAGATGAAGTCCATTTCCATCTCCAAGGACATATCAATACGCAGAAATGCAGAATATGGGCAACGGAAATTCCAAATGCACATCAGTCGGTACCACTTCACTCTACAAACTGAATATGTGGTGCGGGCTGATGGCATTGTTAATCGTCTTTTCGAGGATATGAGTCCTGCCGGTCCTGATACCAGTATGGCTCTGAGCACTATGGGATTTAACTTCTGAGGTCATCAGTCCCCTAGAACTTAGAACTACTTAAGCCTAACCAACCTAAGGACATCACACACATCCATGCCCGAGGCAGGATTCGAACCTGCGACCGTAGCGGACACGCGGTTCCAAACTGAATCGCTTAGAACCGCACGGCCACACCACCGGCCCTGATACCAGTATGGTCATTGGTGAACACTATGAGAGTCTTTTGCGCACCAACATCATTTCCATCCTTCAAGAGCATGGATGTGCGTGTAGGATCATTTGTATGCAAGATGACGTTTCTCCACACATTGCACAGCCAATGAAGTGGGTGCTGCAGAGGCATCTCGGAAAATCCTAGAATTATCAGCCGTCGTTTCCCTACAGCCGGATCTTAATCCTTCTGACTTCTGGCTGTGGAGTTATCTGAAAAATGTTGTGTTCATTGCTCCAATTATGTACGTTGCTGAACTGAAGGCATGCTTTTTGCAACGCATTCTGAACGTAAACCCCGAGACATTCCGATCAGTTGTGGAATATACTGTTTCTCGTTTTCAATTTGATGTGGAAAACGGTGGACA
This sequence comes from Schistocerca piceifrons, assembly GCF_021461385.2. Taxonomy (NCBI): domain Eukaryota; kingdom Metazoa; phylum Arthropoda; class Insecta; order Orthoptera; family Acrididae; genus Schistocerca; species Schistocerca piceifrons. The sequence continues at coordinate 417,420,433 of NC_060149.1, read as the reverse complement.
GCGTATTGAACATGTCTTGCACCAGTCTCACGACAATTAGAAACTGATGTTATTTTGCTTTTTATGCTTGTTTTGGCCCCAAGACAATTAAAAAACCGATGCCATTGTGGTTTTTATGCGGTTTTAGGCCTCATGACATTTTCCCATCCGATGTCGTATGATCTTGCATGAGCTTACCTAACTAACAGCGCCACAACTGTTGACTGCAGAACTTTTGCAGGCATGCACATTGAACAGTATAGATGGTGTAATGTACAGCTCAAACCATAGCCGTCGTATTGCGATTCATCTGTCATTTGTAACCGACCTCATTTACGTTAAGACGCTTACAGCTCGATCTGTTGGTAAAATTTTTTTTAATTTTTTTTCCGTTCCATGACATCTTCACGCAATAATACGCTGTTCAAATTTGACGTCATTGTGAGCAGTGGTTCCCTTTCTACAGCGATTTGAAACTGTTTCCATTTATTAGTAATACTGTAATAGAAAAATGTCTAGATGGGACGTGTGTTAGGACATGCCAGAGAATCCCAACTAGCTTCAAGATTCAGGAATGGTTCAATATAAAATCATTTAGTCGTACTGCTCAATACATATTCGACGATTTAAGCTCCACCCACATACAAATTTCAGTATGTACATTACCATGAATTACGTTGTATGTCATCCTTGCAAAGGATCTACGTTATTATGAAGGATTGTCCGCAAGTGCCAACTATTCTGAATGGTGTAAGCAAATTTCCTGCTTTCGTACATAAAGCTGCCAACCAAACGTCGATACCATCGGTACAAAGACGGGCTCCTAAAATTCTTTTGCCCCCGACACAGTCTTGAGAAGGGCAACATAAATCTGACTGTTCTGCTGCCACACTATAAATATCATCCAAACAAGCTACAAGACGTCGACCTCATCTCGATTTCAATAGAGATACTGTCAGCAGCTGAATTGTGACTAATAACAATAGTTCTCCCAATTAATACCAGATTAAAAATATGGCAAATTAAAACGTCACAGTCCCTCCAATAGAAATCAACGAAGAATTTAGCGAGGCATCAACTGATGAATCCGCTCCGTTTCCAGCTAATACTGGATCTTAACATAACATCAGACGCAGAAGCTGCTGCTGATATACTATCTGCACCTGTTTAGTGCTACATAACAAAACGATGTACTGATAGATACGGGACCCGAATGTGGTTCATAAGTCTCATATTCCTCAACGAAAAGTGCACTACTGGCGGAAGAGATCCATGAAGGTAATCTCATGTCTTAAAAATAATTCAAGGCTCTTTCGAAAGCGACAAGAAACCAGAAAATAATACTTCCAACTGCAAAACAGTATTCGAAAAAATTTGTAGCTCTGCAACAGTTAAAACAACTAAAGCGATCGACGAACGTTGTTACCTACAGCGATTGCTAGCTGCGGTTAAAAAAGAAACTGCCGCTAAATGAGGTACGTGTTCGTCAACTGTTGTGTTCAGAGAAGAACAGTGCAGTAGCATCGATACGTCTGACGTAAACAGTACACAACGCAAACAGAATATTAATTGTCACTAATGGTAGCACCAAATACAAGCCAAACGAGTCAGACCACGTGCATACAATAAATCAAAGCTCCAGAACTCCAACAGTTAACCTAATGCAGTTTATTATTCAATATTAGATTGATATTACTTTCATCCAAGAACAACATTGTTATCAACAAAACATGGTTGGAATCAGTATAGGTTATAAGATATTCAGCACAGATAGCACAAGGAAAAGGGCAGTAGTACTAATAACAAACAAAGATATTCACTCCGTAATGATCAGTAGCTTGTCCGACGAAGATGCAGTATTTGTAGAAACAGTAAAAGAAAATTGGCGGTTTTTCATATTTAGCACGTGCGTACACACCACACAACCCGTGAAAGATGACTGTGGAAAATTAACCACAGGATAGTCTACAATAAAGTAGTCCGTTTAGTAATTGCTATTGACAGCAATGCAAGATCTAGTAGGTGGCATGGCGGTAGGAAACTCCAGAGGAAGGAATATGGAAGAATTTCTGACTTGTGGTAACCTGTACCTTCTGAACGAGAACAATCGTGCGCCATCTTTTGCAAACACTAGAGGAGACAGCCATATTGATTTAACTAGGACCACTTCTCATCTACTGCCGATGCTAAGCTAAAGGATGTGTGGTGAACTGTAGTTTCTCCGAGCACTGGATTATTACTTTCAACAAACAACTGAGCTCAACGTCATATGCGGGAAGCATATTTCAAACTAAAAAAAAAAAATACTAGGGACTAAAAACTGAGAGACTCTGAAGGTTACGTGTTGGAAGAGCTCAAGCACAATATTTACAAGACACATACTTCCACAACTTTCAAGAAATAGACCAAAATCTGGCAGAAAAAGTTCGAGAGGAAACAAATATTGAAAGTCTTATCGCAGAACTAGATAGGAAGGTAGGTTATGATGTACGGGCGGAAGTAGAGCTGTGTGGACAGGTTATAAGTCGTACGTGGGTAGCTTAGTTGACACAGAGTCCTTAATGGCGAAAGGCAAATGTCACGGATTCGAGTCCCAGTCCGGCTCACAGTTTTAACCTTCCAGGAAATTTCAAGTTCTAGGTACTTCATGTTATAACTCATCAAGACACAAACCCGTCTTCAGTACAGAATTCGAACAAAATCTGAAAAAAGCAACGCGTTAAGACGGATTTATCAAAGAACAAATGACAGCGAGCAGCTGATGGATCTACGAAGGAAACAGATTGTAAATAGAAGAAGGAAAACAACACAGCTTTTCGGAAAGCAAAACCACAGTCCTGGAAGCAGTACTTCAGCCTGACACCAACAAATAACCCTTGGAACGTAGTCTACTAAGTCGCATCGGGGAAAATCAGAAATAATACTCCTATGACAACTCTAAGAACAAGTGGCAGCACGACAACAACAGATTTAATCGCAACAGCCACGTATATTTTGTTCCTGAAGACGATTAAACACAAGACATGGAATGTTATAAACCAATAAGATCTCAAACGCTGCGACTGAACAGAACGGTAGATGATATAGCTACTGCACAGACAGAAATAGAGGAAATAATAACGAACTTGCCTGCAAGCAAGACTCTAGGCAAAAATCGTGTAACAAGTAAGATCGTTCGTCGCGTGTATAGCGTTTATCTCAACTACCTTACTGCATTATATAAGAGTCACTTAAAGTATGCTTGATATCCGAGATTATGAAAATGAGTAAAATTCTAAAAGAAAACGGAATGGAAGCGTCCAAATTCCGTCCCACCATCCTCCTGTATATGGAGAGAAAAGCCTTGGAAAATCTGTTACTAGAATTATGTGCCAGGTCTTCTGTAAAGATCTCCTAAGCAGCAGCCTGTACGTATTTACTACACAGAAATGGACAGTAAATGCATTGTTGGCTGTTAAGAACTTCATAGAGGTAAATATATCACAAGGACATTATGTAATAATGGTCAGTCTTGATGTTCAGCGAACTTTCGACGCAGCTTCATGACCCAGCATCTTAAATGCTCTACTACAGTTTCAGTGTCCTAGGAACTTATACAACCTAGCTAAGAATTATTTAAGTGACAGAATAAGGATGTTCGCTTTAACAACATAAGACTAGACAAGAAGGTTGAAAGGTCTCTGTTGGATTCCTTTCATGTTAATTTCTTAAAACTGTTGTCATTTACGGCAAACATTCCACTTCTAAATTTACTGTGGTGTTTCTGACTCCATCTGGGAGGAGACTGACCAGTGGAACGTGTTACTTTTACACATAAACAAGAACGATCTGTCACACTACTACACTTTAAAACACATTTTACATGTAATTCATGTCACACAGTCTCATACGGAACCTACATCTGCTTTCTTTTGTATACTGTATACGATAAGATACTGTCATCCCCCTTCCCTTCTGTGTGAAAGGATGAATGAGCAAATGTATTTCTATTTGCATGCTTGATGGTAGCAGACAAGCCTGTCTGCTAAAGAACAGTAGGACCAACGGCAGAACAGGTAGCTACGCTTTCTAAAAGCAGAGAGGTTTCTATTCTTAGTATGGTCCTGTCCGTCCCTTGTCATGTTGGTATAGGAAGCTGCCTCTCTGGTCACTTCCGTTTGTATCTGTTAAGCACCCTCGGTAGGGGCCCAGGCCACTCAGTCCGCGGCGAGCGTCTGAAGTGGTAAGATCTCCGGCTAAGCGCGTCTCTGCTAAGTCCATAGGACAATGGATTTCTTAGGTTCAGCCTAACTGATAATTTAATCACCTTTACTTCAGGTTAAGATCTGAAATATCTTATGTTATCTTAAATTGCAACACAGTGTAACTCGAGTGTGAAGTTCAGAATATCTTCCAGTAGTTGCTTTGTCACTACTTTGTGAGTAAAGTGGAACCACGTGTTGAGGATCCGTAACTCTAACTAAGATCATCTACCTTAAATGCGAATATGTGTGAGATTATAACGTCTCGTCTTGACAATATTTTCCAATATAGAAATTTTTCTTTATGTTCAACCAACGTGGGGTGTACTTTGTGAGACCAGTACCATGTGCTTATACAATTGTTTGACCCATCAGGTTAATAGTAAGGCAATAGTAACCAGTTTGAGGTTTTTCTTTTGTAAATTGCGTTTCGATGTAATTTATTTTAATTATCAAAATTATTGTGGAGTTACGCTCTTTGTGTAAACCAAGTTGACCACGTGTAGGATGTGGTGTAATCATCAAAGCTGCCCTCAGCTATTCTTTTCGGGAAGATTTCACAGAGAGTTAGTATGAATTTAGTATGCCGGTGTGTGGTAATTTCATGATGGACAGGATTGCGCTACGAACGTAGCTTCTTTGGGTGAAAATTGAATCGGTTGGTTGTGGTTAATTTCCTCTTGCATATGTTTCAATGTTCTTTGTGTGTTATTTTATAAATGCAGTGTTGTATGCAGTTTCCCAATCTTGGATCCATATTTGATGTGTTCCGTAGGATTACAAACTCACATTTTCACAATCCTAAATAAGACAACAGTTTAGTTATGAATCAAGTTTAATATGCTGAAAATTTAACGGAACAATGATCAATGTTAAAATAAATATCTAAATATAAACTGATTTATTTCTTTTTATTTAAATTCTATTTTTATATATATATCACTGGTTGTCGTAAGATGACTATTAAAAGATTATAATTAATGTTAGTCTGGTTGGCAATTTGCTAAACTAAACTGGATACCAGGTGAAACAGTTGCTCAGTAATGCAAGGTTAACTTCCCCAGATAGCTCACAGCTTGGAACCCGATTTCATTGTCTTCAATACCAGCACTGCTTTCAGAACAAATTAATGCATCAACATTACGAGGTACAAAATGGTACCTGCAGTGATCTTTGCGACGCTACCTCGGTTTTCTGCTGTTGAATTCCTGTCTGACCAGTAGTCCATACCAGTAAACCTACTGCGGCTATACCTGATGTTGCTCGCACCTTAGGTAGCTGGGCAGTGCACGGCTCTGTTTAAGAAAGGATTGCTCGACGTAGTCATTAGGTCAAGCCGCGCACATCTGCCTTCACGTCCAGCAGCTAACTCGCTGTAAATAATAATCTGTAGCTGTGATCCCTCAGTCAAATAGTCTATTCATTGGCTAGATTTGCAAATTAATATAATACAAAGAAATATAAAATAAAGTATAAATGAATAATTCAATAAAAAGAATTCTATCCTAATGTCTGTAATTGATGTAGGCGCAGAGAAATATGTTGAATAATGTTTATTTATGCAAATAAGGGTCAAACAAACGGGAAGTGGTCCCACGATAATCAAGTGTAATGGAGACATAACTACGCTTCTAAAATGCAGTAAAGTTCCGTTGAGATCGTTGAGAGAATGGTAGCAAAATCCTAACTCTATATGCTCATCGAAGATTCGCGAAAACCAATACTATTTCGTGATCACAATACACGAAATATTCGGCAGCTCAAAATAGTTAAGAGTTCAATATGTTGATTCACAAATTAACACATGCAGTGCAAAGAATAGTAACTCATATTCTGTCTATTCTCAGTTTCGTAATGCAAGAGGATAAAGTTGGAATCGTACACTGGAGCACATTTAGACCTTTAAAGTATAAAGTTCCTTCAGAAGTTAAAGTATGGTAGCCACCGTTCACCACCCAGTCAGTCACCTACATGATCGAGTATCACACGTTACCACCAGATCTCACCATAAAGTGTCCTCTTCAAGACCTAAACGAAAAGTGCCCAGAAGCACTCCCTTGAGTAAACCACCCGAAAAGTCTGTCTCCACTTGACGCCACTGGTGTTCTATAACTGCCTGCTTTTCCATTGGCTGAAGGCCATCCCCAACAAAAATAAATCTTTCTTTGGTTCTATAGGCATGATTTGACTAAACTCGACCACTTCCCAGACTGAACTGATATGTCATTGTTGCTGTCCAGTCTGAAGACTGGTTTTATGGAGCTCTTCCATGTTGCCCTATCCCGTGCACGCCTCATCATCTCCGAATAACTACTGTAACCTACATCCTTCTGAATCTGCTTACTGTATTCATATCTCGGTCTCCTTCTACTATTTTCACCCCCACAATACCTTACAATACTAAACGGATGATACCTTGACGTCTCAGAATGTGTTGTATCAACAGATTCCTACTTTTAGGCAAGTTGTGCTACAAATTTCTTCTCTCCCCAATTCTGTTCAGTACCTTCTCGTTAGTTACTTGATATACCAATCTAATCTTCAGCATTCTTCTGTAGCACCACATTTCAAAAGCTTCTCTCCTTGTCTACACTGTATGTCATCCATGTTTCACTTCCATACAAGGGCACGCTTGGCAAATATCTTCAGAAAATACTTCGTAACACTGAAGTCTATATTCTATATTAACAAATTTGTCTTCTTGAGAAACACTTTACTTGCCATTGCGAGTCTACATTTTATATCCTTTCTACTTCGGCTATCGTCAATTATTTTGCTGACAAAATAGCAAAACTCGTCTGCTACTTTAAGTGCCTCATTTTCTAATCTAATTCTTTCAGCATACATGATTTAATTCGACTACATTCCATTATCCTTGTTTTGCTTTTATTAATGTTCACGGTATATCCTCCTTTCAAGACATCATACATTCAATTTAACTGCTCTTCCAAGTCCTTTGCTGTCTCTGACAGGATTACAGTGTCATCGGCAAAATTCAAAGTTCTTCCTGAACTTTATTTCCTACTCCAAATTTTTCCTTTGTCCCTTTATTGCTTGTTCGGTGTACAGATCGAATATGGTCAAGGATAGGTTACAGCGCTGTCTCTCTGCCTTATCAACCACTGCTTCCCTTTCATGCCCAACGACTCTTTTAACGGCCGTTTGGTTTCTGTAAAAATTGTAAATAGCGTTCTGTTCCCTGTATTTTGCTCCTGATACCTTCAGAATGTCAAATACCTTCAGAATGTCAAAGAGAGTGTTCCAACCAACATTTTCAAAAGCTTTCTCTAAGTCTCCAAATACTATAAACATAGGTTTGCTTTTCCTTAACGTATCTTCTAAAGTAGGTCATAGGGTCAGTATTCCCTCATGTGTTACTACATTTCCCCGGAATCCCAACTGATCTGCTCCGATGTCAGCTTCTACCAGTTTTTCAATCTTCTGTAAAGAATTCATGTTAGTGTTCTGAAGCTATGACTTATTAAACTGATAGTTCGGTAATATTCACACCTGTCAGCACCTGCATCTTTTGGAATTGGAATTCTTACATTCTTCTTGAAGTCTGAAGGTATTTCGCCTCTCTCACACATCGTGCAAACCAGATAGCACAGTTTTATAATGGCTGGCTCTCCCAAGGCCGTCGGTAGTTCTAACGGAATATCTTCTACCCCTGGGGCCTTGTTTCAACTTAGGTCTTTTAGTGCTCTGTCAAATTCTTCTCGTAGTATCATGTCCGCCATCTCATCTTTATCTCCGTCCTCTTCCATTTTTATAATACCGTCTTCAAGTTCATCTCCCTTGTATAGGCCCTCTATATACTCCTTCCACCTTTCAGCTAAGCCTTATTTGCTTAGGATTGCTTTTCCATCTGAGCTCTTGATATTCATATAGGTGGCTCTTTTTTCTCCAGAGATCTTTTTAATTTCCTGTAGGCGGTATCCATCTTTCCTTTAGTGAAACATGCTTATAAATCATTAAATTTGCCCTCTAGCCATTTCTGGTTAGCCATTTTCAACTTCCTGCCAATCTCATTTTTTAGGTGTTTGTATTCCCTTTCACCTGCTTCATCTGCATTTTTCTGTTTTATCCTTTCATCAGTTAAATTCAGTATCTCCTCTGTTATCAAAGTGTTTCTACAAGGCATTTTCTTTTTAACAATTTGACCCTCTACTATCTTCACTATTTTGTCTCTTGAAGCTATCCATTCACATTTTTCTGTATTCCTTTCCCCTGTTCTAGCCAACCGTTGTCTAATGTTCCCTCTGAAACTCTTAATAACCTCTGAGTCTTTCAACTTAATGAGGTCCCATCTTCTTAATTTCATACATTTTTGCAATTTCTTTAGTTTTAATCTACAGCTTAGAACCACTAAATTGTGGCCAGAGTCTACATCTGCCCCTGGAAATGTCTTGCTATACAAAACATGGTACCGAAATCTCTTTCTTACAATCACTCGGAAGCCTTTCAAGGTCTCCAGGTCTCTTCCACATACAAAGTCGTCTTCAGTGGTTCCTAAACCAAGTGTTAACGATGATTAAATTACAGTCTGTGCAAAATTCTGCCAGGTGACTTCCTCTTTCATTTCTTTCCCTCAGTCCATATTCACCTACTATTTCTCTTTCTCTTCCTTTTCGCACTATAGAATTACAGCCCCCATCACATCTAAATTTTCGTCTCCCTTCATATCTGAAGTAATTTCTTCACTTAACATATTGCAACAGTATTTAAATAAAAAAAATGTTATAAACATTTGGTCACCCTCAGATCATATGAAGTAAATTACAAATAAAGGTCTGTCCATAAGTAAATAAGCTAATATCCTTGCACAAATGTCCTTACTTTAAATGACAACAGATTGTTGGTTAATATTGTTTAAACAATTATTTATTCATGCTTGATGGAACTGTCTTTTGGCACTCTTTAGTATAGTGGTATCAGCTAACACATGTGATGGACCACTTCTTAAATTACCATGGTTCTGTATTAGCAGTTGTAATGAATAGTTAAATAGACATCTGGCAGAAATAACAACATATTCATTAAATAAAAACACAAGTATGACGAATTATGAGGTATTCATGCTGCATTCATTTGCTATGCTATTGTGGACAATATAATGTTCTGACAAAGATTTGCGTAATACAAGGATGTAAAAAAATGTAGTACATCAGGAAATAAAATGAATAAAAATACATGACTTTCAAGGATGGTAGCTACAGTGCAATGCTTAGCATCTGAGATATGGTTTGTCAAAATCATGTTAAGCATTTAAAAGTTTTTAATCCAGAGGTTCATTGTGAAAGTATTTAGTCGCTGTAAATTATTAACTTTTGTTGTTTTATAGATACTGAAAATATTGTTATGTCTTTTGATGTGCGCCATTTTTATGAGATCGTGGATATATTCAAATTTCCTTTAATATTTGCCTGTCGATTATTTGCGAATTTCAAATAACTGTAAGAAACCATTTTTCGGCTTGTCTGACACTCCCTCATTGATGGAGCATAGACAGCCCTGCTAAGCGATTGATGTGTCGTCCAAATTCCCTGTTGCACGATTTTCCCCATTTCCACCAAACCCTTTGTACCCTCACTTGGGCTCAGCGGCAATGGTCTCTACAGCTGGATAAGCTTTGGCACTTTGGAGGCCCTGGGGTCACACAGCTTCACAAATTCGTCTCACCTCGTACCACTTATAGGCAGCCGGTTAGCTCGCCTACGTAAGCCTAATGTTAATCTTGCTGTAGTTTAGGTTTTTGGAATATTCATTATAATTCTCTGCTGAACTGGGATTCCACAGCTAACACAAAGAACGTAACATTTGCAGATGACTTAATTATGTTGACCAAAGCAGATACTGTCAGTATTGCTGAGGAGCGCTTAACAGAGAAATTGAAAAATTACAACTTTGGCCCAAAACAACAAACTCCAATATAATGACCAAAGTCGAAAGTTCAGTTGGGGACTTGGTTCAGGAGCAACGAAAACAACATACAAAGGAATGGTGGGCTCCATGTGGTTCCCAAGTCGTGCAGCGACCGTAAACCATAAAATTACCAAACATGTTTGACCGCTGCTTAAGACAGTATTACTACTCAGGGCACATATTGGTTGAAAGCACTGATGATGGCTGTTAATCATTTGAAATCGATTTGCAAAAGTGAATAAATAAAACATGATTTTGCGACTGGTTGCTGCATATTTGGTAACATACAAAGGTGCTATACTACCAACAATGGCGTATGTAGCTCCTGTTTAGACTCACACTCTAAGAAGAAAATGTAGCTGTACGAAGATTCGAAGAATCCAGTGCTTGATCAACACTGAGATTGCTATGACAGCCACTTTCCACCAAGCCTCAGTGTGGGAGCTGAATTAGCAGAAAAGAAACCACCTCCACAATGTACAGAGTAATCGCACTGTTCTGTATTCATTGACTCGAATCTCCCCTCTTGACTGTTCTGTTGATCTGGTAGCCAATCCAAACACAGCACCAGGGTTCCCACGCTAGGGGAGCAAGCCTCTGCTTTCAATATCCTGAGAGGAGCGAATCAGCGACTAAAAGTCTCTCTTGTTTGAAAAAAGAAGATTTTTGATTGGGGAGGCGTTGTTCTCACTTTAAGCATGACCAGCGACTAAAAGTCTCTCTTGTTTGAAAAAAGAAGATTTTTGATTGGGGAGGCGTTGTTCTCACTTTAAGCATGACCATGTTCCGGCAAGAAACGTCTACCTAGACGGGACCAGAGTCCCTCATTTACGGAGAGATCTAATATTTCCAGGTCAACCATTTTCAGTTTCTGAAAGAAGGCTGTTAAGCTTCCCAGACAGTTGTGTCCATGAAGTATATATTCTTTCTGCCGCTATTTAAAACAACCTGTTGACTCCCTGGTGTCAGAGGTTTTACAGTCTTGCCTCCACTAAAGACGTGTACCAGCTGCTCTGTCCGTATCGTCCCAGCTTCTAAAATGAGAATGCTCAGAGTCTTATGACCTTCCCACGATTTTCACAAAAGCTCAGATCACAGCAGTCTCTTTTAAATGGCGTCCTCCACGCACTTTCTGCCAACTGACCGCCTTCATGACAGATAGTCACCGGGCCCGGGTAAAATGTTTTGCGAACTGGCGCCCTCCTGCTCCGACCCTGAGTGGCAAGAGGGGAATGCCACAGCTTGAAGGCAGGTACAATCCACGGAGTGCTGTTTCCCAGAATCACTCACCCATCCAGGTTGATAGACTGAGCATTTATGGCCCGCAATCCATTTCTCTCCCTGTTCTCTGTTGTCTCGACCATGGCCTCTCAGGTACAAGTTCCTGCAGGGTACACATGCAATTATATGAATATTCTGCCCACAATTTCCTCATGTAAATGGTCATAAACCACATATACCAAATGTAGTTCTAGTGAACGCCTTGATCCTGATGTAAAATATGAATATTAATCTGCCTGACAGTGTTGTTAAAGTGAGAGACCGAGCAAGGTGGCGCAGTGGTTAGACACTGGACTCGCATTCGGGAGGACGACGGTTCAATCCCGCGTCCGGCCATCCTGCTTTAGGTTTTCTGTGATTTCCCTAAATCGCTCCAGGCAAATGCCGGGATGGTTCCTTTCAAAAGGGCACGGCCGACTTCCTTCCCCGTCCTTCCCTCATCCGATGAGACCGATGACGTCGCTGTCTGGTCTCTTTCCCCAAACCAACCAACCAACCAAAGTGAGAGAGTGGTATGCCACTTCTAACTACCTCCCCATTACCCAATAATTTCTGTATGGGGAGTGTGACACTTCAATAAAGAGGATTTTGTGACACAGAGAAGAAGAAATTATGACACTCTAACTGGATATTTGAGAATGACATGCAAGACCATAACAGATTTGCCAACAAAAAACAAAAAAAGCCACACCTTGTCTTGACATCATTCAACCAGCACCCATACACACACTCACTGCTGCATGCCTGAAAAAGTTCTGTGATTTTATGACTGTCAGAATTGTTTCTGTGGACCCTCAGGTCTTTGACATACACCCCTGATCATGAATGCAATGACTGAACAGTTAAATGGTTATGCAGACATTTAACTGACCCATTCACACCAAAGCTGAGGTCAGAGATGATTGGTTTCCATAACCACAATACAATACTGTTGAGCATTGAGCATTCTCTGCCTCAGAGGTTTTGTTACCCCTGTCCAAGCACTCACAGCGATTCAATCTTCCATAGAAACAATAATTTGACAAATTATATCCAAGCAGTCAGCAAATCTAGTTCTTTCCATACAATACAGTAAATGGTGTTAATACAAAAAACAAATTTAAATGACCTATGCACCATAGTGAGACTTTTCACAAATCACAAAGACAAAATAAAAGCATGAGTCAATTTCAAAAGGTCGTTTGAGTACTTGTGTATTTGTTGTTTCTGATCTTTTGTCAGTCTTAGATTTTAGATGAGAGTGACTTGTATTCCAGTACACATCTAAAAGTGGTGTTGTTACTCATGACAAACATAGTAAGAAAGAAAAGTTAACATATTACTTTTAACCTAATTCAATAAATTCAGCAAGGTGCACAAAAATAAAAATTAAAAACAGAAGCACATTTCAAGTCTCCTATGCTACCTTCTTAAGGATCTTTAGCGAGTCCATTAACATTAGACAGACGAATAAACACGGCATTACATTCAAGAGGAGTGTACAGGTTGTATGTATCAGGTGTAGTGGGTAAGATTGTGCTGTGAGGAGGGTTACCTCTTTACTTCACATCATCAGTGGTGGCAGTGGTGTCAGTGGCAAGACATGTCTCCAGTCTATGGCAGCAACAGCTAGGCAACTGGAAAATTGACAGACCAGAGATGGGGCAGCAGATGACAAACGGTTGCTCTTGTTGAAGACAGTCCTCGAGCAGCTGTTGTGAGTGTTGTGGCAAGTGTCTGGAGACGTAAATTGCCTGGTCCGATGTTCTCCAGTCGCTCCTTTCTGGTCGGCAGTGACATCACATTCGGGACAGATCCATTGAGACTCTTGTGTCAGACAGTGGTGGTCCCAGGTGGTCGCGTGATGACAGGGGCAAGCCTCCGTCGCCTGCTTGCTGCAGCACCCTGCAGATGCTTCCCACCGTCCAATGGAATGAGTGAAAGGGACGAGCAGGACTTCATCCACTCCTCTGTCGCCCTTGAGCTGCCCCAGTCCGCCGGCTGCCTGTCCTGTCCACTCAGCGTGGGTGGACAGGTCACAGCTGATGGCTGACAGCTGCCAATGACAACATGTGATGATGTCACATTAGCTGGTCTCTCACCCGCAGATGTTGGCCACTGCTGCGACGTCACGCCGGCATCCGCGTTCAAGGTCGCACTACGACACCAGGGCCGCGCGGGATTATCCGAGCGGTATAGGGCGCTGCAGTCATGGACTGTGCGGCTGGTCCTGGCGGAGGTTCGAGTTCTCCCTCGGGCATGGGTGTGTGTGTTTGTCCTTAGGATAATTCAAGTTAAGTAGTGTATAATCTTAGGGACTGATGACCTTAGCAGTTAAGTCTCATAAGATTTCACACACATTTGAACATTTTTTGAACGACACCAGGCAGCCCCGCCAACTGTGTTGCGATATGGGCGCCTGCTCTGCACCGAGCCGCTTTCAGCCACTGTCTGCTACTCGCTTGCCATTTGGAACATCGTAGCCCTCTGCATAATCCTTAGCCAATGTTTTAGTGCGTGTTGATACAATGAATGTTTACAAAAATACATACATAGAAAATCATAACAAAAATATGAACTGATGGTCATTAAAATACACAAAATTATTAATGGAGAAAATGCTCACTGCTTTCTTTCATTTAAATAATGTTCCAATTATCGATAATTAATCGCTTATCTAAAAGATTTAAATCAATCATTTCCTGGTTGTGAAGCCATGTTGACTTTGTGTATATCATTGTTATGTTAGTTTCCCAACATCACTCATGCACACCAATGGGCTAAGCTGGCAAAGCCTGCACATTCGTACTTCAAGCAGCCTCGCACTGCACCACACACTAATTATTCTACCCATTACCAAGTTTAGCTAATCTAGACACTTCTCCTGATGCGTATATTTGGTGCAGAACATGGGTCGAATGCTGCCCATCATCATCTCTACATTCCTCTCTGTGCTATCAGGATAGATCAGACATCGGCACGAATTCACCTTTCCCTCTGAAACTGACCAATAATTCTGAAAAATTCACAAACAGATATTATCAAATAACAGCTGTTGCAATGACATAAATACCACGTCTTTTTAATAATTTTCAGTGAAGAAGGATTTGTATCCTCCGTTTCCATCTGGTCCCATTCGCCATTCCCTTCCTATCCCCCTTAAGAAGTACTACTGTGACTCGCACTCCACGTGCTCATGCCAGGTAATACAAAACTTTGCCGATGACGCACCTCTGGCACCTCTGGCGCTGGCGATCCACAATCGAAATACGACTAGGCAAACATCATCACACTGTTGCCGATAATCCATAAGCTATAACCACAGACGAAAAAGTACCACCAACAAAAAATATCGCACCATAGGCGATTATCTATAAGCGTAACCACACTCCAAAACCTCCAACGTGGATACATTGCTCTACTGGCGATAACCCTAACCGGACCACAGCGGGAAAAATAACCATACTCGAACGTCAGCACGCCGCTGGAGTGGACAACTCACGTTCATCTCACAAGATACCCTCATCGGTATCTGTGGCATGATCCAAATCACGCCAAGATCCACTATTAGATCACAGATCAACTTCTGTGACACCACTAATGCCTCCTCACTCCGAATGGTGGAACAGACCATGCATACACCCCACTGGCAATAGACACAATATCAACGGAAGAAACTAAACATCCATATTAAGACGAATTCTAAGGTGAATTGCATCTACAAGACTTGTGCAATTATTTCTGAACCAAAAATGCAATTTTCACGTTGTTCCAACACATACCTTTGCTGTGTCGTGACAAGCCTCTACTACAGCAATGTTCAACTGTTGAACCAATCAGTTTTGTCATAAACCCGAGATGTTTCCTCCGAGAAATCGGCACATTCCTATCCACGAAATAAATTTCTATCTGTGAAACATGAGAGGATACCAGTATGTTACAAATATGCGGTAAATTATCAAAGTGGAAATGCTGGACAGGAAACTAGTAACGCCAAACTTATTGATCAGATGGCACAAGAGAAGATCTTATCCGGTAATTATAATAATAAATCACCCAAGAAGTGTAAGTGCAAACAAGTAAAGAACAATACACTAAACGACTACATAAATGAATCGGTAACAAATGAATCTTAACACTAACTTAATGGTCTAACTGTACACGTTTTATTCTATGAAGGATTTCACATGGGAGATAGGATTAATCCCTAAGGACTTCTTGGATTTCAATGTTTCGAGTTCCACCGTGTTCGGATGAGCTATCCTATGAACTCGAACAGGTCCGATATAGGTTGGGTAAAATTTCCTTTTGACGAGGACTTTTTGTCCAGCCTAAAACTCTCGTTTCCGAGGATTCCTGTCTCATGCATCCTTTCTTTTCGCACCTACCAACCGCAGACGTCTGAGATCCTGTTCTACAATATTTTTATGTTGTTTCCGGCTTCGCGGCGGAAAGTCAACCTCGCGAATCAGGTCATTGGAGGTCATGGGGCTGCCAGTTTTTTTTTTTTTAATCAGGCACGTGTGCTATTCTTGTGACTTCGTGTGGCAGTTCATTCATTACGTCCTGGAAATCATGAAAGAAGGAATCCCAGGTGGCGTGCCTTTTCGCGTAGTAGTTGCGACAGAGATTCAAGGGTCTTTTCATTATTCTCTCCCATATGCCGTCTCAACATAGCCTTTCATCTGTTTGAGCTACACTGGGATCCATTTTCGGAGATGATTCTGTCCACATGTCCTACTTGAGACAGCAAATCTTTGAAAAAAGCTTTGCTCACCGTCTGCGCGGTAGCCTTCGTCAGTGGTGTCAGAGCGACGTATTTAGACGTTAGCTCTATGACAACTGGCATGTAGCAGTACACCCTGTTTGTGCGTGGGAGAGGTCTCATGACATCAGTGGCGGCCATATGCTTTAATTTCGTTGGAATGATAGGGTCCTGTGGCGCCTTCTAACGTCCCCAAATTTTACACGAAATTTCCCGAAGTAATGTAACTATGCCAGACACCTCTGGATAATATATCGATAATCACACAAAGATCATAATGTGTGATCAGTATAAATAGTAGTGAAACAAGGGTACCGCTCCCTTTCTTGCTCTGCTCTTTTGCTCTTCTCTTTTTGCCACTGTGCTTGTCTCTCTCGGTTAGTTTGATTCGTGTTACGCGATGAAATGGTCGTAGCAAATCTTTCTTGGACTGTCACTTAATTATTTGCAACTGGAACTATTACTAGAAATCAGAATATCAAGTGCGTGCATTTGAATATCACGAGTTTCATGTAGAGAATCTTTTGTTTTAAATATTAGGCAAAAAAGTGCGCCGTGTGGACTAGTGTAAGTTGACTTTTATTTCTTTAAAACATACTGTTAAAGTTTAACCGTATTTCATTTACAAACCTGTTCTTCTTTACAGACTCATAACTTTGTGTGTTTTCTTAAATACGGAAGAATTTCTTTTGGTTATTATAGTTTGTGTGCGCCATTTCATGTGCCGTAGTCTTTTGTTTGTGAAATACGATAGAATCTGCAATCATTTTAATATTACGAAGTTCGATAATCAGTTTAATTCTAATTTCCGCAAGGAAAAATATTTAAATTCACGGTCAGTAACAAATTTTACCAAAAGATTTGCCCTCCAAGCCAAAACTGTGGGCCGTTGCTACTTTCAGAAGAAATTACATTAACTTTCGTAAAAGTTCAGAATTAAGTCAATCATTCAATGAAAGAGGACCCAGAATCTTTTAACGTTGCCACCATTGCTTTTCATTTTAATATAAAAATAGTTCGCAACCCGACTTTGCCTTCCATATGAACTGCAAGTAAAATAATTAAATCCAAATTAACGGGCGGTGACGTCAAAACCTGCAGTGTGACTATTGTGTGTTTCGATTTCTGACATACCTTATACACCGCCAGTACTCTCCTTATCCTCTTTTCTATATCTTTAAAATAGCACAGTGAGCGTAGCTACAAATAACACTTTCTGGCATCGAAATGCGCGAAACTCAAGTGTGTGCGCCCTATCACTTTATTAACGAGTTCATCAGGGATGCAGACACGCCACAATGCATCTTCCCTTCACCACGGTAGACAACCATTCCTTCACTTAAGAAATAGAACTGCCTAATGTTGTTTCTGCGCAGTCCTTGACTCTCCTCACCAGGACTGACGGAGCTCGGTCTTTCTCCTGTTCTCTCCTGATGTCTTTCAAGCTCATTGTCACATAATTTTCAAATGCTGCATTTTTTATGTAGTGCAGACTGAAGTGCTCCTCCTGCAATGGATTCACACTATTTCATTATAGGTGATCATGACAACGGATCAGCAATTATGTTCTCTTCCCCAGGTGTGTGAGTGATTCTAAAATCAAACTCTTTTAATGCGAGAACCCACCTTGTCAGTCTTTTATTGTGGAGTTTTGCTGTGAGAAGAAATTCTAACGCCTTGTGATTGATGTATACTCTCGTTCATCAACCATACAAGAAGAATCTGAATTTCTCGAAGCCCCAGACGACCGTCAGTGCTTCCAACTCAATGACTGAGTAATTTTTTTCGAATTTGCTCAGGACACGGCTTGCGAAAGTTATGGTTTTGTGTACCATATTACCACCATCTTTGTATTTCTGGAAGATCATAGCTCCCATACCAGAAAAGAAGCTGTCCGTGATCATACAAAATTTCTCGTCCAGATTGGGGTGAGACAGGATTGGCACTTTAACGAGCACGGTTTTGATCGTTTGAAATTCATCCTCAGCCGCATCGTCCCATACCCTTGAAGGCTTGTTTCCAGTAAGTTGGCAGTGCTGTGGCGTTGTCAACTGTTTTATGTCTATAAACCTTTTGTATAAATTGACAATACAATTTTTTCTGAGTCCGGCAAGATTCCCTCTGCCGTAATGATGTGGCCTAGGAATCTGACTTTGGACGGCCCGACAGATGATCTGGTAATATTTGCAGTTACATCACACTGCCTGAAGTTATGGAGGATTTCGCTAACGTCATGCTGTGTTGCCACCACGTCAGCTCCGCAATCAGTAGATCGTCCACATAGCTGGTTACACTTTGCTTAGTAGAGTCACTGAGGATTCTGTCTAGTCGCCGGCCGCGGTGGTCTAGCGGTTCTAGGCGCTCAGTCCGGAGCCGCGCGACTGCTACGGTCGCAGGTTCGAATCCTGCCTCGGGCATGGATTTGTGTGATGTCCTTAGGTTAGTTAGGTTTAAGTAGTTCTAAGTTCTAGGGGACTGATGACCATAGTCCCCTAATGACAGCAGCTGAAAAGACATTCAGACTAAATGGTAATCGTTTGAATTGATAGCATTTACCGGGCGAAAGAAATGCTGTTTATTTTCTGGCATTCAGGTCAGAGGTTTATTTGCCAGAAGCTTCATCTTAAATCGATCATGAAGAAAACAGTGACTCCATGGAAATTTTGTATCAGCTCTCGTGGCTTTTTCAGTCAACCCATTTCCAGTTCAATTATCGAGTTGATCTGGCATGCATCTGGCACCAAACAATTCGTGCCCTCTTGTTTCTTAACCATAGTGTTTGGAGGTCGTTTGTTCAATAATATCATCGTCCAGCATTTTCTAAATCTCCAAGAAGACTTTCTGCCAGTACGCCAGTGGTACCGTGTAGGGTGGCAAAAAGAATTGTTGTGGTCCCATACCCAGAACGCATATTCGAAATTTCTAATTCCACCTGTCTTTGGCAAGAATATATCTGCGTTCTCTCTGAACAGACTCTCCAACTCCTTGTTGCGCTTTGAGATATTGTTTAGGTTGGTCAACATGCAATCTATTGCATTGTGCACCTCTTACTGAATACGTGTCTCCTCTCGTCGGTCTACTTTCGTATCATCAATGTGGTGGTCCTACAGTCCCTTTCCCATTTGTAGTTTAGCTCAGGTTTAAACACTCTTCTGGGATATGTGTTCGTATTGCGCGATCTGCAAATGACAATCTGACCACGCTCTCTTTCTGAAGGATAAGTTCACCTCGCCTACATCCAGAACGGCCAGCTGTTCATTTAAGAAGTCCATTCCAAACATTATTCCAATAGACAGAGCGGGGACGACCAGGAAGTTTGTCTCTAGCATATCCCCTTGGCAGTTAACCTCCAGTCGAGTCTGAAACTGCACCTCAGTGTGCTTCCCCGTCAAGGCACGTTTTACTCTTATTTTAGTGATTTTGAGCGCAAACCACGAGTGCTTTTCAATGCATCTACTGTATGCACTCCCTGATATGTCCATAATATGGATCCCACTGTCAATAATTCCCGTCCGACCGACGTCACCTACGATTACATGAATGATAGGGTGTAAATCTTGTCTGCTAATCACCTCTTTTTTCTCATTTAAAAAATCTCCTATGTCCTCATCCTGTAATAAGCTAATGTTGCCCATACCGTTATTACTTGCATCTTTGTTTTGGGCTGAGGTCACAGCGGCCATCTGTCAGATTCTATGCGGACTTCCGTTGCGGTTTGTGTTTGAGGGGTTAAGTAGTCTGATTTACACTATGTTGTTCTGGTGATCACGTTGCGGACTATGCCTACCAATCCTTCTGTTATTCCTTGTTTGCCATGAGTTCCAAACCGGCCGCACGAAGTGGTTAGAAATTTTGCATTTCCCTCCTGTTGGTATTTCCGTTTTCGTGAAAATTACCGCCAATCGTCCCCCGCCTGCTTGTATCATTCCACTGAGGCTCATTATTAAATCTTTGGCCCTGATACTAATTTATTGTTGCCCTGTTTCTATTTGTATTTTACCTTTCATTATTTCCTCCAGAAGCACCTTGCAAATTTCGTTTATGATGTCTCATTCGGTCCCTCGCGGGGTTGTGCTTCCTTGACTAAGTCTAACTCTCGTAGAGCGCTTTTGAATGACTGTTGTGTCATTAAGTTTGGCAATGAATGGTCCCTGATACCTCGATGACAGTTTCATGTTGCAGTGTCGCATAATCTCCTTATCACTATACAGTTGGTCCATGTAACGATTCTTATTGACAAACGTTTCCAAAAACTTTACCGGACTGCGGCACCCCGATGTTTTGTAACCTTTCCCTAAAATAATCTCCTGTTCAATCCTTTCTTGGGTGTAGGTATTTAGGAAAGCCTCTCTGAATTCGTCGTAACTGCGGCAGTTTCCTGCAACGCTACGCTTATGCTCTGCTTTGAACCTTCCAGGTACCCACAGACAAATACCAACTCGTATACTAGTGGTCATGACTTGGGCAGTACCCTACTGAGAAATCCATGACTTGGGGTGTAATGAATTGTGATTCTCTTTGTAAACGTGAAAATTTTGAACTGAGAGAAATGTTTTAAGTCGAAATATTCATAACTTTGCGGCCCTGGACTTTCTTTAAATTATGGCGCGTGCGCCCAAGATTTCATGGCCGACCGATCCCTGACTGCTATTGCAACCTCGTCAAGTGTTATCAGTGTTATGTAGTAACGTTTCCGTACGTCTGAGTCCCGCGAAATTGTGGCTCGGTACCTTATGAACTACGCGCCACTGCGCGTGCTCGGACAAGCGCTCCTGCCGTATATCGGCGTATGCCGTGGATGTGGCTTCAGGTTGGGTTGCAAAATTTTGTCTTTGACATTCCTGGTGACCAACGAACTCACGGCGACTTGCTGCTGCTTCTGGCTGAATTTCTACACGAGTGACCCGTTCGCACATTTGTCTGATCTCATTCGCCAGCTCATTCTGCCGGGTAGTGAGAGGCGTTTGCTCGTCTTAGATTTCTAACATTTCTTGCTGTGCCTTTTCAACTACTCTCTGTTACTGTTTTTAAGAGCGGAAATAGCCTTCTCGGTTGCACTCACTTTGACCTTTGCCAGAGCTGCCTGATCTCTTGCAATTTGGGCATTTTTCCGTGCATCTCGTGCTACTAATCTGGCTGCCCTAGCCTCACGTCTGGACACTACTGCTACTTCTCGCGTCTCATCTGACGTTTTCCTCACGTCTTCAGCCTCTGCTTTTACACCCTTAACTTCATTCGTGACCTGCTTCACGTTTTCGACAAACTCATCAGCCATCGTTTGAATTTCCTTAATTTCTTTCATTACTTTGTTCTGTATCTTTTCCTTCTTGTTTTGTCGCTTCTGAATTTTCCTAATTTCATTAATGAAGAATTCCTGCATCTGGTCTTCTTCCTGTCGTCTCTTTTATTCCCTTTCCTGTCGACTCCTCTCCCCCTCTTGCATACACTGAGTGTTCGATTCTAACTGCTCTCTTCCAGTAACGTATCCAGGACTAGACGCATGCAATTCAACTGCTCTGTGACGCCTTGCCCGCGAAATCTGACTGTTAATTTTCCTTACTGTGCCTCTATCAGTATTTACAGAACCCACATGACCTGCCATCTCGACGTCGTTTTCGTTTTCATTTCCTGAGTAAACTGAACCCTCATCAGCAGAGTGTTTTGCATTTGACTTCTGTGGCGTGTTTGCAAAGTGATTTAAAAGAACTTCTTCCGTCGTTCCATCTTGTTCTGCATCAGTGGGTGGCTCGTGGAACATTTAGCTATTTTTCGACATAATCACCATTTCTATTGATGCATTTTTGTAGACGCTGTGGCAGTTTTTGTATGCCCATGTCATACCAGCTCGCCACCACGCTGTTCAGAAAGTTATGAACCTCTTCTTCACCCACCCACCCTATAGTCCTGACTTGGCGCCCAGTGACTATCACCTGTTCCCTAGGTAAAAAGAACATTTGGCCGGAAAGCGATTCAGCTCCGACGACGAGGTGAAAGAAGAGGTTCATAACTTTCTGAACACATGGCGGCGAGCTGGTATGATATGGGCATACAAAAACTGCCACAGCGTCTACAAAAATGCATGGACAGAAATGCTGACTATGTCGAAAAATAGCTAAATGTTCATGCTGTAAACTCATGTAAACCAATGTAGAAATAAACAGGTCTATGTACTTATAAAAAAATAGGAGACCTTACTTCTGGGATTACCCTCGTAGATGATAGAGACACCACACTGAAATAAAATGACCACAACATACTACAAATTACTGAGATAAACGCATAGCGTGAAACCGAGAATAAATGTTCTCAGTACACCATAATTTCACTTTGAAAAAAAGAAGAAGAAGAAGAAACACGCGCCTGTTCCGCAAGATAAGGCACTAACTACCTCGCAAAAGTGCCATAATTCAAGATCCTAGGCAACGGACACCAAATGCAATCCTTTGCTTGTTTTAATCATAAATACACTGAAGTGGCAAAGCAATTGGTATAGGCATGCGTATTGAAATACAGAGATATGTAAACAGATGGAATACAGTGCTGCGGTCGGCAATGCCTATATAAGACAACAAGTGTCTGGCGCAGTTGTTATATCGGTTACTGCTTCTGCAATGACTGGTTATCAAGATTTAAGTGAGTTTGAACGTAGTGTTATAGTCGGTGCACCAACGATGGGACACAGCATCTCCGAGGTAGCGATGAAGTGGAGATTTTCACGTACGACCATTTCACGAGTGTACCGAGAATCTCAGGAAACCGGTAAAACATTAAATCTCCGGAAAAAGATCCTGCAAAAACGGGACCAACGGCGATTGAAGAGAATCGTTCAATGTGACAGAAGTGCAACACTTCCGCAAATTGCTGCAGATTTCAGTACTGGGCCATCAACAAGCGTCGGCGTGCGAACCATTCAACGAAACATCATAGATATAAGCTTTTGGAGCCGAAGGCCCACTCTTGTACCCTTGATGACTGCAAGACACAAAGCTTTACGCCTCGCCTGGGCCAGTCAACATCGACATTGAACTATTGATGACTGGAAACATGTTGCCTGGTCGGAAGAGCCTCGTTTCAAATTGTATCGAGCGGATGGACGTGTACAGGCATGGAGACAGCTTCATGAATCCATTGACCTTGTATGTCAGCGGGAGACTGTTCAAGCTCCAGCAGGCTCTGTAATGGTGTGGGGCGTGTGCACTTGGAGTAATATGGGACCCTTGATACGTCTAGATACGTCTCTGACATGTGACACGTTCGTAAGCATCCTGTCTGATCACTTGCATCCATTCACGTCCATTGTACATTCTGACGGACTTGGGCAATTCCAGCAGGATAATGCGACACCCCATGTCCCGAATTACTACAGAAAGGCTCCAGGAACACTCTTCTGGGTTTAAACACTTCCACTGGCTGCCAAACTGCCCAGACATGAACATTACTGAGCATATGTTGGATGCCTTGCAGCACGCTTTTCAGAATAGATCCCCACCCCGTTGTACTCTTACAGATTTATGGGCAGCCCTCCAAGATTCATGGTGTCAGTTCCCTTCAGCACTACTTCAGACATTAGTCGAGTGCATGCCACGCGCTACGGTCGCAGTTTCGAATCCTGCCTCGGGCATGGATGTGTGTGATGTCCTTAGGTTAGTTAGGCTTAAGTAGTTCTAAGTTCTAGGGGACTGATGACCTCAGCATATGTCCGAGTGATGCTAAACGTTATTACCTTTACATAAAGAAAAGTATTATCCTCTCAATAACCATCAAACTGTAAGGTACACACTTAATTTTTATACAGGGTGAGTCACTAACTACTATCACCTAGATTAACTCCGATAGTATGATAGTAGCTAAAAAGCTTGTGGGACAAATGTTGCATGGGACAAAGGGGGCCATAATATGACGTTGGTTTTTGGTTGCTAGGTGGGGTCACGTCAGAGATATGAAGGTCAACTTTGTTTTCTTTTTCTTTTTTTTTTAATTAGATGCCATACTTTGGTACTTATTTTCTGATTGCGGTATCGAGACGAATCCAATGATGTATAACAGTAAAGTCTTTGAAGGTGTACGAAGGTCAAAAAGGTGGAATGAACGTCCATTTACAGAAGGTGTTCGAAGTGATGACCATTGGTATCAGTGCAGTGCTGCAATCTTCTTATCACGGATTGGTTCAAATGGCTCTAAGCACCAAGGGACTTAACATCTGAGGTCATCAGCCCCCTAGACTTCGAACTACTTAAACCTAACTAACCTAACGACATCACACGCATCCATGCCCGAGGCAGGATTCGAACCTGCAACCGTAGCAGCAGTGCGGTTCCGGAATGAAGCACCTAGAACCGCTCGGCCACGGTGGCCGACCTTATCATGGATTGAGTGGTATTCCTTATCACTTCGGCACTTATCGAAGCACATGCTCTGATAATTCTCTCTCTATATCGTGCAAATAATAAATATTCGCCGAATACAGCGTACCCATCTAACGTCCTATTGACATGTAAGCACCATTCGACGGTTTCGCAATGCAACGCTAATAGGAACGATAAGACTAGTATCGTCGAATCAAGCGAATGTGAATGATGTATTCCCTCGAAGAACAAGTCGATATGCTTCTCATTTACGGAGAATGCTAACGAAATTCAATGAGAGCTAGAGACTTATACGCTGAAAGATATCCTCAACGTACTCACCCTACACGTCGTACATTTAAATATGTGTACGATAAATTCAGAACAACTGGATCTTTAATGCATCAGAAACATATCCGCCAAAGGAAAGTTACTAACGAGGAAACGGAAATTGGTACTCTTGCCATTGTGGTTCGAGATCCTTGTGTTCATTCGCGTCAAATCGCAAGGGAATCTGACATGAGCCAGAGTAGTTTTGTTCGTGTTCTGCATCGCCATAAATAACATCCTTACCATATCAGTCTCCGCCAAGATTTAACTGGTACGGATTGCATGCGTCGCATTGAATTCTGTCGATGGGCCCAAATTCAGATTCAGAGGGATGACACTTTTAGTAATTTGATTTTATTTACTGACAAGGCTACATTCACGAACCATGGAAATGTTAATTTGCATAACATTCATTATTGGGCAACTGAAAATCCATGCTGGCTGCGGCAAGTTGCACACCAAAAACCATGGTCGGTGAATGTATGGTGTGGGATTCTGGAGGACAGAATTATAGGCTCCTGTTTAATCGAAGGAAATTTTAATGGTAGGAAGTACACCACATTCCTCCAAGAAACATTAGGTCTGTTATTGGAAGAAATACCTTCAGGAACAAGGAACATAATGTAGTACCAACACGATGGGTGTCCGGCACATTTTTCGCTGATGGCTAGAAATGAGTGCAGAGACAATTCCCAAATCGTTGGATTGGACGCGAAGGAGATGTGTCGTGGCAAGCTCGTTCGCCAGACTTGACGCCTCTGGATTTTTTCTCGTGGGGATTCGTAAAAGACATTTTTTATAAAGACGTTCCAAATACACCCGAAGATATGCGAGAGACAATTTTCAGAGCATGTGCTTCGATAAGTGCCGATGTGATAAGGAATGCCGTTCGATCCATAATAATAAGATTACAGTACTGCACTGATACCAATGGTCATCATTTCGAACACCTTCTGTAAATGGACGTTCATGCCACCTTGTTGACATTCGTTGACCTTCAAAGACCTTACTGTTACACATCATTGGATTCGTCTTGATAGCCGCTGTCAGAAAATATGTACCAACCTATAGCATTCCATTTAAAAAAAAACAAAATTGGCCTTTATATCTCTCAAGCGACCCCACCTAACAACAAAAAAACCAATATCATACTATGGCCCCCGTTTTCCCATGCAACTTTTGTCCCACGAACTTTTCAGCTCCTGTCATACTTTTGCAGTTATTCTTGGTGGCAATAGTTAGTGACTCATCTGGTATATGATATTAGTGAATTTGCCTATGGCATTTTTGTTGCCTATGTCTGCGATCACTTTCAGAAATCAAATTACTTATTAAATAAACTAATTTAATAAAATTAAACCTTGAATTTCTGGTGTACCTATGTATCACCACAATAAAATAAAAACAGTGTTAATTGAGGGGTATGGATGAGAACAATGGCTTATTTAAGTTTACAAAAATAAAGACAAGTTTCTATTAATCCTTTTATAACTACAACGGTCTGATAAATCTTACAAAAAATGACAACCACAAGTCAGCAAAGGGACGGTGCTTGATTGGCAAAGCATTCATTGGGGTGGAAGCTACACAAAGTCTCCCTTGAATTACTCCGTTTTACATCACAATTTGACATCGTTTACGTGAATCAACTGTGAGGCCTCACTGTAATCAAATGGAATCAACTACGACTAAGTACAGCACAAACTATGGTTCACGGGAGAGCAGGGAGCTGCGAATATCATTTAAAATTCCTACGCTGGTGCAGCAGTACTTTACCCTTTCACCTTGATTCAGGCGGCAGCAGAAAACTGCGCACTGTGGGCGAGGAGCGGCGCACTACAGCAGCTGTAGTGTTCTGATGCGTCCACGAAAATTTGCAAACTACTTGTACTGGCGATCTGATTATTAGTATGCGGGAAACTTTCCTATCAGAGCCTTGAATTCCTATCAGATTTCAGTGTGAGCTTCACTCTTTCGCTCGTCTGGCCAAACCAATTTGTCTCACAGGCACGACGATGTGTGCTGGAATTGTGAAAAACTTCTAGATGGGCGACTCAGAACAAAGAAGTTCACCCTCGTGACACATGATATGTCCGACATGATATACAGTTCCACTGTCAGTTCAGTTGGAAACTGCCACTGGTTCTTAGTCCACCATAAGTTACAGACCAAAGTTCTCACCCACTATGGATCTTAAGTTCTCCACCAGCGGTGGACCAGAAGATTAAGAAGGCAAAGAATCGCAACCACTTTCCATCCAGTCTCGGTATGGGAGCCGAATTAGTAAAAACGAAATAGCCTCCACATTGTTCAAACCAATCGAACTATTCTCTAGTGATTAAATCTTCCCTCTTGACTGTTGTGTTGGCTTGGTAGCCAATTCAGCCATAGCTCTGGGGTTCCCACGCTGGGGGAGCAAGCCTCTGCATTGAGTATCCTGAGAGGAGCCAATCAGCAACTAAAAATCTCTCTTGTCTGAAAAAAGAAGATTTTAGCATGGCGATGCTTCGGCAAAAAACGTCTACCTAGACGGGACCACAGTCCCTCATTTACAGACGGACCATTTCCAATTTTTGAAAGAAGGCTATTAGGCTTTGCAGACTGCTGTGTCCGTGAAATATGTGCTTTTGCCGCTTGCTAAAAGAACCAGGCGACTTCCTGGCACCAGGGGAGTTACAGTCTTGCCGCCACTAAACATGTGCACGAGCTGGTCTGTCTGTATCGTCCCAGCTTCTAACATGAGAATGCTCATAGTTTTATTACCTTCCCACCATTGCACTAAAGCTCAGATAACAGCAGTCTCTTTCAAATGGCTTCCTCCACTCACTTTCCTCCAAGTGGCCACCTTCACGACAGACTGATGCCTGACGCAGGTAGAATGTTTCATATCAGCGCACACTCCGCTGCAGAGTGAAAATCTCATTCTGGAAACATCCCCCAGGCTGTGGCTAAGCCATGTCTCCGCAATATCCTTTCTTTCAGGAGTGCTAGTTCTGCAAGGTTCGCAGGAGAGCTTCTGTAAAGTTTGGAAGGTAGGAGACGAGGTACTGGCAGAAGTAAAGCTGTGAGTACCGGGCGTGAGTCGTGCTTCGGTAGCTCAGTTGGTAGAGCACTTGCCCGCGAAAGGCAAAGGTCCCGAGTTCGAGTCTCGGTCGGGCACACAGTTTTAATCTGCCAGGAAGTTTCATATCAGCGCACACTCCGCTGCAGAGTGAAAATCTCATTCTGGAAACATCCCCCAGGCTGTGGCTAAGCCATGTCTCCGCAATATCCTTTCTTTCAGGAGTGCTAGTTCTGCAAGGTTCGCAGGAGAGCTTCTGTAAAGTTTGGAAGGTAGGAGACGAGGTACTGGCAGAAGTAAAGCTGTGAGTACCGGGCGTGAGTCGTGCTTCGGTAGCTCAGTTGGTAGAGCACTTGCCCGCGAAAGGCAAAGGTCCCGAGTTCGAGTCTCGGTCGGGCACACAGTTTTAATCTGCCAGGAAGTTTCATATCAGCGCACACTCCGCTGCAGAGTGAAAATCTCATTCTGGAAACATCCCCCAGGCTGTGGCTAAGCCATGTCTCCGCAATATCCTTTCTTTCAGGAGTGCTAGTT
Organism: Schistocerca piceifrons; assembly: GCF_021461385.2. NCBI lineage: Eukaryota > Metazoa > Arthropoda > Insecta > Orthoptera > Acrididae > Schistocerca > Schistocerca piceifrons. Next base: position 417,391,993 of record NC_060149.1, on the reverse strand, counting down.
CTGCAAGGTTCGCAGGAGAGCTTCTGTAAAGTTTGGAAGGTAGGAGACGAGGTACTGGCAGAAGTAAAGCTGTGAGTACCGGGTGTGAGTCGTGCTTCGGTAGCTCAGTTGGTAGAGCACTTGCCCGCGAAAGGCAAAGGTCCCGAGTTCGAGTCTCGGTCGGGCACACAGTTTTAATCTGCCAGGAAGTTTCATATCAGCGCACACTCCGCTGCAGAGTGAAAATCTCATTCTGGAAACATCCCCCAGGCTGTGGCTAAGCCATGTCTCCGCAATATCCTTTCTTTCAGGAGTGCTAGTTCTGCAAGGTTCGCAGGAGAGCTTCTGTAAAGTTTGGAAGGTAGGAGACGAGGTACTGGCAGAAGTAAAGCTGTGAGTACCGGGCGTGAGTCGTGCTTCGGTAGCTCAGTTGGTAGAGCACTTGCCCGCGAAAGGCAAAGGTCCCGAGTTCGAGTCTCGGTCGGGCACACAGTTTTAATCTGCCAGGAAGTTTCAGAATGTTATACGAACTGGCACCTTCCTATTCTGACCCTGAGTGGCAAGAGGGGAGTGGCATGGCCTGAAGTCCCTCTGTAGTTACAATCCACAGACCGCTTCTTCGAGAATCACTCACACATCGAGGTCGCTGGATTCAGTATTCGTGGCCTGCAATCCATTTCTCTCCCTAGATACATACATACATTAATGCTTGTTCCATAGACCATGAATACGACATTTCGTAATGATGTGGAACGTGTCACTTTAACATAAGTTTCCTTTTCACAAGATAATTAATTAACTTTTTTACTACTTCATATCTAAGAATTAATCTATTGAGTAGAAGGAGTTGTCACTCGGAAATTCTTTTAATTTGCTTTCAAATGTTGGTTGGCTATCTGTCAGACTTTTAATACTATTTGGCAAATGACCAAAGATTTTTGTGGCAGCATAATTCACCTCTTCTGTACCAAAGTGAGATTTAATCCAGAATAGTGAATATCCTCCTTTCTTCTAGTGTTGTAGCTATGCACTTCGCTGTTATTTTTGAACTGGGATAGGTTATTAATGACAAATTTCATAAGTGAATATATGTATTGCGAAGGTACTGTGAATATCCCGATTTCCTTAAATAAATGTCTGCAAAGTGATCTTGGGTGGGCTCCAGCTATTATTCTGATTACACGCTTTTGTGTAATGAATACTTTCTCTCTTAATGAGGAATTGCCCCAAAATATGATGCCATATGAAGCAGTGAATGAAAGTAGGCATAGTAGGCTAATTTACTGAGATGTTTATCACCAAAATTTGCAATAACCCTAATAGCATAAGTGGCTGAACCTAACCGTTTCAGCATCGATGTGTTTCTTCTAATTCAATTTCTCATCAATGCACACACCCAAAAATTTTTAATATTTGGCCTTAGCAACAGACTTCCGTTCATAGTCTATATTTATCAACGATGTTATGCCATTTATTGTACACAATTGTATAATCTGTGCTTTCTCAAAATTTTGTGAGTCCATTTACAGAGAACCACTTAATAATTTTCTGAAAGACATTATTTGCAATTTCCTCAGCTGATTCTTGCTTCCTGGGTGTGATTACTATACTTGTATCACCAACAAAAGAACTAGCTTTGTATCTTCATGAATATGGAGTGGCAAGTCGTTAATATATATTAAGAACAATAAGGGACCCAAGACTGAACCTTGTGGGACACCATTGTTGATACCTCCCTAGTTAGAGGACTCTGCTGGTTTTTGCAGACTATCTGTACTGTTAATTTCAACCTTCTGCACTCTTCCAGTTAAGTATGAATTAAACCATTTGTGCACTGTCTCACTCATACAACAATACTTAAGCTTATCTAGAAGAATTTCATGATTCACATAATCAAAAGCCTCTGAGAGACCACAAAATATCCCAATGGGTGATGTTAGGTTATTAAATGCATTTAATATTTTATCAGTGAAAGTGCATATAGCAATTTATGTTGAAAAGCCTTTCTGAAAACCAAATTGACATTTTGTTAGTGCTTCATTTTTACAAATATGTGATGCTAATCTTGAATACACTACTTCTTCAAGAATTTTGGATAAAGCTGTCAGAAGTGAGATTGGGCGGTAGTTGTTAGCATTAGATCTGTCCCCTTTTTTATGCAATGGTTTAACAATAGCTTATTTCAGTCTATCTGCAAAAATGCCCTGTCTCAGTGAGAAACTACATATGTAGCTGAGACTCCTACGTATTTGTTGGCAACAAGCTTGTAGTACTCTGTTGGAAATGCCATCAATTCCATGTGAGCTTTCACTTTGGAGTGAATTTATTATTTTCCTAATTTCAGTAGGGGAGGTGGGTTGAATTTCAGTTTTACCAAATTGCATAGGTACTGCCTCTTCCATATACTGCCTAGTTGTCTCTGCCACGGCCCTTTGGGTATAAGTTCTCTACTGGCTACACATACAGTTATATGAACATTCAGCCCACAATTTCCACATGTAAAAAAAAGCCATAAACCACATATACCAAATGCAGTTTCTAGAGAACACAGAGATGATTACGTAAAATAAGAATATAAGTTTGACTGACAGTGTTGTTAAAGAAAGAGAGCAGTGTACCACCTCTCAATATTAGAAACAAATTAGAGAACTGCTTGCCGGTCGTAGTGGCCGAGCGGTTCTAGGCGCTACAGTCTGGAACCGCGCGACCGCAACGGTCGCAGGTTCGAATCCTGCCTCGGGCATGGATGAATGTGATGTCCTTAGATTAGTTAGGGTTAAGTAGTTCTAAGTTCCAGGGGACTAATGACCAAAGAAGTTAAGTCCCATAGTGCTCAGAGCCATTTGAACCATTTTTTAGAGAACTGCTTCAGAGAAAATGGCATATTAACTTCGAATGGGCAATTGGCCATTTAGGAACTCCTGAGAATGAACTAGCAAATAAGCTTGCCAAATAAGCAGCTCAAGAAAATGCAACAGAGAGACAGAACAGAATTCCACCATCTGTGGTCAGAAGAAAACTAAAACGTACGTTGAAAGAAGAATGGGAAACAGAATGGACTGAAACTAAAAAAGGACAAATGAAAAAAGTTTTTTCTGACTGTTAAATATCGTCTTTCCATAAACTTATCACAGCCGTCTAATTTTACAACAGTGTTAACTGGCGATGCAAAATTAATGTCTTACTGCCATCGATTCAGGGTAGCCCTAAGTGCTGTTTGTATTTGTGCAGAGAGTAATCAAACAGCAGATCGTCTGTTGTGGGTGCGTCGTGAAATTAATAATCACAGAGACCTGTTCTTGATGTATCTTGTATAAAAATTAAACCTAAACTTTTAGTGTTACAAATATGGTAATGGGGCGTGTTGCAAACAAATAAATAAATAAAACTGATCTGACTGTAAAATGAACCATACTACCTCTTCTAATATGCTTGTTGTGACAGGTATTTATACAACTACACACACCGATCGTCCAGAACCATATTGTGCATTTATCAATGTTTTCAACAATGGTTGATGTTTTAGGACATTCTTCACGGTGATCATACTCAAGAGAAGTTCTTCACGTTTAAATTCCGTCGACTTTTTCTGAACTGAAAACGAGCAGACTTATTGCCAATTTTCACTAACTTAGAAGAATTTCTGTTGGCGATAGACCTTGTAAAAACAAACAGTTTGATAAAAGCATTATGTTCCCATTAATACATTTAAAGGAAATGCAGCATCACCAGATTAAACGCCCGTACAACTAAAACTACTATTTTGCAGTTAAAGTTGACGCTTGGAATACGTTACGGGGGAAATTATACCAACGTAAAAAATGAAGAAAAACGTTAATTTAACACTACGTTTCTGCCAGCCAGACAACTTTTCACCATGCTTTCATAAGTCTGACACTTCTCATTTAGTATCGGAAATACTGATCTTCGTTCAGTGATGCTTCTGGCATTTTCTGTTACTCGATGTCCATTTCTCTCATAACACGACAGTACTTCAGTCTGTGCTGGAAGAATATGGTATACTTACTGTGAATATAACGTGTTAATACTGTTTATTTATTAGCACATTTTGCAATTGTGACTGAACTGAGAAATTAGCACAGTATTTACTTACAATGTCAAGGCTGTCAGCCGTTCAAACTCGACACGTGGTTTCGATTGAATGGTCCAGAGAGACCATCTTCTCATCTTCTAGGATGGTGCCAAGGAATTTATTTCGTGAGTTCTTAAGGTCATCGTTGTGGGAACAGAAACATCTGCGGTGCATCAGTAACGAACTGAATTTTTCTCAGTGGAACACATTCCATTTACACTAATGGATGTGTCAACTGTGTGATGTAAATCTCATTTCATGTGTGCACCAGAGAATGCTTGCTTGTTGACTGCTTCCAGGTACTTCATATTCAAATAAAATGTGAATAGCTGTAGGCGGGTTCTTCAGTGGGTGCCTTAATGATCATTTAGGTACTTGAAAAACTAAGATCATTGAAAATAAAGTACCGTGATAAATCAGTTATTGTGCAGTCAATATATTTTTAAAAAAATCGTTATCTGTGTGTTTGCAGAACCAAATAACAAACGAATACGTACTGCAGTTTTAATTTCTCACTCGATTAAATTAGTTCTTTGTTTCTGTGGCTCCTGAATCAAAAGACCGGACAGAAAGATAAAAATTCGCAGTATCAGCTGATAATCAAGTAGCCAAAAGTTTACTTGAGTAATTGTTCCTAATTCTCTCTGTTCCTATAGCAGGATACAGTAAGGCATTCTGTTCGAGACTAGCTCAGAATGGATTACATTTTTTTTATTTTTTAGATCCTCTGAGCTTCTTGCATTAATTCAAAGTAACAGGCAACCTACAATGTGAAAATTTCTGAAGAAATGGTGATCCGTTACAGGAGGAGCTTTGGTACACAAGCCGAGCTTTCCTAGTGTTCTGCTAATAGAGTGTGGCACAGACATTGTAATACCTTTCCGTCACGCATATTCGTCCATTTCGTTCTGCTATAATGCAAGTCAAATGAAAGATTTTCAGGGACCAATAATCCGATTCAACTTCTACAGCAGTTTTCGTCTTTCCCCTCTCCCCACCGTCACACTAACGCATGGAAAGAAGATCACGAAATTATGACCACACTTGATGGCGTACTTCGCAATATCTTATTCTGTAAAACTAAAAAGCAAATTAACGTTCGGCACATAAGATGTCTCTAGATTCGTTATACATTAGTCATACTCCTCGAATATGATTAATGTTAATGGCATATTGCTTCCGTATTAAGAACGGCCGCTGAAGACGGCAGTACATGGAAAGGTTTGATTAGGCAGAGGTTGTCAAATGTCTGATGACGAAGATAGACTTTTTATTGTTCGCAGATACACGTTGGCTTACACCGCCGAGAATTTGACCAATATTATCACGCTTCACTGCGCCACGCCCAGCGTTATCGGTCTTCTTGGTAAACAGGCATGCCCAAGATAATTTATTACGTTTTACTCGAAAAAAATTGATATCGAAATCACGTATCTTGTGAGATACTACAAAATAACATATTTTACAGATGAAACGGCAGTGTCGAGTCTTACCGATTGTTTCTAGGGAACCGAAGGATATTGGATCTTCCTGAAATTTAGATTCTACAATTTGCAGAATGTAGAGTGGACAATAACTGATGTCGCAATAAATTTGCATCTTTAAGGCAACGAAGGAAATGGTCACTTTCAATAAAAATATTCTCAAAAAAGAAAATCAATTCATTACCTGCATTTGCACCTTCTCACGAACAAATTCAAAGTAAGCGTCACTTATGAAAAATGAACTCACAGATTTTCTAAGCGAAATTTGGAAGGAAACTGCCGTTGAGTTAAGAATAAATGTTGTAATTACAACGGCCTTAAAATGATCAGAGAATGGAGATGTAAAACGATTTTACAGCCACATTATTTAGTTTCTGAGCAGATATGGTCTCCCTTCTTCTGTAGTTTCGCTCTAGACTGATCATAATGATTATCCATAATACAGTATTAGTATATGTACTAGAAAGAAAATTTAAATGCCTACGATTTAAGGAATATTTCAACTGTATGAAAGTTCTTAGACTTAAAACAATCTGATAACGATTCCACTGGTAAAATTATCTGCCATTTCCCAGTAATATCACACATTGCAGTTACAGCAATTGAAAAATTTCGTGGTGCACTAATCACTGTACAGAGTGTCCCATGGATGAGCAAGCGATGTCTCCAGCTTTCAAAATGGTTCAAATGGCTCTGAGCACTGTGGGACTTAACAGCTGTGGTCATGAGTCCCCTAGAACTTAGAACTACTTAAACCTAACTAACCTAAGGACATCACACACATCCATGCCCGAAGCAGGATTCGAACCTGCGACCGTAGCAGTCGCGCGGTTCCGGACTGCGCGCCTAGAACCGCGAGACCACCGCGGCCGGCGTGTCTCCAGCTTTGGGCGGGAGCCAATACCCTAGCAAAGTCTGTGTTTCTACGTCAAAACACCTCGTTACTATTGTAGACACACTGTCAGTGTGTGCTTTGTCATACATGAGAGACCGCACGCCTTTCGTTCGTGTTTAGTTCTCGAAAAAAAAATTGCATACCTATCAGAAGTTATAGTTTGGTGGAAAGTTACAAACCACAGTCCCATTTTCACATCATGTAGAGGTTCTTCACATAAATATTACGGATTTTCACAACTCTAACTGTGATTGTTCGTTTCCCCTGATAGATGCAAATAAACTTCGTGAGAAAAAAAGAGTATTTCAGGATCAATCTCTTCATCATGCACAAACTACAACAGCCGGTAGTAGTACTGACGTCCAGCAACGTTTTATGAATTGTATGTATATAGACTGAAGCGGTGAGTGAAAATTTGTACCAAGGTCGGGTATCGAACCCTGGTCTCCTGCTTACTAGGAATTTTCACTCGCCGCTGCAGTCTACATACATAAAATCATATCTGTATGAGACCAGTAACGTCTCCGAAACTGTGTCATTGCAGTTACGTGAATTGGTCAGTCAGTGGATTACCGTTGCTTTGCATGATTTCCATTGGAATCAGTGCTCAGTTCTGTGAGCAGACGCTACTGTTACAGCAGTCTAAAGTGCTAAATGGTGCAACGATTCTCTTGGACTTCTTTCCAAGACCGCTCCTAATTCGACTAATTTACTCTCGGTTAAGGCAGATTCGCCACCTACTACACTGTCCGAGCAACGGGCCGATGGCCAGTGAGCGTTTGGAGTGGTGCCGTAATCGTTAAGCATGCACTGCTGATGAATGGCGTCGCATGGTGTTCGGAGATGCATCGTGGTTCTGGTCTGTCCCGCACGACCGTCGTCGTCGAATACGGCGCTGGTCAGCAGAGGGTTTCTAGCCTTCCACTCTTTTGGAGAGAAGGACTTACGGTACCACTAACTGATACTCCCTTCCCTGTTCTACTCGTGAGTGGAGCGTGGAAAGAGGATTGTCGGTAAACCTCTGTATTGGCTCTAGTGCCTCGAATTTTGTCGTTGTGATTATTTCGCGAGATGTATATGAGAGGGAGCAGTGTGTAGTCTGCCTCTTCCCGCAACGTACTCTCTCGGAATTTCATTATTTAAACCTCTCCCTGATCACAACGTCTCTCATGTAGAGTCTGCCGCTGGAGTTTGTTGCTCAATTCTGTAACGCTCTGGCGCCAACGAAACGATCCAGTGACGAACCGCACCGCTCCTCGTTGGGTCTTCTCTCTTCTTCTATCCAACCCACCCTTTAATGGTCCTACGCTGATGGGCAGTAGGCTTACTCAAGAATCGGCCGAACAAGGGTTTTGTAAGACATTTCTATCGTGGAAGACCAAAATTACTCTAAGCCTCTTCCTATGAATCTCAGTGTGGGATCTGCTTTTCCTATTATTTATTTTATGATGTCATTCCACGTAAGGCCGCTGCAGATGGTTTACTGGGATTGCAACCTCCTTATAGACAACCGCATTGTCTGCGAACAGCCTTACGAAGCTTCCGACATTTTCTACTAGATCACATACACTCCTAGAAATTGAAATAAGAACACCGTGAATTCATTGTCCCAGGAAGGGGAAACTTTATTGACACATTCCTGGGGTCAGATACATCACATGATCACACTGACAGAACCACAGGCACATAGACACAGGCAACAGAGCATGCAAAATCTCGGCACTAGTACAGTGTATATCCACCTTTCGCAGCAATGCAGGCTGCTATTCTCCCATGGAGACGATCGTAGAGATGCCGGATGTAGTCCTGTGGAACGGCTTGCCATGCCATTTCCACCTGGCGTTTACTGGGACCCAGGAATGTGTCAATAAAGTTTCCCCTTCCTGGGACAATGAATTCACGGTGTTCTTATTTCAATTTCTAGGAGTGTATGTGATCTAGTAGAAAATGTCGGAAGCTTCGTAAGGCTGTTCGCAGACAATGCGGTTGTCTATAAGGAGGTTGCAATCCCAGTAAACCAGCGTTCGTGCTGGACGTGCAGACCGCGTGAGACGACGCTTCATCCAGTCCCAAACATGCTCAATGGGGGACAGATCCGGAGATCTTGCTGGCCACGGTAGTTGACTTACACCTTCTAGAGCACGTTGGGTGGCACGGGATACATGCGGACGTGCATTGTCCTGTTGGAACAGCAAGTTTCCTTTCCGGTCTAGGAATGGTAGAACGATGGGTTCGATGACGGTTTTGATGTACCGTGCACTATTCAGTGTCCCCTCGACGATCACCAGTTGTGTACGGCCAGTGTAGGAGATCGCTCCCTACACCATGATGCCGGGTGTTGGCCCTGTGTGCCTCGGTCGTATACAGTCCTGATTGTGGCGCTCACCTGCACGGCGCCAAACACGCATACGACCATCATTGGCACCAAGGCAGAAGCGACTCTCATCGCTGAAGACGACACGTCTCCATTCGTCCCTCCATTCACGCCTGTCGCGGCACCACTGGAGGCGGGCTGCACGATGTTGGGGCGTGAGCGGAAGACGGCCTAACAGTGTGCGGGACCGTAGCCCAGCTTCATGGAGACGGTTGCGAATGGTCCTCGCCGATACCCCAGGAGCAACAGTGTCCCTAATTTGCTGGGAAGTGGCGGTGCGGTCCCCTACGGCACTGCGTAGGATCCTACGGTCTTGGCGTGCATCCGTGCGTCGCTGCGGTCCGGTTCCAGGTCGACGGGCACGTGCACCTTCCGCCGACCACTGGCGACAACATCGATGTACTGTGGAGACCTCACGCCCCACGTGTTGAGCAATTCGGCGGTACGTCCACCCGGCCTCCCGCATGCCCACTATACGCCCTCGCTCAAAGTCCGTCAACTGCACATACGGTTCACGTCCACGCTGTCGCGGCATGCTACCAGTGTTAAAGACTGCGATGGAGCTCCGTATGCCACGGCAAACTGGCTGACACTGACGGCGGCGGTGCACAAATGCAGCGCAGCTAGCGCCATTCGACGGCCAACACCGCGGTTCCTGGTGTGTCCGCTGTGCCGTGCGTGTGATCATTGCTTGTACAGCCCTCTCGCAGTGTCCGGAGGAAGTATGGTGGGTCTGACACACCGGTGTCAATGTGTTCTTTTTTCCATTTCCAGGAGTGTATATCTATCGTAAACAGTAACGGTCCTATTACACTTCCTTTGGGTGTTCCCGTAATTGCTTTTACATCTGTCGATTTCGTTCCGTTAAGGACGATGTAGCCGGCCGATGTGGCCGAGCCGTTCTAGGCGCTTCAGTCTGGAACCGCGCGACCGTGTGTGATGTCCTTAGGTTAGTTAGGTTTAAGTAGTTCTAAGTTCTAGGGGACTGATGACCTCATATGTTAAGTCATATAGTGCTCAGAGCCATTTGGACCATTTTTAAGGACGATGTGCTTAGTTCTGTCTGCAAGGAAGTCGCAAATCTGTTCCGATACTCGGTAAACTCGTATTATTTTTCGCTAAACGGCACTGTGGGACGATGTTAAATGCATTTCTGGAGTCAACGAACACGGCGTCAACCCGATCACTGTCTACAGCGTCGTGAATCTCATAGAGAAACAGAGCGAGCTGAGTTTCGCAAGATCTCTGTTTACGGAATCCATGTAGACTTTTATACAGAAAGTATAAGTTCTCCGAAAATCTGTTAATAAGTGAGCATGAAACATACTCTATAATTCTACAACAGATATATGTCAGCAAAATAGGCCTATAGTTGCGTGAATTTGTCCAACGATACTTCTGGAAAACAGGAATGGCGTGCGCTTTGTTTCAAGTCGCTAGGTGCCCCTCGTTTCTCCAGTGACATTCGATAAACTCCTACCAGAAGGGAAGAAAGTTCTTTCGCATAGTCTCTGTTGAATCTTACAGGTATCTCAGCTGATCTAGATGCCATTCTACTTCTAAGCGGTTGTAGCTGCATTTCTGTTCCTCACATACTTATCTCAATATCCACCATTTCACTGTTTGTGCGATGATTGAAATGAGGGACCGCATTACGATCTTCCACGGTGAAACAATTTCGGAAGACCGCATTCAGTATTTCGACCTTACATGAACATTCGACCGTGTCTTCAGGATGTTTCAAAAAAAAAAAAAAGGTTCAAACGGCTCTGAGCTCTATGGGACTTAACATCTGAGGTCATCAGTCTCCTAGAACTTAGAACTACTTAAACCTAACTAACCTAAGGACATCACACACATCCATGCCCGAGGCAGGATTCGAACCTGCGACCGTAGCGGTCACGCGGTTCCCGACTGAAGTGCCTAGAACCGCACGGGCACACCGGCCGGGCAGGGAGTTTCATTCCTTTTGTCAGGCAGTGTATTTTCTAATCACGGAAAGTCTGCAAGAATCGGAAACTGTCTTCCGTATTTGGGTATGGAATAATTTGTGAGACATTTCCGGTTTTCTGAGTGAGTGTTGCAGTTTAATGAGTGAGCGTGTGCTCCGTAGACTCAGGTCTTATGTCAGATCGCGAGAAATTTGAGTGTGGTGTTGTTACGTGCGACCTATTCCTGTCGACTGTCAATTTTTATTCTGTTTAGTTTTATGGAGATTATCGGCGGTAGTTGTGAGAGCTAGTAGGAGGCTTGTTAGTTCAAATGGCTCTGAGCACTATGGGACTTAACATCTGTGGTCATCAGTCCCCTAGAACTTAGAACTACTTAAACCTAGCTAACCTAAGGACATCACACACATCCATGCCCGAGGCAGGATTCGAACCTGCGACCGTAGCAGTCGCGCGGTTCCGGACTGAGCGCCTAGAACCGCTAGACCACCGCGGCCGGCGGCTTGTTAGTTGTACACATATTCTTGTCCAGTGGTCGAATCACGGACAATTCCTGAGAGTAATTAGATAGCCTCAGGGCTTTAAATTATTGACTCTGAAGTCATGAGAAGTTTAACCCTGTCTCGCAGGTGAAACCGTGGTTGACGATCCTTATTTACAAGAATCATAGTAGTAGTATTTGCGTGAAACTCCGGCTGCACAACATATTGATGAGAATGAAAATTTATGCCAGACAGGGACTCGAAGGCCGGCTGGAGTGGCCGAGCGGTTCTAGGCGCTACAGTCTGGAACCTCGCGACCGCTGCGGTCGCAGGTTCGAATCCTGCCTCGGACATGGATGTGTGTGATGTCCTTAGGTTAGTTAGGTTTAAGTAGTTCTAAAGTTCTAGGGGACTGATGACCACAGCAGTTAAGTCCCATAGTGCTCAGAGCCATTTTTTGAACCAGGGACTCGAAACCGGAATTCCCTTTTACGTAGCGGTCATTTTAACCGCTCCCTAGAGAGACCCAGACTTCCATATGTCACCGTTTTGTCTAGATCCTGTTCTTACACAGTTACTGCTACCTGCATCTGTACGCGGAGGATTCTCGGACAGCCGAAGTAGTTAAGATTATCGCTCACGTAAAGCCAGAAATCATGATTCGAGTCCCAGTCTGGCACATATTTTTATTGCACCCACACATTGGTCAGCTGGAGTTTCACCATATTCGCAAATGCGAATATAATTCTTGTGTTTCATACAACTGGTGATCGCAGCAGTGTCTGTTTCTTCAGACACGTATCGATATCTGAATAACATTGCAGAGTTCATCGAAACAACACAGGCACTGCAATACGGTGATCCTTATTTCGACTGATTTTATAGGTGCAGTAGTGAAGAGAATTAATTCTGGTTCCTTAACAAAAGTTTTCGAAAAAATCGGAGACCAGTACGTCACGTAATTTGTCCGCGCGCCGCACTTCACTGAGAGTGAGAGATTCCAGGCCGCCGAAGTGAATGGTACTTGGCGAAACGCCCCGGAAGCTCCGAAGACGAAAGAAAGGAATGTTTAAATTTTATTTAAGGATTCAACCAGTGATCCAACTCAAACGACTTATGCAGAGCACATAAACGCTAAACTAGGGTGACTACCTGGGAATTTTAACCATGCACCTCCTGAATACGAGTCCGCTGCTTAATCGGTACATCACCTCGCTTCATAAAAAGTGATTTTCAGACGCACACCCAACTCCACACTAGCTCCCCATTAGTCAGGATTTTTCGAATGTTGGTCATAGCATCCCTTCTACTAGTGTACAAAAATTTGTGACTACATGAAATATTTTCCATGCTCGGCCTTTTTCGGTCTTCGCTGAGTCACAATCACGCCACTAGCTCAGTAGGCTATTGCATTAACATTCGCTCGACGAAAGATCCATACCCAAAGATTGGAACGCAGCACAGGTCACACCAATATTGAAGAAAGGTAGTAGGAGTAATCCTTTAAATTACAGGCCTGTTTTATTAACGACGATGTGCAGCAGGATTTTGGAACGTATATTGTGTTCGAACATTATGAATTACCGCAAAGAAAATGGCCTATTGCCACACAGTCAACACGGATCGCTCTCCTGAAACACAACTAGCTCTTTACTCACACGAAGTGTTGAGTGCTATTGATAAGGGATTTCAAATTGGTTCCGTATTTCTAGATTTCCAGAAGGCTTTTGACACTGTACCACACAAGCAGGTTGTAGTGAAATTGCGTGGTTATGGAATATCGTCTCACTTATGTGAGTGGATTCGTGATTTCCTGTCAGAGAGGTCACAGTGACGGAAAGTCATCGAGTAAAGCAGAAGTGATTTCAGGAGTTCCCCAAGGTAGTGTTATAGGCCCTTTGCTGTTCCTTATCTATATAAACGATTTGGGAGACAATCTGAGCAGCCGTCTTAGGTTGTTTGCAGATGACACTGTCGTTTATCGACTAGTAAAGTCATCAGAAGATCAAAACGAATTGTAAAACGATTTAGAAAAGGTATCTGCATGGTGCGAAGATTGGCACTTGATCCTGAATAGCGAAAAATGTGAGGTCATCCGCATGAATGCCGAAAGAAATTCGTTAAACGTCGGCTACACGATAAATTAGTCAAATCTAAAGGCCTTAAATTCATCTAAATAGCTAGGAATTACAATTACGAACAACTTAAATTGGAAGAAACACGTAGAAAAAGTTGTGGGGAATGCAAACCAAAGACTGCGTTTTATTGGCAGGACACTTAGAAAATGTAACGGATCTAATAAAGAGACTGCCTACACTACTCTTGCCCGCCGTCTTTTTGAATACTGCTGCTCGGTGTGGGATCCTTACCGTATAGGATTGACAGAGTACATAGAGAAAGTTCAAAGAAGGGCAGCATGTTTTGTATTATTGCAAAATAGGGGAGAGAGTGTCACTGTAATGTAACAGGATTTGGGGTGGACATAATTAAAACAAAGACGTTCTTCGTTGCGGGGGAATCTTCTCACGAAATTTCAATCGCCAACTTTCTCCTCCAAATGCGAAAACATTTTGTTGACGCCGACCTACATAGGGAAAATTATCACCATAACAAAATAAGGGAAATCAGAGCTCACTCCAAAAGATATATCAGTTCGTTTTTTCCGCGGGCTGTGCGAGATTGGAATTATAGGGAATTATTGTGCAGGTGGTTCGATAAATCTTCTACCAGGCACTTACCTGTAATTTGCAGAGTATCCATGTCGATGTAGATGTAGATTATTAATTTAAACACGTACGTGAATGTTACAAAAGAAAAACGACTTTTGTAAACGTAACGAAAACAACTGTTTACGTTGACAGTTCCATGCAAACTTAGCGCTTAATAGCCCAACACTCTCGTAGTCAGACGGCCAGACGAACACTATTAATTGTTAATGTTATGCAGTTAAAATTCACAAAGTTGTTGGGTAAAATATACACAAACGTCGATTTTACAATTTGTAAGTGCACGACTAAACCAATGGCCTAGTCATCCTAGTCAGTGAAGACCAAAAAAGTCGAATGTGGGAAATAATTCGTGTAGTCCTCAATTTTTTACAGTGGTATGAGGTAGTGCTATGAACGTGAACAACATGCTAAAAACCCTGACCGATGTGTGTGGGGTGCGGGTACGTTTGAAGGTCTCTTTTGTACGTTTTTTCGAATAACTCGATAGCCACGGCCCCTTACGAAACCGTATCGCAGTAAAACTGTAAAACAGATTAAATTTCCTACAAAAAAGGTACTATTCATTTTTTCTCTAGGACTAATAGTCTGCGCGCAGGGAGAAATATTACATGAAAATTTCGCGCGACGTGTATGCGCTGAAGCTTAGGTAGTTTTTGTAGGCCAATTTGAGGTATTTACCCGAATTGATAAACCACAGGTGTCCCATAGAAAGTTGTTCGTCTCTACTTCCTCTACAAAACAGCGGGAGATTGTAAAATGTTATCGTCTGCACCCGGTATAAGCAGAGTAGAGACGAATGGGAAGCATTCTAGCGACGATACGGGCCACGAATTAGGAATTCTCTGACATAAGTGACCTGACAAAGGGCAAATTGTTATGGACAGTAGCCTGTGAATGGGCATCTCGGAAACGCCGAAGGGGGTAGTCTTCTTGCGTGCTACTGTCTTGAGTATCTATGGTAAGTGGTTGGAGGACAGTGAAACCACGAGTAGGTGACAAGATGCTGGACGTCCACACCTAATAACATAACGTGAAAGTCTGAGGCTTGCCGGGTATAAAGGAGGACAGGCACAGTCTGTGTCAGAGCTGATGCCATAGTACAGTGCTGGTGCAGGCACAGCTGTTTATCAGCACACAGTTCGACTCACATAACTGAACATTGGGTTCTGCTACAGACGACGCTTACTTGTTCCCATGTTGATCCAACTACGTCGTCAGTTACGATTCCACGGGATCATCGAGACTGGACCTTTGATCAGTGGAAACGTACCGCCTGGTAGAATGAATCACGTTTCTTGCTACACCAGGTCGGTGGCCGTGTCTTGATGCGACGTCATGCAGGCGAACGTATGCTCGAAACACGCACTGCACCACGCGCGCAGGTCGGTGGGGGCTGGGGATGAAAGTACACTACTGGCCATTAAAATTGCTACACCACGAAGATGACGTGCTACAGACGCGAAATTTAACCGACAGGAAGAAGAAGCTGTGATATGCAAATGATTAGCTTTTCAGAGCATTCACACAAGTTTGGCGCCGGTGGCGACATCTACAACGTGCTGGCGTGAGGAAAGTTTCCAACTGATTTCTCACACACAAACAGCAGTTGACCGTCGTTGCCCAGTGAAACGTTGTTGTGATGCCTCGTGTAAGGAAGAGAAATGCGTACCATCGCGTTTTCGACTATGATAAAGGTCGGATTGTAGCCTATTGCGATTGTGGTTTATCGTATCGCGACATTGCTGCTCGCGTTGGTCGAGATCCAATGACTTTTAGCAGAATATGGAATCGCTGGGTTCAGGAGAGTAATACGGAACGCTGTGCTGGATCCCAACGGCCACGTATCACTAGCAGTCGAGATGACAGGCATCTTATTCGCATGGCTGTAACGGATTGCGCAGCCACGTCTCGATCCCCGACTCAACAGATGGGGACGTTTGCAAGACATCAACCATCTACACAAACAGTTCGACGACGTTTGCAGCAGCATGGACAATCAACTCGGAGACCATGGCTGCGGTTATCCTTGACGCTGCATCACAGACAGGAGCACCTGTGATGGTGTACTCAACGACGAACCTGGGTGCACGAATGGCAAAACGTCATTTTTTTCGGATGAATCCAGGTTCCGTTTACAGCATCATGATGGCCGCATCCGTGTTCGGCGACATCGCAGTGAACGCACATTGGAAGCGTGTATTCGTCATCGCCATACTGGTGTATCACCCGGCGTGATGGTATGGGGTGCCATTGGTTACACGTCTCGGTCACCTCTTGATCGCATTGACGGCACTTTGAACAGTGGACGTTACATTTCAGATGTGTTACGACCCATGGCTCTACCGTTCATTCGATCCCTCCGAAACCCTACATTTCAGCAGGATAATGCACGACCGCATGTTGTAGGTCCGGTACCGGCCTTTCTGGATACAGAAAATGATCGACTGCTGCCCTGGCTAGCACATTCTCCAGATCTCTCACCAATTGAAAACGTCTGGTCAATGGTGGCCGAGCAACTGGCTCGTCACAATACGCCAGTCACTACTCTTGATGAACTGTGGTATCGTGTTGAAGCTGCATGGGCAGCTGTACCTGTACACGCCATCCAAGCTCTGTTTGACTCAATGCCCAGGTGTATCAAGGCCGTTATTACGGCCAGAGGTGGTTGTTCTGGGTACTGATTTCTCAGGATCTGTGCACCCAAATTGCGTGAAAACGTATCACGTGTCAGTTCTAGTATAATATATTTGTCCAATGAATACCCGTTTATCATCTGTATCTCTTCTTGGTGTAGCAATTTTAATGGGCAGTAGTGTATTAAGCTACATCTACATCTACATTTATACTCCGCAAGCCACCCAACTGTGTGTGGCGGAGGGCACTTTACGTGCCATTGTCATTACCTCCCTTTCCTGTTCCAGTCGCGTATGGTTCGCGGGAAGAACGACTGTCTGAAAGCCTCCGTGCGCGCTCTAATCTCTCTGATTTTACACTCGTGATCTCCTCGGGAGGTATAAGTAGGGGGAAGCAATATATTCGATACCTCATCCATAAACGCACCCTCTCGAAACCTGGCGAGCAAGCTACATCGCGATGCAGAGCGCCTCTCTTGCAGAGTCTGCCACTTGAGTTTGTTAAACATCTCCGTAACGCTATCACGGCTACCAAATAACCCTGTGACGAAACGCGCCGCTCTTCTTTGGATCTTCTCTATCTCCTCCGTCAACCCGATCTGGTACGGATCCCACACTGATGAGCAATACTCAAGTATAGGTCGAACGAGTGTTTTGTAAGCCACCTCCTTTGTTGATGGACTACATTTCCTAAGGACTCTCCCAATGAATCTCAACCTGGTACCCGCCCTACCAACATTTAATTTTATATGATCATTCCACTTCAAATCGTTCCGCACGCATACTCCCAGATATTTTACAGAAGTAACTGCTACAAGTGTTTGTTCCGCTATCATATAATCATACAATAAAGGATCCTTCTTTCTATGTATTCGCAATACATTACATTTGTCTATGTTAAGGGTCAGTTGCCACTCCCTGCACCAAGTGCCTATCCGCTGCAGATCTTCCTGCATTTCGCTACAATTTTCTAATGCTGCAACTTCTCTGTATACTACAGCATCATCCGCGAAAAGCCGCATGGGACTTCCGACACTATCTACTAGGTCATTTATATATATTGTGAAAAGCAATGGTCCCATAACACTCCCCTGTGGCACGCCAGAGGATATTTTAACGTCTGTAGACGTCTCTCCATTGATAACAACATGCTGTGTTCTGTTTGCTAAAAACTCTTCAATCCAGCCACACAGTTGGTCTGATATTCCGTAGGCTCTTACTTCGTTTATCAGGCGACAGTGCGGAACTGTATCGAACGCCTTCCGGAAGTCAAGAAAAATAGCATCTACCTGGGAGCCTGTATCTAATATTTTCTGGGTCTCATGAACAAATAAAGCGAGTTGGGTCTCACACGATCGCTGTTTCCGGAATCCATGTTGATTCCTATATAGTAGATTCTGGGTTTCCAAAAACGACATGATACTTGAGCAAAAAACATGTTCTAAAATTCTACAACAGATCGACGTCAGAGATATAGGTCTATAGTTTTGCGCATCTGCTCGACAACCCTTCTTGAAGACTGGGACTACCTGTGCTCTTTTCCAATAATTTGGAACCTTCCGTTGCTCTAGAGACTTGCGGTACACGGCTGTTAGAAGGGGGGCAAGTTCTTTCGCGTACTCTGTGTAGAATCGAATTGGTATCCCGTCAGGTCCAGTGGACTTTCCTCTGTTGAGTGATTCCAATAGCTTTTCTATTCCTTGGACACTTATTTCGATGTCAGCCATTTTTTCGTTTGTGCGAGGATTTAGAGAAGGAACTGCAGTGCGGTCTTCCTCTGTGAAACAGCTTTGGAAAAAGGTGTTTAGTATTTCAGCTTTACGCGTGTCATCCTCTGTTTCAATGCCATCATCATCCCGGAGTGTCTGGATATGCTGTTTCGAGCCACTTACTGATTTAACGTAAGACCAGAACTTCCTAGGATTTTCTGTCAAGTCGGTACATAGAATTTTACTTTCGAATTCACTGTACGCTTCACGCATAGCCCTCCTTACGCTAACTTTGATATCGTTTAGCTTCTGTTTGCCTGAGAGGTTTTGGCTGCGTTTAAACTTAGAGTGAAGCTCTCTTTGCTTTCGCAGTAGTTTCCTAACTTTGTTGTTGTACCACGGTGGGTTTTTCCCGTCCCTCACAGTTTTACTCGGCACGTACCTGTCTAAAACGCGTTTTACGATTGCCTTGAACTTTTTCCATAAACACTCAACATTGTCAGTGTCGGAACAGAAATTTTCGTTTTGATCTGTTAGGTAGTCTGAAATCTGCCTTCTATTACTCTTGCTAAACAGATAAACCTTCCTCCCTTTTTTTTATATTCCTACTAACTTCCATATTCAGGGATGCTGCAACGGCCTTATGATCACTGATTCCCTGTTCTGTACATACAGAGTCGAAAAGTTCGGGTCTGTTTGTTATCAGTAGGTCCAAGATGTTATCTCCACGAGTCGGTTCTCTGTTTAATTGCTCGAGGTAATTTTCGGATAGTGCACTCAGTATAATGTCACTCGGTGCTCTGTCCCTACCACCCGTCCTAAACATCTGAGTGTCCCAGTCTGTATCTGGTAAATTGAAATCTCCACCTAAGACTATAACATGCTGAGAAAATTTATGTGATATGTATTCCAAATTTTCTCTCAGTTGTTCTGCCACTAATGCTGCTGAGTCGGGAGGTCGGTAAAAGGTGCCAATTATTAACCTAGCTCGGTTGTTGGGTGTAAACTCCACCCATAATAATTCACAGGAACTATCCACTTCTATTTCACTACAGGATAAACTACTACTAACAGCGACGAACACTCCACCGCCGGTTGCATGCAATATATCCTTTCTAAACACCGTCTGTACCTTTGTGAAAATTTCGGCAGAATTTATCTCTGGCTTCAACCAGCTTTCTGTACCTATAACGATTTCGGTTTCGGTGCTTTCTATCAGCGCTTGAAGTTCCGGTACTTTACCAACGCAGCTTCGACAGTTAACAATTACAATACCGATTGCTGCTTGGTCACCGTATGTCCTGACTTTGCCCTGCACCCGTTGAGGCTCTTGCCCTTTCTGTACTTGCCCAAGGCCATCTAACCTAAAAAACCGCCCAGCCCACGCCACACAACCCCTGCTACCCGTGTAGCCGCTTGTTGCGTGTAGTGGACTCCTGACCTATCCAGCGGAATCCGAAACTCCATCACCCTATGGCGCAAGTCGAGGAATCTGCAGCCCACACGGTCGCAGAACCGTCTCAGCCTCTGATTCAGACCCTCCACTCGGCTCTGTACCAAAGGTCCGCAGTCAGTCCTGTCGACGCCGCTGCAGATGGTGAGCTCTGCTTTCATCCCACTAGCGAGACTGGCAGTCTTCACCAAATCAGATAGCCGCCGGAAGCCAGAGAGGATATCCTCCGATCCATAGCGACACACATCATTGATGCCGACATGAGCGACCACCTGCAGATGGGTGCACCCTGTACCCTTTCCACATCTGGAATGACTCTCCCCGGTATGCACACGGAGTGCACATTGGTTTTCTTCCCCTCTCTTGCTGCCATATCCCTAAGGGGCCCCATTACGCGCCTGACGTTGGAGCTCCCAACTACCAGTAAGCCCACCCTCTGCGACCGCCCGGATCTTGCAGACTGAGGGGCAACCTCTGTAACAGGACAAGCAGCCATGTCAGGCCGAAGATCAGTATCAGCCTGAGACAGAGCCTGAAACCGGTTCGTCAGACAAACTGGAGAGGCCTTCCGTTCAGCCCTCCGGAATGTCTTTCACCCCCTGCCACACCTTGAGACGACCTCCAACTCTACCACAGGTGAGGGATCAGCCTCAATGCAGGCAGTATCCCGGGCAACCACGGTCGTAGTCCGATCGGGGGATGCGTGGGACGAGCTGGCCGTCCCCGACAAACCCCCATCCGGAACCCCACAGTGATGCCCATTGGCAACAGCCTCAAGCTGTGTGACCGAAGCCAACACTGCCTGAAGCTGGGAGCGAAGGGATGCCAGCTCAGCCTGCATCCGAACACAGCAGTTGCAGTCCCTATCCATGCTAAAAACTGCTGTGCAAAGAACGTCTGAACTAATCTACAGAGAGCGCAAACAAATCGACACAAAATTTAAACGGTTATTAAAATACAAGATTGCCTAGTAAATGCAGTAATGCTGCTACTTGCGCACTGCTGACACACTGCTCGGCGGCGGAAGGAGACTACGCGATTTTACACTATTCAGGTACTAAAACGCGATGCTACAACTCTCAAATACTATAATACGCCCGAAATTTATTAATTAAACAATGCAAGTACCAAAAACACGCAAAGAAATTAAGAATTAAACTATGTAACAAATCTATAGCTGTATTGGATATTCAATTTTGTGGAACCTGTGGTAATAATCGAAGGAACCATGGCAGCTGTCGGCTACGCAAATATTATTGTGGACCCTTCATGTTTGATGTATTCCCCGACGGCGACACCGAGAGAGGTGGCAGAGCGGTTAGCACACTGAACACGGATTCAGAAAGTTTACGAATCAAGTCCGCGACCGGCCATATCAGCTTGGATTTTCTATGTTTTCTCTAATTAGTGTGGGGCAAATGCCAGGATACTTCCTGTGAAAGGGGACGGCCGATTTCCTTCCCCAAGCTTCTATAATCTGAGCTCCTGCTCTGTCTCTAATGATCTCGTTATCGACGGGACGTTAAACTCTAAGTCTTTATTGCTTCGTTCCTTCCTATGGCGATGGCATCGTCCAGCAGAATAATAGTCTGTATCACCAGGCCAGTATTGAACTACAGTGGTCAGTGGTTTGAGTACTGTGATAGTGAACTGACATTAATATGAAGGCCTTCAAATTCGCCTGATATTAACACGATGGTACATATCTGTGACCCTATCGGCCTCCACCTCCATGCTCACAAACACCCGGCGAGCCATTTACGGGAACTGTGTTATCTGTCTGTAGACATCTGATACCACATACGAGGTGTGTGAGAAAAGTAAAGCAATGAGACTGACAACATTGCGAGCGATTTGGAAACGCCATGCTGTTTTACTTGTGTAGACCGATGTATTCATCCCTTCCAGATGCTCATTTCGAGTTTCAGCCCCACACAGCCATCACATGATTTTTGAGAGCGCCTTCAGTGAAGTTGTGCTTTTCCTGTGTGTTACAAAAATGGAACAGCGTAATTTAGAGTAACTGTAGTGTTGGCAGAAGAGCCAACACCGTGTTACTAGAAGAGGCAGAAATGCACGCGTTTTAGCTCACGCAGGCTGGCTTGAAGAGGGAAGGACTATACTGACGTGAGGTCTGGAACATGACAAGGAATTAGATTTCAGAAAGCGGACGTAATTAGTTTCATACTTAACTTTAATCCATTAATGATGAACGTCGCTCTTGACGGTACATGATTCACAATATTATCTGTTAGTAACTGAATATGGCGCCTTGCTAGGTCGTAGCAAATGACGTAGCTGAAGGCTATGCTAAACTGTCTTCTCGGCAAATGAGAGCGTATGTAGATAGTGAACCATCGCTAGCAAAGTCGGCTGTACAACTGGGCGAGTGCTAGGGAGTCTCTCTCGACTAGACCTGCCGTGTGGCGACGCTCGGTCTGCAATCACTGATAGTGGCGACACGCGGGTCCGACGTATACTAACAGACCGCGGCCGATTTAAAGGCTACCACCTAGCAAGTGTGGTGTCTGGCGGTGACACCTCAGTAACATTAGGCCATCACGTTTTGTGTTAAACTTGGCTTATTTGAGAGACAACACAAGTTGAAAGGTGAAACAGGCCCATGGGGAACATTCCTTATCAAGAGGACAAGTTTTCTTGCTGGCACACATAATTTCTGGAAGACCGAGAACTCGTCGAAGGTGAAGGGAGACCTTCCTTTAACTTCAAAAACCGACGAAATCGTTGAACTTGTTCGTGTTCTTCTGAGATCAGACCGTCCTTTATCAATAAGGATCGTAAGTGACCTTTCAAACACTTTTACTGTACGTCAAATTTTGATTGAAGTTTTGCACATGCGGAAGATTTGTGCCAAATTGGTGCGGAGAAACATCACACCTGAGCAGAGGGACAATCGAAGAAACATATGACTTGATCTTCTTGAGAGGTTTTCCAATGACCCCTAATGTTTCAGTCGTGTGATCACATGTGACGAACCCTGGATTTTTGAGTACGATCCTGCGACAAAATGGCAAAGTGAGGAATGGCACACTGAGACATTTCGTCAACCGAAGAAATCTCGAAAGAGCAAATCAAACAGCAAAACAATACTGATTTGCTATCTTGACAATGGGATTATCGTTCATAAAGAATTTGTTCCTCCAGAACAAGCTGTCAACCAAGTGTTTTACAAAGATGTCCTTGAAAGGCTCATGAAATGGGTGAATCGAGTGAGACCAGATACTGCAGACATGTGGACGGTGCAGCATGACAACGCCCCATGTAACGCGGTGACTTCGATCACGGAATTTTTGACCTCAAAAGGCATTCCTATTGTTCCACAGGCCCCTCTTTGCCTGATCTGAGTCCTTGCAACTTTTTTTCTTTTGTCGAAATTGAAAGATGTCTCAAATGAACGGCATTTTTGGACTCTGGTGAACATTCGAAGCAATGTTAATGGCCCTATCAGTTAAAGTATTTCAGCGCTGCTACCAAAACTGGGAATAACAACTCCGCCGATGCATAGGTGCCGAAGGCAACTAATTTGAAGGGGGCAATATTGTTGTTTGAAAACTAATAAATGAAAACTTTGGTAGATAAAAAAGCAGTCTCATTACCTTTCTCACACACCTCGTACACCCGGAAAACTACCAAAGAATTGTCAAATACATGCCACTCACATTCGTTTCTTTGTTGAGCACCAAAGGTGGAATAACACGGTATCAAGCTCTTGGCCATTATGTTTTGGTCATCAAGGTAGGAATGGAGATTGGGTTTAACGATCATCGACATTGAGGTCATTAGAGAAGAAGCACAACTTCGGGTTGTTGGATGGGGAAGGAAATCGATCGTGCCCTTTCAATGGAACCGTTTGCCTGGAGCGATGTAGGGAAATCAGGGAAAACCTAGATCTGGATGGGCGGATGCAGGTTTAAGCCGTTCTCCTCCCGAATGCGAGTCCCGTGTGCTAACCGTTACTCCACCTCGGCCATTGTTTTGGTCATCAGTGAACATGAAAGTGTGCGTTTCACTACAGGAGTATTTTGTGGGTCTCATTCCCCATGCATCAGCCTTAAAGAATGCCATTTACACTTAAAAGGTAGAAAGGAGGTTCAACAGGACGTAGCTGTCATCCGATTTCTGCTGAATGTTGTCACAGTGAGAATTGCGCGAGTTGAGATGACGAACTCGTGTGTGCATCCGGCTGGTGACCACTCGGTAGCGGATGCTTGGCGTGGTCTCCGCTGACGAAAGCGAAAGCGGACACACACTTCCACCATTTGCACACGCGCTCGCTTTCAGCTCGTAACACTCATTCCACATCCAACGTTCTAACAAGCGTGGCCAATCCTTCCTGTGGCTTCACTTTTTCACTCACATCGGTTTTTTATTTGGTCACTAGAAAGGGAGAGGAGTGAACAACAGTGATATTACGGATAGTGTAACCATTCTTGGATGATGACTGATAAAAAGCAATATGCAAAGGCATCTCAGTGTGTAAAACGAAACGAGAGGTACATTTGCTCCACGTCACAGTAAGGGCATGTATATAATTTGTAAGATGTCGATCTCTCGTGTTCCTCCTCACCGTTCTCATCTCTTGATTTGCTGAAAGGTTCGACGTATCTGATACAGGCTAACGGGACAAGGCAGTCAGTACGTGAGCTGTAGTCCTTAAGTGGTGACAACTGACTTTGAATTTCGATGGGCTCGGAATTAAATTAGCCTTGATACGACCCTTTCATACTGCTGAAGTGAATTGACTAATGAACTTCGCTTTCCCCCTCTATTTTTCTCGCCCGGATCTCGTGGTCGTGCGGTAGCGTTCTCGGTTGCCACGCCCGGGTTCCCGGGTTCGATTCCCAACGGGGTCAGGGATTTTCTCTGCCTCGTGATGGCTGGGTGTTGTGTGCTGTCCTTAGGTTAGTTAGGTTTAAGTAGTTCTAAGTTCTAGGGGACTTATGACCACAGCAGTTGAGTCCCATAGTGCTCAGAGCCATTTGAGCCATCTATTTTTCTCCCGTATCTTCATTTTCAGACCTGGAGTTCGATTGGCAGTAGCCCTTCGCTCTTATCTGAAGGTTTTCTGTTCCATCTGCACCATTGCAAACATTTCAGCTTTTTTCTCTGCTCATTTCTGCTGATGTCCAGCATTTTCCAATAAGACCAGTTTCCGACACTTCGAGCCATATCTTTTTATTTAAACACCCCATACGAAAGATTTCGTTAATATTATTCTCACATTCATTTTGGTGATTTGAGACATCAAGAAACTGCTCTAAGCTCCGTAAGCATTTTAAATTGATTAACCAATTTGATTATTTCATCACTAATTACACTCCTGGAAATGGAAAAAAGAACACATTGACACCGGTGTGTCAGACCCACCATACTTGCTCCGGACACTGCGAGAGGGCTGTACAAGCAATGATCACACGCACGGCACAGCGGACACACCAGGAACCGCGGTGTTGGCCGTCGAATGGCGCTAGCTGCGCTGCATTTGTGCACCGCCGCCGTCAGTGTCAGCCAGTTTGCCGTGGCATACGGAGCTCCATCGCAGTCTTTAACACTGGTAGCATGCCGCGACAGCGTGGACGTGAACCGTATGTGCAGTTGACGGACTTTGAGCGAGGGCGTATAGTGGGCATGCGGGAGGCCGGGTGGACGTACGGCCGAATTGCTCAACACGTGGGGCGTGAGGTCTCCACAGTACATCGATGTTGTCGCCAGTGGTCGGCGGAAGGTGCACGTGCCCGTCGACCTGGGACCGGACCGCAGCGACACACGGATGCACGCCAAGACCGTAGGATCCTACGCAGTGCCGTAGGGGACCGCACCGCCACTTCCCAGCAAATTAGGGACACTGTTGCTCCTGGGGTATCGGCGAGGACCATTCGCAACCGTCTCCATGAAGCTGGGCTACGGTCCCGCACACCGTTAGGCCGTCTTCCGCTCACGCCCCAACATCGTGCAGCCCGCCTCCAGTGGTGTCGCGACAGGCGTGAATGGAGGGACGAATGGAGACGTGTCGTCTTCAGCGATGAGAGTCGCTTCTGCCTTGGTGCCAATGATGGTCGTATGCGTGTTTGGCGCCGTGCAGGTGAGCGCCACAATCAGGACTGCATACGACCGAGGCACACAGGGCCAACACCCGGCATCATGGTGTGGGGAGCGATCTCCTACACTGGCCGTACACCACTGGTGATCGTCGAGGGGACACTGAATAGTGCACGGTACATCCAAACCATCATCGAACCCATCGTTCTACCATTCCTAGACCGGCAAGGGAACTTGCTGTTCCAACAGGACAATGCACGTCCGCATGTATCCCGTGCCACCCAACGTGCTCTAGAAGGTGTAAGTCAACTACCCTGGCCAGCAAGATCTCCGGATCTGTCCCCCATTGAGCATGTTTGGGACTTGATGAAGCGTCGTCTCATGCGGTCTGCACGTCCAGCACGAACGCTGGTCCAACTGAGGCGCCAGGTGGAAATGGCATGGCAAGCCGTTCCACAGGACTACATCCAGCATCTCTACGATCGTCTCCATGCGAGAATAGCAGCCTGCATTGCTGCGAAAGGTGGATATACACTGTACTAGTGCCGACATTGTGCATGCTCTGTTGCCTGTGTCTATGTGCCTGTGGTTCTGTCAGTGTGATCATGTGATGTATCTGACCCCAGGAATGTGTCAATAAAGTTTCCCCTTCCTGGGACAATGAATTCACGGTGTTCTTATTTCAATTTCCAGGAGTGTATTTTGTATCGTAACATGGCACTAGATAGGCAAGTCACTCCTGCGAATCACCTAAAGTGTGGAAACCAAAATTCGAGTCAAGTAGATATATTACTTCCCCTCACATACGTCTCGTGTATTGTAAATGAGGAAAATATTCGAGAAATTAGAGCCAATACAAAGGCTTACCGACAATCACTCTTCCCACACGCTATTCGCGAGTGGAACCGTGTTGGAGGGCTCAGTTAGTGGTGCAGAAAGTACCTTGAGCCACACATCATTAGGTGCCTTGCGGAGTATGATGCAGATGTAGATATTGTAGCAACGGTAATTACCTAACTACAAAGGGCAACTAAAACAAGTAGAAGGATTTTTATTTTCAGCAAACTAGATTAACAGGCAAATGTCATATCTCATTAAGGAACTCGAAACATTTAGCTCTGGTGAAGAGTCTGTAGAAGTGTGATTCGGGTTGACCATGTACTTGATAGATATATACCTACATCTACATCCACATGATTACTCTGCAATTCACATTTAAGTGCTTATCTGAAGGTTTTCTGTTCCATCTGCACCATCGCTACTAGAACATTTTGCGATAGGAGGGACACTCCGTGGCATGTAGTCACTATAAATAAACTTCTAAAGAAACAGAGACTACTTCTCAATACATGTAAAGAAAAGCATAGGGCTAGAGATAGGGAGATGTTGAACGAAACGTGTTTGGCTGTCAAGAGAGCAGTGTGTGAAGCCTTCGACGAGCACCATAGTAGAATATTATCGAAGGATCTCTTACTAAACCCAAAGAAATTCTGGTCATTTGCAAAAGCTATTAGCTACCAAATTTAGAATACAGACACTCATGGACGTGACAGGAACTGAAGTGGGAGGTAGCAAAGCAAAAGCAGAAACGCTGGACCTGATTTTCAAGTGTCCCTCTACAAATTAAAATCCAGGGATATTGCCCCAGTTTAAGTTTGGGACCATTTTGCAAAGATCAGTGATGTGGATATTAGTGTCAGTGGTGTTGAGAAACAGCTGAAACCGCTAAACTGAACAAAGGTCCAGGGTCCGAATGAATACCTACTAGATTCTATACCGAAATTTGCGACTGAACTTGCCCTCTTTCAACAATAATCTGCCATGGATCCCTCGAACAAACAACTGTGCCCAGTAACTGAGAGAAAGCATAGTTCACACCCGTCTACAATAAGGATAGCAGAAATGATTCATAACACTACCGACCAGTATCCTTGACGTCCATTTGTTGCACAATCTTAGAACATATTCTGAGCTCAATATGATGGAATATCTCGAACAGAATGACCTCCTTCACACCAATCAGCTTGGATTCCGGAAACATTGACCGTGTGAAGCCCAACTGGCATTTTTCTCAGATGATCTCGTGAAATCTACGGATCAAGGCACTGGGGTAGAGACAGTATTTCTCGAGTGTCAAAAAGTATTTGACCCAGTACCACATCTACACTTACTATCAAAAGTACAATCATGTGGGGTATCAAGCGAAATTTGTGATTGGTTCAACGATTTTTTTAGTAGCATGTTATCTGGGACAGTGAGTCATCGACAGATTTAGAAGTAACTTCGGGTGCGGCCCTGGCGAGTATGTTGGGACCTTTGTTGTTCATGTTGAATATTGATGACTTTGCAGACAATAGTAATAGTAACTTCAGATGAAACTGTTATGTACAATGAGGTACAGTCTGAATAAATCTGCACAAGAATTCAATCAGATCTTGATAAGACTTCAAAGTGACGCAAAGACTGGAAAATTGATTTTCATGTTCAAAAATGTAAAATTGGGCTGTTCAAAAAGCGAAAAAAACGTAATAGCCTATGACTGCAGTACCTATGGGTCACAGATAACAACGATTCAATACATGGGCGAGTGTCACAGAGATACTGAAAAAACTTAACTGGTGCACACTGGAAGATAGAAGCACTCTTTCTCGAGAACGCCTACTTCCAAAGCTTCAAGCAAGCACTCCATCTTCAGGCCACAAGTGGCCCAGCGGGACCATCCGACCGCCGTGTCATCCTCAGCTGAGGATGCGGATAGGAGGAGCGTGTGGTCAGCACACCGCTCTCCCGGTCGTGATGATGGTTTTTTTTTACCGGAGCCGCTACTATTCGCTCGAGTAGCTCCTCAGTTGACATCACGAGGCTGAGTGCACCCCGAAAAAATGGCAACAGCACATGGCGGCCCGGATGGTCACCCATCCAAGTGCCGGCCACGCCCGACAGCGCTTAACTTCTGTGATCTGACGGGAATCGGTGTATACATTGCGGGAACGCCGTTGCCACACAAAGCTTCAGGGCCGGTCTTAAATGATGACTTTATAGATTCATTTAAGTCGCTCCCATAGCAATCGTGAGGCCAAGATGAGATTAATTACAGTGTGCACAGACGCAATTAAACAGTCATCTTTCTCGCGTTCCATATGCGAATTGAACGGGAAGAACCCTGATAACTGGAACAATGGGAAGTACTGTCTGCTATGCATTTCACAGAGGTTTGCGGAGTATGGACGTAGGTGTAGATAAATCGTCTTACACATCAACACGAAGTCAAACAGAGTTCCTTATCAAAGTCTAGGTCCAGAAAAAGGAGATAACAGCTGTATTTGAAGGCTTCAATGACGAGATACGAACTGGCGATCCACCCCTCTGACCTGGTATTTGTCTCAACGCCCATCCCCATGCGACGTGTTTACCGCAACCTCTGCAGTCGCGGCTGACAAATGTGGAACTAAGAGCCTTACAAACAATATAGTCACCACTCTCCGAGTCGGCAGGATATTAGGATTCCTATGACAAGTAGGTAAAAAAAAACCTGTATATTGAGCAAGCAGTAAAGGAAACAAAAGAAAAATTCGGAGTAGGTATTAAAATTCATGGAGAAGAAATAAAAACTTTGAGGTTCGCCGATGACATTGTAATTCTGTCAGAGACAGCAAAGGACTTGGAAGAGCAGTTGAATGGAATGGACAGTGTCTTGAAAGGAGGATATAAGATGAACATCAACAAAAGCAAAACAAGGATAATGGAATGTAGTCTAATTAAGTTGGGTGATGCTGAGGGAATTAGATTAGGAAATGAGGCACTTAAAGTAGTAAAGGAGTTTTGCTATTTGGGGAGCAAAATAACTGATGATGGTCGAAGTAGAGAGGATATAAAATGTAGGCTGGCAATGGCAAGGAAAGCGTTTCTGAAGAAGAGAAATTTGTTAACATCCAGTATAGATTTAAGTGTCAGGAAGTCATTTCTGAAAGTATTCGTATGGAGTGTAGCCATGTATGGAAGTGAAACATGGACGATAAATAGTTTGGACAAGAAGAGAATAGAAGCTTTTGAAATGTGGTGCTACAGAAGAATGCTGAAGATTAGATGGGTAGATCACATAACTAATGAGGAAGTATTAAATAGGATTGGGGAGAAGAGAAGTTTGTGGCACAACTTGACCAGAAGAAGGGATCGGTTGGTAGGACATGTTCTGAGGCATCAAGGGATCACCAATTTAGTATTGGAGGGCAGCGTGGAGGGTAAAAATCGTAGAGGGAGACCAAGAGATGAATACACTAAGCAGATTCAGAAGGATGTAGGTTGCAGTAGGTACTGGGAGATGAAAAAGCTTGCACAGGATAGAGTAGCATGGAGAGCTGCATCAAACCAGTCTCAGGACTGAAGACCACAACAACAACAACATGACAAGTAGTACGCTCCTCCACAGTTAAATTTAGCAGCTTTGCTAAAACCTGGTTTTATATTTTCACACTTTGATTTCCATAGTGTCTTGGATGTTTAGAACTTTCTTTGTGTCAGTAAATATCCTTTGCAGAACATGTTTATTCACAGGGAAGATGGTAAAGTCATCTGGGTACTCATGAGTGTTAGAATCATGTCCGTTTACTTGCAACTTGCCATTCGCCATGTTTCTCACGTAATGCACAGCCTGATCTACGTCTCCACTGCGGCGAAACGGAATTATAGAGTTTATAATCCTGACCAAACACTTCTAACTCTTGCCAGGGCACACTAGAAAAAAAACGCAATCTCGATCCCGGAGGCACGGGCACACCACCGACGTTGCAACGATTTGGCTATTGCTGGAGTCTATCTATCTTGAAGTCTGCGCGCATGCCTGCCTGCTCTCTTCACTGTGGCTTCAATGCCCAGTTGCCTGTGCTTAGAACAGTGACAAATGTTGTAGTTTTATTCATTCGTTGATCACTTTTACCATGGACATTCTTGCAAAGAAGGTATTTCATAATGTACAAAGCTAGCGCTAAGTTTTAAAGGATATCAAACGCAGATTAGCAATATCAAGAAAAGTGTTGCTGTGGGAGACAAATTTGCTGACGCAGAATATAAATTGTTGGGAAGTCTCTCCTGAAGGTACATGTCTGGTGTGTAGCGTTAAACTAAAGTGGAGTCTTGCCAATAAAAATTTCAGACGAGAAGAGAATAGAAGTTTTCAAAATATGGTGCTATAGAAGAAACCTGAAGATTAGAAGAGTAGATGTGATAACTTCCGAAGATGTGCTGATTCGAACTGGGGAACTAAGAAATTTATGGCACAACTTAACTAACGGAAAGACCAGGTTGATAGGATATATCCCGAGACATCAAAGAATTGTCAGTTCGATAATGCAGCGGGTAGTTAAAATTATAGAGGGTGACCAAAGGTTGACTAGAGTAAGCAGGCTGAAATGGATGTACGTTGCAGTAGTTATACAGAGAATAAATTAGCGTGGAGAGCTGCATCGAATCAGTCTTTGGGCTGAAGACCGCTACAAAAACATTGCTACACGGTCCATTCCAGTTTCAACACCAGCTGCTGTATTCGCTATACACATAGTATCACCTGGCCTCAGGACTACGACTTTGACGTTTAGTTTCATCATTTTGTGCAATACAGCTTCCCAAATACTTGCCTGAAAAACTGAGTCAGCATACCTTCTTTGTGAAGTAGATGCTGGGATTAGAAAGAAGATAAGATTGTTCATTGCAGAGATGTAGTGTATGGTTAAAAAACATTATAGTACGTAAATACATTGTGAAATAACAACAGGTTTTATTATTACTTACTTCTGTTACAATTGCCTTCTCTGTGTTATCAAAGACATCCTTCATTGTGTAGAATGTATTGTATTAAATGGTCGAGAGGTTCTACGCGCTTCAGTCTGGAACCAAGCGACCGCTACGGTCTCAGGTTCGAATCCTGTCTCGGGCATGGATGTGTGTGATGTCCTTGGGTTCGTTAGGTTTAAGTAGTTCTAAGTCCTAGGGGACTGATGACCACAGATGTTAAGTCCCATAGTGCTCAGAGCCATTTTTATTGTATTAAACTTCTGTGGATATTCTTAAATGAAAACAGTTATAATCGTATAGTTAATATTCGCAGCCATTCCTCCTTATTAGCTGATTCAATTGTATTTACATTGTAGATGAGAAAAAATATTGCATATCTTTTGCCACTGAATACTTGTAAATATTTCATCAAAGATTTTCAATTTTCAGCTGTCTACAAAGAAATAAAAACGACAATTGTGTGTTTAATTATAAATATTTTGTTGCGAGACATGTATTGCCTCCAAGCAACACTTTTGGGTTATCTTATTATTTACATTACTTACAAGTATATATATAAAAGCAATCATAGATCAAAACCTCTTTCAGTTCAGTCTATTTGCAAGAGGGAGGGCTCGCAATAGGAACACCAATCTCATAAACACTGTGAAAATATCTTCTAAATTACAATGAAAACCAAAGTTTTAGAAAAATAATAGAAACAAAGATATAGACTTATACTGACACCAGTGTGTAGACGATATTACATAATCCTATTAGCAAACAGTAGAGTAAGGACCTGTCAATCAAAAGAGGAGGAGGAGGATGAGATTAGAGTTTAACGTCCCGTCGACAACGAGGTCATTAGAGACGGAGCGCAAGCTCGGGTTAGGGAAGGATGGGGAAGGAAATCGGCCTTGCCCTTTCAGAGGAACCATCCCGGCATTTGCCTGAAACGATTTAAGGAAATCACGGAAAATCTAAATCAGGATGGCCAGAGACAGGATTGAAACGTCGTCCACAATCAAAAGAGAACAATAGGTTTGCCCCTGAATAGATACTTGCCCCTGACATAGGCAACCTGAAAGTGGGGTGATGCTCTCTTTTCCCTACAACTAATATAGACATTTAACTGTTCTGTTACGTCAGTAGTTTCCTCTTTAACTCCCATTTTTTACTGAAGAAATTTGGTCCAAAGATTATCGCTAACCTTCTCCATTTCATCACTGATGTCCTGCATACCCTTACCTATTTTGTTTTCTTGTCTAACCGCAAGTGTTTCCATTTCCTCTTTCATTTTGTTGTTACCTTCACGCTACTAATAGCTAGTAGTTCCTTCATATTATTATCTGGCCTGTTACTCATTTCTTCCATCGTGCCTGACACTTCTGATAGTATTTAATTAAATAAGTTTATTTAATAAAAGAATAGTTCTGATATTAATTCTTTGTTACCTCTTATAATTCTCTGTCACCAAAATATCTATTTAAATAACTTATAACTGCCGCTTCACAGTCACTAAATGTTTGACGAATTGTCCAATAATTAATCTGACCCGCTATATCTACTGCGATCCATCGAGTTAGTAGCGACTGCGAGCTTGGCTGGCGATAGTTGAAACAGGTTAGTGACCAGCTGCAGCGACCTCGTTGCGATGTCTTGGCGGCGCGTTGGTTCAGCGCCGCGGACTCCGTCGGCACCGACTCGGAGCGTTGGCTGTGGCTGGATATCTCGGAATCCCGCCCAGTTGTACCATCACCGACACCTGGCCAAAGAAGCTCTCTCTCCCTCCAAATGCCTTCTTTTCTTGCGACTTTGTATTTTTGCTTGATTCCGACTTTTTGTTTGCGTCCCGTCTCTTCAGGACGTATCTTAACACTTCGATTCACATCTGTTCTTTCAAGATATTGCTTCTTTTTCAAATAATTTTATTATTCCGCGATGTAGTTCCACATCTTCTGTTCTTTAAATCGTTGCCACGTCCGATTCTACACGACCTCAGATGATTTGTTCTTGAAAGCGCATACAAAATGTGGTGTTTTGCATTTGCAAAGCCGAGTGCAGTTACGTTTCTCTGGAGATGGTGTACTACTGTAGGGTCATACTAATAAAACGTTTTATGTAAATTGAAGATGGAGAAAGAAAGAAAAGAAATGAAAGGGAAGGGATCAGTGCTGCCAGCTGCATTGGCTCATATCTCAGAATCAGTGGCGAGGAGTGAAAATGTGTGCCGGGCCGGGATTCGCAGCCGAGATCTCCTGCTTTGCGTGCAGGTGCGTTAACCATTGCGCCATCTGGGACAGAGTGTCAGCGCCGCTGCGCGGACTATCTTTGCACGCCTCACGGGCGATCCACTTTCCCATCGAGGGCCATCTATCCGCAGCTCCTGTCATTTCCTCCATATTCGCTCTCTGAGATTCCCACAGGCAGGAGGTCTGACGTATTTTTGGATCCGCACTGAAGGAGGTGGAGCAATTGTCCAGCTAGGACTATCAAATTATATGAATGGATATTGTCTGCTCTTTCAGACACATCCGGAAGAACAGACGCCACGGATTCATATAATTTGATAAAACTTTTCTTTCTCAGATAGGGGTACTACGTATCTTGATATCTGCTAGTTAAAAACTTCTTCGGAATCGTTTAGGATTTTCATGCAGCTGTTGCGTTGCTAACTTGTTCAAAAATGTTCAAATGTGTGTGAAATCTTATGGGACTTAACTGCCAAGGTCACCAGTCCCTAAGGTTACACACTACGTAACCTAAATTATCCTAAGGACAAACACACACACCCATGTCCGAGGGAGGACCCGAACCTCCGCCGGGACCAGCCGCACAGTCCACGACTGCAGCGCCGTAGACTATCTTGTTCAGAGTTAGCGCAACTGCTAACTGTTGCGCTACAGCTTGCAATAATGTCTGAGACTCGAAACAGTTATTAAGCATAAGGTAACGTTTTCATTTTCATTTATGCTTGTCCTCATATTTATTGCCGGCCGGAGTGGCCAAGCGGTTCTAGGCGCTTCAGTCTGGAATCGCGCGACCGCTACGGTCACAGGTTCGAATCCTGCCTCTGGCATGGATGTGTGTGATGTCTTTAGGTTAGTTAGGTTTAAGTAGCTAAGTTTTAGGGGACTGATGACCTCAGGTGTTGAGTCCCATTGTGCTCAGAACCATTTGAACCATTTCATATTTATTACTGATAGTACACGTCGTACTTCCTGTGACAGGATGTGTTATGAATCATCTCGTTCGAATTACATTAAATGTTCTTTCACCAATTCCGTTCATCAAAAATTCACAAGACCAGAGGTGTCGTTATAGTAATCTTTTGCCGTCGTATTTTGACTACAATTTTAATTTCCAGTTGTTAATTTTCCTGTGAATACTTTTTCATTAGGTAATTATTACTCATTTCAGTAAAAACTCAGCTATAACTCAGTATATATCCACCGAGTAAGTATTTGCACTTCACAAAGTTTTATTTCTTGTTCGCTGTATATACAATGTTGGCCACGTACAGTTACGTTAATTGACATACGTTTTTAATCAGCCGTGGCTACAGACGTCATAAACTTCGTTCATACAACATTTTAGTAACATGATACATATTCAGTTTTCTAAAAATGATTAACAGAGGGATTTCGACTTAGTTGCAGCAATTTGCTCACAATGCATGGCTGTCGACTTGGTCGCAAGTTGGTCCGGCATCTCAAGGCAGCATGACAGTGCCAGAACACCTTCCCACTAACGTCAGTGTACCATGTGATACATGAAACTAACACAAAAAGCATACACATTTCGTAGCGTTTCCAAAATACATTCAATGTAATAAAAGTGTTTATCATTTATTGGCCAAAAGAACCTAACCTACTGTATCACGTACTGAGTGCGTGGCAAAATTCGAAATGAAGCATCTTTCAAGTTGAATCACTCCAAAATCGATCTTTGGGAGAGCCTTTAGGTCTCCCAGCAATGCGTTTTTAATATTATGTATGCTTCCTCAGCGACGGCACTATAAGATTTTCTTTAGTTTTGAGAGCAGCTGGGGCAACGCTACAGTATTGTCTTTGGACAACAATTCACTAACAGGCAACGAGGCGTCAGCAAGTGAATAATCGTGATGCAAAAGTCGTGAATTGTTTCGCCACAAATTCGGGCGTCATTTTCGGACAGCTGACCCAGATGGTGTTGAACGTGTAAGAAGTACATCGCACTGATCTTTCGACCCTGTGACAGAACTCATGGTGTACTCAGCCGTTAAAATCGAAGAACGCAGTTTCCGTAGCCTTCACAAACGACCGCACTCGTTGATCTTTTTCGGTCTTGGCGATCCAGGTTGCTTCTGCTGGGACGACTGAACCTGAATTTCGACATGATATTCGAAAACCCATATTTCATCAGTTGTTACGACATGTTTCAGTAGTTCTGCGTCGTTGTCGATTTCATCTAGCCAGTCATGAATAACATCACTTCACCGCTGTCTTTGACAGAAATTCAACTATTTTGGAACATGCCCGAAAGATTCGAAAAAAAAAGTCATGGCATGAGCCAGCTGACATACCAGCATTATCAGGACTTCTCTGTTGTGATTCGGTGATCTTTCATAATCATTTATCAAACTTTTCCCGTGATTTCATCGGTTGATGATCTGCGCTCGTCATCTTCGAAGGCTTCATGGCCTTCTTCGAAGCTCTTATACCTCTCTTAAAAAAAGAATTTACTCGTACTAGGCAAACCAAAATCTAACTTCAACGTTTCTGAAACGTTGCTGCACTTTATTCCGTTCTTGTAACAAAATTTAATACAAATCCTCTAATCCATTTTTACACAAAACTGGCTTATCACCCATCTCATCGCTCGTGCAGACTGCATGGTCTGCACAGATTCTTTTTGTTTTTCTTTAATCTAATTTGTATATTGTTACGCCCATTGCTCGTGTGTGGATCTATACACTGTGCAAACAGTGTATCTAGTCTACGGGAAATAATCAGCAGTCGGGGTATTAAAATTTAACAAAGCATTTCTTCCTTCACTGATGAGCTGAAACATTATGACCACTGCCCAGTGCCCACCGCCATGTTGAATGTCTCCTGGTAGTGTTGCTAGCACCTGACGCAGTAAAGAGGGAATGTAAGCGGGAGAGAGACAAATGGGCAGTCATTATAGCGACGACACGGGCCGCTGATATAAGCGGTTTTGACAAGGAGCAAATTGTCGTGGCTTTGCGGCTAGAAACGAGAACGTCTGAAACGGCGAAGCTGGTCACCTGTTGGCGCACTATTGTCGTGAGCACCTATGAAAAGTGGTTGAAGAATGGTGAAATAACGAGTAGACCGTATGGTCGTAAGGTCTCATCACAAAACGTAGATGTTGGAGGAACCCCTATTGTATAATCGAAGACAGGCAGCGACATGTGGCGGATTTGGCAACAGAATATTATGCTGATGCAGGCACAAGTGTTTCGGAGCACACTGTCCAAAGGTCGTTGCTGAAGATGGAGCTCCACGTCACACGGCCCGTACGTGTTCTTGTGTTGCCCCAATGATATCGTCAATTATGATTGCAGTGGGCATAGCATCACTGACTTTTCGCCTTGGATCAATAGAAGCGTGTCGCTTGGCGAATGAATCGCATTCCTTGTTGCTTCAGGTCGATGGCTGGATCTTTACGCGCCATCAACTAGGCGAATGGCTGCATGAAACATCCACCGCGCCACAGATGCAGGACGGTGAGGGCAGGGTTATGCAGTGAGATACATTGAGTAGGCTTCCATGGGATCTGTTGTGTTAATCGAAGGTATCATGACACCAGCGAGCTACGTGAACATTATTACAGACCACCTGCATCGCTTCAGGCCTGTAGTCCCCCCAAAGGCGATGACATCTTCCAGCAGGATAACTGTCCACGTTCTAAGGTCAGAATCGTGCTACAGTGGTTTGAAGGGCATTCTAGTGTACTCACATGACGTGTTGGCCAGAAAATGTGCATGATCTGTACTTACTGGAACACATATTGGGCGCCAGCTGCGTCCCCGTAAACCACCATCCCGTAATTTGAGGAAATTACTTGATCTGTGCATAGATATCTGGAGCCACGTACTTCTGGAATTCTGTATCCTGTCAAGGACATGTTGAATCCGTTCAAAGCA
The DNA here is from genome assembly GCF_021461385.2 of Schistocerca piceifrons. NCBI lineage: Eukaryota > Metazoa > Arthropoda > Insecta > Orthoptera > Acrididae > Schistocerca > Schistocerca piceifrons. The sequence goes on along the minus strand of NC_060149.1, from coordinate 417,354,233 downwards.
GAATCTCTGTTGTGCTGTGTTTGAAAAGTGGAACAACACGCTATTAAAAAAGTGGTCATAATGTTTTGGCTCATAAGATTCGAAAAAATTAAAAAATAGCTGAATTTAGATATCATTGCGCACGTCGTTCATGTACAAGTCTGCGCAGTAATTACAACAAAAAAATTTTATAAACGTATATTAGGCCTATTGAAAAGTTAATGGATTAAATATCCGTATCTTTTTCTATGAAATTCTGACCTTTGTCAACTGTAGTGGTGACTGTTGGATACCTGTCTCGCACTTAGTTCACAAATTGCAACACCTTCTAATGGCCATAGAAGCATGTTATTTTCTGAATGTACTTCTAGCCAAAAAGCGATTCTGGTACCTGGAGTCGGAGGTTGTTGTGAATCCTGCTTTTTGAGTTCTTTTTGTGATATTTCCATAGAAACTTTCTTCACCAATACATATTTCTTCATTTATGACCGAGAAGTCAAGTACCAATTTTCACAGATTTATCTGTAAAAATGTTTTAATATAACGAAATATTTTCGTAACAATTTTCATACCCTATTCCACCTCCATAGAGGTTGAATTTCCAAAAACACTGAAACGTGTATGTTTTCATTTCTAACCGAGAAGCCAAATACAAATTTTCATTGATTTAGCCACAAAAATGCTTTCATAATGAAACATTTCCATAAAAATTTTCATTTCCTATTTCACCTCTTTAACGATTGAATTTCCGAAAACAATGAAACATATATTTCTTTTTAATTTTCATCCGAGAAGTCAAATACTAATTTTCATAGATGTAGCTTTAAAATGCCTCAGTAGTTACTTAATAGTAACTTTTTTAAAAAAAGATAAACCTCACCCACTATTTCATCGCTTAGGTGACGAATTTCTAAAAATGCTGAAACACGTATCTTTTTATTTCTGACCGAGCAACCAAAAACAAATTTTCGTAGCTTTAGCTCCAAAATTGCCTTAATATCGACATATTTTAGAAAACATTTCATCTCTTATTTCACCCCCTTAGGTGTGGAATTTCGAAAAATCTATTCTTAAACGACAGCATAAGATCAACACCCACTCCAGATTTTATGTTTCCAACCTCAGCAGTTTAGGCTGGGCGATGATGAGTCAGTGAATCAGTCAGGACATTTCCTTTTATAAATTATTTGAACCGTCAAACTCCGGAAGGTTGCAGGGGACATCAAAATAAATACTTTTCTCTGATGTCATATTCTCCTGCGAGGATTTTTTAAACTTGTAGAAGGAGTTTTCTCTGGATGAAAATTAATTAAACCAACGAACCCTGGAAGGCTGCGTGCTACATTGGAAATACTTTTTCTAATGTGTTTTCCTGTGAGGCACAATTTTATTAAGACATCAAATCTTACTTACAGTAGACAAAAAGTGACACAGTTTTTAATTCTTTACTACCAAGAAACAGGAACGTCAACACAATACAATTACTTGGTTTACAGTAGAGGTTAAGAAGTGTCTCCGTTGACTTGTAATGGCGGAATGCGTTCTGTCTAACACAGACAAAAACTGTAGGAGTGTCAATTTCTCCTGCTACTGCTGCTATTATCCGGGCAAGTCAGACCCTCTTATGATTCAGCAGCGGCTTTGTAAACGTGGCTCCGCATCTCTCCCCACACCAAAAAAGTCGAGAATAGGCTGTGGTGCCGGACCACTTCCGCTAATCCACTTTTCTGGAAATTATAGGTTCAAGAATCGATCCACAAGACGACTGAAACGTGCCGGCGCCCCATCACGTTGCAACCACGTTGTGGCAATGTTCTGGCGAGAAAATTGTAATAATGTCTGTCATTTAATGGCCTAGGTAGGAGACATGGCCCAAGGAAGCAGTCACCATCAATCCCTGGAACGGCACTTGATTTTGCGCGAGTAAGTATGACAGGTGGATTAAACTCACTCCAAACATATGAATTATGGATGTAGAAGATCCTATCGCTACGTAGTAGGCACCAAGCACGTCAGTATACTCAACGTGTATCGCTCCATAGGTAAACAAGTATTGTGACGTGTCAACACGTACAGCTAAACGTGAATGTGAAACAGCTATTGCGACTGCAGAGTGAACTATGCCTTCTACCGGTGGAACAGGAACCGTTAGAACAATGAATTAGTTATTGGAACCGAAGAGTGAATACGCCCTCTACCGGACTGAATAACACTCACAGAAAATTACGATATTGGAGAAAAATATTTGTTTTGGTGTCCCGGGCAACCTCCCAGAGTTTGTCGATTTAAATAATTTTCACCTTGTATAGAGATAAATAATCCCCGATACCACGAAAACACATGCAAACTTTTTGACGGTTGACAAAACACTAAATATCCGATAAGGCTAGTGCTCTACAGATACGTTTCAAATACGATTCCCTACGAAAACATCATCCGAACCAGACTGATACAACATATGAAATTACAAAATTCCCGTTAATTTTTGGTGGTCAGACCTCTTATCTGTCTAAGTCAGAGTCAGGGTATTATAGGCAAAAACCAAAAACGTAATGGGGGAAGTAGTTTTAAGATTTTACACATTGAGGCAATCGAATCATCTTACATCTTACTTTGATTTGATTGTTTATCGATATGTAATAGTATATCTGTTTCGTAAGTATGGCTACAGTCGAGTCGGCATAAGATGATCCCTGACAGCGGGAAAGGCAGTTTCCAGATTTCTACTGCAACGCGCAAACGGCTGCAGGCGGTAACAATAGCCGTCTTTAGAGCTACGGCACTGAAGCGTTGTCACAGATATGATTACAAAATCGCGTTCTACGTCACTGGTTGAGGCAGGCGCGTGAAGCAGCCGCACTCAGTCCACTGCAAATGTCAGGTTCAAATGGCTCTGAGCACTATAGGACTTAATTTGCTGAGGTTATCAGTCTCCTAGAACTTAGAATCACTTAAACCTAATTAACGTAAGGACATCACACACATCCATGCCCGAGGCAGGATTCGAACCTGCGACCGTAGCGGTCGCGCGGTTCCAGACTGTAGCGCCTAGAACCGCTCGGTCACTCCGGCCGGCGCAACTGTCAGGGATCTTGTACTCCGACTGAACTACAGCTTGTTTAGTTTTCAGTAATGATAACCACAAAAAAACTGTGATTTAGTGACAAGGGGGCCGTGCCCACTCGTCATCACCGATTTCATTCAGATTTATAGCATGTGCAGGACCTGGCTAAAAATGAAAGTATCAGAAGTGGCAGCTCCAGATGGCCAAGGGTTTGGAAAATAATAGCATTTTTGCTGCAGATCGGGCGAAGCGTGAGACTTTCATGTTAGCGTCGTTTCCAGGCAGCGGTTGTCCCAGCGGAGAGAGCACAGAACAGCAGTTTCATGTTGGGGGATCGAGATACTATACGGAAACTTCTTTTTTTGCCAGTGTTTACATTAGTTACACCGCAGATAAACAGAAATATTTTCATAAAAGGCATGAAAAGGAAGGGCAAAGAAACTTTACGGTTATGGATAAATTTCAGGGGACAGATTATAAGGCGTACACAAGAACTTTAACATTTTGATGGAGCGCAATAACAAGGGAAGCAGTAATTTTCTTGGATTCTTGCAAACGTTATAAATGGCTCACTTTTACAATTACATGGCTGTTTTAAGGTTTCTGTACAAAAAGAAACTTGTTTTAAATTCAAAAGAGGTTCTCTCTTATTGCACAGTTTGACAGTAAACCACTTGTAACACATCAGTTCTCCAAATAGTGATGATGATAGCATATGATGTCCATGATGCAGTCTTTTTAGAATGTGATTTCTTTTTCTCTCGCGATTTTTGATCACTGGGTAGCACCAGTTTGTCCTCCCCACGAATCAATTAACAGAAGAAATTTGTTCTCCTGCACATAGGTTTTCATCACATCAAATACAGTACATTGAGCTTTATCTTCTTATTTGCAATGTAAGTAACGTAAAATTTAAAATAAAAGAAAAGTTTCCGCCTAGGACTCCATCCAAAAACTCTTGGACTGCCGTTCTGTGCTCTTTCCATTGTGCCACCTGCTGCCTGGGAGCTACGCTAACATAAATGCCTCATACCTCGCCAGACCTGGCCAAAATTCTAAAGTGGTACCCAAAATTAAAGCATCAAACAGAAATTTTGCATCGTTGCATTTACTTTGCCACAAAACAGTGTAAAAAAAGAGAGAAAGAGTGGGAGGGAGGGAGAGAGAGAGGGGAGGAGGGAATTGAGAGTTAGATATTTTTGGATAAAAGAACATGTTTGATGTACTGTGTTTTCTATGAGGTAGTGCGATTGTTTAGTTCGTTAAATGTATCAAACAGTGTTATGTTGCATAGTGTTGTATATTCGTTCAAAACTTTCTTTCTTTGTATTACTGCTTTTCGTATGTGGTATTTCTCCTCATTTGTAAGGTTTCGGTAGACACTATAGTTTTCTCGAAGTCTCTTGAGATCAGTTTCCATATTACTTCGTGCTGAAAGTTCAGTGTGGTGGCTATCACGAATGAAGTACCGCAAAGGTTAACAATTAGTTTTTAGCGAATTATTTAAATTTATGTCTTGCATATATGCATGTATAGCTGATTGCTCACTGTGTCACATAGACGTCATCGCGGAAAAGTTAGTTGCATGTTTCTTAGTTGTGTAAAATAATGAGATGAGTACACTGTTTGGTTTGGACTCCAGTGGTTAACAAGATATGCTATTGTTAGAGGTGGTATACCTCTCCATCCTTGTAACTTGAGAATCTCTTCACTCATCTTTACTTAAAATGTTAAATGAATGTTCGCACAGGTGTCAGATAAATGTTATCTCCGTGGGGAGTATTGCTTTATCACTAAAATAATTTGCAAACGCTCATTGGAGCTGTGCAGTCGACATATCATTGTTACGGAATTAACAAGTAAGTTCCAGTTTATAAATTGTCAGTCATTATATCAGCAGCCCTGAAGGCATTTGAGAGCCAGAGATAATGTCATAATGAGAGATTAGAAGGGTACTGACAAAAATTCTGGTGTGGTAGAGCACGCTGTAATGTGGGACCTAAGCGATAAAATAATTTCTGAATTAACTATCACTGTATCAGTTGTTAATTACTGATTAAAGTTGTCAGATCGAGACGAAATCGGCTGTGCTATTGTTTCTCAGCAGTTTTAAAATGATGTCGCAACACCAGTATATGCCGCACGACATGCATCAAATAAAATTTCAGTTCCCTTTCCAGTTAAACAGCACGAACGGTACGAAGCTGCAGTTATTCCTATATTACTGAACAAAATATGCTGTTTCATTTGAAACATGACTGATGATGTCAAATCTGGTGACGTGAAATGTGAGTTCATGATCATCTATCTCTATCTCGAGATCTTTCAGAAAATCCAAAGAGACTGAGGTAGCATGTAAAGGACACCAACGACAAGACACAAGATCTTCTCTGTGCGACAGCGATGGTAATGTTACTGATGACAGTCTCACTAAAGCAGAGTGATTCGTTACGGTTTTCCGGAAGTTCTTCACCAAGGATGATGCAGTAAATATTGCAAATATGGAATCTAGAATTGCTACCTACAAGAGTAACTTAAAAGTAGATATCCTTGGTCTAGCGAAGCAACTTAAATGACTTAATAAAGGCAAATCGTCTGGCTCAGATTGTATGCCAGTTGCATTCCTTTCAGAGTATGGTGATATAATAGCTCCATACCTGGCTATCATATAGGACTGCTCGCTCGACGATAGATCTACACTTAAAATTGGAAATTTGCACCGCTCACATCAATACTAAAGAAAGGAAATAGATGTAATCCGCTGAATTAGACTTATATCACTCACGTGGATTTGATGTAAGATTTTGGAACATATGCAGTGCTTTAACATAAATGAATTACGATACTGCATTGCTTGTGTTGTTCGCAAGTACGATGCAATGTTCCTTCGGGCATGATGCCATGGTGCATCACTGAGGCGACTGTAACCTTTACGAAATACACAAAACAATGCAAATTGCACATACGGACAACCATCAGCTGTATAATGAAATGACGCCAATGAAAATTTGTGCCGGACCGAGAATCATGGACAGATCCAAACTACCATATGGCGTCAACCATGTGTTTACAACATTCACTCGTGTATTCATTATGTATATTCATGTACAGGGGAGACATTTTAATTAAAAGTTTCTTTCCCGGTCTCGGTGGATCAATAAGGTATTGCAATGCCCGTGTTGTTCACAAGGACGATGTAGTACTCCTTTCGACGTACACGCTTGCAACTGGAAAATCCGGGTTCGAGTCCCGGTCCGGCACAAATTTTCATTTTCCTCATTCCATTATACAGCTGATGGTTGTCCATATTCGCAAATGAGGAAACGTTTCATGTATTTCATAGCGGCTGTAGTCACCGCAATGCCTGTTCCTTCGGACATGCATGCATTTTCGAAGGAATGTTGCATCGTACTTGTGAACAACATAGGCACTGAAATATCGCATTTATCCGGCGACACCTGGCTGTCAATTCAACTAAATACCTAGGGATAACGCTTTGGAACAACTTACATTGGAACAATCACATAGATAATATTGCGCAGAAGGCGAACCAAACACGGCGTTTTATTGGCAGGACACTTAGGAGATATAACAGGTCTACTGAGGAAACTGCCGACACTACACTTGCCAGTCCTCTGCTAGAGTGCTGCTGTGCGATATTGGATCCTTACCGGATAGGATTGACGGAGTTCACAGAAAGGTAGCTCGGTTTGTGGTATCGCGAAATAGGTGATAGAGTGTCTCGATACGATACGCGAGTTAAGGCCGCAATAATTAGAACAAAGTCTTTTTTCGTTGCTTCGAGAACTTTTCACGAAATTTCGTTCTCCAACTTTCTCCTCCGAATGCGAAAATATTCTTTTGACTCCCATCTACATAGGGAGAAATATTCACCGTAATAAAATAAATCAAAGCTCGCACGGAAATATTTAATTGTTCGTTTTCCCCGCGCGCTGTTTGAGAGTGAAACGGTAAAGAAATAGAGAAAGTGGTTTTATGAACGCTCTGCCAGGCACTTAAGTGTTAATTGCAGAGTAGTCATGTAAATGTAGATGAAAATTCATTTATGTCTAGTTGTATGTAATATCGTCAGTGAAAAGGGAATGGTCTAATACGACATATCCAAATCTGCCCTGGAATTTTTCACGCGGGGAAAATACACCGAATGAAACACAAAGTCAAAATTTTAGCTGCTAAGACAAACTGTAAGTATTTTTGATACACTGACGAAAAACGTCGCAACACCAAAAAGTAATTAACGTAGGGAAATGAAATTTCGGGTATATATTTGTCTAGGTAACATATTTAAGTGATTAACATTGCAAGATTACAGGTGAATGTAAGCACGAGATAAGCCATTGCAGATATGAAGCGCTGGTACATTAATACCCGGTATAATCACCAGAGTATTGAATGCAGACATGCAAACGTGCATGCATTGTGTTGGACACGTGCCTTCAATACAGGACGGTTAATGCTATTTGTGGATAACGCTGGAGTTGTCGACAGATGATGTCCCTCATGTGCTCGACTGGAGACAGATCTGGTGATCGAGGAGGCCAAGGCTACGTGTCACACACTGTACAGCATGCTGGGTTACAGCTGCGGAATATGGGCGACCGTTATCCTGTTGGAAAACACCCCCTGGTACGTTGTTCATGAACGGCAGGTAGAATCACCACACTAACGTACAAATTTACAGTCAGAGCGTGTGGGATAGCCACGAGAGAGCTCTTGTTGTCATAGGAAATCCATCCCCAGATCATAACTCCAGGTGCAGGTTCAGTTTGTCTAGCATGGAGATCAGTTGGTTGCAGGTCCTCAACTGGCCTCCTTCTAATCAACACATTGCCATTACTGCCACCGAGGCAGAACCGGATTTCATCTGGAAACACCCCAGATCTCTAACCTGCCCTCTAATGAGCTCTCGATTGACGCAATTGATGTCGTAAATGGCTGTAGTTTGGGGTCAGTGGAATGCACACTACAGGGCATCTGGCTCGGAGTTGTCCTTGAAATGGAGTTGTCCTTGAAATAACCGATTTGTAAAAGTTCATTGTGTCCCTGCGATGCCAACTGCTGCTCAAGGTGCTGCCGCAGATGCAGTACGATGCGCCAGAGCTATACGCCGAACACGATGGTCTTCCCTCTCGGTGGTGCCACGTGACCGTCTGGAATCCGGTCTTCTTGCGACCGTACGTTCTCGTGAAAACCGCTGCCAGCAATGATGTGCAATGGCTATATTCCTACCACGTCTTTTTGCACTCTCGCAGAAGGAACGTCCGGCTTCTCGTAGCTCCATAACACTACCTCGTTCAAGCTGAGTGAGGTGCTGCTAATGGCGTCTTTGTGGCCTTAAAGGCATTCTCAACTAATATCAAGTCACCATGTCAAATCTCAAAGGTAACTAACGCTCACAACCGTTACAGCGTGTATTTAAGGCAAGACTGATTTGCATCCTCACAGTGGCGCGACTAGCGTCATTCTTATGCGATAGGTGCGCAATTCGAATAGACTTAATCTTTTAGATGTAGAAACACACGTATCAACTTTCGTTTATGTTTCGCAATTTCTTCTTGATATTGCAATTTTTTTCTCGTCGATATAAATGTTGAACCACGGTAATTACAGCAGCCAGCTCCTTCACAACACGGCAGGCGCATATACTTGGTTGTCGGAGCTTCGGTAAACAGATAACATGGCACGAAGCGTTAATAATTTGTGAAGTGAATTTCAGTTTTCATTGGTAGTTTCTCTGTCACAGTTGTTCACGGTAACTGTTCACTCTAATTCAAAACTAATTTAATATCCATAAAACACACATCAACAAATGTTTTGCATCACCTCGGTTCCGAGAGTTCCGGAACCTGTACAGAAAATTGGAATAGAGATCAACATAAACATTTCCGCCCTTTTTATTGCTCATGAAAACCATACATTGCATGTTGTACCACCATACAGCGAGACCTTCAGGGGTGGTGTTCCAGATTGCTGTACACACCGGTACCTGTAACACCCAGTAGGACGTTTTCTTGCATTGATGCATGCCTGTGTTCGTCGAGGCATACTAGCCACAAGTTCATCATGGCACTGTTGGTCCAGAGTGTCCTACTCCTCAACGAAGATTCGGCGTAGATCCTTCAGAGTGGTTGGTGGATCACGTCGTCCATAAACAGCCCTTTTCAATCCATCCCAGGCATTGTCGATAGGGTTCATGTCTGGAGAGCATGCTGGCCACTCTAGTCGACCGATGTCGTTATCCTGAAGGAAGTCATTCACAAGATGTGCCCGATGGTGGAGCGATTTGTCGTCCATGAAGACGAATGCCGTCCCAATATACCGCGATTTGGTTGCACTATCGGTCAGAGGATGGCATGAACGTATCGAACAGCAATTACGGCGCTTTCTGTGAGCACCAGGGACGTACGTCGGCCCCATATAATGCCACCCCGAAACAGCAGGGGATCTCCACCTTGCTGCACTCGCTGGACATTGTGTCTAAGGTGTACAGCCTGACCGGGTTGCCTCCAAACTCGTCTCCAACGATTGTCTGGTTGAAGGCATATGCGACACTCGTCGGTAAAGAGAACGTGATACCAATCCTGAGCGGTCCATTCGGCATGTTTTAGGCCCATCTGTACCGCGCTGCATGGTGTCGTGGTTGCAAAGATGGACTTCGCCATGGACGTCAGGAGTGAAGTTGCGCATCGTGCAGCCTATTGTGCACAGTTTGAGTCGTAACACGACGTCCTGTGGCTGCACGAAAAACATTATTTAACAAGGTGGCGTTGCTGTCAGGGTTCCTCTGAGCCATAATCCGTAGGTAGCGGTCATCCACTGCAGTAGTAGCCCTTGGGCGGCCTGAGCGAGGCATGTCATCAACAGTTCCTGTCTCTCTGTATCTCCTCCATGTCCGAACAACATCGCGTTGGTTCACTCCGAGAGGCGTGGACAGTTCCCTTGTTGGGAGCCCTTCCTGGCACAAAGTAACAATGCGGACGCGATCGAACTGCGGTATTGACCGTCTATGCATGGTTGAACTACAGACAACACGAGCCGTGTACCTCCTTCCTGGTGGAATGACTGGAACTGATCGGCTGTCGGAGCCCCTCCGTCCAATAGGCGCTGCTCATGAGTGATTGTTTACATCTTTACGCGGATTTAGTGACATCTCTGAACAGTTAAAGGGACTGTGTCTGTGATACAATATCCACAGTCAACGTCTATCTTCAGGAGTTCTGGGAACGAGGGTGATGCAAACCTTTTTTTGATGTGTGTAGTTAGCAGTTCCCGTGCCTTATCACTAAGTGTTAACAGTGAAGATGAAATTGGATTAGTTTCCTTTGTTTTCTTTGTATATGCTTGCTAATAGCGTCTGTCTTTGTGCAGGTTCCAGAGTTTCACAGTAATGTGGAGTCCGATAATTTTTTTAACCTTGTAAAGATGAAATATGAAGAATGTGGTATGCAACGAAAATCGCCTCCTTCTCTTGAAGACCTACATATGTGTTTTTATTAGTTAATTTCTTGGAATTTCATTGTAATGATATCAACATTTTGTTAGAAATTGTGCAAGCATTGGAAGAAACAAGAAGTAACTCTGACGAGTTTGTGAACTGTGGTTCGAACGATCATCGTTGTGTTAGTTAAAGTCCAGAACAAAAGTACAATACCTTCAAAGCCGAAAACAAAACATGTATAGCAATAGCCTTCAGTGACAAATGACAGGCAGTAAATTTTTTGGTTATACGAAGCAGAAAGAAGGGGCATAAAGTTAAGCAGTGCGCAAAGCCGGTTTCCTTCTGTAAGATCTGAACGTAAATTGTATAAGTGGTTGAAGGATTTACATAAAGCACAAAATATATTCTAAAATGAAACTCACAAAAGTGTGAAAAAAATTATTCGAAAGATTTAGAACTGCTCGAGACAGTCAATGCATCAATACCGAGGGATATCTACGAGACTGTGCCGTCTGGTTACATAGGTTCAGGCAGTTAGATGGAAAAGGAAGTTACAAAATTAAGTAATTTACTTAAAGTAAACGAGTAGAGATGCCATTAACAGGCAATACTACTGAGAACTACGTAGTTGACGTGAAGGTGAGGCTTCTTGTTATTCCTTAAAATACTGTGTATGAAGGCAGTCTGTAAGATCTATGTGCAAATCGCACTTTACCATTTTGAGTTAAGAAAAAAAAAGACAGAGTGCAGTCGATGAATGCTATGACGTATTCATATACAACAGTACCAGTGATAAGTATCAGCGGTTAATTATCCACAGTTTTACACATGTCTTCACGAACCTCAGGGCAAATTAGAACCAAAAATTAAAAAAAGGGACGGTTTAGTTGCAAAACTCTATCGACGTAGCAAAATTTGGAAAAACGGGAGAGAATAATTTTCGTTATTACAGCCGAAACTTCTTCTTATCAGTTGAAGAAAGTAATTTATTGCTTTTGTTTGACTCTTGGTCTGAACATAACGACACCTCTGTCTTCAGGAGGTGACGAAAAGACTGTTAATATAACTCGGATTCCATTTGGAACTAATAGTTTGATTCAACCTCTTGGTAAAGAAATATTTCCAAATTGTAGAGCATTCTTTAGAAAATTTTAGCACAGTATAATTTGCGGTAGTGTCGTTAAACGTAAGACATTTGAGCATTATCAGGTTGTACCAACATGTTTTACGAATTTGATCAAGTACGCAGCACTTCATGCAGAATGACCATTTCTTACTCCATCCCAATTCTGTCTAAATAAAACTAGTAATTACAGTGAAGTGCCTGAATACGTTAATGTTTCTTTTATCGGGTGTACCTGATGTAAAGAGAATGTTTGTTTTCCTCATCGAAGCGACATTTCACATTTTTTGACGACTGAAGGGAACAAATAAGGAACTTTCGAATGTTGGGCTCCATGCCATATGGCATGCATCGGTTAGAAAATCGCACAAATGATGACATATCAGTCGAAAACGATTTGCAGCAAGATAAATAAATTATGGTTCCGCGACTGGTTCCTACATTCTTTATAATTTTAAATAAGGAACTGTTTCATTGTTAGTAAAATATACGTTATTTAAAAATTATCATAATAACTGTGCTATAGGAACTGTTATAACATATTTCATGTCAACAAATTAAAATCCCGATTGACTGAGGTCGTCTCTAATGTAACATCGTACACTGCCTTGATTTTCTAATCATTTGTGTAAGAGTTGCATTTGCAACAACTTGGATGTCGATGTGAACTGTAGGTTATCAAAAAAATTAATGAAGTGAGATATTTTTGGTGTGGTTTAAATGCTAAAAATTCGCATGTGTGCACTTTGGTTGGTTGGTTGGGGAAGGAGACCAGACAGCGTGGTCATCGGTCTCATCGGATTAGGGAAGGATGGGGAAGGAAGTCGGCCGTGCCCTTTCAGAGGAACCATCCCGGCATTTGCCTGGAATGATTTAGGGAAATCACGGAAAACCTAAATCAGGATGGCCGGACGCGGGATTGAACCGTCGTCCTCCCGAATGCGAGTCCAGTGTCTAACCACTGCGCCACCTCGCTCGGTGTGCACTTTGGACTTCTCGCTACGCGGCACTACGTTCTCGTCACGGCTGCGTCTGCTTATTCGCCGACAGCGTGCTAGGTAGGAAGGGCTGTACAAACCGTTGTAATGGGCGATTCTTCGTAAGGCAAAAATCAGTAACTCCAACATTTTTTTAAAATATTTGCAGTGCCCCTTAGCAAATGAAATTTTGGCAGTGCGTTTCTTTCGGTGTATTCACCCACTGAAAAAAAGCTCAGCTAAGGTTTCGCCATGTCGGATTGGACCATTCCCTTGTGAGATGCAGTTTTTTGGCGAAGCCAGCAGCTGTAATTTACTACGTCAGAATGATCTTTTCAATATTTTCGAATGCCCAAAATACCATCAAAAGTATGTCAAACATGAATTCAAGATATAAAGATTATTCGTCGATTATTTATCAGCTAAACATTAGTGTTCTGTAAGCGACCTTGGCTGAGCCCCGTGTTCGTAATTATTATTTATTCATTACATAAGAGAAAAATTAGTGTTGAATGTCCAGTCGCCGACGAGGTCACTAGAGAAGAATCGGAAGAGTGGGTTTCGTAAGATGGAGTAGGGCATCAGCCGTGCCCTTTTCAAAGGGACCGTTCAGGTATTTGCCATCAGCGAATTATGAAGATCAGGAAAATCTGAATCTGAATGGCTGGACGGGGATCTAAATCTCGAGCCTTAGTAATGCGTGTTCAGTATCTTAAGCAAAGGGCAACCTCGCTCGGGTTGTTAATTTTAGGTAACAATTCCTGTGTTCAGCTTATCAAGTGAGGTGGGAAAGTAGGTTATCCGACGTATCTCGCAGTTGCTAGCAAAACCTAGTAAGCTTTGGCCCCAGGTAATATCAGTCAATGAATCATAATCGTCTGTTCAGAGGCTTTAGTTTTTCGTCATGATGAAGTGTAAGATTATGTAAAGATAGTTGAAACCCTAAATGTTCTTTTCCGTATTTGCTTCACTGAAGAACATAAAAAAAAACACACAATTCTTACTTCCGACTGTTGCAGGCAGTTAAAGACATGTAGCACAGGAAAGATCGTTGGTCCGAAAAGTGCATCCATTAGATTCTATGTCGAATGTGCCTAAGATATGAAACTCTTCTAGTAACAGACCACCACAGGTTGCTGAAGCAACGGAACTGTCCACGAAGTTGGGAACTGTGCAGAGAAATTGTTCTAGTTTTTAAACAAGGTCACAGAATAGATACACAGAGCTGTTCCACTGAAGAAAATTTGTGAGAAGTTTATGGAACGTAATTTGTTTTTGTTTCCTCTATGGAATCAATAGCGATTCCATAAAATGCGATCACGTGAAACTTGCGTGCTACTTTCGTTCACGAGATGCTCAAGGCTGTAGAAAGCAGACATCAACTTCTCGACACTTGACGTACTGATTCCTTTCTTTTATTTTTTTCTTTTATTTTTTTTTCAGATGATTGTTCCGTAGGCTTCTGTTGCAACTTCTTGCTGTTGAGTGCCCACAGCACACCCTATCAAACCATTTGGAATTCTGCTACTTAAGTGTAATTTATTACGTACTGCTACAGAGAGATAAATTGCACAACACTTACACCATCGTTTGTTTCTGTGCTGCGAAAGATTGCATATTGTAAATAGTGACAAACCACTCCAGTATATCGTGTAACATGTTGTTTATTGTTCTATTTGTTCTTATTTTACTTCGTTCGTAATATAATAATTACCACGTTCTTATCTATTACTCTCGATTTGTAAGTCCTGTTCACTAAGGATACAGATTTAACACTATTATTATATCCGAACTTCTCATTCTTAACTTCGGGGTGTCTGGTAATTACCAGCTTTCTTAGAAGACTTTTCTGCAGCTGACTTCCCCCTCTCTAATTTATCTTCCTGCCACCCCCCAGCTTGTGCTGTGTGAGGTGCTAATGACTGAAACTGTTAATTATAGACAGCCCTTGCTGCTAAAGATTTATTACTGATCTGTCATATACCAGCTGTTACACCTTATTATTTAGTAGTCGCACAGCTAATTGGCATATATGACAGATTACGTCGCAAAACTGAAATACTGTGGTGTTTGTTTCTCAGTAAAACATTGGACTATTATTGAACTCAGAATACATTTCTAAACAAAATGCACTACTACACTGACTGAAATAAACGAAGGGACTAATTAAAATATGCAGTAACTGAGAGAACTGAAGGTACTGGTCAAATTTCAGCGCAATCCCAAATATTGCCGCCCGGAAGCTGAGTGTTCCAAGCTTGATTTTGAAAGTTTGGCAGCATAAATTTGAAGTGCTGATTTTCACTAAAATACTTACCCGTACAAGTTTGCGAACCCTGAATGTAGTGATGCATATACAGTTTTATGTGTGTAATGTCGTGGTTATTTGAAGTTATTGTGATAATCCATTAGAGGTGCAGTCCAAAGACTTATTGTTAGTAACTTCTTGTAATAAGAGGCCACAGATTCTACAGATTCTTTAAACGACGTCATTACTAGAAGTTAATGGTCATGCTGCAATTGAGGGCCACTGACATTACAACGTATTGAAAAAAAATGGTGAAAAACGTTTGAAGTAATCGTTTTAATATACAATGTTTGAAGCACTAAGCAACTCCCAGAAATGTTTGCGCTTGGATAAATTCCAAGTCTAATGTTGTAAAATATGTTAAATTATGTAGAGTGCGGCTCTGGATTAAATTTGAAGTTCGTGATTAAGTTTAAATAAGCAGGAGCTGAACAGAAATCTGTATCTAGCTCGTATGGAAATAAGAGAGAAATAAGTTCAATATAATTCCACTGAGTTTCGAAATCGATCCAGTAATACGTACGTATAATCGGTAACGTAGTGAGGACAATGCATGATAGTGAGTTTGACAAATTAAGGAGCCAGCAGAAAAGTAGCACTAGTTGTAGATCTGATTACACTGAATGTAATTTTAAAATTCCTTAAACGTATAGCCAGCCTAATTAATATTACTTTTGCTGCAACTGAAATGGATATTTTAAACAAAGAACTGAAGTGGAATGTGGAACCTACCGCGAACTGTGGTACTATAAAAGATGTTACTGCTAACAAAAAAGTTTCTTTAGATACGGCCCTATTGCCAGTACATGAATAAAACAGACTTACTAAGAAAGTCCCTTGGGTTACTACGGAATAAATAAACCGCGTGAAAAAGGGGGGGTTGATAATAACACTCAAAAAAGTGCAATAAAAACAATTACAGCAAAAGGCAAAAATGACGTCATTTAAAGAATTTGCTGTATGCTTTCTTAATGTTTGTTAACTGTTCAGCAAAATATTATAAAAATCAAGTCGATTTTGGGAGCACTGACCTACAACGTAATGTATTCGCTGACATGAACCGATTTCAGCGCGGCGTCTATCTCCCGAATGTATCTGGACTCGGGAAATTCCGCTCGGCGCGATAAGAAGCTCTTAAGCAATAACTGTCAGGAATCCTCTAGAACAACACTCAAGTTGTGTGAGAAGACTCGCTTCGTTATGTTTATTAAGCATGTTAGCTTATCTCAGAGAACGCAACTCACATGCGGAACGCAAAACAGACTGCTGTGGCGACTTTTCCATTTCAAGTTCTAACAGTTCCTTAGTGAGTATGTCACATTCAATGAGTACTTGCCGTGCGCTGTCAGATGTCTGTGAGTAATACCAGCAGATTTCTCAGATACAACATTATAACATCATCATCCCTGTAGCTCTCGCAAGATACATGATTTTCTTCTGCGTATGTCCAGATAACTTGTCTCCACTTCATCAAGCACCACAAAATAACTGGATTTCCGTGTATTAATCGCCGAAAAATTAATACCTTTTTATAATCATTGACATCAAACGTGTTAAATGTTATTTCAGTTTCGAAAATAAACTGACGGGTGACCTGACAAATAAAAGTACTCTGCCAATTTATTTCTCACTGGTTCGTGTACACCACAGTCTGTAGTCTCAAGATTGTTGACAAAAGACTTGGACGTGTATTAACTCCCCATTTACATTCCACTCTTTCTCCTTTGCTTTTTGTTTCATAGCAACAAAAAAATGAAATGATCGTATGGCATTGCTGGCCTGGAGGCCCCTCCGGGGAAGTTCGGCAGCCGAGTAGCAAGTCTTATTTCAGTCGACATCACATTGGGCGACTTGCGTGCAGGTGATGAGGATGAGATGATGATGAGGACAACATAACACCCAGTCCACGACCGGAGAAAATCTCCAAGCTCCGTCGGAAATCGAACCCGGGCCCGCTGCATGGGAGACAAGCACTTTATCACGCAGCTAAGCACTCGGATTCAAAGCAATAAATTCCAATATTGTGTTACAGCTGTTATAAAGATCATGTTGTGCCAATACGTGAAATAAAAAAAAAGTCATGTGGCTAGTGCCTCCCGTCGGGTAGACCGTTCGCCTGGTGCAGGTCTTTCGAGTTGACGCCACTTCGGCGACCTGCGCGTCGATGGGGATGAAATGATGATGAGGACAACACAACACCTAGTCCCTGAGCGTAGAAAATCTCCGACCCAGCCGGGAATGGAACCCGGGCCCTTAGGATTGACATTCTATCACGCTGATCACTTTTTTTCCCCTTCTTTCGTTGTTGATCGTTGTGTTTGGTTGTTGCGGATGTCACATAACGTCCGGTCAAGTTCGTTTGTTGATCTTTCCACTTAGTTTTTTATTACAGAGGCCAGCCAGCTCTCTGACCGAACACGCTGAGCTACTGTGCCGGCAGTCCACTCAGCTACCGGGGGCGGACAATACGTGAAATGGAAAAATATGTATATTTGCTTTGTACCTCTTCGTCTATATACATGCTCCACAAGCCACCATACGGTGCATGGCCAAGGGAGCCTTGTACCACTGTTGGTCAGCCCCTTTGTTTTTCCACTCGCAAACGGAGCCAGGGAAAAACAATTGTATTTATATGCTTCCGTATGAGCGCTGATTTCTCGTATCTTAGCTTCGCAGGCCTTACGGGAGATATATGTTCGTGGAGTAAGATCATTCTGTAGTTTATCGCAAATGCTGGTTCTGTAACGTTTCTCAATAGTGTTTCGCGAAAAGAATGTCTTCTTCCCTCCAGGTATTCCTGTTTGAGTTCACAGAGCATTTGTATAATACTTACGTATTGACCGAACTTACCGCTAACACTTCTAGCAGCACGCCTCTGAATTGTCTCAATGTCTTCCTTTAATCCGATCTGGTGGATATTCCAAACACTCGAGCAGTGCTCAAGAGCTACACTTTCCTAGAGCTCCTCCAATAAACGGAACTCTACCACTCACCTTCCCTACAACCGATCATAGTGCTCGTTCCATAACATGTCGATTTGTAAAATATAAGGTGCTTGATCCGATGATAGAGAGGGCCCAAAGGCCCGGATCTCTTCAGTACAGATAACAAAAATAAAAATAAATCATTCACTGTCAGATACAAATAACAAAATGCTAGGTTTAATCTCATAGGACCTAACAAAGGTATTACATATCTACGTATTGTCAGCTTACTTGGTGTAAAACCCAACCAGATGATGCGTTGAATGAGATACGGAGCTGGCAATCTGAGAGAGCGTAGATGAAATCTTCGTCCTACGATCCACATCACTTTAGCAGAATACCAGGATGTTTCCTTCATCAAGCGTAGACCGACTCACATCCAAACATCGTCCAGTCTGAAACAGCAGTCCACCTCTTGTTGGCCTGATGCTGATGGGGTGTTAAGCGTTACATCCTTTATTTATTTAACATTTGAATATTTCGTTATTCGCTTTGTAGGTGTTCTCATGTAAACCTTCCGCAAATATAATTGTAGCACTTGATGTTTTCAGGTGGCAGATTTTCTCAATATCCTTCCCATATTTGAAATATACATCCGCCTCGTAAGAAAGAAGTTTCTTCTGTGTACAACATTTCTGCTTGTTGATTAGATATAGAAATAGATGGACGAAGCTGGTAGCCTGGAATTCTTTTTCCAAGTTGGGATAATCAGAATATTATTCAGTCTGGTGTCCAAGGAGAGTTATACTGAAAAAATACAATTGTATCTACAGAAAAACGTTATATTAAAAGGGTGGAAGCACACGGCTACGAAAACGTAGCAATGTCAACATGATATCTCACGCTTCTAAAATTATTGGCGAGAGAATGTACAGAAAAAGATAAAGGCAAATAGGAAAAGAGCTGGACAATGGTCGACTGGCTTCAGAAAATGTAAAAGGTCCTTGAGATATAATTCTGAACTCACGTTTATTAACGGAGAGAATACGTAGGAAAACAGACACATATCTCACAACGAGGAACGTTATCGATAATATAAAGTGGAATAAAATATTCTTAGCCTTGAACACAGAAAAGACGGAGTATAGAGACAAACGAATACCTTGCAGTAGAATCAAATCTATGAATATACTTTTAATTTTGTTTCAAATTTTTTATTTTCATACCTTGTTGCAGTATAGCTTTTTCAGAAACTTTTATAATTTTATTATTCCATTGTTAGTGTTGTTGTTACCGTCGTTGCTTCAGTTTCGTACACGACTGTATCGTCATTAGCACCTACACTACCACACCATTAAAATCGATACAACAGTATCGACAGAATTCATTACAATGTTACCTTTTTATCCTTAGAAACCTACTTTACAGAAACAAATAACTAAATAACTTAACTGAGCTTTGATTTTTTTTTTTGTAAATATCTTACAATCAGATGAGAATTATTCAGTATTTAGAAAACTGGTTTCTTCTTCAACCGGAACAAATTGAAGTAAACTGTTTTCCTTTACATTTACTGATATTCAGAAGAAATTACAAGACGAAGAATAATATTCACGATTAAATTAACTTTCTACCAAAGGTTAGGTACAAGATTTTACACAAATGATTAGGTATACGGCACAGTACATAGTTTCTGTCTCTGAAAATTCGTCATGTGTACTCTTATGATGGCAGTCAAACCACTAAATGTTGTGTCATAAAACGAAGGAGGATCTGCACATGTTTCTGGGTTATCTCCCTCCATGCGATTTATGTAAAAATCCGCAACACATCAACAAAAGAATGGTTCAAATGGCTCTGAGCACTATGGGACTTAACTTCTGAGGTCATCAGTCCCCTAGAATTTAGAACTACTTAAACCTAACTAACCTAAGGACAACACACACATCCATGCCCGAGGCAGGATTCGAACGTGCGACCGTAGCGGTCGCGCGGTTCCAGACTGTAGCACCTAGAACCGCTCGGCCACTCCGCCCGGCTAACATATCAACAACTAAAGAGCGTAGCCCAAAAACCTACAAAGTGCCAAAAAGTTGTTTAGGCGTTATATTAAAAATGTATCACAGCAGATTTCGTTTTGAATTTTAATATGAAATATAGTGCACACTAAACAGAAGGACAATTGTAATCAGACTGTTATATTTAATTAATGATATTTCATGTCACGTAAGTAGTATGAATTGTTAAAATCAGAAATATGAAACATAACTAAGTGTATATACCCTTTCACTCAAAAACCAGCTCAGTGCCACAGGTAGTATCAGTCTTAATACCAGTACGCTTTTTGAAAGGAACTCAAGGTACAAATCAATCCATGTTAGTATGCCACAGGTTCTCATAAAATGGCCTGCAATTTACATCGAAATATGATATTACTGATAACAAGTCTTCTTTCCTTCTTTCTTTGCTGAATACTCTTTGCTCTTCAGTTTCGTTGAATATTACATTTCTGGTGTCAGGAACCTCCACTCTCTTTTTCAGAATATTAACATTTTTCCAAGTTTCCTGTTCACTGAAGGCATATTTCACTTCAGTGATTCCGGGATTCCTTGCTGAGAAGCATACCATCGTTACCTTTGATATCTGCAGCTATTTCGTTGTTATACAAGAATCGGCAGTGGACTGAATACAGACGAATTTTTGTAGTTAACGATTTCAAACTTTTTTGCATACGTAGCAGATCTTAAAGTATCATGCAAGTCTTCATGCACAAGTTCTCTGCACAGTCTCTTCCTCTTCTCGAAGTCCCCATCGCACAAGTGGCTATGACTGGACGCCAAGATCTTTTGTTCATTGATGTCACAGACTCCAAGTGACACAAGATAAACAAAAAGGAAGATAATCACCCTGTCTTTATTCTGATCAGCTAGAACCGCTCGGCTACAGCGGCCGGCAATGTGCGACCAAACAGGGCCTGTGACATAAGGATATCGCAATCTGAAGTGGCCTTCTCGGTTTTTGAAATTAAATCCATTTGAGGATGCATGGGCTACTCTGGGCCAAGGTATTGTAGCCATACCACTGCCGCTAAGGTCCTTTGCTACCCGAAGGGTGCTTATTGATTCTTACTTTAACTACATTAGTCGCAGAAAGCATCCCCAAGCACATTAATTTTAGCTTCAAAGTTTATTTCAGTAATACTCACATCAATTGTGTAATGGTTATACTGGATTCGACTGGCCAATAATCATCATTGTCCCATAAGCAATTCTTACTTGATGGCTGTGTCAGAGGTAGGTAAGAGTCAACATTTCCACCAATTAGATGATTCCTGTCACCCTTTGACGCAGCCATCGGCTAAGAAGTGTTTATGGGATATTATAATGACTGGTCAGTAGATACCAGAATAGCCGTTATACTATTTATGTATTTAATAAAATAAAGTTGATAGTCAAAGACTCTTGTCGAGCAATGAGAGGCATTACCAACAGCCATACTGGACGGCCAGATCCCCAGTATGGGGAGCTGTTGTGCATCCTACATGGAAGAACATATCACCCTGTATGGACGTTTTTTCTGTTACCGGGGAAATATGAACGTCTTTAAAGAAAAGGAAGTTTAAGGTTTAACTTGTTATCGACGAGGTCATTACAAAAAAAAGTAGTTAAGGATTTAACATCTCTTCAATACCAGTTATTTAGAAGAAGGATCTTTACTGTTTAATGTACTATCAGCAACGAGTTCATTTTTAAAAAGTATGTTTAGGTTAATGGAAATGAGCATTTGGCGTCATAGGCCGGGAGGCCCCTTACGGGGCAGGTTCGGCCGCCTTGGTGCAGGTCTTATTACATTCGACGCCACATTGGGCGACCTGCGCGCCGGATGGAGACGAAATTATAATGAAGACAACACCCAATCGCTGAGCGGAGAAAATCCCCGACCCAGCCGGGAATCGAACCCGAGTCCGGAGGACGGCAATCCGTCACGCTGACCACTCAGCTCTCGGGGCGGACTATGTTTAGGATGTAACATCCTGTAGATATCGAAGTGATTAGAAAAAAGAATATTTGGGTTTTGACATCCCGTCGAAAAATAGGTCACTAGAAAAGAAAGTATGTTTAGTGTTTAACATCCCGTAGACGATGAGGTCATTAAAAATGATGTTGGAGTTTTTTCATCGCATCGATGACGAGGTCATTAGAAGAAAGGATGTTAACATTCCGTCGACGACTAGGTCGCTAGAGACGAAGTACAATTAACGAATGAGGAAAGAAAACGGTTGAGCCTTTTTAAGAGTACTATCCCTGGATTTGTCCCATCTGATTTATGGATATCACGGATAATGTATATCTGGATGGGTATTTGAACCGCCACTCTCCCGAACACGAGCCCATTGTACTAACTACTGTGCATCCTCACTCAGAAGCTGCAAGAGAGACACTACACACTGTAACTGCCAACGTCCGTGAGCAATTTTCGGGTATATTTTGTATCCATGCAGCTGTCTCACGTGTTACTATATTGCCAGCGTACCTTTTAGTGCAAATTTCATGGCAGTGCCTGGTGTTGTTTCTTCGTGCTGTTTCCCTGATCTAAGGGGTGCTTCGCAGGTGTGGAATGTTGATCAGGAGACGCTGATTTGTGTTTCCTTAAGAAACGGCGTGTTTGTTCGTCGCGTACTGAAATCGCCTAAGACGAGACGACACAGGCGGCTGTCATGAAAGTTCTTTCATAATTTCGTGGCGAGAAGAGGAACACTGGAATTTAACTATTAGATAAACACATGCGCCCGTTTTCTAGAGAAGAGCACGTCGATTTCTGTATTGTGTAGCGTGACAGTAGCCATGAGCTGTATTGATGGAACCGGCTGAGTCGTGGCGCAGACGCGTTGGTATGCCGGCGGACGTAACGCGCAGCGTCAGGCGGATGGAGGACAGCGGGCTGTTGTGGTCGGCGGTGATGTGGATGCACGCTAAGTAGGCCATCGCTGCTGCTCCAGTTACACTCGGCGCCGCCTCCAAATCTCGGCATGTTCCTATAGACGGCGGCTGTCCATCCTCTGGCGGCGCTACCAACAAACCGCAAGGCGCTCTGTCTCTGCTTCTTACTGTAGGAAACGATAACGTTTCCTACTGTGTGGACAACTTTCTTATTATTCTTATCGGTGTACCACAGATGATCAGTTTATGCCTGTTCTCGCATTCCTTATACCACAATATCGGATATATATCTAAGGCTTCTCAGCTTCCTAGCTAAAGGCCTTGAGGCGATTGACAACAGCTGTACGATGTTGCTTTAAGATTGGTTATCATTCCGACAGTCTGTCGCTAACGTCCCGGTAACCCAGTTCTCACTGTTTACAACACAGAGGCGACGGCACGATTACAGCGTCGAACTACCTGTCGTTCTGCGATTGTATCTAGTACTGGCAATCACTTTAATGTTTGGCAACGCTACAAAAAAATGGTTCAAATGGCTCTGAGCACTATGGGACTTAACTTCTGAGGTCATCAGTCCCCTAGAACTTAGAACTACTTAAACCTAACTAACCTAAGAACATCACACACATCCATGCCCGAGGCAGGATTCGAACCTGTGACCGTAGCGGTAGCGCGGTTCCAGACTATAGCGCCCAGAACCGCTCGGCCACACCGGCCGGTGCAACGCTACAAAATTAATATTTCCTAGGAATATTTTGATGAAGTACATACTATATAATAACAGAGCATGGTACAGAGAAAAGCATCACAAGTACTTTGTCACGGTTTTGATCATCCATTATGTGATTTTCAAACAATAAATCTTTTGTTAAGTGTCTCAAAATTACGTCAGTTTAATATTCGAGCATCGCGAGATTCTTCATCAAGGCATGAAACAAAACTTCGGAACACCTCATTCCTTGCCTTGTGGCACGAGAGCGGAGCTTCACATTTGTCAATGCTCAAGACGTGAGGGGAAAAAGAACCACGGCTAAACCTTTGAGCAGTGTTTGCTAATAACTTTTGACACGAAAAGAAGATTCAAATCGGTTCAATTCACAACACATGTTTGTTAAATATAGCCTGATATACTATTGACAATATTGTACGCATTTAATCGATTGAGTATAATATATCCATTTAACAACAGAAAGGCAGAACACACAAGATGAATGAACGAGAGGACGTCTTGTCATGCTGAATAATGAAAGAGACTTTCTGCTTGGCGTCAGTGAAGGTTGCGGCAGAAATACTACAAGAGTGCGGTCAGGAACATCCAACTGACTCTAGTTTTGTCAGAAAGATTATAACGGAATAGTAGCCACAAACAACGAGAACAGTGCGAAGCTGTGAAAGGACGGTGTTTTCACAGGCTTCTTCCAGGTCTAAAAAACAAAATTCGCCTGAATAATAAGAATATAGCAAAGCACGAAGGAGACATTGAGACTGTGTGATGGTACTTGGATGCTTCTCTCCATCTGACATGAGAGAACAGAAATTTATCGAAGCTACAATGAAAAAAGAATATTCTAACATTTCCCAAGGGTAAGATGCAAGGTTATAAGCCTGCCAGTGAAATATTTGATGTGGACTGACAATGCAGCCAGTCCACAGTGACGAGTAGCCGAAAGAAAGGCACGCGTACACACACGCCGACTGGCGTGAAGTCTGGAACAGGATAAGTATTGAAGTCTGATAAGAAAAGTATGCAGCTCCTCGAATACTTAATTTTAATTCTTTGTTGGTTTACAACGTTCTTGATGAGACATTTCATAAGATAACTCTCAAACTATGTAAGGCTAATGGCGCCTTGCTAGGTCGTAGCCATGGACTTAGCAGAAGGCTATTCTAACTGTCTCTCGGCAAATGAGAGGAAAGGCTTCGTCCGTATAGTCGCTAGCAATGTCGTCCGTACAACTGGGGCGAGTGCTATTCCGTATCTCGAGACCTGCCTTGTGGTGGCGCTCGGTCTGCGATCACACAGAGGCGACACGCGGGTCCGACATGTACTAAATGGACCGCGGCCGATTTAAGCTACCACCTAGTAAGTGTGGTGTCTGGCGGTGACACCACAATATTGTTTACTTTTTTATTTTTCTGGCAAAAATTGATTTATTTTTCGACGTAGTGCCCTTTAGGACCAATGCACTTCGTCAAACATTTTCCCAGTTACTACATTCCAGCTTCCAAGTATGGTTTAGGAACGGCTGCAGAAAAAAAATCTGCGGTTCCTGTAATCTCTTCACTGAGATAAAAAAAGCAGTTCCTTCCATAAATTTATTTAGATATGGGACACTGTGAAAGTCAGCAGGTGCTAAATGTGATAAATAGGGTAAATGTTCCAAATCGTTCAAAAGGCCCTGAGCACTATGGGACTTAACTTCTGAGGTCATCAGTCCCCTAGAACTTAGAACTACTTAAACCTAACTAACCTCAGGACATCACACACATACATGCCCGAGGCAGGATTCAAACCTGCGACCGTAGCAGTCGTGCGGTTCCAGACTGTAGTGCCTAGAACCGTTCGGTAAATGTTCCAACAATTCGCTCTAAAGTTCCCTCAATTTTCCCGTTTTGTAGTCAGATACATTGTACTGGTGAATGATGACTTTTTACTTCGCAACAGATGTCTTTCCTCGCGTATTTTTTCTCACCATTGATCTAGAATATTTGCATGGCATTCAACAGTTAAATTTTCCCTTTTACAACGTAGTCAGTAATAAGAATCCGTTTTGCAATCCAGAAAACTGCAATTATAAATCGACTTTTCCATTTCTTGTTATAGAATCAACGGTTGCTACTTACCGCTATCAGTGCTGTTTCGTTTCTGGTGTGAAGTCATGGACCAGTCACTCACCCACAGAAATCAATCGGCGCACATGGTCAATTTGATTCTTTTTAAAATGGTGCATATATCTGTGAGAGACGTCTTTTTCGTTTTTGGTTTTTGGGAGCTCTTTAAAAAATCAGCATTCTTCTATTTCAAAAGTTTTATCACAGTTAATTCTTCATGTAAAACGTACCACACACTTTCTTTTGATATGAGTATAGCGTTAACTACGTATACACCATCAGTCGTCGACCGTCCATTGCTATGTTTCGTACTGTCTAAATATTTTTTCATCTATGGTTGTACTTCGAGAGAAGTACGTTCATGGACAATTCACTTGTAAGTAAAACTATTCGCAACGCAAAGGTTTTTCCGAATAATACTCTACCAGGTACAATCCTATTGGAGTTAGTATGCCAGTGACTTCCTACGAGCGTTCAACTGACTTATCTAGCCAGTTATAGACAGACCTACAGTCTAAACTGGAATTTACACTGACGAAACATCGTCGGTGGTGACAAAGGCGATAGCTCATAGAGAGAGAAAGAGAGAGAGAGAGAGAGAGGAAGAGTGAGAAAGAGAGGGGGGGGGGGGGGGGGAGACTGAACGGGCGACACAGCAAACAACCCCGGACATTACAGTCTGATACTTACCGATTCAGACACTGAGCTTATCATTTATTAACTGTTGAGAGTGTGGTAGCAAATCACTTAAAAAGGTTTACCAATTTTGGATTAAATCCTACTGACAACAAACCGTCCGAAACAAAGAATTTTATAGCGGCACAGTATATCAGTTTATGTCTTTGTTCGAAAATAGAGAATACGACTATTTTGAGAAGTGTAATAAATAAATGTATCCGCAAATGAAGATGACTCCTAATTTATATTATTATATATAGCTTACCAACATCGCAGAAACGAAGGTTCATTGACGTCAGCGCCAACTCTGTGTCATGCTGAGAAATTTTCGTCTAGCCCCAACAAAAGAAAATCGACACAAGACTTCGAACAAGCTCTGTAGCTTATTCTCTTTTAGTTTTTATCGAAACAAATATCTCAAACTAATAGTTTTTATCAAAAAAAATATCCTAATCTCAGTGAAAACTTAACCATTGTCCTAAGGTTTCAAAAATACCTCGACATCCTAAACTCTATGGCGAATTTGTGAAATTCTCGAAACATCAGTTGATATGATACGAATACATTGGTTAAAACACGGGACTTTAGTTCAGGAGAAACAGGTTTCATGTCCTTAACCACCCATTCCAGTCTAGGTTTTACTTTACTGTTGTATACGGGGTGGTCCATTGATCGTGAGCGGGCCAAATATCTCACGAAATAAGCTTCAAACGAAAAAGCTACACAGAACGAAACTTGTCTAGCTTGAAGGGGGAAACCAAATGGCGCTATGGTTGGCCCGCTAGATGGCACTGCCATAGGTCAAACGGATATCAACTTCGTTTTTTCAAATAGGAACCCCCATTTTTATTACATATTCGTGTAGTACGTAAAGAAATATTAATGTTTTAGCTGAACAACTTTTTTCGCTTTGTGATAGATGGCGCTGTAATAGTCACAAACATATGGCTCACAAATTTAAATGAACAGTTGGTAACGTAGGTACGTTTGAACATTTTATTTCGGTTGTTCCAATGTGATACATGTACCTTTGAGAACTTATCATTTCTGAGAACGCATGCTGTTACAGCGTGATTACCTGTAAATACCACATTAATGCAATAAATGCTCAAAATGATGTCCGTCAACCTCAATGCATTTGGCAATACGTGTAACGACATTCCTCTCAACAGCGAGTAGTTCGCCTTCCGTAATGTTCGCACATGCATTGACAATGCGCTGACGCATGTTGGCAGGCGTTGTCAGTGGATCGCGATAGCAAATATCCTTCCACTTTCCCCACAGAATGAAATCCGGGGACGTCAGATCCAGTGAACGTGCGGGCCATGGTATGTATGGTGCTTCGACGACCAATCCACCTGTCATGAAATATGCTATTCAATACCGCTTCAACCGCACGCGAGCTATATGCCGGACATCCATCATGTTGGAAGTACATCGCCATTCTGCCATGCAGTGAAACATCTTGTAGTAACATCGGTAGAACATTACGTAGGAAATCAGCATACATTGCACCATTTAGACTGCCATCGATAAAACAGGGGCCAGTTATCCTCCCTCCCATAATGCCGCACCATACATTAGCCAGCCAAGGTTGCTGATGTTCCACTTGTCGCAGCCATCGTGGATTTTCCGTTGTCCAATAATGCATATTATGCCGGTTTACGTTACCGCTGTTGGTGAATGACGCTTCGTCGCTAAATAGAACGCGTGTAAAAAATCTGTCATCGTCCCGTAATTTCTCTTGTGCCCAGCTGCAGAACTGTACACGACGTTCAAAGTCGTCACCACGCAATTCCTGGTGCATAGAAATATGGTACGGGTGCAATCGATGTTGATGTAGCATTCTCAACAGCACTATCTTGAGATTCCCGATTCTCGCGCAGTTTGTCTGCTACTGATGTGCGGATTGTGGTGTCACCGCCAGACACCACACTTGCTAGGTGGTAGCCTTTAAATCGGCCGCGGTCCGTTAGTATACGTCGGACCCGCGTGTCGCCACTATCAGTGATTGCAGACCGAGCGCCGCCACACGGCAAGTGTAGAGAGACTTCCTAGCACTCGCCTCAGTTGTACAGCCGACTTTGCTAGCGATGGTTCACTGACAAAATACGCTCTCATTTGCCGAGACGATAGTTAGCATAGCCTTCAGCTACGTCATTTGCTACGACCTAGCAAAGCGCCATTACCAGTTACTATTGATGCTGTAAAACATGTACCGTCAAGCGCGATGTTCACCATTTATGGATTAAAGTTAAGTATTCCACAGCTACGTCCTTTTTTTTGCTAGTCTCATTTTCTTGACCTGTTCCAGACCTCACGCCAGCCTGCATGAGCTAAAACGCGTGCCTTTCGGCTTCCTCTCATAGTGGGTTGGCTCTCTTGCCAATCCACAACACGGATTAGCCGCGACAGCAGCTAAAACACCTATTTGGGCATCATCATGTGTTGCAGGTCGTGGTTGACGTTTCACATGTGGCTGAACACTTCCTGTTTCCTTAAATAACGTAACCACCCGGTGAACGGTCCAGACACTTGGATGATGTCGTCCAGGATACCGAGCGGCATACATAGCACATGCCCGTTGGGCATTTTGATCACAACAGCCATACATCAACACGATATCAACCTTTGCCGCAATTGGTAAACGGTCCATTTTAACACGGTTATGTATCACGAAGCAAATACCGTCCGCACTAGCGGAATGTTACGTGATACCACGTACTTATGCGTTTGTGACTATTACAGCGTCATCTATCACAAAGCGAAAAAAGTGGTCCAACTAAAACATTCATATTTCTTTACGTACTACACGAATGTGTAATAAAAAATTGGGGTTCCTATTTTTTAAAAAACGCAGTTGATATCCGTTTGACCTATGGCAGCGCCATCTAGCGGGCCAACCATAGCGCCATCTGGTTTCCCACTTCAATCTAGACAAGTTTCGTTCTATGTAGCTGTTTCGTTTGATGCTTATTTCGTGAGATATTTGGCCCGGTCACTATCAATGAACTAACCCTTATAGTCAGTAATATCCTTCGCGGATACCAACATTTCTCCTCTCGCTATAAATAGTGCAAGACATGTCTATACCTCTAGGGCTAAAGCCAATCTTGGCAACATCATCAATGATCTAATGTTGTTTCAGGAGTACTCAGGTACCAAGGATCATGTGGGAACTATAGCGAAATTTGAGCATGACTTACAGGTTTTTCTGCATGGATTCTTAAAACTTCTAAATGTTTTTGAAACTTTATCTTGTATTTTTCTGTGTCCATGAGGAAGGACTTGCCAACTGTTTTTTTTTCAGTTTTTCTATAAATTACTTCAATGAAGAGCATCTACATAGCAAGTCTCAAAAATAATGTGAAACTGGCCACGATTTTGTTACAACAGCAGGTTGCTACTAAAAAAGCGACAACACTGCCCCGCGATGGCTTCCTTTGAAAGTGTTGGACGTTATGAACATAGTACGTAAATAAAGATAAACAGTTCGGGAGATGTTTAGAATCTTTTGTTGAAGAAGTGTATATGCGTTTACAGATTTTCTAGGTGGCTTTCCTAATAGACTAAAAATAGCTGAACTTATTTAATATATTATCAGTGAATGAAGTTACTGAATTTTCTGCAAAGTCGTGATAAGTGATTAGCAAGTGTTGCCTGTTCATGCAAAAATATCCTCTTAAAATTAGTTACAGTAGCAGCCTCACCGAATTGAAAACTATGTGGATCTACAGTACACTATACTACAGAAAATATAGGAGATTGTCATACTGTGATAGTGAAAATTTTGTTAGAAAAAATACACCCCAATACAGACACAGTGTTAACATTTCATCAAGGGCACAATATTCGTCAAGGGTCTCACTATATCTGCCAGTGTATGTTCTTACAGAAAATGTGTTTGTTTACAAAAATTTGGATTGCAGTTTTTTGGTAACATTATTTGCTTCATTCCTATATTTAATATTTTAGATTTAAAAAGTAAACGTACTAGTATACACTAATGAATTGGAAGCTTAGGGAAAGGATGCGTCGAACTAAACTAAACTGGGAAGGTGATGGTGACTGTAAAGATCGTAGAAGTATGCGTTACATAGAAAATGACGTTTACGCTAATAGGACCGACTGCACAGCTTCGTGCACCTCTTGGTTGCTACGAAGACAAATACGGAACACAATAGCTCGTGCTCCATGTGTGCAGCATACTTAATCTGTCAGGCGGTAAATTGTGGCGTCTTTAGACGATGGCGAAACTCGTTGCACTTCCCGAGCTCTCCATAAGATCGTCGTTTGTAATTAACCTCAACAACAACAAAAATCGGATCTACAAACGATCTTCAAAAGCAGGAATGGAATTTTAAGTGTAACGCTCAAGATTCTCTTTGATCTTCGTCATGGTTTGTTCTAAAGGAGTGTTTAAAAATGGTTCAAATGGCTCTGAGCACTATGGGACTCAACTTCTGAGGTCATTAGTCCCCTAGAACTTAGAACTACTTAAACCTAACTAACCTAAGGACATCACACACAACCATGCCCGAGGCAGGATTCGAACCTGCGACCGTAGCGGCCTCGCGGTTCCAGACTGCAGCGCCTAGAACCGCACGGCCACTTCGGCCGGCAAAGGAGTTACAGGGTGAATTTTTTACGGCAATATGTGGCTCCAACATAGTTTCTGGCAACACTGCTGCAACGTGGCTGAGACGCGCGGCAATATTTCGGTGTGGACCGGCAATATTTCGGTGTGGACCGGCAATATTTCTGATGGATTAGGCTGTTGCAGGTAGTTTCCAAAGTATTTCAGAGGTGTTCGTAGTGTTGCCCGCCAAGGGTGAAGAATTTCTATATTGCCGGATAATATATACCTCTGTTCTTCTTTCTCACACCGACGGCGTTACAGTGAAAATCACATAATATGAGGAATGAAACAATATTATTTCGCTTCAATTAAGAAGACGACTCGCATACGTAGAAGCAGTAGACTTTTTTGTTTACAGGAATGTAGAACTGGGCAAACGAGACAACGACGAATTCCATAAGTAAGATGCGTACAGCTACAATCAAAGCTATGGGTACAGGAAGCACTATATAGGGTGTCCCAGGAGGAACAGTCAATATACAGCGATGTGACAAGACTGATATGACAAGAAGTTTAGTAAACATGGACTCTAAAATGCAGACCTTGAGAGCTTATGATCACTTCATCTTCGATATTGTGAAACAAATCTCTTCTACTGCAAGCTCTTTGCTTTCCATATTTTGAGAGGTGATAAAATGGACAAAAACAAGGAAAGAAGTCCGGTAAACATGGAACCTAAAGTGCATACCTTAAGAACTATGAGCAGTTGTTCATCTTCGATAATGTGAAACACGTCTCTTCTACTGAACAAGTCTTCATAGCTCCCAACGTTTGCCCTTTAGAGACCATATTTACTATACAACGTTTTCTTGTTTTGGTCCATACCAACCCCTCTCAAAATATGGATTGCAAAGAACTTGCAGTAGAAGAGATTTGTTTCAAAGTATCGAAGATGAAGAAGTGGTCACAGCTCTTAAGGTGTGTATTTTATAGTACATGTTTACTAGACTTTTTGCTTCGAATGAACACTCGTATCATATCCTTGAATACTGACCGTTCCACGTGGGATACTCTGTATACCAAGACAGAAATCTAAAATAGGACAATCTTGCTGCTACCTCTGCAGTAGTGAGCCTTAATTTTATTCTGCATGAATTCTTAAAATTTCTAAATGTTTTTGAAACTTTATCGCGTATTTTTCTGTGTACACGAAGAAGGACTTGCAAGCTGTTTTTTTTCAGTCTTTCTATAAATTACTTGTCATGTAACAAGATTCATAGTTCCATCATTGTATTGGTGAACGTAAACATTTGATTTTTTCAAGCTTTTTTAATGTACCAAGAGGAATTTCAACGAGAAGGCCTACACGTTAAAGATGTGCGTCAAACTCCTATATGAATCCCAGTGACCAAACCAGAAGATGGTCGCAGTTTGGTTGTAACCGGTATTCACTCTGGTATCGGTCTTACCAGATCTCGAACGAATTGCTTTCAAATGATATACTCGATATAGTATTTCAGCACTCTGGGAATGGTA
The DNA here is from genome assembly GCF_021461385.2 of Schistocerca piceifrons. NCBI lineage: Eukaryota > Metazoa > Arthropoda > Insecta > Orthoptera > Acrididae > Schistocerca > Schistocerca piceifrons. The sequence continues at coordinate 417,321,834 of NC_060149.1, read as the reverse complement.
TGTATCCAACATCAGCTCAAGAGCTGATGTTTCGGAAGCAATTTGCTTCAAAAAGAACGTATCCAGCAAGCCCGATTTGTCTTGTCATCCTGACATTTTTCCTCGCGAAATGCAAATAAATGCGAACCTCTCTCACTCTTACTAAATCAGTTTTGTCCATTTCTCGATAATACTGTGGCTTGTGCAAACATTCTAGCCCGGCATAGTATTTCCGCATATACTGCCCGGCAGAAGTTGCCGTTAATGTTGCCGAGCATGTGCTGCTTTTTATGTGGCCGGGAATGCTGCAGAACAACAGGGGCTGTTTTGCAGGCGAATGTGCAGTTTTTATAGTCCGTGTAAAGATACCTTATGCACACGTTCAGCTGTGCCACTGATTCTTCAGAACAATATCACTGAAATTTTCGTTCGCCGTGATGTTTTGAAACGTACCGGTATATGAAATGAGACGGGATCTGAGTGTACCTGCAGCGTAGAGCGCACACTGGCTCTTTGACGACCTATTGTTCCGACACGTCCGCTGCCTTTCAAGGGCTGCGCACCTGCTCAACTCTTTAACGGCTCGTCTCTTCATCCGCAGATGTGCCGCCGGTGTCCTACAGCGCCGCACACGTGTCGTGCTACCTACATATGTGAGGACGGACGTCCTACTTATTACGTCCAGGAGGTATTAGTAGTCGTGTAGTCAAGCGACTAATACGTTCTTTCTGCCAGAACGTTGTTCTTTCATATTCTTCACAACAGTATCCGTAGCCATGGGACTACATTTATCTAAATCCTATCGTCAATATATGCAGCCATTCTTCCTCATGTCTATCATGTAGATTCCGTCTTCTGCAACTGAATGTTCGTTTAGTTTTTAAGGAAACATGTTTTGCCTATTCATACTAAGTATCGTCAGTGTCTCTAATACAAAGAAAATTATTTATTTATACATATTTTGTTAGGATGTCTGAAGTGTATACTAGCTGCACATTTTAACTGTCTGACTACTTGAAATTATAGTAATTTACTGCTTTCTTCCATTGTTCCATTCTTTTCATGTGCCCATTGTGAAAAATATAATTACAAGTCGTTAGACAGTTTAAATATTTTGCGAGGAAACATATACTGTATATCTTAACACACTACGTATAAATAAATAACTTTCTTTATTTTATAGACCGATAATTTTGTCTAGTATGAACAGGCTCAACGTGTTTAGCTACAACCAAAATAGACAGCCATTTGCAAAAGACAAGTTGTTATTATCTACAAAATAAACATAATTTATTTAAATTCGTTTTTTACAATTCACTGTAAAACCCAAGTTCATAATACAATGAGATGACAAAAGTCATGGTATAGCAATATGCACTAATACAGATGGTATCAGTATCGCGTGCACAGGGTATAAAACGGCAGTGCTTCGGCGGAGTTGTCATTTGTATTCAGGTGATTCGTGTGAAAATGTTTTCGACATGATTGTGACCGCACGACGGGAATTAACAGACTTTGATCACGGAATGGTAATTGGAGCTAGAAGCATGGGAGATTCCATTTTGGAAATCGTGAGGGAATTCAATATTCCGAGATCCACAGCGTCAAGAGTGTGCTGATTATACCACATTTCAGACTTTACCTCTCACCACGGACAATGCATTGGCCGACGGCTTTCACTAAACTACAGAGAGCACCGGCGTTTGCTTAGAGTTGTCAGTAGTAACAGATACGCAACACCGCGTAAAATAAATGCAGAAATAAATGTGGGACGTTCGACGATCGTATCCGTCAGGACAGCTCGGCGGAATTTGGAGTTAATGGGCTATGGCAGCAGTCGACCTACGCAGGTGCCTTTGCTGACAGCACGACATCGCCCGGAGCGCCTCTCCTGGGTTCGTGAGCATATCGGTTGGACCCTCGACGGCTGGAAAATCGTGACCTGGTCAGATTAGTGCTGATTTCAGTTAGTAAGAGCGATAGGGTTCGAGTGTGGCGCAGGCCTCACGAAGCCATGGACCCAAGTTGTCAACAAGGCTCTGTGCAAGCTGGTGATTGATCCATAATGGTGTGGGCTGTGTTTACATGGAATCGACTCGGTCCTCTGGTCCAGCTGAACTATTCATTGACTGGAAGTGTTTATGTTCCGCTAATTGGAGACAATCTGCAGCCATTCATGGACTTCATGTTCCTAAACAACGATGGAATTTTTATGGATGACAATGGACGTGTTATTGGGCCGCAGTTCTTAGTGATAGGATGAAGAACTTTCTGTGCAATTTGAGCAGATGATTTGGCCACCGAGATCACCTGACATGGGACAGAATTGAGAGGTCAGTTCGTGCACAACATCCTTCACCGGCAACACTTTCGCAGTTATGGACGGCTATAGAGGCAGCATGGCTCGATATTTCTGCAGGAGACTTCCGACGACTTGTTGAGTCCATGCCACGTCGAATTGCTACACTGCGCTGGGCAAAAGTAGTTTCGACACGAAATTAGGAAGTATCCCATGACTTGTGTCATCTCACTGTATTGTTAGCGATTCGAGGGAAAAATGACTATTTATATGCCTGCATACAAGCCCTAATCTTCCTTATCTGGTCATTACGCCATTACGTGAAAAATACAAACTGCTGGTTCGCGAAATCTGCCCAACAACATTTCAAGAATAGACCATTAACTTCTTCCCATGATCCCTACAAAAATAGCCTAGATCGCCCTGTAAAATTTCCACTTTTACTCAACCAGCTTGTTACAACTTTATCTATATATCTCTAAGTTTCGTCATTCTTTTCCCTTAACTCGACAAGATGATGGCTCCAAACGCCTCTGCATTACATACGAGTACGTTGCACCAACATCTTTAACAGTATCGTTGCAAATTAAAATCGTCTCCCCTTCCCTGTGATTTTTTTTGTGTGCCTCACGTTATTTTGCTTCGTAACGTTCCTACTAAATATTTCTTAGACGTGACTGAGTCCACTGGTGTACCTTTTAAACTTTATTAGAACTCTCCTCGTCACTTTCTCCTCGCATGTAAGATAGAGAAAAAAGGAAGATCGGAGTTTAACGTCCAGTCGATATCGCGCTTGTTAGGGACGGTTATAACAGAAACTTTCATCAAGCTTCCAGCGGTTCAGAGCTAGGCATCCACTGATATTTTATCCGATCTAGCTAGAGAACTGCATGACTGTTTAGGCTTATCACGAAGAGAAGAACCACAGTGACCAGTCGCAGTTTCGTATTACAGTAATCTCTGAGTGACCACCTGATCACTCAATCTTCTTAGATGCTGTTCCATAAACTCTGCAGTAGCCATGGCTGACTGTGAGTGAATCTATCCGAATAGTGGTTTATAATGACCAACATTAGAATATACACATCTGATATAGAACAATCAATTCTCTATTCAGAAAACTTTCCGTCAACATACTCAGGTTAACAGTGAACATGCCTGGTTTTCTTAATTTCTAAATCCTTTATCTTTTCGCTTTCTTCTGCTCCTCCTTAATCTTTAGTTCCTGGATCCAAGAACTGTGTACTGGATTCTGCGGAATATAGCAAGTAATAGAATTAGAAAGAGGGCGTGCTCTTACGTGCTGACGTAATAGCTGCTGTTTACGGAACGATGAAATCACTTCGATGGAGTTTGTCCTTGTTATTTTTGCTGCTGATGTTTCTATTGCTCTATCGGAAAACGATGAAACTTACGCACACAGTTATTTCAGTCATAAACAGGACCAATAACAGACGATAACTGATTTATTTGTGTTTCTCATCTATATAAAGATAAATACTTTCCGTATTTTGCAGTTGGATGCTTTGTTTTGTTTAAAATCAAACAGGTTACACCTCTTTATATTAAGCATCGTGAGCGATTTAATGTTGCCTATTCCTTTCGTATGCCCATTGGCTAGGCGTGTACGCAATAGATGAGCACAATATAAGTTTCCAACTAAATGTGTATCACAATCGGGCGTTTCACTGGACATAACCTTGTTTGCTGTACCTGTAGTATTGTAAGTAAAGATGGAATAAAAGTACGGGATTCACATATAAGAACAAAGTGACTGCTTAAAGTTATAGCCGAATCTAAATAACATGACAAAGTTGGCAGCACTGGAACAGCTTTCACACTACACAAATTTCAAACACTTAGTGCATTCGGATGAAATTGCTGAATGAAAACATCGACCAAGACGTTATGGTTTTCCTGTGCACTCAAGGCTCAAAGAATCAGAACCAACATTTTCCTCATTTAAAATCAGTTGCTGGATGTTTTTGATAGAGCACAATAATACGGAATTCGAACAGTAAAGTATTTGCGCTTGCTGAATAACGGGTACAGCTACTAGGAATGGAACCACATGTGTCCCTCTAGAAGGATTTCCCCTAAAGAGGTTTACGAAAACTGCAGAAGAAGTTAATTTTAATGACTGGGTGGATATTAGAACGTCCTCCCTCAGAGTATTAGTCCAGTGTCTTAACAAACTCACTCGGTGCTGGGTTTTATGCTTGACCAACCTCTGAACCATAGATCGCCGTCATACAACTATTAATTAGTCTAGGAAATGCACCATTCCAAGTAAAATAACACTGACGTTGAAATTTTGGTGACAGTTCAGATGAATGAAGACCTGCTGGAAGATCTACTTCTTATTGTCTTTATCCGTGTATGCAGCAAAATGTAATGTGGTGTGGAAGCCGTTTTCAACCCCTATATAAGTGAGTTTTGAACTGTTAACTAAACACATATGCAATTGATGCACTGGCTTTCATTATTCATTACATTTTCGTTAAGTACATGTTTTAGTAACAGAAATGACAGTACATAACTGAGTTTGAATGTTTCGGATTCTCAATAACATTTCACACGTGAAAAAATTTCGTCAAATGAGGTGTAGCTTTTGTTATTGAAACGCGAGGCAGGTTGACCTATATCGTTGCAACAGTCGGTTAGGAATCTCCAGCTGTCAGCAAACATGTTTACCGTATCCATGACTTTCGTTGACAAGGAGAGGTGCCTGACATCACGTAGGAAAGCTGGCCGCTGAAAGTATGAAGGAGTTCCAGCAACAGTCGCTGTCGTGTGGGCTCTTACGCCATTGAGAATAAGTCTACCGGAAACCGAGAATCGGTGGAGGCCCTCTATACGTCATCAGGACTGCGCCATGCTTTTGGGTTGATTTCGATAACGTGACTCACAAATTCAAATGGCTCTGAGCACTATGGGACTTAACTTCTGAGGTCATCAGTCCCCTAGACTTAGAACTATTTAAACCTAACTAATCTAAGGACATCACACACATCCACGCCCGAGGCAGGATTCGAACCTGCGACCGCAGCGGTCACGCCGTTGCAGACTGTAGCGCCTAGAACCGCTCAGCCACCCCGGCCGGCAACGTGATTCACAGCACTGCTTCTAACAATACAGCTTACTTGAGAGTTTAGAATGTGAAGAATCAATGTAGTAAATCACTTGTAGTGCATGTCTCAATGAAGTAGTCTTGTAATGAACACAGATTATCTACTTATTATTCAGGACAGAATATTTGCTATTTTGACATTCAAGAAGCCTGTCCTATAATAGTCATGTTTTATGTTACATTTATGTAATCTGATCCAAAAGGAGCCATCAGGCCCTCTCTTACATCGGACCAGGGTTTTACACATACAATACCTTTTTTATACATCATTATTACCTAAGAGATAACAGTTATAATTTGACAAATAGTATTAAAATGATTTGAGTGTCTATCGTGGTAATTTGAGTAAATAATACTGACTATGAAATAATAAAGTTAATACTGGCAATGCTTCTACTACTACTGCTGCTGGTGCCAATAATAGTGATAATAGTAACAATAATAATAATAGTAATAATAATAATAATAAAAATGACAATAATAACAAAGGAAGATTGCGGTAGATACAAAAAAAATGTAGGTTTACAAAATAGATGTATTCCGTTGTTGACGGCGTGACCCGCCTGCACTCCCATAAGTTATTTGAACGTTGTATACGCCAGGTGAAATTCAAGTCTCAATGGTTCAAAATGGCTCTGAGCACTATGGGACTCAACTTCTGAGGTCACCAGTCCCCTAGAACTTAGAACTACTTAAACCTAACTAACCTAAGGACATCACACACATCCATGCCCGAGGCAGGATTCGAACCTGCGACCGTAGCGGTCTCGCTATTCCAGACTGTAGCGCCTAGAACCGCACGGCCACTCCGGCCGGCGTCTCAATGGTAATCATTATTGTTACTATAGTCAACTGTCTCCTGAAGCTGGAGGTCGCTGTTCTTTAATATAATATGGGAGGTTATTCCAGAAGAGTAGGGTTCCTGCTACTGAGAATGACTTCAAGAATGTTACTGAGACGCGCGAGTTAGCCGCGTGATCTTGGCGTCTTGACACGGTCCGCGCGGCTCCCCACGTCGGAGGTTCGAGTCCTCCCTCGGGTATGAGTGTGTGTGTTGTCCTTAGCGTAAGTTAGTTTAAGTTATATTAAGTAGTGCGTAAACTTAGGGACCGATGACGTCCTCAGTTTGGTTTGTTTCGCAGGTCAAGAGGGAAGAGCGTTTATATGAAGAATGTAGTGTACTGTAATTTTGATTTTTATAATAAATATTTTCTCAATTTCAGAAATAGATAATCGTGATAGTTGTGCCTGAAAGACTGCAAGACTAACCCATGACAATTATAATTTAATTTGTCAGGCGGAAGTAATGCATTCATCACTCACGCTCATAGATTCTCCCGTACAACCTTACTTTTAGGAATAAGGACTCAGATAAAATGGTAAGTGTCCATAAGTAGCTACATTCTGCATTAATGCAATACAGAAGTCTTAGCCAAAATTCAGATACTCAATTTTGGCTTAGTGCAAAAATCTCACCAACTGTTATCTACAGACATGTATTAGCTGCCCGGGGGAACTCATGCAAGTACTGACAACATGTCAAACATACAGGTTTCCTCGTGTAATATATAGCTGTCGTCTGGTGTTCAGCAGTCTGTTGTTAATCTTTAGCGGGATGCTAACCCATACTATGGCTTCCGACATGTTGAAATTGTTGTGAAGTTAATAACTTGTATTCTTTGATGGTTTCTAAAATACATTTCTGTGTGAAATAAATACGAATTTGTGAGTGAAAGATATTGCGAGCAGTATCTAACGTGAAAATAATGGAATCTCGGATCAACTCAACACATGTTGCTAAGTAAATTAACATACTTAAGGGTCTACTGTTATTATTCGTAGCTGTTAAGAGTCTATTGTTATTATTCACAGTTCTAATATTTCCCAGAATCACAACAGCTATGGTTCTAATTAGAAACAAATTTTCTAGCCTACCAGGCCCAAGCAATAACCGCCCTTCGTAAGTCGTACATTTACGCATAATTTACACCAATTTTATCATCAGTTATTCTAAAGTAACGTTCGTCTTTCGAGCCTTTGACAATAATTCTTCAAACAACGTGCAGTTTGCTCTTGCAGATAAGACTGTTAATTTTTTTTTTTTTTTTTTTTTTTTTTTTGCATACTTAGGACCACATGAAATAATTTTAATTTATGTCTTCTTTCTTTCGAGTAATTTTTCATACTTTCCTTATGCTTTCCTCTTCTTTCTTCTGTCCATACTGCGCCTGTCTTTTTCTTTGTTTTCTGCTGAAAGCTCTGAAGCATTTTACTTGTTCTCTGAACTTTTCTCTTTCTCGTATTTCTTCCTCCGTTATATCCATTTCCCTCATGTCTGATTTAACTTATTTGGTCCACGTTATTGATAGATTTGGGTTTCTGACAAAAAAGTTAAAATTATTTTTGTTATTCGTTTTTCATCTGTGTTGTCTATTTTTATTATTTTTCCTCCAGGATTAACGTTAAACTAGTTACTGGATATATCAATGGCTGACTCAAGATACCAACACACAAAAATAACTGGTAGTGTACGCTCAAGTATTTTACAGTTACAATGAAATGATATTGGTACTAATGCATACAGTCCCTTGTTTGGTAATTCCTGTGGGCGGCTTGTGTTCTTGTACTGGGAAACAGCTTTGTTATCAGTGTCAGGCTGGGAGCAACAGCTGCATCTCAAAGACAATGGCTCGTTACAGTAACATTCCTAGATGTGCCACTAAACATGGTGGATGACACAAACATTTTTTGCCTGCAGGTGACACGAGTGTTACAGTGGAAGACACGGCATGTCATATACATGATGTACCTAATACAGTAGTCAGTAACATCAGCACATGGCTTTCACAGAACAGATTAACGTTTAACCGAGACAAAACTCATGGCTCACAGATACTGACACGGAATTCTTGTAAAAAGGAAATTTTATCATTCAAAACTGCTCAAATAGTCAGTGATGTCGAAAATTTCAAATTCTTTGGACACAGGGTAGATGGTAGGCTCCCTTGGAAATACCACGTTCAAGATTTTGGGCAGAAACTGAATGCTGCTACCTTTACTACAAGAATGAACTCCACTATCTCTGGCACAGAGAGACGAAGGCTTATTTATTTCGTTTATTTTCACTCTTTTACCCCATATGGTGTTGTATTGTGGGGCAACTTCGTGCTCTCACCAAGAATATTCTTAGTCGAAAAACGGGAGGTCAGACTGATCAGCTGTGTCAGTTCGCGAACTGCGGGTAGGCCATTGTTCAGGTGCATTGGAATTCGAATTCTGCTGTTGCTGTACACATACTGCGTCATGTGATTTGTGTTGACAATGTTAACTCATTCAGCAGAAACAGCAACATTCATTCAGTGAACACCAGACGGAAAAAGATATACACTTGGATAACACTTCGTTTAGCACTGTACAGAAGGGTGTGCACTATTTAGCAGATTTCATTTCTGGTAGGCTTCCAGCAGAACAGAAAACCAAGTATTCAAATTCAAGTTGAATGGTTTCCTTGTGGCAAACTACTTCTATTCTTAACGAAAGCTCCTCGCAGTAGTTTAGAACTTTCTTCTGCAGTATTTTATTTATTCGTGTACCCTCTGCTTTTCGCTTTTATTATATCTCTAATTTTTTGTTTGTAACTGTTCTAATCAGAAATCTGCAAAACATGTACTGCTTACATGGAGGCCTGTCCCGTCTTTGCAACTACGTGAAAGACAATCTGCTCGTTGGCATATGCGTTTCGATTCTTGTATTTGTGTAGCATCTCCAGTGGTCTGTAATACATGTTTGTTTTACGTGTATAATAAGTGCGTTATGTAGTAGTTATTAATATGTCACTATATTACGTTTCCTCTTGGTTTCAGGTTAGAAACAACTTTTGCAGCAAAAGTTCCGTGAGGTCAAATTATCATTTTTTGTTATTTAGCGATTTTTGATGCTGTTAGTCCATGTGTATCGTCCGAAATGTGTATATACTCCAGATGGTCGATTTCCGACGCTTATTTGATCACATTTACTACAACATTCACTTCCACTTTGAACTGTGTGTTTACAGTGTGTAGTGTTGCCAGTTGCTGTTGTGTGTCTATCTTTCGTCTTTTTTGTATTTTGGTGTGTACATGTGGTTTAATATTTGTTTATCTTTTATGTCTGTGTGTGTGTTGTAATGTGTGTGTATGATTGTGTGTGTTGTTATGTATAAGTGGGTTATTCTTTGTGAGTGGGTATGTTTGTTTGTTTGTTTGTGTGTGTGTGTGTGTGTGTGTGTGTGTGTGAGAGAGAGAGAGAGAGAGAGAGATCATTTTAGTCACTAAAAAACAATTAACCTCTCTCTTTCTCTCTCTCTAACTCTCACTTACTCTCTCTCTCTCTCTCTCTCTCTCTCTCTCTCTCTCTCACACACACACACACACACACACACACACACACACACAAAACGCATGCACACACATAAAAAAGGAAACACATATCAAAACATACATACACACCACGACACAAAAAAGACGAAAGATAAACACGCAACTATCGCTGGCAACACTGCGCACCGTTAACACACACGTTCAATACACAATGCAAAGTGGAAGTGAACTGTTGAAAAAAATGTGGTCGAAAAAACACCGAAAATCGGCCATCTGGAGTACGCAGACCGAGTAAATACATCTTCAGGACGACACACATGGATTAACAACATCAGAAACCGTAAGCAACATCAAACAATAATTTGACCTCACGAAACTTTTGCTGCAACAGTTGTTTCTAACCTGAAAACTAGAGGAAATGTAATATAGTAGCATATTTCTAACATATTTGTAACTCAATTATTACACACGTAATACAAACATGAATTACAGGCCACTGAAAATGCTTCACAAATAAAAGATGCGTTACGCGTATGGGGTATGCTTCTCATTTAGATGCAAAGGTGGAATACACTTCCATAAATTTTGAAGGATCTAAGGAACGACGGAAAACGAATAAAATGACGATATGTACTGACTCTTCCAACGAAAAGTAGCTTTGACTCACGTGGTCCCACGGAACCTGATAAATAAATAAAAAGAAAGATGAATATCAGGCCTGCTGAATCGACCATATCTATGTTTTCTATTTCACAACATCATTACGGTTTTCATAATAATAACGTAAGGCCCAAAGATTTGACGGAAACGAAACACAGTGAATGGTGGTCCATGCGTGTGTGTGTGTGTGAATTTCACACGACGAGGAGAAAAGAGAGGCGGAACAACAAACATTCACGCATCCAATACAGAAGTAAACTCACACGGCGCTATAAAATGGGAATAAATTTCTGAAACGCGTCGTGCTACGCAAGGAAAAATGTGAGTGGCGCACTAATTCATTATTTGGAGTGTTTCTGACATAGGTGCAAGCCTTACAAAAAGATCGTTCTTGATCGATGAAACTGATTTTTATTGCATGCCCGACAAGAGATCCTCGCTCGAGTCGAAAACCTACGATCACTAAATCCATCCAGTTACCGTTATTTGTGAAGCGACTCTGACTTCCATCTACGTCTACGGCGGTGAGGAACTGCGTGAATTCGGAAATATTAATGAAGCTATTAAGAAGGAAGTAACGGGTCAGCTGCGCGGCGAGAAGCCGAGGGCAGACGGTGGAGGCGCGGGACGCAGGACCGGTTCTTTGTCCGCTGAGCGCCCAGCCAGGCGGCCACCGCGTCTCCCCTCCACGCAGTCAGCTTTTATGTTCGAAAGTTATTTCTGACTACTGTGTGTAGAGAAAAGCACCGCAGCCACGAGAGTAGCGTGCTTCGGGGCAGTTTCACTGGTGGCGCTATTACTCTATAAAAGAGCATTTAAATTCCTGTTCCACTTTGGTCGTCCTATTGCCTCCTGAAGTTTCCCTCAGTCGTGAGAGGTGAATGCTAGAAATCTGTCCCAGAAGACACCACAAGTAGACTCTTACCAAACGACTGGCTGATCTAAAACTAATTTGTGCCTTCTTAAAGCATTTCAGTCTTACTTGCATCAATAAATAATACACTGCCTGGCAAAAAAAAGGGATTTACGCGGAAGATAACATCGGATATCAATGAAGCTTCGTAAACGTAGGGGACTTCGGCGGGTGTGTAAATACGAGGGTGAGTCAAATGAAAACCTTAAATTTGTAATAAGAAATCGAAATTTCGCGCCGTTATCCTGGAAGTTGCTAAACGTGCTACAAACAGCGTGCAGAATGGCCTGTAGGTGGAAGCATAGTGTAGATGCACACATACCGTCGCAGTATCAGTATAAAGATGGCCGCCCCACTTGCGACTTGCACCAGGGAAGAACAGCGTTCTGTTATTCGATTTTTGCGTAGTAATGGTGTGAAACCTATTGAAATTCACCGACGAATGAAGGTTCAGTACGGTGATACATGTTTGTCACAGCAGCAAGTTTACGAATGGAGTAGGAAGTTCGCAAATGGTGTGACTTCAGTGGAAGATGCTCCTCGTCCAGGTCAGGCACAACGAGTTGTGACTCCACAGAACATTGCAGCAGTTGAAGCCATAGTGAAGGAAAACCGCCGAGTGACACTGAATGACATTGCAGCATGTTTACAGATTAGTCATGGGTCAACACACCACTTTGTGCAAGATGTGCTCCAGTTTCCCAAAGTGTCTGCAAGATGGGTGCCACCGAAGCTGACTCCTGAAATGAGAGAACAACGTGTTGATGCTTGTGAAGAACTTCTTTGGCGCTTTGAACGAGAAGGTGATGGCTTTCTTGGAAGAATCTTTACTGGGGACGAAACCTGGGTTCACTTCCACTAACCGTAAACGAAGAGAGCGAGCAAGGAATGGCGCCATTCCTCATCACCAAAACCAAACAACTTTCAAACAGGACCATCGGCAGGGGAGGTTATGCTGACTCTCTTTTGGGACGAAAAAGGTGTCATTTTGGAGCATTACATGCCTGGAGGGACCATTGTCACCAGTGCATCATATACAGATCGCCTAAAATATCATCTGCGGCCTGCAATCAAATCAAAGCGACGTGGATTGCTGTCAGCAGGTGTCCTTTTGCAACATGACAATGCAAGGCCCCACACTGCCCGTACAACAGTTGCAACAATCACAGACCTGCATTTTGAGTGTCTTCCTCATCCACCATACTCACCAGACCTTGCCCCAAGTGATTTCCATATGTTTGGACCACTCAAAGACGCAATTGGAGGAAAGAAGTTCCGTTCTGATGAAGAGATACGCCACGCGGTGCATGTGTGGTTGCGCGAACTACCAAAAGTACTTTTTTCTAAAGGAATTTATCTACTTTTGTAAGCGCTGGAGGACTTTCATTGAGCGTGGGGGAGATTATGTTGAAAAGTGATACAGCTTTGTACCACTCCTGCACAATAAATAATATTTAAAAAATATTTAAGGTTTTAATTTGACTCACCCTCGTAATCAGAGTTGCAGTTCTCTGCGACAGGTAGAACGGCCACCAGAGTGCATTAGCTTCTGCAGTTCCATTTCGTGTAAATGGAATGTGACTGCGAGTGGTCAAAGACTTGAAGAAAATAGATACCCAAGGCCGTAATTTTATTAATTATTTTGTTTCTCTACCAGCTTCGGTGCCTCATTGGCACCATCTTCAGGTCTCTGTATAAACCTGCAAAATCAAGCTTACAATAAACAACAAATCTGATATGCAACATCAATTATCGTTATTACAGTAAATTAACCTTACATACTTTTATATATAGAATTTATTGGCCTTTGGCATTGACCATTTAGCCACAGATTTGGATAACTACAGATTTGGTATACAATATCTCATGTGCAGCATACACATTAGAAATTACGTTGATTCCGGTAAACTTCATGGTACAGTCTGTACATCCATGCACTTCACACAGTCCATGTATCACAACTTATTACGCCGGAACCTTTGAATTTGACCTATAACTGTATATCCGCTTCTTTCCGAAACTCGGCAACACTGACATAGCCGTCGTGGTCAGCTGTCGAAACAGTTCCGTCCAGATGTAGATTGAGGAATTCCTGCTCTGATCAAGGCCGTAAGAAGCTTGCGGCGTTGTCTGTCATAGCGTGAATATCCTAGTATCACGTGTTTGAGGTTTGCAATTTCAGTTGGGTTGCCTTTGCAGTATGGAGACTGCTGAACTCTCATGCTATAAAGATGTGAAGAGTAGCAGCCGTGACGTGGCCGGATGTGCGCTATGGTAGTGGTATAACGTCTAGATAGCTTGATTTCAGAGAATCAGGATTTTTGAGGAATACTCGGCTGTACTCGGGCATATTGTCTTCCTTTGGACTGTTGTGAGATCTCCAGAATGTGTGACCATCCTTGATGAACCTTTTTCTTCACGTCAGCTACAAAATCTGTATGTGGAAGGAAGGTGTAATAAGACTGGCCATCAGTCACATTTTATTTTGCCAAGTGGTCCGCCATCTCATTCCATGAGATTGAGAGGTGGCATGAGCTCCCTCTCATATTTCTGTCTTACGATTTTCCTCTCTAATTGCATGCGGTGAAAAGTTGCTATTCCTTCACACGTGGACTTCCCACGCAGCGTCTCACGTCACCCGGGTAGTCCGGTCACAGGCGGGCAATGCTGATCTTGAAAGGGTTAGCCGACGGGTGTGAGGGAGTGGAGTGAATGCTTTCCAGACGCCGACATTGTAGAATAGCGGCGGAGACACGCTCGCAGGGGCCTGAAGTAGCGACTGGGCTAGAGGTTCCGATACTTCGCAGAAACTTAGCGAAAACACTTTCTGGCGGGCTACCAGCGAGGCGTGGGAATGACTTGTGTACCCAGGCAGTTTTGGCGGGCAAATTCCCGCGCTTTCTGCAAAATCGTAACTGTGATTTGCTTGCTCAGGGCATAGCTCCGTGACGTAGCAAAATCGGCGCAGAAATTGGCGCCAAGAATCTCCATTGGTGGAATGGTAGTGCTCCGGCAATAGAGTGGAATTTTCCGCCGGTTTTCGAGTTGCTGATTGGAACGGTTAACCACGGCCACTGTCGTGGAGGCGGGAATGTTCTGTGTTCGGTTTGTACGGGTGCTCTTGTGAGGAGTCGGCTCTCGCTTTTGGTTCGAGTTGGTTACAAGACTGAGCTTTCGCTGCTCTAGACAGTCAGCCTTCCGTTGGCTGTCTAATATACTTTTATTTAATTGTGACTGTTTGACGAAGTTGCTGAAGTTTCGACTTCAACGTAACTTTCCGAGTACAGTTGGCAATTGAGCGTTCTGCATACAAGCGGCCTATGTTGTCGGTCTTGAGCAGTTTTGGCTAAAGTTGACTGTATCGGAGTTACTGTGTGACTTAGCTTGTTAAAATCAATCACTGTACCGTCAGTGATTGCGTAGCGAGCCTTCTTCGTCGCCGGCCGGAGTGGCCGTGCAGTTCTAGGCGCTACAGTTTGGAACCGCGTGACCGCTACGGTCGCAGGTTCGAATCCTGCCTCGGGCATGGATGTGTGTGATGTCCTTAGGTTGGTTAGGTTTAAGTAGTTCTAAGTTCTAGGGGACTGATGACCACAGCAGTTAAGTCCCATAGTGCTCAGAGCCATTAGAACCATTTGAACCTTCTTCATCTCCCTCAGAGGCGGATTTGTGTTGCTAGGAAGTCTTTAGTCTGGAACAACCAGACCAGGATAATTTGTTTCGGGCTATACGCGCGATATTATCATCACCACGACGGGACGTCGAAGCAACCAGCCATCGCCTCCGGTATGCCAGATCGTGTCTGTGCAGTTAAGAAGACAGCTTGGTAATTTGGTAATGTACGTCCGCAGCACCAGCAAAGCAGGCAATTTTGCTAGGTGATAATCCGAGCTCAGCAGAGCGCGCCTGTTTGTCTTTTCTAACTTTGATCTGTCTTGGGTGTTCATTGTCTGAGTTCTCACTAATGTAGCAGCAATTAATGCTGGGTTGGCTGAGTGTCTCTCTTAAGAATTGAGTTGCGAGGAATTGGCTCCACATACCACTTCGTCATAAATGTCACAATCTAGTTTAGGGACAACTTCACCTTTACAGCATTTATTTGAGTGTACAATTTGAGCCAGTTTGATGTATTGTAAATGTTTCATGTGTTTTTGTTTATTATTTTGAGTTATAATAAATCATATTGTTATTTTGGACAGAACTTTCATTCTGTTAATCGGTAGAGCAACCCCATAATTTCTCACTACGTTAATGAAACTTTCCTTTATTTAACTTGTTTATCAAATGAAATTATTGCAGGTGCCAAACTCTTTTCTACTCCACTTGCAGGGTCGATTACAGTCAGTTCGCGTTTCTTTTTAATCCATGTACAACAGCAAAAGTCGAAGTTAGAATAGGGGGGGCTTAGAGCATTATTTACATATGTAGATTCTAGAAGAATTTAGTGTTAAATACACTGCTAGCCCCGGCACCTCGCAAGATACCAGACTGTCCCTTGATCCACAATAACTAGACACGTTTGTGTTGACTTTGACACTGATAGAATAACTTAATTACATCGAGTACATGACTGTTACTTTTGGAGACACATTGCTGGTTTTCCAGGTTTTCCAGCGCACTCCTCGAATCCGTTGAACTGATTTGCTGCATATTGAAGGGCTTCCATAGTTGCAAGGACTTCGGCACTGAAGACGCTGGATTCCGTCGGTAGCTTGTACATAGTCCAAGACAGTGGATCTCCGCAGAGGTAAGTAAAGCCGGTGCCCTCACTTGTTTTGGAGCCGTCAGTGAATATTTTGACCGATGAGGGGCACGTTGATGCAATCAAATGGGAAACGCCAGTAAACGTAAAAGTTCTATCCGAACCTCCCAGCTGATAGAAGATTGTGAGCTGGTTGTTTTGTACACCGTATTCCAAACTAAATGCAGGAAGCAGAGAGTCTCTTAGGACGAGGGGTATCACATATCTTTCTTTGCTGTCTAAAAGTTTGAACTAGGAAGGGTACCCTCCTCCTTCGAATCCTATCGACGTACCTGTTGTCCTGAATGAAGCAGGTAAGATTTTGGAGAAGAAGATGAACTGTTTTATGCTGCTCTACTAAGGATGAGTTTCTGAGCCAAGATAGTCCTCCGGAATTGAAGAGGCATCTCACTTGCTTCCATTAAAAGCGCATTTACAGTTGTAGAATTCATTGCCCCAAGACAGACGCGTATGGCACGGTACTACAGAATATTGATCTTGCTTAGCAGAGATGTTGAAGCACTGCCATACAACGTGCATCCATAATCCAGTATAGACCAAGTCACGTAACGGTAAAGAGTGAGTAGGACTGTAACATCAGCTCTCCACCATACGTGAAGTACCGATCGTAGGATATTGAGTGATCGACCGACCACATGGCTTGCCCACGTCAGTCTGCTGTCGACAAAGTGTCAAAGACATTTAACTGAGCTCCTTACTAGAATAGTAAAAGATCCTAATCGTATCTCGGGTGTTTTTGTCGTCCATCTCTGCCGCGTAAAGACAACCGCTGAAGGTTTGGTATCTGCCAGATTCAGTCCGGTTCTGTACGTCCACGAACACAGTACGTATGCCGCTCGATCCAACCACCTTAATATTATCCTAAAGCTGAGGAAAATTTGTACATGCAACTATCATCGGCGAATTTTTACTGAAGAACCAAAAATTGTGTTAGGGTCTGATGAGTACACTGCATAAAGAACAGGACTTAAGATGGAGCCTTACGGCGGTCCTCTGTAGACCAGACGCGGTCCATTCAAATTATTGTCCTGTTCAAAAATGTTCAAATGTGTGTGAAATCTTATGGAACTTAACTGCTAAGGTCATCAGTCCCTAAGCGTACACACTACTTAACATAAATTATCCTAAGGACAAACACACACACCCATGCCCGCGGGAGGACTCGAACCTCCGCCGGGACCAGCCGCACAGTCCATCACTGCAGTGCTCCAGACCGCTCGGCTAATCCCGCGCTATTGTCCTGTTGCTGACATAGATTACACGTTGCCTTAGGAGAGAGTAAAGGTTGCAGGTAATGAGGTATGGCTCACGCTCTGACTGGAGCTTCCGTATTAGGACATTCAAGTCCACACTGTCATAAACACCGGAAACATCGAAAAACAGTACCGCCAAGTAACCGTTAGAAGCATAAATACGTTCTATGTAGGTAGTTAAGAGACTTAGACTGTCTGTGGTGCCTCGTCCTTTTCGAAACCCGTATTGAGAGCGGGGAAGAAGAGAGCTCCTCTAAAACCACCATTTCGAACGGGACTTCATGATCCTTCCTAACGTTTTAAACACGCAAGAAGAAAGAGCGATGGGACGGTGTGAAGTGCCCAAATAGGGATCTTTGCCGGTCTCAAGCGTGGGAACAATTACGTAAGTGCACCAATCGTTTGGGAAGTTGCCTAGTTTCCATAAATGACTGTAGATGTCGAGCAACATGTGTATGGCTAGGTCCGGAAAATTGGCCAGCACTTTGCAGTGGCTGTCATCTTATCCTGAAGCAGTGCTGCTGGTATCTTTTAAGACGTTCCACAGTTCTAAGAATTGAAATGAGTCAGTAAGGGTTGCGTCGATCCCAGGGACGAAGGAGAAGCAACATCAGAGGTTGGCAGTGATTCGGAGATGATCGATGAGGAGCGGGGATTTGTGCCAAGTCATCCAACCAACCATGTAAACATTCACTCATTGGGAATCTGTTTCGAAATTTGCTTATAGTAGACCAAACCGATGACAACGGAGTTTTTCTAGTGAATGTTTCACGGCACCTGTCTGTATTTGAGAAAATTCGCACAGGCGCGCTATCGTTTATAGATGCTGAAGTTAGCAACTTGTCTTGAGCAGTCCTGATTCCACCATGGAATTGGAAGACCTTCCGGCTTCCGGATTGGTCTGACTTGGCATTAGGAAAATACGGCCGCCTCATTTATTAGGGAAATGAACAGGCTGTAACGTTCGTATAAGGGCCCATGCAATAAACCTGCATCAAGGTGTTCCTTGATATATGTTTTATACGCCTCCCAGTTTGCTTTGCACATGTTCCATTTTGATGGCGGCATGTATCAATTCCATTTATCGTAGTTATTCGAATAGCAAAATAATCAGAGCCCAGCTGGTAGGGGCAGACCTCTCACTTAAATTCTTGGAAGATATTCGAAGAACACAGTGATGTCTATTGCAGACTAGCGTCTTTCAGGAGCCGGGATTAGAGTTGGGAAACCGTTGTTCAGAGTAAATAAACTGAATCTTGATGTCCGAAACAGCTGCTCCATATCGATCGTTCACCTCGCATCCCCAAGACGTCTGGTACGCATTGAAGTCTCCACAAAACAGACAAGAGGGATCGAGCTGATTAACTAATGTATACCACTCGTCAATTTCGATTCTGGTTCTTGGAGGAAGTATAGTGCCACTATGGGGAGGTCTAAAGCCTTGAAGCGGGTGCGAACCGCTACAGCCTGAAAGATTGTTATGCATGAGTGGTCGAAGTACCTAGCAGAAGCAGGAACTGAGGATCGAACAAACAGCACAACTCCGGCTTTTCCATCGTGTTTGTCTTCCCGAAAACGTGGAAGCCTGGGACCGAGAAAAATGAATGTGGTTTAAAACAAGTTTCTGTGATATCAGCAATGTGTATGTCTTGTAAAAGTATTTCTCTTTGAGGTTTTCTCTGTTGGAAATGATCAACCTTGCGTTCCACTGTAGAATTTTAATCGCCATTTTGCTGAGTCAGAGTTTCCAGTAACATTGGCGTATGGGTGTGGAATTAACTGGTCCGTGTGATGCCGTTTCGATTTTGTGAATGACCTGCATGATAGGATTAAAAAGTTTGTCTTGCAATGTGACTCACCGTGATACGGAAGGTCTGCCTGTTTCCATCTCCGGAGTGGAACTTTCGTTACAAGAATTGTGACCCGTGGGGGCGCCGGACGGGCGGTCTAGCGTCGCTGCTCTGTGACTATATACAGTATCTGTGCAGCTGAGCCTGCAGAGCTCGTTCATCACGCAGGGATGCAGGAGACTGCACTGGTTCGGCGTACGGCCTGTGTGAGATAGCCGTCCCGGTTTCAACGAAAGTTACGCCTTGCCTAGTAGCGACTACCTTAACGTACCTCTGGCGCGCGTACCCTGGGCACCCCCGCTATACCGCCTCGTGCGCTTGGTTGCAATATACACACCGCGGTTGAGTGGACGGGCAGTCGGCTGGCGCATGACTTCGACCACATTTGGCGCATCCTATGACAGAGCGGCACTGGCTGCTTAAATGATTAAATCTGAGACAGTTAAAACATTGCCACACGGAAGGGACATATACAGGATGATTCACGAAGATACAGAAATATTTTAATATGTTATTCTACAAATAAAACTAAAGAAAAAAGTTCATGTTAACATAGGTCCGCAAATGTTTAGTTACGGCTAATAAAAGATTATGGCTAAAATTTAGCAAAGATACTAATATGAAGCCATCGCAAAACTGTACGAGGTTAGAGTAAAGCACGATTTCCATTTATTTTGTTGTTATTGGTCTGGTTCAAATGGTTCAAATTGCTCTGAGCACTATGGGACTTAACATCTGTGGTCATCAGTCCCCTAGAACTTAGAACTACTTAAACCTAACTAACCTAAGGACATCACACACATCCATGCCCGAGGCAGGATTCGAACCTGCGACCGTAGCGGTCACGCGGTTCCAAACTGAAGCGCTTAGAACCGCACGGTCACACCGGCCGGCCGTTATTGGTCTGGTGAATCTAATAAAACATGTCCCATACGTGTATCTCCAGTAATTTTCCAGAACATCCAGAGAAACAGAGATTATTATACAAGTAAATCTGTTTACGTTCCATCAGGAATTTAGAAACGATTATGTCATTGCTGGCAACCGTTAGTGAGTTGTTCCAGTCGTTTCCTAACCTTGAAACGAGTTAGTTTTCTGTATTGTTTTGTGAAAGAACATAATAACAACAGTATATTTAAGTGAAACCACATAGTAACTGTTGTAGTTTGTAGATTATTTATGAAATAGGGATGCCTTTTAAATTTACGACAGAGGAATAAGCCGATATGATTTTTATAACATTTATTGTGAATGTATTGTGACATTGTATGTACGCTGAACAAATTCCTTAACACAGAGCTTTGTTTTTTCCGGTTTAACATAAATTAACGTGTGTTATGGTATTAGTAAAAGCAGAATATCTGACACATTCATACAGTTTCAGTTAACATTATTACCATCATTTTTCAAAAATTAAATTCTCTACAACTTCTGTTGAAATCTTTGTGCGATTGTCTGGAATTTAACAAATTGGACCAAGTAGTTTATAAATTAAAAATTTTACGAAATTACGTCTTCGATTCTCTGGATGTTCTGGAAAACTACTGCAAATACGCGTCTGGGACATGTTTTATTAGACTGACCAGATCAATAACAACAAAATAAATGGAAATCGTGCTTTACTTTAACCTCTTACAGTTTTGCGATGGCTTAATGTTAGCGAAGTTGCTAAATTTCAGGCAAAATCTTTTAGTAGTCGTAACTAAACATTTGTGGACCTGTGTTTATGTGAACCTTTCCTTTAGTTTTACTTGTAGAATAACATATTAAAATATTTGCATATCGTCGCGAATCACCCTGTATATCCACGGGGAAACGCATTTCGTAAGTTGATAGATAGTCTGGCAGTACTTCCGAAGCAAACTGCACCACACAAGTGCCATCTGGTGCGGAAGTGGTAATTCCGTCCTTCACCACTTTTTTTGACATGCGCCTGACATGCAAGACGTTACAGGGTGAAACTATCGCAAACAGCTCTTCGTCATTTAAGCTGGTGTCAACATTTCTGATTACACGCAGGTGCGTGATGACGTGACTTGGTATGTAGGCCTCCAGTTGGTGAGCTGAAAACATCCGGGACTCTACTAGTAAGTTAGCTGCTCTGAGTGAGTTAAGTTAAATTTTGATTCTATTCCGTCCTATTGATAAGGTATTTGTAATGTGTTGCCTGCACTGTGAAATCGTTTTGTACACAAGCTTTCCAGCTAATATCTGGTGTAGCCTGCCAACATTGCCAGCACGTCCTTCCACACATGTACGGAAAGGACCAATGTCACTGTGTCGATGACGATTATTTTAATTCATCGCATAAGCTGACCGACCAGAGGGAACAGAATTGTTTCTATCAAGCGTTGGTGCCACACTGGAAGAGCTTGGCAAGTGCAGATTCAGGGATGGGTCTACAGTTGCGGGGATCTGTCATTTCAAAGCTTTATCTACGCACTGCTGCGATACGCTGACTGCTTCCCTTGTTTGGTTGTTGTGCTGTTCCACGGTGAGTGCTGCTCGTTTGTCGCTCTTCTGTACTTCCTCATGCGCCAATGTCCGCTTCTGTACGGTACCCGAAGCACTGCTACCGCATGAGGTAATGGTGTCATTGCTGGGATGATCACTGAGACTATCCATGGTCTCCGCGACCGCTGTGTGTAGTGGCTACTGGGCTACCGTTGAGTGACTCACGGCCGCCGGCAAAGTGGCCGGGTAGCCGCCTTTCCCGTAGTGCCCACTGTCCATGTCTAGAATAACTTCACGTGGCTCCCTGTGCTAACTGTTGCACCGCCGGCCGAAGTGGCCGTGCGGTTAAAGGCGCTGCAGTCTGGAACCGCAAGACCGCTACGGTCGCAGGTTCGAATCCTGCCTCGGGTATGGATGTTTGTGATGTCCTTAGGTTAGTTAGGTTTAACTAGTTCTAAGTTCTAGGGGACTAATGACCTCAGCAGTTGAGTCCCATAGTGCTCAGAACCAACCAACCAACCAACTGTTGCACCATATTATCGTGTCACAATAAGAAGAATCTAGGTCTTCCTTATACTCGTAGCACGAACACATGTGACTAAGTGACACTAGATACGTAAATCAAAGTAAACAACTATCTGCGCAGAATATGATTCAAATGGCTCTGAGCACTATGCGACTTAACTTCTGAGGTCATCAGTCGCCTAGAACTTAGAACTACTTAAACCTAACTAACGTAAGGACATCACACACATCCATGCCCGAGGCAGGATTCGAACCTGCGACAGTAGCGGTCACGCGGTTCCAGACTGAAGCGCCTAGAACAGCAGGGCCACACCGACCGGCCTCAAAGCTATCAAGACGGTAAAATAAACTGCATGACATACAACATTGCTCATAGATATGACATGCACTCCATAACTACGTTAGTAAAAATCGCTTAAAATACAATGCTAACATAATATTACGAAATAAAGTAAAAGTTCTCATACTGTAGTAATTACAAAAGCCTTCACTGAAAAAATACTCTGAATCATGTACAAACAATGGTATCACATACAATGATCGTACTGTAACGAAACGTCCTGAAGCCAGAGAATCTGTCTCAGTACACAAATAGTGGGAAATAAGGAGCCGAAACAATGAATGCATACAACACGAGAAAGGAATAAGGTAAACTAACCCTAGCATTGTATTTTAGTTGTGGAGGAATGCAATAACCGTCATAAATACTATGAAACAAGAAATAAAGCACACATTTAGGTCAAAGTAAGAGCTTAAAATCGAAAGAGTATTTTTTATTTTTATTTTTTTGGAGTATGTAACTGTAGTTCACAAGTTCTCTTTCACGTGCGTCATATCGACCAAAACCCCAAATTTTAAAGGTATAACAAAAAGTGTAAAACAGAAGAAAATATGAAACCAGAAGTCATCAAAAAAGTGAACTTTCGAGCTGTGTACGCTGGTGTAGAAGAATAGAGGAAGTGACCTCTAAAATTCAGTCAACCCTTACAATAGCTATCACTGTATAATGTAATATGAGAATTATTGTAATGAAATACCTTGTCAGTTGTTAGAAACTGTAATGGCTTAGAATAAAACAGATTATGAGGAAAACTGATATGTTAAAATAATGTTCGTACATTCATATTTTGTTGAGGAGTTTCTCATTATTTCAACATATCAGTTTCCTTCATAAAAACTTTTACTTTATTTCGTAATATTATTCTATCAATATATTTTAAGCGATTTTTATTAATGCAGTTAATGGATACATGACAATTTTGTGACCAATGTTGTATGTCTTGTAGTTTAAAAATGGTTCAAATGGCTCTGAGCACTATGGGACTTAACTGCTGTGGTCATCAGTGCCCTAGAACTTAGAACTACTTAAACCTGACTAACATAAGGACATCACACACATCCATCGCCGTGGCAGGATTCGAACCTGCGACAATAGCGGTCACGCGGCTCCAGACTGTACCGCCTAGAACCGCACGGCCACTCCGGCCCGCCTTGTAGTTTACTTTACAGTCTTGATATCTTTGATCTCTCTTCTGATACTTTTTCTAATGCATATGCATGGTTAATATATTTTAAATAATGACAACTGATGTTGCGCATCAGACTTGTGTTCTATGGTAAACTTGGTTTTGTCGATTTATACACAGGCCTGAAGATAAAGATGAAGATGCATAGATGGACAGGTGGCATCACTTGACTAGATCAAGTCTCGAATGACACTACCGGGTCGGCACCGATTTAGTAGAAAATCCGAGAAAGCCATCTGTGATGTTTTGGTCATGTGTTGCGTGAAAAGGACGATACCATTGTAAAGGCAGCATATACACTGGAAGTCATGGGAAAGAGACCCAAGTGACGCCCTAGACAATGATGGGCCGACACTTTGCACACCGATCGCAGGCTGTAAATCTTTCATCCAGACATGACCTACGACCGAACAAACTGGACACAGCCAATCCACTCAGCGGACTCTGCCGCCAGGCGGGACAAACGTTAAGAAAAAAAAAAAAAAAAAGATCAGTAGGCCTGAAGATAGTGCCAATAAGGCACCGAAACTAGTAATCACTAAAATAATTAATAAAATTGCGGCTGTCGGTATTTATTTTCTTCAAAGTGCATAGTTTTGTTCGTCTTTAATGTTGTTACCAAGCCCGGTAGGGTTTATAACGGCCGCGAGCAAAGACAGGTGTTGAACGATCACTACGAATGACATGGAAGTGGTGCGTGCTCGTGTGAGACCGCGTTATTACAACGTAACAGAGTTTTATTGATTGACGACTCCATAGAGTGCTGTGTGCACAACGACCATATACGTGAAATTAGAAGGAAGGTCAGCGTTGGCGTAATTTTGATGGTTTATTGACAGCAAAACCGATTTTCAATCACATAATGATCTTCAGTGCTGTCATTGTGATTGTTTCATAGCTTTGGTTACTGATAATAACTTGAGACCAGTGCCTATGAGTTTTAATTTGTACACTACAGCACTGAAGATGATCATTATGTGATTGAAAATCGATTTCACTGTCAATAAACCATCAAAATTACGGCCAACGCTGACTTTCCTTCTAGTAACAGAGTTTGGAAGTGGGCTGGCTTATTGTCTATCACCATCAGGCTGGCTTTCCGAATCGTGCAATATCCAGAATTGTGTGGCATTCGGATGTGACAGTGGCTCGATGTTTGACTGCACAAGACTTTAGGATAGGCATACTAATACTCATGATTGCAGTCGACAACGTCTTACCACCACAAGGAAGGATCGGCGTACTGTGCACCGATTATATGGGGATCTCTTCACATCCGCACCTGCCATCCGAGAACAAATAATGATCTCCCACAACATTCTGTGTCATCCTGCGCCATTGGCAGTAGATTCGCAACAGTACTCAGTCTTCAAGCAACAAGTGGCCCATCGGGACCATCCGACCGCCGTATCATCCTCAGCTGAGGATGCGGATAGGAGGGGCATGAGGTCAGCACTCCGCTCTACCGGTCGTTATGATGGTTTTCTTTGACCGGAGCCGCTACTATTCGGCCGAGTAGCTTCTCAGTTGACATCACGAGACTGAGTGCACCCCGCAACAGCGCATGGCGGCCCGGATGGTCACCCATCCAAATGCCGGCCAAGCCCGACAGCGCTTGACTTCGGTGATCTGACGGGAACCGGTGTATCCACTGCGCAATCGGCAGTAGACTCGCAACGGGCGGACTAGGTTCAAATGGCTCTGAGCACTATGGGACTTAACACCTGAGGTCATCAGTCCCCTTGAACTTAGAACTACTTAAACCTTACTAACCTAAGGACATCACACACATCCATGCCTGAGGCAGGATTCGAACCTGCGACCGTCGCAGCAGCGCGGTTCCAGACTTAATTGTCTAGAACCTCTCGGCTACAACGGCCGGCAGGCGGACTAAGAAATTACCATACCGTGGATACGCTGCCGTTAATACTACAATACAAACGGCTGCGTTTGGAGGTGTGACGTGACCAGGAAACGAGGACTACTGATGAATGGCGTCGCATTTCGCTCAGCAATGAATCGTGGTTTTGCACTACCCCGGACGACCATCGTCGGTGAGTGTGACGGCCACCTGCGGAGAGGTCGTATTCTTCCAGCGTTTTGTAAAGGCACACCGGCTTTATTCCTGTCGTCAGGGTCTGGAGAGCAATCGGACAGGCTTCTGGGCATGGGTGGTAATGATTAACGGAGCTCTGACAGCACAACGGTACGTCACAGACATCCTGCTTCCTCACGTGTTACCTCTCATGCGACAGTATCCGTGCCATTTTTCAACAGGACACTGCTCGTCGATGCATGAACTGTCTGCGTGACGTTGAGGTACTTACGTGGCCAGCGAGATCACAAGATCTGTCCCCGATAGATCTCGGTATTGGCTGGGACACCGCACACAGTGGGTTCAGCCGCCTAACAGAGTGTTCTTCTTCAGCGAATATTGGCCCCTTTCATTGCGGATGTGTGCGAATCGTTGTAGAGCGTAGGTAAGTGTACTGCAAGCGTGTGTCGTGTAGTGTTACATTTGTGTTGTATGATGAGGATGAGAAAACGGACAGGCTGAAAGCCTGTGTCGGCACACAACCTATCCCTCTCGAATAGCACCAAGAGGGCCCCGGAGGGGAAAGCCGGTGCCGTCGCGTAACCTACTCCACATGAACAGCGCCAAAGGCCTTCTGAGATTAAAGTCCCCTTCCGACGGACGGATCACCATTACCAGTGTCACATACCTTCACTTCCTGAGGCACTGTGGAGAGAGTTGAAATTTAATTCAGGACGTTGGAGCAAAGACTGATGCTCAGGAATTTACGCTACCAGCTCTCCTCCTCTACTGGCAGTGAAAGTTTCATCTACCACCAGGACTGAACCGGCTTACGAGGGCCAATGCACAGGTATGCGATAGCGACCTCGGCTAAAGAGGTGGAGTTCTGGGACACGACGGGTCGCGGCTCGTTAGTCACGGTCTGCCAGCAACCATTGCTTGTTATTTTGCGTGTCAGCATACTGCTATAGGTGCCGGGAAATTATTTAGAAACATATTCAGGTGCTCTTTGATTTGTCGCCAACCAGCGGCGTGATTAGGGGGCACATTTTTATGACAAGTGGAAAAATGAGGAAGGTGGATCCGCTTTTGCCATCCCGTGTGGGCCAATGCAATGGAAGTACGAATGCTATATCTTATATTTGCGGCTGTTATTTTGTTTGTTACGGCTTTCCATTAATAGGCAATGAAACAATGAAGAGAGAATACTGTTACAAGGAACGCTACTTTGGACTGTGTGTTTTCTATATTTTGAGTTTCTATCACACACATACACACACACACACACACACACACACACACACACACACACACACACTGAAACTTCCCCTTTGTATGTAAACAATGACAATGCTGGAAAAACTCTTACGTTATTTTATTTTCAAACAGCTGAGCAAAACTCAACGTACTCAGATAGTTTTCTCTTTACTCATTCTGATCATCACTAAACTGACACACAATATTTTTAGCGCAACGCTGTCTGACTTTCAATAATCCCTACAAAAGAATGAAAGAATGGCCCTGACTAACGATAGCCTATATCTTTCATGAATCTCTTACCTCACAAAAATCTTCGTTACTCGAACTAATGCAATACAGCGAGCGCCAATACTGCCAGCTAAATAAAATATCCTAGGTACTGAAGGCACTAACTACTGATAGGCATAGTTAGCAAATGAAAGATTTTGATAGAGGACAAACAATATTATTTACCTTAACAGTGTTATTCTACTGCTACTACTGGCCATTAAAATTGCTACACCACGAAGATGACGTGCTACAGACGCGAAATTTAATCGACAGGAAGAAGATGCTGTGATATGCAAATAATTAGCTTTTCTGAGCATTCACACAAGGTTAGCGTCGGTGGTGACACCTACAACGTACTGATATGAGGAAAGGTTCCAATCGATTTCTGATACACAAACAGCAGTTGACCGGCGTTGCCTGGTGAAACGTTGTTGTGATGCCTCATATAAGGAGGAGAAATGCGTACCATCATGTTTCCGTCTTTGATAAAGGTCGGATTGTAGCCTATCACGATTGTGGTTTATCGTATCGCGACATTGCTGCTCGTTTTCGTCGAGATCCAATGACTGTTAGCAGAATATGGAATCTATGGGTTCAGGAGGGTAATATTGAACGCCGTGCTGGATCCCAACGGCCTCGTATCGCTAGCAGGCATCTCATCCGCATGGCTGTAACGGATCGTGTAGCCACGTCTCGATCTCTGAGCCACCAGATGGGCGCGTTTTCAAGACAACAACCATCTGCACGAACAGTTCGACGACGTTTGTAGCAGCATGGACTATCAGCTCAGAGATCTTGGCTGTGGTTACCCTTGACGCTGCATCACAGACAGGAGCGCCTGCGATGGTGTACTCAACGACGAACCTGGGTGCACGAATGGCAAAACGTCATTGTTTCGGATGAATCCAGGTTCTGTTTACAGTGTCATGATGGTAGCATCCGTGGCTGGCGACATCGTGGTGAACGCACATTGGAAGCGTGTATTCGTCATCACCATACTGCGTATCACCCGGCGTGATGGTCTGGGGTGCCATTGGTTACACGTCTCGGTCACCTCTTGTTCGCATTGACGGCACTTGGAACAGTGGACGCTACATTTCAGATGTGTTACGACCCGTGGCTCTACCCTTCATTCGATCCCTGCGAAACCCTACATTTCAGCAGGATAATGCACGACCGCATGTTGCAGGTCCTGTACGGGTCTTTCTGGATACAGAAAATGCTCGACTGCTGCCCTTGCCAGCACATTCTCCAAATGTGTCACCAATTGAAAACGTCTGGTCAATGGTAGCCGAGCAACTCGCTCGTCACAATACGCCAGTCACTTCTCTTGATGAACTGTAGTATTGTGTTGAAGCTGCATGGGCAGCTGTAGTAGTACACGCCATCCAAGCTCTCAATGCCCAGGCGTATCAAGGCCGTTATTGCGGCCAGAGGTGGTTGTTCTGGGTACTGATTTCTCAGGATCTATGCACCCAAATTGCGTGGAAATGTAATCACATGTCAGTTTTAGTATAATATATTTGTCCAATGAATACCCGTTTATCACCTGCATTTCTTCTTGGTGTAGCAATTTTAATGGCCAGTAGTATATATATATATATATATATATATATATATATATATATATATATATATATCAGTTCATGACATCCAGTCTTGCAAACTTCCTTTCTCTGACGCACACACTTTCAGATACGTCCGCTCTCAAAACTCTGGCATCTCTCTCCCCACATCCACTACTGCTGGCGGCTCACTTCCAACTGCCCAACGCTACGCGCTGTTCACATCCAACTGCCCAACACTACACTAGCGAATGTTTCAACAATGAGTCCAACCAGCCACAGACTGCACACAGCGCAGTCAGCGATTTTCATACAGAGCACTACGTGGCGTTACCAACATAAAAACCTAAACAGCCTACTTACAACATACACACACACACACACACACACACACACACACACACACACACGCACACTGACACGCACACGCTACGTGGTGCCGGGGCTAGCAGTGTATTTAACACTAAATTCTTCTAGAATCTACATATGTAAATGATTCTCTAAGCCCCCCCTATTCTAACTCCGACTTTTGCTGTTGCACAATGATTAAAAAAAATACGCGAACTGACTCTAATCAACCCTGCCAGTGGAGTAGAAGAGAGTTTGGCACCTGCAATAATTTAGTTTGATAAATAAGTTAAATAAACGAAGGTTTCATTAACATAGTGAGGAATGATAGGGTTGCTCTATCGATTAACAGAATGAAAGTTCTGTCCAAAATAACAATATGATTTATTAAGACTAAACACAAAATAATAAACAAAAACACATGAAACATTTACAATACATCAAATTGGCTCAAATTGGATACTCAAACAAACGCTGTGAATGTGAAGTTGTCCCTAAACTAGATTGTGAGGATTATGACGAAGTGGTATGTGGAGCCAATTCCTTGCAACTCAAATCTTAAGAGAAAACACATAGCCAACCCAACATTAATTGCTGCTACCCAAGACCGAACAAAGTTAGAAAAAGACGAACAGGCGCGCTCTGCTGAGCTCTGAGTATCACCTAGGAAAATCCCTGTCTGCCGGTGCTGCGGACATACCTTACCAATCTGTATTCTTAACTGCAAGAACACAATATGGCGTACCGGAGGCGATGGCTGGTTGCTTCGACGTCCTCGACCGAAAGGCAAGAGCCGACTACCTAGAGCACCCGTACAGGCCGAACACACAACATTCCCGCCCTCACGACAGTGGCCGTGGTTAAACGTTCCAATCAGCAACTCGAAAACCGGCGGAAAATTCCACTCTATTGCCAGAGAACTACCATTCCACCAATGGAGATTCTTGGCGCCAATTTCTGCGCTGATTTTGCTACGTCACGGAGCTATGCCCTGAGCAAGCCAATCACAGTTACTATTTTGCAGAAAGCGCGGGAATTTTCCCGCCACAACTGCCTGGGTACACAAGTCATTCCCACGCCTCGCTGGTAGCCCGCCAGAAAGTGTTTTCGCTAAGTTTCTGCGAAGTAATGGAACCTCTAGCCCAGCCGCTACTTCAGACCCCTCCGGGCGTGTCTTTTGACAATGTCGGCGTCTGCAAAGCATTCACTCGTTTTCCTCACACCCGGCGGCTTAACCCTTTCCAGATCAGCATTGCCCGCCTGTGACCGGACTACCCGGTTGACGAGAGACGCTGCGTGGGAAGTCCGCGTGTGAAGGAATAGCGACTTTTCACTGCATGCAATTAGAGAGGAAAATCGTAAGATAGAAATATGAGAGGGGGCTCATGCCACCTCTCATAGCCCCTACGCCATTTTAGATTGTAATTGGTCAGTGGTTGGCTCACTTAGGAGCAAGGTAGTGAGTCAATCACCCAAGAACAATCTCGCAAACTGGCTGCACATGCCGCACTCTATAAAGAAAATCACTGCAACTGAAAAATGCAGCTCATAGAGGGAGGATTATTTATGATGTAGCCAACTTCACCTTCTTAATATGGAACACTAACACTCACATCACACATCCATACCCAGGGAGCCCCTTCCAATCACCGATTCACACAGACATTCACTCTCTAAATATGGCCCGGGCATGTGAGCCAAATATGGAGCAATTTATTCTTTACAATCAGAGTTGGAGTGCTTCGTAATTAAATGCCCAAGATGTTACAACAATTTTAATCATTAAACTAACCTGAACTCACTCACACATGATACTATTTAAGTTAACAATCTCTTTGTGAGCTTTCAGAATCTAATTACAACCTCCGATTCATTCTGTCTCCCTGCAGCAAGAATAACCTTTACAAAATGTTCCCTGAACTGATGGTCAATTCACAATGACAGTGGTGGTATCTGCTTCAGTTTATGGGGACTTCGGACACACTGTTTGCATACACACAACAATAAATACAAAATACAAAAAAAACATGGTGTGGAGAACAATACAGTAATTTGTAATAAGAATTACAGTGTAAAACACAAACACATACAAGGTGTAACATACATTACAAAAACAACACTAGAGAAAGAAATTTAAGAAAAAAAAACAAGGTTCATGGGGCATCAAGTTGTGCGTGCACATTGCACAAAGTTCACGACTGTGCTGAGAATGAGGCACTAAATCACATTGTTACAAATATTCGAAGCACTTCACAAATTCCACAATACTGACATCACATAGGGCTAAGCGCCGGGTGTTGCTGCTACGTTGTTGTAACGGCAATAGGGTGTGCTGGAGCATCTGCAGTACTCTGTTGAGATTGCACCAAGACCCACTCATATGATCACGGCAGTACGGTAGGAAGACACAGTGATAGGCTCTCCTCACGTCGATTAATTGTCTCTGAGGTCTACTTGTTGGGATACATCACTAGTCTAGGTCTCTTCTCCCGCTGGATAGTACTTTACGTTTCCCAATATTGCAGTTCGACAAGGGATGATGGCACGTGGAGTGACTCCACAAGTGTGTGAGGTCATCCATGCAGGATCGAACTAGGAGCGACGATTGCTAAAAATGCTCTCTAATAGAGAGGAGAAGTTAGAAATGAGACCATACATTTGTTAGTGTGGCACGATACTGCTTTGTGTATGCAGATCGGCCAATGCTAGTGAGTTGTAAAAACCCAAACAGGTGAGTATATAGCGTCCCTCTCTGTCCTGAGGCACATGAGGCGCAGGTTCTGACACGATATGTGATCTTCTTCGTGTACTCACGACAACGTGGTCTGCCGCAGGGAATCCCTCCAAACGGCTGCCGCGTCCGGAGAGCTAGCAGGTTGTCGCATGTGGGTCGTGTGTCAGTGTCAACGGCCAGCCTCACTTTCGCTTGTGGCCCGGCGAGGATCCCGCCTAATCCCTCAGGTATACGGCCCGGTGACTGTCAGCTTGCAGGACCGGACGCTCGCCTTCTTGCAGGTAGCAGAAGACCTCTTGTTTTTGCGCTGGCTGGCCTCTGCATTGCCACGATACCCGTCATCTGCACAGTTCTGACAAAAATCTTATGCCTAACTTTTTCCCATGACCTTCTATGTTATAATAAATTTACATTCATTTCAGACACTCTTATTTTACTTTTATAGTTATTAATCTATGGCTATCATTATAACAAAATCATGGTGTATCAAATTTAGACATGGAAATAATTTATCTTGATATTTGTGTAGAGTCCGATCTCACTACTGTACATGGTGTGTGACGCTACACTGGATGAACAGCTAAATGTGCGGGCCCGCACTAATATTACTATTAATTATATAGATCGACAGTAGACATGCTCAAGAATTAACTACCATTTGCCAACGATCTACATTCTATGTCTTTTGAATAAATTATGTTATTATGCAGGTCGAAGTTTTACTGAGCTTATAAAGAACAAGCAACTCTTCTACGTTCGCTCGCCAGTCGTCCCTCCATCTTGGGTCTGTGATTTGATGACCTGAAAAATAACATCCCAACAGGCGCGCGCCAAACACTTGTGGTAGAAAACCCCCACAATATTAAACTAGTTATTGTTAAATCCTACAGTTTAACTTATCCTAGTATATCGTACCTTTTTTTTGTTTGTTTACCTTGTACAATACTCTTACATAATTCCTGTTACGCTGAGATGTCTCGCTGCTCGCCGCTATTGACGACAGTGATGTGCGCGCCGTACGACATGACCTCCGAGTTTTCATTACGCCTCACTGAAACTCCAGAGACTGGGTTAGCCATGGCTATACACGACGATAAATTTATAGTTGCAACTTCCTTCTCATTGCGATGCGGTTTTCGCGATCAAAGCACACCTTTCCAGAGGCAATGTAATATGACCAAGCCAGGACTGGTTCCTGTTGAGGATTCAGTCGCCCAACACACGCCAGCTACACAGTATGTCACGAATATCCAAGTATAAGTCCCTGGTTATTCATCTGTGACAGTCACGAGCAGCACGCTAAATCCCCAACCAGCACATTGGCATGGTAGGCTTTATGCCCGCATTTCTCTCGTCTAGGGCACCATTGGAGTCAAACGCTCACAGGTTCACCCCGACTTGCAAGACAACGATGCTGGCGCAGCTCTGCAAAAAACTATACTGCCCATATTCATCCTCGAAATCACGCAATATACCACAATCTTGCAGTGCACTGACGCGTGCCTGCAAGCATTGGTATGAACGTCTCACGAACTGGTTGTGGCCGCTATGGAGCGTATCACGACTTCTCAGAACACTTCTAAGAGCACGTTCTTGTATGCGCCCGTTTGTGCGACATCTCGTCACTCATCTTTATCCCTTAACATGGACACCAGATAGGAAAGGACAAAAACATTGCTCATGGAAAGGTAGTGCCTCTTATCGCAGCGACAGAGGAGATCCCGAACATAGACAAAAAAAGTTAACAGCAGTAAATTCTTATGCGAGAAAACGCAGCGTGTTAATACTTTAACAATCTTAATCTATTAATGCAACGATTATTGTTCCCCGAAGAAAGGTTCATATCTTTGCCTATTCTACTATGTACACCACTTACACTACTACTATAGCAAGGTTCATGTATTTGCCCATTCTACTATGTACACCACTTACACTACTACTATTCCACGAACTCCTTTATGTGAGAGATGTGGTGGAGTCCTATGGACTTCTTTCCTTTCAGCGTCTCCAATTCATAAGCATTGTGGTGAGCTGCTCTCCTTATACGGTACGGGCCGTTGTAAACAGAATAGAATTTTTGGCATTTCATTTTTTGTTTGTTCGAAAGTCGGAAATACTTAACGAGCACCTTTTGTCCAATTTGGAAGTGTCGTAGACGAGCTCCCCTGTCGGCACGTCTCTTCCTGACCTCTGCTGCAGCCCGTATCCTCTTGAGAGCCAAATCCACTATGGCTTGGTGCTGCGTTCGCGCCCTTGGTGGGAAGTTTACGACCTCGGTTATCAAGTCTTTAGGAATCCGGTTTTTCAGTACTGTAATGGGTGCCAATTTTGTTATCCCATGGGGTGCCTCACTGATCACCTCCTGGAAGTCTTTAAGGAAAACGTCCCATGTCGTGTGCTGTTTGTTACAGTACAACCGGCACAAGTTTCCAAGTTCTTTAATAACCCGTTCTGCAGCATTCGAGCTCGGATGGTGTGAAGATATAAAAATGGGATCAATTTTACACCGACGCAACGTCTCCTTCCATGTTTTTGACTTAAACTGTGGCCCGTTATCAGAAATAATTCTACTCACATGACCAACCTGTGGTAGGAAATCCTGGATTAGGGCTCGTGATACAGTTCGTCCTGTCGCCCTCTTCAGTGGCGTAAAGGTAACGTATTTGGACGTTAGTTCAACAAACACTAATACGTAAGTATATCCACTTCTTGTTCTTGGCAAAGGTCCCATCAAATCTGTTGCTGCTTATTGTCTTAATTTGGTCGGTACGATTGGGTATAATGGTGCCTGCATGCTCACAGTGGTGTGCTTAGCCTTTTGGCAGTCTTTACACACCGAGAGTACCTTCCGAATTCGACGCTCCATGTTTCGAAAGTAACACATGGTCCTTAGCTTGAGATTGCACTTGCGTGGTCCGAAGTGTCCATAGCTGAGGTGAGTATGCCATATAACCTTGTTTATTAGGTGTTCAGGGATGCATACCCCCCATTCAGTGTCATTTGCATAATTTCGGTGGAAAATTATGCCTTTCCGCAAGAGGTAGAACTGCCTGATGGTGGCGTGTCTTCTGTCTATCCATTTCTGTTTCAATAACTTGCTCCTTCTTGATGTCCTGCATACTACAGGTAATAAAATTTTCAAAGGCTACTTTCTGCATATAGAAAAGGCAGTAGTGATTTTCCTCCAGATCTTCTTCAATGTTGTGCTCAAATCCGATCGGTGACCGTGATAAGGCGTCTGCAATAGTGTTCTGACTGCCGGGGATATATTCTATCGAAAAGTTGTACTGCTGCAGATATGATGCCCATCTAATGAGCCGCCTGTGATTAAGCTTTGCAGTCATCAAGAACTCGAGTGTCTTGTGGTCTGTGTAGACCCTCGTCTTGCGACCAAACAGAAGGTATCTGAATTTTTCAAACGCCCATACAATAGCCAGCGCCTCTAACTCGGTTACTGAGTAATTCCTCTCACTCTTGGCTAGTACTCTGCTACCAAACGCAATTGTCTTCCACACCCTGTTTCCTTCATGTACATAGTCTTGGAACACCATGACACCCAGATCTGAGTATGAACTGTCCGTTACTATGCAAAGCTCTTCTGCTAAATTAGGGTGTGATAGGATGGGTGCTTGTAATAATGCGAATTTTAATGCTTTCCATTCGGATTCTTTCCTGTAAGTTGATGCAACCTAGGGCTGCTCTGAGTTTTGACATGTATAAAGCGGTTGTAAAAATTTGTGATCCCCAAGAACCCCCTTAACTGCTTCTTTGTCGTAGGAATGGGAAACTTTTCAATCGCTTCGATCTTTTCGGGATTTGGCGCAACGCCCTCACCCGTGATGATATGTCCTAGAAATTTGACAGAGGACGTCCCAAAATTCGATTTTTCGATATTGATAGTCACTCCGTATTCCTTGAATGTCGCAAGGAGTTCACCGAGGACCGCATTGTGCTCTCCCCACGATTTCTCCGCGATCAGCAAATTGTCCACATAGCTGGTGACATGACGTTTCAAATTATTGCATAGTATGCCGTCCAGCCCCCGAATGAATGCGGCAGATGAAACGTTCAAACCAAATGGTAGACGACGAAACCGGTAACATCTTCCAAATGCTAAAAAGGCTGTGTACTGTCTGCAATTTGGATGGAGCTTGATCTGCCAGAAACTCGATTTTAGATCAACTGATGAGAAGATTGATATTCCATGGAAGTTTTGTAAGAGTTCCTCTAATCGTTCCGGTCTGTCTGTTTCGGGTTCTATTATGGTATTAATTTGTCGCGAGTCCAAGACTAAACGAATACTACCATCTGCCTTCTCGACTACTCTTAACGGGTTATTATAGGCTGAAGCCGTAGGTTCTATTATTCCTTCACTCAGCATTCGCGTAATTTCAGCTGCTACTTTCTATCGATATGCCAAGGGGATTGGATAGGGTGGCACACGAAACTGGTTGTGCGGACGTACACGAAATTCATATTGGAAGTTCTTTATTGATCCTGTCTTGGGAAGGAAGACCTCCGCATGTTCTACTAGTAATTTATGAAGTTCTTTGCGGTGGTCACACCTTATATTCTTTATTGCTTCCACTTTTTCTCCTATTTCCTCCTTTATTTCTCCCATTATTCCGACTTCATTCTCATCCGTGTCCTCCCTCACCCCTACCCGCAACGTCGACCTGTTCTTCCTTTCTGTCTTTCAGACACGCATAGTTTATCCGTACACAGTTAGACGGTAGTTGAGCTGGGATCAGCTGGTCGTCGAACTTAATGTGGACGGGATTCCCTTTCCTCAAAACCACTTCACCTCGTCCTAGATCAACTATCGCTTCATGTTCATTTAGGAAGTTCGTTCCTATTATCATGTCGATCGCCAGATTTGGCACGATCCAGAAGTTAGACTCTATTTTGTGTCCTTGACAGTAGAATTCCAGTCTTGTTTGTTGGGTGACCTCCGTACATTTACCCGCTAATGCCCCTTTTATTTTGGTTTTCTCAACCGATAGGACAGGCCAGTCCATCTCCTGAGAGCACCTCTTGTATGCTGTCTCAGATATTGCTGTTATGTAGCTTCCACTATCTATTATCGCATTCATACTCTTTTCAGCTATTGCTACTGTGATAAAAGGCTGCCGATCTTGTCGAGGAGTTGCTTTATGTTCCTCGAGCAGGATTTCTGATAAATCTTCGTAATGTATCATCCGTAGTTGGCCAGGTCCGAGATTACGTGCGAAATTCCGGCGGCCTGTGTTCGCACTAGTCTGGCGTCAATCCCTTGTTAAGCTTCCCCTCCTCTGACGTGCATTAGGATTTGCGGGTCTAGTTTCAATCTCCTGGTTCCACTGTTGTCCTTGGTTTCGCTCTCTCCAATTACGGTCGCTTTGCCGTTCGTTATTCCTCCTATCCCAGATTCCTTGTCTAGATTGACCCTGCTCCCTGACGTTCTGGTTTCCGTGTCTTTGGTTTCCATAACCTTGAATAGCGTAACCTTGACTTCCGTAACCCTGGTTTCCTAACTGACCAGTGCGATTATGCGATCTGTTGTCGTCTTCCCTTCCTGGCCCGTGGTATTTGTTACTTTGCCCCTTCTTCCTGTCCATTGCGTCTTGTTTATCAAAGACTACTTCGAGTTCGCGCAATAGACTCTTGAATGCTTCTATGTCAGATCCACACTTCCCGACAAGTGTCTGTTGGTACCTAACTGGCAATTTGGAAAAGCAAAATTTAATGATTTCTCCGTTGCTATATGGACTATCTAAAAATTGATTCTTCTTGAGTAAATCATCAAGATATTTGGTCGCGCTCCTATGCCCGGACACTTCCAGTTCAGGACAAAATATTATTTCCTCTTTAATCCTGTCTTGCGTTTCCTTTGACCAGTAGGTCCGCAAGAATGCAACAACAAATTCCTGATAAGTCCGACACGTCACTGCCACACCCCGCATCTTTTCCGCGGCTTGGCCTTCGATGTATCCACACATGAATTCTAATTGTGCCTGGGTTGGCCATGATGCCGGTAATGAATTTGTAAACTGCATCACCCAGCTCTTCGGATGCATCGACCCTCCATTTTCTTTGAACTTCTGGAATTTTAGTATCGACAGGAAGTGATTGTGATCAAAATCCTGTCTGATCCTCGCACTGGTGTTGTCACTCGTTTCCGATACTTGCACGTCTGCTGAGTGTCCTGTTCTATCTTGCTGATAACTGTGATGTGCTACTTCTGTATCACAGTGGAAGTGGCACTCAGAATTCACTCTCCTAAGTGGGCTATAATTATTGGAGCTATTACTCGCTGTTTCTGCGTGTGCATTGTTAGTTCCGCACTCGGTCATTGGGCTAGAGCACGGCGGGCTTTTCCTCGGAGACACAATTCTGTGTACTCCATCATTGGTATCCGAACGCGCAGTGCTCGTGTGCCCGTTTTGCTCTAGTTTTGCTATCCGACTCTCTGCTTCTTCCATTCGTTTCGTGGTGTTCGCAACCGCGATATTACCTTGAGTTATTAAGAATGCTAGGGATTTTGAGTGGGATTGTGTTGTACGTCGCAAGCGCCTTGCGAGTTTAGAAGTTGCTTCCGCGACTTTCATTGCCCCTTTTGCTGCCGTTTTGGCCAGGCCTGCTACTTTTTATTCAGCCATTGACATTTGTTTTACTTCTCCACATTCTTTCTTTATTGTTAGTAATTCTCCACGAATATCCCCTATATGGGAAATTATTGCCTCAGTGTCCTTCTTACGCTGTTCGTCAGCTTCTTCCTTCTCCTTCTTACGTTGTTTCTCCTCTTCTTCCTTCTCCCTCTTACGCTGTTCGTCAGCTTCTTCCTTCTCCTTCTTACGTTGTTTCTCATCTTCTTCCTTCTCCTTCTTACGTTGTTTCTCCTCTTCTTCCTTCTCCCTCTTATGCTGTTCGTCAGCTTCTTCTTTCATTGATCGTAGGAAGCTCAGTATTGGGTTTACGTCATCTTTTTGATCCTCTTCAAACGTGGGAGATGTAACTCTGGACACCTGGGCGCTAGAGCTCTGACGTGGCCGAGCTAGCCCCTGTCTGCTCTCGTTCGTTTGATTATAAAATTCTGCTACCGTCTCGACCTGTGTGCCTGTCTCTGTTTCATCCTCTACTTCACTATCATAATCACGGCCGCAACGCTGCTCTGAGATCGCGTCCAAATCACCTTCCTCATCAATGACCCTGGCGTCCTGTCCTGCTAAAAATGTGCCCATCTCATCTCTGAACCTATTCCCGTCAGTAAACTGCCCCTTATCCATTATGCTATACTCTTTTGCTTTTAGCTTCGCTCGATAATAGTCGTGCCTTACTTCTCGTTATCATTCATGAAAAACAAATTTATCTAAAATGCACAATAAAATTAACCTACTCCATATATTTTTTACACATAGACATAAAATTTCAACAACACCTCTCCAACGCTGTAATTATACGCACGATTTGTTGTGGTACAGAAACCGCATACAAACCCGACAAAGTGGGATGTGATACGGACACACCATCAAAGGAACACAAAAACAATGAACAAAAGAATATATACACTGAAAACAAAAACTGTAATCATGCGCCGCTTCTTAAAACTAAACGCGGAACTACCAGAATAAAACTTGGGTATTAATCAATTAAAAAATTAAGCGAAAAAAATTCTGAATGTCCCTACTACTAATAATACTTGCTTATCAGCGATTCACAGGAAAGATCTGAGGCTAAGGGTCGCCATTTTATGCGATGTGCCGGGGCTAGCAGTGTATTTAACACTAAATTCTTCTAGAATCTACATATGTAAGTGATGCTCTAAGCCCCCCCCCCCCCTATTCTAACTCCGACTTTTGCTGTTGCACAAGGATTAAAAAAAAATACACGAACTGACTCTAATCAACCCTGCCAGTGGAGTAGAAGAGAGTTTGGCACCTGCAATAATTTAGTTTGATAAATAAGTTAAATAAACGAAGGTTTCATTAACATATTGAGGAATGATAGGGTTGCTCTACCGATTAACAGAATGAAAGTTCTGTCCAAAATAACAATATGATTTATTAAGACTAAACACAAAATAATAAACAAAAACACATGAAACATTTACAATACATCAAATTGGCTCAAATTGGATACTCAAACAAACGCTGTGAATGTGAAGTTGTCCCTAAACTAGATTGTGAGGATTATGACGAAGTGGTATGTGGAGCCAATTCCTTGCAACTCAAATCTTAAGAGAAAACACATAGCCAACCCAACATTAATTGCTGCTACCCAAGACAGAACAAAGTTAGAAAAAGACGAACAGGCGCGCTCTGCTAAGCTCTGATTATCACGTAGGAAAATCCCTGTCTGCCGGTGCTGCGGACATACCTTACCAATCTGTATTCTTAACTGCAAGAACACGATTTGGCGTACCAGAGGCGATGGCTGGTTGCTTCGATGTCCTCGACCGAAAGGCGAGAGCCGACTACCTAGAGCACCCATACAGGCCGAACACACAACATTCCCGCCCCCACGACAGTGGCCGTGGCTAAACGTTCCAATCAGCAACTCGAAAACCGGCGGAAAATTCCACTCTATTGCCAGAGAACTACCATTCCACCAATGGAGATTCTTGGCGCCAATTTCTGCGCTGATTTTGCTACGTCACGGAGCTATGCCCTGAGCAAGCCAATCACAGTTAATATTTTTAGAAAGCGCGGGAATTTTCCCACCACAACTGCCTGGGTACACAAGTCATTCCCACACCTCGCTGGTAGCCCGCCAGAAAGTGTTTTTGCTAAGTTTCTGCGAAGTAACGGAACCTCTAGCCCAGCCGCTACTTCAGACCCCTCCGGGCGTGTCTTTTGACAATGTCGGCGTCTGCAAAGGATTCACTCGTTTTCCTCACACCCGGCGGCTTAACCCTTTCCAGATCAGCATTGCCCGCCTGTCACCGGACCACCCGGGTGATGAGAGACGCTGCGTGGGAAGTCCGCGTGTGAAGGCATAGCGACTTTTCACTGCATGCAATTAGAGAGGAAAATCGTAAGATAGAAATATGAGAGGGGGCTCATGCCACCTCTCAACGCACAAATTCATACGTGTAACATTCTACATCATTGTAAATTCGTGCTGAATTCAATAATCGAATATATTGGCTAATGAGGATTAAATAAAAATTGGTTGGTTGTCGATGGACGTGGAGGGAAAGGGGAGACACAGGTAGCTCTGAAATTTGCCCTGTGCGCTAGTTCCCCAGTTACGCCACTGTTCAGAAAATACTGAATTTTAAACGTCCAACATATACACGTCAGTGATCCTCATAATTTGTTTATTTCCTCGTAATGAATGTGTGACTCATTTCAATAACATGTATCCGACTAGTAGTTACAGTTTTTATGTTATTGTAGAATTGTAATCTGAGTATTGCTTCTAATAATACACGCTTGCTTTGTTTTACTGTTTTGCAGACAAAATACAATTTATAAGATGCAAAACAACACTTAAGGCAGTAAAACATGCATTTTAATCTTCTTTTGTAATGTACACGTATGAGTGCTTTGTTGGCGAAGACCGGCCGCGGTGGCCTTGCGGTTCTAGGCGCTACAGTCTGGAACCGTGGGACTGCTACGGTCGCAGGTTCGAATCCTGCCTCGGGCATGGATGTGTGTTATGTCCTTATGTTAGTTAGGTTTAAGTGGTTCTAAGTTCTAGGGGACTGATGACCTAAGATGTTAAGTTCCATAGTGCTCAGAGCCATTTGAACCATTTTTTTGTTGGCGAAGTTACACTACTCTTATGTTCCTTTACACACTGCTATCGTCGGCTTTACTGTCACTTGCCATCAAGAGCGCCACTTAAGGAGTTTGTAGTCGGGGTGGGGGTGGAGGGGGGGGGGAGGAAGACCTGGGGGCATGGGGTATTTTTAATATTTTGGAAGACGAATGGCGGCCTGCTAGGAGCCATTAAAAAGGTCCAGGTCCGACCCTGTTAAATACTTGCGTAATACCGACTTTTCAGTCATTTTCTTGAAAGAAAAGCATCTGACAGCACTATATTTTTTCCTTACCTGAAAGCCAGGAGCGGTTGGGGATGGCTTGTCGGTAGGTATAGGCGCCCTTGCTTGGAGTAAACATTGAGCAGCTGCTTTAGTATTCCATATTTTGCAACCGACCTACAGTCGCTGTTATGGACGGACTATCAGGGCACATCTCCCAAACTTCTAGCAAAAATACATACGAAGTAGTTTTTAGGGCGTTACTCAGATCAGCCCATTTGAATAGGTCTCTGTTGAGATCCTTATATGGACCTGTTTCTGGCGCATTTGGCATATCTAGCTGCATAGGTTGTAGTCTAGAACTAACTGTAATGGGTATTCAAATTACCCACAAGAGCGCTCCACTTGCAGGCTGAAGGTGACGAGTTTAAACCAGCAGGTGGGGTGCCCGTTCAGTTGTGAAACACAACATGCCGTTGTTGCAATTAACATGTTTCTTCTGAACCGCTCCCAGAACTTGGTGAAAAATGAAAATACATTAACGCCCTTTTAAAATTTCTGCTAATTCTTCTGCTAGCCGTCCACTGGTCTTTTGTTAAACTTACACTTGCTTTTCGTATTTTTTTTTTTTTTTTTTGATGATTCCGAAAACTTTCTCTTCTTGAGTCCGTACACCACCGCCTTGGAGACGGTGTTGAGGTCTAGCTTTACAGCTACAGGTATACTCCGTGAACCACTGTGAAGCGCATGACAGAGGGTACGTCCCACCGTACCAGTTGTTAGGGCTTTTTCCCTTTCCATTCCCGTACGGAGCGCAGGCACCATGACTGTTGAAATGCATCTGTGTGTGCTGCAATTAATCAAATCTTACCCTCACGATCCCTATGGGAGGGATATGCAGAGGGCTGTAGTATATTCCTAGTCTTCATTTAAAGCCGGTTCTTCGAACTTCGTTAGTAGACTTTCTCGAGATAGTTTCCGTCTGTGTTCAAGGGTCTGACAGTTCAGTTCTTTCAGCATGTCAGTGACACTCTCTCACGGGCGAAACGAATCTGTTACTATTCGTGCTGCCCTTCTCTGTATACGTTCAGTATCCCCTTCTAGACCTATTTGGTGCGAGTCCCACACGCTTGCGCAATATTCTAGGATGGATCGCACGAGTGATTTGTTAACTATCTCCTTTGTAGATTGATTGCATTTCGCTAGTATTCCATCAATAAACCCAAGTCTGTGCTTTACCCACGACTGAGCCTATGTGATCGTTCCATTTCATGTCACTACTAAGTAGTACACCCAAGC
This sequence comes from Schistocerca piceifrons, assembly GCF_021461385.2. Classification (NCBI taxonomy): domain Eukaryota; kingdom Metazoa; phylum Arthropoda; class Insecta; order Orthoptera; family Acrididae; genus Schistocerca; species Schistocerca piceifrons. The sequence goes on along the minus strand of NC_060149.1, from coordinate 417,278,650 downwards.
ATTTGTGTGAGTTTACAAATTCCAAGTGTGACTCATTAATGTTATATTGATCGGGCCCAATGTTTTCTCGTTTTGTGAAGGGCACAAATTTGCCAATCATTGCACCACTCTGAAATCTTATCAAGGTCTGGTTGATTATTTGTACAATTATTAACATTTTCCGCAAGATGACTAATATACATTAACTGCAAGAGACCCAGCACACCGCCCTGCGGTACAACCGAAGATACTTTTACATTTTTCAATGACTCTCCAGCCAAGATAACATGCCGTGTCCTCCCTACCATAAAAATCATCAGTCCAGTGATATATTTCGTCTATCGCGTATATTCCGAATATCATGTGTGTCCAGGTACGTGGTTCAATGGGATCCCAACAGTTCGCTAAGCACGTCTTCGTGTTTGGTTCCGAAACTTACTCTGTTCTCTGTAAAATAAAGCTGGTATAACCATATACTGGTTCAAATGGCTCTGAGCACTATGGGACTTAACTTCTAAGGTCATCAGTCCCCTAGAACTTAGAACTACTTAAACCTAACTAACCTAAGGACATCACACACATCCATGCCTGAGGCAGGATTCGAACCTGCGACCGCAGCGGTCGCGCGGTTCCAGACTGTAGCGCCTAGAACCGCTCGGCCACCCGGGCCGGCTAACCATATACTGGCTGCAAGTATAGAGCCTCAACAAGCATCACATGCAGTAGTTCTGGCACGCCCCAGGAGCTACTAATTTACAGTAAGAAAAAGTTGACCTTTACTCGATAGATATACCGTCAAGGATTTCCTCCCGCTCCATTATCTAATTTCTGATGATCTGTGAAACGGGCATCTAACAACGCAGTTATTAGTGTCTCATCTTCATAATTAATGAGAACAAAGTCAGTAGTTTTTTAAACGTAAAGATTAAAATCATATAGCCTCTACAGATCGCATGTGACATCATGCCTTCATTTCAAATGCGCAAAGGTGCCGCGCGCCGCAAGCGTATTCCTTCCTGCGTCAGGACTAGTCATTGAAACGTCGCAATTAACTGTCCCTTACTTTAGGAGCTGGATGTCGACAGAACTATAAATCAAAAGAAGCAGTTGCTTGAGTAGCTTCACTTAAACCCTATCAAGTCCCACAGCGCTGCCAATTTAGATAGTGCTGTGCCTGTAGCTTCATCAGAACTCAGTATCGCCCGTTTCGCAACGTTAGCTTCATCAGTCTAGTCGGCACAGCTAAATTACAGACTTGTCAATTGTAGCGCCAACGTGAAAATGAAGCATTTTATGGTCAATTAGTTAAGTAAACGGGTAAGAATGAGGAAGTGTGGAATACTCAAGTGGCAGATGTTATAATTTGGGAAGCATTTCATTCGCAAAAACTAACTGCACTCAGGGGCGGCTTGAGGTGAGGCTTTTGATGCCTTTTTCAATGAAAATATTGTTTATGTATGGTATACTAGAATACACAAGAATGGATTACGCGTAAACTTGGAAGAGATTAGCTCATTACCACTTTTGAGAGAAATCAAATGTGATTTCACCTGCAAGTAACAGCGCATAAGTTCATTGCTAGACGCAAAAACTTAAACACTTTCATATAATCATAACTGAAATGTGAAGTAACAATCTGTAATGAGAAAAATCAATGTCAACTGTTTTAAACTACTGTCATAAACGGTTGTCATCTATAGGTAGAATTAAAGAAGTGTTCGAAGCGTTTATGGCGTACTCACCTCTCTCTGTATATTTTTTTGTAGGCTTCACTGCAAAGGCACAGAATAGTGATTTATCGAGTGACCTTCTGCTGTTAGTTTCCAATTGGTGCCATGTTGAGGCAATATATAGTCAAGGGAACAACTTAAGTGTACTTAGCTGTAGAGTTAGGCATTTCAAACAAAATCTGAACTGAAACTTCCTGACAGATTAAAACTTTGTGCCGCACCGAGACTCGAACTCGGAACCTTTGCCCTTCGTGGGCAAGTGCTCTACCAACTGAGCTACCCATGCACGACTCACGTCCTGTCCTCACAGCTTCATTTCTGCCAGTACCTCGTCTCCTACCTTCCAAACTTTACAGAAGCTCTCCTGCGAAGCTCCTCGTTCGCAGCAGAGCTCATTCTGGAAACATCTGAACTGACATTGATATGCTATGTTACATGCGCACGAGTGTGTCGCATGAAGACAATGACTTCACCCTTTGCAGCAGTGAAGACACATGAGGACGATTAAGGATTATTGCTGGCCAACAAGACAATGAAGCATTTTATGGTCAATTGGTTAGGTAAACACGTAAGAATGAGGATCAGTGGAATGAATACTCAAGTTGCAGACGTTATAATTTGGGAAGCATTTCATTCGCAATAACCAGCTGCCCTCAGGGGCGACTTAAAGTATTGGGCACCATTAAAAATAGGATTTAGAAACAAAGTAGATACGAAATGCGAGTGCAGACACCATGGAAGCTATATTATTGGCAAATGTTTTCTGACAATGCGCTCTGCTGCCAAATCACAGCTCACTGATTATGTTCATACCCCTGCGCTAATTTGAAGTCTTTTACGAAGAGAACCAAAGGGATTCACATTCGAGAGCAATGCAATTTCATTCCTTAACGAACGAGGGTTACATCAATGGACTTGTACATCGGAGAGCAAAACTTAAGGACGAAAGTAATTTTCGCAGATGTGTGACTGCCAAGTAACATAACTCGATGATACTTGGACCATATGTAGAAAAACTGCTGCAGTATAGGACGGAGGGTAAGTGAAAGAAATACGCAATGAGATGAACAGAAATGACACTTTTATTCAAAGACAATAATTACACTGAAGTTACCGCGATTTATAATGGATCCCTGGACATCACAAAAGGCGGCACATGTTTCTTAATTCGGTGTGTGATCACCACGGACGACATTGCATTCTCTGCGAAGTGCCCCAATGCTGGCCACAAACTGGTAACGAGTTTTTGTGCCAGAGCGTTCCATTCCTGCCCCAGTGCAGCTGACAGCTGCTGCATGGTCGTTGGTGCATGTGGACGTGCTGCAATGCGTATCTCCAACACATCTCGCACAAGGTCGATAGGATTTAAGTCGGAGGAACGGTCAGGCCAGTCCATTCGCCGAATATCTTCAAGTTTCAAGAGCTCCTCCACCTGCGCAGTTTGATACAGTTGCGCATTTTAATCCCTGAAATTGAAGTCAGGGCCAAATACACTCCTAAAAAGACGCACATGTGGAAGGAGTACAGTGTCACAACAACGCTGAGCTCTGTGTGTACCGTCTTCAAAGATTTGGTCAGTATATCCACGCAACATTATGCCTCCTCACACCATTCCAACTGGACCACCAAAACGATAATGTTCGACAAAGTTCCTGTGTGCAATGCGTGTTCCCCCCTGTCGCTATACAAGGGTACTACAAATTAACAACTTCCACGTTTGCATGAAGTGAGGTGTGGAAATCATAGAATATTTAAATGAGCATCGGACGCAGATTTGGACTCCAGTCCTCCCGTATACGAGTAGAGTGTTTAAACCAATGCGCTAGTCTGCTCCATCATTGCAATAGCACCCACTATCTCAGCAAATTGTGGATGACAAAGTCTTACTCTTCCCTCAGAGCAATGCCGGTGCTATACCCCAACGAGACAACGCATAAATACAGAATTTAGAGCTTATCGCAATACTGCAGCACAAATTTGTACGTCGCACACATGGTAAAATGACCACTCTAGGCGGCCAAAATTCAAATATGTTAAATAATATGTGCATTTATACTTAGAAAGGCTTCTGACTTTAGGGTTGATGTGCATTCAGACTTGACAAGATTCTGAAAGTACCTACCAACCTAAAAGGTGATTTATAGGTAGCTAAAAATGAAAAAGTAGAATGAAAATCAAATTAGTTTATTTTACTTAAAGTTTACAGACAGTAAGACAGTATCTGTCATCATAACCATCCATTGTTCCGTCGTCGTCGTCGTCGTCGTCGTCGTCATCATCATCATCATCATCATCCATTGTTTCTTCGTCACCATTATGTTCAAGCATTTTCACAACAGGTTCTTTTAACATTAACAGTACCTCCTTAGGAAAGGGTTTTCTTTGGCTAATGTGCCTTCTCCTCGTGGACGCAATAATAGGATCTGAAGCTGTCAGCATCCAGTGGACAATATCCGTATTGGTACGTATTCTTGGAGTTTGCCTTGCATGGAAAAGTCTTAAACCTTTATATTCTTTCTGACTAGATTCCAAGACATCTTCTGAAAAAAGCCCCACAGACAAAAGTAATTCCTTTATTATGTCTGCACCATGTATTAGCAGCTTGTGCACAGATGCACTCATTTTGTACCACTTGTATGTTTCTAAACAGATTTTTGCTGTTTCGAGGCAATAATTTTTAAAATTACTGTAATTAACATTAAATCCGCAAGACAAAACGCTTATGATGTTTGCAGATCTTAGTATAATTTCGGGCTCTAGACCTGTTATAGTCGCAGATTTCGTGAGTTCTGCAAAAAATTTTCTTGCCGTATTCCCGTCATTGGAGTTACCTCAACCTTGAATGGGCTGGTCTACCTCTAATCCCATTTCACGATAGAATTTAGTGGTTATTTCTTCTTTTCTTCTTTTTATATTTTCTTTGGCTTCTTTACTTCTTGCTTGCCACTGCTTCTGTTACAATTTATATGATATATGTAACAAGTACTCGTAACATCTAAGGTATGAGTGTAAAACAGATATCCCAAACTTAAATGAACTAGTCGTAGAATATTGTTTTTGCAAAAGTAAGTCAAGGTTGTTGAGTTCTTTGGGTGTTGCCTTGTACACATTACACGCTTATGTTGACGAAGTGTCTGTGAGCACATTACACGTTTTTACGTCCACCATTGTACACACAGTACGACGTTTAAATGTGTAAGATTTATCCCCAAGGGTCACCTCAGTAGGCTGAAAACTTGATATTTGTTCCTCAATTCCTTCGTAATGGAGTTTTACTGGTTCCTTTGTCTCCTTTTCAATCTGCATCCGAGTGATGCGATTATACACTCCTGGAAATTGAAATAAGAACACCGTGAATTCATTGTCCCAGGAAGGGGAAACTTTATTGACACATTCCTGGGGTCAGATACATCACATGATCACACTGACAGAACCACAGGCACATAGACACAGGCAACAGAGCATGCACAATGTCGGCACTAGTACAGTGTATATCCACCTTTCGCAGCAATGCAGGCTGCTATTCTCCCATGGAGACGATCGTAGAGATGCTGGATGTAGTCCTGTGGAACGGCTTGCCATGCCATTTCCACCTGGCGCCTCAGTTGACCAGCGTTCGTGCTGGACGTGCAGACCGCGTGAGATGACGCTTCATCCAGTCCCAAACATGCTCAATGGGGGACAGATCCGGAGATCTTGCTGGCCAGGGTAGTTGACTTACACCTTCTAGAGCACGTTGGGTGGCACGGGATACATGCGGACGTGCATTGTCCTGTTGGAACAGCAAGTTCCCTTGCCGGTCTAGGAATGGTAGAACGATGGGTTCGATGACGGTTTGGATGTACCGTGCACTATTCAGTGTCCCCTCGACGATCACCAGTGGTGTACGGCCAGTGTAGGAGATCGCTCCCCACACCATGATGCCGGGTGTTGGCCCTGTGTGCCTCGGTCGTATGCAGTCCTGATTGTGGCGCTCACCTGCACGGCGCCAAACACGCATACGACCATCATTGGCACCAAGGCAGAAGCGACTCTCATCGCTGAAGACGACACGTCTCCATTCGTCCCTCCATTCACGCCTGTCGCGACACCACTGGAGGCGGGCTGCACGATGTTGGGCCGTGAGCGGAAGACGGCCTAACGGTGTGCGGGACCGTAGCCCACCTTCATGGAGACGGTTGCGAATGGTCCTCGCCGATACCCCAGGAGCAACAGTGTCCCTAATTTGCTGGGAAGTGGCGGTGCGGTCCCCTACGGCACTGCGTAGGATCCTACGGTCTTGGCGTGCATCCGTGCGTCGCTGCGGTCCGGTCCCAGGTCGACGGGCACGTGCACCTTCCGCCGACCACTGGCGACAACATCGATGTACTGTGGAGACCTCACGCCCCACGTGTAGAGCAATTCGGCGGTACGTCCACCCGGCCTCCCGCATGCCCACTATACGCCCTCGCTCAAAGTCCGTCAACTGCACATACGGTTCACGTCCACGCTGTCGCGGCATGCTACCAGTGTTAAAGACTGCGATGGAGCTCCGTATGCCACGGCAAACTGGCTGACACTGACGGCGGCGGTGCACAAATGCTACGCAGCTAGCGCCATTCGACGGCCAACACCGCGGTTCCTGGTGTGTCCGCTGTGCCGTGCGTGTGATCATTGCTTGTACAGCCCTCTCGCAGTGTCCGGAGCAAGTATGGTGGGTCTGACACACCGGTGTCAATGTGTTCTTTTTTCCATTTCCAGGAGTGTATCTCGACGAAGAAGGACTCGGGTTTTGCCAGAAAATCTGTTTACCATTCGTTGTGACCTCTGACATTTGCAATGGAACTATAGTACATAAAATTATGTCAGTATCTCCATACAGTGAGTTGTTGACAACACATTGTTTGTAAATGAGATGTCCACCACTTCCGTCAAGGCCCCACTTGTAGATGACTTCAATCGCTGAGTTTGCAGTGTGATCGTGTTGTAACAGAAGTACATCCTGTTGTACATGAGCAAGTCTTTTGATTGTGTGGTCCAAAATATCTTGAACTGCAATTTGCACTTCGGTCTCCGTGATTGTTATGTTACTCGGGTAACATTGCTTCTTTGTTTGTGCTACGACATTATAAGACGGATAGATGTTCGCGCCTCGAGATTTCACCCCTTTTTGCCAATGAATATAATCTTCTTTTCCCATGTCAGAGTCAATAATGAGCGCCAAGTCTTCTTCGGGTGAATAAGGCTTCATAAGCGAATATGATATCTTTTCGTGAATGTGTTTCACGCGTTCGTATGTGCTTGTGGTTAGGGCTAAGTTTACTATTTGTGCAGCTGTTCTTCTTCCACTCTTCTGAAGGCTGCTTTGAGCAGCAGTACACAAAGGCTCTGGGGTTGACTCAGCAATAATTGATTGCACTATTCTTCGTTCTGATCGTTGAGAGCTCTCTTAAAAAAATTTTGCAGGTCTTCCTCTGGGTTTTTTCACTTGTAAATCTTCGTTTGTGGTTGTAGTGCTTAGAGCTGGCCAGACCAAGTCCTTTTTCAACCATTCTGAATTGGATTTGGTAAATCTTCCCATATTCCAATCGGATTTTTTCCACTTTTGTAGCAATTTTGAGACAAACACTTTTAAAATTGACTTAGTTTTACATACACTGTCTTTTGACTGTTTATATTCACTAAATTTATCCAATATGTGAGTCGTTAATCGTTCAAGACACGTAGACTGCGATTGTTTGTAAAAGTTCTCCTTTTTTAACACTGAAACTAGATCTATTTTCCTCATATTTAATTCCGAGTGACCTGGTCCACGACGACTACCTGTAATGAAAAGAGTCTGGTGTCACAATGCGTTGTTTTGAGTTCCTAGAATTTACAATGCTAATAGTCAACAAATGCACAAGTGTAAATATTTCGGACAGAAAGCGGTACTAAGCGGAACTTTTTTTGGAAGTCTAATGAAAAATATTTTTCATAAAATCGTCATTTACTATTAACAAGGTTAAAAAATGAATTGTAACGTTGCCTATTTAATGAATACATCCGTGGCTTCCACCTCCATGATAAATATTAAGATTTTCGCATGAGATGATCAAAAAATTCCCGTTATAATACTTTCGAGTTTAGAATACAACTTGCCTGTCAGACCCTCACACGCCTTTATTATCAACATAACTAAGGATACTTTACGGCAGTGCGATGGACCAGTTATCTGAGGTGAAGAATACAAGGACGTTTAGACCTAATCTATAAGGGTGAAAATCGATTTTTGGCTGCTTAAAGTGGCCATTTTGCCGTGTGTGCGTCGGACAGCCCAATTTCCAGGCATCTTGTTAACCTGAAACGCATGTCTGCCCGATCTAAAAGATTGTCCGCAAGAGCTCACTGGTCCAAGATAGAAGAAGTCTGCCCTTTAATATAGCAGAAACGAATAAGGAACGTCTTTGCTTCGATGTCATGTCGCACAGAAGCACATATTCCAGCTTGTGATAGCTTCACGATGATTGATTTTACGGCAGTGCTAGTCTTTTTCTTGTCTGTCTTTACTCGTTTCCTTATTTTACCATTTTGCACACAGCAGTCAGACAAATCTCCGTATCCGCATCCAGTGACGTCCCTGGGCTGAAAGGATGACACGGCGGCCGAACGGTACCTTTGGGCATTGCGAAGCCTGTTCAGACAGAGTTTAGTTCTTTTTAGTCAGACAAATAGTGTAAACAATCATGTTAATGTGCTTTATGACTTCCTTTGGCATCCAAAATGGATTGAATCCTCATGGAAATCAGTGTGTATACAACGTGGATGGTGATCAAAGGCATTTTATATTTCTGCTCACATGTTATATCATCCGAATATTCATCACAGTAACTTATACACATTGTATTGTATTGTACTGTATGTTGACCGGGGGCCTAGAAACAACGGAGAGGCTCCGTCCCCGCCGCAGCCGCAGTGGTCCACAACCCCACGACGACTTAACGCAGTCCACTTCACCCCGGTGGACCCCCCAGGGAACGTGTCACACCAGACGAGTGTAGCCCCTATGTTTGCGTGGTAGAGTAATGGTGGTGTACGCGTGCGTGGAGAACTTGTTTGCGCAGCCATCGCCGACATAGTGTAACTGAGGCGGGATAAGGGGAACCAGCCCGCATTCGCCGAGGCAGATGGAAAACCGCCTAAAAACCATCGACAGACTGGCCGGCTCACCGGACCTCGACACAAGTCCGCCGGGGACCAGGCGCTCCTTCCCATTCCGGGAAGCCGTGCGTTAGACCGCAGGGCTAACCGGGCGGGCAACTTATACACATTACTATCATCGTTGCCTTTCTTTTCATTGTTACCATAGGAGTTCCTAAAACTATTACAAGACCCCATCATACTTGTTTGTACATTCCCTCTGGCTTATTCCATATGTAAATACGTCTCGCGAAAGGGAACAGCACAAAAGTAGAGTCGTCGAACCACATGTGATGTTTCCATTGGTCGGAAGTCTAGGGTTTGTGTTCACTGCACCACACAAATATCTTCTTAGCATTTACTCGACTTATGTAGTGGTTGCCAATAACGAATGTTTTGTTTACGTCGCGCCAGTTTCACTGTTTTCATTGGTACCGTGCTTTCTTCACACATTTCATCGGCAGTGATCTTCTCGCTAGAGGTAACAAACCTCTTTAATGTTCTCCTAACTTCTGTCTCGTCTTTGATTGTTTTTACTTTCTTATGTTTAGCAAACGAAGTGCTTCTATGTTTGCACGCAGCTCCACGTACACCTAATGAGTACGCCGCCGTTGTCTCCGATGTCCCAAGAGGCGCCAACATCTTGTCTTTGTTGAGAGTCAGTCTGTGCTGCAGTAGATCAACACCACACCACAATCAGCACAAAAAAGGGAAGGGATAACGTCACTAAAATGGCTCTGAGCACTATGGGACTTAACTACTGAGGTCATCAGTCCCCTAGAAATTAGAACAACTTAAACCTAACTAACCTAAGGACATCACTCACATCCATGCCCGAGGCAGGATTCGAACCTGCGACCGTAGCGGTCACGCGGTTCCAAACTGACGCGCTTAGAACCGCACGGCCACACCAGCCGGCGCGATAACGTCACTGTATTACACACAACAACTGAGGACTTTATAGCGGGATGTTCACATTATCTTAGGCAAACCCTACACATGTTACGAGCGCAGTCCTGAAGGTTCTTCGATTATGTTTAATTTTCTGTCCACGACCGTAATATTTCTCTTCAACAGGCAGGTTACGTCCAGTTTTCTATATTTATACTACTGTGGAACACTGTAACATTATTAGTGCATAGGAACAAAGTGAAATATAAGAGACAAGGAATTCACTCGAAAAAAAAAAAAAAAAAAAAAAGAGCGTCCGCAGCTTCCTTTGCATTTGCAGCACTCTCAAAATTGTTGTGTTTAGAATATAAAAAGATAGATATTGTGAATGTTGTCACGAAGCATAATACTAGACTACTGGATATACGGCCAACATGTTACGTAAAGCACAGTTTTTTTCTTATAAACTCAAACATGTTTCAGCACCTTCGTCTGCCAGTTACGCAAAACACTGTTTTTTCGTATAGTCCCAAACACGTTTGAGCACCTTTGCGCCATCCTCAATGGGTTTTCTTTACTTAAATCCTAATTTTACATTATAGGGTTATGCAAGACCGCTCTGCACATTGTCTTGTACTGGTAGCTGTAAACTTAAGATTTAAATAAAGAAAACTCAAATAGGATGGCGCAGAGGTGCTCGAACATTTTTGGGTCTAAATGAAAAAAACAGTGTCTTGCATAACTGGCGGACCTAAAATCCAGTAATTTTTATTTGCAAACATAGCCAACGTGAGAGCAGCCCTAGTGATAAATAAGACTAGATTATTTCGCGAGGACGTATGAGATAAACACTAAATTAAGCGAACAATCAGAAGAAATTTCAAATAGAAAATAATTCATACGGACAACAGCGTATGTATTCTGGGTTTACAAAGAAAAAACAAGTTATGTAAATTTAAGGTCGAAGAGGGAGAAAGGAAAGGAAAAAATCGATGATATCATCTGCATCGGGTTCAAATGGCTCTGAGCACTATGGGACTTAACATCTGTGGTCATCAGTCCCCTAGAACTTAGAACTACTTAAACCTAACTAACCTAAGGACATCACACACATCCATGCCCGAGGCAGGATTCGAACCTGCGACCGTAGCAGTCGCGCGGTTCCGGACTGCGCGCCTAGAACCGCTAGACCACCGCGGCCGGCTGCTGCATCGGGACTAATGTAGAATCAGCGGCGACGTGTGAAAATGTGTGCCGAACCCGGAAACTTTTGCTAACTGTATTATGTAAATTGAAGTTGGAGGTGGGAGAAAGGAAAGGAAAGAGAATGAATTGATAATATCAGCTGCATCGGGACGTTATGCGGAAAGAGCTGTGACGAGTGTAAATGTGTGTAGGACGGGGACTCGAACTCGGGATCTCTTGCTTACGCATTGATATAAAAATGATGTGTTTCCTGAAGCCACGCAGACTGGCTGTCGGAACTAAATGTTTGGCTACCTTGTGATATATTTCGGAGTAAAATTGTTGAATTCTGTTTGCTATTGTACATGTCCATATTCGTCCAATTATGGGAGAAAATTAGGTTTTCCGCTATATTGCACTGTGCCTTTGTTGTTCCGTATGTGGTTGTGGACTTGGTATAGCGGTCAGTGAAGTTCATAGTGTACGCTGCACCGCACTCTATTATAGATACAGTGATACCTGCCTTACGAGCTGGATCCTCCGAACTGTTGCGTAATAAATATAAACAGAAGGCAATTGAGGATGAGAGCTATCATGAGCTGTGTACAAAATGTATAAAAACTCGTGTAGTTAGCAACCAATATCAATAATATATAAAAATTAAAGACCAAGTTAGTTACGCGTGATGAAAATTATTGTGACAATCAGCATTTGAAATAGAATGTCGATTTTCTGCGCCGGCCGCTGTGGCCGAGCGCTTCTAGGCGCTTCAGTCTGGAACCGCGTGACCGCTACGGCCACAGGTTCGAATCTTGCCTCGGGCATGGGTGTGTGTGATGTCCTTATTTTAGTTAGGTTTAAGTAGTTCTAAGTTCTAGGAGACTGATGCCCTCAGATGTTAAGTCCCATAGTGCTCAGAGCCATTTGAACCATTTTTCAATTATCTGCGAGATTGTGTCTAAATATGTATAATTGCATATGTAAGTAGTGACCCCTCTGTGTTTTATCCGTGGATTTTAATTTTAATTTTATTCTGGATTTTGTGGAAGAAGTTGCGTTATAACTTAGATGGGTAGCGCTTGTTTCTTTGTATGGTGTGAAATTGCCTATTTACTACTGCACTAGGTGGTGTTTTGGAGATAGTGTTTGTGCCGATGGATTTCGATTCTGCGTGTTTAAGAGGATTTGAATGTTGTGATGCTGTGTTGTGCACCGTTACATTGTGGACTGACTAACTAATTAGTTGGCGGGACTTAACCGAAATTTTACCAACGTTCACGTGATTACCGCACAGGCTTCAAAACCAAGTAAGTGGAATATCTGAAAACGGATTTATTAGCTCGAGACGTCTAAACACGAAATAGATCAGAGTGAAAAACTTCTTGGGCTGAAAATAAAGACATTTTCTTGTTTAAAAACGCATACTTTTAAGATGTAGTCTTGCTTTAGGTCAGTGCGCTTTATTCGGCGTTTTGCGAATAAATTTATTTCATTCTTAAACTGTGATTTTCGAAACTCTACAATATATCCATCCATGGCAGCCGCAAGATATTCATCGAATTGGAAACATTTTGCAGCTGCACACTTTTCCGGGGAGGTACAGATAGATGCCAGAGGGCGTCAAACTAATAAACAATGTGGATGTTACTACAATTGGCAATTCAGATTCTTCACTTCCCCCACCAACCTCGTCTGTGCTCATCTGCATTGTCCTGTTGAACAGAAAATTCTCTTTAGAATTTTAGGCCTATTCTCACGTATTTATTACTACATTTGTTCAGAGGATCTGCGTATTAATCGACAGCTGTTGTTTTACCGTTTTTAAGTAATCAATGAGAAGAATTCATTCTGCATCCCAGAGCACACTATCCATAATATTCTCGTAAAATGAAATTGATTACGGCTACCTCAATGCAAGACCAGCAGCTGCCACTGCTTTGGTTGCTGCCTCGTTTCTGACGTGGTTTGGTGGACCTCAAGAAGCAATCGGAACATGCGCCACACGTTGCTGAGAAATCAATTTTCATCTTTTCTTCGAGTCAGCATTTAGTGTATTCACTATCCTTTTTTCTTCAAAGCTTTGTCACAGTTAACCATTTTTGTGAATTGTAGCGCACTAAGCATACTCATTCCTGTGATGCGCCAACAGCCCCTGTTGTTCCATACTCATTCGATCGCCGATCGTCCAATGTTATACGGTGCACTGGCTCCAAGTTTTCATCTGTGTTTGCAGTTTGCGGCTGTCCTTAACGTGGATCACCTTCGAGAGATGTTCGGTTTCGTTTGAATACAGCGATACACTTCTAAACATTTGAACGCTTTATGAACCGTTATTATCTCTGGGTGGTTGGCGATAATCCGTCGGAGAAAAGAATAGTATGACGACACGGTGTTCCACTTTATCCATCTGACTGAAACACACAGCTGCGTTACGTCAAGAAGCCGTGTGAGCCAATTATTCCGCAGATAACGTGAACACTTGACCCCCATTACTGCGCACCATGTAACGAACATTTTAGCAGCCGTCTCTGAACATCTTATTCTCACATATTGCGTTTCGTCTTTTCTTTCCGTTTCCGCAAGAGAAAGCGAGAGTATTTGGACTGAGGACGCGGTGGAATTCCCTCGGCTGGCAGCAAGGCGAGAGCGTTGGCAGAGCCGCCGCTTCCAGGAAGGCAGCAGCAAAAACGCGCAGCCAGCTGTGTTTGCTCGCCGCCTCATCACCACTGCGCTTTGTCTCGTCGTGCCGCGTCTGCGAATCCTTCCCACCAGAACACCGGCTAAGTTCCAACTGTGCCAAAATCAAATTTGTGCCCGTAATATCAGCAATGTCTACACCATCAGTTTTTACTACAAGGTAGCGCAAGAAATGTCGCTTGACTTGTTTTATGAATTAGACTTTCATTTTTGGCACAACCTACACAGAATTTATAATGAAATTAATAACTGCCGCATAGGAGCCGTATGATCTTCGTTTCATCTCACACGTTCTTGAAACAGCCATATGTTCATTGTTTCATACTGGTGATGATACTCCCATACAAATTTCCGGAAATCGCGTGCCATAGCTCGACAGTGACGGCAGTGGTTTGCACAGAATTTGGTATACAGGGTATACAGGGTGATTAAAAACTCGACGGAAAACTTCAGAAATGGATTTCTTATATAATAATAAGAAAAAAAAGGGCTTTGTCAACGTGGGTCCGAAAATACGTAGTTACCGAGTTATTCGAGCTCATTCGCAGATGATTCTGTGATGATGTTACAAACTTTCAGGCATGGATAAAGAGAAGGATAAATGTATAAGTAGGTAAGGGACCGTGGTTCGGAAACAATCGAGTCGAAAGTTAAAGCGAAAACCTTTCTTATACCTCTGACAGCAAACACACAGCAAACTCTTTGCCTTCCACATTTTTAGAGGCGGTAATATGGACCAAAACAAGGAAAAAATGTCCAGTAAACACAACTGCATACCTTAAGAGCTATGAGAACTTTTTCATGTGTTCTACTGTGAAACACATCTCTTCTACTGAACAAGTGCTCATTGCTCTTCAGGTATGCGTTTTAGAGCTCATGTTTATTAGACAATTTTGTTTTGTTTTGGTCTGTTCTATTTCCTCCCAAAATATGGAAAGCAAAGAGCTTGCCGTACAAGAGTCAAATGTCATAGGTATCAGAACAATTTTCGGTTATAACGCTCCACTCGGTCCTTTCCGGAACAGGATCCGTTGCCACAAATTGACTTGTTTGTCCTTCTCCACCGCCCTGAAAGTCTGTAACATCAGCAAGGAGTCATCGCCGCGCCGGATTATCCGAGCTGTCTCAGGCGCTGCAGTCGTGGCCTGTGCGGCTGGTCCCGGCGGAGTTTCGAGTCCTCCCTCGGGCATGGGGGTGTGTGTTTGTCCTTAGGATAATTTAGGTTAAGTAGTGTGTAAGCTTAGGGACTGATGACCTTAGTACACTACTGGCCATTAAAATTGCTACACCAAGAAGAAATGCAGATGATAAACGGGTATTCATTGGACAAATATATTATACTAGAACTGCCATGTGATTACATTTTCACGCAATTTGGGTGCATAGATCCTTAGAAATCAGTACCCAGAACAACCACCTCTCGCCGTAATAACGGCCTTGATACGCCTGGGCATTGAGTCAAACAGAGCTTGGATGGCGGGTACAGGTACAGCTGCCTATGTAGCTTCAACACGATACACAGTTCATCAAGAGTAGTGACTGGCGTATTGTGACGAGGCAGTTGCTCGGCCACCATTGACCAGACGTTTACAGTTGGTGAGAGATCTGGAGAATGTGCTGGTCACGGCAGCAGTCGAACATTTTCTGTATCCAGAAAGGCCAGTACAGGACCTGCAACATGCGGTCGTGCATTATCCTGCTGAAATGTAGAGTTTCGCAGGGATCGAATGAAGGGTAGAGCTACGGGTCGTAACACATCTGAAATGTAACGTCCACTATTCAAAGTGCTGTCAATGCAAACAAGAGGTGACCGAGACGTGTAACCAATGGCACCCCATACCATCACGCCGGGTGATACGCCAGTATGGCGATGATGAATACACGCTTCCAACGTGCGTTCACCGCGATGTCGCCAAACACGGATGCGACTATCATGATGCTGTAAACAGAACCTGGATCCATCCGAAAAAATGACGTTTTGCCATTCGTGCACCCAGGTTCGTCGTTGAGTACACCATCGCAGGCGCTCCTGTCTGTGATGCAGCGTCAAGGGTAACCGCAGCCATGGTCTCCGAGCTGATAGTTCATGCTGCTGCAAACGTCGTCGAACTGTTCGTGCAGATGGTTGTTGTCTTGCAAACGTCCCCATCTGTTGACTCAGGGATCGAGACGTGGCTGCACGATCCATGCGGATAAGATGCCTGTCATCTCGACTGCTAGTGATACGAGGCCGTTGGGATCGAGCACGGCGTTCCGTATTACCCTCCTGAACCCATCGATTCCATATTCTGCTAACAGTCATTGGATCTCGACCAACGCGACCAGCAATGTCGCGATTCGATAAACCGCAATCGCGATAGGCTACAATCCGACCTTAACCAAAGTCGGAAACGTGATGGTACGCATTTCTCCTCCTTACACGAGGCATCACAACAACGTTTCACCAGGCAACGCCTGTCAACGGCTGTTTGTGTGTAAGAAATCGGTTGGAAACTTTCCTTATGTCAGCACGTTGTAGACGTCGGCACCGGCGCCAACCTTGTGTGAATGCTCTGAAAAGCTAATCATTTGCATATCACAGCATCTTCTTCCTGTCGGTTAAATTTCGCGTCTGTAGCACGTCATCTTCGTAGTGTAGCAATTTTAATGGCCAGTAGTGTAGTTAAGTCCCATAAGATTTCACACACATTTGAACATTTTTGAACAAGGAGTCATCCTGTATATCTAAATCTACATTCTTCGTCAGCATGCACTGCGTAACAGTAACATTCTCGAATAACTCGCGTAACTGTGCGTTTTCGGATCCATGTTGACATAGGCGTTGTCTCTTCTTGTTATATGAGGATCCCATTTCTGAAGTTTTGCCGTCGAGTTTTGAAATACCCTGTATATTTTCTTTGTGGAAGAAGACTCATGTGTTCATATTGAAGCTGAAGGGTGGCCAGTTTTGGCCGACTTCATGACGGAATTCTGTCGTGCTGGAAATAAGTTACTAAGTTGGCAGCGAAGGGAGATCCTTGTTCATGACTGATTCTTCTTGACGATTTACTTGGGCTTCTAGTTAAAGTCTGTTGTATGGCTTGGTACGAGAACAGTGGCAGCATGTGGCTGCTTAACTACAAAAAGACCTACTAAGCTCAAACTGGTATCCAGCGCGCTTGGTAATTTGCACGCGAACGCCTTTGTATCACTAACAAGCTTTTCCTCCGAGAGTAGCAGCGCAACGTTCATGTTCTTGCTGTCATTACAAACTAATACGTTATACACATAGTGCTATCGAGTTTAATTTCCATAAACATGCAGGCACAACTTGAAAGGCACAGCATTATTTTAAAAATGAACTCTTACTCTACCCTGCATTTCTTGTAAGTGATTAGCGGGGGTACATCGTACTACTGCTTTCCTTATTCTATTTCCGAATGTAGCCTAGGGAAAAAGGCCAGTGTCCATGTCTACATTCACAAAATAACATCCTTTTTATTGGCCTTGTGATCGTTGTGTGAAATGTAAAATGGAAGCAGCAGAATTATTGTAAGTCTTTTAGTCTTAGGGACCAATGGCTCTGAGAACTATGGGACTTAACAGCAATGGTCATCAGTCCCCTAGAACTTAGAACTACTTAAACCTAACTAAACTAAGGACATCACACAACACCCAGTCATCTCGGGGCAGAGAAAATCCCACCGGGAATCGAACCCGGGAACCCGGGCGCGGGGAGCGAGAACGCTACCGCACGACCACGAGCTGCGGACTTAGTCTTAGGGATCGACATGATTCTGAAACTATGGATAGGTGAACTGATGGTGTTAAATCAAACAGTTATTACAATTTCTATCTTTTCGAATTTCCTTTGTTTAAACGGATGGCACAAAGTTTCGAGTACGTACAGAGATAACATATTACCACCAGCTATTTGACACCCAATGCTTGTCAAAGGCTTCGTGAAACTTCTTCATGCATTGCTGTCTTCATATATATAAAGAAGCCACTTACTTATTGCACCATTACGCGTTTAGATGGTTCACACCATGATTTTCAGGTGGAGAATTATATATTTACATTCTTGGCGTTAGCACAGATTACAGATGCCTTCTCATAGCAGCAAGCCAAGCGAAAAACAGATTATGTTTCGTTTTTTGCTGCTGATGTTGTTTTTTCGGGAACAGTACTGCTGAAATTTAAAAAAAATTGTAGAAGAGCTACGTGTAATTACGAAAACCCGAAGGTTAAACTGTTGAAACTATCCCCAGTGTTAATGTTGGCAAAGAATACTAGAAATATGGATTTACCCGAAGTATGGAGCGTTTTGTGTTTTACTTTACTTCTAAGTAAACATTGCAGTTGTAAAATTTATATTTTTAATTTTAGCAGTGCTGAGAAATTTAAATATGTTCTCACTTGCAGCATATTGGATGGCAGAAGGCAGCAACACGCTATGATTCAACGAAATTACGAAACCGTCAAAGATGCACAGATGTTTCTTTTTGCTTAAATTGAGACCAGTTTCGGACCTTAGTTCATTATAAAGCCATCCACATAAGTGCAGCCGTAATATATGTATGTTGGCCACATTGCTTGTGTGAGTGGCAAAGTGCGATGTGAAATTTGCATACGGCAGTCCAGTCTACGTGCAGCAAAACCAGATCCGAAACTCGTCGCCATTTAAATAAAAGCAAACTTCTGTGCAACTTTGACGGCTTCGTAATTTCACTGGATTTAAATGTGTAATTCCCCATCTGAAGATGATGGCGTAAAACAGTTAGGCTACATTTCATTTTCATTTAAGTCATAATTTTGTCTTCCACTCCACTGTTTTCCCTCATCAGTTTAACTGTTTTTACTGTCTCTTCTACTAATTTCCAACATACATCTCTCCACTGATCACTGAAAAATCCACAGTTTATGTATGGTTTATGCTTTGAAAGTGCGGCATAAATCAAACTGGTAATTCATATCGATTTTAATATTTCCGTCTCAAACACTGATAGCTTTGTTTTGAAAATTCTTTTTAGTTTAGCAAAATCTCTTTTGCTTATTCTTTTTGTTGGCCAGTCTTTCTTTCAACTGCTCTCCATAAAAACTTACCAACTGTTTTTTTTTATTTTGATTATGCATTATTTTAGTCGTTTCATATTTGGTTTTGAGGTTTACTTTCAGACATGCTCTATTAAGTTCCTCGGATGCATATAGCACAATGTCATAGGTTAAAACAGCAGTTTGAGATATATTCAATTACATTTATTCTTCCGTTTTCTCAGTTTAGGGATCTGAAAGCCGGCCGCTGTGGCCGAGCGGTTCTAGGCGCTTGAGTCTACAACCGCGAGACCGCTATAGTCGGAGGTTCGAATCCTGTCTCGCGCATGGATGTGTGTGATGTCCTTAGGTTAGTTAGGTTTAAGTAGTTCTAAGTTGTAGGGGACTGATGACCTCAGATGTTAAGTCCCATAGTGCTCAGAGCCATTTGAACCATTTGGATCTGAAAGCTTCTTCCAGGATCGCTGAAAGTTGCTTCGTTGATATTAAATCTCCTTGCCTGGACGCTCTTTCAGTTTCGAATTTACCGCTTTCCTTATGAATCCTATTGTAAACTAACAAATATCTGTGAATGAAAGGGTGACATCCAGTCTCGTGTAAACGTTTCTATTTACCGCCCCTTTGGCGTTTTGAATATGAGTTTCACTGGGTGTTTACTGAAGTAGCTTTTTGCTTTAACCTCGTAATTTTTAAGTTACTTCGTCTGAAACATTAGCACTCAGGAAAATCCGGGGTTAACACTGGGAATCGATCCCGGTACCTCGCCCTAAATAACCATCGATGTTAGGTATTAGACCAAGCAACGATTTCCCAAAATATTCCCAGCAACCCGATTTCTGCCATTCTTCCTGCCTAAAGCTAATTAATGTCTCTCAATTCCCACCATCACGTGACCTACACATATTCAATCTATGAGACATAGTCGAGAGACGGCTGCCATTACTTATTTTATCGAGTACTGCACGCATTTTTCCTCCCGTTGATTGTTTTTTTGTATACTTATCTAAATGTAGGTGGCCGCAATTCATTAACAAGTCGAAATTTTGACGTATTTTTTTCTGGTTTGCCTGACAAATCCAACGATAATTCTTCCCTGTAGACAGTAGTGTACGATTCGGCTTTGCTAATTGAAAAGACGGAGTGCGCTGACACACTAATGTCTCCATTAAGAGGAATGATGTTCACATTCCCGTGTTGGCCATCCAGGTGTGCATTATTACTTTGTGCTACGCACTAACTACTGTTCTTGTTTTGAATATATTTGGGTTAAAAATTCTCTTCTGTACAATATAATCCGTCAGATTAATTCAAAATAGCAGCCTACTTTCCATAAGTTCAAAGAAAGTTGCTAGCTCAGTGGACGAAAGTTTAAACAATTCCCCTCCGATGTCACCCCAGGTTTGGATCTCTCTACTTGTGCTGTTCTGGGAATGTTTCTGTCTCTAACACCGCACTGAGGGTGACAAGGACCCTCCGTGGACCCTGCACCACCAGTCACAACAGATGAAATGTACAGATACTGAAGTCCAAGAAATCAGCTGGTGATGATGAATTAGCAGATAACACAATAAAACTAGTGTTGTGTTGGCAGAAGAGCCAACACCGTGTTGCTAGAGGAGGCCGAAATGCACGCGTTTAATATCACGCAGACTGGCGTGAGGTCTGGAACAGTTAAAGGAGTTGAGTTTACTAAATAAAGTACGAAATTCTTGGAATACTTAACTTTAATCCATAATTGGAGAACATAGCTCTTGATGATACATTAATAACAATCTCAATATAAACTGGTAATGGCGCCTTGCTAGGTCGTAGCAAATGACGTAGCTGAAGGCTATGCTAACTATCGTCTCGGCAAACGAGAGCGTATTTGTCAGTGTAGCATCGCTAGCAAAGTCGGCTGTACAACTGGGGGGGAGTGCTAGGACGTCTCTCTAGACCTGCCGTGTGGCGGCGCTCGGTCTGCAATTACTGACAGTGGCGACACGCGGGTCCGACGTATACTACCGGACCGCGGCCGATTTAAAGGCTACCACCTAGCAAGTGTGGTGTCTGGCGGTGACACGACAACTAGTTTGTGAACAAATGGTCACACCATTGTTGGACATAGCAAACTACTCTTTCGGAGATGGAATTTTTCCACGAAATCTGAAGATAAGCGGAGTTCAGCCAGTGTACAGTAAAGGGAATTAACATGTCCCCAACATCTACAAACAAGTTTCACTGAAGGCAGATTTCTCAAAAATCCTGGAAGATCTTATGTATAATACACTCATGCTCATAAATTAAGGATAATTGCAGAATGTGGTGCCACACAACTTGGCACTACACAAAACTGGCGCTAAAGCATAGGCACATAGAGAACACACACGACACAGATCTGTAAGTCCACGGTATTGGTGATAAGTTGAAAAAACGGTCCCGAAACTCATGTGCTACAAAACGCCACTGTTTCCTGCGCATGTACCCCGACATCAATATGGGATATGATCGCCATGCACACGTACACAGGCCGGACAACGGGTTGACATATTCAGGATCAGGTGGTCGAGCAGCTGCTGGGGTATAGCCTCCCATTCTTGCACCAGTGCCTGTCGGAGGTCCTGAAGTGTCGTAGGGGCTTGAAGACGTGCAGCGATACGTCGACCGAGAGCATCCCAAGTTTAGGTCTGGAGAACAGGCAGGCCACTCATTCGCCTGATATCTTCTCTTTCAAGGTACTCCTCCACGATGGCAGCTCGGTGGGGTCGTGCATTATCATCCATCAGGAGGAAGGTGGGACCCACTGAACCCCTGAAAAGGCGGACATACTGGTGCAAAATGACGTCCCGATACATCTGACCTGTTACAGTTCCTCTGTTAAAGACATGCAGGGGCGTACGTGCACCAATCATAATCTCACCCCACACCATCAGACCACGACCTCCATACAGGTCCCTTTCAAGGACATTAAGGGGTTGGTATTTGGTTCCTGGTTCACGTCAGATGAAATCCCGGCGAGAATCACTGTTCAGACTATACTTGGACTCGTCTGTGAACATAACCTGGGACCACTGTTCCAATGACCATGTACTGTGTTCTTGACATCAGTCTTTACGGGCTATCCTGTGACCAGGGGTCTGTGGAATGATAACCTGGGACCACTGTTCCAATGACCATGTACTGTGTTCTTGACATCAGTCTTTACGGGCTATCCTGTGACCAGGGGTCTGTGGAAT
Source organism: Schistocerca piceifrons (assembly GCF_021461385.2). NCBI lineage: Eukaryota > Metazoa > Arthropoda > Insecta > Orthoptera > Acrididae > Schistocerca > Schistocerca piceifrons. The sequence goes on along the minus strand of NC_060149.1, from coordinate 417,256,761 downwards.
GCACCTTGCAGGTCTCCTGGAGAATAAACCATGTCTGTTCAGTTGCCTGTAGACTGTGTGTCTGCAGACAACTGTTCCAGTGGCTGCGGTAAGGTCCCGAGCAAGGCTATCTGCAGTACTCTGTGGCCGTCTGCGAGCACTGATGGTGAGATATCGGTCTTCTTGTGGTATTGTACACTGTGGACGTTCCGTTCTGTAGCGCCTGGACACGTTTCCTGTCTGCTGAAAACGTTGCCATAATCTTGAGATCACACTTTGTGGCACATGGAGGGCCCGCACTACGACCTGCTGTGTTTGACCAGCCTCCAGTCGTCCTAGTATTCAACCCCCCATAACGTCATCAATATGTATTCTATGAGCCATTTTCAACACACTGTCACCATTAGCACGTCTGAAAACGTCTGCACACTTACTCGCTGCACCGTACTCTAACATGCACCAACACACTTCTGCATATGTGGACTGCTGCCAGCGCCACCGTGCGACAACCGTAAGGTCAAATGCACCGCACGGTCATACCCCGAGGTGACTTAAACCCGCAAACCACCCACCAGAGCGTTGTTTCACCATATATCAGCATTATCCTTAATTTATGAGCATGAGTGTAGATTAGTTCTTTATCTGGACAGAAATAACATTCTTGTACCAGCACAATATGGTTTCAGAAAGGGCAAAGCTTCAGAATCAATAATAGACGGTCTGAGAAAATAAATTATACAGTCCTTAGATGATTTTTGTATGTGTGATGCTTCTGGATCTTTCCAAAGCATTGAACACCATTGCCCCAAAAAAATTTGGAAAACTGTGGCATTAAAAGTCAAGAGGGCAAGTGGGTACAATCCTACCTATGGAACAGAAAGCAGTGTGAATCAATAGGGAACTGATACCAGTGAGAGCCCAAAGCCATCATATATAGAGTGACTCAGGTTTCGGTAATGTGGGCATTGCTGCTTAATTTTTCTATAAATGATACAGATGTTGAAGAGAAGAGAAAAATATATTTTGTATAGATATGACAATACCAAACAGCGACCAAGATGTGGAAAAGCTTGATAGAAGAGCATATATTTCTGTAAATGTTACAGCTTAATGGTTCACAGAAAATGAACGCGTTCTAATCCAGAAAAGTGTTCAGAAACAAGAAGAAGTCTGTTCATGTGGATTTAGAGATGGAGAATACAAGGCTGAAGAAATAGAAGCCACTAGATTCTTAAGTTTTACTGTGGGTAATGAACTGAAATGGAAGCAGCATATTAATTATGTCTGTAAGGAACTGAGATGCTTCGTATTCATAATCAAGTAGCTATCGGAATAAGCAAGCAAACAGCTTCTGTGAGCAGTATTCCACTGTCTCTTTCAAACGCACTTGCAGTGTGGAGTTATAGTCTGAAGAAACTCAAACATTCAAGAAACAAAAGGAGTGTTCAAATTTCAAAAAAAGCAGTTACAATCATTTTATAGAGTGGGACTGTTGAAACATGCAGAAAGTACTTTAAATTCTAGGCATCTGAACTTCTACATCTTTAGACACATATTAAACAGTAATAAAAAAAAAGTGTGTGAAATCTTATGGGATTTAACTGCTAAGGTCATTAGTCCCTAAGCTTACACACTACTTAACCTAAATTTTCCTAAAGACAAACACACACGCCCATGCCCAAGGGAGGACTCGAACCTCCGCCGGGACCAGCCGCGCAGTCTATGACTGCAGCGCCTGAGACCGCTCGGCTAATCCCGCACGGCAAACAGTAATATACATCACAAAAAAATAGTTTGGAGTCGGTTACAAATGCTAGTTTACACATCCATAAAACATGGAGGAAGAATGATATACGAAGAATACCCCACCGACTGGCAATGCTTGAAAAAGAACCTCAGTATTCGGGTCTCAAGTTACTAAGAAGTCTGCCAAAAAACCTGCGTGATAGTATACATGCTCTCCAGACAAGCTGAAAGATTATCTTGTGAAAATAGAAGTTTGCAGTGCTGAGGAGTAGCTATGGAATCAAATTTGTATGCACACTGGTGTCCAGAATTAAAAGAACAAACGGAAATTTTGCAAGGTTGCCTTCATTTTGCTGCAAAACAGTGTAAACAGGTGATAGTACAGTAGAAGCAATGTAAAGAAAACAGAATGTAAACAACTGTAACATGCAGAACAGTAGACGAAAATGGTCTCCGTTTTTTCCAACAGATTTGAACGCACATTCTGACAACTGGTTAATGTGCTCACTCTGGAGCGTGACTACCTCTGGCAGCAATAAGGGCCTACCAACGACGGAGCATGCTGTGAATAACATCATCAATGTCATGTTGAGGCAATAACGACCAGTCTTCCTGCAGAGCTTCTCGCGAGTCTCGGATAGTGGTTGGCGGATGTTGACGTGATGCAACCTGTCCCCCTAGTGCGTTCCAGACGTGCTGAATGGGATTCAGATCGGGAGAGCGATCAGGCCACGCCATGCGTTCAGTATCCTCAGTTTCCAAGAAAACATCAACCACTAGTGATCTATGAGGTCGAGTGTTATCGTACATCAATACGAATTCTGGGCGCACAGTGCCTTATAACAACCGTACATGAGGTCCTGAAACCTCGTTACGGCACCAGACAGCAGTTAATCTTTCCCGATTCACCAGTACAGTTTCACGAAGAGGTGTTCGAGTGATGAACATAATCCCTGCCCCCATCAATAGCGATCCGCCTCGGTATCGGTCTCTTTCCACAATGTTCGGGTCTCGAAATCGTGTTCCACATTCCCTTCAGATGCAAATTCGTTGAGATTCACTCTCCAGACCAAAACACGAGTCATCTGTGAAAAGAACATCGGACCATTCTTCGACTGTCCAGGTGGTATGTTGACAACTCCACTCGAGACCTTCTCTCTGTGAAGTCGCGTCAGAGACACACATTCAGCAGGTCTCTGACAATAAAGGCCACTCTGTTGAAACTTTCTCCACACCGTTTGCCTCGATACAACACGTCCAGTTGATGCTGCGAGGACCGAGGCCAGTTACTACGCAGTACCAGGACGGTACCGTCGTGCCTTTACAGCCAAATAACGGTCCTCTCTTTCTGATATCACACGTTGTCGGTCCTGCCCTGGTCTCCGTGATAGAGTTACGGTCGCTGTAACCCGTCGACACATCCAAGAAACGACAAAACGATTCACGTTAATTCATCGGACCGAGCGAGGTGGCGCAGTGGTTAGCACACTGAACTCGCATTCGGTAGGACGACGGTTCAAACCCTCGTCCGGCCATCTTGATTTAGGTTTCGCGTGATTTCCCTGAATCGCTTCAGGCAAATGCCGGGATGGTTCCATTGACAGGGCACGGCCAACTTCCTTCCCCATTCTTTCCTAATCCGATGGGGCTGATGACCTCTCTGTTTGGTCCCTTCCCCCAAAATCAACCAACCTAAGTCATCGGGCCACATTAGTTGGTGACTGTCCTGCTTTTGTTTTTTCTATGACCCTCCACCGCAGAGAGTCTGGTAGGTGTCTTCTCTGTGCCATACCACACCGTCTATGACTATGTATTAAGCGATTGTGGATGTGAGACTACCCTGTAAACACTACTCAGTTTGACAGATGCCCTGACGTCATCGTTGGCGAGGTTTTCCGTTGACCGAAATGTCATCTTCTGTGCAGAACACGATCGTACGGACATATGTTGACAGTTTGTATGAGTATATCGTGAATTAAACATAGGACGGGGAAACAGCGGTTTGTTATTTTAATTTTGACCACCAGCGTATTATTCTTTACAATTAGTGGTGTTGGAAAGTGCAATTAAGCTAGTTGATTCTTAGGAAATAAGTGATAACGAATGTTTTCTGCTTCTGATGTGTCCTGTATTGCATATACATTTACTGTACACTGTGTAATCCTGTAGGGTCAAATAAAATTCAATTCAATTCAGGCGGTTTGGTAAGCCGGTGTGGCACTCGACCATTTCGACGATCTTGATCATAGACGAAAACCATTTTAGCTTTCTCCTGCAATTAATGGAGGACCATTATGCTTTGACTCAACTGAAATCGCACAGCCAGAAACACAAAGAATAGTGTTGATCACCAGTGGTATCTACGTTAGCAACTGAAATCTCACAACCTGTAACAAAGAGAGTGGTGTTGCTCATCAGTGCCGTCTTCATTGGAAAATATGGATAATTTAAATAATAAATTAATACATTGATACTAATAAAATTCAACCTCTACTACAAGAAAACGAACTCGGCAAAACAAAACTACAAAACTGGACACACCTCAAACACAGGTCCATCTGAATTACTCAAAACTAAATTCCTTATCAAAGGCGGAAAGAAACACTATTGGTGGAATGAAGGTTTTGAATAAGCACTACGATCTTGACACAAGGCATTCAAAATATCGAATAGCAACAAATCAAAAAATGCTCATCACACGTTCCTGGCAACTAGAAAGCAGGCTTCAAAAGTAATTACACAAACAAAAGACAATATGAGAACAGTCAACTGTGTGATGATAATGTTGGGTTTGTGGGGCGCTCAACTGCGCGGTCATAAGGGCCCGTACAAAGTCCCAGTTTTTCACAATCCAATCTGTCACTGTCACGAAAGATGATGATGAAATGATGAGGACAACACAAACACTCAGTCCCAGGCAGAGAAAATCCCCAAGCCAGACGGGAATCGAACCCGGGACCCCCTGAACCAGAGGCAGCAACGCTAGCCACAAGACCATGAGCTGCGGACAGTCAACTGTTTGAAATTGATGATGACTTAAAGAAAACACTAGAAATTTTTGTAAAACAATTAAAATGATGTTAAATTTGTACCAGCTTCAAAATATCTAGTTCAAGAAGGAAAGCAGACAGCTGGTGCTTAATAACCAAGAAAACTACAGAGAATTTTGAAAATATTTTAGAAAACTTGTAAACATCCCTGAGCCCGCAGAGTGGTGTCCACTAGAAATTCCGCTAAGAAACAATATAAATTCACAAGCACCAGATGAAGAGGAAACTGCTAGGTAAATTAAAAGGCAAGAAGTAAATATTCCAGAATTCGAATCGATAACAGCTGCCAACATGAGTAACGTAGAAGTAAATATCCTCGGAGTAGTGAAGCAACTCAAATCACTTAATAAAAACAAGTCTTCTGGTCCAGACTGTATACCAATTAGGTTCCTTTCGCAGTATGCTGATGCATTAGCTCCATACTTAACCATCATATACAACCGTTCTCTTGACGAAAGATCCGTACCCAAAGACTGGAAAGTTGCACAGGTCACACCAATATTCAAGAAAGGTAGTAGGAGTAATCCATTAAATTACAGGCCCATATCGTTAATGTCGCTATGCAGCAGGATTTTAGAACATATATTGTGTTCCAACATTATGAATTACCTCGAAAGAAACGGTCTATTGACACACAGTCAACATGGGTTTAGAAAACATCGTTCCTGTGAAAATAAACTATCTCTTTATTCACATGAAGTGCTGAGTGCTATTGACAAGGGATTTCAGATCGATTCCGTATTCCTGGGTTTCCGGAAAGCTTTTGAAACTGTACCACACAAGCGACTCACAGTAAAATTGCGTGCTTATAGAATATCGTCTCAGTTATGTGACTGGATTTGCGATTTCCTGTCAGAGAGGTCACAGTTCGTAGTAACTGACGGAAAGTTATCGAATAAAACAGAAGTGATTTCACGCGTTCCCCAAGGTAGTGTTATAGGCCCTTTGCTGTTCCTTATTTATATAAACAATTTGGGAGACAATCTGAGCATCCGTCTTCGGTTGTTTGCAAATGACGCTGTCGTTTATCGACTAATATGGCCATCAGAAGATCAAAAGAAACTGGAAAACGACGTAGAAAAAATATCTGAATGGAGCGAAAAGTGGCAGTTGATCCTAAATAACGAGAAGTGTGAGGTCATTCACATTAGTGCTAAAAGGAATCCGTTGAACTACACGATAAATCAGTCAAATATAACGGCTGTAAATTCAAGTAAATACCTAGGAATTACAATTACGAACAACTTAAATTGGAAGGAACAGATAGAAAATGTTGTGGAGGAGGCTAACCAAAGACTGCGTTTTATTGGCAGGACACTTAGAAAACGTGACAGATCTACTAAGGAGACTGCCTACACTAGGCTTGTCTGTTCTCTTTTAGAATTTTGCTGCGCGGTGTGGGATGATTACCATATAGGACTGACACAGTACGTCGAAAAAGTTCAAAGAAGGGCAGCAAGTTATGTATTATCGCGAAATATGGGAAAGAGTGTCAGAGAAATGATACAGGATTTGGGCTGGAAATAATTAAAAGAAAGGCGTTTTTCGTTGCGACGGAATCTTCTCACGAAATTCCAGTCACCAACTTTCTCCTCCGAATGCGAAAATATTTTGTTGACACCGACCTACATAGGGCGGAACGATCACCACGATAAAATAAGGGAAACCAGAGCTCTTACGGGAAGATATAGGTGTTCATTCTTTCCTTGCGCTATATGAGAGTGGAATAATAGAGAATTGTGAAGGTGGTTCGATGAACCCTCTACCAGGCACTTAAATGTGATTTGCAAAGTATCCTTGTAGATGTAGATGAAATAACGAAGTACTCGTATATGGTGACGGCGGAATTGTTGCAGAACTCTTGATATCAGCTCGCCGAACTGTTTTAAAAGAAATTATATTGTTCATGCAAAATACTTGGCGAACTGAAAAAATTCCAGATGACTGGCAAACGGCATAATTCCACTAAATAACTAAAGAAACAGAACCAATTTTAACAATTATAGAGCGATTTCCCTTCTTCCCGTCACATACTAAGATTTATCTCAGTGTCTCCTGGACCGAGCACAACAAGAACTTGAATACAAAACATGCAAATATCAAGCAGTTATCACATCAAACAGATCTTGCAATAACAAATTTTAGTTCTGAAACTATTTTTCAGGTATAAAAAATTTATAGAAATAGAGTAGTTCGTTCCTTTGTAGTTTTAAAAAAGCTTGTTATTCAGTGGTCTGTAAGTTTTTCTTTAAATTATAAAAGAACAATGTCTAGACCACAAAACCACTGAAATTATCAGTGAAGCACTAAATGGGTTAGACTGTAAGGTAAAATTCAGGGGAGATGTTTCGCAACATTTTGAAACTGAAACGGGAGTGAGATAAGGTGATGGACTCTGCCCATCACTTTTCAGCTCTATCTTAGAAAAAGTAATCCAACAGTGCTGAAAACTAAAATAGGAGCCGGCTGCTGTGGCCGAGCGGTTCTAGGCGCTTCAGTCTGGAACCGCGCGACCGCGACCGCTACCGCGACATTAGGTAAGTTAGGTTTAAGTAGTTCTAAGTCCTAGGGGACTGATGGCCTCAGATGTTAAGTCTCATAGTGCTCAGAGCCATTTGAACTAAAATCGGAGCAGATAATTGACAAACCAGTTTAATTAGGAAGAACAAATATTAGGATAGCCTCTTTATCTTTTGCAGACCGCCTGGCATTTCTATGCCTGGCATTTCTATGCCAGGGCATTCAACCACTACGGAAGCAAATAGAAATTCGTAAAGAAACAACAGAAAGAGTAGGTCTCCAAATATCATTTGAAAAAACGAAATACGCGTCTACCAAAAATCTAAAAATTCTAAAAGCTAAGCACGGAAAAATCTAGAGGGATTCTCAGTTCAAATAATTAGGGGAAACCATTCAGGAGACTGTTCTGGATTAGTTACGAAACTCGTTTCCACAAAATTGAGACAGCCTTCAGAGTTATAGAAGATATCTATAAACAAAAGAGCATCTCAAAATACATAGTACCAATATACTACAACATAGTCATCGAAGCAAAGAGTCTTTATGGGTCTGAAATATTGTAAACAGCAACAAAGACAGATGAAATTTAGAAGAGAGAAAGAAAAGCAATCTGGACTATTTTGAGTTGAAATCATATTGAAGAAGGAACATGCAGACTTAGCGCGAGTAAAAAAATTAAAAACTTTAATATCTCCGCCTACAGTGGATATTAATAGTATTCAGCGATGCCACACGTCACTACTATGACAGCCGCCACCTCCGGCCGCAAGAGGGGAAGAGACAGGGCAATGGCACTCTCATAGAAATATTGGCGGTCGGGAGACCACTAACGTAGCCACTTGCTCCTTGCTGAGCGAAGTGCTCAGTTTCTTGTCATCTGTCTACCCATAGAACGGCTCTGGTTTTATTTCTGTACCATCTGATATTTCCTACTGGTATATTGTCAGTACACAGGTTACGACGACTCCTGCTCTGTTGTCAGTTTACTCTTTCGAATTGGGAGTGGACGGAAGAAAAAGTGTACCAACATTTATTTGGACATGAAAAAATGCAAGCTGCAATTCTACCGGTATTTTAAATGAATAGAACTAACCGGATTAACTATACAGGTTGTGCATTTCTATTATAGTCGCAGTAAATTTAAAAATGAAACAATAAAATGGATCGGACTTGTAAAAGAACGTATGACGGATCCGGAAATAATATGATATATAAGATAGGGAAATGCTTAGGTAAGAAATTCATGACAGGTCAGTTGGCTGGCAGAAAAAGCCAAGACCAGAACAGTTTGGTCTGACGAGCGGAAAAGAGCCAATTGTGAGAGAATGGATGTAATATGGGCACAAAGAAAAGCTAAAACAAAACTCTGAAAATGCCTTTTGTTGTGCGTTGCATAGTTCAGCAGGGCTCAAAAATGAACAATAATAAGTTAATACTACTTAAAATTCAGTGAAATGCAGGTATACCAGATGGAATCATGCAGTTCGCTGAGCAGAGCTGATTTCCACGGTCGCCTTGAAGGACTTGCCACCACGAATGAGGGCTCCTAGAATGCTTACCGTAGAGTACTACCTTGTTCATACAGTTAATCCAGGTAGACTCCTGATTTACTACGTTCAACCTCCTAAAGTGGTTGTCACTGTTGGTGGATCCTGGACCTTCCATTAGTGGAGCTTCATAATATAATGTAAACCTATCACAAGGAGAAATGTCTTGCAGTTCGTCTTTGACGAAAATGTTCTTTCAAATGCAGGCACCTGGGGTGTTTGCAGCGCTATGCTGTCCATACAGAAGACGGCCACGTATGCTACTGTCAAAGAGCTATCAACTAATCATATTTCAGAATTACTCGTATTTGAGAGCCTGTGATTGCAGATACTGCTGCAGAACGTGGAGGTGCAACACATCTTTCCAGGGGGGCATTTTGGTTTCGGCGCGGGCATTTGATGACCCATGAATTTCTATGTACTCAGGTGAAACGGTATTCTTCCGACGTAGCTTGAACGCCCAAAGTCTTGCCCGAATCCTCCAAGATGCATTTGATGACATAGCGTCATGTGAACTAAAGCGGGACATGGCTGTCAACGCAGGCAAAACCCAAGCTGTTACAGCCAGCCGGCAGAACATCCTGGTCTACCTACAGCTCATGCACATTCATGGTGGTCGGTGCGATAGAGCGGAACTTCGCGTTACCTTGGTGTCACATTATGCACTCTGTTAACGTTGGACAAGCACATTCAGGGACTGTGGGGTGAGGTGCTGGGTCACACTCAGCACCTGTAGCTACTGCTAAACACAACATCAACGTCACCAGAACACGTCAGCGTCTTCCTGTTGAGATCTGTTATACAGGGTGTCCCAGGAAGAATGGTCAAATTCAGGGACATGACAGGACCGATCATTTGAAGCAAAATAGTTTTGTAAACATGGGCTCTAAAACGCATACCTTAAGAGCTATGAGCACTTCCTGATCTTTGACACCGTTAAAGAAATCTGTTCTGTTGCAAGCTCTTTGCTTTCCATATTTCGAGAAACAAAACAAGAACAAAATATTCAATAAAAATGGTCTCTAAAGAGCATACTTTAAGAACTATGAGCACTTTTTCATCTTCGGTACTGTGAAATACATCTTTTCTACTACTCATAGCTTGTAAGGTATGCATTTTAGAGCCCACGTAACTAGACAGCCTTCTCTTGTTTTGCTCCATACTATCTCCTCCCAAAATATGAAAAGCAAAGAACTTGCAGTAGAAGAGATTTGTCTCACACTATTGAAGATGAAGAAGTGCTCGTAGCTCTTAAAGTATGCGGTTTAGATCCCTATTTTACTAGACTGTGTTGCTTCGAATGATCGTGTCTGCCGTCTGTCTGATCATTCCTCCTAGGCACCCTGTAGTTTATTTGATATGGCGTTAATGCGATCTCGCTCTATTAATTCAGAACCCGAAATTCACAACTGCCATGGATATATTTATCTTGTGGACGTTTGTTGGCCAGAGTAGCAGGTCCACAGCTTCGTATGTTGACTGAATTGTTTTTTTTTCACTTTATAAGTAACGATCAAAAACTTTACATAATGCATTTTTAACTTCCAAAATAAAATTATAGCACTAGTGGGATACAGTCAACTATCTAGCTGTATCAGTGCTGCCTCCTTTACACTAGGCAAAACCAGTATAGTGCCATACTGATAAATTACGCACGCCAGTAACTGTCAAAGTGTCTCCTTGCTACAACTGTAGATAATGTGCTAAGACACTCGCCACTACTGCCCAAGTGCTTCCATTCACGTGAGGACGCTGCTTTTATTCTAGTGGCTTGTGACGCCATTCTCAAGGCGTTAAATAAGACCTATGCTAGAATTTCAAAATGGTTCAAATGCCTCTGAGCACTATGGGACTTAATTTCTGAGGTCATCAGTCCCCTAGAACTTAGAACTACTTAAGCCTAACTAACCTAAGGACATCACACACACCCATGCCCGAAGCAGGATTCGAACCTGCGACGGAAGCGGTCGCGCGGTTCCAGACTGTAGCGCCTAGAACCGCTCGGCCACCCGGCCGGCGCTAGAATTTCGATGTGTCTTATAAATCAAATTAAGTTTCATGTAAATTTAAGTTTCATTGATGGCTAATTAAACAGATAATACAGTGCATCCAAGTGACAGGAGTCTCTGAGAAATTGCTGGTTCTCTTTTCGTGCAAATCATGTTTATGATGGGTCGAATGAACTTGGCTGAAAATGGTTGGAAAGGATAAAAGCATATTAAAACAAAAATTGTTAGGAAATTGCAAAAATAAAAATGACAGAACGTTATTATGATATACGGTATATCGAACGATTCGGTTTGGTCAGAGGATTACAAAACTGAAAGAGGTTTTTGTCTGGACAAAGTGTTGCAAGAGTAGCAGTGTATCTAAAGCAGTTCGAGGTCACCCCCTGAGCCTCAAGCCTATCCATCAATGTCACCACTTCTCCTCCTCCTTAGTGTCACTCCCCAAGGACAGTCCTCAAGATCACCTCTCAGTCACTCTTCAAGATCACCCCCTCCCATTCAGGATCATTCCTCAGTCACCGCTCTGTAAAGTACATGCACCGGTTGGAGCCTCTGATCGACAGAGAGCCTGTCGTGCCATGCGGCTCCACAGTGAAGTCGCCAGCTGGGGGCACTGGGTAGGGATAGCAGCTGATCCTGCAGCAAGACTCCTGCCATCTCTGGAATAGTGTAGAATGATTTACAGCTGTATCAAGAGGGGAACACACACCTGCCTTTTTTTCCCATGGGAGCAACCTGCACTGAAAAGATGAACTGCACAGTGGAGGAATGGCATGTGTGTTGGCTAATGACGAGGTACCAGTGTAGGGTGCATAATAATAAGTCAGATTTTGTCATACGGTGTGATGTGACCTTGAGTCCTGTCTGGTCAGATCCAGCTCTGAGTGGGGTTCCAGGTGCTCACTATTGGGGTACATAATAATGAGTTTTGCGGCGATCCTGGACCCTGCTAAAAATCATTCGTTTCTGAATTTAGATTTTGTAAGTAGTTCAGAAACATCCATTTTCAGATTCTTGCGTTTTGTGCAAAGCGCAATTTTTTCCATATGAGTATAAGGAAGTTAGCTGTCAAAAAATCTGATCCTTACACATTGTATAATTTAACATCACAGGTTGATAATGAACTTATTATCAATATGTTATTGAACATAGTTACAACGATACCTTGTAAGTTAGGTTCTGTACATAATACAGACATTTCTCAGTTTAAAAAGTAGTCGCTCGCTGGTTTCCTTTTTGTGTACTTTAGGTCATAAGGTACTGTGCATGAAATGCACCTAAAATACTGAAATGTTTTATAGTGGTTTATCCTATGACTACAATTGCATATTTCCCTATTTCCCATGTATTCAGCGGTTGTCGAGATTAAAATATGAAAATATTCAATAAGCCAACTACATGCCGAAAAAAATGCAACACTGTCTAGGATAAGGTCATCTTATTGACAAGTGAGGTGACAGTAGTTCATCATTGTAGGTGTATATGACAAATTAAGACCAAATGAAACACACATGTGACAGTAAATGGTACCCAGACAATGGCATCAATAAACAGTGTGCCCCCTGCTGGCGGCAACGGAGGTGTGTGTTCTCGCATGCAGATGATCATAAAAGTGCCGAATGGCATCCTGCGACAGATTGTTCCAAGCATCTTACTCCTTTTATTGTAAGACGACAATGGTTCTTGCAGGCCCTGGAGAACGAGTAAGTTTCCCTTTGACCATCACCCGTATTTGTTCATTTAGAGAGAGATCTGGTGATCTTGCTGGCCAGGGCTGTTGTTATACACCACAAAGAGGCCGTTGCGTCACAGCAGCCATATTTGGAAGTGCATTGTCCTGCTGAAAAAGCGCATCACTTAACTATCGATAAGGCGGCAGCACCAATGGGATAACAGCCCGTGCGGTGTAGTGGGTACTGGTTACTTTACCCCGCAGAAACCCTAAGTATTACCACGAGTAGTAACTAATGGCTCCCCACGCCATGAGGCGTTGGAAGGGGACATGTGTGTCGTGGGTGAATGCACTCTGGAATAGACTCCTCACCAGGTCTACGTCATACATGTGTACGTTCATCACTCACAAACCGACAGAACATGCTCTCATCACCGAAGACAACAAAGCGCCATTCCACTCTCCAGTCAACTCGTTCACGATACTGGATTAGCCATACTTGGCAGAGTCGTAGTGGTAGGCTGGCCAGATGCATACGTGATCTTAAGCCTGCTGCAGGCAGACACTTCCCAATGGTCTCTGATGACACAGGAGGTGCAACACGTGCCTGGATTCAGTTCCTGGATGATGTTCGGTCGGCCACTGCTGCTCGCACAATACGTCGATCTTTACGTACGGTACCACTTGGATGTTCAGAACTCTGTCTACAGGGATGAGAATGTTCTACGGACCACTACCGAAAGCAGCGACACACCACCGATACCCTGTACCCAACACGTGCAGCAGCCCGTTGGTACGTCCATCCAGCTTCCACAGACGCATAATGTGAATCCGTTCAAATCGCTGAAGCTGTTAAACAGGAGTACTTACTCGTCGGTGGGGCATAGTTGTACCCTACAATGAATGTTGTGAACATTGTTCACACCTAAATTCAGCACAGTCAGTGCATGCAGAGTCAAAATAGAGGGAGCACACACTCTTTGTACCAATGAATCACTAACACCACAACTCCTCAGTATCCACATATTATACTCTGGTGCCAGTGAACACAATCCTTGAGGATGTTGCATTCTTCTTTCCGGCAATGTGTATACAATGACGGAAAAAATTTCAACACAAAGAAGGAGTTGTGCGAGATAAACGAATGTTGGTATGCGTGTTCATACGTGTGAAAGATGACAGCTATTCAAATTTCGCACCAGTCGCTTAAGAGTCGCGCTAGTAGAGCCACTATGAGGATTCAAATCACGTTTGGTATAAATACGAGCCGCAATGATCGTGAAAGTTATTCCACTTTAAGACAGGAATTAAGGAGCTGATGTTACACAAGAAGGCCTTTAAGACGACAAAGGCTTCATTATCAACAGCACACTGTGTTTGAACGCGGTCGTGAAATAAAGCTGCGAGAAACTGGATGTTCCTTCCACGATATTGCTGGCAGCGGTGGTCACTAGAACGTACGGTCGCAAGAAGACCGGACTTCCGAAGGCCTCCTGGCACTATTGAGAGGGGAGGCCGTCGTATTCGGCGTATGTCTGTGGCACCTCGTACTGTGCCTACAGCAGCAATTTGAGTAACAGTTGACACCACAGTGATACAACGAACTGTTACAAATCGGTTACTTCAAGGACAGCTCCGAGCCAGACGCCCGTAGTGTGCATTCCACTGACCCCCAAACCAGCACCATCTGCGACTTCAATGGTGTCAAGCGAGAGTTCATTGGAGGGCAGGGTGGAGGGCTGTTGTGTTTTCTGTTGAAAGCGGGCTCTGCCCCAGTGCCAGTGTTAGCCATGTGTTGGTCAGAAGGAGGCCAGTTGAGAGCCTGCAACCAACATATCTGCATGCTAGACACACTGGATCTACACCTGGAGTTATGATCTGGGAGCGATTTCGTATAACAGCAGTAGCACTCTCGTGGTTATCCCACGCATCCTGACTGCAAATTTGTAAGGCCAGTCTGGTGATTCGACCTGCTGTGCTGCTATTCATGAACAGCATTCCAGGGGCTATTTTCCAACATGACAGCGCTCGGCCACATTCCGTTGTTGTAACCCAACATGCTCTGCAGAGCGTCGACGTGTTGCCGTGGCCTGCTCAATCACCAGATCTGTCTCCAGTCGAGCACGTATGAGAAACCATCGGACGATAACCCTAGCTTCATCCACAACCAGCATTAACCGTCCTGATACTGACTAACCAAGTGCAACAGACGTTGAACTCCATTCCACAAACTGACACCCCGTACCTGGACGACACAATGGGTGGACGTTTTCATGCTTGCATTCCACATTCTGGCGGTTACACCGCTTATTAATGTACCAGCATTTCACATTTACAATGGTTTTTCTTGTGCTTACATTAACCTGTGATCTTTCAACGTTAATCACTTAAATATTTTACCCAGACAAATGTATTCCTGAAATTTCATTACTCTGCGTTAACTATTTATTGGTGTTGGTATTTTTCTTCCGTCAGTGGCCGCGCGGGATTAGCCGAGCGGTCTGAGGCGCTGCAGTCATGGATTGTGCGGCTGGTCCCGGCGGAGGTTGGAGTCCTCCCTCGGGCATGGGTGCGTGTTTGTCCTTAGGATAATTTAGGTTGCGTAGTGTGTAAGCCTAGGGACTGATGACCTTAGCAGTTAAGTCCCATAAGATTTCACACACATTTGAACATTTTTTCTGTCAGTGTATGATGGTTGATATTCAGGATAAGGTATCCTAATAGATAACGATAAAAATAGTTTAAACATAATTTATTTGACAGGAATTACATATCATGTTGTTGTTTGTCACTCTTCGTTAGTATTTATGCAATAGCTTATGCAGACAGTATAATATTTACAAATTTTTGTTCAATATCAGCCTGCATTAGTATTTGCACAGTATGAAGTGCACGGACTAATATTTATACACATTATGTACATATGTGTTCTTATTACGACACAAACTTTTACGATTTAAAAAAAATGGAGACGCTGTCGGTAAACGAAAATTGCCAAAAGATATCAACCTCAACTCGGAGGTTCCGCATCCACTGGCCTGGAGCCCAGCTGATAATCTAATCCATAGGCTCCAACGATTATATGATGATCGCCGATAGGATTTTCTCCACGTGCACTAAAGGGTTGAAAATTGTATGTTTCAACAAAAGTGAGACGTGGGCTACAGAAAAAAAGAGCTGTTTGTGTGGCAGGGTGGCTCGTATGCATATTTTTATGGTTAGCCGAATACTACATCTGTATCTACATCTATGTACATATTCCGCAAGCCACGTAGCGGAGGGTACCTTACACCACTACTAGTCATTTCCTTTCCTGTTCTACTTGCAAATAGAGTGAGGTAAAAACGACGGTCTATATGTTTCCGTACGAGCCGAGATTATTCTTATCTTCGTGCTCCTTACGCGGAACGTACTCTGGCGCAGAAGAAACGTTCTGCGACGAACTTGAAATGCCGGTTAAATAAATTTTATCAACAGTGGTTCGCGAAAAGAATACCGTCATCTCTCCGGGGATTCCCATTTGATTTCTCGAAGCATCTTCGTTATCCTCGCGTGTTTTTTGAGCCTACTGAAAACAGATCTAACGGCTCCCTCTGAGCTGCTTCGATGCCTTCCTTCAATCCGACCTGGTGTGGATCGCAAACACTCGAGCAGTACTCAAGAATGGGTCGCACTAGTGTCCTATACACTGTCTACTTTACAGATGAACCACATTTTCCTAAAATTCTCCCAATAAACCGAAGTCGACCATTCGCCTTCCCTACTACAGTCTTTACATGCTCGATCCATTTCATATCGCTTCGCAGCCTTACGTCTAGATGTTTAATCTCTACTGTTTAACCTAAAAATTCTTCGTGTGAATTCCACAAGTACTCTGCTAACCGAGTAGCTGCTTCCATTGTATAATGGATCCATGACCTATTAAGGGGAGTCCCACAATTCCCCACCCAGTAACAGTAAAGCAAGTCCAGAAATCTGCAGCCAAGACTGTCACAAAGTTGGCGTAGCCTTTGGTTGAGACCCTTCACTTGGGTATGAACCAATGCACCCCGATCCAGTCTGAGAGCAACGCTGCAAATTGCGAGCTCTGCTTCTACCCTGCGTTTGAGGCTAGCGGCCTTCAACACTTCCACCAGCCGCCCGTATGAATTGAGGATGGCCTTAGAACCCAAGCGACAGGCGTCACTTGGGCTGACGTGAGCCACAGCTTGCAGACGACTGCACCATGCACACTCGACAGCTGCAGACAAGGCCTCCTTCACATCTAGGATGAGGCCCCCCTGATGGACATACCGAGTGCACATTGGCTTTTTTTCCAGCCCTGAACACTATTTCTCTAAGCAACTCCATAACACGTCTAACGTTGGAGCTCCCGATAACTAGCAAATACCTTACCCCGTGTGCCATCTCGGATCCTGCTGAAGAAGCGGCCACCTGTCCACACACGGGACGAATGGGTGAGGCCAGACGGCTAGTTTCGACCTTGACATTCCGCCTCGACCGACACGAACGTGTTACCACCTGCCATTGGGAGATGCCTTGGCAGCAGAGTCCGTGGACGTAACAAACGACATCTGAGGTGTCCCATGCGGATGCGTCCCATGCGTCAAGCCAGATTCTCCACCCCCGCTACACTTCGAAGCAGCAGCCTGAAGATGGCTGACCATAGCCAAAGGCGCATACAGCTGTTCGCGAACTGCGGCCAGCTCCTCCTGAGTCCGCACACAGCATGTAGACATCCTACACGTCCTAGCACGACTAACTGAAGAAATAAACTAAAAAAGTACAGACAGAAACCTACATGTGCAACTCCTGACATGACAGCAATGGAATCTGACTCCTACTGATGGCTGTTCTAAATAAATGTAAACTGTGCTACAGAGTAAACGAATATACACTTTTCAGTTATAAAATTGGGAGATTACACACCTTATATAGGAAAACACGCACGGAATTTAAGAAACGTACTACATAGAAAACACAGAAAGAGCTAAATACGAAATGTGCTGCTCTGTATGTGTGTAACAGGTGACAGTTGCAACCTGACTGACTGACTGACTAACTGGATTGAAACGAATGGTTGTTGACTCTTCAAAACAAACAAATGAATAGCTGCTGTGCTACAAAAACATGGTTCAAATGCCTCTGAGCACTATGGGACTCAACTGCTGTGGTCATAAGTCCCCTACAACTTAGAACTACTTAAACCTAACTAACCTAAGGACATCACACACATCCATGCCCGAGGCAGGATTCGAACCTGCGACCGTAGCGATTGTGCGGTTCCAGAGTGTAGCGCCTTTAACCGCTCGGCCACTCCGGCCTGCTGCTATGCTACAGATGGCCTGAATGTACACTTACGCTTACAAAACGTGATATTACATCTCTTAAACAGAAAAGACACGCACGGAATTTAAGAAATATACTACCAAAAGACCGAAAAAGATAAATTCTTAAAATCAGGCATTCCATATGAATTTACGTCAGTACATTAACTAAGTATGAAATCGCAATGTAGACAAAGTAATGAAACAGGAACATATGATAGATCCAGTAATTAAGTGTCGATAAGTTTACAACACAGCTTCGGAATTCATCTCTCTCCAAGGCAGCACAGGCACTTAATCTGTGTTTCAGTAAGAGAGATTAAGCTCTTATGAGGTAGAGTGTTTATTGCAGTAAATATAAAATAAAATAGACAATAAACGGTGAAGTAATGTCCACTACGCTGATTCAGACCAGTCAGTGGATTTTGTTTTACCAGTTACAGTGGCCGATTTATTCGTGAACATCCAAAGTTCTATAGAACAGAAGTGATCCGATCATCCGATTGTATCAGAAGGTGATTTCAATTTTTTATTACGTGTAGAACAAACAGATAGTCTTGTGAAGTAGTAATGAGTGTATATGTCCGTGACTGTATCGAATAAACAGTTTGGCAGCCCGTATGCACCAAAAATACACTCAAAGTCAAATGAAGAAGAACAATGTATCCATAATGAAAACTCGTAACATGGACTGCAGGAGACACCAATACCGCTAGCGTTGGAGAGTCACCCTGGTACATAACCGCTCTACTGTCGCTCACAGATTATAGAGACTGCTAGAAGCTAAGTGAGAGGTGCATGCATCTGTCTTGCTGCCATCCAATACGTGCTCAATATAAGAACCTCCGATTCGTGATGACACAGTGCTTTTATCCAGCATCAAAGATGAACTTGCACAGCTACTAACAAAAGTAAGGGACATTGGTCTATCGTATGGATTGGATCTCAATCCCAGCAAGTCTAAGCTCATGATAACTTGATCGAAGAGCACAGACTCAACTGCCATTAAAGGAACTGGAAGTCGTGCATTCTTTCATATATCTTGGGTTAACTACCTGCGACAGCAGAAGCTGTGAAGATAAGGCGACGGATCACGCAAGGGCGAGTATGAAGAAGCTCACCAAGATCTGGCAGAACAGAGCAATAACGAACACCACAAAGGTCCGGGTTGTTGAAACACTCGTGTTTCCCGTCTTCTTTTATGGTTGCGAGACATAGATCTTTAACGTCAGAGACAAGCAGCGTTGCCCGCATCTCGTGGTCGTGCGGTAGCGTTCTCGCTTCCCACGCCCGGGTTCCCGGGTTCGATTCCCGGCGGGGTCAGGGATTTTCTCTGCCTCGTGATGGCTGGGTGTTGTGTGCTGTCCTTAGGTTAGTTAGGTTTAAGTAGTTCTAAGTTCTAGGGGACTGATGACCATCGATGTTAAGTCCCATAGTGCTCAGAGCCATTTGCCAAGCAGCGTTCGATAAATTTGAGCGTTGATATTGGTGCAGAATGCTTCTCATAAAATGGACTGAAAGTAGAATAAATGTTTCCATTGTTGAGCAAATCAGTATCTCCAGGCCCTTTTCTTCTCAAGTCAGCCATAAAATTCTCCAGTTCTTTGCCCACATTGCGAGATCTCTGGTGTACCTCTTCAGCAGTCTCTAAGACAAACTGGTAACCGTCCAGGATGGAGACACTTAGTTGATGGGGTCAGGCCGCTCAGCAATGAGTACAATGACATGTGATGAGTGAGGTCAGGTGACATCGGGGAAGGGGGATGGGAGGCGAACGATCTCTCTCATCTCCATTCCAGAGAAGAAACGTATGAAGGTGCGACGTCACGAGTGTTCTGTGTAGCCGAAATCAGTAAGTTGCGAGAGCATGTGGGATGATATGCTGTGGCTTTGCTCCAACCTTATGTTCCTGTTACGCGTAAGTATAGACTAAAAAATTAGATGAAAGATCACATGTGTTATTCTCTCTAACATCAACAACAGTCGAGGTAACCTTCACATCTGGCTGATAGTTCACAGGCATAAATAATTTTGTGTCATCTCTCGCCAAGATATTTCTGAGCGGTCTTTAATTTAATGTGGGACATTACCGTAGATTCTAGCAACCATTAAGTATGGATCATCATATCTCCTTAATTCGTTCCACAACATGGATTTTGTCTGGTAACCTCTGAATCAGTCTGTGATGTTTCCAGTCGCACCAGTTATTTTTCCCAAACTTATTTCATGAATATCATCTATTTTCGTTAAATGAACGTGAGTAGGGTGAGGCATTTCATTCATGGCCGTGGCCATTCACACAGTTTGGGGCCGCACACGTCTATGGATGGCTATCTTGAGATGTTGCGTAGCTTGCTACGGCAGCTCTGTTACTTGTGAAAGTTTGCTTGTGTAATAGCATACCATAACTCGAGATATCTGAAATGAGGCGCCATAAAATATCTTTTACAAGAAAACTTTATAGCTGGCTGGAGGAAACTTGTGGTCTAAGGCTCCGCCTAACGACAACGAAGTCATCAAAGATAGAGTTCAAACGGTTCAAATGGCCCTAAGCACTATGGGACTTAACTTCTGAGGTCATCAGTCCCCTAGAACTTAGAACTTCTTAAACCTAACTAACCTAAGGACATCACACACATCCATGCTCGAGACAGGATTCGAACCTGCGACCGTAGCGGTCGCGCGGTTCCAGACTGTAGCGCCTAGAACCGCTCGGCCACCCTGGCCGGCCAAAAGATGGAATAAAAGATCGAATACTCAAGGATGGGGAATTTAGTCGGCCGTGTCCTTCTCGAAGGACTTATCCAGTCGTTCATTTCAGACTTAAGTCAGAATGGTAGATGACCAGATCTGAACACTGATCATCCTGTATGGAGGTTAACAATTATAAATACTGCAGAAACAACTTAAGTGTGAGTTGTTTAATGAGCCGATTATAAACTGCTAGAATTTTTTAATGAAATCGTAAGTTGAAATTTTCAGAAAAATGAATAAGCAAGACGAATCTATAAATGGCTGAATATAGATGGAAAAAGTCTATAAATTAGCAGAAACAGTTCAGTTATGGCACATGAACGTTAATCAAGTCAGCTCTCCACGCCAACCCGTCGAACGTAAAGCTGTAAATTTTTGTGTACGAGGGGCATTCAGTAAGTAATGAAACATTTTTTTCTGAAAGCAAGTCGGTTTTTTTCAGTATTCCAATAGACCATATCAGTCCCCACTCTTTTGACTACAAAACTCTATTTTTCAACATCATTTCCGTTCAATGCAACGGCCTTACACCATCTTAGTGGGAGGGGCTGTATGCCCGCATGGTACCATTCTACTGTTCGACTTTGGCGCCAACGTCGTGCTCATCAATAACCTCCCTGTCATCCACGTACCGCTTCCCTCGGAGTGCAGCCTTCCTTGGACCAAACAGATGGTAACTACGAGGTACAAGATCTGGGCTGTAGGGTGGATGAGGAAGTTTCTGAGTTTCTTTCGAATGTATGAGGCCCTGCATTGTCGTGAAGAAGGAGAAGGTCGTTCGCAATTTTGTGGCGACGAACACGCTGAAGTCTTTTCTTCATTTTCCTGAGGTTAGCACAGTACACTTCAGAGTTGATCGTTGCACCATGAGGGTGGATGTCAAACGGAATAACCCCGTCAGAGTCCCAGAAGACCGTTGCAGTGACTTTAACGCATGAGGGTGCGGCTTTGAACTTTTTCGTTGGAGGAGAGGTGGTGTGGTGCCACTCGATGGATTGCCGTTTTGTTTGCAATTCTAAGTGATGAAATCATGTTTCATCGCCCGTGGCGATGTTCGACAAAAAATTGTCACAATCATCCTCGTAACGGGCAAGCAATTCCGCACAGTTGGTCCTTCATTGCACGTTGAGGTCTTCTGTTAATCGGCGAGGAACCCAGCGAGCACATACCTTTGAGTATCCCAACTGGTGGACTGATGTGTAAGAACAACCAACAGAGATGTCCAGTTGAGCAGCGGATGTTTTACTGTGATCCGTCAATCACATCGAATGAGAGTGTCAGCACGTTCCAAAATTGCTGGAGTCCCAGATGCGTGCGGCCGGCTGGCACGCGGTAGATCGGACATGTTTGCGCGACCTTGTTGTGATGATGACACACGCCTCGCCAAACGACTCACCGTGCTTTTGTTCACTGCGAGGTCTCCGTAGACATTCTGCAAGCGCCTATGAATATTTGCGATGATCCGGTTTTCGGCCAAAAGAGACTCAGCGACAGCTGTGCTTGGAACGCAACTCCATTACAAATACCGTTTTGAAGTCCACGTATAGTGGCGCCACCTATCGGAACTTCATGAAACTATAGTGACACAAGGGGGAATATTTCACCATGTCCCAAAAAATTTCGCATATTTCACCCGAAATTGGCCGAGAAAAAAATGTGTTGCATTACTTATTAAACCCCCCTCGTAATAGAATTGCAAATTAACAGCAATTTGGACTGAATCCGATTTGCGACCAAATTGTAATTTTTTTTAAACGTTGTGTACGATTACGAATGTAATTATGCGTGTTCAAAAGTAACAGTATCTAATTAAAGTAATATCATTATGTCATTCTGAATTCCAATGAAGCATTTGGCGGTTTCTATCCAGGTTAAATGTATTAGAGCTACGTGTGTTAAAAGTATTACCGTAATAGCGGAAAGGTCGGGGAAGAAGGCCAGTGTTCACTCTGTCTGCTTGCCAGGGGGTCTCATCCGAGATGTGGAGGAGGCCCTGCCGGCGGCGATAGAGAGCACTGGGTGCACCCGACTGCAAATTGTTGCAAATTGTTGAGCAGTTAAACAGAGAACCGACTCGTGGCGATAACGTATTAGACCTTCTGGTGACAAACAGATCCGAACTGTTTGAAACAGTTAACGCAGAACAGGGAATCAGCGATCATAAAGCGGTTACTGCATCGATGATTTCAGCCGTAAATAGAAATATAAAAAATGGTAGGAAGATTTTTCGGTTTAACATAAGTGACGAAAAGCAGATTTCAGAGTACCTGACGGCTCAACACAAAAGTTTTGTCGCAAGCACAGATAGTGTTGAGGATCAGTGGACAAAGTTCAAAACCATCGTACAATATGCGTTAAATGAGTGTGTGCCTAGCATGATCGTAAGAGATGGAAAACAGCCACCGTGGTACAACAACCGAGTTAGAAAAGAAGCAAAGGGAACTTCAAGGCAAACAAAACATAGCCAAAGCATTGCAGACAAACAAAAATTACGCGAAGCGATACGTAGTGTGAGGAGGGCTATGCGAGAGGCGTTCAATGAATTCGAAAGTAAAGTTCTATGTACTGACTTGGCAGAAAATTCTAAGAAATTTTGGTCTTATGTCAAAGCGGTGGTGGTTCAAAACAAAATGTCCAGACACTCTGTGACCAAAATGGTACTGAAACAGAGGATGACAGACTAAAGGCCGAAATACTAAATGTCTTTTTCAAAGCTGTTTCACAGAGGAAGTCTGCATTGTAGTTCCTTCTCTAGATTGTCGCACAGATGACAAAATGGTAGATATCGAAACAGACGACAGAGGGATCGAGAAAAAATTAAAATCGGTCAAAAGAGGAAAGGCCGCTGGACCTGATGGGGTAACAGTTCTATTTTACACAGAGTACGCGAAGGAACTTGCCCCCCTTCTTGCAGCGGTGTACCTCTCTAGAAGAGCATAGCGTTCCAAAGGATTGGAAAAGGGCACAGGTCATCCCCGTTTTCAAGAAGGGACGTCGAACAGATGTGCAGAACGATGGACCTATATCTCTGACGTCGATCAGTTGCAGAATTTTGGAACACGTATTATGTTCGAGTATAATGACTTAACTACTCCGTAGGAATCAGCATGGGTTTCGAAAAAGACGATCGTGTGAAACCCAGCTCGCGCTATTCGTCGAAGAGACTCAGAGGGCCACAGACACGGGTTCCCAGGTAGATGCCGTGTTTCTTGTCTTCCGCAAGGCGTTCAATACAGTTCCCCACAGTCGTTTAATGAACAAAGTAGAGCATATGGACTATCAGACGAATTGTGTGATTGGATTGAAGAGTTCCTATATAACAGAACGCAACATGTCATTCTCAATGGAGAGAAGTCTTCCGAAGTATGAGTGATTTCAGGTGTGCCGAAGGGGAGTGTCGTAGGACCGTTGCTATTACCAATATACATAAATGACCTTGTGGATGACATCGGAAGTTCACTGAGGCTTTTTGCCGATGATGCTGCGGTATATCGAGAGGTTGTAACAATGGAAAATTGTACTGAAATGCAGGAGGATCTGCAGCGAATTGATGCATGGTGCAGGGAATGGCAATTGAATCTCAATGTAGACAAGTGTAATGTGCTGCGAATACATAGAAAGAAAGACACCTTATCATTTAGCTACAATATAGCAGGTCAGCAACTGGAAGCAGTTAATTCCATAATTTATCTGGGAGAACGCATTAGGAGTGATTTAAAATGGAATGATCATATAAAGTTGATTGTCGGTAAAGCAGATGCCAGACTGAGATTCATTGGAAGAATCCTAAGGAAATGCAATCCGAAAACAAAGGAAGTAGGTTACAGTATGCTTGTTCGCCCACTGCTTGAATACTGATCAGCAGTGTGGGATCCGTACCAGATAGGGTTGATAGAGAGATAGAGAAGATCCAACGGAGAACAGCGCGCTTCATTACAGGATCATTCAGTAATCGCGAAAGCGTTACGGAGATGATAGATAAACTCCAGTGGAAGACTCTTCAGGAGAGACGCTCAGTTACTCGGTACGGGCTTTTGTTGAAGTTTCGAGAACATACCTTCACCGAGGAGTCAAGCAGTATATTACTCCCTCCTACGTATATCTCGCGAAGAGACCATGAGGATAAAATCAGAGAGATTAGAGCCCACACAGAGGCATACCGACAATCCTTCTTTCCACGAACAACACAAGACTGGTTTAGAAGGGAGAACCGATAGAGGTACTCAAGGTACCCTGCGCCACACACCGTCAGGTGGCTTGCGGAGTATGGATGTAGGTGTAGATGTAGATTAACGCGCTAGTCTCTGCAGAAATATAGGAACACGTGAGGCAATGCAGTGGTATGTTACAAGATAGACTGAATAATATATATATATATATATATATATATATATATATATATATATATATATATATATATTATTCAGTCTATTTGTACACTTACAGTAAATTTTCGCTGATTTTAACTGGAATACACTCCCCGAAATTCTGAAGGTAGCAGGTTTTCTACAACTTGTGCAGAAACCAAACTGGAGTGATAAGACTCGGAAGACATCACAGGGAAGCAGTAGTTTGGAAGGAGTGAGACGGGTTTGTAGCTTTCCACAATATTTACTTGCATATCTGAATGAACAGACATTAGTGACGATAGAGGGCCTTCCAAAAATAATTCGAAATAAATTTGCTGAATGCGAATATTTTGGCATCATCTGTGCTATACATTGATGTATCACCTATAAGTGACACATGAAAATTTGTGCCAGACCGGGGTTCGAACACGGATTTCCCTCTTCCCGCGAACGGGTGTCTTATCCACCTTCTTCTATTTATTTTTTCAATCTAATTTTGTTCGTTACATTTGTTCGGGGCGGACGTGTCATGACACCTGTTCAAGTTTATCGTTGATCCATTCACTCAGTTTTTGTTGTTACAGAGGGCAGTTAACCCTCTGACCAAACACGCTGAGCTATTGTGCCGGTTTGCACGTCGACTGTCCATGCACGCCTCCCAGACCGACTCGTATTGCCGTATGTCACACTCTAGGGGAGGTCTAGGGATGTAGACAGTGTGACATATGGGAGGTTGGGTTGGTATAGGAGACGCGCACGGATAGCCGAAGTGTGTCAGCACGATAGCTCAGCGTGTTCACCGAGCAAGCTGTAAAGGAAACCAAGGAAAAATTTGGAATTACAATTCACCGAAAAAGAACTTAAGGTGTGTCATTGTTTTTTTAATTCCGTTAGAGACAACGATCGGCATGGAAGCACACTTAATGTAGTCAGATCAGGCGATGGTGAGGAAATGATATTAAGATATGAAACACTAGAAGTAGTAATGAGTTTTGCTCTTTGTGCAGTAAAATAGCTGACAATGGCAGAAGTAGATTCGATATAAAATGCAGGCGGGCAATAGGATGAAAAGCATTTCTAGGAAAGAGAAATTTGTTAACATCCGATAGGAAATTACATGTCAGGAAGCATTTTCTGAAAGTATTTATGTGGAGTGTAGGTCTATACGGAAGGGAAACGTAGTTGATAAAAGTTCAGACAAGAAGACATTAGAAGTTTTTTGAAATGTGAAGCTACAGAAGACTACTGAAGATTAGATTGGTAAATCGGGTAACCAATTTAAGAGGTCTCTTTCTTTCATTGTTCGTATAGCCGATTCTGACCCTCCGTGACCCCGTGGGCTAAGACACACCAATTTCTCGTGTGCTGCACTATCTCCCGAAGACTTTTCAGGTTGGAATCCATTACTTGTTTGATGCCATCGATCCATCTCTTTCTTCGCCTCCCTCTTCTCCTTATGCCATCGATCTTCCTTAGCCTTTAGGCCCTTTCCAGCGAATCACGTCCTCTCATAATGTGTCCAGAGTAGATCAATTAGTATTAGACTTGTTCGTTCTCTTTGCAGTTCACAGGACTCCAAAATCACATTTCAAAGGCGTGTGTTCTCCGCCGTTCAGTCCTTCTTATGGTCCACGTCACACATCCGTACATCATAACTGGAAAAAATGGCTCTGAGCACTATGGGACTTAACATCTGAGGTCATCAGTCCTCTAGAACTTAGAACTACTTAAACCTAAATAACCTAAGGACATCACAAACATCCATGCCCGAGGCAGGATTCGAACCTGCGACCGTAGGGGTCGCGCGTTTCCAGACTGAAGCGCCTAGAACCGCTCGGCCACATCGGCCGGCATCACAACTGGAAAAATCATAGTCCTTACTGTAGGGATCTTTGTTGTTAGAATTATGTCTCGACTCCTCAAAACTTTTTCGAGGTCGGACATTACCTTTTTACCAAGTAACAAGCGTCTCTTGATTTCGTGACTGCAGTCAGCATCAGCAGAAGTTTGGGATCCAAGATAATTGAACATAGGAACTACCTCCGTTGTTTCTCCTCCAATATGCCATGAAGCAATAGCTGTACTTACCATAATTTTCGTTTTCTTGGTATTCAGGATTAGATCATCCTTTGAACTTCTTTCTTTCACTTTCAGTAAGAGGAGCTTTAACTCTTCCTTACTTTCTGCTATCAAGATGGTATCATCTGCATATCTAAGATTGTTTGTATTTATCCCAGCTATTTTGCTACCAGTTTCTTCTTCATCTAATCTGGCATTCCTCATAATGAGCACTGCATACGGATTGAGTAAATAAGGTGAGAATTTGCAGCCTTGCCGTACTTCTTTCTTTATCTTGACCTATTAAGTTGTTCCACATCCGGTTCTCACCGTGTCTTCTTGGTCACAGTGTAAATTACGTATGAGGTAAATGACGTGATCTGGTACTCCCATGTTTTTTGAGTACTTCCCATAATCTACTGTGGTCAACGCAGTCAAAGGCCTTAGCATAACCAATAACGCAGAGGAACACATACTTCTGGAATTCTCTTGCCTTCTCCATTATCCATCGAATGTTCACAATTTGATCTCTGGTCCCTCTCCCTTTACGAAATCCAGCTTGTTCTTCGGTTAGCTCACGATCAATATATTGGCGAAGTCTATTTTGTAAGACTGTAAGCATGACATTGCTAGCATGTGAGGAATATGCGATTGTTCGGTGATTTGAACGCACTTGAGAAATTCCCTTCTTTGGTATCGTGATGAGTACTGAACTTTTCTATCCTTTTGGCCAGTGTTGGGTTCTCCATATTTTCTGATGTTCTGAATGCAAACCCCATTCTTTTCAACGAATTTGAACAATTGTGCTGGAAATCCATCATGCCCACTAGCCTTGTTTTTAGCAATATTTACTAGGTACTGAGTCGAATTGAAGAAAATAGATATTTATGGCGTAACTTGACTAAAAGAAGAGATAAGGTGATAAAACAGATCTTGAGGCTTCAAAGAATCGTAAATTTGCTAATGGAGAGAAGTTGAGGGGGATGGGGGACGAGGTTGAGAATTGAAGAGGGAGAATAAGGCTGGCACAAAGTAAGCAGATTGTAATAGTAATGCAGGAATGGCAAGGACTACAAGTGTGAAGAGCTGCGTCAAACCAGTCTTTGGATCGAAGACAGCTGCAACAACACACACTATTCTCAACTGGGACAAAAAGAGGGATAAATAGCCATGGTATAAGTAGGTTTGGACTCAGTGCTAATTTAAGGAATTTGTGTTTGCTCTATGTTTTCCTGACACAGAGCCAGTACGCAGCTCGTGGTCAAGTGGTTTGCATCGCTGCAGCTAGATCATGGCGCACCGGGTTAAGAGTCTGTATGTGTTGTCCTAATCATTTCATCTCATCTTCATCAACATACAAGCCGCCAAAGTGAAAGACTTGAGCCCTGTGGCCAAACAACCCTAGAAAGGGCTCCCGCAAACAACCCTTGACGGGGTCTGCCAATAAATATAAGGGGCGATGAAGAAGTTTCTATTCGGAAGGCCGTACAGTCCAGAATCGGCATGCCAATATCGTCACAGGCATTGAGGCAATCATGCATGTTACACCCATTTGGTAAAACATCACGTCCTGTTGCATGAAGAAGTCCATAACTACCTGCTGCACAATCTCCGCCGACAGGAATCAAGGTCTGTTTTAAGGGACCGAGGGCTGATAATTGCATGTGGATGGTTCAGGACTAATGGGTGGGTGCTCGAGTGTCTCCCACTTGTCTGTAAAGGATTAGACTGGCCCGTAAGTCGGCTGGCGTCACGTGCCGAACCGCGACCAATAGGGAACTTGGCGCATCATTCCACAACGGTGATTTTCGACAGACATGCTGCTCCATGCACATTTTTCGTTTTCCGATGAATGTCTACCGGTGTTTGTCCTTCGGCGGCCAAGAAAACAGTGACAGCACTTGGATCCTGTTTGGACGCATTGGTTAATAACGCCGCCATAGTTCACGTTTCTGGATTTATTTCTCGCACATCGCAAAAACACAAATGCTATTCTAATCCCGTGCCTACATGTCGTCGCTTATATACCCGCATTGGAGTCGCGCTACACTGCATATACGCTGGTTTCACTTCATTTAACACAGATCCGGGTGTTCAGCTTTCACACGATAAAACTTCGCGCGTTAAGTATAATGTGCTGTGGAATATCGTTGTGATTTAGAATACTTCGATACCACTGTGCTTTGCAGAATAGAACACAAAACTTCACGCCCCAGAAGTACGCTGACCGCCCCGCACTCTGGGACCTCAAACTATTGTTCAAGAAAGAAGAGCATGACCCACGCTCTGCCTCAAGTTTACCGCAGTGCCCTGGCCTTTCTCATCAGACACGAGGTCATTAGAGGTGCACGTGAAGGACGCACTCCGGCAATTGTATACAGCGCGCGAGTGGCCCCAGTGCGCTCCGCCCACGGTGTCCAAACAAGAGAACGCCGTTCTCCTCGTATATTTCTACCTCATTTTCAAATGTAGGTGTTTATCTTCATCTTATTTGTTGTGTCTTCTCCACTTGATCAAACGTTTAGTTACAATTTGTTTTGGCTATCACCACGAAAATACCATTTTTTTACCGCTACACTTAAGCTGAATATGTTACAACTCAAATCTGCGAGCAGAAAGTTTCACATCTCAGTCCAGCCATTCATCATCGTCTTCTGCGTGGGCTATAATATCTCTGCAGGCAAATTTCAGGAGGGTTCCTGTCAGAAGGTCAACGCAACATCCCTTCCATATATGAATTCATTTTGCGGGTCTAACGGTATCGACATAGAAGTGATGTTGAATTATAATCTCCCTTCTCTCTAGTATAGTAAATTTAGCAAGTTAAAATGGCACTGTACGATCAACTGCATATCTGGCTTGACAGTGGCCAACTGTGGCTCTTTTCAAATAAAATTAAACAAACAAGAGAAATTCACTAAGGAAAAAAGCTATAGAACGTGAGATTTTAACGCACAGTTGATGACAGCATGAATGGAAGCGGAGCGTAGTCTCCGATTTGACAAAGATGATTAAGGAAAACGTCTGTGTCCTTTTCTAAAAAGTCAATGCAACGTTAGTCCTGATCGGCCCAAGGAAACCACTGGAAACTTAAAACACGTTGGCCATACGAAGACATGAACCTCATTTCTCTCGAATGGTAGTTCGCTGATTTAATTACCGCGTCAACACGCTCTGTTATTCATTATAGAAAACATCATGAGAACAGAATTGAAGATTCTTATTCCATACGACTTTCACTTTAAATTAGAATTTAAGCGTTAGAGTCATTTACTGACATAACACTGCCAAATGTATGTCCGTTCACAATACTACAGAAAAATTGAGTAAAACCGATATTGTAAATACAGTCTAACTTTTTGAGAACGGTTCTTCAAATGGTTCAAATGGCTCTGAGCACTGTGGGACTTAACATTTGAGGTCATCAATCCCCTAGAACTTAGAACTACTTAAACCTAACTAACCTAAGGACATCACAGACATTCATGCCCGAGGCAGGATTTGAACCTGCGACCGTAGCGGTCGCGCGGTTCCAGACTGAAGCGCCTAGAACCGCTCGGCCACAGCGGCCGGCTGAGAATGGTTCTGTCCAGTCCTCTGTAAATCGGCTAGTGTGACTCAGTGACTTACTCTAAGGCGCTAGCAGTGATGATAAATCAACTACTCTTTGTTCATGCAGTAAGTCCCAAATGCTACCGATACGATGTTCTCCTTGTAATACTTTACGCATGTTGTCATTCACGCCATAGGGACTTTGTTTAAAAATGGGCTTCTATCTCGTAGCTCCAAGGCTGTTAAACGATAAATACTTACCGTGGAGCTTCTCGTGTAATGGTAGGTGTGTGGAATCGATGGGTGTGCAGTGTCCGCATACCAGACACCCGGTTGATTTTGGTCTCCCGTGCAAGAGCGTGCGTGCTAGAGTGAGAGTTATACTCAACAGCGGCTAGCAGAACCTCTTATTTGTGGCAATACGTCATTGGATGATCTGTAGCAGTCGCTTCTTTCCCAGTGAATGGCTTTCATGTCGATGTCGTTCCACACTCATAATCGTAACGGCTGTCTGATGACTATCTCGATAATGTTCGTGATACAGGTGTTGCGCATCTGAAAAGATTTGCCTACCTTCCCAACAACTTCTATAAGCGTTACCGTAATTAATTACCTGTGTTTCGTGACCAGAGACAAAGAGCAGATTTGACGGTGCGTACTTGGCGTAATGAGTTGTAATTCTTCCGGAAGGGTACGCAAAATGTGTGGGTTCATGATTTGAATATTTTTACCGAATCCATGCTCACTCGCTTCATACCGAATGCGCTCAGTGCAGTTTAGTTCATAGAAGCGAGAAGTGTACTGCATATAATGTACTTGTATCTGGCCTGTGTGTGAACCATGTGTTATAACATAGCGTCGGCCATGTAGCAGATCATGTAACGTGTTCACATACCTTCGTACATTTCGATACTGTCTTTTAAAATCCATTAATTATGTAGAACAGGAGACAAAAGTAATGCCATACATACAAGTTACACATGCTCAGAGGGGGGATTGAAACCAGCGCATTTTACTTTTCGAAACCGGAACGTACGTCCGTAACCAATAAGGTGAGCTGCTGAGCCTACAGCTTTTTGCCTTGCCGATTTAGGAAAACAACGGAAAATCTAAGTAAGGGTTGCCGGAAAAGGTGTTTTAACGCCTTTCCTCGCGAATACGAACGTAGTGACATAATCACTGCACCACTTCACTAATTGTAGTAAATGTACTGGTCCATGACGATAACTTTAGTTGGAGGATATGCCATCATATGTTAGGATGTAAGGATAAAAAGGTGCTAATTGCTTCTGTGGTATTTCTTATATGCTACAATCGTAAGTAACATTCTTTTACCTGCGTACACCATGGTATCGAAACGCCAAAAACGCCCACCCAGCCTGTAATAACAGCATACCGCTATGTACTGGAGGGCCGGAGAACATTACATGCTGAGCAGCTGAGCTGGATGTGTGCAAGTTTTCCCAATTTCACTCACAGCCATGTTAGCGAGTTTGCGCTAATCGATAGTTTCTGTATCAAATAGACGTTCAGAGTAGAACCGCATGTAACAACAACGCAATCATCCAATAAAAATTAAATTTGAAGAGAGACTGTGAGTTCATCTTCTATGATCGAAACAGATGGGAGGTGATTGGAGTCTGTAACTCTACATCTGAATGACTACTTGAGAGTAAGAGTGTCTTGTTGGAAATGGAAATAAATTTGTCTGATTTTTAATTTTTCAGGAAAAACAATCAGTATCTCGTCAAATAAAGCTTTCTCTATAATTGTGACAATGAAATGTGTGCACTAGTTGATAATTTCCGACTTAAATGGACATTTATCACATGAACATACGGAACAAAAGCATGGCCATAAACATAATCAAGGGTAAAGAGGGAATACCAACGGTTTACGACCCTCATCACACACCTGTCACTTTCAGTGTCACCAATCTCCCCTACATCCACCCTCCCCTCCTCTAGGCCACTTGTGTTGTTATCCACCGCCTATTAAGAATTTAATTTATTCCCTGTTCGTTGGAGAGTGAATTTTGGTGGTTATTTTGGATCTAATGTATTACCCAGTTTATTATCCTCGTAACTAAAATTTATTACTCTATTAGGCCAGGCTGTAAGTGTTTATTTATGATCTTTATTGCTATAATTAATGAGTCAATATGACTGCCGCAATCAAATATGGCCATCCAAGATGGTGGAAAGTCAAAAGGGGACGAAGATGTCGGATTTGTAAAATGTTTGTAGGTCTGTCCAAGGTCATCCTAAGATATTACAGTGGGCATAGGCCTGTATATAAATTGTGGGAAATAAAAAAATAATGTATGTTAGGTACCATGCATATGTCAAGATCTATTTACTTACGAATGCTTCTGGCTCATTTCAGACATGCGTGTAGCAGTGTTTAATTATTGGCCCATGATTTATTATTATTACATAATACAATAGGGAATGGATGTTTAGCACACCAGTGAGGTGTTCTGGACGATTTATCGATTTATTATTACAGATTGGATTTTTGAACAAGGATACAAAAGACGGTGGATCTGTCTGTGAGAGAATTTTTTAAACAATGTACTCCGCTGTTATGTGACAGTTACATTGCGAAGGTGTTCGCATTCATTTTTTAAACAAATTACACTCTTTCTATGTAGCAATTACACTGTGGAGATGCAGGGTCACATTTTACACAAATTACAGTGATGGCTCCCTGGTTCTAGGTTTAACAATTACCATCACTCCTCTAAACATGTATGTAGCAGTATTTAATTATTACTCAGCATTCTAGGTACATTAGAACAGACGCTTATTATACAGCTGTGGGCACACAGCTCACTGGCTGGAAATGCTTCTGCTTCGCTGGTTGCAACCTGAATAAATACATAAAGTGCGCCATCCAACTCGGCACCTCATGCCTGCCGCAGGTAAGAATCTTCGAACCATTGCATCACCAGCTTCATGCAGCACCTTGCTCGACCACAGTATGGAGGAGACAGCTGCCGATTGTCATGTTGTGCCGTTTTTTGACTTGGTATGATCTTTCTGTGTGAGCTCTGGTTTCTCAGATTTTATTGTAATGGCCATTTCTGCCTATGTAAGGGAGAGGGTCACCCCAATATTTTCGCATTGTTTTACTGACTACTCTTATCTCATGACAGTCTCTCCCGTGTATGTACATATATTATTTGTACAGGAGCAAGTTGCTCATACACAAGTGTGGCTACAGATCTCAGATCGTGAACAATAATACCTTCACCAGTTTATTGCTCCCTCCTACGTATGTCTCGCGAAGAGACCATGCGAATAAAATCAGAGAGATTAGAGCCCACACAGAGGCATACCGACAATCTTTCTTTCCACGAACAATACGAGACTGGAATAGAAGGGAGAACTGATATAGGTACTCAAGGTACCCTCCGCCACACACCGTCAGTATGGATGTTGATGTAAATGTCTAAGTTGTCTCTGTTATTCGTCAAGAAACTTATCTTATACACTCATCAGCCATAACATTATGACCACCGACCTACAACCGATATAAACCCGTCCAGGAGATAGCAGCATCATCGTTTTCCATATACACCTTCTCCGTGGATGGTGTTGAAACCAAGTGTTACATATTACTAGTTGAAGTCCTGTACAGAATTCTACTAATCTGTCTCCCTGTTCACTTCTTTCTCCAAACCGAAAAGGTCGCACTACAGTGCCATCTCTTTCTTCTCCCACTGATGCATACCAGTCTCCCATAACGATAAGGTTGTCTTGTCTTTTGACCATGTTTACAGAATCTTTTATCTCGCTGTACGGTCTTTCCACTTCTTCTTCATCATAGGCTGATGTCCGCATGTACACTTGGATTATCACTGTCTTGTTCGGTTTTATGTCCAATTGTCCGAATTCGGTTTATTGGGAGAACTTTAGGAAAGTGTAGTTTATCTGTAAAGAAGCCACTTGTAGGACACTAGCGCTACCCATTCTTCGTGAACTCAAATGAGAATCCCTGGTGGGAAGATGATGTTCATTTCGCGAATCACTATTGACAAAATTTAGAGAACCAGCAGTTGAAGTTGACCGCAGAACGATACTTCTGCCGCCAAGGTACATTTCGCGTAAACACTACGAATATACTATAAGAAAAACTGAGGCTCTTACGGTGGTATGTGGACAGTCGTCTTTCCTTCGCTCTATTTGCAAATGGAACAGGAAAGGAAATGACTATTAGTGGTACAAGGTACACTCCGCCATTCACTGTATCGTGGCAGCAGGAGCAGGACCTGGTGGTCCAATTGTTTTTGTATGGGGAGACACGAGGTTCCATGGGCGTACTGACCTCCAAATCTTTGAACACTGTGCACTCACAAGTCAACATTATTGAGGCACTGTACGCCTTCCCCATGTGCGTCTTTTCTGGGATGTATTCGGCGGCTCTGACTTTATTTTTATGGATAACAATGTGAGACCACATCGAATAGCGCAGGGGAAGGAGCTCTTGGAACGAGAGGACATTCGGCGAACCGACTGGCATGCCCGTTTCCCAGACTTAGACGTACGTCCCATTGGGCATGTGTGGGGTACGTTAAGGAGATGTATTGCAGCACGTCCACGTGCACCAACGACAATCCAGCGGTTGTCAAACGCTGTGATGGAGGAATGGGGCGTCCCACCACAAGAACTCCTTACCAACCTTGACTAAAAGTCTCATTTCTGTTCATCTCATTTCGTACTTCTTTCAGTTGGCTTCTGTATTTTACTGTAGCAGTTCTTTCAATGTGTGGTCCACGTTTCCTAGAGCTATGTTACATGGTTGTGACACATCATGCGAAAGTTATCTCCGCCCTTAAGTTTCGCACATAACGTTTGCAAGACGCGTTTGCTACAACGTAATATTTGTATTTGGCTTTTGTCAGGAGGAACCATTCTGTAATAACATTTCATATACACTCCTGGAAATTGAAATAAGAACACCGTGAATTCATTGTCCCAGGAAGGGGAAACTTTATTGACACATTCCTGGGGTCAGATACATCACATGATCACACTGACAGAACCACAGGCACATAGACACAGGCAACAGAGCATGCACAATGTCGGCACTAGTACAGTGTATATCCACCTTTCGCAGCAATGCATGCTGCTATTCTCCCATGGAGACGATCGTAGAGATGCTGGATGTAGTCCTGTGGAACGGCTTGCCATGCCATTTCCACCTGGCGCCTCAGTTGGACCAGCGTTCGTGCTGGACGTGCAGACCGCGTGAGACGACGCTTCATCCAGTCCCAAACATGCTCAATGGGGAACAGATCCGGAGATCTTGCTGGCCAGGTTAGTTGACTAACACCTTCTAGAGCACGTTGGGTGGCACGGGATACATGCGGAAGTGCATTGTCCTGTTGGAACAGCAAGTTCCCTTGCCGGTCTAGGAATGGTAGAACGATGGGTTCGATGACGGTTTGGATGTACCGTGCACTATTCAGTGTCCCCTCGACGATCACCAGTGGTGTACGGCCAGTGTAGGAGATCGCTCCCCACACCATGATGCCGGGTGTTGGCCCTGTGTGCCTCGGTCGTATGCAGTCCTGATTGTGGCGCTCACCTGCACGGCGCCAAACACGCATACGACCATCATTGGCACCAAGGCAGAAGCGACTCTCATCGCTGAAGACGACACGTCTCCATTCGTCCCTCCATTCACGCCTGTCGCGACACCACTGGAGGCGGGCTGCACGATGTTGGGGCGTGAGCGGAAGACGGCCTAACGGTGTGCGGGACCGTAGCCCACCTTCATGGAGACGGTTGCGAATGGTCCTCGCCGATACCCCAGGAGCAACAGTGTCCCTAATTTGCTGGGAAGTGGCGGTGCGGTCCCCTACGGCACTGCGTAGGATCCTACGGTCTTGGCTGCATCCGTGCGTCGCTGCGGTCCGGTCCCAGGTCGACGGGCATGTGCACCTTCCGCCGACCACTGGCGACAACATCGATGTACTGTGGAGACCTCACGCCCCACGTGTTGAGCAATTCGGCGGTACGTCCACCCGGCCTCCCGCATGCCCACTATACGCCCTCGCTCAAAGTCCGTCAACTGCACGTACGGTTCACGTCCACGCTGTCGCGGCATGCTACCAGTGTTAAAGACTGCGATGGAGCTCCGTATGCCACGGCAAACTGGCTGACACTGACGGCGGCGGTGCACAAATGCTGCGCAGCTAGCGCCATTCGACGGCCAACACCGCGGTTCCTGGTGTGTCCGCTGTGCCGTGCGTGTGATCATTGCTTGTACAGCCCTCTCGCAGTGTCCGGAGCAAGTATGGTGGGTCTGACACACCGGTGTCAATGTGTTCTTTTTTCCATTTCCAGGAGTGTATTATATTAAGGCTGTGTCGGCTTATTACACTAAATCTTATCGGTTCCGTCAACAATTTGCCTCTTTCAGTCATTTCTTAGTTCCTGTACGTGTCACGCAAATGTGATCTTGTCCGTTGTAAGCACGTCTACTGCATACCTGTATGCCTGTATACCTGTATCACAACTCATAAAAAGAACTTGGAAGTATTCTTTCAGAAGCTGCCACACGATCATGGCCAAGAAAATGTTATTGTACTAATGTTGCTGCTGTGATGGATAACCTAGAGAAGACAGAAAGAGAAGAAAGAAGTTAATGTGCTACAGGTTTTTTTGGAATGTTATTCTCTGCTAGATGCGTCACCAAAAACTAATGAGTGCAACGAATTATTAATTTAATTGTGAGGAGATTGGGATACAACAGAAGGACATTTCATTATAAGGTATTTTCATCATACTGGTCACGTAAAAAAAAAGAGGCTTAATTTCATGGCTCAAAAGTGAAAAACATGACTAATTTCGGTAAATCCAACTCCACGAATGTTATAATGCATCTCAGTTACAATATGTCACTGATCCTTATCTGTGACTGTGATAAGAGTCACCTTAAAACTATCTAAAAATGCTAACACAGGTGCTTACAAAGATTATTTAGTCTTGTGTCTTGATTCAGAAGCTATGAGAATGAATGGTTACAAAACTAATGCCACTTAACAGGCAACGGACTACCTCTCATCGACATTTGAACGTTTACAAGAGTAACTTCAAATTCTTACCACTTCTTCCTATTTAGATGTCTCT
The DNA here is from genome assembly GCF_021461385.2 of Schistocerca piceifrons. Lineage (NCBI taxonomy): Eukaryota > Metazoa > Arthropoda > Insecta > Orthoptera > Acrididae > Schistocerca > Schistocerca piceifrons. The sequence goes on along the minus strand of NC_060149.1, from coordinate 417,219,059 downwards.
GTAATTTCAGTCGCTCAGAAAAGGAGTGTATGGTGCGTTTCGCCAAATGCATCTCCACTGGATACCAGATTACATACAACAGAGACGACAATTGCTACGTCTAGGTGACAGAGATTTTGTAGATCTGGTTCTACTGGAGTTGTTAACTTCACGACATTACGATTCTCAAGGCAAGCTGAAGCGTCCCCTTCTTCGGAAATATACTGATGAAACTGAGTAACACTTAGACTTTTATTTGCCAAAATATGGAACGAAAAGTAACAGTTTTATCACCTGATGTGACTAGTACCGTAAAACGAGGCAACTTTGTGACTGAGGTATTATTTGGATGAACGTTCAACATATAGCTCTGCTGCAGTATGTTCTCACATAGTGATACAACTAATGATGGAAGTTAAAAATACGTGCATTACACCTGAGATGATCGCAAAGCAGTTTTGTTTGCAAGTGGGAAAACGTGTTTTTAGATTTCTTAAAAACTCTCTTGCTCCGCCGATAACTTTCAAGAACTGATTGATTGAAAGTAAGTTTATATAAGTAAGTGTTACGCGCAGACCATTCTGTACAAAAGCTAAATTTTACATAAAGTTTCTTCAGCCACGGAAAACGAGCAGAAATAACTTTTTAACAGCACACATACCTGCACAAAATGTGTAACGATTTAAATTGCGTCGAACAAGTCTCATTAATTATTATCATAATTACAGAACAGAAAATGGATTCAGACTGAAGATGCATCACAAAAATCAACTCAAAGAAGACGCATAAGGTCAAGAAAATCTTTTTACAGAGATAAACCCGTGAAACTTATAGTTCTGTATTGGAGGAGCTCTATATTGAAGACAGGAAAGGTTCTAAGAATTTTGTCAGAATGACATCAGGGGCAATTCGAAGAACTCTTGAGGCTAGTAGCATCAAATATTCAACAGAAAGAAACAGATTTTAGGGTTACAGTATCACCAGCAGAATAGCTTACTGTAGACCTTCTATATATGTCGACAGGTGACTGTTATACAACTTTAATGTACCCTCATCGAATATCAGTGGCCAAGATTAGTGAAACTGTGCCTACAGAAGGCTGGTATATCGTGAATTTACTCAAGGATTTTGTAAAAGTAAGTAATCTCGAGTCGCCATTGTATAAACACAAGAACGGGACAAAGCAGATGACACGCATGCGCATGAGCCAGTCATCCAACGCTGCAGTGTTTTTGCTCACTGATGATGAACTACAAACGCGAGACAAAACTTCCCTCAACTATTTTTTCAAACTCGCAATTTCTACATCTACATCTACATCCATACTCCGCAAGCCACCTGACGGTGTGTGGCGGAGGGTACCTTGAGTACCTCTATCGGTTCTCCCTTCTATTCCAGTCTCGTATTGTTCGTGGAAAGAAGGATTGTCGGTATGCCTCTGTGTGGGCTCTAATCTCTGATTTTATTCGCATGGTCTCTTCGCGAGATATACGTAGGAGGGAGTAATATACTGCTTGACTCCTCGGTGAAGGTATGTTCTCGAAACTTCAACAAAAGCCCGTACCGAACTACAGAGCGTCTCTCCTGCAAAGTCTTCGACTGGAGTTTATCTATCATCTCCGTAACGCTTTCACGATTACTAAATGATCCTGTAACGAAGCGCGCTGCTCTCCGTTGGATCTTCTCTATCTTTTCTATCAACCCTATCTGATACAGATCCCACACTGCTGAGCAGTATTCAGGCAGTGGGCGGACAAGCGTACTGAAACCTATTTCCTTTGTTTTCGGATTGCATTTCCTTAGGATTCTTCCAATAAATCTCAGTCTGGCATCTGCTTTACCGACGATCAACTTTATATGATCATTCCATTTTAAATCACTCCTAATGCGTACTCCCAGATAATTTATGGAATTAACTGCTTCCAGTTGCTGACCTGCTATATTGTAGCTAAATGATAAGGTGTCTTTCTTTCTATGTATTCGCAGCACATTACACTTGTCTACATTGAGATTCAATTGCCATTCCCTGCACCATGCGTCAATTCGCTGCAGATCCTCCTGCATTTCAGTGCAATTTTCCATTGTTACAACCTCTCGATATACCACAGCATCATCCGCAAATAGCCTCAGTGAACTTCCGATGTCATCCACAAGGTCATTTATGTATATTGGTAATAGCAACGGTCCTACGACACTCCCCTGCGGCACACCTGAAATCACTCTTACTTCGGAAGACTTCTCTCCATTGAGAATGACATGCGTTTCAAACAAGTGTTGTCAAAACTTGAAAACTAAGTCAAACTTCGAGCTAAAAACAGTTTTCAACCGAATTAGATGGAGTTGGTTTTCGGTGTGAAGGTACCTTTTAACAGTGCCTCCTCACAACTGACTGATCCTATGCACTCCTATTATTTTCAGCTGTTAGTTCAAGCTGCCACAGTAGTTACTGTGCTGACGTCGTTTGTACGCAAGAAATAAAATCAGTATCTCAACTTTTTGGACACAGGGTGTGCGTTGAGGGTCAACGACCAACTTCTGCACGAAGCATCAATCCTCTAAATGACTTCCTACATTTCGCTAAAATTTTCTAGCGTTGTGACTTCTCTGTATGCAATATCATCATCATCATCCGCGAACAGCCTCATGGAGCTCCTCTGATATTCCATACGCTCTTTCTTTTTTCAACAGGTGACAGTGAGAAACTGTATCGATCGCCATGTGGAACTCGATGAACGAGGCATCAACCTGGTCGCCGGTCTGGCATACTGACTATCATTATTGCCCGTTTTATGGTCTTGGGGGTGTTTTGTCTGGATTCTCATTATTTACGGCTTTGAGACAAACGTGTACCATTAACAGGCAGATTTCTACTCGGATGTGATGGAGTATTTTATTGCCAAGCGGTTGGCGATGGCGGCGGGCAGCTGTGGTGGGCGGGGAGAGGAGATTGCGGCATCGTGGGTCATATGACTCCACAAAGCAGTCGCTGTGTGCCCGCGTTGCTGGCACATGGCCGCATCTCATACAGCTCTTATAATTTACACAACCCAATCATCAATAATCACGAACAAAGTTTTCAGATAAATCTCGAACTGAAAAGCTATCACAAAGTTCTAGCACAGACGTGTTAAAATAGAAGCTTAACGTGGAAGTGCTTTTCTATGGCTCAAATGGCTCTGAGCGCTATGGGACTTAACATCTGAGGTCATCAGTCCCCTAGAACTTAGAACTACTTAAACCTAACTAACCTAAGGACATCACACACATCCATGCCCGAGGCAGGATTCGAACCTGCGACCGTAGCGGACGCGCGGTTCCAGACTGTAGCGCCTAGAACCGCTCAGCCAGAAGTACTTTTCTGTCTTCTCTCGTAGATCCTGCAAACCTCGCACTGAGACAAATTATTTGATAAAAATTCTATAAAACTGGGCAACTTTGTGACACTTTCAGCACTTTTTGTAACATAACCCTATACAAATACAAGGTGCGATATTTAATTTCCACATAAATGGAATTTTATAACTTTTATCCCTCAATTTTCATAGTAGTAAAGTTTTTATGTGAAGTGTGGTGTTCGAAACATGAAATATTAACTGTTAAAAAGTTATCCCCTCCGCCCCGGCCCCCCCGCCTCCCAAGCTCAAGCTCAGGACAAGATAGAGACTTGAAGTCTAAGACAGGAAAGTAGAGTTAAATTAATTTGTCAGAAAGATGGACTGACCTAGTGTTTCTTTATGACACATAGTTATAACTTTTTTACAGGTTTTCCCAGTATTATGAGTTTCTTTTTATCTATAAACAGAAAAACATTTGTCGCAAAATTGGCCAATTTGGTGAGTTTTTTTCTAATCTTCTGAAAATCCAAATTATTATAGGCCTATCGTCACTTAAACAAAATAATAATAAAAAATGCTAATTTTTTATTGATGCATTTGTTCCATGGGACCACATGAGAAAAAGAAACAGGTCACAACACTTATATTTACCATAATATCCTCTAAGCAAGGCAGTTGGTTGAATATGTTAAACGCTTACAAGTTCAATGGTAGGAGAGAGAAAAAAGTTTTGACACGTTTAATACTATATGCTGAGCAACTTTATGTTGTATTTAGAAACAAAGTTACACTGCAAAATAAAACTTTGCTTTTTTACAAAACCATTCACAAATCTTCGCTAATTTCATTAAAAAAATGGCGAATGTATGTGTTTGCAAGAGCTTGAAACTGTTTCACATTTTGCAAAAGTTCACAATAGTTATGAGTTTACCGATATGACAACAGTTGTGAGTTTTCCATACTTACAACAGTTACATGGTTTTGTTTGTTAGTGTTGTATTATAGCGGCCGTGTGATAGTCACGTGCCAGCGCTAAAGTGTCACAAATAGCAATGGAGCAACATCTCTAAATCTAGCTTTCTACACAATTTCCGGAACGTTTTGAAGAAAAGAGAAGTGTGTGCAAAGTTTGTCCTCCACGGCTTGACTACCGAACAAAAACGACTCATGGACGCCAGCTGCGACTGGATCGGAATACAAAACGCAGACAATGTTTTCTGCAAAAATCGCCAAGGGTAACGAAACTTGGTGTCATCAGTACGAACTTATCACAAAACAAGAAAGTGCAGAAATTCACCTGAAAGGTCAAAGCTTTGATGACATAATCAATATTCAAGCCAATGTTATGTGTCCCAAAGAAATACTTTTATGACAGTTTCACGTGGATGAATCAACGTTCTGTGCGCCTTACTCAAGTCAGGACGACTATATAGCACTCCTAAAGCACTGAAACGACCATATTCACTTTTCTCTATATTTGATCAATCCAGTTTCCAAACTTTTTAGACTGATGGGGTGACCAACTATACCAGCCTCATCCATTAAATATCTGGCAATATGAATGCAGAGTGAGTTAAAGTGCAACGACGATATAAAACTAATCGTATGAAAGGCAGGTGCCAGACTGAGATACAATGGAAAAATCCTCAGAAACGGTATCCAGTCGCGAAGGTGGTAGCTTACAAAACCTTCGTTCAACAAATATATGAGCATTGCTCGATAGTATGAGACTCTTACCAGACAAGATTGATAGAGGAAACAGAGAGGGTCCAAAGAAGAGCAGCCCGTTTCGAGACGGGTTCGTTTAGTGACAGTGAAAGCGTCCTGGAGAAGCTCGTTGCTCATCTAATTCCAGTGGAAGACGCTGAAATAGAGGCGTTGTTCATCACGATTTGGTTTACTGCTCAAATTCCTAGAGGTTACATGCTTAGAAGAGTCAATAGTCATATTGTTTTCTTCTAATTGCGAATAGACCGTGAAGGTAAAATTAAAGACAGTAGAGCTCACTCGGATGCTTAACAACAACTCTTATTGCCGCGCACCATTCGAGACTGGAACAAGAACAGGTAGAAGTGACAGCGGTATGCATAGTACTCTCCGCTACAGAAGGTGGATTGTGGAATACAGATGTAGATTTAATTGATCTGAGATAATTTCTGGTTCTGTGAATATCGTAAAAGTTGAGTATCAATGATTGTGTTGTCCTGAAATGAATAACAATAACAAAATTTCACTGTGGACCATGTAATGTTGTACTACATATACATTCCTGGAACATTCCTTCGATCCGTCCTCTGTGACGCCGTTGTGTCGCACGAAATGTGTCAGTAGGGGCCGCGGACGGAATTCATACATTCTGAGCGAGGTACAGCGCGTCAGGCAAATTACGTGACGAATGGAACTGCTAATTACAAGAGAAACGCGTACAAGTGGACCCAGGTAAATTATCGGCACTGCAACACTTTTAAAATAGTCTTCATAAGGGACGTCAGGTTCACTTCGACCAACGAGTGGAAGTTAAAATAATATCTACGGCCATACCAATGATTAATGCCTCATAACAGTCAATACGTCACCTCCAACAGGTTCGATGCAGTTAACGCAGATTAGCTAATATATATATATATATATCCTAGCAGTGAAGGCTGAATATCACACCAAGCCTCTTCGAGTTTTCACCTAATAAAATGCAGTTTACTAGTTTTTATCCAACCTCGCCCAGTTAATACCTCTTCCCGCAAGTTAATTCCTCCACAGTCTGTGTTGAGTCCTCACTAAGCCGCGATAGTTGTCTATAAAAACCGAATAAACTACTCCGACTTCCAAGCATATGGAAGGGAATGCACGTGCAAATTATTGTAATTTTCCCTTTCTGCAACGACAGCTTTATCGATCACCGTGGAGCATTAAATTCCTGAGTTAGAAATCAGAAACACAATCCATTACCTCCTCCGCCCCAGAGAGCTGCTGACAGTTTCATCCATTTCGCAAGTTCCAAGCAAGTTCCGAAATTCTTTAAGAAATCAGGCCTGACGTTCAGAATTATTAGTTTTCGACGCAAATACGGGAAATCTCGTTAGTTATCCTGTTCTCCCGTTAGTAGCTCTCCTCTAGAGAGTGCTGTCATCTCCAATGATTACTCTCAATATTAATTCCACTTAATAATGCTAGGAAAATGCTACACGCCAACAGAAAGTCAATATAAAGTCTCTAAACTCCAAAGATGATTTGTAGACTCCGGTCACAACATTTGACATGCGTTGTTTGACCCTTCAATATCACATTTTATGCAAATAAGAGGAAACCAACCCATAAAATCTCAGCCTCAAAACAAGCAGTTCTAGCCCATGTGTCTATAAGGCCAGGTTCAAAAGAAACATAAAATTTCTGTTCCAGTAAAATTGAAATCAGATGACTGCGCCTCTAAAACACTCGTTCCTTCAGACTCTGAAAACTTGTATGTTATACACCTCATTCTTTCTCATTTATTAGATTACAATAATACCGCATTCATCAGCTTGTGTATCAAATTATGTGATATTAAACAACATTTCATTTGAATGTCTCATGTTTATGTAAAGTACCAGTCAGCATTTCCAAAATTGGTTACATACACTATGAGCCAAAATATATGACCATAGCCCACCGCAAGACTGAATGTCATCTGGTAGAATCACTGACATGTGATGTGGCCAGGAGAGAATATACGAGGTGTGTGGGGAAAGTAATGAGACTGATTTTTTATCTACTAAAGATTCTCTTTTTAAACCTCGGTATTGTCCCCCTCAAAGTAGTTCTCTTTGGCAGCTATTTACCGACGGAGTAGCTCCCAGTTTTGGTAGCATTGCTGTTTTTTATGTTCTCCAGAGCCCCAAACACATATTTCAATTTAGGGAAAATAAAAAAGTCACAAGCGCGCAGATCAGGTGAATAGAGGAGCTGTGGAACAACAGGAATGCCTTTTGAACTCAAAAATTCCGTGATAGAAGTAGTCGTGTCACATGGGACCTTGTCATGATGTAGCATCCACTTGTCTGCAATGTCCGTTCAACTAGATCCGCCTTTTTCCTGAGCATTTCAAGGAAATCTTTGCAAAACACTTGGTTGAGAGTTTGTCCTGCAGGAACAAAATCTTTGTGTACGATACCCATACTCCCAAAACCTCAAATCAGCATCGTTTTGACCTTTGAGTTGCTCATTCGAGATTTCTTCGGTCGAGAAGATGTCTCAGTGTACTACTCCTCACTTTGTCGCTTTGTCTCACGATCGTACTCAAAAATCCATGATTCATCACCTGTGATCAGAACCATTCACAGCCTTTGGCAATCCTCTGAAGAAGATCACCCACACATTTCTTCGACTGTCCTTCTGCTCAGTTATGATGCACAATTTTAGCACAAACCTTTCAAATGTGCAGAACTTCGGCGAAAATTTGATGTGCAGTGACAGTGTTTAACAGGTCACCCATCACCCTTATTGTTAAACGTCTGCCTGATCCGCAAGAGCACGCAAACGTTCAACGCTTTCGTCGGTTTTTGAAGTTGTAGGTCTCCCTGAATGAGGTTCGTCTTCGACGCGTTCTTGGATTTCCAAAATGTGACTAGTACCTGGGTAAAACTTGTGCTCTTTAAATGTTCAAACGTGTGTGAATTCCTAAGGGACCAAATTGCTGATGTCTTCGGTCTCTAGACTTACACACTACTTAAGCTAACGTAAACTAACTTTCGCTAAGGACAACACACACACACACCCATGCCCGATGGAGGACTCGAACCTCCGGCGGGAGTGGCCGCGCGATCTGTCACATGGCGCCCTCAACCGCGCAGCCACTCCTCGCGGCTTGTGCTCTTGGTAACGAATGCTACCCATAGGCATGTTTCACTTTTCAAAGGCCAGACTCGCTGTAAACCAAGTTTAAAACAGCACTTAATGGCATAACGTTGCTCTAAATTCCACCGTTACATTTTCGTAGCACAGAGATGAAAAAAAAAAACCTTCACTAATAGCTCTCCCAAAAATCAGGTGATGGCTGTACACAGCTGAAACTCGGACTGAGCATCTGGAAGAGATAAACAACACTGTTCTACGCAAGTAGCTTTACACAGAATGGCCACACGACTTGCAGTTATCAGCCTCATTACTTTTCGCACACACCTCGTAAATGGAGCAGAGACGGAGGTGAAATCGATCTAGCGGCGATACGTGCCGCAAATGGAGGAATGGTATGTTTGACAAGATAACTGTCTGAGTCACAAGACCAGAATCGTGGTATAGTGGTTTGGAAAGCATGATAGTGAACTCACATTGATATCTTGGTCACCAAGCCGGCCGAAGTGGCCGTGCGGTTAAAGGCGCTGCAGTCTGGAACCGCAAGACCGCTACGGTCGCAGGTTCGAATCCTGCCTCGGGCATGGATGTTTGTGATGTCCTTAGGTTAGTTAGGTTTAACTAGTTCTAAGTTCTAGGGGACTAATGACCTCAGCAGTTGAGTCCCATAGTGCTCAGAGCCATTTCTTACATTTCTTGGTCACCAAACTCGTCTGATCAGAAGTCGATAGCACACATAGGTGTCATTACGGGGCACCTCTTCCGCGCTCACATACCACCGGTTAGCAATTTATGGAAACGGCGTGATCTTGGCGTAGACACCTGGACAGGACTTAGAGTATCCATGACTTGATGCTGTATCGCTTCTGAAAGGTGGACTAAAACGCTACTAAACAGGCGCTCACAATGTTTTGGGCCACCAGTGAACAAAATTTAATGGTTTTAAATAGAACTTTTTTCAAATCAGGCTGCTATTAAAAGAAACAGTTTAAATGAAATTGACGCCATTTGACTGTATACACCGAAGAAAAATATCGCAACACCAAAAAATAATTAATGTAGAATAATGAAATTTCGGGAATATACACTCCTGGAAATTGAAATAAGAACACCGTGAATTCATTGTCCCAGGAAGGGGAAACTTTATTGACACATTCCTGGGGTCAGATACATCACATGATCACACTGACAGAACCACAGGCACATAGACACAGGCAACAGAGCATGCACAATGTCGGCACTAGTACAGTGTATATCCACCTTTCGCAGCAATGCAGGCTGCTATTCTCCCATGGAGACGATCGTAGAGATGCTGGATGTAGTCCTGTGGAACGGCTTGCCATGCCGTTTCGACCTGGCGCCTCAGTTGGACCAGCGTTCGTGCTGGACGTGCAGACCGCGTGAGACGACACTTCATCCAGTCCCAAACATGCTCAATGGGGGACAGATCCGGAGATCTTGCTGGCCAGGGTAGTTGACTTACACCTTCTAGAGCACGTTGGGTGGCACGGGATACATGCGGACGTGCATTGTCCTGTTGGAACAGCAAGTTCCCTTACCGGTCTAGGAATGGTAGAACGATGGGTTCGATGACGGTTTGGATGTACCGTGCACTATTCAGTGTCCCCTCGACGATCACCAGTGGTGTACGGCCAGTGTAGGAGATCGCTCCCCACACCATGATGCCGGGTGTTGGCCCTGTGTGCCTCGGTCGTATGCAGTCCTGATTGTGGTGCTCACCTGCACGGCGCCAAACACGCATACGACCATCATTGGCACCAAGGCAGAAGCGACTCTCATCGCTGAAGACGACACGTCTCCATTCGTCCCTCCATTCACGCCTGTCGCGACACCACTGGAGGCGGGCTGCACGATGTTGGGGCGTGAGCGGAAGACGGCCTAACGGTGTGCGGGACCGTAGCCCAGCTTCATGGAGACGGTTGCGAATGGTCCTCGCCGATACCCCAGGAACAACAGTGTCCCTAATTTGCTGGGAAGTGGCGGTGCGGTCCCCTACGGCACTGCGTAGGATCCTACGGTCTTGGCGTGCATCCGTGCGTCGCTGCGGTCCGGTTCCAGGTCGACGGGCACGTGCACCTTCCGCCGACCACTGGCGACAACATCGATGTACTGTGGAGACCTCACGCCCCACGTGTTGAGCAATTCGGCGGTACGTCCACCCGGCCTCCCGCATGCCCACTATACGCCCTCGCTCAAAGTCCGTCAACTGCACATACGGTTCACGTCCACGCTGTCGCGGCATGCTACCAGTGTTAAAGACTGCGATGGAGCTCCGTATGCCACGGCAAACTGGCTGACACTGACGGCGGCGGTGCACAAATGCTGTGCAGCTAGCGCCATTCGACGGCCAACACCGCGGTTCCTGGTGTGTCCGCTGTGCCGTGCGTGTGATCATTGCTTGTACAGCCCTCTCGCAGTGTCCGGAGCAAGTATGGTGGGTCTGACACACCGGTGTCAATGTGTTCTTTTTTCCATTTCCAGGAGTGTAGTTATCTAGGTAACATAATTAAGTGATTAAGATTGCAAGATCACATGTTAATGTAAGCGCGAGATAAGCCATTGTAAATGTGAAATGCTGGTACATTAATAGCCGGTGTAGCTGCCAAAATGTTGAATGCAAGCTTAAAAACGTACATGCATTGTGCTACACATGTGCCAGATACCAATTTGTGGTATTTAGTTCCACACATGCTGCGCTAGGGATCAGTACAGGAACAGTTAAAATGTTGTTGGTGGTTGACGCTGAAGTTGTCGTCCCATGATGACCCATGCTCGATTGGGCACAGATACGTTGACCGAGCAGGCCAAAGAACATTTCGAAACTCTGTAGAGCATGTTGGGTTACAAAAGCGGTATGTGTGCGAGTGTTATCCTCTTGGAAAGCATCATCTGAAATGCTGTTTATGAATGGCAGCACACTAGGTCGAATCACCAGACTGACGTACAATTTTGCAGTCAGAGTGTGATAGATAACCACAAGAGTACTCCTGCTGTCGCATGAAAACGCACCCCAGACCATAACTCCAGGTGTAGGACCAGTGAGTGTAGCACACAGAAAGTTTAGTTGTATGCCCCCAATCCGCCTCCTTCTAACTAATACACGGTCATCACTGTCACCGAGACAGAACCAGCTTTCTTCGGAAAACACAACAGACCTCCACTCTGCCCTCCAATGAGCTCTCGCTTGACACCACTGAAGTCGCAGATGGCGGTGGTTTTGGGTCAGTGGAATGCACGCTACAGGGCGTCAGTCTCGGAGCTTTCCTTGAAGTCACCCATTTGTAACAGTTTGTTGTGTCACTGTGGTGCCAGCTGCTGCTAAAGTTGCTGCTGCAGATGCAGTACGATGCGCCAGAGCCATACACCGAACTCGATGATCTTCCCTCTCGGTAGTGACACGTGGCTGTCCGGAGTCGGTCTGCTTGAGACCGTACATTCTCGTGACTATCGCTGCCAGCAACCGTGTACATTGGCTACGTTCCAGCCAAGTCTTTCTGCAAAATCGCAGAAGGAACATCCAGCTTCTCGTAGTCCTATTATACGACCTCGTTAAAACTCAATGAGGTGCTGACAAAGGCGTCTTTGTCGCCTTAAATGCATTGTTGACTAACATCAACTCACCACGTCCAATCTCAAAGCTGACTAATGCTCACTACCGTTCCAGCTTGTATTTAAAGCAAACCTGATTTGCATTCTCATATTGCCGCTACTTGCGCCATTCTGATGCGACTGGCACGAAATTTGAATGAACATCATCTTTCATATGTAGGCACATGCCTACCAACTTTCGTTTATGTCACACAACTTCTTGTTGGCGATGAGATTTTTTCCGTTGTTGTGTATACAGTCAAATGACAGTACTCATTTAAACAGTAGTATACGTCTATGCCCTAGGCTGGCCGCGGTGGCCGAGCGGTTCTAGGCGCTTCAGTGCAGAACCGCGCGACTGCTACGGTCGCAGGTTCGAATCCTGCCTCGAGCATGGATGTGTGTGATGTCCTTAGGTTAGTTAGGTTTAAGTAGTTCTAAGTTCTAGGGGACTGATGACTTCAGATGTCAAGTTCCATAGTGCTCAGAGCCATTTGAACCATTTTTTTCTATGCCCTAAGCTATGGAAAGATTATCAACAAATTTAACACTTAAGAAATGTAGGAGGTCTCGGTAAAACATAATTAACTAAAATTAACTGAAAGACCCAACAGAGAAGTAGCAATAGATACTCCGTTAAGTGCATCACGCTTCAAAGAAATGTCACACAAAACAATATTCAACTATCGAATCGACTATTAAAATAAGATTATATAATACATAATTTGTAAACTAAATATGTAAACTGAATATTTGTATAGCATCTGAGTTTGGTGCAAGAGCCGGCCGCTGTGGCCGAGCGATTCTAGGCGCTTCAGTCCGGAACCGCGCTGTTGCTACGGTTGCAGATTCGAATCCTACCTCGGACATGGATGTGTATAATGTAGTTAGGTTGGTTAGGTATAAGTAGTTCTACGTCTAGGGGACTGATAACTTCAGATGTTAAGTCCCATAGTGCTTAGAGCCATTTGAAGTTTTGGTGCTAGACACAAAGTATAAACATGGTGTCATAACATGATGAGCCAAAACTCTATAAGTTCACCTCTGACGGGAAAGTATATGCACGGTGACATCAGAAACAAAGGGAAAACTTCAGTACATTTTGAAAACTATAAAACTTTGTGGCAGTTACGTCACTATGGTTCAAATGGCTCTGAGCACTATGGGACTTAACATCTTAGGTCATCAGTCCCCTAGAACTTAGAACTACTTAAACCTAACTAACCTAAGGACATCACACACATCCATGCCCGAGGCAGGATTCGAACCTGCGACCGTAGCAGTCCCGCGGTTCCTGAATGCAGCGCCTAGAACCGCACGGCCACCACGGCCGGCTACGTCACTATTTGCGAATGTTCGTCGTTGTATGATTCATGGCGTTACGAATGTGGAAATGTGTGAAATTATGCGATGAGCATCGAAAAATTTGCATTTAAGCCCCAATAAGAAAATGTGAGATGGTGTGGACAGAATAACTGATCAGTTATCACCGTAAAACCAAAAATCTTGACGACTAATAAGCTTGATATTCTACACTTGCTCACCTGTAATACGTTAATGGTTAGAAGCTGTCGAGCTGCGTATTGCAGTAAAAGGAAACAGTTTCTTAGTATAGCTCTTTGATATTGATACAAAATAGAAGAGCTTCCAACATGGCATAGGATAATTAACCTTAATATTTGCAGCAATGTTTGTAAAAAAAAAGGTAAATATCTTTTGAAATGTGATCTCGTTGCCTTTACCGGCGAGTTGAACTAATTAAAGCTTTCAAGTTTCCAGCCGATTAAATTCGCCAAAATAGCACGACGTTTCAATTAGTATCAATCGAATCATATTTTGAAGCCTGTAAAGGTGATGGGTGTGAAACTCAATTGAAACGTCGTAATATTTTCACTCGAGTGGAAATCCAGTAACTTTACATTAATCTGTAAACAAATTATTGTGAAATATTCAATAGATGCCACGAAACTGTGTATTACAAACTGTATTTTTGGGACAGTATTTATATATTTTATTTCATCAATTTTTTCTCTGTTCCACAAAACATTTTACTTTCGATTTTCAGGAAACAGTATAACAGATTCCAGAAAGCATTACATATCCGCCTTCACGTGTTTTTAGTGCCTCTCGGAGAAGACACGTTGATGATGTGACGATAATATGAAACAAGTATCATATCCCACCATAGTGCCACTTTCGTTTTTGTAGACAAACTCAGCAGAAAAGAACACGTTATTCTGGAAACTGCACGGTTCTCGGTACTTCACCTTGTTTCAGAAAGAGCGAGAGGGCGTTCTTTTCAGACAATGTCGGCAGTAGCAAGCATGGCGCCGTCGGCAGTGGGAGAAAGTGCGCAGGCGACTGACTGGTGCCAAGGCCGGAGCTCTGCTGATTCAGGGGACCAATTCATTAGGCGCAAACATCTCGACAGGTCAGCCCTGCGCCTGCGCCTGCGACAGACCTTCTAAAGTCACAATATACGCGAGATGCGGGCTGACGCAATGCACACATCCTTGGCCGACCGCGGACTTTCAAATACTGGCGCTGTTGCTACCTCGCTTCCCATTAAGGAGCTGCAGCGCGTGGCCGCCAGCTGCAGCGAAAAGCCGCTCAGTTAACTGCATGCATCGCGGTATGTGATGGACGGACCAGTTCCCAGTGAATGTCGGTGCGTGGCTCAGTCGAAAAGTTACCCACACGAGTCTGATAAAACAAGTAACATGCAAAAGCAACAGCCACGTTAGGAGAAAGTGTGTGAAATAGAGATCATTTTATTTACACGTCGGTTCAGTAAGCTTTCAATTATACCGTTATTTCTCAACTTTATGATTGTAGATCCCAGTTTGCTTGGCGAACTGAAAGCACTGACAGTTTCAGAAGCATTAGTGCATTTATCTACATTTACGTCCCCATCTGTATTTCAAGCCACCTTGCGGTGTGTGTCAAAGGGTACATCTGTTACCACTATCTCACTCCCTCCACTCCTTTTCTCAGTTTCCTTCCAGAATGACGCATGGAAAAAATGATTCTCGGTAAAGCTCCGTCTGACTTCTAATTTCTCTAATTTTCTCGTCGCGTCCATTTCTCGAAATGTAAGTGGGACGAAGTGATATGTCGGCCGACTTTTCTTGGCATGTAAGCTTTCTGTAACGTACAACGTCTCTCTTGTGGCGTCTGCCACAGGATTTCTTGAGCATCTCCCTATAGGTCTTCCGCAGAGTAAACGAACCCGTGACGAAACTCGCCGTTCTTCGTTGAATCTTCTCTAAAGTTTCTGTTAATCCCACTTGTCAGCCGTCCGGGTGGCCGAGCGGTTCTAGGTGCTACAGTCTGAAACCGCACGACCCCTACGGTCGCAGGTTCGAATCCTGCCTCGGGCATGGATGTGTGTGATGTCCTTAGGTTAGTTAGGTATAATTAGTTCTAAGTTGTAGGCGACTGATGATCTCAGAAGTTAAGTCCCATAGTGCTCAGAGCCATTTGAACCATTTTTTTATGTAGGCATTCCATTTTAGGTAACTCCGAATGGTTGCTCCTAAGTATTTTACGGAAATTACTGTTTCCAGTGATCTGTAGCCTACAGTGTAATCGAACAGAAGCGAATATGTTCTCCTATTTATGCGCAGTTTGTTACATTTATTTACGTTCAGGGTTAACTGCCAGTCCCAGCACCAATCGTCGATCCTGTGAAGACCTTCTTGCATCTCGCTACAGTATTCTAGCGTTGCAACCTTCTTCGTCCGCAAATAACTTCACGTAGCCGCTAACGTTATCCTCTAGACCATTAATATAAGATTTAAATACATTGACGGAAAAAAAAATTGCATCACCAAAAAAAAAAAAAATGAAGGCAAGATAATGAAATTGTCTAGGTAATATATCTAAGTTATTGACATTGCAAGGTCACAGGTAAATGTAAGTGCGGGATAAGTCATTGCAGATGTGAATTGCTGATACATTAATAACCGATGCAAACGTGCACCCATTGTCTTACACAAGTGGTGAATGTCAATTTGCGGGAGTTCCATGCCTGTTGCACTTTTTAGTCAGTACAGGGTTGGTTAATTCTGTTTGCGGATGATGCTGGAGTTGTCATCCGATGATGTCCCACATGTACTCGATTGGAGACAGATCTGGCGATCCAGAAGGCCAAGGCAACATGTCGAAACTCCGTAGAGCATGATGAGTTACAATAGCAGTATGTGGGCGGGCGTTATCCTGTTGAAAAACACCCCCTGGAATGCTGTTAATGAAAGGCAGGTCGAACCACAAGATTGACATAAGAATTTTGCAGTCAGTTAGCATGGGATAACCACGAAAATGCTCCTGTTGTCGCGAAATCGCACCTCAGAACATAACTTCAGGTGTAGTTCCAGTGACTCTCGTAACACCACTGAAGTTGGATACGGCTGCTTCTAGACTTTCATATGCATTTCAGTAACGTTTAAATTTCTTCACACTCACTCGTGATCCTGTCCATTTTGGTGATTCCGCTCTTCCATCTCTGCTACAGCTATCATCTTACAGTGAGGTGACAAAAGTCATGGGATACCTCCTAATATCGTTTCAGACCTCATTTTGTCCACAATAGTGCAGCAACTCGACATGGCAAAGACTCAACAAGTCGTTGGAAGTCTCCTGTAGAAATATTGAGCGATGTTGCCTCTACAGCCGTCCATAATTGCGAAAGGGTTGCAAGTGCAGGATTTTGTGCAGGAACTGATTTCCAGTTTCCTTTGTAATTCTTCCATTCACATCGTGTTGAGTGGTTTACCTAGCTATCCAGATTTCCGTTACCTGCTGCAGTTGAAAACAGGAACCTAAATCAATCTACTCGCTTTAAACTCTTCCTATTTACTGGCAGTGTGTCCTGCGTCCAAACATAGACTCATTCCACGCAGCTGTTTTCGCTATTAGGTCTCCTCTTCCCACCTCTTCATTGACGCCTATGTAGTAATTTATCCTCAGCTGGTGTGGTTTTATTCCACCTGCTCTCGGTGCATTGTTTAGCTTTGGAAATCACTCTACTATATCGTTCCAACACCAGTTGGTTTTTTCCCTATCCATTTGTTGTAGAATTCAATAAAACAGACATAAAAGTAACCAAATTATGATTGCGCTAGTAATTATGTTAATAAAACAATCATTATTTTTATTTTTTGGGCCTTAAATATTCAACTAGTCTACTACGAAGTATCGAAATAGTTCATTAACATAAGAAAAAATATGTTTAGATCCGATGTTATTTTCAGCAAATTAATAATTTTTACTGTGGAAAAAAAAGAAAAGCAGATTTTTATTTCACATTTGAAAATGTTATTATTTGTTACAATCCTGGTCGAATTGCATGTAGATCTTCGAAATTTTTCAATCGATTGCTAATGTATTACCTTAGAAACGTAATGGCCATCTCTCTCCTCCTTCCTCGCACAAATTAGTTAATACAACGAATTTCAAGTGCGTGCTGATTATAACAAACTGAAGCCAAAAGAAATAATTAAAAAAATAAAATAACGTAATTAAATTATTTCAGAATTAATATTAACCATGCGCATACCTGTGGGAAGAATAGCAAGCCTAGCTCGTTGTTTAGATTCGGACTGCTTCACTTTTCGTCAAATATAAATTCAACCACTGATATGTGCGAAACGTATTAATGTCGACTCATATTTTATATTATTAGTGTTGGCTCCCATTTTATATGTTAAGTAATAGCGTACTGGTATCTGAAACACTGAGTTATACACTGAAGCCGGCCGGAGTGGCCGAGCGGTTCTAGGCGCTACAGTCTGGAGCCGCGCGACCGCTACGGTCGCAGGTTCGAATCCTGCCTCGGGCATGGATGTGTGTGATGTCCTTAGATTACTTAGGTTTAAGTAGTTCTAAGTTCCAGGGGACTGATGACCTCAGAAGTAAAGTCCCATAGTGCTCAGAGCTATTTTTTATACACTGAAGCGGTAAAGAAACTGGTGTAGGTATGCGTATTTAAATACAGAGATACAGGGGACGGGCAAAATAATGTCAGCACGTTTGTTTACTAGGTCATGGTTTATTAATAAGGGGTTGGACCCCCATTTGCCTGTAATACAGCTGTTATTCTTCTTGGAATATTGGCATATAATGACTGTATATTCTTCAGTGGAATGTTATGCCACTCTTTGATTAGAACCTCTTCTAACTCCCGTAGTGACGAGGGAACCGGAAATTTGCTCCGGAGACAGAGCTCCAATACCACCCAAAAGGGTTCGATGATGTTCAAGTACGGGGACTGTGCTGGCCAGGGAAGACGTTGCATTGCAGTTGCGTGCTCTTCATACCACAGTCGTACTGTCCTGGCTGTGTGAATGGGTGCATTATCGTTGGGGAACAATATTTGAACCATGGGGTGGATATGATCACCTACAATGTTCACATAATCGTTGGCTGTAGCACAGCTCTTGAAAGTAATGACGGGACCAGCGAAATACTATGATATGGCTGCCCACACCAACACACTTCCACCTCTATGCTTAACCGTTGGAATCAAACACTCAGGATTGTAGGCTTCCTTTGGCGTTCTCCAGGGCCAGATAATGGAAATACCGAAAACGTTGACTTGTCGGACCACATGATCTGTTCCCACTGATCAGCCGTCCAGGATTTATGCTCCTGATACCGTGTTTTATGCTTCTTTGCGTTGGATGTCGTCATTAATAGTTTCGGTATAGCGCCCACTATTACGTTTACACGATGAGGTCTTTCCACGTTTTGTGTAGGCTGTCATGACTGTTGAAGCAGCTTTTCTTGAAACATTCAATAAGTTGACTGTGTTGGTTACTGATGCTCCAGCTAATGCCCACCCCCCACCCCCCCCCCCCCCCCCCCAAAAAATCTGTCCCTTTGGAACTCTTTAAAAAGTCTTTCACTGCACGTTGACCACGGCTTCTGAATGCAAATACGATGTGTGAACTACTCATAAACACTGAACACGGACAGACCAAGGCGACACTTGAATTACCTGCATTGTTGTCCGTCAAACACAACCATGCGAGCGCTACTATTGTTTACATTATTTTGCCTATCCTCTGTATGTAAACAGGATGAATACGGTGCCGCGGTCGGGAACGCCTATATAAGAAAACAGTTGTTAGATCGGTTACTCCTGCTAGAATGGCAAGTTATCAAGAGCGATGGGACGCAGCATCTCCGAGGTAGCGATGAAGTGGGGATTTTCCTGTACGACCATTTCGCGAGTGTACCGTGAATATCACAGGAATCCGGTAAAACATCAAATCTCCGACATCGCTGCGGCCGGAAAAAGATCCTGCAAGAACGGGACCAAAGATGAATGAAGAGAATGGTTCAAAGTGCAGAAGTGCAGCCTTACCGCAAATTGCTGCAAATTTCAATGCTGGGCCATTAGCAAGTGTCAGCGGGCGAACCATTCAACGAAACATCATAGATATGGGCTTTCGGAGCCGAAGATCCACTCGCGTACCCCTGATGACTGCACTACACGAAGCTTTACACCTCGCCTGGGCCCATCAACACTGGCAGTGGACTGTTATTGACTGGAAACATGTTGACTGGTCGGACGAGCCTCATTAAAAATTTTATCGAGCGGATGGACGTGTACGGGTATGGAGTCACCCTCATGAACCCATGGACCCTGCATGTCAGCAGGGGACTGCTCAAGCTGGTGAAAGCTCTGCAATGGTGTGGAGCGTGTGCAGTTGGAGTGATCTGGGACCCCTAATACGTGTAAATACAACTCTGACAGGTGACACGCACGTAAGCATCCCGTCTGATCACCTGCATCCATTCATGTCCATTGTGCATTCGGACGGACATTGGCGGGCAATCTCAGCAGGACAATGCGACACTCCACACGTCCAGAATTGATACAGAGTGGCTTCAGGAACACTCTTCTAAGTTTAAATGCTTCCGCTGGCCACGAAACTCCCTAGACACGAACATTATTGAGCATATCTGGGATCCCTTGCAACGTGCTTTTCCGAAGAGATCCCTATGCCCTCGTACTCTTACGGATTTTTGGACAACCGTGAAGGATTCATGGTGTCAGTTCCCTCCAGCACTACGTCAGGCATTAGTCGAGTCCATCTCATGTCGTGTTGCGACACTTCTGCGTGCTCGCGGGGGCCCTACGCGATATTAGGCAGGTGTACCAGTTTCTTTGGCTCTTCAGTTTAGTTTAGGAACACAGGAAGCCCCGTTCAACTGGAACATGTTATATCTTCAATAACTGTTTCATTGTACACTGTAATTGGCATGAGTATCGCGTGAAATTTTAGACCGTTTACATACGTACAAGATGTTAGTTACACATATTGAGCTCTTTCGTTATCGTTCACGTTTCTTTCAAAAATCCAGTGAAGTTAACTACAGCAAGACGGAACAAGACGGAAAGAGTTTGTGAAGTGTGTGCTCTCCCCTCTTGTCGTATTTCGCAATGTACTGACGTAAGATTATGCGTTCATCCGCACACAGACGCTCTGTTCTGCACTACTTCGTACCATGTTGTAATTAAACATTGAAGAATGCTTCATGATACTTACGAAGGTTTGAAAGTAGTAGGCGATTACTGAAAAGAAAGACTGGAATCATAATAGCTGATAAATAACATCTAAACCTCAACCATATAGGCTGCACTTTGTGAAAAACAACTTCATATCGGAACATTTTCACTAAAACAATCACGACTCGATCAACTCTGATTCCAGAACCTCTGATACGAGGGAAGAAATTGGAAGACGAAGTTTATCAGCTCTTATTTCAGAATCTCTCATACGAAGGGAAAAATTAATACATTAGTCTGTGCATATGTTCCGAATCCAATTGGTACTAATTTCTGAAGAGACAGAAGCTACGCATAGATCGAGTAGGTCATGTTACAAATATTTCCGCCTACATAGCTCGGTGATCAGCGTGTGAGAATGCAATGCAGAGGACTCGGATTCGATTCCTGCTACCGTCAGGGATTTTTCATTGGTGAGAAAACTGGAGTGGAGTACACTCAGCCTCGTGATGACATCTGAGGAGCTGCTTGATTGAGAAGTAGCGGCTTCAAGGTCAAGCAAGCCGGCAACAACCGCGGGAGCGGTGCGCTGAACCCGCGCTGCTCCATATTGCATGCAAATGACGCCATTGGCAGAGAGTGGCACGGTTATCGGTCGGTACCGATTGGCTCATCTGTGTCAGAACGCGGAACTTTACTTTGCTTACTTGCTAAAAGTATGCAGCACACTACCTGAAAGGTACAAGAGCAGCGCGGAGTACCTATTCTAATTTTAGAACTTGACCAGAATTTACAGCATACTGACGTCGATTCCTAATAATTCTATGGGCTGTTTTATGTATTTCGTCTACGAGATGTAACCTCGCAACAAACCTTACAATCTGAAAAAATATGTTTGTAGCTTAGAGGTTCATTTGATACTGTTTTAAAGGAAGCATCAACTAGTTACTTTGAATGTATTTGAGTGGGTATTTATTCGATTTTGTTGAAGAAATGGACTAAATTTTTCAAGTCAAACGTGACAATATACACTGGTGTCCAGAATCAAAGCAACAAACGGAAGTTTTGCGAAGCTGCGTTTATTTTGCCACAAAACATTATAATAAAGAACGTAAACAACTGCAACGTGCATAACGGCAGAGAAAAATGTTTTGCGTTTTTCTCAACTTAACGGATTTGACGCTCATTCTGGTTAATGTGTTCAGTATGGAGTGTGACCAACTTTGGCAGCAATACAGGCCTGACAACGACGGGGCATGCTGTGGATGATGTCATCAAACTTATGAAGAGGCAATAACGCCCATTCTTCGTTCAGAGCTGGTCGCAAGTCTTGGAGAGTCGTTGGTAGATCCTGACGCGATGCATCCTGTCTCGCTAGTGCATCCCAGACATGGTCTATGGGATTCAAATCGGGAGAACGAGCAGGTCACGCCGTGCATGCAATATCATCCGTTCCCAAGAAAACATCAGCCGCATGTGCTCTAAGAGGTCGAGCATTAACGTTCATCACAGCACCTCGCAACAACCGCTCATGAGGTCCCTAGATCTCGTCACAATACCCGACAATAGTTAAACCTTTCCGATTCACCTGTACAAGAAGGGGGGTTCGAGTGCTCAACATCATCCCTGCAACACCATTAGGGATCCTCTTCGATCTCTGTCTCTTTCCACAATGTTTGAGTCCCGAAATCGTGTTCCACGTTCCCTCCAGATGCTAATATGCCGTGAATCACTCTCCAGGCCATATCGGGACTCATCTGTCAAAAGAAAATTGCCCCACTCTTCGACCGTCCTGATGGCATGTTGACGACACCATTCTAGACGTTCCTTTATGTGAAGACATGTCAGAGGTACACATACAACAGATCTACGACAGCAAAAGCTACTCTGGCGAAGCCTTTTGTACATCGTTTGCCTCGATACACGTCCAGTGGATCAAATGGTTCAAATGGCTCTGAGCACTATGCGACTTAACTTCTGAGGTCATCAGTCGCCTAGAACTTAGAACTAATTAAACCTAACTAACCTAAGAACATCACACACATCCATGCCCGAGGCAGGATTCGAACCTGCGACCGTAGCGGCCACGCGGCTCCAGACTGAAGCGCCTTTAACCGCACGGCCATACCGGCCGGCTCCAGTGGATCCTCCGAGGTCTGATGCTAGCTGCCGTGCAGTACTAAGGCAGTACCGTTGTGCCCTTACAGCCAAATAACGGTCCTCTCTTTCTGATGTCACATGTGGGCGGCCGTGCCCTGGTCTTCTGGACACAGTTTCGGCCTCCATAAACTGTCACCACATCCGAGAAACAACACAACCATTCACATTAAGCCATCGGGCCACACCAGTTTGCGACTGGCTGCTTCCATTCTTCCTATGGCTCTCCACTGGAGACAGTCTGATATGCGTCTTCTCTGTACCATACTGCACCGTCTTTGACTGTGTACACAGCGATTGTGGGTGTGGGACTACCCGGCAAACATTAA
The DNA here is from genome assembly GCF_021461385.2 of Schistocerca piceifrons. Taxonomy (NCBI): domain Eukaryota; kingdom Metazoa; phylum Arthropoda; class Insecta; order Orthoptera; family Acrididae; genus Schistocerca; species Schistocerca piceifrons. The sequence continues at coordinate 417,196,308 of NC_060149.1, read as the reverse complement.
CTGTTTGATAGGTGCTCTGACGTCATCACTGGTGTAGTTGTCCGTTGACCGGAATGTCGTCTTGCGTGCAGAACACTATTGTACGGACATCTGTTGACGGATTGTATGACTATATCGTGAATTAGGCGTTGGATGGTGAAATGGCGGTTTGTTGCTTTAATTTTGGACACCAGTGTATCTCAGTTTCTCTAGCAGCTGCAAGAATTCAGGAAGCGTAAATTTGATTTCACAGTCCAAAGAGAACATGAAGTGCCATCAGCATTCTCCCTCCTAAGCTACCGCGGGCGCACATCTGGCGTGCTGCAGCACCGTTATCTCGTCTAGCACGCCAATTAGCGCCGAGCCGGCCTGCATCATAACGTATACTGTAAATTCTCTCCTATCTACTCTTATCTGCATCATACATCACACAGGCCAGTAAAACCACTTGTTTCTTTTACATGTGCGGCAGAATTTCTGGCGAAGGGAATTCCTAGTTACAAAAAATGGTTCAAATGGCTCTAAGCGCTATGGGACTCAACATCTGAGGTCATCGGTCCCCTACACTTAAAACTACTTAAACCTTACTAACCTAAGGTCATCACACACATTCGAACCTGCGACCGTAGCAGCTGCGCGGTTATGGACCGAAGCGCCTAGAACCACTGGGCCACAGCCTTAGTTACAAAAGCTTGCAACAATGGTCTCAGCACTTTGAACCATCAACAATGTAACTGTCTCTGACATTAACCTCTGCATCATCTTGTGTCAGTTGTAACCAACGCAGTATAACTATTCGTCTTATTTTTCTTCTTCCTGTTCTACTTCAGCCTATCTCAGTCCACTACTGGATATAGGCCTCTTCCATATGTTTCCATTGTTTTCAATTTTGAGCCACTTGATACCATTGTGTTCCAGCCACCAGCTTCACGTCCTCCAGACAATAAGCCAATTGTTAAAAAAAAAAAAAGGCTCTGAGCACTATGGGACTTAACTTCTGAGGTCATCAGTCCCCTAGAACTTAGAACTATTTAAACCTAACTAACCTAAGGACATCACACACATCCATGCGACTGTCGAGTTACATGTCCGACCCATTGCCACTGCAGGCTTGCAGTTTTCCTTAGGACGTCTGTTAGCTTTGTTCTCCCACTAATGTCCTCTGATCGCATCATATCCCCGAGGTTGACTCCTAGCATATTTCGTTCCATGGCTCGTTGTGAGCGCTTTAGGTTACTAGCACTTGGCTTTGTCACAGTCATCGTCTGCAGGCCGTATGTTGTAACGGGTAGTATGCATTGCACATATTATACACCTTGGCCTTCAGGTTATTTGGAACATCCTGGTTGGTCAGGATAAGTCTTAGTGTCTAGAATGCTGTCCAGCTTAGCCCTATTCTGCCAGGAGTTTCTGCATTGCCATTGTTTTTCCCTAGTTTAATTTTGTGACCAAGGTAGATGTGCTCATCAACAGCTTCTGTAGACGAATTTTCGAATGTAAGCGGTTGGTTGTCTGGTCATGGTATTTTTGTTTTATTGATGATCGCTTCCAAGCCAGTCTTTACAGAGGCAAGTTTTAATTCTTGGATCATAGTCTTTACTTCTTCACTTATGAGCACAACATTGTCGGAAAAGCGCAGGTGGTTCAGATATGAGATATTTATTCTTACTCCACTGTTATTCAAGTCCAGTGCTTTGAATACATCTTCTAGTGCAAGGGTGAACGATTTCAGAGAGATGGTATTAGCTTGACGAACACCTTTGCGAACTGGTAACTTACTAGTAATAAAGTTTTCATCCACTCTCACTGTCATTGTTGCCTGTTCATAGATATATTACAGAAGCTTTATATACTTTGAATTCACCCTGGCATTTTCAAGAGCCTTCATGACTGCCCAGATTTCCACTGAGTCAAAAGCTTTTCGATAATCTATAAAGACCAGATAAATTTTGAAGTTACACTGGGTTGTTTTCTCAAGAAGAAAGAGAATATAGTCTGGACGTGATTTTATTCGGAAAACTTTCCGAAACCCCCCTTGCTCCACGGGATTTGTTACCATTTTAGTCATAAGTTTGTAAAGATGTGATAACAAACTAACAGGAAGATAGTTCTTCATGTTTTTCTTATCGCCCTTCTTGAAGAGTAGTGCCAGTTCATCATTTTTCCATTTCTCTGGTGTCCATCCAGAGCTGAGGCACTTGTTGATTGGTATCCTCACAGCTTCTAGCAGCTTACTTCCAGCTAGTTTGAGCATTTCATTTGTTATAATATCCTCCCCCGAGGCTTTTGTGTTTTTTAGTTGTTTATGTGCATTTTCAACTTAGCTGTGATTACTTCCATTGCTTGTTCTCTTGTACCATTTAGTGCTATTTGTCCTTCCTCACATGGTCTGTCAATGGTTGCAGTACACAGCTCTAGGTGGAAATCGTTAACAATCCAATTCCCGCTTCAGCCCCAATAGTTTCATGAAGTTCTGATTGGTGGCGGTGCTATACGTAGCCTTCAAAGTGGCGTCCGTGACGAGGTGCATTCCAAGCAGAGAGCTGTCACTGAGATTCTTTGGACGGAAAACCAGAACATCGCGGATATTTGTAGCACACTGAGTCATTGGCCGATGTGTCTGTCATCGTCGCAACAAGGTCGCGCAAATCTTTTCGATCTCCCTCATGCCGATCCTTGCCGCAGTGGATACACTGGTTCCCGTCAGATCACCAAGTTAAGCGCTTTCGGGCGTGGCCGGCACTTGGATGGGTGACCATCCGGGCCACCATGAGCTGTTGCCATTTTTCGGGGTGCACTCAGCCGCGTGATGCCAATTGAGGAGCTACTCGACCGAGTAGTAGCGGTTCTGGTCAAAGAAAACCATCATAACGACCGGGAGTGCGGTGTGCTGACCACATGCCCCTCCTATCCGCATCCTCACCTCAGGATGACACGGCGGTCGGATGGTCCCGATGGGTCACTTGTGGCCTGAAGACAGAGTGATATATGTATCATGCCGATCGGCGGCACACAGTTGTGACTCATGCAGTGTTGGCACGTGCAGACACTCTCATTTGAAGTGATCGACAGGTCATACTCAGACATCTCAGCTCGACGTCTCTGCTGGTAGTGCTGACACACTTGTCGACCAGTTGGGGTAATCATGGGTGTGTGCCCTGTTGGTTCCTCGCCGCCTAACAGAAGACCATAAAGAGCAACGAAAGATCATCTGTGCGGAATTGCATGAGCATTATGAGGCCAATCGTGACAACTTTCTGTCGAACATCGTCACAGGCGATGAAACATGTGTTCATCACTTCGAACTGGAAATAAATCGGCAATCCATGGAGTAGCGCCAAACCACCTCTCCTCCGAAGCAAAAGTTCAAAGCTGCACCCTTACCTGGTAAAGTCATGGCGACAGTCTTCTGCGACTCTGAAGAGGCTAGTCTGTCTGATGTCATCCCTCAAGGTACAACGATCAGCTCTGAAGTGTATTGCCTTACCCTAAGGAAACTGAAGAAACGACTGCAGCGTGTTTATTGCCACAAAGATGCAAACTAACTTCTCCTTCTCCTTGGACAACGCAAGACCTCACCCAAGACTGCGCACCCGAGTGGAGCTCACAAAACTTAACTGGACTGTTTTTCCTCATCCATCATGCAGCCTGGATCTCGCACCTTCCGACTTCCGTCCGTTTGACCCAATGAAGGATGCACTTCGTGGAAAGCAGTACATGGACGATGGGGAGGATACTGATGCAGCAAGACGTTGGCTCCAATGTCAACTGGTAGAGTAGTACCATGATGCCATACAGGCTCTCTCAGTGAGGTGACGTAAGGTCATCGCACTGAATGGAGATTATGTTCAAAAATAGGGTTTTGTAGTCAAAAGAGTCGGTAATAATATGACGTACTGTAATCCTGAATAAAACCAACCTGCTAGCAGAAAAAAAAGTGTTGCATTACATATTGAACGCCACTCGTACGTGTGCCTACAGTCTACCTGTTGGAAATAGCATTTGGGATACCTTTCATCAAAGTTAAATCCCAGAACATCTCTAATATTGTATTTTTCACACCTGTATTTTGGATAATCTCCAACAGGCCCTTGTAGCATGTGTGTCCATCAGAGGGCATCCGGCTATCGCGGGACAAGAGGACGGAGGTAGTAGCTGCCATGCCGACAGTAAGGCTGTCTGGGTCTTGCTTGCGGAACAAGCAGCGGACGATTGCACGCGGGCAAGGTTGGCCAGGTGGTTCAGACATACGCAGAATGTGTGTAAGGACCGTCTGGTGGGTAACCTATACAGCTTAGTGGCACCCGGCAGTGCCCACACCAGATGGGACAGCGTTGGAAGCAGAGAAAGACAGAACTGTTCTTTTCAGGAATTAGATCAGAATTGCTCACTCACTGGAAAGAATTGGTTCTTTTTCATGACTCACCACACGTCACTTACTCACTGTTTTGAAAGAAAGTAGAAAGAGGATTAATAATTTTCCATTTTGTTCCTTGCAGTTTAAAGATTTTACTCTTCAATAAAAATTAAAAATATCGCAGCAAAATTCTATATGTTTTTATCAATGTGGGAAGTTATAAAAACAAAACTCATTCTTGTTAGTTGCTCACAGAATAACAAAATGTAATATAAAAACTACAGTACAACTGAAATTACCCATATGCTTTCTGAAATTAAGTGGAGCTGTAGTTTACAAGTTTCCAAATCGCTGCAGATCTCAGGACACGACTTCCTTGGTACTGACTGATAGTGTTACCGAACTCCTCTCAAAATTAAACGTTCTGACCCAGTATGGCGATGATTGGTTTGTGGTTAATCTTTTCTTTCTTAATTTCCTTGTATTTCAGCAAGTTTGATTGATGCAAGTCCTCTCCTTCTGTAAAAACAACATAACTGCACTTTTGACTTCACCAGCAGTTTTCTGTATTGACTTTTGTGTCAAGTGTATCACAATGAATTTCAAAGAAATGCAAAACATGGGACATGTGCAAGTTTCGAAAACCGTGCAGTTGATTTCATGTTTCAACCATTGTCCGTTATTACGACAGTGATTTCAAACTTAATAATATTTGGCAATAACAGACTTTACCCAATGTAAAACATTTTCTACAGTGTGTCTGCTCTCTGAAAGCCACAAGCTGACGTTATTGACTACACTATTAGCAACAAGATTTACACTACCTTCCACGTCTTTCATAATAACACTTTTGACGTCTGCAAAGAGAACAATTTGGTGTCCTGTATCATGTTTAGCAGCAGACCATTGATATACAAGATGTTAGGGCCATAAGTCCAGATGTTGTGATCATTGGGACCTTAATATGTGCTCACGTCAGAGTGTTAGCTGTTTTTTCTCCGCGTCTAACAGTCTTCCCGCAAACAATTCACATAGTTTACTACCTGATGTTTTCTGCATCTTCGTAACTGCACCACAAAGTGAACTGCGCCTATCAGTATAAACTTACCGTTTTGCATCTACACGTCCACACTACAACACCTCAACTGCTCTTCATGGGAAAATAAGTGTTAATGGGTTATTCTTGCCACGTGTACTTGGAGGTACTATCAAAAAAAAAAAAAAAAAAAACAACTTATCCTAATAGCTATATCTGTTGGTCTGCAAATGATGTAAATACTGATGTAATGCTGTTCAGTACGTTGCCATCAGTCATCAATAAAAATGTCTGCACTTATACCCTTAACACCCTGTATATCAAGGAAATCAATGGACCCAGAAGAGAACGCAGTGAAATACCTCACTTTGCATGACCCCACTCAGATTCATACCTCTTCCTTGTTAGTTGACACTGGAGGAAAACCTTCTGCTGCCTACTTTCCACATGTGCGTACTGTCCTCAACTTATCACTTAGCTCTACTAATGCCTCACATACGAAAGAATAAATTATATTTCTTCGAGCCTGGGAGCAAATTATGTGTACTGACCTGTGTCACTTCTCTGCATTACATTACTCTCCCAAAAACATTTTAAACCCCTGGTAGAAAAGAAACTGGCCAGTAATTATCTAAAGTCTCTCTCTCTCGCCCTTTTTATAGAGCGGTGTTACTAATGAGTATTTCAGTGGGTCAGGAAACTGATCATACTGTTGCAGAAACAATGAAACAAACATGCCAAATTCAAACAGACGCAAAATTCCCAAGATTAGCAATCTTTTACAGAAGCTCGATATTTAGCGCGGACTTCAATGCGAGATGCCTATAACAGTTTCCACAACGAAACTTTGTGTCGAAACCTGGCAGAAAACCCAAAGAGATTCTGGTTGTATGTGAAGTATGTTAGCGGCAAGAAACAATCCATGCCTTCTCTGCGCGATAGCACTGGACAGCGCTGCCAAAGCAGAGCTACTGAACACAGCGTCCCGAAATGCCTTCACAAAAGAAGTCGAAGTAAATATTCCAGAATTAGAATCGAGAACAGCTTGCAACATCAGTAACGTAGAAGTAAATATCCTCGGAGTAGTGAAGCAACTTAAATCACTTAATAAAAGCAAGTCTTCTGGTCCAAACTGTATACCAATTAGGTTCCTTCCGGAATATTCTGATGCATTAGCTCCATACTTAACAATCATATACAAACGTTCGCTCGACGAAAGATCCGTACCCAAAGACTGGAAAGTTTGCACGGGTAACACCAATATTCAAGAAAGGTAGTAAGAGTAATCCATGAAATTACAGGCCCATATCGTTAACGTCGATATGCAGCAGGATTTTAGAACACATATTGTGTTCGAACATTATGAATTACCTCGAAGATAACGGTCTATTGACACACAGTCAACATGGGGTTAGAAAACATCGGTCCTGTGAAACACAACCAGCTCTTTATTCACACAAAGTGTTGAGTGCTATTGACAAGGGATTTCAGATCGATTCCGTACCTCTGGCGTTCCCCAGGGTAGTGTTATAGGCCCTTTGCTGTTCCTTATCTATATAAACGATTTGGGAGACTATCTGAGCAGCCGTCTTCGGTTGTTTGCAGATGACGCTGTCGTTCATCGACCAATAAAAACATCAGAAGATCAAAACAAACTACAAAACGATTTAGAAGAAATAACTGAATGGTGCGAAAAGTGGCAGTTGACCCTAAATAAGGAAAAGTATGAAGTCATCCACATGCGTGCTGAAAGGAACTCGATAAACTTCGGTTTAATGTAAAAGCCGTAAATTAAACTATATACACTCCTGGAAATGGAAAAAAGAACACATTGACACCGGTGTGTCAGACCCACCATACTTGCTCCGGACACTGCGAGAGGGCTGTACAAGCAATGATCACACGCACGGCACAGCGGACACACCAGGAACCGCGGTGTTGGCCGTCGAATGGCGCTAGCTGCGCAGCATTTGTGCACCGCCGCCGTCAGTGTCAGCCAGTTTGCCGTGGCATACGGAGCTCCATCGCAGTCTTTAACACTGGTAGCATGCCGCGATAGCGTGGACGTGAACCGTATGTGCAGTTGATGGACTTTGAGCGAGGGCGTATAGTGGGCATGCGGGAGGCCGGGTGGACGTACCGCCGAATTGCTCAACACGTGGGGCGTGAGGTCTCCACAGTACATCGATGTTGTCGCCAGTGGTCGGCGGAAGGTGCACGTGCCCGTCGACCTGGGACCGGACCGCAGCGACGCACGGATGCACGCCAAGACCGTAGGATCCTACGCAGTGCCGTAGGGGACCGCACCGCCACTTCCCAGCAAATTAGTGACACTTGCTCCTGGGGTATCGGCGAGGACCATTCGCAACCGTCTCCATGAAGCTGGGCTACGGTCCCGCACACCGTTAGGCCGTCTTCCGCTCACGCTCCAACATCGTGCAGCCCGCCTCCAGTGGTGTTGCGACAGGCGTGAATGGAGGGACGAATGGAGACGTGTCGTCTTCAGCGATGAGAGTCGCTTCTGCCTTGGTGCCAATGATGGTCGTATGCGTGTTTGGCTCCGTGCAGGTGAGCGCCACAATCAGGACTGCATACGACCGAGGCACACAGGGCCAACACCCGGCATCATGGTGTGGGGAGCGATCTCCTACACTGGCCGTACACCACTGGTGATCGTCGAGGGGACACTGAATAGTGCACGGTACATCCAAACCGTCATCGAACCCATCGTTCTACCATTCCTAGACCGGCAAGGGACCTTGCTGTTCCAACAGGACAATGCACGTCCGCATGTATCCCGTGCCACCCAACGTGCTCTAGAAGGTGTAAGTCAACTACCCTGGCCAGCAAGATCTCCGGATCTGTCCCCCATTGAGCATGTTTGGGACTGGATGAAGCGTCGTCTCACGCGGTCTGCACGTCCAGCACGAACGCTGGTCCAACTGAGGCGCCAGGTGGAAATGGCATGGCAAGCCGTTCCACAGGACTACATCCAGCATCTCTACGATCGTCTCCATGGGAGAATAGCAGCCTGCATTGCTGCGAAAGGTGGATATACACTGTACTAGTGCCGACATTGTGCATGCTCTGTTGCCTGTGTCTATGTGCCTGTGCTTCTGTCAGTGTGATCATGTGATGTATGTGACCCCAGGAATGTGTCAATAAAGTTTCCCCTTCCTGGGACAATGAATTCACGATGTTCTTATTTCAATTTCCAGGAGTGTAAAATGGTTCAAATGGCTCTGAGCACTATGCGACTTAACTTCTGAGGTCATCAGTCGCCTAGAACTTAGAACTAATTAAACCTAACTAACCTAAGGACATCACACACATCCATGCCCGAGGCAGGATTCGAACCTGCGACCGTAGCGGTCGCGCGGTTCCAGACTGTAGCGCCTAGAACCGCTCGGCCACACCGGCCGGTGTTTTATGGTCAGGACACTTATAAAATGTAACAGACCTACACCAACATTCTCCTCCGAATGCGAAAATATTTTGTTGACACCGACCTACACACGGAGGAAGGATCACCATGATAAAATAAAGGAAATCAGAGCTCGTACGGAAAGATATAGGTGTTCATTCTTTCCGCGTGCTATACAAGATTGGAATAATAGAGAATTGTGAAAGTGGTTCGATGAACCCTCTGCCAGGCACTTAAATGTGATTTGCAGTGTATCCATGTAGTTGTAGATGTAGATGTAGACACCAGAAAGACACATTGCACACCTGGCTGAGTACAGAACTAATGTTGACGAGCTTCATAATCCAACCTGATATTTGACTATATCTCGAAAGTATTTCGTCTTTAATGATATAATAATTGGTCGGTTCCATCTCTTCTTGTTCCCTGTATATGCACGTGATGCAGTTGTCTCGGAACACTAGTTCTTAAGAGCTCTGTATATGTAGCTGCTCCTACTTTTACTTGCCGACTAGTGACAAAAAGTGATTATTAAATAATTTGCACAATTGTGGTGGATCATCAACAGTTCGATTCTCAAACAAAAGATGTGTAATACGCTGAGCACCCACATTCTTCTCTGATACCTCTTTCATAACTGACCATACAGTTCTAGTTTTCTCCTGAGAGCTATTAATTCTCTTGGTGTAATGCATTGTTTTAGCCTGTCTCATGATATTACTTGGGATTTTCCAGAATTGTCTATAGTGAAATTCTGTTACCTGGCTGTGACTGTCCTTCATAGTACGATACAGCTCCTGTTTCCTCCTACCTTATATTCTAATGCCATTAATTATCCAAATCTTGCTTATTAGTACTGAGTGGCTGCCTGCAATTTTGGAATGGGAAAGAGATATCAAAGAAGTTGAGAAGGTTTGAAAAAACGTATTAAATTTGTCGTTCAAATTGCTTCTATTATGGACCACTTGCCTAGTTTTCCCTTCGAGATTGGCTTTAAATGTTCGTATTGATAGTGGACTTATATCTCTAACTCTTTTTATTTATTTATTTGAGATATGGCTGTCTTGATTCGTTTCACTGTTACTACCTACACCTCATAATCTGACAGACCGTTACTAATTTTTCTCACACTGTACTCACAGCTAGTGAATAATCCATGAAGATATTGTCTACGATCGTACTGCTGTTTCAGTGAACTCTGTTTGGTAACTATTCTGTCTGTGTCAGTTTGCAAGATTCAGATAAGTCCATTAACATTCATTTCTCCCAAGAACCATTCAGAAAGACTACTGAAGCCTTGACAAAAAATCAGCTTAATGTTTCTCTTGAGAATTGACTAGTGACAGGAACAACCGAATGAAAGAAACTGATTCAGCCCATTGTTGGAAAACAATGGACTCATTCGGTTGCAGTTTTACGTATCGATTGAGTTATCATCAGTTCATTTCTTTCGAGTGAAACCAGATTGTTGGAATACCCAACTGAAACCAGCCAACTCAGACCGTTGTAGTTTCGCACATTTGCTGACTTTTTTTCTCAAGTGATTCCTGTTTGTAGTTTATCCGTCAGTTGAACCATATATACTCATTCTTTCAACTGATCTATTTGACTGAGCTATCTAATCACTCTTCTGAGTGAAACCAGTATGTAGTATTTTCTTTAGTTGAAAGAAAGCAGTGTTATACATGTGGGATACATATATCCTGGAGGGTAGCCCTAACCTCCGTGGGTAAGAGATGATATCTCACGGGGTACGCCAAAGACAAAATAAGCAATATACACGTTATTATTGTTTTTGTTGTTGCTGTGGTCTTCAGTCTGAAGATTGATTTGATGTAGTTATCCACGCTATTCTGTCCTCTGAATAACTACTGCAACCACATTATACATATTCATTGTATAATTTACTGGCTAGAGTATTTCTTGTTTTCGTCGTTTAAGATCGATTAATATAATGTTGTGGATTAAGTGGTTCCAGATCGATTAACATGTAACTTACGAAGATCATGTATAGCTATGGCTACGAAGTCGAGCATAAAATTTCCCTTAGGAGTACGTGAAAAAGAAAGGAACATTGCCAAGTTTTAGCGACTCTTTGCATTTCGTTTTACTGATGATGTCCATTAATTAAAAACCATTTGACTCTAGACTATAAAAACTTACTCAACCCTTTATTTGTGTGGAAGGTAAATACATTGAGCAGAAAATTACGTTACTGACTACATACGTACAAATCATATCCATATACACAAAACCTGTTTACAGTTTACAGTCTTTGAAAATCAGTAGGGTTAGTATTTCACGGGTATGAAAAAATACAATTACGATATGTAAGTAAATAATAGGTCAACCGCCAAAAAATGAAAATTTGAATTACCGGCTGTAAATGCCAAAGCCAATACCCTGTATTCCGACACATACGCCAGAACAGCGGAAAACAATGTTTACAACTGTTACAAGATGACATGTGCGTCTAACAACCACCTCGATGCTCAAATAATGAGTCATACACACAATTCTCTGTTCTCTGTTAGTGTCTTGCGTGAGTTGTAACAACTGAAGTAGCTGTATGGTTTGTTTGTGACACTAGGGCTTTGCTGAAGTAATTTTTTCGGATAAATAATACACAGTATTGCAAAACAGAAAGGAACACTGCACCAAAACGGAGGAAGAGGGGGGAAGGTAGCGCTCAGAGCAAAAGGAACAATGCAGCAAAGGAAAGGAATATACGATACTCGAAAAGACAATACTGTGGATCCAGCTAAAGAGGCTCCCAAGCACAACGTAGGCCTTGACAACCGTTTATTGGAATCAACGTAGGTAATGTTCAAATATTTTGAAGCGTTTAATTTGTTATTAAAATGAAATTATATCAACAAAATTAATGCTTCTAATTATGAAGTTTCAGTTAACCACTTGCATGAAATCATTTACTTACCTATAAAAATCTAGGGATGTTGGTTTAAAAATGTCATTATACTGTTTCACTCTTTCAGTTTTCCTAAATAAATGTAAATGTCGTGTGTCGAGGGCCTCCCGTCGGGTAGACCGTTCGCCGGGTGCAAGTCTTTCGATTTGACGCCACTTCGGCGACTTGCGCGTCGATCAGGTTCCTATAATTGTCAGTTCATATGCAGACAGTTTTCATCTGACCAGAAACTTAAGTTGTTCAATGACTTCTATTCACTAAAAGATACAGTGAAGCAAAATACGTGTGCAGTGCCTCATACCTGTTTGCAAAGTGTAGACACGAAGATCAAAAGTAAATAATGACAATAACGAAACTGCTCAGTTGTTTGCTAAGGGAGGTGCTGAACAACTGGTAGTACCAAAGGAGAAAGAAGTGACTATGTGGTACACATTGCCCGATAATAAGGGAAATGTAATGAGAGTGTGTAAACGAATGTTTTGTGAGGTTCTCATTTTGAGCAAAAGAAAAATTCAGGCATTAACACAGTTGAAGCAGAGTGGTGAGGCTGTCGGTGAAGAAAAGCGAGGAGATAAGACAAAACATCGGAAACATACAGCAGAAGATGAAAAGTTGGTTGTTGATCATATTAACGCCATACCAAAGTAAGAAAACCACTATTCGAGGGGAAAATCAGCTGAGAAAGAATACTTAAGTGATGATCTGACATGAAGACACTAAAATCATATATATCTTATTATGTTAAAGTCGTTAAAGACAGGTACCACAAACTAAAATTTCATCATTTGGCCAAGTGACACGTGCTCTATATGTGATACTCTTACAGCCAAATTGAAGTGTGATCCCAGAAATAAAGACAGTAACCTACAGCTAGATCTCCACCACCGAAGAGCCGAAAACGTTATGAATTCCATGAAAGCTGACACAATCAAGAGCCGAAGCCCTATCTCAGAAGTATGTGCAGCTGCAGTGGTTTCTTAAAAAGTGATTTCCTTTATTTATGTACTAAATGTACTAGTTACGACAGCTCTCAAGTTACAACGTTTGCATTCATGTTGGTGATAATCAGACCAGTCACATGCTTCTCTGACATGAGGTCATATGTGGCTGGGGAGGGAATTAAATTGCTTCCTGTGTGCACAAAGCCTTTACATCGAAACTTACTTGTAAAAAGAAACTGATAATGTGGAGCGACAACTGTTGTGGATAGAACAAAAATGAGATGATGTTTCTGTGGGTTTACTTAAGAGCAAATGGTTGTTTTACGGAAATAGAACGCAAGTTTTTGGTGGAAGTACACTCTTTTATGTCTTGTGATGGCGATTTTGCACAACCTCATCATTTAAGCTACACACACAACACCATTCACAGAGACTGTTATGCAAGAAACAGATTTTGACGACTTTAAATCAACTGCTGAGAAATATATGTATTTCACCACTGTGCATATTTCACAAGCACAGTGGATCAGGCTGACCGCTGTACAGCTGGGAGTACTGCAAGTCCGGTCAACTCTTAATGCAGCTGAAGAGTTCAAGGAGCATTACATCTTGAAGGGGAAGTGAAGCCATTCGATCTTCAACAGGTGCAGCTGGAAACACTGCATAGTGAATCTAGGTTGTCTGAAGAAAAGAGAACGGATTTAGCTAACATGATTCCATTTGTGGAAGAGGAGAATAAGTGGTTTCACCGGAATCTTATGAAAAGAGTGAAAATCGGTGTAATGACACTTGTATCGTTATTTATGTTAAAGCTACTGCTGCATACTACTAAAGTAGAATGAAAACACACATATATGACAGGAAAAAAATTGTAGTTTTTGTGTCTGTGCACCAGCCAGCTAACCGCCAACGAGTCATAAGATTGTAAAACCTATTAACGTATGAGCGAGGAGTCTTTTTGAACACATATCTGCACGAGTTTCCAACCTTAATCAAAAGCAAGATACTAGGATGAGGGAATCTACACTGAAGAGCCAAAGAAACTGGTACGCCTGCCTGATATCGTGTAGGGCCCCCGCGTGCACGCAGAAGTGCCGCTACACAACGTCGCATGGACTCGGCTGATGTCTGAAGTAGTGCTGGAGGGAACTGACACCATGAATCCTCCAGGGTTGTCCACAAATGCTTAAGAGTATGAGGGGTAGCAGATATCTTCTGTATAGCACGTTGCAAGGCATCCCCGGTATACTCAATAATGTTCATGTGTGTTCCTGCAACATTTCTGGACGTGTGGAGTGTCGCATTATCCTACTGGAATTGCCCGGGATGCACAATGGGCATGAATGGATACAGCTGATCAGACAGGATGCTTACGTACGTGTCACCTGACAGTCGTAAATAGACATGTCAGCGGACCCACATCGCTCCAACTGCACAGGCCGCACACGATTACAGAGCCTTCATCAGCTTGAACAGTACCCTGCTGTCATTCAGGGTCCATGGATTCATGAAGTTGTCTCCATACCCGCACACATCCATCCGCTCGACACAATTTGAAACGAGACTCGTCCGATCACGCAACATGTTTCAAGTCATCAACAGTCCAATGTCGGTGTTGACGTGCCCAGGCGAGACGTAAAGCTTTGTGTCGTGCAGTTATCAAGAGTACACGAGTGGGCTTCGGCTCTGAAAGCCCATAGCAATTATATTTCGTTGAATGGATCACCTGATGACACTTTTTATAGCCTAGCATAGAAATCTGCAGCAATTTGAGGAAGGGTTGCATTTCTGTCATGTTGAACGATTCCCTTCCGTCGTCGTTGGTCCCGTTCTTGCAGGATCTTTTTCTGGCCTCAGTGATGTCGAAGATTTGATGTTTTACCGGATTCCTGATATTCACGACACATTCGTGAATTCGGCATACGGGAGAATCCCCACTTCATCTCTACCTCGGTGATCCTGTGTCCCATGGCTCGTGCGCTGACTATAACACCACGTTCAAACTCACTTAAATCTTGATAACCTGCCATTGTAGCAGCAGTAGCAGCGATCTAACAACTGAACCAGACATTCGTTATGTTATACAGGTAGTTACAAAAAGGTACGGCCAAACTTTCAGGAAACATTCCTCACACACAAAGAAAGAAAATATGTTATGTGGACATGTGTCCGGAAACGCTTACTTTCCATGTTAGAGCTCATTTTATTACTTCTCTTCAAATCACATTAATCATGGAATGGAAACACACAGCAACAGAACGTACCAGCGTGACTTCAAACACTTTGTTACAGGAAATGTTCAAAATGTCTTCCGTTAGCGAGGATACTTGCATCCACCCTCCGTCGCATGGAATCCCTGATGTGCTGATGCAGTCCTGGAGAATGGCGTACTGTATCACAACCGTCCACAATACGAGCACGAAGAGTCTCTGCATTTGGTACCAGGGTTGCGTAGACAAGAGCTTTCAAATGCCCCCATAAATGAAAGTCAAGAGGGTTGAGGTCAGGAGAGCGTGGAGGCTATGGAATGGGTTCGCCTCCACCAATCCATCGGTCACCGAATCTGTTGTTGAGAAGCGTACGAACACTTCGACTGAAATGTGCAGGTGCTCCATCGTACATGAACCACATGTTGTGTCGTACTTGTAAAGGCACATGTTCTAGCAGCACAGGTAGAATATCCCGAATGAAATCATGATAACGTGCTCCATTGAGCGTAGGTGGAAGAACATGGGGCGCAATCAAGACATCGCCAACAATGTCTGCTCAAACGTTCACAGAAAATCTGTGTTGATGACGTGATTGCACAACTGCGTGTGGATTCTCGTCAGCCCACACATGTTGATTGTGAAAATTTACAATTTGATCACGTTGGAATGAAGCCTCATCCGTAAAGAGAACATTTGCACTGAAATGAGGATTGACACATTGTTGGATGAACCATTCGCAGAAGCGTACCCGTGGAGGACAATCAGCTGCTGATAGTGCCTGCACACGCTGTACATGGTATGGAAACAACTGGTTCTCCCGTAGCACTCTCCATACAGTGACGTGGTCAACGTTACCTCGTACAGCAGCAACTTCTCTGACGCTGACATTAGGGTTATCGTCAACTGCACGAAGAATTGCCTCGTCCATTGCAGGTATCCTCGTCGTTCTAGGTCTTCCTCAGGCGCGAGTCATAGGCTGGAATGTTCCGTGCTCCCTAAGACGCCGATCAATTGCTTCGAACGTCTTCCATTCGGGACAACTTCGTTCTGGAAATCTGTCTGGATACAAACGTACCACGCCACGGCTATTGCCCCGTGCTAATCCATACATCAAATGGGCATCTGCCAACTCCGCATTTGTAAACATTGCACTGACTGCAAAACCACGTTCGTGATGAACACTAACCTGTTGACGCTACGTACTGATGTGCTTGATGCTAGTACTGTAGAGCAATGAGTCGCATGTCAACACAAGCACCGAAGTCAACATTACCTTCCTTCAATTGGGCCAACTGGCGATGAATCGAGGAAGCACAGTACATACTGATGAAACTAAAATGAGCTCTAACATGGAAATTAAGCGTTTCCGGACACATGTCCACATAACATCTTTTCCTTATTTGTGTGTGAGGAATGTTTCCTGAAAGTTTGGCCGTACCTTTTTCTAACAACCTGTATAGGTGTTGCCGACCGCAGGACCGTGTTCTGCCTGTTTGCATATCTCTGTATTTGATTACGTACGCCTATACCAGTTTCTTTGGCGCTGCAGTGTCTTTCTCCTAAAGAAAGGCTTGTCGCCATGCTTAAGTTTTTATCCTGTGAAAGAAGCTATGAGAACCTGAAATTCAGTTGTGCGATATCGGTTCATACGCTCGGAAGAATTGTATCAGAAATATGAGCAGCTATTTTTGATGTTTTCAAGGAAGATTTCTTAAAGATAAGCACATCATGATTGAAATATCTTCGTATTAACCTGAAATCACTATCCATTATCAGTCAAATTCTTATTCTGTTACATATGATAGTAGAGAAAGTACTATACATACTGATGGTAATAAATGGAAATAAGAAAATATTATTTAATTTTGCTGGAAATATTGTAATGAAACAGTTGCAGCGAGATATAACGGCGTGTCGGACAAGGACTCGAACCCGGACCCCTGAATTTTGTGGGGTGACGTTCTAATAATTTTCTGTTTTATTTCTTATATTTCTTTCAACTCAAATCTTGATAGACACCCCCTTCCAAAATCGTCCAGGAATGGCACGTCAAAAAAGTTCATAAACGAGAAATGGCTGCATCAAGTTTGAGGTTAAAAATGCTACAGTTGTGCTACAAAGTTCTGGAAACTGTGAATACTCCGTCAACGGGTCAAAACCTAACAGCATTAATTTTCCTATACCTTGAGAATAATGCAATGCTCTTCTGTGTTTTAAATGTTAACATTTTTCTTAGTAATCTAATGAAATCTAATACAAATCACAATGTGTATTTCAAATTATGTAATTATCAATTCATCAAAATAATAAATCTTATATTTGTCTCGGCATATGTGAAACTTTTAGCAGCTGCATTAGCACGGTATTAATCATTGATGTAATGTGCAACTGACAATATTCTGAAACTGGAAAAAATTACGACTGTATGGCATTAAAAAATACAGATTTATTCAAAACATATTTAATAAAATATCTTCCAAAACCACATAAATTTAGATTTCATTCACTGTTCATTATTTGCAACACTATCCAGAAGAAAAAAACTGTCAGAGTTCTTCCTTGATCATTTGACGGTTAATTCGTTCATTACAACTAGGATTACCTACTTCTTTTGTAAAAGTCGAACAGAGCGGTTCTAGGCGCTACAGTCTGTAATCGCGCGACCGCTACGGTCGTAGGTTCGCGAATCCTGCCTCGGGCATGGATGTGTGTGATGTCCTTAGGTTAGTTAGGTTTAAGTAGTTCTAAGTTCTAGGGAACTGATGACCTTAGAAGTTAAGTCCCATAGTGCTCAGATCCATTTGAACCAATTTGTAGAAGGCGATAACTACATGTGGCGTAATTGGGGTAGGGGCATTTGTTGCATTTAGAGACTTAGTATGAGCAGCTATATGTTGACGCAATGTACCTGTTTCTGCAGAAGCTTGTTGGGAAATATGGAAAGTAACTGGAGGCATTGGAGGAGTGTGAGTGAAATGGGTCAAAGTGCACTGAGTGTTGATTAGCTATGCTGTTGTGCATGAAAGGCTGAGTCTGAACATTTGTATCAGTGAAATATGAATTTGAGCGCTGATTGTTGTCGAAGTAATTGTGATGATTTGGCGGATCCTTACATTCCTAGAAAAGGCTTTCAGATTCCATATCCTGCCATGGAACAGAACGTCGGATATTAATTTTTGAGCAATCACTTGCTGGCGCCGGTCCATATCCTCCAGCCTGAATGCCATATTGTCCCCAAACGCTCTGAACTTACTCTGGCTACACAGAAGAGACGTAGCAACGTCGAATAAATTTTCTTGCTTCTTGTTCAAAGGTGATACACTCTTCTTTTTCATACTAACACCTCTTCTTTCTATACTCTAATGGAGTACTTGGCACAGGTGAGTCAAGTTAACGTAAACCTTGGGAGGGTTGAACCTGTGGGTACACTGGCTTCAAATCTTCCTGAAGAACAGTCACGCTCCTGAAACAAAAAAAAAAATGAGTCGACAATTTGGTTTATAAAACAATTGTAAAAAAAATACTTCATTTTAAAACGTTAAATGTCGGGAAGTGTAAATTCTGTCCATGTGAGACTGATCTTAAAGTTATACACTGAAACGCCAAGGAAACTGGTATAGGCGTACGTATTCAAATACACTCCTGGAAATAGAAAAAAGAACACATTGACACCGGTGTGTCAGACCCACCATACTTGCTCCGGACACTGCGAGAGGGGTGTACAAGCAATGATCACACGCACGGCACAGCGGACACACCAGGAACCGCGCTGTTGGCCGTCGAATGGCGCTAGCTGCGCAGCATTTGTGCACCGCCGCCGTCAGTGTCAGCCAGTTTGCCGTGGCATACGGAGCTCCATCGCAGTCTTTAACACTGGTAGCATGCCGCGACAGCGTGGACGTGAACCGTATGTGCAGTTGACGGACTTTGAGCGAGGGCGTATAGTGGGCATGCGGGAGGCCGGGTGGACGTACCGCCGAATTGCTCAACACGTGGGGCGTGAGGTCTCCACAGTACATCGATGTTGTCGCCAGTGGTCGGCGGAAAGTGCACGTGCCCGTCGACCTGGGACCGGACCGCAGCGACGCACGGATGCACGCCAAGACCGTAGGATCCAACGCAGTGCCGTAGGGGACCGCACCGCCACTTCCCAGCAAATTAGGGACACTGTTGCTCCTGGGGTATCGGCGAGGACCATTCGCAACCGTCTCCATGAAGCTGGGCTACGGTCCCGCACACCGTTAGGCCGTCTTCCGCTCACGCCCCAACATCGTGCAGCCCGCCTCCAGTGGTGTCGCGACAGGCGTGAATGGAGGGACGAATGGAGACGTGTCGTCTTCAGCGATGAGAGTCGCTTCTGCCTTGGTGCCAATGATGGTCGTATGCGTGTTTGGCGCCGTGCAGGTGAGCGCCACAATCAGGACTGCATACGACCGAGGCACACAGGGCCAACACCCGGCATCATGGTGTGGGGAGCGATCTCCTACACTAGCCGTACACCACTGGTGATCGTCGAGGGGACACTGAATAGTGCACGGTACATCCAAACCGTCATCGAACCCATCGTTCTACCATTCCTAGACCGGCAAGGGAACTTGCTGTTCCAACAGGACAATGCACGTCCGCATGTATCCTGTGCCACCCAACGTGCTCTAGAAGGTGTAAGTCAACTACTCTGGCCAGCAAGATCTCCGGATCTGTCCCCCATTGAGCATGTTTGGGACTGGATGAAGCGTCGTCTCACGCGGTCTGCACGTCCAGCACGAACGCTGGTCCAACTGAGGCGCCAGGTGGAAATGGCATGGCAAGCCGTTCCACAGGACTACATCCAGCATCTCTACGATCGTCTCCATGGGAGAATAGCAGCCTGCATTGCTGCGAAAGGTGGATATACACTGTACTAGTGCCGACATTGTGCATGCTCTGTTGCCTGTGTCTATGTGCCTGTGGTTCTGTCAGTGTGATCATGTGATGTATCTGACCCCAGGAATGTGTCAATAAAGTTTCCCCTTCCTGGGACAATGAATTCACGGTGTTCTTATTTCAATTTCCAGGAGTGTATATAGATATGCAAACAGGCAGAACACGGCGCAGCGGTCGGCAACACCTATATAAGATAACGAATGTCAGGTTCAGTTGTTAGATCGCTGCTACTGCTGCTACAATGGCAGGTTATCAAGATTTAAGTGAGTTTGAACGTGGTGCTATATTCGGCGCACGAGCGATGGGACACAGGATCACCGAGGTAGCGATGAAATGGGGATTTTCCCGTATGACGAATTCATGAGTGTGCCGCGAATATCAGGAATCCGGTAAAACACCAAATCTTCGACATCACTGCTGCCGGAAAAGGATCCTGCAAGAACGGGACCAACGACGATGGAAGGGAATCATGCAACAGGACTGAAATGCAACCCTTCCGCAAATTGCTGCAGATTTCAATGCTAGGCTATCAACAAGTGTCAGCAGGCGAACCATTCAACGAAACATCATCCGTCTGGGCTTTCGGAGCCGAAGGCCCACTTGTGCACCCTTGATGACTGCACGACACAAAGCTTTACGCCACGACCGGGCCCCTCAACACCGACATTAGACTGTTGATGACTGGAAACATGTTGCGTGATCGGACGAGTCTGGTTTCAAATTGTGTCGAGCGGGTTGACGTGTACGGGTATGGAGACAGCTTCATGAGTCCATGGACCATGCATGTTAGCAGGGTACTGTTCAAGGTGATGGAGGCTCTGTGATGGTGTGGGGCGTGCGCAGTTGGATTGATAAGGGACCCCTGATATGTCTAGATGCGACTCTCGCAGGTGACACGTACGTAAGCATCCTGACTAATCACCTGCATCCATTTATGCCCATTGTGCATTCCGACTGTCTTGGTCGGGCAATTCCAGCAGGGCAATGCGACACTCCACATCTCCAGAATTGATACAGAGTGGCTCCAGGAACACTCTTCTGAATTTAAATACTTCCACTGGCCACCAAACTCTCCAGCCATGAACATTATTGAGCATATCTAGGTAGGTGTGAACACCACATTAAGAACTCTACAGATTTCTTACGTCGATTGCAGGGATTGCGTTTGAATGACACCGATATTTTAGTCAGTTTTGATGTGGTTTCTTTTTTCACTCGCGTTCCTCTCTTTGATTCGTTGCAGCTAATTGAGGTTAAGTTTGGTGTCGAGTCAACAAATTTGTTTCGACATGTGCAGACTTCCACTTACTTTTTATTCAATGGTCAGTACTACGAACAGACTGATGGAGTTGCAATGGGAAGCCCGTTGTCACCTATTGTGGCCAATTTGTTTATGGCGGACTTTGAGGAACGTGCATTGGAGTCAGCGACCTTGAAACCTGCGTGTTTTTTCAGATATGTAGACGATACTTTTGTTTTTTGGCCTCTTGGTAGTGAGAATTTAAACCGGTTTTTGGAAAATCTGAATTCAATCCACCCGAATATTCAGTTCACTATGGAGGTGTTGGTCAAAAGGAAGACTGATGGTACGCTGGGACATTATGTTTATAGGAAGTCTGCCCACACTGACTTGTATCTGCGAGCTGATAGTTGTCACCATCCAGCTCAGCGTGAAGGAGTACTTCGCACCTTGGTTCACAGGGCCCACGTTATCTCAGACCCTGAAAGTTTGGCAGCTGAGCTATCACATCTCGAAGTCACCTTTCGTCAGAATGGTTATAGTGAGAGGCAGATCAAACATGCGTTGCGCCATCAGCCTTCTGTGCAACGGGTGAGTAACGATAGCAACGAAGTGGCACCTACGTCTACGACCTTTTTGCCTTACGCAGGAAGCATTTCCAAGGGGATTGGCCGTATTTTGCGGAAATATGATGTGAAATGTGTTTTTCGGCCACCTTCTAAGATTAAGGCCCTGTTGGCGTCCGTAAAAGATGATCTTGGTTTGCGTAAGGCTGGGGTCTATCGTATTCCTTGCAATTGTGGCATGTCATATATTGGTCAATCAGGACTGTGGAAGACCGGTGTATTGAACATAAGCCTCACACACGCTTACAACAGCCAAGCAAATCCGCTATTGCAGAACATTGCCTTGACACCGGTCATCCTATGGAATACAACAACACGGAGATTCTGGCTTGCACATCCAGCTATTGGGATAGTGTTAATAACGAAGCTGTTGAAATCAGACTATCAAGCAACCTTATTAACAGAAGTGGTGGATTATGTTTAAATGCTGCTTGGAATCCGGCTTTGTCTCTCATCAAAAAACAGAGGGACAGATTTAGTGCTACCTCACCTGTTGATTAATAGTAACTATCGATATTTCTGATGTTGGTTATCTTTGTTTGTGTTGACACTTGTTCTGTGTGTGGTGTCTTCCTTGTTTCTCCTCTGTGAACCGAGGTATTATATTTGATAGCACATTTCTTCTTCCTTGCATTTGTGCCTTGAGAATGGCAGGGTGTGCTCCTGTTGAAATATCCGCGGTGTTCGACGACGTCACCCGGCAGCAAACCCGCAAGTTATTTGGATATCTGGGATGCCTTGCATCTTGCTGTTCAGAAGATATCTCCACTCCCTCGTACTCTTATACATTTATGGACAGCCCTGCAGTATTCATGGTGTCAATTCCATCCAGTACTACTTCAGACATCAGTCGAGTCCATGTCACGTCGTGTTGCGGCACTTCTTCGTACTCGCGGGGGCCCTGCACGATATTAGGCAGTTTCTTTGGCTCTTCAGTGTATTAATCACTCTGTAGTTGAGTTCTCGCAAAAGAAGCTAACCACAGTTTTGCTAACACATACACATAGAGAGAGAGAGACACGAGGGAGATTTTGTTTCTGGGGGACACATCAGATAGTCTGGGGTATGGAATATTCACCAAGAAAACGGAGGTCGCGGCCCTCACCTTGGGAAATTTTTACGATCCTTTTACTTTAATTCGATGGGGTGTTAGCACCGCCCTCGCAGCGTCCCGTCATAAGGAATGTACGTTTTTTTTGTTAATAAAACATAAATTTGAAAGATTTTTTAGTTCAGTGCGAAGTATTCTCTGGGTTGATGAGTCATGACAAATTACAACTGCTTGCCCATCCGGGAATCGAACACCGAACCAGTACTAACGACTGGGTCACCCGAACACGCCTCTCAACTTACGTCATTACAGGTCCTCGGTTACCTTCCGAACTCTGCAGAAGCAGCACCTCCGAAACGAGGTTGACATGGAAAAGCAATGGTCCAGGTTTCGAGTTTTAGTTCTGCACAGAGGTTTGACTTGTCGTGATTCATCGCCAGGTAAATGTTATATTTTTTTAAAAATATTCTTAAAAAAATTATCTTCTATTTCAGTTTTCTTGTAATGCGTCAGATTGGATGCACATAGCGACAGCATTCAAAAATCACTGGCAAGTTGAAAACTGTGTTGGTGCTATTGAGGGAAGACATAGCTACACCCCAGCCTCCCGAAAGGGTTGCATACTTCTTTAATAACAAAGGCTTCTACAGCACTGTTCGTTTTGCTGGGGACGACGTAAATTATGAATTTATTTATGCATATTCTAGAACTAATGGAAGAATATCCGATGGGGGAGTACTTATGGACAGAAATTTTAGCGAGTTGATGGAGAATAAGGTATTGAATTTGCCCTCACCAACAAGTTTCTCTAATATTAAAGATATTTGCTAGCCATTTACATTTCTTGGAGACGAAGCATTCCCCCTGAAGGAAAACTTAATTACGGTTTATCCAAATAGAGGAATAACCCACTATTAGAAAATTTTCAGCTATCGGCTACGCCGTGGAAGTCGAGTGGTAGAGAATGCGTTTGGCATTCTTGCCAACAGGTTGAGAATCCTGCAGGCAACAATGGATATTGACGTAAGAACAGCAGACATTACTGTTCTTGCGTGTTGCGCTATACATAACTTTTTAAGGCAAAGAAGTCTTTCGTACTGTACCCCTAATTGAGTAGATTGGTAGGATACTGGAACAGGGCAGCTAACAGAAGGCGAATGGAGACGATGTGCAAGCCTTGAGAAAAGTAGACGGCTGGGAGAACAGTCAGTCGCTAATGCAATTCTGAACTGGTAAAAATGTTTTTGTAACACAGATGGAAATGTTCAACATCCAGAAAATATTTCCAGAATGAGATTTTCACTCTGCAGCGGAGTGTGCGCTGATATGAAACTTCCTGGACAATTAAAACTGAGTGCCGGACCGAGTTCGATTGTTGATAGCACGATGTGTCGCAGAAGCAAATGAACTGATACATCTTTCAATACTAATTTCGTTAGGTACTACAAACTGGTTCTAATTTTTCTGCTTGGACAAATAAACATCGTTATTGAAGTAATATAAAATTTGCCCGCCCGGTTGGCCGTGCGGTCTAACGCACGGCTTTCCAGGCGGGAAGGAGTGCCTGGTCCCCGGTATGCTTGTGTCGAGGTCCGGTGAGCCGGCCAGTTTGTGGGTGGTTTTTAGGCGGTTTTCCATATGCCATGGCGAATGCGGGCTGGTTCCCCTTATTCCGCCTCAGCTACACTATGTTGACGATTGCTGCGCAAACAAGTTCTGCACATACGCGTACACCACCATTATTCTACCACGCAAGCATAGGGGTTACACTGGTCTGGTATGAGACGTTCCTTGAGGGGTCCACCGGGGGCCGAACCGCACAATAACCCTGGGTTCGGTGTGGGGCGGCGGAGGGGTGAAGTGGACTGCGGTTGCTGTCGTGGGGTTGTGGACCACTGTGGCTGCGGCGGGGACAAAGCCTCTCCGTCGTTTCTAGGCCCCCGGTTAACATACAGTGCAATACAATGTACAGATTGAGTTTTAAGACGCTTAACCTTGCGTTTTCCGCTCCACTCACATATTTCCACACTTTATTCCAATATTTGGCACATTTAAAAATAATAACAATGATAATTCAATAAGTTTTTAGTCTATCCACGTAAATATTTGTAACATTGTGATGTTTTTACGTTACTTAATCCACTGTTATTACTGTTAAAAATAAAATGAACACTTACATTAAGATTTTCACTCACTTCCATGTCCTCGCCTAGTCATGTTCCATTGACACCTTATCTCTGCTCCGTTTTCTTAACGATGATAGATCTTTGCTGCCGATATCTTGGTTGGTAGTGAATAACAGTAAATCTTAAAACCACGGGGTCGCTTGATAGACTGCATTTTGACCACTTCCCTTTCTATTCTTAGAATTTAGTACATTTTTCATTTCTCTTTGAAAAGAAGCCCTTAGCGATTCAGTTTTTGCTTTTATAAATGTTTCTTTTCCTTTTACAATAAGCACCACGTAGCCTCCTTTATAGATGTGTTTATTACTGTAACTCATAAGTTTAACATCCCACAAAGAACGTTGCTCTCGATACAGTAAATTCCCTCCAGAACGTCTCGTTGTCATTAAAAGACATTTCCATATGTTAACTGCGGAAAAAATACAGTAGTGTGCACTGCTGAGACAGAGACAGACTGAGACTGTGTCAGGCGAGCCACTCGACTCTTAACAATCCACATCTCGACACGTCGGTTGTTGGACTCGTGTCGTGTTGGAGGTAGCTGTCGATCCGAGCGCCCAACCTGACAAATCAGTCGAGCATGTTGGAAGCGAGCCCATCCACAGTTGAACATGTTGGACGAGCCGCTTGGGGCCAGCATATTGGCCAACCTGTTCGACAGTCGATGAGAGGCTGAACAGCGGGCTCTCCTTATTCCA
Source organism: Schistocerca piceifrons (assembly GCF_021461385.2). Classification (NCBI taxonomy): domain Eukaryota; kingdom Metazoa; phylum Arthropoda; class Insecta; order Orthoptera; family Acrididae; genus Schistocerca; species Schistocerca piceifrons. Next base: position 417,170,708 of record NC_060149.1, on the reverse strand, counting down.
GTGCCCGTTATCTCCTGAGTTCCGTTGCTCTCGTGGCGGGTCAGAAGGCTGGCTGCTCGTCGTTCTGTGCGGACACTGAAATTAGAGGAGGGAGTGGGGGGGGGGGGGGCTGGGGGAGGCGTACACTGCAAATCACAAGGTTCTTCACCCCCATTAGTTTATTGTACATATGATGGAATTAAGTAAACATGCATTGGGTATAAGGTAGTGCTAAACAGCAACCATTCATCCACAGTCCATCACTCATCAGCACACTAACCAGTGTCAGCGAAAATGATCGCTATAGATCGGCCCTTGTACATACGTAAGAGTACTCATATCCATTAATCATTACAATTAAGGTCCCTAGCTTTAGTCATCCCAGTAGACTTAAGCGAAGTAATCCAATCGTATCAATCATCTCCATATCACAACCGAGCATGATCGCCTCAAACCAACCAGTATGTTCAATTAAAGACTCTCATCCCCATAAACTTAGGTTTAAGCCGTCTACTCAGTGCCCTATGCGCAGCTCAAGTTCAACTAAAAAGCTACAAAAGCTCTAAAAACAAAACAAAAATCTCAAAAGCCAAAAAACAATACTTTGGTGCATCGTATTAATTTCATTTTCTTCTTACTTATATGTTACTCAACCCAGAAAGCCAAGTTATTAGCAAAAATGCAGAAGCCAATAACGCAGACACATAAGCCATTGTTCTTTACATAATTCATGTACAACCAACGTTGAAGGCGCAGCCTCAAGTCTTGTACTTCTGTTTTAGATCAGACAATCACGCTGCCCCAACAACTGCGTCGGTGCTCATATGAAGCAGCTCTCAGCACACCTGTTGGCGTTCACAGCTCATACGGTATCCAGTAATGGTCTGCTCAGAATTCCTCAATATGAAAAACGTAAAAGACGATTTCCTCCATCAAACTAATATTTTTAGAAATATAGTTTTTATTCGCCTCTCTTTTATATTATTTGTCCCTAAAATGTTGGCAATCCTTGTAATTGTTCGTGTATAACAAAAGTGAAAGCTGAAAAAGTGTGGAAATCAAACTAATCAAACGCAGAGGCTGAATGAAAACATACATAGAACAGACGTAACCGCCAGAGGCTTGTGCCAGCCGGTTGTCAGTTGTAATTAATTGCAAAACCACTCAAACTCAGAGTGAATCAAAAATACTTCTATAGGTGAAGTGGTCACATAGACTAGTTTCATTCGATTGTTTCATTCGACTGAAAAAAAACCAACTTAACAAAAAAGTCGACTGACCAATCGGTTTCTAAAGCCAGTCGGTTATCTCATCACTAGGACTGAGCCTAGTTCAGCGTCAAGTGTGGACAGGAAAACCTTGTCTTTAGTGTGGAATCTGCAGAGGTCTATAATCCGTTTCTCGTTAAAAATTCAAACTCTCCTACACAATCTTGAAATATTTGGTCTTCACGATGTTTTGATATGTCAGCTCCTTTAAACGAAACATTACACGCGGTACAAATGGTCGCACCTCCCCGCCGCATCGAACTCCTTTCATAGAAACTATAAAAGACAGGCATCTCCATAAGGAGACTTAGTATTTGCTCGCTACATAAATTGTGCTCTAAGATACAAGTAATGAGCTATCCTAATATTCGGATGAAACAAGCTTGCTGTGCTTTCCGATCTGCATTCCCTATTCACTAAACAAATTTACAGCATTAAAGGCACCTCCCTCAAGTACATCTACATCCATACTCCGCAAGCCACCTGACGGTGTGTGGCGGAGGGTACTTTGAGTACCTCTATCGGTTCTCCCTTCTATTCCAGTCTCGTACTGTTCGTGGACATAAAAATTGTCGGTATGCCTCTGTGTGGGCTCTAATCTCTCCGATTTTGTCCTCATGGTATCTTCGCGAGATATACGTAGAAGGGAGCAATATACTGCTTGACTCCTCAGTGAAGGTGTGTTCTCGAAACTTCATAATGTATCCTACGCCCGTACCGAGCTACTGAGCGTCTCTCTTGCAGAGTCTTCCACTGGAGTAGGGATAGCTTTGACACCATCTTAAAAAGGTCTAGCACTTCTACAAGTTATCACCAGAATTTGGGCTTGAGAGAGCCCAGAGCTTCGTACTACGCTGTCACACATTTCGTGTTCACTCATAAAGACTACTTAGGAACAGAAAGAGGTTCCCGACGGGAAACAGCCTCGACACCGGAACCAGCGATCGTATGAAATCCAGCCGAGATCTGGAACGTTCTAGAAAGCGGCAGTCAGGACGTGAGAGATGGAAAGAGGTACAAGCTTCTATTTTCCTCGACTATGAAGTCGAGACAATTCACAACCTCAGAGGACGTAGATGCTCGTAGGAAGGGAAAATAGCTTACTTAAGGCTATTCCTGCTTGCGCCTAAAGTGATTAATGAAGGCAAGATGAAAGAATAGTTCAAATGGTTCAAATGGCTCTGAGCACTATGGGACTCAACTGCTGAGGTCATTAGTCCCCTAGAACTTAGAACTAGTTAAACCTAACTAACCTAAGGACATCACAAACATCCATGCACGAGGCGGGATTGGAACCTGCGACCGTAGCGGTCTTGCGGTTCCAGACTGCAGCGCCTTTAACCGCACGGCCACTTCGGTCGGCGAAAGAATAGTGTTTTATGTCCCGCCGTCTACGATGTCTTTAGAAACGTATCAAAAAAAAAATATTTCAAATGTGTGTGAAATCTTATGGGACTTAACTGCTAAGGTCATCAGTCCCTAAGCTTACACACTATTTAACCTAAATTATCCTCAGGACAAACACACACACACACACACCCACGCCCGAGGGAGGACTCGAACCTCCGCCGGGACCAGCCGCACAGTCCATGACTGCAGCGCCTCAGGCCGCTCGGCTAATCCCGCGCGGCTAAACGTATCAAAAGCTCTGTCTGTTCCTGAATGAGAAGGCACATCGGTTGTCTTCTTCTTAAAGTAACCATCCCTGCATTCACATTACGGGAAACCATGGAAAATATATCCGACGGGGACTGAAGCCTGCTGTAGCAGATATTGATTCTAGTGCCTCAACAACTGAGTCATTTTATTCGTCGGAAAATTTATTTAGGAAAACCAAGATAAACCCATTATTTGTACTCTTCCTAACTCATATCTGTAGTACATTGTCCTCAACGAAAGCTTTTCAAAATCGTTTTGTTGTTTTCAGTTATAAGCTGGACATAACGAAATGAAATTTAATGGAAATGGGTAAAGTGTAAGAACCCTACACTGTTCAAATACATTATCGTAGATGAATCTCTGGAACCACTGGAACCATCAGCTGCGTTTAGGTATCGATCCAGAGTGATTTTAAAGGGACGGTATCACTTAAACCAAATTGTGGGGAACGCAGATGCCAGACTGTAATTCATCCACAAAGCAGATCTTTTACTAGACTCTTGTCTTACTACTGAGCGATGCAGCACAGTGGTTGGCACAATAGACTCATTCAGGAGGACGACGGTTCAGTTTCCCGTCAGGCCACCCTGATTTAAATTTTCCGTGATTTCCCTTAATCCTGATTCCTTTGATAGGACACCGCCGATTTGCTTCCCATCTTTCTTATCCGAGCTTGCGCTCAATCTCTAATGACCTCGAAGACGAACACTGATCTTTTTTCTTCTTTTTCTTGTCTGACTGATGCTCAGTGTGGTATCGCGACCCAGTTTAAAAAACGGATAAAATAGAGAAAATTCATAGCAGAGCGCGCGAACTGTCACTCCATTGTTTAGTCAGGACTGGAGCGCCGCATAAATGCTCGACAATCTCGAACTAGAAAAGCGCTATGCCTCACATATTTGCTTGCTCCTAAAATTCCGAGTGTGTACTTTCTAAGATGAGTCCAGAAACATTGACTTGCACCGTTGTCAAACATGACGTGAAAATTAAAGAAACACAGGCTTGTAAGGAATATTCTTCCCACTCACTATCAACTTGGAATTCGAAAATGGGAAAATGGTGGTGAGACATAACGTATCCTACGCCACATGACATAAAGCTGCTTTGGGTGTGTGGATAGAGTTGTATGTGTAATGTTCATTCAGTAGTAAGTGAAGAGTATGCACAAGAGTTTGTTGTACACACTAATATTTATTTGTTCTCTAATATATGAGGAGTGAATGTGTAAGAAAAAATCTTTCCTAGGGTAGAAAATAGTTATATGATCAATGCAGGTATTTCATTCAGGCAGTGAAACTGTAATAATGTCCGTTCCACGCACTGTAAATGGTGTTACTGCGGGCTCTGAGACTCGTCAGCCCAGCGGATAAGGAATCTGCTCGGAGATTGGTATTCCAACCCCGACAGCAATTCCCCATAATTCTCAGTTGGCCTCCATTGCTGTGAAGACTGTGGACGTGAAGAACGTGAAGTCGAAGTCATCATTGCATTCTAATTGCCTTCAGCCTAGTGTGACGGTCGTAAAACTTGGAGCGCAGGCAACCACCTCCATCAGAAACTTAAAGAGAAAAATCACTCAGCTCTTAAAGTATTAACTTTCTCTTCAACTGGTTTTAAAGCCTGACAGATATGAAACGATTTACATACTTAATAAGGATCAACGAAGAAACCTCTGGTAATACAGTACAGGGAATAATACCTGCGTTCAGTGAAACACCATAAACTTAAACCAGAACGGCCGTGTCAGGATTGATGCCTGGTTCTTTCACTTCCGACTACAGCGTTTCACTGGTAAATCAAACACCGGAATGACGCTGTCACTGCAAGACGGATAAAATAATTGGCAACTTGGCGAAGAACTACAAGATTGCTATGAATCAGAAAATACGTAACCTGACACGGGATACTGGGATCGACTGTCCGAGGTTCTGAGATCTATAGCTTATACAGTTTCGCTGTCAATGCAGATGTGTGCAGTTTTTACTCCATCCATTACCCAATTCTATTCAATTGCAAGAAGAAGTTGCGATTCTAATTAATGTACTAATTTTTGACGTCTCTCCTTATTTGTATGGATGTGAAGAAACCCACTGAATTTAACTGTTATCTGCTACCACAGACTAATATTGCCGAAGAGACTGTACGAAGACTGTGATAGAACAACATTTGTGAGATTCTCGTTCCAAAACAACAGTTGTGAAACGGGTCAAATGCAAAACTGCAATGAGAGTTAAGGATTAATGATTCGGCTAATGAATTTAATTTTCCAACCACAAGGAGTCTTAAAAGATGGAAGGTGGAAATATAAAGATGCGCTTCAGAAAAAAACGCAGTTTAGCTTTTGTCGACGCACGTAAATAAAAATATATCGTTCAAGATGGAGGGCAGTACTTGTAGTCACATTAGTTTACACTGACCTTAATCAGTAATGATTATAAAAGTATTGAGGATTTGGTCCTGAGTGGTGCTTTGTTTTCATCTGTTCATTGCACTAAAAATGTAAATTACATTCGCTTGTAAACATGCGATAGGTGCACGTGATGTCTTGTACGTCTACATCTACATCTATACAGGGTGTTCCATTGATAGTGACCGGGCCAAATATCTCACGAAATAAGCATCAAACGAAAAAACCACAAAGAACGAAACTCGTCTACCTTGAAGGGGGAAAACAGATGGCGCTATGGTTGGCCCACTAGATGGAGCTGCCATAGGTCAAACGGATATCAACTGCGTTTTTTGAAATAGGAACCCCCATTTTTTATTACATATTCGTGTGGTACGTAAAGAAATATGAATGTTTTAATTCAACCACTGTTTTCGCTTTGTGATAGATGGCGCTGTAATAGTCATAAACGTGTAAGTACGTGGTATCACGTAACTTTCCGCCAGTGCGGACGGTATTTGCTTCGTGATACATTACCTGTGTTAAAATGGACCTTTTACCAATTGCGGAAAAGGTCGATATCGTGTTGATGTATGGCTATTGTGATCAAAATGCCCAACGGGCGTGTGCTATGTATTCTGCTCGGTATCCTGGACGACATCATCCAAGTGTCCGGACCGTTCGCCGGATAGTTAGGTTATTTAAGGGAACAGGAAGTGTTCAGCCACATGTGAAACGTCAATCACGACCTGCAACAAATGATGATGCCCAAGTAGGTGGTTTAGCTGCTGTCGCGGCTAATCCGCACATCAGTAGCAAACAAATTGTGCGAGAATCGGGAATCTCAAAAACGTCGGTGTTCAGAATGCTACATCAACATCGATTGCACCTGTACCATATATCTATGCACCAGGAATTGCATGGCGACGACTTTGAACGTCATGTACAGTTCTGCCACTGGGCACAAGAGAAATTACGGGACTATGACAGATTTTTTGCACGCGTTCTATTTAGCGACGAAGCGTCATTCACCAACAGAGGTAACGTAAACCAGCATAATATGCACTATTGGGCAACGGAAAATCCACGATGGCTGCGACAAGTGGAACATCAGCGACCTTGGTGGGTTAATGTATGGTGCGGCATTATGGGAGCAAGGATAATTGGCCCCCATTTTATCGATGGCAATCTAAATGGTGCAATGTATGCTGATTGCTTACGTAACGTTCTACCGATGTTCCTACAAGATGTTTCACTGCATAACAGAATGGCTATGTACTTCCAACATGATGGATGTCCGGCACATAGCTCGCGTGCCGTTGAAGCGGTATTGAATAGCATATTTCATGACAGGTGGATTGGTCGTCGAAGCACCATACTATGGCCCGCACGTTCACCGGATCTGACGTCCCCGGATTTCTTTGTGTGGGGAAAGTTGAAGGATATTTGCTATCGTGATCCACCGACAACGCCTGACAACATGCGTCAGCGCATTGTCAATGCATGTGCGAACATTACGGAAGGCGAATTACTAGCTGTTGAGAGGAATGTCGTTACACGTATTGCCAAATGCAGTGAGGTTGACGGACATCATTTTGAGCATTTATTGCATTAATGTGGTATTTACAGGTAATCACGCTGTAACAGCATGCGTACTCAGAAATCATAAGTTCACAAAGGTACATGTATCATATTGGAACAACCGAAATAAAATGTTAAAACGTACCTATGTTCTGTATTTTAGTTTAAAAAACCTACCTGTTACCAACTGTTCGCCTAAAATTGTGAGCCATATGTTTGTGACTGTTACAGCGCCATCTATCAGAAAGCGAAAAAAGTGGTCCACCTAAAACATTCATATTTCCTTACGTACTACACGAATATGTAATAAAAATGGGGGTTCCTATTTTAAAAAATTCAGTTGATGTCCGTTTGACCTATGGCACCGGCATCTAGTGGGCCAACCATAGCGCCATCTGGTTTCCCCCTTCAAGCTAGACAAGTTTCGTTCTTTGTAGTTTTTTCGTTTGACGCTTATTTCGTGAGATATTTGGCTCGGTCACGATCAATAGACCACCCTGTATACATACTCCACAAGCCACAGTACGGTGGGTGGTGGAGGGTATCCGCTACTAATACCATTCATTTCGTTTCCTATTCCATTAGTAAACAGAGTGAGTGAAAAACGATTATCTATATGTCTCCATACGAGCCGTAATTTCTCTTATCGTCCTAGACCTTACGTGAAGTGTTCGTTGGTGGCATTAGAAAAGTTCTGAAGCCAACTTATAGTGCCGGTTCTCTAGATTTTCTCGATAGCGTTCCTCGAAAGAAACATCACCTTCCCTCCAGGTATTCCGATTTGAGTTCCCGAAGAAGCTCCAAAATACTTTTGTATTGTTTGAACCTACCGGTAACAAATCTAGCAGGCCGCCTCTGAATTGTTACAATATCTTTCTTTAATCCGACGTGGTGCGGACCCCAAATCCTCGAACAGTAGTCAAGAATGGCTTGCAGTAGTGTTCTACACGCCTCTCCTCTACGGATGAAAAACACTTTTCTAAAATTCTCTGTGTAAACCAAAGTTGAACATTCGCCTTCCCTTCTATAATCCTTACATGCTCGTTCCATTTCATATCGCTTTGCAGTGTTACGCTTAAATATTTAATCGACATTTCTGTATCATGCAGCATAATACTAATGCTGTATTCGAACATTATGGATATGTTTTTCCTACTTATCGGTATTAACTTACATTATTGTACATGTCATCCCACCAACTTGAAATTTTGTCGTCAACTTGTATCCTCCTTCAGTCATTCAAGAACGACTCGCCGTACACCACAGCATCATCAACAAACGTCGGAGTATTACTGGTAACCCATCCCCCAGATCATTTAAGAATACAGCAAAGAACAGCGGTCCTATCACATTTCCTTGGGGCAATCCGGACGATAGCCTTGCCTCTGAAGGGCAGTAGCCGTCAAGGACAACATACTAGGTTCTGTTACTTAAGAAGTTTTCGAGTCACTCTCATATCTGGGAACCTATTCCGTATGCTCGTACCTTCGTTAACAGTCTGCAGTGGGACACCGTGTCAAATGCTCAGTACGTCTTTAGCGACAGTAAACTGAATCACAAAATCTTTAATGTTGTTGATCTGCCAGTCCTCAGTTACTATTAATAATATGTTAATGAATTTTGGGTTAGGACCGTCTGCATGCTACTGAATAAAGGGAAATTTGTTTTTACCAGACTCGTTTCTGTTCAGTTTATTAAGGCATCATCAGCGGTCTGAAATACGTAGACATTTTCTGTTTTAACTAGCTTTTTCAACTAACATTCTTCTATTCTACACGTAAGTTACAAACAGTTCCGTCCTAGGCACATGTAGAACATCAACATACACAGTAAGTAATAAAATACACATATGTTACGCAGAAACTAATGAAAACGAAATGGAATGGAGCAGCTCGTGACAAAGATCTGGATGGTGCAGTCGTTGTGGCTTTTGATGTCGTACTACTGCAGCGCAGATACAGATACAACGAAAATAATACAGTATGCCTACATGTTGGCCCTGTCAAGAGTGCATAATGTTTCATTCAGCTTGCACTAACCACTTCACTGAATCTCCACACATGTACTTTGATTACAAATAACCGAGAAAAGTGTGAAAAAACAATGACTTCTATTTTGGGAAACAGGGCCCAGTATGTGCTGCATGTGTTAACATAAAAGGGATCGTCATAAATTTTAAATATCACATCGAAAAAATAAAGCTACGTAATTACTTCTTTGTTTGATTTTTGAAATTTTATCGGGATAAAGAGTGTTGCATGAAGTTTCGGGACTGCAGCCGGATGACGTCGACTTCTTGGCACTATATTTCGGCTCACAACCATTCAGCCATCTTCAGGTGACTGTTTGCATTGGAGATTGCCAATTCACATCGCTAACCTTACAAAATTTGGCGCGGAGACTCATGCGCCAAGGCAGCCGCTAAATGAGCGACCTCTGAGGAGTTTCGCGTCCTCTTCGGATGTTGCTCCATCTACGGCGGGCAGGCGCATGCGTAATGGTGATACTACGTGCGCGCTCTCAATCGGAATGAGCGCAGTCACTCACCTGAAGACGGCCGAATGGTTGTCAGCTGCAGCATCGTGGCAGTAAGTCGACGTCATCCAGCTGCAGTCCCGAAATATCATGGAATAAATTTTTGTTTGTTTTCAGGTACATATAGGGGTTGGACAAAAACGTGGAAACACCGCGAGACACGCATGCTTGGACATAAATGCAGATACTAGTCAAGTCTGCAGGTTGCGCTATTGTATTTGACCACGAATGGTTCAAATGTCTCTGAGCACTGTGGGACTTAACATCTGAGGTCATCAATCCCCTAGACTTAGAACTACGTAAACCTAACTAACTTAAGGACATCAGACACATCCATACCCGAGGCAGGGTTCGAACCTGCGACCGTAGCAGCAGCGCGGTTCCGGACTGAAGCGCCTGGAACCGCTCGGCCACAGCGGCCGGCGACCACGAATGGCTCCTATGCAATGTCCTCAATACGTTGCAAGTGTCCGTCGTGGTCAGAACTGTGTTGTGTGTAATTCTGAGTAGAGTATTACGGAGCTAGATTAATGCGAACGTGACTCAATTGTTGGTGCTCGTATGGTGGCTGGTTCCGTAACCCAGGCAGCCGAAGTATTTGGTATTTAAACAGAAGCCATGCCGAAGATTTATATCGTATAAAGGGAAAGAGGAAAAATATCGCCTGCTAAATCACTAAAGTGTGTGTTGAGTGATCGTGATGGACAGTCATTGAAGAGGATTGTGACGATAAATAAGAGGACGACAGATTTAAAAGTCAGTGTAGAAATGGAGCCTGTCAGTACCAAAACAACACGAAGGAGGGAGCTCCAGAAGCAGGGAATTGTGCGTTGAGGTGGAATTCCAGTCACTCAACAGTGACACATATGCCTGTAACAGATAAACGTTGTGCTGAAGTCATATAATCTATGGAGCAATGGAATAACATAATTTTGGTTGGATGAGCCAGCTTACCACTGTTCACAGCTTCTGGCAGAGTTTACGTCACAAGAGTGGACCATGATGAAGGTTCGGCTATGATTTAAGCAGCCATATCATGGTATTCCATAGTCTCCGTTGCTACTCTGGAAGATGGCGTTACTGCCAAGGATTATGTTACCATTCTGGTTGATCAGGTCCATTGCATGGTGCAATGTTTCTTACCCATTGGTGATGCTGTATTCCAAGACGACAGAACTCCTGTTCACACAGCTCACATAGTCCAGGATTGGTTTTGTGAGAACGAGGATGAACTGTAACATCTCCCCTGGCCACGGCACTCACCAGATCTCAGTATTACTGAGACTTTGTAGTCTACTTTGGAGAGAAGGATGTGTAATCGCTATCCACCTCCATAATCTGCAGTCTATATGGGAATCCTTGCGCTAGAGTACTGTAGCACGCCACTACCGGGGCCAAGTTAATGTAGTGGGCCATCGTGCGGAAATTCGTTTTCTGCATTTGAAGGGGAACACGATGCAACAACCCATGAGGAGTTGTTGAAGTTTATGGTAAAAATGTGCCGTCATTTGACACAATAGTTAGGCGTCGCAAACGTATTCAGTGCGGTCAAAGAAGTCGGAAAGACGAAGAACGAAATGGCAGACCATATCTGTTAGGTTGGTAAGTTGGTAGCGTTTTTGTTTTGCGTGTTGGTATTCCAGTTGATATAGGTTTATTTATCGATTGTCATTTTTATTCGTAGTTCACTGTTGCTATTCGAGTTTAAATATAATCATTTTGTCACTTGGAGATAGTGAGTGGAGCTGTGGACGCCAGAAAATGGAGTGCCAGTGGAGAAACCGCAACATTTGCGGCATATTCTTCTGTTTAAGTTCAGCAGAGGATGACAACAGCCGAGTTACCCAGAAACATTTGTGCCACGTATGGGGATAATATTATTAGACAGAGCACGGCAAGAAAGTGGTTTTCTCTGGATGATCGTTGAAATGCATTAATCCACAATGATCCACGTCGGTGTTCTCGAGAACTGACAAATGCGATGAACTGTGATAATTTCACCATCGAACGACATTTTCACGCCATGGTAAAGGTTTAAAAATATGTTGTATCGTTACCGTATGCTCGAAGCCAAAATCACAAAAATCAGCGGGAGGACATATGTGCATCTCTGCTTATTTGTAATGAATTGGCTGCTGAACACCGACCACTCCTATCCTATATTGTGACTGATGACGAGAAATGGTGTCTTTATGCTAACATAAGGAAATGAAAGGAATGGTTGTGCTCAAACATGCAGCAACTCCTTGTACAAAGACGTGCGCAGACAACAAAAGATAATGTTAAGCACACCCGAGGCATATCCATCACTGCTGACATTTAATATCAACAATTGAGACGTCTTGCAGACTCACTTCAAGAAGAACGAACTGGAAGACTGCCTGAAGTTGATGATTCTGCTCGACTGATAGAGAACACTATGCAGAAGTTGGGTTGGTAAGTCATTCCTCACCCATCTCATTCACCTGTTCTTACGCCCTCGGATTTTCACTTTTTCCGCTCTCTATCGAACAAGCTTCAAGGAACTTCCTCTATGATGAAGATGAGCTCTGAACATAGCTCGACGAGTTCTTCGTCTCAAAGCCATGTGATTTCTACAATCGAGGAATCGAGAAGTTACCCCACTGTTGGCAGACTGTTGTAAATAGTGAAGGACAATATATTATTGGTGACTGAGGTCCCTGTTATATGTCTGTTGTGTTTATAAAATTTATGGAAAAAGGCTACGAACTTATGCACCAACCCAATATGTGAAGAACCGGAAGTCGCAAGGAAAGTGAAGCTTCTGGTACTCGAAGACTGGCATATCACAACTGATGCGATAATCGAACAAATCAAAACCGGTGATGGGTCAGTTTTGAACATATTGCGTGGCCGCGCGGTTCTGGCGCTGCAGTCTGGAACCGCGAGACCGCTACGGTCGCAGGTTCGAATCCTGCGTCGGGCATGGATGTGTGTGATGTCCTTAGGTTAGTTAGGTTTAACTAGTTCTAAGTTATAGGGGACTAATGACCTCAGCAGTTGAGTCCCATAGTGCTCAGAGCCATTTGAACCATTTTGAACATATTGCACAAAATTTAGAAATCACAAATGTCGCCGCTCGCCGCGTGCTCGAATCCGGAACTGCTCACACCGCCTAGTCAACATCGACAAATGCTGGGTGTATCACTGTGAACCTGGGTCAAAGGAGGAATGTAGACATGTGGACTCACCACTGTTGTAAAAGTCGGTGACCGAACCAACATCGGGCATGGTGATACTGAATGTTTTTCGAGAATACCTTGGTGTTGAGTTAACAGATTATGCTCGTAAGGGGAAAACCGACACAGGAACTTACTAACGATGTTTTCTGATGCTGTTATGGGCGGCTTTTCTGACAAAGTTTCACTTCAAGCTGCCAGTGGAGGTGTTATCGTTTCGCGACATCGGCTCAGCTCATGCCTCACATCTACATATGCTACTTGTAAGGATCCTTTGTCCTCCCCTCCCCTCTCGTTCCGCATTCTCCTGAGATGGTTTACTGTGACTTCTTCCTCTCGCCACAGATGAAGAAATCATTGCGTGGCAGGCGTTTCCAGAACTAGGAAGAGGTGATTCTTGTGGTAGAACTTTTCTTGAACAGCCAGAATGTAGAGTCTACTATCACAATCTTTTGGAAATTTGTGGTAAGGTCTTATGGGACCAAACTGCAGAGGTCATCGGTCCCTAAGCTTACACACTACTTAATCTAACCTAAACTAACTTACGCTAAGGACAGCACACACCCATGCCTGAAGGAGGACTCGAACCTCCGACGGAGGGAGCCGCGCGGATTACCAAGATCTCTGTGAAGTCTTCCGTCTTTGGTAAAAATATGTCGCGTAGGAGGATGAACATGAAGGTAAAAGATTGATCCCATCTCCAAGTTTCAGTGTCGCAGTTTGATGTTTTGGAGACCGTAATTAAAACTATACGACTAACCCTTGTATATTGCATCAAGAAAATATTTTCGTTCCTTTTCAGCGGGTGTGCTGCTGTGTGCCCCTTGTAAGATGTTCTTTAGCGCAGTTCCGCGCCACCTACTAGCCAAAATGTGTGCTTACCGACCATCAAAAAAGGTATACGACTGGAAGGCTCAATGTCTGACAATAAGACCCAATATTTAGTTAATGGCAGGACATCATCAGAAGCAGCCATAATATACGGCGTAAGAAATTGACTAGAACGTCTGGAGCCGATTCCAGGACAGTCTTTTTTATTGTCTCATTAATCCTCCTCCCTCATACTCTATGTAATGTGGCAAATTTCTACATCTATACTCTACCGGCCACCTTACGGTGTGTAGCGGAGGGTGCTTCTAGTACCAGTATCTGATATCCTCTTCCCTGTTCCATCCGCGAATAGCGCGTGGGAATAGTAACTGTCAGTAAATCTCTGAATTAGCTCTAATTTCTCTTTCATTGTGGTTATTTCGCGAGACGTATGGGAGGAAGTAACGTGTTGTCCCACTGTTCCTAGGAAGAATTCCAAGACAGTGAATCAAAGCTGAAATGATGGGAAAATGGCCCATTTCTCCATTCTATTCTTCTCATATCTAGTTTTAGAGTACGACTATGAAATACACGCTTTTGTCCAAAAGGTCACAGGTTCGCGTCCCTCTAATAGAATTTCTTTGTATATTTCGTGCGTGTGTGTTTGTGTATGTGTATGTGTGTGTGTGTGTGTGTGTGTGTGTGTGTGTGTGTGTGTGTGTGTGCGTGTGTACGAATTTATGGCACTCAATAGTGAGATGATGTACGTCTTATTAGCACATAGTTTGTTTTCAAGTTGCACTAATTGCACAGTTTTCATCGTTTCCACTCACAGCAAAAACTATAAAAATGTCTCAATGTACGAACAATGCGTCGTCGAACCCAAGTAAAGGTATCTGTCGTGCAATTTTTTGACAATATGATGCACACTAAGTATAGCACATGTTCTACTTTCCCAACAATTTGACATGTTACTGCGGTGGCTTTATGGGTTTGAAAACGGAAGAAAGAATAAGGTTCAACGTCCCGCCGACGAGACGGCAAGGATTTGAGATATAATTCAACGTATTTTAAAATGTTTCTGTAGATCACAGATAAAGACGTAAAAGAACGATCCACACGTCCTCAGACTGGCGCCCAAGGTCTAATAACCCATGCCCACCAACAACTTGTCATTTTTTGTACCGGAGGCGATGACATAGAAATAACGAATTTTTCATCATTGTTTCACCAAATTTTCACGATATTCACTATTTCAGAGTGTTACACGAGATCTAAAGGAATTATTCCCGCGGAATGAGTCTCATGATTAAATTTTTCGTATTTAGCTGCACATAGGTGGACATAGCCTGAAAACTGTTAACATAATATGACAAGCTACTGTAGACGAAAGTTCAACAGAAGTTAAAGATGTTTTCATACTTCTTTACAATGAGCAGTTACTGTACTAGTGCGTCCTCACATGCTCCTCTCGGGTTCGAGCCTCATCACTGATAAATCATTCACACTGCCCTGGTTCAAAAATGGTTCAAATGGCTCTGAGCACTATGGGACTTAACAGCTGTGGTCATCAGTCCCCTAGAACTTAGAACTACTTAAACCTAACTAACCTAAGGACATCACACACATCCATGCCCGAGGCAGGATTCGAACCTGCGACCGTAGCAGTCGCGTGGTTCCAGACTGCGCGCCTAGAACCACGAGACCACCGCGGCCGGCTCACACTGCCCTGGAAACGGATATAAGAGCACAGAAAGCAGTCGCATCGCATTGTTACTATTAAATGTCAGCAATTTGTGCTAAGCAATGGTATGTCATTCCTCAGCTGCGAACTCTGTTGGAGCAAACACATTCTTAATCATAGCGTTTTCGTGTATAGCAATGCAGTTATATATCCCGAAAGTTGTGTATTTTCCTCGTCCCAGTGTTGCTAGTCTCGTTCATCAAGCTCCACATTTTTTTGTAAGTGTCTGCAAGCTTTCTCACCCTTTAGCGCAGATCTCTCATTCATTCTGGGAGCAGATGGTGCTGTGCTTTAAATACTTCTCTTCCTTGGTACAAACTTCTAGCTTTCTAGGAAAGTATCCAAGAGATCTCCAGACACTTTGAACTATTGCGTATGTCACAACAGACACACAAAATAGCGTAACTGAGCTATGTGTGTTTGTTTATAATAGAATACGTCTACATTCTTCCTCCACGGCAATCTATGTAAGAGGTGAGATCAAAAAATAACCGGAATTTTTGTTTTGCTTAAAGTATCTTCCATTATTCATCAACATCAAGTTTGCCCTCTCCAAAGTAATCCTTCTCAGTTGCAATACACTTGTGTCAGAGCTTTTTCCAATCTTGGAAGCACTTCTGGAACGCACTTTTCCTTATGGTGTTCAGCTCCTTGAGCGATTCCGTTTTTATCTCGTCAATGGTGGCAAAACGAGCTTCTTTCCGGTTGGTCTCGGCGGAGGTTCGAGTCCTCCCTCGGGTATGGGTGTGTGTGTTTGTCCTTAGGATAATTTAGGTTAAGTAGTGTGTAAGCTTAGGGACTGATGACCTTAGCAGTTAAGTCCGATAAGATTTCACACACATTTGAACATTTTTGAGCTCCTTTCACGGTTCTCTTGAGCCTCGGTAATAGAAGGAAGTCCCACGGCGCCGTGTCCGGTGAGTACGGTAGCTGAGGCAACATAAAAGTTTTGATTTTTGCCAAAAAATCGCGAACACGCATTGAAGTGTGAGAGGGAATACTATTGTGATGCAGCTTCCAGGAGCAGTTTTGCCGTAATTTTAGTTGTTTTCTTTGGATTGCTTCACGCAAACGGCGTATAACTTCCAGGCAGCGTTCCTTATTGACCTTACGATCTTAAGCCAGGAATTCACGATACACTAACCCATTGCAATCGAAGAAAACAGTGAGAAGAATCTTCAGATGTGACCGGGCTTGTCGAACTTTTTTCGGTCTTGGCTCTTCAGGCAATTTCCAGTGGGACGATTGGGTCTTGGTTTCGACACCATACTCATGTACCCATGACTCGTCACATGTTTTAATCTTCTTCAGAAGTTCTGGGTCATTGCCGATTTCATTCAGCAATTCCTGTACGATGTCTACGCGACGTCGTTTTTGATCAAAAGTCAACAATTTCGGAACAAGCTCTGCTGCTACGCATTTCATTCCCAAAACATCCGTAATATATATACACACAAACACAGTCTGAATACCGGCCGTGGTGGCCGTGCGGGTCTAGGCGCTCCAGTCCGGAGCCGCGCTGCTGCTACGGTCGCAGGTTCGAATCCTGCCTCGGGCATGTGTGTGTGTGATGTCCTTAGATTAGTTAGGTTTAAGTAGTTCTAAGTTCTAGGGGACTGATGACCACAGCAGTTGAGTCCCATAGTGCTCAGAGCCATTTGAACCACTTTGAATACCGCTCACCCGGCCGTTGTCAGTTTTCGTTGGCCTTTGAAACGTTTATACCACTCGTAAGCTCTTGTCTTACTCAAAAGCCACAGTCAACATTTCGAATGCGGAGCTGCACTTTATTCTATTTTTGAAGAAAAATTTAAGCCAAATTCTTTGATTCATCATCTTCACAAGTAAAAATTCGCCGAGCAATCGAAAACATGTGTAGCCTTTTCGAAGGTCAACAACAAACTAAATATTCATATCAGCTGAAAATACGAACGTACATATGGAACATGTATAGCAACAAGATAAAAACAATTTGAAAATCAGATGTATAAAGCCCACAAAACAAAACAAAAAATCAATACTTTTTTATCACACCTCGTGTGTGTGTGTGTGTGTGTGTGTGTGTGTGTGTGTGTGTGTGTGTGTGTGTTTTATCGCTAGCTCTAGCAGATAGTATTAGGTCGGTTGACATCTGGAAGAATTATAGTTTGTAGATGCTCTAGGTGGGTTGAGAGTCTGTATCGCAATTGGATGTTAAAAACAGCAACCCACACCTATTAATGTAAATAAGAGCATATACGCATATGTACATTGACTTATAGAAAATAGAAAAAATATGGAAAAATTCTGAAAATACAGAAAAAATGGAAAATTGGATAAAATGCAGAATAATACGGAAAAATCGAAAAAACAACAAAAAATAAAAAATACGATAAAATCCGGGTTCGACACGGTCATACTGTATATCTGTGTTCATAAGTAGGTAGTAGTCAAAATTTGTGACATAAGCACTAGATCAAAGTGTGTGGAGATCTCCTGGATACTTTCCTAGAAAGCTACAAGTCTGTATCAAGAAAGAGAAATAACAGGATCACAGCACGATCTGCTCCCAAAATGATCGAAGGATCTGCGCTAAAGGTGGAGAGATCTTGCAGACCCCTTAAGAGAAAAACATGTGGAGTTCGTTATTTATACAGAAGGAGATAGAAACGTGGCGACACAAATGCACATCGAAGTGAAAAAGTATTACATGCAGATGGGATAATTGAACATTTGGTAGAGAGGCTGTATAGATATTTAATGTAACGACTAGCCTCTCTTACGAGGGATTGACGCCGCATATGTTTTAACAGTGGAAAGATGGTGCGTTCTAGAGAGACATGCCGACAAGACAATATTGTCATACTCCCACTAGTTCTGTATCCGTGAAGAAATTATAATATTTTTTATTTCGATTCTGAATACTGAAGTATTCTCCCGCAATACAAGTGAGTTGTAAGTTATATGTATTCGGAATCGTAAAATATCTGCGTGCGATGTAAAGTGGTTTGATTCCATATGCGTAAAGCTATGCCCGTGGACCATATATAAATGCTATTACTGATGAGATCGTGAGAAGTGGGCTGATAGAGAATAAAAGAGCTGTGTGCACAACATGACTAGCACGTATTTCGTCTACATGACTTAGATTAGCTCCTAATAGTATTGTTCGACGTTTGTCTAATTTCTTAACGATTTGTCTTACTTTTAACCATTTTTTTGATTGTTGTCTCCAGCAGTATCACTGTGGAAAATATACTGCTTTCGACACACATACAACTGACTATTTTGGAAGAGAGTTAGCGCACTCTGGAGAGAAAGGAGTCCGGAGATGCTGTCAGCTCGATTGCTGTTCATATCTCTAATTCCTACAGTGAAACAGGTTCGGTCTGCCTCTTCTGATTCATCAGGGCAGCCCAGTATCATCCTATGGTTTTTAATGTTTAACATTTTACCATCATGCATTATGATTTTAAGTAATACACAAATACATTCTTGCTATAAAATGAATCTAGACGCTGCTGAAAAGTAATTTTCCTCCATTAGTATGCGTTTTGGTATTTTCCACCATACACCGGCCCTGAGGTTCAAATGGCTCTGAGCACTATGCGACTTAGAACTAATTAAACCTAACTAACCTAAGGACATCACACACATCCATGCCCGAGGCAGGATTCGAACCTGCGACCGTAGCGGTCGCTCGGTTCCAGACTGTAGCGCCTAGAACCGCACGGCCACTGTGGCCGGCCTACGTATACGAATAATCAGCTAAACTGTATTTGACAGGCAGGAATCTAATGCAAAATATCAACTCTGTACTTATAATTTTAATTATCTGGCGTGAAAATAGGTTACACAAACTCATGCGGTTGGTGTACTCACGTAAAACACCACAGAAACATATACCAACACTGCTCGCAGAATGCTATTGGTAAAAACATTCGGTATTTTATCATATTTTTAAAACACACGTAAGAGGTTAGTAACGTCTGGATACAGACGTGTTCTGTCTCTCCTGAAAAGGCACGCAGGGCCGTGGGTGAGCTCTGCGCGACAGCGAGTCCCACTACTGGACGCTGCACAGCTCTGAGACGTTCTCTCGCTTGCAGAGTAAAACATTATTCTCATTACATTCCGTTACCATTACTATTGTGGGTAGTGTGATAGCTGCTAGACACTGAGCACCGCCTGATGCTTACATCGACGGCTTCCTCGCTTGTGGGCACCTGAAAAAGGCGCGTTACTAAAGTATGCATAATATTCTTGGAACAGAGCTGACGTATTTAAAAACACCAGCAAAAGAGGTTGAAGATAGCGTTGCCTACATACAGTCGTGAGCCGTTGCTGCCCTGCCTAAAACCCCGTGACTACACACAATCGTACTCGTTTGCTACCGAATGAAATAAGCAAAGCTATAAATACGAGTCGTTTCGGTGCGAGGAGTCGATCCAGTCAGAGACTTGCTTGCAAATACAACAGCGCTGATAGAATCGGCAGAGATGAAACGCCATAATGGAAATAGTTACGATAATGGTTCATCAGGGGCTAATAGGCGACTCCGATTTGACATCAGTGATCCTTGAGGAATGCATTTAAGACGGCTTTTTTCCATGTCTTTGTGTGCTTCTTATAACTGCAACATGATGATTACTGTGTGATTCTTCTTCTTCTTCTTCTTCTTCCTCTGCTGCTGTTGCAGATGTGATGAACGTGTGCGGACTTGGGGTTGAGCCTGCAACAACACGCGATGATGATGCGTTCATTTTTCTATCCCAGTTCGTCGATGATGTATTCACCGCACCTGCAAACGCCACGACAACCTGTGATACGGGCCGATGACAACATCTGTTCAGCCACTGCAGTCAGGCTCTCCACGCCGTGGATCATCTCACAATCACCAAGGATCTTCGTTTATAGGCGCCTCAATGGTAATATTACGATGGATCGGCAGGATATGATATTACAGGACATCGCGGCATATAATGATGCGCGAAGATGCTCATGGACTTATTCGGGCGCTGCTAGTTTTGGCGTAAGTTGAACTACTATAGACGACTGCATATATCTTTTTTTCAACGCGTGATACTAAGCCATTTTGTTCTTTGTTTGCAGATGAGATGGAGGCCGTATGCAGATGCGGGCTTGTACCTGCAACTACTCCACCAGGCCCGACGATGAAGTATTCATCGTCTCAGCTCGGTTCGTCGACGATGTACTCGTCGCGCCCACAAACACACCGCACTTGGGTCCATCATGGTGCAGCTGATGACACCAGCCCGTTTGTCGATGCAGTCGCGCCCTGGACCGTCTCGCAATCATCGTGGACCTTCATGGCATCATACATCTATTCGACATCACTCTGGGCCTAGCAATAGCAATAACCCGCCCCGCTTTGTTATGAATAACAGTGTAAGTTCTAATAGTCGCACTGGACTACTCTGTAATTGCTGGCGCTTTTGGGGACAAGATGTCACAAGCCCGCATTAACAACACGAAGTCGGGCTACCAAGATCCTGCAACTTTTTTTATGCCTGCCAAGGCGATTTTGAAAGGATGTTCCCCGAAATCGTCAGCGGCCCGCGGTACCCCGCCATTAAATGTAACACAGCTCTGTACTGTGAGGCCAGGCACCCATCGAAAGAGGACAGTAATCAATACTGGTGAGGAAAAGAGCATCGTTCAACTGTGGGGGAGAACTGGCATGATATCGTGGGGGTATTCAATCGCGGAGTGGTTCGGAACTTTTTTCAAGAGTGTAATACTTGGCCATTTTTCCGAAACACAGGGAAAAGGGTCAGGTGAGGCACACATCCGTGTACTCCACCTTGATGTACCGAGTGTTTTAGAAATAAGAACAGAATATTTGTGGGATGATAGGTTACATATAGGCAATCATTTCAAGTAGACGAACATGGGGTAGAACGACGACAGGCAACCTCAAAAGTCATCGGTCCGCCTGGTGGTGCGATAACCAGCGGGACGTATCCGTAAGTTTGGATGTCGAGTGCCATTTGTTTTCATTGATACCCACACCCTAACGAGGAAACTCTGTACTAGGTCCCTTTGTCCTCATTCGGTGGTGTGTAAGTGAAGCGAACGGTCGTTTGTGCACTTCGTTTCCACCTCAACGTAAATCGTAATCAAGTGTTGTAGCAAAGGTAAATTAGTGTGCTATGGAAAAATGATATACACATGTAAAAATATGTAAAAAGATTGTTTACTCTGTGTTCTCATGCGTATGACATGGAACGTTCCGCGTCGAATAAACTTGCATACATCACTTGGCCTTTGGTGCTGCAGGAACTACGGAAGCACATTGTGTTTGTACGCAACAAACATTCGAATACAAAATTAGAGAATATCTGCTGCTGTGAATCGTCGTCTCCGTGAAAGGGGCACATCCGAGGTCGACCACGGACTGAACACAATCCTGGTTTCGAGGAACGAGTACTAAAAAGGTTGGACAACAATCCTTCACATAGGATACGCTATGTTGCTCATGCCCTAAATCAGGGGTTCCCAACCTGTGGTCCGCGGACCCCTTGCGGGTCCGCCGGCTCTTTCTAGGGGGTCCGCGGCCACCTTTCACCAAATCGTCTAAAATAATGAGTAAAGTTATTGAATAAAAATGTGAAAATCAAATTCATCACTATTTTTTTTTCGTGTGAAAAACATGTGTACTTTTACTTCAGGTCGTATCCCCAAGCAGCCTTTGTGGTTCCTAAGTGAGAACGGATACACAGTTTAGTGCCGGAGAATGCGGCTTCTCTGATCGACTGTTTCGCAACAATACGGGGGTCGTTTGTGCGCCGGCTCACGGCGCTAGATGCGCTGAAACCTTTTACGCATGCGCGGAGCGAGCTTTGTCGACCACTCACAGCGCTCGCCGGCACGTATGCGGCCCAAGGCATCATTAAATGTTAAACTTGCTTTGTCAGTGCACTACCTATTTCATAATTCGATTTTTGACCAGTTTATTATTTCTAACATGGATCGGTGACTGAAGTCAGGATCATTGAAGAAGGGTGCAGTTTCTCCATTGCCTTCGCAACAAGTGAAGTTTCCAGTTGAAATGAATGAGGAGGGAGGACGACCAAAGGAAGGCTTTACATGCATTTGAACATTTTTCTTCGGATTTCATGAAAAACCACACACATACACACACACACACACACACACACACACACACACGACTGTTACGAAATATGCATGCTCCTTACACAGCAGTAGCCAAATAGTGGAAGTGAACAGACCATAAGCGGCAGCTTGTCAACAGCGAACAATTTGGACGTGACGTTGCTCTTGGAGGAAGACAGCTCCATCGCGTGAAATTTCAATTAACAAGTAACTTTAATCAGGCTATAGTGACCTTGGAGGGCAGCGTGGAGGGTAAAAATCGTAGAGGGAGACCAAGAGATGAATACACTAAGCAGATTCAGAAGGATGTAGGCTGCAGTAGGTACTGGGAGATGAAGAAGCTTGCACAGGATAGAGTAGCATGGAGAGCTGCATCAAACCAGTCTCAGGACTGAAGACCACAACAACAACAATAGTGTTTTGAACAAAGTAAGTAAATCCACTAGTAATTGTCTGGATACAATGGGTATTCAAGTTGTTTTCATTCATCTCTAAACCAAAGACTATTGATACTTCGCGGGGGGGGGGTCATTGGGAACATGGCACTTGCATTAAGAAGCTTTCGGTTCCCATGGGTTTCGCTCTGAAATTTAAAGTTACTGTGCTCTTGACTGACAAGGGGTCCGCCATGGATTTTCGCCTGAAGAAGGGGTCCGCCAGCTGAAAAGGGTGGGAAGCCCTGCCCTAAATGATACTCCCAGCAGTGTTTGGAGAATTCTGCAGGATGATAATCGTCACCCGTAGAAGTTGTGTAAGGTTCATGACCTTCTACCTCTAATTTTCCAATGCGGAACGACTTTGCCGTATGGTTTTTGCAGTAAAGACTGCTAACTCCCGATTTCGCAAACATTGTTCTGTGGACTGATGAATCGATTTTCACCCACGAAGGAATGTTCGACAGTCGCAACTCCCATGCATGGTCTCGTGGAAATCCCCGAGGTACGGCTGTCCACCATTTTCAGGAAAAATTTTCAGTTAATGTTTGGGTTGGAATTATTCACAACCAGATAGGAATCTTACATTCTTCCACGCCGTCTAACTGGTCGTGTTTACGACGTATTTCTCGAACACATACTTCCCGGTCTTCTCGAAAATGTACCACTTGAAACCAGAAGACGAATGTTCTTCCAGCATGATGGGGCACATCCCCATTTCAGAAATCGTGTGAAAAGATTCTTTCACAGACAATATCCTGGACACTGGATTGGACGTAATGGGTCTGTTTACTGGCCTGCAAGATCCGCAAATCTCACACCACTTGATTTTTATGGTTCAAATGGCTCTGAGCACTATGGGACTTAACTTCTGAGGTCATCAGTCCCCTAGAACATATAACTACTTAAACCTAACTAACCTAAGGACATCGCACACACCAATGCCCGAGGCAGAATTCGAACCTGCGACCGTAGCGGTCGCGCGGTTCCAGACTGTAGCACCTAGAACCACTCGGCCACCCCAGTCGGCTTGATTTTTATCTTCGGAGCCACGTGATGCTCTTGTGTATCAAATTCTGTCCTGTAAACACTGTGGATGAGCTCGTAGCTCGAACTGCTGTCGGTGCAGGAGACGTCCAAGATCAAACCAATGAAACATTATCCAATATCCATCGTTCCATGGTTCTATGGCTTGAGTTATACCATCGAATTAACGGTGTACACTTCGAGTATTTACTGCAGTAATCACGATGTACGGCGATGTAATCCACAGACAAAGCGAATACGCTTTGGCGTTGTCTAGTGCACTATGTCCGTATACTTAAAATGAGTTCGTATATCCAACCTATTATCTCAAAAAAATTCTGTACTTATTTCTCAAGCACCCAGTGTACTCGTATGTTTTTGATTCAGTTAATGGTGGATCCAGCTTTATTCCTCTTACAAAATATATTGCCTTTAAACTGGCATGCATTAATGTCCAGAATCTAGATGAGTGGAATGAATATTGCTTTGCATGTTCACTTCTGGGTAGCGATAGAAACTACCCGAAACATGCCAGTGTACAACTAAATACGAAACATCTGATGTTTGCAATCAATTCCCCGTAAAACTCCAGGATCTACTAAAATTCGAGAGGCAGAACCTTGATTATTCAATTCATATTCAACATGGATATACAACATGGATGTTGATGATAGCAAACCAGTAGAAGATGACCATGAGCACATTGTGCAGAGCAAAGAAGTTAAGCATAAAGTAGTTGGACCCCTCTACTTTTCAAAATTAGCCAGTCAGTATCCCAAACATATAGATTTCTTTCTATTCTTCAAGGGCGAGAAGGATCATTACGTGTGGATCAAAAGCTTGACCACCTACTTTCCGTGCTAATGTGTAAAAAGAACAGTACAAGGTATTTTTGCCACAGATATGTTAACTCGTTTACCAGTAGAGAATATCTTGAAATACAGCTCATTTACAGCTTGAGCCAGGAACCGGAAAGTGTCTAAATGCTTACCAAGTATAAAAAGTTCTTAAAGTTTAAGAATTCTTACCACCAGGAGCGAAGTCCCTTCTTTATATACGCCAACATTGAGTGCTTGATTTCTGTTTGAAGGATGATAAGATCAGTGTCATTCCTGATACCACTGAAAAGTACATATCATTTTCCAAGCGAATAACTCCAAAAACATCGCTCTGCCTCCTGGATTTGCTACCCATCATGCACACGTCTCTTTAAAGTCTTGCTGAGACAATGCGTGAAGTGCTATATTCTGACGATGCAAAGTTTCAGCTTGTGACGAGGAAGGGGGTCTTCCCATACGAATACCTGGATACGATGGAGGGACTCCACGAAACCGCACTGCCCAACATAACCGCATTCTCCAGTAAACTAACAGACACTGCCATGATGGATGCGGAGTATGAGCACACGGTGAGTGTTTGGCAGGAGTTCGAAATATCTGATTTAGAAAAATATGCTAGATTATACATAAACACCATTGTACACCTGCTCTCAGACTCTCTGGATCCTACCTTTTGTTACCGCTCGTCAGGGCTTTCGTGGGACATAACGTTAAGAATGGCATGTGCCAGCGTCGAACTGTCGACTGATGTTGAGACACTGGCCTTCTTCAAACACCCAATTCGCGGCGTACTTTGCCAGTGTGTGCACCGGTAAGCCAAGTCAAATAAACTGCGAATGAGTAATGAAGAGTACAGGTCATCTGCCGATTCAAGTTTCCAGTACCTATTGTATATGGAGAAACATGATCAGAAAGAAAATATAAATATTGTATATAGAATGATGAAGAAAATGTAAATATTGTAAAAAAGAGTAACAAGTGTGTATACAAAAAAAAATGGGAAACTTAGTACTTAGTGTAAAATGTACCTGATAGTCACAAGTCACCGCAAAAAATTAATACAATAGCTTTGCGAATAAACCAATGTGTACGTCTTCAAAAAAATGGTTATACGTTGTATTTGTAAATAAAACCATAAAAATTGTTAACAAACAACGAAAAATTATTGTAAAAATTGTATTGCGACAAAGTAAATGTTACCATAAGTTAATTTATTATATCGTTGTTATTATTTCCAAGCCCTTCCACTACAGAACTATTGTTATTAATCATTTGTTTATAACAAACCTGAACCTCTCCCCATTATGCACAAACCTCAAATAAAGAGGCCTACACAGTTGATTTAGCTACAAAAGATGATAAAGGGGAGAGAGAGATTGGGTCTGATTGGTCCGTGGCGGAAGGGGAGGGGATTTCCTGCCATTTTAAAGTGCGCCATTGGTCCAGGGGTTTCCTGCCATCTTTATATCATGCGACTGGCATTGAGTTAAGTGATTACGTAATGACTTAGAATATGGAATATAACTTACAATATAACTAATCCACTTGCGTGAGGTGCGTGGATAGGACAGTGTTTCCCTTAGGTGATCTTGAACAATTCCCCTGTGGCGATGAGAATGGGAAAGGAGGGGAGGTGAACTTGAATATAACTAGCACAAGAATGTAAGTGACACCCACCGGAAGTGTAACATGATACCCCATTATCAGTGACGTCGATCTAACGCTGCCTCTATATTGCATGCCCACTGATAACCTACTGCTTATCAGTTACAGCGTTATCATATTAACGAAAATGTGGGTTGCCTATGCCCCTTGCCCCTTACCCCTTGCCCCCGGGCTAGTTCTATACCTACTATCCTACTGTTGTGAAACTATTATGATGATACTACTACTGGCAGCATCTGTAAGACACGCCGTTCACACATTGCGAGCCGCTCTGTTGTTGAAATTAACGATATATATATATTCGTTAATTTAAGCAATAAATTTCACTCATTTAATGTAATAATGGGTGCGTACGCAAGTGCTCCACTGTATTTATTTATTTATTTATTTATTTATTGTTCCGTGGGACCACATTTAGGAGAAGTCTCCATGGTCATGGAACGAGTCAATACATGAAATTATAACACGATTGTAGAAACAGATAAAATGAAATATAAGAAACATATTCAGGCGACAAGTCGTTAGTTTAAATAAAGAAAATCAAGAATGTAACACTGGAATTTGCTTAATTTTTTATCTCTTCCAGGAGCTCCTCGACAGAATAGAAGGAGTGAGCCATGAGGAAACTCTTCAGTTTAGACTTAAAAGTGTTTGGGCTACTGCTAAGATTTTTGAGTTCTTGTGGTAGCTTATTGAAAATGGATGCAGCAGAATACTGCACTCCTTTCTGCACAAGAGTCAAGGAAGTGCATTCCACATGCAGATTTGATTTCTGCCTAGTATTAACTGAGTGAAAGCTGCTAACTCTTGGGAATAAGCTAATATTGCTAACAACAAACGACATTAAAGAAAATACATACTGTGAGGGCAATGTCAAAATTCCCAGGGGTCGACAAGAGGTTTTCGAACTTACACAATACATAGCTCGAACAGCCCGTTTTTGAGCCAAAAATACCCTTTTTGAATCAGAAGAATTACCCCAAAAAATAATGCCATATGACATAAGCGTATGAAAATATGCGAAGTATACTACTTTTCGTGTTGAAATGCCACTTATTTCAGATACTGTTCTAATGGTAAATAAAGCGGCATTTAGTTTCTGAACAAGATCCTGAACATGGGCTTTCCACAACAGCTTACTATCTATCCGTACGCCTAGGAACTTGAACTGTTCCATCTCGCTTATAACATGCCCATTCTGTCTGATTAAAATGTCAGTTCTTGTTGAATTGTGGGTTAGAAACTGTAAAAACTGAGTCTTACTGTAATTTAGCATCAAATTATTTTCCACAAGCCACGAACTTATATCATGAACTACATTATTTGATAATGTTTCAATATTACACACAAGATCCTTCACTACCAAGGTGGTGTCATCAGCAAACAGAAATATTTTTGAATCACCTGTAATACTAGAAGGCATATCATTTACATAAATAAGAAACAGCAGTGGCCCCAGCACCGACCCTTGGGGAACGCCCCATTTAGCAGTGCCCGATTGGGACTGAACATCATTACCACTCTCAATATTGCGGAGGATTACCTTCTGCTTTCTGTTCTTAAAGTAGGAGGCGAACCAATTGTAAGCTACTCCCCTTACTCCATAATGTTCCAACTTCTGCAGTAATATTTTGTGGTCAACACAGTCAAAAGCCTTCGTTAAATCAAAGAAAACACCTAACGTTCGCAACCTTTTATTTAATCCGTCCAAAACCTCACAGAGAAAGGAGACTATAGCATTTTCAGTTGTTAAGCCATTTCTAAAACCAAACTGTACATTTGACAGCAAATTATGTGAATTTAAATGCTGCAGTAACCTTGTATATACAACCCTCTCGATAACTTTAGCAAACACCGATGGCATAGAAATAGGTCTATAATTGTCAACATTATCCCTGTCTCCCTTTTTATAAAGTGGCTTCACTACCGAGTACTTTAATCGGTCAGGAAAGAGACCACTCCTAAAGGAAAAGTTACAGATATGGCTAAGTACTGAGCTAACATACGTGGAACAATACTTCAGTATTCTGCTAGATACCCCGTCATATCCATGAGAGTTCTTGGTCTTTAGTGATTTAATTATTAACTCAATCTCCCTCTTGTCAGTATCATGGAGGAGCATTTCAGGTAACAGTCTCGGAACACTTTTTTCTAAGAGCGCTATATGATTCCCTGTTGGGACTACGTTTCTATTTAGTTCACCTGCTATATTCAGAAAGTGATTATTAAGTACTGTACATATATGCGACTTATCAGTAACACGGACATCCCCACTAGGCACTGATTCTATATTCTCGACCTGTCTCTGCAGACCAGCCACTTCCTTTACGACTGACCATATGGTTTTAATTTTATCCTGAGACTTAGCTATTCTATCTGCATACCACATACTTTTTGCCTTCCTAATAAATTTTTTAAGCACCTTACAATACTGTTTGTAATGGGCTGCTGCATTTAGATTTTGACTGTTTCTAACGTTTTGATATAATTGCCACTTTGTTCTACAAGATATTCTTATCCCTTTAGTCAGCCACCCAGGCTGCCTGTTTGTGCTAGTACCCTGTTTTGAACGTTCTAACTGAACAACCAAAGAGCGATCAATTCATATTTATTTGGAAAGCCAGTCCAGTTTATCAGGCTTTTGTCACTGTAGCCGGTAGTGTCACTCATGTTTCACGCACACTGCTATCAAGTGCGCTTAAGGATTTCCGTCGCCTGCGGAAATACGATTATCTTTCGCTTCTTTGAGATCACAGACTACGTTACGCGATGACTGTACACTATGAATGCCCGTTCTAAGAAACTGATTGTTCTTCAACGACCCCGCTGCCGACTGAACATTAAAATGATTTCTAGTATATTCGACTACGTTCCTCCATTTTCCAGAGCACCTAGTTTTGTAGCCTGAAACGATCTCGTAAATAACTCCGTACCAGATATCGACTTCTTTGACGAAGCTAGAAATAGGTTTTAGAAGTACAGGCATGCAGTAATTTTGTAAATGTTGCTTGACAGTTAGTGAATATTAGCTACAAATTGATTTTACGGGCTGCTTCGTGTAAATCTGGACAGTATTCATCACGAAATACTTGTGGTCTTTCGCAAGTGAGGATGCATACGCCTGCTCTATGAGCCTCTTCCACTTCTGCCTGTCCATTGCGCTCTTTGTCCAGTTGCTGATGCTGTTCGTCCTAGTTGTGTCCTCCCGAATGTTATCCCGCCATCTGATTCTGGGTCTCCGTCTTCCTCTCGTTCCTTCTATTATTCTGCTGAATGCCATTCTATGTAGTCTGTTCTCTGTCATTCTTACTATATTCAACTTGCTCCTCTTGAGCACTTCGACGATGTCACTGTGTTTGTACAGCCCTCTTAATTCTTCATTTCTTCTTATTCTCCATTCCATGTTATTTTCGTCGTATACAGGCACAAAAATTTTCTTTAGTACTTTTCTTTCCAATATTAACAGTTTTTCTTCAGCTTTCTTTCTAAATATCAATGTTTCACATCCATATAACATCACAGGTATAATGGTCGATTGATATAAGCGGATTTTGAAGTTACTGCTAAGTGTTCTTTTTCTTAGAATTTTGATGAAACTAAAATGTGTCTCGTTTACTGTTGATAAACGGGCATCTATTTCTATATCTATTCTGTTGTTATTACTAAAAAGACTTCCTAGGTACTTAAAGTGGTCAACAGTCTTGAAATTGAATCCATCTACAGTCAGAGGTGCATCTTTTCTGGGTTTTTTACTTATGGGCAGGTATCCTGTCTTTTCATCATTAACATGTAATCCTGTTTTCTCAGCAATTTTGTAGTAATTTTGCATCAATGTGATTAATTCTCTTTTGGAACTACTTATTAGTGCTACATCATCTGCATAGACAAGTCTTGTAATGTTCAGTTCCTGTAGCTGGATCCCTTGTGGACTGGTTTTAGAAAATTCTCTATCGATCTTCTCCAGGACAAGGTGAAATAAAATAGGTGAAATAGCATCCCCTTGTCTCAGTCCAGTCTACACCTTAAAATCTTCAGTTTCTCCTACCGGTGACTTTATGCGACATGAAGTTTCATCTGTACACATTTTAACTTATCTGATTAATTTTGATGATATTTTAAATTCCTTCATTATATTTAGGAATGTCTGTAGGCGTATGCTATCATAGGCCTTTTTAAAATCTACGAATAATATGTGGACATCTACACTGAATTCCCACGCCTTCTCAGTTACTTGTCTTAGGGTGAATAAGTGATCTAATGTAGAACTGTTTCTGCGGAAACTGCATTGGTAGCCCCCAATCAGCTTTTCTGTTATTGGTATTAGCCTGTTTAATAAGCAGCTCTATAAGATTTTGTAGGCTTAGTAGTACCATTATAATATTTGTAAACTGGTGGCACAAAGTAAAAAGAAAAGCTGTTTACAGGACAGGAATTGTATTGTCAATAAAGGAGGGAAATGAGCTGTCTACAAACTACTTTTAGACTCTGAAATGCGTCAGCAACAGGCATAATACGAAAAGACCAAGAATGAAAGGTAAATAGACATTTTCGCCTTCATGAGCCAGGACATATCTTCGACTCAGTAAAGTTATGGAGCCGAAGTCTCGCCGAAAATTTAGGATATTATTAGAAGAAGACTTCAACAACAAGAAGGTCAGTAGAAAGATGTTCAAACCTCATCGCACCACAGAAGAATACACTCCTCCCTCGTAATATCCATTAGCTTGCCTTGTCAACTACTTGAAGTGTGTGTCTCACGATCATTCAGTCACACTTTGGGGTACATGATTCATGATCAGCTGACGGAGTACCTAAAATCTCACAAATGTAATCAGTGGCACCACATGACGAAATCTTGTCAAACTGTTCACTTTTGTTTTCAGAAGGACATTATACACCTCAGTACGAATTGAACATCGCAGTGTACGGTAAAGCGCCGAAGTTGGGTGACTGTAGGAAGATACTAGTCGACTTAGACAAAATTTCCAGTCGGTATTATGAATGGCAGCTAGCGCTAAACGGGGAAAAATGTAAGTTGAAGCGGATGAGTAGGGAGATCAAAATTGTAATGTTCGGATACAGTATTACTAGTGTCCCGCTTGAAACAGTCATGTCGTTTAAATATCTGGGAACAACGTTTTAAAGTGATATGAGATGGAACGAGCACGTCAAAACTGCGATAGGGAAGACGAATGGTCAAATTCGGTTTACTGATAGAATTTTAGGAAAGAGCTGTTTACTTGTAAAGGAGATTGCATATACGACGCGGGTGCGACCTATACTTGAGTATTGCTCGATTGTTTGGGATCCGCACCAGTTCGGATTGAAGGAAAAAAATGAAATGTGTGTGAAATCTTATGGGACTTAACTGCTAATGTCATCAGTCCCTGGATTACCCACTACTTAACCTAAATTATCCTAAGGACAAACACACACACCCAAGCCCGAGGGAGGACTCGAACCTCCGCCAGGATCAGCTGCACAGTCCATGACTGCAGCGCCCGAGACCGCTCGGCTAATCCCGCGCGGCTGGGATTGAAGGCAGACATCGAAGCAATTCAGAGACGGGCAGCTACATTTGTTACCGGTAGGTTCGAACAGCAGGTAAGTGTTATGGAGATGCTTCGGTAACTCAAATGGGAATCCCGGGAGGGCGACAATCTTTTCGAGAAACACTACTGAGAAAATTTAGAGAACCGGCATTTGATGCCGAATGCCGAACGATTCTACTGCCGCTAACATACATTGTGCTACGAACCATGAAGATAAGATACGAGAAATTAGGGCTCATACGAAGGCATGTCCCCCCCATGAACCATGGACCTTGCCGTTGGTAAGGGGGCTTGCGTGCCTCAGCGATACAGATAGCCGTACCGTAGGTGCAGCCACAACGGAGGGGTATCTGTTGAGAGGCCAGACAAACATGTGGTTCCTGAAGAGGGTCAGCAGCCTTTTCAGTAGTTGCAAGGGCAACAGTCTGGATGATTGACTGATCTGGCCTTGTAACACTAACCAAAACGGCCTTGCTGTGCTGGTATTGTGAACGGGTGAAAGCAAGGGGAAACTACGGCCGTAAATTTTCCCGAGGGCATGCAGCTTTATTGTATGGTTAAATGATGATGGCGGCCTCTTGGGTAAAATATTCCGGAGGTAAAATAGTCCCCCATTCGGATCTCCGGGCGGGGACTACTCAAGAGGATGTTATCAGGAGAAAGCAAACTGACGTTCTACGGATCTGAGCGTGGCATGTCAGATCCCTTAATCGGGCAGGTAGGTTAGAAAATTTAAAAAGGGAAATGGATAGGTTAAAGTTAGATATAGTGGGAATTAGTGAAGTTCGGTGGCAGGAGGAACAAGACTTCTGGTCAGGGTTATAAACACAAAATCATAGGGGTAATGAAGGAGTAGGTTTAATAATGAATAGGAAAATAGGAATGCGGGTAAGCTACTACAAACAGCATAGTGAACGCATTATTGTGGCCAAGATAGATACGAAGCCCACGTCTACTACAGTAGTACAAGTTTATATGCCAACTAGCTCTGCAGATGACGAAGAGATTGAAGAAATGTATGATGAAATAAAAGATATTATTCAGATAGTGAAGGGTGACGAAAATTTAATAGTCATGGGCGACTGGAATTCGGTAGTAGGAAAAGGGAGAGAAGGAAACGTAGTAGGTTAATATGGATTGGGGCTAAGAAATGAAAGAGGAAGCCGCCTGGTAGAATTTTGCACAGAGCACAACTTAATCATAGCTAACACTTGGTTCATGAATCATAAAAGAAGACTGTATACATGGAAGAAGCCTGGAGATACTGACAGGTTTCAGATAGATTATCTAATGGTAAGACAGAGATTTAGGAACCAGGTTTTAAATTGTAAGACATTTCCAGGGGCAGATGTGGACTCTGACCACAATCTATTGGTTATGACTTGTAGATTAAAACTGAAGAAACTGCAAAAAGGTGGGAATTTAAGGAGATGGGGCCTGGATAAACTGAAAGAACCAGAGGTTGTACAGAGTTTCAGGAAGAGCATAAGGGAACAATTGACAGGAATGGGGGAAAGAAATACAGTAGAAGAAAAATGGGTAGCTTTTAGGGATGAAGTAGTGAAGGCAGCAGAGGATCAAGTAGGTAAAAAGACGAGGGCTAGTAGAAATCCTTGGGTAACAGAAGAAATATTGAATTTAATTGATGAAAGGAGAAAATATAAAAATGCAGTAAATGAAGCAGGCAAAGAGGAAAACAAACGTCTCAAAAATGAGATCGACAGGAAGTGCAAAATGGCTAAGCAGGGATGGCTAGAGGACAAATGTAAGGATGTACAGGCTTATCTCACTAGGGGTAAGATAGATACTGCCTACAGGAAAATTAAAGAGACCTTTGGAGGTAAGAGAACCACTTGCATGAACATCAAGAGCACAGATGGAAACGCAGTTCTAAGCAAAGAAGGTTGGTTGGTTGGTTGTTTTAGGGAAGGAGACCAGACAGCGTGGTCATCGGTCTCATCGTATTAGGGAAGGATGGGGAAGGAAGTCGGCCGTGCCCTTTCAGAGGAACCATCCCGGCATTTGCCTGGAGTGATTTAGGGAAATCACGGAAAACCTAAATCAGGATGGCCGGACGCGGGATTGAACCGTCGTCCGCCCGAATGCGAGTCCAGTGTCTAACCACTGCGCCACCTCGCTCGGTAAAGCAAAGAAGGGTAAGCAGAAAGGTGGAAGGAGTATATAGAAAGTCTAGACAAGGGAGATGCACTGGAGGACAATGTTATGGAAATGGAAGAGGATGTAGATGAATATGAAATGGGAGATACGATACTGCGTGAAGAGTTTGACAGAGCACTGAAAGACCTGAGTCGAAACAAGGCCCCCGGAGTAGACAACATTCCATTGGAACTACTGACGGCCTTGGGAGAGCCAGTCCTGACAAAACTCTGCCATCTGGTGAGCAAGATGTATGAAACAGGTGAAATACCCTCAGACTTCAAGAAGAATATAATAATTCCAATCCCAAAGAAAGCATGTGTTGATAGATGTGAAAATTACCGAACTATCAGTTTAATAAGTCACAGCCGCAAAATACTAACACGAATTCTTTACAGACGAATGGAAAAACTAGTAAAAGCCGACCTCGGGGAAGATCAGTTTGGATTCCGTAGAAACACTGGAACACGTGAGGCAATACTCACCTTACGACTAATCTTAGAAGAAAGATTAAGGAAAGGCAAACCTACGTTTCTAGCATTTGTAGACTTAGAGAAAGCTTTTGACAATGTTGACTGGAATACTCTCTTTCAAATTCTGAAGGTGGCAGGGGTAAAATACAGGGAGCGAAAGGCTATTTACAATTTGTACAGAAACCAGATGGCACTTATAAGAGTCGAGGGACATGAAAGGGAAGCAGTGGTTGGAAAGGGAGTGAGACAGGGCTGTAGCTTATCCCCGATGTTATTCAATCTGTATATTGAGCAAGCAGTGAAGGAAACAAAAGAAAAACTGGGAGTAGGTATTAAAATCCATGGAGAGGAAATAAAAACTTTGAGGTTCACAGATGACATTGTGGTTCTGTCAGAGACAGCAAAGGACTTGGTAGAGCAGTTGAACGGAATGGATAGTGTCTTGCAAGGAGGATATAAGATGAACATCAACAAAAGCAAAACGAGGATAATGGAATGTAGTCGAATTAAGTCGGGTGATGCTGAGGGAATTAGATTAAGAAATGAGATACTTAAAGTAGTAAAGGAGTTTTGCTATTTGGGGAGCAAAATAATTGATGATGGTCGAAGTAGAGAGTATATAAAATGTAGACTGGGAATGGCAAGGAAGGCGTTTCTGAAGAAGAGAAATTTGTTAACATTGAGTATACATTTAAGTGTCAGGAAGTCATTTCTGAAAGTATTTCTATGGAGTGTAGCCATGTATGGAAGCGAAACATGGACGATAAATAATTTGGACAAGAAGAGAATAGAAGCTTTTGAAATGTGGTGCTACAGAAGAATGCTGAAGATTAGATGGATAGATCACATAACTAATGAGGAAGTATTGAATAGGATTGGGGAGAAGAGAAGTTTGTGGCACAACTTGACTAGAAGAAGGGATCGGTTGCTAGAACATGTTCTGAGGCATCAAGGGATCACCAATTTGGTATTGGAGGGCAGCGTGGAGGGTAAAAATCGTAGAGGGAGACCAAGAGATGAATACACTAAGCAGATTCAGAAGGATGTAGGTTCCGGTAGGTACTGGGAGATGAAGATTCTTGCACAGGATAGAGTAGCATGGAGAGCTGCATCAAACCAGTCTCAGGACTGAAGACCACAACAACAACAACAACAACAACAACAACGGAGGCATGTAGATGGTCGTCTTTCCCTCGCTCTGTTTGCGAGTAGAACAGGAAAGGAAATGACTAGTAGTGGTACCGGTTACCATCCTCCGCCCACTGTACGGTGGCTTGGGTAGTGCCTATGTAGATGCAGATATACATAACCTTAATTTTTTTTCAAAGCCAAAGTTGGTGGATAAATCAAATAAAACATTTCATGCATGACTGTTACCTTTCTTTTTACTTAACGCGTTCCTTTCATAACACTGAGCTATCTCAGTCAAAATAAGGAATGATGATATCCGCTTATTATAAGCTCTATATCTGCGTTACCATTTAGTTGCTTTCTCGGCCTGGCCGCTATGCCTTTATCTTGCATGTTCGAACATAAAAATTCACCTGAAACACGGAGGAAAGTGTCGTAACTACGAGTATTTCATTTTATGTGGCAACTATGTCTTTCCTTGTAATTTATTTTTTTCTATATTGTGAAGTAAATGATAAGGAAAACTTTTCATTTCGCGAAACTGAAAAATAAAAGAAGTAATGTAATAAAGTTCCATTCGACGCTCGTATATTCCTTCATCCTTAAAATGTAAAGTAATTTCTCCTTCTTATGAAATTCTGTACGTCTCTCTACCTTCTAAAAATTAAATGTAAGCTTCTTCATAAAAGGCAAGAACTCTGATATTTTGTCTAAATCCAATCGTTTGTCGTCTATAGAAACTGTGGTTATTGTTTCTTCTTCAGGAAAATTAGAGTTATGAATAAAGTAATTTCTTCTCCTTCGACGTAGTACATTTTCATTTTACTACCCGTATCCTACTGCGAGATCGTAATGTGTATTTAAAATACAAGTAACATAATGACAGAAAATATTAATTTTAATTAGAAAGTAAAAGAGCAGATTCAGCAATCTACAAATTGATGTTAATACGTATATCAGATGAAGGGATACCATGCTCTTGCGTAGTTTGCAAATTTGTTTTGATAATGTCGTTCGTTTTGCAGTTCACGCTGTAATGTTTTCAGTTTAAACTTAAATACCGCTAAACTCGGTGTGTCTGATGTTATCACGAAGTGTACTAATTTACACGACAGCCAGATAACCATATTCTTTTTTCTGGCCAGGGTATCGCTTATGGCTTGGTGCCATAACTTATTGTATCTTGACATACTGCAGTGTCGTCCGCAATAGTGATGCAAGTTCCGTTAAGTCCAGTCTCAAATTAGCCCCGCGTGGTGACGTGTGAACCAGTGTATAAACGTATCACCTTCATTGCGCTCAACACAATGCGGTGAATCTGCAAGATGTAGGGGTCTAACCTCGTGCGCACTAGAATCATTTAGTTGGCGATTTTGTACCATTCTGTCCTATCATCTGAAGAAAGCTGTTTGTTAAGAAAGTTCTTCCATGCCTCGGGCTAGCTGACATGAGGGTATACAGGTTCCAGGCTTTTCGGAGCTGAACGTTTCTTAATATTGTGGTACCACTCCTTTGCGTTGCACATTTTCTCTCCCTGGGTCACGTAGCTGTTCTCGACTATGGTGTTTCTCAGAAAGCTGAGATTTGAATATATTTTGCCAATATTAACGTGTGCTACTCGACTTTGCGGCTGGTAGTGCCGAATTTTGGCCTTTTAAGGACATTGTGTAGTAGTGAACTTAAAACCGCCATAAGCAAATTTCCGACAATTTCTACACTTCATCTTCAGCGACATGCATACTCCGCAAGCCACTGTACGGTGCGTGACAGAGGGTACGTTGTACCACTACCAGTCATTTCCCTTCCTGTTCCATTAGCAAATAGTACGAGAGAAAAACTGCTATGTGCTTCAATACAAGCCTAATTTCTCTTGTCTTATTTTCGTGGTCCCTACGCGAAATGTACGATGGCGGCAGTAGTATCGTTCTGCACTCAGCTTCAAATACCGACTCTCTAAATTTTGTCAATAGTGTTCCACGGAAAGGACGTCGTCTTCCCTCCAGTGATTCCCATTTGCGTTCATGAAACATCTCCATAATATTCGCGTACCGATCGAACCTACCGATGACAAATCTAGCAGCCCACCTCTGAACTGCTTCGATGTCTGCCTTTGATCTGATCTGGTGGGGATCCCAAACACTCGAACAGTATTCAGGAATGGGTCGCATAACTTTCTCCTTTACTGATGGACAACACTTCCTAAAATTCGCCCAATAAACCGAAGGCGATCATTCACCTCCCCTACTACTGTCCTTAAGTGCTCGTTCCATTTCACGTCGCTTTGAGACGTAAAGCCTAGATAATTAATAGATATGACTGTGTCAAGCAGTATACTGCTAATGCTGTATTCGAACATTAGCACTGTTTTAGTACTCACCTGCATTAATTTGCATTTTTCTACATTTAGAGGAAGCTGCAATTTATTAGACCAACTAGGAATTTTGTCTAAGTCATCTAGTATCACCCTATAGTCATTCAACGACGACACCTTCCCATACACCACAGCATTATCAGAAAACTGCCACAAATTTCTGCTCACCCTGTCCGTCAACTCATTTATGTATAAAGAGAATAAGAGCGGTACTGTCACACCTCCCTGGGGCACTGACGACGATAATCATGTCTTAAATGAACTCTCACTGAAGAGGACGACGTACTGGGTTCTATTACCTGAGTCTTCGAGCCACTCACATACCTGGGAACCTATTCCGGATGCTCGTACGCTCGTTAACGGCCTACAGTGGGGCACCGTGTCAAACGCTTTCCGGATAGTAATACGGAATCTGCCTGTTGACCTTCATCCATGATTCCCTGGATATAATCCGGGAAAATGGCAAGCTCAGTGTCGCATGATTGATACTTTCTAAAACGGTGCTTATTTGTGGACAGAAGTTTTTCCGTCTCAAGGAAACTTATTATGTTCGAACTAAGAATAAGTTCAAGAATTCTGCAGCAGACCGATGTTAAGGATACATCTAGATCTGCGTGACTACTATGCAACACACACTGAAGTGTCTGTCAGAGGGTTCATCGAAATTCTTTCACACTATTTCTCTACCGTTCCACTCTCTAACAGCGCTCGAGAAAAAGCGAATACTTCAATCTTCCCGTGCGAACTCTGATCTCCCTCATTTTATTGTAATGGTCATTCTTCCCTATGTAGGTGGGTGTCAACAAAATATTCTCGCATTCGGAGGAGAGCGTTGGAGATTGAAAGTTCGTGAAACGATCTAGCCGCAACGAGAAACGCCTTTGTTTTTAATGACTGCCACACCAACTCGCGTATAATATCCGTGATACTTTTTCTCCTATATCGCATTCCGTGAACTTTTTCAATGTTCTCTGTCAATCACATCTGTAAAGATCCCGTCAGCTCAGCAATACTATAGCAGAGGAAGGACAAGCTTGATGTAGACAGTCTCTTTAGTAGACCTGTTGCATCTCCAAAATGTTCTGCCAATAAAACGAAGTTTTTGATTTGCCTTATCCACAAAATTATCTATGCGATGGTTCCAGTTTAAGTTGTTTGTAATTGTAATTCCCAAGTATTTAGTTGAATTGTCAGCCTTTAGCTTTGAGTGGTTTATCGTGTAACCGAAACTGAACGGTTTACTTTTAGTTCTCATGCGGATGACCTCACACTTTTCATTATTTAGGGTCAACTGCCACATTACGAACCATACAGGTATCTTGTTTACATAATTTCGCAATTGGATCTGATGTATTATGACTTTACTGGACGGTGAATGGCAGTATCATCTGTAAACAGCCTAAGAGGGCCGCTCAGATTGTCTGGTAAATCGTTGATATAGATTAGGAACAGCAGAGGGCCTATATCACTTCCTTAATGAATGCCAGATATCACTTCTGTTTTACTCGATGACTTTTCGTCATTTGCTATGAACTGTCACCTTCCTAACAGGAAATCGTGAATCCAGTCACACAACTGAGACGACATTCTGTAGTCACGCAATTTGGTTAGAAGCAGTTTATGAGGAACGATATCAAAAACATTTTTGAAAATCTATAAATATGGAATCAATTTGAGATCCCATGTAGATAGTAGCATTTATTAGTTCATGAGAATAAAGAGCTAGTTGTGTTTCAAAAGAACGATATTTTCTAAATCCTTGCTGACTGTGTATCACGAGATCGTTTTCCTCTAATTAATTCACAATATTTGAACACAGCATATGTTTCACAGTTCTACTACAAGTCGACGTCAGTCATATGAGTCTATGATTTGTCGGATTACTCCTACTTTCTTTCTTGAGTACTAGTGTGATCTGTGCAACTTTCTAGTCTCTGGGTACGGATCTTTCGTCGAGCGAGCAGTTATATATATGACTGTTAAGTACGGAGCTATTATAGCAGCATACACTGAAAGGAATCTTACTGGTATCCAACGTAGACTAAAGGGCTCCCCTTTATTAATTAATTTAAGCTGCTATGTTACATTGAGGATATCTTCTTCTGTGTTACACGTGTTGGCAGCTGTTCTTTATTCGAATTCTGGTATTTTTACTTTGTCTCCTTTACCGAAGGAATTCCGAAAAATCGTATTTAGTAACTCCTCTGCACTGTCATCGGTGACATTGCAGTTGCTATTGCGCAGTGAAGGTACTGCTTGTGCATTTCCACTAGTGTACTTCACATACGACCAGAATCTCTTTAGATTTCACGCCAAGTTCCGAGACATAGTTTCGTTGTAGAAAATGTTAAGAGTATCTCGCATAGAAGTTCGCACTAAATTTCGAGCTTCTGTAAAACACCACCCATCTTGGGGATTTTGCTTTCTTTTAAATTTGGCATGCTTTTTTCATTGCTTCTGCGTGAGTGTTCTGACCTGTCTTGCGTATTACAGAGGATCAGTTCCGTCTCCTATTAATTTATTTTGTATAAACCTCTCCATTGCTTTCGATACTATTCCTTAGATTTTAGGCCACATCTGGTCTCCAGTTTCATAGATAGTTCGGAAGGAATGGAGGCTGTCTCTTAGGAAGGCGTCAAGCGAATATTTAATAACTATTTTAAATGGATACATTTCGAGTTTATTTTTGGTGAGTTTAATTCTTACGGTATTTAGTCTCGCTACAACGAGCTTGTGGTCACTGTTCCCTTTATCAGTTAAAGTCCTTCCTAGTCGCTCAGGATTATTTGTTGCTAGGTGGTCGAATAAGTTTTCGCAAGTATTTACACTTGGAATGTATTCGTCTGCAGTTTTGCCCTTCTTGTATACAGGCTTCTACAGTTTTTGTTGTGCTGACATGACCTAGTGTTTTGCGCAGCAGTTGTAAATAGTTCGTGCTCTACACATTTAAGTGGTGTATCTGCATCTCCCTCCCCCCCCCCCCCCCCCCCCCCCCTAGAACCGTGGACCTTGCCGTTGGGGGCAGGCTTCAGGCTTGGAGGCTTGGGTGCCTCAGCGGTATACATAGCCGTACCGTAGGTGCAACCACAACGGAGGGGTATCTGTTGAGAGGACAGACAAACGTGTGGTTCCTGAAGAGGGAAGCAGCATTTTCAGTAGTTGCAGGGGCAACAGTCTGGATGATTGACTGATCTGGCCTTGTAACATCAACCAAAACAGCCTTGCTGTGCTGATACTGCGAACGGCTGAAAGCAAGGGGAAACTACAGCCGTAATTTTTTCCGGGGGCATGCAGCTTTACTGTATGGTTAAATGACGAAGACGTCCTCTTGGGTAAAATATTCCGGAGGTAAAATAGTCCTCCATTCGGATCTCTGTGAGGACACTACTCAGGAGGACGTCATTATCAGGAAAAAGAAAACTGGAGTTCTACGGATAAGAGCTGGTAGGTTAGAAAATTTAAAAAGGGCAATGAATAGCTTAATGTTACCTACAGTGGGAATTAGTGAAGTTTGGAGGAACAAGACTTCTGGTCAGGTGAATATAGGTTTATAAATGCAAAATCAAATAGAGGTAATGCAGGAGTTGGTTTAAAAGTGAAAAAAAAAAAATAGGAGCGCGGGCAAGCTATTACGAACACCATAGTGAACGCATTACTGTAGCCAAGACACAAACGAAGTCCATACCTACCACAGTAGCACAAGTTTATATGTCAACTAGCTCCGCAGATGATGATGAGACTGAACAAATGAATAATGCGATAAAATGAATTATTCAGATAGTAAAGGGAGACGAAAATTTAATAGTCATGTGGGACTGGAATTCAGTAGTAGGAAAAGGAAGAGAAGGAAAAGTAGTAGGTGAATAACGGAATGGGGCTAAGGGATGAAAGAGGAAGCCACCTGTTAGAATTTTGCACAGAGCGTAACTTAATCATAGTCCACTTGGTTTAAGAATCATGAAAGACGGTTGTATGCGTGGGAGAGGCCTGGAGACACTGCAAGGTTTCAAATAGATTATGTAATGGTAAGACAGATTTAGGAACCAGGTTTTAAACTGTAAGACATTTTCAGGGGCAGATGAGGATTCTGACAGCAGTTTATAGGTTATGAACTGTAGATTAAAACGGAAAAAATTGCAAGAAGTTGGGAATTTAAGGAAATAGGACCTGGATAAAATGAAAGAACCAGAGGTTATTGAGAGTTTCAGAGGGTGCATTAGGGAACGATTGATAGGAACGGGGGAAAGAAATACAACAGAAGAAGAATGGGTGGCTTTGAGGGATGAAATGGTGAAGGCAGCAGAGGATGAAGTAGGTAAGACGAGGGGTAGTAGATATACTTGGCTAACAGAAGAGATATTTAATTTAATTGATGAAAGGAGAAAATATAAAAATTCAGTAAATGGAGCAAGCGAAAAGGAATTCAAACGTCTCAAGAATGAAATCGACAGGAAGTGCAAAATGGCTAAGCAGGGGTAGCTAGAGGGCAAATGTAAAAGGTTCAAAGGCGTATATCACTAAGGGTAAGATAGATACTGCCTACAGGAAAAATTAAAGAGACCTTTGGAGAAAAGAGCACTACCGGTATAAACACCAAGAACGCAAATGGAAAACTAGTTCTAAGCAAAGAAGGGAAAGCAGAAGGGTGGAAAGAGTATATACAGGGTCTATAGAAGGGCGATGTACTTGAGGGCAATATTATGGAAATGGAAGAGGACGTAGATGAAGATGAAGTGGGAGATACGATACTGCGTGAAGAATTTGACAACTACTCAAAGACCGAAGTCGAAACAAGGCCCCGGGAGTAGACAACATTCCATTGGAACTACTGACGGCCTTGGGATAGCCAGTCCTGACAAAACTCTACCATCTGGAGAGCAAGATGTATTAGGCAGGCGAAATATCCTCAGACGTTGAGAAGAATACAATAATACCAATCCCAAAGAAAGCAGATGTTGACGGGTGTGAAAATTACCGAACAATCCGTTTAATAAGATCGGCTGCAAAAATCTAACATGAATTCCTTACAAACGATTAGAAAAACTGGTCAACCTTGGAGAAGATGAGTTTGGATTCCGTAGAAATATTGGAAAACGGGAGGCAATACTGACGCTACGACTTATCTAGAAGATAGATTAAGGAAAGGCAAATCTACTTTTCTAGCATTTGTAGACTTAGAGAAAGCTTTTGACAATGTTGACTAGAACACTCTTTTTGAAATTCTAAAGGTGACAGGGGTAAAACACAGGGAGCGAAAGACTATTTATAATTTGTACAGAAGCCAGATGGCAGTCATTAAGAGTCGAGGTGCATGAAAGGGAAGCAGTGTTTGAGAAGAGTGTGAGACAGCTTTGTAGCCTATCCCCGATGTTATTCAATCTGTATACTGAGCAAGCAGTAAAGGAAACAAAAGAAAAATTTGGAGTAGGAATTAAAATCCAAGGAGAGAAAATAAAAATTTTGAGGTTTGTCGATGACGCTGTAATTCTGTCAGAGACAGCAAAGGACCTGGAAGAACAGTTGAACGGAGTGGACAGTGTCTTGAAAGGAGGATGTAAGATGATCATCAACAAAAGGAAATTGAGGATAATAGCATGTAGTTGAATTAAATCAGGTGAGGGAATTAGATTTATTTATTCATATGGCTAGGATCCCCCGTCGGGCAGACCATTCGCTGGTTGCCGGTCTTTCAATTTGTCGCCACTTCGGCGATCTACAGTCGATAAGGATCATAGGATGATGATGATCACGACAGCACAACACCCAGTCCGTGGGTGGAGGAAATTCCCCGACCCAGCCGGGAATCGAACCCAGGCCTAGAGGATTGTCAATTCGTTACGCTGTGCATTCAGCTACCGGAGGCGGACGACGGAATTAGATTAGGCTCTGAGCACTATGGGACTTAATATCTGAGGTCATCAATCCCCAAGAACTTGGAACTACTTAAACCTAACTAACCTAAGGACATCACGCACATCCATGCCCGAGGCAGGATTCGAACCTGCGACCGCAGCGGTCGCGCGGTTCCAGACTGAAGCGCCTAGAACCGCTCGGCTACTCCGGCCGGCTAATTAGATTAGGAAATGAGACACTTAAAGTAGCAGATGAGTTCTACTATTTGGGGAGCAAAATAACTGATGAGGGTCGAAATAGAGAGGATATAAAATGTAGACTGGCAACGGTAAGGTAAGCGTATCAGAAAAAGAGAAATTTGTTAACATCAAGTGTCAGGAAGTCATTTCTGAAAGTATGTGTATGGAGTGTAGCCATGTATGAAAGTGAAACATGGACGATAAATGGTTTAGACAAGAAGAGAATAGAAGCTTTCGAAATATGGTGCTACAGAAGAATGGTGAAGATTAGATGGGTAGATCGGGTAACTAATGAGGAGTTACTGCGTAGAATTGGGGAGGAGAGGAATTTGTGGCACCGCCTGACTAGAAGAAGGGATCGGTTGGTAGGACAGGTTCTGAGGCATCAAGGGATCACCAATTTAGTATTGGAGGGAAGCGTGGAGGGTAAAAATAGTCGAGGGAGACAAAGAGAGAAATACACTAAGCAGATGCAGAAGGCTGTAGGTTGCGGTAGTTACTCGGAGATGAAGCAGCTTGCACAGGATAGAGTTGCATGGAGAGCTGCATCAAACCAGTCTCTGGACTGAAGACCACAACAACATCTACATCTACATCTTCATAGGTACTCCGGAAGCCCCCGTACGAGGCGTGGCG
Organism: Schistocerca piceifrons; assembly: GCF_021461385.2. NCBI lineage: Eukaryota > Metazoa > Arthropoda > Insecta > Orthoptera > Acrididae > Schistocerca > Schistocerca piceifrons. The sequence goes on along the minus strand of NC_060149.1, from coordinate 417,126,054 downwards.
GACGATTGCTTGTACCACTGTTTGTCATTTCCTTTCCTGTACCACTCGAAATGGAGTGAGGGAAGAACGACTGTATACCTACGTATAAGCCCTAATTTCTCGTATCTTATCTTCGTGGTCCTTGGGCGCAGTGTATGTTGACGACAGCAGAATCGTTCAGCGGCCAGCTTCAAATACCGGGTCTCTAAATATTCTCAATAGTGTTTCCCTTCAGGGATTCCTTCCAGGGATTCCCATTTGAGTTCTCGAAGCATCTCCGTAACGCTTACGTGTTGTTCGACCCTAGTGGTAACAAATGTGGCAGTCGTATTCTGAATTATTTCGATGTCTGCCATCAATTCGACCTGGTACAGATCCCAAACACTCGAGCAGTACTCAAGAATAGGTCGCATCAGCGGTCTCCTTTACAGGTGAACCACTCTTTCCTAAAGTTCTCCCAATAAACAGAAGTCGACCATTCGCTTTCCCTACCACAGTTCTCATATGCTCGTTCCACATCATATCGCTTTGCAACGTTATGCCCAGATATTTAAAAGACTTGACTGCGTCAAGCAGGACGCTAGTAATACTATATCCGAACATTACAGGTTTGATCTTCCTAGTCATCCGCATTAACTTATACTCTTCGACATTTTGCGCTAGCTGCCATTCATCACACCAAATGGAAATTTTGTCTAAGTCGTCACTCAACTTTGACACCTTACCGTACACCACGGCAGCATCAGCAAACTACCGGCGACTGCTGCCCACCCGGTCAGCCAAAACATTTATGTGTATAGAGTACAACAGCGGTCCTATTACACTTTCCTGGGGCACCCTGACGATACCCTTGTCTCTGATGATCACTCGCCATCGAGGACAACATGCCGGGTTCTGTTTTTTAAGAAGTCTTCGAGCCACTTACATACCTGTCAGCTTATTCCATATTTCGTACCTTCGTTAACAGCCTGCAAAGGGGCACCGTGTGAAATGCTTTCCGCAAATCTAGAAATATGGAATCTGCCTTATGCCCTTCATCCTTAGTTCTCAGTATATCATGTGAGAATAGGGCAAACTGATTTTCGCACGAGCGATGCTTTGTAAAACCGTGCACATGAGCTTCTTCGTCTCAAGAAAGGTTATTATATTCAACTGAGAATATGTTCAAGGATTCTGCAGCAAACAGAAGTTAGAGATATTGGTCTTTAGTTTTGTGAGTGCGTTCTTTTACTTTTCTTATATACTGGAGCCACCTGCGCTTTTTTCCAGTCGCTTGGGTATTGGCACTGGGCAAGAGATTCACGATAAATGCAAGCTAGGTAAGGGGCAAATGCCGTAGAGTACTCTTTGTAAAATCGAATTGGGATCCCATCCGGACCTGGTAATTTATTTGCTTTCAAATCTATCAGTTGTTTCTCTACACCAGGTATGCTTATTATATGTGTTATACTGGACTGTGTCCGATAGTCAAATGACGAAATGTTTGTACGATTCTGCTGTGTGAACGATTTCTTGAACGTGAAATTTAAAACTTCGGCTTTTGCTTTGCTATGTTCAACTGGCGCACCAGACTGGTCAACAAGGGATTGAATGGAAGCCTTAGACCGGCTTAGCGATTTTACACACGACCAGAGTTTTCTAGGGTTCTCTGCCAGATCTTTTTGCTAAGATATAACGGTGGTAGTTATTGTATGCTTCGCGCTCAGATCTTTACACAGACGCACCAATCTCTGCTAACCTTCGCTTGTCGTCAGTTCCCTTTTGTGGCGAGAGTGCAACAGCCTCTGCATCCTCAGCACCCGCCAAATTTTTTTATTAAACCATGGTGGGTCTTTTCCATTCTTTAGCCACTTACTAGGCGCATAATTCTCCAGACCACGATTTACAGTCTGCTTAAACTTTGCCCTTAATTCCACTACCTCCATCTTACTGGAACTAAGTGATGCCTCTTCACTGTCTAAGTGAGATGTTAATAATTGGTTTTCTGCTCTATCTAGCAGAAACACTCTCCTAGCCTTCTTGACTGATTTATTAACTTCCATAATCATAGTTGCTATAATGACATCATGATCGCTAATTCCTGTTTCCACACTGACATTGTTGATAAGGTCCGGCCTATTTGTAGCTACAAGGTCTAAGAAATTTCCATTGCATGTGAGTTGTCGAATTAGCTGTTTAAGACAATTTTCAGAAAACGTGTTCAAAATTTATCGCATGACTGTCTGTAGCCCCCGCAATGAATCCATAGGCAGTCTATACTCGGCAGGTTAAAGTCGCTTCCAAACCAGTATTGCATGATCTGGGGTTTAACCGCTATTGCCCGTAGATTTTCTTTGAATGACTCTAGAACTGTCACAGCAGAATCGGGTGGCCTGTAAACACATCCAACAATTAACTTCAGTTCACCTACACCAGTTATACGCCACCAGATTTTCTACAGAATTTTCAAATGGTTCAAATGGCTCTGAGCACTATGGGACTTAACTTCTGAGGTCATCAGTCTCCTAGGACTTAGAACTACTTAAACCTAACTAGCCTAAGGACATCACACACATCCATGCCCAAGGCAGGATTCGAACCTGCGACCGTAGCGGTCGCGCTGTTCCAGACTGTAACGCCTAGAACCGCTCGACCACCCCGGCCGGCCTGTTCAAATAGATTGCCTAATGGTAAGTATTGTCTTGGCCTGTGTTTAAAGCACTGCCACAAAACTGTGATGTTATAAGAGATCTAAGCAGCTAGGAAGAGATACCTAAACCCAACGACTATTGTTTGGTGAACCGTTTTGTCTTCGGAACACGGTTGCGTTAACATTGACTTAGGAGTTGCAAATAGGCCACGATTGTATTCATCTCTGTAACTGTTTCATTAGGTAGCTTGTTAGATACTGTGATAAAATGGCGACCGTATAAATAAGATACTACTAAAATGAACTAAAAAACTGCACAGTTCTAGTAGCATAGTATGTTAGGATAATAATCGCAACTCATTTCACATAAAAAGAAAATAAAAAATTATAAAAACTAATAGGAGCTGTTACAGTATGTATTCAATGGCAACCCTAACGTCAGTAGTTTTACCACATGACACAGTCTCATACCTATAAGAATTTTATTAAAATGAATTCTTATTTGTCTGAATCTGAATTTCATACTTGGCGGAATTCGCGGTTATTTACATTGTATGGATCAATTTCAAGTGATAAATGTGCTTAAAAGCAATGTTTCGAAATATTCAAAACAACATTAAGTGTGAGTTACAATTTCGGGAGTGACAAATCTCTTTTTGGCACCCTGAATACTTAGATGCCTTTGAAAGCCTATTACCTCGATCGATTTGTTACAATGCTGCAGTATTATTTATCTGGAATATTTGTTAGAAATAAAGATATTAATACGATAAATATGTACTCATACTGTATTTACAACTCCGCTGGCGAAGAACCGTCGACGGTTGAGTATCATTTCTTAAGAAAGCTGTAGGAAACGTATTAAGAGTTTATTACTCTGGAAATTGTACTGCGTAAGTTCGTCTGTCATGATTGGTTGGGTTGGGTTGGGTTGTTTGGGGGAAGAGACCAAACAGCGTGGTCATCGGTCTCATCGGATTAGGGAAGGACGCGGAAGGAAGTCGGCCGTGCCCTTTCAAAGGAACCATCCCGGCATTTGCCTGGAGCGATGTCACGATTGGTCCTCCCATGGATTATTCTGAAGGAATGTCACCTCTTGTAGGTGCCTCATTTCACGTTAGGTTGTTCAGTGTTCTATAAAATTCTTCTTGCAGAGTCGCATTATCCAGTTCATCTTCAACCCCTTATTCCTTTTTCTTAGAATTATTTTCAAGTTTGTTTCCCTTATAAGAGCCGTAAAAAAAATTTTCAGCTAGACTTTCAGGATACGCTGGTCACACACAGAAGAAGAAAATATGTTAAATAGGGGCATGAAGCCTGTATTCATCTCTGCTGATAGAATCATTGAGTGTTATGGCCTCTGCCGTGTGCTAACTCATACATTAAGAGAACTTCACATGTGTGTGCACTTCCAACGTACTGTACTAGCAGCTAAGTGAATGATGAACACTAGTTGAAACGTCTGTCACTGATGTAGTAAAATAAATATTTGTCTCTCTCAGTTAAATGATCAGATAGCTGTGTAATTCTGTGTTAGGGAAATATGGTACCGATGTGTAAAGTTGTATAAGCAAATACCATATTAGCTAGGGCTCCTTGTGCTTGCCAAACACATGGTACACAAAGTAGGCGTGTACCCCCCTGAGGATTAATGTAATAACACCCTCAGATTACAGCAATGGAATGAAATGTATCACGGAAAAATTTCTTTGTAATTCAAAAATCTTTGAAAATAAATGTTTTAAGTACAAAATTAATCACTCAAATACGTGTACTGCAGCGCTAAACTGTGCGTCTTGTTGTAAGATAATCTCTGTCACTACTTAACGGTAAAAATGTGCTAAGTGTAGTAATTATCGTCGACCGTAAGCAAAGTTCTGTAGAAGTCAATGTACTTACCTCGTAATAAACAAAGTGAATTGCTATGCGTATAGATATCGTAGTTGTTACACTTATTGCCGTGATCAAGAAAGTACTATAATGTAACGTATTGTTGTGCTACGGGAAAGGCTGTCTCATTGTAGCTATACCACAAAAGTTACTACTAAAACATGTTTTACTTTCCAGAATAATACAGAAAAACTGTGCAGATATAAAACAGATACACCGCAAAAGCAACAACGTAAATTGTGTCACATATTAGTAGCGTCGTGATATAATCGTGTAGCTATCAAAGAAACCAAATGCTAAGTCATCTTTAATCTCACCGAATGTACTTCAAATAAGAAGTATCTTTCCAAGTAAACCAAAATGTTGCATTAAAATCTCATTAGCAGTACCGGTACATGTTCTAAGTCTGTAAGCCTTATAGTCGTTATGTAATCGTGCAACTAACAAGCAAGAATGTACACACACAGTAACACTGTGTCCTCTGTTCACTATCACAATGCAATGGTAATTACTGTCTAAATATGTTCCCTAGGTTCTAGACTGGATATTTAACTTCAAACATTGTTGCATGTTAACAGTTTCTAAGTCTGACAAACCATACTAGTAACGTGAAGTGAAAAGTTTTATGGCAAAGACAAAGTTAAAAAGCAGATTATCTTTCAATAAACGGTTTTACATGTGAAATGTGGTGCAATCCTTTACTCTTCCTAGTACGCAGAGTTTCAACTTCAAAGCAGTTTTCATGGTGTGTACGTCGGTAAGGAATGCTAAAATTTTTCTCAAGGTTAGCATCTACGTTATTTTTCTCTGAGCCAGCCGGCGCACGTGGCTGCCTGCGGTGCGAGTCATTGTCTTCTATCTCTTTGTTGGCGTGCGTCGTTATTGGGATTAGGAGACCTAACTTCTACAAATTCACCTTGCCGAGAGGGCCCAGCCCTGTTTAAATCCCGCCAGTTCTGATGAGAGTCACGTCTGTCGTTATGATTATATCGTCTGTCGTCATGTCGGTAGTTCCTGTAGTTTCTTTCTTGTCAGTTAAGTGGTGGAGAATTTCTCCCTGAATTATCACTGCACGGTGGACCGTTGCGTCTGAAGTTATTCTGTCTCCCGTGATAATAATGGTTCTGGTTGCCACATCGTCTGTTTCTATGATTGTCTCTGTCATATTCATTACTACGGAAATGCGATCTTTCTCTGTAACTATTAGTCTGCCAGTGGTTGTCATACGGGTGGTGTCTGTTTGGGTCACGATTTGTGTTGTGAGAATATCCTTGTCGTGTCCATTTATTATTTCTTTCATCGCGGAATTGCGACGGATATGACCTGTAATTGTTGTGTTCCTGTTTTCGCGTTCCGCGATTGTCAGTGTCAATTTCTAATTCTTGTAAGAGTCCCTGAAAAGCTTCAATGTCGTCTTTGCAACGTCCTGCCAAAATAATATGTCGTAAATGTTCAGGTAATTTGATGAAGCAAATGCGGATGAGTTCAGAGGGGCTGTATGGGTTTGACAGGTACTGATTCTTGTGCAACATGTCTTCAAAATATTTCACAAGACTGGAAAATTCAGATTGTTCGAAATGTTTCATCATTATGATGCTATGTCTTAAGTAGCTTGAGACCAATATGCTGAGAGGAAGGTATGATAAAATTCTCCTTCACTGTGGCAATCGTGAATGACTGATCGCATTCTTACAGCTGGTTCATTCTCTAAATAGCCACACATAAATTCTAATCCGTGCTCTAATGACCAGTTGGGGGGAAAACAATGAGAGAATTGATGAAGCCACGCTTGTGGATAAATGTCGTTGCCGGAATTCTTAAATGTTTTGAATTTACGTGTAGTAATAAACAGCTTATAGTCAAAATCATCATGTCGGCGAGTCGCATGTCGGTCATTGTTACATCGTTTCGGCGGTTCCATCTCAAAATTCGGTGTACCTTGCCAATTTCTTTCATAATTTCCGAAGTGCCCTGTGTTATTATTTAGTGGCTGTTCCGTATTTCTATGTCCCTCTTCCCGTATTGGAGCGCGAGTGTCCTCTGAAATACGTAATTCTTGTATTAGCTGTGTCAGCTGATCTTGTACTTCCCGGATTTCTCTTTGGTGTTGCGTATTAATTTGATTCTGATTTTGTTTGAATTTCCTAATTTGTTCGCACTCTTCTGTGTCATTAAAGACTACCGGTTTTGTGTCATGCAGATTATCCTCTACCTTCGTAGATAAATTATTTAGCTGATCCGAAAGTTCAACTACTTTCTCTGATAATGAACTAATTTCCTCCATGTGTCTTTCTGAACCAATTTTCAGAGTATCTACTGTGTCCTTTAAGTTTTCCTGAGTTTTTGCAAGTTGCGTAACCGAATCGGTAGATGCAACTGAGTCAATTTTAGCTTGCAAGGCCTCATGATTTTCATGAACAATAGTTTGCAGTTCTTTTATGGCTGCTTCGTGATTCTGTAATGCATTTTCATTCCGCGAAAAAATAGGTTGAAAATGCTCACAAATTTGTGTTTTTACGTCATTACAGACTTTTTGACATTTCGATTCAATGTTATGTAACTCAGTAGTTAAATCTTCACGTGTTTGTTCAAGCGTGGTGTCTTAACTTCCGAAGATTTTGTTCCATTGTGTCTAACTTTTGAAGCTTTTGAGTGTTTGTCTCTGATTTTGTTCCATTGTGTCTAACTTTTGAAGCTTTTGCTGTGTTTGTCTCTGATTTTGTTCCATTTGTTGCATTAATTGCAATAATAATGTATTAGACTCTGGAATCTGTTTCTCTATGCTTTTTGGCAGTGCATTTTCACCGGCAACATTCACATTTTGACGAGCAGAAAATGTGTCTTGACTCATTTGAGAAAACGGTGAGGACCCAAAACCTGGGTCTACAGTATTTGCAATATTGTGTTCTGTCATTCCCGGTTCCTGAGGCGAGCTGTTGCCGACCGATCGATCGATAATGCTTCCCTGTTCACTACTTGTTTCACTGTCTACACCATTATTTGCCGCCCGCTCCATTTCCCTATGCACGATTACCAAGTTATTACTTTGAATGTCTGTTAATTCATTACACTGTGATGCTGGTAAGCTACGCTCGTCGTCACTATTATTTCTCAGTTTACTTTGGAGCCTAGTGTTACGTTTTTCACAGGCCATTATTGTCACAATATTTCACAAGATAACACAGAAAAGCACAATTTGAAGAGCAAAAATAAGAGAACACATTAACATAGCACTGAAAATAATATCTATTTAATTGCAAGCGCAGGTGCGAAATACTTGGTGCAAATCTACATGCATGGCACAACTGTTTTACTATACAACAATGAAAGACTGCAACTACAAAGGAAATTCTCTCTACAATTACGCGCTAGCAATAAACAAAAGCTACACTAATTACACAAACTACAAGAAAAAATCAGAAGATTCCAGTGAGGTATCCGCGGCTAAGGGTCGACGTATGAAACGTCCCCTTAGAAAAATTTATGAATGACTGTGCTGATAGACCTCTTACATTATTTGATTTTCAAACAGCTGAGCAGAACTGAACGTACTTAGACATTTCGCTCTTTACCTATTCCGATCAACACTAAGCTGACACACAATATTTTTAGCGCAACGCAATCTGACTTTCAATAATCCCTACAAAAGAATGACCCTGACTAACATTAAATTATACCTTTCACAAATCACTTACCTCACAAAAATCTTCGTTACTCAAGCTACTGCAATACAGCGAGCGCCACTACTGCCAGCTAAATAAAAGAATAAAAGATTCAAACTACTGAAGGCACTAACTACGGATAGGCATAGTTAGCAAATGAAAGATTTTAATAGAGAACAAACAATGTATTTACCTTAATATTGTTCAAAAGTCATATTATATATATCAGTTCATGACATCCAGTCTTACAAATTTAGTCTCTGTCCAGGTCATCCGTTCTCACAACTTCGCCATCTCACTCCCCACATCCACCACTGCTGGCGGCTCACCTCCAACTGCGCAACGCTACGCGCTGTTAACAGCCAACTGCCCAACACTACAATAGCCAACAACAATGCAAACCAGCCACAGACTGCACACAGCACAGCCAGTGATTTTCATACAGAGCGCTACGTGGCGTTACCAATATAAAACCCTTAACAGCCTACTTACAAAGTAAACAGTTATGCGCTCGTGAGGTCTGTAATGATCACTTAAAGTATAAACAAGTAGGTGCTACTTGCGAGCTAATGAAGTAAGAATCACGTCGACACAAGCAATGACGTCAGTCACTGGCCAATGAGGTCTACGAGAAAGACAGGCCGCAGCCCGTGCGTCACAAAGGTAGGCTTGCGCTCGCTCGTTCGCTCAACAGACAAAAGGCTTTTCCTAATCTGTTAACTAGTAAGTGGGTGTGTAAGTACTAAAGAATATTGCATCTTCTACTGGAATCTTCTATTATGAAGTCTGACTAATTACTAGTCGTACAAAAAAATTTAAGATCAGTTCTCGACATAAATGGTATAATGGCTTTTTTATAGCGTTCAGTCTCTTCTGCGTAACAGTCCTCATTTCATGCAAGATGGGGCGCCTTATGCAACTGATGATCATTTTGGCATGATTTTAATTTTTTTGTATGCCAGTACAGTGGTAACAAATTATGAATAGGCCTATGGACTTCCTATCGTTATGGGACTACTAAACAATAATACTCCATTACAGTGGATTCCAGTAGAAGATGCAATTCTCGTTTGTACATACACACCGAATTACGAGTTAACAGGTGTAGAAACGCAGTTGGTTTGCTGAGCTGAGCGAGCGAGCGATCTCGGCCTACCTTCGTGACGTACGCGCCACGGCCTGTTTTTCTCGTGGGCCCCGCTGGCAAACATTTCCTTGAAATGATAATTAAATCAAGACCCTAAGCTGTCGATAGGCGTTGATACACATCAACGGGGAGAACTGAAAACGTGTGCACCGACCGGGACTCGAACCCGGGATCTCCTGCTTACATGGCAGATACTCTATCCATCGAAGCCACTGAGGCCTCAGAGGATAGTGCGACTGCAGGGATTTATCCCTTGCACGCTCCCTGTGGGACCCACATTCCCAACTTAATGTCCACACACTACATTCGTAGTGCCCCTGCCCATTACACTCATTACTCGCGGCAGACAATCTTACGGAATCCCGTAAGAGTTCGGGCAATGCATGTGCATCCAGCACAGAAGAATAAGGTCAATGGCCGCTTAGCCTTAACTATATGAAAATGGTATCTGCTCTTTCGGGCATGTCCGAAAGAACAGATACCATCTTCATAAACATTTCCTTCACTGAAATGGAACACAACACATTTCTTCTAGATGGGAGAGATGTGTCGCGAACGTTTCATCATACCTTTCTCTCACACGATGTATAGCTGGCTCTGACCACTATGGGACTTAACTTCTAAGGTCATCAGTTCCCTAGAACTTAGAACTAATTAAACCTAACTAACCTAAGGACATCACACACAACCATGCCCGAGGCAGGATTCGAACCTGCGACCGTAGCGGTAGCGCGGTTCCAGACTGTAGCGCCTAGAACCGCTCGGCCACCCCGGCCGGCCACGGTGTATAGCTCTTTCGTATATTCCTTCACCTTTCAGCCTTCTCTGTTTTGACTAATTCTCCATTGCTATATGAGTCCTTGATGTTCATACAGCTACTACTCCTTTCTCTACAGTTTTGTGTAATTTACCTTTACCAGAATGTGCACTGCCTGACAAAAGAAGTGAAGCACCCAGAAGCCATAGTCCGATGTCACTGTAACTTCGTACGTACCATCGGCGGGTATGTAAGTGATTACAAAAAAATGGTTCAAATGGCTCCAAGCACTATGGGACTTAATAAATGAGGTCATCCGTCCCCTAGACTTAGAATTACTTTAACCTAACTAACCTAAGGACATCACACACATCCATGCCCGAGGGACGATTCGAACCTGCGACCGTAGCAGCAGCGCGGTTCCGGACTGAAGCGCCTAGAACCGCTCGGATACAGCGTCCGGCTGAATGATTATAGTTGTCAGTTCTCTGCGACAGGTAGAGTCGCCACCAAATTGCGTTAGTGTTGTTAGTGTTTAGTGTTGTTACCAGGCCTAGTAGGGTACACACGGGGCGTGAACAGCATTAATTCTTGAGTAGTCACTGTGAAGCATATAGTGATGCCACGTACTCATTTGAGACACCGCAATTAACTCCTGACAGAAATTGCAGTTCTCCATTTGGTCTGCTGGTCGAATTGTGCAATATCCAGATTTGTGGGGCATTCGGATGTGACAGTGGCTAGATGTTGGAGTGCACGGGAACATCAGAGTAGGCACAATCGTCTTCGAGGTTACGGTGTACCACGACGGATCACAAAAATGGATGATCGCCGTACTGCGCACCAAGCTCATCTAGGCTCCTTCACATCTGCAGCTGCCATCCGAGAACAAGTGATGGACTCCCTGCAACATTCTGTCATTTCGCTCTAGTGGTCGGAGACTAGGAGCATTCGGACTAGGAGATGGCCGACCCATGCACAGGCTGCCGTTACGCAAACTGCTGTGTTTGAAGTGGTGAGGTGACCGGGAAGCTAGGACTGCTCATGAATGGCGTCGCATTTTCTTCAGTGATGACTCGCGGTCTGCACTAACCACATGATTATCCTCGTCGAGTATGGCGGCAATTTGGTTAGAGGTCCCATTCTTCCTGTGTTTAGGAGAGGTGTAGCGGTGTTACTCCTGGCGTCAAGGTGAGTTGAACCATTGGGTAAGCCTTCAGGTCGCGATGGTAATGATTGAAGGAACAATGACGACACTATGACACGTCATGGACATACTTCATGTGTTACCTCTCATGTGATAGTATCGTTGTGGCACTTTTCAACAGGATAATGCTCTTCCACACACGCCACGTATCTCTATGAATTGTCTGCGTGATCAGAATGAAATTTTCACTCTGCAGCGGAGTGTGCGCTGATATGAAACAGTCAGAGTAACACTATGTAGCGGGCTGAAACGCGAACTCTGGACCCTTGACTTTCGCGAGTAAGTACTCTACAACTGAAGTTTTGAAATCTGTATAGTGAAGATAAGATACTGGCAGAAGTAAATCTGTGAGGGCGGGTCGTGAGTACCCCAGTCGATAGAGCACTTGCTTACGAAATGGAGGAGTCCCGATTTCGAGTAACGGTCCGGCATACACATGCTTTAATCTACCAGGAAGTGATGATGAGGTATTTCCATGGACAGCAAGATCCCCGACTGAACATGTGTGCTACCAGATCGGGTGTCAACTTCGTCCTAGTGCCGGTACCCAGGATATCACGGACCATTTGCAACTGTTGTTGCCTCAGGATACAACAGCTTTATTACACAATGGAATCAGTCCATGCATCCAGGCCAAATTTGCCGCAACGTCATACATTTAAGTGGACTTACACTTCCAAGTTCTTGGCATATTTGACTCCATTTTGTAAACGCTAAAATAACATCACATCCCTCTCAACTCGTGAAGCTTTTTTCGTTTCCTCCTTCCCTTCTGGACGCTTCACTGTTTTTGTCAGGTAACTGTCTATCCATCTTTCCTGTAGCTATCTATGCCTCTACATTTTGGCATTTATATTGTATCCATTCTAGTTTAACCAAAGTACTTATTATGTCAATCTAATTTTTAAGGCGTCTGTATCTCGTATTGCCCGCTTAATTTGCAGACTCTTAATTTCTCCTTTCGCTAATGAAATTTAATACTTCGTGTGTTACTCAACGATTTATCCTGGTTCTTGTCTTGATTTTTCCCTTTCTGCCTTCACTATGTCATCCCACACAACTAGCCATTCATGTTTTAATGTATTCCTTTCATCTGCGTTAGTTACTCGTTGCCTAAAGTTCCCTTTGCAACTCCGAACAACATTCCGTTGTGTTAACTTATACCGATTTCGTATCCTTAAACCTGCGTTCTAATTCTCTGCCTTACCATCACATAATCTACACTCCTGGAAATTGAAATAAGAACACCGTGAATTCATTGTCCCAGGAAGGGGAAACTTTATTGACACATTCCTGGGGTCAGATACATCACATGATCACACTGACAGAACCACAGGCACATAGACACCGGCAACAGAGCATGCACAATGTCGGCACTAGTACAGTGTATATCCACCTTTCGCAGCAATGCAGGCTGCTATTCTCCCATGGAGACGATCGTAGAGATGCTGGATGTAGTCCTGTGGAACGGCTTGCCATGCCATTTCCACCTGGCGCCTCAGTTGGACCAGCGTTCGTGCTGGACGTGCAGACCGCGTGAGACGACGCTTCATCCAGTCCCAAACATGCTCAATGGGGGACAGATCTGGAGATCTTACTGGCCAGGGTAGTTGACTTACACCTTCTAGAGCACGTTGGGTGGCACGGGATACATGCGGACGTGCATTGTCCTGTTGGAACAGCAAGTTCCCTTGCCGGTCTAGGAATGGTAGAACGATGGGTTCGATGACGGTTTGGATGTACCGTGCACTATTCATTGTCCCCTCGACGATCACCAGTGGTGTACGGCCAGTGTAGGAGATCGCTCCCCACACCATGATGCCGGGTGTTGGCCCTGTGTGCCTCGGTCGTATGCAGTCCTGATTGTGGCGCTCACCTGCACGGCGCCAAACACGCATACGACCATCATTGGCACCAAGGCAGAAGCGACTCTCATCGCTGAAGACGACACGCCTCCATTCGTCCCTCCATTCACGCCTGTCGCGACACCACTGGAGGCGGGCTGCACGATGTTGGGGCGTGAGCGGAAGACGGCATTACGGTGTGCGGGACCGTAGCCCAGCTTCATGGAGACAGTTGCGAATGGTCCTCGCCGATACCCCAGGAGCAACAGTGTCCCTAATTTGCTGGGAAGTGGCGGTGCGGTCCCCTACGGCACTGCGTAGGATCCTACGGTCTTGGCGTGCATCCGTGCGTCGCTGCGGTCCGGTCTCAGGTCGACGGGCACGTGCACCTTCCGCCGACCACTGGCGACAACATCGATGTACTGTGGGGACCTCACGCCCCACGTGTTGAGCAATTCGGTGGTACGTCCACCCGGCCTCCCGCATGCCCACTATACGCCCTCGCTCAAAGTCCGTCAACTGCACATACGGTTCACGTCCACGCTGTCGCGGCATGCTACCAGTGTTAAAGACTGCGATGGAGCTCCGTATGCCACGGCAAACTGGCTGACACTGACGGCGGCGGTGCACAAATGCTGCGCAGCTAGCGCCATTCGACGGCCAACACCGCGGTTCCTGGTGTGTCCGCTGTGCCGTGCGTGTGATCATTGCTTGTACAGCCCTCTCGCAGTGTCCGGAGCAAGTATGGTGGGTCTGACACACCGGTGTCAATGTGTTCTTTTTTCCATTTCCAGGAGTGTATTTCAAACCGTTCAGTGTCTCCAGAACACCTCCACGCATTCTACTTCCTATCTTGATTTTTAAACCAAGTACGTGTACAACTGTCGTGGTTCGTGGCTCTGTGTCTATCTACACCATGATACTCAGTTCACTAGGTTGTTCCTGTTTTCAGTGGAAGGTTGGGTGACCAACCCCTGCGGGAAACTGTGTCACAGAGCCAACAGTATGTGAAGGACAGTGGAAGGCAACGGGAAACCACCACTGGAACTACTTCCCTAGACGTCCATGGTATTGACCTCTTTGTACAATAAGACGGCTAATTAGAAATTTATATTTGAACCAGAGATTAAGAGTAAGAATAGGAGGTGTGATGAGTGAATAAATTGAACTGGGAAGAGGTGTAAGACAAGGTTGTTGTTTATCACCAACACTCTTCAACATATATCTGGAGGAAATTATTAGTGAAAGTTTTGATGGAAGGAGAGGAGTTTGTATTGGGTGTCGGAGAGTGGAGTGTATAAGATTTGCAAATGACATGGTTGTGATGGCAGAGAGTGCAAGAGAGATGGAACAAATGTTAGATGATCTAAACACAAAATCAGAAGAATATGGAATGAAGATCAACAAGAAGAAAACGAAAGGCATGGTAATTGGAGGAAAGGGGAGAAAATGCCGCATGACATTAGGGGGAGAGAAAATAGAGCAAGTGAGTAACTTCAGTTACTTGGGAAGTGTACTAATGGATGATATGTATTGATCAACAGAAAATAGGAAAAGAATTGGAATGGCAAAAGAAGGATTCAAGAGGAAACTGAAATTACTTCGTGGACCACTAAACAAAGATCTGAGGAAAAGACTTGCCAAATGTTACATTTGGAGCGTTGCACTATATGGTGCGGAGACCTGAACATTGAAGAAGGAAGATGAAAGAAGATTGGAAGCACTAGAGATGTGGATATGGAGAAGAAGGGAAAAAGTGAAATGGGAAAACTGAGCTAGTAATGAATAAGTATTAAGAAGAGTTGGAGAAGAAAGGAAGATGCTGAAAGTCATCAGAAAGAGAAAACGGAACTGGATTGGACATTGTTTGAGGGACTGTTTATTGAAAGAAGCAATAGAAGGAATGGTGGAGGGAAAAAGTGGAAGAGGAAAAAGAATATATCAAATGATGGACAATATCAAAGGAGACAAATATTCAGAAATGAAAAGACTGGCTATGGACAGACAAAAGTGGAAGAGTCTTAACCCATGACAAGACCTGCAGTAAGGCAGAATACAATACTACTGCTACCACTACTACTTATTAGATGTAACTTCTGCGTCGCCCTTTTTTGACTTTGTGTTGCTAACCCTGTATTCACCCAACCACAAATCATTCTTATTATAATTAATAATCTTATTTTATTGTTATTATTATTATTAGTTTTAGGCAATACCGTTAAATGCTTTTTTTACAGCATAGTGTTAGTGATGGAAATTTCTTCAATGGCACAAGTTTTGTCATTGCTACGAGCAATCATTCCAACAGGGGGGTACGTCTCGACTGCTTTAAGCAAATGTTTTTCACGTATGGCTATTTTTTTGCAAAAAAGAGTGATGAAACAATTGTCTTGATCTGTCAAACGAGTAAATCGATTTCATCATCTCCTAAACTGATTACACTGCCTTATCTAATTGTGGATCTTAATCTACCATAATCCGTTGTGACAGTGGCATACACCAAAATCTTCAACAAGTTTGTAGACAACTTCTTACATACATTATTTGAAGTACAACTTCAGTTCTAAAGATAATGTGATTTTAACTCGATGCCGTGTCGCAGAGAAGCTCCTTTGACGCATTACGCCATATAAGCAAGAGAACTGATATTTGGGTAAGAACTTGGTCGTGTTACAGCAGAGCTGTGCTCATTGGATTTGTTAACAGAAGTCATATACGTGTCGCTCTCTGCTGTACAGCCCTATGTGGAGAGGCAGTTACGAATGGCTTTCGCCTTCTTCTTGCGACACACATAACATACAATGGACTTTGGCCCCTCAAAGAAGGGGAGATGTTATGTTATGTTGCCCCTCCAAGCAGGGGAGAAGTTATGTTATGTTTTAAACATGTAATTAGCAGCTTGAAGGGCAGTGTGGGTTTCAACAACAATGAAATGAGGCAGCCCTAGAAATCATAAACGTATGAACTCAAATACGCAACAAAGTAACCAACCAAATTGGAACTTTAAAAAAAATGTACATGATTTCCTATGCTGTGAATGAAACGTACGCCCAAGGCAACTTACTAATCTTGTGCGTTGATAAGTTCTTTCTTCCTAGAATGTTCCATTCTCTTTCTTAACTTCATTCAGTATTATTACTATTACTTTCTTAATTTTGAAATTATGTAATCGTATACATATCGTATCAGAGCTGCTCTCAGATTACTGATATCCAAAAAATGAGCTAGACCGATTAACTTACGACTACGCTTTTCAACAGACGGCTGAAATCAGACTGACAGAATTTCTAACATAGTGGCAAAGATACTAAGCGTTCATTGAAAAATATCTCTCTCTCTCTGGATATGATAGAATGTGTCAACATGAATAAGTAGGTAAACAATTACTCTACAAAGGCAAGGGAAAAATTCTGTAGTAGTCTGATTCACGTTATTAGCTGCTACTACTTGTGTCACCTGAACCACTTCGAAAGAATTTTATAGTCAGGTAATATTTGTTAAGCGTATATTTTTAGTCTTTTGATACCACAGAGCAGAGCAAGAAGCATTATATGGAATGATTCTGTGAAGATGTTACCAACTTTCAGGGATCAATTTGAGGTAAGGGACCATGGTCCGGAAACAGCCGACTCGAAAGTTATAAGAGAAAATCATTCTGATTCCTCTGACAGAGGAATACGTGTACCAGCACTGTTGTCGCTAAGATTGTGAGGTAGGGAACTTTCAGAGGCGGTAGTAGAAGAAACGTCTTGTAAATATGGGCTCTAAAACACATACCTTAAGATCTATGAACATTTGTTTATCTTCGATACTATGGAACACATCTCTTCTACAACAAGCTCTTTGCTTTCCGTATTTCTGTAGGAGGTAGTATGGACAAAACAAGAAAAAAGTGTCCAGTAAATATGGGCTCTAAAATACTTACCTTAAGAGACTCGGGCATTTGTTCAGTAAAAGAGATATGTTTCACAGTAGCGAAGATGACCAAGTGCTCGTAGCTCTTAAGGTATGCATTTTAGAGTCCATATTTCCTGGAACTTTTTTCTTGTTTTGATCCATACTACCTCCCTCAAAGAGCTTGCAGTAGAATAGATGTGTTCCTCAGTCTCAAAGATGAACAAGGGCTCATAGCTCATATTTGAACCCATGTTTACTTGACGTTATTTCCTTGTTTTGGTCCAGACTTTCACCTCTGAACGTTGCGTACCCTGCAGTATTAGCAACAACAGTACCGGTACATGTTAAAGGTATCAGAACGATTTTCGCTCGTGGCTCTCGACTGAGTTGTTTCCGGACCAAAGTCCCTGACCTCAGATTGAGATATTTATCCTTCTCCATCGTGCGTGAACTTTTGTAACAACATCACGGAATCACCTTGTAGACAATATTTTCGCGAGGGAAATGTTCATTCAAATCCAGATCTGTGTTTTCGTGCCCAATGTTTTTCCCCGGTGGTTCACGTTTCAAGTCCAGATACAGCACAGAATTTGCAATTGCGACGAAAACGTTCTTAGAAAAATATTCCCCTGCCCTTGCCATAATGCGAACTAAAACTTTAAAAATATGCAATTAATGTCCCGAGAATAAAGAAATGAGACACATAAAATTCCGGCAAACCATTTAGAAATGCAGATACATGACATCTGTTTTCTACGTTATCAGTTCACATGCGTTGTATTTAATTAAAATAGGAGCAAACACGTACTTTTAACCACAAAAAGCAAAAGCATGTCGGTTGATTCCCATTTGATTAAGTAAACGGACAACAGCGGTGTATCATAGAGTAATAAGTGGCTGCAGCTGTAGCCTCTTGACCATACCCAGATTAGTTGTTTTAGATTTAACAGTGGATCCAAGAATGTCATTTGTAGAGACCATTGACAATTGATTGGCGATGGATCCAAGAATGTCATTTGTAGAGACCATTGACAATTGAAAATTATCAGTATCATGTCCGTTAAATGCGAAGGATGTATATTTTAACTGTTGGTGAGGATTCCGGGTTGTATGTCCGTCGTGCAAAAAAATTTACGGTTCCTGATGCCTCGTCCAGAGCTGCGCTGGACATCTTTGGAGGTGCTCCTGGCGATGCTGAGTCTTGGAGTCTTGCCGGCTGAGTCAGCAAGACTCAAGCATCACCAGGAAGACCTCCGAAGATGTCCACTGTAGCTCTGAACGAAACCTCAGGAATCAAATATTTTCTTGCATGACGGCCATACAACCCGGAAGACTCACCAGCAACTAACATACCGCTCGTGAAAGCCTTCATTCTATGATCAGAAGTGTATTTTGTTTCCTTAGAACATAAACTACACCTCATACAGACAAATGGTATATTCTATCTTACGTGACTCATCGGGTGATACAATAGGACTGCTATCTTTTACACAGTGTTATCATCGTATATCTGGTCGCGATCCGATGAAAGTTTGCCGTTCAAGAGAATATCTAGTTATCGGAATCTGCTGGACTGCGTCGTGAATTTTTGCATTCGAGTGCTTACAGTTCGGTTCTCTTGGAGATGAGGCTTTGTCACTTACCTAATAGCATCAAAAGTCTGACAGATAGCCATATAGCATTTAAAAGGAAATTAAAAGAATTTCTGAATGGCATCTCCTTCTACTCATTAGATGAATTTTTTGATATAGTAAGTACGTAATTTTCCCACCCCCCACAAAAAATTAAAAAATATTAAGTGTCATGTAATATTTTGTGCAATATAATATCTTGTATAGACACCTTTTATTAACCTGACACTTTCCACATCATTACGAAGTGTCGTATTCCTGTTCTATGGAACAAGTACTAATATAATCTAATCTCTAATCTAATCAAACTAACCATGTTTAATGATACCTTATGGTATAATGCATTCTGACACAATAGTTTGTACAAAAAAGGAAAACTGTCTTTAATTGTTTTACCTTCGATGCAGACGCTAGCCCTCAGACTATATCATAAAAATAAAATGTTAAGTAATACAGGACACCAAAGTTCATTTTCCCCCTTGGTACCAGTATCTTAAAAATAAATACAGAATTTTAAATTTTACATTAGATTTGGAAAACTTATTTTTATTAAAAGAGAATCGAGTTGACAATTGCAGAATTTCCACAACATATGAAAGAATGGCTACTCAGTCGACAACAGGTTTGGTGATACAGGAAGGAAGTCTGTGGAAGGCCACGTGGAGCTTCATTCATCTGCCAGGCACGTCACAGCATCCTGTCTCGGCTCATTCAAGGCTTTTCTGTGAGGGGAAGGGGAGACAGAACAAAAGCTATTTTCTTTCCTGCGTTGCTGTACATCCTTCGGAGCGCTGAAATACGAAAGACATTCACCTACAGCTGGGGGTGTGTCTTGTGCTATTGAATACAGGAAGTACCACACTTCTTATGACGATATTTTCTAGTACTCTGAGAATTTCATGGTGTTTGATAGATTGGTTGGTTGATTTGGAGGGGATCAAACAGAGAGGTCATCGGCCCCATCGCGTTAGGAAAGGATGGGGAAGGAAGTCAGCTGTGCCCTTTCAAAGGAACCATCCCGATATTTGCCTGAAGTGATTTAGGGAAATCCCGGAAAACCTAAATCAGGATGGCCGGACGCGGGTTTGAACCACCGTCTTCCCAAATGCGAGTTGCGCCCCACCTCGTTCGGTAAAATGTGTGTCAACTCTGAATTCGAAATTGCAGTCATCTGCTTACGAGGAAATTACCACGTACTCAGCGAAAACGTATTGACCTAACAAAAACTGCAATGGCAGACTGAAAGAGCTATCTATTTTCCGAGAATCGTGCTGGGTAAGTAAGTATTGTAGACGTTAGGGAGTGAAGTCGAAGAGAAATATTATCTAAGTGTATTCCACTTACGTCGCATTTGGGACTAACGAAAGGCTGAGTATTGCTTAGTGCGTCGAACACAAAGTGTCAGCTGTAGATCAGTGTTGGTGTTGAAACGTTTCTTCTCTTACGTCTTCGGAGCTCCACAGCGTCGAGCGATGGCTCCTCAGGGCCGCTGTCGGAATGCACACACTTTTAGCAATGACCGGTGCACAAACAAATTACGCGACACACCGATTCGCAGACTGTCTCGGAACCGTTTATATACAGGGTGTTTGTTTTAACTTGAGACAACTAAATATTCCAAAAACGAAGCATGGTACGAAAAAAAGATTCTCGGTGAAGAGTTAATATTAGTAAAGGGGATATCTGTCTGTTGTACAACTGACCACCTCCTAACCATCCCTTCCGCATGA
Organism: Schistocerca piceifrons; assembly: GCF_021461385.2. NCBI lineage: Eukaryota > Metazoa > Arthropoda > Insecta > Orthoptera > Acrididae > Schistocerca > Schistocerca piceifrons. The sequence continues at coordinate 417,105,681 of NC_060149.1, read as the reverse complement.
ACGTGGGCAGCTGTTTATTTTCAAATGAGAATACGCCACTTTATTGCATATTCGGATTCTACACCAAAAAATTCGTACTGTTACACAAACCATAGCTCTTCACCCGTAGTAAATGGCGCTTTAATCGACAAATATCGAGTTTCCCTGTTTTTGCAGTTAAGACCCAACCGATGCGTTTGATTCTACATGTCATTTACGAGTAAACATTTTGTTCTAACGGTTGATATTTATGTACGAAATTTACAATCAATTGAATGAATAATAAGTTTTATTATCAGGTTACCTTCTATTACGAACGTGGGTGCACTCAGCGACTATGATCTGATTTATAAGTAATAGAGGAATTAGTCGTCCTTTTTGAAGATTTTATTTGGAAAATTTAGATTTCGGTTAGTGCTTGGCCAGTATCAATGCTAAAAAATGCAAGAAGTATATGGTCAGACGGTGTTATAAAAACTTACAACTCGTGGCATAACCTCTATGGCTTATGCGTTAGATTACATACCACTATTTTCTAATCTGACATTTGGCGCCATCTATGAACTATTCAGTAAATAAGAGGAACAGCATACCCGTAATGATGTTTAAATAAAGAGAAAAATAGTACAAAAGAAAAAAACATTTAAATCAAATCAATTCTAGTAATTGCAGCACATCCTTGTGTCTTATAAATATATATATATTTTAAAAGTTTTACCCATCTGGCATTACATATGTGTTTTAAAGATGGAACCGCGCGACCGCTACGGTCGCGGGTTCGAATCCTGCCTCGGGCATGGATGTGTGTGATGTCGTTAGGTTAGTTACGTTTAAGTAGTTCTAGGCGACTGATGACCTCAGAAGTTAAGTCCCAGAGTGCTCAGAGCCATTTGAACCATTTGTGGCCGGCCGCGGTGGTCGTGCGGTTCTAGGCGATGCAGTCCGGAACCGCGGGACTGCTACGGTCGCAGGTTCGAATCCTGCCTCGGGCATGGATGTGTGTGATGTCCTTAGGTTAGTTAGGTTTAAGTAGTTCTAAGTTCTAGGGGACTGTTGACCTAAGATGTTAAGTCCCATAGTGCTCAGAGCAATTTGAACCATTTGTTTTAAAGAATAACAACGCAATTGCTTCACAAGGAGTTAACCTGGAATTTTTTTATATTTCTCTTTATATTTCCTATGTTTACTGGCAAATGTGGAAATTATTCGGACAGCAATGTAACTAATTTACCTTATATTTTATTTTATGTAATTCCCATACAAATTTGAAGTGTTTTACTAGAGACCAAAAGTGCTATCCTTTGAGTGTTATACGAGTATATTACGTAGTTCATATAGAGGGCGCCATACAGCCAATCGATGTGTTCTCCACCAGCCTACCTTCATTATACAGTAGTATTCAAAAAACTTTGACGGACACCCGAACACAGGGAACTGACATGCAGTGAGACTAGAAAATAGTGGTATGTCATCTAATGCATAAGCCATATAGGCTATGCCACGAGTTGTAACTTTTTATAGTATCGCCTGACCACATACTTCTTATATTTTTTAGCGTTGATAATGGCTAGGCACTAGCCGAAATCTGGATTTGACAAACAGAACCTGCAAAAAAGGATGACTGTTTGTTGTGCTCTATCGGCTATAAATTTTTATTATGTTACGAAATTTACTTTAGTGCTGCAAACTTGATTGCACAATACAATATGGTAAGCCGTTTCAGTGTCTGGTTAGAAACTATATTTAGTGTGGTCAAGGCACAACGACGTGGATGTATAGTTTTGTGTTCTCATCAAGATCCTTGTTATCGGTGAGTCCCCTTGCCTATCACCACTGGGGTACTCGATTTCGTTGAGTAGCCCTACGTATGGCATGTGCGTCTAATACTATAACTTCGTGGACATTGTACCTTATTATAATGGCTGCAGTTTGTATCCCGACAGTAGCCGCGTAGCGGCCAGAACGAGAGTTACGGCGGTTGGAGGGATATACACACACGAAAATCAGTCACCCCGTGGGCGGGGTAGGAGGACAGCCACCGAAATCAAGCATTCCGATGATTTGAGGACTCACCACAATCAACCCCGTAGGGAACAGAAAACTACGTTATCATACAAGTAGCTTATTTGCTATAAACTGCAACGTCTAGCAATGTTATCTGTACCGTACAATCTCATTTGCAACGCTCCAGTAACGGCCAAGTCCTTACAGCGGTCAGGGTCTCAGACCGCAACAGCATATTGCATTAACTTACGTAATCTATTGACAACCCAGCGCACAGGATACTGAGGTGAGCTCCAGGGCTACAAAAGAAAAGAAGAAACCGCTTCTTGGCGTTTGACGTCAGTATGTAGTTTATTTATCCAAATGTTATATTCCCTACTTTTAGAGGTTCGCAATATACGCGAACTAAATACTATTATACAATGTTACATCTCCAACAAGATTAAATTTCTTGTTAATTCCACGGCCCTTAACAAATATAGACCCAGCATCAACCGTTAGAAGACAAAAGTTTACATTTATATAGTCAGTGAAATGTAGAATTAAATGCCTCGGTTCTTAATTGCAAAATCAGGCACGCTTGATATTTGTCGATTACAGCGCCATCTACCACGGGGGAAAAAGGTTTGGGCCGGCCGCGGTGGTCTAGTGGTTCTAGGCGCGCAGTTCGGAACCGCGGGACTGCTACGGTCGCAGGTTCGAATCCTGCCTCGGGCATGGATGTGTGTGCTGTCCTTAGGTTAGTTAGGTTTAATTAGTTCTAAGTTCTAGGCGACTGCTGACCTCAGAAGTTATGTCGCATAGTGCTCAGAGCCATTTGAACCATTTGAAAAAAAGTTTGAATAAATCTTACGTATTTTTTGATGTAGAACCCGAATATGCAATAAAAAAGGGGAACGCCCCTTTGAAAATACGAAATTGACCCCGCCCACGCAGGCGGGATGATTAGGAGGTGACCAGTTATAGTGCAGACAGATGTCCCCTTCACTAATATTAACTATTCATTTAGAGCATTTTCTTTCGATGCGTCTTATTCGAGATGTTTAGTTTCTTCAAGTTAAAACAAACGCCCTGTGTGTATACACACGGTGATTTTTTCCATCCTGTACAAGCTCTATGGATTGATCGATGAGAGGAGTGGAACAAAAAACGTCTAATGAACTTATGTCCAGAAAGGTATGGTTTATATGCTAGAGACCATTTATTCAATCATATTTTGTTACAGAGACTGCAGTCTAATACGCGCTGTACCACGCAGCCACATCTACAATATGCATGTTTTCCTCCAAGGGGGTGGTACTGTTCCTCGTACGTCATGCCCTAGCGCCCTCTCCTGCCGTAGTAACTATTATGTTGTGTCCGAATCACTTCTCTTGCTGACTCACCTTGCAGTGGATGTGATACAGCCTTGTACACAATGGCTCCGTATTTTGCCGACACGGTATTTACTTACGGAAAATCAAATAGCAACAGGCAGCCGGCAGCAAGGCTGCATCAGGAGAGCTACCCCGCCGACAACAGCCACAGCATTCAGTGTTTGCAATAGTGTTTTGCCGTTTGTCTGAGACAGGGTCGTTTCAGCAAACAGGAAATCATGAAAGGACGTACCCTAAACGTTCGGGCACCAACGTTGGGGGAAAATTTGGTTAATACTATGGAAGGTGACCGCTGTGTCAGTACCAGGCAGTTGGCCCGCCAGTACAGGGTAAGCGACACGACCGTGTGGAACAGTCTCCATGACAGTTATTACTACCATTATCACTTACAGCGTGTGAAGGGTTTACTAGCGACAGACTTTCCACATCGGGAGTAGTTTTGTCACTGGTCTCTTCACCAGGCAAACACGATTCCGGAATTTATGTCATCCATCCTATTCACAGATGCGGCAACCTTTACACGGAATGGTATCTTCAGCTTTCATAACAGTCATCCGTGGAATACTATGCGGAACCCCCCATGGTGTGGTGAAAGCGAATCATTAGCATCGGTGCAGCCAGAATGTGTGGGACGGGATAATTGGCCTCCGTATTTTGGGACCAGTCTTCCTTCGACGTCGCCTACCAGGTCGGAACTATCGGCGTTCCTTGCAGGTGACTTTGCCTTTCCTGCTGGAAGATGTGCCATTGATGATTCGAAGCGTTATGTGGCTGCTACATGATGGTGCTTCAGCGAACTTCGCCGTTAACGACCGGACGCGTCTCAATCGTGTCTTCCCTGGTCGATGTATCGGACGACGGGGTCCAGTTATATGTCCTGCTCGTTCACCGGATCTCAACCCGTGCGATTTCTGGTTATGGGGTCATCTCAAAAGTATTGTGTATACAGAGCTCATTCCAGATGTGGAGACCCTGGAGCAGCGTATTCATGCTGCCTTTGACATTGTTCGGATGCACCCTGGCCGATGTGAACGTGTGAGACAGAATATGCTACGGCGAGTACACGCATGCGTTGAGGCACATGGAAACCATTTTCAGCACGTACTGTAACTGCGGCTGCATGGTACAGCTCATATTAGACCGCAGTCTCCGCAACATTGTATGATTGAAGAAATGTTTTCTAGCATAGAAGCCATACAGTTCCGGACACAAGTCATTAGACCTTTCCTGTTCCGTATCTTCTCATCGATCAATCCCTAGAGTTTCTACACGGTGGGAAAATCACTCTGTATAATACTACCAGTCTGCGATCCGTACCAGATAGGATTGATCTAGAAAGTAGAGGAGATCCAAAGAAGAGCAGCGCACTTCGTTACAGATTCATTGGTAAGCGCGAAGTGTGTGGTTTACTGTTAAATTTCCGAGAACATTCGCTCCTACAACAATCAAACAGTATATTCCTTCGTCCTAAAGACATATAGCGAAAAGATCACGAACATAAAATTTGAGAGATTCGAGTTCACACGAAGAATTGCCAACAATTCTCGCGCACCATTTGCGACAGGAACAGGAAAGAGGGAAAGCGATAGTGGTACACGAAGTACTCTCCGCCGCACACGATTAGTTGCCTTGTGGAGTGAAAATGGATATGTGGAATGTCCCTGTCTCCCTAGGCAGGACAAAAGCTTCCTTCTCCCCAATCCCGGAAATCGGGCCCTAAATCAGACAATAGCTACTGAACGAGCACACAGGCATGGCCAGGATATGACATGCTACAGTGTCAATGGTCCAGGGAAACTGCACACGACGCCTTTCTAGTTATCGTCGGCTGTGACACAAATTCGTGCCCGGATCGCCGTATGAGACTGCAGCCGCTACAGATCGTACGGCGACCACAGCAAAAATTACAAGCAATGCAGCATGCGGAACGTCACCTAGGACCATGAAAGTTGGACCACAAGGAAATGTGCTACTCACTAAGCTTTCTCTCACGACTCATCAGCGTGCAGCCCATCACCGAAAAGGATGAATGTGGCAAAGTTGTGATGAGAGTAGTTTAAACCTTGGAATAAGTGATATTTGACTATGAATACGGCACCGACATAAAAGTGGTCATTATCAGATTGCATCGCACGCACATAGAGAATAAATAATGAGCATAGCGATATGGAGGCCTGGTGTGCCCAGGCACTGAACAGTGCACGATACATCCACAGCGCAGTCCAGAGCATTCTGCCTGTTGCCATTCTTAAAACTTTACGGAGGTGTGAACTTCCGGCAGAATAAAAAGTAAAGTCGTATGACATGACTGGCTGGGAGACCCAGTGGGGCAAGTTCAGCCACCTACTTGGTAAGGTTTTTCCTGTTCCTCACGCACACTGTCCCCTCGAAGTGTGAGATTTGTGTGTTAAGTGTATATGATACTTGTAGATGACTGTAATAGGGGTGTGTTTAGTGTGGTGTCAAGCTTGTGTTGTATGATGACAGAGAAGGGAGAAGGTGACACCTGGTGCCGGCATATAGCCTTCTCCTCTCGAATAAAACCATGGGGGCCACGGAGCTTGGCATCCCTATCCGATCATCATCAACAGCGTCGCATGCTCTCATTCCATAACACACTGCGGATAGGTCCAGAATTTAATAAAGGACACTGGCGCAAAATCTAGTGATCATGTACTTTACGTCACCACCTCTCCTCCCTTTTGCTGAAAATTAAGAGGGAAAATTGGTTGGTTGATTTGGAGGAGGGTACCAAACAGCGAGGTCATTGGTGCCATGTCCGCCCCGATAGCTGAGTGGTCAGCGTGACGGATTACCGTCCTACGGACCCGGGTTCGATTCCTTGCTGGGTCAGGGAGTTTCTCCGCTCAGGAACTGGGTGTTATGCCGTCTTCATCATCATTTCATCCCTATCCGGTGTTCAGGTCGCCCAATGTGGCGTCGAATGTAATAAGACCTGCACCAAGGCGGCCGGACCTGCCCCACAAGGGGCCTCCCGGCCAATCACGCCAAACGCTCATTCCCATTTCCATTGGTGTCATTGGATTAGGAAAGGAAGTCGGCTGTGCCCTTTTCACAGAAACCACCCTGGTATTTACCTAAAGAGGTTTAGGAAAATCAAAGAAAACCTAAATCAAGAACAGGATGGCCGGACGCGGGTTTGATCCGTCGTCCTCGCAAATGCAAAACCAGTGTGCTAACTATTGCGCCACCTCACTCGGTAGGGAAAATTGCCAACAGCGAGTGTCGAAGCCTGGCGGTTACCCATCCAAGTACCAACCACGCCCGGCATTGCTTGACTTCGGTGAGCTGAAGGGAGCCGGTGTATTTAACGAGGCAAGGCCGCAGGCTCCAGCGGAATAATGCCTGTGCACGCACGTCTCTCGTTATCAGCACGCTATGCATGATTTTCAACGACTCATATCATCAGAATGATCACTAGGTTTCTTCCTAATTGAGAATTTGTGAGATAAGCTCAGTGCACAAAATGTCATCACCTTAAAAAGGACACAGCCGTCGCTTTTAAGGACTGTAGACACAGTAGAACTGGCACCAGGCAGGTACGTCACCCACTACTACTGACGCAAGTCAAGGTAGTGAAGTGATGTGACTGTACCAGTTAGTTGTTTGGAATCAGTACAGTAAGAGGGATCGACGAAGAGAAATGACAGAATGGCAGGAAGAATCTATTTTGTTTGACCATGTCCATGACCACAGCGTGAATGAAGTTGCCCGATTTGTTGGTGTATCAACGTGGACTGATAATGCGTGTACGAGGAAGGGTCTACCACTCGAAGATCTGTAACACAGCGTAAAAAAATAAATGAAAATAAAAAAAATTCCTTGACGAATGTCACGTCTTGTCAATGACAGTCAGTTTCAAACCTGACAGGAATTGTTGCTGTTTGTTCCATTTCAGCCAGTATATACGCGAAGTGAACTGTATGTAGTGAACATTTGGAACAAGGTACCTCGCTAAAGACAATTGGCTTTAACGGCATATAAAGCTGCACGTCTCCGAAGAGTCAGACAACACGGAAACTGGACGGTAAATGACTGGAGGCATGCGGTGTGGTCCGACGAGGCGTGATTTTGCCTCTTTTCAAATAATGCAGTGCTTCAAGTACACCGAAGGCCCAATGAGTGGTTTAACCACTTCAATTCCTTGGTAAAAGTTATAGTGTTGCCAATATCCTCATACGTCGTTATTCTACGTACGTTTGAATTTCTTTTACGTGAAGTTTAATAAATATGAAACCTCTGCAGTTACCGCTCCATTTTGAATTTGCTTTGAGTGACCGAATAGCTGCGTCTCTTACACTGCAAATGTTGTACTGTAACGCTATTCGTAGAGTGAAGACGTACACAGAAACCACCCATCAACGGATGTGAACACTAGAGAGCGTTATAACGTTAAGTAAGAAAGAAACGTTTCATAATTACTCCGACACAAGGTACCGGATGGTTACTGTCAGTGGACTAAGAAGTGCGCATCTATTCTGAGATGCAGATGAAGTATAGCTGAGCACTCACGATTCAAAAATAACATAATATGTAGTTAGTAGTATTAGTTTCTGTATTTTTTCCAGAAAACGTTATATTTTTGTGTATTTTATTTTATTTATTTATTCATCCAGTAAATCTCTGCAGAGTGTGGGATGTCATTTGCATGTCACACACACACACACACACACACACACACACACACACACACACACAGGTTATATTTAATTCCAAAATTTATTTTAATAGTACAATAAATTCATTATATTTGATCTTGCTTTAGCAGCAGTAGTAGTTTTTAAATATTATTGCTTCATTTCATGTCTGTTGTACTTCACATAGTTTAAGAATTCTGCCACTGAATAGAAACAGTGATCTAATAAGAATTCCCTTAGGGATTTTTGAAACAGAGAAAATAAAGAAATAACTTTAATTTTATGTGACAGACTATTGCACATTTGTAGTGCGCTGTTTGTACTGGAGGTTTTAAAGGCTGTTGGTCTTACTGACTGAACATGGAGTTTGTCATTTTGTCTGGTATTATGTTCATGTTAATTACAGTTTTTATTATCCTCTTGGGTATTTTTCCTCACATATTTACCATTCTCTAGAATAAGAAGACAGGGGAGAGGGAGGATGGAAGACTTTTGAAAGAGGGGCCTACATGAGTTAGTCTGTCTTGCATGGTGCATTGTTCTTACAGCTCTTTTTTTCGACCAAATGATTACTGAGCTAGCAGCTGCGCTACCACAGAATATAACTCCATACTGTAGAATACTGTGGAACTGGGCAAAGTATTCAATTCTAACAGTGTGTATTGTAATATATTCCGTTTATGCGAATAAAGTATAAATTCAGTACTTTGATGTCAGAGTGTTAAACTGTAATATCTCAAACAAGATAGAAATAAACACAAATGCAGGCATCTCTAGAATAGAGAATTTTCCATTAAACCAAAACAGACGTAATACTGGTGGTAAGGCCTTGAATTCAGTAAGATTAAATGGGGTCATTCTTACGTAACGTGATACTAAAAAGAAGGATGGCCAGAATTTAACGTCATCAGATATGAAACATTAGCCCGGCACTTAAGGATTTACGAGGGAATCAGCCGTGGTTATGTGAAGAAGAAAACAGTCTTGTAATCACTTGAGGAGATGTAGAGATATAATGGAAACAGTAAATCAGGGCACCCGGACCTCAAACCCAGAATCGAGCCATCTCTGTAGTTCTTACAACTGTGCACATTTCTAAAGATAATATTTCTTTTGTAATGCAGAGATTATGGTGAGTCCTTCTAAAGAGCCGGTGATGAAATCTCTCTGTTGACGGAAAGCCGCATTACCAGCTCCGTCAACACGTGCCTGGCCGACACCTCGCAGCATCAGCGCTGTGTCTTTGTGGGCGCCACACGGCTGCTGATAACACGTAGGCCGTTGACATCTCGCAGGTAACTGCTCTACGGATAAGGCCTAATGTCCACTCCCAAGGAGAAGACACTTAAGCTGCTTCTGATATCAGTTTCTCTCTAAGGGCGCATACCTTTCTGGAAGAACGTGAACTTCTTACGAGGGCAACCTGGAAGAGAAAAATTGTGGTTTCCTGCAAACAAATGTACTTACTTTTCAACGCAGACCCATTTAACGCCGGAGTTTTCAAACTATGCTTCGCGGTTCCAGGGGCGTCGCGACGGTTTCGTAAAAATATTAATTTGGTTTACACTCAAATGACAGTTCACGGCATAGAGACATGGACATATACAGATGGCGGTAGTGTAGTTTGCACAAGGTATAAAAGAGCTGTTCATTGGCAGAGCTGTCATTTGTACTCAGGTAATTCATGTGAAAAGATTTCATACGTAGTTACGGCCGCACGACGAGAATTAACAGACTTCGGACGCGGAATGGTAATTGGAGCTAGGCGCATGGGACATTCCATTTCGGAAATTGTTAGGGAATTCAGTACTCTGAGATCCACAGCGTCGAGAGTGTGCCGAGAATATCAAATTTCAGGCATTACCTCTCAAGCTCGGACAGCGCAGTTGCTGGCGGCTTTCACTTAGCGACCAAGAGCAGCAGCGTTTATGTAGAGTTGTCAGTGCTAACAGACAAGTAACTTGAAATAACCACAGAAATCAGTGTGGGACGTACGACGAACGAATCCGTTAAGACACTGCGGTGAAATTTTTACGTTAATGTGTTGCGGGAGTAGACAACCGACGCGAGTGCCTTTGCTAATTGGCACGATATCGCCTGCAGCGTCTCTCCTGGACTCGTGACCATTTCGATTGGAGCTTAGACAACTGGAAAACCGTGGTCTGGTCAGACAAGTACCGATTTCAGTTTGTCAGAGCTGATAGTAGGGTTCGAATGTAGCACAGACCCCACGAAGCCATGTAACCAATTTGTCAACAAGTACTGTGCAAGCTGCTGGTGGCTCCTAGATGATGTGGGCAATGTTTACATGGAATGGATTGGCTCCTCTGGTCCACCTTAACCAATCATTGACTGGAAATAGTTATGTTCGGCCGCTTGTTTAACGATGGAATTTTTATGGATGACACCATGTCCCCGAGCTACAATTGTTAGTGATTGGTTTGAAGAGAATTCTGGACAAATCGAGCGAATGATTTGGCCACCCAGATCGCCCGACTTGAATCCCATCGCAAATTTATGAGACATTATCGAAAGGTCAGTTCGTGCACAAAATTTTGCACCGGCAACACTTTCACAGTTATGGACGGCTATAGAGGCAACACGGCTCAATGTTTCTTCAGGGGACCTCAAACGACTTGTTGAGTCTATGCCATGTCGAGCTGCTGCACTACACCGGGCAAAAGTAGGTCCAACATGATACTAGGAGATATCCCATGGCTTTTGTCACCTCTGTGTATTTGCTTTCTCAGTGAAGGAACAACGTATGCGCAGGTAGTGATACCTAGCAGACCGACAAGTAAACATTATTTCTATGACAGCATGGTAGATGGCAGTCGAATCGTACTAAGTGACTCATTTGTTTTTATTCAGTAGCAATCAGTTTGAAGGTTTGATTTATCGAATGCAGGTCGTTTTTGTTTGTTGTTTGTGTTTTTTGATACGCGTTTCTCTGTCAGCACTGCACATTTTTAAATGTAAGTGCACAGTGTGATACTCCAAATGCGTCATGTAGTTATAAAGACAACAATAGACGAAGTATGACTACAGTTACTTGAATTTCCATTTTACGTGTACTGCTATTTGAAATGAAGAAAAACCACAATGTGTAATTTATTTCGGAGTCCTAACTACTGCAAGCATGCTTCCTAATAAAATGAAACGACATTTGGAGACATATCACGGTACTTTGCTAAATGGACCACAAGAAAACTTTTGCTACATATAAAACGAAACGACAGAACAATAGTAAACTTACACTAAACATGTTACGATTCGTACAAAGGTTCTTCTTTCATCTTACAAAATTGCTTGCTGTGCAGTTAAGAGTAAGAAAGCTCACAGCACAGCGGAAGACCTTATTTTATCAGCTGCTCTGGGCATACTATCTATTAAGATGCGTGAGTCAGCTGCCAAGCAACTGGCAAGTATGCCTTTGTCAAACAGCACTATTACTCGTCGAATGCTCCATATGGCTGACGATATTAATGACGAGTCGATCGTAAATTTCAAAGGTAATAATGATTTCGCTGTTGAGTTGGATGAAGCTACAGATAACCATAATGATGCGCATTTGTTTGATTACGTGCGATTTATACATGATAACAAATTTTGTGAAAATTTTTTTTCTCCAGAAAAATAATCCTTGAAACAAATGCAACAGGTATCTTTGAGATACTACACTTTTTATGGAAGAAAACAATACTTGCACGAAATTTTTTTTAGCCGTGTGTACAGATGGAGGTCGTATAGTCCAGGCAATTTAGGAAAAATGGGGGAAAAATTATAAAATTTTGAAACTTTGGGAAAACACTCTTAGGGGATGCAGAAGTAAAAACCAGGAAAGTCCACCCCCCCTCCCCCCAAATCGAGGGAACTTCCCCCTCCTCCATCTTTTGCTGTAATTTATTTTCATTTTTTCAAACTTTACGAAAAACGGTTCATTTAACGAAGTTATCTATATGACAGAAAATATTTCTGGTGAAATTCTACTCAGACAAGGTGAAATGCATGTCTGAGCAAGATAATTAGTTTATGAGCGCTAAAATTTGAAGGAAAAAAGTGTAATTTCTTTTAAAACATACTTTCATTTATACCGAATAATTATGCTTTATAATCTTTTATTTTAGATTTATGCAACTTAAATTATTGGGATGAAAATCATTTTTTATGAAAATTAAGAATTACTGTACGACCAATCAACAATTACTTTTTGTTGTAATATGTTTACAATCATATTTACACCATGCAGACAATGAAAATACCACAATATCTATCAAACAAGTACATTCTTGTAAATATTTTTTTTACATGAAACCAGCATCCAAATCTTCTGTCAAATCACTGCGAGGGACATTAGTACAGCTTTATCCACGACAGTTTTTGCACATCGTTGTGCAATGTAGGTCAGCCTTCACACATCCGCACTTTCTTCCACAGCCTTAAGCGCAGCCGGACGAAGTCAGTAGCAGTATTTTCTCTTGAGCAGGGGGTCGTTTCATGTGAATCGGGGAGGCGGATCAGTTTGATTCCCTCCAGCCCCAGTTTCTGGGATCGATGTTGTTCCCCAGCCATAGTTGGACTTGTAGGTAAACTCGGTAAGAGTCGAGGCGTCATGCATCAATAGTGGATGGCAAACGAAAGAGTATGACAGCATTGTTTGCCTGACCCACAAGTACATTAAAACATTTAAATCGAATGGCATTTAGGCTGTCACCAACAGAACTCTCTGTTTTTGTGTAGAGAGAGAGTACAGATTTCTCTCCTGTTTTTGCAATGGTATCAGGAGAGGAAGCAGGATCGTTGAATATCCGTGGAATATTATGAAGTTGGGGATACCGATTTAATAGTTGGAAAGCTTGCAGCTTTCCTTTCCCAAACAAGGCTGAAGTGCTGTCGCAACCACTTACTGCATAAAGAAACAGTATTGAATTCTTGCATTCATGAATGAGTGGGAAGTTACATATATTTTTAGAACTGTAACACCTTGTTCTGATGCTACCTTTATCTTCCTTAATCAGGATTATGTCTGTGTCGCCTGGAGCAAGAGCAATAAGTAGCACAAGAAGGTCTACATCTTGACCCACTATAATCACTTGCTGGTAAAAATTTTGAGTCATTTATTGCTTTTGCAACCATTTCAACATCTGCATTGTCATTCGCAATCCTGGTTTCAATAACTAAACTGCCTAGTTTTTAAACAATCTGTGTAATAAACATTTCCCTATTGCTGACGTTGCTAAGAAAGGTGGACAATGTTTCAACAAATAACGTCTCGTCATGAAAGAAAATTTCTCGTGAGGTCCTCTTCAATAGTTTTAATATTCAGAGAACTTTTTGAATATCCGTCAAATACAACAGCAACATCATCTTTATAATGACTCTGAATAGAAGCTATTAAGGCTTTATAAATGTCACCAAAAGTTCCATTCTCTGGCCACACGACATGGTGGAGAAGAAACCCTCCATCTATAATAAAAACTTCGATTCATTATTGTCAATATTCGTTTTAGATACTTGATTGAAAAGATCGCACAGCGACGACTTTTTTGTTTCCCTCATCCATTCGATAATTCGTACGTGAATCAATCCTTCAAATCATCAGGCGAATTAAACGTGCACAGTATTCTCTGAAACAACTGCGTTGTATCTACTTCAGTTATATTTTTTTCAAGTCTGACAGTTGAGATGTACATTTTCCTAACCATACTGGATCGCTTAAGCTTCAGAGAACCAAATTTTTGCGAGACAGTAACTATTGTTTGAAAAGCTTCTTCACTAACAGACACAGCTTTGTAGCAGTTTACTTCCTGAGAAGCTACTAATCCAGATCCTAATGAATACAATTGCTCCTTGTTAACAAATGGAGTGTGTTGTTACAACCGTAGCTAAAATTTTCTGCGAATTTTATCGTCAATTTATATCCTCCCACACCTCAGTTCAACATGTTGATCACTCGAAACCGAATGTAAATTGCAAAACTCTTCCGCAGTTTCACATGTGTGAGGGACTATTGGTGTACCGCAAATCCATCGGAGCAACGCACTTTCGGTGAAACCTCTTCCGTGCGAAATACCTCCAGTACTCTTCAGGTTCTTCATAAGCGTTTGTCCTATCGTCATGTCGGCACATACTCCACACCAATACTTATCAGAGCGTCGAACCGTGAAGAAGCTGTTCTTGGTGAATTTATCGAACTCCCGGGTTTCATGGTTTCTTTCAATTTTTCCAAGTCCTGGAGGTACAAATGACACGCCTTAGCATATAAGGAAAGTGTCCAGTTGCATAGAATATTGGGATCATAGCTCTCACTCATTCTATATGGAGCTCCCAATTTCCCATACGCTCTGCCTGGATGGAATGAAATACCAAGATGACAAGCTGAATGTATTGTATCCATAACTGCGAAGCTTCCCCTCTTTGCTTAATATCATCCGTTGTGTTAACAAATTTATTTTTCAGCTTATCAATCACTTGACCTTTCTCCAGATCGCCGAAAGTTGCACCGTTTCCACTCAGATCAGAAATACAGTCTTTAATATGTTGCTTCTCCTCCTCCATGACTGCCAGTATTATGATGAAAAGTGCACATATGACTGCAGATTGAGCCTGAATTGCCCTCGTTTATATGCGACCAGAAAGTATATGGGGAACAGAAGCTGCAGCATATACAGTCTCCAAAAGTTGAGAGAGTCCACTGTCTCTCATTAAGTAGCCTATTGCTCCTAGAAAAGACGTTATCAAGTGAATGCCCCCAAATCGAATAACTATATTAGTGAAAGCTAATTCCCTCCATTAGACTCCACTGAAATTATATCTTTAGCTTTGATATAGAGTGGTTGATAAAACGTCACAGTACATGTTTGCTTTGTGGTCTTCTTGTTCTCCGTGACGGCGTAAGTTAAAGCAGTTAAAATGTACTATAATCTGTGGGCGGGTTGTTGATGAATGGAAGCGCTAATACATTTGATTGCTAATGAGGTTCCCCAGTTGTGATTTTCTCCATAAATCCTTGCCATGCAGGAATAGAAAGCTGTAAAAACTTTCCTATCATCCAAGCAAAATCGTGATTGGTAGGCACTGTTGCTTTAATGGGTGATTGTTCTGAATAGACATTTTGCACAACAATTTATTCAATTCCAACTCTATTCTGCCTTCGGAATGTTAGCAGACAAATTTTTTGGGCTCTTGCTGTTTCAGTAGAGCTCGGCATAAACAGAGTTTCGTTACGTTCTGATGTTCTTTCGCTCTCCCAGGAGCCACACGCCTGATTCCACCCATACCATGCAATGCACCTTTGCCAGTCATGGTTGCAATATCGAAGTCAGCGTGATCGAAAACGGAGTGCGAGGACGAACCATTTGAAATATTTGGTTTCCAGAATTGAACGACAGAAGCCTCAAATAAAGCCACAGTGCTATATGAAGAGCAGAAATCCGTATTCGAGACGATTTCAGCAATGTTTTTTGACCCTACTTTACAAAACAATTACCCTGCAAAACCAAGTTGCAGTGAGGAGATAAATGAACGAGGCCTGGTAGTTGACACAATCGCATGGGATATTGGTTCAAATGGCTCTGAGCACTATGGGACTTAACTGCTGTGGTCATTAGTCCCCTAGAACTTAGAACTACTTAAACCTAACTAACCTAAGGACATCATACACATCCATGCCCGAGGCAGGATACGAACCTGCGACCGTAGCGGTCACGCGGTTCCAGACTGAAGCGCCTAGAACCGCACGGCCACACCGGCCGGCGCATGGGATATTGCTGTACATTTCTTTTTTTCTTTTTTTTAAGGGGGATGTTCACTACCGTTCTTTTTTGACAAAACCACGCCTTCAAAAAGTCGTGTAAAGTGTCAGGAACCATAAATTCAGTAGTCTCTGTCAAGTCATTGATACCTGGATAATCAGCAATACTGTAAGGAGTCATTCTTATATCTTCACGCAGCTGCTGCTTCTACTGTTCTCTTTCTCTCATCTTTCTCATTAACAGCTCGTTCATTGTACCATTGATTCAAAAGTTTCTGGGCACTGCCAAGAAAACATAACAACAGCAGGATGTTTTGGCAATGTGGCAAACAAGACCCCATCACCGAAGTGTTCAGTCAGTTTGTTTTTCAGAGTTTTTAGTTTTTATAGTCATTGTATCTCCTTCTGGGAGACATTAATTAACTTTCTGCAACAAATCAAGCAGTGAAAATTGACATTCCTCTGAACTATCCTTAAATTTGCATAATTCTTCAAAATCGGCATCAAAGTTGGTATCTTGAGGGCTGCCTCTTTTTCGAACAGAGGGGATCGACACTAATTTAGCATAGCAATCTCGATGATAACGGGCTCCTGCAGCTACTAAACACAATACACTGTTGATGCGTTTGGCAACCTTTCTACCGAAATCGTCATCGCGTTTCTCTGCTTTCTCAAGCAGCAAATGTTTCACAGTTAAAGAGCGAACTTCAAACACTCCACTGGGTTTGTGGAGTGGTTTTTTTTTGTTTCCGCCTCTGTCACAGTTTTCAGCACATATGAAACAGTCTTTTTTGAAATTGAATTAATGAGAGGAAGAGGCTCTCAAACATTTATCATCTGCTTGTGCAAAATTCTGATTAATTAGTTTCCTTATATTACGTTCCTTAATATATTCATTTCGACATACCTTATGCACTTTAACCAGTCCAGCGTTCTGTAGAAGATTATGAGCCCCATCCTTCCGTTCCTTGCAGACGCGTATCAGAGTTTCCAAACCCTTCGCCACTATTGACGTCTCTGCTTCCGATGCAGATTTACCACAAATAAAACAGGTAGTATGGTCCAGTATTAATGTTTTCTCAGTCCAGACAAAAGAAATGAGACTAACAAGAAGCACTTCATAACACCACAACCTGATAAATCCTGTCACAAAAACAGAACTCTCTGGCACTACTTTGACAGTTCACAAAACTGAATTGGTCACTGAGTGGGAAGAAACGGCAGCGACAAAAGTGGTAGGGGAGTGCTGAGTGAATGGGAAGGGGAACTTGACATTTTCATTGTTGGCACGTACTCCTGATTGCAACAATACTGCAAAATAAGTATCACCTAGTAGAATATGTAGCCTACGAAATATTTCCATACACTTCGAAAAATGAGCCTTTTTGCGTATAAATTTAAAATATGGTACAAATTGACTTTCGGACGGGATAAAAGGGGGATGCGGCCCCCTATGAAGGGGAACTTCTCTGTTTCTTATTGCTACACCCAATATGAGTATTTTCCCGAAATTATAAACTTTATACTTTTTTGTTACACCAGATTGCACGCTGTGATCCGTAAAGAGACTCCTCATGCTATACTCTGTTTTCTACATCGAGAACCACTGGCTACAAAAAGCATAAGCCGTGCTCTTCGTGAGTTTCTTCAATCAGTGATCGAAGTGATAAACTTAATTAAAAATCGGCCTCTTAAATCACTATGGTTTCAACTAATGTGCTTTGGTACCGGAGCTGAGTACTTTTCCCGAGTTATTGCAATTACTCTCGCTGGCTTTGACGCGAGAAAGTCTTGAAAAGGGAATGTACTTTATGTTACGCTGTTGAAGAAATACATTTACGGAGCAGTTTGCAGACAGTAACTTTGTTTTGAAGCTGACCTATCTTTGTACCAGTTTTGAAAAACTAATTTAATTGAATTTATCTCTTCAAGGTAATGAGACCAACGTTCTGCAACTGTCGGACAAAATTTCAGCCTTCGGAAAGCAATCACTATTGTGTAAGAAACAACTGAATGACAAAAATATGCATTACATTTTTCCTGCTCTATACACTGTTTGAGAAGACAAAGACTTTCATCTGAGTGAAGAACTGAAGGCTGTGTTTGAGGACCATTTGACTGCACTCATTGTACTTTCTGAAGTACTTTCCAGAAGACGTTGATCAATACAACTGGGCCAACGACTCTTTCATAACAGAACTTCCATCAACACTTACTGCTGAAGAATAAGACCAATTTATCGTCATTTCTTCAGACTGCACGTCGAAACCGAGGTTGGTTTCCTCGCATTTGTCTCAGATTTGGAACATGATGCAGCAGAAGTATCCGCAAGTAGGGTGACAAGGCCCTGCGAGTTTTGATTCCCTTTACAACATCGTACTTACTTGAGGTGTGTTTTTCAGCACTGGCAGCCACCGAACACGAAATATACACTCATCAGCCGGAACACTATGACCACCGACCTACTATTGGTATAAACCTGTCCAGGCGATAGCAGAGTCATCTGGGGAGAAATGACTGCTACACAGACGCATGCATCGTGCATGTAGTATCAGTGAGCGTGCTGTCCGTGTGTAGAATGGGGAAGGCGCGTGATGTATCTGATTTTGACCGAGAGCAGATCGCGATTGTCCGGAGGCTCAGCACAAGCATTTCGGAAATTGAACGACTTGTAGAGTGTTCGAGGAATGTTGTAGTGAGTACCTTCAACACGTGGCGAAACCAAGGTGAAGGCACGTTCAGACGTCGTGGGGTAGGGCAGCCACTCTTCATTACAGTTGTCGGACATCGTAGGCTGGGAAGACTGGTAAAACAGGACAGGCAGCGAACTGTGGCGGAATTAACATCATACTTTAATGCCGGGCAGAGTACAAGCATGTCTGAGCACACAACGCATCGAATACTCTTAACGATGGGCTTCCGCAGCCGACGACCCATGCATATGCCAATATTAACACCACGACATCGGCAACTACGACTGAAATGGACGCGTGACCATCGGCACTGGACGATCTCGCAGTGGCAGAGCGTTGCATGAATCCTAATACCTTTTTCATCATGCCGAATGGAGGGAGTGAATCCGTCGCCTTCGGGGGCAACAGTTCCTTGACATCTGTGCTGCGGGACACAGACAATTTGGCGGCGACTCCGTTATGCTCTGGGGAACATTCATGGCGGCATACATGGGTCCAGTTGAGCTCGTGTAAGGCACCATGAAGCCAAGAAGTATTGTACATTTGTTGCACGCCACGTACAGCCCTTCACGACAGTGATGTTTCCTGACATTTTTCTACAAAATAATGCGCCGTCACAAGGCCAGAAGTGTGGTATAGTGATTCTAACACAGTGGTGAATTCCAGTTGATGTGCTGCCCCCCCCCCCCCCCCCCAACTCGCCAAATCTGAACCCGATCGAACACATCTGGGATGTGACTGACGTGTCGTCAGAGCTCATCGCCCCCATCTCCAGAATTTATGGGAATTAGGTGACTTGTGTGTGCAGATGTGGTGCCAGCGCCCTCCAGTAACCTACGAAGGCCTCATTGCTTCCATGCCACGACGCGACGCTGCTGTTATCCGTGCCAAAGGTGGACATATCGGCCGTTAGGTAGGTGGTCGTAATGTTCTGGCTGATCTCTTTAGATCGCGAATGAATACGAAGAAATATATACAAGTTCCAGTTTTCAGTCTTCTGCCGACATTTGAAGGAATGATACTTCCCACTGATTTCAGCAACAACATAAAAAATTGATTAACTTGTCTTTGAAGGAATCACCGGTAAAATATAGGGAGTGAAACCTTATATACAACTTGTGCAAAAACCAGACGGCAGTTATAAGAGTCGAAGGGCATGAAAGGGAACAGTTGTTCAGAAGATAGTGAAACAGGCTTGTAACGTATGCCCAATGTTATTCTAGAGCAAGCAGTAAGGAAAGCCAAATGAAAATTTGGAGAAGGAATTAAAGTTCATGGAGAAGAAATAGAAACTCTGAGGTTTACCGACGACACTGTAATTCTGCCAGAGACAGCAAAGGACTTGGAAGTGCAGTTGAACAGAACTGGCAGTGTCTTGAAAGAAGGACATAAGCTGAACATTTACAAAAGCAAAACAATGGTAATGGAGTGTTGTCGGATTAAGTCAGACAATGCTGAGGGAATTAGACTGGGCAATAAGACACTAAAGGTAGTAGGTGAGTTTCGGCAGGAAAATAACTGATGGTGGCCGAAGTAGGGAGAATTTGAAATTTAAATTAGCAATGCCAAGAAAAGCACTTCTGAAAAAGAGAAATTTGTTATCATAGAATATAAATTTAGGTGGTAGGAAGTCTTTTCTGATGGGATGTGTTTGGAGTGTATGTAGCCTTGTGCTGAAGTTAAACGTGGACGATAAACAGTTCAGACAAAAAGAAAATAGAAGCTTTCGAAATGTGGTGCTGCAGAAGAATGCTAACGATTAGATGGGTAGATCCCATAACTAATGAGGAAGTACTGAACAGGATGGGAGAGAAAAGAAATTTGTAGCACATTCTGAGACATTGAGGAATCGTCAGTTGAGAATTGAAGCGAAGGCTGGGGTGGAGGGGGTGAGGGGGGGGGGTACAAAATGCCGAAGGAGACCAAGAGAGTAGCACGTGGATGTGAGTTGCAGTAGTTATTCGGAGATGAAGAGATTTGATCAGGATCCAATAGCGTGAAGAGCTGCATCAAACCAGTCTTCGCACTGAAGACAACAACAACATGTCAACCGTTAATAAAGAAATGACTTCTTTTACTCTTTTTTTCGAAATTTGAGTTTATTTGCTCCACACGTCGATTAGGATGTCATGTGCGAACCGAGCTGCCGGTGTTTATGTTCAGGACAAAGGGGCAGTGGATCAAAAAAGTTTGAAAACTACTGATTTAAGGATAGTGCACTTCCTTCGATGTTTTCCACAGAGTAGGCACCATACTTGAATTGCTATCCCGGATCGTTGCAAAACACCGTCTACGACAGCGATAACTTCCTCGTTGGATTGAAAACGTTTGCCAGCTACCAATTTCTTTGGAAGTTGTTGGGGTGTAAGTGCAGGTCAGGTTCATAGCTGGCTATGTCACTGAGTCAACAAGGGAACATGTTGCTGCGGAGCCCCATGCTCAACAATGCACGCAGAAGTGTGTGCTCAGGAACACACTTGCTTTTACCAGCACTGTACTCTATCGTCAAACCTGCCATATTGATGGGCTATTGTACTTTACAGAGCGGGAAAGCCTCCAACCTCCACGTTCTGTAATGAGACGTGGGAGTCCAACATCTTGTAGCCTACACGTGATCTCACCGTCCTTCAATCACTTCCGTAGATGCTCACGACAGCATCACAGGAATAGCCGATCAGCTTCGCGGTTTCCGAAATGCTCGTTCCCAAGCACCGGGCAATAAGAGTTCGCACTTGGTGAAAGTGGCTTATGAATCGCGCGCGCGCGTGCGCCTGTGTGTGTGTGTGTGTGTGTGTGTGTGTATAGCGAAAATACCACGAAGGTAAAACTGGAGAGATTCGAGCACATGCAAAGAATTACCAACAGTAGTTCTTCGCGCTTAAAGTTGGTGAATGGAATAGGAAACAGAGGAAGATACAGTAATACACGAAGGATCCTTGTCGAGTACAGATGGTGGTGGAGATTTAAATTTTCTCTTTCTTCTCTTTTTTTTCAAAATTTATTCGCCCACATCTTGTTAAGTGAGTGTTAATTGACAATGAGGATAGAAATTACTCGTCAGAATAACCGAACGATTAATTTTTGGAGCCTATTGTCTTTTGCTGTTTGTTAAGCCACAGTATCAGTTAATCCTGCAATGAGTGAAATATCTTTCGCAGTAGGGTATTTCAAGAAAGTTTTTTTGTCCTTGATTTCTTACCTCCAACACGTCAGGGTACTGAAGCCCTAATTCCCATCTTCGTAGCCTCATAAACGGACTTTTCAGGTTAGTCGTTCCGAATACAAGTAAGTAGCCTATTGAAATAGTAAAGCGTCTCCTGTATAAATACAGATGCAACTTACTGATTACCCAAGTAATTATAGAGCACTCTTTCTGGCTCGTAGGATAAGTGTGATGGTATCTGGAGAGTATTCTTCAGGCTTAAACAAATGCTGGCTCTTGGAGTGCATAGCATTTTTCTGACGGCTGCGAATCGAGTCAAGTGGAGCAGTGGTTCAAATCCCAGCTTGCATTCGGAAGGAGTGGCGTTCGTTTCCCAGTCTAACCATCCAGAACTGTGCTTTCCTTGGTTTCGTAATGTGCTCCAGGCGAATCATACCGAAATTATGAGTCGCACTTCACTAAATTACGTCGACAATTTCTGCGTCAAACGTTAACACATCGATTATGCATCCTGTCGTTACCCCTTCCACAAACACACTAATCTCCAGGGCGAAACTTATTTGCTCCTATGTAAACAGTCAGCTGTCATAAGTTCCTTTATTACAGGTTAAACATTAATGGTAAAGAAAAAGTAAGTTTGTCCGCAGCTCGTGGTCGTGCGGTAGCGTTCTCGCTTCCCACGCCCGGGTTCCCGGGTTCGATTCCCGGCGGGGTCAGGGATTTTCTCTGCCTCGTGATGACTGGGTGTTGTGTGATGTCCTCAGGTTAGTTAGGTTTAAGTAGTTCTAAGTTCTAGGGGACTGATGACCATCGATGTTTAGTCCCATAGTGCTCAGAGCCATTTGAACCTAAACGTAAGTTTCAGGACATAGTTGACAAATGATGTGATTTGGTGCTCCATTGATATGGACATTATCTTGATGTCTCAATTTTATTTGGTGGTAACTGTCCCTTTCTGTGTCTCTCTTAATTCACAAGATGTAAAATTAAATGACAGAATAAATAATTAAAATTATATGTAAATTAAGTACATGGATATTTGAATGTGGATATATATTTTGCGCTCTACCCACTTATGTGATAGATTTTTGCAAATAATTTCACACAGAATACAGATTGTTGGCTACAAAATGGCGTAATTTACTTAAAACTGCTGTGTGTACAATATTTGTACTAAGCAAGGAAAGGATAGGAAGATTATGAATTATCGTCCCGATGACGACAAGGTGATTTCAGACAGAATACGTGCTTGGACCGGGAATGGATGCAGAAGTAAATCTAAATTGTTTCCTACTCACCCGAGGTGTGGACGAGGCTCTACATGCGGTCATTTATTTACAAACTGTTGCTCGTTCTTGAGTTCAGCCGTGCTGGAGAAAGGTAGTGTTTTGAAGCCTAATGCCGCTTGTTGCTGTTTTGGTGTACGATGAGGAGGTGATATGCAGCTTGGCCGCGTACAAAAAGAGTACACTTGTAATACGATTTTGCTAATCATTCACAGTGAATCCGAGGTTCATGCGAAACTATTTTCTTGATTCGCACAGCGAATTTGCTGTTACTTTCATGGGTTGGAAGCGTGTCTCACAGACTGAATCTGTCTTTGTGAGGAGCGTTTGTTTCGAAGCTTGATACAGAATGTTAGCTATTAATTCATCCGAATGCTAGTATAGGCAGTTTTGTCGCACTGCAATGAATGAACCTTTTCCAGTACTTTGCCACTTGTGAGGATTACGCTTTGAGTTTCTTACGTATTGGAATTCTGTGCCCCACGTTATTTCCAAGCACTTATATTAAACGTACTGTGACTGAATTACTCCTAGGAGTCACTACATCGATTTACAATCAAATGTTCTTCCAAATCAGTTTTTCTTGCCATTCATTTTCCTATTTTGAGGGAATTGTGCAGACTTGGACCCAGAAGATGGAATGCGATGTGTGATACGAAACGTGCTCTTTTGCCTTCAGCAAGTGGCAGAATCTTCAGTGATTTCTTACCGTAATTAATATCAACAAGAGTAGTAATCACAACGAATATTATATTTCGTATTTCTTTGCATGCTTTTCAGTAGAGAAGATAGATTTTGATGTTCGCGTAGCTGGCAGAGACGTAGTGCTTTATTTTATAGAAAATTTACTTATTTGATGTCTTTTATCAAGCTTTATTTTGAAGCTTTCGAAATGTGGTGCTACAAAAGAATGTTGAAGATAAGGTGGGTAGATCACGTAACTAATGAGGAGGTATTGAATAGAATTGGGGAGAAGAGGAGTTTGTGGCACAACTTGACTAGAAGAAGGGATCGGTTGGTAGGACATGTTATGAGGCATCAAGGGATCACAAATTTAGCATTGGAGGGCAGCGTGGAGGGTAAAAATCGTAGAGGGAGACCAAGAGATGAATACACTAAGCAGATTCAGAAGGATGTAGGTTGCAGTAGGTACTGGGAGATGAAGAAGCTTGCACAGGATAGAGTAGCATGGAGAGCTGCATCAAACCAGTCTCAGGACTGAAGACCACAACAACAACAATGTCTTTTATCTGTGAGTTATTGTAGCATATTGGGTCCACATGCCTGCTGCACTGTGCAAACCATTTCGCTTCACACGTCTTTATGCTTGGTGAGATGTTTGGTGTGATCGCTTATGATTGTTATGCCGGAAAGAGCAGATAAGCAGTTGTTAGCATCCTACACAAACAGTGAATGGACATCGATTAGTTCCAATAAGTTGGACCTAAAGGAATTATGAATAAAGTTTAAACTGATTGTAAATCGCACTATGGAGAAGTAAGTGGATTAAGGACGGAAAAGACCCACCTGGTTGAATAACAAGTTTCGGAAAGTTCTGAGGAAAAAGAGATTGTTGAAATCTCGGTTCAGAAAACAACGCGGTAATGTCGACATATAAAAGTTTGTAGAAATTGATGTTCTATGAGGGGGTAGATCAGAGAAGCGACAACATTTTATACGATTATGGTGAACAGCAATCTGCGACATTTTGCTGGTGATGCCTTAGTAAGCGGGAAAGTGTCATGTTTGAGCGGTTATTGGAGCATAAAAGGGCACTTAAAATTTCTATTTGATATGATGAATGGCAACTTGTAAATGTAGAAAAACGGTCGTGCTAAGTTCGAATAAAGTGTTAATGGTGTACTACTTGACACATAAAACTTGATTAAAAAAATTGGCGTAATGTTGCAAATCGATGTGAAATGGAACAAGCACGTAAAGACGGTAGTAGGGAAGACGATTGATCGACTTCGGTTTCTTGAGAGAATTTGAGGAAAGTGTGGCTCGTCTACAATGGAGACAGCATACAGAACACCAGTGAGTACCATTCTTGAGTGCTGCTCAAGTGTTTGTAATACCCACGTGGTCGTATTAAAGGAAGACATTGAAGCAATTCAGAGGCGTGCGACTAGATTTGTTATCGGTGGGTTCGATTGGCACGCAAGTACTACGGAGATGCATCATAATCTCAAATGACGGTTCAAATGGCTCTGAGCGCTATGGGACTTAACTTCTTTGGTCATCAGTCCCCTAGAACTTAGAAATACTTAAACCTAACTAACCTAAAGACATCACACACATCCATGCCCGAGGCAGGATTCGAACCTGCGACCGTAGCGGTCACGCGGTTCCAGACTGAAGCGCCTAGAACCGCACGGCCACACTGGCCGGCAATCTCAAATGAAGATGATCTTTTCGTGAAACACTGTTGATAAAATATAGAAAGCCGGCATTTGTGGCTGACTACAGAACACTTCTACTGCCACCAATCTGTATTTCTCATAAGGATTGTGAAGACAAGGTATGATGAATTAGGGCTCGTACGGAGGTATGTAGACAGTAGTCTTTCCCTCGTTGCATTTGCTAGTGGGGAAGGAAAGGGAACCACTCATAGTGGTACGAGGTACCCTTCGCCATGCGCCTTACGGTGGCTTTCAAACCATGGATTTGGATGTAGATAAAATGCTTACTGTAAAGCAACTTCCCGAAATTTGCCTTAAGTGATTTAGGGGAAACAGTGAAATACTTAAGTCCGGATGGGCGGGCGGATATTTGACAGGCGTCCTCCAAAATGTGAATGCAGTGTACTATCGCAGCGCTTAGAGTTCGGTAAAATGAAAGCAACAGAAAGATTTTAAGTTTCTTGTACATCTGAGGATAACACCAGAAGTCATTAGGAAGCATGCAATTGCAAATGCGTCAGCCTTGAATCGATCATGGATATCTCTAAGATCTTCTTTATCACATTCTAATATTTTTGTAGTAATGATAACAATGTAAAGATGATTCAGTACAGCATTAATGCGGATACTGTAGTGGCGGGATACGCCTTTAATCAAAAGGTCGCTCAGAATATCTCTGCAGGGCGCATGCTCCACGGATTCCGAGCGAGTGTATACCAGCTGTGTGTTTCGCCTTCACGAGTGCCTGCACTGCTTCACTGTGACTGGAATGTAAGCTGTCTTGCTCATTTCAAAGTCTGTTGCAAAAACCTATCTCAAAGACCACGCACTTTTATATAGAAGGACGTCATGCTTAATTCCAGCATTGGACTTAAAGCGGAAGATGTTAAGTGATGCTGGAATGAAGTCAGCCCACAGAGGGCAAAAGAAAAAAGAAACAGAAAAAAAGAAAGGCAGCTGTAAATGCATCATAGCACGGACCTGTAGTATTCAAGTTTTTGTCATGAAGCCAGAGTCTTTATCTCTGGTTCTTTTCACTTCAGCTTGACCGTAAACACTTGACTTTTCTGCCGCTACCTCTGAATGAAAATATTTGTGCAACGGATGTCAGTGGCAACGGTGAGTCATTAAAACTCAGCTGCTGCTCGCACGCTGTTACTGATGTCCTTTTTGATGAGACGAAATAAATTTGTAGCTCTCTGAAAATTGTAATGAATATGGACTACACCGACAATATCTTTAAAATATTCAGAGATAGTTTCTTAGTTTTTCTTTTTAATTGTCTTACAGATTAATGTGAAACAGCCGTATTCAGCATGGAATGCTTCTAGGACTGTGGAAGGGAGTCTCTACGTTAAAGATATATCATTTAACTATACATTACAGGAAGATGTAGAGCAAGGTGGACTGCAACAGCAAACTGGGACAATGAGCGCCGAACTTTGTCTACAGTGATAATTGTAAGACTATAGATACGTTTCGTTCGCAAACACGACACACAGGCCATACAAACGAATTTAAAGAAAGAAAAAAGATTAGAGTTTGTCGTGCCGTCGACTACAAGGTCGTTGGAGACAGGGCTCATATTCGGACTGTGAACAGTGAAAGGACAGGGAAGGAAACTGACCACGTCCTATCAGAGGAACCATCCCTTTCTTTACCTTTAGAGATTTAGGGAAACCACGGAAAATCTAAATGCGGATGGCAGGATACGTATTCGAAGCGCCATCCTCGCGAATGCAAGTCCAGCATGCTAACTACTACGCCACCTCACTCGGTAAGACGATTTCAACCGTATTTGACGTAACAAACTCAACCACGTGCAGTTATTCGGCAACTTTTTTGTATTTGTTCTTAGACTTCATTCAGATTTTGAAAAGCATGTGGTTCTTGCAATACAATAAAGACAAAATTAAAAAAAAGATAGGCCTGCAGATAAATCCACCTTATGTTTTATAAATATCTCTATTGTGGTAATTGAAAGATTTGATGAATTAGTTGTTATAATACGATATGAAATTTTTCATCTGCGCGAGCTGAATACCGAGCGAGGTGGCGCAGTCGTTAGCACACTGGAATCGCATTTCGGGGGGGGGGGGGGGGGGGGAGGAGGGGAATCCATGTCTGGCCTTCATGATTTAGGGATTTAGGTTTTCCGTAATTTCCATAAATCGTGCCGGCCGGTGTGGCCGAGCGGTTCTAGGCGCGTCAGTTTGGAACCGTGAGACCGCTACGGTCGCAGGTTCGAATCCTGCCTCGGGCATGGATGTGTGTGATGTCCTTAGGTTAGTTAGGTTTAAGTAGTTCTAAGTTCTAGGGGACTGATGACCTCAGATGTTAAGTCCCATAGTGCTCAGAGCCATTTGAACCATTTGAACCCTAAATCGCTCCAGGCAAATCCTGGGATGGTTTCTTTGAAAGGGCACGGCCGATTTCCTTCCTCATCCTTGAATAAATACGAGCTGTGCTCCGTCTCCAACGACCTTGATGTTAACAGGACGTTAAACCCTAATCTTACTTCCTTCCTTCAAGTTGAATGGATGATAAAATGGTAACACCTTTCTTTGAAGAAGAGAAGTAAAATTTCGTTGCAGTTTGATATTTTCTAAAGCATTCTAGTGACAGTAATGACATGGTCGATAGCCGGCCGGAGTGGCCGTGCGGTTCTAGGCGCTACAGTCTGGAGCCGAGCAACCGCTACGGTCGCAGGTTCGAATCCTGCCTCGGGCATGGATGTGTGTGATGTCCTTAGTTAGGTTTAATTAGTTCTAAGTTCTAGGCGACTGATGACCTCAGAAGTTAAGTCGCATAGTGCTCAGAGCCATTTGAACCATTTTTTGACATGGTCGATACTTTTATTTTAGCTAATTCTTCTGAAGCTTCATACAGAATCCTAGGAAACAAATGTACAGGGTGTTTTATAATTAATAGGGAAAACTGACACATGTGAAATTATATTATAAGGGCCTATCAAAAAGTTTGTTTGAAGGCGTTACTGTCACTTTCATGCAACGTAGCGCATCTCCGATGCTGGTATAGAAACACCGACATGTAGGCAACAGATTAGTGTGCCATTCGTGTCTTTGCGGCGTGAGAGCTGTAAATGTGGAAACGTGTACTACGGCGACGTTATTACCAAATGCTCCCAAACAGGACCGACGTTTTTTATTTATTTCTTGGATGCCGTACGAAACACCAGTAGAAATCCATCGGAGAATGAAGAATATGTATTGGACAGTATGTCTGTCGAAAACCACCATTGTTGGAAGGTGGTCCATTGTTCGCAGGAACACTGGTGGTTATCCCATGCACCCTGACCGCAAATTTGTACATTAGTCTGGTGATTCAACCTGCTGTGCTGCCATTGATGAACAGCATTCCAGGGATTGTTTTCAGACGGGATAACTCTCGCCCCAATACCACTGTTGTAACATGATTTATAGAGTGACGACATGTTGCTTTGGTGTGTTCGATCATCAGATGTTTCGCCAGTCGAGCATATATGCGACATCACCGGACGACAACTCCAGCGTCATCCTCAAACAGCATTAAATTCTGCAGCTAAGATGGTGTCAAAAGTGTCCCTGCCTACAAGAAAATCGTCAAAAGCTCTTCATAACTTGGCTGAAGAGAGAATACATGTACCTACACTATCACAATCGAGGATCTGGCGTCGAGTGATCCAGAATAGAGAAGTGAAGAACCGGCTCAAAGAACTTATTGGTGAATAGGAATTCGGCTTGCATTTTTATCAGGTGAGCTACCTGAAGAATTCTGTGAGAACTCTAAATTTCGGAATTTTAGCTTGTGAAAGCGAATCAGCTTAGGATATCTTTACCAGGTTGCAGGCCGTCTTGGACGAATACAACGCACGGAGGAGTGTTAAAATGATTATTTCGGACACCGCAGCAGTCAACACGGGTCACTAAAGTGGTGTAGTTGCTACACTCCAGAGACTTTTGAGACAAAAACTTCCAGAAGGGCCTCGGTTTATAGGGTGTCAACATCATATTCTCGACCTGGTTCTACGGTACTTTATGGATTCCTTGTTCACGATAAAATCATGGTCACCCAGAATCAACTAAGAATTCATCCAAGATGTTTTTCCAACATATGAAGACGTGTAAGGAAGCTGTTCTGGCTCGGAAAAGACACCGACACATGGAAATCCAGGCTGGAGAGATGATTTCGAGTTTCTTTTTCAAATCAGTTCTATTAGTAGTAGAAAAAAATGTCCTCTAATGGAACGGCGGAAGCTACATTCACTTCACAGTGTAATGTGGAATTCACGGGCAATCTTTGCACTCATCGTTTATTTTCTCCTTCCAAAACGGAGAGATCAGCTAAAAACTACTTGACTTCATCGCAGATGTACAGGGTGAAATGTATTTAAACCGACAAACTCTGGGAGGTTATAGGGGATATCAAAACAAATTTTTTATCCTAATGTAATTTTTTCCTACGAGGATTATTTAAACCGGTGGAGCCGTGTTACGATCTTCAGTTGCAGGCAACTGCTGTCCACCAGTGTAGTAGTGCTTTGTCTCTGTTTACTAATGGAGCGATACACCTGGAGTGAGTACACTGATATGGTTGGTGCGTACTACGTAGCGCACCACAACGGACGAGCTGCACAGCGGATTTATCAACAACAATATCCTAATCGCCGTATCCCGGACCATACGACCTTTTGCTGCTGTGTACCAACGTCTGCGTGAGACCGGGTCATTTAGCAGATTACCTGGACAGGGACGCCGTCGCACGGTAAGAACGCTGCGATTTGAGGAAGCTGTCTTGCACCATGTGGAGCGGGATCCTTCAATCAGCACTCGTGCAATTGCACGTAACATGGGGACGAATCAGACGAATGTAAGAACAGTCCTTCGAGAGCAATTGTTACGTCCATTTCACTTACAGCGTGTTCACAACTTGGAACCAGTTGATTATCCACCCAGAGCACAGTTTTCGCTGTGGTACCTGGAACAGTGTGAAATGCATCCTACATTTCCATCCTCTATGTTGTTTACCGATGAAGCTAAGTTCGGGCGTGATGGAGTCTTCAACATGCACAATTCGCATGTTTGGAGTGAGGATAACTCACATGCCACAGTTACCTGCGCTCATCAAGTGCGGTTCTTCGTTAATGTGTGGGTCGCTGTTGTTGGGGACTGTTTAATTGGGCCGTATCTGCTACCTAGGCCATTAAATGGCAGGCACTATCACAATTTTTTCGCCAGAGAATTGCCAGAATTGCTGGAAGATGTCCCGCTCCCTACAAGACAACGCATGTGGTTCCAACATGACGGGGCGCCAGCACATTTCAGTCGTCGTGTGCGTCGATTCCTGGACCGACAGTTCCCAGAAACGTGGATTGGCAGAGATGGTCCTGTACCATGGCCTGCTCGATCCCCAGATATGTCACCTCCGGACTTTTTTGTGTGAGGAGAGATGCGCAACCTTGTTTACGCAACTCCTGTTGCATCAGAAGAGGATCTGGTTGCCCGGATAGTAGCAGCAGCAGGAACAATTCAGGATACTCCTGGAGTTTTTACCCGTGTCAGACAGACATGATCCGACGGTGTAACCTTTGTTTACGCGTCATTTTTGAAAGTCTACTGTAATTGAAATTGGGTTGTGTTAATGTGTTGTCTCTTGGTCATAAAAAATGGAAAAGTGTTTGTTGGTTCAATTAATTTCCCGACAGAGAAATCTCCCTCCACCGGTTTAAATAATCGTCATAGGAAAAAATGACATTAGGGAAAAATATCTGTTTTGATGTCCCCTACAACCTCCCAGAGATTGTCAGTTAAAATACTTTTCATCCTGTATAGGCAAAGGGATCGTTTTCAAATCAACACTATTTAGAGGACACATACGATGAGCTGCATGCT
This sequence comes from Schistocerca piceifrons, assembly GCF_021461385.2. Taxonomy (NCBI): domain Eukaryota; kingdom Metazoa; phylum Arthropoda; class Insecta; order Orthoptera; family Acrididae; genus Schistocerca; species Schistocerca piceifrons. Next base: position 417,074,476 of record NC_060149.1, on the reverse strand, counting down.
GCTGTGTCCAAACTGAAATGCCCTAAGACTTTAAAATCTTTTTCCACTCATTGGGAAAATGAACGGTCCGTGCTTGATGTGCCTCGCTCAGTTGTTGTGGCCGAGCATGCAGTAAAGCTGATGTAAAAGCTTCACAGCACTCGTAAAAGTGACAAATAACAGAAAGTTTATTAACAGTAATCCACAGATTTGAAACCTTCTTGTAGTTTATTGTGTGCTATATTTCATTTGCCAATGAAAGCTGTGTAAATTTGTTTTGGACATTCCCGTTTAATACAATATATCGTTAGGTGCGGGAGTTTTTTTCACAATTTAACAAAATGGACGAGATTTCTCAGAGTCTTAGGCAGAAGTTCATCGTTTGCAACCACAGACTTTTAAATTTGGAAAAAGTTGTAACTTAATATACGCAATCATTTGAGTCTCAGTTCACATTATAAGAGTGCACAAAACGCACAGGGAACGGACCTACCAAGTAATATCTTGTGTATCGTAGAGCCATTTGTAGACAATGACAAACTGGATACATCGGATTGTTTTATACGTAGGAATGTGGTACGTATGCAGGATCTCGGGCATGGATGTGTGTGATGTCCTTAGGTTAGTTAGGTTTAAGTAGTTCTAAGTTCTAGGGGACTGGTGACCTCAGATGTTAAGTCCCATAGTGCTCAGAACCACGTATGCAGGAAGTGAATGGAGAATATACGTATGATTCCAGTTAGCGTCGATAATTTCGGCGCCGAAGAGGAGGTTTTGGCAAAAGGGATACTAGTTGTCAGTTCGAACGTTTTAAATGAGAACGATTTAACAGGTCAAGCGTGGACCTCTGCCATAACCGAACTGTCAATACAACTGCATTAAACGAGTAAGTATAGAATTTTAACATGTTTATGTTGTTCTCACATGTTTGTAGGACATGTAAAGATGAAAAGGTACGTTTATGACGTACCTGAGAGTTCTTCCTGCAGGTAAATATTCGAAATGAAACTTGGAACAGGTAACAGGTTACGTCCAGCAACCAAAAATATAATTTAATCCAGTGATCCACCTGAAGATGAGAGTCTAAGCCCTTGAAACACGTCGTGGGAGAAAGTAAAACTGATTGACACAGATAATTGCTTTACTTTATCTTTTATCTCATAAATAACCGCAGGTCCCAAACCATAGTACAGCTGGGAGGACACAAGGTTAAAGAAACACTTCATGCAATGATCACACAAATTAAGGAGCACAATAAAACTTCGATAGTTGTGACAGCTGCAGATTCTCCTGTGCCTGCGTAAAACCAATTGTTCTCGCTTCTTTCATATATGAATCGGTAATTCTAGCACACACTTTCCCACCTGTGTGCTGTTATGGAAACGCTAAGGTCTCTGGACGAGTGCCCTAAAGTTTGTTGGTTGCATTGATTCTTGAAAGTCACTGTTTATGCGCTTCTGTGACAGCGGACGACACCTGGAAAAGACGTCTGGGATTTTCTTTCTCGGTCACAGTGTGTTATCTTGTAAGTTGTAATTCAGTTAGTCAATGGAGTATCGCTACCAGATAATGCGTAACTGTGTCCTCCTGCAGCTGATACAGCCATCGTCAAAATTCAGACTAAGTACCCTGAAAAATCGTAGCAACAAACTGTTTGATGAGTACACTAACCGAGTTCTTATTTCGATATCTGTTGCTCGATAATACAGAAAACTGCTCACTACGAATAACAGGGTCTGATCGCAACTCTTAGAAGAACTATGGAGGAAAACAATAAAAGATGGATCACATTTGAGAATGTTAAGGGAGCCGATGCTCAAGGTCTTTATTTTTCTGTAATGACTGCCTTTCGGTAACAGTGAGAGCTGTAAAATAACCAATACAGACTTACGTGGAGGTAAAAGGTGATTAGGTAGAAAGAAACGAACCGTATAGACGACAAGTTTTCAGTTCGAGGAGGTTATTACCATCAAACGATGGCAGTTATGGGGAGAGGAACGAAGCTTATTGTTTAACGAATTGCCGACATTTTTTTGAAATGGAACACAAGTTCTGGCTATGTAATGTTTCGGAAGCAAATGAGCCGTGTCCTTTCAAGGAACTATTCCGCCATTTATTTTTAGCGATTTACGAAAACCACTCGAAACGTGAATGTGGATCGTCGAAAGGGGATTTGTACCGCCGTCCTCACAAATGTGAGACCAGTGTTTACCACTGGGATATCCTGCAGTTATACGCGATAGCATGATATAGTAGCCTCCCATCAAGCTCCCACAGCCCGACGTTGTAATCGTAGCTTCAGTACATAAAAGACTCGATTTTATGTGGATAAAACTGTAATAACCTCTGATAGAATATTTTTTGTTGTTCAGAGTGAACATAAAAGCATCCCTGATCAGGTGAAATTTAACCAATAATTATCAGACACAACTGATTTAAGTGAGTCAGCTACACCATTCGACGTGAAAATATTTGTGGCCCGAAGATAACAATGCAGTTGTTTCTTAGCTGGCAGGTACGCTCTACAGGGAAACACATCCTTCAACGATTATGTCACCACGTCTGAATGTGCATTTTTCACTTCAGAAGTGGTTGTCTTCATAAAGTCTGGTAAGCTCTATAATGGCGTGAGTGGTGCATGTCTGTCATTGCTGCTTATGCATACGGTACTGTAAGGACTTTGGAATTGGAATATACACTCACGGAAAAAAAAATCGCAACACCAAGAAGGAGTTGTGCGACATAAACGAAGCTATGTAGGTGTTTTTCTACATCAGAAAGATGATGTCTATTCAGATTTCGCGCCGGCCGCGGTGGCCGAGCGGTTCTAGGCGCTCCAGTCCGTTTCCGCACAACTGCTACGGTCGCAGTTTCGAATCGTGCCTCGGGGATGGATGTGTGTGATGTCCTCAGGTTAGTTAGGTTGAAGTAGTTCTAAGTTCTAGGGGACTGATGACCTCAGATGTTAAGTCCCATAGTGCTCAGAGCCATTTTTGATTCAGATTTCGCGGCAGTCGCATAAGACCGGCGATAGTAGCGTCACTATGAGGATGTAAACCAAGTTTGCTTTAAATACAAGCCGTAACGATCGTGGGCGTTAGTTACTTTTGAGATTCGACGTGATCAGTTGATGTTAGTTAGGCGACAAAGACGTCTTATTAATACGGCACTGACAAGGAGAGGTCACCAGCGGTAGGATCGACTTTTTGAAACCATTTATGCGGTTATATAAGTTAATATCCCAGGTGAATGTTGGGCTCCATAAGGTTTCCTTTCTGTGCAGCGACTGTGGAATATAAAATTATAAGGAATGTAGAAACCAGTCGCGGAAACATAATTTATTTATCTTGTTGCAAATCGATTTCGACTGATATCAGTCATCATCGGTGCATTTTTCTAACCGATACATGCCATAAGTAGAAGTACTGTTCTTGGCAGATATCTATCATGATAGCATGCAAGCGCAGGAGAATGTCTCCCATAGCATAATACTGCTCCCACCAGCCTGCGTCCGTGGTGCGCTGCAAGTTTCGAGCTGCCGTTTACCTGACGATGTTGTTGGGTCAACATGTGAACACGTAGGGGTCTCTGCCGTGGAGTTCCATGTTCAATAACCTACGATGAATGGAGTGCTCCGAAACACTTGTCCGCGCACCAGCATTGTGCTCTTTCGGCAGTGAAGAATCGTGGACGTCCAACCATTTTTCGGCTAGTCGCAGTTTCACTCTCCGCTGTCCGTGTCTGCTCCTCTTATACACTTCTGTTACCAGCAACGCCACCAGGCAGCGTCCAACGTCGCGGTCACAATCGTTTTGGCCGATCAGTGTACGTTTCCATTTCTCTGCTGAAGTACATGCATCTGTCACACGAAAGTGTTACTACTTCGTCCAAAGCAATATCCGTAATCGTAATAAAATAAAAAAAAAACACCTCATGCCATAACAGACGAACCCACCACGTACGCACTATCCGCTATGTGGTTTTTGGAACTGTCTGACCAATCCAGAAAAAACATCATCGGGCAGGAGCTACCCTACAAAATGCGTTATAAGTGTACTTTTCTCACAGCCTTCTTCCCGTGGCAGCATCAGCCACAATCATTAGGACTATGATTTAGTGAAAGCTATCAGTAAATAAACAGTGTGTTACAATATTTCAGAATTCCACAAACAAGAATAGAATTTTACTGCTACCAAATGGTTTCCCCATCGGATTTCTTACAAATTCCCAGTCAAACCATCCGTCAGACCATTTATCCATGGTGCTGTTCGTCAGCTCCACAGAACCATTAATCCTTACGGTCAGTGCCTACACACCAGGACTCAATTGTTCATCGTTAATGCCCGTTATAGCACAATACAGACCACCAAGACATCGTAAATGTCTCATCCCCATAACTGCGCTCGCCCTAAGCACATAGCTGTGCAGCAGGTCTGGGCTACTGACTCACCAGTAGCGGAGAGATTGCTTTTAGAGTGCAACAATTCATTGGGCAGGACAGCGACATCATGTGCTTTGCCGTAGGCTGCAGCACGGCACGGCGGGCAGCTGGTGGAATTTTGGCTACCATGGCTGGGCACAGAGGCAGTGGTCAATGGATTATGACTCGGCAGCGGCGGTGGCCTTGGAACACGAGACTGTGTATGCATTACTTGCAATTAATCAGGGGTGGCTCGTTCTTAAGTGCCAGAGGGGTCTGGTTTCACCAGAAATTTTGTGACATAATTTTGTTTGGTGTATTTTTTCAGTATTGTATCAAACAGTTTTAGTATGACATGGCTTAGACGTAGTATGAGTGACACAGACCAGACGTAACCAGACCCAGTTTCCACTGCTCCGTTGCAGAGACACGATGTTACTCTGACTTGTCAGTAGCCGGGTCATTCGACCAGCCCCAGAGATCAGCGTTAGGTGGCCCACAGTCCCTCCACACCCCTGTTCGTAAAACTGCAGTCACAGTGACATGCCTAAGCTGTTTCCCTTACGGCTGTATTCACACGGGGTACTCAAGTCTCTGAGCGACTGAGATGCTCTGCAATCAAGAGACCTGGCATTTGTAATTAGGTGGACCACTCGGAAAGGAATACTACAGTTGCGGCGTCCCAGAGTCGCCGCGACGTGGATAGTATGCGATCTGACGTGCTACTCACCGAGTCTCCTAGTCTCTCAGTTGCATCCGTACCATTGGATTTCGCAATATGCGGACAAATGTTTAATTTGGAATTCGTAGAAGAAGTGGAGAAATATCTGGAACTATAAAATTACGAATGGAAACGGTATTAAAAGAAGAAGGTGATAGAGAGAACATAGAGCGAAATAGCCAAGGAGGTTAATCTATCAGGTAAGTAAGTTCATTATCAGTACCGTAATTAAAATTTTTAATGTAAAATAAATACCCCTTACTCACTATGATTTAAGATATATTTTATTGAAAAACTAATCAAAGATTTATAAGCACCCACTCTATAATAAATGTTATAAATACATAACTTAAACATTCTTAATTACGTATTAATACGTAAATAACACTGCACACAAATTCATTTATAAGTTTAACAGAAATATGCATTACACATAAAAAGTTGTGTAAACAAAGAAAGTTATAGTAGATCCCAATTATTGTCGTTGCAATACTTCCATTGCTATGAGAGAGGAGCACAAGATGTCAGAAAGTAGCTGGCTAAATAATTCATTACTTCATAAGCAGTAGAATGAGGATGCAGCGCAATGTCTTTCCTTGGCTATATTCCGACTGTTGGCGTTTCAGAGTTGTTTTATTGTAGTTCACAGCAACTGTATTCGATACCCTTATGTTTTCGAATGAAATTGTCCAGCATACACACAAGTAGCAGGCCAAACTATGTATGGCACCACTCTGCATTGTTGCCAAATTTATTCAAGATGGCGGATCCAAGATGGCGGCATTAGATGTGGCAACGTCGCAATGACGTCATTGCAGGAAGCTGGAATTTTGGCGGGAAATGGGTAAATTGGGCTACCTCCACTAACCTAACACCCTCGCCTCACAACCTCCCCAAGAAAATGGCAGGAAGTTAAAATTTCGGTGGGGAAAAAAGAGCACTTGGGCTACCTCCACGACTCAAGAAAATGTCGGGAAAAAAGGTCCACTAACCTAAGTCATCCAACCGACGCCTCTACCTTGGAATTGGCGGGGAAAGGACTCAGCCTGTGCTGAGCTGCTGCATAGGATGGATGTGAGTCTTTATTTTGCATGCAGTGTTTATTTAAACAATTTGAATTGTCATAGGCAGTAGTTCCACCCAGTGTGATCACCATGCAGTCCAGAGTCCAACTAACTTAGTACACAGTACTGCCAGCAGAGGGCACAGTCGTCCCATGGCAGTCTGTGGAAAATGGCGGGGAAAGGACTCAGCCTGTGTCCAGTTGAGGAGAGAAGAAGGAGTGTACTTTATTTATTTTGGGACAATTTAGTTAGGGAAGGATTTCACGTATTTTTTTATTACACTGATCCAAACACTCGTCCTGGCATGCTTGGGGTCACACTACATAGCCTACAGATATGCAAACTACTCGTAAATCACCAAAATAATGCATGTAAAATGCTCTGCAGACATGCTCACTAATTATAAACTGTCAAAATAATGCATTGCACAGCCCAAAGACTTGCAAACTACTCGTAAATCGCCGAAATAATCCATTGCACAGTCTACAGACACGAAAACAACTTGTAAATTGTGAAAATAATGCATGTAAAACCCTATGAATATGCGCTCACTAATTATAACTTGTCGAAATAATGCAATGCAGAGCCCACAGTTATGTTCACAAAATAATGCAACAGGCACGAAAACAACTCGCAAATTGTCAAAAAATAGTGCTTGTGTAACGCTATGCAAACACGCTCACAACGCTAAAACAGCCGAAAATAATGCAGTGCACAAACACTTAATGCACGTAAAGACCCTTTCGAACTAGCGTCAACTGCAACATATCAGCGAGCTGTTACCTACAGGGCTCCAAGGTATGCATGGCGGGCAGCGTGCTAATGCCGTCCCATACAGGAGACGACTCTGGGGCGCGCACGTGTCTATCGTTGCTGGCGCGATGTCTTTCTACCTGCGGTCCAGCGGAGACCTAATTGCCGAGCGACTCACCATCATAGTTGCAGATAAAAGGTTATCAGTGGTATACTGAGTCACAGGTCTGTGTAATTAAGGCCGGTATTACACTATCAAATTTCTTTGTCAAATATCTTTGTCCAATATCTTTGTCAAAGATATTTGATGGTGTAATAGGGAACTTTGTCAAATGTCGTCCAATATTTGATCAAATCTAGGGCCTCGCAGTAGATTTGATCAAAGAAGTCGCTTGTCTTCTGGTCACTGCAGTGTGACATGTTACCACATGGAGCACTAGCATCGCTGCATTCTGTCGTCTGTAGTGTTTTTATAAACATTGCGGGTAAATACAATTGGTGTGTGCCGACAACTACAAAATTAATAGAGATGTATGAAGCTGATGAGGCGCTATACAACGTGAGGCAAGCTGAATACAAAAATAGATTACGAAGATTGGAGACCTGACCTGACCTGACCTGACCTAACCTAACCTAACCTAGCCCTCTCCTGTAGCAAGGAATCGGAGTGTTACAGTGAGCCTGTCTTCTGCAGATGTAGCAGTTCTTAAGTGAATATTGTGCTTTGTGATATGAGGATGAGGATACACTTCATTGAGCACATACAGAAATGTATGCTTATCCATTCTTAAGTAATTGCTGTATGACTTGACGTCCTTCACTATAAGCTCACGTAACAAGTTTTGTTGAATGCTTTTATCGTGTCGTCGTAAAACCCGCGGCTTCACCCAGCTATATTTCCTTTTTTTCCCCCCGCCTCTCTTCCGCATATGCACACAGTGCAATTGTTGTACATGCAACTGCTGCGGTTAATAACAAGTTGTTGTTGTCAGCCATCTTGAACTTTGACGAAAAATATGATGACAGTGTAATACCCCTTCTAGCGCTACGTCAAAGATCTTTGTCAAATATATTTGACGGAATATTTGATCACATTTTTGATCAAATCTTTGACAAAGAAATTTGATAGTGTAATACCGGCCTAAGAGCCAAGTCTCCCTCTGAATGCTATAAAAATGTTTTGCAGTGCTTCCCAGAAAAGCACAGGGTGCATTGTTCCTAGTGGTCCTAACAGGACATAGGAGATGCGTCTAGCCGCGCAAGTGTTTACCGTGGCTGACACATAGCTTTTGGACTTGAGGGTCCAGCAGGGGGCTAATTATCAAGCGAGTGATGTTTGCATAGCGGCTCACCCTCGCAGGAGCAGCTAAAAGGCTGCCATTGTTATACTGACGCCACAGATCGCCATATTGCACTGACAGTTAAACCTTGCAAAAGTGGTCAACAGATTGTTAAATACGGGAAGACACTTCCTCAATTACACTGCTCTACTGTTTCGATATTTCTGTTATATTTGGCACCAAAATCTGCTGTATATGTCTCAAACTACATCTACATCTACGTGATTACTCGGCTATTCACAGTGAAGTGCCTGGCAGAGGGTTCAATGAACCACCAATGAACTAAGATACAGAGCTCCCGTTGAACGTTTTCCTGGCAGGAAATTGAAGTGAGACGAAATGATGTGTTATATGTCAGACACATTTGCCGTTTCTCTTATTATTGTATCAAATATTTTGAATAATTCTGGCTTAAACAGTTTCACTCCGGTCCTCAGTTGGCTGAAATCGGCTTAAATAGGAAGCCTCAAGTTAAATAGTAAATTATTTGCTTCAGCATCAGGAACACATGTGGAGCGTCTCCCTGCATCCATGACACCTATTGATAAAAGTGAGAACAGAGAGGGAAATTGCCATTATGTACTGACTGAATCCAGCAAAACTTTTTTTTCCTTTTTCGGATTTATTGGCTTTCGAAGGATGTCCATACAGCCATCTCAGCACAGGAAATGTTATTTTACGATTTGTTTCGACAGTTCATGGTAGACATTGTTTTAAGTTACCCACTGGTATGAACTGATATAGGCTTAACAAAGGACTGATTCGGCATAAAACAAGATTTGCAGTCAGAGTATACTAAACGAGTACACAAGACGAAAATGGAACAAAGGATACACAGTGGTAGTATACAACAAAAATCCTAGTGTTAACACAATAAGAAATTATAAATCGCCGTTGGTACACATGTGGAATATTCCCAGTTCACTCCATATTAATGACTATATATCTAAATTAACAATAAAATGTTGTTTATACATCCTGTAAGAATTGTTTCAAAAGCTGTGGATAGAGAATTGAGTATTTGTGCAGTCTATAAGTACCATCTAGTCAGAACAGGAGAACAGTTTACAAGATAGCAAATCTTCCCCAGTCGTGGCGGATTTCTCGCAAGCAGCCACAGCGAACTACCGATCCTTTACGTGACAGGTCGACAGCTTATTTTTCTTGTGGGTTCTGCGTGTTTGGACCCTCAGCAACGCTGCAGAGCGTATGAAAGGCCTGTCGCTGTCGTAAGTCCGGAACATCACTTTTCAAAAATAAATAATTCTGCGAATACTAATCTGGTCAGAGTTAATTACACAATTTCGAGGAATACCACCGCCGTAGACACAAATAAACGAATCTAGATTCTTAACTAGCTACATTTCTCGTTTGATGCACTTTGCTGGTCTTATAATAGCTTAGGCGGATGAAACTGTACAGAAAGATAATAAACGGCGAACATTAAAACAGTTTCAGACAAAATGAAGTACAATCAGGATTCTGATTCTTAAGCAGGGCTGTTGGCTCATTGCACTAACTCTCTACGGCGACATAGACAACGTTGCAGTATGCGTAGTATTTAATTTCAGACGTTTGCAACATTCACTGCAGCGAAAGCGAAATTTATTCCGCAGTAATATGCTCACAGCATATACAAACCTTATGCTATATCCCCCACAAATATACAGAAAAGGAAATATCTAATACATCAGTTCAGTAAAATCTTGATTACTTTCGTGAGCCTATCTTCCGATTTTACTAAACGAAACTGCTGTTCATGAGAAAGGAGACTGGCAAGTAAACTAATATTCGATTGTTTCTCTTAAAATATTTAAAGCACTGATCATTTTGAAGTTTATAAATTTCAAAGCTGATCTCCAAATCACCTTTACACATTCCTTAGACAGTTAAATGTGACTCTTATCTAGAAAACAACCACACGTCAAGGAAATAAACTAAGTTACCGAGGAAGTAGCAGACAAGATAGAGATTAAAATAAATTATGATAATCCACGGTTTTCCCATGTATTCTTGCTTATTCTCCTTACGTAACAAACAGCAATGATAACCGAATGTTCAAATATTTTAAAGTAACAAATAAAAGAAATGTAATCCAATAAAATCCTTTGTCATCACGGAGAAATTGAGGATAGAAGTACATGTTACTTGTTGTATTAAATGTATCAACAAGGAGAGTAAAACGAGGTAAAAAAAGTCGCTAGAATACCACTTTACTGTGCGGCTGGTCCCGGCGGAGGTTCGAGTCCTCCCTCGGGCATGGATATGTGTGTTTGTCCTTAGGATAATTTAGGTTAATTAGTGTGTAAACTTAGGGACTGATGACCTTAGCAGTTAAGTCCCATAAGATTTCACACACATTTCTGAACACCACTTTAAACAAGATCAGGGATGAGTGAGACTGGGGATTCGAAATAATAAAGCGCGCACGTATATGCAGTTTCCATGATAACACTTGGACACGTACAATGAAGAATGGCAGTAAAGTGAAGGCGTATCGGACAGCAGGATGGACAAACACCGGAGCAGGGAAGAGGGAAGAGATCAGCAACTTGAACTCACGGGATAAGGTATCAAATCTGAGAAAAAGAGATGCTAACCACTGTGATAACATTAGTCTATGAAATTTATTGATCTCAACGTTGAGGGTACAACTGTTATGTGAAGACATGAAAATTGCGACGTGGTTGCAACAATCAGCAAATCAACAGAAAGAGAGTTCCAAGAGCATCAACGATAATTGTTCGGTACACTCCCTTACATCTCTTGCTACCATTTCCTAGTGGGACGTCAATAATCGTCGAATGTGTGTTTAACTTTTGCGATTTTGTTGTTACATTAAGCTGGTAAGTTATGCGCACATGTATACCAGTTGTTGCTGGTTCCTAGCACACTCAAGCTTGTTGAAAACAGGGATCCTGAGCTCTCCTCATAGACTGCTCATGTATCTGGACCTGCTAACTAATTGTTACAGTGTTACTACGAGGGGCGTTCAGTAAATAATGCAACACTTTTTTTGTCAGTCAATTTCGGTTGAAAAAATGCGGAATTTGTTGTGGGACATGGTGGCATATTCCCACTTCAGTCCCCATAGTTTCATGAAGTTTCTATAGGTGACGGCACTATACGTAGCTTTGAAAATGGAGTCTGTAACGGACCTGTGTTCCAAGTAAAGAGCTGTCATTGCGTTTCTTTTGGCGGAAAACAAGAGCATCGCAGATATTCATAGGCGCTTGCATAATGTCTACGAAGACATGGCGGTGAACAAGAGCGGTGACTCGTTAGGTAGGGCGTCTGTCATCATCGAAACAAGGTCGTGCAAACCTGTCCGATCTCCCGAATGCGGACACACAGCTGTGAGTCCTACAATATCGGACATCAGCGTGTTCGTCGTCACAAAAATGCAGATGAACTCCTTGATAACGCAAGGTCTCACACAAGTCTGTGCACCCGAGAGCAGCCCACAAATCGTCATTGGACTGTTTTTCCTCATCCACCCAACTGCCCGGGTTTCGCAGCTTCCGACATCCACCTGTTTGGCCCAGTGAAGGATGCACTCTACGCCAAGCAGTACGTGGATGATGTTAAGATTTTTGATGCAACAAGACGTCGACCAGTAGAGTGGTACCATGCCAGCATAGAGGCCATACCAGTAAGGTGGCGTAAGGCCGTCGCATCGAACGGAGGTTATGTTGAAAAATAGGGTTTTGTAGCCCAAAGAATGCGGAATAATGAATTATATGGATATTGGAATCTCGAATAAAACCAACCTGATTTCAGAAAAAATGTGTTGCATTAGTTATTGATCTCCACTTGTAGTATGAAAACTGGTCAACAGCAAATTCATTTGAGGCAGAACAATAGTTTAGATATCTGAAACACACTAACAAGAAAATCTTACAATCAATAGGGAAAGAGTCGATCAAGTACGTAAATTTAAATATCTCGGAACAATTGTAAATGAGGAGATTGAAAGCTCAGAAGAAATTAAATCGAGAATAGGACAGGCCAGAAGTATCTTTAATAAGATGAAAAATGCATTCTGTTCGAGAGACATTTGTTTAAACACAAAAATGAGGTTGCTAAGATGCTATGTATTCTCAAAATTATTATACGGAATGGAAGCGTGGACATTGAAAAAGAAGGACATGAACAGTTTAGAAGCTTTTGAAATGTGGGCATATAGAAGAATACTTAGAATTAGTTGGGTGTCGAGGATTACTAATCAAGATGTCCTAAGAAGAATGGGAAAGGAAAAAGAATTAATTAAAATTATTAAAGTAAGGAAGCTACAATATTTAGGCCATGTTATTAGGGGAGTAAATTACAAAATATTGCAAATAATACTAGAAGGGAAAATTTGTGGGAAGAGAACGAGGGGTAGAAGACGGACATCCTGGATTGACAATTTAAAAAATTGGTACAACTGTTCAACGTCAGAACTCCTTAGATCAGCCAAATCAAGATCAGAAATTGCCATGATGACAGCCAACCTTCTTAGAGGAGACGGCACATGAAGAAGAAGAATAGTTTAGCTGTGGAACGGTAGTAAGAGATCAGTGCCAGATTGCTGTAGGAACTATTTCGTGTCAACCTGAAGTGTTTTAAGAACAAATTACCTGGAATATATTTCGTTACATCTTAGATGTGTGGAAGTCAGGCGGTGCCATGTCTGGAGCATACACTGAATGTTCCAATACTTCCTCAGTTCTCTCATTGTGAAAGAACTTTGGTGTGAATATGTGTGGTCCTGATGAATGGCGATTTTTTTTTTTTTTCAATTTTACAATCCATGTCTTTACTCTTGTATTTTCATCAGTATGCTTTAGATGACGTTCTTAACATTCAAAAGACATCATTTAAGCCTTTACAAGAATTAGGAACTTAAACACGCCGTATTAACGTTGCACATTAACGTTTAATTGATATTTTGCAGTGAACAGGCTTGCAGCTTTCTAGGCCATCAGACAACTTAAGGCTGAGCAGACAGTCCACACAACGGTAGCGAGATCTTGTATATAGATAAATAATCTTCAAATAGCGACACAGCTTTGGAAATAACAGCCTCTGTAAATCTAGAAGTTCTCAATAATGTTATGTAGATAGTCCGTCCAGTTTTAAGTTGTCTGATTATGACTTAGAAAGCCGAAAGCCGGTTCACAGCAAAGCATAAAATATATGTTATTGTAGAACATTACCATTGTGTGTTACAGCTTTTGCCAATGTTCTTCCAACAGGCTACCGACAGTATATTACATAAACCTTACAAAGTAATATGTCTGGAAAATCTGTTCGTCATAAAAAAATCGATTTCACCTCTTTCGTTTAGATTTCTTTTTGTTTCTGATATGAGCTGGTAGACACTCTTTACGCCGTTACAAATCGACACAACAAATAGTTGGATCCTTTTTCAAACTGTCCAGAAACTTACTGAAAAATTCGTGTTTGCCCTTTCTTTTTGTCATCATTCAACAAACGCAGCGGACGCGTTGTCCAGAGCTTTCAAATAGTTAATGAATGGCTTAAAATGTACTTCAGTCTTTCTTTTGACAGTCTTTCAGCGTCAACTGTTTCCTTACGGCATCGTGTTGGAGTCCATCTTTTCAACGAAACTCACGACTTTTTTTCAATAACCTCATAAGGGGAGACATATTTCGAACGCAATACGAAGCAAATAATTTGCAGGTCAAGGTTACACTTGACTTATCCCATGTTGCGACGGGAAAAGAAATATCGTGCAGCTGGTAGCCCTGGCACCGCGGTATGCGCTCACGCGCGCCTGGTGTGGATACAGCGTTTCCTGCTGCGGCGGGCGTTTCCTGTTTACCGAGTGGATCCTCTCCAGGGAGAGGCCAGGGGCTGCCACAGACAAGGCGCTCCGCCTGCCCGCGCGCGCCTCTGCCCAACAATATTACCTCCATCTTTCTGCAATCGAGGTCTCGGTTTGCTCTTTTAGCATAAGAAGCTATATGGGCTACTTGCGCGCTCCCGTACGTTTAGAGGGCTACATTATTAGGCATTGCTATAAACCGCAACAAGTCAATTATGTTTTATCCTGCCGTCCCTAGCTACCTTCGAGTGCATAACCATTCACCTTCATATGGATGAAATAAGTATTTTCAGAAAGACTTGTTGTATAGCTCACACAATGTCGCTGTTTGGCGTAACTGAGAAGACGAGCGACGGTGAAGCAAACATTAGCGCCTTGGATCTGCACTAAAACCTTCACAAAAAGGACTTAACGTCCAAAAGATCCGAAAATCTGAAATCTTCGCATAAATGGTTCGGAGCATACGGAAATATCGGTAGGTGTCTCCCCAAACATGTTTCCTGAATAAGTGTGTCACGTGGATACGAACAGAGTGGTTTCGTTAGTTGTTGGTGAGCATATTTCTCCTGTCATGTGTCCATGAGTTTCTAGTTTTAGGACTGCTGATCTGAAAGAGCAACTTGTCTGTATGTAGTTTTCTTTCACGAATACGAAATCTCATTGCCTGAGTTTATAAGAAGTACGATGCAATATTCCTTCGGACACGCATCGTGCGTCTTAATAACACGGGTACTGCGATTTCGTATTTCGCCAATACCAGACCCTCAACTCTCAATAAATATGTCCTTCCTAGATGGGAATATACGTAACATAAGAGTGTAGGTTGTGACACAAAGTTGACGACATGTGGAAGTTTGGGTGTGGCTATGATTCGTGTTCGGGTAGCCGAAGCAGTGAAGGCGGCGGCTCGCGTGGGAAATCCGGGTTCGTGCCCCGGTTCGAAAAAAATTTTTGCTTTCGTCATTCTAATTTAAAACCCAACGTTGTTATATCCCAAACTGCCAGTACATTTCCTGTAGTTTTGTTCCAATCTAGGAAAAACCGCTGCATGAATTTACCAAATTTCGAAAAATGTTGAAGTACGCTATGGGAGACAGCACTTCAGGTCAGACACAGGCTTACGACTGGTATAAGCAGTTCAAAAGCAGGCAAATATCGACGGATGGCGACCGTTCCGGTTGGCTGCCAACTGCCATAAGACCACAAAATATTCAGAAAGCGAGTAATATCATTCTGCAAGACTGTGGAGAGGTCATCTAGGATATCTGCAACACGACCGATCTGTGGCTAAGTTATGGTAGATGTGAAGGTATTCTCTCAGGAAAACTGAATACGAGAAATATTGCGACGAAGTTTGTTCCATGACTGCATTAAGACGATCAGAGGCAAGAGGGCTTAGAAGGCTACAGGGAACTTAAACAACTGTTTCAAAATGATCCAAACTTTCTTTCAAAAGGTATCACTGACGACGAATGTTGGGTAATTGCTATGACCTTGAAACTAACCAGCTATCGTCACGTCCTTCTTCGACAAAAAATAGCTCGACAGTCAAAAGTAACTTGTAACTCTTAATGAACTGTTTTTTGTGATTGACAGAATTGTTCGTAAAGAGTCCGTCCCTCCTGGTCAGACAGTCACTTATGAATGCTGCCGCGATGTTTGGAAATTTGTGGTAGGGTCTTATGGGACCAAACTGCTGAGGTCATCGGTCCCTAAGCCTACACACTACTTAGTCTAACTTAAACTAACTTACACTATGGACAACACACACACCCATGGCCGAGGGAGGACTCGAACCTCCGACGGGCGGAGGGTGGAGCCGCACGGACCGTGACAAGGCGCCTGAGACTGCGCGGCTACCCCGTGCGGCTGTGTCGCGAAAAATGGTACAAATGGCTCGAAGTACTATGGGACTTAACATCTGAGGTCATCAGTCCCCTAGACTTAGAACTACTTAAACCTAACTAACCTAAGAACAACACACACATTCATGCCCGAGGCAGGATTCGATCCTGCGACTGTAGCAGCAGCGCGGTTCCGGACTGAAGCGCCTAGAACCGCTCGGCCAAAGTGGCCGGCTGTTGTGTCGCGATGTTTTAAGACATTTGAGTGAGGACAAGAGGAGATAACATATACACAAGTGATAAACGAACGACTGGATTCTCCACTACTACAATCAACGATCGCATAAGGTCTACATTAGCCAAGAATTTTTGACCAAAAACGAGATAACAGCTGTTCCTCACCCTACATACTCACCGAACTTTGCACCGTCTGACTTCATCCTCATCCTCATGATGAAAATCAAGTCGAAACGTAGAAGCTGTGAGATAATAGAGGAGATTAAAGCAGAATCATGAGGGTACTAAGCACCCTAACAAAGAAAGACTTCCACGATGCATTTCAGTAGCGGCAGAAACATTTGAATCGATGAACTTGCTCCCAATGCGACTAATTTTGAGCTTGCAGCATTGTTTCATTTTTATGCCACCGTGTCGTGTTTATTTTATTGAAAGTACTTGACTTGTTTGCTCGGGAGTAAGGGCTTGGATTTTTCTCGTTCGGAAGATGCACTCCTAGTATGGTGCCTAGGTCCTATTTGTCAACAAAAGGTGTTCCGTGAGTCTCACAAGGGAACCTCCCCATCGCACCCCCCCTCAGATTTATCTGTAAGTTGGCACAGTGGATAGGTCTTGAAAAACTGAACACAGATCAATCGAGAAAACAGGAAGAAGTTCTGTGGAACTATGAAAAAAATAAACAAAATATACAAACTGAGTAGTCCATGCGCATCATAGGCAACATCAAGGACACCGTAAGCTTAGGTGCGCCGTGGTCCCGTGGTTAGTGTGAACAACTGCTGAACGAGAGGTCCTTGGTTCAAGTCTTCCCTCGAATGAGAAGTTTACTTTTTTTATTTTCGCAAAGTTATGATCTGTCCGTTCGTTCATTGACGTCTCTGTTCACTGTAATAAGTTTAGTGTCTGTGTTTTGCGACCGCACCGCAAAACCGTGCGATTAGTAGACGAAAGGACGTGCCTCTCCAATGGGAACCGAAAACATTTGATCGCAAGGTCCTAGGTCAACCGATTCCTCCACAGGAAAACACGTCTGATATATTCTATACGACACTGGTGACGCCGTGTGCGTCACATGATAGGAATATGTTGTCGACCCACCTAACTTCTACACTTGTCGAATGGGTAAAAAGATTCTTCTACCTTGCCCGATTTAGGTTTTCTTGTGGATGTGATAATCACTCCCAAAAAAGTGATGAAAACATAAGGGTTTGTCACATAAACTGCAACAAATGAATGCAACAGTTTCACAGGCACACAGTTTTCCCTGAGCTCTGTCAAAACATCTGTTTTTAATGTTTTCAAGTTTTTCCGTCTGTAGACCGTCAAATCCTGCATATGTCCAAACAAATCTGAACATGTCCTGGAATTTTGGAGAGCGAAGTTGATTATGTGTGAGTGCCTGAACTTTGATAATTGTCTGAAAATAAAAAATTAAAATTTTCACCCGAGGGAAGAATCGAACCAAGGACCTCTCGTTCCATAGCTACTCACGCTAACTACGGGACCACGGCACACCTAAGCCCATATACTCCAAAATGTTACATATCTTGCACATGGACTACTCAGTTTGTATATTTTGCTTATTTTTTTCATAGTTCCACACAACTTCTTCCTGTTTTCTCGATTGATCTGTGTTCAGCTTTTCAAGACCTATCCACTGTGCAAACTTATAACTAAATCTGAGGGGGTGCGATGAGGAGGTTCCCTTGTCAGTAGGAGGGGCGAGCATTCGCAGGGAGTTTAGCAGTTTTGTGGAAGTGAGGCCACTGCCCATTCCGTGCTTTTGTTGGCTAGAGCCGGCACCTGTCCTCGCTGAGGGCCACTACAGCCGTCCCCACATAACAACTGAGCATCAATCTGGGCCATTTCTGTACCGACATCGAAGGATGGGACTTGGTGGCGTCAGCTGAGCAGCGTGAGAAAGTCGGTGGCTTTTGCTACAAAATTTTGGTGTATCGAATCGAACGAGTCGCCCACGCCACTGTACTTGTCACGAAGAGGTTGACAATCGGTAGGACACTGCTCCAGGCCATTACCGATCTCTTATTCGTTGATGTATTTTGTACACCAGGAGTGGGTGGTTTCTGCCACATTCCACTGTTTCTTTTTGTGAAATGAGCGATTTTGTTATTCGGCACATTGGCAACAACACTGAGTCTTCCTCTCCATGTGTAGCTTTTTTTTTTTTTTTTTAAGTTGGGACGGAGGGAGAGAAGGAATTTTCAAGGCTCTTCAGCTCCTGGCTGCCGTCTGTTGCTAACTGGCACATCCTAGCTGATTTTAGGGAAATGAAAGTATCACAGTTGCAGTAGTGAAGTACATATTCTGGGGAACTTGCAACATAGGTTTTCTGCCATGCAACTTCTGTTGTCTTTTTGAATACAATTTTTGGTCTCTTTTTCTCTCGTGATCTTTGAATTCGTTAGCTGTCATTTCTATTGAGATTTTAGAGAACTTCAAACTTGACTTAGATTTCAAGATCTCTTATATGTCCTGCAATTTTTCCATGGTTAAGCTATCCACAAGTAAGTGCTGTTCACGTTATTTGCTCCCCTCACTGTAACGGTGTTCTTCTTGCGTATAGTGGACAACACAACGAACAGCTGCTCGGTGTTAATGAGAGACGCCTGCGTTCTGGTCCTAGAATGGCAAGTTGGACCCTACCGACCGTTGTGTTATGTTAGAGCAATAGCGTCATTGGATGCGGCATGAAGGGACCTGCGGTCAACACACCACTCTCCCACTCATTATCGGGTTTATTGACCTTGGAACCGCTACTAATTGGTCAACTAGCACATCTGTTGACCTCACGAGGCCGAGTGGGCTCCGTTCCAGTCCTCCCACCAGAGAAAAATCCTTGGCAGAACCAGGAATCGATCCCAGCTCCCCCATATGGGAGTCAGCCGTGGTGGCCACTCATCTACGGGTATGCCAACTTTTAACCTAATGTTGCAGAATAAGACGTAACAGTTTTAATTAATATACATTGGGAACTCTTTGTCAACTGGAAGTTGAAAACTGATTTTCTTTACTTCAATAAACAAATTGAGGCAGATTTCTCTGTGACAATGTGCTGAGGAAACACGCGTATCAGTGTTACCGTACAACAGTCACCACTAGTTTTACATATTGTTTAGGGGTTGTGAAAGATTATAGGTTTTAAATAAAAGATGTACGACGATAGTTAATGGTTGTATTTATGGTACTAATCCGTAAAGTACTGTTCTGCTGCCACGGAGTTCTGTATGATTTGTAATGGATAAAATTAAGAGAATATAATCCTGCATGATAAAATGTTCCCGCTAACAGTCGATTGAATCATGTCTGTAACAAATAATATTGTTCTTATTCACAGTTTTAGCGTTGTGCATAATCTTTACTGTTCCATTGCTAATGAGAAACAAATAGTCACACCAAATGTACGCAACCAATAGCCGCCGTAACCAGTAGTAGCCGGTCATAGATTTCACGTACGTGCATGAACTCCACGAATTTCAGTATCGTTTTTCTACAAGTAATGTTCCCGTTGGGTTGTTCACTACTGATAAGGAAGGCCATCAGAGACGGGGCACAAACTCAACCTAGGAAGAATAGTGAAGGAAGTCGGTCGGGTCCTTTTTAAAAGGACAATTCCGGAATTTGCATTACGCGATTTACAGAAGCCACATGAAACCTACCTCTGAACGGGATTCCTGGGATTTGAACTGTCATTCTACACCAGGCCGCTTAGCGCCATCCCGTCGTTTTCTCCGCGTACCATTTACCCTTCTTTGTTAAACGGTTTTTCCGTTCCACATAAATTTCTTTCTGGTAGTTTCGAGGCTGAATAAATCAATACCAAACCAAAATATTTGTGAACCGGAAAGACGCGAATGTACATCAATTACTTTACGAATTTAGTGAAATTATTGTACAATTAAAGTAACTGCATATCTAAGCCATGGCACTGAATTAATTGTAACACTTGCATTGCTTGTCGATGGTGACGGTACTTACCTCACAGCCAGAAACAATATTAAACGAAACTTCATTAAATTTTAATTTGACATGAGATGTTTGGTTTATTACACAACACTATCAATCCAGTGACGGTTTCTCACGACTCCCTAATGCAGCTTGAAGCACCCTCAAGGGATCTAAAGCAAAGTAAAAGTAATACTTACGCAATTTAGGTTTTTACGATGATATGGTGTCCCAGTATTGCTTGCAATACTGTGTATTATACTGTGGTCATAGCTATAAGCTACTGGTAGCTGAAGTTTCGCCTGCCACTGTCAGACACACATCAGAGGTTTTGAGATAAGATGACAAAACTTTGCAACTGTTTTAAATGACAGTTCAATCGACGTAACTGTCCTTCATAGGGAGCTAGTGAAACTTAGCAATTCCACGCCCCATTTGCACAAACAATGCCTTGTACATATAGGCGCTGTACCCAACTGTCAGTGTCCCTTCTGTGAATTATGTTCTAACTGCAAGTTAATTAGTATCTAAAAATTTCGTAGTGGAAGATGGAAGAGTGGCGAGAAACTTTACGGTAGGACATTATTTCTTGATAGCTGATAGTAGATAAGTGCTTCGAAGAAATATCTCCAGCGCTGGGAGCAGCCTCTCTACCATATTCATATGGTTCAGATATTATTATTATAGTATAGCCAGTCTCGAGGACCACGTTCACTTAGATTGATCTTCAGCACTGGTCGCGGCAGAGAGTGATGCCGTAGTATCAATATTAGTGCAGCATAATCAGCCGTGTCATACAACTAGACACGGAAATTACAGCAGTTAATGTCAACTATTCGCCTAGATGCAAATATATTCGTTTTAATGATCAAATATGTTTCAGCAACTTTGTGTCATCATCAGTGTGTACTTTCCATTCTAGTCTGAAGTGCAAATACATTTTCATTGCAAAGAAAATTAGGTCTCAAAGTCTTTTGCGTCTGTTATGATTGTTACCTTTTTCTCTAGAATTTTATGGTCTGTGCGATCTTTTTTACATTATTCTATAGCTTGTCATCTAACACCAAATGTTATTGTGAGGTGGAGATTAATAAATCAAAGAATTACCGAAATATCTTTCGGACTTAAAAAAGACAGTTGTTTGAATAATAGTCATTCCTGAATTCCCATAATTTACTCTTCAATTGTTGCCGCTTTTAAAACTCAAACTTCAAACAATTATGAGAAACAGAAACTAGTCTGCGTTGAAATTAACATTTTCCTGCAAGGTCACTGTGAAGTGGGAAAATTTTTTTCCTATGAATGTCATACTCTTTGAGAGAAGAGAAATTCGCACAGCGTGCCATGTGATGCACGGAAATGTCAAAAATAATGCCGAATGTATCGCTTCTCACTACGTGAACAGCATTTTTCTTCGTGGGTACCATATCCCTTGACACAGGAGCATATCGAGTCTTACTGTGCAAAGAAATACTCGAAAAATTCCAAAGTCGGATATCTCGTTACGTGAATAGTATTTTCGAATTCCCTAGTACATACAAAAGAGAACGGTTAAGGATTTTCTTTATTTAAGGGGCGTCTTGAAATTTACACCATTCGGCTCTTGAAAAACAGTGAGAGGAAAATTCAACAACGTCCACCTCACGCCACAAAAACGCTTAAAACTAACAAAGGCCTAGACCATATAATTGATTATTTTAATTGGACGAGGGACGACATGCTCGCTTATGTGGACTTGTAGTTAGTGTTACTGTCTACTGAACTACTGACAGGTTTTGGTTATGATTATCTCTGATCATTTCGAATATTCGTATGGTGTAATGATCAGACACGGGGTTCACTCAACCACAGGAAGCCAACTGAGAAGAAGCATTAACAGGCGGCGGTTTTCGTCTGTCTGAGACACTTTCTAGTTTGGATTAATAGAAAAGATAGAGAACAGCAATTCTCTTCGTGACGGTTTCGTATAAACGAGAGAACGTTTTGGAGACAACATATTTCAGTGGATGACACTGAAAGAGAGACGTGCATCACATGGAGATTTATTGTTAAAATTCCGTTCCATGAAGAGCCTGACAACATATTGCTTCCTCCTTAGTATGTCGAGCGAAATGACAACGACGAGAAAATGAGAGAAATTAGAGCTGATGCAGAGGCTTACCGTTCTTCCCACGCACCATTCCATAATGCAACCACACACCGTAAGGTGGCTTGCATAGCTCTCTGCTCTGAAGCTCCTCTTCCTCCTCCTTCTCTTATTCTTCCTCCCCCACCTCCGCCGGGAAAGCTCACACAAGCAAACCGCGGTATACTGAATCCCGCAACATTAAAATTTATAATCGATCGATTTATTTCAGTCGAAGGATTGTAAATTTTAAACTTGAGACCAAGGTCTTAAATAGAAAATCTGCCAGCCGTATTAGCAGAAAACGTCATTTTGCTGTCGCTCATTATGCATAGCTATGTGGTTTGCCATACATGCTTGAATATAGTTTTCAGACTGAAATGAATATCAGTTACCACTGCAATATGTGGTACTCAGAAACGCGTTGTCCAACAGAGTGCGAGATAACCGTGCAGAAACCGTGGAGAAATAAACAACATTCTTCACCGGAGTTGTAATAATGTGACTGTGTCGTTTAAAGCCGGGTATACACTAAAGACAAACAAGTGTTTATTGTGACAAACGTTATACTTTAAAGAGGAATGAGAGTACTCCTATAAACGTCATTCTGATTGTGAAGGTTTACCATCAATATTTCGGAATAATATGTTTTTTTTTCTTTTTGCAAACAATCGAAATTTTGTTTCGCCAAATTCATTTCGTGGAGTACGTTTAGACTCCTACAAGTTTTTTTCTCTTTGTGGAGCTATTAATGTTGCACAGAATAATCAATATTTCGCAATACTTACACCAACGTTCATATTCGACAAACCGCTGTGAAGTCCATAGGAGAGGGTACATCCCATGATAATAGTTATTAAAGCTTCTTCCTATTCCATTCACGTATGGAGCGTGGGAATAATGATATCTCTGTGCATCCTAAAAATTGTATAATCTTCCTAATCTTGTCTTCGCTATCCGCACGATAGCGATATGTAGGGAGTCTAACATATATCCAGATTCATCACTTAAAGTTAGTTCCTAAAATTTTGTAAGTGGGCTTTGGATAGTTTGCATCTGTCTTCAAATATCTGCCATTTCTGTTTAGTCTGCATATCTGTAACACCATCCCGCGGGTCGAACAAATCTGTGATCATTCATGTTGACCTTATTTTTATAAGTTCAGTATCCCTTGTTAGTTCTTCAAATGGCTCTAAGCACTATGGGACTTCTGAGGTCTTCAGTCCCCCAGACTTAGAACTACTTAAACCTAACTAACCTAAGGACATCACACACATCCATGCCCGAGGCAGGATTCGAACCTGCGACCGTAGCAGCAGCGTGGGTCCGGACTGAAGCGCCTAGAACCGCACGGTCACAGCGGCCGGCTGTTAGTCTATTTGGCACTTTGTCAGAACACTTGAGCAATATTCTAGGTTTTGTAAGCAGTCTCCTAATTCACTGAGGAAAAAGTAACAATGTGAGCAGCAACATTTAATTTTTGGCTTTCTAATGTGAATCGTTTTCATATTCAGCAAAAAATGACAGCTCTGTCGGACAGTTTGCTAATTTATGTTGCCACAAATATTTCCATTATAATGATGTTTTAATCCACTGTAGCTACCCACTGGTGAGCTCTTTTCTGCATCTGTCATGTGTCTCATAATTGATGCACGCCATTGGCCGGCTGAAGTGGCCGTGCGGTTCTAGGCGCTGCAGTCTGGAACCGCGAGACCGCTACGGTCGCAGATTCGAATCCTGCATCGGGCATGGATGTGTGTGATGTCCTTAGGTTAGTTAGGTTTAACTAGTTCTAAGTTCTAGGGGACTAATGACCTGAGAAGTTGAGTCCCATAGTGCTCAGAGCCATTTGATGTATGCCATCTTTTGCTCGTGTAGGTACGTGAATACATTACGGTGC
Source organism: Schistocerca piceifrons (assembly GCF_021461385.2). NCBI lineage: Eukaryota > Metazoa > Arthropoda > Insecta > Orthoptera > Acrididae > Schistocerca > Schistocerca piceifrons. Next base: position 417,050,300 of record NC_060149.1, on the reverse strand, counting down.
ACGGATTTACTAACTGAATATTGTGCACACACTGTTAGTACTTTTTAGTCACTAAGTTATTATCATTAGACTAGCAGGCCGTATTTCTCCCAGTCTGAAAACACAAGATGGCTGTAATTTAGCCGCGCGGGATTAGCCGAGCGGTCTTAGGTGATGCAGTCATGGACTGTGCGGCTGGTCCCGCCGGAGGTTCGAGTCCTCCCTCGGGCATGGGTGTGTGTGTTTGTCCTTAGGTTAATTTCGGTTAAGTAGTGTGTAAGCTTAGGGAATGATGACCTTAGCAGTTAAGCCCCATAAGATTTCACACACTTTTGAACATTTTTTGCTGTCATTTAAAAATATTTTTCTGTTCAATTAGTCTAACCGACACAGTGAAAAATATCAGTATTAACACAGTAATATGTGAAATATACCGCCAGTAAAGGAATTAGTATCAAATCAGCTGGCTGACTTCAATTCAGAGCAACATTATGTTAAGAGATTACGTTGATGACGTGCTAACTTAGACGCCAAAACAGGCCACAGAAGTCGATGAGCAATCATATGGCACTGTATCAACAATAGGTACGCAGTATTCATGTGCGTCGCCAGTGACTCACCGCTTGTCGTGGCACGAATTCCACCGCCTTGTGCAATGTGTACCTAGCGGTGACAAGGAGACACGATAAGTCACTACAGACCAGCGTCGTTCACTGGAATACTCGTAGAATGTATGGATTCCTATAAGAAATTGATTTTCTTTTCCGGAGCTCGCTTCTCTCTCAAATAATTTTTTAATTGTTTTACACTAACAATATTGATGCGTATGTTGTTTTATCAGTATGTCTATTTGTCCTCTTGTTTTGTGCGTTGATTTCGAAAGGCTGATAGTTTATTTAGAGCGAGACTGGGAGATCTAAATGTATTTATGTTATTTTAGTCATCACAAACGCCACAAAGAGGATAACGCAAGAAGGACTCATTTAGTACCGGGCGTGGGAGAAGGGAATGAACAAGCTATGGAGGTCTGTCATTACCTACGTTAAACTGATTATTACGTGAATCGTACGATGCAAAAAGAATACTAACAAAATTCGTCCGCACCATCTTAAGTATTTCACTTTTAATTAATACTTCACACTACACTTAGCGAATATCTTTCTCCTCGAAATCACTCGCCAGACCATGGTTTTCCAAATATCTTTGACAGCTGGTTATATTGATATTACATGGCCGCAAGACATTTTCATCTCCTTAAAACTGCCATCGTTTCATTCGAATCTTCACTCGTAGCTACCATGCAAAGTATCTGTGGGAAACATCAGGACTGTATCGAAGATAAGTAAGAGCTTTGAAATATACTACAATTGAGTGATCACAAGAAGTTTTTGTCGGCATGGTGAATGTAGCGCCCTTGCGACGTGAGGAAAGTACATATCCACGTACCATTTTAACACATACTGTGTTTAGTACAGGGTGTTTCAAAAATGACCAGTATATTTGAAACGGCAATAAAACCTAAACGAGCAGCGATAGAAATACACCGTTTGTTGCAATATGCTTGGGACAACAGTACATTTTCTGGCGGACAAACTTTCGAAATTACAGTAGTTACAATTTTCAACAATAGATGGCGCTGCAAGTGATGTGAAAGATATAGAAGACAACGCAGTCTGTGGGTGCGCCATTCTGTACGTCGTCTTTCTGCTGTAAGCGTGTGCTGTTGACAACGAGCAAGTGTGCTGTAGACAACATGGTTTATTCCTTAGAACAGAGGATTTGTCTGGTGTTGGAATTCCACCGCCTAGAACACAGTGTTGTTGCAACAAGACGAAGTTTTCAACGGAGGTTTAATGTAACCAAAGGACCGAAAAGCGATACAATAAAGTATCTGTTTGAAAAATTTCAACGGACTGGGAACGTGACGGATGAACGTGCTGGAAAGGTAGGGTGACCGCGTACGGCAACCACAGAGGGCAACGCGCAGCTAGTGCAGCAGGTGATCCAACAGCGGCCTCGGGTTTCCGTTCGCCGTGTTGCAGCTGCGGTCCAAAAGACGCCAACGTCCACGTATCATCTCATGCGCCAGAGTTTACACCTCTATCCATACAAAATTCAAACGCGGCAACCCCTCAGCGCCGCTACCATTGCTGCACGAGAGACATTCGCTAACGATATAGTACACAGGATTGATGACGGCGATATGCATGTGGGCAGCATTTGGTTTACTGACGAAGCTTATTTTTACCTGGACGGCTTCGTCAATAAACAGAACTGACGCATATGGGGAACGGAAAAGCCCCATGTTGCAGTCCCATCGTCCCTGCATCCTCAAAAAGTACTGGTCTGGGCCGCCATTTCTTCCAAAGGAATCATTGGCCCATTTTTCAGATCCGAAACGATTACTGCATCACGCTATCTGGATATTCTTCGTGAATTTGTGGCGGTACAAACTGCCTTAGACGACACTGCGAACACCTCGTGGTTTATGCAAGATGGTGCCCGGCCACATCGCACGGCCGACGTCTTTAATTTCCTGAATGAATATTTCGATGATCGTGTGATTGCTTTGGGCTATCCGAAACACACAGGAGGCGGCGTGGATTGGCCTCCTTATTCGCCAGACATGAACCCCTGTGACTTCTTTCTGTGGGGACACTTGAAAGACCAGGTGTACCGCCAGAATCCAGAAACAATTGAACAGCTGAAGCAGTACATCTCATCTACATGTGAAGCCGTTCCGCCAGACACGTTGTCAAAGGTTTCGGGTAATTTCATTCAGAGACTACGCCATATTATTGCTACGCATGGTGGATATGTGGAAAATATCGTACTATAGAGTTTCCCAGACCGCAGCGCCATCTGTTGTTGAAAATTGTAACTACTGTAATTTCGAAAGTTTGTCTGCCTGAAAATGTACTGTTGTCCCAAGCATATTGCAACAAACGGTGTATTTCTATCGCTGCTCGTTTAGTTTTTATTGCCGTTTCAAATATACCGGTCATTTTTGAAACACCCTGTATATGAAAAGCCACCATCTTACGACAATGATCACAACCACAATTCTTTGATTGGCACGCAATGATTTTCGAATTGCGTGAAAAGCACTTTTATCTTCAAACGTGCATATCTTGTCTTTATTTTTACTTTGTGGAACAGTATAGTAACAACGGAAGATTTCTTTCCGTGTAAATATGCTCTTTGCGTGATCAGGTGCGATGCTTTTATTAAAGTCTTTTGGTATGTCTTTCAAACGAGACACGTTGTGTCGGCTACAAGATCTCCTGAGTTCACGACTTCAACAACATGCAAAGGACTCATTATATTGCACGTAGGAAACTCTGATGGAAACAAAGAGCTCTCCAGACGAAAAAATGACTTCTGCAAATACTTACCTGGGCTACTACAACTTTTAGGACTTCTGCCCTACATTCGTCGCACCACAGTAACAAACGTTTATCTTGTGTTAGTTTCACCGTACTTGTTCTCGGTTGTGTTTTTCATTTTGCTTTCACTGTGTGCAGCCTAACACGAGGGCGTGCTGTTAAGTAATATCTCCGAATTTTTATATGAAAACTCTTGAAACTTTACATAAAACAAAAGTTACTAATATTCTACATCTTTATTCTTCATGTTCACATATTTGCAGCCTCTGTCGTTAGAGGGTACCGAATTGTAGCGTGTAACATGGCGGTGTGTACTGTAACTACATCCACATCTACATGAATTCTTTGCAACTCACACTTAAATGCTTGGCAGAGGGTTCACAGAATAACTTTCACACTATTTCTCAACCATTCCACTCCCGAAGAGCGCGCGGGAAAAACGAACACTTAACTCTTCCCTTGAAATTCTTCGAAATTTTCGTCAATTCTATCCCGTAAGGATCCCATACTGCACAGCAGTACTCCAGCAAAGGACGTGCAAGCGTTGTGTAGGAAGTCTCCTTACTCGACATGTTGCATTTTCTAAATTTTCTGCCAGTAATACGCAATCTTTCTTTATCCTTTCCCACAACATTAGCTATGTGACTGTTCCAATTTGAGTTGTTCGTAATTGTTATCGCCAGATATTTAGTTGAAATGACGGCCTTTAGGTTTGTGTGATTTATCATGTAACAGAAATCTAACGGATACCATTTAATACTCACGTTGATAGTCTCACGCATTTCATTATTTGCGGTCAACTGTCATTTTTCGCACCATACAGACATCGTGTCTAAATCATGCTGCAATTGCTTTTTTACTGGATGAGTTTCCGTCGATTACTACGAACTGTGAACTTTTCGATAAGAAATCACGAATCCAGTCGCACAACTGGGACGTCACTCCGTAGGCACGCAGTTTTGATTAGAAGTTGCTCGTGAGGAACTATGTGAAAAGCCTTCTAGATCTCTAGAAATAAGCAATCAACTTGAGATCGCCTGTCAAGAGCACTCATTACTTCCTGAGAGTAAAGAGCTGTAGGGGATAGGCAAAATAATGTGAACAGTGGTAGTAATGGGATGGTTGTGTTTGACGGTCAACAACGCAGGTAAGGCACGTTTCGCGCTGGACTGTGCGTGTACAGTACGGACTAAGCATCAATACAGGTTGTTTACGAGTGGTGTACTCTTCGTATTTGCATTCAGAGGCCGAGGTCGACGTGCATTGAAAGACATAACACAGTGCCAAAGAGGGAAGATTGTGGGGGCCCGATTAGCTGGAGCATCAGAAACCAAGACCACCTACTTATTGAACGTTTCAAGATCAATTGGTTCAACAATCATTACAGCCTTCACAAAACATGGAAAGACATAATTGTGTAAAAGTGGTAGTGGGTATAGATCAAAACTAAATGACAGAGATCGTCGTACGCTATCACGAATGGTGTCAAAACAACACAAAACTACGGCTGCTAAAGTGAGTGTAGAGCTCAATAGTCATCTTCGAGATCCCGTCTCTATCTAGACTGTCCACCGAGGACTCCATAAAGCGAATACTCGTGGACGAGCTGCTATGGTTCAAATGGCTCTGAGCACTATGAGACTTAACACCTGAGGTCATCAGTCCCCTAGAACTTAGAACTACTTAAACCTAACTAGCCTAAGGACATCACACGCATCCATACCCGAGGCAGGATTCGAACCTGCGACCGTAGCGGTCACGCGGTTCCAGACTGAAGCGTCTAGAACCGCTCGGCCACACTGACCGGCCGACGAGCTGCTATGCCGAAACCATTAGTGACGACAACCAAAGCAAAGAAGCGTAAAACGTAGTGTCAGGAACATAAATCCTGGACGGCTGATCAGTGAAACACGTCATATGGTCTGACGAGTCAACGTTTTCGTTACTTCCAACACTGGTCCGGGTTTACGTCTGGAGAATGCAAAAAGAAGCCTACAATTCTCATAGCTGGATTCGAACAGTTAATCTAGGAGGTGAAAGTCTGATGGTGAGAGTAGCCATATCGTATCTGGTCCCATCATTACATGGAGAGTAGCCATATCATATCTGGTCCCATCATTACTCTCAAAGGCCGTGCCAACAATTATGTGAAGATCTTATGTGATCAGGTGCACTCCATGATTCAAATGTTGTTCCCCAACGATAATGCCATATTTCAGGACGATAACGCACCCATTCACATAGCGAGTACAGTGCAATCGTGGTATGAGAAGCACGCAACTGAACTGCAGCGTCTTCCCTGGCCAGCACAGTCCCCGGACTTGAACATTATCGAACTCTTGTGGGCGTTACTGGAGCGCAAACTCCAGAGCAGCCGGCCAATGTGACCGAGCGGTTCTAGGCGCTTCCGTCTGGAAACGCGCGACCGCTACGGCCGCAGGTTCGAATCCTGCATCGGGTATGGATGTGTGTGATGTCCTTAGGTTAGTTAGGTTTAAGTAGTTCCAAGTTCTAGGGGACTGATGGTTGTCATTCCATCAACGAAGTCAAACATTCTACATTGACTTTATCAACAAACTAGTCTATCGTTGGGAGAACTGTGTCTGTCCCATAGCGCTCAAAGCCATTTGGACTCTAGAGCAGATTTCCTTCTCCCTCGTCACTACAGGAGTTAGAAGAGGTTCTGATCGAAGAGTGGCTTAAGATTCGACTGGAGACTATGCAATAATTATATGCTAGTATTCCAAGAAGAATCGCAGCTGTATTACGGACAAATGGGGGTCCAACCCCTTATTAATAAAGCATTCGCAAGTAAGTACAGGGGTTCACATTATTTCTCCTATCCCCCGTATGTCGATGTGTGAGAAACAACCTGCTGTAATCCAATTTCGAATTCGAATAGTTCCTCCACACATGGAGCACACGCTCCTTCAGCATGACAATACCAGACCATGAAATAGCGCTGCGATACCTGCAATAATCCGACGCCTTGGGTTCACTGTTATTGATCATTGTCCATATAGTCCCGATTTGGCAACACACGATTTTCATACGTTTTCAAAACTTAAAGAACGCCTTCGGGGACTTCACTTTGACAGTAATGGAGCGGTGCAAGCAGAAGTGTGGTTGTCATTCCATCAACGAAGCGAAACATTCTACTTTGACTTTATCAACAAACTTGTCTATCGTTGGGAGAACTGTGTCTGTCGCCAGGGTGACTATGTTGAGAAATAAATTTATAGACATCAAGACTAAAGGTGTGGAAAGATATCGGAGGCACTATCTTTTCAGCACACCCTCATATAAGTACACCGGATGAAAACTTAAACACGACGCGCATACTACGTAAAACTGCTTTTAGCTTCGATGATGGCTTCAGTTAGGCAAGGAAGATCTTTCAGAAGCTTCTTCAGATATTCTATATCAAACTGAAGCCACAAATTGTTGATTAGATTCCGTAGAGCTGATGTTGATTGCTAAGTTTCACCCACTGCCCCAAATAGTTGCATACATCATCTATATTTGTATGGCATTAAGATCGGTTGATTTAGATGGTCATTCGAAGTGGTTGAGGAGTCATCAAACCAGGAACACGTGCAGCAATGTGAACACGGCTGTTGTCATCTTGGTGGACACAAATGACCACAGCATATCCATTTCGAAGATGTGTAAGAAAGGGCAATACTTGGTCACCGATAATTTGAAATAAATATCATAGTTCACGTTCACGGTAACCTGAATGAGTGGGCCCAAGTCGTGGTACGAAAACCATGCTTCAAACATCACAGAATTACCTCCAGCCTGAACTCCGCCCTGCACATAGTGCAAGTTAAACGCCTCATCCAGCAGCTTGTGCACTAACGTCTTGCATTATTTGGAAAGAGACAAAATAACAACTGGTTGACCAACACTAATCGCCTCTAGTAAAAAAAAAAAAAAAATTGTCTTCAGTGACGAGTCCCGCTTTCATTTGAGCCCGTGTGACCAGCGAAAACGTATTTGGAGACACCCCGAACAGCCGTGGGACACCTACCTGACTGTAGCCCGCCGTACAGCCCGTCAACATCTACATCTACATTCTACATTTATACTCCGCAAGCCTCCCAACGGGGTGTGGCGGAGGGCACTTTACGTGCCACTGTCATTACCTCCCTTTCCTGTTCCAGTCGCGTATGGTTCGCGGGAAGAACGACTGCCGGAAAGCCTCCGTGCGCGCTCTAATCTCTCCAATTTTACATTCGTGATCTCCTCGGGAGGTATAAGTAGGGGGAAGCAATATATTCGATACCTCATCCAGAAATTCACCCTCTCGAAACCTGGCGAGCAAGCTACACCGAGATGCAGAGCGCCTCTCTTGCAGAGCCTGCCAGTTGAGTTTGCTAAACATCTCCGTAACGCTGTTACGCTTGCCAAATAACCCTGTGACGAAGCCCGCCGCTCTTCTTTGGATCTTCTCTATCTCCTCTGTCAACCCGATCTGGTACGGATCCCACACTGATGAGTAATACTCAAGTATAGGTCGAACGAGTGTTTTGTAAGCCACCTCCTTTGTTGATGGACTACATTTTCTAAGGACTCTCCCAATGAATCTCAACCTGGTACCCGCCTTACCAACAATTAATTTTATATGATTACTCCACTTCAAATCGTTCCTTACACATACTCCCAGATATTTTACAGAAGTAACTGCTACCAGTGTTTGTTCCGCTATCATATAATCATGCAATAAAGGATCCTTTTTTCTATGTATTCGCAATATACATTTGTCTATGTAAAGGGTCAGTTGCCACTCCCTGCACCAAGTGCCTATCCGCTGCAGATCTTCCTGCATTTCGCTGCAATTTTCTAATGCTTCAACTACTCTGTATACTACAGCATCATCCGCGAAAAGCCGCATGGAACTTCCGACACTATCTACTAGGTCAGGAGTTATGGTCTGGGGAACCATTTCCTTTCATAGCGGGCCCTTTTTGGTTGTCATTCACGGCACCCCTGCAGCACAGCGGTAAGTCGACGGTATTCTACGCCCCGTTTTGTTGTCCTTCATGGCAAGCCATCCTAGGCTTACATTTCAACAAGATTATGTCCGCCCGCACAGGGCGAGAGTTTCTACTGCTTGCCTTAGTATTTCCCAAACCCTACCTCGGCCAGCGAGGACGCCGGATCTCTACCCAATAGGGCCCTTCAACCAGCTTGGTATTTTTACGATATAACTCGCCATTTGGAAATAATATTGCACGACATCCCTCAGGAAGCCATGCAACAATTTTATCAATCAATGGCAAACCGAATAGCTGCTTGCATAAGAATCAGAGGTGTACCAACGCATTATGGTTCAAATGGTTCAAATGGCTCTAAGCACTATGGGACTCAACATCTGAGGTCATCAGTCCCCTAGACTTAGAACTACTTAAACCTAACTAACCTAAGGACATCACACACGTCCATGCCCGAGGCAGGATTCGAATCTGCGACCGTAGCAGCAGCGTGGTTCCGGGCTGAAGCGCCTAGAACCGCTTGGCCACAGCGGCCGGCACCAACGCATTATGACACGAGCGCGTAGTATTATCATCCCATGCTTTTAGTGCGTGTTACTCTTGATTTACAAAACTCAGGACGTTGCGGTTTTATGCCAACACTGAATGATGTTAGATACAGTAGTATTACAAACTGTATTTATTTAACCAAGAAAGATTATTTACTGCAATAGTTTCCCTAAAAGATGTATTTTCAGTACACGTTCATTTAGTTTTCTGATATCACTAAAATTGTGTCAGGCTTCTCTCAACATCCATAGAATTAAGTTACACGTCACATCTTATGCTTTGGAGTATACCAGAGGAAATAACAAAAAAGCATTTTTCCTTTAAGAATTAACATCAACGAAGATATGTAGTACACTCCAAACCACAAGATCTAAGGAATTACATAATCCTATGAATTTTAAGAAAAGCCTGACACAGTTTGAGTGATATTAGATGCATGATGCTTTAGATTATGCCACCGAAAACTTAACATGCATTCAAAACTCAACTCGTAGACAAATTGTTGTAAAAATTAAACTTCCACTGGTAAATATATGCAATTTTTAATACTGATTTATTGTATCTAATGTCATTCACTGTAGAACTGCAACGTCGTAAGCGATGTAGGTGAAGAGTGATGCTGAAAGTACGGGATGCAAAAGCTACTTGTTCACGTCCATGTCGATTTTAGATCTATCTCACATCTCAGATTTAATTTGATTAACAAAGTACTTGTGTAAAGATGGACAATAGGAGTTCAAATTGCACAGGTAAAAGAACGGTTGCCTAGAGATATGCCCCATGCGTTGATGTTTTTAATATGAGCTGGTAGTGTTCGAAGTACTCATCTCGTTTCGAAACAAATACATATTCCACAACACATATTCCAGTGGTTAGAATTCGTCCATTGCTCCATCGGTCAGATCGATTTAGATTACAGAACCAGTTTAAGAACTTTCATAATCGAGTTGTGAAACCAATTACAACGTTTACATTGGTGTTGCTCGATATCGCTCATCACCCCTGTTCTTACAGCCATGATACAGCTTTTTATGTAACACAGTGTTGGCTTTAATGGTGACTATTTATCAGGTGTGAAGACATAAATTACGAGTTGTGAACCGTGTTTCTGAAATGTCATAACCTGTTATGACCTCCAACGATTGGTAAGACTATATTCAGAGATGTTTATGTCCGAGTAGCGTCGCCGAGGCAAAATGCTTGTCATACCACGAGCGCCTCGCCTAGCTCAACGCCGCAGACCGACAGATACATCATACCGACAGTTTTTATCTCCTCGTGCCGAAAGACGTTGACGATAACTGAAAGTACTTGGGAATACTGCAAGAGAACACTATCGGACCGATGTTGTTCACTTCACTTTCTTCTTCTTCTTTTTTATTAATTTATTTTATTTTTATTATTTTTTAAAAATTATCAATCTTCTGACTGTTTTAATGCGACCTGCCCCGAAATTCCTCTCCTGTGCCAGTCTTTTCATTTCAGAGTTGCGCGTGCAACCTCTTTCCTTCATTATGTGTTGGATGTATTCCAGTCTCCGTCTTCCTCCACGCTTTTTACCTTCTATACCTCCCTCCATTACCATGGAAGTTATTACCTTGTGTCTTAACACATATCCTGTCATCCTGTCCCTTCCTCTTGTCAGTGCTTTCCATACATTCCTTTTCTCGCCGATTCTGCAGAGAACCTCTTCATTCTTTGTCTTATCAGTCCACTTAATTTTCAACATTCTTCTGTGACACCACATCTCAAGTGCTTATATTCTCATCTGTTCCTGTTTTCCCACAGTCCATGTCTCACTACCATACAACGCTGTGCTCCAAACACACATTCTCAAATTAAGGCCTATGTTTGACACTAGTAGACTTCTATTGCCTAGGAATGCCCTTTCTGACAGTGCTGGTTTGCTATTGTGTCCTCCTTGCTCCGTTCGTCATTGGTTATTTTGCTGCCTATGTAACAGAAATCCTTAACTTCATCTACACTGTGTTCTCCAATTCTGATGTTAAGTTTCTCGCTGTTCTCATTTCTGCTACTTCTCATTACTTCCGTCTTCCTTTGATTTACTCTCAATCCCTATTCTGTACTCATCAGACTGTTGATTTCATTCAACAGATCCTGTAGTTCTTCTTCACTTTCACCGAGGATAGCACCGTCACCAGCGAATCTTATCATTGATATCCTTTCCACTCTTGAATCTTTCTTTTCTTGCCAACATTGGATCTTCGCTGTATAGACTGAACATTAGGGGTGAAAGACTACATCCTTCTCTTACACCCATTTTAATCCGTGCACTTCGTTCTTGGTCTTCCACTCTTATTGTTCCCTCTTGTATCTTGTACGTACTGTACATTAGTCGTCCTTTCCTGTAACTTACTCCTATTTTTCTGAGAATTTCGTGCATCTTGCAGTATTTTACACTCCCGAACGCTTTTTTCAGTTCTACAAATCCTATGAACCTGTTTTGATTTTTCTTCAGTCTTGCTTCCATTGCCAACTGTTACGTCACAACTGCCTCTCTGTGTTCACGACATGTTTCGATGGCATTCATAGTTCCACGACGGTGTTCGCAGAACTTACTGTTACATATCAAACCGAGAATGCAGTCATTTTGAAATCCCAGAAGCTATATAGCGGATCAGTAATGTTCAAAAATGGCTCTGAGCACTATGGGACTTAACATCTGAGGTCATCAGTCCCCTAGAACTTAGAACTACTTAAACCTAACTAACCTAAGGACATCACACACATCCATGCCCGAAGCAGGATTCGAAACTGCGGCCGTAGCGGTCGCGCGGTTCCAGACTGAAACGCCTACAACCGCTCGACCACAAAGGCTGGCTGATCAGTAATGTACTCAGTGCTTAATATTTGACCATCAACATAAACGTACAGGCTGACTGCAAACGTTTAGGAGTGATGGAGAAGGGTAAATGTACCAGCTTGAGGTAAGAACCCTGGCCCGGAAACGACCCAGTCAAAAGTTATAAGCGTAAACTGTATTGATTCATCTGACCATGTATACACGTAACGGTACTGTTGTTACTAAGACTGTAGGGTAGTCAGCTTTCAGAAGTGATAGAATGGACCAAAAAAATAAAAAATAAATCAGTAAACATGGGCTCTAAACTGCATACTTCCAGAGCTATGAACACTTTTTAATCTTCCCTACAGTGAAACACATCTGTTCTACTGAAAAAGTGCCGATTGCTCTTGAGGTATGCATTCTAAAATGTTAACTGCACATTTTTTCTGGTTTTGATCCATGCTACCTCCTCCAGAAATATGGAAACCAAAGAGCTCGCAGTAGAAAAGATGTGTTTCATATTATCTAAGACGAACAAGTGCTCTTAGCTCTTAAGGTTACATTTCAGCGCCCATGTTTGCTAGATATTTTCTCTTGTTTTAGTCTATACTACCGTCTCTGGAAGTTTTCTACTCCACAGTCTTAGCAACCCCTACATGTACTGCACTGTCAGAGGTATCCGAACGATATACGTTTGTAGCTTTCGGCTCGGTCATTTCCGGCCCAGGGTTCCTTACATCAAATAGATAAATTTACCCTTCAGCACATCCCTGAAAGTTTATGGTTGATTGGTTGTTTCGGGGAAGGAGACCAGACAGCGAGGTCATCGGTCTCATCGGATTAGGGAAGGACGGGGAAGGAAGTCGGCCGTGCCCTTTGAAAGGAACCATCCCGGCATTTGCCTGGAGCGATTTAGGGAAATCACGGAAAACCTAAATCAGGATGGCCGTACGCGGGATTGAACCGTCGTCCTCCCGAATGCGAGTCCAGTGTTCTAACCACTGCGCCACCTCGCTCGGTGAAAGTTGATGACATCACCACGGAATCACTTCATATGTAACGTATTATGTGTAAATGGGTGGCACTAAGCGTTGTTGTTCTATCCTACTATTGGCTATGCATCACTGAAAATATTCACAACCGCAGAATGCGTAGAAGTATGTTGCCGAAATGAGTAAAGATGGAAAGACCACTTAATTGTACTAGTGGGAAAGACAGACGCCAATCTGTTTCACAAGAATAGTCCCAAGGAAATGTAATCGTGCATGAAGGAACTAACATACAAAACACGCATTCAAGAAATTCTTGACTATTGTTTGTCAATCTGGGGCACTTACCAAACATTATTAACAGCGGAGAGTTAATATTCAAAGACGAACAGCCGATTTAGTCACGAATTCCCTTAGTGAACACGAAATCATTACGGAGATTATAGTGGCAGACACTGAAAGAGTGGCGTTGGGCATAACTGTGTGGCTCGCTGTTGAAATTCCACAAGTCCGCGTTCGAAAACAATTCGAGCCCCATGTTATTCCCTTTACATATATCATCACACGAAATGACGATAAAATTAGAGAAATTCCAACTTATACAGAGGGCTACTGGGAATCATTCGTCCCACAAACCATCGCGAATCAAACAAAGAATTTGAAGGGGGAAGTCATAGTGCTACACGATGTGTCCCACGCGAAATCAAAACATGTTTACCTAGAAACTGAAGTGACTGTATGTTATGTGGCTTTGTCATCCATGTAGCTTTTTATAGTTTCCCTTTCTTAGAGGACGTTACAAGGTACTAGTTTTGAGGTTAAATGTAGACTGTGCACAACAATTTACTTCAGATCCATTAGATCAACAAGCAATTTCTGTGAGTGTAGTCAAATAACAACAAGGCTAAGCTCGACGATCTGGGAATTATGTTTAATTAACCGGATTCCGTGATGGAAAGGGAGGCTGGTGAAATTAATTCAGACGTAAAAAAGGTTGAAATCTGCTGATATAACGTTTCCTTTATCAACCGTGAGTAGTTACATGGCATAGCGAAGTGTCATACGTTTCGTTATGCCTGGAACACGTGGACGGCAACAACGAACGTTGATCACATTTCGCAGAAGTCAGGGAACGTTACACAACATTCCCAACGTCTGTAGCCACATATCTCAGCGTGCGGTTTTCTGCACTTCCGCAAAAGGACGTTGAAATCTAGATGAAGCACAGCTTCCGAGGTTATAACATAGTGCTAACCTCTGTGTACAGCGCACGAGGTCAGTAGCTATTTATAATGCTTTGATGTGCAGCTTAATTTCTTTATAATGTAATAGTTAATAAGTACCTCACTACAGAATGGCGAAGATCACAGCTTTGTCCCGGTACCGGAATGCAATGTAAACATTTTATTTCATTCGATGTAGACTGATTTGCATAAATGATATTCATATTATGATGACCAACTTACCCGGACAAATAAGTCTCTGGAAACACATTAGGAAACTTGAATATACTGTTGTAGTTGTTGTTGATGATGTTGTTGTTGTTGTTGTCTTCAGTTCGTGGAGTGTTCTGATGCAGCTCTCCACCCTTCTCTGTCCTGTGCAAGACTCTTCCAACTACTGCCTCCTCATTAGTTACGCAATCTACCCAGCTAATCTTTAGATTTCTTTTGCAGCAACACATTTCAAGAGCTTCTGTTCTCTTTTTGTCTTAACTATTTATCGTTTACGTTTCACTAGCATACAAGGTTACGCTCCAAACAAATACCCCCAGAAAATACTTCCTGACACTTAAATCTGTATTCGATCTTAACAAATTTCTCTTCTTCAAAAACCGCTTTTCTTGCCATTTCCAGTCTACGTTTTATATCCCCTCTACTTTGGCCATCATCATTTATTTTGCTGCCCAAATAGTAAAACTCATCTACTACTTGAAGTGCCTCGTTTCCTAATCTAATTCCTTTAGCGTCGCCCAATTTACCCTCGTTTTGCTTTTGTTAATGTTCATTTTATATCTTCCTTTGAATATAGTGTCCATTCCGTTTAACTGCAATTCCAAGTCATTTGCTGTCTCTGACAGAATTACAATGTCATCGGCAAACTTCATAGTTTTTATTTACTTTCTATGAACTTTAATGTATTTTTCAAATTTTTCTCTGCTTTCCTTTACTGCTTGCTCAGTCTATAGATTGAATAACATCGGGGATAGGCTACAACCCTGTTTTACTCTCTTCTCAACCACTGCTTCTCTTTCATGCCCCCCAACTCTTATAACTGCAGTTTGATTTCTGTACAAGTTGTAAATAGTCTTTCGCTCCCTGTATTATACATCTGCTACCTTCGGAATTTTCTTAGTTTAAGAATGCTGTAAACGTAGGTTTGCCTTTCCTTAATCTATCCTCTAAGAGAAATCGCGGAGACAGTGTTGCCTCACATGTTCCAACGTCTCTCCTGAATCCAAACCGATCTCCTCAAGGTCGGCTTCCACCAGTTTTTTCATTCTTCCGTATAGAATTCGTGTCAGCATTTTGCAACAGTAAATTATTAAACGGCTAGTTCGGCAATATTGACACCCGCTTCCTGCTTCCTTTGGAATGTGAATTATTACATTCTTCTTTAAGTATGAGGTTCTTTCCCCTGTCTCATACATCTTGCTTACCAGGTGGAATATTTTTGTCATGGCTGGCTCTCCCTGGGATATCAGTAGTAGTGTATGCCAGTCGACATTGTCAAAAGCTTTCTCTAGGTCTACAAGTGCTACATAGATTTACTCAATGTCGTCAACTCGAAGGACCTTGTTTCGACTTGGTCTTTCAGTATTCTGTCAAATTCTTCTTGCATATCATATCTCCTATCTCATCTTCATCTATGTCCTGTTCCTTTTCTATAATATTGCCTTCAAGTTCATTTCCCTTGTTTGTGTAGCACCTCTATACAGGGTGTTACAAAATGGTACGGCCAAACTTTCAGGAAACATTCCTCACACACAAATAAAGAAAAGATGTTATGTGGACATGTGTCCGGAAATGCTTAATTTCCATGTTAGAGCTCATTTTAGTTTCGTCCACCTACGCTCAATGGAGCACGTTATCATGATTTCATACGGGATACTCTACCTGTGCTGCTAGAACATGTGCCTTTACAAGTACGGCACAACATGTGGTTCATGCACGATGGAGCTCCTGCACATTTCAGTCGAAGTGTTCGTACGCTTCTCAACAACAGATTCGGTGACCGATGGATTGGTAGAGGCGGACCAATTCCATGGCCTCCATGCTCTCCTGACCTCAACCCTCTTGACTTTCATTTATGCGGGCATTTGAAAGCTCTTGTCTACACAACCCCAGTACCAAATGTAGAGACTCTTCGGGCTCATAATGTGGACGGCTGTGATACAATACGCTATTCTCCAGGGCTGCATCAGCGCATCAGGGATTCCATGCGACGAAGGGTGGATGCTTGTATCCTCGCTAACGGAGGACATTTTGAACATTTCCTATAACGTAGTGTTTGAATTCACACTGGTACGTTCTGTTGCTGTGTGTTTCCATTCCATGATTAATGTGATTTGAAGAGAAGTAATAAAATGAGCTCTAACGTGGAAAGTAAACGTTTCCGGACACATGTCCACATATCATATTTTCTTTCTTTGTGTGTGAGGAATGTTTCCTGAAAGTTTGGCCGTACCTTTTTGTAACACCCTGTATACTCGTTCCACATTTCAACTTTCCCAACTTTGCTTACATCTGGTTTTCCATCTGAGCTCTTGATATTCATACATCTTCTTCTCTTTTTTCCAAAGATATCTTTAGTTTTCCTGTTGGTGGTATTTATCTTTCTCCTAGTTATACATGTTTCTATATCCTTACATTCGTCCTGTAGTCACTCCTGCTTAGCTATCTGTCAATCTTATTTTTTAGACGTTTGTATTCCCTTTCCCTTGCTACCTTTGCTGAGTTCTTACATTTTCTACTTCATCATCAGTTAAATTCAATATCCTCAACGTTATCCAAGGATTTCTACCAGGCCTTGTCTTTCCATCATATGTGTTTCAACTTTTCCATAGATTTCATTCATCTATATATGGGAATTTTTTAATTGTTCTTGAGACATGTGTTAGCTGATAAACTTCTGCAACACTGGCCACTCAAAATACAAGTATTCATCCGCTTTAGAACTCTTTACCTGAACATCATGAGCTTTTCCGTTGAGATCGAGATCGTGGTCGTTAAGCAACACGTGCTATATCAATTGAACAAGGACTGACGCATTGATATGCCGTTGTTGGTTTTATTGCATTACAATTATTGACGCTGTGAAAATTCATGACCGACATTCGCTCTAAGGAGAAGAATGGTTGACGCATTACACCCTTTTACAAGGACAAGGGCAGAGGATGCGTTTTCTTGTCGTTGGGAACTCCAACGTTAGGCGTGATATGGAGTCCCTTAGGGCCCATTTACAGTTTCCTTAAAGTGCACATCGAAGAGCGCGCTAAAGGGAAAAGGAAAAGGCACTTGTGACTAGATGGGTGGGAAAGCGCGTGTTAGACTACTCTACTGCATGCTCAGACAACAAGTTGCCATGGCTTCGACGTCTAAAAGGAAATAAGTAGTTCTTGCTTTTCCTTCGGTCACTCGATTATACCGAGTTTTAAAAAAAGTATGCCATATTTTGAGAGGTGATATGGACAAAACAGGAGAAAAATAGCCAGAAAAAACGGACTCTAAAGTACATACCTTAAGAACTACGAGCACTTGTTCATCTTCGATACTGTGAAACACTTCTCTTCCACTGCAAGCTCTTTGCTATTACGAACGACCTACAGAATGCAGTAAACAAATGAGGACACATTTCTCTGGGTTCCTAGGTGAACAGTTGCTATACCCATTTTATACAGGGTGTGCAAGCCCTTCGACCCCAGCATCAGCCTGTCAGAATACAGCTCTGTCAATGGCTGTTGCAAAGTTGTAGTGAAGATTCACTTTCCATAACGAAGATACAGTTCAGAGACGAGGTTAGCTGCACGTGAGATGGGATTGTCAATTTTCGTAAACAACACTTGCGAGGTGATGCAAATCAACACGCTGTTGCATAGGCAAAACATCAGCGCCGATTTTCAATTAATGTGTGGGCAGGAATTATTGACGATAGACCAATAAGACCTTACATAGAACCAAACAGGTTGACTAGTGCTATATATCGTGAGTTTCTAACTTCACCTAGACATTTAATGGGCAATGGATTAGTCAGGGAGGTCCAGTGCGTAGCCAACTCATTTCTCCTTCATAATCCCTTCGATTTTTGGTTGTGGCGACACTTGAAACCTTTGCTTTATACAAGTCCCATTAACGACGTACAAATATTACAGGAACACGTATCAATGCCTGCCAGCGCATCCATGATTAACTTGGAATATTTCAGAGAGTGCGCGATTTCCTAAGACGTCGTACAGAAGCATGCTTTACAATGAGAGAGCATCATACTGAGCGCCTCCTTCACCGATGTCTCACAAGAGCAGGTAATAGCAAGCAGTCTTTTTATAAGCTCTGCTGTTTCACAATAACAGAAAAATGTGTTCTCGTTTGTTTACTCAGCTTGAAAGAGATGTGTTTCCCAGTTACGAACATAAGCGAGTGCTCATAGCTCTTAAGGTATGCATTTTAGAATCCACATTGAAAATATGGAATTCTTTTTTGTAATAACATGTATACCGTGGCAATGAACAACGCGAAAAGATTAAAACGTCCATTGTGGGCGATAAAAATGAATGCGCAGACGGGAGGAGAGAGGACACTTGACATTGCTTCGAAAATAACTTCTTTTAGAGGACGAATACTCGTTTCGAAATTAACTGATGATGGGCTACCGGTCCTTGTGCTAAAGAAACTAACATAGCAGGACACTGTTATGAGAAAAGCCAGTCAAAAAGTTAAACTTTTGGCACCTAAACATCCTCATTGCCAGCACCAGTTCTCATAGAGGTGTCATGGTTCAAATGGTTCAAATGGCTCTGAGCACTATGGGACTTAACATCTAAGGTCATCAGTCCCCTAGACCTTAGAACTAGTTAAACCTAACTAACCTAAGGACATCACACACATCCATGCCCGAGGCAGGATTCGAACCTGCGACCGTAGCGGTCACTCGGTTCCAGACTGAAGCGCCTAGAACCGCACGGCCACACCGGCCGGCTCATCCTCAGTTTCTACAGGTTATTGGCTACTTTGGTGCAGACTAGATAGCCTCGCACGAGGGTTTGCGTGCCAGACCATTGTTTCCAGAACCGATCGCTGTACTTTGGTTTGTAGCTGAGTGAAAAGCTTGAACCAGAAGCTGAGACGGTTCTGTGTAGATCTAGGATGGGGGTTCCTCGACATCAGCAGTAGGGTGGAGAACTGTAGGACATATCTTAATAGGTCAGGTACGCACTACACGCTGGAAGCAGCTTCTAGAATAGCAGAGTGCATGTGGCGTACAGATGGGAGTTTTTTAGGATAGAGAAATCCCTGCATAGACCCTATAAGGTACGTTTTGATCTCAGCCAGGGAAGACTATCAGCGTCATTAATTAAAGAGAGTAGCATTTGCCATGGCAGATCGGAGAAAGAAAATGTTAATATGGAATTAGTTAACTGAAGGATAATACTAACAGATAAATGAAGGAAAAACATAAGGATAGATGCTTTAGGATTCTCTTGGACAGGTAGGTTAGAGAGTTTAAACAGAGAAATGGTTATGCTGAAGTTAGATATAGGAGGAACTAGTGAAGTTTGGTGGCAGGAGGAACAAGACTACCGGTCTGCTGAGTACAGGGTTATAAATACAAAATCAATCAGGCGTAATGCAGGCGTACTTCTACTAATGAATGAGAAAATAGAAATGCGGGTAAGCTACTATGAACAGCAATGTGAACGCATTATTGTAGCCAAGATAGACACGAAGGCAACAACTGCCACAATACTACGAGTTTACATGCAAACTAGCTCCGCAGGTCACGAAGAGGTTTAGAAAAAAATGGCTCTGAGCACTATGGGACTTAACATCTATGGTCATCAGTCCCCTAGAACTTAGAACTACTTAAACCTAACTAACCTAAGGACAGCACACAACACCCAGCCATCACGAGGCAGAGAAAATCCCTGATCCCGCCGGGAATCGAACCCGGGAACCCGGGCGTGGGAAGCGAGAACGCTACCGCACGACCACGAGATGCAGGCAAGAGGTTTAGAAAATGTATAATGAAGTAAAAGAAATTATTCAGATAGTTATGGAAGAGGAAAATTTAATTGTGATGAGGGACTGGAATTCGACAGTAAGATAAGGAAGAGAAAATAATAGGTGAATATGGACTGGGGGAAAGGAATGAAAGAGGAAGCCTCCTGATAGAATTTTGCACAGAGTATAATTTAATCATTGCTAGCACTAGGGTTAATAATCATAAACGAAGGCTTTGTAAGTGGAAGAGACCTGGTGATTTCGGAAGGTTTTAGACTGATTATATAATGGTAAGACAGAGGTTCAAGAACCAGATTTTAAACAGCAAGACATTTACAGCGACAGATGTGGACTCTGGTCACAATTATTGGTTATGAACTGAAAACTGAAGAAACTGGAAAAATACAGGAAATTAAAGTAGTGTGACCTTCATAAGTTGAAATAGCCAGAGGTAGATGAGACTTTCAGAAGAGCATTAAGCAACGATTGACTGAAATGGAGGAAAGGAATAAAGTAGAAGACAAATGGGTAGCTTTGAGATATGAAACAGCTGAAACACATATGATGGAAACTGGCCGGCATAGTGCTTCGCTTTACTCGAACTATGATTACCTTCCGGAATAGGACATTTAATAAACATCCTTCAGCCTTTTAGCTCTCCATCTTTCCGTAATTACTAACGAGCTCCAGTCACCTTGTTGCTCATTTAAGTGTTCCTTGGTTATTCTAGGCACACAGAACAACTTTCTTTTTCCCTTTTACTCTTCACAAAGAAAATAAGGATAATACCATCCACAGCAATAAAAGTAAAATTAAGTTATTTATTACCCTGACAAGATTAGGAACATATTGCTTTTTCTTGTACCTAAGCATACATTTTTCATATTTTACTGAAATATTTGGTGTGATAGATGTGTTACAATATGAGTTATATTTCGTACTGAATCTACAATTTATAAATATTGGTGATAGAAAGGATAAAAACAGTTTTAGAAGCGATAGAAATAACTACAGTTTGCATTTGTTCATGTATAACTGAACAATAGAAATTATTTTAAAGACCAGCAGATTTAAGCTATGAGATGTGGCACCAACATACGCGAAGGAAGCAACAGAAGCTAGAGAGTTTGAGGGACGAGGCGAAACAGTAGCAATCAAGAAACGAAGAGAGAGGAAGAAGCGAGGTGACTTGTGAGACTGTAAAGGAAGCGTGATTAAAGAAGAGTATCAGAAGAAATGAGCGTTTTCCTCAGTGATGGGCAAGTGAAGTGGAATGCCGTGTTGGATTTAGGAAAGGCAACGTATAGAGCCGGACAGTGGCAATGTAGCAGGAGTTTGAGAAGGTTTATATTTTAGATGGGTACAGATATAATACTACATGCCAGTTCTTGTGTCATGATTATGGTGAGTCAGGAGATATTTGATATGTGAGGAGTGAAAGCTGGGGGGCGTGCACACTGAGAAAGCTATGAAGTTGACACTGCTTGTGCAAATCAGGTAACTAATCTGGTCCCACACATCTTAACTGGGCATATAAGAGATTGACATGATCAAAGGGCGCATGTTGACGACGTAAAGCACACAGGGAGCCATAGTTCGCAATGTCTTCATCTCTCTTCCTGACACCATTCATGTGACTTGCTCCACATCATATGACTCTCAGAGGAAACAAACGCTGCCGGCAGCATTGTGTCAACTACGGTTCTTGACGACCTTGGGAGGGCATTTTGTGCTGAGTGTACACGAGCGGCCTGCATTCTGGCGCTGCTCGGATCACGAAGTGGCTCTGCGGTCAGGGACACCCAGCAGCATGTCACACACAACACTCCGCCCATATGGCACGTAAAATCGTAATTTAGTTCACACGGAGACGGACTGACGTCTTTTGTAGGCTGCTACCTGAAAAAACTAATGTCCCAATGCTCGTGGAATGTTACGACCTTCACGTTTGCCTATCTTCCGACAAATAAATGCCATATCACAACAGCTGTGTTCTCTACCTGTTCTCACATTCGAATATTGGTATAGAATGAAAATTGTCCATAGTTATCACTGACGTATTTGGCTAAAGTATTAAGCAGGATCTTAAAATTCAAGGTAACTGTATTACAACTATAGTATATTTAATTTAGAAGGGACGCATGGAAGTACTTGCACACACTGCAATAAATAGCCTTCGACATTCACAAAAAGTAGAAAACAGTCGTCTTAAAAAGTATAAAGTTAGTTACGTGTTTTCATTTACACTGGAAAAAGCTGTGGAAACGATTGGCATTACAAAGTCGTTAAGAAACTAATTACTTTTAGACAGAAAGCAGTATTTCAATTTTGATCCCAAATATGTCCTTTCTCGTCTCACGAAATATTTTCGAACGAAATTTCAGATGAGTATAAGTAATAAATGAGAACCTTCTGAAGATGAAGTAAATTCATTGGAACATATTTAGTGCATAAACGCAAAATAAGTGTTTTTTAAACGTTTCCCCTATCAGTATATTGCAGTTAATAAGATGTAGTTGCATTAAAGCGTTGACGTAATTAAAACACGGTAGAATATTCGTCACTGACATGAAGTGAAGAGACCTTCAGAAACGGAGGACTGTTAACATACTTTAGGGATCACTGAAACTAAACATATTTTAATGTAATAGTAGAAACGCGCTACGAAATATTTAGAACCTTTTATTGTTATCACAAGTATTAGAGTTAGTACAGTTCCACAACCATGAAGCCGCTTTTCGGGTTCCCATGAAAGAGGGGGCTGAAATTAATTCTACGAGAAAAACATTACATGTTCGCCTTTGTAATGGGAAAGAAATTCTGTGTAAATTGATGTCAGCATAAATGTACAAGAAAGAAACATAAACGTCGCTAACGCTCCTTACATATGAAAAAAACAGTCAATAGTGACTCTGAAGAAGTTTGGACACACAGAAAGAAATTAATGACGGTTATAAAAATTATATATTCACGTAAACACAATATTAGATAATTTAGTTTAGATTGAGAAATATTCTTAGTTACTGTTTCATATGCGAAATTTGGACTTCAGTTAGATTTATGTTCCTAGAACATACTCCTGTTATTGAATTTCTGTATCTCTAAAGACACGAAAGAAAAGATTGCATAGTGAAATTTTAGAAGACAATCGTTGTTATCGTAAAGCCATTTCATTACTATTCTAAGGCGCGAGGTGGCATAATAGTTAAGAATGAGAGGAGAGTGAGAAAATCCCCATCCAGTCACCAAACTTTCGGCTTACGTGGCATGCTTAAATCAGTGCAAGACCAGAATAGCCGCTGCAGATAGGCATCCGCCGACTTCCGTTCGCTTCTTTCTTCAACTGAACTATTGCTCTGTCTCTAATAATCCTGACGTTGGCGTAATGATAAACTATTATCTTCTTTCCTTCTGCTTTCCATTTGATAGTAAAAGAGTGAAGTTCTACACCCAATAAATATAAGATGGTAGCTCCTCAACCTGTTTCGAAATAATAAAGACGTTCCTGTGCCAGGATAATCAAAACAGTATTTCTTGTAGATATGCCCTTAAAAGTGGTACTAGGAATTTAGAGGCAGCACTGAGAATATTCTCTGTTGACTGCCTCAAGGCAAGAAAGTCACCAAAAAAAAAAAAAAAAAAAAAAAAAGAGAAGTGAGGCAGTTTTCTGTTACACACTACATTCACTTTTTTGCATTAAGAGTCAGTCTTAGGAGATCAAGAGGAGAAGCTTAATCAGTATCGGTTGAAAAAAAAAAGTGTTCGACTAAAGCTTGATCATCCTGCGTGTGGTAGTAAAGCCATCTGTCTTCAGCCAAGCAGCTAGCCGGCTGTAGGAGTCGAGAATGGCCTCTGAACCGAGCAGGCAGGAGTCATGCGTGCCGATATGAGCCACGATTTGCAGTCGGCTGCGTTTACAGTATAAACACCGATAAGGGGCATCGTGTGTTAGCCCGCTGCAAAAATGATCACTTTTTGCAAAATACGAAGATTGTTAAAAGAGGTGGCGTATTTGTATTGAGGTACACGTAGCATGCTGACATTCAGCTGAGTCCATGTGCAAGGATGTGAATCCGTTGTTTGTTAATGCATTGGTACAGGCCGAGGTGGGGCAGTAGATACGGCACTTGGGAGGAGCGAGTTCGTATCGTCGTCCAGTAATCCAGGTTCCTATTTTTCTCACCTGTTCTTCATCCCTTCGCACATTGGTATAAAATCGTAGCAATTGTAGAAATTTTCAGTGATATTTGTAACTCGAAATAAGGAGAACTTAACGATCACGGTAGCGCTGTTGAACAATAAACGCCAGATGAATCCATACATTATGATGGAGAGATGGACAGGAGACTACTGAAGTGCTTCGACTTGCATTGTTCTTATAATAATGGTCGCTTGCAAGAAATCCTTCAATTTTGTAGTAACAAAAATATGTTAATCATATAGAGATAGTTTGCTGGAATTTCTCACGATTGCTATTCGTAAGTGGAGCCAAAGAGTCATTTTTTTCTGTTTTCCGTCTTTTCCTTAGTTGCTCTCAATTCGTGGAGGTGTGTACCGTCTATGCAACTAATTGAAGGCAGTTTGTTATTGCCAAACAATAAAACAATCGCCTTCAATTAGTTGCATAGACGGTACATATCTCCACGAACGTAACCAGAGGGGTTTGTGTCAGTTTCACAGATGCTATTACTGTTTTTCTCTCACTAAAATACGCAGCCCTCTGAACAACATCACCGGTTCTGTGTAACTGTTTAGTGTAATCAAATGTTTTGGAGAAGCAGTTTCAATTATATCAAATCCATTGGCCGAATTAATGAGTAGGGGGCAATTACCTTAAATAGACTTTGCACTTGACACAAGAAATTTGTTAACAGGCTATCTGTCAGTTTAACTTCACTGTTTAGTAAACTAAAAGCTCTGTTTCAAGAAGTTGGTATACATGTAGCTGTTTGAGTGCTGGTCTCATTTCTCAATGTTCCGTTTTCACAGTAACATTAAACAAATCGATGCTTTGTAATGAACATCGTGTTCTTGGGTTTAGTACTTCAAACAAAACAGAAGTCATTCTGGTCATGCTTTGAAACTGCGTGAATATCTGCCTCCAGCATACATGATTTGATAATTAAAATTGTCTCTTTTCGATCCCTGCTAAGAAATGAAAAACGTCCCATACTCTCTCTGTCTTTTTCTCTCTCTACCTGTCTATTAATCTACTTCTTAAAAAAATTATGGTAGTGTCAGGTAGCTCAAAGAAGTCTCTTTTTAGCAAGCAAAACCACTACAAAAATGTGAAAATTTTTTGCAGGTTAACCATCTACTTTAAAGGCAAAAAGTATCACAACTATCATACTCGTAGCATTACCTAAATTGCTTTTTTTTTCAAAATCCCTGCAAATGAAAATAGTGTAATAGGTATGGCCTCCTTCGAATTTACTTGAACTACAAGCAGAGCCGCTTTCTACATGCAAGTTGAGAAATAATTCTTGTGTTGAGTATTGGATAGCTTTATGTGGTCCGTTTGTGTGGTTTCATATTGCTAGAGCATAGAATGCGTAAATTTATTCATTAAACATGAGCACTGGTATTCTGAATTCAAAGAATAAAATAATTTAATAGGGATCAAATATGTCACTGAAAAGCATGAGGAGGCCATTAACTGATTCATTTAGAAGCAAACCTTCAGCGAAATTAATTTTCAGCTTGAACAAAACGTCAGGAGTCAATAGCCATGCAAGACTTCGTTGGTGAAGACTTTACACAATATGAAAATGTTTGTAAACAGATGTAATCCCTCCATGGCATGTAAGTTAATTATCTTTACATTTCATTTACATAAACTGTGGTAACATAATCACTGCCGAGGTTATAATAATGCAAGAAGGAAGGGAGGCTAAAGTTTAGATTATCGTAGATTCCAAGGTGATTGTAGATGGAGCTTAGGTCAGTTGTTAAGAAAGAGGGAAAGTAAGTGACCTTAGCCATCTTAAAAAATACAGGAAACTAAAGCTGGACGGAGGTTTGAATTTCGCTCTATTAGAAAACGAGTCTTATGTGTTAATCATAACGTCACGTGGCTCGTTGTTACTTAAGATAAAGCAGTTTTAACCTCGTTTATTTTCAATTAATGTAGCAAACATATTTTCAGGAGTTGAAATTTAAACGCAAGTAAGGGAGTAAAGGAAAAGGCCCCGGTTGGCCGTGCGGTCTAACGCACGGCTTTCCGGGCGGGAAGCCCCGCGGGTTTGTGTAGAGATCCGGTGAACCGGCGAGTCTGTGGATGGTTTTTAGGCGGTTTTCCATCTGACTCGGCGAATGCGGGCTGGTTCCCCTTATTCTGCCCCAGTTACACTATGTCGGCGATTGCTGCGCGCCGGCTGAAGTGGCCGTGTGGTTAAAGGCGCTGCAGTCTGGAACCGCAAGACCGCTACGGTCGCAGGTTCGAATCCTGCCTCGGGCATGGATGTTTGTGATGTCCTTAGGTTAGTTAGGTTTAATTAGTTCTAAGTTCTAGGGGACTAATGACCTCAGAAGTTCAGTCCCATAGTGCTCAGAGCCATTTGATTGCTGCGCAAACAAGTTCTCCACGTACGCGTACACCACCATTACTCTACCATGCAAACATAGGGGTTACACTCGTCTGGTGTGAGACGTTCCCTGGGGGGTCCACCGGTGGCCAAACCGCACAATAACCCTGGGTTCGGTGTGGGGCGGCGGAGGGGTGAAGTGGACTGTGGTAGTCTTCGTGGGGTTGTGGGCCACTGCGGCTGCAGTGGGGACGGAGCCTCTCCGTCGTTTCTAAGTCCCTGGTTAACATACAATACAATACATACAAGGGAGTAATGGAAAAGTGAAATGCACACCGTAAATTTACGGTGTCTTTCAGTGACTCAAAGCTGAGTCTTCGTGCTAATCACAAAAAATGGCTGACAATAAGCCTTTCGAAAACAAAGCGGCCTAGTGATAATATACTGATGAAATAAACAAGGACTGCTTTCTGTGTTATGTAAAAAGTAGCAGAAGCCCGAAGATAAAGATGTCCTCCCTTGAAGCACTTCGTAGAAAACAGAAAATGAAATAAAGATCGATAGAAGATTTATTATGTATGCTAGGAACTAAGTAATAGGAGAAGAAATGCAATCGTAAGTTTGACTATCCAAAGACCAGAGCCGTGAGATCTACATATTTCTCTGCAGCCCCGGTATACCTCTTGCAGCCTAAATTTTGTACGCTCCTGTAAGTTGCGTATCTGTGGACTGTGGTTCCTGAGAGGCATTTACATCCGGAATTCCCAGGAACTTGCAAACGGGTCAGGTATCGAAGGGGAAAAACGGTGGAGAATAGACCACGGGTGTAGCACGGATCTCGAACAGCGTTCTAAATCATGAACTGATTTACCGAGCGAGGTGGCGCAGTGGTTAGACACTGGACTCGGTTCAATCCCGCGTCTGGCAATCCTGATTTAGGTTTTCCGTGATTTCCCTAAATCGCTCCAGGCAAATGCCGGGATGGTTCCTCTGAAAGGGCACGGCCGACTTCCTTCCCCGTCCTTCCCTAATCCAATGAGACCGATGACCTCCCTGTCTGGTCTACTTCCCCAAACAACCTAACCCAACCCATGAACTGATTTCACCGTGTGAATGATTTTCAAATATAATCCTATAACGCGCGAGCAAGTGGCGTTCATTCATTAAATCTAAATTTTTCCGTGGCTTCGTTAAACTGTTTCGGGTAATAACCGGAATATTTCCTGACTAGACCACGGACGAATTTCTTTCTCGTTACACTGAGAAAATTTTCTATTTCAAATGAGCACAGCGTTGTCGGAGCAGTCAATAAACTTTCTCTAACCCATCCTTCATTAAAATATCAATTACTCTCACGGTCATTTCTGTTTGTATTTAAGTCTCATACGTGAAATACTGCCTTTCTCCGATTTGTTGCTATAGGCATCAGTAAACAAAATCTCTAAGCTGCCGTTTTCCGACGAACTCCAAAACTACAGTTCTGTGGGATATGGATCCTCTCATCGCAAGTGGTTTTGAGCTAATCGCTTTTCGTTTTCTGGTACCCTTTGAAGTAATTTTACATCAGTTTATTTTCTGGCCTGTGCTGTTTAGCTGGAGCTGTTTCGACACAGGGTGTCTTTATAAAAGGCTTGGGTTTGGAAGATTTATCATCAGCGAAAACAGAATGAAAGTTGATGAAGGTTTATAAATCTAGTGCTTCTTTTCTCACATATAAAGATGTCGCCGTCGTCAAATATTTGAGACAGTTTAACACTGTATGGGAGCTGTAGATCGATTTATTTTAGAATTTGTATGGAATTTCGGAGATACAATACGCTCGACGTTAAAAATATAAAGAAAGGCAATGACCTAAAGGGAGCACACCTAGAAAAAAAGTAAATGCATTTTTTCAACAGTAAGATCGACATTTTTCTACCTTGCCAGTGTGCATAACTACATACAAATTGGAAATTGACAGATTTTATTATAGAATAACATAATAACAAAACGCTTTATTAACTGTGATTTGCATCATTACCATTAAGCTAGTCTCGACTTATGAGAAAGCATTACACCAATATTCTGGCTTGCTTCCCCTTTAATAGAGTACCGAATCATGGTATGAACCTTTAGTTATACAGTCAGATTCAATTATATGTTTACCAGTACATTTGCAGAATTTGGTACATGCTTACTTCCATAAGTGTCCGCTATTATGAAGCCATTCCGCAAAAGAATACACACGTATCTTACTTTCCAGCAAAGTTCTACAGATGATAATTATGGAATTTTCCGTCGGGTCTTGGAGTAATATAGACATATTAATAACTTGAATACAAAGTATTAATGCTCCACAATTACTTATATAATAGTTCATTGAGAACCGGTTTTCGGCTTTTTAGGTCACCGTCAGATAACTTAGTATTAAACAGATAATCCACACAAATCCAGTGAAAATTCATAGCTGTACAAAGATTGTTGTACAAAGATATGTGACATTTTACGGCTACATCGACACAAAACATAAGGATAATGTAATACCTAAATAGATTCTGAACAAATAAATCTTATACTACAATATATTCAAGTATTGAAAGTAAAATATATTAAAGTACAAGCCAAAAATGTTGTACAAGTGAGTAATGGCACAGGCTACAATGACGTATGGACAAACTACTGGTGCGTGTAATGAATAGATCGAAAAAGGAGGGGGGGTGAGGGGTGAGAAAGAAGTCTATCAAATGTTGGTGTGGAAAAGTTATAACAAGCTTATTATCTAATGGTGAGAGAAATAATAACTGGCTGCTGCTACTTTAATAAGGGTGTGTGATGGAACTGTATTTGCTCATTAAGGACCAGGTCAGGAATCCTCGATTGGTGTTTATGAACCGCTAGAATTTCTAGTTATGTTAGTTTTCTGCATTTAGTCCCTTTATGGCAAATTATATGTCGGTCAATCAGGTATAACTATAACTACTGGTTTGACTGAGCATAGAAGGAGTTGTAGACTGAAAAAGAAAGATTCCACCTTTGCTGAACATGCTGAGAATGAATGTCATTCGTATTATGTCAAATACGATGTCTCCGTAAAGAAAACTTAACATTACTTAAAATTCTGGCCATTAATAAATACCAATCAAAAATCCTGACCTGGTCCTTAATGACCAGACACAGTTCCATTACTAACTCTTATTAAAGTAGCAGTACCCAGTTATTATTTCTCTCATCATTAGATAATAATATTAGTATAACTGTTCCATACCCACCATCGATAGACTTCTTTCTCGTTGCCCCCCCCCCCTTTTGATTTTTGATCTATTCATTACATTCACCAGTTTGTCCATGTAACCCAGTAGCCGGCTTCTACATTCATATTGTATTAGTATTTGAATATACTGTAATATAAGGTTTCTTTGTTCAGAGTCTCTTTAGATATTACATTATGCTTGTGTTTTGTATCCATATAGTCATAAATGTCACATATCTTTGTAAAACAATCTTTTTACAGCTATGAAGTTGTGTGGCCTATCTGTTTTTTATTAAGTTATCTGACGATGGTCTAAGAGGTCGAAATCCGGTTCAGAACAACTTATTAAATAAATAATTGTGAACACTAATATTGTGTACCAGGTGGTCATAATTAAATTTTCCCTATTTAACACGTTATATCACGAAAACTAATTACCGTTCGAGTATCAAACTTGGTAGGTTTACTGTCAAGGACATGGGGAAGAGAAATAATGCAGAATCAATTCAATTGAAACGCTTTTAATGTGCTGCTACGGTGCACATACCATTACATACGGGTACCATTACTGCTACAAACGGGGCTCAATATGGCGTCCATCAGTGTCCAGAAGAATCCTAAAGCGCAGGATGCATTCTGCACAGCTGAACGAAGCATGTCCGTAGGTATGCTGGCTACCTCTCCTGATATGCTGCACTTCAGATCAGCACATGTGTGAATGTTCTCCTGGAAAACCCTGTCCTTCAGGTAGCCCCACAACCAGAAATCTCAGGGAGTGAGCGTTTGGAAATGAGCTACTGATCCAAATGTGTTTCGGAGAAGCAGGTGAACTTCACGAGCGATGTGCAGTGGAGACCCATCCTGCATGAAAACTGTTGAGTTCAATGCGTCTCTCTCCTGTAGGGCGGGTATGACATGCTGGCGAAGCATATCACACTGCTCGTCTTTCGTCCTTGAGCGCCAACCTGTTCAAAGCATGGGCCAATCATGAACGTAGGTGTGACGCCACACCATACTGTGACACGTTCACCATACAGAGGAGTTTCATGCACAGTCACTAGAACTGAAAATGCCCACACTCGGCAATTCTGTGCGTTCATCTCACCCGTGAGAGAAAAATGAGCTTCATGTGTCCATAAGATGGTCCAGAGCCAGCCCTCGTCATCTTCATTCCTAGAGAGAAAGTGGACAGCGAATTCAACAGGCCATTGTGCGTCCTATGGTGCAAGCTGCTGTACGATATGTATCTTGTACGAATACCATTTGAGAATGGTTCGAACCACCTTCCGTGCAGTGGACCACGGTATGTTCAACTGTTGTGACAAAGCACGCTCACTACCTGATGATCGGGAATTGCGCGCAGCATTGTCTGCCATAGCAACAGCGATTTCATGAACCACCTGTGGTACAACCAGTCGTCGACCTCTTCCCGGAGCAAGCCAAGTTCTCCAGTTGATTTGAACGTCATCATAATGCTCAGCACAGCAGGTGGAGAAAGAGAACCCTTCCGTAATTCTTTCACTGACGATATTCTCGAGATACAGCTGCAGCATTACTGCTGTTTTGATAATAAAGCTTCACCGATAATTCCCTGCTGCTTTTGTCCAAGCTCACGTTGACACGTCAACAAGTGCACTGCGACTAGTCAGGTGTGTGAGACTATGAACCACGATGACTGATCACAACACCTGGTGGCCATAGTTGGAACTGGAAGGTGGCGCTGTGGCGCGTGGAAATCATGCACCCATGCTACCAAGTTTGGTACTCGTGCGGTAATTAGTTTCCGTGTTCTAACGTGTTAAATAGGGAAGTTTAATTATAACCAACCGGTATTCAAGTTATTAATTCTATAGATGAATTTCATTACAGCACCAGTACTATCATTTTTAATGTTCTTCATGTTTATGTAAGAGGGTACTGAGGAAATAAATTGCTGTTCCTTTCATAATTTTGAGTCGCAGAGTGAAGGTATTGTAACCGACTAGAAAAAAAGAAGACGAAAATAACAGCCGCGTCTACAGGTTGAATCACCTAAAACTTGCATCACTAATATTGCGGAAACGCAAAGTGCTATTGATGTGCGGTTTTCACAGAATGAATTAATAGGCAGAGGCTCGTATTGTTAGCCAATAAACAGATTGCAACAATACTTATAAAGTGTCTTTTTGAGCAAACACAGTCTTTTTAAAAGGAACAATGCCTATTGACATTAAAAAACTAAACGTAGGGTAAATTAGTTTGTGAGTGGTGCTTATTGCAGGACCCCAGTGCAAGTCGTGTACGAGATATCGTATTTTGAGAAGTTTTCACGTCGACACTTGTTTGTGCCATTCAATCTGCGTAGCTGCTTGTAAGATGTTATTTTGCTTACAGTGTGCTTGTGTGTTCCTCGAGTGCATTGCGACTTGCTCGTCAGTTAGTGCGTGACCATCCAAGCAGTAGGTCGTAAGTGGACGATGTAATATACCAATGCAGAAAAAGCTGACATGCTCACGGTTAAGGAGAGTGTAGGAAGAATGCAGTTCGTTCTTGTACGGTGCATGCGGCAAGATATCCCAAAAACCATCTCGGCAATTATTTATCAACCTCTTCAGTCAGTTATGTGAAAACGGTTGTGTGACACACAAACAACGTGACAGGAGGAAATAAGTGACTACAGAAGAGAAGGAAATTAACGTCCTTGCTACTGTTGCAGTTGATTCACACGCTAGCTCCCATGAAACCTCACGAGGAAGTGGCACGAGTCAGGCAAGTGTCATACGCACCCTTCATTGGCTTAGGATCCATGCCTATCACATGTCTCTCCATCAAGAGCTACATGGAAACGATTGTGAGAATCGCGTTAACTTCTGTACATGGAGACCCTGGATGTATCAAGTACCTTGTTTAATGATGAAGCCACATTTACCTATCATGGCCAGGTAAACCGCCGGAACATGAACTATTGGTCTACTGACAATTCCCGTTCGCTTCGTCAGATGGAACGTCCACGTCAATGGAGTGTAAACGTGTGGTATGGGATAGTGAACCATCACCTCATAGGCCCGTTTCCCATTGACGGAATACTGAACAAATACTGAACACGCACAAGTACAACCTGTGGTACCAACATTATGGCTGTCCAGCCCATAGTGCATGAAGTACTACAGCATGTCTTTGCGAATTGTTTCCAAAACGTTGGATTGGACGCAGAAGACCTGTATTCCGGCTCTTTCCCCGGACTTCATGCCAAGGACATACCAACTACATCCGATGACATTCATCGACGTATTACTGCAACCTGCTCGGATATCTTCCCTGAAATGCTAGCAGCTGTGCAGCAGTCTTTCCATAATAGACTGGAAGCGTGTATTGCGCTGCCACTGGTCATTTAGACCACAATCTGTGATGGTCAGTTGTCTCGCTACTCGGCAGAATCCACATAACTAGTGTATGCACTTCTGTTTTTCTTTAGTGTGTGCTGCCACAGGTATTGTGCCAGTGTGGGAGTGGGAACTCTTCAAAATACGATATTTTGTAAACAACTCACACTACAATCCTGCAACAAACGCCACTGACATTTTAATTTACCTTAATTATAGTTTGTTAATGTCAATGGACATTATTCCATTTAAAAAAGTGTATTTTTGCAGAAAAAATACACTTTTTTAATGTTATTACAATCTGTTGATTATCTAACAATATGAGCTCCTGACTACTAATTCAGTCTGCGAAAACCGCACGTCAGTAGCACTTTCCATTTCCGCAATATTTGCCGTAATAGTTTTAGATGATTCGTCCTGTATAAACATATCTACCGTCAGTTTTTTTCTTACGTTAGGTCGATAGGCCTAGCACCAGTTCGTTATCAATTACGTTGATCATCCAAAACGTCTACTGATGCACAGCGCTACTCAATGTCAGGTATGCGTAATATTACAATAAAGAGCCAGACCTTAGTAACCGGCTAAATCGCCAGTAATTGTTTCGTAATGGAAGCAGAACAGTGCAGGGCAAAATGGATGATAATGAATGATCGGGGTTTCATCAGTTGAATGATTCGTCTAAGATGGACATCGGGCGTTGTATATGAGATCTTCTGACCATATCTAGTGAAAGAATAACCATACACACTAATTCTAGGTTCTAAAGCGTATACTGGTTGCGCTGTTAGCTCAGCGACCTGCTTCGTAACCTGCATGCTGAAATCCCGTAGTCGTATTTCAGCTGGCGTTAACAGTGGCGTGTGAAAGTGTGCCGCTTCGAGAGAAACTCACAGCCGCACAACGGCCATATGAAGCCATCTGAAGACATTCTCCACTTTCATTTTTAACTGATTCACCACGTCGAAAATGGATGCGGAACAGTGAAGTCAAAAATAATTAATTTAAGCATAGGTCAACGTAAGTACAAGCATTAAAAGTATTTCACCCGAAAAATTTAATTATCTAGCATTATCAGTGTCGAACGTGTTAAGCTGTTCAACGTGGGGTCACTGCTGACTGTATTTAATGTTATTATACGCTTATAAGAGGTACAGTTCTTATGGTAAAAATAATTTTCTAAAAGCCACCTTTTTCCAATCCCGCAACTTTTCCCTCATACACGTAAAAGAATTATTCAAATTACTCAGTAGAATAAAATTTCACAAGCAAAAAAAAAAAAAAAAAAAAAAAAAAGGAGCAAATGAGAATGAACTTGTGGATTGTAGAAACCCACTGGAGAGAAATTTCGGAGACTTATAAGTGATAGGGTTAGAAAACCCAGCCATAGCATTCACTCATCACTACTTTAGTTGTTTCAACCATGTTTTTGGTCGTTCGTCTTCTGACTGGTTTGATGCAGCCCGCCACGGCCTCCTCTTTTGTATTCTCTTCATATCAGAGTAGAACTTGCACCAAACGTCCTGGATTATTTCTTGGATATATTCCAATGTTGGTTTCGCCCTACAGTTCTAAGAATGTAAATGATTCTGTGTTCCAGCAATATCCTTGCAAGTCTTTAATATAATTTCATCTACCATCATCAGAGATGTGACAGCAAGACATGCAGAAGGCGCTGCAACTGACTAATGACTCAGGAATCGATATATACATAGTTAATCTGAACAGGCTTTGTTTTGACCGCCATCATGTTGACTGTGATATCGTGTTCAATGTCCTGTACAAATTTGTGAACAGTGGTTATCGAGTTCCAATACGCCACGGTAGTGGAGGTAACTGAACACACCTCATGGGGGGCAGCAATTTCACGTAAATAAAGTTGAGTGATTAATTACAAATGTTCTTATGTGAACAGCAGACCAACATACGAAGTGAATATTTCCTCTTATTATGTAATCCTTCTCTTTCTCCAGAGGATAACAACAGCACATGCCAAGACTACAA
This sequence comes from Schistocerca piceifrons, assembly GCF_021461385.2. Lineage (NCBI taxonomy): Eukaryota > Metazoa > Arthropoda > Insecta > Orthoptera > Acrididae > Schistocerca > Schistocerca piceifrons. The sequence continues at coordinate 417,015,258 of NC_060149.1, read as the reverse complement.
AACCACTTCAATATCTAGGTGTACTTTTTAAGTGTTTTTCATTGTCATTGTTGCGCATAAATGAGCTTTATACCTCGAAACATGTCGCTTCATTAAATGATTTGAATGTCAACAAATTTTGTGAGTGGTCGCTGTCTCTGAGAAACCTTTTCATATTTTTGAAACATTCACGGTTAGTGTGGCTTTAAATTCCTGAGGAAAAGCCGAAATTCGCGCATCAGCAGGAAAGGGTGGACAAAATAAAACTGTCTCAAAAACTGTTTTCGGTAGTTCGTGACAACTTATTCTGAACAGCAAATAGGTCATCAGAAATCGGAAATGACACATTTGCTTTAATTATTCACTGAAGACTAATTTTCGTGTTCGTTGAGGTTGCAAAGTTAGCTCGCCTCCATGCGGTGCACCCTAGGTAACGCCAAAGAGCTAACAACTGCTGGCAGTCAGACAATCATCAATGTTTGATTGTTGATCTCATGGCTAGTTGTATATCGTCTGTTACTGCTAAGGCTTCACTCTCAACATGCCTGTACAGAAGATCTTTTGGGCCTCTCACCATATCTGACAGCTCAACATAAAAGGAATAAGCGGGCCAAAACGCTAAGAACTAAGTAATATTTGCGTGATGACGCCATCGATATTGTTGCAGTACAGGAAACACATGTCGAAAATAAGGACCAAATTAATCGGGGAGGCAGGATACCTGACCACCAACTAGTTGGCTCAAAATGCCATTGTTCCTATGGAGCGGTCACATATGTTCGATGAGCGACTAAATTTGTCCACTTATACCCAGCAGCAGTGCACAACGACATTTATCAAGCTGTCGTCAATATAGGAGAACTCCTTGTGAGCATTGTGTATAAACCGCCAGCAACTATCTGTCCCCAGCATGTCCTGTCGCACTTGCCACATCCTGTTATATGTGTGGCTGATTTTAATAGCCACCGCACCCAATGGAAATACAGAACAGTTGATGAAAATGGCGATGCCTTTCTTAAACTTTAACGCTATGTCCGGGACGGGATGGAAAGTGCGAAAGCTAGTATAGAAATTTCTCGAGAGCGGAAACCCTGAGAAAAATTTCTTAGTAACTGGAGAAAGTACGTAATAAAATGGCTTGCACAGTTTTATAAAGGTGTGACAACAACGGGGGGCATATCATAGACAATTGCTTAAGCCAGGAAAACAAAGTGACCAAAGAAAGAGCTATGGGCCAATATTGTATTGCTTAGCACCATACAGAAGCAGTTTGAGAGACTCCTATATGACAGATTGAACCCAAAAGTACACGAATGAATCCCAAACGAGTAAGCAGGATTTCGACTTGCTAGAAACTACATATATCAGGTACTCTCTTTGACAACTTATATATATAAGCGAAAATCATAGATTGTTTTCATAGATTTAAATACAATTTATGACACTGTCTGGAGACACGGGCTGTTGTACTAACTAATTCGGTAATTTCATGAATTCGTAACATCTGTATCATTGATAATATGCTAGCGGGGAGAACTTTTAAATTGATCATCTCAGAAACGATTAGCTCCACCAAAATATTCAACAGTGGGGTGCTACAGGGTTCGGTCTCTGCCCCGCCAATCTTTATATTTAGGTCACACTGAACACTCAGTCCAGAAAGTTCAGCTACGCAGATGTCTCGACTACAGCTGCACAACACGAATTATTCGTGGCCAGCGAAGACACCTTGAGCCCTGATTTAAAGCTGCTGATTGACTGCATTCACAAATTGAGATTGCAGCAGAACTCAACTAACGCAGAAGTATCAACGCTTCCACCTTTGTAGCCACCCTGCAGGAATAGAGCTTAATGTCAACGTTGATGGGAAACGTCTCAACAATAACAACTGCTCTCAGTATCTTGGAGTCACACTCGACATGATGCTTTTTTACAAGGAGAACCTGATGAAGGCCATGGGTAAAATGATAACATGGACTAACATCATCCATAAATTGTGTGACACCATTTGATGAACCAAGCAAGTACATTTCGTACATCAGCAGTTCGGGTCGTCTATTCAGTGTTGGAATACTGCAACGCTGTATGGATTAATAACTCGCATATGAACAAGACTGATACGGCATTAAATGACATTGTGCGCACTATCAGTGCCACAGTGAAATCCACCCCTATTGCATGCTTCAGCCACCAGGGATACGATGTAAAAATGCTATCCTCAGAGGGTACCACAAGATTAACAAAAACCATCAGCTGTCCATACAGAATGACGTAGCTGTCTTGAATCGCAGAAGACTTATATCAAGAAGACCAGAGCTAGCCACTGTTGGAGAAGTTATAAGCTCAGACTTTGACTTTCACAACGCCTGGAAATAACACGGGCAAGAGCACTGCCCACCACAATGTCAAAGATTTACGACCACGGAGAAGCCTCTTAGTTTTAGCCAGTCACGCAAAATGTGGATGACATTAAACTGATATGCATTGTGATACGCGGTAGTCTATTGCTGGACTGGCACGTCTCATGTACTAACCATAATTTGACTTATAATCGTTACTATCTGGACTTAATTCCTGTTGCTTGGCAAAATATTCAACTATTGTAATAAACAACGTCACTGATTACCAGAAGTGATCCTTCTATTTCCTGGAACAGGTCTTGCTCGTAATTATCTCTGTAACTCAGTTGAGTCTGTGATGAGCCAAACTAGATGGGCCACGCCAGTGAACCAGAGAAAGGAACAACCCAAATCGGGGCTGCGGGGCGCCTTTTCAGAGGAAAGTGCAAACTGCAGTGAACCCCAGAAGCAGTTACTGGGCACGGCCCCACTACTGTCAGGGCTGGCAACGGCCTCATGGCTTCCTGGCAGAGTCGGATAATTATTTGTGCTCTGCATGACGTGGGTCTAGGGCTGTATTCACAGATAGGGAACTCGGTATGATGAACACCTGCCTCACGAGAAAGCCCTGTGCTCATGAGGAAGTTACAATTTTTAAGAGAAGGTATGTCTGAGGCAAGCAAACTTAAAATAAACTTTGTTTTGCTCTGAGAACTCCCCTCCAGTGAATGCTGTGTGAGGGGCAATCAGTGACAGATAAACATTTTGGTATGCTGTGCGAAGTGACTGGCCTGTTTTGTGAACAGGAATTGTGTTCTCTTTGTAGAACACAGGGGTGACTCTCTGTCACCATTTAACGTGAAGGGGGTGATCTAAAAAGTTCTAAGAGGCCTCCTTATTGAATAACCTATACGTATCGCAGCACCTGGGATCAAAGACGATTTGCCTGTTAAATCAGCCACAGTGACCTCAGAGAATCTTGGTCCTCGCAGTTCAGAGACAGAAAAGATTAATATGATTTTAGTAAACTGCAGGTCTCAAAATTAGTATTACTTACTGAAGGTTATAATGCACAGACAGTATTGGGAATACCGAGCGAGGTGGCGCAGTGGCTAGCACACTGGACTCGCATTCTGGAGGACGACGGTTCAATCCCGCGTCCGGCCATCCTGATTTAGGTTTTCCGTGATTTCCCTAAATCGCTCCAGGTAAATACCGGGATGGTTCCTCTGAAAGGGTACGGCCGACTTCCTTTCCCGTCCTTCGCTAATGCGATGAGGCCGATGACCTAGCTGTCTGGTCTCCACCCCCAAAACAACCCAACCCAAGTATTGGGAATAGAAAGCTGGTTGAAACCAGACGTCAATGACAACGAAATACTAATTTCAGATTGGAATGTTTATTGTAAGGATGGGTTAGTCGCCAATGGTGGTGGTGTGTTTATTGCAGTAAAAAATTCGATAAAATCTAGCGAGGTTATCACGGATACCGAATGTGAGTTAATCTGGGTGAAACTGAGTATCAAAGAACGGTCAAAACTGGTGATCAGATGCTTTTACAGACCACATGGATCAGTTTGTGTAGTTGTAGAGCGCTTCAGACAGAACTTGCACAATGTCATCAGTAATTTTCCTGATCATGCCGTTGTAATAGGGGGGTACAGGTTGGGAGTGCTACGCCATCAAAGCTGGTGCCAGATGCAGGGATTCATGTGTCATTGTTCAGGATGTCTAGTCCTAAAATTACCTTGAGGAGATAGTTAGACAACCAACTCGTCAGGGTAATGTCTTAGACCTCCTGGCAACAAACAGACCTGAACTTGTCAAATCAGTTACCGTAGAGGGATGTATCAGTGATCATAAGGCTGTGGCAGCATCTGTGACGACGAGTCCTTCAAGGAATATTAAGAAAGGTAGGAAGATATATTTGCTCAGCAAGGGTGACAGGATACAAATTTCAGAATATCTCAGCAGTCACAATCAAATATTCGGTGATGAGGACGAAGACGTGGAGAACAAATGGAAAAAATTCAAAGGCATCATTCAATATGCACTGGACAAGTATGTTCCGAATAAGGTTTTAAGGGATGGGAAAGATCCACCATGGTTTAATAGCCGTGTTAGAAAAGCGTTTTTAGGGATGGGACAGATCCACCATGGTTTAAAAGCCTGTTAGAGAAATGTTTTAAGGGATGGGAAAGATCCATCATGGTTTAATAACCGTGTTAGAAAAGCTTTACCTAAACAAAAGAAGTAAAAACCTGGCTGACAAACAAAAGCTGAACGAAGCGAAAATGAGTGTAAGGAGAGCAATGAGAGAAGCGTGCAATGATTTTGAAAGTAAGATGTTGTCAACCGACCTGAATAAAATCAGCAAGTGGGTCAAAATCATCCATTCATTCTCTCAGCGACCACACTGGCACCGAAACAGAAGATGACAGAGAGATGGCCGAAATATTTAATTCGATCTTCCGAAGCTGTTTCACGACGGAAGATCGTAATACTGTCCCTCTTTTCCGTCGTCGTACGAACGTCGAAATGGCAGATATTGAGATACCCGATCGCGGAACTGAAAAGCAACTACAATCGCTTAGTAGTGGAAAGGCGTCAGGACCAGATGAGATACCTGCAAGATTCTATGAAGATTATGGGAAAGGACTTGCTCCCCTTCTAGCAGTATTTTAACGTAGATCGCTTGAGCAACGAAAGGTACCTAACGACTCGAAAAAAGCGCAAGTCAGTCCCGTTTTTAAGGAAGGCCGTAAGATAGTTCCGCACACTTATAGACCTATATCATTGACGTCAATCTGTTGTAGAATTATGGAACGTGTTTTATGCTCAAGAATTATGACTTTTTTGAAAATGAATACCTCCTCTATAAAAATCAACATGGATTTCGCAGAGATCCTGTGAAACTCAGCTCGCTCTGTTCCTCCATGAGGTCCACAGCGCAGTGGACAACGGCGCTCAGGTGGATGCCGAGTTCCTTGATTTCAGTAAGGCGTTTGACACCGTCCCGCATTGTCGTTTAATGAAAATATACGAGTTTACAGAGTATCGGAGCAGACTTACGATTGGATTCAAGACTTTCTTGCAGATAGAACTCAAGTCGTCGTTTTTAACAGAACAAAATCGACAGATGTATGGGTAATATCCGGAGTACCACAGGGAAGTGTGATAAGACCGTTGCTGTTTACAGTACATATAAAATCAATGATCTAGTAGAAAGCGTCGGATGCTCTTTAAGGTTATTCCCAGATGATGCAGTTGTCTATACCGAAGTAGCAACGCCAGAAGATAGTAAGAACTTGCAGAACGACCTGCAGAGAATTGACGAATGGTGCAGGCTCTGGCAGTTGACCCTGAACGTAAATAAATATAACATATTGCGTATACATAGGAAAAGAAATCCACTACTGCGCAGCTACACTATTGATGACAAACAGCTGGAGACAGCGTCTGCCGTAAAATATCTACGTGTAACTATCCAGAGCGACCTTAAGTAGAATGACCACATAAAACAGGTAGTGCAAAAAGCAGATACCAGACTCATCGGAAGAATCTTAATGAAATGTATCTCATCCACGAAAGAAGTGGCTTGTAAGGTGCTTGTTCGCCAGATTCTTGAGTATTGTTTATCTATCTGGGATCTCTATCAGGTAGGACTGATAGAGGAGATAAAGAAGATCCAATGAAGAGCGGCTCGTTTTGTCACGGAATCGTTTGGCTGTGGAAAGAGCATTACGGAGATACTGAACACACTCCACTGGCAGATATTACAAGAGAGACGTTGTGCGTCACGGAGAGATTTCCTATTGAAATTTCGGGACAGCACTCTTCAGGAGGAGTCGGAAAACATATTACTTTCCCCCACATACATCTTGCGTATTGACCACGAGGAAAAAAATCGAGAAATTAGAGTCAATACAGAGGCTTACCGACAATTATTCTTCCCACACACTGTTCGCGATTGGAACAGGATTGGAGGGATCAGATAATGGTACCGAAAGTAGCCTCCACCACACACCATTAGGCGGCTTGCGGAGTCTGATGTAGATGTAGATGTTATTAGGGGTAATGAAAACACCAATTTTCGAGAAGTGCATATGTAGAGGTGACAGCATTGGCTAAAATATCAAAGTCATTATGAGTGGGAGAGAAACACAGAATTGTTTAATAACTACAAGCTCAATATTATGACAGTTGTTTAATGTTACAAAACTATTGCAAGAAGGGGAAACTGTTCACATGCTAAAAATATATATTATTCGCCAATAGTTTGCAGAGCAGTTTCCAGTGGCACACAACTGCACGGAGTTGCAGAGTGAACAACGAACTCAGTTTTGATAGAACACTTCTGGTCGAGGCAAAAGAGAGAACACTTCTGTTCGAGGCATGGCAGAGGAGACTTATATGGGGGAAGAGACTTAGATTCGGGAGGTGGAAGAGAAAATCTGACTTAGGGACTTCCGTTCATGTGTTGCAGTCTGCGGGAGATCACGGCGCCCACTTCATTTCATGTATCTGAAACCTGATTTCGGTGACCGATCACAACGGTGGCTTGAGGATGTGAGGATTCTCGTGTGTTTAGCTGGACACCGTTAGGACTAGCCACATTTCAGAATCCAATAGTTTCGTGAAGATTTGCCGGCTCATAACGAATCAGTCGGAATGTTACGATAGCGTGCTGAAAAGTAATGCTTCAACGTTTTTTATGTGATACTCTCGATGCTTTTTAAATAAGACAAACGTTATTAACGTTCTTCATCTTTATTCTTTATGTTGTAGCCCTCTGCCACTAAAGGGCTCCTAACTGTAATGTGTAACACGACGGTGTGTAACGTAACTATCTCGGTGCGTGAGAAATAGTGTGCCATAATGGAGTTTCGAATTCGTCCACACATGGAGCACCTGTCCTTTAGCATGACAATGCAAGACCACACACGAACGCTACGACATGTGAAACAATCCTGCGCCTTGAGTTTACTGTCATCGATCATCTTTCATAGAGTCCCAGCTTGTCCCCATCCGTTTTTCATCCGTTTCCAAAACTTCGAGGACTTCACATTGATAATGATGGTGTACAAGCAGAACTGAGGTTGTGGCTTGGTTATCAAAGTAAAACATTCTACAGTGACAGTATCAACAAACTGGTCTCTTGTTGAATGTGTTAGTCGACAGGGTGACTAAGTTGAGAAATAAATATGTGGACATGAAGAATAAGAAAATCATGTGTAGCTTACAGTCTAGTCCCGTCCACCTATGTTATCCAATAACTGCCGAAGTATTCACATGTTAGATCTGCACTGACCCATGTTAATAACTAGAAGTTTTCTTATTCTTTGGTTTGTTTGTGACTGAACTGATTGTATAATAATTTGTTATTCATGAATGTCACTAGGAAACTTTGTAATTAATAGTAGCTCTGAAATAAACAGGGATCAATGAGGACCACTGTTTCATTTCATTGTTAGATGAACACACTGTTTGTTGTCTTTTGTGAGGCAGAGCATCTATGGCCAATGTTTGCTAGGGTCACCCTTTCATTAAATGCATGTGAGCCCATCGGGGAAAGGATCTAACTATCGACCAGCCCAAGTGAAGCTGATCATTCTGACCTACACGGGGATATGCCGAAGGCTCTGCCGTCCCCTCACAGAAAGAATTAGTGAAGCCTGCACAGCATTTTGCATACGTTGGACATTCTGACTGGTAGTGAGAATGTATAGCATAAACTCATAATCCTGTGCAGATACTGTGGTTGAAATTTTTAGATTTTCTCGCACATCAAGACAACTGACATTTCTGTTGCCCATGTGACACATTAGCTGAACGTATCTTCCTCCTGTATGCGTAGTCCTGGACAGATATAATGCAGTTCATGGACTAAGGAGCGGGGTGCTTACAAGACAACTTTTACCCACTCAGGATCATCTCTGAATAAGGATGAGTGACAGTTGGAAATTAAGCTATTGAGGTCTGTCACATGAAAGGACATTTCCTATAAACCACGTTGGGCCTCTCGTGATGAACTAGTAATTCGAGGTATATTTCTAAGGCAAGAGAAAAGACACTGCATTTTTCTTGAGTTGTTCAAAAATCGTGGGGCATTGTCGGCATACAAATTTGGTAGATATGTTGTAAATGAGCTATACTAGAAACAAGTGAAGATTGTGGTCACATAGTTACCGGTTTGACTCCTTGATACTGAGATGGGTTTGTGGCGATCTTTAGAGTGAAGACTATGTACGGAATGACCAGACGCTAATCTCTAGTGGGAGTAGGCTGGTGAAACTTTGAACTGAGCTGAGTCTTGCCAAGATCATCTTCAGCTATGCGTCATCTATTACACACTGAAAGTGGAATACGTCCCGCCTACGTCGAACACTAGCTGTGTTTCGTTGTCGCATGTAAACAAAATGAAATGTGATTAACCATGCTCGTGTGTCAAACTAAGAGAAACCTCGAATAAGTGATTCATAACCCGTGTTATTGTCATATTTCAGGGACTGATGACAATCATTGATACATGCACAGATGTATTATTTGTTGTGTGATTGTAGTAATTGGCACAACTACCAGTCTGCCTTCACATTCTTGCCAATACCATCAGTGGTGTGATTTTAGAGTCATTATTTTATTCTTACATACATCATTTTATGGCTGTAACGTTTTTTTCTTCATTTTGTATTTCATGAAATGCTGAGTCTCCCTTTGGAGAGTACGGAATTCATGTTTCGTAACTTTAAAATGTTTTACGTTATTTCTCACATGTTTGTGCTTACCATCAAAATTTGACTAACAACTATGTACTATTATTTTTTGTGCACATCAAACACATAGGTAAGTGGCTTGATTTCATGGGGATACCTTTTAGTGCACGTAACTAAAATTATGTTTACGATTTCTTAGTTTTTGATGATATTCCTGAAGTTGCCTATATTTAACTTTTTTTGTACAAGTCATCTGTTTTATGGAGCAAATGAAGTTCGAACTTTATTTCCATATTCTTGCAACTAAGCTGTGTATTGGCAGTTCCTGAGTTTTAGTTGAACTTTTAAAGTTCTGTGTTTAAATAAATATTTCTATCATTTGTGTTTTTGTGTGCCGTACAGATGTGTGTGAATGTTACCAATGAGAGAGAACTGTTAAGTAACGACTGAATTTGAGTTGCTAATAATTGTTCTAATAAAGGTTGAATATGAGTACTCACTTAGTCAGAGTTAGCAAGATAAACAAATCTGTAAAAATATCTAAGTGGGAGTGTGGAGAGTGTCAAAACGATAACCGTTGTAAAGTTCTGTAAAGAGGATACTGGTGCTTCCGATATTATGCTGTGTTCCCTAAAATAATGTTTTCAGCCCACTTACACCATATTTGGAGTGAATGAATGTGATGGTTTTTGGAAAGAATGAATGAATATTGTGAGTATTAAACAGTTTCCTTGGCTAAGAACCTTTTTCCAGTCATCCCAACCAAACCATTTCATCGAGAGTAGTATGCTCCAGTGATAAAAAAAACGATCTTCATGTAGTCATATGTGACGAGTCTCATTGCAACTACATCTTCACAAATATTTCCCCAGTCATAGGAGTGATGAAACATGGCAGTCTATTGCCGGACTGTTGCATCTCATGCAGTAAGCATAATCTGATTTACAATCATTACTATCCAAATTTAATACCAATCACTTAATAAACCAGTTAACAATTGTAATGAATAACGTCGGTGACTGCCAGAAGTAAGCTACTTCCATCTATATTCCTCCTCTTTCCTGCTAGAGGTCTTGCATGTAATTTTCTCCGTAGCTTCGTTTAGTGTGTAATGAGCTATACCATACACGCCAGTGAGGCAATGTTAGGAACAACCTCCTGGGGGACTGCCGGCCGCCTTTTCAGAGGATAGCCCAAGCTGCAACAAACGCTATAAGCAGGTACTGGGCGCCGAGCCCACTATTGTCAGGGCTAGCGACGGCCATATGCCTTCGTACTGAATTCGCATAATGTTTTGCGCTCTGTGCAGTGTGGGTTTCGGACTGCATTCACAGAAAAAGTTAAAGTGACGTGATGAATACCTGCAGTCGAGAGAGAGTTGTAATTTTTACAAGCAGTGTATACTAAGGCAAATAAACTTAAAGGGAACTATATTTTGTGTTGATGACTCTCCTTCCAGGACTGGTTTGAGAGGGGAAGTCAGTGATAGATAAAAACCGTGGCATACCGTGACCTGCTTTGTGAAGAGGAATTCTTTTCTCCTTGTAGAGCATAGGGCCGACTCTCTGTCACCATTTTACGAGAGGTGGATGGCAGCAAATTATTGCAAGAGGCCCTCTCATTGGCTAACCTAAATAAATAGCAGAGTAGGGTAATAAAGACACCAATTTTTGAGGGGTGCATACGTGGAGGTGACAGTACTGTCTAACATCAAACTGACTGGAGAATGGAAGAGAAACTACTAATTGTCTAATAACTGCAAGCTGAAGTATGTAACGGTTGCTTGAAGGGGAAATTACTGATTTACTAACAAATATATCATTAGTCAGCAATTTACAGAGCCGTTTCCATTGGCGCCAAAGAATTGTACAGACCTGCAGAGTGTAGAACAGATTCAGTTTCGATAGAGAGAGCACTTTTCATCAAGGCACAGAAGCGGAAACTTCAGTGCAGGGTATGGAGGAGGAGATTTGGATTTGGGAGACAGAAGAGAACAGTTGACTTAGTGACTTTAGCAGATATGTCGCTTGAGTTACAAATTTCAACTGATATGTCACAGTCTGAGGCATATCTCTGGAACCTGGCGACCACTACGGTCGCAGGTTCGAATCCTGCCTCGGGCATGGATATGTTTGATGTCCTTAGGTTAGATAGGTTTAATTAGTTCTAAGTTCTAGGCGACTGATGACCTCAGAACTTAAGTCGCATAGTGCTCAGAGCCATTTGAACCATTTGAGGCATATCAAGGCACCCATTTCGCTTCACACATCTGAGAGCTGAAAATGGTGACTGATCTAAGTGATGGCGAGCAGGGTCGGAAAATTCATGTCCGTTTATCAACATGCTGTTAGGGCTAACCAAATTTCAGAAGCCAATACCTCCACGAGCATCCACTGGCTTATTATGAACCAGTCGGATATGATGGCTCTGAGCACTATGGGACTTAACATCTACGGTCATCAGTCCCCTAGAACTTAGAACTACTTAAACCTAACTAACCTAAGGACATCACACAACACTCAGTCATCACGAGGTAGAGAAAATCCCTGACCCCGCCGGGAATCGAACCCGGGAACCCGGGCGTGGGAAGCGAGAGCGCTACCGCACGACCAGTCGGATATGATAGTTGCTTGTGTAGTTCTTTCTTTTTTCTGCCAGACAAAGGCAATCACTGCGTGATCGCCACGGATTTACGTTTCCATAAATCATGAGTAGATTACAGTCTTGCCCCATCCGCCTGTTATCCAGTCTTTGTCAAGGTACTCATGTGATCAGACTGACCCTGCAATAATTTGCTGTTGATGTGTATCAGCAGAGAACTTTCGAATTAATAGGGACCAATTTAGACCTCTGTTTCATGTCATAGTTGGATGAAGGTTCTGTTTCTTATCTTTTGTGAGGTACGACACCCGTGCCTCATGTTTGCTAGGGCCACTGTTCTAGTTATCCGCTCACGACACCCTTTTGATTAAATGCATGTGAACCCATGGGGAGCGACCTGACTGTTGACCACTTCGACCGAGGCTGATCATTTTGACATTCACAGGGGTATGTTGAAGGCTGACCCATTCCCTCACAATTGGTAATGGCAGAAGTGCCGACGCCCTCCGTAAATGGGGGAAGATACCATCTCAAAAATGTGATACTGAGCCAAAAACCAAACAATATGATGCCGGCCGGGGTGGTCGAGCGGTTCTAGGCGCTACAGTCTGGAACCGCGCTACCGCTACGGTCGCAGGTTCGAATCCTGCCTCGGGCATGGATGTGTGTGATGTCCTTAGGTTAGTTAGGTTTAATTAGTTCTAAGTTCTAGGGGACTGATGACTTTAGAAGTTAAGTCCCATAGTGCTCAGAGCCATTTGAACCAAACAATATGATACATATTGAAGAATGCCCAGATCCAGCCTACAAGGGCCCCTTCACCGATTTCCTTGCAGCAACAGATGAGGTGACTAAGAATATCCGATGTTAGGATGTTAATTTGTAACTAAGGTTGGTACATAATATCTGCATGAAGATATTAACTATGTTGACTTTTTTATTATATGAATATATACAATACTGGCCATTAAAATTGCTACACCAAGAAGAAATACAGATGATAAACGGGTATTCATTGGACAAATATATTATACTAGAAGTGACATGTGATTACATTTTCACGCAATTTGGGTGCATAGATCCTGAGAAATCAGTACCCAGAACAACCACCTCTGGCCGTAATAACGGCCTTGATACGCCTGGGCATTGAGTCAAACAGAGCTTGGATGGCGTGTACAGGTACAGCTGCCCATGCGGCTTCAACACGATACCACTGTTCATCAAGAGTAGTGACTGGCATATTGTGACGAGCCAGTTACTCGGCCACCATTGACCAGACGTTTTCAGTTGTTGAGAGGTATGGAGAATGTGCTGGCCAGGGCAGCAGTTGAACATTTTCTGTATCCAGAAAGGCCAGTACAGAACCTGCAACAGGCGGTAGTGCATTATCCTGCTGAAATGTAGGGTTTCGCAGGGATCGAGTGAAGGGTAGAGCCACGGGCCGTAACACATCTGAAATGTAACGTCCACTGTTCAAAGTGCCGTCAATGCAAACAAGAGGTGACCGAGACGAGTAACCTATGGCACTCCATACCATCACGCCGGGTGATACACCAGTATGGCGATGACGAATACACACTTCCAATGTGCGTTCACCGCGATGTCGACAAACACGGATGCGACCGTCATGATGCTGTAAACAGAACCTGGATTCATCCGAACAAATGACGTTTTGCCATTCGTGCACTGAGGTTCGTCGTTGGGTACACCATCGCAAGCGCTCCTATCTGTGATGCACCGTCAAGGGTAACCGCAGCCATGGTCTCCGAGCTGATAGTCCATGCTGCTGCAAACGCCATCGAAGTGTTAGTGCCGATGGTTGTTGTCTTGCAAACGTCCCCATCTGTTGACTCAGGAATCGAGACGTGGCTGCACGAACCGTTACAGCCATGCGGATAAGATGCCTGTCATTTCGACTGCTATTGATACGAGGCCGTTGGGATCCAGCAAGGCGTTCCGTATTACCCTCCTGAACCCATCGATTCCATATTCTGCTAACAGTCATTAGATCTCGACCAACGCGAGCAGCAATGTCGTGATACGATAAACCGCAATCGTGATAGCCTACAATCCGACCTTTATTAAAATCGGAAACGTGATGGTAAGCATTTCTCCTGCTTACACGAGGAATCACAGCAACGTTTCACTAGGCAACGCCGGTCAACTGCTGTTTGTGTATGAGAAATCGGTTGGAAACTTTCCTCACTTCAACACGTTGTAGGTGTCGCCATCGGCGCTAACATTGTGTGAATGCTCTGAAAAGCTACTCATTTGCATGACACAGCATATTCATCCTGTCGGTTAAATTTCGCGTCTGTAGCACGTCATCTTCGTGGTGTAGCAATTTTAATGGCCAGTAGTGTATGTATCACGATGCATGTCATTCCATACATAAAATAAAATTCCTGTTCGCTAACAGGGGTAATATCTTTCGTGTCAGTCTGATAAGTGTTAGACACAGAGTCCTGTATGAAACAAGAGATAAAAAGTTCCTAAACCTTAAAAAGTAGAGGAAAGGTGCCTAATCATTTGAAAGACCTAAAAGTAAGTGCAATTGTATTTTTTTATGATGGTAATAATATCTTGCATTATTTAATTTTATCATACACTTATCGTATTTGGAATAACAAACAATGTTTCAGAGTAATTATTAAATCTTCACAAACAAGGCATTTCGTAGAAATGAGATCAAAGTTTCCTAATATGAGACAGTAATAATATTTTGCTTTAATTATTTTATTACAGAATAATGACATAGGAACATAAATTTTTACATTTCTGTTATCCTTCACTCATTTCACATTACTTAGGTTTATATTTACGACATCCGGGGCAAACAAATTGTCTTATGTGACGCCGCAATCTTCATGAGCCCAGCGATAACATTTCGTGCACTGTGCCCATTTCTTCCCGTGCTTGTCTTCAGAAAAGCGCCCAGTACAGAACAGACACTCTGCGTCATTGTCATCACTGCTGTCTCAATCCCCACTGTAATCAAGATGGACATCGGATGCCGAGTCACTAGACGATTCTTCTGCTTTAGGTCTACGATTTGAAGGTTTTCCACTCTTTTCCCCAAATAACTCTCTGGCTGCTTTCTTAGCTTCAGCCTCTGATTTCTTCTGTTTAGATTCTTGCAATTGCTTCACATAAGGAGTTGAAGTTAGTAACGCAGCAGAGCACGAACGCGATGTTTGACCTATTTGATTATCTCCAGCTGGTTTTGCGATGTGTGAGAGAGATCTGAAGTCTGCCGGGCTGACAGCTTGACCATCACCATCAGTAGTTTCATTTTAGTTTTTGGCCTCTCTTTCTTGAAGAGCGTCAGCATGGCGATGAATTGAAAGTTCATGTTCCCTAAAGATATTTCTGTTGCATGGGATGAAACCTGTTTTTCTGAAGGCATTCACAGATGCTTCCATTGTTGCTGTTCGGTTGTAAGCTGCCCCAGATAACCTGGCTATTAATAATGGGGTTATAACACGACCTGGGTTACTTGCCAAACACGTTTCTATCTCTTGGGCATAGTACGTTTTCATAGGCCCCATAAATCCGACGTCAAGTGGCTGCATTTTATGCGTTGAATGAGGTGGCAAACATACAATATGAACATTGTTTTCACGTGTTTTATCTAACACATCGAGATTCTTTGTGTAGGAATAATGCTCAAGACAAGTCAAAGTAATCCGTGTTTAGCCGCGCGGTGTAAGCCGCTGCAGTCATGGACTGTGCGGCTGGTCCCGGCGGAGGTTCGAGTCCTCCCTCGGGCATGGGTGTGTGTGTTTGTCCTTAGGATAATTTAGGTTAAGTAGTGTGTAGGCTTAGGGACTGATGACCTTAGCAGAAAAGTCCCATAAGATTTCACACACAATCCGTGTTTATGATAATTTAATCGAATTAAAATAAACGCAGTTGCCAAAGTTTTACTACAATAAATGATAAAATATTGTTATCTCATGATAGTATTGCGTAAATCACATATAATAAATCGTGAGAGAACGAGTTCCCCCAATATGCGATAGGTATCGTAATATGCGACACTGTCGCCTATTTGGATCCCCATACTATCGCATATTAGGAATTTCGCCATCTTACACAAAGAATCACGCACTTGCTAACAACGTTTGTTGGACAATGCACCTAATTGTCAATAATTATAGGTAATACCGTCACAAATAACAACAATAAAAGAGTGCTGTAATAGCCACTCACCTTTAACCTGAAATATTGTCTCAACACCGATGTCGCAAAAACTCCAAACTCAAGAAATTTTGTATCAACGCTCAGGTACTGTGTACGGCTCAACTGTGGCGTCCTACTCGCTGTGTCGTCGTCTGGCACGCAATAGACGTGTTTAAGAAACTCTCCACCAGAGTGCAACCCCTAACATGAGCACAGTTGGGGTGTCAGGGAAATATCGCATAATAGACACCTTTCCTCTACTTGGAACATATCTTGAAAAGATGGGCTGTATTTCCCAGGCAGAATGGTTATTGTAGTAACGATAAGTATTAATTCTAGCGAAGTATAATCTATAATGACAAATGGTTCAAATGGCTCTGAGCACTATGCGACTTAACTTCCGAGGTCATCAGTCGCCTATAACTTAGAACTAATTAAACCTAACTAACCTAAGGACAGCACACACATCCATGCCCGAGGCAGGATTCGAACCTGCGACCGTAGCGGGCGCTCGGCTCCAGACTGCAGCGCCCAGAACTGCACGGCCACTCCGGCCGGCCATCTATAATGAGACTGTGAAATCATTGGGATTAAATTGAATAGAAAACGTGGACTCAGCATAAAACCGAATTTTTTCATTGTGATCAGTTTCAGCTGCAAAAGCCACAGAATCTATGAAGGCTGTCTAAGGTAGACTGCAGAGCAGTCCTCCGATCACATGGTAACAGTATGAGGCGACGAAGTTTCCACAGGCGATAGAGACAAACGTGGTTGCAAAACAGTACTGAAATTACTCTCTCATAATGTGCTGAATAGACCACATCCAAATACAATAATTTTACATCGAGAAAGCATAAATACCTTCATTTAGATATTTTTAATCAATAAACAGAGATTAGCTACTACGATGCCATTATAACAAAGATGTTTACTAAGTGCAGTTAAAAACGGTGAGATGATCTGTGACTGTCATCGTGCCAAGAAGGAAATGAGAGCAATTTTCTCGAATCTGGAATGCATGGAGGAGTTATGGTCCAAGTTTACAGTCTGAATAAACACATCGCCTGGCAAAAAAAGCGAAGAATTCAGAAGGGAAGGAGGAAACGAAATGAAACTTCATGGTTTGAGTCAGTATTTGATGTCAACACAGTGATCAGGAAATCAAGTCAGAATTTTAGAAAAAGTTTGCAGTGTTAGCCCTCTTATCACAATAGCGATGCACCCTCTGTGGCCTAGATGCATGCATTCATTCGGTTGGGAAGGATGTCATAAAACCGTTGTATCCTTTCCTGAGGCATCCTTGCCGACAACTATTGTAACTGTTCTTGATATGCCGGATACTAGCACTGGGACAGATTTGAGGTCGAGCTGGTCCCACAAAAGTTGTATCTGGGACAGGTATGGGGATCCTGCTGGCCGCGACACTACCGCTACATAGCGCAGACACTTCAAAGAGACACATGCGTTGCGTGGGCGAGAATTGTCCTGTTGGAAAATGGCACCACAATATTGTCGCATGAGAGGTAACATCTGAGAATGCAGGACACCTGTGACATATTGTTGTCCTGTCAGAGCTCCACAGCCATGACCGAAAGTCATAACCGACTGCCTCCCACACCCTCACACAAGGAGTAGCACAGCTGTACCCCTCCAAAATAATGGAAGAAAGACATCGTTCCAGGACGCCGCCATACTCGCCGATGATGATCACTCGTAATGCTGGACACAATGCGACGCCGTTCATCAGCAGTCGATGCTTCCTGGTCACGGCACCACTCGAAGTGCGGCCGTTCGTGTTGTGATGTTTACGACAGCGTACGCATGCGAGGGTAATCCCCTAGTCCGGCTGCTGCTAATCCCCGACCAATGGCGCAGGATGGCACAGAATGTTGCCGGGAGTCCATTACTTGTTCCCGGGTGACGGGCGCACGTGGCCCAAAAGAAAGACAGGCCACGGCGTGTACGTCACGAAGGTAGGCCGGAACTCGCTCGCTCGCTCGACCCAGCAGACAAAATGCATTTCTAAACCTGTTAACTCACAGCTGGGCGTGTACGTACTAACGAGAACTGCATCTTTCACTGGAATCTGCCATTATAAATACTTACTGATTAACAGTACTACAACAAAATTTAATTTCAGAGCAGTACTCTATGTAAATCGTATAACGGCTTGTTTGTAGCATTTTGTTTTTTTCTGCTTAACAGTCCTCATTTCAAACAAGAAGTGGTGCCTTATGCAACTGATAGTCATTTTGGTATGATTTTAATTTTATTGTGCCCCAGTACAGCGGTAACAAATTTTGGCATGATTTTAATTTTATTTTACCCCAGTACAGCCGTAACAAATTATAAGTAGGTCTATGGACTTCCGATCATTGTAGGAGTAATAACAGTAAGACTCAACAACAGCGGATTCCAGTAGAAGATGCAATGGGCAAACATCTATTAGGCGAACTACGAATGTAGTGGTGTGGAGGGGCACACATTTTCAACATGTCCCCAATGATGTATATCAACACCTGTTTGCAGGTAGGGTGACCGCTACGGTCGCAGGTTCTAATCCTGCCTCGGGCATGGATGTGTGTGATGTCCTTAGGTTAGTTAGGTTTAAGTAGTTCTATGTTCTAGGGGACTGATGACCACAGATGTTAAGTCCCATAGTGCTCAGAGCCATTTGTAGCTAGGGTGTCGATTTAATTATCATTTCATTCTAGAGTAGCTGCACGGCCATCAATGGTATCTGTTCTCTCGTTTGTACATACATACCTCGTTGCGAGTTAATACGGTTAGAATCGTAGTTTGTCTGCTGTGGTGAGTGAGCGAACGAGCTGAGGCCTACCTTCGTGATTTACGCGCCGCGGCCTGTCTTCCTCGTAGGCCTCCAGGGCGCAGATGTGACGTTACGGTGTGCTTGTTGCAGAATATGGTGAGCAGATGCGGTCGACCGGAATCTTGATTACGAATATGCTTGCCCTCACGTTTACATGCACTCCAACATCGGGTCCCTATCATATCCGAATGCCCTACATATTTGGGTATTGGACAGTGTAACCAGCTGGCCAAATGTAGACCCAAAATGGGACCCCTTTCAAACCCTGTCAGGTGCTGTTAATGCGTTCTCAGTCGAGAATGCGGCATCTCCGCGTCCTTCACAGCGATCACTTAACGTATGACATTGTTCACGTCTCTAATATATCCCACAAGGCCTGGTAACAACATTAAACACGACCAACACCAATCTACTTTTGTGGCTGTTCTACCAGTCACAGAGAATTGTAACTCTTAACAATTCACATACCCGACGATGGAGTGTACGTGTATGAAGTTACACTGACATCCAACCTTGTCATCTGCGTGATTCACTGGTTTTGTCAGGCAATGTACGTCCCAAATAAGATAATGAATAAGGGCGTTGAACTTCCCGATTTAATTTCAATCCTCGGAAGACGTTGCTGGAACAAAGATCGCTGGGCTATTGGTTGAAGACATACTGTGAGGAAGCTGAGACACAAAAGTTGATAACTCTTGTATCCGAAAGAACAGGTATGAGGAGCATTTGTAACCAGGGCCAATTTAAGGTAGCACGGGACCAGGAGCACTGATGAACTATCGAACACCTATCGAGCAATATATACTCATATTTTTTTATTATATTATTTTACTTCTACATAATATGTGAAACTAACGTTTAACAACATTTCATTTCAGTGGTTTAAACTGTAGCAGATGCTCTGTAACTTTTTTTGCACTGTTGTCTGAGCAACATAATCAACATTACTCAAGACACTTAAAATAATCGTCGCAGTTTACTCTCGTTTGGTTCAAATGGCTCTGAGCACTACGGGACTTAACATCTTAGGTCATCAGTCCCCTAGAACTTAGAACTACTTAAACATAACTAACCTAAGCACATCACACACATCTATGCCCGAGGCAGGATTCGAACCTGCGACCGTAGCAGTCACGCGGTTCCGGACTGAAGCGCCTAGAACCGCACGGCCACCGCAGCCGGCTACTCTCGTTTGCTTCATTCGGGTATTTATGAATAATAAGCCTTTCCATCACAAAACTAAATTAAAATTTTTGGATCACTACCTACTTATACCGATTATACAGAGAAGGAGTTCAAGAGACCAGTGTGCTCTTAATGTTGTTTCCACTAAGAGAGGTAATAATTCTTCCAGATTTTTGCTATCGCTGAACTACTGGCGTGCAATTTTCCATCTCTGCAAGCCCTGACTTGTGCAGATTTTCTCGAAACTGATTATAAATTATTACGTCTCTCTTCAAGAAACAGAAAGGGTCGTATTGCAATCTTAGAAAATTTAGAACTCTGGCTAGAGAAAATTTCCGCGAAACTCACAAAAATTCTGAGTTCCCTAGTAAAATTGCTAGACACACCACATGGAGAAGCCTAATAGACGTTTTACTTAGTGACTGAAGCTGGAAACATAATGCTGTGACATTCGGTAGACGTGAATGAATATCCTGTCGTATCTGAATGGATTGAACATTAAAGTATGCATGAAAACTTCACAGAAATTCGTTGAACATTATAGACAAACATACAGAAAAAACGTAAAGAGACACTGTTATTGACCTCATAAACTGTGAGAGAACCACGCAAGAGGGCCGAAGAAACAGCATTAAGTTATCAAGACTGTCATTAACTATCATACAAACGAGCAGCTGTCTGAGTTTAAGAGTATTCTTGTTGTCTGAGCGTATCTCTGTGCGGGCTTGCGTTATTTGGTGCGAGGATGTATCAACAAACGATTTTTAGGTGAACTATAACATTAAAGAAATAATAAATGTAAAGGAAATAATGAGTCTGCAATATTATGGTACAAGTTCATAATAATGCATAGTATGCTGTACTGGCTCACCACACGTAAAAAATTCTGGTTCCAGTTTGTGATATGTAAAAAATGGTTTTACTTCGAATGTATTCTGCAAACGTTCGAAAACACAAAATAATTTTTGTCAGTGACTTACTATTTCCACTGCTTTAAAGTTGTTATTTTCAATTCAGAACTGCTTGCGGATAGTTTCTCCCCGATGAAAGTAGGCAGAGATTCTTCTGCTGTCTTCTGCTGTCTTCTGAGCTTCTGACTGCGTGGGGACCATAGTTTGTGCTACATGTACTGTGTGGAAATACCTCGTCTGTGAATGACAATTTTCAGAAATGTGCCATTGAAAATATATCGGCCCCTCTCGCCGGAGGTTCGAGTCCTTCCTCGGGCATGGGTGTGTGTGCTGTTCTTAGCATAAGTTAGTTTAAGTAGTGTGTAAATCTAGGGACCGATGACCTGAGCAGTTTGGTCCCCTAGGAATTCACACACATTTGAACATTTGAAAACATATCTGTGAAAATCCAAGAACGTTTTAGTTGTGCGTAGAATGGCTTAGCTAACCGAAAGATTCCACCCAATTTCACACTGATAAACTTCATATCGAACTAGAAGACAGGAAGACAAAAGTTGAAATCTTACAATTGACGTTTAAAACTTCTTTAGCAGAAAGAGCCTTTCGACGTCTGGGCTGAGGAATGACCATCTTTGACACTCAAAATACAATACCTGGGAAATAAAGTGAGGCACCCAGTAGACATCTTCGGGTTACAGTGTAACTTGGTACTCGCACACACCACTGTCAGGTATGCAGATGATGAGAACTGCAGTTCTGTGTGACAGGTAGCAAGGCCACTAGAGTATATATGTGTTGTTATCAGGCCTAGCAAAGCATGTAAGGGGCATGTAAAGCGTCAGATGTTGAACAATCACTGTGGAGGACACGGAGATAACACGTTCTCGTGTGAGACAGCATTATCAACACCTGACAGAGGGCTCTGCATTTGGCCGGCTGGTCGAATCGTGTAATACCCTGATTTTTGAGGTATTAAGATTTTGCCAACGGCCCAATGTTGGGCTGTAGGATATGTGAGACCAGGCGTACTCATTGTCAAGGTTCTGATCGATCATGTCTGACCACCATAAGGGAGAATCACCGTATTGTGCACCAAGAACACCGTAATTCCTTCTTTGCTTGCCATCTGAGAGCAAGTACTGGACTCTCCGCAACATTCTGTGTCACCCCGCAACACTGATTGAAGACCAACAGCAGCTGAACTGCGGAATTGCACTCCCAGGTGTAGATCCCTGTTAACACAACGACACAAACGGCTACGCTGGGACTGGTGTCGTGAGGAAGAGGCATGGACCGCTGAAGAATAGCGTGACATTGTGTTCAGCGATGAATCACGGTTCTGCATCACCCCAGATGACCGTTATTGGCCAGTATAGTGGCGACCTCGGAAGAGGTCCACCTCTTAAAATGTTTTGAAGAGGCACAGCAGTGGTATTCGTGGCGTTATGGTGTGAGGAGCCATTGGGTATGACTTTACGTATCGGGTATGACTTATGGTACTGACCGAAGAAGCTCTGATAGCACGACGGTACGTCACGAATGGAGATAGATCCACCTGTATTACGTCTGGAGTAGTGTACGAAGATGGATCCATCTGTGTTTTGTCCGGAATATTGTTCGAAACCGGATCCACTGGCGTTGTGTCCTTAATAGTGTTCACCGTCACAGCGTCAGGTCCAAGATAGTTCGTTAGAGACCGAAGGGGCAATTGAACACACACACACACACACACACACACACACACACACACATAAGACTGCAGCTGCGCTATCTATTGAGTTACAACTGAATAAAGACCATTCCTCGAACTTTATTTCCATCCTCATTCCTTAGTGAATAAACGAAACTTAAACAGCTATAGCTGGACGTTATTCCGTGTTATCAACATATAAGAAAAGTAAAACTGAATGCCACCGTTGTTAGATGGTCATGGAGCTAGATTTTGTAAATATAAGTCTTTATTTAAGATAGCTAAATTCGATACAGCTGACAACATTTTGATAAATAACACACCCCACATCCTATATAGTCCATGCGTTATAGTGAATATCAGATTTCGCTTCGATAGCTAGCAATGTGTGTTTACAGAAGTTTTCTATGGTAGGCAGTAGGAAGAAGTACAGTTTGTAGATACTTTAATTGGGTTAGGAATCTCTGTCACAGTTGGATGGTGAAGAAAACAACCCACACGTGGTCGGATATCACATTAGAATACGGATAATGGAACAAAATCTTTAATAATTTGCACGTACTTTTATGCATAGAATATTTTGCTGAAAGGTTGCACTTCTGTCAAGTTGAACGATTCTGTTCAGTCGTCGTTGGTCCCGTTCTTGCAGGATCTTTACCGGCCACAGGCATGTTGGAGATTTGTTGTTTTACCGGATTACTGCTATTCACGGTACACTCTTGAAATAGTCGTACGGGAAAATCCACACTTCATCGATACCTCGCAGATGGTGTGTCCCATCACTCGTGCGCCGACTGCAACACCACGATCAAGCTCACTTAAATCTTGGGAATCTGCCATTGTGGCAGCAGTAACCGATCTGCGCCAAACACTTCACAACGTTCACATAAGACATAACACCTCTTTTATTTAGCGAACGGTTACACGTATCGAAACGCGGTTTTCGACAAATGATAGAGCGTCGAGGGGTACGTATGTTTCTGTTTGGTTAATGTTAGCGCTGGTATCAGCGGATGTACTGAAGCAAGTACGTTCTTTTAAATGGGACAGTATACATTTTTAACTGTATTTGATAGCTGTTGTGAAGATAATTACAGTGATATGCCGTTTTGTTAATGTTGACATTGAAACCTGTTGTAAAAAAATTCGAGAAATGTCCTAGAATGTGAGAGCACGATGGCCGGAAACGGCATTTGCATAGTAAACACTGCCATCAGGCGTCTGGGACTAGGGTGTGTAGTTGTATACTGTAAGATAGGCTTGCCCTACGAGAATAAAGCTACACACATAAAAAAAGTTTTGCATCACCCTGGTTCCCAGAACTCCTGAAGATAGACGTTGATTGTGGACATTGTATCACAGACACAGTCCCTTTGACTGTCCAGAGATGTCACTAAACCCCTCCCAAAGATGTAAACAACCATGCATGAGAATAGCCTGTTAGACGGAGGGGTTCCGACAGCCGCTGGCCGGAGTGGCCGTGCGGTTCTAGGCGCTACAGTCTGGAACCGCGAGACGGCTACGGTCGCAGGTTCGAATCCTGCATCGGGCATGGATGTGTGTGATGTCCTTAGGTTAGTTAGGTTTAAGTAGTTCTAAGTTCTAGGGGACTGATGACCTCAGAAGTTGAGTCCCATAGTGCTCAGAGCCATTTGAACAATTTTTTTGTTCCGACAGCCTACCATTTTCAGTCATTCCACCAGGAAGGAGGTACACGGCTCGTGTTGTCTGTAGTTCAACCATGACTAGACGGTCAATACCGTGGAGCGATCGTGTCCGCATTGTTACTTTGTGCCAGGAAGGGCTCTCAACAACGGAAGTGTCCAGGCGTCTCGGAGGGAACCAAAGCGATGTTGTTCGGACATGGAGAAGATACAGAGAGACAGGAACTGTCGATGACATGCCTCGATCAGGCAACCCATGAGCTACTACTGCAGTGGATGACCGCTACTTACGGATTATGGCTCCGAGGAACACTGACAGCAACGCCACGATGTTGAATAATGCTTTTCGTGCAGCCACAGGACGTCGCGTTACGACTCAAACTGCTCGCAATAGGCTGCATGATGCGCAACTTCACTCCCGACGTCCATGGCGAGGTCCATCTTTGCAACCACGACACAATGCGGCGCGGTACAGATGGGCCCAACAACATACCGAATGGACCGCTCATGATTAGCATCACGTTCTCTTCACTGATACGTGTCGCATATGCCTTCAACCATACAATCGCCGGAGACGTGTTTGGAGGCGATACGGTCAGGCTGAGCGCCTTAGACACACTGTCCAGCGAGTGCAGCAAGGTGGAAGTTCCCTGATGTTTTGGGGTGGCATTATGTGGCGCCGACGTACGCGACTGGTGGTCATGCAAGGCGCCGTAACGCCTGTACCATACGCGAATGCCATCCTCCGACCGATAGTGCAACCATATCGACAGCATTTTGGCGAGGCATTCGACTTCATGGACGACAATTCGCGCTCCCATCGTGCACATCTTGTGAATGACTTCCTTCAGGATAACGACATCGCTCGACTAGAGTGGCCAGCATGTTCTCCAGACGTGAACACTGTCGAACATGCCTGGGATTGAATGAAAAGGGCTGTTTATGGACGACGTGACCCACCAACCGCTCTGAGGGATCTACGCCGAATCGCCTTTGAGGAGTGGGACAATCTGGACCAACAGTGCCTTTATGAAGTTGTGGATAGTATGCCACCATGAATACAGGCATGCATCAATGCAAGAGGACGTGCTGCTGGGTATTAGAGGTACCGGTGTGTACAGCAATCTGGACCACCACCTCTGAAGGTCTCACTGTATGGTGGTACAACATGCAATGTGTGGTTTTCATGAGCAATAAAAAGGGCGGAAATGATATTTATGTCGACCTCTGTTCCAATTTTATGTACAGGTTCCGGAAGTCTCGGAACCAAGGTGATGAAAAAAAATTTTTTTATGTGTGTTTATATTGTTTGGAAATTCCCGTAACATATTTCTAGGAATTGTAGAGGGAAGTGAATACATAATATTTTGAATAGTAACCCTTGTCTGGAAGTGTCATCCAACATTGGAACAGAGCGTCAAAGGCATAGGTGCTGGCGCCTGTAATTGTATGCATACTTAAGGTGATTTAGTGATAATGTTACAAACTTTCAAGGATGACCGAGATGGACAAATTCAGGTAAGGGTCCCTGGTTTGGAAACAAGCGAGTCGGAAGTTGTAAACGTAAAACGTTCTGATGCCTCTGATAGTGGAATATATGTATCGGTACTGTTGTTACTAAGATTATAAGGTGGGCACCTTTCAGAGGTTGTAGCATGGAGCAAAACAAGAAAAATATCTAGTAAATATTGAATATAACATTCATACCTTAAGAGCTGTGAGCACTTGTGCAATAGAGGAGATGTGTTTCACACTAGTGAAGATGATCATTTGCTCATAGTTACTCAAATATGCATTTTAGAGCTCATGTTTTCTGGACATATTTTCTTGTTTTGGTCCATACAACCATGTCAGAAAGTTGCCTACCCTAGAGTCTTAACAACAACAGTATCGGTACACGTACTCCACTGTCAGAGGTATCAGAAAAATTTTCACTTATAACTTTTGACTTGTTCTTTTCCCAACCATGGACCATTACCTCAGTTTATCCTTCTCCATCATCCTTGCAAGTTTGTAACATCATGACGGAATCACCCTGTATATACACACATTAACACGTAAAAGCTTCTACACCTTTGACGCTCTGTAGCGTCTTTGGACGACGTTTCCGCTCATAGGTTCCTGTTCAAAATGTTGTCGTTATTGTGGTCTTCAGTCCACAGACTGGTTTGATGCAGCCCTCCACGCTACTCTATCCTGCGCAAGCTTCTTCATCTCCAAGTAACTATTACAACGTACATCCTTCTGAATCTGCTTATCGCATTTATCTCTTGGTCTCCCTCTACAATTTTTACCCTCCGCGCTGCCCTCCAGTACTAAATTGGTGATCGCTTGATGCCTCAGCACATTTCCTACAAACCGATCCCTTCTTCTAGTCAAGTTGTGCCACAAATTTCTCTTCTCTCCAATTCTATTCAGTACCTCCCCGTTAGTAACGTGATCCACCCATCTAATCTTCAGCATTCTTCTGTAGCGCCACATTTCGAAAGCTTCTATTCTCTTCTCACCTAAACTAGTTATTGTCCATGTTTCACTTACATGTATGACTACACTCCATACAAATACTTTCAGAAACGACTTCCTGACACTTAAATCTATACTCGATGTTAACAAATTTCTCTTCTTCAAAAAAGCTTTCCTTCCCATTCCCAGTCTAGATTTTATATCCTCTCTACTTCAACCAACATCAGTTATTTTGCTTCCCAAATAGCAAAACTCATTTAGTACTTTAAGTGTCTCATTTCCTAATCCAATTCCCTCAGCATCACGCGATTTAATTCGACTACATTCAATTATCCTCGTTTTGCTTTTGTTGATGTTCATCTTACATACTCCTTTCAAGACAATGGTCCTTCTGTTCAACTGCTCTTCCAGGTCCTTTGCTGTCTCTGAAAGGATTACAATGTCATCGGCAAACCTCAAAGTTTTTATTTCTTCTCCCTCGATTTTGATTCCTACTTCAAAACATTTTTGTTTCCTTTATTGCTTGCTCAATATGCAGATTGAACAATATTGGGAAGAGGCTACAACCCTGTCTCACTCCCTTCCCAACCACTGCTTCCCTTTCATGTCCCTCGACTCTTATAACTGCCATTTGTTTTCTGCACAAATTGTAAATAGCTTTTCGCTTCCTGTATTTGACCCCTGCTACCTTCAGAATTTGAAAGAGAGTATTCCAATCACCGTTGTCAAAAGCCTTCCCTAAGTCCACAAATGCCAGAAACGTAGGTTTGCATTTCCTTAATCTACCTTCTAAGATAAGTCGTAGGGTCAGTATTGCCTCACGTGTTCCAAAATTTCTACGGAATCCAAACTGATCCTCCCCGAGGTCGACTTCTACCAGTTTTTCCAGCCGTCTATAAATACGTCGTGTTAGTATTTTGCAGCCGTGACTTATTAAACTGATAGTTTGGTAATTTTCACACCTGTCAACACCTGCTTTCTTTGGGATTGAAATTATTATATTCTTCTTGAAGTCTGAGGGTATTTCGCCGGTATCATACATCTTGCTCACTAGATGGTAGAGTTTCGTCAGCGCTGGCTCTCCCAAGACTATCAGTACCTCTAATGGAATGTTGTCTACTCCTGGGGCGTTGTTTCAACTTAGGTCTTTCAGTTCTCTGTCAGTTTCTTCACGCAGTATCATATCTTCCATTTCATCTTCATATATGTCCTCTCTCACTTTCTCTGCTGCCTTTACAATTTCATATTTCAAAGCTATCCGTTCTTCTTCTACTGTATTTCTGTCCCCCGTTCTTGTCAATCAAACCCTAATGCTCTCTCTGAAATTCTCTACAACCACTGATCCTTTCAGTTTATCCAGGTCCCGTCTCCTTAAATTCCCACCTTTTCTCAGTTTGTTCAGGTTTAATCTACAGTTAATAACCTATAGATTGTGGTCAGAGTCCACATCTGCCCCTGAAAATGTCTTACAATTTAAAACCTGGTTCCTAAATCTCTGTCTTACCATTATATAATCTGTCTGAAACTTTCCAGTGTCTTGCACGTATACAACCTTCTTTCATGATTTTTAAACCAAGTGTTAGCTATGATTAAGTTGTGCTCTGTGCAAAATTCTACCAGGCGGCTTCCTCTTTCATTCCTTATCCCCATACCATATTCGCCTACAACTTTTCCTTCTCTTCCTTTTCCTAATATCGAATTCCAGTCCCCCATGACTACTAAATTTTCGTCTCCCTTCACTATCTGAATAATTTCTATTATTTCGTCATACATTTCTTCAATCTCTTCAGCATCTGCGAAGTTAGTTGGCATATAAACTTGTACTGCTGTGGTAGGCGTGGGCTTCGTATCTATTTAGGCTACAATAATGCGTTCACTATGCTGTTCGCAGTAGCTAATCCGCGTTCCTATTCTTTTATTCGTTATTAAACCTACTCCTGCATTGATTTTGTATTTATAACTCTGTGTTCACCTGACCACAAGTCCTGTTCCTTCTGCCACCGAACTTCACTAATTCCCACTATATCTAACTCCAACCTGTCCATTTCCCTTTATAAATTTTCTAACCGAACTGCCCGATTAAGGGATCTGACGTTTCACGCTCCGATGCGTAGAACGACAGTTCTGTTTCTCCTGAAAACGACGTCCTCCTGAGTAGTCCCCGCCCGGAGATCCGAATGGGCGACTATTTTACCTCCAGAATATTTTTACCCAAGAGGACGTCATCATCATTTAACCACACAGTAAAACTGCATGCCCTCGGGAAAAATTACGGCTGTAGTTTCCCTTGCTTTCTGCCGTTCGCAGTACCGCCACAGCAAGGCCGTTATGGTTAATGTTACAAGGCCAGATCAGTCAATCATCCACACTTACACCCCTGCAACTACTGAAAAGGCTACTGCCCCTCGCCATTGACGTCGAGAGTGAAGTTGCGCATCATACAGCCTACTGCGCACAGTTTGAGTCGTAACACGACGTCCTGTAGCTGCACGAAAAGCATTATTCAACATGGTGGCGCTGCTGTCAGGGTTCCTCCGAGTCATAATCCGTAGGTAGCGGTCATCCACTACAGTAGTAGCCCTTGGGTGGCCTAAGAGAACATGTCATCGGCAGTTTCGGTCCCTCTGTATCTGCTCCATGTCCGAACAACATCGCTTTGGTTCCCTCCGAGACGCCTGGACACTTCCCTTGTTGAGAGCCCTTCCTGGCACGAAGTAACAATGTGGACGCTATCGAACCGCGGTAGTGACCGTCTAGTCGTTGCTGAACTACAGACAACACGAGCCGTGTACCTCTTTCCTGGTGGAATGACTGGAACTGATAGGCTGTCGGACCCCCTCTGTCTAATAGGCGCTGCTCATGCATGGTTGTTTACATCTTTGGGCGGGTTTAGTGACATCTCTGAACAGTCAAAGGGGCTGTGTCTGTGAAACAATATCCACAGTCAACGTCTATCTTCAGGTGTTCTGGGAACTGGGGTGATGCCAAACATTTTTGATGTGTGTATCATGTACTTACTCTACTCTACAAGTCCTAAACGTTTGTAATGGGGATTTCTGAACACCCTGTATACACTGATCAGCCAAAAAACTATGACCACCGCCCTACTATCGATATAGACTCGTCCAGGCGATAGCAGCGTCACCTGGCGAGGAATGACTGCTATTCAGACACACGCAGAGTGTATGTAGTATCATTGAGCGTGCTGTCTCTGTGTAGAATGAGAAAGTCCCATCATCAAGCTGTGCTTGACAAAGGGCAGATCGTGATGGCCCAGAGGCATGGCACGAACATTTTGGAAACGGCAGTTCTGTTTTTCAACAAGATCATGCGTCGTGTCACACAGGAGTGTGATTAAGCGGTTTGAGGTACACAGTGGCGAGTTCCAGTTGATGTGCTGGCCCCCCAGTTCGCAATCTATAACTTATCGAACACATCTGGGATGTGATTGAACGTGGCGTTAGAACTGACCGCACCCTTCACGGAATTTAGGTAAGAATTAGGTGACTTGAGTTTGCAGATTTGGTGCCAACTCTCTCCAACAGCCTACAAAGGCCTCATTGCTTTCATGCCACAGTGCCTTGCCAGCAATTGACATACCGGCTATTAGTTAGGGGTTCATAATGTTCTGGCTGATCAGTACATATATATATTGGGTGTTCGGAAATTCCCAACATATATATGCTATAATTGGTGTCTAGTGCAACAGAAAGCACGGAAGAGGCCACTCTTGATCTCACTCACTCTTCCCATAGCGTTTTAAGTCAGGTGTATGGGGCGCTTATGACTGTTCCATGTTCAACAAAGAGCGTCGAAGACGCTATCTCACTTGCTCTCTCCAGTAGCGTTATATACTGAAGAGCTAAAGAAACTGGTACACATGCATAATATCGTGTAGGGCCCCCACGAGCACGCAGAAGTGCCCGCAATACGACGTGGCGTGGGCTCGACTAATGTCTGAAGTAGTGCTGGAGGGAACTGACACCGTGAAACCTGCAGGGCACTCCAAAAATCCGTAAGTTTACGAGTGGGCGGAGATCTCTTCTGAACAGCGCGTTGCAAGGCATCCCAGATACGCTCAATAAAGTTCATGTCTGGAGAGTTTGGTCGCCAGCGGAAGTGTTTTAACCCATAAGAGTGTTGCTGAAGCCACTCTGGACGTGTGCGGTGTCGCATTGTCCTTCGGAATTACTCAAGTCCGTCGGAATGCACAATGGACATGAATGGGTGCAGGTAATCAGACAGGATGCTTACGTACGTGTCACCTGTCAGAGTCGTATCTAGACTTATCAGAGATTCCATATAACTCCAACTGCACACGCCCCACACCATTACGGAGCCTTCACAAGCTTAAACAGTCCCCTGCTGACAGGCACGGTCCTTGGATTCACGAGGTTGTCCCCATACTCGTACACGTCCATCCTCTCCTTACAATTTGAAACGAGACGCAAAATGTTCTACCGGATTTCTGATATTCACGGTACACGCGTGAAATTGTCGTACGGGAAAATCCCCACTTCATCGCTGCCTCGGAAATGCTATGTCCAATTGCTTGCGCACCGACTGCAACACCACGTTCAAACTCTCTTAAATCTTGATAACTTGCCATTACAGGAGCAGTAACCGATCTAACAACTGCACCAAACACTTGTTGTCTTATATAGGCCTTGCCGACAGCAGCACCGTATTCTGTCTGTTTACATATCTCTGTACTTGAATACGCGTGCCTACACCAGCTTCTTTGGCGCTTCAGTGTATTTGATGGTATTGTAGAGAACTAAATCCTGGATTATGAAAAACATATTTCTTCAGGATTAATATGAGACATTCGTAATACATGTGTTGTCTTTGTTGGTGTCTGTATCATAATTCGCACCACTACATGTGAAGGTAATTGATAAAGAATAGAGCATGCACATTTTGGAAAATACTGTTTGTTGTCATTTTATACATTGACAGTCTCCATTCCGGAGATAGAAATCGTGGTTTCTAGTACGGCAACACCATGATCTTTTGTCAAGGAAGGAATAACAATCTTATAATTCTTTACAATAAAGTTAATGCTTCCCTGCCGGTCTCCCAGTTGCACACAGAATCGTGGTCTCATGATGGGCTTCAGTGTATATCAGTTGTATGGGCGATTCCGCCTGTGCAACCGAGAGCGGACATTCTTCACATTCTTCACTCCAGTAGCGTGACTAGCATTGTAATGGATCCACGACTAGCAGTAAAGTGCAGACGGACAGTGCAGAGGCTGTGCACATTTATGGGTTATATAAAGGAAGATATTTTGTGTTTATTTTAAATAAACTAGATATGTCTACCTTTCCTGTCCAATATCAGTGCTAACAGAAACAGCACAGGCGGGGGGAATTCTTTATGGTGCATTTAGTGTCTTTTTTAACGTAAAATACTTGCCTGTAGAACTGCTCCTATTCGGATATTCCCGCCGTTATTTACAAGTGTACTATAATCTGATAGTGCTCAACTCTTGTAAGGCATCCTGTTTGCGATGTCATTGTTTTAATTCACAGGGAAGTCATTTTTGAGCCCGTGATAGTGGTTAGCAGCACAGCTGAGTTGGGGGTAATTATTTATAGTGTAAATTTAGCAATGTCGTGTGTGTGTGTGTATGTGTGTGTGTGTGTGTGTGTGTGTGTGTGTGCGTGTGTGGGTGGGTGGGTGGATGGGTGAGTGGGTGGGTGTGTGAGTGAGTGTATGTGAGCATATGTGAATACATACTTGGATGGTCCACCATTATTTACAAGTCTGCTATAATCCAATGATGTCAAGACTCATTAAAGGAAATCTTACAGTGACGTCATTATTTTTAACATATTAATAATTCAAGGGTAAGTTCCTCATAGATTTGGTACATAGAAAAAGCATTTCTGTGGCAGTGTGTTAATTTTTTGACGTGGGATATCGGTGTATTCGTTAATTTTCACAGTATGCTAGTTGTTTAATGTGGGATATCAGCGTATTTAATAAAATATTGCACTTTAATAACTGATTAAAATTTAAAGTCTCACAGTTAGGTGTGTCTTGGTATGATGATCTTGGAACGTTGGAGAAAATTGGTTAAACAAATTATCAAATTACCCTAAGATTGTAAATAGGAATGTTGGAGTACTTACAGAAATATGGCGTTGCTTTTAACAAATTACAAAGTCACTTACTAATAATGCAGGGACAAAATCCACATAAACTTTATACATAACACAGACTTGGCATGTAGGAAGGGGATATTTGTTCCATTACCCTAACTGTTTAATATTTGTTAAAATATGACACTGTGCTAATTCTTTATGTCTTATGACACTTATGTATAGGGTGTAGGTAGGGATGACAGTCTTCTCTGTAATTGGGCGGCATGGCGGTGGTGGTACTGTGACAGTACCGTACAATTCGAATTGGATGGGGAAACCCGCTGGAGGGGAGTGGTTCGCAAGCCACACTTTGTCACGCCTGGCCAACATAATGGGGAGGGAGGGAGGTAGAAGAGAAAGGTGACCTTCATTTTCCGGCCATTTTTATGTTACACAATTATCCGAGAAGTGCGGATACTGGAAGGCGGGCCTTATCTTGACGCATCACAGGTATCAGGCTCCAGAGTGATCTTGAATATACCACACGCTGTTACCCGAGAGGCGTTGGTGGTGATCTTGAGATTAGATTTTTATCTGAGCTTGTGCTGGCTCAGATACCCCACTGAAAAAACCACAACCTACTTCAGTAGAAGAATATAAGCTAACTAGCTCCATAGACGATGAAGAGATTGACATGTATGATGAAATAAAAAAAAAATTAATCAGTATGTTAATGGAGATAAAATTAAAATGTGATTAGTACTTTAATTAGGTAGTAGGAAAATGAAGAGAAATAAAAACAGTAGTAGGTTATGGACAGGAGGGAGGGAATGAAAAGGGAAGCCACAAGATAGAATTATGGACAGAACATTATTTAATCATTGCAGACACTTGGTTTAAATGGCTCTGAGCACTATGGGACTTAACATCTATGGTCATCAGTCCCCTAGAACTTAGAACTACTTAAACCTAACTAACCTAAGGACATCACACAACACCCAGTCATCACGAGGCAGAGAAAATCCCTGACCCCACCGGGAATCGAACCCGGGAACCCGGGCGTGGGAAGCGAGAACGCTACCAAACGACCACGAGCTGCGGACGTGGTTTAATTATTGTGAAAGAAGATTATATCATTTGAAGAGGCCTGGTGGTAACGGAAAGTGTCACACAGATTTTACAGGGTGTATAAAAACGTGAGTCAGAAACTTTAGGAATTTATTCTTGACATGAATATATTACACAAAATTCAAATTAAGATGGTTCCAAAAATCTTTCGTTTTGTAGACATCAATGGAACGCTTGCAGTGATTCCTCCTTGCATAATTTACTTCACATTTGCATGTTTACTCACTTTTTAGTTTACAGTTGGTCATGGCATTTGTTTTGTTTCGTCGGACTGTTACTTAAGCTGTTTTAGAGTAACTTCCATCACAACATATCACAATGATATATTAAGCGCCTGAAGTGACGAATATGCACTGTATTTACGGCCCATCAGATGCGAATGCAGACGCAGCACGTTAACTTTATGACGAACGTTACACTGCAATACAGTTTCATTGTGAAAGAACGTTTGTAAGACTGCACCAAAATTTGCGAGAGATAGGCCAGCCTGAGAAGAGAGTTGTAGACGATGAGAGACCCCACAATGTGCGAACGCCAGAGCTTGAAGAACGTGTTCTTCGTACGTAGGCCGGCCGCGGTGGTCTAGCGGTTCTGGCGCTGCAGTCCGGAACCGCGGGACTGCTACGGTCGCAGGTTCGAATCCTGCCTCGGGCATGGGTGTGTGTGATGTCCTTAGGTTAGTTAGGTTTAAGTAGTTTTAAGTTCTAGGGGACTTATGACCTAAGATGTTGAGTCCCATAGTGCTCAGAGCCATTTGAACCGTACGTAGGTGTAAATAAACTAGTATAATGAGGACTGCGAGAAGGGAAGGCGTTAATCACATTACGATATAAAATTTTTGCACTAAAATCTTCTGTACCAGTATCACTTTCATTGGGTAGAGGGATTTAATGAGTCTGACTTTCAGCCAAGAAAAAATTTAGGTCAACTTATGTTACGGCAGTGTGCTAGGTCTCTGCAGTTACTAGCATGCAGCTTACCCACTGATGTTCTTCAAGGGACAGGATCTTCATTTATCACTGCAATCACGTCTGGGCTAATGTAAACTCTCATGAAATGTAACAAGACAGACATAAACAGAGGGTCAGCCTGAACGTGTGGGGTAGAATCTTTCATGATCATCATACTGGCCCAACTTATTTCAGCAACATCTTACTGGACAAACGAATCTACAGTTTCTTGTACAGACTTACTTCATTTATTTGATGATGTACCTCTAGCTGTCATGTGGTCTATAATCGATAATGCTCCACCACACTTAACACATAGATGGCCAGTACCTCGATAATCAGTTTCCGAAGAGATGGACTGGTCGGGGGGATCCGTTGTGTGGCCTGCTCGATCACCAGATTTGAATCCAGTGGATTTTTCCCTTTGGGTACATTCGAAATCACTGGAGTATTCAGATCCCGCACCAAATGTCGACGTTTTCAGGGACGGTATCCAAAATTGATTTGACCAAATACGAGATACATTTTCCACAACATATGACAAATTATGGAACGTAGTCTCAGGGGATGCATGGAAGCTGGAGGTGATCACGTGAGCAATTTTTGTAAATCTAAACGTATTATTTTTGTACCATGAGAAATAAATTCTTTCGTACCTCCCTAACTAATGTTTTTCGGACCCAAATTCATATGAACTTCTTGTAATAAATTGATGTCAAAAATAAAGCCATAGAATTGCCGGTACATGTTTTTATACTCCCTTTACAATGGTAAGATAGAGATTTCGAAACTAGGCATTAAACTACAAAACTTTTCCAAGAGTAGATGTGGACTCTGACCACATTTTATTAGTCGTGAAACGCAGACCAAAGCTGCAGAAATTCCAGATAGGTGGGAAATTAAGGAGATGGCTCGTATTTGCATTGAAACAATGAGATATTTTTGTGTTTCAAAATGAGCATTAGGTAAAGACTAACTGTAACGGTATAAAGGAATAGAATATAAGCTGAGTAGGTAACTCTGAATGTTGAAATTGTGAAAGGGGCATTGCGCATAACATATGAAATATTAAATTAAACTGATCAGGGGAGAAAATATTATAATATAACAAATGAAGTAGGCAATCGTGAATACAGACGCCTTAAAAATAAATTTTATGTATAGTGGCATACTGGGTATAACTGGAGGAGAAATGAACAACTGACTATGCAGAAGATGGCTGTTGTTTGTAGGACAATATAAAGGAAAGACCCTTGATTGTAATATTACGGAAAGAGAAGAGAAAGTGTATGAAAATGTGATGGGTATTGCCACAGAGCAAAAACAATTTGACAGAGCGCTGAACGACCTAAACTAAGTACCCAGAGTAGACTACATTTCCTCAGAATTACTATGATCTTTAGAAAAACTAACCATGACAAAACTACGAAGCGAGGTGACGAAGTGGCCAGTACACTGCACTCGCATTCAGGAGGACGACGTCTCAAAACTCCAGCCGGCCTTCCGGATTTAGGTTGTCCGTGATTTTCCTAAACTGCTCCAGGCAGGTGCCGGGACAGTTCATTTAAAATGGCACAGCCGATTTCCTTCCCCATCCTGGACACAATCCGAGATTGTACTCCGTCTCTGATGACCTCGATGTCGGCTGGACGTTTAACTCAATCTTCCTTTTTTTTCTTTCCGTGACAAAACTGTTCCTACTGGTATGCGAGATCTTTTTGAGACATGCAAAATACCCTCAGATTTAAAGAAGAATGTAATAGCACAAATACCAAAAAGGAATAGTCTAAGAGAAACTAACACAATATTATTTACATAAGTATGGATTAAGTGATAGACAGCGACCTGAGGAAGACGAGTTTTGATTCCATAAAAACTCATTAACATGCGAGTATTTAGAAAAAAAATCTTTTGACAAAGTTGATTGTAGTTCACCCTTCAGAAGTTACCAGGGATCAAATACAAGGAGTAAAATGTTCCTACAACTTGTATAGAAACCAGATATCAGTTCTAAGAGATGGAGAACATGGAAGGGAGGCAGTAATTTATAAGGGAATAAGCTGCTGAGACAGAAGCAGGGTTGAAACCTAGCTCACAAACTGTTCAATCTGGACTCGAGCAAGCACTGAAGAAAACTAAGAAGAAATTTTGAAAGGGAATTAATGTTCATGGATAAGATATTGTAAGTCTGCTAGCGACGAAAAACGACTTCGAAAAGTAGTTGAACGGTATGGATATTGCCTTGAAAAGAGGTTATAAGATAAACATCAACAAATATATGTATATAACGGAATGTAGTCGAAATGAATCAGGTGTTGTTGAGACAATTAGATCAGGAACTGGGACACGGAAAGTAGAAGGCGATTTTTCTATTTGCGCGCAAAATAATTGACGACGGCAGATGTAAAGAGGCTTTGAAATGCGTACTGACAATAACAAGAAACGAATTTTTGAAAAAGATAAACACGTTAACATATGATATAAATTAAATAATAGGATGTCTTTTAGGAAAATATATGTCTGGAGGGTAGACTTACGTGGAAGCGAAACGTGAACGATAAACAGTGCGGACAAAACCAGAATACAGCTTTTGAATTGTGTAGCTGAAGAAGACTGGGTAGGAACGTCCAGTAACTAAAGGAAAAGTACTGACTCGAATTGAAGGAAAGAGCTTTGTTGCATGACTTGATTAAAGAAGGTATCGATACATAGCACTCATCCTGAGCCATCAAGGAGTCGTGAAATTGGTAATGGAGTGAAGTGTGGGAGCTATAGAGAGAGAAAAAGACTTGATTGCAGTAAGCAGGTTCAAGTGGACCTACGTTGCATTAGTCATGCAGAGAACAGACTTACTCAACATAGACTAGCTTGGAGAAATGCATCAAACCAGTCATCAGACTCACCACAACAACAACAAAACGTCTATGAAATGACATTTAGGTCCACCAGTGAAAATGTTGGAATTTGAGTCATTTCCTCACCGTATCTGTTGTGGCTAAATACTCAAGTTTCCCAAACTACTAATAAAATTACGTCGACTTCTTTTAGATATACGATTCTCGTCGTGTTTCTGTAGTTTTTATTAATTTATGTCTGGTTATGAATAAACAACATTATTACTTGGATTCAGAGATGAATTATCTGCGACTATGAGAAAATGTTTTTTTAAGTTATTGCTTGAAATTCTATTTGTTACTGTTGTTGCTGGTGGTCACATATCACTCTCTGTAGAGTGATAGAGTTTAATAACGTGAAAATAACCATAAACAGTAACAAACATAAATTTTAGCTATCATTGTAATTACTTCTTATTTTTAACAGCCAAGCATACTTTGTAAGAACCACAAAAACATGATCAGAAAATTTTTTATGAAAAGAAGTCTGCAAAATTAACAGCAGTTTGTTGTTTGGGAGACGTAGCATATAAAACATGAAAGCAGAGACAGTAATTCCAGTTTTAGGCCTATAATTCCATTTCACAGAAATTATGTCGAAGTAAAAAATATTGAAAGTTACAAACAGTATTAAAATACGACCTGTAACAAGGCAGGCGTATACACTCCTGGAAATTGAAATAAGAACACCGTGAATTCATTGTGCCAGGAAGGGGAAACTTTATTGACACATTCCTGGGGTCAGATACATCACATGATCACACTGACAGAACCACAGGCACATAGACACAGGCAACAGAGCATGCACAATGTCGGCACTAGTACAGTGTATATCCACCTTTCGCAGCAATGCAGGCTGCTATTCTCCCATGGAGACGATCGTAGAGATGCTGGATGTAGTCCTGTGGAACAGCTTGCCATGCCATTTCCACCTGGCGCCTCAGTTGGACCAGCGTTCGTGCTGGACGTCCAGACCGCGTGAGACAACGCTTCATCCAGTCCCAAACATGCTCAATGGGGGACAGATCCGGAGATCTTGCTGGCCAGGGTAGTTGACTTACACCTTCTAGAGCACGTTGGGTGGCACGGGATACATGCGGACGTGCATTGTCCTGTTGGAACAGCAAGTTCCCTTGCCGGTCTAGGAATGGTAGAACGATGGGTTCGATGACGGTTTGGATGTACCGTGCACTATTCAGTGTCCCCTCGACTATCACCAGTGGTGTACGGCCAGTGTAGGAGATCGCTCCCCACACCATGATTCCGGGTGTTGGCCCTGTGTGCCTCGGTCGTATGCAGTCCTGATTGTGGCGCTCACCTGCACGGCGCCAAACACGCATACGACCATCATTGGCACCAAGGCAGAAGCGACTCTCATCGCTGAAGACGACACGTCTCCATTCGTCCCTCCATTCACGCCTGACGCGACACCACTGGAGGCGGGCTGCACGATGTTGGGGCGTGAGCGGAAGACGGCCTAACGGTGTGCGGGACCGTAGCCCAGCTTCATGGAGACGGTTGCGAATGGTCCTCGCCGATACCCCAGGAGCAACAGTGTCCCTAATTTGCTGGGAAGTGGCGGTGCGGTCCCCTACGGCACTGCGTAGGATCCTACGGTCTTGGCGTGCATCCGTGCGTCGCTGCGGTCCGGTCCCAGGTCGACGGGCACGTGCACCTTCCGCCGACCACTGGCGACAACATCGATGTACTGTGGAGACCTCACGCCCCACGTGTTGAGCAATTCGGCGGTACGTCCACCCGGCCTCCCGCATGCCCACTATACGCCCTCGCTCAAAGTCCGTCAACTGCACATACGGTTCACGTCCACGCTGTCGCGGCATGCTACCAGTGTTAAAGACTGCGATGGAGCTCCGTATGCCACGGCAAACTGGCTGACACTGACGGCGGCGGTGCACAAATGCTGCGCAGCTAGCGCCATTCGACGGCCAACACCGCGGTTCCTGGTGTGTCCGCTGTGCCGTGCGTGTGATCATTGCTTGTACAGCCCTCTCGCAGTGTCCGGAGCAAGTATGGTGGGTCTGACACACCGGTGTCAATGTGTTCTTTTTTCCATTTCCAGGAGTGTAGCAACATGATCAAATAGTTGTTATGATAAGGTGTATGTTATGTAAATTCTGTCAGTGAATCTCATTAGTTTGAACTCATCTGTATGTATAACTTTGTACAATACTGCTTACCTGAGGATGCTGCAGCAGTATTGGCATATGTATGAGGAAATACGAATAAAATGAAATTATGTTTTGCTCAAGACATAATCGTCAACTATACTTATTTTGATTAAGTAAGCACGACCGTTGATAGTAAGCTTGAAGATAAAAAACGTATTAGTCTTTGAGAAGCCCTTTTCTCCTTCCCTTACTCCAATGCGCATAAAGTTCAAACTGGCGAAATTTACTGAAAGGTACTTCCATTAGCAATTAGTAATTTCGGAAAATATTGAATTTCAAGAAAAATACAGAAGTAGCTCCAAAGACAGAAAGGCAGTGAGGAAAGAACGTTTTTAGACATGATTAAGACAGTTTTTTTAAACTCTGAATTTTCTGTGACTTCCTCTTCGGATTTCCCGCTTGTCACTATAGTCGATTATGTTCCATATCCATCACAAGCTATTCTGAGAAACGTGAAAGCGCTACCAATAACCTATGACGAATAGTACGTGACGACGATTATGTACAACAATTCACCATGAATGACAGTGATAGGATCTACTCCAGCGAACAGATGCAATTTCAAGTACCTGCCGCGTAGTACCCTAGTTCTCTGTCAGCCACCTAGGGCTCCGAATGCGCCGACAACATGCTTAGGCAATATGAGGCGACAGATGAGTTTCAGAAGAGAGTATATCATTGTTATAATCAGGTATTTTGTGGCTGCACTGTTAGTAGATTCCGTGCAGTTAACCTATTTCCAGATAAACTTAAAGTGATAGATAGGTATCGCTAATGTACTAGTAATGTAACCAAGTAGCAAGGACTTAAATACGTAAATAAAAGAAAAAAAGGGAATAGCTGTGGTAATTCACGTACAAGACTTGTCGGAGATGCAGTGTTTTTGGTCCTAAGTCATTTTGTTAGAATAATGGCGATACAGTTTTTTATTCTTGCCAAGGGGTTCTTTGTCCGTAGTGCACAGCCAAATTATATTCTGATGTTCTTATGTCACGTTTGCTGTACCCTCCTTCTAGTTTATAGTGGAGCGCCACACGTGGCCTTCCTTTTTCTTTGATTATTTTGAGGAATGTGTCAGAGACGAATTGTTCTAGCTTATACTAATTTCATTTTGAAAGACTAACTTAATTTTATGATTTACTGGACAAAATGTAAATTTTATTGAAACGGAACTTGTGTCATACAAATAAGTGACAAATTTACATAAGAATATAGTTCGAATGCAACTCACCTTCCCATAAGTCTAAAATCAACATGTATGTAGCATAATACGTGTGAAATTACAAACACAAATTTGCAATAGACCAGGTCGTATCGAGACTTGTTTTTGAAATTCACTATTTAGCAGCATTTTACGGGTTTTCCAACGGACTCCACATGTAGTTGTGTGTAATCAAAGAAAGATTGTCAGTTTTGATCCTGGCCGTTACTGTTCCACTCCCGACTACGAAAGTAAACCCTAGAATTGTAGCAGACGAACAAAAAAAGTGTTTCCGTCAAGGAGTAAAGGGAACGTACCGGTAATGACTTAACCAAGAAATGCTTCACACTTGTTGGAGACGTGGATAATGCCATTTTAGAAAATAATAAAAGCTCTAGCCAGTCATAAATATTCCTTCTCGTCGACATCAAATTACGAGGGTTGGAACTTAAATAGTGGCAACTATGAGGGTTGGAACTTAAATAGTGGCAACTATTTATTCACAACCGATACAAAAGAGTTACATGTTTGCACCTGTTACTGTCCTTCAGAGTATTCACCAGTGTTGTGTAGAACCCGTTACCAGCCATATGGAAGGCGTAGTATACCGTTAGCAGAGCCTGTTCTGTTGATGGTGCGAATGGAGCGGTCTACTGCCTGTCGAATCTCTGGAACAGTTCTGTAGCGACGGCCACAAAATGGTTCCTTCATCTTCGGAATCAAATCAAAGTCACAAGGACGTAAGTCCGGGGAGTATGAACGATGGTACAGTACTTCCCAGTCCCATCGACCGAAAAGAGCAGCCACAGTTTGCGGTGTATGCGCCCGCGCACTGTCGTGCGAAATGATGGGTGGGTTGCGCAGAAAGTGTCGCCGCTTCTTTCGCAAAGCTGGTCGCAGGTGATGCTCCAAAAACGACCAACTTCGCGAAAGAAGCGGCGACACTTTCTGCGCAACCCACCCATCATTTTGCACGACAGTGCGCGGGCGCATACACCGCAAACTGTGGCTGCTCTGTTCGGTCGATGGGACTGGGAAGTACTGTACCATCCACCATACTCCCCGGACTTAAGTCCTTGTGACTTTGATTTGATTCCGAAGATGAAGGAACCACTTTGTGGCATTCGCTTCAGAACTGTTCCAGAGATTCGACAGGCAGTAGACCGCTCCATTCACACCATCAACAGAACAGGCTCTGCTAACGGTATACTACGCCTTCCACATCGCTGGCAACGGGTTCTACACAACACTGGCAACTACTCTGAAGGACAGCAACAGGTACAAACACGTAACTTTTTTGTATCGGTTGTGAATAAATAGTTGCTACTATTTAAGTTCCAACCTACGTAGAATGACAGGGCGGGGAAATGGCACGCCGTGACACCGTGTTCGGTCACTACAAGTTAGAAGCAGACTCTTTGACCCAGTCCTACTTAAGGCAGAGGTGGCAGGCATTTCTGGGACACACCTGTGGGCTTGGGATTTACCTAGTGGCGCCGCGTCAGTTATTTTAGTTATTTTGCTCCGTGTAGACCGTGAACGACAGATCAGCGCTGAGGTCGACGCGTGGGTCGAGGCTGCAAGCTACGACCGTTAAGGGCTTTGCCTTGCGCTGCCGTCTCTCACTTGATGTGCTGTGCGAGTTCTTTCCCTCTTTTCATAAAGTAAAGGTACACTGACACAATAAGCTATATCACTTTCTAGACGCTAATACTTAGGAAATACCTTTTATTGGCTGTGTGACCGTATATTATTTGAATTTTGCTTGGTTAGCTAACAGTGCACTTCATACGCCATTATTGCACCTCGCCAGTTCTTCAGAATGAGTTACTACTTATCCCTCCAGGTTGCAAGTTCTTAGAAGTGTGGTTTAAATGCAACATCGTTAATGTCGTATATCAATAACACCATCACTCGCAAAACACTACTGCTATTAAAGTGCTGGTAATGGGTATGTTAATAATCCCACCTTACTAGAATATTGTACAAGTTTTCCTCTCATTTCAATCAACCATATTTAGCAAGAGCAGGCATTGCCTGCAGGGGGAATGACGGTTAGAACTAAATTTTTCAAAACAGTCACAAGTTGATCGTAGTATTTTTTATTTACCTTTTCCGCTCTTCAGATAAACAAGAGCATCATCAGAATATACACTGTAAAAGATATAAATTGAGATAATACGGAAATCTTACATTGACGTTACGTAAAGTACGTATTCTATTTCCAGTATGGTGACTTACGTTTGAAGTTGGCTAACGGCGCTAAAGATTGCGCTTAATGTTGGCTGACAGCATTAAAGATTAAAGTGGCTCTACTACAGTACTTAGACTTAGGTTTAAAGTACGGCAGTAAATGGTGACACTGACAGCGGCAAAGGTCAAATTGACTGTACAGCAGTACTTCCAACCTCCATGGTATAGTGAATGCAAAAATAATTTACAACTACAGAAAACGAAATTTACATTTTAATCGCCTCTTTTATGGGAGTGTATACAGACATCTCATATCTGTACATTACTGCTTATCTTTCAAATTACATCTGTAAAAACTCAAGATAACACTGCAGGTATCATATTTTGATTGCTTATTTACAACACTTCATAAAATAACTGGTAGAACCGGTGTAAATCAAATTTGGTTTCTTCGTTTAATAA
Organism: Schistocerca piceifrons; assembly: GCF_021461385.2. NCBI lineage: Eukaryota > Metazoa > Arthropoda > Insecta > Orthoptera > Acrididae > Schistocerca > Schistocerca piceifrons. The sequence continues at coordinate 416,971,596 of NC_060149.1, read as the reverse complement.
ATTTTCCGGATTTTTTTTTCTACGAAAATTTCCAATTTTTCCAGAACATTTAATAGAAGTCCTTTATCTGCTGTGTGTATAATTTTCATACTATCTTCAGTGTCAATTAATGTCTTTCTAGTTGTTCTTAAATGTTCACCCAACACTGTTTTGCGATGTTCCTTGCAACGTATTTCAAACGCTCTTCCTCTTTGACCAATGTACGTGTTCCGACAATTTTGGCAATTTATTTTATATAGTCTTGAATTACTGTATTTGTCCTTACGCACATTCACTTTGTGTATTGACTTGTGTCTAACGTAGTTGCTAGTTAGAAATGCAACTCTAACTTTGTGTCTTGGGAAACATTTGGCAATACGGTCTGTTGCAGGGCCTTTGTATGTGAATATGATGTACCTTTTATTTTCTACTAGCTTACCTATACTATTGCTTTTCTTTTGTTTAATATTTTTCTGTACGGTGTGGTACTGTTGCATCATATCACTTCATAGTAATTGTTCCTTAATGATGTCTTTTTGATCGTTTGTAATTTTGCAGCTCTGTCTTCGTCTGTGAGTGATATCTGTAACATTCTGTGTAAAGCTGAATAAAAATATGCTTTTTGTGCTGACTGGATGAGATGAAGATTCCCAGTAACTATACCTGCCGTAAATTTTAAAAATATGTTTCTCAGTCGATCTACTAATTGACAAGTTGAAAAAAATTGATGCTGCTATCAGTTTCATGTTCAACTGTGAGGATAATTTTTGGGAGCATTTGGTAGGGTTTGTCTGTTACTTTATTTAAATCTTGCTTGGTTCCTTTAAATAGAATTATAATGTCCTCAACATATCGGTGATAATACAGTATTTTTTGCTTTATATCGAGAAAGCTTTTGACGATGTTGACCGGAACACTCTCTTTCAAATTCTGAAGGTGACAGGGGTCTAATACAGGGAGCGAAAGACTATTTACAATTTGTACAGAAACCAGATGGTAGTTATAAGAGTCAAGTCGCATGAAAGGGAAGCAGTGGTTGGGAAGGGAGTGAGACAGGGTTATAGGCTATCTCCGATGTTATACGATGTTAATCAATCTGTCTTTTGAGCAAACAATAAAGCAAACAAGGAAAAATTAGGAGTAGGAATTAAAATCCATGGAGAAGAATAAAAACGTTGAGATTTGCCCATGACTCTGTAATTCTGTCAGAGACAGCAAAGGACCTGGAAGAGCAGTTGATCGGAATATACAGTGTCTTGAAAGACAAGAAAAGAACAGAAATTTTCGAAATGTGGTGCTACAGAAGAATGCTGAAGATTACATGGGTAGATCACGCAACTAATGAGGAGGTACTGAATAGAATTGGGGAGAAAAGAAATTTGTGGCACAACTTGACTGGAAGAAGGTATCGGTTGGTAGTACATGTCCTGAAGCATCAAGGGATCACCAATTTAGTATTGGAGGGCAGCGTGGAGGGTAAAAATCGTAGAGGGAGACCAAGAGATGAATACGATAAGCAGATTCAGAAGGATGCAGTTTGCAGTCGTTACATGGAGATGAAGAAGCTTGCACAGGATAGAGTGGCATGGAGAGCTTTATCAAATCAGTCTCTGGAATGAATACAACAACAACAGCAACAACTACATCGGTGAATTTACCATAAACTTTTATCGACTTGTCAATTAGTAGATCGAACGAGAAACATATTTTTAAAGTTTACAGGAAGCCTACATATTCGTGTATAATTACTGGGAATTATTCAAACTACCCGATCCAGCACAAAGAGAATGTTTTTATTCAGCTTTACACAGAATGTACAGATACCACTCACAGACGAAGATAGGGCTACAGAATTCAAATGGCGCTGAGCACTATGGGACTCAACATCTGAGGTCATTAGTCCCCTAGAACTTAGAACTAGTTAAACCTAACTAACCTAAGGACATCACACACATCCATGCCCGAGGCAGGATTCAAACCTGCGACCGTAGAGGTCTCGCGGTTCCCGACTGCAGCGCCTAGAACCGCACGGCCACTTCGGCCGGCTGGCTACAGAATTACAGACAATAATAAAAAGTTAGTATTAATAAACAATTACCAAGAACGTAATGTGATGAAACTGTACCACAATATACAGAAAAATGTTAAACTGAAGAAAAACGATAGTATAGGCAAGGCAGTAGAAAATAAAAGGTATATTGCATTCACATACAAAGGTCCTATAACTGACCGTACTGTGAGGTGTTTCTCAAGACACAAAGTTGAAGTTGCATTTCTAACTATAAAATCCTTCAGACAGAAGCTAATACACAAAGTGAATGTACGTAAGGACAAATATCGTAATTCGGGAGTATATAAAATAAACTGCCATGCACACAAAGTGAATGCACATAAGGACAAATACAGTAATTCAAGAGTATATAAAACAAACTGCCAAAATTGTCAGAGCACGTAAATTGGCCAAAGAGGAAGAACGTTTGAAATTCGTTGCAAGGAACATCCCAATTTAAATTCAAGTCGCACAGTGTTGGGTGGACATTTTAGAACAACTAGAAAGACATTAGGAGACACTGAAGACAGTATGAAATTTACCCACACAGCAAATAAAAGTCCTATGTTAAATGTTTTGGATGCATTGGAAATTATCGCAAAAAAGAAGAAAAACCCATATAATTTATTAAACGAAGAAAACAAATTTAATTTACACGGGTTCTTCCAGTTATTTGATGAAGTGCTGTAGATTAGCAATCAAAATATGATACCTGCCGTATTATCCTATCAGAAATATTTTTAAAAGCGGCAATTTTGAATGCATATTTGTAAAGACGTACTTTTTAGAATGCATTTTGGAACATATTGCTGTTTTCATAGACGTATTTTGATAGATAAGCAGATATGTAAAGATATGAGATTACTGCTTGTGGCTCAATGATAGGTTGCAAATCTTTCAACTGAACGCCGCTTCGGCGACTTACGTGTCCCTAAGATACCCAATTCATCCAGCTTGGGAAAGGGGACCTGCAGTTTAACGTAGAATTCGAGCTACAAGCCGTTCCTGGCGACTCCTTACCTCACTGAGTTGTGAAGGAAAGGGTAAACATAGACTGAAAGTTTCCATAGTCCGGCCGTGAAACGATCCCGGGACCTCATGCTTTCCAGGCACGGGCTTTGCCGTTGGACCACAAGGTTCGACACCATGAATGGTATTCGCCAAAGTTACATGAAGTCATAGAGGATGGCTTCAGACTACTTTCTTTTAAGGCTACTTCTATATTCGTAAACACAGGTAACGTGTCATTGCTTTTGTTGGTATTAAGCTACATTATCAAGTACAACCTAGTACTCATTTAAGTGTCATCTTTACTTTCTCAGAAGGCAACATCATCAGGATTTCTACTGGCAATAACAGCTGGAGGATTGGCGACTTGCTGATCACATGTCCCACGATCATTGATCGCTCGCCGCGCGGGGTAACCGCACGGTATTAGGTGCATTGCTACGGTTCACGCGGCACCCCTGTCGGAGATTCGAGTGCTCCCTCGGACTTGGGCGCGTATGTGCGTGTGTGTGTGCGTTTGTGTGTGTGTGTTTGTGTGTGTGTGTGTGTTGTGCTTAGTGTAAGTTAGTTTAAGTTAGATTAAGTAGTGCGTAACTCTGGAGACGATGACCCCAGCAGTTTGGTCCCATAGGAACTTATCACAAAATAGATCGCTCCTCGTACTGCTTTCCTCGTACTGCTTTGCTGACAGCCGTCGGCCAGTCAGAACAGGCCTACTGCTTAATCGATGTGTGGTGTTACTGATGGGTCTGCGACAAGAAGATAGGAAACTCTTTATGTATCGCCTTCAGTGCTAATTATACAGGCAAGACGTGTCGAAAAACGAATTTCTTTACTCACTGTGGCAGCATGCGATGTATTGTTGTTAACATCCATATGACAGCTTCTATTTTCAATGTCTATTGGCCACAGTATTAATCACTACTCATTAGAAACTCTGTCAGCATTAACCCGCCAGTGTTACACTGGATTTACGAATAATGATCAATTCTGTGACCAATAGCTACTGAAGAGCTGCCAGGTACGAGCTGCGTTGTTCACCTCAAATTTTTCCTGAACAGATTAAGATATCGTGAAACTGTTTTTACTCAGGTGAATAGTGAGAGGCGGTCGCTGTAACCGAGCGGTTCTAGGCGCTTCAGTCCGGAAACGCGCTGCTGCTACGGTCGCAGTTTCGAATCCTGCCTCGGGCATGAATGTGTGTGATGTCCTTAGGTTAGTTAGGTTTAAGTAGTTCTATGTCTAGGGGACTGCTGACCTCAGATGTTAAGTCCCATAGTGCTCAGAGCCATTTGAACGATTTTTTGAACTGTGAGAAAGTCCACACTGAACGACGTATAATCCATTTTGACAGTTCTACTAACTACAGAGATATTGGTATTACTTTCACTTCTTGGAATGAAACTCTAGTTTTTTTTTCTGCGTGTGCCCCACAGGCTTATTAAAACTGAAGAAAGATTTTTGCACCAGACTGTGTATAAATTTTTTAATTTATTTTTCATGCTACCCGTTTCGGGCTTTGCGCATTTTCAAGTGTGTCTCTGGCAACATATGTGTCTACGTCGCAATTAAAAAATAGCGTGCCACGCATAGTTGTGGAAAGCACAGTCGTCAGACATCCTCATCTTCCAACATTTCTTGCGAAACACACTGTACACACTCACTCAACGACAGCTCGTTGAGTGGAATGACTGGAAGGACACAGCTGGCAGGTGTTGCTCGTAATTTACATGTTAGCTGCAGAGAAATTGCGAGTTCCTGTGGATTAACTCTGTTAAACGTTGTCCGCATTTTGCGCTCCAACGGCTTCCATCCATATCATGTGTCACGTAACCAACAAATTAACCAGAGGGACTGCAGATGACGCATGGAGCTCTGGTTATGATGCGGCATCAGGACAATTGGTTCTTTCGTCAAAGAATTTTTTTAAACTAGTGATGCTGCCTTTAGAAATCAAGGAAAGTTGAACGTAAGATCCATGCATAATGAGCCGCTAAGTATCCGCATTGGCTGAGGGAGGTGCAGTGTACTGTGAATGTTGCAGGATTATTGATGACTAAGTGACTGGTCCTTGCTTCATTAAAGAAACCGTAACGGGTGAAAGTCATGCACAGTTCCTTACCGAAGTGCTGTCGGCCTTCCTAGAGAAAGTACAACTTGAAATACGTGGATGTATGTAGTACCAGCATGATGGGTACCCGGCACGCAACTCGCTTGTGACTAGGAAAGTGCTCAGCCAGATTTATCTTGATCGATACGTACGACGTGCCCAATCTGATGCCACTGGGCTTTTTTTAATGGGATAAACTCAAAGATGAAGCATACACACAGGTTCCTACGAACCTAGAGGATTTAAAACATCACAATGCAGCAACCTGTGCAATTATATCGAATGACTGTCTTCAGTCTCTCTAGATATCCTTGCAACAGCGACATTACAGTAGACGGTGAGCGTTTAGAAAACTTGATGACATACATGGAATTTTAAAGAAGTATTAATGACCATATTCTTTAGTGATTTCCTGTTTGCTGCTGTTACTGAAGTGTACCTTGACATTAAACTCATAACGAGAATTTCTCACGTAACGATTTTGATACCACAATTCTGTGTTTTATACAGTCATTCAGTTTTTGGCGTGCATCTTTCTTTCAATGTTCTGGCAGAAACAAGAACAGAACTATTACCATAGTTAACTGGTGAATCATCCTTAGACGCTATTTCCAGTTGGTTTATCGATCCAACCACATGTAGCCAAGTGTGATTATTATGAGTTTTAAATTAAACTTTTCTCCATTACTTTGCGTTTGTAGACACTCGTAGCTGCGTCAGCCCTTTGTGACTGTTTCATGTAACAACTCTAACTTTCCCTGACTGCAGCATTGGATTTCATATTCAAAACACGTAGATACACAGTTCGAAATATTATAATTTCTCCGAAACTACCAATCTAATTTTGAAGAATCAAACGCCATTGAATCTGTCTTTCTTAGAACCACAATACTAGTAGCAGAAATTCCTGTATTCCCATTACAAAAAACGAAGTTCACACGTATATCTCCGTATTTAATATATTTGTGACAAGAAACCATACGTCGTTTAGTGAGGACTTTTTCGCGATTAATATGGGTGAAAACAGATTTATGATTCCCCGAACACCTCAGGAAATATTTGAGATGAACATCTTCACTGAATCAGCCAGTATATTAATAATGTTACTGTCAATACTGCCGTAGTAAGTGAAGAAGTTCGTTTTTCGACAAAACTTGCTACATTACAGTGATTCCAGAGTTGTTGTGGCGGGACCATCATGCTGCAAAATAGATATGTAAGTTCTGCGTACTCCATATGAAGACGAGCCTAAAATGGCTCGAGAACTTTTGTATGGAAACGAATAAGTATTTCAGTAACTAGTCGTAGTTATATGATGAGTGGAAATGTCAATAATTGTAAGTGCCATTTTTTTTTACAGAAACCGGTTTCAGTACTATTACTTTCTCGGTACACTTTTGCATGTCCCTATGCTTATTCCAAGTGCCAAATCATCCAGAAAATGTTCCAAACATTAAGTAGTAGATGCAGTGGTCTTCGTGCCAAGGAGTACTTGCCTCAGAGTTCCAAGTACCTTGCAACGAAGTCTTTGTTCCACAGCACTTAACAAAGTTGTTGAGTCAGTTAATGCTATGAACCCAAAACATGTAATTCCAGTACATATAACCGACTTCTTCTATTTTAAAGATGCTGCTGAAATGTCGTTGTCAATACACGTACAGGTGTGTACCGTCTCCAAAAGCAATATGATACTCATCCATTTCAAATAGCTATTTAAAGATTCTTACACTGAAACAAAGGAGTAGAAAATGTCAGTGTGTCAAAAGAGAAATGATCATGGTTGATCCATGTCACACCATACTCAATTTGAAAGACTAAGCATAATCATTGGTTGCAGACCAGTAAGACCTGTTGAAGGTTTTGTCATTTCTTTCTCAACAGTACAGAGAGTTCTGCAGCAAACTTTGTAGCATCTGACCCTAAGAATGGATTTGTGTAACAAACAGAAGTCAATACTGAGAGACTTTTTCTTGAATTCTTCATTTGCATGGCCATCTTTTCCGTAGTTGCTTTACAGTTCTCGAGGGTATTTTTGTTCTATAGTATTGGTTAAAAACAGTCTTGGTTGCAGTTTTAGTTTGTTACTCGCTCCTACGAACGGGAACGCGTTATGCAGATCTTGGTGCCTCTCGCATCCATCTAGAAAAGATAACCTGAAGATGCCTAAATAAGGCGAAACGCGTCGTTGAAAAATAAAAAACTAAAATTGCAATCAAGACTGTTTTTAACCAATACTGTTAAGCACTGGTTTGCTGTATGCCACACATGGATTGGAAGAATTTCTATTTTTGTTCTGTTGTTGCAACTACAAAAATGCATGTTGTTTTTCTTCGCCGGACGCGTTTCGCTTTGTTGAGGAAAGCATCATCAGAGGTCTGTAATTAAATTACTTACATTTTGATTTGCTTTCAAATCGAAAAACAGTTCGTTAACAATATGTTGGTATTCACTTTCGGTGAATTTCCCTTGATTTTTGGCACGCATTTTTGTAGTTAGAATGACAGAACAGAAACACCTTCAATAATTTTTTCTTGATTTTGGTTTTCTTTTCTTGCAAAAATTTAAAAGGTATGAGAAATGATTTTTGTTGGCTACTATTCCACTAGGTAAAACATTACTGCTGCATTTCTGTAGTTGTGTTATCACAAATACAGCTTAGTGCTTAGGTATTGATGGCAGTTGAAATAAAACATTCTTATTGGTATTTAGAACCTGTCAGTTTCCTCGTATGGATTTCAAACGTTCTTAGCATATTGATTATTTTCTAATTTGTCTCGTGATTTTTTGCAGTGTGGAGGTGAACAGCCCCAGAAAACCTTCTGATTTTTTGGTACAAGTAAGTTATGTACAAAACGAGATACATTGTTTTTTGATTCACCTAACAAATGTGCAATTTCCCATCTTGATATTTCCACCCTTCATATGTATTTGTATTCAACGGAAGGTGTCGGTGTTTAAATGACTAGAAACGTGCCACAGTACCGTGGCCGTCACGTAGTCTGGGATGTGGCTTCTTTTGAGCGGTGCACACCTGTGGGTGGAGAGTCCTTATCGCCGCTACGGCGCTGGCCGTTTGGTGACCGACGAACCAGCAGGAGTGGAGGACAGAGACGGCGAGGTCGCGGTCTGCGCCGGAGGCCGCTCTCGCCAAACACCTGGCGTGGGAGGCCGTCACTTACGTGCGCCGAGTGCAAACACTGCGCCGACAATACTCTGCACGGGCAGACCGTGGAAGGCGACTCGCTAATCGCCGTATTTCCGCGACGCAGGGGTGGACGCCGGCGTCGGCGGCAGCGGCGACGCCCGGCGGCGGCGGGGGCGGTGCGGGGGCTGCCATGTGCGCGCTGATTCAGTGAGCGGCGCATGCCCATGTAAGGGGCGAAACCCGCACCAGCAGCACGGCCGTTTCGGAATATCGGCCGCTGCTGCCGCCGCCGCAGCACTCACCGCAAGGCGCCGTCCACCGCCGTACTCCCACGCTCCCTCAATCCGTCGTATTTTAAACTGTCTCAAAGGTATCATTTCCAACGACATACACAGCACTGTGATTACCATCGACGGCTTGCAGTTAAGGCGAAAGAATAATGAGGAAATTAACGTCAAAGGAACTCAGTAATGCGCCATCCAACAGTACATGCCTCATATCTCACGGCTTATTAGTTCTGAACTTGAGTAGAACGAAACTGTCGTCATTAATAGATTATGAGGGCTTCATGGCTAACAATGAAACGAAACATCCGTTCAAGTTAATACCCTCTCCGGGCTGCAATTACTGTTCAGTGGAAGCTGACACACTGTCGTTTTTTGGAGTTTGTAAAATACAAATAACAAAGGAAGAAAACACTATACAGGGTGTTACAAAAAGGTACGGCCAAACTTTCAGGAAACATTCCTCACACACAAAGAAAGAAAATATGTTATGTGGACATGTGTCCGGAAACGCTTACTTTCCATGTTAGGGCTTATTTTATTACTTCCCTTCAAATCACATTAATCATGGAATGGAAACACACAGCAACAGAACGTACCAGCGCGACTACAAACACTTTGATACAGGAAATGTTCAAAATGTCCTCCGTTAGCGAGGATAGATGCATCCACCCGCGTCGCATGGAATCCCTGATGCGCTGATGCAGCCCTGGAGAATGGCGTCTTGTATCACAGCCGTCCACAAGACGAGCACGAAGAGTCTCTACATTTGGTACCGGGGTTGCATAGACAAGAGCTTTCAAATGCCCCCATAAATGAAAGTCAAGAGGGTTGAGGTCAGGAGAGCGTGGAGGCCATGTAATTGGTCCGCCTCTACCAATCCATCGGTCACCGAATCTGTTGTTGAGAAGCGTACGAACACTTCGACTGAAATGTGCAGGAGCTCCATCGTGCATGAACCACATGTTGTGCCGTACTTGTCAAGGCACATGTTCTAGCAGCACAGGTAGAGTATCCCGTATGAAATCATGATAACGTGCTCCATTGAGGGTAGGTGGAAGAAACTAAAATGACCTCTAACATGGAAATTAAGCGTTTCCGGACACATGTCCACATATCATCTTTTCTTTATTTGTGTGTGAGGAATGTTTCCTGAAAGTTTGGTCGTACATTTTTGTAACACCCTGTATAAATACGTTACTTTAAGGAGGCGATGATTTACTACTTCTAGAAATGTTTGGAAAATCATGGTGGGCACAGTTTATATTATCACCTTATCCTTATTTTTATTATCACCAGTTTTAATCAAAAAGGGACCAGCCTCAGTTGCCGGCCGAAGTGGCCGTGCGGTTAAAGGCGCTGCAGTCTGGAACCACAAGACCGCTACGGTTGCAGGTTCGAATCCTGCCTCGGGCATGGATGTTTGTGATGTCCTTAGGTTAGTTAGGTTTAACTAGTTCTAAGTTCTAGGGGACTAATGACCTCAGCAGTTGAGTCCCATAGTGCTCAGAGCCATTTGAACCATTTGAACCAGCCTCAGTTAAAGTTAGTAATTACAACAACAGTCACAATAAGTTAACCACCATTCCTGGCCTATCCTATACTTACAATGTGACATAATTAATCAGATGCATAACAAATCAGAACTATTAACAAGCATCATGTCAAAGACCGACATATTAATTCAAAACATGATAATGGAATACATACACTGCACAGCAGGTAATCTGACAAAGCATTGAAAGACTGAAGTGGCATCGGATATTCAGTCATAAAAATATGGAAAAAGATGGTAGAATTGTAACCAAAGTTACTAGACGCGAATAATGATTACTCTTAAAAATAACATAGGTATCAACTTGACATTTTGGTAACTTTACTATCATTGACTCATTCACAAAATTAACTGGACTAAGTGAAACAATGAACAAATTATTATACCAACAGGAAAACTGAACATGTCATTTTGTTAAATCAGACGTAATTCGAGTTTAGTTTATCGGCATAATACATCGTATCGTAATAAAATAAAATAAATTGTTAAGGAGACTGGAAACACCATCTTGTCAAACCACACAAACATTTGTAAATAGCTTAGAAACATATTGCACCATTTTCTTCTTGTAACTAATTACATGCCTTATGGTGTGACATACTAGTGCAACAACACTGAAGAGTTGAAGAATCTTTGATGACTGTGAGTAATAGGATGGTTACCACATGTCAATTTGTTACCTGTCATATAATTTCTAAGAGTATTCATTTGTCCTGTATAGTATCTTTGCTTACGATTCAACTGTCTTTGGCTACGTATTTATGGCTGAAGATCATAGGCCCGTTCAGTCTTGCATGTGGTTCGCCACACTACCTACCGCCTGCTGCATGAACTCCAGTATTATAGTTGGATTTAACATTTTGGTTCATAACATGATGCTTGTTAATTAAACTGATTACTGATTGCAAATTTTAAGTATATGACAGGACAAGAATGGTGAATAGTATACTATGATTGCTTTTTAATTACAAGCTGTGGCAATTTTTTTGTATTTTTCACGGTGTGTAGATACTTAAAGATGGTCTGTTTCTGGATGAAACTGATTCTTTAATAAAGTGACAATACAGCTGAATGCAAACCATAACATTCCAAAAACTGTATAAAGAAATAAAAGCAGTTGACTGCTTCTCAGTCCGATTAGTTCCAAGTTCTTTGAACTATCAAACATGTGAAAGCATTAATAAAATTTGTTAGACTTTGTAAAAGAGATGTTACATAGTACTTCGAAGTATATGTTTATCACCTAATTGTTCCTTAATTTGATTAGTTTACGGAAAGGTTTAACTCTGAATGACACATTGTGTAATGACTTTGCGTTCAAGCAAACAAAGTGTACAAGTATTAATTTTGTAAATTTCACTATGCTCATGTCTTACGTATTAAGTAATTAAAAATTTTACCTCGTGTTCCTTAATTTTGTGCTTGCAATTGCCCGAAGTCATTTGAAATAAACAAAGTATATACAGTATTTTCAGACTTCAGAAGGGATATTTTCTGTAACATCTCCCATTGAATATCCTTCGTGAGTAGTCGGGAGTCGTCTCCGCGGTCTCGGGCCAGCGCCGTTATCTCGTAAAACGAAAGTGGAGAGAATCAGTCCCGTATCTGGTAAGGGCGTGGATTTTAAATATACCATTAGACAGCGTATCCTCTCTGTATGTGTTTTTCGACGGCTGAAAGTGAAATACTGTGCTTCGTGTATCAAAATTCACTTATTTCTCGAAGTGGTCTACTTTCAGATGAACCTACTTTATAAAATTTTTGCCCAGTGAATAGATTCCATCCATTAAAGGCAAATCTGGAAGATCTGAAGAAGTATGATGATGCTACCATCTCGCCAGTAAACTCAAAATTCTATAAAGTTACCTTTCAGGGAAGGAGGGGGATGTATAGGTGGAACTCAGATGGTGCCAAATCTGATAACTAGAGCGGATGTTTACAGAATACATGCTTCAAATTTTACCATTGTCAATGTAATTTTGTTGGCGGGTGCAATTCTTTAATGAAATGATAAGTTTTTATTCTGGAATCACAGTTTCTACTCACGCGTTTTACAAGTCACGCATCCCAAAAGACTTGCGTATTATTCGCCAATATTTGTTTCACCTTTGTATAGACTGACTGTTCTGTCGGTTCTTGGTAGAATATTTTATACATTATGAATGAACAGACGCACAACACTGGTGCAATAATCTACAATATGTATTATTTACTTCACAAACCTGTTTTCGGCTATTACCTCATCATCAGGTACAAAGATAAGTATGTAGTGCAGTGATATTTTTTTGGATCAAAGATTTTAAACTAGTGCATCTACAAAGTGTCCCAATTTTCACAGATGAAATGTTAATGTTAAATTTAGGAATAAAGCAAAGGGGATTATTTCAGTGTAAATGTGATGTGAGATAGTTAACTAAGACAAAATACGTGACACATTAACTAATGGACTGTATACAAATCACAAAAGATGTTCATAGAAGAAAATAAATTGAACAATAAACTTTGGTGACATGTTCAATACGTGTGACTGAACAAATTAATAGTTTCTTTAATATGCCCTAAGTTACGAACAGATAAAATATACTAGTGAGGTTAAGCAGGTAAGTGAAGCAGTTATTATTCCACAAAGTAATTTTTTGTAACACAACAAGTGGAATTATAGGAAACCGATCCAAAAGAAAATTAGGAATGTGAATGAGAGGAGTAATTTACAACATGGTCCAGGCGGGATTATGTCTAGTATCTGCAATTAGAAGTGGCGAGTAAGGGAACTGTGTCTGGTCATTCAGTACTAGGCAGGGACTGATGGACATATGTTTGTTAATTACCATTATTTCAAGATACTTCATCTTTCTCCCTTTATGGCTGTGACATAATACTTCATGTTTCAACTTGTAACTAAGGCCTTCTTTAACTAGGTGGTACGCAAAAGTAGGACCGCCCTATCTAAGTTTCCAACTTCTATGGTGTTCTTTCAAGAGAATGCATACTGCCCTGCCAGACTGTTTTAAGGCCGTCTGGTTTGGTCAGCATTATTCCTGATAGGAAGCTTGTAGTAACTATGCTGGTTGATACTGAGCAATCACATCATTTGGTACTACGAGCATCCAGCATTGCGACCCCATCTTCGTCGTTTGACCCTTTTGCCTGTTTTTGAAATACGGAACTCGTTGCTAGCGTTTCTCACTCTCTTGATTCATCTCGATCTAAGATTCCTCGCTGTCTCTAGGGACTGGACTTACTTTTGTTTAATTTTCATTGTGTTTCTATGTCCATTCTTGTTTCATTCCTTGTCCTCCTGCTAGGTGTCATTGTGCCAAGTCACTCAGAATTGTGAGTGCTTGCTACGAAAAATATTGAAAGGGCATTCATGGTTTTATATATTTTTTGCATTATGTTTCAATTTTATCGCATTATTGGATATCATAGTTCTATAACTCCCGCACTGTCCCTTTTTCTTTAATTAAATTATCAAGTAGGCGAGAAACACCTGCCATGAGAGGAAGCTCGAAGCATTTACTGCCACGCGGGGTAGGGGTGTGATCTAGGGCGCCTTGCCACGGTTAGGGCGGCTCGCCCCGTCGGAGGTTCGAGTCCTCCCTCGGGCATATGTGTGTGTTGTCCTTAGTGTAAGTTAGTTTAAGTCACATTAAGTAGTGTGTAAGCCTATGGACCGATGACCTCAGCAGTTTGGTCCCACAGGAACTTACCACCACCACCACCACAACCACCACGCCTTTACTGTCCAGGGGCAGAAGATCAGGAGGTGAGTGTAACTTTCTGTACGATAAGGAAAGGTGATACCACGTGCCGGAACCCACTTCAGAGTTTGCAAACCAAACAAGCCCAGGCAAGTTCAGCCAAACATTACAACACAATGAGCTATCGAAAGGTATTGAAGATAGACCTAGTTCCATTTAAAAAAACATAATCACTTTCCGTACGTCAATAGACAAAAAATGTCATGGGCATTAACCCTACAACAAAGTATTCTTCTCGTTCCATACTATGGTTTGGCGAAAACCTCACGCCATTTTCTCGAGTGTTTATGAAATATTAGGGCTGTTATTACTTTACACAGTTCATAGTGTATGTTTATCGTGTAATGAGTGTGTCTACGACGACTGGATGGTAACACTGAGATAAATTACGTGGGAATTGTATTAAACATACTTCATTAAAAACTTGCGTTCAGAGAACATTCACTGTGGAGACACCAATAATAAGTATATCGCAACCCGTCCGCCTGTCTTGTCTTCGGAATGAGTACCACCAAGGATTTAGTTTTGTGTGGGTTCTCTAAATTGCTAGAGGTGAATGCAGGGCTGATTCCGTTAAAAAGGCATACTGTATCTTTATGCACGTCACTGTGTAATCGAAATTCTAATTCATCTTCAACGGGCTTCTAGGTGAAAGGACGTTACATTCAAATCTTATTTCCTTCAACTGCTTTCTGTTGGCTACTGTTTATAGACGTTAGCTGCTGAAGATTTTATTTTATTTTACCCGTGTATATGATTCAGATTGACAGAAGTGCACTTAGCAGTGAACAGTTCCAAATCCAAAATTAATCATAGATTTAGTTACAAATCACAGAGGTTTTTGGTCTTTATTGATAACAGATCAAAGCAATCAAGTTCTGCGTGGAACAGAGTTTCTCTGACGTAAAGCATTAGTGTTATTGGTGCACCCTCTGTATAGTTAGCTCTTTTCGACAAAGTACGTAATATGGCGGTAAAGAGTGTTACCTCCGTGCTATGGTCATCTTCGAGTAGAAATAATAATAAATCTGGCGGTGGAGCTGTATGTGATGTCTTCATCATAAAGGAATGATGTGATTATTAATTTCCTTTAAAGTGTTTTTATCCCTTTCATACTGGAGGCAGTAAGCAACATTACAGGATTCTTTGGAAGAATATCTTTCGCAAGCACGTTTATGATAGTGACATGAGATAGGCCCAGTTCAGTTTGCATCGTGTGAGTTTCTCCGTAGCATACAAGTGCCAGAATTAAAAAATATTACTTCACTCTTGATCACACCGTGTTCCATGCGCTCGATTGTTGACCGGTGTCGCAAACTCCTGTCTGTCCTGAGTGCTTTGTCGTATTGTCAACGATGGCGTTCAGTGCCTTACTTGGTTAGCACTAGGGCTGTTGTAAAATATTGATATATCGCGTCATTACTCAGTAAATATCGATATATAGCCGTCGATATACATTTCATGGGTATATCGATATAGCGAGTGCAGATATTTTTATTATATATTACATTTTTTCACAATTTTCGATAAATATTTGAAGTCGTTCTTTGGGAATTGTGGTGGAACATAATTTTACTTTCACTGTGTGAAGGAGTCTTAGTACGTTTTGAGCTTTCATCACGTCCAGTCTTTCTCTTTGACTGTGTGAAGCAAGTACAGATGGCACAAGTAAGTCCGATTGCACTGGGGGGGGGGGGGGGAGGGGGGGTTGCGGTGTGACTGGAATAACAAGATATACGATGTGAAGATATAGCACACCAGTTCCATTAAAAGACAATTTTTAACGTGACTAGTGTGCTGTTTCTTCACATCGGCAGACTTCAAAAACAGTTGCTCAACTGATGAACAAAAATCTAAATGACAAGATTGGTCTTTGTGGTGGGCGGAGACGTGTGAGGGGAAGTACTGACGTAATCGGCGTTCGGCGCTACCAACAGGAACTGCAACGTTTAACTTTACCACGCAATTTTGGCACTACAACTGCTAGGTCGCTGGCGTTCGCAGAAATGAAAAAAACAGGCAAGTCGGCATGAAGTGTTCCTGATAAATTCAATGTGTGACGAAACCGAACGACGGACCCATCGGACATCTTTTATTGCGCCACTTAGCTGCAGTTACCATGTTAGCAAAGCGGTTATCGCCAAGCGTGAACGTGCGTCGTCTTCCTTTCAATTCTTGCTGTGAGGGGGATAAGCAGGCTTCTAGCTTGTTGTAGAGAATATCTAATAATAAATCAATACTTACAGGGTGTTTCAAAAATGACCGGTATATTTGAAACGGCAATAAAAACTAAACGAGCAGCGATAGAAATACACCGTTTGTTGCAATATGCTTGGGACAACAGTACATTTTCAGGCAGACAAACTTTCGAAATTACAGTAGTTACAATTTTCAACAACAGATGGCGCTGCGGTCTGGGAAACTCTATAGTACGATATTTTCCACATATCCACCATGCGTAGCAATAATATGGCGTAGTCTCTGAATGAAATTACCCGAAATCTTTGACAACGTGTCTGGCGGAATGGCTTCACATGCAGATGAGATTTACTGCTTCAGCTGTTCAATTGTTTCTGGATTCTGGCGGTACACCTGGTCTTTCAAGTGTCCCCACAGAAAGAAGTCACAGGGGTTCATGTCTGGCGAATAGGGAGGCCAATCCACGCCGCCTCCTGTATGTTTCGGATAGCCCAAAGCAATCACACGATCATCGAAATATTCATTCAGGAAATTAAAGACGTCGGCCGTGCGATGTGGCCGGGCACCATCTTGCATAAACCACGAGGTGTTCGCAGTGTCGTCTAAGGCAGTTTGTACCGCCACAAATTCACGAAGAATGTCCAGATAGCGTGATGCAGTAATCGTTTCGGATCTGAAAAATGGGCCAATGATTCCTTTGGAAGAAATGGCGGCCCAGACCAGTACTTTTTGAGGATGCAGGGACGATGGGACTGCAACATGGGGCTTTTCGGTTCCCCATATGCGCCAGTTCTGTTTATTGACGAAGCCGTCCAGGTAAAAATAAGCTTCGTCAGTAAACCAAATGCTGCCCACATGCATATCGCCGTCATCAATCCTGTGCACTATATCGTTAGCGAATGTCTCTCGTGCAGCAATGGTAGCGGCGCTGAGGGGTTGCCGCGTTTGAATTTTGTATGGATAGAGGTGTAAACTCTGACGCATGGGACGATACGTGGACGTTGGCGTCATTTGGACCGCAGCTGCAACACGGCGAACGGAAACCCGAGGCCGCTGTTGGATCACCTGCTGCACTAGCTGCGCGTTGCCCTCTGTGGTTGCCGTACGCGGTCGCCCTACCTTTCCAGCACGTTCATCCGTCACGTTCCCAGTCCGTTGAAATTTTTCAAACAGATCCTTTATTGTATCGCTTTTCGGTCCTTTGGTTACATTAAACCTCCGTTGAAAACTTCGTCTTGTTGCAACAACACTGTGTTCTAGGCGGTGGAATTCCAACACCAGAAAAATCCTCTGTTCTAAGGAATAAACCATGTTGTCTACAGCACACTTGTACGTTGTGAACAGCACACGCTTACAGCAGAAAGACGACGTACAGAATGGCGCACGCACAGACTGCGTTGTCTTCTATATCTTTCACATCACTTGCAGCGCCATCTGTTGTTGAAAATTGTAACTACTATAATTTCGAAAGTTTGTCCGCCTGAAAATGTACTGTTGTCCCAAGCATATTGCAACAAACGGTGTATTTCTATCGCTGCTCATTTAGTTTTTATTGCCGTTTCAAATATACCGGTCATTTTTGAAACACCCTGTAAATATACAGCTCTGAAACTGGAAGTATGTTTCCGTCAATATATCTATATATCGATAACATTTTCGATGGCGGTAGTGATACTTTTTTTATCGATATATCGGATTCAAGTTATTTTTAAAAATATCAAGAGCCCTAGTTAGCACATAGGCCGGGCTGGTCTATACTGTCAGGCCGCGGTAGGCATACAGCTTTTAAAAGTCACAATGCACGGGCCGAACTTTTCCGGGGTGCAGAAAATTTCTCTCTATCTGAATTAGATGTAATGGGGTCCAGGCGTACATGCATGCGTATGTTTTATTACGTTTATGAAGTAATATTTACCTTAAGTTGCATTAAATATGTCTCTCTGTTTACGAATTACTTCACGTGGAGACGTCCTGATTACGACAGTGAAACCCTTGTGGGGTGTATGAGTGAAAACGGGCAACTGAAGGACGGCACTAAGATTGGTAGGAATGTCGTAAATGAACCCATTTTCATGGCCATGGCAAGCTTTCCTATTCCAGCAAACTCACTCATCATTCGTCAATCAGTTTGGTGAGCGGAAAACAGTATAAGTCGCGAAACACTTTCTGATATCATATATATGACTAACATTTGATAAATATTTTTAATGACTGATAGCAGTAACATTATATTGAAACATTACTTAAATTTCTCCATGACAAGCGTTTCGAGACATGAGTCTCTTCGACAGGTGTTCATAAAAATACAGGATGGAGCAAATAAAAGTGGCCCGGAGAACAGAGTTTCAGGATACAGAGAAACACGACAGAGGAAAGGAAATGCAGTACTAACCTGACTGTAGCAGATGTTGAAAGTGCCCATACAAACGGCCGAACCTTGGAGCATATTAGCACAACGTTCACGCCTGACACAGTTGTTACCAGAGGTCAGTCTGGTCGCGGCCCTAGTTGGCCTTCAGGTCACCTGGTCTGCCAGTGCGCGACTATTCTGTGCGAGGAGCCCTCAAGTCTAATGTGTATCGCAACAAGAACTGCAGCAGAACAATTTGTACGAGATTGGAGCAATTCCAGCTGTCTAGCTTCGATACGCCTTCAGCAACTTGCTGACCAGGGCCCAAAAGTGCCACGAGATGAATAGTGGTCACTTTCTACATCTGGTATAGTCAGGTTAATACTGTATTTTCTTTCCTCTGCTGTGTTTGTTTGAACCTTGTAACTCTGTTCTCCGGGCCACTTTTATTTGCCCCACCCCTATAACAAATATTTTATACAGCCGTACATGGCGTATGTTGAGGAACGTCTCAGTTATCTACGTAGGCCGAAAGAGAGGCACAACATGTCATTACTTTATCGTCAAGTCTTTTGTTGTAAATGAGAGTATTTATGTCGTCACCCATTGCATTATCTGTTAATGGAACTCTTACCGTGTCACACTGTTCTTCTATGTACCATTACTTTAGTTAATTTTTTCGCAAGTCACTGTCTGTGGCCACGTAGATTTCGATAGCAACGCAATTATGCTACACAAAATCGGCAAATCAGAACAAGCTTTAATTCTGCTACCGAAAAGAGAAAAGTAATATACCGTCAAATGTTTCACCTTTCCTCCTAAGAGACAGGAATGAAAAATGCAAGAAGAAGGAATTAGTTCAGTATAGCCATAAATATTTTTTTAAAAATCGATCGCAACTATCACTGTGCATGGCTTTCTGAATACTCGATCAGTATATTTTTCCAGGTAGCAGGTAACACAGGTGGGATACTTAACTTTTATTATCTCGTCAAAATACCAGAAATAACTAATTAGCTGTCTCAAACATACGAGCGTGTGTACAGGATACGGTAAGTTTTAAAATAGTTAACTCAAGAAACCTCTGAAATTATAACACTAGCAACCCAATTTGTTGCTGAGTTTGCCGGACCAAGTGGCCGTGCGGTTAAAGGCGCTGCAGTCTGGAACCGCAAGACCGCTACGGTCGCAGGTTCAAATCCTGCCTCGGGCATGGATGTTTGTGATGTCCTTAGGTTATTTAGGTTTAACTAGTTCTAAGTTCTAGGGGACTAATGACCTCAGCAGTTGAGTCCCATAGTGCTCAGAGCCATTTGAACCATTTTTGTTGCTGAGTTTGGTTAATTGGATAATTGGCTCCTGTCATTCTGCGTATCTGTAGGGAGCTATAACTTACTTCTGACGACATTAATGCCTAAGCTGAAGACTGACAATATGTTTGTATCCGTCGGCGCATTCTCGCTTTCTCCATAGCTGTTATTTCCAGTAAGTGGTTGTTTACGTCGATGATATAATTTCCTTTCGAAAATTAGATATTGCTGTTCCAGATTCATGTTAGCGCTTGCTCTGTTTAGTCAAATAAATCTGAACACTATCCTTTTGCTGTGTAACACCTGACTACCTTTCACGAAAATCCTGGCAAATGGAAACGTATTCATAAAATGCCAACAGAACTGTTACACGATTCCACATCAAATAAAGCTGTAGAAGTTATACATCACTTTTGTTGCGTCATGCTGCGACATCTTAATGGTTAATTGGGACACATTTAAGTTCCAAATGAAGTACAGGCGTCATTTCCCGTTTCAATGTTCTTCATATTTCGTGGCCTCAACCGTTTCTGAAATATGGCCACGAATCTGAAAATGGAACAAAATTAAGGCCTAACGTCCCGTCGACTAAGGTCATTAGAGATGGGGCACACACTTGTCCTGTCCCTGTCCCTGTATTTATCTTAGAGATACAAGGAAAATGCGGTAAACCTAGATTAGGATCCCTTGACTGGGCTATGAACCGCCGTTGTCCTGATTACGACTCCATTGTTTTACTACTACACTACCTTGCTCGGTCATCATGATTCCGAGTACTGGCTAAAACATGATAGTGCTTTACAAGGCGTTATTGTAGTTGTGTTCACTACTTTTCACATACTGTCTTGTGAAGTAGCTCACGTAGCTATTTATGCGATGTCGACAGTTTATCGTGGAGTGTATTACGCCCCGCGTTGCAATTTTAGCGAACCAATAATTACACACACACAAACACACAAAGACACACACACACACACATACACACACACACAAACACACAAAGACACACACACACACACATACACACACACACACACACACAAATACACACACGTACAACACGGCCCTAAAAGATTACATGATAATTCTGAATACACTGGTCTACATCTAATCGTTCGTCGGAACTAGTTATGAAATCACTACACCTCCCAAAAATCTTGCACCTCAGGAGCGATAGTGAATACTTATCTATGGAGGTAGCCAGTAATCCACATCCACGTAATTAAGATGAGCCTGCACTAACTGTTTGTAGCCATCTTGCTTTAGTAGTTCTGAGATGCCGGATGAAGTGCCCTGCGAGTTGACTTCAGCGTTACTGGACTGGACACTGCATGGTATGAATAAAATGCACTTTGGTAGAGGAACCACAGATTCTTCGATAACAGTTCATAAGACGTTATGAGAAGAATGGTAATGTCAAACGTTCTACGTGCCAAATTTCACATCTGTCAGGACAATTAAAAAACAATGTATCTCTTTTTGCACATAACTTACTTGCATACAAAAACTGAGAAGGTATTCTGATACCACAGAATTACGCTGCTCGCCTCATTATTGTCAAAAATAAGACAAATTGGAAAATAAATAATTTATTCAGAACGTTCTAGGTGCCGTACCGGGGAATTGACTGCCAGTAAAAAAGTTTTTATTCATGTGTCATTATTACTGAAGACACTACGTTTTATTCCTGATAATGCATGTACAGAAATACAGCAGTCATATTTTAACCACCAGGAATGTAGTCAACAAAAGCCATTTCTCATATCTCTTAAATTTTTACAAGGGAATAAAAAAATTAAATTCAAGGAAAAAGTCCCAGTGCTGACTTTTGTTTCTTACACAACCTCACTCTTGGAATAAGATGCGAAGACTACTGTACATCTCCCTAATGAGGAAAAAATGACAACATCGTCAAAAAGTTTTTCAGTTTTTCAACTGGTAAGCACTGTAAAAAGGTGGGAATTTAAGGAGATGGGACCTGGATAAACTGACTAAACCAGAGGTTGTACAGAGTTTCAGGGAGAGCATAAGGGAACAATTGACAGGAATGGGGGAAAGAAATACAGTAGAAGAAGAATAGGTAGCTCTGAGGGATGAAGTAGTGAAGGCAGCAGAGGATCAAGTAAGTAAAAAGACGAGGGCTAGTAGAAATCCTTGGGTAACAGAAGAAATATTTAATTTAATTGATGAAAGGAGAAAATATAAAAACGCAGTAAATGAAGCAGGCAAAAAGGAATACAAACGTCTCAAAAATGAGGTCGACAGGAAGTGCAAAATGGCTAAGCATGGATGGCTAGAGGACAAATGTAAGGATGTAGAGGCTTATCTCACTAGGGGTAAGATAGATACTGCCTACAGGAAAATTAAAGAGACCTTTGAGGAAAAGAGAACCACTTGTATGAATATCAAGAGCTCAGATGGAAACCCAGTTCTAAGCAAAGAAGGGAAAGCAGAAAGGTGGAAGGAGTATATAGAGGGTCCATACAAGGTCGATGTACTTGAGGACAATATTATGGAAATTGATGTAGATGAATATGAAATGGGAGATACGATACTACGTGAAGAGTTTGACAGAGCACTCAAAGACCTGAGTCGAAACAAGGCCCCGGGAGTGGACAACATTCTATTGGAACTACTGACGGCCTTGGGAGAGCCAGTCCTGACAAAACTCTACCATCTGGTGAGCAAGATGTATGAAACAGGCGAAATACCCTCAGACTTCAAGAAGAATATAATAATTCCAACCCCATCAGTTTAATAAGTCACAGCTGCAAAATACTAACGCGAATTCTTTACAGCCGAATGGAAAAACTGGTAGAAGCCGACCTCGGCGAAGATCAGTTTGGATTCCGCAGAGACGTTGGAACGCGTGAGGCAATAGTGACCCTACGACTTATCTTAGAAAATAGATTAAGGAAAGGCAAACCTACATTTCTAGCATTTGTAGACTTAGAGAAAGCTTTTGACAATGTTGACCGGAATACCCTCTTTCAAATTCTAAAGATGGGAGGGGTGAAATACAGGGAGCGAAAGACTATTTACAATTTGTACAGAAACCAGATGGCAGTTATAAGAGTCGAGGGGCATGAAAGGGAAGCAGTGGTTGGGAAGGGAGTGAGACAGGGTTGTAGCCTGTCCCCGATGTTTCTCAATCTGTATATTGAGCAAGCAGTAAAGGAAACAAAAGAAAAATTCGGAGTAGGTATTAAAATCCCTGGAGGAGAAATAAAAACTTTGAGGTTCGACGATGACATTGTAATTCAGAGACAGCAAAGGACTTGGAAGAGCAGTTGAACGGAATGGACAGTGTCTTGAAAGGAGGATGTAAGATGAACATCAACAAAAGCAAAACGAGGATAATGGAATGTAGTCGAATTAAGTTGGGTGATGCTGAGGAAATTAGATCAGGAAATGAGACACTTAAAGTAGTAAAGGAGTTTTGCTATTTGGGGAGCAAAATAACTGATGATGGTCGAAGTAGAGAGGATATAAAATGTAGACTGGCAATGACAAGGAAAGCGTTTCTGAAGAAGAGAAATTTGTTAACATCGAGTATAGATTTAAGTGTCAGGAAGTCGTTTCTGAAAGTATTTGTGTGGAGTGTAACATTGACGATAAATAGTTTAGACAAGAAGAGAATAGAGCTTTCGAAACAACAAGAAGCACGGGTGGTCTTTTAGACGAAGTATGGTTTGGTACACATCAGCCATGGTCTTTTACTTTTTGGATATATTGGTATTCTTCCACTTTCTGATTCAGAATAACTGTTCAAATGGCCCTGAGCACTATGGGACTTAACAGCTGATGTCATCAGTCCTCTAGAACTTAGAACTACTTAAACCTAAGGACATCACACACATCCATGCCCGAGGCAGGATTCGAAACTGCGACCGTAGCGGTCGCGCAGTTCCTGACTGAAGCGCCTAGAACCGCTCGGCCATTCCGGCTGGCCAATAAGAACTGTTAATCGCTGATGAAGTTTTCTAGGGTTATCAGCCAAGTCAAGGAGTCGTCCTGCGGCAACTTTTCAACCAGTTTCCTACTTTTGCTGTTCAGGCGAAGTCTTCGCCTGAAGATAAAAAGTAGGAAACTTGTCGAAAAGTTGCAGCAGGACGACGCCTTGATTCGGCTGATAACCCCAGAATACTTCATCATCGAGATTCGCCGAGAAAGTCTAAATTCTGTTAATAGCTGTTTGAGATGGATGAGTATGAGACAGTCCGCAGCTCGTGGTCGTGCGGTAGCGTTCTCGCTTCCCGCGCCCGGGTTCCCGGGTTCGATTCCCGGCGGGGTCAGGGATTTTCTCTGCCTCGTGATGACTGGGTGTTGTGTGCTGTCCTTAGGTTAGTTAGGTTTAAGTACACTCCTGGAAATTGAAATAAGAACACCGTGAATTCATTGTCCCAGGAAGGGGAAACTTTATTGACACATTCCTGGGGTCAGATACATCACATGATCACACTGACAGAACCACAGGCACATAGACACAGGCAACAGAGCATGCACAATGTCGGCACTAGTACAGTGTATATCCACCTTTCGCAGCAATGCAGGCTGCTATTCTCCCATGGAGACGATCGTAGAGATGCTGGATGTAGTCCTGTGGAACGGCTTGCCATGCCATTTCCACCTGGCGCCTCAGTTGGACCAGCGTTCGTGCTGGACGTGCAGACCGCGTGAGACGACGCTTCATCCAGTCCCAAACATGCTCAATGGGGGACAGATCCGGAGATCTTGCTGGCCAGGGTAGTTGACTTACACCTTCTAGAGCACGTTGGGTGGCACGGGATACATGCGGACGTGCATTGTCCTGTTGGAACAGCAAGTTCCCTTGCCGGTCTAGGAATGGTAGAACGATGGATTCGATGACGGTTTGGATGTACCGTGCACTATTCAGTGTCCCCTCGACGATCACCAGTGGTGTACGGCCAGTGTAGGAGATCGCTCCCGACACCATGATGCCGGGTGTTGGCCCTGTGTGCCTCGGTCGTATGCAGTCCTGATTGTGGCGCTCACCTGCACGGCGCCAAACACGCATACGACCATCATTGGCACCAAGGCAGAAGCGACTCTCATCGCTGAAGACGACACGTCTCCATTCGTCCCTCCATTCACGCCTGTCGCGACACCACTGGAGGCGGGCTGCACGATGTTGGGGCGTGAGCGGAAGACGGCCTAACGGTGTGCGGGACCATAGCCCAGCTTCATGGAGACGGTTGCGAATGGTCCTCGCCGATACCCCAGGAGTAACAGTGTCCCTAATTTGCTGGGAAGTGGCGGTGCGGTCCCCTACGGCACTGCGTAGGATCCTACGGTCTTGGCGTGCATCCGTGCGTCGCTGCGGTCCGGTCCCAGGTCGACGGGCACGTGCACCTTCCGCCGACCACTGGCGACAACATCGATGTACTGTGGAGACCTCACGCCCCACGTGTTGAGCAATTCGGCGGTACGTCCACCCGGCCTCCCGCATGCCCACTATACGCCCTCGCTCAAAGTCCGTCAACTGCACATACGGTTCACGTCCACGCTGTCGCGGCATGCTACCAGTGTTAAAGACTGCGATGGAGCTCCGTATGCCACGGCAAACTGGCTGACACTGACGGCGGCGGTGCACAAATGCTGCGCAGCTAGCGCCATTCGACGGCCAACACCGCGGTTCCTGGTGTGTCCGCTGTGCCGTGCGTGTGATCATTGCTTGTACAGCCCTCTCGCAGTGTCCGGAGCAAGTATGGTGGGTCTGACACACCGGTGTCAATGTGTTCTTTTTTCCATTTCCAGGAGTGTAGTTGTAAGTTCTAGGGGACTGATGACCATAGCTGTTAAGTCCCTAGTGCTCAGAGCCATTTGAGTATGAGACAATTTGATCATCTGCATTTGTAGATCTTACACGCCTGCATTACCAACAATGTTTCAACAGAACCTTTAAAATCAAAGAAGTCAGTGGTATGCACCGAAAAAACATAGAATGGCTTACTTGCTTTAGCTGACAGTCACGTATAAATCTTGGGGAGCAAAGGCCTTGCTTACTTTATTACCCCCGCCAATGGACATCGATATGGAAGCAGATGAGCCGTCGTGGGTCTCGTGGCAGAGTACAATGGCAAGCTGTCACGGAATGCGCGTGCGAAACATTGTATGGCAGAACCACTCACCATGTGTTTACCTGTCGGCGACGATAGATCAGACCCGTCAGTTCTTACAACGAATTCAACTACCTCAGACGTGGCCTTCACATTGGGACGCGCTCTGTTCCCAAGTGTTAGTGTACAGTCGTTCACCTTCGTTGCGTTTTCTGCATACCTGTGTGCTCGTCTCTACGCGATTTTCAGACTTCCTGCGCCACTGTAGATTGACCCGTACGTCGAGTTTGTTTCCCTCTTGCATGGTTCAGCTCCCCGAGTTGTCGTCGAGCCACCGTCGGATTGTATAGTTGCATTTATGGTGACGGTAGCGGTTTCGCAACGTTTTTACGCCCCGTGCAGATACAGAAGTGGCGATATAGGACTTCCTTGTGTGTGTGTGTGTGTGTGTGTGTGTGTGCATGGCGCTTTTGTTTTTTCGTAGTGGTAATTTGTGGCCACCATAGCCCCGACATTTTTACAATTTTCTGTGCAAACGAAAACTTTTTTATATGGAACAATGTCTGCTGACATTAATAAACTAAACGTAGGATCATTTGGAATGTCAGTGTTGTTTGTTGCAGGGTTCTAATGGTTCAAATGGCCTTGATCATTATGGGACTTAACATGTGAGGTCATCAGTCCCCTAGAACTTAGAACTACTTAAACCTATGTAACCTAAGGACATCACACACATCCATGGCCGAGGCAGGATTCTAACCTGCGACCGTAGAGGTCGCGCGGCTCCAGACTGAAGCGCCTACAATCGCTCGGCCACACTGGTCGGCTGCAGGATTCTAGTGCGAGTCGTTTACAAGATATCGTATTTTAAAAAGTTCCCACACTGACACTTCTATGTGCCATTGACCCTGCGTAGTTGCCAGGTACGTTGTTATTTTGCTTACACCGTGCTTGTTTGTTCCTTGGGTGCATTGCGACTTGCTATTCAGTGTGTGACAGTCCAAATACGCTACTGGCCATTAAAATTGTTACACCACTAAGATGATGTGCTACAAACGCGAAATTTAACCGACTGGAAGAAGATGCTGTGATATGCAAATGATTAGCTTTCCAGAGCATTCACACAAGGTTGGCGCCGGTGGCGGGACCTACAACGCGCTGACATAAGGAAAGTTTCCAACCGATTTCTTACACACAAACAGCCGTTGACAGGCGTTGCCTGGTGAAATGTTTTTGCGATGCTTCGTGTAAGGAGGAGAAATGCGTACCATCGCGTTTCCGACTTTGATAAAGGTCGGATTGTAGCCTATCACGATTGCGGTTTATCGTATAGCGACATTGCTGCTCGCGTTGGTCGAGATCCAATGACTGTTAGCAGAACATGGAATCGGTGGGTTCAGGAGGGTAATACGGAACGCCGTGCTGGATCCCAACGGCCTCGTATCACTAGCTGTCGAGATGACAGGCATCTTATCCGCATGGCTGTAACGGATCGTGCAGCTTCGTCTCGATCCCTGAGTCAACAGATGGGGACGTTTGCAAGACAACAACCATCTGCATGAACAGTTCGACGACGTTTACAGCAGCACGGACTATCAGCTCGGAGACCATGGCTGCGATTACCCTTGACGCTGCATCACAGGCAGGAGCGCCTGCGATGGTGTACTCAACAACGAACCTGGGTGCACGAATGGCAAAACGTCATTTTTTCGGATGAATCCAGGTTCTGTTTACAGCATCATGATGGTCGCATCCGTGTTTGGCGTCATCGCGGTGAACGCACATTGGAAGGGTGTATTCGTCATCGCCATACTGGCGTATCACCCGGCGTGATGGTATGGAGTGCCATTGGTTACACGTCTCGGTCACCTTTTGTTCGCATTTACGGCACTTTGAACAGTGGACGTTACATTTCAGATGTTACGATCCCTCGCTCTACCCTTCATTCGATCCCTGCGGAACCCTACATTTCAGCAGGATAATGCACGACCGCATGTTACAGGTCCTGTACGGGCGTTTTTGGATACAGAAAATGTTCGACTGCTGCCCTGGCCAGCACATTCTCCAGATCTCTCACCAACTGAAAAGTCTGGTCAATGGTGGCCGACCAACTGGTTCGTCACAATACGCCAGTCACTACTCTTGATGAACTGTGGTATCGTGTTGAAGCTGCATGGGCAGCTGTACCTGTACACGCCATCCAAGCTCTGTTTGACTCAATGCCCAGGCGTATCAAGGCCGTCATTAGGGCCAAAGGTGGTTGTTCTGGGTACTGATTTCTCAGGCTCTATGCACCCAAATTGAGTGAAAATGTAATCACATGTCAGTTCTAGTATAATATATTTGTCCAATGAATACCCGTTTATCATTTGCATTTCTTCTTGTTGTAGCTATTTTAATGGCCAGTAGTTTAGTAGGTCGTGACTGGATGATGGGATTTACCAATGCAGAAAAAGAAGACATGCTTATAGTGTATGGAGAGTGAAGGAGGATGCAGTTCGTTCTTGTATGGTGGATGCGGCTTGATGTTATAACAGACGTCAGCCATCTCGGAAGTTATTTATCAGCCTCTTCAAACATTTTAGTGAAAGTAGTAGTGTAACACCTAGACAGCGTAACAGAAGGAAACAAGTGATGACACAAGAAGAGTAAATTAATGTTCTTGGTGCTGTTGCAGCTCATCCGCACGTTAACTGGCACGCAATTGCACGAGGAAGTCGCATGACCCAGGCAAGTGTCCTATGCATTTTCCGTCAACATAGGTTCCATGATACTTGGAAACGATTGTAAGAATTGTGTTAACTTCTGTACATGGGCATTAAGACAGCATACTCCAGATGTATGATGTATTTTGTTTAGTGATGGAGTCACATTTTCCAATCGCGGCCACATAAACCGCCGAAATATGCACTATTGATCGGTTGAAAATCCCCGTTGGCTTCGTCAGGTGGAACGTCAGCATCCATGGAGTATAAACGGGTGGTGTGGGATATGGACCATCACCTCATAGGCCAGCGTCTCATAGATGGATCTCTGAACGCACGCGAGTATCGCAGCCTCCTAACAGACCACCTTCCAGTGATGCTAGAAGACATTTCTCTGCAGACTAGGAGGAACTTTGGCCAGTTCATTCCCCGGATTTGCCACCTATAGGGTATTTTCTCTGGGAAAACCTGAAAGACGCTGTTCACAACAGGGACATACTAACTACACCTAATGATATGCAACTATAAATTACTACAACCTGCTCGGACATGGCTGCTGAAACGCTAGCACGTGTGGAACAGTTGTTGCATACTAGACACGAAGCATGTATTGCCACTCCTTGTCGTCATTTTGAACACAGCTTATGATGGTCAGTTGCCTCGTTACTGGTCAGAATCCACATAAGTTGTGTATGTACTTCTGTTGGTTTGTAATGTGTGCTACCACAGGTGTGGTACAAATGTCGGCATGGGAACTTTTCAGAATAATACCTCATAAACAACACACACTAGAATCCTACAACAAACATCACTGATATTCTAATTTGCCCTACTTTTAGTCTGAAAATGTCAATAGGCATAGTTCCATGTAAAAAGTGTATTTTTGCACAAAAAATACGCTTTCTAAGTATTATTGCAATCTGTTTGCTGGCAAATAATACGAACCCCTGACGATCGATCCAGTCTGTGAAATCAGCGCATCGATAACACTTTCCATTTCCGCAGATTTACGCTGTATAGTAGTGTTTTACATGTTTGTAATTTTTCAATTCGTTCTAATGTAACTTGGCTCATACCTAATGTTTTCTAGTGAAAATACATCGTAATATTCATGTAATAATAAGATTATAGTATTTATGCATATGTCACCGCTCGGCCACGAGGTGCCGGCTCTCTGTGTTTGAATACACATGCCTATACCAGTTTCTTTGGCGCTTCATTGTATTATACAGTTGGCAGTTTTACGTCAATATAAGCAGTTGTCATTGACAATTGCTCTATATTCAGAGA
Organism: Schistocerca piceifrons; assembly: GCF_021461385.2. Classification (NCBI taxonomy): domain Eukaryota; kingdom Metazoa; phylum Arthropoda; class Insecta; order Orthoptera; family Acrididae; genus Schistocerca; species Schistocerca piceifrons. The sequence goes on along the minus strand of NC_060149.1, from coordinate 416,941,770 downwards.
TTTTATTTTTGTTGCAAATAATTGAATATATATAACGCTACTTCTAATTTGTATTTTCTGTGTCAGGAGACAAAGAAATATGTTTCACAAGCTGCGACATTGTCGTGAAAAAACAGTGACCCGTATATACAATAAGTTTCCTTTAATTTACGTCTATGGCCAGGACATTGTTTTTATGAAACAGATGTGATGATGGTCATTAAACACAGAAACCGGTAATCTGTTAACAAAAAGTTTGTGACCATAGACGTAAATTAAAGAAAACTTAAAGAAATATGTTCTCATTAAAGAAAATAGCGAAGTTTGTGACGAAAGTATTGTTTATTGGATCAGTTTGCATATTTAAAATATGTGAGTATGTTTCGTTATATACATTAAAATTTCTGTTTCTTCCTAAATATTTTGTAAGCTGCCCTTTTCGGCAATATGAAAAACTGACAGGCATTGTATCATGCCATTTGTTCGGTTAAGTGTGCGATAAATGAAGGTACGTTTAATGCCACTTATGTTAAGATGTTGCTGAAATCTTGTTTAGAAATTTCGTCCAGGTTGTCCTATGTAAATTTTTTCACAGTTATAGAATTTTCCCTTATAAATACCTGAATGTGCAAATTACAGGATTGTTCACTAAAAACTAAACTCCACCCGAACAAGCCATGAAGACCCAACGGTACCTCCGGTCGCCGTGTCATCCTTAGCACCACAGGCATCACTGGATGCGGATACGGAGGGGCGTGTGGTCAGCACACCGTTCGCCCGCTATTTCTCAGTCAGGTAGCTCCTCAGTTTGCCTCACAAAGGCTGAGTGCACCCCGCTTGCCAACAGCGCTAGGCAGACCGGATGGTCACTCATCTAAATGCTAGCTCAGCCCAACAGCCCTTAACTTCCGTGATATGACGGGAACCAGTGTTAGTACTGCGGCGTGAATTGTGTTTGTTTACAATAATTAGTCCTTGTTAAGATAATGTTATCTTTTATTTTATTTTCATTGGTGTGTACTTTTCTGCTGCAAATTTTATGGACTATGGTGGGGCTGTAACCACAATGTTTTGCTGTCCTTCTTAATGTCTTTAATTCAGATGTTATTTTTCTTCAATCAATGGACACTTTATTGATCTCTCTATACAGGTTCGAAAATATAACTATTTGTGAGCTCTTGGATGGCAAGTGCTACTGTGTATTATACTGTTTGTTTGTGGTTGTGTTTTCAGTAGATGCTGAATTTGTGCATTGGCCATTTTCTTGTAATTTCGAGACCTATGAAAATTACTGCTATTGTCCTGTTCATGTATGATAGTAAATGTGATACGTTTCTGTAGCCTACTCCATTACGAGTGGAAGAAGTTTACTTTCTTTTCTGCTCATTCAAATCAAGTTAATGTGTGTCCTACATATCTAGGATAGTAGCTGATTTTTGTAAGCCCATTCTCGATGGTTTTAAAAAATGTTTTCTCGATGTGGTTAAGAAAAATATTACGGAGTGTACCGGGAAGGCAATTTCTCATTGGTAATCCATGTTCTTGTATATATGGTTGGTTGTCGAACTGCAAATTGCTGTGTGAGAGTGTCAATTTTAATAAAGTACTAAATCCTTCTATTTCAATGGTATGTGTTTTACCATGTGTATGTAGATTATGTTTGATCATTACAATAGATTCATTAACTGGCGCATTAGTGTACACAATGGTTATGGCTAAGGAAATAAATTTTGCATTCTCTGTGATGTTAACATGTTTAAACTGTTGCATCAGATCGCTTGAGTTCTTTACTGTGTATTGATTACCATATACACAGTTTTGAGTCAGAATGTAATTTAATTTTTTACTAAGTCAGTATGCTTGAATGCTCTTACAATTAACTAATGATTTCATGGGAATGTTTGGTTTGTTAATTTTTAGTTGGGATAGTAATTTGCATACAGATTGGTTTGTCATGACATATTATGCTTTTTCTCTTTGAGCAAGTAAAAAATAAGCTTTATATGGGGATCTTTTAATTAGGGCTTGGAAATGTTTGGTTGGGTCTTCTTATACGTGAGTAATCAAACAATGGAAAGTTCAGGTGGGAGTATCAACAATATTATGGAAATGATAGGTTACTACACACTGTAAAGATGACTCATTGATTTATAGACAGGCACAATGATAAGCCTGTTGCTCATTGAGCTTTCAGGCAAAGCCTTCTTCAGAAAAACATACATTCACATATTTACACAAGTAGCACACGTCATGCACACATGAGCGCTATCTCCAACCACCGTGGCCAGTATGCAGTTCACACCGAATAAAAGCAACAGTCTGGAGTGGGATGGAGAAGAGAGAGCGATAGCAGGGTATGTGTGCTTGGACTAGATGGCAGCAGGACAACACCATCGGGCACAGCGTGAGGACACTATGAGGGAGGGAAGGGGGAAACAGAGAGCAGAAAAGGGGAGAAGCAAAGAAGGGGGAAAGATCAATGTGTGCAATGTCAAAGAGTGGAACACAGTGAGAGTGAGGAGACGTGAATTGGGTAGAGGTGATAAGACAGATGGGGCAGAAACTGTTGGATGGAGGTTGTGGGGGGGGGGGGGGGCATTAGGTTACCATAGTTTGAAGATGGAACAATTTTAGATGCAGAGAATGTATGTAGGGATAACTCCCACCTATGCAGCTCAGAAAAGCTGGCGGTGGAGGGGAGGTTTCATATGGTCTGGATTCTGAAGCTGCCATTGAAATCAAGCATGTTATGTTCAGGTGCATGTTATGCCAAAGGGTGGTCCACCTTGTTCTTGGCCACAGTTTGGTGGTGGCCATTCATCCTGGTGGACAGCTGGTTGACAGTCATACCCATATAAAACGCTGCACGATGATTGTAGCAGAGCTGATATATGTCGCAGCTGCTTTCATAGGTGGCCCAGCTTCTGATGGGGTAGGATAAACCTGTGACAGGAATGGAACAATAAATACTGGTTGGTTGTATTGGGCAGGCCTGGTACTTGAGACTTTTACAGGGATATGATCACCATGGCAATGGGTTGGATTTGGGAGTGGCATAAGGATGGACTAGGATACTAGGATGTTGTGGAGGTTGAGTGGGTGACAGAACACCACTTTAGGAGTGGTAAGAAGTGTGGAAGTGTGGAAGGGATGGCACTTGTCAAAATGCAAGTACTGTTTTTGTTGGTGGATTTAATGTGGACGTAAGTGCAGATGGAGCCATAAGAGAAGAGGACATCAACATCCAGCAAGGTGAGACCTGAGTTTCTCCTGGCGTATACAACTTTCAAATAACTTCCGGGAATTCAGCCAGGTAACACTTCCAGCGACCGCCGATATTTCGGCGGGAGAACACCCCGCCATTTTCAAGGCAAACTGCAACGGACAGGCGGTGTACATGCAAATTTAATACCTCGGTTCTCCGACAGAAGCAGGAAAGATAACACACACACACACAAAAACACACACACACACACACACACAAACACACACTGAACACTAGTGCCACCAAAGATGACCAAAGTCAGAGCTATCGATAGTGAGACTATGAATTCGGAGGTGAGGCAGCATTGACTCTGTTCCTCTGTTTTTTGACAAGGGAGAGAGTCGGATTCCAAACAGAGTTTAAACAGAAACCTCCATCCCTGTTAACGAGGTTGCTCGCTAATTTAATCTCAACTGCCTCCCTAATGACACTGTCCCAATAGCTGGACGTGGATGCCAATACCTCGGTGTTATTATATAACATGGGGTGACCAGTATCCAAGCAATGTTCGGCAATAGCAGATCTATTTGGCTGCTGTAATCGTGTGTGCCGTTTATGCTCAGTACATCTGTTCTCCACGGTCCTGATGGTTTGACCAATATATGCCATGCCGCAGTTACAAGGAATACGATATACACCCGCCTTACGCAGTCCAAGATCATCCTTAACGGAACTCAAAAGTGCTCTAATTTTAGATGGAGGTCGGAAAACACATTTCACATCGTATTTCCCTAAAATACGACCGATCTTATTGGACGTGTTTCCTACGTAAGGCAAAAAGGCAGTAGACTTAGGTGTTGGCTCAGAATTATCATCAATCACCCGATGTACAGTTGGTCGATAGCGCAACGCACGTTCAATCTGTCTATCACTATAACCATTTTGACGAAATGTAACTTCAAGATGGGACAGCTCAGCTGGCAAAGTCTCAGCGTCAGAAACGACATGTGCCCTGTGTACCAGGAAGGAGACTACTGGGTTGAGTAGGACCAGGTGAAATAGATTGTAGAGAGGGTTTTGAGGTTATCAAAGAATGAGGATAGGGTGTCTTGGCCCTGAGTCCAGATCATGAAGATATCATGATGAACTCCAACCATATCAAGTGTTTCGAGTTTTTGGAGGCCAAGAAGGTTTGCTCTAGATAGCCCATTAAACAGGTTGGCATAGGAGTGTGCCATGTAGGTGGTCATGGCTGTGCTGCAGATTTGTTTGTATACCATTCCTTCAAAGGAGAAGTGGCTGTGTGTTAGCATAAAGTTAGTAAGGTGTATGAGGAGTGAGTAGTGAGTATGGGTCTGAAGGACTTTGGGAGAGGTAGTGTTCAGTAGCGGCAAGACCATGGGCATGAGGAAAGTTGGTGTTTAGGAAAGTGAATTCGACAGTGACGAGTAGGATTGAGGAGGTAAAAGGGTGGGGATAGTGGAGAGTTAGTAAAGCAAGTGGTTGCTATCTTTGACGTGGGAAGCTATATTTTGGGCATTTGATTGGAGGTTTTAGTCAACGAGGGCTGAAATTACTTCAATGTGGGTATAATAACCAGCTGTAATGGGGCATCCAGGATTATTTGGGTTTGTGGATTTGTGGGAGAATGTAGAAGGTAGGTGTGCAGGCTGCATAGGGGTGTGTTCATGTGGCTAGGGCCTCCTGTCAGGTAGACTGGTCTCCTAGTGCAAGTCTTTTTAGCTGACGCCTTTGTGGCGACTTGCATCTCGATGAGCATGAAACGATAATAACGAAAACACAACACCTAGTCCCTAAGCAAAGAAAATCTCCAACCTGGCCAGCAATCGAACCCAGGCTCTCACATTACATTCTGCCACCCTGACGACTCGGGTATGGAGGTGGATTCTTGAGGGTGAAGGGGGAAAGGATTAAGAGAAAAGGTTATGGGAACGGCCCAAGGCAGGGTTTGGAGGTTATGTAGGACTTCTGGGATGGGATCACTCTAGTTTATATGTGGAGGAGTCAGAAAATTGGCAGAGGCCTTCCACCACGGAGTCGCTGCATTTCATAATGACAGTGGTGGAACATCTGTATTTTCATTATGCCTATCTACAACTCAATGTGTCATCTATGCGAGTAATGTCGTTTTTGCTGAAAAATTCTGAAGTCTTACTTATGTAGTCTGTTTGGGGGTACTTCTGTAGTCTGTTTGTGACATGATCGCTACTCTATTGCCGGCCGGTGTGGCCGTGCAGTTCTAGGCGCTTCAGTCTGGAACCGCGTGACCGCTTCGGTCGCAGGTTCGAATCCTGCCTCGGGCATGGATGTGTGTGATGTCCTTAGGTTAGTTAGGTTTAATTAGTTCTAAGTCCTAGGGGACTGATGACCACAGATGTTAAGTCCCATAGTGCTCAGAGCCATTTGAACCATTTTTGCTACTCTATTCCCGTTGTCGGATATGAGTACTGTAGCATCGTTTACTTATAATGTTGACGCATTGTATGGATATTTTGATTTACTTTTTGCAGAAGTTGTTTACTTGTATAACTGTGTTTGCTATTAATTTTGGATATACAAGTTACTGCATAAGTTCGCAGCGTTTTTCCACAAGTTTAATAAACACACCGGAAACACACAATAGAGACTTTACTCATCAGCAATACGTTTTTATACACTATTTACAACAGTCTGCTAACGCTGGGCTAACTTTTCGATCCCGCGACTGTAGAAACTACGTGGTTTTGAGGCGAAGAGTCCGCCGAGCCATTTTCGGAGCGCATTTTCATCCAGATAGGAAAATCCTGGAAGGTTTTCCGATAGAGAGCGGAAAAGGTGAAAGTCTGAGGGCGGAAGATCAGGTGAATAAGGTGGGGGTGGAATGACTTCACAACCCAACTCCTGCATAGTGTTCTTTGCCAGCTTAGCAGAATGTGGGCGGGTGTTATCGTGGAGTAGCATCACTTCAGGCAGCCTTCATGGTCGTTGTTAGCATAAACACATCATTTCTTGTCACCAGTAACGATACAGGACAGAAATGGTCAGTGTTGTTCAGAATTCAATTGATGACTAGCAAGCAGAGATGCACATATGGCCACTCACTGATTTTAGTGATTTTGGCTTAGAGCATGCAGAACACAGACACCCGTTTTCTTAACCTTCCCCAGTGCATGGAAATGTCGCACAATGGTGGCTTGATCACAATTCATGGAATTTGTCAGTTTTCGAATATACTGTCGTGGGTCATTGTGAATTAATGCCTCTAAGCGATCTTCGTCAAACTTCCGAAAGTCTTCCTGAATGTGGAGGGTCACTAATGTCAAAACGATCCTCCTTAAAACGAGAAAACCATTTCCTTGCAGTGCTCTTTCCAATAGTATTATCCCCATACATGACGTAAATGTTTCTGGCTGCCTCTGCTGCTGTTACCTCTCTACTGAACTCAAATAGAAGAACATGTCGGAAATGTTCCGATTTCTCCACATAGCACTCCATTTTCTAGCGTCCTTCACTCTCTATCTCCAAATGACAAAATGGCCATACGTAAATTAAAATAGCAACAGTGAACTACAAATAAAAAATGACACTCGATACATAAACTCATAGCAGTCAGAAAATCAGCATGCAAAACAAAAACTCCACGAACTTATGCACCAGTCTAATATTTCTAGTAACATACTTTTGATCTGCACTATACAGCTGAGCTGTATGAATTGCTGTTTCTACATGTGCAATAATGTTTGCACTATTAGTATGAGTTGGTTTAGTTGGTAAATTATATGGTTGGCCGTTCTGCAATAAATCTATTTCATTGTTAATAAATTCTATAAGATCTTTTACTCCGTCGAGAAATTAAAATTTTGTGTCATATTTTACTTGTGTTCTATTGTAATTATAATTTTGTATTAATGTATTAAGCTTTTTCTCATGCCTGAATTTAATTTTTGGTGTTCATTTCCGTTATATTCATTAATCGATTTCATAATTATGTCAAGCATAGGATTTTGTAATGGCTTTTCCATTTCTAGATTTGCTAAATACAGTTTTATCTTTAAGAATTTGTTCTTCCGGTATATGTCTCTGATCTCTTCTTTTATCCATAATACTTAACTATTTTGTTACACATGCATGGCTACCTTTTGTCATTATTTTTGTAATCACTCATGCGCATTTTGGAATAACTTGATTGGAGAGATTTTTTTATTGAAATATATATCTTCAGTGTTTATTGTATCTTCGGTCGTGTCTTCTAATGTGGGACTACAGTACCTTTTATCCAGTCTGGGAATAATACTCTGTAGCTTCCAGAAATTGTAAATATGTCATACTAATGATTAATTGTTTGACATAAGCTGCTTGTTGGTAGTAGTTTATTTTGCTGGACTAGTTTTTTTCGTCACCCATCATTGGCGGTATATATATTACGAAAGACACATGTTTCTCGTATGATACCTACAATGCATCTACTAGTATTTTATGCATGAATGATTTTTCAACTTATTGTAATGTAAATTGCCACATACGTAATGTGTTATAGTGTCTGCCGTTGACAATATTTCGTAATATTTATGTAATAGTACGATATACGATTTATGTATACATATATGCAACCAGCATAAGGCATTTTTACGATAAAATACGCAGTTATCATTGGCAGTTGCTGTACACTCAAAGGCCTTGTCACGGTTCGCACGGCTCCCTCCGTCGGAGGTTCGAGTCCTCCTTCGGACATGTGTGTGTGTGTGTGTGTGTGTGTGTGTGTGTGTGTGTGTTGCCCTTAGCGCAAGTTAGTTTAAGATAGTTTAAGTAGTGTGTAAGCTTAGGGACCGATGACCTCAGCAGTTTGGTCCCCTAGAACTTACCACGAATTTCCATTGTACACGCAAAGATTATTTTCTGTTATGGTTCAAAAATGGCTCTGAGCACTGTGGGACTTAACTTCTGAGGTCATCAGTCCCCTAGAACTTAGAACTACTTAAACCTAACTAACCTAAGGACATCACACACATCCATGCCCGAGGCAGGATTCGAACTTGCGACCGCAGCGGTCGGGCGGTTCCAGACTGTAGCACCTACAACCGCTCGGCCACCCCGGCCGGATTTTGTTATGTCATAAATATACTACATATAAAGTTACTCCTAATTTATGATTTCGCCGTTAGCACAACAAAGATATAGTTTGACATTGAGGAATACTAACGAAATTTCCGACGAATTGTTTTTTGTTTAGATCGGTTTGTTAAAATAATGACAGGAATTTCGTTATAGATTTCAAATTTCTATTTATTCCAAAGTATTTCGTAAGCTGCCTTTTACGCATACATGCACAGCTTATGGGCCTAGCGAGCGTACGACTGAAAATGTTCGGAAATATCCTAAAACAAATCATCTACTCATATAATTTACTTAAATTAGGAATTTTAGAGTAACACATGTCAAATCCTCTCGCTATAAAATCGGTTATAAAATTCTAGATACGAATGTTCGATGCGATCTGTTATAAAGAATTATTTAAGAGCAGTACTAAGTATTGTTTCTTTTGTAAACCGTCGTCGCCAGTTTTGTAAAGCCCTCGTTGCTGTTGGTGTGGAGGCCGAGTTGCGACTGTTGTTACGGTAGGCCGAGTTTGTGAGTTCGTGAAACGGCTTCTGATGCAGTACACCGCTAAGACAATTTCTCCCTGCCACTATTACACAGCTATGCCCCAACAACAGGTAACAGGATAGGATAACGAGGGTCAACAAAACTCCAACAAATTAGTAACGAAGTCACACAAATCAGTTAAAAGGTTTACTTATCTTTATGACTAGTTTAATAGTGAATTCTGCAACACTGCTTTTAACGTAACACCAAAAAAGGCCCTCAATGGCTAAGTGCAAATAATCATTGGTAAACTTCACAGTACATAGCAAATGCAATTTACAATAACTGTCTGTTCACTTCTAAGAGTTCACTAAACGACGTTCCCTAAGTCAACCCTGGACGATGATCTATAACCAAGTGGGCGAGAGCTGCTCTTCTGTCTTCCGAGTGGGCTTCTGTCTGTTGTCATCCGGTCATTGGCGGATTGTACTCGGACGGCAACTGATCGAGGCGAAGTCGATATCTTCATCCTCAGCGCGGCCTGTAAATCTGTGGAACTCGCGCAAGCGGCGAGTCTCTATGGCACTGGCACCAGCTCGCATCTTTGCGCCTGTGGTGCTTTTGCCCTGACTGTGTCTTGTTCAAACTACACAGCAGTTTCTTTTGTCATTTATGTAATTAATGAAAAGAAACATTCCTTTTTAACTTCAGTTTGACGTTGTTCCGTTAATATATAAAAACACAGTAGAAAGAATGTATGAAATTAAGAAAAATTTGAGTTAACGTCTCGTAGAAAGTAGGAGGTCGCTATTTGGGGAAACTGTGATAATCTAGATTAATATATTTGGAAGAGGGTTTGAAACGTACAAGTTCCGGACACGAGTTCTTGTTCGGTGTCCTTAGATCATTACAAACTAATTTCGGGACAAGATGTTCAACAGGGCCCTGGAGTGTTACTTCTCCCGCACGTATTGGATCTGAAACATAACTGCAGACTTTACAGGGAAAAAGGCCTTACCGATCTCACATCACATCAAGGTGTGGTTTAATTTATATCTTTTTTTCCACAATCCAGTGTTCTTTGACGTCAATTTATACGGGCTGCTTGGCAGTATATGAGAAGTAATCAACGGCAGTAGATTACTCCTTACATCCGTCCAAACCCCACCTATGTCCTGCTTCCTTCATTATTGCCGGCCGCGGTGGCCGTGCGGTTCTAGGCGCTGCAGTCCGGAACCGCGGGACTGCTACGGTCGCAGGTTCGAATCCTGCCTCGGACATGGATGTGTGTGATGTCCTTAGGTTAGTTAGGTTTAAGTAGTTCTAAGTACTAGGGGACTGATGACCTAAGATGTTAAGTCCCATAGTGCTCAGAGCCATTTGAACCTTCATTATTATACAGGGTGTTTGAGAAGGAACAGCAAAAATTTTAGGAGGTGGTAGTGTAGAATAATTCGAATAAAACATTCCATATGACACGTGTCTAAGTTTTATTGCCTACAGAAATACAGCTGTTAGAGCATAAGCCAAACAAATATACCCAGAAGGTCTTAAGCAGAGGCAAACGACTGAGTTCAAAGATGATTTTAATAAATTCCACCTCCGACTTCAATACACCTCTTCAGATTACCATGTGTAACTCTTCTGAGATCGTCTTATCAATCTTCTATTAGACAGAATTATTCTTTAGCCGAACGCCCAATTCGTCTAATGTGCTTACTTTTTCTTTATAGACTTCTCCCTTCAGCCATCCCTACAGGCAAAAATCTTAACGGGAAAGATCTAAGGACCTTGTCGACCAGCAAAGATGACCATTTCTGCCAAAACATGTATCGGGGAATGTTACGTTTGGATGACATGTCACCTGACGACAGGAACGAGCAGAGGTCCCAGTCATGCTGGAAGCTGGAAGAACATGCCCATTCTCGTAGCCAAAAGAGTTTCTTCCAGTAAGGCTGGGAGCTCGTTTTCATGAAAATCTACATAAGCGGGCTCAGAGAGACGGTGTGGTAACACAAACTGATTGCACATCATAGCACAATGTACATTTACACAAAAGCGTTTCCGAAAATAAAGGCATGTTGGTCTTCGTCGAACCACTGATGTGAGTAGAAAAAAATGGTTCAAATGGCTCTGAGCACTATGGGATTTAACATCTGAGGTCATCAGTCCCCTAGAACTTAGAACTACTTAAACCTAACTAACCTAAGGACATCACACACACTCATGCCCGAGGCAGGATTCGAACCTGCGACCGTAGCAGTCACGCCGTTCCGGACTGAAGGGCCTAGAACCGCACGGCCACAGCGGCCGGCATCTGTCAGGGAATGATCAAGTTTAGATGACGTGTCACTTGACGGCTAGAATGTATTTATATTGTAAAAATGTGGGAGGAAAAGAAGTGCTGAAATTCTTCCAGACTCATCCCTAGAAGCTTTATCAGCATAGATGTTGACGTGTTAGGAGCACTCGCTCCATTAACACGAACTCGTGTAATAGGGAAAGAGCCAACATTCATTAATGTGGTTTACCGCTACGTACTCAATCTATGTTGTACAGACAATTGTGATACGTATGATCAAGTATGGTGTTCTTACTTTGTAGATGAATCCGGCAAGGAAATGAATCGAAAGGGAAGAGCCAGTGTAGAATGCAACCTATGTATTCAAACAGCACAACGAGGATTATTTAAAGGCTATTAGCGTCAACATCGTCTTGTGCTCTCGTTCCATCAGAAACTGCCCAGAGATACGAAACTGAAATCAGAAGATGAAATTAGGGGACTGTGAGCTGTTGTCTCTTATAACTCGCAGACCTAAGACAAATGAGAATGATTCTTTCCTCCTCCATTGCTCAGCCTGCGGCACCTCACATCAAGTGGCATTGCACCATCGCCTTTCGGCGACCGAAGTTGCGGGGGCGGCCCAGAACTTCAGCACACTGGAATCGAGAGCACTCTCTATCGACCGATTGCCGAGCGACCTCTTCACGCGATGGCGTAGTTAACTTTGCCGGATTCTATGGCTGAATGCTGGTTGCCACTACCAGTGGACTTACAAACCGTGTCGGATTTATTGTTGATAGGATGCACAGTCATCCGAGGAACGTGTACCTTTATCTGGATAGAATGTTACTGGTCAAGAAGTCCTAAGCCAATCGACGCGAGCAGGTCCTCACATGAGGAACCGAAAAGTTTCCTGTGTTAAAAGTAGCTTCTGACTTGTCGAATTCCTTACCCAACTGCTACTTTTGATACTACTTTATTCTCCGAAAGTTAGCTGTGAAATTTTGGAAATAGGTATGGGAAAATACGCTGGTATGAAAAACTTAAGGAGGAAAGTAACTTTTGCATGATGTGTCATCGCCAAGTAACATAGCTCGATGAAACATGGGCCATACATAGGGAGAATTGCTAAAAGTATAGATAGTACCGTACAGTACAGTGCAGTACAATACTGTACAGAAGGTAACTGAAAGAAATACGCAGTGAGGTGAACAGAAATGCCCATTTTTATTCAAAGAAAATAATTACACTAAAGTCACCGCGACTTTCGATGGTCCTTTGGACACTGCAGACGGCGGGATATGATTCCTAATAGGGTGCGTGATCACGATGGAGAGCAATGTATGCTCTGTGATGTACTCCAATGCTGGCCGCAATAATGGTAAGGAATTTTTGTGGAAGGGTGCTCCATTCCTCCACCAACACGGTTGACAACCACTTGGTGGTCGCTGGTGCACGTGCACGTGCTGCAGTATGTCTCCCCAATGCATCCCACACATGCTCTATGGGACTGAAACCGGTGGAGTAGGCGGTACAGTCCATTCGCCAATTATCCTCTTGTTCCATGAGTTCCTCCATCTGCAGTGTTCGATGCGGTCGCATATTGTCATCCATAAAAATGAAGTCAGGGCCGAATCCACCTCTGCACCTCTAAAAAGACACACATGTGGAATGAGTATAGTGTCACAGTATTGTTGACTGATGAATGTACCACGTTCAAAGATTTGGGAGTGAGTACGCCAATACAACATTATACCTGCCCACAACAAAAGACCAGAAAAACCGAAACGATCATGTTCAACAATGTTCCTCGGTGCGTTACATATTCTCAGCTCCTATCATGTGAAGGTACGTAATGCACCCAGGAACATTGTCGAACTTGATCGTTTTGGTCGTTCAAGTATTAGTATGTGGCGAGGCGTAATACTGCAGGGGCATATTGACACCTAAATCTTTGAACACGGTAGACTCATCGGTCAACGTTATTACGACACTGTACTTCTTCCCGACGTGAATCTCTACAGAAGTGCATTAGGCCCTGGTATCGTTTTTACAGCTGACAATACGCGGCCGCATCGAACAATGCATGTGGAAGAACTCTTGGAACGAGAGGGTATTCGGTGAATGGATTGGCCCGCCCATTCCATCGACTTAAATCCCATCGAGCATGTGTGGAATGTCCTGGAGAGACATATAGCAGCACGTTCACATGCACCAACTACCATCCAACGGTAGTTAATCACGCTGGTGGAGGAATGAAACGTCCTACCATAAGAATTCCTTCCGACCTTCTGGTCAGCGCGGGAATGTGTTTCAGAACATGCATTGCCATCCGTGCTGATCATACACTCATTACAAACCATGTCCCACCTTTTATAATTTCCAGGAGACCATCACAAATCGCGACAATTTCAGTGTAATTACTGTCTTTGAATAAAAGTGGGCATTTCTGTTTGTATCATTGTGAATTTCTTTTAGTCACATTCTGTGCTGTGCTGTAGCGGTTCTTTCTATGCATGGTCCAAGTATCATCGAGCCATGTTACTTGGAAGTGAGACGCCATGCAAAATTACTTGCGTCCTTATGTTTCGCATATCAGTGTTTATACGCTTCTACTGAGTTATATTTGGTGATGAGTGGGAGGGAGGTGCTGCAGTCTTTAGATGCAGGGCTGGAGCCCGCATATTCGGCCTCCACACGTGCGGATATGTTTCACGGGCCCGGCAGGGCCCCTGCTACTTAATTGCTGAGCTGTTTACCGCCAATCTTCTTGCAGCCGCCACAGCATCCGAGGGCTCAAGCCATGCCAATAAGTGGCGTGCAGGTCACGGTAAACAGCACTGCAGTTGCAGACACCTATTCGCATCAGCGCGGTCACGTATACATGTAACACAGCGCCTATATTGCTCCTCTTACTGGTACTTAGGTCGCCACGCAGCCCCTTGACGGTGTGTTCAGCTCTGGACAGCCGCCCTCGAGCCTAATCTTCGAACCACAACGCCTGTCACTGCCGCCACCCATCGGACGAGCGGTCTCGCACCATTGCCAGGACCACAGCTGCTGCCACCTGACAGCCGGTCCGGAAGGCCCGCTTCCTGGCCTCATTGCTGCTACGGATGGTCATTAACTTCGTCATAGTGGTCACCGTTACGCATAGTCACAGAAGGACAGTTCAGCTTTAATCATGTGTGGATGTTCGTCCTCTAAAACTGCACAGAGTTAGTTCATGGTCAATAAACAAACAGTTGTTATTCAAACGCATGCCTCTCAATCATACTCACGACCCCCTCCCCCACCCCCCTCCCCACGCCACTCGGCCAAGGGTCAAGGGTTACTATATAGCTCTCTACCCAGGCCTTCTAATGTGGACCCAGACACAACATATTCGCGCCACGTGGCCCTACGTAGTGGGGAGGTGTATGTGCAGCATAGATCGGCACTCTCGGTTTAAGCATGCAGAGCCCTGAGCCGCCGGTGATGTGATTGGCAACCCTTATCTTTGAGCTCATTAATGCAAGTAGCTTGCACAATGATGGAATATTATTTATTTTATGGCGTACTTTCACCCCCTTTACTATTATCCAAAAGTCTCTCCCTCTATCCATGGACTTCGCCTTCTCGTGTTTCACACTGTACTCTAATTATACAACACCAATTAATGGTGTGTCCATCCTTCGCCTTTATGGTGGCTATAAATCTGCTGGTGAGACTTTCAGTGATGTGTCTGAATATCTGTGGAGGAACTGCGGCTCAATCTTCCTCAAGAACCGGAAACAGAGGGGGAAGTTAGTTTGGACTTTTGGTTCTGGAGCAAAGTCGACGTTCTAACCCATCACAAAGTTGTTCCATTGGGTCCAGCTAGGAGCTTTGAGCAGATCTGTTTATTTCAGGAATGTTATTATCCTCAAATCATTGTCTCTCGGAAACTACTCTACGACATGAGCTGATACAAACATTTATCGTCTCCGAATTCTTGCTCTGCTGTACATAGTACACAATGCTGTAATGTGTATTCATGTACTTCCGCATTTATCGTTTACTGAAAAGCAGTAAAGGTGCCATATCCTGCCTATGAAAAACAATCCTGTACCGTAAGACTACCTTTTCTGTACTTCACAGTTGGCACTAAACATAAAGACAGGTAACGTTCTCCAGGCATTCGCCAAACACAAGCCTTTATATCGGATCTCCTCTTGGTACAGCGTTATTCATCATTCCAAATCACTTGTTTCTAATCATACAATATCAACCGACGACGCTCCTTACGCCATCTCAAGCGCCGCTTAGCACTGATTACAGAAATATGCGGCTTATGAAGAGTTGCTCTACCATTGTAACCCATTATTTTTAACTCCCTACGCTCAGTCATCGTGCTAGCTGGACTGCTGGTAGTGCTTTAGAACTGACGAGTGATTCCTTCCTCTGATATCACGCGATTTTTTTATTACCATCCTACACAGTGCTTGACGGTTCATATCCGTCAATAGACGAGGTCTGCCTGATCTTGATTTAGCTGTGGTTGTTCCTTCGCGTTTCCGCTTCACAGCCCTATCACCAACAGTCGACTCAGGCAGCTTTACGAGCGTTATAATTGCCCTGATGGATCTGCTACTCATGTGACATCTAGTGACTAGTCAACGTTCGATGTTACTGCGCTCTGCTGACCGATCCATTCTGCTATTACTGCAACGGTCGCAGGTTCGAATCCTGCCTCGGGCATGAGTGTGTGTGATGTCCTTAGGTTAGTTAGGTTTAAGTAGTTCTAAGATCTTGAGGACTGATGGCCTCAGATGTTAAGTCCCATAGTGCTCAGAGCCATTTGAACCATTTTTAACTAACTGTAAACAACATTATTTCAAATGATGTGGTGAGCCTTTGAAAATTCTCACGTGACTGTGTGAGTGACGTATCGGTAGCTCTTAATATGCAGTGTATTTTAGCGGAATTTTTTTATTATTAATGTAGAATAATTGTGTTCTCACTGAGGTGCTGTGCAGCAACCGTATCTTACCTGATGTCGCACATCAGGTGTCAAAGCTGCCACGTGCTAGCTCGTGCTCATCACGCGTCTCTCGAGTAGGATTGTAGGCTATACAGACATGCATGTAATAATATTGGAGGTGTGTTTGAATAACGCATGTCATAGATACTTTTAGTACAATAGATTTCAGGACGGGGGGGGGGGGGGGGGGAGGGCGGGTGGAACATGAGTAGGTTCTAACACAACACCACATGGGCGCCGAACTTTATAGGGATAATGTTCAGATTGTTTGCCCTATTTGAAAAAACAACAGCAATAGTACGATACTGCTCCTCTGTTCGCAGTGGGGTGTGAAGAATATGATTTGGCCCACTAATTGTTGCTAATGTGTGGTCACCAATCAGTGAACATTCCAGGGATTCTAGGCAACATAATTAAAATATGTGAAAGTTCAGTTATAACCACCCTGTATTTACACATTTCTTAGTGTAATAAATCTTGATTACGTGAATATTGGGACTAGATGGAAGAAATTTTTTAATGTAGCTCTGTGTATGCCGTGAAGTGGCTGCTCATATGGCATTAAATGCACTAGCGTCGCTTCCAGCGTGCGATGTTACACTTGCAGGAAAATCTCGCAAAGGACATCATTTCACAGTGTTCACAACATTGCACATTGGCAGAATGTTAAAGCAGTGCTGTATTATGCTAAACTTGGAGAAACATTGCAATATGTGTATGTGGCAAGGCTAGATGTGTCAGTCATGATATAACACAGACATACATACCGCATCGTCTTGGTGCATTCACAAAATCGCATGTCGGCCGTATGTTAGTGCAACATCAACAATACTGGAATTGCGGTGGCTGTCATGTCGGTGTGACGCCAGCATTGTATTGGGGGCATTGCATAACTGGAATTATTTGTTACAGCTATAAAAAATTGATCAAGGGGTCTTCTCAACACAGAGCACACAACTTGACTGATTCATACTGGATGAGAGCAAAATGGGGGTTGAGAGGCAGCTCGATTCACACTCAATGACCTGCCTCTCCTCTACCCTCGTCCTCGCCTATCCTCCCCTCCCCTTCCTTGGGTGACTTTGCCACATTTTGACAATGACCTTTAATGTTCCACGTTAAGCTATGACACCAGCCAAAAACTGCTGGTGGATGCTGAGTCAGCGATTATTGCCAGAAAGGATACTGCCTCTTTACTCTTGTCATATTCTATAACAGACAATACATGTGTGTGTCTGTGTGTATGGGGGGGGGGGGTGTAGGTACAGAATGACAGAAACGAGAGTTCAGTCAAATATTTTAATGTAGATGTGCACAGATGGCAGTGCTTGGGACCCGTCTGCATTTAAACAAAAACGCATAATGCCGTTGGTGACAGGGGGGAAGGAATTCCAGGGATAATGTCATTGTCTAAGAGCCAGATTCTGAAGTCAGAAATTCTGGGGAACGAGAAGATGCTGATATCAGTGAAATATAACAAGAACAATTGCCTGAGCATAGGATGAGTCAGCAGTTCCTGGAAAGCGGACAACAAAAAAGTGCTGACATTAGTGATTTGGGCCCGTATTGGCAGTGATCCTCTACTCGTGTTGTGTACTCAGTGGTACACCATACCATCCTGCCAGGTACTGGGTTCGTATGCAGTATTCCTCCATTCGTTTTCCACAGTGCCTCCACACACAGATATTGTTGTGCGCGGAACTGGGACACTCCTGTGCCATTCCTGTGTCTGGGTTTGTCACTAGAGTCACCGCTGTCAGCCCACCTTTTTCTGCTGCCACAACCAAGTGAAGCCACAATAATGGTCGCCTTGCTGATGTCAGTAGTGCTCCGGAAGTGGACACACTGTCCGTGAGGTTATATGTCTTATTGCAAACAAGCCCACTTCCTGACATGGTTGTAAGATCTTACATGGCATTGAATGTAGCCTCCTGGTATCAAAAATTTCATATTTGGATGACAGTCGAAGGATCCCGACCAGATGAGCAGTAATATCGGGGAAAAATAAACCGCAGGCTTGATAGGTCACGATCCTATCGCTGTCGAATTCCGAGACGGAGAGGTAGGCGTTGGCCCTTCTCCTAAAGAACGAATATTCAAATGTAATTTCTCAACGAGGAAATCGCTGCATAATCTTTCCGTACACACTGAGGTGACAAAAGTCATGGGATAGCGATATGTATATATGCAGATGGTGGTAGTACGGCGTGCACAAGGTATAAAAGGGCAGTGCATTGGCGGTGCTGTCATTTGTGCTCAGGTGATTCACGGGAAAAGGTTTCCGACGTGATAGACGGGAATTAACGGACTTTGAACGGGGAATGATAGTTGGAGCTAGACACACTGGCTATTCCATTTTGGAAATCTTAGGGAGTTCAATATTCCGAGATCCACAGTGTCGAGAGTGTGCTGAGGATAGCGAATTTCGGGCATTACCTCTCACCACGAACAACGCAGTGGTCGACGGCCTTCACTCAACGACCGAGGGCAGCGACATTTGGGCTGAGTCGTCACTGCTAACAGACAAGGAACGCTGCGTTGAGTAAACCGCAGAAATCACTGTGGGACGTACGACGAACATATCTGTTCGGACAGTGCAGAGAAATTTGGCGTTAACGAACTATGGCAGCAGACGACCGCTTTGCTAACTCACGACATCGCCTGATACGCCTCTCCTAGCCTTGTAACCGTAATAGGTGGACCCTAGACGACTGGAAAACCGTGTCCTGGTCAGATGAATCCCGATTTCCGTTGGTAAGAACTGAGAGTAGGTTTCGAGTGCGGCCTAGACTCCACGAAGCAATGGATCCAAGTTATCAACAAGACACTATGCAAGCTGGTGGTGGCTCCATAATGGTGCGGGCTGTGTTTACATGGAATGGAGTGGATCCTCTGGTCCAACTGAACCGATCATCAACTGTAAATGGTTATGTCCTGCTACTTGGAGAGATTGCAGCCATTCGTGGACATTTTGTTCCCAAACAAAGATGGAATTTTTATGGATGACAATGTACCATGTCACCGGATCACAATTTTTCGCGATTGGTTTGAAGAACATTCTGGACAATTTGTGAGAATGAGCTGGCCACCCAGATCGCCCGACCTGTACCCCATCGACCATATATGTGACATAATCGAGAGGTCAGTTTGTGCACGACATACTTCACTGGCAACCTTTTCGCAACTGTGGACGGCTATAGAGGCAGCATGGCTCTTAATTTCTGCAAGGGGCTTCCAACGAATCTACACAGAAAGTAGATGCTGTCACTCCTATCTAATTCCTGTGATTGTGGAGAAACACTAATCATTTGCTAAGCAAGCATGTCAGAATTACGTGAGCTATTACCAGAAAACAAAAACATTCACCTCATCGTGGGACATTCAACAATGGAAAAAAAGTTTTGTCCACAGTGAAACTTTTGTCTTAATACTCTCCCGTTTCCACTTAGACGTCTTCGCAATAACGGCTGACAGCCACTAACAGTATAAGTGGTTACCACTTTACCGAGGTGAATTAACAGCGCTAAAATTTAATGTGCTAAACTTAAATGTGTGTTACATCTGTTAATATATCTGTTTCATTGAAACCGTCATTTTCATGGAAGGTGGTTACGATAACCGTATGTGTTGCGGGGTGATTTGATTCTTATATCTGCGTTATCGATATTGGTGTAGGAAATCCCATGACCTCACATACTCTTTCCCTTCCGGGTAGTAAGTGAGCCGCTGAGCTTAAAATTACCATCCTACGGACTGATCGATGTTAAGAGTACGCGACGCCTCACTTCACACGATTCAGAAGAAACATTTATGCTACATATCGGGAGACATTTCAAATGCTCTGACCAAGTCAAGTGGTACAGATTTTTACTGGATTTCCTATTTCCTCTCGTCCAAGATGAACAAAATGCCATTCACAGTTGAAATTCTAGCTTGCAGTTACCAGGTGAGTGAACAATGTTTGTCAGCAAGTTCAGTCATGGAGGCGAGTACTAGTTATTTAGGCAAACTTCTTCACTGAGAGATGTTTGAGAAACAACACACACTGGGTGGTTAGAAACACCATGAAAAACTTCTAAGATGTTGCAGGGTCGGTTGTGCTGAGAGATAACTGTTAAGAAAAAAAATCCGTTAAGTTGCGCCGTTGCCGAGTTAATTGGCATTGAAGTTAGTCAATCAGGCCGTTGCGCGCGCAAATTCAAGTACTCGCCAGAGACGGAGTCGTTTTGGTTCGATTTCATAAAATAAAATAAGAGAATGGTACAAAACTTGGACATGGGGCGGTAGTAAGGATCGAACCCAGTAGTCTTGTACGCTACCATCTGCGCTAGGAGAACAACTGACACTAATTTATTCTATCTGGCGGGCTGCTTGAATATGCGCATGCAACGGTCTGAAAAGCTATTTTCAATGCTAATTAACTCGGAAACGGCGCAGTGTATCAGATTATTTTCTGAACAATTATTTCTCATAACATCCTAACAGGGTGCGATTTGTGCTTTTACCAGTGGGGGGATGTCTTAGGGGGTTAGCAGAATTATATATGTTACTAGCTTGGACCATGGCGTTACGCATGGTTAAACAGCTATTTATAAATAGATGTTAATGCCGAAACTCACTACTGACGCGTATGCACTATCAGAAAAGCCATCCCTTGTTATATCTTTAAAAGTACATTATAGGTAAAGCTTATTTACAAAATCATCTACTTACAGATACAGATATACGAGGGGAATTCAAAAATTAGAGGCACATTTGTGAAAAGTTGTACTTATTCTGATGACAGAAAACGAAAACATATTAATAGTATTAATACTAAGACTTATTAAAAACTTTCAGTGTTCGGCTTCACAAATTTAAATTATATGTAAAGTTTTACTCCAGTGCGTGGGAAATAAACGTCCCAGGTTGGGATGCATAAAATAAAACCAGAAGAAGGGATGGTCTGATGCAGGGGGGGGGGGGGGGGGAATCCCCCCCATCCCTCCTGCAAATCGCACACTGCATCCTACACTGGAACAACCTTACAAGCTTTTCAGGCTGTTTCTGATCGCCCTGTGTACTAGCAGAAGAAAATTTCCCGTGCTAGTATTGTCACTATTATGTTTTAATGCTTTCGTGGTTTAAGTTGTGTTCTTTTTATTCATCAGACAGAGATGTAATAAGACACAAATTTTACGGCAGTTGCTACATAGTGGCGGGCGCCAGATGCGTCCCTTTTTGTGTATGCAGTATGCACGCTGGCATGCCGTGACTCAGACTGGACCTTGGTCGGGGTGCCGCCCAGCCTGGCTACGTGTCGTTCACTGAATGCTGAATTGACTGTCGCCACACTGAGCTATAGATGGAAGAACAAAGTCTACAACATTCAACCACACGGGAAGTCCGCGAATAAGGTTAATCCGCTGAGTTTGTTACTTTGTTCTACGGTTCTGTACGAGATTAAAGTGACAAATATTGTTAGATACTGTACAAATTAATACAAACTGTGTAGAGGGCCACAACCAAAAACGGCTGTAGCACGGAAACGGTAGGTTTTCGGACATGGCTTCCAATTCCAAATATTTTGTACTCCTTCGCTTCTACATGTCCTAGGTGTTTGTAACGGAAATTTCCGAACATCCCGTATAAAAGTCCGACCTGTTCAACTATTGTTAGGCATTTTAGCGAAGGAGGAGAGAACGCACAACGAAGGCCCGTTCTAAACTAATGACGCAAGTGCAGGGAATAAGTATGCGTAGGAATAGGAAGGTATAACATGCTGGCACAAAGATATACCAATTATTGAAATTGGTAGGATGTTACCCTGCAATTTCAGGCCATAATGTCAACTACGAAATGGTGCTCTCTTTCACAAATGCTCAGTGAACAAAGGAACGCAATGAACGACATGATTTCCGAGAAAAACAACGTTCCTGATAAAGTGGATTCAAATGAGAAATATTAATACTTAACTACAGGTTCTTGTTATTTCTGTATAAGTCTGATTGAAATGACTAAAATTATTGATTTTCTTTACTTTTCCGTCCTAGAAGGAAAGATAATTGTTTATTTTGTTTAATCAAGAACTTTTAGTTTATTTTGACACAAGATTATCTTAGGAAAAAATTAAACAATTAAGAAGAATGAGCACTTAGTTGCTATCATAACTGCCAAATTATAAGGCTGTTCAAAGATTGATTTTTTTATTTGAAGGACGTTTAATTTTGATCTTGCAAAAAACTGTCTGTAAACGATTAACAGACGATTGACAATAACCAAATGGCTCTATTTTAATGAGAAAAATGCACCAGCATAACTGCTGATAATAATTAATCTTTATCAACACAGACTGTTTCGGCATTTGCCGGGCGGGATTAGCCGAGTGGTCTTGGGTGCTGCAGTCATGGACTGTGCGGCTGGTCCCGGCGGAGGTTCGAGTCCTCCCTCGGGCATGGGTGTGTGTGTTTGTCCTTAGGATAATTTAGGTTACGTAGTGTGTAAGCTTAGGGACTGGTGACCTTGGCAGTTAAGTCCCATAAGATTTCACACATTTGAACATCTTTTTTTTTGTTTTTGTTTCGGCATTTATAGCCATTGTCAAATACCTAAATTTGATGAGACTATGCATAAATATGAATGCCATTTATATTAAAGTGACTATATTGTACTCACGTCTAGCACGATGTGACACAACTAGAACATCCGAAAATGATAACCCAGGCACATATAAAATCAAACGTAGCAACTATAATAAATTTTACATTGACCAAACAACAAGAAATTTTAATGTCAGATATAAAGAACACATTAGAAACAGCGATAATAATCAGTTAAGCTTCTCTCTATATTTGAAAAATCAAAACCACACTGCCAATACAATCGAATCCTGCACAGAATACCAAAAGTTCTTGCAATGAACATTCTTGAAGAACTGGGAATCTGTATACACACGAAAAAATGTCCACAATAAATATTAAACGAGCACACAGAATTTAGAAGTAAATACTACCTCAAATACTTCATTGAACTTTTAGAACACAAAACTGGATAAATCGAAAACATATGCAGCAACCAAAGACAATCATGACAAAATTTAGTTAATAAAATAATATCGATTTTCATCTGTATAATTTCTGTAAACATATGACGTCGTAAGAGTAGATCTGTCAGACTACCGTCAAAACATAATTAACCTATTTTTTCCATATATTGACGTCATTTACCATCGAATCAAAACATTCAAATTTATAAGGTAGTTCACATATTACATGGACTTCACATCATTCTAGACGCGAGTTCAATATAGTCTCTTTAATATAAATGACGTTCACATTTATGCATGGTCTCACCAAAATTGTATTCGCAGGTACTTGACAATGGCGATAAATGATGAAACAGTTTGTCGTTGATAAAGATTAATTATTATAAGCAGCTATTCTGGTGCATCTTTCCAATAAGCACGTCATTGTCTGAATATATTATGCTGTTGGCCCTAAAGAATAAAAAAAGACCCTATTTTTATTTAAAATCGGTAGTCCGGCTTTTAAGGCAAAATGTCCGGCTACATATAGCTCCGAGCCCGGCTTTTCTAATTTTGAAGCTGGGAAAACCCTACTCACAACAGTACATTTAGCTACACGTCTCCAGTAGATTACAGAACAGAACACAGAAAATGGACAGTACTGGTTAGATGTGTGTAATGTGGTGAGACGAGTCGCAGTTTTGCCTCTTTTCAAATTATTCAGGTTTTCAAGTGTGCTGATGGCCCAATGTGGCGTTTAACCGGCAGTATGCGCAGGGTGACTTGGACCTGCTCTCCAGGCTACGGTGAACGTGGACCAGGATGTTTATTCGTTTCTTCTACATCTTCGAAGAGAGTATGCTGTGGACACTCTCGTCTTCCAGATGACAACAACCGTGTTCACAAAGCTGCACGTGTACGTTCCTGGTCTGACGATCGTTATCAGCCCCCTATATCACACGACCTTAACCCCATAGAACATGCATGGAACTATTTGGAACCGTGGCTGAAACAAACAACCACCATTTTCGCGATTTGGTAGTACTACGGAATCTAATCATCAGTGAGTGACTTCTTGTGTATATGGCATACATATGAAAACATGCGGACTCTCATCCTCGCCGGACTAACGCCGTCATCAAGACTAGAGGCATTGTTATACGGTATTTCGCATTGTCTCCTGACATTTGATTAATATTTTGCCAGGGGCTCTTACTAAATATTGCTGGAAGCTTAACTGCGGGTTAAAAAAAAAAAGAGATATTTCGCTACTGCTGAAACAGCGAACTACGTGGCCAACTGGGACTCGAAAATGGGGTCTCGTCTTTGCGGCAACAATGTGCTACAACTAACTAACCACGCACCCATGTCGGCCGTCCTTTAGATCTTCAACTACACGGTCTAGCCACGTTTGACGTCAACTTGCAATAATCACTCACAGACGGCAGGTGGCGGTGATAGCAGTGGAGGATCTATAAAAAGAGTTATTATTTTTTATTTATTTATTACTATTTATTCTATAAGTATCGTATGGTAGCGAAAGTTGGTAGATATTTCAGTGCTTTAATGCGGAGCCGATTTACGCAGGAAGAAATTAGTTCCAAATTTGGCTACCAGGTGCAAATCTGGCGCTGTGAATGCAAGAAGGACGTATAGTAACGGATTAGGAACGGCACGTGGTCAGAGAAGATCAAACAAGTGAGAAAGGCATGACTTTATTATTAGCTGCTGATTTCACAGTTTGTTCAATATGAGCACCAGAGACGTCGACGAGATGCTGTATAGCGCCACATTTCCACCTGGTGGTCAAAATTGGAACTAATTTTTTTCCAGCACCCACACTGGACCTCCGTGAGTAGCTGCAGTTAAATAATAGCCGTCTGGTACTTATTCAGTTTCCAAAATCGATCGAAACTGTCCTCTGTTCTCGTATTCATGGGAGGATAAACATCATAATGGTTCAAACTGCTCCTAAATGTTGTTGGTGGCAACGGACAGTACTAGCTATATATGGCACTCTTTATCCCTAAACCACCTACATGTCAATCATTTTCTGTTTCTGTTACTGGGAAAGTTACGGAAATGAAGATCGTATAATGATGCTCAGACCACAATTCACCAATATTTGTTGCATTTTCACTAAACTCTCTAACGAGTAAACACTATGGAATTAATATTATTTTGTTCACAGTACAGAAATACACGTAATGACAATAAACTATAATATTTCACACTTTTTTCACAGGATTTATCGTTATCTTATTGGACATACGTATCAGAAGTTCGGCATTCTGTGAAATGTCCCCATTTTACATCATTTATATTGTTTTTGGTGTCTTCAAACGACGTATTTTTAGACTAGATTTAATAGATCTTGTCATGCATTTCTCAGTCCCTCCCCGCAATATGATTTTAATCAGCCAGGTTACACACTGCGGAAACAACCCCCTAGGCTGCGGCTAAACCATTCCTCCGCAGTACTGTTTCTTACAGGAGTGCTTCACCAGCATGCAGGAGAGCTCCTGTAAAGTTTGAGAAGCAGAAGAGAGGTACTGGCTCAAATGAAGATGTGAGGGCAGGTTGTCGTGATTGGATAGCTCAGGAAGTAAGAGCAGTGCCCAGGAGAGGCAAGGTTCCAGTATCGACTCCTGGTTTGATAATCTGCCAGGAAGTTTCACAAGAAAATAATCTTGCAGTGGCACAGTGACCAGTTGACAACATTAAAGTTCCTGTTATACAATGAATTTGTAATATTGGTTGGAAGCATACAGCAGACTACCTTTGTCCTGTTGATCCTGCTCCAGACTAACAAAAACGTCATAACGATTTTTTGTCTCATTAGAAACTACTTCAGTGACTACTTTAGTTATACAAGACGGTGGGTTTTGCGTGTTGGAAGCTCTAAACATAAAGTTTGCTCCCGCAGGGAAATTTTAATTGCACTGCATTCTTTACTGTATCTTTACACCAGTGGACATTCTGGATTTAAGTAACATTTGGTTTAAAATTTCTGTTTCTGACCAGCAGTCATGCTTATTCCCTTACACAGTAACTGCAGGTGATCCGTATATGGCTCCTTATCGTATTTCCCTTAGTTGTTATTCAGTATACATAGGGATGTATCAACCTTTGATAACCCCCTTGTGCACGCTACGCGTGTTGTATTACTGACTTATTAAAGGAGTGCCCTACAATTCTTCATAAGATAAGGGGGTCGATAAATCTGTACCCGAGATTGTCGCAAAATCGACGTGGCTCTGGTTTAATCAAGCCATCCATCTAGCTCCAAACTAAAGCGCCACAGGTCGGTTGCGAGGACTAGGCTCCATTCTGTGAACAGTCATGAGCTTCTACAGCCGGTTGCACCCACTGCGTTCAGTTGTTGCCGGCAGAGGCGCCACTTCTCGGGCGAGACGCCCCTCCCTCCACCCGCCCCCCCCCCCCCTCCCCCGCCGTCTCATCCAATTACTGTTATCACATCGTACCGAGACGGTATACCCTCGAAGGTTACAGAACAATGCCCAAACCACACATGAACAGTAGTTTATTCTCTTTATTTATTTTTTGTTCCCTCAGACCGCTGGAGGAGAGAGCGTTGTACCTTCAGACTTCACCTTAGTCCTGTAATGTAAGTTTAATATATTTTCATATTCCATTTTTTAATAACGGTTTTCGCTTTTTACGTTCTGCGTTCCCGATATTACAAAAAATACTTCGGAAAATTAAGGTTTTCTTAAATGTGAAAACATAATACAAGGCACAACATGCTCATGTACCTAGGAACAAATATTTGACCGAAATTTAAAAGCTCTGCAGTCGAGAAAATCTTTTCAGTACTGTATTTAGTGGTTTATCTGCTACATCATTACTCTACTACACATCAACACTCGGTAAGTGAAGTTAACTTAAGCAGAAGTGTTATCAAAAATCATTTACAAGGTAAACACATTTTGAAACAGAAGATATTGAAAACTAACACAAATTTTCGTTTTCAAAACAGGTAAAATTTTAAGACATTAAAGAAACTCAGTTCCTTTGCAAGTATCACATGTGAAAAAAAAAGCAGAAGATCCACACATTGCATCTATATTCTCTGTCAAAGTAAACAGCGTAGGCCACAATAAAATTTGGCAACGATTATAGAGCTGCTTCAAACTCTCCGCGAAGGTCTCTTTTCAAATAGACGAAAATAATGATGTCTCATTTTTTTGGGATGTACTTGGAAATAATATGTAGCCAGTTGTACACTACGAATGTGATGGTTGCGTCTGAATCTTTCATTAGGGCACTAGGCTTCACACTCACTAATTTCGATAAGCCACAAAAGACAATATCATTCATCTCTCCAGTTTCAACAGACGTTGCCTTGTTTATATTGCCTACTCATCTGCATGTAACGTGTGAATATGAAATCATGTCTTAATTTATGTTGAGTTGGTTGGTATTGGAAATAAATCTACAGAAAGAATAAGATCATCTGTCAGATAACATAGAGAAAGTCTTGAACTTAACGTTTCTAGCCATTAGACATGTCAGAATTTTTAATATATTATGCCCGCACTCCAAAAGAGATCGCCGAGAAGATTTTTGTTTAATTTATCATTCTAGTACGCAGAATGACATTTAGGAATTAGCCAATGTATCATCTCCGCCTCCCAGGGGGTCAGAAGGTATAGTGAATTTTCTTTGAATTTATCAGATACTGAACTGGTTACCAACGAATGAGTGCCACCAAACCATCGTCACACGCTTACCTTGAACGCGGAGATATCATTCCTGAGTTTGATGGCCTGTGAAATAACAGACCAAAGATATTGTTATTGAAGAATTACACAAATTTCTTCTGTCGAACAGGACTTCCCAGAAACAGCTTCTTTTCAGCTTGCTTTCAAATTTAATTCTGCTAAACAAGGCAATTTATAAGGCTATGTATTTTTTTAAATGTTTGATAACGGTATTACTTATTTTTTCCATGCTAAAGTCGATTTCTATGTATAACAGTGGAGTTCGTGTTCTTTTTTCTAGTAATGAGTTTTATGTTCGACATTAATCACGCTTAACTGTAACAGATTGGAAGGAGAACATGAAAGTCCACAGCAGCGCCTTCCACGCTACTGAGTGAAGATTCATTCAAGAATATATGTACTCGAAGCTGCTGTAAATACATAAACAAGAATCTACGTTATGACGGTATTATCCACACTGAATATTACTGCGCGCTCTTACGAAAGAGCTCTGAAGGTGCATACTAAGGTCACTTAACAAGGCGCTTCCAGAATGTACTAGCATCTCATGTTTGAGGCTTTTTCCTCAAGTATTTGCAACACTTATGACTGAGGAGATTCACTGGGTCGGAAGAACAGCAAATCAACAGGATTTGCTTCGTCGGCACCAGAAACACTAGGTCCAGCTGGAGGACACTATAAGGAACGTATCATAACTGACGTGAAGAGCTGCTGGCATAGTCTGGTAAACCCGAATTAAAAAGGGAGGACAAGAACCCAACGCTGACTTGACAATCAAAACACACGACGAGGCAGAAACAGTCGTTCTTTCCTATTTGCATCAGCAGCTGCACTAAGGTATCAGGTATCCACAGTGGTAATTTAGTATAAAATGTGACTTTAGTCGAAATTGTTCAACAGTTCTGGCACACCCTGCCATTGAAATAATAAAAAGTATAGCAAGACCTTGCAAAATTCGTGTTTTAGTCCAACCAGCAGCACAGTTTTCTACTATAGTTGTTTTTAGACGGCTATAGCGAAAAGAGAATGTCTGGAAACAATACATCTACTTCACACAAAATTTCAGATCTTGCAAAAAATGCAATGCTAAGTGGAACAGTAAATCAGGAAGAACATATTTCTTTTCCGTTTCGGGGAAAAACGTGAAGTAATTGATGAACTTCTTAGGAACATCCAAGGAATGAGATTACAAAACAACACGTTCTTCTTTTAACCAGGACTGTTAAAATATTTCATTATCGCGTGCACCCGCATGTAGCGTTTGTGGTTTTCACGGATGCCTGATAATCCTCCGCAGAGAAGGCAGCCGCTGCACCGTGCTGTGCTACGGTCGTTAGGCAGCGCGTGGTCGCGTTGCGTGCCTGAGACGCATCGTAGGCTTGCGTGACCCTGGGCAGTGTCCAGCCAGATCCCTCCTGTCTAAAAATAGCCCGCTCCTTCCCTGTCTCCGGAAATATGGGATGCTTCTTAAGTGCAACTTCCTCAGACAATCTACGTTAATGGCCCACTTAACCGAATTAATAATTGAAATTTCTTTGGCTAGAGGATGGCGATAAATATTTCCACACAATGATGATAGCTAAAAAGCTCGTCTTTTTATATTAAGTAAATCTATATCGTTCGATCTCTTGGTCGCGTACTGGACCTGGACGTTAAAATTAGCGAGTTAACGGTTCTACTGTAGAGGACACTGACATCATCAAACAACCCAACAGAAGGTATATTCCTGGAGACCTATTATGAAGCACAATCTTTCAACGAATGAGCTAATCGCCATCGTCAGGTGTTCTGAGAGATGGTCTTTCGTCTCCTTTCTTTCTTTATAAAGCTGTTAGTAAGCGCTGTAAGTTTCAACGAAGTTCTCCTCATCTGAAAGCTAATGAACTATACAGAACAGAGTACTCAGAACGGCACTTCTATGTAATGGATGGATAATGAAGTCTTGGAGGTAGAGGTCGATGTGGGAAGATTTTCTGCACACATCGTAACTTAGAAATTGGTCTGCTCTTCTGTTAGCTAACAGGAAAGGTAGCTAGGCAAATTTTTTTTCCAGGAAAGACGAATCAATAAAAAGAAACAATTAAAGAAAGTTTTTGTTTGTCCATCCTTTCGGCAGGAGGCCTCTGGGACGACGGCCGTTTACTATTGTGACAAAATAAAACACCTACAGCCGTCCTTATTCAACGCTTCAATGCGTCATCTTCAGGCTGTTGTTGGTACGGTACGGGTTGACATGATCCCTATATACAGGGTGGTCAGAAAATGTCTGAAACGCTCGTAGTGATGTTGTAGGGCAGATTGTACTGAGACATAAATGTTAAGACCACCCTGTATATCACATCAGTTGTCAGCATTACTAGATACGCAGATAATGTGCCAGCACTCCAACTATCAACTACCAACTGAGTTGGCAGTTGATGGTTGGAGTGCTGACGCATTATCTGCGTATCCAGTAATCCTGGCAACTGATGTGATGTATGAGTTGCCAGTTTATGGTTGGAGTGCTGACACATTATCTGCATATCCAGTAATGCTGGCAACTCATGTGATATATATATATATATATATATATATATATATATATATATATATATGTGGATCATATCAACCTGTACGCATCAACAAAAGCCTGAAGATGAAGCGTTGAAACTGGTTGCAATAAAATAAAATAAAATCATAAGGACGGCTGTAGGTGTTTTGTTTTGTCACAGAATTAAAGAAAGGTTCGGTTATCAGCTCTTTGTTGCTCCACCTCTAAAAACTATCATTTGGTATAAGTGGTGCAGGGTATTTCGTTCCCATCGAAGTACAAGGTCTGATTTGTAATGATAGAAATGATTTACACTTCTGAAAACTGAGTGTGCATTTCATTTCGTTCCAAAGTGGTATTTGTTACATACATCAGAGTGTTAGAATATTCAAGGACAGGTGAGAAATATCAGAGACAGACGAAACGAAAATTGTTACGCGAACTAGTTGTAGGAAAGCACAGTGACTTCTAGAGTATAATGACGAAAGGAGACGCCATAAGACGCGGGAATTTTGTACTTGCGGGTTACATCAAAATAAGGACGTAACAACTGGGAATAGGTTTAAACAGAAACAAGTCTTAGGATCCAGGATTCAGTTTATTAGTCTAATACACTGAAGGCTACCTCATCTGTCAGTCATAAATGTCGGGGAAATGTATGTTTAATAGCACGCCAGCGCAAGCGGCCAAAAACAAATGTGCCTAAAAAGGCTTAGAGTGTGCCAAGAATCAAACTTGGGTAAAAATAACGGCTCACTAGATCTGCCGGGAAACATTGTGCAAAGGAGGGGAATCATCCAGTCAGCAGGACAAGCCGAAAATGTGCCCTATAGCAGTCACCTCGAGAAAAATCTTAGAAAATGCAACCCACCAAACTGTGGGTTTTGTGTAGTAGCCTGGCACAAACTAGATCAGGTCATTGACACAAACCAGCGTAGCATGTGAAATCAAACACAGAAAAGAGGGAACGTAACGACTGCAAGTAACGTGAGCTGAAATCAGTAGAAGTGAACAAAGACGGAATAGCTTCCAAGGAAAGCACGCGATCAAACAAAGATACAAGGGTGGTTTGAAAAGTACTGTGAATCATCACGAGAGATCAGCGCTAGCGAACTGTTGCCAAGTGGACAAATGAATTTAAATTTGGTCGGGAGAGCTTAGATGACGGTCCGCGCAGTGGTCGGCCAAGATGTGTCACTACTCCAGAAATCATTGTAAAAGTGCACAATGGAGGATCGTCGATTGAAAGCGCATGAAATTGCTCACGCTTGCCAGATGTCATCTGAAAGGGTATATCACATCTTAACTGAAGAATTACAAATGGTAAAATTATGTGGAAGATGGGTGCCGCGACTCTTGATGCTGGATCAAAAACATGTGTGCCGTCGCCATGGCAAAATTATACGAACTAAGGTATGAATTGTTGCCACACCCGCCTTATTCACCTTATATGGCTCCCTCAGACTTCCATCTCTTCCCAAAACTGAAAATTTTTCTTGGTGGACGTAGATTCACTTCAAACAAAAAAATCATAGCTGGAGTTGACAACTATTTTGCAGGCCTGGAGGAAGCTCATTTTCGAGATGGGATCAAGGCACCGGAACATCGTTGGACAAAGTGCAATAGTCTACAAGAAGACTACATTGAAAAATAAAAAAGTTTCAGTGATGTAAGTACTTTTTTTCTGTTCAATTCCAAGAACTTTTCAAACCATCCTCGTACAAATCAGAGCGTAAGTCCAGAAAAGCAAGGTAACAGCTGTATATACATACTGGCGTGACTAAGCTTCAGACCAGGTACAAAATGCTGATTCAAGGAAGAAAAGTTGGGTTCAACGTCCCGTTGACATCAAGGTCATTGGAGAAGAAGTACAATCCTACCACTGCCAATGATGCCTCCTATACAATGATCACCTCACCCAAAACTGCAAAAATCCACCCACCTGTCCCTACTGTAAAGCTTCCCACTTACTAAAACAATGTCCAAACCTCGCCTCTCCTCCTTCCTGCAACACCTGCAACCAATCCCATCCCACGCACTCCTACAAATGCAAGGCCAAACCCCCTCCCAACAATCCCGAGCTTACCATCCCCATTCACCCCATCAATCAGCCCATCCTTCCTAACAGTTATCTCCAAGCAGCCGCTGTGGCCAAAGACATCATCCATTTCCCCACCATCGTCCTCCAGAATATACACCCCTTCCAACGCCTCCACACCCTCCAGCTGGTGTTCCTTCTCTCCCCCTCCATCTTCCATTTGAACACTTATGCCACCTACTCCCAGAACCAGGCCCACTTCACCTTTACCGACCTTGACACCCTCGTTTAAACCTCTCTCCTCCTCCCTCCTCTCTCTTTCCCCCTTCCCTTCCTGGCACACCAACAGTATCACCTCCTCTACCAAAACATCTGCTCCTTCCCTGCCAACAAATACCTCTTCATGCATAACCTGTCCCAGCACCAGGTCGACTACTTCATCCTTAATTAAACCTTCCTACAACTTCACCATGTTGTTTGCACCTCTCTCTATCTCCTTCACCACATCGACATTCCCCTTCCCCTAGCACGAGGTGGGGTCGCTATTGGCCACCTCAAGTATATCCCTGTCTGGCCACAACACCTGCTCAATGCCCTGACTGAACACCTCATCCTCAGTGTGTTTTTTCACTCCCACACTGTCACCTGTGCCACAATCTCTGTCAGTCCAGCAGCTCCTCTCCCCTACGACTTCATTTCCCATATTGACTGCACCTTCTCCACCTATGTGATTGCTGTAGACCTCAACATCTACAGTTGCGAACCTGCCACCCTTCAGCTGTGGCATCAGTTCCTTGCCACCATTCAAGGTGACCTTGTGCCCCTCCCACATCACACCCATCCCAAAAGTGACTCCATCCCCCAATGTCATCCTCACTTCCCCCAACCTCCTTGGTCATATCACTGTGGAAGTCCTAGACCATATTAATAGCGACCACCTTCCAGTCCACCCTCACTGCCCTACTCTTTCTCCACAGGCCGTCCTTCTCTGAAAATCCCACAGGCTCTGCCACTCCTTTTTCTACACTCATGACCAGGATACACTCATCCCACATCAGCTATTAAATGACACATACGCAACCTCTTAACAGCAAAGAAACGCCAGGAATGGCGCCAGAGACGTACATGACTCAATGCCACCCTCCCTTTAACTCCTCCAAGTACTGGTCTGCCTTCCACCGCCTTGCTGGTAGCCATCCTGCCCCACATTACCCCCTTTTCCACGACAACCGCTCCATCCCTGACAACCTCAGTAAGGCTAACCATTTTGCTTTCCACCTCTCTGAGGTCTTCTCCTCTACCAACAGTCCCCACCTTTATTACTCCCTCTTCCCCACTGTCCTTGAATGCACCGATACCTCCATCCCTCCACTCACCGCCCCTTTCCAATGCATGGATCAGTTAATCCCCTCAGATTTAAACACCCCCCATTACAGCACATGATGTCAAATTCATACTCCTCTCCAAATGCAACACTGCTGCAGGTCACAGCTGTGTCAGCTATCACCATCTCAGGGAATCTCCCACTCCTTCCTGGCTGTCCTTGCTACCTTGTATAACGTCATCTTCTTCACTGGCTTTCACCCTGACTTGTGGAAGACTTCCTGTGTCCTGTTGTTCCTTAAATCCAACAAACCTCCATCTGACATCTCTTCCGATCATTCCTTCTGTCTCACCTCCATGTTCAGTAAGGTCTTTGAGACCATCCTCTCCTGATGTATTCATCACCACCTCAACCAGCACCACCTCCTTCCCCTTACCCAGTGTGGCTTCTAGTCCTCCCTCTCCGCTGATGACCAGTTGCTTAACCTTACCAATCTTCTTGTTCTCCAACTTAACTCCTGTTATTCCTCTATCTTTGTTTCCCTCAACCTCCAGAACCCCTATGACTATGTATGGCATCCCAAGCTCCTTTTTAAACTCCAGACCTACGCCCTTCCTGTCAGTTTCGTCTGTCTCGCTGCTTCCTTCCTCTCCCATCGTCCTTCCTCTATCACTATCCACAGTACCAACTCCCATATGTTTTATCCCATCATGGGTGTGCCCTGAGGCTCTGTTCTTTCCCCTCTCCTCTATCTCCTGTGTACTGTAGATATGCCAAAACCTTCCCCACCAGTTCATCTCCTCCAATTTGCTGATTCCACCGCCTTCCTGGCCCTCTATCCTCCCTTCAATGGTCCCAGTGTACTCTTCAAACCCACCTCGACCAGTTCACTGCTTGTTATGGCTCCTTCTTATCAACCCTTTCAAGACCCAGGCAATCATCATTGGATGTACCACCCTCTCCTTCCCATTTATGGTTGTCCTATCCAACTCACTCCTACCCTGACATACCTTGACCTCACCTTCGACTGTCACCTCACTTGGACTCCCCATCTCCTTACAGTCCAACACAAAGCCCGTAATAGACTCTGCCTCCTGATACTCCTGTCCAGCTGGACATGGGGACTGCATACAAATCCTTTGCTAGGGCAGCTTCATCTAGATTTCCACCCCACTGAGATTCTATAAAGCCCTCCAAATCCCTGAACGCCATGCACTTCACTTCGCTTTCTGTCTGTCTCCTGTCCCCCTCAAGGATCCCATATGACCTCATCCCCTTTCCACATATTCTCCTTTTCCTTGAACATATCCAAACCCTGTACGTTGTCCACAGACTTGATCCCCTTCACACCCTGGTATCTCCTATCCTCTCTACACTTGCCTGTTGCTGCGCCTTTACCATTGTGTCCCACTCTCTCTCTATCTCCACATTCCCCACCTACTTCACCAGCGCAACTCCCAGCGCCTACTACTCCCAGATGATAGGTTTCGCCCTGATACTTACCCCTCCTACCAACTCTAATCCCACCTTATGCCCCCTCCTCCCCAGGGCTCCCCGTCCCCTCCCTTCCCTTCCCTGAGCAGTTTTTCCTCTCTCCCATGCTCCCTACCTTTCAGCGAATCCCATTAGAGTCTTTGCACTCTCTCCTGGCTCGTTTTCCCTCTCACACCCTGCCCATCACCTGCCCCTTGATGTGCCACCTGACCCCATTTTTTCATCTCACTCTCTCTAGTCCCACCCTCCCCCACTACCCCCTCCTGTTGCTTCTCTTCCCTCCTCTCAGGCCTCCCCTCCTTCGTCAGGTCCCTCCCATGTAGTGCAGTATCTTTGAAGTGCAATCGTTTTGGCGTGGATTTTAATAGTATGGCCTACTTTTACTTTGCACCTGTGACTCCAATGTGTTTTAAGTGCTATGCACATCGTCAAATGTGTTTTTATCTTTATGTGGACCCTTTTTAACTGCATCCCACAATGAACGTTTCCATGTTAGCGTATTTTTAACCCCCATTGTCTCCCCATTTATTATGTTCTTATATTC
Source organism: Schistocerca piceifrons (assembly GCF_021461385.2). Classification (NCBI taxonomy): domain Eukaryota; kingdom Metazoa; phylum Arthropoda; class Insecta; order Orthoptera; family Acrididae; genus Schistocerca; species Schistocerca piceifrons. The sequence goes on along the minus strand of NC_060149.1, from coordinate 416,906,039 downwards.
CCATTTTATCGCTTTATTCTATCTTTTCCTGTCATCTTTTTTAATTCATTTAATATCTCTCGGCTGAAGAGCAGCGGATTGTGCCACTGACAGCTCTCCCCTGCCCATATGGGGCATAGGAGTGAAATAACAATAAGGAAAAATCACTAACAGACTCCAGTGGCAGACACTCACCTGAAGATGGCTGGAGGGTTGCCAGCCAAAATATTGTGGCAAGAAGTCAACATGACACGGTTGCAATCCTGAAACCTCATAGAATATTCAGTACGTCGGGAAAACTTCAAGAATCATACCTTCCTCCTTTACCTTTTTAGTGACTGAACAAAAATGGTCGGTCGTGGTGGCCGAGTGGTTCTAGGCAGTTCAGTCCGGAACCGCGCGACTGATATGGTTAAAGGTTCGAATACTGCTTCGAGAATGGATGTGTGTCATGTCCTTAGGTTAGTTAGCTTTAAGTAGTTCTAAGTTCTAGGGGACTGATGACCTCAGATGTCAAGTCCCATAGTGCTCAGAGCAATTTTTGAACAAAAATAAACATCAGTGGAGCCTTGATAATCTTCAGGCTCTGTGAGTCTAATTAATAAGTTAAACATTTACCGGAAGTTGTCCAACGACTGCAGAGGTGCAAGATGTATTTATCCGTGTCTTGTCGCCTGGGCGTTGCCATTCTCCTTTCTCCTGCAAAAGAAACTTCAAATTAACTCATCTATCAATCACTGCGGAAAAACCTCAGATATCATCCTTGCTACGGAATATCATCTTTCTGTTCCCATTTGTTCTCATATGAATCTTTTCTTTCTATAACAGCCCGTCCTGCACTCATGAGTACGCAATGAACGAAAAAACAATTAGTGACTCGCAGTTTGTCGTGTCTGCAAGCTTTCAATGAAATAGCGCTCGAGGGTGTTGCATATTTATTTGTTTTTGTTTCGCCCTTTTGAAAGTTATGAACGAAAAGAATCTCTTTTCCATCTCTGAAAACGTTAACCATCCTTTCTGTCACATGATATTGACTTCACCTTTTAGATGCTGGCTCTGTCCACAACTAAAACTACTCTTCTGTTTCTAATGTGAAATAATGAACTCACGTCTCATCCATAGCAGCAGATTTGCGCAGAAACTTGGGTGGCGCCCTTTTAAAAACGACCTTAACTTTGCTGAGATATTCATTTTCGCTTTTTCGCAAATGTGATACCACTCATACTCAGTTTTTCCTTTTGGAAAATTTCTGATGTGAAACGTACCTCGATTTTTCTTGCGATAAGCATAAGGCACGTCTTTTTCGCTACAGGGCATGAATATACTCTACTTGGATATAGATTGACTGAGACATCCCATCGGTGTTTCAAACAATGTGTAACACGTTAGAAATGCAAGATACTGTTGTGGCACAAAGGTTGGATGAGCCAAAAGGGTATCTTAGTAAGTGGCAATTCAAAACTCATCGCTGACGTAGACAGTTCAGAAACTAATGTCAGAAGCAAGAGGAGCAATATCTAGCATCATGGAAAAATAGGTTGTGTGGATGCATAACACATAAAATTATTTTACGTGCAAGTGTTAGTGTAGTGGGTAGAGCTTAAATCACCTAAACTGGTGTCCAAAGAACTAAACAAAATTCATTAACTTAGTTCCTCTGTCCTGTCTTTCGGCCTTCACACGCTAACGAGCTGAAACATTATGACCACGTGCGTAATAGCTTGTTGGGCCATTTCTGTAACGCAACATATCACCGATTTTGCGTATCATCGATTCAACAGTTCGTTGGTAGATTTGTGGAGCTATGTGGCTCCAGGTGTCTATGCACATGTCATGTAATTCCCGTACATAAATGGCCGCTGATTTGTGTACCTCGTGATGGCGCCGATAGCAACCCAAATGGGAACAACCGGATTCATGTCAGGCAAATTTGGTGGCCAAGACATTAATATATCATGTTCCTCGAACCATTCTAGCATGATTCTGGTTTAGAGACACGGACAATTATACTGCTGAAAGATGACGTCGTCAGGGAAGACATTAAGCATGAAGGCTCTGAGCACTATGGGACTTAACAGCTATGGTCATCAGTCCCCTAGAACTTAGAACTACTTAAACCTAACTAACCTAAGGACAGCACACAACACCCAGTCATTACGAGGCAGAGAAAATCCCTGACCCTGCCGAAGCATGAAGGGATGAAGATGGTCTGCGTTTGACTTGATGTCTTCGATTATTACCACAGGTCCCATGCAAGCGCAGGAGAATGTCTATCATAGCATAATTCTGCTCCCACCAGCCTGCGTCCACGGCGCGGTGCAAGTTCCGAGCACCCGTGCACGTGGATGACGGCGTTTGTGGAGACGACCTGGTGTGGCAAAAACGTGATTCATGCAAAGACCTGAAACGTTTACACGGTCCAATCTCGATGATCCCGAGTCCGCTACTATCGTATTTGACGATGTCGTTCGGTCAACATGTGAACAGGCAGGGGTCGTGTGCTGCAGAGCCCCTTGTTAAACAATGTGCACTGAATGGTGTGCTCCGAAACACATGTGCGTCCACCGGCATTATGCTCTATCTGCAGAGGTGCCACAAATCAACGTCTATCGTACTTTACATAGCAGACAAGCCTCCAGACGCCCCCGTTCTGTGAAGAAACGTGGACGCCCAACCACTTAGTGCCTAGTGGTAGTTTCACTGCCCTTCTAACACTTTCTGTAGACGCCCGAGACAGTAGGACGTGGAGCATTCGACCGGGATCGCCGGTTTAGAGATACTCGTTTACAGGCTCTGCGTAATAATAATCTGATCTTTTCCAGAGCATATCTTCGCTAAGGTAATCCCCCATCCGTCTCTGCTCAGCTTACATACATTTCTTACTGCGACATGTGTCCGCACCGCCACCAAGAGGCATCCAACCTTGCAATAAGCAGTGGTCATAATGTTTTGGCTGATCAGTGTACATAGTAGATGTGCAGAGTACCGATGACAGTCATTTTATTTTTCTAATACCTAAACTGTGGGTCCACCATGAGAAGAAGAATTGCTATAGCCCGAAACATATAACAGTTATTACACTGTGATTTGCATTGTTACCAAACATTTAGGCGAGAAAGAAGAACACATAAATAGAGAGAAGTGACCCAGGACAGGAATTAAAGAAATGAGTTGGTGCTAGCATTACATCAATGTCAAACAATATATCTTTTTAATAAAGTCTATGTCAGAATAAAGTCTCCGAATGTACACAGTGGCAGCTTGACAAGGAAAATATTTCTCTAAAAATTTCTCGGCAAGTGATGAATTCGTGCTATAGCTCCTACGACTTCCTGACTGTATAATTTACTCTTTCAGTTAAATCCGCATCTGACAACGAAATGACCAAGAACGACAAGCCATGATCGTATTCTGCTCACACGTCTACTGCTGCATCTCGCATCCTGCTTTGACACTTCGCGTGCAAAGCGTAAGGACAGTCGCTGAAATATCTCCTCGTCACGCGCCAGGACAATATGAAGTGGACCGGACGCGTTTCTTCCATTTTAGGAAAGACTAATGGAATGCTTCGTTTCTCTGACCTCCTTTTAAAGAACAGCACAGAAAGCACGAGGCAGGTTGTGTGCGAAACACACGTGCGTGAGCAGCTGCTGTCCACATACGCGGCCTGTGAGAGCGACTGCGTCTTTCACACGAAACTGGGTGTATTAATAAAGGCTATGACCGACTTAGATGTGACAGTGGTTAAGACACTGCACTCGTATGAAGGAGGAACGGGATTCAGAATCCTACTCGACGATACTGAGTTTTCCCACGCTTCCCGCAAATTATTCCAGCTGAATGTCGGGATAATTCCTTAAAAGGCCACAGCCGTTTCCGTTCTTGACTTTCCTCCGAATAAGGCATTGCTCCATTTACAATGACCACGATGTTGAACATACATTTAATTCCAGTCCTCCTTCCTCAATAATACTGTATACTACTTTTTCTTTAGCGGACAGCATTTAGGTTTGCTTTGCACGTCAGTGCCTTAGAGCTACACAATGTGAATCTTCTTCTAAACTGAGAAAAACAAAACTTTCGTTTATCTTCCCAAAAGACTGAAGCTGTGTTTCGAACTGGAGATCCTTACTTTCCCCGAGACGTCGGACACGCCTAACGAATAGACTATTCGAAGATGCCAGTACCTCGCTTCTACTTTTCGGAGTCCGCGATGGATCTCCCGTATAGTCGGAAGTTCCATGCGGCTTTTCGCGGATGATGCTGTAGTATACAGAGAAGTTGCAGCATTAGAAAATTGTAGCGAAATGCAGGAAGATCTGCAGCGGATAGGCACTTGGTGCAGGGAGTGGCAACTGACCCTTAACATAGACAAATGTAATGTATTGCGAATACATAGAAAGAAGGATCCTTTATTGTATGATTATATGATAGCGGAACAAACACTGGTAGCAGTTACTTCTGTAAAATATCTGGGAGTATGCGTGCAGAACGATTTGAAGTGGAATGATCATATAAAATTAATTGTTGGTAAGGCGGGTACCAGGTTGAGATTCATTGGGAGAGTGCTTAGAAAATGTAGTCCATCAACAAAGGAAGTGGCTTACAAAACACTCGTTCGACCTATACTTGAGTATTGCTCATCAGTGTGGGATCCGTACCAGATCGGTCTGACGGAGGAGATAGAGAAGATCCAAAGAAGAGCGGCGCGTTTCGTCACAGGGTTATTTGGTAACCGTGATAGCGTTACGGAGATGTTTAATAAACTCAAGTGGCAGACTCTGCAAGAGAGGCGCTCTGCATCTCGGTGTAGCTTGCTCGCCAGGTTTCGAGAGGGTGCGTTTCTGGATGAGGTATCGAATATATTGCATCCCCCTACTTATACCTCCCGAGGAGATCACGAATGTAAAATTGGAGAGATTAGAGCGCGCACGGAGGCTTTCCGGCAGTCGTTCTTCCCGCGAACCATACGCGACTGGAACAGGAAAGGGAGGTAATGACAGTGGCACGTAAAGTGCCCTCCGCCACACACCGTTGGGTGGCTCGCGGAGTATCAATGTAGATGTAGATGTAGATGTAGATGTACTTTACAAGTCTAGCGGCATTGATAGAGAGTATTTGACTGTAATGGCTTAACGAGAATCTATGAGTTTATTCAAGAATGGAATTTTGACCACATAGGGGAGTGTTCGATGACCAAACGGAAACTGTCTGCGATTCCATACCATCCAGAACTTCGCATAATGAGCGACGTGTCCAGATCCGATTGTGGACTGTGACACACCACACATATTTAGAGGCATTCAGTCCCCTAATAAGCTCTAACGAACATCGCAGTCTAGAATTAACTCTATCTCTTGTGGTGTACGTTCAAAAAGATAATATAGGCCTTCTCTCTCATATCTCATTAATGTAACTGAACTCGTCATCCAGTCGTAGACATGTCTCGTAGTCCCGTGGATTTTTCTTTACATTTTGATATCACATTTACTTCTAAGGATTGTTGATTTCATCATCCAGTCAATACTAATTGCTACCATCGTGATGAAAAAGCAGTAATATTTAATCAGTCAGCTAGACGTGGCAAAAAACATTTATTTCTGGACATAAAAAACACGTTCGTTCAAGAAATTTTGAATACATGGAACTTCAAGCAGTGTTATGTACAGCCCAAAGTCTTGAAATTCGTTTTTTCGTGCCCTAAGAAGTTTGTCCTAAATGAACTTGAGTGTAGAGTGGGAGTAGGGAAATTATCAGCAACACGTGGAACGTATATCGGAAAGACTGATTAGACTGTCTGGGAGGAGGAGCATTTATAGCGACAAGCAGAAGCATTATCTCTGGTTAGGTCCAAAATGCATCCTACTATTTATTAATGTAGACAATAGTAACCTGGGTTGGTGGAGTTGGATTAATAACGAGATGTTTCTACCAACTGCGAAATCAGACAGATCGGTTGTAACATCAGTCAATGATAGCCTAAACTCAATTCGGTAGCAGTAGGTGGTGACCTCTACTTGTCCAGTGTCGACTGAGAAAACTACGCGTTCGTTATCGGCCGAAAGAACAGTCTTTCAAAGTAATACTGAACACATTGTCTGACAACTCTCTCGAAGAACTGTTCCGACAACTCGCACGCGAAAGGCATATTTTGGGCCTCCTGGCTACAAACAGACCCAATCTTTTCAAGAGTGTTACTACTGAGAGAGGCCCATCAAAGGTAAATAGGTTACCAAGAATCTAGGAGATTATTTATGTTTGGTCGAACTGACAGGCAGTCACTATTAACTCACGCAGTTCAGACCCGGCAAACCAGAACAATTGTGGTTCATGCTGAAAGACGTTATAAAATGCAGTCTACATAAGTATATCTGCAACTACACCCACACTCTTCAAATCTCTGTGAAGCGCATAGTAGAGGGTACATCCCGCTGTGCCATCTATTAGAGCTTCTTTACGTTCCATTCATGTTTCGAGTGTAGACGAAATGACTGTTTAAACGCCTCTGTGCGCGCTGTAATTAATCTCACCTTATTCTCACGATCCGTACGGGAGTAATACATAGCGAGCTGTAATATATTTTTAGATTCATAATTTAAAGCTGGTTCTTGAAACTTTGAAAGTAGTCTTTCTCTGGATAGTTTACGATTATTTTCAAGTATCTGCCAGTTCAGTGTCTTCAGCACCTCTGTGACACCTTCCTATGGATCAAACAAATCTGTACCATTCGTGTCACCTTTCTCCGTATTCGTTCAGTATCGTCTGTTAGTCCTATTTGGTCCGGATCCCACACACTTGAGTAATAGTATAGAATGGGTCACACAACTGATTTGTAAGCAATCTCCTTTGCAGACTGGTTGCATTTCCCTAGTATTCTGTCAATAAACCGAAGTCCACCACCTGCTTTACCTTCAACTGAACTTACGTGATCGAACCATTTCATTACAAAGTGTTCCACCAAGGTATTTGTTTAAGTAGACCGATTCCGATTTCCACTAGTTGATACTGTAGTCATAGGACACTACATCTTTTCGTTTTGTGAAATGCACAATTTTACATTTCTGATCATTTAAAGCAAACTGCCACACTTTGCACACTTTGAAATACTGTCAGCTTTTTCCAGCCAGTACTTCATTACAGATAACTACATCATCTGCGAAAGGTGTAAGGTTACTGTTAGCATTGTCTGCAAGATCATTAATATACCGTATGAACGGTAAGTGTCCTAACACGCTTCTCTGCGGGACGACCGAAGCTACTTCTACATCACTCGATGACTCTCCATCCAAGACAACATACAGTACCCTCCCCACCAAGAAATCCTCAATCCAGTCAGAAATTTAGCTTGATATCTCATAGGTTTGCCCTTTTGATAACAAGCGTGGTATAGTACTGAGTCAAATGCCTTTCGAAAATCGAGTAACATTGCACCTATCTGACTGCCTTGATCCATGGTTTTCGGGATGTCATGTGAGGAAAGTTTTGAGTTAGATTTCACATGATCGATGTGTGGTGTCACCGCCAGACACCACACTTGCTAGGTGGTAGCTTTAAATCGGCCGCGGTCCATTAGTACATGTCGGACCCGCGTGTCGCCACTGTTAGTGATCGCAGACCGAGCGCCACCACACGGCAGGTCTCGAGAGACGGACTAGCACTCGGCCCAGTTGTACGGACGACTTCGCTAGCGATGCACACTGACGAAGCCTCGCTCATTTGCAGAGCAGATAGTTAGAATAGCCTTCAGCTAAGTCAATGGCTACGACCTAGCAAGGCGCCATTAGTAACATTGCATGTATCTACAGAGTCTCACTTGTATCGTCAAGAGCGATGTACAACAATGATGGATTAAAGTTAAGTATTCCAGCAGCTACGTACTTTTCTTTATAGCATTAATTACGTATCCTGTTTCAGACCTATCTCTAGCCTGCGTGGGTTAACGCGTGCATATCGGCTTCCTCACTCAGGTAGTGTTCGTAGTGTTGGCTAACTGCTAACACTACACGAGGTTTCCGCAATCCGTGCTGGTTCTGCTCGAGACACCTTTGAGCTCATAACATGTTCTAAGATTCCAAAACAAATGGATGTCAACGATATTGGACGTTACGAGCAGTTTTCTGTATCACTCCTGTTGCCTCTTGTAGACAAGGTTGACTTGCGCATTTTTATAACTGCTGGGCAAGGTTTTTTTTTCGGGGGAACAACGGTAGATTATCGTTGAAAGAGGAGTTAACTCACCTGCAAATTCTGTATAGAATTTGACAGGAATTCGATCTGTCCCTGGAGCTCTGTCCAATTGTAGTGATTTCAGCTGTTTCTCAATACCACTGGCACTAATATGTGTATCAGCCATCGTTGCAATGGTGAAAGAAGTAAATTGGGGACATTTGAAAACCGAGTTCATCGTTTCTGCTTTTGCTTTGCTGCCCTCAATTTCAGTCCCTGTCTCGTCCACGAGTGTCGGGATACTTCAATATCTCTAACAGCCTTTGCGTATGACAAGAATTTCATTGGGTTTTGTGAGAAATCCTTCGACAATATTCTGCTACGATATTCGTTGGAGGCTTCTTGTATTGCCGGCCGAAGTGGCCGTGCGGTTAAAGGCGCTGCAGTCTGGAACCGCAAGACCGCTACGGTCGCAGGTTCGAATCCTGCCTCGGGCATGGATGTTTGTGATGTCCTTAGGTTAGTTAGGTTTAACTAGTTCTAAGTTCTAGGGGACTAATGACCACAGCAGTTGAGTCCCATAGTGCTCAGAGCCATTTGAACCATTTTTTTGCTTCTTGTATTTCCCTCTTCACAGCCAAACACGTTCCATTTAGCATCTCCCTATCTATAGTTCTATGCTTCGTTTTATACCTATCATGTAGTAGTCTCTATTTATAAGGTCAGGTCTGTTTGTTGGTATCACATTCAATATATTTCCATCGTGAGTATGCTTTCGAACAGTCTGCTCTAGGTTGTTTTCAGAGAACACAGGTATGTTTTACAGGATATCTTGTCAGATCCACCACTTAACACAACTGTAATTATCTCAATTGATTGTTGAGTGATTGAAGTTCCCTCCACTAAAGACAGTATAATTTGGGAACTTACGTACTAATGATCCTAGGTTTCCTATAAAGTTTTCGATTACTTCTGGAGGTTAGTGTGGTGGTCGATAGAAGGATCCGAGCATAAGTTTATGCCCCACTTGATACTGAGTCTCGCCGAGACAATCTCGCATACAGTTTCAATTTCTGTCTTGGTAAGTTTGAATTTCTTCTCTAATGCAACAAATACACCACATCAATACACCATTAGCCTGTCCTTTCGATATGCTCTTAAATTTTCCCCATATACCTCACTTTGTAATTTCGGATTTTAACCATCTTTCCATACCAAACATAACATGAGCTCCATAGCGTTTTAGGAGTGCTTCAATCTCTGGCACTTTGTTGCGAATTGTTCGGCGGTTAATCACTAGGATTTTAATTCCCTCTACTGTAGGGAGCAAATTTTGGATCTTATACTGACATTTCCGGGCCCCTACAGCTATCGTTATCTGGACCGAATGGAGTCATCCAACCAAAAAAAAGATTTTATGCACCATACACACAATCAGCTACCTGGGTGTCAGTCTCTGATGTGTGCTGCACACCTGACCCATTTATGGAGCCCCTACAGTTCTCAACAATATGGCGCAAGTCCGGGAAGATCTTATCGCAGAACCTTCGAAGTCTCTGGTTCAGTCCTTCCGCTCAACTCAGAACCAGGGGACTAAGATCATTTATGGGGACAACGCTGCAAATTATGAGCTTTGTTGAAACTCTGTGACCAATGCTGTCTTCTCAACCTCTCTGCCAGTCACCGAAATGGTCCAGATATGACCTTGAAACCCAGACGACAAGTATCTTTGTTCCAGTGTGTGCCACAATTAGCAGTTGGTTGCACCCTGTTCTTTGAATGATTGACTGAATAGCCTTTTCAACATGTTGAATGAGGCACCAGGCATATACAGTGAATGCACCTGGTGTTCCTCAGTACCTCATTTCCCTAAGGGGTACCGTTACTCGCCATACGATTGAGCTTCCTACGATTAACTCACGATTTTACTGAAAGACATCACCACGAACTTTGAGTTCTACCTGGTCCCTGTGTCCCCTGTATAGGTCTCCTAGCCTTACCACTGACATACTGGTCACAGTCAAGTGGACGAGTAGTGATATAGCCCGTAGAGGAGATAGAATCCACAGGAGAGGACACTACGTGAGATACCTTCGGTATCCCTGGTATACGACCCTCGGGAACTCCTCCAACACAGCCATTTGCAGCAGATTCTAATCATTTGGTAGTAGTCAACATTTCCAACTGCTTACGAACTTCAACTAACTCATCCTGTGTTCTATAACAGCATTCTGGATCTTTTAAACTAAAAGAACTCTCGATTCCCTTTAAGAACTGAACCAATGAGCAAGCAAAAATAGATTTCTATTAGGTCAGCAGGAAAACCTATGAAAGAAGTTGCTAATTCCCTGAAACTTCTTTGGGGTTATAGTGGTTAACAAACTCGAAAACAGTGTTAAGTTACAATAAATCCAGATGATATATACTCCTGTTGCAAAGGAAAACTAAACATAACACACTATGTTACTTATAATGTGTGCTACAGTAACTAAATGACAAACGTCAGATTACTATAAAATTCATTAAATGTGCAAAATTTGAGGACGAAAATATATTTCGCATGATGTCTCAGCGCTATAGTATAGTACAGAAGGTAACTGAAAGAAATACGCAATGACACGAATAGAAATGACACCTTTATTCAAAGTCAATAATGACACTGAAGTCACCGCGATTTATAATGGTCTCCTGGACATTACAAAAGGCGGAACATGGCTCTTCATACGGTATATGATCAACACGGACGACAAAGCATGCTCAGCAATATCCCCCCCATGCTGACCCCAAGGTTGCCAAAGAGGTCTTCTGGTAGGGCGCTCCATTCCTCCATCAGCGCGGTTGGTAACTACTAGATGGTCTTTGGTGCGTGTGGACGTGCTGCAGTACATCATCCCAGCGCATATCACACGTGCTTTATCGGATTTAAGTCGGGGAATGGACAGGCCTGTCCATTCGCTGACTACCCTCTCGTTCTAAGACCTGCTCTACCTGCGCTGTTCGACGCTGTTGCACACTGTCTCCCATAAAACTAAAAAGACAACTATGGGACAGAAGGGTCAGAAGTACAGTGTCACAATAACGCTGACGGGTGAGTGTACGGTGTTCAAAGATTTGGAGGTCAGTAACGCCCATAATACGTGGACCACCAAAACGATCACGTTCGATAATGTTCCTGATTGCATCACGTGTTCCCATCTCTCACCATGTGAGGGTACGTCTAGCATTGTCGAATATGATTTATGTTGCCTGTTTCTGCAGTGCACTTTTATTACCCCACTGATGCTATAAAATAAAAAAGCTAAAAGTGTAATTATAGTAGAACCTGCTCTTAAATTTCCAGATGCCTTTTACGTTATTTTCTGTTCATTCCGTCGTAAGAACTATTATCTCGATTAATTGATTTCATGCCATAAGAAATTTTGTATGGATAACATTTCCCACATTTTGTGCTGTTGAACCATTGTTACATGCTTCAACATTGATTTTCAAATCGATGTATGTTGCCACTGTATTATGTTCCTGCTCGCACACAGCATGTAGGATAAAGCATAACGTAAAACTATACAGTTCATAATACAAATCATTCTGAGTTCCACGTGAAATGTAGCTGGAATTTTTTGGTGCATTTTCAAAATATTTCCGCAATGTTTCGTCACGTGACTGCACCCTAAACTGCAACAAATCATCAGAAATAGCTCTTGAATTTGTTTTACTCTTAGAGGAAATTATCCACAAAACAATACGCAAAAAAACATTTGATTTCAACTTAGCGCAATTATTTTGGACTAATTTCGCAGCAAGATTCTCGTTGACGAACTCTTCTTCAAGTTTAGTTCTGTTTTTCACAGCATTAACAAAATTACTCGAGTTCTCATTTGCATCTTCATTTCATTCGAAATGCATATGAATTTTTACACGTTCGTGAAACTATTTCAAACTAGTGAATGGATCGCTTACGAGGCAGCCTGATAATTGTCATGCATTATACATGGCCGGGAAAGCACACGCAACTTACAAAACACATCTTTAACAGCTTTAGAGTAAACCAACCATGAATATAATGATAATCAGCCCAGTCGAAATATTCTTATTATATCATGCACGCCATTCTTGAAACTATGTGTCAAGTTACCATGGACTCAATAAAATCTTATACTTTAGGGAATCATCAATATCATTTTTTTCAACGTAATTTCCGACGTCAAAAACACTGAACAGGAAACTACTATCCTTTTCATCAAAGCACTTGAAGCCAGGAGAGGTACTGGGTAGGTCTATATCTTCTTCATCAGTACAGTTACTAGGATTATTAACAAAGACATTTGAGTTGGATATTTTTCGATTCTCTGCTATTTACTGTGCATCTGCACCTCTCAATGCACAAAATTCTAAGTAAACCACATTCATGTACCACTGGTCACTCACAACTCATTGTTGACTAAGGAAAAACTGAGAAAGAACTTCATTCACTGGCGATAACACTCACGCGCCGTACGAATCTGGTGAATTTCATGAAAGCGCATTATAGAGACATTTATACTCAAATTTTTAGTGCTTATTTGAAGTAGTGATTATGAAATTAGTTAAATGAGGCTCTTATACAAATACTCAATGAGCACCGCCCACTGTTAGATCGCATAGGTTGGCAGCAATTCCAGTGCCGAGAACTCCCTAATTCTACTGACACGTCCCGATGAGGGGCCCACACAGTACAAATGAACACCCCTTCAGCAAATAAAAATAAATAGTACACAATGTGCTACTTAAAATAGGTATCTGGCAGTTGTGAAGCTTTATTTGAATTTTGAAGGAGAAAGCCTTTGTCAAATAGGTTTTGTCATGCAACCGTTTTGTTACACCAATAGCCATTTGAGGTTTATGAAGATGTGCGCTCATAGTGATGCGGAATCTGCTGCAGTGACTTTTTCGTTCCATAGGAGTGTAACATTTCCGAGACGGAACTCTCGCTGTGAACATCCTTTTTAATGGGATCACGTACACATGTAGTAGTTTCGTCACTTAATCAATGAGAAGCGTCATTTCAGTTTAAGTTACCGGACACTCCGTTATTAACGGATTCTTCCTCCGTTTACTATTTACCGAGAGTGAATAATTATCAGTTTTTGTGTTTAAATCTACTAAGAATTGTATTTCATGGAATAAATACAATCTCAACACTTATTTTCTTGAAAAATTGCTTTGTTATAGTTATTATGAATTTCGTGAATGTTGGCAACTCTTGAGATTCAAAATTGTGTCGACATCGAGCAATATTAATTTGCATTGCTTTCTCTACCGTCTACGGTCTGATTTAGGCATGGTTCGGAGTTTGTTCATAATCCTGTCGTAGTAGCTAGAAAATTAGTTTCAAGTTAAAAATGTTTGTGGGCGAAGAAGATCAATCAAAGATGCCTCCGCAAAAAGTTTAAATTTGCAGGCAAATATATCTCAAGAAATGGGATATGTTTTCGGCGGTTAAGCCAGGGCCAGACGAGAGTAGAGCGTTTTATACTTTATTCAAGTCTGGACTGCGGAACCAGACTTGACTCCCGTATTTTGAATGATTCTGCTATTTCTTCAAAACGTTGATGTGCATCCATTAAAGTGTCCATGACTTTGTGTCAACTTTAAGGTGTAGAGAAAAGACTGTAACATTTTTTTTCGTTGGCATCCAATGCATCAAACAAAATCAATCGAAAACTGTTCCCAGTTTGCAATTGGTACTTCGACCGTTTAAGGTGCGTACAGAATAAACTTCTCTACATTTTGTTGGAAAACATCTGTGGCAATTACTGGTATGGTACTGCAGAGCCAGAGCTTAGGAAAACAAAGTCTCAATATGAACTATGTGACTTCTTACTGAGCGGAAAATGGCAGTGTGAACTTCGAAAAAAGGAAAAAAAATCCTTTTATCAGTTGCTGACAAATATAAGAAATCCATCTTGCTCAAAGCTTATTTTTCTAGTAATATCATACCTAACACAATTACGTTTGCAGTTGACAGATTAGATACTGATACTGGAAGTGTAGTCTTAAAGATGCGCAATCTGTCTCATTCTAAAGAGAAGAATACCGTAATTAAAATTGTTCTTTGAATTTGCGAATCTGGAGTAGACTGAAATTTTGAGGCATGTTTCATCTAGGTAGCTCTGCTTAACACTAGTCATTCCTAGACTGCTTCAGAACTAGGAAGCTTAAAAGTTGCTCCAGTAGTATTACTGAGTGTCCAAAATTATTATCTAACGTTTTTATGAAAGATGGCACGGAGGAATCAGTGTTCTCTGAAACCTATTTTAATTTCTTAATTAGTATTGGGAGTCAGTTGTAAATGGTAGCTAAAGCACTTGAAAGGTCTGACTTCAGTGTACTAGAGATGTAGAAACAAATGATACTTCTCAGTTCTAAAATCTAGCAGAGAAGGACAGACAACTTTTTTGGTGGCAAAACAAAGGCACTCCTAAATGGATTGCCTCTTCCATTACAGAAAAAGATAAATAAAGACCTTCACAGCTTTTATAGCAATATGCTTCAGTATCTGTAGAAAAAATAAAATATGACAGAAACAGCCCCTATGTATCCCATGTAACATTTTCTCTACAGAAACAGATTGAGTTCAAAGATTCTGAAATGACTGTAGAACTTTCTCACCTAAGCGAAAATATTTGCATCAGAAAGAACTTTATGAAGAGATCATCTGTCATCAACGGTACCCTAGTAGTAGTGTAAACAAAGGTGGTGATTATGTTGGAAATAGGCTTAAATTCTTTTCTTCAGTATCTGAGCAAGGTGTTCCAAATACTTCAAAGAGTGGTAAGATGTTTGTTCAGTATCTCAGGTTCAAATTCCTTTGTGGAGCAAATCTTTTCATTCATGAAGAATAAGTTGTGTGACACAAAAAACTGGTGCTTAACAGATGGCAGAACTCCAAGTGACAGTGAACTATGAAAGCATGCGCTGTTCAGAATTTTTTAAATTTGTAAACAGTGATATTCAGTTATTAAGAAGTGCCAGAAGTTCAGTGACATACAATTAGAATCAATCTGAATTTGACTGACTAGCCCTTGAAAATGTATGAACTTCTTGTGTTACTTACATGTGTACTTCCACACTATTAATGTTCTGCGCACTCTATCAAATACATGGAATGGCTATGTAACTTTCTGTGTGATACAAGTATGTCTGGTTTGCTTTTGAAAATATTGCTATAAACAAGTAACGAGTTATCACTGGTTTTTTTATTTAACAAAAGCTGGTAACAATAATTTCAATATGTCGTAATGGTAGTGCCTGGAGTTTGCTGATATGTAATCTTTCTTTCCTTATGAGCTACGTGTTATTCACAAGCACTAAAATCCCAAAAATTCTAGCTGTAGTAATGTAAATTTAAATCTGCATTTTTCGTCATATAGGTGCCATAGTGTATTTAATTGTTCAACGATTATCTCATTTTTAAGATTTTACATCATTTTTTACATGTTTGTGTTTAACATCCATTTATCACACAACAAATCTTTCCTCTAATGTTGACAAAAAGGAACAATGCGTATACCTCTAGTTAAAATACAATTTTGCTCAAGAGCATATTCGTAAAAGTTAAAAATAAATGGATGGTTAACCTGTTTATTGTCATTGTCATGTCCTTCACTGTTGTTAACTTGTATCACGTAGGGGCACGAAAACAAAAATAACAATTTTGTGTCGATATCGTACTGAAAGTAATGTCAATTTGTGAGTTATCGATATTAATATGTCGATTTTTATTCGTTTTTGAAGCCAAAGGAAAATATGAAAGTGGACACTCATTTGACCCATTTAAGCAAATGTTGAAATATATGCCAACAGAGACTCCCTCACTTTCAATAGTGATATAGGATGTAGGATCACTGTGCAAGGGTTTTACAAAGCAGGATCATGTTGTGATAGTGGGTGGAGCAGGCAATAGTATCGATAGGGTTCAGGGCTACAATACTGAGTGCGACATAGTAAAAATAGCATCTGCAATGAACCATACAAATGTTGGCTTGATTCCTACTTTCATGCTTTATGATCAGCCCTGACTGAACAGCTCTGTCAGGAGCTAGATCAGCTGCTTCAGGCAGCTTCTTAGTGAGGCATAGGCTTGGTTGCTGTTGATGCTATCGGTAGGTGGGACTTCACAAGGCATGGCCTGCATCTCAGTAGGAAAGGGAAGGGTAAATTGACTGGGATGGTGACAAAACCATAAAGGTGTAGAGGCACTGAAACTCATGGGAGTACCACTTTTTTAGGCTAAGATCAGTGTCCAATGATTCAACATTGAATGAAAATAAGCTTAATGAGAGGCTCAGACAGGCAGATAATAGAAATGTTGAAACATCACGACTTTATATAGAAGTACAGTGAAAAATAATTTTAGTATGTCACAAGATTCTCATATAAGCACAGTGAAAAATAATGTTAGCACAATGTACCAGAATATCAGAGGATTAAAAAACAAAGTAGATGAAATTCTTGGTTCTTTAGAAGAGTCGAACACTGAGCGTGGAACAGACGTACTATACCCATATGAAGATACTATAGTCACAGATATGGAAAAGGAAAATATAGGTGGATGTAAGCTTTCAGCACAGGTAAGTCGAGACATTATGTAGAGAGAAGGAGTTGCCATATATGTTAAAATTTATCATAGTGTGAAAAACTAAGAAACTAAAAATTTTTTGTGTAGAACAACATATAGAATCATATGCATGTCGGCTTAAACTAAGTAATTGTATTTTTGTAATTGTAACTGTGTACAGGTCCCCCATTGGGCAATTTTCAGCTATTTTTGAAAAAAAACTTGGATTCCTTGTTGTGTTATTTGTCAGACAGAGGGAAGCAAATTATAGTTTGTGGGGATTTCAATGTAGATTTTCTGAAAGAGTCTGATAGAAAGATTGACCTTGAAGTATCACTAGTTCTATCGATTTGATGTCAGTTACTGATTTTCCACCTCAGGTAGTACAAGAAACCAGCACACTGGTAGACAATGTTTTTATAAATAAAGATAAATTTAATCAAATAAAAACTGTTCCTGTTAACAATTGTCTGTCTGATCATGCTGCTCAGATAGTTATAGTATATGATATAGCTCCATATAGTAATGCAAAACAGGCCTCCAAAATAGTGCATTCAATTATCGATTTAACAATTCAAAATTTTAGGGCAAGCTTGCAACAGTTAGACTGGGATGAGGTGTACAGGGAACATGATGCTAATTTAAAATTTAACATATTTCATGATACGTTTTTGAGTATAGTTGAAAACAATTTTCCTAAGAAAACAGTGAAACACAGTAGTAAGAAACCATTTAAAAACCCATGGCTTACTAAAGGAATAAAAATACCTTGTAAATGGAAAAGAGAATGTATCTTATAGCTAGAAGGAATAATGATCCGGAAACAGTCAAACATTGTAAAAGCTACTGCACTGTGTTAAGAAGAGTTATTAAAAAGTCCAGACATATGTGCATTATGTGTGAGATTAGCACCTCTGATAATAAAATAAAAACAACTTGGAATATTGTTAAAAGGGAAACAGGGTAACTGAGAACACAGGAATACTGTATTTCTATCAGAGTCAATGAAAAGTTTGTTAACAAAAAGTCGTAATTAAAAAATATTTTAGTAACAATTTTTCAAGTGTTGTAGAGAAAATAGGATCCAGCCATTCGTTAGAAAATGCAGGGCTGTATATGAAAGAGGAAATACCTATGCAATTTGGTAAAACTGAAATTCAACCCACATCTCCTACTGAAATCAGGGAAATAATAAATTCACTCAAAAGTAAAAGCTCTTTGTAGATCTCATGCTATCTCATCTGGTCCTGATGGCATTTCTAACAGAATGCTAAAAGCCTATTCCCAACAGGTAAGTAGGATTCTCAGCTCACTAAAACAGGACAATTTTCCAAACACTGCATAAGAAAGGGGATAGGTGTGATGCTAACAACTATTGTCCAGTCTCACTTCTGACACCTTTATCCAGCATTCTTGAAAAAGTTACATATTCAAGAGTAGCTTCACATGTTTGTAAAAATGAAGTACTAACAAAATGTCAATTTGGTTTTCAGAAAGGCTTTTCAACAGAAAAGCTATATATATGATTTCACTGATCAAATTTTAAATGATCTGAATAACCAAACATCACCCATTGGGATATTTTGTGATCTCTCAAAGGCTTTTGACTGTGTAAATCATAAAATTCTTGTAGATATACTTACGTATAGTGGTATGAGTGGGACTGTGCAGAAATGGTTTAATTTATATTTAACTGGAAGAATGCAGAAGGCTGAAATTAATAGTACAGATAGTCCGTAAAAATCATCAGAGTCCTCTATATGGGGTGGTATCAAGAATGGTGTCCCACAACGTTCAGTCTTGGGTCCCTCACCGTTCTTAATATACATTAATGACTGCCATTCTGTACTCAGGAAGACGCAAAGCTAGTTCTTTTTGCTGATGATACAAGTATAGTAATCACACCCAACAAAGAAGACTTATCTAAGGAAACTGTATCTGTCTTTCAGAAGATTATTAAGTGGTTCTCTGCAAGTGGAGTCCCACTAAATTTTGAGAAAACCAAGTATATAAAATTCTCTACAGTGAATGACATAACACTATTGATAAACGTAGACTTTGAACAGAAGCCTGTTGCTAAGGCAGAATACTCAAAATTTGTGGATGTGTGCATTGATGAGAAACTGAATTGGAAGAAACACATTGATGATCTGCTTAAATTGTTTGGTTCAGCTACTTATGCTAGTAGGGATATTGCAAATTTTGGTGAATAAACATAGCAATCAATTAGCCTACTATGCCTATATTCATTCACTAGTTTTGTATCACATCATATGTTTGGGTAATTCATCAGAAAGAGAAAAAGTATTCATTGCACAAAAGCGTATAATCAGAATAACGGCTGGCGCCCATCCAAAACCTCCTTGCAGACATTTATTTAAGGAATTCGGGATGTTCACAGTACCTTCACAATACATATATTCACTTATGAAATTTGTTATTAATAACACATCCCAATTCAAAAATAATAGCGAAGTGCATAGTTAAAACACTAGAAGAACGGATGATCTTTACTATTCTGGGATTAAATCTGACTTTGGCACAGAATGGAGTGAATTCATTGTTCATTTACCAAATGTCATTTAACGTCTGACAGATAGCCAACTGACATTTAAAACAAATTAAAAGCATTTCTGAATGACAGCTCCTACTCAGCAGCTGAATTCTTAGATATGTAGAGGTAAGAAAACTAATTAAACTGACACGTTCCACATCATTACGAAATGCCATGTTCATGCCCTATGGAACAAGTATTAATATAATGTACTGTAATGAAAACATCTGCATGCTGACTGTCATACACTGCAATAGCTCTAAGATGGTTATATAGCAATTTTCATACATTGTAGTGTGTATTTGTCGTATCTCCAGTTAAGACTCTGAGTTAATACAGATCATCGAAAGATGAAATGGATCAAATGGCTCTGAGCACTACAGGACTGAACTGCTGAGGTCATCATTCCCCTAGAACCTAGACCTACTTAAACCTAACTAACCTAAGGACATCACACACATCCATGCCCGAGGTGGGATTCGAACCTGCGACCGTAGCGGTTGCGCGGTTCCAGACTGTAGCACCTAGAACCGCTCGTTCAAACCTGTCCGGCTCGAAAGATGAAAGAAATGGCCTCCAGAGGTGTACCAATTATTGTTATTCCCTAGCAGATGATTCACCTACTAATCTTCTGTCCCAGACGTCGGGGCTTCGTTTCTTAGAGCACTTGTTTCGTCGGCTAGTAAAAAACTGATTAACCGAAAGCGACGGCAGGGAAACTACAGACCAATGCGAGTCAGGGTAGTATGAGAATACATCTATTTATAAATGGTCGTAAATGGGAGGTAGCCCTGTCACAAGTTTCCTAAACTATCACTGACAACAATGCGGGTGCTGGCTAAGCAATGAATTTGGTGCAGGACAAGTAACAGGAGTCGGACAAAAGAGCTTACCACGCTACATGTCGATCTGCAGCGCCGGTATCTCGTGATGCAAACGTAACGACAGCACAATCGCAACCATCGTAGTTGTAGCGTGCTTCGTAATTCTAAACACTACGAGCAGCTCATGAATGGATAACACAAGGGTACTCCCAAGGTAATGGAATACAACACTCTCCACAAAATGGCTGTAACTGCTGCACGACGAACCTCATGATGCAGACATCTTCAGAAACTGCAACGGAGTGGAATGGAGAGCTGCTCTCGAGGCTGCTTCAAGATTCGGTCGATGTACTACAGTGCACCTCCGCGGCATACGAAAAGGTACCTGTAGCCAACAGGTTGAAGCTGTAACCGTTCCTGCTGTTCTATCCTGATGGAGCGGTCAATTTTCTGCATCCAAGTTGGGTGGTCCAAACTGGCGCGGATTCCGAGAATGTGGGAGACTTAGTATGACTGTGCCCCCAAGTGACCCCAACGACGATTTAAAGTAACGGCCAGAAAACCTAGTTAGACTGAGCCGTCTTGGGCGTTTCCTGTATTAAATATACTGGGAATGGCAAAGTTATCCTGTGGTGTCGCCGCCAGACCCCACACTTGCTAGGTGGTAGCTTAAATCGGCCGCGGTCCATTTAGTACATGTAGGACCCGCGTGTCGCCACTGTGATCGCAGACTGGGCGCCACCACAAGGCAGGTCTCGAGATATGGACGAGCACTCGACCCCAGTTGTACGGACGACATTGCTAGCGACAATACGGACGAAGCTTTCCTCTCATTTGCCGAGAGACAGTTAGAATAGCCTTCTGCTAAGTCCATGGCTACGACCTAGCAAGGCGCCATTAGCCTTACCTAGTTTGAGAGTTATCGTATAAATGTCTAAAGAAGAACATTGTAAACCAACAAAGAATAAAGTTAAGTATATTCCAAAGCTACGTATTTTCTTGACAGCAGTCATAACGTATCCTGTTCCAGACTTGACGCCAGTCGGCGTGTGTGTACGCGTGCCTTTCGGCTCCCTTCTCAGTGTGGCGTAACTAGCTTGTTACGCCACAACATATCCTATTTCCTCCACCTGATGGTCCTTTAATGTAGGCAATGCCTGGTTAATGCCTACGGACCTGCGAAAATTAGCTTAATAGTACTATATGAGTAATTATGATTGAAAGCTAATTAATTAATTAACTGACTGGTGTGAGTTGCTATCAGTTTATTGAGAGTTATTACTCTCTCTTCTTTTGTGGTGGACTGATCTGGGCACATGCTGTGGCCTCGCCACGTGCGTTATGTGCTTGACAAAGTCACTACCTTACATCTATAAAGAATGAGATTTCTTAAGGAAAAACACAGCAATTTTAAATTAATTATCCTTTTTGTTATTTTAGTTCCAGCCTCCTATAAAGTTTTTCATTATTCTGGTTACTTTTATATCTTACTTTATAAGTTTTAAATCTGTTTTTCGTCATTTTATCTATATTTTCAGATCTTTTAGCGCCAATTTTTCAAGTAATTTAGGTCATAAGACTCTGGGTTCTCCCCAGGGGCAGCTGCCACCACTGGCCCCCTCCTGTGGGCGCACCTGACAACGATAACTAAACACAAAAAATAATTTCTGCAGACCAGCAATGTCACAGCCCTGGCCTGTGCTGACTGCTGTTGCCCTGCAGCACTGCTGCTCAGTCGCTGCTGGGACTCATTATTTTTCGCGTTTTACTGTCCATCTTAATACGTATCAATGAAGCAATTATCACACTACACTAATTTTTGGAACCTTTCTATGAAAAGGTCACACAAAATTCCTCTTTAATGCTCATTTTGTTTGTAAAGGGGAAACAAACCAACATTTTCTGTCGACAGTAGGCCCGGCGTGAGAGATGTCATCATCAGTATTTGTTTGAATTGACTACAGCTACACATCGCAAAATCTAAATTGCAAATATCTCCCAAAACATTAGAGAAAATGGGGCCGACAGCTCTTGAGAGGGACACCTGTCTTATACTGTATATATTACTAGAAAATAGAAAGAAATGGACAACCTGAAGCAACAAATGAAATTTTATCCATATATGTGTCTTAATAGTTATAACCCGCCAGGGTAGCTGAGCGCTCTAACGGGCTGCTCCCTGGACTCGGGTAGGCGTGCTGGCCTCGCATCGAATCCGCCCAGTGGATTAACGATGAGGGCCGGTGTGCTGGCTAGCCTGGATGTGGTTTTTAGGTGGTTTTCCACATCCTGCTAGGTGAATACTGGGCTGGTCCCCACATTCCGCCTCAGTTACACATATTGCAGACACTTGAAAGTCGTCCACAGTATTTCACGATTTACGCTAGACGCAGACAGTTGGGGTACACTGATTCTGTCCTGGGGGGTACGGGGTGGCGGCAGGAAGGGCATTGGCCATCCCTAACACTAACATTGCCAAATCCGTTGTAACCATGCCGACCCTGCGATCGCTGCGGGACTATGGCATCAGCGAAAGAAAGAAAGAATGTGTCTTAATAGTTACGGGGTCAATCACTCATGGCCAGATGCTCTTAGTCAACAATTTGAGTTTCATTCATAGCCTCCAACTGCCATAATACAATCACATAATCTTGTGTAGAAATGTCTGATGTCGTCCTGCTAGCTAGTGGCAACTAGTCAAGAGATTTACTGGTAATGCAGTCTGGACCAGATGCCAACTCACCACGTCTCACCCTGGTTCACTGGGTGCAAATATGATTACTGAGCTAGTCATGGGAGCTGACATCACTCTTTGAGGCTTGTCGTTTGATGCAAGTAGGAAGTGCCCAGTGAATAGTTTCGCTGAAAGAATATGTATATCTTCCAGCGGAGTAGTAGTAGTAGATAGAGATGAGCAATGTTCTTGGTGCATCCTGCATTGTTCAGTGTTCCATCAAAAAATGCAAGCTATAATGGTTCTGAATGACACTCAGGGTGCATCACTCATGTTTACTTGAGTTGTAGTTGCTGCATGATCAGTAACACAAGTCGGGAAAATCAAAAACTTTATCAGCAATTGATTAAAGCGAGAAGAATTCAGTGCTAAAGGATAGATAAGGCCTTCGAATTTCAGGTAGTCAAAGAGCAAGATTTATGAAAATAATTCCTCAGTTAAAGAATAAGCACTCCAGTGTTTGAGGTGATCTTTCCCGCACACAAATTAAAAAAATGTAAATACACGGTGGTCAAACAAATTAAATATCTCATCTTTTGTAGCATCACAGGAGGCATGTTTTCCAGTGTACTGCATACAGTTATTGTCTGATCAATACATAAGAAATGATCGCAGGAGGATGCATCAAACAACAGATCAGTATCACTGATTTCTACATTTAGTAAGAGTCATGGATCAGTGATAATGGCTCGATATAGTACATTTTGTCTTCGCACAGAAACCCAGCGCAGATTTTGTAAACATCACAACGCAACAGTAGAGGCATATGATATGGTCAACCATCCCTGCTCTTACTGAAACTTAATGTGTACAATATAAAAAATACTTCTCTTGAAATCTTGTCCACATGTCTAAAAAAATTCCAGTGACTTCAAAAAACACACCTAAAATGGCCATAATGACGCCGTTTGGGCTTTTTGAATTGAAAAATGCGGCCCAGACTTGGTAATGTTTGATCGATAGAGTTCTTCACCTTGAGGTATGACCAACCACATAGTTGGTTACGGAACATTCATTTGGCCTAAAGTGAAAGCAGACTGCAAAACATGGACACAAATGAGCATCATCCGTCAGTGTACCAGAGACAGACATCACACATCTCCGAAACAAGGTAAATATATACTCAAGAAAGAACGTTTGGAGGACGAACATGTCGACCTTGTAGTATCCATTCCTGAGTGAGGCAGCAGACCATTACCTGCTGGGTAGAGGCAATGCCACTGGTTGATATAATAGCCAAAACTGTAGCTATGGAATTCCTACAAATGTGGATGTCGCAGTTTCGTTCTCCTACACCCATTACAACAGACCAAGATCACCAGTCTGAATCACAGTTGTTTTCAGAACTGTACAGACTTTGAGGGTCCAGCGCTTTCAAATAATGGCTTATCATCTGGAGAACATTGGACTCACAGAGTATTGAAACTGCACTCATGTATCAGAATGAACAATGGAAGGAAGCATTGTCTTGGACGCTTCTGGGGGTTCGATCAGCCTTCAAAGAAGATTTAAAAGCATCCTTAGCAGAAATTTTATACGACGAAAGCTTCACCCTGCCAGTGGAATTCATGGCCCCTGTTGCACCACCAAACAACATGGATTTATCAACTTTGATTATGCAGGTGAAACAGTGCACTGCTTGCACCTGCACATCACTTCCACAACCACAGGGGAAACAGCATATCTTTATACATAATTTATTGGCAGATTGTAAAAACATCATGCTCAGAGATGACACAGTCTGTACAGCTCTGAAACTTCTTTTCGCAGGGCCACATTGGGTACTTAAGCAGACGTTCAACATACTGCTCCAATAAAAAATTTCCGCAGTTTATGTGCAGCACATGAAACTGGTCTGGGTTCTATGGAATCTCGTACATGATGATGGGCATGATGATCCACTAGGGGGATCAACATTTGCAAGAAGTTGAGACACTGTCGAATTCCAACACCCACAAAGACTGTTGACAACACATCACAACTCACATGGTGATATTATGCAAACCACGCCCAGCACTCCTGCTATGAGTGGCTCCTTAAAGCTACTCACAACTGTAACCAGAACCTATGGGATTAGGAACACTACCACAGAACCTATCAAGTCAGATATGTCCCAGTTGTTTGCTGCAAGTATGACCTCCCATCGTAGCACCTGATCATAGGAAGACAGCACAGGAGCCTTGCAACTTGCCACTGCATGACTGGTTATGCCAGACCAACTGAAAATGTTCAAATTTATGTGAATTCCTATGGGATCAAACTGCATAGGTCATCGGTCCCTAGACTTACACACTACTTAAACTAACTTGTGCTAAGAACAACACACACACCCATGCCCGAGGGAGGACTTGAACCTCAGGCAGGAGGAAACCAACTGATTGCAGAGTAACAGTAAAGCTAGGATTCTCTGACCATAGTGCTCTAATTATACAGATATCAGTAAGCAAGCCCCCTCAAAAAAAGTTTACAACACAAACTAGATATTTCTGTCAAAGCAATATCCACACATTTCTGTCCCACAAGCAAACAGAAAGCTGGCATGATACATAACATGTACCTATTCTTATAAATGCCTAATATGTATCAAATGACCTGTCCAATATCATGATGTGCATTTCTGTACAATGTATGATTCAGAGGATCAAAACAAATAAATAAATAAATAAATAAACAGCACTACATCAACCTCACCAAGGGATTCTCCACATTGAAGTTGGGGTCTCTGTGGGGGACTTTGCACCCAAACAGTATCAACTGTATCTAGATTATCTGGGTAACTAGTTTCTTTGAATGTGTTTTATCTTTGTACTGTAGCATACAGTTGGGTGGTCTTTTTTTATACTTCTTGTGTGAATGCCTCTGTACATGTGCTCAGTGATTTATTTACTAAAATACTGCAGTTTCACTCAACAATTATGTGAGTGTTATTTCAAGTTCCAAAACAGTATCTAACCAAATGCTGAAGACAGTGCGCTATGGGACAATGTTCCCATTTACAAATCATGAAACATAAGCAGGAAGCTGTGCTGCTGATGTACATTTGAACAGAATACCAGTACAACATAAGAGAACTGCTAGGCTGATACATGGTCTGGTTTACAGAGAGACTTGTCATGAACCCAGAATAAATATTTCAGTGTACACTTCTTGCATTTATATAGACTAATCACTTTTTCATAAACCATCACACTGTCACACCAAATTTTTATGAAATATGCAACAAAAATACAAGAAATAAGCACAGTTATTTCATGCTGAGAACAGAATTAAAAGCAACAGACCACAGTCCATATACCAGTGGTTCACTGTTGTACAACAAATTTCCAGAATCGGTAAGGGCCTATACTAGGAACTAATTCAAAATAACATTAATATCATTTCATGTAAGTAAATGTATGTATTATTTGAAAGATTTCCACATTCCTTGAAGTATCAGCTGTGGAATAAGGACCAGCTGTACATGATAGCAGATGCCAGAACCTAGTATGGGATGCTGACTTTTATAAGCAGTGAAAGAAGATGTAAATGTAGCTGCATAGTATGAAATAACCTGTGTTGGACTACAAAGTTTTATGAAATAACCTGTGTTAGAGAACAAATTTTGTAAGTTAGAAGCAAATCTAAACCTATTGAAACATGCACAGCAACAATCAGCTTATTATATCTTCTGTAACTGCTCAAAGCGCTCATATTTATGTAAATAATATTATGTATTGACCTTTGTACATATGTATGGTGTGTACTAATCTTTGTAAATAAATACTCGTATGGTGTTTGCAATAGTCATAATTTGATGATCTCATGCAAAAAGAAACATAGACAAATCAATAAATAAATCTGAGAAGTGACGGGAGGTAATCTTAATGTAAACTGATTCAGAGCTTGCTTTTGTTGAATATTAACACTGTATCACCCATAGCTGAATTTGTCTAGAAAATTATCCCCCTAATTCACGAAATTTGAGAATATCATAAACATATTTCTGTACCTATTCATTTTTACCAACACAGTTAAAAATAACTTCCATTGTTATGAAAGATGTTTAACTATACATATAGTATATCTGCATGTTAATATCCTTTTGGTTTACTATACTGATATTTTTAAATAGGTACACTGGGTCAGAAACCAACATCAGCAAGCGTTTATAACTACACAGGATGTAACGAAAATGTATGACACAAATTGCGGAACACATTCCTCACACATAGATGAAGAAATTACATTACATGAACAAGGGTCTGGAAACACTTTATTTCCATGTTACAACTCATTTATCATGGAAAAAACACAAGAACAAAACGTTAGAATTATGGGGAACATGCACTCTTGGTGACGTCTGGTTACATTGCACACTACCAGTGTTTTGTTTTACATGTTCCTGTTGCCATGTGATGTACGTCACTGCTTGTTTACAGATAAGATTAACTGTTCCAGCGATCAGTATGATTGTTGGAGTTAATCAAAAACTTCACTCATGCAATAGCAGTGTACACAAATGCAGAGATGGCAGATGCCCATTTGAGGCATGGATTAGATGATGGCACTGGTGCTCATGCTCAACATTTGTACCGGGAGAGACTTCCAAAACAAAGGTGCTCCAACAGGAAAATGTCTGAAGCCATTGATAGTAGACTGAGGGAATATAGGGCATTTAAGCCTGACTACATACAGCGGGAAGTGGCAATTCTTCATGCAATTGACAATGACCCTAGTGTCAGTACAAGACATTTAGGTGCAACAGTGAATGTTGACCACATGACTGTCTGGCGAGTGTTACACTAGGACCAGCAGTAGCCATACCATGTACAGCATGTGCAGGCACAATCAGCAGCTGACTTTCCTGAACAAGTACTCTTCTGCAACTGGTTTATTCGACAAAGTGTCAAACCTAATCGTAGTGCAACAGTGCTGTTCACAGATGAGGCATCATTTCAGTGAGATCAGATATGTATGAGCAGATGTCAATCCTCACACAGCTGTTGAAGCACATCATAAACAAAGATTTTCTGTCAGTGTTTGGGCCAGCATTGTTGGTGACTGTTTGGTAGTGCCTTGCTTTCTTCCAATCAGGGTCAATGGATAAAGTTATCATAATTTAGCAGAGAATGTTCTACCAGATCTATTAGCAGATGTACCTTTCTCTGTGTAACAAAAGATTTACTTCATGAACGATGGAGCACCGCCTCATTTTACTATGTTAAATGTACACACAACTACAAATATGGAAAACCGTCAGCTATAGAATGGAATGACAACAATGAAAATTTGTGCTGGACTGAGACTGGAACCTAGATTTCCCAATTACTGCAAGTGGTTGCCTTACTATTTGGCTATCTGTGAACAACTCATGGCCAGATCCAAACTTCCATATGTCATCAACCATGCCTGTACATCTGTACCAGTACATCCAATATGTATATTCCCAAAAAGGTGAGACATTTTACTTGAAAGTAGCTTGCTCAGTGTCAGTAGATAAATGCAAAAATTGCAGTGCCTGTGTTATTCTGGATTACGATGCGAAGTCCTGCCAACACCAGGCACCCGACTTCTAAGTAAAATGTCATATCTGTACAGGAATATACATAATGGATGTAGTTGCATGGTTTATGACATATGGAAGTTTGGGTCTGGCCATGAGTCATGTGTGGATACACTGCCCACAAGACGTGGGAAATTTGGGTTCAAGTCCCAGTCCAGCACAAATTTTCATTGTCATCATTCCATTCGACAGCTGATGGTTGTCGATATTCACAGTTGCAAGTACATTTACTGTATTTCATAGTGGCTGTAGTTGCCTTAGTGTCTGTTCCTTTGGACATGCTTACATGTCCAAAGGAACTTTACATCATAATTTGGAATAACACAGGCACTGTAGTTTTGTATCCTCATTTTAATGTTAATGTCTTTCAGCTTCTAAGTAACAGATTCAGTGACAGATGGATGGGTAAAGATGGACCTGTTGCCTGGCCTCCACGCTCTCTGGACCTAAACCCACTGGACTTTTATTTGTGGTGGCATTTGAAAGCTCTTGTGTGTGGAACCCCAGTACAAGATGTTCGGAGTCTCTGTGCCCCTATTATGGAAGGCTGCAAAACCATATCCAATACTACAGGAATACGTCAGTGCATCTGAGATTCGCTAAGACAGTGGATTGCTGCATGTATCAATACCCACTGAGGGTAAATTGAACATCTCCTGTGAGAAAAAGTTGCATATGATATGCTGTTGTGTTCTGTTCATGTTTGTTTCCCATTATTAATGAGTTGGAGAAAATGAGTTTTAACATGGAAACAAAGTGGTTCCAGACCCATGTTCATATAACATAATATATTTGTCTACATGTGAGGAATATGTCCTGCAATTTGTGCCATATATTTTTAGCATACCCTATATATTACTAAAATGCAGCATGTATCTGTGTCATTTGAACTGTATAGATGGTAATTTCTTGTTCCTGCAGTAAGACAGAATGGATTTCATATTGTGTTTCATAGAAAATTGTGTTTAACTGCATGCAATCTTTCTGTATTAAACAAATTGCAGTCTACGTTGCAGTTAACTAAATTAAATGTGTACCTGGCTCTTCACATGGAAATATTTTGTAAGCAGATGCCAGCATCATTACATCAACTAGAACTGCCACACTTAATATGTAGTGGTACAGATAGAAAACTGCATTTTATATGACAGAGACAGAACAATATTTGTTCAGAGTAACAGTTGAAGCAGAGAAACAGGGATTTTGAAACCTCCACTAGTGATACAAATATATTCACAGCAATATAAAATAAATTAAACACTGATCTACAGTGCTTGCAATTTAAAATACCCTTCACTTGACAATAACATTATGTTCGTGGCCATCATTTTCCTTCACACACACTTCAAGTATTTTACAGAAGTTTCACATCACATCTCGAAGTACTGGCACTGGAACTTGGTAAACTTCCTTCTGAATCTGATCCTTCAGTTCCTGGATGGTGTGTGGTGACTCACACTAGAAGATCTGAGATTTCAAGTGACCCCAAAGGAACAAAAAATACTTGCTGAAAGGTCAGGGGATCCCAGAGGCCAGGAAATGTCTCCATTCTTGGAGATGAGGTGCCCAGGAAAGATGTTCTGTAGTTCATGAATAGAATGCCATGAGGTATGGCATGTGGCCCCATCTTCTTGCAGGACTGTGCTTGCAATTACTGGAAGATCTGAAAGATGTTGCATTAGGAAATGGTTCAGCATGTGAACATAATATTCTGTATTCACAGTAACAGTATTGGTGCAATGGTCTTCAAAAAAATGAGGGCCTATGATTTCAAATGGTGATATGCTGCACAGCACTACCACTTTCTGACTATGAAGTGGTGTTTCATGAAGCATTTCATGATTTTCATGTGACCAGTATCTGAAGTTGTTAATAAAGCCTGACACATATAGATTGGCTTCATTACTTGTGATCAGATTGTCTCACAGGTCTGGGTTGTTTGTCATGAGTTCCAACAATTATTGGCAAAAGAGTAGTCTCTCTGGGAGATAATCCACACTGAGTTTTTGGACTATCTGTATTTTGTGTGTGTGGCACTGCAGTTCCTTGTGCAATATTCTCCTTACATTATAATCTGATATGTAAAGCTGCATCACAAGTTTGCATGTAGAATGCCTGGGTTGCCATATCATCCATTTCAATGCTGGATCTATTATCTGTGGAAATATTTAGTTGGTTTTTGACAGGAAGGAAATGGGAGGTGTTTGTCAAGTCAAAATTTATGTTTCTGTTTTGTGCACTGATTTTTATGATTTCACTGTAAACACAAAATGATGAGATAGTCTTGTGGGGGGGAAAAGTAATGATATCTGGTCAATACAATAAATTTAAGTTATGGGTTTTGTTACTCTACATGAACTTCTTCACTTTTTTTCAGTTCAGAATATTTTAAACTGACAAAGAGATGAAAAGATTTAACAGTACTTACATTCAGAAGTGCAATTCCTAGCACAGATTATAGAAACATCTAAATTACGCCAAATACTCTCAGATTTTAGAACTGTTTCTTTGTTATTCAGGGAGGAGAGCAGAACTTGACTATGAAGAATACACCAGCTGAGAGGAGATTGGCATTATTGTTCATGGCCCAGCTTCTAGAAAATGGTTATATACAGATCTGTGTGATACTCTGTGTGCATCATTGCTCCAAATTTGTGCTACAGTGATTAGTAACAGCTGATCGTGTGATGCAGCATTCTTGTCATGAATCTTTGGACCACTTCAGTCATAGTTTGTTTCTTATTAACCACACATCATTAGATTAGTTTACAGTGATATTAGCCACACCAGCTTAATAGTGCAATGAAATATGATAAATATCAACAATAAAATATAACTTAAGGTATGTACATTTGAACATGCATGTATATAATTTCATATAGATCTAGATTCATGAAGGTCTCTAGGCCACGTACTCCCTTTTAGCTCTCATCAGGACTGCAATAATACCCCTGCATTTCCATTACATTCTGAATGCTGCCCCAATTTTCTGTCTGCCCTGTAATGGAATAAATATTGTGCTCAGGAAGATGGGAGGGAGATATCATTATCAGTCACAGGGAAATACAATTTTCTAGAAACATATATTATACTGTGAAAGTATATGATAAAGTGACAGAGGTTTTTTATTATTCATTTGTGCTACATTTTTGTTACATAATGTGTGTAATTATTGTCTATATTTCAATAACTATATTATTTTCGCTTTTTCACATGAAATTCATCTTATTCAATTCTTTTATATTCAATTTTAGTCAGTTGTATAAAATTATGTATTGTTTTGATGTTTGATAACTTCCTTACAATGAGCAGCACCATATAAGAAATATTTTATAACAGCACAAATGGTTCAAGAATTCTGACTTTTTTCCTTGATATTTTGAGGACTGTAGAAAGACTTCCTATTGTACCTAATATTATCAACTAGGTTTTACTGGATAGTATCACTGAAGTATTTTCTTTTGGAAATGTCTTCATAAAATTCAGTACATAGATCTGAATTTTGCATCTACATTGTTTTCTGCTTTCCACTTCTGCATTTATTTTACAATGCAATTGAAAAAAAAATTGCATTTTATTTGTTGGTTAAGGCATTATATAGGTCTTTCAGCACATCAATATGGTAGTGCACAACCTTTGTAAGGTTGTTTCTAACTTTGGCTTCGGGTTGTACTTTTAGCCAGCTGTTTATGAGGAAATGATCACTCCCACCCTCTGCACCCCTTGTTGTCTTTACATCCCTCATCCAATTCTTTGCTTTGATATATACTGCAATGTGGTCTATCTGATTAACTGTTTTACCATCTGGTGATACCTAAGTTCCTTTATGTATGTCCTTCTTTTGGAAATTTGTGCTGCTTATGAATATCCCTTTTGATGCTGCAAAGGTTATGAATCTGGTGCCATTGTCATTGCTGAGTTCATGAAGATTGTGTCTTCTGGTTGTTGTGTGGAATATGTTCTCTCTTCCAACTTTAGCATTCATGCCTCCCAGTAGGACTTTTCAATTATTATTTGGGATGGCATCTATGACTGCCTCCAGTTCCGCGTAGAATTCATCGTTCACTTAGGATGTACTTTCTTCTGTTGGAGCTTGGCAGTTCACAAACAATATTTTACATCTCTCTATGTCTATTGTTAAAACTGCTATTCTAGGGCTCACAACCTCAAACCCACAAACATTAGCAGCCAGAGCCTTACTCACACAAATGCTATATCCAGTTTGTGTCCTATCTCACAGCCTTCATAAAAGATTGTGTACTTCTCGATATATAGGGTACCAATATCCTCCCAATAGACTTCCTGCAAAGTGACAAGATCCATCTTGAATCTTTCAATCTCCTTGACTAGACTGATTGCGGCACCTGTTTTATTTAAAATACCAATATTCCATGTTCCCAATCGTAAACCTCATTCTTGCTCTTTTCCTCTATTTTGCATTACTAAATTCCAAGGCTTCATTGTATTCTGTTTACCATTAACAAATTTTCCAACCCAACGAGGTTCATCTCTCCTTGTCTTACAAATGTGAAAGGATGAAGGACAGGTTGTTGTGGGACACACTTTATCTGGTTGATCACCTAAGACCTGTCCAGCTTGGGACGCCCTGACAGTAGCTACGTTACTGCTGGCATAGCTCTTAGTGTCATCTGAACATGCAAACCTCTCCGCCCACAGAGAACCGAGATGAAATGTGGGAAGAAGTTAAGGATGCAGAAATGAGGTGGCAATGTAGTCATCAAGAAGTGGATCAGAGGCAAAAAGATTTGGTTTGGGGATGAATGCATTAAGGCATTAGCCAAGAGAAGAGAAGCCAAGGAGAGCTGGTTACAAGGGATATCAAAGCCGCCAAAAATTCATCAAGGACAATAATGGGAGCATACTCACCAGTGAGCTGGACATTGCTGAAAGGTGGAAACAATACTTCAGGGAACTCCTCAACTGTGATGAACCTAAAGATCTGTTTGAATTTCAGTTCCCTGACATTGCAGATTTAGACTATGCTCCACCCACACTGGAGGAAATAAAGAATCAGATAATTAAACTAAAGAAGAACAAAAGCCCAGAAAAAGAGAAATCATTCAAGCTGGAGGAGAGGGACTTCACAAGAAAATTCAACAATTAATCGAGGGGATATGGATTTTGGAGGAGATCCCAGAAGATTGGAAGACAGCTGTAATATGCCCCATGCACAAGAAAGGTGACAAAATGAAGTGCTCTACGTACAGAGGAATCGCCCTATTGAATGTCTGCTACAAGATCTTGTCCAACTGTGTGCTACATAGAACGCAGCCATTTGTAGAAGAAGTGACTGGTGAATATCAGGGGGGATTCAGAAAGGGCTGTTCCACTGTCAACAACATCTTTGTGCTGCGACAACTCACCGAAAAGTTGTGGGAGTATGGCGAAGAACTTCATGTGCTCTTCATAGATTTTAAGAAGGCATATGACTGCATCCACCAGGAGAGCCTGAGGAACTGCCTAACGGAGTTTGGAATACCTAAGAAACTCATCAGCCTAATTGGAATTTGTCTCACTGATTCAAAATGCAAAGTGAAGCTCGGGAACCAACTCACATGGAGAGTTTTAACACAAACACAGGGTTCAGACAAGGAGATGGTGTGTCACTGGTATTGTTCAACCTGACACTTGAGAAGATAATAAGGGAAGTCTCTTGTAAAAGCTTTGAGGGTATAGAGGTAGAGGGTGAGAAAATCACTCATCTCGTGTTTCCTGATGATGTGACCCTGTTGTCCAGGTCTGAGGAGGAACTAATGGAGGTGAGTGAAAGTGTGGAGGTGGAAGCAAGCAAAATTGGACTCCTTGTGAATGAATCAAAGATGGAATATCTGGTAATGAGTGGGACCCATGCTTATTCAAGATACCCACTCCAGCCTTTGATAGTCAGAAACTGATCGTACGAAAGGGTTAGTGAATTTAAGTATCTGGGGGTAATCTTTAAAGAAGGTGCAGCATGTGAAGCAGAAATCAAAGAGAGAATCCAAGCCACCAACTGATCATACTTTGGTCTCAGTCAACTTCTTGCATTGTGTGGTCTCTTGAGGAATTTCAAAACCCAGCTGTATAAAACAATGACTCAAACTGTAGTACTGTATGGTTGTGAAACTTAGAGTGTCCGGAAAAAGTGTTTTTGAGTGGAAAGTCTTAAGGAAGATCTTTGGTCTGGTACAAGATGAGATCACTGGAGAATGGAGGATCAGAGATAATTGTGAACTAGATGAAATGTACAGTAGACCAAACATTGTAGGACTGATGAGAACCAAGTACCTTGTATGGGCAGGACATGTCAATCAGATGGATAAATGCTGATGGCCTTTGGAAGCTATGGATTATACTCCCTGTGGAAGACACCCACTAGGAAGACCAAAGAAGAGATGGAGGGGTAAAATCCACGAGAACTTTCTGCAGATTAGAATAGAGAATGATTGGTGCCAGGAGGCACAAAACAGAACACAATGGAGGAGGAACGTTGTAGCAACGCGCAGTCCTCTGGGCCTGATTGTGTAAAGTAAAGTATTATGTAGGTCTGCAATTTGATGGAAATTTTCAAACTTGTCTCTGCTTGTTATTTTGGTGAAATCATAAGAGAGCTCTGGCTGCAGTAATAATACACAGGTGACATCTCCATCTACAATGTTTTGGGCAATTCTTCAGAAGTTACAGACTGTTTCCCATAGGTTCACAATACTTTGTCACCAAAATTTAATTGACTGGACTTATTGAGGTATTTAATTTCATTCTGATGTATTTACTATGTTTACTAATCAAGTACAATGACTAAAATAACAAAGTTTTTCAACAGTTCACATAAAATCTCGCCAGGTTTCATTTTCAATCAGCACGCACTCCCCTGCAGAGGAAAAATTCTTTCTGAAGTCAAATACCATTCCTATGAGATCAGTATTTTCATGTTCAGCATATGATTCCTACTTAGTACTCACCATGATAATTTTAATCGTGGCATTAGCTGACCTCTGCCAGTGCTCCATTCAAGTATAACGCTTAGCGTTATTTCTTTAGAGGTGATCATTTTTCATTTTCAACTACTATTCCTTGACAGGCAGCTTTTTTCTGCTAATATAATGATCCTGATAAGGAGTCCTAACTTTCCTGTACAAAGTATAATCAATAAGGCCTGTCTGAGAAAGTTTTTCCACAAGTGATATATCACCCTCCCAATTCTCCCTGCCCACCTATTCCTCAAATTGGTTTTCCTTTTAAAATAAGTATTACATGATCATTCTTCTGTAGCAGAAATAGATTTCTAAATCTTATTCCAGCTGTAAATTTTAAAGTAAGGCACAATTCATTTCCATTTAAGGTAATTCCTGAGATATTTAAAGGCTATTACTGAAAGTAAAAGAAATTGGATGTTATAGCTTCAACCAAATGTGCTGTCTATTAAACCTGAGGCACATGCATGAAGGGGTCGAGACAAATTCTGCTACTGATTAAGACACCTAATGTGCCAACATGGCTCACAATTGACAGGTGAAGCTCAACCTGTACCTTGGCCTTCGAGATCACGTGACCTCATTCCTTTGAAATTTCTTGTCTGGGCTATCTAAAAATGAAGCATACAGTACTCTTGTTAATACGTATGAAAAATTTGAGCAGCAGATTGTACAGTCTTGTCAGGATGTATGAGATGACCCAAAGGTGCTTGAAAGAACTCACAACACACTGCATAGATGAGTGTAGTAATATCTTCAAATGTGAGGATGGCATGTGGAGCTCCTCTTTTAATAGGTACAAGTGTACAGTAAATTGTAACATACAGCCCAACTAGATGGGGAAATAATCGAAATATTATGTTTCAAATACATTTAATACATTTATATCAACTAGGATAATACTTGAAAGTAAAGTCAGTGGAAGATCATGACTACACACTTGTAATTATTTCAGAAGCCGCTCATTTGCAGGTCCATGTTTACTGGAATGCTTTTGCTTCTGTTATCATATGTATTTACTTGTCAGTTTTTGCTACTAATGATTGTATGCACTGTGTACATAATTTTGCACTTGGGTGTTGGGTGCCTGTTACACCCCCCCCCCTCCCCCCTCCCCCCCTCCCCCCTCCACCTCTAGTGTGATGGCCACTTGTGTCACTTGGTTCTTAAACCAGCCCTGATAACCAATTAAATAACAAACAAGATACATAAATACTTCACAATTTATACACTCTAAGATAAAAAAAAATGCTGCATAAAGAAATTACCTGGATGGGACAGCAACTGGTATATGTGACATAGATGTACAGATAAACAAAATATTACAATTTTAGAAAAATTGGATGTAGAGATGTAAAACTACTGTAGACTACCATAAACTATTATAAGTAAGCATAGCCTATGGTAGTTTTCCTAGTAGCTTTTGTCAGTTAAGATCATAACTGCATTAGTCATATGTTTGGTGTGTTGCACACACGTCGGGTGTTACCCCATTTTGATCTCTCTGTCTGCATATGCAATCAGTGTCTTACTAAACTCCCCTGGAAACCAGAAGTCATTAACCATCTAGAAACTGAGTGAGAATATGTGAAGCGTCATGTAACCTACAGGACATTTTTGTCTACTTAGTTGCTTCCTGCCTGTTACTTAAAGACAAAAAGGATTTATAGCAAAATTGAAATTGTTAATGGTTAATTAAACTTTTACTCACAGATTGTTGATTTGTTACAAGTGATGATGATGATGATGTTGATGATGATGAGGTCCCATACTCTGAGGAGCGTAGGGGAACAATGCGGGAGACCCGCACTGCTGGCTAAAAATCAAATATTACTTCAATACTTCATTGAGCATATATAAAACAAAATGTTTATGCTAAAAATGACTTTTTTTAGGTTACCAGTTTCAGTCTGTTTTAGACCCTCTTCAGACATCACGCCATGATGGTAGATGGTGGCGGTGAAGGGAGCAGGCGCTATGACTCCATGAATGGTAACAGCAATTCATGGAGTCATAGCACCTGCTCCGTTCACAGCCATACCACCTGCTCTGTTAACAGTCACCATCTACCATCATGGTGTGAGGTCTGAATATGATCTAAAACAGACTGAAGCTGGTAACCTCATAAAAAAAGAAGTTTCTTGCATTTGTGACTGTTCATGTTCATTTTTAAGTAATAAAAGAAACTTCTGTATTTGAAGATAAATGTTTTCAAAAATTAATGTTTATTTCAATTATAAACAACCTTAACAGGAAACACTTGTGTTTCATCACGATAATGAAAATAACAACAATAATTATACAAAAATTTCATGTTTGTGCATGTAAACTTTACTTGCATAAAAACCAATTGCTTTTGTTACATAAAAGGGCAGAAGCTATGTGATCAACTAATTTCTGTTACTTATAAAATGTATTTTATATTGTGTACTGATATACACACATCAAAAAAAGTTTTGTATCATCTCGATTCTGAGTGTGCCGGAACATGTACAGAAAATTGGAATAGATCAACATAAACATCATTTCCACTCTTTTCATTGCTCCTGAAAACCACACATTGCATGTTGTACCACCATACAGTGAGACCTTCGGAGGTGGTGGTAAAGATTGCTGTACACACCAGTACCTCTAATACCCAGCAGCGCATCCTCTTGAATTGATGCATGCCTGTGTTCATACTGTCCACAAGTTTATCAAGGCACTCTTTGTCCAGATTGTCCCACTCCTCAATGGCAATTTGGCATAGATCCCTCAGTGTGGTTGGTGGGTCACGTTGTCCATAAACAGCCCTTTTCAATCTATCCCAGGCATCTTTGATAGGGTTCATGTCTGAAGAACATTCTGGCCACTCTAGTCAAGTGATGTTGTTATCCTGAATGAAGTCATTTACAAGATGTGCATGATGGGGGAGCGAATTGTCATCCATGAAGATGACTGCCTCGCCAATATGCTGCCAATATGGTTGAACTAGTAGTCAGAGGAACGTATTCACATATAATACAGCCGTTATGGCACCTTTCATGATCACCAGCAATGTATGTCGGCCCCACAAAATACCACCCCAAAACAGCAGGGAACTTCCACCTTGCTGCACTCACTGAACAGTGTGTTTAAGATGTTCAGCCTGACTGGGTTGCTTCAAAACCTGTCTCCGACAATTGTCTGGTTCAAGGCATATGTGACACTCATTGATGAAGAGAACATGATGCCAATCCTGAGCAGTCTATTGGGCGTATTGTTGGGCCCATCTGTACCACACTGAATGGTGTTGTTTTTGCAAAGATGGACCTCATCATGGACATCAGGAGTGAAGTTCCGCATCATACAACCTATTGCACATATTTTGAGTCATAACACAACATCCTGTGGCAGCACAAAAAGCATTATTCAACATGATGACACTGCTGTCAGTGTTCCTCCGAGCCATAAGCCATAGGTAGTGGTCATCCACTGCAGTGGTAGCCCTTGGGCGGCCTGAGCAAGGCATGTCGTTGATATTTCCTGTCTCTCTGTATTTCCTTCATGTCCAAACAACGTCGCTTTGGATCACTCCACGACACCTGGACACTTCGCTTGTTGAGACCCCTTCCTGGCACAAAGTAACAATGCGGATGCGGTTGAACTGTGGTATTGATAGTCTAGGCATGGCTGAACTACAAACATGCACTGTGTACCTCTTTGCTGGTGGAATGACTGGAATTGTTCAGCTGTCAGACCCTCTCCATCTAATAGACACTACTCATGCATGGTTGTCTACACCTTTGGTTTGGTTTAGTGACATCTCTGAACAGTCAAAGGGACTGTGTGATACAATACCCACAGTCAACGTCTGTCTTCATGAGTTCTGGGAACCAGGGTGATGCAACACTTTTTTTGATGTGTGCAGAACATACAAGGAACTTATATTGAATGAGAGGTTCTAATTGTGTGCAAAACAAACAAACAAAAAACAAAGGGAAGTTATTGGCTCCCATTTTCCTTAAATATGCATTTGTGTTAGTTTCCCTACCAATACTACATATAATCCTATCATTTACTACATCATTTATTGATTTTTGTAGTATAACAGAACTACAGAAACACAGTTTTGGTAGAACACAATTGTGATTGATTTATTCAAGAGAAAGAACTTCACAAACTGAGCAAGTCAGTACCACATTTCTTCCTCTCTGGCCATCTTGTAAGCTCGGCATTGATTGACAGAGTTGTCAGATGTTCTCCAGAGGTATATCATCCCAAATTCTGCTCAATTAGTCTCTTGCATCACAAAATCCTGAGATAGTTGGAGGGCCATGGCTATAACAATCCAAATGTTCACAGCTGGGGAGAAATCCACTTCATTCAATGAGATTCCAGGCTGAAGGCATGTCAGTAGACACCACAGACAGTGGTGGGACTGTCAGCCAGCAGATGGCCCAACATCCAGGAGGGCCGAACTGGGGTGCTATTTCTTTCCATAGCAGAACTATTTTGGTTGTCATCCATGGTACTGTTCCAGCACAGTGGTATGTTGCTGGTATTCTATGCCTTATTTTGTTGCCCTTCATGGCTAGCCATCCTGGGCTTATATTTCAGCAAGATAATGCCTCCCCACACATTACAAGAGTTTTTACTGCTTGTCTTCATGCTTGCCAAATTCTACCTAGGGCTCTCCAACCATCTCAGCATTTTGATGACCTAGTGCACCAACTGGATGGATTCTTCAGGAGCACATCCAACAACTCTATCGATCAATGCAAAGCTGAAAAACTGCTTGGATAAGGGCCAGAGGTGGACCAGTGGGTTATTGACTTCCTCAATTTATGAAGCACTTTCTCTTGAATAAAACATCCAACTTTTCTGAAACTGTAATTATTTGGATAATTTCTTCATGGTGCATTTTTTTCCTTAGAGTGCATATTAATACCTAATCATTCAAAACTAACCTTATGCTAGTCCACACATTAATAATAACCTAAAGATATCTGAAACTTTGATTAATGGACAAAAAATTAAAATTCCCTTACTGTATATTTCAATTAACTCTTTATTCTTCATCCACGCACTCTTATTTTTCTCTGTGAAATACACTATGAAAGTTTAATGAAAGTGATGAGAAAAAACATCATTAGAGACTAATGGACTGATAATGTTTTTTTGTTCAGAAAACCCATTAAGTCCATTACTTGCTCTCAAAGATGTACAGCATTCTCACGTTTTTTGTCCATACACCTCTCTCAGTATATGTATTTCTGTCTCATGAAATTAGGCAACATTATTAACATCATGGTTATGGATACCCTTTCCTGATATCTGATTAAATAATATTTTTAATGGTGTAGAAAATTTTTTGACTTTTGATTTGATTTACATCTCCTTATGTTGATAATTATGACCAATAACTACAACCATGTTTTGTACAAATTTGGTAATGTTTAGCTCCAGTCAAAGTGTAAACCAAGCAACAGACACACAGAGGACAGTCATGCCTCTCCAACTCATAATATTTTATACATTATTTCCCTTTCCTTGACACATTTTCTCTAAAATGTTACATCTGATAAGTAAAAGCACTCTGTCTTCAGGCCACAAGTGGCCCATCGGGACCATCCGACCGCCGTGTCAACCTCAGCTGAGGATGTGATCAGCACACCACTCTCCCAGTCATTATGATGGTTTTCTTTGACCGGAGCTGCTACTATTCAGTCGAGTAGCTCCTCAATTGGCATCACGAGGCTGAGTGCACCCCGAAAAATGGCAACAGCGCAAGATGGTACGGATGGTCACCCATCCAAGTGCTGGCCACACCTGACAGTGCTTAACTTCGGTGATCTGACGGGAACCAGTGTATCCACTGCAGCCTCTGATAAGTAAGGTGACAAAAATATAGATTGCACCTGTATGTAAGAACACTGTTTATTTGAACTTCTTGGTTGAGTATATGTTTCCAGCACATGCATTATCATGCATACTGACCAATGGCCTTGCTTTGTTATATACACCAGTTCTCATGAGATCTCTGAAGTTAAGCAAAGTTGGGCGAAGCCAGTAATGGGGTAAGTAACTGCTGGTTGCTTTTCCTTTGTCTTTATTGTAAAGAGACGAAGAGGTGGTCGTGTAAAGTATCTGATCACCCATCTTTGTGCCAATGTCCTGGATTAAATTCCGAACCTATCTGCAGTGTCTCACGAAGGGTAGGCACGTAACACTGTTGATGGTTAACCGTTTGTCAAATGAGGACATTAAGCTCTGTTATTCCTTTGGTTCTATTTGAGAGGAATAGGATGTATGCCAGCACTGGGTTTCAGCCTCTCCCTTCTCTTGTCATCATCCAACAGAAACATAGCACCACACTACGAAAAGTCACCTACATTTATCAGGTACACTTAAATAAACAACTTTCACACTTCATGAAGGAAAAGTGCATTGTGCATGATGGAGGGAAAAACCTTCCAATAAGGTGGCTGAACCTGTAAAAAATTCAAAGTCCATTGTTGTGTGAAATGATCTGCTCTTTGCACATTTATCTATAATATCAGATGATTCAACGATAGAAGAAAAATTGCTTATTAATATTTCATTTATCACCTTTGTGTTTTTACTATGCCATCATCACCTATAGTACTTACTGAATCAAAGATCACTTTATTGCAGTTAAGATATTTATCTATTAGTCTCCATGATACCTTAGGAAAGAAGTTTGAAAGTACAGTTAACGAAAAAGTCAAGTTTTATTTTGCACCAGGAGTACACTGCCCATAAAAGGCAGAGATCTGAATTTTAAACCCACTTCTACTACAGTTTTAACTTGTCACATACAATTAAATATGATAAAGTCTCATGTATCTGAAACTGCTGCTAAATTTCAGTTAATCTTCTTCTCCATTAGACACTAATTGTATTTAGAACTACAGATGGTTTTGGAGAAGGATCTAAGCACAGTTTTACTGCAAATTATGTTGGCTACCAGCCAAGATGACTCATGTAGTAGGCATAAATTCAGACTTGAGAAATACGCTTGACCCTTTTAACTTTGTATGCACATAATATTAGCAATATATGTATGCAATTCACAAACACATACTTGGTGGCTCATTAACAGTAAATGACAATTCAGTTACATTTTGTAGTAGAAAAAGTGAAGCTCAAATGTTTTGTTTTCTGATGGTGTAACAGAAAAACAATTTCTGATTGATAAGTGCTTCAATATATTTATTAGTAAATCACAGTTATTAACATTAGGAACTAGCCACTCTTTACCACACCTATGAAAATTATGTACGCACTTCCTTGACAGTAAAATTAAATTTTTGTGCATTCATCTGGACAAAAATCTGTTTATAGCAAAAAACATTTTTTTGTGAGTAAAATCAGTAGACACTTCTGTCCCATCAGCCAGTTCTCAAAGATAGTCTCTATCCAAGCAATAAGATTCATTTATTATAGGACAGTTTAACCATATATGAACTGTGGCATTGATTGATGGAGCTATTATGCAGACACATGTTTGAATAGAATGTAACTGTCACCAGAAAATGTCTTATAGCTAGTAAACCATTAGCTAGGCTACAGAAAATCTTACTAAAGTGATTAAAACAGTGTGTGGCATAAGAGCATCTCCCCTAACTAAAATATCAAACCGGTCTCTTGAGCAGGGATGCTTTCCCGATGTTTCGATATATGCAAAAGTCAGACCTGTGTTCAACAAGGGATCGAGGTAAGACATGGGAAACTATCAGCCTATTTTTATTCTTTCAGTCCTGTCTAAAGTGTTAGAGAAAGAAGCTGCAAACCATATCAAAAACTTTATTGTAAAAGTGATATTATTATAAATAACCAATATGGATTTCAACCAGGAAAATATACTCAGCGAATAAATTTATTGAAAAGATAGGCAAATC
This sequence comes from Schistocerca piceifrons, assembly GCF_021461385.2. Classification (NCBI taxonomy): domain Eukaryota; kingdom Metazoa; phylum Arthropoda; class Insecta; order Orthoptera; family Acrididae; genus Schistocerca; species Schistocerca piceifrons. Next base: position 416,862,787 of record NC_060149.1, on the reverse strand, counting down.
ATTGGATAAGAGGAGTAAAGTTGCTGGTATATTCTGTGATTTCACAAAAGCATTTGATGCCATGAACCATGACTTGCTTATCTACAAATTAGACAAATATGGGATTAAGGAAAATGCTCTAAATTGGCTCACATCATCCTTACACAACAGAAAACAAAGGGTAACTATCACCTCAGAGGCAGTGAATTACTGTTCTAAATGGACTACAGTATCACAAGGAGTGCCTCAAAGCTCCATTTTGTGGCCAATCCTGTTCCTATTCTACGTAAATGACTTACTCATAAATATAAATTTCCCATCAGTTCTGTTTGCAGATGATATTTCTGTTTTAATTGAAGATGATGATGCAGAAAAAATTCCGAGCTCCATCATAAGTACACTGGCGACCTTTGAAAACTGGTTAAGCTAAATGGGTTGAAACTGAACATTTCAAAACCAAACTTTCAAAATACACTCCTGGAAATTGAAATAAGAACACCGTGAATTCATTGTCCCAGGAAGGGGAAACTTTATTGACACATTCCTGGGGTCAGATACATCGCATGATCGCACTGACAGAACCACAGGCACATAGACACAGGCAACAGAGCATGCACAATGTCGGCACTAGTACAGTGTATATCCACCTTTCGCAGCAATGCAGGCTGCTATTCTCCCATGGAGACGATCATAGAGATGCTGGATGTAGTCCTGTGGAACGGCTTGCCATAACATTTCCACCTGGCGCCTCAGTTGGACCAGCGTTCGTGCTGGATGTGCAGACCGTGTGAGACGACGCTTCATCCAGTCCCAAACATGCTCAATGGGGGACAGATCCGGAGATCTTGCTGGCCAGGGTAGTTGACTTACACCTTCTAGAGCACGTTGGGTGGCACGGTATACATGCGGACGTGCATTGTCCTGTTGGAACAGCAAGTTCCCTTGCCGGTCTAGGAATGGTAGAACGACGGGTTTGATGACAGTTTGGATGTACCGTGCACTATTCAGTGTCCCCTCGACGATCACCAGTGGTGTACGGCCAGTGTAGGAGATCACTCCCCACACCATGATGCCGGGTGTTGGCCCTGTGTGCCTCGGTCGTATGCAGTCCTCATTGTGGCGCTCACCTGCACGGCGCCAAACACGCATACGACCATCATTGGCACCAAGGCAGAAGCGACTCTCATCGCTGAAGACGACACGTCTCCATTCGTCCCTCCATTCACGCCTGTCGCGACACCACTGGAGGCGGGCTGCACGATGTTGGGGCGTGAGCGGAAGATGGCCTAACGGTGTGCGGGACCGTAGCCCAGCTTCATGGAGAAGGTTGCGAATGGTCCTCGCCGATACCCCAGGAGCAACAGTGTCCCTAATTTGCTGGGAAGTGGCGGTGCGGTCCCCTACGGCACTGCGTAGGATCCTACGGTCTTGGCGTGCATCCGTGCGTCGCTGCGGTCCGGTCCCAGGTCAACGGGCACGTGCACCTTCCGCCGACCACTGGCGACAACATCGATGTACTGTGGAGATCTCACGCCCCACGTGTTGAGCAATTCGGCGGTACGTCCACCCGGCCTCCCGCATGCCCACTATACGCACTCGCTCAAAATCCGTCAACTGCACATACGGTTCACATCCACGCTGTCGCGGCATGCTACCAGTGTTAAAGACTGCGATGGAGCTCCGTATGCCATGGCAAACTGGCTGACACTGACGGCGGCGGTGCACAAATGCTGCGCAGCTAGCGCCATTCGACGGCCAACACCGCGATTGCTGGTGTGTCCGCTGTGCCGTGCGTGTGATCATTGCTTGTACAGCCCTCTCGCAGTGTCCGGAGCAAGTATGGTGGGTCTGACACACCGGTGTCAATGTGTTCTTTTTTCCATTTCCAGGAGTGTATGTGGAAACTAAAATACAACATAAAAATCAACCTATGAAAGAAGTAGACATGGTCAAATTCCTGGGACTAAATGTGGTCAAGAACTTATGCTGGAATACACATATTGACTTCCTATCAAATAAACTAAGCAGTTTTGCCATTTCAGTGCAAGTACTAGCAAATTCCATTGACTTGAGTACACGGAAAATGGATCACCACAATCATTTTGAATCTGTTTTTAGATATGTTATAATTTTCTGGGGAAGTTCACATAGTGTATCTTGAATACTGAAACTGCAAAAGAAAATTGTCCAGTCCACATGTACTGCACAGAAAACAGAGCCTTGTTGCCCATTATTTTGGAAATTACAAATCCTAACTCTTCACTCCATATACATTTGTGAAATTATAATTTTATACATAGCAGACAAAAATTATTTGAGGAGAATCATTTTAAGCATACATATAACACAAGCAATAAAAATACTTTTATGCTACCCAAACATCAGTTGAAATTACATGCACAGACTACACAGTGTATGGGGATGACAATACACAACAAGTTAATGGGCAGAAACATATTTAAATGAAGTCAAAAAATTTAAAAATGAGGCTACAGCAGGTTCTGTGGGAGAAATGCTACTATTCAATAGAGGAATTCATAGAGGATGAAGTGATAATTTGAGCAAGGAGTAATAAAGTGTTAGATATTATTGTATGTGTGTATAACAAAACTGTTCCATTTCTAATGACCTCGTTGTCGACGGGATGTTAAACAGTTATCCCCTCCTCCTCCTAACAAAACTGTATTATTATTATGACACTAACTAACTAACTAACTAACATCAGCTGTCCTTTTTTATGGTGAAATTTCACCACAATTTGACATGTCTCCTGTACCTGAATCAAATGATTTAGATTATGCATGTTATGAGACAAATAAACCACAATTCACAAAAATGAAGATTACATAAAGTAAAGGAAAGGCAACCACTCACCTTTAACAGACTGATGTGTGATAACATGTAATGGAACATGGTATTAAATAGCATTTGTGCTCTGGCTCTTCTTCTGGTGAAAACAATGAATCAGGTTCTGCAGACATCAAATATGGGTCATTATTTCATCTTTGATGAAAGGTCCTTCTTAATAACACCAGTAATTTCTCATTTAAACTTCACAAAGTTGTTGTTCACAGTATCATGTTGTTTGTAACTGTAGACTGTAAAGTGAAACTTGCCCAAAATAAAGACAGCATAGTCTAAAAATCAGGTGCAGTTTATTCAGACCACTTGTGCTATAATTGTAAAATGTGCTCCTGTCAGTCCAATAAAATAAGCAATGTGTGCTCCAAGGTACAAGAAGGATAGTAGATACAGATATGGATGTTGTACACACTTGGTTAACAGAAATATTTTTGCTTCCGAATCTGGAATGTCTACATCACATTCTTCACCCAAAAGCTGGAAATTATGGTTTTGCACATCATATGCTAGAGCAGGTGAGTAGTTACTGTGTGAAACATACTGTTCCAATTATTCTTTAATGTTACATTAAAAATTCAGTCTAAGCCTATTTATGTCATCATGGTATTGTTAAGATGTAAGAACTGTTTATGATATGAATAGGAACAGAGGTATTAGAAGGCATTGTCTATCTTATCTCTCATTTGTGTTAATGATTATATGACCTTAAGCTTATTAGCTCCATAGATGACATTAGTACAACTGCCTGACAAAAAACATAAAGCACCCAGGAGACATAGCCAGATGCCACAGTAACTTCATTCATGTACACACCATTGTCAGGTATGTGAATGATGAAAGTTACAATTCTTTATGATAAGGAGAACAGCTAGCAAAGTGAATTAGTGTTGTTCATGTTTTCTTTATGTTTCTACCAAACTTGGGAACATATATAAAGGGTGTGAACAGTAACAGATGTTGAATGGTGACTGTGAAGGACACAGAGATGCTATGCACTAATCTGAGAGTGTGTTATCAGCACCTGACAGTATGAAAAGTGTAGCATTATGGATCTCCACTTGACTGGCTGGTCGAATTATGCAATATCCAGATTTGTGGGACATTTGAGTGTGGCAGTGGCCCAATGTTAGGCTGCATGTGAATGTTTGGGGCTGGCATATTCATTGTGAAGGCTCTGGTTGACCATGCCTCATTACCACAATGTAGAATTACAGTTTTGGCCTTCAATCACACTGTAACCCGTTCACATCTGCACCTACCATCAGACAGCAAATAATGGACTCCTAGCAACAATCTGTGTCAGCCCACTCCATTGGTCAGAGACAAGTAGCAGCCGGACTTGGGTGTTACCATTCCATGCACAGCTTACTGTTGGCACTACAACACAAATAACTGCATTTGAAGTGGTGCTGTGACTGGAAAGTGTGGGTGAGTGACATCATATTGGGTTCAGCAGTGAATTACGTATCTACACTACCCCAGATGACCATCATCAGTGAGTAAGGTGCTACCTGAGAAAAGGTCCCATTCTTACAGTGTTTTGGAGGGGCAGAGTGGTGTTACTTCTGGCAGCAAGGCATGGGGAGCTATCAGATACGACATCAGTTCAAGGCTAGTAGTGACTGAGGCACAACAGTACATCAGGGACATCCTGCAGTCACAAGGGTTATCTCTTATTTAACCCTATCATGGTGCCATTTCTCAATAGGACAGTGCTAGTTCACATGAAATGTGCCTATATGAACTGTCTTTGTGAAGTTGAGGTTCTCCCAAGACCAGCAAAATCACCAGATCTCTCCCCAATTGAACTTGTGTGGGACCAGCTTGGATGCCCACTTTGTATCAGTCTCAGTGCCAGTATCCAGGGTACCAACAACCAGTTAAAACAGCTGAGACTATCTTGCCTAAGGAGAGGATGTAACTTCTCTGACATCCTTTCCAACCAAACTGGTGCATGCATCCAGGTCAAAGAGAGTAAAATGTCATACTGGTAGACTCATACTTTCACATTGTTTCCTCCTCCTGCCTTGCTGCATTCTTCACTTTTGTCTCCCTCTGTAGCTGAGTGGTCAGTGCAGCTGACTGCCTTTCAAAAGGATATGGATTTGAATACTGGTATTGCCAGAGATTTTTCTTGGTGAGGGGCTGGAATGGGTGCATTTAGCCCCGTAATGCCAGTTGAGGAGCTACTTAACTGGGTAGCAGTGACTGCAGGTTACAAAACCTACAATAGCTGGGTGAGCAGTGTGCTGCCCCATGCCCTTCCATACCACATCCAATTATGCTACTGGCAGAGAATGATACAGACGTCAGTCAGTACCAATGTGCCCACGAGGAACTGTGCACAGAGTTTACATTTAAGGGTGTCTAATTGGATTTGCCAGAATGACATTTGTGTAATTATCTTCAAGGTGCAAATTGTCTAAACAGCAGTTTTGCTAGTCTTTTACATTTCTTTTTCAGTATCCTGTCTTTTACATTTCTTTTTCAGTATCCTGAAAAGAGTTCAGTCTGTGATATTATTCTACACCTACATCTACATTTATACTCCGCAAGCCACCCAATGGTGTGTGGCGGAGGGCACTTTACGTGCCACTGTCATTACCTCCCTTTCCTGTTCCAGTCACGTATGGTTCGCGGGAAGAACAACTGTATTCAGTTAACTTAGCTATGATCTTTGTCGTCCAATAAATGTCCACGATGACAACTCACTTTTATATGGCACTTTGATATTGTAGTATGGTAATCACAATAAAGTCCAAATACAAAAGCAATGCCATCAATGAAGTAAGTATAACACTTAACACTGAAAGCACTTTTATTATGGACACCAATGTACAAATAGAAAAGAACTGCCTCCAGGCTGAAAAGGGCTGCTACTTACACAGACATCAAATATTCCAGAATGTGTAAATGCTACAGACATAAGAAAATCCAAGAACATTTTAGAAACGATTAATACAAAATAATGATTATTTTCTTGTGATCAGATTTGAACTATTGTCCAGCAGCTTGCCAGCCAAGATGCTAACTGCCACTCTACATTCCATGCAGAACAGCTCTTGGCAATATAGGTTTGTGGAGCTATACCTACTTAAAAATGTATTGACATCAGAAACATCACCACATGATGACAGAGTTCATGTTTGGAAAACTCAGTCTCTGCAAACTTGTGGGAGAAAGAAAGGAGTGGGATGAAGGCAGGCTGCCACTCCTAAATGAGAATCACATTACAAGTTTTTACAAACTGCCGCTGGGTGGTGCTACTGAGATGTGATTCTACTACTGTTTTAAAATTTATTATTGTTAAAAAAATAATGGCATCTCAGAACTTGGCCAAGTAGTTTTACAGTGAGTGTTAGACCCTGCTATTCTGGTCACTTGTACTACACAAATGCACTGTTTGGGTCAATGTGACCTGACATTAAAATATTGCAAAGAACTTCATTAAACACAAGTTTTTCAGACTTTTTGACATTGTTGTATTCCAATATGTTTTTACAAATAATAATAATAATAATAATAATAGATAATTTCTTATTATAATATTCACATATGGTAAATTTAGAACAGTTTTCAATAAGACATTCATCTTGGAAAGTGTTACATTATTTTTCTTTCATTACTTTTTATTGCTATACTCATTGCAGTTTGCGCACAAGTAACCACATAAGCACTAACTAAATCATAAACATGAATCAGTAGTTTGCAATAAAGGAAATTATTTTAGAAAGCATTTACTTTTATTTTCTGACTCCTGTTTTTACTTAATTCAGTCTGGACACAAGTAGGTGATATGTTTTGCAAATATGTGTATTAATTACATTTTCCACACAATGGTTTTTATTGTGATAATTTACATCATGCATGTTTAGTAGGTTTTCTTGTTCTCACTGATTCTGACACATCTGCTACAAATTCAGAGTTTTAGATGCACCTGAGCATTCTCTGAGAACCCTCTTTTCTTGCGAAATGCATCCTTGATGCAATGTGTTCTGCTACAAGCAACTTCCCGAGTTCCTCTAAAAATATTCTTTTATTAACTTTCTTGCATTACATTTATGGTCAATCAAAGTCCACAAAACATGTGCATTATGAGCAGAAATAGCAAGAATATTCTGGAAAATTATCATGGGCCACCTATTGGTTTCACACTTGCATGCATACATACCTGTTAGCTGTTGAAGTGAGTCTACAGCCCCTTTTGTTGAATTATAATCCATGATCATTTTTGGCATCTTATCAACCCTGTCACTGATTTCATGTCATAGTGGAGTGTGCTCATTAGTACAAAATTGTTTTTGCTCTTAGGAACATAACTAAACACAGGAGTGTCATTTGTGAAGTAAAATGAACACCTATGAACTGCCTTGTTGATGATATTTTGTGGAAGCTCTGGCTTATTTTTTGTGCATAGTTCACAACATCGTTGATTTCTTTTTCAGGAGCGGCTGTCCCAAATTGTATGAAGTAAGAGAGTTGTCACATATGATACTCTGATCTTGCAAGTCAGAAGTGACATAGACAACTACCTTCATTCCCTGATTCTTTTCTGGTGCCACCCTGCTCTACTTTTCTGTATAAATTTGGGCTTTCAGTACATACACTGATGAGCCAAAACATTATGGCCATCTGTTTAATAGTTTGTTTGTCCATCTTTGGAACGAGGTACATCACTGATTCTGCATATCAGGTATCCAATATTTACTGGTGGGTTTGAGGAGGTATGTGGCATTAGATGTCTATATGCAAATCATGTAATTTGTGTAAATAATGGTTTGCTGATTTACATACACGATGATGATGCCCAATAGCAACCTAGATGGGTTCCATAGAATTTACATCAGATGAATTTGGTCACTGAGGCATCAATGAGAGTTCACTATAATGCTCCTCAAACCACTGTAGCATGGTACTGGCTCTGAGACGCAGACAGTTATACTGCTGAAAGATGACATCGCCATTGGGGAAGACGTGAAGTGTGAAGGGATGCAGGTTGTTTGCCACCATCTGCATGTCTTCGCTTACTACCACAGGTCCTATGAAAGTTCAGTAAAATGCCTCCCATAGCATAATACTGCTTCCACCAGCCTGTGTCCATGGCCTGCTGCACTTTTTGAGCTGCTGTTCACCTTGATGATGGTGTTTGCGGAGACAACCATTGATCTAGTGTAGCAAAAATGTGATCCACCCAAAGAGTCAACACATTCCCATTCATCAAAAGTTGATTCCTGATTGTCCCATGTCGATTGCAGTCATAACTGATGATTTTGTTGGGTCAACATGTGAATGTGTAGGGGTGGTCTACTGTGGAGCTCTATGTTCAACGATGTAGAATGAACAAGGTGCTCCAAACACTTGTGCATGTGCACTGGCATTATGCTCTTTAGGCAGAGATGTCACAGATCACCACCTACCCATCTTTAGAGAGAAGACAAGCCTTCAAACCTCACGTTCTGTGAAGAGTTGTGGACATCCAACCATTTAGCACCCAGTGCTACTTTCATTGCCCTTTTACCTCTTTCCATATATGCTCATGACAGTAGCATATGAACATTCAACCAGCTTCGCTGTTTTTGAGACACTTGTTCACAGGCTCTGCCAACAGCCTTGCCACAGTGGTAACACCAGTTCCCATCAGATCACTGAAGTTAAGCACTGTCAGGCTGGGCTAACTCTTGAACAGTTGACCATCCAGTCTGCCGAGCACTGTTGGCAAGCAGGATGCACTCAGCCCTTGCGAGGAAATCTGAAAACTGACATACGGGCAGGAGAGAGTGTGCTGATCACATGCCCCTCCATATCCACATCCAGTGACACCGAAGGGCTGAGGATGACAAGGCGGCCAGTCAGTACTGTTGGGCCTTCATGGCCTGTTCAGGAGGAGGTTTTTTGTTTCCACAGGTTCTGTGTAATAATAATATGCCTTTTGTCAAAGTCACTTATCTAAATGCATTTGCAGCCCATTACTGCACTAGGATAATCCTCTAACCATCTCTGCTTGGCTTACATACTTTTCTTACAGTATCATGTGCCCCCAACACCACCAAGCTGCATCCAATGTCGCAATGGACAGTGGTCATAATGTTCTGGCTTATCAGTGTATGAGTATTTGCTATCACATAGTGCATATTTTGATCTTACGGGATGAACTTTACTTGGGATATGCAATTTGAATGACTTGTTGTTGTGGTTTTCAGTCTGAGGGCGGGTTTGGTGCAACTCTCCACACTACTCTGTCAAGGGCACCCATGTGGTAGTTTTAATGGGGCGGAGTTGGTGGCAGGGGGAGCCTATACCTGGGGGTATGGAGTATTTTTGATATTTGGGAAGACGAATGATGAATGCATTTGAACCTACTTACTGTACTCATTTCTTGGTCTCCCTCTGCAATTTTTATGCCTTAAATTTCCCTACAGTCCTAAACTGAGAAGTCCTTAATGTCTCAGAATGTGTGATATCAGCTGATTTGTTCTTTTTAATCGATTTATGACACAAATTTCTTTCCTCGCCAATTCCATTCAACACCTCATCTGTTTTTCCATCTAATCTTCAGCCTTCTTCTGTAACACCACATTTCAAAAGCTTTTATTCTCTTCTTGTGTGTGCTGTTATTTATCATCCATGATCTAATTCCATTCAAGGTTATGCTCCAGCCCAGTACCTTGTAAGGTTACACATATAGTTAGTTATTCATTGAGTAGTGATACCTATACCTTACATTTAATGGCCTAGCACATTAACACTGCCACCAGGGGAACCCTCAGTGATTGAGAAGCTTGGTTTCACACCATCCATTACTGGTGGCATGGAAGACGAGAGTAGTCAAGAGTAGTGGGTGGTTGTGGTTGGATGTCAGATGTGGTTGGATGGCATATCACTGCATGCCATAAGAAGTTTGATAAATAAGTTAAATATTGCAGTATTCTTGGATGAGATTGAGAACTCATCAATATTAGAAGCAGATCATTAGCAAAGATTGGTAGAAGCAATGGTTACAAAAAAAGTAATAAGCCGAAATAAGAGTGATTGGTAGTACATGTGCACAGAAATGTTAGTAATTTGTGTCACGCCTTGTACTAGAGAAAATAAATCTATCTGTTCTGTGAAGTGAGTGTCTCCTTTTGAATTCTTTTCATATCTATCAAAACTGAGTATGACAATTTTTAATGGCAAGTGTGGTGATTTTGATAGGGCATATATCGGTAGGCACACAGTCCCAATTTTAGTCTTCAGGTACATGTTTGTTGGGAATAAGGTGTCCACTCTGATCACCTTAGTTATATCAACACAGCCGGTTTTAGGGAGATGCTTGGCCTTGGTAGATATGAATAACAGATCACAGTTTGCACCACATGTGAGAATTTCTTGAATCCATAGTTACCTTCAAAAAGTATAGTGAACAGCAGAAGAAATGCCAAACAACAGGAAGCAGATGCCACAGCACCGCATGCACCAAGCGTGGGAACAAGAGAAGCTGCAGCAAGCAGAAGCTGGAGGTTGAGGTGTAACATATAAATGTTGCAAATGCCTAGGTCAATAATATTTTTTGAAAGATTAGGAAAGGAACTAATCACAGTGCAATGCACTTGGAAATAGGACTGAAGTAGGAAGGTGAGTGAATAAAAGTATTATCAAAGAGTGTGTCGTTTATTGTTTAACATTTTTGAAATGAATATTGGGTTAAACGGAACTGTGCACTACCATAGGCAAAGCTAAAAAAGGAAAAGTAGAAGAGGAGACCAGATATTATGAAGGGGAAAGTGTTTCAAAACAGACATTAATTGAAGGTAAAATTCAGGAGGATAATACATCCGTAAGAATAGTACAAGGTCCGGTAGGAAATTCTACAAAATCATAGTAGGAAACAGAGCAGAAATGGACAACATGGGAAACATGGGAGTATGGCAGATAAAAAGCAAAAAAGTCAGAACACACCATTAATGGAAAATACAGTAGAGAAGGAAATGGTAGTTAGAACGGGAGAAAGCTATAATACAGTGATAGAAACACCAATAAGAAGAATAGATAAGTAAGTTTTTAGCAAACAAATCTTGGCTTTCATTAAGGAAAATTAAAAAAAAACTGCAGTCATCAGTGGCATCAGATTAAGAATAAAAAACTAGAGGAAAAATTGCAAATGCATGAGGAAATAATTCACAACTCAATCATAAAATGGAAAAAGGACATAAATGAATAAAATAGAAAAGGTAAAAGAGGAATATAGAATTAATGCAGCAGATGAATTTGCAAAAGGCCAAAATCAGTGAAATTTGCAAAAAGCAAGCTATATTAGAGGATAGTGTGGTAGCAGTTTCTGTTCTCACAAATGATACCACACAATGTCAAGAGCAGACAGCCAAAAAGGGTTCACGAAGTTGGGAAAAAGGTAGAAACAGTAGGCCAAGCTGTGAAAGGGATACAACTAACTGTAGAGCAGTAGGTTTATATGGCAGTGAAAAGAAAATTGAAGCAGGAAATGAAAACTTTTACTGGACAAACAACTATGATTAGTAAAAATGAGCCACAAATTAAGTTCATTAGTAGTTGCAAATTCAGAAATTTTCATCCAAGATGAAAGCTGCACCCCATAGCTTTCATTAGAAATTTTTGCGACCTGTTACCTGCACGTTGGGATGATAAAATGAAAATTGCATACATGGTGAATCAGATGGAAGGTGATGCGTATAATTAGGACACAAAGCTATAAAAGGAACAAATGTCGTAGAAAGGATCTGAGAAAATGTTTCTGGATAAGTATTGGCCACAAAGCAAACAGCATGATGTACTAACATCTGTTTGCTATGGCCCATATAACAGGAGATTAGACAGGATGTATGCTGAATATTTAGAAAAGGAACTTGAAAGAAACCAATACTTAAGCACTCCATATGACGGAAGAACTGCTGTGATGGGTGGTGCAAAGACTACTGAGAAATACACACAGCCACTTACTAGTAACTGTCATTGAGTCCGTCAATGAAGCAAGCAAAATATTTGTCCAACTGGAGAGAGAAAAAGAATAGGGGAAGCATTTAGAGAAAAATTCAGCAGTGCTGGGTGACAGCCAGAAGGATGGTATGAAACCAATCAAAGAAATTATGTTTGGACTTCACATGGCAGGGGATGACGTGGTTACAGATACAAAAGTTATAGGGAGCAGAGATATCACAGATGGGAGTAAGATGAGCATAACACATGTGGGAATGAATGCACTACTTGAGAGAGAGTGTGCGGAGTAGATCCTTTTGCAGATAATCAGATGGAAAACAGAACGTAGATTCAGATGTTGTCCAACCTGCACCGGACAAAGTGGGGCCACAACATTACAATGTGAATGAGACTGACAAAGTTTTCATAATAATAAAAGACTGATTAAGGAATGACCAAGAAGATTTGATAGAAGAAGAGGCAATTAGTGTTGATAAGGCAGTAATAGTACCAGTTATAATGACAGAAATCTATGGGAGAAAAGTGAGAATGCTGATTGACTCTGGCAGTGAGTTCTGCACAACTGCCAATAATGTTTACAACACATTATTGGCAGAGAATTCAAAAATACCAAGTTTTACTGTGACAAGTTTTAAGATTAAAGGACCTCTGGGAGAAGCAGGAAAACCAATTAGCTGTCAATCCATATTATAAGCTAAAATAACTGAAGATACATAGCAAATGGATGCCATGCTGGTACATGGGTAGGCAGAAATTTATTATTGGATCAGATTGGCTCATTGAGCAGGGAGTGAAAGTAGATTAGGGAAGGAATGAGATAAGAATAATAAGAGATGGTGGAATCAAGGAAATTCAATTTACAAAAAGGATGGCAGTCAATAGGAAATTTTCGTGAATCTACCGGGTAGTTGAAACAGACGGATGTGAAAACGATGTGTCAGAGGGTCATGAGGTCAAAACAAATTAAATTTAGAGAAATCAGGAGAAAAACATGAACTTCATCCAGATGAAGTGTGTTTGAAAATTAATGGCTTTGTGATATTGGTACCTAATAAAGCAGAAAAATTGTTGAAGTTGATTGGAAAACATAAAGAGGTATCCAGTCAAAAACCAAGGAAAAGGACCACCTTTTGGATCAAAATAAAACCACACAAATCGTATTTTGTGCTTCCATATAAAATACCTCAAGCAAGAAAGGAATTCAATAAGAAGGAGCTCCAAAGGACGTTATCATATGGAGTAATCGAACGAACCAGGAGTCAACTTAAAAGCCCCTTGATGGTAGTCATTAAAAAGAATGAGAAAGTTTGCTTGGTTTTAAATGCAAGACAAGTGAATAAGCTATTTGAACCTGAAAGAGACAGACCTGTAAATATGGAAAAGACACTTAAAAAGTTTCTAAGGAGAAGAGTTTTTACCAGCCTAGATTTGACATTGGGCTATCATCAAGTATTGGTGGGTCCTGAATCAAGACCATTTACAGCATTTTTATACAAAGGATGTTTCTACCAGTACTGAATGTTACCTTTTGGGTTGCAGTGTTCATATGGATATTGGACAGGGTATTTGGTGAAGAACTATTGAATACAGTAACTGTATATGTTGATTTGCTAATAGCCAGCAAAGACTGGAAGGGACATTTAAAATGATAAGGGAGGTATTTGAGAGATGTGCATCAGCAGGAGCTCAATTAAATTTTCAGAAATTGTAGTTTGTAAGACAAGAAATACATTTTTTAGGACATGTTATTGAACCAAGTGGGATAAACACATTGGAGTTGAAAGAATATCACAGTGGGAAGCTCCATAGAAGTGAACATGTGGAGTTCATAAAACCATGTCTGACAAGGAATGATGTCAGTTATACATTTGACTGAAATTCTTATTGCACTCAGTGAAGTACTATTGACCATGAAAAATTCAAATAGTTTGGGTTGGATGCCCGTAGCCAGCACAGTTAGCACAATTAAATGTGTGTCACAGCACTGTGATAGATTAGTTGAAGTTGTGGCCTAATATTTTGCTGACATGTTTTATGAAGTGATGCACCATTTAGCTTGCAATGGCTTGGAAACAAATGAATATTGAGGTGGCACATGGTGCTTGCTCATTTGTTACAAGACAGCTAGCAGTCCAACTAGTTGCCAAAAGGAACAGCAGCAGCATCACAAATACTATAATGGTGGCGACGCATTACAACTGACTATGAGAGGTGGCGACGTAGACAATTCAGCATGACTCAGAGTCCCTCAGGAAGGTAGGAAGCCACAGTCCCATGAGTTACCACTAGAGAGATCAATAGTCACAAACAACAAGATGGCGTCAGTGCAGCAGCAGTGAGTTCAGAGGTTTTCAGTGGTGCTTGGAAGGGGCACAAAAACAGCTAGTTGCAGAGTCATAGTCAGGAGACAGTAGCAAAGCAACAACCTTAATAGTGATGAGCTCAGCCGGCTGCCAGATACCCAGCAGCCATTGTTTAGTGAGTTTCAGTGGAGATTGTGGTCAGTCTTCAGCAGAGACTGGAGGTGACACTGCGACCAACCCACCGGATAGCTTAGTGGAGTGAAGCTGCTAACTGTGTAGCTGCTACTATTAGATGCACGCATGAACATGACATTGGCACATGTGGTACCATGTTGCAAAACATGCCCATCAGTCAATTAAACCCCAGTGTCTCATGATAAGAAATACGGAAGGTGTTGATGTGGAAAATAGCAAACATATACACATTTATTAGCTTAGTTGTCTACAACAAAAGTAATAACCTTCAATTTAATGAAAATAAATAAAATAAAATAAAAATAACTGCCATATGAAGTTAAATCAAATGTTCAGTAAATTTACATTTGTAAGACATAAACATTTCTACGAATAACCTATTTCAGATTTTCTGTAGTGTACAGTCTGATAGTCTAGTTAACTTTCATATCATTAGTACCTATGACTATAAAGTAAGCCAATTATTTTACAATTCTGAAAAAAAATTAATGAATACAGTTCCAATGCGCATATAATTCTTTTCACTTGTATGTGTAAATAATATTCATATATTTTAATAATTTTACCTTATTCACTATTTGGATCACCATTGTTTGTGGTATTTTGAATATATTTTTGGACTATTGAGACGTGTTTTTTTTTCAGGTTTTGATTTATGTGAAATGGATATATTTTCAAATTTCTTGAAACTGAGAAATAAATACCTTTGTATTTTTCTTCAGATACATTTCATGTATAATTGTAAAATGTTCTCCAAAAGTTAGGAAGGATGAATGATTTTTTTTCTTGTTAATGTTTACAAGGCTATTCTTCCCGCATTAATCCTCCTACGGTTCCTTGTGTACAATGCCTGTGTGCGTTTACCATATGCCGCTGTGTAAGGCGGGTGACCTTGAGCGGGACTTAGCCGCAGAGCGAGGCTGCCGCGTAACACGCGTCCTAGTATTACTAGATGCGTGTTGCAGAAAAATTCACTTCCGGTGCCGCCATCTTGGATTTCGAGCGCGCTACTTCCTGCCGCGCCCAGTTCTTATCAGTATTTGCAGGCAGCAGCAGGCTCATTCGACTCGAGGCAGCCGCACGCTACACATCGCCATGCAGTAAATTCCTCAGAATTTGACGATGTGGAGTTTACTTCCATTCCACCCCTCCCCCCCCCCCCCCCCCCCCCCATACCTCTTTTTCTTATTTTCAAAATAAATCTTGAAAAAAATTAATTTGGTGGATGTAAGGCTACAGATACATTATTGATGTCTATACCTTACACATAGCAGCACAGCACAGCAGCTCTGCCACCCCACCCCACCCACTCCCTCCCCCATTATACAGGGTGAGTCACTAACTATTACCACCTAGAATAACTCTGAAAGTATGATAGGAGCTGACAAGTTTGTGGGACAAAAGTTGCATGGGACAACAGGGGGCATAATATGATATTGGTTTTTTGTTACTGGGTGGGGTCACGTCAGAGATATGAATGTCAACTTTGTTTTCCTAATGGGATGCTATAGTCTGGTACTTATTTTCTGATAGCAGCTATCAAGACAAATCCAATGATGTGTAAGAGTAAGGTCTTTGCAGGTCAACGAAGGTCACAAAGGTGACATGAATGTCCATTTACAAAAGGTGTTCGAAGTGATGACCACTGGTATCAATGCAGTGCTGCAATCTTCTTACCATGGTGGTATTTCTTATCACTTCGGCACTTATCAAAGCACATGCTCTGACAATTATCTCTCGTATATCGTGCAAATAGTAAATATTCAGTGAATATGGTGTATCCATATAATAAACACCATTTGACAGTTTCGCAATACAACACTAATAGGAACAGTAAGACTAGTATCATCAAATCAAATGTATGTGAATGATGCATTCCTTTGAAGAACAAGTTGATAAGCTTCTCATTTATGGAGAATGCCAACAAAATCCAGTGACAGCAAGAGACTAATACACTGAGAGATATCCTGAAGGTACACACCTTACATGTGGCACATTTAAATATGTGTATGGTAAGTTGAGAACAACTGGATCTTTAATGCATTGGAAACATATCAAGCAAAGGAAAGTTACCAATGAGGAAACGGAAATTGGTACTCTTGCCACTGTGGTTTGAAATTCTTGTGTTAGTTTGCGTCAAATCGCAAGGGAATCTGTCATGAGCCAGAGTAGTGTTGTTCATGTTCTGCATCACCATAAATATCATCCTTACCATATCAGTCTCCACCAAGAATTAACTGGTACGAATTGTATGCGTCGTATTGAGTTCTGCCGATGGACTCTGTTGTGACAGTGCCACAAGATTTAAAAGTGCCGCTACGTCAGTACGCGAACATGGTGATAGAGGCGCTCCGCAGCTCGGCCGAGCATGGGAGTGCCACCTGGCTATGAATGGCGCCGGCCGCATGTCACGGCACGGCAGTGGAGTGACAGATTCGGAGTTGGAAGCACGTAACTCGCTATTGCTCTACGTTGTATATCCACACAATTTATTAGAATTAAAGGTTATAACAGGCTCAACTTCAGATTCAGAGGGATGACACACTTATTAATTTGATTTTATTTACGGATGAGGCTACATTCATGAATTATGGAAATGTTAATTTGCATAACATGCATTATTGGGCATCTGAAAATCCTTGTCGGCTGCTGCAAGTTGCACACCTAAAACTGTGGTTGGTGAATGTATGGTGTTGGTTTCTGGAGGACAGAATTTCATGAAAGGAAATCTTAATGGTAGGAAATACAACACATTTCTGCAAGAAACAATGTGGTATCAACATGGCGGTTGTCCAGTGCGTTTTTGCTGACAGCTAGAAATGAGTTGCAGAGACAATTCCCAAATCGTTGGAATGGATACAGAGAAGATGTGTTATGGCCAGCTCGTTTGCCAGTTTGATGCCTCTGGATTTTTTCTTGTGGGGATTCATAAAAGACATTGTTTATAAAGACTTCCCAACTACACCTAAAGATATGTGAGAGAGAATTGTCAGAACATGTGATTCAATAAGTGCTAATGTGATAAGGAATACCATTCAATCCATGATAAGAAGATTGAAGCACTGCATTGATACCAATGGTCATCACTTTGAACACCTTCTGTAAATGGACGTTTATGCCACCTTTGTGGACCTTCAAAGACCTTACTGTTACACATCATTGGATTCATCTTGATAGCCACTGTCATAAAATAAGAACCAAACTATAGCATCTCATTTAAAAAAACAAAGCTGACCTTCATGTCTCTGAAGTGACCCCATCTAGCAACAGAAAACCAATGTCATATTAAGGCCCCTGTTGTCCTATGCAACTTTTGTCCCACAAACTTGTCAGCTCCTATCATACTTTTGGAGCTATTTTTGGTGGCAATAGTTAGTGACTCACCCCGTATATGCTTCTATACCCTTAAATTTGCCATCCAGCCAGTCTGCCTTAGCCATTTTGCACTTCCTGTCAATCTCATTTTTAGATGTTTTGTATTCCCTTTCACCTGCTCCATTTGCTGCATTTTGTGTTTTCTCCTTTTATCAGTTAAATTTGATAACTCTTGTGATATCCAAGGATCTCTCCTAGGTTCTGTATTTTTACGTATTTAAACTTATGCTGCACTCACTGTTTCATCTCTCAGAGATACCCTTTCATCATCTTCTGTATTCCTTTCCCCTGTTCTAGTCAGTTGTTGCCTAATGCTCCATCTGAAACTCTCAACCACCTCTCGTTCTTTCAATTTACACAGATCCCATCTCCTTAATTTCCTACCATTTCCAAATTTATCTGGTTTTAATTTACAGTTCATAACCAATAAATTATGGCCAGAATCCACATCGGCCCCTGGAAATATCTTCATTTAAAAATTGACCCCAAAATCTCTGTCTTACCATACAATCAATCTGAAAATGTTTAGAATCTCTTCTTTCATGAGTCTTAAACCAAGAGTTAGTGGTAATTCTCTTACTTTTCCTGCTGTCAAATTCCAGTCCCATGTCACAATTAATTTTACTCTCTCTTAACTATCTGAATAATTTCTTTTATCTCATCAAACATTTTTTTCAATCCCATCATCATCTGTGGAGATAGTTGGCATATAAACTTGTACTAATGTGGTGTGTGTTGGCTTTGTGTCTCTCTTGGCTATGATAATGTATACAATAGGTTGATCATAGTAGTTTATTTACATTCGTATAGCTTCATATTCCTTATTAGACATACTCTAGCATGAACCCTATTGATTTTGTATTTATAACCCTCTACTCAGCTGACCAGGAGTCCTGTTCATCCTTCCACTGAACTTCACTAATCCTCACTATTTCAGATTTTCTAACCCGCCTGTGTGAAAAACCTGATGTGAAAAAAAAAATCACAACACCAAGAAGGAGTTGTGCAACATAAATGAAATTTTGTAGGCAAGTTTCTACATCTGAAAAATGATGTACATGCCCCCAGCTGTGCTTAAAAAACATTTGCTTCGAGATTGTCTTAGCAAGCACACACTGCCTCCCCCTCGCCCCCTCCCCTTCCCGCCTTCCCCCCTCTCTTGTCGACATCACACTTCCCCGCCGGACAAGCCACGTGCTCTTCTCCTGTCTGTCAAAACTTTGTTTATAAACAATGCATGCTCTTCTGTGACACAGAACCGCATTCTAGCTGTGAATATTTTCGTATTTCATGATCTGGTTATAAACTCACTGCATTCTTTTCCTTCTTTTATGTGAAATTTTGTGAATAGGTATATTTCTTCCTTTTGCTTTGCTGAGATTTTAACCATCATTTGGCAGTATTGGCCATTTTAAATGTTGTATCCAAGTTGAGGTAGTGATAGCTCATCAAATGCTCTGGTTACTTTATGCTATAATTTTGGCAATTGAAACTACTGAGTAATTTTGACATAGCTGCAACATTTCACTATTTTACTCCCTTACTGTGTATTCCTGAGTATTCCAGTAAGCCATGTTTTGAAGGATGATTGCTATGTAAAGTAATTTAAGGTCTTTTAAAGTGAGAAGGTAGTATTTTGGCATCAGATATTTATGGGTTTTGTTGTGAAGCCTTTGTTATCCCCTGAATATATCCATAATTCTAGTATTTTACAAGAAAATTTTGTACCTTGCATTTTAACATGAGTTCATGTGGTTAAAGATTTTCATATGATTTATGGAACATCATCTCTTCAGCTTGCTAATTGCACCCTCCATTCTACTGAAATGTGTTAATATTTTGTAGCCTGTGAAACTGTGCAACTATTACCCATAACTAATATGTGAAGGATATAGCACAATTACGTTTATCACTCTTTTTAAATTTACTTCACCCAGTTCTTACCCAAGTCAGATGCTAACGACTGCATTAAGCTGATTTATTAGGATTTTTTACCCAAATATTTTGATTACCATAGAATTAAGTATTTTGTTATAATAGCAGATTTTTCCCTCAACCTAACTGAAACCAAAACAGTGTATTTCTCTTTTGAGAAGCTTTCTGGTATGATTTTAACATCATATGTTTTAAGATCTGATTATATGGACACTGATTATTTCAACTATTACAGGAAATATTGTATTGTAATTTGAACAGTTAATATCTTACTATTTCCTTAACGGATGAAATTTGATAAACTTAACTGCATGTAAATCCCCTCCCACTTACATACATTAAATGAAATATTGTAACAGATCCCTCCCATAGTATTAAGGCCCCTACTAGGTCAAACCATCTATCCAGGGAGTGACTGATGCTGTTTTGTAAACAATGTTTGTCACCACTTCTCTGGAAGGGGGAAGGAATGTGCATGGTGGCAGCCAGTCAGTGAATATCTTAGGGAATTGGTTTAAAAAATTGATTTAATAGCCCCAGTCAAATCCTTACAAGTGTTCACCCCGAGTAATTACGCCATGCCTACGTGACACAAGTCACTTGTCTGTCAAAACAGAGGCAGTTCTGTCCAGTTAAAGCTGCTGAAACTGCTAGCGAATTCATGCCATTGGTTTTAGCGAATAGCGTGTGTGGGATACTGATCACGTGCGTGGATGCTGGAGTGTTCTGTGGTGCAGAACACAGTTGCTTCTCTCTCTTGTAATCCAGACCTCGAGCAGAACTGATGTCTTTTCAGAAGGCAGAGCCTCTGGCCCTGCTTTTCACTCCTGGCCACCAACGTAAGTTAACATGAACTGCTCCCCCTTCCATTGCCTAATTCAATTAATTGTTCAACCTCCTACACTGGCCTAATCCTGGTAACTTCTGACCCTAGGCACAACCCCTTGTACACCGTACATTGAAATACATCCTCTTCATTGTACCTAATTTCCTGATTTGTCATTTAACAGCAGTCCTGGATGCCCACTCTCTAATCCTGACTGCTTGACCTCCTGCACCCTGTTGTCACGAGGCAAATGCAACAACCGCCTCCCCCCTTTCCCTAACCTTGTATACATTTACAATTGATACCAGAGGTCGGATCAATACATTTATAATTGGTTTCAGAAGTGCCCGTATACTTTACACTTGTAAAAAGAGATCTGCAGATGAATAAAGCTACTACTACTTCTGCAAGAAAGAAAAAGTAGCACTAATAAACCTATGGAAGGGAAAGGAAACTATAATTCTGTGACAGCAACATCATGATCCTAGTGTCATGTGTGTACAAAGATAAGAAGACTTTTAATATTTTGAACAACTTTGCATACAGACAGATAGGTATCAATCCTATGAACAAAATGGAGAGGAATATGACCCTTCTCGGTGAGCCAGACTTGTCACATAACATCATTAAGTGTCTTAGAATATGAGCAACTGCGCCACCATGACTAAGTGACTTTCCTAAGGCACATGAGAAAGTTGTTCCACAAGACTCACAATAATATTGCTGAAATGAGATACCACTTGGCAAAATACTTGAAACACATTATCAACAAATATGTGGAGAATTGGAAACTCCACAATCATAATTCCATTCACTTTGTTAACCAACTGCAGCTCTGAGATATGAATATTATGGTCAGTTCTGATGTAGTCTTCCTCTTTATGAGTCCCCCTTTCTGAATCCTTGGAAACAATCAGGACAAAATTTTATGGGTGTTTCACTGAAATTTTAAGGCATGTGCTGATGTGAACTTATTTCCTGTTCAACAGAAAATATTGTGAATAAACAGATTATGTGTCAATGGATGGTCAGTTATTGCTGGTGCAGTGAACCTATACATGCAACACTTTGAAGCAAAGACATTAAATCTGCCAAGTTCCAACCATCATGTTTCTATTGTCACATGGATGACATATTTGTAGTGTAGCCATATGGAATGAAAAAGCTTGAACAGTATGTTAAACATTTAAACTCTAGCCATCAAAATATAAAATTCATGATGGAACTTGAAAAAAAGAGGGCCAACTACCTTTCCTCAACATGTTTCTTAAGAGAAGACCAGACAGATCTCTGGGTCAGTGTACTTGGAAAGCCAATGCACAGTGACCTTTGTCTCCATGATTTGAGCCACCAGTGTTTAAGTCTCTGGTCTATAGAGCTTGAACAATTTGCAGTTTGACAAGCAGAGCCTCACTGAAGAACAATAACAACTATGAATAGTGTCCCAAAGGGATGGGCACTGAGATCATCAATCTGAGCAAGCATTTCTGTCAAACTCAAGAACCCATAAAAAATTTGAAACTGAAGTGGAGAGAGAAGCAAGAATGACTTATCTGCCTTATGCTGGGACAGTACCTGGAGAGATTAGTAGACTTCTATGGAAACATGGCATACAGTATGTTTTCTTCCCCTCAACAAAGATGCAAAGTAATCTTCTCAATGTTAAAGATGATCTAGGTCTCTGAAAGCTGTCATATTCCATGTGATTGTGGCATGTGTTACATGAGGCAGATGATTAGAACAGTCAAGGAGAGATGCAAAGGAATATCAGTGAGATACCCAATCAAAAGAACCAAGCAAATCATCCATTGCTGGGCACTGTCTTGAACATAATCTGAGATTAAATACACTCCTGGAAATGGAAAAAAGAACACATTGACACCGGTGTGTCAGACCCACCATACTTGCTCCGGACACTGCGAGAGGGCTGTACAAGCAATGATCACCATCACGGCACAGCGGACACACCAGGAACCGCGGTGTTGGCCGTCGAATGGCGCTAGCTGCGCAGCATTTGTGCACTGCCGCCGTCAGTGTCAGCCAGTTTGCCGTGGCATACGGAGCTCCATCGCAGTCTTTAACACTGGTAGCATGCTGCGACAGTGTGGACGTGAACCGTATGTGCAGTTGACGGACTTTGAGCGAGGGCGTATAGTGGGCATGCGGGAGGCCGGGTGGACGTACCGCCAAATTGCTCAACACGTGGGGCGTGAGGTCTCCACAGTAAATCGATGTTGTCACCAGTGGTCAGCGGAAGGTGCACGTGCCCGTCGACCTGGGACCGGACCGCAGCGACGCACGGATGCACGCCAAGACCGTAGGATCCTACGCAGTGCCGTAGGGGACCGCACCGCCACTTCCCAGCAAATTAGGGACACTGTTGCTCCTGGGGTATCGGCGAGGACCATTCGCAACCGTCTCCATGAAGCTGGGCTACGGTCCCGCACACTGTTAGGCCGTCTTCCGCTCATGCCCCAACATCGTGCAGCCCGCCTCCAGTGGTGTCGCGACAGGCGTGAATGGAGGGACGAATGGAGACGTGTCATCTTCAGCGATGAGAGTCGCTTCTGCCTTGGTGCCAATGATGGTCGTATGCGTGTTTGGCGCCATGCAGGTGAGCGCCACAATCAGGACTGCATACGACCGAGGCACACAGGGCCAACACCCGGCATCATGGTGTGGGGAGCAATCTCCTACACTGGCCGTACACCACTGGTGATCGTCGAGGGGACACTGAATAGTGCACGGTACATCCAAACTGTCATCGAACCCATTGTTCTACCATTCCTAGACCGGCAAGGGAACTTGCTGTTCCAACAGGACAATGCACGTCCGCATGTATCCCGTGCCACCCAACGTGCTCTAGAAGGTGTAAGTCAACTACCCTGGCCAGCAAGATCTCCAGATCTGTCCCCCATTGAGCATGTTTGGGACTGGATGAAGCGTCGTCTCACGCGGTCTGCATGCCCAGCACGAATGCTGGTCCAACTGAGGCGCCAGATGGAAATGGCATGGCAAGCCGTTCCACAGGACTACATCCAGCATCTCTACGATCGTCTCCATAGGAGAATAGCAGCCTGCATTGCTGCGAAAGGTGGATATACACTGTACTAGTGCCGACATTGTGCATGCTCTGTTGCCTGTGTCTATGTGCCTGTGGTTCTGTCAGTGTGATCATGTGATGTATCTGACCCCAGGAATGTGTCCATAAAGTTTCCTCTTCCTGGGACAATGAATTCACGGTGCTCTTATTTCAATTTCCAGGAGTGTATAAAGAGACTAGTTTCATGGTGCAAAAGCCAAGTTTCTGAGACAGTGTAATGAGGAGTCTGTTGGAAAACCTAATAAACTGGGATGGAGGTTTCAATTTAAATTAGGTTTGGCATGAAACACTCAGTTTATCTGCAATCTTGTTGACCACCATATGTATCATAGGTGGAGAACACTATGGAGTGTGTGTTTCAGAATATCAGTGAGGGCTATGAGAAACAATCATCTAGGGTGTAGTGGGTGTCAGGAGCTGAACTCATATCAGCTGTACATAGCAATGAGAGACCACAAGGAGTTAATTCTGCTTGGAGTTCAGGCAGTGACTACATATAATAGCATAGCAGAACCTTAAAAATACTGGGTCAGTCATTGAAATATTGCACAAAAAATGGAAATGATGACTCAGCTGAACATTGAAATACACAACCAATCCTTGCTTTTTCAGTTACATTGGACATGTCATGACAGTTTTTAATACGACTGAAAAACAGTTAAAATTGCTGTGAATCATTAAAGAAATCAGGAAGAACAAGCAAATACTTAGACAGCAATTTTCATCATACTTCCAAAACCATATTTTTAAGGTATCAATGTCAGAAAGGAATAAGTTTCCAGAATAGGTTCAAATCATGCAAAAGTATGTAATTTTTAAAGGATAACATTGCAAAAATATAGTATAAGTAAGTGAACCAAAAATGTTTCTATTGGATTATTTTTGGTCAAAACTTAAATGCTGGCCCTCATATTACTGCAATCTCTGTCAGCAGTTGGTGTTGGTTTGATGCACATTGTGTATGACAGAAGAGGTATCTTGATGAAATCACACCAAGATGATGCACAACATTGTGGCAAAAGTGTTCAAGTGGCAGACTACAAACTTTAAAAGAGAGATTTCATTGCTGATAAGAAGATAACCATCTTACCTGGGAATTCTAGCTGAAAATGCCATAAACAGAGGTCTTATTTTAAATGAGGCACTGGGAACCATAAGGTTTTGAAGTGTACCATTGTAGATTTTGAGTTAGTAACATGTATGCATGCTTCTGACATCTGTTGATCTTATGTTGAACCAGTTCTATATTTGCCATAGAGCCACATTGCATGTATGAACATTCATGAAAAGCTGTCTCACCAGTTTCTCTAATATTCAGTTCCGTATGGGAATGAAGTGCTAAACATAATTTTGTTGCTCTGTGCTGCTCTATTGTTATGTATGGCTGCAAACATAAAACTGTTCCAGTTTTCTCACCTGATGGTTGATGTCAAGTTGTACAGAAAGCAAGGCAACCTAAACCTTTTATAGTCTGTAAATGGACATAGAGTATTTCAGAAACTTTGAGAATGTTACTGACCTCAGTACAAAAACAAAATTTGATGTCCATAGTGATACTGTACATTTCAGGAATTTTACAATGAGGAAATCTTACACAGGTTGTTTAAAGTAACATATTCTTCGTTGGAGTACTGGGAGGCCACCATTTTTTGAAAGACATATCAAGGGAGATGACAGGTTGTTATTTCCCCACTGTTTGTAGATGCCATGCATAATCTGATGCCCTAATTACTTAGGTGAAAGGCAAATATCAACCTTGAAACACAAAGACTAAACAAAAGTACTAAATTCAGAACTACTAAATTTCACACCTGAAGTGAACAGGCAGCTTTATCTGAACCTCAAGTCACAGAATGTGCTAAAGAAAGATGATACTGAGGACCATGAAATGTTGGAACACATCTCCCTAGTTGTGTGTAAGTTACATTTAGTATCTGTTTTTTATGTTCTGATTTTACTTTCTGATTTATTGCAAACTTTACATCTGTCAAAAAGACACTATTGTCACTAGCCCATATATGAAAATGTTATAAATTATTATTAATCTAACATATTAATATTTTATTACATGCAGTTATTTTATTTTTCCCTAGGAAACATAAAACATTGACACTTATTTAGTTAGTTCGCTAGTTAAATGTTCCATGGATCACTTTGCATAATAGGTCATAATGATATGGAACAAGTCATTTTGTGTACACATCATAAATTAATTTGTATATAAGGTTACTTTCTGAACATTTAGAAGAGCATTTTTTACACACTACAATAACAGAAATTCTTCTATGGAATAGAAGGAGTTGTCAAGGAGAAACTTTCTCAGTTTGTTATCATATTTTATTTTGCTGTCTGTCAGACATATTATATAATTGGGTAAGTGATCAAAAATTTTTGTTGGAACATTGTGCACCCATTTTGTGCTAAAGACAACTTTAATGTGGACTAATGAACGTAATTTTTCCTTCTGGTATTGTAATTATGTACCTCATTGTTCGTTTTGAACTCTAGTGGATTATTTACTGCAAACTTCATGAGGTCTACAAGATGATTTTGGGTGAGCACCACGTATTATCCTTACAGCAAATTTTTATGTAATGAAGACTGTCTTTCTTAAAGATGACTTACCCAGAATGTTATACCATATGACATTACTGAATGAAGATGTGTAAAATATGTCAAATTACTGATTTGTCTCTCCCCAAGATTTGCAACAATTCTGAGCACCAACATGAATGAGCTAAGTTGTTTTAGAAGTTCCAAAACATGTTTTTTTTTGAATTTAAATTCTCATCAACATGGACCCCTAAGAATTTTGAAGTTCCCAACCTATTTATTATTTCCTCACTTTGTCACACTTATAATTGGTGTAGTACCTCTAGATGTGCAGAACTGAATATGTTGGGTCTTTTTAAAATTGAGGGTGAGACCATTCACAGAAAACCTGTCAATGACACTTTTAAGGACTTTTTTACAATTTATTCTGTTTCCATACATATGTGTAGGTTGATTACAATACAAGCATCATCTGCAAAATTAACTAATCCTGCTTGTTGTATACTACACGGAAGATCATTTACATATATGAGGAGCAGAAGTGGACCTCAGACTGAACCTTGGGGAGCCCCCATACATTATTTCTCCCCAGTCAGAATTATGTCCCTGGACTATATTGCTTGACTTAACTAAGTACAATTTTCTGAATTCTTCTGATTAAATATGTCATTATCCTTTCATCGATTATGCCATCAATCCCATAAAATGTCAATTTATCTAAGAGAATAGTGTGATTAACATAGGCAAGTGCCTTAAAGAGGTTGCAGAAAATACCAACTGGTGCCTTTTTGTTATTTAATGCTTGTAAAATCTGGTGAGTAAGTGTGTGAATGTCATTCTTAGAAGAGCAACCATTCTGAAAACCAAACTGTGATTTTCTGTGGATACTATGGTTGCTAAAGTGAGATACTATTTTAGAATATATTACCTTCTCAAAAATTTTGGAGAATGATGTCAGCAGGGATCCAGGTCAGTACTTCATTGATATCTCTTATCATATTTTTTATAGAAGGATTTAACAATGGTGTATTTCTGTCTCTCTGGAAAAATACCTTGAGCTGATGATCATTACATATTTTAGATAAGAGTGGGCTTCTTACATGGAACAAATTTTTAGTACTCTATTGGGAACACATCAAAACTGGATGAGATTTCACTTTTGAGAAAATGCAAAATTTCCTTAATTTCAGAAGGAGAAGTTTGTGATACATTCATGTGATTGGATTTTATGAAAGTTACATTTTCAACATACTGTTGTGATTTTGCTCTTGAACTGTTAGGCCCTATGCTTTCTACTATATTCAAGAAACGATCACTAAATGCATTTGCTACCTGTGACTCATCATTTATAGCCCTTCCATTAAGTTCAATAGTGATGTCTTGTTATGTGACAGACTGTCGTGTCTCTCATTTCTCTACATTCCATATAGCCTTAAGCCTGTTGTTGGAAGTACTGATTTCTGACACTTTGTGCATGTTCTTTGATTTTTTAATAAGCTTTCTTAGTAATTTTGAGTCGTTTTTGTAGTGTAGAACTACTGCAGGATTCCTACTTGTTCTTGCCAAAAGATACACTTCCTTTTTTCTTTCACAAGATACCTTAATCCCTCTAATGATCCATGGCTTTTTACATGGCTATTTAGTGTCCTTTCTGATTAGCTTATGCAGAAATCTATTTTGAAATAATGATATTAATTATCACGGAATAGATTAAAATTTATGTTAGCGTTTGGTTCATTATAAATTACATCCCACATCATCTCCTGTAAACTACTCTTAAAAACATTTGTCCTGTAGTCATTAATGATTTCCATTGGTGAAAGCTTTGAGCTCATCAAAGAAAACATTATCAGTTAAGGTACTACTGTCACTATCCACCCATGTTGGAAAGTTAATTATTGACACCAAACTGTGGGATCCAAATAAGGTTTCCAGATCATTTTTCCTATCAGAATGTCTTGTCAAATCTACACTGAAGTCACCACAGACTATTAACTGTTTGCTGCTGTCTGACAGATAGCACAGTAAGGAATCCAGAATCCTCATAAATAGTTCACAATTTCCCAGTGGGGATCTATATACAGTTTCAATTAAAAGTGAACTATTTTTCAGCATTAATTCACAAACAGATGCTTCTATCTGACCATTACAAAATCTACTAGTCTCAATGTTTTTGGACTTGGGTTCTGTCTTAATGTATGTAACAGCTCATTTTCCCATGTTATTTCTGCATGGATAAGCTGCAACAGTACAATCTTTTATATGTAACTTATTTAACCCTGTGGTTATATGGTGCTCAGGCATGCACAGGATGTGTATCTTTTCAGAGCTCTCTGAATTTTCCAATCAGATTAGAAATACTCCTGTCTTCTCACTGAGTCCTCTAATATTTTGATGAAATAAGCTGACCTTACTTTTCTGTGTATTATTAAGCATTTTGTGGGGTTCTTCTGTTATTTTCACTTCTTTCAAAACAGGGTGCCTGAATCCTGATTCTTACCTAAAAAGGTGCCCCTCTGACATCAGTAACCACAGGGATCTTGCTGTGTGCAATGGCAGCCCCTCTATATTATCTGCAAGAAGCTCATCCAACCTATTTTTCCCTTTCTTATTCAGGTGCAGGCCATGTCTAGTGTATTCCCATCTCCAAATTGCATCAATTGGCACTGTACTCATATGAGATTTCATTTCAGTCAGCAGCAGCCTGCTCAGCTCAGTGTTCACACAGCTCACAGTAGTGTTTACGCAGCCCTTGTCATAGCACTGCAGAACCTCCACAAAACTCACATTTGTGTGAGTAGTTGTTACTCCTATTTCATCACTCCTAATGCTGTAATTACTGTTCTCAGCCAGGCTCCACCAACTTTAATAACCTGACCCTCTCTGTTAAAACCTTTACACAAACTCCATGTGTCCACTGTCACCTGGCTAAGGCTAGCACCTGGCTTCACAATACTTGTGACCTGGTGCCCTGTCCCTAATGTGTTCTGTACCATCTGGCCTACAACATTCCCATGTCTATTACCTAGCAGCAAGACTCTTTTCATCTTATTTTCTTACAGTACTGACCTGCATTGAGTTTCTTTGCTAGAAGTCTGAGGCCTACAGCTGCATGAGGCTCTTCCTCTCGTACTTTAGGTAACAAGTAAAATCTGTTCAATATTGTTAGCTCAAATGTAGATGAAGTTGAAGAGCTGTTCTTCTTTTGCCCAGTGCTTGTTACCTTTACCCAGTTCCCAACATCTTTTCCCCCTTCAACCTGTCTAATTCGAATTTTATGTAAATTCAGGCCGAAGGGCACAAATCTTTGCCTCCTGCTCAGAGATTCTCTTGTCTTTTTTGCAAAGGCTACAGTTCTATCAGAGAGCCATGTTGTATTCCCCATTCAGTTCCCCACTATCGTCACTCCAGCAAAATTCCAACCCACAGTGTACACATACCACTTGCTTTCACTGCCCTTTGGTAGCATCCACACACCTAAAATTAGAATTAAAAAAACAGTTCAAACCTTTGAGTCTTGTAGTTTGCCAATAAATTTGATTTTCACAAAAAACTATATTTCTCCAAACTTTGTGTCTATGCTTTGGGACCTTGTGCTTAATGGTGTCTCAAATGTTTCTTAATTTTCAGAGTTTTCTGATGCAGTGTGTAGAAAATTTCTGAGAGTATCTGCATTGTTGTTTTTCATTATTATTATTATTATTATTATATGCCATTTGGCCAGATGAATCTAGAAAATCTAAATTATTCAACTACTAGCACTACTAGCTGAGTACCCAGCATTGCCTGTGTGTGTATTTATTCCAGTTTTATTAGTCTATCTCCTTTTCCTTTTCTCTGTTCATCATGCCCAACTCTGCCCATCTACTACTCCTGTCTCTCTCCCTGTCCAGCTGCTGCTCCCTTCTCTCAGTCTATCTGCTCCACCTCCCTCTCTCTCTCCATCTGCTCCTCCTCCCTCTCTCAGTTCATCTGCTACTCCCCTCCCTCTCTGTCCATCTGCTACTCCCTTCTCCCCCTCTCTCTCCCTCTCTGTCCATCTGCTCCTCTCCCCATTCTCTGTCAATCTGGTCCTCCCCTCTCTGTCCATCTGCTCCTCCCCCCGCCCCCTCTGTCCATCTGCTCCTCCTCCATATTTGTGTCTATATACTCCTTCCCCCTATAGCTGTCCATCTCTTCCTCCCTCTTTTCTCTTCATGTTATCACCCCTACCCCAGTCTGAGGCTGCTGGTTCTTACCATCACAGTATTTCTTTCCAGATAGTAAGTCATATGAGTACAAAATTTGGTTGAAACTGAGTAGAGTTGTGCTTTGCCCACATATGCACATCCCATGTATTTCATATGTATTTAATATACCTCACACATATTTGTACAGATATTTCATATGTATTTCTAGTGAAGTTCACCTTACAGTTTTGTTTTCATGAAGCTCATTGTTTACGACATCATATACACTGAATTGTGTCAAACAAAGATATAAATTTGCAGGTGCATTCATTGGTATATGTCATTACATCATGTTTCAAATGGCAGTTTTATTACATGAACAACAAAAATGATTTGATAAACTTTTTTCTTTTTATTGCTTTGTGGGGGTAGTGAGCAAGAAAAGGTTTCATAAAGTCTTGAAATTATGTATAAAGTTGGTAGCAAATCACTAAGTGCTCTTATTCTGAAATACTGGATGGAGGAAGTCTGAATATTCATGCATTGTGAGCTGCACTAATTTTTAGTAGCACCCCAACCCTTTGACTGGTAAGTGGTTCTTACCTCCATAGCTCTGCTGGGCTATGGTCACCAACTGGAGCAAACCTGTACAAACTCAAGGAGCTATCAAGGGCTTCCTTGGGAGAAGATTGAGAGATACATTTTTTTAACCTGGGCTTTGAATCTATGAACCAGCTGCTCTGCCTCACCATTTGAGTGGGGATGAAATGGAGGGGTCATAACGTGTTGCATGCCACTCTTTGTACAAAAATCTTCAAAATCTTGAGACAAAAACTGTGTCCATCACAACTGGATACAGCAATCCTTCTAAGGAAAAGATTGTCATTTGGTTAGGTGTTGACAATACAAACCTGCTACACTGGGTCCTCAGCCTCCCTTATGTTTACTTGCATGTTGTATGCTTACCCATGAGACCGTATATTGATGTGCTCTATAGTATGAGACTTTGTACTCTAGTATACTTCATTCATTGTTATTGTGGATCTCTTCATGTGGTTTTACTTCTGATATTGTGTTTGTACAATGTTACAACAGATCTGATAGCTGGGAACCTATTTTTAGATTTAGTTTAATGTTAATCATTTCACTTGTTCAGAATGCTCCAGTTAACTTTTGTTTTAAATTATTTTTGAAGGTCATATGTTAAATAAAGGCTTTGAAGATAATAACTGTTGCTACAGATATTTCTGCACATTAATGTATTATCACTGTTTTTACAGGAGCTGGTCTTCAGTTTTTAAAAACTAATAGAACTTGTTTTAAATACCGAGAGAAGTAATCAAGAATTTCTTACAGAAGAAAAAAGTCATGGATCAGGACCAGATGATGATTTTCAGCTGATCCAGAAAAATACAGATATAGCTTATCTTATGGTATCTACTGCTAGAAAAACAGGACAGAGGCGGTGCTATGATCTTTGTAGTAGTGTAGAGATGGATGGAGTGAAACTTCAAAGGTAGTCAAAGGATTTATTGAAAGGTTAAGTGCAGATAATTGATTGTTTATTTCTGTTTCTTGAAGTAATTCATGCTACAGGTTTTTGTGCTAGTTTATATAGGCAGATTATTATTATTATTACATTGTAACAAGTTTGTTGGAACTCAGTACTCGTGGAACATGAAAGTGAGTATTTGAATTCTTGTGCAGGAGATAGCTATTGAACTGAAACTGACAAATGGTTATAGAACTTGTTGAAACAGATTTATCCTCAGAAGTGATAATAATGTTTCCGCAGATATTTATCTTGAGAAGTTTTAATAGTGTTTTACCACAAAAACCATGTAATCTTCTGACAGCAGCAGCATACAAAAGAATGTGATACTTGGATGTGAATTGTTTTACTTTAGATCAATGCACTTAGATTGACCATTGTGACAGGGATTCTATAATATTTTACAATGTAAGGATGTGTTAGGTTTTGTGGAAGGTGATGAGAACAAGGATTAAGTTTTTATGCAATAAAACATTTTTTTTACATTTTTTACTGTCACTTCAGTCTATATTTGTCCCTGAACTATTTGAGGTACATAAACTAATTTCTTTTAAGAATGTAAATGAAAAATCTCATAATACTGCCATAACATTATTTAAAGTAGGGATCTATGATGACAGATATTTACAGAATATTGATGGAAGGAGTCTAAAAATGGATGTTTCAATATCAATACTGAAGTCCTTTTAATATTGTGCCATTGATGGCAATGACAAAATATTGATCTCTGATACTGACAAAAAAATTCAGGCCACTTGTTACTGTTGTCAATAATTTTTTCGTCATTTAGACAAATCTCTTTCTGAACGTGTTTTGTAATGACAGAAGTGCTATGCTTAATAGGGCAGAAATAGTGTATGGAAGAAAATATGCAGAATGTGGTTGCAAAAAAAAAATCTGCTGAAAATACTGACAGCCTGCCTGAGGTGACTACCGCTGTGAAAAGGATAGTAACATGGGTTGAATAAAATGATGTAACAAGTGATCAGCTAAGAAAAGAATCAGATCTCAGACTAATTTAAGAAGCATATGCTAGACGCAACTTAATGTTCTACATGATGGAGAAATTTTTGAAACTGAAGCCAATGATTAACTGTATCATTAATAGCCATGTTAGAGCACTACCCGTGCTAACAACCAAAGATGTAGATCTGGCAGGTAGTTGTGACATTCTCCAACCTACAGAAGTGGTTGCACATGGAATTTGTGTAGAGAAGTATGAAGCAATAAAGTAATCTTAACAACTAGTATGTTGAAAATCAAAATATCTGTCATGCGACTGATACAGACTATTGGAGAGAATATGTAGAGTAATAACATACCAGAAATCAAAAAGCACTTACTACCAGCTGAACATATTTTCCATATCAGTGCTGCTTGATCCGATATTGAAGAACATATAAAATGACAGAAAAAAAATTGCGCCACCAAGGAGGAGTTGTGTGACATAAATGAAAATTGATAGGTGTATTTCTACATCTGAAAGAGGATTTTTATTCAAATTTTAAACCAGTCACATAAACGTGGCACTAGTAGCATCACCATGTGGGTACAAATCAGATTTGTTTTAAATACATGCTGTGACAGTTGTGAGCATTAGTTACCTTTAAGATTGGATGTGGTGAGTTGATGTAAGTCAAGACTGCCTTTAACATGACAAAGATGTCATTATCAACACCTCACTGAGTTTGAATGTGGTTGTGTAATAGGGCTATGAGAAGCTGGGTGTTCCTTCTACTATATTTTGGAAAGACTTGATAGGAATGTAGCCACTTTACATGACTGCTGGCAGTGGTGGTCTCCAGAATGTACAGTCACAAGGAGACTGGGCTCCATATGGCCACCTGACGCTACAGAGAGGGAAGGTTATTGCGTTCAGCATATGGCTCTTGTGCATTGTACTGCACAACAAACTGTTATGAATCAGTTACTTCAAGGACCGCCATGAGCAAGACACCTTGTAGCATGCATTCCATTGATCCCAAGCCATTTGCAACTTCACTGATGTCAAGCAAGAGCTCATTGGAGGGCAGGGTAAAGGGCTGTTGTGTTTTCTGGTGAAAGCTATTTCTGCCTTGATGCCAGTGATTTCTGTGTGGCAGTTAGAAAGAGGCCAGTTGAGAGCCTGAAACAAATCTGTCTGTGTGCTAGACACATTGGACCTGCACCAAGAGTTATGGTCTGGGGTGCAATTTTGTATAACAGAAGGTGCACTCTTGTCTTCATCCCATATGTCCTGACTCCACATTTGTATGTCAGTCTGGTGAGCCAAACTGTTGTGTGGCCACTCATACCGGCCGCGGTGGCCGTGCGGCTCTAGGCGCTGCAGTCTGGAACCACGGGACTCCTACGGTTGCAGGTTCGAATCCTGCCTCGGGTATGGATGTGTGTGATGTCCTTAGGTTAGTTAGGTTTAAGTAGTTGTAAGTTCTAGGGGACTGATGACCTAAGATGTCAAGTCCCATAGTGCTCAGAGCCATTTGAACCAGCCATTCATGAATAGTATTCCAGGTGGTGTTTTCCAACAGGTAACACACTGCTGTTGTAATCCAACATGCTCTACAGTGTGTTGACATGTTACTTTGGCGTACTTGATTATCAGATTTGTCTCCAATCAAGCACATATAGGACGTTATCAGATTATAAATCCAGTTTCATCAATAAAACAGCATAATTCGTCCAAGTGCAACAGGCATGGAATTCCATCCCATAAACTGACAGCCAGCACCTCTAAAACACATTGCATGCAGATTTGCAAGCTTGCATTCAACATTCTGGTGCCCACTCAAGTTATTAATGTACCAACATTTCACATTTGCAGTGGTTTATCTCACCCTTATGTTAACCTATGTTCTTGCAATGTTAATCACTTAAATATATTACCTAGACAAATTAATTCCCAAATTTTCATTATTCTACATTAATTATTTTTAGTGCTGCAACTTTTTACCTGTCAGTGTATTTTGGAGATGCTTCAGCATATTGAAAGACAATCAAAATTATTAATAAAAAATAATTTGCAAACTGAAACTGAAATGAACCCTCCATCACAGTTTAGTTAATATCTGAAATAGCCTTCTAGATCTTATACTAGATCTGTACAACTTATACAAAGATATAAAACTGTGTTGAAGTATTTGAGCTCTGTAGCCACACTGCCTGCTTCTGAAATACTGTTTGCAAGAGTGTGATATTCTCTCTGTCAACGCACGAGACTGAAGGGCGAAACTTCTCTGAAAAAAGTTATTTGTACAGTCTGTATACAATATGTTGTACAGTGTGTAAATATTGCTGTCTTTATTGATTAACTCTTTCCACTCCAGTGCCAAGTGGTGCTCAACATTGTGAATTTTGTTTTCCACTCCAATGTCAAGTCTCATTCAACAATATTTTTCGTAGCTCTCTCATGATCCATTCTTGAATCTGACTGTATCGGGCATCAATACTGCATAGTGCTGTCATCCAGGAAAGTCTGTGTTAACTCGGTGTCAAAATGTAGCAGTTGTGTTGAGTGAAAGGCTGTAAGAATTATGTTCAAGTTAGTAAGCACAAAAGGGCTAGTTTGTCATGCACATTTCTTTCCGAGGAAGAGACTGTAGGGATTTGTGAGGAATGCCTAAGGGAAAACAAGAGTGACAATGATGTGCATGACAATGATTTTGATTATGACAGTGATTCATTAGTAAAAAATTAAAGTGAAGTGACAATGGAAACACTCCAGCCTGAAGAGTTTCAAAAATATCACACAAGGAAAAGTTTTGTATTGTAAAGCTTATGTAAATATAATTGAATGAAAGGGAACTTTTTGATTTAATATATATGATAATTGTTGGTTAGTTGCTTCATTATTTCCACAAAGAGACTTGTCCAGTACTGTGTGGATTTAAATAAAAGAGCTGGAGATGCTGAAGAATTGCGCAATTTTGGCGCAGACACTATGCTCTCCCAACTTGAGTGCCTATGCATGAGAAGATGTTGCCCACTGACAGGGATCAGTGAACAGCACTCAGATGTGATGTCAGCACTGTGCGTGCAATGCTACCAGCGAGTGAGGTGTTTTACACAAACATTTAATCCATTTGTGGAACACGAATTTTTAATCTGTAAATGTTGAATATATTTTGATGTTGGACACTATGCTGCTGCAAGATGCAAAATGTTTTTTAGAGATGCAACATGAAGCTGGGCAGATTCGATGTTTTAATCCTCTTCATGCTAGATGAGTTCACAACAAAATACTAACCCAAACATACACATGACTGCAACAAAATTCCTGTGTAACTTGGGAAATTCTTCTACATGTGGATCACAATATACTGTAACAATATGAGAAAGGATTAATAGCTACTCAGCACATAGAGGAGGCGCAGAGTGGCCGAAAGGCACATTGAAAGAAAACTGCTTGGTATTATCAGCTATCAGACGAAGTCCTTAATCAGATGTAGATGAAACATACACACATTCTAACATGCAGAACACACACACTGTCTACTGTCATCTCCAGGCGCTAAGACCTGACTGTGACTGTGGTGAGCAGCAAACTCTTAGGTGGGTTGTGGATGTACAGAAGAGGTGTGGTACAGGAAGCGGAAGGATAGCAGTTTAGGTGCTGGGAAGACACTGTAGTGTTGCCTGTGGGAGTCTGCATGGACATGGCATGCATAGGAGTGTTTTTAGACTGAACAATAGTAAAATAAAAGATCTGTATGTTAAGGTATCCTTGAATCTTGTTTACTTGTTTCATTGAGTTGTTAATAATGTTACTGTTCCCCTTTGTTACTAAAGGCATATTCAATAATGTAGTGACTTACATGCGGGTCTATGTTTACTGTTCAAACTATGAAAACATTATGTTACAGTATTTATTTATTTGTCCATGTAAATCTCTTTTTCAGTACATATATGGTACACAGGATATTGGACAGAAAACCTTTTTAGCTATTGATTTTTCAAATGTCAAACATACATTATTTAAATTTTTATGACAAATTGGATCTGTACAGTTAATAATTACAAATTTTTGAAATATTGTATATTTATAACTTATTTCTACAGTTAAAGACACAAATTACATTTTTTCTTGCATAAGATAGTGTGAGATTTAATAGTAGCAGTTTTTCAGAAGGTAGGATGTCACAGACTTTTTAAAGCTTTCTAGTTCAGGAAGAGATTTTATACGTCTTGGTAATCTGTTGTAAAGTTTTGTTCCTGCATGATATACACCTTTTTGGCATAATGTGGTGTTACAATGATTAACATGTATGTCACTGTCTGACCTGGTACTGTAATCATGGACACTTTTGTTTTGAGGAAAAAGGCTTTTTTTCTCAGTTTTTTTTTTTGACATGCGTGACTACTTCCAGTATATAAATGCAGGGAAGGGGTAGGATCTTTAAAGAAAGGGTTGCATGGTTTTCTGCTGCTCACTTGTTTCATTATTCTTATAATTGCCTTTTGTTTCCTGAAAACTGTTATGGCCTGGTGTACGTTTCCCCAAAAAATGATACCGTACTTCCGTATTGAATGTACACAAGCAAAGTATACAGCCCTAACTGTTTCTGAACTAGTATTGTTGTAGAGAATTCTTACTACATAGCTCATTTTTGATAGTTTTGAATTTAGGGCTGTGATATGAGTGCTCCAGTTATGATTTTCCTGGATATGAATCCCAAGAAATAGTTTCATTGACAGCGTTAATGTTTTGGTTATCTATACATATTACAGGTTGTGCCAGGTTTTTATTTTGATCAGTGTGGAAATTCATGAGTATCATTCCCTTCAATCAATGGAGTGGTGTCATCTGCAAACAGTACTGGTTCAGAATCCCTAATGTGTGATGGGAAATCATTAATGTAGACCAAAAAAAGAAAGGGACCTAAAATGGAGCCCTGTGGAACACCATGACTTAGTGCACATGGTTCTGAAAGGTGTACCTGGAGTTCATTTCATTCCATGTACTTAATTTCAGTTACCTGAGAGCAATATTCCAAATATGATTTAACCCACTGATTTGGCACACCTCTTAGACCATACCATTGAAGCTTCCTCAGGAGTACAGAATGATCAATCACATCAAAAGCTTTTGTTAGGTCCAAGATTAAACCTGAGATATTTCTGTGGTTGTCCACTGCATTTAAGACATGGTTTATCAGATTGAAAGTGGCAGTTTCAATTGATTGCTGTGGTCTGAAGCCATGTTGACATCCAGAAATAATATTATTCTTGGCAAAGAATGTAATTAGTTTTGAAAGGAACACTTTTTCAACACTTTTCGAAAACCCTGACAATAGAGACACAGGCCTATAGTTACCCAAACATTGATGATCACCTTTTGTTATATAGGGGTATTACTTTTGCCATTTTCAGTTGCTTATTTACAATAAATGTGAGTAAAAAAGAATTTGCTTCAGGTAAGTGTAAATATGACTGTCATTGCATAAATAATGCAGAAAATGGACAATAAAAACTACATTTATACCTAAAGACTGATATTAGTCTTTAAGTTAAAACATGATGAAGTTTTTTGTATGCTTCAGCTGTTAGGAGTGGGACTGAAGAATGTAATTGTGAACTGGAAACTATAGTAAGCATGGCAGTTTCAGACACAAAAGCAGCATGGTAGAAACAATACAGTTTCTTTGAGGAGTCACTTCACCAGGCATCAGAAAAATTCAACAGCTTGAGAAACAACATCAAGATCATATTCAGCTGTCAGTAAAAAGTAATAAAATTTAATCTATAGCCCAGCAATTATTTTCATGCTGCATGCATTGTCTCAAGGCAATTTTGTGACAATTACCTGCTTTTAGAATAATCCTTCTCAGTAATGGTCATATTATCTTACTGATACATAGCAGACTAACACAGTTCAGTTTCTGATACAGAGATCAGAGAATATGGGGAAAATCTTACCCATTACTTTATACCAGATATCAGGGGTGCCTACATGTGTTTAGTCAGTCATTTAGCTCAGAGGTAGTGCAATGTCTAAGAGTTGGGTGACAGTTTAATCTAGTTTACATGCCTGTTGACCACTAAAAATGAACTATACTGTGAGTGGTTACTTTAAAATCAATTTTTTGTATTCCTTCTAGATATTTTATTCAGCACAGCTGTGAATATCCAGCTTAATAAGGATCTGGGATTGCATATATAACTTTAAAACAATGGTAATCCGAAACTCTTTTCTACAGGGAACTATTTGAAGTATTTACAAAGTACGCTACATGTCACATTTGGAAGCCCACTGCATTAATCAGATGTTACCACAAACCAACAACGTATTTACAAAATTCTTCATAAAATACAACTTTTGTATCTCTTGCTTTCTTTTAATTTATGGGAAATCCTCTGCCTTTTTCTGTTTTTCACCAACATTTTTCTTTTCCAAATTTTGTCCTACATACTCTAATAACAGATGATTTAATATCGGTGTCTTGGTATGCGTGTTAATGGCTTCCATGATCACCTCATCTTCATTACCTTCTTCTATCAAGCTCATGTTGTTCTCTATATTGATGTCACTTAGCTACTTAAATTCAGATTCCAATGCATCATTACTTAACCAAAGTCTGATTTTTTGTTACTTGTATCAACAGAACCAGAAATTTATATTCCTAAATGAAAATATTAGTTACAACTGTAATTAAATATTTAATGTATTATTTTTGTTTGCCAAAATGTGGATGGACAATCCACATCCAGATAATCAGGAGCTTGCTGTAATTGTCTGTTTCCAGTGATTACCACTTGTGTGGCATTAATCTTTCTGGCCTGTAATTATTTGAAACTGTGTGAAGACTTCTTGAAAACTACAATCACCATTGCTTCTTTCTACACTTGTGCAATGCTTCATTCCTCCAGCTGTCTACAATAAACTATTGTTTAAAGGAAATAAAGTTTATCTGTGATATATATATACAGTCAATGCAGAACTAGTCACCTTTTGTCTGTTGAGGGAACTGAGTGGACTTTCTTTTCCATGATCAGTTACCCCACTATTTTGCCATTACCACATTAATGTGATGTTGAATGGGAGGAACTTTAAGTTTACTACTGTGAAACATTGGTGGACACACTGCATGTATGCTTGTTGACAGTTATAGCTGAAGCTGGACACAAATGTTACGTTAGTAATAGATTTCATGATCATTTCATGTGATTGATAATACGAGTAAAAAAGCACACACACACACACACACACACACACACACACACACACACACACACACCCTTACATTAATGCCAAGATGACTGTTTTAAAAAAGTAACAACTGATTTCCTTCCCCATTCTTGTCTGTGAGCTAGCTCTCCATCATTACTGACCTCATCGTTGACAAAATGTGAGGCTCTATTTTTCCTCCTCACTTCAGCTTTCACTATTTTCATCATTGCGCTGTGCTGTCTATCTAGTAAATAAACAATATTATTATTTAGTGATTTATTTGGAACTGTACATTAACTGTTTGCACAAAACAAACGCATAAGCTACCCACATTTAGTAAGTATAGCATGGCCTTATTACTTGTGTTTTATTGTACATCTGTTTATTTGATTTCAACCTTCATCATAATAGTTAAGTACTTCAGGCTCATTCAGCTGACAGTCATGTCTTAGTAGTCCCATTCTCAGGTCTTCTATGACTCGGTCAGGGAAGTAACAGTTAAAAAATGCAACAATGTTTAGACAAGGGTAGCAAAACCTGAACAAGTAATTACTGCAGAAAATCAGTAACATATCATACACTTGTGGTTCATTGATCAATTAATTCATATAATTTGTGTATGGTTTCCCAAGAAATTTTTAATTTGTTCTCATTCAGTGATTCAATTTGTTGTGTCATATTACTGTGAGACAATCTGTTTCATATTATCTATAGTAGAACTGATAATAGTAACATCAGTTAGGCCTTTGAGAATGCAGGGGAGCAACTGAAACTCAATTGCATGTTTATCAAAATTTCTGTGAGCAGATAAAGCAATGTGAGCTTGAACAGTGTCTTCATGTAAGACTGTCTTTTTTAGAGAACACTACTGATACCATAAACTGCCTCTGATAAGCAAAAGTGTGGTTACAAAAATTATGGACATTATTCATTCATGGAGAATATCTTTATGACTGCCAGTATTGTGACAGCCACATAATTGGTTCATACTGCACACAGCTGGAACCACTAGTCTTGCTAATATGTTCCTGGTAAATAATTAAAAACAATTGTGTATCACTCAGTGAGAAATGTTCATTGTGTAATGGTAGTAAGTGTAAAAACAAGTAGAACACAGGGATTAACATCTGACATCATTATAGTCTGCTCAGAACTACTTTAGGATTGACAGTTTGACAGAAACACTTAAAACTGTAAAGCAGCATTGCCAAGTCGCACACAAAACACATGCATAATCTTACATTTAATTCAACTTGCTCAAACTCACAAACTATTAAGTATACAAAGATAGTACTAGCATCAATGTCTTTTGGAAGACCTGCACTATGTTTCCAGTTCAGTTTTATCTGCTGCAATGAACTTTGAAGATGACATTTGGGAAGTTGAGAAAAATGATTTTCCTTGAATTTCTGAATTTCCAGCATGTGGAAAAGTTTTTGATGTTGAATTTAGGTGAACACGTTATGCAAATGAATTTTTGCTTGTATTTTTATCTCCTCTAGACTATCTCTAAAATGAGATAATTTGGGATAAATGAGGCACATGATGCTGCACTTGCACATCCAAACCTCAGTGATTGCCTTTTCATTGTGAGAAACAGTGTGCTACGTTTATTGTCAACCTCTTACATTTCTTTTTCAAACTTTCTACTTATTTGTAACACAACAAAATAATTGTACGTGTTTCTTGTGGTGAGAAAACTTACTGGTATGGAAGGAAGAATAATAGCGATAACAAAATACTCTACCTCAGTATTGCAATAAATGCAATGTAAACAGTGACAGTGTCACTTCAACATAGTGTGATACTGATGAGAGTAATGTTGGTAGAATTTTTCCATTCTTATCACAAAAAGAATTCAGAGGAGGATTCAGATGAATGCATAGTGTGTACAGCTTATGTACATGGATAGCAAAATTACCTCTTTGAAAGTTTTGACCATTAATAAGAAGACTGTTATCAGCAATTGAGGCCAAAGGAAGTTCATCTGTTTTCATCACACAAAATTTTTTATTTGCAGTAGGGAATGAGTTCCTAAGATGAGCTTCAGTTGGACTCAGTTGCTAATAACAGCCTTGTGGTTGCTCCTGATGTTATATCATGAATCATGCATGCCAAAGTATCTTGCAGCTGCATATGCAAGTTTCAGTAGAACAGTTTCCAGGTAATCATATCCTGATGTTGTATGGGGGGGGATTGGCACTCTCCACTCAATATATTATTAAAATAACTTCTACATATGATTTAGGGTTATAATTTTAAATCCTTTTTTTACAAATGTTATAAATACAGTATGCAGCAGTCGTTTGATGAAATAAAATCATATTTCCCACCTGTGATACTTACACAATGGAGACATATCTTCTGTAATCATCCACTGACTGTACATTTCCTACAGGTTGCTTTTTCGTTCACTTCTCATCTGTTCTTGCTCATTTTTAGTACAGTCAGTGTCTTTTCACTGCCATCCCCAAGAACGTGCCTTCCTGATGACTCCCTATGCCTCCTCATTTTACCATATTTTTATTAGGCCTATGTCATTGTTTACTCTGTTTGTCTCTTCCGTACAAATTTAGTAATTGATTTTAAGCTAAATTACTGATGAGCTAGAGACTTGAAATTTTAAACATAGCTCAGTAGTGGATGACAGTTGAATATTAACTCACTTTCTTGTCTGGTGTGTGACGGAGGTTCCTTTGTGTACCACTACCATTTCCCTCTTTTCATGTTCACCATAGATAAGTTATATGTAGCATGAAGCAATATATTGGCTGAGGCAAGTGAAGAGGAACTAAAATAAACCTGAAATTTACAATGTTTCTGTTGTAATATTATCGAAATGTTGGAAATCAGCTGAAAAATTTCATATGCATATGATTAAAAACACAAACTAATTATTAAAATAAAAGTGAATGTTTAAGATACCACATTTTTAAATTGGTCTAAAAAGTATAAAATAATTTCTCCTAGCACCATACACATTCCTAACCCCATACACACAGTACTGAAAATTCGTGAGTGTGAACTTTTAATAGCTATGAAGCTACTGTGTATGCAATACGTAACTGATCCATCAATGATGCATGAATCGTTTTCATCTCCTTACTATTACACTGCTTGCTAATTGATGCACGAGTATTTCACCGACTTACTGTTATCCGTTTGTCACATTCCATGTTGTTCATTTTAAATCTTGAAAATATTGTCATTGCTACTAAAAATCACTCACAAATTTCCAGGACTATCTGTATGGGGTTAGGACTCTGTATGGGATTAGGAGAAATTGTTTTGTACTTCTTAGTCTCATTTAAATATGAGGTTTATTAAAAATTCATTTTCATTTAAATAATTTCCAATCTTATGCCTTGCAGCTATGTCATGGCACTCTTGTTCTGGCTTTGGATAATTTCCCGTGAAAACAGTGCAAATCACTATTTAACAATAGCTCCTTCACACGTTCCTCAATTATGCTGGTTGGAGCAACCAATGGTTCCAAAAAGTAGCATTTATGTGACATTTTGTGTATAATTATACCTAAAATGGCTTGGTAAGTTGGTCTTTGGTTGTGCAAATGTACCTTCTGTTAGTTTTGTAATGCCTTTTGACAGTATTCAGAATTCCTAACCTATTTTTGTGAATTTTTGCTTCCACCTCTTAGTTTTTCTTCATTGTAAGTGTGCACCCACTTTTGCCATTAATTTCGTGATTAAATTTTCTGATTGTGTGTGTGACAGTATTCAGGGTGATGCTAAATTTTTGAAAGACTTAAATATTGACTGGACTTAAGACAACTAAAAGAGTTGTTATAGATTAAAGTAAATTTAAAATGTGAAGTATTCCAGCTAAACCCAGAGCTTCCTTTGACTATTTTCATTTAAATGCGAGAGAATAATCAAATTATTTGCCCCTATTTGTTTGTGAATGACAGATATGGTATAACAGTATATACCTTGGAAAGAGAGCATTCATCTACCAAAGCCTTGTTTCCATCTGATGAAATATTTACAAATTTTCATGTAAATCACACTCTGTCCATTGCCCAAAATAAAACAATTTTCACAGTCTCTTAAAGAATTCACTGTGTAATAACAGATAGCCTATCAACAGAAGTTACTTTGAAACTTCCTGGTAGATTAAAACTGTGTGCCGGACCGAGACTCGAACTCAGGACTTTTGCTTTTCACGGGCAAATGCTCTATCAACTGAGTTACCCAGGCATGACTCATGCCCCATCCTCACAGCTTTACTTCTGCCAGTACCTTGTCTCCTACCATCCAAACTTTACAGAAGCTCTCCTGTGAACCTTGCAGAACTAGCACTCCTGAAAGAAAGGATATTGCGGAAATATGGCTTAGCCACAGCCTGGGGGATGTTTCCAGACTGAGATTTTCACTCTGCAGTGGAGTGTGCGCTCATATGAAACTTCCTGGCAAATTAAAACTGTGTGCTGGACCGAGACTCGAAGACAGGGGTGTGAGTCGTGCTTGGGTAGCTCAGTTGGTAGAGCACTTGCCTGCGAAAGGCAGAGGTCCTGAGTTCGAGTCTCGGTCCGGCAGTTCCAGTTCACTGTGATGTATTCACCTATTTTGACAATCTCCTGACGAA
This sequence comes from Schistocerca piceifrons, assembly GCF_021461385.2. Classification (NCBI taxonomy): domain Eukaryota; kingdom Metazoa; phylum Arthropoda; class Insecta; order Orthoptera; family Acrididae; genus Schistocerca; species Schistocerca piceifrons. The sequence continues at coordinate 416,818,214 of NC_060149.1, read as the reverse complement.
TGATTAGAGTAATGAGTAGGGCCGATTATATTAAGATATTTTATGATTTCTGTGTTATACTTTCTGACGTGTTCCACACCCACGAGAATTATCTCATTTTTGGGGATTTCGGCAGTGGCTTGCAGATCGTCGGTGGGGAATCCCATGGGTAGGTGCAGTGCCCTTCTGAGGGCGTGGTTCTGCAGCCTCTGGAGTTTGTCCAGGTGCTGCTTTGCCACGTATCCCCAGACCGGGCACGCATACTCCATTACTGGCTGTATAAGGGCATGATAGACGTTTAGTCCTACAGAGCAGGCTAGGGAGCTGGTTGTGTTGAAGACTGGGTATAGGATGGACATTCTGGCGCAGACCTTCCTGTGAATCTTGTCTATATGGGGTTTCCACATTAGTCTCGAGTCCAAGGTTACACTGAGGTACTTGGCAGATCTGCGCCAGGGGAGTCGGGATCCACGTAGGTGCAGGTGAAGGGGGGGGGGAGGGGCGTTGAGGGGGTCCACGTCTCCTGAGCCTCCGGGTGATCAGCATACCCTGTGTCTTTTCAGGATTGATGGTGATGAGCCAGCGACGGGCCCAGGTTTCTGTGTTATGTAAAACCCTTTCTAGCCTTCGAATGACCAGGTCCTTATTCGCATTATGAGTGTAAAAGGCGGAGTCGTCAGCGTACTGTGCGGTGTGCACCAGGGGGGCTGTGGGAGTGTCCACAGTGTACAGACTGTACAAAACGGGCCCCAAGACTGATCCCTGTGGCACCCCAGTACGAATACGCCTTGTATAGTAGCCCTTTATGCCATACTGAGTCGAAGGCTTTGGCTACATCAAGTAGCACTATCCTGCAGTAGCCTCTGTGGTTGAAGCCCTCTGTGGCTGCTTCCACCAGCCTCATGATCTACTGTGGGGCGAGTGCTCCTGTCGGAATCCGAATTGGAAATCCGGCAAAAGTCGCTCGTTGGTTATGTGGTCTCATATGGGAATAAACAGGAGGCGCTCATAGATCTTGCTGAGAGTTGCCAAGAGGCTAATTGACCTGTAGTGCTGCGGGAATAGAGGGTCTTTCCCTGGTTTGTGTATCGTGACCACTTCCACATGTTTGCAGTTTGCCTAATTATTTTTGCAACGCCTTAGGGGGCGAAAAGTGGGGGTTCGTCCTCTGGGTTCTCCTCAGCATTGAGGAAGATGTCCAGTTGACGACGGACTACCTCTTCATGTTCTTCATCCTGGGGTTCTGCCGCTTGAAACTGCTTCTCAAAGGTGTCGGCGAGGGCTTGGCCTTTTCAGCATGGCTCTAGGCCAGACCTGTCTCGCCGTGCAGTGGCGGCAATCTAGCACGTCTTTTGGTAAATTGTTTGGTCACTTGCCATAGTGTGTGATCGTCTAGTTTGAGGGCTGAGAAGCGGTTTTGCCATTGCTGGTGTCTGTGCTCATTGAGTGCTACCTTCAGCTCTCTCTGTAGACGATTGAGCAGCCTCCTGGTGGCCTGATTTCTGGTGATCTTTTGCCACTCTGTTCTTGTGACGCATTTGGGCTAGTAAATGTTCCAGGAAGTTGTACTTGTGGGGCCAGACCATCCCTTCGTAGGGATGTAGCGCTTGTTCTACTGTTTCGGCAGTAGGTGGCGGAGCGCGAGTGATATCAGTGGCGACAGTTTCTCGGTATCGCTCCCAGTCTGTAAGTTTGTAGGACGTCTGTTACTGTGGGAGTGCTACCCATTCTCCCATATCGACCTCTAGAATCACTGGGTTGTGATCGGAGGACATACTGTTGATTGTCCTTGTGGTCACAAACTCTGCAATCCTCCTAGTGAGAGCTATGTCTAACACATCAGTCGTACCTCCATTTTTTGGAAAATGTGTGGGCTCGACTGGATTCCATGTTTCGAAGTGGTAGTCACGCGCTAGTCGTTGCAGAGTGGCGCCTGCTCTGGAGGTTGCTCTAGAGTTCCAATTGGGGTGTTTGGCATTGCAGTCGCCCCCTATTATGAGTTTGCCTTCAATTTGCCCTAGTGCAGCTGTATCTCCCTCGTCTATCTCGTCTTATGGGGGTTGGTAAATTGCAACAATTGTTAGGGGTCCGATGACCGTGGTTACTTCCACGGCCACTGCTTTGATTTTATTGGTAGCTGATATGAATACCTTGTGGTGTGGGATCCCTCCTTTTTTGTATATGGCCACTCTTGCACCTTGGGTTGGCCTATCTTTATGGTAGCTAACAGAGTTGGGGACTGTTGCTTTTATTCCCGGTTTTAGGTGGGTTTCTCCCATCATGCATATGTCGATGGAGAACTCCTTCATGAGTTCTCTGAACTCGAACTCTTGATTAACAATGCCATCTGCATTAAAGATGCACATTGTCAGACCTCGGATATTTGGTCATCTATCCATGACGGAGTTTTGTAACTACTGAAGAAGTCACAGAGGGGAGCGACTGCTGGACTGCTGCCTGAAGGGCAAGGAGGATCTGAGTGTTCTGCTTCTGGGCCTCCCTGAATTCCTTCATCATTTCCATGACGAGGTTCATGATCTGGACCATGATGCCTAACAATTGATCCGAGGGGGTGGAGTGAGTGTGGGGTACCCTAGAGCTTCCTCTGTCTTGGCGGACCTGGTCGTTGTTGTGTTTTTCCCGGTGTTGCTCTTGTGTGTGTGTCTGCTGTTGTGGTGACAGGGCTTGCGTCGATTTATCGACGTTTTCGTGGCTTTTGGTGGAGAGACCACTTTGCATATGTTGCCCTTGGAGTGTCAGGCCTTGGTTTTACCCAAGTTTTGTCTGTGTGGGTTGTCCTGTTTTGTCTCTCTGTGTGGTTTGATGGGGTGGCAGTGTCTCGTTTTCGTGTTTGTGTGGGGGGGGGGGGGGGGTGGCCTTCGCGCCCTTTGCCTTCTGTGTGTGTTTTTTGTGGACCTCGCAGTCTTGGTACCCTGCCATGTGGTTTTTCACACACAGTGCGCACCTTTTGATGGGGGTCCATGTGTTTTATTGTGCAAGTCCTGGTGTCGTGGGGTTCGGTTCAAAATGGCTCTGAGCACTATGGGACTTAACATCTGAGGTCATCAGTCCCCTAGAACTTAGAACTACTTAAACCTAACTAACCTAAGGACATCACACACATCCATGTCCGAGGCAGGATTCGAACCTGTGACCATAGCGGTCTCGTGGCTCCAGACTGAGGCGCCTAGAACCGCTCGGCCACACCGGTCGGCTCGTGGGGTTCGGCGCATTTTCTACAGCGCACGGACATCTGGCAGTGGGTGGCTATGTGATCGATTCCCTGACACCTGAAGCATTGCACCACCTTGTTCTTGCGTAGGAGCGGCCCCATGATGACAGGGACTGCCAGAACAGCTTCTTCTGCAATCGCTTCTCACCACGCTTTCGCTTGGATAATCGTCTCTGAAAGTGATTCTAGAGTGCACCACTCTGCAACCAAAGTAAACACCTAGTTCTGTCCTGACCCCTGGTTCCGTCCTGCCCCAGCTTCCCCTACAGTTAGCAAGAGCAAGCCATTAATGCTTATTTTCCCTTTGTCATTAGATCAGTTGTTGAAGTGTGGACAGGTGGACACAAAACGGCTAGTCTATACTGACAGGTGCAGCCCACTTAGTGGCGCAGCTATGATCCTGCAGAAAACATTAGGTCGTAAAGTTTGTGACGTATTTGTCGGATGACTGTTCGACACAGAAAGAAAGGAGCTAACACACTGATGTATGCACATATAAACGTCCACATATAAAAATAACTGCACTTATACTCGTTTACCCATTACATTCTCTATATGCCTCTTTACCGCTTTTGCCACAACATCTGCAACACAGCTATCAACATCAACAACTTCCTCAGCATTCCTCACACTGTCTATAATAACATCATTGTCTGAAGTTCCACTCTGCATGACACAACAAGCACTGGCGCATGCTCTTCCCTGCACGTCAGTTGCATTCTCTATGGCCTCTTAGCAATATCCATCATCACCTGATGAGATGGACTGTTGATATTTATAAAAAGAAATCGGGAATCCGATATATCGATATTTAAAAAGTTAAAAAAAGAATGTGCAAATGTGTGTGAAATCTTATGGGACTTATCTGCTAAGGTCATCAGTCCCTAAGCTTACACACTACTTAACCTAAATTATCCTAAGGACAAACACACACACCCATGCCTGAGGGAGGACTCGAACCTCCGCTGGGACCAGCCGCACAGTCCATGACTGCAGCGGCTTACACCGCTCGGCTAATCCCGCGCGGCTAAAAAGTATCATTATGGCCCTCTATATAGCGACGAGCAGTATCGATGTATCAAAGAAAATATGTATCGACATATCGACCTATAAACTGTTGGCTGCACATTGTAAATATACTGCCAGTTTTAGAGTTTTATATGTAAGTATTGTTTTATTATCATACATTCTGTACATCAAAAGGGTAGCAGCCTGCCTATCCCCATTACAGCAAGAGTTGAAAGAACAACACTTAATCTGAAAATTTGTAACTTAGTAATGGGACTTTGTGTAGATGAAATTACATGAAATGTCGTGTGGCGAGGTTCTCCCATACGGTAGACCGGTCGCTAGTGCAAGTCTTTTTAGTTGATGCCACTTCGGCGAATTGCGTCTCGATGATGAGATGTACAGATGAAAAACTTGTATTACAATACTTTTTTCGTCGACTGTTGTGTTGTTAATTAACAACTGTATATATTTTGCATTGTCTTAGGAATAATGAATTCCAATTAACCTCTCATACCTTATTTTCGTAATCTATCATTGGCTACACGTCGAAACAGACCTTTTTGCGGGTTGATGTTATAAAATTGCCTGATGAAGCTAAGAACGTTGCAGTTTATGTTGATAGTGCCGAGCGTTTATTACGTCAGCATAACCCCTCACACGTCTCCACCTGCCTCAAAGACCAATCTGCTCATTCAGCCGCAAAGACCAATCTGGTCATTCAGATTTTTGTTCATCATTTTCAGCAGTTGTTTTTGAAGAATGCCTATGTGAAGAAACAGCACACTAGTTGCGTTAATTTTTTTAATGCAACTCGTGCACTATATCTTCACATTGGAAATCTTGTTATTACATCTATCGATATATCGTGGAGGGAAAGCACACCGATGAGTATCGAAATTTTGTGGGTGTAATATCGATATATCGAAATTTTATTAATGGCCCTGGTAGATACTATTACACTTAAATCACCCACATTAGAACCACAGACTTACTGCGTCGGTATAGCCCACACTTACACCATCTGGGTCTACAGCTAACTCAGATTCCACAATTCCACGCAATACTGGAGCTGATAATTTTACGTTATTCCTTTTAACATCCATAACGTTAGTACTCTGTGTACAGTGTACACACTCACGGATTTTTTCGATACCAGTATCTTCTTCATTAACTATAAGATTGCCCCACCAGTCGTCAGGTTCCCAGGAGTGACATGCTTAATTGCACCAATGGTAGCTGTACATCTTGCGGGAACATGTGAAAAAGACACAAATCTGTTCTTCCCCTTTCAGCTTTCTCCTTCCTCCCTTTCCCTTCTTTCCATCTTCTCCAAAATCTTCCAGTTGCTAACCTCCAAACATCTGTTTTCAATCTACCAGTCGTCTAGACTTCTCTGCCTCTCTTCAGTATACTCCAGAGAATTGTGAAACGATATTTCCTTCACCCTAGCCCGAAGTGCTTCGAGTTTCTCTTTGCGTTGTCCACCTGCATGTTATTTGCTTCATCTGCTATATAATATTAACACATTCTCTGTGGCAGCCACTTATGGAACTCAAAACTCTCCTCCTGGTGTTACCGGACCATGACAAGATAAACCTTGCATCATTCACACAGACACCCACGACTTAAGCGTACCACTATCCCAACACTCCTCACTATTTTACATGCTTACATATCGAGCCATGTTCCTTACTCAGCACCATTGCAAGTTCCTAATAGTGCATATACATAAATATCCCATAATTACAATTATGATTCTGGTGTCATGAGAACTATTTAATGAATGCAACACAAAATGAAATTATGAGGGGGACACTTCACTGTAACAGTGTCAAAGCACTTCTTACCGTAACTTCTCTGCCTGAGTGGCTGCTCATACCTTTTGCTCACACACTGAGAAATACGATTACTTCTTGACAGCACTCAGCTTCCCCTCCAGAGTTGCTACACATTGTTAACACCCTATACAGGGTGTTTCACAATTCATGTTACACACTTCTGGAGGCTGTAGAGGGGAAACTATGTCCGTAAACACGTCCAACGACGGTACAGACCGTCAAAAGTTATAGACGCCAGCGCCTATAAATGTATGTATGTGCGAGGTGATTCCGTGATGATGTTACAAACTTTCAAGGGTGATGTAGAAGGATAAATGTACCAATTTCAGGTCAGGGGCCTTGTTTCGGAAACGAACGAGTCGAAAGTTACAAGCGAAAATCATTTAGATCCTCTGACAGTGGAATACATATACCGGTGCTGTTGTTGCTAAGAATATAGCTATGAGAACTTTCTCATCTTCGCTAGTGTGAAACACACCTCCTCTACTGAGCAAGTTCTCGTAGCTCTTAAGGTATACATTTTAGAACCCATGTTTACTAGATATTTTTTTCTTGTTTTTGACCCTACTACCACCTCTGAAAGTTGTCTACTCTAGAATCTTAGCAACAATAGTACTGGTACATATAATCCACTGTCAGAGGTACTAGAACGGTTTTCGCTTATAAATTTCGACTCTTTCATTTCCGGTACAAGGACCCTTACCTCAGACTTATACATTTATCCTTCTCTTCTCCATCATCCTTGAAATTCTGTCATATCATCACAAATCACCCCGCATCAAAAAAAGTTTTGCATCACTTCGGTTCCGAGAGTTCTGGAACTTGTACACAAAAGTGGAATAGATATCAACATAAACATCAGGAAAGTAAAACAACCTTATATAATTGCTGCCTGTTATGCTGGAGTATCTCTAAAATCCGTTACAAAAAGTCGAAAAGGTGTAATTTCCACCGGTATGACCCCTTTGTGTTCCTGGTAAAAAGCGGCCGAGATATGAATTACATAAGTTTTGTTATCATTATTTGGATATGAATGTAATAAGAGACATTATACAACGTACATGTGGACATCACATTTCCACTGCAAGGTAGAACCAGTCGAGAAGTCCTCAAGAATAAGAATGTTTTAATCGTATCGTCGCGACGAGAAAAAGCATTTCAGTTGTCACATACACACTATCAGCATTAATAAACCAATTATACAACAGGCTACTCAAATGAAGTAGTGGTTGGTATTATTACGAAAGTGTGAGTATCTTGAAAGAGTGTGGTGATTTGATATATTTAATTTGTTGAAATGCATTGCTACTTCCTTGACAATGTTTTCTGAACGACGTGAACTCTTCCTCTCACAAAGCACACTTGGCTAACTTCTGCATTCCTGTCGTGCACATTATGCTCAGCTGCTGATGACACACTGACCATTGCGTTGTGCCACGTACCAATTGTTTACTTCTATCAATAACAACTATTTTATTCACGAATCACGCATTGACAGTTTGGCAAGGCGTAGGTGAGTAACCAGCAACAGGCATGTGCGTGTCATTCCGCCTGAAGGGTACGCTCATCGTGACTTTGATACTGCTCAGATGAAGAAAAGGAATAAAATCCTTTGGTAAATTTTCATTCCAGCCTCTCAGTGTTAAAAATACGATGGGTTGTGGGATTCAACCAAAATTCCAACAGAACTGGCGATTTATGTTTGTGTGAACCGTTTTTCATTTGAAGAAGCATCACCATTTACGAGTGACGGCCACATTTCTCTTGTTCACAGATTTGATAGCATTTCTTTTGCCAAAACACAGTATAATTTGCACGAACTATTTTTTGCAGCAGCTATTGTGACAGAATTCTGAAACAATGTGTCTCATTAAACAAGTAACTATCGACCAGAGAGCTCAATAGCTTACGAAAAACCTCATTGTGTCGGTTTGTGGTAACACAAGAGAAGAAATTTCATGTTTATTTTCATACTGGGAAACTATTGTCTCACTAACTGTCGATAACTCTTAAAGAATTACAGTCACTGGAATGAAAAAAAAAAAAAAAAAGAAATAGAAAGTACTTCTGATGTATCGTTGTAGATAAGAAAGTTCAGTGTGTTTACGAACGGCAAATTACTTTCCTCCTTGTGTACCATCACTCGCCAAAATCTCGTTTCGATGTCTCGAGCGGTTTAGGAGATATGAGAGATGTAAGAATATTTCATTCCCGTGGGCTTGAGTTCGGGAGTGAATGCGCTACATAAGATCCATTTTCTTGAGATCGGGGACAGATAGAGACCTCCTCCCAAGTCTAAACAAAAATTCAGTATGTTAGCTAAGTTTACGCAGCAACATATGGTGTAATACGCACCAAACGCAAAATCATAGCGACCTCTAATTTTCGTTGCAAACTTTTTGAGTTTTGCGTCGTGTCTTACTAAAATGTGTACATCACAAAGAGCATGACCATTACCGAGATGATGGGCTCTTCGCCACGAAGCTGACATATAACGCTACAAGTAAGGCGAAAATCAAGTATTTTCAGTGAATAACTTCTATAAAATTGTTTGAGAAAGAGAAGAGGGTGCGCGCGCTTCGGTTCTGTCAGCGCAGAGCGTCGCCAGTCGGCGCGTGCAAAGTTTGGTGTACGCGTCGCAATATGCGCTGGACCAGCGGAACGTGCGCGCCGCATTCATAACATCTCTCATATCACCAAAATCGTTCGAGATATCGTTGCCAAATGATAGCACACAAAGAAAGAGTATTTTGCTATAGGGTTAACACGCATAAAAGTTTTATCTGCAGCGATGTATGAATAGCTACAGTCTTTTTCAGTAGACAGATGTAATTTTTAAGGGTCATGAATAGCTGGTGAAATGAGCGTTAGTATGGCTTTGTAACAACAAATGAAGAAATTACATGTTTACTTTTATACAGAAGATATGCTTTTAGTGCGCTTTTGACCTGACTTTCCCTCAGGTCCTTACTTAATAAACCGCTGTGCAGGAGGTTTAACACGCAGGAAGATAATCCTTTGGTAAGTTTCAGCAATAGCTGTTCCTTAATAAAAACACACTGGGTTACAGGATTTCTTTAAAACTGGAACAAAAGGAGCGATTTATTTTCACCTGACTTGTTAACCATTTCTCTTTCAAAAAACCGTCATGAGTGGCGATTTTTGATTAGAAACCTACTACGCAGAATTGTTCTACCGATTATAAAGAAACAATTTGGTAAAAAATATTTGTACACTAATTGTGTAGCTTGATAATAAACTATATTCCATTTATGCCTATAATGATTAAGTTCTTTTTAAGTTCTGTTGTGTTTTGGCAAATGAACTAAATTTAACATGGCAATTACATAAATGTATGTATTACTTAAAACTCGTTACTGATAACACATCTCTGAAGAAAAAAGTTTAACAAGTCAGACGAAAATAAATCGATAATTTTGTTTCAATTTCAGGGAAATCTTGTAACCCAGAGTATCTTTAACAATGAACAGCTGGAACTGAAACATACCAAAGAGTCTTCTTTGTACCCTTCAGTTATCGTTAACATACGGAAAAGTAGAGCAAATAGTATTACATCTTTTCATTCCTCTCACTGTAAGGAGCAAGGGAGTGAATCTTCATACTACACATATAATTTAATTCATCAGTGATATTGACACTGACGAACAGCTGGCAAGGTTCTGCGAGTCGTCAGTGTGTTCACAGCTTCAGAGTTATGAAAGTTTTATTGCGTCAGTTCTACTCTGCAGCAAAAATGCAGCATTTTTCTATTAGAAATAACAAATTTTATGCCTGTTCACCTGTGGATGACGGGTTACAAAAATATGATAGTCATCACATTATGAACCGTATGAAACTACTCCCTTAATGTTAAAGTAGGTTATAAATATATATAATCTATCTTTAACATATCAAAAGAAAATGAAAGTGGAGAAGCTTCATTCTGAACGAGGAGAGAAAAAAAAATGGTACACCATTTGCTGCGAATTATTTTCATATTTCTCGATAAAGATCACGAAGAAAATCCTTTGGTAAGATTCCATTCCAGTCGTTCACTATCAAAAATACTATGGGTAATGGGATTCCGTCAAAACTGCAACAAAAATGACGATTTACACTGAAGCACCAAAGAAACTGGTACAGGAATACGCATTCAAATACAGAGATATGTAAACAGGCAGAATACGGCGCTGCCGTTGGCAACGCCTATCTAAGACAACAGTTGTCTGAAGCAGTTGTTAGAGCGGTTACTGCTGCTAGAATGGCAGGTTGTCAAGATTTAAGTGAGTTTGAAAGTTGTGTTAAAGTCGGCGCACGAGCGATGGGACATAGCATCTCCGAGGTAGGGATGAAGTGGGGACTTTCCCGTACGACTATTTCACGTGCGTACTGTGGATATCAGGAATCCGGTAGAACATCAAATCTCCGACATCGCTACGGTCGGAAAAAGATCCTGCAAGAATGGGTACAACGATGACTGAAGAGAATCGTTCAGCGTGACAGAAGTGCAACCCTTCCGCAAATTGCTGCAGATTTCTATGCTGGGCCATCAACAAGTGTCAGCGTGCGAACCATTCAACGAAACATCATCGATATGGGCTTTCAGAGCCGAAGGTCCACTTGTGACCCGTTGATCACTGCACGACACTAATCTATACGCCTCTCCTCGTCCCGTGAACACCGACATTGGACTGTTCGTGACTGGAAACATGTTGTCTGGTCAGATGAGTCTCGTTGTATCGAGCGGATGGACGTGTGCGGGTATGGAGACAACCTCATGAATCCATGGATCCTGCATGTCAGCAGGAGGCTCTGTAACGTTGTGGGGCGTGTGCAGTTGGAGTGATATGGGAACCCTGATATGTCTAGATGCGACTCCGACAGGTGACACGTACGTAAGCATCCTGTCTGATCACCTGGATCCATTCATGTCCATTTTGCATTGCGGCGGACTTGAGCAACTTCAGCAGGACAATACGACACACCAGGCGGCCAGAATTGCTACAGAGTGGCTCCAGGAACACTCTTCTGAGTTTAAACACTTAACGATGGCCACCAAACTCCCCAGACATGAACGTTATTGAGCATATCTGGGTTGCCTTGCAACATGCTATTCAGAAGAGATCTCCACCCCTCGTACTCATACGGATTTATGGACAGTCCTGCAGGATTCAGGTCGGAGTGGCGAGAGGCGATTCAGTCTGGAACTGCGCGACCGATACGGTCGCAGGTTAGAATCCTGCCTTGGGCATGGATGTGTGTGATGTAGTTAGGTTAGTTAGGTTTAAGTAGTTCTAAGTTCTAGGGGACTGATGACCTGAGATGTTAAATCCGGTAGTGCTCAGAGTCAGGACCTGCAGGATTCATGGTGTCAGTTCCCTTCAGGACTAAAAATGGTTTAAATGGCTCTGAGCACTATGGGACTCAACTTCTGAGGTCATCAGTCCCCTAGAACTTAGAACTACTTAAACCTAACTAACCTAAGGACATCACACACATCCATGCCCGAGGCAGGATTCGAACCTGCGACCGTAGCGGTCTCGCAGTTCCAGACTGTAGCGCCTAGAACCTCTCGGCCACTCTGGCCGGCCCTTCAGGACTACTTCAGACGTTAGTCGAGTCCATGCCACGTCGTGTTGCGGCACTTCTGCGTGCTCGGGGCACCGTACACGATATTAGGCAGGTGTACTAGTTTCTTTGGCTCTTTAGTGTATTTTTGTCTGAGCTGTTAACCTTTTCTCATCTGAAGAAGGATCATAAATTATGAATAATGGCTACATTTCTTTTTTGACAGGTTTAATTTTGCTTCTGTTGCCAAAACACTGCAGTAGCTATTCTGACAGAATACTGAAACCGAGTGTCTTATTAAACAGGCAGTTGGTGACCAGAAAGGTCAACGGCTTATGGAAAACCTCGTATGTTAGTTTGCAGTAACATAAGAGAAAAAAATTCGTGTTTAACGGACTGCGCGGCCCCTCCCGCCGGAGGTTCGAGTCCTCCCTCGGGCATGGGTGTGTGTGTTGTTCTTAGCATAAGTTAGTTTAACTTAGTTTAAGTAGTGTGTAAGACTAGGGTCCGAAGACCTCAGCAGTTTGGTCCCTTAGAAATTCACACACATTTGAACATTTGAACATTTCGTGTTTATTTCCTTGCCAGCAAATTTTCTTTTCACAGGCTGTCGATGACACTTAAAAAATTACGGTACTAGATTGAAAAAATAAGATAAAAAACTATATTTTCTACTATATTCCCATAGATAAAAAAATTCCGTACGTTAACCATGTGGATAAACACTCTCCTCTTCGTGTGTTATCATTTGCCAACATCTCTTTTCGATATCTTGAGCGGTTTTTTGGAGATATGAAAGTTATTATGAATATTTCACTCTCACGCTAGTGCGATCGGATGTGAATACAGTACGTGAAATCCATATTCTCGAGGCTGGAAGCAGATTTTGATCCCCGTGGAAAACGCAAATTGATAGCAACTTCTGTTTTTCATTGCAACGTTTTCGAATTTCGTGCAGTTAGATGTGGAATACAGCAGTAAGTACCCATTAATGAGTTGATGGGTACTTCACCATGAAGTCGACATATAAAGCTACAAGTAAAGTAAAAATATTTTTTTTACCGAACAGTTTCTGCAAAATTGTTTGAGAAAAATTGCAGGTTGCGCGCTTCGATTCTGTTAGCAAAGCGTGTCGCTAACCAGCGCGCCGAAAGCAGGCATACAACGTCACGTTATTTGCGGCCTGCTGGCAGGCACGGGTCGCAACAGTCGGCGCTACTAACCGCTTGCCACTGTGTGTTACCTCGTTAGATAACAAAGGGATATCGAATGAAACAACAAGTTTACTTTACCAGTTACTGTTTGTTTATATCCAAAACACGTTTAAAAGGTTTAAATACAACGCGTTTCAAAGGTTTAAACCTTCATCGTCAGGTGGATATCTATGTTTTAGTACGAGATGTGGGTGTTGTGTTACGATTTTGAGGTAAACTGTGGCACTATCTAGTAGAGCAACAAAACAGTATTTCAGAACATTGTTTTGGGAGGTTCCTTGATAAAAAGTTACGCATAAATGCAAATGTGCAAATATCTGTATGCCTTTCTTTAACTCGATATTGGTGTAATACCGGTACTTCAATATTTACTTATTTATAACACATAACAGATGTAAGTTCAAAAAACCCACATCTCTCGTATATCCAAAACTTAGCTCCCTTTCTCGCAATCCCTTCATCCCCTGTCTCTGAATCCCAGACAAAATGATTATTTGTTTATAATTTTACCACTGTTAGCAACATAACTATTGCACTTAACGTTTGCAACATGTCACCTAATGAATAAAAGAGTAAGAAACTCAAGCTATATAAACTTGACAACAGGGAACTTCCTGGCAGATTAAAACTGTGTGCCGGACCGAGACTCGAACTCGTGACCTTTGCCTTTCACGAGAAAGTGCTCTACCATCTAAGTTAACCAAGCAAGACTCACGACGCCTCCCCACAGCTTCAGTTCACAGAAGTTCTTCTGCGAACCTTGCAGGACTAGCACTCCTGGAAGAAAGGATATTGCGAAGACACGGCTTAGCCACAGCCTGGGGGATGTTTCCAGAATGGGAATGTGGGGACGGGGCGTGAGTCGTGCTTGGGTAGCTCAGATGGAGACAAAGGTCCCGAGTTCGAGTCTCGGTCCGGCACACAGTTTTAATCTGCCAGGAAGTTTCATATCAGCACACACTCCGCTGCAGAGTGAAAATCTCTTTCTTGACAACAGGGGTTTGAACACTGAAGTGACAAAAGTCATTGGATAACGATACGCACATACACAAATGGCGGTAGTATTCCATACACAACGTATAAATGGGCAATGTACTGACGCAGCTGTCATTTGTACTTAGGCGATTCATGTCAAAACGTATCCGACGTCATTATGGCCGCACGATAGGGATTAACAGACTTTGCATGCGGACTTCATGTTGGAGCTAGACGCATGAGACATTCTGTTCCCGGATCGTTAGGGAATTCAATATTCTGAGACCCACTGTGTCAAGAGTGTGTCGATAATTCCAGACTTCAGGCATTACCTCTCACCACGGACAACGCAGTGGCCAACGGCTTTCAATTAACGACCGAGAGCATCGGCATATGTGAAGAGTTGCCATTGCTAACATACAAGCATTACCGTGTGAAGTAACCATAGAAATAAATGTAGGATGTACGACGGACGTATCTTTTAGGACAGTGTGACGAATGTTGGCGCAGGTTTGCTATGCTAGCAGACACCGACGCGAGTGCCTTTGCTAACAGCACGACATGGCCAGCAGCACCTCTCATGGGCTTGTGACCACATCGGTTGGACTCTAGACGACTGAAAAACCGTGGCCCAGTCAGATGATTCCAGATTTCAGTTAGTAAGAGCTGATGGTAAAGTTATAGTGTGGCGCAGACCACACAAAGCCACGGACCCAAGTTGTCAACGAGACACTGTGGAAGCTGGTGGTGTCTCCTTAGTGCTGCGGGTTGTGTTTACATGGAATGGATTGGGTCCTCTGGTCCAACTGGACTGATCATTGACCATTTTCAGCCATTCATGGACTTCATGTTCAACCATCGAATTTTTATGCATGAGAATGTGCAATGTCACCAGGCCACAAATGTTCGCAATTGCTTTAAGGAACATGCTGGAGAACTGGAGCCAATGTATTGGCCAGATCGCCTGATACAAATCCCAACGAATATTTATGGGACGTAACCGAGAGGTCAGTCCGCCCACAAAATCCTGCACGAACAGCCCTTGCGAAATTATGGACGGCTTCAGAGGCAGCATGGCTCAACATTTCTGAGGAGGCATCCAACGACGTTTTGAGTCCATGCCACGTCGAGCTGGTGCACTACGCTGGTCAAAAGGACGTTCGACAAGATGTTAGGCGGCATCACATGGCTTTTGTCACGTCAATGTTTACCATTTGAAATATTTACTCTGTCGTATGTATTCATTAACTCAGTCAACACACTCTGAAATAATAGTGTTGTTTTGATATATGTTTCTATGTATTTCGAAATAATCTTTCTGTTTTTGCTGTATGTTCCGTGCACCTTGTGGTTTGCAGACACAGTCTTTGTTTGCAATGTGTGACAGTTTATATATGCTGTATTAAGACAGAGAAACGAGCCTGTCACCATTGTAGGTATTCTATCATAGCCGGTCGCGCTGGCCGAGCGGTTATAGGCGCTTCAGTTCGGAACCGCGTTGCTGCTACGGTCGCAGGTTCGAATCCTGCCTCGGGCAGGGATATGTGTGATGTCCTTAGGTTAGTCAGGTCTAAGTAGTTCTAAGTCTAGGGAACTGATGACCTCAGATGATAAGTCCCATAGTGCTTAGAGCCATTTGAACCATTTTTATTCTATTATAGTTATTTTATTTCCACATTTACATTTACCTTTAGTTTTTAGTCAAAAAACCTCCCCAAAACCGTGTTGTGAAATAGTGCTGTGTTTCTCTACTAGACAGTGCCATAGTTCACCCCAAAGTCGTTACACAACACACACGCCATATCAAAACATATAAACCCACCTGATGACGGAGGTTTCAGTCTTTGAAACGCGTTGTGGATACAAGTAAACAGTGACTGGTAACAGTAACGTTATTATTTCATTCGATATCAGTAACAGTCACATTAAAGCCTAACCTAAAATGTTCGTCTTAAAACAAGGGGATATTTCGCGCACTTGTTCAAGCCACGCTACGCAGGTAACCCGCTTTCCTTCTGTCCGTCCCCTTGTTGCGCGTTGAACAGCTTTACCACCTGCGTCTGCAGCTCGTAGTCTAGCTGCCGGTGGAGCACGGGGTCCCGGCTTCGATTCCCCGCGGTGTTGGGGATTTTTTCTGCCCGGGGACTGGGTGTTTGTGTTGTCCTCATCATTTCATCGTCAGCATCATTTGTGAGAGTGACTAGATTGGATTGTGAAAAGAAAATGGACAGTGTAAAAATTGGGACTTTGTACCGGCGCTGATGACCGCGCAGTTGAGGACCCCACAAACCAAACATCATCATCATTTACCGCCTGCAGGGAGCTAGCGACTCACTATGTAGGCACTTTGCTCCTGGCGTCCGTTTGTACTGACTCAAAGCACGACACAAATAGTAGGTCAGCTTTCAGTGACAGCAGCAGCTCGCATGCGTGTACGCATGAGTCTGATACTTGCAAGCTTCTAGCCCTTACATTATTGATTTGTTTTGTATCTGTTTTTCTTACTGAATACCCTTATTCCAACTGTTTCTTAATTCCATTCCATCAGTCGAACTTCCATAAATTTGAAATATCGAGGGAAGACTGTAGACACAAACGCATCAAACAATACTTAGCAGGCAATACTCGTACATAGAGCCTATGCATCAAATGTCAAAACTGCATTTTTCTCCTTCAATAGAGATGACATTTTTACTGTTAAAAAACGTTATTTTGTGAAAAATTTTTCGTTAATTGATTCCTATTTAGACACGTTATAGGATCTTTTTTTGTGCAGGTATTGAAAAACTTAAGTCTTTTTCACTTTAAGATATCTGATCTTTACTCACACGTCAATACCTCTGCTCCTTCATAATAATTGTGCTTAACGATGACAATGAATTTAGGCTGCACTCAGAAATTCACAACTACAGCAGTAGAAGTAAAAATAATTTCCGTAGACACTGTGCATCCATCTCTTAAGTTCAGAATGTAGTTTTATATTCTGGGGAAATGCCTATAATAGGTTTTAAGTGGACATCAGGCAGTAGATTGAGTATCCCCAAATATTCGAAAACAACGTATAAGAACACCTAATTAGCCACTCTGGTTTTCTTCTGACACAGATATGTTGACTATTTTAGAAGTAATTATCAGTTTGAGTCACAATACGTTGTTAGCATTCTTTACAGAAGTTGATTCCACGTGTTTATGTATTATTTGACTCGTTCCACATCCTTGAAGGTCCTTCTTCATGATGCTTTATTGGAACACTGTGTGTGAATAAATCGAATGTATTTTTGGAAGAACATTAAAGAAAAATATCGAAGTTCTCTGTTATCGAACGAACATGAGTGCGGCATGTAACAGTTGGTGCCAGTAGTGAATCTAGGGTTTGGTTCTCGGGGGGAGAGGGGGTTACAGCTTGTTACTTCTATCAGCTCACCCCCTACCCGAATGTAACATAATATTATAACCTGACTCTCAATTCTTGCGAGCCACAGTTGGTTAAGATATTAAAAATAGTAATATATTATTATTTTAATAATATATTTTACATAATTTGTTTGCATCAGTGCTTAGTACACCACTTCAGCATAACTTCCAACGAATTGCACTTCAGTTACGTATATAATTTGAAACACCTGTGTCATGCAGTTGCTTTAAGAACTATAATAGCAACAAATCTTCACAACGATTATTATTTGATTACTGCCATTTTCTATTGGTAACCAATTTTCAAATCTTTTGTAATATATCAAATAACATTCATCCTCATGCCTGGTTGCAACAATTAGATGTTTCTCTTCGTCTCACATGGCCAGCTGCCATAAAGCTGATTCCATTTGTGGATATTTAGAGGGGAAACATGCAATGCGTATGCATACATTAACTAGAAATTGTTAGTCATATGAAGAATTCAGTCATTCATTCTCTTTTGCACATTGATCTGAAGCAGATGAAGATTGTGTAAAACATGGAACATTAATGATAAAAATTTTAGTAAATCTGATTTTACAAACTCAGTAATACTTTGAGGATATGCTTTTATAAAATCAGTTTCTATATAATCCGTACAGCCCATCTGAACTAGTTTCTATCAGCCTACAGAAATTACCTTCACGTTTGCACCAGATCATTCTTGCCAGGTGTTGCAAAGATGACCTCAAAAGAGTTCAGAGTTTTCTTCTGGAGCCCGAACATGATAGGAGAGTGGAATCCCACTGGGTGGAAAACAAAATCATTTTAAATATCTGGATCCCAGCCTACATCATCGTAATTATGATACTGGGCACCATGATTCTTGCAGACATAGGTATAGGAATGGCAGATGGAGAATCAGGAGGATTTATCTGATTAATGGTGAAAATTTTAAGAGTTGAGAGAGGACGGGACAACTGGAAACACAGGAGGTTTGGTTGCAACTATGGTAGTCGACGGAATAGTGATGATGGTCGATGGCAAAATGGAGATTCATGTCTGTGAATCATTGACGCTTGATCAACTGACCCAAAGAGCAATCCCCATCGGAGAGTCTGCCCTAGAGAATGACAAGAGCTGATATGGTAGCTGCAGAAAGGATAAACGAAACAGTTAAATACGCTAAATTTTGAGGATGTGAGGGGAGTGTTTGTGAAGCGGGAACTAAGAAAATATCAAATCAGTAGCAAATCCGCTGCTTGTAATATACACTCCTGCAAATTGAAATAAGAACACCGTGAATTCATTGTCCCAGGAAGGGGAAACTTTATTGACACATTCCTGGGATCAGATACATCACATGATCACACTGACAGAACCACAGGCACATAGACACAGGCAACAGAGCATGCACAGTGTCGGCACTAGTACAGTGTATATCCACCTTTCGCAGCAATGCAGGCTGCTATTCTCCCATGGAGACGATCGTAGAGATGCTGGATGTAGTCCTGTGGAACGGCTTGCCATGCCATTTCCACCTGGCGCCTCAGTTGGACCAGCGTTCGTGCTGGACGTGCAGACCGCGTGAGACGACGCTTCATCCAGTCCCAAACATGCTCAATGGGGGACAGATCCGGAGATCTTGCTGGCCAGGGTAGTTGACTTACACCTTCTAGAGCACGTTGGGTGGCACGGGATACATGCGGACGTGCATTGTCCTGTTGGAACAGCAAGTTCCCTTGCCGGTCTAGGAATGGTAGAACGATGGGTTCGATGACGGTTTGGATGTACCGTGCACTATTCAGTGTCCCCTCGACGATCACTAGTGGTGTACGGCCAGTGTAGAAGATCGCTCCCCACACCATGATGCCGGGTGTTGGCCCTGTGTGCCTCGGTCGTATGCAGTCCTGATTGTGGCGCTCACCTGCACGGCGCCAAACACGCATACGACCATCATTGGCACCAAGGCAGAAGCGACTCTCATCGCTGAAGACGACACGTCTCCATTCGTCCCTCCATTCACGCCTGTCGCGACACCACTGGAGGCGGGCTGCACGATGTTGGGGCGTGAGCGGAAGACGGCCTAACGGTGTGCGGGACCGTAGCCCAGCTTCATGGAGACGGTTGCGAATGGTCCTCGCCGATACCCCAGGAGCAACAGTGTCCCTAATTTGCTGGGAAGTGGCGGTGCGGTCCCCTACGGCACTGCGTAGGATCCTACGGTCTTGGCGTGCATCCGTGCGTCGCTGCGGTCCGGTCCCAGGTCGACGGGCACGTGCACCTTCCGCCGACCACTGGCGACAACATCGATGTACTGTGGAGACCTCACGCCCCACGTGTTGAGCAATTCGGCGGTACGTCCACCCGGCCTCCCTCATGCCCACTATACGCCCTCGCTCAAAGTCCGTCAACTGCACATACGGTTCACGTCCACGCTGTCGCGGCATGCTACCGGTGTTAAAGACTGCGATGGAGCTCCGTATGCCATGACAAACTGGCTGACACTGACGGCGGCGGTGCACAAATGCTGCGCAGCTAGCGCCATTCGACGGCCAACACCTCGGTTCCTGGTGTGTCCGCTGTGCCGTGCGTGTGATCATTGCTTGTACAGCCCTCTCGCAGTGTCCGGAGCAAGTATGGTGGGTCTGACATACCGGTGTCAATGTGTTCTTTTTTCCATTTCCAGGAGTGTATGTAAATGGTGTTCTTTTGTCACATG
This sequence comes from Schistocerca piceifrons, assembly GCF_021461385.2. NCBI lineage: Eukaryota > Metazoa > Arthropoda > Insecta > Orthoptera > Acrididae > Schistocerca > Schistocerca piceifrons. The sequence goes on along the minus strand of NC_060149.1, from coordinate 416,798,279 downwards.
TTCTGCACACAGGGAGTCAGGTGTCAGTATTGAGGAAGCCTGCATTTCAGAGGCGTGAAGGGGTAGGTTCTTTATCATTTCTATCCTTACAAAGGACAAAGGTGAAAGTGGCAATCATCAGAGAAGTGTAGAGATGAAGAGACAAGCATACGATGAATTTCAGTGTCGACGGTATAGGTTTCCTGTGAATTTTGTTACTGTGCCAAGATGCAATTTCAGATGTGAATGTTTTGCTCATACACCAAGCAGTGTTTAATTTCGGTTACAGAGAAGTGAGTTTGATGGAATTAAGTAGCGTCATTTAATGTTTTTCTATTTCATTCTTCAGTATTTTCAGAGCATAGAAGTACTTTTAGAGCTTTTTCTTATCAGTTTACAGTCAAGGAGCTCATTAAATTCTTTGCCAGAGCCTTATCCAATACCATTAATTTATAAAGAAAGAGTAGAAATTGAAAAGATGCTAAAACCGAATGTCATAGAACACACCATTAGTTCAATGATAATCGAGTATTGATTGTAGCGAAAGAAGTTGATGATATTCGACTTTTATAGGACTTATGATAGATAAATACCATTATTCTATTAAAAACTGATATGCCTCTGATATTGGCTGAAATTTTACAAAAAATTCTTGAAGTTCGTGTTCTGTCATTTGTTGATTAGAGAGAAAGTTAGTAGCAGACTGCAATGAATCCCTCAAGTCGAAGATATACGGCATCTTTGGCTTATGGTTCTTGTTATCAACCTTGTAAGCTACTTTTAGGATTTATAGCGAGCTCAGCTGCTTTTGTTAGAAGTTTCAACAGCATTTTACTTGCTGATTTAAGGAAGAGTATAGCGATGTTAGATCACGGAGAATGGCTGAGTAAATTATAAAGAGATGCTAGATAGGTTGTTGATGTCAATGAAGACTTTTTAGTGAATGTTAGTTTAGAGAAATCAGAGCTCAGCGTGAAGCAAGTTAAGTGTCTTGTTTATATATTTATTTGTCCCATTAGAAGGAAGATGTAATATACTCTGCCTTGTTAATTAGTGAAAGTGTTCATAGATTGCTGACTTGAGCTAAAAGTCGTGAAACATGATTAGCCTATTGGTGTAACCTAGAGTAATGTTTCTTTTTATAAAAACATCAAGGAAATGATTTATGCACCTTAGCCAGTGTCAGGTGGTACAACCTTTGTTCTGCGTCAAAGGCGTGACAGACAAGATGTGGTTTACGTAGCAAAGGATCATATTGAAACATGGGCAGTGCAGAACTGAAGTAAAACTCCTAACTGGAAGTCGGCGTCTTATCACAATTAAATTGTTTCCTTTTCCATGAGTGGCATGCAAATATTAATTTAGTAGGGACGCACATGGTGATGTAATATAACGTGCCGTAGCCATGAGCTACAAGAACGTAAACATGTGCCACTCTTATTAAAAAATAACTTGTAACTAAGCAAAATGGAAGGTAGCTAAACCTTACAGCCCTCACTGTCAAAAACGCCTGTACTATTTAAGAGCTATCAGCAATAGCAATAAAGGGACAACTGAAAACAGAAGCATTGCAGCAAGCTAATAAAACCCCTAACTAAAAGCCGGCGACTCAACAAGGCTTAAGTAACACAAGACGTGAGACAAATTTTACGTCATGAATGACAGGCAAACTTAATTTAATGACGACGCCGATAATGACGCATAATTACGCGCCGTTTCCATAGGCTAAAAAACTAAAAATATTCTAACTTCTATTAAGAGAGGACATTTTACAGCCATGCAAAATATAAACTGAGTGAACCTTGAGGTTCTCACTATCGGAAACATTTAGTTGCCAAGAACCAAATCAATGTCGAAAAGATTGACTCAGTTGAGAAGTATACATGTGTAACAGATAATAATCAGAAGGAAATGAGACTGTTGCTTCAAAAAAGAAAAGTTGTTCAAAAGGGCTGCATCCTTAAACGAGGTTCGTTTATTCAAAATGCACGACGGATCATGGTTAGAGCTGCGGATAATTCCTATTTCTTCTAAAATATTTAAAACATGGCCCTTATGTTAAATATATAAAATGCTACAATCCGTGTTTATATCTGAGATAGAGTGATTATGATCTTTCAGGTGATTGGTGAGGGCGGATTTAGAACTGCTTTATGTCCTGACGCTCTCTGAAACGCATGCTAAAGGAGCGGCCAGTTTGGCCTATGTGGGCGAAAGGACACTCACTACATTGCATGCGACAGACACCGGTCTGCACGTAGCAATTGTCTTCTCTAGTTTCGTGTTGCTTCAGTATTACCCTCAATTACGGTTAGCTACTAAACGCCTTATGCCTATTTCCCACGGCGACCACTTCATGGTTCACCCAGTTTCTGCCTTGTATGGCTGTAAAATGTTCTCTCATAATGGAAGTTAGCATATTTTTAGTTTTTAGCCTATGACTGCGGCGCTTAATTGTGCGTAGCTGTCTGCGTCCTCATTAAATTAAAATTTAGCTGTCATTCACGATGTAAAGCTTGCCTCTCTTCTTGTCTTACTCAGCCTTCTTGGGTCGCCGGCTTTTAGTTAGGAGTTTTATTACCTTGCTGTATAACTGCTACTTTCGGTGTGTCCCTTTATTGCTACACTCCTGGAAATGGAAAAAAGAACACATTGACACCGGTGTGTCAGACCCACCATACTTGCTCCGGACACTGCGAGAGGGCTGTACAAGCAATGATCACACGCACGGCACAGCGGACACACCAGGAACCGCGGTGTTGGCCGTCGAATGGCGCTAGCTGCGCAGCATTCGTGCACCGCCGCCGTCAGTGTTAGCCAGTTTGCCGTGGCATACGGAGCTCCATCGCAGTCTTTAACACTGGTAGCATGCCGCGACAGCGTGGACGTGAACCGTATGTGCAGTTGACGGACTTTGAGCGAGGGCGTATAGTGGGCATGCGGGAGACCGGGTGGACGTACCGCCGAATTGCTCAACACGTGGGGCGTGAGGTCTCCACAGTACATCGATGTTGTCGCCAGTGGTCGGCGGAAGGTGCACGTGCCTGTCGACCTGGGACCGGACCGCAGCGACGCACGGATGCACGCCAAGACCGTAGGATCCTACGCAGTGCCGTAAGGGACCGCACAGCCACTTCCCAGCAAATTAGGGACACTGTTGCTCCTGGGGTATCGGCGAGGACCATTCGCAACCTTCTCCATGAAGCTGGGCTACGGTCCCGCACACCGTTAGGCCGTCTTCCGCTCACGCCCCAACATCGTGCAGCCCGCCTCCAGTGGTGTCGCGACAGGCGTGAATGGAGGGACGAATGGAGACGTGTCGTCTTCAGCGATGAGAGTCGCTTCTGCCTTGGTGCCAATGATGGTCGTATGCGTGTTTGGCGCCGTGCAGGTGAGCGCCACAATCAGGACTGCATTCGACCGAGGCACACAGGGCCAACACCCGGCATCATGGTGTGGGGAGCGATCTCCTACACTGGCCGTACACCACTGGTGATCGTCAAGGGGACACTGAATAGTGCACGGTACATCCAAACCGTCATCGAACCCATCGTTCTACCATTCCTAGACCGGCAAGGGAACTTGCTGTTCCAACAGGACAATGCACGTCCGCATGTATCCCGTGCCACCCAACGTGCTCTAGAAGGTGTAAGTCAACTACCCTGGCCAGCAAGATCTCCGGATCTGTCCCCCATTGAGCATGTTTGGGACTGGATGAAGCGTCGTCTCACGCGGTCTGCACGTCCAGCACGAACGCTGGTCCAACTGAGGCGCCAGGTGGAAATGGCATGGCAAGCCGTTCCACAGGACTACATCCAGCATCTCTACGATCGTCTCCATGGGAGAATAGCAGGCTGCATTGCTGCGAAAGGTGGATATACACTATACTAGTGCCGACATTGTGCATGCTCTGTTGCCTGTGTCTATGTGCCTGTGGTTCTGTCAGTGTGATCATGTGATGTATCTGACCCCAGGAATGTGACAATAAAGTTTCCCCTTCCTGGGACAATGAATTCACGGTGTTCTTATTTCAATTTCCAGGAGTGTATTATTGGTAGCTATTAAGTAGTACAGGGATTTTTGACATTGAGGATGTAAGATTTAGCTACCTTCCATTTTGCTTAGTTACATGTTATTTTTTTAAAAGGCGTGGCACATGTTTAAGTTGTTTAACTCATGACTGCGGCAGTTTATTCCACGTCGTCATGTGTGTCCACACTAAATCAAAATTTGCGCACCACTCATGGAAAAGGAAGAAAATTTCATTGTGTTACGCTTTATACATAAGTTTTAAGTCACCAGCTGCCAGTTATTAATTTTACTACAGTTCTGTACTGCCTCTATTTCGTTATGTTTCTGTGCCACTCATAATGTAGTCTTAACGCTTTTCATGCAAATTTTTGTAATGTTTTTTTTTTCCTTTTGCATGTAGATTACTAATTCAAATGGTGAACAACCGGGCTAGTTGGCACTGCGTCTTTCTTCCAATCAACAAATGGCAGTACTTTTGCCGAGGTGGTTCATCAGTTTACTTCCTCCTTCGTGTACGCTACGCCGTGCTCTGCGCTCGCTGGTGGAACACGGCGTCCTATACTCTCCATTGCCGAGCTCAGGGTCGCAGCACAGAGTGTACGAGTAAGTGCCCAGGTGTTCAATACATACATCTTTATCCAGGCAGTAATCTGTTTTATTGTCCGGAGTCGCTTTGGCACTGACTTAACGTTTTGCCACACATAGCCTAACCGATGTTTGTTTTTTCTTTTCTCTTTTTAAATAAAATGTTATATGGTACTTATTTTCAGTATCGCAGCAGATGATGGGCATGTAGTAGCCCGAAAATGGTCGTGGTATGAACAATGAAAAATTAAAAAAAAAACCTTTAACTGAAGCGGTATTTTCATCTCTAATATAATGCTCAGTTGTGTAAATTACTCCGGCAGGATTGCACTCAGTGATAAAAAACGTACCTCTTGCAACATCCGCCACTACAATTTGATAACCATCTCCGGAACGCTCTCGAGCTACCTAAGCGAAACCATGATGAGTCATGCTGTTTTCGCTGGATGTTCTCTACGTCTTGTATCGTTAAAATCTGGTAGGGACCCAAGACTAACGAGTGATACTCAAGAATCAGATGAACGAGCGTATTGAAAGCCGCTTCAGTCTTGGGTGAAATATTCTTTGTCAGGATTCTTACAGTGAATCTCAGTCTGGTATCTGCTTTTCGTGCAACTACACTGAAGAGCCAAAGAAACTGGTACACCAGCACAAAATATTGTAGGGCCCCTCCGCGTGCACGCAGAAGTGCCGCAACACGACGTGGCATGGACTCGATTAATGTCTAAAGTAGTGCTAGAGGGAACTGACACCATGAATCCTGCAGGGCTATCCATAAATCCGTGAGATTACGAGGGGGAGGAGATCTCTTCTAAACACCATGTTGCAAGACCTACCAGAAATGTTCAATAATGTTCATATCTGGGGCGTTTGGTGGCCAGGGGAAGTGTTTAAACTCGGAAGAGTGTTCGTGGAGCCACTCTGTAGCTGGAATTGTCCAAGACCATCGGAATGCACAATGGACATGAACCGATGCACGTGATCAGACAGGATGCTTACGTACGTGTCACCTGTCAGAGTCGTATCTAGATATATCTGGGGTCCCATATAACTCCATCTGCACACGCCCCACACCATTACAGACATACTACCGGCTTGAACAGTCCCCTGCTAACATGCAGGGTCCATGGATTCGTGAGGTTGCCTCCATGCCTGTACACGTCCATCCGCTCGCTACAATTGTAAACGAGACTCGTCCGACCAGACAACATGTTTCCAGTTATCAACAGTCCAAAGTCAGTGTTGACTGGCCCAGGCGAGGCGAAAAGATTTGTGTCGTGCAGTCATAATGAGTGCCCATATCGATGATGATTTTTTTTTGTTTGCACACTGACACCTGTTGATGCCCCAGCATCGAAATCTGCAGCAATTTGCGGAAAGGTTGCGCTTCTGTCACGTTGAACGATTCTCTTCAGTCGTCGTTGATCCCGTTCTTGCAGAATCTTTTTCCGGCCGCAGCGATGTCGGGGATTTGATGTTTTACCAGGTTCCTGATATTCATCGTTTAACACCCCACCCGTCACTTATCTGGTTTTGGCGTGTGTTCACCCCAGCTAATTGACTAACAGATCAACAGAGAGAGCAAAACTGCCGCAATATCGGATAACACAAAGAAAGTAATAAGGCCCTGTGACTCCTGATTGAACTGCAGTGGCAGTGTTGACATTAATTGATTCAGAATTGATCCCTTTTTAATTAAAAAGGGGTGCACATTGATGTTATATTCAGCTATTGAACACCAGATGCAAATGTTGAACGTAAGATTAATTAAGAAAGTTATTTGGGATTTCAACTACTTGATTGAAAACAGATGCAATCGATTTGCACAAATTTATTTTAACTCACGACCTTCAGTCATCACATTACATGACTCTCCTAACAGGCAGTGGGAATAAATTGCGTTTACGTGGAGTAAACCGCGATGAATCAAAATTAATTCCTATCGACTGACCCAGGCGTAGTGCGAGAAGAATTCTACAATACATGGCCCATGAAACCCTCGTGGAAACTTTGCCGGTGTGATCCAACAAATTAATAAGTTTCCTAACTCAAACCGGAGCGGGCGCAATATCACCGAATTCAGCGTGGCGGGGCGTCGTCGTTGTGCGGACGTCGGCCGGCCACGTGGTGCTTCAAGGCTGCGCTCGTCGATTCACTGCTAGCTATCTTGCTCAGTACATAGCTGAAAGAAAACTTTCTATCTCCAAGCTCAATCGTTCCGTTTGCTAAGTCATAAACTGCAGAAATGCTCACTCTCTCTCAGGCAAGCTGAGTAAAGAACGCCACGTCCGCACTCTAGGCAAGCTGGGAACGAAAGACCTCTACGGAGGCTTCTGCCAGTCCACTCTTCGCCTTGGTTTCCCCTCCAACTAAATCACTTACGCCAATTGCAGCGCCAGTCGCGTTAATTATGGGTCGCTTCCAAGTGCCGACCAATGCCTGCTCTGGGGAGTGAACAAATTCCCACAAAATTTCCCTTCCTCTCAACTTCTGCTATTTAGCTCCTCCCAGGCCACCCATCAAGGTTAGCGTCTGCATAAAACACCAATTTTTCCGAAATTCTGACTCCCAGGAGAGTACTTCAAATTCCTTGGTCCTACATTTCCATCGGAGGCCGGCGTATTTCATTCTCTCGCTCTTCACCTGATTTACTTCAGACTCTGTGGACCATGAATTCAGCGTGAAGTTGCTATAGTCACGAACACACATATTTTGGCCTCTGTTGACTGCGCCACCGTAGCTTTGTGCGGCTTTCTTGCATGTTTCACTGAAAATGGGATGATGGACATTTATCAACAGGCCTACCATTTTCCGTCTGCTTCCCGGTACACCAGCATGGGGTCAACCATCCCCTCACTGTCACTCATCTTAAGGCACCTGGAGGCCGCACCCCGTTACCGCTTTCTCAGAGTTTGAGCCACCCTAAGCTACCTATTGTTGCTTCCCTTCGCGCACCACCACCCGGCCGCGGTCAACCCTGAATACTTCCCTGGGATAAACTAGCCTCCAGTAGATCGATGCGTTTCCACAAAGTTTTTACGTCCCGTGAATTGCTTTAAAACCATCACCCAACATTAATTATTCCAATACGTCTGTACTATACCCTCTACAAGATGCATTGTGCCTTGTCAGTCATTTTTGTTCAGCCCTACTGTTCTCTCAACGTGAGTTCGGTGATCTTTAATAACTTCATGTAAGGGGCATAGTTCTTGCCATCTTAAAATGGTACACTTATGAAATTGTCGTACGGGAAAATCCCCACTTCATCGCTACCACAGACACACTGAGTCACATCGCATGTGCGCTGACCGTAACACTGTGTTCGAACTCACTTAAATCTTGATGACCTGCCTTTGTAGTACCAGTAACTGATCTAGGAACTTCGGCAGACACTTGTTGTCTTATATAAGAGTTGCCGACCCCAGGGTCGTATTCTGCCTGTTTACATGTCTCTGTATGTGAATACGCATGTGCCGGCCGCTGTGACAGAGCGGTTCTAGGCGTTTCACAGTCTGGAACCGTGCTGCTGCTACGGTTGCAGGTTCGAATCCTGCTTTGGGCATGGATGTGTTTGATGTCCTCAGGTTAGTTAGGTTTAAGTAGTTCTAACTCTAGGGGACTGATGACCTCATATGTCAAGCCCCATAATGCTTAGAGCGATTGAGCCAATACGCATGCCTATATCAGTTAATAACCGTTTAAATTTTGTCGATTTGTTTGCGCTCTCTGTAGATTAGTTCAGACGTTCTTTGCAAAACAGTTTTTAGCATGGATAGGGACTGCAACTGCTGTGTTCGGATGCAGGCTGAGTTGGCATCCCTTCGCTCCCAGCTTCAGGCAGTGTTGGCTTCGGTCACACAGCTTGAGGCTGTTGCCAATGGGCATCACTGTGGGGGTCCGGATGGGGGTTTGTCGGGGACGGCCAGCTCGTCCCACGCATCCCCCGATCGGACTACAACCGTGGTTGCCTGGGATACTGCCCGCATTGAGACTGATCCCTCACCTGTGGTAGAGTGGGAGGTCGTCTCAAGGTGTGGCAGGGGGCGGAAGACATTCCGGAGGGCTGAACGGAAGGCCTCTCCAGTTTGTCTGACGAACCGGTTTCAGGCTCTGTCTCAGGCTGATACTGATCTTCGGCCTGACATGGCTGCTTGTCCTGTTCCAGAGGTTGCCCCTCAGTTTGCAAGATCCGGGCGGTCGTAGAGGGTGGGCTTACTGGTAGTTGGGAGCTCCAACGTCAGGCGCGTAATGGGGCCCTTTAGGGAAATGGCAGCAAGAGAGGGGAAGAAAACCAATGTGCACTTCGTGTGCATACCGGGGGAAGTCATTCCAGATGTGGAAAGGGTCCTTCCGGATGCCATGAAGGGTACAGGGTGCACCCATCTGCAGGTGGTCACTCATGTCGGCACCAATGATGTGTGTCGCTATGGATCGGAGGAAATCCTCTCTGGCTTCCGGCGGCTATCTGATTTGGTGAAGACTGCCAGTCTCGCTAGCGGGATGAAAGCAGAGCTCACCATCTGCAGCATCGTCGACAGGACTGACTGCCGACCTTTGGTACAGAGCCGAGTGGAGGGTCTGAATCAGAGGCTGAGACGGTTCTGCGACCATGTGGGCTGCAGATTCCTCGACTTGCGCCATAGGGTGGTGGGGTTTCGGGTTCCGCTGGATAGGTCGGGAGTCCACTACACGCAACAAGCGGCTACACGGGTAGCAGGGGTTGTGTGGCGTGGGCTGGGCGGTTTTTTAGGTTAGATGGCCTTGGGAAAGTACAGAAAGGGCAACAGCCTCAACGGGTGCGGGGCAAAGTCAGGACATGCGGGGACCAAGCAGCAATCGGTATTGTAATTGTCAACTGTCGAAGCTGCGTTGGTAAAGTACCAGAACTTCAAGCGCTGATAGAAAGCACCGAAGCTGAAATCGTTATAGGTACAGAAAGCTGGCTTAAGCCTGAGATAAATTCCGCCGAAATTTTTACAAAGGTACAGACGGTGTTTAGAAAGGATAGATTGCATGCAACCGGTGGTGGAGTGTTCGTCGCTGTTAGTAGTAGTTTATCCTGTAGTGAAGTAGAAGTGGATAGTTCCTGTGAATTATTATGGGTGGACGTTACACTCAACAACCGAGCTAGGTTAATAATTGGCTCCTTTTACCGACCTCCCGACTCAGCAGCATTAGTGGCAGGACAACTGAGAGAAAATTTGAAATACATTTCACATAAATTTTCTCAGCATGTTATAGTCTTAGGTGGAGATTTCAATTTACCAGATATAGACTGGGACACCCAGATGTTTAGGACGGGTGGTAGGGACAGAGCATCGAGTGACATTATACTGAGTGCACTATCCGAAAATTACCTCGAGCAATTAAACAGAGAACCTACTCGTGGAGATAACATCTTGGACCTACTGATAACAAACAGACCCGAACTTTTCGACTCTGTATGTACAGAACAGGGAATCAGTGATCATAAGGCCGTTGCAGCATCCCTGAATATGGAAGTTAGTAGGAATATAAAAAAAGGGAGGAAGGTTTATCTTTAATAGAAGGCAGATTTCAGACAACCTAACAGATCAAAACGAAAATTTCTGTTCCGACACTGACAATGTTGAGTGTTTATGGAGAAAGTTCAAGGCAATCGTAAAATGCGTTTTAGACAGGTACGTGCCGAGTAAAACTGTGAGGGACGGGAAAAACCCACCGTGGTACAACAACAAAGTTAGGAAACTACTGCGAAAGCAAAGAGAGCTTCACTCCAAGTTTAAACGCAGCCAAAACCTCTCAGACAAACAGAAGCTAAACGATGTCAAAGTTAGCGTAAGGAGGGCTATGCGTGAAGCGTTCAGTGAATTCGAAAGTAAAATTCTAGGTACCGACTTGACAGAAAATCCTAGGAAGTTCTGGTCTTACGTTAAATCAGTAAGTGGCTCGAAACAGCATATCCAGACACTCCGGGATGATGATGGCATTGAAACAGATGATTACACGCGTAAAGCTGAAATACTAAACACCTTTTTCCAAAGCTGTTTCACAGAGGAAGACCGCACTGCAGTTCCTTCTCTAAATCCTCGCACAAACGAAAAAATGGCTGACATCGAAATAAGTGTCCAAGGAATAGAAAAGCAACTGGAATCACTCAATAGAGGAAAGTCCACTGGACCTGACGGGATACCAATTCGATTCTACACAGAGTACGCGAAAGAACTTGCCCCCCTTCTAACAGCCGTGTACTGCAAGTCTCTAGAGGAACGGAAGGTTCCAAATGATTGGAAAAGAGCACAGGTAGTCCCAGTCTTCAAGAAGGGTCGTCGAGCAGATGCTCAAAACTATAGACCTATATCTCTGACGTCGATCTGTTGCAGAATTTTAGAACATGTTTTTTGCTCGAGTATCATGTCGTTTTTGGAAACCCAGAATCTACTATGTAGGAATCAACATGGATTCCGGAAACAGCGATCGTGTGAGATCCAACTCGCTTTATTTGTTCATGAGACCCAGAAAATATTAGATACAGGCTCCCAGGTAGATGCTATTTTTCTTGACTTCCGGAAGTCGTTCGATACAGTTCCGCACTGTCGCCTGATAAACAAAGGAAGAGCCTACGGAATATCAGACCAGCTGTGTGGCTGGATTGAAGAGTTTTTAGCAAACAGAACACAGCATGTTGTTATCAATGGAGAGACGTCTACAGACGTTAAAGTAACCTCTGGCGTGCCACAGGGGAGTGTTATGAGACCATTGCTTTTCACAATATATATAAATGACCTAGTAGATAGTGTCGGAAGTTCCATGCGGCTTTTCGCGGATGATGCTGTAGTATACAGAGAAGTTGCAGCATTAGAAAATTGTAGCGAAATGCAGGAAGATCTGCAGCGGATAGGCACTTGGTGCAGGGAGTGGCAACTGTCCCTTAACATAGACAAATGTAATGTATTGCGAATACATAGAAAGAAGGATCCTTTATTTTATGATTATATGATAGCGGAACAAACACTGGTAGCAGTTACTTCTGTAAAATATCTGGGAGTATGTGTGCGGAACGATTTGAAGTGGAATGATCATACAAAATTAATTGTTGGTAAGGCGGGTACCAGGTTGATATTCATTGAGAGAGTGCTTAGAAAATGTAGTCCATCAACAAAGGAGGTGGCTTACAAAACACTCGTTCGACCTATACTTGAGTATTGCTCATCAGTGTGGGATCCGTACCAGATCGGGTTGACGGAGGAGATAGAGAAGATCCAAAGAAGAGCGGCGCGTTTCGTCACAGGGTTATTTGGTAACCGTGATAGCGTTACGGAGATGTTTAATAAACTCAAGTGGCAGACTCTGCAAGAGAGGCGCTCTGCATCGCGGTGTAGCATGCTCGCCAGGTTTCGAGAGGGTGCGTTTCTGGATGAGGTATCGAATATATTGCTTCCCCCTACTTATACCTCCCGAGGAGATCACGAATGTAAAATTAGAGAAATTAGGGCGCGCACGGAGGCTTTCAGACAGTCGTTCTTCCCGCGAACCATACGCGACTGGAACAGGAAAGGGAGGTAATGACAGTGGCACGTAAAGTGCCCTCCGCCACACACCGTTGGGTGGCTTGCGGAGTATAAATGTAGATGTAGATGTAGATCAGTTAGTTTGGCGCTTGAATGTAGTTTCGTGTGGTCGTTAAAATTTAATTCACTCCCGACTACTTCCCTTAGATATTTTAATATTGTGACTATATCCAGTGTGTCATCACCAACCATGTTATCGAGTAATAGTTGACTGTCCATATGTTTATGCTCAGTACGTTCCCTTGGTTTATGTTGTGGATCAACTACCAATCCTTGAACGAAGCGGCGTCCTGCGTTTCCCTACAATTATCTCGCATTGTGGCTTCAATGAAGGATACAACTGCATCACTTGGGGACAGTCTCACGGAGCATCCGAATAATTCATCAGATATTTCATGTATCGTGAAGAGTCACGGCACCGTAACAATGACATGGGGTACGGCAGCAGTTGGTTCTGCATCTGAAAATTTCTCCCAATCGAGATCGATGTGACAAGTTATTTTATCAGTGGAATCACAACGCTCGTTCTACAATGAAGCGCCAAAGAAACTGGTATAGGCATGAGTATCCAAATACCGAGAGATGTTAATAGGCAGAATACGGCCCTGCGGACGGCAACGTCTGTATAAGAGGAAAAGTGTCTGGCGCAGTTGTTCGATCGGTTACAGCTGCTAAAATGGCAAGTTATCCATATTTAAGTGAGTTTGAACGTGCTGTTATAGTCGGCGCAAGAGCGATAGGACAAAGCATCTCCGAGTTAGCGATGAAGTGGGTATTTTCCCGTACGATCATTTCTCGAATGTACTGTGAATATCAGGAATCTAGTAAAACATCAAATCTCTGACATCGCTGCGGCCGGAAAAAGATCCTGCAAGAACAGGACCGACGACGACTGAAGAGAATCGTTCAACGTGACAGAAGCGCAACCTTTCCGCAAATTGCTGCAGATTTCAATGCTGGGGCATCAACAAGCGTCAGCGTGCGAACCATTCAAAGAAACATCATCGATATGGGCTTTCGGAGCCGAAGGCCAACTTGTGTACCCTTGATGACTGCACGGCACAAAGCTTTACGCATCGCCTGCGCCCATCAACACCGACATTGGACTGTTGATGACTGGAAACATGCTGTCTGGTCGGACGAGTCTCGTTTCAGATTGTATCGAGCGGATGGACGAGTACTGATAAGGAGGCAACTTAACGAATCCATGGACCCTGCATGTTAACAGGAGATTGTTCAACCTGGTGGAGGCTCTGTAATGGTGTGGGACGTGTGCAGTTGGAGTGATATGGGACCCCTGATACGTCTAGATACGACCCTGACAGGTGACACCTACGTAAGCATCCTGTCTGATCACTTACATCCATTCATGTCCACTGTGCAGTCCGAAGGACTTGAGCAATTCCAGCAGGACAATGCGACATCCCACACGTCCACAATTGCTACACAGTGAGTCCAGGAACACTCTTCTGAGTTCACAAACTTCTGCTGGCCGCCAATCTCTCCTGATATGTACGTTAGTGAGCTTATCTAGAATTCCTTTCAACATGGTGTTCAGAAGAGATCTCCACTCCCTCGTACTCTTAGGGATTTATGGACAGCTCGGCAGGATCCATGGTGTCAGTTCCCTCCAGCACTACTTCAGACATTAATCGAGTCCATACCACGTCGTGTTGCGGCACTTCTGCGCACCAGTTTCTTTGGCTCTTCAGTGTGTATTCAGTAAGCTTATACCCTGTTCATTAGGAGACAACGCGGAATTCTAACGAACGTCTTCCCAATGTCAAGGAATTCGGCTCAGTCGCTATCTGCGGCCTTGTTAATCACATGGATGAACACAACGAGCTGAAATTGACAAGATCTCTGTTCGCGGTATCCATGTTGTTTCTCACAGACTATGTTTTCAAATGTCCAAAATTTCATTAAATCAGTTTCTAAAGCATCACACCTAACAAAGAACTTTTCACTTCTAGCCAGCTTTTAAGCTTGTAACTGATAACATTACAGAGACAAAGAACGTGGATTAGACGTATTGTCACTCTGTAGCAGTGTTGCAGTGTGTCCTTTTCTAAAGTCTCGCTGCGACTAGTTTTTTTGTGAAGTTTCCTTAAGATCAACAAAAACTTTTGATCGCTTGGGAATTTTTTCGCATTAGTGCTCAGAAGCAGACAGAAATGAGGTGCCCACATCGAATGTGTTTTAGTGCTATTATGAAAATATGAATAAAAAATTGATTCTTTTAATTTTTTCTTCTTGTTATTAAATACCTCACCGACAACTGGGACAGTAAAATGTGACAGTGATTGAATATTCAGGTACGAAAAAGGTCCAAATTCTGCTGACGCATTTTCATATGAAATACGGACGCTGTTTACAATGTTAACTGTTCGTTTTAGTTTGTGATTCGACGGACTGTTCTTTGACAGTTATTGACTGCTGGTTAACTCTTTTGTCGGTTGAAACTGTTCCAGGGTATGACTCAGTCAGAAATCTACTGTTTTCACTGTTGTTATTCCAAAGAGCTGCCTGGGAATGTCTCGTGGTCAGATTCACATATTTCATCTAGCTCTGTTCGGCTCTTCGGTTTCCTGTAAACCCCAGTAGCGCTGCCACGATAAACATTGCAATGATTTTCTAAATTACTAATTGTTGCGGACTGGATGATGGGCTACTGTGAGTGGACAATTTACAAAATTAAAAGAAGAGTGTTGTGACAATTTTGCTTTTTAGTTGAAACCTCGAGGCATGATAGATTGCTTACAGTGGGACCCATAGAGTTCCAGTTCGCTCTACTCTCGTAATCGAAAACAGAAGTTCACGTCAATGCGCTCTTTGTCCCCGAAGTATCTCCCTAGGGAGGCAGACCACGGTATTCTAGGCAGCTATTAGGATGTCTGTGGAAGATAATTTACGTAGGTGCTACAATGATCGTACGGCCTTGTCGCAGTGGATACACAGGTTCCCGTCAGATTACCGAAGTTAAGCGCTGTCGGGTGTGGTCGGTACTTGGATGGATGACCATCCTGGCCACCATGCGCTGTTGTAGTTTTTCGAGGTGCACTCAGGCTCGTGATGCCAATTGAGGAGCTACTCGATCGTATAGTAGCGGCTCCGGTCACAGAAAACCATCGTAACGGCTGGGAGAGCGGTGTGCTGACCACACGCCCCTCCTATCTGCATTCTCAGCTGAGGATGAAACAGCGGTCGGATGGTCCCGATGGGCCACTTGTGGCCTAAAGACAGAGTGCTACAATGATCGTAGCATCTACATTTATTCAGACAGCCAAGCAGCTCTGAAGCATCTATGAGCCCCTGTAACGAGATCAAAGATCGTTGCAGAATGCCACAAAGCTCTTGTGAGACTAGGAGAAAGCCACAGGGTAAACCTGCTGTCGATTTCTGGTCACCCATGAATCAGTGGCAATGAACAAGCTGACAGGCTGGCCACGAAAGGTGTCCTAGAAGCTTCCCTAATCATCACTGTGGTGATGGTTAAATCTGAACTACGAAACTGAATCAGAAGGTAACATGAAGATTATTCAACTATGATACAAAAATAAAAACTTGGCAAACTAAATATACCAGAGCCATGTTTTAAGAGAAATTATGTAATCCTTGGCTTGAACAAGAGACAGACTAGATTCGCGTTAGGATTAATGACAGGCCATGTGAACTTTAAGAAACACCTGCACATGATGCGTATGGAACGAGAAGCCTCTAGGTGTAGACTGCGTGATGAAGGTGACGAAACCGTAACACACCTTGTCTTCCAAATCGTACCGCTGGGTATCAAAGGCGCACAGAATATCCGAGTGATCAAGTCCTGAAGAAACTGTGTCGAATAAAAAACTGCCAAAGAGCCCCCTGATATTTTTAAGGAGTGAAACGGCACAATAAACTATGTTTCGGTGCTGTTTATAGTGGCCTAGGACAGCTGTCGTTTTTATCTCCGTGTTCATGTCAATCAAACCAACTGCCCCCGAAACGCGTTCGTTTAAAATCTCCGTGTCTTTTTGGAATATTTAGGTAAAAACTTCTGATTGACTAAATTACTGCAATTTCAGAAAAGATAATATCAAATAGCTACAGAATTCTGTTGAATCAGTTATGAATTTATGGAGAAAAAGTTTTGTAAGAGGTCACTATTTTCCTCCGACGAAGTCAATACACATATGAAAAGATGTCTTTCAACCGAAGTAAGTTAACTTGGAGATGGCAGTGCTTTCTGAGGATGCTCCAATTGGAGGTGGTGTGCCCTTTTGACTTACTACCCAGTATGGTTTAATATGGACTCCACATCACGTTGAAGCTTGGTGTTTTTCACACAGACAAACCACTGATAGAAGCGAAAGAAGCGTTACGGCCAGGAAAAATTCTAAGACCATGTGCCTGTGGATTTGTGTTCTGGTACTTAACCAATGAGCCGTGAAGAAGCACTAGTACTTGAGACTGTGGTTATTTTAATTTAAAAAATAACAGGAATCTATTTAAAGTACAACTATATGCTACTCTCATACTATTAGCTACATTTATTTTTAAAATAATGTGGTGACAGAAGACTTTTGCGGAACTCCGTCACGGTTCAAGCCAACGAAAGCTCCTTTGTTCTACAGTACATTGCTTTTGCGATAAAATCACTGAGCGGAAATTACACTGGAAACAGGAAATGTTTAAAAATAATAATGATGCAAGACTTTTGGGTTTTGTGTAGGAAGTTTTCTTTGCGAGCTGTAATATGGCATGGGGTCTCTTTGTTGGTTTAGGGTGTACCTGTAACTCAGGTTAGTGAAAGATTGCTGGAGGACTGGAGCCAGATTTTGTAAAGGCAGTCCTCCTATAATACGACCTAGTAATTGAAGAAAACTATAGAAATCCGAAAAACATGGATTGCACTTGGCTTAGAACGGAGAGCCTTCGCTTCTTTACTAACACGATTAATTAACTTACAATTTTGCTAGGGAGAAACTCTAGCTTATTAAAGGAGCCCAGGAAGAGTGTCTTTGTTTGGTTCATTTCAGTCGTTCATCTACATCTACATCTACATTTATACTCCGCAAGCCACCCAACGGTGTGTGGCGGAGGGCACTTTACGTGCCACTGTCATTAGCTCCCTTTCCTGTTCCAGTCGCGTATGGTTCGCGGGAAGAACGACTGTCTGAAAGCCTCCGTGCGCGCCCTAATTTCTCTAATTTTACATTCGTGATCTCCTCGGGAGGTATAAGTAGGGGGAAGCAATATATTCGATACCTCATCCAGAAACGCACCCTCTCGAAACCTGGCGAGCAAGCTACACCGCGATGCAGAGCGCCTCTCTTGCAGAGTCTGCCACTTGAGTTTGTTAAGCATCTCCGTAACGCTATCACGGTTACCAAATAACCCTGTGACGAAACGCGCCGCTCTTCTTTGGATCTTCTCTATCTCCTCCGTCAACCCGATCTGGTACGGATCCCACACTGGTGAGCAATACTCAAGTATAGGTCGAACGAGTGTTTTGTAAGCCACCTCCTTTGTTGATGGACTACATTTTCTAAGCACTCTCTCAATGAATCTCAACCTGGTACCCGCCTTACCAACAATTAATTTTATATGATCATTCCACTTCAAATCGTTCCGCACGCATACTCCCAGATATTTTACAGAAGTAACTGCTACCAGTGTTTGTTCCGCTATCATATAATCATAAAATAAAGGATCCTTCTTTCTATGTATTCGCAATACATTACATTTGTCTATGTTAAGGGTCAGTTGCCACTCCCTGCACCAAGTGCCTATCCGCTGCAGATCTTCCTGCATTTCGCTACAATTTTCTAACTCTGCAACTTCTCTGTATACTACAGCATCATCCACGAAAAGCCACATGGAACTTCCGACACTATCTACTAGGTCATTTATATATATTGTGAAAAGCAATGGTCCCATAACACTCCCCTGTGGCACGCCAGAGGTTACTTTAACGTCTGTAGACGTCTCTCCATTGATAACAACATGCTGTGTTCTGTTTGCTAAAAACTCTTCAATCCAGCCACACAGCTGGTCTGATATTCCGTAAGCTCTTACTTTGTTTATCAGGCGACAGTGCGGAACTGTATCGAACGCCTTCCGGAAGTCAAGAAAAATAGCAGGATATTTAGTATGGTGAATGTTCACAACATCTGACTTGTTACAAAAATATATATCGATAATCAGTTTGTCAATCACAGCGAAATATTTTTCCGCGTTACAAAAGTATTGGAACTGGGCTTCCTACTGATGCTGCAAGCATTTTCCTTTCTTTGGTTGGTGGTGTTAGGTTATTTGCGCCGCACCCTTGGTATTCGTTTTGAAGGCTAAGATCGACGGAAAACACGTCCATGAGTAGTCGTTCTGTCGTTGTGTAATAACAGCAGTGAGATTCCTCTCCAACAGTTTGAAACAGTTCAGTGCTGCTGCGGGACTCGTAACACGAAAAACTGAATTCGATCACGGGCTAATTGTTCTCATTTTAGCTTTCTGTTGCTTTTTTTTGTACCACTTTGCACGTGATCTAGAAGTCGGTTCTTTCACGAGCTTTGAATCCATCCAGAACGATCCAGACATCAGCTGGATTTTAAGCTCAAAAGAGGTCAGATTATAGCTTTTAACTTTAGTCGCGGTAGTTTCTGTAATATCTTATTTCAAAATGTCACACTGCACTGGATGTGTGTGTGTGTGTGTGTGTGTGTGTGTGTGTGTGTGTGTGTGTGTAGGTGGGAGGGGGGGGGGGAGGAATGAGAGGGGGAAAAGGGGTGTGGGTGTAAGGGGACTGCGTAATATACTTTGCGAAACTACTGTCGTTAACTAATTTCCAAATTTTGTGTTTGAGGCAGATTATGCTTTTATCAGTTAGTTATAAGCGCTTATGAACATCTGAAGCGATGAACTAGCGTGTGTTTACGGTTCGTACGCTACTTTTATACTCATCAGTCAAGCTGCAACATGAAGCTTAAATATAACACATTGTTTTACTATAGTGTTGTAAACAAGAAATTGAATCGAGTGATCATCAGAATTAAATAAAACACTATTTCTGTTTCGTTCAGATATTCATTATGATTTTTATTCCATAGTTTCCCGTTTTTAGAGTTTTTGCTGGTAAATACCGGTGAGAGGTCAGTTAAACGGAACGGAATAAATTGAGTTGCAAATCGTTTTTCGTTCACAGTTTTAGCTGCTTATCACAGTGTGGACGTGATTATTAGATGCTATAGGAAACACAAGCGGGATGTAGGTTTTAGGTCTTCCCTGTGGCGCGCTGGGGTGATAGAGCACTGCCCATGAAATGCAGCGTTTTTGTGGTTGATGGCATTGACATAACGTTCAAGAGGAGCTTTTATTTTCTCCTATGAGAGGTGCACGAGTCAGTATTGATCCAAACCTTACACGTAACATCTTATTAACAATCAGCTCAGAGTTTGTTAATATTATGTGTTTTGCTTTATTTTGTTCACTCGTCTATAAATAGTCGTTGTGAGATCAGTATAGCGTCGAGAGATGAGTACTGTTTTCAAGAGCCATCTTTTTTTCTGTAACTGGGAATAAATACACGAAGTGTAAATGCTTTAAAGTAATGACGTATACAATGCTTCCAAATTTCTTTCCTTAGGAAAATAGGGCGGTCCTAAAATACAACAATACGCAGGATCTTTAATTATTTAATGACACTTTCAGATGATAAAATACGTTGTCCATACCATACACCTTACTCGTTAAATACCTCAAACGTACGTCTTTAATTGCCTAAATATTTCGTCACAATAAACTAATGACTGCAAATAAACAATACGAAGAAACCTAGATACCTTTTCTTTCTCTTTTTCATTAATTTCGTTGTGAACTGATCATACCTTTCTGGGCTGCAATCTAGGAGTGGGTATGTTTCTTATTCTTATTTTTCATTGGATGCGTTTATACTATAAATAACTGGTGCCCGTAGGATGTACCGGCTTTGACTTCGCTAACTCCTGCGTCGAAATAATTTACTCTAATCTTCGAATGTTACTGTATTACCTTTTACGATTTTTTTCTTCGTATTGTTATTATCTTTCATGGCTTTTGGTCGGGATTTTTCCAATTTATTTAATTTCTTTCGATTTATTAGCGCTTCGATTTTCCGTAGGAATAGACTGGAATGTTTAAATTGTAATGTTCTTTTTAAGGAATTACGTACATCATTCTATGATGATGAAATGATGATGGTGATGATGACGGTGATGACGATTGTAATTTTAAAGGGTGATTTTTGTATTTAAATTACGTTAACAACAACCATACAGATTTAGAGTCAAAAGGAAAGGTATTTAAGGATGAGCCTTATGAAACCGGCGGTTGATATGTTGCAGTGATTCAGTTATTTTCTAAGAGCTTCTTAAAATAATGAGTGGTCAGGGTTTGGTTATGTTCCTGGCTGTGAACGATTCTGAAATAACATTTGTCTGCTCATAGTTAGTCATGTGAAATACAGAACACAGTCACAACTGTATCTGGGTGGTGAACCATACATCGTTTTTTTTTTACTTTTGCGTTTAACCAGTCAGCAAATCACCCATGCTGGTGTTCCTGTTTATAATTTCTTGTGTTTCCTGTTTTCAGTCTCAAGTTCACAAATTTGATCTCTCCTATTCGATATGTTTCTGGTGTGTTTCTTTTTGTGTGTCTTAAATCCCTGTACTCAAACAGCAAGCTATCATTCAATTTTCTCTCTTGATTTGTTAAAAATTTTGTGACACATTTTGAATTCAACGTCATCATTTGTTAAAACAGAATTTCCCATCTACACTTTTGAAAGCGTATAAAATATTTCAGAATATGTTTCACTGAATCGCTGTAAAGTTACAGACGTAAACACTTGTGACGAGTTGACTTCATTATTTATATTAGCAAAAAAATATGAATTCAGAATTCCGAAGCTGCATATTATTTCTCACTAAAAATTAATCACTCCAATATAAGCAAATCTAAAAGTAATCTACGAGGATATTTGTGGTATTTTCATAAGGACTTTGAGAAATAAATTGTACTCAACTACAGTAGTGTCACAGCCAATGTGTCTAAAAGGTCATCAAATGTTGAATAATGAAAACGTACCAAGGTTTAACAGTTTACGACTTAATTCTGTTGCTGTTTTCAACAACCCTTGGAGATCACTTGTCAGAGACTTACAAAGAATTTACTCCACAATTTCTCCTATTTTTCTATCCTTCTTTAGTATCATACGCTCTTTATTACATTGTAGTCGCTTACCTCTCCTTGCAGTAGACTCTGTGACTCAAACAGTCAGTTATTAGACACTCTCTTTATGTAGCATGTGGTCTGCACACACTTATCAGTATTACTAATCAAAAATTAGTGTCATTTGCTTCGTGAGCGTGAAGAACGCTACACGGCACATTTCAGCTAATTTACAGAAAAGGAAAGAAAGGGCGCTAGGTACCGAAAAATAATGACAAAACAAGTAACTAGCAATTTCTTTGTAAGTATTGTAATTCTCTATCTACTTTTACATGTATACTCAGCAAACCACTGGCAAGTACATGGAAGAAGGTAAGTCCCATTGTTATGGAGGTGGGGAACAATGCTAGCTTAAATACCTCTCTGCATGCTGTAATTAGTCTAATCTAGTCTTCGCGACCGTGTTCGGGACGATATGTAGAGGGCTGTAACATACTCCGAGATCCATCCCCTAAAGTTGGTTCTAAAAACTTTCTATGCAGGTTTCGACAGGATAGTTCACTTCTTTCTTCAAGAGTCTACAAGTTCAGTTCTTTCAGCATTTTCGTGACACTCTCTAATGGTCGAACAAACCTGTTACCATTCTTGCTGCCTTCAAATGGTTCAAATGGCTCTGAGCACTATGGGCTTAACTTCTGAGGTCATCAGTCCCCTAGAACTTAGAACTACTTAAACCTAACTAACCTAAGGACAAAACACATCCATGCCCGAGGCGGGATTCGAACCTGCGACCATAGCGGTCGCGCGGTTCCAGATTGTAGCGCCTAGAACCGCTCGGCCACCCCGGCCGTTAAATATTCGCTGCTAGTCCTATTTAGTAAGTACTAAGGTTGAGCGATATTCTAGGATGGAGCGCATGTTTCATAAGCAATCTCTTTTGCAGACTGGTTATACTTCCCTTGTATTCCACTAAAGAAACGCAGTCTGTCACCTACTTACCTATGACTGAACCTACGTAATCGCTCCAATTCATATAATTAAAAAGTGTTATAACCAGAATTTTGGATTAGTTCACAGATTGCAGTTGTGGCTCATTGATATTCTCGTCATGTTATGTGGACATGTGTCCGGAAACGCTTACTGTCCATGTTAGAGCTCATTTTATTACTTCTCTTCAAATCACATTAATCATGGAATGGAAACACACTGCAACAGAACGTACCAGCGTGACTTCAAACACTTTGTTACAGGAAATGTTCAAAATGTCCTCCGTTAGCGAGGATACATGCATCCACCATCCGTCGCATAGAATCCCTGATGCGCTGATGCAGCCCTGGAGAATGGCGTATTGTATCACAGCCGTCCACAATACGAGCACGAAGAGTCTCTACATTTGGTACCGGGGTTACGTAGACAAGAGCTTTCAAATGCCCCCATAAATGAAAGTCAAGAGGGCTGAGGTCAGGAGAGCGTGGAGGCCATGGAATTGGTCCGCCTCTACCAATCCATCGGTCACCGAATCTGTTGTTGAGAAGCGTACGAGCACTTCGACTGAAATGTGCAGGAGCTCCATCGTGCATAATCCACATGTTGTGTCGTACTTGTAAAGGCACATGTTCTAGCAGCACAGGTAGAGTATCCCATATGAAATCATGATAACGTGCTCCATTGAGCGTAGGTGGAAGAACATGGGGCCCAATCAAGACATCACCAACAATGCCAGCCCAAACGTTCACAGAAAATCTGTGTTGATGACGTGATTGCACAATTGCGTGCGGATTCTCTTCAGCCCACACATGTTGATTGTGAAAATTTACAATTTGATCACGTTGGAATGTACCCTCATCCGTAAAGAGAACATTTGCACTGAAATGAGGATTGACACATTGTTGGATGAACCATTCGCAGAAGTGTACCCGTGGAGGCCAATCAGCTGCTGATAGTGCCTGCACACGCTGTACATGGTACGGAAACAACTGGTTCTCCCGTAGCACTCTCCATACAGTGACGTGGTCAACGTTACCTTGTACAGCAGCAACTTCTCTGACGTTGACATTAGGGTTATCGTCAACTGCACGAAGAATTGCCTCGTCCATTGCAGGTGTCCCCGTCGTTCTAGGTCTTCCCCAGTCGTGAGTCATAGGCTGGAATGTTCCGTGCTCCCTAAGACGCCGATCAATTGCTTCGAACGTCTTCCTGTCGGGACACCTTCGTTCTGGAAATCTATCTCGATACAAACGTACCGCGCTACGGCTATTGCCCCGTGCTAATCCATACATCAAATGGGCATCTGCCAACTCCGCATTTGTAAACATTGCACTGACTGCAAAACCACGTTCGTGATGAACACTATCCTGTTGATGCAGCGTACTGAGTGATGTGCTTGATGCTAGTACTGTAGAGTAATGAGTCGCATGTCAACACAAGCACCGAAGTCAACGTTACCTTCCTGCAATTGGGCCAACTGGCGGTGAATAGAGGAAGTACAGTACATGCTGACGAAACTAAAATGAGCTCTAACATGGAAATTAAGCGTTTCCGGACACATGTCCACATAACATCTTTTCTTTATTTGTGTGTGAGGAATGTTTCCTGAAAGTTAGGCCGTACCTTTTTGTAACACGCTGTAGATAACTGCGTCTTCTGTGAAAGTCTGGTGTAAAGAAGTAGTCGTGGAATTAATAGTGGATTCTAAGATTTTTAACGAAGTTATTTGTTTTTCATTTTGGAATATTGTTGCAAAGCCTTAGTTTAAAAGTGTTAGTTCATGTCGCAGACTTTATATACTGAAAACTGTCGGTATGTTCTCTACAACTTTATGAAACCACCAAGCTGCTCATCAAGTCAAACTGTGATATTCCCAGTACAACTTCAACTTGGCTCCAAGCTGTATGTCTTTAGAATCACTTTTGAAGTATCAATTAGGATACAGACTCTATCCTGGACACGGAAATAAGATTTCAAGCGAGTTTTGAAAATGATATGAGTTATTTCGCTGTTTCTCATGCTCACGAAGAAGTTTACATGATCTTATATCACGTGTAATTGTCAACCATGAAATATTCGCTTTGCTTATGCCTGTTTTATTGTAGTTCTTTATTACTGTTACGTTCGAGTCGTGATCTACATGTCTGTCATTAGATATAGACTGTGTTTTTTAAAATGCACGCAGCATCAGTATACTGAATTATGTTAAATGCTTATACAAAAAGCATTACCCGACTAACCTTTATTGGAGGGACTAATTTCCCTTTCCTTGATATGTGCTCCTAACCTTCACCGGAGTCTTTATTCTGGTTATTGTCAATTTCCTTCTTTTCTTACGTTATTCAAACGTTTTATTTTACTAGACGTGAAGCTGTCGTTGCTGCTGTCAGTCATGTTTCTGGAAAACAGCGCTGTTCCAGCGTGCAGAACACCTGATATGACCGCTTGTAGTGCTGCACCCGGACAGATACCATGAAAACTATTAACACCACTGTAAGATAATGTTGTTAACAGCATTATTCCACCAGAAACACAATCAAGGCTGTGAAGATAGTGGTGAATCATCGAAGTTCAAAAACCGGCCGGAGTGGCCGTGCGGTTCTAGGCGCTACAGTCTGGAGCCGAGCGGCCGCTACGGTCGCAGGTTCGAATCCTGCCTCGGGCATGGATGTGTGTGATGTCATTAGGTCAGTTAGGTTTAATTAGTTCTAAGTTCTAGGCGACTGATGACCTCAGAAGTTAAGTCGCATAGTGCTCAGAGCCATTTGAACCATTGAAGTTCAAAGGATATTAGATTTAAGAAGCCAGGAAATGTACCAAAGTAGTAAGCACAGCACAATAGCTCCACTTCTTTACTTATAAGTAATTTAATTTAGGTTCGTGGAGCTATTGTGTCTGTGAATAAGCGAGCTCTGTGTGGCAAGCGATTATTATATCGCCAGACTCGGTACTCGGCCGCGAGTGCCAGTTACACATGGAATGGGTAACAAACAGCTTAGTGGATTTGATCCAGAACAGCTCACCTTGGCTCTCTGTGTCCTCTAACTCCAAAGTTGTGCACATGTAGGTCTTTCCGATTTCGGGAGAAGTGATTGAAAAACCGTCAGATTAAGTGGAAACATGCAGGAAAACTAGCGAGACTGAGTAATCGGTCTTTAGGTCTTCCGGAAACGGTTTTGTCGCACCATGTCATTTCACATCGTATAGGGTGTGTTTCCATGACAGTGATATGTGTATGGAACCACCGGACAAAAGAGTCATACACAGTGACGAACGAGCACTGTACAAGGCAATGTACCACCCCTGGAAAGACTGCCGTCTTGTCAACATGACCACGACGGATCGTACACCTGCGTCACAGTTAACTACACGAAAGAGCGTCGAAACAGGCGTGGAAGCGTCCGCGTTGAAAGTTCGTCTGCAGATAGGACTGGTCCCACACAAGCCACTGTGTTGACTTGCAGTTGCACAGAAATCAGAAATGCCTCTGAGTACTATGGTCACATCAACGTCGTCACTGGTATGCTGATTGGCGAAATGTAATGTTTTCGAAAGTATTCTCGCTTCAGCGTCTTCTGCAGTCGATGGCCTTAGTCTTTTTATATGCTACCGCAGTGACCACAGTGTGGCAGCTTACATTTTTAAGCTTCATAGCGGGCAAGCGAGGAGTTGGATCGTTTGGGGCTTCATTGAAGACAACATACGATCTCGACTTCTACATATTAAAGGTAGTCTGAACAGTAATCACTACATTAGGGAAGTTTTAGAGCTCGAGGTTCTGTCCCGTTTTCATGACATTCCACATGCCGTATAACAGCAGGGCAATGCTTTTCTGCATATAATGAGGAACGTAAAAGCCACCTTGGCAGCACAATAGATGCTAGTTACTCCTTTCCTGACCTACACGTTCACCTCATACTTTCCCTTTCGAACAGGTCTCGAAAATGTCTGGCTTGCAGACTCTTTGTCACAATCTGTCAGAAATCACCGTTAATACCTCCTGGACTCGTGAACAATCCACGAGTAGGATGGTTGCCGAGGAACACATTATCTGAACAAAAGAATCGAGATACTCTTATGTAATACGGAATTGACCACTAGATGTCACAAAAGGCGGACTCACCAGCATAAAAGGAGCCGAGGAGTATTGTGTTGTCACAAGAGAAGCATTAACAGCAGCATGGGTCCGTCAGGAGAGCTTAGTGACTTCTAACGTGGACTAGAGTCACCTGAGCAACAAGTGCGTCAGGCACATTTCAACCCTTGTAGTATTGCCCAAGTCTATTGTTGGTGAAGTAGTAGTGAAGTATAAACGCGAATGAATAATAACAACTAAACTATGCCCAAGCAGGCCTTAAGTACTTGACTGACAGTGACTGTCGAGCACTGCGGAGTTTTGTTGTAAAAAAAGCGCCTGAAATCAGCAGAAGGAATCACTCGTGCTCCCAGCAGCACAGCTTGCACAATGGCCGCACGTAATGAGATTAAAAATGGGACAAAAAGATAGGGCAGTTGCTCATAACCCACACATTTATGTCGTCAATGGAACGGTTAGCGACACTTGAGGCGGTGTAAATGTCACTGGACAGTGTATGGCTGGTAACGAGGAATTTGGAGTAATTAATCACGCTATACTCTGTGGCAATCCTATGGAAAGTTTCGGTTTGGCCAATGTCTGCAGAACGTTGCCTGCCATCATGTGTAGTGCAAACAGTGAAGTCTGTGGGAGGTGGTGTTACAGTATGGACATGTTTTAAGTGGGTGCTTAAGAAAACTCCTAAATGCGTAATGATATGAACACGTTCTACAGTGTTGTGTACTGCGTACAGTAGAGGAACAGATCGGAGACGAAAATTGTTTGTATCAGCGTGACAATGCATTGTGTACTGTGTGAAACAGTGATTTGCGGACAGTAACATTTCTGAAGTGGTCTGGTCTGCTCAGAACCCAGACATGGATCCAATGAACACCTCTGGGATGAGTTAAAACGTCGAATACGCTCCAGACCCCAGCGTCCAACATCACTACCTTCGCTGATTTCGGCTCTTGAGGAAGAATGAGCCGTTATTCCTCCACATACATTCAGACATCTTTTTCAAAGTACCCCCAGCGTAGATCAAGCCTTCACGAAGACAAGGGATGGACACACCACATATTAATGTCCACTGGTTGATGTCCACATACTTTTGTTCAAGTAGTGTATATCCAAACCCTCGTTTATTCCATGCAACGAGGTTTTGAGTGTGCCTGCAGCACGTCGGGGCTTTATATCGTACTGAACTATCGAAATGAGGTCGTGTACCTTAGCCGAGCCATAATGTCGGTTTGTCACGTGTATCTTACCTGGAGCTGGAATTCTCACAAATGTTAACCTATATGTTATTAATTTTGTGTAACATTCCAGCAAAGGTAGCTTCCAGTTTTTGAATTTCATTATGTTTTTAACCATAACTTCAGCCAGTTTATATTCCGTAACAGTATGATGACTGATGTTACGGTTTAGATAAAGAAAATCTATCCAGTTAAATGATTTCCGTAAGAATAAGGAACATATGGTTTTTGCCATGTTGAGCGTTCAGGAAACCAGTCCAGCCAAAGAACCAGTAATGCCTATTTTCCTACGACTAAAAGTATTGAACTTGAAGGTTCAGAGGTGTAAGAAACGTTACACACACACACACACACACACACACACACACACACACACACACACACACAAACACACACAGACACAGACACAGACACGTGCTCCTCAAAATGCACTAACGTTTACTACTTACACAACGATTAGTCTACAACATTAACTTCTTTCTATTATTTCATGTAATTTGGTATCTGAGTATAATCAAGCTCCCGGCATCTGGTTACCTTCAGTTCTCCACGTCCTTCTGTTGTGCAAAGATACACTAACTTGCCATTAATTACGTGATTTCCGTCAGAATTTGAGCATTCTTGAACGTCGCGATGAAGTCTGGCCGTAGACATTCACTTCACCTATTGCTAGGATGAATTTCTGCGAAGTGGTGTCCACAGCTCGTGGTCGTGCGGTAGCGTTCTCGCTCCGCACGCCCGGGTTCCCGGGTTCGATTCCCGGCGGGGTCAGGGATTTTCTCTGCCTCGTGATGACTGGGTGTTGTGTGATGTCCTCAGGTTAGTTAGGTTTAAGTAGTTCTAAGTTCTAGGGGACTGATGACCATTGATGTTAAGTCCCATAGTGCTCAGAGCCATTTGAACCATTTTTTGCGAAGTGGTAGCTGATGTGTGCAATTGTTTCCTTCCATTACCCCTTGATGTTGATAAACATTTCTGTGGCTTTTTCAGGATTGTTTGGGCCAGCTGTCATTTGGTGCAATAAGTCATCCTACAAATTATTTGTGCATTTATTTGACGTGACAGGAACAGGGTCCTCAGTACCTCTCTAGCATCTACAGAGGTATTCTTAGAGGTTTATAGTTAACATTACAGAATGCATAAAAATGAGTTACACGAAACTATGATTCAGTTTGGTTGGGGTTTATGTCCATCTACCACAGGACGACCTATATCAACAGCAGTGCTACCTTCACCTTATTTGTGAGGAAGTGAGGGCAGATTTTTAGGTCTATTCTACACTTAGCACAGCGAACTCTGGGTAAATGGACACATTGTGTCTTATGCAGTTACAACATACTTGCATACGTGTATAATGCAATTTACATTTAAACAAGTTTATGCTTTCTCCTTGGTGTGTGACGTAGCATGGTTTCGACACAATTTCCAATTTGATACCACTAAGTTTTGTAATACTTAACCGTCAGGTGCTCAGAACAAATGGCTCCACTTAGGCTGCACCTAGACAACAGATGTTCCTGAAAACAAGACAAGTTTGGAATAGAAGTGTCTACTTCACTCAGAACAGTTGTCTGGTTTAAATACTGAATGACAGTAGACGACCACGGCCGGTCTCCAAATGCCTAGGGACCGATGGGCAGCCTATGGCTAAAGGGATCTGGCAATAGCTTTAAAATAATCGTAATAACAGCCTCTATAGCAGAACGGTTGGTTAACCACGGAACTGGAGCAGTAACATACTGGTCGGAATAGGCTTTGGCTGGATAAAAGGCACTGGAAGAAAGAGAGAGAGAGTGTAGACTACTTCAGGCAGTAGATCATTCTTTCATATACAGGGTGATTCAGCTGTCCCTACAGAGTCGTTTTATGCAACCTACAATGTTATTCTGACCTTCAAAAACCACGCGAGAGATCTTCATATTCTCTCACTAGCTAGGCGCGAACTATTAGTCCTATAGGACCTTTTTGTAATAAATTTAATGTAGTTAAATTTTGTTCTTGGATATGTTTTCGCTAGAGCCGTAGTTGTAGAGTTGTTAAAGAACAACGTACAAAAGTGACCTTCAAACGCACCTCCACTCCCACGCTCAACCCCTAACGGTCAGGATTTCTAGCATGTTGTTCATGGCACTAAACAAAAATTTGCATCTACACGAATTATTTCCCACATTCGACCTTTTCACTGACTGGCCTTATTAAGCCATCGGCCTAGTCGGACAGTTGCAGATTGTAAAATTGACGTTTGTGTAAGTTGTACCTGATAATTTTGTGAATATTAACAGCATGGAATAAACAATTACATCCCTGTATTCGTCAGTTCTTTACCCTCACCGGCACGTATCGATTGATTATGTTAACTAAACAGCTGACTATGCTGGTGGCGTAACAGCTCAGTCAGTAGAGACCAAGAATGTCGAATATCGGGAATAGTTCGTGCAGTCGGTAACTTTTGTACATTGGTGAAGGAAGTGCCATGAACAACATATTAGAAATCGTGACTGGTGGGGGTAAGTGTGGGAGTGCAGGGGCGTTTGAAGGTGACTTTTGTACTTTTACCTTAAATAACTCAAAACCCGTGGCATCCAGCGAAAACGTATCCCAGTAGAAATTTAACTATATTAAATTTCCGACAAAAATGTCCTATTCATTTTTTCTGTAGGACTAATAGTCTGCGCATTGCGAGCGAGAGAATACGAAAATCTTGTGCTTGGTTTTTAAAGCTAGATATAGCATTGCGGGTTGCATAAAACGACATCGGTAGGGGCAACTCAATTACGCTGTATACCATGGAGGTGCTGATAACCACTGGAACGAAACGCTCTGTTTTTCTCCACTGGAACCTCTCAGTTTATCATGCAAGAATGAACCTTAACGATGTCAGGCGGATATTGTTTCATTTTAGTGCTGCGAATTTAAAAGAAATACGAGAAATGTTTTAGGTTTCACGCTATTAATATTTTATTTGTTGTACATTTTATGAAATGAGATACACATGAAGTTGGAAAAATTAAATACTTTCAAGAATTTAATAGTTCTGGCATAGAAACAGTTTTGTTGCAAATGTCGGAAACAACGAACTTCTCATACATACTCTTCATAATGAACTTATATGAACAAGTGTCAAATTAATATGATAGCAATGATATGAAATCAGCAACAATAAATTATTTATTAACATGAGAATCTGTCAGACACAATAAATGCGTGTATGTTTACACAACACTACGTTCTCTTCAGGGTCATATTATTTTCTGGAAGTGTTTGTCTCAGAACATGTAAACTTATCCGTTGTTCATAACTATAATGAATAACGGAAGTGAACGTTCCGCTCTCTCATTCAGATCATCAGAAATGTTGCTGAATAAAGATTTAGAATTTTCATTCTTAGGTTTAAAAATAAGTTTCGGAACCAGTGGTTGTGTGTATAAGCTGAAAGACGTACAACCAAGTACCATCAATGTTTTCATTGTCTTCGTTTATTCTTGTGTTTGTAACACGACACTGACACTCTTCCGAGAGACAGAACCCCTTGATACCACAGAGGCTACAATTTCTGTCCAGATAAATGACATGTATCCTTTCACTTATCAACCTCTCAATTCTCAGACGTGAGACGTGTGAAAGATTACTGATAGAAGAAATATATATATAAGGCGTAAAACACATTCTGTGAACCAGTTCCTACGAAAGCCGATAGCAATAAATACGGCACACTTAAAGAAATGAGTGTTCTGTATACTGACCGAATGTTAACAGAGAAATGAATCAGTATAGCAGAGGTGAAAGTGATTCGTACTTAGCTTCTAACCGATACACATGTGATGGCACTATTTACAATGGGAGATACAGCACACTTCTCAAGTTTGCTTAAAGCTGGCGTCTGTGAAGCTTATGCGCTGTGTGGGCTAAAATGTCAGGCGCGTTTCTTGTACGCATTTCTGTAGAAGTCGAAGAACAGGTACAGGAAGATCACCACGTTTCCTACGAAGAAGAATGTCAGCGCCTTCGGGAACTCACAGTCGTAGGCCAAAAGGAATAGCAGGTACATTAACATGATGCAAAACTGCCCCTGAAAACAAGAAAAGAAAATATGTGACGCTTATATTGTCCAATGCTAAACTCCAAGAATTTATTTCTACAGATACATACCAGCTGACATGAAAATGATCGAAACTCGGAAAAATACAATTTCTTTATTTTCTCGTCCATTAATAGACAAGTTATACAATTTCAGTGTTTACTCGGTCTCGTACTAAGCAACATATATCGCTTTATACCTTTTGTATTGTGCATGCATTCTTCTCAAGATACTTCATGCTCAACAGACACTTACTTCACAGCATGCTGGTCGTTTCTACTGCATTAGGGTTTAGGGTTTACATACACTCATGAGCTAAGACATTATCGTCACACGCTTAACAGCGTTTTGCTCCAAATCTGGAACGGAGTGCAGCAGCGATTCTAAGTGGAATTGATTCGATAGGTCGCTGCTAGGTTCTCTGGTATCTCTACGCTCAGGCCGCGCATTTCTCTTAAATTACGAGCTGTGTGAGAAAAGTAATGAGACTGATAACACTGCAAACGATTTGGCAATGCTGTGCTGTTCCACTTGTGTAAACCGGTGTGTTCATTCCTTCTAGCCGCTCAGTCCGAGTTTCAGCTTCCTACAGCCTTCACGTGATTTTTGAAAGCGCCATCAGTGACGTTTTGTTTCAACTGCGTGTAACGAAAATGGAATAGCGGATTCTATACCAACGTTATGCCATCAAGTTTTGTGTTAAACTTGGGGAACTCGCGAGTGTGACCTTTGAAAAGTTGAAACAGGCCTATGGGGAACATTCCGTATCAAGAGCACAAGGTTTTCGCTGGCACAAATCAGTTTTGGAAGGCCGAGAACGTGTTGAATATGAATCCGCTCAGGGAGACATTCAACTTCAGAAACCGATGAAAACGTCGAACGTGTGTGTGCTCTTGTGAGTCAGACCGACGTTTAACAATAGCAACCAAGTGTTTTACAAAGATGTCCTTGAAAGTCTCAGGAAAGTGTGAACTGAGTGAGACCGGACATTGTAGACAAGTGGATGCTGCTTCATTCCAACGCTCCATGTCACACGGCCACTTCTATCACGGAATCCACAGGCTCCCTGTTCACCTGATCTGGGTCCTTGCAACGTTTTTCTTTCCAAATATGCTATTTCAGACTTTTAGCAGACTACGTGGAAACGAATTTTCCATAAAAACATGTAATACTATCTAGTCAGGCATCGAAAAAATAACACTAACCTCAAGCAAAGA
This sequence comes from Schistocerca piceifrons, assembly GCF_021461385.2. Classification (NCBI taxonomy): domain Eukaryota; kingdom Metazoa; phylum Arthropoda; class Insecta; order Orthoptera; family Acrididae; genus Schistocerca; species Schistocerca piceifrons. The sequence goes on along the minus strand of NC_060149.1, from coordinate 416,765,334 downwards.
ATGGCAACTATCCTTGAATTTAGAAACACATATATCTCTCCTATTTTCAGGGAACTTTCAATGGTAGTAGCCTTGCCTATGTGTCATAGAAATGATAGAAAGCAACAAGACCTCATAAGCTCGGGTTTAGTTAGAGAAAATGCTAGAATTCAATTTATTGGTAGGATATTGGGTGACTACACGAAGAGCGACATGTAATGGAACGCTGCTCAAGTATGTGTCAGCCATAGGGGACACAGCGTACACAAAAATGGGTAGTGTGATTGGTCACAGACTTGTTTGGCTAATGGGAAACTGAATCAGAAACACTGAAAAAGAGTCACTAGCCGAAACTCGAAGGAAGATGGCTAATACCAGTCGAAAACATACTTATAGGTTTCTAAGAACCGAATTTCAGGACAGAATCTGTGAGTGGATTTAAATAATTATTCTGCCCACGCTCCGTCCATGAGTGGAACGAAAAGCAACCTTCAGATACAATACAGTTTAATATACCTCCCGTAAGTAGTTCATAGTGATTCCCTTAAATTATTAATAGCTATAAATTTGGATGTAGAAATCTTATAGCGCAAATGAAGTGTATCTGATAATTAGCGTTCTCTTCCTTGACTGTGCATACTGTTTCTGTTTTATGGAATTGTTTCAAAATCTTCCATATCTTTAGTTTGTTTTTGTACAAATAGTGTTCTTTAAACTTATATATTGGTGACTAATATGATCATAGTTCTTTATGAATTCTTTTCTTCTGAAAACGTAACACTTGCCTATATATCTAATGTGATTTGTCACCTAGCTAAAGAATGGATGCCCCTTCTGTACGTTTGTAGGAGCCATCCAGCTTAAGTGCTACAGCAGTTATCTGAAAACACCTCTAAGACACTTATCTTATTATTAAGTCAATTACCCGCTACATGCAGACCATCACACGTTACTATCAAGAAATCACGTTTTTTGACTTCAGACGTAAGCTTCAAAGAGAGGAAATAATATCTTGTTGTACATCTTGTTAGGAAGTGTTTTTAGCAACAAATGTTTGATAATTATTTTTAGGAGTATAATATGAAAGTACTTACGAGCTGGATCCAAGTCATGTACTTTTTCCACCAAAGGTACTTCTGATAGCGCGGGCCGAGGGCTGCCAGCAAGTAGTATGTGTACATGAACACGTGCACAAAAGAATTGAGCACTCCGATAACGACGCCTTGTTCACCTGCGAAAGCAATCCGTAGGTTGAAGCAATCAACAGTTAATTACTATACAAAACATTGAAAAGACCAAATAAAGTTATCATCAGAAAGTGTGTGACTGAAAGTATTACTTTTATTGTTATTATAATTCGTGTAATATAATATCATGTGACAATGTTTCTCATTTGGAACAAAAAGGTAAGGTAAGGAAGGTATAATAACGAGGAGAAATACTACAATTACTTTGAATGGTAGGGTTGACGAAATTCTGAACAAATTTGGAAGCAGTAATTGTGAAATCCCCCCCATGAACCATGGACCTTGCCGTTGGTGGGGAGGCTTGCGTGCCTCAGCGATACAGATAGCCGTGCCGTAGGTACAACCACAACGGAGTGGTATCTGTTGAGAGGCCAGACAAACAAGTGGATCCTGAAGAGGGGCAGCAGCCTTTTCAGTAGTTGCAGGGGCAACAGTCTGGATGATTGACTGATCTGGCCTTGTAACAATAACCAAAACGGCCTTGCTGTGCTGGTACTGCGAACGGCTGAAAGCAAGGGGAAACTACAGCCGTAATTTTTCCCGAGGGCATGCAGCTTTACTCTATGATTAAATGATGATGGCGTCCTCTTGGGTAAAATATTTCGGAGGTAAAATAGTCCCCCATTCGGATCTCCGGGCGGGGACTACTCAAGAGGATGTCGTTATCAGGAGAAAGAAAACTGGCGTTCTACGGATCGGAGCGTGGAATGTCAGATCCCTTAATCGGGCAGGTAGGTTAGAAAATTTAAAAAGGGAAATGGATAGGTTAAAGTTAGATATAGTGGGAATTAGTGAAGTTCGGTGGCAGGAGGAACAAGACTTCTGCTCGGGTGACTACAAGGTTATAAACACAAAATCAAATAGGGGTAATGCAGGAGTAGGTTTAATAATGAATAGGAAAATAGGAATGCGGGTAAGCTACTACAAACAGCACAGCGAACGCATTGTTGTGGCCAAGATAGATACGAAGCCCACACCTACTACAGTAGTACAAGTTTATATGCCAACTAGCTCTGCAGATGGCGAAGAAATTAAAGAAATGTATGATGAAATAAAAGAAACTATTCAGATAGTGAAGGGAGAGGAAAATTTAATAGTCATGGGTGACTGGAATTCGAGTGTAGGAAAAAGGAGAGAAGGAAACGTAGTAGGTGAATATGGATTGGGGCTTCGAAATGAAAGAGGAAGCCGCCTGGTAGAATTTTGCACAGAGCACAACATAATCATAGCTAACACTTGGTTTAAGAATCATGAAAGAAGGTTGTATACATGGAAGAACCCTGGAGATACTAAAAGGTATCAGATAGATTATATAATGGTAAGACAGAGATTTAGGAACCAGGTTTTAAATTGTAAGACATTTCCAGGGGCAGATGTGGACTCTGACCACAATCTATTGGTTATGACCTGTAGATTAAAACTGAAGAAACTGCAAAAAGATGGGAATTTAAGGAGATGGGACCTGGATAAACTGAAAGAACCAGAGGTTTTACAGAGTTTCAGGGAGAGCATAAGGGTACAATTGACAGGAATGGAGGAAAGAAATACAGTAGAAGAAGAATGGGTAGCTTTGAGGGATGAAGTAGTGAAGGCAGCAGAGGATCAAGTGAGTAAAAAGACGAGTGCTAGTAGAAATCCTCGGGTAACAGAAGAAATATTGAATTTAATTGATGAAAGGAGAAAATATAAAAATGCAGTAAATGAAGCAGGCAAAAAGGAATACAAACTTCTCAAAAATGAGATCGACAGGAAGCGCAAAATGGCTAAGCATGGATGGCTAGAGGACAAATGTAAGGATTTAGAGGCTTGTCTCACTAGGGGTAAGATAAATACTGCCTACAGGAAAATTAAAGAGACCTTTGGAGATAAGAGAACCACTTGTATGAACATCAAGAGCTCAGATGGAAACCCAGTTCTAAGCGAAGAAGGGAAAGCAGAAAGGTGGAAGGAGTATATAGAGGGTCTATACAAGGGCGATGTACTTGAGGACAATATTATGGAAATGGGAGAGGATGTAGATGAAGATGAAATGGGAGATATGATACTGCGTGAAGAGTTTGACAGAGCAATGAAAGACCTGAGTCGGAACAAGGCCCCCGGAGTAGACAACATTTCATTGGAACTACTGGCGGCCTTGGGAGAGCCAGTCCTGTCAAAACTCTACCATCTAGTGAGCAAGATGTATGAAACAGGCGAAATACCCTCAGACTTCAAGAAGGATATAATAATTCCAATCCCAAAGAAAGCAGGTGTTGACAGATCTGAAAATTACCGAACAATCAGTTTAATAAGCCACAGCTACAAAATACTAACACGAATTCTTTACAGACGAATGGAAAAACTAGTAGATGGCGACCTCGGGGAAGATCTGTTTGCATTCCGTAGAAACACTGGAACACGTGAGCCAATACTGACCTTACGACTTATCTTAGAAGAAAGATTAAGGGAAGGCAAACCTACGTTTCTAGCATTTGTAGACTTAGAGAAAGCTTTTGACAATGTTGACTGGAATACTCTCTTTCAAATTCTAAAGGTGGCAGGGGTAAAATACAGGGAGCGAAAGGCTATTTACAATTTGTACAGAAACCAGATGGCAGTTATAAGAATCGAGGGACATGAAAGGGAAGCAGTGGTTGGGAAGGGAGTAAGACAGGGTTGTAGCCTCTCCTCGATGTTATTCAATTTGTATATTGAGCAAGCAGTAAAGGAGACAAAAGAAAAATTCGGAGTAGGTATTAAAATCCATGGAGAAGAAATAAAAACTTTGAGGTTCGCCGATGACATTGTAATTCTGTCAGAGACAGCAAAGGACTTCGAAGAGCAGTTGAATGGAATGGACAGCGTCTTGAAAGGAGGATATAAGCTGAACATCAACAAAAGCAAAACGAGGATAATGTAATATAGTCGAACTAAGTCGGGCGATGCTGACGAAATTAGATTAGGAAATGAGACACTTAAAGTAGTAAAGGAGTTTTGCCATTTGGGGAGCAAAATAACTGATGATGGTCGAAGTAGAGAGGATATAAAATGTAGACTGGCAATGGCAAGGAAAGCGTTTCTGAAGAAGAGAAATTTGTTAATATCGAGTATAGATTTAAGTGTCAGGAAGTCGTTTCTGAAAGTATTTGTATGGAGTGTAGCCATGTATGGAAGCGAAACATGTACAATAAATAGTTTGGACAAGAAGAGAATAGAAGCTTTCGAAATGTGGTGCTACAGGAGAATGTTGAAGATTAGGTGGGTAGATCACGACTACTACACAGATGAATCTAATACTGTGAATTTAACCCTTGAGTAAGACGTAAGTAGTAAGTAGCGATTATATAGTAGTATTATGAGGGATGTTTTAAGGTAAAAACAAATTTGTGTTCGATTCCCGGCGGGGTCGGGGATTTTCTCTGCCTCGTGATGGCTGGGTGTTGTGTGATGTACTTAGGTTAGTTAGGTTTAAGTAGTTCTAAGTTCTAGGGGACTGATGACCATAGATGTTAAGTCCCATAGTGCTCAGAGCCATTTTTTTTTGAACAAATTTGTGGAGAGGAAGAAGAAAATGTTTTAGACATTACTGAATGTTGCACAACTGGTAAGTAGTTAAGTAGATGGCGTTCATTAAATAGCATGAAAACGGAAGCAAAGCGTAGATAGGGAATTTGATAGCGGAATAATAAGAAATATGAAGGATAACAAGAATGGCTATTTGACTTAGTAGTAAGCTTTGATACCATTAACAAACGTAAGTCAGAAGCTATTTGTTTGTTAAAAACTGAGATGAAAATCAGCTGGACATAGCCAATTAACTCCAGTCTAAAGAAGCTGGAAAAGCATAGCACAAGTAAGTGGTTTTGAGAAGTTTTCATTGAATCAAGTACAGATTGTATACGACAAAAATATTCAAGGCACAGTCTGAACTTGATGCTAAAATAATTGACAGCTGTTGTAGCAGGCATTAAATGAAATAAAATAAAATAACTATTGTTTCAGAGGGAGGACTGTGGAGGGAAAAAATGAAGAACAATTTTAGAAATTGAATTGCGTCAGTAAGTACAGGAATAAAATTGGGAGAGACTAGATGTATGGAAACGAACGTAACCATAAATATCAAGTAGGCAAAACTTGACAGTAGATCAATTGCACGATCTGTTGAAACGCTGATAGCAATTACTGCCGTTTTCTTCAAGCTATTTGCTGGGTAATACTTAGTATTCACTGATGAATCGAAACATTATGACAATTGTCCAGGGCGAAATTGAATGCGACCGGGTGGCCTTCCGGTCATGTGACATTGTAAGGTAAGGATACAAATGGAGCAGAGACGAATGGGGTATACGTCTAACAACGATACATGTCTCAGATGAGTAAGTTCAGTGACATTAGCGGCTTTGGCAAAGACTTGGAACGAGTGTTTCAGAACCTCATCAACTGTTTGCCTGGTATTGCCGTAAGCGTCTATGGATGGTGGTTGAAAGACTATGAAATTACAAGCAGGCGACATGTTGTTGAACGTCCAAGGCCCACCACCGAACGTGGAGGTCGGAAGATTCGCGCAGGCTTCCAAGGGACCTGTGGATTACTTGCACACTAATGCGTCCCTTCGTCCTTGATGTCTTTCCCGACTACGATGGAATCTTCCAGTAGGATCACTGTTCGTGTCACAAACTCAGAATCGTTCTACAGTGGTTTGAGGAGCATGACCATGAGCCCGCCTTGGTGTCTTGGCCACCAAATTCGCCTTACCTGAACTTGACAGCACACGTCTGTGACGCTATCGGGCGCAAACTCCGCGTCCACGAACCACCGGCCCGTAATTTACAAGAGTTGCGTGACTTATGTGTAGACATCTGTGCCTGCATAGACATACCAAGCACTTGTCGCATCCATGTCAAGCAGGATCGTTGCAGTATTGCATTCAAAAGGTGGATCAACATGCTACTGAACAGCTCGTTGTGATGTTTTGGATCATCAGTATAAGGTCTGTAGCGAAGAGTTCTACGACAGACCCATTTATGACCAGTTGCTATGGAGACGCACTGTCGAGTCACATTAATGTTATCACCTGTCAGAAGCCTGAATGATCACCATTTGCAGTGCGGACGGCTGTGAGGCGTGCTGGAGTAGAGTCAGTGAGGTTCTGGAAGGTACCGACAGAAATCTCCAGTCATGTCGACTCCAATGACAGCAGTCAGCATGGGTGCATGAACCAGGTGCCTGCTGCGGAAGCCCATATGCAGCAACGTTCGTTGAACGGTCATTGTGGAGACACTGTTGGCAGCGCCTGGGTTCGTCTGGACGGTCAGTTCCTCAGCAGTTGCACGTCTATTCGCGTATATACAACGCCGCAACCGTCGTTCACCCCTGTCATCTATGGCCCATGGTGCACCAGTTGCCTCGTTGCCAGTTTTGAGTAACGCCATTTTGCCATATACGATATACTTTGACCAAGGTGGCACGCGAACAGTTTAGAAACTTAGCTGTTTCGGAAATAGTTCTACCCTTCGCCTGAAAGTCAATGATCATGCCCTTTTGGACGTGGGATAAAGTGTTCTGTTTCCGCATTACAACAACGACTGCACTGTTTCCCGCGTCCCCCCGGCGCACTTTATATACCTTCCATTGCTAATGCTTCCGCCTGGTGTCTGTGAATGGGTATTGCACATTGATGACGAACATAGGCGGTGGTCATATTGATATGAATGGACCGTATAGGTACAGTCTTACTGATGCGAATCGACTAGTTCGCCGCGTAAAGTGGCAGGGGTGTCGTCTGATTTAGTACTGGCCAACGTCGTGACTGGATAGGTAGGACGCGCGACATTAGCGCATGGAATCGAGACCAGATCGTGTGTGCACGACACAGTGGACACTATTTCCTAGGTTTTGAAGAAACTAGGCTTTTCATGTGCGACTGTGTAGAGAATGTATCGTGAGAAGCTCGATCCGGGGAAAACCGTCGTCGCCAGAGTCAGTTACTGTGGGAAACGACGTGTCGACGGAAGGTCGTAGATTGTCACATCGAATACAAGGCAAATTTCTCGTCAATTCAGTGCCGACAATAGCAACCGATGGGAAAGGATGCCATCCATAAACAACTCCTCGCTTTGGGCTACAAAAACCAATATCCCCACAGGTACATCTTTTTCACCCCCATGTTACAAGAAACAGAGATTATCATTGGTGTAATGACACCACTATTGGACCCTGGAAGCACGGAAAAAGGTCGCCCAAACTGATAAGGAGAGGTGCACACTGCTATACTTCAACAACAGGGTACGCGTACGTCGAAAATCACATGAAACAATATATCGCTATTGCTAATTGTGGCTGATAAGACAGAGGGTTGGAGGTATTTCGATATGGACGTGGAAAGGGTTGTCTAATATATATCTACCCTGTCTTCAACCAAAGAACCATACTGTTGGGGAGAGTGTTGTAACATGGAACATCTTTCAGACTTTCGCCTGTAGACCTGTAGCAAAAGTTTTATATATTTTTCTATTCAGTTTTTAAATGATGACATTAACTTTTTCTGAAATTACAGAAATTACTCAAGAAAATTAAGTTGTTTTTTTTTCATATGTGAAAACATGTTCCAAGGTACAACACGATCATGTACTTAAGAACAAATATTCTATTGAAATTTAAAAGCATTGCAACAGAGAAAATCTTATCAGTACAGTATTTAGTCGTCTGTCTGTTACATTATTGCGCTAATTCACTCCAATAATCCGTAAGTGAAATGAATTTAAGTAGAAGTATTATTAAAAACCAGTTACAAGCTAAATATATTCTGAAATAGAAGTTATTGGATATTAACACAAATTTCCATTTTCAAGACAGGTAAAATTGTTAAGACATTACCGAAATTCAGTTGATCTGAAAATATTGTACGTTCCATGGTAAAAGATCCTCCTTTGTTTCAAAGTGCATGATGGTGCACGACCAACGAAATGTGGTTTAACAGTCCACGTGTTATATAACTAGTCTTAAAAATACGTAGAATTTCACTCGCCGTAAAATTCAGTAACTGAAGAATTGACAATCTATTCCAAATAGCTTTAATGTTTTGTGCAGCTTTTCAAAGTGTAAAACTTTAAATATTTGCAAATGATGCACAAAACACTTCCTCACATCTAGCAACATGAAAAACTGTAGAAATTTGTCCAAACTGCTTACGGTGGTCTCTAGTCGCATTCCTTCATATTATACTAAAATCAGTAACGAGTCTGAAGTACCGACCAAAAAAATCACATGCTCTTAGGTACAGTACCCTCTAGGTACAGCACTCGCCCCTAACATATAGTCCGATGACGTGCGTCTGTCTGTAAAGCTACAGGATATTGCAGCTGCCCTGAATCTTCAAACGGACCATTTACCATCCACTGTCCTCACATTGTGTCAGAATTATTTGCGGAACATTCTACTAGAATGAGATTTTCACTCTGCAGCGGAGTGTGCGCTGATGTGAAACTTCCTGGCAGATTAAAACTGTGTGCCGGACCGAGACTCCAACTCGGGATCTTTGCCTTTCGCGGGCAAGTGCTCTACCAGCTGAGCTACCCAAGCACGACTCACGCCCCGTCCTCACAGCTTTATTTCTGCCAGTATCTCGTCTCCTACCGTCCAAACTTCATAGAAGCTCTCCTGAGAAACTTGCAGAACAGTTTCGCAGGAGAGTTTTTGTGAAGTTTGGACGGTAGGAGACGAGGAACTGGCAGAAGTACAGCAGCGAGGACGGGGCGTAAGTTTTGCTTGGGTAGCTCAGCTGGTAGAGCACTTTCCCGCGAAAGGAAAGATCCCGAGTTCGAGTCTCGGTCCGGCACACAGTTTTAATCTGCCAGGAAGTTTAACATTCTACTAATATGGGAGTACTTGTGCGCCTCTCAGATTAACTAGACTTCCGATCAATTGAGAACTTCTGGCACGATCAACCTTACCTTATATGGAAGTTGTGGTAGGGAGCAAGGGCTTGCAGACTCAGAAGTAACGTAAACACGACCAGCATCTTTTAGTTGTGCACAGTGTTAGAGAGATTATTCCTCTCCAACGCTTAACGTATCTCGTGCAGCTGTCGTCATTCATAGTACAAAAGGTACTGCTGTACGCAACCACCTATTTGTTTTTGGTTCAGCTGCTCTTAAATTCTATCTCTAATTCATTAGCTTCCCCGATTTCAGGAGTGCTTCTTTGCATGTGTATAGAGAAAGAGAAGTATAAATTGTAATACAGTCATGAACGGTGCTAACAAACGTTATGTTACATAACCTGTAGAAGTTGATTTAACTGAAGTAATATCGCACATAGCGATAGAACAATTCAAGTAATAAAAATGTTAGTGCTCTAAAATGGTTTCCTTTTCCTCGACATGACAAACGATATAAGACACACAAGAACTCACACAGAATCCAAAAGTGGCACTGAAGAAGATACAGCAATTAACTTCGATGAAATCGGATGCAGACGAAAGGGAAATTAAGAAAAGCTTTTATGTTTAACGTGTGTTAGGGAGGAAACCTAAAGTCTCTCAAGTGATAAAGAAGGAACAGGCATATGAAACAAAATGCTAAAAAAAAGGAGAAAAATATGGAGGACCTACACCAAAACTAAAGAATGAAGAAGAAAACTACTTAGAAGATGGTTTGGACCAGCACAAAGAGCTAACTCTAAAACAATTAGAAAGCTGGTCCGATAATTCTTAACCTCAAATTTTATTACCTAGGCGATAGTGTGGAATGTATCAAATGTCTTACAAAACTCATAGAAAATGGGCATCACTGTTTATAGCATTGTCGAACTTATAGATGTAAAGGTGCAGCTGTGATGATGCTACTGATGTTGACTTAATCACTACATGGGCACCAACCTTTCGGATCAATACTGAAATCTAGGAACAACTTCTTGAGCTCTCTTTCACCGATATCTGTGGGTAGCCCCAGTTCGCGCTACACCTATGACAGGCAATCCGGGAGGTGCCAACTCGGAAATGTTTATCGCCTGGCATGATCAACCTTGGATGGAGGTTGAGGTAGGGTGCAACGGCTTGCAGACTCAAAAACGACTTGAACACATTCTCTACTAGTGCTCTATAGAATCAATCTTCCGCGACTGCTAGACTTCACAAAAACCCACCGACATGCTCCAAAGCGTATGGTGAACCTCGTTCTGCATTAGAATTGAATCCACTGTGCCATCGGAAGACGCTGTAAACGTGAACCAATGCTTAGCAAATATTATTTAATTTTACTGTTTAAATTCAGTGTTCTTTTAAATGTTAGACATGAATTACTTCCGTGTCATCAGCACTGGACTCCTTTTTATTTTACGATTTCTATTCAGTTTCTTGTCTCTACTGTAATTTTCATTTGTACATCTGATGTAAATGAAAAATCATTTTAGTTATTTTAAACTACTGCTTACATTGTAACCCTTGGAAAAGTAAGCCATTGGAATGAAACGAACTGTTTGGATTTCGGGATACATTCCAATCCATGCTGAAAACTGATGTTATACTCCTATCCGTTGCTCTCTTCCACCTCCTAAGAAGCCACTGGTCCATAATTTGAAGTTGATATGCGACAGAGCCACAGATTCTGTTCTCTCTGACACAGAAAAATGTCCTTTTCCTGCCGGCCAGGGTGGCCGAGCGGTTCTAGGCACTACAGTCTGGATCCGCGCTGCCGCTACGGTCGCAGCTTGGAATCCTGGCTCGGCTATGGATGTGTGTGATGTCCTTAAGTTAATTAGGTATAAGTAGTTCTAAGTACTAGGGGACTGATGACCTCAGAAGTTAAGTCCCATAGTGCTCAGAGCCATTTTTTGTGCTTTTCCTTCTACGACGGCATCGAGTGTTTTCCGCAGTCCTCTCGCTGCTGTCCTGCGCGTCTATAGAACATTTTATACAGGGGGGGGGGGGGGATAAATAGAAGCGGTCCCGACCATTTGTGGCAGCATTAACGGAGGAGGAAAAGACCTACAGCTACTTCCAACAGGATAGAGCAACTGCCCATACATTTGGCCGAACCTTCGAGCACGTTTGCACGATCTTCACGCCTGATGAGGTTGTTAGCAGAGGTCAGTGTGGTCACGGCCCTAACTGGCCACCCAGGTCATCTGACCTGTCGGTGTGCGATTACTTTGTATGAGGAGCCCTCAAGTCTAAGGTGTATCGCAACAACCCTCACAGTCTGCAAGACCTGCAGCAGAACATTTCTGATGAGACTGAAGGAATTCCAGCAGTCCAGCTTCGATCCGCCTTCAGTGGCTTGCTGAACAGGGCCAAAAACTGCTAAAGGATGAATGGTGGTCACTTTAAACATTTGCTACAATCAGGTAAGCACTGTATTTCGTTTTCTCTGCTGTGTCTCTTTGTATCCTGGAACTCCGTTCTCCGGGCTATTTTATTTGAACTGTACTGAACTTCGGTAACTGCCGTGACGGAGCTGTTGTCGCTATGGCGAAAGGAGAATGATGTGAGGTAGCGACCATTGCTTACCGAACTGCGACGCAATCTTTCACGCCAGCTGACCAATTTTTACGGCAAAAAGATAAAAGTAAAGCTTTCCCCGGGCTCTAAGTTGGTGTGGACGCACCAAGGTTTAACTAACTACACTCCTGGAAATGGAAAAAAGAACACATTGACACCGGTGTGTCAGACCCACCATACTTGCTCCGGACACTGCGAGAGGGCTGTACAAGCAATGATCACACGCACGGCACAGCGGACACACCAGGAACCGCGGTGTTGGCCGTCGAATGGCGCTAGCTGCGCAGCATTTGTGCACCGCCGCCGTCACTGTCAGCCAGTTTGCCATGGCATACGGAGCTCCATCGCAGTCTTTAACACTGGTAGCATGCCGCGACAGCGTGGACGTGAACCGTATGTGCAGTTGACGGACTTTGAGCGAGGGCGTATAGTGGGCATGCAGGAGGCCGGGTGGACGTACCGCCGAATTGCTCAACACGTGGGGCGTGAGGTCTCCACAGTACATCGATGTTGTCGCCAGTGGTCGGCGGAAGGTGCACGTGCCCGTCGACCTGGGACCGGACCGCAGCGACGCACGGATGCACGCCAAGACCGTAGGATCCTACGCAGTGCCGTAGGGGACCGCACCGCCACTTCCCAGCAAATTAGGGACACTGTTGCTCCTGGGGTATCGGCGAGGACCATTCGCAACCGTCTCCATGAAGCTGGGCTACGGTCCCGCACACCGTTAGGCCGTCTTCCGCTCACGCCCCAACATCGTGCAGCCCGCCTCCAGTGGAGTCGCGACAGGCGTGAATGGAGGGACGAATGGAGACGTGTCGTCTTCAGCGATGAGAGTCGCTTCTGCCTTGGTGCCAATGATGGTCGTATGCGTGTTTGGCGCCGTGCAGGTGAGCGCCACAATCAGGACTGCATACGACCGAGGCACACAGGGCCAACACCCGGCATCATGGTGTGGGGAGCGATCTCCTACACTGGCCGTACACCACTGGTGATCGTCGAGGGGACACTGAATAGTGCACGGTACATCCAAACCGTCATCGAACCCATCGTTCTACCATTCCTAGACCGGCAAGGGAACTTGCTGTTCCAACAGGACAATGCACGTCCGCATGTATCCCGTGCCACCCAACGTGCTCTAGAAGGTGTAAGTCAACTACCCTGGCCAGCAAGATCTCCGGATCTGTCCCCCATTGAGCATGTTTGGGACTGGATGAAGCGTCGTCTCACGCGGTCTGCACGTCCAGCACGAACGCTGGTCCAACTGAGGCGCCAGGTGGAAATGGCATGGCAAGCCGTTCCACAGGACTACATCCAGCATCTCTACGATCGTCTCCATGGGAGAATAGCAGCCTGCATTGCTGCGAAAAGTGGATATACACTGTACTAGTGCCGACATTGTGCATGCTCTGTTGCCTGTGTCTATGTGCCTGTGGTTCTGTCAGTGTGATCATGTGATGTATCTGACCCCAGGAATGTGTCAATAAAGTTTCCCCTTCCTGGGACAATGAATTTACGGTGTTCTTATTTCAATTTCCAGGAGTGTATTATACTACAGGAAATGATATGCAATGACGTACCTATGAACTGACTTACCTAGCATTTAAGGTGGACTAAGAAACAAAGTGCATTCCTACGTTTTTCCTATTAATAAATCATTGCCAGAGGCGAAAGAAGCGAAAAGTGACAAAAGAATCGTAAGACCGACTTGGAATTGAATCCAAAACCTTTACATTTTCAGTATACCATGTGACTTGCGTCATGCTTGGTGGTTGATAAAAATAAATTCTGATCTGCCATTAAATCTTGTCACAAATCCAACTTGGGGATTTCATCAACGTCATGCTGCAACGCAACAGCGTTACATTTACATTTCCGTGGTGTGTTGTCGATAAATCAGATAACTTATAACTTATTTATGATTATTTCAATATGAATATGGGGAGAAAAATATCACAAGGTGATTATAAAAGTATGCTGCAATTAGCAGTTGAGCATTTTATTTCACTCACAGTTCATAAAATTCTACGGGCTATTATGCGGTGGTCGAATGGATTTCACATTTAAGCCCAACTTGTCGTGCCCATTTGCGAAGGACATTTTCACGGGAGATCGTAGCTTCTTTGAGTGTCCGATTCACACCCTAGCTGGCTACTGACTGCAGCAGAATTCTGCTTCCGCAAGCTTCCGCGCAGTGACACGACGTCACATGTTTTAAATACTGGTGCCCGAGCACAATGTTATTGGCCGTTGTCAACTGCCGTCATCCGCTGTTGCTATCACCCCATGGTGGGAGGATACACATCTTCTTCAGCGCCAGAATCCAGATGTCATTCAGTTAAAACCTTCCCCCTTCTTTCTGAAATTCCGGGTGTGTTTTACAATCTTTATGGCCTTTCTGTATAGCGTTTCATGGTATCCGCTTGTGGTTGCCAGTACTTGAACTCTATAAAAATGATGTGGTGGTCTTCTGGCTGCAAAACATGTTCCGCAACAGCTGATCTGTCAATCTCCCCGCTTCTTCAATTGTCCTTGTGCTCTTCTAGTCTTTTTTTTTTTTTTTTGACCGTTCTTATTGTAGTATCCACGTACATCTCCCCACAACTACATGGAATCCTGTAAATACCTGCTTTTTCCAGCGTTTGGCGTACATCTTTGTCCAGTTTAGGTGATTTTGTAGCTTCGGGGTGGGTCTGTGGATTACCGGGCTGTTTCGTGTTTTTTTTCCCCCTGTGCGGTCAGCAACGTCCTTAATGAAAGGAAGGAAAACTTTCGATTTCACAGGCATTTGGTATCGCTATGATTTCTGGGCGGTAGTCTTAACGCCTTTGACCTCAGCTGACAAATCACCATTCTTGAGCAATGCATCGTTTTTATGACGCCTCGCTTTTGTAGTGGGTGGTGGTTCGTATCCCGGTGTAGGTAACGGTCTGTTTGCGTGGGTTTTCGGTGAATCGTGTGGCCTAAACTACCATCTTCTTTCTTGAGAGGTTTTGAAACACCCCCACGAATTTCAATAGGAAGGAGGAGGGCATGGAATTGAATGACATCTGGATTCTGGTGCTGGACAAAGTGTGTACCAGTTTTCCACAATGAAAGGCATACAGAGCAGTTATCTCTTATGATCTCTTGCAGTAACCAATTTGTATAGTCAAACAACTGTACCGAAAAGAGAGCAGAGGACCTACAAGGTAGTTCAGTTGTGTGGATTGCATATGAATCAGGTGGAACGCTATTCAGGTCGTTCGGATACTTTTGAGCGTGACAGTACATACTGAAAAGTGAAAATATTTCTTCATAGCACGATATTTCTTTCGTAAACAACTTACTCATGACACTCAATGTAGCAACTCACAATCGACAAGCTTATGCGCTGTTTTCACCCAACACTTGGATGGCAATCACGGAAATTAAATATACTGCAGCTCTAAATGACCAGTCACAGCATTATCCACTTATGTTCTTGAGCCGTTGTAAACCATCAGTACATTGTAAAAGAAATGGGGTGATGAATTAACATCTTAAAATGCAGTTTCAGAAGGGTCATGTGTTATCTATGGAATCAGCAAGAAATCACCAATGTTGTGCTGCTGTCCTAAATATCGCTTACATATAAAAAAAATGGACATTTGAAACGTCCCCTTTTTGAACAATTTATACAGGACTGTGCTTAAACTGACACACAATATTTTGTTAGCGCAACGCAATCTGACTTCCAAAATTCCCTACAAAAGAATGGCCCTGACTAACATTAAACTATACCTTTCACAAATCACTTACCTCACAAAAATCTTCGCTGCTCAAGCTACTGCAATACAGCGAGCGCCACTACTGCCAGCTAAATAAAAGATTCAAACTATGGAAGGCACTAACTACTGATAGGGATAGTTAGCAAATGAAAGATATTAATAGAGAACGAATAATGTATTTACCTTGATATCATCATATATAAATATAGCAGTTCATGACAAATTTCAAAACTCCGCCATCTCTCTCCCCACATCCACCACTGCTGGCGGCTCACCTCCAACTGCGCAACGCTACGCGCTGTTCACCTCCAGCTGCTGCTGCCCAACACTACAATGGCGAGTATTACAACAATGCAAAGCAGCCACAGACTGCACACAGCACAGCCAGTGATTTTCATACAGAGGTGGCGTTACCAATAAAAAAACCTAAACAGCCTACTTACATAGAGAGGTGGCGTTACCAATAAAAAAACCTAAACAGCCTATTTACATAGCCCCCATGCTCCCCACAAAAAATTTTACAAATTGGATTGGACAGTGGCCAATACAGATTTGAAAAAAATTTTTCATAATTACAATAACAAAGAAATCAAATGCACACACTTATTGATACAATGTTGGTCAAAAGCTAAAATTTTCTCACAGTCCATAAAGACAGTCCTGGCTATGTAAGTAGGCTGTTTAGGTTTTTTTATTGGTAACGCCACCTCTCTATGTAAGTAGGCTGTTTAGGTTTTTTTTATTGGTAACGCCACCTCTGTATGAAAATCACTGGCTGTGCTGTGTGCAGTCTGTGGCTGCTTCGTGATTCTGTAATGCATTTTCATGCCGCGAAAAAATAGGTTGAAAATGCTCACAAATTTGAGTTTTTACGTCATTACAGACTTTTTGACATTTCGATTCAATGTTATGTAGCTCAGTAGTTAAATCTTCACGCGTTTGTTCAAGAGTTTGTTCAAATGAGTCTAACTTTTGAAGCTGTTGTTGTGTTTGTCTCTGATTTTGTTCCAGTGTGTCTAACTTTTCAAGCTTTTGTCCCATTTGTTGCATTAATTGTAATAACAATGCACTGGTGTCTGAAACATGTTCCTCAGTGCTTTTCGGCAGTGAAGTTGCACTGGCAACATTCACATTTTGACAAGTGGAAAATGTGTCTTGACTCATTTGAGAAAACGGTGGGAACCCAAAACCTGAGTCTGCAGTATTTGCAATATTGTGTTCTGTCATTCCCGATTCCTGAGGCGAGCTGTTGCCGACCAATCGATCGATAACGCTTCCCTGTTCACTACCTGTTTCACTGTCTACACCATTGTTTGCCGCCCGCTCCATTTCCCTATGTGCAATTACCAAATTACTACTTTGAACATTAGTTAATTCATTACTCTGCGGCGCTAACACACTGCTTTCGTCTTCACTGTCATTTCTCAGTTTACTTTGGAGCCTAGTATTACGTTTTTCACACGCCATAATTGTCACAATATTTCACACGATAACACAGAAAAGCGCAATTTGAAGAGCAAAATAAAATAACATAGCAATGGAAATAATGTCTACTTAATTGCCAGCGCAGCTGCGAAATACTTGGTGCAAATCTACATGCATGCCACAACTGTTTTACTGTACAACAATGAAAAAACTACAACTACAAAGGAAATTCTCTCTATGATTACGCGCTATCAATAAACAATAGCTACACTAATTACACAAACTACAAGAAAAAAATCAGAAGATTCCAGTGAGGTATCCTGGCAGGGTCGCCATATGAAACGTCCCCTTTTTCAACAATTTATACAGGACTGTGCTTAAACTGACACACAATATTTTGTTAGCGCAACGCAATCTGACTTCCAAAATTCCCTACAAAAGAATGGCCCTGACTAACATTAAACTATACCTTTCACAAATCACTTACCTCACAAAAATCTTCGCTGCTCAAGCTACTGCAATACAGCGAGCGCCACTACTGCCAGCTAAATAAAAGATTCAAACTATGGAAGGCACTAACTACTGATAGGGATAGTTAGCAAATGAAAGATATTAATAGAGAACGAATAATGTATTTACCTTGATATCATCATATATAAATATAGCAGTTCATGACAAATTTCAAAACTCCACCATCTCTCTCCCCACATCCACCACTGCTGGCGGCTCACCTCCAACTGCACAACGCTACGCGCTGTTCACATCCAGCTGCCGCTGCCCAACACTACAATGGCGAGTATTACAACAATGCAAAGCAGCCACAGACTGCACACAGCACAGCCAGTGATTTTCATACAGAGGTGGTGTTACCAATAAAAAAAACCTAAACAGCCTACTTACATAGAGAGGTGGCGTTACCAATAAAAAAAACCTAAACAGCCTACTTACACATTTAGGTTAGGGTCAACTAGTTTGTTGCTAGGTGTTGCGATTGACTTTGCTTCGATAATCGATTACGAAATTATATCACAAGCACTTAGCCACTCAGTCATTGCATTACTTGTTATTAACAAATGTTATGATTTTCATTATTACAGAAAGGTCTCTGAAGACGAAATATTTCGCAGTGATACCTTTATTACAACTTGTATGGTTTGTATTTGTAAACTTTTTTGCACTGTATTAATGGTACTTGCAGGGAAGAAATATGAGAATGTTATGTTGTTCAAGTGATATGTGCGCTGTGGGTAGTAATACTTATTACCTCTTTTATGTACTTCAAAACGGTTTTCCTAGACCTCCGTAGAATACCACGTATATTTATTGATACTGGAATTTACGTTAAAATCTATTTATCTAGTGGCTCTTACGCTATATCTATCTGTACCTGGTGAAACGTATGGCAAAATAAAATACTCCGCAAACTTTCACACACGAGATTAAAGTTGGAATTGACTTTGCTATAGGTGATACAATTAATTGTTAGAAAATAATTTCACACGATGGTGTCATACACGCAAACCTAAAATCAGTTATTAATTTTTAACTGGAACAGATGAGGTCTGTGTTATAGAAAATAACTGATAATTTGAACAACATACTGGTTCTTCGGAAATATGGAGATCTAATATCTTAGTAAATGGTCTTGGTTTGACAGATAACAGAATGATGTGAAATTATATAACGAGTTATCAGATTAATTAGTTTACGGATCTCTCCCTCAGGAAAGTTATTTCACTACTAATCGCAGTCACTGTTCAACGAAACCTTCGGCGCTCTCCACAGTTCAACTCTAAGATGCAACAGAAAAATGGGAAAGATAGGTTGATGATGCAAACAACATGCTTCTGCAGATAATATGGTCAAAGATCCGCAATTTTCTTGTCTAATGTAAACTTATAGCTGCAGTTATACCTAAAGAAGTGGAAGTAAAATCTTGAACAACATACTTTCATATAAGGAGAAAAAATTCACGTTGCAGGGCGACTCGTGAGAACACTTGTTTAGAAGCAAGACGCTTACCTGGCAGAAACTTGAGGTACCCCCAAGAGAAAAGTGCAGTAATTGTGTGGTGATACACGTGCAGGAAAGTCACTTGGCTTTGTTTCTTCCGCAGCACAAAGAACACCTGTAAAAGAGAAACATGTGCTGTAACTACCACCTGAGAAAAGTATTGAGAAGGCATTTTCTTCTGGAAGGGACTCATTCCCAATTACGTTTACTACAAACTTTCGTGTTAGTCATTTGTTATTTACATTTACAGTGCTTCAACTCACATGCATTGACCATTTTAATGTTTGATTTTTTGTTAAAATGCATTCCGACTACCCTTTTAATACTTAGAGATTTAGTTTCACTTGAAATTCACTGACAGAATGAGGGATACATAATTACGTGTCCTTGTCCTTATTTGGAATCCTAACAGGACATCACTAATGCATTGCAAACAAGGAGTGATTCACCCAAACAGCGTCAGACATTTCGTTAGTTGTTCCTCATCTGAACGTAATTACAGATGGTTATTAAAATATTGTAAAAGCTATTTTACGTAATAAACTGGATTTGAAAGGTGGAAACGTCGATTACTTAAGTACATTGATCGTCGCTGTTACTGAAACGAAGGAAGTTACTTGTTTTACGGTATGTCGGGTAGACGTCTGCAAATAGGGTGTTTTACTCGCTCAAACTTCCTCGAGCCCACCACTCTCGATGCGGGCACGCTGTGGTTAAACGACCCTTGAAGAAACACATGTAATGTCCTGCGAAAACTACTTACGGAATTCCATGAACCGGTTTTATATCAAAATCTACGAATATTCTTGAGCTGCCGATATATCTCTCACGTAGAAATATTGCAAATAAAATTAGAGCAATAACAGCGCGCAAAAGTAGGTTTCGTACTCATTTCGTAAATGGAATATGAAGAACTCTTACTACTGAACAGAGTAAACTGTGCCTCTTCGCAAGTACTTTAGAATGATCTTCAGCCGCGCGGGATTAACCGAGCGGTCTAGGTGCTGCAGTCATACACTGTGCGGCTGGTCCCGGCGGAGGCTCGACTCCTCTCTCGGGCATGGGAGCGTGTGTTTGTCCTTAGGATAATTTAGGTTAAGTAGTGTGTAAGATTAGGGACTGATGACCTTAGCAGTTAAGTCCCATAAGATTTCACACACGTTTGAACATTTTTTGAATGATCTGCAGAACATGCAACGGTACCTAGTGGTTACTGCTGTGTAGTTGCTCTTCTAAACAGCATCACATACTGACTTAATTTTATCGTTTTCAGAGAACTGATGGGCGATTTGTTTAATTGTTAAAAACCATTCACCAGCCAAGATCGCATAAATTTTTTTTTAGTTTAAGATATCCGGTTTCAGCAGACTATGCTGTCAACGTCAGATTTTAAAATCTTTTGTTGTATCTGTGAGCGACATGTATGTGGACATAGCCTGCTGCACAAAGTGTTTTATGTTTTTAAATATTTCAGCGATGAGAAATCTTTTATAATGTGCTATTTTTACCCACTTGACGTCTCATGTGTGTGGTTAGCGTAAAATTATCATGCTTTACAACAGAAGATTTTAAGACATTTAGATGACAGCGTAGTCTTTTGAAACCGGTTGTCTTAAATAACAAAAATTTATGCGATCTTGACTGGTGAATGGTTTTTAAGCACCACATACGAGCGAACCACTCTCATTTTTACCTGTGGTTACTCGTACTTTAGGTACCTAGGTTATGCACGGCTCTGTTTAAAACGAATAGCTCGATGTAGTCATAGGGTCGAGCCATGCACGTCTGCTTTCATGCCCAGTAGGTAAAACGCTGCAAATACGAGTAATAACATGTAGTAGTTATGATCTTGCAGTCAAATAGTCTAGGCAATGGCTAGAATTTGTAAGTGAGAAAATACAGAATACAGAATAAAAGCTAAGTGAATAACTGAATAGAAAGGATTTGTTCTAACGTCTGTAATTGATGTAGAAGATAGAAAATTTTGTTGAATGATGTTTATTTAAGAAAGGAAATCTCAGATAAACGGGAAGTAGACCTATGATATTCAGTTAAAATACAGACAGAAAATACCATCGTGAAATGCAGTAAAGTTACGATGAGAGCGTTAGGAGAATGGTAGCAAAATCCTCAGAGTAAATAGTCATCGAAGACATGCGAAAATTAAGTCCATTTCGTATTCACTATACACGCAAAATTCACCAGCTCAAGACAGTTCAAAAAATGGTTCAAATGGCTCTGAGCACTATGGGACTTAACATCTATGGTCATCAGTCCCCTAGAACTTAGAACGACTTGAACCTAACTAACCTAAGAACATCACACAACACCCAGTCATCACGAGGCAGAGAAAATTCCTGACCCCGCCGGGAATCGAACCCGGGAACCCGGGAGTGGAAAGCGGGAACGCTACCGCACGACCACGAGCTGCGGACGCTCAAGACACTCCAGAGTTCAATATGGTGATACAAAAATGAACACACACGATGCGAAGAACAGTTACTCATACTCTGTCTGTCCTCAGTTCCGTATTACAAAAGGAAAAAGTTAGGCGGCCGGTGTGGCCGAGTGGTTCTAGGTGCTTCAGTCTGGAACCACGCACCCGCTACGGTCGCAGGTTCGAATCCTGGCTCGGGCATGGATATGTGTGACGTGCTTAGGTTAGTTAGGTTTAAGTAGTTCTAAGTTCTAGGGGACTGATGACCTCAGATGTTAAGTCCCGCGCCGGCCGGAGTGGTCGTGCGGTTCTAGGCGCTACAGTCTGGAGCCGAACGACCGCTACGGTCGCAGGTTCGAATCCTGCCTCGGGCATGGATGTGTGTGATGTCCTTAGCTTAGTTAGGTTTAATTAGTTCTAAGTTCTAGGCGACTGATGACCTCAGAAGTTAAGTCGCATAGTGCTCAGAGCCATTTGAACCATTTTGTTAAGTCCCATAGTGCTCAGAGCCATTTTGAAAAAGTTAGAGTCCTAATCTATAGCACATTCAGAGCTCTCGAGAGTGAGAGTCCCTTCATAGGTTACAGTATTGTAGCGGCCATTAACCGCTTAGGATCAACCACCTACAGGACTGAATGACGCACGTTAGCTTAGACAGGTCTGCCTTCTCTAGCACTCGACACAAAGTGTCCAGAATCGCTCCCTTGAGCTCTTCACCCGAGAAGTCCCAGTCTCCACTTGACTCCTGAAGTGTTCCGCTACTGTCAGATTTTCCATTGGCTGATGGCTATAAAACTAAACTAAACTCCGCCCGAACAGGCCATGAAGGACCAACAGTGCCGACGGGCCGTCGTGTCATCCTCAGCCCACAGGCGTCACTGGATGAGGATATCGAGGGGTATGTGGTCAGCACACCGCTGTTCCGGCCATACGAGGGGGGACCCAAAAGAAACCGGATTGTTGTCATAAAAAAAAATTATTGATGAACCTTTTTACAAAATTACTTCAGTCACCTTCAAAATACTCTCCATTACATGCGATATTTTGCAGTGCCCTTTGCGAAGCTGTTTTTACCGCCTCCAAATCGTCATAACGCTCCCCTTTTAGCGTTTTTTTCATTCGTCGAAATAGGAAAAAGTCGCACGGGGCTAGGTCCGGCGAATACGGAGCGTGGGGAACGACAGACCACCTCTGAGATGCCAAATAGTGGGTCACTCGTAAGGCCGTGTGTGCTGGAGCGTTGTCGTGATGCAGAAACCAGTCACCTGATGACCAAAGTTCCGGGCGTTTCCTCATCACATCCTCTCGCAGACGCCTTAAAACATCCAAGTAAAAATGCTGGTTAACAGTCTGGCCAGGGGGTACGAATTACCGATGCATAATTCACGAACATCCAAAAAGACAATGATCATCGTCTTCACATTTGACCTCACTTGCCTTTTTTTTTAGTCTGGGAGAGTTGAGAGTCCTCCACTGGCTTGACGCTTGCTTGGTTTGTGGGTCATATCCGTAACACCAACTCTTATCGCTTGTAATGACTTTGTTCAAGAAGTTTGGATCACATGCAATCTCTATTTTCAAGTCCTGACACACATTCATGCGGATGGTATTTTGCTCCTGTGTAAGAAGGCGCGGAACAAATTTAGCAGCAACACGTTTCATGTACAAATCCTCACTCAAAATCCGCTGGCACGAGCTCCAACTGATTCCTGTCTCTACTGAAATTTGGTCAATCGTTTGGCGACGATCCTCTCTGATCTTTTGGCGGACCTTTTCAATGTTCTCCTCATTTCGCGATGTTTAAGGGCGTCCAGAACGAGCTTGGTCTTCAACACAAATCTCACCACGTTTAAAGCGCCCAAACCTGTGTGCGGCTCATAGCGTCCTCCTGGAAAGCTTCCTGTAGCATTTGGTGTGTCTCCGTTGCAGTTTTTTTTTTTAAGCAGGGAATAAAATTTCACACACAGTCTTTGTTCTTTTAAAGTTGCCATAACGACTTCGCAGAGGTAACCCGCCACCGCAATACCACACTTGCACGTTCAGCTCTACACTAACGCCGTCTGCACAGCTGTTTCATGAAGGTCTCTACTAACACCATCTAGCGTGAGAACCCTGCTTTACGTCTACGAGGGGCAGCGCCCTCGGAGTCCGGTTTCTTTTGGGTCCCCCCTCGTATGTCGGTTTACGAGACCGGAGCCGCTACTTCTCAATCAAGCAGCTCCTCAGTTTGCCTCAAAAGAGCTGAGTGCACCTAGCTTGCCAACAGCGCTCCGCAGACCAGATCGACACCCATCCAAGTATTATCCTGGCCCAGCAGCCCTTAACTTCAACAATTTGACGGGAACCGGTGTTACCACTGCGGCAACGCCGCTGGTCTGACTAACAGCTATCCCCACAAAAGTGGTCGGCCGGTGTGGCCGAGCGGTTCTAGGCGCTTGAGTCTGGAACCGCGCGACCGCTACGGTCGCAGGTTCCTGTCCTGCCTGGGGCATGGATGTGTGTGATGTCCTTAGGTTAGTTAGGTTTAAGTAGTTCTAAGTTCTAGGGGACTGATGACCTAAGATGTCAAGTCCCATAGCGCTCAAAACCATTTGAACCATTTTGAACCCACAAAAATGCACCGTCGTTACGTGCTAGAGATATCATTTGAGTCAGTTTCTGACCACTTCCCGGACTTAACTAGCATATTACAACAATATTTAAATAAATGAATGAATAAACATTTGGCTCCACTCACATCATTTACAGTAAATATAAGTAATGGTTGGTTCATAAATAAATAAGCCAGCATTCTTGTGCAAATGTGCTCACAATAAATGACAACAGAATGTCCTTTAACACTTAACAAAGGAATTCGCCAAACAGCCGTGCAAATTGAAAAGTTCTTTTAACTTATTTTCGCTGCTAGTTACGTTAATTCATTATGCCACCTTCAAGCCTAATTTCACCTCTAAAAAATAATCGATATTGGCATACTGGAGCCATACGTTTCTGGATGGCTTCAATTCTCAAGTGCTTCCTTCGAAGACTTAACTGCAACTCAAGTCAAGTCTTCGAAGAAAGCACTTGAGAATTCAAGACATCCAGAAATATATGGTCCCGGTATGCCATCATCGATTATTTTTTGAGAGGCACATATGGGACCTGAAGATGGTATTATGAACTGCCGAAACTGGTAGGACTTTCATTTTTGGGGGCATTTAAAAGCTCTTGTCTACGTAACCCCGGTACCAAATGTAGAGACTCTTCGTGCTCGTATTGTGGACGGCTGTGATACAATACGCCATTCTCCAGGGCTGCATCAGCGCATCAGGGATTCCATGCGACGGAGGGTGGATGCATGTATCCTCGCTAACGGAGGACATTTTGAACATTTCCTGTAACAAAATGTTTGAAGTCACGCTGGTACGTTCTGTTGCTGTGTGTTTCCATTCCATGAGTAATATGATTTGAAGAGAAGTAATAAAATGAGCTCCAGCATGGAAAGTAAGCGTTTCCGGACACATGTCCACATAACATATTCTCTTTCTTTGTGTGTGAGGAATGTTTCTTGAAAGTTTGGCCGTACCTTTTTGTAACACCCTGTATAAGAACTTATCAATTTGCACGGCTGTTTACGGAATTTCATTTTTAAATAATTTACCAGCCACTGTTCCACGTCCACAATGGATCAACAGAGGCGTTTAAGGTTGTTTGAATAATTATTTATGCCTTCTTGACAGAAGTGCCATCTATTTCTCTTTTCAACTGTGGTGTCCGCTAACACAAGCGACAAAACAAATTAGCACCGTTTCTTAAATGCACTTTCAATCAACATTTAAATAAAGTCTCTGGCAAAATAGTTAACTCTTCATTAAATATACTGCAGCGCCCTAGAAACTGGTATAGGCATGCATATCCAAAAACAGAGAAATGTAAACAGGCAGAATAATGCACTGCAGTCGGCAACGTCTATGTAAGACAAGTGTCTGGCGCAGTTGTCAGATCAGTCACTGCTGCTACAATGCCAGGTTAACAAATTTAAGTGAGTTTGAACGTAGTGTTACAGTCGGCGCACGAGCGATGGGACACAGCATTTCCGAGGTAGCGATGAAGTGAGGACTTTTCCGTACGACCACATCACAAGTGTATCGCGACTATCAGGAATCCGGTAAAGCATCAAAACTTTGACGTCGCTGCGGCCGGAAAAAGACCCTCCAAGAACGGGACTGAAGAGAATTGCTCAACGCGACAGAATTGCAACCCTTCCGCAAATTGCTGCAGATTTCAATACTGGGTCATCAACAAGTGTTAGCGTGCGAACCATTCAACGAAACATCATCGATATGGGCTTTTGGAGCCAAAGGCCCATTCGTGTACCCTTGATGACTGCACGCCACATAGCTTTACGCCTCGCCTGGGCCCGTCAACACCAACATTGGACTATTGATGACTGGAAACATGTTGTCTGGTCGGACGAGTCTCAGTTCAAATTGTATCGAGTGGATGGACGTGTACGGGTATGGAGACAATCTCATGAATCCATGGACCCTGCATGTCAGCAGGGGATTGTTGAAGCTGGTGGAGGCTTTGTAATGGTGTTGGGCCTGTGCAGTTGGAGTGATATGGGACCACAGATACGTCTAGATACAACTCTGACAGGTGACACGTACGTAAGCATACTGTTTGATCACCTGCATCCATTCATGACCATTGTGCATTCTGACGGACTTGGGCAATTCCAGCAGGACAATGTGACACCCGACACGTCCAGAATTACTACAGAGTGGCTCCAGGAACACTCTTCTGCATTTAAACACTTCCTCTGGCCAGCAAACTTGCCAGACATGAACATTATTGAGCATATCTGGGATGCCTCACAACGTGCTGTTGAGAAGAGATCTCAGCCCCTCGTACTCTTACGGATTTATGGACAGCCCTGCAGGATTCATGATGTCAGTTCCCTTCAGCACTACTTTAGTCATCAGCCGAGTCTATGCTACGTCGTGTTGCGGCACTTCTGCGTGCTCGTCGGGGCCCTACACCATATTAGTCAAGTGTACCAGTTTCTTTGGCTCTTCAGCGTAAAACACAAGTATGACAATATGAGGTATTGATGCTGTAATCAGTTACTGTGTAACTGTGGCGTATACGATGTTCTAAAAAACCATATGCATAATGAAATAGATATAAAAGGCGTCGTAAATCAATAAATAAAACAGACACAGATACGTAACTTTCAGAGATCTACATCTACATGGATACTCTGCAGATCACACTTAAGTGCCTGGCACAGGGTTCATCAAACAACCTTCACAATTCTCTATTATTCCAATCTCGTATAGCGTGTGGAAAGAATGAACACTTATATCTTTCCGTAGAAACTCTGATTTCCCTTATTTTATCGTGGTGATCGTTCCTCCCTTTGTAGGTGTCAACAAAGTATTTTCGCATTCGGAGGAAAAAGTTGGTGATTGGAATTTCGTGAGAATATTCCGTCGCAACGAAAAACGCCTTTATTTTAATGATGTCCAGTCTAAATCCTGTATCATTTCTGTGACACTCTCGCCCATATACAAAACGTGCTGCCTTTCTTTGAACTTTTTCGATGCACTCCGTCAGTCCTATCTGGTAAGGATCCCACACCGCGCAGCAGTATTCTAAAAGAGGACGGACAAGCGTAGTGTAGGCAGTCTCCTTAGTAGGTCTGTTTCATTTTCTAAGTTTCCTGCCAATAAAACACAGTCTTTGGTTAGCCTTCCCGACAACATTTTCTGAGTTCCTTCCAACTTAAGTTATTCGTAATGTAGTTTCTTTCATTGGGGCCAATGTAGTGGCGTGGGAAATGGGGACATAAATCAGGCTCACCAGTGGTAATGTAGGATCTACAGTAGAGATAGGAAAATACTGGAACAGGAAGGGAAAATTGCAGCTCTTCAAGCTGACCTAGACAAGGCAAGGGAAGATCTGGACATGTTAAAGAGGGAGAAGGGTGAACAGAGGTGGGAAGTGGCAATAAGTAATAGGGGGAACAGGCAAAGGAGAGCATCAGACAGCTTTGTCATAAACCTTGAAAATAGATTTGACCTGTTGCATCAGTCAGAATCAGATGAGCCTCATGTAGCTGAAGCTGTAGAAAGGGCACAACAAGCTTTCAAGGAATTGAAAAAGGTAGGGAAATTTGTAAAGAGAAAGAAAGTTCTGTTGTAGGTAGTTCCCATGGTAGAGGTGTTGGCCAACTACTGCAGGAAAATCTAGGTCCAGAGTACCAGGTCACAAACTTTTTCAAGCCTAGTGCAGATCTGGGTCAGGTAACAGAGGATGTAGGTTCTTTATGTAAGGATTTTGTAGGAATCAGCATGGGTTTCGAAAAAGACGGTCGTGTGAAAAACCCAGCTCGCGCTATTCGTCCACGAGACTCAGAGGACCATAGACACGGGTTCACAGGTAGGTGCCGTGTTTCTTGACTTCCGCAAGGCGTTCGATACAGTTCACCACATTCGTTTAATGAACAAAGTAAGAGCATATGAACTATCAGACCAATTGTATGAATGGATTAAAGAGTTCCTAGATAACAGAACGCAGCATGTCATTCTCAATGGAGAGAAGTCTTCCGAAGTAAGAGTGATTTCAGGTGTGCCACAGGGGAGTGTCATAGGACCGTTGCTGTTCACAATATACATAAATGACCTTGTGGATGACATCGGAAGTTCACTGAGGTTTTTTGCAGATGATGCTGTGGTGTATCGAGAGGTTGTAACAATGGAAAATTGTACTGAAATGCAGGAGGATCTGCAGCGAATTGACGCATGGTGCAGGGAATGGCAATTGAATCTCAATGTAGACAAGTTTAATGTGCTGCGAATACATAGAAAGATAGATCCCTTATCATTTAGCTACAAAATAGTAGGTCAGCAACTGGAAGCAGTTAATTCCATAAATTATCTGGGAGTACGCATTAGGAGTAATTTAAAATGGATTGATCATATAAAGTTGATCGTCGGTAAAGCAGATGCCAGACTGAGATTCATTGGAAGAATCCTAAGGAAATGCAATCCGAAAACAAAGGAAGTAGGTTACAGTACGCTTGTTCGCCCACTGCTTGAATACTGCTCAGCAGTGTGGGATCCGTACCAGATAGGGTTGATAGAAGAGATAGAGATGATCCAACGGAGAGCAGCTCGCTTCGTTACAGGATAATTTAGTAATCGCGAAAGCGTTACGGAGATGATAGATAAACTCCAGTGGAAGACTCTGCAGGAGAGACGCTCAGTAGCTCGGTACGGGCTTTTGTTAAAGTTTCGAGAACATACCTTCACAGAAGAGTCAAGCAGTATATTGCTCCCTCCTACGTATATGTCGCGAAGAGACCATGAGGATAAAATCAGAGAGATTAGAGCCCACACAGAAGCATACCGACAATCCTTCTTTCCACGTACAATACGAGACTGGAATAGAAGGGAGAACCGATAGAGGTACTCAAGGTACCCTCCACCACACACCGTCAGGTGGCTTGCGGAGTATGGATGTAGATGTAGATGTAGATTTCACAAAGTAGGATGCAGTGGTTATAGTGGGTTGTCCAGGAAATAGCATTGACAGAGACTCTGAATATTCCATAGAGAGTGACCTGGTGAAGATAGCATCAGCAACGAAGCATACGAGTGTGGGATTTGTGTCTGTGTTGATACGTCATGACCGGCCTCATTTGAACTCTTCCGTAGGGAGAGTGAACATGGAGTTAAAGTGGCTGCTAAGGACGGATATAGGGTCTCATATTGGTTTGATTCCTGTGGATGCTATCGATAGGTGGGCCTACACTAGGCATGGCCTTCACCTCAACAGAAAAGGGAAGGGAAAACTGTCTGGGTTGATTGCAGAAAACTTAAGGGGGGACACTGTCACAAGTGGTAAAATACCAGTGGTCAGAGGTGTCAGAGGGATGCCTTTTTTAGGATAGGGAAGGGGAAAGAAAACGAGTTTTAAGAGAGATTGGCAGACACAGTTTGAGAAAACAGATGAACAGGAGTCAGATTTTAGCGTACAGCTTCCATTTAAACAACGTTTAACAGAAAGTAATCAGAAACTGTCAGTTCATCTTCGCCAAAGCAGTTATAATTCCATTAGTATGCAGTATCAGTTATCTTTATTACACCAGAACATTCCGGGACTAAGAAATAAAGTTGATGAACTACTCATTTGTATCGATGAACTGAATTCATCTAACCAAATTGACATAATCTGCCTCTCTGAACATCAAGTGACCACTGGTATACATATGTTAGACATTTCAGGATTTAAGCTAGCTTACTACTTCTGCAGAGTAGATATGGATGGAGGAGGAGTTGCCACATTTATTAAAAACTGCCATAAGTTCAAGAACATTGACATTAATAAATTCTGTTTAGAGCAGCATCTAGAAGCATGTGCAACAGAAGCAGAGTTCCATAACAGATCCTATATAATAGTAACTATTTGCCGAGCACCTGCAGGAAATTATAATCTATTCATAAATCATCTAGAAGCACTTTTGGGTTATTTAACAGGAAGAAACAAAGAAATTTTGATTGCTGGTGGCGTTAATACAGATTTTCTAATGCAACAGTAAACATTTACTGCAGTTTATGTTGTCTTTCAATCTAACTCACACTGTAAACTTTCCAACTAGGATCACTAAATCCTCAAGTACAGCCAATGATAACATTTTTACAGACAAATCAAAGGAACAAAATCATATCATAAAACCTGTTATAAATAAACTATCAGATCAAGACGTGCAGCTCCTTGTTTTAGATGTAAATTCTAAGCAGATTATCAAGACTGCTAAATCTGAGTACATGAGAGTAGTCAATCAACCAAAAATTGAGTGTTTTAGAAAACTGCTCAAAGATGTGAACTGGAAAGATGTTTATAGTGCTCACGACATGAATGAAAAATATAACACATTCATGAACAATGTCAGTACCATGTTTGAAAACTGTTTTCCTCTAAAAGTTACTCAAATTAAACAGAAGTCTATAATAAAGCCATGGATTACACAAGGAATAAAGATTTCCTGTAAGACAAAAAGGAAAATGTATCTGTCGACCAAGAATAGCTCCAATGCTGATGATTTAGCTAAATACAAGGAATACTGTAAAATATTAAAAAAAGTAATTCAGACCTGTAAACAAATGCACTACGAGAAGAAGATAGCAATGTCAGGGAACAAAATAAAAACAATATGGGATATAGTGAAAGAGGAGACAGGTAGAACCAGAAAGGAACAGGAGCAAATAGCACTAAGGGTAGATGACACATTAGTAACCGATGGGCAAAGTGTGGCAAATCTATTTAACAAGTACTTTACATCCGTTACTGATAGAATGGGATTGTCAGAATCAGTAAATAATGCCGTTGAATATCTGAAACTAGCCTTTACAAATAGCTTCAGGTACATGAATATGTCACTCACTTCACCAAAAGAAATAACTTCCATAATAAAATCTTTAGACACAAAGAATTCTAGTGGTTATGATGAAATGTCAACAAAGTTAATTAAGGCATGTTCTTGTGAATTTAGTACAATTCTAAGTTACTTGTGTAACCAGTCAATTATAACTGGGACGTTTCCTGACTGGCTAAAATATGCAGATGTTAAGCCTCTATTCAAGAAAGGAGATAAAGAGATACCATCAAACTACAGACCGATTTCAATTTTGCCAGCATTCTCAAAAATTTTAGAAAAAGTAATGTACAGGCAGCTTCTCAACCATCTGACCACAAATAACATATTATCAAGAACACAGTTTGGATTTCTGAAGGGTTCTGATATCGAGAAGGCTATTTACACCTACAGTGAAAATGTACTTAATTAATTAAATAACAAGTTACAAGCAACAGGTATTTTCTGTGATTTGTCGAAGGTATTCGATTGTGTGAACCACAACATCCTTTTAAATAAATTAGAATTCAATGGGGTCACGGGCAGTGCTGCAAAATGGTTCAAGTCATACCTCACTAACAGGAAACAAAGGGTGTCAGTGCAAGGGACTAGTGAATTAAGTCATCAGTCATCATCAGAATGGGAAGAAATTACATGTGGTGTCCCAAGGATCCATCTTAGGGCCATTGCTTTTTCTTGTGTGCATTCATGATCTCTCATCAGTTACACTGCCAGAAGCTGAGTTCGTTTTGTTTGCAGATGACACAAGTATTGCAATAAATAGTATGTCGAGTGTAGTTCTAGAAAGATCTGCTAATGATATTTTCATGGATATTAATAAATGGTTTAAAGCCAACTCACTGACATTAAACTTCGAAAAGACTCACTATATGCAATTCAGAACCTGTAAGAGGTTTCCACCCAGCATATGCATAAAGTATGAAGAAGAGCAGATAGAAGAGGTTGACAGTCTTAAATTCCTGGGATTACAACTTGACAATAAATTCAGTTGGGAGGAGCACACCACAGAACTGCAGAAACGCCTTAACAAATCTGTATTTGCAATTCGAGTGTTAGCAGACATAGGCAACATAAAAATGAAGCAGCTTGCATACTTTGCCTACTTTCATTCCATAATGTCATATTGTATAATATTTTGGGGTAACTCTTCAAGTCAAACAAAAGTTTTCAGAGTCCAAAAGCGTGTAATAAGTATAATTTGTGGAGTAAATTCACGGACGTCGTGTAGAAACCTCTTCAAAGAACTGAGTATACTAACTACTGCCTCTCAGTATATTTACTCCTTAATGAAATTTGTCCTAAATAATATATCTCTTTTTCCAACAAACAGCTCAGTTCATACATACAATACCAGGAACAAAAATGATCTGCACAAGGACTTAAAAGCACTTACTTTAGTACAAAAAGGGGTCCACTACTCAGGAACACTCATCTTCAATAATTTGCCAGCAAACATAAAAAATTTAGTTACAAATAAAGATCAATTTAAAAGGAGCCTGAAAGACTTACTAGTGGCCAACTCCTTCTACTCCATTGACGAATTTTTAATAGAAACAAATGATGTATATACTCATACTATTAGTAGTGTTATTTCAGCTTTAAAAAAATGGCTTTCCGTCAATAACTACGAACTGTGACCTCTCTGGCAGGAAATCAAAATCCAGTCATATATCGTAACTGACACGATATTCCATAAGTACGCAATTTCAATACGAGCCGCTTGTGTGATACTGTGTCAAAAGCCTTCCGGAAATCCAGAAATACGGAATCGATCTCAAATCCCTTGCCAATAGCACTCAACACTTCACGTGAATAAAGAGCTAGTTGTGTTCACAGGGACGATGTTTTCTAAACCCATGTTGACTGTGTGTCAATAGACCGTTTTCTTCGAGGTAATTCGTAATTTTCGAACACAATATACAGTACTGATCATTAAAATTGGTACACCACGAAGATGACATGCTACAGACGCGAAATTTAACCGACAGGAAGAAGATGCTGTGATATGCAAATGATTAGCTTTTCAGAGCATTTACGCAAGGTTGGCGCCGGTGGCGACACCTACAACGTGCTGACATGAGGAAAGTTTCCAACCGATTTCTCATAGACAAACAGCAGTTGACAGGCGTTGCCTTGTGAAACGTTGTTGTGATGCCTCGTGTAAGGAGGGGAAATGCGTATCATCATGTTTCCGAATTTGGTAAAGGTCGGACTGTAGCCTACCGCGATTGCGGTTTATCGTATCGCGACATTGCTGCTCCCGTTGGTCGAGATCCAATGACTGTTAGCAGAATATGGATTCGGTGGGTTCAGGAGAGTAATACGGAACGCTGTGCTGCATCCCAACTGCCTCGTATCACTAGCAGTCGAGATGACAGGCATCTTATCCGCATGGCTGTAACGGATCGTGCAGCCACGTCTCGATCCCTGAGTCAACAGATGGGGACGTTTGCAAGACAACGACCATCTGCACGAACAGTTCGACGACGTTTGCAGCAGCATGGACTATCAGCTCGGAGACCATGGCTGCGGTTACCCTTGACGCTGCATCACAGACAGGATCGCCTTCGATAGTGTACTCAACGACGAACCTGGCTGCACGAATAGCAAAACGTCGTTCTTTCGGATGGATCCAGGTTCTGTTTACAGCACCATGATGGTCGCATCCGTGTTTGGCGTCATCGCGATGAACGCACGTTGGAAGCGTGTATTCGTCATCGCCAAACTGGCGTATCACCTGGCGTGATGGTGTGGGGTGCCATTGGTTACACGTCCCGGTCACCTCTTGTTCGCATTGACGGCACTTTGAACAGTGGACGTTACATTTCATATGTGTTACGACCCGTGGCTCTACCCCTCATTCGATCCCTGCGAAACCCTACATTTCAGCAGGATAACGCACGACCGCATGTTGCTGGTCCTGTACGGGCCTTTCTGGATACAGAAAATGTTCGACTGCTGCCCTGGCCATCACATTCTCCAGATCTCTCACCAATTGAAAACGACTGGTCAATGGTGACCGAGCAATTGGCTCGTCACAATACACCAGTCACTACTCTTGATGAACTGTGGTATCGCGTTGAAGTTGCATTGGCAGCTGTACCTGTACACGCCATCCAAGCTCTGTTTGACTCTATGCCCAGGCGTATCAAGGTCGTTATTACTGCCAGAGGTGGCTGTTCAGGGTACTGATTTCTCAGGATCTATGCACCCAAATTGCGTGAAAATGTAATCACATTTCAGTTCTAGTATAATATAATTGTCCAACGAATACCCGTTTATCATCTGCATTTCTCCTTGGTGTAGCAATTTTAATGGCCAGTAAAGGAAAAAAAAACCGAGTTAACTGCAATTTTCCATTGCAGATGCAGATATTCACTTTTCTGACGAATATTCAAACTGCAGTACCATAACTTGCGTCAGTAGTATTTTTGAGTTAAGAGTGTTTCGAAACTGTAGCTGTAGACAGACGTGTGTCACCATCGATGCAAGCTTGCAGGGAAAGATGTAGGATCATTGACGTTTTGCTTGCCAAACTTATCAACCTAAATTTCTCTCCATGTGCCGTGCGAAGGTTTCGCTCATACCTGACGTTTCGCCAGCAGTGCGTCATTTCCGGCACCATAAAATCACAATGGAGAGAGGCAGCGTCAGGCATCCCCAAAAGTTCGGTATTATGTCCTATAATATTTGGTGCGTAAATGATGTGTCGTCCGTTTTGTCCTACTGCAAATAGCACATGTAAGCGGACGAGCACTAGTTTTATCCAAGTGTAAAATCAGTCACCCTGAAGACAGCTGTTCAGACCTCTGTAAACTATAAAAATGGGTGCAGGATATCAGGTGAAATCATAACCCATGCATAACGCAAGCGGTGCTGGTTGGACATCCTAGGCTCATTAGCCAAAAATATCCAGAATCCCTACCATCTTTAACGCTAAATGCCGCAACTATCAACTTCTATCCTTCAGAAAAGAGTCTCGAAGCAATAATATATGAAAATCTAAATTGGACTGAGCACGTAACTGCAGTGTGCAAGAAGGCAGCAGCATCTTCCCTTGCCCTATAAAAACTGTTTCCTCTTGATCTGGAAAAGAAACTTGTAAAAACACTTACACTTATAGTTATTGATTACAGCGATGTTATCCTCCAAGACCTTTCGAAGGTATGCTCACGGCGCATGTTAACTGGTTACGAATGCAGCTGTTCGTTATATCTGTGATGTTAGACTGTTTGATTACATTTAACCATTACATGCGCAGCTATCCTGGCTGCATGCATGCAAGCCCAGAGATTTCCATCCCCTCTGTCTTCTCTACTGTGTTTATCACTTAACAAAAAATGGTTCAAATGGCTCTAAGAACTATGGGACTTAACATCTGAGGTCATCAGTCCCCTAGACGTAGAACTACGTAAACCTAATTAACATAAAGACATCACACACATCCATGCCCGAGGCAAGATTTGAACCTGCTTCCGTAGCAGCAGCGCGGTTCTGGACTGAAGCGCCTAGAACCGCTCGGCCACAGCGGGCGGCTATCACTTAACATTGTCCCTCATGTCTCTCCTCGAAGTCAACGTTCTTGTTTGATCAACATAGAAAAAACACCCCTTCCCAACAGAGCAAAATCCCTTCTGTTCCACACCATCCTTCACGCCATCTTCTCAAAGTCCTTCACAGTAGCAGTAACATGTCTCTGGAACAACCCCACGCATTGTATCAGAGATCTCAATAACATATCCAGCTTCAGAAGACAGGTAATGACTTATCTACTAAAGCAAAAATAAAGATTACCATTGTCTCTGTATGCACTCGTTACCTTTCCAACCTGATCTCCCTCGTTTCCCAGTATTCTTAGTTGACGGAGTCTCCTTAAATTTTCCGCTTCCCAGAACTCGCTGCATCAAAAAACATCTATTTTGAACACCCATAAATTCTTGTATCTATCACTAGGATTATTGTTATTAATGTCGTAGTTATTGCCATTATTATTATTATTTTTATTACTATCACTATTAATGGCAGCAGCTGCAGTAGTACAGATACTGCCAATATTAAGTTTACTATTTCATAGTCAGTATAATTTACTCACACAGTCGCTTCAGAAACTCGTTTACTATTTCATAGTCAGTATAATTTACTCACACAGTCGCTTCAGAAACTCAAATCATATTGATACTAGGTGATATATTAAAACTGTTATTTCTTGGGTAACTATGATGTAATAGCTACTCAATGTGTGAAACCCTGGTCCGATGTAAGAGAGAGCCTGATGGCCTAATCAGACGAGATTAAAGAAATCAACAAATAAAAAATGAAACTGAAGTTTAACATTTAGGTCATAATTCGCGGAATAGGAGCTGGGACTGGACAAGAATGTGCTACGAAATTGGCCGTGTGCGTTCCAAACGGCTCTCCGAAGATTCAGGAAGGCGAGGAAAACTTAAATCCGCGTTTAGAATCAGCATCCTCCCGTATACGAGTCCAGTATGTTCACCACTGCGCCACTTCGCTCGGTACGTGCTTGTGTAGGCGGACGGAATAGATTACCGCGAGAAGACTTCCGTACGATGACGTTACAATGGAAGCGATGACCCTAGTGACCGTAGATGTGTCCCGCTCTACGTCAGGAATATAGGTTGCAGGAAACGAGCACTGTCTGCTCATACATTACGTAGGTCGGAGTTCAAGTACGCCTGAGTGCTTCACGGTGGCAAGGACGACTAAGAAAAGCTGTCAGGTCTTATAACAGGCCACATACGATAAGTTTCAATAACTAAACCTCATCTTTATATGAGAGCCTTGATGACCGTCTAGTCTGTTAGATATACGCGATGTTGTTCTTAAAACAGGCCACCGAAATATTGCGACCAGGGCTAGGCAGAAAATGTGAAGACTGAGGCAGACGTAAAGAGGCACATACTGTTGTATTAACAACTTGTGCGTATGTCGACAGATGGAGAAGGTACGTCTACTTCTTTATTAGAAATTGAAGTATCAGGTAGTTTGTCTACAAATTAATAGTTGATTTTTGGAAAATTTAATGATCTAGATATTTCGTAAATCTCATAATGGAATAGGGAGTACAACCGAAGCTATTGTTATCGGATTGGACTAGCGTTTTGAGGATCGAAGTTCAAAAACTGCCCCGCCATTGACGCATAGGTTTCCCGTGGTTTTCTACGGCATGTGAGCTAAACTCAGGGAGGGTTTTTTCAAAAGGACTCGGTAGATTTCCTTCCCAGTCATAATCTTCCAAGTTTTCTTAAGGGGGATAGGACGTCAAACGGGCCGTCTTGGAGCAGGAGCGACACCACAGGACTTTGTAATTCCCACTGTCTATACTTTTACGAATAAATTCATAAAACTTTGTCAGCATGACCAGGAAGGATTCAGGATTCATACTCATAGCAGTGGAAGTTCAAAAACATAACAAAATTAATTTTTTTCACATGTGAAAGTTCATCATTTTTTCACTTACAATTGGCTACGTTTGTTGCTGTAGGTACACGTTTGTTCATAAGTAAGAGAGATTCTTCGATGAATTTTGCACAGCATACAAAACATACTTACAGGTGTATGACACTCTAGAAATTATTTAATTTATTAAAAAATGAACGTGCTGTTACATTTTAAACTTCACGTTTAGGAAAAACTCAAATTTTACCGTTAATTATCTCAATTTTTACCACAGTTTTCAATAGATTTGGAAATTTCTAGAGTTTCATACACCTGTAATTATGGTTTGTATGCTGTGCAAAATTCATCGAAGAATCTTCCTTACTTATGAAGAAAAGTGTACCTATAGCAACAAATGCAGCCAACGGTAAGTGAAAAAAGGTCAAATTTCAAATGTAAAAAAAAAATTATTTTCTTATATTTTTGAACTTCCACTGCTGTGAGTGTAAATCCTGAATCCTTTCTGGCCGTTTTGACAAAATTTTACGAATTTATTCGTAAAAGTATAGACAGTGGAAATTAAAACGTCCTCTGGTGCCTCTCCTGCTCCAAGTCGTCCCGTTTGACGTCCTACCCCCCTTAACGAGTTGGTTGGTGCGAGAATGAGATTTTCACTCTGCAGCTGAGTGTGCGTTGATACGAAACTTCCTAGCAGACTTTGTTGGTGGTTGGTTGATATGGGAGAGGGGACCAAACAGCGAGGTCATCGGTCCCATGGGATTAGGGAAGGATGGGGAAGGAAGTTGGCCGTGCCTTTTCAAAGGAACATTCCCAAAATTTGCCTGAAGCGATTTAGGGACATCACGGAAAACCTAAAGCAGAATGGCCGGAAGCGGGTTTGAACCGTCGTCTTCCTGAATGCGAGTCCAGTGTGCTAACCACTGCGCCACCTCACTCGGTCTCAACGAGCAGAAATTTATCGAAAACTAGCGACCCGCCCTGGCATCTCACTTGTAGCATGAAGTCCATACGGCCGGACGACTTGTTTATAATATGTAGCGACATAAATAAACCGTCCTTGTGAATCAGTCTATTAGCGAAAACCGTATCAGAATCTCAACATAGGATCCTAAGATCAGCCTTCACATCAAGAAAGAAAACACGGTAGAGGACA
The DNA here is from genome assembly GCF_021461385.2 of Schistocerca piceifrons. Lineage (NCBI taxonomy): Eukaryota > Metazoa > Arthropoda > Insecta > Orthoptera > Acrididae > Schistocerca > Schistocerca piceifrons. The sequence goes on along the minus strand of NC_060149.1, from coordinate 416,727,010 downwards.
GCCAGCATTATCTGACCACACACGTTTCACGTTATAAAGCTTCATCAACAGTACTATTGGAATTTTAAGAAGCTCGAAGAGAGGTGAACTGGAACTGCCTCATATGCCTCTAAAAAGCTATATTCTGCTCCGAATTTCCACTTTCGTTAGCATAATCGTTTGAAATTTGAACTTCCGTCATATTATTTAAGAAGTTAGTTACAATAAGGTGAACCTGTACACCCAAGATAAAAAAAAAGACGACGTACCACGAAGAAATTATCCGAATTGGACGGAAACAGATAGACGTGATGCAAATGTACAGACAAGCAAAAGAATACAGTTTCATAAGAACTGAATGATTTATTAAAGAGAAAGAACTTCTCCAACTCAGTTAGTAAATAACTCGTTGATCCATCTCTGGGCCTTGTGCAAGCAGTTTTTCGGCTTAGCATTGAGTGACAGAGTTGTTGGATGTCCCCCTGAAGAATATCGTGCCAAATTCTGTCCAATTGTCGCGTTAGATTATCAAAATCCCGAGATGGTTGCAGGGCCCTCTCCATAATACTCCAAACACCAAGGTAGGATTTCAGAAGCATGAAGATAAACTGCAGAAACTGTCACCATGTGCAGGCCGGCATTATGTTGCTTAAATTTAAGCCCAGGATGGCTTGTTATGAAAGGCAACAAAACGAGCGTAGGATATCGTAGACGTATCGCTGTGGTGTAAGGGTGCCGTTGTTAACAACCAAAGCGGTCCTGCTACGAAAAGAAATGGGACCTCAGACCATCGCTATCGCTCCCGGTTGTCGGGCCGTATGGCGAGTTACAGGCAGGTTGGTACCCCACCACTGTCCGGGGCGTCTCCAGACATGTCTTCACTGGTCACAGGGAATTAGTTCGTAGCGGGACACACAACTGAAGACAATTCTATTACAGCTAGTGAGATTCCAGTCCGAAGACGTCTCTGGACTTCTTCGGGCTGGAATCTCATTGAATGCAGCAAAATTGTCTTCAAGAATGAGTCCCGTACCGAACTGATCCCCGATGACCAGCAAAGATGTGTCTGGAGACGCCGGGACAGTGGTGAGATACCAACATAACGATTACCTGCCATACGGCCCGGCAACTTGGAGAAATGGTCTAGGGTGCCATTATATTTCATATCGGGACCACTTCTTACATTTCAACAAGATAATACGCGCCCGCACATGACGAGAGTTTCTGCTGCTTTTCTTCATGCTTATCAAATCGTACCTTGGCGTTTGTATCATTATGGGCAGGGTTCTGCAACCATCTCTGGATTTTGACGATCCAACGCGACAGTTGGACAGAATTTGGCACGATACTCTTCAGGAGAACATTCAACAATTCTGTCAATCAGTGCTAAGCCAAATAGTTGCCTGCATAAGGGCCAGAGGTGGATCAATGGGTTAGTGACTTCTTCAATTTGTGAAGCCTTTTATCTTTAATAAAGCATTCAATTTCTTTGAAAATGTAATCATTTATTTGTCTGTACATTTACATCCCATCTACCGATTTCCACCCAATTTTTTTACATTAGAATGTGATTCAAGTGATGCAGAGATGGAAGAACTACGTTAATAGACTAGCGAGAGGACTACATTTTCACAAAATTCTCGGCTAAGCTATAGTATACAATATAACGGCTAACAGTAACCAGCCTTTTTTTTTTACAAAATCAAAACTTTTCCTTTTTTTGGTTTCTAAATCACGAGAACGGCGTGCTGAATAGCAGAGTGGGAGTGTTTCATTATCATCTGTTCGTAAGTGGTATACATCCAGAACAAATATTTATTACGTGAGGATTTCTGTATACACAGTGCCTATTCTATACATGCAGTGCACTGCTTCATTTGTCCTCAACGTGATCAGGACATTCTCTTTTTAAGGACGTGATCATAAACCGCGGTTCACCAGTGTACACAAATTACTGAAAGCATTTAGTTCTTATGTAATTTATCCCTCATAAAGGATGTCGTGTACCTGCTTCCACAGCTACTTTAACACTCCAGTGCGGTATTTACTATCCTGTGATAGCTGTTCCCAGTCTCAGTCTCACAAAAAAATCTGCACTAGCATTTGGCTTAAAAAGAGGTAAGTTCCGGATCATCAAACCTTGCGCCAATGTCCTGGATAAAATTCCAAACCTTTTTGCACTGCAACATGGACTGAGGATATGTAACACTTTTCGAGGTGGCCTGTCTGCTGGATGGCAAAATGAAGCTCGACGGCAAGCTGTGCGCTATTCAAATGAGTGGGCTATTTGCTGGAATTAGATGTCACCCTCTCTCGTCTCTCATTTTCAACAAGAACATGATCATAACAGAAGTCTTTGTATGTAATCATTAGCATCACAATACTCAACAGATAGGCGTTAGACATAGCTTGGCAACTGTTGTGTACATAGTTCCGCGTAGTCAGCGTGTACACAACTTTCCCACTAGAGCGCGCCCCGCTAAGCACAACAGCGCAGGCGCAGCGCTCGTCCGTCTCCGCACTATGAGATGGCGCTGTCATAGAGACGGACCAAATTCTGCTTCCGCCGATCCGCGTATTAATATGTAACGCAGCCAATGAGATTGCTGCTAACGTAGAACCTTTTCTCCTCGCGGATCACACTCGCGCAGTGATACCTGAATGCGCGAGGTATTATAACGAGTGTACGGACCTCCGATTAGTCAGTCTGCATCAGTCTGCATTAGTCTGCATCAGTCTGTAGTCAAGTTTCAGTCTGCGCCTAATAAGATTATCATATTCCTGTACATAGCCATGAAGATAAGTGAATAGACACTTTGTCAAGTATCAGAAATATGTGAGAATAAGATTAACGTACCAAGACCAAAGGAACTTCAGATTGTCATTAGTAAATAGCATCCAGAACCAAGTTAAGTTATTTTTATGATTGTTATTATTTTAATAAATGTGTGTGAAAATTAATGAAGTTCTGTTTAAAGTTGGTCACCGTCAATCTGCTACTATAAGCGTGCAAGTGGCATTTCTATCGTCTGACCTAACGGCAGAAGATAAACACGCCACGATAAGACCACGAGACATATTGCTGACACTCGCCTACTTCGTTAGAGCGACAAGTCAAATAATCTGATGGTGTGTGTACCGAAAGTCTTACAGTACGCAAACCACAGCAACACAGATGGAAGTATTTCTAACGAGGTAACTGAACCTAGCATTCATGGCCTCCCGCCGGCCGTTGTGGCCGAGCGGTTCTAGGCGCTTCAGTCCGGAACTGCGCTGCTGCTACGGTCGCAGGTTCGAATCCTGCCTTGGGCATGGATGTGTGTGATGTCCTTAGGTTAGTTAGGTTTAAGTAGTTCTAAGTCTAGGGGACTGATGACCTCAGATGTTAAGTCCCATAGTGCTTAGAGTCATTTGAACCATGGCCTCCCAGTTAACGTCGACATATGGCTAACTTTCTTGTAAGAGATTTTGTTTCTATCTTCAGCAGAACTCGTAATTTAGCTAATTATGTACACAGTTATTGTACTTCCCGTGCAACACGGTACAGTCACAACCGCAAATGCAGATGAAATTAAAAATCATTCTATGAATGATAATACACAGGATATAAATATGATTAACTACCACAGTTACTTTGTATATACTCTTTTATAATAGTTAAAGATACAACTTAAAGATATATTCAAGTTAAAGTCTTTCTACAAACCCATAACTGTTTTATTACCATAGACGTGACAATTACAATATATTAAGAAAGGACTAATATTTGTATTGAGAAACATTTGCAGGATCACATGCTTATTCTGACCATAATTTATTAATTGTGGATTGCAGACTAAAGCTGTAGAAATTGTTAAACGTAAGACATTAACAAGGGAGAGCTGAATAAGTTGAAAGTAACAGAGTTTTTTGAGAATTTTTAAAAGTTTCATGAGGCCATCGCTAGCAAAAACACAGGAAGAGAATTCGGTAGAAGACAGGTGGCTAGCTTTGAATTACGATGTAGCGGCAGCAGAGGAAAAACGCGGCAAAGGACAAAATCTAGCAGAAGGACTGGGATTAAATTTAATTGATGAAAGAAGAAAATATAAAAATACAAGAAATGGAATAACTAAAAGGAAATAGAATCGCCTGAAAATGAGACTGACAGAAACTGCAAAGTGGTACAGCATGAATGTATACACGAGAAATGCAAAGCTGCACATCCATACACGACTGCAGACAGGAGAGGAGTCAATTATAGGACAATTAAAGAAACCTATGGAGAAAAGAAAGACAGCTACACTCCTGGAAATGGAAAAAAGAACACATTGACACCGGTGTGTCAGACCCACCATATTTGCTCCGGACACTGCGAGAGGGCTGTACAAGCAATGATCACACGCACGGCACAGCGGACACACCAGGAACCGCGGTGTTGGCCGTCGAATGGCGCTAGCTGCGCAGCATTTGTGCACCGCCGCCGTCAGTGTCAGCCAGTTTGCCGTGGCATACGGAGCTCCATCGCAGTCTTTAACACTGGTAGCATGCCGCGACAGCGTGGACATGAACCGTATGTGCAGTTGACGGACTTTGAGCGAGGGCGTATAGTGGGCATGCGGGAGGCCGGGTGGACGTACCGCCGAATTGCTCAACACGTGGGGCGTGAGGTCTCCACAGTACATCGATGTTGTCGCCAGTGGTCGGCGGAAGGTGCACGTGCCCGTCGACCTGGGACCGGACTGCAGCGACGCACGGATGCACGCCAAGACCGTAGGATCCTACGCAGTGCCGTAGGGGACCGCACCGCCACTTCCCAGCAAATTAGGGACACTGTTGCTCCTGGGGTATTGGCGAGGACCATTCGCAACCGTCTCCATGAAGCTGGCCTACGGTCCCGCACACCGTTAGGCCGTCTTCTGCTCACGCCCCAACATCGTGCAGCCCGCCACCAGTGGTGTCGCGACAGGCGTGAATGGAGGGACGAATGGAGACGTGTCGTCTTCAGCGATGAGAGTCGCTTCTGCCTTGGTGCCAATGATGGTCGTATGCGTGTTTGGCGCCGTGCAGGTGAGCGCCACAATCAGGACTGCATACGACCGAGGCACACAGGGCCAACACCCGGCATCATGGTGTGGGGAGCGATCTCCTACACTGACCGTACACCACTGGTGATCGTTGAGGGGACACTGAATAGTGCACGGTACATACAAATCGTCATCGAACCCATCGTTCTACCATTCCTAGACCGGCAAGGGAACTTGCTGTTCCAACAGGACAATGCACGTCCGCATGTATCCCGTGCCACCCAACGTGCTCTAGAAGGTGTAAGTCAACTACCCTGGCCAGCAAGATCTCCGGATCTGTCCCCCATTGAGCATGTTTGGGACTGGATGAAGCGTCGTCTCACGCGGTCTGCACGTCCAGCACGAACGCTGGTCCAACTGAGGTGCCAGGTGGAAATGGCATGGCAAGCCGTTCCACAGGACTACATCCAGCATCTCTACGATCGTCTCCATGGGAGAATAGCAGCCTGCATTGCTGCGAAAGGTGGATATACACTGTACTAGTGCCGACATTGTGCATGCTCTGTTGCCTGTGTCTATGTGCCTGTGGTTCTGTCAGTGTGATCATGTGATGTATCTGACCCCAGGAATGTGTCAATAAAGTTTCCCCTTCCTGGGACAATGAATTCACGGTGTTCTTATTTCAATTTCCAGGAGTGTATATAAACATGAAGAGCTCAAATAGCAAATCAGTTTTAGCAAAGAAGACAAGGCTGGAATACAGGAAAAAATTATAGGACTATATGAAGGAAAGACAAATGAGAATAATATTATCGAAAAGGAAGAGGGAGTGGAGGATGCAGTACCGCGAGAATAATTTGACAGAGCTGTGAAATACCCATGTACAAACAAGATACCTGTAGTGGATGACATTCCCTCACAAATATCATTAACCTGGTTGATATATGAGCCAAGCGAAGTCCCTTTAGACTTGAAGAAGAATGTAATGATCTTAACATCACAGTAAGCAGGTCCTGGAAGTATTTGTCTGGACTGTAGCCTTATGAGGATGATGAAATTTAGAAGCATGAAGAGAATAAATGCTTCCGAAGTGAGGTATTACAGAAGAATGCTATAGATACGTTGGGTAGATCGGATAACTAATGAAGAGGCGCAGAATCCAACAGTGGAAAATGAGTTTTATGCACAACCTGAACACTGAAGGGATTAGTTGATACGATTCAGCATGAGGCATCAAGGAGTAGGTAATTTGGTTATGAAGGGAAGTATGAGTACAAGTACAGTACTGGTATGAGTAAGAGTAAACATTTTAAGACTGAATGCAGTAATTGGGATCGAATGAAAGCAGTTCACAGTACTTATACGGAGATGAAGAAACTTGCACAGGATAGACAAATGTGGAGAGGTGCAACAGATAAATTTTGAGAATGACGACTGCAACAACAACAACGTCTGCTGCAAACTGCAAACCTTATTTATAGCTACCAAACGAGGATAAAATAATGTGTAATGATACCTTTCAAGATGGTCACTTTTAGTATATGGCTGTATTTCACTATTCATGTTGGTAAATACATAAGAGCAGTAACATAAACAGTGATTTGCCCAAAAACTAGCTAGAAAGCATCTAATAACTTTTGCAATGAGAATCCATAAAAAAATAAATTCAGTTTATGACTTGTTTCACGCATAATACTTTACTCAGTTAAGATGGTGTGTTATAACTCACGAAGACGGATGGAGCAGAAAGAGTGAGAAAAAAGGGAAAAGGGAAGTACTGCATCTGAGACATGACCCAACTGGATGGAAGGCCAAGAACGGAGCTGATTCTGTGACTTACCAAACAAGGAAGTAAACGAGGAAGACATATGCTTCAAGACTGAAAACAGGTGATGCATCCATGCCTAAACAGAGTGCATAGTACACACTTAGCTGTAGTTAAACATACAAATCCAGTTTATTGAGTTTTTTCCAGAAAATGTTAAAAACTCTCCTCCAATAAAGGTACATGAACTACTAATATTTAATTGAAAACATGAGGGTTTCCGAATATTTGTACTGGTATAATAATGACTGCAGTGGCAAAAATCTATTGAAAGTTAATATTGTTTTGGTCAGTCATAATGAATCCCTTACTATTTTTTATCATATGACTTAAGAAAGGAATGAGGTTTGTAGATCTGCAAGCAGTCAATAAAACAGATCTCGTGATATCAACAATTTTTTTTAAATTTCGCTACTGCAGGTATGTTTGATCAACAATCACTCTTGAATCTGCTTGTGCAAAGATCTGAACAAGAAAAGTATTGTAAGGTAAACTATGTTAGAAACAGGAAGACTAGTTCAGTCGGTTAGTATGGCAAAAACCATCTGTAAATGGAAAAGGTACAACGTATAGTGATGCTGGCATAAACCTATCCTCTGCCACAAACCACACTGTCATTCCTGGAGTGTAGATGTAGAGGTAGACACAGACAGGGGTTTATAGTTGTGGTCGACATGGCATTTATGTCTTTGTAGAAAAGATAACTGTATATTATATTGGATAAATACATAAATTCATTCATAATTAAATAATAAGTGTACAGGGTACAACAAAAGGAATTTTCTGCTCTCTGTTAAATAACAAAAGAAATGTCTCCCTCATATACAATTAATTATTGTTTATTTGAATAACATGAGTGAGTAATCAATCATGGATCATAATTATACTGTTAACAAGTGTTAGTGTAGTAGCTTATAATCTTTAATAACGGAGGTGATCTTAAAAATCAGAACAGTATCATTGTATATTGTACTCATATTTATTTATGCCATTTTTAATACAGAATGATATATTATTACACCAGAATTTAAATGAGATCTCTGAGCTGTTGAAATAAAGCCAGAGGAAGAACAGTCATAAAGAAAAGTATAGCAAATGTCAAATGACTGTTAAACTGAATATTCAGATCAAGATAAGGAACAAAGGAGACTAGAAACATATGAAATTACTTGATTACAAAGCAATTATTAAGAAAGGAACAAAGTCATTCTGAAACAGCAAATATTATTTTTGGAACGCAGAGATTCGGTTACAAAATGATGACAAATCTGTAAAATTTGTGTTTTGACAGAGATATTACTTAAAACAGTACGAAAAATGTTGTTAAAATGAACAATTAATTGCTGGAAACACGAAGTATGTACATAAATAGAAATAGAAACCAAAGGCCATGCCATAAAAGGTATAGAACAGAAAATTATCTAATGCATCACAAAAACTATTTCACTGTACAGTTCCTAGTTTCAAATTCAGGATTATTTACTTCAAAGAAGAATGTTAAATAACTGGAAAAGGCTTCACTGTGTGTGAAACTGATAAACACTGAAAGGAGAAACACTTTTGGTGATGCTTTACTCCTGGTAGCTGTAAGTGGAATAACAGCGTGAAGCAAATGGACATAATCTGAAAGTATAGAAAAGAGGAGATTTAAAATTTAGTGCGCCTTACTTAATCTGTATGAGAAACCGGAGTGCCTAGGAAGACTGGAGCAACAGTGAATCGGAAGCAACCGTTGTGGGGGGAAAATTTAAACACTTAAGTACAAAACGAGCGTGTAGAAGAAAATGATGAGTTAAAGTTACTGACGATGTAGTGGTTGCTGCCGATAAATGATTTTCAACTAAAAATACTTCTACAGATGCTTAAGGTTTTAGCACAAATTTGCCTATAACAGAAAAAGTTTTCCTGCGTGTGACTGTACACGTAGTTCCAAATACGTCTGTTATGTCCAGCGCTTGCACATAAACATGTTAATTTATGCCATATTTTCCATAACTGTGTGCAATTTTGGTATACCTCAGTCGTTACCTTACTGCTTAAAGGTTTCGGGATTTAACCTAATATCCTGTAAAAATACAACCGAATTACATTTTGGTAGGTTCATAATTCATATAACTGAAATCTAATGCACCAGGATACATACTTGGAAAACCAAAATCTAAGGGACGTTTTCACTTATTCAGAGCATCGTACATTTATGTTCTGTATCAGGATAAGCTAGAAGATTTGTCATTGCCTGCACTCCGCAAAAATACAGGGTGATTCCGTGATGACGTTGGATTTCCAGGGATGATGGAGTAGGATAATGTATCATTTTGAGGTAAGGGACAGTGGAATACATTGACTGGTACACTGTTGCTAAGACTGTGGGGTAGGCAACTTCAGAAGTCTCAGTATGGATGAAAACAAGAAAATTAGTCTAGTAAACATGTGCTCCAAAATGTGTACCGTAAGAGCTATGAGCATTTGTTCATCCTCGCTGCTGTGGAAGACGTCTCTTCTACTGAACAGGTGCCCATAGCTCTTAAGGTACGCATTTTAGAGGTCATGTTAACTAGATTTTTTTTGTTTTGGCCCATTCTAGAACCTCTAAAAGTCATATATCCCACAATCGTAGAAACAACTGTCAGAGGTATCAGGACGAGTTTAGCATATAACTTTTGATTTGGTCGTTTCCGGACCAAGGTCATTTACCTCAAATTGAAATATTTATCCTTCTCCATCATCGCTGAAAGTTTGTAACATCATCACGGAATCACCCTGTATAATGTCAAATTCTTAATTATACACGGCACCTGAGCTTTTTCCCGTTCTTGTTAAGCTAATTGTTCTCTAAGTATTGTCGTCGTGGTGGTATATAATTTAGCTCTCCCTAGAAGTAATAGAAGTCAGCGATTAATATCCATAATCAGTGGAGAAACAGCAAAAATAAATCTTTGGTCATAATCAGTAAGATAACGTAGTGTGGTGTGACATTTGAGAGGGAATAAAGTATAGTCAGTTAGTCAAGAAACGAAAGCCGCAAATTCTTCTGTATAGGATTCCATACATTAATTGGTAAAAACTGAACCCTTACGGGATCACTTCTTTGTGCGTGTGTAAAGATCCCTCTTTATCAGGAATAGGTAGAGGTATTAAGTTGAAATTTATGTCAAATAGTAAGGTCAACGGTCTCTTGGCAGTGAAAAAAATTTAAGTTTCTAAATCAATGCAATCTAAAGGGACGGCCATTTATGTCATATACTTTGATGCTTACAAACTCACTCATCAAAATCTTGTGAGTTAACGAGCATTTTGCTCTCATTTAAGTATATGGCCGAAAGAGTCAGCCTACAGGAATTGTGAAAAGAACCCTGGCGTCTTGGACCGAGTGCCACAAAGAGCGCAGATTCATCACGAGATGGGAAAACTCACAGGCGTCTATTGTCTATTGAGGCCTAAGCGCTGTAGTCTGCGAGTGAGACAGACGAGAGCCTACGTCATAGGGGAACACAGCAGAATCCGTTTGTGGCCGAGGAGACGTAGCAGTGTTAAATATGGCGGACCTAAGATCGCCCATAAAGGGAAACATTTATGAAAACTATTAAACTCTGTGGTAATGCAGGGAATCAAGCCACAGTAATTTTAATCTGCTATCATCCATAAATTTTCATGGTGATCCCAATAAAACTTGAATATTGATCATATCTATAATAGTTTAGGATTCACTGTTAAAGTGAAATTAACAATTTTTGTAACAAACATCTGAATGCCAAAATCGGAACGCTCTGTTCGATCTTAACGATTGACATTTCATACAGAAGCGCACCAGTAAAATGACAAATGTTGTAAATATCAACTCTGTAACTTATTTGTTTCAAAGATATAGTAAATTTAAATTATCAGTATTTTCAGTTAAGCGTCAGATCATCATTTTCTCCACACAAAACACATTGAACGTTGACAGCATGACACCTTATTGAATCATTAAGTAATAGAAAATTTGTTGTTAAGTTTAGTGCATAATAGTTACTTTCGTTCTTTATTTACTTATCAGAAAGCACATTGGTGCAAGGCTACTGGCCGTGACATTCAAAGTTAAGAAGGAAATTGTGTTGGTTTTATGTACAAGAATTTCACGTTTATTATGTAATGGATATTATTGTTACCTTATTTAGAACGTGAAAGTGGTCAAGATTTGATTATTTAAATATTTTAAAATGTAAAATGATGTAGAATAAGTTGTAGCCAATCAGATGGACAGCTTCAGGAAAGGGAACGTCCCTAGTCAGTTGAGTGACAATGTTCGGCGCCCGGCAGAGAGGGACAGTTCAGGTCGAGACACCAAAGGATTGTGCATAACTGGGACACGAAAACGGACTGTCGGTCTTTAGGCAGTTAGGAAGTGAAACGACTTAGAAAATGTCGCGTTGTGTGGTCTCGCGGGACCTAGTCTTTGAGTGGTGAGCAGCCGCGAGCCTGGAGTGAACTTTGCGTGTGAATATCGAGGTGGAGTATTGTGTTTCGCCATGAGATTGTGAACGTTCGAACTGTGTCAAATGGATATGCGCTCGAGTGTAACAGTAACTCTAAATACGACCACTTTCGCTATTAGTTTGCTTTCTGAATAAACATTATTCTAACCAAATCGCATCTGTATGGCTTACATCATTTATGGGTAGTTAATTTAATTCCAAATATTATTATTACTGTTATCATATGTTATGTTAACTTTGTATTTCGCGAACTTGCCACCAATGATGAAGAGTAGGCTGAAGTTCAAGACGTTAGTCAGGAAGAATCAATACGCAAAGAAGTGGGATACGGAAGTACTAAGGAATGACGAGATACGTTTGAAGTTCTCTAACGCTATAGATACAGCAATAAGGAATAGCGCAGTAGGCAGTACAGTTGAAGAGGAATGGACATCTCTAAAAAGGGTCATCACGGAAGTTGGGAAGGAAAACATAGGTACAAAGAAGGTAGCTGCGAAGAAACCATGGGTAACAGAAGAAATACTTCAGTTGATTGATGAAAGGAGGAAGTACAAACATGTTCCGGGAAAATCAGGAATACAGAAATACAAGTCGCTGAGGAATGAAATAAATAGGAAGTGCAGGGAAGCTAAGACGAAATGGCTGCAGGAAAAATGTGAAGACATAGAAAAAGATATGATTGTCGGAAGGACAGAGTCAGCATACAGGAAAGTCAAAACAACCTTTGGTGACATTAAAAGCAACGGTGGTAACATTAAGAATGCAACGGGAATTCCACTGTTAAATGCAGAGGAGAGAGCAGATAGGTGGATACAATACATTGAAAGCCTCTATGAGGGTGAAGATTTGTCTGATGTGATAGAAGAAGAAACAGGAGTCGATTTAGAAGAGATAGGAGATCCAGTATTAGAATCGGAATTTAAAAGAGCTTTGGAGGACTTACGGTCAAATAAGGCAGAAGGGATAGATAACATTTCATCAGAATTTCTAAAATCATTGGGGGAAGTGGCAACAACACGACTATTCACGTTGGTGTATAGAATATATGAGTCTGGCGATATACCATCTGACTTTCGGAATGGCATCATCCACACAATTCCGAAGACGGCAAGAGCTGACAAGTGCGAGAACTATCGCACAGTCAGCTTAACAGCTCATGCATCGAAGCTGCTTACAAGAATAATATACAGAAGAATGGAAAAGAAAATTAAGAATGCGCTAGGTGACGATCAGTTTGGCTTTATGAAAAGTAAAGGGACGAGAGAGGCAATTCTGACGTTACGGCTAATAATGGAAGCAAGGCTAAAGAAAAATCAAGACACTTTCATAGGATTTGTCGACCTGGAAAAAGCGTTCGACAATATACAATGGTGCAAGCTGTTCGAGATTCTGAAAAAAGTAGGGGTAAGCTATAGGGAGAGACGGGTCATATACAATATGTACAACAACCAAGAGGGAATAATAAGAGTGGACGATCAAGAACGAAGTGCTCGTATTGAGAAGGGTGTAAGACAAGGCTGTAGCCTTTCGCCCTTACTCTTCAATCTGTACATCGAGAAAGCAATGATGGAAATAAAAGAAAGGTTCAGGAGTGGAATTAAAATACAAGGTGAAAGGATATCAATGATACGATTCGCTGATGACATTGCTATCCTGAGTGAAAGTGAAGAAGAATTAAATGAACTGCTGAACGGAATGAACAGTCTAATGAGTACACAGTATGGTTTGAGAGTAAATCGGAGAAAGACGAAGGTAACGAGAAGTAGTAGAAATGAGAACAGCGAGAAACTTAACATCCGGATTGATGGTCACGAAGTCAGTGAAGTTAAGGAATTCTGCTACCTAGGCAGTAAAACAACCAATGACGGACGGAGCAAGGAGGACATCAAAAGCAGACTCGCTATGGCAAAAAAGGCATTTCTGGCCAAGAGAAGTCTACTAATATCAAATAACGGCCTTAATTTGAGGAAGAAATTTCTGAGGATGTACGTTTGGAGTACAGCATTGTATGGTAGTGAAACATGGACTGTGGGAAAACTGGAACAGAAGAGAATCGAAGCATTTGAGATGTGGTGCTATAGACGAATGTTGAAAATTAGGTGGACTGATAAGGTAAGGAATGAGGACGTTCTACGCACAATCTGAGAGGAAAGGAATATGTGGAAAACACTGATAAGGAGAAGGGACAGGATGATAGGACATCTGCTAAGACATGAGGGAATGACTTCTATGGTACTAGAGGGAGCTGTAGAGGGCAAAAACTGTAGAGGAAGACAGAGATTGGAATACATCAAGCAAATAATTGAGGACGTAGGTTGCAAGTGTTACTCTGAGATGAAGACGTTAGCACAGGAAAGGAATTCGTGGCGGGCCACATCAAACCAGTCAGTAGACTGATGACCCAAAAAAAAAAAAAAAAAAAAAAAAAAAACCATCAGCCAGAAAATTTAACCGAAGGGTCACAACTGTCTAATTTAGGGCATGTAATGCGATACGTGCGGTTCAACTGCTAGACGAGTTTGAGCCAAGCTTTTGTTAATCATGGCTTTTGCGTTCTTATGGTGATACTGCCATTGAAACTTTCGCCCCCTAACACAAATTTCTTTATATCCAACCGAGAAGTGAAAATCTGATATCACAGATTTAGCTTTAAAATTTTTTAAATATAACGAAATCTTTTCTTAAAAATTTTCATCTCCTGTTTCACCTGCTTAGGGGCTCAATTTCCAAGAGTAATGAAACACGTATTTTTTAAATTTCTGGAAGAAAAGTCAAATACAAATTTTCAGGGAGTAGCTCTGAAAATGCTTTCATAATGATAGAATTTCACAAAACTTTTCATCCCCTATTTCACTCACTTAGGGGGTTGAATTCCAAAAGCAGTTTACATTTCTAACCAAGAATTCAAATACCAGTTATCATAGACGTAAGTTTAAAAATACGTTGGTTGTTCTTTAATAATGATTTATTTTCAAAAAAAAATTTCACCTACTGTTTCACCTCCCACAGGGGTTAAATTTCAAAAATTGCTGACATACGTATTTCTTCATTTCTGACCGAAATACCAGATATCAGTTTCCGTAGGTCTAGCTTCAGAATTGCCTTAATAGCGACATATTTTAAAAAAATTCATTCCCTATTTCACCCCCTTGGGGATAGAATATCGAAAAATCCTTTCTTAAAAGACGCCTATAGTATAAGGTCAACACCCTCTGCATATTTCAAGTTTATACTTCTAGTGGTGTGGGCTGGACGATGATGAGTGAGTGGGTGAGTAAGTCAGTCAGTCGGTCAATCAGTCAGTCAGGACATTGCCTTTTACATACAGAGATTAAAAGTTTGTTCGGAACCCTGAGGGCGCAAGTAATACAATTGTCTGTGTATTTTCAGCCCATCAATATTTCGACTGGTTTGATTCCGCCTTGTGGTAATCTTTCCATTTCTATGTAGCTATTACACACCTGCTCTACGATTTTTGCGTACTCCAATCTTGGTCTGCCCAATCTACCTTTCCCTTCCCACATTCCAGCGCTAGTTTAGGTATTCTTCGATACCTTATCATATGTCCCACTAATCAGTCGATTCATCTGGTAACCGTCTGCGTAGACCTCTTTCACCATTTATCCTTTTTGGTGTTTTTTTCATTTCATGCTTTATCTACTCACTAATTTTTTTAATATTCTTCGACAGCACTACATTTCTAATGCTTCCAGGTTCTTCTTTTTCGAAATTTTGATGATACACGCTATACTGGCGGCTCCACCTCCCTTGACATTTAGTGATCACTTCTCCATTACATAAGACTGTCCAGATACTTTTGATCAGATAGTGTGTACGCTGAAAATAATGGTCTCAGAAATTACATGATTTGTATTCGAAACAATGACTTTATTATCAAGGCCTACCACGTCTTTGTGGTTTAGTCAAGTCTGACACAAAGGTGAATTTCTGAAAAGTCTATGATATGTATAATTACACACTGCAAATTTCACATCAGATGTTTCACGTACATGCACTTAGAAGATATTTATATTCAAGAAAGATATTTTAACCAGCATTAAAAGGAAAGTCAATGGAGCTCATTATCAGAGCAGGTGTATGTTCATGAATAGACGTGGAGTCAGTGATATAGAAAGTTTCTAAAATAAAGTTTATTTTTAGAAATGAAAACGAAACGTATTGAAGTAAATAAGTATTTACAGACGTCCGGCTTGTTCTTGTACTAATGTTAGTTGAAATGATAAAATTATAAATTGTTTATGCATAAGGCCTAGGAAGATTGGATGTGAGTTCTATGAAAATTTGTTACACAGCTACCTCTTCTATATTAATGTGTTGGACATACAGTAATTTTTTGTTTAGGAAACGATTTTTTTCGTTTCAATACTGAATTCATTAATCAGGCCTACATTCCTTATTTGGAACCCCTTGCACACAGGAAGAGATTCTGAAACACTGAATGCGTCAACGAACAAATATTCATTTAATAAACATGTGAAATAATTCTCTTCAGCAAAATGAAAAAGAAAGGATGTGTGCGGAGTGTTCAGAACAACTTTCATATTCTCACACTTACCGTATCTAGAAGCTCAATAATTTTTGAGAAGAAGTACCACCAGGCCCCACTCGACACCTAAGGGAAAAGATGATGACTTTTTACTGCCTCTGAGAGATTGTAATATAAAATTTTCGTTCATTACATAAACGTAAGCTTCCTCTCAGATTTTAGTCTACATCATAAATGAAACATACTGAGAAGTATTACACGAAATTTTTCTACTTACAAAGCAATTTTTAACTGAATGAAGTTTTTGGTACTATATCGGTCTTACCTGGTACGCAAATGGATTTCTGTGTTCCATTGGTTGACAGACATGCTTAAAAAGATAATCCATCGCTCCCACTCGAACTGGCTGCAACAAGAAAGTGAGTGTAAGTACGGTTGGTGATGTTTCACTTACATTAAGATTACCGGTCACAATAAGTTTTAAACATGTGTCAGATATGTTTTAACACAAGGAAGCCCAGCAAAGGCGTTATCGATTCCGTAAACCTAAAATGATACAGCAAAGTTCGAGCGAAAAACGAGACTCAAAAGGAACTGTCGGAACTTAAAACTCGTTAGGCAATATCTAAGGAACGAACACGTGACTTCTTTCCGCCCGTGCTACTTTTTTCTTTTATGTTGGTGGATTAGTGTTGTCTCTCCGTTACCTTCTCCTATTCTACAATAACAGTGATGTCAGTAGCAGTGTTCTTAATAGCATCGTTAGTGTAATTAGCGGCTCACACATCAAGATATGTACAGTTATTGATACGCAAGATGACGAAATTAAGTAGATAGGAAATATTGGTCCTGACTGAACTACATGTTTTTCTTTCTCCATAGAAAAACAAGTTTCCTTTCTAAAATATATTTGAAAGTTTTGCTCAGGCCTCAATAAACTGTCACCAAGAAAAGGTTTGTTTTGACATGTTTAAGTTTTTACTAGTTCAATCGATCAGTACCTTCATATGTGAAATTTGAGCTTCTCCCGGCATATCGCATGTTCAAATAACTTAAGGGGAATGCAACCGGGTAATTTTCTCAACAACCACTGATATTTCCATACGTGAACAACACTAATTTTCATGATACAAATGAAACGAGAGATCACTGTGTATAACTTAAAACCTCGGTTGTAGCTGTGTCATTCAGAAAGAAAAGATGGCGTATGCCAACAGAAAACACAGGCTGTCAACAAGTAGCGCCAAAACAAGACCAGAGATAGCCAACACCAGACGTTAACGATAGCGAAATATTAATTAACGACAAGTAAGGAAATAACCCTGTGTCCCTGCGTCAGCTGAGCAGAGAGAGAGAGAGAGAGAGAGAGAGAGAGAGAGAGAGAGCAGAGCTCCAGACAGATAGAACCACCAAGCAGATCTGCGACTGCAGAACAATACCTTGGTGCCGGTCGTACCATGAAATACACCACAGCCTGACGAGCATTTCTAGTTACTTGGTTAGTGTTTATGACGCAGTTGAGATTAAATTACCAAATGTGTGTGTGTGAATTCCTAAGGGACAAAACAGTTGAGGTCATCGGTCCCTGCACTTACACACTACTTAAACTAACTTACGCTAAGAACAACACACACACCCATGCCCGAGGGAGGACTCGAACCTCCGGAGGGTGGGGCCGCGCAGTCCGTGACACGGCGCCTCAAACCACGCGGCAAGTGACTGTATTAATAAGGACGGCAGTTTCTGCTTAAATTCCGCTTGGAATCCTGCTCTCCACCTGGCCAAACAACAGAAGGACAGAGAGAGCTGTACTTGCTCAACCGCTGTCGAGAACGTCTGGTATTGGTTATCTTTGGTTGTGTGGTGGCACTAATTGTGTACAGCATATAGTTTCTTTCGGTCATCGATAGTTTAAGTTGCCAGGCACATCGATCTCTTGTTTCATTTGTGCCTTGAAAATGACTGGTTGTCACCTGTTGAAATATCGGCGGTTGTTGAGGAATGTTCAAACGTGTGTGAAATCTTATGGGACTTAACTGCTAAGGTCATGAGTCCCTAAGCTTACACACTACTTAACCTAAATTATCCTAAGGACAAACACAAACACCCATGCCCGAGGGAGGACTCGAACCTCCGCCGGGACCAGCCGCACAGTCCATGCTGCAGCGCCTAAGACTGCTCGGCTAATCCCGCGCGGCGGTTGTCGAGGACATTACCCAGCTACATTCTCGTAATTATTTCAGTAATATTTCCATAGCTACAACAAATGACAAGGCAGTTAGAGGATTGTCTGTTCCGATATATATTTTCTTATGGTGAGCACAAGACCGCAATTTATTGAAAGAAATGTTTGACGGTAATACTTTAAATATTCCTTGGGAAAAGACCAATGGCTTCAGGGTTTATATATAACTTTTTCTGTATTTTCTTTTAGACTGTTATCAAAATTCTAAATCAGACTATTTGTTGCACATATAGTTGTGTACGAGTATAACACTTAAGATATTAATATGAAATTAAAAACTTATTGATGTATCTCAGTGTCAAGAATTTTAAAGGAGAAATGTAAAATAAGTAAGAAAAAAAGCAAATCGAGAGAGAGAGAGAGAGAAGAATAGAGGAAGAAGGGAAGAGTAAATAAGTGTTAAGAGCGAAAAGGTGCAGTCTACTGCACTACTGTATTGTACCCACTATTACAAAATACACGTTGTAAATTACTGGTGAACTCCCTTGCACCTCGTGCCTTGTATCTCAAGAAATTCATCCTGCACTTGTCCGCTTCCTGATTTCATGAATTCTATTTTGTCTTGATTCACTTTTAGCCCAACCCTCCGCGCACGGTTGTCTATTTTCTGGAACATTTATTTCACCTCATGGGTTGATTCACTTAACAGTACTATATTATACTTGAACTGATAAAATTCGATAAACATTTACTCACAAAACTGTTATACACAACCAAAAGAAAGCGAAGAATTTTCCTTGGTTTGGGAAGTTTCTTATATAAATTATCAAAAATACACAAACAAAAATCCATTAATTTATGAAGAATAAATAAAATAACATAATATTCAGTACTACAAACACTTTTACCATCAACAGTGCTTTTATGTTTCATTTTGAAGGATTTCTGAATTATCTGTAAAACGGCTGCGTGTGCCTGCTTGACTTGGTGCTTATGTGTTACACCTGGAGCATCCCTAGCAAGAGTCGGCGAAACCGGCTTGAGGTCACTTGCCTGAATACTTCTTCTCCACGACTACAGCGTCGTGATTGAATCGCTCACCATGTTCGTCAGGAACTGCTCCGCAACTTTCAGGCAAGAAGTGAAGGTGGGCATGAAGGAAGTCTATTTTCAGAGACATGTTACAGCCAAGCTTTTCGGAAAATGACAACAGTTCACCCACATGCGTCTTATAATTTTATGCTCTTATTTCCTAGGAGATAGACACGAACATTTTTAAAATTTTCCCAGGCAGATTTCTCATCGTCATGTATAATTTTATCGAATTGCTTGTCTCAGAAAATCTCTAGAATCTGTGGGCCAGCGAATATAGCCCCTTTGATTTTTATTCTCTCTTGCATACAGGCCTCTCCTTCGTGATTTATTTTCTTTACAAAATTTTTCATCGGTTATGTAAAGATCACTTGATTACAAAACAGGGAGAAATTACAATCGTAACTACCTGCAATACTCACTGAAGTAAGTGCTGAACTTGTCTGACGTGAGCATTCATTAATACCTTTGTTATATTATTTCATCCTTCTAATATGTAACAATCATATACGATTTGCCAATACATTTCCCCTATTTTCTTTTGTGGATGAAAACCTCCGTAGAACAAAAACTAGAAATAAGTTTCAGTTTCCTTCGTGACATTCGTCATCAGCGCAGACCGCAGCTCGTGGCCTAGTGGCTGTCGTTGCTGCCTCTGGATCACGGGGTCCCGGGTCCGATTCCCGGCCGGGTTGGGGATTTTCTCTGCCCGGGGTGTTTGTGTTGTCCCCATCATTTCATCGTCATCATTCGCGACAGTGACTAGACTGGACTGTGAACAAATTTGGACTGTGTAAAAATTGGGACTTTATATGGGCGCTGGTGACCGCGCAGTTGAGCATCCCACAAACCAAACATCAATATCAACATCGCCATCAGCGCAGTGGAACTGATAAGAATTAGCTGGTTGGATGCAATTTACATTTTCGCTGTTGCACTGATTTATGGAACGCCATAGCTGTATCGATCGTTATCATGTAATTGTCATCTAAAGCTCTGACTCCGAGAGAGGAGGGGTGGTGGTGAGCACACTGGACTCTCATTCGAGAGGACGACGGTTCAAACCCGCGTCCGGCCATCCTGATTTAGGTTTTCCGTGATTTCATCAAATCTCTTCGGGCAGATTCCGGAATGCTTCCTTTGAAAGGGCAAGGCCGCCTTCCTTCCTCATTCTTCACTAATCCAATGGGACCGATGACCTCACTGTTTGCTCCCTTTCCCCGAATCATCCAACTAACCAAAGCTCTGACACTATCTTGAATTCGTTTTGCAGGGGACTCATGGCAAGCCTGTAGTATTACATTTTTCTTAGGTCTTTGTATTCTCCCTCTTTTTGGTATAATGATATTCGAGATCTTCCGAACTCTGGATCCCCATTCCTGCAAAAGAGTTTAATAACTTTGCCAGATATGGAATAGTGTAGTATACTAATTAAGGCAGCAATTCAGCTATTATTCTATCTGGCCAAGGTGCTTTCCTTTAATTGCACTATTTCCATCCTGACCACCTCTTGGCAACATGGACTCACAATTCGATTATTCACAAACCGCTCTAGCAATTCAGAGTGAAGATATTGATGATACTCCTTGTCTTATATCGTCATATCGTCTGGAAGTAGACAGCCAGCAACACGTGCCCCTCACATTTTCATCCATAGGTAGTTTCATACGTCAGATCTTGCGTCTGGACCGTTTGCTAATAAAATTCTTAGCATGCGAAGGAACGATTGTCCTCAGACATCCTTCTTAATAGAATTAGACGAAGTGATAAACATGCAGTTCCTGTAGTTCTTCTTCCTACACTCTGCTTTTTCTGAAAGGGCTATCCACTTTCCATCGAACTTCTTTAAAAATAAACTAGTTTTGTACAGAAACCAAAGGAATAATGCTCCGATGGAAGCGAATATGCTTCTGTTTAAATGACAAACTGAAAATTGGGGTACCAGTTACCTCATTCTACCTTCCTCAGCATATTGAAAAATTTTCCCAAATATTTTGTCGTGCGAATATATTCGTGCTCTTTTTAACATGCAACTCACTTCTCACTCCCACAAGCTCCCCTTTCTATAACTGCCTCACACCCACTAATCCAACGCTGTACATGCCCATACCCATCCACTCCCACTTTCCCATTCTCACTCACTCTTTCCACCCAAATCACTGTCATTATCCACTTCCACTTTCTCCTTCTCTTTATCCCTCTCCCTCTGGCACTGTCTCCTTAACTTTTTTGCTGGTACTGTCCTGTCACTGTTCCGCTGCCACTGTGTCCCTCTCTTTCTCTCACACTGCCATTTTCTCCGTAGCTCTTTCTATACCACAATGAATGTCTACTATCTTCCAGTATTTATTACTTTCCCGTCTCTTTCCCACTGCCACTGTCTCCTCTCTCAGCATAAAAACGAGAATGCGTTCGCATGCCAGAATGTCTGAGAAATTTTTAAATGGTCTGAAAGAAGCAGAATGAGGCAACTGGAATCCCACTTTTCAGTCAGTCTTTTACACAGGTATATATTCGCCTTTTTGTGCTCTGGTTCCTTTCTTTTTCTGCTACAGCGTGACGTATCACTCATATGAAAAGAATTTTATGCGTCAGTAAAATGTTGGTGATTTACTTAGGTGAAATAAAAAAACTCAGAACTAATTTTATACCTCAGATCCAATTTTACGTGCAAAAAAGTTTTGCATGTGCTTCAGTACCACAAAATGGGGTCCCCAAACCCTTCTGATGATGATGAAGACACCTTACCGTATATTTCTCCGTGCTAAGTCACTTTCAAAATCACGTTTGCCCCTCATACCGATATTACGTGTACAGGTAAGGTAATTACTAACTCTGTATCTAGGAAACGGATAAGGATATCAAGAAAATTTTCAAGGTCTTTGAGATAGTTATACTAAGAATATATAGCAAAAATTTTAGCTATTTGCTGTCCATAGCCGTCTTGGAATCTGCGGCTCGGTTTTCGTACCCAGAGACCATGTTTTTGAGGTGTTTCTCGATAAGAGGTAAAGATATCTGAAAACGGGAACATGGCAATTCTAAATAAATGCCTAGAGAATATACCGTTGAAATTTGAGCATTTTAGGCCGTTAGTTATTTAGATATCCGCTGCTGATCGCGTAAAAATGGTGAAAAATCCTTTTTTCGGGGTTTTCTCAGGAACCGCCAATGAACTAAATGGTGCCTCCATAATTCCTTAAGGCATACCGTAGACAACTTCCAATGCAAAAAGAACCAACTCATTATCTTCATTTGCCTAAGCAGGAGGTAGTGTGCAATATTCATACTTTGACCCTGCATTGTAGGATAGATTCAGACGATCCTTCTGTTGGGTAAACAAATGGTCGCTAGGTCAGGCGCTATCCAAAACACTTGACCCTACCTTACTATCACCAACAAAACCCGAGGTGTGAGCCCCGGATAAATTCCGTTTTTATGCGTGGCGTTCTAGAACGTAGCGTGTTCTGTACCTTTGTTGTTATATCGTTTAATAACTACTGCTGGAACTACCTCTCTTCGGAGGTTGGTAGTCATTATGGCAAATATTTTTTCTTTGAATTTGACTATCTAAACAGTTATAGGGAAGGCCATCCGAAGCACTCTCTCAGACTCTGCAGCCACGATGTTCATCTTCTTCCTATTGATCCTTTCCCTGCAATTTTTCCTTCCATTATGAATCTCAGAATATTGCACCTTTCTCCTCATAATACGGACAAATTATTGTAGTTTTCTGGTTTTGATTCTGTTTCTCAGTTTCTTACTCTTATCGATTCTCCTTAGAACTTCTTCACCAGTAATTCTTTGTGTCCAGGATATTTTTAACACTTGTAGATATAGCCACATTTCTGATAACTTAATCTTCATCATTATTGCCTTATTTACTGTTCATGATTCCATTCCGTGCAAGAGTACGGGGATTACGTAACATTTAATAATTCAGAGTCTTAACTGTACGTTTTGGTAAAAAACATTCTCATCTTCAAAAAGGCAACTCTAACTTATTCAATTTTGCTATTGATTTCCTGGATCTGATCGAGGGTTATCATTGATCAAAATACTGACGGAAAAAATCTCAGCACCAAAAAATGATTAATGTAGAGTAATGAAATTTCGGGAATACGTTTGTCTAGGTAACATGTTTAACTGATTAACATTGCAAGATCACACGTTAATGTAAGCTGCAGATAAGCTATTGCAAATGTGGAGTGCTGGTACATTAATAACCGTTGTACGCATGCAAAATGTGTGTATTGTGTTGTACAGGTGCTGGATGTCAGTTTGTGGGATGTAGTTCCATGCTCATTGCACTTGGTCGGTCAATATAGGGACAGGCAATGGTGTTTGTGGATGACGCTGGAGTTGTCGTTCGATGATGTCCCGGCATTGGAGACAGATCTGGTGATCGAACAGACAGAGTCAACATGTCGACACTCTGTAGAGCATGTACGGTTACAACAGCGGTGAGTGGGCAAACGTGATCCTGCTGGAAAACAGCCCTTGGAATGCTATTCATCAATGTCAACACAACCTGTCGAATCACCAGATTGACGTACAAATTTGCAATCAGGGTACGTGAGAGAACACGAGTGTGCCCCTCCTGTCATACGAAAACGCATCCCAGACGATAACTCCAGTGCAGGTCCAGTGCGTCTAGCACGCAGACATGTTGGTTGCTGGCCCTCAACAGGCCGCCTCCTAGTCAACACATGGCCATCGCTGCCACCGAGGCGGAACCAGCTTTCACTTGACAAGTTGCAAATGATGGTGGTTTGGGGTCAGTGGAATGCGTGCTGTAGGGCGTCTTGCTCGGAGTTGTCTTTGAAGTAACTGATTTGTAACAGTTCATTGTGTCACTGTGATACCAACTGGTGCTCAAATTGTTGCTGCAGATGCAGTGCGATGCACTAGATCCATACACCGAACACTATGGCCTACTCTCTCGGTAGTGCCACGTGGTCGTCCGGAATCCGTCTTCTTGCGACTGTACATTCTCGTGACCACCATTACCAACAATCATGTTCAGTGGCTACATTCCTGCCAAGGCTTTCTGCAATATTGTAGAAGGAACATTCAGCTTCTCGTAGCCATTACTCAGTAAGGTGTTGATAATGTATTTGTCGCATTTTAACTCATTCTTGACCACCATAAGCTCATCACGTCCAGTCTCAAAGGTAACCAACATTCACGATCGTTACAACATGTATTTAGAGCAAACGTGATTTGCATCCTCATAATGATCCTATTGGAAGAAAGTGAAATCGGCTTTCGTCTTTTGCGAATGGCGCAAAGTTTTAATATAAATCATCTTTCAGATGTAGAAACATGCCTACCAACTTTTGTTTATGTCGCACAACTCCTTGTTGGTATTGCGATTGCTTTATTTTTTTGCCGTCAGAGTGTGTTTTGGTACTCTTTCAATTGGTATGGTGTAAGTAGTAACACCGGGGGAGATTTTTGTAGTTTTGCTAATAATCATGTATTTGGCTTTACTAAATTATTTTTTGAGGTGAAAATTGTCGTTCACTCTACTAATTTTTTTTCAAATAGTGTCTTTAGCTGTGTTAAACGTTTTGTAGTATTATTGCGTCATCAGCATAGTGTATTTTGCTAATCACTTTTCCACTGACTTTCATTTCTATTTCTATGTTTTATATAGCTTGCCTGTATTTGTCTCCGAATAATAATTAAATAGGAGTGGAGACAGAACCTAGGGTTGTCTTACTTCTTGCATTCTTCTGACGTCTGACCGTCGCAATTCATAATAGCGGTCTGTTGCCAGTAAATGCTTTTAACTTTTCTAATAGATCGATGGCCGATTTCACTTTCTTCCAATGGAATCACCAGTTTATCATCTTTCACTTGTAAAAGTCGTTTTCGTAATCAGTGAACTCCAGCACTACATCCTGATGCAAACCTGTGCGTTTTTATATCAAAATTTTCATTGCAAATCGGGCTTCTGTGGTAACCATACCGTTACGAAATCCAAACTGTTTTTCACTCATATTATTAATTTTTTTCGTATATTAGATTGTGAATGATTTTGAAGACGACTTTTAGAGTATTAGACATCAAGCCTATCGTTCTATCTTTTCAGTATCATTATCCAGAATTAGGTTTCCTGGTTTATTTGTGATTTAAACTAGGACCTTTTCCTTTTTCCCGTTCCCGTAAATTTTTTAATCTTTAATGAACTCCAAAAGTATCAATTTTTTATGTAACTTCTCTGTTTCATCACATTTCTCTTTCACATAATTTTTCTTAATCTGAATTACCTCCAGTCTGATATGTTGATTTTTTATATTTTTCTTCGTTAACTGTTGGAACGAAATTGCTTTATGTTTTTTTAATGAACTCAGGACATTAGTAACATTTGGGGCTGTCATAGAATTCTCTGAAAATAGTTTTCAGTTTCGAAGTACCTCTCTGTTAGATATAAGAAAACGTAATATAAATGCCAAGCTTCATCTCGTCTTATGGTTGGCACATCCACAGATTAGAGTGTATTTTAGTGCAACCAAGAACACGAGAAACCGGTAGATGCTATCTTTCTGCTTCCATGGCGAAATGTTCATTGTTCTCGCCAGGCCAAAACAACTATGACACTTCGTACATCAGGTAAGGAGAGATGTGTCCCTTTGGCCTCCTTCAGTATAATTGTAGCTATATACATTCAAAGAGGAAAGACCTGATGTGTTGTTGCTACAATGGTGAAAAGTTCAGAGACAGAGCTTGATTTAATGAAGGAAAAAAAAGAAAAAAGAAAAAGAAAGGTAACCTTGAAGGGACCGTTTGGTAAGAAATTTCCTTATTTCTTAGAGTGGCACGTGGGTAGGACAAGCGAAAGTTAGCACACTACTTACCATTAGGCACAGCCACACGCTGAAGACGACCTGGTAGGCGTTGTAGAAGATGAGCACTTTCTGCAGCTCGAAGGGCTTGCGGTGGGCCATGAGCGCGGGCCCCAGCTTCAGCACGAAGTACAGGTAGAAGCCCAGGATGAGCAGCAGCGGCACCGGCGAGTCCATCAGCAGCCACTGGTCCACCAGGGGGTCTGCAAACACTCGTGCATTACTTTACGTCTGTCTTTCTCGCAAGTAAATTACCTGCTTAAGCTGTGCCACCTGTTAGCAATCTGCTCGCATTAGATGTGGATCATGAATATCAAATTTCACCAAGGAAATCATTGTTAGTATCTAAGTATAAGAATAATGTCTTACTATCGAAGTAAACCTGTTTCACTGGACGTCTCGTAATTAAGTACAGGAACTCCAGGAGTGCAAAAGAAATAATTACTGTTACATCCATGAGAGTGTTGTCTGAGAACCGCAGCATTAGATTCAGTCAGTTGAAGAAATACATGGCCATACCACTTTTTGTACTATATTTTCTTATGACGCATTTCGGGATTTCACTAGTTGCAGTTGAGCGAGATCGTAGAAGGTGCCACTGCGAAATAAAGTACCTAAAAGTGGCTCATTGCTGTAGTTCATCAGTTAATCGAGAAACTATGTCCAATGAGCATTAAAAATGGATCGTTTACTAGTTACGATTATTTTGATTGTTAATGTGTCTCAGGTTCTGTACAACCATCTGAGTAAATACATAGAAAATAGAACCAGCAGAGTAATGCTTCCTTAATTGTAAGATTTAAGACGTCGTTGTGTACAAGAACAATTCACTTTTCTTTCAAACCTTTGCTTAGTGGTTTCTGTAGTTCTTTTTTATGTTTCCTTATCATTATCAACAAACGCCAGTAGGATTATGTGACTCCAATATTATTGTTAAAATGTTTAGAATGGTTAAATGGTTCAAATGGCTCTGAGCACTATGGGACTTAACTGCTGAGGTCATCAGTAGTCCCCCAGAACTTATGACTACTTAAACCTAACAAACCTAAGGACATCACACACATCCATGCCCGAGGCAGGATTCGAAACTGCGACCGTAGCGGTCGCGCGGTTCCAGACTGGAGCGCCTAGAACCGCTCGGCCACTCCGGCCGGCTAGAATGGTTAGGCGTTGTTCATAAACATACACTGATATTCGTCCTGATAGCACTTTTCCATGCCAAGAAATATCTTAGAAAATCACAGGCTTATCTAAGATTATGATAGGCCTGCCATACGAAAAAAAGAAATCAATATTCACTGAAACGCCAAAGAAACTTGTATAGGCTTACGAGTATGAATACAGAGATATTTAAACAGGCAGAATACGGCGCTGCGGTCGGCAGCGACTATACAGGGTGTTACAAAAAGGTACGGCCAAACTTTCAGGAAACATTCCTCGCACACAAAGAAAGAAAATACGTTATGTGGACACGTGTCCGGAAACGCTTACTTACCACGTTAGAGCTCATTTTATTACTTCTCTTCAAATCACATTAATCATGGAATGGAAACACACAGCAACAGAACGTACCAGCGTGATTTCAAACACTTTGTTACAGGAAATGTTCAAAATGTCCTCCGTTAGCGAGGATACATGCATTCGCCCTCCGTCGCATGGAATCCCTGATGCGCTGATGCAGCCCTGGAGAATGGCGTATTGTATCACAGCCGTCCACAATACGAGCACGAAGAGTCTCTACATTTGGTAACGGGGCTGCGTAGACAAGAGCTTTCAAATGCCCCCACAAATGAAAGTCAAGAGGGTTGAGGTCAGGAGAGCCTGGAGGCCATGGAATTGGTCCGCCTCTACCAATCCATCGGTCAACGAATCTGTTGTTGAGAAGCGTACGAACACTTCGACTGAAATGTGCAGGAGCTCCATCGTGCCTGAACCACATGTTGTGTCGTACTTGTAAAGGCACATGTTCTAGCAGCACAGGTTGAGTATCGCGTATGAAATCATGGCGTTGAATCGAGGAAGTATAGTACATATTGACGAAACTAAAATGAGCTCTAACATGGAAAGTAAGCGTTTCCTGACACATGTCCAAATAACATCTTTTCTTTATTTGTGTGTGAGGAATGTTTCCTGAAAGTTAGGCCGTACCTTTTTGTAACACCCTGTATAAGGCAAAAAGTGTCTGGCGCAGTTGTTAGATTGGTTACTGCTGTTACAATGGCAGGTTATCAAGATTTAAGCGAGTTTGAATGTGGTGTTATAGTCGGCGCATGAACGATGAGACGCAGCATATCCGAGGTAGCGATGAAGTGGGGATTTTCCTGTACGACCATTTCATGAGTGTACCGTGATATCAGGAATCGGGTAAAACATCAAATCTCCGACATCGTTGCGCACGGAAAAAGATTCTGCAAGAACTGGACCGGCGACGATTGAAGATAATCGTTCAACGTGACAGAAGTGCAACCATTCCGCAAATTGCTGCAGATTTCGATGCTGGGCCATCATCGATATGGGACCCCTGATACGTCTACATACGACTCTGACAGGCGACATGTACCTAAGCATCTTGTCTGATCACCTGCACCCATTCATGTCCATTGTGCATTCTGACGGACTTGCGCAATTCCAGCAGGACAATGCGATACTCAACAAGTTCAGAATTGCTACTTGGAACGTGCTATTCATAAGAGATCTCACTCCCTGGTACTCTTACGGATTTATGGACAGCCTTGCAGGTTTCCTCCAGCACTACTACAGACGTTAGTCGAGTCCATGTCCCGTCGTGCCGTGGAAATTCTGCGTGCTCGCTGGGGCTCTACTCGATATTAGGCAGGTGTACCAGTTTCTTCGGTTCTTCAGTTTATATTCAAAATACATATAGCTATCACTAAGTATTCATAATTAGATCTCTAGGGAATTATTCAGATCGAACACCTCGGTGACAACGATCAGCAGAATGTAATAAGCTCCTCGTCCAGGCAGTGAAGCACCAAGGGATTTCAACGGGCCGCCGTTATCATCCTCTGTCTCGTGGTATCACTCGGATGCAATATAGAGGGGCATGTGGTCAGCACATCGATCTCCCGTACCGTGGACCCCGCTACTTCTCCTTCAAGTATCTCCTCAGTTGGCATCAAAAGGCTGAGTGTACCCCGCAGCATTCCTCTCACCAAGGAAAATTGCTTGGGAGTACCGGGAATTGAACCCGGGTCCCCCAAATGGCAGCTGACGACTCAGCTACTGAGGCGGATCCAGCAGAATGTAATTACCATTTATAATTCCAAATTAAATCTTTCTCACTACAGCAAAGTGTAGCTTGCTTCGAAAATTCTTGACAGAATAAAATAGTGTGTAGCCCCCGGGCACATATCTGAACGCTTAACTTTTCCGGGCAAAGGTATACTACACCAACTCAACAGGATACTGGAAAGCTTCTGTACGATTTGAATAACAGGAGAGGGATAACAGCAGGGTTTCTCAACCGCCAATCGATTGCAAAATTAGCGAAAATCCAAGGAAACTTTGCACAGATGTGTTGTGCAATGTCTCTAGTATGCCTAGCGATTACGTCATGTCGCACTTTTCAATTCTGAGAACAGTGAGCCCGTAAGATGCTTAGCATAGTTGTGTCTCCCGAAAGTGTGAAGTTCCTGCTGAGGGTTTCCGCCTCATTTCATGCAAACTGCATGACGTAACTGTCATGCATTTCCATCTCCATGACAACGCACAGCCGCATAAAGAAAGCGCAAGGAAGACGCTATGCAGAGCTTTCGACGGAACGTGCATGATCACCCACCATACAGTCCGGACTTCGCTCCCTCTGATTTTCATCTCTCTGCTCACATGAAACGCTGGTTATGAGGACAGCAGTTTGGTACAGACAACGAACTGCAGACCAGCATAGGGAACTGCCAGGAAGCACATGTGGCTGCCGTCTATGGCGAGGGTACCGGCAAGGTTGTGCCACGCTGCGATAAATGTCTAAATAGGAGCGGCGTGTACGAAGAGAAGCTGGAAGGTGTGTCTCAGTAATCATCTAATGGTGTTGCCGTTCTTCTTATTTCCGTGCTTGCTAAAAACTGCATGTTTCAGCAATTTTTGCGCTATCTTCAGTGGGTTACTTTATTTCCTTTCTGTAAAACAGTTATTAGATATTAACGTTTAGAGAAAACATTTGTTACAAGATATTTACATTTGTGAATGAAGTGATTGTTGTCAAATATTATTCATTGTTTGTTTGCAGTTCACAGTTGATATGCGTATTACTGGGCTGATGCATTGTGTCTTGTTTATTAGAATATGTATTAAGTTCTGGTTTTATAGCTTATTTGCAAAAAGGTATGCATGTATACATAAGTTTAGATACCTCACTTGAAGCTATTCAGTGTTTATGTTGGTATCTGTGAGTCTGCTACACAATCTACAACTTTTCATCTGAAAACAGCAAAATATAATTTTTATTTTTGTTTCTTATGTACTTACAAACGAGAATGAGTACCTACCGCGTTATTTTGCGTGTTACTTACGGCTTTTCGTACGGAAATGTATAATAAGTAAAAATAAAAATTACGGTTTGCTGTCTGCAGATGACACGTTGTAGACTGTGTAGCGGACTCACAGATACCAACATAAACATTCAACAGCCTCAGGTAAGGTGTATAAACTAATGCATACATCCACTCCTTTATGCAAATAAGCAATAAAACCAGAACTTTAGACATATTGTAATAAACGACGTACAACGAATCAGCCCAGTAATACATTTCACAACTGTAAACTGTAAACAAACCATGTATAATATTTGACAAGTCACTTAATTGCAAATGTAAATATTTTGTACCAAATGTTTTCAAAAAATGGTTCAGATGGCTCTGAGCACTATGGGACTTAACATCTGAGGTCATCAGTCCCCTAGAACTTAGAACTACTTAAACCTAACTAACCTAAGGACAGCACACACATCCATGCCCGAGGCAGGATTCGAACCGGCGACCGTAGCAGTCGCGCGGTTCCGGACTGAAGTTCCTAGAACGGCTCGGCCACCACGGCCGGCCCAAATGTTTTCTCTAAACGTTAATATGTAACAACAGTTCTACAAAAAGGTAATAAAGTAACCCACTGAAGATAGCATAAAAAGTGCTGTAACATGTCTGGGTAAAACTAAACTCCAAAGGTTTCTTGCATAAGGCGGAATTCTCATCCAAGGTGTGTTTCAATGTTTCAAATAAAATTTTTTGATTTTCACTGTGGTCTCAGTTTCGCGACCGATTGGAGAGTTGAAAAATAAATAATAATAATAATAATAATATAAAAGAAACATAGCCCTCGTACAACGCACCCGGATATGTTCGGCGTAAAAGTATGGCGTGCGAAAGGCAAGGCTTCGAAATAGAAACACAATTCCCATCTTTCAGGAAATATCATTACTTAAATCATCTCGATACTGTCAACATATAAATAATTAGAGACTCAGATATACATTTGCTAGAAAAAGATCTGGGTATAAATCGGTCCTGACCTTTTTCAATAAATCCTTCAACGATTTAAGAAATTCACGTATACCGAACTCAGAAATGCCGGAAGGAAATTTGAACGCCACTCCTTCTGGACGTAAAACAAAGGAAGTAAGAAAAGAGCTTAAAGACCCATCGACGACAAGGTCATTTTAGACGGAGTACAAACGCAGAATGAAGAAGGATATGGAAGAAAATCGGCTGGGCCCGTTTCAAAGGCATTCAGGCATTTGTCTCAAATGATTTAGGAAAATTGTTCAATACTTAAAACTAGATTATCTGACGACGAATTTAAACCTGTTCTTCCTTAATGTGAGTTCAGTGTTTTAACCTTTGTGCCCCTTCGGTCGGTCTCATAATGAGATCGCTGTCTGAATCAACGTGGTGCTACGCCCGGTGGTCTGCTCTGGTTTCCAGCAGATTCATTTTCTTAAATGTGCACCTAAAATCGTTCTGACTTTGTCACATATTAATGGAAAACTGCTACAAACTGTACTGGTATTACTGGATATGAAAGTCAGTAAAAAGCTTAAAAAATGGACATAATGCGGTTTTGGGGGAGAAACGCTCATTCAGTTTTTTTACGACAAATTTTACTGCCCATCAAATGAATTAAACGTAGATGGACAACAAAATTTGTTGAAAAAATCTGGAGGTTAACGTCCCGCAAAGTCAATGTTATTAGCGACAAGCCTTAACATGCGCCTGGCAAGGGCTGAAAAGGGAATCGGCCGTGGCCTTCTTGGAGGAACAATTGAACAGTCAGATATTATGCGCGGAATTTTAGTAATGTGATGACTTCTTGATGGGCCTCACTCAGTAGCCTACTTTGTAGGCGAACGCGATCACAATTGAAGTCGGCGTCCGTCCTTGCTACTGAGACGAGTACATCCCACGCTTTACTTAGCCATGAAGTCCGACAACGTTACGTTACAAACGATTTTCTACGTCTCTTCAGTGACAGCATGGGAGGCCTAACGTTTGGAAAAGCATTCCCATGTTGCTGTAATCCATTTTATGACCCCAAGAGGTACAGTGATTGATTACTGCGGACAGAATGGTATACAACATGAGGGTACATTGCTCGTGAGTCAACATAAATTTGTTCCGTGACGCATGGCAATGAATTGTTTCTACGATTTTCATGGTCCTAAACGACTGTTAACACGATCAAGGAGTACTCGCATTGCAATGTAATAATCCTAGGACTAAAATGGTATGGTAAAATCTCATGTGCTGTTTGTTTGGATCAAGCCGCCTCCTTAACTGAGTAGTCAGCGTGTCTGACTGCCCTGCAGGGGGCCCGGGTTCGGTTTCCGACCGGGTCGGTGATTTTCTACTCTCAGTCGTTGGGTGTTGTGTTTTCCAAATCATCATCGACACGCAAGTCGCCCAAAGTGGCATCAACTGGGAAGAACGCAACTCGACGGTTGAACTTCCCCAGGTGGGGACTCCCGGCCATCAATGCCATACGATCACTTTTTATATGGACTGCAATATGTACCCAAGTTACTGTATGTAATTTACTGCGTGATGAAGACTATATACTCACATCAAAAAAATTTTTGCATTACCCAGATTCCCAGAACTCCTGAAGATACACGTTGACTGTGGATATTGCATCACAGACACAGTCCCTTTGACTGTTCAGAGATGTCACTTAACCCGCCTTTTGGTTCCAAACACTATGGGACTTAACATCTGAGGTCATCAGTCCCCTAGACTTAGAACTGCTTAAACCTAACTAACCTAAGGACATCTCACACATCCATGAACGAGGCAGGATTCGAACCTGCGACCGCATCAGCAGCGCGATTCCGGACTGATGCGCCTAGCATTGTTCGGCCACAGCAGCCACTAAACCCGCCCAAAGATATAAACAACTATGCATGAGCAGCACCTATTAGACGAAGGGGATCAGATAGCTGATCAGTTCTAGTCATTCCATCAGGAAGAAGGTACACGGCTCGTGTTGTCTGTAGTTCAACCATGCCTAGACGGTCAATACCGCGGTTCGATCGCGTCCGCATTGTTACTTTGTGCCAGGAACGGCTCTCAACAAAGGAAGTGTCCAGGCGTCTTGGAGTGAACCAAAGCGATGTTGTTCTCACATGAAGGAGATACAGAGAGACAGGAACTGTCGATGACATGCCTCGCTGAGGCCGTCCAAGGGCTACTACTGCAGTGGATGATCCCTACCTACGGATTATGGCTCGGAGGAACCCTGATAGTAACGCCACCATGTTGAATAACGCTTTTCGTACAGCCACAGGACGTCAGTAACGCCACCATGTTGAACAACGCTTTTCGTACAGCCACGGGACGTCGTGTTACGATTCAAACTGTGTGCAATAGGCTGCATGATGCGCAACTTCACTCCCGACGTCCGTGGCGAGGTCCATCTTTGCAACCACGACATAATGCAGCGCGGTACAGATGGACCCAACAACATGCCGAATGGAACTCTCAGGATTGGCATTACGTTCTCTTCACCGATGAGTGTCGCTTATGCCTTCAACCAGACAATCGTCGGAGACGCGTCTGGAGGCCACCCCATTCAGGCTGAACGCCTTAGACACACCGTCCAGTGAGTGCAGCAAGGTGGAGGTTCCCTGCTGTTTTGAGGTGGCATTGTGTGGGACCGACGTACGCCGCTGTTGGTCATGGAAGACGCCGTAACGGCTGTACGATACGTGAGTGCCATCCTCCGACCGATAGTGCAACCATATCGGCAGCATAATAGCGAGGCATTCATCTTCATGGACGACAATTCGCGCTCCCATAGTGCACATCTTGTGAATGACTTCATTCAAGATAACGACATCGTTCGACTAGAGTGGATAGCATGTTCTCCAGACATGAACCCTATCGATCATGCCTGGGACAGATTCAAAAGAGCTGTTTATGGACGCCGTGTACCAGCAACCACTCTGAGGGATCTATGAGGAATCGCCGTTGAGTAGTGGGACAATCTGGACCAACAGTAACTTGATGAAATTGTGGATAGAATGTCACGACGAATACAGGCATGTATCAATAAAAGAAGACGTGTTACGGGGTATTAGAGGTACAGGTGTGTACAGCGATTTGTAGCACCATTTCTGAAGGTCTCGCTGTATGGTGCTACAACATGTAAAGGGCAGAGATGATGTTGATATTGATGTACAGGCTCCGGAACTCTCGGAACCGAGGTGATGCAAAATTTATTTTTGATGTGTGTATATTATATCCTCTGAGATTGTGAATCAATTGTTTTTTAATTGTTGTACTCTCTGTTGGGATTAGAGTACTATTGTACATCCAGATTATTTTGATACAATGCTTCGTAAAGAGTTAAACGGAAATTTCCATTAAATGAGAATATGTTCTGAATGCGAAGAACAAATCTGCCATTTTAGAGCAGTTTCACTCTCAGTAGCATCTAAAGAGTACGTAGGAGGATGGTATACCGGTACTACTGGGTTAAAGAAAAAGTATTAGTCGGAATGTATGTCATATGATTACATTCAGTGTTTTCCACGTTGAGTTCCCCAAGATTCCAGTATGTCACGTGCTTAAGGATTTGCGTGAAGTGGGCTAATCATCAAGTAATGAATATTAGATCCCATAATGAGCTGTAAAACTATCTGTTAAGACGAGATGAAATATGATTGTGAGTCAAGATGCGGGAGTTGCTGAACTGAAGGAGGAAACCGAAAAAAAAACTGACAACGTTAATGAAATACAAGATAGTAGGAATGACAGCGCATAGGCATTGGCGTTAGTGAAATCAACGGCAGCATCCGTCAGGAACATCAGGAAAACAGCAATACCACCTTACTAATACATCCCATTACAAACGTCACAGTTATAACTAATGAGGAACAAAAAACAATTTGTGATTGTGAGTTGGAGATTGGACTTGTTCCAACGGGATGAACACCTTCCATTACCTGGAGACAATTGACTACGGAGGCGGTGGGTCTTCCGCGACTAAGACTGAAGGACGGTCATAAACAGTAAGTTACGCAGAAAAAGTCTTTGCTGAAAATCTAGATGAACTCAAATGACATGGTCGCAGGTTCGAATCCTGCCTCGGGTGTGGATGTGTGTGATTTCTTTAGGTTGGTTAGGTTTAAGTAGTTCTAAGTTGTAGGGGACTGATGACGTCAGATGTTAAGTCCCAGAGTGCTCAGAGCCACTGAAATGACACACAAAGACTCATACAAACACGTGAGTGTTAGAAGTAAATCTCAACTATAGAAACTGTCTACACTATATTCCTAGCTTGTGATTTACTTCAAATAAATACTCTGTAGACTAAACTGTAGATGTTTCTTTATATAGAGACAGTAGACCGCTGGGACTTCATGTAACTTCCAAGATTTCACAACGCGAGAATGTCTTAATTTAGATGTTTATGACTGTGTAGGGTACTCTGATCTGTCTGTCTACCTATCTATCTGTCTATCTACCTGCCTGCTTTACTCTTTCTTTTTTGCCTTGTTTCGGTATATTCGTTTTTAAATTGAATCACGTTGTAGTATAGATCCAGGTTATCCCACAGTTGGCACTCAGATCCCAGAGTTGATAATCGTGAGCTATTGGAGTTGTTCAGAAGACAAGTCTAAACACAGGAAACAAATTTCATGTGCCAAGACCTGATAATAACGTCTCTTACAGTCAGTATATTCGTCATAACAGCAGCTAATCTTACACCCCAAAGCTGATAAGTGGAAAACTCAGAAAATTGTAGAAGGCGCAATCTTTTTGTATTGGGGAAGGTTAGAGTGATTCCGTCGGAAGTGACAAGCAGTTAAGTTACATCAAATGTAAAAACATTACATCAACGTGCCCAAAACGACGTGCAAAATTAAACAGAGAAAATCTACAATCAAAACACTGCGTTCCTAAACCGTTTTCTATTAGACTACATATTTACACTGAGATGACAAGAGTCATGGGACAGCGATCTGCACATATACAGATGGCGGTAGTATCGCTTACACAAGGTACAAAAGGGCAGTGCATTCGCGGAGCTGTTATTTTTGCTCGTGTGATTCATATGAAGTGGTTGCCGGCGTGATTATGGCCTCACGACGGGAATTAACATGTTTTTAACACTGAATGATAGTTGGAAGTAGATGCATGAGACACTCAATTTCCGAAATCATTAAGGAATTCAATATTCCGAGATTCACGGCGTCAAGAGTGTGGTGAGAACACCAAATTTCAGGCATAACATCTCACCGTGGTAAACACAGTGGGCGACAGCCCTCCTAAACTACCGAGAGCAACGGCGTTTGCGTACAGTTGTCACTGCTAACAGAAAGCAACACTGCCTGAAATAACAGCAGAAATGAACGTGGGAAGTACGAAGAACGTATCAGTTAGGACAGTGCGCGAAATTTGCCGTTAATAGATTATGGCAGCACACGAGCTACGCGAGTTCCTTTGCTAATAGCACGACATCGCTTGCAGCGCCTCTCCTGGGCTTGTGACCATAGCGGTTGGACCCTAGACGACTGACGACTGGAAAACCGTGGCCTGGTCAGATGTGTCCCTATTTCAGTTCGTAATAGCGGATGGTAGGGTTCGTGTATGGCGTAAATGCCATTAAGCCGTGGTCCCAGGTTGTCAACAATCCACTGTGTAAGCTGGTGGTGGTTCCATAATGATGTGGACTACGTTTGCATGGAATAGACTGGGTCCTCTTGTCCAGCTGACTCGATCATTGACTGGACATGGCTATGTTTGGCTACCTGGAGACCATTTTCAGCCATTCAACGGTGGAATTTTTATGGATGACAATGTGTTAATCTTTTGGATCTGCAGGTCTAGTCTTTCTCTCCGTGTTTGCTGTTAATTATTGGTTATAGGATCCACCTTTTGCAGATGGCTAGCTATCAGTGCGGGACACCATAAAAATGGTCCTGCAAAACCATATAATGTAAAATCATGGTAAGAAGAAAAACGAACAAAAACTTTCTTTAGACTTCACTTTCTTAGATTAATACAACCTAAAATATTCTCACTTTTTACAGTTTTCAGTAAACAAAACCCACTGATGATGACACAGAGGTACCGAAACATGTTTGGGTAGCAAGAAAAAACAGTGTTTTTGCATAAAAGACGGAATCTATATCCAATAATAATGACAATGTGCCATGTCATCGGGCCACAGTTGTTCGCAATTTGTTTGAAGAACATTCTGTACAATTCAGGCAAATGATTTGGTCATCCAGATCACCCGACATGAACCTGATCAAACATTCATAGGACGTAATAGAAAGATCAATTCGTGCACAAAATCGTGCTCCGGCAACACTGTCACAATTATAGACGTCTATAGTGGCAGCATGGCTCAATATTTCTGCAGGGGACTTCCAACAACCTATTGAGTCCATACCACGTCAAGTCGCTACACTAATCCGGGCAAAAGGAAGTCCAACACGATAATAGAAGGTATCCCATGACTTTTGTCACCTCTGTGTATGACAGATATATACAGTGATGTGCCGAGTTCGGATCAATGAAGCACTTAATTTCAAGGTACTAATATCAATTACTTCGTAAAGATTCATAAAAGAAAACCACAAGAGAATTATGTTATTTATTTTGCGTGGTGTTAGCCCAGTCCTTGGAGTATATAGGAGAATATGTTGTTGAGGTGATATCACATTGCCCTTGAAGATTGTTTAAGTAGCCAAACTTGTTAAATTTCTATCATACAAAACACAATAAGAGTGAAACTTTAATTTCAGACATCTATGTTGCTTAGATTTTAGATTACCTGTAGAGGTGGCTCATTGGTAAGATACTATCTATTTTAGGGTGCACAGCAGTTGAAATACGGTTATGACCATTGGGTTTATATTCTCTGCGTTTCACTACATCTCTTAAGGCAAATGCCACTATGCCTTGGAAAGAAAACTGCCACTTTTCTTCTCCATCATTCCCCAATCTAAACTAGTGCCCCGTCCCTAATGACGTTGTCATCGACGGCACATCAAACCCTAATCTTCCTTCGATCCTTCGAACTGAAATTAGACACGCAGTAGAGATGCGTTTGTTAACGGGGCACAGCGTCTATCCTTGAGAGGTACTGTCACAATATAGACTGATCGTAGCGGATTAACCGCCATTGGTCTGGTACAATAACAGTCTGAGTGTGGTCCTAAGGGGATTTTCCACGTTCTTTTAATCAAATGCTGTGCTAGTCACCAGTCTCTCCCTCAGAAAATACGTTACACAAGCATTTAAAATACGATAACACACAGAACAAAGTTTACACAAAGATAGATGTCGCACACGACTGTGGCCTTAGGTATAGTATCTGGCCCCAAAATTAAATTAAATAAATTCCATTAACTATGAATAACTGCGGACTTTTTACTATGGTATAAACGATAGGAAAGAAAGGCTGCCAGTAAATTGACCAATTTTCACAGTTTTACCCTATTAATTAATGCCCGTAACATTTTTGGCTTTTGTAAGTATATAAGCTTATGGAGCACTTATAAAAACCTTGCAGTGTGAGGCTGCTGATTTTCTGTGTGTGGTGGGTATGGGGTATTTTGATAGAAATATCACTAACCTGCTGTACAGCAACGGCGTCGTCCCACTGAATCCGACGTCAACGCATGTCTATTTTCAGGTCGCTAACCATATGTAAATGACACGGTGAACGGTCCATGCTGTATGGAGGATGTTACAATGTTTCCTAACTAAATCACTGAAGCGTAGCTTTCGTCCGATTGGCAGTGCAGGGGCGGACGTTATCGACCGCGGGTGGAAATGTGTATCAGCCCGTGGCGGAAATAAGTTGTTAGAGTTGCCTAATGATTTCTGACGTCACTTGATCGTAGCAAACCGCTTCAATATTCGACCACCCTAATCAGAAAGAAATGGCATTGACCGAGCGAGGTGGGGCAGTGGTTAGCACCTTGAACTCGTATTCGGGAGGACAACGGTTCAAACCCGCGAGCCGCCATCCTGATTCGCGTTCTCCGTCATTTACCTAAATCACTTAAGCAAACGCCGGGATGTTTCCTTTGAAAGGACACGGCTCACTTCCTTCCCCATACTGACCTAATCCGATGGGACCAACGACATTGCTATATGGTTCCCTCCCCCGAATCAACCAACCAGAAGTGACGTTTGTTTATTATTTCTTACTAATTCATAGCCTACTGCAGATTCATAGGCCGAAACACCTTCAACCATCACTTTATCAGTTTTTCATATACTTCCATTGACAGACTTGATGATGTTGTCACTGCTTCGCAGTATTTTTCCTTAGCAACAGATATCATTTGACACGCGAAAATTGACGTTAGCGAAGGCGAAGCAGTTGTAATATGGTAGCATCTCTAAGCAAGACAGTAACTCTCATTCAGCACTCTTTTGCGTGTTTTGTGGAAGTAAACGATATGTGATGGACGTATGCTTACAACGATGGACCTCAGATCTACAGTGAGAAATGCCTGTCACGTCAGTATGATTATAGCTGAAGGCTGAATGGCAAACACTGATAGTCACAAAGTACAATGTGCAGAGGCTAGGAAATGTAGCGCAAACATGTGGACTGTTACACATGGCACAACATATGGCCACTTTGCAATAATACTTCAGAAATTTAATCTGTGTGGTGGATAACGAAAGCCATGGGAAAACACAGATACGCACAGGCACCTTATGCTGAAAGTTTGCAGTATCAGAAGGAAAATAAGACATTTAATCGTTAAGCAGCTGAATTACATGCAAACGTAAATCTGTCCTATTTTTAAATCCATAATTATGTGATTACTGATTCGGTTTGGCTAACTGTTATAAGCGCTTTGGATGAATCTCTGGAGCCCCTGTGAAGGGAGGTGGGGCCATAACATGTCTGAATCATTTGATATTATTCATGGGTTAAAAGAGAAATGTGGGTGTGAACCATACTTTTTTGCATTACAGTGTATGGTTTAAACATAAACTATAAGGAGTGATGGCACGATTTGGTGCTGCAGACTGGTGGGGTAGGTACCATTTGAAATCAAAACTCTGACACGCAGGGAGTGATTAATAACAGTTGAGAAATAATAGGGAATTGAAGTACACGTGCAGTGTTTCAAAGTGCACTATATTGTGTGTTTTCCATACTGAAACTTCTTGGAGGTATATTCAGTCTATTTCTTGTTAGAAAATCTGTTCAAGTAGATGCCATTTCTTAATAAGTGTGTCATTGCAGACATCCAAGGTATTCGGAAGCATGCATTTTTGGCGGAATATTGTAGCTTGCAAATGGCTGGTACCCCTTTAAACATCATACTTTTTGGTCTACTTACAGGCTATATACTGTGCTCTGAATATGAGCTGGCCCATATTAAAACCACTTCTTTAAAACCATTAAAACCGCTGCCCAAACGCACTCCTGTATACATACTATAGGGGTAAGCAAAAGTTCGAAAGAAATGAATATGGAAAAAGTTATTACTCTCGTTAAGAGGAAGAAATGGGAATTGTTGAACTCTGAGTGGTTGTACGAGGTACATAATTTTTTTTTTTTTTTAGGCAAAATCTTGGCCTTGTTCCAATTGAAACAGCATGCTTTCCGCTGGAAAAAACACCCAACAAAAATGTGGATACAGCTGTAGAGGAACAGTTAGTCTAATATTTGTTAGTTATGGAAAAAAATTGTTTCTGGGAGGGTGGCTAGCGCCACATGGCCTATAAGCTATCACTTAGGAATAGTCTGCAAACTACATTCAAAGAGTATGAAACTGGAAGATATTGGGTAAGTCTTTTTATCCAACTGCACAAGACTCATCTTTTCGTATATCTTGTGGAACATTAGACTTCACAAAGGAAAATGTTGAAATTTTTTCGCAACCGCCTACAACAGAGTACTAGTTCCTGAACCCTCCATTTTTAATTTTCACGCATACGAACATGGGCCAAATGGTAATGAAGAAATGAGCACTTAGTTAGATTGAAAAAGCCCACCCATCAGGATAGGTGCAAAGATAATCTCTTTATAGAAACGTTCGCTCATTTCCTGCAAGAATTATCGTAAAAAATTATTTTGTCCAACTTATTTTGGATGGACGTTATAGCCGTGTTCGGAATGTAGATGCTGTTGATATTGCTAGAGACAGTCAAATGACTGTTATTTCACTTTCTCTTCAATGCAACCTTCAACCATTAGAAATAAAAACACTGCTATGATTTTTCAGGCTTTCCTGGCACCAATATTGCAAATACACTTCTCGGGTTTGCCGCCGGATGGCATTATGTACCTCACGCACTATTTCTTCCACATCTTTAGGTCACGGTAGTTACTACTATTACATGACGCAGCTGATGATAGTTGCGCGCTGATGACGAGATTTATTGTGGTCATGAACAGGAATCACTCAGTCGCGGAAGATCTCTTACAGTTTGACTACAATGCGCTAAGAGTGTCCCTACCGGCAGCCGTAGAGGAGTCTACCGTGCATGCACCCGTGACCAATGATAGTGCTGCCTCTACGATGCTGTGGCTTGAAGATAAAACCTTCACGGGTCTATTGATACTACTTTAGCCTGAAGACCTACGAAAATGGATACGACAGTTTCAGAGACCAGCTATAGCATTTGACATCGTAGAACTGTTTGAAAACGCATACCTCGAAGTGCAGATTAGTCATATAATAGTCAGCGGATTTAGAAATACTGGAATATTTTCTTTGAACAAAAGTATCTTCTTTGGCAGTGGTGACGAAGCTTCTGAGATTGAAGTTCAGAAGGCACGCAACACACCACTAAATATCATATATGTCAGTCAAAGAAAACTTTGTATACCTTCTAATCTTTACAGCTCATACTTCCCATACATCTCTGCAGCATGCTGAAGCCGAAACTGCCCTAACAGTCAGTCCTTGCAAGATCTTTAAAGGTCCCACCACTAAGATCAAAATCGGTAATCTGCTGGGTCTTCTGTTATCTCAGGACACTGTACAATGAAGCTCTGCCTGTATCACTTGAAATAACTACACTCAGTAACAGCAAGAAAAACTAAAGTCTGACGATAAGCAGGATACTAAGGAGAAACGAAGAACTTTTCAGTGTACTAAGCAAGCACAAGATGAAGATGAAGACTAGGCACACCAGAAAATCAAAATTAAAAGCAAAAATCTTCAAAATGCATCGTAGAGCCGTCAGATTCTGAAAATTATTTCAAAAAATCACATGTTCCGAGGGATGACGGTGAAAGAGAGACTGAGATACGGCAAGGAGATATCACCAACAACAAGAAGAGCATGTTACATTTTTTTTAATGTCTTTAATCTGAAGATTCAGTGGGAGACTTTGAAGTGATGTGTTTCCAGCGTGAAACTTGGGCACATAACGAGTAAACGAGCACCTTACGATTTTTGCAAATAATCTCACAATGTAATCTCCTAGTATTATTTTTACGTTCTTAACGTTTTGAAGCGGATCTATAATTATTTTATTTTAACTTTTTAAAAATGTTAAATTTTCAAAATGTATGTGTCAAATATTTGTTAGTGTACTGTCGTCACGCACGATAAGTGTAATGAAATTGTTTATTTTCTTTCCTGCCATTCTTTCACATAGTTAGTATAATATGATGAGGAAAGCCAATATTTGCACCATCATTTCCAAAATCGAAGTTTTGTCTCATCTTCTACAAGATAAATTTGTTTTAGCTAAAATGGTAGGTTACAGCTTGGATATATTTGGACCCGCACAGATATATGCGCGTTAGGACGCCTCTTGCGGCATCGGGCAGGCGTGCCGGCCGCAGGTCGAATCCACTAGGTGGATTGATAACGAGGACCAGACAAGATGTGGTTCTTAGTCTATGTGTGATTTTTAACCTGGATGTGGTGTTTTGGTCGGTTTTTCACATCCTACAAG
The DNA here is from genome assembly GCF_021461385.2 of Schistocerca piceifrons. NCBI lineage: Eukaryota > Metazoa > Arthropoda > Insecta > Orthoptera > Acrididae > Schistocerca > Schistocerca piceifrons. The sequence goes on along the minus strand of NC_060149.1, from coordinate 416,683,688 downwards.
GTGAATACGGGACTAATACCCACGTCCCGCGTCGCTCACACGATTCTTAATCATTTCCAAATACGTTCACACACATTCATGTGGGATAACACTAGACGCAGACTCATGGGGAACACAAATTCCGTTGCGGAGCGGGGGCCACCTTCTGCCACTAACATGATCAAATCCAGATTAACATTCTATCCTTCAGCGGATACGGGATAAGGCCAGGAACTTGAAGATGGAGAAGACTTAGATATACACACATCAAAAAAGTTTTGAATCACCTCGGTTCCGAGAGCTCCAGAACCTATACAGAAAATTGGAATAGAGATCAACATAAACATCATTTCCGCCCTTTTTATTGCTCATTAAAACCACACATTACATGTTGTACCACCATACAGTGAGACCTTCAGAGGTTGTGCACCTGATTGCTGTACACACCGGTACCTCTAATACCTAGTAACACGTCCACTTTCACTTATGCATGCCTGTATTCGTCGTGACATTCTATCCATAAGTTCATCAAGGCACTGTTGGTCCAGACTGTCCCACTCCTCAACTGCGATTCGTCGTAGATCCCTCAGAGTGGTTGGTAGGTCACATCGTACATAAACAGCCCTTTTGAATCTATCCCAGGCATGTTCGATAGGGTTCACGTCTGGAGAATGTACTGGTTACTCTAGTCGAGCGATGTTTTTATCCTGAAGGAAGTCATTCACAAGATGTGCACTATGGGGGCATGAATTGTCGTCCATGAAGATGAATGTCTCGCTATTATGCTGCCGTCATGGTTGCACTATCGGTCGGGGATGGCACTCACGTATCGTACGGGCGTTACGGCGCCTTCCATGACCAACAGCGGCGGACGTCGGCCCCAGACAGTGCCACTTCAAAACAGCAGGGAACCTCCACCTTGCTGCACTCGCTGGACAGTGTGTCTAAGGCGTTCAGCCTGACCGGGTTGCCGCCAGACACGTCTCCGACGATTGTCTGGTTGAAGGCATATGCGACACTCATCGGTGAAGAGAACGTAATGTCAATACTAAGAGGTCCATTCGGCATGTTGTTGGGCCCATCTGTACCACGCTGCATGTTGTCGTGGTTGCAAAGATGAATATCGCCATGGACGTCAGGAGTAAAGTTGCGCATCATGCAGCCTATTGCGCACAGTTTGAGTCGTAACACGACGTCCTGTGGCTGCACGAAAAGCATATTCAACATGGTGACGTTGCCGTCAGGGTTCCTCCGAGCCATAATCCGTAGGTAGCGGTCATCCACTGCAGTAGTAGCCCTTGGGCGACCTGAGCGATGCATGTCATCGACAGTTCCTGTCTCTCCGTATCTCCTCCATGTGCAAACAACATCGCTTTGGTTCACTTTGAGACGCCTGGACATTTCTCTTGTTGAGAGCCTTTCCTGGCACAAAGTAATAATGCGGATGCGATCGAACAGCGGCATTGACCGTTTAGGCATGGTTGAACTACAGACAACACGAGCCGTGTACCTTCTTCCTGGTGGAATGACTGGAAGTGATCGGCTGTCGGACCCCCTCCGTCTAATAGGCGCTGGTCATCCATAGTTGTTTGCATCTTTGGGCGGGTTTAGTGACATCTCTGAACAGTCAAAGGGACTGTGTCTGTGATACAATATCCACAGTCGACGTCTATCTTCATGAGTTCTGGAAACCGCGGTGATGCAAAACTTCTTTTTTGATGTTTGTATTTGGCACTAGTTGCTGTCCATCGCAGCTGTTAGTACCAACATACGTGTAGACTAAGTTCTCCATTTTCTTTTACTTCTGTATCCGCAAGTGACCTTCCGGTCAGTGGCGGAGAGAACTTATAGGTACGTCAATGATCCACTCTTCCGTTGAAATCGCGAATTGTTTTACGTTAAGTTATGACGCTCGCTAAGCCTTCAAATGAGATCAAATTTATCTCATTTCGCAAGATGTATGTGGAAGGAAGTAATATATATATATATATATATATATATATATATATATATATATATATATATATATATATATATATATATATAGCGCGTCACTTCTGAGAACGTATATTATTGGAATTTCAGTAGTAAATCTCTCCGTGATGCACAGCTGCCAGACTTCTCTGTGACAGCCAGTTCTCAGTAAGCGACCATATGGGGAAACTTGCTGTTCTTCTATGGATTTTCTGTACCTCATCTATTAATCCTACCTCCTAAGGGTCCCACACTGAGGATTATTAGCAATAACCTACCGAGGGTTATATAAACCAGCTCTTTAGTAGGTGACTTATATTTCCTTAGAATTCTCTCAGTTAATCTAAGTCGTGGTATTTTCCTACAACTAGCTTAATGTGGCCGTTCTACGTTGTACCGTTGGGACGCAAAGTCCTAGATATGTAACGGTCGTGATTCTTTCCAGTGACTGACTGCCAATTTTGTAACTAAATAATAACAGGTCTTTTCACCTAATTATGTGCAATACGTTAATTTTTTTGTGCTGAACGCCAAGTCCCCGCTTCAAGCACTGATTTTCTTCCCGCCTCTGGCGTTGCGACTTGTCTGTATACAAATTGATAACCCACGAACAGCCTCCTGGAGCTTCTGATGTTATTCACTAGTTTATTGATTTACACCGTTAACGACTCTATAAAACTTCTTTGGGTGACTTAATTTTCCATCCGTGAATTAATCCTGGAGTGTTGAGTTCTACCTGACGAGAAGCACAAAGTCAAAAAGCCATTACGACGTTCTGTAAACTTGTGTGTTGTTCACTAGGCGACAATGCGGAGTTATTCTGAATATCTTTAGGAGGCAAAGGAAACCGGCATCACCCTGGATCACATGGGCGTACTCAGGGACATGAGATTCACAAGATAGCCGTTATCAGAATCCATGTTGATTCCTGCAGAGAAGGCTTTCGTTTTCCAGATAGGAAGCAACAATTAAAAGTTGAAGTTTGTTGTTCAGGGACAACTCTCACACCAGAGGAGCTGCAACAATTAATTGCTGTTACAGGAATGCGTATGACAGATTCACCACTAATCAACAAGAAACCAAAAAGTATTTGCGCAATCTGCATAGAGAAAAGTCATGTAGATTACATTATTTACATGTAATACACAGCATTAGAACAAGCAGCAACTGATGTGTTATGTAGACTGTAGACACAGAGGGGGGGGGGGGGGGGGCTGGCATCAGCGTAATATGCTGCTCTACAGACTACAGAAAAGTTAAAAAACATAATGAGAATAGAAATAAACAAGAAAAACAGGTGATAAAACGGTGACATTGTAAAAAACTGTAAAATGGAGGTAAGTTGTGTAATTTAAAATATAAAAACACTGCGGTGACGATGCGGATGGAGACACACAAGAAGTAGACAGGCACAATTAAAAAACATGGCGACAGTCTGGTTTCTGTTCGCACAAGATAAAAAACACAACTAGCGACATTATGGCAGGTGTTCGCAACACTAACATTCACTTATAACAGCACTATACAGGTGATACGGCGGCAGATGGGGGGCGGAGGGAGGACCTGGACTTACTATGAGGGGAAAAAGGGGGTAGGAGAGGAAAAGAAAAAAGGAGGAACCGATGGAAGGAGGGGACATAGAAAAGGGGGGGGGGGTGGGCGGACGCGAGAAGGAGTGGGAAAGGCAGTGGAGGAGAGAGCAGAAAGGATTCAGGGGAAAGAAGGGAGGCAGAGAGAGGATAGGTGGGGAAAAAACAGGATGGAAGAGGGGGGGGGGGAGAGGGAGCCCCGGGAAAGTACAGAGGAAAGCAATGGGAGGTGAGGATCAGAGTTGATAGGAGGGATAAATGGAGGGAGAGAGGGCATCATGCAAGAGAGGGAGGTGACGGAAGCCACCTTGGGAAAGGAGATGAAGGGTGTAGAGATGGAGGCTAGGGGGGAGACACACTGAATATATCGCCAAGATTTCTGTATGCTTTTGGAGGGTGGTGCACGCCAAGACGTCAAGCCGCAAACACATAAGCGTCGCTAGCCGTCGGCGCTAAGCTCCAACCACTCGGCGCGATGTTCTAGGGGCTTTCAATAAGTAATACAACACTTATTTTTCTCGGGCAATTTCGGCTGCTAAAATGCAGAATTTGTCGTGTGACATATTGGAATATTCATGTCTCAGCCCTTGTAGTTTCATATAGTTCCGCTTGGTGGCGGCGCTATACGTAGCGTTCAATATGGCGTTTGTAATGGAGGTGTGTTCCAGGCAGAGACCTGTCATTGAGTTTCTTTTGGCAGAAAACCAGAGTGTCGCAGATATGCGTAGCCGCTTGGGAGACCTGGAAGTGAACAAGAGCACGGTGAGTCGCTGGGCAAGGTGCATGTCATCATCGCAACAAGTCGCGCAAACCTGCCCGATCTCAGCCTCGTGCTGGCTGGCTGCACACAGATAGACTGCTGCAGTGTTGGAACGTGCGGACACTCATTCGAGGTGATCGACGGATCACAATCGAACACCTCGCTGCACAACAGGACATCTCTGTTGGTAGTGCTGACATACTCGTCCACCAGTTGGGGTACTCAAGTGTGTGTGCCTGCTGGGTTCCTCGTCGCCTAACGGAAGACAACGAAGGACCATCTGTGCGGAATTGCTTGAGCGCTATGAGGCTGATCGTGACAATTTTTTGTCGAACATCGTCACAGGCGAAGAAACATGGATTCACCACTTCGAACTGGAAACAAAACTGCAATCCACGGAGTGGCACCACATTACCTCTCCTCCGAAGAAAAAGTTAAAAGCCTCAACCTCAACCGATAAAGTCATTGCGACGACGTTGGGACTCTGAAGGGTTATTTTGTTTGATATCCTCCCTCATGGTGCAACGATTAACTCGGAATTGTATTGTGCTACCCTCATCAAATAGAAGTTGCGCCTTTAGCGTGTTTGGCGCCACAAAAATGCGAACGAAATTCTCCTGCTTCATGACGACGCAAGGCCTCACAAAAGTTTGCTCACCCAAGAGGAGCCCACAAAACTTTATTGGACTGTTCTTCCTCATCTACCCTACAGCACGGGTCTCGCACCTTCCGACTTCCGTGTGTGTAGCGCAATGAACGATGTCCTCCATGGGAAGCAGTATGTTGATGATGGGGAGGTTATTGATGGAGCAAGGCGTTGGCTCCGACGCCGACCAGCGGAGTTGTACAATGGGTACACTAAGGTGGCGTAAGGCGGTCGTATTGGACGGAGATTATGTTATAAAATAGGGTTTTGTAGCCAAAAGAGTGTGGAATAATGTGGTGTATTGGAATCCTGAATAAAACTAATATGCTTACAGAAAATATGTGTTGCATTGCTTATTAACCACCGCTCATACGTTGCCTCCAGTTTTTGTGAAACTGTGACATTATACTCACGCTGAAGATATACGCGCAATACGTTGGGAATAATCATGTGGAAAATTGTATTCACGAAAAAAAGTTACGACCAGCGACAACGGTTCATGCCGTCGATATAGTACCACATTACTCAGTTTCTTTGTAACACTCGATAGTCGTTGACAGATAACGATGGAGCTCTGTCTAGCATTAACATATAACAACTGCTAAATTCTATCATAAATTTTGAGGCAGAAATTCGGAGAAGGTTTCTGGATAATATTAGCAATACTTTCAAGGTATCCCAAAGTCTAATTTGAAATGAAACAATTGGAATGGACTTCCCACAATTTCATGTAATTGCCTCGAGGGAATGCTCTGTCAGATTATAACACAATGCGAGGTGACGCAACGGCTAGACACTGGACTCTCAATCGGAGTAGCGAGGTTCATATCTTAGCCCAGTCACCCTGATTTACTTGTTCCCTTAATCAGATTAAAGGGCGGAAACAGGGATGGTTGTTTGAAACTGACATAGCCGTTTTATCCTCCATTCTAGCCCTGTCCAAGCTTGTGGTGCACCTGTAATGACCCTATCATTGACGGGACTTTAGATCCTTGCCTTTATTACAAATTCGCATAAAAGGATGCAGTTGATTAGGTATGTACACTCCTGGAAATGGAAAAAAGAACACATTGACACCGGTGTGTCAGACCCACCATACTTGCTCCGGACACTGCGAGAGGGCTGTACAAGCAATGATCACACGCACGGCACAGCGGACACACCAGGAACCGCGGTGTTGACCGTCGAATGGCGCTAGCTGCGCAGCATTTGTGCACCGCCGCCGTCAGTGTCAGCCAGTTTGCCGTGGCATACGGAGCTCCATCGCAGTCTTTAACACTGGTAGCATGCCGCGACAGCGTGGACGTGAACCGTATGTGCAGTTGACGGACTTTGAGCGAGGGCGTATAGTGGGCATGCGGGAGGCCGGGTGGACGTACCGCCGAATTGCTCAACACGTGGGGCGTGAGGTCTCCACAGTACATCGATGTTGTCGCCAGTGGTCGGCGGAAGGTGCACGTGCCTGTCAACCTGGGACCGGACCGCAGCGACGCACGGATGCACGCCAAGACCGTAGGATCCTACGCAGTGCCGTAGGGGACCGCACCGCCACTTCCCAGCAAATTAGGGACACTGTTGCTCCTGGGGTATCGGCGAGGACCATTCGCAACCGTCTCCATGAAGCTGGGCTACAGTCCCGCACACCATTAGGCCGTCTTCCGCTCACGCCCCAACATCGTGCAGCCCGCCTCCAGTGGTGTCGCGACAGGCGTGAATGGAGGGACGAATGGAGACGTGTCGTCTTCAGCGATGAGAGTCGCTTCTCTCTTGGTGCCAATGATGGTCGTATGCGTGTTTGACGCCGTGCAGGTGAGCGCCACAATCAGGACTGCATACGACCGAGGCACACAGGGCCAACACCCGGCATCATGGTGTGGGGAGCGATCTCCTACACTGGCCGTACACCACTGGTGATCGTCGAGGGGACACTGAATAGTGCACGGTACATCCAAACCGTCATCGAACCCATCGTTCTACCATTCCTAGACCGGCAAGGGAACATGCTGTTCCAACAGGACAATGCACGTCTGCATGTATCCCGTGCCACCCAACGTGCTCTAGAAGGTGTAAGTCAACTACCCTGGCCAGCAAGATCTCCGGATCTGTCCCCCATTGAGCATGTTTGGGACTGGATGAGGCGTCGTCTCACGCGGTCTGCACGTCCAGCACGAACGCTGGTCCAACTGAGGCGCCAGGTGGAAATGGCATGGCAAGCCGTTCCACAGGACTACATCCAGCATCTCTACGATCGTCTCCATGGGAGAATAGCAGCCTGCATTGCTGCGAAAGGTGGATATACACTGTACTAGTGCCGACATTGTGCATGCTCTGTTGCCTGTGTCTATGTGCCTGTGGTTCTGTCAGTGTGATCATGTGATGTATCTGACCCCAGGAATGTGTCAATAAAGTTTCCCCTTCCTGGGACAATGAATTCACGGTGTTCTTATTTCAATTTCCAGGAGTGTATTTCCTGCACAAACAAGAAAAATACTAATGCGTCACTATCCCACCCTCACACGTCTTTCCGTGCCCGGACATTATTTCAACGGAGAAGAATAAAATTGTAATTCGACTGACATGCACAACTCGTAATCTCCCAGAAAACTGTAGTCAAAATAATTGGCGATAAGAGACAAAAACCCCGATAAACATCACTTAAGCTATCATTTCACTTCAACATATTTCCTTAAATCGTAGTCTGTTTTAATAAATAAAGAATAAACGCACTTAGATCTGCAAAGCAGCAAAATACCCACAAAATTTGAAAGTCATTCAATATTGCAACGTGCTGTTACAAATGTCTGCTTTCAGAAAGAAAAAGCAGAAGTTCGTCCTCACTGCCCTGATTCTGTGCTGAAAGAGAATTCTGTTTTGGCTTTTCTGTCCATTAAACAGTCGTTAGAGCGCTGATAATATCGTAGCAACGATAGGCAAATGTGCTCTGAGACGACGTATTCCTCACGTCTGGATGAATGTCCAGAAGTGAGTATTTAATGAATCCGGTTCGGACGTCTTCTGTGTCTTTACCTTGTGCTACCTTCTTCGTAATCAGTATAAATGACAAAAAAGGAGTACAAGCACCTCACATATTAGCTCAGAGGTGAGATTCCGAATAATTGTGTTGCCTCATTGACGCTAGAATGAGTTTTCAACCAGAAAATCAGAAGCGTAACCGAAGGAGCATAAGGAAAAGAGGAAAAGGTAAAAAGTGGCGGAGGAGGAGAGGGGAAGTAGGAAAGAAAATATTTCTTATGTTATTACAGATTGTGAGAAATTAAGGATAGACAGCTATTAGAAAACAAGGCTTTATAATAACATGAAACGAGTAATATACGGGAGGTTACCGACTGCTTTTACATTTCTGCGTTCAGTGACGGCGAAATGTGTAAGCTTTGCACTGACTTTTAATATAGCCACATGGTGCACCAAACTACATAACATTCCAATGCTGGTCAACGACATCATACTTGGTGCAGTGATGTAAACACCGGACTAGGATTCGAGAAGAACAGGGTTATTATTCCCGTCCAGTAATCCAGATTTAAGTTTTCTATTGCATCGCTATAACACTGAAGGTAAATACCCGAATATTTCTTTAACGAGGGTGATGATCAATTACTCTTTACGACCTACTCCAGTGTCATGATTGGTCGTTATTAACGTCGACGGCATATTGAATCTAATGTCCTTTCTACATATGAGTGGGTGTGCCATCCATAATTATCTCTTGGGTATAGAGTACAGAGACCACACTATCCTACGCTTGTTATGGATAACAGAAAGTCAAGGAGCAGAGAATTTAGAATTTAGGACGAGTGCAGAAACACCGTAATTTGGCACTTGAAGTAAGGAACAAGCTCGCCTTGAACTGACGAGATGTGATGAATATCTGTATACCTTGATATATATATATATATATATATATATATATATATATATATATATATATATATATATATATATATATATATATATATGGTGTTACAAAAAGGTACGGCCAAACTTTCAGGAAACGTTCCTCACACACAAATAAAGAAAAGATGTTATGTGGACATGTGTCCGGAAACGCTTAATTTCCATGTTAGAGCTCATTTTACTTTCGTCAGTATGTACTGTACTTCCTCGATTCATCGCCAGTTGGCCCAATTGAAGGAAGGTAATGTTGACTTCGGTGCTTGTGTTGACATGCGACTCATTGCTCTACAGTACTAGCATCAAGCACAGCCGCCCCGGTAGCTGCCAGTCTGCTTTAGGCAGTGGCGCGACACGGACCTGCTGTCCCGGCCGCGGGCGCGCGTGAACGAGGAAGTGTTTACACCGCCGGTACTCGCGCGTGTTGTTGTCTGACTCGATCGCCATGGCACACAATTTTCGAAAGACTACGCTCCAATTTACGTTCGACAACGAATTTGCCAGACCCAAAGCTTTCGAAATAGAGCGTTTTTTGAGGGAAGAAGTTCGTTTACCTGCAGCAGACATAATTGGAACACACCTGTCCATTGTAAGCAGTACAATGTACGTAAAGATGACCGATGAAGCTGCGTGTGAAAGAACTCTCTCTGCTGCACAAAGAGGCTTTAAATTTCGACACTCTGATGGCCATATCAGCGATGTAACAGTAGCTCCTTCAGGATTGGGTGTGAGGGTCATTCGGATCTTTGAGTTGCCGTTTGAGGTGCCAGAATCGATGGTTACTGAATCGCTGCGACCATATGGAACGGTACTTAGTCATACGCCTGAACGCTGGGCTAGTTTTAATACCTATCCTGTGCTAAACGGCGTGCGACAGGTGCGGATCGTCCTTACTAAACATATCCCGTCTTATTTATACATTGGCGGATGTCGAGCTATTGTGATCTACGATGGCCAGCCACGCACCTGTTCTGGCTGTGGTGGAGAAGGACATATCCGCTCGGAGTGCATACAACGCCGCGTCGTGCAACTGCCACGTGGAGAAGCGTCACAGCGAGAAGTTCCCACGCAACTGCCGATGACGTACGTGTCGGTGGCCCGCCGGGAAGTGTTGCCAAGTTCGGAGCGTGACAAGGACGTGTTTATGCACGAGCAGACCGAGTTACGGGAGCATGGAGGTGACTCGGAGAATGTCCCTGCACCCATGTCACGACAGTTGAGGGAGGAACCTTCCGAAAACTCACATGTAGCAAGAGACGTGGAAGTGGATGTCCAGACGGTGGCGCCGGCAACGGACCAGCGAACGACCGACGAACACAGTGAGGCAACAGAGGGCAGGGCACGCAAACAGCGATCGCCGAAGCGTCGCAAAAAGCGTCGCCATAGTTCGGGTGACACGTCCCCCCCTAGCCTAGGGGACACGGAAGGTATCCTAGCCGAAGAACTGTCTGACACAGAACACGTGTCATCAGAGGACGCTGTCAGGATTCCGTCCGATGGTGACCAGATGTCCTGCCTTTTAGATGGTCCCTCTTCATTGACACCGACTGACCCAGCGCTGCCGACGAAGGAGTCAGGGACACCAATGTCCCGGCAGACACGTCGAAATACATCAGAGGACGTTTCTCGGATGGATGACCACTGCGACTGGGCGGAACCAGTCGAAGACCTACAGGAATTGCCACCCCCAAATGATGAACACTCACCTACAGGATGCACACCACGGAACGACATCGAAGGAGGGCAGCCCGTTGGCGGGCACCCCTCTGAGCACGAATAGTGGACTAAAGCCCTTGGAGTTCTCAATGACATGACACGAGCATGACAACAGCGACAACGAACCAAGCATATAAGGTGGGCACAGTGAACATTAACACCGCACGTTCATTAGCAAAGATGCAACTTCTCCGGGACATGATTTACGCCACAGACGTCGATATTTTGCTGATGCAGGAAACCTTCAATGCTGCTTTTCCCGACGTGCATGGATACAACACTTATCTAGCGCCGACTCCAGATGGAGGACGTGGCACAGCGATACTAGTCCGGGAAGGGATTCCGATGTGTGACCTCGATTACCTTCCTTCGGCTCGGGGTTTGGCTATAACCGTGAACGGCATTCGTATCGTCAACATCTATGCACCCTCCGGATCTGACAATCGACAGGCGCGTGCACGATTCTACTCGGAGGAGATTGCCCCCCTATTCCATGGGAGGTATGACCACATCTTGGTAGGGGGGGATTTTATCTGTGTACTCACACCGAAGGATCAAACTCCTAATTTCAGCTCCTGCCACGCATTGAACACGATCTGCCGGGACATGGCCCTTATGGACACGTGGGAAAAGATCCATGGGCAGCGAGAGGGCTACACGTATTTTACTAGCCACTCGGCGAGCAGGCTGGATCGGATTTACGTTTCTGACGGACTAAGAGATCACGTGTTGGCTGCTGAACGTTGGCCCACAGCTTTTACGGATCACCTTGCGTATTTATGCACGTTAACCCTCCCACGGCAGCGGGTCTGGCGGAGTCGTAGTTCCTGGAAACTTAATTCCTCCTTATTGGTGGATCTCGAATGTCGCCAGCGGATCGAAGAAACATGGCAGACTTGCACTCGCCGTCTGCCGCTGCACCGTACGGTTCTTTCGTGGTGGCTGCAGTGCGCAAAACCGGCGATACGAAGAGCTCTCATAACGTATGGCAAGGAAAAAGCGAAATGGCTCCGAGATACACTTGACTATTACTACATGGTGCTCCGCGACCTGTCCTCCAGGGCCCCATCGCCCGAACGTCAAGCGGAAGTCCATCGCATTCAGGCCTGCATTTTATCGATCGCGAGACGTCGACTGGAGGGACTTTCGATCCGTGCTCGGTGCTTGGACAACGTCGATGGAGAACGTATTGGCATGCATCATGTGTCCAAGGGACATGCGCGTAATCGCCGATCCCTAATCACAGTCCTCCATGATGACGATGGTCGGCCCTTGACATCACAACAGGCCATTGCTGCTGAGTTTCTGGAGCATTACCGCCTCCTTTTCACTGGGACGCCGACGGACAATCGGACAGAAGAAGAAATTTTGCGACAGATGCAAACGGAGGTGGATGGTCCGGATGCAGAGGTGCTATTGGCACCCCTAACGGAAGATGACATCCGGGGCGCACTCGCGAAGGGTGCGGTGCGTAAATCCCCTGGGCCAGATGGGTTGACACTCGAATTTTACCGCGCATTTGCGGATTTAATGATGTCCCAGTGGGTATTGATGTATAACGAGTTATTGAGCCCTGACACGGATGTTCCGTCGCAGTTCATGGCGGGACTGCTTATACCAATACCAAAATCGACAGCGAGTGACAGCGCCCATCAATTTAGACCGCTCACGATGCTCAATACTGACTATAAGATCTTTGCGCGAATGTTGGCGGCAAGGTTCAAGATTGTAATATCCAAAACAATACCACCAGACCAGGCTTGTCTAGGGGTTCGGAGCAACATACATTCTATCCTCGGCGAATACCGTGACGTAATTTCCCTGACGGAAGCTTGTCGCATGCGAGCGGCGTTCGTATCGGTGGATTTTGATCGTGCCTTTGACAGGATCAACCATGATTTCCTTGACTCGACCATGCGACGCATGGCGATACCACAGGATTTTATTACCGTCCTCATGCGCCTCCTTCGCGGCGCTTCTTCGACGGTGAGAGTCAATGGCAGGGAGGTAGGAACGATTCCTGTTCGCAGCTCAGTTAGGCAAGGATGTCCCTTGTCGATGATACTGTTTACAATTGCGCTCGAACCATTGATGCAGACTCTTAGACGGACTCTAACAGGCGTCCGACTCCGTGCGAGCTCCTTCACGTGTCGTGCATATGCCGACGACTTGATGATACTCGTCCGGTCGGAGAACGAAGTAAGTCAGGTGGTTACCCTTCTTACTACGTACGGGGTAGCTGCGGGAAGCAGGGTCAACATGAATAAAACCAAGATCATGCACATCGGTCGAGGGCTGGACGCTCTGCGAAGTCCGTTTACGACGGTGGACATCTTGCGATGCTTAGGTGTCTTGTTCACCCGATCGCTACGGCAATCAGCGGCGGCGAGCTATCGACGTCTCCTCCAGAACGTCCGACTGCACATACGCAACAATTCACTCCGAACGCACGACCTGCTCCAAAGGGTGGACTACACTAATGTTCACCTGGCCTCGCGACTGCCGCACTTGGCACAGGTACTGCCAATGCCACATGGTCTCGCTGACAGATTAATGGCGGTCTTTGGATACTATGTCAGCCAAGGAATGCTGTTTAAGATCAAATACGAGACTTTAACTCTCCCATACCACTCTGGAGGACTTAACCTCACGGATGTGCGGAACAAGGCTCTAGCTCTATACCTGCGAGCGACGCTACGAACTTGGAACCAGCGGCAACACGCCATCACGTCGGCCATCCTGGATGTGCTTCTTCCCACGTCCTTTGAACTACCGCTAGCAGTAGGCACCATCTCGCCCTCGTTTTCTCACGTCGCGCGATTTTTTGTTGATTTTAGTTATGTTCAGTTACAGATACCTTCTACCAGAATCCCCACTACCCGTGAGATATATCGATATTTGCGGCGTCGTCATGGCAGCAATGTTGTCGAACTTAAATACCCAACACGAAACTGGCAACAGATTTGGCGAGCTGTCCACACACCTCTCCTCACCACAGCAGCGCGATCGTCATGGTATACACTAATCAACCGCAAGACAGTCAACCGCCAACGATTGTACGACATTCGCATGGTAGATTCCCCGCTCTGCCTTATATGTGGCATGCAGGACACCGACGAACATTCTCTGCAGTGCGGTGAGGCAAAGGATGTTTGGCGGCTGACGCAACGCATCATGGCCCTCCTCCGACGCACCGACGAATCCACGATCACGACGGACGCTTTATTTTTCCCTGACCCTGTCTTTTTCCCCTCACACAAAACATCGGCAATCCGATGGATTGGAGGCCACGCATCACACTACGTGCTGTCGCGGACCTTGATATCGGGCATGGACTATTGGCATTATCTACTAGAACAACACGAAATCATCAGACGCCACTCTAAATATAAAACGCATTTTGCGAACTTTCTAGGCAGCATGTTTCATAGCCCCCCGAAGCGGTGGGGAGTCCCAGGTTTACGTTGGATCGAGGGATAGGATTTACTCCCAGTGAAGTGACGAGGATGTCACTTCGGCCCTATATTTATTTCCCTTCTTTTTTATATATGATTTTTCTTTTGGGACATTAAAATTAAATGAATAAAGAAAATATTATTGTTACTAAAAAGAAAAAATTACAATATCAATGTTTCCTTCCTGCTGCCTCTCCCTTATCCTGTCAGGAGACGGGGACACCGTGACCAGGCCTCCAAGTACGACCCCTGCCCACTCTGCCCCCTGACCTAAAAAAAAAAAAAGTGGTCAGCGTGACAGACTGTCAATCGTAAGGGCCCGGGTTCGATTCCCGGCTGGGTCGGAAATTTTCTCCGCTCAGGGACTGGGTGTTGTGTTGTCCTAATCATCATTATTTCATCCCCATCGACACGCAGGTCGCCGAAGTGGCGTCAAATCGAAAGACCTGCACCAGGCGAACGGTCTACCCGACGGGAGGCCCTAGCCAAGCGACATTTCCATTTCCATCAAGCACAGCAGTACGTAGCATCAACAGGTTAGTGTTCATCACGAACGTGGTTTTGCAGTCAGTGCAATGTTTACAAATGCGGAGTCGGCAGATATCCATTTGATGTATGGATTAGCACGGGGCAATAGCCATGGCGCGGTACGTTTGTATCGAGACAGATTTCCAGAACGAAGGTGTCCAGACAGGAACACGTTCGAAGCAATTGATCGGCGTCTTAGGGCTAAAATGGCTCTGAGCACTATGGGACTTAACAGCTATGGTCATCAGTCCCCTAGAACTTAGAACTACTTAAACCTAACTAACCTAAGGATATCACACAACACCCAGTCATCACGAGGCAGATAAAGTCCCTGACCCCGCCGGGAATCGAACCCGGGCGTGGAAAGTGAGAACGCTGGCGTCTTAGGGAGCACGGAACATTCCAGCCTATGACTCACGACTGGGGAAGACCTAGAACGACGAGGACACCTGCAATGGACAAGGCAATTCTTCGTGCAGTTAAAGATAACCATAATGTCAGCGTCAGAGAAGTTGCTGCTGTACAAGGTAACGTTGACCACATCACTGTATGGAGAGTGCTACGGGAAAACCAGTTGTTTCCGTACCATGTACAGCGCGTGCAGGCACTATCAGCAGCTGATTGGCCTCCACGGGTACACTTCTGCGAATGGTTCATCCAACAATGTGTCAATCCTCATTTCAGTGCAAATGTTCTCTTTACGGATGAGGCTTCAATCCAACGTGATCAAATTGTAAATTTTCACAATCAACATGTGTGGGCTGACGAGAATCCGCACGCAATTGTGCAATCACGTCATCAACACAGATTTTCTGTGAACGTTTGGGCAGGCATTGTTGGTGATTTCTTAATTGGGCCCCATGTTCTTCCATCTACGCTCAATGGAGCACGTTATCATGATTTCATACGGGATACCCTACCTGTGCTGCTAGAACATGTGCCTTTACAAGTACGACACAATATGTGGTTCATGCACGATGGAGCTCCTGCACATTTCAGTCGAAGTGTTCGTACGCTTCTCAACAACAGATTCGGTGACCGATGGATTGGTAGAGGCGGACCAATTCCATGGCCTCCACGCTCTCCTGACCTTAACCCTCTCGACTTTCGTTTATGGGGGCATTTGAAAGCTCTTGTCTACGCAACCCCGGTACCAAATGTAGAGACTCTTCGTGCTCGTATTGTGGACGGCTGTGATACAATACGCCATTCTCCAGGGCTGCATCAGCGCATCAGGGATTCCATGCGACGGAGGGTGGATGCATGTATCCTCGCTAACGGTGAACGTTTTGAACATTTCTTGTAACAAAGTGTTTGATGTCACGCTGGTACGTTCTGTTGCTATGTGTTTCCATTGCATGATTAATGTGATTTGAAGAGAAGTAATAAAATGAGCTCTAACATGGAAAGTAAACGTTTCCGGACACATGTCCACATAACATCTTTTCTTTATTTGTGTGTGAAGAATGTTTCCTGAAAGTTTGGCCGTACCTTTTTGTAACACCCTGTATATATATATATATATATATCCCGAGAGTAGTCTCACGGACTTTAACTGTACACCACTAAAGAAAGGTATGACTTACTTCGTGGCTTTTGACCTTTCTTTAGTGGTGTACAGTTAAAGTCCGTGAGACTACTCTCGGGATGTAATAAAATGTTTACAACTGCCATTGTCCACCACAGGGACCTGTCATGAGTTAGTGTGTTTCTTTCGTACTCATTTAGCTCTTTGCTAGAAAGCTATAAGACCAGAGAGTCTACAAGGCCCCATCGCTCCTGAGAGTTTTTTTGCATTTGGGAAAACCAGTGCTCAGTCCATCGTCCGATCATACTGATTTAGGTTAGTCGTGGTTTTTCCTACATCACGTGAGCAGATGTACTACTGGTTCCTTTAGAAACGTCACTGCCGACCTTCTTCTTCGCCTTTGTACGATCCAAGACTGAGATCCAGCTCTATGAGTAGTGTGAGAATGACTTTATGAAACCTCTCTAGATGTGACGGTATTAGGATGCCCCTCACTCCCTCCCATAATATCTGGTTACAGTACTGTTATGCGAATCTTACGTACGTTTTTGATCTGCGCTGATCAGTTTGTGTGAGTTATCGGCGCTGGCATCCCATAGCAAGACGCATCGACAAGTATGGGCAGTGTGCTGGAGTAACGAGATGTGGTGCCAACATGAAGTGGATCTTTAGAAGGGGTTAATAGCTGTGTAAGGACGGATTGAAGAACATATAACAACTCAACCACTGTAATGTGGCGGACTAAGAGAACATACTATAAATCTGACGTGACTGTTTTGGTCGCAAAATGTATATTCTGATTTACCTTTTCGCTTTAGATACGAAAACACAAATCCGTAGCATTTTACAAAGACAAGAGTGTATGGGAAAAGGGGCGGGGGTGAAACTGCGCCTTCTGGCCCTAGACGGGTCAGTCGGGCACTACCGATCGCCGTGTCATCCTCTGCCAATAGAGTCATCAGATACGGCATAGAGGGGCATGATTTCAACACACCGTCGCTCGGTCGTTGTCGGGTTTCTTGACCTTGGAACCACTACTAATAGGTCAAGTAGCTCCTCAGTTGGGCTCATGAGGTAGAGTTCATCCCGCACGGATTCCTCCCAAGCCGGCCGGTGTGGCCGTGCGGTTCTAGGCACTTCAGTCTGCAACCGCGTGACCGCTACTGTCGCAGGTTCGAATCCCACCTCGGGCACGGATGTGTGTGTTGTCCTTGGTTAGTTAGGTTTAAGTAGTTCTAAGTTCTAGGGGACTGATGACCACAGATTTTAAGTCCCATAGTGCTCAGAGCCACTTTTAGCCGGATTCCTCCCACCGAGGAAAAAACCCTGGCAGCACCGGGAATCCAACCCGAGTCCCCCGCATGACAGTCAGCCGTGCTTACCACTCAGCTAAGGAGTCGGACAACAGTGTAAGGGAGCTTTGTATTATTAAATTTAATTGTGCAGCCTTATTTATCTTGTTAAACAGCATTGGTCTACATATTATTTGAAATAAGCGGATGGCGGATCACTTTGTTACGTCCTATTACGTTACTTGTCGCGCAAATACTTCAGGTGCTTCATTTTCAAATACCTATTCTGCATGTCTGTACTTACGCTTTATCAAGTAATATTGCGCTCATGTACAGAAATACAGAACACCTTGAAAGACTAGAGATAGGAAGTTCATATTCACAGGACATGTTCATTGTTATATAATGAAGAAATGATTACAATTCAGTCGCCGCGCAGGATTATCCGAGCGGTCTAAGGCGCTGCAGTCATGGACTGTGCGGCTGGTCCCGGCGGAGGTTCGAGTCCTCCCTCAAGCATGTGTGTGTGTTTGTCCTTAGGATAATTTAGGTTAAGTAGCGCGTAAGCTTAGGGACTGATGACTTTAGCAGTTAAGTCCCATAAGATTTCACACACATTTGAACATTTTTTGAGCATTTCAGTCACCTCGGTTCAGTACGTGTCCTGTTGCCTAGTAGGTACAGGGTCCACCATAGGCCCTGATAACTTATTCCATGCGTTATGGCATCGACGCATATAAAGCGAGAATGGAGTCCTGTGGTATAGTCATCCAGGATACATTCACCTGGTTCCAATTTTCATCTGTGGTTGTTGGCACTGGGTCACACAGCTGCACCCGTCGTTTCACCGTTTCTCAGACATTTTCGATTGGCGACAAGTCTGGTGATCTGGCGGTCGAGGGCAAAACGCTGGCATCCTGAGACATGAAGAAGGCACATGTTCGTGCAGCAACATTTCCCCTCCCTTGTCTTGCTAAGAAATGGCGTCTGGGATGTCGTGAAGCAAAGGTATGGCTACGGGTCGCAGGATGTCATTCACGTGGGTCAAACGGGTCGCAGTATCCTGCACACGCAGGTTGTACCCAATAGCACCCCACATCAAAAGGCCTTGAGTTGGCGCCGATGTCTTGTGCGAATGCAGTCACTGTAACGCCGCTCCCCCTGACTGCGCCGAACCAAAATACACCCACCATTTTCAAACGAACAGAACCTGCATTCGTCCCAAAACATTATCTGATGCCATTCCTATCCCCAATGATGACGTTCCATACACCATTGCCCCATTGCCGTCTAGCATGTTTCTGCACATTAGTCGAAGGTAGGCGGAGAAGTAGATAACGCCCACGCAACTCATGCCGTAATAAACGGAGACCGACTGTCACCTCTGATAGTGTATGCTGTGTTACACAATTCCACTGTTGCGCCAGAGTCAAGGACGATACAGATTTGTCCTGCATGGCCGTTCGGACGAGGTGCTGATCTCCTCGGGAGTTGAGCTTGGTGGTACGACTTGACCCATCTCGTCGTGTTCTACGGTCTTCCGTGAACCATTCTGCCAATAAAGCGCCCTCTTTCAAACTCACCGATTTCATGGTACAGTTCGCGCATACGTTTGCGGGGCATCTTGCACATCTGCTCAAGTCACACTGATCCATTACCTTCCGTTTAGAGCGACAATGAGAGCTGCAGGCACATTTTAACAGCAAGTGGTGTTGCAGCCGTGATATCGATCTTGACCCTGAACCCGAGGACCGACATGCTTCAAATGCTAATCGTTTCTGCAGAACATGCTAATGTACACGGCCGGCAGATATGAACTTCCTGCCTCTAGTCTTTCAAGGAGTTCTTTTCCTTCTGAACGTGAGTGTATTTGACGTAGGATTCTTGTCGGTTTACAAAACACTTTCTTAATCCTGTAAAAATATGGTCTCTCGACTGTACTGACTGGGCCAGTCAAACACACGAACAAAATCATGAATCCACTAGCATTTGATGTGTTAACCACTGATTGTAAGGAAATCTATTACACATAATGTCAAGATGCAGAAGGGAGATCAACTCCTTGCGCGTAATTCTTGTAACGACACTTGGCTACAAGCAGCTGAACACGCGAAGGATTTTGTTGCGCAAAGCACGTGACAAAAGTAGGTTCAGTTGTAAAACATTATCCGATGCGTCACACAAGAGCGTGACGGTTCCGACAGCAGTATGTCACAAGTATTCACAGTATTTTCAAACACATTTATTGTTAAAGACAACACAGCCTTTACAGTATAACAGGAAGGAAAGAACTTTCACCGCTATGCTTTCTGCATAGACGGAAATATGTACAGGAAATTATATAATCTGTTTTAGTTTCGATCTGTGGTAACAAAGGGAACCAACTTAAGAGTGCACTGTTAAGGAATAGCAGTAAATATCTGGGTTATTATCAGCAGGAAAACAAAATCATTTTAGATTTACATTTATTAACACAAAAGCTACTTGTTCAGAAAACTACAGCAGCAGAGATATAATACTTTCATTGAACTTTTCAAAAATACAAAAAACGGGAAATGCGCACGCTTTCGTTCACCTGCGCTCCTGCCCAAAGAGTACGCATTTAGCAAATGTCGCAAATAAACGCAATATCACCCTCAAATGAAGAGCACTCTTCGTGCCACCGTCTCTCACACTTATTGCACTGGATCCAGTCCTCTGGAAACGTCAAAATCTATGTTCTCTACTCATAGCTTTCAGTCTCTTCCTTAAAGCAGACTCCTTTGTACCAAGAGCAGCAACAGCCTAATTTGAAGTCATTCATAAATATGTACCTGCACTTCAGAGTCCACAACACATTCAAGAGGTACAAATTTGCATTTGTACCCTACAGAGATAGCAGGCACTCTTTGGGGACGCTATAAGCGCTCTCTTTCGTGAAGAAACAATGATTCTAAGCGAAGTCAATAGATGGCAGCACACTTCACATTTGCAAAATATATGGTTGCTGTATTGTAGACCGCAAGTCAGCATTTCAAACTGCAGTCAAGAATTAAAGGCTATTGCTCGTGTATTCTGTGTATTACTTATGCAACAGAGTACCAGAACTGCATCAGGAAAGCTGAAAAGTGATTTTTACCTGTTTCACTTCCGAAGCACAGGTTTTCTTCACTCAACTTCTAGAAGGTGTTTCTGATAACACTCTGTACACAGACACGTCGGCGGCGAGCCGATCAGTTAAGTCAACTGTCAGAAACACAAGCTGCACACTCTTAGGGACTGCACACTCCTTGGCACATTTACCCTATATTTGGAACAATGGCTTTTGACTTGAAACTTAGCGCTCAGAGAATTTTTTAATCAATATAGTTCTACTGTTTACTGATAATTTTCTTTCAGGCTCACAGAACTTGAATGCATTTCGTATCAACTGGCACTGTCTTGAATTATTTGCAACATGTTTCATTTATGGTGCAATATCTAGATGTGGTAATTTTCATATGGAGTCAGCAGATCGCGTGTTCCTCACCCAAATTTATTTCCCCGGGAAAATATTAGGATGTTGAATGTGTTTTTACGAAGTCTGACACTGACGTCTTAGTTGATGCTTTCTCTCTCTCCCCAAAAGAGTGTCAACTGGTATTGACATAGCTAATTTTACGTTAGACGACACACTACAATAAAATTCTAACACCAGCCTTTACCTTGAGATGGTAACTCTACCAACCGATTCAAACTTGCAGTATTCCAGTATGCTCAAATTAAGCTATTCTACTTTAAAATTGCAGTATGGTACACACATTTCATGTATCAGGAGGATCGATATCAGTGAAAAGTAGAAATACGTTCCATTTTTTAAGATGAAATTGAGAGGATGGTGTTAAAATTCCTCAGTCCATTTTATTACAAAGGACCTTTGGGAAAAGGTGCTAAAAGATTCAGATAATTGTCTGCTGCACAAAAATTTACGCACTATGAGGTCACCAAACAAACTAGCGAAAATTAGTTTCATGAAATCATTGTTGCTTGGCAAATTTCATATTTATGGAGTAAGTGGTGCTAGGAGTGGAAACGATGCGCATGCTTCTTGGAGATCTTAGTATCTGATTCAACACGCTCACACAGTTGTAGTTTGTAATAAAACATCAAAATGTATGACTCACAAACATAATAATTACTTTAGTTCAACATTATTTTGCGGAGTTCACTCGCAATTTTTAGTGATGGACAAGAATTATCTAACAAAAATAAACGAACGGAAAGACCTCAAACTATTTTCGTTCATCAGTGCACGTATACTATCTCTCAAACACAGAATACGTATTAGTTTAAAAAATTCAAATCGCGGGAGGTACACCGGTACATAACGTCAAGTTTTGTGTACAGCACGCTACTTATAAATTGGAAGTTAAGAGGATTATATAACATTTCTTTTTCTCTTCCAGTCTTTAGCAAAGGTGCAAGTTTTAGTTTACGCCGCGCACAGCAGCATCGTCGGCACGTGTTGAGAGACGCACAGCAGGAAGCATTATGCTGAACCCATCACAAAATTTCTGTCGCAGACACACACATTTTCTGAAGGCTGCATTGTTACGAAGCAGTCACTTATACCAGAAAGAGAATAAGCTCACTTCTCACGATCTCCTCTCTGAAATTGTGAGAATACAAGAAAACTAAACCTACAGAGACCATGATTTGAAGTAGAGGCAGTGTTCATTGGAACTTGGGCATTGTGCAGAATATTGAAATTTGTTTAGTCTAAAATTAAGTTCATAATTCATGATGTTGGCTAAAATTTTATTGTAAATTTTCGTATTAATTCTGCCTTTACACGAGTTTAACTGTTAACAGATATATTGTGACAGATATATGTTCATAGAACGATGATTATCTTCCTTGTCGGGAAAACAAAATGATAAAAAACTAAATAATCGACCGGATCTAATAATCTATGCATTGGCATCTGATGCCTCTGGAGCCTCTCGCACCCAAATTACATTCTGTTCTCGTGCGAAGGTGTAGAAAAAATCTTAATTGATTACCCTCAAACTCAGTTTCATCTTCTGTTTTCCTGCTTAATAACCTTCAGCGGTACTAAAGAGTCAACATAACTTTCTCTCACAGTTTTTTCAAACTCATAATGCGCGCGTACTATCTCTCAAACACAGAATACGTATTTGTTTTAGAAAATTCGGATCGCAGGAGGTGAACCGCTATAAAACGTAGAGTGTGTTACTTTCACTCTTAGCTCGATAGAAACACAACAGTTCTACTTTTGCCACGTTTTTCAACTTTGTCTTGTTTGATAACAACAAAAAAAGGGTAGACAGAGTGTTTAATAGTTAAAAATTACAAGTCCAACTACGAAACATGTTTAGCTTTTTTAAATTCTTCCAGTAATTTAATTTTAATAACACGTCTTTTATGAGTATGAAATTTAGACAAATACATTCAATTATGTCAATAAAGACCTCTGCTATGGAATTCAGATATAAGCCAATCTTTATTCTTTTCCTCGTTCTCGTTTGAAGGTTTCGCGTCAGTCATAAAAAATTTCCCGTTTTTCAATTCTGCACAGAAGTATAATTTTCCTAAGTACTTAATCGCTGTTGTCTGTTTGAAAAAGTAGTAACAGTTAACTTTTAAAAATTTGTTTGTGCCAGTATGATGGAGCACGAATTAATTTGAACGAGGATAGCAAAAGGAATGAGCTGCCACGCTACTAAAAGTATCATCGAAGGATTTTCGTCTTGGAAAACAATAAAAAATTAATATTTGTTATATAGGATTGGGTGTTGAGCCATATTCACCCTTATATGGGGTAAATCAGAACTCCATCGATAAAATTTCAGAGGATTTTCAGGGATATTTTCCGAATTTTTGGTACAACGGCCTCAGGGTCTGCGGTGGCTCGTTACAGGGTAATTACTTGTTTCTTGGTTTCTTACCCTTTGTATCATGATTACACTAAAAATATCTGCACAACATTACAAATGTCGACAGTATGCGCAGTGTGTATTGCCTGGAAACAAACGTGTTCCATTCACCCATTGTACTTATTATTAGCAACAGCAATGTCTACTTCACTGTCGGTCCTCAAGTTTGCATTCAACACTGCTCGGTAATGTCTCGGGTTTCGCTTTTTTCGGACGGTGTTAGTATGTTAACAGTGATTCACAGTAGGACGTAAATAACTGATAAGAAGTTGACCAATATGCAGCTCGTGTACGAGTTCACTGAATCCAATGGGATAGCAGCATGACGACAGTATAATCACATGTGTCAGCTATTCCCGAAGCGACGGCAACCACATCACAGTCCTTTGGCATCTGAACATAAGCGCCCAAGAAGAATCGGATCCTTTCGTGTTACTACGTTTTGTTGACTGGGTATTACAGACTTTTTCACTATTATGAAAGTATTTTCACAGAAACAACAAAAATTTTGATAACAAAGCCAAATAAATCGTAATTTCGTTATTACTCTATAACGAGCCACCGGATGTCACGTGACCCTCCTACCGATTTACTGATAAAATATTCCTGAACAACTTCCTAAATTTTGTCGATGGAGTCCTTGTTCGATCCGTATAACTCAGAAGTTCTTTCACTTCATTCTCATATTGCTATACATTTACTCTTCCTACAGCTTGAATGTGGCAGTGAAGATATTTGGAAATTATACGGCAGTTCACTGAAGTACCTGTCCTGAAATGAGGAACAGTAACTCTGACAATAACTGGACAGTTACTAATTGGTGTTCTGCAAACCGTGATTGGCACCCTGAAAGCCAAAACTAGCTTTTTGAAAGCCTTTACTAATTTATTCTGACTGTTTACATTCTTAAGACTATTTTCATTTCTCTGTAGGTCACAAAATAATGGCACTTGTGAACATGACTCGAACTGATCAGAGTGCTGGTTTCTGGAAAATTTGTTCATTAACTTTTTGGGAAATGTTCGCGTCAGCTGCCGGAATGTTAGTTTTATGTAGATCAATTGTATGCAAAAGCTTTTTTGTGAGCATATCAATATCAATAGTTAGCAAGCAACAGTGATCAGAAGATTCTGAAGGAAACCGGATGCTCTTAAAGATTTCGCTTTTTCTTAAAATTCTTTTGCGTAAAGCAGAAAAAGGAGGGAGTGTCTGGTTGGTTTCTGATCCCGCGTGGAGATCGCATCGCAGTGGTCACTATGGCATGAAAGCTGTTGAACGTCGGCTGACCGCCGCTCGCAATGAAAGTGCGAAGATATCGTCGCTGTGCGAGTAACGGTTGTTGACGGTGTTCCCCACAAACATCACGTCGCCCGGAATTCCCACTTCGGAAAGTGTTGTTCTCTGCTTTAGGGTTCCCGGATCTCGAACGAAGTTACGCCGCACATAACGCTTAAAAATGTTTCCTTCTTTGAGAAGGAATCTCATGGTGTCGAGCTGTCACTGTTACATCTTTTTAAGAGAATTTTAAATTTCGTAAAAAAATAATGTTAATAGTTGTCCTGAAAGAAGAGTGTTGACATGCACAGCTCATAGATTTTTTTGTGCATGTAGTTTACAAGTCAGGAAAATAGTGGTCCACAATTCAGTTTTTCCACTTGCATATTCAAGAATTTTATAGTCTCTCTCCAGCATTTTTCTCTTTTTCTTTTACGTTAGATTGGAAACATTGAAATAAATAAATAAATAAATAGCAATTGAAAAAGCTATTTAATTTCTATCAAAAATTATGAATTAGACGTATTACGCAATATTATAGGGCTGTGGGGTTACAAAGACATTAAAAACATTCATCAGTTTCGAAAAAACAAAGAACTTGAAAATGTAGCGCGGAGTTCATTCTCACGTCGCAAATTCTGTACTGTAATTTAATAAGTAGTAGTCACAATAGAAACGAAACTCATAAATTACCTGTTGAGAACTGTGCTGGGAAGAAAAGCCTGTGTGTGTCTCTCTTAACTTGCTGATACACTGTTTGACCAGAACAACGAACGCATAAATTCAGTTGCAGTTTTCTTGCTTTCGTGCAGGCTTCCGCTTTTTGTTGTAGAACTGTTGTTTTTACTGTCGTGTAATCATTTTTCTCGACGTATCAAATCTCAGAATTCAGGAAATGTTTCTGCAACTTAGATAATTTTTGTTCGTATTTAGCATCCTATTAAGGAGATGTGAACAGACACTTTATAAAGCGAGCAACTCACACACTATCTGTTGATTCTTCTTTATTTTTTGTTTTACACAAATTGGTAACAGTGCAATTTTATAACAGCGAGGAAAGTGTCTGGAACGAAAGAGATGAATTTTGTCTTCATTAGTTAACATAACACAAAGAAATTCGTGCTCATATTCTCCAGAACCACAAGCTGAATGAAAGTCGTCGTTTTATAGTGTTGTACGTGAAGGAAATTTGTAATGCTGCAAGCTAACGAGAAATATGACTAAAAGCAGTGCCAAACTGACGAAAATGTGCAGAGAGATGACAGTTTCAGAAATAAGCGGAAATCAGACAATATTGCTACCACCATAGACGACTTAAATAAATAAAAAGAAACGCCTATCAGATGAACCGTACGATATACGGCAGTGAGTACTTCTTTCTGACATTAAGGGTGTTTTCACTCTTTTACGTATATTTGTGTGTGTATCGTAATTTATATTGTATACATAATGCGATCTTTTTTGTGGAATATATGTTCAGGAGAGACTAAGATGTAAGTGTTTTCTATGAAGAGAGATACGTTGATTTTGGATTGTATTACTTCGCGAAATGAACGATATCATTCTCGTAAAGTTTGCCGTTGGAACTTATGGAGCAACTGTATAAGAGTTTCATTCAGAGCAAATAAAGCCATTGCGAATCAAACACCTTTTTCTAATTAACCAGTGTTATAAACTTGATAGTGTTATTAGACATATGAAGTACATTCAACATTGGCCTTCTCTGACGTCGTGCAGACTGCTGCTCGTAAGAGCCTCTCAATATTGTTTCAGTCACAATGTCGACCCATTATACATCGCTTTTCTTTGTCATTCCTGTGCATCTGAACTATGTCATTGACCCTAATGAAAATCTGCAATTTCTACGTTGATGCTGTACAAGGAACAGAAATATATACGAATGAAAGACGTGCTTGCGGGTCCATGTCGGGATACAGTCTGGTTGTAGTTTAGATATGAAGCACGTCAAAGATAATTGCTTACAGCATCTGACAATGACCTACAATCAGTAGTCTACATACTATGCAGGAAGACGGAACAATAAACCCGACTGGACACCTGGCAGTACTCGTATATTCCAATAATCACGCCGGAAAAGACTCAGAAATCACAATACAACCATTTCTATCAGTTATATCGTAATTACTTATCTTTCTCTGCACCAAATCCAGATTTTCTTAAAATTTCGAAACTGGTATGATTATCTTGAGAAGGAAAGGACGGAAGGAAGATTATGTATTGACGTCCCGTCGACGACGAGGTTATTGCAGACGGAGCACGGGCTCGGGCTGACAAACGAAATCATAACAGTCGTTTTGAAAGAAATCACCCTGACATTAGTATTAAGTGCCTCAAGGAAACAACGGAAAACCCTAAATACTGGTAGTCGGACGGGGGTTTGAACCACCGTCCTCCCGAATGCGTGTCCAGCGTCCTACCACTGCAACATCTCGATCGGTGATTATTATGAGAGCAATCTGTGTGTTTTTATCTACGTTTCAGCTCAGCTGTGAATGTCTGGGGCAAATTCAGCCAATCTTGCTACATATATGACTTAGTACCACGACATAATTGCCGTTGGGGTAAGACAGCCATCGCATATTTTTCGTGGAAGTGGAAAAGTGGTGACTTGTAAGTATAACTCTGCAACAAATCATCAATGTCAACTAGGCATGGCCGGCCGCGGTGGTCTAGCGGTTCTAGGCGCGCCGTCCGGAACCGCACGACTGCTACGGTCGCAGGTTCGAATCCTGCCTCGGGCATGGATGTGTGTGATGTCCTTAGGTTAGTTAGGTTTAAGTAGTTCTAAGTTCTAAGGGACTGATGACCACAGATGTTGAGTCCCATAGTGCTCAGAGCCATTTGAACCATTTGACTAGGCATGATACGTACATTACTTACCAAATCGATAAAAAATACTGCGGTGAGTGTAGGATAAGGGATAGAACGAAGTGAAAGGTAAGCACAACTCTGGAACACATGGAGGAAATTGCAACTAAACATGGCACATGGGTGGATCACTATCCAGCAAAAAGTACTGTGCCGTTAAGACACCCCTAGCACTCCTATTTATTCTTGCTAGGAAACTAAAAATAGTGTATATAATCAAGGTTTGTGGTACATTAATATTAACTTTAAAAATGAAATTTTTAAAAGGTTTTACTTTATAACTTGTATCTTATATTTTTAAAAACCTATAAGTAAATTTTGATTTCATGTCTTGGACAGATGTCATTTCTTTCAGTATCTAACATAAGAGTGGAATGAATGACTAATTGAGCATTATATGTATAAGCGTTCTTAAAACACTTATCAAAAACAGGACACCAACTTTCGTTACCGAAAGTGGTTCGTTGTCTACACCTACATGCTGAGTTCTCAAATAAACTGTCAATATATTACTACATCATACGTTCTGTAAGCGTGCTCATTGTTGATTAATCGAACAGCATGAAATTTAATAAACATGGCATCCGCATGAACATTCATACGGATATTCGTTATGGATCTCGTGATTACTGGGCTCGAGCTGGAGTTCAAAACTTTGTTACATCACAAATCTACGGTTATTACGGAAGAGTATTTGACTAGATTCAAAGAAAGCTGTTATTTTCAAGTAAAAATTTGTTCTCGAACCCTACAGCCAAATGGAGACTAGTGGCCAGTTGTTACTGACATTGTTTGAATGCTTTGGAAAAAAATGAAATTTTAGTCGTACTGGATAGCCAGTGGTTGCTTATTTTGAAAATAATTTATTATTCGATACAAGGAGAACAATTTCACAATCAAATTACCGGTTTCGGCTGTCACCGGCTATCCTGAGCCATTGAGACAGATGCTGTGATTCACTCCCACCCGAGACTGCGACGGACAATAAATTATTTTTAAATTTTTTAATATGCCACTGTTTTATCTGTCTACGGCGGACTGAAGAGAGAATTTTATGTAATTACTGGTTCCGCATATGACTAAATCTACGTGCATTTCTTTGATACTCCTGTAGACAGAACTTTGCTCTCTCTCACATCTCTGTTTTCGTGGTCTCTGTGACTCCATTTAACACTTGTTTATCCGTAATACCGCTCTCGCTCTCTCTCTCTCTCTCTCTCTCTCTCTCTCTCTCTCAACGAGGTAATCCGCTATGCAACAGCCTTCATGACAGAGTTGAATAAAACCTACTAACGCGAGGGGGAAGGGGGGGGGGGTTTCAGGGTAAGGTTAAGCTGTCACTAGTGTTGGTGGTAAAAAATATTTTCATCAGTGGAATTAGGCTGACAAATCGAGGGTTGTTACGCCTTCTCGTCATAGGGGAGTAGTAGACTATTTACCGAAACCGGGACCCATGTTCTATATCTTTTTTATTTTCATATCATTCCAAAATAGATCAAATACTGCTTTAAACTGCAAAATTAATTACGACGTTTACCTATCCATGCATTTCACGTCATTCATAGGTCGAAGAAAGATTCCAACGTCACTAAAACCTGACATAATCTGAATGTACGGTACGGTATACATTCACTGTACTCAGTAACTGACTTCAAAAGCATAATTGCTGCTACGACGTCTTCGTGATCATCCATCCGTAGATCTGCGTTTATTGCATCGACATGGTATGACTGCTTACCCATCACACTTTCGCTGTAAGCAGTAGTATCAAGGAGGTGGGGAGAGTATCAACCACAGAATCCTCTAGTATGGACGAAAACACTTCATTTTTAATATTACACATAATACACTTAAATTTATGTTACTTATTGTTACCCGGATTTTGATCCAATGTGAAAATTAAGGCGACATCTGAATCTGATAAATTATCTCAGTAAGTTCTTCCCAATGAAGTAATTTTTAAGACTGGAACGAACGATGGTGGTAAAGAGAGGGACAATTGCCAATGTCCAACTTGTCAGTAAGAACCATATTAGTTCAGGAAATGAAATTATAACTAAAATTGGAAACCTTAAGCTTATGATTTGCATAATTTATTTTTGCTGCAAGACGAGTTGACCCAGAATTTTATGAGTACTTTTCAAAACAACCGTGATGAAGTAGAAGATTGCACGGACACGGTGATACAGTACGTTGATTTCATTATGTAAGTTATTGTTCCTGCACCTTCCGTACGTTGCAAAGAGTAGCGGTAAGGCCAGTAGAAAATTAAGCCCAATGAATACAATGGAAATCATTGACTTTCTCAAAATCCCTAAATTACTCCGAAAAGAGGTTTTATACTAGAAGAACGCAGAGCGATTCTCTAGAAGCATAATGCAGTACTAGTATTATATGTTTTCTGTTCTTAATTCCAAAGCTAAGTACTCCGTCAGTGTCAGTGAAGATGAAAGTGCACCAACTTTTGTCGCCAAATATAACTCTTATTTAATTCATAGCAGTACTTACGTTTCTTATGTTGTATGAGTTCATTGTAATTGTGGACGACCAGGTGCATGAGGCTAGCCATTTTCTGAAACACAATAAAGATAAATATTATTTTTGACAGTCTTACTCCAATAACATTTTTTAGTCCAGTATAAAAATATACAACTGAAAGTGTTCCACAATGAACTATATTATTTTCACTCTTACTTTTATAGTTTTAGCATTTTATGTAACATATTTTTTCATTTGCTTTTTTATACATCAGCAAATCAGTTAAACAATATGAAGTTGGAGCATATCGGAAGAGAAGAATATTTTCCTAGTCCAAATCCTTGATAGATATTGCAAAGAAGTTTATTTTTCTTGTGAAATCACGGATTTGTCTTTAGACACCTATTGCCAATGAATATTCAAATTTTTAATCATCATCAAATCATAAATCTTTCTTTTTTCGGACCGTTTTTGATATATCTACAGCGCTTCTCTTCATCGATGTGTTTGGGACAATATGGGATTCGCTGTGTCTCAAGAATATTTTTAACGAATCCGTAGTTAAAGTATTTCTGTTTATTGTAAACTTAGATATATATGACGTAATTTTAGAAGTTTATGTTACTGCGCAAATATCGGCATCAGCTGCGGAAATCGGTTGACGCTGTGTCAGAAAGAAGGCATAGCACAAATCCATAGAAAGTTAAACGAAAGTTGCGGCCGTCATTGAAGTAGCATGTAGACAGAACCCAACGACATTTCCTATACTGGCCCTGTTTGTATGTTAATAACACTACCGCTTTCTAAAATTACCAAGTCAATGTTATTTTGTTTCGGGGAGAGCTTCCTGGTTTTAATTAGATCCGTGAGATCGTGCAAGAACTTATTGTACTTGTTGAATTTTCATCCTCTTCTTGACAGCTGAATAATATCACTTCTTTTATAAAGACTGAATTCATGACGTTGTTCAGGATAGGATTTTTAACGGATTTCAAAGCACAATGAAAACAAAGAGGGTCTCGCAATATGGGTAATATTTACGTCTTGCCTTGCAGCAGTACAAATTTCTGGTCATTAATGAATCAGATTACGATAGAAAAAAATGTTATAGGATTTGCATTAAATTTTTCTTTAATTAGGTTGAAATCTGATAAATACATATTGTGATGGCTAAGTAAGTCTCATGATAGGGTTCTAGTGACGTAGTAGTGAGTAGATACAGGAAACCAAAGAGTTTAAAACGGAATGCATTGCTAGCCGTAGCATGTGGAAAACATGCTTGGCTGCTCTAGAATTTCCGCTATTCTGACTGCAACAAACTGACTCTGCAGAATTCATCTGTGGCACGACAGTGTGGAAGGTGTCACAAATTCAGCTAAGTAAAAAAATACAACAATTTGCGCCTTTATTTGCATATATAAGCCGATTTCTGGATTTTCCTTTTGTGTGAGATTGCATGTGACAGATACAAGTGTTGATTCGAAATTTTAGATTTTAATACTCTAAGCGTTGTTTTCTCATAATCTTTCAATGATTGTCTCAATACCTATGTGTATCTTGATATACTGTGTGCTTCAGAAAATTCCGAGTGTGGCGAAAATCTCATAGTATATCGTCATTTGTGAACTTAAATTGTGCTTTTTAGAAACTTTTGGCAACAGTCTTCACGTTTGTGATTGAGTAACTGTGTCACATATTGTGTTATAATTAGTTTTCCCTTTGAAGTATATATTGTCTCCATTTATCGTAAATTAACGCTATTTTCTAGTTTGTTAGCGACTACTACCTCAAAAAAGTTTCAGGATATTAGTAACTTTTATCAAAGGGTTTTCATTTGCCTAAATACATATCTCGTTTTGCGGACGAATTTCTTGATTTCATAAACGGAATTATATCAATACCTTTAGCTTAACAGGTCCAGAATTTAAAAGAGAATCTGCAGGTTTATTTTTAAGTTATTTGTTTATTGTTCCGTAGAAAATTCCCCGGGCACAATGCAGCCCCACTGTGAACGCTTTTCTCGAATATGGTATGAGTCAGTTGATGTTCGCAAGCAGGTGGAAATAGGCCTGAATATTGCAAACGATTGGAAGTTGCTGCGAGTGGATGTGTCGAGAGAGCATCCGAGAGTCGTGTAGCAAAGATACCAGAGATACCTCAAGTACTATCCCCTCCTCTGCTCAAACGTACAGCGTATAATGGTCCACTAATGGGAAGAAACGCCAGGCGCACTCAGTGTGTATGGCTGGGGACCTGATTCAGCATGTTGAAGAGACTATTCCAACAGCCACTGAGTGAACGTGGTGCAAACAACTGCGCACTGAGGTGCATGTTGGAACTAACGATATCTGTCATCTGAGCTCGGGGGTTGCATTTAGATCATTCCAGAGACCGGCAGAGGAGGGTGTGAAGACAAGCCTTGCACACAGGGTTTCAACAAGGTTCACAATTTGTAGCACTGTCACCAGAACTGGCGGTGGCCGCCTGGTTCTGAGCCGAGTAGGAGGACTGAGCCAAAACTTCGTATGTACTATGACGAGCTAGGCTGCGGGTTCTTGGACTTTAACCATAAGGGTGAGAAATGTAGGAACCGCCTAACGGGTCAGATGTGCATTACACATCAGGGACTGCTACGCAGGTCGCTGACTGTATGAGGGTTTCACTAAAGGGTGTCTTAGATTTGACGACTCTCCTTCCTGTGCAGTTAACGATGGCTGTGGGGCACCCATCAGTGTCAGCATAAGATCCAAAGAAAAGCACCCAGGGGTGATTTTTAAAATTCCAGTGATTAACAGCCGAAGCATTCGCATCACAGTGCCGAGTTCGACGCGCTCCTGAGGAGGAAGATTTTTGGAAAAAATTTAAGCGTATATCGAAAGGAGAGGCTAATTACAAATCTAGGTGGTGTATTTGTCACAGTAAACAAGAAACTCAAATATAGCGAGATAGAAACTGAAATTGCATGCTGGATTATCTGGGCAAGACTCAGTACCCAGGGTGAACGTAAATTTATAATCGGAACTTTCTTTCAGCCATCGGTCTCACCTCTCGATGTAATAGAAAACGTTAGAGAAAATGGAGGTTCACTAGTACGTAAGTTCCCCAATCATACTGTCATCGTTCAAATGGCTCTAAGCACTATGGGACTTAACATCTGAAGTCATCAGTCCCCTAGACTTAGAACTACTTAAACCTAACTAACCTAAGGACATCACACACATCCATGCCCGATGCTGGATTCGAACCTGCGACCGTAGCAGCAGCGCGGGTCCGGACTGAAGCGCCTAGAACCGATCGGTCATGGCGGCCGGCTTTGTCATCGTTGGAGGAGACTTTAATCATTCAGCAATCAATTGGAAAAATTATAGTTTGGTTGTGAGAGTGATAAGATATCTTGGGAAACATTACTAATTGCCTTCTCTGAGAACTACAAAAAACATTGTTCGGAAGCAATAAATATACTTAACCTCTTTGAGGATGTTCGCCAAGAAACTGGTATCAGCGAACATCAGACAGTCGCAGCAACAGTGATTACTAAATTACAAAGGGTAGTTAAAACAAGTAGAAGTAATTATAGTTTCAGAAAACTAGATAAAGAGGCTGTAGTGTCGTATCTCGATAAGAAATCCGAAGGGAGCATGAAGAAGAACCGTGGATCAGTCTTAAAAGAGTAGTTAACCATGTACTTGGAAGGTATGTACCTGGTAGAACAGTTCATGATGGGAGGGACCTCTCATGGTATACAATCACTGTAAAGAAACATATGAAAAACAGAGTCTGCTGCGTAAGAGGTGTACAGCAAAGCGTAGGGCTAGAGATGCGTAGATGTTGTATGAAACCAAAGTTATTGCCCAGATACTCGTAGCCGAGAGAGAGAGAGACTGAAATCGAGGGTAATAAAGCAGAAATGAAAACGCTGCACTCTGGTTTCAAATGTTCCTTTACAAATGAACATCCATGGCTATTGTCCCACTTTAATTCTCTGCGAAGATGAGTGAAACAGACATTAGTGGCAGTGGTGTTGAGAAACAGATGAAATTGCAGAACGAAGTTCCAGGGCCCGATGTAATAGCCAGCAGATTATGAGATTATGTACCGAATTTTCGGCCTTTTTCGCTCCTCTTTTTAACTATTATCTACCGTAAATCCCTCGAAAAAAATACAATGCCCGGCAGGAAAGAAAGCACAGATCCTAGCCAGTCAGGTAGATGCAGTATTTCTCGATTTCCGAAAATTATTTGACTCAGTACCACAT
This sequence comes from Schistocerca piceifrons, assembly GCF_021461385.2. Taxonomy (NCBI): domain Eukaryota; kingdom Metazoa; phylum Arthropoda; class Insecta; order Orthoptera; family Acrididae; genus Schistocerca; species Schistocerca piceifrons. Next base: position 416,649,497 of record NC_060149.1, on the reverse strand, counting down.
GTACGCGTATTATCGAAAGTATGATCGAATGGGATATCAAGCGAAATTTGTGACTGGACTGAGGATATTGTTGTAGGAAGGAAGCAACATGTTATCCCGGATCGAGAGCCAGCGACAGAGGTCGAAGCAAGATCTGGTTGCTCCAGGAAAAATCTTTGGGGCACTGATGTTTGGTCAGATCTTGATAAGCTTTCCAAGTGGTGCAAAGACTGACAACTTAATTTAAAATTTCCGAAATGTGGAATTGTAGACTTCACAAAATGAAAAAAATGTTGTCTCTTGTGACTATAGTATCCACCAGTCACAACTGGAATCGGTCAATTCATGCAACTTCTTGTGTGTAACACGCTGAAAGGGTATGAATGAAACTATTACATTGACTCAGACGCAAGTAAAGCAGGTAGCAGACTTCGTTTTATTATTTATACTAAGGATTCCCGGCGGGGTCAGGGATTTTTCCTGCCTCGAGATGACTGGGTGTTGTTGTGTCGTTTTCATCATCATCATTCATCCCCCTTACGGTCGGAGGAAGGCAATGGCAAACCACCTCCACTAGGACCTTGCCTAGTAAGGCCGCGCGGGTTTCCCGCGTCGTTCCCCTACGCTCTGTAAAGAAGTATGTGACTTCATCATCATCATCATCATCATCAAGGAAATGACATCAGTGTACAAAGGAGATTTGCTTAAAAATCATTCGTGGGACCTATCTTAGAATACTTCTCAATTGTGTGGGACACGCGGCAGATATGGGTAACAGGAGGTAATGAACGTATACAGAGAAGGCAACATGAATAATTACGGGTCTGTTTCATCTGTGGGAGCTAGTCACACAGATGTTGAAAAATCTGAAGCGGAGACATGCTAAGATAGTTGCAAACTATCTCTTGGAAGCATATTTAAAAACTTAGTAGCTTTAAGTGAGGAACCTAGGAGTATACTTCGACCCCATACGTATCACTTTCTTAGGAACTGTGAAGACAAGATTAGACTAATTACAGCGTGCAAAAAGGCGTTTAAACTATCGTTTTTCCCGTGCTCCTTGAATGGAATGGTAAGAGGCCTTAACAGGTGGTACAATGGGAAGCAATCATTGTCATGAACTTCATAGAAGTTTGCAGAGTATGAACGCGGATGTAGATGTAAAAAAGATCTATGTCTATCGTTCTCTAGTCGGCGTGATCCTTCTAGGCATAGTAGCAACAACTCTTGAACGAAATGAAGGGGTAATTATTGACCTTAGTCTTCGTCAACTGACCAGCCATAACTTATTTGGAACCAGTTTAAGAAAACCACGTAAATCATAAGTACAGCAAAATAACCACGTCAGTATCTGAACTCTTCTCTTTGGCAATAGGAGTCTAAGGATTTACTACACAGACGAGTTGTTCTTGTTGAATATTTCCAAAAGTTTCACAAAATATATAAGTAATTTTTACCCAAGCCTAGCAATCAAAATCTGTTACAACACAGGTGAGAAGAAAGTAACAATTATTAAACATATTTATGCAATACAACGCTTATGCAAACGAGGATTAACAAATGTTTAATGTGTTACAGACGTTATTGGTAGCGTACATTAATATTCTCCAAAATATTTTTAATTCGTAATGGTGTTGCATCTATTGACGACACATATCGAAATGTAATATATTTGAAATCGTAATAGTACAGTGACTGTCTGCAGTCCTTTTGTATGGTTAGTGTTTGTACAACGATGATCTACGCACTGTCTTATTGCATCGTCTGCCCTTCTTAACATCAAGAGACTGTAAAAGAAAATAAGAATTTGTACTACTGCTTCCTGAGAAATCCTCCTGTCCTCACGTAACATACTTCCGTGACTAGTATCGGGTGATCTCATGAAAACAATGCCCTACCCTCCGGCTGCACCTGCTATAGAGTTCATTAACCTCAGACAGTAACTGAATTCTCCCTTATTCGAGTTAAATTTTTCACTGAATAAGTAATGAATCACTATCCTTAGGTCGTGTCCGTGACTCAATGCCAAGTCTTCTCCAGGGTGTCAAAAGATGTCAAAGTGTTTTCTTTCCGAATAGGTTTCAAATACTTCCGACCAGTAATTTCAGTAACTTAGTTTTGTTGCGCAATAAGAGTAATGCTGTACATAAATGAAGAAAAGTACCTAGTTAACTTATTAGTAAAAAGTAATTGTAATAAATAATGTTGCAGAATATCTTTTTAAGAAAATATGTCAAATTCAATAAACTGACAAATATTAAAAGGTCCAAAAAGTGAAAGTTAAAAGCATTAATAGAAACTTGTCTTTAGCTACATGTCATATGCAGCGGTTGTCATGAACTGTGAAATCATTCTGTCATTTTTACAACAAACCGGCGATAGTGTTTTCATCAGTTTTAAATATAATCAGTCTCTCAGAGATTTCGGAAGTTACGAACATGGTGTCTCCTCCGACTTCTGTCTTCTAACTGAAATATAAGGTATCTTAAATGAACATAATGATGTTCGATAGCTTGTTTAATTATGGCGTACGGAAAAATTCAATACTTACATAAAATAGACAGAGAATTCCATTATAAAAAATGGTAACGTTTTGAATTTTTATCTACCTCAGCAAGTGATACCTATAAGTTATCAAAAATTTTTTATTGCGATACTGAAAGTCTATTATTTTATCTTGTAGCTAGCTATTTCATACGTTGGCTTGATCTAATCCAATATCAGCGACCATAAATGTATTAAAATGGTTATTTTCAATTTTGGAGCGCATACGCTCAATGTGAAAAACTGAATCTAAAAGTCGAAACAGAACTCCCTTTTTGAGTTGAGTACAGATTTCATAAGTTTCTTTGACCAAAATACAAACGAAGATTCATCTGTTTTATTTGTGAAATGTACCTATTTTGCAGGATTGCGAAATAACAGAAATTTCATATACGATTTTCGTAATGCGTGACTGGACCAAAAAAGTGAGAATCAAACTGTCTCTATTGCACCATAACTGCCCTTCTTTCTTGGTAATCTTCTCTAACATTTGGCATCACTTTAATTTTACATCTTTTGGTTATCTCTGAATTTAACAACAAATCTGAGCTGTCCTTAATATCTCAGGCGTACCATCTTTCCTAGCAGCCGATTCGCGGGAAATGTCTAAAGTTATGTCAGTAGCTCATTTACATTAATATGATTGTGGCTTATCCTGTGCAAGGATGGAGCCACTTATTTTGTTTATGTACCTGTTACGCTTCACTTCTTTATTTTAAAGATTTCATTCATACTTTTGTACCACTATCGTGTGTCTTTTTTAAGTAAATTAGTTGAATTGGGCGTAAGGTTCTGGCGGAGGTTCGAGTCCTCCCTTGGGCATGGGTGTGTGTGTTTGTCTTTAGGATAATTTAGGTTAAGTGGTGTGTAAGCTTAGGGACTGATGACCTTAGCAGTTAAGTCCCATAAGATTTAAAAATAAAAAAAAAAGTGCTTTAAAAAGCGCATTTAGTAGATGCTGCGAAAATACGAAGTCGGAAGACGACTTACGATGAATAAAGTTTCGTATCGACAACGAGGTATGGACAGTGCACTTCGTATATGCCATTGTATTGAAAACCTACTGAAATTTACAAGCTAATGGAGTAAGCGGTACATGTAAACTGAAGATTCAGAATGTTGGGGTGAGACAATTAACACTCGCTTCAGAAGTTGAATCGGACAACAGAAACTGACCATCAATAGAAACAAGTCTGTTATGTAGGTGAAGATGGATTCATCATTTAGTAGATCAGACTACTGGCTCACTACGCACCGCACTGTTAGTGACGGCCAAGGGCACTGGTACTTTGACAAACCAATGAACTTGCACCAGAGAAGACTAAAGCTTAGAAACACGTCGAACCGTTCTGATACCAGTATGTTGTAAATTTCCAACATTATGCGACATCTCCCTCTTATCCAATTCACAGCTACGCAGATTCAAAGTCTGTGATAACTGCTTTTTTGGAACGTGAAGTATAAGACAAATAACACACAGAAACTTGATGAAAGAAACAGAAACAAGTTTCCTTATGATCGAAGTATAATAGATCGCTATTCCTAGAAAGGAAAACTTAGCAGATTTGAGGAGTGGTAAGTATGGATTCCGAAACATATTCTGTTTTACAGCAAGAACCAGATGGTGAAGGTTGTTAGATTTCACAGGTAAGGGTTTTAGAAGGCGGAAGCGGGGCCAGGACTGGCGCTTGCGTCCTTGGTTGCGTGGGTGGGGCGCATATTCAAGGATGTCTCGCACTTGCCCGGCCCTTTCCGTCAACAAGGACTGCGCAACGTGCTTCACAGTCCTCGTAAACTGCTCTTCTCCAGCTCGCTCTCGTCAGCAGTCGTACTGTGGTCAAAACCTTTTTTATTTGACTGCAGTAAAATTTGTTTCCTTCGTGTTTCCAGGTAGTACAAAATTTACATATCGAGAAAACTCAACAATGAGGTAGTGGTGTTAAAAACAATTCACATGTCGAGCCAAATATATAAACTTTGGTGCCTAAGGGAATGATAATTCTCTTTCCAAACACTACTTTTGTTACGACTATGCTTTTTCCTTCAGTACATCACGCATAATACTCGGACCTTTCTCTGCTTGCTGAATCTCTCTCTCTCACATCGATAGGTAACTGAACTCAGACCTACACTTACCGCCATTCGAAATTTGGTTATGGTATGACATGAGTTCCAGTGGCATCTTGCATCTGCCATTGAACTTATTTTTAAGGCTACATTTGATTCCTTGTTCTCGTATTCTCGTACAGGGATCGCAGATTTCGGAGAAAAAACAATACCAATATTATTTTCCATTTTATAAAATTCGAATACTTCTGATCGATCTTACTTTGTCGTCACTCCCATGAAACGCTACTCTCATATCCCACAAAATTTTATAAATTTTTGTTGCTCGTGAGAGAAGAAATCTAGATGATACTAGTTCGTCTTAGAAGGCTAAGTTGAGAAGGAAAGAGTATGTTCTTGTATAAAGCATAAACTGATAGAAATTTCGAAGAAATTTTACTAAAACACATACTTTCTTCCTATCCTGACACGAATTGAACAAATAATTTTCAATAGACTTCCAGTCTTAAATACTTTTGTATCAGTATCCTAAAATCTTTTTTTGGTAATATTTTGACTATCTTTTTTTTAGTTATATCTAGTTTAGTCCTCCACAGCGAGCGAGATCTTTACTGATGGGGAACTTTCTGTGATCCGACAAGGTATTCGTGTGAACGTCTTTATGAAACGCAAAGGTTTGAACATGGCTGCGTGGTTCAGTGACCGTTTATAAAATAAAATTGAAACAAATGAGCCCTCGGTCACAATTTTTTAGCCTTATTAACCAGATGTCAACATTTCTAAGAGTGCATTCATCAGAATTTAGACATTTAAAGTGGTCTATAACATAATTACAAATTTGAGGGAAGAAAAAATTTTTTATCTAAAAACGTGTGAGTACTGACTAACAATACAAGACAGAGACAGTACCTACATGTCACGTATAAAACAAATAACATGCCAGAAGCCCTTTAGTCACAAAACATTTAAAAGGAATGTGTGAAGGCGAGCCTCTAAGGGCTGCTCATACCTGTACAGCCACAGGTTGCAACGGACTCCTCGGAGAGTCTTCCCAGAAATTTGTAATTATGTTGTAGACCACTTTAAACGTCTAAATTCTGATGAAGGCACTCTTAGAAGTGTGACCGAGGGCTTATTTGTTTCAATTGTCTTTATGAAAGCCTCTGTTAATTTGAATCAGTATTGCTGGAATGAGATTGAAATAATGTTCTCTTTATTCCAAAGTCAATGATTTACCATAGGTCAGTCGCATATAAATGTCACCATTAAGAACAACGACGTAAAATATAGATCATTATTTAGTGGTAGCCTATTGATGAAACCAGATCGCCAATAAATGTGACTAATATTTAAAAAACGTTCAAAGAAATAGACTCATAATTAGCTACAGCCGATGAGCCGTTTAGGTCAACTTTCAGTTGTACTTGTTGCTAGGGTAAATCTTTATTTAGGCAGTTCGATACTACTTTCCGTCTATTGACAATGTTTCATAATGGATCTTAGGTAGAAGGACAGTTTTCGTGGAAACAAATATCCCGAGCAACTCCAGATGCAAACTTATCGTTGTAAGTATCTAACGGAAATGTGAAGCGATGACATAACATTATGGTTCTCTAAGGTACTTAGAGCACGATGTAGTTTGTGGAGACAATTGGTCTGCTGCAACTCCTCCAGGATGCAACAAGTCGATATGAAATGTGTTGTTCGGTTTCATTCTAGATATGAATTAGAGGGCTAAATAGAAACTCTAAGAAATAAAATGTCACAATTTCTGCTTACAAGTAAATAAAAATGGTTCAAGTGGCCCTGAGCACTATGGGACTTAACTTCTGAGGTCATCAGTCCCCTAGAACTTAGAACTACTTAAACCTAACTAACCTAAGGACATCACACACATCCATGCCCGATGCAAGATTCGAACCTGCGGCCGTAGTGGTCGCGCGGTCCCAGACTGTAGCGCCTAGAACCGCTCGGCCACTCAGGACGGCTACAAATTAATAATTGTTATATCGTACAGAAGTGGCGGGACAGGCTTTCTACACTCGGTGAGAACCCCGCGAGGTGGCTGGAAATCGACCATCTGATAAAATGCTATGATGAGCAGCAAAACAGGTTTGGAACACATTCAAGGGCAATTTCCATAGGTATCTCGACTAGCTATATTCTTCCTAGCCGTTTCTATCTAAAAGTAATTCTTAAAACTCAAGAAAAATCTTTTTCAAAATTTGTAGTTGAAATTATAGCTCTTGAGTGACAGCAATGATACGTTCTGTCAATTACACTACTTTAATGGAGATCAGAAATAACAATCTTGTCCCCGTGTCACATAAAGTGTCGAAAACTGATGAGCCAAAAAAACGAGAATTAAATTCTTAGAAGAAATCGTCACAATACACAAAAATATAAAACAGAAACATCTTTTCAAGATAGTGACGCAGTTTTTTTCTGTATATTTTTGTAGTAAACGAAATTTGGAGAGAACGCCACCGACGAACGAAATAAAATTTCATTTTTATTTTTAAATACGGTTCTTACATTTTATGTGGAACTTTACTGGAAAGAAGTCTATTTAAACATCAAAAGCAGTATTGTTACCTGGTCGACAATAGAGGGGACAAGGTGGAGGAGCAGCGAGTCCATCATTCGGGCAGCGGGTTGTCGCGCGATGTGGAAGGCGCCGCTACGTGCTGGCTACTGTGCGACAGCGGGCAGCGGTGGCCGGTCGAGAAACAAGAAACACAGGGTGGCGAAACGATGCGCCACTCTGCGTCACCACAAACCGTGGCCTTCCATCCAACCACTGCCACACTCTTATAAACACCCGCACTCTGCTTTTCACCAGACTTGCCCCTCTCCCCCGCAGTCAGCACTCTGTTGCTCTAAATAACAGTTCTCTAACGCAGCAACACAGAGAATAATTGTCGTTTACTAAACAGGAAACGAAGCTCAAGACGAAAATCAAATGGGGGACGTAACTATCAACTCGGAGTAACTTCCAGAGTTTAAAAATAATTGTTTTAATGGTAAACAACTGCAAGTGTACAATCAAGTTTACCAAAGCCAAGGGCAAAATCGTCTTTAGTACAATGATTTTAGGCCTATTCGTTATGAAGAACAACGCATTCAGATTTTGGCATGTCCTGTTCGACTATAAAGTTAAGTATAGCAACATTTGATTTATACCACTTTCTAGTGGCCTTTATGCCATGCCATGACGTTCTGGGTGCTTTCCTTGATATTCAGGCAAGTCTCCACACCATCCTACTTTGTTTCTGTTCTACACGGAGGAAGCCAGGAATATATTCGTTCATAATTCCTGGAGAAGGAGGAAACAAGAAGAACTTTAGAGACTAATCGTTAGCTACTCTCGGGGAAAACAGATGAAAGACTTAACACTAGGGTTCTTTAACGAGCCATACTGACATTCGCCAGCAGCAATAATTTTCCGTCGTTTACTTAACAAACCACGGAAAACAAACTGTAACTGCACATTTCCTGGATGCAGTACCAGTGATTAATTATCTCAACACGACGACAATTTCAGACGTCACTTTCACTGCGATGGTTTGATAACGCATTCAAAGAAAACTGCATATTTCGAAGACTGAAAAACAACGAGTAGAATAAAAATACACGTGAGCTTAGGGGTTCTAGAACTGAGTAGCCGGGACGCTGCAGAATCAGCGATCAAGATAAATATACCGAGAAGACAATATGGACAAAGTGAAACAGTTTAATAAGAAAAATGCGAAGAGTAGAAGACTAAGTTATTACATTTTACTCAATAGCGTCAGCACTAATTATAGAGTTTAAGAAGACCAATAATTATTTAATGTTTACGAAAGCTTAAGTTCTAGTGTCGCATGAAATAGAGAAGAGAATGAAAGAAATTAACGTCGTGGAATTTTATATATATACGTATGCCACACTCACCTATAAAGCCTGCTAGATCGGACTGTCTGTGCAGCAATGACTAAACAGGGTAATGCTGATACGAATGCTTTCTTGTCTGCAAAATACGTCGCTAGAAGTTGCTTATCATTTTGTAAATGATGCAACGCACATTGATGAATAAAAGCCGGTGGTGTAGATATGTTTCTGTTTGGTTCCACACATGCTTTCTCCTGCTGCTATTTTGTCCTGCAGCTGCTCGATTTTTAGATGCACAAATTGTTTTGTGGATATTTAGTGTCATTCAACCCCTACTATTTATTTGAGCAAACTTGTTTGATAATACATTTATTCAAGCTTACCAGCTCAAATTCTAACGAAAAATATTCTATTAATTTCTGTGTAAGTGTAAATCCGCGTGATACATATTTGTATTGTCGAGACAATGGCAGCCGTTGAATCTGCAAGGAGACAAGTATAAGGATGAGAACATGAGTAATAATGAAATCAACAGTAACAGAGAATCGTAAAAATATCCGCCAAGAGGCCATGAAATGCATCGAAAGTTAGCAATAGCTCATTATTTTTCCTTTCCCCACAAATTAAATAGCAAAGAGAAATCGTAATTAACAAAAATTATTACAATCAACTTTTCTGTTTCATATTGAAACATATAATTTACTATCATTCATTGTATCTTTATGTTTCGCAAGGCTGTTGACGTTTGTTCGTTCCTGTGTGTCTTCAAAGCTATGGTGGGTAAGACTACTGGTCGAAATCAGTTGGTGACGACACATGCTCTAAAGTATAGCCACCATTAAATAGTATTCCTAGGACTTTTCTAAGCATGAAAACTTGAACGATCAAACAAAGCCATGGTCGTTCGGACAGCCCTTGTGTCTTGTGCGACAAGTTAAAAGGAGAACTAGCTATGTTGATACCTCTATGTTAACCCTTTAACTACAAATTATTTTCTTTTTGAAAATTTTTTCCTTTATTACTATTGCTTTATACACAAATAGTAAGTCACCCCTTTTCCGGTTTTGCAGCCAAATCTTTTGATAATTTTGTCATTTTAGTCAAGCCCCCAAATGGAGATTTGTGCCCATTGTAGCCACGATAATTATATCGACATGAAAATCTGTGTTACTATAGTAATCAACATTCACCAGCAATCGAGAAAAAATCACGATGAGCAAAATATGCCTCGAAATGTAACGTCTGAATTGACTTCAAAATTCACGCACTTGTCGTAGGAAGAGGTGAGAGGAGGTTGAAAAGAGAAAGCGTCCTCAACATAAAGCACGCACGTAATCACTTTAAGTTCGCTGCTACACACGAAGCAGAGAACATTCTGTTTTTGTCCTAGATACACAGATAGCGTTATTGGGCCTGTTACAGTATGTAATCCCCAAATGGAAGTCACGGCAGCTAATGGGTTAATACGATCACTCTAGCAAACTATTGCACTTTGAGGAACCAATATTAATATTAGCTTCTTTCTATAAAAGTAAGTAAGTTAAAGCTATCTCAGTACTAAGGCTGATTTAAACTTCAAAATACCTTTTACTAAACTTGGATCTACTGGGGTCGGCACACTGGACGGTTCAAACCCGTGTCCGGCCATCCTGATTTAGGTTTTCTGTTATTTCTCTAAATCACTTTAGGCAAATGCCCCGATGGTTCCTCTGAAAGGACACGACCGATTTCCTTCCCGATCCTTCCCTAATCCGATGGGACCGATGATCTCGCTGATCAAATCAACCAGCTAACCAACTAGAGCCGGTACGCCTCTGGCTTCCTCCGACCTTTGAACTACCATACCCAGCCAGTTAGTGTTGAACATGTAGTTTACCGCGGATTCCGAATCGCGAAGAACTTGATACTTTTTACCTGTACAAATCATTGCCAGAGGTGAAACAAATCACACGTGCTAGAAAGAACTTGAACGCCAAGCGGGGAACAAAGGTAGATTTGTAATCTGATGCGCCGCGCGCGGTAGCCGGGCGGTCTGGGGCGTCTTGTCACGGTCCGCGCGGCTCCCCCCGTCGGAAGTTCGAGTCCTCCCTCGGGCAAGGGCGTGTGTGTCATCCTTAACGTAATTTAGTTTAAGTAGTGTGCAAGCTTAGGGACCGATGACCTCAGGCGTTTGGTCCCATAAGACCTTACCACAAATTTCCAATTTCCAATAATCTGATACTATTCGACTCCGTCAACGAGCCGCACGCTACACAAGTACCCAATTAAATTACGAAACATCAGTTTCCAGAAACCCAAATTTTTGCACCCGTTCATATGGAGGCCACCGGAGACTGAGCATCAGTAGAGATAGAAAAGGGTGTGGGAGGGAATTAGACGGAGCTGAATGACCGTTATGATTCATGGAAACAGTAGAAAATTCCAGTCACGATTGTTCGATGGTAATGTGCGATACGCTCCTCTAAAATACGAGATACGTTCTCGCAGTATCCTTTCTTACCGACAGAATAAGTAGACGAGATACTGAAATTTTACCGTTGCGTCATTGTGTTGTTGAAATTATTTATGCAATTTACTTTGTGATGTTAGTTTTCCACTGGGCATTACTATAAGTATTTTAGAAATTTATGAATAATTCTGAATTAATTCAGATATATTATTATGTAAGTCACTATGGAGTCCATATGTCAATATGGAGTTCAACACACACAGTTTCCTCTGAAATAGTCGTTGTGCACTGATGTGCTGAACATTGCCTGGCACTGAAACAGCTGTCCACAGAAGCTATGAGGTTACGTCACTCTCTAGATTTGTATTCTCTCAGTACTTCTTGTTTATCTTTGTTAAGGACTCTTTTTCTTTCTTACCCACAGCTCAAAATGAGTTGAAAATTCGAATTTCTACTTTTTTCACAATTTCTACCCAACGTTCGGACTGGAGTTTGATTAGGAATATCTGAATTTATCGTTTTGTTATCAACGAGTTTATTTGACGGTGCCGTTGTTAGAAGTGGTCAAGTCTGAGTACGAAAACAGGGCGTCGTGTTGTCCGAGGAATTCACCTGACGACTGCCCGCAAAGATTTAGGGGGCTCTTGGAGAATCTAAATCATGACCCCTGTCCCTGACGAACATGAGTTATGCGTAGTAACACTAGTTCGTCAACGAAATGATACCCGGAGCTCGACCATTGCATCAAATTATGACAGTTAGTCCGAAGCAGACTGTGGTTTACAAAAGAGCTTCAGTATAACACCTCAGTTGCTTGGACAGATTTTTATAACATTTTGATAGTCAAAAGTTGTGACCACAGTTGCTGATGGTGTAGAGCACAGAGGTGACCGTACGCAGCTCTCAAGTACTGCAGTAAGCTAGTGAAGCGGTGGAGTAATGTTACTCATACTGAAAAGCTTTGGGTTAAGATTCTGAGCCATTCATCTTGGTTTTCATAGTGCATAGTTCTCCTAAATTTTTGCAACGGTGACTTTCTTCTACAGGGCAGTAACCGAGAGTCAACTCAGACAAAGTGACCAAGTATCCTTGAAGTTATTGAACCGGGAAATATCTGTTATGACATTGACATTCTTAAGGGAGGGGATACCTAGGAGCTTCTCAGTGCAAATATGCTTCTAATTTTATATCTCCAGGACGACTGCTTCCAGTGATGGATTCATCTTAAAGCTAAACCTCGTTTACTCTGTAGATAAATACATAAAGAGGAACCAGATTTCGATAAACGGTGTTAGGTAGCCAAAATGAAACCTATTATTTTTGTACTGTGTTTTATAAATCTGTGCTACTATGTTGTCTTAAACGATATCAAGTTATTTCCGTTCATTATCGAATGGTTTTACTAATGCTGATCCTAAACTGAAGAATGATTTTTCCTTCGTCGGGTATTACAGTCATGACGAAACTTTCTGAAAGAAATTTGCGCCATTTGACTGTAAATTACTATCCATTTGCTTCACACAATCGTGATTTCGGCTTTATAGCTATTTTCAAGTGCAAGCTGAAATATCACAAAATGACCGACATACCTATATTGCATGACATCGTCGAAGTAACATATATGAGCTCTTAAAAACAGTCGTCGTATTACAGGATATGCGTACATATCAAAGATACATAATAAAGCTGGCATTGAGCACAGCGAACAAACATTAACAATCTGTAATGAGTATTTGAGAGCCAATACATTGCTATGACCTGAATTCATCACGTCCATACATCACAGAGTTGATTTATGAATGCAGGTCACAGCAGTACATTTTCTGTCAAACACTCCTCGCAATTTGTTAATGTTTATTCGCTGTGAACAATGCCATGCTTATTATGTATCTTTGATGTGCACTCATATCCTGTAATAGGACGACTAGTTTATAAGACCAGATATATGAATCATCGACGATAACTTGTCATCCTGGCATGTCGGACATTATGTAATATTTCAACTTGTACTTGAGAAGTGCTATAAAGCCGGTATCATGATTGTGTGGAATCAATGAACTGTAATTTACAGTCAAATGGCGCAAGGTTCTTAAAAAAAAAGTGAACTGAAGAAGTTGTTTGTTTACAGGCCAACGGAGCGCAAAGATGAAGACGTGACTTACAATGTGGATGAGCAGGGTTCAGTTGCTCATCCGGTTATGTTGACTGAGATTTTTCTAAATAATTTTTCTGCTGAATAAAGGAATAGTCCCATCAACAAGGCACGTTCCTACTAAGATTGTGTAGTGGCTCTATGACATCCATGTCTACACGTTCGTAAAACTTTATCTACAATTATCCTGCTTACTACGAAGTTTAATGAATTGTTTAAAATGACGAAATGGGATGGACGTATGGAAGGTTGTTTGAAATATCTTAAATCTCCAACTTATTTTTGATGACTGAAAATTAATTATCACTGCAATAATCATCCTAATGAAGTTTATTATTCCCGTTTAGAAAAGATATTTAATATTATTAAGGTGGACAATATTTACCTTGCATTCGACTTGCGATTTCTGTGTGTATGGAATCTCTGAAGCGAACGATGGGTTACGCGTGAGAGCACGCGCGTCTGTGTGTGTGTGTGTGTGTGTGTGTATTAGCTAACAATTAATAGAACGCCTTTTCTGGCTGCAATATTGACAAAAACGACACGGGACGAGAAATTCTACACGCTCAGATGTCGGAAAATGAATGTAAATACATTGTTTCCCATTGGAAGATAGGATAAGACCTTTTCGAAACGTGTCGTTGATGAAAAACGGCGAGAATAAAAAAATTACCGGCTAAAGTATTTCTGATTGATCAAACATATGACACAGTCGCAGTCTTTCGCCAGTGTTTCATAGACATCAAGGATAACGAAGTAAATTACCCAACAAGTTCGCAGAATTCAGTTGTATCAGTTTCTAGCGGATCAGGGAGAGGAATGGTGATCATTGTCGTCCTCTGGTCATTACAGTTCCGAGTACTGAGCAGATGCCAGTCATGACCAATATAAAGCAATCACACCCAGGATTCCTCTAATGCTACCTTGGGCGAGCATGAGAAGCTGAAACAGGGTGATCACAAGGAAATTCGAACCCTGCTATTCTGGAATATAGCTCCTGTGCACGAAGTATTCCGCCACCTCAATCGGCTCCCCGACAAATCAATTTTGTGAAGTGTCTTTCCTATTGAAACAATTTGAACCTGCTATTTCCATTCATTAGGATGGAGTAAAAAGTAAAGTAGTCACCAATCCGAAGATTGTTTTATGGTTCAAATGGCTCTAAGCACTATGGGACATAACATCTGAGGTCATCAGCTCCCTAGTCTTAGAACTACTTAAACCTAACTAACCTAAGGACATCACACACATCCATGCCCGATGCAGGATTCGAACCTGCGACCGTAGCAGCCGCATGGTTCCGGACTGAAGCGCCTAGAACCGCCCGGCCACAACGGCCGGCGAAGATTGTTTTAAACACCACAGTGCCTTATTGGGCAAGGTCCTGTTGAAGGTTACGTCCTCCGACTTTTGAAACTGACCTACCCTGCTAGTTACAGGGGGACCTACAGTTCAACGCGGATTTCGAACCACGGTGCAACTAGGCATTTTTCACATCAATATACATTGCCAGAGGTGGCTAAAGTGATAAGTGATAGATAAATCCTAGGATGGAGCAACGGAACATATATGTGATTAATCTCTCTCCGTTGTCATCAAACGTGAAATCCCAAGCAATGAATAAAAAAATTTAAAAAAATGATTTCATTGCCTTTAGGACACAGGGAAAATCGCCCGCTGGTAGAGGTGAAAGATCGCGGCTAGTTGCAGGTGGAGCGGTAGGCAAAAGCCGGGATCGTCGTGTGGGCGGATTAGCGCGTGGCTACTCACCGGGCGGCGCGAGGTGTCCGCGGGGCCGGCACGCAGCTTAATGCGCACAGCCGCCAGCCAACAGCCACGGCGCCGGCCGGCGTCGGCTCACAGGGAGGGGAGGTGCATTTCACCGCGCTGTTGGGAAACCGCATCACAGCCTTCTGCTGCTACCCTTTCTGCCCAAATTTAGGACACCACTTTCTCCCACAGGCCACCGCGGGGTGACTGCTCCGCTTCCCACACCAAAACCGGCTGCCTGTTTTGATGATAACCTATGCTCTGCGAGTACAACAATGAGATGTATTTGTAGAGGTTCACCTTGCAAAATTCGTATATTTATCTTCTTATGGCGCAAACATGCTTCGACGCGGTAGAGGACATATCCTCAGGCATCCAGGAATCGTCAATTTGGTATGGAGCTAAGTGCTAGGAACAAAAACCAGGTTCAAACGGACGTAGGTTGCAGTGGTTATGCAGAAATAGCCGGCCGGTGTGGCCGTGCGGTTCTAGGCGTTACAGTCTGGAACCTCGTGACCGCTACGGCCGCAGGTTCGAATCCTGCCTCGGGCATGGATGTGTGTGATGTCCTTAGGTTAGTTAGGTTTAAGTAGTTCTAAGTTCTAGGGGACTGATGACCACAGATGTTAAGTCCTATAGTGCTCAGAACCATTTGAACCATGCAGAAATAAAGAGGTCTGCACAGGACAGACTAGCTTGGAGAACTGCGTCAAACTGCATCAAATGAATTCGCAACTGCGAATAAGGACTACCATCAGTTGTACAATGGAATGACGACAATGCTAACTTGTGCCGGACGGGGACTCAAACCCGGGTTTCCCACTAATCGCTAACGGTCGCCTTATCGTTTGGTTATCCGTGCATGACTCACGGCCAGACCGGATGCATGCATGCATGTCCAAATGAACTTTGCATCGTAATCAGAACAACACGGGCACTGCAATATCGTATTTATCTGCCGATACCGGGCAAGCGACTTTGAAGTACAACGTTTGGGTGTACGGGATTAAACATAATGGATATACGAGTACAGGCCGTAGACGCATGGCTGACGACGTATGGAAGTTTGGGTCTTGCCGTAAATCGTGCACGGATAGCCAAGTAGTAAGGGGATAGCTCGCGATAAGCGGTATATACGGTTTCATTTTCATTGTCGTCATTCCATTCTACAGCTGATGATAATCCTTATATGCAGCTGCGAATTCATTTGAAGTGTTTCGTAACGTCTGTGGTCGCCGCAGTGTCTGTTCTTTTGGACGTGCATGCATGTGCAAAGGAACTTTGCATCGTACTTAGAGTAACACAGGCACTGCAATATCGTATGCATCAAACTAGTCTTCGGACTAAAGACCACAACAACAACAGTTTCATCTTCAGCGGGCGCCCATTCGTTTAAAAGTCTGAATACGTTCCGGCAATTGCGCGTGAGATGAAACCATATATATTTTGGCTTTATACTAAAATACCGCGTTTTCATCAGTCTTGCTTTTTTTAGGTAGTTACAATGATAACAGGAAAATATTTTCATGCTACAATTCCTAATAAATCAAATATAGTGTATTATTTTCACTAAAGGCTTTAGCTAAACTTTCAAATTTGCAGTCGACGTAGAAGTATCAAATCATCACATACAAGAAAACATTGATACAAATTTTTGATAATTTTAAATTTCTATTATGAGTGTAAGATTTAAAACTGACCTAAACTCCATCATCATTATGACATTAAGGACTCCATGAATTTTCGTATTAAACGCTGTAATATCCGAAAACCTGAGGACTATCCCAGCACTGTAATTGTCAAACAATTTGAGATAGTTCAAATAACAGTACTTCAGTGTCAAGCCAAAATACGACTTCATGTATTAGAGGCTGGCGGAATGGATTTTATGAGGAGGTCAGTAAAAATTCCCGAGAGAGATGGCGCAGTGTCTAAGACACAGCAAATATATTCCTGATCAGCGGGTTTAAATGAACCTGGACCATAGTCATTTAGTTGTGATTTCTTTAAACTGTTTGACGTGAATGCCGGAATATTTCCTTCAACAAGATTGCTATCTATTTCCTCCCCAATTCTCGTAAGCTAGAGGTCTAGCTCAAACGACCTTAATGTTGACTATGCGTTGAATCCTTTTTCTTGTTCGCAATAAACGTACCGTGTTGCTGCAAAGCTTCCGACTAAGATTTGAAAATATGAATTTCATTCCTTATGTTTCTTAATTCTGATGGGAGACTATTGAAAATCGAACCTGCTGAACAGCATACTCCATTCTGTACAATAACTAAGGGACGTTTATCCAAGTGCTAATCATGTAAATTTCAACCTACAAGACGTTCGTGGACATAAAATTCAGACAGCTGTAACAATACCTTGATAACTAAGAACATTCTTCGAGAATGTACAAAATTTACCCAAAATATGATACCAAAGAACACAATAGAACGAACATGAATGTAAACTAAGTACACAGTCACTTGTGTATCAGCATCAGTGACTGATAGAGATCACAATCATGGTGAAAACAGCAGTGAAAGTTTCAGAATATGAAACCCACAGGTAGGGCTGGCATCTACATTAAGTCCCAGATTTTAAAAATACTCTGACTGTTTCTTGATTTTGTTTCACTGAAATGACGCATTTACAAGAGTACCGTATCTGAAAGTAAATGTGCTTCGTTTTACTGTAGGAAAGCAACAGTTTCCCGTATGCCATGAGCTAAAGTTACCCACACACACTTTGCTAGGTCATTTGTTTACATTACACATATTATGCAATAATCTCGTTTCGTCTCCAACAATATATTAAAAAAATTCTATTAAGAAGACCAGAGCCGAGAACATATCTCTATAATATACACCCACATAACACCATCTCCGTTAGATTTTGATTTGCACTTTCTCTGTGGGCATCTGAGAATAAGTATACTCTTCGTTTTTTCTGCATAGTTCAGAACCATACTTGACCTTCCCTCGTAATTCCATGAAGTTCTGAAATATATAGGAGTCTACAATAGCCAATACCATCAAATACAGTTATTTTTTATGCATAAGAGCCGTTTTTCAATTATTAAAAGGCATTTGCATAATCATCAATTGAATCTGTATCCAGCGTCCGTGTCACAGAAAATAAGCAGATCGGATGGTTGCGCATCTCTTCGCCTCCATAGTTAGTTTCACTTTCGGTGCTGATAAGACAGATATACCGAAAGAGTTGGATGGAAGAATGAGATAGTTTGTTACTCAATTTCATTTTCTTCGGGTCATTATAGCGATGTTTCTCTGTAATAGGCAACGTGCTAAAAGATTTGCTAATAGTATGTATTGTCTCGTGTAGGATGTTTTGAGATGAAAAGGATGTGGTCTACAATGATGACGAAACATCTTACAGACTTATTGTTTATTCTCAGTGGCTAAATGGCTCTGAGCACTATGGGACTTAACTTCTGAGGTCATCAGTCCCCTAGAACTTAGAACTACTTAAACCTAACTAACCTAATGACATCACACACATCCTTGCCCGAGGCAGGATTCGAACCTTCGACTGTAGCGGTCGCACAGTTCTAGACTGTAGCGCCTAGAACCGCTCGGCCCCCCCGGCCGGCTATTATCAGTGTTTTCCGTGATATAGATATCTGAAACTGTCAAGAATGGGAACGTTGTCTGTATAATGACATGCCAGATGAGGGCCTGAGCTTGTAGTAAATTAATGAAGGGACTGTGTTACATTCGAGCGGCTTCTAACTCAACCTTACCCACCATCCTCCACCAGGATATTACCACACCCTCTACACATTTGACAGTAAATAAGGATGGTTAGTATTTCTATTTTACTGTGGATTTCACTTTTCGACTTAAAGAACTACCGCCAAATACATAGAACTTTCTTTGCGTTTTGAATATTCTTGAGCTCGTTTAGAAAAGGGGTAGATCCTGAAGTCGCTAAATAACATAGCGCTGTCTACACGAGCTTCCCAGAAATTGATTTTGTTTTTCCCTGAACATTTCCAATTCATCGAAAATCGTGCTGAATATCTGCGTAGTTGAGTAATTCGCACTCTTATATGCCAGAGTCAGTTTAAACCACTCTTTTTCCCTGACTGAAATTGTGACACTGTGTTTGTCGTGAGTGTGCGAGTTATCATGCAAAAGAGTAAGTTAACTAAGCAGAGGATTGTATTTCCCAGAGCTAACATGTTGAATGTGCTTCAGCTATCGCTCCGTGATATCGCTAGGCGAAGGCCGTTGGCATTTACAGACATGCCTAGCAAACACCAGCGGCAGACTCTACAACAGAGGCGCTGTGCATCACGAAGAGGTTTACTATCGAAATTTTGACGGAGTACTTTCCGGAAAGAGTCGGAAAACATATTACTTCCCCACACATTTCGCGAAATGACCACGACGAGAAAATTCTGGTAATTAGAGTCAGTAAAGAGACTTACCGACAATCATTCTTCCCACACGCCATTTGCGAGAGGACTGGGTAATAGGGATCAGTTAGTGGTACTAGAAGTATGAACCACCATACACCGTCAGGTAGATTGCGGGATATTGATGTAGATGTAGGGAGTCTGTCCTTGAGGTAAGATTTGCAATTGATTAAGTCATTAGGATGGTAAAACATGATATGTATCTCTTCCTTCACGGTCTTACAACAAATTAGTTCGGAGACAACATTTTGTGGACGGTTCATATTGATGTCACAGTTATTCGTCATCTCAGATATATTTCCTCATAAAGTTTAGATATGAATTAACGAATTCAAAAATGCTTCCGGTTGCTACCATCTGTTGTTCCTGTTGGCATAAGGAAAAGAAATGTGGAACAAGGCGTTTACACACTTTTCGTCTGGCCTACTCCTCTGCAAGAATGATGTAAATGGTTTTGCTACACTCATATTTGATTGCTCATTGACAGTTCACGGCGCTATCCACCAATCTTTCAGTATAATCAGCGGTACAGAGAAGTTCATCCGTATCACTTGCCGAAGGGCATCCCGCTGTCTTGTCACTTTCTAGTGTCTGACAGGCGTCTTAGAATCAGTTGTGTATAAGTACATTTTACTGTGTCTTTCTTCACTGATACATTCTGCAGAGATTAATTTTTCCTGACGCACGGTTCCCGCACCGAAAGAAAATTTTACCGGAATGCATTACGCTACACCAAAGGCATTTTCAGTAATCACAGTAATCGCTATTTATGGAATAATTGTTCGTGCCTCAGGATGTATCCTATCAACCGAACCCTCCTTTTAGTCAAGATGTGCCTTAATTTCGTTTTATTTCCAGTTAGATACACTACGCGATCTACCCATCTGGTCTTCAGTATTCTTCTGTAAAACCATATTTCAAAAGCTTCTGTCTTGTCATTGTCTGAATTGCCTATCATCCAAGTCTCACTTCCATACAGGGTTACAGTCCAGACAAAAATCCTCAAAAACGATTTCCTAAGACTTAAATTTATATTAGGTGTTAATAATCTCCTCTGTTTCAGAAATGCTATTACCAGTCTACGTTTTATATCTTCTCTGCTTAGGCCACCAGCTATTCTGCTGCCGAATTAACAAAAGTCATCTACTATCTTTAGTGCCTTATTTCCAAATCTAATACCATCAGAATCATCTTATCTGATTCAATTAGATTCCATTACACTTGTTTTACTTCTGTTGATATGTATCTTATAATACCTTGTGAAGATACTATTAATTCCGCTCAACTGTTACTCCAAGCCCTCTACCGTCTTTGACAGAATCATGTCATAGGCAAATCTTTCCCTTTCAAAATTTGTTTTTGCTTCCCGTTCGTTATTACTTGCTCAACGTACAGATCATTGAAAAACATCAGGGCTAGACTGCAGCCCTATCTCAGTTCCTTCTCAGCTACTTGCGGTCGACGGGATGTTAAACACATATCGCGCGAGCGGTTCTAGGCGCTTCAGTCCGGAATCGCGCTGCTGCTACGGTCACAGGTTCGCATCCTGCCTCGGGCATGGATGTGTGTGATGTCCTTAGCTTAGCTAGGTTTAAGTAGTTCTACGTCTAGGGGACTAATAACCTCAGATGTTAAGTCTCATAGTGCTTAGAGCCATTTGAATTTTCTTATCCCGCTCTTTCTTACTACTGCTTCATGTCCTTCGACTCTTGTAGCTGAAGTGTGAGTGAATTATTCATAATAACTAAAACGGTTAACTAAAATACAGTAATTATGTACATGGTTAGCGTTTTTCAAGTATAGTCACTTAGAAATCTTACACATTCATTCACAGCATTTCTGAGCGGTTGACTGTCTCAACGCCGTTTGGCCGAAAAAACAAGGAAACCACAGCGTAAAATATTAAGACGTTATACATAATAAAGTAGCACATAAAACAGTATACACCTCCAATTACGTTGATTCCTTAAATATATTTGTAACCTATTTTCATCCAAACGAACAACGATGAAGGACTAACGAAACAAATACCTACGTGGTTTCGCAGCTTCATTAGTCACCGAGATACAGAGATCAACAGTTTATTTTCAAACAGAACTATGGTATTTTTTGCACCATAATAGAAGATGCGTATGAGGCAAATTCAGTAATATAACTATTTTTTAAGTGAAACAAGAAATGATGGCGTGAAACTAGATAGATTTACGAGTACATGATTTTTGTGCGTTTGGATGTTGCACAGCCCAGAAGTTAATGATACGCACCACGGAAACTGGCACCACCGAGGCAAGTGATATGTGATGTTTACTCCACACTCGACGGGAAACATCGTCGTCGAGACAAGAGATACTTTATTACAGTTGTGTTGGCCGGCCGAAGTGGCCGTGCGGTTCTAGGAGCTACAGTTTGGAACTGAGCGACCGCTCCGGTCGCAGGTTCGAATCCTGCCTCGGTCATGGATGTGTGTGACGTCCTTAGGTTAGTTAGGTTTAATTAGTTCTAAGTTCTAAGCGACTGATGACCTTAGAAGTTAAGTCGCATAGTGCTCAGAGCTATTTGAGCTACAGTTGTGTTGGTCTCTAACGGTCTCTACTGAAGTGCAGTAGTTTAGGTTTTTATGAGGAATACTGCAATTCCTTTGCAGTGTTTTGATTGTAAAACCCTTATTCTAATTGTTGATATTATATAAATAGTTTTCAAAAGTAGCATGCTCTTTAATCGTGAAGAATTGGTAGCTATGGTCTTAATTTGAGGCAAATGTCACCACGATGTACCAAGAGCAACGACACTGTCTGCAGAACTGTCCCCATGTATACGCTGTCCTTTCTTATCCCTAGATTACTAAACTATCGTAAAATTTAAGATTGCAGTTGGTACCAATCAGCGATTCCCGCCCATCTGGTATTGTCATTATAAGGTGTAAAACAGGGTATTTTGTACTTATTTTGTATGTGATATACCGTAAGAGACCCTATAGCTGCAATTAACTGGTGGATAAATTATGGTTAATATCATCATAATACTAGAAGGAACGTTCAAAGAAAACTATTCGACTGAGAAATTATACCAGAGAAAGAGCAGTTCTGGACTCGCATTCGGGAGGACGACGGTTCAATCCCGCGTCCGGCCATCCTGATTTAGGTTTTCCGTGATTTCCATAAATCGCTCCAAGCAAATGCTGGGATGTTTCCTTTCAAAGGGCACGGCCGACTTCCTTCCCTAATCCAATGAGACCGATGACCTCGCTGTCTGGTCTCTTCCCCCAAAACAACCCAACCCCAAAGAGCAGTTTTTCTGCAAGGGCTGCAATAAATCCGCATACTGGTTGTCGTCAAATAGAAGGAGAGATTTTTAGCTTCCAAAGAACCGTTCTATGTATCTTTCATTAGCAGAAGTATAGTCTGTTCGATATTTTCCTACATCAAGGGCTTCACGGGAGTCTTTCAACATCGTCTGCAGTACAGCAGATTAGTTTTGTGGACAAAACACTGTTTACTTATGAGGCCTATTTAATAAAGCATTGGAATGTAAATTTCCTACACATGTATTAGTGGTCAACAGAAAACCGACTTTGACTTCGTCAAGTATTCAACCAACGACAGTGGAGTGAGCAAGTTTAGTGCGGCTTAGTCGGGTAGCACGATGAAGGTTTATGCTGTTAGCGTGGGTGGTGACCCTGGACCCGCGTTATGCTATTAGGTTATAATAAAATGTTGTTGCTTATTATCTCTGAATAGTGCAAGATCGTTAGCCAATTAGTCAGGAAACAACAACAGCTCTCTCCACTCAATAAACAGACTTATAATCAAACAAGAGAAGCGAGTGTCATGCTCGTTACCTTCATTGAATAATAAGAGAATGATCTTTGAGTCTGGTCACTTTGCACAATTATAACACTGTCACAGTGAGAACAACAAGCTTAGGTCTACAACAGGCTGTCTTTATTATTAATGGATCGCCAAACCATATAAAAGTTGGAGAACAATGTAAAGGACCTTGTAATTTAAATCAAGTCTGAGAATAACAGATTTTTATTGGCTCTGATTATTCAACTCAATACACAAACAAGTAAAAGAAAGGAAAGTTTTCTAAAAATATGGATTGAATTCACACAAACTGATGCTAACACTGTGGAGAGCTATCAAATTACACGGAAGTCTACAGGGAGAAAAAGCAACATGTTTTCCTTATCTAGGCAACACGCAGATTCAACGTAAATGAGACAAAATCACAAATGTGCAATCAAATGGCCAATTTAAATTGCGTGCCAGAACAAGTACGTAGAGAGCTGCTCAAGTATGGATTAGGCTACTGTAGATGGCAGAACTTACATTTCCCTAAAATCAGCACCAGATGGCGACTGGGAGGCAAAATAAACCGTGGCTGGAACACGAATACCACGAAACTTACTTCTCTCTCAGCTCTCTAATTTCTAAAAGCTCTACATGGAGGACTGGATTGGATTGTTTTGGGGCAGGAGACCAAACAGCGAGGTCATCGGTCTCTTCGCATTAGGGAAGGACGGGGAAGGAAGTCGGCCGTGCCCTTTCAAAGGAACCATCCCGGCATTTGCCTGGAGCGATTTAGGGAAATCACGGAAAACCTACATCTGGATGGCCGGACGTGGGATTGAACCGTCGTCATTTCGAATGCGAGTCCAGTGTGCGCCACCTCGCTCTACATGGAGGGGATGATTCAATGCTGACGTCAATGTGGCAATAAGAATATCGCTTATTTCATGAAAAAGCATGGGAATTTGCTGAATGTTGTTTCCTGGCTAATTGGCTAACTATCTTGCCATATTCAGAGATAATAAGCAACAACATTTTATTGTAATGTAGTAGCATAACGCAGTTTCAGTGTCACCGCCGACGCAAACTGCTTAAAGTTTCAACGTGCTGCCCGACTAAGCCGCACTAAACTTGCTCACTACACATGGCAGAAACTTCTCATTCTTGGCACAGAAAATGCACATTAGCAAACACAAGGTTGGTGCTGGTCTAGAGCAGTGTCTCTACGATTGGTTGGCCTCTTCGGACCAAGCACGGTGGTGAGACGTCATACGTTGATTGGATGTCCAAAATTTTGGAGTGAAAGCAACTGTTTTTCTCACACTGGCCTGGCAGAGTTGCGGCAGATAGATATTTGATTTTGGTGCAGAAAAGGCAAAAATGTTATACTCAGTTATATCCATGATTGACCCCTGGCTTTGAGCTCACATTCCGGTCACATTGCATTACGAACGTCGAAATACTATCCCTTGCCGGAATCTTAGAAATTATTTAGTCTACGAATATTACATCTTAGCTGAAATGGGCGTGACACACGCTTATATTTAAAAGCAACCGTGCTTTTTCTAGCTTTTTCCGGTGACTGTCAACTTTAAAGACGCATAAAAATCAGACCGTAATTAGCAGAAAAATTTTCTTCGCACAGTTTAAAGATACAACCTTATTCTATTTACAGGGGGATTTTCCTTATTTTTTAATTACTCGTTTCATCGTTATAATGTCAATCGCAAGATGCTGCGATTGAGGTTACTGTTGTAGCTATTGCGGCGGAGAAGGCACTGGTGTTAACTTGAACTTTTGTTGGTTACATCATATGTCTTTAGTAATGAATATTCCTCATGTTTGTCAGTTAAAGGTCTGTAAAGCAATTGTGTTAGTAGCTGCAATACATGGGAGGCTGTGATGGAGCGTAGTTGTCGCACGAGTGCGCCGCCACTCTTATAAGGCGCCATAAGCGCCTGTCCATCAGGGAAGAACGGCAGTTTCGTACTCGCATTCCAGTACAGCACTGCCGTGTTCTGTTTTTGTTGCGAGTAGAGGGAAATGATATCGGCAATTGAAAATAAATGCTCGATATGCAAGCAGCTAACAATAAATGAAAACTTGAATAGCATATTTCAAGAGTAAATGGAAAAGTCGATTAGCCCGAATTAATTTTGCAGTATAGAATGACGACTGAAATAAAAGCTACCTTAATCGCTTTCGCTGCTGGCTGAGGTTACGCTGCTGCTATTGCAGTCGTCTGCTTGGATCAGCAACGGTTTTATTGCAATTTCAAGACAATGGGCTCTTTGTGCATAACTGTTTTGAAGTTTGTGTTCATGACTCACTGAATTCCTCCAGACACTTTGAGGAACTCATTCTATAGCGGAGCGACACAACTGTAAAGTATAATTTATTTTAAAATTCTTGTTCTCTTTTGTTACCTTATTCTTGACAAATGCTCAAATAAGATCAATGGCGCTCAGTCCGCAGTGCGGTACAGGCAACCACAGAAGTTTAATTTCCGTGTTCACTGATAGCAACATACTTTCCAAAAGGTATTCCTGCGCTTTGGAAATTTGTGGTAAGTTTCTATGGGACCAAACTGCTGAGGTCATCGGTCCCTAGGCTTACACACTACTTAATGTAACTTAAGCTACCTTACGCTAAGGACAACACACACACCCATGCCCAGGGAGGACTCGAACCTCCAACGGGGGGAAGCCGCGCGAACCGTGGCCAGGCAGGGACCAGAGACCGCGCGGCTAACCCGTGCGGCTGCGTCCTGAAGTGCGGTCGCGCGTGTTGCAGTAGGACGGCTTTAGTAAATTACTCATATGACGTTGCATTAGATGGAAGCTCTACACAATTGTTTTGCATCCATTCATTAATAGAGTTCTTTCTCCATTTCGTAGATGGATTTCGTGACACTGGGATTGACATCGTGTGAAATGGAGTCGGATCTAAAACAATCGCAGATCTGTTTGGCAAGTTTTCGAGAACGCTCCTAAACAATTCCTCGTAGTGTCTGGCATTCATTTCAGAATGATAATCTGCACCTCCTTTTTGCTCAATAAAATATATACCAGCATTTTGCACGAACCCATCTTTATTCCCAAAGTGGCACGTAATCCTTTTTTCAGAACCGGATTGTATTTGAATTCCTAATGTCAGTCATTCCACTCTTGAAAACTTCCACTGTGATATTCGTATACATTTTCTGATGCATAAGGCATTTATGTTCCTGTCAACGTGATCTACACTACACCAACTCTTATCAGTGTAATAAATACTCCATCCAGTGTTGGGCGTGTGTCTTATTTCCAGTAAGAACTCGTCTCTTTTTCCTGCTACTTGGTTATTTTTCTTCAGCACAGAATTTTGTTGATTTTTTTGTATCTGAAGCCCAATTTTCGAATAGTACGCCTAAGGTATCTCCCACTCATTTCAGGAAACTCTTACACTTCAATCTTCAACTTCTGCAACACGGCTGCCACTGATGAAAATTGTTTTCTCATATTAAAGTCGTGGATTTTTGTTCTTATGAGTCCCTCTGTAAACTCGTCCGATACAAACTTCTGTTTCTTGCCAGAATTCATTTTTAGTGATAAAAGGCATGAAGTTTCTCTATATTCTCTGGATATTCTCTTCACTGTACTTTCACTAATACCGAGATATTTAGAAGTTCTCTTTACTGGCTGTGATATGGAACTGCTCGCACCCTGTTCTTTTTTGACCTCAGAGAAAGCACGCGCACTGATCACCATAGACTTTTCACAACTTAGTTAACGATGCATGGTTTCAAACAAGTACAAGGCAAATAATTATGTTAGAAGCAGTGCCTCATACGAATGCACAACAACACATGGGAGCACGAGCGTTTCCTATCTGACGGGAAGCCGAGATGTAAACACTGCAACAATGAACAATGAAGTGGAAGCACTGTTCAGAGGTCCGGCGACCACACAGCGAATAGAAACGCAAAAGCAAATAAATTAAGGATGTGATATTAGCGCTTTATGTAGATTTATGCGCATAAAAACATAACAGCAGTGAAAGCTTGCTTGCATTTACAGTTTTCGTCTTTTTAATGTATATCACTGTTAGACGAATTGCAGCAATTTACGCGCACCTTAATTAGGACAAAACATCTTACTGGAAAGCAATGAAAATTCGTCTGGAAGCTGAGTATGATTGTATCTATAAACTGCGTCAAGGAAATGTTTCTCCTAATTGCGGTCTGACTTCTATAACTTCTCAAATTTGTCACACCTCAAAAAAGGGTCGAAAAAGAACACGCTTTCTCTGAAATATTATAAAGTATGCCATCCTCTTTTCAACTAAAATGTAATATTCATACACCACATAAAAGCAGACATTTCCACAATTTCGTCAAGATACAACACATCGATGTTCGTCATCCGACGTGATACGAATGTGAGCTCAAAGTCAGTGGTCAATCATTATGAAATGGAGAGGGCAGGTGCTGGCTGTGCCCACAAAAGGACGAAGCAGGATGCAACGTCACATCCGCCAAAACCACCTATCTCCCTGTCGAGGCTCGCCTCTCCTAAGGACATTCACTGACTACCTTCTGCCGACAACAGGACCCTGAGACCACAGAGCGCACCTTCACAGTGCAGAAGAAGTGAAGCCTTCCTCCCACGCCCACACGTCCAGTACTCTCGATCAAATATCCAATAAACATTGGCTGAAAATGAAACCATATCACTTAGCAGTATGTCATCAGCCATCACTTTGATGATGGTATATTGATAAGTATTTTAACCTTATTATTAGAAAATTAACATTTTAATTTCTCAAGCGGTTCTAGGCGCTTCAGTATGGAACAGCGCGACCGCTACGGTCGCAGGTTCGAATCCTGCATCCGGCATGGATGTGTGTGATGTCCTTAGGTTGGTTAGGTTTAAGTAGTTCTAAGTTCTAGGGGACTGATGACTTCAGATATTAAGTCCCATAGTGCTCAGAGCCATTTGAACCATTTTTTATTATCCGTCAATAGATGTGGTTCCAACATGATGGATGTGCTGCTCATAACTGTTCAGTAGCAAGAGGTGCATTAAACTGCTGATTTCTGAACTGGCGAGTGCCAATCCCATCCAGAAATTTCTGGCATGATCAGCTAATATGACGTTGCTACACTTCTCACAATGGGAGCATGTAAGACATTTCATCATCGATGAGGTTCTAAACACTGTGAAGGGTATTAAACAGTGATGTAACGACTGCTGTATGTAAATCAAGTATTCCCAACTATAATTTTCTTAGGAGCAATAACCTACATCTGTATTTGAAATATGTACTGCAAACCACCAGCTGCTCTACTGCAGCTTTATTCCTCTAGCGGTTTCGATTCACAAAACCATCATCACTGGAGGGAAAGCGGGACATTGGTAATTTACACATACATATCAGTTCAACGGTCCCTCGTTGTAAAGTTGCTTCTGTCTTGGCTCATAGAATATTTGCTAATCGTTACAGCAGCTTATGTAAGAAGATAAGGTTTTGATCGTGATATTCTAACACATGTTGCTGTAATGATTAGCAAATATGTGAGCCAAGTAAAAACACAAGTTTATAGTAAAGCATGTGTAGATCACCAACGTCCACCTTTCTTTACAGTGATGATGGTTTTGTAAACCGAAACCGGTAGAGGAATAAAGTTGTGGTTTGCAATGCATTATTTCAAGTACTTCAGATTTGTTGAGAGCACTGTGTTCAGTAATGACGCAGCATCTACAAGTGTGTTGTATTGCAAATGCATCTACCTTTGGGCATACTCTTTACAGAACTCAGCAAAAGCAATATAATGACATATAATGGTGCCTTCCTGATGTTCTGCTCACATTCTTTTGTTTCATTTACTTCCTGTATCGATATGCATGCGACAGCAATATGTTCCAAGCTGCCACGCATACAAACGGGATTCTTCTGGAGCCCATACCTCGGGTTCTATTGGTGACAGAAAGGTAGGGTCAAGTGTAAAGCGTTTTGGATAGCCCTTGAGTTAGGAACCATTTTTATACCCAACAAAATGGTTCAAATGGCTCTGAGCACTATGGGACTTAACTTCTGAGATCATCAGAAGCGGTCGCACGGTTCCACACTAAAGCGCCCAGAACCGCTCGGCCACACCGGCCGGCTGTAAGTTTTCGTCTGGTATATCTTTTATGAGTTTTATCCCCTGGTGCCCTTGATGTGGACAGTAAATAGGACCCAATGTTATTAGCTGATAAATGAATATTATCCCTTACTTTAATTTTATTTCCACCCTACTTCATTCATAATGACCATACTTTTTTATCTGATATTTGAAAACTGAGTGGCCTAACAGTCTCTATCCAACTGGAAAGTCTTCCTCTATCGAGGTTATGAAGTATGTTATCCGCTATTTCCGGGTCATTGCTTTTTAGAAATTCGTCATATTATTTCTCATTAGTTTTATTCCATCCTGGAATATGTTGCATCTGGAATCGCCTAGGGACTGTCTCCCTTGCTGTACTTATCAAGTAGCCTCTCAATTTTGTTTGCTTTTAGGGATTCCTAGATATTTGTCCACATTTTTAGTAAATAAATCCGACTTAGTTTTTCTAAAGTTTCAACTAGGTCGTGGAAAGGATGATGTGAGTGGGATACTTGTCCCTATTTCAATCAATATTGGACGGTGTTGGCTGTGGAGAAATTCTTGTAATATGAACCGTGAACTCTAAAGACGCAATTTATTCTCATTAGTTGTTACAAATCATAGATCACGATTATACTCCTGTCTCCAAGCTTCCAACACAAATGTTCTTTTATCCTTTGCATCAACCACCAAATACAAGCTATTGTCTTTTGTCCAGTTTACAACGGCTTCGCGATTTTCATCACTTTCCTTGCACTTCAGTTGAGGTGGTGACTTTAAAATATCCTAAATACGGAGCTGGTGATTTCTATATGTCAATTAGTATTATTTCTCCAGTTTCTACTAAAACTTCGAGGATGTCATTGAGATTAGACACAGAGCACAGATATGCATTTTTGATTGACGATCGTACGTATGTTGCCACTCCATAAGTACGGTGGTACGTTGCTCCTAGTAAGTTAAAGCCTGCTATTTTTCCTATCTGGTTCATTTCTTCTTCATTATCGGTATATGTTTCCTGAACAACAACAACATCGATGTTATATTTCGATAAATTCTTCTGTAAGACTTGACATTTTGAGTTACTTATGCCTTCAAGATCGATCTGACAGATCTTGATAAGAGGTCCAAAGTTTATAGCTGGAAGGCCATGAGACGAACCGTGTGAATCCTTGTCTTGTGACAAATTCATTTTAGCCAGATCTTTGAGGTTATCTGGTTGCCTCTTCTTCTTGGCTTTAGATATTTACCTCGAAGTGACTGTTCTTCAGCACCACCCAGAGGACACGTATGACTTAAGGAATGTCACGGACGCTGACAGTCATTGTCCTCCAATTGGGCTGAATGAGAGTACGAGAATGGGGGAGTGGGAGCGGATGGGTATGAGCAACTTACTGCGATGGGATAGTGGGTGTGAGCAAGTTACAGTTAGGGGAGCTTGTGGGAGTGAGAGGTGAGCTGCATCTTAAAATAGCGCGAATATGTTTGCATGCCAAAATTTTTGAGAACATTTTTAAACGTGCTGAGGAAGGTAGAATAAGGAAACTGTTTCCCCGCTTTTCAGTCAGTCTCTTCCAAACAGGAGCATTTATTCGCCTTTTTGTGTTCCAGTAGGAGCGTTTTTCGCTCGTTATGTAATGCACAGTATTTGCCTTTGTACAATTGAAACAGTGTGATGTGTAAATGTAAAAAAAATTAATTATTTGTTTTTCACGTAAAATAATAATTTTTATAAGAATATTACAGTAGTTATGTCACTAAAAAAGACTTCATTGCGTGAACAAGATGTCGTCATGGGTAACTGAATATTTTTTTAACACTGATGGAAGTAAAATTGTAAATTGTCTCACTCTTGAGGTCGGCTGAAGTACGTTAAATCTCCATCTACATGTATAATCTGCAAGACAACTTACAGTGGTAGCGTAGGGCACATCTAGTACCACTTTCTTTACCCCCATTTCCTGTTCTGGTCACAAACGGCGCATCGTATGAACGGCTGTCGAGAAAGCTCCATATGGTATCTATTGTCTCAATAAACTTCTCCATGATAGACAATACCTCTCTTGTAGTGTCTGCCACTGGAGGTTACTGAGCATCTCTGTAAAGCTCTCGCCGCGATTAAACGATTCCGTGACGATACGCATCGTTCTACGTTGGATCTTCTCTATCTCTTCCATTAATCCTACTTAGTAACAGTCCAAGAGTCACGATAGATACTCAAAAACAGGTGGAGCGAGTGTTTTGTAAGATACTTCTTTCGTGGATGTATCATATTTCTGTAACTTACTCTCAATGAATCTCAGTCTG
This sequence comes from Schistocerca piceifrons, assembly GCF_021461385.2. Classification (NCBI taxonomy): domain Eukaryota; kingdom Metazoa; phylum Arthropoda; class Insecta; order Orthoptera; family Acrididae; genus Schistocerca; species Schistocerca piceifrons. Next base: position 416,618,012 of record NC_060149.1, on the reverse strand, counting down.
GCACCTGCTTATCCTACTACTTGTTTTATGTGGTCATTCCATTTGATGTTGCCCCTTCATTACTCCCTGGTGTTTTACGGTCGTTACTGTTTCCACTGAGATGTCGTCAATAGCGTTATCGAATAATGATAGATCTCTTCGCCTTTTATGCGCAGTATGTTAATTTATTTACTCTCTCGGTCAATTTCCAGTCCCTGCAGGTCTTCTTGCATTTCGGTACAGTCTTCTAGCGTTTCAGCATCCCTATATACAACAACGTCGTCCTTGGATATCCTTAAGAAGCCTCCAATGCTGTCCAATAGCTCATTAATATAATTGTTATAGCGGCCTATCTCCAAGGAAGCTCTGTGCACAATCACCAATCTGGTACGATACTCGATAAGCTAGGGTTTTGATCACGAAACAGAAGTGTAGAACTGTATCGAATGCCTTCCGATAGCTAGGAACACGTCATCAACCTGATGATCAAAGCTGCGATATTTTTGGCATGAAAGAGAGGTCTAACTCATTTAGAACGGGATATATTTGCATTACTGCATGGCTTTTCGTCGGACAGATACATTAGTTGCCCAGTTTAGACCTCCATACCTTTCCTCTACAATGTGTAATTTGATTCAAACACAGCAGAGTTCGTCAAAACCAGCAAAGTAGCACGGTTGGTAATATTATCGAACAATATGGTACTACATTGTTCAAATTTTTTCATGAAATACATCTTCCTTCCTGGTGTGACCGTTCGCTTTGCAAGTAGGCAGCTAACCAGTCGGTGTCCTCATGGAGCTGTTACCAATCAAATGATAAAGCCTGTGTAGCAAGCACAAGTTCATGGACAACCCCACCAACACCTGCATGAACCACAACTTACAGCAGTTTCTAGGCCCATCATTGTTATACACTGAAGCGCCAAAGAAAGTGGTATAGGCATACGTATTCAAATACATAGATATGTAAACAGACAGAATACGGTGCTGCGATCGGCTACACCTATATAAGACAACAAGTGGCTGGTGCAGTTGTGAGATCGACTTCTGTTGCTGCAGTGGCAGGTTACGAAGATTTAAGTGAGTTTGAACGTGGTGTTATAGTCGGCGCACAAGAGATGGGACACAGCATCTCCGACATAGCAAAGAAGTGGGGATTTTCCCGTACGACCATTTCACGAGTGTATCGTGAATATCAGGAATCCGGTAAAACATCAAATGTCCGACACCGCTGTAGCCGAAAAAAGATCATGCTACACTCCTGGAAATTGAAATAAGAACACCGTGAATTCATTGTCCCAGGAAGGGGAAACTTTATTGACACATTCCTGGGGTCAGATACATCACATGATCACACTGACAGAACCACAGGCACATAGACACAGGCAACAGAGCATGCACAATGTCGGCACTAGTACAGTGTATATCCACCTTTCGCAGCAATGCAGGCTGCTATTCTCCCATGGAGACGATCGTAGAGATGCTGGATGTAGTCCTGTGGAACGGCTTGCCATGCCATTTCCACCTGGCGCCTCAGTTGGACCAGCGTTCGTGCTGGACGTGCAGACCGCGTGAGACGACGCTTCATCCAGTCCCAAACATGCTCAATGGGGGACAGATCCGGAGATCTTGCTGGCCAGGGTAGTTGACTTACACCTTCTAGAGCACGTTGGGTGGCACGGGATACATGCGGACGTGCATTGTCCTGTTGGAACAGCAAGTTCCCTTGCCGGTCTAGGAATGGTAGAACGATGGGTTCGATGACGGTTTGGATGTACCGTGCACTATTCAGTGTCCCCTCGACGATCACCACTGGTGTACGGCCAGTGTAGGAGATCGCTCCCCACACCATGATGCCGGGTGTTGGCCCTGTGTGCCTCGGTCGTATGCAGTCCTGATTGTGGCGCTCACCTGCACGGCGCCAAACACGCATACGACCATCATTGGCACCAAGGCAGAAGCGACTCTCATCGCTGAAGACGACACGTCTCCATTCGTCCCTCCATTCACGCCTGTCGCGACACCACTGGAGGCGGGCTGCACGATCATCGATGTACTGTGGAGACCTCACGCCCCACGTGTTGAGCAATTCGGCGGTACGTCCACCCGGCCTCCCGCATGCCGACTATACGCCCTCGCTCAAAGTCCGTCAACTGCACATACGGTTCACGTCCACGCTGTCGCGGCATGCTACCAGTGTTAAAGACTGCGATGGAGCTCCGTATGCCACGGCAAACTGGCTGACACTGACGGCGGCGGTGCACAAATGCTGCGCAGCTAGCGCCATTCGACGGCCAACACCGCGGTTCCTGGTGTGTCCGCTGTGCCGTGCGTGTGATCATTGCTTGTACAGCCCTCTCGCAGTGTCCGGAGCAAGTATGGTGGGTCTGACACACCGGTGTCAATGTGTTCTTTTTTCCATTTCCAGGAGTGTATAACGGGATCAATGACGACTGAAGAGACTCGTTCAAAGTGACAGAAATGCAACCCTTCCGCAAATTGCTGCAGATTTCAATGCTGGGCCATCAACAAGTGTTAACGTGCGAACATCATTGATATGGGCTTTCGGAGTGAAAGGCCGACTCGTGTGCCCTTGATGACTACACGACACAAAGTTTCACGCCCAGCCTGGGCCCGTCTACATCCAGATCTACATCAACATCCATACTCCGTAAGCCACCTGACGGTGTGTGGCGTAGGGTACCTTGAGTGCCTGTATCGGTCTTCGCTTCTATTCCAGTCTCGTATTGTTCGTGGAAAGAAAGATTGTCGGTATGCGTCTGTGTCGGCTCTAATCTCGGGAGCGATATACTGCTTGACTCCTCGGAGAAGGTATGCTCTCGAAACTTCAACAAAAGCCTTTACCGAGCTGCTGAGCGTCTCTCTTGCAGAGTCTTCCACTGGAGTTTATCTATCATCTCCGTAACGCTTTCACTATTACTAAATGACCTTGTAATGAGGCGCGCTGCTCTCCGTTGGATCTTCTCTATCTCTTCTGTCAACCCTATCTGGTACGGATCCCACACCGGTGAGCAGTATTCAAGCAGTGGACGAACAAGTTCCTTTGTTTTCAGACGACATTTCCTTAGGATTCTTCCAATGAATCTCAGTCTAGCATCTGCTTTACCGACGATTAATTTTATATGGTCATTCCATTTTAAATCACTCCTAATGCCTACTCCCAGATAATGGAATTAACAGCTTCCAGCTGCTGACCTGCTATATAATAGCTAAATGATAAAGGATCTTTCTTTCTATGTATTCGCAGCATATTACACTTGTCTACATTGACATTCAATTGCCATTCCCTGCACTATGCGTCAATTCGTTGCAGATCCGGTGAGCAGTATTCAAGCAGTGGACGAACAAGTTCCATTGTTTTCAGACGACATTTCCTTAGGATTCTTCCAATGAATCTCAGTCTAGCATCTGCTTTACCGACGATTAATTTTATATGGTCATTCCATTTTAAATCACTCCTAATGCCTACTCCCAGATAATGGAATTAACAGCTTCCAGCTGCTGACCTGCTATATAATAGCTAAATGATAAAGGATCTTTCTTTCTTTGTATTCGCAGCATATTACACTTGTCTACATTGACATTCAATTGCCATTCCCTGCACTATGCGTCAATTCGTTGCAGATCCTACTGCATTTCAGTACAATTTTTCATTGTTACAACCTCCCGATATACTACAGCATCATCCGCAAGAAGCCTCAGTGAACTTCCGATGTTATCCACAAGGTCATTTATATATATTGTGAATAGCAATGGTCCTACGACACTCCCCTGCGGGACACCTGAAATCACTCTTACTTCGAAAGACTTCTCTCCATTGAGAAAGACATGCTGCGTTTTGTTATCTATGAACTCTTCAATTCAATCACACAATTGGTCTGATAGTCCGTATGCTCTTAAGTTTGTTCATTAAACGACTGTGGGGAACTGTATCGAACGCCTTGCGGAAGTCAAGAAACACGGCATCTACCTGTGAACCCGTGTCTATGGCCCTCTGAGTCTCGTGGACGAATAGCGCGAGCTGGGTTTCACACGATCTTCCTTTCCGAAACCCATGCTGATTCCTACAGAGTAGATTTATAGTCTCCAGAAAAGTCATTATACTCTAACATAATACGTGTTCCAAAATTCTACAACTGATCGACGTTAGAGATATAGGTCTATAGTTCTGCACATCTGTTCGACGTCCCTTCTTGAAAACGGGGATGACCTGTGTCCTTTTCCAATCTTTTGGAACGCTACGCTCTTCTAGAGACCTACGGTACACCGCTGCAAGAAGGGGGGCCAATTCCTTTACGTACTCTGTGTAAAATCGAACTGGTATCCCATCAGGTCCAGCGACCTTTCCTCTTTTGAGCGATTTTAATTGTTTTTCTATCCCTATGTCATCTATTTCGATATCTACCATTTTGTCATCTGTGCTACAATCTAGAGAAGGAACTACAGTGCAGTCTTCCTCTGTGAAACAGCTTTGGGAAAAGACATTTAGTACTTCGGCCTTTAATCTGTCATCATCTGTTTCAGTACCATTTTGGTCACAGAGTGTCTGGACATTTTGTTTTGATCCACCTACCGCTTTGACATAAGACCAAAATTTCTTAGGATTTTCTGCCAAGTCAGAACATAGAACTTTACTTTCGAATTCTTTGAACGCCTCTCGCATAGCCCTCCTCACACTACATTTCGATTCGTGTAATTTTTGTTTGTCTGCAAGGCTTTGGCTATGTTTATGTTTGCTGTGAAGTTCCCTTTGCTTCCGTAGCAGTTTTCTAACTCGGTTGTTGTACCACGGTGGCTCTTTTCCATCTCTTACTACCTTGCTTGGCACATACTCATTTAATGCATATTTTACGATGGTTTTGAACATTGTCCACTGATCCTCATCACTATCTGTACTTGAGATAAATCGACATTGGATTGTTCACGACAGGAAACATGTTGCCTGGTCGGACGAGTCTCGTTTCAAATTGTATCGAGCGGATAGACGTGTACGAGTATGGAGACAACCTCACACAGCCTAACAGTGACGTCATAGTGTTTCTGCCACTTTGGGTCATAAATTATACTAATTAAGATAAGAAATATGTACATATAGAAGAAGCCAAGTTTTGATAGTGATGTCATTGTTTTTAAAAGACAAATAATCCAAGAACACGTTAGTTACAGTGAAACGTTGCAACATAAAGACTTGGTACATAGCATGAGTGTATTTGTTTAAACCATGCAGTGCAGTAATTGTTAAACATGGAACCATAAGATATTGGTTCAAGGTGTTCGGAAATTCCTATTACAAACTTCTAAGACTTGTATAGGAGAGTGAGTACATAATAATTTGAATAGGAAGCCATGTTCGGATACGTACCGTTTCCGTTCTATAAGTGTTTCAGTTCACATGTTTAACCCGTCTACTTCAGCTGGAGAAATTGAAGTAGGCATTAAGCAGCACAGTTATTAGGTAAAAACACGAAATGAAAACTAATGAAACGTCCATTTATCACTTAAGCACATTTGTTTGTATTAACGCTTAAATATTGCATGTTTACATTATTCCAAAACAAAAAAGACCCAGTATGCTATATGTACATACCAGTACTGATGAATTACTACAGGGGCTCTATGTGACGACTACCGACGTTATTACAGGCATTCTACCTACGAAGCGTGTTCTGCTACACGCTCTCCATTCCATCATTCGGTTTCGTCACATATCGAAATTGTCCGGAACACTTAATGACGAATTACCTGTTTCTTTTTTTTTTCATTTCTAAAAACGCCGGCGACCTATCAGTTGTAATGACAAAATTGCGTGGTGAAGTTAAACGTTGCAGTTTCTGTTAGTAGCGCCGAGCGCCGATTACGTCAGCATATCCCCTCACACGTTTCCACCTACCGCAAAGACCAAGCTTGTCATTTAGACTTTTGTTCATCATTTCAGCAACTGTTTTTGAAGAATGCCGATATGAAGAAATAGCGCACTAGTGGCGTTAGAAATTGTTTTTTAACGTAACTGGTGTGCAATTTCTTAACATCGGAAATCTTGTTATTCAATTCGCACAGGCACCCCCAGTGCAATCGGACTTCTTCTTTGTGCCGCCTATGCTTTCTACACACATTCAAAAGTGTAGAAAGCTCAAAAAGTAGTAAGACTCTTTCACACAGTGAAAATAAAATTATATTCTATTACAATTTCAAATATTTACCGAAAATTGCGATAAAATGTAATACGTATAAAATAAAAATATCGGCACTCGATACTGCCTTCACGATATCGATATGGAAGGAAAATACACTACCGCTCATTAACTGCAATACATCCTGGTATTTCAGATTTACAACACAAATCAAACGTTATTTCTCACAAATATACAGGGTGAGTCACCTAACGTTACCGCTCGATATATTTCGTGAACCACATCAAATACTGACGAACCGATTCCACAGACCGAACGTGAGGAGAGGGGCTAGTGTAATTGTTTAATACAAACGATACAAAAATGCACGGAAGTATGTTTTTTAACACAAACCTACGTTTTTTTAAATGGAACCACGTTAGTTTTGTTAGCGCATCTGAACATATAAACAAATACGTAATCAGTGCCGTTTGTTGCCTTGTAAAATGTTAATTACATCCGGAGATATTGTTACCTAAAGTTGACACTTGAAACCTCCGACGTTCAGTTGCGTGTTGCAACAAACAGCTGCAACATACATCGCGTTTCTACAGAATGATCTGCCAACGTTGCTCGGAAATGTCCCACTGGAAATGCGTCGACGTATGTGGTATCAGCATGATGGTGCACCTGCACATTCCGCAATTAACACTAGGCTGACCCTTGACAGGATGTTCGACGGGCTTTCATAGGACGTGGAGGACGCATAAATTGACCAGCCCGTTTTCCTGATCTTACGCCTCTGGACTTCTTTCTGTGGGGTACGTTAAAGGAGAATGTGTACCGTGATGTGCCTACAACCCCAGAGGATATGAAACAACGTATTGTGGCAGCCTGCAGCGACATTACACCAGATGTACTGCGGTGTGTACGACATTCATTACGCCAGAGATTGCAATTGTGTGCAGCAAATGATGGCCACCACATTGAACATCTATTGGCCTGACATGTCGGGACACACTCTATCCCACTCCGTAATTGAAAACGGAAACCACGTGTGTACGTGTACCTCACCCCTCATGGTAATGTACATGTGCGTCAGTGAAAAAGACCAATAAAAAGGTGTTATCATGTGGACGTAATGTGCTGTTCCAGTCTCTTCTGTACCTAAGGCCCATCACCGTTCCCTTTGGATCCCTACGTAATTCGGTGCTCTCCGATACCCACGATCGAACAGCGGAGGAGTGGTACTCAAGCGTCAACTTTAGGTTACAATATCTCCGGATGTAATTAACATTTTACAATGCAACAAACGGCACTGATTACATATTTGTTTATATGTTCAGATGTGCTAACAAAACTAACGGGGTTCCATTTAAAAAAACGTAGGTTTGTGTTAAAAAACATACTTCTGTGCATTTTTTTATGGTTTATATTAACCAATTACCCTAGCCCCTCTCCTTACGTTCGGTCTGTGGAATCGATTCGTCAGTATTTGATGTGGTTTACGAAATATATCCAGCGGTAATGTTAGGTGACTCACCCTGTATAATACAATCACAATCATTATATTTTACTGTCATCAAAGTATCCTCCTTTGGATTTAATGACTGCCTCATAAACTCGAGGCATGCGGTCACTCAGTTTTTGTAGGTATCGTGAATCTACACTGTGTGATCAAAAGTATCCGGACACCCCTCAAAACCATACGTTTTTCATATCAGGTGCATTGTGTTGCCACCTACTGCCAAGTACTCCATATCAGCGATCTCAGTAGTCATTAGACATCGTGAGAGAGCAGAATGGGGCGCTTCGCGAAACTCACGGACTTCGAACGTGGTCAGGAGATTGCGAGTCGCTTCTAACATACGTATGTACGCGAGATTTCCACACTCCTAAACATTCATAGTTCCACTGTTTCCGATGTGATAGTGAAGTGGAAACGTGAAGGGACACGTACAGCGCAAAAGCGTACAGACCGACCTCGTCTGATGACTGACAGAGACCGCCGACAGTTGAAGAGGGTCGTAATATGTAATAGGAAGACATCTACCCAGACCATCACACAGGAATTCCGAACTGCATCAGGATCCACTGAAAGTGTTATGACAGTTAGGCGGGAGGTGAGAAAACTTGGATTTCATGGTGGAGCGGCTGCTCATGAGCCACACATCACGCCGGTAAATGCCAAACGACGCCTCGCTTGGTGTAAGGAGCGTAAGCATTAGACGACTGAACAATGGAAAAACGTTGTGTGGAGTGATGTATCACGGTACACAACGTGGCGATCCGATGGCAGGGTGTGAGTATGGCGAATGCCCGGTGAACGTCATCTACCAGCGTGTGTAGTGGCAACAGTAAAATTCGCAGGCGATGGTGTTATGGTGTGGTCGTGTTTCTAGTGGAGGGGGTTTGCACCCTTTGTTGTTTTGCGTGGCACTATCACAGCACAGCCCTACAATGATGTTTTAAGCACCTTCTTGCTTCCCCCTGTTGAAAAGCAATTCGGTGATGGCAATTGAATCTTTCATCACGATCGAGTACCTGTTCATAATCCACGGCCTGTGGCGGAGTGGTTACACGACAATAACATCTCTGTAATGGACTGGCCTGAACAGAGTCCTGACCTGAATCCTGTAGAATACCTTTGGGAATGGAAGCTGTCATCAGGGGTAAGGGTGGGCCAGCACCATACTGAATTCCAGAATTACCGATGGAGGGCGCCATGAGCTTGTAAGTAATTTTCAGCCAGGTGTCCGTATACCTTTAATGACATAGTGTATATGATTCCACACAACCTCAACAATATTCCAGAGATGTTACTTGCTGGATATATTAACTTCCCTGATACGTTTGTCGACTTCATCCCAGACCATTTCAAAGGGATTGTCATCGGGGCTTTGGGACGGCCATACCATATCATTCAGTACTTTCTGTTTTTTCTTTGATGCACTGTAGTTCGTACAGTATGCCGACCGATGTTTTGGTTCATTATCCTGTTGTAAGGTGGACCCTTTCCCTGTTAAGCGCAATCCACTTCGTATTGCATGATACTGAAGTATGCGGTGGTACTGCTTCTGATCCATACACCCTTCTATTTCCAGAATGTCGCCAACTATATCTCCGACAGAACATTCCAGAGCTATAATAGAACCTCCACCGTGTTTAACTGTAGGCAGAGCACACTGCTGGGCTACCTTTTCCTCTACAAACCGGCGAACAAATATTCTCCTTCTGGTTCCAAAAATCTCGAACTTCTATTCATCGGTGAATAACACCTTCGTCCACTCTTCCGATGTCCAATTACGATGTTTTCTAGCCAATTCAAGTCTTTCCTGTTTATTTTTGGTCCTTAGAAGGGGTTTTCTTGCTGTGACACATCCTTTCAAGCCGGATTCAATTAGTCTCCTTGTTTCTGTTGCAACAGATATTGTTGTCGTGTTCATTTACACCAATTCTGCACGAGTTTGGGGCGCTGTTTTGAATCTATTTCTCTTACTGGTAATTCTGATATATTTATCATCACTTTTAGTTGTTTTCAAAAAAAAATGATTCAAATGGCTCCAAGCACTATGGGACTTAACATCTGAGGTCATCAGTCTCCTAGACTTAGAACTACTTAAACCTAAGGACATCACACACATCCATGCCCGAGGCAGGATTCGAACCTGCGACCAGAGCAGCAGCGCGGTTCCGGACTGAAGCGCCTAGAACCGCTCGGCCACAGCGGCCTGCTTTTAGTTGTTTTACGAGGTCGTCCTGGTTATGGTGTGTCCGTATTGCTACCTGTCGTTTTGGCGAATAGATAAACCTGCTTGGATAAATGCTACAATTGCAGCACGTTTTTCTATGGATATCTCCACACGTGGAGCCATACTAGCGATGTGCACACTTCAATGTCACGAAGGAACGTGTCAGAAGCCGCACGTTAAATATCGGAGCAATGCTTACCGTTTGCTGCGGACGTGACGTCACTACAGGAAACAACACAGATGCTACAAATGCGGCGTCCGTCGGCAAATAGGTAAACAAACATATCATATAGGTACATAACGTTTATGTACACAACATTATGTTGTGACGTAACAAGACTGTTACGCCACACTGAAGTAGCCGAAAGAAAGGCACGCGTACACACACGCCGACTGGCGTCAAGTCTGGAACTAGATACGTTATGACTGCAATCAAGAAAATACGTAGCTTTGGAATATACTTAACTTTATTTACTCCTTGTGATACATCTCTCTTGACTATACAAATGAGACTCGTAAGATACATGCACTGTTACAATTGGCGTCTTGCTAGGTCGTAGCCATGGACTTAGCAGAAGGCTATTCTAACTGACTCTCGGCAATTGAGAGGAAGGCTTTGTCCGTATTGTCGCTAGCAATGTCGTCGTACAACTGGGGCGAGTGCTCGTCCGTCTCTCGAGACCTGCCTTGTGGTGGCGCTAGGTCTGCGATCACACAGTGGCGACACGCGGGTCCGACATGTACTAAATGGACCGCGGCCGATTTAAGCTACCACCTAGCAAGTGTGGTGTCTGGCGGTGACACCACACATTATTTGTTACATACTATTGTATCTCGGTGTCCACAAACAAAAATCATGACATGTGTACAACTGTTGCACTATTCCTTTGCTTCTTCAACAGTACGCACGGTATTAGACCTTATCTACAGAGAACTAGATGCCATTTATTGGGTGTATTGAAATTAATGAGCTATAGTGTATATCGCCGTTATATGTGGATAATTTCTGGTTAAAATATCGATATATCTATGTATCGATACTTTATCAACATCCCTATTCCATAAACCACCTGTAGCAGTCGCTGTGGCTTGCGCTGAACACGCATCCCGCGGGGGGTTCGTTCCTAACATTGTGTCACTGCCCTGGCCCGTCAGGCTTGGTTCACCACTCACTCACTTGAGATAAAGAGAAAATTACAGATAGAACAGCCAGCAGTAAAAGAAGGAATTAGTGTAGTGGTGGACAGCTTCATATGGCAATAATTAATTTTGTCCATTACATTTTTACTTAGCAACTGGCACTAAGTTCAGATAGTAATGATTACAGACAAAATTATGACTGGTATATGAGACGTGACAGTCTACATGTAGGCTGCCTCGTAGTTCTAGGATAAAAAATATTGGTTGGCAAATCTAGTTGGTCGTTTCGTTTCGTGATGTAGATAATTTGTCCACCAATTAAATTCAGTTATCAAGTGACTTATCTTAACTAACTTTTTGCGTCTAAATTTGATCAATTTTTAACTTTGTTTCTGGAAGGGTGACTTGTTTTCAATTACCCACCCAGTTAGGATTGCTCCACTGTGCGTCTAAATGTTATCAATTTTTAACTTTGTTTCTGGAAGGGTGACTTGTTTTTCATTACCCACCCAGTTAGGATTGCTCCACTGTGCTCTTCAGATTTTTTGAGCAGAATGATTGGTCACATACCAGGTGTGACGGCAACCACTCGCAGTTCCTAGGAACTATTGTTGAACTGATCGTCTAATGTCTTTCTTCCACTGCTGTAACGAGTGCTTTGGATTTTAAAGCATTCACACAAGGAAGCGTCCCCATCATAACGATGGCACGATCCTTTGCTGACGGAGTAATGTCCATAGAAATTGTTAAGAAATTAAGTTCTGTAAGGAACTATAATATTAAGATGACTTATGTTTGTTAAATTATAGCTAAACTCGAGGAAAGTATACCTCATATTAATAAATGTCAATTTTCATGGAATGTGATTCACTAGTCTTTTTCTTACGTGCTTTCTACTGCTCCTTTCCATCTCCCGTGATTAATGGTACTAACTGTCGTGCTTGAGAAATATCTTTTTTAAAATCTCAGTGAAACTCATTCCCTGATCAGTTGTACTGAATTCCTTTAGGCAGATTACATTGTGCATTTTAGATAAATTGTAGGGTCAGGTCTTATTATATTCTCTTACCGTCTTGAGACGACATCGCAGTCTGTAGAATTTACCAGTACAGACGCACTGCTTGCACTTGACTGCACAATAGCTCCACAATGTCCATTGGATGTGGAGAAAGATGTATCCCGTACCTGGAATAAAGCTTAAGATCAGCAATAAGGTTCAGTCTAATCAAAAGAATAACTGGCATCTTTTAAATGGCACGATTTTCTGATGAGATACAAATCTTTTCCGAAAATGAGCGAGTATGAGGCTATTTGCTAAATGTAGTGAACAATCTGCTGAGCACAGAACATAGATCTGGAGTGATCTATAAAGAGAAAAAAAAAAAAGGGTAGCAGGTTTGGGATTTGCAACAAATCTAACATAAAAGCTGGGGACTATGTGGAGGTCGACGTGCAAGAATCCTGCTACCTTAGAAGCAAATAGCGCATTGCCTAAGAACACAAGAAGCAGACTTGCACAGGCAAAGAAGGCATTCCTCGCCAAAAGAAGTCTGCTAGTATCATACATGGATCTCAGTTTAGGAAAGAAATTTCTGGAGCACTTTAACATGGCATGGAGGTGAATCATGGCCTGTGGGAAAACCAGGAAAAGAAAAGAATCGATGCTGAAAATTAAGTTGATTGATGAGGTAAGGAATGAGGAGAATCTCCGCAGAATCAGTGAGGAAAGGTATATGTGGAACTCACTAATTAGAAGAACGGAACTGTCCAAAGAGTCGAGATCGTTAACACACCGCTTCCTGTATGGGGAGAAACGAGCCTGACCTGGCTCGAATCCGTCTCGTGTATTAAAGACGAGGTCTGGTGACCCGGCCAGGCTGGATGTGGGTTTTAGGCGGTTTCCCACATCCAACTACGTAAATACCAGGCTGGTACTTACGCCTTGCCTCAGATACACGCTATGCAAACATTTAGGGAACGTTCTCTGACTTGAAAGTAAGATTTACTCTACAGGCAGACAGAGAGGTACACGAATTCCGTTCCAGGGGGAGAAGTGGCATCAGTTATGAGGCCATTGTGGCTGATCAGGTCCATCCCACGGTAGAATGGTTGTTCGCAAATTGTGACACTGTGTTCGAATGCGGCAGCGACCTGTTCACACAGCTCGCATCGTCCAGGACTGGTTTTGTGACGAAGAGGAGGAATTCTCTCACTTACCCTGGCCATCATAGCCATCAGGTCTCAATATTATTATGCCTTTGTGGGCTGCTATGCAGAGAAGAGTGCGTGATCGCTATTCACCTCCATCGTCTTTACCTGCACTTGCCACTATTCTTGCATAAGATTCATATGACAAAATACAAGACCAGCATTTATATATACCGAGACGACTGAAAACTGTTTCGAATGCCAACTGTTTTTCGACATCGTATCAGACATGGAAGTGTTGTGTTTTTGGTGTTTCCATATTCTTTCCACCTCCTGTACGTAGAGGACAAAAACTGTAGGAGAAGGAAGGAATTGAGATGTGCACAAGTTGTTTAGAACATTAAATGACACAATGTAGGGAATGAATCACCAGCTAGGATGCACCCCTTCACCATTAATACCGTAATAATTCGCCTTTGTATATCGAGAGGTGGTTTTCATATTGGAATATGAATTCAACGTTGTTACGCTTGTCATTTTTACTATTGACATTATTATAAATAATGTTATTATTGTTATCGAATTAGTATCGAACATTTCCACGATAACAGGCCAGCTTAACGGACAGAGCCATCTTTTGCATTCTGGGCAAGGAAAATGTTTCCACGTCGAAAATATAAATAAAGTGTCTGCATCTAAATCTACGTCATATTTCGGAAGCCACCTAATGGTGTGTGGTGGAGGGTACTTCTGGTACCACTAACTGATTCCCCCTACCCTATTCCACTAGTTGTGGTTATTGCACGAGATGAACGTGGGAGGTTCAAATGGCTCTGAGCACTATGGGACTTAACTTCTGAGGTCATTAGTACCCTAGAACTTAGAATTACTTAAACCTAACTAACCTAAGGACATCACACATATCCATGCCCGAGGCAGGATTCGAACCTGCGACCGCAGCGGTCGCGCTGGTCCAGACTGTAGCGCCTAGAACCGCTCGGCCACTCCGGCGGGCAATGTTGGAGGAAGTAATACGTTGTCCGACTCTTTTGGGAAAGTGCTCTATGGAATTTTCAATGGAAAACCTCTCCGTGATGCACAATGCCTCTCTTGTAACGTTCGCCAGTGAAGTTTTTTGAGCATCTCGGTACCCCTTTGCGCCTACTAAACGATCCCGTGACGAAACGCGCCGCTTTTTGTCGAATTTTCTGTACCTCTTCTATCAGTCCTACCTGGTAAGGCCGCCTTATTGGTGAACAATACTCAATAATCGGTCGAACGAGCGCATTTTAAGTCAATTCCATCGTGGCTAAGTTACATTTCCTGAAGATTCTTCCTATGCATCTCAGGCAGGCATCTGCTACCACTGTTTGTTTTATCAGATCATTTCACTTAAGTTTGTTCTGGATAGTCACTCCTACATTTTTATGGTAGATACTGTTTCAGCAGTTTGGCTGCCATGAATAGTGAAGATGTACATTAGCAGATTTCTTTTCTTATGTATTCGCAATATGTTGCATTTATTTACGTCCAGGGTCAACAACCACAGCCTGCTCCGTTCATCAGCCCACTTCAGGTCAATTGCAAATCGATACTGTTTTCTGACGTTGCTACTTTGATGTAGAGAACCGCATCATCTCTGAACAGTCTTAAAGAGCATCCAACACTTTCTAGTAGATCATTTATATACATTATAAACAGTAACGGTCCTGTCACACTTTCTTGCAGTTTCGTTAAAATGGCAATAAGAATCTTCCGGAAGCGATGACACAGAAATATCACGGCGAAGATACGTTGTTGTGGTCTTCTAGCCTCATTCCTATTAGGTCCGACATCCGGTATTTAAAGGCGATACGCGGAAACACATTATACTTCACATTTCGTAATGCAAGCAGGACTTCTCGTGGATGAGGAGGCACTTGCTTCCGTGTGGAGTTATAAACAGATTGAGTGTGGCTTGTAGTCATACATCGTAGAAGTAATGGAAGTTCAGGATATAAATCAGCTATTTACTTCATTTAAATCTACATTATTTCACAGATGCAAACTGAAAGTTTGACAGCCTATTAATATATATTTTATGGTTTTGTTGGCTGTCGTTGTGCCCACGAGAATGGAATTTGATGAGATCTTGTTTCAATCTGGTATTCAAGCTTGTTTTCTTTCCATAGTAATGGACAATGACCTGACATCAAAGGGATTTTCAATTCATCTGTTTCTTGTGCAGATGTTCCTCGCCTTTAAAGAAAGGAGAAATTAAATTTTCAGTCGTGATCGATCCATATGTTCTCGATTTTTTTTGGGACTGACCGTTTGTCACTGTGACGCCAGGACACAACCATCACCACAACTGATAAAAATTTGCCCCACTATATTCTTTCCCTGTTTTAAATTGCTTTACCATTAGCAGCTCATCTCTTCTTTAACGAGCCTGGAACGGTCACTGTCTGCCCATAGAGTACAGGAGCGCTCCACTGTCCTAAGTCACCCACCTCATCTTCTACCTACTTGTACGACGGCAACCGAGGAACTGTAATGGTGTCCTGCTGGAATAATTTTCGTGTAATCGGATAGCTTTTATCACGAGCTTCTGATGCTTACTGCTATATAAAACTTAAAAGACTCGTGAGCTACTTCCTACGTAGGGAATTTCAGTTTACTGAAATTCTCGATATAAATTTCTGTCTAATATTTGCCTTTTCCAATGAAATGTACACATATTCTTCATGATTCTCCGAACGGTCACTTCAGAACATTTAAATGAGGTCACTGATTCAATCTAGAATTCAAATAATAAACAGGAATTTAGTCTAGATGAACGCAACCTTTACACTTGCTTGTGAGTTGCGAGACTTTACAGCTGCTACAGGTCTACGAGTTTTCTAAAATACAGGGCGGTTATAATTTCGCTACTTAAGAGAGACCCCATAAGAAATTAGTGGTCGCAGGACGATTAAACTTTGTGGAAACATTCGTAGGGACATGCGGAAGAGAAGTAATGAACAAGCCAGTGCAAGAAACACATTTTAATATCCATATAAAAGGGTAACATTTGTTAATTGCGCATGACGCTTACGTTCCACGTTACTAACGTTGCTCAATGCGACGATCCTGAATTGACGCGATAAGAATTCCAAGAATGTTTCATACAGCATACTTCTTCCTCCCACATATGTCTTGCGAAATGACTACGACGAAAAAATGAGAGAAATTATAGCTCACACGGAACTTTATCGGCAGCCGTTCTTCCCACCATCCAACCGGGAATGTAACAGACAGGGGGGAAATTATGGTGGTATAGAAAGTACCATCCCGCACACATCCCAAGGTGGCTTGCGGAGTAATGATGTAGATGTAGAAATGTACGGCTTGGAGGATTATCCCAGCTATCTCACGCCTGGAAATGTCACAGCTACCTGCAAAGGTGACTGGGAATCTGTGTGGGCGAGTAATTTAATTAAGAATACTAAGCACACCGAACAAAAAATTAACTATCCGTAGAGAAATCATTACATCCATCATTTAGTAATGTGCAATTCCCTCCTGGATTCGGTTAGGAAGTGAGTCCACAATGTTGTGCAGTTACGTCACATACCGATGAAGCCATTCGCTTAGGATTTGATCGCGCAGTTCCACGAAATTGCGGGGATGCTGATGTTGGCGTTTTAGCCGTTTTTCCACCATGTCCCAAAGTCAGGTGATTTTGCAGACCAATCGAAATGGAAAGTTTTTAGGAAACCAGTCGCTTATCCTTCGAGCCCGATGAACTTTGCTGTTGTCGTCTTTATGTGCCTATGTGAGCAATAGTCTCTTGCGAGGAGACAGTCTCCAAATGTTCATTGCACGCCGTTTCCATCGTAATTTTCTCTCGTGAACAGGTTGGGATGGACCTTCCTTCACTTCCTGAAGCAGTTCTGTTGGGTCTGGAAGTGATTTTACTTCACAAGCCGTGAAACGCGTCTCCGATCCCGCTCAGTCAGGATCTTTTCTGACCAGCAATCTGAGATCGTGTTTCTTGACCACGTGTGTTACACCACTGCTTGTAGACACTTTGAACAGTCCGCCGCAAAACACCAGCAAATCCAGCAACTTCACACGCCATATGGCCACAGGCACGGCCAAATACGATTGCCCCTTTGTGCCACCAAGTCACGACCTTAAATTTACTCACGTTTACATACAATGTCCACTTGAAACGTAAATGTCTCACTGATCGCTACTTCCTTATGCTCACGTAGAGGCAGTGTACCCGCGGTCTAGTACGTGACTCGATTCGCTGCTCCATCGGTAAAGACTTAACGATTTGTCCGTGCGTGCTGCCTGGTAGCTTATTGGAAACAATTATGCTGATAATCTCGCCATTGGGCGCCCATTCCCCTCCTCCGCCTCCCCCCCCCTCCCTCGGGAAGAACTGACTTTCCTTAATACCTAATAGATGAGAGAGGCATATCTGCGTTAGGCTATTGACAAGCAGCCTGTTTGTGCCATTCGCGCAACAGATATAACAGAGATCACGTTTCAAAACAATCCTGAGGCAGCCAGTCGGTATGTAGCAAACCCAGGAAAACGCAAAGGCTAAACCGATCGGTCATAGTGTGTTAGTGCTCCATTAAATTAATATCTCTGTTGGAAAGCGGCACCAGGCTGACTACGAAAGGATAGTACGTCTGCTGGAGTCCTTTCAGAAAGTCATTACCTTCGCGAGTGCGAGAGATGTGTCAAAAAGTGTGCTACTTGGATTAGAGAAAGCTGATGTTACCCGAGGATGGGGTGGTGACTGTGAAATTCATGGAATATTTACAATACAAGGAAGATCGTGTTATAGCCCTAATGTCGAAATTGACCAGGCATGATACTGTTGCGGCAGTAGCTTCAGACGTTTTTAGTGTCCAGGCAACCACATGTTTCCATGAACCATTACATGATTACTACACATTGTCGGATTGCCTGCATGAAGACCTTCATACTGCATTTCACTGACTTCCACCTTCCACCGTGACAGCTTTCAGTGGTGTAGGAGATACAGCGATTTAGCCATTGTTCTCAGATGAGTACAGCATCATCGTAGTCCGAGTGGAGAGGACGAGGAACGTGTTGCCAAATCTAAACCACGAGAATTACCGTGGCTCTGAAATTATAACCTATATGAGCATCACGATAGTGCGATAACTTCGCTGCATATCTCTTCACCGCTTTACACCATAGACAATCAATCAGAGTTAATGAAAACTCTCAGGGTGGTGGAGGAATATATTCGACTGTCCCCTTGTTCAGTGGGACGGCAGCCCACACGCATACATCCATATAGGGAGTACATGGGGCGCACCCATGTGTTCCCCACATCTCAACTCCAAACAGTATATACGGGACACTCCCAGGAGTTGATTTCCGCAAACTATCAGTGTGATCTTCAAATGGTACTGAACGAGAAATGGAGTAACATAACTGCAGAAGCTCTGAACAGTTCCGGGGAGAGTATCTCAAAGATTACTAATTTCTTGACATGTGTGATGTAATGACAATACATGACCTGTGGTATAAATGAAGTTGTTATATGCTCTAGACGTTCATATAGCCACAGCTTATCGACCGCTATCAAACCTGTATTCCAGTAATCATCTGCCTGTAGGATATATTGATTAATATTTAGTCTATATATTGAGTATTTTCAGTGCAGAGAAAAAGCTGTTGTTACAGACGAAAAATTGTGTGAGTACATGATGGTTATTTGGTCTGTCTAACGTTACTCGAACTCTCAATGCTCAGATCGCAACACAGCGTGCCCACAGGACAAGCACGTGCAGCTGATCGCCATTTTTCGGGCTTTAAGATTGGTCGAATCATTGGCATGGGGGACATAGGAGCACCGTATCTATCGATCGCACAGACAGCTGGCTGTAGTGCAATGACTGCACAACCAGATGGACTCTCGGGGCAAAAGTCAGGGTCAACTGGGATAGCGAGTAGTATTCTATGGTAATCAGCAGTGAGTATCGCTTCTGTTTGTGGCTGTTAGCTCAACGGCAGTTTGTCCGTAGATGACCTGAAAGCAGCAGTTGTCGAGATATATACCTTTCCGTCTCCTGGAATTATGATGTGGTGAACTATTCGATACAACAACAGGACTGATTTGGTAATTGTTGAAGGGAGGCTCAATTTTAGCCAGTATCTAACAAAAACGGTAAACCATGTTGTCAAACCATTCATGACTAGAGTAGCAGCTGGCACATTCCAGGGGGATAATGCAACACCTCACGCTGTAGTTTACACCACAAACGGCTTGAAGAATTTACAATACCTTTACTGGTTATCCTAGTCCCTTAATTTGCCAACTATGGAGCACGTCTGGGATGGGATAATAACGTAGACTATCATACCAGCCTTCAGCCAGCAATCTTGACGAACTGTCGTTTCAGACATGACAAATTGCGCTAGATGACATTCTGAGAGTGTTTATTTTCATATCACAACGAATATAGGGTTGTATTCGTGCCCGTGAGGCTCACATCGTATGCTGATGTTAGTGGTTGGCATCAGTTTCGAGCGGAATGAAAGTTTAATCATTTAATACCAATTATGTGATGAACATCTCCACAATCTGATAAATGTCCGAATGGTGCTTCATTGTTTCAGACTTTCCATTTCCGTCAGTGTATTTTTATCCATAAGAGATGTGACCAACAGTTTCATATGCAACACGGAATTTTCAACAACTGAAACTTGAACATTTTGAATTTCATGAATGAATATGAGTGGTGTCTTTTGAGAGGAGCTCATCCTGATCAGCTTTCATCAGTGCCTGAGTTTTTGCAAATAAATTTTCTTTGGGCAGCTATGTGTTTGACGATTTCTTTTTAACAGATCGTTCCTTAAATCTATGGTAGAATTTTGGTGTTTAGGGGCCAATAATTACTCATTTACATCGTCTTATAGAGAGGAGTACATGGTGGACTGGTGAAAAGCGGTTTCTCTGTAGTTTATATTGTTTTCAGTTATGTTGGTGATTAGGTCTTATTCGTAAATAATTTCGAAAGAATTGTATTAGTTGTAACCTTGCATTTACATTACCTCTGTTTCTCTTTTGCATCGATAGCTTGGGGCTCATTTTTTTTTTGTATAACTGTTCTTACGAAACGTACTGGAGTGGTCCTTAGCTCACTGCTCACACTAACTGCCCAGAGGCCTAAAAATTGTTGTGACATCCGATTCCGAAATAAATCTTGGAATGGAAGGCAAATTAATGCAGTATCCCAGACGAGCCAACCCGACTGCAACGCCCGGAATGGTTTACGGTAACAAACTTACAGAGAGAAATTAAGCGTCATATAATACTAATTTGTTGCACCTAACCACGGGAGGGCGAGAAAGTAACCATATGTTAATTTAGTGGCTCGACTGCTTATCTAGGGATCTGATTGTTCACTGTTGCATTGCGCCTTTATGAAAGGATTTAATGATTCTCTGAGAGGTCTAAGGAAACAGTCATGAATAACATAGTGATTAATTAAAAAAGGGAAACAGAGGTTGTGAGACCTCAGGCTATTAATCTAGACTGACAACACGATTAGACGTAGCTAACATTTTATTCACAGAAGACACATATTTACTTTGAATGATGGCGCTACAAAGGATAATATTACAGACACTACTATAAATGAAATCTGAAATAACTGTCCTGACAGAGCACGTCAAGTGCACGCAGGCAACGACTGATGTATGCCAAAGGCATCGTTAATCTGAACAAATTCTTCACGTCTAACCAGTTCATTCAAGTGTATTTGCAATAACTTATTCATTAAACCGCAGTTCAGTAAGAAATATCTCTACTTTCAACAAAGTTACTAAATGTTGCGCCAAAATGACTATGTCCTAACTAGCTGCACACCACGCTATCACTTAAATTCGCGGTTCATAGGTCGCACCAGACGTTACCACCTCTCCTCACCAAGAACAGCTACTAAAAGACCCCAAGACCCACTCTGTCTGCTCCCTCCTCAACAACAACACAGTGCTGCCCTGCCCCAGGAGATCCTGGGCCTTATCTCAATGAGGAACCGCCTCAGGAGACATTGGCAGCGTACCAGGCGCCAGCACTCCAAACAGCACATGAACAAGCTCCAGGGTATAATCCGGGACAAAATATAAACATTTACGACACAACAGTGGGACCAGAAGCTCGAAGGGCTGGACACTACGCGACCTGGCGTGTGGCAGTTGGCCCGACACTTCACCAGGGAGAAACTGTACACCCCCGCGCTACAATGGCCCGACGGACCAGCATATTCTGCGGAAGTAAAAGCGGAACTGATAGCCCTCACACTCGCAGCGTCATTCACACCGAACCTGGATCCCTCAGTCCCAGCGTTCACACTTGCTGCCGACCAGGAGGTCACACGCATCCTGGTCCAAACCGGCGCGCAACATCATCCGAAAAGCTAGTACAGTTGAAGTCAAATGGGCCATCATGCATACCACCGCTAGGAAGGCCCCTGGTCACGATGGCATTCAAACCCGTGTCCTCCAGGAGTTCACGGACAAAGCTGTAGACTACCTAACACACATCATGAATGCCATACTCAAACACCAACACTTCCCCGCCTTTTGAAAGACGGCCTAGGTCCTGATGTTCAGGAAGCCGGGGAAAGACCACTCCCTTCCACAAAATTACCGACCCATCAGTCTGCTGAGCGCGCTCAGCAAGATCGTTGAGAAGGTAATATTAAAACGACTCACCAGGCACTGCATCACAAACGACACCCTGAGACCGGAGCAATTCGGTTTCAGGAATCACCACTCAACAACACAACTCCTCCACGTCGTTGAATACATAACACACGGATACAATACAAACAAAGCAACTGGGGCGGTGTTCCTGGACATCGAAAAGGCTTTCGATCGTCTATGGCACAATGGCCTAATACGCAAACTCAGCAACGCAGGGTTCCCCGACGGGCTCGTACGTCTCATACACTCATATCTCACGGACGGGAGTTTCAACAGCGACGTGCAGGGCAAAAAATCGACACGACATGGTATCCAGGCAGGAGTACCCCAAGGAAGCATCCTAGGGCCCTTACTGTTTAACCTCTACATTAACGACCTCCCAGCTACACACAACACGACGGTGGCAATCTACGCGGATGACACCGCCATCCTTGCGCAAGATTGGAAGCCGTCTAACATTAACTCACGACTACAGACTGCACTCAGAACGGCGGAGCCTTGGCTGGTGAAATGGCGTGTTAGAGTAAACGTCGACAAGTGCGAAGCCGTTCTGTGCACTAGAAAACAGAATCTACTGAGCAGATATCAGCACTGCAACCCAATAACACTACACACACGCCCAATACGTTTCCGCGGGAAGGTCAAATACCTCTGTGTCTGGCTGGACAGGAAACTACTTTGGGGGCACCACATTCAACATGTGACCAACAAAGCAAACGCGAGGCTCAAACAACTCTACCCTATGGTTAACAGGCGTAGCACACTGAATAGGAGGGTGTCTAGGTCCATGTACATGACACTTATTAGACCCCTGATGACGTACGTAGCCCCTGTCTGGGGATACGCTGCGCCCACTTGCCTGCACCGTCTGCAGCTCATACTGAACAAAGTACTGGTTCAAAAATGGTTCAAATGGCTCTGAGCACTATGGGACTCAACTGCTGTGGTCATCAGTCCCCTAGAACTGAGAACTACTTAAACCTAACTAACCTAAGGACATCACACACACCCATGCCCGAGGCAGGATTCGAACCAGCGACCGTAGCAGCAGCGCAGCTCCAGACTGGAGCGCCTAGAACCGCACGGCCACCGCGGCCAGCGAACAAAGTACTCATAATCATAAGCAACAATCCGCGCTACACACGCATCGGCTAGATACCATCTTGCAGGTATTCCAAAAACTCTCCACACGACTGTACAATAACACGAGACACTCGCGCAACCCGTTTATCCTTTCTCTGGGTAACTACGACCACAACCATAGATGGAAGCATAACAGACCAAAGACACTATTGGCTAGGAACTAAACATCTATGGTCCATAGCACGCTAACACGGCAGTACTGGCGAGCCCCTGCAACACAGCTACTACTGGTAACCCCAGATGTCGACACGCCGAAAAACAGGCAACCGCAGGGAAACCGCACTGTACACAGCACGCAAACCAACCACACACACCCCCTACACTGTCTGTGAGCTGATCTATGACCGATCGCCCACTAATGTACAACGACCTTGTACTGTTGCAGGGACACAGCAACTGCAGCAAGCCCCGCAACGAGCTCCAGCAACGACAAAGGTAACGATGCACGAAACCTCGCACTAACACAACCACACCTTGCATGCACTGTCGCAGACAGCAAGCCGCTACTGCCCTTTCTACCCGTCCTACTGTCGCAGAGGTTTTTTTTTCCCTTGGCGCTTGCCTTGGCACTTTATTTTCCTCTGCCCTCATAACCGCTACCCTTCGATCGCTTTCGTCCACTTTCTATCTCCTGATGGACCATGTTAATCAGTAATCTTACCCAGACGCGTGGATAACATCACAGCTCGCATCCTGTGACTCCTGTTTGGAAAACTAACATGTTATACGGAGGTGACAGTAGAACTTCTGGTTTGGTCACCACGTTGGTGTGGGCGTGGAGGGGCCCCATCCTTTGTCCGTCATGTGTCCACCATTGTTGTCATGTCAGCTCTTAAGTTCCAGACCACGATTCGAATTTACATAATTTTTTAACGTATTCCATTCGTAAACAAATAAAACATATCTTTACAACTCATTTGCGTCCCATCAACAAACATATTAATTTTATATATAGCTGAAATCATGTTTTTGGATAACTATTTTAAGCTGTAAATCGCAACTGCAGGAAGGTAGTCGAGTTCACATCTTTATCCTTCACGTCCTACAGTACCGCTCTAATCATCTGAAATTCTTACAGCGTTATATTATCGTATTTTCACATTAAATACATATAAATAAATTAGGATTATAAGGTAAATTATTAATATTGCCGCTGATTTTTTTTAGTGTAAATGGGGAAACTCCTTTTTCGACAGTGGGAAGTAAATTATTAAACAATTTATTTATAATAATTTCTTAGTCTGTTCTGTACCACAACGAATATAGCCCACTCATTTTATAGCTGACTTCACGCGCTATTAGGTAGCGTGTCATACGCAACTGTAGCGTGTTTGTAGCTTTAGTTACAGTCATTACCAACAATTTCTCGTATAAACGTCAATACTTTTGTGAATGTTTATTGTACAAACCTTTCTATAATTTTACTGAACTCGCCTCTTTCCTGCGATTGCAGTGTTGTCATTAGATTTTTTGTAGCTCTATTGGATACGATTTCAGTGTTTTTGGTGAATGTATATACGTTAGTTTTCGACACATTCAGAATCTCGCCGTGCCACTCACTGTCCATATCAATGCCGCGGCTCAGTTTCACCCCTCTGCTTACTGCCTTGTCAGTACCTGCTTGGAGTACTTACATTCCGCTCGCCTCAGTGCGGCCCTGTTGGTAACATCATCCGCTGAATACTGCAACGTTATAGTAGCACCTATTCTCCAATATACACTCCTGGAAATGGAAAAAAAGAACACATTGACACCGGTATGTCAGACCCACCATACTTGCTCCGGACACTGCGGGAGGGCTGTACAAGCAATGATCACACGCACGGCACAGCGGACACACCAGGAACCGCGGTGTTGGCCGTCGAATGGCGCTAGCTGCGCAGCATTTGTGCACCGCCGCCGTCAGTGTCAGCCAGTTTGCCGTGGCATACGGAGCTCCATCGCAGTCTTTAACACTGGTAGCATGCCGCGACAGCGTGGACGTGAACCGTATGTGCAGTTGACGGACTTTGAGCGAGGGCATATAGTGGGCATGCGGGAGGCCGGGTGGACGTACCGCCGAATTGCTCAACACGTGGGGCGTGAGGTCTCCACAGTACATCGATGTTGTCGCCAGTGGTCGGCGGAAGGTGCACGTGCCCGTCGACCTGGGACCGGACCGCAGCGACGCACAGATGCACGCCAAGACCGTAGGATCCTACGCAGTGCCGTAGGGGACCGCACCGCCACTTCCCAGCAAATTAGGGACACTGTTGCTCCTGGGGTATCGGCGAGGACCATTCGCAACCGTCTCCATGAAGCTGGGCTACGGTCCCGCACACCGTTAGGCCGTCTTCCGCTCACGCCCCAACATCGTGCAGCCCGCCTCCAGTGGTGTCGCGACAGGCGTGAATGGAGGGACGAATGGAGACGTGTCGTCTTCAGCGATGAGAGTCACTGCTGCCTTGGTGCCAATGATGGTCGTATGCGTGTTTGGCGCCGTGCAGGTGAGCGCCACAATCAGGACTGCATACGACCGAGGCACACAGGGACAACACCCGGCATCATGGTGTGGGGAGCGATCTCCTACACTGGCCGTACACCACTGGTGATCGTCGAGGGGACACTGAATAGTGCACGGTACATCCAAACCGTCATCGAACCCATCGTTCTACCATTCCTAGACCGGCAAGGGAACTTGCTGTTCCAACAGGACAATGCACGTCCGCATGTATCCCGTGCCACCCAACGTGCTCTAGAAGGTGTAAGTCAACTACCCTGGCCAGCAAGATCTCCGGATCTGTCCCCCATTGAGCATGTTTGGGACTGGATGAAGCGTCGTCTCACGCGGTCTGCACGTCCAGCACGAACGCTGGTCCAACTGAGGCGCCAGGTGGAAATGGCATGGCAAGCCGTTCCACAGGACTACATCCAGCATCTCTACGATCGTCTCCATGGGAGAATAGGAGCCTGCATTGCTGCGAAAGGTGGATATACACTGTACTAGTGCCGACATTGTGCATGCTCTGTTGCCTGTGTCTATGTGCCTGTGGTTCTGTCAGTGTGATCATGTGATGTATCTGACCCCAGGAATGTGTCAATAAAGTTTCCCCTTCCTGGGACAATGAATTCACGGTGTTCTTATTTCAATTTCCAGGAGTGTATATAGTTTGTAGCCATTTCTGAAGAAATGATGTCTTAGGATGCAAACGTTCAGATCACTAAGCTCCGCTCGTGAGGCAGCTACATGAATGACTGACGGGTTGGTACTACTTATAGTAATATTATTATTATTTTTATCGCAAGATTAAATACATTTGATATGAATACTGATTTAACAAAAATGAGAAATAGCGTAATGCACATATTGCAAGAACAATTTGGCAGCGAACACTAACGGTCGTAATCGCCAGTTGCCCTGCAGAAGGACTTGGTTTTAGTGCGTCCACCGCCACGATGAGACACCACTACATTGGACACAGGAAGTAACCCACGGGTATCGACGGTCACCTGCGACAGTACAAAACTGCTGTAGCTGGAGTGGATAGTTATCTGTGAGGTATTGCTTAGCTGGTTGGTAACGTGCTTACCTCCCGTGCAGCGGGCCCGAGTTCTGTTCCGGACCGGGGTGGAGATTTTCTCCGCTCGTGGACTGGGTATCGCGTTGTCCTAATCATCATTTCATCCTCATCACCGGCGCGTAAGTCGCCCAATGTGGCGTCGAATGAAATAAGACTTGCACTTGCAATCTAACATCCTGAAGATGTTCAGGCTCACATGCGGTTCCTCTTCGTCGAAATGTCTTGGCTCAAACTCGTCTATGGGTTGAACCGCACGTGTCGTATTACACACCCTAAATTAGACATTTGTGACGTTTTGGTTAAATTGTCTGGCTGATGGCAAGTTTGCGAAATACAAACTTAATATAACATATAATAACAGTAATAATTATATTGGGAACTAAATTAACGACCCATAAATGATGTAGGCCACACCGTTGCGATTTGGTTGGAATAATGTTTATTCAAAAAGCAAACTAATGGCGAAAGTGATCGTATTTAGAGTTACTGTTACACTCGAGTGCATATCCATTTGATGCAGTTCGATCATTCACAATCTCATCGCGAAACCCAAGTCCACTACTCCATCTCGTTATTTACACGAAAAGTTAAAGAGTTCACACCAGGCGCACGGTTATTCACCGCACAGAGACTAAGTCCTATGATACCACAGAACGCGGCATTATCTAAGTCGTTTCATTTGCTAGCTGCCTAAAGACCGACTATCCGCTTTCGCGTCTCAATTCGAACTGTACCCTTTGGCGTCTCCA
Organism: Schistocerca piceifrons; assembly: GCF_021461385.2. Classification (NCBI taxonomy): domain Eukaryota; kingdom Metazoa; phylum Arthropoda; class Insecta; order Orthoptera; family Acrididae; genus Schistocerca; species Schistocerca piceifrons. The sequence continues at coordinate 416,590,684 of NC_060149.1, read as the reverse complement.
GCCGAACTGTCCTCTTTGGTGTCTAGACCAGAACTGTCCCCCTCTCGTCTCCGACCGCGTTTCCCGAGTGCCGCATATCATCGCTCAACTGACTAGCGCAGTTCCCTTTGCTGAAGCCGTCCATCTGATTGGCTACAGCTTATTCTACATTACATTTTAACATATTTAGATGATCAGAGCTTGACCACTTTCACGTTTTAAATAAAGTAACAATAATATTCATTACATAATAAACGTTAAATTCCTTTACATGAAACCAATACAATTTCCTTCTTAACTTTGAATGTCACGGCCAGTAGCCTTGCACCAGTGTGCTTTCTGATAAATAAATAAAGAACGAAAGTAACTATTATGCACTAAACTTTACAACAAATATTCTATTACTTAATGATAGAATAAGGTGTCATGCTGTCATCGTTCAATGTGTTTTGTGTGCAGGAAATGGTGATCTGATGCTTAACTGGAAATACTGATAATTTAAGTTTATTATATCTTTTAAACAAACAAAGTTACAGAGTTGATATTTACAACGTTTGCCATTTTAATGATGCTCTTCCTTATGAAATATCGATCGTTAAGATCGACCAAAGCGTTCAGACTGTAGCATTCAGGTATTTGTTACAAAACTTGGTAATTTCACTAAATCCTAAACTATTATAGATAAGATCAGTATTCAAGTTTTATTGGGATCACCATGAAAATTTATGTAGGATGGCAGATTAAAATTACTGTGGCTTGATTCCCTGCATTCCTACAGAATCAAATGATTTTTATAAATGTTTCCCTTTATGCCCTTTAGGTCCGCCATATTTAACACTGCTACGTCTCCTCAGGCACAAAAGCCTTCTTCTGGGTTTCCCTACGACGTAGGTTCTCGTCTGTCTCACTCGCACACTACAACGCTTAGGCATCAATAGACAATAGACGCCTGTGAATTTCCCCTTCTCGTTGTGAATCTGTGCCCTTTGTGGCACGCGATCCTGGACGACGGGGTTCGTTTCACAATTCCTGTAGGCTGACTCTTTCAGCCATATATTTAAATGAGAGCGCAATGCTCGTTAACTCACACACTTGGCGGCGGAACATCCCCGATTGGGAACTTCCCGGCCAAAGATGCCATATGCTAGTTTCATTTCTTAGGTATTCAGTTAACCCAAGTCAGCCGATCTGGAAAAAGTAGATATTCCCGTGACACATTCGCGGCAACGAAGTACTTCGCTGTCGCCACTGAGTGCTGGGACGATAAACAACAGAGTTCCTCCGTTGAAATGGCTTGGTGAGGGAATTTCGACCTGACCGCCGTGTTTTCTTGGAGCTATGGACTGACAGATCCCAAAATATCTAATTAAAGGAAGACTGAAGTTTAACGTTCCGTCATCGAAAAGCTCATTTCAGATAGAGCACAAGATCAACTTCGGAATGATTAGAGAATAAATTGCCAGTTACGTCTCAAAGGAACCACCCCAGCATTAGTCGTAATCAATATACGGAAATCACGGGAAACCTAAATGTGGATGGCTGGATGGCATCTGAATTGCTGTGTACACTATTACCAGTCAAGTGTCTTTCACAGCGCTTCTCACTCAGTCTAACACGTGTGAAGAGACCGATATGAGGGTCCTAGGTAACAACGTCAAACTGTCCATAAATACGTCCTCTCTGATTTCGAGTTAATTGGACGAACATTCGTCAGTTCCATCTTGTGTGTCCTAAGATTTCAACACAAATTGTGAAAGATCTCCACCACACTTCAGTCCCCTTCGGGCGCCTTCATGGTTGCATTGCATTCGCAACGTCTCGATGTGTTTATCGTTGTATCTTCTACTACACTACACTAACTGATTGACTGTTGGATATGAAGTAACTGTCTGTCTAGTTAGGCGGCAATGTCACATTCTTTCTTGGTGAACGCTTATAATTAAGTATATTATTGAAAGTGGCGACCGAAAAGTTTCCGTTTGAGTACTTTGCTGGAGCGTATAGGAAACGTAGAGCGACTTCGATGCGGGTGTATAAGCACCGACGTTTAGGCAAGGAATTAGCGTGGCATTCGTGTCTTTCCAACGTACGTGTCGTAAATACGGAAACTTGAACTATGGCGACGTTATTATCAAGTGCGTCCAAACAGGACCAACTTGCTGATTTTGTTTTCCTGTCTACCGAAGGATAAACACCGGTAGACATCCATTGGACAATGAAGAATATGTATGGGGTAGAATGTTTGCCGAAAACCACCGTTGTGGAATGGTGCGCCAAGTTCATGAAAACACACTTCCCGGCGGGGTCAGGGATTTTCTCTGCCTCGTGATGACTGGGTGTTGTGTGATGTCCTTAGGTTAGTTCGGTTTAAGTAGTTCTAAGTTCTAGGGGACTGATGACCATAGATGTTAAGCCCCACAGTGCTCAGAGCCATGAAAACACACGTGCCCATATCGCAAATGTCATAACGCAAAAGTTACGCCAACACAAGTGGGATACACTCGAGCACCCGCCCTGTACTCCTCATCTCTCCCCATGCGATTATCACAACTTCGGTTCATTAAAAAAAGGCCTTGAAGGGTCGACGAATCCTGTCAGATGAGGATGTGGAGCAGGCGGTTACGGACCTTTTCACGCAGGAGGGCACTGTGTTTTGCAAACGGATATCTTCAACCTGCTGCGCCGGTGGGATTGTTTCCTCAATGTTCACGCCGATGTTGCCTGATTCTTACACAGATTTTGCACTGTACGGCCTTTGAAAGGAAACATTTCGACCACCCCTTATATTATGAAAGTCTTACATGTGATTATTTGTATGAATTAACAATTATTCTAATGGCTGCAGCCGGCCGCGGTGGTCTAGCGGTTCTAGGCGCGCAGTCCGGAACCGCGCGACTGCTACGGTCGCAGGTTTGAATCCTGCCTCGGGCATGGATGTGTGTGATGTCCTTAGGTTAGTTAGGTTTAAGTAGTTCTAAGTTCTAGGGGACTGATGACCACAGTAGTTAAGTCCCATAGTGCTCAGAGCCATTTGAACTACACTCCTGGAAATTGAAATAAGAACACCGTGAATTCATTGTCCCAGGAAGGGGAAACTTTATTGACACATTCCTGGGGTCAGATACATCACATGATCACACTGACAGAACCACAGGCACATAGACACAGGCAACAGAGCATGCACAATGTCGGCACTAGTACAGTGTATATCCACCTTTCGCAGCAATGCAGGCTGCTATTCTCCCATGGAGACGATCGTAGAGATGCTGGATGTAGTCCTGTGGAACGGCTTGCCATGCCATTTCCAACTGGCGCCTCAGTTGGACCAGCGTTCGTGCTGGACGTGCAGACCGCGTGAGACGACGCTTCATCCAGTCCCAAACATGCTCAATGGGGGACAGATCCGGAGATCTTGCTGGCCAGGGTAGTTGACTTACACCTTCTAGAGCACGTTGGGTGGCACGGGATACATGCGGACGTGCATTGTCCTGTTGGAACAGCAAGTTCCCTTTCCGGTCTAGGAATGGTAGAACGATGGGTTCGATGACGGTTTGGATGTACCGTGCACTATTCAGTGTCTCCTCGACGATCACCAGTGGTGTACGGCCAGTGTAGGAGATCGCTCCCCACACCATGATGCCAGGTGTTGGCCCTGTGTGCCTCGGTCGTATGCAGTCCTGATTGTGGCGCTCACCTGCACGGCGCCAAACACGCATACGACCATCATTGGCACCAAGGCAGAAGCGACTCTCATCGCTGAAGACTACACGTCTCCATTCGTCCCTCCATTCACGCCTGTCGCGACACCACTGGAGGCGGGCTGCACGATGTTGGGGCGTGAGCGGAAGACGGCCTAACGGTGTGCGGGACCGTAGCCCAGCTTCATGGAGACGGTTGCGAATGGTCCTCGCCGATACCCCAGGAGCAACAGTGTCCCTAATTTGCTGGGACGTGGCGGTGCGGTCCCCTACGGCACTGCGTAGGATCCTACGGTCTTGGCGTGCATCCGTGCGTCGCTGCGGTCCGGTCCCAGGTCGACGGGCACGTGCACCTTCCGCCGACCACTGGCGACAACATCGATGTACTGTGGAGACCTCACGCCCCACGTGTTGAGCAATTCGGCGGTACGTCCACCGGCCTCCCGCATGCCCACTATACGCCCTCGCTCAAAGTCCGTCAACTGCACATACGGTTCACGTCCACGCTGTCGCGGCATGCTACCAGTGTTAAAGACTGCGATGGAGCTCCGTATGCCACGGCAAACTGGCTGACACTGACGGCGGCGGTGCACAAATGCTGCGCAGCTAGCGCCATTCGACGGCTAACACCGCGGTTCCTGGTGTGTCCGCTGTGCCGTGCGTGTGATCATTGCTTGTACAGCCCTCTCGCAGTGTCCGGAGCAAGTATGGTGGGTCTGACACACCGGTGTCAATGTGTTCTTTTTTCCATTTCCAGGAGTGTATTAATGGCTGCAATACGATGACATTAAATAAATTAAAGTGTACAACTTTTATCAATATCTGTACAACACATGTATGAATAATCTCTGTGTAACTACAGTATACCCTATTTTATAATCACATTTTAGGATGAACAGTGACAATTTTACGAAGCTCACTATATCAGAACAGGCAATCTTAAAACATTGTTACCGTGACAGTTATCACCAAGGTGGAGCATCATTGCTATAGTTACTCATCTGTCAAGTCACAAATACAGAGGCCTGACATTCTGCGCCAATTATTTTTACCCTTTGTTTGAAGCTCTCAGTTTCGAAATGTTCAAATGTTCAAATGTGTGTGAAATCTTACGGGACTTAACTGCTAAGGTCATCGGTCCCTAAGCTTACACACTACTTAACCTAAATTATCCTAAGAACAAACACACACACCCATGCCCGAGGGAGGACTCGAACCTCCGCCGGGATCAGCTGCACAGTCCATGACTGCAGCGCCTAAGACCACTCGGCTAATCCCGCGCGGCAGTTTCGAAATGTCCAACTGTGGACTTAAGTTTAACACAGAATGTTGAGACGTAGTGACAGCTATTGTAAGTAATATACTCTTTAACTACACATCAAGTAAATTACACTTACTGAGGCAGTAGTACAATCAAGAACTGCTCGTAAAGCGTAACGCGCAGAGCACTAGCTTGCCACACAGGAAGGTGAGCCGGGCCAGGATCTGAATCTCACGGTGGATTAACGACCGTGGCTGCTGCACCGATCAGTCTGAGTGTGGTGTGTAGACAGTTTTCCACGCTCGATTAGGCAAATACTTGGTTGTCGCCCATGTATCCCTCTGAAAATACGATACACTAACAACTAAAATCAGTTCGCATACAGAACAAGGTTTACACAGTTCAGAGACAGGTGGCTCACACGATTTCCCTCTGTCAGGTAGTTGACGACTGTGCGTCAGTAATGGCAGCCCATCGCAAAATTAAATAAAATGTATTTTGCCAAATTCTGAGTGCAGTGGACTCCGTACTAGACTTAATTATTGCGGAGAAGAAAGAAAAAGAATTCGATACACTCAAGAGCGGTGTCTTGTATGAGAAATAAAAATGTCTTCAGCTTCGATAAAGTGACGGACAACTACCACTAAGACTGAAACTGCAGCTTTTGCAAAAACGAAAAAGAAATAGCAAGGATGAAAGTAATCGCAAATATTTACAGTATGTTCAGAAACATTAAATGCGAACATTTTAGGTCAGGCTTTACCGTGACTGTTATTGACATTAAATGAAACAACAAGTTTACTGTTACCAGTCACCAGTCACAGTGACCACTGGAGGTACTCTATTTTACTTATTTTATGTTTACCATTAGGTATCAGTTTAATTTTTTGTCAGAAGAAATCCAAAACCATATTCTGAAATAGTGTCTTGTTTCTCCATTAGGCAGTGCCTCGAGTTCCTCCAAAAAATCGTAACACAACACACACACAAATCTCATACTAACTAATGTAAATCCACCCGATGATGGAGGTTTAAACCTTTGAAACGCGTCATGGAAATAAATAAAACGGTGACTGGTAACAGTAAACTTGTTGTTTTATTTAATGTTCAGAAACAGTCTGAAAAGCATATAAGTGTGTTGCAGGGTAGGTTGCGCTGAGAAATATTTATTAAGAAAAAATTTGCTTCGTTACTCTGTTTCCGAGTTAATTAGCATTGAAGTTAGCCAACAAGCCGTTGCGAACGCAAATTCAAGCGACCAGCCATATACCATTAGTGTGAGTTGTTCTCATAACTTAGATGATAGCGCACGAGACTGCTTAGCCTTTGGCCCAGTTTCGAGCTTTACTACCGTCCCATGTCCAATTTTTGTATTGCTCTCTTGCCCGGTTTTAGGAAACGAAAGGAAGGAGCAACGGACTGATTGGTTAATTTCAATGCAAATTAACGCGGGAAGGACAAAAACGATTGAATTTTTTTCCTTAAAAGTTGTTTCGCATCATAACCTACCTTGCAGTACCCTTAACAAGTTTTCAGGCTGTTTCTGACCACCCTGCATAATGTTAACACAGCAACGAAGTTGTTCTGCTTAACTGTCCATCTGGATAAGGTAAACCTGAAGAGTAGCACACGTTCCTATCATTTTGCGAACGACAGAAAAATGAAATCTTATCAAACTCCTACATCTACATCTACATTTATACTCCTCAAGCCACCCAACGGTGTGTGGCGGAGGGCACTTTACGTGCCACTGTCATTACCTCCGCTTCCTGTTCCAATCGCGTATGGTTCGCGGGAAGAACGACTGCCAGAAAGCCTCCGTGCGCGCTCGAATCTCTCTAATTCTACTTTCGTGATCTCCTCGGGAGGTATAAGTAGGGGGAAGCAATATATTCGATACCTCATCCATAAACGCACCCTGTCGAAACCTGGCGAGCAAGCTACACCGCGATGCAGAGCGCCTCTCTTGCAGAGTCTGCCACTTGAGTTTGCTAAACATCTCCGTAACGCTATCACGGTTACCAAATAACCCTGTGACGAAACGCGCCGCTCTTCTTTGGATCTTCTCTACCTCCTCTGTCAACCCGACCTGGTACGGATCCCACACTGATGAGCAATACTCAAGTATAGGTCGAACGAGTGTTTTGTAAGCCACCTCCTTTGTTGATGGTCTACATTTTCTAAGGACTCTCCCAATGAATCTCAACCTGGCACCCGCCTTACCAACAATTAATTTTAAATGACCATTTCACTTCAAATCGTTCCGTACGCATACTCCCAGATATTTTACAGAAGTAACTGCTACCAGTGTTTGTTCTGCTATCATATAATCATACAATAAAGGATCCTTCTTTCTATGTATTCGCAATACATTACATTTATCTGTGTTAAGGGTCAGTTGCCACTCCCTGCACCAAGTGCCTATCCGCTGCCGATCTTCCTGCATTTCGCTGCAATTTTCTAATGCTGCAACTTCTCTGTGTACTACAGCATCATCCGCGAAAAGCCGCATGGAACTTCCGACACTATCTTTCATCTTCACTAACCAATCTTCGGAACCTAAATGTTTGCAGCTTATTGTCCCAAAATTAAAAAAAAAATGGTAGAAGTAGTTGCGTTTCTAACGTCGTATTACTCTCTCTTTAGCAAAAGTTCATCTACCAAAGTAATGTCGTAGAATGAGCAGGGCATGTCCTGTAGCCTGAAGTCATTGCCTGAATTCCCTCAGTCCAGCCCTTCCAATGTTATTCCACCAGGGGCGTCATATCAACGTTGTACTTAAACCTCTGACAACCCTACGGTACACAACCATAGCACAGATTGAAGAGTTTATACTAAATCTCAATAGATCAATCATCGCAGCAGTCGCAGGTCAAGCGTGAGTACATACGAACCTGAGCGTGGAACCAGTGCGGCCAGTTAGCATGCTGATCACATGTTAGCAGAGCCCTAGGAACTTTACAGTAGGGTTACCAAAATGAACATAAAAACTAACACAAAAGGGAATTAACTTAATGTCATGTATCTTACTACAGAAGAACTGTGCACGAAGAACATTCAGAAGTTAGCTTTACTGTAAACAAGAAAATTAAGAACAGTATTACAGGTATTGAAGCGATGTCAGACAGAATAGGAATAAAGAAAATATACTGAATGTAAATATTCAAGAACATGCAAGAATCTTTGATAAAGAGATAAAAGACTTCTACAAATGGTTACAAAAATTGTGTTTATCCATTACGGATACATAATTTGTTAAGTGATAGCCAATCCTAATGTAACATGACAGTCGGATACTTTCATTCAAAGTAGGGCAGAAATTAAAGAATGATTATTTACAAGTACACCTTAGGTATCATACTAGAAACAATGAAGTTCATACTCTACTATAATTTGCCAAGAAGCACGACTGTCTGTCATTAGCTCATACCTACGAAATATAAAAAATAAGAAATAGAGTTAGAGAGGATGAAATGGGACTAACAATGAAATTAACTTAGAATTATCAAACAATAAGAAAATAATACTTGGAGATGTAATTCGTCTAAGGCAGTTAGATGAAAGGCTGTTTGTATTGTACCATGTGCATTTTGCTTTTGTTTATTTGTGGAACATCTTCAGTCGCCTGTAGTACGCGTTTCAAAGTAATAATGGCAGATTTGTTTCTACAGTACAATTTTTGTTATTTTCTTGTTGTTGGGCGCTAAACAACATCTGCAGCACAAGTTTAGTCAGATTAAATTATTATTTCTCTCTACTTATTATTTTATTAGTGTATTCGGACCGTCCTGCAGCTGCACTTAGGTGCCCGATTTTCTGACATTGTTCTGGATGTGACGGTCTTAAAACCCTATGAGGATATTCGAATGATCGTAGAGTTATAACATCCATGGCGAGAATAGACGCAATATTAGAAATAAATAAATGCTTCAAGCAGGATGTGAGAAATGTATATTATGATAATTTATTTAAGAAAACGGAGTTCTACCATACCGAATTACGCAAGAAGATCAGCATTTTATAAAATGAATATTATACTGGCAGATGCAGAAAGATCAGTAAATTAACAATGGCACGTCAGTGAATATAAAACGTTGTTGCAGGTTCGAAGAAAGCAGGAAAAAACCAGAAACTTTCGAATGGAACTAGGTAACTGCTACTGAGAAGACGATGGTTGGGTGAAAACGACAGTGGTAAATGATAAGAAACTGTGAGCTAAATAATACTTTGTAAATGTATGCTACGCGGCGAGAGGTGGAAAAAAGGAAATTCGAAACGAGAAACGATTCAAAACAGAATTTTTATAAATAGTAAGACCTTATATTGGGCAGGGATCATACATCACAACTTAATATGGCAGATGGCGTAAAAATTAACAAAAGAGGGAAATAAATACACACATCAAAAAAAAGTATTGCATCACGTCGGTTTCGAGAGTTCCGCAACCTGTACAGAAAATTGGAACAGAGATCAACACAAACATAATTTCGCCCTTTCTATTGCTCATGAAAATCACACATTGCACGTTGTACCACCATACAGCGAGACCTTCAGAGGTGGTGGTCCAGATTGCTGTACACACCGGTATCTCTAATACCCAGTAGCACGTCCTCTTGCATTGATGCATGCCTGTATTCGTCGTGGCATACTAGCCCCAAGTTCATCAAGGCACTGTTGGTCCAGATTGTCCCACTCCTCAACGGTGATTCGTCGTAGATCCCTCAGAGTGGTTGGTGGGTCACGTCGTCCCTAAGCAGACCTTTTCAATCTATACCAGGCATGTTGGATAGGGTTCATACCTGGAGAACATGCTGGCCACTCTAGTCGAGCGACGTCGTTATCTTGAAGAAAGTCATTCACAAGATGTGCACGATGAGGGCGCTAATTGTCGTCCATGAAGACGAATGCCTCGCCAATATTCTGCCGGTATGTTGGCACTATCGGTCGGAGGAAGGCATTCACGTATCGTACAGCCGTTACGGCGCCTTCCATGACCACCAGCGGCGTACTTCGGCCCCACATAATTCCACCCCAAAACAGCAGGGAACCTCCACCTTGCTGCACTCGCTGGACAGTGTGTCTAAGGTGATCAGCCTGACCAGGCTGCCTCCAAACACGTCTCCGACGATTGTCTGGTTGAAGGCATATGCAATCCTCATCGGTGAATAGAACGTGATGTCAATCCTGAACGGTCCATTTGACATGTTGTTGGGCCCATCTGCACCTCGCTGCATGGTTTCGTGGTTGCAAAGATGGACCTAGCCATGGACGTCGGAAGTGAAGTTGCGCATTATGCGGCCTATTGTGCACAGTTTGAGTAGTAACATGACGTTCTGTGACTATACGAAAAGCATTATTCAACATGGTGGCGTTGCTGTCAGGGTTCATCCGAGCCATAATCCGTAGGTAGTGGTCATCCACAGCAGTAGTAGCCCTTGGGCGGCCTGAGCGAGGCATGTCATCGGCAGTTCCTGTCTCTCTGTATCTCTTCCATGTCCGAACAACATCGCTTTGGTTCACTTCGAGACGCCTGGGCACTTCCCTTGTTGAGAGCCCTTCCTGGCACAAAGTAACAATGCGAGCGCGATCGAGCTGCGGTACTGACCGTCTAGGCATGGCTGAACTACAGACAACACGAGCCGTGTACCTCCTTCCTGGTGGAATGTCTGGAACTGGTTGGCTGTCGGACCCCCTCTGTCTAAAAGGCGCTGAAAATGCATGATTTTTTACATCTTTGGGCGGGTTTAGTGACGTATATGAACGGTCAAAGGGACTGTGTCTGTGATAATATGTCGACAGTCAACGTCTATCTTCATGAGTTCTGGGAACCGCGGTGAAGCAAAACTTTTTTTGATGTGTGTATAAGCATTTGGACATTCAAAGAAATGTTAGCACAAGTTTGGAATGTAGGAGACGCGGTACTGGTGGATGTATAGATGTGAAGAGGGGTCGTGTGGAATGCTTGGGGAACACAGTTGGAGCCGGCATGGTAGCTCAGCGAGTTCGGTCAGAGAACTGGCTGGTCTCTGTGATAAAAAAGCTGAGTGAAGGGATCAGCAACGAACTTCAACGGATGTCATGTCACGTCCGCTAAGACCAAATACAACGAACAATAGAAAAAAAAAAGTTGGCAGAGCACTTGCCTCGGAAAGGCACAGGTCTCGAGTTCGATTCTCGGCCCGGCACACTGTTGTAATCTGCCAGGAAGTATCATACGATATTTTTTTGTCGGCACCTGTGTGATCACAGTTCAGGACAGAAGTAAACGCACCTGTGGGTCAGAATATCGAGGGTGCAAGACAGGAGCGAGGATTTTAGGAAAAATAATGAAACATGTACAGAAGTGATCTCAGAAGAAGTGTCTAATATAATCAATCGAGGTTTTAGGCAAAGTGGGGAGGTACAGAATTAGACTCTACTAATCGAGAAGAAACGGCGACCATATTGAGGTGTTGGTGCTTCAAAAAAATGGCTCTGAGCACTATGGGACTTAACAGCTGTGGTCAGCAGTCCCATAGAACTTAGAACTACTTAAACCTAACTAACCTAAGGAGATCACACACATCCATGCCCGAGGCAGGATTCGAGCCTGCGACTGTAGCAGTCACGCGGTTCCGGACTGCGCGCCTAGAACCGCGAGACCACCGCGGCCGGCAGGTGTTGGTGCTGTTCAGTTCACCGTGTCTGTGAAGGTAAGTTTGTTTTACGGTTTCAGCTGAATAATGTTGTTTTGTTTTTAAACAGCGAATATTCCACAACCATTAGACTTATAAAAGCGCTAGTCAGGAATATTAGATGATTAGTAAGTGGTCATCATTAGCAAACTATAGGGATTTGCTTCAGCAACAGCATGTTTTTGTTTCGTTTCTGTAATTTCTGCACACGAGGTAAGATCGGGTATGTTGAGTGGGGCCAAGAACAGGCAGTACCCGGACTTGCCCCACCATGTAATATTGCACAACAAAATTTTGTCGTCATTATCCTTCTTTTCAGTGTCAAATATACCGTCAACTTCCCTTCCACGCTCTCTTAGCTCCATGATTGTCCATTTGTCTTCCTCTGGTAAGTTCTCGGTGTATTTGACACTGAAAAAAAAAGAAAAAAAGCAATAAAAGTTTGTTGTGCAATATTATCTGGTGGGGAGAGTCCGAGTACTACCTGGTCTTGCCTCCACTCAACATATCCGAGTGCAGACGTTATAAAAGTTTAATCAAATCACCTAACATCTAAGGAAGCGGCAATTAAAGGACGACTGACGTCATGCCCATTTCTGTTTTCAGAATAAGACAGAAAATTAGTCGATCATATGTTAATACTAGAGAGTATGCTTTTTGCTTTAACTTTGACGGATGTCCCAAGAATGGCATACGATCTTGCAACAAAAAATAATTTGAATCATAAATTCAACGATAAAACGAAGATGGCTGTAACGAGCAGGTTATATGGTTTTTTAAACCGAGATGAGAAGGTCTCTAACGCACTCTTATGCGCTTACACTCGACAAGGATGTATGCCAGTTCGAGCTCTGGTCGTAGAAAATTTTCACTGCCAGTATTTAGCTGGCAAGGGGAAGAGGGCTCGTGCCCTAAAGCCCCTGATCGCCAGTCTTTGCGCCATTGTCCTGGGTTAAATTCCAGACATCTCTGGAGTGTCTCATTAAGTGACGGCATGTGACACTGTTGATGTTGATTCGTCTGTGGTGTGGAGTCACTAAGCTCGGTGATCCCACTGGTGATATTTGAGAAGAGTTGGCTGTGTGTCAACACCGGGTTTCGTCCTCTCCTTTCCACTCAACCACAACAACAGAAACCTAATCCTGCATCACTGTCATCCATACGTCACATGCACACATTTCAGACTCCATAACAGGTCGGAGGAATGCAACGACAAACCATCTCCCTTAGGATTTTTCCTAGAATGGCGATGCATATTTTCTGTATTTGCTCCCCTACACTCATTCCCTGAGTGCGATGGTCCTACACGACTTTGAAAGTGGTATAACGAATACACATTGATTGGGCAGAACATTATGACTACCTACCTAATACCTGGTATGTCAACCTTTGACACGATAGCAGCGTCGATGCGTAGCGGCATGGATTCACTGAGGCCTTGGTAGGTTGCAGCACACACAAGTCACATAAATTCCGTAAATTTCGCGGAGGGAGGCGATGAACTCTGATGGCACTTGCAGTCACATCCCAGATGTGTTCGATTGGGTTCAGATGTGGCAAGATGGGGGACCAGCGCATCAACTGGAACTTGCCACTGTGTTCCTCGAACCACTCCATCACACTCCTGGCCTTGTGACATGGCGCATTATCTTGTTGAAAAATGTCACTGTTATCAGGAATCATGGTTGTCATGAAGGGCTATACGTGGTCTGCAATCAATGTACCGTACTTCTTGGCTGTCATGATGCCTTGCACGAGTTCCACAAGACCCATGGATGTCCACGTGAATGTTCACTAGAGCATAATGGAGCCGCCGCCAGCTTGTCCCCGTCCCGCAGTACAGGTGCCAAGGAGCTGTTCCCCTGGAAGACGACGGATTCGCGCCCTCCCAGTGGCATGATGAAGAAGGTATCGGGAATCATCAGACCATACAATGCTCTGACACTGCATCAACGCCCATTGCCGATGGTGACGTGCCAATTTCAGTCGTAGTTGCCGATGTCGTGTGTTTACATTGACACATGCAGGCATCATTGGCTGCAGAGGCTCATAGTTACGTGTGTTCGGTGCACTGTTCGTTCAGACACACTTTTACTCTGCCACTTGTCCTGTTTTACCAGTCTGCCCAGCCTACAACGTCCGACATCTGTAATGAGGGGCGGCCGCCCAACTCCACGACGTCTGGACACGGTTTCACCTTGGTTTCGCCACATGTTGAAGAAATTCACCACAGAAGTCCTCAAACTCTCGACAAATTGTGCAGTTTCTGAAATGTTTGTGCCGAACATCCGCGCCATGACAACCTGTCCTCGGTTAAACACAGATCGCCATTGTACAAACGGAAAGCACGCTCACTGATACTACGTGCACCGTGCGTGTGTCTGACTTGCAGTCATTCCTCTCCAGGTCACTCTGCTATCGCCTGGACGGCTATACCTCGGAAGTATGTCTGGGTCATCAAGTTCTGGCTGATCAGTGTAGTTCTCACTCTGGCAATGAATTGTTCCTTTGTAATTAAATTATCCTAACACATGGGGACAAATATTTCACCCTGTACATTTTCTGTGGGACATTTTCCCATTTTTACGTGAACATGGGTATTATCCAGACTTCCATTTATGTCGAGTAGATTAACTAGGGAGAAAGCTCCACTAGGCTAAATAATACTAAGTGCATCGTTCCGTATCTTCATTAACCACTTTCAGATAGTCCACTGTGCTACATAGACTTCTAAAGCCGGCTTGTTCTCCAGCTTGATCAGAATCAAAATCATTGTTTTTTTCCTCTTCGGTCAGTGATAATGTCTGCCAATATCCCGAAAGTTGCACAGGGAAAATTGATAAATCTATAGTTTTTTCATGTCTTTTCCAGTGAAGGCTAACATTTACAGTACTGCTCCAGGCTTGGTGAACTGTCTTCTTTCGCAAACACTCTGGAACTCATTTCGCAAGTTTCAATCATTATTTATGATTTCCAGAAAATACTTCGATATCAAGAGCCATGGGTTTCAGTAAACAGTCTGGTAACAATTTGTTTGATTTGTTAGAATATGTATATAAGAAGCATAGTTTTTCTCCTCGTGATATACACGTTGTCGATGAAACAGTAGTAACCACAGTTCCCAGCAGGTCATCACAAGTTCTTATTTACCAGGGGAAAAGGAGAATGGATCACCGGTATCAACTGATCGTGGTACTTTAATAACCGCTGAAATTTCTATGAGCGCAATGGGATCCTTTAGGCCCACAACGTTTATTTTCTCTCGAAAGAGGGAAACCCCTTGCTCATTTATGAAGCACCACAAGGTAACTTTTCTCAGTATCATTCTTCTGGATGGATACAAACTGAGTGTGCTCCCTGCCGCCGTTGGACAAGCAGCTGCAGCAGCAAGTCGTATACTCCTAGCTCACTCATTTGTTACATAGTTTAATTCTTAATTTCTTTGCGTGTGTTTGGTACTTGCATTGTTTAATTCATAAATTTCGGGCGTATTATAGTATTTGAGAGTTGTAGCATCGCGTTTTAGTACCTGAATAATGTAAATTCGCGTAGTCGTTTGTCTTCTGTTTTTGTTTTGAACGGCCAGTGTCGGTTGGTCACAGTCAGTGTGCTCCCTGCCGCCGTCGGATAAGCAGCTGCAGCAGCAAGTCGTATACTCCTAGCTCACTCATTTGGTACATAGTTTAATTCTTAATTTCTTTGCGTGTTTTTGGTACTTGCATTGTGTAATTCATAAATTTCGAGCGTATTATAGTATTTGAGAGTTGTAGCATGGCGTTTTAGTACCTGAATAGTGTAAAATCGCGTAGTCTCCTTCCGCCGCCGAGCAGTGTGTCAGCAGTGCGCAAGTAGCAGCATTACTGCATTTACTAGGCAATCTTGTATTTTAATAACCGTTTAAATTTTGTGTCGATTTTTGCGCTCTCTGTAGATTAATTCAGATGTTCTTTGCACAACAGTTTTTAGCATGGATAGGGACTGCAACTACTGTGTTCGGATGCAGGCTGAGTTGGCACCCCTTCGCTCCCAGCTTCAGGCAGTGTTGGCTTCGGTCACACAGCTTGAGGCTGTTGCCAATGGGCATCACTGTGGGGGTCCGGATGGGGGTTTGTCGGGGACGGCCAGCTCGTCCCACGCATCCCCCGATCGGACTACGACTGTGGTTGCCCGGGATACTGCCCGCATTGAGGCTAATCCCTCACCTGTGGTAGAGTGGGAGGTCGTCTCAAGGTGTGGCAGGGGGCGAAAGACATTCCGGAGGGCTAAACGGAAGGCCTCTCCAGTTTGTCTGAGGAACCGGTTTCAGGCTCTGTCTCAGGCTGATACTGATCTTCGGCCTGACATGGTTGCTTGTCCTGTTCCAGAGGTTGCCCCTCAGTCTGCAAGATCCGGGCAGTCGCAGAAGGTGGGCTTACTGGTAGTTGGGAGCTCCAACGGCAGGCGCGTAATGGGGCCCCTTAGGGATATGGCAGCAAGAGAGGGGAAGAAAACCAATGTGCACTCCGTGTGCATACCGGGGGGAGTCATTCCAGATGTGGAAAGGGTCCTTCCGGATGCCATGAAGGGTACAGGGTGCACCCATCTGCAGGTGGTCGCTCATGTCGGCACCAATGATGTGTGTCGCTATGGATCGGAGGATATCCACTCTGGCTTCCGGCGGCTATCTGATTTGGTGAAGACTGCCAGTCTTGCTAGCGGGATGAAAGCTGAGCTCACCATCTGCAGCATCGTCGACAGGACTGACTGCGGACCTTTGGTACAGAGCCGAGTGGAGGGTCTGAATCAGAGGCTGAGACGGTTCTGCGACCGTGTGGGCTGCAGATTCCTCGACTTGCGCCATAGGGTGGTGGGGTTTCGTGTTCCGCTGGATAGGTCAGGAGTCCACTACACGCAACAAGCGGCTACACGGGTAGCAGGGGTTGTGTGGCGTGGACTTTGCGGTTTTTTAGGTTAGATGGCCTTGGGCAAGTACAGAAAGGGCAAAGTCAGGACATGCGGGGACCAAGCAGCAATCGGTATTGTAATTGTAAACTGTCGAAGCTGCGTTGGTAAAGTACCGGAACTTCAAGCGCTGATAGAAAGCACCGAAGCTGAAATCGTTATAGGTGCAGAAAGCTGGCTGAAGCCAGAGATAAATTCTGCCGGAATTTTTACAAAGGTACAGACGGTGTTTAGAAAGGATAGATTGTATGCAACCGGTGGTAGAGTGTTCGTCGCTGTTAGTAGTAGTTTATCCTGTAGTGAAGTAGAAGTGGATAGTTCCTGTGAATTATTATGGGTGGAGGTTACACTCAACAACCGAGCTAGGTTAATAATTGGCTCCTTTTACCGACCTCCCGACTCAGCAGCATTAGTGGCAGAACAACTGAGAGAAAAGAGAATGAGATTTTCACTCTGCAGCGGAGTGTGCGCTGATATGAAACTTCCTGGCAGATTAAAACTGTGTGCCCGACCGAGACTCGAACTCGGGACCTTTGCCTTCCGCGGGCAAAGTTCCCGAGTTCGAGTCTCGGTCGGGCACACAGTTTTAATCTGCCAGGAAGTTTCAACTGAGAGAAAATTTGGAATACATTTCACATAACTTTTCTCAGCATGTTATAGTCTTAGGTGGAGATTTAAATTTACCAGATATAAGATATATACTGGGACACTCAGATGTTTAGGACGGGTGGTAGGGACAGAGCATCGAGTGACATTATACTGAGTGCACTATCCGAAAATTACCTCGAGCAATTAAACAGAGAACCGACTCGTGGAGATAACATCTTGGACCTACTGATAACAAACAGACCCGAACTTTTCGACTCTGTAAGTGCAGAACAGGGAATCAGTGATCATAAGGCCGTTGCAGCATCCCTGAATATGGAAGTTAATAGGAATATAAAAAAAGGGAGGAAGGTTTATCTGTTTAGCAAGAGTAATAGAAGGCAGATTTCAGACTACCTAACAGATCAAAACGAAAATTTCTGTTCCGACACTGACAATGTTGAGTGTTTATGGAAAAAGTTCAAGGCAATCGTAAAATGCGTTTTAGACAGGTATGTGCCGAGTAAAACTGTGAAGGACGGGAAAAACCCACCGTGGTACAACAACAAAGTTAGGAAACTACTGCGAAAGCAAAGAGAGCTTCACTCCAAGTTTAAACGCAGCCAAAACCTTTCAGACAAACAGAAGCTAAACGATGTCAAAGTTAGCGTAAGGAGGGCTATGCGTGAAGCGTTCAGTGAATTCGAAAGTAAAATTCTATGTACCGACTTGACAGAAAATCCTAGGAAGTTCTGGTCTTACGTTAAATCAGTAAGTGGCTCGAAACAGCATATCCAGACACTCATGACACTCGAGCAAAAAACATGTTCTAAAATTCTACAACAGATCGACGTCAGAGATATAGGTCTATAGTTTTGCGCAACTGCTCGACGACCCTTCTTGAAGACTGGGACTACCTGTGCTCTTTTCGAATCATTTGGAACCTTCCGTTCCTCTAGAGACTTGCGGTACACGGCTGTTAGAAGGGGGGCAAGTTCTTTCGCGTACTCTGTGTAGAATCGAATTGGTATCCCGTCAGGTTCAGTGGACTTTCCTCTGTTGAGTGATTGCGGTTGCTTTTCTATTCCTTGGACACTTATTTCGATGTCAGCCATTTTTTCGTTTATGCCCTGCTGCTCTAAACATTTGGAAAAACAAACTTTCGGGAGTGACAACTCGATTACATCGTCGGTGTTTGTTATATCACCAAATGATATAACGCCAACACCTCGAGTTGCAAACAAGAATAGAACTATATTGGAATGGCCTTCTCAAGGAAGAGAAAATTATTTTTTTGGAGACTCAGAAAAGCTGAAAGAGACATCATGAAAGCAAATCAACCAAAAAGAGATGTACATGACAAACCAACATAAAAAGGAGTGTTATCATAAAATTCACAATCCCTTGACAAAGATTCTACGGACGAAGCCAATAAAAACAAATCAGCTGTCAATTGCTTCTATTGTGACGACATATTCACAATCTCAGAAGAAGAGGAAGAAGAAGAAGGGTGGATTCAATGCGGAAAAAGTCTTTGTTGGGCCCAAGAGAAAGCTGTAATGGAGCAGACGATGAGTTTTGCTTTACATGCGAATTTGTGAATAATATTTTTAATTAAATTATTCTTCAATAAAGATTTTCTACTGCTTTTCCACTGAAAATATTGTTTTCTATAATCCTATAAAGTTAAAATATGTACCCACTCTTAACCCGCTGGTTGGGCATGACCATGTAATTAGATTTTTCCTGTAAAATAACGTCTCATCAAAAGATTACTGAAGCTATGAGTATTCAGTAATAATATATTGTACCCATTTAAACAATGATTATTTTCACTAAATCTGACAATCTCTAGGTTAAATAGTTTAGCTCCAAAGGGCACTGGAGTATTAGCTACCAGATCGTACCCTGCTTTCTCCTACAGTTGGTACTAGTTCTGTATATTAACAATTGGCGCCGAAAAAGCAAAGTGAACAATAATAATTTACGACTCAAAACGACCAACTGTGGATTTATTCTCTAATTTAATGGTCTTCCCTCAAAACGTCACCGTGAAAGCAGCGATATAATTAGCCAGGGCTCACCACCACGTTGCAGGTAAAAGAGATCATCTTACTGGCATTTCCTGGGAAGTCTCTTCAAGTGTAGAAGCCGGATAATTACAAACTCTGTAACAAAAAGACCATGGGATTAAGTCCACGAGAATAACACTGGTCAACACTCATTTTCTTGCCAAGGATATTTCAGTGGCTTTAGGATGAGTTAGTGGTGCTGAGGACGAATATAGCAACCATTTATGCAGTTTGGCTCTAGTTTTTGAGATAATGCATGATTTATTCAAAAAATTAGAAAAAAATTGCTAATACTGAACTCAAGCGCTACAAACTACAATGAAAAAAGAAAATAATCTTTATAAATAGCTTCTATGAAAACCTGACAGGCATTTGTCCACGTATTGAACATAATTGAAAAGTTTCTCTATAAGTATATCATTTTCCGTCCATGACGAACCGCTTCCTGCACGCTTTCCTTTTATAGGTCTCTTCAGAACAGTCACGTTGCAGATTCCAGTAATAATCTGCCGTCATATGCCTGTCCCATCTTCCTTTATATCTTTCCTCTATTCCTTTCATATCTTGATGGAACTGCTCTCCTTGTTCCTCACTGAAATCACCTAGATTACGAGGAAATCGATCCAAGGGGCTGTGAAGGAAATGCAATTTTATGCTCATGTTAGCTCCTAAGTTTTGAAAGTTAGTGAGCATGTTTTTGACCAGTTCCTCGTAATTGGGAGCTTTATGATTGCCCAAAAAACATTTTACAACAGCGACAAAACTGTTCCAGGCGTGGGTAATGTTGTGAAGGTTGGTACAGGAACATCATTGCTGTGCACCACCGGTCTTCTTGCTGACTCCAAATCGGGATATTCCTACTTTCATTTTTTGAACCTATTAAAACCTTTCACATTAACAATGCAAAAATAGCAATCATCTGTATGGTTCTTCTGCTCTCGCCATACCATAGGCACTCCGAAGTTTAAGCTTTTCCTTTTTCGTTTTGTCCACTGCCGTAAGCACTCCACACAGCATTTACAAACTTTATGGGGTGCCCACGCCTTGTCTTGATCTCCAAGTTTAATTCCGAAATATGCCAGATACGCTTCCTTCACAAAAGGAGTGATATTCTTCCTGTTCTTTTGAAGAACGTATTCACCACAAATGTAGCAGAACTCATCTGGATGGTTCACGCAAAGACGGCGTGAAGAACTCATGTTTTCCTAAAACAAAATTGCACAAATACTACATATTATGCAGAACTTTCTTGTATTTGCATGTCAATCACATCCAACAAACATCATTAATTGTTTTGTGTGAAATGAATACTCACCTCTTATTTGCTACGTCACGATGAAAAGGTTCTATCTCCTTGAAGCTGCACTGCACATGTGTGTGACTTTCGACCATCGCCATTTTTCTTGTTTACACTGAACGCTACCTATCGGCTGTTGCGGGGATTACCTCGGCCAACAAATGAATGTCGAGTACTGCCGAATTCAAATCTGCACAACCCTCAATATCTTCAACACACGCACCACACAACGGGACTGAACACATGCTGACAGTGTGATGTTTGCATGATGTAATCCTCAACCACACAGATGCACTCCCTGAGCACAATTGTTTAATAAAGATAGTACAATATCACTAATTAAAAAACAGGTAGCAAATACATTACACCATATATGGACCCTGCAGTCGATATTATCCACATGAAACTCTCATTTCCACAAATAACCTATATCTCAAAAACCAGAGCCAATTTGGAAAATGTACAAATATACTCGGATTGAGTATCATAACAATATCCCATTTTCGTTCAAACTTCCCTGGCAACAAAAAAAAAATTTATTTTGTAGAGCTGTGTAATTATTGCATGTCGCTGATTCATTCGAAGTGATACAATTAACTAATTAGACACGATTTGCAGTAAGAATGTCACATTGCAGAGCTGCAGTCGTAGTATAAGTAACAGGGATGCGTATAGCTGAAGAGTGTAATGCGTGGAGAGATCTGGAGGAAGCCTGCAGCCAGGAGTCGATGCCAGATATTTGGCCGGCCGGGTTCTAGGCGCAACAGTCTGGAACCTCTACGGTCGCAGGTCGCAGGTTCAAATCCTGCCTCGAGCATGGATGTGTGTGATGTCCTTAGGTTAGTTAGGTTTAAGTAGTTCTAAGTTCTAGGGGACTGATGACCTCAGAAGTTAAGTCCCATAGTGCTCAGAGCCATTTTTGAACCAGATAGTTGATGGTGATGATAACGCTAAACTTTAAAATCGATAGAATATATGACTCAATATCATCCCGCTATGTCCCACAAGAAGACATAACACTATTCAGTAAAGAAGTTTGTCAACGCCTTCAAATAACAATATTTAAAAATAATAAAGATTTATTGGTGTCTTACTCACGAAAAAGTGGTCGAGTTGCCATTCCTTGAAGCGCTGGAGTTATTCTGCAACTGTTGATTGCATTCTTATTGAAATCAAACTTCCATGTTGCAAATTATGTCGTTGTTTTCTTCATACAGCCAGTTTCGGCTCAGTTACCAATTCATTTACAGATGACTATGACTCAAAACATAGTCGCAGCCGTTTGTTTGAATAAAACATCAACGTAATTGGCAATTGCACTGATTCATTTCAATAAAAAATTATGATTTTCCGTTACTGGGCTATTTAAACGCTAAAGTGGGTAATAACCCTGTAGAAAAGAAGCGTAAATCACCTTCAGTTACAATTAGCAAACATTCTATGCTTTGCTACGTATAATGAATTAAAAATCACTGACACATTCTTCCGGTATTTGCAAAACCCACAAATTCACATGATCAGCTCACAGCGCAGTATCCTTAATAGACTAAGTGCTTCAAACAAATAATACATAAACCATACTGCTCTTAATGTGTAATGATAATGTCAACAACTAAAATTAACCTGATGGAAATTTGGAACTGTCTCCTCTAAGAACTTTATAAATAGACAGAGTATTCAATTTACTAATGAACTGTAGCACATGTTCTGGCTTCAGCCCAAAGACTAGTTTGACACACCTCCTACGCTAGTGTAACCTATGCAAGCCTCTTCATCTCTGATTAACTGTTGGACCATTTCAACCTACTTACTATATTCATGTCTTAGTCTTCTTCTACAATTTTTACCTCCGATACTTCCTTCTTTTGCCTAATTGATACTTCCTCAATGCCTCAAGATGTGTCCTATGAACTGATATCTTCTTTTAGTTGTACCATAATTTTCTTTTTTCCCCAGTTCGATTAAGTACCTTCTTGTTAGTTACTCAGTCTACCCATCCGATCTTTAGGATTGTTATCTAACAACACATTTCAAAAGCTTCTATTCTTTTCTCGTATGAACGACTTATCGTCCACGTTCGAATTCCAAACAAGTCTACACTCCAGACAAATATCTTCAATAAAGTCTTTCTAACCCTTAAACTTTGTATTAGATGTTAATATATTCCTCTTTTTCAGAAATTCTTTTCTCACTATTATTAGACTGCATTTTATATCCTCTCTACTTCTATGATGTCATTTTAAGCACGTGACGTAGGACTGAAAGGATTTCTGTGATTCAGTGTGACGAACATTGAAACACAGCATTCAACACGACACTATGCTTAATTTTTAAAAAGCTATAGTTCTGCGGTTCTGCAGTATGAATGTGAGTGTTGGAATGCAATGTTCAACCAATTAAGACGAGTCGGTGAGCTGAGCTGAGATTCCTCCATGATGTAATATGTGTAGAGAGTGGCGGTTCTCTGTCGGAGGTTGGAGGGACAGAGTGATTCATCTGCAGCCCGATGACATTAGAAGTCTGTTATTTACTTCCCAACGGTTTGAATTAATAATTCATGTCGGCATCAGGCAGGAACTGGGTGTTGAGCATCCAACCCAAAGCCTTCTCCGGCGACGCGTTGTAGTGAAGACCCCAGCAGCAGCAACACCCAGTTCGATGGCGGGCCGACTTTCACGGCGCTAACATTCCTAGCCGGGCAGCTGAACTGCGTCAGGAGCTGGCGCGGTAGATTCAATGTCTACGCTGATTGCACGACGAGCTGGCTGCGTGCCCTAATCCTGGCGAGTGATTGGTACGTAGGTGTCCAGGTGTGAACCCCTGTCCAGTGTCTGACTGGTAGCATTTGGTACTGGGAGATACCCAGTGGTTCACTGACAGGGAAGGCCTCAGTTTGTCTCTCGGACCACCAGTGCTCAGGCTGGACCGTTAGCAGACGGTCCTGTCAGGACGTCGGTTGAGAAATGCCGGCCTCATTTGAACATCGCATAGACTCCCGTATGGAGGACATAAGTAACAGGCATCCCTGGCCTAGAGAAGCAGCTGAAGGATTCAAAACAAATAAGCCTCTGTGTCCGCATGGAATTGCAGTTCGGTTTTGCAAAGAGCAGTGGCCCCTTACTTAGCTTGCATTTATGGCGAATCTCTCGTCCAGTGCAACGTTCCAAGCGACTGGAAAAAAAGCGCAGGTGACTCCTGTATATAAGAAGGGAAAAAGAACTGAACCGAAAAAATACAGAAAAATATCGTTAACATCGATTTGTTGCAGAATTCTTGAACATATTTTTAATTCCAATGTAATAACGTTCCGTGAGATGAAAAAGCTTCTGTCCACAAACGAGCACAATTATAGATAGTACCGCGAAACTTGCTCACATAATATCTGCGAATTACTTATGAAGGGCAACAGACGGATTTCATATTCCTAGATTTCCGAAAAGCTTTTGACACGGTGCCCCATTGCAGAGTTAACGAAGGTACGAACACACGGAATCGGTCCCCATGCTAAGTGAGTGGCGCCAGCTCTTCTGAAGTAATAGAATCTAGTTTGTTGTCCTCGACGGCGATTGTTCATCAGAGGTAAGGGTGTCATCAGGAGTGTCCCAGGGAAGTGTTATAGGACCACTATTGTTCTCTATATACATAAGTGATCTGACGGACAGGACGAGCAGACATCTGTGGTTGTTTGCTGGTGATGTTATGATGTACAAAAGATGTCGTCATTGAGTGACTGTAGTCGGATACGAAATGACTTAGACAAAATTTTCAGTTGCTCTGATGAATGCCAAGTAGCTCTGAGTGTGGAAAAATTTAAGGTAATGCAGATGAGTAGAAAAAATAATCCTGTAATGTTCGAACAAATCATTAATCATATGCTATTTGATACAGACAAGTCGATTAAATATCTAGGCGTAACACTGCAAAGCAGTATAAAATGCAACCATAATGCAGGGATTTTTGTGGCAAAGGCTAATGGTCGACTTCCGTCTATTTGGAGAGTTTTAGGAAAGTGTGATCCACCTGTAAAGGACATCGCTTGTAGAACACTAGTGCGACCCAGTCTTGAGAACTGCTCGATTGTTTGGGGTTCCCAACAGGTCGATTAAAGGAAGACACCGAAGCAATTCAGTGGCGGGCTGCTATATTTGTTACAGGTAGATTCGGCCAACACACAAGTATTACAGAGATGCTGCAGGAACTCAAATGGGAATCCCTGGAGGGAAGGCGGCATTAATTACGAGGAACGCTACTGAGAAGATTTAGAGAACTGGCATAGGGAACTGGCATTTGCAACATAAGAGAAGAGAAATTAGACCTTGTATGGAGGAATACAGCCACCACGAATACACGTATACAGACTGGTAAAGCGTTCGTGGTTATGGTTGCGGTACCCACGTGGGCAGCCTGGTGTAATGCCACACCAACGTATTAAGACAAGTGCCTCTAGTGTGACAACGAGTCCTTGCTTTTGGTTCCCACCGTTTCATAGGATACTCTTTCCTCGACCAAAAAAATTCAGACAAGAACTTAAAGTTGTACCACCTACAGGTATTATAAGGAATTACATTAGAAAATAGAATCATGAAAGGCGTCCCACAATGCAGCACCAAATGAAATCTAGATACATAGTGTCCTATGAAAAATTTGTGTGAGAAATTCTGAAAGGAAGGAGGGCAGAAGGCTTAGTTCTTGAAATTTATGACAATACAACATAATTCACACGACCGAGTGTATAAAATAGTGTTGTAATATTGTGAAGAAATTCATCGTTCTGAGTCAGTAATAAAGATGTTTTATCGTTTCCCTTGAAGCAACCTGTTTATTTCTAAAGGGGAGGGGTATTGAGACTGTGATAAAAGTGGCTTCCAGTTGGATTCATTAGATATAATTGAGTCTGAAATATTCGAAAAGTAAATTACGTGCGTCTTGTGCAGTTGGTTTATTGTGGATGCCCCAAAATCTTTTTAGGTGAATACCAGAGTAATTCCTTGAAATTTCTTACCTAGGTCCAACAGAGTTTTCGGTTCATGTCTGATTGCTTTGATGTCTATATTTAACTTTTTTTTTTCTCTTTCTCTTCAAAATTAACAGTTTCTGATAATGTGTAACATCTGTCACGCAGTACATCGAGTTATAAACGGTGTGCTAAGTAAGCGTAGAAATGTCTGTTTGACGACAGGAGATTCGTGCTAGTTACACTAAGAACTAAGGAAGCGTTTACACCTCTTCACACGTGACAACTGTCGTGGGAAGTGGAATAAATTGTTGAGGCGCATGCGAAATTAGTTACACAATTCTGCGTCCGCTAGTAGTGGAACTGTTAGGTGAAAGTGGGTGCATTTTGATGAGGTGTATCGCATATTGGTAAGAGTGCGTGACATAAATATTCCGAGTGACTGTCGTAATATCCGGGCACTGGATATATGCCATACTGTGGAAAGCAAAGTGACCTGAAACGTCAACTAGTGCTGTGAAGCCTCAGGAGAAATGTTATTGTATTCATGGAAGCCATTCAGGGTAATGCACCTGCTTTACATCAGCTGCCTGGTTTCTTATTTATTTTATTTGTAGTTGTAAAAAGCTAGTAATATAGTTTGCAGTGAGCGTTTATGTTAACATTAGTGGGTATCTAGGCGATCAAGTACAGTAAAATGCCAGAGAAAATCCGACAATTGACAAAAAAGAGAAACAAATTAATAATAAAAGAAATGCTGTACAGGTACTCAGTTGCAAGTGAAACTAGCAGAATAGTTTTCAGCACGTCCGCATGCGAAAACGATGCATGATTACTGAAATTACTACCTATCACAAGAAAAGGAAAAGTTAAAACATAATTACATAAGAAAGGCCGTTAGTTATTCACCGGCATTACACAAGATTTTGAATAAAACTGTCAACACACGTCTAGTGATAAACAAAGAACACATTATTGATTGACGAAGAAAAGGAACATACTGATTTCAGAAGTGGGTTCTGTACACTGCACCATGTGTAAACTATAAAAAAGGGTGCAGAAAGAAGCTGAAAGTGCTAGTCGGGGATGTATTGATTTTGACAAGTTCTTTGTCATTATTTCAAAAGTCTGAATTGAAAAATTAGTCATGTCAGTCGACTCCTTGTTACAATTTTCCTTATCCTCGGAACAACATCGTCAAGTTACAAAATTGGAGTAAATATCCAAATGAGATTATTTTACTTACTTCGACAACAAAAATGTATAAAAAGTAGTGGAAGAATTTATTGATGAACTTTGAGAGGATGTAAGAAAATTAATTACTGCCGACACAAAGAAAATGAAAGTTAGTAATACTGTGATCGAAGTAGGGAGTTCGTGTCGTGGGGGCAAGGACGAGTGGTTGAGCACTGGCAGAAGTACACAGTCGAATACAAATTGTTACAACACTATTTCGGTAATTTAGTGCTATCTCGAAAAATTAATTTGTGATACACGAACCGTATATGGACAGGGTGTAAGGGAATAGAAAAGTGGGTCACGAGAGGAATATTTAGGGGATAGCAAGAGTAACGAGAAGGCAAAAGTGTAGGTAAGGAGAAATAAACGATATCTAAAGATTTTATTGTGCATGTTGTACTTTATTCGTACAAAGTGATGGAAAACAAGCTAAGGATACTTTTGTTGCACTTCTCACAGTAAAAAACTACCTAGACAAAGAACCAGTCGAATATGGGTAACAAACATATGACATATGCAGGACAACCTTGCAAGCGTAAAGCTGAGTAGAGTAACACAAAAATTCCGGGAAACTACATTTATCTAAAAGTGGACGAAACTGAATAATGGTAATGATGACATGCAACTAATAATACATAACAACGCTCGACATTTGGTTCACATCCGATTGTCATTTGTTCAAAACATGTATCTGTAACGCCGTATTGTTTAAGAGGCAATCAAATGAAAATGGGGCATATGGAAAAAAGTAAGTAAACTGTTTATTATTTAAAAAGGAACTGTCATAACTGTTAATATGTCTATCCCACTATGAGAGAAGACGGTCACTGGTTTCATGATAAAATGTTTGCGTTTGCCGACGGAACCAGACGTACTCCTCCTCGTACGAAACAAATCGACGGCCACGAATGTCTTTCTTCAGAGTTCCAGACAATCTGTAAATCGCATGGGGAGGGATCGGAACTGTATGAAAGACGTGTAAGGGCTTCCCAGGGACTACGGCGTGGTCGAAACAACCTGGGCAACATGTGGGCGTGCATTGTCCTACAACAGAATGATGCCGTCCGTCAATTTTCCTGGGCCACGTGATTCTCAACGGAATGTGGAAAACTCAGCCACTAGATGTATGTCACTACGTATCTCCTATATTTGCGTGTGTCTGATTATTGGTGTAACTATACGTATGGCCGTAATGCGCAAGTCTGGTTCTTGAAAACAGTACACTTTTTGTATCTTGGTGGTACTTATAGACCCACACAAATATTATATTCTCTATTCACAGGTTTTGAAATAGTTCGTGCAGGACACACAAAAGAGTATTTTATTGTTAGTTTAGATATAGAATCAATATTATGGATTGAATTGGGAATATCCCAAATGTGTACCAACGGCGATTTATCATTTCTTATTGTATTACCAGTAGAATTTTTATAGCATACTACCTCTAGTATCCTGTGTTACATTTTCGTCTTATTTATTCGGATCAGTGTACTATGGTTCTAAAACTTGTTTTATGTCTGAATCACTCCTTCGTTCAGCCTAGGTAACTCCGTACCGGGATACGACGTAAACTAATGTGTACTTTGAATTGTCAAAACAAGCTGTAATCTATAATGTAGCATTTACACTGTTGAGACGGCTGTGTGTGCACGTTCCAAAATCCAATAAATTAAAAAAAAATGTCGTTCCTGGTCGTTTGGACTTAATGGCGCACAACAAGTTTTCCAAAGTGTCCACGTATATAATTTTAACATGTAGCCTATATCAGATTTTACTTTTTCAAATGCTTTATTATTGGAACCATGCGTTTTTTCCACTGGTAAAAGCGATTTTTGCGCACTTGTTACACCTCCAGCAAATCCATTCGCACAAGGCAGAAGTTCAGAAAGCACAGTTACTTACACTACACCGTCAATGTACACCATTAATTACGTAATGTATAATTTCTATTGCTCACTGTTACGATTATTTCTGTAATGTATTCTGTTCTATAACTGTCACATAATTCTATTTACATTTTTATCTGTTGTTTTGATAAATCTTGGAGCACAAAGTCACAAGAATCACAGAGACTGTACTAATGACGTCAATTCACCTTCGATACTAAGCTCTCCATCACGTCAAGTGGAAGTCGAAAATGGGAGTCTTGTACGTCTCTCACGCCTCATTCCGGTATGTTGTTTCTTTTAGATTATCTTTCAGCTACGTAAAGACGTTGTTTCTTGGCCGATATTGTTTCTGAGTACATATTAAACTTTTAGTAGTGCTCCTGGTATTTCAGTATTATGTAATTAGAATTTATTAACAAAGATTGGTGGTTGTGTATAAGGTTGTGTAAATCTAGATAAAGATGATTTGTGATGTCAATGGCTCCAATATTATAGATTTATGACTTGTTTTGTTGTATTCGTTACTGATATGTGAAGTATGATCCACGGCTAGTAATGTAAAGGTTATGGGTAACTGTACTGGTATGGGAGAAGTGTTGATGACAGCATGCACTGATATTTCTTAGTAAGGCTCTCGTTGTCAGTGAGTAAAGTTGTAGTAATCCAGTGGAATGTCTCAGTAACACAACTCCGCTGCATAAAAGAAATTTCTAGATCACATTAGTAAACTTCATTATTTTCCTTGAACTATGGAAAGCACAAGAATAGCAATATTTGAGGAATGGGGTAAACGAAACAACTGGCAGGAAATTGTAATAGGCTGCGTTGGTACCACAGGAGTACAGCACAAAACTAGCAAATGCAAATGGGAGGCGTTGCATTTTGAATAAGCTATCTGTTTGAAAACGTGAGCTGCGGTAGAGAGAGAAAGATGGCCAAACACAGATAGAGATGGCCTCAAATAAAGTACCTAAAATTAGTGTCTCAACTGAAATCCTGATAGAATCTTTACTCCTTCAGCAACTGATCCATACGAGCATGGGGAACAAACATTCCAGTGCGAAATGATTTCACACAAGGAAACTTACACCTTCATCAACGCAATGCCTCGTGCACTGAGAATTATGTAGAGAAATTCGAATGAAAGGCGCAAATGAATGATTCACCTTATTCCAACTTCGCATTAATTTTCCAGTTAGATTCCAATTAGAAAATATTTGAATACAATAGATCTCATTGCTATTATCATAGAAAATAAGTGGATGAAACAGCAGTGACGGCATCTGTCATGCCACTTGCTGAACATACATTACGAACATTTTGCACCGATTCCTGGTTATTGTCGAAGTTTTAATATGTATTGGGCATTTTACATTATTAGTAAGCAAGAAATAATCCGATGCTGAACGTAACTGCTGTCTGACACTCTTTCTTTCTTGGTTTTCTCTCTCCAGCGATGTTCCACTTCCTTCAGCTAGAAGTATGGGTCGATATCAGGCTATCAGGAAGAAAATAAACTGTGTATCTTGTGTATATGTGCGTAAGTGGACACAGTGCCTGACCAATATTGTTATTTGTTACTGCTAGTTTTTGCGTGCTGGAATTTTACCGTATTGAGCAACGCCAGGTTATATTCAAGCGAAAACACCTTTGTCTGTAACGATCCGTGCTACTGTTCTTGTAGACTTTCATACCGTGGACGAATATCCTCGGAGTAGTAAAATGTAAATGTCGTGTGACTAGGGCCTCCCGTCGGGTAGACCCATCGCCGTACGTAAGTTTTTCGATTTGACGCCACTTCGGCGACTTGCGCGTCGATGGGGATGAAATAATGATGATAAGGACAACACAACACCCTGTCCCTGAGCGGAGAAAATCTCCGACCCATCGGGGAATCGAACCCGGGCCGTTAGGTATGACTTTCCAAAGCGCTGACTTTGTTTCTTTGATTCTTTATTGATCTCATTTTGTTCGTTGTATATGTTTGGGGCGGACGTCTCATGACACCATGACACCCGTTCAGGTTGTTCGTTGATCCGTTCACTCAGTTTTTTTTTTTTTTTTTTTTTTTTATTACAGAGGGTAGCTAACCCTCTGACCGAACACGCTCACCTATCGTGCCGGCTGGCCACTAAGCTACTAGGGGCGGACACATAGAGCGTTGTAACTTGAAAAATACATAGAAAGAATTGCTGCAGTATAGTACAGAAAGTAACTCAAAGAAATACGCAGACGAACAGGAATGATACTTTTAATTGAAGACAATAATTACACTGAAGTCATTGCAATTTATGATGGTCCACTGTACATTACATTCTGGCCACTAGGTTGGTAAAGAGTTCTTGTGGTAGAACATTCCATTGTTCCACCAGCGAGGCTGACAACAACCGGACGGTGGCTGTGCTGCAGTATGTCTCTCCAGCGCGACCCACGCCTGCTCGATGGGATTTGAGTAGGGAGAACCGGCAGGCCAGTCCATTTGCCAAACAATTTCGTTCCAAGAGCTCTTCCACTTCCGCATTTCGATGCGATCGTGCATTGTGTACCCTTATATCGCGAGAGGCGGGAACGCGTGATGCAACCAGGGACATTGTCGAACATAGTCGGACTAGACGCGGCGTGAGCAGGCATAATATAGCATGGGTACACTCATCTGTCAATGTCATTGTGACACCGTACTCCTTCCCCATGTGCATTTTTTGTGTGGGGCATTCGGTCTTGACTTCATTTCTATGGATGACAAGGCGCGACCGCATCGAACTGCACAGGTCAAGGAGCTCTCTCCCCCCGGCTTTAATCCCATCGAGCACGAGTGGGATGCGTTCCGACTATCCAGCAGTTGTCAACCGAGCTGGTGTAGGAACGGAACGCCCTACCACAAGAGCTCGTTATCAAACTTGTGGCCAGCATAGGAGCCCGTTGCAGAGCATGTATTGCCGTCCATGGTGATCACACACCCTATTAAGAACCACGTTCCGCTTTTTACATTGTCCAGAGGACGAGCATGAACCGCGCTGACGTCAGTGTAATAATTACTGTCCAAGATTCGTCGAGCTACGTTATTTGGCAGAGACACATCATGCGAAAGTTACTTCCACCCTTAAGTTCTACACACCACTGCATATCCTCGAGGAATGGAATTTCGTTTAGCGTTGTGCTATATGGCGTTGTATGAATTGCCTGCTTCAAGTGGTTCCTCGATTACGATGACGATCTAAATTAAAGCTACAATAGTCAGAAAACACAGTTTATCCTAAACAACACATCAAAAAGCCCTGAGTGGGGACGAGAGTCCTTGGTACTGCCATCCGGGGTGTCTAGTGGAAAGCATACCAGACCACAGGAGACACTTGTTAACTCCGCGGACAGGTAGTAGAGCAGTTATAGCAGTGATGTGCCAACAGGCGACATGAATCCCTGCAAATTTCATGATTCACTCCCTGGTTTATGATTTAGCCTACCCACGTCTTCGAGATCACTGTAGGAGCAGTCTAGTTACGGAAGAAACTAGTTGCGAATTCTCACATTCTGCGTGAAGCCCAACTCTGTAACGCTATTTGGTGTTAAGGACCAGCAGTGATCTTTCATGCTATGGTTACCGCCTACAGGGAACCATGCAAACCGTCAAATGTTCCTACATAGGATATTACATATAGATTTAACGCGACAGCTCTAGTGGATTGCACTCATACTTTCGAGCTAACTCTCCATAATTCTAACATCATGTCATAACCTGTTTCGAATAGGTAGCAACTTTCAATAAAGAAAATTAGGATTTCATGCACGTCGAAGAAGTGGATGGCTCTGAGCACTATGGGACTTAACATCTTTGGTCATCAGTCCCCCAGATCTTAGAACTACTTAAACCTAACTAACCTAAGGACACCACAGAACACCCAGTCATCACGAGGCAGGAAGAAATGGACATGCGAGACGGCGCACAAGACTGGATAGAGCAGGGATGGGGAAGAAAATCTGCCGTATCCTTTTCAGGGGAACCATCTCGGATTTATCTTTAATTGATTGAGATGGGCGGATGGAGACTCGAATCTTGCTCCTCCCGAATACGGAGTCAAGTCGCTTAACTGATACGCCATGTAATTTACTTGGTATCATTTGCGTAATAACATTGTGGTAGAATTGTAGACCGTTGGAACATGTTTAATGCTCGTTACGAGCAGGTGGCGCAATGGTTAGCACAACGGACTCGCATTGGGGAAAACGATGGTTCAAATCCCCGTCCGGCCATCCAGATTTCCGTTTTCCTTGATTTTCTTAAACCACTCCAAACAAATATTGGAATGGTTTCTTTGAAAAAGTCAAGTCCGATTTCCTTGATCGTTCTTTCATAATACGAGCTTGTGCTTCGTCTCTAATGACCGCGTTGTTAACGGGGCGTTGAACCGTAATCTTCCTTCTTTCTTGTATTACGACATTTCTGGAGACCAAAATCTGCTCTGTAGGAACCAGTGCGAATTACGAAAACAGTGGTCCTGTGAAACCTAGCTCGGTCTGTTCGTCAACGAGAACCAGAAAGCAGTAGATACCGTCGCGTTAGTTGATGTGTTCCTTCACTTACGGAAAACGTTCGATACAGTTCCGTGTTATCGCCTAACGAACAAAATAAAAGTATACGGAATATTAGAGTGGGTGTGATTGGACTGAAGAGTTTGTAGTAAACAGGACACAACATGTCATTCTCAACCAACAGAAGCCTTCAGACCTAGAAGTAACTTTGGGCGTGACACAAAGGAGTGTTACAGGACCATTCCGCAGTGTATACACGGGTACAGAGCCTTTGTTCGACTATTATTTTAATATTGGGATCCATATCTGATAGGAATCATAGAGAAAAGGGAGATGATCCTAAGAATAGTTGAGCGTTTCGTTACCGGCTCGTTTAGTAAACGCGAAAGCGTCACGGTGCCCAGTGGCAGACACTGCAGGTGAGATGTGCACCGCGGTGTGGTTTACTGTTACAATTATGTGAGCGAACGTTTCTAGAAGAGTTGACCAATATATTGCTGCATCCTACATATATATTTTGCAAAAAGACCATGAACGTAAAATTAGAGAGGTTCGTGGTCACACGGAGGCTTACTTTTAATCGTTCTTCCCGTGAACCATACGCGACTGGAACATTGACTGGGGGAAATGACAGTGGTTCGCAAAGTGCCCTCCACCACACGCCGTAAGGTGACTTGCACGGTATAGATGTAGATGCAGGTTTTACAAATTTCACAAGCAGTACTCAACTGTACCCCCCTCACCCCCATAAACAAAACTGTCAGCACTAATACTTTTTGTCTTTCCTTAGCTAACGGAAAAAATGAAAACATTCCATAGCCATTACATGAGTTGAGAACCATAGATTAGGAAAAATATTCAAATAACAGATGTAAATAACGAATGTGAGATTATTTTAGCTTTTGAGCATTGAGTGGGTTTGTTGTCGCACATATAGACGCCCTCTGTTTATAGTGTAATTCAGTAACCCCAAGTTACCGAGCAGAGTACTATCTTTATTGATTGGCGACTCCATGGAGTGTTCAGTGCACCACGACCAAATGGTGGATAGAATTGGAAGGAGAATCAGCATTGGTCGTATTTTTTTGTTTTATTATCCGCAAAATCGATTTTCGGTCACTTAGTGACCATCCTCAGTGCTGTAATATACAATTAAAATTGGTAGGCACTGGTACCAACTGGTATCACGTCGCTCTAAGCTTGTTGATATCAGTGCCTACCAATTTTAATTGTATATTACAGCACTAAGGATGGTCACTAAGTGACCGAAAATCGATTTTTCGGATAATAAAACAAAAAACTACGACCAATGCTGTTTCTCCTTCCAGTTCTAGAGTAATATCTGCTAGACGGCATTTGAACATTACATAAGCGCCCAATGATCTTCCACACCTTTAATGTAAATATGGCCTGGACCAATTTTTCACACCACCGTCAACTGCCCATTCATGAACTCTTTTAACACAGACACGTAGCATATCGAAATAAAGATCTACAACAAAACCCAGAACGTCCATGTTCCATGGGCGTGGTCAGGCGCCGATCCCGCGGCCCACAGCGGCGCGAAGTGGTGTCACGAGGCAGTAGTGCCAAGGTTTTGCGTGGTCGGCATTCTTCGACTTGCTGCGTCAGATGAGGCGGCCTTGTGTTGTTACGCTGGTGGCGCGGGGGCTGTGTAGCGCCCAGCTGCGGCGGACCCAGAGGCTTGGGGATTAGGAGGGCATCGATTTTCGAACCTCGCTTCACCTGGCGAGGGGAGTGTCTCGCGCCAGTAAAACGCTTGGCTGCGTTGACGTTTCATATCGGAAAGCACCATCACGTGACTAGCTGGTGTACATTGTACACGCCTGGCTCCAACTGCGGATGAATAGCTGACGCGGATTCTATGCTCGAGTGGAATATACTCGTAGCTATAAGATTGGTGTCCTTTTTCTCATTTTGATCCCTCATTTATAAATATGTCCTAAACAAATCGGCGAGTTCACGATAACGACTGTCTGATATTAAAGGGAAAAATATGATGCTAATTACATTTCATTTGTGCTTAAGAACTTTCGTCTGTCGAAAGCGTGTGATGGCTATTCTCGTAACACTTCTGTGTGACCCCGTTGTGGCACTTGATACAAGGTTCAACAATTGTCAATATTTGTTGTGTGGTCAACTTAACATTGTGCATTAAAAATATTGAGAAATGTGTTACGGTATGGAAGCTTTTCTCGCAAAATTAATACAAGACCATCCTGGCACATTGGGGATCACTTTAAATATACAGGGTGTTTCACAGTTCATGTTACACGCTTCTAGAGCTTTTAGAGGGGACTTAGACCATCAAGCTTTACAGAGGAACTCTTGTCCAGAAGTGTCATCCCAACGACGCTACAGAGCGGCAAAGTTATAGGCCCGGCGCCTGTAAACATATGTATATGCGGTTTGATTCCGTGATGACGTTACAAACTTTCAAGGATGGTGGAGAAGAATAAAAGTATCAGTTTGAGGTAAGGGTCCCTATACAGCAAACGAATCAAAAGTTATAAGCGAAAACCGTTCTGATATCTCTGCAGTGGAATACATTTACCTGTACTGTTGTTGCTAAGACTGACTGGTAGGCAACTTCCCGAGGTGGAGGCATGGACCAAAGCAAGAAAAAATGTCTAGTATACACGGGTTCTAAAATGCATACTCTAAGAGCTAAGATCATTTGTTCAAGAGAGGCGATGTGTTCACACTAGCGAAGATGAACAAGTGCTCATAGCTCCCCAAGTATGCATTTTAGAGCCTATGTTTGCTGGTCTTTTTTTTCTTTGTCCATACAACCACCTCTGAAAGTTGCATATCCTATATTCTTAGCAACAACAGTACCGGTATATGTGTTCATTGTCAGAGGTATCAAAATGATTTTCGACTGTAGCTTTCGACTTCTTCGTTTTCGAACCAGCGACTCTTACCTCAAATTGATAAATTTATCCATCTCCATCATCCCTGAAAGTCTGAAATATCAGCACGGAATCACCCTGTACACAAATACATTTAAAACCGCCGGCGCCTGTAGCTTTGTCGCTCTGTAGTGTCGTTGGATGACGTTTTAGGACATGCATTATTCTGCAAAACTTGATATTAGTTAAGTCCCTTCTACAACCTCTAGAAGTGTGTAGCATGAATTGTGAAACACCCTGTATTTATACAAATATTTTAAATGTAATTATTACTTTATGCCCGTAAATTATTTGAATGTCAGAACCAAATAAAAAACCTTCAAATTTCATAAATATTTTTTTGTTAGCACTTGGTGTATGACACGAAACTCTCATATTTTTCTAGGTATCTGTATCACTGGAAAAGACAGTTCATTGACATTTCAGCGAAGTTAAAAGTATTAATATTTATTCAATCTACAAGCTAAGTCTAGATTACTATCAATAGAGTCATGTCTGTGTAATCATGCCTTTGTGATAATGACTCACCCAACTTCTGTTTGCTTTTGGAATAAAGAATTTCTTTAGCATGCTATAATAATACAATTAGTGTCGTAAAGCACTTAGAAGGGTGGCTGGCGTATGTGATTCAGTGGCGTATTCAGTATTCCTTTGGCAGCTCTGGTTGTTTTCCTTCGCCACAGGAGTACTGGTAGTGCACAGTATAGTTTTCACAGAGTCTGATAAAAAGACAACAATGTTAACAGACGAAAGTGTATCATGCAAGCAACTGTTTTTCACTTACAATGGTTCCTAATTTGTGAAGGATGAAAATACTTTTAATAGCTTGCTGACTTGCTGACAGCGTGCCTAGCCTCTGTCAGTTTCAGATTTAAGCGTATGACTAACCGTCTGACTGAGCATACTTATTAACTCGATCACTGAGTTTGTAGTGGAAAATGTAAATAGTATCAGCTTCAGTGTTATTTAAAATATGGACACCACGTGAAAAAAGAATTAAGTATACCTATTATTCCTGCTTTCTTTCCCACGTTAAATTTGGGGTCAAATTCCGGAGTAATGTGCTAGCAGATGAGGGAGTTTTCAAAACACA
The DNA here is from genome assembly GCF_021461385.2 of Schistocerca piceifrons. NCBI lineage: Eukaryota > Metazoa > Arthropoda > Insecta > Orthoptera > Acrididae > Schistocerca > Schistocerca piceifrons. The sequence goes on along the minus strand of NC_060149.1, from coordinate 416,553,542 downwards.
AAAATAAAAGCCATTAGAATCGTAAAAGATGTAAACCTAGCAACTCCTGTAAACTTCTGTTTGAGTTCTTTATCATGTATTTACATTATGGAGACTCTCGTTTTCTTAAAACTAACGTAATGGGCAAGGAACAGCAGTGACAGTGATCACCATAAGAATATTGTTGTTGTTGTTGCTGCTGCTGCTGTTACCTTCAGTCTGAAGACTAATTTGTAGCAACTCTCCTCACTATTTTATCCTGTGCAAGCCTCTTCATCACCGAGTAACGTAGCTACTGCAACCAACATCATTTTGACCCTGCTTACTGTGTTCATCTTTTTAACAGCGCCAAATATACAAGAAACAAGTAAATTCCAGGAGCAAATATAGAACAGAAAAACAGAAAATAACAAAGAAAGAAAGCTAAATTGGAATAAGCAAGCGATGTGGGAGTAGACAGGCGTAGCACACGTCTTAGTAGCTACTTTCAGAATGGTAGAACAGGCCCAACGGGGTGCTCTCTGAAGCCGGGTGGATATGGTCACGTGATGTTAAATTCCGGTCCGAAACATCGGCGCTCCTAGGCGTTTTACTTGCGCGAAACACTACCCCCGCGGCGGCGTACAGCAGGAACGTTGGCGGCCTCACGGTGGTAACCAACACACAGCGAACGCCGATTCGAAGACCAGCTGTATCATTATCGCCAGCCTGATTGGATGGCCAGCTGTAACACAGGACAAGGCAAGTCTTCTTGTGGATGAGGCCACGTATGCAGCCCCTCTAAGTACCGTCGAAATATATCGAAACGTCGGTTACTGCACCAGCGCCATGATCGTGGTTGCGGATTTGCTGGCGTAGCGTTAAGTGCTGATACTGCAGGCATCGGCAAGCGTTCGGATATCGGCATCGGCACCGGCTTGTGGCCCCGTCACTACTGCGTGATAAATCGCACATCATCCCAATAATTTCTGACTGACACCTTGAAATAATATTTTAATATTAACTTTAGTAAGGGCTTATGGGTACAGGAACCACTCACAAAACCTATCATACGTAGACATTGTTAAATGTCCGGGAAGAAGATGAAGAAACTGCTCGTCATAATTATGTAATGTTTTTCGGGGAAAATGACAATAAAATACGAGCGCTATTCGGAAAGTGAGGAACGATAGGTCGCGAAATGGAAACCACAGTGAAAATCAAAACTGCTTTATTTGTAACAGTTAGCTACAACTTCCAGCTACTTATCTCCATAGTCACCGATCCAACTTAGGCGTTTGTCGTAGCGTTGTACCAACTTTCAGCAACCTCGTTATAGAACGCAGCCGCCAGTGCTTTCCACCAATTCTCTACGCTGGCCCACAGCTCGTTGTCTGTGACAAAATGTTGTCTTCATAGCCAGCGGTTCATGTGAACATAGATGAAACTCAGAGGGAGACAATTACGGGCTGTATTGTGGATAATCAAACATTTCCAATTGAAAACGATGCAGGAGCATCTTCATTGCCGCTGCAGAATGCTGTTGAGAATTGTCTCGAAGAAGAAAATGCACGACAGTTGTGTAATGTTGGCTGCATAGCTTCAGGCGAAATTTCTCACCAGGCTCTCGTACTTGGCGGGAGACACTACTGTTCAAGGTATCTTTATGTGCTGCCAGTGTGCTCAGAACTAAAAATAACGACGTAATGTGGTCGACGGGCATACTAGAGACACTGCCCAAGACACCTGTGCAAAAATTCATCGGATTTTCACTGTGGTTTCCATTTCGCGACCGATCGTTCCTTTATTTCCAAATAACCCTCGTATATGGGGGATGTTCAGTAAGTAATGCAACGCTTCTCTTCTCGGCCAATTTCGGTTGAAAAAATGCGGAATTTGTTGTTGTGCATCTTGGAATATTCCAGCTTCAAACCCTACAGTTTCAAGACGTTCAGATAGCTTTCGGCGCTATACGCAGCGTTTAAACTGGCGTCCGTAACGGGGGTGAGTTCCGAGCACAGAGCTGTCACTGAGTTTCTTTTGGCAGAAAACCAGAGCATCGCAGATATTCATAGGCGCTTGCAGAATGTCCACAGAAAACTGGCAGTGAGCTAAAGCACGGCTCATCGCAACATCGTTCGGGAGTAACGTCAAGCGCCGGCACGACCGTCAAGAACGTTAGAGCAGAGAGGCTGTGAGACGACGTCAGCCAATAGTACGCTGACCGACCCCTCTCCAGGACGACACCGTGACAGCAGCGGCATCTACACGAACAGGACATAAGCGCCGCGCCGCTTGTCCACTGCCCAGTTGAAATCTAGGCAGTCTAGGAGTTCGGCAGCAGCGACTTAGGAAATGTATTGTTTCACTGTATTGGAATTGTATATACTAAAGAGACTTCTTATTTGTCTGTCGCCATTTGTTTGCGACACTTCTGTCAATTCACAAAGTTTAGTATTGTCATTTATCTTATTGTAATAAAAATTGATTAATACGATTTGTTTGAATTGTTGCCAAGCGATCTGAGAAAGCAAGTTTCCTAGGCACCCTATATTAGACGAGTGGGCAGGACACAACAGCAACAATGTCGCGAAAACCTGTCCGATTTCCGGCGTCCCATCTGGCCGCACACTGCTCTGAGTCCTGCAATGCTGCAACGTGCGGACGCTCTCATTCGACGTGTTCGACAGATCAAAAACAAACACCTCACTGCTAAAGTGGATGCCTCTGTTGGTAGTTCTGACACACTCGTCCACCAGTTGGGGTACTCAAAGGTGGGTCCCTCGCCGCCTACCGGAAGAGCGTCCGTTTTGGCCAATGAAGGATGCACTCCGAGCGAAGCAGTTTATAGATGATAGCAAGATTATTAATTCAGCAAGACGTTTCCTCCAACATCGACCAGTAGAGTGGTGCTATGCGGGTAAACAGGCCCTTCCAGTAAGATGGCGTAAGGCGTCGCATTGAATGGAAATTATGTTGAAAATAGGGTTTTGTAACCAAAAGCGTGGGGAATAATATTGTGTATTGGAATCTTGAATAAAATAAACACTCTCTTAAAAAAAGAAACGTTGCATTACTTTTTGAACGCCCCTCGTATTTACTTCAATTGTAACAAGAATAAGATATACAGGGTGGTTAGAAAAAAAATGGTTCAAATGGCTCTAAGCACTATGGGACTTAACATCTGAGATCATCAGTCCCCTAGACTTAGAACTACTTAAACCTAACAAACCTAAGGACATCACACACATCCATGCCCGAGGCAGGATTCGAACCTGCGACCGTAACTCGCGCGGCTCGGAACTGAAGCGCCTAGAACCGCTCGGCCACAGCGGCCAGCCAGGGTGGTTGGAAATATTTTGAAAAGCTTGTGAGGGTGTTGCAGGGTAAACTGTGTCGACAAATAATAGTGAAGAAAAAATTCGATACCTTGTGCCGTTTCGGACTTAATTAGCATTGAAGTTAGCCAGTTAGGTCGTCGGTCACTCAAATTCAAGTGTCCCACCGGAGACGGTGTCGCCAAAGGCGTTCTTAACGGAACAAGAGAGTGATACAAAAATTTTACATGGAACGGCAGTAAGAATCGAGCCAAAGCCAAATCCTGTCACCTACGCTATGAAACACACTGACACTAATTTATCTAGCGAACCACGTGAATTTTCACGCGAAATGGCCTGTATAGCTGACTTCAGTACTAAATGCGGAAACGGTGCAACATATCGAATTTTTTCTTAACAAATATTTCCTGACACAACTTACCCTGAAATAATCTTACAAGCTTTTCAGGCTGTTTCTGACAACCCTGTATATGGTGATACAAAAGTAACAGAAAAATTTAGAAATCAATCATTTAAAAATCATTTCAAGTAATGTTATAAGGCTTTGCTGAAAACAGACTGATAAGCCATAACATTATGACCACATGCTTAATAGCGTGTTGCTGCACATCTGGAATCGAGTACAACAACGATTCGTTGTAGTATGGATTCTACAAGTCCTAGGTAGTATTCAGAGATACTGACAAAGCCATTGAGTCTACATGGGATTACTGTGGTATCATCAATACGCCACGCGGCCGCAGTTCACGTCTAATACAGTCAAAGGCCAGCAGTTCTTAGCTTATGCGCAGCGCTGTTGAGTTGGACAGTGCAGGCGCGGTCGATTCTCATACGCGGTAACATAACAAAGCCTGGCCCGGCCGACGTAACCTCGTCAAATAACTACACGACGATACCGCGCCAGTCACGTTGTGCCACGCCGCATTAAACTCATCGACGGCGGGCGTATTCCTATGCCGCCCGGGGCTTTATAAGCGCATGCAGCACCTCACACCAGGCAGTCTGGATATTTCACGGGCGTTCGACTCTGTATGGCATGAGGGGCTCCTCTTTAAGCTCCCGGACCTCGACGTGCTCCTGCCCCATGTCCGTCTCCTGAAAGCTTATCTCGCCGACAGGAGCTTCCATGTCCGGACTGACGGCCTGTCGACGCGCCGCCGTGTTGCCGGAGTTCCCCAAGGCTCCGTCTTTGGCCCCATACTATATATTCTCTACACTTCATATACGCCTCGAGTTGACAGCGTTCACCTCGCCCTCTATGCCGATGACACGGCGCTGTTTACCAGAAGCATGAACGCAGCACTGCTCCACCGTCGCATGCAGGCATCGACAGACACCCTCAGTCAGTGGTCGACTATATAGCGCCTTAGCTTCAATGGGGTTAAGACGCAAGCTCTCCTCATCACGATAAAGCACATTCTGGGCAACCTTCCACGGATCACTATCAGGGGAACCGCCGTAACTTGGGGCACTACAATGTAGTACCTGGGTGTGATGCTGCACAAGGGGCTAAAGTGGCGACAGCACGTCGACGACGTCGTCCGAAAGGCCAGGAGTCGACTGACCCAACTGTACCCCTTCCTCAATCCGTCGACGACGCTCCCACCTGAATTAGGTCTGGTGCTCTATATCACGCTTATCTGCCCAATCTCCGACTACGCCGCTGTGGTTTGGGCAACACAGCTGCGACTCACGTCGACCGTCTACAGCGGCTCCAGAACCGGGTCCTGCGGCTGGCGTTACACCTGCCTCGAGACTTCCCGTCGGCCGACCTCGTCAGGGTGTCCAACTTACCTGCCGTCCGAGATAGGTTGCACCAAGCTGCTCGGCCCTTCTACGAGAAGACCGCCCAGTCCACAAATCCACTTCTCCGAACACTGGGTCATTGGGTGCAGTGTCTCAACGCTACCAGATGGCCTCACCTGCTTCGTGACCTCTAAGTCGCAAGTACCGCTGGACGACACCGTTCCCGCCGACCAATAGGACACCATCACGATGCCAGGATCACACTCCCTCAAAATGACGATTTTGGATGCATAGCTCTCCCGCCTGAACTCCATTGCACTACAAGGACCCATCTGTCTCTGTCATGCAGCAGCACTCCAGGCAGTCTTGCCTTGGACTTCACTCCCGCTGATATCACGACGCCACACCATTCGGTTCACCATCATCATGATTTCAACCCAGCTCTGGAATTGGACTGCTCAGGGATTCTGCTGATCGCTGTCCCAGTCATTGTAGTGTTGTATTATTCTGTTTTCGTCTTTCCCTTGTTGTGGAATAAACTTGTCATCAACTCATACCTGCTGTTATTTGTTGTTCCCCACTCACGGACACAACAAACACATAGTGGGTCGTCTGCTGAGCAGTCCTGTGTTGAACTATGTGCGCTGAATGGTGTATTCCATAGCACTACTGCTTGTACCATCATTAGCCACCGCTCACCCAATATCTTGCTTCATAGAGCGGATCATGCATCCGATCACCATGTTCTGTCATGAGGCGTGGGCGTCCACACTTTGTCGCCTACTGGTGGTTTCACCGTTCTTGAACCAGTTTCCATATATGCCCACAACATTAGCATGTGTGCATCCGAACAGCTTCGCTGTTTCGTCGACACATATTCCCAGGTACCAGGCTATAACATTGTCAAAGTCGTTTTTGTCGCCGTATTTCTCCATTTGCGGCCGGTATCGTTAGAATAATTCGTAATTTGTCTCTGGTCCGCTTATATACTTCCTTCACCACGTCACGTGCCCGCAACGACGCTAAGCATTACTCAGTCTCGCAGTAGGCAGTAACTGTTAGGTTTTAGATCATCAGTGCACACTGTCTTATCAAAAGTAACCGGGCAGTTATTAGTGGAAATTATATACGGAGGAATGGCAGCCCATTTTCGCTCAAGAGACGAAACCAGAGAAGTAGTGATGACGCAGGTGTCTGAAGCGAAATCGATGTTCTAACTCGTCCCGAAAGTGTTCCATTAGGTTCAGGTTGGGTTTCTGGCAGGCTAATGCATTTCAGGAATGTCACTGACTATAAATCATTGCCTCACAGACGTTGCATTACAACAGGATGCATTGTCATGCTGATACAGTTATCGTCTCTGAACTATTCCTCTGTTGTACGCAGTAATTCTGTAAAATTTGTTCATATCATTCCACATTTAACAATAAGGGGATGCGAAAACTGACCTCATACCGTATCACCAGTCGTTGGCACCAAATGTGGTACAGGTAACGTCCTTCATATACTCGCACAAAACCATATCACTTCATCGGAATGTACAGGGTATAGCCTGATCCATCACTCCAAACCACTCGTTTCCAATCATTCATTGTCCAGTGTATTCGCTCTTTAAACCGCCTCAGGCTGTCGCTTAGCACTGGCTACAGAAATGCGTGGCGTAAGAGGAGCTGCTCGACCATTGTACTGCATTCTTTTTAACTCTGCACGCACAGTCATTGTGCTATCTGGACTGCTGGTAGCACCTTCGAAGGCAAGAATGATTCCTTCCTTCGATCTCATGCATTTTTTTTACAACCATCATTCTACAATGCTCGACAGGCCCTGTCTGCCAGTATATGTCTGCCTGGCCTTGGTTTAGTTGTGGTTCTTCCTTCACGTTTCTACTCCCACTCACATCACTAACAGTCGACTCGGGCAATTTTAGAAGCGTTGAAATGTCCCTGAAGGATTTGTTACTCAGGTGATATCCAATGAATTGACCATATTTGAAGTCACTGAGCCGGCCGGTGTGGCCGAGCGGTTCTAGGCGCTTCAGTCAGGAACCGCGCGACCGCTACAGTCGCAGGTTCGAATCCTGCCTCGGGCATGGATGTGTGTGATGTCCTTAGGTTAGTTAGGTCTAAGTAGTTCTAAGTCTAGGGGACTGATGACCTCAGATGTTAAGTCTCATAGTGCGAAGAGCCATTTGAACCATGTTTGAAGTCACTAAGCTCTTCTGACAGACCTATTCTGCTCTCGCTGCTTCTCTAACAACACAGTAAACACAGATGCCCTACATAGTGGCGGGTCCGCCTCTCGTGATATTACATAGAGGTCCCTGGGATACTTTTGATCAGATAGTGTATATTTTACTTCCAGAAAAGCAAACATTTTCCTTGAAAGGCAGCTGTAAGTCCCTTACTCAGTAATTTGCATAGTCGAGTAGCACAGTTTACAGCACAACAACTGTTTCAGATGTTTGCTGCGACGGTTATCAGTTGTGAGAAAAATTGGACTGCAACGCAATGAAATAAATTCTATTGCTTGCTCCTGATACCTTATTCAACATGTTCAATGATCTCATGGGACGCTTTACATCTATGACGTCAAGTAGCTTGTGGGGCGGCGGGTTGTTTTAACATATTAATAATCATTTGTCATAGGAGGAAACTGGAGTTGTAAATATTGTTCACCGTCTTTTGCGAGATCCTGGCAACTATTTCTGTGGTCAGCCAGAAAGAGAAGGAGAACGTACTGGTCATAGTTCCCAGTCTGCAAGTCTACATTCTTGCCCAACCCACGGAGAGAAATGTTTCTGTTCTCTATTTGCTCAGCGGGATCAGGACTGTGATTATAAATGAAGATTTTGAGTTCTAATTGATACATATATTTGGTAAAGTTTGACACACACAACATTGTAATTTTCATTATGCTCATACAGACAGGAAATCTTTCTATCCTAAACAGCACTATGAGCAGTTCAGAGTCGACCTCGACGGGAAGTTCCTACTAAATTGTCTTTCGCCCTGAATACTGATAAAATAAATCTCAAATCATTGTCACCATTTGCCACACAGATTTGTCAACATTACGGGCGGCACACTAACAGTTACTTTTGCGAAATCTAAGCCATCCAGAACGGTGTTTAGTCCTCACGATTTCACTTCCTATTTCTACCGAAAATCAGCGTTTAGTTGCGGTCTGGCTGTGACGTTATCTGAGGCAGCGCGCACTCCGTCATTCGATTGATGGGAATTGTACGGTGGCTGGGTGTGAAGTGATGTCCGTCTTGTTTTTTTTTTTTTTTTTTTTTACTTTATTGTTATTTTGACACCTGAACAATCAGGTAGGCTGGCAGCAGCACAATACGCCGCTCTTCAGCCGAAGAGAGTACACGGAGATAAACAAAGAAGAGACATCACTTAGAAAAACGGCGGGAAAAAACAGGAGACACATGAACATAAAAGCACATGAAGCCGTTCACACTTGATGACAATCCACACTACGAACTGTTGACCCGACGCACAAACACTGAAGAAGACGATGGTACTGGTGAACAATGGAGTGTGACGGCGAAACTGAACACTAAACATGACGGCACACACGATACACTGATGGCGGTGATCTCCGGCGCGCGAATGTCCACTGAGCGTGTGCGAGTCCGGGGACCTGCCAAGAGGGGAACAGGGGTGAGGTGGGGGAGAGGGGAGGAAAAGAGGATGCCAATGGCTTAGGAGACGGGGACAGGAGGAGAGGGACAGGGGAGGGGAGGCCCGGGGGACGAGGTGGGAGAAAAGGAGGAGGGAGGGAAAAGGGAGAGAAGGGAGGGAGGGTGCCCAGAGGAGTAAGTACAGGAGGAGGGCGGGAGGATCAAAGTTGGTAGGAGGGGTAGATGGAGGGGAGGAGGGCATCATCAGGGAGAGGGAGCTGGTGGAAGCCACCTTGGGAGAGGGTAAGGAGGGTGGAGAGATGGAGACTGGGCGGGACGTGGGAATACAGACGCGGCAGCGGGTGGGGGTGGGAGAGGATCGGGGACACGAGCGGGTGAGGAGGATCAAGTTTACGGGAGGTGTACAGGATCCGTATCCTTTCAAGGAAAAGGACGAGGTGGGGGAAGGGGATGAGATCATTCAGGATCCGCGTCGGGGAGGGGAGACGGATGCGATAGGCGAGGCGGAGAGCATGGCGTTCAAGGATTTTGAGGGATTTATAAAAGGTAGGGGGAGCGGAGATCCATGCTGGATGGGCATAACAAAGGATAGGGCGGATGAGGGATTTATAGGTGTGGAGGATGGTGGAGGGGTCCAGACCCCACGTGCGGCCGGAAAGGAGCTTGAGGAGACGGAGGCGGGAATGTGCCTTGGCTTGGATTGTCTGGAGATGGGGAGTCCAGGAGAGGCGACGGTCGAGGGTGACGCCAAGGTACTTAAGGGTGGGAGTGAGGGCGATGGGATGGCCATAGACGGTGAGATAGAAATCAAGGAGGCGGAAGGAAGGGGTGGTTTTGCCTACAATGATCGCCTGGGTTTTGGAAGGATGATGTCCATCTTGCCTCTCGGGCTGTACTTATATACAGGCGCAGCAGACGGCCAAGGGAAAATACGCTGTCATTCGCTCTATGCCCACGGTAGTAGCCTCTAAACTGCCACTTTCTCAGAATCATAATATTTTATGACATTGTTGTGTGTTAATTTTGAATTTTCGTAATTTTTGCGTGCATGTAGGTAAGTTGGTTAAAATCACAAAAAAAAAAGTTTTAGCTCGCCTGCATTAAAACTTTGCCTTCTAGAATTTTTAGAACGGAACTTACAGTAGAACATGACCTCTGAACTACAACTTTAAGAGACCTTGTGTTGGTTGTTATTAACATCAAGGCCCTAAAACTTGCTATAGCTGTATTATTTAATATGTTTCACCCAGAGCTGTAATCAAAACTTTCTAGCATTAATATAACAGATACTTAATCTACTACAAATGAAGACGTTTTTGTTCCAAATTTAGTTTACAGTAAATTACTCGAAAACTATTAGAGGTAGCTTAATGGGATCATGTAGTTATTATTTTTATGTTGAACTGAAGTGTCATACAAAATTTCACATTTTAAGTCTAATATTTAGCGCCTTCAATTTTTCTTAAATACGCTACATATTGCTCAAAATATTTTTCGTGTGCATTTAATATTATTCGTGTTCATTTATTTAAATAATTGGTTGTTTGCAATTCATTCGGTACTTAATTTCATTCCTAGTGATATTGAGGTAATTTGGACTATTAGTTTCTTATTTTAGGACAATTTTTAGTATCTCATTTTCGTTTGTAGATACGGATTTATCTGTTCCGATGAACCTGGGCGATTTTAGAGATGCTATGGGCGTATACATGTTGGCCACGATTTGTTTTTTACAGATGTGTGGTCTCGTTGCTGAGTGTACTCGATGTCGTGAGTGCGGCGAACATATGCGCCTCACAAGTGTCTCGTCGCCGTACTCACGACTTATTCGTAGCCTATGACGCTGCAGCAAAGATCGGTTGTGGCGGTCCATTAGACGAGGGACGTGGATCGAAAAATCTAAGCTCGCCTTGAGAGACATTACGAAAATCACGTACTGTTGGTGTTTGAGATACCTTGTGTGGCTATGTGTCCACGAATATTGTGTGAGTAAGCGTACAGTTGTGGATTGGTACTCTTTTTGTAGCGAAGTTTGTGGGGAATACATGAATTATAGTTGGCCGTTGGGGGGGGGGGGGGGGGGTGCGGCTGTATGGTCGAAATTGACGAATCACATTTTGGCAAAAGGAAGTACAACAGGGGGAACCTCCGGTGGGATTATGGGTTTGAGGTCAAGAGTGTGATGATGTAGTGTTTAAAGTAGTACCCAGTAGAAGGAAGGAAGTTTTGGTCAGCTTAATTGAAGATCACGTTGCAGAGGGTTCCGTTGTAGTTTCAGATGGTTTTTCTTCAAATAGAGATTTAGAGGAAAGAGATTATCAGCATCTCGTAGCTAATCACAATATTGAGTTCAGATCATTATCCACATGGGCTTGCACAGATAGCATAGAGGGTTATTGGTCAGCTGTGAAATCTCTTGTACGGAAGGGGAAACGCCGGAGTTCCACAGTTCAAAGTCACTTACACGAATATTGGTGGAGGCGTAGTATTCCCCAAACACATTGCCCGTTTAAATGTTTTCTTAAACGTGTTGGGCAACTGTACCGTTCGAAATATGTTAGCTAATTTCACATTAGGATGGGGGGTGAATCTGTGTGTGTGTGTGTGTGTGTGTGTGTGTGTGTGTGTGTGTGTTTTCATGATGGTTTGTTTGTTGTGTATGTGGGTATGTTATTTTTGTCGATGTCTTTCTAGGCGAGCTTCGGTTCTTTTAAGATGTTCCCGTATGGTAAGTTCAGTTTTCCATTTTTTCTTTTACTGCATTTGACTATTTTGACGTATTACATTGTTGTATTACACCATTACGTATGTTTTCGTGTACTCTAGTACGTAATAGAAATTTCGCAGTTGTCGTTCTTTCGTTTCCCAGCACTAGTATCAGTACGATTTTTTCGAATCTGTACTAGCAATACTAAAGGCGGAACGCCCGACACAACTTAAATTTGTATCCCGTCCTTCAGTTGACCTTACTGTGGTATCGATAGCTAGGATGCCACAACGTAGTTCCGCTCTGATAGGTTGGCACTACGAGAGACACCGACGACAGCGCCCTCTAGCCGGTGCTGTCGAGTTCTATGAGCTCCGCGACTGCTTCAGCCCATTTCATCAGCTGCAGACAGCCAGGACACTTCGCTTCAACTTCGCACGACATTGCAAGTTATGTAATATGTTTGCATATGTTATCCGCTAGTAAAGGTACCTTAACTGTATCTGCAGTACCGAGAGATTAGTATCTTTTCCTTTTCCTGTTCCTTACCCACGCGCTGCCTCCCAGGCGGGATACAAAATTTACACTGACTCTACCTATTCTAAAATAACGACATACGTAACACTGATGAGATTTACCAATATATATCAGCTGGACAGCAGGATACAAATGTTGTGTATAGCTATATAGCTCAACTAAAGAACGGGATACTATTGTCACTACTGTGATCAAAACTATAACTTTTAGTCGATACTATTACCATGAAGGCGGAAAAAAACTGTACCCCATAGTGAAGTACGGGATACAAACTGTATATGTGTCATCTTATCGCCTCTTCGGGTAGTTCAAATGAAGCACAGGTTGCAAATGTAACGTACGTCCATTTCCACGTTTTTGTTAGCAGTATACATACATATATATATATACATAACAACGGAAGTATGGGGCCGGCCGCGGTAGCCGAGCGGTTCTAGGCGCTTCAGTCCGGAACCGCACGACTGCTACGGTCGCAGATTCGAATCCTGCCTCGGGCATGGATGTGTGTGATGTCCTTAGGTTAGTTAGGTTTAAATCGTTCTAAGTTCTAGGGGGCTGATGACCTCCGATGTTAAGTCCCATTGTGCTCAGAGCCATTTGATCCATTTTGGAAGTATGGGATACAAATATTATGTACGTAGCTCCTTCTGCCATCGGTAGTACTACTATCTACGTAAGAACAGACTATTACTGGTAGCGGAGGCGAAAGAAACAACACCTGTAAAATTTGTATCCCGTGCTTCAGTTGACCTATATAGTTGAACTGAACAACAGGATATTAGTGCTAAAGAAAAAGAAAAAATAGACGTACTCTGAACTTTTATCCCGTACTGCAATTAACCAACACAGTTCGAATGATGTTCGAGATACAACCCATACATATATATATGACGTGAAGTATTCTGAGCTACCAATATTTCCATCCATTTTCCCCCTTCATTTTCCACAGATATAATGCGATACAAACACGCGATATCCTTAACATGAAAATACTACTTGCCTTGATATATGTCAACTACATTTTTCGTCTCTCGTATTCCTTTGTTTCTGAACAGTCTTGTCAGCTCGTTCATCTGTGCAATGAATGCTCTCTTTTTATCTATTTCTAAACTGACATATAAAATATTCAATCCACCAAAAGTCTGCAGAAATTTATGTGCCAACCTGCGGATTTAAAATCCACACCACTGTAAATCTGACAGTTCACCGCTCTGCTGTGATAGCGTACTGTCAGTCTGTTTCCCGCTTTGATTAATGCTTGCAGTTTAACTGCCCTGCTGCGGTAGCATTTGACAATTTTCACTGATTTCAGTTTTAAATTGCTGTGAAAACTGCTGCATCACTTATATTATATCTAAGTCAATAACACCAACCCGTTTCCTTACGCCTGTGCCATCACTGACAGGAATCATCACTTCAGGCACATTTGTTCTAATAGAAACTTATTATTGTCCAATGCCCCATCTTAATGCTGCTTGTTTCGTCTGTCTCGTATGACCCTCTGCTCTGCCTGGTATATATTTTGTCTTGGCATATACACACCTACCTGACCCACTGTCTCCATTACATCTACCTGTGCATCATACTCCGCAAGCCACCAAATGTTACTTTTTGTACCCCTAAATTAATTGTGTGTGACGGATCGTACTTTCTGTGCTACTAACGGAGCCCTCATATCCTGTTCCATTCGCGAACAACGCGTGAGAAGGATGGTTGTCGATAAGTCTCTGTCTTGGTTCTAATTTTCGAATTTTCTCCTCCTGGTCATTACGCGGGACATATGTGGGGGGAAGTGATATGTTGTCTGAGTCTTCCCGGAAAGTGCTCTCTCGAAATTTCAGTAGTAAATCTCTCCGTGATACACTACGCCTCTCTTGTAACGTCTGCCAATGGAGTTTGTTGAATATTACTGTAACGCTCTCGCGCCGGCTAAACAATCCCGTGACGAAACGCTCTGCTCTTCGTTGGATCTTGTCTATCTCTTCTATCAGTCCTACCTGGTAGGAATCCGAGCTAAATTAACAATACTCAAGAATTTGTCGAACAAGCGCTTTATAAGCCACTTCCTTCGTGGATGAGTTACATTTCTTTAAGATTCTTCGCATGAATCTGGGATTGGCATTTGCTTTTCTCACTGTTATGGTATGAAAACAGTGCACAAATGCCAAAGATGTGCTACAGATATTGATAAATCTAACTTTTTATGTCCCATTAAGTTATTTTTCCCTTTCATGTGATTTAAGCTGATTCACGCTTACCGCTCTGGTTCCCTTGTCTTCGACAGGTGAGCATCGCCAGGAGAGTTCTACACGCTGCTCCGTTTCGCCTGTGGGATTCCTCGTATAGGCAGTAATTACAAACTCACAATTTATATTCTGTCCTACAAACAAACAAATTAACCCTAGCAATACCAATGTGTTTCCCATAATGCGTACTACAAGAAGGAGGGGGGGGGGAGGGGGGGTACATTATGCCCAATACAAAAAAGGTTAGAAAAAAATTCCATTAATTGTTGTTAACTTTTATTGATAACACACTTACTAAATAGGTGCTAATGTGTAAGTAGAGTTCATAACCTGAAAAGGTATTTTCGAACAATTTTAGCCATAACAATGCGTTTTCCATAACCAAGGGGCAATACTTTATGTCCGTCAGAAAAGTTTAAAAAAAATGCAAATATCATTAATTGTCGTTGACTTTTATTCACAACATACTTTTTAAACATACAGGGTGAGACACAAACTATTGCCACCTAGAATAACTCCGAAAGTATGATAGTAGCTGAAAAGTTTCTGGGACAAATGTTGCATTGGACAACGGGGGACATAATATGACGGTTTTTTGTTGCTAGATGGGGTCCCGTCAGACATAAGAAGGTCAACTTTGTTTTTTTCTTTTTTATGGGATGCTATAGTTTGGTACTTATATTATGATACCGGCTATCGAGACGAATCCAATTATGTGAAAGAGTAAGGTCTTTGAAGGTCACTGAAGGTCACAAAGGTGGCATGAACATCCATTTACAGAAGGTGTTCGAAGTGGTGACCATTGGTATCAGTGCAGAACTGCAATCGTCTTATCATGGATTGAGTGGTATTCCTTATCACTTCGGCACTTACTGAAGCACATACTCTGACAGGTCTCTCTCGTATATCGTGCAAATAGTAAATATTCACCGAATACGGCGTATCCATCTAACGTGCCACTGACATATAAACACCATTCGACGGCCGGTCGTTGTGGCCGAGCGGTTCCAGGTCCTACAGTCTGGAACCGCGCGACCGCTACGGTCGCAGGTTCGAATCCTGCCTCGGGCGTGGACGTGTGTGATGTCCTTAGGTTAGTTAGGTTTAAGTAGTTCTAAGTTCTATGGAACTGATGACCTCAGAAGTTAAGTCCCATAGTGCTCAGAGCCATTTGAACCATTCGACGTTTTTGCAATACAAAGCTAGCAGGAACGGTAGGACTAGTATATATATATATATATATATATATATATATATATATATATATATATATATATATATCGGCGGGTAGCGATATGACTGGCACCCTGAGCCGAAAACCAGACACATGGCTTCTCGTAAGCTTCAAAGATTACACAAGTTGACCAAATTGAGAGAGAGAGAGAGATAGATGCTGGCTTGAAGCAGCTGTCGCTGTGCGCTGTGCGCTGTGTTTGCTGCTGGGTGGGGCAGTATCTGCAGAGATTACGTGTCTGCACAGTTATTTCCTTAAGCGTTTACGAGGTATTTGCATTTTATGACTAAATTTTCACTGATTTATACTGTAAAGTTGCTATAATTGCAGCGAGCGTAATTATCTTGCACGTGCCGTCGTTAATTCTTTGTCTTGTGAGGTCAGCACCCACGAGACTTGGTAGAGAATCGTCATTTAGAGATTTAATTCGAAGAGTAATACAGGCAACACAATCGCTCTTCCATTCTTTTTAGCTTCTTAAATGGTTTGTGTTGTGTACACTTGGTTCATAGATGACGGCATATCTGGCTTACTTCCCCTACGCGTCTTTGTCTTCTAAGAGCTCACGTGTTACTCGGTTCACTTGAGTTTTTAAATAATAATATAAGGTGGAACTTAAATATTCCCTCTCATTTCAACGCCACTGTTCATTGATATGGTACGCATAGCACAGCATTAATTCTGCCGTCATTACGTGATCGCCTATTGCGAAGAGCAACCTTTGTCTCTGATAACTGATGCATTTGGCAATTCTCGACTAATATTTCAAATCATAGATAGCATCCCTTATTCTAAATATTACGTATTCATATTCTATTGCATCAATTTCACAACAAATAAGATAGGTCCTGATGCTGCTGTAACTTGGAGAGACACTCTATGTGATCCTACAACACTGTATATGTTCAGGTTTTCATATGACTGTTACAATCACAGAGCAGGGCTTACATTCCTATTGCACTGCAGTTGACTACAAGCAGAGTTGCTAAAACACATTCACTCTTGCAGGAATATTAGAGATGGTTCTTCGTGTTCACTTGTGTTCAATTTATTGGTGCTGCTCCTGCTGCTAACGTACGTGTATTCTGTTCAATAAGTTTTCATTGGCCATGTTACAGTCAAACTGCATTAATTAATTAATTACATGAGCCATTATTTTGTCTACTGAATGATGTAGCCAGTTCAGATCAGGACATGTTGGAATTTACTTCGTACTAGTAATCTATATTTAAAACAGAGCAGATATGTGACAAATGGCTCTGAGCACTATGGGACTCAACTGCTGTGGTCATAAGTCCCCTAGAACTTAGAACTAATTAAACCTAACTAATCTAAGGACATCACACACATCCACGCCCGAGGCAGGATTCGAACCTGCGACCGTAGCAGCCCCGCGGTTCCGGACTGCGGGCCTAGAACCACTACACCACCGCGGCCGGCAGATATGTGACAAGCCTGAACGATAAAGTGCGATACGCTTCTTAATAACAATTTATCCATGTAATTGGTTGTTGATCTCCTTGGCTGTGGATTATATTATTTTAAGAACTACAGAAACCAGCCAGTTTTTATGTACTTTTATTGATGCTAATACACATTTCGGGCTTTCACTCATCTTCAATTGGCGTAATACAATTTTCAGTGTTTAGTTGTACGTCCTCAAAACATCGACATGAGTATAGATGCTGCAACCTGCTTCTGCAAATTACCAGTTTTGTTTAGCTACTATATTTGGCAGGCTGTATATTTTTGATATATTACTGGTTGGTGTACTTACTTTCCACTCTGCTTGTAGTTGTTCTGATTTTTGGAGGGCCCTGCCCATAACGGTCCAAACGTTCTCAGTTGGGGAGAGATCCGGCGACCTTGCTGGCCGTTGCAGGGTTTGGTAAGCACGAAGACAAGCAGCAGAAATTCTCGGCGTGTGCGGGCGGGTATTGTCTTGCCGAAATGTAAGCCCAGGACGGCTTGCAGTGAAAGGCAACAAAATGGGGCGTAGAATATTGTCGACGTACCGCTGTGCTGTAAGGTTGACGCGGGTGACATCCAAAGGGCCCTGCTATGAAAACGAATGGCATCACAGACCACCACGCCTGGTTGTCGTGTTATATGGCGGACGACAGTCGGGTTGGTATCCCACCGCTGTCCGGGACGTGCCCAGACAGGCCTTCCACCTGGAATCACATTTGCTGGAGTTGAATTCTCTTCAGTTATCAGTCCCGCTTCGAATTGAGCCCCGATCACCAGCTAAGACGTGCCAGGTGACGTTCCGTACACGTGTGGGATAGATAAGAGAACTCAGAGCTCGCACGGAAAGATTTAGGTGTTAGTTTTTTACACGTGCTGTTCGAGAGTGGAACAATGGAGAAATAGTCTGAAAGTGATTCTATGAACTCGCTTTCAAACACTTCAGTATGAATTGCTCAGTAATCATATAGATGACGGATGCCATTCACTGAAGTGAAAATAGAAGTAAGAAACTTCAAACAGCTAAGATCGCTATTTTACAGCATTTATTTGGCTCATCAGTTTCAACAAACCAAGTTGCCATCTTCGCATCTGTATAGCATATATAGAAATTGTAAGCCAGTAGGTTAACATATAATGAGGTGTGATACATTTTTACATAACAATAATATATACAACGTATTTTATGCAATACATTTCAGTGCATATCAACCATATGCGCATTATACCGTGTGACATCATAAAAAGGTATTTCAGGAACATGAAAATCATGGGATATCGGCATGTCAGGCATAAAACAACCGTTACCTAAAATGCCATGCATATCGCACCGACTTTAAACGTTCATGTTCGTACAATAACTGAATGAAGACTGAGGTTCTAAGGCATGGGTAGTCAACATTTTTAACGTACCACCCACTTTTGTATCTGCGTTATCGATTTCACAGTAATGGTGATTTATAAAGTAGGATGGATGGATGGATATGTTGGTATGGGCGTACGATAGCAATGTCTTCATTGCCGCTATAAACTAGGGAAGTAACTTACAAAAGTTACTTTATTTTATAAAATTTATAAGGCAGAGCTACAAAAAGTTAAAGGATATGCCTACCGCCCACCATGAGAGCTGAATTACCCACTAGTGTCAGCTGGGAGCCAATTTACCAATTTGACAGCCACCGTTCTAAAGTAAATAGCACAGGTGTTACGATGAACTACCAGGTGGCACTGTAGTAGTGACACAATACATCGTACAATGTAAGGCGTAAGGGTAAAACAACATCAAAGAATTGTGCAATGCAATTATACGGTTTGTCTGTACATATACCAAAAAGTATTCCAAACCAGAGTACAATACAAAATGATTTTAAACATAACCCCAATCAGTCGGGGCTATTTACTACGCAGGATGTTTTTGATAAATGTGAGCTTGGAAAAGGGGTAATTCTGCTGCATATTCAATGTGTAATCCTTCGGGAATTCCATCGGCGTATACTGCTATGTTTGCGTTGGGTAGTTTCATTTGTTTTCCAATTCAGATGATAATTATTTCAACATCACTCAAGTGTCAGTTTGTGCTTCAGTCAACGGTGGTGAAATGCAAAATGCGATTTTAAACGCAGAATTGAATATTTCGACGTGCTGTGTGTTGCCTCCTGTCTCGAAACCCGATTGATAGAGTGAGAGACTGTACGGGGTTTCCATATGTCTACTGACTTGACAAATTCCTAGGTTTTTCTGAAACATAGATGTACTGTGCCTGTCTGAACATCATGTAGTCACAGATATCGAAATGCTAAATGTAGGTGGATATAAGCTTTGAGCACACGTAAGTAGAGACACAATGGAGAGAGGAGGAGTTGCCATGTATGTTAAAATCTGCCATAGTGTGAAAAATTTGGAAACTAAAAAAATTTGCGTAGAGCAACATATAGAAGCATGTGCATGTGAGCATCAACTAAATAATAACACTTTTACAATTGTAGCCATGTATAGGTCCCCATTGGGAAATTTTCAACTATTTTTGAAGACCTTGGATTCTTTGTTGTGCTATCTGTCAGACAGAAGAAAGCAAAATATTGTTTGTGGGGATTTCAATGTAGATTTGCTGAAAGAGTCCAAGAGAAAGCTTGACTTTGAAGTATTACTTTGTTCTTTCAATTTGACATCAGTTATTGATTTTCCTACTCGGATGGTACAGGAAAGCAGCACACTGATAGATAATGTTTCCATAGACCAGGATAAATTTAATCAAATAAAAACATTTGCTGTTAAGAATGGCCTGCTGATCATGATGCACAGCTAGTTACAGTATATGATATAGGTCCACACAGAAATGCAAAACAGTCCTCCAAAATAGTGCATTCATTTAACAATTTAGCAATTCAAAATTTTAGGGAAAGCTTGCGACAGTTAGACTGGGGTTAGGTGTACAGGGAACATGATGCTAATTTTAAATTTAATCTATTTCATGATACCTTTGTGAGTATATTTGAAAACAGCTTCCCTAGGAAAACAGTGAAACATAATTGTAAGAAACCATGTAAAAATCTATAGCTTACTAAAGGGATAAAAATATCTTGTAAACAGAATAGGGAAATATATCTTATAGCTAGGACGAGTAATGATCCCAAAACAGTGAAACATTATAAAAACTACTGCACTGTGTTAAGAAAAGTTATTAAAAATTCCAGAATTATGTGTATTATGTCTGAGATTAGCACATCTGATAATAAAATTAAAACAATTTGGAATATTGTTAAAAGGGAAACAGGGCAAACGAGAGCACAGAAAGACTGTATTTCTATCAAACACAATGAAAAGTTTGTTAACAGGGAGTCAGAAGTAGAAAACATTTTTAATAATCATTTTTTAAGTGTTGTAGAGAAAATAAGATCCAGCTATTCATTAGAAAATGCAACGCAGTATATGGAAGAGGCAGTACCTACGCAATTTGATAAAATTGAAATGCATCTCACCTCTCCTACTGAAAGTAGGAAAATAATAAATTTACTCAAAAGTAAAAGCTCACATGGAACTGATGGCATTTCCAAATAAGTACTAAAGACTTGTTCCCAGCAAATAAATAGGATTCTCAGCCACATTTGTAGTACGTCACTGAAACAGGGCATTTTTCCAGATAGACTGAAATACGCTATTGTTAAACCATTGCATAAAAAAGGGGATAGATATGATGCTAACAACTACCGACCAGTCTCACTCCTGACACCTTTATCCAAAATTCTTGAAAAAGTAATGGTTTCAAAAGTAGCATTCTTCTAGATAAGCTTAAGTATTGTGGTATGAGTGGGACAGTACACAAATAGTCTAATTCATACTTAACTGGAAGAATGCAGGAGATAGAAATTAACAGTACAGATCGGCTTAAAAAACCAGCAGAGTGCTCCAACTGGGGAGGTATCAACAATGGTGTCCCACAGCGTTCAGTCTTGGGTCCCTTACTGTTCTTAATATATATTAACGACTTACCACTCTATATTCATGGAAATGCAAAGCTAGTTCTTTTTGCTGATGATACAAGTATAGTAATCACACCCAAGAAGCAAGAATCAGCTGAGGAAATTGAAAATAATGTCTTTCATAAAATTATTAAGCGGTTCTCTGCAAGTGGACTCTCACTAAATTTTGAGAAAACGCAGTTTATACAATTCTGTACAGTAAATGGCATAACACCATTTATAAATATAGACAATGAACAGAAGTCTGTTTCTGGGGCAGAATACTCAAAATTTCTGGGTGTGTGCATTGATGAGAAATTGAATTGGAAGAAACACATTGATGATCTGCTGAAACAGTTAGGTTCAGCTACTTATACTCTTAGGGTTATTGCAAATTTTGGCGATAAACAGATCAGTAAATTAGCCTAATATGCCTATTTCCATTCACTGCTTTCATATGGCATCATATTTTGGGGTAATTCGTCATTAAGAGAGAAAATATTCATTGCACAAAAGTGTGTAATCAGAATAATAGGGAGCCCATCCAAGATCACCTTACAGGCATGTATTTAAGGAACTCAGGATATTTACAGTACCTTCGCAATACATATATTCACTTATGAAATTTGTTATTAATAACCCATCCCATTTCAAAAATAACAGCGAAGTGCATAGCTACAACACTAGAAGGAAGGATGATCTTCACTATTCTGGATTAAACCTCATTTTGGCACAGAAGGAGTGAATTATGCTGCCACAAAAATCTTTGGTCATTTGCCAAATAGTTTTAAAAGTCTGACAGATGGCCAACCAACATTTAAAAGCAAATTAAAAGAATTTCTGAATGACAACACCTTCTACTCAATAGATGAATTCTTAGATAAGAAGTAATTAATTATTTTGTGTAAGGAAAACTTATTTTAAATTGACACATTCCACATCATTACGAAATGTCGTATTCATGATCCATGGAACAAAGGATTAATGTATGTATGTATGTCTGTATGTACAACTTTTACCATGGATCGACTGTAGAAATTGTTGTGGGCTTCACACATTGGTCTCTTTGTTGATGTACGAATTGCCATTAAGCATTTCCAATCAATTTCTCGCTATTCTCTTTTGTTGCGATGATGTTACAGTCCCACACTCGCTGTTTTCGGCAATGTCTTCGTATCGTAATTTTAAACGAAAGTGGGAGTTACTGTCTTTTATTATCTTATGTGGTATGTATTTACCTACAACGCGAATTATGACGTGTTTGTGCTCTGACCAAAATCATTATGTTTTTCACCTAAATGATAACAGTTCGAGTTTTAAATGGGGTGTTAGTGACTGACTATTTGTTCTACAAAATAAAAATTCTCTCCTGACCTTTTCGACTGAGGTTCTAATTTTTTTCTTCTTTGTCGCTATGCTTATGCATTTTAATCGCTTTTCCCTGTGTCTTTCATGACGTTTTCGATAAGATCGAAACTGGTTGTGATCGACCGATGAAATAATTGATAAGTGCGGTGTTGTTTATCATTGTGCGTAAATATTCTATTTCCAACATCGTCACAGAGCTTAGGGGCGATGCCCCACGTGCATTCTCTTTTACGTAGTTCAAAAATATAGTTAAACCAGAGTTCTTATATTAACGTCTGGGCAAAGCAAAGCGTACTATATCCTATCAATGTATAGGCAGTGCTAGCTGCTTTTCGCGCTGTCAGGTACAAAACACGCCAGGCGCTGCTGCTCTCTACAGTGGGAATGCGCAAGTGGGGATTCACTGCCTCAAATGGCGGCGCTCCCCCTGATCTCATATCCTTGTTGCTAGATGGCGCAGTCGTAGCTTCACGCAAGTGCCGTCATGTCCTTCTGTTGGACCACTGGTGTAAAATCACCGGTATTCAAAGGAAACACTAGAAATAAATGACTTAATTACCTCAGAAATGAAAGCATTCAAAGAAGTCCACTTTGGAAAAGCGTTGAATGCAGTTCAACAAACGAATGAGAAATATCAGCTGCTCACACTCCTTGTTATGAATGACGCAGAATCCGTTGCAATGAACCTTTCGATATCAGCCATACATTGCATCCCTGCCCTATCCCTACGCATTCTATAGCACCTACCTTTTTACACGTGCCTTTTTACACCTGCTCTTATAACTAACAAGGGAACCTCCCCATCGCACCCCCGTCAGATTTAGTTATAAGTTGGCACAGTGGATAGGCCTTGAAAAACTGAACACAGATCAATTGAGAAAACAGGAAGAAGTTGTGTGGAACTGTGAAAAAATAACCAAAATATACAAACTGAGTAGTTCATGCGAAGATAGGCAATACCAAGGGACTGACGTTTGCAGGAGCGCCGTGGTCTCGTGGTAACGTGAGCACCTGTGAAACGAAAGGTCCTTGGTTCAAATCGTCCATCGTGACACCCCATAGCCTGCAAGCACCGATTGATGTGCGAAGGATTAATGCCCGTCTGCAGTATGTGAGGAACTTTTTCCTCGAAGCAAGTTATCTTAGTGACGAAATCAGAAGCAACACACGTATCACAGCGCGCGACATCATACTTGAAAGGAAGTTAAATGAGGGTAGAAACAAAATTGAAACGAAATTCCCAAATTGTGACTGGAAAGCTGTATGGCGGAACATCAACTATGCCGGGCTATCTACAGACGCTATTTCCGCATGGTACAAAACAGTTAATAATGTCATCAGCACCAACGAGAGACTATATGGGATCGGTTTAAACCAGACACACCTTTGTGGAAAATGCAATCTGGTGGATACACTCAGCCACAGATTCACCTGTGGTGGCAATGTGCATAACTGGAATTGGATCAGGCAACAAATCGCCTTTCTCACCAGATCCTCTACGGAATATATAACGCCATCGCTCCTCCTGAGACCAGACATGACATACTTTCCGAAATTAAAAACCAACGCCATTAGCTGGTTACTGGGAAAATATGTTAGTTATGTCATCCACACATTTGGGTCGGACAACGAGATGGAATTCCGCGTTTACATGAAGTGTGAATATGCAAAAATCAGCACGTATCGCAACCACAAGAAGCACTATGGCAACATGCTGAAGATCATTTTTGAAAGAATGGGTGTTGGTTAAATATGTGAAACCACTACAACACCTTGAACGAGAACGAACAGAAGAAAAATAAAAGTCACTTGGTTCCTTATTATTATTTACTTTAACCTTGCTTCCGGAATTTTTTTTTTGTATGTGTTTAATTGTATTGTATTTAAACTGGTTCATAGTCAAGAAAACTGGTATTAAATATGCTATTATTTTTTATTCAATGGACAGTTTACAAATTAAACAGTGAATTCAACTTTGTAGACAAACCCACTGATTGGGTGACAATAATTTGCACCTAGAATAATCTCAGTTATCTTGAGCAAAGTTTAAACTGTAACCACTTTTAAAGTTTGTTTTACCATTATTACTGTATTAGACATATTTAGCATATAAATAGTTTAAAACTGGTTCTTTTTTTAATGTTGCAAATGGTTTAATCATTAATTGTACTGTTGAATACTTGAAATGTATGTTTTAGTAAAATACAATAAAAAAAAAGGGGGGAAAAAAAATCGCGTGATAATTTTAACTTTTTATTTTCAGTTTATGTGACAAACTCTTATGTTTTCATCACTTTTTTGGGAGTGATTATCACATCCACAAGAAAACCTAAATCGGGCAAGGTAGAAGAATCTTTTTACCCATTCGCCAAGTGTACAAGTTAGGTGGGTCGACAACACATTCCTGTCATGTGACGCACATGCCGTCACCTGTGTTGTATAGAATATATCAGACGTGTTTTCCTGTGGAGGAATCGGTTGACGTATGACCTTGTGATCAAATGTTTTCGGTTCCCATTGGAGAGGCACGTCCTTTCGTCTACTAATCGCACGGTTTTGCGATGCGGTCGCAAAACACAGACACTAAACTTATTACAGTGAACAGAGACGTCAATGAACGAACGGACAGATAATAACTATGCAAAAATAAAGAAAGTAAAAGTTTCACTCGAGGGAAGACTTGAACCAAGTACCTCTCGTTCCGCAGCTGCTCACGTTACAACGGGACCACGCCGCCCCTGAGCTCAGATCGTCCATTATGTTGCCTATGTAGCCCATGGACTACTCAGTTTGTAGATTTTGCTAAATTTTTTCACAGTTTCACACAACTTCTTCCTGTTTTCTCAATTGATCTGTGTTCAGTTTATCAAGGCCTTTCCACTGTGCCAACTTATAACTAAATCTGAGGGGGGTGCGATGGGGAGGTTCCCTTGTAAGTGTATTATTAAAAGCGGCGATCAAAAGGCTTCCGTTTAAGGACTTTGCTGCAGCATACATCAAACGTATCACGACTTTGATGTGTGTATATAAGCACTGACATGTAGGCTTGGATTATTCAAAAAATGGTTCAAATGGCTCTGAGCACTATGGGACTCAACATCTTAGGTCATAAGTCCCCTAGAACTTAGAACTACTTAAACCTAACTAACCTAAGGACATCACACACACCCATGCCCAAGGCAGGATTCGAACCTGCGACCGTACCAGTCCCGCGGTTCCGGACTGCAGCGCCAGAACCGCACGGCCACCGCGGCCGGCAAGGGATTATTCCTTGAACACATCCACACACTATATATTTTCCGCCGCCTTGATCCCCCTCACCCCCTGGTGTCTCCCTTCCTCTCCACCCCCAACCAGTTGCCGCGCCTTTACCGTTGTGTCCCTCCCTCTCTCCATCTCCACACCCTCCATCTCCTTTCTCAACACAACTTCCACCATCTCCACCTCCCGGATGATGAGCTTCGCCCTGACATCTACCCTTCCTACCAACTCTAACCCCCTCTTCCTGCCTCCTCCTCAGGGCTCCCTCTCCTCCCCCTCCCTCCTTCTGAGTGGCTTTCCCCTCCTACTCCCCCTCCATCTCTTGCGCCTCCTTTCAGTGTCTCTGCACTCCCTCCTGCCCTGTCTTCCCTTTTCCTCTCCCGCCCCACGTGTCTCCTGCCTCTTCGTGAACCCACGGTTGCCCCTCCTCTCTTCATGTCGCCGCTTCCCTAGCTGCCCCTTGCGCTCCCCTCCTTTTCCATCCTCTCTTACCTTTTCCTCAGCAGGTCCCACCTGGTAGTTTTACTCTTCGGCGTGTGTGCTTCAAGTAAGTTTTAAGTGTGTTGTTTCAGAGTGTTTTTAATACTGTGGCCAACTTTTAACCTGTGCATGCGCATTCAGTGTCTTCTCTGTGTTTCAAGAATCGCCAACTGTGTTTTTTAACTTTCTGGTTACTTTTTTAACTGTCCCCCATGAACGTCTACATGTCAATGTATTTTTACCTCCATTTTCTCCCCTTACTCTGTTCTATGTTCCCCTTTTTTATTTCCTTATGTATGTATCATTTTATTCTTGTTTTAGTTGTCGAGTCACTCGGCTGAAGAGCGGCGGATTGTGCTGCTGACAGCCCTCCCCTGCCCATATGGGGCAGGGGAATGAAATCACAATAAAGAAAAAAAAAAGCAAGGGATTAGTCTGGCATTCATGTCTTTCCGACTTATGGGCGGTAAATGCGGAAACGTGAACTATGACGACGTTATTACCAAATGCGTCCAAACACCACCAACCTACTGTTATTCTTTTCTCACCTTATGATACTAGTAGACAACCATCGGAGAATGAAGAATGTGTGGAGGGCAGCATTTCTGTCGAAAAGCACCATTTTGGACAAGTGTGACAGGGATTGCTGGTGTTTCATGATAACGCACGTCCCCATATAGCAAATATAAGGAAGAAAGTACGCCAGCTTAAGTGAGGGTTGTGATCTCTCCCCACACGGTACCACTCCTATGATCCCTTGAAAATGCCTCGAAGGGTTGACAGACAATTCCTATCGGACGAGGATGTACAGCAGGCAGTGACGGACCTCTTCACACAACAGGACACGGTGTTACACCAAATGGGTATCTTCAAATTGGTGCGTCGGTGGGATGACTGTCTCAATGCCCACAGCGATTTCGTCCAAGTAACACTAATTCTGGACTGTACGTCCATCGAACAGAAACTTCTTGATCGTTCCTTTTCTGATTTTCGATCATGAGACGAAAAAGCGATATGCAGTATCGTTAGGCAGCACATCTATCGGTAGCTATAAACTATCGATATATCGATGACACTATTGGCTTTTGCCCATTCCTACTTTAGGTAAGGCCAACTATTTTACATTGTTGGCCTTATTTGAGTTCAGTCTTTGTTTTGTTATGCAGTTCAGTTCTTACTTACAGTTTAATGTAACGTAAGTGCTACCGTTTACTACTTTTGTGCAGTGTGCTGTACTCATAGTTTATAATTACGGATACGTTCGTAAGACGAAAACAGATTTTGATTCGTACAGTAGCGTTATGAAAAGTTAAAAATATGTATCATCATCATCATCATCATTTAAGACTGATTATGCCTTTCAGCGTTCAGTCTGAACCATAGCCCCCCTTATAAAATTCCTCCATGATCCCCTATTCAGTGCTAACATTGGTGCTTCTTCTGATGTTAAACCTATTACTTGAAAATCATTCTTAACCGAATCCAGGTACCTTCTCCTTGGTCTGCCCCGACTCCTCCTACCCTCTACTGCTGAACCCATGAGTCTCTTGGGTAACCTTGCTTCTCCCATGCATGTAACATGACCCCACCATCTAAGCCTGTTCGCCCTGACTGCTAAATCTATAGAGTTCATTCCCAGTTTTTCTTTGATTTCCTCATTGTGGACACCCTCCTGCCATTGTTCCCATCTACTAGTACCGGCAATCATCCTAGCTACTTTCATATCCGTAACCTCAACCTTATTGATAAGGTAACCTGAATCCACCCAGCTTTCGCTCCCATACAACAAAGTTGGTCGAAAGATTGAACGGTGCACAGATAACTTAGTCTTGGTACTGACTTCCTTCTTGCAGAAGAGAGTAGATCGTAGCTGAACGCTCACTGCATTAGCGTTGCTACACCTCGCTTTCAGTTCTTTCACTATGTTGCCATCCTGTGAGAATATGCATCCTAAGTACTTGAAACCGTCCACCTGTTCTAACTTTGTTCCTCCAATTTGGCACTCAATCCGTTTATATTTCTTTCCCACTGACATTACTTTCGTTTTGGAGATGCTAATCTTCATACCATAGTCCTTAAATTTCTGATCTAGCTCTGAAATATTACTCTGCAAACTTTCAATCGAATCTGCCATCACAACTAAGTCATCCGCATATGCAAGACTGCTTATTTTGTGTTCACATATCTTAATCTCACCCAGCCAGTCTATTGTTTTCAACATATGATGCATAAATAATATGAACAACAGTGGAGACAGGTTGCAGCCTTGTCTTACCCCTGAAACTACTCTGAACCATGAACTCAGTTTACCGTCAACTCTAACTGCTGCCTGACTATCCATGTAAAGACCTTTAATTGCTTGCAAAAGTTTGCCTCCTATTCCATAATCTCGTAGAACAGACAATAACTTCCTCCTAGGAACCCGGTCATATGCCTTTTCTAGAGCTATAAAGCATAGATACAATTCCCTGTTCCACTCATAACACTTCTCCATTATTTGTCGTAAGCTAAAGATCTGGTCCTGACAACCTCTAAGAGGCCTAAACCCACACTGATTTTCATCCAATTGCTCCTCAACTAATACTCGCACTTTCCTTTCAACAATACCTGAGAAGATTTTACCCACAACGCTGATTAAAGAGATGCCTCTGTAGTTGTTACAATCTTTTCTGTTTCCATGTTTAAAGATTGGTGTGATTACTGCTTTTGTCCAGTCTGATGGAACCTGTCCCGACTCCCAGGCCGTTTCAGTTATCCTGTGTAGCCATTTAAGACCTGAAATTCCACTGTACTTGATGAGTTCCGACTTAATTTCATCCACCCCAGCTGCTTTATTGCACTGCAATCTATTGACCATTTTCTCCACTTCCTCAAACATGATCCTATTTCCATCATCATTCCTATCCCATTCTACCTCGAAATCTGAAACATTACTGATCGTATTTTCACCTACATTGAGCAACTCTTCAAAATATTCCCTCCATCAGCCCAAGGCATCCACAGGATTCACCAGCAGTTTTCCTGACCTGTCCAAAATACTTGTCATTTCCTTCTTACCTCCCTTTCGAAGACTGCTAATTACACTCCAGAATGGTTTTCCAGCAGCTTGACCCAATGTCTCCAACCTGTTTCCAAAGTCTCCCCAAGATTTCTTCTTGGATGCTGCAATTATCTGTTTGGCTTTGTTTCTTTCTTCAACATAACTTTCTCTGTCTACCTGAGTTCTAGTATGTAGCCATTTTTTATACGCCTTCTTTTTCCTTTTACAGGCTGCCTTGACTGTGTCATTCCACCAAGCTGTTTGCTTCCTCCTACTTTTACACACTACTGTTCCAAGACATTCTTTAGCCACTTCTAGTACTGTGTCCCTGTACCTTGTCCATTCCTTTTCCAATGACTGTAATTGACTACATTCAACTAACTGGTACCTGTCTGAGATCGTCGTTATGTACTTGTACCTGATTTCCTTATCCTGAAGTTTCTCCACTCTTATCCTCCTACATATGGACCTGACCTCCTGCACTTTCGGCCTCGCAATCCCAAAATATGTATGCATTATTATAATAGTAAAAATCCATCTTTATCAGTTTAGTGTTAGCAATGGAGTCATTATTTGGAGACTGGTAGAACCTACGGGTTGAAATATTTCAGTATTTCTCAGGGCACCGGAGCGGTAAACATCATTGCAAGTAACATTAAACTAAAACCATTACACGAAAGTACAATAGGATTTGACTATGTCGTCCACAAATCGCGCTGATCAACAAAAACATCACCTAAACGGTGATGGTTTCATTTATTTAAAAATTTTGCTGGAAATACTATCATTATCAGCCGAAATCTGGTCATCCGGGCAGTACTCAATTATGAAAACCGGTTCCGATTCGGAATGGTGGACAGTGGTTTGCAAAGAGCAGAAGGGGTACCCGATGACAAAACATTTTATAGTTCGTTCGTTTCTAAAAAAAAATTTCAGAGGCTGCTTGAATTTGTACGAGCTATCTTCGACCTGCCCCCTCCCCCCTTTTCATCCAAAATCTATTTACGCTCTCGCAAAATAATAACGAGTAAAGCCACAAATTCCCTGCACAATTGAATCTTAAAATGCATGCTTTCATGCACAAATCACATGACGAAACATGCACAATCAAAGGAAAAACATACAATATCAGAATTCCATCTTTTGTCGTGATGCATTTTATTTGATTTGAAAACAGTGAAAAACAGCAGTTTTTTACACACTCCACCGACCGCGGTAGCTCTGCGCCTTGAGATGCTGAGCTAGGAATTCCTGGATTCTAGAGGCGAGTTTTTTCAAATGCACCCGCCGGCAACCATGGATACAGTTTTCTGTGGTTTCCCATTTTCAATTTAGGCAAACACCGAGGTTGGTACCACACTATAGGCAACAGCCAATACCTTCTGAACTGCTTTCTTCCCTGATGGATTCCAATTCCCTTAAAAATGCAGCCTATCTGCTCCATTGAAAAGAGCTACATGAAGACGAGCCGAACATCTCTTCGAAAACTCGTGGCACTAAAAGCCATATTTACAATGGAAGGCAGACTGCGATTGTAATGTGTACTGTGTTTTTCTGCATAAAGATGACTCACTTGCGGAATGACGGTATATAATGCCTTCAAGTTTTGCTACAAGGACGTGTTCTATTGTGAAATGTTTTATTCATAATATAGTTGGAACAGTGAGCCCAACCGTCACAACTCAAACACACGTTGTAAATAAATATGAACGACGACGTATGTTGTACATTGTAAAGGGGTTTGTTATAATCAATTGTTATACGACAATATTATCGTGGATAAATACAGACTCATTCATGAGGTCGTATCCATCAGAAGTCGAGTGGAAATTAATAAGTGAATCAACGTTAAGATCTCAAAGCTGTAACCCATAGTATCTGAGTATTCCGTTTTGTTTTATAAACAAACGTGGTTGTTGTAGTTCAATATAACTGTTCAAATGATAATTTGAAAAAAAAGTTCTTGATCACTTAAGGAAATTGAAGAGTTTTAATGAAATGAAAGGTACTTTAATAAAATTTGAGACTGAATTGAGCAACGTGGGATGCTTTGATGTGCTGAAGAAATTCTGACTATGTTTCAGATAAAACGAAAATTTAAATACAGGGTTGTAGGAGAAAGATATTTATTGTTAAAAAGCAATTAACCCGTTTAACTTTATAAGTTATTCAATCCAGCATTAAGATTCTTCTGATCCGCAGGTAGTGAACCTTATATTAGGAGAGCGATGAGGGAATATATTACATTCGAATTTTAAATCGTCTGGCAACAGAGTGAAGAAGTTACCATATTACCAAATAAATATTTTGGTTAATTTTATCCATAGTTTGTTCATTGGCTGTATTAATTTCGTAAAGTAAAGAACAACAGCCTTCAGTCACAGTCGCGATTTTATTTCAATGCACGATGCACTTCAAGCCCTGGGGACTCATCTTCAGGTTCTTTAACAATCTGCATATATATATATATATATATATATATATATATATATATATATATATATATATATATACGTATAAATTCAGATAAACATGTCTACTCACAGTGTGATTCAAAACCATCTATCCACTACTGGAAACATTAAGTTATCTTTCGATTTGTCATAGTTTTATATTCACAATGTGCCAGTTTATAATATACCATTGTAATCTTACCAGAACTAGAATTAACCTAAACGCGAGAAAAGTAAAAAAAAAAGATGCAGACTGTTAAACCACCTGAAGATGAGTTCTTAAGACTCGAAATGCATCGAGCACTGAAATAAAACCACGGCTGTAACTGAAGGCGGTTGTTCTTTCTTTTAGAAAATAAATAATTAACTGCGCAATTGCGTATTTTTTATTACATGCTATACTTTTTAAAGTAACGCTTTTCCTCCTTGAATTTATAGACCAAATACTGCTTGTATGAAGGCTCTCCGAAAGCAGTTTACGTAAATAAAATTAATAAATAAACGTATTTTCATAATACAATGAAAAAACAAACATGAGGTTGTTTAAGGCCCTCTTTAACCACTCGGACCCCTCCTTTGGCAAAATTCTGGCTACATCCTACATCCTTGCATGAACACCTCCATTACATCATAGCAGCATCAATGTCATCTTTGTGTATTTTTAACCGTCAATTAAATCGTCTATCGATATTGAAAATCCGACGAATTGTCATTTAGGCGATGTATAGTTTTAACAGTCAAAATTATTGTCTCGCCTGTTTATGTTCAGCTGCAGTTATAAAGTAAGTAATACTCTGGCTGAAGAGAGAACTTAGACAAAAAGAAAGGGAACAAAATACAGTATACATAACTGTTAGACTTCCTACCACCTAAGTATAAAACGCAGGTATCCTTTATTTCAAATAGAAAGACACGAGTTATGTCATATCTATTTCAATAGAGACTCTCTGAAATCAGTTACTACTAATTCTGTTACTTGTTTAGAGAGCTTCTCCAACCATTACAACCACCTCCTCTTGCCCTCAACAGTATCCTGGTGGGGATTAGAATTGGGGCGAAGCAGTGTCTGATTTAAAACTTTGTGGTATGTTTCGCAGTGAAAGCTAAACCAGCAATATAGCTAATCAAACAAAGACTGGAAAAAGTTTGAACATGATGATGTCTTGTTGTTAGGACTATCAGTAAGAGCCGAAATAACGAAGTCAAGGTAAAGGTAAACAAGGGAGAAGGAAAGGCGCGTGGGATCATGTTATGAGACAAGCGAAAATAACACTGCGTCTCGCCTTGAGGCATCCGAACTCTCTGTTCTGAGTGAAGAAAGTGCCATTTGATGTTAATACGTTATCCTCATGTCGACTGCAGAATACAATCTAGAAAATATTGTGAAAAGTAGACAGGAAGGTATATTACCACAGAG
The DNA here is from genome assembly GCF_021461385.2 of Schistocerca piceifrons. NCBI lineage: Eukaryota > Metazoa > Arthropoda > Insecta > Orthoptera > Acrididae > Schistocerca > Schistocerca piceifrons. The sequence continues at coordinate 416,520,679 of NC_060149.1, read as the reverse complement.
TATTACCAACAGAGCTATAAGAACCATCAGAAATGGTGTGGCCAAGCTTTAAAAACGGTACTCTTCTGTCGAAATGCCTCGCTTAGAGAAGAAGCTATAAATTGAAATGTGAGTCAGAAAATCCGAATGAAGAAATCAGCGGTTGTTGCAGTACACTGAAGGAAATAATTTGATTTCAGATGGACCAGAAAAACGGTCATACCTATTATTCACATATAGCACGACTCGTGGCAGACAGCAAGATACTGACATTTAAACTATTGATGCTGTCAAATAAATAATGATGGATACATGACTAATGGAACAGATGAAGTAACTGAAGTCAGTGAATAAAATTAGTGAAGGAGTGTGTACAGTTACGTTTTCCTTGATGAGACGGTTTGGAATTTGACTGAGGGCACTACCTCACATTTGGGTGATCTAGCGTGTGCACTAACTTTTCGTCCTGTCGACATCCGTATTCTGCGTACGAAAATGTCTTCCGCAAGTGAAAAATATATCAATAACGGAAACCGCTGACCTGGATAACACCCGCATTCTGAACGTTAAAGAGGATTGGAACATGCGCCGAATTATTACACAAGTTGGCGCACATTCATCTCACAGTGTTCGCAGAGCAATGAAAGATTCGTTCTATTAGCAGCCTTGGATAGTATGAGGAAGCTGTTCTTCGAATTTTATTGTGAGGTTCGCCTATATACCTCACTGCGCGGCGATATTATCCGCACAACAGAAAGGTTCAGAACTCACATTCTGGTCCAGATCACAATTTCAGTCAGTCAGAAAGTTTCGTGATAGCATACTCTTCGCTGTTGATTGAAGGATTCATTCTAGACTGCTATGTTCGTCGTCCTGTAACGCTACTCTCACTTTAATATAGACTGCAGATAGAATGGTCCGATCTGTAATGCCGAAACCTTGTTCAAATTTTTTTCCCCCTAGTGATCAGCATTGCAATAGCTCCGCATATAAACTTTTGGTTGTTGATATGAACTGGAAGTTATTTTTAAAAAGTATGTTATTTTTCGAGTTGTTTGTTCCCATAAAACCTCTGAAGTAAAAATGCCATTACGTGTTTCCTATTATAACTGTCTACACTGACTTGCAAAGCGAAACACGGAATCCACAGACTGAAGAATGCTAATTGGTGAGTATTGAATAGAAGATTTACAACATGTCAAGGTTTAATACTTGTAACTTTTGCAAAAATGTGGTATAGAAATGCAATTTTCCCAACAAATATCACCCAGGTACCATGAACATACAGTTAAGGACGACATTTGATAGTAACGTGAGTCGTAGATATGTTTTGATTTTTCCACACAAAACTGACGTGTAGTTGGATTGAGTGCGGTCTAATATCTTTCTGCTTTGAGAAATACCAGCCATATTCGATCATATTTTTAAACTGCACATTTTAAAATTGATAGTGAACTAATAACTACTACTTATTTTTCAAATTAAATATCTTTTTGAAATTAAAAACACAGAAGTAGCCTTTTGAGCAATTTTATTTAGACATGAAAATCTGTACTTTAATCTACTTTTCTACATAATTCCCACCAATATTAAGGCACCTATCGCATTTTGCAACTAGCTCTGAATACCATCCTCGCAGAAATCTGCCGCCTGAGCGTAATTTTCAATAATTTAAACGTTCTATAAGAACTTCATAAAACACACTTCCTGCAAATGAGGAAACTCATCACACAACGTCGAAATCATAAAGCATCTGTTCTCTCTCACGTATTCATCAGCTTTCTGCACCAAATCGTCAGTAAGGACTGCAGGTCGCCCACTTTATTCCTCATCATGCACATGTGTACGGCCATATTTAAAAACACTTATTGATTTGCGTACCATCCCGTCGCTCATAAGTGTCAAGGGGTGTGCTTCATGCAACTGTTACAGGACTTTTAAACTATCAAAATTTATGCTCAGCTCGAAGATTTCTATGGGGATGGTATTCAAAGCTGGTTGTACGATACGATGAGTGCCTTAATTGGTGGGAATTACGTAGTAACGTATATTAAAACAACAGGATTTCATGTACAAATAAAATTTCTGACAAAGGTCTGCTTGTTTTAGTTCTGTTTCAAACGGTACTTACTTTTAAAAAAATATACGCCTCGTATATTGTGAGGACGGCTCAATTGAAACTGCCATGATAGTCCATAATAATGTCTTTGATAATGTTCATTAAAGTGCCTTCCATTGCCTAGAAGTTATCGACTGATCACCATCATTATAGAGAATGTATGTGTAAGAGCAGACTCAAACGGGACTAGCGAGAATTTCTTTTTCAATATTTCACTTAGTTGCATTACATACGAAAGATTTACGGAAGTCAGATATCTTATTCTTTGAATTAGTAACTAAAGTTTCGACCACTTCAGTTTTGACTGCTTCTTTCGCTGATCTTTCCCATACGTTCATTTCGCTATTTTATTAGACCCGTTTTCATACAAATTCTTGGAAAGCGTAATGGAAACTGGAAAATCTTGAAAATCTTTTGCAGCTATTTAGTAGTAACATTTAATGTCCAATCATGCAGACTAATATTGCTAACGATACATGATTATTTTCCGGATTTAGGAAAAAGTTAAAAAGTTGCCGCTACTTTCTATAAACACTTACTCTGTCCTGTTGCTTATTTTTCCAGATATACAGTACATATACAGAAAGATCAAATCGAAATTTCCTTAAAACTGTAGTGACACTTTTATTATCAGCCTCGTTCAATCATTGCCCCAATGTTTTAGAAAGTTCAGTCGTGCCACACACATATACTTCTGAGTTATCTGACTATTCTTCTATAAAGTTAACCATCGTTTCTCAAAACACTGTATCTTCACGTGTGTTTTCTGTTAATGACTTCAGCTAACGTCCGCCGTAGATTTCCGAATCTGTGACGTTAAATAATATTCAGGCTGTTTCTGAAATTCACATTTAAGACGTAATGGAAATTAATGGAAAGAAAGCCACAAAAAACTTTTGTCAGCTTACTTTTTAATACGACTTTGAACAATATTCTTTTTCATTGGGAGTTGTGTTGAAGCAACAACTAGCTAGCGAAATCCAGGGGCATCCGTCTCTTCCTTACGGGTACCAAGCCGATGACAGCAGGCGTCATTTATTTCCATCGTACATTAGCGGCCAAAATTTGGGGGGGGGGGGGGGGGGGGGGTGGATGTTATGCGATATTAACCCAATTGAATCAAATGGCGATTTGTAGTCGCATGAACTGTTCTTGGCATTTACTTCGAATGACGAGCTCAGCTCGAAAGTGCGCTTTTAACAATATGAATGCATGGAGTTCAGTTCATAGCTAACAGACGGCTCTCAGATGTATTCTAAACGTTTATCACATAGTCAGCGGAAAAGAAAAATCCGGCTACACCGACTGTAGGATTAACGTTGTGGAGCAACTGCTAGAGAGTGCTCAGCTAGCCGGCCGGGGTGGCCGAGCGGTTCTAGGCGCGACATTCTGGAACCCCGCGACCGCTACGGTCGCAGGTTCGAATCCTGCCTCGGGTATGGATGTGTGTGATGTCCTTAGGTTAGTTAGGTTTAAGTATTTCTAAGTTCTAGGGGACTGATGACCTCAACAGTTAAGTCCCATAGTGCTCAGAGCCATTTGAACCAAGTTGTCAGCTACCTGAGCACTCCGTTCACGGTTGACCATCAGCGAGTACCACCCCTACGACTCGGAAAAATCATGGGCTCATTTGCCGATGCACATACCCAAAACTGAGAAGAAAAAAGTCACAAAAAGGTATGTTGTATGCTACTAAAGAGGAAAGAGAAGCGAAATTGCGTGACAATGTAAAATGCGTGGTGTTGCTCGATATTTAGTTCACTGTTTTCTATTCTCCATACCGTGCAATCATACTAACTGATATGTGAAACAATCATACTATCTGATATGTAGAACACTCATACTAGCTTATTTATATTAAATATGAATTCACAGCAACCAGTAGAGTAATTGAATACGGCTCTTTGGATTAACTAAGAGTGACAAAGTAATTACGGCAGGTCCGACATTTCACTTTCAACCAATCTCTTGGACGTATCAGCAAAGAAAAGGGTTAAGAGGAATCAACAAAACTGTTGTGGTAATATGGAATCAAAAGGGTGCAAATATGCCTTACACACGCAAACCATACGTTCACTGAAACCCTGTTGTGCTAGCTGTCGTTACGTCCGTGGCCTGAATTACGAATTGATTATTTACGCGGATGCTAAACACGACCTGGCTTTCGTTTCGCACTTGCTTTTTGTATATGAATTAGGAATGAACTGCCACGTGGGAAATTTCGTTGCCTTGACACACTCCAGTTCCGTGAGGTCATGATACTAGTCGTGTAGAATAAATGCTTAGTCAAAGCATCTTCATTGCGCCGTTTCTAATAATGTATTTACTAAAAATTCTTTTCCTAAGGCCCTGAAAAGCGTTAACGTCATCCACCATCGTTCACAAGACTGACTTACGTTGCATCGTTCTCCTGTATCCAGTTGCAGTTAACGATAAGTCAGCAGTTTGAGCGATTATTTCCCTGATCGCACTCAGCCAGAATACAGGCGCTATCAGAGCGTGAATTTATACGCCTCGTGAAGCGTATCGGATCCATTTCGAAACCAACTGGTCTCTCTACGATCGCATGAAACTAGTTTGAACAGAGGTTTCAGTCAATACCCCATGAATAATACCTAATGTTTGTGAAAACTATAACACCAGACGGGTTACGTGTGATTGAAATGTCATACATAGCCCTACATTTTAGGTACCTCACAGTATACATACATTTCCAGTTACAGAACTGTTCTTGATCCCTGGCTCTGAGAATTCATTAAGGTGTGAAGTTTCCATCAGTTGTAGTAAGGTCCTCTCAACGTAGAGTAGTATCAAAGAGTTCGCATGTACGATCGTGCGAACCAGAGAACAGTGACACCCGTCGTTGTAGGAAGAGGGCTTGCACATACAACGCCACATGTGAACAGGCGTCGTCCTGCTGGAATATGACATGTTGAGGTGGCTGAAGGAGAGGCAGTGGTTCGGGCTCTAAATCATCAATGGTGTTGCAGCTGTTGTTTACTTTGGCTTCGCCACGTAAGGGTTCGAGGTCGCCAGATGTATCCTGTGACGCTCCAAGCCACCACACTTGTCAGCTACTCCACTCAACAACGCAGGTTGTCAGACTTTAGTCGTCGTGGTACAGTGTAGCACGTATCTTGCCACCACTGTCAGACAGTTTAAAGTGAGACTCTCTTGAAAGCGTTATTCAACAAGCAAACTATGGTGGTCAAATATTCGTTGAAGTCTGAGGCGGTCTGGCTTCTTCGACAAGGTAGTACAACGCAAAGGCATGCATAATTCTACTCTTGACTGCAGCAGACCTCCTTGAATTGTCAACAAAAATGGGACTACACCAGTTGTGGTGATCCAGTGTGGAGCCAACGCTGCGGACAAATCTGTAAGTAGTACATTTATAGGTTTTCTGAACCAAAGAGCAATGTTTTAAAAATTCTCAAGTTTAAGGACAAGATTTTAGTTTTGCTGTTTCCCCTATTTAAAAATTTATCTATACCAGTGAAAGAAATTTTCATTTAATTAAAAAATAAATTTATTCAATTAAAATTTAATATTCAAAAAAGTAAGTTTAAAAAATGACTGCACGATCCGTTACAGCCATGCTGATAAGATGCCTGTCATCTCGACTGCTAGTGATACGAGGCCGTTGGGATCCAGCACGGCGGTCCGTATTACCCTCATGAACCCACCGATTCCATATTCTGCTAATAGTCGTTGGATCTCGATCAACGCGAGCAGCAATGTCGCAATACGATAAACCGCAATCGCGACAGGCTACAATCCGACCTTTATCAAATGCGGAAACGCGACGGTACGCATTTCTCCTCCTTACACGAGGCATCACAACAACGTTTCACCAGGCAACGCCCGTCAACTGCTATTCGTGTATGAGAAATCGGTTGGAAACTTTCCTCATGTCAGCACGTTGTAGGCGTCGCCACCGGCGCCAACCTTATGTGAATGCTCTGAAAAGCTAATCATATGCATATCACAGCATCTTCTTCCAGTCGATTAAATTTCGCGTCTGTAGCACGTCATCTTCGTGGTGTAGCAATTATAATGGTCAGTAGTGTAAAAGTAGTATATTAGTTTTGTTATTTGAGATACTATGTAACTAATGATGGCCGAGTTACAGAGGATGGCAGCTAGAACGTTAACCACTGAGCTACACAGGCAAACATTTCTGTGTGCTCAATGTATATAGAAAAAGATTATATAATGCATAAATTGTCGACAATGCGGCAGACAACATCACCATACAAGAACAGCAGCTGTTTATTTCCACGCTTTAAACAGAGTACAGGCAGTGACATCATTCGTGCATGAGCACATGCCGTGGAGGAACAAGCGCTGCAAGCCAAGTAACTGGGGAAGCCAGAATGAATGAGACACGTGCGCACGCTGTGCAACACCGAGCGCGTGTCTCGCGTGCTCAGCTGCCAAGTAGTCTGCTGAGCGTTCCCAGCATCAACTTACAACCTCCTCTCTCCAAATTCACTGCACTGCACCTCTGGGAGATAGACTTCTTTCATTAATTATGTGACATTTGATGTAACATCCACTAAAACTTCCCTTGGTACAAAACACATAAGCAAACAAAATGAATATGCTATATAATATACACTGAAGCGCCAAAGAAACTGGTATTGAAATACAGAGATATGTAAACAGGCAGAATACGGTGCTGCTGTCGGAAACGCCTATAGAAGGCAACAAGTGTCTGGCACAGTGGTTAGATCAGTTACTGCTGCTACAATGGCAGGTTATCAAGATTTAAATGAGTTTGAACGTGGTGTTATAGTCAGCGCACGAGCGATGGGACACATCATTTCTGAGGTAGCGGTGAAATGGAGATTTTCGGGCGTACTACCATTTCACGAGTGTACCGTGAATACCAGGAATCCAGTAAAACATCAAATCTCCGACATCGCTGCGGCCGGAAAAAGATTCTGCATGATCTGGATCAACTACAGCTGAAGAGAATTGTTCAGTGTGACAGAAGTGCAACCCTTCCACAAATTGCTGCAGATTTCAATGCTGGGCCATCAACAAGTGACAGCGTGCAAACCATTCAACGACACATCATCGATATGGGCTTTCTGAGCCGAAGGCCCAGTCGTGTACCCTTGATGACTGCTCGATACAAAGCTTTACGCCTCGCGTGGGCCCGTCAACACCGACATTGGACTGTTGATGACTGGAAACATGTTGCTTGGTCGGACGAGTCTCGTTTAAGAGTGTATCGAGCGGATGGATGTGTACCGTATGGAGACAACCTGATGATGCCATGGTCCCTGCATGTCAGCAGGGGACTCTACAACCTGGTGAAGGCTCTGTAATGGTGTGGGGCTAGTGAAGTTGGAGCGATATGGGACCTCTGATACGTGTAGATACGGCTCTGACAGGTGACACGTACCTAAGCACGATGTCTAATCACCTGCATCCATTTATGTCCATTGTGCATTCCGACAGATTTGGGCAATTCCAGCAGGACAATGCAACATCTCACACGTGAAGAATTGCTACAGAGTGGCTCCAGGAACACTCTTCTGAGTTTAAACACTTCCGCTCGCAACCAAACTCCCCAGAAATTAACATTATTGAGCATATCTGGGATGCCTTGCAGCGTGCTGTTCAGAAGAAATCTCTACCTCCTCGTACTCTTATGGATTTATGGACAGCCCTGCAGGATTCATGGTGTCAATTCCCTTCTGCACTACTTGAGACACGATACTTGGCGCATGCACCAGTTTCAATGGCTCTTCAGTGTATAATGTGAAAGGGACAGTCAAATGAAAACGAGACAAATGGGAAAAGTAAGTAAATTGTTTATTATTTGTATAGTAATCGCCATAACTGTTAACACATTTATTCCACTGTGAGACAAGATGGTCGATACCTTCACGAAAATAGGTTTGCGGTTGCTTACGGAACTACGAGTCTACCCAGGCGGCATGTATGTAAGGGCTTCTGCTGCGTAGTCGAAACAGCCTTGTCAACATGTGGGCGGGGTTATTCTACATCAGATTTATGGCGTCCGTCAATATTCCTGAGCGTTTCGGCTGCCCTGTAAAAGTTTGGCAGGTAATCCCTTACACATCCTCTTTGCAGTCCCGATATCTCCCCTGCTATTTCCATATTTTTGGAGCCCTGATGAAAGACATTCGTGGCCGTCGATTTGCTTTGCACGTAGAGCTGCACGCCTGGGTCCAATCATGTTTCCGTAGATAACCACAAAGATTTTTCTATGAAGACGTTGACATCTTGTCTCACAATGGGATGAATGTATTAACAGTTATGCGATTACCTTTTAAATAATAAACAAAATATTTTTTCCCGTCTGCCTCGTTTTAATTTGACTGCCCATTATAAACAGAGTATACATATACATTGAATATAGAAATGTTACAAAAATCTCCTTACAGATCACATTTTAACTTCCCATATTTGTAATTTTTATTGCGTTTGTGCTCAATAAATGCTGTAAAAGTTTTGAACCTAACACATAATGTTTTGACTGGGACGCTCTGATTAAAAATTGAAAAACTTCAACAACAGTTTAACAATATCAGTGTAAAACAAACAATGTGAATGGTCGTATCCTACAATAGGGCCACTAGCCGCAAAAAGAAGAACTACCTTCTGAAACCGACCTTCTCAGTTGTATTGGAGAGATGTTAATGTTCTCTCCAGTTCTCGATAGATAAATGCATGGTACGAAGTGCTATCCAGAAGGAAGACAGACAAATCTGTCAAGATGACTGGGGGCTGCTGTTTATGAGACCAGTGTTCAAGTGTTCCAGCTCACTGAAAAACTCTGTTCTGTAGAAATAAGCCGCGCGGAGTAGCCGCGCGGTCTCGGGGCCGCGCCACGGTTCGTGCGGCTTCCCCCGTCAGGGGTTCGCGTCTTCCCTCGGACGTGGATGTGTGTGTTGCCCTTAGCGTAAGTTAGTCTAAGTTAGATTAAGTAGTGTGTAAGCCTAGGGACCGATGACCTCAGCAGTTTGGTCCCATAGGAACTTACCACAAATTTCCAAAAATTTGTAGAAAAAATCACGAATGCATTCATCACTATAGTTTGGAATGTAATGGAAATGAACACTGGCAAAATTCATGGTTCGAACCGACGGTCCGATTCATCGATATTGTGAGGGATATGTAACGTGTAAGACTAGTCGATGACTATACAGGATGACCCAAGAGGAATATTCAGTACTCAGGTGTAAAAAAAATGGCTCAAATGGCTCTGAGCACTATGGAACTCAACTTCTGAGGTCATTAGTCCCCTAGAACTTAGAACTAGTTAAACCTAACTAACCTAAGGACATCACAAACATCCATTCCCGAGGCAGAATTCGAACCTGCGACCGTAGCGGTCTTGCGGTTCCAGACTGCAGCGCCTTTAACCGCACGGCCACTTCGGCCGGCACTCAGGTGTGTGACAGCAACGATAATGTGAAGCAAAAAACGTCATATGGACATGTACCCTACTGCGAATGTTTACTAAGATAGAATACTTTAAATGTACATTGTTATTTATTTTCTGTATTATTCAATACATTATTGGGTTTACGTCAGTACACATGTTCTACAGTTAGTAAACATTACTGAGAAGAAAGGGCACGGGCGGCTTCCTTCCCTAAAGGGGCCGATGATATCGCTGTTTGGTCGCCTCCCTCCGAGTCAAACAACCAACCAACCAAAGGGAAAGTTTAATGCCGGAAAGCAGAGTTGCGCTCTACCCAAACTACAGTTCGCCAGTTTTGATGCAGTACATAAATTACGTAGTTCAAATGGTTCAAATGGCTCTGAGCACAATGGGACTTAAATGCTGAGGTCATCAGTCCCCTAGAACTTAGAACTACTTAAACCTAACTAACCTAAGGACATCACACACATCCAAGCCCGAGGCAGGATTCGAACCTGCGACCGTAGCGGTCGCGCAGTTTCAGACTGTAGCGCCTAGAACCGCTCGGCCAAATTACGTAGTAAATGGTAGGATTACTGGTAGCAGTGGTAGGGAAAACAGCATAAATGAATATGTGACAGAGGAAAGGGTGCCGACGACTTTCCTTTGTTGTTTGTTTTGCACATAATTAGAACCGCACATCGTTCAGTGTTTGTCCGTTGTGTATTTTGTATCCTTAAAAGATATAAGCTGCATTTTACAAGTAAAAAAAGTCAGCGTTTTTTTATGAAATTAAAACAATTACTTTTGATGCAAGCACAATTTACACGCACAAGCAGAAAAAATATACATAATTATTCCAGAATGAGATTTTCACTCTGCAGTGGAGTGTGCGCTGATATGAAACTTCCTGGCAGATTAAAACTGTGTGCCGAAACGAGACTCGAACTCGAGTTCGAATCTCGGTCCGGCATACAGTTTTAATATGCCAGCAAGTTTCACATCAGCGCACACTCCGCTGCAGAGTGAAAATCTCATTCTGGAAACACCCCCCAGGCTGTGGCTAAGCCATGTCTCCGCAATATCCTTTCTTTCAGGAGTGCTAGTTCTGCAAGGTTCGCAGGGGAGCTTCTGTAAAGTTTGGAAGGTAGGAGACGAGGTACTGGCAGAAGTAAAGCTGGGAGGACTCGTGCTTGGGTATCTCAGTTGGTGCCGGCACGGTGGCTCAGCGTGTTCGGTCAGCGGGATAGCTGCCCTCTGTAATAATAAAAAAAAAACTGAGCTAATGGATCAACAACGAACTGAAAGGGGTGTCTTTCGACATCCGCCCAGAGCAGATACAACGGACGAAAAAAGCGAACAAAAATGAGAATTAAAAAAAAAAAAAGTTGGTAGAGCACTTGCCCGCGAAAGGCAAAGATCCCGACTTCGAGTCTCGGTCCAGCAAACAATTTTAATCTGCCAGGAAGTTTCAGTTACATAATTATTGTTTGACAAAGGCAAGAGTTTCCTGTTATAATTCAGAAGTGTGAAATTTGTTTAGCAATTACAAATACTTTTTTATACAATCTCGACAAAATATTTCAGTGATGTTTCATATGTTTTTCTTCTTCATTTTTTATATTTTACCTTTTTTGAGGAAATAGCGTTTTATAGAGCTATCTGATAAATCTGTATCTTTCTTTTATGTTTACTACAACACCCTTCTGTTTTACGTTACAAATCAACAATTTTCGAATAGAACCTGGAGTAATCAACGATAATTTCAATTTTACTGTAAATACTGTTTATTTTTAAGCAACAGCCAGGAGGATAATTATATAGAACAAAAATTTTCCTTAGGTTACACGGTCCTTTATATATCGATACTCAGTTTCTAGACGGTTCACCGCTTCTGGTTTCGAGGGAATCTAGTAAGACACTAGCCGCACAATCAAACAAAGCGATTGAAATGAGGTAACGCCCGATAGGTACGCAACGCATCTAATGTACAGGTAACGCGGCTACGATCTTAACTGACCAAAGCTACTAGGATAACTTCACTTACATTAGGTAGCCTCAGTAGCCTATGGTAGTTTTACAACTCTAGCAGAAAGACATCCTGAGCAAAGAAGTTGAAAGCAACGAGGTAGGATGGGCTAGAATAAAAAATTAAAAAGTTTCGTTGGGTGGGACCCGTAGGTGAGCGCCACTAGCCCAAAAACAGAAGTACCTGAAATGTGTTCTGTCTTGGAAACCATTTAGAATAGTATATGATGAAGTTTTTTGCTTCAAATGAGCGTTCTTGTCATACCCCTGAATATTTAACATTCTGCCTGGGACAATCTGTGTAATTGACCTCCGGAGTGTGAATCGAGTGCATTTGTGTGAGTAGCTCGTACCCTACGACTATACTCTTCAAGCCAGCTTGCGGATTGTGGTGGAGGGTATTTTGTGTTCCTTCGTTTCCTATTTCAGTCGTGAATGGTGCGCGGGATGGATTGCCGTAAGCCTCCGTGTGGTGACAGCTAAATGAACCTGTAATGATACGCGCTGCTCTTCTTAGGATCCTCTCTATTTTCTCTATCAATCCTATCTGTTACGATCTCATACTGACGACCAATATTATAGTATTAGTTGAACGAGGCTTTATAAGCTATCCGTTTGTTGACGGACTGAATTTCCTGAGGATTCTTCCAGTGAAACTGTCTGGCATCTGCCTTTCCTGTGATTGGTTTTAGGTGTTCGTTCCACTTTAAACAGCTTTGTACACATACACCTACATATTTTCCAGTGATTGTTTTGCAACTGTTTGATTACACAATTATGGGTCTTTCTGTCCATGTATACGCAGTACGTTACATTTGTTTATCTTGCCACTCCCTACACCGAGCATCTGCAGGTTTTACTGCATTTCGCTACAATATTCTGACGTTGCGACTTATCTACTGCGGCTGGTCCCGGCGGAGGTTCGAGTCCTCCCTCGGGCATGGGCATGTGTGATTGCCCCTAGGATAATTTAGGTTAAACAGTGTGTATGCTTAGGGACTGATGACCTTAACAGCTAAGTCCCATAAGATTTCACTCACACACTTATCTGCACACAACAGCAACATCTGCGAAAAGCCTCATGGAACTTTCTATGTTGTCTACTATGTCATTTACACAGGGTGGTCAGAAATGATCTGAAATGCTTATATGGATGTTGCACTGTGAGTAGTGCTGCGAAATAAACGTTAAGAAGAAAATTCGAAACGCTGCGCTGTTTCCGCAGACTTGAAATTAGCCAATCTGGCCGTTGCAAGCGCATATTCAAGCGACCTGCCAGATGCAATTAGTTTCAGTTGTTCACATAGCGTAGATGATAGCGCACGAGGTTGTTCAGCGTTTGGCTCGGGTTCGGTCCTTACTATTGTCCCATGTACAATTTTTGTAACGCTCTGTTGATCGGTTTTAAGTAAGCAAAGGAAGGACATGTTTGGCGACATGTCTCTGGCGCGCCGCGTGAATATGGGTGTGCAACGGCCTGATTGGCTAACGTCAATGATTAACTGGGAAACAGCCCAACGTATCGAATTTTTTTCTTAAGTTATTTCTCAACACAACCTACCTTGCAACTCCCTTATAACCTTTTAGAACTATTTCTGGCCGGCCGGGGTGGCCGAGCTGTTCTAGGCGCTACAGTCCGGAACCGCGCGACCGCTACGGTCGCAGGTTCAAATCCTGCCCCGGGCATGGATGGGTGTGATGTCCTTAGGTTAGTTAGGTTTAAGTAGTTCTAAGTTTTAGGGGACTGATGACCTCAGAAGTTAAGTCCCATAGTGCTCAGAGCCATTTGAACCATTAGAACTATTTCTGTTCACCGTGCATATACTGCGAAGAGTAGTGGAGCTATAACACACACCTAGGGTATCCCGAATTCACTTTTACACCTGAAGACTTCACCATTGAGAATGACATACTGTGTTATGTTCGCTAGAATCTCTTCAATCCAGTCACACTGTTGGTTCAAATGGTTCAACTGGCTCTGAGCACTATGGGACTTAACTTCTATGGTCATCAGTCCCCTAGAACTTAGAACTACTTAAACCTAACTAACCTAAGGACATCACACAACACCCAGCCATCACGAGGCAGAGAAAATCCTTGACCCCGCCGGGAATCGAACCCGGGAACCCGGGCGTGGGAAGCGGGAACGCTACCGCGCGACCACGAGATGCGGGCCACGCTGTTGGTCTTATATTCCGTGCTCACGTATTTTGCTATTAGGAGGCAGTGTGGAATTGTATCGAATGCCTTACGGAAGTCAAGGAACATGGCACATAACACATTCTGGTTCTCGTTGATGAATAGAGTGAGTTGGGTTTCACACGATCGTTGTTTCCGAAACCCATCGTGATTACTACAGCGGGTGTTCTCTGTCTCCGGAAACGACATAATACACCAGCATAGTGTTAAAATTCCATAACTGACTTCCGACAGACATATACGCCTACAGTTCTGTGCGTCTCTTCGACGAACATTCTTGAAAATGGGAATCATGCGTGCTTTTTCTAGTTAGCAGAAACACGTCGTTCCCCCAAAGACCGACCTACGGTACATTGCTGCTAGAAGAGGGGCAGGTTCTTCCGCATACTCTATGTAGAATCGTATTGTTACCCCATTAGGTCCAGTGACGTTCCCTCTGTTGAGTGATTTCAGCCGCTTTTCCATCCCGTGGTCAGTAATTTCGATGTCAGCCATTTTACTGTTCGCGCCACGGTTTACGGGAGGTACAAGAGTGCGAGATGCCTGTGTGAAACAGAATTGGGAAAAGACGTTTAGTATTTCGGCCTTCTCTGTGTCGTTCTCCATTTCAGTGCCATTATGGTTACAGAGTTTCTGGACAGTTAGCTTCGATTCGTTTACTGAGCACGGCTCTCCTTACGCTACTTTTGACTCCGTTTAATTTTAGGTTGATTGTACTATTGCCAGTGAATGGTGTGGCAGAAAGCGGGCCGATCCGACCCTGTCGAGGAGTTCATTAAAAATTTCATCGCATTCTACTACGATTAGCAACCAGTATTTGGGTGTACTTTGGCCGTACACGTCTTGCTCTACGCAAAAATACTTTTCTTTGAACAGCAAAGTCGAAGTTAGAGCAAGCCCAACTTTTCCTTTATTGTGCAGAGCAGGATCCAAAATCACCGGTCCGAGTGCAGCTAGAAACTGAGCATAAGTGATCTGCAATCTTTCACGCTATGTTTGTCTGCTTTAAACAATGAGAGCTACGCTGCTGCAGACACGCGTGTCTATACTCCCGTTGGCGACGGTTATACTCAGCTTGCAACGCGTATTAACTTCCGGAAATATCGTAGCGACAGCGTCTCACTTCACGACGTGCATATACGTAAAGTTTTCGTGAGAACTAGCACAAGAACGCGAAACTAGTTCATGTTGATCTTCCAAAACAAATGAACACGTTAAGCAATTTGTGATATTTTCGGCACGACGGGAAGTAAACCTTAAGACGATGTTACGTCATCGTCAACGCACCAACAAAAAATCTAAAGTTTATTATAACCCGTTTCAGCCCATACACGGAAGGCGACAAATCTCACTGTATGTAGAGGCCGTTAGTTATTCTAAAGAGGTTTCAAGGAAACCTACAGGGCAACAATTATTGAACTATATGAAAAAATACGCAATTTAGTTACAAACTACAGCGTGCATACTATATTCAACATGAAAATAACACTACAGATATTCGGATTTAGGGTGTGACATATTCGATATGCTTGCCATAATTGGCGATGAGGTGGTGCAGACGAATAGCGAAATTCTGCATGACGCGCTGAAGAGTCAGAACATCGATGCTGGCGATAACCTCCTGAATGGCTGTTTTCAGCTCAGTAATGGTATGGGGGCTATTGCTGTACACCTTAACATAGCCTCACAAAAGGGAATCGCATGTGTTCAGATTCGGAGAATGTGGCGGCCAATCGAGGCCCATGCCAGTGGCCGCTGGGTACCGCAGACCCAGAATACGGTCCTCAAAGTGCTCCTCTAGGACATCAAACACTCTCCTGCTTCGATGGGGCCGAGCTCCGTCTTGCATGAACTGCATCTTGTCGAAATTAGGGTCACTTTGGATAATGGGGATGAAACGATCTTCCAAAACCTTCGCGTACATTTCGGTAGTTACCTACATTTCGGTAGTTACCGTTTCAAATGGTTCAAATGGCTCTGAGCACTATGGGACTTAACAAAAAAATGGTTCAAATGGCTCTGAGCACTATGGGACTTAACATCTGAGGTCATCAGTCCCCTAGAACTTAGAACTACTTAAACCTAACTAACCTAATGACGTCACACACATCCATGCCCGAGGCAGGATTTGAACCTGCGACCGTAGCAGTCGCGCGGTTCCGGGCTGAAGTGCCTAGAATCGCTCGGCCGGCAGTTACCGTGTCATCAAGGAATATAGCACCGATTATTCCATGACTGGATAGGGTATACCACACAGTCGCCCGTTGAAGGTGAAGAGACTTCTAGATCACGAAATGCAGATTCTCAGTCCCCCAAATGCTCCAATTTTTCTTATTGACGAACCCATCCAAATGAAAGTGGACTTCGTCGCTAAACCAAACACTCATGTGAATACTAATTCCCATGATTCCCTACGGCCAACCGTGCAGTTTGAACGTCCTAACGCAAACCGTTCAGAAGTTATGACGAATTTATTTCATATACTTCAATAATTGTCACCCTGTGGCCGGCCGGACTGGCCGAGCGATTCTAAGCGCTAAAGTTTGGAACCGCAAGACCGCTACGGTCGCAGGTTCGAATCCTGCCTCGGGCATGGATGTGTGTGATGTCCTTAGGGTAGTTAGGTTTCAGTAGTTCTAAGTTCTAGGGGACTGATGACCTCAGAAGTTAAGTCCCATAGTGCTCAGAGCCATTTGAACCATTTTGTCACCCTGTATCTTCTGACAATGATTCTACTATAAGACCACGCAGTATCTGCTGTCGCACTTAAAGTTACAACTTATAATATTTAAGAAATACACAGCATTCTAACATAGCATCTGTTATAAATAAGTCCCGAAGCAATAGTTATAGATACTATCTATCAGTGTTGATTAATTCTAAAGGAAATTCAAACGATACAGTGATAATGATTGCGGATTTTATTTGAAGTATACCTTTTAAAATTCTCCGATAATCAGTGAATTGTAACTTAAAGCCTAACTCACTCCAAACGAGCTTATATGTTTTACAAACTAGAATACAATATACGAAACGTCCCTCATTACTAACTTTACAATAATATCTTGGTTGTCCGTAGTTACTTTACGTAGCCTTAACTTAGATGCCACTGACTTCCTGATTACTGTTGGAGTTCCGCCACTGGGAAATGTTTCTACCTACAGAAACACCAAAAACCAATTTAAATTAATGCATGAGAAATCCCAAGAAATACTTATTTCCCAGGAACTATCTCGCATATTTTCATGAAAATAAGCATCAATTGGACAAAGTGTTAAGCGCACAGTTACTCGGCTCACATTATTGGCAACGCACAAGAAATGTTTCACTTAAACTACAGCTGCATGTAATTATGCAAGAGAAAAGGCAGTTGTGAGTACACGTGCACTTGTAACAGTGCAACAGCCATCTTCTAACTGTACGATTATCTTCGATTAGAAATGTACACAGACAAAATTTAACCAAACCGAACATCTCTGTGTCACTAGAAGGTGGCTACAATGATATGCGTGTGCCGTCTTGTAGTATTATTAACGAGATCCATTGGTTTTAATTCTGCGTGACGCTTACATTATCAGTCTTATTTTGCATTTTAATGTTGTACCCTTTTTGTTTCTTAATTATTATTATTAGTATTATTATTAATATATTCAGCTGAATATATCATACATTTTTTCGTACGAAGTAAGTACGAAGATGTATTTTCACGACCTGTTGTAGTTAACGACGGAACAGATCACGTAAACTGATGTATTCGATAAATATTAAAAAATGTGGTCCACCCAACTTGTTCCGTCGGCTGGTGCTCCCAATAATGAGGCAAACACATACAATACGGTGCACGAATAAAAAAGATAACAGGCCTTAAGTGAAGTCATTTCACGAGTTTACTCAGCGTTACGTACTAGGTGATAAGAATTTGTTCGTAGTTTCTCAGTCTAGGCTACTGTAATAAATGTTATACCATATCGTAATCACTTGGAGACAGATAGAAACTGTTAAGTTTTCAGAATCAGTGGAAGACCACTCTATTTCAAAAAATTGTCAACCATTATTCTTTTCTATAATTTGAACTGATACTATACTATACGAATTTATCAGTGTTCGCGATGGAAAGCAGTTCATACGTAAGATCTACTTTGTATATATTTACTCATAATTTATTGTACTGACTTTTAGAAACATCGAAATTACTTCGAGACTACTTTTCTTTTTTTGTCTATAAACTGCTGCTTCTAGCTGTCCTGGTTGTGTAGAGCCTTTTACACTGTTGTACCAAACTTAAGGACGAAAGTAACCGCCAAGTAACATAACTCGATTAACCCTAGGATATACATATAAAGAAGTCCTACAATATAGTGCGGAAGGTAACTGAAAGAAATATTCAATGATAGAAACAGAAATGACGCTTTTATTCAAAAGCAGTACTTACACTGAGGTCACGAGACTTATGATGGTCCTCTGGACAACACAAAACACTGTGATGATGAGGTCCGACACTCCGAGGAGCGTAGGGGACGATGCGGGAGACTAGCGCCGCCGTATTAGGCAAGGTCCTCGCGCTGAAGGTTTGCCATTGCCTTCCTCCGACCGTAATGGGGATGAATGATGATTATCAATACGACACAACATCCAGTCATCTGGAGGCAGGAAAAATCCCTGACCCCGCCGGGAATTGAACCCGGTACTCCATGCGCGGGAAGCGAAAACGCTACCGCAAGACCACGAGCTGCGGACCAAAACACTATAAATGGTTCTTAATAGTGTGTTTGATTATCACGGACAGCTTTAAGGCATGCTTCCACGTTGATCACGATGTTGGTAAGGAAGTCTTTTGGCCGGTCTGTTGACAACTGCTGGATGGGCTGCAGTACGTCTCCCCAACGGACCCTATATGTGCTTGATAGGCAGGCCAGTCCATTCGCCACCCATGGAAAGACGGACACTGGGACCGAGTACAGTTTCTCAGTAACCGTGTTCAAAGATTTGGTGATCGGTTCACCATACAACATCATTCCTCCCCACAACATAACACGTGAATCACCAACACGATCATGTCTGACAGTGCTAGACGTACTCCCATATGGCGAGATGTGAGAACACGTTATACATGGTGGTCCATTGATCGTGACCGGGCCAAATATCTCACGAAATAAGCGTCAAACGAAGAAACTACAAAGAACGAAACTTGTCTAACTTGAAGGGGGAAACCATATGGCGCTATGGCTGGCCCGCTAGATGGCGTTGCCATAGGTCAAACGGATATCACTGCGCTTTTTTAAAAAAAGGAACTCCCATTTTTTTATTACATATTCTTGTAGTACGTAAGTAAATATGGATGTTTTAGTTGGACCACTTTTTTCACTTTGTGATAGATGGCGCTGTAATAGTACACATGGCTCACAATTTTAGACGAACAGTTGGTAACAGGTAGGTTTTTTAAACTAAAATACAGAACGTAGGTACGTTTTAACATTTTATTTCGGTTGTTCCAATGTGATACAAGTACCTTTGTGAACTATATCATTTCTGAGAACGCATACTGTTACAGCGTGATTACCTGTAAATAGCACATTAATGCAATAAATGCTCAAAATGATGTCCGTCAACCTCAATACATTTGGCAATACGTGTAACGACATTCCTCTCAACAGCGAGTAGTTCACCTTCCGTAACGTTCACACATGCACTGATACTGCGCTGACGCATGTTGTCAGGCGTTGTCGGTGGATCACGATGGCAAATATACTTCAACTTTCCCCACAGAAAGAAATCCGGGTACGTCAGATCCGGTGAACATGCGGGCCATGGTATGGTACTTCGACGACCAATCCATCTGTCATGAAATATGCTATTCAGTACCGCTTCAACGGCACGCGAGCTATGTGCCGGACAGCCATCATGTTGGAAGTACATCGCCATTCTGTCATGCAGTGAAACATCTTGTAGTAACATCGATAGAACATTACGTAGGAAATCGGCATACATTGCACCATTTAAATTGCCATCGATAAACTGGGGGCCAATTATTCTTCCTCCCATAATGCCGCACCATACATTAACCCGCCAAGGTCGCTGATGTTCCACTTGTCGCAGCCATCGTGGATTTTCCGTTGCCCAATAGTGCATATTATGACGGTTTACGTTACCGCTGTTGATGAATGACGCTTCGTCGCTAAATAGAATGCGTGCAAAACATCTGTCATCGTCCCGTAATTTCTCTTGTGTCCAGTGGTAGAACTGTACACGACGATCAAAGTCGTCGCCATGCAATTCCTGGTGCATAGAAATATGGTACGGGAGCAATCGATGTTGATGTAGCATTCTCAACACCGACGTTTATGAGATTCCCGATTCTCGCGCAATTTGTCTGCTACTGATGTGTGGATTAGCCGCGACAGCAGCTAAAACACCTACTTGGGCATCATCATTTGTTGCAGGTCGTAGTTGACGTTTCACATGTGGCTGAACACTTCCTGTTTCCTTAAATAACGTAAGTGTCCGGCGAACAGTCCGGACACTTGGATGATGTCGTCCAGGATACCGAGCAGCATACATAGCACACGCCATACATCAACACGATTGGTAAATGGTCCATTTTAATACGGGTAATGTATCACGAAGCAAATACCGTTCGCACTGGCGGAATGTTACGTGATACCACGTACTTATATGTTTGTGACTATTACCGCGCCATCTATCACAAAGCGAAAAAAGTGGTCCATCTAAAACATCCATATTTACTTACGTACTACACGAATATGTAACAAAAAATGGGGGTTCCTTTTTTTAAAAAAGCGCAGTGATATCCGTTTGACCTATGGCAGCGCCATCTAGCGGGCCAACCATAGCGCCATCTGGTTTCCCCCTTCAAGCTAGACGAGTTTCGTTCCTTGAAGTTTTTTCGTTCGATGCTTATTTGGTGAGATATTTGGCCAGGTCACTATCAATGGACCACCCTGTATATTTCAAACTGTTAGTCATCAAAATTAGTCGACGAACCAGTAAATACCAGTAACCATGAAAATTAGACGACGTCTCTCAGAATGAACAAGACCGCAGATCTTACGTTAGTATGGGTGAATTTTCATACTGGTATGAATCATAAATAAAATTTAGACCAATTATCGAAAGAAATGGTGAGAGCCTGGAAAACAGGAACTATGAAAGTTCCCTCTGCGATATTTGGCGAAAATATTCGCAGTCGTGTAATTCATCTGTGACAAAAAGAATAGAATATTACGAAAAGCACTAGAGGACGACCAAGCACCTTTGCACTGCGTATTATACCAAAAACAACGTGGTGTTCTTTTTGTTTAAGGTTCAGAAATAGTACACTGTCCATACTGCTTTCTGAGTCACATTTACAAATTAGGAGAGCAAGAGATCTGAGGATGCTACACACTGTTACAAAAATTTGAAGTCTGAACAAGATGCATGGCTGTTTTATGGGTGCGAGTAAAACACCTACTACAGTAACATACAATTTATTTTGTTATCATCTAACTAGGCTATGTATGGACGATATTATTTAATTTGTTTATTACAGAACATCTTGAACGACTAGAGACAGGACATTCATATTCACAGGACTCGTACATTATTGTGTTCTACAGAAATTATTAGCATTTCAGTCACCTCGGTTCAACATGTGCCCTATTGTCTGGTAGGAACAGGGTCCGCCATGGGCTCTGATAACTTGTTTCCTGTGTGATGGTATCGAGTGGCCGAGCGGTTCTAGGCGCTACAATCTGGAACCGGGCGACCGCTACAGTCGCAGGTTCGAATTCTGCCTCGGGTATGGATGTGTGTGTTGCCCTTAGGTAGGTTAGGTCTAAGTAGTTCTAAGTTCTAGGGGACTGATGTCCTCAGAAGTTAAGTCCCATAGTGCTCAGAGCCGTTTTAACCATTTTGTGATGGTATCGACGCATATAAGGCGTAAATGGCGTCCTGTGGTATAATCAACAGTGCTGCATTCACCTGGTTCCAAAGTTCGGCTGCGGTGGTTGGCACTGGGTCACACCGCTGCGCTCCTCGTTTCGCCATATCGCGCATATTTTCGATTGGCACAAGTCTGGTGAACTGGCGGGCCAGGATAAAAGGCTGACTCCTGTGACACCAAGAAGGCAAGTGCTCGTGCAGCAACATGTGGTCGTGCGTTGTCTTGCTGAAAGGTGGCGTTTGCGATGATGTGCAGAAAGTGTATGGCTACAGGTCGCAGAATGTCACACACGTAGGCCACACTGGTCACAGTGTCCTGGATACGCACTAGCTGTGATTTGTGGTTGTACCGAATAGCACCCAACACAATACGGCCTTGAGTTGGCCCTGTATGTCTGTGCGAATTTAGTCACTGTGATGCCGCTCCCCCTGTCTGCGGCGAACCGAAATAGGCCCTCATTTTCAAATAAACAAAACCTGGATTCGTCCGAAAACGAGCAGCAATTTCACGGATGGATGCATCACATTCTCTCTTGCCAGTAAGGCACCCTCTTTGAAACTGACTGATTTGACGGTACGGTTCGATCATGCATCTGCGAGGCATCCTGCACATGTGCTCAAATCACACTGATCCATTATCTACAAAAAATGGTTCAAATGGCTCTGAGCACTATGGGACTTAACACCTGAGGTCATCAGTCCCCTATAACTTAGAACTACTTAAACCTAACTAACCAAAGGACATCACATATCCATGCCCGAGACAGGATTCGAACCTGCGACCGTAGAAGTCGCAAGGTTCCGGACTGAAGCGCCTAGAACCGCTCGGCCACCGCGGCCGGCATTACCTACAGTTTATAGCGACAACGAGAGCCGCAGGCACATTTTATCAGTAGGTGGTGTCGTGACGCGATATCAATGTTGACCGTGAACCCGCTGGTCGACATGGTTCAAATGCTAATCATTTCTGTATAGCATACTAATGTACATGTCGTGAGAATATCTCCAGTCGTTCGAGGTGTTCTGTTTTTCTCTGATCATGAGTGTACATTATAGGTAAATAAACTTCACTTATACCGTTTTAGCGGTATTTTCGTCTTTATTTTTAATTACATATGGGTTTTCCAAAATGGATTTTCACTCTGTAGCGGAGTGTGCTCTGATTTGAAACTTCTTGGTAAATTAAAACTGTGTGCCGGATTGGGAATCGAAACCCTGACCTTTGCCTTTCGTGGACACATGCTCTACCGACTGAGGTATTCATCTGCAAGGTGAAGACATCATTCGTAATTGAGTAGCTCAGTCGGTAGAGCACTTGCCTGCGAAAGGCAACGGTCCTAGGGGCGAGCCCCGGTACGCCACACAGTTTTAATCTGCCAAGACGTTACCTATGATCTTTCATGACTCAAAATATTTTTTTGGCTTGGCTCCAAGACACTCTCTTGGAACCGCTTTAGGTGAATCAAATACACCGTCATCCGAGAGAACAAGATTGGGAATATATGCAAGATACCCCAATGCTTTTAAATAGTGACTACAGCAGCTTGTGATCGTAAAGGGTCATCAACAACCATCCTCTTCAGAAAACAGCCTTAGTTTGCAGGATCAAGTTTATTGCACAGAAACACTAGGTAATCTGTTCTGTTTGATATTTGATGTTCTTCTGCGGATTGTTATAATAGTGATCCTCTGAGATCAAGAACAGCGTGAGTAACGTAACTAAAACGATACTTACAAACTTTTTCTTTCCTTTTTCGGAAGTTGGACGTATTTATGTTCCACATCTTGGTGTCAGACATAAGTGTTTTGTCGGTAGCAACAGTGGGGCTTCTGATAACTTCGGTCTCATTAGCGTGAAATCCTGTTAGGCGTAGGGAATTATCCACATGATTACACTTCTTGTCTATGGAGCTCTTTTTAGGCGCCACTCTTGACCATATTTAATGAAAGATAGTCCGGTTAAGAAAAAAATATCAACTGCAGAGCCAGGACTGTTTCATATTTGGTACGCTAAACATGTTACAACTAGTTTCTTTTGACACTAACGTCGTCAGTATAGGTTAAGCTGTTGGGAAACGTCTTTCTCGTACAATGATGTTTACGCCGATATTATCACTATTGTACTGTCCAGTTCATTCGTACGAATTTGGTTATGTTAAACACGTTTTCCGGATTCTGCTAGATATCTTCATAGGGTCTGGAGGGCATCTAGAATACATGCAACGGGCTATTGTTCATTAATTTTGTGCGAATCAAACTGAACAAGAAGCTGCCGTGTTTCTTGCACCGAGTGATGTGGTTAACGAAAGCATAACCAACACATAAAGCACTTGTCTGTTTACCAATTCAAAGTAGTCGTTTGTGAGGCGAAATAGCCACAAGCACAGAGAAGAAACAGAACTATTACTTGGACTTGAAATAAATAGATTAAAACATAAGATTTATATAAGACTTTCATTATATGGAGGAAATACTTATGGGTTATAGGGTTTTCGTTTACATTCATTGTCTAACATTGGTCTATGTTCAGTGCTCGGGACTAATAGTCAAAGAGGAATTGCATAAACAACAAGTAATGTTGAGAAAAATTTTACCGAGAGAAAAATCCACCCAGAGAAACGTGAAATCGTAAAACATGTTTAGCGTAATGCTGTTATGGATGAGTGTAAAATGAAATACAGTCGGATCATAGAATCGCCATTCAAAACCAAGATGTAGTCTCGAACAACACGTCGACATCTGCGAGTTTTTTCAGGTCATATTCTGGTAACATAAATTAACTTCATTACCTGTATTAGAACCTGCTACTCCCAGGGAAAAGTCTACATTTAATTATAATTTAGTGGCTTTTGCCATTTTTTAAAAGTTCACAAAATTACTGGCATAATTTAGGTTAAAGCATTCGTGTTGATAGATGTAGTCGTATTATAAATGTAGTTCAAGGAGAATCTATGCCAATCTTATCTAGTAGGACGTTTAGGAAGGAAAAGTTGAAAATTTGTTGGCCTGTCAAAACACAATGAACTGTAGGTCAAAACTGCACTTAGTTCTTGTCTTATTTACCCTTTAGACCAAAGTACTTTGCTCAAGTTGGTACCCAGTGGGTAAATTCCGTTCCTAAACTGCAATTCAAAAAGTCTTACATAATATCCAATTACGAAGGCCCTACCTCTTC
This sequence comes from Schistocerca piceifrons, assembly GCF_021461385.2. Taxonomy (NCBI): domain Eukaryota; kingdom Metazoa; phylum Arthropoda; class Insecta; order Orthoptera; family Acrididae; genus Schistocerca; species Schistocerca piceifrons. The sequence continues at coordinate 416,495,833 of NC_060149.1, read as the reverse complement.
ATTGGACTCGAGATATTCTCCTGCCACTCGTTTATTTAATGCCGGATTAATGAAAGGATGCCAAAAAATGGTGCTTGTGGGGGGATGGGGGGAATGTTCCAGCAATTTGTACTTCGTGTTCAATGGAGCCCTGCACTTTAGTTTATCTGTGCAAGCTTTTTCATCTCTGAGTAACTAAAACAACCTCCATCGATCTGACCTTGCTTATTGTAGTCAAATCTTGTCCTCTCTCTACAGTTTTAACTCCTTTCCACACTCACATACACTTCCCTCCAGTATCAAGTTAACTCTTCCTTCAGGATGCGTCATTCCAATAGATCCCTTCCTCTAGTCAAGTTGGGCCACAGATTTCCGTTCTCTCCAAATTGATTCACGTGGTAGAAACCTGTAGGAAGCGGAAATTTTCAGGCAGATTATACAATGACATGACAGAGATTACAAAACCAGATTTTAGTTGCAGAACCTTTCCAGGGATAGATGTGAACTCTGAGCATAATTTAGTGGTTACGAGCTGCTGATTACAACAGAAGAAATTGCTAAAAAGATTGGAAATTGAGAATATGACATCTAGATAAATAAAAAAAACAGTAGTTGTAGAGAGTTTCAAAGGGAGCATTAGCCTAGGATTGACTGAAACAGAAGAAAGGAATGCAATAGAAGACGAATGGGTAGCTTTGAGAGATGAGTGTTAAAGCAGCAGAGGGCCAAATAGACAAAATGACAAAGCCCAGTAGAAGGCCGTGGATAACACGCGACACACTGAATTAATTGACTTGAAGAGAAACTATGAAATGCCGTAACTGAAGAAGACAAAACGGAATACAGACGTCTAAGAAATGAGATTGCCAAAAAGTGGCAAATTGCTAAGTAGGTATAGATGTACGATAAATACAAGACTGTAGAAGTGCACATAACACGAAAAAGACTAAAGAGATTTTTGGAGGAAAGATAAGTAGCTACACGTATATCAAGAGTTCAGATGGCAGACCCGTACTAAACTTAGAAGGGAAGGTTGAAAAGTGGAAGGAATATAAGGGGGTCAGTATAAGGGAAACCCACTTGAAGACAATATTACGGAAAGGGAAGAGCAAGTAATAGAAGATGAGGCGGGAGATACATTACTGTGAGAAGAATTTGGTGGAGCACTGAAAGACATAAATAAAACCAAGTTCCCTAGAGTAACCGAAATTCCCTTCAAATTATTGAGGTCCTTGGGAAAGCCAGCCGTGCGAAAACTATTCCACTTGTTCTGCAAGAGATATGGGACAATCGAAATACCTTCACACTTCAAGAACAATGTAATAATCCCATTTCTCAAAAAGGAAACTGCTCATAGGTGTGAACAACACTCAACTATCAATGCAGTAAATATGGTTGTAAAATACCGACACGTATTACTTACAGAAGAAATGAAAAATTGGTGGAGGCCGACGTAGGAGAAGGTTAATTTGGGGTCCGGAGAAATTTAGAAATACTTGAGGCAATATTGATTCGGCGACTTACAAAAGAAGACAGATTAAAGAAAGGTAAACCTTTTTTTATAGCATCTGTAGATTTAGAGAAAGCTATTGAAAATGTTGACTGGACTACAGTCTTTGAAATACACCCATCAAAAAAAGGTTTGCATCACCCCGGTTCCCAGAACTCCGGAAGATAAACATTGACTGTGGATATTGTATCGCAGACACAGGCCCTCTGACTGCTCAGAGATGTCACTAAACCCGCCAAAAGATGTAAACAACCATGCATGAGCAGCGTCTATTAGACGGAGGGGGTCCGACAGCCGTTCAGTTCCAGTCATTCCACCAGGAAGGAGGTACACTGCTCGTGTTGCCCGAAGTTCAACGATGCCTAGACGCTCAATACCGCGGTTCGATCGCATCCGCATTGTTACTTTGTGCCAGGAAGGGCTCTCAACAAGGGAAGTGTCCAGGCGTCTCGGAGTGAACCAAAGCAATGTTGTTCGGACATGGAGGAGATACGGAGAGACAGGAACTGTCGATGACATGCATCGCTCAAGCCGTCCAAGGGCTACTACTGCAGTGGATAGCCGCTCGGAGGAACCCTGACAGCAACACCACCGTGTTGAATAACGCTTTTCGTGCAGCCACAGGTCGTCGTGTTACAACTCAAACTGTGCGCAATAGGCTGCACGATGGGCAACTTCACTCCCGACGTCCATGGCGAGGTCCATCTTTGCAACCACGACACCATGCAGCACGGTACAGATGGGCCCAACAACATGCTGAATGGACCGCTCAGGATTGCCATCACATTCTTTTCACCGATGAGTGTCGCATATGTCTTCAACCAGGCAATCGTCGAAGATGTGTTTGGAGGCAACCCGGTCAGGCTGAACGCCTTAGACACACTGTCCAGCGAGTGTTGCAAGGTGGAGGTTGCCTGCTGTTTTAAGGTGGCATTATGTGAGGCCGACGTACGCAGCTGGTGGTCATGGAAGGCGCCGTTACGGCTGTACGATACGTGAACACTATCCTCCGACCGCTGGTGCAACCATATCGGCAGCATATTGGCGAGGCATTCGTCTTCATGGACGACAATTCGGGCCCCATCGTGCACATCTTGTGAATGACTTCCTTCAGGACAACGATATCGCTCGACTAGAGTGGCCAGAATGTTCTCCAGACATGAACCCTATCCAACATGCCTGTGATAGATTGAAAAGGGCTGTTTATGGACGACGTGACTAAGCAACCACTCTGAGGGATGTACGCCGAATCGCCGTTGAGGAGTGGGACAATCCGGACCAATAGTGCCTTTATGAACTTGTGGATAGTATACCACGCTGAATACAGTCATGCATCAATGCAAGAGGACGTGCTACTGGATATTAGAGGTACCGGTGTGTACAGCAATCTGGACTACCACCTCTGATGGTCTCGCTGTATGGTGGTACAACGTGCAATGTGTGATTTTCATGAGCAATAAAAAGGGTGAAAATTATGTTTATATTGATCTCTATTCCAATTTTCTGTACAGTTTCCGGAACTCTCGTAACCGAGGTGATGCAAAACTTTTTTTGATGTGTGTACTAAAAGTAGGAGGGATAAAATATACGTAGTGAAGGTTATTCACAATTTGTACAGCAAGGAGTAAGACAGGGTTATAGCCTATCCCCATTCTTTTTCATTCTGTACAGTGGACAAACTGTGAAGGAAGCAAAGTAGAAATTTGGAAAGGCAATTTAAATTCGGGAAGAAGAAAGAAAAACTTTGAGGTTTTGTCTATTACACTTTAATTCTGTCAGACATGTCAAATGATTTGGAATAGCAGTCGAATGGAATGGATAGAGTTTTGAACACAGGGTAGAAGATGAACATTAACAAAGTAATAAGAAGGGCAACAGCATGTAGTTGAATCAGTCACACTATTCTGAGAGAATTATGTAGTTAAGGAAATGAATCATTAAAATTAGTAGATGAGTTTGGACACAAAATAGCTGACAATTGCCGAAGTAGAGAGAGTATACAATGCAGACTGGCAGTAGCAAGGAAATCTTTTCTGGAAAAGATAAATTTGTTAACATAAAATATAAATTTAAATCTTTTTTCTGAAGGCATTTATCGGAAATGTAGCCTTGTACGTAAGTGAAACGTACACGACAAACAGTACAGACAAGAAGAGAGTAGAAGCTTTTGAAATTTTGTGGTACAGAAGACTGCTGAAAGTTGGATGGATAGATCGAATAACTAATGAGGAGGTCGGGAATTGAATTGAGCAAAAGAAATTTGTGTAGCAACTTGATTAAAAGAAGACTCATCGGTTTGGTAATGGAGATAAAAATGTGGGAGAGGGAGGCAAAACTTACAGGTTCGAATACTGTAACCAGTTTTAAATGGATGTAGGTTTACTGTAATTACGCGGAGATGAACAGTCTTGCTGGCTATGGATTAAGGTTGAGTGTTGCATCAATCCAGTAATCCAGTCCACATAAACTTCAGTATTTCTGCTGTAGCAGCACATTACAGAAATTTCTATTCTCTACTTGTCTGATATGTGTGCATCACTTCTTTCATTGCCAAAGCATTTGTGTGGGGAGGTGAATTGCATTCAAGGTAGATTTTTGCTTTATTTCGTCCAGTTTATACAGAAGTCTTGCTTGTTATTCATCTGTTATTTTTCATCATTTCCAATTCTGTAAACAAAAGGAGTCCATTTGGCATCCCAGAAAACTCTGGCCAGATAAAATATAATGAATTGCTTCTTTTCTGGTGCAAGATCATTTCCATTCTGTCGTGAACTGGTGGATTCACGTATAATTCACAGTAAAAAATCGACGAACCCAATTATTTGAAGCCTTTTCATTAATTTAAAAAAATTATACCAATTTCGTTTTATCTTTTGATTTTGATCAGTTTTTAATAAACGCGTCATATTGATAGCAGAGAGATTTCTTATAGGTAATTTTTTATGTGTGACTTGTTCTTTTTCTGATCTGCCATCAGCTATTTCATTCTCGTTTAAATACCTTTAGAGCGATACCAAATAATACCCTTTCTCGATGTGTTCATCGATGTGTGCTCTTTTCGGAAAATCTATCAGTGAATTAGTTTCAGGAGCAAGCGTGCATTTTTAACTTGAGCTACGCATTGCTTAACTGTTGGAGATGACAAAACAGACTCCTTGTAAACCTTCATCGACCGTAGATGAATTTCCCGTTGGTGATAAGCAATTTTTGGCAAATAATTTTGTGACGATACCCCAGTTCAGCCCATTCCTTTGGAAGAAACATACAGAACATGACTGCTTCCAAGAGGCGTCTAAACAGAAATATCTCTCACATCAAGTTGGTATTTGATTTACTTTATTTTGTTTTGTTTTACTGTACGCAGCATACCGTGTCTGTTCACCATACTTTCGCCACGCTCTCGGAAGAATGTTTATGATCAATGCTTTTGGATTTGGTCTATTAATATAGGTGAGGTGTTTTTTTATCATTAACATTTGAGTCATTATCAACAAGTACCAATACAGTAAAAACAACATTTCCTTGTGACCACGTATATTAGTACGAAAGTTAGAAACTCTCTCCTTCCTTCGGTATGTATTAATACAGGTGAGGTGTTTTTTTTTTACCATTAACATTTGGTTCATTATCAACAAGTACCAATACAGTAAAAGCAACATTTCCTTGTGACCACGTACATTAGTACGAAAGTTAGAAACTCTCTCCTTCCTTCGGTATGTATTAATACAGGTGAGGTGTTTTTTTTTTTTACCATTAACATTTGGTTCATTATCAATAAGTACCAATACAGTAAAAGCAACATTTCCTTGTGACCACGTATATTAGTACGAAAGTTAGAAACTCTCTCCTTGGTTTGGTATGAACCGTGAGTACTTCCACTGGGAGTCAGGAAATATCTCTCGCACGTTGCCACAAGCTTCTGTGAACTGTAATGAAGTGATCAACCTGTGAAAATCGCTGTTACAGCAGCGGAATGAAAATAGTAGTTTTGAGCATAAGAGCAGTTATTTCGTATGAGTGAGGTAAGAGGTTCATGCGTGACTAAGAGAGCACAGTTAATAAGTGGGCGCGTTTAGCTTTACTTTCTTCGCAGGAGGTAGGCTGGTCAGGTAGTTGCTGCGTCAGCAGCCGCCATGCTGTTCCGGTTGCCGCCAGCGGTCGCTGCTCCGGATCGCGGAGAGCCGAGGTCAGTGACGCGGTTACGTGGAAGCGCTGCCGCTTGCCGACTCATCGCATCCACAAGATCTCTTGGCTTTCCCCTACAGTCAGCTACATCGCGGATAGGAATATCATTTACGTGGGAGAGGGAGCAATTAAGCTGCTACTACACAAGCAGTTTTTACATGCATCCAAATGAAAACATATCACCATCTCTGAGAAACCGTAAGTTGATAAAGCTGTTATTACGATGACCTTGGTATAGAAAATCAGGACTTCAAAGGCACAAAGCGTGCATCTGTTGTTCTAGACATCAAGTCAGTGTTGAATGGGTGTTTGTAAAACGCCGACTGGCGGTACCCAAGATCGAACTTAACAACGACAATGTGTCGTACTATATCAACGTCGCTATGCCGTTAATGTATGGCTTCCTGCCGCGCAAAATACTTGGGCGAACCAATAGACCACTACAGCTTTAATTAGGTACAGTTTTTAATTCCACAGTTGATGTTATGACTGCGGATCCATATCTGATTTTAGAAGATTCCAGTCGTAGTGGAGCACCTGGCGACTACTCGAAGTCTAGCTCGTACCGTAATCGCACTCTCAAGGAACAAACTGAAGACAGATCAACCTTAGTATAATTACTACCGCTTCAACCTCAACCACTGACTATTCAGCCGCCTCGAATATCGAATAATGAAAAACAGCACCCTTACTTTACACAACGTCGTGATCGAACAGTGACACGAATACACTACGAATAGACACATCCAAACATTCTAATGATAATGATCACCAATAACAAGCAGTAATTACGAGATAGACCAATTTAGATAACAACTCTCGTTATCTAAACTACTGGTCAAATCAAAGCAACAAATCTCTTTATATACAGTACCTATTTATATTATGTTCTCCCACACAACGAAATTCTCACAACGCAGTACATTATCTCTGGACAAGACTCGTAACTTTATAATTATTTACAAAATTCCTATTCCATACATCGTCGTGTTATGACCAGTTTGTATTAAGACGCTTCCACCAATATCGATAAGAATTGAAATAGTTTATGCTACCACTAAATCTCTTCCCAACGAGCCCAGCGTTGCTATGTAAATAACACGACGTCACGTACTCCACCGATTTACCAATCTTTGTTATAGGTATAATCGTTGACAGTTCCGTAATAAATTGCAACTTCAATTTTACTTGCATTTACTGAGGATACTCTTTCCATATATGAAATCGTTTTAACTGTTTACAATATCTACATTCTACATATTTATCGTGGATCCACACAATCATTGAACTTTTGATCAGGTAACCTTACAAATATCAGCGTATACTTGTGTCCTGCAAAGCGGTATTAAGACCTCTGACTTTCACCCTTTGCTTTTCTCGTAAAATATATATCCGCACACCAGACACTAACTGAGTACACGTAAGGTTTTTGTTAACCCAAGAAAACTTGAATTTATTGTCTCTAGGTATTTCAATACACTTTTATTCATGAAAGTGTACGAGGGCCATCAAATACTACACCCCCACAACACGGAAATTCAGTAATAAAAAAATTAAACAAAAACCCTAAGTGCCACCGCCACATTAAATCTAACCTTAAGTGTCAATTTAAAACAATTCTGAACCTCTTCAGGCGTTGACAATACGCGACGCGCTAAGTTCCCTACTTGAATTCGGCCACTCGTCACTTTGGCTAATCAAGTTTTTGTTTAGCTGCGTGCTGCTTGTCAAATGGTTCTTATATTTTCTAGTCGCTTATCCACTCAACTACTGGTGCACTCTATCACAATATAGTGAAACAGTTCGTATATATTCAAGCCAATTCTCGGTCCGCTGTAAGATAGCGGCATTTAAACAACTACGAACATGTGCTCGAGGCTTTCCCTTCTCGACACACTCACCAACCACTACCAAACCACTTCGTCAAAACGGCTAACAACCCAATTACCTGTGGGCGAGCCGTGACCACTAATCGTACAACACGGACAGGATATCGGTTCCACCGATTCCCAAAAACTCAGCACCTACAAATCTACTTCTCTCTCTAACCAGACTCATGCTGGATTCACCACAGCAAACTTTACGACCGAAACTGTCATAAGACGACAAGCAATTGATAGCTCGCGCACCTAAATTCGCCAAAACCAGTGTACCACCAGCGACTATTCTGAAAATCCCACAGATTCTCTGTATATTCCGTTGCTCAGCGTTGGGAGGAAACAACCGTCACAGCCACGTATATGAGCAGGGGCCTAACAGACTAAATAGCCACGCTGCCTCCGCAAGCTGTACCCAAATTAAAATACTGGTACTACCAATCAGAACTCCTTTCCCTCTTCCAAGCCTTAACCGCCAGCAGCGGTGACTCACTACACCACGCAGTGGGTCGCTCTTAGTATCAGACCTAGACGCACACCGATATATCCACTTAGTCGGTGAGAGGTCTACAAGGGAACTGACTAACTCTTTCTGTCATACCATAGGAACCATTTAAAACGAACAAACACGCAGCGCCACGCCAACTTTTGCCAATTAATTAATTATTCGTTGCTGCTGTCGGTTCTCTACGACAGCGGCCGACTGCTGCGCGTCGCTCAGGCAGCATCTCTGGACCAAGCGATGGCGAGTTGTTGCATCGCTGAAGTCGCGCGCGCTCACCACCTTTTCTTCGTCGACGCTCTCGGATTATCTACAATATACTTTTTTTTTCTTACTACATCGTACACCTATATTTACAGTAACCACCAGGTGTTATTATTAAGTTATCGGATAGGATGCTTAGCACTAGTAAGGGCGAACGTAACCAGTGCGTTTTGACACAGCACATGTTCTTCTCATATCAGAAATGGAGGATTCTGGAGCAAAACAGACTTCAGGGTATCAATGAACAATAAAGTTATCGTCTCATGGCTCCTACGCATGCGAAACAAGGCTTTCTGCTACCTGGTTGAACTGTGTGCGAGACCAGAACTCGAAACCGGATATTTCTTTATCATATTTATTTCGTTCGTATAATTGCTTTTATCCAGGCACTACTCGCGACAAGCTTCTGAGCTTCGGTCTACTAGGATCTCTTTTATTAGTTTCTCAACCCCATAAAAGCTCTCCGGCACGTCTCGCTGGTTTAATACTCTTGGAAGAACGGATGTGTTGCAGAGTGGCGTGAGCTGCTTACAGGATGTGTCCTTGTCTCATTCGCAGATTCAGTTGTCGGTAAGTTTCACAACAGCAATCATTAATCTGCATATCACAAATAACTTTTTGCTTATGACCAATAAAACTTCTTTTAACTATATATGAAGGTAGTATCTGTTCCCGAAAGAACTGGTAGACTAATCTGCCACGAGTAATGAGTATGATGGGCAAAACAGCTATTAGGTGCACTACAAATGTAGTGGTGTGGACATGTTGGGAGTGTAGGTCTCATGGGGAGCGTGCAAGGCATAAGTCCCTGCAGGCGCACTATTCTCTGTGCCCTCGGTGGCTCAGATAGCCGCGCGGTCTGAGGTGCTGCAGTCATGGACTGTGCGGCTGGTCCCGGCGGAGGTTCGATTCCTCCTTCGGACATGGGTGTGTGTGTTTGTCCTTAGGATAATTTAGGTTAAGTGGTAGGTAAGCTTAGGGACTGATGACTTTAGTAGTTAAGTTCCATAAGATTTCACACACATTTGAACGTTTTAGCCGGCACGGTAGCTCAGCGTGTTGGGTCAGAGAGCCGGTTGGCTTCTGTGGAAAAAAAAACTGAGTGGAAGGATCAACAAACGAACTTGAACGGATGTGAAGTCATGTGACGTCCGTAACGATCCGTAACGATCAGATACAACGATCAACAAAGGACAAAACGCAAAAAAAAACACGTATAGAGCGTCTGCCATGTAAGCAGGAGGTCCCAGGTTCGAGCCCCGGTCGGGGCACACGTTTTCAACATGTCCTCAATGATGTATATCAACGCCTGTGTGCAGCTAGGGTGTCCCTTTAATTATGATTTCAAAAATACTTTTATTGATTTCATCAAAACTTGACATACTTGTCACAGGGAGTTGTCCACGATCCATATTTACACAAAATAGGCTTATTTTCTGTCCGTCGATCGCTTTTTCTTTTCAAAATGACTGTTCCCCGGTAAAGTCAGCCATTATTAGATCATATGTCGTAGTTATAGAGTACCCTGTCAGAAGGAAGCTTTTAGGTCACTGTCACACACCAGATGGTTACAATTAAAGTGCAGCTCTAAACAGAGGAGCAGTTTGGGCTGTAATTATCGTATGACAGCGAAACTTGGCAGATATTCTAATGCATTAATGCGAAACCGATTTACGCTGGTATAAAAAATTCGTTCTAATTTTGGCCACCACGTGCAAATCTGACGCTGTGAACGCAAGAAAGACTTATAGAAATGTTTCCATACGTAATGAATTAGGAATGGAACGTGGGCAGAAAAGGTCAAACAAGCGAGAAATTACACAATTTGTTCAATGTGAGCATCGGATACGTCAATGAGATGCTGTATTGTGTCAGATTTCCACCTGGTGGCAAAAATTATAACTAATTTTTTCCAGCGTAAATCATTTCCGTATTAAAGCATTAACATACCTACCAAGTTTCGCTGCCATGCGATAATTACAGTACACACTGCATCTCCGTTAGCAACTTCACTTTAATTATAGCCACCCGGTACAGTATACGATAGTGAAATGATTCCATTAGGGCAGGTTACTCAGTAACTTAGACGTATGGTTTGAAGGTGGATGACACGACGCAAAACTAGTCATTTTGAAATAGAAAACTGTGATCGAAAGACAGAAAAAAACTTTTTTTACACTTTTATTGATTATCGATCGCTTACCACTGGATCAGCTATATGTGATATGATTTTGAAAGTTGACGTGGTGGTCGATGATTGATGCTGTTGCCTTATGTACACTGTCATGTACAATGTGACTCCGGCCTGGAAGCAGTGGAGATTTGGAGAGACACTAAGCTGCTGTTGTGGTTGAACGTATGGACGATGTCTTACTTTGTTCGACACGAGTTTTTCCAAGTGCATGTACTACAATATATCTCGAATAAGCGGTATGTGTGTCTGGAAAGACAAAGGTACTTTCTGAAACTACTTCAGGTGTAGGTTCCTAAGATATCTCTGTACCTGTTAGAATTCATTGGTTGTAAGTGAACAGATAGCTCTCTGCCTTTCTGAAGAGTAACAGGCAACAATGATGTCTTTATCTGGAGGAAAATTCTTCTCTAGGTGAATCTATAAACATGAATTTGGGCCACAGATCCTCTGGTGTCATCCATAGGGTGTTAAGTTTTCATCGCTGGCTGCATCGTTGGCAAGGAACGCTGTGGGTTTTGTCGCATTTGCCAAACAAATACAGTTTTCCATCTTGGTTAACAATGGCTTCGATTCCACCAACCAACGTAGTTAAAACAGCCCTGTGAGCGCTGATTTCAGTTTACTGCCATCTAAGGCTCTTACATCACAAATCACTGTTTGTTAAGCACATATATGCATACAGATACTCTTCGCCCTCTCTCTCTACTGAAGACAGTAGGTTTCTCTGGGTAGCGTTGTCAAATAAGATAATATCTCGCCGATGGTTCTATTACTAAATTGAATGTAGGAAACAGAGTCTTATCCTTCGGTCTATTCAAATATGGAACAAATTTGAATGTGACTGTAAACTTTATGGTGCCATAGAATTCTGATCTACGTCTATAGATTTTCTTGATATGTGAAATGATCTGCCACTAAACACGACAAAAGATGAAAAGTTTTATGTTGGAAAATGACGCAATTGATATTGTGAAAGCGAAATGATTTAACAAATAGAGTTGTGGGAAGAGTGTGACCAACAGATGCCAAATGATTGCTTAAGTACGACGAAACATAGTGCACACACTTTCTAGTATGTCCGATTTTCTCTCTAACAATCCGTACCGCAACTGCCACTGAAATCTTGAGTACTATCTTAGTTTCACTTCTTATTGTTCTATATTATGACGTTTATGGACAAAGTAGTTTATTCACTAATAATATTGTTAGCCCAACATATGACAAGAACAAAACTCTATGGTATTAGGTTGGTGAACTTAGTGCAGACTGTTGATCAGGCGTCTTGAACATCTATGTCATCATATACAGGTTGTTACAAAAAGGTACGGCCAAACTTTCAGGAAACATTCCTCACACACAAATAAAGAAAAGATGTTATGTGGACATGTGTCCGGAAACGCTTAATTTCCATGTTAGAGCTCATTTTACTTTCGTCAGTATGTACTGTACTTCCTCGATTCATCGCCAGTTGGACCAATTGGAGGACGGTAATGTTGACTTCGTTGCTTGTGTTGACATGCGACTCATTGCTCTACAGTACTAGCATCAAGCACATCAGTACGTGGCATCAACAGGTTAGTGTCCATCACGAACGTGGTTTTGCAATCAGTGCAATGTTTACAAATGCGGAGTTGGCAGATGCCCATTTGATGTATGGATTAGCACGGGGCAATAGCCGTGGCGTGGTAAGTTTGTATCGAGACAGATTTCCAGAACGAAGGTGTCCCGACAGGAAGACGTTCGAAGCAATTGATCGGCGTCTTAGGGAGCACGGAACATTCCAGCCTATGACTCGCGACTGGGGAAGACCTAGAACGATGACACCTGCAATGCACGAGGCAATTCTTCGTGCAGTTGACGATAACCCTAATGTCAGCGTCACAGAAGTTGCTACTGTATAAGGTAACGTTGACCACGTCACTGTATGGAGAGTGCTACGGGAGAACCAGTTGTTTCCGTACGATGTACAGCGTGTGCAGGCACTATCAGCAGCTGATTGGCCTCTACGGGTACACTTCTGCGAATGGTTCATTCAACAATGTGTCAATCCTCATTTCAGTGCAAATGTTCTCTTTACGGATGAGGCATCATTCCAACTTGATCAAATTGTAAATTTTCATAATCAACATGTGTGGGCTGACGAGAATCCGCACGCAGTTGTGCAATCACGTCATCAACACAGATTTTCTGTGAACGTTTGGGCAGGTATTGTTGGTGATGTCTTGATTGGGCCCCATGTTCTTCCACCTACGCTCAATGGAGCACGTTATCATGATTTCATACGGGATACTCTCTACCTGTGCTGCTAGAACATGTGCCTTTACAAGTACGACACAACATGTGGTTCATGCACGATGGAGCTCCTGCACATTTCAGTCGAAGTGTTCGTACGCTTCTCAACAACAGATTCGGTGACCGATGGATTGGTAGAGGCGGACCAATTCCATGGCCTCCACGCTCTCCTGGCCTCAATCCTCTTGACTTTCATTTATGGGGGCATTTGAAAGCTCTTGTCTACGCAACCCCGGTACCAAATGTAGAGACTCTTCGTGCTCGTATTGTGGACGGCTGTGACACAATACGCCATTCTTCAGGGCTGCATTAGCGCATCCGGGATTCCATGCGACGGAGGGTGGATGCATGTATCCTCGCTAACGGAAGACATTTTGAACATTTCCTGTAACAAAGTGTTTGAAGTCACGCTGGTACGTTCTGTTGCTGTGTGTGTCCATTCCATGTTTAATGTGATTTGAAGAGAAGTAATAAAATGAGCTCTAACATGGAAAGTAAGCGTTTCTGGACACATGTCCACATAACATATTTTCTTTCTTTGTGTGTGAGGAATGTTTCCTGAAAGTTTGGCCGTACCTTTTTGTAACACCCTGTATAGATGTATGGTAAATAATACGGGCTACTGGTAATTCAAAAGGCACTGCAGCAATCTCTCTGTGAACATTTCTTAGTCATCATCATCATCTTGGACAGTTTCCAGCCACTGGCTGGGTCTGTCGGGAACACAAGCCTCTCCATCGTATTCTGTCTTTCCACCATTCCCCCTCTTCCATCTTCGTCCAGTTCTCTCCTCTTCTCGTCACACATTCCTTCACTCCCTTCACCCATCTATCTCTTGGTCTTCCTCTGGGCCTCTTCCCCTCCAGTTGCAGATCAAACATCCTCTTTGGAATTCTTCCCTCATCCATTCTGTTCATGTGTCCATACCACTGCAGTCTTGATTTTTCTATCCTGTCCTGTACTGGTTCCTCCTTTAGTCTTTCCCTGACATACACATTTCGCAATCTGTCTCGTCTTGTTACACTCAACCTGCTCCTCTGGAACTTCATTTCACTAGCCTGTATTCTACTTTTGTCGCTTTTGTGCATTACCCATGTCTCACTTCCGTATGTCAATATGGGGACAAAGTAGGTTTGGTATATAATTCCCTTGGATTTCTGTGCCACCTCCTTGCTCCAAATAAGCCCCGTAATGCATCTGTAGAACTGCCCTGCTTTTCTGCACCTTTCATTTATTTCCATTGCGTTTCCCCCCTTACTTTCAATCATGCTTCCCAGGTACTTGAAGTTCTCTACCACTTGTAGTTTTTCCCCTCCACAAGTTATATCCACATTTGGCCTATTCTTCTTCCTTGTTGTGACAATTATTTCACTTTTCTTTGCAGAGAAATGCATTCCATATTGTGCTGCCGTTGCCTCCCATACATCTAACTGCTCTTGCACCTCCTTCTCGCAATTTCCCCATAACATCAGGTCATCGGCAAAAAGTACTGCTTTCATTTTATGATCTCCAATTGCATCTGATACTTGCTGTAGGATTTCATCCATAACAATAATAAACAATAAAGGCGAAAGTGCACTTCCCTGTCGCAGCCCATTTTCCAGCTTGAACCATGCAGTACGTTCCCTCCCCACTTTCACACAACTCTCACTTCCCTCATACATTTTTCTGACTTTTCGTGTTATCTCTTCATCTATCCCTTTTGCGTTCAGCACATCCCATAAGTCCAACCCCTCGTCCAAGTCGTGGGAGATGGGCAACGGCACAAAGTAGGGGACTGCCTATAGGGGCGATGTACAGCGGGGACTTCGTGTGCCCCAGGACCGCTACGGTAGCTGGGAAGGCCCTATGGGAACCCTGAAACGTGACGGCTGACGGGGCTCTGGTGAAGCTGCGATAGGCCTAGCAAGCCAGTAGTGGATAAATCAACTGCTTTTAAAAAGGGAACATGCCTCGGATTTCTTAGTCATTGTGCAAAATAGTTTAAAATGTTCTGCAGTTTCAGTTTTCAATAAACTTCTAGCGGAACTGATAATGTGAGTAATATGGCCTAGATTTTACAATCCAATACTCTTTCATTTCTGTACAGTACTTCCACTCAGTATTATAGCTAAACGGCTTCCGCTGTATTGTGTTACTTCTTGTATAGTCTGTCGCAAATCTTTTGTCTTTACTAATTTTTTAACGCTCTTCTGTGGTTACGTACATATGTGTAACTCTTAACTTGTATTTTTTATTAAAAAATCAGCATTCTGTGGGTTATGGATCTGCTGAGAAACTGTAGTTTCGTGATCCATTAGCTATGACTCAGTGGTTCCATGGAATCTGAGAAAAGTACATACGCTACCGGCATTGTGTGAAACCCTGGTATTTTATAGTTAATGGCTGGGTAATGTACAGAATGCCTGATGGTTTTAGACAGACTATCAAATATAAGTTTTTTGTGAAAATGTTACATACTTTTCCCAGACATTCTATACATTCCCTAGATATGAGACAGAATAACTAGTACCATTTACGCAAAGTGTTAAAGGGGCACAAGGTGAGAAGCCTTTATTAATTAATACGCATTTTAAACTGAAAGAATAAAGCACAGAATATTCTTACCGGAAAACAATGAAAGCAGAACCGATATTGAAGTACTTGTTACAGTATGTACTCACTTTTCTTCTTCACAAAAAACACCTTACGTTTTGGCAATTTGATCTTGTATACACATTTCACGACTTAAAGAAGAATGTGAACAGAATATTGATTCGGTAAAAAACAAAGCATAACTGGCGTGATCCACTTCTTGCAGAAGGGAAGCCTAGAGTGATGTTTTGAATTGAGCTTAATTTACTTTTTGACACAAAGGCATTTGGTGTTGCCCATACTCCTGACGGATCCTTGGTTGCTGTCTGCAGACTGAAAAGTAGCTGCAGAACGGAGAGGTATTTCGTGGTCAGGAAACTCATAATTTTTCTCCATTTTTATAGTTAACCATCACTGTCAAGCCCTCTCTTTCTTTGGTTCTCTGTCAACTAAAACGACTTTGTTAACTGTACATGATTATTGTTGTTTCTGCTAGCAGTAAGACAAATAGAGAAAACAAATTGATTTTGCAATCACCAAACATCTACGGTTAAGCGTGATAGTACCATTCAATGCTGTCTTCGACTTAATATACAATTAGAGTAACTCTTGAAGATCAAATAATGCGATGTAGTTTTGATACTACTCAGGATCATTTTATTTGTCTCGACGTCGTTTCTATGATCATATGCGGTCGATTATATTGGCTTTTACTTACCTACTTAAAAACGATTTGTTCAAAAAACTTTTTTCTATAGTGCTTTGCGGGTGACGGCAGTGCAACATGCTCCCTGTGAGAATTCAGGCTCTGACCGTAATGCTCAACGACTTGATCACCTTTGTAAGCCGCTTTGAGTGTCTAGTATATTTTAAGCAAACGAACACTATTAGTGTTTCTAGAAAGTCACTTCTTAGAAAGTCCATCTAAAAGTTCACACACTAGAAGACCTGCAGAGAATATATGCTTGGTGCATGGAGTGGCAATCGACCTTCAACATAAAAAAATGTAACATATTGCGAATACATAGACAGAAAGACCATGTATTGCAAGATTACACAATTGCAGGACAATCACCGGAAGCAGTTACTTTCATGAAATATGTAGGAGTATGCATACGGAGCACTTTGAATAGGAACCACCACATAAAATGAATCGCGAGTAAGGCAGATGCCAGACTGGGAATCATCGGATGAATTCTCCAAAAATATAGTCTACCATCAAACGAACTAGCTTACAGAACACTCGTTCGACCAGTACTTGAGTATTTCTCGTCAATGTGGGATAAGTATCAGATGGAAATGATAGAGGAAATAGAGAAGATTCAAAGAAGAGCAGCACCTTTCGTTTCAATGCTCAGCCAACTGCAGCGGTAGACTCTGAAAGACAAGCGTTCTATACGTTGTATGGTCTACTGTTAAAGTTTCAAGGGTGGACGTTCATAGAAGAGTCATGATATATATAGCTTCCACCTGCATTTATCACGTGAAAGACCAAGAAGAAAAACATTAGAGCAGAGACATACCGGCGATCGTTCTTCCAGCTAACCGCACGCGACTGGAACAGGAGACGGGGAATGTGATGCTGGCACACATCATATCCTCCGCCATACGTAATAAAGTGGCTTGTAGACTGAAGTTGTAGATGGAGATGTAAAAGTTGATGAGAGTTTTTATTGCGCTACTTAACTTATATTTTACGTTATGTGCCTGGTTTTACAGCCTCCAAAAATATTAGAGGAATGTTGTCTTCTTTGTTTTTCGGTTTATTTTTTCCGCAGCTGCACATATACAAACTGTATAGGCTAGCTATCGTCTTTTGCAACTGTAATAAAAGTCTTGTTAAGATCAAACAAGTTTCGCTTTATTCTAATGCATCTTCAGTGGTCACTTCAACAACATGATTTCTTCTCTTATAACTGTGTCTGTTATGATCATGAACAGTTCGCATGCAAAACTTACTACTATAAACAGGTTTTATTCATTTCGTTCCTCATGGTTTTTTGTTGTTTACTGCATTCTTTTTCTTCCAGGTATATGTGTTGTATTTGCACGCAGTACTTACACCTTACTAGATATATTCACATTTCTGTGCATTTCTGTGTTGGGAAGTAGCACTGTCCTCTCACCATTTCGAGTGTTTTGTTTCGCTATTGCGGGATGCCTACGTCTCTTATTTGTTGTGGTAGTGGTGGAAGCATCTGCTATAGTTCCTTGAATATTTTCCGACTAGCTAGAGAGAGGGAGAGAGGCAGAGAGAGAGAGAGAGGGAGAGAGAGAGAGAGAGAGAGAGAGAGAGAGAGAGTGTACATGTATCTTTTTTTAAAGTGGGCGTGAGTATCCTTTGTTTCTTTGTTTGTGTGTGCGCGATGGGAGGCAAGGTGTCCTAGCTACTGTGTGCAGAGTGGTGCATGATCTCGGGTGGGGATATTGCCTAATTTGTGGTATTATTTTGTGGTGTCTAGAGGGGTTGTTCTTTCTGAACAATATGTTTTATTACACTGAAGAACCAAATAAAATGGTACACCTGCCTAATATCGAGTAGGGCCCCCGCGAACACCCAGAAGTGGCGCAACACAACGTGGCATTGACTCGACTAATGTCTGAAGTAGTGCTGGAGGGATTTGATACCGTGAATCCTGCAGGGCTGTCCATAAATCTGTTAAGAGTACGCGGTGGTGAAATCTCTTCTGAACAGCACGTTGCAAGGCATCCCACATTTGCTCAATAATGTTCATGTCGGGGGGTTTGGTGGCCAACGGAAGATTTTAAACGCAGAAGAGTGTTCCTGGAGCCACTCTGTAGCAATTCTGGACGTATGTGTTGCCGCACTGTCCTGCTTGAAGTGCCCAAGTCCGTCGGAACGCACAAGGGACATGAATTTATACAGGTGATCAGACAGGATGCTTACGTACGTGCCATTTGTCATGGTCGTATCTAGCCATGTCAGGGGTCTCATATCACTCCAACTGCACACGCCCCACACCATTACAGAGCATCCACCAGCTTGAACAGTCCTCTGCTGACATTGAGGTTCCATGGATTCGTGAGGTTGTCTTCATACCCGTATACGTCCATCCACTCGATACAATCTGAAACGAGACGCGTTCGACCAGTCAACATGTTTGCAGTCATCAATAGTCCAATGTCGGTGTTGAACGGGACAGGCGAAGCGTAAATCTTTGTGTCGTGCAGTCATCAAGGGTACACGAGTGCGCCTTCGGCTCCGAAAACCCATGTCGCTGATGTTCTGATGTTTCGTTGAATGGTTTGCATGCTGACACTCGTTGATGGCCCAGCATTGATATCTGCAGCAATTTGGGAAAGGGTTGCACTTCTGTCACACTGAATGATTCTCTTTAGTCTCGTTGGTCCCGTTCTTGCAGGATCTTTTTCCGGCCACAGCGATGTTGAAGATTTGATGTTTTACCGGATTCCTGACATTCACGGTGCACTCGTGAAACGGTCGTACGGAGAAATCCCCACTGCATCACTACCTCGGAGATGCTGTGTCCTATAGCTCGTGCCCCGACTTTAACTCCACGTTCAACCTCACTTAAATCTTGATAACCTGCCATTGCAGCAGCAGTAACCGATCTAACAACTACACCAGACACTTGTTGTCTTATATAGGCGTATACCACTTTCTTTGGAGCTTCGGAGTAGTTTGGATATCGTTTGTTTACTGATGTTTGTCTGGTCACTCATTATATGTTTCGCTCTGTTATTGTTTTTTGAATTTACAAGTTTTCTGGTAGGTTTAGGAGATATTTCTTGTAGCTGTATCTGTCTATTTTCATTTGTATTGGGGTAGGGTGGTGGTTTTCTTGCAGGAGGTTTTCTGCAAATTTTGAATGGATGGCGCCATATTTCCATGCTCTTTTGTGTTTCTTATACATTATTTCAAAAGTTCTTCCTGTCTGTCCTAGGTATAGAGCATCACAGCTGTTACACTGGGGTTGGCATACGCCAAATTTTTGGTACTTATCAGTATGATCTTCCGTTTTAGACATTTCCGTATACAAGAGCTTCATAAAGTAAATACTCCTGTGAGACCCGTCATAAACTGCAGAGAAGTACCCACATATACTCTCGCCAGACATATTCTAAACACACGCACGCAACAGTATAAAACACAAAACGATAGAACAATGAAAAACACAGAAGAACTAATTAACCACATAAAAAACTTATACACTCCGTATATATAGCTATGCTGGTCTCATTTGATGTAGAAAACATGTACTCCACAATCTCAGTCAAAGGAATAATCAAGATAATAGAACAAGACCGAGATACTTATAATCAGTTATCACGAGAACACGTAAAAGAGATAACTACTCTCTTACATCTCATTACTGACCAAAATTACTTTGAAATCAAGAAAGATTTTGCGTGCAATAAGAAGGGTTGTCAATGGGATCCTCAGTTCAGGAATGTTGGCAAATATCTTCATGAACAAAACAGAAGAAAGAATTTTCCAGAAACAGTGCCAGGAAAATGCAATATACTGTATTGGTGGAGATGTGTGCATGACATCTTACGCTTGGTAGGTGAGCAAGAAAATGAAATAGAACAACTACATGCAGAGATAAACACACTACACAAAAACATAAAGTTCACCTTAGAGACAGAACAAACAGACCAAATAAATTTCTTAGGTATGTAAGGTGTCAGGCAAATCCAACGCCTTCCATGAAAACCCTGACATGATCGCAAATCCGGCAGTATGTCGCGTAGCTCCTAATAAATCCTGACATTAAATTAACCAAAGTAATACGATCAACGAGTGAGCAAATGGAATACCACAGAATATCACAAGAACGCCTAAATGCATGTCATACCTTCCCACCGTGAAACAGACGCAGTTCCGAGGGGAGAAACGAGAACAGAAGCCGAGAGCAGAATCGTGTAGGCTAGGAGGCCCTACGATAAGGGATGGACGCCCACGTCGCCAGCCGACCGCCAAGACCACCCCCAGCCCATGTTAAAAGATAGAGCCCTCCAGAAGAACAGTATAGATCTTATCATAACACTAAAAGGGCCACACCAGCTGCAAGTTTCAGCGTGAGACTATACGCGTCTTTGTTACGTTGCAAACGTTAAAAACATTGCCCCACCACGAAAAGTATAACGTTTCTCATTGGATAGACAGAATTTTTGTAGGCGGAGCTTAAGGTTAACGTTGAGACCCTGATTGGTCAGTTGAAAACACAGCTTTTCTTAAACCAACTTCGGTAAATTGTAGTAAGGAGATGAGTTGCTTCCGAGACGGCGAGGTGTGTGGAGCTGCGCCGCCTGCCGCCCCCAGACGCTGCCTAACTATCGACAACGTAATGAGCGCACGCAATGCCACATGAGAGTGCATAAGCCTTCTCTCAGAACTGCAGAAGTCTCATCTGTTACACCCCCTTTTTACATAATACTAGATCGTCAATTAAACTTCGTGGTACTCACATTTGCTATTAGAAGTTAAAGACTGATGACCACAGATGTTAAGTCCCATAGTGCTCAGAGCCATTTGAACCATTAGAAGTTAAAATCTGAAACGCGATGATTTTTCTGTTATATAATTATTGAGAAGCCACATCAGCCACTGTAATTTACGACAAGTTAAATAAGTAATTAAAGATAACTGAGGGTCACTGTAGACCATTTTTGTCCTACGAGCACCTCTGCCAATTACCCGTCCGTCGAAGAGTTAATTTAAATATCCGCACACAGCAAGACTGTTATGTGCAGGCGCCCCATCATGCTGCAACCACATGCGTAGCTGTATGTCCAGGGAAACATCTTCCAGCAGGCTGGGTAGAGTGTCTTGCAAAAAGTGAAGGTAATTTGCCCTGGTAAGTCGAGGAGGTAGACGGACCGGCCCAATCAGATGGTCACCCAGAATGCTTGCCCAAATGTTGAGTGAAAATCGTTCCTGGTGTCCGTGGACGTACGTGACATGAGGATTTCCCCTTGCCCAGTAATGAACGTTTCGAGTGTTGTAAAGGTCATCCCGATGAAAGGTGCACTCGTCGGTAAACAACACAATGGCGGGGAAGTTTGTATCGCGTGCAACACGTCGCAGAAACCACCAGCAAGACCCTGTGTTCATAGTCCGTCGCAGAATTTAGGTCTTGGACAGGGTGTAAAGTAAATAGATGCTGATCGTCATCCTTCAAAACCTCCCAGACTAACTGATGAGTGACCCCCCATGCCGTGTCCAACCGCTCGAGTACTTGTCGTAGGTGCTTCCTCGAAGCGCTCGAGAACAGTCTCTTCAAATGCAGCATCCCGTCGTGTTCGAGGTCTTTCAGCATCGCCATGATATCCCGCTAACGAGCCTGTTTCGCCAAGTCGCCGCTGAGTTGCTGTAAACGTTTGCGGGTGTGGGTGGCGTCTTGCTGTGTACCGTTCCTCATATAACCGTCGAGCTTCATGCGCATTGCCTTCTGCTAGTCCATAAACAAAGACCATATCTCGTTGTTCTTTAAACGAATACTGTGCCGCCATGCTTACTGTATGAGTAAATCGCAGGTGACGTGTGTGTGCTCCGAAGGGATGCTTACGTGTGAATACCTCTGACGTGTGGTGGAGACAAAGAGCTCTCTCTGGGTGGAAAGTATAAACACCCACAGAGGGATGGCAGACGCTCCCATCTCTAACAAAATAAACAAAAGACAAAAGAATCTTGCAATAACAAAACAAGATACACGAAATTGGTGAGAGAACAATGACACTTCCCAACACAGAAATTTGAATGTATCTAGTGCGGTTAAAGTGCTGTGTGCAGAAACTCAACACATACACGTGGAAAGAAAAGAAGACTGCAGTAAACAACGAAAGACTGTGAGTAACGGAAAGAATACGAACCGTAATGCACCTGAATTGTTCATGATCATGACAAACAAAATTAAAAGAGAAAAAAAAGCTATGTTGTTCAGTGACCACTGAAGATGGTTTAGAATGACGCGAAACGCGTGTGGCCTTAATAAGACTTTCACTACAGTTGTAAAAGGGGACAGTTAACTTATACAACTTGTATATTAGGGGAAATTTCAATTTCATCTACAAAAAAGTTCTTAGTGTACATGGATTACTATGTAACCAAAAATTATTTTCTTAAACAGTACTCTTATAAGTCGATAAAAAAACTTCTACGCTTCCAGTCACCGATATTTGTCATCACCATGACTTCTCGTCTTCCATGCCTTGAAACTAAAAGATCGAATTTCTAAGAACATGTTCAGACTGCGCCCTTGTGATATAAGAAACTCAGCCATATTGCACTGCAAACGCAACTCTTTCCTGTCTCTGGTGACAGATAGGGCTATGTACACACGACACTACACCCTAGAGGTTATCAGTCTCATTTTAATTGTAAAGTGGTACGATCAGTGGTTGGAAACGACCGGCTGTGGCATTCACAAATTTCTTACCGCTGAATATGCAAGGGAATCACTATCACTGATGCAGTGCCCACATCAGACTTATTAGTGTCTAGGCGAAATCGGACGCGTAACGTGTTAATTTCAGATTCGTTTTTAGGCTGATTTCTTTCTGGCTACAAATCGGACAAAATGAAAGCCACTCTGATACCAAAGGTCAATCTCACTACATTATTCATCAACATATCATACACAACACAACAAATTGACGCATGCTACTGTGAATGACAATATTTCAGTCCTTCGCGTAATATTACGTCGAATGTGCTGTTACATGAAAGAAAAAGAAGTTGAGCAGATTATCATGTCAACCTATATCACTATCCCAGTTTGAGTGGAAATGTAGCATTTCCTCATATCCTGTGATTAAAAAACTCCAGTTTATAGTTAGAAGAACAGTGCAAGAGGAATTTACAACATATTTTATTTTCTGACAGGAAGCGTATAGTATGTGCGTATAGGTAACCTCTTACCACTGGCAAGCAATCGTCACGCTCACTTCCCAAGCAAGTGTGTCAAATACTAAACGTAATCGTCAATTTTGAGCTTTAAATATATATGAATTGCAGCTATCAGTGATAAAAATGCACCTCATGTGCAAAGCAACATTTTTTATCTCTTAAAAAAACATGCCAAATTTAAAAAGACCTAAAGTTCCCAAGGTTGGCGATCTTTTACAGAAGCTCGAAATTTAGCGCGTACTTCAATGCGAGATACTTGGAATACTTTCCTCAACGAAACTTTGTCTCGAAACCTGGCAGGAAATCCAAAGAGATTCTGGTCGTATGTGAAGTATGCTATATGCTAGCGGTAAGACATAATCAATGACTTCTCTAGACATGATCAATGCCTTCTCTCCGCGATAGCAATCGAGATACTATCGAAGACAGTGCTGCCAAAGCAGAGGTACTAAACCAACCTTCCTAAATGCCTTCACAGCAGAAGACGAAGTAAACATTCCAGAATTCGAATCAAGAACAGTTACCAACATGAGCAACGTAGAAGTAAATATCCTCGTAGTGGTGAAGCAACTTAAATCACTCAATAAAAGCAAGTCTTATGGTTCAGACTGTATACCAATTAGGTTCCTTTCAGAGTATGCTGATGCAACCGCTCCATACTTAACAATCACATACAACTGTTCGCTCGACGAAAGATCCGTACCCAAAGACTGGAAAGTTCCACAGGTCACACCAATGTTGTTGGATGACATTCTCGGACATGTGTTCCTATGTAAACTTGATCTAATAAGTTCCCTCTATAACCTCTAGAAGTGTGTAACACGGCCGGGTGGGGTTGCCGAGCGGTTCTAGGCGCTACAGTCTGGAACAGCGCGACCGCTACGGTCGCAGGTTCGAATCCTTCCTCGGGCATGGATGTGTGTGTTGTCATTAGGTTAGTTAGGTTTAAGTAGTTCTAAGTTCTAGGGGACTGATGACCTCAGAAGTTAAGTCCCACAGTGTTCAGAGGCATTTTTGTGTAACACGAATTGTGTAACACCCTGTATAGTGGTAGAATTGTGGAAAGCGTTTGGCTGTTAACGAAGGGCTAAGTATTCGCGATATGTTCTCAGATAGGTTCCTTCTGCAATCTCTGGCGAACGCTGGCTCTGTAAACTTCCTCAGTTGTAGTCCTCGAAAACAAAAAAACGCCTTCTTCCCCCAGGGATTCCCATTTGAGTTCACGGTGCATTTCAGTGATACTCGCATGTTGATCGAACTTACCGGTAACATGTCTAGTAACACACTGTGAATTGTTGGATATCTTCCTTCAATCCGATCAGGGATTTTTCCTACAAACTTACAACTTGCATTAACTTAAATTTAGAGCAAGCTGCCATTTATCACACAGAACAGAAATTCTGTCAGAATCATCCTGTAGCCCAGATTACTGCTCACCCTACTGGTTATATCATTTATGTGTTTAGAGAACGAGAGTGGTCTTATAAAACTTTCCTGGGGCACTCTTCGCGATATCATTATTTCTGACGAACACTCATGGTTCAGTCTTCAAGTCTTAGAGCCACTCACATGTCTGAGAATCTATTCCGTAAGTTCGGACCTACGTTAACTGTCTGCAGCGGGGTACTGTGTCAAGCGCTTTCCGAAACTCTAGGGCTACGGAATCTGCCTGTTGCTTTTCATTCATTGTTCGGCGAATATACTGCGAGAAAAGGGCAAACTGAGTTTTGCAAGAGTAATGTTGTCTAAATCCATGATGATTTGTGGGTAGGTGCTTTTCTGCGACAAGGAAATTTGTTATATTCAAACACAGAATATGAACAAGAATTCTGAAGCAAAGCGACGTTAACGATATTGGTCTGTAAATTTGCGGATCCGTTCTTTTAAGTTTCGTATATACGTGAATCACATGTGCTTTCTTCCAGTCACTTTGGACTTTCCTCTGGGCTAGAGATTCACGATAAATGCAAGCTAAGTAAGGGGCCAATGCCAAAAAACATTCTCTCTGCAAACGTGTGAACAGTTGTCCGTGGGTAGTAACCGCACCATTGTCGTGAGACAATAGAATGTAGGCGCTGCATGTGATGTCGCCTCACATTTATTGTGATAATAATTATGTCTAAATAATTTGCACGTGAAGGAAAATACTATATGAATTGTTCAAATAACTGTTGGAAACTTGCAGAGGTGAGTGTTTGTACCTGCAGAGGCAAATAAAGGTCCTCATAACTGTAGGCCTCTTGTATTGTTCATCAAGAGGCAGCTGGAAGTAGGCTGGAAAAGTCTGTTTCTGAATACGATACACAATCCATCTGAACGTAGAATCGAATAGTCATCAATAGCTGCAAGTGAACTGGAGGAGGCTTTAAAATCGATACAAAGCTAAAATTTCATTTTTGGAGTTTCAATCGTCACTTATGGAGTCACCGGCCGCGGTGGTCTCGCGGTTCTAGGCGCGCAGTCCGGAACCGCGCGACTGCTACGGTCGCAAGTTCGAATCCTGCCTCGGGCATGGATGTGTGTGATGTCCTTAGGTTAGTTAGGTTTAAGTAGTTCTAAGTTCTAGGGGACTGATGACCACAGCTGTTAAGTCCCATAGTGCTCAAAGTCATTTGAACCATTTTCAACTTATGGAGTCACTCATAGATATGGCGTTACTAATTGTGTTACTTAAACAGTCTTTGTTTACAGAATAATACCGGTGCAACATTTTTTTGCGTTCTTGTTAGATTTAGTCTTATACTGGCTTCAAAATCTATTGCCAGATCCAGTTCTATGGAAACAAAAACACCGAATTTCGTAAATAGAACATCTAGCGCTTGGAATGGTATTCTTGATGATACAACATTTATGTTCTCATAACTGAAAAATCCGAAACGCATCAATAACATTTTTGCCGGATACGCTGCCACGAGGAAAGTTTGAGGAATAGTCATTTGTAAGCCACTTCAAACGGTACTTGATCCGTAATTGGGATTTGTTGCCTGACATATGATATTAATCGTCGTTGCGCGGGCTTCAAGTTCGGGGAACCAAGTAGAATGTATGATGGCCAGTTTAGAAGTAACATTAAAAGGTGTCATGGTTCTACTGAAACAGCTCCACCAAAACCACGCTGTCTTAAAGTGGAGGAGTAATTGACCTATCTGAAGTTCTACCATTATTTTCTGTTGATGGTATATTTATTGGTGAAACAACACCTGGATAACCGGTATGTTGCAACCTACGGGATACCGCATACACTAAGTAAGTGGCATGATTTATGGCAATACGGGCATTTCTAATCATAATGCGAAAAATCACAACTGTCTGTTATATGAAATCATCTGGGCACGTTGCCCGTATTCGTTGATATTGTCTGTGTTTTATCTGCTTTAGAGTGCCATAAAGTAATGACGTGGTATACACGAAAATCTTCACGATTTTATCGCAGCAGAGCTACGGCTGTAAGCTCTCATTTGCAAGGCTGCAAACTCCTTTTTGTCCTGTTACGCCACGCTATTAACTCGCGATATCGGTTGTATGTCAGATTGTAGAGCTGTATCTTCCTCCCCTCACTGTATGTGGCGGTCATCAATTTCAGATACTGCGAAAGTCTGTGTGATTTTTAATAGTCCTTCCATCAAAAGGTCCTTCAACCTTAACGCTGCGGTATGTACATTCTTATCTGGTGCCAAACGGACTACAGCATCTCTAATGAGGAAGACTACAGAGGACCGTTGACACGTTTGATTTGCATACACCACTTTACTACAACAGCTCAGTCCATGTAGACCAACAACGCACGAAAGATAGGACTGAACAGGTAGTTCCCGCCTACGTGTACAGATATACATTACCAGGGCGATACTAAGGTAAATCAGAGAGCGTTGTACTTTCAGAGATGTTATGTAGCATGCGTGGAAGTGGTGTTGATGTCCTCTTAAATAAATATTCCCGCCCTCTAGTGTATCTCATAGAGATTCTTTGGAAAGGGGTGGGTTCACAGTTGAATTTTTGCTTTTCAACAGCAAGATTTGATGCTGATATTTTTGCTTTAGTAGTGACAATGAGTGTTAGTGGCATTACTATTGTTTCTGGTAATATTTGTAGGAATTTTAAAAGTTGTGAGTTCATGTTGCTTTGTGGCAAATAATGACTGTTCGTTAGTCAATCCTCGTCACCATTGTGGAGGAGCAACCCTGCCCAATTATTTTGTGAGCATTGAATGGCCATGGGAATAAAGAGCAGAAATACGAAGTACATCTAGAAAGTAAGTTCCGTTTGTATTTCTTTCCACGGCAAAGCTACAATCGCATTTCGGCGCATGCTTGATGGCTGCTTAGAGTCAAGGATGAGGAAATTACACCGTTCTGAGTCTTTTGTGTTTTGTTTATGGTGTATAGAGCTTGTTTAGAATGGATAAGTTGACTGAAAGTCCCGCTGCATGAGAGATTCGTTCCGTAATTCGTTTTCTAAATTCATCAACAGATTGCCGATGTGTTTAGAGAAAATGCAATCTGTTATACAGTGATAAGGAGATGAGTCCGACAGTTCAATGAAGGAGAGGTAAAGAGCAAGATTATGAATGAAGCAGGCGTCCATGATTGATTAATGACGTATTGGTTCGTGCAGTTGAAGAATTCGTAAGAGTATCCGATCATTCTAAGAAAGTTCTGTAAACTTCAAGATCATTCTTCATGATACTGTTTCTGAAGATCTGAAATTTCGAAAACTGTGTACTCGATGGATGCCTAAAACTCTTAAAGAGCAACACAAAAGAGCTTCCGGGTCATTAACTTCAGTTTTTGACACGTTACAACAAAATTATTGACTATTTTCTAAGCAAGATAGTGGACCAGGGATGAGACTTGGATCTCTTACGAAACGCGTCAGTCAGAATGACAAATGGAGGAATGGTCGCGCACTGCGTCACAAGTAAAGATTAAAGCCAAGCACTTCGAAAAGTCATGGGCACAGTCTTGTGGGTTAATACGCTGTTCTACTGGTGGATTTTTTGCCACATGGTGAAAGAAGCAATGGAAATGCTTACTGTGAGACGATTATGAAACTGCGTTGCGGAACACAGAATAAGCGCCGCGAGAAGCTCATAAGTGGTATTTTTTTTATTATATTAAACGTAGG
Source organism: Schistocerca piceifrons (assembly GCF_021461385.2). Taxonomy (NCBI): domain Eukaryota; kingdom Metazoa; phylum Arthropoda; class Insecta; order Orthoptera; family Acrididae; genus Schistocerca; species Schistocerca piceifrons. Next base: position 416,467,438 of record NC_060149.1, on the reverse strand, counting down.
CCTCCTCGACCATTGTCACATTCAACAAAATTTTTATGGGTTTGGGAACGCAGTTTCAATACGTAAAACTACCGACGTTTCGGTCATTGTTGCAAATGAAAAAGGAAAGACGCCCTGAAGAGGTCACTTGCAACAGGAATCGAAACATCAGTAGTTTTACATATTGACGATGCAGTTACAAACCCAGAAAATTTTTATTGGAAGGTATTGTTTTGATTCATGACAATTCCCGACCTCACACTGAGAGCAAGACACCATTAGTCTTACAGAACGGCCATCGTCCACTGCAGACCTCACCCCTATCGACTTCCGTCTTTTGTTGCACCTGAAAACACTCGTTGTTGGTCAAACAAGGATGACAAGCTCAAAGAACATGTTACCACACGGTTGAAAATACGGACAAAAACATCCAATGAGGATGGTGTGCAGAAACTTGTGCTGCGATATGAAAAGTGTCTACAAAATGGTGGGATCTGCGAAGAAAAATAATTTAATATCCGTAGTTTCTTCTAATAATTTTTTTCTGTATCTGAAGTCGTTTTGCTTTTATTACCAAACTGATCTTACTTTCTGGGCTTCAGGGCGCTTCTCACATAGAAAATGAACAGGCACATATACACAGCAGGCTCTGACGGGAAAATCCATAGAGCAGTCACTGAGCGACAAGCAGTCGACAGTGTAGCAGCGGCAGAAAGAAACTTTCATGGGAAGCAGTAGATATACGAGTGAGACGAAGCTCGCTGCGACCTTATTGCAGTCATGGGATCCGTGCTCAGCACGTTAGCCCGTGCTACAGTCCAGCTTTGCGATATTATTTTCAGCGGTGCTGCGTTTTGTACGAACATCTATGAAGGTGCGGTCGACGCAACTTTATTAGCCCTACGGGAATGTATCAATAAGATTTTACTCTCTTTGAAGTAGCAGACCTCATCGAAGAGCAGAACTCTTTCCGAAAAATTCTGACATCTTATGAAATAAATAACAAAAGTTGCTGAATTCTTGTCTCTTTTGGGAGTATTCTGTCATAAATGCTTGCACCCCCTGCAAGCGTAATAATGGGAAATCCTTCTGAGCTGTGTTCGCCCAGTGAACCCTGTGACATTCCTGCTACAGCAATGGGAAAACTTGTGATCATTCTTTGGTTCTCTGCAACAGACAGCAACAAATTCTAGTCATGCACATTGTCCATTGAGGCTTTTTCTTATTATTTTATTTATTTGTTTACAGGGGGCAGTCAAATGAAAACGACACGTGTGGAAAAAGTCATTAAACTGTTTATTGTTTAAAAAGTAATCGACATAACTGTTAAAACATTTATCCAACTGTGAGACAGGATGGTCAATACGTTCATGGAAAAATGTTTGTGGGTGCGTATGGAACCATGATTGTACCCAGGCGCGCATCTCTTCGCCCGAAGCAAATCGACGACAAGGAATAAAATTCTTAAGGGCTCGGAAAATACGGAAATCGCATGCGGAGGGATAGACTCTATGGAAGATGTGTAAGAGCATCATTGCGAAACTCTTGCAGCATAGTCGAATCAAACTAGGCAACATGAGGATGAGCTTTGGGTTTCAGGTCTGGCATTTTCTTTGGCTGATAATTGGTCAATATTCCAAGAAAAAGGGGCCTTATATATAATTGTACCCGTGTACATAAGTGTACTCTATGTACAATTAATACGTACTATCTGATAGTGTAGTTTTATTTGATGTGTTGCGTGTAATGCGATTATAAGTACGTAATCAGCGTTAGAATGGAGTCTTAAGGCTTTCTTTTACATTTGAAGTTAATTACATGCTATTTGGTTAAACTACTCAAACATGCTTCAGCTCCTCTTTCAGATCGCATCTTGTTTGTAAACACAACCTAGAGCATTCAGAGAGTATGCCAACATTACTGATCTTAACTAATCAATGCCCTTAGATGCGCGTAACATTTTCATGATACGTCATACAGTGCAGATGATGGTGTCGAAATGATCTCCTTATTGCGACCTGTAAACTGATGTAGAATCAAAGATGCAGGTAATTTCTTTGTTCCACATATTCACTTCGCTGCATCTCTTTAATTTTTCTCGCACTCGTGGCTGCCGTCACACTTGTTGTCTGCTCAGTCCTGCTGGGGAAATCTTGTGACTTGACATCACCCCAACCCACTTCCTGTCTGATTCTAACCTGGACGCGCCAAATCGCATGACTGCTAACCCGTGCTGTTTCCTTATCGGCGTCTGGCGCAAACGGGAAATACACTCCTGGAAATTGAAATACGAACACCGTGAATTCATTGTCCCAGGAAGGGGAAACTTTATTGACACATTCCTTGGGTCAGATACATCACATGATCACACTGACAGAACCACAGGCACATAGACACAGGCAACAGAGCATGCACAATGTCGGCACTAGTACAGTGTATATCCACCTTTCGCAGCAATGCAGGCTGCTATTCTCCCATGGAGACGATCGTAGAGATGCTGGATGTAGTCCTGTGGAACGGCTTGCCATGCCATTTCCACCTGGCGCCTCAGTTGGACCAGCGTTCGTGCTGGACGTGCAGACCGCGTGAGACGACGCTTCATCCAGTCCCAAACATGCTCAATGGGGGACAGATCCGGAGATCTTGCTGGCCAGGGTAGTTGACTTACACCTTCTAGAGCACGTTGGGTGGCACGGGATACATGCGGACGTGCATTGTCCTGTTGGAACAGCAAGTTCCCTTGCCGGTCTAGGAATGGTAGAACGATGGGTTCGATGACGGTTTGGATGTACCGTGCACTATTCAGTGTCCCCTCGACGATCACCGGTGGTGTACAGCCAGTGTAGGAGATCGCTCCCCACACCATGATGCCAGGTGTTGGCCCTGTGTGCCTCGGTCGTATGCAGTCCTGATTGTGGCGCTCACCTGCACGGCGCCAAACACGCATACGACCATCATTGGCACCAAGGCAGAAGCGACTCTCATCGCTGAAGACGACACGTCTCCATTCGTCCCTCCATTCACGCCTGTCGCGACACCACTGGAGGCGGGCTGCACGATGTTGGGGCGTGAGCGGAAGACGGCCTAACGGTGTGCGGGACCGTAGCCCAGCTCCATGGAGACGGTTGCGAATGGTCCTCGCCGATACCCCAGGAGCAACAGTGTCCCTAATTTGCTGGGAAGTGGCGGTGCGGTCCCCTACGGCACTGCGTAGGATCCTACGGTCTTGGCGTGCATCCGTGCGTCGCTGCGGTCCGGTCCCAGGTCGACGGGCACGTGCACCTTCCGCCGACCACTGGCGACAACATCGATGTACTGTGGAGACCTCACGCCCCACGTGTTGAGCAATTCGGCGGTACGTCCACCCGGCCTCCCGCATGCCCACTATACGCCCTCGCTCAAAGTCCGTCAACTGCACATACGGTTCACGTCCACGCTGTCGCTGCATGCTACCAGTGTTAAAGACTGCGATGGAGCTCCGTATGCCACGGCAAACTGGCTGACACTGACGGCGGCGGTGCACAAATGCTGCGCAGCTAGCGCCATTCGACGGCCAACACCGCGGTTCCTGGTGTGTCCGCTGTGCCGTGCGTGTGATCATTGCTTGTACAGCCCTCTCGCAGTGTCCGGAGCAAGTATGGTGGGTCTGACACACCGGTGTCAATGTGTTCTTTTTTCCATTTCCAGGAGTGTATTTCGCATAATGCTTGTCAAATTTCGAAGCAACACTGTCAAGTGTAGTTACTAGCAACTGTTGCCTCACCAAGAATCAGTTACAGCGTACAGCAGTTGGACATCACACTGGGGTAACAAAAGTCATGGGATAGCGATATGCACATGTACAGATGGCGGTAGTAACGAGTGCACAAGGTATAAAGGGGCCCTGAATTGGCGGAGCTATCATTTGTATTTAGATGATTCATGTGGAAAGGTATCCGACGTGATTATGGCCACACAACGGGAATTAACAGACTTTGAACGCGGGATGATAGAGGGAGCTAGAGCATGGTACATTTCATTTCGGAAATCGTTGGGGAATTCAGTATCAAGATCTACAGCGTCAAGAGTGTACCGAGAATATCAAATTTCAGGCATAACCTCTCACAACGGACACTTAACGCCCGAGAGCAGCGGCGTTTGCGTAGAGTTGTCAGTGCTAACAGACAAGCAACACTGCTTGAAATGATCACAGAAATCAATGTGCGCCGTCGACGAACGTATCCGTTTGGACAGCGCGGCGATACTTGGCGTTAATGGGCCACGGCAGCAGACGACCGCGAGAGGCTTTGCTAACTACAAGACATCGCTTGCAAGGCCTCCCCTGGGCTTGTGACCATATCGATAGGATCTTAGACGAGTGGAAAACCGTTGTGTGGTCAGACGAGTTCCGAATTCAGTTGGTGAGAGCTGATGGTAGTGTCAGAGTATAGCGCGGACCACACGAAGCCATGGACTCAAGTTGCCAACAAGACTCTGTGCAAGCTGGTGGTGGCTCCATAATGGTGTGGGCTGTGTTTACTGGGAACTGACTGGGTCTTGTTGTCAAATAGAACCGATCGTTGACTGGCAGTCGTTATGTTCGTCTACTTGGAGACCATCTGCAGTCATTTATGTACTTCATGTTCCCGAACAACGATGGAATTTTTATGGATGACAATCTGCAATGTCACAGGGTCAAAATTGTTCGCGATCGGTTTGAATTGAAGATCTTTCTGAACAATGCGAGCTATTGATTTGGACACCACGAGCGCCCGACATAACTGGCATCGAACATTTATGGGACATAATCAAGAGGACAGTTCTTGCACAAAATCCCGCACCAGCAATACTTTCGCATTTATCGACGGCTATAGAGGTAACATGGCTCAATATTTCTGCAGGGGCTTTTTGAGCCCATGCCACATCGAAATACTGCACTACGCCGTATGCAATGTGATCCTACACGATATTAGGAGGCATCCCATGACTTTTATCACTTGTGTATAATACCTATGGTTCCTTGGTCAACACTTGTTCTGTGTTTGATCTGTATCGTTGGTAGTGATAATCTTTTTGTTTCTCCTTCAGTGCTTCTAATCTAAGAAATCGCCCAGTCCACTCCACAAATCCTCTGCTATCTGTGTAGACACCTTTTGAGTGTAGCGGACTCATGATCTATTAAGCGAGTCCCAATACACCACCACGATACCGCACCATTGAGGTATCTTTCAACCTACATAGTCGCAGAACATTCTGAACCTCTGATTCAGAACGTCCATTCTGGGTCTTTACAAAGGTCCGCAATCGGTCTTGTCGACGATCCTACAGATGGGAGCTCTGCCTTCATCTTGTAAGTAAGCAGGACTGGCAGTACTTACTAATTCAGCTGGCTGCCTGAACCCAAAAAGAATCAGACTGCACACTGGATTTTTCTACTCATTAGTAACTATGTACTTAAGGATCCCCATTGCCGGTCGAAGTGGCCGTGCGGTTAAAGGCGCTGCAGTCTGGAACCGCAAGACCGCTCCGGTCGCAGGTTCGAATCCTGCCTCGGGCATGGATGTTTGTGATGTCCTTAGGTTAGTTCGGTTTAACTAGTTCTAAGTTCTAGGGGACTAATGACCTCAGCAGTTGAGTCCCATAGTGCTCAGAACCATTTGATTTGATCGCCATTACGCGCCTAACACTGGAGCTCCCATCTACCGGAAGAACGTAGCCAGGTAACTGACAATTATGTACAATGAACAGATGTTTTAAATGATTGGAAGTGCCCCGCTAGAATCGTTTTCTAGGCCCCAATTAGACGTAGGAGAATGATACGACTAGTAATATTTCTGTAACGCTAATGACACAATAGGGGTGTCCGAACACTGGCTACAAATTCAGTGATTACAATGGCGGTGACCTCATAATATCCTTTTACATCGTGCAGCGAAAGTCTTTAAGTGGTAGTGCCAACGTTGATGGACTTGTGTTTTACGTTCGTTGCCTTCTGAGTCGCACACCGAGCGAGGATGCGGAGTGGTTAGCACACTTGTCTCGCATTCGAGAGGACGACGGTTTAAATCTCCGTCCAGTCAGCCATATCTAGGATTTCCGTGATTTCCCTAAATCGGCCCAGGAAAATGCCGGAATGATTCCTTTAAAAGAACACGGCCAATTTTTTCCGTGTCCATCAAAGAATCAGAGATCGTGCTCCGTCTCTAATGACCTCGATGTCGACGGAACATTAATAAACGCAAATGTTCCTTCCTTCCTTCTGAGTCACAGTGACTTTCTGTGTCATAAAGGTCCTGTCCTCAGGCAAATGCAGTCCTAGACGTCTAAAATTTCCTCTAAGTTTGATGAAATTCAGTCCTACTTATATATTTAGTATCCTTGCATCAAATCCGCATCAATTCGAACATATACTTAGCTCTCAATGTAATTTTTTACTCGAATATTCAAGATACAAGGATTGGTGAAATTCCTGCACAATATTTATATAAGAATGGATAAGTCTTTGGCATTGTATAATTTTGGTCGACACTTCAATTTGATGGTTGCAGCTATGGGGGCGTGTGGTGGTAGTGTTTAATAGTGCCTATCCGCACCTAAATTGTCTCATGTTTACGTATTTATTACAGGGTGTTTCACGTACGTCACAAGAGCAGTCTATTCGAACATATACTTAGCTCTCAATGTAATTTTTTACTCGAATATTCAAGATACAAGGATTGGTGAAATTCCTGCACAATATTTATATAAGAATGGCTAAGTCTTTGGCATTGTATAATTTTGGTCGACACTTCAATTTGATGGTTGCAGCTATGGGGGCGTGTGGTGGTAGTGTTTAATAGTGCCTATCCGCACCTAAATTGTCTCATGTTTACGTATTTATTACAGGGTGTTTCACGTACGTCACAAGAGCAGTCTTTGGCGTTGTGCACGAGTCGATGCCGTCTTTGACAGGTCCCGTCTATCCCGATCACCGCATGTCGTTCCAATCCTTTGCATGGCACTATAGTAGACGGCGTATTGATTTCAGGCGAGAATTATGTACACGAATTAGTTATGGACTTGGAAGAAAGTCCTAGTAAATCTTTGCTCCATTGAGCACTTCAGACTGGTGTGTCAGGAAACATCTGTTCACAGATATAGTTATGTACAAACAAAGAGAAATCTTACAAAGAAATGGTAGTGCATTGGATAAAAAATCCAGATAATTTTGCTGGAAGTCGGTAGTGCTACTCGTTATTCAAGTCTGTGAATGATGGGGAAGTTGATCCTGAAAGGAAATACTTCGGATGACAACGGCATACATGTAAATGAGTCCTTTCTTCTTTCCTGTTAATTCTTCTGTGTCCTTAATACCTGTTGTCTTTTGTACTAGACACCCTTTACTTCGCTTAATATCGGTCCAACACACTGAAACTTTTACGTCGTAATCGATCACTTCTTCAACCCCTGTTTACCAAAATACAATTTTTCTCCATTCAATTCTTGCTGTTCTGATCGACTGTAACGTGGTCAGTGATGCTCAAATAAGATTTGGTCGCACTTGCCGTGACTATAGCTTACAGCCTCGAGAACAGATTTGACTTCGGAAGACGTTGGAGAGTGCCGAGCAAAATGACCGTGGCGGGCATAGTGGCCGTTGGGGTCCTGGGAGCTATAAGGTGTTGGTATTATACGGAAAATACTTTAACTTATTCTCTCGGGAGGGTCCAGTCACCTCATGAAAGCTAACCTGCTTGCTGTGCTGCTCTTCTGAGTGATAATAATTTTTGTGGATTTCAGTTATCCTGATGTAGGGTAAGTGATAAGTCTTTGTATTTATTGTACACAGGGAAAGTGACTTACGTCTTTTTAATTAAGTTGCTTGAAAGTGTTATATCTTGACCCCATAATACCACTTGAGTTATTGAAATTTCGGTGATGCTATTAGAGTGTATACAGGCTTCAATGTGGCAAAGTGACCATCTCGTCGGTGGCTTCTGGCCTCTTTGGGGGAGGGGGTGAGGGGGGGTGGAGGGGCACGTTAAAACAGCTGCCATAAGAAGGCTCACAGCAAGTCCTTATAAGGGTGACATAGAAGCTGCAAAGACGGGAAGCAGGCGAACAGAAAAAAGACAGTGAAAAGAAGAGTGCGAGGAGCATGAAACCCAACCCTAGAAGAGCTATTTTGACGACAACGGTGAAGACAGAATACGCATGTATTGCAAAGGAAAATTTTCAAATCCAAGGGCAGAAGAGCAGAGTATTTAGTGCCAATTTTGCCCCCTCCGGGTCCACGAACTCTGTACAGAAATTGAGAAACACAGTTCGACTTTTATTCGTAAAAACTGTAAATAATTTCGTTCGAATCTTGTATTATAATAAAATATAGTTATTTCTTTGTTCAACCAGTTTTTTATCCGTTATTTTTTAGTTTAAAAATAAGTGGGCATTTTGCCCGTTCGTGTCGGACAAAGTGGCCATTTTACGACTTTGTGAAAATTGAATTGTTTAAAAATGGTGACTAAGATCGCTTCAACTGTACGATAAACCTTTATTTCTGATCCTAGTAGTTTCACGGCGTTAGTGCCACATCTTCAGTGATATGTGTTTATTTCATAATTTATTCTATACGATAAGCAGTAGATCACCCAACATTCATTGTCCAATTGTGATAAAGATTTTTAGCCTTCAAGAGGTCGGTAGTCCAATTTAAAATGGAGCAGAATGCCGGGAACAACATCTCGATACAGGAAAACTAAGGCTTCACATTGTCGTGACAACATGAGGTCCGAAGTGACCACCTAGACGAATTTCTGCGCTCTGTCCCATTTTAAACAGTACTACCGACCTCCTGACCGTTAAACATTTCTATTACAATTGGTCATAAAATGTTGGGTCATCTACTGGTTATCGTTCGTAATAAATTATGAAATAAATATGTATCCCTGAAGACGTGGCTCTAACGCCGCGAAACTAGTTGGATCAGAAATGAAATCTATCATACAGCTTGAACAGTCTTATTCATCATGGTGCAACTCTACAACTGAGTATGCTACAATATAAAGTTTGCTGAATTGCTTAAACTGCTTAATTTGATCCTCAGGTAATTATGATAAACTACTCGATATTATACTTCAGTAGTTGCAAATTATTGTCACCCATCCCTGTTCATCTTTGTCTATTGCTGCTCAGTTGAAAAAATAAGAATTTGTTAGCCTGGCCAATTTGCCCAAATTACCCCTAAACATTTGACTTAATGACTGAAGTAACCTGTCGCCGTCCGGCGAGCTATATTTACTTTTCTTTGTGATTTTACTAAATCAATTTAGTCAAATGCCTTGATGGGGCCTGTGAAAAGGTCACAACGGATTTCTTTCACTATGCTTCCCCAATCCGAGCAAGTGCTCTGTTTCTAATGACCTCAAATGGCTCTCAGTACTATGGGACTTAACATCTGAGGTCATCAGTCCCTTAGATTTAGAACTACTTAAACCTGACTAACCTAAGGACATCTCACACATCCATGCCCGAGGCAGGATTCGAGTCTGCGACCGTAGCAGCAGCGCGGTTCTGGACTGAAGCGCCTAGAACCGCTCTTCCACAGCGGCCGGCTCTAATGACCTCGTTGACTGGCATAAACCACTAATCGCCATCACTTCCATCTGACGAAATAGGAGGTGGCAAAACAACGAATACCACTGTTACTAATGTACAAGAACTCTATAGATTTTTGAGAGCACTGACGTTCATACGTGGCGGTGAGGTGGCCTCTGGGAAGCGCATGTCAGCCCTGGGAACCTGAGCAGTTCGGGAATGTGACAGACACGTCAGCGGCGCTAATAGCTCCCAGGCAACAGCAGCTACTGTGACGCTCTTCGGCGTGGCTGCCCAAGGCTTTCTCCTTGAACGCTTCCGGAATGTGTCGCAATCATTACCATATATTACAACTCGCACATATTTGAGAAGACTAATATGGGGACGAGCGACTGCACAGTGTGTTGGTCGCAAGTAGTAACCGATTGATTTGACAGCACGTCACAAATTCATCAATGGACGAAATTTGATTGTAGATTTAACATTCAATGCACCAATCCGTCTGAGAATAATTTTTGTAAAAGCGGTTTTTAGCATCATCGTGTAAAAAGAAAACTTTCAAGTGTGTAACAACGCCGGCCATTGTGGCCGAGCGGTTCTAGGCGCTTCAGTCCGGAACCGCGCTGCTGCTACGGTCGCAGGTTCGAATCCTGCCTCGGGCATGGATGTGTGTGATGTCCTTATGTTAGTTAGGTTTAACTATTTCTAAGTTCTATGTTAACCTCAGATGTTAAGTCCCTTAGAACTAATTAAACCTAACCTACCTAAGGACATCACACACATCCATGCCCGAGGCAGGATTCGAACCTGCGACCGTAGCAGTTCCGCGGTTCCGGACTGCAGCGCCTAGAACCGCACGGCCACCGCGGCTGGCTGTTCCTCGACTGTACACTATACATGTGCAGTCCTAAAGCACTCATCGCTGGTCGGCCCAGTTCGATCGCAGACTTCGGGAGCATCAGTACTAAGTAATAGGAAGACGATACTTATCCTCCGTTCTGCGAGTAGTAGTAGTCTTTATAAGTAACTGCAGTAGGAGGCATATAGCAACATATAACAAGTAATTGTTCTCTTCTTTTTAGAAATACAGTACTAGAATAGTTTGAAAGGTTAATGTACAGATCATTTGTGTCGGCGCTGGCTCCCACAGAAGCCGACACAGTAGCACACATTGCTACAAAATGTGTTCATATCCTTCCGCATTTAGCATTTTCTTCGGCACAATAAGGGGACCACACCCTAATCATGAAAAATACCACGTTACCATAGCACCACCTCCTCAATACTTCACTGTTGACACTACACATGATGACTGGTAAAGTTCTCCGGCCATCTGCCAAACCCAAACCGTTCCACCAGATTACGCTAGGGAACAGCGTGATTCGCCACTTGAGATCACTCGTTTGAAGACATCCACCATCTAGCGGAGTCGCTCTTTAGGATTGACAAAGGAAATGTGTGGCCGATGAGGGGCTGCTCGACAATTGTATCCCACCCTTTTTAACTCCACATGCACATCATTGCGCTAGTTGGACTGCTGGTAGCACTCTGGAGCTCACGTCCGTAGCCCGTGGGCTAGTGGCTAGCGTTGCTGCCTCTGGTTCACGGTGTCCCAGGTTCGATTCCCGGCTGGGTTGGGGATTTTCTCTGCCCATAGACTGGGTGTTTGTGTTGTCTTCTTCATCATCGTTATCATCATTTGTGACAGTGGCTAGATTGGACTGTGTAAAACTTGGGACTTTGTACGGGGGCTTATGACCGCACAGTTGAGCGCCCCACATACCAAACATCATCATCTGCAGCTCACGAGCGATCCCTTCCGCTGCTTTCATGCGTTTCTTACAACCACTCTCCGCCATGCTCGACAGTCCCTGACCGTCAGTACATGAGATGTCCCTGGTCTTGGTTTATCTGTGGCTCTTTCTTCGCCTTTCCACTTCACAATCACATCACCAACAGTGGAATTGAGCAGTATTATGAGGGTTGAAATGTCCCTGATCGATTTCTTACCCATTCATCAAGTCACTAGTCATCAAATGTTTAGCCCACGTTGGAAGTCAGTGAGCTCCTCTGACCGATCCATTATGGTGTCACTGCTTCTCTACTGATGTCACAATACTCATTCCTGAGTGTTGCTCATCTTTCTGGGATCCGTACGCGGACAGTACTGACAGAATAGATAGAGAGGATCCAACGAAGAGCGGCACCGTTCGTCTCGGGATCGTTTAGTCAGCACGAGAGTGTTGCGGAGATGCTCAACAAACTCCATCGCGAGACGTTACAAGAGAGACGTTGTCCATCACGGAGAGATTTGCTACTGACATTTCGAGACAGCACTTTCCTAGAAAAGTCTGACACCCTATTACTTGCTCCCCTACGGTCGAATCCTGCATCGCGCATGGATGTTTGTGATGTCCTTAGGGTAGTTAGGTTTAAGTAGTTCTAAGTTCTAGGGGACTGATAACCACAGATGTTAAGTCCCATAGTGCTCAGAGCCATTTGAACCAATACTTGCTCCCACATACATCTCGCGTAATGACCACAAGGAGAAAATTCGAGAAATTAGAGCCAATATAGAGCGCTATTTGAGAGTGGAACAGGGTTGGAGTGCTCCGTTAGTAGTAAAAAACTACCCTGTGTCACACATCAGTAGGTGGCTTGCGGAGCATGATGTAGATGTAGATTAACCAATCTATCATTTGTTTTTAAAACATATTCAGCAGCATTATATATGAATGCCACATGCAAACAGCGGTCTTCTCCAATGGATGTAGCCTGGTCTGTTATTTTCTGAAATCACTTCATTAGAATTCGTTGATGGAGCCACTTTTCGTTATATCATACTGAGTTGTGAGCAATCAGAAACACACTAAGACACGAGATCACAATGTGGTGAGACGATCTTTATCTGCTCCCCTCCCTCAGTGTCCACAGGCAATCCTACAGACGTATCCAGAAGACAAAATAGTCCAGATGCTAACAGTGGCGTACTTCTGTCCGGTTTCGTAGGACAAACGCAGTAATTCCAACTCAAGCGTGGGTCAGATGCTGCCCACTGTTATACAGTTGTCTCCTCCTAAAATAAAACCTACCGTAATGCTGGAGTTGTTGACCAGCACTCACAGAGCATCATATTTTAATTTCTTGTAACATACGCGTTGACAAGAGGAGAGCCTTTTGATCTACCCTGAGTTATATGAGCTTACAAGACGATTGAAAAAACATTGTTAAATTCTAACGTGGCGTCGGAGGCTTTTGCCAGTTTCACTGTGTGCAAATATTAATGTGTTTCAGTGTGATTGGTTCACCGTTAGTATTCTATTGAATACACAGGCGCATAACTGGCAGCTAAAGTCACTGCTGAGTACAGCGAAACAGAAATCATTCAAATATCTACTGATCACAGTTGTCGAGGGAAACATTCTGGGTCAATCCTTGAGTGCGACCAAATGTGCATGCTCAGATGTGTCAGCTTAAGCGATAGCAATATCTCGAGCGTGGTTCTGCGCTCAGATAGTTTTGTGCGGAAGACGTGTTTTGTTATGTTCGATAATTCTGGTTGTTTCTAGTGGGTAATACTGTCTCTGCAATGTTCGTTTTTGGCAGTTTAATGTAGGAGCTGTAACGATACTAGCTAAATGCAAAATGCTCACATTAAATGTATTTATTCAGCCTGGTTCCGGTATTTCGTTTGGTTCCAAGTACAATTACGTGTGAACGATGAATTCGCTTCGAAAATCTACTACAGATCCTAGAACTTCACGAAAAATCTAAACGTACTTCTACGTGTCGATTTTATCAAAGCTCGCGCGTTGCGAGGTACATTGTGTGTTTTAGAACGTTGAGTACCACGTAAAAGTATTTTCTCCCATAGCAACATATGTAATCCAAATTTCTACTTTATACAACTTTCGCGGTAGTACCCTCGTTCGAAAAACGTTCATCTCATGTTTTATTGCATGCTTTTATGATTAAACATACATTTTTGAGAATCTTCGGAAGTTACGAGTAACGGAAGTTGCGAGTGTCGTGCTTAACATATTTCGTAGTAAATCGGTGTTCGTGAGTTACAGTTAATGTAGCGCGTTTTATAACTATCACATGGTGGTATATTTAGGTTTCCCTTTCAAGGGGAGTGAATACTGCTGCATTTATAGTATGCATACCTTATTCTCAAGTTTGCAAGGGATCATCACTTCTAGAAGAAAAAGAAGTTCGCAATAGCTTCTCGGAATCTATAAATTTTATCCCAGGTTTTTCTGTTGTCACAAAAGGATTCCCTTTGTTGGGTGTCAATCGTTTCAGTTTTTAAAGGAAACTTGTATTATTTGTAGCAGAAAATATTCAGAATGTAAGAGAATCAGCAAGTTTAATTTATAGGTATTTGTTTACTGATCTGTAAAACTTTGCACAAGTCACAATACAGCCCCACTGAGCACAAGCATAATGAGAATGATCTCCTCCACCAATGACTTCGGTCATGCGAAACCCAAGTTCCTCTATTGTCCCTGACATAATGAAAGCTATATGTCAATGCAGACATGTAGATAAAATATTTCTTGACTTCCGGAACATATTTCACTGACTACCATATTACACTTATTACCTGAAGCACTATCGCATATGGCATCAAGCGAAGTTTGTGACTGAATTGGGGATTTCTTGATACGGAGGACACAGCATGGCCGGCCGGTGTGAACGAGCGGTTCTAGGCGCTTCAGTCTGGAACCGCGCGACCGATACGGTCGCAGGTTCGAACCCTACCTCGCGCATGGATGTGTGTGATGTCCTTATGTTAGTTATGTTTAAGTAGTTCTAAGTTCTAGGGGATGATGCCCTCAGATGTTAAGTCCCATAATGCTCAGAGCCATTTGAAACATTTGACACAGCAAGTTATCTTGTGTGGGAAAGTCTTTGACAGATGCAGAAGCAACTTCAGGCGTTATCCAGAGAAGTGTGTTGTGGTTCGTGCTGTTCATTCTGTATATTAATGACCTTGTTGCCACAAGACTGACAGATTTTTCAAAGCGGTGCAGTTATCTATAATGAAGTTCTGTCGGAAAAAAGCAGCAAAAATATTCAGTCAAATCTTGATAAGGTTTCAAATTGAAGAAACGATTGGGAACTTGCTTTAAATGTTCAAAAATCTAAAATTATGTACTTAAAAAAACAACGAAAGAATCTATTACGATATGGCTACAATATCAATGAGTTACAATTGGAATCAGTATAATGATACAAACACCTGAGTATAAAAATTTTTAGCGACACGAAATGAACTGGACACGTAGGTTCAGTCGTAGGTAAGGCAGGTGGCAGACTTTGGCTCATTGGTGCTATACTGGAAAGTACTGTACAATGGGACTGCGAAAGAGGTTGCTTACAAAATAACCGTACGACCCATCCTAGAATATTGCTCAAGTGTCTGAGACCCGTACTAAACAGCACTATCGGCGGATATTTAACTTATACAAAGTAAGATAGCACGAATGGCCACAGGTTTCTTAACTCATAGACAAGCGTCACGAAGTTAATGAAAAAAACTGAACTTCCAGATTTTTGAAGATCGTCACAAGGCGAAAGCCTATTAACAGTCCAAGAACCAGCTTAAAGAGAGAAATTTAGGAATATAAAACAACCTCCTACGTATTGGTCCCGTAGGGGTCACGAAGACAAGATTAGATTAACTAGAGCCATAACAGAGTCATTTCATGAATCATTCTTTCCTCGTTCCACACGTGAATAGAATGGGAAGATTCCCTAGAAACTGCTACAATGACAAGTACCCTCCGGCATGCACTTCGCAATGGTTTTTAGAGTATAGATGTAGATGTAAGCGTAGATGCGATATCTGCAGCCGTGGCCACGCGGCCTGAGGCGCCTGGTCACGGCCTGAGCGGATCCCCCCCGTCCGAGGTTCGAGTCCACCCTCGGGCATGGGTGTGTGTGTTGTCCGTAGCGTAAGTTAGTTTAAGTTAGATTAAGTAGTGTGTAGGCTTAGGGGCCTATGCCTCAACAGTTTGGTCCCATAAGACCTTACCACAAATTTCCAATTTTTTCTGCACCCGTATAGTAGCTCTAGGGGGTGCACCCGTTGATGGAAGTGGACCTATAAATTGCAAGGGTGCTTGTACTGGCTACGTAGCGTGATGTCAATAACACTGTGTTTTTAAAAATCTACCCAGCCACTCCACGTCTCAAACAGATTCCGGGAGGAGAAAAATTAGTACTTCTTTTGTCTGATAAATAATGGCCAGTGTTTGCCCTTCTGTCTGGAAGCAATGTAGGAGCACTGCTGTCAGGGTTTTACGGTGATATATAACAGGATGTTATTGAGTGATAATATTGCGCCAGTGCTATGTTGTGATAAATCCGTTCCTACTCGTACTATTACATGAAGGACGTTAGACAGGAACAGCTTTAAGACATTCTTTTAATAGCGGAAGGCGTACCGTTAGGACTGGGGCCATCCAGGGATGTATTTTTTACACAGCAGATTTGATGGGGAGATTATATGCGCCGCCTTACGAACAAGTTTGCCATGACGTGTCGCCTTTCTTAAAAAAAAGATTACAGTTATAAATTTTTAGAAGCTGGCAGGTTGTCCATTTATTGAACTTTTGTAGATGAGAAATTACTGAAAATTCCTTCTATATTCCTGTAGGAGAGTTATCAACTCAAATTTTAGAGAAGCTACTCAGAACAACTTTGAATAAAAGTTTGTAATTTTGTGATATCAAACAGTTATTTTCGAAAAATTGTACTAATTTTGTGAACATTTTTTAGCCATTGGTGCAAAATTTGCCATTCCGTTCAACACATTCCGATTTGAGATGTAATAATTACGAACATGCATGAAAATGTCGAAACATGAATTATTGACTTGCTGCAGTATCACCTAGGAAGAATAATGTATGAAACTGGTTCGTTTGGAGTTTCCCCGTGAGTAACTATTGCGTGTAGATTCTTACATCACTGACAGCTTTACGGCTGTCTGTTTGCTAGTCTCCTGTCGTCGTCACTGGACGTGAGCCGAGAACCGAATAAAGTGCACGTTGCACCGTCCACACAGCAAGACGTGACGTTTTAAATCGCCTGAAAGATTCCGCGGCTCAGGCTCAATCAGGATTCAGAATAAACGGAAGTTCTGAGATGAACATAATAACCTATAGAACGCCGATACTTAACATAGCACGATAGTTAGCCTGAAGATACAAATCAATTAATAGGTTATCATTTCCGTAAACTCCATCTCATTTGATATTGTCGTGTCTAAATAGTCGAAGAGTGGATCCCCAGAACCAGAAATTTCTAAAACTTGATATACGGTGAGATGTTAATTTCTTTTGATAATGCAGTGTCAAATTTGTATTCTTTGCTGTTTTTTAAACACTACAGGATTACCACTGTTTTATCAAATGATCCTCCTCTCTGTCCTCACATTTTCCCTTCTCACGATTCGGTGATTACACTGATTATACTCTCATAATGAGTGCAACCAAACTAAGGTACTTGTGTTACGCTTAAGCGTTCTCGTATGTTCCTGGATGTACAGGTGTTAATTTGACGCGTAATATGAACCTAAAATAACCTATATTGTCCCGATAGTTCTTAGGACTTTCTTATTCTTTACGTTATAGAGTTTGGATAATTTAGCAGACGAGGCAACCATGTTGTATTGCCATTTCATTATGACATACTGATGAAGAGATTGCTTAATATTTTAGCGTTTTTGAAAATTTAGACACCCAGAAAGTTTAGCCGGGATGAAAAGAATCCAATTTTGGGGACGTATAGCACAGTGGAATTAAGAT
This sequence comes from Schistocerca piceifrons, assembly GCF_021461385.2. Lineage (NCBI taxonomy): Eukaryota > Metazoa > Arthropoda > Insecta > Orthoptera > Acrididae > Schistocerca > Schistocerca piceifrons. The sequence continues at coordinate 416,450,093 of NC_060149.1, read as the reverse complement.
TGCAGTGAGATGGCATGCACCTATCACCAGCAGCAACCTTTCTTGTGCGGGTAAAGTTTGGTCTCAACAGACAGGAATCATCAAACAGTGGAAAAATGTTAGCAACATATCGTTATTTCTCGTGGCCTTCAAAGGGAACAGTATCAGAATATGAGTGAGTTCGAGCGATGGCGGGAGATCAGTCTCCCGGAAATGGGTAATACCAAGTGTTATGAGCGCATCATGTCGGAACTAAGTGACTTCGAACATGGGCAAATTGTTGGCTCTCGTATGGTGGGTGCTTCCATAACCAAGGTATCCGAAGCGTTTTGTGTTCTGAGAGGCGCCGTATCGATGATTTATGCCGCATACGGGGAAAACAGAAGAACACCATCAGCTGAGTCACGAAGTGGACGAAAGTGTGTGTTGAGTGGTCGTGGCAGACGGTCATTGAAGAGCATTGTGATGAAAATAAGAGGACGACAGTAGCAAAGGTCATAGCAGAACAGAATATCGTAGTCACGAACTCTGCAAGCAGAAAAGAGCACGGAGGGAGCTACTTAAGCTGGGAATTTGCGGAGAGAGTTGGAATTCCAAAACCATGCATCAGCGACACAAATCCCCGGAACAGAAAAATGTGGCACCAGAGCAATAAAAGCTGGACTATGGAGGAATGGAAGAAAGCCATTTGGTCGTATGAGTCTCATTGCACACTGTTTCTAAGTTGTAGCCAAGTTTACGTCCCAAGAGTGAAACACGACGGGATTCGGTGATGGTTTGGGCAGACATATCGTGATATTCCATGGAGCCCGTGGTTACTCTGCAAGGCCAAATTACTGCCAAGGAATGACTATTTCGGCTGGTCCGGTCCATTCCGTAGTACAATATTCGATCCCCAATAGTGATGCTATGTTCCAAGATGACAGCCCATGTTTACAGAGCTCGCGTTGTTCAGGACTGGTGTAGTGAGCACGAGGATGAATTATCATCTTCCCTGACCACCACAGACACCAGATCTCAATATCACTGAGCCTTTGTGGTCTACTTTGGAGAGAACTGTGCGTGGCATTTATCCACATTCGTAATCATTACCTGACCTTGCCACTCTTTTGCAGGAAGAATGGTATAAAATACCATCGAACACCATTCAGGACCATTATTTACCCACTCTGAGGCGGCAGGAAGTTGTTTTGAATGCCCATAGTTTTCCTGCACTGTGTTGGGCATGGTAAGGTAATGTTTTTTAATGTTTACATATTATCGTCGATCCCTTTTATCTGCGGGCGTGGTTGGTCAACAAATAACACATCACAAGTCTTCCAGTAAGCCACGCTGATGCTTTTTGGTCTCGCATAAAGACAATATAAAGATGGATTCATGATGAACACTTCCAGCCGCACTTTGATTCCATACCATGACTTTCGGACCGAGTGCAGTGGCGCAGTGGTTAGCACATTGGACTCGCATTAGTGAGGACGACGGCTCAAACCCACGTCCGGCCATCCCGATGTAGGTTTTCCGTGATATACCTAAAATCGCTTCAGGCAAATGCCGGGATGGTTCCTTTGAAAAGGCACGGCTGACTTCCTTCCCCATCCTTTCCCAATCCAAAGGGAACGATGACCTCGCTGTTTGGTCCCCTGCCCCCGAATTAACCAACCAATCATTCTTCAACATTTCGTATAAATTGACATTCTGTGTACGAAAAAGAATCGTTTACATGATATACAGTTTTTTATTTTACACACAAACATATAATTTGGTACCAGTCATGACTGGTTCCTGCCATACGTCGACCAGCTTCAGATTCTACAACAGAAGAAATCTTCAGTAAGGACTAAAAGGCTGTGAATTTTTTGCTATTTCTATTTTTAACTAATATAAAATTAAAGCTCAGAACACACGAGGTTTATATTTGTACGTTATAAGCGGTATTTGATGATCAAAGCGTGGTCATGCTAAATATAACAAACATAAAGGAACCAGGGAATACATGTAAAAAAAGTTACAGTGAAACTGATTGTTACAAATTTTCTTAGATTCCATTCCACATGTCGTAAAAGAAATAAAACCTATTTAGAAATAGAGCGTGGTCGGAAATGGTTATGATTGGCACCATGTTATGTGACTGTACCTAAAATAAAAAAGTTAATGTTAATCTTTTCTTTTATTTACTATTAATGAAAATATCGTCTTAAATCTTAGCTCATCGAAAATGAAATGATGGAATGCCGTAACATTTTCTCCACCGGAAGGTGTTCTCGGAGGTTGCGTTGGCTGGTTTTAAAGTGTGTGTTTCTGTCGTGTGATTTCCACACATGTACATACGCCTTTCGTATGTTTTCGCAGAGTGAGAACTTCATTTAGTAACATATAAAGAATTAGCCGACTCTAGATGTGCTATAGGCCTGTACACATCCACTGTATACGATTCCATTGCATACTTTTCGAACAAGAAGTGACAATATACTTTCGTCTTAAAATGGCCGAGTTTTGAGTAAGCTGTCATTTCATTACATGTTCTGGAAACAAGGAAAATATCCTTCATCCTAAGAGACACAAGTGGTGTATAGAATATATAGCACTGTCACGACGCCCTTTCAAAATTGTTATGTTATCTTACCATTATGAAGTAGCGAGAAAATTTGCCATTGTACAGACTATTGTGATAAATTTAACAACGAGAAATTTCATCTCGAAAGGTACCTCTTACGAAGTCACTAGTATGAAAATATCGTAACATTTTAACGCAATTCAACAGAAATGTAACGCGTTTTTCTATTCAATATAAAGTAAATGTGTAAACTTACTAGTAGTAACTTGCTTACTTCTATATATTTCTTCAAGCACGAGACAGCATGGAATTTGGTATATTGCCAACATATGATTTCTTGCTCTGCGACTGGTTTAAATTATGATCGTTCGAATAAGGGCTTTAAAAACACATAAAGTTACATTAACCAGTCTGTAATTAGCTCCAGTAGGTAAGACGTCACATTGGGCTAGTTGGTGTATCGAAAACTGTGGCTTACCCGAGGAAACAATTTGTTGTTAGTAATAAATTGATCTGAGCGCCACGATTTACGTCTGTTTTCGTTTTCAACTAAAATAGTTACTGATTTCAACGTAGGGGTTCGACGCAAGAGCTCTTGCACTCAGTTATATAAAACTTTTGGTATTACTAACAAATCATATAGAGATAAAATATTTTCCATATGGAGAATAAAAAGTAACAAAAAAATAAAAATCCACAACACGAGAAAGCAAAGCTGCAGTTCTGGACACAGATATATGTCCTATAGCTTGACTGCTTTGTAGTTTTTAGAATGAATTGTCACTCTGGAGTGGATTGTGCACGGATTTGAAACCTCCTAGCAGATTAAAACTATGTGCCAGACCGCGACTCGAAGCCGAAACCATCGCCTTCCTCGGGCAACTTTTCTACCGAATGAACTATCCTGCACGACTCAAGACTCCCCCCTTTCCTCCTCCTCCACACCATTAGTTTTACTTCCGTCAGTACCTCTCTCCTAGGCGCCGAATTTAACTTCACAAAAGTTCTCCTGCATACCTTTCTGCACTAGCTCTCCTGGAAGAAAAAATCTTTCACGAAGTATGAAATCAGCACACACTCCGCTTCACAATGAAAAATCATTCTGGACATAATCCCCTAGGCTGTGTCTAAGCTATTCTTCCGAAACATCCTTTCTTCCAGCATACCTAGTCCCGCAAGGTATGCAGGAAAGCTTCTGTGAAGTCTGGAAGGTAGGAGATGGGGTACTGGCGTAAGTAAGGCTGTGAAAGCGGGTCATGGGTCGTACCTGGATAACTCAGTCGTTTAGTTCGTAGTTGCCTACAAAAAAAATATACTTTACAAGTATTCTAACATTCAATTATTAGACAACATGCTTCATTATTATAATTATTATTGTTATTATTATTATGGAGGAGTATTGTTGTTTACAATGCCATATGTCTTCATACATAAATACAAGATATTTAGAGTATTGTTCATCAGCCTCGTTTTGCATACCACTCACGTGTAAACATTATAAACTTTGGACGTTAATGCCTGTGTCAATCAAGTGTGGATAGTTGACAATTTTTTTGTCTGACTAGTAACATAGTTTGTTGTAAAAGCTTTGAGATATGGAGCGAAACTTGTATGAAACTGTTTTAATTTTCAAATTATGATGGGTTGTTAAATTTCTAAGAAATTTAAAATTATGTACAGTGCTTTGCTTCGGACAATCTGAAGCGTGTAGGTGCCACGTAGCCCCATGATGGCCGGTATACAGTTTTTGTGTTTGTATAATCGATTTGTAATATAAGAAACTGTCTTTTAGGCTTAATATTTTGTTTCAAGGAGTATAAGGGAGATACCGCACACTTTGCGTAAGTCACAGTTCTTGCGATGTGTTTCTTAAAGCCTTGGCGTATTCCAAGCTATCTGCCGAACACGGGTGAACCGGGCGTTTTTCTTTATCAGCTGCTTGTAGAACACCAGGGAATGCTTTCCCGTCGTACCTTCTCTTTTTACCTGTTGTCCATAGTATGAACAACGCATTAGAGACTTACTTTAGATGCCTAAAGATGGGCAGGTGCGAGGGACGGATCGGTTATGCTGTTCTCGAAGAAACCATTATTGCACTCCTCAAAACCGTCGTACGGTTTTATCACATTAGCGGGAAGTTGTTTAAATTTGGCTCTTACCGGTAAGAAGAAACTTAGATTTTCTTTCTTATTGCGTTTATATTTGATAAACTTCTTCCTGATTACAGCGATAAAGATGAAAGCAGAAGGCTTAATAGTCCTTCCTATTTCATGTGTGTGTAATATCATACGCTAAAACGTTACGTCACATGAAGTGTTTCCGATCTGAGGTGGAACTTGCCTTTCCTTATTCTGCCAGTCCAAACGATCGAGAGAAAAATGCTGCAGCAGCCGCGATTGGAGATCGGAGCTACAAGGCCACGGTTGGCGTTCCATTGAGCCATTCTCCGGCAGCTTGCGATGGCCTTCGATGTGGGGAAGGTGAAGGCCAGTGGCTGCACCAGGCGACAGCGAGCCTTACCCGTCTCGCACGTGGCAGCTCATGCCAATATGTCGATCAGTCTTATAACGCGCCTTACTTAATATCGTAAACGCACAATGAAATCCTCTAAACAAACAATAAACGAGGCGATTAACTGTCATAGCGATTTTCTTCACGCTGAACCGTGCAAGAAGCGTCACTAGGCACATACAGAAAGAGTCATTAGAAGTCAAAATAACCTAATCGGCATTATTATACAAAAGTGTCCCTGATGATTTTTCCAAATCAAGAAATTTACTTTCCAATTATAATACTTGATATTCTCTATCCTACTACTGATCTAAGAGTGTGTAGCTACAAGCTAGTTTTGAAAATTAAGTGCTACGAATTAAGAGAAGAGGACGAAGAAGTCCGGAAAGACGAATATGGCGATACGCGCAACATGAAGGCGCTAGCCCATAACCTGAAGCATAGATATTCGTGAAGATGATGTTAAAGACGTCAGAAAATGCGGAATCAGTACATTAATGTAAAAGAGATTTTCTAATTTTTACTGTGAAGACGATATTTGCTCTGGGCTGTGGAGTGAAACACATATAAATTAAAACGTATGACAACTGTTACAAACATCCATGCAAATTCGGAACAAATAAAGAATCATATGGCGTGTAATTGTCCAAGTGGATGAAGTCATGTTTGTAAAAACTGCACTATTAGACGGAAATAACTGAAACAGAAATTTGTGATAACCTCAACTAATAATGAAAACACTAAAAACTTGTATATTAGTTATGTGTGAAACTATCACCAAGTAAGCTGACGAATGAAAGAAACATAATCTTCGGGTGACTGTGTGAAACGCAGATAAGTTATTACTCATGGAAGTACAAATCGGAGTGCACAGTATAAGAAGAGGACGAGTTTATTAAGAAAAGACAAAGATATAGTTTCCCTCTGTATTGAAATAAAATTTAACAAGTACTTGATATATTACTGAGGTGTTACCTATCAAACTAATTCAGTGTGGACCCTCCATTACATGTAAATAACTGGTCATAAGCGAAATAGCCAAGTAATGTTATCAAAAACTTGTTCGATCAGTACTTTTTCTCTTGCAAATAGAGGTCAGATACATTGGTTGTCAAATAAGAGTAATCTAAAGTTCGCTACAACAACGCACGCAAAGGACGCAAAGACGGAATAGTTTTAGGTAAATATCTGTAACCTTCTTTTGCGGAGGGTAGTAGAAAGTAGTGACCCTGCAATGTCCTGTGTTTGATAGCTGCGTTCTCATTATCACTTTTAGGATGCGTTACGTATGACCCTGGGAAGTGCACGTCTGAACATGCTATTCATCGCAGTATTATTTCTCTGAGGGTTAAGTAAGGCCCTTTCAAATCCACTGTTACAAATTGGTACAAAAATTTACGTCACTATTTGTCAGATAAAACATATAATTCAATTATTTCTGATTCTTCCTTGATTACACTTTATTTTATTGCAAATACGAATTTACAGTATAATTTTTTGCATACAGATGTAGAATGTAAAGTAAATGACGGAGTGATTAGGGAATACTTACCACATAAATTAAAGCTCATAACTGAGTGTAAGTAAAATGTCCAAAGGTATGATTACCGGATAAGTCGTAGCATAAGTAATACCACCGGCAGAACGCACTGAAGACCTATTAAAATTATCTATTGAATTTCAAAATGAAACAGAGAGGCGTTTTTCACAGTCAGTTTTCCAAAAGTTCGATACTAAAGTGTCAGAAAAGCTCAGTCATGCAAGGCACGAAAGCACAACTAAGATTGTAGAAAGTACTACACAGTGGGAGTACTTTCAAATATAGAATACTGTACGCCGACGAATACAATACTGCCTCACCCTTGGGGAAAGTGACAGGACACGGCGCAAGTTCGCATTCGTCAAAACGGACGTCATTTCCGGGACTAAGGTGAGGTTGAGGCCCATAGAAGGTTGACGTTTATACGTGCTACAGAGGTACAGTATCACAAAAATGAGTAATTAGTTATTTCAGTGAAATAAGAGAAGGAACTTTTCATTAGAAAGCTACACAGCAAAATTATGTGACAGGTATCCTTGAAAAACGGAATATGCCGAACGTATAAAATTACGAAGACAGATTTGCGATTCTGGATAAGCTTCATACGGCTATATTTGTTGAAGTATGCACAGGAAGGAAATTGTGTTAATTACGACACACTACGTGAATACTTTACCGGATTCGGATACCTAATATAGATTTCTTTCTTTCTTTTTTTTTTTAAAAAAAAAAAAGCGTTGATCGGGAATGTCCAACTGGTTTTCGAATTTCTCATCTGCTTCCAGTCGCAACGTAACTCGCCCAAGTATGTAGGCCGGACCTGAGCTGAATACGAACCTTGCATTTGGCTTTAATCTGTCAGGAACACACAGGTAAAAAGTGAAGGATTCCTTCTGGAAAGTGATGTTTTGTTTGCAAAAGTAGGTTTTACTTTCACAGACCGTATGCTAATGCTACATCTTCGGTGAAACAATGTGATAGGTAGTCTTACTGTGTGTACCTTGACAGTAATGGTAACTTCCACGCTAAAGTATGTGGGCCCGACCTGAGTTGAATACGAACTTTGTATTTGGTTTTAATCTGTCAAGAACATAGAGGTAAAAAGTGAAGGATTCATTCTGGAAAGTGAGGTTTTGTTTGCAAAGTATATTTTACTTCCACAGACCGGATGCTAATGCTACATGAGCGGAGAAACAATGTGGCAGATAGTCTCATTATGTGCGTCTTGATGGTAATGATAACTTCAGTGCGGATGCACCGTATGTCTGACCGTGCTTGTTGCTGCGAGCAACGAAGATAATGGACAGTGGACGCTACGTGTGGAGTGTGCGACAAAGATAGAGCCTGAGTTGGAAGGGAAGCGTGCCCGGGTAGCCGAAGCGCTAAGTCTAAAGTTCGTGTAATGCGTGAAATATAGGTTCGAGTCCCGCTCCGCTATAAATTTTCACTAATTCAGTGCCCAATTGCGACTGAGCTCTGTATTTTTCTTAAAATCAAATGTTAGTAGTTAAACAGTGGTAATGACAGTCGAGAGACTTCTTCATAAATAAAGTCTGTTTGCTGGGCAGGAAATCAAACTCGTTACCTTATATTTCGCAAGCAATGCGCCTAATGTAGTTTACCTTCGTCACCCCTTCTAACGGGCCACAGTTGCCTAATACTTAATAAGTAATAACGGTATAGTACTATTTTTAGACCGTTATTAACACCATTGAACTTATTTCTCTTACATACATGGTTTTTTCTTCTCCCAAAATTCTCCGTCTACGCATCGTGATTTTTCTTACGTTCTTTTGTCCATATTCTTTTAGATATAACACTGGATTTAGCTTTAAACTGATGCTTTTCAGATAAAGTTTTGAATGCAGCTCTGTCTTGTATAATTTCGCTTGTCATGCTTATTTCCTGAAGATCTTTCCAATATCAAGTGTCCAATCTGTTTATAACTTTCATTGGGAGGCCAAATTATAGGATCCTTTTGGTCACTCTATAACCGTTCCTTTCGCGAACGTAGCCATAAGATTTAAATCTTATTTTCCTGGTTTTTCTTTGATATAACTCGTTAGACTTCATCTACATCTACATCTGTATCTATATGATTGCTCCGCAAGTCACAGTTAAGTGCCTGACAGAGGGTTCATCGAACCCCCTTCAGGCTATTTCTCTTCCGTTACACTCTCGAACGGCGTGCTCCTATTTCCCTTACTTTATCATGATGATCATTTCACCCTATGTCGGTGGGCGCCAACAGAATATTTTCGCAATCGGAGAAGAAAGTTGGTGATTGTAATTTCTCAAGAAAATCCTGCAGCAACGAAAAACACCATTGTTTTAATGATTGCTACCCCAGTTCACGTCATGTCCGTAGCACTCTCTTCCCTGTTTCGCGATAATGCAAAACGAGCTGCCTTTCTTTAAGTGTTTCGATGTCCTGCATCAGTTCCATCTGATGCGGATTCCATATCACACAGCAGCGCTCCAGAAGAGGGCGGACGAGCGTCGTGTAAGCAGTCTCTTTAATAGCCCTATAGCACTTTCTAAGCCTTCTGCCAAGAAATCGAATTCTTTGGTTTGCTTTCCCCACAACATCATGTATGTGATCGTTCGAGTTCAAGATATTCGTAACTGTAATCCCTAAATATTCAGTTGAATTTACAGTCTTTAGATTTGTGTTGTTTGTTGTGTAACCGAAATTTAGAGGATGACTTCACACTTTTCATTATTTTAGAGTCAACTGCCACTTTCGCACATCTTGTCTAAATCACTTTGCAATTGGTTTTGATCATCTGATGACTTTACAAGATGGCAAATAACAGCACCTTCAGCAAAAAACTGAGAGGGCTGCTCAGTTTCTCTCCTATGTCGTTTACTGTATGTAGATCACGAACAACAGAGGGCCTTCAACACTTCCTTGGGGAACGCCAGATATTAATTCTGTTTTACTCGGTGACTTCCCGTCAATTACTTCGAACTGTGACCTTTCTGAGAGGAAATCACGAATCCAGTCGCACAAGTGAGGCGATACTTCATAGGCAAGCACCATCCAGATTCCCTCAATATAATCCAGATCAAACATTTTCCTTAGTAGTTCCCGTTCTTATTTTTCTATGTCTATAGCTAATGATCTGTCTTCAATTATTACAGTCTCCGATGCATAAATCGTTCGGGTTTAACTGCTGTGATGTAATTCTTTAATTTTGAATTACGAGATACCGATTTTTTATTGTCTCTTTTCTGTGTATTTCTGTAAACTTTTTAAAATTTAATGATTATCTCTTTATTTGTTTCAAGATTTAATCCAGTGGCTGGATGATTTCTCCTAGGTATATGAAAAAGGATGCTTGAGATATTCTGCCAAACTGTCTCGATGATGATGAAGTTTGGTTTGTGGGGCGCTCAACTGCGCTATCATCAACGCTCGTAGAAAGTCCCAATTTTCACACAGCCCAATTTTTACACATTCCAATCTAACCACTGTCAAGGATGATGATAATGAGGATCATGATGATGATGAATTGATGAGGACAACACAAACACCCAGTCCCCGGGCAGAGAAAATCCCCAACCCAGCTGGGGATCGAACCCGGGACGCCAAACTGTCTCGAGGAGTACCTTCCATATACGGTTTTTTTTTTTCGAAAAATTCTTGCAGTCCACTTTTAGCTACTATTTCAAGGGAGTTAATCGGTTCTTTTCTGTTGTTTGAAAGGATCACTAAATCGTCTGCGTAAGCCAAACATAGTAAATGAATTTTAGTTTCACCTCGTCTGCCAAAACTTCCAAGAATCTGCAAGTCAGATAAACATATTATCTAAAAAACATTTGTCCAAAAATTAGAAAAGGTTCTGTGTTATGCTGTTGTTTTAAGAACTGTAATAATGAAAAACTTTCATAGATTTGGTAGCCGGCTGGTGTGGCCGAACGGTTCTAGGCGCTTCAGTCTGGAACTGTGCGACCGCTACGGTCGCAGGTTCGAATCCTGCCTCGGACACGGATGTGTGTGATGTCCTTAGGTTAGTTAGGTTTAAGTAGTTCTAAGTTCTAGGGGACTGATGACCTCAGATGTTAAGTCCCATAGTGCTCAGAGCCATTTGAATCTTTTTTTTCATAGATTTGGCAGCTTCTTAATTTATACGGAACAAAATCGAAGTGTGCACTCACCATTATCAGTGTCTCTCAGTCTTAAGAACTCAGGTCCCCAAGCTATGATTGTGTGAGCAGATATATTGGGGGAATGTTATATTTTCTGTCGTTCGCACCTACGTTTGGGGAAAGTCAGTCTTCCTGCTATTTCTCATTGATGGCGCATCTTTCCCCTTCTGTCCTGCCGTCGCTCAACTTCATGACTCCACCTGTGGAGTCAGGAACCATGCCATATTGGTTTTTGGCATCATGTATGATCAGCCAGCGAATGGGTTTCTTTTCCTGGCAGGAATGTTTTCTAAGGGCAATCGGGTCGCAAGCCAGTCCGCGACTGCTAGCACTCAGAAATGCAACTGAATAGTATGTCGTGTTAACATACTTGCCCTTTCCGAAGCTCTTAGTTTCCACGATAAAGTGTCCTTCTAAAGTTGCTGCAAAATTAGGAAATTAGTATACAGGGTGTTCGCAATTAAAGTTCCAGTTTCAAAACGCTGTAGATAGAGAACCATTGTTCGGAACGACAACAGATTTGAACAGCATATTATTGACGCAGGGGGAAACGTCATGGGGAAAAAATAATGAAAATTTTGCAAATAGCTAACACTGTACAAATAGATGGCACGAATCCGAGTCAACACAGAAGGGGAATAGGAGTCCGCAGATTTAAACTGGGTGCCAACACTCTGCCCGCTTACGCACTAGGCCGCGATTTGCGGCTGCACTTTTACCGCGTGGCGCATGCGAAGACCGTGGCGCCGTTCTCTGGCAGACGGCACTGGATGTCGCAGTGCTCTATGATTCGTCTACAATTATGTTATATACCCACCCCTTGGTGCCTGCGCTTTTCCAGTGGGCCAGCGTATATATTGGAGATTTACAGCCGGCCGGTGTGGCCGAACGGTTCTAGGCGCTTCAGTCTGGAACCGCGTGACCGCTCCGGTCGCAGGTTCGAATCCTGCCTCGGGCATGGATGTGTGTGATGTCCTTAGGTTAGTTAGGTTTAAGTAGTTCTAAGTTCTAGGGGACTGCTGACCTCAGATGTTAAGTCCCATAGTGCTCAGAGCCATTTGAACCATTTTTTACATACATAAACACTCCCATCACCGCACAAGACATCAAATTCGTCCTCCGCTCCAAACGCAACACCGCCCCCAGTCACGACGGTGTCACCTACCGCCACCTCAAGGGATTCCCTCCTCCCCCCCCCTCTCCCTCCTTTCTGGCTGCCCTTGCTACCCTGTACAACCACTTCCTCTCCACTGGCTTTTACCCTGACCTGTGAAAGACTTCCCACGTCATGCTGTTCCCTAAACCCAACAAACCCCCTCTTCCTATCGTCCCATCTGCCTCACCTCCAAGTTCAGTAAGATCTTCGAGTCCATCTTCTCCCACTGTATTCATCACAACCTTAACCAGCACCACCTCCTTCTCCTTACCCAGTGTGGCTTCCAGCCCTCCTTCTAAGCTGATGACCAGCTCCTTAACCTTACCACTCTTCTTTTCCTCCAACTTAATTCCTCCTCTGCTGTCTTTGTTTCCCTCGAACTCTAGAATGGCCACGAACATGTCTGCCATCTCAGGCTCCTCTATGAACACCAGACCTATGCTCTCCCCATCAATTTCGTCTGTCTCGTTGCTTCCTTCCTCTCCCATCGTCACTCCTATGTCACTATCCACAATATCAGCTCCTGTACTTTCTATCCCACTGCCAGCATGCCCCAGGGCTCCGTCCTTTCCCCTCTCTTCTATCTCCTGTAGACTGCTGATATGCCCAAAACTCTTTCCTCCAATTTGCTGGCCTTTTATCCTATCTTTCAACAGCCTCAATGCACTCTTCAAACCCAACTCGACGAGTTCACCTCCTGGTGCAACCAGTGGCTCCTTCTTGTCAACCCTTCCAAGAACCAGGCAATCATCATACGTCGTACCACCCACTCCTTCTCGTTCCACGATTTTTACCTCACCATTTATGGTCGTCCTATCCACCTCTCTCCTACCCTTAAATACCTTGACCTCACCCTTGATTGTCACCCACCCTGGACTCCCAAATCCTTACGATCCAACACAAAACCCACAAGACCCCGCCTCCTGAAACTCCTGTCTGGCCGGACATTGGGACTGCATCCTTCCACCATCCTTCAGATCTACAAATCCTTGATATGCTCCATCCTTTGTTGTGCAAGCATCACTTGGATTTCTGCTCCTCCAAGATTTTATGAAGCACTCAAAATCCTAGAACGCCATGGCCTTTGCCTTGCCTTCTGTATCCCCCTTCTGTCCCCCACACAGATCCTCTGCGACGTCATCCCCTGCCCCCATCTTCTTCTTTTCCTTGAACACATCCGCACCCACATCCTGCACATCGTCTGCCAACTTGATTTCACCCCCCCACCCCCCAACACCTGGTGTCTTCTAATCTCTCTACCTCAGTCCCCAGTCCGTTGCCACACCTTTACTGATGTGTCCCTCCCTCTGTCCATCTCCACACCCTCCATCTCCTTTGCCAACGAAACTTCCAGCACCTATCCCTCCCAGATGACGATCTTCACTCTGATCTCTTTCCCTCCTACTAACTCTAACTCCACCTTCCCCTTCCTACCTGTCAGAACTACCTCCCCCCTCCTATTCCCTTCCCTTGAGTGGTTTTCCTCCCTCCTACACCCCAATCCCTTTCCCATGCCCCCCACCTGTGTCTCTGCACTCCCTCCCAACTTGCCTTTCATCTCCCACCCTGCCTGTCTCCTGCCTCTTGGTGCGTCTGCCGACCACCCTTTTTTCTTTTCCTCCCACCCCCTCGAACCCCATCCCCTGCTGCACCTTCCTCTCCCCTCTTTTTCCCTCCTCTCAGGCCTCCCAGCAGATCCCTCCCAGCAGTTTTTATTCTTCGTGTGTACTCTGTGGCTTACACTGGTTTTTTTAAGTGTCTCTCCTTCTGTTTGTTTTTATACTGCAGCCAACTTTTAACTGGTGTGTGTGACTCCAGCGTAATTTATGTGCCCCACAAATCGCCAGCCGTGTTCTTTTAACTTTATATCGACTTTTCAACAGTCCCCCAATGAACATCTTCATCTCAGTGCATTTTTTAACTTCCGTTCTCTCCATCTATTATGTTTTTATATCCCCCTTCTTTCCACCTTTTTTATTTATGGTTTCCTCTTTTTAGTTTTTGTAATGCCACTTGGCTGAAGAGCGGTGGATTGTGCCGCTGCTAGCCGTGCACTGCCCATATAGGGCAGGGAAATGAAATCACAATAAAAAAAAGCTATGCGTCAATAATCACCTGAAGGTGACTAGCAGCTATCTCGTTGAAATACAGTGTAGCTTACACAACACCATACCATGTGATGCCCGTGAACCAATGAAGCAGTTATTACATTGGGCAAGTCTCAAACAGGGATTCTAGAACTTCCAAAATGCCTTTGCAGTAACCATTTCACTGGCTGTGCAATGTGCAGAGGAGTGCCGTCGTGTATAAAAATGACCTACCCACACATCTACGCTGTTGAAGGGTTGGTATGACGTTGGTGGAGAAAAGATCCTCATAGCATTTACCAGTGCTGGTGTAGACAACAGGATCCACAGGGTTCATCTCGAAAATATTCGGACCTACGATAAACAATGCTGACAACCCACACCACACTGTTATCTTTGCAGAATGAAGTGGTACCTGCTGATGTGCATGCGGATTTCTTGTTGCACATATTATCTAGTTCTGTGTATGGAAATGGACTTCACCTGTCCACAGAATGTTCTATGGGAATTCCGGCGTGCAAGAAATTCGAGTGAACGTTCGTCTTGCTCGCAGGTCAGCAGGAAGCAACTCTTGAATGTTTGTCATTTTGTATCTATAACAATGTCGGACATTTTGTAGGATTTTATGCACTGTGCTCACAGGCATGTCCAACGTTTGGGCAGTTTCCCCTGCACTGCATGTTTTCACACAACTGGTCTACTCCTCGTGCAGTGCTGTGGCCACATCTTCGACAGACTTCAGATCGACTGCTATCCTCCCTCTACTACATTGCACTTCAAAAGAATTTGTCTTTTCGAATTTTGTAATGAGTCTCTCAGATAGCACACGTCGAACCAATGTCTTTTTTCATAGCCTTGAATGTTCAGAACTTCTGCAGGGCTACTGGTGCACAATCACCATTCTTGTAAAAGAGCTTTACCAGCAACGCGCGATCCTGCGTGGAGACAGTCATGTTGGGTGTATGGCGCATGTCTGTTTGGATGCAGCGCCATCCATTGGTCAAATTTTCGATAATTATTTCCGATGATGTTTCCCCTGCGTCAGTGATACGCTGTTCAAATTTGGCGTCCTTATGAGCAGTGATCCTCTGGAACTTTAATTATGGACTTCCAGTATGTAAAAATATAAACGTATATAGTACAATGAAAAATGTTGTTTTGGACGATCATGACCCCACGACATCCCCCACCCCAGTTTTGATACATGCCTGCATCTGAACTATACATGAAGGCCTCCAAGCCCACCTCCCAACATATCCCACGAAAATTAACGGCAGAGCGGAACATATGCGGTTCAGTATATTAACATGACCATCGCCTATGTCAGACGTCTACGTGCAATAATCCCTCATAGATGGCAGATGGTAGCACTAACATTGGAGGGTATATAAAGCATGTTGGGCAGATGCGGAAAATAGTGGGGTCGTTGTTCCGATGCGAAAGCAGAGCGGTTTATCTGACGTCCAAAAGGGCATGACCGTTGGCTTTGGGGCCAGAGGTGGAAGCATTTCCGAAACAGCTATGTTTGTGAACTATTTGCGTATCCCCGTGGTTAAAAAACACCCTGCATGGAAAAATTTCGGTATCCAAAACTGGCACTGAGAAAACTGCGGTGCACCGCTGGTCCTGGGTGATGGGTGTGAATGATGCTTGCAGAGATGTTTACAGGCGAACAGACGTGGACTGTTGAGCAACTGTCTGCTAAAATGAGCCAAGAGGCTACCAACAAGTGTCTCCTCAACGACCGTTCAGCGAACATTTTGCCTAGGGGCCTCCATAAGCACCTGCTTCATGCCCGACGCTGGCTGCTGTTCATCGACGACGAAGGCTGGAATTTGCACGTCAGTACAGCAACTGGGCGTCCACTCAGCGGCAACAGGTGGTATTTTCAGAATGAAAATACCAATAAATTTTCATATTCTCTGTACATTTCTGGACAGATAAAGACTTCGTAAGGTGCGAGACCTATACACCGACGAGTTTTCTTAAAATTTTTCCTATTGCGTAGACGTATTCCAAAATTCCGGACATTCACAAATAAATCATTATTGACTTTTCTATAAGGATATCAGTTTTAGCTTACAGATATGACAAACAATTTCCATGCTCAAGTTGGAGTCATATAAACTGATTTGCACTTAACGACTCACAACTTAAAACGAAATAAAATTAATATGCTTAAAGAGGTGCGTTTAATAACTTAGTCGTTCCTAATTTCTAAGACTTGTTGGCGTGCTGACTCTAAACAGCGCATTAGGATGTTAAATTTGTGAAACTTGAATGAACTATCAGCTACCTGTGAGCTGTATCATTATCAGTTTTAAACATAAGAATGAGACACTTCAGTCTTGTAGTTACTTGTTACAAGGTTTCTAGCGTATTCATGTAACGAAATGAGACCACTTCGAAATTTTGCAACTTTATTTCAGTAACATGCTGTTACGATTCTGCGCGCTCAGGTACTGCTCCCCGACCTGCAACGCATTCAAAAGTTTCGATCGTATACTTTAAAATAGGTACGTTTCAACTATTGACTCCGATTACAACTCAAACACTGTTTACTCTGGCTTTATGTCAAGTAACGTTTTCCGCTCCAGTGAAGATCTAATTCATTCTTTTACAGCTATTAGGAAAACAGCAAATACGATGGTGACATAAAGGTGTTTTAGTCAACACTTATTTCTTCCTTACTTGACGGAAAATTTTTAATGACGAAGTGTTTTTTTCTTCAAAGATCATACTGTTTATGTGATCTTTTTAGTGATAAGAATTCGCAGCTGTCACTTTGGACAGCGTTGTGCTGCCTGAGATTCGAGAGGCTCGGATATTACACAGCCGGGCCAAGCTATATGGTAGTACTCTGCTTCTGAAAGGACCATAAGATCTGTTGTTGCCGCGCGGAGTGGCCACGCGTTTTGATGCGCTATGTCACGGATTTTTTGGAAATTTGGAAATTTGCGGTAAGTTCCTGTGGGACCAAACTGCTGAGATCATCGGTCCCTAGGCTTACACACCACTTAATCTAACTCAGACTAACTTACGCGAAGGACAACACACACACCCATGCCCGAGGGAGGATTCAAACTTCCAACGGTTGGAGCCGCGCTAACCATGCAAGACGCCCTACACCGCGCGGCTAAACCCGCGGTTGAGCGGCCCCTCCCGCAGGAGGTTCGAGTACTCCCTCGGGCATGTGTGTGTGTGTGTGTGTGTGTGTGTGTGTGTGTGTGTGTTGTTCTTAGTATAAGTTACTTTAAGTAGTATGCAAGTCTAGGGACCGATGACGTCAGCAGTTTTGTCCCTTAGGAATTCATATACACACACATAATACGGAACAAAGACGGTTAGGGTATACTGTACTTCAAACAGTTCTAGATTGCCCTGTTGTCCTTCCCGGCCCACACTTCGTTCAGTCGGCTTACGTCTCATTTGTGTACAAGTACTGAAAGTAATAACAAGTGTAAGAAAAGTACACAAACGCGGGAAAACTCTATTATGCAATGTAAAATCTCCAAAACATGAAGTCTTTAAAACAAAAAGAAAAGTGAAAATTACTTGCTACTCACAAGTAACGACAACACAGTCTGATCAAAACTTTCCGGACACACAGGTGTAATGCCGCATTGACCACTGGTTGTTGCACACACAGGTGTAATGTCGCATTGACCACTGGATGTTGCGAATCCGCCAGTATAAAAGAGGCGAGGAGTGTTGTGTCGTCAGTAGAGAAGCAGTAACACCAGAATGGATCGGCCAGGAGAGCTCAGTGGCTGCGAACGTAGGCTAGTCTCTGGATGTCACCTCAGTAACAAACCAATCACGGAAGTTTCAAGCCTTCTGAAACTGTCCAAGTCCACTGTTGGTAATGTGACTGTGTAGTGAAAACGTGAAGGAACAAAATAAATGGCTCTGAGCACTATGGAACTTAACATCTGTGGTCATCAGTCCCCTAGAACTTAGAACTACTTAAACCTAACTAACCTAAGGACATCACACACATCCATGCCCGAGGCAGGATTCGAACCTGCGACCGTAGCAGTCGCGCGGTTCCGGACTGAGCGCCTAGAACCGTGAAGGAACAACCACAACTAAACCAAGACCAGGCAGACTTTATTTATTGACGGACAGGGACACCGAACATTGCGATGATTGGTTGTAAAAATCGCATGAAATCAGCGGAAGCAATTACTCGTGGGTTCCAAAGTGCTAGCAGAAGTCCACATAGCACAATCATGTACACTACTGGCCACTAAAATTGCTACACCAAGAAGAAATGCAGATGATAAACGGGTATTCATTGGACAAATATATTATACTAGATCTGACATGTGATTACATTTTCACGCAATTTGGGTGCATAGATCCTAAGAAATCAGTACCCAGAACAACCACCTCTGGCCGTAATAATGGCCTTGATACGCCTGGGCATTGAGTCAAACAGAGTTTGGATGCTGTGTACAAGTACAGCTGCCCATGCAGCCTCAACACGATACCACAGTTCATCAAGAGTAGTGACTGGCGTATTGTGATGAGCCAGTTGTTCGGCCACCATTGACCAGACGTTTTCAGTTGGTGAGAGATGTGGTGAATGTGCTGGCCAGGGCAGCAGTCGAACATTTTCTGTATCCAGAAAGGCCCGTACAGGACCTGCAACATGCGGTCGTGCATTATCCTGCTGAAATGTAGGGTTTCGCAGGAATGGAATGGAGGGTAGAGCCACTGGTCGTAACACATCTGAAATGTAACGTCCACTGTTCAAGGTGCCATCAATGCGAACAAGAGGTGAGCGAGACGTGTAACCAATGGCACCCCATACCATCACGCCGGGTGATACGCCAGTATGGCGATGACGAATACACGCATCCAATGTGCGTTCACCGCGATGTCGCCAAACACGGATGCGACCATCATGATGCTGTAAACAGAACCTGGATTCATCCGAAAAAATGACGTTTTGCCATTCGTGCACCCAGGTTTGTCGTTGAGTACACCATCGCAGGCGCCCCTGCCTGTGATGCAGCGTCAAGGGTAACCGCAGCCATGGTCTCCGAGCTGATAGTCCATGCTGCTGCAAACGTCGTCGAACTGTTCGTGCAGATGGTTGTTGTCTTGCAAACGTCCCAATCTGTTGACTCAGGGATCGAGACGTGGCTGCACGATCCGTTACAGCAATTCGGATAAGATGCCTGTCATCTCGACCGCCAGTGATACGAGACCGTTGGGATCCAGCACAGCGTTCCGTATTACCCTCCTGAACCCACCGGTTCCATATTCTGCTAACAGTCATTGGATATCGACCAAGGCGAGCAGCAATGTCGCGATACGATAAACCGCAATCGCGATAGGCTACAATCGGATCTTTATCAAAGTCGGAAACGTGATGGTACGCATTTCTCCTCCTTACACGAGGTTCCCGGGTTCGATTCCCGGCGGGGTCAGGGATTTTCTCTGCCTCGTGATGGCTGGGTGTTGTGTGCTGTCCTTAGGTTAGTTAGGTTTAAGTAGTTCTAAGTTCTAGGGGACTTATGACCACAGCAGTTGAGTCCCATAGTGCTCAGAGCCATTTGAACCATTTTTTCTTACACGAGGCATCACAACAACGTTTCACCAGGCAACGCCGGTCAACTGCTGTTTGTGTATGAGGAATCGGTTGCAAACTTTCCTCATATCAGCACGTTGTAGGTGTCGCCACCGGTGCCAACCTTGTGTGAGTGCTCTGAAAAGCTAATCATTTGCATATCACAGCATCTTCTACCTGTCGGATAAATTTCGCGTCTGTAGCACGTCATCTTCGTGGTGTAGCAATTTTAATGGTCAATAGTGTATGTAGGGAGTTTAAAAAATTGAGTTACAATGGTTGAGCAGCTCCTTATACCACACGTTCCTGTCCTCAGTCCTAAACGATGCTTGAGGTGGCCTAAAGAGCGACGCCTTTGAGTAGTGGATAACTGGAAAGAGTGGTTGGAGTGCTGAAAACGCTGTACTCTGGGGCAATCAGATGGAAGGATTTAGGTTTGGCTAATGCCTGGAGAACGTTACCTGCTATCATGGGCAGTGCCATCAGTGGAGCAAGGAGGAGGTGGTGTTCTGAATGGAGGTGTTTATCGTAATGAGGAGACGGTCTCCTTATTGCGACTAAGAAAATTCCAGATAGATAAGGATATGTACAGCATTCTGTACTGCGTACAATTGAGGAAGAGTTCGGAGGCGATGACTGTTCGTATCAGCATGAGAATGCACCCTGTCCTAAAGCAGCACCTTGTGAGACAGTGGTTTATGTACAATAACAATCCTGTACAATTCTTCCCAGTCCACGGTGTGTTTGGTACAGCGACCGTAGGCACCATTTCTAAAGAAAAACAGTTTTGGTAGCAGCGGAAACAGTAATTTCATTGACGCGTTTCGCCCTTCTGAGGCATCATCAGAATATCTGTAAGAAAAGGGAAATAATCTTCGACAGGGTACAGTCCTACCCTACAAAACTATACCGAAAATCGAAAAGATTTATTTGAGAACTTTTTCAATAAACTGCAAAATTTGTATTCGTCTCCTCTGCGGGGACCGTTGTGTGTACCTATAAGGCAAAGAACGTTACAATTCAGGTATTGAGAGCTACGGTGCAGGGAAAACCACTTAAAAATTACGTGCCCTACAAACCGTACTTTTAACACACCCGAGTCAGTTGAAAAAGCAGGGCTGGCATCGGACACCAGTTTTTTTTTTGTGTCATCAGTCTTCTGACTGCTTTGATGCGGCCCTCCACAAATTCCTCTCCTGTGCCAACCTCTTCATCTCGGAGTAGCACTGGAAACCTACGTCCCCAATTATTTGCTGGATGTATTCCAGTCTCTCCCTTCCTCTACAGTTTTTGCCCTCGACAATTCCCTCTAGTTCCATGGAATTCATTCCCTGATGTCTTAACAGATGTCCTATCATCCTGTCCCTTCTCCTTGTCAGTGTTTTCCACATATTCCTTTCCTCTCCGATTCTGCACAGAACCTGCTTACTCTTCACCTTATCAGTGCACTAATATTCAACATTCGTCTGTAGCATCACATCTCAAATGCTTCGATTCTCTTCTGTTCCGGTTTTCCCACAGTCCATGTTTCACTATCATACGATTCTGTGCTCCAAACTAACATTCTCAGAAATTTCTTTCTCAAAGTAACGCCAATGTTTGATACTAGTAGGCTTCACATGGCCAGGAATGCCCTTTTTGCCACTGCTAGTCAAATTTTGATGTCCTCCTTGCTCCGTCGGTCATTGGTTATTTTGCTGCCTATGTAGCAGAATTCCTTAACTTCATCTACTTCGTAACCATCGATTCTAATGTTAATTTTCCCACTGTGCTCATTTATGCTACTTCTCATTACTTTCGTCTTTCTCAATCCATATTCTGTACTTATTACACTGTTCATTATATTCAGAACATCATGTAATTTTTCTTCTCTTTGACTCAGGATAGCAATGTCATCAGCTAATCGTATCATTGATATCTTTTCATCTTGAATTTTAATTCCACTCCTGAACCTTTCCTTCATTTCAATTATTGCCTCTTAGGTTACAGATCGAACAGTAGGAGCGATAGAGTACATCCTTGTCTTACACTCTTTTTAATCTGATCACTTCGTTCTTGATCGTCCAGTCTTATTATTCCCTCTTGGCTCTTGTACATACTGTATATTACCCTTCTCTAGAGGGAGAGAAGGACCACAAACAAATGGCTCTGAGCACCATGGGACTCAACTTCTGAGGTCATTAGTCCCCTAGAACTTAGAACTAGTTAAATCTAACTAACCTAAGGACATCACACACATCCATGCCTGAGGCAGGATTCGAACCTGTGACCGTAGCGGTCTCGCGGGTCCAGACTGCAGCGCCTAGAACCGCACGGCCACTTCGGCCGGCCGAAGGACCACACTTACAGGTTTTGAAAACACGTAGTATAATCTGTACACTCCGCAACAGCTCGTTCCAAACAGACGTTACAAGGCCACATGGAAAACACATACTTTTATCACTGTCAGTTGACTAGGTAACCTTTCCCTAGGTGGCGCAGGTGAGCGCATTGTTAGCATTACTTCAAACGTAATGTAATAAATTAATACGAACACCTATACTTTCTTAAAAACTTTATATTTATAATGTAAGCCTAAATCTTGATTTAAGTAATGAAATTGATGTGCGTATAGCATTTTAGGGAAATATCTGCCATATGGGGCAAGCGGTGCTGGCCATCCTTGCTGGTCAAGCGGCTGCCGCGTGTATCAATGTAGTTTACGAGTTGAAATACACCGCTCCCTAAACAGACTAAAAGTTTATACCAACTATTAACAGTGAAATGAGTAAAATAAAACTGTAGGGGTAATAAAACTAAATATAATAACCTACTACCACTTCATCTTGTGCAATGTTCTTTTAAGGCGCAACAGACGAGGAGAGTTCTGGGCCAGCAGTAAGACAGTGTTAAAAACATTACTAAAATTAGATATGCATGACCCATACGTTATGTGTACAGTGCTTATCACGTGTGCTCGAAACAGGATGCTACTCAAATAAACATTTTAAAAACTGATAGTACGGAGTCGTAATATGTTCGGTTTCCGTAATCAGCTGATTCTTAAGGACTAAATTTTTATGAGTAGGGGAGTTTCATTTCCTGAAGGAGGTTTAAATTTTTGCCTTTAGGAGCTTGGATCAGGATTTAAAGATATTTCAAAGTAGGTGGCTGGTGCCCGCTTTCTTTTAAATGTTCTATAAACGCAAAATTTCGTTTGATTTCACCCTTCTTAGTAAGCATGTGTGTTAGTGGAACCTAGTTTTAAACGTTCTGCCTGTCTGTCCTAAGAAGGCCTTTGGGAATTCATAAGATCCTAGTTTATACACGCCAGACGCAGCATATCTAGCCCTGCGCAGCTATTCATGGTGTATTCTGTGTCGTAGATGCTATCTTACATCATAATTTTGAAGAGTTTCGCTAATTGATATGAGACGTTTCCCAGGAAGAGAAGTACAATTACCTTCGGCTTCATGTTTCACTGCAATTTGATTATTTATTCTTGCTGTTTTTTTAAATATCTTAGCTAGTATTTTAGCGTTATATCCATTATTTTGAGCCACGTGCCTCTGGTTTCTTTGCTCCTGGCTGATAGCCACCGGGCCTAAGGGTATGCCACTCGGGATCATAGATCTGAAAAAAAAAGTTGGTGATTGTAACATGAAAAGGCGTGGATCACTGAATCGCTTGTTGTTGGTTTACGATAAATGTCAAATGCAAATCCACTATCTGTAAGCTGGAGTTTCAAATTTACGTAGTTGAGAACCCTGTCTGGATTCATTATCTCGTGAGTGAACCTCATTTAGAGATTTAGGCTTTCTTTTTAAATGAAAAGTTTTTTAAGTAAGGATAGGTGTTCGTATTAATTTATTACATTGTGCTTGAAGTAATGTTAACAATGCGCACATCTGCGCCACCTTGGGGAAGGTTACCTAGTCAACTGACAGCGAGAACAGTGGGTGTTTTGCACGGCGCATTGTAACGTCCGTTTGGAACGAGCTATTGCGTGTTTTCAAAACCTATAATTATGTCCTATTCCAGCAGCGTTTCTTCAAATGACTCCGGTGTGTTTAAAGTACGGTTTGTAGGGCGCGTAATTTTTTTGTGGTTTTCTCTGCACTGTAGCATAGCTGAATTGTACCGTTATTTGCCCTGTAGGTATACACAGTGGTTCCACAGATATGACGGATGCAAATCTTGCAGTATAGTAAGTTCTCTAGTAAATCTTGTAATTTCCAGTATAGCTCTGCAGGAGGTTTTCTGATGATGCCCCAGAAGGACGAAACGTGTCAATAAAAGTATTGTTTCCTCTGCAACCAAGACTGTTTTTCTTTCTAAATAACATTCCAGAAATGGAATGGCCTGCCCACAGCTGCAGTCTGAATCCAATGGAACGCCTGTGGGAACACTTACAGCGTAGACATCGCTCTTGACTCCAACATTTCTAGCTGAAATCGAGGCAGCGCGAACAGTGCAACAAAATTCACTGTTAATAAAGTCTAGAACAAATGGAGAGGCAAAGTTAGTGCAACAAAGCTAACGACCTTAATAAACTCCAACAAAGGGAAGCGTTGTGTAAGGAAGATCAAGCAAACCAGTAACGTAGTCATCACCAAAACTGTTACACAGAGTGACACGGAAAAGATAATGAACAACAAAAAGGTGCAAGAGACACTGATTTGTGAACAGTGTAAGAAAAATAGATCTTTAGTGTACTGTGCGACATAGCAGAGGACACAGATCCAAAGCCACTAAAAGACACAAAATACACACAGAATCTTTAAGATTAACTGTCCAAGGAAAGCTTCGAAAACAGCTTTACAATAAGGTTTAGGACAGGACCAAGGGGAAGGAAAGTGGTCCATCAAGTTGAAGTGAGCCCTGAGGATAGAACAGCTCTCATGAAGCGACAAGAAGTATATTTTGGGTTTCGTTCGGTTCCAGTGAAATACTATCCAGTAATGAGACAGTGCGTTCAGTGTTAAGACCTTGGTCATTTGGCAAGACATTGCGATAAACAAGTAGTAATTTGTGGACATTGTGAAGGGTCAGTGTGAGTGTGATGTAAATATAGGTGTAAAAAATGAACAGGAAACAGAGACGAATGTCACACGCACCAAACCCTCCTAACAAGGTAGATCTTAAGAACGGATTATGCGTAGGCGTCTCATAATTCTAGCAAGCAATGATGACTCTAATGACACCATCAAGTTCCGTCTATGTAAGAAAGATAATTCACCGTCGAGGAGAAGGACAGACGCTGAAAGAGCGTGGAATTTCTGACAAAAAGGGAGCAGTAAGTACCATTGAACAGAGCGTGCGACACAGACCAAAGTAGAGTATCATGCACATACGAAATAGCAGAAAGAAGTTTATGTCGAAAATTCAGAACTGTCTGGTGTAACAGAGAAGCAAGATAAGAGACGGGTGTTGGAGTGACGTGATATAGACGATCAGGATTTGCTGACACAAACTGGGCAGTTGTACGTAGAATGCGACAGCACACATCCTCGGGAGTACACTGCACTGCCTATAGAAGTAAAAGAAGATTCGCGAGTGAGCCAGTTCGTACAGGAAACAAACACCTACTACAAAGAAGTAAACAATAAAATACAGGCCGAAACAGATACGCGACAGAGTTATCAAATCATAGAAAACGTTATGCAACTCACTAGACTGGAAGAGCCGATGACGCTTAGTACAGAGTTAAGACATCTAGTACGGTACAAGCATCCAGAAGGGGAGTAGGGCCTATGTTACGTTTCCTGTACCTGATTTTGTAGATAAAATCCATCTCAGAGTGAACAATCTGCCAACAGAAGTGGAAAAACTGGATAAGTTACTGAAGCAGGTTTCTGCAAGAAGAAATGAATCATTGTCTTTAGATACGTTGTGCAAGTACTTCGCGATGACGCATGGTCGTGTAGCATTTGATTACAGGTGAGTAAGGCAAGACTGTCGAATATATACGCGTCATCCATAATCGAGATAAAGATAGGACAGCTCAATGCCATGAGAAGTGTCAGCGTATTGCATGAGGCAGAAGAGTTGCAGTTAGATGTATTGTGTGGAGGAGGAGGAGATTAGTGTTTAACGTCCCGTCGACAACGAGGTCATTAGAGACGGAGCGCAAGGTCGGGTGAGGGAAGGATGGGGAAGGAAATCGGCCGTGCCCTTTCAAAGGAACCATCCCGGCATTTGCCTGAAGCGATTTAGGGAAACTACGGAAAACCTAAATCAGGATGGCCGGAGACGGGATTGAACCGTCGTCCTCCCGAATGCGAGTCCAGTGTGCTAACCACTGCGCCACCTCGCTCGGTAGATGTATTGTGTCACGGGAACCACATACAAAGACAGGAAAGGTCCCCAGTACGCCAATAACTGCCCAAGTAGTCGCACAAGGGTAAAGTCCTATGGCAGCAATGATAGTTCTGAACAAGGCCATAACAGGGAAAAAATATCGCAATACTGTTCAGAATACGTAATCTGTACGGAAATGTTAACGGGAAGGGAGAGTTGCATCCTGGTTTCTATGTATTTTTGATTTAGCGATGAGATCTAGGAGTATCTTCTAAGATTAAGGATGAACTAAGCCTCTTGTGTACTCCATTGATGCAAATCCGAAGTCACTATTGTGGCATAGCCGCCGGACTGATGACCATGGAAGACAACTAGAAGAAGCCATTATGGAGCTCAACCTACAGGTAATGAATGCCCCTCACAATACACCAAGCTACGAAGGGAGGGTCGGAGCAACGTCAAATATTGACGCCACTTTACCAAATACGGCAGCGGCGCGCCGTATGAAAGGCTGGAAGGTTTCGAGTGGAATGACATCGAGTAACCACAATATAATACGTTATATCATCA
Source organism: Schistocerca piceifrons (assembly GCF_021461385.2). Classification (NCBI taxonomy): domain Eukaryota; kingdom Metazoa; phylum Arthropoda; class Insecta; order Orthoptera; family Acrididae; genus Schistocerca; species Schistocerca piceifrons. The sequence continues at coordinate 416,423,687 of NC_060149.1, read as the reverse complement.
CTGGAAGGGAAATCTAAGACGTCACAGAAAAAGTAAGACCCAAATATAAGATCAAGGGCGCTAACCGGGAAGAACTAAGAAGAGTGTTTCAGTATTCAGGAATTCCATCGCTAGGTGATACTGTAGATGTTAAAGCGCAGGAACTGACAGTGGCTATACATAGAGCAATGGAGGCATCGATACCTGTTAGCAATCGTTATTCTAAAGGAGTACCTTGCATCTGGACGAAGACGCTGTAGAAATTAAATGCCTAACAAGAAGAGCAAGTAAGCTGTACCAGAGCAGCATGACCCAAGAAGAAAGAGTCAGATTGTCGCATAGATACAGGTACGTTAAACATCGTTTTAAGGAAGAGTTATGCGAAACAAAAATGGAACGATGGAAGCAATTGGTGGAGGCTAAGCTAGAAACCGAACCCTGGGGTGTACCACATAAAATAGTCTGCGAGAAAATAATGTCACCAACAGTCTTATCAACGCTCAAAAAGAATGATGGGACGGTAACAGAAAGTTGGGAACTGTCAGCTGCCATGTTAATGGAAATACTACTTCCTGACGATGGAAAAGAGTGCGAGACGGGTGATCAGCGCAGGTTATGGGAAATATTTTGGGAAGAATACAGAAACAATAAACTTGTGTACCCCTTCGCGCAAGCAGAAATTAGGCAAATACACTACTGGCCATAAAAATTGCTACACCACGAAGATGACGTGCTACAGACGCGAAATTTATCCGACAGGTAGAAGATGCTGTGATATGCAAATGATTAGCTTTACAGAGCACTCACACAAGGTTCGCACCGGTGGCGACACCTACAACGTGCTGATATGAGGAAAGTTTGCAACCGATTCCTCATACACAGCCGGCCGCGGTGGTCTAGCGGTTCTAGGCGCTCAGTCCGGAACCGCGCGACTGCTACGGTCGCAGGTTCAGATCCTGCCTCGGGCATGGATGTGTGTCATGTCCTTAGGTTAGTTAGGTTTAAGTAGTTCTAATTTCTAGGGGACTGATGACCACAGATGTTAAGTCCCATAGTGCTCAGAGCCATTTGAACCATTTGAACCTCATACACAAACAGCAGTTGACCGGCGTTGCCTGGTGAAACGTTGTTGTGATGCCTCGTATAAGGAGGAGAATTGCGCAACATCACGTTTCCGACTTTGATAATGATCCGATTGTAGCCTATCGCGATTGCGGCTTATCGTATGGCGACATTGCTGCTCGCCTTGGTCGAGATCCAATGGCTGTTAGCAGAATATGGAACCGGTGGGTTCAGGAGGGTAATACGGAACGTCGTGCTGGATCCCAATGGTTTCGTATCACTGGCGGTCGAGATGACAGGCATCTTATCCGAATTGCTGTAACGGATCGTGCAGCCACGTCTCGATCCCTGAGTCAACAAATGGGGACGTTTGCAAGACAACAACCATTCGCACGAACAGTTCGACGACGTTTGCAGCAGCATGGACTATCAGCTTAGAGACCATGGCTGCGGTTACCCTTGACGCTGCATCACAGACAGGAGCGCCTGCGATGGTGTTCTCAACGACGAACCTGGGTGCACAAATGGCAAAACGTCATTTTTTTCGGATGAATGCAGCTTCTGTTTACAGCATCATGATGGTCGCATCCGTGTTTGGCGACATCGCGGTGAACGCACATTGGAAGCGTGTATTCGTCATCGCCATACTGGCGTATCACCCGGCGTGATGGTATCGTGTTGAAGCTGTATGGGCAGCTGTACCTGTACACGCCATCCAAGCTATGTTTGACTCAATGCCCATGAGTATCAAATGGTTCAAATGGCTCTGAGCACTATGGGGCTTAACTTTTGAGGTCATCAGTCCCCCAGAACTTAGAACTACTTAAACCTAACTAACCTAAGGACATCACACACATCCATGCCCGAGGCAGGATTCGAACCTACGACGTAGGGGTCGCGCGGCTCCAGACTGTAGCGCCTAGAATCGCTCGGTCTCTCCGGCCGGCGCCCAGGCGTATCAAGGCCGTTATTACGGCCAGAGGTGTTTGTTGTGGGTACTGATTTCTCAGGATCTATGCACCCAAATTGCGTGAAAATGTAATCACATGTCAGTTCTAGTATAATATATTTGTCCAATGAATACCCGTTTATCATCTGCATTTTTTCTTGGTGTAGCAATTTTAATGGCCAGTAGTGTAGTTTTACGACTGAAAAAGAAAAATCTCCAGCACTGGAGTGAATCCCCGTCTAGGTAATACAAGCCTTATGTTACCCACTAGATAATTACTTGTGCGATCTGTACAATGAGCGTCTCTTGCAACTGGTACTCATTGTATGTACGCTCTAGCAATGATGACTGATATTGTTGGCGCTTTCGAGAACCAATGGTGGCCCTCCTTCTTTGGTTGCCTAGTTGCCTGAGAGATTACTGCCACGGGCGAAAAGCTCCTTATCACACAAATCATACAGATCATACATAATAACGAAGACAATAACAAAAGGCTTTCGCAGGGGCAGTGTGTGGTCCGAAGTTTTGGGATGTAGTACTGGAGACCATACTAAAGAAGTTACATAACAGAGGTAACATGAGCGGACTAGTGGTATTTGCAGCTGAAGTGCTGTTCGTTTGAAGTGGTGACTCCAGAGGAGATATGGAAGACAAATGTTATGCCGCCCTCCATCAACTTGAGGGCTGGTGGCGAAGTGTGAAATTGTCACTAGCACCTCGCAAAACAATGCACCTCCTGTCGATAGGTAATCTAATAATAAACCCTAAAATAAAATTAAATGATGTGACGATTAGGGGAAGCGCAGCAACGAGATATCTAAAGGTATTTCTGGTCGAACGTTGCGACCTTAGACATCATGTAGAGGAAGCAGGCAGAAAAGGTACAAACGTGATGAACAAAATTATAACCATTGCAATTTCGGCTTCTCTTGAAGACAGTCATAGTATACAACCAGTCTATATTAGCATCAACAGTAGGACATGGTACGAGCGTTTGGGCTCATAGATTCTAGCCTATGAAGCCAGTCTCAGTAGTCAGAAGAGTTCAATGAGGCGTGCTGCTGAGATTAACGGGTACCTACTGCACTACCCCGATTATACTTTCTTAGTAGTTCTAGGTATATGCCCACTGAACTTGGAAATTTGGAAAAGGGGAGCCTTTTACTGGTTATAAAAAGGCATTCAAATGGAAGTACGATGGAAGCTTGGAACTGACACCGATTCGGAAAAGGCAATAAACGATCACACATTACAACTGTGGCAACTAGGTTATGAACGTGCCACATAACTACCAACAAAATGAAACCCCTACAAAAATAATCTTCTAATAGTTGAGATTACTGTGCAAGATATAAGAAACAGGGAGCAGGTAGATAACAGGAAGTGCTCAGCATTATTTATCATACGAGATGGCTTAAGGGGGGTAGGACGTCAAACGTGCCGACTTGGAGCAGGAGAGGCACCACAGGACACTTTAATTTCCACTGTCTATACTTTTACAAATAAATTCATACTCATAGCAGTGGTAGCTCAAAAACGTAACAAAACATATTTTTTTTACATGTGAAATTTCATCATTTTTTCACTTACTGCTGGCTGCATTTGTTGCTATAGGTACACTTTTCTTCCAAGTAAGAGAGATTCTTCGATGACTTTTGTACAGCAGACAAACCATAGTTACAGGTGTATGAATCGCTAGAAGTTATTTAATTTATGAAACAATGAATGAACTGTTCCATTTTAAAGTTCATGTTTAGAAAAAACTCAAGTTTTATAGTTAATTATCTCAATTTTTTCCACTTTTTTAACAGATTTGGAGAATTCTAGAGTTTCATACACCTGTGACTACTGTTTGTATGCTATGAAAAATTCATCGAAGAATCTGTCTTACTTAAGAAGAAAAATGTACCTATAGCAACAAATGCAGCCAGTAATAAGGGAAAAAATAATGAAATTTCACATGTAAAAAAAGGTATTTTGCTACGTTTTTGAACTTCCACTGCAATCAGTGTGAGTCCTCAATCCTTCCTGGTCATGGTGACAAAGTTTTATGAATTTATATGTAAAAGTATAAACAGTAGAAATTAAAATGTCCTGTGGTGACTCTCCTGCTCCAAGTCGGCCCGTTTGACTCCTACCCCCCTTAATGGTAAGAGACTGTATTAGCATTCGGGAGGACTGTGGTTCAAATTTCTCTCCGGTTATCCAGAATTAAGTTACCTGTCGTTTGCCTAAATTGGTTAACGTAAATGGTGATCTGGTGCCTTTGAAAAGGGCGAGGCCTATTTCCTTCCCACATAAGAGCTTGAGGTCCGTCTCTAGTAATCTTCACTGGTGGGAGGTTCAACCCTAACCCTCCTTCTGTCAAAAGTGCTGATTAAATCTCATTCATGTTATTTCTACGTACTTTGAACAGTGAAGTGTTTAGCTACGTTTATAAGTCCACTAGATTTTGTAAAAGCTATCTTTGATGTACATTCAAATATTTTACGTCTTACTTGGTTCTTTAATTTAATTAGTTTATGGTAATACTATAACTTTGAATGACACAAAATTTAATATCTCTTTATTCATGTTGGAGTGTGGGCAGGTACCAAGTTTAAAATTTTTCAAAACGTTCATGCGCTATATACTAAGTAGCTGTTGTCTTAACCCCAAAAAATTAAAAAACAAACGATAAATCTGTTGCCAGCACCCAAACATGTAAACTCGATGCCGTAATTGACTCCAATAGACGGGTTATCATGAGCAGTTCACACTATCGATAGGCTTGTGATTTGATCACGGCATTGGGTGTAGTCTGAGGATAAGCATCTGTGCGCTGTTTACTGGAGATGGAAACGTAGTCCACCACCACGTTTCCAAGTGAGTATATTCGTGGTCGTGATAAAAACACTTTGAGCTTGACCTACTGTTGCCACGATTCCCGTGACTGGAGAAAGTACATTAATAATTAGTGGAACGAAGCTTCTTGAAAGATGTAGTATTTTGTTCTTTACTAACCAATTACGATTGTACCATATGCAGTTACTCTTCAAGAAATGCTGGAATAAAAGGAAACACCTGTGGGTATAGCACGGCACACAACATCACCCAGACATGACAGAACAAGAAAGCTTTTTTAAGAAAGCCATCTTCAATTAATTATTATTGTGTAAGGGGCAATCAAAACCTTTTCGTTTAAGTTCGCTACTGCAGCGTATATGCAATGTAAAATGGTTTAAATGGCTCTGAGCACTATGGGGCTTAACTTCTGAGGTCATCAGTCCCCTAGAACTTAGAACTACTTATACCAAACTAACCTAAGGACATCACGAACATCCATGCCCGAGGCAGGATTCGAACCTGCGACCGTAGCGGTCGCGCGGTTCCAGTCTATAGCGCCTAGCACCACTCGGCCACCCCGGTCGGCTATGAAATGTAGCGCGACTCCGATGCGGGTATATAAGCATCAACATATAAGCAAGGTATTAGTGTGGCATTCGTGTTTTATCGACGGGCGTGCAGTAAATGTGGAAACAGGAACTATGGCGGCGCAATTATCAAATGCGTCCAAACGTGACCAACGTACTGTTATTCTTTCCGTGGCTGCTGAAGGATAAACACTGCCTGAAATCCATCAGAGAATGGTGAATTTGCAAGGAGCAGAATGTCTGTCGAAAACCACCATTGTGGAATGGTGCGACAAGTCCCGTGCTGATCACGGTTCGACACAAGACGTCTGTCGATCTGGGAGGCCAATTTAATCCATTAGGAACAAGTTGGAGACACACTCGAGTAACCTCCCTATAGTCCTTATCTCTCCCCAAGCGATTATGACGCCTTTGGACCCTTAGAAAAGGTCTTGAATGGTCGACGACGATGTACAGCGGCAGTTATGGAACCGCGTGACCGCCACTGGCGCAGGTTCGAATCCTGCCTCGGGCATGGATGTGTGTGATGTCCTTAGGTTAGCTGGATTTAAGTAGTTCTAAGTTCTAGGGGACTGATGACCTCAGATGTTAAATGCCATAGTGCTCAGAGCCATTTGAACCATTTTTGCAGTTATGGTCAAACGCCAAAATATTATTCAGGGCATAAAGTGATTCACTGTATCTGGCGTGTTCTGCATCTGTAACGGGAATTTATACACATGAAGCGACTTAAAATACCTAGCTTACCTATATCTTGCCGACATTTAGTGCAACGAGATATAACTCTATAGGAAGTAGCAGCTTCTTGTCGCAGAACGTTCTGTTTATATATTCGCCAGTGCGTCGTCATAAAGGAACGAACACTACTCGTGTTAAATCGTCAAGGCATTCTCAAATTTCATGTCGCCCCTTCTGACGTTTTATGATTTCAAAATCTTCCGAATTTTCTAGCTCGCTAAAATTGAAGTTTCTTGGAGCGAACGAGCTATATACCCGCAATTTGCTTCCTTCCAACGCAGTTTCACTGCAGGTACGCAGAGCACGAGCCTTTTGCGTCTGTCAGTGCTTTTGGGATGCATTATCGAAGGCGAAGTATTTGTGACTGCCTGATGTCGCTGGTGGCTGCCACAGCTGTGTGAGAGCGGCGGGTGCTTCACAGCTTTTCATTGCTAATGAGCGCGGCTCCTGCATTCCACGCCGTCATGCTGCCGTCAGCACTGCCAGCGTGTTTACGTCAGACTAGAATATCGCTTCGTGTCTCAATGTGGAGCAGCCCTAGTCAATAATACTGCCATATAGAATAGCCTCTACGTACTGCTTTGGCCATACGCAAATTATATTCAGATTTGCAACAATTGATTGAAATGTTTCTATTAAGCTGTGTGTTTTCCCATAATATTTACTTTCATAATGAGAAACCAATGATTTTTTTAATTATTTGTGCTCAACGTGATAGCCTTTGCTGATTCTATAAATATTGGGTGTGTGTTCACGTTCGTCTCACGCACGTGCAGAATATTCTGGTTTTATGGTGCAACCACAGTGTTCTGGGACGTCTGCCAATATAATTAACAGATGCACGGAATCTTTAACGTAGTTCCAAACAAACAGAAAAATTATTGCATGGGATCAAACTCTTTGTGTGGGGCAGTCATAACATCAATTCCCGATCATTGTTTCCATATCTTCTCAGCAATCGGTTTCCCACAACATCGAGCTGCATATGAGGTGGAACATTTTCGTGTTGGTAGGTGAAACCCGCATTGTCCGTTTCTAGCCGCGGAGCGAGCCAATTTTGCAGGAAACTTTAATCCCCGTGATAGCATAAACGCATTAACTTAGGTGAGTCGCGAATTTGCTCACCAGTAGGTCAGGTTCTTTTGTGCCCATGGTTCACATATTGTTACAGCTGAATTCCCAAATCACAAAAAAAATGTATCTTCATCACTGAATGTAGCCATTGTTGCACTAGCACAGAAACCTCAAAAGTGTCTCACCTTGTAGTCAAAACTTGTACCAATGGCAACCGGGAAAACTTTTGCTTCCATTTTTTCCGTAATATCTTTCAAACCGTAGCGGAATATTCATTTCGGAGCTCTTCGCCGGCTTATTTGGGTCACACAGTAAATTCAGCAGTTGCTTCAATTATCGTACGTTGTAAATCATGCATACCATTGCCGAATGGAATCTATAATCGACCCATCTTCCAGAATTACAGTTCTGATGAGTTGCTGCAGAATTTTACGGGACTATATCGACCGACATCTAATATTAGTGTAAGTTTTATCAGTGTCTGTCAACATCCTTATCCTTAGGACGTTCATAAATGAATGGCATCACAATTATCATTTTTTTTATCACAGGAACCATTTACTGAACAAATGAATACAGACTGTATAACAGGTATTCCCTGCCAGTGTCAAATGTATTTTTGCCATTGTTGGCTCTGAGCACTATAGGACTTAACATCTGAGGTCATCAGTCCCCTAGAACCTAGAACTACTTAAACCCAGCTAACCTAAGGACATCACACACATCCATGCCCAAGGCAGGATTCGAACCTGTGACCGTAGTGGTCACGCGGTTCCAGACTGAAGCGCCTAGAACCGCTCGGCCACACTGGCCGGCGTTGCCATTGTTCAGGCAGCTTCCGTATCTGCGTAGCAAAGCATTGTGTGGCCGTATCCCTGCGCCACTGGAGGAAAACTGCATGAGGTTCGTCTTTTGCGGTGGCCTCATTCGTTGCGTGGAATAGGACATAGTCGGTAGAAGCCAGAACCAGCAGATATGAAGGATGTGCCAGCACAGTAAACCCTAGTTCAGCACGCTGGCAATGGTCTGGCGCTTGGCATGTGCATGCGCATTGTCGCTTTGGACGCAGAATCCCACGCCACCATTTTCCGTGGCGGCGTTGTTGAATGCGTCCGTGAGTTGGTACAGTGAATTGCAGTACGGATCACTGATAAGGATCGTATTGAGAGGGAGCCATCCCTCCAGCAGTATCCCTCTCCTGATCCCAGAACATAAACGCCATTTGTTTCTGCACGTGTAGTCCCGCCCGTGACTTCTTGGGACGAGGACTCCCAGTATGCTACGACACCATGGGCTGGCGTTTCTTTTATGGAGTCTCGTGGAACAACCATTACTGGTCGACGATGACCAGACGCATGAAGAACTTACTGGTTTTTTACTGTACTGTTGCACCAACTGTTGACATATCTCTACAAGCTTCTGTTTCTGTGCATTGGTGAGGGAACAGGTCACGCATTGTGCACATGCGTTCTTCATATTCAAATCCTCATGGATGATGTTGTGGAGCGTTCCCCGTGAAAGACCTGTTGCCTTTCTAGTTCATCAAACGTCGCCTGTGCTCCATTACCAAGTCATCGATACTCTGGGCATTGTTTCGTTTGCATGCAGTAGCCATACGCCCAGTGTTCTCCAGCCTAGTCCCTGCCGTCTCCGGACTCTGATACCCAACTAAACATGGATCTGAGACTTGTTGCAGTTTCCCTACGTATAGCTACTAACCTCTTATGAATATCTGAAGGAGTCACTCCTTCCCTCCAGAGAAACCACTCTGCCTACCGTTGCCCATGCTTACCTGCTTCCGTGTTGTCTTATCCATGTCCACGAACGTATTCGCAAGCTGGAACAAGTGCTGTTGCAATGCGACACCCATGGGAAGCAGCAACACCATCTGGTGGCGATAGACAGTATAATAGTCTACCTTCTCGCATACATCGACTTTGGTTATAGGAGGTGTGACTATCAATCTTGAACAAAATAAATACTATCATGTAACAACCGTGCTCTGATGGAAGAAAACGGACGCTGCTTCAACATAATGAATCGTTTTGAGTTTCTCTCTAACATCATTTAAAACCTATCTAGGGCACGTAAGTGACACCACTTCAACCCAGAAATTTTCTGGATACAGTTATGTCCATAATCTCGAAGTATTTCTTAAAATTATTTCTGGAAACGGTACTCTACTCTTTTTGAGTGTACTTATAAAGGACACTATACCGTACAGCTTAACGAAATAGACACATATTTTTTTAAGTTGTGTTTTTTAATCAATGCTGACCCATTTCCACCTCAGTGTTCAAAACACGCCCTGTAAACATTAAAAACAGATTAATTATGAAAACAGCCGCTGCGTAACGTGTTAAATGGTTCTCATAGATCATAATGTCTCGTAGAAAACATAACTCGTGCAATGTAGTAAAATAGTCACGACAGATATCATGGACAGTCACACCTTTGAAATATCTCAGTCCTTACATCTAGTTATTTAGTTTATTAGAGGCAGTCAGATGGACTCCCGTATTTCTTTCAATAATAATGACACTTGATTATTGTCTTTTCAAGCGGTAAAATATGGTCTCTGCGTACAAAAAGAAGTTCGTGGATTGATAGAGTAATTTTTTGGCTTCTTCTATTACAGATTACGTAAATAAACATGTTTCATATAAACTATTCGAGTAAATGAATGGAAATATTCTCGTTTAACGCTAGATTTCAGTTTTCATTCAAGTTTCAAATAGGACTGATGATGCAACAGTCACATTCGTTTCAATAAGTTAAAACGCCGCTAATTAAAATGCGCTGATTTTGAGTTTTTAACCATTCGTTATTGGAGCCCGAAACACGATAAATCAAGCAAACACATCCGATTTATAACGTAACCATACCACAGGAGACAAGATAATTATACGGTACACCGTGAATTTATAGAGACAGAGACCAACATGTCCATGGAACACTGTGATCCCAGACCGTGACCTTATATTTTATTTCTTAGTCTTTATTATGATTTCACTCCTAATCAGATTTAATTGGTATGTGTAATTATCTGTAATATATTATGTTTTACCCACGATTGACGGAAATGTACAAAGCTACCGTTTCTTAAACAGATATATGAAACTGAGGTCATAGTTCAATTTTTTGTTGCAACGGGACAGTTATTTCTTTTATACCACAATCCGCAAGCATGCAGCTCATAGAATTATTGCACGAAGACTTCATTCACTCATTTAGAAAAGACGAATCCAGAAAAAAATTAAATACTACACAATTATAACAAGACATGCCGGGTTGTCTGCAATTTCCCGCATTCGCACTGTGTTGTGTTGGCTGTTGGAAGTTCCATTTAAGGATATTGTCCCTCGATCTTGCAACTTCGGTCCGTAGTCTGTTCAAGGACTTCCAGATGACCGACTTCTCCATGTATCCAGGCGGCAGGGATTCTTGTGGTGTCATCCAGTTTGACAGGTGTTGGCATCGTTCTTTCCACTGCTGATCCTTCTAAGGCCTGTGAAGTTGTTAGGAAACTCTTCCTGAACTGCAGTCTTGGCTTGACAGATTGTTGTCCAGAGAGTGGATGTGAGGTCACTGTATTTGATTTATTCCTCTCGATGTTAGCGGCGACCTCTCTTCTGATGTCACATGGAGAAATCCCAGCGAGACATTGAACTTTGTCCATGGGGGTTGGCCTTAGGCAGCCCGTAACAATCCTACAGCTGTCATTTAAGGCTTCATCAACCTGCTTTGCATATACTGAATTGTACCACACTGGGCTAGCATACTCTCCAGCAGAATAGCATATTTGCTTTATGTTATTCTGCAGAAGAGTATGCTAGCCCAGTGTGATACAACTCATTACATGCAAAGCAGGTTTATGAAGGGATTGCTCCATGTGACATCAGAAGAGAGGTCGCCACTAACATCGAGAGGCATAAATCAAATACAGTGACCTTGCATCCACTCTTTTGACATCAACCTGCCAAGCCAAGACTGCAGTTCAGGAAGAGTTTCCTAACAACTCCACAGCCCTTAGAAGGATCAGCTGCGGCTACCCGACTCACCAAGTGGAAAGAACGATGCCAACACCTGTCAAACTGGATGACACTACAAGAATCCCTGGAGAAGCGAGTCATCTGGAAGCCCTTGAGCAGACTATGGACCGAAGTTGCAAGATCGAGGGACAATCTCCTTAAATGGAACTTCCAATTGCCAACACAACACAGTGCGAATGCGGGGAATTGCAGACAACCCGGCATCTCTTCAAATGTAACTCATGCCCAACCAGTTGTAGCATGAAAAGGACTTAACGTCTACAGCACCTAATGCTATCAAAGTTGCCAATTTCTGGGTGAATACTATACAGTTTTCTTTGTAGGTATTGTATATGTGTTCATTTTAGTGTACCTCTGACACGAATTAAGAAGAAAGAACAAGACACGGCGGCTGCGCACTCAGAGTAATGAACGCAAAAAAGTAATTGCAATGTGGAAACGAAATGTAATGTTAAGAGTGAAGAAAAATATTTAGCAGCTCATTTCTAGGCTTCATGTTGTTATTTGTTTTAAAATACGAAGATAACGAGATGGTTGTTTTGGAAAGAAAGTGATTAATTTCCTTTCTCAAAACAAGCTAGCGCTCCGTCTATAATAAGGCGTTATGATTGTGACCACTAACTCAACTTTCGTGATAACTGTGTTATGTATTTCCCTGAATTTGAACTGTTTTTAGTATTTTTACTAAATGTATAGATGAAGATGTATTTAAAAGTCATAATGCTCTGTGTTATATTATTTTAAATTAGAAAGTGTAACTACATCTCTACACCCAGAACGTACTCCGGACAACTACACTACCTTTTTAGAAAATCATAGAAACGAGACACTATTTCTTCATGCGAATGCTGTTTTCTGCTGTTTATTTGAGTTAATACTCCTTTCATTCAGTAATACCACAATATTACAGCTTAGAATATGATCTTTTTTAAACTGAATACAATGTGTATTTGTATACATTAATTCAGCCGGTTACAGTAGTTACTAACTTTACGTTTTTATACTGTGTCAAAACAGACTTCAAGTATGTTCCTCCTGTCTTAGAATAGTTTAAATTTCATAGTTTCATGACTACATGAAATTATTGATTGAGGAATGTGCATGGTCCATATTTCTGATGATTTTGGCAAACTGTGCTGTAGAATATTGTCCTAAGATACTACAAGAGATGGAAGTTGGTGATAGAGATATGTAATACTGAACATCCATTCTTTTACCCTTTTCATAAGCTGGAATAAACTGTGCCTTTTACACTGTGTAAGGGAGTCTTGCTAAATACGAGCTAGGAATTGAGCTAGTTCATTAACATATTCTACGTAATATCTAGAATGAAATCAGTCAACATTTACTACCTTGTTTTCTCAAATATCAGCAGTGTATTTCACACGTCACTCATTTTTTGAATATGTGCTGAGGTAGAACGGTGCTACGATGTTTTTAAATGTGAGGTTTAACATTAATTTGCTCAATTGATTATAATATACATTGAAGCAAGCAGGGATCTCATGGATGAGATCCTGAGGCGTATTCTTTCCATTATCGGGAAACATTGTTTCTCCTTGGTGCATTTAGTTCTGCTATTGTGCTATTAACCACCAAAACCAGGTTCTAGTAAAGTTTTACGACTGGAAAACACGCAATCTGTGAAACTATCGACTTTATAATCAGGAGCTGCGCAGACACGAAAAGAGCGTCACGTTCTAAAATAAAAGCTGCACGACCACGCTCGTAAACGACGTTTTTATCTTCCCGCGATTTCATTTTGCTCCTTCTGAGAAGAATCACGTAACCATTGTAAGACCTACTTATATTTGAGATATGTCTTCAGTATATGACGTTATAAGTAATTGCTTGCGGTTTTTATTGATTTGTAACTTTGATGGAAATATTATTCATAATGGTGCTACTGGGGCTTTCTTCCAAGTTGTACATTTTACATACTCTGTCGAAGCACGATTCAAAGATAAATACGTATCCCTTAAACATACTTATTGTTTTTATACCAACCCGCTTTTGGACTATTGTCTTACATATGCAGAGAAATATGGTTAATCAGAGGGACGTAGATAAACATTAATCACCAAATATTTAGTTTTGTTTTACGCAGCAGATAAAAGGGAAATTGGGCCAAAACCATCAGTGCCAAAATCAGGAACAGCTGAAAAATATACCATCAGGCAACACTTAAGGATGTAAACAAAAATCAGACGAAAATGCTCTAAGTAAAAATCACATTTCAGTATCTTAAAGTACGAACTATTTTTAGATCTAGAAGCGCGACCAAAAAGCTAAACATGTTTGATTTACAGACCACTAATTATTGATAGAATGCGTTTTTTTTATTGTTGCAAAGACATATTTTTAAATATTTTAAATAACTGATGCTGCTGCCGAGTAAGTTTTAAAGGATACAAAACAGCTAAGTTATGTCTTCTAAGTTAAACCTTAAGTGCGATATACCATGTCCCACAAAATAAAGAACAGCCTGTGTCACTACAAGCCCTATGTTATAGTATCATGTCTTCACTGTCCTGACACGAAATGTGCGTTAGTGGTACTAGAACGGTTCTGCAGCCAGCCACAAATGCCGGTACTCTACACATTTTCCGAGTTTTGCGAAAAAAAACTCCGTCTTCTCTTCACGGATTCCCATTTGACTTCTCGGAGAATTCCCGTAATTCTCGTGTGTTGATCGGACCCACTGGTAACAAAACTAGCAGTACATCTCCGAATTAATTCATGTCTTCCTTTAATCCGACCTATTGGACATGACAAACATTCGGGAAGTACAAGAAGGGATCGCACAAGAGTTCTATACGTGATTTCATTGCTGACGAACTACACTTTTCTAGACTTTCACCGAGCGAGGTGGCGCAGTGGTTAGCACACTGGACTCGCATTCGGGAGAACGACGGTTCAATCCCACGTCCGGCCATCCTGATCCCTCAATCGCTCCAGGCAAATGCGGATGGATCCTTTTAAAGGTCACGGCCGACTTCCTTCACTAATCCGATGAGACCGATGACCTTGCTGTCTGATCTCCTCCCCCAAAAAACAACAACAACTCTTTCTATGTTTTGTTATATGGTCAGTATCTGCACATTTTTCTCTTTCCTAATACAGCTAATTGGTTCAGCGATGAGACATCTTTTTGCACACCACGTCTGTTTATGGCATCTAGTATTTTCCTTGGGAGATTAGGGATCTAAATTCTAAGTTCCATTAGTGGTCTAACCATTTTCTATACTAAATCTCTTAGGAACAAACGCCTTCTATCGGTTCTTACACTACAGTATGTCGGATGTTGAACAGAAAACAAAATTTCACTATTCATTGCTGCAACGTTCATCACCTTCCTCCGTAATGAAAACGGCCATCTCCTTGGTGGTCTCTTGCAAGTGTAACATCGAACCTTCTGGTCCATTCGATCTGCTCTACCCTTTGTGGTATTATAGGACTTTACTATACCTGGTTTCTTATAGTGTGGTGTGTGTCTTTGTTTATGATACATTGTGCTAATGAGAACTACTGAATTTTTTTCTTTTTGGGAACATAATTCACCACTGTGATTTGACCTCTAATGGCGAATAAAGGCGAATAACGAGGAACGCATTGCTCTTGAGGTGGACAGTTTCATGGCATTGGGGATTTCTGGTCTATTGTGTTTGATTCCCCCGCTGAAATTTGCTACTGAAGCACTTCTCGTGCCAGCTGAATACTCGTGAAGAAGTGTCAATAGTAATATTTCTGGATGGTCCTTCTATGTTTTAAGCAAGATTCATAAGCACATTTAATCCAAGATTTTTCGGAATAAATTCATGCGGTTTCCTTCCTGTGTATATGTGAGTAGTTCCGTCTGATGCATATGCAGATGTAGCATGACATAACCAAAATATATTTATGCCGTACTTGACGGGTTTGGTGGGCGTATACTGAATAAAGCCGAATGTTCCACGGAATGGGAGTCACCGTTCATCAACTGGGAGGTAATCATTAGGAATAATTCTGTTTCTACATTTGTCAAGAAAGAGTTCCCATACATAGCGAGCAGCTGCAAGTTTGTCGTCCACAGATCGAGCGCCACGGGTGCGCCTGTCATCGAATCTTATTGTCCTCCTTATATCCCCGAATCTGTTTACAGATTTTGAGGACTAATAAGTACGATTTGCCTTTTCATCCAAGAATAATTTTCTTACGAGAAGAGCCCAACTATTCCCAACACCAGCAAGCTGTAAAAGAGCAAGAAAACACTCCTTTTCAACAAGTGAAACGTTTTCCCATGTTTTACCACGTGAAGCAGCCACTCTTCTGCCGTCTATATTTGAGTAGCTGATCACCTCCTCTTGTATTTCCTTGGTGATGAAGTAGTCCCAGGCATACTTATGATTAAGGTTTGCAATCCACGAGCTGGACTGGGTGCTTTTTTATGGTATGGTGAACAGGCGTACGAGCAATTGCAGGAAGATCTAAATTCCAAATGGTTCCATTGCAACTGACGTACGTGCTGGAATCTCTGAGTTGTTTATGTGGAACTTCATTTTTAGACTCTGATGAAGTGATACTATCTGAGGTAAAGCAGTCTTCCAGAACATTCATATCAGTAAGATCCGCGGCTCGTGGTCTTGCGGTATCGTTCTCGTTTCCCACGCACGGGGTCCCGGGTTTGATTCCCGGCGGGGTCACGGATTTTCACTGCCTTGAGATGACTGGCTGTTGTGTGTCTTTCATCATCATTCACTCGCAAGTCGCCGTAGTGGCGTTAAAGAGCTTGTGGAGCGGCGGCCGAACCGCCCCGCGACGAGTCTCCCGGCCACCAATGCCATAAGCTCATTATTATTATTATATGAGTAAGGTCAAAGTTTGGCTCTTCATTACTTCTGTCTTCAAAAATACCTCCTTTTTCGCATGAATCAGCTTCTTCAAACCACTGAGTGACAACAATTTTAAAATTAGCTGCAATTGCACATACTGACTGTTTTGTTTCTCTTGATCGAGCCATAACAAAATACGTGTCACTTGAATAAAAGCTGATGCAAAGCCAAACAAGTCATGTTGGTAACAATACCAGCATTTTCGTAACAAAAAACCAAACTAACCATGATAGTGGCAATACTAGCAAAGAACAACAAAAGTGTTCAACAATAAAACAAGTAATTGCAAAACGCATAAAGGTATACCAACATTTGTAATAAATAATGGTTTTTCTAAGGCTGGAGACTTAGGGGACAGCCGACCGGAGTGGCCGAGCGGTTCTAGGCGCTTCAGTCCGGAACCGCGCTATTGCTACGCTCGCGGGTTCGAATCCTGCTTCGGACATGGATGTGTGTGATGTCCTTAGGTTAGTGAGGTTTAAGTAGTTCTACGTTCTAGAGGACTGATGATGACCTCAGATGTTAAGTCCATAGTGCTAAGAGCCATTTGAACCATTTCTTTAGAAGGCTTGTTTGCAGATAGAGGTTGCTTTAAACTACGGCAATAGATGCACACGAATATGCTTCTATAGTACACTATGTGATTAAAAGTATCCGGAAACCTACCTAAAAATGGCTTACAAGTTCGTAGCCCCCTCCATCGATAATGCTAGAGTTCAATATGGTGTTGGCCCACCCTTAGCCTTGATGACAGCTTCCACTCTTTCAGGCATACGTTCAATCAGGTGCTAGAAGGTTTTTGGGGGAATGGTAGCCCATTCTTCACGGAATGCTGCACTGAGGAGAGGTATCGATGTTGGTCGGTGAGGCCTGGCTCGAAGACGGCGTTCCGAAACATCCCAAAGGTGTTCTGTGAGATTCAGGTCAGGATTCTGTGCAGGCCAGTCCATTACAGGGATGTTTATGTCGTGTAACCACTCCGCCACAAGCCGTTTCATTACGAACAGGTGCTCTATCGTGTTGAAAGATTCAATGGCCCTCCTCGAATTGCTCTTCAACAGTGGGCAGCAAGAAGGTGCTTAAAACATCAATGTAGGTCTGTGCTGTGATAGTGCCACGCAAAACAACAAGGGGTACAAGCCCCTTGCATGAAAAACACGACCACACCAGAACACCATCGCCTCCGAATTTTACTGTTGTCAACACACGCTGGCAGATGACGTTCATGGGGCATTCGCCATATCCACACTCTCTCATCGGATCGCCACATTGTGTATCGTAATTCGTCATTCCATATAACGTTTTTCAACTGTTCAGTCGTCCATTGTTTACGCCCCTTACACCAAGCGAGGCGTCGTTTGGCATTTACCGGCGCGATGTGTGGCTTATGAGCAGCCGATCGACCATGAAATCCAAGTTTTCTCACCTCCCGCCTAACTGTCATAGTACTTACAGTTGATCCTGATGCAGTCTGGATTTCCATTGTGATGGCCTGAATAGATGTCTGCCTATTACACATCACAACCCTCTTCAACTGTCGGCGGTCTCTGTCAGTCAACAGATGAGGTCGGCCTGTACGCTTTTGTGCTGTACTTGTCGCTTCACGTTTCCACTTCATCATCACATCGGGAACAGTGGACCTGGGGATGTTCAGTAGTGTGGAAATCTCGTGTACAGACATACGATACCCAATCACCAGCCCACGTTCGAAGTCCGTGAGTTCCGCGGAGAGCCCCATTCTGCTCTCTCACGATGTCTAATGAATACTGAGGTCGCTGATATGGAGAACCTGGCAGTAGGTGGCAGCACAATGCACCTAATATGAAAAACGTATGTTTTTGGGGGTGTCCGGATACTTTTGATCACACTGTGTATTTTCTGTGTTTATGCGCTAACATTCGACAATCACGGCACCACTCCCGCGAATGTAAATGTTTTGTCGAGATATGTGTTTACTTGACTCACATTCCAGACCACATGTGTAGGTTTGCCAAGATGTTAGATCGTTAATTTCAATGATTTTTCAATCACCTGTTTGTTGAGAATTTAACCCTTAACTCACGACGTGTGGTCTCTCAGACCACGCGAAAATTTTCGAACTCGCTTTCCGAGGCCAGTTGTGGTGGAATGGCCGGCCGGTGTTGCCGTGCGGTTCTAAGCGCTTCAGTCTGCAACTGCGTGACCGCTACGGTCGCAGGTTCGAATCCTGCTTCGGGCATGGATGTGTGTGATGTCCTTAGGTTAGTTAGGTTTAAGTAGTTCTAAGTTCTAGGGGACTGATGGCCACACATGTTAAGTCCCATAGTGCTCAGATGCTCAGAGCCATTTGAACCATTTTTTTTGTGGTGGAATGCTTCTATACTGGCCCACTTTCCTTAAATTGCCAAGCCTACGATGTTTTGTTGTCAGTTGCGTTATCGCCTTCTGTGTTTATTGTTGAAACGTGTTACTGATATGTTTTGGGAGTCTTCTAGACCGCGCCTCGTGAACTTCTTACACGTTTTCTTCAGTAGGGTAGCATATAGCTCAAAATGTGTTGCCACGAATTAGTCATTTTTAAATTTTCCGAGTTTGATGAAATTGTTATTCGGTCTCTGGAAGAAAGTGTGAGTGATATAGATCAAGAAATAAACGAAAAAGACGACGATTTTACATTAGGTAGTTAGCACAGTTCTGCTGTCGAACAAGAGTATCACTCATTGGAAGAACTTCAGGAAAGTTATGATGGGGATCTGTCTGTTTCTTCAATGAAATACTTAAAGTGTCTGCTAAAATCGAATATATTCTGAATGGTGGTAAAAATGTAGTTCCCAGCAATGGATGTCAATTTTACATACAACCTTTTTGTACCTATAGGATGGATTTTTTATGCGCAAATTTAGACCCTGGAATTTAGTTTTATTTGGAAATTTAGTTGCTACAGAGATTGTATAATTTTTTAGACTGTAAAATTCAGTACTCTAACAGTCTATTTATATGTGCTGTTTAAAAGAACCACACAAAATTATATGCTTTTGTGTGATAAATAGTAAAATGCTGCAGGGTTTGTTTAGTGCAATAAAATAAACTAGAAGCATTTAAACAACACTTAAATTATTGTAAAAATAAAAGTTATACAGCATAAATTAAAAATTTCAAATTATTTTTTCCTTAAATCTCGGTATAAACATAGGGGTCCCAGAGACCCTACCTCGTGGTATATATTACAGAGAAGTCACCTCGCGAATTAAGGGTTAATTATCTACATGAGTGTCCGCCCCCGGAAGCTGAGTGGTCAGCGCGACAGAATTTCAATCCTCAGGGACAGGGTTCGATTCCCGGCTGGACCGGAGATTTCCTCCGATCAGGGACTTGCTGTTGTGTTGTCCTAATCATCATTATTTCATCCCCATCGACGCGCAAGTCACCGAAGTCGCGTCAAATCGAAAGATTTGCACCCGGCGAACGGTCTACCCGACGGGAGGGCCTAGTCACATGACGTTTACATCTACATGAGTAATAACCTGAGTTCATTGAGATCCTTGCCTCATTTCGTAGTCAGCTGAATTCCTTTATCATTGTTTTGATGGGTGATGATTTACTTACGTCAGATAAACAGGGCCAATTTAAGATACATAATTAAAGATTCCAATCAAAGTACTCCACCGCTACAAAAGAAATATCAGAACAATCTTGCACTATTAGGCGACGAACTTGGTGTAAGCTGATGTCCAGCTACCTCGGATTTCCAAGTAAGTATCTCATTAGATATACTCATTCATGAGTTATTCCTCAATAATATGAAATCCTTGAAAGAAACAGCTTCAGCATTCAGTTACTGACCATTACACTTATAACGATCTACACTTGCGTAGCGCGCCGTAGGACACTTCACTATACACTCGAAGCTTTTCTGCACGTTCCGTTTCAGTAGATTTTCAGCACAAGTTACAAATGTGAATGAAAAAACATCAAATTTTAATTTTTGGTGGAAGTTTGTCCAAATAATTTGTTGCGTTTCTATGTAGTGTTTTAGTATAATGACTTTAGTTTGCGAAATCGGAAATTTCTAACTTTTTTATACATGATACTGTAGTCTGTATACGTAGTGACTCTTTGCTTACGGTATTCGTTTGAAATAATTTGAAAAAATGAGGGAAAGCACTAATTACAAAATTACAAAGAACCCCGCTTGTGAAAAGCATATCAAAAGCATCCAGACAACTCCGTGTAATGTGTAACTGACCACTAGATGTCACGAGAAGCGGTTCTAGTTTTATTGGCAGGACACTTAGAAAACGTAACAGACCTACTAAGCAGACTGCCTACACTACGCTTGTCCGTCCTCTTTTAGAATACTGCTGCGCAGTGTGTGATCCTTACCAGGTAGGACTGACGGAGTACATCGTAAAAGTTCAAAGAAAGGCTGCACGTTTTGTATTATCGCGAAATATGGGAGAGAGTGTCACAGAAATGATACGGGATTTGGGCTGGAAATCATTAGAAGAAAGGCGTTTTTCGTTGCGACGGAATCTTCTCACGAAATTCCAATCACCAATTTTCCCTCCGAATGCGAAAATATTTTGTTGACACCGACCTACATAGGGCGAAACGATCACCACGATAAAATAAGGGAAATCAGAGCTCGTACGGAAAGATATAGGTGTTCATTCTTTTCGCGCGCTGTACGAGATTGGAATAATAGAGAATTGTGAAGGTGGTTCGATGAACCCTCTGCCAGGCACTTAAATGTGATTTGCAGAGTATCCATGTAGATACCAGTATAAAAGGAATTGGGGAGTCTTGTGTTGGCAGTAACCTCCACGCCCATCACACGCTCCGACACAACCGCTGCCACTGCAAAACAACCGCCTCAGCCAACACAAAACACCACAACCACATCGGTTCCAACACCAGCTCTCCAAAACAACACGACCCCACTCCCTGAGGCCACGGCCTGCGAAACCACGCACACCGCACTGGAAGACACACCCACACAAAGAGCCCGAGAACCCAGAACCCAGAGAAAGCGTAGACGACCACGAGGGAACAGGAATGGGAACACAGGCGCACCACAACAACCCACTCAGCAACAACAGAACACCGAAGCGCAGGCACACAGTCAGCAAACCAGTGATACCAGCACACACATTACTCCATCCCTCACCACAACTGTAACACAGGCACCACAGACTGCACCACATAGCAGCAACACGAGCGCCAGCCTACACATAACGCCAACACCAGCACCAGCGGCCGCTAACACTACAATCGAGCCACAGGCCGACATGCACAACACCAACATAACACCAGGGGGAATATTGGCAACACTATTACCCCAGAATACGACTGCTCAGATCTTTAGCAAGATCATAGCCGTCGTCACCACACTTTTTACACAGCTCATGACTGCTCAACTCGGGTAGTACTGGGCTGTCATACAAACAGCCCTCACCAAATTCTTTCATGGATAACACGCCACACTCTGCCCCCATCGCAAACAACCAGACACTATCACAGATCCTGTTGTGGAACGCAGACGGGATCAACAATAAACGGGGGGAACTTGCCGCGCTCATGGAGCGTAAGGGTATCCTTATTGCACTACTGAGCGAAACTAAGCTCAAATCACACAACCACCTAAACTTCACCGGCTACTGCGCCTATCGTACCGACAGAACGGACGGCTCCGGTTACGGTGGAACGGCCATCATCATACACAAATACATTGAACACACAAGCATAGCGCTCCCTGAACTTGAAAAATTAGAGGCAGACGCCGTTAGGGTCAAGTTCAACGGAGCCTACACTACACTGGTATCAGTATACAACAGCCCTAAGAACATAGAGACACGCGACATCAGCACTATACTCAACATATCTCCGCGCGTAATCTCCGCTGGATATCTTAACGCAAAACACCCTGACTGGTACTCACATACCCAAAACTCCAACGGCAAGAAACTATAAATGGTTCAAATGGCTCTGAGCACTATGCGACTTAACTTCTGAGGTCATCAGTCGCCTAGAACTTAGAACTAATTAAACCTAACTAACCTAAGGACATCACACACATCCATACCCGAGGCAGGATTCGAACCTGCGACCGTAGCGGTCGCTCGGCTCCAAACTGTAGCGCCTAGAACCGCACGGCCACTCCGGCCGGCCAAGAAGCTATACGAACACGCACTAGGACGAAACTACATTACACTAGTGCCGACCGAACCGCCGCACATTCCCTACCGGAGGGGTCACAGGCCAGACGTGATAGACATGGCCCTCATCAAGGGCATAACAACGACACTCAGCGATGCTGTTGAAAAAGATCTGCCCTCAAAGCACCAACCCATTATACTGTACATTGAAGAAACACTGAAGCACATGGACCAACGCAGGGTGTTAGACTACAGGCGCGCGAATTGGCTATTGTTCAAGGAAACGCTTGACAGTCGCATCCCACCCAACCCACGCGATTAACGAGACAGCTCAAATTGATGGGGACGTTGAAACCCTCACTAGCGCTGTACAAGACGCAATAGCCGGCACCACCATACCGATCTGCACACCACAACAACACAGTGCTGCCCTGCCCCAGGAGATCCTGGGCCTTATCTCAATGAGGAACCGCCTCAGGAGACATTGGCAACGTACGAGGCACCAGCACTTCAAACAGCACATGAACAGGCTGTGAGGAATAATCCGGGACAAGATCCTAAATTAAAATGGTTCAAATGGCTCTGAGCACTATGGGACTTAACATCTGAGGTCATCAATCCCCTAGAACATAGAACTACTTAAACCTAACTAACCTAAGGACATCACACAAAAATGTTCAAGTATGTGTGAAATCTTATGGGACTTAACTGCTAAGGTCATCAGTCCCTTAGCTTACACGCTACATTACCTAAATTATCCTAAGGACAAACACAAACACCCATGCCCGAGGGAGGACTCGAACCTCCGCCGGGATCAGCCGCACAGTCCATGACTGCAGCGCCTAAGACCACTTAGCTAATCCCGCGCGGCGGACATCACACACATCCATGCCCGAGCCAGGATTAGAACCTGCAACCGCAGCGGTCGCGCGGTTCCAGACTGAAACGCCTAGAATCGCTCGGCCACTCCGGCCGGCGGACAAGATCCAAACATTTAAAACACAACAGTGGAACCAGAAACTCGAAGGGCTGAACACCATGCGACCTGGCGTGTGGCAGTTGGCCCGTCACTTCACCAGGGGGAAACTGTACACACCCACGCTACAAGGGCCCGACGGACCGGCATATTCTGCGGAAGAAAAGGCGGAACTGATGGCCCTCACACTTGCAGCATCATTCACACCGAACCTAGATCCCTCAGACCCAGCGTTCACACTCGCGACCGACCAGGAGGTTACACGCATCTTGGCCCAGCCATCGCGCAACGACATCCGACAGGCTAGCAAAGCTGAAGTCAAATAGGCCATCATACGTACCATAGCTAGGAAGGCCCCTGGTCACGATGGCATTCAAAAACGTGTCCCCAAGGAGTTCACGGATAAAGCAGTAGAATACCTCACACACGTCACGAATGCCATACTTAATAAACACCAACACTTCCCCGCCTTTTGGAGGACAGCCAAGGTCCTGATGTTCAGGAAGCCGGGGAAAGACCACTCCCTCCCACAAAATTACCGACCCATCAGTCTGCTGAGCGATCTCAGCAAGATCGTTGAGAAGGTAATACTAAAACGACTCACTAGGCACTGCATTACAAACGCCGGAACAATGCGGCTTCAGGAATCACCACTCGAGAACAGAACTGCTCCGCGTCGATGAATACATAACAGACGGATACAACACAAACAAAGCAACTGGGGCGGTGTTCCTGGACATCGAAAAGGCCTTCGATCGTCTGTGGCACAACGGCCTCATACGACGCAGGGCTCCCCGACGGGCTCGTACGTCTCTTACATTCATATCTCACGGACAGGAGTTTCAACACCGACGTGCAGGGCAAACAGTCAACACGACATGGTGTCCAGGCTGGAGTACCCCAAGGAAGCATGCTAGGGCCCATACTGTTTAACCTCTACATTAATGACCTTCCAGCTACACGCAATACGACGGTGGCAATCTACGCTGATGAACTGCCATCCTTCCACAAGACTGGAAACAGTCTAACATTAACTCACGACTATAGACTGCACTCAGAGCCTCAGAGCCTTGGTTGGTGAAATGGCGTGTTAGAGCAAACGTCGACAAGTGCGAAGCTATTCTATTCACTAGAAGACCGAAACTACTGCGCAAACATCAACACTGCAACCCAATAACACTACATGCACGCCCAATACGTTTCCGTGAGAAGGTCAAATTCCTCGGTGTCTGGCTGGACCGGAATATACTCTAGGGGACCACATTCAACACGTGACCAACAAAGCGAACGCGAGGCTCAAACAACTCTACCCTATGAAACTTCCTGGCAGATTAAAACTGTGTGCCCGACCGAGACTCGAACTCGGGACCTTTGCCTTTCGCGGGCAAGTGCTCACCAACTGAGCTACCGAAGCACGACTCACGCCCGGTACTCACAGCTTTACTTCTGCCAGTACCTCGTCTCCTACCTTCCAAACTTTACAGAAGCTCTCCTGCGAACCTTGCAGAACTAGCACTCCTGAAAGAAAGGGTATTGCGGAGACATGGCTTAACCACAGCCTGGGGGATGTTTCCAGAATGAGATTTTCACTCTGCAGCGGAGTGTGCGCTGATATGAAACTTCCTGGCAGATTAAAACTGTGTGTCCGACCGAGACTCGAACTCGGGACCTTTGCCTTTCGCGAATTCGAGTCTCGGTCGGGCACACAGTTTTAATCTGCCAGGAAGTTTCATATCAGCGCACACTCCGCTGCAGAGTGAAAATCTCATTCTGGGAACTCTACCCTATGCTTAACAGGCGTAGCACACTGAATAGGAGGGTGTCCAGGTCTATGTACACCACACTTATTAGACCTCTGATGACGTATGCTGCTCCCATGTTTGGATACGCTGCGCCCACACGCCTGCGCCGTTTACAGCTCATACAGAACAAAGTACTCAGAATTATAAGCAATGCTTCGCGTTACACACTCACCGCGGAACTTCACCGGGGAT
Source organism: Schistocerca piceifrons (assembly GCF_021461385.2). NCBI lineage: Eukaryota > Metazoa > Arthropoda > Insecta > Orthoptera > Acrididae > Schistocerca > Schistocerca piceifrons. Next base: position 416,398,445 of record NC_060149.1, on the reverse strand, counting down.
ATCGGTTAGATATCCTCTTGCAGGTATTCCAAAAACTCTCCACACGACTGTACAGAAACAATAGACACAAGCGTGACCCGATTATTCTTTCTCTGGGGAACTATTAACACAACCATAGATGGAAACATAATATACCAGAGACAGTATTAGCAATAAACTAAACGTCTATGGTCCATAGCACGCCAACACAACAGTACTGGCGAACCCCTGCAACACAGCTACTACTAGCAACCCCAGATGTTCGATCCGCCGAAAAACAGGCAATCACAGGGAAGCCGTACTGTACACAACACGCAAACCAGCCACACACACCGCCTACACTGTGAGCTGATCTATGGCCGATCACCCACTAATGTATGACGACCTCGAACTGTTACAGGGACGAAGCATCTGCAGCAGGCCCTACGACGAGCACCCACAACAACAAAGGTAACGATGCACGCTACCTCTCACTAACATAACCACATCTTACATGCACTATCGCAGCTAGCAAACCGCTACTGCCATTACTATCCGTCCTACTGTCGCAGAGGTTTTTTTCCCTTGGTGCTTGCCTTGGCACTTTTTTTCCTTCTGCCCTTACAAACCGCTACCCTTCGATCGCTTTCGTCCACTTTCTGTCTCCTGATGGGCCATGTCAATGACTAATCCTACCCATACATATGGACAACATCACAGCCCGCATCCTGTGACTCCTGACTCGAAAACTAACATGTTATACGGAGGTGACAGCAGAACTTTTGGTTTGTCACCACGTCGGTGTGGGCGTGGAGGGGCCCCATCCTAGTTTGTGTTTGCAGTAGAGAAACACTAGCAGCAGAATGGATCTATCAGAAGAGCTCAGTGACTTCGAATATGGACTAGTCATTGGACGTCACTTGAGTAAGAAGTCTGTCAGTAAAATTTCAAACCTTCTAAAGCTTTGCAAGTCGACTGTTGGTGGTGTGATTCCGAAGAGGAAACGTGAAGGATCAACCACATCTACCACTTCATGTACTGACGATCAGGGACCACCGAGCATTGCAGACGGTGGTTGTAAAAAATCATACGAAATCAACAGAAGTAATCACTAGTGAGTTCTAGAGTATTCCAGCAGTTCAGCTACCACAGTGACTGTTCCTAGGGATTTAAAAAGAAAAGGTTACATTTGTCGAGTAACTCCTCATAAGTCAAATTTCTTAAGCTTTATAATGATATTTCACAGTCCTTTGTTTATAAATTATCACGATAAGAGACCACACAGTGCTTCAGTTGGTGATTTATAATGGAGTATTTAGAGCTAGACGGTATTTAGGTAGAAAGGTTTTCCTAGACTCATTGCATAATTCGACAGTGACTCGTACACTGCGCAAAATAATTAAAGGGTCACTTTTGCGAAACACCGTGATTGTGTCCCATTGGCACCCATTCCACCAAAATTCTCCCCAACGCCACTATTGATGTGTCACACGGTGAGAAGGTCTTCACATGTCCTCTTACCCACATTTCACCCCTTCTTTTGACGCCTCTGGAATGGAGCTCAGAACCACGACTCCCAGCGTTGGAACCACGCGTTTCAACACTTAAAACACACCGCTCTTTACAACTGACCCGAAAAGGCCGCCTCGGGTGGCATAAAAGGTGTCAATGAAACCACCCCTTCACCTGGGGCGTTGATTTCCACACATTTCGCGGTCTAAAACAACATTTCGCGGTACGATAAGCAACACGATGACGTTCTAGACAACCTCTCATACCGCTGACTGTCCCTGGACGATTCAGCCGTTTTCTAAGACATCGTGTGCCTGTGAGTCTATTGAACGTGATCTGACCCCTCTGGAGTGCAATGCGGATGCACTTGTTCCTCTGATGTTCTGGGCGGAAGCACTAGGGACCGTTTAAAACCGTTCGACGAAATTTGAACGTGATCTGAATCCGAAGCAGCAAAGCGTGTTTATGCATTCGCTTTTTCAGCCCTCCTATTTCAAGCCCTACTGTGGATGTAAATGGGGTGTCGGGTGAGTGGGAGGGAGTGGGGGGGGGGGGGGGCGGGATGACACTGCTACATAAAATGGCAAAGGGTCTCTCTAAGACTTCCCATCTTCGACAACACACTCATCGTCTCCCGCACACGTTATTTTTAGATACTGTAAAAATGATTCTTGTACAGAGACACGTATTCACTGCTTTCTAGGTATTGCTGTGACACGCAACCATTTAGACACACCTCAGTGGTGGTACATTCCTGAACTAGCGCCTGCTGGGCGCATGCGAAATCTAAGGGGGTTTTGATAGGGACGCCTGTCATGCCGACACTTGGGAACCAGTGATTGGCCATTTCTGTAAAGGAACATTTTCAAAGTGGTCAGCAAATGAGTGCGGTTGGCACCGAGTGTGTTGCCAGACTGAGGGGTCGTAGAGAGACTGTTTTCCATGTTATTCACGCACTCTATCATGCTCATGCCATAGGAGGGTACGAAACAGGAGGCCTGAAAATGCATAAACACCCTTTGCTGCTTCAGATCCCGTTCAAATTTTTTCGAATAGTTTTGAAAGGTCCCCAGTGGTTCCACTCTGTGTAACAGAGCAAAAATTGCGGTCGCGCAACGCTCCAAAGGGGTCAGATTACGTTCTGTGGTGTTGCAGTCGAACGATGGCCTTAGAGAATGTTTGAGTTGCCCGGGTGGTGCCATCAATTTCAAAGGTTGTCGAGAAGGTCTTTCTATTACAAGCTGTGCTGCAAACTGTCGTTTTCGACCGCGAAATGTGTGTAGATTAACTCCCCAATGGAAGGTGGTTCTATTAACGCCCTTTATGCCACCGCCTGAGGATTTTTCGTGTCGATTCGGAAGATGGGTGTGTCTCAAATTTTTTCCTTGGCCACCCATTAGAAAAGCGCGTGATTTCAACGCTGGGCGTCGCGGTTCTGACCCCCATTCCAGAGGCGTCGAGAGGAGGTATGAAATGTGGTTATGAGCTGTCGTGTTTCGATTTCTTGGTGGTACTGGGCAGAACTGTGCTGAAATTTGATGCCAATGTGGCATCATTAACCCACCTCACACCTCACAAGAACTCCTGAGCTCTGGCCTTTTTTTCGCATGTATTGACACCTTGCTATTTGAAGCGTCCTCTAGCCCGAAGGTGAAGTTGCAGGGCACCAGGCTTTCACACCATTACAGAGGAAAGTTTTAAGCACCTCTGAGCCAAATTTCAAACCTCTGCATTGCAATGGGGACAATTATGTGGTTCTGAAAAAATGACTCTCTGATTGTGTTGCGCACTGTAGACATGGAATTGTATGATGAAATTGACGCACTAGTCATTAAAGACAAAATCAATATCATTTGTCGGTAAAGTACTCTGGGGTTTTTTTTCAGAGCTAAGTTGCCATGACAGTCGATTTCATGTAGATGACGAACTGTCAGTGCATTAAATTCCCAGAAAACGTTTAGGAAGCGTACTGTCAGAAAATTCTGAACAGAGAAAGAGAAATATTTGAGTCTTGATGACGTACAGGTTATTGGAGTTGCAGCATTAGTCCGTTTTGGGGTGCAGGTGCTGATTCGGGGGTCCTGTTGATCATACAGATGGCGAACACTGTCTTGGGATACGCTATGCCACCCCTGGTCGACCTGTTCACGTAGTTCTATAAGAGTTGATGGCTGACGAGTAGCACGAATCACTTCTCGCCCCATCATATGCCACACATGCTCGATTAGGGACAATTTCTGAGATCGTGCTGGCCAGGGAAACTGTTGCAGATCTTCCAGAGCACGTTGAGTTTCAAGGGAAGTGTGTGGGCGAGCATTATCCTGCTGGAACAATGTCACCTTCCTGTTGCAAGAACTGCAAAAGGCCGGCCGCAGTGGCCGTGCGGTTAAAGGCGCTGCAGTCTGGAACCGCAAGACCGCTACGGTCGCAGGTTCGAATCCTGCCTCGGGCATGGATGTTTGTGCTGTCCTTAGGTTAGTTAGGTTTAACTAGTTCTAAGTTCTAGGGGACTAATGACCTCAGCAGTTGAGTCCCATAGTGCTCAGAGCCAGTTGAACCAGTAGAACTGCAAAAGAACGGGCATAACAACATTCCGCATGCACCGAGCGCTGGTTAGCGTCCCCTCCAGCAACACCAAAGGTGAACGAGAGTTGTAGCTTATCGCACCTGACTCTAGAAGGTCTGGGGTGGGGCCAGTCTGTTTTGGACGAATGGGCTCTAAGAGACAGCGCTCACCAGGTCTACACCGTACACGAAAACGACCATCACTTGTGTTCCGGCAGAATCTGCTTTCATCGCTGGAGGCCATGGCGCGTCATTCCATCTTCCAAGTGATCCTCTAACGGCACCAGTCGAGCCGTGCAAGTCGATACTGTGGAGTGAGTGGAAGACGAGCTAGAGGTGCTTGTGCCCGCAGTCCCACTGCTAATAACTGGTTCGCAACATGTCTGTCCTCACAAGCCCTCTTATCTGTGCTGCGATAGCTGTAAGATCTGCCCCTGCTGTCCTAACAATACGGCGGTGGGCACCTGTGTTGTGTGAACGTCCAGAACCTCGTTCTGTAGTTGTCAGAATACTCACGTGACCACCAATACGAGCATCGTTGCACAGCTAACGCAGCACATCCAGCCTGTATGGCAATTCTCCGAAAGGACCATCCCACCATTTGGAGGGCCACAATTTGACATATTTCAAACTCTGTTGGCTGTAGGAAGCACAGCTGACGCAGCACATCCAGCCTGTATGGCAATTCTCCGAAAGGACCATCCCACCATTTGGAGGGCCACAATTTGACATATTTCAAACTCTGTTGGCTGTAGGAAGCACGAGCACGTCTCCGTGGCATGGTTGCCTGCTTGCTTCACACGTTTGCAGCACACTGAGCCTTTTGTCTGTAAGCATTTCCCTACTAAAGGGCAGACACGGATGGCGCTCTGGTAGCTATGCCACTATTAAATCTGTTGGAGGACGACGGTGAAACCATTATCTGTACATCTATTAACCCGCAGGTGACATATGCCGTCATCGGATCATAATCGACATCGTCTTTCCAAGTGTACTAATTTCTTTCTGCGGCAGTGTAGTAGGTACGTTAGCAAAATAATTTATAATTAAGTAAACTGCATGGATTAATTCCGTGGGATTATCGTAGAAATCGGTAAAGCCCCACTTGGCGTAAAACCCTCACCGAGTTCTTGAACTGACTGTTATCATCTTAGGAGTTGACCAACAAGCAGCAGGTTTGTCTTATTGTAACTTATTTTTCCGCAGAAGTTCGTCCCAGCAGGTCGCTCCAAAGCTGAGAAAATGGGGTAAGTTGTTTTTGCCACTTACATGTAACTTTTACGATTTTTAACTTCAACATTGTATAATGTAAGTCTAGAAAAGAGAAATCAACGAATTACTTCTTGACACTATCGCATGTAAGCTTCACTTTCGCGTCGAAATAATTGTTGCTTTTGTTAGAAAATGGCAAAGTAGGGCAAATCCCCGCATGTGTTTTGCGATACATCCCCGGAGCATAAACAATGTGACCACAACTCTTGAATGATAATCCTCGCAAAAGAAGACATTCAAGACACACTGCATGAGATTGACTCACCCGAAAGTATAATTTCGCTGTCTAAAACAAAGATTTATAGGAATTTTTCCGACGCAGCACTGAAATTTGTGTTTCTAACGTCGTCACCAAACAAGGGACGAAGGAAAGAAGAATACACGTGAAAAGAAAGGTATGCTACTAAGAAAGAAAAACGTACCAAACGAAGAAAAGAATATGCTAAAGAAGCAAAATTACCTAAGCTTATTATTCAAAAGTAAAATTAAGAAACGGGGCAGATCAAATAGTCTGTTGATTATTCTTCAGAGTCAGATCCTGACTTTTCACATCATAACAGTGGCACGGATATAGCTATCGACTTACTATTTGGGGAAGAAGTATTCGAAGAAGAACAAGAACAAGAAGAACAAGAGCCTGGGACTTCAAGGAAGAAGCAGAGGACCAAAAAAGTACACTATTTACTAGGTACCTATTTAGTTCAGCCTCAGTAATTGAACTCTTTCAGGCGCTTTCGTCCGGAACCGCACGGCTGCTATGGCCGCAGTTTCGAATCCTGCCTCGGGCATGGATGTGTGTGATGTTCTCAGGTTAGTTAGGTTTAAGTAGTTCTAAGTCTAGGGGACTGATGATCTCAGATGTTTAGTCCCATAGTACTTAGTGCCATTTGAACCATTTGAACGGCATTCCAGGAGGTGTTTTCCAACAGGATACCACTGGCCCACATACCGCTGTTGTAACCGTACGTGCTCTACAGAGTGTCGACATGTTGCCTTGGCCTGCTCGGTCACCAGATCTGTCTTCAACAGAGCACATAAGGGACATCATCGAACGACAATTCCAGCGTTATCCACAAACAGCATTAACCGCCCCTGTGTTGACCGACCAGTTCCAAACGGCATGGAACTCCATCCCACAAAATAGCATCCGGCACCAGTACAACATAATGAATACACGTTTACCTGCCTGTGTTCAACATTCTGGAGGTTACATCGGCTGTTGATGTACCAGCTTTTCACATTTACAATGGCTTATCTCGTGCTTACATTACCCTGCGATCTTGCAAATTTAATCACTTAAATATGTTACCTAGAGAAATGTATTCTTGGAATTTCAGTACTCTTCATTATTAATTTTTTTCGTCAGCGTAGATGCATGTTCCTTCACGCAAATGGATTACGTTTTATTATTCGCACTTCCATAGTGATTTAATATAACTTTTATTCATGGTCATTTACATGCATGATCATTTGAAGTATATTTGGCGAAATGATTCGTTACGCGTGGTTTGTTGCCAAACTGTGCGGTGAGAGGGATCCTTTTATGAGTTTAAACAAAGCCAGTTTTGTATAGAAAGTGTAATACATATACGTAATTTAAAAAAAAATGTGGCATTTATAACGTGTGCAAGATGCCGAGAAAATTACTGCTTCCCCTGTTTTTACGATGAACATTACCCCAGCCTATGTACATCATCGATTGTTAAATCATAGCAGTATCTAATTTCACATTAGAAGTTCTCGTGTGCGCCTTACAATCTCTTTCTGGAAATGTCTTTGAAATCCTAAATTTTCCTTTGCCTTTTCTTTCCTGAAAATAATAATTAATACATTTATTTCGTCTATTTGTGGTTTAAATAAAGAAAAAATTGAAAATAAAAAAAACTGCGCATATGGACTTGACCCCAGACCTTCGAATTACCGTTCTATACTATTTCTACTGCTCCAACAACTTCCTGGAAACTACGCTAACATAAAACGGCTCAAGAATCGCCAGACCCGCGCAAAAATATTGTTTTTGTCCTAAACGGTTGGCCAGCAGAACGTCCCACTTCTGTCACTTTCATTTCTAGCGAGGCGCTACATACACCATAAATTTAGGCGAAATGCTTGATGACGAGTAGGCTCGGTCCCCTTCTTAGCCAGCATTGTCCGCCCGCTACACTGATAGCTAACGCTCCCTTCGTCAGCTCACGCTCCTCAAGTGTAACGTCAAAAGTGTAATTTTCTGACTCTAAAACTGAAACAGTTGACTCTTCTCTGACGAAAAAGAGCGGCTTCACCTGGCACATAAACGAGGAAACGAACGAAGAAGAAATAAAACCATACTGCAACAGTCTTAAATTAAAAAATATTTGCCTTCTGCAAGACAAAGATAACTCAAGTACGAAGTAATTAAAAACCTCCTGAGGAAAAATATAACGCTAAAACGATAAAGTCCAATGCGAAACCAAGGAAAACTGTTCTGCAAAACAGAAAACTCTCCTCTACTGAGCGCTAGAACTTTTCCACAATTAACGTAACTCCAGAGCAACAAAATAGTCAAATGGACTCATTCTAGAAAGCTGATTCTAGGATAAATTGCGAGGAGCCTAGTTAGAACCATGATGTAGTGCAGCCGACAAAAATTGGCAAAGAACTCTCGATGTTTGTCAATTTTTTAATTTTCAAATAGTGTTCCGGTAAATACACAAAGTATGAAATAACCACACTGTCGTCTCATGTTTCACCTTTGGAAACGGTTAAAATCCTGCAGGATAACACTGTTGACGGTCATATTTCCAGGAGTGGTGCCGGCCGGTGTGGCCGTGCGGTTCTAGGCGGTTCAGTCTGGAACCGCGTGACCGCTACGGTCGCAGGTTCGAATCCTGCCTCGGGCATGGATGTCTGTGATGTCCTTAGGTTAGTTACGTTGAAGTAGTTCTAAGTTCTAGGGGACTGATGACCACAGATGTTAAGTCCCATAGTGCTCAGAGCCATTTGACCCATCCAGGAATGCCACCATGATTTGGCAGATTTCCAACACTGCTATGACAGAGGCAAACAGCATCGATGTTCCCGTGTGCCTTCGTCACCACATTTTCCACAAGCTGCTGATGGCCGCAGATTTATGTCCACCAATCGCTGGTTCGTAGACAATGTGTTATTCACTACTTCGTACCACAGCGCACGAACATCTGGTGTCTTCCACACCTGTTGCCAATCCGGTGTACGCTACCGAAGTTACAGCTTGTCGGCCTGAGGTCATCAGAGCATGGCAGCATAAAGTCGCCGCCCCTTCGTGTGCCTGTGCGTGGCCGCCGCCCGTAAAACTTAACTCCAGGCGAGGAAGTACACCCGTAGAAAAGGCATCTGGAATGGGATGGCCGACGCCGCGGCCGGGGCCTGCTCGGAGTACGATCGATAGACTGCCGAAGTGCCGCTATCGATCTGTCCGGGCTGCCGGGCAGCTAGATGGCTGTGCGGTGGACCAGCAGCGCCGCGCACTTGCGTTTAAGTCGAGTCCCTCAAGGACGTCCAAATCAGGTCGCCGCACTGACTTTAAACAATCTCGTGTCTCCAGAACAGCCAATGTAAAACTTGCGAGGCTGACCTGTCGAGAAGCTGTGGTACACTTGAGCAACTATCAGACCTTGAGTAGGTTTAACGTATTTATTAGTACACCTTTTAAAGCGTGGATTCTGCAAAGACCCAACAAGTGTTCGTCGCCAGACTCGTGCCCATATTTGTTGCGTGCATGTAGTGACATCGAACACCATTATCGTGTGCTTTTCCACGACACGGCACCAAGACCGTCTGTCGTCAGTTGCTTCCTGGCCAGTTGGAAGAGCGTCATTTGTTTGTTCTGTGAAGATGTCCACGTCATCAGCATACGCTGCGCACTTGAGAGTGGCCTGTTGTATCATCACGTCACCAACCGTGCGGCCTATGGCTCGCCGCAGAGGGTTAATCGCAATCACGAAGAAAAACATAGACAACTGGCAGCTTTGTCGAACAGATCGTTGTGTAGCAATGCGCTTCGTTCTCCGGCCGTTAAGGATCAGCACAGACCTCGTTCCTGTGAGGAAGTTCTTGTTGATCTGATGACCAAAGCCTAGTTTTTAGCCATGACACATGATAGATAGCAGTGGCTGATGTCAGGTCACCTTCCATTCGGAAAGTGGGTGCGCTGAGCGCCTGTTATGTGGCTTATAAATTATAGAGTGCAGTAATCAGTCGTCCATTTTTAGATTTTATTACGCAAATCCAGATTTCGGCTAGTGGCTAACCGGATTGAGAATGGCTTGCCACAAGCCGAAATCTGGATTTGCGTAATAAAATCTTAAAAAGGACGACTGATTGCTGCACTCTACAATTTATAAGTGGCTGATGTGTTCGAAGGCATTAGCAAAGTCACTTGACAGCATTCCCTCGGACAGCCTATTGAGTGCAGTGTAGGAGACTGCGTCTCTGTATGCAGATGCAGCGCGGAAGATATTACGACACTGACTCCACATGAGCGGTATGGGCAGATGACTTTGTCCATAAAAAGCTCCATTTCCACCATGATGCAGCTGGCTTCAAGTTCAGCGTTCAGGAGTGTTATAGGTCGTAGGTCTTCAACATTACACGTCTCCTGTGTCTTTGACATCAGCACTGTTGGGCCATTTACAAATTTGTTCTGGACCACTGTACCATGAATGATGTCGTTCACCACGTCCGTGAATGTGCCGCCACTGATATCACAGAGCTGGCCGGTCTGGCCAAGCGGTTCTAGGCGCTTCAGTCTGTAACCGCGCGACCGCTACGGTCGCAGGCTCGAATCCTGCCTCGGGCATGGATGTGTGTGATGTCCTTAGGTTGGTTAGGTTAAAGTAGTCTAAGTTCTAGGGGACTGATGACCTCAGATGTTAAGTTCCATAGTGCTCAGAGCCATTTGAATCATTTTTGATATCGCAAAAGACCTGATAAAATTCCCTTTAGGTCACCCTTTCAACACCGTCCCGACGTCGTGCTGCGTCACTTCCTCGCCTAATGCAATGTCAATAGAATCAGAGATAATGCAGCGTTTTCCTTTCAACAAAGAGCGTATAGCGACGTTACCACCGTCGGTAGCGCGAAAGAGGTTGATAAAGTAATTCGTGACGTGAGTTACAACAGCGGTCTTCTCAGCGAGGCGGACACCAACATCCTTTACTACGGTTGTAACTTGTCTTCTGCGCGCCTGCAGTGTTTCACGTGCCAGGTGATAAGTTGACGGTACCTCGTCGCCAAAGTCCACCGGGGACGGCTGCGGACCAGGATCTATGTCGCCTGTTCACTATAGATGCATAGGACCTTGTTTTTGATCTTACTGAGGCAAAGACGAAGATTTGCGTGTTGATCTAAAGTTGCGTCGAGTGCATCTTGGAGACACTGATGATAAAATGCAGACGTGCTCCGTTTCCAGAAGGATGTTTCGCGACTGTAGCCCCGCGTAGGAATACCCAGCTGTTGCTTCGCAAGGACAGTCCACCACTCGTGGGTAGAGGTAAAACTGCCTATTGTTTGTATTCAGTGATGCCACACAAGATGTACATACGCACGGAGACTGGTTGCAGCAAGATGAATTGACTGCATTTCCAGAAATCGAAGCGGTCGCGGAACTACCACCTTGCAGTGACTACTGGTCACTAAGAGCCTAAAGATGACTGATCACTTTGTATATCGTCTTTAAGACGCTCTGAGACATAGATCTTGTCGATTCTACTGGCACCGCCGTTATAGATGGGGCCTATGCATTAAATGCGTCGAAGTTGATTGAAAATGACACCATGTGTCCAATCGTTCCTTAGTAGCCAAGATCTCCACGAGTTCGGGACATTCAGTAGTCGTAGGATGCTAGTAAGCCGAGGCCGTTACACAACGAAAATCGCCGCCGTTGACTGTCGGGTGGGTCGTGGAACAAAAAGGGACCGACATCCTGATTAAAAAAGGGTGACCTGGCGCGCCCGTTCAAAAATGGTTCAAATGGCTCTGAGCTCTATGGGACTTAATATCTGAGGTCATCAGTCCCCTAGAACTTAGAACTACTTAAACTTAACTAACCTAAGGACATCACACACATCCATGCTCGAGGCAGGATTCGAATCTGCGACCGTAGCGGTCGCGCGCTTCCGCACTGAAGCGCCTAGAACCGCTCGGCCACCGCGGCCGGCGGCGCGCCCGTTCTCAGTGGCAACTGGCGCATAAATATTATGAAACTGCGCTCTGATATAACGCGGCCGTTGGTAACTGTTGAATGTCCGTTGGCGGAAGCACGTATTTATGCAGATTTTCCGTGACACATTTAGTGTCGAGGTTTGTTTGCTCGTCCCGGTGGTGGATGCCCAAGAGTTGGTGGGTTCTAAGACAGAGAGCAAAATAATAAGACGCACGAGTAGTAAAAGACACTATTTTATGCAGCGTTGAACACTATTTTATATAGAGTTGAAATTTGATTAATATTGAGTGTTAAAATAGAAATACTTTCAACTGTCTGTCATTAGTGGGAATTTAAAATTTTGGACTTGCTGTAAGGCGATAAAGAAGTTGTTAAAATGTGCTGTGTTATTATTTGTTTCTATAAGTAAGACCGGTTTAGAAAGAAAAATTGGCGTAAAAGTAAAAACTGGCTTAAAATTACTGCTTTGCAGAAAACACTTAAGACACACTGGTTGGCAAAACTAATAGATATTACATTGTAAAAATACTGAAATCATGTTACTGCTTCATTACTAATCATTTGTATAAAACATTTCTTCGCCTATAGACGACGACGATGCAGGGGGAATGTTGCTACCTTATTTCGTTCGAGCGCGAGCTGCCATTCCCACCGCAGTCTGCGGCTGCGTCGATCGATGTAGCTGTCTGGCCGCCTCTAGGGGCGCAGCCCTGCACTGTCGTAGCCGAATGTCTACGTGTGCGAAGAGGCAGCTGCTTGCTACTTTGTTTCTGCTGTTAGCGGCGTCGCTGCCTGCTCTTTTGCGTGTTCAGAGGTGCCTTCAGGTGTTCGGTTTGTTCCCAGATGCGGGCTTGCCGAACGACCATCTCGACATGCAAAGCACACAAGGATTGACGTTCTGTTTCACGTCCGCTTAATGATACAGGGGTGTTCAGCAACGTATCCAGGTTCTGTTCTTTGTCACTATTACCTCTACTCTTCCTCTTACGAAATTTGTTGTTGTCTGTGGAAACCTTAGACAGTGGGGGTGGCGGAGGTTCAAAATGGTTCAAATGGCTCTGAACACTATGGGACTTAACAGCTGAAGTCATCAGTCCCCTAGAACTTAGAACTACTTAAACCTAACTAACCTAAGGACATCACACACATCCATGCCCGAGACAGGATTCGAACCTGCGACCGTAGCGGTCACGCTGTTCCAGACTGTAGCGCCTAGAACCGCTCGGCCACACTGTGGAGGAGGTAAAGAGGCCTCCTACTCTACTGGAAACTCCCTCGAATTACTTTCCACTTCAACTGGTGTTTCCAGTTTGTTGCCTGTAACTGTTCTGATGGGAGTGACTGAGCCAGAGTAACCTCCATCTGTTCCTGTGTCTCACTATTAACGTTGTGCAAAAGGAACTGGACCTTCTACTTGGTCTGCTTGTGCCATCTGCCGGAGTTGTCGTACCATGCCCGCGACTGTATAGCTCGGTAACGTATCAAGATTGCCACCACCGCCCACTGCCCCCCCCCCCCCACAAGAAAGCAGTAGCGGGCGTCTGTGAGTACAGTTCATCCTTAAGTGTTCCGTAGAATGACAGATCGAAAAAAACTGAGAACTGACCAATGGTGACTATGTGATCAAAAGTATCCGGACACCTGGCTGAAAATGACTTGCAAGTTCGTGGCGCCCTCCATCAATAATGCTGGAATTCAATATGGTGTTGGCCCACCCTTAGCGTTGATGACAGCTTCCACTCTCGCAGGCATACGTTCAATCAGGTGCTGGAAGGTTTCTTGGGAAATGGCAGCTGCACGGAGGAGAGGTATCGATGTCGGTCGGTGAGGCCTGGCGCGAAGTCGGCCCTCCAAACCATCCCAAAGGTGTTGTGCAGTATTCTGGTCAACGCTCTGTGCAGGCAAGTTCATTACAGGAATGTTATTGTCGTGTAACCACTCCGCCACAAGCCGTTGCATTATGAGCATTTGCTCGATCGTGTTGAAAGATGCAATCGCCATCCCCGAATTGCTCTTCGACAGTGGGAAGCATGAAGGTGCTTAAAGCGTCAATGTAGGCCTGTGCTGTGATAGTGCCACGCAAAAGAACAAGGGGTGCAAGCCCCCTCCATGAAAAACACGACCACATCATAGCACAACCGCCTCCGAATTTTACTGTTGGCACTACACAGCCTGGCAGATGATGTTCACCGGGCATTCGCCATACCCACGCCTTGCCATCGGATCGTCACATTGTGTACCGTGATTCGTCACTCCACACAAAGTTTTTCCACTGCTTAGTCGTCCAATGTTTACGCTCCTTACACCAAGCGACGCGTCGTTTGGCATTTACCTGCGCGTTGTGCGGCTTATGAGCAGCCGCTCGACCATGAAATCCAAGTTTTCTCACCTCCCGCTTAAGTGTCATAGTACTTGCAGTGAATTCTGATGCAGTTTGGAATTCCTGTGTAATGGTCTGTGTAATGTGTGCCTATTACACATTACGACCGTCTTCAACTGTCGGTGGTCTCTGTCAGTCAACAGAAGAGGTCGGCCTGTACGCTTTTGTGCTGTACGTGTCCCTTCACGTTTCCACTTCGCTATCACATTGGAAACAGTGGACATAGGGATGTTTAGGAGTGTGGAAATCTAGCGTACAGACGTATGACACAAGTGACACCCCATTACCTGACCACGTTCAAGGTCCGTGAGTTCCGCAGAGCGCCCCATTCTGCTCTCTCACGATGTCTAATAACTACTGAGGTCGCTGACATGGAGTACCTGGCATTAGGTGGCAGCACAATGCACCTAATATGAAAAAGGTATGTTTTTAGGTGTGTTCAGAAATGGTTCAAATGGCTCTAAGCACTATGGGACTTAACATCTGAGGTCATGAGTCTCCTAGACTTAGAACTACTTAAACTTAACTAACCTAAGGACATCACACACGTCCATGCCCGAGGCAGGATTCGAACCTGCGACCGTAGCAGCAGTGCGGTTCCAGACTGAAGGGCTTAGAACCGCTCGGCCACAGCGGCCGTCTTTTAGGGGTGTCCGGATACTTTTATCACATAGTGTATCTGTCGATTTTGTCCCGTGAAGAGCTACAAGTTGCCTTCTGTCTGCGAGGAAGTCTTGAATCCAGTCGCAAATCTGGTCCGATACTATTATTTTTTTCTCTAGACGGCAGTGCGGGAAGGTGTGAAATGGCAGCGTGAAATCAAGGAATGATTAAGAGTGTCAGCAACGCTATGGATCTCAGGGAGGAAAAGAGCGAGCTGAGTTTCGCAAGATGTCTGTTTGTGGGACCTTTGTTGATTTTTAAAGAGGAGATGTTTCGTTCTCCAAAACCGTAACAATTCTTGAGCGTAAAACATGTTCCATTGTTATACAACAGATGGACGCCACCGATATAGGACATTAAATGTCCTACGACCCGTCTTGAAAACGGCAATGATCTGCGGTTTTTGTTCTGGTCAGTACGTACCTTTCGTTGCTCCAGCTGTCTGCGATAAACTGATGCTAGAAGGTGAGAAATTTGTTTCGTCTGATCTTTCTAGCATCTTATTGGTACCTCGTCCGGCCCTGATCCCTTTCTGCTACTAAGCGATTGTAGTTGCTTTTCTGTTCCCCGATCGGTTATCTCAATATCTGCCATTTTGGCGATCATGCGATGATTGAAACAAGGGACCGTGTTACGATCTTCCGCCGTGAGACAATTTCGGAAGAGCGAATTCAGTATTTCGGCCTTCTCTCTGTTATCTTCCGTGTCGGTGCCAGTATGGTCTTTGAGTGAATCAATAGATGTTTCCGAACCTTTACTGATCTTACCTAAGACAAATACCGCTTAGGATTTTTACTCAGATCGGTTGACAAAATTTTATTTTCATAGTCACTGAATGCCCCTCTCATTGCCCTCCTTACTCTTATTTTCGCTTCGGTTCAATCTTTGTTTGTCAGCTGGCTTTTGTCTTCTCTTGAATCTGTGACGAAGCTCTCTTTGTTTACATAGCAGTTTTCTAGCACGACTATGAAACGACAATGGGTCTTTCCCATACATTAAGACCTTGCTCAGAATATATCTGCGTAATGCACATTGAAAGATTCTATTGAATCCTCAGCACTGAATATTTGATGCTGACTACTCAGACACTCTTCGGTTTGTATCATGTCACTCTTGCAGAGCAAAAATATTTTCCTACATTTCTTAACATTCCTTTTAAAGCCAGAAGCCATATTTGCTGCCGGCCGCGGTGGTCTCGCGGTTCTAGGCGCTCAGTCCGGAGCCGCGCGGCTGCTACGGTCGCAGGTTCGAATCCTGACTCGGGCATGGATGTGTGTGATGTCCTTAGGTTAGTTAGGTTTAAGTAGTTCTAAGTTCTAGGGGACTGATGACCACAGATGTTAAGTCCCATAGTGCTCAGAGCCATTTGAACCATATTTGCTAACACAGTCTTATGATCAGTGGCACCGTCCTCTAATTTAACTGATTCGGTATGTTCAAGTCTGTCTGCTGCAACAAAGGTTAAGACGTTACCTCGAGGAGTTAGTTTTCTACTTACCTGCACGAAGTAATTTTCGATCGACAAGCTCAGAATAATTTCACATGAATCCTAATTTCTGGTATCAGTTTTGGTGGCATGACCTCCCAATCTATATCTGGCAATACGAAGTCACCCCCTATTAAAACAGCGTGATCAGGAAAATTACGAACGATAGTCTGCAAGTTACCCTTGTACCGATTTACCATTACAGCTCCTAACCCAGGCGGTCTATAAAAGTATCCAGTAACCATTTTTAACGTCCGTTGATGCTTGACTTCATCCACATTTGGAATCTGTGTTAACCTCGCCATATATTATCGAAGTCTCTACTGCAGTAAATACGCTGCCACCATTGACAACTAATCTATCTTTACGATAAATGTTCCTGTCTAAGTATTTCGTTGCTCTAAACTTCCTATTTCAAGACACTTTCTGTTCCTCATAATATCTGTGAATTATAAACTTGAATGAACTATACTAATTCAGGGATCTTTCCTTGGCTGCTCCTTCAGTTTACTGGTATCATATTAGGTTGATATGACGTCAACTTTGGCAGGCAGTTCGTATCTGATTTTAAGTGGGGTTTCTCTGACCTAATAATCTGCTATGTACATGCCACATTTACTCTACTGCTCTTGTAACCGTTTCCGGCGTTCAGTGCTTTCCTGACATACTAAGGGGAACCCTAATTCTGCAGCCGGTAGCGGAAGTGGTGAAATTCGTGTAAGTTACTGTCACAGAGTCGTCTGAGCCTCTGGTTTACATCTTCCACTCTGTTCCAAAGCAGAGGACCACGATCGAACCTGGGTACGGTGCTACAAATAATCAGCTTACCCTGCAGCCCACGTGCTATACTAGCTGTCTTCGCCAACTCAATCATTCACTGAAAGGAACTGAGAATGACGTCAGAACCCAAGCAGCAGGCGTCATTCGTGCCGACATATGCCACTATTTGCAGCCGGTTGAATCCAGTGGGCTTGGAAGCCGCCAACGCAACCTTTTCCACATTCTAACAATACCACCACTTGCAAAGTAGATCAGAAATCAGATTAATAATGTAGCTCACGCAGCATATGTTCGCTTTATCGGGCAACAACAAAGTTATTGACTGTGGATGGTGTCGTCAGAATGGAAATAATGAAGTCACTGTAAAAAAGTCATTAATTTTGGCACTTATCTTGAATGGGTTCCCACGTAGATTTCGTCGAAGTTGTTATGGCTCATCTTGTTGATTCTAGGGTGATTCCACTTTGACTGTTAGAAGGTCCAGATCTGTATTTTAGCAATATTTGAAGACCTAACAAATGCGTTTTTCAGGAAATTCTTAATGATCAAACAATCCCAGATCAGAACAATGGTATGGTAGAAATAATTTTTGACTTGGTGTTCACGATCCACATTTTTATTAAACTTCTTGTAAATTCACATTTACTTCTTCTTAATCGCCACATCATCAAGAAAACAGTTTTGTATCAATCTTTATATATTTAATTTCCACTTTAACCAAACACAAGACTTGATTGTTCTTTTACAAAGCGAAATAACAACTTAAATTCTCCAGAGTGAAACAAAGACTGCTCTGTGTGCATTCGCACCAAAACGGTTACAAGTAAGTCAAAGATTATGACAGCCTCACAGAAATGAATACACACAAGAACCATATCACTGTAATATATCGGTACATCGGAGTGCCTATACATTAATAAAACCAAATATGAATATTGTCACAAAAATATTTCTGTTACTTCGCAGAAAAGTAGTACGATATTACTGGTATCGAGAACTGGGGTTGGGGTGCCGTAATGGTCACGTAAATAAAAAACCATTACAACATCATGGATGAGAATCCCGAGCAAACATACCGAGTGCTAGCTTTCAGTCTTTTCCGCTCAATATATTATGTCCCCGAGGAGCTCCATTACCAGCCTAAGACCGGAGCTCACTACGACTAGCAAACCCGCCCATTGCGCTTGTCTGGACTGGGCAGGGAAGTCGGTCTTTGGACCAACAGGAGAGGTATCCCGGGCTGACTCAGAGGTATTATCAACACTGGGTAGCACCTCGTACCTATCGCTAATTTGTAAGGAGACAGCCGTGCGGTCAGTTCCCTCTTTTGCCTTCCGCCCGACGACACGTTGAAACCACCACTGTCCGCCATTCACTCTTGAGCGAAGATAAACCAGTGAGATATTGCGTATCTGAAGACGCAGCGACAACCTGGTCAACAGGGGAATAAGAGAGTCCAGTGACACCAAGCCTGTCGAAAGTTTCGTCACCGCCCCCGCGATGCTGCCGCTGTCTCGAGTAGCAGCCAGAAGGTTGTCGAACGTGGTCACCGCAGTTTCTACCTGTTTACATACAGCAGCCTATTCTCCTCGTTTCCGCTCACAAAGAGCACAGTCCATACCCATATCGTACTGTGAAACAAAACTGAATAAGATGTCAAAAATAAAAACAAAGAAGTGAGGAGTAACTGAGGAAGCACAGACCCCCGCTAAAACGAAAATTACCCGGCTCTGGCGCTATTAAGATTGGACAAAACACACTGATCAGTCAAAACATTATGACCATAGACCTACAATCGAAATAAAACCGTCAAGGTGGTAGCAGCTTCACCTGACGAGGGATGACCGCTAGTCAGACACACGCACGCTGCATGTTGTATCAGTCGTCGTGCTGTCCCTGTCTAGAATGAGGAAGGTGCGCGATCTATCTGGGTTTGACCACGAGCAGACTGTGATGGCCCGGAGCCACGGCACGAGCATTTCGGAAACTGCAAGACTTGTCGCATGTTAGAAGAGTGCTGTGGTGCGTGTCTTCAACAAGTGGCGAAACCGAGGCGAAGCCACGTCCAGACGCCGTGGGGTTGGACATAAATTGGGAAGTAATTCATTTATGTATCTCTAACATAAGATATTAACTATCCAGTAGTAAACTGATTATGATTGTGTGAACTGAATGCCCAGGATGAACCAATATACAAGGTTTCGTTAGTTGTTTGTGTCTGTTAGAAATCTAGCTATAATTAAATTCATTCTGATAAAATATGAAGGATCTATCCGCGACTAAATTCATTCATATAATATTTTATGAGGTAAAAATAACATATACCCTATGTGATCAAAAGTATCCGGACACCCACAAAAACATACCTTTTTCATACTAGGTGCACTGTGGTACCACCTACTGCCAGGTACTTCATATCAGTGACTTCAGTAGTCATTAGACATCGTGAGGGGTCAGAACGGAGCGCTCAACGGATCTCACGGACTTCGAACATTGTCAGGTGACTGTGAGTAGGCCGCACGGGATAGGCCGAGCGGTGTGGGGCGCTGCAGTCATGGACTGTGCGGCTTTTCCCGGCGGAGGTTCGAGTCCTCCCTCGGGCATGGGTGTGAGTGTTTGTCCTTAGGATAATTTAGATTAAGTAGTTTGTAAGCTTAGTGGCTGATGACCTAAGCAGTTAAGTCCCATAAGGTTTTCACACGCATTAGAACTTCTTTTTAACTGTGAGTCACTTGTGTCATACGTCTGTATGCGAGATTTCCACACTCCTGAACATCCCTAGGTCCACTGATTCCGATGTTATAGCGAAGTGGAAACGTGAAGGGAAACGTGCAGCACAAAACCGTACAGGCCGACCTCGTCTGTTGACTGACAGAGACCGCCGACACTTGAAGAGGGTCGTAATGTGTAATAGGCAGACGTCTGTCCAGACCAGCACACAGGAATTCCAAACTGCATCAGGAACCACTGCAAGTACTATGACAGTTATGTGGGAGATGAGAAAACTTGCATTTCATGGTCGAGTGGCTGCTCATAAGTCACACATCACGCCGGTAAATACCAAATGACGCCTCGCTTGGTGCACGGAGCGTAGACATTGGACGATTGAACAATGGAAAAACGTTGTGTGGAGTGTCGAATCACGGTACACAATGTGACGATCCGATGGCAGAATGTGGGTAAGGCGAATGCCCGATGAACGTCATCTGCCAGTGTGTGTAGTGCCAACAGTAAAATTCGGAGGCGGTGGTGTTATGGTGTGGTCGTGTTTTTCATGGAGGGTTAAGCACCTTCATGCTTCCCACTGTTGAAGACCAATTCGGGGACGGCGATTGCATCTTTCAACACGATCGAGCACCTCTTCATAATGCAACGGCCTTTGGTGGAGTGGTTACACGACAATACCATCCCTGTGATGGACTAGCCTGCACAGAGTCCTAACCTGAATTCTATAGAACACCTTTGGGATGTTTTGAAACGCCGACTGCGTGCCAAATCTCACCGACCGACATCGAAGCCTCTCCTCAGTGCAGCACTCGTTGAACGAAGGGTTGCCATTCCCCAAGAAACCTCCCAGCACCTGACAGAACATGTGCCTGCGAGAGTGGAAGCTGTCATCATGGCTAAGGGTGGGCCAATACCATATTGAATTCCAGAATTACCGATGGAGGGCGCCACGAACTTGTAAGTCATTTTCAGCCAGGTGTCCTGATTCTTTTGATCACATAGTGTAAGTATAAAGATATCAGAGCGACGGATTCCGCAGCAGTATATTAATAAATATTATGCATGGGTATATAACGCAACAAACATCATACACTACTGGCCATTAAAATTGCTACACCAAGAAGAAATGCAGATGATAAACCGGTATTCATTGGACAAATGCATTATACTAGAGCTGACATGTGATTATATTTTCACGCAATTTGGGTGCATAGATCTTGAGATATATGTACCCATAACAACCACCTCTGGCCATAATAACAGCCTTGATACGCCTGGGCATTGAGTCAAACAGAGCTTGGATGGCGTGTAAAGGTACAGCTGACCATGCAGCTTCAACACAATACCACAGTTCATCAAAAGTAGTGACTACCGTATTGTGACGAGCCAGTTGCTCGGCCACCATTGACCAGACGTTTTCAATTGGTGATAGATCTGGAGAATGTGCTGGCCAGCGTAGCAGTCGAACATTTTCTGTATCCAGAAAGGCCCGTACAGGACCTGCAACATGCGGTCGTGCATTATCCTGCTGAAATGTAGGGTTTCGCAGGGATGGAATGAAGAGTAGAGCCACAGGTCGTAACACATCTGAAATATCACGCCCACTGTTCAAAGTGCCGTCAGTGCGAACAAGAGGTGACCGAGACGTGTAACCAATGGCACCCTATTCCATAACGCTGAGTGATACGCCAGTATGGCGATGACGAATACACGCTTCCAATGTGCGTTCACCGCGATGTCGCCAAACACGGATGCGACCATCATGATGCTGTAAGCAGAACCCGGATTCATCCGAGAAAATGACGTTTTGCCATTCGTGCACCCAGGTTCGTCGTTGAGTACACCATCCCAGGCGCTCCTGTCTGTGATGCAGCGTCAAGGGTAACCGCAGCCTTGGTCTCCGAGCTGATAGTCCATGCTGCTGCAAACGTCGTCGAACTGTTCGTGCAGATGGTTGTTGTCTTGCAAACGTCCCCATCTGTTGACTCAGGGATCGAGACGTGGCTGCACGATCCGTTACAGCCATGCGGATAAGATGCGTGTAATCTCGACTGCTAGTGATAAGAGGCCATTGGGATCCAGCACGGCGTTCCGTATTACCCTCCTGAACCCACCGATTCCATATTCTGCTAACAGTCATTGGATCTCGACGAACGTGAGCAGCAATGTCACGATACGATAAACCGCAAATGCGATAGGCTACAATCCGACCTTTATCAAAGTCGGTAACGTGATGGTACGCATTTGTCCTCCTTACACGAGGCATCACAACAACGTTTCACCAGGCAACGCCGGTCAACTGCTGTTTGTGTATGAGAAATCGGTTGGAAACTTTCCTCATGTCAGCACGTTGTAGGTGTCGCCACCGGCGCCAACATTGTGTAAATGTTCTGAAAAGCTAATCATTTGCCTATCACAGCATCTTCTTCCTGTCGTTTAAATTTCGCGTCTGTAGCACGTCGTCTTCGTGGTGTAGCAATTTTGATGGCCAGTAGTGTATATAGCTTACAGAGCACTGTTGGGAATATTTACATTATCACTCATCTGCATTAAAAATTAGAACTTACATTGACGAACATGTAATTACTACAGCTTAAATTGCTTCAGTTAAAAAAAAGATATTATTTAAACATAAGCTTTTACAGAACATTGGACTGAAAATTACTCTTTAACGTTCTTTCCTTCTTCTGAATCAATTTATGTAAGGATAACGTATCAGAGATGAGGGGGGAACGCTTTAAGGTAACTCTAAAATTTAAAACTGCATGATATCACGTGAGAACTATATCATTTATATTTTAACACATGGACACACCCTTGATGGCCCCTATTATACTTTAGAACACATCTATAAGGTTTTTCAGATCTTTTTTATTCTTCAGGTCAGTCTGCTGATTAAGCACACTGTCTGGACTTGTAACCCAAGTAGTGAAAATCTCAAATCCTCCAGCAAGTTCATACAGACACCTTTATCTTCATTATATAATAATTCCATCTGATCAGAGATGTTCTCCAGGGCGTGACTCTGTATTTTCAAGTGAGTGCCTAAAGCAGATGTTTTGCTAGATTATGCATGTTCTTTTATCTTATCCTTAATTTCCTATCTTTCTCAATAACAGAGATTTTGTCATATTGTAGACAACTGATTTCTATACCCTTGATTGATCGTAAATAGACTCATGTTTAGTACCATATTACAGTTTTTATCCCAAACTATAGTCAGTCTGAAATGACACTACGATGTTAGTTTTCTTAATTAGCTGATTATTCTTATCAGAGATTCTTCCACAATATGGCAGAATCGCATACTTTGAGCTTGTTACCTGTTCCATTGATAGGGTACCCTTACATAAGTTAATTTAAAAGAAGGAAAGACTGTGAGAAGTAATTTTTTGTCCAATGATCTTTAAATATGTTCTTAAATAATAATATATCTGAAGCACTTTCGACTGTAGTATTTATACAGGGTGAAGAAAAAATGCCGCACTTGGAGGTCGGCACGCGATTCCTCATCGAGGTTCAAGGCAAAAGTTTATCTACCATAAGCAGATCGGGTGCATTTTGAAAACATACGTACGAAAACGAGGAGTTGGCAACATTGTGACATCGTTCAGCGCATCGAAATGTACAGAGGATCGTGTATCACCGCCGACTACCGTACCAGTTGTCGTAGCTCTGTGAGTAGACCGCTGGGACATCAAACCCACATAGACCCTCAAGCTATGGCTCGAATTCTCTTCAGTTGCCTTCTTTATGTTTCAGGCGTTCGTTCCCTAGTTCTCGTCGTTTATAAGCAGGACACCATTTTGTCATATGGCAATAGCTTTTCACATGACGTTGGGATCTATTAAACTGCACGCATGTGTCTAGTGACCGCGTAGTGCACAATCATGACGGGTGCTGTCAAGTTCATGCGTGGCGGCTTCCCGATGAATAAGTCGATATGCTTTTAGCTGCTGGGTGCATCCGATAACCAAGCTGCATCTACTGCTCGTGTGTATATTGCACCGTACCCTCAAAGACGCTATCCAAGTAAGAATGTTTTTTATCGCCTGGAACAACGCCGTCGAGATACCGGTAATTTTCGTCAACAATGAATGGACAGAGATCGTCCAAGGACTAGACGTGCCCCACAAACAGAGCATGCGATTCTTGAAAGCGTTGTTTCAGATGTCTCAAAGACAGGTTTTTGAAGTGTTACACGATGAAGAACTGCATCCATATCATCACACAGTAACTCAATACCAGATGCCAGAATAGCTCATTCGGCGAGTATAGTTTTGTGAATGGCTTTTGCACCAAGCAAATAAATAAAGTGATATGAATGACGGATGTAGCTTTACTCGTCAAGATTGCCGCGATGTTTAGGGCGCCTTGCCACGGTTCGCGCGGATCCCCCCGTGGGAGGTTCGAGTCATTCCTTGGGCATGGGTGTGTGTGTTGTCCTTAGCGTTAGTTAGTTTAAGTTAGATTAACTAGTATGAAAGCCTATGGACCGATGATCTCAGCAATTTGGTCGCATAGGAACTTACCACAAATTTCCAAATTTCTATCTTTCTAAACAGCCATCATTGGCTGGAACCCAACCCACACGTCACCCGTGAACGTGGCTTTCAGGCACTCTTTGGCATAAACCTGTGTGCTGAAATCGTGGGAGGAGTGTTTTTGGGTCCTTACCTGTTGCCGGACAAGTTGAATACGCTGTATTGTAATTTCTTTGCAATACTTTGCCTGACTCATTAGAAAACGTTCCATTTGGTGTTCGGTGACATCTCTGGTTTCAGCATGACGGTGCACTTTGGAATGAATGTGCGTAACTACTGTATTTAAATGAAGCCTTTCTAGGGAATTGGAATGGTCTTGGAGATCCGATGTTCTGGCCTCCACGTCCATCTCACCTTAATCCACTAGATTTTAATTGATGGATACACATAAAGGAACAAGTTTAAAGTACTCCGCTCATGGACGCACACGACCTACTAGCTCGCTTGCATGCCGCTTTGGCAATAGTGGTTGCATGTTTGTTGCCCTAGGTTTAGCAAAATGTGATCCCGGAAGTGGCGAAGTGTGTGCAAACGCAAGGTGGCCTTTTTGAACATCATCTCTAAAGTGAACGTTGCTCGTATGTGTACATACCAGCTCTGTGAAGATAAGCCTGAATGTCAAACATACAGAACGCAATTATTGTGCGTACTATAACATGCAATCTACTGTAGCCTACCTACTGCGTTTTTGAACCTCATTGGATACAGACGATGTTACTGTATCTACTGTTATTTTCTGTTGGCAATATTTGTGTCATGGCCGAAACAAAGTGGTTGTTTACGCCTATAAGAATTTCATTTTATATCTCAATGTTTAAATAAAGGTAATAGCAGCAGAGAAAAATAGACGAGATACCACATTGTGGAATGCGTAAATTGGACATAATTTGATGGTTTAACTGACAAAATGTATGACGCGAACGCGACTTGCAAATCGTTGCCAACGGCATTGCTTCGTCTCACTAACACCTCTTAAAGAGTGCAGTTCATGCTACCTGTTCTTGACCACCCTGCGCGCAGCCACAGCGTTCCCAGGGCATTTTTAAATCACATTTCTGTTAAACCTAATGGTGGGACTAAGTTTCGAGAGTCACACTTTCGTCTTCAACTAGGACGAGGCATTGCTTGCCGACCACCAAGTATAGAATTTTTTCTTCACCCTGTATGTTAATCTACGTTAGCTGTAATTGTCAGTGTACTTCTGTGATAGTGTAAATATTCTCATCAGTGCTCTGAAATCTATATAAAACAAATCTATATAAAACAAATCTATATAAAACTGTTTTACAGTCAAGATTAATATTTATTAACGTACTCCCCCTCTGAGTCCCTTACATTTACAGGTTAATTTTACCTCGTAAACTGTATATTATGAGAATGAATTTAGTTATGGCTAGATCCCTGGAATTGTATCTGAATGAATTTAGCTTTGACAAGATTCCTTAGTGACACAAGCAACTGACGACACCTTGTGTAGTGATAAAATCTTACGTTGGATATGCATAACTTAATTACTTTCCAGTTTATGTCTTACTGTTTCCTCATGTTTCCTGATATATTATTACACATAGTATATATTTTTGTCATGTGTTATCTTACAGAATTTATTTTCTACTCTTATGGAATTCTCTCTTCCCCTCCACACCACCCTTATGCAGTTTACACTATACTTACATTTTATTCTCACTTCAATAACGTATAGCTATGGGCATGCACTTATGTATGGTTTGATGCTCGGGTGACATATGCAACTCATATGTCCACCTACATTTGCACTTATGGAGTTTCTGGCCACATTATTGTACAGATGACTATAAAACTATTTTATATATTTTGTATTCGTGTGTTTAGGTACTTAATATGCACTATTTTCCTAATTTTATTTCATAGCCTTCACTTGAAGCCTTAGATTTTATTGCATAGTGTATAATTTGGTTTCGTGTTTGAAACAATCGCAATGTGATGTAGTATGAATCATGAATCTTTTGGCAGGTTGGATCTATACATTTAATTACATAGATGGACCAGTTACGTTGAGATCTGTTTCTTGTTTGATGACTTTAATAATGGTTTCATTGAAGACTGACAGCAGTGACGTGACAAACGTCAAGGGGCACCTCCTAATATCGTGTCGGACCTCCTTCCACCCAGCGTAGTGCAGCACCTCGATGTGGCATCGATTAAACAAGTCGTAAGAGGTCCCCTACAGAAATGTGCAACCAAGCTGCCTCTATAGCCGTTCATAATTGAGAAAGTGTTGCCGGTGCAGGATTTTTGACACTAACCGACCTCTCAAATATGTTGTGTTATTTGGATGGCCAAATCACTGGCTCGAATTTTCCAGGTTGTTCTTCAAACCACATCGCCAATAATTGTGGCCCAGTGACATGACTCATTGTCATCCATAAAACTGTGATCGTTGTTTGGTAACATGAAGTCCGTGAACGGCTGATAATGGGCTCCAAGTTGCCGAACATAAACAGAGCACCCAGTCCATTCCATGTAAACACAGCCCACACTATTACGGTGTCACCACCATGAGCTTGCACAGTGCGTTGTTGACAGCTTGGGTCCATGGCTTCGTGGTGTCTGCGCCCCACTCTCATCCTACCATGAGCTCTCACCAACTGAAATCGGGACTCATCTGACGAGGCCACGGTTTTCCAGGCGTCCTGGGTCCAACTAGTGTGGTCACGAACGCAGTAGAGGCGCTGCAAGCGATGTCGTGATGTTAGCAAAGGTACTTGATTCGGTCGTCTGCTGCCATAGCCCATTAACCCCAAATATCGTCACTCTGTCCTAACAGATACGTTCGTTGTACGGCCAATATTGATTTCTGCCGTTATTTCACGAAGTGTTGCTTGTGTGTTAGCACTGACAACTCTTCGCTACTGTCGGTCGTTAAGTGAAGGCCGTCGGCCACCGTGTTTGTACATGGTGAGAGGTAATGACTGAAATGTTATATTCTCGGTACGCTCTTGAGACTGTGGATCTCAGAATATTGAACTCAATACCGATTTCCGAAGTGGAATGTCCCATGCATCTAGATCCAACTATTAATCCGCGTTCAAAGTACGTTAATGCGCGTCATGCGGCCATAAACTCGTCGGAAACCTTTTCCCATGAATCACCTGAGAACAAATGACAACTCCGCCAATGCACTGATCCTTTACACCTTGTGTACACGATACTACTGTCATCTGTATATGTGCATATCGCTATTCAATGATGTTTATTAAATCAGTGAATTTTGTGTCGGTACATAATGATGCATTACTTGTACACACTTCTTCTTTTATATTTTTCACTGAGTATGAGGTTTGCTTCCACAATTTGATTGTATAATTTATTGCCATTTAAATCTAATTTTGGTACTTACTGCGTTGACTTACGTGTTCAATAGTTTTTCTTAGAGCTGAACGTAATGCAGATGTGTGTATCCACAACCATTTTTAGTATGTGTAACACTAGGTGCTTATTTTCAACCCTCGGCGTCCACCCACAGACGTGTATTATGCTGATGCAGTTCAATGGGTACACAACATTACGTGTATCTTTACTTATTTTTGGGTTCTGTTATGTGGTAATCAATTAGATCTGGTGTATACTTTTGGACGTATAACTGGCTAAGACACATTGTACAAAGTATAGACACAAAGGAGGGCTGACATACAGACATCATTTGTATTTGTTATTGGTTTTGACTTCTTGTATTTCACTACAAGAATGTACGACTGATACTTATATTTTCAATGCAGGTGTACATGTAATTATTTTATGGTGTCGTATGGAAATTTGTTCTGTTCATTGTACTCATGAGGCAGTTGAAAGTAATTTAGTTCGAGTATTGATCTTCCTATATTATTTAGCTGTATTTGGTCCTTTGATATATGTCGTTGTTCTTGTGCACACTGTGGTCGAGGCGTCCTGTCACGGTTCGCGTGGCTCCCCCGGTCGGAGGCTCGAGTCCTCCCTCGGGCATGGGTGTGTGTGTGTGTGTGTGTGTGTGTGTGTGTGTGTGTGTGTGTGTGTTGTCCTTAGCGTAAGTTAGTTTAATTAGTGTGTAAGCCTAGGAACCGATGACCTCAGCAGTTTGGTTCCATAGTCCATCCCACAAATTTCCAAATTTTTTGTGCACAGCCAAAAGAAAAGCTATTCATGTGAAATCCTTGTGTTCATAACAGCTAATTTTCATTATTTTATAGTTCCTAAGTCATCCTAAGTTACAGCATTATGTTTCAGCTTAGTTTGTACTTTTTTGTCTTTGGTTGTATAATATTTTACAGTTTTGTGACCTCTTGGATTATACTTGTATGCTGGACTCCCAATATTTCACTTGATGATTGAGCCATTGCTATAGTACTTAATACTGGATACCTTACGTTTTTTACTTTTACATCTACACTGATACTTCGCAGTAGACCGTACGGCATGTGGTGGAGGGTAACCCGTACCGCTACTAGCCATTTCCTTGCAAACAGAGTGAGTGAAAAACCCCTATCCATATGCCTCCGTACGAGCACTAATTTCTCGTAGCTTATCTCCGTGGTCCGTGCGCGCAGTGTGTGTTGGAGGCAATAAAATCGTTCTGCAGTCAGTTTTAACTGTCGGTTCTGTAAATTGTTTTACAAGGGAATGGTCCAATAAGACATGTCGAAACGTACCCTGAAATTTTCTACACAGAAAGAAGACAACGAAAGAAATGCACTGCCAAAATTTTAGCTGCTAAGAGGCACTGCAAGTATTTTGTAAACAATTTTTAAGTTACACATTTTTTCTGTGCGAAGAACAGCTTATAACAGCTGTTTGTACAGCCCTGCCCACCTAGAGCGCGATTCGGCCACTCACTCACGCAGCGCCACGTAGCGGAATCATCCGGAGTTCAAAGAACAACAAGTTTTAAGCACGTTAAGTCTGTTTTACAGTGGAGAGAATGGAAGCGGACACGTGCGAATGAGTATTCGCAGAAAATTCACTACCATTCGCTTCTATGTGGGTAGAATCATCTTGGTTTACAATGGAGCGAATGGAAGCGAACACGTACGAATGAGCATTTGCAGAAATTCACCACCATTCCATTGTACATGTGTACAATCGTTTATACTAGGGGGAACGGAAGAGAACACGAGGTAGCGAACATTGTCTATGAAGGCTGTGTAATTAGCTTTCAGTTTTTCGAGCTAATTTTCGCCATACAGGATACAACTCTATCTCGTTAGAGCCACAATGCGAAACTTTGCTATTCAGTGAGGATTATTTTGCATGGCGAGCGTATTGTTCTTGATGGAGTATGCAAAATGGCGCAGGGAAAGAAGAATTTAAGTGTTTCAATTTGTATGGAAGCATGACATGCCTGGAGGTTGTGCACTTTACATGTAAGTGTCTATTGAATGGCATAAACAAACATTTTTCTTGCACCAGGCAAACCGGATGAGGGAAAATTGATGCAGTCAGGCATTTCGCAGTAACCACTAGTTTAAATGACAGAACTTGGATGGAGTCATAAATGGTCTCGACCGTTGTTCTGCATATTGCGCTGCATACCAGGCATATTTGATCAAATCCGTAAAGGGTGGCGAAGAAAACTGGTAATGCACAAATGACTGGAGGTTAAGAATACTGTTCCGCTGATAAAACTGAAATTAGAGAGAGGTATCGGAAATTATTTTGTCTGACAGTTTCCTGAAAAATGATATCCACTGTCGAAAAAGTTCTTTATCGAGAGGTTGAATCGCACTACTAGTTCCAGGCGGAATTCACATTACATTTACAGATTTTTCGTCGTCCTCCACAAAAACAGAGTTGTCGTTATGTCCAGACCATGAATCCAACAAAAGCAATGAATTAGTTTCCACAACTGGTAGGAAATATTTTGTCTGACAGGTTCCTGAAAAATGACATCCACTGTCGAAAAAGTTCTTTATCAAGAGGTTGAATCGCACTACTAGTTCCAGGCGGAATTCACATTACATCTGCAGATTTTTCGTCGTCCTCCACAAAAACAGAGTTGCCGTTATGTCCAGACCATGAATCCAACAAAAGCAATGAATTTGTTTCCACAACTGGTAGGAATACGTTTCGAAAGAAATGTTGAAAAATATTCTTTCCCATTTTTCCAGATTTTGGTACGTCGATAGCAAGATTTTTGCAGCTAAACAGTACATTTTTTTAATTTTTGGTGCTAATTTCCCTTTCGGTTCTTGAAGACACATATACAGCTGCGGGAACAGTAAACCACTCATACTTATCACTGGCATTATCGTATATGAATGTGTCATTGCATTCATTGACTGGGCAACCGACTCGGTCTTTTCTTCACCCCGAAATGATAAAGTGCAGTGTGCACGCAGTTCTTTCACGAAACCTGACTGACCAGCGTTATAAACAGCAGTAGGGGGGATAACAGCAAGTTTCATCTTTACGTCAGCTATGAATTTCTCTATAGCACTGTCTATCACTGGTAGCTGCTCTACACGTTTACGTGACGTAAATTTTGTAATTTTGCGACTTCCTATTCTGTACGATATCTTGAACCTGCGTAACCAGGTCGACGAAGCGTGGAAATTAGCAATGTTCATGTCTGATGCAATTCGGATAGACCAGTCTCGTAGATCTCCATCGGTAACGGTGCATAGCCTCTCACGAGCGGTTCTACATCTATCGAACGGTTTCGGGGGGCCTCCGTTTGGCGCGTATTTCTTACCTCATGTAATTCATTCTTCCATATGTACAGTCACTCTCCGATTTTACGAAACGAAAACGTCTCTGCACATTGCGTAACTTCTAGCTTTTTTCCCTACTTTGTTTAACCAATATTTCACTGCCATTTCTTTGTCACTGAAAACTGTTGCAGTAACTATTTTTTTTTTTTTTATTTTTTTTTTTTTAAGGCTCGGAAGGTATTCTTCTTCAGAACTGTTACTGGGCAGCTGACGCCGTGGGACATACGTACGTCCTCAGGAGATGTAGGTGATTTCGGCCAGAAACCACGTTCTTGTTATTTCATCATTGCTAAATTGAGAACGTTACCGTGAAACTGGAAGAGAGAAAATAAAGGTAGTATTAGCAGGTGTGCCTTACGAAAGCACAATAAATATTAAGTCAGCCTTATCTGTATTGTCAATACTTACCAATACTGCAAAAGCAACTGATAATTTGTAACAGATGTTACTTGAGTGGCTAATTCGAGAGAATAGCAACTGTGCACTGTAGTGTCAGAGAAACTATCAATGAAACGTCCTTTACAAATTACGATCGGCTTATGTCGTGTTTCCTGTTTACAAATGTACCGCCGACCTCAGCTGTGTGTGTGTGTGTGTGTGTGTGTGTGTGTTTGTGTGTGTGTGTTTGTGTGTGTGCCTAGCTGCGCATGCGCAGTTGCTACAGCGCCAATTGGGTGCACATTTCTACCGCCGCCTGGTGCGCTACGAATTTGGCAAGTTTCAGCATTTTTTTTTAACTTGCAGTGCCTCTTAGCAGCTAAAATTTTGACAGTGCATTTCTTGTGTAAAAAATTTCGGGGTAGGTTTCGAGATATCTTATTGGACCATTCCCTTGTCAGTATTGCTCCTCTAAAAGAATGTCGCCTTCCCTCCAAAGATTTCCATCTGTGTTCCCGAAGCACGGCCGTAACACACACTTGCGTGTTGTTATAACCTACCGGTTACAAATCTGATACTCCGCCTCTGAATTGCTTCGATGTCGTCCTTTAATCCGACCTGGTACGGATCCCAAACACTCGAGCAGTACTCAAGATGAGGTCGCACTATCGTCCTATATGCGGTCTCCTCTACAGATGAACCACCCTTTCCTAGGATTCACTCAATAAACGTTGCAACGTTCACTGAGTGTTAACGTATCGCTGCAGTGCCTCGTCGACGTTATTATCGTCGTTACTATCGGCGGTATGTTCCTGTATATAGGTCATTGAAAGCAATCAATATTGACTTTACTGGGCAGTTTAATAAGCAGCAGCTTATTGGTGGGCCTAGTGTTTTTCGTAGACTTAAAATGCCGTCCACGTGTGATGTATCGGCAGTGTTTGGAGACAGTGCATGGCTAACGAATAAGCCACTGAAATAAACACATTTTAATTTTCACATGAGAGGGTAACATATGTTAATTGCATAGCATATTTACGTTTCACGCTTCAAACGTTCCTCAATGTGACGACCATCTGCATCCCCCACAGCTAGGAATCGCATTAGAGATTGCTCTACTGCTACCCGAAACATCTCTGGTGGGAGATTTGCTACCTACTTCGGTATGCTCATCTTCAGCCTCTAACGTGTCTCAGTGTCCCATGAACAGAAATTACACGGGTTCTAATAAGCTGATGTTGTTGGAAACGCAATTCGGCGCGATTGGTCAATGAATCGGTTTTCTCCAAAATTTTTACGGAGTAATACTGACCTCACGATCGATGTGAGGTGGAGCCCCATCGATCATCAAAACAGTAGAGTCCAGAGTATCTCTCTCCCTCAGAGCACGGATCACGTGTTGGCTAAGTATATCACAGTAAGGTGCACCGTTCACGCTGCTTGTCCTTAGTCCTTGAGATCCGAGTTCCTCAAAAAAAAAAAAAAAGGACCAATAATGAACTCGCGAAGAGCAACTTCGAGGTTCCTCTAATGCCAGAGGGAACAAACAAATAATTTCACTACAAAAAAAAAAAAAAAAAAATGGGTGTGATAATTCGGCAACTGTAAACGTTGAAGATTACTTGACTTCGCTAGAAAATTCGCCACATTACCCGCTATAACTTAGCGCAACTCACTCTTCAGTGAGTCGACCGAGTTCTAAGAATCACGTTAGACGAAGAACGTTTCCATGGGGAGAATGGCATCTTGTGAATGTGCTGGCTGAAAAGTAATAGCAGCTTGAAGACACACTGAAATTGCGAAACATTCGTTCATTTCAATTGTGGTAACTTAAAAATCAAATCGGAAGTTGTGCTTCTATTCCAAACCTGAGCAATATATTTTTTTTCCGAAGATAATGTAAGGCTCCAGATGCTGCATAAATGAAACAGGTTTATCGCTCCCTGTTATTGTGCGGATTTTGCTTCATTCTGTTTCGTAGACTGGCTACTCTTAATAGCTGAATTTCGTTTGAATCGCGTCTCGCCTATTCATCTTCTGACGTAACTCTACAGTCTGACACGGAGCAGACGAATTTGACCGGGCGTAGAGGGCATGTCGCCATTGAATGCAGTACGTTTCCAAGTGAGCTCTCGAACTTTACATCTGTTGTCCACGCGTTGCTTATCTCCAGTCATGTAATTTGCAAACAGTAGTATGTTTTAGAGAATGTGGTGAGGTCCGATCTGTCATTTGGCCTATTTTTGCTGTGAGGGGAATAAGTATTATGACGACTAAACTATACAAACCGCACCACCAAGAACTTAAGGCAGAATGATTCATGCAATTTTTACACTGTTCTCATAACTATTATATGTATGAGGGCGACTGAAAGAGGTGAGGCAGTGGTTCACACACTGGTCTTTTGTTCGGAACCAACGCGGTTCAAAATCCCCGTTCTGCAAGTCTTCCGTAATTCTCTTTAAGCGAGTTCCTAGATGGTCTCACTCAATATGCCTATTTCTTCCTTCATCCTTGCACAACAAACCTCGTGGTAAGTCTCTAATGATCGCAATTTCGAGAATCCGCTGAACGCAAATGATCCTTACTTCGTTTTCTACGAGAATTCACCTACGTATATTGAAGCTAGTGGTAGAATGCTCATATACTGTTAGCTGAAATGATGTCCACGGGTTATCAGTAGTGCAAAATTTTAATTCTTGTGCTAAAGAAGACTATATTCATACTCTGCCTTTGCATTTATCTCTACAACTATTTTTTGCAAACAACGTGCATGGCAGAAGGTACGTCCGGACCTTTGTACCAGTTTTAACCGATTCCCCCGTTCCTTCACGGATGTAGGGTAGGAAGTGTGAGTACTTAAATGCCTCTGTGCTTGCTGTAATTAAAATAATCTTGTCCTGACGATCCCTATGTGAGCGATATGTAGGGAACTGAAATATATTCCTAGAGTCATCATTTAAAGCCGATTCTTTTACCTTTTTAATGAGGCTTTCTCGAGATATTTTACTTCTATCTTCAAGTGTGTGCCTGTTTCAGCATCTCTATGACACTCTCCCGCGGGTCAAACAGTAATCCTGCGACCTTCCGTGCTGCCCTTGTCAGTACACGTTCAATCTCCCCTGTTAGTCCCATGTGGTAGGGGTCCCACACAACTGAACAACATTCTAGAATGAGTCACACGAGTAATATCTAAACAATCTCTTTTATCAACTGATTACAGCCGGCCGGGGTGGCTGAGCGGTTCTAGGCGCTACAGTCTGGAACCGCGCGACCGCTACGGTCGCAGGTTCGAATCCTGCCGCGGGAATGGATGTGTGTGATGTCCTTAGGTTAGTTTGGTTTAAGTAGTTCTAAGTTCTAGAGGACTGATGACCTCAGAAATTAAGTCCCATAGTGCTCAGAGTCATTTGAACCATGTGAACTGATCACATTTCTCCAACACTCTACCAATAAACAGAAATCTGGCACCTGCTTTGCCCACCTTTGAGCCTATGTCATTGTTCCATTTCATGTTCCTACAAAGTGTTGCACCTAGGTATTTCTATGAGTTTACCGATTCCAGCAGTGACTCGTTGATACTTTTTTCACAGAATACTACGTTTTTCCGTTTTGTGAAGTGCACAATTTTATATTTCTGAATATTTAAAGCAAGTTGTCAATCTGTGTACCAGTTTGAAATCTTATCATATTCTGACTGAATATTTCTGAAGCTTTTTTCTGCCAGCAGTTCATTATAGATAACTGCCTCATCTGCGAAAAGTCTGAGGTTAGTATTAATATTGTCCGCAAGGTCGTTAATGTACAACTTTAGCAACAAGAAACTCTATACTCTTCCTTGGGGAAGTTACTTCTACATCTGTCTATGACTCTCCATCCACAACAACTGTTCCGTCCTCCCTACCAAAAAATCCTCACTGCAGTCACAAATTTCGCTTGATACCCCATACCGTCCTACTTTAGATAATAAGCGTAGGTGTGGTTCTGAGTCACCAGCCTCTTTGCTCTCGCTCGTCTTTCTACACTCCTGGAAATGGAAAAAAGAACACATTGACACCGGTGTGTCAGACCCACCATACTTGCTCCGGACACTGCGAGAGGGCTGTACAAGCAATGATCACACGCACGGCACAGCGGACACACCAGGAACCGCGGTGTTGGCCGTCGAATGGCGCTAGCTGCGCAGCATTTGTGCACCGCCGCCGTCAGTGTCAGCCAGTTTGCCGTGGCATCCAGAGCTCCATCGCAGTCTTTAACACTGGTAGCATGCCGCGACAGCGTGGACGTGAACCGTATGTGCAGTTGACGGACTTTGAGCGAGGGCGTATAGTGGGCATGCGGGAGGCCGGGTGGACGTACCGCCGAATTGCTCAACACGTGGGGCGTGAGGTCTCCACAGTACATCGATGTTGTCGCCAGTGGTCGGCGGAAGGTGCACGTGACCGTCAACCTGGGACCGGACCGCAGCGACGCACGGATGCACGCCAAGACCGTAGGATCCTACGCAGTGCTGTAGGGGACCGCACCGCCACTTCCCAGCAAATTAGGGACACTGTTGCTCCTGGGGTATCGGCGAGGACCATTCGCAACCGTCTCCATGAAGCTGGGCTACGGTCCCGCACACCGTTAGGCCGTCTTCCGCTCACGCCCCAACATCGTGCAGCCCGCCTCCAGTGGTGTCGCGACAGGCGTGAATGGAGGGACGAATGGAGACTTGTCGTCTTCAGCGATGAGAGTCGCTTCTGCCTTGGTGCCAATGATGGTCGTATGCGTGTTTGGCGCCGTGCAGGTGAGCGCCACAATCAGGACTGCATACGACCGAGGCACACAGGGCCAACACCCGGCATCATGGTGTGGGGAGCGATCTCCTACACTGGCCGTACACCACTGGTGATCGTCGAGGGGACACTGAATAGTGCACGGTACATCCAAACCGTCATCGAACCCATCGTTCTACCATTCCTAGACCGGCAAGGGAACTTGCTGTTCTAACAGGACAATGCACGTCCGTATGTATCCCGTGCCACCCAACGTGCTCTAGAAGGTGTAAGTCAACTACCCTGGCCAGCAAGATCTCCGGATCTGTCCCCCATTGAGCATGTTTGGGACTGGATGAAGCGTCGTCTCACGCGGTCTGCACGTCCAGCACGAACGCTGGTCCAACTGAGTCGCCAGGTGGAAATGGCATGGCAAGCCGTTCCACAGGACTACATCCAGCATCTCTACGATCGTCTCCATGGGAGAATAGCAGCCTGCATTGCTGCGAAAGGTGGATATACACTGTACTAGTGCCGACATTGTGCATGCTCTGTTGCCTGTGTCTATGTGCCTGTGGTTCTGTCAGTGTGATCATGTGATGTATCTGACCCCAGGAATGTGTCAATAAAGTTTCCCCTTCCTGGGACAATGAATTCACGGTGTTCTTATTTCAATTTCCAGGAGTGTATAAGCTCTAGAAGTTCGTGCCACTGTTTGTGACCTTCGCTGTTTAGTCCCCCTTAAACATCCCAACAACCACCACCACCACTGTTTGTGCAAGGTGAACGTTTACTGAACCTGCCGATCACTTTTCTGAGTTTGTCCTAAGTACTAAACGTTTCAAGTGTACTTAATTTTGCATACTCGTTTTCCTACTGGTGTTCAAACTGTAGAGTTTACTTGTGGTCTTTTCCATCAGATTTCAGAATCGCTAGTATTTCGACATGAACCTCTTTTTTGAGTGAGAGAAGGAGCTTCTTCAAGTCACCTATGCCAAATAAGCTGATATTCAGTTTCTGAAAAGTACTTATTTTGGCGTAGATCCTTTCGCATTTGAGTGCAGCGATGTTTGTTATAATAACTCTCCATTTAAATATCATTTAATTTGATATGTGGCATGAGTAGTCGGAACACATTTGCTTTCGAGCAGTTTAATATGGCGCATGGTAATACTCGTGATGCTCAACGTTTTGCGTATCTTCGTATGTTAATATGTACACCTTTCGTTTCATCGGATTACGCATGTACATCGGTTAAACATTATGAATTATGTTTTCTATAATTCTCACATTAAGAATTCTGGTTCCATATAATTTGGGGCCAAGTGTGAACGATGATGCTCTCTAA
Source organism: Schistocerca piceifrons (assembly GCF_021461385.2). Classification (NCBI taxonomy): domain Eukaryota; kingdom Metazoa; phylum Arthropoda; class Insecta; order Orthoptera; family Acrididae; genus Schistocerca; species Schistocerca piceifrons. Next base: position 416,361,172 of record NC_060149.1, on the reverse strand, counting down.
TCGTTTGATAATTTTCTACGTTACGTAGAATGCATATTAGGCAGTAAAGACTCTTCTGCATATGTGTCATATATGTTTGTTATTGAAACTTGCTTATATATTTCAAGCACAAGATATCGAGCGATAAATGTACTTCTTGTCGGCTTGGGTGTTTAGTGCCCAAGATTAATGACAAATTGGTGTGTTTTTCAGTTTTATACGAAATAAATATAGTCTTCTTTCAGCTGTTAAAAAACTCAATGAAACATTGAAGATGAGATGACGCGTTGCAAATTCAATTATATGAGTAACAGGCGTTAGGTGAGTAGATTCCAGGGACATTCCTTATATGGGAATATGCTAGGCCTGGACACTTGTCAAATAGCTGTTATTTGTACATCGTCTTTAATACCGAATTCCTCTAAGAAATACTCTTCACGTCTCCTCGTTACCTTATTTTCTCAAGAAAAGGTGACAAAGATGTCTTTTAAAGAACTTTTACTGATGTTTTCTAAAAAAATATTCATTAGTAATGTATCGTTGAGATTTTTGTTCCTTTTGTGTTTTCTTTGCTTCTTGTCGGCCTCCCTCGAACTTCCTGTATATTGTCTCGTAAACTTTCTAATTAATTCTCGGCACAAAATCGATTTCTGAACATCTATGTGCTGATGAAGAATTAAAGATTAAAAGCAGACATGCTAACCAAATAAAATAAGTCAATTGACGATTGTATTTGCAGACATGTGCTTGTGTTGTGTCCCACGTTACGTGTAACCCCTTGCAGAGGAATACTTTTAGTCTTCCCAGAGTCAAGTAAAACAATATCTTTCTGAAGACTGCTCTTCTTCTGTTTGTGTCTGAACTGTACGAGCAAACACTTTTTGTGCGACGTTACAAACAGAATATTTGTGTGAACGCAGCTATTTTTTGAATTTACGGTCGTTGGTGTTAAACATTATTGTCGATTTACGACTTTAGACAGTTGTCAGACGTTGAGATATCGTTAATAACCGAAAAAGTGAATAGCGTCTGTTGCTGTTTCACAGTAGCTGTTCAGCTTTACAGTTACATACATGCTAGGATAATTATGAGTCGCTCTGATTTGGTTGTATCGATAATAACAAAGAATAAAGTAAATTTTCTCGAATATAAGTTATTTAATTGGCTTATTACCTGACGGAGCACAGAAATACGTTGGCTAACTTCCCATTACTGTTTAAGTAAACAATACGTCAAAGAATGTTTTTGTCTGAAGGAAATCGGAACCAATGTTAATCTTTACGTGCTATTTATTTCTGGTTAAAGTTACGCAATTATCGAAATATCCCTCGCGTAATTAGTTGAATATTGTTTTACATGATGCGCGACAACCTGTTTCGCTGAAAAAGAGGTCATAAAATTACATACTGCTTATTTCTGTTTAAAATTCAGGAATTATGGGAAGACTCCGGGTGTAATTCACTGAATACTGTTTTGCAATATTTGAGACTGTGTGTTTCGCTGAATAAGAGGCCATTAGATTGTATTGCAATATAATTATCTTCTTTGTGGGCTAAAGATATATTTTTAGGACAATTTACCTGTTAGTATTTTCAGTGGTGGACTTAACTGATACTGTCAAACTGATAAATTAAGCGAGAGAATAGGTAATACTGCAGAGTCGCTACTTCTGTTAAGTATACCTGTTTACAGGAAGAGTTAATTCCAGAATATTTCTCCTATCTTCATGATATTTACGATCCGAGGTGCTACAGGTGCTGAATGTACTTGGACTAGGAGCATGAAAAACTTCTCTAACAGCTTTAAATCCATGTAAGTGCATACAACTAAAATTTTTGAGGACTCTGGTTTAATTCCTCCGTATTGTACCATGTGTACAACTTTGCTTCTGCCGTTTTTTCCCCAAATTTGAGGCTTTAATGAAACAAATTGGTTAAACATGTATCATTAAAAGTATTTTCCATAGCTGGCCACTACTTTCTCCCATCTTTCGGGCAGTGTACGAATCCCGCGTCGAAAAAGTTGATCATATTTTGAAACGATCCACGAATCGATCCAATTTGTGACTTCTTCATGAGATCGGAAGCATTGGTCAGCCAGCCCATGCGCCATTGATCTAAACAGGTGATAGTCAGAGGGAGCAATGACTGGAGAATACGGCGGGTGGGGTAGGACTTCCCATTTTATCAGTTCCAAGTACGTTTTGACCTCTTTTGCATCGTGGGGTCGAGCGTTGTCGTGCTGCAAAATCGTTTTCTCTTGCCCCTCGCTGTATTGCGGCCGTATATCTTTTAATGCTCTGCTCAAACGCATTAACTGCGTTCGTTAACGAGCACCTGTGATTGTTTCACTTGGTTTTAATACCTCATAGTACACGACGCCGAGCAGGTCCCACCAAATGCAGAGCATGATCTTGGAGCCGTGAATATTCGGTTTGGTCGTCGACGTGGTAGCATGCCCGGGTTATCCCCATGATTTTTTGCGCTTAGGAGTATCGTAATGAAACCATTTTTCGTCCCCGGTCACATTGCGATGCAGAAATCCCTTCCGTCTTTGCCTCTGAAGCAACCTTTCACAAACACACAAACGCCGTTCAACGTCTCTTGGTTTCAGCTCACATGGGACCCAAGTTCCTTCTTTCTGAATCACCCCCATAGTCTTGAGACGTTTTGAAATGGCTTGCTGTGACACTCCCACTAATCGTGCCAATTCTTCTTGAGTTTGACACGAGTCTTCACTCTGCAATGTCTCTAATTCTGCATCTTCGAAAACATTCTCTCTTCCACCACTGTGCCGGTCTATGACGTTAAAATCGCCGTTCTTGTACCGTTGAAATCACTCATGACACGTTCTTTCACTAATAGCGTCCTTACCATACGTACTTGAGAGCATTCGATGAGACTCAGCCGCTGTTTTCCTCATATTGAAACAAAACAGTAACACCTCCATCAAATGATGAGAATTAGGCTCGTAAACTGACATTTTCAATCATGAACAACTTTATGATGCGGACACAAATCGACTAATGTTTGAATGAGGTTCTGTTGACCGAGGTCCAAGCTAACTGCCTGACGTCTGCGATCTGTTTCTTTCGACCGCTTCTTACCGTTGTCGCCACCTATCGGCAAATGGCGGAAGCAAAGTTGTACACCTTGTATATTTACGTATAAAGTTACTTGTTACGCTATTTACACATTAAAAGCACTGATCCTTGTCAATTTTTAGGGTGCCCTCGGTATACAAACATACACTAAGTGTACAAATGCTGCAACACGTATTAAAGAGGTGTTATTCTCTATAAATTTCAGATATGTAGCTGTAGATGTAGAGGCTGACGTGTTCTAAATTTTAGTGGGTCACAACTGGAAATGATGGTAGAGATTCTTGCACGCACATTTGCAAACAGAAAACACCTCTTTTATTTTAATTTGGTTTAGTTTTAATAATATCCTGCTTTATTTTTAACTTATAATTTAAATCTGCATTGGACTCTTCTTTTTCTTTCCATAGTCATTATTTTGACAGGTACAAAGAAAGTATGTTCTGTAATTCCAGTAGGTCTCTAATTTTTTTTCTGTAAAATGTCTCTTTTCTGGCTTTAAAAATTAGCTCTGTTCCTTCCAGGAGTTCTTCCAGGAGACAGCATTCAGAGATCTTTATTTTACCTCTTATTTCCTGCATAACACTATTGTTACAACACTCCACATTTCCCAGGGTGAGCGCTTCTGCTGCACATTCTTGTGCAGTTTGCGTGTAGTACTTCATGTTTACAACTTTTGTGGACTAGTGGTCATTAAACATCATTATTTCAAGCTCTGTAAACGATTGTTCTGTTGCTAGGTGCACAGTATCCAGTCCAGCACATTTAGATACAATGTTGCCATCCTGTGTAAGCAGAACTAGGTGGGAATGGAGCTTTATAAACTTATTTTTCATGTGTCCTTTAATGTACTGAACATGCTCCATTCCATCATTTCTGGCCACGACTCAAACGCCTGGTCACTGACCATTGCTCTTAACAGCAACTGGAACTGTAGACATTATATATTCAACAATCGTACCCAGATTGCGCCATAACACTTTGTTCAAAGCATACGTAAGCCTTGCCTGGACGTCTGCAATAGGGAGGTTTTTTTTCCCAACAGCAATTGATATTTTACCTGTATGGCAGTTTTTGCGTTATATACTCCAGTTTTCGTCTTTTGGTTCCGATCTCTTCCATTTCCAGTTTTCTTATTCGTGCTCGGAGGATGGTGGATGTTTTGGAACTGATGAACCACAAGCTTTAACAAGCGAAATATTCTCTCGTAAGTATTATTTTTTATTAAATTTTTTCTCATCCTCTCTATCTATGTGTGTGAATAATATGGTTATCTTAGGCAATATTTTTTTCTATTCCTTGTAGAATTTTCAACGAGGCTGTGTCGCGGTAAAGAATGAAATCCAGTCCAGTCCTATAACTGTACACTTTGAGTGCATGCAGGCTGCAACCTACAATTAAAATTGATGCAACACATAGTTCATCTGTATCAGAGTTCCATCTAATTGAGCCAACTTCTCCCCACTGTGTGAGCTATGGGGAATAATGCAATTTTCTGTTCTGCAAAAATAATACTTTTTTATACTCTTACATGCATTACTTATGAGATGTTTTTGTTTGCTTGTACGTGTATTCCATGGCGATGTGGCTATTGGGGGATTAGTTGACGCATGAGTGACGGATATCCAATGAAATGACACGTCCCAGCCCATGGCCCTATTCTTCAGTGTTACCTTGTGTAGGATGACGGCAATCGTCAACGGCAATAACACTAACGAAAAAAAAAGCACCTTGAAGGAGTTATCTGGATGCGATGGAATCCACAGATGTGATTTACATCACGTACAGACAAAAAAATGAGTATAGTTTCAGAAAAAACTGGACGATTTATCGAAGAGAAAGCGCTTCGCAAATTGAGCGAGTCAATAACGTGGTCCATCTCTGGCCACTATGTAAGCAGTTCTTCGGCTTGACACTGATTGAGAGAATTGCTAGATGTCGTCCTGAGAGGTATCTTGTCAAATTCTGTCTAACTGGCCCGTTAGATCATCAAAACCCGAGATGCTTGGAGAGCTCTGTTCATTATTCTCCATACGTTCTTAGTTGGTGGAGAGACTGTGAGATTGCTAGCCAAGACAGGATTTGGGAAACACGAAGACAAGTAGTAGAAATTCTCGCCATGTGCAGGTGGTAATTATCTTGATGAAATGCAAGCCCAGGATTGTCTGTCATGAAGGGCAATAAAACAGATCATAGAATATAGTCGATGTATCGCTGTGCTGTAAGGATACCGCGAATAACAACCAAAAGGGTCCTCTTATAAAATAAAATGGTACCCCAGACCATCACTCTTGGTTGTTGGGCCAATATGGTGGGTGACAGTCAAGTTGGTACTTCACCACTCTCTGGGGCGTCGGCACACATGTCTTCACTAGTCATCAGGGCTCACTTCGAAGCAGGACTCATCACTGAAAGCAACCATACTCTGGTCAATACGATTCCAGGTCGAAGACGCGTCTGGAGACGCCCTGGACCGTGGCGGCATACCAATCTATCACTCGCCGTACAGCCCGTCACCCAGGAGTGGTGCCGGCCGCGGTGGTCTCGCGGTTCTAGGCGCGCAATCCGTAACCATGCGACTGCTGCGGTCGCAGGTTCGAATCCTGCCTCGGGCATGGATGTGTGTGATGTCCTTAGGTTAGTTAGGTTTAAGTAGTTCTAAGTTCTAGGGGACTGAGGACCACAGCTGTTAAGTCCCATAGTGCTCAGAGCCATTTGAAACCAGGAGTGGTGGTCTAGGATGCCATTTCATTTCATAGTGGGACACCTTTTCTTGTCATACGCGGGACCGCTAAGGCATAGCGGTACATTGACGATACTGTACGCCTCGTTTTGTTGCCCTTCATGGCAAGCTATCCTGGGTTTACATTTCATCAAGAAAATGCCCACCTGCAGAGGGCGAGAGTTTCTACTGCTTGTCTTCATGCTTGCCAAATCGTACCATGGTCAACAAGGTCACTAGATCTCTCCCCAACTGAGACCATTTGGAGCATTATGAGCAAAGCCCTCCAACCATCTGAGGGTTTTGATGATCTAACACATCATTTGAACAGATTTTGTCGTGATATCCCTCAGGAGGACATATAAAAACGCTGTCAGTCAATGCCAAGCCGAATGACTGCTAGCGTAAAGGTTGGAGCTAGACCATCACGTTATTAATGTGCTCAGTTTGTGACGCTCCTTCTCTTGAATAGGACACCCAATTTTTCTGAAATTGTAATCATTCTTTTTTCTCTGCATGTACATCACATCGAACGATTTCGATGCAATTTGGATAATTCCTTCGTGGTACGTCGTTTTCTTTTGTCATAGAGTGTATGTAAGTAGTAGCACTTCATTTTTCTCTTATACAATGATTATGTTTTACACGCACTTGCTTGCATTACTTAAGAGATACTTTTTTTTCTAGAGGCTCTCGGTAGTAACATTGCTATGTCTGAGATGGATGTGGTTCCCTGTACAGTGCTGGATAAGGTATTGGACAATATCATAGCAAATGATGATAATGATATGATGAGATCCCAGTAGAATAATTCAGACCTCAATTATTTTATATGTACGTACTAAAAATTATTATAGACATATGCATATGTTTTTTTCAGAATAGACGGCCGGAGTGGGCGAGCGGTTCTAGGCACTACAGTCTGGAGCCGCGCAGCCGCTACGGTCGCAGGTTCGAATCCTGCCTCGGGCATGGATATGTATGATGTCCTTAGGTTAGTTAGATTTAAGTAGTTCTAAGTTCTAAGGGACTGATGATCTCAGAAGTTAAGTCCCACAGTATTCAGAGCCATTTGAACCATTTTTTCAGAATAGTTAAACATGAAAGTTTCCAATATTGTTTTTTTCCTTCCTCTGCAGAATTGCAGAGTTCCTTTTTTTGGCTGTGAAGATGGGCTTGCACTTACAACACTACGGCCAGATCACATACTGAAGCACTTACCCCACCTGTGTTCATCAACAATGTATTCACTGTGTGTAGGCCCATGAATGATGCATTCGCCTCAGTCAGAAACTCCACTACCAGACCTGACTGTGATGCATTCAACCCAGCTAGGTTTGGCGATGATAAGACATTCACCGCACCTGCCAGCACCATGCACGGATCAGCCAATACAGCATTCTCCTCCACCAGGGCCACTGACAATGTGTTATTGGGAACCAGCTCACATAGATAACTCTAATGCATGCTAGCGAGATCCTATCTCTTTCGACAACACATGTGATTCTGTTTTGGAAACGAATGTTCCAAGTGTCACCAACGAATCACAGCATCCCTTCATTGAGTGCAATGCTATTTTGTGCTGCGAGCTCACCCAACTCTGAAAAAAGGTAGCAATGGTGATGAAGAAATAGCCTTTGTCTACATTTGTTTGGCTAATGGTGTGATATAGAGAGGAGAATCGATTGCAGAATGGTTCAGAAGCTGTATCAAGACTGTCATATTACGCCAATTATACCAAATGCAGGAAAGAGGATCCAGTAAGGAACTCAGTGGTGTAGTCTTTCTCGATCTGTACTCCCATGTTTGTGATCCAGTATTTGGGGGGGGGGGGGGAGCAGTTTCTAACACTCTTCCTAAAGATATTGCCACTAACTACAAATGTATAAATGTCTAGAATCTTCCAGAGGGAGAGGAATCTTGCTTCACTTGGTCGCTTCTGGCTTGTGACAGAAATTATGCTTCAAATGCAGGGTGACTGAATACATATCAAAAATTTAGTGTCTGCAAGTATTATAACTTCAATGGCATTCGTTTCCTGTTAAATTCCAGGACTTGCTAAAATAGAGTGACAGTATCCTGATTATTCTGATCATGTTTACATCCTGAGGGTAGATAAAAGCAAGCCAGAAGATGACGAGGAGCACATTATGCAGAACAAACAGGAGGACGTAGAGTATAAAACAGTCAGATTTCTCTTGTTTTCCATGGTAGTTGCACAGTGTCTTAACGTGTAGTTTTGTTGCTATTGTTGGAGGGTGAGAAACAACATTACATCTGGATCAGAAATATGTCTCACCTATTTTCCTACCAGTTGAGTAAACATAAACATTAATGGCATTTTTGTCACACATGACTCAACTCCTTTACTGTTAGTGAGCACCTAGAAGGTTGTGCTGAAATTTAATGCCCCCGAATTACTTCTGTGAAACTTCTCAAAGCTTTTTAAATTAAACAAACTTTGTTAACATTAATCATCTTTTTTCTTCCTGTCTGCATGTTTATTCCTCAACATATTAAATCTGGTGTTGAAAACATTTCTCCCAATGAGAGACAAGTTTGTTGATACCACCATCTTAGAATGTTTAACTTTGTTAACAGAGCCACAACTTCACGTCTTTATGTACCACTTCATCACTACCAAAGGGAAGTCCTAGAAAGTGTTCTTAAAGTTTTGTAAACAGATGAAAATTGTATGGGGCCAAGTTGGGGGTGTACAGAGAATTATCGGTGGCTGTGAATCAAAAGTGTCAAAGTGTTGCACATTTTGCAATGCTTGTGTGTGGTCTGGAATTGTTAGGTTGAAGGAGAGGGTTTTCTGGGTGTGGAGGAACTCCTCAAATTCTTCCTTTCAGTTTTCTCATGTAATAACATAATTATGTTACAATCTGCCAATCTGCACATTAAAATTTGGAGCTGTCTATCAGTAGAGGGTTCCAACTTGTGTCAGCATAATGGGAAAGTCTAGTGAGTAATATGCGTAACATGTATCTCAAAGAATATTGAGAAAAGAATAACAAAATGGGAGGCACTACTTTTCAGCACGACCTCATAGAAAATCATCTGGTTGATTTCACTAGACAGGAACCAGTATGTGTGTAAATGCCTAACTGGCCAAAATGTTGTTAAAGTATAAGAATCCCACCACCAGGTGCACTGCGCCTTTGTAGTTGATGTGGATTTCGAGTGCCTCTTATCTTCTGTGGCACACTGTGTACCATACTACCTTCACAGAATGACACATGCCATATGCAGTGATGTATCAAGTTGTATGCTCATACGACTCTGACCTCGATCTTATTGATTCGCATGTTGGGGATATTCCCATGAGATGGTTGCTCTCTGAGCTCAGAAACCTAGCATGGTTTGTTGATGCCATTTATAGTAAAATTATTCCTATGAACAATTCCCATGAGAATGATGCCTTATATGAGCTGGCGGTTGCAGACAGATGGAAACTTCATGTGGAGTCCACTGTTATCTATACGAGAAGTTCGTGGTGCAGGCAACATCATATACAACTCGCAATACCAAATGACATGACACATACCCATCTCCCTCCGTAATTTGAGTGGAAATGATGCTAATGTTCTTTTGTGTACACTTGGATGATTTCTGTTTGGAATAAGGTTATATAAGTGTCCTACCTGAGGCCGATGAAAACTTCAACTAGTTTTCCGAGCGAATCACACCAAGAATAACGCTGTTATTCCTGGGTTCATTATGTCTCATGCATGAGTCTCTTCAGAAACTTGTTGAGACAATGCATCAGGACGATAAGCATACCACCATCCTGGTTATAGAAAGTTTTAGTTTCTTTCCTTATGAATAGCTGGATTCAAAGGAGAGACCCAAAAAACCCACATTGACCTACATAGCATCATTCACCAGTAAACTCACATGCATTGTCATAACAGATGCAGAGTATGGCATGTGCTGAATGTTTGGCAGGAGTTAAACACCCTAATTTAACGAAATATGCTGGATCATGCATGAAAACTGACATACAGCTATTCACAGAAATGTATGAGAAATTCAACATCAAACTAATAATCGATGTCACTAATGACGCAGTGCCTGGATAGGTTCACCGAGGCAAATTACCCTCAAATGAGTGAGAAGGAGTAAAAGGCGTCAGATGATTCGAGTTACATACAGAACTTGGATTAAAACAGCCTATACGAGCACACCATGCAACAGTCTCAGCAAATTCGAAGATTCCGATAGCAGTCCTATGAGAAAATTTCTAGACTGGATCAGTTTCAAGATGTGGCTGCAAATTCTGGTGAAGAATTTATCGTGGAGTCAAACGTGGCGATCCTACTGATTTTGCAGGAGATGTACGGTGACTTGCCGCTGTGTCTGGAGCAATTTAGTCCTACACATTGGTTCCATCCCCTAGCTGGTGACGATGCTTGGGAATAAAGAGAGATACACTGTGCACTACAGAAGCATCCAGTAGTGTTTCAGTGTAGGGATGAAGACAATTAGAGTCAGTATGGCATTCCCGTCAGTCTCACTGGTTGATAGAGTACATTGTTGTAAATAGGGCTCTCGCAGTGTGTCATTTTGAAAAGACTTTTGTAGTTAATGAATAAGTCTATTTTCGGAGCATCCGTGGAAAATGTAAGTAGCCATCGGTTCATTTAGTTTACCGTTGGGAGAAACGTTATGGTGCATAGGATTATATCACCACGCCAAATTTTAAGTGGGCCATTATCTTCAGTTAACGGCCATGAAGGTACATGTGCCACCCGAAGGCAGGCTAAGGGTGCGCATCGTGCGTCCCTCAAGGCTCTCGTGGTCGAAGATTACAGGAGCTGTCTGCTTGGTGGCGTTGCCACTGTTCGATCTCTACCTCGATATATGGTGGGTCAGGAAGTCTTTCGATTGTAAGCCCATGTGGTACATACTTCAATACAACTGAAAGTCGGCCTGTTGTGACATGAAGACAAATGGTTCGTCTGTGGCGAAGGGACTGAGACCCTCCCATTCTCACACCATTCACTTATGTCATTGAGTGAGTGGATATGTATTGTGAGAGAGAGAGAGAAAGAGAGAGAAAGAGAGAGAGAAAGCTTTCTTCATCTGCTACTTCTAGTCCCCATTTCTTGTGCACTATAAATTTTGTATGTAAGAGTGACAACTGTATATACAAACGATTATTGTTGTACAAAAAGAAATGTGAATTGAATTTAAAAAATTAGAAAAATACAATGAAAAGTGTGTACAGAAAAAAATTAAATTGTATAAAAACCAATCAGAAAGTAATAATTAAATGGGAAATGTAGGAGAGTGTGGTGAAAAGTAATGCCTCTAAATTTTTTATTCTGTTCTCAATACAGGTTGAAGTATTACATGTCACGCATATTACTCGCTCGATTTGCCGGATTCGGTTGATGATAGTTATAGCCCTCTGATGCTAGAGGGCTCCGAATGAAGCGTTGAACATGGGGTGTGTAACATAACTATACCGGTGCGTGTGAAACAGCGCGCTGTAATACCGTTTCTAACCACAGAAGACTTTTGATCTGAAAAACAGAGTGCCTGCCAGGTTACTCTGTTTCCATTTAATTTGTTGAACGCTGAATATGGTTGAAATGGCTCTGATCACTATGGTACTTAACTGCTGAGGTCATCAGTCCCCTAGAACTTAGAACTACTTAAACCTAACTAACCTAAGGACATCACGCACATCCACGACCGAGGCAGGATTCGAACCTGCGACCGTAGCGGTCGCGCGGTTCCGGACTGTAGCGTCTAGAACCGCTCGGCCACACTGGCCGGTGAACATTGAATAACTGAAAACTGAATGAAGTAAAATTGTGTGAGAATTCCATATGCAGTTTCCGCTTTTTCCACTTTCTTTCTCTGCCGCTATATCCATGTAAACAATCCTCCAGCCCAGACACCAATACAGAGAGTACTTTACTTTCTCTATATTAGACAAAGCAATAGAGACCATTCCAAGTGCGAATTATCTACGGAGAATTTGGACATGAGCTGTGTAACACATACTGAGGCACGAGCTTCACTTGAGACAGAGAATTATTGTCTTTAATTATTATATTGGAGCTTCATATCTTAACATGGTTGTTGCCAGAACTTGAAGCATTTCAGCACCGTATTCACAAAGAATGTAACGCAGTCTAACGCCATTTGAAACATTGCTCAGGAGTGAAGACGATTAATCTGTGACTTTATCTGAGTGACAGAATGCTACAGAATTTTAGCGTCTCTGCCCACCACACTTAAGTTACATTTTTACTCTCATGTTTATTTCACTGTTAGCTGGTTTGGTTATTCGTTTCGTTAAAACTGTTCAGTGCCGCATTTAGGCGGCCTTGATCGTTAGCATGAAGGAAGACCATTGTGATGAAGGAAAGAAGACAGAGATCAACGTCCTTCCGACTAAGAAAGTCGTTACGGATGGAATACAAACTATATAAATTGAACAAGAAAGGAAAAGCAGATCTGTCCTAGACTTTTTGGCGAAACTGAGTTGAGTTAGCAAAACATCGAACGCCACTCTTTCCAGACACGAATTCAGTACATTATCCATTGCGTCACTTAGTTCATTTACTGTTCCGGACGTGTTTTGAATCCTTAGTAAAATCTCAGAGATCTCCCAGACGATTAACGTCATAAAATGCTGGTGGTCGAGAAACGTCTATCGGATAGGAAAGCTATGGTAGTTGACCCCCTCGCTAATTTTCAACACCAGTACCTTATGAGCCGGAAATTATTGTCTGTCTCTCAGTTTTTGTTATTTTCATAATAGTTACCAGACTATACAAGATGGCGTTACAATTTCCAAACACTTCTTACAGTTTAAGGCTACACACAAAGTAGGTCGCTCACAGAAATGCGAAAAGCTTTCAATTATCTTTCTCAGGAGAATACTACCGAATAATGGGCACGTCTTCAACAAAAATCGTGCCTATGCATTACATTATCAGTAGCATCCGTACACAGATTTTTGGCCATTAATATAGGGTGTGTCCACCCCTCACTGTTACGACTGCTGAAACTGCTGGGAACAGTATCAGTGGTGTGTCCGAATGCCTGTGGACGACTGGCATTCATCCTCAAGAGCCGCAACCAGAGAAGGTAGTGATACTGCATGCTTGTGTATGGAGGGAGGTCAACGTTCTAAGTAAGTCCAAATGTGTTCCGGTGGTTTCAAGCCGGGACTCTGTGCAGGCTGGTCATTATTGTTGCCCACAAACTATTGCTTTATGACAGGGTGCATTGTCTTGCTGTTACAATCATCGTCTCCGTACCATTCCTCTATTTTACGCAGTACACAATGCTATAAAGTACGAGGGTGGTTTGAAAAGTTCTCGGAATTACCAAGAGAGGTCAGCACTGGCGCAACGAGTTGTTCACATAATATTCATTGGACTGTTTCTTGTAAACACGTGCCACGCCAGTGCTCTTGGAAGAGAGCTGTGGCGGTGACGTGGCTCTGTTGCTGTTCCCGCGTAGTAGTTTGCGACAAGGGAAAAAATCGATATTCGAGCAGTGATTAAGTTATGAAAGCAAAGGACATTCATGCCGATTTCCAGAATACACTGGGGGACTCTGCTCCTTCATATTCAACTGTTCCCAAGTGGACAAATAAATTTAAATTGGTCGGGAGAGCTTAGATGATGATCCGCGCAGTGGACAAAATGGTAATGCAGGATCGCCGATTCAAATTGCATGAAATTGGTCACGTTTGCCAGATGTCATCTGAACGGGTATATCACATTTTAACTGAAGAATTAGAAATGAAAATATTATCTGCAAGATGGGTGCCGAGACTCGACGCTGGATCAAAAACGCATGAGAATGTACATAATGGAAAAATGTTTGGCCCGTTTAAGGAGAAACGAACAAGACTTTCAGCGCCGTTTTGTGACCACTGATGAAACTTGGGTGCATTACTATAACCCAGAGACAAAACAACAGTCAAAGAAGTGGAAAGAATTCTGATTCTGCGCAACCGAAGAAAGCACAGACAATTCCTTCGGCGGGAATCAGTGTTCTGGGATGCGAAGGGGATTCTGTTTGTAGATTATCTCCCAACCGGCCTAAAAATTACTGGAGAACACCATGCTAACCTCCTGGACAAATTGCAACAAAAGATACGCAAAAAAGGCCAGGTTTAGCAAGGAAGAAAGTCATCTTCCATCAAGACAATGTGCGCTTGCACACATGTGTCATCGCCATGGCAAAATTACACGCATTAAGGCATGAATTGTTGCCGCACCCGCGTTATTCACCTGATATGACTCCGTCAGATTTCCATCTCTTCCCAACACTGAAAATTTTTCTTGGTGGGCGAAGATTCACTTCAACGAAGAACTGATAAACGGAGTTGACATCTATTTTGCAGACCTGGAGGAAACTCATCTTCGAGATGGGATCAAGGCACTGGAACATCGTTGGGCCAAGTGCATTAATATACAAAGAGACTACATTGAAAAATAAAAAAGTTTCAGTGATGTAGGTACTTTTTTTTCTACTCCATTCCGAGAACTTTTCAAACCACCCTCGCATGTTCACATCCTCCCACATTTACTGATTTCTTAATCGCAATAAGAGGACCACACACCTATTACAAAAAAACACCATACTCATGAAAAACACGACACCATAACACCACCTCCTCCGTATTTCACTGTTAGCACCACACATGATGGCAGGTAACATTCTCCAGTCATTCGTCAAACCCAAACCCTTCCGTGGAATTGCCTCAGGGTACAGCGTGATTCATCACCCCAGTCACCCATGGTCCAGTGGCGTTGCTCTCTAACCACCTCAAGCGTCACTTAGCATAGGGTACAGAAATAAGGGGTTTATGAGGAGCTGCTCGACTGTTGTACCCCATTCTCTTTAACTCCCTGCGCTCAGTCATTGCGCTAGCTGGACTGCTGGTCGCACTTTGGTACTCACGAGTGATTTCGTCCTCTAATTACAAGCGATTTTTTTACAACCACCTCCCATAATGCTCGACGGTTCCTGTCTGTCAGTAGACGAACCCTGCCCGGTCTTGGTTTAGCTGAGCTTTTTCCTTCGCGTTTCCATTTCACAATCATATCACCAACAGTGGACTTGGGTAGCTTTAGAAGGGCTGAAAATGCCAGATGGATTTGTTACTCAGGTGACATCCAATGAGAAGTTGACGCTCGATGTCACTGAGCTCTCATCACCACCCTGTTCTGCTGTTACTGCTTCTCTGCTGACAACAAAATACATTACTGGCCATTTAAATTGCTACACCACGAAGATGACGTGCTACAGACGCGAAATTTAACCGACAGGAAGAAGATGCTGTGATATGCAAACGATTAGCTTTTCAAACCATTCACACAAGGTTGACGCCGGTGGCGACACCTACAACGTGCTGACACGAGGAAAGTTTCCAACCGATTTCTCATACACAAACAGCAGTTGACCGGCGTTGCCTGGGGAAACGTTGTTGTGATGTCTCGTGTAAGGAGGAGAAATGCGTACCATCACGTTTCCGACTTTGATAAACATCGGATTGTAACCTATCGCGATTGCTGTTTATTCTATCGCGACATTGCTGCTCGCGTTTCTCGAGATCCTATGACTGTTAGCAGAATATGGAGTCTGTGGGTTCAGGAGGGTAATACGGAACGCCGTGCTGGATCCCAACGGCCTCGTATCACAACAGTCGAGATGACAGACATATTATCCGCATGGCTGTAACGTATCGTGCAGTCACGTCTCGATCCGTGAGTCAACAGATGAAGACGTTTGGAAGACAACAACCATCTGCACTAACAGTTCGACGACGTTTGCAGCAGGATGGACTACCAGTTCGGATACCATGGCTGCGGTTACCCTTGACGCTGCATCACAAACAGGAGCGCCTGCGGTGGTGTACTCAACGATGAACCTGGATGCACGAATGGCAAAACGTCATTTTTTCGGATGAATCCAGGTTCTGTTTACAGCATCGTGATGGTCGCATCCGTGTTTGGCGACATCGCGGTGAACGCACATTGGAAGCGTGTAATCGTCATCGCCATACGGGCGTATCACCTGGCGTGAAGGTATGGGGTGCGATTGGTTACGCGTCTCGTTCATCTCTTGTTCGCATTGACGGCACTTTGAACAGTGGACGTTACATTTCAGATGTGTTACGACCAGTGGCTCTTCCCTTCATACCATCCCTGCGAAACCTTACATTTCAGCAGGATAATGCACGACCGCATGTTGCAGGTCCGGTACTGGCCTTTCTGGGTACAGAAAATGTTCGACTGCTGCCCTGGCCAGCACATTCTCCAGATCTCTCACCAATTGAAAACGTCTGGTCAACGATGGTCGAGCAACTGGCTCGTCACAATATGGCAGTCACTACTCCTGATGAACTGTGGTATTGTGTTGAAGCTGCATGGGCAGCTGTACCTGTACACGCCATCCAATCTCTGTTTGACTCAATGCCCAGGCGTATCAAGGCCGTTATTATGGCCAGAGGTGGTTCTTCTGAGTACTAATTTCTCAGGATCTATGCACTCAAATTGCGTGAAAATGTAATCACATTTGTAATATATTTGTCCAATGAATACCCGTTTATCATCTGCATTTTTTCTTGGTGTAGCAATTTTAAATGCCAGTAGTGTACTTCCGGTTGTCTTTTACACTGGCAAATCCACCTCTCATAATATCTAGTTGTCAATTCCGCATTACACAAGGGTGTCCGGTTGCTCTGATCAGGTGATGTACACCTATATTCTGGAAGACAGATGAACGGTATAGTGGAGAGTAATTCCGGTTCCACTATCATTTCAACGTTCTCCGTTTCATTTACGAATTATTCGTGTGATAAGCGTCTGTTGGAAACCGTCCAAATGAGTGCTAATTGCTCTAAGGTTCTTATCGTAGTCGTTGCAAAAGATGTACTGTGTGTTACATAACTCTTCTTGGAACATATGCTGTCGTAATTTTAAAACTGTTCTTCTCTGTAGTACAGATCGCCTCTCTTGTATCATCGGCCACTGGAATATAATGAGCATTTCTTCAATGCTCTCGAACTTAATAAACAACCTCATAACGAAACTTAGCACTCTTCGTTATATCTTCTCCATTTGTTTATTAATGTTGTAGATAAGTGTTCCACAACAGCAAACAAAACTCATCACAACTTTTTTGTGTGTGTAAATCATGTGTTTCATGGATGAACTACACTCATGTGCCAAAGAATCTGGTACAGACATTCATATTCAAATACAGAGATGTGTAAACAGGCAGAATAGGCAGTCGGCAACGCCTCTATAAGACATTAAGAGTCTGGCGGAGTTGTTAGATCGGGTACTGCTGCTACAATAGCAGATTATCAAGATTTAAGTGAGTTCAAACGTGGTAGATAGTCGGTACCCGAGCGATGGGACACAGCATTTCCGAGGTAGCGATGAAGTGGGAATTTTCCCGTACGACAATTTCACGAGTGAACCGCGAATGTTGAGAATCCGGTAAAACGTCAAATCTCCGACATCGCTGTCGTCGGATAAAGATCCTGCAAGAACGAGACGACTGAAGAGAACGACAACTGAAGTGAATCGTTCAAGGTGACAGAATGCAACCCTTCCGCAAATTGCTCCAGATTACAATGCTGGGCCATCAACAAATGTCAGCGTACGAACTATTCAACAAAATATCGTCGATATGGGCTTTCGGAGACAAAGGCCCACTCGTGTACTCTGGGTGACTGCACGACACAAAGCTTTACGCCTCGCCTAGGCTCGTCAACACAGACATTGGACTGTTGATGACTGGGAACATGTTGCCTGGTCAGACGAGTCTTGTTTCAAATTGTATCGAGCGGATGGACTTGTACGGGTTTGGAGATAGCCTCATGAATCCATGGACCCTAAATGTCAGCAGGGGACTGTTCAAGATAGTGGAGGCTCTGTAATGGTGTGGAGCGTGTGAAGTTGGAGTGATATGGGACTCCTCACGTGTCTAGATACGACGATGACAAGTGGCACGTACGTAAGCATCCTGTCTGATCACCTACATAAATTCATGTCCATTGTGCATTCCGACAGACTTGGGCAATTCAAGCAGCACAGTGCGGCACCCCACACGTCCAAAGTTGCAACAGAGTCTTCTGACTTTAAACGCTTCCGTTGGCCACCAAACTCCCAAGACATGAACATTATATGGGATGCCTTGCAGCGTGCTGTTCAGAAGAGATCTCCACACCCTCGTACTCTTACGGATTTATGGACAGCTCTGCAGGAGTCATGGTGTCAATTCCCTCCAGTACTACTTCAGACATTAGTCGAGTGCATGCCGCGCCGTGTTGTGGCACTTATGCGTGCTCGCAGGGTCCCTACACGATATTAGGCAGGTGCACCAGTTTCTTTGGCTCTTCAGTGTACATCACAGTCAGTTTCTTGCAGCCTAGTTTCTACTTTTCGTGCTAGTTTTATGTAAACTCCTCCGAAGGTCACTCCGTACTTCTACTCTCTGGTTTTGTACGATTATCGCGTTTTACGGTAGGCGCCCGGATAGCTGAACCGAGGTCGGAGTGCTGATGCGCCTGGATGTGGTACTTTAGCGGTTTCCCACATCCGACTAGGTCAATAACGTGTTGGTTCCCACGTCCCACCTCGGTTACAAGCTTCGCAAACACTTATGATATCACTTGAAACAGACTGTTGGGGTACACAAATTCCGTCCTGTGGGAAAGGTGTGGCGGCGGGAAGGGCATTCAGCCACCCTCTACCACAAAAATTACCACATCCAAAAATTAACATGCTAATGCCGTGAAGATACGGTATAATGCCAGGAAGAAGGAGAATATTACTGTTTACGGTGGTCTATAGCCAACTGCATAATCGAACAGTAATACATTTCTTCATCTATTTATGCACAATGAGTTCCATTTATTTATGTTCAGGGTAAACTACCAGCCCCAACTCAGTTGTCGATCCTCTGCTGATTTTCACAGATACAGCTAAATGACTATTAAAAAATTCACACTTAAGTACCTAGCAGAGGATTCTACGACCACCTTCAGATTACCACTCCACCGTTCTTGTGTCTAATAGAGAGCAAGAAGAATGAACACTTAAATCTTTCCGCAGTAGCTCTGATGTCTCTTATTTTATTATGACGATCGTTTCTCACAATGAAGGATAACGACAATAAAATGTTTTCACAATCAGAGGAGAAAGTTGGTGATTGAAATGTCGTGAAAAGGGCTCGCTACAACGGTAAACGTTTTTGTTTTAAAGATTGCCACCCCAACTCACTTGTCATACACGTGACACTCTCTCACCTATTTCGTGTTAATACCAACGAGTTGATCATCTCTGGACTTTTTGCACTCGCACTGTCAATCCTATCTGGTAAGGATCCGATACTGGACATCGATACTCTAGCAGAGGACAGACAAGCTCTTCAGTTGACTTGCTGTATCTTTCGAGTGTTCTGTCAGAAAAATGCAGTCTTTGGTTTGACTTCCCCACAACATTAACGATGTAACCGTTCCAATTTAAGTTTCTCACAACGGTAATTTCTAGGTATTTAGTTGAACTGAAGGCCTTCAGATTTGTGTGATTTATCGTGCAAAATTAACGGATTTCTTTTCGTATTCATGTGGATGACGTGACGCTTTTCCTTACTCAAGACACAACTGTCACTTTTCGCACCATAAAAATATCATGTCTAAAGTCATTTTGAAATTGGCTTTGATTTTCTGGTGACATTATTTGACAGTAAATGAGAGAATCATCTGAAAACAATCTAGGAGGGTCGCTCAGATTGTCTCGTAAATCGTTGATACAGATTAATAAAAGCAGAGGGCCTATAACGCTTTATTGAGGAACGCCAGATATCACTTCTGTTTTATTCTTGCATTTATCAAGTCTTCTGGCGTTGTGGTCTTCCTGTGGACGATAGCATCGTCCGCTAATAGCTTCACAGCGTCACATGTAGTGTAGACAGCTTCTACATCTACATCTACTTGGATACTCTGCAAATCACACTTATCTGCCTGGAAGAGGGTTCATCGAAACACCTGCACAATAATTCTCTGTTATTCCTCTCTCGAACAGCTCGCGGAAAAAACGAGCACCTATATCTTCTCGTGTGGGCTCTGATTTTCCTTATTTTATTACGATGATCGTTTTTGCCTATGTAGATCGGTGTGAACAAAATATTTTCGCATTCGGAGGAGAAAGCTATGGATTGAAACATCGTAAGAAGATTCCGCCGCAACGAGAAACACCTTTGTTTTATGGTGTCCATCCCAAATCCTGTATCATGTCCGTGACACTCTCTCCCCTATTTCGCGATGGTACAAAACATGCTGCTCTTCTGTGAACTTTCTCGATGTACTCCGTTAATTCTATCTGTTAAGGATCACAGACCGCGCAGCAATACTCCAAAAGAGGACGGACAAGCATAGTGTAGGCAGTCTCTTTAGCACATCTGTTACATCTTCTAAGTTGTTGTTGTTGTTGTGGTCTTCAGTCCTGAGACTGGTTTGATGCAGCTCTCCATGCTACCCTATCCTGTGTAAGCTTCTTCATCTCCCAGTACTTACTGCAACCCACATCCTTCTGAATCTGCTTAGTGTATTCATCTCTTGGTCTCCCTCTACGATTTTTACCCTCCACACTGCCCTCCAATGCTAAATTTGTGATCCCTTGATACCTCAGAACATGTCCTACTAACCGGTCCCTCCTTTTTGTCAAGTTGTACCACATACTCCTCTTCTCCCCAATTCTATTCAATACTTCATCATTAGTTATGCGATCTACCCAACTAATCTTCAGCATTCTTCTGTAGCACCACATTCCGAAAGCTTCTATTCTCTTCTTGTCCAAACTGTTTATCGTCCATGTTTCACTTCCATACATGGCTACATTCCATACAAATACTTTCAGAAACGACTTCCTGACACTTAAATCTGTACTCTATGTTAACAAATTTCTCTTCTTCAGAAACGCTTTCCTTGCCATTGCCAGTCTACTTTTGATATCCTCTCTACTTTGACCATCATCAGTTATTTTGCTCCCCAAATAGCAAAACTCCTTTACTACTTTAAGTGTCTTATTTCCTAATCTAATTCCCTCAGCATCACCCGACTACATTCCATTATCCTCGTTTTGCTTTTGTTAATGTTCATCTTATACCCTCCTTTCATGACACTGTCCATTCTTTTCAGCTGCTCTTCCAGTTCCTTTGCTGTCTCTGACAGAATTACAATGTCATCGGCGAACCTCAAAGTTTTTATTTCTTCTCCATGGATTTTAATACCTACTCCGAACTTTTCTTTTGTTTCCTTTACTGCTTGCTCAATATACAGATTGAATAGCATCGGGGAGAGGCTACAACCCTGTCTCACTCCCTTCCCAACCACTGCTTCCCTTTCATGTCCATCGACTCTTATAACTGCCATCTGCTTTCTGTACAAATTGTAAATAGCCTTTCGCTCCCTGTATTTTACCCCTGCCACCTTCAGAATTTGAAAGAGAGTATTCCAGTCAACATTGTCAAAAACTTTCTCTAAGTCTACAAATGCTAGAAACGTAGGTTTGCCTTTCCTTAATCTTTCTTCTAAGATAAGTCTTAAGGTCACTATTGCCTCACATGTTCCAATATTTCTACGGAATCCAAACTGATCTTCCCCGAGGTCGGCATCTACCAGTTTTTCCATTCGTCTGTAAAGAATTCGCGTTAGTATTTTGCAGCTGTGACTTATTAAACTGATAGTTCGGTAATTTTCACATCTGTCAACTCCTGCTTTCTTTGGGATTGGAATTATTATATTCTTCTTGAAGTCTGAGGCTATTTCACCTGTCTCATACATCTTCCTCACCAGATGGTAGAGTATTGTCAGGAATGGCTCTCCCAAGGCCATCAGTAGTTCTAATGGAATGTTGTCTACTCCCGGGGCCTTGTTTCACTCAGGTCTTTCAGTGCTCTGTCAAACTCTTCACGCAGTGTCGTATCTCCCATTTCATCTTCATCTACGTCCTCTTCCATTTCCATAATGTTGTCCTCAAGTACATCGCCCTTGTATAGACCCTCTATATACTCCTTCCACCTCTCTGCTTTCCCTTCTTTGCTTAGAACTGGGTTTCCATCTGAGCTCTTGATATTCATACAAGTGGTTCTCTTTTCTCCAAAGGTCTCTTTAATTTCTTATTATTCTATCTTACCCCTAGTGAGACAAGCCTCTACATCCTTACATTTGTCCTCTAGCCATTCCTGCTTAGCCATTTTGCACTTCCTGTCGATCTCATTTTTGAGACGTCTGTATTCCTTTTTGCCTGCTTCATTTACTGCATTTTTGTATTTTCTCCTTTCATCAATTAAGTTCAATATTTCTTCTGTTACCCAAGGAGTTCTAATAGCCCTCGTCTTTTTACCTACTTGATCCTCTGCTCCCTTCACTACTTCATTCCTCAGAGCTACCCATTCTTCCTCTACTGTACTTCTTTCCCCCATTCCTGTCAA
The DNA here is from genome assembly GCF_021461385.2 of Schistocerca piceifrons. NCBI lineage: Eukaryota > Metazoa > Arthropoda > Insecta > Orthoptera > Acrididae > Schistocerca > Schistocerca piceifrons. The sequence continues at coordinate 416,338,883 of NC_060149.1, read as the reverse complement.
TTGTTCCCTTATGCTCTCCCTGAAACTCTGTACAACCTCTGGTTCTTTCAGTTTATCCAGGTCCCATCTCCTTAAATTCCCACCCTTTTGCAGTTTCTTCTGTTTTAATCTGCAGTTCATAACCAATAGATTGTGGTCAGAGTCCACATCTGCCCCTGGAAATGTCTTACAATTTAAAACCTGGTTCCTAAATCTCTGTCTTGTTGTTGTTGTTGTTGTTGTGGTCTTCAGTCCTGAGACTGGTTTGATGCAGCTCTCCATGCTACTCTATCCTGTGCAAGCTTTTTCATCTCCCAGTACCTACTGCAACCTACATCCTTCTGAATCTGCTTAGTGTATTCATCTCTTGGTCTCCCTCTACGATTTTTACCCTCCACGCTGCACTCCAATACTAAATTGGTGATCCCTTGATGCCTCAGAACATGTCCTACCAACCGATCCCTTCTTCTGGTCAAATTGTGCCACAAACTTCTCTTCTCCCCAATCCTATTCAATACTTCCTCATTAGTTATGTGATCTACCCATCTAATCTTCAGCATTCTTCTGTAGCACCACATTTCGAAAGCTTCTATTCTCTTCTTGTCCAAACTATTTATCGTCCATGTTTCACTTCCATACATGGCTACACTCCATACAAACACTTTCAGAAAGGACTTCCTGACACTTAAATCTATACTCGATGTTAACAAATTTCTCTTCTTCAGAAACGCTTTCCTTGCCATTGCCAGTCTACATTTTATATCCTCTCTACTTCGACCATCATCAGTTATTTTGCTCCCCAAATAGCAAAACTCCTTTACTACTTTAAGTGTCTCATTTCCTAATCTAATTCCCTCAGCATCACCCGACTTAATTAGACTACATTCCATTATCCTTGTTTTGCTTTTGCTGATGTTCATCTTATATCCTCCTTTCAAGACACTGTCCATTCCATTCAACTGCTCTTCCAAGTCCTTTGCTGTCTCTGACAGAATTACAATGTCATCGGCGAACCTCAAAGTTTTTATTTCTTCTCCATGAAATTTAATACCTACTCCGAATTTTTCTTTTGTTTCCTTTACTGCTTGCTCAATATACAGATTGAACAACATCGGGGAGAGGCTACAACCCTGTCTTATTCCCTTCCCAACCACTGCTTCCCTTTCATGTCCCTCGACTCTTATAACTGCCATCTGCTTTCTGTACAAATTGTAAATAGCCTTTCGCTCCCTGTATTTTACCCCTGCCACCTTTAGAGTTTGAAAGAGAGTATTCCAGTCAACATTGTCAAAAGCTTTCTCTAAGTCTACAAATGCTAGAAACGTAGGTTTGCCTTTCCTTAATCTTTCTTCTAAGATAAGTCGTAAGGTCAGTATTGCCTCACGTGTTCCAGTGTTTCTACGGAATCCAAACTGATCTTCCCCGAGGTTGGCTTCTACTAGTTTTTCCATTCGTCTGTAAAGAATTCGTGTTAGTATTTTGCAGCTGTGACTTATTAAACTGATAGTTCGGTAATTTTCACATCTGTCAACACCTGCTTTCTTTGGGATTGGAATTATTATATTCTTCTTGAAGTCTGAGGGTATTTCGCCTGTTTCATACATCTTGCTCACCAGATGGTAGAGTTTTGCCAGGACTGGCTCTCCCACGGCCGTCAGTAGTTCCAATGGAATATTGTCTACTCCGGGGGCCTTGTTTCGACTCAGGTCTTTCAGTGCTCTGTCAAACTCTTCACGCAGTATCTTATCTCCCATTTCATCTTCATCTACATCCTCTTCCATTTCCATAATATTGTCCTCAAGTACATCGCCCTTGTATAGACCCTCTATATACTCCTTCCACCTTTCTGCTTTCCCTTCTTTGCTTTGAACCGGGTTTCCATCTGAGCTCTTGATATTCATACAAGTCGTTCTCTTATCTCCAAAGGTCTCTTTAATTTTCCTGTAGGCGGTATCTATCTTACCTCTAGTGAGATAGGCCTCTACATCCTTACATTTGTCCTCTAGCCATCCCTGCTTAGCCATTTTGCACTTCCTGTCGATCTCATTTTTGAGACGTTTGTATTCCTTTTTGCCTGTTTCACTTACTGCATTTTTATATTTTCTCCTTTCATCAATTAAATTCAATATTTCTTCTGTTACCCAAGGATTTCTACTAGCCCTCGTCTTTTTACCTACTTGATCCTCTGCTGCCTTCACTACTTCATCCCTCAAAGCTACCCATTCTTCTTCTACTGTATTTATTTCCCCCATTCCTGTCAATTGCTCCCTTATGCTCTCCCTGAATCACTGTACAACCTCTGGTTCTTTTAGTTTGTCCAGGTCCCATCTCCTTAAATTCCCACCTTTTTGCAGTTTCTTCAGTTTTAATCTACAGGTCATAACCAATAGATTGTGGTCAGAGTCCACATCTGCCCCTGGAAATGTCTTACAATTTAAAACCTGGTTCCTAAATCTCTGTCTTACCATTATATAATCTATCTGATACCTTCTAGTATCTCCAGGATTCTTCCATGTATACAACCTTCTTTCATGAAAGAAGGTTGTATCTTCTAAGTGTTCTGCCAATAAAACGCAATCTTTGGTTTGCTTTCCCCACAACATTTTCTATATGTTCTTTTACATATAAAATGTTTGTAATTGAATTCCCAGGTATTTAGTTGAATTTACGGCGTGTAGATTAGACTGATTTATCGGGTAACCAAAATCTAACGGATTCCTTTTAACACTCATCGGGATAACCTCACACTTTTAATTAGTTAGGCTCAGTTTACAATTTTCGTACCATTCAGATTTCGTTTCTAAGGTTTTGATGTTCTGAACAGTTTTGATCATCTGATGAGTCTACTAGACAATAACCGACAGAATCATCTGCAAACAGCCTAAGACGGCTGCTCAGATTGTCTCTTAAATCGATTATATAGATAAGGAACAGCAGATGGCCTATAACACTACCTTGGGGAACTCCAGAAATCACTACTGTTTTGTCCGCCCCGATAGCTGAATGGTCAGCGTGACGGACTGTCGTCCTAAGGGGCCCGGGTTCGATTCCCGGCTGGGTTGGGGATTTCCTCCGCTCAGGAACTGGGTGTTGTGTTGTTTTTATCATCATTTCATCCTCATCCGGCGCGCATGTCTTCCAGTGTGGCGTCGAATGTAATAAGACCTGCACCAAGGCGAACGGGCCTGCCCCGTAAGGGGCCTCCCGGTCAATGCCGCCAAACGCTCATTTCATTTCATTAAGGTTTCTGTCAGTTACTACGAACTGTGAGCTCTCTGACAGGAAATTAAGAATCCTGTCACATAACTGAGACTATATTTCATAAGCACGCAATTTGATTACAAGCCACTTGTGTGGTACAGTGTCAAAAGCCGTTTGGAAATCGAGAAATACGGAATCAATTTGAAATCCCTTGTCTATAGCACTCAACACTTCGTGTGTAGACAGTTTGGAACCGCGTGACCGCTACGGTCGTAGGTTCGAATCCTGCCTCGGGCATGGATGTGTGTGATGTCCTTAGGTTAGTTAGGTTTAAGTAGTTCTAAATTCTAGGGGACTGATGACCTCAGTAGTTAAGTCCCATAGTGCTCAGAGCCATTTGAACCATTCGTGTGTAGAAAGAGGTAGTTGCGTCTCACAGGAACGATGTTTTCTAAATCTGTGCTGACAGTTTGTCAACAGATTGTTCTTTTCGAGGAAACTCATAATGTTCGCACTCAATTATGTCCCAAAATCCCGCAGCATATCGACGTGAATGATATGAGCCTGTAACTTAGTGGATCACTCTTACTACCTTTCTTGAATATTGGACTGACGTGTGCAACTTTCCAGTCTTTGAGGAGGAATTTTTCTTCGAGCGAGCCGTTGTATATGTATTGAGCTATTGCATCGGTATACTCTGAAAGGAACCTAACTGGTACACTGTCTGGACGGGAAGAGTTGCTTTTACTAAGAGATTTAAGTTGCTTCACTACTCCGAGGATACCTACTTCTAAGTTACTCATGTAGGCAGCTGGTCTCGATTCGACTTTCCTCCGGAAGTCAAGGAAAACGGTACTAACCTGGGAGCCGTTGCTTACAGCTCTCTGGATTTTGTAGATGGACAGTGTGAGGTAAGTTCCGCAAGGTGTCTGTTTGCGGAATCCAGGTTGATTCCTAAGGAAAAGGCTTACGGTTTTCAAAAAGTTCATAATATTTGACCATGAAACGTGTTCCATAAACCTACTGTAGCGATATAGTCACATAGGTTTTTGCATCTACCCGAAGATCTTTCTTGAAATCAGTATTGCTGTTTTCCAACTTGACTCAGTTTCGGGGAACGTATTTCAGCACTTAGCTGATCTATCCGTCATATTCAGTTTCGGTGCCAGTATGGTCATTGACGATTTTGATCCGTTTCATGGCTTTACTCACGATAAAAGCTTCCAATGAATTTTAGTCAGTTCGGTTAGCAAAAACTGACTGTCGTATCAATGAATTCTTATAGGATTGCTCTGCTTGGCTCATTTTGATTTTCGTACATTTGCATTCCATGTCTATCCTCCAGAAGTGGATATTTGATGTTGACTGCTCATATAATCTTTTTCAGTTGATCATACTAAGACAAACGTTTTTCTGCCTTTCTGAACATTACCCCATAACACCTGTAGCCACTGACATCATTTCTGCAGTATGGTCAAATATCCCCTCCTCTACATTAAGTCGTTCTATGTTATGGTTTATTAGATACTAGGAGATGTAATACGTCGTCTTCACGTGTTGGTTCCCTAACTATATGCTCAGAATAAATGTTAAGAACAATTTCACATGAATCTGTGTTACTATCACCAGTTATAACCGATTAACTCTGCCATTCTATAGCTGGCTAACAAAAGTCTCCCTCTATAACAATAGCAAGAGCAGGATATGTGTCAGTGCAATTCTCCATATTTTCTCTAAAGCATTCTGCCATTGCAGTTCCTGAGGCAAGTGGCCTATGCAAAAAGATGATCACTATGTTCTACCCAACGCACATGCTCATCTTCATGCAAATTATTTCACATTATTTAACATTTGGAGTCTGTTTCAACTTTACTTGATATTATTGAATTATTTACGGTATTGAAAACACCACTACATTTGAAGACTAGGTTATCATTCAAAAGGGTATTTCAATTTGAATTTGAGATATGGGTCAAGTGTAGGGACATACAACGCAATAATGAGACCACGATAGCACTGAAAACAAGTTTTGTGAAGAAATTACACTAAGAACGGTTTCTGCAGTATGGTCAAATATCCCCTCCTCTACATTTAGTCGTTAAATCCTCAGGTTTATTAGATACTAGGAGATGTAATACGTCGTTTTCACGGGTTGGTTCCCTAACTACAATACTTGCCATTAAACTTGCTACACCAAGAAGAAATGCAGATGATAAACGGGTATTCATTGGACAAATATATTATACTAGAACTGACATGTGATTACATTATTACGCAATTTGGGTGCATAGGTCCTGAGATATCAGTACCCAGAACAACCACCTCTGGCCGTAATAACGGCCTTGATACGCCTGGGCATTGAGTCAAACAGAGCTTGGATGGCGTGTACAGGTACAGCTGCCCACGCAGCTTCAACATGATACCACAGTTCATCAAAAATAGCGACTGGTGTATTGTGACGAGCCAGTTGCTCGGCCACCATTGACCAGACGTTTCGAATTGGTGAGAGATCTGGAGAATGTGCTGGCCAGGGCAGCAGTCGAACATTTTCTGTATCCAGAAAGGCCAGTACAGGACCTGCAACATGCTGTCGTGCATCATCCTCCTGAAATGTCCTTCACAGGGATCGAATGAAGGGTAGAGCCACGGGTCGTAACACATCTGAAATGTAACGTCCACTGTTCAAAGTGCCGTCAATGCGAACAAGAGGTCTCCGAGACGTGTAACCAATGGCACCCCATACCATCACGCTGGGTGATACGCCCGTATGGCGATGACAAATACACGCTTCAAATGTGCGTTCACGGCGATGTCTCCAAACACGGATGCCACCATCGTGATGCTGTAAACAGAACCTGGATTCATCCGAAAAAATGACGTTTTGCCATTCGTGTACCCAGGTTCATCGTTGAGTACACCACCGCAAGTGCTCCAGTCTGTGATGCAGCGTCAAGAGTAACCGCAGCCATGGTATCCGAGCTGATAGTCCATGCTGCTGCAAACGTCGTCGAACTGTTAGTGCAGATGGTAGTTGTCTTGCAAAAGTCCCCATCTGTTGACTCAGGGATCGAGACGTGGCTGCACGATCCGTTACAGCCATGCGGGTAAGACGCCTGTCATCTCGACTGCTAGTGATACGAGGCCGTTGGGATCCACCGCGGCGTTCCGTATTACCCTCCTGAACTCACCGATTCCATATTCTGCTAACAATCATTGGATCTCGACCAACGCGAGTAGCAATGTCGCGATACAATAAACCGCAATCGCGATAGGCTATAATCCGACGTTTATCAAAGTCGGAAACGTGATGGTACCCATTTCTCCTCCTTACACGAGGCATCACAACAACGTTTCCCCAGGTAACGCCGGTCAACTGCTGTTTGTGTATGAGAAATCGATTGGAAACTTTCCTCATATCAGCACGTTGTAGGTGTCGCCACCGGCGCCAACCTTGTGTGAATGCTCTGAAAAGCTAATCATTTGTATATCACAGCATCTTCTTTCTGTCGGTTAAATTTCACGTCTGTAGCACGTCATCTTCGTGCAATTTTAATGACCAGTAGTGTATCTGCTAAGAATAATGAATAATAATAATTTCAAACGTGATCCTCCAAAAGTACCGTTGCTGATATTTCTCCGTTTATGGTAGATAATTCAGCGTTGACCCTAAGGAGGGGTTCCTTTAACCATATTTCGAAAAAATAAAAAGTGATACAATAATCTTCTCCTTGCGATAGTGGAGACCAAGATTTCTGCATTCATGATCGTTGCAGAATCGTCTGTGTCTTTGGTTTAGGCCTTCCACTTGGTTCCAAACCAGAAGGCAGCGATCGGTTCTGGTTATGGTGCTGCAGGTAGTGAGGTTGCTTCCAGCCCACGTGAACGAGTCTGACAGACTTCACCATTTCAGCCAGCCGTCTACAGGAACCCAGGCAGCAGGCGTCTATCGTGCAGACGTCAGCAACGATCTGCAGTCTGCTGCACACACTGCGTTCAATAGCGTCTTCTGCATCATGGACTAGACTTCCCGGCAAACATATCGGATGCATCCTGTTCTGCAGTCGCGACCTACCTGTTGTTTTGCTGAGAGGAAACGTTGGAGTTCCCAATGAGCGGCATGGCCAGCCTCAGTGCTAGGTACTGCTTGGTAGGAAAATAGATCGCTGGCCCAACAGATATGACATTGCGTGGTGTATCAGATGTGCCATCAACATTGGCCAGCACCACATACCCTTTGCTATTGTGTAAGGGGACAACGATGCGGCGTGTACCTTCATAAGCCTATAGCCACTACGCAAACTCACTTCTGCCAGCCCCTTACTTTCGATTTTCTTCTTGAGTATACACAACGACCAGAGTCCTTTTTGATTCCATTCTACTCACGACTACATCACGAGGGTGGTTTAATAAGTTCGGTAAATTTCCACGAAAGAATGAAACGTTTTTGTTACACATTCGGTTGGTAAGCTTCATTATTTGAAGGATCCTATTAAGAAGTTCAACAATGTATAGTCACAGTAATTGTTGACAGCCGTCTAAATTGGTCAGTGTGTCGAATGCGACTGAAAATGGAAAAAAAACGGGTTTCATGCTATTATAAAAATTTTTCACCCACAAATCAAAAAGCCGGCCGGAGTGGCCGTGCGGTTCTGGGCGCTACAGTCCGGAGCCACGTGACCGCTACGGTCGCAGGTTCGAATCCTGCTTCGGGCATGGATGTGTGTGATGTCCTTAGGTTAGTTAGGTTTAAGTAGTTCTAAGTTCTAGGGGACTTATGACCTCAGCAGTTGAGTCCCATAGTGCTCAGAGCCATTTTGAACCACAAATCATAACAGAATCGTAAGAAGTTCACGTGGAACCCGCACCATCAGTGAAGACCATTTACTTTTGAATTAATGAATTTAAACGTGGTCGGACAAGCATCAAAGGCGAAGCGCGCTCCGTCCGTCCAGTTGAGCTCACCATAAAGGAAACCGTTGACAACATCCATGATATGGTAATGCCAGACCACCAAAAAGATTCGTGAAATTGCTGGGACTGTAGGTATCTCAAGTAAGCGAGTGCATAATATTCTGCACGTAGTATTGGCTACAAAGAAGCTGCGTGCGAGGTGGGCGCTGCCATGGCTCACAGTCGACGAAAAGCGCATCCGGCACAACATTTCAACACAATGTCTGGCAATGTTCAATCACAATCCGCAAGACTTCTTGCGCCAATTTGTGACTGTTGATGAAACCTGGATCCATCATTAGACACCAGAGTCAAAACGGCAGTCAAAACAATGGACAAAGGCTGGCGAAAGTACACCGAAAATGGTAAAGACCATTTCGTCCAGCTGGTAAGGCGATGCCTGCTGTCTTTTTTTTTTCTTTGCACGGAATACTCGTTACAGATTATTTAGGGAGAGACAGAATCATAGCTCGACCCTATTACGCTTCAACTTTGGATCGATTGAAACACCCGTTACCTGAAAAAGGACCAAGCTTGGCACACGTAAAAGTGCTCTTTCACGATGATAATGCAACATCCCACACATCAGCGATAACAATCGCGAAAATGCATGAACTGGGTTTTTAATTGGCTCCTCATCCACCCTATTCACCAGCGCTGGCCTGAAGAGACTTCTTCCTGTTCCCTAACTTGGAACTTTGGTTTACTAGGAAGAAATTTACATCAAATGACAAAGTGATTGTTGCAGTCAACGAATATTTTGCAGAATTTGACTGAACCTATTTCTCCGATGTGATGAAACAGCTGGAGGATCGCTCGTGTAAGTGTATATCCCTCAGATAAGTAGAAAGAGTTTTTACGAAACAACATTTTTTTTTTGTCAGACTTACCAAAGCACCCTCGTATATCATCAACAAATGTGCTAAGCAAAGTTGCTGAAGACTAAACGTGAAACATTTATCAGACCGCAAAAACATCGTAAATCTACACACTAAAATTGCGATATGCACAAAACAGTAACAACAAAATAAAAAAAATTCACAAATTGCACATACATACGAAAAGAAATCCATTGCATCTACATCTACATACATACTCCGCAATCCACCATACGGTGCGTGGCGGAGGGTACCTCGTACCACAACTAGCATCTTCTCTCCCTATTCCACTCCCAAACAGAACGAGGGAAAAATGACTGCCTATTTGCCTCTGTACGAGCCCTAATCTCTCTTATCTTATCTATGTGGTCTTTCCACGAAATGTAAGTTGGCGGCAGTAAAATTGTACTGCAGTGAGCCTCAAATGCAGGTTCTCTAAATTTCCACAGTAGCGATTCACGAAAAGAACGCCTCCTTTCCTCTAGAGACTCCCACCCGAGTTCCTGAAACACATCCGTAACACTCGCGTGATAATCAAACCGACCAGTAACAAATCTAGCGACCCACCTCTGAATTGTTTCTATGTCCTCCCTCAATCCGACCTGATAGAGATCCCAAACACTCGAGCAGTACTCGAGAATAGGTCGCACCAGCGTTCTATAAGTAGTCTCCTTTACAGATGAACCACATCTTCCCAAAATTCTACCAATGAACCGAAGAGGACCATCCGCCTTCCCCACAACTGCCATTACATGCTTGTCCCACTTCATATCGCTCTGCAATTTTACGCCCAAATATTTAATCGACGTGACTGTGTCAAGCGCTACACTACTAATGGAGTATTCAAACATTAGAGGATTCTTTTTTCTATTCATCTGCATTAATTTACATTTATCTATATTTAGAGTTATCTGCCATTCTTTACACCAATCACAAATCCTGTCCAAGTCATCTTGTATCCTCCTACAGTCACTCAACGACGATACCTTCCCGTACACATTGCTATCCACCCTATCCAAAAGATCATTTATGTAGATAGAAAACAACAGCGGACCTACTGTACAGCTACACTATTGATGACAAACAGCTGGAGACAGCGTCTGCCGTAAAATACCTAGGCTAACTATCCAGAGCGACCTTAAGCGGAATGACCATATAAAATAGATAGTGGGAATAGCAGACACCAGACTCAGATTCATAGGAAGAATCTTAAGGAAATGTAACTCATCCACGAAAGAAGTGGCTTATGAGGCGCTTGTGCACCCGAATCTTGAGTATTGTTCATCTAACTGGGATCCCTATCAGGTAGGACTGATAGAGAAGATTCAACGAAGAGTGACGCGTTTCGTCGTAGGATCGTTTAGCTGGCGAGAGAGCGTGTCGGAGATCCTAAACAAACTCCACTGGCAGACGTTACAAGAGAGGCGTTGTGCATCACGGAGAGATTTACTATTGAAATTTCGAGACAGCACTTTTCAGGATGAGTCAGACAACATATAATTCCCCTCTCCCCCCACATACATGTATACATCTCGCGTATTGTCCACGAGAAGAAAATTCGAGAAATTAGAGCCAATACAGAGGCTTACCGACAATCAATCATCCCACTCACTATTCGCGAGTGGAACAGGGTTGGAGGCATCAGATAGTGGTACCGAAAATACCCTCCGCCACACACCATTAGGTGTATAAATGTAGATGTAGATGTAGATGTAGGTGGCTTGCAGAGTATGATGTAGATGTAGATGAGTGCGGAGGTTTACTTGCGTCCGCTTAGACGAATGTCGTAGCTGTCCTTTTAACATAGTCCTCGGTATCCATTCCCATCCTTACTTGACTCCTCTAATGTTGAAACCTCCTGGCAGATTGAAACTGTGTGCCGGACCGAGACTCGAACTCGGGACCTTTGCCTTTCGCGGGCAAGTGCTCTACCAACTGAGCTACCCAAGCACGACTCATGCCCCGTTCTCACAGCTTCACTTCTGCCAGTACCTCGTCTCCTACCTTCCAAACTTTACAGAAGCTCTCCTGCGAACCTTGCAGAACTAGCATTCCTGAAAGAAAGGATATTGCGGAGACATGGCTTAGCCACAGCGTGGGGGATGTTTCCAGAATGAGATTTCCACTCTGCAGCGGAGTGTGCGCTGATATGAAACTTCAAGTCTCGGTCCGGCACACAGTTTCAATCTGCCAGGAAGTTTCATATCAGCGCACACTACGCTGCAGAGTGGAAATCTCATTCTGGAAACATCCCCCACGCTGTGGCTAAGCCATGTCTCCGCAATATCCTTTCTTTCAGGAGTGCTAGTTCTGCAAGTTTCGCAGGAGAGCTTCTGTTAAGTTTGGAAGGTAGGAGACGAGGTACTGGCAGAAGGGAAGCTGTGAGGACGGGGAGTGAGTCGTGCTTGGGTAGCTCAGTTGGTAGAGCACTAGCCCGCGAAGGGCAAAGGTCCCGAGTTCGAGTCTCGGTCCGGCACACAGTTTCAATCTGCCAGGAAGTTTCATATCAGCGCGCACTCCACTGCAGAGTGGTAATCTTATTCTGAATCCTCTAATGTTATCTATTGCGAGATGTGTCTAAAAGAATTAATCATTCAGATTTTGTTAGTCCCGAAGTTCTATCCTTGCTTATAAAACGGGACATACATGGGTAATTACGCAGAGTCCCAATTTTTCGCTTTTCACTAGTCTGAAGCGTGTTGCGACGAAGGGACGCTATGCGAGCAATGTGCGAAGTTCACAGCGGTTCACTAATCCGCTGGAATTGTTTGTGGGAGTGAACGATTGGTAATTGGGACAGTACAATAAGTCTATTGTTTTGGGCTCATTTCCATATGTAAAACTCGGGTCTAGCCTTTCGCCAGTCCCTTTCGGCAGAGCAGTCTGCGCAGTAGTTCACTAAAGACACAGAAATTTCAGCTTGTGTGTTTCGGATGTCCCAATTTTAAGATTTGACAGTTGTTTAAATAGTGAGTAAAAGGATTTAGCGCGTGTCTCGAGCTTGGAACGCTATCGTCGTGGATCAGAAATTTTATGGTGAACACGGACTCTTGTAGAAGGTATGCTCCAACATTATAGTATTTGAAACATTTCTTACGTCTCCTAAAGTAATGTCGTTCGTCCAACGATATAATTCACTATAAATCGTTTGAGTAACTCAAACTGTTTCGAGAAGAATGCAGATCTGAAGGAATAAAGTGTTACTGGCTCCTGATGATTTGCAATATAAAGCAAACAAGAAACGAACGAGAAATAAAAAGCGAAAACGGAATAATGCATTTTCTGCTCCATACTGTATAACTGTTTCCTGTATTTAATTTTATTGCGAAACATTTAAAAGGATTATAGTAGCTTGTTGACTAGTATAGTAAATACCATATGTCGTAGTCCCATATTCCAAATTTTTTCTTTCATTTACTTTAGTTACTTGAACGTTCCATTGATGATATATGCGAAATGTCACTATTATGCGAAACGAATAAAATATTACGTATACATACACAGTATTATATCATTTCTTTGTAAAGTACAACACAGTGTCTGTGTTGTGCGCGCATTCTGTGTGTATGATTGACAGACTGAAATCATTGATTCAGAGCAACTTACTCGAGAAAGAAAGTTACTATGAAAATTTTCGAAGCTATATTTAAGAACTAGATAAACAAAAAATAAATAAAATAGACTTGATGTTCTTTAAAACTATCATAGGTTTACTACCTTCAGATAAGTTTCATATTTTATCCGTCAGGTAGTTTGGGCTGGCGGAAAAGCTTGCGTGTGGTACATAACAGATGAGTAGAAAATATAAAATGTAATATTTAGGAAAAAATATTTACTCAGATGATTTATGGCAAAAGCTTAATAAATGTTTTGTACGTTACTCGAACTTGTAATTTAAACATTTTCTTGAATATATCAGATCATATATATTGCTCGAACTGGTATGCCAGTGACAGTCTTTCTCAATGCGTGGCTACGTGTCACTTCTTAGTGTTAACTTCATTTTAGTTATCCCGGGCAGCTTGCAGGATACACCATTTCAAAATATGGGATTAACTACAATTAAAAGATAACCAACTAAACAATATCTACATACCAGCATTAACATGTAAAATAAGTAGGAAAATCCGTGTAATTCTAATTTGTTTGCAGACCTTTATTGTTTATTTGGTCTGCTGTGTTGATGTCAGTGTGTTGCATTAACTTAAAGTGGGTTTACCCGCAGTGAGATAAGACGTCCCTAGAGGTCGTTCCACGAGGGGATCTATTTGCGCAAAGATACAGGATAGAATCATTTGCATTCTTATTAAAAGCATCGTATAGGAACTTGTATGACATGTCTTAAAGAGATTTGGATACTTAAATTAACGATTCCTCCATATGCGTGTCCCTTTTCTTGTGGAACGTTATGAGACCTATATCCATATATTTTGTTAGTAATTCCTCAGTTTTCGTTTCCATTTATATTGTTGCCCACTTTAACATTGGTTGAAGAACGTCCATGGATCCGTGCTGAGTCTAGATGTTCTTGCTTGGAGCAGCCAATAAAGATAGAAAGTTAGAATAGGAAGCTCGACAGTAATGGTCAGTTGAAACTAAATTATTTGGCTCTGAGTTGAGCGGCCGACTCCTTGCCTGAGCGCCCACATTACTTAACAGCCATTATAAGGACACCGGCTGCTATATCAAGCAGAGGCGAGACTTCCCTGTTTGTAATAGGATTCGAGCAATGCCTACTGAGCCCCGTAACAAAAGCCGTCATTAGTAACCGCGAATCCTATCAAGCATATCTCTTTCCAGTTATCTCTTTAGCGGAAGATAAAGTAAGGTTGGGTCGACAGCTACATTTTACATGAGAGATTCTCTTGAGGCTGATTATCCAAATAAAAGGAAGAGACCGATTGAATTCCGATGTCGGCACACAGTCAACTCCTCTCGAATACCACCAAAGAGGTCGCGCAGGTTAAAGCACCCATCAGGCAGGCTGATCGTCATCAACAATGTCACGTGCCTTCATTTAGTGCAACACTGAGGGGAGTTTTGGGACATTAGTGCGTAGTTTGGCAATTGGAACAGAGCGCGTTTACATCTGTTACAATTACTTACAAACTGGCCATGAAACACTCTTCAATCAATAGGATTCGAACCCGTTCCATTCACATTTGGACACGGAGGCTGGTAACATCAGCTGTGTAACCCAGTGAAGTCGCTTTCTGATCCCAGTTGACTATACACATCAATTAACCGTTGTATAAGAAGAACACTAGGGGACTGACACGTGTGTCATTGATTCCAAGGAGGGCTCGGCATTCCCCGTCAGTCCAAAAGGCTTCGAGACATAATAAATAAAAAAAAAACAGAGTAAAGTTAAGGTGGCAGTTGTAATGCTTCAGGCGTTCTACATAGTCTCCCTCACTTTAGTGCAACGCTCAGTACGTTCGCATCAACATGTGAAGCTGTCGTAAAAGTCCTTCTTTGGACTGTGTGCTGGATACACCTTGACACGCACTTTACTCTCCTTCAAAACTTTTAATTATTCAGCGATAGCTCTGCATGAGAGATGGCAGGTTTTCAAACAACCGCGAATTTTCTCATTGCTTCCGCCAGATAAACTTGAGATGGAGCGCCCTGACCTCTCGTTGTCCTCGTGCGACACCTATCCTCCCTTAAAAGGTTTAAACTCCTCAAATATTCGGGCACAACTAAAACAATTATCACCGTAAGCCTTTATCACCGATTTAACTGTCTCCGTAGCCGTTTTACCGAGTAAAGCGTGAAATCGAATCACTGTTCGTTGCTCCTCTGCGATTTGTGGCACAACAATGTTGACACACTACAGCCGCAAGTTCGCTGCTTAGCGCTGCCGCTCAGAACTGATTGGTCGAATGGACATAGGTTGCTTGCAGTTGTTAATTCAAGCTGCCACCGTAGTCACTACGCTGACGTGGTTTATACGCCAGGAATATCAGTGTCGGAACATTTTGGACGGACCGTATAGACATATCCACTAGAATCGATCTTTCACAGAAGGAAAAACTAATGGTTTGTTACATGAATGAGTGGCTATAGTCACGGGAAGGCTCTGGATGCGATATCAGTCGTGTGTTGAAGCCTATGCGGTGATTTGTCTCTATACAGTAGTGGTAGAATTGTGTTTGTGATGTCCCACATTCGAGACAGTGATGACTGGAAGTACTGAAGACCACCATCGCTCCGCATGGCTCTGTGGTAGAGACATGAAATCTAGACACTGATGCTCTTAGAAATCCTCGTTCCAGTGTAATCTCCGAAACGCTGTGACCCATCTATCTTGCACCGTTTATCATCCCACTTTCAAAGTAGACCACGCGACGTGTTTAAGATGTGTTTAAGAGATACTACTTAGATGTCGTTTCTACTCTCACATCACGAACCGCATTTAGCTGCAACATACTGGCGTCCTTCACGGCACAACTTCAAATGATTCAAATGAGACAACCTTTTTCTACACTTGTGGCACTCTACTTTCTAAGTAATGGTTGCATACACGGTATCATCATAGAGCGCCTCAGATAGCGAAATAAGTCCTACTGTTGGGTACTCTTCTACAGACTCAAATAAGGACATATTTACTTCCGTATCAATAACCCATCATCATTGCGACCCAACCAAAAAAAAGGCCAATAATAGAAAGACGGTGATCCCTTTCATGGTCTACAAATCCAAATCAGCGAACTAAAGAATTGGGAAGACACGGTTAATTTCTTATCGACTCCAAATGCCCACTGTTCAAAGTTTTTGCCTAGCAAGACGCTATAGTCGGGGTACAAATCTATGAAAACTTACTATTTCGAAATGAAGAACACAATAAAGACATAATGTCGTGGAATGCCGTCGAACTGCATTATCATGATTCATCAGAACGTCGTCTCACACATAACTCGTTACCACTGAGGTTCAAGTGTATTGTTGGAAAATACCTCAACACCTTTTCTGCAGCCCAGATTTTTCGCAATAGTTCTTTCACATTTGTTGACACATGAATGACAAAAAGCATATATAAGTTCTTTTAGTAGCCGCCAGAACTTTCGTAACTTACATGTGGGCGCAAGTGCAACTCCGCCTACAGTGACTTCCACCAGAGGAGACATCTTCTCTGTCATAGGAGAAATGTTTTAACAGTTACGTACCCGGTAGCGGAAGAGACTGTAGGCTACGCTATTTACGATCGTTAAACATAATTACATTTAGTATCGGTCTACAGGGTGTTAAAAAAGGTGCCGCCAGACTTTCAGGAAACATTCCTCACACACAAATAAAGAAAAGATGTTATGTGGACATGTGTCCGGAAACGCTTAATTTCCATATTAGAGCTCATTTTAGTTTCGTCAGTATTTACTGCACTTCCTCGATTCACCGCCAGTTGGCCCAATTGAAGGAAGGTAATGTTGACTTCGGTGCTTGTGTTGACATGCGACTCATTGCTCTACAGTACTAGCATCAAGCACATCAGTACGTAGCATCAACAGGTTAGTGTTCATCACGAACGTGGTTTTGCAGTCAGTGCAATGTTTACAAATGCGGAGTTGGCAGATGCCCATTTGATGTATGGATTAGCACTGGGCAATAGCGGTGGCGCGGTACGTTTGTATCGAGACAGTTTTCCGGAACGAAGGTGTCCCGACAGGAAGACGTTCGAAGCAATTGATCGGCCTCTTAGGGAGCACGGAACATTCCAGCCTATGACTCGCGGCTGGGGAAGACCTAGAACGACGTGGACACCTGCAATGGACGAGGCAATTCTTCGTGCAGTTCACGATAACCCTAATGTCAGCGTCAGAGAAGTTGCTGCTGTACAAGGTAACGTTGACCATGTCACTGTATGGAGAGTGCTACGGGAGAACCAGTTGTTTCCGTACCATGTACAGCGTGTGCAGGCACTACCAGCAGCTGATTGGCCTCCACGGGTACACTTCTGCGAATGGTTCATCCAACAATGTGTCAATCCTCATTTCAGTGCAAATGTTCTATTTACGGATGAGGCTTCATTCCAGCGTGATCAAATTGTAAATTTTCACAATCAACATGTGTGGGCTGACGAGAATCCGCACGCAATTGTGCAATCACGTCATCAACACAGATTTTCTGTGAACGTTTGGGCAGGCATTGTTGGTGATGTCTTGATTGGGCCGCATGTTCTTCCACCTACGCTCAATGGAGCACGTTATCATGATTTCATACGGGATACTCTACCTGTGCTGCTAGAACACGTGCCTTTACTAGTACGACACAACATGTGGTTCATGCACGATGGAGCTCCTGCACATTTCAGTCGAAGTGTTCGTACGCTCAACAACAGATTTGGTGAGCGATGGATTGGTAGAGGCGGACCTATTCCATGGCCTCCACGCTCTCCTGACCTCAACCCTCTTGACTTTCATTTATGAGGGCATTTGAAAGCTCTTGTCTACGCAACCCCGGTACCAAATGTAGAGACTCTTCGTGCTCGTATTGTGGACGGCTGTGATACAATCCGCCATTCTCCAGGGCTGCATCAGCGCATCAGGGATTCTATGCGACGGAGGGTGGATGCATGTATCCTCGCTAACGGAGGACATTTTGAACATTTCCTGTAACAAAGTGTTTGAAATCACGCTGGTACGTTCTGTTGCTGTGTGTTTCCATTCCATGATTAATGTGATTTGAAGAGAAGTAATAAAATGAGCTCTAACACGGAAAGTAAGCGTTTCCGGACACATGTCCACATAACATATTTTCTTTCTTTGCGTGTGAGGAATGTTTCCTGAAAGTTTGGCCGTACCTTTTTGTAACACCCTGTATTATTCAGTTATAGATTCTAGTGACAAGCGTCGGTGGCTCTAGTTTTATATATTAGATAGGGTTCAGGCTTATTAAATCAATAGAGAATAGTAATAAATATGGTATTGCAAATTGAAAATTTCAGATATCTCTAAAATCGTTCCATATTTGATATCGGTGCCAAGTGATTGCATAACTATTTCTCCTACGAGTTGTGAAGGGCTGGTTTCGAAATGACAGCCGTAAAACGCACATCTCTGTCTCGAGCTACAACAGTACAAAATTGACGGGTCTAACGGTTTTTTTTCAATTGTTGCTGTTCAACCTTAGCCGACATACAGCAGATGCGCTAGTTTAGGTAGGATAAAATGAGTGAAAGAATATGCAGTACTAGGAGGATGATCATGAGACTTCTGTGGAAAACTTACACAAAGCCTAATGATCACTGTTCCTCAGTCTAATGAAAATTTAAGAAAGTAATTATAATTTTATATTAGGTGACATAAGTAACTTGAATTTTCTACAAGCTGGCATTCTTTACCAATATTATGTCCTTTATCTGTTTGGCATTAAACCCACTGTGACCCGTGGAGTGGCCGCTCATTTTGAAGTGTAATGTCACGGACTGTGTGGCCACTCCCGCCGGAGGTTTGAGTCCTCCCTCGGGCATATTTATAGCCTTATTAAATATACTGTCAGTTGCTTCAGGTCTTAGTTTCAAATAAGAAAGTGTTTAACGTCCCGTCCTGTCATCAATTGCGTGGCTCAATCTCGTATTGCGGAAGGATGGGAAAGAAATCGGCCGTGTCATTTCAAAAGAACCATCCCAGTATTCCAATTGAGTGATTCAGGGACATCACAGAAACCCTAAATCTGGATGGGTGGACGGGGTTTGAACTGTCGTCTTATCAAATACGAGCCCATTGCCTTACAGATTGTGGTTGGAGGTTGAAACGTGATGAAACGCACATTTCCGAAAATGAGCAGACCGATCGTACATTTTGATCTCCACACACTGTCGACCCTCGTAATACTCTCTTTGATAAATGGGAAACCTACGTTTGGCACCTATACCACATGAATTCTTTCTACATCTGTATCTGTAACTAGAACCGTCACTGATGACTACGAGAGAAGTAAACCATGGAGAAGTGTAAGTGATACATCACACTGATAAACATTGAGCACCAGCCGACGTCGTGTTTTGATCCATGAAAGTTTTATGCATTGAAGACTCAAAGTGTATCACGGTATACTGCAACGAGAGGCATTCATAGAATATCTTGTGACCTAAATATGCTTGAATGCCCATGAAGAAACTTTCAGATTGAAGAATGAAACTGTGAACATGATTCACATGGAGAGGTTTGTCCATTTACAAGGCAGTATCAGGGCAGAGAGTCGTAAGGCTATTTCTTATCGTTTATTAATGTAATTTAACTTATACACTGGGAAATCACACAAGATCATTTAAGCAAGGCAGAAACAATATTTTAAAAAACTGGCGTAAACGGTCAGTTAAAAACAAATTGACATAAATCATAAGTGTCACAAATAAACAATCAAATTTTTCATGTACTGTGTTACATCTTTGGTCACATTGACGAAGTTGGATCGCTCTCCTGACTAAGACCATAAAGGATTTCTTTCTTACACTTCATTTAATTTCTATAGTCCTCCAAGGTCACACAAAAACAACAATTAACCGCATAAGTACTCATCTCATTAAGCCCGCCCGGCTAGCGGCGCGGTCTAACTCGCTGCTTCCCGAGCAGGAAGGCGTGCCGGTCCGCGGTACGAATCCGCCCGGCGGATTAGTGTCGAGGTCCGGTGTGCCGGCCAGCCTGTGGATGGTTTTTAAGACGGTTTTCCATCTACCTCGGCGAATGCGGGCTGGTTCCCCTTATTCCTCCCCAGTTACACTATGTCGGCGATTGCTGCGCAAACACTGTCTCCACGTGCGCGTACACCATAATTACTCTACCACGCAAAAAAGTGAGAACCTACCCCAATATTTCAACACTTTCTACGGAAACCTATGTATATGTTCGGTTTGGGGTGAACGACTGTGTTCTTATATCATTGCGAGAGGTGTCTAGGAACCATGCGTGGAAGTTGCCTCACAGAGTCACAAGGCTAGTCCTTTTCCACCAAAAGTATGGTAACCTGCATATAACGTGCTCTGGTCTTCATGTATACAATAAATAACGAATTAATAAGCAACCGGTTGCATAGAAGAAATTCAATTTCCTTATCGGTTTCGGGCGCTTAGTGCTCTTCTTCAGAAGATTATACCTGTCACATTATTTACAAGTATTAGCAATAATATGCATGTAGCAAAATACCCTGGTCATGTGGATTATAGTGTCAGTACGAAATTAGTTTACTGTTTTTGTACAGACACTATGAACTACATGAGAATGGCAGTTTTCTGTACGCATCTTATTGTTGACACCCGAAAATAGTGCGGTAGGTATAACCCTTTTGAAGAAGGGCACCAAGTGCCAGAAACAGGTAAAGAAATTAACTTTTTTTTCTACTGGTTGCTTATTATTTCGTTATACATGACTACAGTTGCTGAGGATGTATAAAATACTAGATTTATACAATATGTTTGCCATATATCCTTTGAAGTTCAAAGAAAATAACATCATTTATTTCTCGTAGATGAAGCAGGGGTTGTACTTTGGGAGCTGAGTACTGTCTTCCACTTTCGAACGTAATTGAGTAATTTACTGTTCATATGTAAAGAAATCCTTTCAGTTTTTACAAAGTTCAAATGAAATAATAAAGAACAACTGAAATAACGAGATACCAAAAACACTATTAATTTTCATAATATTTGAAGCTATATTTTTCATTAAGGCTGCCTCCCAAAATGCACATCAATTTTGGAAGCTATGTTTGTCATGCCAAATGTACAGATAGTGTGATGCACAACAGCTAATGGAGTTCTCTTAATATCAAACAAATAATGTAAGTAATGCATAATTTCTTGTATATTCTTGTGATAATATTTATAACTATGATTATTACTTATAAATTTCTGTCTAGTAGGGTATAAAGTTGTGATGTCTTTTGGTTTGAATTCTTCTTCAGTTACATCCAAGTTTTCCTTCCAATTAAGTATCTACATATATCTGTACATATTATAAATTACAGTCTCCCAATATGTCTTTCTGTTCATATGTGGAGACTAATCCTAAGAAATACTATATTTTGAGACGATTTTAACTAATAGGTAGATGAGGAATACACACTAAAGAGCGAAAGAAAGTGGTACACCTGCCTAATATCGTGTAGGGCCCCCACGAGCACTCAGAAGTGCCGCAACGCGACGTGGCATGGACTCGACTAATGTCTGAAGTAGTGCCGGAGGGAACCGACACTATGAGTCCTGCAGGGCTGTCCATAAATCCGTAAGAGTACAAGGCGGTGGAGATCTCTTCTGAACAGCACGTTGGAAGGCATAACAGATATGCTCAATAATGTTCATATCTGGGGAGTTTGGTGGTCTGCGGAAGTGTTTAAATTCAGAGGAGTGTTCCTGGAACCGCTCAGTAGCAATTCTGGACGTGTGAGGTGTCGCATTGTTCTGCCGGAATTGCCCAAGTCCGTCGAAATGCACAATGGATATGAATTTATGCAGGTGATCAGACAGGATGTTTACCTACCTGCCACTTGTCATAGTCGTATCTAGACATGTCAGGAGTCCCATATCACTCCAACTGCACACGCCCCACACCATTACAGAGCATCCACCAGCTTGAACAGTCCCCTGCTGACATGCAGATTCCATGGATTCGTGAGGTTATCCCCATACCCGTACACGTTCATCCGCTCGATACAATTTGAAACGACACTCGTCCGACCAGGCAACATGTTTCCAGTCATCAATAGTCCAATGTCCCCAAAAACTTAGAACTACTTAAACCTAACGATGTTAGTAAGGAAAACTCAGCCGGCCGGAGTGGTCGAGCGGTTCTAGGCGCTTCAGTCTGGAACCGCGCGACCGCTACGGTCGCAGGTTCGAATCCTGCCTCGGGCATGGATGTGTGTGATGTCCTTTGATTAGTTAGGTTTAAGTAGTTCTAATTTCTAGGGGACTGATGCCCACAGATGTTAAGTCCCATAGTGCTCAGAGCCATTTGAACCATCCATAAGGCAGCTCTGTTGGATTTACGTTCACCCATATCAGTAAGTGCTTGAGTCAACAACAGATCCGTTCATTACTCAGTGCCATTAAGAGACGTACAGTACAATGCTATGGATCAGTATCGGTACATTTTCGCAAAACTCACTGACTTGCGCCTTGAGTTTGGGGAAGTACTTTGCAATTCTCTCGCTGCTGTAAAGCTGGGCAGGGAACGATTTCCAAACAGGCGTCATCCTTTATTTCTCTCGATCGACGGACGATGGAACTGGTTCATTGGAAAAAAGAAACGGGCGACCTGGCAACATGAGAACCACTGGCATAGCCGATTTTGAAGAGGAGGTGCTGGAACGTGTATCGGCGCACCCCGCTTCACGTACAGGGTTATTACAAATGACTGAGGCGATTTCACAGCTCTACAATAACTTTATTATTTGAGATATTTTCACAATGCTTTGCACACACATACAAAAACTCAAAAAGTTTTTTTAGGCATTCACAAATGTTCGATATGTGCCCCTTTAGTGATTCGGCAGACATCAAGCCGATAATCAAGTTCCGCGCACACCCGGCGCAGCATGTCCCCATCAATGAGTTCGAAAGCATTGTTGATGCTACCTCGCAGTTCTGGCACGTTTCTTGGTAGGGGAGGTTTAAACACTGAATCTTTCACATCACTATGCGTGAAACTTGCCCGCACGCGTTCAACCGTTTCTTCGCTCACTGCAGGCCGACCCGTTGATTTCCCCTTACAGAGGCATCCAGAAGCTTTAAACTGCGCATACCATCGCCGAATGGAGTTAGCAGTTGGTGGATCTTTGTTGAACTTCGTCCTAAAGTGTCGTTGCACTGTTACGACTGACTGATGTGAGTGCATTTCAAGCACGACATACGCTTTCTCGGCTCCTGTCGCCATTTTGTCTCACTGCGCTCTCGAGCGCTCTGGCGGCAGAAACCTGAAGTGCGGCTTCAGTCGAACAAAACTTTATGAGTTTTTCTACGTATCTGTAGTGTGTCGTGACCATATGTCAATGAATGGAGCTACAGTGAATTTATGAAATCGCTTCAATCATTTGTAATAGCCCTGTATTCGTCGTACTGCACGTCAAATGGGCGCTGAACTTACTAACGTGTGGCGAGTAATCCACAAACGAGATTTACACCCATATCACCCAGAACGAATCCATGCAATGCTTGTGACTGTCTTTGCACAAAGGGTCGCATTGTGTCAGTGGCTGCTCGGATTAATCAACTAGATTTCCTCCAAATCTGACGAAGCCTCATTTGATCACGATGGTATTTCAAACAGCAGGAATACCCGTGTGTGGGATGAGGAAAACCTCCACGATATAGCAGAGTCACACCATCACGTTCGTTTTGCTGTGAATATCTGGGTCGGCACTGTAGGCGACAATCTCATTGGGCCATATCTTCAATCTGGCCTTTTGAATGGTCACCTGTACTTCAGGGTTGTGCAAAGAGTTCTGAGTTGTTGGAGAACGTACTCATAGCTGCTCACGAGAGGATGTGGATACTACATGACGGTGCGCCGCCTCACTTCAGTTTGGATGTCCGCAACCATCTCAGTGCTGTATTTCCTGATTGCTGGATTGGAAGGGGAGTTCCTATTCCATGGCCTGCGAGGTCACCTGACCTGAATCCCCTTCATTATTTCCTATGGGCGTATCTAAAGTCACTTGTGTATGAGACCCCAGTGGATATGGAGATGGAATTAGTTGCCACAATTGTAGCTGCCTGTGATGTGATTCTAAACCCACCACGGATATTTACATCTACATCTACATCTAACTCCGCAAGCCACCCAACAGTGTGTGGCAGAGGGCACTTTACGTGCCACTGTCATTACCTCCCTTTCCTGTTCCAGTCGCGTATGGTTCGCGGGAAGAACGACTGCCGGAAAGCCTCCGTGCGCGCTCGAAGCTCTCTAATTTTACATTCGTGATCTCCTTGGGAGGTATAAGTAGGGGGAAGCAATATATTCGATACCTCATCCAGAAACGCACCCTCTCGAAACCTGGACAGCAAGCTACACCGCGATGCAGAGCGCCTCTCTTGCAGAGTCTGCCACTTGAGCTTGCTAAACATATCCGTAACGTTATCACGCTTACCAAATAATCCTGTGACGAAACGCGCCGCTCTTCTTTGGATCTTCTCTATCTCCTCTGTCAACCCTACCTTGTACGAATCCCACACTGATGAGCAATACTCAAGTATAGGTCGAACGAGTGTTTTGTAAGCCACTTCCTGTTTGTCTGAGAGGTTTTGGCTGCGTTTAAATTTGCAGTGAAGCACTCTTTGCTTTCGCAGTAGTTTCCTAACTTTGTTGTTAAACCTCGGTGGGTTTTTCCCGACCCTCACAGTTTTACTAGGCACGTACCTGTTTAAAACGCATTTTACGATTTCTTTGAACTTTTTCCATAAACACTCAACATTGTCAGTGTCGGAACAGAATTTTTCGTTTTGATCTGTTAGGTAGTCTGAAATCTGCCTCCTATTACTCTTGCTAAATAGATAATTCTTCCTCCCTTTTTTTATATTCCTATTTACTTCCATTTCCAGGGATGCTGCAACGGCCTTATGATCACTGATTCCCTGTTCTGCGCTTACGGAGTCGAAAAATGCGTCAGAATCTTGTTTCGCTGATGTCATGCTTGCATCCAGATTGGCCCAAGGATCAATGATAACATGTCGACTGGTCAGATGAATCACGTTTCTTGTAAATTTGCACGATGGTCGAGTCCGAATACGCCGACAAACAAGAGAACGTCTTCTCGGAACATGCATCACACCACTTGAAGCAGACTAGTGGGGGCCGTATTATCCAAGGGTGGTACATTTATCTGGAATTGTATGGAATCTGTGGCAAAGTTCGGAGGCACCATGAAAACTGTGGGCAACGAGAGCGTTACTGTGGGCCACCTGCATCCCTTCATGCTTGATGTGTTTCCTGACGGCGATCTCATCTCCAGAAGGATAACTGTCCGTGTCACAAGCCTACAACTGTGCTACAGTTTATTTGAGGACCATGAGAGTGAACTTACGTTGATGTCATGGTCGCCAAATTTACCTGATATGAACCTGATGAGAATCATCTGTGACGCTATTGGCTCTAGTTTCTCGCCCTCAAACCATCGGCTCCTAATATGCCGGAATTGCCTGACCTGAACGCAGACGATTGGTGCCACGTACCTCCGGAAACAGACTAAAAATCCATGCCACCCATAAGCGCTGCTGTATTGCATTTCTCATACGTTTTAAAATAGGTATTATATTAAAACAACACGTCAGTGACGAATTAATGAAAGTATTATAATGTTTGTTTCTTCCCATAGCTTCTACTAGAAGTAATAATTTCAGCTTTGTGTTACAACTGGGACAAAGGAATTTGCCATTTTTGTATAGTTCTCAGTTGTGAATGCGAATCGTAGCTCCTGATAACAGGAATGAAAGAAGTCAGAAGTAATAAAAAAGCTTATATGGAGGAGGTTAAAATAAAAACATCCGGGATAGAAAGAAAATGTAATTGGCAGAAATTAAAATTAATCAAATGAGAAAATGTGTAGTTTACCACTACAGAAAAAATAAAAAGATATATAGTGTGACACACAGTTCTAGGTCAAAGTGTCTTTCGGGGGAAATATCATAGTTTCCAGATGTACGAGTACGCAGTCTATAGGTAAGAACATAATCAGTGGAGCGTGCTGTGACAAATACGGCAGTATGATTGAAATGTCGAAAAATACAGATAAGGCGTCATCTGTATGGGAGTGATACTGAAGTAGTCTGTATTTTGGGTTACATTTCTGCACCTTCGAACACACTGAGGATGAATCTATTAAGATTTCTAACAGCAAAGTACTCATGGATAGCTTTTTAAACTTGCGTAATTATTTAGAGAAGTAACTTGGTGTAGATATCTGTATTATAACAGGCAGTATATATCTAAGACGTGTATTCTTATGCAGACTAACTGTATGTCAAACATCAAGTGGGAATAACTCTTTCAAAAAGTTTTGACCGTCCTCGTAATGTAGTCGGCAGTTCGCGAGCAAATCTCCAGAAATGTATAATATTTTATCATATTTCCAGGTGTCGCCGTACCTATATTATCAGTGCTTAGCCGTTACAATCGTTCATTGGAACTGCACTCTTCAAATGGAAAAGGGCTGTTGAGCTACATTTTTTGCAGATGCATCAATGGATTATTTCATTCATTATAATTGCGCTTCGTGCGGATGGTTATTCTCACTACGCCTGCAGACTTTGGCAGAATACTATTTGAAATACATTATTAGTTATCCATAATTTCACGCGGAATCTTTCATCGATGCTATAGGTGTCATGCAGCAGGGCGTATAGAGAAAAATCCTGCAGCTTTGGAAGTCTACGATTAATATTTTTCTGGAATTCATATTTTTTGCCTAGGCCAAGGCATGGTGGTAAATACCATATTGCACCTCGTAACAGCTCATCACTGAACTACATAGCACACTGTAACTTGTGGGCGAATTAATTCTCTGATCGAAAGAGGGTATGGGAATACAGTTCTTTTCCTGCCCACCACTATGTTGATGGCCGATGGTAACCTCTCCGTTGAGGGTCCGGTCACTCCCCCTCCTGTTATTGGTATAGGGAAGGGACAAGTTTATTTCGGTCCGCCCCCGGTAGCTGAGTGACAGCGGGGCAGACTGTCAATGCTAAGGGCCCGGGTTCGATTCCCGGCTGGGTCGGAGATTTTCTCCGCTCAGGGACTGGGTGTTGTGTTGTCCTAATCATCATCATTTCATCCCCATCGACGCGCAAGTAGCCAAAGTGGCGTCAAATCGAAAGACTTGCACCCGGCGAACGGTCAACCCGACGGGAGGCCCTAGTGACACGACATTTACATTTAATTGATTATGGTACCCTAAGCACCAGCCAACGTAGACATTAAGTTCGTTAGCTCATTACAGACGTAGCTATAATAGGACATTCACAAGCAACACGCTGCGGAGTAGCAACCAGTTTTTGTGCTAATATTTCGCTGATCTTTTCTTATTGATACTAATGCATAATCAGTTCTCTAGCACCTACACCCATAGGATACAGTTCATGTGTACATACAGTTGTGTGAATCATTTGGCTGTTACAGATATTATTCAGCCCGAGAGTCTTCCTCGTTGATACCACCATCATCCGTGAGTCAGACAGATTTGCCGTGTCATTGTTTCACAATAATACGAACGTACACACAAAGTTATTTTAGCTTTGTTTGTATGGCACAAAACATAGAGTCAGTGTAAGACTAATCTATCTTACCCGACAGTAATGGCTACTTTACACGTCTCACAGGGAAATCTCAGTTGTCGTTATCCAAAAAAGTGTTCCTTTTTAATCTATACGCTCTGAGAAAACAATTACGAACATAGGTAATTTTCTAATATTTGTTCAGTAATGCTTTTTCCGTTTCCTTAGTATTGGCTCACTAATGTTTACCAATTTTTTGCAGTATTTCAATGTTGCAGATGACATTGAAGTGTACCTAGTTGCCGACGGTTAAGCAAATCTGCATTTTTTTACAGCAACTGACGTTTATTTTTTATACTATTACTCTTCAGTATTTGTTAACAGTTGCAGTAGATGTCTCAGACTTAGCTACAAGGTTGTCATTTAAATGTGCATTTGTAGCTTCTTCTCCATTTTCAATTGACTGTCTGTAGCCATTTTTTACGTTATTGTCAGATTTTTTTAACGCACCAGCAAATGAACCAAATATTCCAACTTGAGAAATATCTGATAGCTCGACTTCTAATGTGCCTAACGGATATTTACAGCCAACAAGCTTATATTATTTGCGTTTCTGTTCTTCACACTTAAGAATATTTATCTTTATGTGAATAGTGGTGAGCGCAGGAACCTCTTGCACTGTAATAGAAATAATTAATATTTTATATAATTTCCACATCCAATCTATCTATCATTTCAGCTTTTTTTAGTCTTTTAGAGTAACTCGTTCCATTTTCGAGCAGCCCGCAGAATAAGATCAACACCTCAAAATGAATCTTATCGTTTTACCTTTCGCTTTACCGAAATACATTCGCATGACTGGAATTTTAAAGTTATTTTTATATATGTAAGGGAGTAGATCGTGATCCGAACATAATCAAACTGAAGAACAAATATTTTTGGGAAAAAATTCCATTCGCTTTTCAGAATTTTTAGCGAGAAACGAGCATTTTGGATGAGTGCGTGTCAGTACCAGTAATGCGCAAGTCAACTTCGACTGCAGTAAATCATAACGAACTGCTGACTTTTAAGTTACATATGGAAGCTGCAACCCAAAATCAAAGAAGAAGAATTTTGATGTTTTTCTCCGCATTTCGTACTACACACCTGATAATGATCGCCTTTTGGGTTGGGTATATGAAAGCTTGTCTTTAGCAAGTATGGATTATAAACCAGAACCTGGCTTCAGCCTTTATGGTTTTTTTATCTGCGATTCAACTCTGAGGCTATATTCGGTAATCCATGAGGTAAATGCATTTGTACATGAGCACCCAGTTTCAAATAATACAGCAAAATGACATACTACACAGTTAAACCGTTGTTAAGACAGAAACTCGAGGTTCTAAATTTCCGTTATCACCCACTAGAGGAGAACAAACATTACATTTAATCAATATCATTATGACCACATATTCCACCTTGAATAACGAAACGAATTTCGAAGTTCAGGAAATAACTGAAGATTACTTTTTATAATACTTTTTAGAAATTGGAATATTTGTAGCAGCATACAGGTTGTTAAGAGTCGTCAGTTCGTAGAATTAAAGATGTTATTTATTGTTTCTGCGACTTCGTATATTGTATGTTATGTCTAGATACGAGGGATAGTTTCTTTGCTGAAATCGGTTTCTTTAAATTGCTAACAGCACCAATGGAAATACTCCATTTAGAAAGACGTCCGCGCCGGCGCTCCATTTCTCAACTACCGCTGCCATAAATCGCTCGCGTATCTTATTGCTTAACGTCTGGTAGACACATGGGTCATTAGAAGCAGGCCTTCTCTGCCTGACGTACCATGTTTGCCGGGAACCAGCAAACCGCAGCTCTCTTTAAGAAGCCAGGTAGTTAGTACGATTTTAAGATATTCGTAGAAAGTCTTTACTGAAATTGTCGTGCCATGAAGCGAACACTATGCTGCAGCTGTGCTGTCGTTTCATTAACATCCCGTAACAGCTGAAGCAGCACGTTCCTTACTGCTTCGCTTTCATCGTTTTTTCGTGTTTTTTTTGCCTAGGACAGTACAAAAAAAGATTTTTTGTTCAATTATTTATTGTAGGTTAATAAGACTTCATTGAAAAATAAAGGAAAATGAGAGAGAAGCAAGTTTTACCTTTTAGTTCTATTTTGTTTGTTTGTGATTCATCATCGTGTCAGCGACACAACTTTTGCAGTTGATACAGAAATTGATTAAACTGGTTACGTTGTCATGAAATACTGAAAACATTTTTATGGGAAGGTACTATTTTTGTACCTCTGTATGAATAGTATTGTGCATTCCTTTTGGTATTGCACATTCTTTTTAGTGAACTTCACACACATATCAAAGTTTAGTGGACCTAGATATCAGCAATTTGAAGGTTTTTGCCAGAGGAAAGTTAAGTATCTCTGTCCACCGCCTTAGATGGTGTGTTGTACACAACGTGTCCCACTCTCTACGTCAGTGATTTTTCCTCCAATGGTTAAAATAAACTGAATTTAAAAAATAAAAACAGGAACTGGTCTGCAAAAACTGCTGTTGAGAACAATATCACTAGTTACTTCAGAGAATTGAGAAAAAATTCAAATTATTTCGAAAGTGTACATTCGCTTCCCCTCAAGTAAATCAAACCAACACAGAAAACTCTAGAAACGAATGTTGTTTTTGCACGATGACCTACGTACACTTTCGTACTTCAAAATTCACATCACATAATCAAGTGAGAACAGCGCAATGTCTCGTTCCAGCTATCAAAATTCCAGTTTTCTTTGGTGCTACATCAGTCTAGATGCAGTTCGGAATGACATTTAATTTTTGAAATTTCATCGACCGTTATAGCCAATACTAGATTAAATACAGCACATGCAGAACCAGAGAAAATTTGCACTACTTGTTCCTGAGATAAATGAACGATGTACTTTAATCACTTTATAATTGAGCCTATCCTCAGTCAGCTATCAAGAAGACTGCAACTGACCTTCGTGTACCCATCTATCAGGCGATTTTTTACCTGCAGTATGTTATAATTCTCATTCTTGGACACACTGTAGTAACATTTACGATTTAATGTGGAAAGCAGTGGCAATATAATTCTCTTCTTTTCTGATGGACAAATACTATTAGAACAGATTACACTATTTTTTGAACGTCATTGCAATTTTGTCACTGCAGATGTACATACGTGCTATTCAAAACCATCGCCTAAGAACAAATATGTGAATAACAAGCCCTGTTAATCTGGATGTGTCATTAACAATGAACATTTGAGTTACTACTGAAAGTCGAAAAATGTATTTTTTATTATAACATAACTATGGCCGCAATTATGCAGTCAAAATTAATGAGGTAGCCGAAGCTAATTAACTGTCGTACATTACTAATTATATTCATTTTGTTTTATTTAAGTGGTCTCGTGTACACCACAGAGAAGGTAGGCCGTAATCCCCATTCAGACTTATGAGGTATGCAGATATCTTCAGACCACATAACTCTCGACGGCATCACCTTCAATTGCTTGAAACGCTCTGAAGAAAACGGACATCAAACTCATTATACTACGTTGAGAATAAGCAATTACGACGAACAGTTAACCCCAATAAAAATAATGCCTCAACATGAATGTTTCATCGTTCATGTAAGGGACTTGTGCCTTTCTATAACTATGAAATGTAGATGGAGGCTCAAACTGAGGAGAAAGCCTTAGAGAAGAAAATGCTTCATTGTGTCCTTAGCTATGACAGCAGATACACAGAAGTGGAGCATAGCAGGGAAATTTGGGAGAGTTCAAAACAGTCCAAACTGATTGTGCACGTAACGAAGCATAACTGGACAGGGTATTTTGGCATACCGTATTCCCTTAGCCTGTTGTAAAATACTCATTTCTGCTTTCATCTGGGGAACAGACCGGATAGAAGGCAACAAGATAATAGCAGTTACATTTAGTCAGCATCCGGGATGAAATTTTGAGCTGTTTGAAATATGAACTCTGCACGTTAAATGGTAGAGAAAACGATAATTTTAGATGAGACGGAACACGTGCTTGGATTCCAAAATGCTCTGAATGAAACTGTCTGTGTTCTTATGTCAAGAACTAGCACGTCTCAGATGATTTAGACAAACCAGAGTAAACGTCAGTCTGGATGACCGGACGGGAAATTGAGAGTTCAGTTACAAAGAATTCAGTGCCTCAACGACAGCATCGCATCGCTCGGATTAAGCATTAGAGCGTAAAAAGTGTCTACTAGTGTTCAGTTTTATTTCTGCCACTGAGGTCCTTACTGAATAAATTTCTTTGTTTAAATGACGTAGACCCTCCGTTATCAATAGCAAATTTCAGCACGGAAATCGCTTGTAAAACAAACAGCTGCGAAATACAAGAACAATCGTTGTGTTTTCAGATTAACAGGCTGGGGAAATATCTGACCAGGATAAGTCACATCACGACACGGTTTGTTTGTTAGGTACGGAATTCATACCATAGTAATGTACGTTTTACTTTTTTTTGTTGCTGACACAATCTTCTCTGCTTCCTTTATTTGTGTTAACTAAATTTAACTCAACATGAAGATGACAAAGCTGTTATGTCAAGACACGGTTGTGATTAATGTTATGAACAACATGTTTGCTTAGTGAGAACGTCAACTGTGTAACTGAAGATGCAGAGGTATTGACATATTTTTGACGTACATTGATGCGGAAGTCAGACTTTAAAGCAAACAGCAGTAGCATAAACCGAGTCAGTACATCCAGTATATTGCATCAGCATAAAATGAGCACCATGTCTCAGAATTATATGTTGCATGACACAGGAGCTATCTACTACACGCAGGCAGGAATAAACAGCCCAAAGATGCCAGTCATTTTCAAGACCCTCGGTAATGGCGGCGGCAAACACCTCACCGTTAGCTCAGACGAATGCGGAAAACTCCGCTCAATACCGTCGGAACGATAAAGCCAATTTTCTGTAGGTTATGGATTCAAACTAAACCACCCAGGGTCCCTTGTGTGAAACATTTTTGGCATAACACAAATCACTAAACCAAGTGAAAAGCTGAAGAAATTTGTCAACAGGCTGCACAAAATTGATTCTAGTAACACATCCCCAACGAAATTACTGTGATGTACTCGACCGTAATAGTTTTCTTCGGTAAACTACCTGAAAACGAAACTTAATGTACAAATATGTAACTTAATGTACAAATATGTACTCTCAATGTATCAAATACACTGAATACTAAGGGGAAATTTTTCTTATTGCACGCAATTGAATACTATGGAAATGTGTTTAGTTATTTAAAAATACGTTTCAGAACTTGTTATTAGATTATTCGGTTAATACTTCACTTCTGTTTGTTCGCAGTTCACATACTACACCTGAGCAATAGACTACATTACGATTCACTGTAATCTATTACTGTATACCACAGCCAAACACATTTTAGTTTAAGTGAATCTCATTTTTACTCACAGATAATCGATGGACGAATGTTGTACGTGCTTTCGTGACATGAAAAACTAAAAATACGCTTTGAATAATTCTGAGTTCTCCTAATCCTGATTAGAAACAGGTGTCGGCCTTTCGAATGCTCTTCAAGGGACTCCCATTGGGCTTTCAAATGATAACTAATACATGTAAAACTATGCAGTGGATTTATTTACTAATTTATTTACTGACACAATTGCGCAAAATTTCAACAGAAAATCTCATCTCAGCTGACATCAGTCATCTTAAAATCATAAAATAAAACACCAGCAGATTACACATCAAACGCAATAGGGGAATCACACTGCCCGTGTTATAAGTGATATTGATCCATATTTTTAATTTTAAATTATTCGTTATCTTGAACCCTTCTCCTAATTTTTTTAAATTCCCATCAGATTCGATATCTCAGGCATTATGGGTAGTTCGTTCTTCGCCAAACTTTACAATGCCACTACCTAGTACCTCCCAAGAACGCAAAAGAAAATACCAGCCTACTCAATAGATTAGCGAGGTGATTCATTACATCAATGTCGAACGGACATGAGTGTCTACGTGCATACAGCACAAACGAAGAAATTCATGAGCTGTCAGCAGCTGCTGCTTCCCCCACTACGCCTACCCCCTCCACCGCCACTCGTCACTACTGCTCCTATCTAGGTTAGTCGCGGTTGCCATCCCTTGCATCACCTCAAACTCCCTGTATCCTTCAAGCCTGCTATATCTTGACACTTAACATCACTAACTTCTCGTGGATTTAAATGCAGTGCCGTTTATAGTTTTCCACTCTCTTCTGTTTCTAGGACAAAGAGCGTTCAGCTATCCTAGTCCGAGTGCAGTGCTTTCGAATTCTGTGTGCATTTTGATAACGCCACCGCTCGGACTCAAGGTAAGTGTTAGTTTCTTCATATCATTCTTACTGTGTTTCTCTGTTTTCTTAAGTGAGATAAAAGAGAAAGGCAATGAGAAAGTGAACGAACATATAGATCAGAACAGCATTTGTGTCGCCGTAAATTCCTTTATTTGACAGACGTAAGCTTTTGTTTTATTTAGAGCATAGCCCGCTGTCAAGTATTTCCACACATATTACGAAGTTGATTAGGTTTTTCTCTTCTCGAATGTTTTCTGACAATATTAGGAGGTTGTTGGTCAACAGCACTAGATATATGAGTGTTAAGACAACTAAACTACTCTTGTTCCAGGTAGTACCTTTACTGGACCCAACGCACCACAGTTCACAATGGAGACAGCGATAGAGAGGATCTACAGTGGATACAACTTCATTAACAGTGAAATTTCTGGTGAGTAGCGTTCTGTCGAAAAAAGTTATCACGTCCACGTGTTCCTGAAATACAGAATGAGAAATGAATTGCGGGCTATTAGGGGCGCGGTGTCCTTCACCGGTCGTTGATATCCGTGTGTTCTTGGCGCTTTGTCACGTACAGTGGATATGTTCGGAATTCATTATACTTACTCTCTGGATAGTTAGTATAGTTTCAGTATAATACCACTCATTATATGTAGGATCTTACTTATTCTATTTTAGTTTAGTGGCTTTATTTAATCTAAATAAATCCTTGTCTTGGAGGAAAACAGGCAGATTTCCACTAGTGCACAAAATTTATAATGAAATGTTTGTAACTATTTTACTGCAGGTCCTATTTATTTTTTTCTCTCTGTAAACGTTATTGTTGGAAATCACTTTGTACAAATTTTCCATTACTGTTAATTCTGCTTTTCTTTCTGACTTGTGCATAGCAAAATTAGGTGAGATTCAGTTATAACATCACGGAAGAATGGGGACTTCTTTTCGACTTTCTTTTTTCAAATTACGTTTTCTTATTGTCAGTTAATGAGATTGGTGAACTTTATCAATATGAACGCCGTGTAAAAACGTACGATTCACTAGGATCGTGTGAATGCTTTCAGTGGCTAGTAAACACGTTTATTATCAGTTTTTTTATCATACAATCTAGATACGCAATTAATGAAATTATGTTTTAAGCTGAATAGTACGTCATATTACCATCATATTATCTCACGTAAAATTCGAAAGACTACCCTTGTCCCATTGACTAACATTTTCTCTAAATTACTATGTCATTTTATTCTGTATCACCAGTTCTATTTTTCCTCCAGAATATTTTGTGTTATGACTCTTAGCGTTCAAAAATTGTTAGAATTTCACAGAAACATTGAAAATCATTGTAACTGTTATACTACAAAAGAACTTTCTTAAGTAGTTACCCATAATTATGTAATTCGCAGCATATTTACCTAGGAGTTGATATTTTGTACGATGTTGTGAGCTCGTCTTTCGAAGTTTTTTCGGTGTTGTTTCCTCTCAACGTGCATACCACTTTTACGAAAGCAATAAGTCATGCAGATGCTAAACTTCTGTGAAGTCTAAAACTTGTTCATTATGCAGGGATGAGATTTACTTGACTGCTGTTTTATGCACTCATGGTTCTTGAACATTTTATTAAACACGTAATAATCTTGAAAAACTTCCATAGAATGAATTATGAGAACAAATGTAATATAGTTGTAGCAGCAAATAGATTGGTTTAAGTTTTCCTGGCTGGTAATAAATAAATGTCATGTGATTAGGGCCTCCCGTCGGGTATACCTTTCGCAAGGTACAAGTCTTTCGATTTGATGCGACTTCGGCGACTTGCGCTTCAATGGAGATGAAATGATGATGATTACGAGAACACAACACCCAGTCTCAGAGCGGAGGAAATCTCCAACCCAACCGAGAGTCGAACCCGGGCCCTTAGGATTGATACTCTGTCGCACAGACCACTTTTTTTAAATTTCATTTTGTCCGTTTTAGTTCGTTGCGTCTGCTCGGGGCGGACGTCGCAAGACACCCGTTTTAGTTAGTCGTTGATCCATTAACTCAGTTCTTTTATTATAGAGGGCAGCTAACCCTCACCACTCAGCTACCAGGGGCGGACCTCCTGGTTGGTGCTGACCTTTCATTCAAAACAACGCACATAACATTAGTCTAGTCTGGATCTGAAGGATCAGTTTGACAGACGGAACCTATTAGACAAACTGATTCTGATGATCGCTGGCATCATTATGAATGTTCACTAAGTAGCGAGGAGGTTGCTGGTACAGGTGTGTTATTACCTTTTTAAACGAGTTCTCGTGTAATGGAAATGGCGCCACCGAAATCACAGATAAGATAAAGTGTATTAACATGGCTACGTTTTTATAATGCTTTTCGGCGCATTAGGTGAATCAGAAATGAAATTTATGCCCATTCTTTCTGAAAAAATTGCTGCCTGAAAAGACATGTAAACTCATACATTGTCACCATGTTCCCATTTTACAACGATGAAGTCTCAGAAGTGAGTTAAGTTACGTAGCGTATTACCTTTTGACTCCCCTCTTGTATATATGTTATATTCTAATTCAGTGGAGCTGTGGGTAAGGCACTAAGCTAGATACTTTCTATGTCTCAATGATATGACTGAAGAGCAGGCAGATCCCGCAGCTGTGAAATATTGGAAACAATGGAACTATCAAACAGCTGCAACTTTATAAATCAGTTAACTTAAGAATAATGTGAATTTTGAATTTACTAATGTTGTCTTCAGATGTTACATTTTGGATCAAAAAGCATCCAGATCAGTTATATCATCATCTAACATGCAAGCGACATAATCGTATTGGTCATCCAACAATTAATATATGGAGATCGGATTTGTGGTTCAGAAATCGATTAAGTTCGAAAATAATTTGTTAATAGGGTGCATCTCAGCACTTTACTTCTTCAAAAATACTAAGCTAGACTCTATAGAAATGGTGTTCACATATTCTCCATAGCCAGATCTTCATCACAGGCTTTTCATCATCTATGTAGATTTGCTGAGGTTCTTGTGAATTTCCGCAATCGTCAGCCGCGAAATGCAGTGCTATTAAAATCATTATAAGCTACTTACTTGGTGAGAAACTTTGATACAGGTCAATATCTTTGTCCTCATTAACACATAACGAAAAGTTTCTCATACGTTTCTTATATTTCTTTAATCTGCACCTCTTTTGGGCTCTGACTTATTGTTGGTGTCATGTTTCCATTTCACTGATGTGCAGGATGTGAAATCTTTGTGCGATTTAGCCTTGTAATGTCCTTTCCCCACAGTTTACAGATCTTAATCAACGTAGAGCAAATTTTTG
Source organism: Schistocerca piceifrons (assembly GCF_021461385.2). Lineage (NCBI taxonomy): Eukaryota > Metazoa > Arthropoda > Insecta > Orthoptera > Acrididae > Schistocerca > Schistocerca piceifrons. The sequence goes on along the minus strand of NC_060149.1, from coordinate 416,301,990 downwards.
TTTCTGTTCTTTTGAACTGATGACTACTGTACTCAAAAAGAAATACAAAAGAAATACGTGTACGAAAATGCAGAAGATGTAATCACGAATTCCTTTGCACAAAATCCGTAAAACTGCCAGTCACAGTATGTCTGTTACATATTGTCGGATTATCATAGGCAAAATAGTAAAAAACTCACGACCCCTAAGTAGTGGAGGTACACTTGCCTATTGGCTCCGTAGATGGTAAAGACACTGGAAAAAGTGTGAAAAGGTAAATACATATGCATACTACTGAGAAAAAGAACATTTTAATTGTTGTAGAGACCGAAATTCGATAGTGAGGAAACAGAGAGAAGGAAAAATAGCTGGAGGACACGGTCTGCGGGACAGGAACGAAAGGGGAAAACGGATGGTAGAATTTTGCACAGAGCAGGATTTAGCCGTTTAAAATGCTTTCTTTAGCAATTACAATAAATATTGTGTACGTGGAAGCCGGTTTCCTACATCCGGCTAGGTGATTACCAGGCTGGTACCCACTTCTCGCCTCATTCGCACGATTCGCAGACGCTTCGAAAATACTTTCACATGGGATGACACTTGAAGCAGGCAGATAGGATATATAAATCCTGTCCGAAGGGTTGGTGAGAGGGGAGGGGGGAAGGGTTGTCGATAGGAAGGGCACCTGCGTCTACACACATACTCCGTAAGCCACCGTACGGTGCGTGGCGGAGAGTACCCTGTACCAATACTAGTCATTTCGTTTCCTTTTCCACTCACAAACAGAGCGAGGGAAGAACGACTATCTATATAACTCCATACGAGTCCTTATTTCTCGTATCTTATCCTCGTGGTCTCTACGCGAAGTGTGTGCTGGCGTCAGTGGAATCATTCTGCAATCAGCTTCAAATACCTGTTCTCTAAATTTGCTCAATAGTGTTGCCCTGACCACATTGCCAAATCCAGGTTAACGTACCAACTCCGTGTAGGCAAGGAAAACGACTGCATATGTGCAAGAAACCGAGGGACATCGGAAGGTTGTAAATATACTGTATTATGGTAAGACATAAGTTTGGAAATCTGGTTTTCAATTGAAATACATTTCAACGAGCAGATATGGACTTCGTCATTAGTCGTTGATTATTGAATGTAACCTAAAACTAAATAAATTTAAAAAAGGTGTTCAAAAAATACGAAAAATATTGGATACGTAGAAGGCGGTTTCCTACGTCCTTCGTGGTAAATAACAGGCTGATACTCGCTTCTCCCCTCATTTACACGATGTGAAGGGATGTGGGTAAGTTGAAACGACCAGAGATTGTTGAGAGTCAACGTTTAACTGAAACGGGGGAAAGGGATACAATTGAAGGGAATTGGGTACTTCGAGAGGATATAGTTAAGGTATCACAGCGGAAAACTGGTCAAAAAGCAAGGCCCAGCAGAAAGCCATGGAGATATTAAATTTGAGTGATGGAAGCAGAAAATGCATGAAAGACAGCAAATGAAGCATTCAAAATGGAACATAGACGCAAAAAAATGAAATTTCAATGTACACAAGTGGCAGTGCAGGAAAGGTGAGAGGAGAAATGCAAATCTATAGCAGCATACGTGACTATAGGGTAGGTAGATGCTACTTAGAGCAAAATTAAAGAAGTTTGAGAACACAGAAGTAGCTGTATGGACATCAAGAGCTCAAATGGCAAGCCAGTACTGAGCAAAGAGGAGAAGGCTGAATGGAATATATTGAAAGCCTATAAATATCTTGAAGGTAATATTAAGGAAAGAGAAGAAAATTTAGATGAAGATGGATAAGTTGAATGATGATACGATTCTGTGAGAAGAATATCACAGATCACAGCATGACCTAACTCCAAACAAGGCGCTTGGAGTAGACGATATTTCCTCAGCATTGTTATGCTCCTTGGGAGCATCATCCACGATGAAACTATTCCACCTGGTTTACAAGACGTCTGAGTCAGGCGAAATACCCTCAGACTTCAAGATAAATTAAATGATCGCAGCTTCAGATAAGGTAGGTGCTGGCAGATATAATTATCAATTTAACGAGTCATAGCTGAAAATAAAAAAAAATGAAGAAAACACGAACTTCGTACAGAAGGATGAACCGACTGGTAGAATCCGACCTGGACAGAAATCAATTTGAGTTCTGAGGAAATGCAGAAACAAGCGAAGCGATACTGACCCTGCGACCTATCTTGGACGACAGATTAGAGAAAGGAAAAATCATGTATATAATATTTGTAAATTCAGACAGTGCTGACTGGTATAGACTCTTAGAACTGTTGAAGATATCGGGGATAAAATACAGGGAACGAAAGGTTATCTATAACTGACACAGAAACAAGAGAGTAATTCTATAAGTTAAAGACATAGAACAGAGGTAGTAAGTGAGTAGAGGTTACAGCCTATATCCTATTTTATTCGATCTAGCAATCGAGCAACAGAAAAGGAACATAAGGAGAAATTTGGGAATAGCGTTCCAAGAGAAATAATAAAAACTGTAAAATTTGCCAGTGATATTGTAATACTACCAGGGATGGCAAAGGTCTTGGACGTTAGCTTGAATGGAATGGATACTCTCCTGAAAAGATCACCAACAAAACTAAAACAAGTGTAATGGAGCGAAGCGATTTAAGAAAGGCGATGGTGATTAAATTACATTAATAAATGAAAAAATGAAAGTAGTGGATGAGTTTTGTTATTTGCTTAACAAAATATCTGACGATGACGGAACTAAAGGGGATGTAAAATATATTCTCAACATCGAGAAAATCTATCCTGTAAAAGAGAAATATTGTATTGAAATTGAGTTATTGGGCAGTCTTTTGCGAAATAAGTTGTCTGGAGTGTAGCCTCTTGAGGAAGTGAAACGTGAACAATAAATTGTTCACACAAGATTTGAACAGAAGCTTTTGAAATGTTGTTCTACAAAAGAAAGATGAAAGTTAGGTGGGCCCAGCGAGTATCTAATGAACAGTTACTTGATCTACTTTGGGAGAAAAGAGCTGTGTAGAAAACTTGACTAACTTAATATAGAGGTTAATGGGATACACTCTCATTGTAAGAATGTCGTTGGGTCAGAACACGTAGCCGTCTTCTGCTACGTAACCCCATATTCAACTATTCGCGCTGGGCCCTGTGCTCCGAAAAGATTGTTTTAGTCTGTCTTCAGGCCTGACACAGATCGCCTTCTAACCTGATTTAAAGAGAGGGAAAGCCTCTGTCGTCTACGTCCTGTGATGAGATGTGAACGTCTAGCACCTTATCGATGCTCATTCCCATGCACTGGTCCATAATACTCTGCCGTTTGTTGAAACAGCTTATGTCAGTGGATTTCTTCATATGCAGTCCGTACTGTCCCTAGAATTTTTATAAAGGAGCTAACGATGTTCAGAACGGATAAATGAAATACTGTCGGTGGTGGCGCGTTTTTAGCTGTTATAATTAGTCTATCTTATAGCAAAACTGAAGTTGATAGTTCCTGTGAGCTAGTATGGGTAGAGTTTATACTTTTCAACCTGAATAAATAAATAATTGGTTCCTTTTACCGATATCCCAACGCAGTTGATACAGTTGCTGAACAGTTAAAAGAAAACCTGGGTGTCATTTGAAATAGGTAACCCACTCTTACAATTGTACTTGGATGTGACTTCAAACCACCCTCGATATGTTGGCGAAAATGCGAGTATATATTTAAAACCGGCAGTAGCCATAAAACATGGTCCGAAATCGTACTAAATGCTTTCCCCGAAAATTATTTTGAACAGTTGGTTCAGTATATGTGTAAATGGTAGCGAAAACGTACTCGATCTCTTAGCAACAAATAATCCCAATCGATTGGGAAGCGTTATGACGCATATAGGGATTAGTGACCACAAGGTCGTTGTAGCGAGACTGAACACCGTAACATGCAGGTCCAGCAAAAAAGAAAGAAAAATTATGTGTTAAAAAAAAGATAGAAATTTGCTTGACACCTTCTTGAGAGACACCCTTCATACCTTCCGAACTAACTATGAAAGAGTAGACTAGATGTGGCTTAAATTCAAAGAAACAGTATCAACAGCAATGGAGGTATTTATACCGGATAAATTAGCAGGAGACAGAACTGAGTCTCCATGGTACACAAAACAGGCCAAAATACTGCTGCAAAAGTAACGAAAAAAGCATGCCAAATTTAAAACAATGTAAAATCCCCAAGACTGATGAAGTTTTACATAAGCTGGAAATTTAGCGTGAACTCTAGTGAAAGATGTTTTGAATAGTTTCTGTCTGGAAATCTGGCAGCAAATTCAGAATCGTCGTATGAGAAGTACACCAGCGACAAGATACAGTCAATGCCTTCACTGCGTGATAGCGATGGTAATATTACCGATGACAGTGCCACTAAAGCGGAGTTACTAAATACGGTTTTCCGAAAATTCTTCACTAAAGACGAGGAAGAAAATATTCCAGAATTCGAATGAAGAACTGCTCCCGACATGAGCAAGTTATAAGTAGATATCCCCGTTGCAAGACAGCACCTTAATAAAGGCAAATCCTTCCTTCCAGATCGTGTACTTTACCAGATTTCTTTCAGAGTATGATGATCTAATAGGTTCGTAATTGGCAGTCATACACAACCGCTCGCTCCACGAAAGATCCATACTTAAAAATTGGAAGGTTGCACATTTCACACCCATTCTCAAAGAAAGGAAGTAGGAGCAATCCGCTGAATTACAGACCTACATCGCCGACGCCGTTTTGCAATAGGATTTTGGAATACATACGTAATGAATTACCTCGAGAAAAACGTTCTGCTGACACACAGCCAGCACGAAATCAGAAAATACCGTTGTTGCGGAACACAACAAGGTCTGCACATGAAAAAGTGAATCCATATTTCTAGATTTCCAAATGGGTTTTGATATCGTTCCTCACAAACTATTTATAATCAAATTGCATGCCTATTGAGTATCGCCTCACTTGCTCTACTGGATTCGTCATTTTCTGTAGGAAAGGACACAGTTCGTAGTAACAGACGGAAAATTACCGAGTAAAACAGAAGTTATATCTGGGTTCCCCAAAGGAAGTGTCATAGGCGCTCTGCTGATTCTGATCTGTATAAATGATTTAGGAGACAACCTGAGAAGCCATCTCAGATAGTTTGCAGATGATACGGTCACTTATCGTCTCGTAAAGTCAACAGAATATCAAAACCAATTACAAAATGATTTAATTAATATTTTTGTATGGTGCGAAAAGTGGCAATTAACACTAAATAATGGAAAATGCGAGATCATCCACATGAGTACTAAAAAGAATCCGTTAAACTTTGGGCCGGCTGGAGTGGCCGAGCTGTTCTAGGCGCTCCAGTCTGGAACCGCGCGACCGCTACGGTCGCAGGTTCGAATCCTGCGTCGGGCATGGATGTGTGTGATGTCCTTAGGTTAGTTAGGTTTAAGTAGTTCTACGTTCTAGGGGACTGATGACCTCAGAAGTTAAGTCCCATAGTGCTCAGAGCCATTTGAACCATTTGTTAAATTTTGGTTAAACGACAAATCACAGAAATCTAAAGGCTCTCAATTCAACTAAATACCCAGAAATTAAAATTACCATCTTAAACTGGAACGATCAATCAGATAATACTGTAGTGAAGGTGAATCAAAGACTCCTTTTTATTGGCAGAATGCTTAGGAGATAGAACAGATCTGCTAAAGTGACGGCCTACATTACGCTTGACGGTCCTCCGCTAGGGTATTGCTGTGCAGTACGGGATCCAAACCTGATAGTATTGATGGGGGACATCAAAAAGATTCGGTGAAGGGTAGTTCATTTTGTATTATCACAGAACAGGGGAGAGAGTGTCAAGGATATGATACACGAGTTTGGGTGGTAATCAGAATAAAGGCGTTTTTCATTGCGGCGAGATCTTTTTCAAGAAATTGCAGTCATCAACGTTCTCCTCCGAATTCGAAAACATTTGTTGACACCCCTCTACATAGGGATAAATGATCGATGTAATGAAGTAAAAGAAATCAGAACTCGCAAGGGTAGATTTAAGTGCTCGCTTTCTCGAGCGCTGTTAGTGTGTGGAACGGCAGAGAAACAGTGCGAAAGTCGTTCGATAAATGGAAATGCCGTGTGGCTAGGGTCTCCCGTCGGGTAGACCGTTCACCTGGTGCAAGTCTTTCGAGTTGACGCCACTTCGGCGACTTGCGTGTCAATGGGGATGAAATGATGATGAAAGACACACGACACCCAGTCATCACGAGGCAAAGAAAGTCTCTGGCCCCGCCGGGAATCGAACCCGGGACTCTGTGCGCGGGAAGCGAGAACGCTACCGTAAGACCACGAGCTGCGGAGAGTCGTTCGATGAACATTGCTTACCGCGTCACATCCGAGCAACACCACCAGACGGCATTAAAACTAGCGGTGGGATGTGGTTATTATGTTCTGGGTGATCAGTGTTTATAGGTATGAAAAGACGTGTACAACATACAATAGCATCGTGTGCTGCATCAAAACACTTCACACTGAGATGGCATGTACAATTTTATAAGTGTCCAGGAGATTAATCCCTTGTAAACTGTATCGGGAGGACGACGGTTCAATCCCGCGTCCGGCCATCCCGATTTAGGTTTTCCGTGATTTCCCTAAATCACTCCAGGCAAATGCCGGGATGGTTCCTCTGAAAGGGCACGGCCGACTTCCTTCTCAATCCTTCCCTAATCCGATGAGACCGATGACCACGCTGTCTGGTCTCCTTCCCCAAACCAACCAACCAACCAACCAACCTTGTAAACTGTAACCGAACGATATGGTGCAGCTGAGCTCAGAATCGGGAGGAGTTGGTTACAAAGTTGTGCTCAGCCATTCTGATGTAGATATTCCGTGGTTTCCTTACATCGACTAAGGCAAATGCACGGATGATTTCTCAGAAAAAAGTGCGGCCGGTTTCCATCCCCACACTTGTCCGGCCAAAGCTTGAACTCTATTTAACTATCCTCATCGTCAACCGGATGTTAAACGTTAATTTTTCAGTTGTTGGAGGCTAAGTGCTAATGTGTCATTTATGCCATATACTGCGGGTGGAAGTGTTAGAGTTTAATATCACGTAGTCATTGAAGTCGTTGGAAACCGAACACCTGCTCCTTTGAACAACGAGTCGGGGTGAAACTGAGCTGTCTTACTGAAGGAAACATCCCGGAATTCTACTAAAGTATTTTGAGGAAAGCACAAACAAGATGAATAAGTCACCGATCGGTAGCTGATATCTGGTATTCACTACTATGAATCCAGTGACTTAAGCTTAGAGCTATCTCATTTGGACCTTCGGGTTTGGTTAAAGTCGTGTAAAATATTCACTTCTCAGTTGATTTCAATAGACTGCCTAGGTTTATCGTTTTGTAAGGGAAAGAAAGATTAATGTTTAACGTGAATTCAACCAAAATGCGGTTACAGACGGAGTTCCATCTCAGAAACGACAAGGTTTGGGAAGGAAAGCCAGAAGTGTCTTTCTCAGGGGAACTATTCCGATGGTTAACTTAAGGACTTAAGAAACCATGGAAGCCAATGTGTGGGTAACCCGAGGGAGTCTAAACCTTAGCCGGCCGGAGTGGCCGAGCGGTTCTAGGCGCTTCAGTCTGGAATCGCGCGACCGCCATGGTCGCAGGTTCGAATCCTGACTCGGGCATGGATGTGTGTGATGTCCTTAGGTTAGTTAGGTTTAAGTAGTTCTAAGTTCTAGGGGACTGATGACCTGAGAAGCTAAGTCCCATAGTGCTCAGAGCCATTTGAACAATTTTTTAAGTCTAAACCTTGATCCTCCCGATTGAAATTTCAATGCCTTAATGACTGTGTCATCTCTGTTCTTAATCTTTGTTTTTGGGCATTCGTCCCTCCATTCATAGAAACCTCTCTCTTGATACTGTCTCCAGCTACAACTAGGGTACTGAGCGATACGTCACAATCCCCAGCACACTGCACGCGGCTGCACGCGCATTCGGGAGAACAGAGGTTCAAATCCCTGTCAGGCCATCTAGGTTTAGGCTACCCTTGGTTTCTGTAAATCGCTTAAGGCAAACGCCGGGTTAGTATCTTTGATAAGGACACGAACGACTATCTGCATTGAACCTGTGATTTGTCGCTCGTGACCTAGTCCGTCATTGTTACATTATCAACTGCGGCAAGATTTAAACGAAATTTTACCTGTCGCAGTATCGTGGAGGCTTTGCGTGGATTTTTTATAGTTCCTCTCCATAAGGAGTTCCTTCGTCGAGCTCATCATAGCACGCTGAGAAAACTGTCGATGGAAGTATGAGATTACTTATTTTCCACCGTATGTTCTTCCATTTCCTGTTGCGGTGTTTCTTCTCGACTGTATTTTTCGAAACTCGGTTTGTAAGTTCGCTACATATGGTTGTATAATTTATATGCCGCAGATTGCTGTTTATGTAACTTATTCCCGTGCATAATCTACGAACTTCTTCTAGTTCAGCATGGGCATTGCCATTTGGGTCTAGTATGTTGCAGAGCGGTTGAGTGATCCCGGGGTGATTGCTTCGAAGTATTATGCCGAACGAGGTGGTGCAGTAGTTAGCATACTGGTCTCGAATTCGGGAGGATGACGGTTCAGATCCACGTCCGGCCAGCCGGATATAGATTTTCCATGTTTTCCCGAAATCGGCCAGGCAGGATGGACTCTCTGAAAGAACACGGTCGGTTTCCTTTCTGTTCCTTACAGTAATCCGAGCTCGTGCCTCGTCTATAATCACCTCGATTTCGACGGGGCATTAAACCCGTATCTTCCTTGCTTCGAGGTACTGCGGTAGTATGTGTTAAATATAATTGTGGTGCACTGCATGTGTGTCTCCTTTACACCTAGGTGACGGTTCGTATGGCTTGAATGTAACCATCAGGAAGGAAACTTTAAAAATACCGTGTTCCTATACATGCCAGCAATTGAAGGCTCATATTTTCCGATCTATCACTCATGATATCAGTAGGATGGCCTCGATGAGGTATAATTTACTGGGGGCGAATCCGTTTACAAAGTGCACATTTTTATTCTGTCAGGGTTCATATCTTGTGTTCTTGAAGGGATGTGCTTAATACATTTAGTTTAGTCTTCCAGTTTTTCTTAATAATTTCTGTCAGATTGAGTTTCAGAATAATTCACAGTTGTTTCTGCTCGTGTATTTTTCTAGACATGACCAAATTAGCGCTCTGGGACCAATATGACCCATTGTTTTGTTTTTTGTTTACTTTTAGATTTTTTGGAACTTCATATGTCTTGATACAACGCCAGTTATTTGTTTTGCTGTCTCCAGTTCCTCGTTAGAATTAATTACATTGCTGACATCAGCAGAATAAACATGAAAGTCTATTACAATATTCAGAGTTTCTAAATCTTAAAAGAAAAGTCCAAAAACTTTCCAGTAAGAGCTCTTTTTCAGTAGTAAACCAGCGTATACAAGAAGATACTCTTTCCGCACTCCTTTATTTACGGGAACTGGGGCCGTTTGCTGTGCAAGTTTAGCCTCTGTTATTAGGTGATGTTAGAAGTAGACTCACCATTGTTATTGCCTTGGGTGTGAGCCTGTACTCTTTTTCCCGCCTGTTGTTTCATCCATCTGAGCGGAAGTTGTTGCTTTGTAGCGTATTATTTTGGTAATTATGCCACGTTGTGTCGCGTGATTGTATAAGTTTCGGTGTATACTAAACTGAAACCCTGTCGTTCGCTTCTGGCAGTAGGCTTTACGATTTGCGAACTGCACGATGCGCTTCATCACCTGTAGTTTCGCCTATTCGACCACCAAACTGCGCGATTTCTGTATCGATTTTCTCTCCACAGTCCAGTCCTTCAGGTTTCCGTAATTATTTGGGGAAATGAAAGATTTTTCAGTAAATATGTATGAGTTTACCACATTCTGAGATCCAATATGGTTTTCTGCCAGATATGGAAAATCGTTATATCATAACCAGAGTTTGTGAAGTTTAGTGGCAAGATTTCACAGTCGACAGTGTTAGTATTATGACACTATATGTTACTGCAGAAGGAACGCTTTCTTATCTACGATGTCATATTACAATAGAGGCTGCTGCTCATGTTATATTGCGCTGACACCATCATTAGCACTTTCGTACCTCCAAGGTCATGCCAGAAACAATGACATGAAGAGCAGCACATCCATACACATGCCCAGGCCAACGAGTGACCCCTACTCGGCAGTCCAATATCGTAATGTCCTACAATTCATTTAAGAACTAACTCACCAACCACATTGGCAAATTTCATTTGAATCTGTGTCTCATCTGCCATTAGATTTTGGAATGAGAAGACAGTATATTTCTCTATAAATATATAAAACATCAACGTATACTTATACAAAATAAACAAAAATTTAGGAATTTGTATTTGTGAAAGTGAGTTTTACTTTAAATACTATCCCACAAACCCTATAAATAAAATCAAGTCCTATCTCGCATCACAATCGCTTCTGTCAAAAGCAAATGGCTACACGATAGAAAACGACTGTTCCTGCCACCAGCAAATAGCTGCACCGCAGAAAACGAGCTAAGTTAGAGCTTTTTGCCGCAATTTCTTTAAGGTTATTGCTGCCACCAGTAGATGGGTGGACTGCAGAAACATAGGTAGTTCGTTCCTTCAACCATGAATAGTTGTCACTGTCACCAACGGATAGCTACACTGTTAAAAAAAGGTAACAGACTCGTAAATTAGTTACTTTCAACATCTCAGATTCTGAAAAATTCTCAAATGTATGCAAAATACAAAGGCAGCGCAAAAAGTACGATGTTTACACCGATTATCCATGGCCCAGTTGAGGTCAAGTACATAAAAAACAATGTAAGACACAAGTGAAGTAATATGATACCACAGGGTTGCAAGAATATGTCATCACTGTAAAAGAAAAGGCAAGTTAATATTCATATATACACATATTCGCCAAATTAATGTCCAAAATTGTAAACTATGTTCTCCAGTGCTAGATTTCCATGCCTAATAACAGTTGAAATTTTAGAAAGTATTCCTAAGATTTCAATGTCGTAAAACTAACCTGACCAGTCTTATAACTGCAGAAAATATATGTTAGCCAAAATACTATGCTAAGCAGGCAAGCATAGAAGCAAACACAGTCTGAAGGTAAATAATATGGCCTTCTCTTGAAGTCGGTCGCAATACACCCTCAGATTAAATATTTCCGCATTTAACTCGTTCTCAAGCACCATTTTAGGATGAACCAATACACAAAGTTTTGCATCACCCCGGTTCCCAGAACTCCTGAAGATGGACGTCGACTGTGGATAATGTATCACAGACACAGTCCCTGTGACTTTTCAGAGATGTCACTAAACCCGTCCAAAGATGTAAACAACCATGCATGAGCAACGCCTATTAGACAGAGAGGGGCCGGCAGCTGATCAGTTCCAATCATTCCACCAGGAAGGAGGTACACGGCTCGTGTTGTCTGTAGCTCAACCATGCCTAGACGGTCAATACCGCTGTTCGATCGCGTCCGCATTGTTACTTTGTGCCAGGAAGGGCTCTCAGCAAGGGAAGCGTCCAGGAGTGAACCAAAGCGATGTTGTTCGGACATGGAGGAAATACAGAGAGACAGGAACTGTTGATGACATGCTTCACTCGGGCCGCCCAAGGGCAACTACTGCAGTGGATGACGGCTACCTACGGATTATGGCTCGAAGGAACCATGACAGCAACTCCACCATGTTGAGTAATGCTTTTCGTGCAGCCACAGGACGTCGTGTTACGATACAAACTGTGCGCAATAGGATGCATGATGCGGAACTTCGCTCCGGACCCATCGGCCATGGGTATGTGTGTTGTCCTTAACGTAGGTTAGTTTAAGTTAGATTAAGTAGTGTGTAAGCTTAGGGACCGATGACCTCAGCAGTTTTGTCCCATAAGGTCTTACCACAAACTTCCAAAATTTTTTTCACTCCCAACGTCCATAACGAGGTCCATCTTTGCAGCCACACCATGCACCGAGGTACAGATAGGCCCAACAACATGCCAAATGGACCTCTCACGATTGGCATCACGTTCTCTTCACCGATGAGTGTCGCATATGCCTTCAACCAAACAATCGTCGGAGACGTGTTTGGAGGCAACCCGGTCAAATGGTTCAAATGGCTCTGAGCACTATGGGACTTAACTACTGAGGTCATCAGTCCCCTAGAACTTAGAACCACTTAAACCTAACTAACCTAAGGACATCGCACACATCCATGCCCGAGGCAGGATTCGAACCTGCGACCTTAGCGGTCACGCGGTTCCAAACTGACTCGCTTAGAACCGCACGGCCACACCGGCCGGCCAACCCTGTCAGGCTGCACGCCTTAGATACACCGCCCAGGGAGTGCAGCAAGGTGGTTGTTCCCTGCTGTTTTCGGGTGGCATTGCGTGGGGCCGACGTGCGCCGCTGGTGGTCGTGGAAGGCGCCGTAACGGCTGTACGATACGTGAGTGCCATCCTCCGACCGATAGTGCAACCTTATCGGCAGCATATTGGAGAGGCTTTCGTCTTCATATACGACCATTCGCAACCCCATCGTGCACGTCTTGAGAATGACTTCCTCCAGGAAATTCGACATCGCTCGACTAAAGTGGCCAGCATGTTCTCCAGACATGAACCCTATCGAACATGCCTGGGATCAATCGAAAAGGGCTGTTTATGGATGACGTGACCCACCAACCACTCTGAGGGATCCCCGCCGAATCGCCGTTGAGGAGCGGGACAATCTGGACCAACAGTGCCTTGATGAACTTGTGGATAGTATGCCACGACTTATACAAAAAATGGTTCAAATGGCTCTCTGCACTATGGGACGTAGCATCTGAGGTCATCAGTCCCCTAGAACTTAGAAATACTAAAACCTAACTAACCTAAGGACGTCACATACTTCCATGTGTACGAGGCAGGTATCGAACCAGCGACTGTAGCAGTCGCGCGGTTCCAGACTGAAGTGCCTAGAACCGCTCGGCCACTGCGGCCGGCTACGAAAACAGGCATGCATCAAAGCAAGAGGACGTGCTACTGGGTATTAGAGGTACAACAATCTGGACCACCACTTCTGAAGGCCTCGCTGTATGGCGGTACAACTTGCAATGTGCGGTTTTCATGAGCAATAAAAAGGGCGCAAATGATGTTTATGTTGATCTCTATTCCAGTTTTCCGTACAGGTTCCGGAACTCTCGGAATCGAGGTGATGCAAAACTTTTTTTTATGTGTGCATAATTTGCCGTGTTATTCACCTGAAAAAATGTAATCTCTCTGTCTGGCTCTAAGCACTATGGGACTTAACATCTGAGGTCATCAGTCCCCTAGACTTAGAACTACTTAAACTTAAGGATATCACACACATTAATGCCCGAGGCAGGATTCGAACCTGCGACCGTAGCAGCAGCGCGGTTCCGGACTGAAGCGCCTAGAACCGCTCGGCCACACCAGCCGGCTAAAATGTAATCGATGTTACTATTAGTCAATTATTGCTAATATTACTGATGACGCTGACCAATTGTAGACTGTATGCAGTAACAGCAGATTGCATTCTGAACTATGGTGGTAAGACTCTATTGAAGCTTTATAGACTGTGTTAGTATCCACAGCAATTACGTCAAAATGTTACAGCACAGTATTCCAAAATGCGTCGGAAAGTATAATGTTTACGTTGCACCAGTATCTAAAAAGACACACACACGCGCGCGTCTTATTATGGAAGGAAGGAATGAGGTGCTTTATTAGAAATATCACTTCAACTGCAGAACGACACAAACAGTGCATGTACTCATACCCAAGATAAAAACAGTGAAAGATGTAATATATCTGAAGTTTTTTTACATGAATGCGTGGGGTTTGTTCTTTCGGATCCCCCCCACCAATGAGCGATGGAGCTTGCCGGTGGTGGGGAGGCTTGCTTGCCTCAACGATACAGATGACCGTACCGTAGGTGCAACCACAACGGAGGGGTATCTGTTGAGAGGCCAGACAAACGTGTGTTTCCTGAAGAGGGGTAGCAGCCTTTTCAGTAGTTGCAGGGGCAACAGTCTGGAACATTGACTGATCTGGCCCTGTAACACTGACCAAAACGGCCTTGCTGTGCTGGTACTGCGAATGGCTGAAAGCAACGGGAAACTACAGCCGTAATTTTTCCCGAGGGCATGCAGCTTTACTGTATGGTTAAATGATGATGGCGTCCTCTTGGGTAAAATATTCCGGAATTAAAATAGTCCCCCATTCGGATCTCGTTATCAGGAGAAAGAAAACTGGCGTTCTACGAATCGGAGCATGAAATGTCAGACTTTTGGTCAGGTGAATACAGGGCTATAAATATAAAATCAAATAGGGGTAATACAGAAGTAGGTTTAATAATGAATAAAAACATAGGATTGCGGCTAAGATACTACGAACAGCACAGTGAACGCATTATTGCAGCCAAGATAGACACTAAGCCCACGCCTACCACAGTAGTACAAGTTTATATGCCAATTAGCTCCGCAAATAACGATGAGATTGAAGAAATGTATGATGAGTTAAAAGAAATTATTCAGGTAGTGAAGGGAGACGAAAATTTAATAGTTATGGGTGACTGGAATTCGATAGTAGGAAAATGAAGAGAAGGAAAAGTAGTAGGTGAATATGGAATGGGCTTAAGGAATGAAAGAGGAAGCCGCCTGGTAGAATTTTGCACAGGCATAACTGAATCATAGCTAACAGTTGGTTCAAGAATCATTAAATAAGCTTGTACATATGGAAGAGGTCTGGAGACACTGGAAGGTTTTCGATAGATTATATAATGGTAAGAGAGAGATTTAGGAATCAGCTTTTAAATTGTAAGACATTTCAACGGGGAGATGTGGACTATGACCACAATCTATTGGTTATGAATTGTCGATTAAAGATGAAGAAACTGCAAAAAGGTGGGAAATTAAAGAGATGGGACTTGGGTAAACTGAAAGAACCTGATGTTGTAGAGAGTTTCAGGGAGAGAATTAGGGAACGGTTGACAAGAACGGGGGAAAGAAATACAGTAGAAGAAGAATGCGTAGCATTGAGAGATGAAATAGTGAAGGCAGCAGAGGATCAAGTAGGTAAAAAGACAAGGTCTAGTAGAAATCCTTGGGTAACAGAAGAAATATTGAATTTAATTGATGAAAGGAAAAAAATATAAAAGTGCAGTAAATGAAGGAGGCAAAAACTAATACAAATGTCTCAAAAATGAGATCGGCAGGAAGTACAAAATGGCTAAGCAGGATGGCTAGACCACAAATGTAAGGATGTAGAGGCATATATCACGAGGGGTAAGATAGATACTGCCTACAGGAAAATTAAAGAGACCTTTGGAGAAAAGAGAACCACTTGTATGAATACGAGTATCAAGAGCTCAGATGGAAGTTCTAAGCAAAGAAGGGAAAGCAGAAAGGTGGAAGGTGTATATAGAGGGTCTATACAAAGGCGGTGTACTAGCGGACAATACTACAGAAATGAAGAGGACGTAGATGAAGGTGAAATGGGAGATATGATACTGCGTGAAGAGTTTGACAGAGCACTGAAATACCTAAGTAGACAACATTCCATTAGAACTACTGATAGCCTCTGGAGAGCCAGCCCTGACAAAACTCTACCATCTGGTGAGTAAGAGGTATGACACAGGCGAAATACCCTCAGACTTCAAGAAGAATATAATAATTCCAATCCCAAAGAAATCAGGTGTTGACAGATGTGAAATTATTGAACTATCAGTTTAATAAGTCACGGCTGCAAAATACTAACATGAATTCTTTACAGACCAATCGAAAAGCTGGTCGAAGCCGACCTCTGGGTAGTTTGCATTCCGTAGAAATGAGGCAATACTGACCCTACGACTTATCTTAGAAGATAGATTAAGGAAAGGCAAACCTACGTTTATAACATATATAGACTTAGAGAAAACTTTTGACAATGTTGACTGGAATACTCTCTTTCAAATTCTGAAGGTGGCAGGCGCCAAATACAGGGATCGAAAGGCTATTTACAATTTGTATAGAAACCAGATGGCATAAGAGTCGAGGGGCATGAAAGGGGAGCAGTGGTTAGAGAGGGAGGGAGACAGGGTTGTAGCCTCTCCCCGATGTTACTGAATCTGTATATTGAACAAGAAGTAAAGGAAACATAAGAAAAATTCGGAGTAGGAATTAAAATCCATGGAGAAGAAATAAAACCTTGGCAGTTTGCCAGTGATACCATAATTCTGTCAGAGACAGCAAAGGACCTGGAAGAGCAAAATGGTTCAAATGGCTCTGAGCACTATGGAACTTAACATCCGAGGTCATCAGTCCCCTAGAACTTAGAACTACTTAAACCTAACTAACCTAGGGACATCACACACATCCATGCCCGAGGCAGGATTCGAACCTGCGATCGTAGCGGTCGCGCGGTTCCAGACTGTAGCGCCTAGAACCGCTCGGCCACCCCGGCCGGCTCTGGAAGAGCAGCTGATGGCTTTGAGCACTATGCGACTTAACTTCTGAGGTCATCAGTCGCCTAGAACGTAGAACTAATTAAACCTAAGGACATCACACACATCCATGCCCGAGGCAGGATTCGAACCTGCGACCGTAGCGGTCGCTCGGCTCCAGACTGTAGCACCCAGAACCGCACGGCCACTCCGGCCGGCAGGAGCAGCTGAATGGAATGGGCAGTGTCTTGAAAGGAGGATATAAGATGAACATCAACAAAAGCAAAACGAGGATAATGGAATGTAGTCAAATTAAAAAGGATGATGCTGAGGGAATTAGATTAGGTAATGAGACACTGAATGTAGTAGATGAGTTTTGCTATTTGGGGATCAACATAACTGATGATGGTCGAAGTAAAGAGGATATAAAATGTAGACTGGCAATGGCAAGGAAAGCATTTCTGAAGAAGAGAAGTTTGTTAACATCGAGTATAGATTTAAGTGTCAGGAAGTCGTTTCTGAAAGTATTTGTATGAGTGTATGGAAATGAAACGTGGACGATAAATAGTTTAGAGAAGAAGAGAATCGAAGCATTCGATATGTGTTATTACAGAATAATGCTGAAGATTAGATGGGTAGATCACATAACTAATGAAGCGGTACTGAATAGAATTGGGGAGATGAGATATTTGTGGCACAACTTGATTAGAAGAAGGGATCGGTTGGTAGTATATGTTCTGATGCATCAAGGGATCACCAATTTAGTATTGGAGGGCAGCGTGGAGGGTAAATATTGTAGAGGGAGACCAAGATATGAATACACTAAACAGATTCAGAATGATGTAGGTTGCAGTAGGTACTGGGTGATGAAGCAGCTCGCACAGGATAGAGAAGCAGGGAGAGCTGCATCAAACCAGTCTATGGACTGAAGACCACAACAACAACAACAATTAATTAAATCAGATAATTGATTCGCCTGGATGGGAAATGCATCCACCTTCTTCTGTGTAGTACGTCGGACTTTCGTTGGGACTCTCAGAGTAGCGAGCATGGAGGAAATGGACAGGGACAGCGGATAGGTGGCGTTCGGTGGGAACATGGGTCGGCAGTGAGGCGTACCGGGATAGTCCGCGTTGTGGCGACAAAACACTGTATCCTGGATGGCGCATCAGTTAACGTAACTGCCTGATATGCAGGAGATCCCGGGTTCGAATCCCGGTCCAGAACACACTTCCACTCGTTGCTGCTGATTCCTAGTAATGTCCCGATGTAGCTGACATCACGTATTCCTTTCCCTTTCTTCCCCTCCCCCCTCCATCTTCAGTTTACGTATCATGTATCACAGCTGCGCCGCATGGCGTCTGTTTTTTAGGAAATATCCGAGAAAACAGACACAAAGCGTTCATGTAAAAGAGTTTGAAAATGTTACATCTCTCACTGTTACCATCGTGGGTAATGTGTTTTTGAACTGTCCCTTTCGTGCTGCAGTTTAAGCGATATTTCGTAACAAGGCACCTCAGTCTTGCTTCCTTAATAAGACAATTGTTATGTGTCTGTGTGTGGTGTAGTTCAGTAGAGGTATTTTTATTATTTTTAAGCCCCATAGTTTCTCCAGTATGCACCTGCACTGATCGAATACACACTTTACGTATTTAGATAATGCTACAACGTTATTATTACATTTACATTTACGTATTTTAGAGTATGGTGACAACATAGTTGTGGATAATAATGCAGTCTATACAGCTTCTAGAGAGCCTTCCCATTATACTTCAGACTGCAATCTGCTGTTACTGTATACAGCCTTCAGTTGGCATGTGTCTCTGTAATAATAGCAATAACTGGCAATCAGTAACACCGATTATTTTTTCTAGCGAATTACACGGTACATTATCTTCGTTCGTCCTAAAAAGTGCTTGAGAGCAATTTAAATGGGAAAATAATCAATTTGAGGGTGTATTGTGACTTACATCAAGAATAGGCGTTATTAGTAACATTCAGACTGAATTTGCTTCCATACTTGCCTGCTTAGCGTAGTATTTTAGCTAACGTGTGTTTTTCCGCAGTTATAATCCTGGTTAGGATAGGTTTACGACATCGAATCCTTGTGCAAACTCTTTAAAATGTCACTTGTTATTAGGCATGGAAATCTAGCATTGAAATACATAAATTAGAATTTTGGACACTAATTTGGCGTATACCTGTATATGAGGAAATAAACTTGCATTTTATTTTACATTGCAGACGTATTTTTGCAATATTGTGACAGTACATTACTTGATTTGAGTCTTAAATTGTTTTTTTATCTACTTAACCTCAACTGGGCCCTGGGTTGGGTTGTTTGGGGAAGGAGACCAGACAGCGAGGTCATCGGTCTCATCGGACTAGGGAAGGATGGAGAAGGAAGTCGGCCGTGCCCTTTCAAAGGAACCATCCTGGCATTTGCCTGGAGCGATTTAGGGAAATCACGGAAAACCTAAATCAGGATGGCCGGACGCGGGATTGGACCGTCGTCTTCCCGAATGGGAGTCCAGTGTCTAACCACTGCGCCACCTCGCTCGGTGGGTCCTGGATATCAATGTAAACATTGTAGTTTTTGCATACATTCTACATTGACAGTAGCAACAAACTGGTCTCTCATTACCAGAAATGTGTTCGTCGCCAGGGTGACTATGCTGAGAAAGGAACATGTAGAAATGAGTATTATGGATGTAGAATGTTAATAAAGTTTCGTGTATTTAAAAAGCTTTAAGAGCTTTCACATAAATAATTCGGAGGCTTTATTTTTCAGCACGGCTTTGTATGTTAAAAAGTTAACAATATTTTGCCTGAAACGATTGTCACTGGTTCTGTTCTTCATGCTAGTGATGGTGTAAGTGCTCACCACCAGCAAGTCCTGTGTTTTTATGACCATACTCAATTCAGCTTAGCTCCATCAGCTGATACGTGTCACTGGATGCCAATATGGACGGCAAGTGGTCAGCACACCGCACTCCTGGCTGTTGTCGGCTTTAATAATCGGAGACGTTACTTATTAATGAAGTAGCACTCATAAGGGCTGAGTGCACCCTGCTTGCCAACAGCGCTCACTAGTCCCAGACGGTCATCTATCCAAGTGCTAGCTAAGCCCGACAGCAACCTGACGGAAACCGGTGTCACTGCGGCAATGCCGTTCTCACTTTTATGTTCATACCCATACCTAATTTTAGTATAACTTTAATGTGGAAGAATATCCTGTCCTTTACTTCTTTTCACGGCTTGTTCAGAAATTTCCTAGTAACCGGGTGTATTATTGATGTAAGTCGTTACTAGTTCTTGACTGATTACAGAATCCACATTCTCCGAGGTTAGATGTGTTTGGAGGCTCTCTCACTTCTCGGCAGATTTGATGCGACTGAGATTCAGTGTTGCAGTTCTACGTGTTTGCACTGTCCCAAATTATTACCGTATCCCTAAGGTGGGGAAGGGGGATATACTCAGCGTCGTTATCACTATGTTAACAGGTTTTTGTTTTCGATATGGCTGTCTTCAATTGTGTCCATGCGTGCTTTACTGAGCAGTTTTCCTGACGTCTGTAATTTTTGTTCGTGTCTCTGAATTTTATCACCCTCCTTCCAGTACTCGGACTTTTTGATTTTGTAGGTTTCGTGGGTTTGCAACTTGGTTCTTTATGTTAGCTTATTTTCTTGCCCTCAGACTCATGCGTGTCAGATGTCACAGTATGACGGTGTTCTGTAGGAGGTCAAGAATTCCCTTAAATGGCCAATTTCTTCAAATAACTAGTCAACAGTGTCTCTAAGTGGCCAGAATGTTACGTTAGCATAATTACCTGCATCTCTCTTCTTTCTCATAGACGGGGCTGCAAAGTTCTTTGCGAATATGTTTTGTATCTGTGTCAGTTGGTTCTTTATCTCTGTAATACAGTGGTGGCCATTAAATTTGCAACGAGATGCAAGCGGTATGTAACAAACGTCAAATTGGCTTGAAATGTACTACATGCTTGGATATGCAAATGATTAGCCTTTAAGTGCAACTGTGCAAAGTAGGTAAGATTAAAGCCATCTACATTCTACAAATTAGAGGAGACTGTATAGTAGGATTCTCATTCTGAAATCACATTTGAATCTCGATTGCTTATCAGTCCACGATAATGCAGCTCGCGTTGATTGGGATCCCAGCACTGTCATGCGAATATGGATCGATGAGTTCAGGATGGCCATACGCAACGCTATACAGGATCTCAACTGCCCCACGAGACTGGCGCGTGAAAGGACAGACACATTGTTCATTCGCCCGTGGAGGATGTACCTTCAGGTAGGAAATGGTCTCGTCTGCAGCAAAACAAGTATCCACATGTACAATGCTACGATATCTGAAACACCATTGACTGTCAGCGCGGAAACCACTCAAGCAGCGTCCGTCGACGTGGCAGCATAGAGTCCGAGAGGCGTGCCGACAGTGATATGCAAATGACAACGCTGGACACAGTAATGGCACCATGGCGTCTTTTCACACGAGTAACACTTAGGCGTGCAGTATCGCGATGGACATATCGAAGTGTGGGGTGTCCGAAGAGAACGAACGTTGCCATACTGCATTCGTCATTTTCGTACGGGTCTAACACCGGGCTTGATGGTATGGGGTCCCATTAGGTATACAACACCATCATCTTTGGTTTGAGTAGCATGTAATTTGGATGGCAGCCATTACACTTCTAAGTCTGAGATCTACTTATTGAGTGAATCATTGCTGCCACCTTCATCCCAGACAAAAACACTGCAGTCCATCTTGTAAGCATACGCACATCCGTCGCCGCCCGGTGTGGCCGTGCGGTTCCAGGCGCTTCAGTCAGGAACTGCGTGTCCGCTACAGTCGCAGGTTCGAATCCCTCCTCGGGCATGGATGTGTGTGATGTCCTTAGGTTAGTTAGGTTTAAGTAGTTCTAAGTTCTAGGGCATTTATGACCACAGATGTTAAGTCCCATAGTGCTCAGAGTCATTTGAACCACATCCGTCACCTGCTAGATCTCTGTCAAGGCTCTCGCCACAACAATTATCAAAGTAACCACATTTCAGCTGAGGTTGTTGCTTTTTCCGAGGGGCTAATGACCTCATTCCTATGCTACATGCCCCTAAGTCAGAACTACGACGTGCCTTATGACTCCATGCTTATGTAAATTTGAATTAAGTTAGTAGCTAATTAAAAGACACACTGAAGTAGCACAGAAACTGGTATAGGCATGTGTATGTGTATTCAAATACAGAGATATGTAAACAGGCAGAATACGGCACTGCAGCCGGCAACGCCTCTATACGAGGTGCATTCAAGTTCTAAGGCCTCCGATTTTTTTTCTCCAGACTGGAAAGAGATAGAAACATGCGCATTGTTTTAAAATGAGGCCACGTTCATTGTCAATACGTCCCAGAGATGGCAGCACCATACGGCAGATGGAATTTTACCGCCAGCGGCGAGAATGAGAACTGTTTTAAATACTTAAAATGGCGACGTTTTCCTTCCTTGAACAGCGTGCAATCATTCGTTTTCTGAATTTGCGTGGTGTGAAACCAATTGATATTCATCGACAGTTGAAGGAGACATGTGTGCTCGAAGTAATTTCCAGACAATGCATTCAGAATAGTGTTACGCAAATCCCTGTTTCTGGCACCAGTTTTGATCACATGACTCTCCCATTCTATAGGTGGCACAAGACAAGTCCCCCTACCCACTACAATAGCGTGAATCGGTAATATATTCACGATATTCTGCAAATTCTCTCTGAGTCACTCTGCCAGTGCACCGCTTATTACAGGCGGTCCATAATAGCATTACAGTACCACATTTGAACCACATTCGTCGCTTCATTTCACCCAGATTATTTCACATTCGGAATTTTCAATAACATCACTAAACATTATCTAATTGTGTGATCTGAGGTTTTCCCGGCGTACAGAAATCTTGAAAATTTCTCGGCCAAAAGGCGCGATATTTCGGCAAGCCGACTTCTTGCCATCTTCAGGCGTTCTTGGTGTCTGACTCCAAGAACGCCTGAAGATGGCAAGAAGTCTGTTTGCCGAAATATCGCCTTTTAGACGACGCTACCCGGCTGAACACCCGAGAAATACCGAGCGAGGTGGCGCAGTGGTTAGACACTGAACTCGCATTCGGGAGGACGACGGTTCAATCCCGCGTCCGGCCATCCTGATTTAGGTTTTCCGTGATTTCCCTAAATCACTCCAGGCAAATGCCGGGATGGTTCCTCTGAAAGGGCACGGCCGACTTCCTTCCCCATCCTTCCCTAATCCGATGAGACCGATGACCACGCTGTCTGGTCTCCTTCCCCAAAACCAACCAACCAACCAACCCGAGAAATTTTCAACATTATCTAATTCTTTACGGCGATAAATACGTCGCCACCAATAGCGTCCAATCTATCCTTCTGGTATTTACCTGCATTTACGATTTCGTTGTTATTCCTTTCCTGTTTCAACTAACTTTCCGTTCCTAATACTATATGGGAATTATTAAATGTAATAAGGGATGCTAATTCTGGGGCGTTAACACAGTTGCTCCTGCAGATTGCTAATATTCTGTTAACATGTTCTATTTCCGAACTAAGAGGACGAACATTCTCTGAGAATGGTATTTTCATAGGCAGTTCGTCACTGGTCCCAAAGAAGAGTTCAGGTAAGCTAGAAACCATCTATGAACACGCCACACTACTCAGCTAACGTAGTAGCCGCTTCCTGCGTGGAGTGAAAGATTGGCTTATAAAAGGGGGGAGGGGGGAGCTACAATTCTACATCCGATAGCGGGGATGTCGAGAAATTTGCATCCGATATCGTCGAAGAATCGTGTGAGTCTTTGGTTCTGACCTTTCACTCCAGCCAGAGCAGAAAACCAAAAAACAAACTGGGTACGATTCTACAAATAGTGATCTGAGCTTTTGCCCCACGTGCTAGCTGCCTTCACCAAATCAGTCAGCCACCGACGGGAACCAAAGATGGCTTAGAACCCAAGTTGCAGACGTCATTCGTACCAACATTAACCACGGTTTGCAGCCGACTGCACCCATTGCGTTTGATAACGGCTGGCAGAGCCTTCTCCACATCTCTGATAAGACTTCCCGGCGAACATATCCAGTGCACACTGGCATTCTTTCCCAAAGTGCCTGCTGTTTCCTTGCGGGGCTCTAATAACTGCCTAATACTGGAGCTCTCAAAAACTAGCATACCCACCATCTGCACTTGTACAGATTGGGAAGAAAAATCGGCCATTGTACCAACCGGAGACGCATCCCGTGCTGTCTCAGCTGTGTTATCAAAACTGGGCAGAACCTCGTACCTGCTGCTTAGACGTATTGGAGCAGCCGTGCGACCAGTCTCTTCTTTCGCCCATCCAAAAATACACGACCCAACACTCTCCGCCATTCACCCTTGAGTGAAGACAAACGGGTCAGATATTTCGAATCGGAAGAATCAGTGATATCGGGCTTTCCAGGGGATTCCAACAGCACCAAACATGTCGCACCTTTCGGCACTTATGCCCCAATAACGTTGCAGCTTTGAGCAGTAGTCTGAAGCCTGTCGACCTTGGTGAAGCAGCTTCCAACTGTTTCTAGACAGTGGACAATTCTCCTTGTGTTTACAACAATACGCACAGTGTAAGAAACTGTATAAAATCTCGAAAAATACAAACTAAGCAGAAAGGAGCGCAGATCACCCACGTAGGTTAAACCGGAAGGTGCCTTGGTAGCATTGTCAACGGGCGAATTAAGCTGACGCTCGACATGGCTCATGTGAAAGGCTGGTTTCTGCATCACCGTAAAACCCCCAGGTGCAGCCTGCAGACGGCTGATCGTGACCAATAGCGCCTTCAGCTGTTCGTGAATTGTGGCCAGATCCTCCTGTGCCGTACACAGCAAACATAGTCTCTATTCATCCTATTTCAAAGTTCAAATGAAACCAATGGGTAAAAGATGTTCAGCAATATAAACCGACTTGATGAAAAAGGGAATGAGTGAAGTCTTTCGACGACTAGGTTATTGGAAATGAAGCACAAGCTCTTAATGGGGAAGTAATGTTGGTAAACTTAATAGAAAAATCCACCTATTGTCTTTTCAATAGCATTTTTACTCTGCCAGTGTACATTTAGAAGTCACAGCTTCATAGTCCGGGCTTCAGTTGCTAAATAAGGACCTTCAAGGCTATGTCAGAACGCATTGCATTTAGCGAATTTGCTGCGAGACGTATACACAGTTACATAATAATATACAGTAAGTAGAATTTTGTAATACTTACAGTATACTTGCGAATTGTGCTTATTTCTGTTGTATAAGATATTACAATAAAGTAACTTCAATGTGATATTTACACGATGAAATAAATGAACACACTTTTCAAACATAACACTAATAGTTTCAAAAAACTTTTAAAAATTCCGTGGATATCTTAATAATGGAAAGAAAATAAATAACTTACATGTTATATAAAATAACTTAATCATTAAACAAGTTTTACTTATATATTCAACAGAAAAAATATTTTCTGATCTTTTCGAAGTTGGAAATTAAACTTGAATATTAGTATTACAGATTACAAAATATTAGTGAATTATATAACCACCACCCGGTTCTAATTTAGGAATAAATAGTAGTATGTATTGTACAGGAATACAATATGTAGAAGCTTTGTACACAATATGCAACAACCGTTTATTGATATGACAAATTAACGAAGTTTTTTAGTAAAGAATTCATACGCGTTACCAGATTGGTATAAATGCAAACTCACTGTGATTGTTGGAGTCATAGTGGAACATTTTTTTAGGTTATAGTCAGGTTACAAACAGATAGTCACCCACCTGGATAGCTGCACATGTTAACAAGACCGTTTCTAGGACGGGCTGGTATGCCGGTCCTAGATCGAATCCGTCCGTCGGACTGCTGACGAGGTTTTCGTGTGTGGTCTGTCTAGATGTGGTTTTTAGGTGCTTTCCCACATCCCACTAGGTGAATACTGGGCTGGTTCTCATGTTATGTCTGAGACTCACATTATACAGGCATTTAGAAGACGTTCTTACACTTGCGCACATGATTTACACTATGCATATACAGATTAGGAAATGGGTTCGGTTTTGGGTGCTAAATAGGAGACTGATGCCCTTTGCTCTTTGGTCTCCTTAAACACCTACTTAGCATCAGAGCAGACAGTCTTGAAAGGAATTAGAACAGAATACTACCATTATATATGTAACAGTTTCTAGAAAAGTAACATTTGATTATTTCATCAGAACGTCAGGTGGCTGAAAAATAAGGTAGATGAGCTTCTTGTCGTCTAGAAGACGTGGAAAATTATGAAGTTATAGATGTTCTGTGGCTCTTTGATACTATGTAACCACAAGGACACAGAAGTTAAGTATCAGGGATTATAGACTAGCGTCATTTTCGAGTAGAGTTAACATGGGAAAAAGAGGAGTTGCAACACTTGCAACCCAAGTTGGACACAAAGAAATACTGAAACGAACTATGTTGGTGATATTCACCTCAAATGAAGCAGGGAAGTAAAATTTAAGTATTTTCAGGTGGGGATTTAATCCCAGATTTTTCCGAAAATGAGTCCAGCGTTTTATCCTCTGCGCCTCCTCTCCTGACACAAACATTTTAGGGAAGACTCTCAGAGTGCCGTTCTTTGGTAATACACTGTGAAGGATGGTTCCACAATATTGGCCATGTTACTGGGGGAAATAGAATTCTAACAATGATTTCATTCATTGTTATTAATGGTGTATCTTCATCATACTGCTCCCTTAAGCAGTGTGATGCCACAGTTATTGCTCCTCTCACCTGTTGTCAAACGAACGTGCTCATTTTGAAACTAACTCTTTTCTGGTAAGACGTTTAAACTGAATAAAAAAACTTCATCTGCAGAGAAGAGTGTCGATTGAAGCTGCTTAATGATTCTGGTGGATTGTGAGCACGTGTACATTTGGCACAGGGGCGGCAAAGAATTCGGCTGGTAAACCATGCCCTGGCACGAGTGCCATAATGCTCGGCCTCACGGCATACTTCGCCAACTGCCCGGGGTGGAAGGGAGTGAGGCTGAGAAGAGAGGGTAACGCCGCATTTAAATGGCAGTGCAGTTGCACTGCATACTACTTAGATTTATATTTCACATGTCTCAAAAATATAGTTCACAAACAAAATAAATGTTCAGTATTATTTATTTTTGGCGTTCTGAAGACTGAAATATGCTCACTAATTTTAATTTACTTAAATTTGGCATATTTCGTGACAGTACCTTATCCCTGAAATGTTTACAAGGCGATATTTGTCTTGGCTTCAATTGTCTAGTGGAAGTATGATTCCACAATGCAGTTTCGTCAGCTGCAGAAATGACCTGGTTCAATGCGTTTGCCTCATTTTTGGCGCTTCATATACCATTTCTTCGAATGTGGTTTCTTCTTAAAGTTTATATAAAAAAAGTAGTAACATAATTCATTTTTTCCTATTCACTAGCAAATTATTTATGACGGCGACCTGCACATTGTTCTACCGTCAACACACACCAAGAGTTCACTGCCGACTGACTACAGTCAAAGACGACTCCAGCGTCAAAGACATTTTACACAACACACAAGCTTCCACTTGTAATCAGTCTCTTTGATATTCTTCGTCACATTTACTATTAGTAATCAATATGCTGTCACTCTCAAAAATATAAGTAAATTAGCATATAATAAGGCAAATTACAATAAAAAATTCTGACAAAAATATAAGAAAGCATTTACAATTTGGTATCAACAAATCTGGTAGAAAATAACACATCTCCCAGATCCATTACAACTGCTCCCCAAGGCTTTTGTTGTTATGAACATATACAACAAAATCCCGACCACACTCAGTAATGGATCTGCATTATACAATTAGTACATCAATGATGCAGTCTGATAACCTCTTCCAAATTTGGACTCTTTGAATCTGTGGACTTGTCACAGGCTGTTGTTGCAATGATCCTTCCCCGTCAATCTCATACACAAAAAATTCAAGTAAAGAAATTATTTAACATGACAAATATACATGGTATAAAACATACATGAGAAATATTCTAACATACAGCATACAGATTGAAAATAATAGTAAGGTAAAACTCATTTGCTAGAATAAGATATCTACAACCACTTCTTTTGTCACACTGTGCCAACTAGTACTCATTATTAAATTTTTTTTCATATTAATGTTAATTTCATTTTGCTTACATGTTGTACAATAAAAAATGATACTGGACATATATAGAGTAGTGTTTTGTTTCTATATATTTGGCTTTTATATATTTTTACTTCTGATTTTCTTTTTGAATTTTTTTACTCTTTTTTTTGTATTTTTTTGCTTATGATTTTCTTCTTTTAGTACAGCTAAAGATACGTACATCAGTATTATCTAAAGTTTTTGCAATTATTTATGTACACTTGCCTCTCTACTACAATATTACTAGAATTCACATTCTTGTGAAAAGTACACTCGCTCCCCACAACGTCATTACAAAGAATAATAAATTGCTCATATATCATGAGGCTTTATCTAAAATTGTTTGTGAAACTCATACCTTTGCATGCATGTCCTCACATGCATGCCTTCACCCACAGGGAAGACTTAGCTTCCAAAAATTAGAAAAAACTCATAAATGCTCACTATAGAGACTTTTTTTGTAAAAAAGTAAAAATAAATCTCTCATTCTTTGTTACAACAGTGTTTTTTCGTCAGTTTCAATTAACATGTGACTTCAAATTATTAATTTATACATGCAAATATACATACTTGGTTGTACAGGTAGTTTTGTTCCAGCAAGCATATTCCAGTGGAGGACTTTTGTTTTAGATGATAATAGGTTATTTAAATTTTTGAAATTATGATTTCTGTTTATATAATTTCAAAGAGACAACATTCCTGAGACCAAATAATTTCTTTGACTTAGGGTATACCAAACGATAAGCATTAGGGTGTGGAGTTTCTATGACTTTTCTCATGCTTGAGCAACATTCTGCTTGCAAATACTATGGTACAATGTATCTTAACTCCATTCTCTACTCTTTCTTGAAATAACTCTGCTCCAAGTCTATAATTACTGCTATCAGTGTTCAAACAAAATGGTAAATTAAAATCAGGGCTGTGTAATAAGTGTTGCTTCCTCAACTTTCGCTTAATTTTATCAAACTCTTCCTCACAACTTTTATCCCAAACCCAAACAGTGTTTTTCTTAAGTAACTGACTTAAACATGGTGCATTCAGACTCTGATCACTTATATGTTTTCGGTAATAACCGCACAACCCAAAGATCGACTTTAATTGTTTTTTTAGTCTTAGGAATAGGAATTTCTGAAATTGCTTTAATTTTTTCTGGATCTGCCAAAAATCCCTTGTCTGTGACAACGTGACCCAGAAATTTTAATTCAGAAACTGCAAATTTACATTTCTCTAATTTCAATGTCATCCCCCTTTTCTACGTTTTTCACAAACTGACTTCAAAATCGAAAAATGTTCCTCCCAATTTTGCCCTTTAACCAAAATGTAATCCAAATAAATTATCAGGTTACATGCAAGTTCTTGCCCCAGTACATGATCCAAAGCTCTTATAAATTCAGAAACAGAAGAATTTAACCCAAATGGCACAACACAATATTGGTAACTCTTACCATTGTACAAGAAAGCAGTATATTTTCTAGAATTAACCGAAAGTGGTACCAAACCCGAAGTTAGATCCAAACTTGAGATATGTTTTATATCTGTAAATTTATAGAGTAACTCATCAATATTTTCGGGATCGTCTGTCTGTCTGAACAAAATTTTGTTTAAGTGTCTAGAGTCCAAAACCAATCTTACTCCACCATCTTTTTTCGAAACTACCACTAGAGGATTTTTATATGCGCTGATACTCCTTTCTATTGTATTACATCCCTCCATCTTTTTCAGCTCTTTCTCAACAGCAGGTCTTTTTGATATTGCAATACTGTATGGTTTTATGAAAAATGGTTCATGAGGTTTTACCTGAAGCTCGCACTGATAACCCTTTACCCTACCAGGTATGTCACTGAAAACATCACTGTATTCCCACAGCAGATTTTCTAACTGTTGTTTTTGCTCCCCAGAAAAATTTTGTGTTTCTGAAATTTTCAAATTTACTAAATTCCCAAATTCAACTTCATCAGTATCAAATCTATGAATTTCAATATTCTCCAATCTAATTTCTTTTAGTAAATTGATACTGTCAAAATTTCCATTACTCTGATCACCAAGTGTGTTCACAAAATTTGTCTGAATGTATTCCCATTCACTAGTTTCTATCAAAAGTTTTCTTCCAACCCAATCAAATGCTGTATTTACTTTTACTATCCAATTCAAACCCAAAAGAAAATCCTCATTAAATTCCTGAATTACAAAACATCCATGTGTGAACAACTTGCCTTCAATTAAAAATGTCACTAAAGCCTAGCTTTTTACCAATTTACTGCTCTTGCCAGTAGCACCTTTTATCTTTACCCCAACAACTGGCATTTCAACAAAATCTTTCCTCACTTGCAATTTCTTGCTTAACCTTTCAGATATTCCCGAGATCTCACTTCCTGTATCAATTAAACATTTACCAATCCAAGACGCAATTTGAACTTTTCTCAGAACCTGTATCCTCATGTAATAAATCACTTTCAATTTCCCCAAACCTATACTTATCAGAATCATATGGTATACCATTATGTATATTATTTGTCACAGTCATAAAATTTTCACAAGGTACAAAATTGTCATTAGTACTCTCTATTATCTCTAATAGCCAAGAATTTTCATCCAAATCACATTGTATACTATTGAAGTACTTATCCTTCAGCTTTTCAAAAATAAAATATCTCATCTTTTTCCACCACTCAGGACATACAGTTTCACGTACATTAATAAGCATCTTTCTGAAGTTCTTGTCAAAAGAAATAGTTTCACTGTTCAGCCATAGATTCATAAGAAATGTGTGTGTGTCATTAGTATATGTAAAA
Source organism: Schistocerca piceifrons (assembly GCF_021461385.2). NCBI lineage: Eukaryota > Metazoa > Arthropoda > Insecta > Orthoptera > Acrididae > Schistocerca > Schistocerca piceifrons. The sequence goes on along the minus strand of NC_060149.1, from coordinate 416,271,502 downwards.
GTTTCACTTCGGCTGGAAGTTATACAAGTGTCATCATTATTTGTGTAGTCAGATTCTTTACCAACAACATCAAAATTCACACTTTCACATACACCCAGCTTGTGAGCCTTTATTCATCCTGGTAGCATCCCTGGGAATTTCTATAATATTCTCACTATTTAATCCATTTTCAACCATGTGTATACCCAACTCCCTATTTAAACTAATGAAAAACCTTTCCTCAACATCATCATCAATACCTTTACCATCATTATCAACTTTATCATCAACATCATTATCATTATACATATTCAGGTCATACACATTCAAATTATCCCCCAAAATATTATTTCCCCTTTCTAAAGTTACCAGATCCCTTTCACCAATATTTTCATTCTCACAGCATGCATTCTCTATTTCATTCACACACGTCTCTGAACTACTACAAATTACATCATCTGCCAAAGTGTTGTTCTTTTCTGCCCAAGTGTAAAACTCTGTCAAATTAAATGAATTACAATTACTTTTATCTACTGTATGTTCTTGTTTACTGAAAATTTTATCTTTATCAATATCATCATTATTTTCCTCTTGAAATTTTTTCAATAAGTAACAACTAATAACCTCATGTGATAGCTTAGGTTTGGAACTGTCATGTTTGGGTTTATGATAGTCACATCCATTGGTCCTTTCATCATGCTCACCTTCTGCCTCAACCTTACGGACCTTCAAGGGGGCGTCTACTCGTTTTTTATTTCTTGAATTACAACTGGTTCCTGTTTGAACTGCTGATTGTGGTTCTGCCAATGTCTCTGATCAACATTTCTGTTCCCATTCCTATGCCAAACATTACCTGGTTGTTGGTAGTTTCTGTTGTACTGATCTCTAGCAAAATTTCTGTGATTTTGATCCCTAAAGTGTTCTCTATTTTGTTGATTATTTCCGCGAAAATGTTGATCTTGTTTTGGATGAAAATTATGGTCCTTCTTTTGAAAATTGTTATATCCTCTTGAATTTTGACTGACACCATGATAATTGTTTTGTTCCCTTTTTTGAAAGTTATCATTTCTCCAATTTTGACCATTACCTTTCTGAGTAAACCCACTGTGTGTTCTTGTTATTACCCTATCCAACTTTTCAATATAATTGAGAAACTGCTCTACATTACTATCAGGACAATGAACTAAACTCAACTGCATTGCTGATGGCAATCTTCTCTTTAAGGTATCAGTTTTGATCAAGCCATCCAAAGGTTTTGTTAAATGAATAAGGTTTAGAAGTCCACTTTTGCAAAATTCTTTCATGTTCCCATCTGATTCTCTATTGTTTCCCCCATTCAAAAATTCACTTTTGATTCTAGTTTGTTTAAGATCATCCCAAAAATTTTCCAGAAATTTTGAGTCAAATTCTGAAAAGGTCATCCCCACAGTTACAATCCGGTTTGCCCAAGTCAAAGCTTCCCCTTCCAATAATATTTCACAAATTTAGTTTTCATATCATCTGGTGAGCGAGGTAAAAAACAATCCTTACAATACTGTATAAAATCAATGGGATGTAAGGATCCATCTACCGAAAAGTGCTTGACTGGAATATTAGATACAAGATTGCATGTGTTGACATTGTGATTTTTGCTTTGAAATTCATTGTCAAAACTTTCAATTTTTTCAATAAGTTCTTTGACAGATTTTTTGTTTTCTAAATCATTACACTCTACTTTTTTTTCTAGAGTAACCAAACGATTGTCAGTTTCTTGTTGTACATTTTTTACTAAAACTTTTGTGTTCTCATCCAAATTTTTAATTTCCCCTTTTAACTCATTAAAATCAATTAAATTTCTTTCCCTATTTGCCAGTAACTCATTTTTACAGTATTAATTTCATTGCTCAATTTAGCATCAATTTCATTTACTTTTGTTTCCATAGATTCAATTTTTTCCTCAACACTCCCAACTCTGTTCGAAAGATTACCCACTTGGGTACTGACTGCTTGGACTTGCAACAAAATATTATCAATTTTTTCATCCCAGTAAGTCTTATTGTCGTCAACTGATCGTTTGATTTCTTTCGTGAAATTTACAAGAAAACTTTTTAAATCAAATTGATCGGTTCTTTCTATTTCATTTGACCTGTCCTGATTTTGGAAGTCTATTAAATTACTACTTTCTACTTTAGGCACAATACTCTCGAAACTCTCATAAGTCATTGTGAAGAAAAAAAATTTTTACACAGCAATACAAAACAAGATAAAAGATTGGTTTAACAAAATACGAGGGTTTCGTGACTTATCTGGAACACTCTTCTACTGTTGCAAATCCACGTTTTCCATCCATGTGATTGTTGACCAAAATTCTTGAAATTACTTCTTCTGTCGAAAATTATATTCTTTGCTGGAACATTTCTTCTCCAAAACTTTTACTTCTCGATGAACACAAATACTGTAACACACATTCTGAAAAAAACTGGTATTAACACACAAAAATTTTCTTCCTCGTAGAACTGTTGAAGATCTCGTGAACACAATATCCCGGCTACAGTCCCCAGTTGAAATATGGTATCCCAGCTGAGCCCCCAGCTGAAATATGCTCACTATTTTTTATTTACTTAAATCTGAAATATTTCGTGACAGTACCTTATCCCTGAAATGTTTACAAGGCGATATTTGTCTTGGCTTCAGTTGTCTAGTGGAAGTATGATTCCACAGTGCAGTTTCGTCAGCTGCAGAAATGACCTGGTTCAATGCGTTTGCCTCATTTTTGGTGCTTCAAATACCATTTCTTCGAATGTGGTTTCTTCTTAAAGTTTATATAAAAAAAGTAGTAACATAATTCATTTTTTCCTGTTCACTAGCAAATTATTTATGACGGTGACCTGCACATTGTTCTACCATCAACACACACCAAGAGTTCACTGCCGACTGACTACAGTCAAAGACGACTCCAGAGTCAAAGACATTTTACACAACACACAAGCTTCCACTTGTAATCAGTCTCTTTGATATTCATCGTCACATTTACTAATAGTAATCAATATGCTGTCACTCTCAAAAATATAAGTAAATTAGTATATAATAACGTAAATTGCAATAAAAAAATTCTGACAAATATATAAGGAAACATTTACAATTTGGTATCGACAAATCTGGTAGAAAATAACACATCTCCCAGATCCATTACAAGACGTAGTATTTTATCTGGTTAAAACTCGACATACAGACAAACGCAGACAGTTTCACAGATTTCCGCACTCCGGTTACCACGTAGTCATGGCTTATTTAGTTTCATAATAAAAAAAAGGTATTTCACAGAAAATGTCGCTCGAAATATCGTAGCACTTTTGCACCCTCGTTATGGGGACGTGGAAACTCTACCTGAGGAAAACAATGCAGACGTCATCGACAATTTTAACGTAAAAGTATTTGTCATTAAAAGGGAATTACCTTCCAGGTCAATGAGTTACATATGCACATGGGCGGGGTGCTTTCAACTGAAACGGAAAACGGTCTCGGAAACGGATTTAAGATTGGTTGTGCCCTCAAAACGTTTACAACACTATTCTTCTAAGACTTCCAAAGCCACAATGAATTCTTTTAACCTCGCATTTTTTTAAGGCAGTGAGCTTAATAACTGGACTGTTTTTTTTTTCAGAATGTGTCCCTTCTATAGCGCGATTCTCTTTTTAAATGCGTCCCCATTACATCTGAAGGAAGTTGCTTCTCACCTTGCCATGTCTTACTGTGGGCAGTATGCAGTCAAGTCCACTTAAAATGCGAAGTTTGAGATCATTTCCGGGTATTCTAATTTTCGTTCCTGCGCACCTTTTTCCTTCATAAATTCAACAATAGCGAGTTTTAAATCTAAAACTTGCCCATTGGCTTAACAAACATACTTCGTAGTAATATATAATCTCCATACTCATCGTTCAGTTCCAAGGAAAAATGGTGCAACTGACAGTGGAATGATGCCTGCGACTTCAGAAATTTTGCGGTTCAGACCACCAATATCTTCAAGCGCTGCTTTCCTGCAAATTTAGCACGAAATGCTTCTTGATGTACAGAACAATGAAACACGTCTGATGATCGCTGAAATTTGTTGCTCCTTCAGTGTCAATTAAAATCTTTAAATAGTTTCTGCGTGGTTTCATGATCTCATGTCATAGGAAATTTGCAGTACCCATCGATTATGCGACTACATAATAGATTTTGTAATTTCTCATCCCTCCCTTCTGTATTTCACATTCATTTTAAGAGCGACACTCGACCTGTGAACGTCCATTATACCACGAACAAGGGTAAACAGCGCTGACACCATTATTCTGCCTAAATGAAGAGAATTGTGCCGACCGAAAAACGCCACCCCCCAATACTCAATTGAATGTCGCGCTGTACCGAGTACTTCCGGGAAGTACTGAGCACAGCCGAGAAAGGCCGAACCGTGGCCGGCATTCGGCCAGCGCACTCGGCCTTCATAAAGTTTGGCACGCCGTGTCCTGATTTAGCACGAAATAACGACTTAGTAACTTATCCAGTGGTCATATCTCCTGTAGATCATCTGCAGCATAAAAAATTTGCCTCCAACGGATCTGAGCTCTGATGCGGGTATCTGAGGAAAGAAGCATTGGGGATTTTGTCGGCATTTGAATAGAACCTCTGACGAAATTCCAATTCCAATAGCTGTAACGTGAGCGCAGCCAGGTCTTTGGGCAATGCAGTCCCGATGAAATTTAGTCATCGGAAGGACAGACTAGTTTGAGTTATCTTGAAACTAGGGAAATCTGGCTTTGATACGGTTACCTGACAGAAGAGCCCCACCTCTTAAATTTGGGGTATGGCTTGGGGTGGACAACTCTGCTCCAGTAAAATACTACAATTTCAAACGAACGGCAAGCCGTAGTCAAATAAACGACGTTCCTGCTGTAGCCAATTTCTTCTTTTTCTTCATCTTCTTCCTTCGTGTTTGTTCTTCATGTTTGCGGTGTCTGCTATCGCCATTTTATCAGATCTTGTGCCCATCAGGCTGAAGGCTTAAAATCTTGATATCTTTGTGCAGGGTGTCAAGCCATCGCTGCCTAGGTCGATCTAATGGCCATTTACCATTTACTCTCAAACTAAAAGCAGTTTTTGCCAATTTTTGGTGCACCTGTTCAAAGAACATGTTCACACCCTCGTACGTAGATTTCCGTCATGATGTACACAATTGATGCCACTCCATATAACTTTTGAACTTCATCATTTGTAACATGATTGTGGAGTGTTGATCCAAATGCCCAGCTGAGTATCTTTGCGGTATTCTTTCGCCTTGATCCTATTTAGAATCTTCCTGTCACAGAATACTGCAGTCATAGAACGCCGTTTGAGCCACCTCATGCTCAGACAGTTAGATATTTCTGTGCTGAAATTTCCATCAGCAGCAGTTTTCAAGCCAAGGTACTTAAAAGTCCTTCTTGTTGAGAGGTCAACACCATTGATTCTGATGGTACCCGATTTAGATCTGTGGTGAGATACTGCGTATTCTTTATGTTGAATCGTTGGCCTACTTCCGCTGGGACTTGACATTGCAGTCCAGTCTTATCTTCAAAGACCAATAATAAATCATCAGCATACAGCAACACCCAGAATGCGAAACTTCCTGGCAAATAAAAACTATGTGGGGGACCGAAACTCGAACTCGAGACCTCTGCATTTCATGTGCAAGTGCTCTACAGCGCACACTCCGCTGCGGAGTGAAAATTTCATTCTGGGCCCAGAATGCGGTTTTCTACTGATCTTTCATGACTGTGAGGAAGAGGAGAGGCGAGAGAGAAGAACCCCGATATACTCCTACAGCAACAGGAAAGACGCTACAGAACCAGGAAACTCATCCGATAGTCCAGCTGAATGTAACAACTATTGCCCAATACGTCTTCTGTCACACATGATGAAGGTCCTTGAACGCATCATAGAGAAAAGGACTCGACAAATTCTTGATCTCGTCACCAAGCAATGGGGATTTGTGAAGGGCTGTGGGACGACACATGCTATTCAGACTACTCGCTTGCTTGTTGGAAAACACCGTAAGCAGTCAAGGCACCTACACCTTTCCTTCCTTGACCTCGAAAAGTCCTTTGTCCAGGCGCCACACTAATTGATTTAGCTTTTACTGCGAGAGCATGGAGTAGCTGAAGAACTATAAGGGGCGATAAAAAAGTTTCCGTTCAAAGGCAGTATAGTCCAAAATCGGTATGCCAATCAAGCTAATTGTTGAATCAATCATCCCATCGACACCTTCTGCTGCGTGAAGAAGTCTGTTGCTGCCTGCTGCACAGGAACCGTCCGTCCTTCAAGACTTTTTTAAGGGACCGAAGGAGTCACAGTTGCATGGGGAGAGATCAAGACTGTAGAGCGGCTACTCGAGTGTGCCCCACTTGACTTGGCGTAACTTCTGCGTTACCTTATTTGCGATATGGGGACGTGCCTTATCATGAAGCAGCAGCACTCCTTGGCGCACCATTCCAAAACGGTGGTTTTCGTCAGACATACTGCCCACACACATTCTTCATTCTCCGATGGAAGCCTACCGATGTCTGTCCCTCGGCTCTGGCTCTGAGCGCTATGGGACTTAACATCTGAAGTCATCAGTCCCCTAGAACTCAGAACTATTTGAACCTAACTGACCTAAGGACATCACACACATCCATGCCCGAGGAAGATTCGAACCTGGTCGCGCGGTTCCGGACTGAAGCGCCTAGAACCGCTCGGCCACCGCGGCCGGCTGTCCCTCGGCAGCCAAGGAAACAATAACAGCACACTGATGCTGTTTGCACACATTTAGTAATACGTCTCCATAGTTCACGATTCCGAGTTTGCTGTACGCAGGTCGGAAAGGCACGAATACCACCCTAATCCCTTGCCTCCATGTCGGTGCTTATTTACCCGCATCGGAGTCGCGCTACGTTGCATATATGCTGCAGCAATGCCCGCAAACGGAAACTTGTTGATCGCCCCTTACAGTAAGACGGGTCAGACTCCTCCCGCGGTTGCCAACATTACTCATATTTAATCCAATGGATACCAACTTATTTACCCACATTTGATAAAACCTGTGACGTAAATGAGGAAAAACGTAGGAAGAGGAATAACTGTTTATATACCTTCATGATACCTTCACCTTCATAAAATTGCAAGTAAATATATTTTAAGTACTGAGTAGAATGTGCGTGGGCTGGTGTTACAGATCCACGCACGACGACGTGGCCTCTGGTGGGCAGTCCGTGGCCAATAATGATAGTGGTGGGCCTCTATCTCTACTTCGTCAACAGTCTGGGCCCGCGTCTTATGGAGAATGTCCAGCCCTTCCGCATCGAGCGTATCATGATAGTATACAATCTTTTCCAGATAGCGGTAAATCTTTACATATTTTACATGGTAAGTACCACTTGTTCGTATTTACAGTTTAGTGATAAATTTATGTACAGAAACGTCTATAACATGGCTCATAAAGTTGCTTTACCTAAAACGGATTTAAAATTTTGAATATTATGACGCATATCACTGAAACTGTCGTTAACTCGGCGCAACGTAATGTACAGAGGAATGGGTAAAACACACAGTTTTACTAATATGTATTATGGATTAGAAACCACGCGGCAGTTATAAGAGTCAAATGTTCAAATGTGCGTGAATTCCTAAGGGACCAAACTGCTGAGGTCATCGGTCCCTAGACTTACACACTACTTAAAGTAACTTACGCTAAGAACAACACACACACACACCCATGTCCAAGGGAGGACTCGAACCTGCGGCGGGAGGTGCCGTACAATCCGTGAAATGGTGCCTGAAACCGCACAGCCTCTCCGCGCGGCTATAAGAGACGAAGTGAAAAGGAAGCAGTGGTTGAGATAGGAATGAGAAAGGGTTGTGGCATATACTAGATGTTATTGAATCTGTACATTGATCAAGCAGTAAAAGAAAACAAAGAAAAATTTGGAAAGAGATTTAAAGTTGAGCGGAAAAAATAGAAACTTGGAGGTTTGTCGACGACACTGTAATTCTGTCGGAGACAGCAAAGGACTTGGAAAAGCAGTTGAACGGAATGGTCTGGATTTAAGATTTTATTAACTAAACGAAACACTTTTTTAGACTTGATTCACAAATTTTGTTATTACCGTACGACCTAGGTTTCAGGTTATAAGCCCATTCTCCAGTACACCATTGACCCTAAATATGGAAACCAAGCAAAGATAAACAATATATCGTCATGATCAGCAACTAGCAGCATAAAAGATATGTAATTTCTTAACTGGTTTCAAGCATTAAGTGCCCTTTTTCAGAAGGCTGTAACCATCGCATTATTGGCGAGAGTCAACAATAAGATGGGTGCAGCATATGGTTATATAGTTCATAGCGTGTGTGTGTGTGTGTGCGTGTCCAGGAATGGTATAAAGAACCCAAATAAAAAGTTGTAACGTTGCCTTAAAAGGGTCAATAACTGAATAGCGTTTACTTACCCAACAGTAAGTGTGGGGATACACACGCCTGTTTCTTAATTTCTGATATTTTTAACTGAGTGGGCTTTGCAGCCTTTCCCTATATGTGTACGGCTTCTACGCACATCTGTTATGTATTTGCGGCTTTCGTTGAAACAATGTTCCCCAAAGGATGAATCTGGCCTCTTTAATCTCCAGCTTCTATGATTTTCTCTTAGCCTAATAGAGACTGACGTATCAGTCTCTCCAACGTAGCAGGAAATTGGACATTTATGGTAAGTTCCTATGGGACCAATCTGCTGAGGTCATCAGTTCCTAGGCCTCCACACCACTCAATCTAGCTTACACTAAGGACAACACACACACCCATGCACGAGGGAGGACTCGAACCACCGAAGAGGGGGCGGGGAGACTGAAGGCCACAACAACAACAATATTTACGAACGCATAGGCCTGTTATGTGAAATTACACAATACTGCGTCAAAATGGAAAGAAAAATATTCTTAATTGTGCGTCGTTTGCAAAGGTTTTACTTCTTCCACAACTTGTTTCGACAGGCGGATGACATATTTTACATTGGCGTCTTTAGTGGACGTTTGATATATTTTTTTCACTTTAGTTAACAGTTGCAGACCACGTAACCTAGTCAAGAATGGATGAAACTGTCGTTAACAACGCAAAATTAGCTACATATCCCAGTCTGACTTATTGCTCAACATGATCTGTCCGTTGTTGCAGATAATACCTAATTGCTCTCGCTTTTCTACACTTTTCTCACTTGTAATACACCGCTGCCTTTGAATATTCTAGCGATCGACTCAACAAAAAAGGCTTCTCAAAGGAATTCATTACGGCAGGGTGAGCCTCTCGTGCAATATATGTGGCAGGACAGTTATATCATTAGCTGTTCCATTTTTAACATTATGAAACGGGAAAACCATTAAATAATATGAAGATTACAAATAATGTAGTTGTATTAAAAGCAGGTATCATGCTGCGATTCATTGATGGAATCCTAAGGAAACGTATTTCTTCCACGAAGAAAGTGGCTTACAAACTACTCGTTCAACCGATTCTTGCATATTTCTCATCATTCCGGGACCATTATCGGGTTAGGAGGTGTTGTGTATGCGCGATCCTTGATGTAATACCACAAAAGAAAGCTGAAGGCATGACTTGGGTAGAGCACAGGGGGTCATACTACGGGATCATCACGATCCGCTCACCTCCGTCTTCCAACATGATAGGGGACCATCACACTGGAGTTCTAAAGTGCGGGCTGTTCTAAGTGACACATATCCTGAGAGGTGGATGGGTTATTATGGTTCCATCGCATGGTCATCGCGCTTTCCAGATGTAACTCCATTCGTCTTCCTTTTTGTTGGGTCACGCCAAGAATCTTGTGTATACAGCGCAAGACAATAACACTGCTACCGTTCGTGCACGAATCAATGAAGCAATCAGAACTTCTGATGCAACAATGCTGACCCGTACATACGCAGAACTCGAATGTCACCCTGATGTTCTACGTGCGACGAGTGGGTACACCTTGAGATTCTTGCATAACAGAAAAAATAGAATAAAAACTTTGAAACCTGCTAAACAATTATAACATATGCGACTCTCTTTCTCTAACAGTTCCCAAGTTGGTGTTTTTTGAAATAATAGAGGGACACTGTGGATATTCTGTTCTTCAGATTTCACTGATATTTTCGTTCCATGAAATACTTCCATCGCGGATGTTTGTTGGCTGAAAACGCAACAGTTGTGATTTTCCGTGTGTGGAACTTTGTTTAGACTGCAAAGTCAAATAAAAACCCTAGTGTGCTCTTTTGTATTCAGAGTCCGAATCACTGACCACAATTCACATACAGTGATTTCTTATTTTCGCAATAATTTCAGGTCTCTGTTACTTGAAATGGAAAGAAAAACATTATTTGAAGATTCTTCATATTATTTTTTATTAAAATCAGACTATTTTCAAAATATTGAATGAAAAATCCAGGCAAAAGTGTGTGAACCAGTCATAGAATTCTATTTCGCATAGATATACTGATAATTTACTTTCCAAAAATTCATCGCAGCGCTGACAGCAGTGTTATATCAATATTTATCATACAACCAAGATAAAAATATAAGTATTGCACTGCTTCCATTGAAATCTACACTGTCGACTTGTTGGAAAGTAAGCCATATTTTGGAATAATGTCCATTTGATTTGAATGTAATTTCATTTATTATTAAATTAGTATTAATATAAGATGGAGTAACAAGAAAGATTTTATCATTTTCAGAGCCTTTACCTACATCTACATGGATACTCTGCAAATTAATTATAAGTAAGAGTTAAAATATAATTAATCCAAGGAATTACACAACACCTAGTTTTTTAATATACACACAATGCTTAATATTATTATTCTCTATGTATTCTATAATTTCCTGTAATGATTTGTCCTTAGTTCACTCTAAAATAAATTACTAAATAGTGTCAAATACCTGCCCAGATAGCCGAGCGCGTGAAGCGCCCGATTTCTCGACTCTGGAAGCTACATCGGTCCCAAATAGAATTAGCCCTGTGGATTAACGACGGGAGCTGGTGTGCCGGCAACCCTGCATACCATTTTTAGGTAGATTCCTACATCCAAATAGGTAAATACCGATCTAGTACACGGTCCAGGTGATCCCGACTGCGCACAGACCCAAAATTTTATCTGCTCTTGAAGTGGTTAATTGCACTCGCGGTCTCTTTTCGAAATAGGTCAACTGCGCGTGGTGGTACATTTTTGAGTCAACTCAACTGCGCGCAGAGAAAGCACAAGTTACGTTGGCAGTACATCATGATCCTTCCCATTTTCAGACTCTAAGGATCATCTGTGACTGCCAAGGTAGACCTGTCATAGGTATGGTTAAAATGCGTTATACAATACTCATATCCGTAATGAGGCATTTATTAAAACGTCTAAAAACACACAGAAACTCTTTCCATTCCATATGATAGTAATAAGCAACGTGTTTTAAATCATTCAAATGGGCCATAGTTCTACTTTTGTATTTTAAAATTTATTTCTGTATATACTACACGTTTTTCACGTTTATTGTTAGATCGGTGAGTCCTATCTTTATCATACATTTCAATGTAGGTTGTAGTTTGAACGATAGCGTCAATAAAATGATAAACATGTGAATGTGCGTTCTGAAAATTAAGGCGAAAAGGCATGTGAAATACCTCACAAGCACTTGTTGTTGTTGCCGGCCGAAGTGGCCGAGCGGTTCTAGGCGCTTCAGTCTGGAACCGCGCGACCACTACGGTCGCAGGTTCGAATCCTGCCTCGGGCATGGATGTGTGTGATGTCCTTAGGTTAGTTAGGTTTAAGTAGTTCTAAGTTCTAGGGGACTGATGACCTCAGAAGTTAAGCCCCATAGTGCTCAGAGCCATTTGAACTTGTTGTTGTTTCACAACTTACGGTACTGGAAGCCCAAATTTTGAAAGGAAACACACATTCTGAGTCTGTGAAATTCGTTTTCAAGTAATCAGCAAACACATCACTTTTTCACTTACGGGTTTAATGCCTATTAAATCTTCAGCAAATGCACCTCCAACTTCATCGGGAGGGAGAAAATCCAAAATAGACATCCAGTGTAAATATTTACCTACATCAGCGTTATTGTGTTTATAATCGGAAGACAGCCACCTAACGATGGCTCTGAGCACTATGGGACTTAACTTCTGAGGTCATTAGTCCCCTAGAACTTAGAACTACTTAAACCTAACCAACCTAAGGACGTCACACACATCCATCCCCAAGGCAGGATTCGAACCTGAGACCGTAGCGGTCGCGCAGCTCCAGACTGTAACGCCTAGGAACCCTCGACCACTCCTGCCGGCCCACCTAACGATGTACTGACCACCGTTTGAAACATGAATTGTAAAAAAACTGATGAAAAAATTTGCAATATTAGCCGAATATGCCTATCTCAAGGTAGTCGTAAATTACTTTTAGTTGAAAAGCACACGATATTAAAGTTAGAGTCGTTGATGAGAAGCATATTTTTTTTACTCTTAAAATAGACATTTTCTGCAAACCTCTCTGAGCTTCACTTAATGTTTTCGGTAATAGCGGAAAAATAGACCCTCTAGCCCGATAAATACATTTCATAGTGTTAGCAACGTCTTGCTGGAACTTTGGAGTACATTGGATGCATATCCTTTATGAATTAATTTTGAAGGTTTCTCACATAAGTTAGTAGCCTTCTGTTTAACGCTGTTGGAAGTTGCCTGTTTAAGTTATCGATGGCTTCATCGTTATGACTGACTTCATAAGCAAACAGAATGTGTGTTGAAGCAAATACGTGGCTTACATGTTTTTACTGCGCACCTTAAGGCTACTCCACGTTGCGTTTCTCTAGCTTCCTGAAATTTATTTCTTCCAACAATGATCAACTTATGGCCTCTTTCAATTGCACATGCTCCATAGGAATGTTATAATCCATTTCTAGCCACACACGAGAAATGCGAACTGGTTCATACAGCACAGCACTCGGTAAAAGTGACTAATGATTCCAGTGCTACCAATAGTTCAGTGCAAACATTACCAAGTGGCAAATAAAACATTCGACCTGTTTCTAATATATCTCATGACACGCAGTCGACCTGTTTGCTGAGGTAATGCTAAACCTGTTCTCGCGCAGTTGGACTAATAGCAAAACTTTTCGCGCGCAGTCCGTACCCACCTCAACTTCCCGCCTCAGATAGACGCCATGCAAACATTTAGGAAATGTTCTCGCTCTTGAGCAGGAGATTTACCCTAACGACAGACAGGCGACAGGGCGGCAAAGAATCGGCTCGCGAGCCGTGTCTTGTGACGAGTGTCACAACGCTCAGCCTCGCAGCAAAGCACTGCATACGAGTTTGCTTTATATTTCAAATTTCTGAACAACATAGATCACAAGCAAAACAAATTTTCGGTATTACTTAATTATTTTTGGGCCGCTAAGGGCACAATAAAGTTTTTATCTGGTACAAACTGTCGGCATACGGACAGACGCGGACAGTTTCACAGATTTTCACCCTCAGGTTTCCACGTAATCGTGACTTAGTTCCATAACGGAAAAATGGTCTTTCACACACACATGTTGTTCGTAATAATGTAACACTTGCAACCGCATTATGGTAACGTGGAGACTCCACCCGAGGAAAACAATGTAAGTGTCCTGGACAGTTTCAACTTAAAAAGATTTGTCTTTAAAACGAGATTTACATTGCACATCAGTCAGTTGCATCTCTACACGTATAGGGGCGCTTTGAACTGAAACAGCAAACGGTCTCGAAAACAGTTGAAAAGTTGGCAGTGATGTCGAGACGTTTACGGAACTATCCTTGTAATTCTTTCAAGGCCACAATGAATTCTTCAAATCTCGCGTTTTCTTTAACGCCAGTAAACGTAGAGATCTGGGGTTAGCTTGTGAGAATTTGTCCCTTCTGTAACGTGATTTTATTTTTAAATGCAATGAAATCAGAAAAAAGTTGTTTCTCACCTTGCAGTGTCGTATTAAGGGTGCCGGCTGGACTGGCCAAGCGGTTCTAGGCGCTACAGTCTGGAACCGCGCGACCGCTACGGTCGCAGGTTCGAATCCTGCCTCGGGCATGGATGTGTGTGATGTCCTTAGGTTAGTTAGGTTTAAGTAGTTCTAAGTTCTAGGTGACTGATGACCTCAGAAGCTAAGTCCCATAGTGCTCAGAGCCATTTGAACCATTTTTATTAAGGGCAGTGTGAAATCAAGTCCACTTTTTTGTGAGGTTTGCAATCCATTCCGTATGCTCTGATTGTCTTTCCTGTACTCATTTTCCCTCTATAAATTCCACAATAGCGGGTTTTAAATCGAAAAATCTTTCCACGTATGTCACTTGACTCCGCGTTTTAAAACTAGAACTTCAGTTATTTACACCCTGTAGGCAGATACAGGTTGATTCTGTGATGATTTTACAGACTTTCAGGGACGATGGAGAAGGATGAATGTATCAATGTGAGGTCACGTATCCTGGTCCAGAAACGAATGAGCCCAAAATTGTAAGCGAAAATCATTCTGATACCTCTGACAGTGGAATACATTTACAGTTACTGTTGTTGCTAAGACTGAAGGGAAGGCAACTTTCAGATGTGCTACTGTGGACCAAAACGAGAGAAAAAGTCTAGTAAACATGTTCTCTAAACTACATACATTAAGAGCTATGGGCACTTGGTCAACATATGAGATGTGGTTAACAGTAGAGAGGTATGCATTTTATAGCCAATGCACACTAAACATTTTTTCTCATTTTTCTCCATAATACCACCTCTGGAAGTTTCCAACCCTACAATCTTAGCAACATCCAGTGTCAGAGGTATTGCGGCGACGCGATTCTTTCCGTCCCTTTACGACGTACCTGCACCTACCTGTAAACATTGTCTCAGCAGATCATTAGTAGGAAAGCCGAGTGAAACCTACTGTACTTCGACGTGAACCAGGCTGCAATTGAAGTCACTAATCTACGTTTCGAGAGAAAGTTTTCACACAAATGAAAGGTTGGAAATTTTGTCCTCAATTAATATATTCTGAAACTTAGGTGAACAAGTATCACTGCCAAGCCCGTGCTAGTCTTAACACAGTCACTCACAATCCCTTTCACTCGCGTTAGCAAGTTTATGGTGTTGCATTTCCCGAAAACGTAATAGCTACAAAAATACTGATTGTTTTTGATTGAGAATGCTCGCCAAATATTAAGTCTGTCGGTACCTAATGCAGTCACAGTTTTTAGCCACCGACCTGCTCAATACGCCACGCGGAATATATGTCTTTTCTCGTCACAAAATTCACTTAAAAATTCCAAATTTTCTACACGCCCATCTGAATAATTATGCCGTCATTTTACCACACTTTTGATGTATGAAACACTGCTAGATCCGGCAACTTATCATTTCCATCGGAACTACTATTACACACGTCCGAACTGTTTCATGGCGCCGGCCACTGTGGCCGAGCGATTCTAGGCGCTCAGTCTGGAACCGCGCGGCTGCTACAGCCGCAGGTTCGAATCCTGCCTCGGGCATGGATGTGTGTGATGTCCTTAGGTTAGCTAGGTTTAAGTAGTTCTAAGTTCTAGGGGACTGATGACCACAGATGTTAAGTCCCATAGCGCTCAGAGCCATTTGAACCTTTTGTTTCATGGCTAGGCTTCGACTCTTCTCTAGAATACTCTGTCTTTTCTACCAGCAGAGAAAGGCGCGCGAAGAATATTGCTTTACCATTGGTCAGTTTACTCAACAGCCAATAGCAAAACAACATTCTCCCGCGTCAATCCGCGCTTTTCATCAATAACCAATCGCAAAATAGTAAACCTAACGATTGCACTTTTTACCGACGTAATTATCTAATATGCTGAAGTTTTGCTTACGCATAAAGTTATTTACTATTGTTATTTATACCTGAATTAACTTTCCATTTACCATAAACTTACTTTACAAATCTATTCTACAAAAATCCCCTTTGTCCATATCCATACTTCTTCGAAATGTTCCCACACTAAATCCTACTACATAACTCGTTAAACAATTATCTTCATATTAACCTTAAACCACACTCACGCATCATTCATATTGCTAAAACACATTTATAACATGTATGAAACACTGCTAGATCCGGCAACTTATCATTTCCATCGGAACTACTATTACACACCTCCGAACTGTTTCATGGCGCCGGCCACGGTGGCCGAGCGGTTCTAGGCGCTCAGTCCCGAACCACGCGACTGCTACAGCCGCAGGTTCGAATCCTGCCTCGGGCATCACGGAATCACACTGTATACATGTCCGACAGAACAGATACCCACTCAGATACACACATTTCTGTAAGAGCGCGGCGGCTTCTTAACGTTTGTTTCAGTGCGGATGCACTAATGTCGTCCGATTTCCTACGAGAATCAAGTACTAGTAAGGGTTAATGGACGGGAACGCTGAATCTCAGCGTGCGACAAGTTGGAAACTTGAGTCGGTTACGAACCGTGTCCAGATTGGTAAGGAGGTTAAGGCAACCGCTTCTGAAAAGAGGTAAATCCGGGTTCGAGTCCCGTCCGGCACAAATGTTCGACTTTCGCCATTGCATTATCACAGTGCCCTGTGCGGCTAGAAGTCACGAATTCCCCTTCCTCTCCTCCCCCTCCCATCCCTTCCCTTTCTTTCCCCATTCTCGATTTCATATACATGTAGTCTAAGGATACTATTTGTTATTTGAACATGGATGACTCCATATCCTGCAGCTGAAGTGCAATGTGTTTTGGAAAGGATGTGTGTACTACTAGACGAAACCTTTTCTTTGAGAACAAGTATATAACCGTTTAATTTGTGAAGTTATTTCTTAAACAAAAACTTGTATATTATTGGGATGGGGAGAGGGGGACACGGAGAAAGACGTGATACACCGCCCTCCAAAGGACCGAACACTGGATCCGCGCCTGGTTGGAAAACGTAGTGTTCGAAGAGGAAGACATCATTCACGAAGGAATGACAGTCAGAATCAACGCTGATATAGTTCAGGTTTGTCTTCTGTGAGACGCCCCAGACGGCCGAGACAAATGCACCCAGTATCATTATACTGCATGGTCAGCTGCATCAAACCAGTCTCAGGACTGAAGACCACAACAACAACAACATCATTATACTATCGCCACTACGTGAGCATTTTCAACGTATCTGTCAAACAGGCTTGACTGGTTCCTAGAAGACGATCTACATGATACGGTTATCGACATGGTGTAACGGAAATCGATATTAATGAAAGAAGGTAGCTCCTTTCCACTGTCACATTGTCCATTCTGTATGTGCGGCTGTTCATAGTGGCAGTACTGATACTGTTGTAAAACGCCTAAACAGTTGACCGCTTACGATTAAAAATATTATCAGGTTTCCTCTGAAGGAAGGTAACGTCACTGTAATTGCAAGACAATTTACTATGACTTCAAGAGTAATTCCAAGTTGTGTACTCATTGCAAATCCTCCTTATAAGTGTGTAAAAGTTAGATAATATATATAAAAATAAATCTAACTGAATAGTGTCAGATTACGTCGTTACAAATAAGGTTATAAAACCTGCTACATCGATTACATGTTTAGGACAATGTATGAAATACAACGAACAAGAGTAATCAGTAACATTGGACGACGAATTGAAGATGTGGACGGGAATGTGGTAACACCGACAACCCAACACATTACCACGTCTAATATGGTGTAGGGAAACTGTTGGCAATTAAAACAGCTTCCAATCGTCTCGGAATGGATGAATCTAGATCCTGCGTTCTTTTCAATGGAATCATACCATTCTTCCTGCAAAATAATGGCAAGTTCAGATAACGATGACAAAGGTGGGTAGCGATCACACACCCTTCTCTCCAAAGTAGATCACAAGGACTCAAAAATATTGAGGCCTGGTCACTGCGGTGGCCAGTGGAGATGCGATAATTCATTTTCGTGCACACAAAACCAATCTTGGACGATGCGACCAGTATGAACAGGGGCCCTACCGTCTTGGATCACACCATCACCAATGGGGAACAAACATTGTATCACCGGATGTATCTGGTCCGCCAAAATGGTCACATAATCCTTGACAGAGTAACCGTCAGGCCCATGGAATACCACAATATGGCGGCCCAACCCCTCACTGAAAGCCCACCATATTGCGCTCTTGGGACGTAAACTCGGCCAGAACTTGGAACAGTGTGTATCAAGAAGCATCGAACCAAGTGACTTTCTTCCAGTACTATTTTACCGCTCCAGCACCACGTTTCCCTGTTACGAGGAACTCCATCACTGATATGTGCTTTTGGAATTCCAGCTCGGCTTGGAATTTCCTTCGCGTTGATTTAGTGCTGACAGAGTTCACGAGCGCGCCATTCAGTTCTGCAATGATTCTGGCAGCTGTCGTCTTGTTATTTTTCGTCACAGTCCTCTTCAATGACCATCTGTGACGATCACTCAACGCACACTTTCTTCTGCGTTGTGGTAGCGGTTAATGTTTTCCAGCTTTGCCCATATGCGGTATGAATATTCGATAAGATGCCTCTTGAAACACCGAACACTTTGGCCACCTCGGATACGGAAGGACTCAAGATGCGAGCACCAACGATTTACCCACGTTCGAATACAATGAGCTCCGACATAATGGACTCAAACTAATCCGAACTCTGTTCCGACCACCACTGACACCTGTACTGACTAAGTACATTGCTCAAGTGTCATTCGTGGTTAAATACAACACAGCAACCTGTAGGCGCGGCTGGCAGCTGCATTTATATTCAAGCACGCATTTCTCGCTCTGCTTCCATATTTCAGCCCAAACCATGCAGTTTTATAGGATGAGTACTGATAAAATGTAGGTTAAGTGTCAAGGTTAAGTTCCCGCTCACAGGAAAGTTCGCTCATTAATTGCATTTATGTTTGTCCCGTAGATGACAAAAATGTCATATTTTATATAAATGTTGACTTTGTTTCTAAATAAATATTTTTCGCCCATTCATATTAGGCATTATCAGTGGTTTTCATGTTTCCACTTATTTTCTGAAGCCATCTAGTACCCCATTCGTAGTAGGTATTCTGGTGTCACCGCCAGACACCACACTTGCTAGGTGGTAGCCTTTAAATCGGCCGCGGTCCGTTAGTATACGTCGGAACCGCGTGTCGCCACTGTCAGTGATTGCAGACCGAGCGCCGCCAAACGGCAAGTCTAGAGAGACTTCCTAGCACTCGCCCAGTTGTACAGCCGACTTTGCTAGCGATGGTTCACTGACAAATTACGCTCTCTTTTGCCGAGACGATAGTTAGCATAGCCTTCAGCTACGTCATTTGCTACGACCTAGCAAGCCGCCATTATCATTTGCTATTTATCTTGTGATGCATGTACCGTCAGACCGATGTTCTTCAATTATGGATTAAAGTTAAGTATTCCAGAAGCTACGTACCTTTTTTGCTAGTCTCTATTCCTTTAACTGTTCCAGACCTCACGCCAGACTGCGTGAGCTTAAACGCGTGCCTTTCGGCTTCCTCTCCTAGTGGCTTGGCTGTCTTGCCAAGTCACAACAGGTATCGTCAGTGGTTTTCATTTCTCTATCCTTTTATTGTATCCATTGGCTCTTTCGTATGTACTTGATGCCTACGAAAACCACGGATGATGCTCTGTATAAATGGGTGAAACATGTTTCGTTAGAAACAAAGATTCAGTGGCAAAAAACGAATTTTCCTCATCTGCACAATAAACATAACTGACGTAACAGCTGAGGAAGACTGACTACAGTTATTAACAGTATTACTTATTACATATAAGAGCAGCAGTCTCTGAAGTCTTTATAAAGTCGATATGGTCGAAAACGTTGGAAAAAATTCAGTGACGCGTTGTTGATATCGTAGCAGGTCTGTACAAAGTAAACGATCACGAGTTTCACAGGAGACTTGAGTAGAAATCATTGGACGAAAGATGGTCTTCTTCTCACAAAACATAGTTGGGTGAATTTAGAGGTACACTACGAAACTGTTGCACCGTTACTATCGTGTGTCTAGTGATGGATTCATGAATGTAATGTAGCAGAGATTCGAGTATGTACGAGTACATCCGGTCTACAATTTTCCCCTCGATACACACGCAAATGGAATAGGACAGAGACTGCACTAATGTTGATGCGGTGTGTCTTCCGCCATGCGTGAAACACTAACTTTTGAAGTACACTTTTGAAGTACGCTATCTGATCAAAAGTATCCAGACACCTATTAGCGGACATTGATACACACACTGTGTCGACCCTTCACCTTTATAGCGGCTAGAAGTCTGCTAGGGACACTTTCAGTGAGATGTCCCAATGTCTGTGGAGGAGTGGTAGCCCATTTTTTCTCAAGAGCAGAAATCAGAGAAGGTAGTGATGTTGGATACTGGCGTGTGGAGCGAAGTTGACGTTCTGACTCACCCCAAAGTTGTTCCGTTGGGGTCATAGCGGGACCCTGGGCGGGCCAGTCAATGTCAGGAATGTTATTGTCCACTAACCATTGCCTCACAGATGCTGATTTGTAACAGTGTGCATTGTCATTCTGACACAGTCACCCTCTCCGAAACTTCCTCTGTACTGTACAAACCACATGCTGCGATGAAAAGTTTTCATACCCTTCTGCGTTTAGCGTTTTCTTCAGCGCAATCAAGGGACCACACCCTAACCACGACAAACACCACATTACGTAACACCAGATCTTCAGTACTTCACTGTTGGCACTACACATGATGACAGGTAACGTTCTCCAGGCATTCAGTAAACCCAAATCCTACCATCGGGCAGCTACAGCGTATAGCGTGAGTCGTCACTCCAAATCACTCGTTTCCAGTCATCCACTGTCCAGTGTAGCAGCTCTTTACACCACCTCAAGTTTCGCTTAGTACTGACTACAGAAGGTGTGGCTTATCAGGAGCTGGTCGACCATTACACTCCATTATTTTTATCTTTTTAACCCTCTAAGCGCAGTCATTGTGAGAAGTGGACTACAGGTAGCACATTGGAACTAATGAGTGATATCCTCCGCTGATTTTATGGGATTTTTCACAGCTGCCCTCAAATGGTCGATGGTTCTTCTCTCTCCGTACATGAGATCTGTTTGGTCTTAATTTAGCTATGGTTCTTCCTTACTGTTTCCAATGGCAGTCATATCACCAACAGTCGACTTGGGAAACTTTAGAAGGGTTGAAATGTGTCTAATGAATCTGTTATTCATAAGGGAAGTCTTTCGGCTCGAGCAGGAATTCGATGTTCCAAATACATTTAGAAGCTTCAAGTACCACTGTGATTAGGATGGTGAAAGTATTTTATTGTGTTACTCTTATGCTGCGCACTATAAGACTTTAAAAATGTGCATGCGGAATCACAATAGGCACTCTGGTCGAAAGCGGTATCTGAACAATCCTCAGAATCATATTCAGCTGCGAAGTCCAGTGCCGCTTGAATCTCGTTCTTCAATTCATCAGCATATGTCGGAGTACTGTACCCAGCCGTTTGCCAGGAATATTGAAGCATAGGCTGATACGCTGGAGCAGCCAGCTGGTTATGAATAGCAGAATGCATTCTCACTGTGAAAATTCTGTTTTCCACTTTAGTGCTCTTCCTGTACATCTCTGTCTGTCAAGAAAGCAGTGATGTGTCAACAGCTCATTCTGTATTCTTTCTCGAGACGTTCTATGAAAGCATCAGAACCTTTAAACTTTGTGTGTCACATTTCTCTTGCTTTTTGCATTGGTCAACATTTCAGCAGCAGTAATATATTTGCCTTCATTCCTTCCTATGTCAAATTGCGATAGAATGTATTGTTTTAGCTCCAGTTATTTGATTGACTTGTTTCCTCGAAATGGAGATTCATTACTTCATCCTCCACGAAATCAAATATTACCTCGACGTTCAATGTGCTTTTCATAGATGGATGTCTCTTCAATGACGAGCTGTATGTCGCACCTTTACGTGGAAAAACCATGTTTCGTTGGAGGACGCCTTCTTAACTTTGATGCCACAGTATTTAAAACGTTTCAAACATTAATGGTTTCGTTCATTTTCGCTGTATATGTGCAACAGTACTGACGCACGTACTGGTCAACGTTCGAAGTCACTCAGCCCTCCTGATACATTCATTCTATTGTTACTTCTATTCAACTGACATCACATTACTCCCCGCCTTCCTTTATACTGGCGGACCAGTGCCGCCGAAAGTCTTGCTGTTTGCTAACGGTTTTTGCATCATTACTTCAGTTTCAGCAGGAACGATTTTTGTGCCGAACTGCTTTTTCGTTTGCTATACTATTGGAAATCATTATATTTTTAAATTTTCATTGCACAGTATTTCAACCACATGATTTTCCCTTTCACTCGACATCTCTTCTTAACATTTGGATCTATCTCACGTGATCTAAGCGTGTTCATTCCCACGCTACAGAGGTGTCCATGACATCTGGGTTGGTCAGCGTACACATCATCATCTAGAATTAATATCTACTATTTCCCAGGGTTAGATTCCCGACGGGGTCAGGGATTTTCTCTGCCTCGTGATGACTGGGTGTTGTGTGATGTCCTTAGGTTAGTTAGGTTTAAGTAGTTCTAAGTTCTAGGGGACTGATGACCATAGATGTTAAGTCCCATAGTGCTCAGAGCCATTTTTTTCTACTATTTCCTCTTGGTAGAGAAAACATTTTAAAATATTGCAAAGAAATATAACACAAACACATAGCAGATACGTTGTGTTAATCCACTCTAATAATTTAATTTTTCGGTGAGTAAAACAACTGAAGCAGTTCCTATAGTAGAGCCTTCCAGGTATGCCATCACAAAAAAAGTTACTTGGAATATCATTTAAGAGTATTACTTGACATTATAGTATGACACATAATATTTACATGTATTGGTACCATAGAAGTTTTAGTTACTTTAGTAAAGAATTGTCTTCCATTTCAGTGCACGCAGCTTGGATGGGTCAACAAGTACAGTTGGCTGTGTGAGCCAGTGGACTATTCAGACGATCCTGATTCACTTAAGGTAACTATAGAATTTCACCAAATATTCGAGAGTTGGATTCTGGCTCGCTGAGGAACGAGTCTTTCTGTTTAACAATGACTGGTAGTAGCAACAGTATTGCTCGAGAATGAATCTGTACAAAATTTTTGTTGTTCTGCAAACGTTACAATTTCATACCAACAAGATTAAAAATTCAGATAAAATACACTCCAAGGGAATTTGAAATTATATGCTTTAAAAGTATACCCAGTATGTTTTGACCTATACTCAATATTAAGATCTAAATGTAAGGCTTATGCAAAGAACCACTAGTCATCTTTCCTCTGTACTATGAGTATCAAGTTGTCGCTGGCATTAATGGCTATTAGTAGACAAAGGGCTGTGTGTCTATCACTGCAGCACAAAAAACGTCAAATATCTCTTACTCTACACCTCCCATTCTCGTTGTTAACGGTTTCCGTACCCACTCTTCCTCTACATAGTCACGTGGCATCAAAAGCTGAAACAACATTACATTCACAGTACGCTGCAGCCAGAACTACCACCTCCAATATTCTACACATGAAATGTGAAATTAATACGCTGTTACATTCGTTCCAAAAATGGAAGGCTAAATGTTTAATAGTACTTCAACTCCATTTTGTAAACAGAACGATGTCTTTTTCTGGAGATGATGCATCATAATTCGTTAATATTTGAAAATGTCATGATTATCGCCTTGAGCTGTGATAAAATCTTTATTTAAATATGTGTAAACAAAGAACGATCTCGAAACTGAAAGTACAGGTTGGTGGAGTAATCGATATGTCTTGTAAATTTACTTTAGTTTTCACGGAAAAAAATAGTGGTATAAGATTATGGGAAATAGCCAGCTGAAAGATATTTCTAGTTCAATCCACGATTGGGGAAATGTTTGTTCAAACAGACTATAGAGAATCATGCGCTTTTTTACGGGCTTCTTTCATCCTGTTACAATTCTTTTTTTTACTCTTCAAAAATCCCGTAACTGCCGTCGGCTGTTGGGCTTCGAAAGTAGATGCTTTCTGTTTTATTGTTTAGACCTTCATTGCTTCTTCTGTTTAACCATTTCATTTTGTTTTGTTTAAACTGAGTTCCTGTTTGAGAGAGGTATAAAGCAACTAATTTCTCTTCTGTCGTATTTTCGAAAGTAATGTGAAAAAACACACATTTTACTTTTTCTTGCTCACGATCACGACAAGATCTTCTCATTGTGTTCTTCTGTTATGTCGTTTCTTTTCATTCACTTAGATTTATTTGCGGTTGTTCTCTTATTTTAAGCATTCGCACCATTTGTATTAACTTTTTTATGTATTGCTTAACGTGACACCCAAAAAGCTTTGCACGTAATTTCTATTTAATAATGCAGCTGAATTTCACTCTCCGAAAGTTCATGGGCCTTTCTTTTCTGCTTTAGGAAACCATGTCTACTGTGGTCTTAAAATTTTATCGAGGCTTATTTCTGTTTCACTTGAATGAATCATAATGACCAACTGTTTTTTTGCCTACCTACACACTTCTGCTTGATCCCTACTCTCGAATATATGAGGTGTCATGTCTACTAACTGTCAATGTTGACATAAGAGTTGTTGGTTTGAAGCCGATTTTGCACAAATTTTCTCCTGTCTGCAATGTGTTGTTTACTAAGCCGAACGAGTTGCGTTATCCCACATATATGGGCCAGTCCACGCCTCCCTGTTTCATCTGATTTGGGTTTCTGTGACATGGCTTTATTAGTTATGTGTAAAACTTTCTCGTGGTACAGAGTGGAACTTTCTGGAGGCAACTTGACTCCAAGTAAAAGAGTCACATGCGCTCAAAAACCGGATTCATCTTCCCTGTGTCAACAGTTGGTTGTTTTCTTGATGATTGAGCGTACAGTAAATGAAGACATAGCTCGGGCTGTAATTTTATATAATACGTTTACTTTCTGTTGGCCAATTTCAACCCCATTGTCATCATCAAGCATTTACATGTAAGTGGTCATACGTCTACGGTTTTTAGACCGTACAAAAGGTCAACAAAATAAAATATTAGGAAGAATGCTGAGGCATTTTCCAGCAATCGTTGTCAAACAGTGGCATTTTGGCAGCTATTATTGAACATTTGTGCACCTCACGGCAACTGGGCTCATAATGGCGTGTCGCTGTTAGTTCCCGCGTGGAAACTGCGTGAGTTATGTCTTGGATACTCTTAGGACACTCTTCACCCTACAAGATATCTTTTCTTCCTAATCTCGTTTCTTAACTCCATAAAATATTTTATATCTCCTCATTTACCGCATCTGCTAGAGACTGAAATTCTACTCCCTACAGCCTACGCAATTTTCTACGTGTGTTTCCAGTAAGCTCCTCCAGCGCTTCCATCCTAAAACCAGTACTTGTGACTGCAGGCGGTGGGAGGGAAAGTTATGGCAGAGCTTGAGCGATAGAAGTGAATTAGACTCCACACGTAGGCCAAAGAGCTTTTCCAAAATCAGATTTCTGTTTACAGCATTTTGAACAGCGACTGGCACTGACACTTGGAGCTTAAGCACATCCATCTCGTTCTACAAATATAAATATGACTACGATTTTCATCCCACGTTTACTGCCCCAGAATTTTCACAGAAGTTTATCATATCTCCGATGGAGCAGCATTTAAAAACTGTTACTTGTTCCTATTCTTTGTAATACCTAACTCTGCAATACAGGGCTGTTCGAGAGTAAATGTAACATGGTTTCACAATATATGCTCTCCTTACAGGTGAATGAGGTGATGAGTACCCTAAAACACACAGACACACACACACACTCACACACACTCACACACACATAGAGGTGAACTCATCGTCTGCCACGCTAAACATTAAATCATGAGGGTTTTTTTTTTTTTTAAGATCAAAAAATGGCGATATTCGATGCACCTCCATCAACAGTGTGTGTGGAATCATTTAGAGCGCTGTAGCGCAGCGTTGTTAATTAGACAAGCGCCATGGTCTAGGTACATAGATCATCTTCACTAAGGTAAAAGCGGATAATTTGGGTTGCTATTCTGTACCCTGCAATTTAGATGCATTTTGCTGCGTATTTCAGTGGTTTAGGAGCTACTTAAACCTGTTCTTCTGCGAATTCCTGCTCTTCTTTAACAACAAGTTCACAGCGCAAAATTAACACTTTGGAACACCACAAAGGTATCTGTTACGTCTTTGTCTTATCCTCTCCTATAAAAGAAAACACTAGCGCAGAACTGCGACGACTGCTGGAGCTCCGTTACGTGAATTAGTTCCAAGTTGTCAGTGATTTGTTTAGTGGAGCTGCCTACTTGAATGCAGTAGCCTTTTTCCTCTAATAATAATACTAAACAACTGTACTCTAAGATATCTCAGACAAAATGTTATTCCCTAAATGTATCAGGATTACATGACTGCATCGCTAATTGCTTTGATTGGGCTACCTAGCCCAACTAGGTACGTGTCTTGACACATTCAAATTTATACACGTTTATTGAAGACTAATTTTGTATTAAGAGTTTAAATGATGCCTATTTTGTGTAAGTACCCTGCGCAATTTATTTGTGTAGTGATATCAGTCGTGCCTTAAATTCTTCTAAGAATAACTGATATGCTGTCCTGGCCTGTGGAGATAGTGATATATTCCATGTAGATGTACCAGTTATGCGGCAAAATACATTACGTAATACGTGTTTGCTGAAAACTTCATGATAACACAGCGTCACCTACTGTTTTAGCCAATTGAGCTCTTCACACCACAAATGTAGAAAAACGTCTGTTACAGGTGGCGTCCATTACCTGGCTGTACTTTATCGTCAAGGTGACCGACCTTCTTGACACAGTGAGTGAAAATTTTGTACACTATTTTTCTAAACGAATGAAAAAATCACTGACCAAAGCATCCACTAGTCTGACTTTAATGTTGTATTTTTTTAGCTTCCACGATAAATTCTGAAAGTGATTGCAACCTGTTCTTACTAGATACAATGAGGGCAGCTATATTTACAAAGCGCGCCTACCGTAGCTCGAAAACCACTGGTTTAGTTTATTGTTGAATCTTAGCGTCAAACATGATCTGAATTATTGTTTTCTTACACATGTTCACACCTTATCCACCATATATGGGGAAACAGAATCTTTCCATGTAAATAAAATCGATGTAAAACATAATGAACTCATTTAGGTTGTTATGCCTTTGTCATACAGGTTTTCTTCGTACTTCGTAAGAAGAACAGCCAAATAACGTTCCTTCATGTGTATCATCATGCGGCCATGGTCTTTGGGACATGGATAGCTGCCAAGTATTTGCCAGGTAAGTCTTTGCCTCTGGTCAATGAAACTCACTTTCCACTAGAAGACTGCTTGCTACAGTGAATTGCTCCGACGTTAGGTAGCGTACGTAGGACACCATTTATAACTGATGGCTCAAATAAGTTCTCTGTTTTACCCGTTTCGATCACGAAATTCAGAATTTTGTGATGCCGAAGAATAAGCAGAAGACTTGTGCTCGGAATGTGAGTATTATTGACAGTCATATCTTGTAAAATAAGTGTTAAACAGAACATGGGCAAATAACAATATAAGGACTATGATGCCCAAATAATCTAATTTAAAAAATATTAGATCATGGACGACGGTACCATGAGGTAACACATTTAATACACACATAGACATGTTAGTCAGCTGAAGGACAGTCCTGATGCAGTGGGTAAAGAACTCCATTAGTACTTTGAAGGAACGGGCTTCAGATCTTTACTTCACCTTTCAGATTTAGTTTTTCTGTAGTTCTTCCGAAGCACATACATAGAATCCTAGGTTTTTTTTTCAAAATGCGCATACGATTCATTGTTGTATCTTTATGCAATATGAGTTTGTGGTCCGTTTCTAACGACTTAGTCAACTACGAGAAGTTATACGTTGAAGTTCCTTCCTTACTTTCTATAATCTTACATTCTTGATTAATGAACATATCACAGTAATTTACAAGTCCCCAAAAAATCTATTTTGATCTTGACAGGTGGCAGAAAAATCAGTGTTTAGCTTTTGTTTATTGATGAAGCAGTGAAATATAAACAACCAAACTAAATTGGAATTGTGTAGCTCTTGTGATGGTACGTTGTTTTAGAGATACGATTCATCACACAATTCTGTTAAGACGATCGTATGGAGTAACAAGTGGATAGTATACTACAAAAAGTGTCCACAGCCTTTCAGACCTCCATCATATCAATATGGTCGTAGCATACCTTACAGCTTCGTCCATAATATTAACTCGACACTAGAACATTGGAACAGGTGTGTACCTCTCTGCATCGGCGGTTCGAAGGCATCTACGAGGCTGGTTTGAAAAGTTCTCGGAACGAAATGAAAAAAAAGTACTTACATCACTGAAATTTTTTTCTATTTTTCAATGTAGTTTCGTTGTAGATTGATGCCCTTGGTCCAACGATGTTCCAGCGCCTTGATCCAATTTCGAAAATGAGTTCCCTCCAGGCCTGCAGAACAGTTGTCAACTCCGGCTGTCAATTCTTCGTTTGAACTGAATCTTCGTCCACCAAGAAAAATTTTCAGTTTTGGGACGAGATGGAAGTCTGATGGAGCCATATCAGGTGAATAAGGCGGTTGTGGCAACAATTCATACCATAGTTCGTGTAGTTTTATCATGGCGACGGCACATGTGTGCGGGCTCGCGGCACCAATCTTCCAGGTAATGTTTT
This sequence comes from Schistocerca piceifrons, assembly GCF_021461385.2. NCBI lineage: Eukaryota > Metazoa > Arthropoda > Insecta > Orthoptera > Acrididae > Schistocerca > Schistocerca piceifrons. Next base: position 416,242,770 of record NC_060149.1, on the reverse strand, counting down.
CATTTCTAATTCTTCAGTTAAAATGTGATATACCGTTTCAGATGACATCTGGCAAACGTGATCAATTTTAGGCACTTTCAATTGGCGATCCATTCTGTGCGCTTTTGCAATGGTTTCTGCAGTAGTGACACATCTTGGCCAACCACTGCGCGGATCATCATCTAAGCTCCTCCGACCAAATTTAAATTTATTTGTCCACTTGGCAATAGTTGAATATGAAGGAGCAGAGTCCCCCAGTGTATTCTGGTAATAGGCCTGAATGTACTTTGCTGTCATACCTTTCTTTACGAAGCACTTAATCACGTCTAGAATCTCGATCTTTTCCATCTTCGTAAATCACTACAGGGGAACAACAACAGCGCCACGTCACCGCCACAACTCTCTTCCAAGAGCACTGGCGTGACACATGTTTACAGGCAACAGTCCAATGAATATCACGTGAACAACTCGTTGCGCTAGCGCTGACCTCTCGTGGTGATTCTGAGAACTTTTCAAACCACCGTCGTATTTTGCGCTGCAAGGATGTCACGCATGCCACAGAGTCGGCTTCCACTCTCCACAATCCATAAACGCTTCAGACTGTAATAGGCATGCCTTTGCCAGTATGCTGACTGTCAAAAAGCAATATTATACAATTATTTTTGTTTCTTCTAGAGCCAATCACAGTAATAAGTAACAATTGTGTAACACATGTCAATCACTTTTCGACGTGAACAGAATGTCGTTCTGAGCAAAGTAATATTTTCAGGCGAATCCTGATTCTATCTGTTCTGCAGTATTTGCCGCACAGCTGTCAGTCGCTACCGTGGCGACAGCAAAACAGACAGACTGAACTGGTGTGCGGCATGGAAGACAAACGCCGAGTGTGATGATTTTTTACTTATTCCACATCAATGAGACCACTTCACTTGGGATCTAGGGAATGGACATTAGCTTATCTCTTCTTCTTTTTGTAAATATACCGGGTCTCTCTTAAAAATCGTCAATCCCATTTTCTCCAGTGTTTTGGCAGGTATCTGCGATTTCCGTTCTGCAATGTGTAGGTTGAATCGGCCTAAATAAATACTTTTTACCGTATGTTTCATATGACGCCTGGTGTCAAGGGGTAACGTTGGTTTGTTTCCTCTTACACACAAAATTAGTTTTATAGCGAAATTTCCCTTGTACATACGATATAACGGTCCCAAATTAATCCAGTGCGATATTTGGTTTAGTGGTATGTATCAACAGGGACAGTAACACTCGAAGATTAACCGGTACCTCGTCAGCGACTTACAAAGGGACCACGCCTTCTCGTCGTCATTGATTTCGTCCAGATTTATGGTATTTATGGTATATGCAGGGCTTGGTCAGAAATAGAAGTGACAAAAGTGGGAGCTACAGATGTCAAGCGCTTGGAAAAAAATATAATTTTTGGCGTGGGCCGGGTGAGGAATGGGCCATTTTAGGTTAGCATAGCTCACAGGCAGAGGTTGGCGTAGCGGGTAGAGTACAGACTGTTAATTTGCGGATCGTAGGACCGAATTCTTATGTTTAATTTTTATTACTTTCAATTTTTACCTTACCTGCACTGCAAAAAAATAAGGATAATGCCCAATATATTGTTTTTATTAATAGTTTCATAAAAGGTATGAAAAGGAAAAGCAAGTAAAGTTTCTTACTGCAAATAAATTTCCAAGAAAGAGTTGTACTTGCAGTGTCTACAAGGACTCTGCAAGTAACTTTCCAAGAAGAGATCGTAGTTAAAGCGAAAAAGACCTCGAATTCCGTTAATTTCATTTTAATCTTCTAGCAGCCCACGACAGATGCTCGCGACCAATGGGTTCCCGCTGCAGTAAACCCGACTCACCGTCCGTTTGGGATAACGGATACGAAAAACCTATTCACTTGTTAGCTGACAATCAAGAAACGTGAAGTTTTCGACAATATTGTGAGAACTCAGAGAATACTGCGAAAAATATCGAGGTGGCCCAAAATTTCTGATAGTACAAGTGAAAATACCGATGTGCGTGGAACATTGGTAGAAGAAGAACAGAAGCCACACGTCGACAGCATATACAGCGGAGCGTCGAAGCAACGATTGAAAATGGGCCTGGATTATTGTTTATATCTATTGGCCGAAAACAATCTGATAACATCAGAATGTTTCAAGGTAATAACCGAAGAACACATTCAAACTGGACAAAAAAATACACAGAAAATAGTGGCAGATTTATCGGGGTATTCGTTTGTGTGCAACGATGAGTTGATTTGATCCAAAGAAGTTGACGAACCAGGGGAATACGAAGAAGTGGGGAGTGATTCTTCGTCAAACGACGATTACGCACCAGGCGAAAAAAATCAGGAGAGAAGATTTAAATTTCGGTCCACTTGATTACAAGGTAATTGTTGTTAATCTTGCAAAAACACAACCTAAGTGGAATTTGAAAAATATACAAATGAAAGGAGCATCTCGCTTGAAGCATGCGCGAGATCTGAGAATTTGGGAAGAACACATTGAAAACGGTGGAAACCAGAAGAATAAATATAAGACATTTGATACCTGGATATACGAGTGCTCCGTAGAAGCGCAGACTTGTAACCAACAAGTTACCACAAGAAACTGTAGCATTAGACACTTGCTGTTGCTGGACACTCTCCAAATTTGGAATACAAATCCTTGGAAACAAGAGTGAGAGAGTTCAAATAAAAGAATGAGATAGGTTAAAGGAAAATTAAGGAACCTGTGTCCGGAAGAGAGACTGCCACTACTGAGGAAATACATGCTGTGGCAAAGACGTTTTGACTCCAGACTCGAGCTCTTATCCCCAATCACGACAAGGTTTGTTATCGACACCGATCAAACAGGTAAGTCGAAAATTCTCATTCGAGAAGGTCAATCAAAACACTCTTTTTATCGTCATGTATAATAAAATGTTTACATTCGTATGTCCTCTTTCCACGTTGCCATTACCAATTGATCCATAACCTAACCCTTGACTACCGAGGGACAAAAGCAGATCTCGTGCAACGACAGGACATAAACAAAGTAACCCAATCATATACAGCGCAATATGCTATAAACCTTTCTGGAAAATTATTGCCAACAGACTACGTATGCCTATAAGAAAGTACTGGGTGTTTAGGACCGAGGACTCTAAGAACAGTGGATAAGTACGCGGCAAAATATAGGAATGTCGTCCCTACTTCATTAATATATGTGAAACTTACAGCAGCATTATACAAAAAAAAATTCGAGTAATGTCATGAAGCCCTACATACAAGATAACATTTCTTCCGTTAATTGATTCTTGGGGAGGGCAAACAAATTCATAATTATATGATGAGATTTTCCAAGATGAAGAAGGATTGCCACAGTGCAGTATTAAAGTGATTCCTGCAAAACGGGCTCCGTTGGTGCAACCCTGCAATGTCTATTTTATGTCTGGTAAAGAATTTCATCAGAAAGCTTCAAAACCGCTCTTATCTCACCGAGAGAGAAAAATAAATCACATCGCCAGAAGACGGCGTCAAAATACCTTCCATTGTTCATCACCAACTATCCTCACCGATTGGTGAAATGATGCGCTACGCATGGTTTGTGCCAAACAGTGCAATGACAAGGAATCTTTTATGAAATTAAACCAAGTTCGTTTTTCTATAAAAACCTTAAAACAACCATGTAATCGTGAAAATGCGGCGTTTATATCGTGTGCGAGACGCAGAGAAGCGAGTGGCCGGCCGTGGTGGTCGAGCGGTTCTAGGCGCTACAGTCTGGAACCGCGCGACCGCTACGGTCGCAGGTTCGAATCCTGCCTCAGGCATGGATGTGTGTGATGTCCTTAGGTTAGTTAGGTTTAAATAGTTCTAAGTTCTAGGGGACTGATGACCTCAGAAGTTAAGTCCCATAGTGCTCAGAGCCATTTGAACCATTTTTGAACGCAGAGAAAATTACGTCTTCCCCTGCTTTACGATGAATTTCACTCAAGCACGTGTAAACCATCAACTGAAAACTAATAGAAGTATCTATTTTTATGTACAAAGTTCTCCTGCATAAGCAACAATCCTTTCCTCAAAATTTATTTTAAATCAAACATTTTCCTTTGTCTTTCCTTTTCATGCCTTTTATGAAGATATTAAAAAATACAGTACACTGAGTATAAATGCGGTTCATTTGCAGTTTAACTAACGTAAAAATCTAAAATAAATGAACAAATTCCGCAGAAGGACTCGATCCCACGACGCTCCGACTACCGTTCTGTTCTCTTACCGCTGTGCCAAGCGCCGCAGCTCACCTAAATGGCTCATGCCTCACACGACCCTCGCCAAAAATACTATTTTTTTTTTCTAAACGCTTGGCTAGATGGAGCTCACACTTCTACCACTTTCATTTCTGGGCAAGCCCCTCATAAACCATAAATCTGGACGAAATCGGTGATGACGAGTAGGCGCGGCCCCTTCCGAGTAGCGCTGGTGCAGCGCATTCTACGACTGTTACTGTCTCTGTTGATAAATTGAGTTAAAACGAATAACGGAGTAGACTTCTTTGGGACTGCTTTGTAGAATGGGCTCGTAAAATTCCGCTCTAAACATCATTTTGTTTGTAACGGGAAACAAACCAGTGCTTTCCGTCGACAACAGGCGTCGAACGAAAGACGTGTTGATCAGTATTTGTTTGAGTTAACTCAACTACACATAACAAAAACGGACTAGTAAATATCTGTTGAGGCACCGTAGAAAATTCACCTGTCGACCTTAGGAGAGACACACAGTACACTATACTTGTTTTATGACATGTTCTACACCCACGAGACTCTCCTCACTATGGCCCTATGGAACAAAAATTACACCTTATCTAACATTAGGATGGGAAATCAAGCTTGACCTCTCAACTGTTGAATCAAAAATTCTACAGGGCAATGTCGGTCCACATCCGGCGAGGAATAAACCTACCTTCGTCGAAGACCCTCATGTACCACTGATTGCCTGACCTACACGTTGTGCTGCTGCCCATCGAACGAGTGTTCTGATATATTATTGGTCGAAGACTTATTCGTCGTGATTCTGTACTAGCCGTTCTTCATTCTTTGTAGAGAAGCATATAGACAGCATGGGAGCATGGGAAATGATTTCTAGAAATATTCAGACCCTTTTTATTTTATAGCATGTCCACCAGAAGCTCTGACTGCAACATGTGGGTCTTTAATATCCTACTAAATTCTGATATCTCATGTTCAGACAAAATATACAATTTTGCAACTCTTACCATCTGTGTATTGTCACGTACCTAAAGTGGAATGAAGTTTATTTAAGTCATATATATCAGTGCTGAAATTACTTTCCACGGATATCAGCACATTACTAATTTTTTCACATGCGCATTTTTGAACACTAATCTGTGCACAGAGGTGAACTTTGTTTTTGAGCATGAAAGCTGTTTAAAATAAGTTTATCGTTCCCTGTTTTTGTGTAGTTCGTTACGTCTTCAGTTTAATTGCGGAGATTTGTTTTTATTTGTGGGTAGTTAGTCTGGATAGGAGAGACGAGATAGTTCGACACGAAGAGATACAGAGAGCGAGACTGTAAGCGTACACATGTGTGTGTGTGTGTGTGTGTGTGTGTGTGTGTGTGTGTGTGTGTGTGCGTGTGTGTGTTTGTGTAGTATATCTGATAATATTATTGTGCATATTTTTTACACTTATCTCGTAAATGGTCACCGATAATATATTTTTTCCATCACGTATTGTAACCCTTTGCAGGGGATACTAGTGAATAATCTTAGAAGTGAAGTGAGTAGTCTGTCTACAGCGACTTTTCATTTTTCAGCTCACTTTAAAAGTTAAATATGGCGAGAAGTTTAAAAATCTAAAATAGCGTTTGTGGGAAATTTAAAAATGCAAGATGATTGAAAAATAAAAAATCGGAAAACATGCAACTTGGCAAAAATAGCACAGTTGTGCTTTGTAACTCCTTCGCCTCTCCACCCCTCCCACCCCTCTCCAACAATCAGAGCCTAGTACTTTAGACCCTTGACCTGAAACAACCAAACACAATGCAGTCGCCTTGGGCATGCTCAGTAGTGTGCTGCACATTTACGTAAAATACTTAAAATGTGCAGCTTGCAGTATTTGCGCACCTAAAAGTATTTAACAGTCCATTAAAATGAAACAGCTAATCACAAAGTTGCCACCTTAACTGTGCTCAGTGGTATCCAAATGCACTTATTTCTTTCACTTTGAACCATATTCACAGATATTTACCCAAAAAATTTACGTATAGTATGTAATTTGAGTATTTTCGACCATGTTCAAAAGTACATGAATGTTCAGAATGTTCGAAAATATCTATCCAAAATATTACATAAATAGTCGAACTTTCAATATTTACGCATCCTAAAAGCTTTAGAATCATTAAAATGAAAGAACCAGCAGTGTTGTATACGTCTTGGCTGTGCTCAAAAGTATGTGAACGCACTGAATTTTTGCGCCCTGTGAAAAGTATTTCATCGAATAGTTATGTAAAGCAGAGTTACATACGTGCAGAGTTAGATTTCTGTACGTAGATGGCGTAAGACACACCATCTAAATTGTTCTATAACGATTGTCAAGTGTCAAGTGCTGACAGAGCATTTTACTTGTTGCAAAAAATCTTACCTTGCTGACATCCAATGCATTTTACTCTCAGCTCGGTAAAATATGACATCCAAGATTCACTGCAAAGCACACATGAGCACTACCGCTGGTCTAACTTACAGCTTAAGTTGCACTTCTCAGTTAGAGTTATCAAAAGTAAACAATAATATTCTCACTTCTGAATTCGTCGAAAACTAGTCTCTAAAACCGATATCAAACTCAGCCAAACATTGAAGTCACCCCATGCTACGATATTAGCTTCATCTTTCAGTTCAAAAGACGATGACACGGCGGTCGGATGGTCTCGACGGGCCACTTCTGGCCTGAAGACGGAGTGCTGCTGTTGCTGCTTTCAGTTCAAAACGGTTGTGATTTTCTGTTGTCACATAGTGTAAACTACATGATACTTCAATGGACTGGGATACTGAACATTGGTATGGTATATATGCTTATACAGTAGGTACAAGAAATGAGGGTTGCTGTGCTTTCAAAGACAGCAAACCGTTTTAGCGAGTCCATGCTGGGGTAGTAACTTTATTTTTCAGTACAAAACGTTTGCCATCTTCTGCTGAGAATGCCAAACTTTTCAGTGCAATAGTAATACAGAGTCAAACAGCAAAGAATCGAGGGTTGGTATGCTTTCAACTGACTTTCAAAGTCAGTCAAATTTTCTCGTGACCCCATGCTTGGGTATTAATTTTGTCTTGCAATACTAAACGTTTCCCTCTCTGTCTCTGTCTCTCTCTCTCTCTCTCTCTCTCTCTCACACACACACACACATACACACACACAGACGCACTCTCTCTCTCTCTCTCTCTCTCATACACACACACACACACACACACACACACACACACACACACACACACACACACACATTTCCGTCGAATTGATGCCTGAAAGGTAATTGTGAACTCTAAAATGAGAGTCCAAATGCTTTTTACATGTCTAAGCAAATGTGGCTACAAATAACACGCGTAATAGGCAGGTTAACTTCCTTGGAATATGAAATTTGTATACAAAATACAGTCCATAAATTTTTAAAAACGAACATTAGTCTATGCTATGTAATTTAATGAATTAGAAATCTATAATAGTCAAATATTACTTTCTCTTCAACTACTACTGTAAAAGTCTTCAAAATGCGAAATAAAATCGACTGCTGCTTTATGATTTTCCGCATCTAAACTGTTCTGTGACGTTTATCAAGTGCTATAATGTTCCTTACAAGTGTGAAATGTCTACAAAAATACGTCGGCAACAAAAAATGCAGTGTTTACAACAAGTTTCATGCACTCACACACACAAACACACATACACATACATATTTATTAAATTGGGATCTAAAACCCAGTAAATCGGTGAGTGTGTGAATGGGTAACAGGTCAAAAGGTAATGGAGAAATGGCTAAACAGGTAACAGGAAACAAGTAATGGGTGATAGGTAAATTGTTCCACGGAAAAGTCGATAATAGGTAAATGGCTAATGGGTAAATGGGTAAATGTGTACATGGGTAAATGATAAATGGGTAAACAGGTGTTGGGTAAATGGGAATATGTAAGCAGGTAACAAGTAATAGGTAATAAGTAAACAGAAAAATGGCGAATGGTAAACAATAAATGATAATGGATCCAACACCCATTACCCATTACCCGTTACCCATATACCTATTTACCTTTTACCCATTTATTCAGTGGCCATTACCATTTACCCATCTACCAGTTACCCATTTACCAATTTACCCAGTACAAAGCAGTAGTTGATTTTATTTCACAGTTTGAAGTTTTGCAGAATAACAGTTGTAGTAAAACTCAACTTTGGAGAGAGAGAGAGAGAGAGAGAGAGAGAGAGAGAGAGAGAGACAGACAGAGAAACATTTTGTACTGAAAGATAAAGTTAATATCCTACAATGGGGCGACCATGTTGTTTGACTGACATTGCAAGTGGACTGTTGAAAGCATAGCAGCTCTATAGGAACGTGCTTTACTACTCTACTGAAAAGTGTGGCATTGTCAGCAGAAAATGCAAATCATTTTGTACTGCGAGATAAAGTTAATACCCTTCTATGGAGTCACTATAATGTTTTGCTGAATTTGAAAACATGGCAACCTTCTTCTGTTACCTATACGAATTTGTTATTACTAACCTTCAGTATCCTATTTTGTCGACGTGTCATGTAGTTTCCATTATGTGACAGCACAACATAACAAACCTTTTGAACTGCAAAATGATGCTAATACCTAGCATACGGTCACTATAATGTTTGACTGACTTTGATATCAAATTTAGAGACTGTTTTTTCGATGAATCAGGTATTATAATATTATTGTTTACTTTGGACATTAACATCGAGAAGTGCTCTTTAAGCTGTAAGATAGATCAGTAGTAGTGCCTGTGTATGTTCTGCACTGCAGCATGCAGAGATGGAGCAATGCTTTTTGTTGTTTCATTTTAGAAGTTGGAACACTGCAAGTTAGACTATTTAAGTAATTTTTTGAATAAATTCTTTTGAACATAGCAAAAAGTAATTTCAAAGAGCTTGGATACTTTTGAGCTCTGTCAAGATGGCTATATTGTGACTGCCTGTTTAATTTCAATACTGTAGAGTAATTTTAGGTGTGGAAGTAATGCAAGCTACACCATTTACATAATTTTTGGATACATACTTTTGATTATGATGCAAAAATTCGGAGTTTTCAGACACTTTTGATCTCATCTAAGCTGGTGCCACGGTGATGGGCTGTTTCATTTTAATGGACTGTGAAGTATTTGGTTCTGATGGAGGAGAGATGTGAGGAGGGTAGTGGGAGCTATTATAAAGCAGAACTGGGCTAGTTCCACCCTCTTCGATTTTTCATTTGTTTTTTAATTTCCTGGTATCTTGTATTATTAAATGAACCATCAATGGCAGCTTGGATTTTTAAATATCCCACCACCCACCACTTTGTCATCATACATTCAAGGGTACTGATGACATCAATGTCTTTGCATGCAGACAAAGGTCAAAGTATGATTGAACCACTATAGACATACAGCTGAAGTATAAGTGTCTTGGGTTTTTAATACTCAGTTCATCCTATACTTATTGAACCATGCAAACTACATTGCACATTGCACCATCACTGTAACATCCTCATGAACGCTTAAGAGTGAGATGGGTAGTGTGCATAGAAGTTTTAAGATATTTTACCATTTCATCCACCACTATCTCATGAAATCTCCTGTTGCAGCAGACAATATGTCACCTGACGACAATATGTCTCATCAGAGACAAAGCCTAGCACGAAAGGATCACTCACTACGTTTTAAAAATGTCTGCACTACATACTCAATGATCCTAAGGTTCTCAATGCCGCACCTAAACTGCGTTTTCTATATCTATTTTGTATCCACAGGAATAATTTATGCATCTTGCACATGCGAACTAGTTTGTTTTTTGTGTTACGACAAAAGCATGTACTGAACAAGGAATAGTTCTGTTTTCATGCTATATGTCAAACTGCTTCTTTTCATACTACGTTCATAATCACCCTTCATACCACAAGAGTATCATTAATTAACACTCATCACAGTCAAACCATTAGGTACAGGTACACGCTTGACTCACAGGACTGAGGAAAATATTAAAGTACATAGCATTGAACAAATATACAAATTGGGTAATAACGTTCATGAAGATATTAAAGACTATCTATAAAACATTAATGGGAATGTCAAACACACATTCGCTACATAATGCAGCTTATGTTGTAGAATATTGGTTAGAAAAATCCAGATCTCAGTGGTGCAAATACAAACATTTTTCAGCTGTGACAGACATGATCAGACGAACTGCACCACTTTTGACCCCGTTGAAAGTTTATTTCTCTCAATAGAAATAAAATAATTTCCTGCTCAGTCACTTGACAAGTGACTGACGAAGAACCTATTTACTTTATATTTAATGATAAGCAGTAGTCCTCATGACGCCATCTTATATGCACCAAATAATTCTTAATATTCTTGTCCCAAGTTAATGCTTGGTAGCACACTATCAAGAATTCCCATTTTTTCACGAGTAGTAAATAATTTCAAATACAGAATACTGTATTGGATTATACTGATGGAGGTTATTGTTAACTATTGTTTACAAGAATCAAGACATGAGAGAAGAACTGAGTAAACTTCATGGTTACTGCGAATACGCAGTAATTCATATCTTCTTTGTGGTATGGATTCGGTGGGATTATTTAATAATTTATGACTAATGTTTTACCATTATTCAAGAAAAACAATCACTGGCTATGATACTGTCATCGAAAGACTTTACCTAGCTGGAATTCGTGTTCCAAATACGAGGGATATCCGGAAAGTAAGTTCCGATTGGTCAAGAAATGGAAACCACTGTGAAAATCTATTAAAACTTTGCACGTATGTGTTCGCCAGTGTCTCTAGTGTACCTGTCGGTTACAACACTTCGCTCTTTGCAGTTCTGAGCGCATGGTGAGCGCATAAAGATGCGTAGAAAATTGTGTCTCCCGCCAAGTATGAGGTCCTGTTGAGAGATTTCGCCTGATGTTATGCAGCCCACGTTACAGAACTGTCATACGGTTCCTACTTTGTGACAATTCTCGGTCGCAATGTGCAGGGGCAATGAAAATGCACATACAGCGTCTTCGATGGGAAGTGTTTGATCACCCGCACTACAGCTCGTAACTGACTCCCTCTGTGTTTCATCTCTGCTCACATTAACTACTGTCTATGAAGACAACATTTTCGCACACACAACGAGCTATAGATGAAGGTAGAGAATTGGCAGGAAGTACAGGCGGCTGCCTTCTATGACGAGGGTATTGGAAAGTTGGCACAACGCTACGACAAATGTGTAAGTCGGAATGGTGACTATGTAGAGCAGTGGCTGGGAGCTGTAGCTAACTGTTGCAGATAAAATATTTCTGATTTTCAAAGTAGTTTCCATTTCGCGATCAATCGGAACTTACTTTCCGAATAGCCCTAGTAAATGAGTCCTGCAAATTCGAGAACTGTAGTCAATACAAAGGGCAGAGTCTCTAAAGACACAATAGTATAGCAGGAAATGTAGCTCCTTCACCAAGACAATTGCGAATAGTTTAGTTTTACGTCTTTTTGTGCCACTTCCCCAAATTAATTTGCTGAACTAAAAATAAATACAGAGGCCAATCCATAGTGTAGTACAGTAACTCCAACAGAACATGCATTTAGAACCACTGCCGGATACTTAATACATCCAATACGATTTACAATAGCATAGGTTGTCAAAGAAACGAGGAAAGTCCATCCATCAACATACAAACAAGAAAAGTCCATGTCAGCATTACTGCAAGAAGTACTGTGTATGGTAGATTTCAAAAGAACGGCACACACAAGCGAGGGACCTTCTCTGCTGGTGTAATCCCGTATGACATGTGATCTATCACAGAGCTATATAATCAGGGGGTTGGAATTCATATAGGGACTTCCAGTAACACCACCTTGGTTTGCTGCCAGGCCACTTGGAGTGCTGCAAATTTACCAGTGCTTACTCATATCGTTCTATTACCAAGTGATTTAAAGTTTTCCGTATTTATTTCTGTTTTGTAGTAAACAGAAGCTGGTTCCATCACATTCTTTGAATCGCATTGTAAATATGTCGTTCACATTTATCTGATTTATGCTCTCATCCATGATTTGACTGGGGTAAATCTACATCTACATCCACATGGATACTCTGCAAATCACATTTAAGTGCCTGGCAGAGGGTTCATCCAACCGCTTTCACAATTCTCTATTATTCCAATCTCGTATAGCGCACCGAAAGAATGAACACCTACATCTTTCCGTAAGAGCTCTGATTTTTCTAAATGTTTCCGTACTTGTGTTTTGTTCCATATAGAAGAGAAGCTGGCTTGAACATATGGTGTTCTGTGGACTCACATAAGTAACTGAACTATGAGAGAAAGAGCATAATGATTTATGAGCCCCTCTCCCTCCTATCATACCTAGGTCACACCCTCCTCTCCCCCTTGCCCCTTACCCCACCCTTCAAGGCCACCCTTTTAGGCCACTTGTGCTGCTACTCACTGTTGGTATAGAGTTGGTTGGAGGGCAGATAAGGATGTTATTTAGGATCCAATTTATTACCCAATTTATTAAACTTATTGCTATTATTTATTAAGCAATTAGGTAACTTTATTACTCTGGAACTTGTGTTTATTTAGCATCTGTATCACTGTAATTTATTATCCAATTATGGCAGGTTATTATCTTGTTGGCTGGATGGCAGATAAGGGTCTTTATTTGGGCTCCAATGTATTATCCAGCTTATTATCCTGATTGTTGTAATCTGTTACCAAATTAGTATAATTTATTACACAATTATTATAATTTGTTACCTAAGATAGCATTCAATATGCCAGCCAGGATCGAATGTGGCTGCCCATAAACTTTTGTCCCCAGTGGACATAACATAGTGTAAAATTCCAGGAAATTCAAAAAGAACCCAAGTGAAATACCTTTTTTGACAGTTATATATTACATGGCCTATTTACAAAAAATATTTGGAAACGTTTTTGTGCAATGTAACACATTGCAGCACCTTTTAAGGGTATGTGTGTAGTCGTCTTTTTAAAGTAAAGTACACTCTTGCTATACGGGATGTAAATTTTAAGTTGACAAACCAGCATAACTCGAAAAATAAACTTCACACTAAAAAATCTGTAGAATGCAAAGTCGATTATTTTCGAGGGGGACATCGGCTGGTGCTAAAATTAGTCCGTCACCCCAGCCCACTCGGGCAACTTTAAAGTTTCAAATGGTAACCCCAATTTTTTATTGCAGAATCAGATTCTACATAAAAAGCTATGTACATTTTGTTTTAACATTTGTTTTGATTCTTGGTAGTTGGTGCTGGATTCAAGAAAATCTGTGTTCTCATTTTTGCGTGGAAAATGGTTACGGATAAATAAAAAATACTTATTTACTTCGAAAATTTTGATTCGCTAAAACTAAAACTCTCCCTCTCTCCCCATAGGGTGGGGTTTGAGAGAGAGGAATTAGTTTTACAGGTGTTGACCCAAATATTGATTTTTTCCTCAGATTCGGATAATTTTTGTTTGTTTTCTGGTCATGAGGCCACACAACTTTTAATCATCAAACAAATCATCTGTCTAGCTAACTAACTAACCAAATATCCTACGAAGTAAAGAATTATTTTTTATTTATCGGTAACCATTTTCCACCTAAAAATGGGATCATGGATTTACTTGAATTACAGAGCAAACTACCAAGAATCAAAAGAAATGTTTAAGACAAAATACACGTAGTTTTTTATGTATAATCTGATTCTGAAATAAAAAATGGGGATTTCCAGCTGAAATTTTAAAGTTGCCTCCCGCCCCATCCCCAGGGGTCTGGGGTGGCGGGCTCGTTTTAGCACCAGCGGATGTCCCCCTCGAAAATAATCAACTTTGGATTCTACACATTTTTTCGTGCGAAGCATATTTTTCGAGTTATTTTGGTTTGTCAACTTAATGTGTAATATTTACACTGTGGAGGTCTTGGGGTTAATTTTTTAAACCAAATACACTACTGCCTCGTAAAAATTACATTGTGGAGGTGTTGAGGTTCGTTGTTTAAACAAAGTACGCTCTTGCTATGTAACAATTTCTCTGTGGATGTGTTGGAGTTCATTTTTTAAATACAAAGTACGCTCCTGCTATGTAGCGATTACACTATGAAGGTGCAAGGTCATTTTGTATAGTGTGCACATGTAAACCTTGTTTTCTCATCTTGTGTTATATACGTTGTCTATACATCTATCATATTTATCGCAGTTTCCAGAACCATTTGAAAATGGCATAATGCAAAGGCTGAAACCAGTAGTGGTCTGAGTGAAGAACTCAACACAAGCTGGAGTGATTTTTCGTTAATTCAACAAACTGCAGAATCAACACCTGGAGGAACTAATAAAGAAACTTATGAAAATTTCCTCCATACATCGCTATGTTACAGCAAAACTGTAGCAAATTACCCTGCAGTTCACATTCAAGTTATTGGCATAGGATTCGCAGACTATTTCTCAGACATTCCATTATAATATAACACGTGGAAAAAAATGTATTAAACGCCTAATTATTTCCATGTGAGCTGGATATATCTGTAGAATTTATCTGTGTATTGCAGTTCCATCTACTAGGAAGATTCTGAATCCAGAAACAACTTTGACCTTAAGTTCATATTTTTGCCCCCTAAACAATTCAGTGCGATCAAGTAAATCATCCGCTGAATGGTATGCAGGTCTGCGTGAGGAACACCTCAATCTTTCCTTGTGAGCTCTGATTTCTCTTATTCGATTACGATGGCCATTGCTCAGTACATAGATGGGGTCGCCAAAATGTTTTTTAATTGTTTTACTAATTGTCATCCCATGGGGGTTTTATGAACAGATATTATTCACACATTATCCACATTATCAGGTTGCTAATCTTAGTACCAAACCGAAGAATGTTATTTTCATGTCTTAATTATATGCACTGTTTTGTCAAAATACCTTAGTTCTGCTAAAACTGATATCAAAGTCAGGCTTAAGCTAAATGTACACGTGAGAGTGTTTCGCTAACTGCGAGTAATATGAGCCGTGTAAACAGCGCCGAGAGTCAGCTGGCCAGCTGTGCCCGTGAGTGGGGCAAGATCTCCGATAGTCGCGCTCTGCGAGTTTAGGCCCCTGGTGCAGACGACAACCTCCATCTCTCGAGATCTGTACGCTCTCAGATAAGGAAACTTACACCGGAATTGTCGTAAGAGCTGAGAGTACTTGGTGAGCGTTGAGCATCATATTGCGTCCAGGATTTGTGCCGTATTTGACAACTTTTACGCTACCTTAAATTCTGCCCTACCCACGCACACGTTACATGAAAGTACTCACGAAACTGCGTATTTTGAGCTATAATTTGTGGCTGTGGCATGTCTGAATGATGACATTGCCTAATTTACCTTCTGCATAAGGAGCACGAGCATTTCGAAAATTCACTTCAACAATGAACTCATAAGAACACTAGCGAACACGGCAATGCTTCGCAATTGACAAATATGTATGGGAATTGGATATAAGACGTAATCTCCCCTCCCTCCTCCCTCCTCCTCTTTCCATATCTTCCTCCTCCTCCTCCTCCTCCTCCTCCTCCTCCCTCCCTCCCCTCTTCTGCCCATCTCCTCCTCCTCTTCCTATCCGCAGCTCGTGGTCTAGTGGCTAGCGTTGCTGCCTCTGGATCACGGGATCACGTGTTCGCTTCCCAGCCGGGTTGGGGATTTTCTCTGTCTGGGTGCTGTGTGTTTGTGTTGTCCTCATGATTTCATTATCGTCATCACCTTCATCATCACCATCATCATTCGTGACAGTGGCTAGACTGGACTGTATAAAAATTGGACTGTGTAAAAATTGGTACTTTGTCTGATGACTTTGTCTGATGACTGCGCAGTTGAGCGCCCCACTAACCAGATATCATCATCATCATCATCCTCTCCTCCCTCTCAGTGTGCATCACCTCCTCCCACTGTCTCTGTCCATCTCCTCTTTCCCCTCCTCTGTATATCCGTTTCCTCCTCCAACTTTTCTCTGTCCTCTTACCCTTCTCTCTGACCTTGAGCCTCCTTTATTGTTATTGCTAATTAAATCTTTATTGGAAATTGGTGTTGCTTAAAATAAATTGGTTGGGTTCATTGGCAAACATGATATGAGAGTGACCCCTCCATCTGCTGGGTCTCAGTGGATAGCAAGTTCAGTGGCATATTTTTCATAGTTTTAAACTGCGAATGGGTAGGATTACAAAGTTTCATACGATTCAGATTATCAGTAGCCTAGTCATAAGCTGATAAGCCATAAATACACCTTTCCTATAAAACCGACGACAAGGAGCACAACAAAACAGCACACTGTTGTGTATACATGTTTTGTTTTAAAATTATATATAAGTAGAAAGAATATAGAGGGTGAACATAAATAAAACTGACAAACTGTAGGGACGGATTTCTGACTGGAAATGGAGGAAAAATGGTCTTACGAACATGCGTCTGGAAATGCTTCGTTGGCTCGGTAGATGATGTTCACTAATGAAAGTTCCGCTGGCCAAGTGCGGTGTGTTCCATGTGTGCTGCAGACTGCGTGATTGACGCAGCGTACTGTAAGCAGCAGAATGGTCCGGTATTCATGTCGGGAACAAGACGAGATGGTGTTCGTGTACGGCCAAGTAGATGGAAACTGTCGACAGGCAGCACGGCTATACCAAAACAAGTACCCTCACAAACACCAAATACATCACAGAACATTTCAAGCCCTTTTTGGGCGTTTGTGTGATGGATCCTTCCACACAGACGAACGCGCACGGAGGCAACGGACTGTGCGTACACCGGATTTGAATGGGGTTCTACAGAATACTGAGACGAACCCTAGCGTACAAGCTTCAAACATGTGGCCCGCTAACATGGTGTAAGTCAAAGTATGGTTATGTATATCCTGCATGACAACCGCTACTATCCCTATAATTTGCAACGAGTGCAAGGACTATCAGTAGCGGATTTCCCTCACCAGGAGGGTTCTGTTGATAATGTTTGCAGCAGACCATCACAATTATGGGATTTCTGTCACCAGTCATCCTTAAAGTACGCTGCATCAAGCACACAGCCTGCAAAACATAAGGTTTTATTAATGTTTCCCTGTTTATGCGAGAAAAATTCATCTAACGATTTGCATGCATTGCTATTGTTGTTGAAACTTACTACAAGAAAGAAAATGAAACCTACATTAACGCAGCACAGCACAGCATTTTCCTTCACACAGTAAGTTTTAACAGCAAATCCATACATTGTTTTTTAAAAAAATATATACAAGGTGATTCTTATTAGCGTTTAAAAAACCTCGATGCGACGTAGATGACACTGAGACAAGTAATTTCATATAAGACACATGGGCCGAAAAAGTAGGAAATATCCCGAAAGTAGATGACAAATGCTGAACATGTGAAGTCCCCAGATGACGTATCTCGCTGCACGTGCAGCGACTGGACTCGTCGATCTTTCATTCGCCGGTAAGGGACGTGCTACACCTCTCTCCGCTAGACTATTCTGTTTTCGAATACCTTGTGTAAATGTGATCTATTGTAAACGTAGAAGTTACAAAATTATTGTCCGTGCTTAATCAAGCAAAAGCTGTACTAATTTTGGATTTCCTTCCTTTTGTCCCTTGTTTTCTTGTTTACAGGCAGCATTTAGTAAAGAACATGTAGGTCATTTACTGCTAGCGATACGATTCGGAAGCTAATACTTGTTTACTTGTGACGCAGTACGGTAGGTTTTTGCTATACTGTGATTTACAGTTAACTAGCGAAGAATGCGAGACCAGTAAATAAAAGAATAAATCTTACCTCAATATAAACACATAATTGTCTAACGCAAGCAAAAAAAAATACTGCTAAACGCAAGGCTCGAACCTTGAGCCCCAAATGCTAAAGTCGCACAGATAGGACCAGAGTGACACCGACGTGAATACTTATTTGCCTTGGGAGGGAATAATCCGGTGACACAGACCGATAGGTTCCACCGCTGCACATGCAGTGAGGTACACCATTTGTTAACGTCACACGTTCAACATTTGTCATCCGCTTTTGAGGCATTTCCCGACATTTTCGGCCTCATTTATTTGTCTGAGCGTCATCTACGTCGCTTGGGGTTTTTTAAACGTTAATAACGATCACCCCATATAGCCTATGTCTGCTTGTATTTTTATTATAGTATCGTGTAAAATTTGAAGTACATTGGCTTTCAAAATTTTTGATTATAACTTTTACCATTCCTCTATTACAAGCATATTTATATACATTAAGAAATATATGGCCTATGTCCATCTTAAAGTTCATAAGAGTATCACATACGAGGCCTGTTCGGAAAGTAAGGTCCGATCGGTCGCAAAATGGAAACCACCGTGAAAATCAAAAATGTTTTATTTGCAACAGTTAGCTACACCTGCCAGCTACTTCTCTACATAGTTATCAGTCGCCTGTGCTTCCCGCCAATTCTTTACACTGGTCTACAGCTCGTTGTCTGTGCCACAACATTGTCTTCATAGCCAGCGGTTCATGTGAGCAGAGATGAACCTCAGGGAGAGCCAATTACGGGCTCTATTGTGGGTGATCAAACATGCAGCAGCAGAATCTTCATTGCCCCTGCAGAGTGCGGCCGAGAACTGTCATGCAGAGGAAACGCATGACAGCTATGTTACGTGGGCTGCATGAAATCAGGCGAAATCTCACACCAGGCCCTCATACTTGGCGGGAGGCATCATTGTTCCAAGCACTTTTGCGTGCTCACCCTGTGCTCAGAACTGAAAAAGCGACGTGACGCGATCGACGGACATAGTAGAGGCACTGTCCAATACATCTGTGCAAAGCGTCACCTGATTTTGACTGTGGTTTCCATTTCGCACTCCATAGGACCTTAATTTCCGAATATCCCTCGTAAAAACTTGAAGTCGATCAGACAAGAACTTTTCGAGACGTTTGCTAACAACGTTTCCTGTTTATATATTACATGTAGGCTATATTTATACATTACATGTATTGTAAAAAAATTAGCCTATGTCTGTCCAAATGTCCATTAGAGTATCGTTTAAAAATCTGAGGCTTTTCAACATTCTTGGTATCAATATTGGCTTCAAATATTAATTATATATTTTCATATTATATATATTAAAAACACATAACCTGTGACCGTCCAAATGTTGATTACAGTAAAAGCTTTTCGAGTATTTTGTAAAATTTCCTTTATATATATATATATATATATATATATATATATATATATATATATATATATTGGAAACAATGTTAAACGAAGATTTGACTTTCTATAGTGCTGAAGACAACAGACATACTTCGTCTGTTCAAAAAATTCCGTAACTTTGACCATAAATTTTTTCTGCGCTTGCCTTTTACTTATTCGGCATGGTCTCCTTCGAAATACTCTCCTCCACAATATGAAGATGGCATATTGTTAAAGGCTAACCGGCTGATGACCTTCTTCAGCGCGGATGCACACGAATTGCCGGAACTTTTACGGGGCTCGGTGGATTGTCTGCCGCGAGTAATGGGTATAATGGCAGGGGCACTGCGAATGTAGTGTGTGGACTATAAGTTGAGAATGTGGGTCTCACGGGGAGCACGCCAGAGATAAATCCCGGCAGTCGCAGTGTCCTCTGTGCTCTTGGTGTCTCAGATGGAAAGAGCGTCTGCTATGTAAGCAGGAGATCCTGAGTTCGAGTCCCAGTGGGGGCACACATTTTCGACTGTACCTGTTGGTTTATATCAACGCCTGTGAGCAGCAAATGTTATTGATTTAATTGTAATTTCATTCTAGAGAGCTGCACGCTCACCAATAGCATCTGTTGTTTCAGAAATGTCCGGAAGAACAGATACCATCTTCATATCTTATAATAGTTTACACGACGAAACTTTGTCTCGAAACCTGGCAGAAAATTCAAATAGATTCTGGTCGTACGCAAAGTATGCTAGCGGCGAAACACACAGCCGCTAAGACAGATTTACTAAACACAACCATCTGAAATTCCTTCATCAAAGAAGACAAAGTAAATATTGCAGAACTCGAATCAAGAACAGCTGCCAACACGAGTAACTTGGAAGTAGATATCTTGGGAGTAGTGATGCAACTTAAATCACTTAATAAAGCTAAGTTTTCCGGCCAGACTGAATACCAGTTAGGATCCTTTCAGAATATGCTGGTGCAATAGCTCCATACATAACAGTCACATACAACCGCTCGCTCGACGAAAGATGCGTACCCAAACACTGGAAAGTTGCATATGTCATACCAATATTCAAGAAAGGCAGTAGGAGAAATACACTAAATTCCGGGTCCATATTGTTAACGTCTTATGTAGCAGGATTTTGGAACATTTACTGTGTTCGAACAATATGAGCTACCTCGAGGAAAACGATTTATTGACAAACAAATGGTTCAAATGGCTCTGAGCACTATGGGACTTAACTTCTGAGGTCATCAGTCCCCTAGAACATAGAACTACTTAAACCTAACTAAACTAAGGACATCACACACACCCATACCCGAGGCAGGATTCGAACCTGTCGCGCGGTTCCAGACTGTAGCGCCTAGAACCGCTCGACCACCCCGGCCGGCTATTGACAAACAGCCAACAAGGATTCCGAAAATATCGTTCTTGTGAAACACAACTAGCTCTTCACTCACATGAGGTGTTGAGGGCTATCGACAAGGGATTTCAAACTGATTCTGTTTTTCTAGATTTCCAGAAGGCTTTTGACACTGTATCACACAAGCAGCTTGTAGTGAAATTGCGTTTTTATGGAATGTCGTCTCAGTTATGTGACTGGATTCGAGATTTTCTGTCAGAGAGGTCATAGTTCATAGTAACCGACGGAAAGTCATCGAGTAAAACAAAAGTGATTTCTGGCGTTCCCCGAGGTAGTGTTACAGGCCCTCTGCTGTTACTTTTCTATGTAAATCATTTAGGAGACAATCTGAGCAGCCTTCTTAGGTTGTTTGCAGATGATGCTGTCGTTTGTCGTCTAGTAAAGTCATCAGAAGATCGAAACAAATTGCAAAACGGTTTATAAGACATATCTGATTGATGTGAAAATTGGCATTTGACTCTAAATAATGTCATCCATATGAGTGCTAAAAGGAGTCCGTTAAACATCGGTTACACGATAAATCAGTCAAATCTAAAGGCCGTAAATTCAACTAAATACCTAGGAATTACAATTACGAACAACTTAAATAGGAAGGAACACACAGAAAATGTTAGGGGGGAAGGCAGACCAATGACTGCATTTTATTGGCAGGGCACTTAGAAAATGTAACAGATCTACTAAAGAGACTGCCTACACTACGCTTATCGTCTCCTTTTAGAATACCGCTGCGCGGTGTGGGATCCTTACCAGATAGGATTGACAGGGTACATCGAGAAAGTTCAAAGAAGGGCAGCTCGTTTCATATTAGTGTGAAATAGGGCAAAGAGTGTCACTGAAATTATGCAGGATTTGGGGTGGAAATCATTAAAAATAGGTGCTTTTCGTTGCGGCGGAGTCTTTCCACGAAATTTCAATCACCAACTTTCTCCTCCAAATGTGAAAATATTTTGTTGACGCCGACCTACATAGGCAGAAACGATCGTCATAACAAAATAAGGGAAATCAGAGGTCGGACGGAAAGATATTGGGGTTCGTTTTTTCCGCGCACTGTTCGAGATTGGAATAACAGAGATTTATTGTGAAGGTGGTTCGTGAACCCCCTGCCAGGCACTTAAGTGTGATTTGCAGAGTAGGGTATCCATGTAGATGTGCATGTAGAGGCCATGAGTGAATTATGGAGAAGGTGGTGTTACGGTGTGCGGGTGCTTTTCGTGATGAGTGCGTGGTCCGTTATTGCGCTTAAGAAAATGCTAAATATTGGAGTGATATGAACACATTTTCCAGCATTGTGAACCGCGGGACAGTAGAGGAGCATTTGGGAGACGATGGTTGATTGTGTCAGCGTGACAATGCATGATGGACGTTATGAATCAGTATACGTAGGCTGGGAGGCGATTGTTTGCGGACATTCCTGAAATAGACTAACCTGGCCAGAGCTCCGATGTGGACCCAGCGGAAACCCCAGGATGAGTTTCAATGTCGACTTCGCTACAGAAGCTAGCGTCCAAAATCGCTACTTTCTCTGGTCTCGGCTCTTGAGGAAGTATAGTCTTCCGTACATCCACAGATCTTCGGACACTTCATTGACAGTGTCCCTATCAGAGTTCAAGACGTTATAAAGGCGAAGGGTGGGTACGCCCGTATAGCGTCCACTAACAGTTGTCCAGATACTTTTGATGAGATAGTGTATGATCCGGTGCTACAGCGTGCTTCTCACTATGATTCTGCCATTCAGCCAATTCGTATTTTGAAAGATGAAACTACGTCGATATCTGAGATGTACTTTTTTTACTCTTTGATTAACAGTATTCTTCAATGGACATTTATAACGTTAAAATTGTGTACCTGACCTGGATCTCAACCCGGACAGCTGAGAATTACAGGGTCAAAGATATCTGGGATCGTGTCCCAGTCCGGCACACAATTTTAATTTGTTCCAGAAGTTCATCGAGTTGTAACTGTATAAAAATGTCATAAAACCAGTTGTTAAGCCGAATGTCCCGCTTTATCCTTTCTTCTATAGGTACTAGAGCTTTAACATAGTTTGAATGGTACGGAGAGAAACGAGTGACAAGTAAAACCTTGACTCGGCCCCATGGTGTATGTAATGCTACTGAAAGCGCATAGCAGGTAAAAAATGGGGATCCTGTTTTGATTCCTGGTCCGACACACAAAACTGACTTGTTACAGATGTTGAATGTCATCATCTGCACAATATATCTCTGTATATTATTATCCCGCAAAGTGATTATGCCGCTTCTGAACAGCATGTTACGACACGCTCTAATTGTAATATATGTCCAGTTCACACACTTCTAAAGAACATGATTACAGTGACGAAATTAACTGAGAGGTTGTGGAAACCTGCTAAGCACCTGCGAGTGAAACAAGCTATCACCGGCTCAGAAATATTACCCGATCACTTTCCCCACTCACACAAATTACACACCGCGTTAGTTGGCAAGCACAATAAAATCTTGATATATGTTTCGTAAAATTGGACAATTTGTCTGGTCTGACTCCAAACTTTGCCACTAGTGACATGCCGACAGAAAAAATATGTAAACGTGGAACTCAGTTCTAGACAAATGCAGTATAGTTTCTAAAGAAACTGGCGTCTGCTGTGTTGACAATATTTTCATCTAACTATGCCTCTGAGTCCATATTTTCTGAAATGAACATTAGAGACTCGCTAAGAAACTTTTTGTCAAATGATTCGAGTTTAGCTTGCATTATGCTAATACTTACAAAGTATGCAACTAATATAAATTATTTGGCATCGAATTTGCAACAGCGAAAATCACATTAATTTTTCTTGCATCTATATAAATTAAAAATAATTATTTTATGATTTCTGCATAAAAGGCCTATTTCTCGTAGAAAATAAAGATTATTAATTTGGAAATATTTAGTTTTTTTCATGAATCAGCAACGCAGAACTTCTATGCAGTATCAAAACTTAAAAAAGCATACATTCATACACTATCATAGGTAAAAACATACATAAAAGAACACAAAAAAGGGTAATGTGCGGTATCATAATTTAGTTCTACGATTAGTTTGATGCCATGGCATGGCCGTATTAAACATTTCTTTCGAAAAAATAGCACGATGTACAAAGTTCCGCCATCCCTGGCCTAGAGTGTCCCATGCTTTTTCTGTCTGTCTTAAGCCGGCGGTGCAAAGTGGACACTCCAGGTATATGATATCGTCATACACTGAGTTGACAAAATTCATGAGATAGCGATATTCATTTATACAGATGGCGGTAGTATCACGTACACAAGGTATTAAAGTGCGATACATTAGAAGAGGTGTCATTTGTACGCAAAGTGACTTCATGTGAAAAGGTTTCCGTCATGACTATGGACACATGACGGGAAGTAGCAGACTTTGAACGCGGAATGGTATTTGGAGCTACACACATGGGATATTCCACTTTGGAAATGGTTAGAGAATAATATTCGAAGATTCAAAAACTCAAGTGCGCCCCGAGAATACCAAATTTCAGGTGTTACCTCTCACCACGGACAACGCAGTTGTCGACAGCCTTCACGAAACGACGGAGAGCAATGGCGCTGGCATAGAGTTGTCAGTGCTACCAAACAAGCAACACAGCATGAAATAACCGAGGAGATGAATATGCGACGGACGAAGAACGTATCCGTGAGGACAGTGTGGCGAAATTTGGTGTTTATGGGCTCTGGCAGCAGACGACCGACGCGATTGTCTTTGCTAACAGCACGACATTGCTTGCAGCACCTCTCCTGGGTTCGTGACCATATCGGTTGAACCAGAGACGATTGGAAAACCGTGGCCTAGTCAGATGATCCCCGATTTCATTTGGTAAGGGCTGATGGTAGAGTTCGAGTGTGGTGGAGAACCCACAAAACCATAGACCCAAGCCATCAACAGGGCACTGTGCAAGTTGGTGGTGCCTCCATAATGGGACAGGCTGTATTTACGTGGAATGGATTGAGTCGTCCGCTAAAACTGAACCGATCATTGACTGGAAATGGTTATGTTCGGCTACCTGGAGACCATTTCATGTTCACATACAACGATGTCGTGTCACCGGGCCACAATTATTCGCAACTGGTTTGACGATCATGATGAATTATTCTAAGGAGCGATTTGACCACCCAAATCGCCCGACGTGAATCCCATTGAAAATTTGTGGGACACAATCGTGAGGTTAGTTAGTGCACAACATCCTGTACCGGCAACAGTTTTGCGGTCATGGACGGCTATAAAGGCGACATGGCTTTATATTTCTGCAGGGGACTCCCAACGACTTATTGAGTCCACGCCACGTCGAGTTGCTGCAATACGTCCGGCAGAGAGAGGACCGACACGATATTAGGAATATTCCCATGACTATTGTCATCTAAGTGTATTAGAAGAACTCCCTCTGTCGTCATGGATTAACATCCGTCAGATGGAGCCCAGATCCGTATGCATCGCACACCGTTGCAGGATGTTATCTATACAGACAATAGCTGCTATAGTAGCCATAGTAGCAGATGCATTGGTGCACGTGCTGCTCACTTATTGCCACCCAAGGCTAGAAGACTGACGCTGATGAATTGGTCCCGTTTCAGTGTAGTGGCAAGAAGTGTGCCACCTAGACGAACAGACATTGAGAATCACTCCTCCGGTTAAAACGCAGTTTGTCAGTGAACAGGGGACTACTAAACCGTTAATAGGTAGGTCTGAGGGGAAGATACCACATTCAGCGAGCCATGTGTCAGAGCAACAGTAAAATCAGGCATCGAATCAGCCCCTAAACTACAAGCATACGAACGACATCTATCAGAAATCAAAATAAAAGATTTTTCAAAAGAACTATCAAAACAAAGCTGGGATGACGTGTATAGGCAAACCAATGTGAATATGAAATTCTCTAAATTCTCCACATTATTTAAATTGAACTTTGGAAAGGCATTTCCAAAAGTATGCATGTCTGTATCAACATCTCACAAAAACAGACGGATAACAGCAGGTATTAAGAAGTCCTCCCAAGCACTGAAATACCTTAGTTACATGAAAAAGAGTCGCAATGATCCAGAATTCTTAAATTTCTATCATAGATACAAAAAGATCTATAGGAAGATGCTGATTGTTGCAAAAAAGTCATTTAATAACAAAATAATATACAATGCAGAGATTAAAAGCAAAGCATTCTGGGATGTTATAAAAAAGGAAACGGGGAGAGGCAAACAAACACAGAACAACATACTGCTAAGGGAGGGGATAATGTAATAAGTGATCCACAACACTTAGCAAACTATGTAAAAGAACATTTTTCAAGAATTGCAGAGAAGTTACAGCAAAAATTCCCCAAAACAAATATAACACCTGTAAATAATGTTGCACTAAATACAATGATGTTACTTCCAACCACAGAGAATGAAGTCAATAAAACTGTTCAAAAACTAAAAAATAAAAAGCCAGTAGGCTTAGATGAAGTACCAATGTGTGTACTGAAGCAATGGTTAGAGATTATACAAGGCTCCTTAACAAATATAATAAATGAACCCTTCACATCAGGGACATTTACAGAGCAGTTAAAAAAAGGCAAAGAGTTGCACCTTTGCTTGAGAAAGGTAATGCAGAAGACATAGGAAATTACCAGCCCATTTCTCTGCTGTCACCATTCTGAAAAATAATAAAAGCAATTATGAAAGATAGATTAATGAATTACCTGAATAAATGCAATATTTTAAGCGAATCACAGTTTGGTTTCCGAAGTGGCAAAAACATCTAGTTAGCCATAGTAGAATTTACAAAAGTTGTACTTGATGCTCTTGACAAAGATGGGTGTGTCACAGGCATATTTTTGGATCTTTCTGAGGCCTTTGATACAGTCGACCACAAGATTCTATTAAATAAATTAGAAGCATTAGGAATAAGAGGGGTAGCTAATGACTGGTTTCGATCATACCTAGCAGACAGGGTACAAAGAGTAGACATAACGCATACTTTAAATAGATCTAAACATTTTGTAAAACACTTACGAGAACCAAAATACATTAATATAGGGGTTCTACAAGGTATAATTTGAGGACCAATACTATTCCTGATATACACCAATGACTTCCCCAATGGTGCTACTGACTGTCAAAAAATTATCTTCGCTGATGACATCAATATTATAGTAACTGACAAAACAAAAGAACTCGTTGCAGAGAAAGCAACTGAAACTCTCAAGGAAGTTTACGATTGGTCAATAAGCAATAAAGTGACATTGAACATAAAGAAAACTAATGCCATGAATTTCGGTTTGAAGAGGGGAAAATGACAGCGTGAAATTAAATGTAGATGGTAGCTCTATAGGCTGTGTAACAAATGCAAAATTTCTAGGAATGATTATTGATTCCCAGTTGAAGTGGTGTGAACACACAGAGGTACTTGCAAACAGAATGCCATCAGCATGTTATGCCCTTAGAATCCTATCATCAATGTGTAACATGCAGCGTCTTTTAGTTACATACTATTCATATGTACACTCATGCACGAAATATGAACGCAATTTTCAAACTCCAGAAAAGAGCCATAAGATTAATAATCAAAAATAGTAGTCGAGCTCATTGTAAAGATCTGTTCAAACCACTGGGGATTTTAGCTGCTCCGTGTGAAAACATTTTCCAGTCAGTTGTACACATCAAAAATAACATTGGTAATCACTGCACAAACAGCTCTGTCCATGACCATGGAACAAGAGCTATATTCAACTTACAGTTACCAAGAAAAAATAAACATAAAACTCAAAACAGCGTTTTCTACCAAGGAATAAAACTGTACAATAAATTACCAAAAGATATTAAAGAAATTGCAAAAATACACTCATTTAAAAAGGCAGCTAAAAAGTATCTGTTACGCAATACATTTTATACATTAAAGCATTACTTAGACAAAACAGAGTTGGAGTCTGGTTAAATAAAGTTACACAAATAAATAATAATAATGATTATAAAACATCCAGTATTCCACCTAACACCTTCACATTATGTTTTTTCCCTTCTTTTTTGCCTTTTCTAAAAAAACTTACCCCCCAAGCTATGTATAGCACAATACTAACACCTCTTCCTCTTTCTGAGCTCAACATCTCATTCATTATAGAGGGATGCTGACTCACTTTTTCATGATAGCAAATGGGAAGTTGCGGTACAGAAAATGGCCCAGAGACCACCAGTGTGTGTGTGTGTGTGTGTGTGTGTGTGTGTGTGTGTAGTGAGTGAAGTGTTATGAAACAATGTGTGTGGGTAGTGTGTGCTGTGAATGGCAGTGAGATATGAGTGAACAGTGTGGCGTTACATTATGTAATAAGTTATTTGTAAAATGTATATATACCAGGAGTAAATCTAATGATTGTCCCTAACTATAAGTCTGTAAGTGTATGTGTATACGAATTAGCTTATTTTAAATTGGTCTAAACTTGTAAATACTTTGGCATGTCCAATATCCTTGTAAAAAGAAATCTACGGATAAATAAAGCTACTGCTACTACCACTACTAGATTTTTTTGAGAGTAGAAAGCTGACTGGAGACTCAAAGGCTTCCGCAAAGTCTCTAGTTATGGCAGAGTAGGTGCTGTGCTGATTGGTTGTTATCGAGGTACTAAGGCAAGAAAATATTTATGGTGCTGGGTTGTAACACACAGTTGACCTAGCTCGCGCTGCTCTTGCGTGATTTCCCACTATTGAAGTCTTCTACAGGACCGTGAAGTGTTGAACAGCCCAGGTTCAACTCTTAACTCATCCCAAGCCGATTGTGCGTAGCCTCTACTTCTAATGACCTGTCCACACGTAATGTAATCCACATATGTTCCCCGTAACATGTTGACGTTATTAATGTGTGACAGTTTGAAGCAGCACGCAGTCAGTAAGACGATACCGTAGACTTCTGATCACACGGCCTTATGCAACCACACAAAGCCTCATACCTTAATACCATATTGTTTTCCTGCCACAATATAGTCCACACATAATTACAAATATTCAGGAACTCTTAACTTAAGAACATGAGTGTAGCTACTATTTTGAGTAGAAAATCCCATTTGGAGTCAAGTATGGTACCACACTAGGTATCAACGAGCTGTAAATTAATGTTTGAGCTCCACATGATTTATCAACAAAGTTAATAGTAAAGGTGCGCTCCTCCGAATTTGGACCTGTTTCTAAGAACGTTGTATTACATGTTTGGGTTGTAAGTCGCACAACAGGGACTGAGGAGGATCAGCTAGGTACCTGAAAGAATCCTGCTTCAGCCGAAGTGTAAGAGCTGTCATCTGGAACAAAAGGCAACGACAGTCTTTTACCCTTTTGAGCTCTGGCCAACTGGAAAATTTTTGAATTTAGTCCAGCCTGGTAGTTTTTAGATTTATAAAAATTTTAAAATGTGTGTGAAATCTTATGGGACTTAACTGCTGAGGTCATCAGTCCCTAAGCTTACACACTACTTAACCTAAATTATCCTAACGACAAACACACACACCCATGCCCGAGGGAGGACTCGAACCTCCGCCGGGACCAGCCGCACAGCCCATGACTGCAGCGCCCTAGACCGCTCGGTAAATCCCGCGCGGCTTAGAATTATACATCGGCGCTTTCTCTACTCTGATAACGAAATTCCATTGACAGAATCTCTTCACACCAATACATTTAAGAATCTGATAATTGTTATATTGACGACTTCGTTCTAGCAGGACTTGGCCATCTCATGCACAGTGGTTACTGTGTCATTTTCTGCAGCCGGCCGAAGTGGCCGTGCGGTTAAAGGCGCTGCAGTCTGGAACCGCAAGACCGCTACGGTCACAGGTTCGAATCCTGCCTCGGGCATGGATGTTTGTGATGTCCTTAGGTTGGTTAGGTTTAACTAGTTCTAAGTTCTAGGGGACTAATGACCTCAGCAGTTGAGTCCCAAAGTGCTCAGAGCCTTTTGAACCACCATGTCATTTTCTGCAAATTACGTTGATGACGCAGGCCTCAAACAGACCTTTACTGGATGCTCCACATGCGTGGGTGTTACACATCTGCAGTTCCAAATTATAATACGCTGTTTTTTTAGGTCAATGACTTCTGCTTCAAATGGCTCAAATGGCTCTGAGCACTATGGGATTTAATATCTTAGGTCATCAGTCCCCTAGAACTTAGAACTACTTAAACTTAACTAACCCAAGGACATCACACACGTCCATGCCCGAGGCAGGATTCGAACCTGCGACCGTAGCGGTCGCGCGGTTCCAAATGACTTCTGCGTTTGGCTGTATCGTATTCTGGCAGTCGCCTTCGGGGAAAGAATCTGCAGACGTTTTCTATATACGGGGAAGTACAGTGCAGCAGGAAATAATGCGTTGCGCAATGGGCATTGTGACCTTGAGTGAAACTCACGAGAGGAAGGACTTCAAAGACGGCAGTTGCCTAAAGAAAGTTACTCTCGATAACAATCTCTGGCAAATCAAATTGTCTAAGAAGAAATTCGTAGATGATGGCTGTGAGCACAGTTTTATGTCTGACAGCGCTAAAGGATGTATGCAGCCATGCGCATCCATTACAGTTGTTTACCTCGTAATACGTGAGATGTTACATAACAGCTAGATGAACATTTCTATACAACCCAGTGAAAGACTGCATTTTTTTGTGTCAATACTAATTTCCCAACAATCTCCATGGCGTATCTCCATCTGATGGCTATGAACATGGAACATTTGCAAAATACCTGCCGGCCTGGGTGGCCGAGCGGTTCTAGGTGCTACAGTCTGGAACCGCGCGGCCGCTACGGTCGCAGGTTCGAATCCTGCCTCTGGCATGGATGTGTGTGGTGTCCTTAGGTTAGTTAGGTTTAAGTAGTTCTAAGTTCTAAGGGACTGATGACCTCAGACGTTAACTCCCATAGTGCTCAGAGCCACTTGAACCACTTGCAAAATACCCAAGTGTGGCAGCCACAGCACGTTCATTGTACTCAAAACAATTATCAATAACTACATCTACATCCATTCTCTATAAGCCTCTGAGAAGTGCATGGCAAAGGGCACATTCCATTGTACCGCTTCTTTCTGTTCCATTAACGTATGGAGCGCGGGGAGAATGATGGTTTAAATGACTGTGAGTGACGTATTTAGTCTTACTCACGAACCTTACGGGTTGTAGTGTATTTCCATATTTATCATTTCAAAATCGTTGGCCGGCCGGTGTGGCCGCGCGATTCTAGGCACTTCAGTCTGGAACCGCGCGACCGCTACGGTCGCAGGTTCGAATCCTGCCTCGGACATGGATGTGTGTGATGTCCTTAGGTTAGTTAGGTTTCACAATAGTTATAAGTGCCCCCTCCCCCCCCATGAACCATGGACCTTGCCGTTGGTGGGGAGGCTTGAGTGCCTCAACGACACAGATAGCCGTACCGTACGTACAACCACTACGGAGGGGTATCTGTTGAGAGGCCAGACAAACGTCTGGTTCCTGAAGAGGGGCAGCAGCCTTTTCAGTAGTTGCAGGGGCAACGGTCTGGATGATTGACTGATCTGGCCCTGTAACACTAACAAAAACGGCCTTGCTGTTGTGGTACTGCGAACTGCTGAAAGCAAGAGGAACCTACGGCCGCAATTTTTCCCGAGGGCATGCAGCTTTACTGTATGATTAAATGATGCTGGCGTCCTCTTGGGAAAAATATTCCGGAGGTAAAATAGTCTCCCATTCGGATCTCCGGGCGGGGACTACTCAGGAGGACGTCGTTATCAGTAGAAAGAAAACTGGCGTTCTACGGATCGGAGCGTCGAATGTCAGCTCCCTTAATCGGGCAGGTGAGTTAGGAAAATTTAAAAAGGGAAATGGATAGGTTAAAGTTAGATATAGTGGGAATTAGTGAAGTTCGGTGGCAGGAGGAACAAGAATTTTGGTCAGGTGAATACAGGGCTATAAACACAAAATCAAATAGGGGTAATGCAGGAGTAGGTTTAATAATGAATAAAAAAATAGGAGTGCGGATAAGCTACTACAAACAGCTTAGTGAACGCATTATTGTGGCCAGGATAGACACGAAGTCCACGCCTACTACAGTAGTACAAGTTTATATGCCAACTAGCTCTGCAGATGATGAAGAAATTGATGAAATGTATGATGAGATAAAAGCAATTATTCAGGTAGTGAAGAGAGACGAAAATTTAATAGTCATGGGTGACTGGAATTCGACAGTAGGAAAAGGAAGAGAAGGAAACACAGTAGGTGAATATGGATTGGGGCTAAGAAATGAAAGAGGAAGCCGCCTGGTAGGATTTTGCACTAAGCATAACTTAATAATAGCTAACACTTGGTTCAAGAATCATAAAAGAAGGTTGTATACATGGAAGAACCCTGGAGATACTAGAAGGTTTCAGATAGATTGTATAATGGTAAGACAGAGATTTAGGAACCAGGTTTTAAATTGTAAGACATTTCCAGGGGCAGATGTGGACTCTGACAACAATTTATTGCTTATAAACTGTAGATTAAAACTGAAGAAACTGCAAAAAGGTGGGAAATTAAAGAGATGGGACTTGGGTAAACTGAAAGAACCAGATGTTGTAGAGAGTTTCAGGGAGAGCATAAGGTAACAATTGCCAGGAATGGGGGGAAAGATATACAGTAGAAGATGAATGGGTAGCTCTGAGGGATGAAGTAGTGAACGCAGCATACGATCAAGTAGGTAAAAAGACGAGGGCTGGTAGAAACCCTAGGGTAACAGAAGAAATATTGAATTTAATTGATGAAAGGAGAAAATATAAAAATGCAGTAAATGAAGCAGACAAAAAGGAATACAAACGCCTCAAAAATGAGATCAACAGGAAGTGCAAAATGGCTAAGCAGGGATGGCTAGAGGACAAATGTAAAAATGTAGAGGCTTATCTCACTAGGGGTAAGATAGATACTGCCTACAGGAAAATTAAAGAGACCTTTGGAGAAAAGAGAACCACTTGCATGAATATCAAGAGCTCAGATGTAAACCCAATTCTAAGCAAAGAAGGGAAAGCAGAAAGGTGGAAGGAGTATATAGAGGGTCTATACTGGGGCGATTTCTTGAGGACAATATTATGGAAATGGAAGAGGATGTAGATGAAGATGAAATGGGAGATATGATACTGCGTGAAGAGTTTGACAGAGCACTGAAAGACCTAAGTCGAAACAAGGCCCCGGGAGTAGAAAACATTCCATTAAAACTACTGACAGCCTTGGGAGAGCCATTCCTGACAAAACTTTACCATCTGGTGAGCAAGATGTACGAGACAGGCGAAATTCCATCAGACTTCAAGATGAATATAATAATTCCAATCCCAAAGAAAGCAGGTGTTGACAGATGTGAAAATTACCGAACTATCAGTTTAATAAGTCACAGCTGCAAAATACTAACGCGAGTTCTTTACAGACGAATGGAAAAACTGGTAGAAGCCAACCTTGGGGATGATCAGTTTGGATTCCGTAGAAATGTTGGAACACGTGAGGCAATACTGACCCTACGACTTATCTTAGAAGAAAGAATAAGGAAAGGCAAAACTACGTTTGTAGACTTAGAGAAACTTGTAGACTTAGAGAAAGCTTTTGACAATGTTGACTGGAATACTCTCTTTCAAATTCTGAAGGTGGCAGGGGTAAAATACAGGGAGCGAAAGGCTATTTACAACTTGTACAGAAAGCAGATGGCAGTTATAAGAGTCGATGGACATGAAAGGGAAGCAGTGGTTGGGAAGGGAGTGAGACAGGGTTGTGACCTCTCCCC
Organism: Schistocerca piceifrons; assembly: GCF_021461385.2. Taxonomy (NCBI): domain Eukaryota; kingdom Metazoa; phylum Arthropoda; class Insecta; order Orthoptera; family Acrididae; genus Schistocerca; species Schistocerca piceifrons. The sequence continues at coordinate 416,209,178 of NC_060149.1, read as the reverse complement.
GATGCTATTCAATCTGTATATTGAGCAAGCAGTAAAGGAAACAAAAGAAAAGTTCGGAGCAGGTATTAAAATCCATGGAGAAGAAATAAAAACTTTGAGGTTCGCCGATGACATTGTAATTCTGTCAGAGACAGCAAAGGACTTGGAAGAGCAGTTGAACGGAATGGACAGTGTCTTGAAAGGAGGGTATAAGATGAACAGCAACAAAAGCAAAACGAGGATAATGGAATTTAGTCTAATTAAGTCGGGTGATGCTGAGGGAATTAGATTAGGAAATGAGACACTTAGAGTAGTAAAGGAGTTTTGCTATTTGGGGAGCAAAATAACTGATGATGGTCAAAATAGAGAGGATATAAAATGTAGACTGGCAATGGCAAGGAAAGCGTTTCTGAATAAGAGAAATTTTTTAACATCGAGTATAGATTTAAGTGTCAGGAAGTCGTTTCTGAAAGTATTTGTATGGAGTGTAGCCATGTATGGAAGTGAAACATGGACGATAAATAGTTTAGACAAGAAGAGAATAGAAGCTTTCGAAATGTGGTGCTACAGAAAAATGCTGAAGATTAGATGGGTAGATCACATAACTAATGAAGAGGTATTGAATAGAATTGGGGAGAAGAGGAGTTTGTGGCACAACTTGACTAGAAGAAGGAATCGGTTGGTAGGACATGTTCTGAGGCATCAAGGGATCACCAATTTAGCACTGGAGAGCAGCGTGGAGGATAAAAATCGTAGAGGGAGACCAAGGGATGAATACACTAAGCAGATTCAGAAGGATGTAGGCTGCAGTAGGTACTGAGAGATGAAGCAGCTTGCACAGGATAGAGTAGCATGGAGAGCTGCATCAAACCAGTCTCAGGACTGAAGACCACAACAACAACAACAACAGTTATGAGTTCTAGGGGACTGATGATCTCAGATGTTAAGTCCCACAGCGGTCATAGCATTTGAACCATTTACTTGAAACTTTCTCTGGATGGCTTGCGTCATCTTCAACTGTCTGCCAGTTCAATTTCTTCAGTATGTCTGTGACATTCTCCCAAGGGTCAAACAGACCTGCGGCCATTAGTATTGCCATTCTCTGCATACGTTTAGTCACTCTGAAATCTTATGAGGATCCGACAGAATATTTGTGCAGCTTTTTTCACACAGTATTTCATTATAGATAACTCCATCATCATTGTCTGCAAGCTCATTAACGTACGACGCGAACAGCAAGGACCACAAAAATACTTCCCTGGAGCACAACCGAAGTTACTTCCGCATCTCTTGAAGACTCTCAATCCAAGATAACAAGCTTCATGCTCTCAACCAAGAAATCCTCAGTCCAATCGAAAATCTCGCTTGGTACCCCATACGACAGTTCTTTCAATAAAAAGTGTCGTTGTGGTACTGAATCAAATGCTTTTCTGGAGTCGAGAAATGCTGAAAAATTCTTTACATGTGAGACAAGGGGGAAGTACTAGGGTGCAACATCAAGTGAATAGATGGAATATTCCAACAATTCGTACCTCACTTCTGTCTGTTTCCGCATTGGTAAACATCTTTGTGGGCAATTGTTTTTACATCTGCACCTGACTGTATACTCCACAAGCCACCGTACGGTGCGTGGCGGAGGGTATCCTATATCACTACTAGTCATTTTCTTTCCTGTTCCACTCGCAAATGCCGGCCGGGGTGGCCGAGCGGTTCTAGACGCCACCGTCTGGAACCGCGCGACCGCTACGGTCGCAGGTTCGAATCCTGCCTCGGGCATGGATGTGTGTGATGTCCTTAGGTTAGTAAGGTTTAAGTAGTTCTAAGTTCTAGGGGACTGATGACCTCAGAAGTTAAGTCCCATAGTGCTCAGAGACATTTGAATTTGAACCACTCCCAAGTACAACGAGGGAAAGAAGGACTACGTACATGCCTCCGTGTGAGTCCTAATTTCTGTTATCACATCTTCGTAGTCCTTACCCGAAATGTAGGTTGGCGCCAGCCGAATCTATCTGCAGTCAACTTCAAATGCCGGTTCTTTAATTTTGCTCAGTAGCGTTCCTCGAATAGAACGTCGCCTTCCCTTTAGGAATTTCCATTTGAGTTCCCAAAGCATCTCAATAATTCTTATGTGTTGTTCGAATCTACCAGTAACAGATTTAGCAGCCCGCGTCTGAATTGTTTCGTTGTCTTCCTTTAATCGGACCTGATACGGATCACAAACACCCGAGCACTAATCAAGAAAGAGACGCACTACATTTAGAGCTAGCTGCCATCCATCACACGAACTAGAAAATTGTCTAACTCATCTTGTATCTTGTCACTCAACGACCAAACGTTCCGGTACACCACATCATCATCAGCAAACAGCCGCAGATTGTTGCTCACCCCGTTTCAGATGCAACATGGATTTTTGTTTTTTGTTTTACTGTCTGTACTTCTTCTCATACATTCGTCTATTTTCGAGCTGTTCAAGAATACTTAAGAAATATTTAAGGATCTATACACATTTTATATCCTAGAGAAAACTTATCTCGTATTTTTCAACACATTAAAACTTCGCTTTTTTGGCACCGAGGCTACAGCCCTTCCAACCTCTGTTTTCTAGTCAGTTCTGTGAAGAGTTGTGGACGTCCAACCGTTTAGCACCTAGGTGTAGTTTCACTGTCCTGCTACCTCTTCCCGTAGATGCTCACGACAGTAGCACGTGAACATTCGACCAGCTTCGCCGTTTTCCAGAGACTCGTTCACAGCTCTGCGTAATAATAATCTGCCGTCGTTTGCCAAAGTCGCTTATCTCAATGGATTTCCCCATTAGCACCCCATATCTTCGCTAGGGCGATCCCTCATCCGTGCCTGTTCCGCTTACATACTTTTTCTACCGCATCAGCCGAAAAGCCACCAGTCGACATACAACGTCGCGGTGGGCAGTGGTCTTAATGCTTCGGCTCATCAGTGTAAATTCAGTTCATAAACAGAGCAAGATCCACCAGAAGCTGATCGTAGCCATGTGTGCCAGACTGCTAACATTTGACAAGAAAACCTAAGCAACTGCAAAACTCAAATGTAACACGCAAAGTCGTAAAGAAAAAGTATACATTACCTTGTGTTGCTGAGCAGACAAATAAGAGGAGCGATATACGCATGTTGCTCTCACGTCCTCTATACGAACTTACTACTGCACTTACGCATAGCTCTCTTTCTTCTTTTTAGTGCATCTTATTGTAGCGAAGCTCATTATCACTTCTTACCAGTGTCACGCCTTCTAAACACAGCAGTGATAAAACAAAATACATCAGACAACAGTCTGGCCATTACATAAAATTTCTCATGACTACTTTCTGGCCAACACGGTCTGCATGCTCGCAACGACAACAACAAACACACTCCACCGGACTTCTACCCTCTGACTGCTCCTTCCTCCTTTCGAAAGCTAGTCTGTCCAAGTAATGCGACCACGCCCTCAATGTTCATTGGCAGAGCCAAACTCCCTCAGTAGTTCACGGGCAAGGACTAAGTGTAGCCGATGTAGCAGAGAAAATGCGGTATTAGGTCATTGTGTTACTGGTACAAAAGCAAAAGTGCGTGCCGTCAATACACATATAAATACACTGAAGAGCCAAAGAAATTGGTACACCTGCCTAATATCGTGTAGGTTCCCCACAGGTACGCAGAAGTGCCATGGACTCGACTAATGTCTGAGATGGAGATGGAGGGAACTGACACCATGAATCCTGCAGGGCTGTCCATAAATCCGTAAGAGTACGAGGAAGTGGTGATCTCTTCTGAACAGCACTTTGCAAGGCATCCCAGATATACTCAATAATGTTATGTCGGGGGAGTTTGGTGGCCGGCGGAAGTGTTTAAACTCAGGAGAGTGTTCTTGGAGCAGTTCTGGACTTGTGGGGTGTTGCATTGTCCTGCTGTAATTGCCCAAGTCCGTCGGAATGCACAATGGGCATGAACGGATGCAGGTGATCAGACAGGATGCCTATGTACATGTCACCTGTGAGAGTCGTAGCTAGACGAATCAGGAGTCTCATATCACTCCAACTGCACACACCTGCGAGCTAACATCCCAAAGATGTTCGGGCTCACATGCGGTTCCTTTTCGTCGAAATGTCTTGGCTCAAACTCGTGTAGGGGGTTGAACCGCGCGTGTCGCATTACACGCCCTAAATTAGACACTTGCGACCCTTTGGTTAAATTGTCTGGCTGATGGCAAGTTTGCGAAATACAAAATTAACATAACGTGTAATAGCAGTAATAATAATATCGGGAACTAAATTAACGACCCATAAATGATGAAGGCCACACAGTTGCGATTTAGTTAGAATGATGTTTATTCAGAAAGCAAACTATAGCGAAAGTGGTCGTATTTAGAGTTACTGTTACACTCGAGTGCATATCCATTTGACACAGTTCGATCATTCACAATCTCATCGCGAAATACAAGATATTTACGCAAAAAGTTAGAGTTCACACCAGGCGCGTAGCTGCTCGCCGCTCAGAGACTAAGTCCCGCGATACCACACAACGCGAAATTTTCTAAGTTGTTTCACCTCCTAGCTGCCTAAAGACCGACCGACAATGGACATGAACGGATGCAGGTGATCAGACAGGATGCCTATGTACATGTCACCTGTCAGAGTCGTATCTAGACGAATCAAGAGTCTCATATCACTCCAGCTGCACACACCTGCGAGCTAACATCCCAAAGATATGTGTGTGTGTATGTGTGTGTGTGTGTGTGTGTGTGTGTGTGTGTGTGTGTGTGTGAAATAATATTTATTTTAGTATGATTCTTTTTTTGTGGCTGCATGTGTGGGAGGGACGATTTTATCTTGTCACTCCTTTTATTAAATGTAGTAGGGAGCCTGTGCCGATGGGTGTTTGCTCGTTTATCACATGTTTGTTTTCAGCGATGGCTTTCTAAATGTGGAAGTTTTCTTGCATTTGTATAAGGTATTTGTCATGGTTGTTTATTCTATATATTACTACATGATAGCAAAAACCAGCCACCAGACCTGTTTATAACCTATAGGTACATTGCTCCAAAAGGTAAACTAAATAGTAAAAATACGCATATATTCCAGGTCACTGAAGATGCCTTGCAAGAATAAAGGCGAAACGAGTATGGCACGAAAATTGTGCTTCATTCAGTTGTAGTCAGACGGTCCTTAAAGTAAAAAGTACCAATATAACGGATCATGTGTAATTTGGTCATTAAAAGTGACAGCTTTGAAGCTGGTGGATGGTCATTGGTGCATGTACAAGTGCTTCAATATGCCTCCACAATACATCCCACACATGCTCAATGGGATTTAGCTCAGGGGAACGGCCAAGCTAGTCAATTCGCCGAATGGAGCTCCTCCTACTGGAGCACCAAAGCTAGCGTGTTCGATAGAGCAACTGCGCTGGAGGTGGAGCGGAACGCCCTACCACAACTCCTAATCCAACCTTGTGGCCAGCGATACAGATAGCCGTACCGTAGGTGCAACCACAACGGAGGGATATCTGTTGAGAGGCCAGACAAACGTGTGGTTCCTGAAGAGGGGCAGCAGCCTTTTCAGTAGTTGCAGGGGCAACAGTCTGGATGATTGACTGATCTGGCCTTGTAACACTAACCAAAACGGCCTTGCTGTGCTGGTACTGCGAACGGCTGAATGTAAGGGGAAACTACAGCCGTAATTTTTCCCGAGGGCATGCAGCTTTACTGTGAAAGCTGCATCAGACCAGTCTCAGGACTGAAGACCACAACAACAACAAATGTGTGATTTCCGTTCGTCTTATTGCATATTTCCTTCAATTACCTTCTGTACTATACTGTATTAGTTCTTTGAATCTATGACCGAACTTTCAAAGAGCAATATTATTTGGCAATGAAACATAATGCAAAAGTTACTTTCGTTATTAGGACTGGCACACCAGTTTCGTATTGGTAATTTTGGAGCTTCGAGGAAATATTTCTATGCTATGATGTTTCTGACGTTGAAGTATGCTAAACTAACTCACTGATTGTGGTTTAGAAATGTACTTAACATTCTGCAGGAACTACTACGTTTGTCCTCTTTTCTTTTAAAGCCTAATATTTGTACGCTTAAATAAGATATCGTAATTCTGTGACACATTTTCCATACTCTTGGATATTTATAAATGTTCCGGTATTTATTAATTTTCTGGTGTATTGGTCATAAATCCTAGCGAAATGCAGACTGTATTTTATATGGTGGCACTTATATGGTGGCCTACAGATTAACGTGGACTCCGAACCACGGTTTATCTTGACACTTTGGACAATAGCAGATCCTTGCCAGACGTAAAAGCAACAATTGTTGACACAAAATCTTGAATGGTAAAAAGCACTGAATTTGAACTATTCTCGGGTATCCGACCGGGTAGCGTCGTAATTTCTCCACAATATTTCGGCAGACGTACACGCTGCCATCTTCAGGTGGTTCCTGACGAATGCTGTGCTGTTCCTCTCGGCGCCCTATATATACTACCCCCTCCACCGTTCCTCTTCTGGAGTCTTCGGTGAGGCCGGCGCGACGGGTACTGGAAGTGGTGTGGGTAGCGGCGCCTGGGTCTGAACTGGGGTCTGCAGTCTCCCTGCTACCGCCGTCGGGGGCGGTCCTCGATCTCTGGGACCGCATTTTTCTCTCCAGGCTGAGTGCAGGGTTCCAAGCGTGACTAAGTTCGAGGCCGCTGTCTTAATTAATTAGATCGTCCTGTAGTCGGATTTCGATGGTCTCTTTAGTAACGCATTCCCAGAAGTAGGAGGATTGATGGAGTATTTTTGTTTTTTGATAGTCCATAGTATGGACAGTCTTTATACAATGGTCAGCCATGGCTGATTTAGTGGCCTGGCGTAATTCGGTACGGCGCTTGTGTTCGCCGCGACTCTCTTCTACAGTGCGGACTGTCTCCCCAATGTATGATTTTCGGCACTGACAGGGAATTTGATAAACGCCTGGTTTTCGAAGGCCTAGGTCATCTTTCACTGAATCCAGTAGAATCAAGGTTTTTGCAGGGGGTCGGAATACACATTTCACATTGTGTTTCCCCAGGATTCTATCGATTTTTCTTGAGGTTTTTCCGACAAACGGAATGCACGCCAATGACTTGTGTTCTTCTGTTTCTTCTTCTTGTTCTCTTGGCGCAGTCTAGTACTGAACACCCAAACTTCGAATCTCTAGGCCGAAACTTATCCACCTAGCCAACGAGCCAAGTTTTCTGAAATGTCAATATGTAAGCCTTTCTTTTACAGTTTAACAACTATATGAATCTTGTTTCAGGGGGACATGGCACTTTCGTGGGTTTCTTGAACACCTTCGTACATGTCATAATGTACACTTACTACCTGATGACTATTGTCAACCCTGAGTACAAGAAGTCAATTTGGTGGAAGAAACATATCACTCAGCTACAAATGGTAAGACAATTTGAAATTGCACATTTTTTGTAAAATCATTCTACATTTAAGTAATAGCAATGAACGTTCCTAACATGACTGATCATTCTGTACTTATTTCGCAAATTGTACAGCATTTTTGTATCTTTGAATGGCTATAAAACATATCTACCATCTTCATCCTTCTAAATATGCGTATTATTAATCCACCTAATAGAATCGAAATTACAGATCCAGTGATTCATGTTCGCGATCTTTTTCCTATGTCTTTCAGTCACTGGGAATTTATAGCCTGCACAGTCCTATAAACGTACTCTGAAGGGGGAATCAGTAGTAACAAAGTAACGCCCTCGCCACTGGACGTGGCGCGAATGAGAATAACTAGTGGAGAGACTGTTCGGTACTAGGAACACCCTAAGGAATCGGAATATACATTTCTGTACTACTTGAGTGGGAAGTTTCTGTTCCGTGGATTAAGGACATTCTCGTTCGTCACATTGGCAGCAGTATTCAGTCCTCCCTCCAAGATGAGTTTTAGACTGCGTGTGAGATCGCTCTCTAAGTTTTCATCTATTTTTAGTTTTCAGATATATATTTTAACTGTTTTTGTGATAATATTTACTATATAAGTGACTTATTAGTGGTTTCTTCATTCACCTCTGCATTTCGTGTGTTGTGGCCTGATATTTGTGAGTGTTTCGTATCGAGCAACTTAACCTCTTACCCGTGTTTACATTCCGCGCTGACCAGTTGCAGCTGTAGCGGCGCATCGAAAGCTAAGTACTAATTAATTGTTTGTGTATAGTATTTTATTTAGGAACTTTAGTGGTCTTCAACCGGTGTTCTTGGTGTTTTCCGGTGAAATAACTTCAGAAGAAATTTTTGCGAACTGCTTTCAGTTTCGTTACTGTCATTAGACGTTTGATTTTCTTTCTGTGTTAGTATTTTGTTATATTCTCATTTGTTGTTGATTAATACTTTCAATAATAGTAGTTACTTCCCTTGTAGAGCAAGTTTGTGATAATTGTAGTCAGTTTTTAACATCTTCTTATTGTAGTAGCGGAACTTAGATAAAGTTGTTTTCTTGTTTCAATAATTGTAAAATTTTACCATGAGTGAGAAGTGTGGGCTTTGCCGTAGGTTTGTGAGTAGTGGATTGCGGTGTGAGACTTGTTCGAAGTATTTTCACTGGGGGGAATGCAGTGGGGAAGCCAGTGGGCATTCTGGTGAGATCCTCTCCTGGAACTGCAGGTTATGTAGCAAGAGTAAGTTGATAGAGGAGCAGGAGCGTAAGATCTGTGCCCTTCAGGTGCAGTTGAAAAACGCACAGGAGGAGCTAGATAGGATGAGGAGGGAGAAGGGGGTTGGGGAATGGGAGCTGGCTGTTGGCAAGAGATCTGCTAGGAGAAGGAGATTTTCAGATAGTTTTTCTATTGGTGTTTGTAATAGATATGACCAACTGTCAGAGTCTAGTGGAGAGGAATCTCTAGTAGCTGTAGATGTAGGAAGTATGCAGCAGACCTCAGCAGTTACGGTGGCTAGGACAGTTGCAAAGTCTAAGAGAAAGAAGAAGGTTCTGCTGTTAGGTAGTTCTCATGGTAGAGGTGTAGGCCAGCAGTTGCAGGAAGTTTTGGGGAGTGAGTACCAGGTCACCAGCATTGTGAAGCCTAATGCAGGATTGGCTCAGGTGACTTTTAACATAGGGGGGTTATGTAGGGATTTTACTAAAGAGGATCAGGTAGTGATTGTGGGTGGGGCTGGTAATAGTATTGATAGGGATGGGAAGTATGACATAGATGGTGACCTGGAAAAGATAGCCACTCAGACTGGCAACACGAATGTGCATTTCGTGGAACTGTTTCAGCGTCACGATCGGCCTCATCTTAATATAGCCGTCAGGCGTAATAACATGAGACTTGGGGGTGCGCTGATGACAGAAGGCATGAGTCACATTTCAGTGGTGTCGGTGGAGTCTATCAGTAGGACGGGTTTCACTAGACATGGCCTGCACCTCAACAGGTATGGGAAGGGGAGGTTGGCAAAACTTATAGGTGACAGCATAGGTGGGGGTGGTGGGATCACTCATGGGAAAATTCCGGTAGTTGTGGGTGTTAGAGCTGTACCTTTTTTAGATTGAAGTCAGCTGATAGGTATTTCTGCTTAAGGGAAGTCTCTCTAACAAAGAAACCACTTTCTACAAAGCTTGGGTATCCGATTAATGAGGGAATTAGTATATTTCATCAAAATATACAAGGTATTCGAGATAAAGTTAGTGAACTGCTTATAGATGTTGACTCTGAAATTATTGGTATATCTGAACACTTCTTAAATAAGGAGATAATTCAGAGGCTTCCTTTACCAGGATACAGGTTGGCTGGCAGCTTTTCTAGGAGCTCTTTGCGGTGTGGGGGAGTAGCCATGTATGTGAGAAACGGTATCCCATTTGAGTCAATTGATGTTTCAAAGTACTGCACTGAAAAGGTGTTTGAATGTTGTGCAGGTGTGGTTAAATTTAGTGGAGCTAAACTTCTTACTGTTGTTATTTATAGATCCCCAGACTCCGATTTCACAACATTTTTGCTAAAGCTAGAGGAGGTTCTTGGTTCACTTTATAGGAAATACAAAAAGTTAGTTATATGTGGTGACTTCAATATTAATTGTATAAGTGACTGTGCAAGGAAAAGGATGCTGGTAGACCTCCTTAATTCATATAATCTTATGCAAACCGTATTCTTTCCAACGAGAGTGCAAGGGAACAGTAGAACAACCATAGACAATATTTTTGTTCATTCGTCATTATTAGAAGGGCATTCTGTTAGCAAAAAGGTGAATGGCCTTTCAGATCATGATGCACAAATTTTAAGTCTAAAAGATTTTTGTGCTTCAACACATGTTAAATATAGTTACCAACTTTTTAGGAAAGCTGATCCAGTTGCTGTACAGACTTTTGTAAACCTTATCAAGGAACAAGATTGGCAAGATGTTTATAGTGCTGATACAGTAGACGATAAATATAATGCTTTCCTCAAGACTTTTCTCGTGCTCTTTGAAAGTTGCTTTCCGTTAGAACGTTTAAAACAGGGTACTAGCACAAACAGGCAGCCTGGGTGGCTGACTAAAGGGATAAGAATATCTTGTAGAACAAAGTGGCAATTATATCAAAACGTTAGAAACAGTCAAAATCTAAATGCAGCAGCCCATTACAAACAGTATTGTAAGGTGCTTAAAAAAGTTATTAGGAAGGCAAAAAGTATGTGGTATGCAGATAGAATAGCTAAGTCTCAGGATAAAATTAAAACCATATGGTCAGTCGTAAAGGAAGTGGCTGGTCTGCAGAGACAGGTCGAGGATATAGAATCAGTGCGTAGTGGGGATGTCCGTGTTGCTGATAAGTCGCATATATGTACAGTACTTAATAATCACTTTCTGAATATAGCAGGTGAACTAAATAGAAACCTAGTCCCAACAGGGAATCATATAGCGCTCTTAGAAAAAAGTGTTCCGAGACTGTTACCTGAAATGCTCCTCCATGATGCTGACAAGAGGGAGATTGAGTTAATAATTAAATCACTAAAGACCAAGAACTCTCATGGATATGACGGGGTATCTAGCAGAATACTGAAGTATTGTTCCACGTATATTAGCTCAGTACTTAGCCATATCTGTAACTTTTCCTTTAGCAGTGGTCGGTTTCCTGACCGATTAAAGTACTCGGTAGTGAAGCCACTTTATAAAAAGGGAGACAGGGATAATGTTGACAATTATAGACCTATTTCTATGCCATCGGTGTTTGCTAAAGTTATCGAGAGGCTTGTATATACAAGGTTACTGCAGCATTTAAATTCACATAATTTGCTGTCAAATGTACAGTTTGGTTTTAGAAATGGCTTAACAACTGAAAATGCTATATTCTCTTTTCTCTGTGAGGTTTTGGACGGATTAAATAAAAGGTTGAGAACGTTAGGTGTTTTCTTTGATTTAACGAAGGCTTTTGACTGTGTTGACCACAAAATATTACTGCAGAAGTTGGAACATTATGGAGTAAGGGGAGTAGCTTACAATTGGTTCGCCTCCTACTTTAAGAACAGAAAGCAGAAGGTAATCCTCCGCAATATTGAGAGTGGTAATGATGTTCAGTCCCAATGGGGCACTGTTAAATGGGGCGTTCCCCAAGGGTCGGTGCTGGGGCCACTGCTGTTCCTTATTTATGTAAATGATATGCCTTCTAGTATTACAGGTGATTCAAAAATATTTCTGTTTGCTGATGACACCACCTTGGTAGTGAAGGATCTTGTGTGTAATATTGAAACATTATCAAATAATGTAGTTCATGAAGTAAGTTCGTGGCTTGTGGAAAATAATTTGATGCTAAATCACAGTAAGACTCAGTTTTTACAGTTTCTAACCCACAATTCAACAAGAACTGACATTTTAATCAGACAGAATGGGCATGTTATAAGCGAGACGGAACAGTTCAAGTTCCTAGGCGTACGGATAGATAGTAAGCTGTTGTGGAAAGCCCATGTTCAGGATCTTGTTCAGAAACTAAATGCCGCTTTATTTACCATTAGAACAGTATCTGAAATAAGTGACATTTCAACACGAAAAGTAGTATACTTCGCATATTTTCATACGCTTATGTCATATGGTATTATTTTTTGGGGTAATTCTTCTGATTCAAAAAGGGTATTTTTGGCTCAAAAACGGGCTGTTCGAGCTATGTATGGTGTAAGTTCGAAAACCTCTTGTCGACCCCTATTCAATAGTCTGGGAATTTTGACATTGCCCTCACAGTATGTATTTTCTTTAATGTCGTTTGTTGTTAGCAATATTAGCTTATTCCCAAGAGTTAGCAGCTTTCACTCAGTTAATACTAGGCAGAAATCAAATCTGCATGTGGAATGCACTTCCTTGACTCTTGTGCAGAAAGGAGTGCAGTATTCTGCTGCATCCATTTTCAATAAGCTACCACAAGAACTCAAAAATCTTAGCAGTAGCCCAAACACTTTTAAGTCTAAACTGAAGAGTTTCCTCATGGCTCACTCCTTCTATTCTGTCGAGGAGCTCCTGGAAGAGATAAAAAATTAAGCAAATTCCAGTGTTACATTCTTGATTTTCTTTATTTAAACTAACGACTTGTTTCATTTTATGTGTTTCTACAATCGTGTTATAATTTCATGTATTGACTCGTTCCATGACCATGGAGACTTCTCCTAAATGTGGTCCCACGGAACAATAAATAAATAAATAAATAAAAATAAAAAAGATGTGGCCGTCATGGTGGCTTATAGTTTGTCTTTTTTATTTATTTATTTATTTATTATTTTATTTCTTATTTATTTATATATATACACTCCTGGAAATTGAAATAAGAACACCGTGAATTCATTGTCCCAGGAAGGGGAAACTTTATTGACACATTCCTGGGGTCAGATACATCACATGATCACACTGACAGAACCACAGGCACATAGACACAGGCAACAGAGCATGCACAATGTCGGCACTAGTACAGTGTATATCCACCTTTCGCAGCAATGCAGGCTGCTATTCTCCCATGGAGACGATCGTAGAGATGCTGGATGTAGTCCTGTGGAACGGCTTGCCATGCCATTTCCACCTGGCGCCTCAGTTGGACCAGCGTTCGTGCTGGACGTGCAGACCGCGTGAGACGACGCTTCATCCAGTCCCAAACATGCTCAATGGGGGACAGATCCGGAGATCTTGCTGGCCAGGGTAGTTGACTTACACCTTCTAGAGCACGTTGGGTGGCACGGGATACATGCGGACATGCATTGTCCTGTTGGAACAGCAAGTTCCCTTGCCGGTCTAGGAATGGTAGAACGATGGGTTCGATGACGGTTTGGATGTACCGTGCACTATTCAGTGTCCCCTCGACGATCACCAGTGGTGTACGGCCAGTGTAGGAGATCGCTCCCCACACCATGATGCCGGGTGTTGGCCCTGTGTGCCTCGGTCGTATGCAGTCCTGATTGTGGCGCTCACCTGCACGGCGCCAAACACGCATACGACCATCATTGGCACCAAGGCAGAAGCGACTCTCATCGCTGAAGACGACACGTCTCCATTCGTCCCTCCATTCACGCCTGTCGCGACACCACTGGAGGCGGGCTGCACGATGTTGGGGCGTGAGCGGAAGACGGCCTAACGGTGTGCGGGACCGTAGCCCAGCTTCATGGAGACGGTTGCGAATGGTCCTCGCCGATACCCCAGGAGCAACAGTGTCCCTAATTTGCTGGGAAGTGGCGGTGCTGTCCCCTACGGCACTGCGTAGGATCCTACGGTCTTGGCGTTTATCCGTGTGTCGCTGCGGTCCGGTCCCAGGTCGACGGGCACGTGCACCTTCCGCCGACCACTGGCGACAACATCGATGTACTGTGGAGACCTCACGCCCCACGTGTTGAGCAATTCGGCGGTACGTCCACCCGGCCTCCCGCAAGCCCACTATACGCCCTCGCTCAAAGTCCGTCAACTGCACATACGGTTCACGTCCACGCTGTCGCGGCATGCTACCAGTGTTAAAGACTGCGATGGAGCTCCGTATGCCACGGCAAACTGGCTGACACTGACGGCGGCGGTGCACAAATGCTGCGCAGCTAGCGCCATTCGACGGCCAACACCGCGGTTCCTGGTGTGTCCGCTGTGCCGTGCGTGTGATCATTGCTTGTACAGCCCTCTCGCAGTGTCCGGAGCAAGTATGGTGGGTCTGACACACCGGTGTCAATGTGTTCTTTTTTCCATTTCCAGGAGTGTATATATATATATATATATACTTACTTACTTACTTATCGCGAATGGACCCAGAAGGATCACGCAAAGCTTTCTGACGTCGTTTCTTCCATACTTCTTTCATTCGTTCTCCATGTTTTCTTTTTCTTTCTTCTGTCCATTTTGTTCCTGGTCTCTTTAGTGCTTCCTTCTCCGACAATACAATCCACTTTTCCACCTTATTTCTAAAAGTTTTTCTATCTTTGACATCTTTAAGTTCAATATTTGCTTTTTGTAAATCTAATTTTACTTGGCTAATCCATGGTGTTGTTGATTTGACTTTTTCTATGTAAGTGAGAATTCTGTTGGTGAGTCGTGTGGGGGGAAGTCTAGTGACATGTCCATAAAATTTTAATCTTCGCCTTCTTATGTCTGCTGCCAGGTTTGATATAGTTTCTGTGGTTCTTCTTGATTGTATCCGGTATCCTTCTTCTGTTAATTTTGGACCTAAAATCTTTCTCATAATTTTGCGTTCTTCTTTTAGTATTTTTTCTAAATCACATTTTGTGTGGAGTGTGAGCGTTTCACTAGCATATAGTGCTGCTGGCTTAATTACTGCGCAGTAGTGTCTGATTTTTGTGTTCGAGGAGATGCATTTTTTATTGTATATTTCATGTGTCATACCATATGCTCTCTTCATTTTCTGTTGTCTGATCTTCTGTGCAACTTTCTCTCCTCCGGTTGGCTCCAAAATTTCACCTAGGTATTTAAAATGTTTTACTCTATTTATTTTTCCATATTTTGTGTTCAAACTGTGTATATGGAATTTCGTACAGAAAAATTATGTCTTTTGAAACGAAATTTGTAAACCTACTTTATCCGCGCATTCCTTAAGGATCTCTATTTGTTTGGTGGCGATTTCTTCATCATCTGCAAGTATGGCCAAGTCGTCCGCGAATGCTAAACAAGATATCTCCACGTTGTCTTTGGTTCTACCAAGATGGATTGGTTTCCAGTAGGATTGATTTTTTAATTCT
This sequence comes from Schistocerca piceifrons, assembly GCF_021461385.2. Classification (NCBI taxonomy): domain Eukaryota; kingdom Metazoa; phylum Arthropoda; class Insecta; order Orthoptera; family Acrididae; genus Schistocerca; species Schistocerca piceifrons. Next base: position 416,194,022 of record NC_060149.1, on the reverse strand, counting down.
TTTTCCCATTCCTTAATGACTTTATCCAGGACTATATTAAACAGAAGTGGAGATAGCCCGTCACCTTGACGTACTCCAGTTTTTATGAGAAAAGGTTCAGAGATTTCTCCCCTGAATTTAACTTTAGATACAGTGTCTGTCAGTGATTCTTTGATAAGCCTTAGTGTTTTGGAGTCAAGTCCAAGTTCCTCTAAAATGTTAAACAAAGATTGCCGGTCAATTGAGTCATAGGCTTTCTTAAAATCTACAAATGTACAAATTATGGGGGCATTTCTAATTGCTTTGTGTTTTAATATTGTCTTTAAATTAAATATTTGTTCTATGCATGAGCGACCGGGGCGGAAGCCTGCTTGATAATCACCAATTTGGCGTTCCAGCTGCTCTTGTGTTCTTTTCAGCAGGCATGTTGAGAGAATTTTGTAGGTGACTTGTAAAAGTGAGATTCCCCTGTAGTTATTGACATTTGTTCTGTCTCCTTTTTTATGTAGCGGGTGAATAAGGGCACATTTCCAATCCTCTGGTAATTTTTCTGTTTCCCATATTTTTGTTATTATTTTTGTGAGCTCTTGCAACGTCTTTGGTCCTAGGTTTTTTAATAGCTCTGCAACAATGCCATCTTCGCCAGATGTTCTATTATTTTTTAAGTTTTTAATGTGACATTTGATTTCTTCCTGTGTTGGTGGTAATGAATCCGGTTGAGCGTTGGCACTGATTTCTTTGGGAAACCTTAAACTAGGTTCTGGGCAATTTAGTAGGTTAGAAAAATATTGAGCCAATACTTGACAGTTTTCCTGGTTTGTTAGGGCTAATTTACCATCAGGTTTTCTGAAACATAAATTTTGAGGGATATATCCTCGTATTTTATCTGCGAAAGTTCTGTAGAAGTCTCTTGTATTATAGTTTTGGAAATTTTCTTCTATGGCATCCAGTTGTGCCTTTGTGTACTTCCTTTTTGCTTGCCTAATGGATTTTGAAACCTGTTTTCTAACCTCGTTAAATAAATGTAGACTTTCTTGTGATTTTTTACTGTTATATTCTTGAAATGCCTTTTTTCTCCTTTCCAATGCATTTTCACAGTCTGAATCCCACCAAGGGTGTTTGAATATCTTTTTCAAGGGAATAGTTTCCTTAGCTATTCGTGTGATTTTAGAATGAAATTCTTCCCATGTGTTTGCCTTTTCCTTCTCCCATTCTTCTTTTACTTTAGATTCTTTAATCTTCTTGGTGTCATATTTCTGTATTTCTGTTTTCTTCTGATGACTTCTTCGTGCTGTAAACTTGATTTTAATTCAAGTTAGGTAATGGTCTGAATCAATGTTTGCTCCTCTGCGTACTTGGACGTCGTAAATTTCTTTTTGTACTGGGTATGAAATCGCCACATGATCTATTTGAAACTCGCCAATTTGTTGTATAGGAGATCTCCATGTCTTTTGTTTTCTTGGACATTTTCTTAGAGATGTTGACATTATCTTCAGGTTATTCTGCTTACATAGTTCGACGAGCCTTGTACCATTTTTATTGGTAAATTTATGTGCAGGATATTTGCCTACGGTTTTTTGGTGGATATATATATATATATATATATATATATATATATATATATATATATATATATATATATATATATATATATTGAAATGTGTGAACTGCGGTTTATATCAACAATTTTCACATGGCGCGTACCTAACGAGACTAAATTAAAAAGGCGATCCCTTTTGCACGTAATATACAGAAAAACACATGCAACGTCGACTCAATATTACTGAAGAAAAATGCTCTCTTCCATTATCTTTTGTCATAGTCAGTGTATATAACACCTGTTATCGTTGAAAAGGGGAAAATCAAACATTTTATACTTGATGCACTACTAATACTTTTTGGGCCCACCTCGGTAAGAGTCACTTCGTACATAGACCAACAGCCATTCCAAGAGTACGCCTTCGATAGTTGCATCACTGTATTACAACAACCTCCAATGTACATTGATTGTTGTTGTTCAGCATTGGGTGCATGGTAACAGAGTCAGTAGCGATGTACCAACGTATTTTTGGAAACTGAGAAAGACTAAAAGAATCATCAAAGCAGAGTGAAATTTAAGGTGTTGTTAGATAGGGTGTATTATTCATATAGCTACAAATAGTAATCGACTCTACATGACTAATTCCACCACCTGACCTTTATAGAGAAGGCTGTAGAGGTGTCAAAAAAAGTGATGTGTAGTCATCAACAGTATGTAAATTGTCCGATATGAATCACCGTACCAAGCCAATGTCGAAGCTCGCCACACACGTGAAATAAAAAGTGCGAACTAGAATGACGACAAGGCCTGCATATTGAGAATTACGCATCTGTACATGTATGCTCATTTCTACATCTACATCTTCGTGATTACTCTGAAATTCACAATTAAGTGCCTGGCAGACGGTTGATCGAACCACCTTCAAGTTATTTCTCTACTGTTCCACACTCGAACAGCACGCAGGAGAAACGAACACTCAAATCTTTTTGTGTGAGCTCTGATTTCTCTTATTTTATTATGATCATCATTCTTCCCCTATGTTTCCGGACGCCAACAAAATATTTTCACATTCTGAGGAGAACATTGGTGATTAAAATTTCGTGGGAATATCCTGTTGCAACGAAAAACTCCTTGTGGAATATTTACTTCGTCTTCTTTGGTGAAGGAATTACAGTGAACCGTATTTAGTAAACCTCCTTTAGTGGCTCTGTCATCAATGTTATCGCGCAGTGAAGGTATTGATTACGTCTTTCCGCTGGTGTCCTTTATATACGACCAGAATCTCTTTGAATTTTCTGCCAGGGTTCGAGACAGAGTTTCGTTGTGGAAAGTATTAAAAGCATCTCGCATTGAAGTTTGCGCTACAGTTAGAGCTTCTGTTAAACTTCGTCAGACTTGAGGGATTTGCGCTGGCTTGTAATGGCGTGTTATAGCGCGATCTATATGGGCATCTAATGGCACTGAACTGAAGATAAAATAACTTATTCGATCTTGATCGAAAATGTGACGACTACACGGAATGGCAGACATCTCATCGATACTGAGCTATCTCCCTGCTTCTAACGACCTCTAAATAAGGAATCTAGGATAGTGTTTCATGTCCCGTCGATGCCGAGGTCATTATATACGCAGCACAAGTGCGGATCTGTTAAGGATGGGGAAAGTCAGTTGCAACTTTATTTCTGAAGACTCATTCCAGCTTTCGTGAGCGAGGGAAACCACTGAAAACCGAAAGCTCGATGCAGGATGGGAATCTGCATCCAGAACTTCTCAAATATGACTTCAGTCTCTCAAGCACAGCAATGCAACGCTCACTCTAACTAATCTCGACGTCGAAGAAATGGTAAACTCTACCTTTTTACGTGTCATACACAACAACCTGCTCCATTTCTGAGAGTATATGATGTATATCTCGTTCATTGAACGTTCCTTCCACGTAGTTATTATTTTCTGAAGTTTCGCTTCCATGTCTGATGTGTTTCTAAATTGCTAAGAGAGAGAATGTGGGGCTCATTCCCGAAAAAGTACACTACTGCTTCATTTCCCCATCCTTGTACAACTAAGCTAGCTTCTAATAATCTCGTCGAAAACAGTTATTAAACTCTGGCCTTTTTTCGCTCCCTTTTACCATGTTTTTATTTGGCTGCTTTCTTGCCAGTCTGTCTGTTTGGTAAAAATTTTGCAATTAATTTTAAACTAAGCTCCTGATAAGCTGGAGCCTTGGAATTTAGAACATATCTGAGAACAGCATGAAAATGGAATATTAATTCACTCTCTTGTCGGTCTATCCTGTAGGAGTGGAGTGTGGGTGAGAAAGTTTGGTAACAGCTGACATGCTGCAGGACCGAAGTAGTGTAGTGTCACAATGCGTTTCAGACGGTATGTGAGTGAATGGTCACAGCTGAGCAGAGAGAGGGAGGAAGAGGAGATGGACAGAGAGAAGAACAGGAGGAGAATTGCGCAATATATGACATACGCATACAAATATGAAGCCACATATAAAAAGCTAATACATAATATGGCATTAAAATGTTTAAAATCCATTGAAAAATTTCACACACACAAGACTAAAAAGTAAAAAATATTTGTGTAAATAAAAATAATTTTTTATATTACACGTTTCTAAATTAGAATAAAAAGTATAAAATAATTTCTCCCGCACAAATTACTAACCTCGCACAGATACTGCTGAAAATTTGTCCTTGTAAATTTTTAATAGCTCTGACAATATTTGCAAGATTTAGAACGAAAGACGTGGGGCTCATGCAGTACATAATTTATGGATGCTATTAAAAATTCAGAAGCAAACATTTTCATTATTATCTGTATGGTGTTAGAAATTTGTATAGGGCTAGGAAAAATCATTTTGTACTTTTTGGTTCTAATTAAAAACGTCTTATATTAAAAATTAATTTTTATTTAAATAACTATTGATGTTTGCACTGAATGAATCTCAAAGAGCCCGTGACTCCCGTGCCACGTGTGCATGCAGTACTATATGTGATGGTGCCTTGTTGCAGACGCAGTTCATGATGATCACGGTGCACGCGTCGCAGCTGTTGTTCCGGGACTGCGGGTACCCGCAGTGGGTCGGCTACATCATCGTGCCGCAGAACGCCTTTATGTTCGTCCTCTTCTACGACTTCTACCGAAAAGCTTACTGCGGCGAAAAGAAGAATGTGTGATGTGGGGACTTTGTGAAGTTATGCTGGACTTTTTGCGATGTTAGACCTCGGACACACTTTTGCAGCTGGCAATGCATCTCGCTTCCGGCACGATGATTGGGAGCGTTTCAAACTATCATTTCACAGCGTAATGAAATTTTTGTTTACTATGATTCTTGTCCCTTTTTGTTATTTTATTGAGGTTTTGTTAGTAAGGTTTTAAAGTACTTGGTAGGGAACCAGTAAATGAAGTAGAGGAAGAGATGTATTCTTCATTCCACTATGGATCAAGAAACGAACGGAACAGACCATCGCAGGGATCGAACGAAATACTGAAAAACAGAAAAAAACTTTAACCACAAAGAAAAACAGTGATATTTCATGTGTATGTAAACTACTGCGCAGAACTGCAAGAATCATAAAACAAGAAAAGTGTCACAGAAAATTTTAAGTGTGAACATTTTTGTTCAGGCCTGAAGTGACTGCTTAAGACAGGGAACACAAGTAATATCCATAACTAGCAACAAATTCGTAAATTACTTGTTTACTGGCTAAATCAATGGCAAAACTTTTGGAGTATTTCAAATAACGTGAAACAATTCCCAAATAGCGATATGGATTTATGCGAAGCAGGTGATGTAACAGCTGAACCCCTGCGGCAGGTTGCGGGTATTCTTAACATGCTACGTAATTGTAAAGAAAAGGTCAAAAATTCGCTATCAGATCTTTAAAAAGCACTTCCGTAGCATTTGGTATTGATTATGCGTAGGTGCATTCCCAACGATATTTCAGCACTCACTCGTTAAATTATAAATAAGAAAATTATTGACAACTCGTTCCGAGGCATATATTCTAAGCATCTGGTATAGCACTTTTTTCCATTTGGGGGAAAAAGTATGAGAATGGTATTATTTTATGCCTTGAAACGAATTTTTTCAATAAATAATAGTGATAACCTATGAATATTGCTTGTACCTTACAAAATTGAAGAAAATTCGTCTTGTATTACCGAAGAGGTCTTCAAAGGCAGTAATGTAACATTTTTGTTCACAAATGTGTAACAACATTTTTTTTCGAAGAGGTTACAAATTTTCGAAATAAATTATATATAAGAATACAGCATATTATTATTTAAAAATCACAATTGCTTATCTTTGAAGCGGAACACCTCTGTTTCATCCATCGAAGCTTACCCCTTGGTAGAACAAAATACGGGAATTCATGCAGTGGTTATCCATCGGCTGAGCATTGTGAAAGTTCATTATCGAATGGCAGTGACATACTGCGCATTGCTTATGGATAGTGGTACAAAGAACATAATACGCAGTCAGACTCAATGAGTTGAGAGTGGTGGCAAGATCTTGCGGACTACAGAAGTGTAGAAAATGGCAAAAATTATACAAATAAAATACTTACTTTAAATTTAGTAGATGTGGGGACGCCGTTATTTGAGATGTAGTGTTACAGTAGAATGTTGTAATTAGTCAACATAAAATACGAAGGAACGACTGAACGTCAGAAAAATCGAGAAAAATACCTAAAAAAAATGGTTCAAATGGCTCTCAGCACTATGGGGCTTAACTTCTGAGGTCATCAGTCCCCTAGAACTTAGACCTACTTAAACCTAACTAACCTAAGGACATCACACACATCCATGCCCGAGGCAGGATTCGAACCTGCGACCGTAGCGGTCGCGCGGCTCCAGACTGTAGCGCCTAGAACCGCTCGGCCACTCCGGCCGGCTACCTGAAAAATATTACCCAAAGAAAGAACAAGCAGGGTGACAATTTCCTACAGCTTTATTAGTCGGTTGATTAGGTAATGAGTTAAGAACACAAAGCGGTGGTACGTATAGATGCTCACCTTTGAGAACGATGGCTTATCCTTCCTTGTTATTGCCCAAACTGAGCCTGTGGTACGTCTCGGAAGATCCCGTCGTCGATGGGAAGTCAGAGAGTTAATCTTCCTTCCTAAGAACTGAATTCACGTTCTGTGTCTATGATACCACAGGTAGGCGTTCCACGTCGGCACATCAATAGTAAAGTAAAATAACTACTTTTATATCCGTCATCTTAGTTTTAGTTCTCAGTGGTGATCTGTACAGTAAATACCTTACTACTAGTGAATTATACGACTGCAGTGGTGAGCATGGGAAGTACACCCGATTACGATATCCAGTAGCTACGAGCAAAGTGAGCGACTTCTTAAATATTGTCTCTGTCCCCAGGCATTCCACAGCATGCGCCAAGACAGTGATACAACTGAAAAAATAATTTTTACACAAAACAAATGTTTTACTTGCCCGATAATTACGTTTTTCAGCTCGAAATATGATGTATTAACAAAAATATAAACAATATACTTAGGTATGACTGGTAGTGGTTACTATAAAACGTTTTTACTAATTTTAATTGACAGTCAAAGTCAAACAGAGCCAGTATTGCTATAGACTGAATCGATATGTATTATCAAGCATAATTTTATTTGATTACACATACTACTAGCGTCAAAGATCTGGCATGGTGATTGTAGACATGCTGTGCCATCACTGAGAACAAATATGACAAATCCAAAATAAATATACAAGTTAGGACTTGTAAACGACTGGCACTTGAACAATTTTCCTTTTACCAGTGAACTATGACAGAACATACATATAATACTGCATTTTTATAGTGGAGTATCATAAATCATCGCGGCAGGCTTCGTGCCATAACAAAGTACCAATCATAGAGCAGGGCGGGGTACAGCTGCAGTAACTCTCAGTTGATATACAGAATGCATACATCGTTTAGTTCAGTAGTATTCTTATGTAGCTATTTATTTGTCTGTTCGTTTTTAGCAATTTTTTATTTTAAGAGTTTGTATATTTTTCGATTGTTTGTATAGAGTGAGTTAACTCTGTACTGTAGTTTTCCGCCACTGTAAGCGATGTGCCACTTTATTTACTTTATTTCCGCGCCCTTTGAGACTTTCTTCTTCTGCCTTAATCATTTCCTGATTAATTTAGTTAGTAAATTTATTAGTGATTTTATATAATTTTTTTACTTAGTAGGAAATGGATAGTTATTGTGTTTGTTGTGTGTGGACACAAGGAGAATTGACCGCTTCTAACCCTGCAAGAAAATTACCACATACAGAAAACCAAAGCAGAAAGGGAAACGCTGTTGAATGATCAAGTACACATGCCAAGTAATTCACTGTTTACACTAATAGATAAAATAATAGAATAACGCTCCCAGAGAAGATTAATATAATAATACCATCCAATATAATAATAATACCACCCAACATCTTTACACTCACTTATCCACGAACCCCTCCACAGAACACTAAAACGAAAAGTCAAATCAGCTCTCACCAAAGCTTTCAACCACACGCTAACAGCTAGTACATTCATATTCAACACCATACAATTCAAACCACCCACCCCCGCCACCCTCCAACACAAGAAAAACACTCTTCACTTCAGCTCATTCTCTCTCTCATAAACACACACTATATAAACATCATGAATAGAAGTAATGCCTCTCAGGTTCCTACATTTCGTCGGCACTCAAATTGATATTCCTCTAGGTCAGTCTTTCCATTCCTCTGTAAATAATTCGTGTTAGGACTTTGCAACCATGATTTATTAAACATGTTTAGGTAGTATTAACGCCTGACAGCACATACAATCATTGGAACTATTAAATCATTCTTGAAGTCTGAGGATATTTCATTTGTTTCATATATCTTGTACAACAGTTGACATAAATTTGTCACCGCTAGGATTTCAATAATTCGGAGAGACTGTCTACTCCAGGGGACTTGATTGGGTTTGGGTCTTTCAGTGCTCTACCAAACTGTCCTGCCAGTATCGTATCCCCCATCTCATCTTGATTTATTTCCTTTTCTGTTTCCGTAATATTGTCTTCAAGTTCATTCTCCCTGCAAAGCCATTGTGTATATTCCTGCCACCTTACAACTTTCCCTTCTTTGCTTAGCATTACCTTGCCTTCTGAGCTCTTGATATCCACACAGCTGTTTATCTCTTCTCCAAATGTGTCTTTAATTTTCCTAAAGGTGGCAGCTATCTTCCTCATTGTCGTGCAGGCATCTACAACCTTGCATTTGTCCTCTAGCCATTCGCGCTTAGCCATTTTGCCTGTTTATCTGCCGTCTAAAAGACCATTCACTAGCTGGATTTAAATATTTTCTCCTTTCTTCAGCTAAATTCGGTGTCTCCCGTGTTATCCAAAGGTCTTTACTGATCATCGTTTCTTTGCCCATTTGATACTCTGCTGCATTCAATACTATTTCATCTCTCAAACCTAACTATTCGTCTTCAATCGTATTTATTTCTCCTCTTTCCGTCATCGTTGCTAATGCTCCCTTTGAAACTCTCAACAACTCTGTTTTTTTTTTCAATTTATCCTGGCCACATCTCTTTAATTTCCTACAGCTTTGCAATTTCTTCAGTTTTAATTTGAAGTTCAAACTAAACAATTATGGTCAGAGTTCATATCAGCCCATAGAAATATTTTTCAGTTTCAAATCTGGTTTCGAAATCTGTTTCTTACCATTACATAACCTATCTGAAATCTTCCCGTACCTTGAAGGTCTCTTTCACGTATAAAACATTCTTTCACGTTTCTCAAAACTAGAGTTATCAGTGATTAAATTATGCTCTGTGCAAAATCCAACCAAGCGACTTCCTCTTTCTGTCGTTTCCCCCAGTCCGTATTCACCTACTACTTTACCTTCTCTTACTTCTGCTACGGCAGAATTACAATCCCACGTCACAATTAAATTTTCATATCCCTTAACTATCTGGGTAATACAGACATTGTTTCAATTTCTTCATCTCCAGAATTAGTACTCATTTAAACTTGAACTATTGTGGCTTCGTGTCTATCTTGGCTACAACGCGTTCACCATGTAATTCATAGTAGCTCATTGCATACCTATGTTCTTACACATTATTAGACATACTCCTGCATTACCACCAATTTTATATTGTATTTGTAACCCTGTATTCACATGACCCGAAGCTTTGTCCTTCCTGCCGTCGCACTCCATTAACGCCAACCATATCTAACGTCATTCTGTCCAATTCCCTTTTTAAATTAGCGAACCTTCATCCGCGATTAAGAGATCTAATACTACATGTTCCGACCTGTTTTGTTTTTCTGATGACGACTATTTTTCCTCTACAATATATTACCGAAGCGGATGCCATCATCATTTAACCATGCAGTACTTCCGCATGCCCTCCGGAAAAATAACGGCTCTACTTTCCTCTTGCTTCCAGCCGTTCGTAATATCAGCAGATCAACATCAACATCATTGAGGCTAAGACTGCAAGGCCGTATCAGTCAATCATTCAGACTGTTGTTCTTGCAACTACTGGAAAGTCTGCTGTCTCTCTTTAGGAACCATAGGCCATAGGTTAGTCTTGCCTTTCCCTGGCTGCCCCTCCCCCCCCCTCCCCTTCCGTTGCGGGCTGCACCTACCCTACGATGCGACAATTGGTATCGGTGAGGCATGCAAGGCACCGTATCCCCACAACATCCGTCGTTCATAGGGGGCAGCTATACTAACCAGAACCAGTGCCTCACTATGAGGTACAGGTTCAAATGGTTCAAATGGCTCTGAGCACTATGGGGACTTAATATCTGAGGCCATCAGTCCCCTAGAACTTAAAACTACTTAAACCTAACTAACCTAAGGACATCACACTCATCCATACCCGGGGCAATATTCGAACCTGCGACAGGCACGGTCGCGCAGTTCCAGACAGAAGCGCCTAGAACCGCTCGGCCACACCGCCCGGCTGAGGTACAAGCATGCTGCAATAACGTACCTCTGCTTAATACACATAAAAACCTGAAATCCATTTCCTTTAAATTAACTGTTGCACAAACTCTGCGCTGTTTGCAACTTCCGACACAACAGTGCTTTACTATGGGTGGTCCTGTAGTAGTTGGTATACCCCTGCCTCCCTGCGACCTTTAGATTTCCTTTCCGAGCCTACAGTTTAACCTGCACTCAGCCCCAGAGTTCATCTTTGCGTTCTACACACACACACACACACAAACACAAAATCATTGTCAGAGACTAAATGAGCTCTTAGTGACAAAAAAAGTTCTAGGACTGAAACCGGACTGAATCCATACTTCCAGATATCTCAGTCTGAAAATCACTGGAGGTGGGAATGAAATTTTTAAATTCCTTTTTAGATCGTGTGAATAATGATAATCACATTCATAAAAAAGTCTGCATATATTATTCTTATGACATGTTTCTTTACGTGCGTTGCAGTTGGCGAAAATACACCAGTGAAATGTTATTACTTTCATCTCAATATTAAATCTTCTTACAGCTCTGACTGTCAAACTTGCAACTTACTCCACATGGTTTCATACGAAAATAAATCATTAAATAGAATCTCACGGTCAAATGTAAGAATACGCCCCCCTATCGTTCTCGGGGAATTTTTAAGGTATCTCACGTCATGTAATGATAGCCCAGTATTTCTAAGTTTTTTCTGCTCTGTTACATTTCATCCCTCCTGAAAAATAAATTTGTGTAATGAGCATGAATGACAATACCTTCCTGAAGGACGTGATTTGACTGGTTAGATCAAGCAAACGTAAGTCGAGCAGATACGTAAGATTCTCGGCAGTCATTCGATAATACTGAAAGAGACTTGTCGCTTCCACCCAATCCGTAAACTAAGTCTGTAATTCATCATCATTTTTTGTCGTAGTTTCTATACATTCAAAATCTTTTACTTTGTCTTTTCTTATTCTTTTTCTTATTCTTTCCCTCTTCGTCAACGAGCATGCAAGCAATACTAATCTCTACTATGGAAAAAATTATTAAGTATAATAAGTATACGCAACATTTTTTGTAGTAAAATTTGTGGTAGATCATAAGTCAACGAGCTTCAATAAAAATACCTAAGTGCTGCGACATTTGACCGGAAAAGCTACGGAATTTCATTCGAGCAGGACGTTCCTAGTGTACACTACTGGCCATTAAAACTGCTACACTAAGAAGAAATGCAGATGATAAACGGGTATCCATTGGACAAATATATTATACTAGAACTGACATGTGATTACATTTTCACGCATTTTGGGTGCAGAGATCCTGATAAATCAGTACCCAGAAAAACCACCTCTGGCTGTAATAACGGCCTTGATACACCTGGGGATTGAGTCAAACAGAGCTTGGATGGCGTGTACAGGTACAGCTACCCAAGCAGCTTCCACACGATTGCACAGTTCATCAAGAGTACTGACTGGCGTATGGTGACGGGCCGGTTGCTCGGCCACCATTGACCAGACGTTTTCAGTTGGTGAGAGATCTGGAGAATGTGATGACCAGGGCAGCAGTCGAACATTTTCTGTATCCAGAAAGGCCCGTACAGGACATGCAACATGCGGTCGTGCATTATCCTGCTCAAATGTAGGGTTTAGCAGGGATCGAATGAAGAGTAGAGCCACGAGTCGTAAAACATCTGAAATGTAATGTCCACTGTTCAATGTGCCGTCAATGCGAACAAGAGGTAACCGAGACGTGTAACCAATGGCACCCCATACCATACGCCGGGTGATACGCCAGTATGGCGATGACGAATACACGCTTCCAATGTGCGTTCACCGCGATGTCGCCGAACACGGATGCGACCATCATGATGCTACAAACAGAACCTGGATTCATCCGAAAAAATGACGTTTTGCCATTCGTGCACCCAGGTTCGTCGTTGAGTACACCATCGCACCGAGCGAGGTGGCGCAGTGGTTAGCACACTGGGCTCGCATTCGGGAGGACGACGGTTGAATCCCGTCTCCAGCCATCCTGATTTAGGTTTTCCGTGATTTCCCTAAATCGTTTCAGGCAATTGCCGGGATGGTTCCTTTGAAAGGGCACGGCCGATATCCTTGCCCATCCTTCCCTAACCCGAGCTTGCGCTCCGTCTCTAATGACCTCGTTGTCGACGGGACGTTAAGCACCACTAACCTAACCTAACCTAACCTAACACCATCGCAGGCGCTCCTGTCTGTGATGCAGCGTCAAGGGTAACCGCAGCCATGGTCTCCGAGCTGATGGTGCATGCTGCCGCAAACGCCGTCGAACGGTTCGTGCAGATGGTTGTTGTCTTGCAAACGTCCCCATCAGTTGACTCAGGGATCGAGGCGTGGCAGCACGATCCGCTACAACCATGCGGATATGATGCCTGTCATCTCGACTGCTAGTGATAGAAGGCCGTTGGAATCCAGCACGGCGTTCCGTATTACCCTCCTGAACCCACAGACTCCATATTCTTCTAACAGTCATTGGATCTCTACCAACGCGAGCGGCAATGTCGTGATACGATAAACCGCAATCGCGATAGGCTACAATCGGATCTTTATCAAAGTCGGAAACGTGATGGTACGCATTTCTCCTCCTTACACGAGGCATCACAACAACGTTTCACCAGGCAACGCCGGTCAACTGCTGTTTGTGTATGAGAACTCGGTTGGAAACTTTCCTCATGTCAGCACGCTGTAGGTGTCGCCACCGGCGCCAACCTTGTGTGAATGGTCTGAAAAGCTAATCGTTTGCATATCACAGCATCTTCTTCCTGTCGGTTAAATTTCGCGTCTGTAACACGTCATCTTCGTGGTGTAGCAATTTTAATGCCCAGTAGTGTAAATTGGTGGGTGCAACTGCAGACCAGCCTCTGAGTAGCATTCACTCAGCTTCATGTACCGTGTCTGTGGGTTCCAAGACTGGGATTTGTGGAAGACAACTTGAACACTAATATTCGTTCTTCCAGAACAATCAGTACGACATGCTGGCCGACACAACACTGATGGGATGCCGCTCTACAACAGTGTCTGCCGTCATCGATATATCGTTAAGCTGTGATACACGTCTGTTTATGTCTTCAGTGGTACTGTAAATGGTACCTATTGGCACCCCACTGTGCGCTTGACCAGAATGACACTGCTGTATGCGAGGTACAAGTGTCGTTTATCACGAGATTGTTGGAAAGTGTGGGAACATCTTAGTTCGACAAACTGAAGTCCGTCTGGAAGAGAAATTTATTAGAAGGAAACAACTTTTTGCCAGCTAGAAGACAACGGTCTGCATTTGCGTTTGCGCTGTTTCTGGAGGAGCTACCCGCCAAGTGTCATTAGCAGCCGTGATAAAAGGCGACAAGTGAAAAGAGCTTTGAACTCTGCAAGTAGGCAGTCCTGCACAGTAAACTTTGTAGTTGATTATTGGAATCACTAACTGATTCGCACCTATCTGTAAAGGTGCCCAAGTTTCCTTTCAGTCACTCAATAGCGATGACAAACGAAGAGTTGTCGTCAAACACGAATCTTATCTTACCAACGCCAAGGCTTACGGACGTCAATAATGGTAGCCATTGTTAAAATGTGGCAATATTGCTGTAGTGTAATGTAACTAGTAACTATCCGGATGGATTATCTCTTAGTCCCTCGCTAATTTAAGTTTAGTAATAACATTCCTTCAGGGTTTTCAGATATTCATAATCTTCATAATATCACCTAGAATAACTGACCCTTAAAATAAAAATAATGAACTATAAAATTGAGTCTTTTTAGTGACAGTCTTTGTTCGCATATTATTCTTTAGCAACCTCTCCAAGCGCCTAATCACATAGGGAATATCTCCACTGTTCCAAGTTCAAGAACCTTTATATCCAGTATTTGAGGATTCTGAGAAAGTATTCGACTCCATCAAACAAATCCATAAGTGAAGCGACAAGAAGACTTTCGGTACATCAGAAAAGACGTTTGGGCTAACGAGGGACATGTGTTTCAAGTTCAACACAATAATATAGAACCGGTACTGAAAGTTAAATAACTTATTTCGCACTTTCATTTTAAGTGTACCTACAGTTCCTTTCCTTATGTGTGTGTGTGTGTGTGTGTGTGTGTGTGTGTGTGTGTGTGCGTGCGCTTTTGTGGTTGTATGGCTCTGAGCACTATGGGACTTAACAGCTGTGGTCATCAGTCCCCTAGAACTTAGAACTACTTAAACGTAACTAACCTAAGGACATCACACACATCCATGCCCGAGGCAGGATTCGAACCTGCGACCGTAGCAGTCGCACGGTGCCAGACTGCGCGCCTAGAACCGCGAGACCACCGCGGCCGGCTTGTGTTTGTATTTTTGTGCGTTGTTGGAAGGCGTACAAGCCGGCGAATGAGCCATTACCTTTCCGTGCAACACCAATTATTCCAGTAGCAGGTATTTTACTGGCATATGTGCACAAGCCTGGTGTAAACAGTAAACAGTACGCCATCAACGTTTGTTAAACCTGGTTCCACGTGCAACACCGTAACGTGATTACGTGCTCGTGGGACAAGCTAACAAATGAGTACACGACAAACAAGCTAATTGCTGCGGTTGCCAGTGTTACTACTGACACCGTTACAAACTAATTACGTAAGCTGAGGAACAGGACTCATTGCCTGGCTCTCCACAGAAGGAAATAGGTCTGACATACCACTACTTAAGACACGCATTTAGTACAGAACTAGCAATCGCTACTACGAAGTGCAAAGGTATGCAAATGACATACGATTCTGTTTTTAGTAGTCACTTGGAGCAACATATCAGTTTAAAAGAAAGAGGAAGAGTACTCTGACAAACTTTTAACACGTTACGTTAAAAACGTGACATCAAAACCGCCCATATATATACAATTTCCGTATGTTTTTTTTTCCACTTGCATACAGCTTTCAGAAACCCGGAACGGCCAAACTAGAGCCACTGTTGTCCATAACGTGATTCCGAATGACTGAAAAATATCGATGACGTATCGCGCATAAATAGGCAGAGAGACCTATTATTGTATAATTTCACGATTGCAGAACACCACCGGAAGCAGTCAAATCCATAAAATGTCTAAAACGATTAAAAGAGAAACTACTACGTGTAACTACCCGCGGGCAATGTAGATGCCATACTGAGATACGCCGGAAGCATCATTAGAAATTATAATCTATCCACAAAGGGGGAAGCTAACAAAACCCTCACTCGACTAATAGTTGAACATCGTTCGTCAGTGTTGGATCCGTCCCACATACGATTGATAGAGGAAATAGAGAAGACCAAAAGAAAATCTGTGCGTTTCGTTACAGTTTCATATAGTAAGCACGAAAGCGTCACGGTGATATTCTACCAACTCCACTAGCAGACGCTGCAAGAGAGGCGTTCTTCGTTATAGTGTGGTTTACCACTATAGTTCTGAGAGCTTCCGTCCCTAGAAGAGTCAGCCACTAATCTGCTTCCTCCTACGTAGATCTCGCGGAAGGTTGAAATTAGAGCGGCTTTCCAGCAATCGCTCTTCCCGCGAACTAATCGCTACTGAAACGGCAAAGGGGCACAATGACGGTGGTACACAAAGCATTCTCAGCCATACACCGTAACGTGACTTAATGAGTATAGATACAGGCAGATGTAGAAAGCAGCCGCAACAGCCTATTCTCCTGTGGTTGCGTAACTATGGAGACAGTAATGTGAATGTCAGAAGAGGAGCAGTGACAGTACTGTCTTCTGTATAAATGCCTCAGATTTTTCCAGCCATAGCTTCAGAAATGTTTTTTGGAATGAAAAAGATGGTGCATTAACTGAGAGACTAGATTTCTATAAGTAACGAGCTGATTGAAACTTACGTCTGCGATTGTGGTGTTCCAAAATCACTCCAGATGTATGGCCCCATAAACAAGGTCAAACACAATTCAGTCGTGAACTGAATAATAACACCTGCTTGCAAGGATTTCAGTGCAGACTGAACCTTAACTTTAACTTTCTTTCGTTCAATGTTAGTAAACACGTAGGTGCAGTGTTTATTACGCCGTACTTGTTTTAATGAAAGATTGAGTTAAAACCGCCGTCCGACATTCCTGAGTGTTGTTTCATCAGGTTTCTCCTAACTAGGGGAGGAATCGTTGCTTAATTATGAAGTGTACGCTTCCTGCTCTCCTCTTTTACAGACTACATTTCTAATGAACTTGATACCAACGAGACATTACACCTCATTTTTCTTCTTTCCTCGTTTCTTTCCTTCCTTTCCTATTGCCGAGAATTTAAACTCTAATACTTTTTTCAATTAATTTTTAATATAACTGTTCTGGCATTTTTCTGCACTGCTGTTTAATAAACACTAAGGACCAAGACCGAGAGATGAGATCACAATCGGATTTTTTTCACCGATTAGGGACTTGACACTACATACGTAATTCACATTACAGACCTGTACGCGCACTGCGACTGCGGAAATTCAGTACGGGGTAGCACCACCATGTGCTGCAATCAGAGCCGGTAAACTTTGTGACAAGAAATCAAAGAGCGCCTGAATATGCTGCTGGGTAATACTCTGCCACGCAGTTTGAAGGCGTGTTCACAAAGTATAAACTGTGGTTCCAGGAGATCTGAACAAACAAGTTGCCGACCAACCATATCCCAAACATGTTCGACGGGCGACATGCCAGACGAATGGGCAGGGCAGGGAAGCAGTGGTGCCTGTTGTTCTTCGAAAAAGGCTTGCAAATCGCTCGCCACCTGCAGTCGGGCGTTGCCCTGCTGAAAAATGGCTTGTGCAGTGGCCTGCAGGAGGGGAAGTGCCTCGGGTGTAAAACCTCCCTGGCTTAGTGGTAGCTGTTAAGGTTGCACTCAACACAAAAAGGCAATGGTACCCCAAACCGTGACACATGGCGTTTGTCCGCTATACCAGTCAACAATACACTTTGCCTGATTGCGTTCACCACGGGGACATTGAAAGAGTATGTAGCTATCAATGTAGAATTAGCTGATGCGGGAATCAGCACGCTAATATTGGCATTCACACGCTTATTGCAGTCTGCGGCATTGGTGCAAGCCGACGCAATGATATGCGTGCCACCAGTCCATCCCGCAGAAGACAGCGTCGGGCCGTCGACGCAGACACGTCTATACTCGTTACAGTGCTCCATAGTCGCACCAAAATTGTGGACGAAGCTGTTCTGTCCATTACGGCCAAGGGGACAAGATGTCGGTCATTTCGCACTGTGGCCATATTGTCACATAGGAGAAGGTGTAATTAGATGAATGACGAACACTAACTTCACTTAACGAAGGTTTATTCAGCACTTGCACATACAAGATCGTGGAACGAAGTGCCCCCGGCCAGCATACATACAGTATATATACAGCTACAGAACATTCCAGTACAATGATGCTTTACATTTGTGGATACGTCTAGAATATACTCGAACCAAATATAGAAATTAAGATTGTACAGTCCAGGTGAGGTTTGAACTTACGACCCTTCATGCAACAAAAATGGTCCAAATGGCTCTGAGCACTATGGGACTTAACATCTATGGTCATCAGTCCCCTAGAACTTAGAACTACTTAAACCTAACTAACCTAAGGGCATCACACAACACCCAGTCATCACGAGGCAGAGAAAATCCCTGACCCCGCCGGAAATCGAACCCGGGAACCCGGGCGCGGGAAGCGAGAACGCTACCGCACGACCACGAGCTGCGGACCTTCATGCAACAGTTTAGTATCATAATCATACACCACGGTGCCACTCAGGCTCTTCTACGACACTGCTCTCTCCTTAAGTGAACAGCGTCTCGGAGTTACGTCCTCCTAGTCCGGGAACGAGTCATCGGTTCTGTATACTTCGACTCCCGATGACTGATGCTCGCCCTGGCGGTGATCTTCTTAGAACTTCTTTGCCACTACGCTCTTCACCACCTTTCCCCTTCTTGCCTGTCGCTGGAGCTTCGAATTTACCCTGGGTCGCAGGATCCTTGTAGGGCTTCATTCGAAGGACGTGGACCGCATCTCTGATCTGTCGTCGTGTTGTGTCGAGATCGAAAACTTCAACTTCATAAGTAACATCAGACAACAGTCTTAGAACCTTATAAGGTCCTAAGTAGCGCCTGAGGAGTTTCTCAGAGAGCCCAATCTTCCGCACAGGAGAGTGAAAATCCAGACGAGGTCACCAGGCTGGTAAACAACAGGGCGGTGGCTTGCGTCGTACCTTCGGCGATCGTTTTCTTGAGCCTGCAACGTGCTGAGTCGAGCTAAGTGGCGTACTTCCTCAGCTCTGGTTAACACCTGGCCGATGTAGTCGTCGTTCACGTCATCAGGATGTAACGGAAACACAGTGTCCAAACCTCGTGGTCGCCTCACGCCCATGCACCAGGAAAAGGGGCGTAAGTCCCGTGGTGTCTTGTTTGGCGGTGTTGTAGGTTAACGTCACGAAAGGTAACAGCTCATCCCAGTTGCTCTGCTCAACACTGAGGAACATTGATAGCATGTGGGCCAAGGTTTCATTAAGGCGTTTAGTAAGCCCGTTAGTTTTGCGGATGGTAGGCAATCGTCATGTGATGAGTAATGCTGCACCGACGGTTTATCTCTGTCACAAGATTCGATTGAAATACTTTCCCTCGATCCGTAATTCACGACCTTGGGGCACCGTGTTTCAATACAATGTCTTCCATGATGAATTTGGCTACCTCGGATGCTTCGGCTGTTTTCACGGCTTTTGTAATGGCATAGCGTGTCAGAAAATCAGTGCAAACAATAATCCATCTATTGCCACTAGCAGACGTTGGAAATCGTCCGAGGAGGTCAATCCCAACACGCTGGAAAGGCGTTTCGGCTGGTGGAATTGGTATGAGTCGGCCAGATGGTTTCTGAGGGACTGCCTTTCTCCTCTGGCACTCTCGACAGTGCGACACATAGTGACGGACACTCCTAAATAAACCTGGCCAGAAAAATCTCTTGCGACTTCTATCGTATGTCTTAATAAATCCTTAATGTCCAGCCTCAGGTGTGTCATGGAATTTCTGTAGAATATCTAAGCGCATGTGTTTAGGAATCACTGTTAACCACCTCTTTCCAAACGGATCAAAGTTTTTCTTGCAAAGTAATCCATTAGCTACCTTAAATTGTCCTTTCACATCCTCTTACCGATTTAAGTCAAGCATAATTTGAGATATCTTGGCGTCCTTCTTCTGCTCAGCAGTCCTAGAGTGCAGCGAGACAGTCACTATCTTCATCAAAGTCTTGATTGTCTTGCACAGGGTTTCTTGAGAGACAGTCAGCATCTTGGTGTTTTCTTCCACTTTTGTACACTATGATAATGTCATACTCTTGAAGACATAGTGCCCACCTGGCGAGTCGTCCTGTTGGAACCTTAAGGCCTGTCAACTAACAAAGTGAATGGTGATCTGTAACAACTGTGAATGGCCTTCCATAGAGATACTGTCGAAATTTACAAGTGACCCACATCACAGCAAGACATTCTGTTTCTGTAGTCGAGTAGTTTCTCTCTGATTTTGTAAGTGTCCTAGAAGCATAGGCTATAACCTTCTCTTTTCCATCTGAAATCTGCACCAGAAGAGCACCACGCCCATACCCACTGGCATCTGTGTGTAGTTCTGTAGGTGTTCTCGCATCATACAGCATACGGGCCAAGTACAGGGTCAATCGTCAGAGCTTTTGCAGCACATCGAAAGAATCTTGTTGAGCACCACTCAAGATAAATCTAACATCGGCTTTTAACAATTCTTGGAGTGGCCTGGCTTTGATACAAAAGTCTTTGAAAAAACGACGGTAATAAGAACACAATCCGAGGAAGCTTCTCACATCTCTAATACTTCTAGGAATAGGCAATTCTGTTAGAGCCCTCACCTTTTCTGGGTCTGGCCGCACACCTTCGTTTGACACAAGTTCCCCAAGTATTCTGATTTATTTTGCTCCAAAGAGACACTTTCTTGGATTAAGTTTCAGTCCAGCTTGTTGGAGTCACTGAAGAATGGCCCTCTGTCTTTTTATGTGTTCATCAAATGTCTCTGAGAATACTATAATGTCATCTAAATAACAAAGACACATCCTCCACTTCAGGTGCCTTAGAAGATTATTCATCATTCGTTCAAAAGTTGCTGGTGCATTACACAAACCAAACGGCATTACCTTAAACTCATATAATTCCTCAGGGATGATGAATGCAGTTTTCTCATGATCAGCCTCATCTACTTCGATTTACCAGTATCCTGAGTACGGGTCCATGACTGAGAAAAACTTAGCCCCCTTCAGACATTCTATTGTATCGTCAATTCGTGGAAGAGGGTAAATGTCCTTTTTAGTTACCTTATTAAGCTTCCTGTAATCAACACAAA
The DNA here is from genome assembly GCF_021461385.2 of Schistocerca piceifrons. Taxonomy (NCBI): domain Eukaryota; kingdom Metazoa; phylum Arthropoda; class Insecta; order Orthoptera; family Acrididae; genus Schistocerca; species Schistocerca piceifrons. Next base: position 416,173,143 of record NC_060149.1, on the reverse strand, counting down.
TGCGCCAACTGCCATCCTTCTTCCTGACGAGGACCACTGGTGGCGACCATGGGCTCTGAGAAGGCTGAATGATGTCATTCTTCATCATTTTCTCTACCTCGTCGCGAATTATTTGACGTTCCGTTGCTGACACACGGTATGCTCTCTGGGTTATTGGTTGATTGTCTCCAGTGCTAATCCGCTGCTTTATCGTCGATTTGTCTAATTTGCTCTTCACCTGTGGACTGAAGCATTCAGAGAACTCTTGAATAATGGCAAGTATCTTCTCCTGTTGTTCCTTAGTGAGATCTGGTGGTAGTCGAGCTAGAAGATCTTGTCTTGTAGTGATAGCGCTAATTTCGCCCACAGACTCGGCATGGGAGGTTTTTATGACGCTCAGCTGTTCTTCAATTAACGGCTCAGTGTTTGCTACGCACATGCGTCTTGGAAGGATCTGCGGTTCTCAGTGACAGTTAACTATCCACAATTCACCGAATCCATTCTTAAACGAGACGACAGAGGCTGGGATGACCAAGTTATTCCTCAGTGGTATGCTTCTCTCACATCCCACTACAAGATCCATGGGTTGATGCATAGTACGACACATGACAGTTACCTTTCTAGCACTGTCTGCAGGAATGATCACTTCATCCAGCACACATACTCTCCACACACTCGGATGCGCATCTTCCTGTTCAAAGTATCTCATCTCGTCTAGCATAATCTTCGAGCGACCACAATCTATAACTGCCTGAGAAGCTTTTAAAAGTCCCATCCGAGAATGACGTCACGACTACACTCTTGTAAGACGATGAATTCTAAGGGCTGTGTATGGCCACTTACCCACACGTATGGTACATCTTCCTGCAGGGTTTACATATTTCCCGTTAGCCACCTTCAGCAGAGATGTTTTGCTGTCGACGAATACGGTTTTCTGCAACTGGCGACGGTACTTCTCCGAAATGACTGAATATGATGCTCCAGAGTCCACAAGAGCTTGGGCTGGACGGCCATTCATGAGTACATCGACATAGTTTCCTATTATTTTCGTAGTGATCGACGGCGGAGGATTTTTCTCTTCGGCGGCCTCACCTCCAAGGAAGGTTGCAACATTCAGTTTTCCAGGTTGCGGTGACTAGGTGATAGACTAGAGCTTGTAAACGGCGATGGAGACCTTTATCGGCGTGTTGGGGAGCGCCTTCTCCAGTGGCTAGCTTGCGGCGATGGTGACCTACGTCGTCCTGCACCCACATCTTCTTGTTCATCTTCGTCGTCCCTGAGATGGCGTCGGCTAAGATCGGTCTGCTGTCTTCTGGCGCGGACGTCATCAAATATCCGGCGCGTTTCTCGACAATAGCACACCACATATCCCGGTCGTCCGCAGTGGAAACATACTGGTTGGTTATCCTGGGTCCTCCAGACGTCAGTCTCCCTTGGTGCCCAAACAGGTCCCTCGTACGGCATTCTAGGAACGTAACTTCATCTGGGTCTCGACCTTTTTTTTTTTCCTCTCCGTGCTCTCACTCTCTGACGAAGAACATTTGTGAAATTAGTTGCTTCCTCCATCACAGACATCGATACGACGATTGGAAGCCAATCAAACTTCTTGCGGGTAATTCTTTTTTGATGCATTGTCTCGATATGCTGGTATCATTTTATGAAGTCGTACGCTGTCGGAACTTCCTTCAGGAATAGGGCTTCATACATGTCCTCATCAACACCCTACTTGAGATGTGCAACCTTGTCTTCCTCCTTCATTCTACGATCCACTATTTTACACAGCTTCAAGACGTCTTGAATGTAGGATGCTGCCGTTTCTCCTGGACGCTGTGCCCTGCACTTAAGTTTATCTTCAGCCTTGCACTTCTGTCGTTGTATGTCGCCGAAATATTTCCACATTTCCCCCTGGAATACTTCCCAGCTTGTGAAGTTCTCCTCGTTGTTCTCATACCATTGCTTGGCCGTGGCCTCCAAGTAGAAAAATACGGTAGCCAGACACATGGTGTCATCCAATTTGTTAAATTTGGCTATACGTTCATATACCTTCAGCCACTTGTTTTGATCTTGGCCATCGTCACCAGAGAACCCGGAAGGATGTCTCATGAGGTGGCACACCGCTGGTGTCATCGCAACGTCCTCTTCTTCTTCTGTCTCCGGTAGATTGCGATCTGTTGAATATGGCTCGAACTCGGGTTTCTCGTCACGTAAACGGCGGCTCTGTCGTGGCCTGATGAGAGCCACTGTGTCGTCGATAATGTGCGCTACCACAAGTTCTAACATCCAGCGTCTCCATCAGAATAATGTCACGTAGATTAGATGAATGACAAACACTAACTTCACTTAACGAAGATTTATTCAGCACTTGCACATACAAGAGCTCTGAGCGAACTGCCTCCGGCCAGCAAACATACAATATATATACAGCTACAGAACAATCCCGTGCAATGATGTATGACATTTGCGGATACTTCTAGAATGTACTCTAACCGAATATAGAAATTAAAATCGTACAGTCAGGTGGGTTTTGAACTCACGACCCTGCATGCAACAGTTTAGTGTCATAACCAATACACCCAGGTGCTACTCAGCGTTTTCTGCGACAATATTGTGTCGTCCAGTACCCTGTTGGCGCTTCTTTCCACTGGTTCCTCATACGTTTCACTGTAGAAGCAGCGTACCCGGTACGAGCTGCAATGTCACGGAACGATAGACCTGCCTCCCAGAGACCAATCGTTCTGGTCCGTTCGAATGCAGTCACATGCCAATACTCCATCCTGTGATGCCGGCGAACCATAGTTCCCATTTCGTTTGACAGCTTCGTATTGACTGAGCTTTGCGTAACGCTGACCTGTCGGATCACACTAAGGTGGGCTCTGTTGTGCCTATGTGCACGCCATCTCTGTGTCATTTAAGGGGAGACGGTGGCAGTCTTGCACTGATATTTTTGTAAATCCATATCTTTGCCATTTTTTGTTCAATCTCATTGAAATGTTGCACACTTATGTATAGAGATCTAATATGATTTTTTTTAAATTCAGAATTTTTAATGACAATCTAATGCAGTGAGATAATTTTGAATTTTTAATTGCATTGTTATTTTAAGGTACACTTTTTCATGATTTCGAGGGAAATATGTTTAATGGTAAAATAATCTACACTAATAGGTGTACAATTAAGTGCAGTAACTTTTTGGTAAATTAATGCTGTTATTTTCTGTGACATTTTGGATTCAACATTTTTTACAAGCAAACTTTTAAATACACTCCTGGAAATGGAAAAAAGAACACATTGACACCGGTGTGTCAGACCCACCATACTTGCTCCGGACACTGCGAGAGGGCTGTACAAGCAATGATCACACGCACGGCATAGCAGACACACCAGGAACCGCGGTGTTGGCCGTCGAATGGCGCTAGCTGCGCAGCATTTGTGCACCGCCGCCGTCAGTGTCAGCCCGTTTGCTGTGGCATACGGAGCTCCATCGCAGTCTTTAACACTAGTAGCATGCCGCGACAGCGTGGACGTGAACCGTATGTGCAGTTGACGGACTTTGAGCGAGGGCGTATAGTGGACATGCGGGAGGCCGGGTGGACGTACCGCCGAATTGCTCAACACGTGGGGCGTGAGGTCTCCACAGTACATCGATGTTGTCGCCAGTGGTCGGCGGAAGGTGCACGTGCCCGTCGACCTGGGACCGGACCGCAGCGACGCACGGATGCACGCCAAGACCGTAGGATCCTACGCAGTGCCGTAGGGGACCGCACCGCCACTTCCCAGCAAATTAGGGACACTGTTGCTCCTGGGGTATCGGCGAGGACCATTCGCAGCCGTCTCCATGAAGCTGGGCTACGGTCCCGCACACAGTTAGGCCGTCTTCCGCTCACGCCCCAACATCGTGCAGCCCGCCTCCAGTGGTGTCGCGGCAGGCGTGAATGGAGGGACGAATGGAGACGTGTCGTCTTCAGCGATGAGTCGCTTCTGCCTTGGTGCCAATGATGGTCATATGCGTGTTTGGCGCCGTGCAGGTGAGCGCCACAATCAGGACTGCATACGACCGAGGCACACAGGGCCAACACCCGGCATCATGGTGTGGGGAGCGATCTCCTACACTGGCCGTACACCACTGGTGATCGTCGAGGGGACACTGAATAGTGCACGGTACATCCAAACCGTCATCGAACCCATCGTTCTACCATTCCTAGACCGGCAAGGGAACTTGCTGTTCCAACAGGACAACGCACGTCCGCATGTATCCCGTGCCACCCAACGTGCTCTAGAAGGTGTAAGTCAACTACCCTGGCCAGCAAGATCTCAGGATCTGGCCCCCATTGAGCATGTTTGGGACTGGATGAAGCGTCGTCTCACGCGGTCTGCACGTCCAGCACGAACGCTGGTCCAACTGAGGCGCCAGGTGGAAATGGCATGGCAAGCCGTTCCACAGGACTACATCCAGCATCTCTACGATCGTCTCCATGGGAGAATAGCAGCCTGCATTGCTGCGAAAGGTGGATATACACTGTACTAGTGCCGACATTGTGCATGCTCTGTTGCCTGTGTCTATGTGCCTGTGGTTCTGTCAGTGTGATCATGTGATGTATCTGACCCCAGGAATGTGTCAATAAAGTTTCCCCTTCCTGGGACAATGAATTCACGGTGTTCTTATTTCAATTTCCAGGAGTGTATATTATCAACCACAAAACTGTGTATAATATCTCGATTAAAATTTTGTTCCAGTTAAATATTGCTTCAAAGTAAAAGAATAGGTGTGCCAAATTTCATTGCAATCCTTCCAGTACTTTCTGATATATGTGTTCCTGAAAGCAGAAAACCTAAAAAAAAAAAAAAAAAAAAAAAAGTCATACCTTGTCTGAAACTGCCCATATCCATATCAATATTCCATTTCTTCCTCATCATCCTCTACAACTCTTTTAGCTTCTCTGCTCCTTTGCCTAGCAATTTTTTGTTTGTTCTGGCCTGAAGTCTCCGCCTTCGCGATTCTTTGCTTATCGATTATCTCCAGTATCTGCTCAGTGAAGACTCCAGGTGTAAAGCCCAACTTCCTGAGGATGTGAAGTCTTGTCACATTTCCATCATTAAACACTGCTCCAGCTCCCAAAGCAGAAATCTTTACCACCAAATTGGAAACAAACACAATCTTTGGACATCTTTTCCAAATAAGAGGATTTAAACTTTCATTTGGGTTCTGTGTTTTCCCATGCAGACATTTTTCGAGCAGTTCTGGTGAAGCCAGTGCTCTAAAAGTTTGTTTAATGGCCGTTGAAAGGAAGGTTATTTTTATGGGTATAAGCTTCCCCACTTTCATTACTTTTCAAAAATTTGTACCATTCATTAGAACAGACGCCATGTTGAGGTATAGTGTCTGTCGACAAGTAATGAAACCAAATGACCCATACTGCTTTCCTCTTACTGTCCAAGCTTGTGAGGTTACTTCTAATTGTAGCACCATAATTGAATTGTAGGCTGTCAATTCTCTTCTTTGCTAGTTTGTTTTTACCTCCCAGTGGCTTCCCATCCTCTAGTAGCTTGCTTTTATTGTCTGCAACAAGTCTTCAGAGTCGTCCACCCATCCTCTTCTGAATATGACCTAAGCACTCCAGTTTCTCAACAGTGCAACCTTTTCCATAGGGCTGACTTTCAACTAAATTCTTGAAAGTACTAGAGTCTCCATCTCCTCAATACTGTACGTATCTCACTCCATACTTTTGCAAAGGTCTATGGAAAATGAATTTCATACCTGCAGCTTCCATCCCACCACTGGAGCCTGCATAATTTCTGGTACAAACAGCTTTATGGGCTTCTTGCTATTCTGTTTCTTTACCTGCATCAATATATTTCTTGTGCAAGGAACATGCAGAACAATATTTAGATATCACCTCTAAGTCTAATACTTTTCCAGTGTCGACACAAAATGATTGATGAAACTCCATGCAGTAAAGTAGGCCCCGTCTTCACCCAGGAATTGTCACAGGAAACTCCTACATCGTTGCTAGTAGTTGCTACACAAATTTCTTGAATTGCCCCCAGGACTGCCATTTCCATGCTCTCTTCATTTACTTCTGCAACTGCATTGAGGAGAGCAGTATTCATTACAGAAAATTTTAGGGGAGGACTGGGCATGTTCATAATACTACATAAAAGGTTTCCACCATCTCTTCCAATCCCTATACATTTTAGTCCATAAGCAAATCTCATATTGGCTTCATAGATTCTATTACTGACCTTTGATGTCTTGAATTGTCTGTCAGCATCATAGTTTTGACACAAAATGTACAATGTGCAAACCAAACCTTCTCTCTTTCCATTATCAACCAAATCCACATTTCCTCCACAAACAGAGCACTTGCAGGCTTTTCTAAGTGCTTCTGCCATCATTTCCAGATCTACAATTCTGAAACCTGTGTTTCTGTCATGATTTGTTTCTTCTGACACAATACCTGTCCCAAGTTTTATTTTAGATGCACTTGGAGACAAGCTAATATTTGCATCTGCAGGCCCGACCCTAACCTCAATGTCAGTTTTTCGCTTTATATTGGAAATATGGGACTTACTATATTTTTTAAATACTTTACTAGGCCTAGGCATTGTAACAAGGGATCAACAGATTCAACCTTGCACAAACAATGGCATAATAAATCAAGCATCACTCGAATTCCACTGAACAGCACAAAACTTTTTACAACACTTCACAGCCTTCTGTACCACACTGATTGAACCAGAAAATGGCTCCACAGCCTTCTTTACAACACTGATGTTACGTATACAAAAAATCACAGCCTTCTAAAGCTATATTTTCTAGGTTCACAGGCCAAAAATTCTGCAATAAAATGTTTCCTTCATTTGGTACATTGAACAGCGGGCTTGGCGCATTACACTCCTTAGGGTTTTAATTTTTTTATGCCATTTGTAGTTCGAATTTCAAGAAAAAAATTTGGGATGATAATTTCAATTATATTTACTATCAAATAAGCAAATAAAGATAATTTGTAAATTTTTCATTATTTCTGCGACCGTCTCCCCTTAAATCGCTTATTACGTATGGTTTTGCTGTTCTACACGCCCTCTGGTAAAAGTCTAGAATAGAGCCAGTGGCGTACTGACATGTTTCGTGCAGGCATGTTGTCAGCGATTGCCGAAATGTATGATAGGAACAAAAGTAGGTGTGTCAGCTCTCTGTGTTACGCAGCCAATGAAAGAGCAGCAGAAGTAATACACTCAGAAGAAAAGGTGAAACATTGCCATAAATGAGGATTATAAATGAAACTGGTCTTTTTTTTGGGTCGCAGCTGTTTAAAGTGAGCTAGTATCTGCAGACCAAGGACAATGTCACAACCCATGATACATCCGAAAAAGCAGTGAAATATTCCTCTGCCATGTGTTGCTACGCAATCGATCTGCTCAAGCACAGTGAGCAAGTGGATGAAAGTTTTTTAATTGAATTGTGGAAGATGTTAGGTGGATTAATGTTTTTATTTAAATCATGGGAGGTGGTAAGTGGATCAATGATTTTTAAATTAATTCATGGGAGAAGGTAGGAGTAGTAGGGCAACAAGGGCACGAGCGCATTGTGTTAGTGCAGGGTGCCTACATTCAGGGGCAAATCTATCGTTCTCATTTTGATTGAAAGGTCCTTAACCTATTGTTCGGTTAAGCGGTTTTCCATGTCACCCGTACTCCTCCCACCCTCTCTGAAGCCTGGCACCACTTCTGATATCAAGTTAATTGACTAATAAATTAAACTGATTAAAAAATTGGCCTGCAATAGCTCAAGTGTGTCAATTTCGGTGTTCACGAGCTGCTTCAGCCTATTCTAGTAGCCTCCACCTCTACCACTTTATCAATTTGATTTACTAATTAATTAAATCGATATCCCTCAGCTTTCCTTGCCCACCTCTCCCTTCTGGAATTATTAATTGACCGATTGCATTTATGGAATATTATTTAAACAATTTAGACAATGTATGGTATATTGTTTATTTAAAAAAATTAATGAGTTACAAGGTGGTGTACTGAATACAGTTTATTTACATAATTTGTCAGGAAATCGACTGCCGTGTGTGAAATATTTAAATAATTTCTGCGCTTTTTTTATTAAGGAAACACATTATTACACCATCACAGATCACTTAAACATATCTGGAAAACTTTCTCGCGTCTCAGCACCTGCCCAGGCTGCCCCGACTGCGCACTCTAGGGCCCACATCATCTGCTGAGCCGCACCACAGTGGGGCCTTGGAACCACCAGTTTCCGTGCCGGCCGCTGCAAGTAGCAGCGAGCTATGCCCTCCCCAAACAAAAACACACTTCCGTTGGCGTCCATTGTCATCACAAGTGTTCTGTATGCATGAACCAACCTGTCGGGTACCGGTACACGTGAGATACACCTTCCTTCCAAAGCAAATTCCTGACTAGGACTCTATCTATAAATGCTGCTGAAGTTAATAAATAATTAATTCCCGGTCACATGATCGTGATGTAGGGGATATAAGGCGGATAGAGTAGCTATTTCACACACACAAATTGATGATGTCACAAAGCTAGTAGCGGCTGATTCGAAATACACTTTAAAAGAAGATCGTTGCATACAAACGGAGAGAGAGAGAGAGAGAGAAAGCTGCAGTTTGCTTTGCAAATGACACAGAAACAAGTACGGAATATTTCATTCCGCTGTGGGCTCTAAGCTGCTCGAGCCTTCCTGGTGCACGTTCTTGTTTAGAATTTCACCAACCGTTTCATGAGTTATTAAAGCTGGTGAGGAATATCACATCTTGAAGATGTCACAAATGTTGCTTCAGAATATGTGCCATGGTAAATATTAATTAAATCGTTAATATAGCATTTAAACAATTTCCTTCATACAGTTTAAAACTACTAGAAATAAAAAAGAGACCAACAGAGCACAGTAGTTTGCGTGCATAAATAATAGTGTTGCAGCTGTAGCGCTTGCAAAGCTAAGTACTGAGAAAGTTATTTGTGCACTGTTATACAGTTACTAAAGTTAATAGTTTTCAGTGGTGTTTCGTGCTGTTTGTGGCGAAATAACGATTTAATAAACTTTTGGAAACGTTCGCTCACTGTGGTTTTTATAGTTTTCTTTGTGTTGTAGTCGTTTAGTAAATTTCGTTCTTTGGTTTCCAGCTGACGTTTCTTATTGCTTTTAGTGAAATATTTCAGTAAAATTTTCATTCAGTGTTTTAACTTCGTTGAATGTTCCAGTGGTGACTTGAATTTTTGGTTTTAGATAGTAATTTTGTGAAGTTTTGTTGGTACTGGTATTAGCTATGGTGTAGTAGTATTAATACAAGTAGCTGCTTTTTTAGTAGACAGAGAATTTCGAGACCGCTTTTGTTAGCTCTATAAATAGTTCTACTGGTGTAACTGAACTTAGGTAATGTAGATGTATAGTTTTTTTCGTAACCGTAAAATTTTACCATGAGTGAGAGTTGTGGGCTCTGTCGTACATTTATGAGTAGTGGGTTTTAGTGTGGGATTTGTTCACAAGTATTTTCATTGTGGGAATGCAGTGGGGAAGCCAGTGGGCATTCTAGCGAAATCCTGTCCTGGGAATGCATAATCTGTAGTTGAAATAAGTTGATAGAGGAGCAGGAGTGTAAGATCTGTGCCGTTCAGGTACAGTTACAACGCGTGAAGGAGGAACTAGATAGGTTTCGGAGGGTGAAGAGTGGTGGGAAATGGGAACTGGCAGCTGGCAAGAAGGCAGCTAGGAGGAGGAGGTATTCAAGCAGTTATACATTAGGTATATGCAATAGATTTGAGCAACTGTAATAATCAGCAGTTAGAAGGCCTAGGTCAGTTGCAAAGTCTAACAGAAAGAAGGTTCTGCTGCTAGGTAGGTCGCACGGTAGAGGTGTGGGCCAGCAGTTGCAGGAAATGTTGTGGAGTGAGTACCAGGTCACCAACATTGTGAAGACTAGTGCAGGGTCGGCTCAGGTGATTGACAGCGTAGGTGACCTATGTGGGAATTTTACGAAGGAGGTTCGGGTAGTGATAGTTGGTGGAGCAGGGAACAGTTTTGATAGGGACGGGAATTTGATGTAGGTGGTGACCTGGCAAAGATAGCTACTAAAACTGGTAGCACTAATGTGCATTTCGTGCAACTGTTTCAGCGTCATGATCGGCTTCATTTTAATGCAGCTGTTAGGCACATTAACATGGGGCTGAAGATGGCGCTGATGGCTGAGGGCATAGGTCACATTTCAGTGGTGCAAGTTGGTCTATCAGTAGATCGGGTTTCACAGACATGGCCTGCACCTCAATAGGTATGGGAAGGGGAGGCTGGCAAAGCTTATAGGTGACTGTGTAGTGAGTAGTGGTGGGATCACTCATGGAAAAATTCCTGTAGTAGATGGTGTTAGTGTTGCACCTTTTTTTGTCTGAAGTCAGCTGATAGGTATACATGCTTAAAGGAAGTCCCTCTGACAGAGAAATCACATTCAGAGCAGGCCAGGTAGCCAAGCCGAGAAGGAATTAACATATTTCATCAAAATATAAGAGGTAATAGAGATGAAGTTAGTGAACTGCTTATAGATGTTGAATCTGACATTGTTGGTATATCAGAGCACCACTTAAATAATTTGATAATTCAGAGGCTTCCTTTATCAAGATACAGATTAGCTGGCTGTTTTTCAAAGAGTTCTTTACATAGTGGGGGAATGGTCATGTACTTATAAAACAGTATTCCATTTGAGTCCATAGACGCGTCACAGCACTGCACTGAAGAGGTATTTGAATGTTATGCAGGGGCAGTTGAGTTTAGTGAAACTAATCTTCTAATTGTTGTTGTTTATAGGTCCCCTAACTCTGACTTCAGAGCATTTCTGCTCAAGGTAGAGAGGGTTCTTGATTCACTTTGTAGGAAGTACCATAAATTAGTTCTATGTGATGACTTCAGTATAAATTTGTATATGATGGTGCAAGAAAAAGGATGTTGGTAGATCTCCTAAATGCATATGATCTGATACAGAATGTGTTTTTTTCCAAATGGAGTGCAGCGGACAGCAGCAAAGCCATAGACAATATTTTTATTCATTCTTCATTACTAGATGGGCATTTTGTTAGTAAAAGGATGAATGGCCTTTCAGACCATGACGCACAAATTTTAATACTAAAAGGCTTTTGTTCTCAAACAAATGTCACATATAATTACAAACTATGCAGGAAAGTTAATCCAACGACAATAGAGAGGTTTTTAAACCTTGTCAACGAACAGGAGTGGTAGGATATTTATAGTGCTTTCCTTAGCACATTTCTCATGCTCTTTGAGAGATGCTTTCCATTAAAACGTTCTGAAGGGGATACTAGCAGTAATAGGCAGCCCAGGTGGCTGACTAGTGGGATGAGGATAACATGTAGAACAAAGCAGGAATTTATCAAAATGTTAGAAGTAGTTCTTTCTGATTTCATTGCATTTAAAATTAAAATCACGTTACAGAAGGGACAAATTCTCACAAGCTAACCCCAGATCTCTACGTTTACTGGCGTTAAAGAAAACGCGAGATTTGAAGAAGTCGTCCATTACAAACAGTGTTGTAAGGTCCTTAAAATGTTATTAGGAAGGCAAAGAGTATGTGGTACGCAAATAGAATAGCTAATTCACAGGATAAAATTAAAACCAATTTTCAGTTGTGAAAGAAGTGTCTGATCAGCAGCACAAGCTCGACGATATAAAGTCAGTTCGTAGTAAAAATATTTCTGTTACTGATAAGTCAGATATATGTACAGTATTTAACAATCATTTTATGAGCATTGCTGGTGAATTAAATAAAAGTATAGTTTCTACAGGGAACCATATAATTTTCTTGGTAAATGCCTTCCCGGGATTGATGTCTGAAATACTCCTCTGTGATACAGACAAGGGGGAGTTGGAGTCAATAATTAAATCACTGAAGACTAAGGACTCTCATGGTCATGATGGAGTGCCTAGCAGAATATTAAAGTACTTTGCTACACATGTTAGCCCTGTATTTAGCCATATTTGTAATTTTTCCTTTAGGAATTGTGAGTTTCCTGAACGGTTAAAGTACTCAGTAGAAAAGTGGCTTTATAAAAAGGGAGAAAGGGATAATGCACACAATTTTAGACCTATTTCTACGCCACCAGTTTGCTAAAGTTTTTGGAATGCTGTGTATGTAATGATAATTGATCATTTTATATCACACGATTTGCTGTCAAATGTACAGTTCGGCTTTAGATGTCGTTTAACAACTGAAACTTCTATATTCTCTTGTTCCTGTGGGGTATTGGATGGGTTAAAGAAAAGGTTTTGAAAGCTAGGCATATTTTTTGATTCAACTACGGCGTTTGATTGTGTTGATCACAAAATATTGTTTCACATGTTGGACCATTACAGAATACAACAGCAAAAGGTCATTATTCACAATGTTGAGAATGGCTGTGATGTGAGGTGTGAGTGGGGTACCCCAGGGATCAGTGTTGAGGCCACTCCTGTTCCTTATTTATATAAATGATATGCCCTCTAATACTACAGGTAACCCTCTTAGCTGGTAGTAAAGTGTGTGCAACACTGGCTCGGTTTCAAATAGTGCAGTTCATGACCTAAGTTCATGGCTTGTAGAAAATAAACTAACGCAAAATTACAGTAAGACTCAGTTATTAAAGTTTCTATCACACAGTTCTACAAAACCTGACGTTTTAATTTCACAGAATGGGCATATGATTAGTGAAACTGAACAGTTCAAATTTATAGGTGTTCAGATAGATAGTAAACTGTTGTGGAAAGCCCACGTTTAGGATCTTGTTCAAAGACTTAATGCTGCCATTTTCACTATTCGAACGGTATCTGAAATGAGTGATCGTTCGACATGAGAATTAGTCTACTTTGTTTATTTTCATTCGCTTATATCGCAACGGGCAGTAAGTGGCGTAAGTTCACGAACATCTTGTCGACCCCTGTTCACGAGACTGGGTATTTTGACATTGGTCTCTCAATATACACTCCTGGAAATTGAAATAAGAACACCGTGAATTCATTGTCCCAGGAAGGGGAAACTTTATTGACACATTCCTGGGGTCAGATACATCACATGATCACACTGACAGAACCACAGGCACATAGACACAGGCAACAGAGCATGCACAATGTCGGCACTAGTACAGTGTATATCCACCTTTCGCAGCAATGCAGGCTGCTATTCTCCCATGGAGACGACCGTAGAGATGCTGGATGTAGTCCTGTGGAACGGCTTGCCATGCCATTTCCACCTGGCGCCTCAGTTGGACCAGCGTTCGTGCTGGACGTGCAGACCGCGTGAGACGACACTTCATCCAGTCCCAAACATGCTCAATGGGGGACAGATCCGGAGATCTTGCTGGCCAGGGTAGTTGACTTACACCTTCTAGAGCACGTTGGGTGGCACGGGATACATGCGGACGTGCATTGTCCTGTTGGAACAGCAAGATCCCTTGCCGGTCTAGGAATGGTAGAACGATGGGTTCGATGACGGTTTGGATGTACCGTGCACTATTCAGTGTCCCCTCGACGATCACCAGTGGTGTACGGCCAGTGTAGGAGATCGCTCCCCACACCATGATGCCGGGTGTTGGCCCTGTGTGCCTCGGTCGTATGCAGTCCTGATTGTGGCGCTCACCTGCACGGCGCCAAACACGCATACGACCATCATTGGCACCAAGGCAGAAGCGACTCTCATCGCTGAAGACGACACGTCTCCATTCGTCCCTCCATTCACGCCTGTCGCGACACCACTGGAGGCGGGCTGCACGATGTTGGGGCGTGAGCGGAAGACGGCCTAACGGTGTGCGGGACCGTAGCCCAGCTTCATGGAGACGGCTGCGAATGGTCCTCGCCGATACCCCAGGAGCAACAGTGTCCCTAATTTGCTGGGAAGTGGCGGTGCGGTCCCCTACGGCACTGCGTAGGATCCTACGGTCTTGGCGTGCATCCGTGCGTCGCTGCGGTCCGGTCCCAGGTCGACGGGCACGTGCACCTTCCGCCGACCACTGGCGACAACATCGATGTACTGTGGAGACCTCACGCCCCACGTGTTGAGCAATTCGGCGGTACGTCCACCCGGCCTCCCGCATGCCCACTATACGCCCTCGCTCAAAGTCCGTCAACTGCACATACGGTTCACGTCCACGCTGTCGCGGCATGCTACCAGTGTTAAAGACTGCGATGGAGCTCCGTATGCCACGGCAAACTGGCTGACACTGACGGCGGCGGTGCACAAATGCTGCGCAGCTAGCGCCATTCGACGGCCAACACCGCGGTTCCTGGTGTGTCCGCTGTGCCGTGCGTGTGATCATTGCTTGTACAGCCCTCTCGCAGTGTCCGGAGCAAGTATGGTGGGTCTGACACACCGGTGTCAATGTGTTCTTTTTTCCATTTCCAGGAGTGTATATATTCCTTGCTGTCATTTCTTGTTAACAATATTAGCTTATTCTGAAGAATAAGCAGCTTTCACTCAGTTAATATTTGGCAGAAATCAAACCTGCATTTGGCTCGGACTTACGACGTCTTGTACAGAAAAATGTGCAGTATACTGCTGCATCCATTTTCAATGAGCTACCAATCAAATTCACAAATCTAAGCAGTAATCCACGCGCTTTCAATTCGAAACTGAAGAGATTCCACTTGGGTCACCCCTTCTATTCTGTCAAGAAGTTCCTTGCAAAATTAAGGTGATTCTTGTTGTATTGTTGAGCGCACTTCCTTAAACTTCTGAATCGACTTTTTTCAGATTCATAAACATTTTGTTTATATCTGTTATTACTTTTATGTTGTAATTCCATGTACTGACAAGTTCCATGATCTTGGAAATTTGCTGCTCCATTTGGTCCTATGGAACTTGATGTGAAAATAAATAAATTTTTTTTGGTGAGAAGTTTCATTACATAATCCAAACCTATCATTATTTGACGTCACTGTTGGAAGTGGAGATGTATGAAATGATAGCTGGAATTTCAAATTTCATCATGAATTTACACCGTCACGGTTATAGAGTTCCCAACGACTACAGGTCTGCTAAGTGTATTTTCCTTTTTAAAGGTAGTATAGAATTCCTAAGTTGAATGGTTTTCTCAGCTACACCAGGACGAAGAAGGAGGGAGGAAAGGGTCTACTGCGTGACAGAACAGTAACAACAACAAGAACCACTGCGGTGTATTGAGAAACACGATCCATTTACGGCTAGATGACTGAGATCGTTGGAAGCATACTTACATCTCACATACTCACCTTCCAGACACTGAAACGTACAGTGACGCAGAGCAGCGCTAACGCTCTTGGACCAGAGCAAACTACTGTTGTAAACGCGGTCCATGACCACGACCGCGGAACCGCGTGTCAGCCAGAGAGAGGCCCGCCGGCCATGGAGGGCCCAACCCCAGGAGCAGCTGATTCGCAGGAGTTCGAATGCTACTATTACTCCCACCGCAAACGCCTGTAATACTGAATCTTCTCAAGTTTCCACGGAGTATACACGTGACACACACGGTCCTGAAGGCGACGCAACACGAAATGGGTATTAAATCACTATCCATCCCCGAATTGCTCTTCAACAGTGGGAAGCAAGAAGGTGCTTAAAACATTAATGTATGCCTGTGCTGTGATAGTGCCACGCAAAACATCAAGGGTGCAAGCCCCCTCCATAAAAAACACGCCCACACAATGACACCACCGCCTTCGAATTTTGCTGTTGGCACTACACACGCTGGCATACGACGTTCACCGGTTTTCCAAGAAGGAAGTGAGAGGGTCAGCTAAAGTGCTCAGCCTAAATTACGACTGGACATCCAAAACCATGTCTGTGATTTGGTAAATGGAAGGTCTAGTTATATCAAGCTCTCATAGGATATAGCTAATAAGCAGGCATGCATTAATGTCGAAAATACAAAGGATCAGGCTTGTTTTACATAGACAAACCTGGCTTGCGAGCGAAATTACACAAAAGATCCACAGCACGCATCTCATTGCAGTAGATACCTTGACATTCATAAGTGTTGTAACTTTGATGCTATCGATTTCCCTGTCAAATATAGGACATACCTAAATTTGAGACGCAGAATACCGGAATATCGGTTCATGTTTATAGCCTGGAAAAGAAAAGCAAGTCAGATGAGCAGGGCAAGCATATAGTCATCGGCCCCCTCCATTTCTCAAAATTTGCCGGTGAGTGTGAAATGTATGTAAACATGTTACTCTCCTTTGAAGGTAATAATTATCATTTTGTTTGGATCAAAGACATGTTCTGACTCCTATTCTCTCAACTGTGTAACGACAAGAGTAAAAAGCATATTTATTGAAGGTGTCTGAATTATTTTTCCTCAGACAAGTTATTATTGGCGCATCTTGTAGACTGCACTTCCAAGGACCCGGTAGGTGTTATTATGCCTACTGAGGAAAATAAATTAATAAAGTTTAAAAATGCTCACCACCAGGGGCGATACCTGTTTGCAGTGTACGCCGCCTTTGAATGCCGCCCCTCCCCTGTGATCTGCTGTGAAGGTGACCCGACGACCTCATACACCACCTTTACAGAAAAACACATACCATATGTGAAAGAGTACCAAAGTGTATCGTCCTGTGATTCGACTCTTAACTGCTACAAATCTTATGTTGGGGTAATCCTGCAGTTTGGCTGCTCACTGAGATCGAAAACGTTCTTGGGAGGTTGATAAGATTTACAGTGACAATGTTTCCATGAGTAGATCGAAGGAGAATGAAGATTTGTACAATAATGCGGTTGACTGTCATATATGTGGGCAGCTGTTAGACAGAAAATCGGAAACTCGTCGTCGGGACCACTGTCATCTTACAGGGAACTTCCATGATACAGCTCACAATACATGCAATTTGAGGTACCAGCTACCAAGGCACATACCCGTTTTCTTCCACAATTTAAGTAGTAGTGTACTGGGGCTCCAGGTGCAATTTTGATAACAAATTGATATTCAAATTAATTACTCACCCCACCCCCGACCACAGCGGCCCCACCATCACTCCCACCCCCAGATGACGTCATGTGTTTTCCTCAGCCTGCAAATCAGTCCCCACAACCTTCCCTCTCCCCACCCTTTCCCCTCCCCTTCTCCCACCTACCTTATTGGTGCGAATTTAGAATTTTGGCGGGAATTTCGAACTTTGGTGGGTAATTATTTGTCCCAAGGCTGTGCTGACGTCTCATCCCACCTCACACTTGGTAAATGTCAGGAAATTAAAAAGGGTGGTGCCCTTTCCATGTCTCGAACCCTGGTCCTCCTGGATGCAAAGCCCAAGTGCACCCCACTAACACAATTGGGCCACCAGAGGCATCTGAAATTGGTAGTAGCCAATGGGAACGCAGAAATCGATCACACTGAGGATATAAGGCGGGCTCAGAAGCTCTGTTGCCTCAATAATAGTCAGCAAGAAAGCGCCAGCCAATATATAATTTAACTGCTAGTGGTTCAAAATGTTTACATATTGGTATAAACGCATCTGCAGACAAAGACCGGCGTCTTCTGAAAGAGATCGAGAATGCCATTAAAAGTGTTAAAGTGTGGTTCTCTGGTAAAGCCTATTGCACGCCATTATCTGACGTAGTCTCTATGATTACAGGGCATAGTGTTCATTATAGTCAATAAAAAACCACTGCACAACAGTACCTGACATAGTAGGTATCATGGAAGGGGGGTTAAGCATCAAGCGACTGGAGCTGTGATGGTGTGCAAGAAGACCGCAAGAAGAAAGGCATATTCTTTCCCGACAACATACATGAAGTAATTGTAGGTCCATCCAACTGCAGCAAGACAAATGTTCTTATGTCACCGCTTAAACATTTGGATAGAACCCACTTTGAGAATGTATGTGTATTTTCAAAAACACTGTTTCAGCCGAAATACCAACTATTACAAGATATACTGCAGGGTGTAGATGGTGTGACATACACGACATTCAGTGACAGCAGTGATATCCCTCCAGTGGAAAAAGTAAAGCCAAACACAGTGTTCATATTTGACGATGTTGCTGTGGAAAACAAAGATAAAATTCTGAGATATTTCTGTTTTGGTTGCCATAAGGCTGTTGATGTATTTTATCTGACTTAGACATATTCCAGAATCCCAAAACAGCTGGTGAGGGAAAATACAAAACCAATTATAGCATTCAAACAGGACACTCTGAATTTAAAACACATTTACCATGTCATGTAGGAACCGATATATCGTTGAACTACTTTGTAAAGGTACGTGCCGATTGCTGGAATCGCTCACAGTATCGGTTTTCGTTATCGGTAAAGCGAGAAAACTGAATGATGGCAGGTACAGACGGACCTACCAGGAGTTCCTATATATACAGGGGGTCTCATTTGTCTTGAGTACCCTAAATAACTATTTGTATAGATGAAAATTACAAAATGTTCCAAGCAAATGTTCTTTATCCGTCAGGGGACATCAATCAGCATGACTGCCTTCAGCGTAGCTTTGTTTTTTACAAAGATATGAACAGCGGTATGACTTTTTTAAATTTCACCCTGTATTTTTTTGCGAAAACTCATTTCCTCTCTTAAAGAGCTATTCAAAAATGTATCACAGTGTATCATTCACTGAAACATAATGTAATTAATTACATAACACAACACTGACGTTGACGCTCCCAGCGCTTAAGTGCAGGTACTCTGGGTAATGGAACACATCCACGTACTGACGTTGACAGAAGACAAATGTAAACATAAGTAGAATGCACACCCGTCATTCCGTCAACCATTGTATCGTCAGTTGAAGAGTTGTGTAAGTAGAATGTACACCAACGAAGAGAAGGTATAAATACTATTCATCTATGAACAATGTAAGTTAGCAGAACAGTAATTGCAGTACTGTTTTCTTATGTACGGGTACATTTAGTACAGTAGTTTAGTCCCTTTAAATACTGTTGTGTAGAGTAGGCATACAGTAAAGGCTGTCTACATCTACATCTACATCCATACTCCGCAAGCCACCTGACGGTGTGTGGCGGAGGGTACCTTCAGTACCTCTATCGGTTCTCCCTTCTATTCCAGTCTCGTATTGTTCGTGGAAAAAAGGATTGTCGGTATGCTTCTGTGTGGGCTCTAATCTCTCTGATTCTATCCTCATGGTCTCTTCGCGAGATATACGTTGGAGGGAGCAATATACTGCTTGACTCTTCGGTGAAGGTATGTTCTCGAAACTTTAACAAAAGTCCGTACCGAGCTACTGAGCGTCTCTCCTACAGAATCTTCCACTGGAGTTTATCTATCATCTCCGTAACGCTTTCGCGATTACTAAATTATCCTGTAACGAAGCGCGCTGCTCTCCGTTGGATCTTCTCTATCTCTTCTATCAACCCTATCTGGTACGGATCCCACACTGCTGAGCGGTATTCAAGCAGTGGGCGAACAAGCGTACTGTAACCTACTTCCTTTGTTTTCGGATTGCATTTCCTTAGGATTCTTCCAATGAATCTCAGTGTGGCATCTGCTTTGCCAACGATCAACAAATAGCATAGACATAACATTTCTTTTATTGTTGTCGTTGGAGGTAGGCGAAATGCTACGCAGGCAGCAGCATTGTACAGAGAGCAATATCGTGACAAGAACCCACCTTCCCGACGGATGTTTTCTCGTCTTGTTGCGACGCTTCAGAAAACGGTAAGTTTCAACCACGTCAACGCAATTCTCGTAGCACTCGCACAGACGAAGCTGCCGAAGTTACTGTTCTCTCTTCCGTTTCTATGAATCCACATGTGAGCACACGACACGTTGAACACGAGACAAGAATTCATAAAACCAGTGTACATAGCATTCTTACATGTCACCGGCTCCATCCTTACCATGTACACCTACATCAAGAATTGCATGGGAATGATTTCCAGAATCGTGTACAGTTCTGTCAGTGAGCACAGCAGCAAATCCTCGCCAACCCGAACTTCTCCATGTTCTATTTACTGATGAGTGTTCCTTCTCAAACAAAGGACAGGTAAATACAAGGAACATGCATTATTGGTCCAGCGACAACCCACGATGGTTTATACAGGTGCAACATCACCGTCAATGGAGAGTTAACGTCTAGTGTGGGATGCTTGGTACTCCAATTATTGGCCCTTATTTTATCAATGTTGGTCTAAACGGCACAGCGTATGCCAACTTCGTCAGACCAATCCTTCCTCCTCTTCTGGATGAAGTGCCGCTAAGAACCAGAATGCTTATGTGGTATCAACACGATGGATGTCCAGCACATAATGCCTTGCATGCATGTCGTGTTCTGAACCGAAGGTATCCTGCCAATTGGATTAGTCGAGGGGAAACAGTTACTTGGCCTGCTAGGTCTCCTGATTTAAATCCTTAGAACTTTTTCTTTGGGGATGCATTAAAGACGTAGTCTTTCGCGATATTCCAACAACTCCAGAGGACATGCAGGAACGTATCGTGCTTACTTGTAATTCTCTTCAGCAGGCAACCCTGGAAGCAGTAAATAATTCTTTCATTCAACGAGTATACTAGTGTATCGGTGTCCAGGGTCACCACTATGAGCGCCTTTGAATGTTGTTCTCCTGGGCAATGGTACAGGAGAGTCAAAGTCAATTTTCTGTTATGTTTTTACTTGGTTTTCATTTGTTTTCTGACAACTCCAGCAAGTGGACGAGTTTCTGATACCGGGCTCAAAGTCAATGTTGTATTATGTAATTAATAACGTTGTGCTTCAGTGAATGATACACTGTGATATATTTTTGAATAGGTCTTTAGGAGAGGAAATGAATTACCGAATAAAAAATACAGGGTGTCATTTAAAAAAGTCATACTGCTGTTCATATCTTTGTAAAAAACAAAGCTACAACTGACGGCTAAAGAACATTTGCTTGAAATATTTTGTATTATGCATCTGGACAAACAGTTATTTAGGGTGGTCAAAATAAATAGGATACCCTGTTTAGCCATGCAAAGAGGTGAGCACATCAGTATACACGTCAGCATGGATAAATTCGCACTCACTCCGGGAGCTCATTTTGATGTATGGGTGTCCATAGACAAAATATTCGCTTGTACACGGACGCGAAAATTCAAAATGTCGAACATCAAGTTCGAAGCGTACGCAAGTAACTAGAAACGTATTGTCATACCCTTCTGAGACTGAACAGTACACTGAGTGATCGGATTAATGCAATCAAAAAGAAAGTAAACGACTTAACCGTAGGGGAAAATAGCTGGTATTGAAAAGGGGGAGTTTTACGAACGGGTTAATGTAATTGAAATGGAAGTAGGTGACTTAACTGAAGGGAAAATAGCTGTTACGGAGAAGGGGAGCAGCATAAGAGGAAGAAGGTCGGATATATGAAACCTCCGATTAGTACACGAGTACAACGAGATGTCGACTAAGCATAAAGCCATCGAGGCACAGAAAGCCTTCCGATAGAAGTTACGGTTGCTGAGGTTAGGGAATTGAAGCGGGAGCAGAGACTGTGAGAAACCTTTAAACTAGTTAGTGAATCTCAAGATGAACTCTCAGCGGCCGGCCGGTGTGGACGAGCGTTTCTAGGCGCTACAGTCTGGAACCGCGTGACCGCTACGGTGGCAGGTTCGAATCCTGCCTCGGGCATGAATGTCTGTGATGTCCTTAGGTTTAAGTAGTTCTAAGTTCTAGGGGACTGATGACCTCAGAAGTTAAGTCACATAGTGCTCAGAGCCATTTGAACCATTTGAACTCTCAGCAAAATTCAACAACAACGACGATGACGCTATTGCCGATTTCATTAACTGTCACAGCGACGATATAATAGACAAAACATTTGGTGTCAGTGTTGAAAAACTATACATTTTCGGGATGCAGCCTATAATTGTAAATGAAAAAACAATACAGATCGGTGATAAACAGTTTCAAAGAACACCAGGTGTACTGAACCTTATTTTCCTAAGGCCGACAAAAACAGTAAATTATTCCCCTAAAGATCTGGAAATGTATCGTGAAATATTGCTTTTGGCTGATCTACGTATGAACGCAAAAAGCTGAAGCAATGTGATATATAAATCCATTAAAAACCTGTATTCGATGGTGATAAAATTAGCAGTGGTGATGGTATTGACATTCAGCATAAAAGAGTGAGCAATCGACTCCCCCAGTATACATATTACGACGACCCCAATGAGCTAATAGACCGGCTACGACTGCTCGTGGCATCAGTTAAAGCTAGTAATACAGCTCATTCGAATGAAGTTGTTTCAGTAATTTCTGAGCTTAGAGAGAGAGGTATCATCGAATAAGTATGGAGACTGTTGTTCGAGAACTGCACAAACCCCCAAGCTAAACATACCCTTGAAGATATGTAATGATTAAAGGTTTGGACGACCTGTGGTAGGCGCATCTTGTCAACATGAGCTAATATTCACGTGTGAAAGACGGATACAGATATATTTTAATGAACATTGATCCTTATTCTAAATATGCCGCGGCATTACCCGTGAAAGCGGAAACAGGGAAGGGTGCCGCGCATGTGTTTGAGGGATTGCTGCAGACGGGAACGAACCGAAGCCCAGACAACCTTCTAACAGACCACGGCGGTGAGATTGGTTCAAATGGTTCAAATGGCTCTGAGCACTATGCTACTTAACTTCTGAGGTCATCAGTCGCCTAGAACTTAGAACTAATTAAACCTAACTAACCTAAGGACATCACACACATCCATGCCCGAGGCAGGATTCGAACCTGCGACCGTATCGGTCGCTCGGCTTCAGACTGCAGCGCCTAGAACCGCACGGCCACTCCGGCCGGCTCGGTGAGTTTCACAATAGATATTTCAAGACTGTGATGCAGCGGTATGGAATACATCACAACTCGACGTTCACCCACCTGAAGGCGTGTATTGTGGAACGTCTGAACAGAATAGTGCAAACCCAAATATGGATGTGATTCAATCTTCGTGGTTCACAGAAATGGAACGATATCCTCCCGAAAATAATTGCACTGTATAATCGAACCAAACATCGCACAATAAAAATGAGACTAATCGATGTTCGTGAAATAGACTTCTAGATTCAGTATACAATCGTATTAAAATGCTAGATCCGCACAAACAGGAAATTATGGTAGGTGATTTAGAACATATTTAAAATACAAGACATCATTTGAGAATTCATACATGCCAAACAGGTCAACCGAGATTATTCACTGTTTCCAAAGTTCAGAGAACGAATCCTAGAACCTGTCTCTCAATGGACAGTGGTGGTACTGAAACTGCAGGATGCTTTTACACTGAAAAGTTAAAGAAGAGCTCGGAAGCACATGAGTATCTCATAGAGAGGGTCATACGGCGTCGAGGGAATAGAGCGTTAGTTAAATGGCCTGCTCCTCCCGCACTACAAAACAGCTGGATCGACGCTGAGGATTTGCTATATAACAGGGTGCGCAGACCACAACCACTTCAGTAGCATAACATGCCTGATAGGAGACGCGCTAGACGATGAGGTATTCTCGACAAACTACCAGTCGAATTACACATTCCTGGATATAACTACTGTGGATCTGGAAGAAAACTTCAAAAATAGTTAGCTCGCGCTGATAATAACATAAATCTGCTCCACGAAGCGTGTATGGAACACGACATCGCATAGCAGCAAATAAAGACCCTCACGCCGCCGATCGAATTTTAGCTGATGAAGCGAAAAGGGATACTGGTATAGGTCAGTGAATTGCACCATTTGCAGTTGAAAAAACTATGCATGATAAAGTTAAGTTGGGCTTCGGTGTGAAGAAGTTTAGCCAAGTTACGAGCGCTGCACGTAGGGCGCTAAGGAAGAAGATGACAACCAAAGGCGCATGAAAAACTGTATCCTGATAGGGTTGTGTGCACCTAAAAGCGCCCTGAAGCAGAAAGTAGCGAGAAAAAAAGATCGATTACACAACAGAGGGTTCTGTCAATGCCCAAGGCGTCGTGTGGAATTATTCCCTTCCTCATTCCTGCCACAGCCAGTCTCTCAGGGGTGGATTCATTGACTGGGTGTTCTGTGGCTGTTACCGGAACAGTCAAGAATGCAGAAAACTCTCAGAAGAAACTGTACGAAGCAAGAAGACATAACGTCATGATAGAGGTAGCAGCCATCGGAAAAGGACTATACTTGAAACCGTACAAGAAAGAACTAGGTC
This sequence comes from Schistocerca piceifrons, assembly GCF_021461385.2. NCBI lineage: Eukaryota > Metazoa > Arthropoda > Insecta > Orthoptera > Acrididae > Schistocerca > Schistocerca piceifrons. Next base: position 416,149,017 of record NC_060149.1, on the reverse strand, counting down.
TCTTCGTAAACAATAAACAGGCCCCTAGCTGTCCTACCAGACAGGGCGCTTACAAATACAGATCTGCTTAAGTTTGTTAAGAAGAAATTCAACATTCCGAGATTCCGAGGTATGTTTATGCGGAATACATTACCGAAGACTATATGGAAATCAGAAGAATGCGAAATTGTGAATCCGGATGTAGAAGGCGGATCTGGAACCCATTGGGTAGCATATGTTAAAATAGAAATACAAATAAAGTCTACTATTTCGACTCATTTGGCGACCTGCGACTCCCAGAAGAATTACAACGATACTTCACAGACAGAGGACATGTGTTCTACAAATTTCGACACTACCAAGAATTTAATACATTCCTGTGTGGTCATCTCTGCGTCATGTTCCTCCTGACGTTTACGAATGATATGTAAGGACGAGTATTAATCATCCATTCATCAGTCGATGTTTAGATGCAATGTCATACACTCTGACTTTAAAGGAACGATCGTCTGTATTTGGTGCGAATTACTTCCGACCAATTGATTTAGGCATTGGAGATTGGAGCATCGCGCTGATTGGACTGGAGACATACAACAACATTCCAAATATCACAGAGACTAACAATAAACTGCATCTGGAAATTAATGGTAAAAACAAAATTGTGGAAATTAAATCTCTTGTATACCATATTGACGATTTAAACGAAATTTTAAAACAGTCTGGAAAAGAAATTGAGCTCCCTCCAAACATCAGTACACTTAAATATGAAATAAGGACGGTGAATGCATTGATTGACTTTAAGCAGAAAGATTTAATAAGCCCACTACTGGGTTTCACAAAGGGAACGGTTTTGAAGACGGATCGTATTAAATTTTACAAATCTGGTCAGACAGTGGACATTCTCCCTGGCAGCACAATCTGTGCTGAGTGTAACATTGCAACGAACTCATACCTCAACGACAGATTGGTTCGTTCAATTTACGGATTCTTCCCATCATCTAAACAGGATATAAGATTGGTGAGACTCCTACCAACGCTGTATACCTTCCAGTGACAGTCCAGACATTGGACGATGTGGAGTTGCGTACTGTGGATCAGAGTAACCAACTTGTTGACTTTAGTGGTGAGGTAATCATTGTACGACTACATCTAAAACAAGACGGGCGTAAGGTATAAAACCAGCGCACACAGCACACAGCACAGCACTTGACAGCAGAACCGCAAGGTGATAACACGTGCGAACAACGCGTTTCTTTAATCAATAGGCTTGAAACCCCGCACCGACGTCGTCGCTCAATATATCTTACCCAGTGCAATATGATGAGCGAATCATACGCCAGGAATACTTCCAGCATAACCCTTATGCTTCAACGACATTTAATAAGAACGATGATATTAGGATTTTCATCCAGCACCAAGACACTTTAACTCTTCCATGCAAGAGTTTCATATAGTTGGATATATCATTTAAGAAAAAGGACGGTAGTCATACAGTGGGGTCAAAGCTTGCACGTAATGCTTTGGCATTCCTGTTCCAGGAAATACGATATGAACTTAATGTGGTAGAGACTGATCGTACACGTAATGACGATATAGCATCAACGCTTAAAACTTAAGCTTCATCACCACCCTCAGATTTTAATGGTTTAAGAAATGCAGGATGGTTCATAGACGAGCCTATGGGCAGAGCAGCAGAAGAGTACCGCCTGTTTACTGCATGCGCACCTCTAAAAATGCTTATGGGGTACTTTGAGCACATCCAGCAAATTATTATGAATGCTAAACAGGGTCTTATACTAGTACGGAGTGCAACAGATGGCAACTCATACATTCAAGGAGCTCAAGAAGAGAATCAGATCATCATCAATAAATTTATATGGAAAATGTCACACATCACTGTGGCAGACGAGGAGCGTTCTGAATATCGGTACACATCCGGCATTAACTTTCCGCTCATGGGAGGTTTTTGAGTATCCGGTGCTACCGACAGCCAGCAGACAAATGTGGGCTATTAAAACCTCCGTGCAGCTGGAAACACCGAGATACGTCATAACTGCATTTCAGACAAATAGGAGGAATTCAGCAAACGATTCCACCGTATTTGACAACTGTAACTAATGCCAGAGACTATTTAGATTCAGAGCTTTTTCTGTATGACAGTTCAGTGTTCTAATGGGATCAGAATGTATACAGTCTAGCATTCGACATGTATCAAGGCTCTGCTCTTCTTACTGCGAAGGTGTTGAAGAGGAAGGATGCCTACTCAGTCCACGGAAATTCAAGGATGTGGTACCAATCATCGTAATAGACTGTTGTAAACAGAATGAGATAGTTAAATCAGGACCAATAGATGTACGAATCGAATCTGAATCCTCATCAAATTTCCCAGAACTCACTGAAGCTTATGCTCTAGTTCTATATGGCCGTGTGATTAACTATTGCCCACTTACTGATATTGTGCAGCCCATTTTATAAATGACCAAGTGCTGCGGCAAGCCCAGAGGATTTCATAATGACAACATGCATTGTGAACGTCGTTCACGACATTCAAGGTTTCTGTAATGATGAATGTAGACAATTCATATTCAAAGATGTTGCACTCGTACTATACACAGAAGATGCTGGTATAATAGAGATATTCTCTGTAAGAATTGCACCACCGAGGCCATTCAAGAATGTGAATTGTGCTAAAACACTGAGGAGTGCAAAGTGGCTAACGCATTTCTTTCATGGACTCCACTGAGACGATACTGGTACACCTCATAACGAAATTATGACGTCACTTCGAATATTCGATCATCCTGAGACCACCATGTACATCAAAGGTGAGGAGAAGTTCATGGATGCAGAGAATCTTCAAGTTTGCATCTATTCAAGACCTGGAGTTCTACAGGCACTCTGCTATCCATTACCTCAACAAGAAGAAGCTGTGTGAAAATAGTGTTGTGTCTGCTTACGAAAATGTAAAATTACTTTTAGATTGGATTAATGAAAATAAAGTAATGTTTTACCTCACATTTTGTGTTTTCCTTTCTTCCTGCCTAGCTCCTACGTAGATAGTATGCAGCTTTGCCTAGATCCTACGTCTGCGGCTTTGTTCAAGCGCAGGAGATATAATGTCAGCCATGTTTGCTGTATGTCTTTGGAAGCCGACTCCATCACTCGCCGCCTGTTCCCAAAAACCTCTACGTGCAGCACGATAGGCGAAATCCCATGCAACGATTACACATATTTCGTTTACCTCCATCTTAAACGTCACCTCCCTCATGCTCCAAACTAATATCTTGTGCATCTTGCACAGTCTTTATATACAGTTTTAAGGTTAAGGATATGTGAAATAACAACAAAATGGTAACGAATAAAAATTTATTTTTGAGACATAAATTTTCACAGTAGTAATAGAGCTTTACATCCACAAATTTCGTTGTTTTTACAATACGAAGTAATACTGCTTTTAAATTCACAGATCTTGTTACTGTTTGAAATATTTTTACTCACAGCTCTTGTTTTTACAAGTAATAGCACTGGTTGAAAAACGTTTTACTTTACATTAGTATAGTTTCTCTTACACTAATACTACTTCTAGTGAAATTCCACCCAAACAGAAGACTTCATTTATACGTTGAACTGGGTGCCCCTAAACATTTCCACCTCAAGCAGGTGAAATTAATACAATGAAACGGATGGCCCCAAAATGTTCATCCCAAACAGCTGCGCTAAAATGAATTTGGTGAAACTCTCACTTAAAACTAGTATGGGTGGATCAGCTAGCGGGAGGTGAAACTTAAAAACTAATCTATTTAGACATGCTCTCAAACAACCACACACACACACACACACACATGAATTACAAAAGAGAGAAATATGGTAAACTATTATTCTCCCTTCATTTAACTTTGTTAACTTTTTTGATGATTTTAGTCCATTGTTTAATCTTTTTTATATTTCACACCTTTAACTTTTTTATATTTTTTCCAACACATGCTGCATATATGTTCATGTCCAGATATTATGTTACTTATTCAGAAAAAAATAAACAGAATATATTCACACACAGGTGTACATATTTACACAGACATTTACACTCAGACGCACTCAGAAATATACACACAGACACACATAAGCAGTCAAACATGCAGGCACACCATACATCACACATACAATATTTACTACTATGATAAAAGAGCCATACAGTTCGGCACAAACTCTCACTCAGCCAGTCACTCACCGTCTCTCTCATTCACACCGGCGGAGTCCCCCACCCCCTGTCGCGCTTCAACTAAATAGTGTAAGTGCGGGCGACGGCTCTTTTATCCTCATGAGATGACAATCCGACTTTCGATTGCAGCACAGTGACCTCGCGATCGAATATTGTTTTGCTGTACCAAATGCGCAGATCGCGCAAGAGCACCGCGAACACCATCGTACAGGCACTGCAAGAGTCATCGACCGTGAGGACACTTGATACACAACTTCGCGCACCCGTAGCCCGTTTCTGGGTGGCTCCATATGTTGTACGATGTACATACATTTTGGATCTTGGACCCACAAACTCCACAATCGGCAGCTCATCCACCTCAGCTTTCATTAAGCCGATAACTTTCTTGTTATGAGGAATGATATCATAAGGATTATCCGCTGCGTATCCTGATGTGTCGAATTCATTACTGAGATACCTAATTACTTCATATGGGTCTTAGTTCTTCACCCAATACATGAAGCTATCTCAGTCCATACAAAGTAACTTTCGTTCCACGAAATGTGTTTTAGGAAACTCATTGTGGAAGTGATACATTTGGAGTTTAGAGATGTCAGGTATACACATACCCAAATAGATAGATTTCGTAAACTCTACTGAACCTTCGACATCTCCACAGCAACAAAGTTCTCATTGAAAATAGTAACCTGCTTAAAATTTGGTCTGGCGATGCACTTTCTTACGCCGCAACGCCCATCCCATTTCGTCCCAATCAAACTATCGCGTTCATTTCTTTCATTCTGCATTGTTTTACCCAAAATGGAATTATTCATCAATTTATAATTTTTTTTTAGAAATAACTAGTCGCCCCCGCCCTCTTTTCGGTATTTAATTCAATATACTCCTTCCACCAGGGGGACTGATTGAAGCAGGTGAGTCTACCTAGCTCCATCCCTAAGATGAGGCACTGCTGAGAGATTACAATAATGAGTTACATACTTATGCTTGTGTCCAGCAGTGGTCATCAGTTTAAGCACAGCGTTTTCTCACGGAAGTTATTGCTTTGGGCATAACTGAAAGTCGCTTGTCATTTCATGCAAACTAGCAGGGTATATGAGGTCTGCCTCCACCGCATATCCTACATCAGAATCAGCTGCCAGACCCAATATTTTTGCGCCTAATCCCTCTAATTCGTTCTCTGGCACCCATTGAAACCCACCAACCTGCAGTGGCTTCATCATGACGTACCCATATATATTATTCACGTCCAAATACAGAATATAATTTGAATCGAGGGCTCCGTTGAACCCCACACCCATACGTGGATTATTTGCCTTGGCGTGACTGTGGACACACTGGCATAGTTCTCCACAGATCCCGCCCTCAGAGAAAAGAAGCATATCAGCATCAGTCAAAAGTTCGATGCTGCGCCTCGTTTTCTTGAGCATTGCCTCCCAAGACAAGCAAGGTGCCGTGTAATGAAAGGTGGGGTCCAGAGAGTATGTTGCCATGCATACACTCTGGAACTTTTCAAAAACATCTGCAAGCAAGCGCACGTCGGTGTCCATGTATAGTCTTTCCTATTCACCCAAAGTTGGAATGCTGAATTCCCGGCAGATATTCACGGCATGCTCATATACTGCACTAGTTATGGCATTGCTTGTGAGAGTACTGGTAAATGCAGATATGTCGGATAGCCTGGTTCTGTCGAGTTTCACCTTACCATCCGGATACTCATAGGGGAAAACTCCTTTCCTAGTCACAAACTGAAACTTTTCCTCATCTGTGTATGCAGATCCGGTGATATGTATATCCTCCTGAGATAGAGTTTAAAGGAGTTTCTGGAGTGGCGTGTGCATAAAACGTAGCGTGTCAAGGAAGCGGAGCGTAATATTCGGTATAATTCGTTTGGAGAATGAAATATATTTCTCAACACTCTCAGGCACTGATCTTTCTCCCAGCCATAACTAACTAATTGCTCAATAAGAAAGAGAACGTCATACCCACTTAAATCATTTATACTACAACTAGGAGACGACTGCGTCCATCTGGTGGATGAGGGCGCTGGGGAGGTGGCGCTTTCAGGAGGGATGGGTATGTGCCAAGGCACACATACCTTTCGTTGCCGCCGAGGGCGAACAGCTGCAGCCAGAGTAGGAGACAGTGGCGGCAGTGAGCTCTTGTGGGAGCACTCAGGCTCTGGAGAGGGCACTCGTTGATGCTGCTGCCTTCACCATCGCCAGACTGAGGTGTGGAAGATCGTTGCTCTCAGTGAACCGCCCATGGACGCCAGAGGAAATGTGATGGTGTGTGGGGGCTGGCACTGCAAAAGCCACACCCACCTCTCCGGCTGCACTCTGCACAGTAGTGCATGTCGCTCGGGTGAGTGTTCCAGACATGGTCCCACAACCTCCACTCTAGGTGAACATGCCACAGCACGCTGTTCTTGTGGCGGTGTTGGTGGCACCTCTGTAACATATGAATAACAGAAAAAAATTAAGTAAAATGCTCAAGTTTTTTAAATATATGCTGTAAACAAATAACATCACTTGAGTACATCAGCATTCCAGCATAATAATTATATGCTGTAATGATGACAGTCACATTATAATCGCCTTGTGTACTCTGGATCCCAGGATTGAGCAGTTGAGTCGATATTTTTGGTGGTTCTTCCACCCAGCCAAATATCTCTATCGCCTCTTCCAGATGGGAGAGATCACACTGCCTTTCAGCAACCACTATACCACGCTCCCACTCCGATATTTCACCTCACCGGAATTATTGTTGTTGTGGAGACACTGGTCCATCTCACGGAAGTCGTCTACAACAAGGTATTGATTATAAGGAAAAACAACAACAACTACAACAACAAAATTGTAGTGATATTTATTATACACAACTATGAAAAAAATGAATAAATAAAATGGTAATACCAGATGGAAGTGATGATCCCTTGTCATCTACTCGACGCATACCCGTACTAGGATATCATCCTCCTCTTGGTTTATAGCAACATCTACAACACTGCATAATATACGCCTCACACAACTGTATACAATGAAAAAAAGTCTAACGGTAATATATTACAACTGTACTTAACGTTCTTACTGCGTTTTGGCCTCCAGCAGCAGCTTCATGTCCGTCAGCTGCTGCTCTAATGCTCCAACACTGAGATCAAAAATTGTTACGCTCTGAGTATATCAAGCGCTGGTTTCTGCACATCTAAACTATGACACAGGATTTGGAGGTTTACTTACATGATGGTAGTACAAACTCTTCCGCTTGCTGGCGACTTTCAGCTTCCAGCTGGCGTTCTATTTCTGCCAACATTTCGGGATTGAATGCTGCAATGGCAAGAAAAAAGAAATTATATAACCACTTGTTACGAAAATGTATCACAATCTCGAAAAAATTTAATACTACCGCTACGAAATTTTATAACTGTCGCAATTTGAACTCATAAATTTTTTACAAACACTTACGTGGCAGTTGATCCAAGTTTGGCAGTTTCCCGCCATCACTACCGCTGGCATCACTGCTCGCTGACCGTTTCATTTTGCAGGAATCACATGGACAAAACTAAGCACTGTCAGAAACTGATGATGGTTGTGGCGTGGGTCGGGCTTTATGTACCTTCGGACTCCGCCCTCTATTTTACAGAGAACCATTAGGAACTCAGAATGCCATACCAGCACGTTATAACTTGCCTTCTTTTTTCTTCAAACAGGCTTGGTGCAGGTGTTTGAGGAACAGATCGCATGTCTGGGGGGAAAAAACATTCTGAGACAAACATCCTTTGTCTGCTGGCAAGTGGATGGAAAATTGGACGCAGCTGCTAGCTTTAGAAAAATACTCTTTGTTCATTCTGAGGCAAACAGATAGCTTGATACTTCTGACATCAGCTGCATCCCTAAAAAAAAAAAAAAAATAAAAAAAACATGTTGTTCGTCAAGGCAAAGCTGAGGGATGAGGGCGCTAACCTGTCCATCTTGTGATTTCAACACATTGAGGAGTATACCCGAACTTAAGGGGTAATAGAGTCATTTTGTAAACAGCTGCATAATATACCAATGCGAGGGTTCAACTGAATCTGCTATAGTGTACAAACAGGACGGGCAATATAGCTATAACAAACGTCCCCTCATCGGCTCCTCTAAGCATTTCCTATCGTTTTCCTTGTTGCACTGTCTACTGCGATGTTGTTAACAGCTCACCACTCTATATCGGTGATGTCTCTCCAAGTCTTTCGCCCGCTGGAGCACTGTTGATTATCACACACTGCTGGACAGTTATACTTTACAGCTCTTACTTGAGTGGGTCGTCCCAGAACCACCGCCATCAAGAGGAGACATTTCCAGGACTTCGCTCGGTGTCAGACTGCAGCAGAAATCGTAATATTTAATTGCAGTTACGTGATAAATATGTGCTTGGTTCTCAAATATTCTTGTTAGTCTTGACATGGGCACACAAAGCATAGCAGCAAGCAAGCAGGTCAGGGCCAGAACCAGCATCTCAGCAGAAGCCTTTGTTCTGGGCTGGGGCTCGCCCATTTTTTGTACACCAGTTCGGAGAGTTCCGGTCTGCAGTGCCTTATGATGACTTGGTTCGCAGCTCCCCTTTGATGGGTGAATAGTGAACTAATATCCACTTTCCGTTTAGTCGTCTTTGGGACCACGTGTGTCACTTGTATACTCCATGGAAATTTGCGAAGATTCCGTATGAGGAGTGTTTGCATTGGGAGTGTTGATAGACTTCAAACTCCTATAACCCAGGTGCTCCATGGCCAGTGGCCCTCTCTCTGGCTGACACGTACTTCTGCGGCTGAGGACATGGACCACGTTTACGGTGGTAGTTTCCTCTAGTCCATGAGCATTGGCTCTCCACTGCGGCACAGTGCGTTTGGGTGTCCGAGAGTTAAGTATGTGGGATGTAAGAGTGTTTTCAATGATCTCGCAAGGAGACGGCACGACCGTGGAGTCGGGGATTTGTCCGCAGTTTTGTCTGGTGAAAGAGGACCCCTAACACCTCACGTAGTTAAAATATTAGGACGCACTACTCGGAAAATCCCGAGAAAAATCGATCCAAAGTTTCTTAGGTGCCTTATGAGTATAAAATTTTAGTCCACTGCCAAGCCGCCGTCTGGCCTACATGCTGCCGGCACGGTAGCTCAGCGTGTTCGGTCAGAGGGTTACGTGCCCTCTGTAATAAAAAAAACTGAGTCAATCGATCAACAACGAACATAAATGGATGTCTCACGACGTCCACCCCGAGCAGATGCAACGAACAAAAGCGAACAAAATGAGATTTTAAAAAAATGTAGTGTACTGACAGGAATTTAAAAAACAAAAACCATGGTTAGTACTCGGATTCTTACGCCAGAGGTCTCGTGTTCGGTTCCTCCTCTGGCGCTTTTTCTTCTTCTGTTGCTTGCAAAACTGCAGCGCATTGTTACAGGGGAATCGTGAAATTAATTCCCGGTAAGATTGTATAAAAATTCATTCCATAATTCACCATCAATTATCGTCACCAATATTCCAAGACATGATTTAATATGCCTGGATTGCCTCAACATTGTCAGAAACCAGAAACATTTTCGTAAATGCTAATGGGGCATGTTTTTGTACAGATTTATTGCAAACGCCCTGTGATTGTAAAAAATCCGCTTTTATATGTTGAGCAAGATGTCGCAAAAATTATTGCTTTGTTTGTTTTTACGATAATTACCACTGCAATTCTTGTTTATAATTATTATATGTATAAAAATTGAATGTTTCCCAATCAACTTTGTTATTCTGATTAAAAAGGCAATATTTCTCCTCATATACTTTACAATGAAAAATGGAAAACCCACCGGCATGAATTGTGTTGTTGGACAAAAAGAAAATAACTTTTATTCAATAATGTAACTAATTTCTTAAAGATAATGTAGGTCTGGGAAACTTTCTGAATAATTGGTGCAATAATCAAAGTAAATAAAACAAGAAAAAAGGGTGCCTGAGCAGGAATCGAACACGAGACCTGTGGCGTAAGAATCCGAGCCCTAAACTCCCACGCCAGACGGCGGCTCGGCAATCTGCTAACGTTTTATACTCATAAGGCACTTAAAAGACTTTGGATCGATTTTTCCCGGGACTTTCCGTGTAGTGCGTCCTAATATTTTATCCACGGAATGTAGGTCTGGGAAACTTTCTGAATAATTGGTGCAATAATCAAAGTAAATAAAACAAGAAAAAAAGGGTGCCTGAGCAGGAATCGAATCCGAGCCCTAAACTCCCAGGCCAGACGGCGGCTCGGCAGTCTGCTAACGTTTTATACTCATAAGGCACCTAAAAAACTTTGGATCGATTTTTCCCGGGATTTTCCGTGTAGTGCGTCCTAATATTTTATCCACGTGAGGCGTTAGGGGTCCTGTTTCACCACACAAAATCGCGGACAAATCCCCGACCCCACGTCTCCTTGTCAGTCATCTAGCCATGAATGGATCGTGTTTCTCAATACATCGCAGTGGTATTTGTTGTTGTTGCTATTCTATCACACGGTAGATCCTTTCCTCCCTCCATCTTCATCCTGGTGTAGCTGAGAAACTTAGGAACTCTAAGTACTTTTAAAAAAGAAAATACACATTGCAGAGCTGTAGTGGTCAGGATCACTAGAACAGTGATGGTATAAGTTCACGTCGAAATTTGAATTTCCAATTATCATTCATACATCACCGGTTCCAATAGTGACGTCAAATAGCAATATGTTTGGATTATTTAATGAAATTTCTTATCAAAAAGCAACACTGTTTATTCCTACAAACTACTGTGCAGCGTTGGTCAGTCTTTTATTTCGAGTAGTTTTAAACTGTGTGAAGCAAATTGTTCAAGTGCTATATTAACGATTTAATTAATATTTTCCATGACACGTCTTCTTAAGCAACATTTGTGACATCTTCAAGAACTCCTGAAGCAGTTGGTGAAATTCAACACAAGAAAGCGCACCAGGAAGGCTCTGGCGGCTTTGAGCCTATGGCGGAATGAAATATCCCATGCTAGTTTATACGTCATCAGTGGAGCAAACTACAGTTTCATAAAGTATATTTCGAGTCAGCCTGCTACTAACTAAGTGACATCATCAGTCTGTGTGTGTAAAATACTTACCGCATTCGCCTTTCATCCCCTACATCACGATCACATGACCAGGAATTAATTATTTATTAACTGCAGCAGTATTTCTGCATCGATTCCCAGACAGGCATTTGCTTTGGAAGAAAGGTGTTTCTCACATGTGCCGGTATCTGAAAGGTTGGTTCATGCATACAGACCACTTGAGATGGTGTGAACACACTGGTGGTTTCAAGGCCATGGTGCATAAGCCTGAGCGCGCCGCTACGTCTCAGGCTGTCGCCGTTGTGGTGCGACCTGGCAGCCGACACAGGCTCTGGGGTTCGCGGCCGGGGGAGCTTGCACGGGTGGCGAGACGAGAGAAGGTTTTGTAGATATGTTTAAGCGATCTATGATAGTGTAATTACGTGATTCCTTACGCGATCGGAATGAAAAAAGCACCGCAATTATTTAAATACTCCACACACTGCAATCGATTTTCTGACAAATTCTTTAAATAAACTGCATTCCATACACCACCTTGTTATACTGTTAATGTTTTTAAATAATCAATAATTAGCATGTTGTCTAAATTATTTAAACAATATTCCACACAATACAATCAGTCAATCAATATTTCCAGAAAGGGGAGGGAGGAAAGGAAAACAGAGGGACATCGATTTAATTCATTACTCAATCAAATTGATTGAGTGATAGGGGTGGTGGCGAATCAAATAACCTGAAGCAGCTTGTGAATACAGAAAGTGACACAATTGAGCTATTTTCCAGCAATTTGTTAATCAGTTTAATTTATTAGTCAATTAAATTGATATTAGAAGTGGTGACGGGTTCCAAGAGGGTGGAAAGGGTAGGGGTGACATGGAAAACCATTAAACTAAACAACAGGTTAAAGACCTATCAATCAAAAGGATGGGTTATCCCCAGGAGGTCATAATCCACTTAGCAGAACAATAGGTTAAGGACCTCTCAATCAAAAGAGAACAATAGTTTTGCCCCTGAATGTAGACAAGCCGCACTAACAAAATGCGCTCATGTCCTTGTTGCCGTATTGCTGGTAGGTGGATCAGTTTTTATTAATATATCGAATGTGCAGCTCTATCATTAATTAACATTGATCCACCTATCTTCTATGACTGAATTAAAAAAAATTGATCCACTTTTAAGTGGCAGCTCTTGTTTCAGTTTCAAATTATTCCATCTGCAGAAACCTTCGACTCTTTAAGCTTCATTTCATCACCAGATTTGATGCATCTTCAGATCTCGGTACTTACTCCATGAAACATGCAGCAATGGACGACGTCGCCATGCAGAACGAAACCACTTAAATTAGTCCACTTACAGCCATAATCACAAAATACTTCTAAACTTACAGCCATAATCACAAAATATTTCTCTGGACATTCACTAACAGATCAAAGAACAGCAAACAAGACAATGGTTTCTATTTCAGAGCTAGAAATACATTGCCTCTATTCTCGCCTCCCATTGGTTATGTCAAAGAGTCACCCCACTGGCTACACAAAACTAATGCATTGGCAACCTATGAGCAGTAGATAAGCACCGCGTCACTACCGCTAGCCCTGATGTAGGCTTTAGCCTGCCCTCTTATCGTGGCATTTGCAGGCCATTGCTTCTGAGTGTTTCACCTTTTACAAACAGTAGTGCAGTTTGTAACAGAGAAAGAAAAAATGCTTCTCCTAATTCACACAACTTTTATTTGTGTCCTCTGTTGTTGCAGGAGATTTACAGCTTTTTCCCACCTATGTCACCCGTTCCATGTGTCCTCCGATTTTCTTTCTCAGTGTCTCCCCCTGCCACAAACTAATTAACCACACAACAACAAATTTAGTAAACGGGACGTAAAATAACCTCTCAGGCACAAAAGAGATGCATCAAGAACTGAAGGAGAAAACGCAATGAAACTTCACGGGCTGAGGTGATTTGTGATGTTATTTCAGTGACTAAGATATCGAATCGAATTTACAAGTAACTTGGCAATATGAACCCACTTATGAGTATGAAGCTGTAACCCCTCTGCGCTGTTTTCACGGTCTGATTCGCTTGGGAATCCTATCATAAAGCCGTTGTATCCCCTCCTGAAGCAAGCTGGCCCACAGCTGCTGTTAACTGGTCTTTGATATCCTGGCTATTGGTGCTGGGACACATCTGACGACCGAGATGGTCCCATACATGTTCTATCGAGAATAGATCTTGGGATCTTGACGGCTGTGGGAGTACCTCAAAATCAAGTAGACAGTTCCTACAGCCACATACCTGTGTGCACGAGCATTGTTCCGTTGGAAATTGGCGCCAAGTTATTGTCACGTGAGAGAACACGTGCGGACGCAGAATGTCCGTGACATACCATTGTGCCGCCAGATTTCACTACCACTACCAGACACGACCACAAGTCGTACCCAAAGGCTTCTCTGATCATGGCGCCAGATGTAGCACCGCTGCACTTTTCCAAAACATTAAAAGAATGGGACCTGTACCCAGGTTCCCGCCAAACTCGTATATGATGGTCATCTGGGGTAGTGCAAAACCATGATTCATCGCTGAACACAGTATGATGCTATTCATTGGCAGTACAAGCACCATTCAAAATGCTCTCACGTTCCTAAAATCGGGTCTCTGTCACATTGGAATGTCCCACAAATCTGCGTATTTCACGATTCGCCCAGCTGGCCAAATGGAGATCAACAATGAAGACACAGTCAAATTCAGTAATGTACTGATAATGTTGTCTCACACGTGTACCCGGCGTCTCCGTGTCCTTGACATCGATCACGTAAAATCTGACGCTGTTCACGCCCATTGCATACCTACCAGATCTGGAGACAACGCAAAACGTAAACAACGCTAATGCGCCCTGGTGGAAGTTCTACTTGTAACAGACAACTGCAGCTCTAATCATTTGCATACCTGTCGACGGTGTGTACATGTACGAAGTTACACTGACACACAACTATGTCTTCTGGGTGCTAACTTTTTTTGTCAGACAGAGTAGAACAAACATAGAATTGCTCAGTGATCAGATGAGGAAGTTTTGTAAGACTGAGAATTAAACTGATAGAAGTTTCAAATTAGGCTTTTTCGGAATTCAAAGGATGTTGTATGAATATATTTATCAAAAGTTACAAGCTAAGGGATTATTTCATACATTTGAAATACAGACGTGAGTCGAAAGCAGTAGTAAACATACAGGCACAAAGCACTCATTAACTGAGCCTGGGGACTGATGACCTTGTATTTTGGTCTCTTTCTCTCCAAACCAACCAACCACCACAGCAGACTTGAATTCTTGAGGGTACAGATGACCGGTTGTCGATGGCTCAGTACACAAGAAGAGGCATATTAATAGCTTGTGTTAGGGCCTATGGCAATTCCATCAACCATCCGTGTACAGTCTTAGATGGTTAGCTTGGACATTGCCTCCTGTGAAGCTGTGCCGCTCTTTTGCCTTGTGGTTTTAAATTACGCTTCATAATTCAAAGTATGATATCAATATTTTCTAGTGATTGTTACTAGTTCGGTGGAATGGACTATCGATCTTCCTGAGATTTGCGTATAACATTCTGCGTGTTCCCTACAGACTTCAGGTAGCTTGTCACTTGATGAAGCTGACTTCAGATAAAACCGATTCCATTAGAAATTCTGACCAATCTAAATAAACCATTTACTACTTATTTAAGTAGTAGTAGTAGTAATAGCGATAGTATAGAAATAATAGTAGTAGTTTTATTCATTCTCAGAGCCCTATTACAAGGATATTGGACATGTCTTGTTATTACAATTTAAGAACAACAAAAATTAAGTAATTCACATATACAGATTCACAAACCTAGTATGACAAGAATAGGACAGGTTGTCGGCCGTGGCCTTCCAGTAGGAAAAATCTCAGCATTAACCTGAAATATTTTAGGGAAACAATGGAAGAAACCTAAATGAGGATGGCTGGATGCAGATCGGATCCTCCTTCTTCTCTCCCCTCCCCCCTCTCCCTGAATATAAGTCCATTCTGTTTAAAACAGTGCTACCTCATTCGGTTTACCCCTTTCACCCCTGGTGAACGATACCGTTTTACGGATAAGCTAATCAATAATGAAAAAGGCTAATGTTACACTGTTCGTTAATTTCTCACTGTACACTTCACACACTGTACACACATTATTTCGTAACACCACACACACTATCACCTGACGTCAAGACCATTTTGTGCACCGCAGCTTCACAATTGCTAGCCCGAAAAACTGAGTCATCCCTCGGTAACGAGTGAGTTGTTAAGATGAGAGAATGTGTAAAGTGTTAGTTTTATGCCTTTGGGAGTAATTTTATCTAAAAAAGAAAAAATATAGAGTGAAATTCTTATGAGGAATGTTAGATGTTTTGTCATCGTGAAACTACTTCTTTGTGTTAGATTTTTTTGCCAAACCCCTACTCTGTGTGATCTAAGTAATCCTTCCCTGTATAGAATGTACGTCTTAAGGGATACTTTTTAACTCCATTTTTAAGAAACTTGGTTTTAGTAATTTCTTTCATCTTCTTTGGTAAAGTGTTATACTATTTTATTCCTTGGTAGAAAATGCTGTTTTGAGCTTTATGTTTATTCTTTCTTGATAAATTAACTTCAGTTTGTATTTTGTTTCATGGTATAATTTTGGTTATTATTCTTACGATCCTTTTCTTCGGTTTGAAAATTGCATTCACATTTTGTACATTTGTTCCTCAGAAAAGAATATCATAGCTTAGAATTTAGTATATACATGACTAGTGTGTAACTAACAGACACTGGCTATTATACACGGACGACAGGACTGCAAGGGCATTACATGATGATGATATTCTGTTTGGAAGTATTTTTGTGTGTTCACATCACTTCAGCTGAGAATCAATATGTATTCCTAGAGATTTTGTACTTGTTACAGTCTATGGAGGTGTCACCTAAATTTAATTAAATAGTGTCATTTTCCCTCTTCAAACTGAAATACATGGTACATGTTTTCTTTGCGTCTATTGCCACTTTATTTCTTATTGACCAATTGTAAACTTCCATAAGGGTTTCATTTGCTTTCTCTGCTACGAATTCTTTTGTTTTCCCAGTGAGTAAAATATTGCTGTCAGCGAGAAAGAGAATTTTATCACCATGACTAATACTACTTGGAAAGTGACGTATATTAGGAACAGTATTGGTCCTAATATACTATCCTGAGGAACTCCTATATTACTTTATCTTGGCTATGATAAGTGTTTTAATAAACCTTGAGACTTACTTGAAGTACGTGTTATCTCTACTCTTTGTACTCTATCTGCTACATATGATCGGAAGCAGCCCTCTTATTCCTAATCCTTCCAGTTTATTTAGTAAAGCCTTACGGTGAACTGAATCAGAAGCCTTAGTAAGATCTAAAAAGATACCTGTGACACACTCGTAATTACCAAGAGCATCAAGTACCGCTTTTGTGAATTCGGTTATGGATGATTCTGTACTTCTACCACTTCAGAAACCGAACTGTGATTCACTTAAAAGGTTGCCTTTATTCAAGAAATTCATTAATCTGCCTTTCATAACTGATTCTATTATTTTTGGGCATGGCGATGGCAGGGAAATTGGCGGGTAATCTTCTGTGTCTTTTTTTAGCAAAAATATAATTCTTTCCTCTTTGAAATACTCTGTAAATTTCCCTGATGTGAAGGATTTGTTTTAAAGGACCTTGTATACTCTCTATGAATTGATTCACTACATACGTTGTTTTTGCATCTAAGCTTACTGAGGTTTATTTTTTGGTTTTTGTACAGTTTTACTTACTTCATGCTCTGTTGTTGGTAGCAACATCATTGTACTTAGCGCAAATTTGCTTACAGGTCTTATACTTCTTTTTCGAAAATTTTTGCTGTGACATCTCTGCAACAGTTGAAAACTGCTCAGCCACAGTTTGCTATGTAGTATGGCTCACTTATTACTTTATCCCGCTTCCTTATTAGTGTATTGTTACGCTTTTGTTTGTTTGTCCTTGTTTTCTTCTTTACGACATGACAGACCGCTTCCCTTTTATTCTCTGCATTTTATATTATTTTGTCATTAAATGACTTTTTTTCCCTGAAATCAGCGCCGTCCTATAAATCTTTTTGTACCTATAAAAGAAATTTAAGAACTTTGGCACATTATGACTCTTCTTTGTGGTACTGAGGTACTACTTCAGGGTATGAAAGCACTTCCTAATACCTACTCCTGTATATTTGTCTCTTAATACCTACTGTTATGCATTTGTTTTTGTGAGACATTGATAGTGAAGTGGGTGCTTCTGGAAATGTTCTTTCAAATTTCAATTTAAATATTGTAGAGAATTTCGAGAATTTCACCCTTACATTGGTTTCTCCACACATTTCATCCCAGCTTTAGTTTGCTGGCTCTTTTGAAAAATCTTGTGTTTTGATCTTTGCTAAATGCCTTTCGTAAGCTCACAGTTAAGGGAATTTTTCCATATTCGATCTTACTGTTATTATTTGGGAGCGATGTTCTGATTGTCCAAGATCTTTTAAAGCTACACCACTCTTTCCCTACTATCGACAGGTTCTGATGTCAGCACTTGCCATTATATTACTACAGAGCTGTAGGCAATGAAATGGAAATGGCAGCGAAGGAGACCAGAGAAGAGTAGGAATATACATCGCGCCTGCTCTGAAGATATAATCCTGCTTAGTATAAAGGTGCATTTACACATATGCGCCTTGCGGCTAGTTGCTGTGCGGCTCTAGCTTGCCCCACTCGCCGGCCGTGGTGGCCTTGAGGTTCTAGGCGCTACAGTCTGGAACCGCGCGACCGCTACGGTCGCAGGTTCGAATCCTGCCTCGGGCATGGGGGCATGGATGTGTGTGATGTCCTTAGGTTAGTTAGGTTTAAGTAGTTCTAAGTTCTAGGGGACTGATGACCTCAGAAGTTAAGTCCCAAAGTGCTCAGAGCCATTTGAACCATTTTGCCCCACTCACACGTAAAGGCTAACATGTAGGTGCATGCCTCTTCCTCAACATGTGCGTGCGAGTGATTCCATTCACGCCTGTGTTCAGACTGGGCGCCTCTAGTTCTGTGAGGGGCAAGCTACAGCCGCACGGCGCACAGGTATAAAAGCGCCTTAAGCCTCGTACATTTCCACAGCTCCATCTCACTTGGCAGTGTCCGATGAAAATACACCAATCAATGGACAGAAAAAATTTCTTTTTATCCTGCTCCACATTTTATTTACTCACTAGCCACTAGTCTCTACAAACTGACTTTCATAACTGCAGATAAAATAAACATCGGACAGACAGAAATATTAAGAGATACCCAATTAACGACACTTGTACACTCCTGGAAATGGAAAAAAGAACACATTGACACCGGTGTGTCAGACCCACCATACTTGCTCCGGACACTGCGAGAGGGCTGTACAAGCAATGATCACACGCACGGCACAGCGGACACACCAGGAACCGCGGTGTTGGCCGTCGAATGGCGCTAGCTGCGCAGCATTTGTGCACCGCCGCCGTCAGTGTCAGCCAGTTTGCCGTGGCATACGGAGCTCCATCGCAGTCTTTAACACTGGTAGCATGCCGCGACAGCGTGGACGTGAACCGTATGTGCAGTTGACGGACTTTGAGCGAGGGCGTATAGTGGGCATGCGGGAGGCCGGGTGGACGTACCGCCGAATTGCTCAACACGTGGGGCGTGAGGTCTCCACAGTACATCGATGTTGTCGCCAGTGGTCGGCGGAAGGTGCACGTGCCCGTCGACCTGGGACCGGACCGCAGCGACGCACGGATGCACGCCAAGACCGTAGGATCCTACGCAGTGCCGTAGGGGACCGCACCGCCACTTCCCAGCAAATTAGGGACACTGTTGCTCCTGGGGTATCGGCGAGGACCATTCGCAACCGTCTCCATGAAGCTGGGCTACGGTCCCGCACACCGTTAGGCCGTCTTCCGCTCACGCCCCAACATCGTGCAGCCCACCTCCAGTGGTGTCGCGACAGGCGTGAATGGAGGGACGAATGGAGACGTGTCGTCTTCAGCGATGAGAGTCGCTTCTGCCTTGGTGCCAATGATGGTCGTATGCGTGTTTGGCGCCGTGCAGGTGAGCGCCACAATCAGGACTGCAAACGACCGAGGCACACAGGGCCAACACCCGGCATCATGGTGTGGGGAGCGATCTCCTACACTGGCCGTACACCACTGGTGATCGTCGAGGGGACACTGAATAGTGCACGGTACATCCAAACCGTCATCGAACCCATCGTTCTACCATTCCTAGACCGGCAAGGGAACTTGCTGTTCCAACAGGACAGTGCACATCCGCATGTATCCCGTGCCACCCAACGTGCTCTAGAAGGTGTAAGTCAACTACCCTGGCCAGCAAGATCTCCGGATCTGTCCCCCATTGAGCATGTTTGGGACTGGATGAAGCGTCGTCTCACGCGGTCTGCACGTCCAGCACGAACGCTGGTCCAACTGAGGCGCCAGGTGGAAATGGCATGGCAAGCCGTTCCACAGGACTACATCGAGCATCTCTACGATCGTCTCCATGGGAGAATAGCAGCCTGCATTGCTGCGAAAGGTGGATATACACTGTACTAGTGCCGACATTGTGCATGCTCTGTTGCCTGTGTCTATGTGCCTGTGGTTCTGTCAGTGTGATCATGTGATGTATATGACCCCAGGAATGTGTCAATAAAGTTTCCCCTTCCTGGGACAATGAATTCACGGTGTTCTTATTTCAATTTCCAGGAGTGTAATTGTGTAGTCGTGTAAGAAACGTATACGTGGAGGAGATTTGGACACGCAGAAATGTTTCAAAAACCTGCCTGACAGCCGGCCGTTGTAGCCGAGCGGTTCTAGGCGCTTCAATCGGGAACCGCGCTACTGCTACGATGGCAGGTTCGAATACTGCCTCGGGAATGGATGTGTGTGATGTCCTTAGGTTAGTTAGGTTTAAGTAGTTATAAGGCTAGGTGACTGATCACGTCATATGTTAAGTTTGGCTCTGAGCACTATGGGACTTAACATCTGAGGTCATCAGTCCCCTAGAACTTGGAAGTACTTAAACCTAACTAACCTAAGGACATCACACACATCCATGCCCGAGGAAGGATTCGAACCTGCGACCATAGCGCCCGCGCGGTTCCAGACTGAAGCGAGATGTTAAGTCCCATAGCGCTTAGAGCTATTTGAACCATTTGAACCATTTGAACCTGCCTGACAAGAAAAAAAAGCAAAACAACCACAAGACATGATCGGCTGACGACAACGTAATTTCGTGCACATAGAACCGACGGCGAGTATGTATAGGTTCACCGGCCTGTGTGACCGTTCGGTTCTAAGCGCTTCAGTTTGGAACCGCGTGACCGCTACGGTCGCAGGTTCGAATACTGCCTCGGGCATGGATGTGTGTGATGTCCTTAGGTTAGTTAGGTTTAAGGAGTTCTAAGTTCTAGGGGACTGATGACCTCAGCAGTTAAGTCCCATAGTGCTCAGAGCCATTTGAACCACTTGTATAGGTTCAGAGTTCGAATGGTCACCAGGGTGCAATAGTGTTGTACCTGTTTAGTGTTGTTACCTTGTCTGGTAGGCTATTACGAATAAGGGTTCTGATCAGCGTCAGATGTTGATTGATCACCGTGAAGGACACTGAGATGCCTCGTACTCGTGTGAGGCAGCGATTTCAGCATCTAACATAGTTTGAAAACGAATCGTTGTGCTTCTCCATTTGGCCGGGTGTGACAGTGGCACGATGTTGCACTGCCTGGGAACGTAAAACCAGACATACTCGTAGTCCAGGTTCGAGTCTTACAAGTCTGACCACCACAAGAAAGGATCACCCTGCAGTGCACCAAGCACGTTGTAATCTCTTCACATCTCTGCCTGAAGTCCAAGAATAAGTAACGGTCTCCCTGAAACATTCTGTGCTATCACGCACCATCGGTAGAAGACCAGCAGCGCCTGATCTACGGAATTACCGTCCTACGCGTAGATTGCCGTTAACACCACTGCTAAAACGGCTGCGTTAGGGTGTTTCCCTGTCTGGGGAGCATGGGCTGCTAATGAATGGAATCGCATTGTGTTCTGCGATGAATTGCGATTTTGCACTACCTCGGATGCCTGTCGTCGGAGAGTATGGCGACACCTGGGGCGAGGTTCCATTCTTCCACTGTTTTGGAGACACACGGGGTGTGGCGGGGTGGAGCGTGGGTAGCCATGGAGTATGACTTGACATCATGGCTGGTAGTGATTGAAGGACCTGTGGCGGGACAGTGGTAGCTGTGGACATCTCGCTTCTTCAAATGTTACCGCTCATGCGACAGCAGCGTGGTGCCATTTTTCAAAAGGACAATGATTGTTCACACATGACATGTGCCTATGAACTGTCTGCGTGATGTTGGGGTTCTCATATGACCAGCGATATCCTCCGATTTTTCCCCGATAGAACAAGTGTGGGACCAGCTCTGGCATCAACTCCATCCCAGTGTCAGTGTCCAGGATATCAAGGACCACTTACAAAAGGTGTGCGCCAGCTTGCCTCAGGAGAGTATACAGCGGCTTTATGACCTAATTATTAGCAAATCAAGTGCGTACATCAATGTCAGAAATTGCGTCATACTGAGCAGTTGTTTGTACTGCCAAGTCCTTTGTAAATTAGACTCGAGAGTCCGAAAACAGATTTTAAGCTGCAAAACATTTCTAAGGGTAGATGCGGACTCTCACCTTCATTTACTGAGTGTGAAATGCAACCTATAACTGAAGAACTCGCAGAAAGTTAGGAAAGTAAGATTATGGAACCTGGACAAGCTGAAAGAAGCAGAGGTTGTTGAAGAGTTTCGAAGGGAGTATTAGGGAACGATTGACTGAAACAGAAAGAAGGAACACAGGAGAAGACGAAAGGGTAACCCTGACAGATTAAATAGTGTAGGCAATGCTCGGGCATGGATGTGTGTGATGTTCTTAGGTTAGTTAGGTTAGGTTAGGTTAGGTTAGGTTAGGTTTAAGTAGTTCAAAGTTCTAGGGGACTTATGACCTCAGATGTTAAGTCCCAGAGTGCTCAGAGCCATTTGAACCATTTGTAGGCAGTGGAGGATCAAATATGGAAAAACAAAAAATCCAGAAAGAGTCCTTGTGCAACGCATTAGATATTGAATTTAATTGAGGAAAGTAGAAAATATAAAAATGTACTAAATGAAGCAGGAAAGAAGGAACACACACGTCTAAAAAATAAGATTAACGGTAAGTGCAAAATGCCAAAGCAGGAATGCCTAGGAGAGAAAAGCAAGGCTGTGCACTTAGATGACGAAAGTCATGGGATACACCCTAATATCGTGTTGGGCCTCTTTTTGGCATAGAAGTGCAGCAACTCGACGTGGTATGGACTCAACAAGCCTTTGGAATCCCCCTGCAGAAATAATGAGCAATGCTGCCTCTATAACCGTCCATAATTATGAAAGTGCTGCCGGCGCAGGATTTTGTGCACGAACTGATCTCTCAATTATGTTCCATATCAGGCAATCTGGATGTCCAAATCATTCGTTCAAATTGTCCAGAATGTTCTTCAAACCAACTGCGAAAAATTGTGATCCGGTTACAAAATGGTTCAAATGGCTCTGAGCACTATGGGACTTAACAGCTGTGGTCATCAGTCCCCTAGAACTTAGAACTACTTAAACCTAACTAACCTAAGGACATCACACACATCCATGCCCGAGGCAGGATTTGAACCTGCGACCGTAGCAGTCGCGCGGTTCCGGACTGCGCGCCTAGAACCGCGAGACCACCGCGGCCGGCGATCCGGTTACATGGCACATTGTCAACCATATAATTTCCATCATTTTTTGTGAATATGAAGTCCATGAATGGCTGCAAATGGTCTCAAAGTGGCTGATCATAACGATTTCCAGTCAATGATCAGTTCAGTTTGACCAAAGTACCCAGTCCGTTCCATGTAAACACAGCCTACACTACTATGGATCCACCACCAGCTTGCAAAGAGCCTTGTTGACGACTTAGGTCCATGTCTTCATGGGGTCTGCGCCACACTCGAACCCTACCATCAGCTCCTACCAACTGAAATGGGGTCTCACCTGACCAGGCCACGGTTTTCCAGTCATCTAGGGTCCAGCCGATATAGTCGCGAGCCCAGGAGAGGCGCTGCACGCGATGTCGTGCTGTTAGCAAACGCACTCGCGTCGGTCGTCTGCTGCCATAGCCCATTAATGCTACATTTCACGGTGCTATTCTAACGGATACGTTAGGCGCACGTCCCACATTGATTTCTGCGGTCATTTCATCCAGTGTCGCATTGTTGCATGTCCGTTAGCACTGAAAATCTACGCTGACGCCGCTGTTCTCTGCCGTTAAGTGATGGCCGTCGGCCATTGCGTTGTCCGTCGTGAAAGGTAATGCCTGAAATCTGGTATTCTCGGCGCACTCTTAACACTGTGGATCTCAGAATATTGAATTCCCAAACGATATCGGAAATAGGCTGTCCATGCGTCTAGTTCCAACTACCGTACTGCGTTCAAAGCCTGATAATTCCCATCGTGAGGCCATAATCACCTCTGAAACCTATCACACGAATCACCTGAGTACAAATGACAGCTCCACTAATGCACTGTTCTTTTATACCTTGCCGGCCGGAGTGACCGTGCGGTTCTAGGCGCTATAGTCTGGAGCCGAGCGACCGCTACGGTCGCAGGTTCGAATCCTGCCTCGGGCATGGATGTGTGTGATGTCCTTAGGTTAGTTAGGTTTAAGTAGTTCTGAGTTCTGGGCGACTGATGACCTCAGAAGTTAAGTCGTATAGTGCTCAGAGCCATTTGAACCATTTTTTTGTTTTTATATACCTTGTGTTCTCGATACTACCGCCATCTGTCTATGTGCATATCGCTATGCCATGACTTATGCTACCTCAATGTAGAAGCATGGGGAAGGACAGACACCGCCTATAGGAAAACTGAAGACGCCTTTGGAGAAATGAGCTGCACGGACATCAAGATCTCAGATGGTTAGCTAGTATTAAGCAAAGAAGGGAAAGCTGGGAGATGGATGGAATATATAGAATGGCTGTGGAATGGAAATAAACTTGAAGGTGCTATTATAGAACGGGAATAGGAAGTAGACGAAGATGCATTGGGATATACGATACTGCGAGAAGAACTTGGAACTTGATAGACCACTGAAAGGCCTAAGACAAAACGAAGTTCCTGGGGTAGATGACATTCCCTCCGAATGAGTGAGATACTTGCGAGAGCCAGCCTTGACAAAACTATTGCTCCTGATGTACAAGACATATCAGGCAGGCTTTATACCATCAGACATCAAACAGAATGTAGTAATTCCAATCAAAACGGAGTCATATGCTGCGGAATGACATGAAAGAGATAGAGTGGTTGAAAAGGGAGTGAGACAGGGTTGAAGCCTATCCCTAATGTTATTCTGTCCGTACACTGAGAGAGTGGTATAGGAAACCAACGAGAAATTAGGAAAAGAAACTAAAGTTCAGGAACAAGAAATGAAAACTTTGAGGTTTGCCGATGACATCGTAATTCTGCCATAGACAAAAAAGAGCTTGAATGAGCAGTCAAATGGAAGAGATAGTGTTTTGAAAATAGGTTATAAGAAGAACATCAACAAAAGTAAAACAAGGGTAATAGAATGTTCTCGAATTAAATCAAATTATGCTGAATCAATTAGATTAGGAAATGAGACAGTAAAATAAGTTTGTGGGTTTTGCTATTTGGGCAGAAAAAAAATTATGGCCGAAGTCGCGAGGCAATAAAATGTCGGCTAGCTATAGCACGAAAAACATTTTTGTGTTAACGTCTGATAAAAGTCTAACTGTTAGGAAGTCTTTTCTGAAAGTATTTGGAGTGTAGCCTTTTACGGAATTTAAACGTGGATGATAAGTAGTTCAGATAAGCAGGGAACAGACACTTATGAAATATGGTGCTATAAAAGAATGCTGAAAACTACAATGAGGTGACAAAAATCATGGGATATCTCAGTGTAAATAGGCAGATCGGACAGCAAGTGCAGAGGTGCTGAATTGAAATGGGGAAAAAATGTTGCATAACTTGATTAAAAGACGGGGTCGGTTGATAGTACACATCATGAGCCATGAAGGAATCGTTAGTTTGCTAACAGAGGGAAGAGTTTGGGGGGGGGGGGGCAGTAAAAATTGCCAAAGGAGACCAAGACTCGAAAACAGTAAACAGGATCCAATGGATGTAGGTTTCAGTAATTATGCGGAGATGAAGAGGTTTGCACAGGATAGAGCTGAGTGAAGAGCTGCATCAAACAAGTCTTCAGACTGAGTACCGCAACAACAATTGTGTAGTTGTTCTTCGGTACATATTTAATACCAAAAGAAACTGGCCCATTAAAGGAGAGTGCAACTCATTTCACTGTTTTATTTGTTTACATTTCTCGTGTATCCATAGTTAAACAGAGGAAAAAAAGGAAACTACGTTCGTTCGTTTAGAAATGAGTTACAATTCTGTATCAAATGCTTATTAATTTCTCATACTACCACGATATGATCCCATCTTTGTTACCTGTATGTTTAGTACCGCATTTACGCAATAAGAATGGTTTTCCAATGGAATATGCTCAGCAACAAACGAATCTTTGGTTTTTTTCATCATTTTCTCTCAAGTTCAAACAACCTGATTGCCACAACTTTGCCTGAATGATGACCACACATCTTTCCGCAGTGTTTGCATATAATCTTATAGGAGTACATTACGATAAACGTTTGATTGCGTCTTCCCTAAAGAATACCATGCTAGTTAGGTTACCGTTGTTATAAAATATTCATCTGTTTATGCAGGAGATAAACTGTTATAAGACGCACATTTGAAACGTAACAATCTACCTCTGGGTGTAGTCTGTATGTACGGTCAACTTCACAAGTTTAAATGGGGTAACTCCAGTGTCATGTAATATTTCTCTTTGTCCCATGTTATTTTCCTGCGGTTCTTCAAGTCAGTTACCATCTGATGATGACTTAAGAAGCCGAGAATCATTTAGTAACCAAATACAAACTACTGCTTCTCTTTAATTACTATCATATTCTGCCAACCACAATACGAGAACGATATATAACATACATACTGAATCACCTAAAACTTGCACCGCAGATACTGCGGAAATGGAAAGTCCTATTGATGTGTGGTTTTTACAGGGACTTGTATTCTTAGCCAATAAACAAAGAGTAATAGTGCTTATAAAGTGTATCTTTGTGCAAACATATTCTTTTTTAAATGCAACAATGCCTATTGACACTATCAGACTAAAAGTATGGTGAATCAGAATGTGAGTGATGTCTGTTATAGGATTCTAGTGTGAGTCGTTTACGAGATACCGCATTTTGAACAGTTTCCACACCGGCATTTGTTTGTGCTGCTCATTGCATCTGTGCACAATGTTGTTGCGTTTGCTTACAGTGTGCTTGTGTGTTCCTTGAGTCCACTGCGACTTTCTAGTTAGTGTGTGAAAGCCCAAGCAGTAGGTCTTGAGTGGAAGATGGGATTTTCCAGTGCATAAAAAGCCGACATGCTCTTGGTGTATGGAGAGTGTAATACGAATTCAGTCCGTTCTTGTACGGTGAAGTCCAAGCAATAGATCGTGAGTGTGCGATGGGATTTACCAGTACATAAAAATCCGACATGCCCTTGCTGTATGGAGAGTGTAAGACGAATGCAGTTCGTTGTTGTACGGTGCATACGGCAAGATATCCCAATGTATGTCGACCGTCTCAGCAATTATTTATCAACCATTTCAACTAGTTACGTGAAAGTGGCTGTGTAACACCCAGTCAGCGTAACAGAAGGAAACAAGTGATAACAGAAGAGGGGGAAATTAATGTTCTTGCTGCTGTTGCAGTTGATCCCTACGTTAGCTCCCGCGCAATCTCACGAGGAAGTGGCATGAGTCAGGCAACGGTCCTACGCACCCTCCACTGACTTAGGATTCATGCCTATCATATCTCTCTCCAGCAATAGCTGCATGGAAACGATTATGTGAATCATGTTAACTTCTGTACATCGGTATTAAGATAGGATACTCTAGCTGTATCATTTATCTTGTTTAGTGGTGAAGTCACATTTATCAATCATGGCCAGGTAAACCGCCGAAACATGCTCTACTGATCTGTTGACAATCCTCTTTGGCTTCCTCAGGCCGAATGTCGGTGTCCGTGGAGTGTAAACGTGTCGTGTGGGATAGTGAACCCTCTACTCGTAGGCCAGTTTTTCATAGACAGAATACTGAACGCGCACAAGTATTGCAGCCTCCTAATACGGATGCTCGAAGATTAGGAGGAACGTACTGCACCAACATGATAAAGGTTCAGTCCATAGTGTACGAACTACTAAAAGATGTCTTCACAAATTGTTTCCTTATCGTCGGATTGGACGCAGAAGAATCTCAGCCGGCCCATTCCCCTGATTTGACGCCTGTAGACTTTCTTCTGTATGAAAAGCTGGAAGACGCTGTTTATAAGAACATACCAACTACACCCAACGATATGCAATGACGTATTACTGCAGCCTGCTCGGACATCCCCGGTGATATGCTAGCATGTGTGTAGCAGTCTTTTTATATCTGACTGTAGACGAGTACTGCCGCTGCTGGTGGTCATTTTGTACACAATCTGTGATGGTCCACGTAACTAGCGTATGCACTTGTGTTGTTCTTTATTGTGTGCTACCACAGTTATCGTACAAATATCGGTGTGGGAACTTTTCAAAATATGTATAAGATATTTCGTGTACGACTCGCACTAGAAGCCTGCGACAAACAAACACCACTGACATTTTAATTTATGCTAAGTTTAGTCTGTTACTATCAATAGGCATTGTTCCATTGAAAAACTGTGTGTTTGCACAAATACTACACTTTCTAAGCCCCTGGCTACCAATCCATTCTGTAAAACTGCACCTCCGTAGCACTATTATAATATGCATAATATCTTGTGATATATAGTACTCGTATATTATCAAAATATTTGTGCAAGGAGACACTTATTTAGTATTTACAGAGAAACCATAACTACAAGTACGATAATCCCTGTAAGCTGCCGGCATCCACACTGTCACAAACATGCAGCTTTTTGTTTCATAGTGCGTCATCCCATATCTGTTCTGTGATCTGAATCGTCGTTCAATCAGAACTACAGACCACCAACCACATCGCTTTCACTAGTGCCTATTTCACTGCCCTGATGAATCATATACACTCCTGGAAATTGAAATAAGAACACCGTGAATTCATTGTCCCAGGAAGGGGAAACTTTATTGACACATTCCTGGGGTCAGATACATCACATGATCACACTGACAGAACCACAGGCACGTAGACACAGGCAACAGAGCATGCACAATGTCGGCACTAGTACAGTGTATATCCACCTTTCGCAGCAATGCAGGCTGCTATTCTCCCATGGAGACGATCGTAGAGATGCTGGATGTAGTCCTGTGGAACGGCTTGCCATGCCATTTCCACCTGGCGCCTCAGTTGGACCAGCGTTCGTGCTGGACGTGCAGACCGCGTGAGACGACGCTTCATCCAGTCCCAAACATGCTCAATGGGGGACAGATACGGAGATCTTGCTGGCCAGTGTAGTTGACTTACACCTTCTAGAGCACGTTGGGTGGCACGGGATACATGCGGACGTGCATTGTCCTGTTGGAACAGCAAGTTCCCTTGCCGGTCTAGGAATGGTAGAACGATGGGTTCGATGACGGTTTGGATGTACCGTGCACTATTCAGTGTCCCCTCGACGATCACCAGTGGTGTACGGCCAGTGTAGGAGATCGCTCCCCACACCATGATGCCGGGTGTTGGCCCTGTGTGCCTCGGTCGTATGCAGTCCTGATTGTGGCGCTCACCTGCACGGCGCCAAACACGCATACGACCATCATTGGCACCAAGGCAGAAGCGACTCTCATCGCTGAAGACGACACGTCTCCATTCGTCCCTCCATTCACGCCTGTCGCGACACCACTGGAGGCGGGCTGCACGATGTTGGGGCGTGAGCGGAAGACGGCCTAACGGTGTGCGGGACCGTAGCCCAGCTTCATGGAGACGGTTGCGAATGGTCCTCGCCGATACCCCAGGAGCAACAGTGTCCCTAATTTGCTGGGAAGTGGCGGTGCGGTCCCCTACGGCACTGCGTAGGATCCTACGGTCTTGGCGTGCATCCGTGCGTCGCTGCGGTCCGGTCCCAGGTCGACGGGCACGTGCACCTTCCGCCGACCACTGGCGACAACATCGATGTACTGTGGAGACCTCACGCCCCACGTGTTGAGCAATTCGGCGGTACGTCCACCCGGCCTCCCGCATGCCCACTATACGCCCTCGCTCAAAGTCCGTCAACCGCACATACGGTTCACGTCCACGCTGTCGCGGCATGCTACCAGTGTTAAAGACTCCGATGGAGCTCCGTATGCCACGGCAAACTGGCTGACACTGACGGCGGCGGTGCACAAATGCTGCGCAGCTAGCGCCATTCGACGGCCAACACCGCGATTCCTGGTGTGTCCGCTGTGCCGTGCGTGTGATCATTGCTTGTACAGCCCTCTCGCAGTGTCCGGAGCAAGTATGGTGGGTCTGACACACCGGTGTCAATGTGTTCTTTTGTCCATTTCCAGGAGTGTATAACGAAAACAGGAAACACGAAAAATTGTACCATTTTTGTACGCTGCCCAACAAGAACCAGTTATTACTTACGAAAATTGATGCATCATCACATTTACTGTATTCGCAAATTTTCGTATAATCAGGCAAAAAAGTTAAAGTTCGGCAACTATAGACGTTCGTTTTATAATAACAACAGTACATCAGAATTTTTATTCAATACCACAGACAAACTGCAACATCTGTCACAGGCAAACTCAGTAGAAAATCATTTATATTGATCTGTTAGGCAGAGCATTTAGGTTACATGAACATGAGAGAAATTCTGGATTAAGAAAGAAACATTCAACCTTTGCCTGTCATCTTTCAACAGAAAACCACTCGTATGATATGGAATGTGAAGTTTCACATTTTGTTAGGAAAAGCAGAAAGGTGACCTTACTGGAAGTACTGCGAATCATGAAACATATGACACAGAATGCTAACTTAGTATTAAATGGTCAAACTCGGTGCCCTTTTTTCCCTCTGCTAAATTTAATTTTAGTCACAAATAGATTACGATGGCTATTTAAATTTATTTGTATTAGATGTTAAATATATCTCAACATAAAAAAATCATGTTTCCTTTTTTTAGTTAATATAACTACTTCTGCGTGACAAAGTGTAATGCTTTCCTATGTAAATATTTTATACGTCATCAGTTTTTATCTTCTGTATCTTCGGTACAAATAATATCTATGTAAATGCACATCATTTAATCTGTGTTTGGACACTCAGCTATCGCCTGAAGATGGCCTAGAAACCAAAAGTCGGTTCGTGACCAAATAAGTCTAATTTTGTAGAACATTAGAAAATGATTCATATATAATATTATCATTTTCTGAAAATTCAGTTTATTCTTGATTTTAACAACTCATTCCATATTCTCATTTTTTAATGCAGTTGAATCCTCTACTAACTCCGTATTGGCTTATGACTGACTTAGCCCATTGCGTGAAGTGCTAGACGCCTCTATTGTTTTTTAAGTTGAATAGTGCCTTCATTTTCTGTTAACGACAGAATCTTTCACTTTGCAGTGGTTCGCATCTTGCATACTTTTATGAAGGTGCCTCGTCGGCTTTTGTGGGCAATTCTCTCACCGATAAAGCCTCCAAGACACGACACATAATCCACCTTCAATCTTCATGGTTGCTAGTACCTCTCTCCTCCATTCCACACCTCACAGAAAGTCTCCTGAATATCTTGTCGGGCTAGTACTCTTGTCAGAGAGGATCTGCATCCTAGCGGTTGTTTTCATTATGAATCTTCTTCTCTTTACTAGAATGTACTCTGTTATGAAACTTCCTAACATACTACAAATTTGTGCCGGACCGGAAGTAGAACTCAGACTCTTGTCTTTCTTGGGTAATGACTTGTTTCAGATGGCAAGGGCGTCGATTCGAATTCCGACGCAGCGCACAGCTTTAGTCTCACAGAAAGTTTCAGTTCGCTCTACTCTTACTATTTTTCACGACAAACGACAATTTTCACTCACATTTCGAAAACTACACTTTTATATCTCAAAATTATTCAGCTGTTTTGTAAAAACTGAATCACGAATACCTGTTATAAAGCAATTTAGCGTCGTTTCTGAGAAATAATCCTGGCAGAGTGAATGATGCAGCAGTGCTTAATATTTAGAAGTAATTTTCGTAGGGTGAATAAATGGTATGTTCTACAAATTGGACGGAATGATGCTTTTCCATTATCAGAGCACACGGTAATCAGAAGGTACAAAATATTTCTCGTCTAAATCGATACAGCACTCAAGCAAGAAGAAAGAGAAAAATCGTAGTGGCGTGAAACCTCCGTAGTCGGACGTGTCGCGTCTGGCCTGATTACATAGGCGGACTAGCTTCTTACACCATCTCTCTGGTTGGGTCACTCGTCCTACTTCTTCAGCATCATTCCAGGTGCCACACATGTTTATTTACTGGCCGCGGGCGCCAGCTTCAACAAGATTTAGAAAAGGACTAAAGTAAAAGCAATGTGGACTCTCTCAATAAAACGTCGGTCATTAAATAACAGAACATTCTGCTAGCTGGTACGTTGAATACTTGCACTGTCGTAACCGACGAGGTTATTGCACGATATGCAAATTTATTTTGGCGTGCAATGCAGGTGGATGCTAGTAAAAGTATTAATTAAGGCAAATTAATCAGGCTGTCTGTTGTAATCTGTCAGTCTTTCGCTCATGATATACGTCAGCAGCGGTTAACGAAATGGTTGCTACACTCTTCCACTGATGAAATTATTTCACTTATCTGGTAATGAAAGTCTTCTATATGTCATACACAGATTTTTATGCATTTCTCAAACAGTCATAAACGGATTTATGAATATTTTATACTTTATGGCCTTTGTAATGTTTATGCTGTTTCATCAATTACGTCTTAAAATTCTAGTTCCACATAGACGTTAAAACCTATCGAGTAGTGAAAACTGAAGGCATTGGTGCAGTAACCAGCTATGTCCACTTTTCACCCAAAACGAGATTTTACCACCATTGCGTGGCTTGAAAATATGGTGCACGAATGAAACTTGTCCATGGGATCAGTTCAGAATTAATTCGGGAATGGACTTATCGATGTCGGCTGTTTGGATCAAGAACCAGATATGTCCGTGATTTGCCTTGTCGTTGCACCAAACAGTAGTCAGAGTCCGGCATAAGAAACGAATAGAACGTAACGCAAGTATTTCTGCAGTGTCATTTCTGTATACACAACATTCAAACTCCTCGTCCCACCCAAAGAAGCTGTTGAGGTTTAACAATAATGCTGATAATAAAAGATTTACTTTGAGTACTCCACTGAACACAAACATGTAGTTCGCTGAAGAGCATCGTTATCACAACTTACCTACCATGATTTCCTTATTCAGAAAGAATCATCCGCATTGACTTTTCGTGAGGGAAGGTTTATAAAGGACTTCTGTCAGTGAAAGTTGAGAAATTCAAAGATGTCATGAAGGTTGCCAAGAAGTATAATGGAATTTTACGATAATTTGGTCAGTTATAGAGCTGCTACGGAGGCTACATCTAATTCATCAGATGGAGAAGCACAACGAGCTTCTTATCAACAATCAACATCTATGACTTTCATTAGGTTGCCCATTTCTTTTTTTAATTCTTAGAATCCCCATAATATTTAGTAAGCCATAAAGTGCTGACAGATCTTCCTTTGAAACTTCCTGGCAGATTACACCTGTGTGTCCGACCGAGACTCGAACTCGGGACATTTGCCTTTCGCGGGCAAGTGCTCTACCATCTGAGCTACCGAAACACGACTCACGCCCCGTCTCACAGCTTTACTTCTGCCAGTATCTCGTCTCCTACCTTCCAAACTTTACAGAAGCTCTCCTGCGAACCTTGCAGAACTAGCACTCCTGAAAGAAACGACATTGCGGAGACATGGCTTAGCCTTTCTTTCAGGAGTGCTAGTTCTGCAAGGTTCGCAGGAGAGCTTCTGTAAAGTTTGGAAGGTAGGAGGCGAGATACCGACAGAAGTACAGCTGTGAGTACCGGGCGTAAGTCGTGCTTCGGTGGCTCAGATGGTAGAGCACTTGCCCGCGAAAGGCAAAGGTCCCGAGTTCGAGTCTCGGTCGGGCATACAGTTTTAATCTGCCAGGAAGTTTCATATCAGCGCACACTCCGCTGCAGAGTGAAAATCTCATTCTGGAAACATCCCCCAGGCTGTGGCTAAGCCATGTCTCCGCAATATCCTTTCCTTCAGGAGTGCTAGTTCTGCAAGGTTCGCAGGAGAGCTTCTGTAAAGTTTGGAAGGTAGGAGACGAGATACTGGCAGAAGTAAAGCTGTGAGACCGGGGAATAGGGAGGAGGGGTGGGGGGCGAAACGAGTTGGAACCTTATTTCCATTAATTTTGCGACCACAATTCCTGAGATGTGTGCTGATGCATTGTCGTGATGGAAAAGGACTTTTTGCGGTCCAATCGCCGGCGTTTTTCTTGCAGCTCGGTTTTCAAACGGTCCAATAACGATGAATAATATGCACCTGTAATAGTTTTACCCTTTTCCAGATAGTCGATGAGGATTATCCCTTGTGAATCCCAAAAGACAGTCGCCATAACCTTTCCGGCCGAAGGACTGGTCTTCGCCTTTCTTGGTGCAGATTCTCCCTTGGTAACCCATTGTTTAGATTGTTGTTTGGTCTCAGGGGTCTAGTAATGTATCCATGTTTCATCCACAGTGACGAAGCGACGCTTAAAGTCCTGTGGATTCTTCCTGAACAGTTGCAAACCATCCTTGCAACACTTCACACGATTCTGTTTTTGGTCAAGCGTGAGAAATCGCGGAACCCATCTTGCCGATAGCTTTCTCATGTCCAAATGTTTATGCAAAATATTATGTACCCGTTCATTCCAGATGCCCACAGCACTAGCAATCTCACGCACCTTAACTCTTGTCATCTATCACCATATCATGGATTTTAATAAATGATTTCTGGAGTTGTAACCTCCACAGGGCGTCCAGAACGTTCAGCATCACTTGTTGCTATATGGCCACTCCGAAAATTTTGAAACCACTTATAAACTGTTCTAATAGAAGGTGCAGAGTCACCATAATATTTATCAAACTTCTCTTTAGTCTCCTGAGGCGTTTTGCCTTTCATTAAGTGATGTTTAATTACCACAGGAAAGTCTTCTTCGTCCATTTTTTGACAATCATTCGACTTCCTTGATTCACACGAACGCCAAACACAAAGAAATAGACCAATATGGCTGAAACTTGGTGTGCGTTCTTTCCAAGGTGCTACTAACTAAACATGGCCTCGATACGCGCCTGTGGTGCAATCTCCCGGACTTTCCACGGACTTATCAAACGCCCCTCGTACGCTAAAAAAAAAAAAAAAAAAAAAAAAAAAAAAAAAAAAAAAAAAAAAAATTATTCTGCATAGTTTTTTTTTTATTTTACTAGAAATTGTGTGAATGTGACTTACCTGGTTTTTGCACCAATGGCTGCAATTACGGTTTACAGTGAAAAGCAATACATTTTAGTACACCTCTCTTGTTTGTTAGTATAATGCAGTAGTTGGAAATTTACGTCATTCTACACGTAACACACGTCAGAACACCAACTGCACACTACCATTCTGAAAAAGAAAATCATTTCTCAATTCATTATTTCACTATTAATAAGAGGTATTTGTTATAATAGAATGCTGACATGCGTTCTTATGTTTTATGATGGGCTCTGAAAAGCCCAGGAACTTGTTTTAGCATGATAAGAGCAAAACTTCAAAATGTTTATGGTGCTCAGCTTGTGACAAAAAATTATAACTAGCTAAAAGCAACATGAACTGCGACCAACGGAATTTCGATACGCTACCACTGCCTTCGCAAAGTCATAGGCTGCTCACATTTGATTTAGCGTTATGTATCGCTGTTTCCCTTCCCTATATAAATTGACAGTGTGTGACGATATTTATATACAGGTGAAGTCTGAGTTCATGAAATGTTCACAGGAAGTCATAATCTTAGGATGTTATCTACGAAAAATAACCAAACACAATTCACGTAAGAAAAGTGATTTATCTTAAAGTTTAATTTTTTTGAGGCAGCCAATACGAAGTAATGCGCATGATAATCAGTAATATACAGAGTTCAAAGAAAATGAATTCTACGATGACGGATGTGTCTAATCATAGAGTATTCCCTAGCAGAGCGGTTATGACGCTCTTTGATTGCCAGACTTCAGGTATTTGGGATTTAGGTATAGCTTAATAACCCGTTTACCCGCATTTGTAGGTAAATTGGTAGTTTTAAATAGAAGCTGAAAAGGATCACTCGATAGTTTTTATGAGTGCGCACCTCGCTTCGATGTAGTGTAGATATCTACAATCACCGAAATGCACAACAAAGAGTTTCTCGCGAAATTGTCATGTCTTTTTACATTATGTATGTTCATAGCGCTATCAACATATTGAACAGGTTGTCTGCTGTTAACGAATATGTCGATAAATATCTTGCGCTCAAGAACAAAAAACTACTGTATCTCATTACACTTGGCAATACAGAAAAATATGAATCTTTGCGAAATAGAGCGTCGATTGTTATACTTTCCATTAAGTATTTTTGTCCGAACAGCAAATGTTTCTCTTCACTGCTTGCATTCAAATCGATGACGGCAGTGACAGCGTAAGCTAAAAATTCTTTAATTCACAATAGCGGAACCGGAAAGGATATAATTACGACAAGTTAATGTCATACATATTGCTTCTAAAAAAAGCGACACATTATCCGTTGATACTAACTTGTGCCATAAATGCAATGAAAAGCATAGCTCCCCTGATGGTGGCACGTATGTGGCAAATACGTTCAGAACATAAATCAAACTATTGGTTTTTCAAAACACTGATATTCACAAATGAAACTTACGGAAATCTCCACCACTGTATTAGTTATAAAAAGTGCCAGCTTTACGCATAGGCCAGGTAAGACGCCACCGTTGTAAATCCACCCTTCCATTAAAAATGGAGACATCATCAGAGAAAAATACATTAACATGCGTGGCTTCATCTGAAATGTACACTTTATCAACAGTATTTTGAAAGCGTAGTTAACCACCAAAAAAACAAAGCTTGAGGTTTGAATCCGAGGCAGCCCTGTTGCTACACATAGCCTACATTATATTAAACACTTAAATTTCCGAAGCAGCAGTCGGGAATTGGCCTGCCAGTAGTGAATCAAGTGCATCTACTAAGTTTCAGACGCAGTTATTTTCAGATTTCAGGGCTTTTGCTCATTTAGGTCCAGAAACACTAAGTAACCTGCAGATAAAATCTTCTTCCTCACTGAAAACTGCCAAGTTCCGGTAGGGCTCAGCAACCTTGATACGAATGGGCCTTCGACTTGAAATCGATGTCACCTTCAGGAGTAAAAGCAGTAACTGCTTGCGCACGGCCACAGAAATACTACTGAATTCGATTTTTGACTGAAGAGAGAGCTTTATTTCACGACTTCACAATACTTTAAACATTCTGACTTTTCAGTGGCTATCTGGTACTACTTCCCTTTTTTACATACGAAACGTTCTCTTCAGAAATTTCTCCGAAATATTAATGCCTATAAAATGCTATATAAAAACATCTGACGTATTTCGCACCATGCAGTATTATTCCTTTTGCAAAATATTTAATGACACGTCAGTGTGACAAAAAAGAAGTAAATAAATATATTCAACGGTAATTTTCTAAAATACAACAATAGCGCAATTGAAATTTCATCCTAATTTTTTCAGTGATTAAAACTAAAATTCTAGCGGTCATCATCACAGAAATGATCTTAATGCCCTCCCTTAACGGCAATCAGTAGAAAGATTTGTTCATATAATGCTAATAAGTATATATATGGAGGTTCACAGTAAGTGCTCAGACTAAACGAGAATATTTATAATGTAATGCGAAGATCCACCAGGCAAATTTCGCGAATGCGTAAAGTCTTATTTTAATCTTAGAACTTCACTAATACGTCACTCGTCGGGGAAACTTCGCAACATGCACCTGGCGTAAAAACTCGAAAATTAGTTTGTGTATAGAACCACCAAAACGGAAAAGAACGAATCAGTTTTTCTTCACAATTTTATCATTTATTTCACGTCTAAGTTGCGTCAGTATCCACAGCAACAACTGCCTTATTTTCCAGGATTCGCATATTGCCACTAGACAAGACGCTTAGTCTATTTCAAAACTAGCTTGTCGCGTATCCGCTGATAAAATGCGCTGCGAGGGGAGGAGGAAATGCTCCATTAAGAATAAAGCTCATTATATCTGCATTTACTCGTACTATCGCCGTTTATAGCTCGTATTAGTCACTTTGAGGAAACCCGCCAGAGTTTCTCGGTATTTAATCGCAGTTTTCAATGGCAATAAGTGTAAGAATTGGTAGAGATGTATACAAGCCTGAAGAATTCCATATTTATTATGAACAAGGCAACATTTTTTTTTTATCTTTAACTGATGGGTAGTTCAGTTCGCAGTTTTTAGCGTAATGTCCTGTACAGTACGATTCCAAACGAGATTTAGAGGTATTAAGGCAGTAGTGAATCCCACCTGATACAAGAGTTAAGTCATTTAAAATAGTCTAATTTCACATTTTCTTTTCTCTTGCGTTTAAAAGAAATTATTTTATTTCTTTGGTTCAGTCAAAAACAAGAAAACACGTGTAGAATGTGCCTGAGAAGAAAGATAAATTACAGCCAAACATAATCCCTCAGTATAACGATTAAATTACTGGAAAAAATTAAAATCATATACGTTATGAAGCGTAAATATTTCAAGTGAAGATACATTTGAATTTAGAAAGTAATATTAATCACAACTTATTTTCCTATCGCAGAACTAAATTTACTTTGCTGGTTTTATTCAGGAACAGTTTTCAATTAATGTTGAAATAGCGCTTACTTCGAAACATACACTTTCCCGGCATTCTAAAAGAACACTTAATAACAGAATATGTAAAACATATTGTACAATGATGAAATTTTTATATAGCTCCTGACCGTTTGAAATATTAACAGTCCTCCTCAAGGAGCTCGTCTGACCTCCAGGAGAAAGGTTATTGGCTGCAAAGTGCACAATTGTTACCTATCGGCGTAAAAACTTGTCTCACAGTAATTACTTTTTAATGTCATAAAAAAAAGTCAAGAACAAGACTGATGTGATGTAATTTGGATATCTTCCTCTCATTAACTTGGACGAATAACAATATTAGTTACAACAAAAGTATTACGAATTCATTTTGTAGCCATTCTTACTCTTGGGTTGGGACGAAAACAAGTCATGACGCATCACTCATGCATGCAAAAAACTCGGGTTGCTGAAAATAACTGTAACAGTCAGCAATAAAACGTTACAATCAGACCAGTAAGATAACCATTCGGAGTCGGTGGCCGTGGCCGTAGGCACCCGTGGTCTAGCTACACGATTTCAGTGCAAAATCCATGACCGTGCCTTAAATAAAACCTTGTTAAATTTCAGTAAATTCTCCGTCTCTAATCACGTGGTCTTCAAAAAGAGTGTGTAGCCCAGATCAGTGTATGCATTCGCACTTGTGGTATATAGATCTGTAAACGGCAGTCGCAGCAGTGATTTTTGTAATTATTGTCTTCTGGAGAGCCTTCAGTATTACATAGCATACTAGACAAGACTGTAAAGCATACTAAAGGAAATTTTAAATTGTGATCTGTAGGTTCAGTTACTTCTTAACTGTCAACAATGGGTTCATTGTTCTGGTAGATGAGGGACGTTGCCAGCAAATGTAAAGGCGTCAGTAGCTCTCTATAGTTGACTGTGGCTAACGTGCTTGCTTCTGGAGGAGTAGTGCCTCGAAAACATCTCTCAAAACCGAAGAAGCCATTCAGAAAATAAACGCTTCGGGCATACGCTGAACACTAGCACTTAACATAAGCAATTTGAGCTTCAAGTATATCTGATGGTGTGCAAAAGGCAGTAAACTGATTGAATCACTGACTTCTACCAAATGCTTTCGAAGAAAAAGTCCAAAGCGTTACAAGATGGAACAACAGTATAACTATTCTAGGCTTGGGTTAACGGTAGACGCAAATGACAAACTGGTTTGACTAGGAGAGAACTAAGTAGATGCAACGGTACTGCGAAGGAGACCGCTTACACAACTCATGTGCTCTCTTTGTAGGATTCATGTGTGCCACAACTGGTACCTGGAATCATACCGAGAACCTACGTAAGAAGGAAATAAATCAAAATTTCAACTGAAGACACTTCAGAAAAAGAAGTGTATAACGAAAAGAACACACCATTCAAGGTTCACTATGAAACGTTCTTGCCACTGCATTACTGCTCGTTACCTTGCACAAGGCATAGAATGATACAATGGAATACGTTAGTGTGTACTCAGCAATGTAACAACATTTCTTCGTTCTTACATGGAATAATTATACAGGATAGGGAACTTTGGTGCTAGGTGCTGCTCGCCGTACTCTACAGAGCGGCTTGCTGGTACTTTTACAGACTGCACCTTCAATAAATGCTAGAGTAAAGCCTGTAAGATTTACTGTTCAGATTCCTCATGAGACAATGTATCGGACGAATCACCTAAAACTTGCACCGCAGACACTGAGGATGTGAAAAGTGCTACTGATGTGCGGATTTCACAGAATGGATTGGTTGTCAGCGGCTCGTATTTTAGCCAATAAACAGTTAAATGCAACAATTCCTGCAGACATTAACAGACTAAACTTAGGGTAAATTAGAATTTCATTTGTGTTTGTTGCATGATTCTAGTGCGAGTCGTTTAAGAGATATCGCATTTCGAAAAGTTTCCACACCGACTCATGTTTATGCCATTCAACCTGCGTAGTTCCTAGGTACTATACTGTTATGTTTGCTTACAGTGTGCTTGTGTGTTCCTCGAGTGCATTGCGACTTGCTGGTCAGTTAGTGTGCGACAGTCTGAGAAGCAGGTCGTGAGTGGATGATGGGATTTATCAATGCAGAAAAAGCTGACATGCTCATAGTGTATGGAGAGTGTAGGGAGAACGCAGTTCGTTCTTGTAAGGTGTATGCGACAAGATATTGCAATAGACGTCAACCATCTCGGTAGTTATTTATCAACCACTTCAAACAGTTACGTGAGATGTTTCCAGAATGAGACTTTCACTCTGCAGCGGAGTGTGCGCTGAGCCTTCTGTAAAGTTTGGAAGGTAGGAGACGAGATACTGGCACGAGTAAAGCTGTGAGTACCGGGCGTGAGTCGTGCTTCGGTAGCTCAGATGGTAGAGCACTTGCCCGCGAAAGGCAAAGGTCCCGAGTTCGAGTCTCGGTCGGGTACACACTTTTAATCTGCCAGGAAGTTTCAGTTACGTGAGAGTTGTAGTGTGACACCTAGGCAACATATCAGAAGAAGACTAATGACAACAGAAGAGGGGGAAATTAATGTTCTTGCTGCTGTTGCAGCTGATCCACACGTTAGCTCCCGAGCTGTCGCACGAGGAAGTGGCATGAGTCAGGCAAGTGTCCTACGCGTTCTCCACCGATATAGGTTCCATTCTTATAACATCTCATGGAAACAATTGTGGGAATAGTTTTAACTTCTGTGCATGGGCATTAAGACAAGATACTCCATATAAATCATGTATCTTGTTTAGTAATGAAGCCACATTAACCAATCACGGCCATGAAAACTGCCGAAACATGCCCCATTGGTCTGCTGACCGTCCCCGCTGGCTTCGTCAGGGGGAACGTCAGCGTCCATGGAGAGTAAACGTTTGGTGTGGGATAATGAACCATTAACTCATAAGCCCGTGTTTCATAGACGGAATACTGAATGTGAACAAGTATCTGAACCTCTTAACAGAATATCTTCACGGATGCTAGAAGACGTTCCTCTGCAGACTAGGAGGAACCTGTGGCACCACCTTGATAACTGTCCAGACCATAGTTCACGAAATGCTACAGTATGTCCTCACAGAATTGTTTCCAAATCGTTGGAATGGACATACAGGACCTGTACCTCGGCCGGCCTGATCCCCGTATTTGACGCGTGTAGACTTTCTTCTGTGAGGAAATCTGAAAGGCGCTGTCTACAAGGAAATACCAACTACAGCCGATGACATGCAACGTCGTATTACTGCAGTCTGCTCGGACATCTCCGCTAAAATGCACTACTGACCATTAAAATTGCTACACCATGAAGATGACGTGCTGCAGACGCCAAATTTAACCGACAGGAAGAAGATGCTCTGATATGCAAATGATTAGCTTTTCAGAGCATTCACACAAGGTTGGCGCCGGTGGCGACACCTACAACGTGCTGACATGAGCAAAGTTTCCAACCGATTTCTCATACACAAACAGAAGTTGACCAGCGTTGCCTGGTGAAACGTTGTTTAAAGGTCGGATTGTAGCCTATCGCGATTGCGGTTTATCGTATCGCGACATTGGTGCTTGCGTTGGTCGAGATCCAATGACTGTTAGCAGAATATGGAATCGGTGGGTTCAGGAGGGTAATACGGAACGCCGTGCTGGATCCCAACGGCCTCGTATCACAAGCAGTCGAGATGACAGGCATCTTATCCGCATGGCTGTAACGGATCGTGCAGCCACGTCTCTATCCCTGAGTCAACAGATGGGGACGTTTGCAAGACAACAACCATCTGCACGAACAGTTCGACGACGTTTGCAGCAGCATGGACTATCAGCTCGGATACCATGGCTGCGGTTACCCTTGACGCTGCATCACAGACAGGAGCGCCTGCGATGGTGTACTCAACGACGGGCGGCCGAAGTGGCCGAGCGGTTCTAGGCGCTACAGTCTGGAACCGCGCGACCGCTATGGTCGCAGGTTCGAATCCTGCCTCGGGCATGGATGTGTGTGATGTCCTTAGGTTAGTTAGGTTTAAGTAGTTCTAAGTTCTAGGGGACCTGAGAAATTAATTCCCATAGTGCTCAGAGCCAGTTTTTACTCAACGACGAACTAGGGTGCACGAATGGCAAAACGTCATTTTTTCGGATGAATCCAGGTTCTGTTGACAGCATCATGATCGTCGCATCCGTGTTTGGCGACATCGCGGAGAACGCACATTGCAAGCGTGTATTCGTCGCCATACTGGCGTATCACCCGACGTTATGGTATAGGGTGCC
Organism: Schistocerca piceifrons; assembly: GCF_021461385.2. NCBI lineage: Eukaryota > Metazoa > Arthropoda > Insecta > Orthoptera > Acrididae > Schistocerca > Schistocerca piceifrons. The sequence continues at coordinate 416,106,400 of NC_060149.1, read as the reverse complement.
ATTGGTTACACTTCCCGGTCACCTCTTGTTCGCATTGACGGCATTTTCAACAGTGGACGTTACATTTCAGATGTGATACGACCCGTGGCTCTACCCTTCATTCGATCCCTGCGAAACCCTACATTTCAGCAGGATAATGCACGACCGCATGTTGCAGGTCCTGTACGGGCCTTTCTGGATACAGAAAATGTTCGACTGCTGCCCTGGACAGCACATTCTCCAGATCTCTCACCAATTGAAAACGTTTGGTCAATGGTGGCCGAGCAACTGGCTCGTCACAATACGCCACTCACTACTCTTGATGAACTGTGGTATCGTGTTGAAGCTGCATGGGCAGCTGTACCTGTACACGCCATCCAAGCTCTGTTTGACTCAATGCCCAGGCGTATCAAGGTCGTTATTACTGCCAGAGGTGGTTGTCCCGGGTACTGATTTCTGAGGACCTATGCACCCAAATTGCGTGAAAATGTAATCACATGTCAGTTCTAGTATAATATATTTGTCCAATGAATACCCGTTTATCATCTATATTTCTTCCTGGTGTAGCAATTTTAATGGCCAGTAGTGTACTACCACGTGTGCAGCAGTCGTTCCGTACTAGACTGGATACGAGTATTGCCGCTGCTGGTGGTTATTTTGAACACAGTCTGTAGTGATCAGTTGTCTAGTTACTGGTACGAACCTACATAACTTGTGTATGCACTCCTGTTGTTCTTTAGTGTATGGTACCACAGATACTGTACAAGTATCGGTGTGGGAACTTTTCAGAATAATATATCTCATAAACACCTCACACTAGACTACTGCAAAAAACAACACTGCCATACTAATTCACACTACTTTGGATTTGTTAAAGTCAATAAGCATTGTTCCATTTAAAAATTATTCGTTTGCACAAAAAATACGCTTTCTAAGTATTATTACAATCTGTTAATTGGCTAACAATACGAGCCTCTATCTACAATTCCATTCTGTGAAAACGACGCATCGTTTAGCACTTTCCATTTCCGCAATATCTGGGGTGCAAATTTTAAATTAAAAAATGGTTCAAATGGCTCTGAGCACCATGGGACTTAACTTCTGAGGTCATTAGTCCCCTAGAACTTAGAACTACTTAAACATAACTAACATTAGGACATCACACAAATCCATGCCCGAGGCAGGATTCGAACCTGCGACCGTAGTGGTAGCACGGTTCCAAGCTGTAGCGCCTACAACCGCTCGGCCACCACGGTCGGCAAATTTTAAGTGATTCACTCAGTATACCTAATTATTTTTCCAAAGTCTTACATTAACACAGCAGATTAAAATTAGTGGAGAAAAGATTACACTCAAACCTTCATGAATATCTGTGCACGTTGTTAGTATGTAAGAAATCTCAGGGAAGCCCAGCTGGGTAGGTTGTGGTGAAGATGCATACTTCTCCAATTTATGGTGCATGTGCTCGAAGGTCACCTCTCAGTGCAAAGAAAGGTTCATTCTAAAAGGGATGCACTTAATGCCAAGGAAGGTGTAATATTTGTCGCTCTCAGGTTCAAATGGCTCAAATAGCTCTGAGCACTATGGGACTTAACATCGGAGTTCATCAGTCGCCTGGACTTAGAACTACTTAAACCTAACTAACCTAAGGACATCACACATATCCATGCCCGAGGCAGGATTCGAACCAGCGACCGCAGCGGTCGCGCGGTTCCAGATTGAAGCGCCTAGCACCGCTCGGTCACAGCGGCCGGCTCGCTCTCAGGATTCCTGTTGAAATGGTGGAGCTGGACAACGCCTAGCGTTATCTTGCTATGACTTCACAGCCGCAAAACAAAACTTGTACATCTCTAAATGATCTCATTATCTTGTTTTACTGGCATAAAAAATTGCATTTTGTGTTAAATGACAACGCAGGCTCTACACGGCTACGGTATATAAAGCGTGTTGCGGAGAAGCGAAAGTCGGCGAGCGGTTCTCGGCCCTTCAGTCCGGAAACGCGCTGCTGTTACGGTCACAGGTTCGAATCCTGCCTCGAGCATGGATATGTGTGATGTCCTTAGGTTAGTTAGGTTTAAGTAGTTCTAAGTCCAGGGGACTGATGACATCAACTCAGAACTATTTGGAGAAGCGGAAAACCGGGAAATCGCCGTCGTAATGCAAAATGGAGCGATTTACCTGACATCCAAAACGGCACGATCATTGGTTTTTCGTCCAAGGTGGAAACATTTCCTAAACAGCTACATTTGCAAACTGTACACGTGCTGCCGCAGTTAAAAGTATACCGTGCATGGCAAACTGGCACTATCCAAAACCGGCGCCGATGCAACTGTGATTCACCACGGACAACAGATGACAGGGGTAAACGACAGCTGTGGAGTATGTACGGGAGAACAGACTTGTAACTGTAGAGCAGCTGACCGCCCAGATGAACCAAGGGACTCAACAATGTCTCCTCAACGACCTTCAGAGAATGTTGCTGCACATGGGTCTCCGCAGCAGACGCCTGGTTCATGCACTCATGCTGCTTGCTTTTCATCGGCGACGAAGGCTCGAATTTGTACGTCAATACCGCAACTGGATGCATACTGATTGGCGGCAGGTGGTCTTTTCTGATGAACCACTTTTTATGCTCCTTCGGAAAGATAGTCATTGGTGTGTATGCCGTGAAATGTCTGAAAGCAAACACCTTGCAAGAATCGAGGGAGAGGTAAGGCTGGGTAATTTTTTCGTGGAATTCCCTGACTGACCTCGTCATTCTGGAAGGCACAATGGATCAACACAAGTATGCACCTATTCTTGTGGATCATGTCCTGCCCTATACGCAGTTTGGCTTTCCACGGCACGATGGCATCTACCAGCAGTACAATGCGAAGTGTCACACAGTCGCAGTGTACCTGCGTGGTTCGAAGAGCACAATGGTGAGTTCACCGCAATCTCCTGGCCACCGAACTCCCCGAATTTAAACCCAATCGAGAATATGTGGGACTACCTCTATAGGTCTGTTCGCACCATGGATACTCAACCGAGAAACCTAGCGCAGCTGGCCGCGTTTCTGTGGTCGGACTGGCTCCACATACCTGTCGGCATCTTCCAGAACCTAACTGAGTCTCCCTCTACACGTCCCGCGGCGATTCGAGCTATGAAAGGTGGTTGTTCAGGATTTTGACAGATGGTCACGCTACTGTGACTAGGGTGCTGCATTTGTATGATATCAGCTTCTCGCTTCTGTGTGATATTTACATGAATTAAGTACTGAGACAAATGCGATGAGACGAACTGAAGCAAACTGATCACTTTAGTGCAGCCTCAGCTGACAAGAAGAGGACCTATTATACACGAGACTACAAACAGAAAGAGAAGTCGAAATGTTTAAAACATTGGACTCCTCCAGTCATCTTGTTTTATGTTTTCTATCGTTTCCCAAAATCATTTATTCATTTTCGGAACGACTCCTTAAAAAACCTGGTACTGGTTTGCTCTCCTATGCTTATCCATGTCAGATACCGGTATTCAGTCATACATATTTCAGTGCAGTAAAGGAGTAATCAGTAATTTCTTGTAAATTGCCACACACTGCTCTTTAAAATGCTTCCTTTGTTCTCGCAGGGAGAATGTCTTTGCAATAAGAGAATTACGTAAAATGCTCTAAGCACCAATAATGGATTGCTGCTATTGTAAATATTGTGATATATTAAGTATTAGATTTTCATTCGAAATCGATGCGGAGAAACCGAGTGTTAACAAGTTTTTAGTAAAAAAGTATTATTTTTCTTATCAGTAATAGTTTTCTCTTTGTCCACCGGCTTACTAAACTGTCATTCGTTCGTTCAGTAGACAATTATTATTAGTAATATTCCGATTGACTCACATGTCATGAGGCGATAAACGAAGTGTTCTAAGCACTATGGGAGTTAACATCTGCGGTCATCAGTCCCCTAGAACTTAGAACCACCTAAACCTAACTAACCTAAGGAAATCACACACATCCATGCCCGAGGCAGGATTCGAACCTGCGACCGTAGCGGTCGCAAGGTTCCAGACTGAAGCGCCTAGAACCTCTCGGCCACAACGGCCGGCAAACAAACTGTGTAATACAAGTCATACACATATATTGAACGAACAGTAACAAAGATTTCTTGTCCGCATTGTCAACAATTCAGTTGGTAGGAAAATAAAATGTGGTGGTTTTACGAATTGTTGCCGTATGAGAACCGTCTCTCCAGAGAGCACCCTGGTCGCTTTGGACCGATATAGATGGTGTAAAAATGGTACCTGGAGGCATAGGACCCTAGACTGGTGTGTGTGTGTGTGTGTGTGTGTGTGTGTGTGTGTGTGTGTGTGTGTGTGTGTGTGCTATTCAGTTGTATGGAATCAGTCCAGTAGGATGGGTCGATTTTACGAAGTTACAGAATAGCAGAAAGGAATTATCATGTTTGGACGTGCCTATGACCGCACTGTGAATCAAATAGCCCGACTTGATGGTTTATCAACGCTCACTGACCAGCGTGCCTTCAAAAGATATAACGCAGCATAAGAACAGAGTGTAGGTCCATACAAACCAGTGTGCGAATGGACAATGCCAAAAGAATAGCATGGAGTGTCACATAAAGCTGCACGTCTTCAGTGGGCCAAACAATACAGAAACTGCACACTACACTAGCCGACTAGAGACATTTGGTGTGGTCCGACATTAAGTCTTGATGAAAAGTATATGGTACACTGATGATCCAATGAGGTGTTTAACCCGCAAAGTACGGAGGAAATAGTACAGGCCAAAGGTGGTTCTGTACTGTTTTGGGAGAGTTTTTCGTACCATGACTTGGGTCCACTCATTCATGTTATTATGAATATGCTCCAGGATAATCATTTCAACAGTCTCGGTGACCAGTAGTGACCTTTTCTTTTACATCCTCACTATGAGTGAGCTGTGGACACTTCTGTTTCCCAAGATGGCAACAGCTTTACTCATATACTTACATTTTTGGTTTGATCGCTCATGCGACCCGTAGCACCTCGACTGCTCCGTAAAATCAGCAGATCTTAATCCTACAGAAAATATATGAGAACACTTAGAACAGCTGGTGAAACGCAGCAATCATCACTCAAGTAATCTGATATAGCTATGGGATGTAATCATAAACGAGGGAACTGCACGTGGCATACCTGAAGAAACTAATGCACTCTATTGCTCGCCGAACTGAGGTCATTATCGTGGCTAGAAGAGGTGTTCTACGTTTTAGCATGATGTCCCAGGCGAATGATGTATGGTGTGCTTACTTTCCGTGCAAAATGGTGCACGCTGACACCTCGTAAGTTACAGGCTGAGGAGAAAAATATGGAAACACCGCAAACACCACATTACCATGCCTAATACGATATAGGAAAGCCGTTGGCATTCAAAAAAGTTCCATTCGTCTCGGAATGGATAAATACAGGTCCTGTACGGTTTCCATGGGACCCTCATACCATTCTTCTTGCAAAATAGTGGCAAGTTCAGATAACGATGATGGAGATGGATAATCTTTCCCTCCAAAGTAAACCGCAGAGGCTCAATAATATTAAGATCTGTTGGCTGAGGTGGGTAAAGGAGATACAAAAATTCATCCCCATGCTCACAAAACTAGTCCTTGACAAAGCGAGCTGTGTGAGCAGGAGTCCTATCGTCTTGTAACACAACCTCACGATTGGGGAACAAACTTTGTATCATGTGATGGACATGTTCAGTCAGTACGGCACATAACCATTGGCAGTAATACGACCCTGTAAGAGTAACTACAGGGCCCGTGGAATACCACGATATGTCTGCCGACATCATCACTGAACCCCTGACATTTTTCACTCTTGGAACATAAACTCGGCCAGTGTGAAACAAGATCATCCGACCAAATGCCTTTCCTCCATTGCTCCGTAGTCCACTTTTATGGTTTCGGCACCGCGTTTTCAAGTTACAGGCATTTGCATCACTGATGTGTGGCAATTCGCAACTTATGGAGCTCCCTTCGTGTTGTTTTGATGCTGACAGGTTTCTCGACTCCGATACTCATCCCGCAGTGATTCTTGCAGCTGTGGTCCTCTTTATTTTTGGTCACAATCCTGTTCAGTGTCCGTCTGTCACGATCACAGAACACACTTTCGTCCGCACTATGACTTAGCAGATGATGTTATGCCGGTTTCACTGTATAAGGTAGAAATCATCGATACAGTGCCTCTTGAAACACCAAGGACTTCGGCTACCTTGGGTACAGAAGCACCCACCACACGAGCACTTAGCTCCGACGCAATGCACTCACGACTACACAGAACACTTTTCTCACCGCGACTGACACTTGCTACGTATTGAGCTCGTTGCAAAGGTGCCGTTAGTTGTCAAATACAATAGTGCAACCTGCAGGCTTGACTAGCACCTGCCTCTCGCGAGATGTTCCCATATTTTAGTCCCACCACCGTATGACTGTTTCATCTTGAAACACAATATGTAATAATAGATAGAGGCAAGCGAGAGAACGTCTTCGGCGTAGGTTGTCGCAAGTGAGACGGCTCGTCACGAACTAGGCTCAACGCCAAACACGGCTCGTGAGCAACGGCAGTGCAGCGAGCGCGGCCCGCGGCGCCCCTCCCTGCAAGAGCAAAGCCGTCCCTCGCGCACGCAACAGGTCTGGGCGACGCGCTGGTGGATTTTACAGCGAAAGCGTTTTCAAGGCTACGGTCCGTCAGCGAGGGGCCGACCGGCTGCTGGTTGCTGGCATAGTAAGCGTCGCGGCGGGCGCGCTGACCACACGCGATGAACGCCGCCAAGCCGTTCCCCGGGCCCAGCCCCAAGGCGTCTGCCGGGCACGTCTCCAAGCTCTTCTTCTGGTAAGTCAGATGCAACTCACTGCCGTAAAGGAAGACCGAAGATCGCGGAAAATCGCACGCCTTACCTCATGCTGTGGCAAACGGTAGCATATCACTGTGTTGTGTACATTGAGACATTTACCTGGACGTTACCAGAAGCATTCTAAAAATTAAGTTGAGTTTATATCCGTTTACAGTTCAGTGGCTGTCTTTGGAGTGTTCGCTTCTTCTTCACACCACGTTCTGTGATACCACTGATCCCACTCTTTGTCTCTGACGTAGCAAGCTCTTTTTTTTTGCCAGATATCGTGATATTTAACCGAGTACTGAAGAGCGTGTGTGTGCCCAATCAGTCTGCGAATCCTGCACACTGTGTTCGCTGTGTTTTCTTTGTCTAATTCTTCAAGTGATGTGCTTGCGAAACAGAGCTTCGGACGTGGTCGCCAAGACAGCTGTGGTAAACCGGGAGGAAATCGCATCCTATCTGGTTCGTCGTACTAGAGACTCGGGGGTTAATACGCTCAGCGAGCCCCGGTAGAAAAGACACACCGCCTTGCTTCACGTGCTAGCGCACTGCGCGTTACGCTTTACGAGTAGATGGTGAAAATGTGTACACTATTTTTAAAAAATCCGTAGCATTGTAGTGTTGCATAAATCAGCTGTGTTCTCCTTGAAACACTAATACAGTAGCTTATAATGTTACTATTTCCAGTGCGAAAGAGGATAATATAGCTACATGAACTTAATATAAAATACGTTTAATTAATGAGTAATATTAATAATAGCTAATATTATTAACTGTGGCTTAAGAATAAAAATTAATAATAATGTTGTGAATCTGTATAATATTAAATCTTCATTATTAATAATGAACAGAGGATGTGGACTTTGTCTGCCACATTGTATTGTTAACCACTATACCAGTATCCTATAGGAACGACCGGGAAAAACTATGGGGTGGAGACTGAATTATTTTACTCTCTGCCGAGTATACGCTGCTTCGACTGTAGGTGCAAATTTAGCACTCTGTGCTGCAGCAGAACTCAATCCCGGCTCTCTGCTACTTGCAGACAATCAGGTGCTGTTTGCTTTCTCCGAGCAGCGATTTCTGTTGGTGGAAGATACTGTTCCTTAGATTGAACATGAACTTTTTTCGACGGAGGCCTCTTTCAGAGCAATGAAGTTTGCTCAATATTTTTTTCAGTGAGCAGATTGCATCCCTGAAGTGCCATTCCACAATGAGTGCAAAATACCCAATTGAGCTATCATAATACCTTCATTGAATTAAAATCGTTTTCGACCAGATCGTATGAACAGAATCATTTACTAAAAAAATTGCATTTGCTTTCGGCTACTATTCAGAAAATGCGTCACCTACATTCTACAAACCTGTCCTAATGTTACATTTTTATACAAAATGTACCATGCTGGTTTTTCACATATACCCATAGCGTCAGGTGTTTCCTAATCGGCAAACTTCAAATATCGTATTTCTCAGTGTTTTCATCCGTGGTTGCCGTTTTCCGAGTGGGCTCTCTTCAAGAGAAATACAGCACGTTTGAATTCAGTCAATCATTTATAAACGGTAGAAAATGAAACAGCAAACTCTTTATAAAGCTACATTAACTTCGAACGTAATTCTGTTGACGTTAAGCCGACGAAAACCAATTTATCTGTTTGAATAAACATGAAAAGTTTCAAAAACTGTATAAATAAAACCACTCCTCAAATGAAGATGGCACGTTACTTAGGTTATTAAGTAACGTTTATCAACGTAACATCTAATAAATCTTTTTGGTATCACGCCATGTCTGTGCGAAGCCAAAACACGCTATCATAGACCCGATACGTTACTGAACGCGTTTTTCGATGCTTAAAAGCTATATATGTCATTCATAAACTAAGGTAAAAATGTATTGTTTATTTCTGTGATGGTAATTTAATGTCTTCTGCGCAAAGTTACTGTGATAAGATACCTACAGAAGTTATCGGTATATACGGGGTCAATTATTCGAGGCCGTACTCTCGTGACCCATGTCTGTCTTTGCTGCCTTTGTCCTTTCCAAGAAAACGACGTTGGTGTTTCAAAATAGCCGTAGGTTGTTGAGAACTTGGCGAGACCATTAAATGTTACGCAGTATCCTTCTGGCAAACGTAGAAAAGTTCGCGATGCTAATTAAATAACAAACCGTACTTTCTACCCCGTTTCGTAAGCCGCAAGTATTACTATGGGGCTGCCTCGTTCTTTTAATTTCTTATTTCGTTTAGCAAGGATATGTTTTTGACGTTGATTGTGTTGTGTTGTGATTGAGTTGCGGCTGTTGTTGCGAATACTGAAGTATCATCTTCCATATGCAACACAATTTACTCTTCACAAGGAAAATGTCTCTCCACTGAAATTTCCCGCTGAAAATATAAACCATTCAAGAAACACATACTTATAAATACCTTTTTGTAATATTTTGAATCTCACAGGGAAGAATAATTTTTATGAAAAGGGATTATTTCAGCTTCTTCATTGGCAGTCTCAGAGGAATATTTCCTGGCAGAATTTTTGACCGCTGTAATCTGCATCGACACAAAAATATCACTCTTTCCACTTGCGCTTCAAACAAATGTAAAGAGAAAGTTTTTATTATATTCTATATTTGTAGATCACTTTAGAGTGTGATCACTTGGGCAGAAAAAGAAACTCAATAAGACTGATTTTTATTTTTTCATTGTGCATTCAGCTGGTATGCCACAACTTCAAGTGGAAATTATGTGTTGTGTAAGTCAACAGCAGACAGCAGCCGTGTGGTTCAAATGGCTCTGAGCACTATGGGACTTAACTTCTGAGGTCATCAGTCCCCTAGAACATGTTGTTGTTGTTGTCTTCAGTCCTGAGACTGGTTTGATGCAGCTCTCCCTAGAACATAGAACTACTTAAACGTAACTAACCTAAGGACATCACACACATCCATGCCCGAGGCAGGATTCGAACCTGCGACCGTAGCGGTCTCGCGGTTCCAGACTGTAGCGCCTAGAACCGCTCGGCCACCCCGGCCGGCGTATGAGAGCAGCTTTTTAAAAAAGAATTACATTTACGCACTATGAAGCTGGTAGGCACCAGCGTGACCAGTAGCTTCATGCTGCGTATTTTTTTTTTTTTTTTTTCCTGGGGAAATAAAATCTGTCTCAGCGTTACCTGCATTTTGCTAAAGTAGTGTGGTTATTTAGTACATTTCACGCGTAAATTTACAGTTAGAACACTAATTCCCTGTCTGAAACTAAATTTCCACCTTTAAGTTATGCATTGTCACATATTTATTCTATGACTAAGTTTCAGCACATTCGACATTTAAGTTTGTGACTTGTCTTATTTTTAATTTGTTTTATTTTGCGAAAACTGTTGCTGAAAAAAAAAAACAAAGGCAGACAATGTAGACAGTTGCAGGATTATATCCTCCTGTTTCGATTGTGTAGTCAACCGAGAGAACAATAATGTCAGTTGTTGTATTAAGTTACAAATGTAAAAACAGCTGTCGTTCGTTGTGTGCTTATTACCCACTGCTCATGTGCCCTGTACTCGTAGCTTATAATTTCAGCAACTCATATGTACGCTAATGTTGTTCGTACACGTATAGCTTCCACTTACATAAATCTGACCATATGTCTCGTATAAAAACTAGATATTGACATATATAATAAAATGATAACAATGTATATATATATATATATTGGCCACGACATCTGGTAGATGACTGTTGCAGTGTCTGTGTGTTTATGGGTTGCATTTTTTCATATGACTTGTCAAGCCAATGGCAGCACGGCATCTCTTGCCGCAAGTGTCACAAGTGTATCTGGCTGCTGAGGCAGGATGTGTGTGATGTCCTTAGGTACATATTTGGATAAAAACGTTTCACCTATGTTGTTAACTAAGTCAGGACTGACACCAATGATATCCTACGTGACTCACAAAACGCTTGGGTAACCTCTAAACCTTAGTCCTGAAGAAATTTAAAATAACGAAAACAAATTTATTTCGCAGGTGGATGAGAAACCTTGCGTGGAAAAGCTACAAGGAATCTCTTACCGAAGAGGATTTACGTGAGCCGTTGGAAACCGACAAGTCGAAGCGCCTTGGAGATGAGCTCGAGAGGTAAGATTCATAAGTTTCCGTAATTTTTACATCACAGTACCAGATATTCAATTTAATCACGATAGCTGCCCTCCATAGTCTCAACAACATCTTGCAAATTATAAGTCGTTCAGTTGGTAAAACTCATTTTAAAAATCTGAGCGTTCAGTATTCGACAACACTTCATTCCATAGATTTATTTTCGATTCATTTCATGGAATACTTTGTGTGGGTGGAAAGTTAGGCCGTTATTCGTACTCCACTTTAAACTATGGTACACCTGTGACTGTCTCCCTGGAAGACAGTTCCTAAATCGACAGAATGCAAACCATACCTGCAGTCGCCAGTAGAGTGCCTAGTGTAACACTGTGATATTCAATTTAACCTTCAAACAGATAACCGCTGTATTTAACTTTTCCTGAAACACATTTTCGCTTTTTCAACTGACGTTAGAAACTTGCAAATAATTTCATCTGTGTGAAACCTGTCAGGTACAACTAGATTCATAGTTCTTGAATGTAGTCTTTTTTTTCGTATAACCTGTGCTAAAATAATCCTTTCTGCGACGGAATTGCAGTGTTTCTCATACCGATGTGACTCCTTTATTCATAAAGGAGTAGATGGCTTCACTGCTCGGTTAAATTACAGGTGCACGTTCACTGGTTATGTGCCTTTCAAGTGGACGGAGTTGGGCTTTCGTGAGGTGTGGACCAGCACACCCTGCACGGGCTGGCCTTGGTCGCAGCGCCTTTCCGCATAGCTCCGGTTTCCTGAAAGGCTCTCCTTGGTCTCATTGTCAGCTCTACAAGAATTCGCCTGGGTCACTACTCCGACCAGCACCATGGCGCAAGTTTTTCTCTTGCTGTGAAGCAGGCAATAACCTCGGGTGAGCGTCTGCCGTGAAACGAGAAGGTCACGTGCTGCAGGAGTTACCTGCTGTTCTTGACCGAGAAAGACGACTCAGCGGAAACGCTCGGCGCGTTCATCGAAGAGGAGATTACCTTTTCCCGCTGCAATTGCGTATTTCAATCTGTATGCCCATTAACATCAGTTTCAGCGAAAGCATTCCGTATTAAAATATCAAAGACGACAAGTATTTGTAACACAAGAACTCGGCAAGGAACCGATGTTGCTTGTATACTATTCCGGTATCCTAAGATACAGTGTGCTATAGCAGACAAATCTGCGAAGTTTTAAACGTAGATTCTTCTGTAACGATCAGTAACATGAGTAAGCAGCGTACAATATGAAATCATTTCTCTAATGTTGTAAAATATATTCTCAAAAAAACATGGTAGTTTGCTTTCGCGATTTCTTCACTCAATCGCAACATTTTCCCATGATTTTGTGGACGTCAGGTAGATGTCTATGTTAGAGCTTTATTGGGTTCAACTACCGGGAGTGAAACACTTGCCCTCAACAGCTAGAATAAGGACTGTTTAAAATTCGTAGATGTCGAGAAAATTATAATGTGGACAGAGAGCGAGAGGAAAAAGTTGAAGCTGGATATGAACAAAGCAAGCGAATTAAAATAAAAAGATGGTACAGTTAGCGACCAGTTACCATCATTCGCTTCAACACGTTAAAAACATAAAAGACAGAAAAATGTATCAATCTCTGTCATAAGCACATCGATAGGATTACGTGTATCACAACCAAAAATATGCCTACTCCATGAAACATCTTACCGATTTATTTTCTCTCTTTGACGTCAGACATTAAAAAAAATCTAATCAGAGCGACAAAAATTTAGGAAAGTTTATAATAGTATACAACACATCAAAGTTTCATAAATGCATTGTAGTGTGAATGTGAAATGTCTTAGTAGAGAGTAGGATTAACAGAAAATTTACTGTTCGGTAAAGAATGAAAGAGATGATCTTTATCAAGATCTTCAAACACTTTAACCAAATTTGTATGTGCGTTTTTTTTTTTGTTTTTTTTTAGAATTTCTAACAGTAGAAGCAAGCAAGAGAAGCATTAGATAAAAAGTCTCAGGGAGAGAACAGGTAGATTAACGTACATCAGTCGTCAATTCTACGGCTGGTCTGAAATCATAACTAAATGTAGTTGTTAGAGGTAATATGTCCTAATCGTCTCTCAGCTTGTTAAAGTTGCGCACAGTTCAAGCCGAAATCTTAACCACGACGTAACTTGCCATTGTCAGAATTGAAAGTCTCATAACGTGAAAAAAATATTATTTCACCGTCAGGAAATTCAGCCAGGGGGCTGTTGAAACTTATATTGGGACGTTACTTGTAAACCACTAGGCCACAAATTTAGACAGATTTAAAAACAAATGTTACTGTAACGACAAATTCACTCAAATGAAGACATCATTTGAGATTAAATGTGGTAACAGTTTAGCCTTCCTGTGAGTCTATGAATAAGAAGAAGACATGGCACAAAAACGAGATTCTAGTAAAATAAATAATTATATTAGTTAAAAGTTTACGAAAAATTCAGCTGAAGGTCAGTAAGTGCCGAAGATAAACCTGGTGGGGAACAATGGAATGCATTAAAGGACGGAACAGACGGGATTTCTGCACGACGGGAAAAAAGAGATATAAAAATTGTAATCACTGCGGATAGAGGAAACAAAACAAGAAATAGTGATACAGGGATATGTTTAAATACACTTTTAAGTGAAATCAAGACGATAACTGAAAATTAAATCAAAGAGTGGTGAAAGGAGACAAAACATGAGAAATAGAGGTTGGTCGACTTGTAATACCATTGACAACAACATTAAAAACGGGTTTTAAAAAACGTAAGAGCGTTAGAATTAGAAGCGTTAATAAGGGAAAACTTCTGAAGCATAAGAAAGGCTCTACGTTTGCTAGAAACAAAATTGTTACAGTAGAGTTCTGCTCCATCCACTCTCACCGTTCATGGAGGTAGTAGTTAATCTTACATAAAGATTTCTCGTCAAGTTTACTCTTATATAAAGATTTCTCGTCAGTTAGTTACGGATCCAACTGAAGATCAGAAATACCTTTCAATTGATGTCGACGTCGGTAGATAAAGAGCGCATGCTCTTATTACACAAGGTTGGGAAAATATTTGCAGCCTTTTTTTTCTTTTTTTTTCTTAAGCAACTATCCTGGTACCCACCTGAAGAGTTTCATGAAAATCACGGAAATTAAATTTGAGTGACTGGACGATGATTTGAGCCTCACATCTCCTGAATACGAAACCTCGCTCGGTACCACTGACCACTGAGGAACTCCTACGTCTATAATTATTAACTTCCAGGCTGTAGTACTTCAACGTATACGTGGAGTATCTGTCAAGGAGAAGATCACAGACAAAATGGGCTTGGGCTTCAGGGGATTTAAATATTTGCTGCTGGAAATAGGCCACTGTGACAGCAGAGAGGAAATAAAAGTCCCTCCCACTGTATCCTCCGGAAAGAAGTCACTGACATCACCATTCAGATCCATAGAGAACCACATGAAGGAGAGGCTGCTGCCAATGCGACTGACCTCGAACCACAGAATCAGTTGTATAGTGCCTCTGTAACGTGCCACATGACATAGCATTATTCGTATGATGTGAGCAGCCGCTGGCCAGATCCACTTGCTATCGATCCTCTGTTGCCCAACATCCTCATGAACGTCACTCTCATGGGAAATCCAGAAAAACTATCTGGCACACACAGCGCATAAATATTTTACTAACTCTTCTGTATTTAATGGGAAAGAAAATATGCTGTAAATAGAGAAACTCCTCATATATCATATCGATTGATAAAATTAAAGACGCACAGTATCATCTGAAGCTAATGCTACCTCATTGTGCTAGTACACTACTGGCCATTAAAATTGCTACACCAAGAAGAAATGCAGGTGATAAACGGGTATTCAATGGACAGATACACCATACTAGAACTGACATGTGATTACATTTTCACACAATTTGGGTGCATAGATTCTGAGAAATCAGTACCCAGAACAACCACCTCTGGCAGTAATGACGACCTTGATACGCCTGCGCACTGAGTCAGAGCTTGGATGGCGTGTACAGTTACAGCTGCCCATGCATCTTCAATACGATACCACAGTTCATCAAGAGTAGTGACTGGCGTATTGTGACGAGCCAGTTGCTCGGCCACCATTGACCAGAAGTTTTCAATTTGTGAGAGATCTGGAGAATGTGCTGGCCAGGGCAGCAGTCGAACATTCTCTGTATCCAGAAAGGCCCGTACAGGACATGCATCATGCGGTCGTGCATTATCCTGCTCAAATGTAGGGTTTCGCAGGGGTCGAATGAAGGGTAGAGGCACAGGTCGTAACACATCTGAAATGTAACGTCCACTGTTCAAAGTGCCGTCAATGCGAACAAGAGGTGACCAATGGCACCCCATACCATCACGCTGGGTGATACGCCAGTATGGCGATGACGAATACACGCTTGCAGTGTGCGTTCACCGCGATGTCGCCAAACACGGACGCGACGATAATGATGCTGTAAACAGAACATGGATTCATCGGTAAAAATGACGTTTTGCCATTCGTGAACCCAGGTTCGTCGTTGAGTACACCATCGCAGGCGCTCCTGTCTGTGATGCAGCGTCAAGGGTAACCGCAGCCATGGTCTCCGAGCTGATAGTCCATTATGCTGCGAACGTCGTCGAACTGTTCGTGCAGATGGTTGTTGTCTTGCAAACGTCCCCATCTGTTGACTCAGGGATAGAGACGTGGCTGCACGATCCGTTACAGTCATGCGGATAAGATGCCTGTCATCTCGACTGCTAGTGATACGAGGCCACGAGGCCGTTGGGATCCAGCACGGCGTTCCGTATTACCCTCCTGAACTCACCGATTCCATATTCTGCTAAAAGTCATTGGATCTCGACCAACGCGAACAGCAATGTCGCGATACGATAAACCGCATTCGCGATAGGCTACAATCCGACCTTTATCAATGTCGGAAACGTGATGGTACGCATTTCTCCTCCTTACACGAGGCATCACAACAACGTTTCACCAGGCAACGCCGGTCGACTGCTGTTTGTGTATGATAAATCGGTTGGAAACTTTGCTCATGTCAGCACGTTGTGGGTGTCGCCACCGGCGCCAACGTTGTATGAATGCTCTGCAAAGCTAATCATTTGCATACCACAGCATCTTCTTCCTGTCGGTTAAATTTCGCGTCTGTAGTACGTCATCTTCGTGGTGTAGCAATTTTAATGGCCAGTAGTGTAACTGGCCTAACTCACTCAGCACCCTACAGAACTGCCCGTAACTGCCCACTTTCAATCGGGCTTCTTTTATTATAGTGGCTTGTGACATAATGTGTACGAGGTCAACCAGGCCCAACGTCAAAATTACGAAGTTTCTTATGAAAGAAATGATCATCATTACAATGTACAGTGACACAGAAGATCAATTTTCAGTATGATTCTGTGGTTCAAAATAGAATCTGAGGAACTTCAAAAATTATCCACAAAAACGAAAATCATCATAAAATATCAAAATAAATGTTAAACAGAATGTGGTTGGTGTATATTGCCTGACAAAAAACTGAAGTACTCAGAAGGGAAGGAGGAAATATAATGAAACTTCACAAATTGAGAGGGTATGTGATTTTATTTCAGTGACCAAAAATTTACAATGAATTTGGCAGTATGAGCATACCTGTCAGTATGACGATGCATCCCCAAGGGAACGGGGCAGAGCACACAGGCGCAGTCTGCATTGTTGCCAGATATCCTTATGTAAACAAATTCACGTTACATTGAAGATCATCCCTCTCCCGTCAACCCTACCTCCTCCCCCACTTCTCAAGCCCAACTAGATGACTTAAAAACGGTGGGAAATTGAAACACGTGTTATCCTATTGCTTGGCCATAAGAGCTCAAGCCTGTATGGTTGCCAGATCTCCTTACGTAAACAAAATGCCCAACTGGCCTATCATCATTGCATAAACAGTTACGTCACTTGTGAACAAAATGGCCGTCATATCCTTTGACCCTGATGCAAATTGACCGCTCATTTGGCTGGTGTCCTAATGTAAACAGACAACACTTATGTGCTCTTTCTACTGTAAGTAATGACATCACTTATGTTTATGAAGTACTTGCAAAATGACCTAGCCTCACATGGATGACATTAATTATCTATGGCCGGATAAGTTGTCTGGCGTCGCGTATTTTGTTTAAAATATTAGGTAACTGAATATCATCGCTTTCATGTAACTAAAGCGATGTAAGCAGCATGCGCCAAGAAGGTTACCAGTGGCATGAATGTTGTGTTTTCCATCTAGAACTGGCGTTTGGAGTGAAATCTCACGGCGTTGATGAGAGCATATTGTGATGTACGTAAAATGTTTACAACCACATAATGTTTACAACATTTTGTATGGGAACAATGGGGGTATGTATGTATGTATGAGGATTCAATATGTATTGAAGGATAACTGAGGTGGCACAAATAAAAGAAAGAAAAGAAAAAACTGACAAGATCTACATGTTCAGCTCGTGCTACAGCGCTCCTGTTGTGAAGCTTAGTACGTGCTGTGCTGCGTTATTAGGAGTCATTGCCACAATTCTTTGTCATGGACTGTTTTGGCTGACTTTTTCGGCATGCCACACAAAGAAATTTATCTCCCTCTAGGTTCCACTGAAGGAAAGTAGAAAGCTGAATGTCAAATCATCTGCTGCACTGTTGAAAGAACAAAATGTATTTAAGCAAGGCTAAGTTGCTGAATTAATTTTTCAGAACATATTTTACTGTAGCATAAAATATGAAACACCACATATTTTAGATTCACATTTTTCTCGCAATGCAGTTGTTCTCAAACGATTGAAGGAAAATTATTGGTTATAATATTTGATTCTTTCACATTATAAGCTTCGCATCGCAGAATGAGATGGTTATCTCCTCGTTATTGGTCATATTTATTACGGTACTTCCAAGTTGAGTAACTCACTGCCCATTGCTCGAAGAATTTGCACTGAATTAATGATATGAATTGTTATTGCTAATCTGAGGGAAGAAGAAACTGGTTGTCTGAAATTATCATCATATTTCGAAATGCTTCCATCAGTCATCTGCACAAGTATTTCTAAATCTTCTGTGTTCGTCTGCGAGAAATTTCGGAGTCCCATTCAATAAGATTGTGACCACGTCTTTATGATCTTTGTAATGTCTAAATCTCTTTCTGCCCATTGGAGACTCGTTTCCCGTTCTCCATTATAATTTAAAAGTGTCTAAACAAATAATATTGGAAAACGTTAAGGCGTGTGCACACTGAGCACACAGCGCCGAACACATTCCGCATATTGTCGTTACATGAACGGTAGAGTTGTGCCTTGCCGAGCTGTGAGTCCAAGGAGATCTGCCATTCACCACCAGATTCCATCGTTTTCACACTGGCAATTGACTACTTCTTTCTATTTTCGCCAATTTGCAACGAAATATTTATAAATTACTTACACTAATATTCCACATAAGTCAGTCTACCTATTAATAAAACTCTTATCATAATCTCTACAGTAGTTCCTGAGATTAGACAAAATATACAGAAAGAAGCGAGCAGGTGACTTCAGTTTATTTGCGTAGAAAGGAAGAAAATACACATAAACCTTTTTCATAATTCAGTCTTACATATTAATAAAAATCGTTACACAATCTTTACAGCAATCCGGCCGCTGTGGTCCAGCGGTTCTAGGCGCTTCAGTCTGGAAGCATGCTGCTCCTACGGCCGCAGGTTCGAGTCCTGCCTCGGGCATGGATGTGTGTGATGTCCTTAGGTTAGTTAGGTTTAAGTAGTTCTAAGTCTAGGTGACTGATGGCCTCAGATGTTAGGTCCCATAGTGCTTAGAGCCAATCTTTACAGCAGTTCCTCAGATTAACCTGAATGTACAAAAGGAAGGGAGCAGGGAACTTCCTTTTATACATGTAGAGATATACGCAAAACTTTCTCGTGAATCGATATTTCTGTTAATAAAAACTGTAGCAAAATCACTACTTCCTGAGATTACCCTGAATGCACAAAAATATGCGAGCATAGGAATTAACTTTATAAATGTAACGAAGATTTATAACATATTATACGTCGGAGGCTGGCTGAACCAAGTCTGAAGGCCGCAAAGAAATAACAAGAAAAAGAAAAAAAACACTCAATGTAAATGTGTAGCCGTGACAACACTCCTGTTGTAAAGCTTAGTACACACAAGTTCATTATTGAGGCTTATTGCCGCAATTTTGTGTCACGGACCCTTTGTGACAGAATTTTCACCCTACCATGCAAAGAATCATGTTCGCATCTATGTTTGATTATCCAAGGAAAGCTGAAAGCTGATTGTTGACTCATGTCCTGCAGCGCTGCAAGACTTTCATTATATAAACGAAGCAAAGCTGCATCTCAACCGGGGAAAATGCCTCTGCAGACTTATGTGTAGTCTAAGCCACGTTTCGTTTCCAGATCATTGAGAGGTGAATGCTAGGTTAAAAATAAAACTGAAGGAAAGTGGCCCAACTGGAATTCCATTCGGCAACATTTCGATTTCCAGCCACACACTCTACCGCTAGACCCCCGTGTCACTTGCAATTCTAATGTGCTTGCAGCTCTCAAATCACTGCCGCTCTCCCGCGTTATGGCGGTTGTTTTTCAGGTGACGATGGAATAGGAATTGTTTTTACAGTGACGAGGAAATTTAATTAATCATAATTCAGACAATTTATATGAATTATTTGCAAATTATACACAAAAATCTTCATCGTGAGTCAGTGTATCTATTAGACAAAACCATATCGAAATCTCTACACGAGGTCCCGTGATTACCCTGCATATAGTAGCCGAAAGTGACTTATTTTACATCAGGACCAACTTTGAATACACAATAATTTAGATGATGATGTGGATAAAGCCTCCCCCCTAAATCAATCGATTACATATAGATAGAGTGTACCTAGTCGATGTTTAATTTACAAAAAGAGCGAAGAGATTAACAGAATTATGTCACATGCTGTTGTCTGGCCTTCAGTCATAAAGGGACTGATGAAAAAGGAAGTTCACTACTTAGCGGTATAGGCAGGTTTGGGTGACCGTGCTTAAGATTAGATTGTGAATAAGTTTCTTGAGGCGAAAAATATTGTGCGAATCATTTCCTTCGTTATGTAACGTCCTATGTAGCTGTGTAATTTGTTATTATCTGCTTGTAGTGTGTGATACACAGTTTCACAAAAATACCTTGCGTAGTTACAGCAGAAATCATTGTGTCCAGCCGGGAATTTGCCACCCCATCTTGTAGAATGTAAGTAAGGTGTCGTGAGCGGTGCCCCTCCTTGCTTGGCGATGCAAAAATACTTGCATCTTATTCGTCTAGCGGCATGCGATAGGAGAAAGTGTTGTACCACGGAAAACTTTTCATACTTTATCCTGTGTAAAAGACGTTTGATATATTTTATTATTCCATTTTTAAATGATAGCATTCACCTATCGTGTGTAGCAGCCTTTTTCTGGAATTACAAAAATTACTCCAGAAATGTAAGGTTTTTCCAAATACGAAAAAATGCTTCAAAGTTTAACTTTGGTCATGTATCACATTTCTATCGAACTTTAACACCGTTTCCATCAAAAAAATCATGTCGATACTGTATTTAATAATCTGTTCCAATATTACTCTACTACACTAATGATCCGTTACAAGTTAAATACATTTTTAAGCGGATGGTGATGCAAACTGATTCAAATTTCCGTTTTGTGACAGATAAAGTTGGTAAGATGCTAAAGAAACTTAGTTCATTTGCAACTTTGCAACTAACACATGTTCCACTGCAGAAGCCTTTCTTCCGTTTCAAAATACAAAAGGGTACGTGACTAACGAAGTATGGCTTAACTGTTCACATTAATATAAATAGTTTCAAATATATCTCAAACTTTACTCGCCATAAAAATTCTGAAACTGAGGAATTAACAACATCATCCAAATAACTTTAATATACGAGTATGACGCAGCACTTAAATGTGTAGACGCAAAAATACTTAGAAATTCTGCACAAAGCAGAACCTCCTGTCTCACAAAAACGAAAACAGTAGGAAACTCTGGAAACTGATTGTCGAAGCCACTACTGCACATTCCTTCGTGTGATTCCAAAATCGGTCACTAAATTGTAGTACCAATCAGCAAACATCACTTTTCCTAGGTATACTATCCTCAAAGTCCAACACCTTCTCCTATATAAAAGTTGCACTGCCAGTCAGGAATATAACATTTATTAAATGGCAAGCTCTATGTATTCTGATTTTCTTTCACCTGTTGGAAGATTACGTTCTAAAAATATAATTTTCTCACAGAGTTGTAATTTATCACATTTTCGTCAATAATACACGTGATGCTTCAGTTTTATCTTATAGGCACCTTATAACTGAAACAGTGCACCCGGTATTTATTGGGTAAAATATGTTTCGGCAGCTCTACGTCGAGTTTTTTGATTATATCCCAGAAACGACGTGAAATACAAGAAATCACATTATAGAGATGAGATGTTCAAGCTCGTTTCAACAGTGATAATTTTACACATGTTCTCATTTGAATTTTGAAGTTGATTTTGCTTTCTCTATTTTCCAACAAATTCCAGAAATATACGTTTCACCATTCTATTCGCCCTTATTGGTTTGTCCCAAATACATTTTACCCGAAAAAATCTGACGTGCTCTTTCCAAGAAAAGTTGTCTGCACGATAAATCTGAAGCACCCTGTGCAGTATTACTGTAATTTTTATTCAGTTATAAACAAAACAAGTTCAACTACATTTATTTTTGTTACTATTTACTCTACGTTACAATTGTGACCTAATTTAATACGGAGAACGTGTTTTGAAAACTCTACAAAGTTACATTGCTTTACGAAATTATGAAACTTTTTATTAGATAATAGACAGAACAGAAATTTTTTATATCTACAGCAGCATCTCCAGTATGGACATATTTATCGAAATGCAGCTACTTTTTCTGCAAAAACTGTTAGTAGTTTCATCAGATGGTGTAATAATTTGCAGCCGGCCGAAGTGGCCGTGCGGTTCTAGGCGCTGCAGTCTGGAACCGCGAGCCGGCTACGGTCGCAGGTTCGAATCCTGCCTCCGACATGGATGTGTGTGATGTCCTTAGGTTAGTTAGGTTTAACTAGTTCTAAGTTCTAGGGGACTAATGACCTCAGGAGTTGAGTCCCATAGTGCTCAGAGCCATTTGTAATTATTTGCAAAAGATTAGATTTAATGCAGCTAACAATCACCATTCAGAAAAGCGACACTGAGTGAGCTTCCAGTTTAAAATGGTGTAGATTGTCACCATTCTCAACCGTGACGTTGATCTGACTTAATGGTAGAGCTGAACAATGCGTATATCTTAGAACATTTTCTGGATCACCTCAGCCCACCACATACCATTTTCGGCCAATTACAACGATGACTACGAGAAACAGTTATGTTCGCAAATAGAGGGGTTGACTGTGGTGTACGAGGCTTCGTGGATAGTGTATACGGGAGAGTCACCTAAAACTTTCACCGCAAATATTGCAGAAAGGAAAGCGATATTGATGCGTGGGTTTCAAATGGCTCTGAGCACTATGAGACTTAACATCTATGGTCATCAGTCCCCTAGAACTTAGAACTACTTAAACCTAACTAACCTAAGGACAGCACACAACACCCAGCCATCACGAGGCAGAGAAAATCCCTGACCCCGCCGGGAATCGAACCCGGGAACCCGGGCGTGGGAAGCGAGAACTCTACCGCACGACCACGAGATGCGGCGTGGGTTTCACAAAATTCATTGGTAGGCAGGGGCTCGTATTGTTAGCCAATAAAAAAATTGTATTACTACTTACAAAGGGTATTTTTTGTGAAAATATCCACTTTTTCAAATGCAAAAATGCCTATTGACACTAACAAACTAAAATTAGGATAAATATGAATGTTAGTAGTGTTCGCTGCGTTATTCTAGTGCGAGTCGTTTACGAGATAAGGTATCTTCAAAAGTTTGCACACTGTCACTTGTCTGTGTCATTCCTAGGTACGATTTTGTTATGTTTGCTTACAGTGTGCTTGTGTGTTCCTTGAGTGCGCCGCGAGTTGTTAGTTTGTGTGTAACAGTCCAATCAGTAGGTCTTGAGAGGACGATGTGATTTACGAATGCAGAAAAAGCCGATATGCTCATGGTGTATGAAGAGAGTAAGACGAATGCAGTTCGTTCTTGTACAGTGTAAGCAACAAGTTATCCCAATAGGCGTCAACCATCTCGACAAATATTTATCAACCTCTTCAATCATTTACGTGAATGTGGTAGTGGAACACCTAGTCAATTTAACAGAAGGAAACAAGTGACGACAGAAGAGAGGGAAATTAATGTTCTTGCTGCTGCTGCTGCTGCTGTTGATCGGCTCCTTAGCTTCCACGCAGTCGCACTACGAAGTGGTATAAGTCAGACAAGTGTCCTACGCATTCTACGTCGACATAGTTTCCATTCCTATCACATCTCTCTCCATCTAGAGCTGCATGGAAACGATTAGGAGAAACGTGTTAACTTCTATACATGGGCACTGAGACTCCAGATGTATCAGGTATCTCGTTTAGTGATGAAGCCACGTTTATCAATCATGGCCATATAAACCGTCGGAACATGCGTTGCTGGTCTGTTGACAATCCCCGTTGGCTCTGTCAAGTGGAACGTCAGCGACCTTGGTGAGTAAACGTGTGGTGTGGAATAGTGAACCATCAGCTCATAAGCCCGTTTTTCATAGACGGGATACTGAACGCCCAACTTGTAACAGACCATCTCCCAAGGATGCTAGAAAACTTTCCTCTGCAGACTAGGATAAACCTGAAGTACCAACATGATGGCTGTCCAGCCCACAGTGCACAAAATACTACAGAATGTCTTCACGAATTGTTTCCAAATCGTTCGATTGGAGGCAGAGGACCTGTACCTTGACCCGTTTCCTGGATTTGACGCCTGTAGACTCCTTCCTGTGGAGAATGCTGTAAAACGATGTCTACAAGGACACACCAGCTACACCTGATGATATGAAACGACGTATTACTGCAGCCAGATCGGACCTATTCGCTGAAAAACTAGCACGTGTGTAGCAGTCATTCCATACCAGTCTGGAAACGATTATTGCCGCTGCTGGTGGTCATTTTGAACACAATCTGTGATGGCGAATTGTCTCGTTACTGGTGCGAATCCACCTAACTAGCGTATACACTTGTGTTGTTGTTTAGTGTGTGGTTGGTCGATTGATTTGGTGGAAGAGACCAACCAGCGAGGCCATCGATCTCATCGGATTAGGGAAGGATGGGGAAGGAAGTCGGCCGTGCCCTTTCAAAGGAACCATCCCGGCATTTGCCGGAAGTGATTTAGGGAAATTACGGAAAACCTAAATCGGGATGGCTGGACGCGGGATTGAACCGTCGTCCTCCCGAATGCGAGTCCAGGGTGCTAACCACTGCGCCACCTCGCTCGGTTTATGATGTCTCGTAAACGACTCGCACTAGAATCCTACAAAAAACACCACTGACATTCTAGTTTACCCTAATTTTAGTTTGTTCTCTTAAATAGGCATTGTTCCATTTAAAAAGTGTATGCTTGCATAAAAATACACTTTCTAAGCATTATTACGACCTGCGTATTGGATAACAATACGAGCCTCTGACTACCAGTCCATAATGTGAAAACAGCACATTAGTAGCACTTTCTGTTTCCGATCAGGTCAGAGCAGATTGTTTTCGATGTGTCGGGACCGCAAAATGGGATATTTGAAAGTTTTCAAAACTTCAGACTTAATTTACATCGATTTCGGGGCATGGCTTATTTATCAGAACTGTAACTATTAAGTCCCCTCCACAGCCCCAGGAAGTTTTTAATTCGAATTGAGAGACTCGCGTGTATGGAAATTCGTCAGTCTTCTTGTTCTTAATCAAAGTAATACACGGTGTTTGAGTACAATACTTTTCTGCGAATAAGGAGAACCTAACGACTTCAGAGGCTACAAATATTATTTAACGAAGAGCTTCAGAGGACATATTGATCATAAAAAGGAAGAATTAACTTAAAATAACTTGCAAACATTGCTGCTGTTACAGCAGGTTAATAAGTAATGAACTATAATTCACGTCATTCAGTACAATGCAGTATTTGAGCACTAAGGGTGATAATTATTTTTAAAAAAAGCACTCGTCTTCTATGACATATTGCAGGCAACACCTCAACATATACTAAATTCGACAATCCACTAGTTCTGTTACTAAACCCCGTACACTGCAGGATTACCTCGAAATAATTACTCATTCTACCGTTATCATTAATTGTGTACGGTGTGGACCATCCTTCGGCAACATCGTATCTGGGAACCAACTTATATTTGGAATACTTCAGACCAACGTATATTTATTTGGTACGTAACATCCAAAATATCCCATTAACCATCTGAAAAAAATTATAGTAACGGAATTTCCTCAGTTTGTTCTGTGTTACTCTTCGCATTAGACAGTAGTATGACTGAATGGAAAATCGCAAGTTCAAAATACGTCTCGTAACTTGCGTGAATGTAGGGGGGACCGAGCCACGTTTACGTGTGGGGCACGCTTAAGCAGAGCGCTTTTCTCGGGAATCATTCTTGATAGAGCGTTATCGACAGTGGAAGATTAGTACTACCATCTACTGAGGTCTCTCCTCTCACAAATTTGATGCGTCGGTTGAGTGAACGTCTTAGCATGAAGAACATAATTATTCGTGTTTTTGTGCAATGAGAGTAAATTTTTTTACTCAAACATCGAAGCTCCTAGGCGCATATCATCCAGAACTGTGAATAGATAAATATACATTCGTCTACAACAGATTTTTCACTTTACAAGGAACATTTGTATAATTTGAAAGCCTGAAAGCTACTGCTGTAGTTTCGTAACTAATCCAAACATGGGGTGGAACAGTTCCCTTGCAGCACGTTTATACACTATTTTGCATTGCCGTCCTAACTGATACTCCAGTCAAGGAAGCTTTCAGACGATGGCACCTGGAAACGCAGTCTAAATCAATGAAGGCACGGGAGAGTAAAAGGTAGGAATTTCTTAGAAAGGTATTTGAACTTAATGAATTTCAAGGAGAAAGAATTAATTCTGTGAGAGCAAGGCCTGATATGGACAATAAATTGCTAAAAGCAAAAACAAAGGAAAATGTGAGTAGTCCTACTTCCGGTGTTTATATTTTATCATTTGTGTTTGCCCAAATGCAGATTTTAAAATGGTAGTTCTCTACGCTCTCCTGTCTTTTGCCATCTTCTTCAGGTCCGCGTAGTTTCCGATTCCCTTTTTGCAGTTAAGCGCTGTCGGGCGTTGTCGGCACTTGGATAGGTGACCACCTAGGCCGCCATGCGCTGTTGCCATTTTTCGGGGTGCACTCAGCCTCGTGATGCCAATTGAGGAGCTACTCGACCGATTAGTAGCGGCTTCGGTCAAGAATACCCTCATGACGACCAGGAGAGCGGTGTGCTGACCCCACGCCCCTCATATCCGCATCCTCCTCTGAGGATGACACGGCAGTCGGATGGTCCCGCCACATAGTATTACGATTTGCATGAAAAAAGGAAATTTTTCAGTTATTCATGTCTGTACCCTCTTTAGACTACAATGGCTGAGCACGTTTCTAAAACTGTCAGAGCAACCGGAGAAACATCCTCCCTCTGTGAAAGCTATGTGCCTACTTCTCTAGAATTAGTCCTCACAGTAAAACAAATGTCTCCACTTTGGCTAAGATTGACTACGGCCAATGAGCGTTGCTGTTGGCCTCAATACTAAGGAACTTATCCTGCTTGATGAATCACACATCTTCAACTACTTTTATCTATCTGCCAAATTATGGCCTCTAAGAATGCATACATACACGGGATGAGTCAAGTAAGACGTAACACACCTTTTAGTTCCTGAACGTTTCCAGATATCGAAACGATGTTTTCTGCAAGTGATAGTACGCTAAGGGCACGTACTTTGGTATGTAATAAAGAATCTGAACTCTTGTATCGATCGATATACTGAAGAAAGCATGATTTCTTAAAACAGAATTACATACTTTCAACGGCATCCGAAAGCGCTTGGAAAGACGAGTAGAGTGATATAATGCATGTTACTTTAGAGGCTGAAACTCTTCGAAAAAGAATCCGAGAAATATTCTAAAATTGAAAAGCTAGTCCGCCGAAATCGGTTACTGCGTTTTAAAAACTCTCATGCCACGCTACATCATTGCATGAAGCCTTTCGGTTGTTTACTTTTCTGCATTGCAGAATTAGCATGAACTGTGTTTTCTATCGGCAGGTCATGTCTGCTTCAACATTTCTTGCATGCAGACATACAGTAAGGCCGGCCAGAGTGGCCGAGCGGTTCTAGGCTCTACAGTCTGGAGCCGCGCTACCGCTCCTGTCGCAGGTTCGAATCCTGCCTCGGGCATGGATGTGTGCCCTGTCCTTAGGTTAGTTAGGTTTAAGTAGTTCTAAGTTCTAGGAGACTGATGACCACAGTAGTTAAGTCCCGCAGTGCTCAGAGCCATTTGAACATACAGTAAACACCAATGAGGAGAAGTCAGACACGCTACTTTTACACGGACAATGACAAACAAATGTTGTTGAAATAACAATGGAAAACTGTCTGACTGAAGAGATTGTAGTTGTTTCCACGAATAACTGCAAACGTGCACACATTTGAAATAGTTTTCCTAAGCCCCATCTGATAAGCCAGAAGCTAACATATGCCATAGTTCTACACACAAAAACTTTGGCTGACCCTGTACCTATGTCGTATAGAAAATGGGTTTATATTAGTTGCGTAGGAACATCTTTCTGCATGTAACTACGAGCCTGGACTGAGTCTCCTGCTTGGTGCAATAGTCGACTTTGGTGTCGCGTTACTTTCCAATTGTAGGGCATTTCTCGGACTCTTCTTGCGAAAGATATCAACGCAAATATTAACAAGCGCAAAGCCACTGTAAATGCCTTTCCACGAGCCACTGAACACAGTGATGAAAATTATACGGTTCCACTTAATAAAAACCGTACTTATTTCAATATTACGGTTGATACCATAATTCAGAGCATTATCCATACAAAACATTA
Organism: Schistocerca piceifrons; assembly: GCF_021461385.2. Lineage (NCBI taxonomy): Eukaryota > Metazoa > Arthropoda > Insecta > Orthoptera > Acrididae > Schistocerca > Schistocerca piceifrons. The sequence goes on along the minus strand of NC_060149.1, from coordinate 416,078,357 downwards.
GGTGTGCCTCTGCATACTACTATCAATTGCGAATAACCTCGTTTCGATATCTGGAACTACTCAGCAGTTAAATTGGGAATTACGTCTTACGAGACCCACCCTGTGTACATATCTGAAGGACTAAATTAAAGATTTTACTTCCTCGATAAAGATAGCCTACCTGCGCTTTTACAATAGGCCTTGCATGCAGTGTATTCGCTTCACTGCCTGATTGCGCAACATCATGTACATAAACAAATGTACGTAATTACTTATAGTTGTAAGATTCAGTCTTCAAGCGTACTGTTCATTCGCTTCACCAATTTCTCTGACAGCGTAACAAATTTAAATTATTAACAAAAGAAAACGTCAAACGACAATGAAGGTTCCAAAACATTAGCATAGCATAAGATGTACTTTCGTTGTTACAGCTGTTTCACGGCTATTTGAGAGTAAAGTGTTTATGAAGATCGCTTCTATGGTAAGTATAAAAGTTACATTAATGTACCAATGAGCTATTCTTCGTGGAAGACTGAAAAGGTTTGAGTTTTAAGTAAACCATTAAAATTATCGTATTGGAAATGCGGTAGTTTGCTACTATTATTATTTGAAAACGTTTGACAACGTTTGGTTACAATCGATATATTAGAACGCATAATATTAATCAACAGGTTGGTGCCTCATTTAGCGACTCCGTGCCACACCACGTGGCACCGCACGGCATGAGAACAAAAATCTCACCTCAGCCGCATCTTCTCTCCGTGAACTGAAAGGCGATCATTACCGCTTATTAAAGATTGATTTAGTTTCGTCATGCCACAGGACAAAACTAAGATTTATGTTCAAATGTGTGTGAAATCGTATGGGACTTAACTGCTAAAGTCATCAGTCCCTAAGCTTACACACTACTTAACCTAAATTATCCTAAGGACAAACACACACACCCATGCCCGAGTGAGGACTCGAACCTCCGGCGGAACCAGCCGCACAGTCCATGACTGCAGCGCCTTAGACCCCTTGGCCTAAGATTTATAGTCTTATATTTGAGGAGCAACTTTCAAAAACGCGTAATGCAAACAAATGGACAAAATTGAGTTTGATATGGAATCACGTTTGATATGAAATCAGATAGAAACTGCAGAAAGTCCAACAATTCATTTTACTTTGTTTTATTAAGCAATGTTGGCTGCAACGTAGGACTGGTGGATTGCAATGAAACCTTATAACTAACCAGCAGTTAGCTACTGGTACTGTTTTTCGGCGTTACAGCACTGTTGTGTATTTTTTTTTTCCTTTTACATTCTGACTGTTAGAAATATAGATGAAAAAACTTAGTTCTGTTGAGATGGAGAGTATAACAGAGAATGGACGGGAATTTTTAATTGATTTTTGGCTGTTTTAGTTGGAACAGAATCTCCAGTAGCTGGCGAGTCTTCTGGAATGTATAGCCGTGGTCCAAGAAACTTTACGATTCCTGACGCTTCATTCAGAACTTCGCTGGACTCCTTCGGAGCACCTGGCGACGCTGAAACGACGCTGAGTCTTGCCGACTATTATTAGACCCAGCGTCACCAGGCGCACCTCCGAAGTTGTCCAGTACAGCTCCGGACGAAACGTCAGGAATCGAAAAGTTTCTAGGCCCAGGGCCAGACATCCCAGAACACTTACTGCCAACTATGGCATCCGATCATGAAAGCTTTCATTGTATGATTATAATCTCCAATCTCCAGAGCATATGACTGATGTACTTCCATGTTTTCCAATTAGAGGACACTTCTCTTTACCTGCTGACCGAGTTGTGGCCGAGTAGACACAAAAGTCTTAAAATTTCACAAATATTGAATCCAAACATATACCAGAAAGCTTATGTAGAAGTGGTTGACACAAGGATTTTGGGGGTGGGTGGCAAATATTTGATTATAAGGAACTATGAAAAATTTTAAACTTGTAAAACACCATAACTGGAAATGAAGCACATTTATGTTTTTGTTTCTACTTCTTGCGTTAAAGTGTTTTAGTGAATATCAAAAGGAGCGTTTAAAAAAAATAAAATGTAATTATCAGTTCTGTGTTACTGAAAACTAATCAAAATCCATTATGGCCAAAATAGCTTACCTCATAATGCATATCGTCCAATAGAAAACAACAAATCGCATTTGGTCCATCACAAAAGTCCTCATACCTTCGAATTAAACCAAAAAATTTATCTTGTAATAAACACATTTTCATCATTGACCCTTTTGTGAAAAATTTAAAAAAAATAATAAAGTACTTCCGCCATATAAGTTTTTCGCTTCTCCCGAAAATTTTACTTTTTGTAACATTATGCGTTTTGGGAAGTTGCTCTTCATCGGATTTTAACATGTAATGCACTACCATCTCTTTTTCAGAAAGTCCTAGTCGTTGACGTACGCTAAATCGAAGACACAACTATGAAAAAACTGCTTCTATTTTAGGTGAACAGCCTTTTCCTAAATAAGTTGGAGACCCTTCCATTATAAAAGCACTGTGAGATAGAATACCTATAATTCTAATAAATTTAATAAGGGGAGTATCTACTTGCCTCTGATCTCAAGAGATCAACACGTGAGTAGATTTCAATACAAACTGGTGTCCCTGAATTGAGGATACTGAATAGCTGTTAAATAATGGTGGAAAAGTCTTGAGTATGCCCTCGGAAACTCACAAACAAATGATGTTTATGATCTGTAGGTCTCCTCCAATACCTTTTTAAGTTCTTAAATACCTTCGGCTGTGAGAATATCTGACAGATCAGTTGCACACATTGTATATAAGTGGTAACAGACTGCTGGCGGCTGTGGCCGAGCGGTTCTAGGCGCTTCAGTCCGGAACCGCGTTGCTGCTACGGTCGCAGGTTCGACTCCTGCCTCGGGCATGGATGTGTGTGATGTCCTTAGGTTAGTTAGGTTTAAGTAGTTCTAAGTTTAGGGGACTGATGACCTCATATGTTAAGTCCCATAGTGCTTAGAGCCATCTGAACCATTTGGTAAAAGATTTGGACAGGGCATAATTCAGTAGAGTTCTCCCGGCACGTTCAGATTGTGTAAAACTTTGGTTTTAACTCGCACCTTTAACGTTCCCGCATACCCTGTACCAAAAGTGCTAATCGGAGTATACTCTCAGTCTCTCTCAGAGCTCCCTACAACTTTACCTAAATCCACAGAGACTCTCGTGCGTATTTATGGCAAAAAAGGCGGAAAATAACCTAGCCACTGCACAAGGACTCCTTCCAGAATGAAGGGTCTCACTGTCCTTCTATTTCCAAACATTTATTGAAGTACCATTATTTGCAGAGTTTATTGGTAAATATACGAACGGATAGTTTGAACAGGATTAGATGAACAGTCTTCTCAAACATGAGGCTAGCGCATTACTTTCTTAATTTCATTTTAAGATTCTTGAACGCTCCTCACAAAAATCATAAACGGGTTACAAAAACGGACAGCATACTAATGCATGTACCTAGTGTGTTACGGTCCATTTACCATATTGACACATGTGCTGTTAGAAAGCACTTTCTTCAAGAGCTGCCTTGGATCTTTAGTTTTTAAAGGTTTGGAAAGATGACATTCAAATTATCTGGTCCGCAGCCAGAACGTGTTGTTGAGAGGTGGTTACGCGGAGGCACGAGTAGCGTCACCGAATAACAGGAGAGCACAGGAAGTGTTGCAACAACAGGTTCTGAAGTCAACACGCTCACAGTGCTTTGTAACGTTCACGTTATTGACAAGAAACACGTTACAGCGTTTTAAGATATTTTGGTGTTGCTGAGGGGGAGAGAATTATCTTATGGTCCCCTTTGAATCTCACGACTTTTCACTTTCATTAAAAATACCAAACAATGTGTGAAACAATTGAAATATGGCTCTTCATACTTATTAATATTTTCCGTATTGATTACCTTAGCATCTTTATTTTTATCTATTAAGATAGCATTTGACATTTGCTCGGTATATCTTCTACTTATGCTAGTGTGTTTACTGGGTCAGTCAATGACCGATCCCTCCGCACCTACGTCTTGACGTTGTCGGCAATAGATGGGAAGGCAGACGGCGGCCTTGCGCCCAACACCCACGCTCTGTGCACTTGTAGGGGCCTGCCGCCTCTCTGATTTCACACTCTTACCCTAGGGCCATGGAGCAGACGCAGCTCTATTCCGTATCACTGATTTTCCTGGCTCGTATAGACAAGCCGAAACAATGCCCAACACAGGAGCAGAAAGACGCTACAAAGGTACTATCCAGTGAACATTGTCTTCACCCACCCGCGAGAATATTTTCACTTATTTTGTTAACTATTAGGTAATAAAAATATTGTTTTCTGCAAGACTGCTTAATGTTATTAATGTATTGAAAATCTCAGAAAGGCACCTCGACCCTTCCCACTTTGCTTTCACGTTTTCCGCCGTTTGTGTAAATTTCCTCGACCGCTACGGTCGCAGGTTCGAATCCTGCCTCGGGCATGGATGTGTGTGATGTCCTTAGGTTAGTTAGGTTTAAGTAGTCCTAAGTTCTAGGGGACTGATGACCACAGATGTTAAGTCCCATAGTGCTCAGAGCCATTTGAATCATTTTTGTAAATTTCCTCTGCAGAAAAGTGAGATTTTGTACGTAAATAAGTCCCTGGTCAACTTCTTCCCTGCTCTTAGGCCACCTAGAAAGAAACGCTGCCATTAATTTTGCCGCTGTTTAAGTGAGGACAGCTGTAAAAAGACTCAAAAGAAATACATTATTATTTATTTATTTATTTGCTGCAATACATCTACATCCCGCTGTCTGGATACTAAATTCTATTAATGACACAATAAACAATAATAGCTACATAATGAAATCATATACAGTTATAACATTCAATCACAATTCTTAAACACAATATGGTTTGAAAGCATAAGAACACTTCGAAGAAAATTTGTCAATTTGTGGTAAGATCTTATGGGACTAAACTGCTTTGGTCATCGGTCCCTAAGCTTACACACTACTTAATTAAACCTAAACTAACTTACGCTACGGACGACACAAACACCCATGCCCGAGGGAGGACTCGAACCTCCGACGGGAGGAGCCGCGCGGACCGTGACAAGGCGCCTAAGACCGCGCGGCTGCCCCGCGCGGCTACACTTCGAAGAAAAATAGCTGTACCCGTGCAGTGGTTCCCAACTTATGAGTAATTACTTCTGATGGGTAAAACGTAATTTTTCAAGGGGTAAAAACAAAGTATTTCAGACATGGGTGTAGTTTTTAAAAAGTTATTACTATTATCACTATTTGATAAGACTGTAGTATCGATTACAAAAGTTACCAATAATTACATTTATTTTTCAAATACCAACATTAACATATAACACAATGCGGTGAGGGTTATAGTTGGTGAAACAAATGCATCAACAACATGGTCCTCACATGGTCACGCCCTACTCGCACGCTTTCTATTTCGTACCCTGCATCTACGAATGTAAAATTGAGGCAATAAATCACATTGTTTAAGTATGTCATCAAAGTGTCTCCTCGAAGTTGTATGTAGTTCCTGTAATTGACAGTACAATAGAACAGCAACTATCTAATGGGGACTACACTGGTACAGGACTTACACCGTATTATTTACTCTTATTGGTGTCAGTGATCAGGCACAAAGAATTTGCAGCTTCAAGTCTTCCAATTTCTACAAGTTCATAAGTAAGGAATCTAGCAATCAAATTCTTTCAAACAGTAGGCCTAACTACTGTGCACACATTTTCATTTGGTTGGTTTTACATGGGGGTGCAGGGTGTGGATGGAGCAAATGTCACTAAAGAAAATAAGGTTGCAGAGGCAGTATGTTTTGTAACAAGTTTCTACGCTCACTGTGAATAGTTACATTTCCTTTCTGAGAAGGGATTGTTGGTACACCTCGTGATGCACTGAGAACTGCTTGATCATTCTGTGCCATTGGACAGTGTGGCGTAGCCTTTGGGTACAATAGTCGCTAAGTGACAGCTTCAACGATTTGTTATTTAAAAACTTATATCTGATTAAATTTCACAAATGCAGTTTAATTTAATACTCCTGGAGGATAAGCCATATATTTAAAAAACACAATTAACCAAAAAAATTGTTCAGATGGCTGTTAGCACTTTGGGACTTAACTTCTGAGGTCATCATTCCCCTAGAACTTAGAACTACTTAAGCCCAACTAACCTAAGGACATCACACACATCAATGCCCGAGGCAGGATTCGAACCTGCGACAGTAGCGATCGCGGGGTTCCAGACTGTAGCGCCTAGAACCGCTCGGCCACTCCGGCCGGCGTGGCTTCTTCAACAAAGTCAAACATTCTGGAGTGAAGATTAAGGAAGTAGAATGTTAATAAAGCTTGTTTTATTTAAAAAACTGTAAGAATTTTCACATAAAAGTTAAGGAGGCATTACTTTTCAGCAGTCCCTCATATCATCGGTAATGTCATCGAGCACGATCTGGGCAGCTTCCCCTTATCAACAACAGGAAGCACTGTAATCCCGCAGAAATCACACTAGTTCCACTCGGCTGTCGTATCCAGATCCTTCCGACGACCAACTGGCAACTAATTTGCTAAAATCCCTTCGTTCCGCGCACTGCACTGTAGCGCTCCTTTGCCAAGCGCCGTTTGCGCCACCGGCTCGAAGTGGCGCTAGTTTCCAGCACAGATTACTTCACGCCGAAAATGTGCCGCCTGACGACATAATTCTACAATAAAAGTTGTCAGAAATAAGTTGTTGTACCGAACGAAGTATAATTCATGTCCACCTCATTTTATGAATATTTGTTACTGTCATTAAACATTAATGCGTCACTTAACACAGAACAAGATACTAGTCTCTTCTCACAGAGTACAGTTGACTATAAACTTTAATGCAAAGATCTCTCTAGTTGCTCTGCCGGCTTGGAAGAGGGACGATGCTGTCGTCTTCGGCCATTGTTGCCGACTGGCAGTGCGGCACTGTGGTCGTACGTAAGAAAGCGACTTGATGCGTATAGTACTTGTTTTGGGCATGTATGCGCCACCATCTATCATTCGTCGTTGCTTCTGTCAGCGACTGTGTTTAGTTGTGTTGTGGTTCCCTGCCTTGGCACCTCGCTCTCCGGACGGTACCACATAAGTAGTACCAATTGTCTCACTGACTCATTAGTTGACGATTTAATAAAACGTCTACAAAAACTTAATATAATTTACCTTTTATCATTTTAAAAATTACAGCGTTCAAAGAAAATTATTTTCATTTTAAAATTATTTAGGCACTAATGGTGATGGGGATTTAGGGAGCGGCGGGGAGGAACGGGGGGGGGGGGGCAGAGGGATACTAACTAACATATGATTGTACCATACGTTGGTTGGTTGGTTGATTTGGGGGATGGGATCAAACAGCGAGGTCATCGGTCCCATCGCATTAGGGAAGGATGGGTAAGGAAATGGTCCGTGCTCTGTCAAAGGAACCATCCCGGCATTTTCCTGAAGCCATTTAGGGAAATCACGGAAAATCTAAATCAGGACGGCCAGACGCTGATTTGAACCGTCGTCCTCCCGAAAGCGAGTCGAGTCTGCTTACCATTGCTCCACATCGCATGGTCAGTAAACGATGGGAATCACTGTACTAGTGCCTTATGCAGCGTGTTACTACTCAATCTCAAAGATACAAACTATGAGGAAACTTTAATAAATTTAACTGAAATGTAGTAACAGGAAAGAAGGAATAGAAATTGGGAAGAAATAAGGGTTTAGGTCCCCTTCACAGCCGCCTGTGTTTGTGCTCTTGGAATATACAAGGTTTGAGCAAAAGTATGGAAACACCAGAGACATGCATGCTTGAGCATAAACGCAGATGCTAACCAAGCCTGCAGGTTGCGCCGTTGTATTTGACCACGAACAGCACCTGTGCAATGTCCTCAATACGTTGCGAGTGTCAGTTGTGGTCAGAAAAGTGTTCATTGTAATTGTGAGTGCATTATGTCGGAACGTGGGCAAATTGTTGGTGTTCTTATGGTGGATTCTTCCGTAGCCAAGGGAGCCGAAGTTTTTCGTGTTTCAAGAGGCACCGTGTCGTAGATTTACATCTCATACAGAGAGTGAGGAAAAACATAATCATTTAAGTTACAAACGGATGAAAGTATGTGTTGACTGAGCGTGACAAACGGTCATTGAAGAGGATTGCGACAGAACATAAAGAGTACAGCTACAAAATCACTGCAGAATTAAAGTCGTACATGCGAACCCTGTCAACACCAAAACAACACGAAATGAGTTCCAGAAGCAGAGAATTGCAGGTCAAGCTAGAATTCCAAATCCACTCATCTGTAATGCAAATGCCCGCAACATGAAAACATGGTGCAGAAGCCATACGACCTGGACTAGGGAGCAATGGAAGAAAGTCATGTGGTAGGATGACACTTGTTTCACACTGTTTCCAACTACCGGCCGAGTTTACGTCTCAAGAGTGGAACATGATGGAGATCCGGTGATGATTTAGGCAGCAATGTCGTGTTATTCCATGGGTCCCACGATTACTTTGCAAGGTTGCGTTACTACCAAGGATTATGCTACCATTTTGGTGGATCAGGTCCATTACACGGTACACTGTTTGTTCCCTAATGGCGATGCTGTGTTCCAAGATGACAGGACCCCAGTTCGCACAGCTTGCATCGTCCAGGATTGGTTTCGTGAGCACGTGGATGAATTGTCACATCTTCCCTGGCCGTCACAGTCCCCAAATGGCAACATTATTGAGTCTTTGCTGTCTACTATCCAGTTCCATCTTAGTTACCTGAACTTGCCACTATTTTGCAGGGAGAATGGTGTGAGATTCCCTTGAAAAACATAGGGGACGTGTATTTATTAATTTCGAGACGACAAGGAGCTGTTTTGAATGCCAATGGGTTTCCTACCCCGTATGAAGCATGGTACTGCGTTACGTTTTTGGTGTTTCCATACTTTTGTCCAACCCCAGTAGGTCGAGTGTACATCTCGCTGCTAGTTGCCAACATGCTAAAACTATTTCCACTTCTGTGAGGTTATGCAGGTGTGCTTCAATTTCTGAACCTCTAGAGCCTTTGTGCGTCTTCAGGGCTGTTCCTAGTACTGACTAAGGACACTAAGCTGCATTCTAAACTTACATCTGCATTTCCCGTTGTAGGTATCCTTTAACCTCTGCTATTATAACTATAAAACTAATGTAACGTCAGTATTAGTCTAAAACTAAGTGTTTGATTGGCACCAGTTTTCTGAAGAGCACTTTTTTATTCTTTGTTTGGGTAGTGATGCAGGTGAGAGTATTGGCAAGGACGTGGATATCTAAAAATAGGAGTATGAGCCATTCACGCATGAAGTCGTTGAACACCTTAGTTCCCTTACCCGACGTTCCCTCTTCAGTCGCACATACTGCAGGATCTTACTCCGTATTTTGTAACTGCGGCGCAGTAACAAGTCTACAGCGGGTCCTTTCCTTATACAGTATTCTGCTAGCAGTCTGTTGGAGATTTTCTTCGGTAACTCGTTAATCACACACAGCTTTTCGGGCTCTCTTACATCCGTGAATAATTTAGCTGCAAAAGGAATATTTTGTCTGAAGCTGTCAAATACTGCACAATGAACGAAAATGTGCTCTTTGTTTCCTTCGGCTCCGCATTTGCAGACAACTCTGCAACTGAGCTGAGTAGTTCGTGGATAAGATAAAAAAAATTGTGTTCTGTCAAAAGGTGTACCACGGCCCGACTGGGACTGACTCGTGGTGCATTTTCAAGCTTTCCCAGATGTTCAGGAAAAGACAGTAAACCCGACGACCTTCGTCACTATTATCCCACTGACTCCGCCAGATATCCATCCTCAAAAGTTTTGAGCGTAGTTTGCTGGTGATCCTAACACCTGTTGTCTTCTGGGCATGTACTGTATTTACTTCATTCAGCTAGTACGTTGCAGCTTCCCTTGAACGCCACAGCATTTTACCTTAAAGATGTGTCTATCTGGTGAGACAGTAAACACGTGTTTGAGACACAGGGCCGGCCGGAGTGGTCGTGCGGTTCTAGGCGCTACAGTCTGGAACCGAGCGACCGCTGCGGTCGCAGGTTCGAATCCTACCTCGGGCATGGATGTGTGTGATGTCCTTAGGTTCGTTAGGTTTAATTAGTTCTAAGTTCTAGGTGACTGATGACCTCAGAAGTTAAGTCGCATAGTGCTCAGAGCCATTTGAACCATTTTTTTGAGACACAGGTGCACGTTCACTTCGAGGAAGGTCTCCGACACTGCCTGCCGATTACAGTTTTATAACCACCTCATTATGCTTACTTTTCCCCATGTTAACCTAGCATACTGGCATCGATAATTCCGGAGTACCGTCTGTCACAGGTTTGGATTCTGTATACCAGATGACACATTGCGCCTTCTCCTAGTCTATCGCCATTTTTATGCGCTCCAAATCAATTCTGCAACAAATGACAAAGACAAAAACTTTGTGTGCTGGTAAACGTTTTACAACGAACTACGATTTTCTATGTCTAATAGTTTCCAAGTTACGAGTATTTGAAATGATAACGTGCCCTGCATTAGAAGTCCTGTTCACCTCTGCTGATGTCAGATCACTGCAGCAAAGCTTCTCACCAGTTTCAAATGGTTAAAATGGCTCTGAGCACTATGGGACTTAACATCTGAGGTCATCAGTCCCCTAGACTTAGAGCTACTTAAACCTAACTAACCTAAGGACATCACACACATCCATGGCCGAGGCAGGATTCGAACCTGCGACCGTAGCAGCAGCGCGGTTCCGGACTGAAGCGCGTAGAACCGCTCGGCCACAACAGCCGGCCTCTCACCAGTTTGTACCCCAAGTTATCTGTAGGTCATCTTTCAAGCTGTATAGGTATTACATAATTTAAATGTTGGATTTCTAGTTCATGATAATCTATCTTTAAGCTGAACGTAGGTAGTTCTGTGGCCTGCAGTTGTCAGTTTATTTCCTTCACAAAACTTCTTCACCCTCTCCACCACATGACAGGCTTGATTGTCGAAATTAGATTTCCAATTAGCAAAAACCATTACTAGAAGAGTGCCAGGGTAGCACGACCCCTCATAACTTAGTGTCTCCATGCCTCGAATAGAGGATGAGTTCTGTCCTCAGACTCCAGAAGACAGGACGGCATCCCTTCGTGATAACTTGAATTACTTTCAATTTTCTCGTAGCCCACTCCAAAACTCACCCCTTGACGTAACCGCGAAAGCTGTGATAGATTGGCCAATGTACCGAAATCTCTCTCAGTTGCGTGTACTACGCAGACCACCAATGTTTATCAGAGGCGCCTGCGATGTAGGCCATAATAGCTGTCGCATATTTTGAGGGATTTTATATATCAAATTAAGTACATACTCTCACAGACCCTGCGTGGAACCAAACTAACACTGGAAAAGTCGATGAAACTTTCGTGTGCTAGAGGTCTTCTTCTGACGTTTATGCTGGGTCGAACTTCTCGGTGCATGTAGTTTTGTATAAATGCGTCAGATGTCAATATACCCACTTTTGACTGAAGAGGCACCCACAGTCGACTTCTATGACGCTCGTTCGAGCGTCGCAAGCTCGAATTTCCCGGCCGTCGACCGTACTTAGCCGAGAGCAGCTCAGTCGCCCGCTGTAGGATCATTGCGCATGACCGCGAGATGAAGGAGAGTTTCAAAGCGACAATTAATTCGAAATTATATATCCTCAGTGCGAAAGATGGAGGTCGTGACAGTGTCTGAGAGAGATTTTCATTAGTGACTGTGAAGGATGTCGGCTAGAAGTACTGTGACAAGTGCTCTGCTCTCCTATCTTATGCATCCACACATATCTGCAGAACACGACAAAGTGCAAGTTCTGAATCATGAGCAGCTCCATGTGTATAGAAACGTGTATCAGAGGCCTTCGCCCATTTACATTAACATTAGGTGTAGGATTTCGCGCTTTAAGTCATGAGCTTGCAAATGTCGATTCAGAATTGGGACATGTAGGAGGTTGCCAACATTTTGCCTCATCCTGTGACGGTAGAACGAAACACTGAAAGACAAGCCGATGAATAATAGGACCGAATATAATGCTCAGCCTAAGCCTCAGGCCACAGGCGTGAATGCGCGTGGATGTACTGCGGATATATCGACTCATAGATATTGTCAAATATGTTACCTGTCTAGTACTGTGCACTTTTGCTTATCAAGACTAGACACTGCTAAATATGGTACTGGTACACCTCACTTTTCTGAGAAGAAAAAAATATGGGGACTTTATTAAGAACTGCTTCCAGGAAACATTATTCAAATTGTTAAGAGTAAATCCCCAGCATTTTAAAAAGATTTCATTTTCCACTGACCAAGGCGCTAATATGTGCAAGACACTGCAATCCCTTCAGCATTATGTATGCATTACATATGTTTTGAGCACAGTCCTGAAACACATGTTGGATGACGATTACTTAATAAATGGTGTTGGAGTGGATTATTCAACTACTTATGCTGCTAAACATAGTGTCAGTTTCACGAAGAAAACTGGTGACGTGAATTCGATGCAGACAAGCTTGAAGCAATAAACAGAAAGTAAGTGGAACAGCTTGTTCAGAATGCTACACTATGTAGTAAGGCAGTACGACAAACTCATGGACCTGCTTCTCGAAAGAGGCGTCTCTGAAAAACTTACTGGTTGCGATAACAACACTGCGAGAGATTCGTGACATTTTTATAGCCATTCAAAGATGAGAAGTTTTCAGCAGTTTAGTTTAGTAATGTACAGAAAGTTCTGATTGAGAATTACGAATTATTTAGGAATAAAATAGTTCAAATGGCTCTGAGCACTATGGGACTTAACTTCTGAGGTCATCAGTCCCCTAGAACTTAGAACTACTTAAACCTAACTAACCTAAGGACATCACACACAGCCATGCGCGAGGCAGGATTCGAACCTGCGATCGTAGCGGTTGCGCGATTCCAGACTGTAGCGCCTAGAATCGCTCGGCCACCGCGGCCGGCATTTAGGAATAAAGGAGACGACTCACCGAAAGGCAGAAGAGCTGCGTCGTCGGTAGATACGCGAGCAAAAGGTGCAGAGCTTCGCGAGCTTTCAGAATAAACTTCCTTTTCCAAGCTTGTAGGAAAAACATGCACACAAACACACGCACATTCACTCACTCACAGGCACACACCTGTCTCCCTACATTGTGCTCAGTCGACTGAATTTGTCTTACTGCCTTACTACATAATGTGACATTGTCAACAAGCTGCTTCACTTACTCTCCTTTCTTACTTCAAGCTTGTCTACATTGAATTCATGTCACCAGTTTTCTTCGTGAAACTGACCCACTCACTCACATAGACACCCCTGTCTCCCTATATTGTGCTCAGCCTAAATCACGCTCACTGTGCATTCCGAAGGGCTTGGGCAATTCCGACAGGACAATGTGACACCCCACACGTCCAGAATTGCTACAGAGTGGCTCCAGGACCACACTTCTGAGATTAAACACTTCCTCTGGCCACCAGACTCCCCAGACATGAACACTATTGAGCATATCTAAGACGCCTTGCAAGGTGCTGTTCGAAAGAGATCTCCACCCCCTCGTACTCTTACGGATTTATGGACAACCCCGCAGGTTTCATGGTGTCAGTTCCCTCCAGCACTACTTCATACATTAGTCGAGCCCGTGCCAGGTCGTGTTGCGGCACTTCTGCGTGCTCGCGGGGACGCTACACGATATTGGGTAGGTGTACCAGTTTCTTTGGCACTTCACTGTAATACAGCCCTAATTCTTGTGTTTTAGCTTCTGATATTCGTAGCAAAATGGGTCACGGAGAGAGGTCATTATTTACCGTGTACTAAATGTATGGCTGACAAAATTAGCGTACTTAGGGCAACTTAAAACACCAAGCGATCGACAATAAAAGAAGAAACAGAAGAATGGAATTGTGTTTGTGTAGAAAATCGAACACCGTATTCAACATTAGACAAAAAAGCGAAGTGTAAACGTGAAAGCAATTGTCAATATATCTCTTGGTATTGAAAGCATTCAGTGTCAAGAAGTGAATGAGTTCGATCAGGGAAAAGTAATCAGCGTCCAGGAAATCTGTCATCCAGTGACATATCGGACGTATAGGACATGTTGCTACCACAGTGACAAATGTGTGGTTCCAGTACGGGGCAATACGTCGAACGCAGCGATGAGTGGACTTTTCACCAGTGGATTTGAACACATTATAAGATGACCACCATCTTGTTTACATCATCAGCTTTGTAAGTAATGTTAACTGCACCCTGGAACACAGTGAGTCTGTGGTCCTATCTGACTCGACTGTTCGACACCATATGTTCCGAAATGAGCTGAATTGCAGACAAGATTACCATTATGCCAACTACCGTTGTCCAGAGACTGCAAGCGCTACACACATTCACAGACACGGTAAGGGCGTCTCTGGCATACTGAACGGAAAAGGATAGGATTTTCCGGTGAGTTCTCTTCAAACCGGCCTGAAATTATGTTTTCATAAATGGTAGACGCACACGTTGTGACAGGAATTTAGAGTGTCATAGCGATAAAATGCTCAGTGGATTGGTTTGGGTCGAAGAAAGAGTCAAAAATTAATAAGATTTGTAAAACTGGAAGCTGAACCACAATTTCAATATATGCTTCAATTCGTAATGCAGCAAGATGGCAGGGGTAAAGGGACTGACCTCGTAATCAGAAAAGCTGTGTTCATATACTCTTTCGTCCATCCAACATTAACTGTTCTGCGAATTTCTTATATTACTTAAAATGACCGTTTAGAAGTAATCCAAACCTGATCTCCTGCCCCATCTTTTTACCAATTCGCCATTGACAACAGAACACAGTTTATTTTATCCCAGCATCTCAAGAAGAAGATGTAGCTACAGCATCGTCATTGCCAACCAAAAAAGTCGCAACCAAAATTGTCATCGATATTCTGCATTCTAAAAAAGAAATTACAATCCTTTGCTGGCATAATTTTGATTTTAGGTTATCTTATTAAGAGCTTTTAGACTTTTTAATAACTGACGAAATATTCTTGCAGACACCTACCAGTTGATTTCTATCCCAAAAAATTGAGTGCTAAATAAAAAGAAATAACATGGATTGCTAAGAACACGGAACTATTTTTCTCCGAAACAGGCAGACTAATAATTCATTAGGTGCAGTTATAAGATTAAAGACATATTCTGAGAGGAACGACATTGAATTTGCCGCCTAGTTCTGCTCATATAAGCTAAGTCAAATTTTATTTTCGTCTCCCCCACTCACGAGTCAAAGAAGCTTGTAAATTCAATAATATTTTCCGCCCAGTCTTCACCATTTTATCCCTTCGTGCAAAATTCCATCCAAGATGCCGGCTGCGCGGGATAGCCGCGCGCTCTACGGGGCTTTGTCACGGTCCATACGGCTTCCCCCGTCAGAGCTTCGAGTCCTCCCTTGGGCATGTGTATGTGTGTTGTCCATAGCGTAACTTAGTTTAAGTTAGATTAAGTAGTGTGTAGGCTTAGGGACCGATGACTTCAGTAGTTTGGTCGTATAAGACCTTACCACAAATTTCAAAAATTTCGAAGATGCAGGCCGGTTCTAAACATAAAGGTTCATGGTCATCAGCTGAAAGTGATACTGTTTTCACTCACGGCGAAATAAGTGCATGTACCTTTGTGGAGGCTCTTTCTCCGCCACTTCCTAAGTTGTTATTGACCGTGAGACTTAAATAACACGAATTACGTTGTGTTCTTAGGCATGCCGACCGTAATTTCTTCCATTCACGATGAGTCAATGGAAATAAGGAGAAGGAAAACACTACATTGCTCGTGTCCTTCAGCGTAAGGTGCATTATGAATGAGGTACTCGAGAAATGAATGAGCTTCTTCTCGGATCTATTCATAACTCCAGCAGCATAGCTTACTAAGCACATACGTTTGTATCTGTAGTCACGATTATCGATTCAGGCCCGGCACATACTTTCACCCAACAATAAATTCCATCAATTAGATATTTCACGAACTTCAAGGGGACGATAGAAATGCTGAATACTTGTAATTACCATGACACACTTCCTTTGACTTAAAAGGGAATGGCTAAATCCGACATGTCGAGAGCTACTCTGAAATATTTCACACAGGAACAATACAATAGAACAAATGCACTGTCAAAATTTTACCTGCTAAAGCGCACTGTTAGTATTTTTTTAAAAATTCTGAAGTTAATAATTTTTGCCGCATAAAGAGCCGCTTATAACAACGGTTTGTACAGGCCTTCCTGCCTAGCGTGCGAATCAACCAATAAGCAGACGCAGCCGTGACAGAACGTAGCGCCGTGTAGTGCAAAGTCCAGATTGTACACATGATAATTTTAAGCACTTAAACCATACCAAAATGTCTCAAATCAATAATTTTTTTTAATTTTGCTGTTTAGTTTGACAGGCGGACGTTTGCAGATGTAATGTTACACAAGTGGTTAGCAGATAACAGAAAACCGGGTCAGTGCATGATGTTACATTACAGATGTCTTCCATCAATTAGGACTCTAATTACATCTTGGGTTGTCGGGTGTTCTGCCGGATATCAGCGTCGTACTTGCACGATATTTCGGTCACGTAGCTCGTAACCTTCATCAGGTGCGACCTGAGACCGCTCCTCGAGTGGACCTGGTCCAGTATTTGTGCCTATGGCCTTCCCCCTCCACCAACGGCTGCAGGCGCTTCCTCTGTGGTCCGCGCCCATTCACTGCGACCTGCTGGAGCGTTGCTGCTCCGTTTTCCGTCCGCTGCGGTTCTAGGTGTTCCCTCTGCGGTCTGCGCCCACCAACCCCGCTCCTGGGGGTTTCATCTACGGTCTGGGGTACGAAGCGTTCCCCCTGCGGTCCGCGCCCGCTCACCACGACCTGTTGGAGCGTTGCTGCTCCGTTTTTCGTCCACTACGGCTCTGGATGTTCCCTCTGCCGCCCGCGCCCACCAGTCCCACTTCTGGGTGTTCCATCTTCGGTCTGGTCCTCCTGGCAGTCCGTCAGGGGCTCGTTTTCCATCTCCATGTCTCTGGTTCTTCTGTTTGTGCAGTGTTGCAGCTGGCCCCGTTGCTCCTTTAACAATTCCAGAGCCGGATCCCAGGCTCTGCTTAGCTGGTACCCTGTGTCACGGTTCATAAGATCGTCAGCCATTTTAATTTCTATCGATTCTCTCATAACACTGTCCCAAAATCTGGGTGTTTGTGCTAGAATCCTGGCATCCTCATACTTCATGGCATGATCTAGTTCTAGACAGTGTTCAGCAATGGCTGACTTAGTCACCTGTCTTAATCTAGTGTGCCTCTGATGTTCTTTGCACCTGATCTCCACAATTCTTGTCATCGGGCCAATGTAGGACCTGCCACATTGACAAGGTATATTGTAAATCCCTGGTTTTCGTAACCCCAGGTCGTCTTTGACACTCCCCAGCAGTCCCCCAATCTTGTTGGATGGACAGAAAACACAATTGGTATTGTGTTTACGGAGGATCCTACTGATTCTGGCAGAAATAGAGCCAGCATAGGGCAGATATGCCACCTTCTTTGTTTCATCTTGGTCTTCTTCAGGAACCTGTGGTATGGTGGCTGGTTGGAGTGCCCTCTCAATTCGTCTGTCCGTGTATCCATTCTTGGAGAAAACTGTTTTGAGACGTTCTGACTCTACAGGTAGATTCTCTTGGTCCGACAGGGCATGTGCTCTGTGGACCAAAGTCTTCAGAACCCCATTCTTCTGTGCAGGGTGGTGACAGCTGCTGGCCTGCAGATATAAATCAGTGTGTGTTGGTTTTCGGTACGCACTGTTGCCAATTGATCCATCTGCTTTCCTCTGGACTAGTACATCCTGAAATGGAACTGGAGAAGAATGGCCAGCTGCCATTTCTGGATGTACTAGTCCAGAGGAAAGCAGATGGATCAATTGGCCACAGTGTGTATCTAAAACCAACACACACTGATTTATGTCTGCAGGCCAGCAGCTGTCACCACCCTGCACAGAAGAATGGGGTTCTGAAGACTTTGGTCCACAGAGCACATGCCCTGTCAGACCAAGAGAATCTACCTGTTGAGATAGAATGTCTCAAAACAGTTTTCTCCAAGAATGGATACACGGACAGGCAAATTGAGAGGGCACTCCAACCAGCCACCATACCACAGGTTCCTGAAGAAGACCAAGATGAAACAAAGAAGGTGGCATATCTGCCCTATGCTGGCTCTATTTCTGCCAGAATCAGTAGGATCCTCCGTAAACACAATATCAAGTGTGTTTTCTGTCCATCCAACAAGATTGGGGGACTGCTGGGGAGTGTCAAAGACGACCTGGGGTTACGAAAACCAGGGATTTACAATATACCTTGTCAATGTGGCAAGTCCTACATTGGCCAGACGACAAGAACTGTGGAGATCAGGTGCAAAGAACATCAGAGGCACACTAGATTAAGACAGGTGACTAAGTCAGCCATTGCTGAACACTGTCTAGAACTAGATCATGCCATGAAGTATGAGGATGCCAGGATTCTAGCACAAACACCCAGATTTTGGGACAGTGTTATGAGAGAATCGATAGAAATTAAAATGGCTGACGATCTTATGAACCGTGACACAGGGTACCAGCTAAGCAGAGCCTGGGATCCGGCTCTGGAATTGTTAAAGGAGCAATGGGGCCAGCGGCAACACTGCACAAACAGAAGAACCAGAGACATGGAGATGGAAAACGAGCCCCTGACGGACTGCCAGGAGCACCAGACCGAAGATGGAACACCCAGAAGTGGGACTGGTGGGCGCGGACCGCAGAGGGAACATCCAGAGCCCAGTGGACGAAAAACGGAGCAGCGACGCTCCAACAGGTCGTGGTGAGCGGGCGCGGACCGCAGGGGGAACGCTTCGTACCCCAGACCGTAGATGAAACCCCCAGGAGCGGGGTTGGTGGGCGCAGACCGCAGAGGGAACACCTAGAACCGCAGCGGACGGAAAACGGAGCAGCAACGCTCCAGCAGGTCGCAGGGAATGGGCGCGGACCACAGAGGAAGCGCCTGCAGCTGTTGGTGGAGGGGGAAGGCCATAGGCATAAATACTGGACCAGGTCCACTCGAGGAGCGGTCTCAGGTCGCACCTGATGAAGGTTACGAGCTACGTGACCGAAATATCGTGCAAGTACGACACTGATATCCGGTAGAACACCCGACAACCCAAGATCTCATTAGATCGCTGGGAAAGCCTGAAGAGTTACATCAAAAGTCTCTACGGGGAGGAGATGTATCTGAATATCAAGAAGCTGGACAAGCTTCGGCAGAAGAAAGGGAAGATGCTGAGTTCTCTCAGTTTTTTGCTGAGGTGTCGAGATGGAGAAGTGGTACCAGTATTTGCCAGAATTAAACATCACATCAACTCCAGAGCGGCGAACAAGATAAAACGCAGAGCCAGCATGGCACTGGTGAGAGAGAGGATTCGAGATATGCGCCACAGGTTAGATGTTGTGGCCAGGGAGCTGTTACACATTCATCTGTACATGGCAGCCTCCTTAACAAGAGAAGATTGGGATTGGGTAGACCGTGCCTCCTGATCTTTAGCTGAGTGTGCTAGAAGGAATGCCTCATCTTCCCAATCTGCAAAGTTTGACCGCATGAGTAAGAAAGCACAGCAGATGGAAGAGACACGCACTGTGACGAATCTGAGAGGCATACAGTTTGATGATACAACCTTAAAGGTACTCAGCAAGGGTCTCAACTTTGCTACGACCCCTAGAAATGTACCCATTTCAGGTTTCGTCAGTGCAGTAGAGCAAGTTGCAGCCACACTTCCACCTAATGTGGCAGAGGAAGTCCGCCGAGAGACCTGCAGGGCCCTCACCAAGGCCAGGCCGCCGAAATCGAACATCACAACCGAGGAGAGGCTTGCACTCAAGAAACTCCGGGGAGACAACAGCATTGTGGTATTGCCAGCAGACAAAGGGAACTCCACTGTCATCTTGCAGCGGGTGGATTATGATGAGAAAGTACGCCAACTTCTGGAGGACCCTGCTTACAGAATTCTGGAGTGTGACCCCACGGACAAGGTGGCCAAGAAGACTAGTGCTCTCTTGAAGGAAACAGGGATGCCTGATAAGATCATCAGACAACTACGGGAAAAAGCGCCAGTGCCACCTAGACTCTATGGTCTGCCTAAAATACACAAGGAGGGCGTGCCCCTACGTCCAATTGTCAGTAATATTGGGGCACCTACGTACACAACAGCCAAGTACTTGAAAGGTCTCCTGTCTCCATATGTGGGCAAATGTATTCACCACATCCGCAACTCAGAAGATTTCCTGCAATGCCTCAAGCAACTGCACATCACAGATTCGGACATCATGGTCAGTTTTGATGTGGTATCACTGTTCACCAGGGCCCCACTGAAGGACTCACTAGAACTGATTGCAGAGAAATTTGACGGTGCTCTGTTGGACATGTTCAGTCATACACTGACATCCACGTATTTCCTGTACAGAAACCAATATTACGAGCAAACTGAAGGTGTAGCTATGGGCAGCCCACTGTCCCCTTTGGTTGCCAACATGTTTATGGAGAGTTTTGTGGAGAGGGCATTGGAGACAGCCACATTTAAACCCACATGCTTCTTTAGGTATGTGGATGACACCTTCGTGATCTGGCCACATGGGATGGACAGGCTGAATGAGTTTCTTGAACATCTTAACTCATGCCACCCTAATATCAAGTTCACCATGGAACTGGAGAAGAATGGCCAGCTGCCATTTCTGGATGTACTAGTCCAGAGGAAAGCAGATGGATCAATTGGCCACAGTGTGTACCGAAAACCAACACACACTGATTTATATCTGCAGGCCAGCAGCTGTCACCACCCTGCACAGAAGAATGGGGTTCTGAAGACTTTGGTCCACAGAGCACGTGCCCTGTCAGACCAAGAGAATCGACCTATAGAGACAGAATGTCTCAAAACAGTTTTCTCCAAGAATGGATACACGGACAGACAAATTGAGAGGGCACTCCAACCAGCCACCATACCACAGGTTCCTGAAGAAGACCAAGATGAAACAAAGAAGGTGGCATATCTGCCCTATGCTGGCTCTATTTCTGCCAGAATCAGTAGGATCCTCCGTAAACACAATATAAAGTGAGTTTCCTGTCCATCCAACAAGATTGGGGGACTGCTGGGGAGTGTCAAAGACGACCTGGGGTTACGAAAACCAGGGATATACAATATACCTTGTCAATGTGGCAGGTCCTACATTGGCCAGACGACAAGAACTGTGGAGATCAGGTGCAAAGAACATCAGAGGCACACTAGATTAAGACAGGTGACTAAGTCAGCCATTGCTGAACACTGTCTAGAACTAGATCATGCCATGAAGTATGAGGATGCCAGGATTCTAGCACAAACACCCAGATTTTGGGACAGTGTTATAAGAGAATCGATAGAAATTAAAATGTCTGGCGATCTTATGAACCGTGACACAGGGTACCAGCTAAGCAGAGCCTGGGATCCGGCTCTGGAATTGTTAAAGGAGCAACGGGGCCAGCTGCAACACTGCACAAACAGAAGAACCAGAGACATGGAGATGGAAAACGAGCCCCTGACGGACTGTCAGGAGCACCAGACCGAAGATGGAACACCCAGAAGTGGGACTGGTGGGCGCGGACCGCAGAGGGAACATCCAGAGCCGCAGCAGACGAAAAACGGAGCGGCAACGCTCCAACAGGTCGTGGTGAGCGGGCGCGGACCGCAGGGGGAACGCTTCGTACCCCAGACCATAGATGAAACTCCCAGGAGCGGGGTTGGTGGGCGCAGACCGCAGAGGGAACACCTAGAACCGCAGCGGACGGAAAACGGAGCAGCAACGCTCCAGCAGGTCGCAGGGAATGGGCGCGGACCACAGAGGAAGCGCCTGCAGCCGTTGGTGGAGGGGGAAGGCCACAGGCATAAATACAGGACCAGGTCCACTCGAGGAGCAGTCTCAGGTCGCACCTGATGAAGGTTACGAGCTACGTGACCGAAATATCGTGCAAGTACGACGCTGATATCCGGCAGAACACCCGACAACCCAAGATGTCATTAGATCGCCGGGAAAGCCTGAAGAGTTACAGGACTCTAATTTATTGAAATGAGATAGCTTATAACAATTTTTGTAGCACTGTTCTTATGAAAATTTTTGAATAATTTGTATTTTACTAACAATGAAACAGCTCTGTGTTTATTCCCTGTAGTCGTCACAAAAATGAGAAGTGTTTATTGGATGATGAAAACAAAAATCAGGCACACCTGGCTGGCCGAAGTGGCCGTGCGGTTAATGGCGCTGCAGTCTGGAAGTGCAAGACCGGTAGGTCGCAGGTTCGAATCCTGCCTCGGGCATGGATGTTTGTGATGTCCATAGGTTAGTTAGGTTTAACTAGTTCTAAGTTGTAGGGGACTAATGACCTCAGCAGTTGAGTCCCATAGTGCTCAGAGCCATTTGAACCATTTTTTCAGACACACCTGATTAACGAAAAATTAATGCACCAGGCACTTCACAGTAATTATTAAGTTTATTTAGACAAAAATGAGATGGGGTAAGAAATGGTCGTGGCTGTTGTTCTGCTTATTGTGCTGCGTATGAGGAAAATATGTTCAAATTCGTAAAACGTGGAGATGCAAACTGACTATGTACAAGTGACTAAAGTTCAATAATACTGTTCCACTGATAAACCGGAAATGCCAAAGCGCTATCGGAAATTGTATTGTCCAACAATTTTCTGGATAACGTGCAGTACTGTCAAAAAATTTCTTTATCGAAAGGCTGAGTCACACTATTAGTTCGGGCGGAATCCAGATTATATTAACAATCTCTTCGTTGTCCTCCTCAAGACAGATGTGTCGTTAAGTCGAGTCAAAGAGTCCAATAAAGGGAATGAATTATTTTCTGCAAATGGTAAGACAATGTTTCGGATGTAACATTGAAAACTATTCTCTCTCGTTTCCCCAGATTTTGCTCCGTCGATTACAAAAGTTTTGCAACCAATGAGTTCTTTTCTTAATATTTGCTCCTAATTTCCCTTGTTCCTGAAGACAGATACAAAGCTGCGGAAGCAGGAATCCATTGTTACTTATCGCTGGTGTTGTATACGAGTGTGCCATAGCATTCATCCACTGCAGGAGTGACTCTGTCTTTTTTTCTCGAAATGATAAAGTTACTTCACGAAACCTGACTGACTTGCCTTAGTCACAACATTTTGGGGGATAACCATAAGATTCCTCTTTATATCAGCCATGAATTTTTCTCTATCCTTACTTATTAATGACATATGCTCTACACGATTACTTGAAGTAAACTTCTTAATTTTGCAACTTCCTTTTCCATACAATTTCCTTAATCTGTTTAACCAGGTTGAAGGAGCCTGGAGACCAGTGACGTTGATCTCACTTGCAATTCAGAGGGCCCAGTCTCGTAGATCTCCCTCAGTGGTGGTGCAGTCACTCTCACAAGCAATTCTATTTCTTTCGAATAGTGTTCCTTTCACACTTTTGTGAGTTTCATTTTGGTGCATGTCTCCTACTTCATGCAGTTCTTTGTTCCGTTCATACAATCCACGTTCCGGTTTTGTGAAACTAAACTGTCTTTGCACACTACTTAACTTTAAGCGATTTCACCCTCCTTTCCTTAGTCCAAAAATTTAAAGCCATTTCTTAGTCACTGAAAGACTTTACTGCACACATTTTCTTTGGGCTTTGAAGGTACTGCATTATTATTCTTGACTTTAATTAACACAACAATAATCATTTGAACCACAATTCACGGAATTTTCAGAGTTATTGGCTGTTTCTTCTAATGTATGCCGGCCAGTGTGGCCGAGTAGTTGTAGGCGCTTCAGTCTGGAACCGCGCGACCACTACGGTCGCAGGTTCGAATCCTGCTTCGGGCATTGATGTGTGTGATGTCCTTAGGTTAGTTAGGTTTAAGTAGTTCTAAGTTCTAGGGGACTGATGACCTCAGTTGTTAAGTCCCATAGTGCACAAAGCCATTTTTTCTAATGTTTCCACAATTTCTAACGAAATGTCTACATCATTCGAATGAATTTCGAGGAAATTAAGTAATAAATAACGCGTATCTAAGTCTTCGGGAGAAGTAGGTGCTACCACGTTCTTCATATTTCATCTTTGCAAGGTTGAAAATAGTAATTGGATTCCAAATTACTGTGAAACCCTAGAACTTGTCCAAAGACAGCTGCTGTTAGCAAGCGTATACGAAGAAAACCCTAAATTAATTCAGTTTTACCTGCAATGTTAACAGTTAGCAATACCGCAAAGGCAACTGCTAATTGTTATGGATATTAAATGAATTGTAAATTCGAACGAATAGTAACTGCGAACAATCGTGTGACACAACCTGTCAACGGAAACTGAAATTCACTTTACAAAGTACGATCGAGTTGTGCCGTGCTATCTGTTTAGCGATGTGCTGCTGCTATGTTGCGTATGAGTTACCCACTACAGCTATGGTAGTATTGTACACGTCTCCATGCATCTGGCTAGCTACAAGTTTGGCAATTCTCAATATTTTTTAAATACTTGCAGTGTGTCTTAGCAGCTAAAATTTTGACATTGTGTGTCTTTCGATGTATTCTTCCTGTATAAAAAATTTTAGGGCAGGTTTCGATATGTCGGATTGGACCGTTCCCCTGTCAGTTCCTCCAAAGTTAGGTAACATATCGGGCAACAAGTTTCTCCCCGTGAACACGATCAGCTGCCAGGTCTTCAGGTTCCTCCCAGTTCATGTCCATGCGCTCAAGATCCTTTGTAAAACTTTGTTTCCAGGTGTTACGAGCTCTTCCTTTACTGCTATATTCGGTTTCTACAACAGTGCTGTTTTGGGGATTCTTTCACCTTTCATTCGTAGAACACGTCCCGCAAGCTTCAGTCATCTGTCATCTTTCAGAAACGATTTAATGCAAGCTGCGTCGACCACTTCTTCTCAGAACTTCATCATCTGCAACGTAGTCGCGATAGCTGATCTTCAAAATTCGGCTCAAGCATCGCTGGTGAAAAACATTGAGCTTGTGTGCTGATTTTGCTCACATCTTGCACATCTGACACGTGTATATAGAGATAGTATCTTAGAACAGATGTAATATGCTAAAAAAAGTGTTCCATATTCTTATAGGAGAAAGTCCTGGTCAAAGATAGAAAAAATAATTCTGTAAAAATATGCCGCGGAACAAATACCTGTTGAGTTATGGGTCATTCTGGCCTATGTTGGACGACATCGAAGCAATTTAGAGGAGGGCTGTTAGATTTGTTACCTGTAGGTTCGAACAAAACGCAAGTATTACGGAGATGCTTCGGGAACTCAAATGGGAAACACTATTAAGAAAATTTAAAGAACCGGCTATTGAAGCTGACAGATGAACGATTCTGCTCCCGTCAACATACATCTCGCGTAAGGACGACGAAGATAAGATACGAGAAATTAGGGATCGTACGGAGGTGTACAGTCAGTCGTTTTTCCCTGTTTGCGAGTGGAACTTCAGGGGAAATGACAAGCAGTGGTACAGTGTACCCTCCGCCTCACACCTTACAGTGGCTTCCGGCGTATCTATGTAGCTGTAGATGTAGATACAGATGTAGGTGTGATACCCATCTGCCTGCTGACGCTTCAGGAGATGCTCCCATTAGTTATCACTCACTCATAAACATGCTTCAGCTTTATTTCTCAAAGAATCACAAAATCGTGCGAACACACGTCGGTACTCTAGCGTTTGGTGATATGCTTTGGACACATATCTCTGTAACGTTAGCGTGTTATCTAGTGATGTGATGTAAATCAATGATTTTAAATGTCTCCATTGTCAAAAACTAAGGCATTAAGGGCAGCTGAAACGAAGGGCATTTACTGTCCTTTCTTTATCAACCCACTGATCATGAAGCTTTTCCATCAGATACTGTCATACGAACCGTAGAAAACAGGGTGGTGCCTTTCTCTGCATGGGTACCATTCTCCTATAGCGCGAGTAAATTGTCGTAATTTGTAGTGCTATCACCCACAAATCCTGCTTCGCCTCAATGTCCGCTCAGCGACTTGTATTTCCCAACATATAATTATTGTGGTATTTCATTATTCCACTCTGTGTGAATTTTGCCTCGACGATAAATAAAATGTAAACTGTGTATTACGCATATTCAGCGTTTCATCCAGAATCCACCGGCGGAACTGTAATCTGGCACGGTGGTCTTAGGGCCAGAAATCTTGCACAAGCTGTGAATGGTAAAAATAAAGCAACTGGCCACTCAATAGCGAGGTTTATGTCTCCAAAAGCTCCAGTTCTGCTCACATCTGTTTTAGGGACTTTTTCTACTCACAGAAAAACACGCTCTACCATATCCGGCGTGTGAACAAAACGAATGATCGCGTATTGCCAGTCTACATCTACATCTATATCTACATTCCGCAAGCCACCTCACGGTGTGTGGCGGAGGGTACTTTGTAAAGCACTGCCATCATCCTCTTTTCCTGTTCAGGTCACGAACAGTTCGCCGGTTACCGGTACGCCTCCGCGTGAGTTCGAAATTCTCTAATTTTACTACACTGTCTTTTCGCGAGTTATACCTAGCGTGGACGCAATGTACTGGCTGACTCTTCTAGGAACGTACGCTTCCTGCACACCACCGTGTAGAACACGTTCCTTGCAGTGTCTGCCACTCTAGTAAAAAAAAATGTTCAAATGTGTGTGAAATCTTATGGGACTTACTGCTAAGATCATCAGTCCCTAAGCTTACACACTACTTAACCTAAATTATCCTAAGGACAAATACATACACCCATGCCCGAGGGAGGACTCCAACCTCCGCCTGGATCAGCCGCAGAGTCCATGACTGCAGCGCCTAAGACCGCTCGCCTAATCCCGCGCGGCTGCCACTCTAGTAGACTGAGCATCTCCTTGAGACTTTCGCGCATACGAAATGAACCTGTAACGAAACACAATGCTCTTCTTGGGATCTTCTCAGTTACTGCGTCAGTCCTGTTTTGTATGGATCCCAGACTGACTTGCAATACTCAATCATCGATCGAAAGAGGGTTTGGTAAGCTATCTCCTTTGTGGGTGGACTGCATTTCCTGAGGATTCTTACGATGAATCTCAGTCTGCGATCTGCCTTACTTCCTGTGCTTAGTTTTATGTTGTTGTTCCATTTTAAATCACTCCGTATGCATACTTCTAGATATTTGATGAATGTGACTGCTTCCAGTTATTGTTCTGCAATCGTGTAATCATACACTAATGAATCTTTCTGTGTATTTATGCACAGTCTGCTGCGAAATAACGGTTAAGAAAAAAATTCGATACGTTGCGCCGTTTCCGAGTTAATTATCATTGCAATTAACCAATCAGGCCGCTGCGTGTACAGTCAGGTACAATTAGTATCAGCATAAGCGTAGATGATAGCGCTCGAGACTGCTCAGCGTATGGCTCGGTTTCGATCCTTACTACCGTCCCTTGTCCAATTTTGGTATGAGTCTCTCGTTCGGTTTTAGAAAACCAAAGGAAGCATACGTTTGGCGACACCGTCTCTGGCGGGTCGTCTGACTTTTCGGGCGCAATGGCCTCAAAGTATATCGTAAAGGTAGAAAAATTTAGTCAATGGACAGAAATTACAAAGGGAGCCCCACAGGGTTCAGTTTTGAGTCCACTCCTATTCCTGACGTATGTGAATGAGCCACTTCACATTTAACAAACACAATTGGTACTTTTTGCGGGTAATGCTAGTGTCATAATAAATCCCATTAGAAAGGAAGGAGCAGAACAGACAGTAAATGATATTTTCCAAATAATTATATAGTGGGTCACAAAGAACGGCCTCTTCCTAAATTTTGAAAGAACACACTATATTCAGTTCTGTACATCAGAGTCATACCAACAATTGATGTAGTACATGAGTAGGAGTCAGTAAATAGGGAAGAATGCTCAAAATTTTTGGGTGTACATATCGATGTAAACTTGAACTGCTAGAAGCATATTACTGAGCTTCTCAAACAATTAAGTACAGCTACTTTTGCTCTTCGTATAATTGCTAATCTTTGAAACAAAAGTATCAATATCATTACATATTTTGCATATTTCCACTAAATAGTGTCGTACGAAATAATTTTCTGTGGAAACTCATCACTCGGAAAGAAAGTATGTATTGCTCAACAGCTATCAGTAAGAATAATACTCACCCACGGACATCATGAAGGTAGCTCCTCAAGGAACTAGGCATTTTAACTGCACCGTCACAATGCATGTACTCGGTAATGAAATCCGTCATAAATATCCATCACAGTTTGAGAAAAACTGTGATGTCCATACCTACAACACTAGCGGGAAAAATAACGTTACGCATTAAGAAAGCTGTCAGTGGCTCAGAGAGGTTTCAGTATGCAACAATAATTTTTTTTTTTTTATTATTCAACCAGCAGTATAAAATGTCGTACAGGTAGCGAAGGAGGTTTTAAATTTAACTTCAGATCATTTTTCCTGGACAACTTCTTGTATTCCGGTGACGAACTTCTACTTAAAAGCTGGCAGCCAATAAGAAAAATGTGTTTAAGTGTAGTTGCGTGAGTGCAACTGAAAAGGTAATGTGATTGTTAATGTTAATACTAATCATGTATACATATACAGTGGAACATGCCTTTCCACATCATTTCGATAAGAGAATCGTTCAAATGATCTATAGAACACCAACTAACTAATTGACTAACTAGCTAATTAACATAGCAGATACTATTTCTTCCCTTTCCGCCTAGAATAACATGAATCCCGTTTCACCTTTAAAACGGTTCACACTCCGTAGGATCACATTCAGAAGACTACGTACTGAGAGAAATAGAACCAGTAACAAATGAGCAATGAAAGTCGAGAGAACTTACACTTTTCGACAGAAGTCAAATGGTCCATATCTCACCAAGTATTTGCTTCCATATGTACGTTTGTCAGATTATTTTATAAATTTTGGCAGAACTATTTCCTGCAAGAATATGGGACACGTTTTCTAACACCCTGTATAGCACTGAAGTATAGTACAATACGCTTTACGTAGGAATGTGTACCCAAGGCTGTGAAAGATGGGTTAGAAAATTGCTTCAATAGTAGATAGAGCTTCATCGCCAATTTAAACGAAGCGGAAGAGTTGTTGAACAAAAAAGCCGAACAAATCCAAAGTGGGTGTAAGGAGAACGATGCGCTCAAAGAATTCAAAGTTAAATTTTCTCTCTACAGACTGACGAAATATCCTAAGAAGCTTTGATCTTGTGTTAAGTCAGCAAACAAATCAAAGTCATCCGTATAGTAAATATACTGGCACCGAAACGGCGGGTGGCACAGATGGCCGAAGCACCGAAAGCCTTTTAATATTTTTCGCTGCGGAAGATCGTAATACGGTTCATTTTTTCAGTAATTTCACGAATGCAGAAAAGATGAATATTGAAATGTTTAAACAGGAAAAGAACTCTACAAAAAATCATTCAAAAGACCTATTTCGCTGAAGCTAACCTGTTGCAGAGTTCTGGAACACTTATTACGATCTTTATGGACACCGAAAATCCCCTCTGTGTGGATTAACACACATTGCACAAAAAGAGTTCTTGTGAAATTCACCTCCCTTTGTTCATCCAAGAGAAAGGGAAGGCACCAGCTAACGGAGCCAAGGTTGATGCTGTGTATGTTTTCTTCCGGAAAGAGTTTGATATAGTCCTATACTGTCACCAAATGAAGTCAGTACATCGTTGAAAAATATCGGATCAGCAATGAAAGTGAACTGAAGACTTCCTAGTGAACTGAATTCTGTACATCACTATAAATGGGAAAAATATCCAGATGTAAAAGGACACTTTGCTGTGCCCCAACGAAGTGCAAGTTGGGGATTCAATTGTGTTTTGGTGGTGCAGCTTAACCCTGATTGTCTCATGAATTTGAACTGCCAATTAGATGGTGTGTCTGATTGATATAATTGGTGCTTGAAACGTACTGAATGAACTTAAGGCACTTCTGCATCATTGATGGAGCAATGGGTATGCATAATTGTACGAATAGGTTCGATAACTGGTCATTTTACGGATTCTTTTGTGGTGCTTGGCACGAGTTTCACCACGCAATACCACATATTTGTGTAAAACGCCAGTTACATTATCGGCAAAGTCAAGGATAGACCCATACGTAGCATAAAATGAGCTTAGTGAAGTAATAAGATAGCTCGAGTTCAGTTGTAAAGTGGTGTTGTTCGTTTCGCAGCATATGAATCGAAAGTGATTACAGGAGATAACTTCGACGATAGGTGCTATAGCTTTCGTTCAGAGTTATCACGTTGTACTCTACTGCACTATTTTCTACTGAGTTTCTTCAAGAGGCGTCTTTATTACTTAGAGGTCTGAGTAATCTAACGAGACATAATCGTACTAACCGTTTCGGCTATCAGTTTCATTCTTGATTTTGCCGCGCGGTATTAGCCGAGCGGTCTTGGGCGCTACAGTCATGGACTGTGCGGCTGGTCCCAGCGGAGGTTCGAGTCCTCCCTCGGGCATGGGTGTGTGTGTTTGTCCTTTGGATAATTTAGGTTAAGTAGTGTGTGAGCTTAGAGACTCATGACCTTAGCAGTTAAGTCCCATAAGATTTCACATACACACATTCCTGATATTGGTTTGCATTCCTGTACGTGAAAAGTACGTCGCAGTTTCTATCTCTCGTATTCTGTGCAGAACGACTCCTCTACATATTGTCAGTTCTTCATTGTTCACAGAAATAATAGTCATTTTAGGCCCTGGTAAGGACCTTTAATCCCCAACAAATTATGGAAATTACTGCGGTGAGGTGGCTCGAGCATCTCAACAATGCATATAACCGTGCTGTAGGTGCAACCACATGAGAGGAGTACCTGTGAAGAGGACAGACAACAATTCACACTTGAAGAGGGGCAACAACCTTTTCAGCACTTACAGAGGCAACAGTCTGCATAGCTGGCTAATTTGGCCTTGCAGCGTTAGCCAGCATGGACTTTCTGTGTTGGTACTGCGAACGTATGCAAGCAGTGGATATCTACAGCCGTTATATTTACAACGGACATGCAGCACAATTCTATCAATTAATGATGTTCGTATCCCCTTGGTTAAAATATTCCGGAGGTAAAATAGTGTCCTTTTCGAATCTTCGGCTGGGGAATACTCAGGAGGATGTTGTCGTCAGAAAAACAAATCTGATAATTCACGGATCGGAGTTAGGAATGTTAGATCCATTTATCGCGTAAGTAGACTAGAGAACTGAAAAATATAAATGGTTAGGCTGAGGTTTGATATTGAGGGAATTAGTAAGTGCGACGGCGGTAAGGACAAGGTTCCTGATCAGGTAAGTACAAGACTATAAATAAATAATCAAACATGGTTAATTCAGACTTACGTCTAATAATCAATAAGAAAACAATAATGCAGCGTAACTACTATGAACGCATTATGATAGCCAAGGAAGACACGAAGCCAGCACAC
The DNA here is from genome assembly GCF_021461385.2 of Schistocerca piceifrons. NCBI lineage: Eukaryota > Metazoa > Arthropoda > Insecta > Orthoptera > Acrididae > Schistocerca > Schistocerca piceifrons. The sequence continues at coordinate 416,046,858 of NC_060149.1, read as the reverse complement.
TCAGTAATACGCGTACACATGATGTTCCAGGAGCAATAGTTAATATAAAGTATCAGAACAGGAACGATCATTTGCAGCAAAAGACTTCCGATGCACATATGCTCTAGTCCGAATTGTTTTCAAGATATAATGCATTTATGTACATTGTTATTTACTTTGTATGCAAGTTCGAGAACTGATAATTTTATGGATTCCGTTGTGGTGATTGACGTGAGTTACACCTTCGGCAAAAACCACTACTCAGGTACTGCTACTCGGATAGCATATGTGGGTTTTTTAGGCTATGGGGTAGTTTGAGGTACACAGACAGCGAAATCAAGACCACGTTCAGAGTAAAGACACCTCGACTGTCAAAATTTTATCAGTAAATTGTCGAAGTATTACTAGCAAAGTTCTCGAATTCAGCGCCCGCCAGGAAATTTTTCGCACATAAAATTATTCTCGGGACCAACAGCTAGCTGAAATTCGAAGTAGAAGGCTCTGAAATGTTTGGCGAGTCCGTAAACGTATATTGGAAAGACAGATTAGACGCCTAGGAGGGAGAGTGTTCGTTGCAGCTGAAAAAAATATTGTTTCTAATAAGGTAGAATTTGAATGTGACTGTGAAGTTACTTGGATGAGCATAACAGGTCTTACTGAGACCAAGTTAATTATCGGATGTCTTTATCGGCCACACGATTTCGCCTTGACAGTTTTAAAGTCATTCAAAGAAAGTCTGCGCTCAGTAGCTTTGAAATATCCATATCAAGCAATATTAGTTGGAGGTGACCAAACCTGCCGACTATGGACTAGGACGTCCATGGGTTCATTGCGGGGAGCCGAACACGCATTCTTGTGAAGAAATATTGTACACGTTTTCTGAAAACTGTCTTGAGCATCTAGTTCGAGAGCCCACTCACATCGGCAAATATTTTAGACCTTGTAGCTACAAACAGTCCTGACGTTATCAACGGTATCAGTAAAGAAACAAAGATTAGTGATTGTGATCATCATAGAAACGATGGTTATTAAAGTTAATAAATCAATCAAGAAGGCTTGGAGAGTATTGTTGCTCGTAAAAGCAGATTATCAATTATCATCATACCACTTAGACACTGAGTGGATATCATTTAGTTCGAGTGTGATGGACGTTGAAGAATTACGGGCAAAATTTAAACGCATTGTAAACCGCGCTCTGGAAGAGTATGTGGCAATTACGAACGGAAATGAACGACCGCGGATTAATAACAAAATTCTGAAAATGCAGAGAAACAAAGACTGTTGCACCCTCGGGTTAAAAGAGAATGCGCAAATGACGAGAGAAAAAAGGTGGTAGAGATTCATGAGTCTGTAAGAAGATCTTTTCCCGAAGCATACAACTACCACCGTCATGACTTAGCAAAAGATCATGCCGAGAACCCGGGAAAATTCTGGTCCTATGTAAAATCACTAAGCGGGTCGCAGCCTTCTATCCAGCCACTCGTTGATCAGGCTTGCGTGGCAACGTAAGACAACAATAGGAAAGCTGAAGTTTTAAATTTCGCGTTTAAGAAATCGTTCACGCCGGAAGATCGCACAGACATCATTGTTTGACTTTTGACCATCGTACAGAGTCCCGTATGGAGAACATAATAATAGGCGTCCCTGGTGTACAGAATACTGAAAGAGTTGAAAACAGGTAAATCACCAGGTCCAGATGGAATCCCAGTTTGGTTTTACAAAGAGTGCTCTACGACATCGGTCCCTTACTTAGCTTGCATTTATCGCGAATCTCTCGCCCAACCCAAAGTCCCAAGTAACTGGAAAAAGCGCTGGTGACTCCTACATATGAGAAGGGTAAATGAAACGGACCGCAAAATGACAGACCAATATCCTTCTCATCGGTTTGCTGCACAGTTCTTGAACTTATTCTCAGTTCGAATAAAATAAATTTCCTTGAGACTGAAAATCTTTCGTCCACAAATCAGCATGGTTTTAGAAAGTATGGCTTGTGCGAAATTCTGCTTTCCCATTTCTCACATGATATCCTGCGAACTATGGATGTGTTGACTGTAGGGGGATACAAGATGACTTAAGCAAAATTTCTAGTTGGTGTAATGTAAGTTAATGCAGATGAGTAGGAAAAACACACACGTAATGTTAGAATACAGTCCGGTCGTTTAAATATCTGAGCGTAGCGCTGTAAAGCGATATGAAATGGAACGAGCATGTGGGGATTGTGGTAGGGAAGGCGAATGGTCGACTTCAGTTTATTTGGAGAATTACGCGGAAAATGTGGTTCGCCTTTAAAGGAGACCACATATAGGACGCTAGTGCGACCTATTCTTCAGTACTGTTCGAGTGTTTGGCATCCGTACCAAGTAGGACGAAAGGAAGATATCGAAATTGTTTTGAGGAGGAGTTACTAGATTTGTTTCCGGTAGTTTCAATCAACAGGCAAGTATTACGGTGATGCTTCGGGAGCTCAAATGGGAATACCTGGGGAAGGTGACGTTCTTTTTAAGGAACACTGCCGAAAGAATTTAGAGAACCGGCATCTGAACCTGGTGCAGAAGGGTTCTACTGCCACCAACATACATAAGATAAGATAAGGGAAGTTAGAGCCATTACGGAGGCATATAGACAATCGTTTTTCTCACACTCTGCTTGCGAGTGGAACAGAGAAGGAAATGACAGGTAGTGGTTCAACGTAGTGTCCGCCACGCGCCAAACGTTGGCTTGCGGAATATGTCTGTAGATATAGATGTACACTTGTGCAACAGTTAGCAAACATTACACTATGCGTTTTACAAAGCAGCAATTGAAAAACCCATATTTTTAACTCAGTGACCTCTAAGCAGTATCGTAGATACAGATGTTCGAATATCCCCCCGTCAACTTCAATGCGTTTGTGCACTCTTGGCAGAACATGTTGTGTTACATGTCCGAGTGCCTCTGCACGTCCCCTAATGAGGGAAACAGCCTCCTCTATACGATCAAGCCGTTCGTCTTCGGTATTCACCATTACTTCATCCAGCCCCATAAACGAAAATGTTACGGCGAGAGGTCTCGCGATATTGGTGGTCAGTTAAATTTACTACCACGACCAGCACAACTATTGGGGTAAAACGCATACGTGCTCTCCACTAGCCCAAAAAACTGTACGAATAACGTGCCGCTGATCCAGTAGCAGTGGAAGTGCTGGACGAGGACACCCTCATACTACTGGCCGTACAGCCACCGCAGCAGGCTGCAGATGGGCTTCCCGTTTTACCTTATCTGGTGTCGATTAACTACACTGTACTGCCGCATTCGCAGCAGCTGTCATCGTGCATATGTATGAAATGGGGGTCCTTACGGTTTCAGCTACCAATTTGTAACTACCTTTCAAGGTCACCCAAAGACCCACTTCCCCCATCCAGAAAACATATGTGTAGGTCACCGTACATAGGAGACTTTTTAGGATTTTATTTCCAGAATGAGATTTTCACACTGCAGTGGAGTGTGCGCTGATATGAAACTTCCTGGCAGATTAAAACTGTGTGCCAGACCGAGACTCGAACTCGGGATCTTTGCCCTTCACGGGCAAGTGATCTACCATGTCCTTTTTTTCAGCGCCTTAATCTTTTTTTTCGGGGGGGGGGGGGGCAAGTGCTCTACCAACTTTTTTTTTGTCGGGAGTGAGGGGTTTTTATTTATTTATTTATTTTTATATTAAGGAAGGTAGGAGAAACAGAAACCTTTATTATTCACAAAACAAACATAGTGCGCCCTGACACATGATAACTGTCCTGGATGGAACCTCGCTGCCGTCCTACCACGCAGCATGAAATAACAACAAAATCAAAATGGGGTCACCTCCGGCACCCTAAACAAAAGTATTTATAGATATGAAAACAAAATTTGAAGTACATCCATTTTCTAACTGTGCAAGCGTGAGTTTTTCGTAGGTCGCATACTCGCATAGTGTTCTTAGTCGATCACTTTACTTGGTCGGTTTCACAACGAAAGAACCGCCGCTCATCTTTGCGCACCCGGCACACCCCAAGTATATGATGGGTCTGCAAAAACCGTTACTAGGAAATTGGCATACCAATCCTTGTACTTTTGTAGCCGTAATAGTTTTGTGTGTCCATCTTGCAAGTATTGCCAGTAATCCAGGACGTTCAGTAAGTTCGTACGTGTGTCTCTATAGATGTAATGGACCGTCATACCTGTGATCCATGCCACTGCGTTCGTCTTATGACGCGGAAAATACGTTTCCTCTGGAAAAAATACTATGTCAGAACAGACCGCTGTATAGATAGTGCGCCGCATGAACGCTATTATCTTTCTTGCGAGAGTCCAGACAGCCAATGCCTCGCCGCAGACCAGCCAATGGTCGTCCGTATCCAGCACGCCGCATTGCTGACACAAGGGCGAATCCGCCAAATGTATTGCGTACTTTTTATCATTTGTAGGGTATTTTCGGTTGACGACAGTGTACCATGTTGATCTGACTGTTGTAGGTAGGTGGGGATGGTGGACCGTGCGCGACACCACGTGCCAATTAACAGCTGGACGTTTCCGTTCCACCCTATTCCGGGCGATCTGTCGAAGAAGCAGGTGGTACACGTCCTTCGCTGTCGAATGTCGGGTCGTCGGTAAACGCTCTCGAACGTAACTGTGCTCCACGATGAACGTGCGCACATGCGTTAAAGGGGGCGATATATGGCCGACACTGACTGGAGGAAGATGCGATGTTGGTACCAGTTCTGCGGTGATCGTCCCCGTAAGAGAGTGATTCCTGTTGCGTCACCGTTTGAGCATAGTATTAATATACATGGCACGCGCCTTCTCGTGCACGTTCACTAAACCAACGCCCCCCTCTCGCGCTGGGAGGGTAAGCGTGTTGTACTGTACCTTAAAGAGTTGTCACAGGCACACATAGTACCCAAAAGCCGCCTGAATCCTCATAGCCATCGTGCGCGTCAAGGGGAGAAGGTGTGTCAGATGGCACATCATGGGCGCGAGATGAAGGTTGACGAGTAACACTCGCTGCAGCATATTCATCGACCGTAGGGCATTTAGTCGTACTGCCGTGCGGACTCTGAGTAACAGTCTTCGGTAGTTGTCCGCAGACGTTCTCGCTGTCTCTTTATGAAAGGTGATACCCAAACAGCGGAGGGTTTCCACCGCAGGTAAGGGTCCTTCCGTTCTAGTCCACGCCCCACATGCATGAATTGTGATTTTTGGTAGTTGACCACACTTCCAGCTGCCATCCCATACGTCTGTAGCCAATCCAGTGCTGTTTGAGTCTCCCCCTCATTCCGTACGAGGAACACAATGTCATCCGCGTATGCTGTGCATTTGAATGATAAATGCCGTAGGGAGATCCCGGTAAGACGGCGGCGATGGCCTGCGAGGCACGGTTCTAAGGCGATCGCATAAAGGAGGATCGACAAGGGGCAACCCTGTCTCACTGATCTTAAGATCTTAAAATACTCAGTTCTCCCTCCGTTAACCACCATCGCTGATCTGGCGCCGTGCAACAGCCGCATCACAGCATCGGTCAATACTGGCGAGACACCCATCCTGTTCATCACCGCCGCCAGGTACACATGATCCACGCGATCAAAAGCATGATCGAAATCTACTGCAACCATCGCCCCCCGGAGGCGGCATGCAGCCGCGAGGGCGACGACGTCACGATAGTCTCCCAAGGCTGTGTGGATATTTCTGATGCCGTCACTATTAAGGAGGGTCAAGGGGCGATAATCACAAGGCCGTTTGCCACCACGGGGCTTCGGTATCGGTATCATGAGCCCTTTCGTGAATTGAATGTGAACCGGTACTTCTTGCCGCAGAAGCTCATTAAACATACATAGCCACATCGGTGTCATAATGGTCACAAAGGCACGGTAAAATTCCAACGGGAATCCGTCTGGACCTGGGGACTTGTTGCAGGCACCTCGTGTAATCGCTTCCTCCAGCTCTTCACACGTAATTTCAGATAACCCGTCCACTTTCCCGTTCACACTCGTCGCGTCTGCGATCTCTTCCAGGACGTTCCCCAGCTCCCTCTGACCCTCCCCGTCGCTCGCATAGAATCTGCTAAAATGATCCGTGAAAGCCTGTGCTATGCCCCTTTGTGTTGTAAAACGACGGCCATCGCCGAGATCGATCTCATGCATTACATTCCTGCGTCTTCTTCGTCTTTCCTTTATCACATAATACATGTAGGGAACATCGTTAGGCAGGAAGTCCTGCGACCTCGCGCGTATCATCGTACCTGCCATCCTCTGCGTCGCAAGTTGTACCAGCTTCGCCTTAACTCGGTGGACGGCCGTCTGGCGTTCTGGTGTAGGTGGCTGAGCTAACAGTTCCCGGAGAGCTGTAAAGTAAAACTCAGTGGTCGTGCGCTGCCATTGAGAAACCTCCTTCCCGTAACCTATTAACGTCCTCCGTAAAGCTGGCTTCGCGCACTCGATCCACCACTGCAGGACAGAACCGAAAGAATTTTGTCGACGGAGGCAGCCATGCCAGGCGTCCTCCACCACGCGTCGGCATTCTGTGTCTCGCAGGTGGGAGACGCTCATCTTCCAAGTACCCCTCCGTCTCCATACCTGCTGTCTATCAAGGTTAACCGTACAAATATATGCCTCGTGGTCTGTAAACGCTGTAAGCCATATTTCTGCGTCCACCGTCGATATTGCTAACGCCCTTGAAACGTAGACCCGATCCAAACGGCCCGCGGAGTGGCTAGTAAAAAAGTATATCCAAGTTGGTTGCGATACTTCAGGTCCCATGTATCGACTAATTCCATCCCGTTGACCAGCTCCCTAAGTTCTTGGCTAGTAGTATAGTTAGGTTGTTGGTCCTTTCTGTCGAGCACACAATTAAAATCTCCGCCGATTATGCAACCGTCGTATCGTCCCTGGAACAACGATGTAACCTCATGGGCGTAAAAATCTGCTCTGTCCCTTCTCTTATACGAGCCTGACGGTGCGTATATGTTGATCAAACGTATTCCACCTATGGTCACGGCCGTACCACGGGCAGAAGGCAAATACTCTACTTCGTCTGCATGTATCCCTTCCTTTAATAGTATAGCTGTGCCAACGCCTCTCTCGTCACACGGGGAGCAGCAAATGTCGCAACCGTAAAAGTCCGAGGGGGAAGGACCCGAACTTCTTGTAATAGTGCTATGTCTAAATCCGCAGCCTTTATCATGTCGGCCGGCCGGAGTGGCCGAGCGGTTCTAGGCGCTACAGTCTGGAACCGCGCTATCGCTACGGTCGCAGGTTCGAATCCTGCCTCGGGCATGGATGTGTGTGATGTCCTTAGGTGAGTTAGGTTTAAGTAGTTCCAAGTTCTATGGGACTGATGACCTCAGCAGTTAAGTCCCATAGTGCTCAGAGCCATTTGAACCATTTATCATGTCACTGAGCATCTTGATTTTTACCGGAGTCCCAATGCTATTGATGTTAACAGACCCTATCCGATAAGCTTGTTGCATGGCGGTCAACGTAGATAGGGTACCGTACGGTCGCTAATTTTACCGTACGTGGGCTGCTGTCGGACTAACGTCCCCAACCGTCCCCTCATATGGTCTGCTGTTATTCCGTGCAGACTGCCGGTCTTACACCGAGAGAGAGCGTGGGAGCAGTTCCTCCGGCATCATCTGTTCCCCACGAGGGTGGGTCTTCTGACTAGTCCCCGAGTGTCCCATCGTTGTCGTGCGGCGCAGGCGCCGTAGCCTCCTCAGTAGCCTGTTGCCGTCTATCGAGCTCCTTCGCTGTGTCTGGAGCATCGTCAGCGGTAGATCGTGCCGTCGTCCCGCTGGCCACCGTTGCATCCACGCTAGGCAGTTCTTCTGTATCCATGGTCGTCTGTTCTGTACCCATAAACGTCTCAGAAGTGTTTGCTAGATCAGAGTGGTCGTTCTCCACCGTGAGGCGGCGCTTCTTCCAGCGTTTTGGTGATCGCTGTTTACGTTGCCGGGCCTCGGAATCAGAGGTCAGCATGGTCTCCAGTTGTTCGTGGGGGACGTCAGAGTCGTGTGCCGTCGTATTATCGACGTCTCCAAGTGCCTTATCTGAAGGGGCCGCAAGCGGAACCGAAGAGAGGGCGTCCTGTGACTGCTGCAGGCGGTCCAGCGCAACGTCGTCTTTCTGTGGCTCGCCACGATCCGCCGCTGTCTGTGTGTTCTGGTACGCGTCTGTCACGCGGCCAACGTCATCGCGTAATGCGGCGACGTAAGTCATGGGGAGTACAGTCGGATGCGGCGTGAGGGGTGGATCATCCCGTGGCAGCTGTAATAAGCTTCGTTGAGCACACTCAGAACGTATGTGTCCCTCCTTCCCACACCCAGAGCACTTCCTTGGTTGTCCGTCGTAAATGACAATCGCCCTACAACCGGCGATGTACAAGTATGATGGGACGTGTTTTCGGAGTTCGATCCGTATTTGTCTGACGCCATTGAGGACAGGATAAGTCTTGAAACTCGCCCATTTTTCAGCCACGTGGGAAAGGACCGTTCCGTAAGGACGCAGGGCGTCTGTCACCAATTCTTCTGGCACTTCGAATGGAAGCTCAAAGACGCGGATCGTTCGGAGTCCCATGCCGGCGTGTTCAACTGTTACCGCTCCAACATTCCCGTCCGAATGACAGAAACGAAGTCCTTGTCGGTGTCGAAGTAGTAGTTCGTCACATGCCGCTTCATTTATGAGCTTGATATAGACCACGCTGCTGACTATAGGTAAGTGTATTCCAACTAGAACGTCAGGTTAGATTTTCACCTCGTCCCGTAAATAACGTTAGATCTCGTAAGCCTTCGGTCGAGCATATTTGTTAACAAAACTAAATTTCTGTGTCGATCTGCGGAACGACAAGGCCATGATTCGTTCTATGTATACCGCGACACAACGCTACACACGTAACGTAAACACCTCTCGCGCAGACTTGCGGCATGGACGTAAACACCGTCCGATCCGCTGCGCCGCCGAAGGCTGACTGGTCTAAGCTACCCAAGCACGACTCACGCCCTCTCCTCACAGCTTCACTACTGCCAGTACCTCGTCTCCTACCTTCCAAACTGTACAGAAGCTCTCCTACGAACCTTGCAGAACTAGCACTCCTGAAAGAAGGGATATTGCGGAGACATGGCTTAGCCACAGCCTGGGGGGTGTTTCCAGAATGAGTTTTTCACTCTGCAGCGGAGTGTGCGCTGATTTGAAACTTCCTGGCAGATTAAAACTGCCTGCCGGACCGAGACTCGAACTCGGGATCTTTGTTTTTCGCAGTGCAAGTGCTCTACCATCTGAGCTACCCAAGCACGACTAACGTCACCTCCTCACAGCTTCACTACTGCCAGTACCTCGTCTCCTACCTTCCAATCTATACAGAAGCTCTCCTCCGCTGCAGAGTAAAAATCTTATTCTGGAAACATCCGCCAGGCTGTGGCTAAGCCATGTCTCCACAATATCCTTTCTTTGAGGAGTGCTAGTTCTGCAAGCTTCGCAAGAGAGCTTCTGTAAAATTTGGGAGGTAGGAGACGAGGTACTGGCAGAAATGAAGCAGTGAGGACGGGCCTGAGTCGTGTTTGGGTAGCTCAGATGGTAGAGCACTTGCCCGCGAAAGGCAAAGATCCCGATTTTGGGTCTCGATCCGGCACACAGTTTTAATCTGTCAGGAAGTTTCAACTCCTTTATTAATTCTATATGTACATTTAAACACAGAATATAACTCTTTCTTGACTTCTGTTTGGTGCAGCTTTAGTGAAATCTCTCTTAATTCTAATTTAGAACTTAAAACCACATCTGAATCATCTAGCTCCTTCTCCAGCCAGTAATTTGACAAATACAAGGAAAGTATTTTCTCGAATTCTAATACATATCTAATTTTCTTCCTGTAAAACACGTGTCTTATGTATTTAATAGTTAGCTCTGTTCCTTCTTGTAGCTATTCTAGATGAGAGCATCTGGGAATTTTAATTTTGCCTCTTATTTCCTCCATGACACTATTGTTAAAACATTCCATAGATTCCTGGGTGTAAGAGGAATTTCACTATAGAACTTAAAGTTTACAACATTTGCAAACGAGTGCCTATTAAACGTAGTTATTTCGCCAGTTTTAAAATCTGCAAACAGCTGTTCTGTTGTTAGGTGAACAGTGTCCAGTTCGCCACATTTAGGTACAATAAAACTATTGTGTTTAAGACTGTCCAAATGGAAATGGAGGTTTGCAAAAAAAAAAAAAAAAAAAAAAAAAGTGTACCCTCTCATATAGTAACCGTTCTCGATTCTATTGATTTTGGCCAGTGCTTTCCATTCCTGTTTACTGTAAATGTGGATATTTCATATGTTCCAGTTGTAGCCACATTTCTCCATACACTGCGTTTAAAACAATATGTAAACCTTGCTTTCACATTTTCAATAGCTTCTTCCTTAACCAATTTCAGTTTATATTGTTCTTTTATCTTCGTCATTTACTCTAGTTTTCATTTCTTGACTTCGATGTCCTCTTATAATAGTTTTCCTTTTCATAGGCATAACACATTGACTGTACTTACAGGAGAAATTTCTTTAATAGGGAATGGTTTAACTCTGTCTGAGACATTGGTTCTTTTTTTTATAAGACTAGTGGAATAATATTGTTTGTGGAGACCAGGCTTAATTCGGTAGTATCTATATTTGATTGCATTGTGGAGAACAGTGTCCTAGATTGAGAAAAGGATGTTTCTCCTGCTTTATTATAACACTTTTGCGTACGATTTATGTCGTCGTTGTTGGTGTCACTGTTAAGAACCTCCACGTAGTTTACAGGTAGATAATTAAAATTGTATGCAGACAGAACATAGCTTATATTCTTTTCTTGGTCTTGAGTGCCTGAAAGACTGACTTGTACACCAGTCAAATTTTGAGTATTTTATTACTGCACTAGACAAACAGTAGAAAGTTGTTGAACACCACACAGCAGGTGTTCTGTAAGGTAATCGTTAATTAACACCACATGGTAACGATTTGCACACAGTACAGTGGAGCTTAAAATCTCTTGCACCGGGTCAAATAAACGATCCATTCTGCAGTTGTATATTGCAGCCTCCAGTCTGGTAATAGCATGTTCTTTAACCAAGAAAGAGGTAAGAGTTTCTAGTAGTCGCATGTCTGGACACTTTATAATGTATAAGGCGGTTACTGTGTGGCTGGTCCCGGCGGAGGTTGGAGTCCTCCCTCGGGCATCGGTGTGTATGTTTGTCCTTAGGATAATTTAGGTTAAGTGGTGTGTAAGCTTAGGGGCTGATGACCTTAGCAATTAAGTCCCATAATATTTCACACACACACATATAAGGCGGTTACCGATAATTCTGTTTACGCCTGTGCTTTTTATCTGGCATAAAAAATTTCTTATGTATCTTTACTCTACAACTGGATATCGTCAACAATAAACAGTTAATCCTAACTCTCGTATGCTTATCCACAATCACACTGCTGTTGCCTTGTTAGTCTCCTTCCATGCAGAATTCGTGGTTTGATACTACATAGTAGCTGAAAGCGTAGTGACCCCCGCTTCTTACGTACATGAAAGGCTGCAATCCATATGAAGTAATTAGGGACAATTCCGAAACATCCGACATGTCTAGATATGCGTCCGATAATCCTTTTGAAATAATACCTTAAAACAGGAATGTTACTGATGGGGCGAACGGGTGGCGGATTGTGGAGTTCAAAATGGCTCTAAGCACTATGAGACTTAACATCTGAGGTCATGAGTCCCCTAGACTTAGAATTACTTAAACCTAACTAACCTAAGGACATCACACACTTCCATGCCCGACGCAGGATTCGACCCTGCGACCGTAGCAGCAGCGCGGTTCCGTACAATTGTGGAGTTTATGGAACTTAGATCAAAGATGTAAACATACCGTACACGAGAAGGTGCCACCCAGAGGTGGGCTAAAGGCGTGTATAATGCGGCCTCAAAGTTTCTCACAATCGTAGGTGACAAGAGGTGCCTCCAGAAGGACGTTGGCGCAGCTCAACGTATGGTACGCCAGGTAATCTTTCGATCAAAAAGTCACGGGGTACATACTGCACTGCAGCAGCAAGTAACGCTGTCCAGTCATCACAACAAATAGTTCATCTGTGGGGATGGGATAGGCACCCTATCATGCTCACACTATTCAATGGAGTCACTAAGAACGTGGCTATGTGTTTATTTGTAAACAGTTGACGTGTATGTGCGAATGTAGCGGGATAGTTGGATGAACCGCTTGTCATAGTTGTGTGTATATGTGTGTGTGTGTGTGTGTGTGTGTGTGTGTGTGTGTGTGTGTGATTGAGAGAGAGAGAGAGAGAGAGAGAGAGAGAAAGAGAAAGAGAGAATGCCTGATTGCACACTGTGGGTGCATATACTATATATTGTGTACCATGTACACAACTGCATACTATATGTGCTTGTAAATATTGCTTATATATTTGTGTATGTGTGTGGTTTATCTTCATCTGATGTTGTCAGTCCCCATTTCCCATGTATACACATTGCATACAGCAAAGAAATTTAACTAGAAAAAAAATCATTCATTAAATGTAAATACTGTAAATATTGAAATAAATGTAAATACTGTATAGAGGGTGACCCAAAGATCCGTTAACATTTGAGAATTGAATATTTCAGCATGTAGCTTTTTTTTCAGTCTTCTGACTTGTTTGACACAGCCCGCCACGACTTCCTCTCCTGTGTCAACCTTTTCATCTGAAAGTAGCACTTGTAACCTAGCATAAAGGAAGAGACGCAAAAATTGACACTCCTGACTGAATTGACATGAGGTTTTATTGAAACGAAAAGAAAAGTGCACAAGATTACCAACAGATAGCGCTGCATATGATGTAAAAGCAATAACTAGCGTAACAGCTGTTTTTAGCAAAGACGATGTTCTTTGTAGCAAATGCTCAACATGGCAATTATTCGTCAACAATACCTGTAGTCGAGGGACAACGTTGTGAATAGCAGTGTATAATAGTCAGTAGGCATGTAGAGAAACTGTCTTCGGGTGTTGTATTTTTGCATTCCTAATCAGGTCGGACTATCGGGGTGAACTTACTACTTCAGGTAACCTCACAACCAATATTCACACGGATTGAGGTCACAGGACCTTGAAGGACATACATGACAGACGAAGCGGCTCAGCAAGCGATAGTCACCAAGCGATGTGTGCAAGAGATCTACCACATGTGTAACGATATTGTGTGGAGCTTCATCCTGCATAAAAGTCGTACCTTCCGACAGATGTTTATCAGCCGGGCTATGGATGATCTGATCCGTCTCTCACTACAGCTCGTTTTATACACGATTCACAAGCGGCGTCACTGACGTATTGCTGTCCAGCACCGGCTGATGGCCAATTTTTGCATTTGTTGTTGGTTTCAGTAGAACCCTATATCATTTCACGCATATGCGTCAATTTTTACCTCTCTACCCACTTTACTCTGTGAATTACAGCGTCTTCAAATGTTATCAGAGTTTTGGAACACCCTGTATATTGAAACAATTCATAAAGTAAAAATTGTATGGGAAACGCAGTGTACAGGCTCTTCTTAGTTTTTGCTAGTTTTAGTGAAAGTAGTATCTCTGTACCTGATAGTACTAATTTTCAAGAAAAATTTCTGTTTGTATGTCTACGCAATTTTTTAAATTACAAGAAAAAATAATTTATTGCAAAATAACCTTGTAAATATTTTGTAAATAAGACATAAACAAAGAAAATATTATTGTTAGTAAATATACAAAAAACTGTTGAAAAATGAACAAATTACGTCAGTAAATTATAAGTTATTTCCATATCGCCGTTATTATTTACAAAATAACCAAATCTTTTCACTACAGAGTACAATTGACTAGGGTCATGCAGCTGAACTATAGCGAGAAAATATTACTGTTGACAACAAACCTGAACCTCTTCCCCATGATGCTCATACCTTGAATCAAGAGGCTTACATATTTGAGCTAGTTGTAAAGGATGAAAGGGAGGGTGTCGGAGGAGGAGCTCGAATCTTATTGTTCTAGGGGCTTTCCGCCATTTTATTTGCTCCCGTTGGCTGAGACAAATAGGAAGATACGAGGGGTTTCCCACAGTTTTTACGAGGGGCATTCAATAAGTAATGAAACACATTTTTTTCTGAAAGCAGGTTGGTTTCATTAAGGATTCCAATACTCCATATTATTCCCCACTCTTTTGGCTACGAAATAAAATGAGCGTATGCCACTGATGGCTGGGAGTCTCCAGTTGAGACTACATTGAACAATTTGTGTGTCGATGACGATGAAATTGTGACGAGAACAACACTACACCCAGTCTCTGAGCGGAGAAAATCTCCGATCCCACCTGGAATAGGAGCTGGGGCCGCTGCGTGCCAGTCTGACGTGTTGACCACTCGACTAAGGGGGCGTACCTTTCGATTACAAAACCTTGTTTTCCTACATAATATGCGTTCAATCCGACAGCCTAATTCCACCTTACTGGGAGTGCCTATATCCTCGCATGGGACCACGCGACTGGTAGACTTCGGAGCCAACGCCTTGCTGAATCAATAACCTCCCCATCATCCATGTACTGCTTCCTCCAGAGTGCATACTTCATTGAAGTAGACGGATGGGTCACGCGGAGTGTCCGCGCGGTTTGAGACGTCATGTCACGGACTGTGCTGCCCCTGCCGCTGCCGCCGGAGGTTCGAGTCGTCGCTCGGGCAAGGCTGTATGTGTCGTTCTTAGCATAAGTCAGTTTTAGTAGTGTGTAAGACTAGGGACCGATGACCTCAGCAGCTTGGTCCCATAGGAATTCACAAACATTTGAACATTTTTTGTAAACAGATGGAAGTCTGTAGGTGCGAGATCAGGGCTGAAAGGCGCATGAGGAAAAACAGTCCAATGAAGTTTGGTGTTCTCCTCTCGAGTGCGTAGATTTTTTTGAGGCCTTGCGTTGTCTTGGAGAAGGAGAAGCACGCTTGCATTGTTGTGGTGATGAACACGCTGAAGTCGGTCTTTTCAATCCCCTGAGGGTAGCACAACACGCCTCAGAGTTGATCGTTGCGCCATGAGGGAGAATATTAAACAAACTACCCTTCATAGTCCCAGAAGACTGTCGCCATGACTTTGCCGGCTGAGGGTGCGGGCTTTCAACCTTTCTTTTTTTTCAGAGAAGAAGTGGGGGTGTGATTCCACTCCATGGATTGCTCTTTTGTTTCCATTTCGAAGTGATCAACCAATGTCGCTTGTGGCGATGGCAAAAAAAAAGTCATGTTCAGTCTCGTAACGCGCAAGCATTTCCACACAGCTGGTCATTCGTTTCTCTTTACGGTCTTCTGTTAGGCGATCAGGAACCCTGCGGGCACACACTTTTGAGTACCCCAGCTGGTGTGTCAGCACTACCAACAGAGACATCCAGTTGTGCAGCGAGGTATCACCTCGAATGAGAGTGTCCGCCTGTTCCTATACTGCAGGAGTAACAGGTGTGTGCGGCAGCCGGCACTCGGAAGATTGGACATTTTTGCGCGACCCTGCAATGATGACTGATGCCTCACCCAACGAGTCGTTGTACTTTTGTTCACTGCCAGGTCTCCGCGGACATTTCCCACGTGACTATGACTATCTGCGATGCTGTGATTTTCCCAGAAAAGGAACTCAACGACAGGTCTCAGCTTGGAACTCACCTTCGTTGCAGGTTCCATTCCGAATGCTACGTATAGCGGCGCCACCTATCGTAAATTCATGATATTATAGTGGCTGAAGTGGGAATGTTTTACGATATCCCGTAATAAATTCCGCATTTTTTCACCCGAAACCGGTCCAGAAAAAATGTGTTGCATTATTTGTTTAACACCCCTCGTATATCACGTGGCCATTATCAAGTCACGTCGCAACCTTGATTATAAGTAGTCCACTTGATGACCTTTATCAATTCCTGGTGATTTCCAGTAGGTGGAAGGGGGGGGGGGGGGGGAGAGGGAGCGGAGGACTCTGGATGTGGAACATCATACACCGTCTAATCTCATCAGTGATCTTGAGATAAAATGCTATCTGGGCCAAAATTCTCCTAGATATCCTGTTAACTATTACAACATATAGTGGTGTAATTGTCTGGTTCGCTGGAATAGTGCGACACTTGACCACAGAAACTGCTGATGTTGCCGAAGTCTCAGGCATGTTTAGCGTTTGCCATTTTGAAGTAACAGCGTGTACTATTTGAAAATAGCATGATTGCTTCGTCGTAACTATTCTTTCTCATAAAAGAAATTGAAATTTATATCAACACATGCACAAATCATTTTTAAATAACTAGACACAGATAATGAATAATATTATGTTAACAACTAGAGTGATTGGGGGCACATTATGTAAATGCCAAGTGAGGTGTAATTTTAATTACAGGAACTGGCTATCCGAGGTGGAGAAAGCAACAGCTAAAGGGCGAAAACCGTCTCTGCTGTTAGCCATAATGAAAACCTTTTGGCTTCAGTACCTCGGCTGCGGCATTGTTCTCCTGATCGAGGAACTGGTCTTCAGGTAAGCTGTCGCTACTATTGTACGATCACTAATCTCTATTAACTTAACTCTAATGTCTGCGAAATTCTGACAGCAAGAAGATTACTTGAACTGACATAAGCTTCGTTCCACTCATTTTGTACATAACAGTATACAAATGATTTAGATTATATAATCTAGGTCCATACTCTGCAAATATTTATGATATGCATAGTAGCGGATACCTCTCATTGTACCACGTATTAAGTTTCCTTACCGTTTCATTCCCGTATGGAACGAGGTAAAAATCCCTACGGAAATGACTGCTTGCGCTCCAAGTAGTCTAATCTTGTTTTCGCGATTCCTATGAGCGTGACACGCAGTGAGCTGTAGTGTATTCGTAGGTACCTAAATATATATTCTTGAATCTTTGAAAGTAGGCTTTCGCGGGACAGTTGACATGAATCTTCAAGCGTCTGACAATTCAGTTTTTTTTAGAATTTCCTTCTTGTTTCCCCTTTTTTTTGTAGACCTACTGCGTTTTGCGGTATCCAACTAAGGAGCCAAAGTCTGCAGCCTGCTTTTTTTGTTCATCCCTTGTCAGTTCTGCAATTCTATCTTACTTAAATTTACAGCTCTGTCACTCTGTCATAAAATATATGCACTTTTTTGTACGAAAGCTTTCTAGACGACAGTAAAATCTATTGCACAACAAGTGATAGCGGATATTCTTCAAAAATAATGTTAGGTTTTTCAAGTTCGTGTCATCTGAGACACTGGAAGAAATTAGGAAATTCTTACAAATTGGGCAAGTAGTTATGCGTGAAAACACGAAAACAAAATTTAATGAAACTTGTTTAGTAGCACGGCACCGAACGCAAAGATAAAAATTGGGAACGTACCAAACGAGGCACAAATGGTAAAACAGAAAAGTGAGATACTTTGAGTAAAAACTGAAATTAGAGAAGCATATAAACTGAAAGATAAATGTAATAGGACGGATTTTAATATTCATGTGGTGCTAGGCAACCTCTGATCTCGAGTACAATTTACATTACTGTCGGGCGAGACATAAACTAAAATAAATGTGGTGAAAGGCGTAATTTATTATAGGCACACAAGATAATTTTTAATTTAAACGCGAATTTTGACTGATATACAACAAAGTGCATAAATTGTTGGGCAGGCTTGTAAATTCAACCGAGGTAGAGTTGACAAGAGATGAGATATAAAAGTAATCTAGATGGACAACACAATCTCTTATACAATTTATGTGTGCAGCAGAATTCTCTGATTTCTGCCTAAGACACTATTCTATCCACTGTTTCCGCACAGTTATCACAGTCGTAGCAGCATGCGTTGTGTGATTGAAGTCTCACGGTACGGCAAAGTCATTTCCAAGAGAACGCTCATTCCGTTCTGTCGAACTCACTCACATGCAGATGTCGCACCCTTCGACATTTAGTGGGAATCTGGGACTTATTTTCACATTTCCGTATTGTTCAACAACACTCCATTAAATGAAATTACGAACATTGGCCCATCAGGTCACTTAAGAAAGGATGCTAATCGGCCTACGTGTACGTGATCTCTCTCTCCAATCGCACGTTTGTTGTTCTGCACATCCTCCAAGTTTGGATACATGTGAACTATACTTTCTGCATGGTGCAATATTCACAAGAGTTATTGTAGATCCTACAACTCCATCATGCTATTAGTCTGTGACACTCAAATATTTACGTCAATTATAGACTAAAAAAACCCATAGTGCTATTTATCTGTTGAATGATACATTATTATCAAAATTATTGTTGGACAACTACACGAAATCCACAGTTATGATACGATGTTAGGAAGCTCATTTTTGGTAATATTTGTCCACTTGTTACACGAAAAGAGCAAAGTTCCGCCTTCTGGCCCAGATGGACCAATTGGGACCAACCCACCACCGAATCATGCTCTACCAGTGGCGTCACTTGGATGCGATATGGAGGGGCACGGGATAAGCACACTACTCTCCCAATTGTTGTAGGCTTTCTTGACCTTGGAGCCGCTACTTCTCAGTCAATTAGCTTCCTAATTAACCTCACAGGGCTGAGAGCATGCAGTTTCAGTTCTCCCACCAAGGAAAAGTTCTTGGAAATACCTGGAATCGAACCTGGTTCCTTCACACAGTAGTCAGATAAGCCACCTATACCTTTTATTTATTTTATTTTTATTTTTATTTTATTTATTTATTTATTTGAGAAAGTGTAGGAACACTTTCCCCCAAAAATATGCCTCCTGCCCAGTTTGCCTAAACAAATTGTTCAAGTTTAATGAACCAGCTTTACCTATCACTGAGCTGCGGAGGTGAAAAGATGCACTCAACGTCTACTATAAATGAAAGAAAGAGGCATTATAACTCGCATCCCGAAACGAATAAACGACAGCTTTCATAGTTATTATAGCGTGAACAGTACCAATCAGCCCCTAATGCTAATTATGTATGTTAACTTCTTGTTTCAATGCTTTTATAAATCAAATTCTTAGGCATTTAATCACATAAATTTCGTTTCTCAGAAATTTCTTTGCAGTATAGAGGATGTTTGTACGCAATAACCAAGTTTCACAAGTTATATATTTAAATACAATCTTTTGCGACTATAAGGAAATCTAATTAAGACCAAAAGCGTTACGCTTTCTTTTAAATCATCCTCAGTGATCAGGATTTTTGTTTCTTAGACCATTCTTCATGTTCTTCTACATATATGTGGTAAATTTTACCACACAGCGATTTCACTAACACTAAATATATTCACGTTTTCGTATTTTGAATAACCACTGCCATCTGGCTATTTTGTGCACTTTGTTAGTGCACCTATATAACGCCTTCGACTGCGGGGAAAAGAGGCCGAAAAGAAGAGGGGACAACATATAGCCAAGGTTTTGTTTTTTTTTTTTTTTTTTTTTTTTTTTTTTTTTTTTTTTTTTTTTTACTGATATACCTGTTTTCCAATACAACATTGCTATTATGTAACATTTTCTTTTTATCCTCTAAACACGCAAGAACCCAGGACTATATATATATATAAATGACCTATATATATATATATATATATATATATAAATGACCTATATATATAAATGACCTAGTAGATAGTGTCGGAAGTCCCATGCGGCTTTCCGCGGATGATGATGTAGTATACAGAGAAGTTGCAGCATTAGAAAATTGTAGCGAAATGCAGGAAGATCTGCAGCGGATAGGCACTTGGTGCAGGGAGTGGCAACTGACCCTTAACATAGACAAATGTAATGTATTGCGAATACATAGAAAGAAGGATCCTTTATTGTATGATTATATGATAGCGGAACAAACACTGGTAGCAGTTACTTCTGTAAAATATCTGGGAGTATGCGTGCGGAACGATTTGAAGTGGAATGATCATATAAAATTAATTGTTGGTAAGGCGGGTACCAGGTTGAGATTCATTGGGAGAGTCCTTAGAAAATGTAGCCCATCAACAAAGGAGGTGGCTTACAAAACACTCGTTCGACCTATACTTGAGTATTGCTCATCAGTGTGGGATCCGTACCAGATCGGGTTGACGGAGGAGATAAAGAAGATCCAAAGAAGAGCGGCGCGTTTCGTCACAGGGTTATTTGGTAACCGTGATAGCGTTACGGAGATGTTTAACGAACTCAAGTGGCAGACTCTGCAAGAGAGGCGCTCTGCATCGCGGTGTAGCTTGCTCGCCAGGTTTCGAGAGGGTGCGTTTCTGGATGAGGTATCGAATATATTGCTTCCCCCTACTTATACCTCCCGAGGAGATCACGAATGTAAAATTAGAGAGATTAGAGCGCGCACGGAGGCTTTCAGACAGTCGTTCTTCCCGCGAACCATACGCGACTGGAACAGGAAAGGGAGGTAATGACAGTGGCACGTAAAGTGCCCTCCGCCACACACCGTTGGGTGGCTTGCGGAGTATAAATGTAGATGTAGATGTAGATGTAGACTACACCACCATGGTCTGTTTCTCAAGTTGCCGACAGTGAAAATACCAGTTTTTTCTTCCTTTCTTTCAATTATACTCTGGTCAAAACTACACTCCTGGAAATGGAAAAAAGAACACATTGACACCGGTGTGTCAGACCCACCATACTTGCTCCGGACACTGCGAGAGGGCTGTACAAGCAATGATCACACGCACGGCACAGCGGACACACCAGGAACCGCAGTGTTGGCCGTCGAATGGCGCTAGCTGCGCAGCATTTGTGCACCGCCGCCGTCAGTGTCAGCCAGTTTGCCGTGGCATACGGAGCTCCATCGCAGTCTTTAACACTGGTAGCATGCCGCGACAGCGTGGACGTGAACCGTATGTGCAGTTGACGGACTTTGAGCGAGGGCGTATAGTGGGCATGCGGGAGGCCGGGTGGACGTACCGCCGAATTGCTCAACACGTGGGGCGTGAGGTCTCCACAGTACATCGATGTTGTCGCCAGTGGTCGGCGGAAGGTGCACGTGCCCGTCGACCTGGGACCGGACCGCAGCGACGCACGGATGCTCGCCAAGACCGTAGGATCCTACGCAGTGCCGTAGGGGACTGCACCGCCACTTCCCAGCAAATTAGGGACACTGTTGCTCCTGGGGTATCGGCGAGGACCATTCGCAACCGTCTCCATGAAGCTGGGCTACGGTCCCGCACACCGTTAGGCCGTCTTCCGCTCACGCCCCAACATCGTGCAGCCCGCCTCCAGTGGTGTCGCGACAGGCGTGAATGGAGGGACGAATGGAGACGTGTCGTCTTCAGCGATGAGAGTCGCTTCTGCCTTGGTGCCAATGATGGTCGTATGCGTGTTTGGCGCCGTGCAGGTGAGCGCCACAATCAGGACTGCATACGACCGAGGCACACAGGGCCAACACCCGGCATCATGGTGTGGGGAGCGATCTCCTACACTGGCCGTACACCACTGGTGATCGTCGAGGGGACACTGAATAGTGCACGGTACATCCAAACCGTCATCGAACCCATCGTTCTACCATTCCTAGACCGGCAAGGGAACTTGCTGTTCCAACAGGACAATGCACGTCCGCATGTATCCCGTGCCATCCAATGTGCTCTAAAAGGTGTAAGTCAACTACCCTGGCCAGCAAGATTTCCGGATCTGTCCCCCATTGAGCATGTTTGGGACTGAATGAAGCGTCGTCTCACGCGGTCTGCACGTCCAGCACGAACGCTGGTCCAACTGAGGCGCCAGGTGGAAATGGCATGGCAAGCCGTTCCACAGGACTACATCCAGCATCTCTACGATCGTCTCCATGGGAGAATGGCAGCCTGCATTGCTGCGAAAGGTGGATATACACTGTACTAGTGCCGACATTGTGCATGCTCTGTTGCCTGTGTCTATGTGCCTGTGGTTCTGTCAGTGTGATCATGTGATGTATCTGACCCCAGGAATGTGTCAATAAAGTTTCCCCTTCCTGGGACAATGAATTCACGGTGTTCTTATTTCAATTTCCAGGAGTGTATTAGGGACGCCGGCCGGTGTGGCCGAGCGGTTCTAGGCGCTTCAGTCTGGAACCGCGCGACCACTACGGTAGCAGGTTCGAATCCTGCCTTGGGCATGGATGTGTGTGATGTCCTTAGGTTAGTTAGGTTTAAGTAGTTCTAAGTTCTAGGAGACTGATGACCTCATATGTTAAGTCCCGTAGTGATCAGAGCCATTTGAACCTATTAGGAGCTCGGGAGAGATATCATCTAGTATGGAAAGATAAGGGTTTAAATTGCTCTAACATTACACATAACACGCTATACTTTCTTGTGACCTCTGATGCGGTGTACAGTTCCCGAGAACTGCAATCGTTATCTTGCCCCTATGGGGCATGGATTCAGTCGAACTATCGGTGAGTTTCTGTGGTATATTTTCCCATTGCTGAAGATAGTTCCAGGTTACGCTGGCCGAACTAAGATCCTTCTTCCAAGCGAATATCAGAAATATTCAGCAGAAGTAATATCATGTCAGCACTTTTCAAGTAAAATTCTCTCTTTTTAGCTGATCATCCACCAACTGACCATTATGAGTGACGTGTTGTACGTGGTAACATACGTACAGCAACTGAAAGTCCCAGTTCATAGTCAACTAGTATTTGCAGAATGAGATTTTCACTCTGCAGCGGAGTGTGCGCTGATATGAAACTCCCTGGCAGATTAGATTAAAACTGCGTGCCGGACCGAGTCTCGAAATCGGGACCTTTGCCTTTTGCGGGCGAGTGCTCTACCAACTGAGCTACCCAAGCACGAATCATGCCTCGTCCTCACAGCTTTACTTCTGCCAGTACCTCGCCTCCTACCTTCCAAACTTTACAGAAGCTCTCCTGCAAACCCTTTCTTTCAGGAGTGCTAGTTCTGCAGGGTTCGCAGGAGAGCTTCTGTAAAGTTTGGAAGGTAGGGGGGCGAGGTACTGGCAGAAGTAAAGCTGTGAGGACGGGGCGTGAGCCGTGCTTGGGTAGCTCAGTTGGTAGAGCACTTGCCCGCGAAAGGCAAAGGTCCCGAGTTCGAGTCTCGGTCCGGCACACAGTTTTAATCTGCCAGGAAGTTTCAACTAGTATTTATTTTCATTCCACGTAAAAATGCAAAACTACAAAGAAACTTGTTCAGCATTGACTTAGTGGGCCAATTGGACTTAAACACTAATCAACGGCTGATAAACAATAAAGAGTATTGAGTCTCTGTCCGTGAAAGCACTTGAATGATTATAAGCTCCTCAGAAGGACTCACGCTGACGAGAGTCGCTGCACTAATTTACGATAGGCATAATAAGTCTTATGTGCAGTTAGCACTGGCCCTGTTCAGCAAGTGTGGCAAATTCAAAGCTTTTTGGGCAGTACAGTGATGGCAGCAGCTGAACACAGTTCACAGTCGAAGTTCCACACAGGGATACCAGTCTCGAAGTAATGAATCCATAGAAGGCTAAGTAGGAGGAGCTGAAGTTCCTTGGGCGAAAGCCGGCTGCGCGTAGTGGCAGCACTGCGGTACCCTCCAGATTGAGGTGCTGCTGGCACAGTGTGGTGTAGATCATGGTGGTCGTTCTGCTTTGTAACTGCGTTTAGTGGCTCAGCAAACTGAACTGACGGTGAGCGGCCAGATGGCGTCCTAAATATATGCCCGGAGAAGTGATATCTGCTCATTGCTTCGATGGCACGTGATTTGCACAAACAGAGCACGCCTTCCCTTCCGCGTCCACACATGTCCCTCATGCAGAGGCCTAGGCTCAGTAAAGGCTGGTGACGGTGCTGATGACCTCACACAGCGGTGGTTGCAGGCAAGCGCATGGCGCGAAGTACCTGATGCTTCCCTAATGAGTCTCTGATCGATGAATCATAACAGCGGCCGGTATCCAGCCCAGAGAGTTCCCTCGTTTTACGTAGGAAGTCTTTGAAGGCAGCCAGAACTGGAGACTGCAAAGAGATGTCCGTAGAAGGACGAGCCATCCCCGATGCTGATTCGGAGACACTATGTCTTTGGATTCTCTGGTGGGTAGCAAGTGATGAAGCAAGAGAACATACATGGTCCTGCACTGCTGCTGAGGTGGAAGGTCTCGATACAACACTCAAAGAACATGCCACCCAACAACAGACCTGCAGAGTGGAGGAAATAGTACCATAACTGAATCATCCCTTTGTGATTGTGTTGCAACAACACTGCTTAACACAGAAACTGATAAGCTGACTGTATTGTCAGTGGATAGTGGACAAATGCCACCATCGGCTGTTATGAATGCAGAAACGGTGCATGTGTGTTCATGAGGAACAGGAAGCAAAACAGAAAAGGAATCAGCCTATGGATGAAAGAATTGGTCCAAAAGAGGACTGAGTGCCAGAAATATCACAAGAACTCCTTGCAGTGGGAGTCTGAAATTTCTTTTTACCCAGAGCGTGTCTTGTAATATGAAAGCACCTTGAAATGAATGATGGCAAGCATGTTGTTCTCGAAGGGTGTATGTTGGCTCCGTGGTAGTTGAAGCACTGCGGCTTTCTAGTGCATAAGGAGAGAGACGACTGACGACACAGAAATGGACCTCGTGGGTGAGCAGTAAAAATTTGGGGAGAAGACAAGACCTGCTGGGAGTCTTGTGTTGCGGAAGACCACGTGTAAATTTTATTGTGCGTAGGAGTACCAAACACTAACATGGAGTCCTGTTGTGTCATGGAAGACGACTTGGAATTTTTATTGTGGCTATGAACACTGATGACTGGCAGGGAGACCTGCTGCATCGTGGAAGAAGTCTTTAGGTGTTTAATGTGGGTATCAGCACTGAGGACTGGCGAGGAGTCCAGTTGCGTCGTGTAAGATGCGTTGGAAATTGTACCGTGTGCTTGGACACAAAATTTGTCACGCAAAGCTTAATAGGCATTGAATTGGGATTTCCACTGGAGATAAGGTAAGGTACGAGGATCTATACCACGGTTAACACGTGAAGAACTTGGTAGGTGTGAAATCCAGAGTGGGCTAAGAGAAAAGCTCGTTGTCGTGTGTCACTTAAAACTGTGGAGGCCACGAAGTGTTGCTCCGACCTTGTGACAAAGGCATGACGTGGCTCCATTTTCTTCATCCAAGTCCCGAAACGATAGAGGCAGTGTCATCCCTGCCTGGACCAACGTCTGCAGCAGGATCTCCTGGTGGTGCCGAAGTTGTCGGAGAGCCTAGTGTAGGTCAGCGACTGGGCGACCCCCACTTAGCAGGAGAATTTTCTGTTCCAGCTGAAATCGCTGTAAGTCGTGTAGTAGCTGTATCAACTCATCTTGCTTCTCTGTTGCTGTGCTGGAACGGGAAAAGTTTCTTTATACGCTTGAATTTATGCGCCGAAATAGCTCTAGACTTCGAACAATGTTTATGGATGCACTGACAACGCTGGGAGTGTAAACGATAGGTCAATTGATATCGTCGCCGTTGAGAAAAGGGACGAAACATGGGAACCAGCTATACTAGACGTCGACTGGTGGGACAAAACTTGAAAATTTGTACCCTCATCGCCAGCACTGGTGGGATGAAATACTTTAAACTGTCAGCAGTTGGTATGTTCCGTGCAGCTGCAGGCACAAGAAAAACACAGTCCAAGTAAACAATGTAGAATACGTTCATGAGAAAATACTTGAAGTAAAATCTCCTCCTTGGAGAAGATTTTGTCCGTTGGACCAGTGTCAGACAAGTTGTAACGGAAAGTAAAACCCAGTTCACCCAAATTTTGGAAGTTACCTGGGTTTAGGGGTGTAGTACATACGCGTATAACTGAATTTAACTAAAAAGAACACCACGTCGGCAAAATTGATGTGCCCTACGTGGTAGCACACATTCAACCGTTTGTAACAGGTCGTAGGCAATTGGCATTTACTTTCATTCCACACAAAAATGGAAAACTACAAACAAACTTGTTCAGCACTGACTACATGTGCCAATTGGACTTCACCACTATTTAATGACTGATAAACAATAACGATTTTTGAGTCTCAGTCCATGAAAGCACTTGAAAGATTGTAAGTTCCACAGAAGGGCTCACGATGGCAGGAGTCACTGAACTAGTGACTAGGGATAACAAGTCTTGCGTTCAGTTAGTACTGACCCTATTTAGGAAATGTGACAAACTCGAAGTCCATTTGGGAGTGTAGTAACGGCTACTGCTTAACACGGTTGAGAATGTAAGTTCAACACAAGAAAACCAGTCTTTGAGCACCAAATCCACTGTAGGTCAAGTGGAAGGAGGCGAAGTTCCCTGGACAATGGCTGGCTGTTCAAGGTGGCTGCACTGCGGTACACTCCACATCGGGCTGCTGCCGGAACGACATGGTATAGGTCATGGGAGTCACTCTGCTTCAGGACTGCTTGCCGTGGATCGACTGGCAGGGAACAGCCAGACGCTGTCCTAAACGCATGCCCAGCGGAGGGGTATCTACTCGATGCTTGGATGGCAGGTAATTCACTCAAGCAAAGCAGTGCTTCTGATTACGGCACTGTTGCCCCGGATGCACTCGCCACTGGCCTCGAGGCTGGCACCCCTCATAGCGAAGGCAGTGCCCCATGTCCCCATGCTGTCAGCTGGAATTCCACTTCGGAACAGACTAGCGTCTTTTGGACCCAGTCCAGCTTGTAATGGTTGGTACGCCATGTCTGCCAATTGTTGATATCCGGGTCTCCCAATGGAGTGTATGCTGCGGAGCCGAAGCACAGGCAACTTGCAAACCATCCCAGTTATGTAGGTAGTTGTGGTTGCAGGAGATGACCTGGATACATCAATAAGGACGAGCACTGATGCCCAGAAAAGAAAAGCATTCATCAGAAAATGTTTGTTTCAGGTGTAAATGAGTAGGTTGTCGACCTCAACAGTAATCGTGCGTGTACACGTAGTAAAATTCGGCTCCATTCCGTCTGCCTCCATCAACAGATTTTCTTCACATAGTACCTTCTGCTACTACAATGTCGCGTTATTAATGGAACATACACTTTGCGCCTATGAGCGAAGAGGCGGCTTTCACAAGATGTCTGGGAACAGTCAATGCTGATGCTGCTGGTTCAGTGTGTTCCTGTAGCTGAGTTCCATTCTGAATACAAACCTGCCAGGCTTTCAGGAAGGTGTATCGTTATTCAGGGTGATAGTTTATCATGCTCGAGCTTGTTTAGGGGCCCAAACTCATCCGAAAACAAGACCACAGTCGTGAAATTTCACTTTGGTACACTTTAATGGCAAATTCTGTCAGCCACAGTGATGAACCACTTTCTCTCCTGCCAAATGTTCGCCAAGCAAACGTTTTCATTCAGGCAGGTTGCTGAAAATATTCCTCACATCGACATTCAGTGGCCCGTAGATTTCTGGCACCTGAGCAATGAGGTGTCTAATTGAAGACTCAACCAGCGCCCAGTAGCTTTATATCCACACCATGTTGTTCCAGACAGTATATTCTCCCACGGATGTATCAGCAGTATTCATTAGGTCAGTGTACAAGAAAGAACACGTATCATGTAGGACGGAAGGCAAATAATTTGTTTAATAGAATTAAAAATCAAGCTTTTATTGTGTATTACAGCATTTAATGTTTAATAAGTCATGAACAGTTTGGGATACCAAAAAAAAATTTCAGTAAATAACAATATGAATTGTACTGGACAGGTAATACTCGTAAGTTCACAAGAAAGCTCTTCGACGTAGTGCAGTTTAGTAACCATCTCGTCAGGACGTGGTTCGTTATAGACAATTGCGTACAATTAGCCATCCATAGCAGATAATGGATCAATACATTATTTTTGTAATGTATTTCGTTACAGTGTACAGTCACTCTATTTTCACAGCAATAATCGGTGTATTTCAGTAACAGAACATCTTCTGATTGATAGCAGTTGCAAGTTGACCAGATTCCAGTGCTGTGCTCAGCATTCATTAGTCACTAAGTCGTATTCATGACTTACGAACGCTGAGTGGAGCACCTAAAACTGATTGGCTGCTCTGGAGCTACTACTGATACGAAAATATTGTGGAATATACATATAATGACCATACAGCTTTCGCATGTCTTCCCATCTGGGGGTATTTCAAGCTTTCAGAAACATTGTTTGTATCCTTAATCACTGCATATTTTAAATTATAGGTTTAATTTCAGCGACTTTCACGACTGTTGCTGATGAAACTGTACAAAATTCCAATTAATGGAGGAAATTTTCAACTTCTAAATTTGATTATCAAGAAGGCGAGAGAGATTTGGTGGCACGCAGTTCCTGATTAGCAGACCACTCTACATTGTTTTGTGTTTAATCCCACATCTAGTCACCAAGTCTTTCGGTGTGAAGATATTTGACTATGGTATTGATCTGTTCGTCGAACTGAGATATTAAATTTTCTTCTCCTTTGGTGCTACGCGAGATGAATGAACACTTTATTGTTACTGGATTTTATCCTTTCTCTTTCCTCTTACTGACAACTCCATAAACTTCATTTCATGCTCAGGAATCGAAATCCTCGGCATCAGTAGTTGCATTTAAGGTACCAATGTGCAGGAAGAAAAATACGTCCACTCTTGGACGACCAAACGATACTCTTGGGGTCTCTCAGTAATCAGTACCATGCAGATTTTCTATGGCCATCTTTAATTTCTCAATTGACAGACCCAGTCCATACTTTGCCACGTCAGTTGGCCTTGGAAAAAATGCATCTTCGGCCTCGGGTCGCACTATTTAATCCTAGTTAGTAAGTCATGTAATATGCAACTCAACAGGGTCGGTATGAGCAAGGAAAATAAGTAATTGGGCTCTTAGAGTGTCATAGCGTGGTTCAGCAATAAACTTTATTTAGATCGTATTTGTGTTGTGTGCAGGGTAGCGCAACCCATCATGCTTGGGCAGATCGTGGAACACTTCACGCAGGGCAGCAGCATGACGTCTGGAGAGGCGTGTGCGTATGCAGCGGCGCTATGCATCATCGTTTTCGTCAAGAATTGCTTCTACCACCACTACATGATGCTGGCGCAGCTGGTCGGCATGCGCATCCGCGTTGCCTGCTGCTCCCTGCTCTACCGCAAGGTAAGCTCCTTGCACCATCAACTGCTAGACTCTAAAGGGATTCATTGTAGGAGATATTATTGAAATCCTTGTCTTTAGATTTAGTTTTAGATATATCTGCAATATTGTGGTTGAGACTCGTCCCAGTGACAAATATGAGTAGTGAGCAAAAAGCGAGCTGACATCAGAGCTCGTACAATCGGATTGTCATCAGCGCATGTCATGCAATCTGATATGAAACTGGGAGGACGAAGAGGGATTAACTCCAGTGCAACGTCAAACTAAGTATTAATGTCTTCAATTTCCTAATTCCAAATTAAATTTTGAATAGATCCTGTCATATTTTCTCTCTTTTTCATCATATCCAAATAGCTGTTATCTTGCATTTCAGTACACTTCTTAGTAATAATAATAATAACAGAACAACAATAACAACAGTAGTATACGTATTAATAATAATATTAATAATAATAATTGATGTTCGTCCAAAAGCTCTACAACAAAAAAAACCATGTCAAGACAGACAAAAATTCGGCACTATAACACAGTTATGAAACCAAGAGTCATCTACACAAGCAAAACATCGCCAGTGAACAAAAAAAGCGAACTTGAAGATATAAAAAAAAGAGAGGAATATCATTAGGAGAATTTTAGGAGCAAGACATATCCAAGCCGATTGCAGGCTGCACTCATTCAAAATAACAGAAAATACTTCAAACATCGAAATTGATGTTACGAAAAGGCGAATGGAATTTACAAGATAAGAGATTGACAAAAAGGATAACAGACTATGGAACATTACTTAAGAACTCAATACCTTGGCTGAATGAAATTCGGAAGGACTTCAAAAACGCAAAAACATAACAGCAACCGTCATTTTAGACAGAAACACGTTCAGACACGAAGTAGAAAAATAGGAAGTTGCATCAGAGCACCGGAAACAAAAACAGGACAGACCAAAGTGCTCGGAAGAACGTAAACAAACCTTCTTGGAAAAAATGAAAGCCTACTGGCACAACAAGAAGAACCTAAAGAAAAGTTGATTGGTTTACTTGCTTAACGTCTTCCACTGACTGGAAGAATTTATTAATAATAGTAATAATAATAATGATGAAAACAAGAATAATAATAATATTTATTCATCCTTTTATCATTTTTACAATGGTACAGGCAAGTCACTTTCAAACAGTGTATACAGTCTATAACACCGACATGATATACTACCCCTCGAAAGGCAAAGGTCCCGAGTTCGAGCCTCGGTAGGGCACACAGTTTTAATCTGCCAGGAAGTTTCATATCAGCGCACACTCCACTGCAGAGTGAAAATCTCATTCTGGAAACATTCCCTCGGCTGTCGCTAAGCCATGACTCCGCAGTATCCTTTCTTTCAGGAGTGCTAGTTCTGCAAGATTCGCAGGAGAGTGTTTCTGTAAAGTTTGGAAGGTAGGAGACGAGATGCTGGCAGAAGTAAATCTGTGAGGACCGGGCGTGAGTCGTGCTTCGGTAGCTCAGAAGGTAGAGCACTTGCCTGCGAAAGGCAAAGGTCCCAAGTTCGAGTCTCGGTCGGACACACAGTTTAAATCTGCCAGGAAGTTGCATATCAGCGCACACTCCGCTGCAGAGTGAAAATCTCATTCTGGAAACATCCCCCAGGCTGTGGCTAAGCCTTGTCTCCGCAGTATCCTTTCTTTCAGGAGTGCTAGTTCTGCAAGGTTCGCAGCAGAGCTTCTGTAAAGTTTGGAAGGTAGGAGACGAGATACTGGCAGAAGTAAAGCTGTGAGGAGCGGCCGTGAGTCGTGCTTCGGTAGCTCAGATGGTAGAGCACTTGCCCGCGAAAGGCAAAGGTCCCGAGTTCGAGTCTCCGTCGGGCACACAGTTTTAATCTGCCAGGAAGTTTCATATCAGCGCACACTCCGCTGCAGAGTGAAAATCTCATTCTGGGCAGTATAAATCATGTTGAGAAATAAAACCGCCTCAGCTATAAAATTCTTTTATTCTTAGCCTATACCGGTTTCACGACATTTTAAGTAGCATTTTCAGCTGTATGCAAGTGGGGAAACCATTATGTAAAAAAATAAATAATCCAAAACCTAAGATGAAACCGTAATGAAAATTGTACTCACTGTAGTCAAGTCATGATACACACAACAGATTATTCCTGACCGCAACGTTCATAGTCCGTCCCATGCAACAACGGGTATGTCTTGCAAGCAATAATATAGGGTGGATAACGCTCCCTTAAAACCTGTTGAGAAGGATAAAGAACGATAAAGAGAAATTCTACGTAATGCCCCAATGGATAAGAAGGGGATGTAGGAGGCGCACCGAACGTCAACATGTAGAACTGAACACCCACGACATGTAGATGACAGTCCACTGGCTATACATTTTTGCCGCCATAACAGCTGCATGTCAAGGAAAATGGACTGCAGTGTAAGGGGTTCCTATTAAAACGTAAAATAAAAATGATACTATAACAAGGTGAAACGGTTTTATTTCTCAGCATCAGCAAGCAGTGTTAGGATACGCTATAGTTATAAACATACTGCTCTTGTGATACTTGCAAAACTTACTTACAACTCACAGACACATATTTATAGATGTTTATCTAACACATCATTGGTAATGAGACGAAAAAAATCCTTAATATACGGTGATATGATAATATACCTTGTGCTACACATTTTATACTGATTCCCAGATTATGTATCTACGTTGTGAGAGGACCTGAAATTTGACGTGGGATGTCCTGTGGATCCACACTCTTCTTTGTATTCATTACTGACTTGACACCAGCGGTAGCTGAAGCAACTTAAGCTCCTTTTTTGCGAAAGGTAAAGCATATTCAAGTCAGAAATCGTATTATTTAGAGAATGTTGTTATAAAACCCATACCTTCTGCCACTGCTGCAGTAATATATATCATTTTTTGATTAAATTTTGGGTTGTAGTCCATTCTCTAGCGTTAGTAGCATTATGTTATAGCGCATACTAATATAAACGTAATGTCTTTGCCACTAACACTAGACAGTGAGCCAAAAACAGAAACCTACGTTGCAAAAATAATAAATATTAGCGTAAGATTACCACATCCTTCGAGACCTCAGGATGTCACCTCACATTTTTATTAATGTATAGATCATTAAAATTCTTTGTATGTAAATGAATACCTAAATTTCCCCCTGAAAAAAGAGTCCCTTTGATGCAGCTGTTTGATTATAAAAGTGTTATAAAGAAAAAAATTGTTCTGACGTACAAGTGAAAGGTGCATGTTTTGCTGCTTTGTTGCTATCAACCCCTACCATCTGTTAATATGATTACGGCGTGCCACGCGGATGAACACACCTGAGGGTAGCAACGCCAACTTAGACATGGGTCGGACAGTAGCAGTGAAGGGTTCCACAATGGATGACGTGGGAGTACGTGCAAAAACAGTGATAAAATTAACATTTCGGACAGAATATCGAGGGTGCAAGAAAGACGTAAGTTCTGCAAGTAAAATAATGAAAGAATCATATTCGACGAAGTGTTGGGCATGATTAAACAATGTGCTACAATCAGTATTAGCTTTATGTATTAGTAGTTGGTGTTGAAAAACTAGTGAAAAATAATAATTTACATCTCAAAACGAATAATTGTGGATTACTTCTTTCATTTAATAATTTACCCAGAAAACGTCACCACACAAGGAATGATACACCGAACTACTGCTCGCCGCCATCTTGAAGGTAAAACAGGACACATTATTGGCAGGGTCTAGAAACCATCTCTTCAAGTGTACAAGACGAATCAGAACACGCTTTTGACGTAAACAGTGTGGTAGTCAGTGCTGAAGTGTAAATATAGCATGCTTTCACTAACATTTCCTTTGAAGTCATATTAGATCATACAAAACTGAAACATTTTCGTAAATAAAAATTTACAGGGGCATGAACATTAATAGAAATAATTAATAGTATACATGCCTCTCCGCGCGATCTAACTATACAGAAGTTGCATTACATTAATTAAATACCGGTGAAAAGTGTGCTTTATCGTTGCAATTATGTTTCATCGAGTACACACAGTAAATCAATAGAAATAAGCAACTCTTGATCGACAGGTGACATAGTCAATATAATACACAGAACATCCACTTAATTCTGTTCTCAGACCTGTTCTCTTTTTTGTCATTATTAAAATTTGTAAAATGAAGTTAATTCTTGTTCGGTGTTATTGTAATTGTTATAATTTTTTTCAGTGCCATTTTCTTTCCGTTATTCATGGTTCCGTTTATGTTATTCTGCTTTGCGCTTATTTTATTTCGATTTCTGTGTATTATGTGGAATATTCTATGACGTGTCATTGACATAGATACCAAGCTGAATAAAAATTAAATAAGTACAAATAAATGAAATAACCCTGACTTTAGGATAAAACTGCTAGCAGGCATTCTTTGGGTAATAGCTGAGATATGCATCTGCACCGGTGTTATGTTCGTAGTTAGTCGATCGTTAGTGGCATGTAACTCTACCGTAAGGCCTGGTTCGAAAAGCCGTTTCCGTTTACAGGTCTCTGTGACATTCATCTGTCTGCTGAAGCATTGATCTCATTGCTGTACTGGAACCTCTGTGCGAATGCTAACAACAGATCCACTTTCACAAAAGTATGGGTTGTTGAAAGTCCAGTAGTCTGTGATGTTTCTTGGGTCTCTATGAGACCGCAAGTGACAATAAGAAATTCTCACACGATGTATCGACAGCTGGGTCGGATCTGACATAAGAAACGATTCCTATATCCAAACAGACAAATCCAAAAATTTCAAGGAGAGGCTCCCGGGCAGTTGGCTGACTGTAAGTCGTGACTGCCTTAGCCACCGAAACTAACATTATTATTTACAGTATCAATACTTTACAATGCAGGCTAGATTAGAGTCGTATTGCTAATAAATAAATAAATAAATAATGAATATGTGTCCATCCGATCAGAATCTCGTATGCTTTGCGAAGAACTGGCAATACATTTGCCTCAGTGAATAAAGTACTCACGACACTGGGATGTGGTATGTAACACGATGCAGAAATCTTGCCCTTCGTGCTCGGGTCACAAGGAAGCCATAAGCGTATAAGGCAAAAGAAAACAAAAAGAAAATGCTCAGTCTCAAGGTAAGCAACGTGTTGACGAGGCGAGTAGGTATCGATGAGAGATAAGCATGTAGCCTCCAAGACTCATAATTATAAAATGATACGCTGGCTTCATGTCACACGATCAGAAACTTACGTTTCCTGAAATGAAAGCAAAACCTTTCAATTGAGCACTTACATCTCAATCAGCATAAAACAGACCTCGAGCAAGCATCCTAGCCCACTGACCAGTACACCATGATGGACAGGGAGTCCTGCATACTCCTTTATGTAAAATGAAGGTAATGACAGCAATAAGTAAAACTTGTTTTAGGCATCATGTTCATAGATCAGTTATTTGTTACGCAGACTTTGAGCTTTGTCTCGCTATCGCACGTCTGTTGCATAGAAAACTATCCTCAGGTACAGGAAATAAGAGTGCGACACACACAGCCACCGGAAGCATAGCAGACCAATAGAAGAAACTAAAAGGAAATAAGACACCTCTCGACATCGTGTTCATTAGAGATTAAGAATTAGTTTATTTAGAGGTGGAAGTACACAACATCCAGCGCAGTCAAACGTCTACGGCCCCGTATGATTCATATCATGTGATGCAGTTTTTGCTCGACTTTCCGTGTAGCCTATACTAATTTAAGAACACTGAAACTGAAAACACAGTATCTTAGGCTTGGAAATAAGATAGGAGTAACAAGTCATTATTCGAATCACTCAGTTCTTGCAAATACCTGGAAATATTGTTGCTCAAGAGTACGAAGCCTATGTTCGTTGAGAACTTTGGCTCATCATGAAACCATATGTAAGCTACTAAGGTGGATGCTTACAAAACGCATTTTTAAACAATTCTAAATCAATGCTCAGATGCAGAACCCACGACACTTCAGTTAACAGAGGAGAGTCATCATCTACAAGTAAGGTTATCAGAGAAACAAACTTCTATATGCAAGTAAATACATGGAAAGAGCACGATGGCATTTCGATAATATCGATCTTTATGAAGACAAAACTGCCAAGTGTTCAGGCACAGTATACAATACAATGGACTTGTGTTCCCGACAAAGTTATGTAGTGCAGTGGATTAGGCATTGTACTCGCTTTCCGGAGAAGTACTGTTCACATACCTATCTGGTGATACTGACACAAGAGTTTCGTTTTCTCTCCAGGTCGGTAAATGGTGGGACGGTTCAAAATGGTTCAAATGGCTCTGAGCACTATGGGACTTAATTTCTAAGGTCATCAGTCCCCTAGAACTTAGAACTACTTATACCTAACTAACCTAAGGACATCACACACATCCACGCCCGAGGCAGGATTCGAACCTGCGACCGTGGCGGTCGCGCGTTTCCAGACTGTAGCGCCTAGAACCGCTCGGCCACCCGGGCCGGCGGTGGGACGGTCCATTTGAAATGGCAGGGCTGATTTCCTGAGCCATCATTGGCCAAATTGAGCTAAGGCTCCATTGTAATGATCTCGTCGTCCATGGACATTAAAGCATAATCTGCCTTACTTCCCCCCCACTATCTGGGAGAAACGTAGCTCAAATCCCCTTATGGTCATCCTGATTTAGCTTTTTCCTAGTTTATCTAATAAGTTTGTGTCGAAAGTTGACATGGTTCCTTAAACAAGGCCACATCCTATTTCTTCCACATTCCAAATCAAAACGAGCTTGTGCTATATCTCTGATGGCATCGACGGAAATAAAATGTTAACTCTAACCTTCCTTCCTTTGTGGGACCACCATGACCCAACAGATGAAATAGTTTAACACCTTCACGTGTTAGGGAACAGTGTAAATCTGCCGATGGTACACTGAACACAAAGTGAAAACAGTTCACTATTCATTGATATCCGAATACATCCAGCACACCCTGGCGGTGGAAACAATGTCTAAGAAGTCACAGAAGTCCACTATCTGCTGCCAAAGCGCGACTGACGACTCGTCCTCACAGCTCCAATTCCGCTAGTAGCTCATCTCCTATCTTCAAGACTTCCCCAGAAGGCAAAGGTTCCGGCTCCGAGTCCCGGTCCGACACACAGTTTTAATCTGCCAGGAAGTTTCAAGTTCAAAAGAAATTGTAAAAAGAAATTGTCACAAGTATTTTTGAACATTTCTTTAATAAAGAGCGCAAACAAGATGTTTTTCCTAACGTTTGCGCAGTATTCAAAACACTGGAATGGCATTCCAGATGAGTGGTGTTCAAATCCCCCTTCTCCTATTCAGACTTAGGTTTCCCAGTGGTTTCCCTGAATCATTTTACGTGGAGTGTTCTCTACTTTTAAGGACTTCTACACTGTCTAGTTGCATTAACTCATAACTGTTCCAAAGCCAGAATAACTAACATTTCGCGGCGTGGACCGTTGCGAAACGTGGAGGAAAAGTGTCAGTGAGGTACTGAAAGGTACCGACAGGGCTTTGGAGTCATGCAGACCCCAGTGCCGTGACCAGCTGCGTTGGATTTCTCGGTTGAAGATCCACGGCGCGAACGGCCCAGTCGAGGTGATCCCACTGATTCTCGATTGGAATCAAATCCGGGAAGTTAGGTGGCCTCAGAGTACGGTAAATTAATCCTGGTGCTCTTCGAATCACACACGTACACTGCGAGCTGTGTGATACGCTGCGTTATCCTACTCGTTACGGCATCCTGCCGAGGAAAAACAGACAGCATGTAAGGGTGGACGTGGTCTTCACGGATAGATGTATAGTTGTGTTGATCCATTGTGCCTTCCAGAATGACGAGATCACCCAGGGAATACCGCGAAAACTTTCCCCAGACAATAATGATCCCTCCTTCGGACTGGACCCAGCCAGCGATCGTTGCAGGGCCGTATACGCCAACGGTCATCTGTCCGATGGAGCATAAAACGTGAGTCATCTGAAAAGGCCACCTGTCGCAACGCAGTGGACGTCCAGGTGCGGTATTGGCTTGCAAATTCCAGCCTTCGTCGCATATGAACAGCAGTCAGCATGAGTGTACGGACAGGGCGCCTGCTATGGGGGCCCATACGCAACAAAGTTCACTGAACGGTCGTTGAGCAGACACTATTGGTAGCCCCTTCGTTCACCTGGGCAGTCAGTTGCTCAACAGCTGCTCGTCTATTCGCCCGTACATGCCTCCGCCGACGTCGTTCATCCATGTCCTGTATGGCCCATGACCCACCACAGTTACCTTGGCGCCGGTTTTGGGTTGCGCCATTTTGGGTGCACGGTATACCACTACGGCACACGAACAGTTTACAGACTTAGCCATTTCTGAAATGCTTCGCCCTTTGGTCCTTTCCGTTTTGGATGTCAGATAAATGGTTCCGTTTCCGCATTACGACAAAGATTGCAGTGTTTTTCCGCGTGCTCCCGACATGCCTTATACACCCTCCACTGGAGTGCTCTCACCTGCCGTCTGTGAATGATTGTACTTTGACGTCGAACGTAGACGGCAGTCACATTAATACACCTTGATTATGTGTATCAGCGGGACATTAAATTCTATCTTTTCTTAATGAGCGTTATTGATTGCAGGTTAAAGTACTCTGCAATTATAATAGTCTAGCAACAACGTCCGACCAGAATGCCAACAGCGCGATTAGGAGGATCGTTTTGTGTGTGCAGGTTCTGCGACTGAACAGGCAGGAGCTGGATCAGGCAGCGACCGGGCAGATCCTCAACCTGATGACGAATGACGTCAGCCGCTTCGACCAGGCGCTGCAGTTCGGCCACTGGATCTGGCTCAGCGTGCTGCAGGTCATCGTCATCACCTTCTGCCTCTACCAGTATCTCCAGGAGGCAGCCATCATCGGATTCGTCTGTATATTCATCCTGACAATGCCTCTGCAAGGTATCTGTCCTAGTTTACGGTATCTGTTTTTTTTTTATTTTTTTTTTACCTTCACCGTGTATATCTGGGAATGAATCAAATTGATTCTGTGCTATTATCATGATCATCCCATTCTCATTACTCTGAGCAAGTCGGAGCAACTTTGTTTCAGTGGAATGTCCGACTACCTTACTTGCGTTTACCTATATCGATTTCAATTTTTTTTAATATAATTTGCTTAATTCACTACGCGAGTGTCGGTGTGATCGCTGAAGTACATTTTCATTTCATGCATTTGTATTTTCATATCCTGCTACCTCGCCATTCTAAAGCATCTCGAACATGTCACATTTTTTATATCGGAGAAGACACACTTAGAAAAAATTATATTAGAACATCAACTGCAGATATAGAATGTTTATGAAATAAAATGTAAACTAAGAAGTGATCCTTGTATTACATTTGGACACAAAGCATATTATACAGAGTGTCCCAGAAATGTTGCGGAAAACTTCTAGGGGAGGTGCGGCGCATCATAAGCTTAGATAATTTCATAGCAGTCCATGCCAGTAATCGTCGTTGTACGTGACCAGATGCTGCTGCACACAAGAGTACAGGATGGGAACGCCGTTCCGTGATTCTGTACACGAGAGTACTGGAAGGTAATGTGAGGATTTCATCATTCGAGTCCTAGCCATCATACGAGGAGCATGGGACGGTGTACGAACGGTGAGCTTACAGGCGTGCTATTAATGTGTGGGATAGTTGAGCACAACGGACGAGTCGTTGGAAGTACGTATCGAGAATGCTTACCAATCAGACACCAGCTACGACTCAGTTTGTTTGCACGTCTGCATCGAAACTTGTGCGAGTACGGGTCATTAGGAAGTGGCAGGGTTAGTGAGTGCACGCCACGATCGGCCCGTTCGGTCGTAGCGAAGAAAGTGTGTTGGATGCCGTGGTGATTAATCCAAGCACCAACAGACGTGTTATTGCCTCGGACTTAAGACTGCGTCTTTTGAAGGCCTAGTTCTTACATGCCTTTGATGTCCAAAGAGTGCAGATATTGCACTCCGGTGGCCATCCTGCAGGTGTGCGTTTCACACAGTGGTTTCTGCAGCAAAGTGGCCAAGATATGCATTTTTCACCTTAAGTGTTGTTCACTGTTGAGGCCACATTCACTAGGGATGGCGTGTTCAGTCACCGCTATGAGCATTTGTGAGCACCAGAAAACCCACACCTAGTGTGGCACCACGCAGCACAACATAGCTTCGCAGTTAACGTATGTGCGGGTTCGATCGGCGACTGCTTAGTCGGGCCGTTCCTTTTCCATCCCTCTTGACCCCCGCGAATTATCAGACACTTCTGAAATAGGTTCTCTCCGGCTTGCTCTAAGATGCTCCAGCAGATGTGGTTCCAACATGATGGGGCGCCTGCCTATTTTGGACTGGCTGCTCGTAGGCATTTAAACAGGCCAAACCCGCATCGATGGATTGGGCGTGTTGGGCGTGGTTGTCCGGTTCCCTGGCCCTTACGCTCACCGGAATTATCAAGCCTGTTTCTTTCTGTGGGGAGTCATAGAATTTCTCATATACCGCTATTCGGTGGTGTCTGAAATGGATCTCTTCGCAAAATCGTTTTCGAAGCTGTTACAAGCAAAGAAATTCTAGCTGTGTTCGAACGTGTCGGTCAGTCAATGCTCTATCAGTGTCGGGCATGCGTGGCGTCTGATGGTGCAAACTTCGAGCATCTGTTGTAAAATCGGAGCTGTATTCATGTCGTACACCATGTGTACTCATTATGTCCAATAAATGGTTCAAATGAATCAGTCTCTTGTTCCTTTCCGATCTTTGACCTCTGACGTTTGCGTCCGTGGATTGCTATGCAATTTTCAATCCTAAATACGTGCTCCACCTTCTCTAAAACTTTATCAAAATATTTCTAGCACACCCTGTATACGTAGGAGACGGAACAGATCACAGGCAGGATGAAAGATATAAGGAAGAAGAAGGAGAAGACAGGTGATACCTACCACCATTTGTGAAATGGGTGACAGTCTAAGAATAAACATCGAGACTTGTATCCTAGGGAAATTGACAGCGTCGAATGGTGCAGTTTTCGTCAACTTGGATGTGACTCACATGTGGATCAGTGTATTTTGCCATTTACAATTAGTTTAAACTAGGAACGTTGATATAAGGACTGCATAACCCAATACTTCTGGCTGGACATAAGTGAATGCGATCAAGAAATTTATTGTAAGAACTCACTGTTTAACAGCTTGTACTAGATGCTTACTATATTTTATTATGTTTTACAAACAATGCATAGTTTTCGCACATGGCCCCCAGTCTTACTGTTATAGAGCGACATATCTTATTAAATTCTAGTAGTTACCTTCGTTGTCTGAGGCCTTACTCAGGTTCGCCTGTTTGAATTTATCCCTAAAGGGAGTCGATGTTTAGTCATTGCGTTCTAGTTGTAAAACCCATTCTATAAACAGCAAACCATGACTACATGTTCTAGGAACCCTATCCCCCCAAATCTGCCGGCCGCGGTGGCCGAGCGGTTCTAGGCGCTTCAGTCAGGAACCGCGCGACCGCTACGGTCGCAGGTTCGAATCCTGCCTCGGGCATGGATGTGCGTGATGTCCTTAGGTTAGTTAGGTTTAAGTAGTTCTAAGTTCTAGGGGACTGATGACCTCAGAAGTTGAGTCCCATAGTGCTCAGAACCATTTTAACCATTTTATTGTGCCAGAATTGGTACTGATTCGTCCGTTCCGTCGGCCAGAACCTTTAACATAGCGGCCGACTTTGTATTTTAGGTATCAGTAGGTTATGTGCCCGCATTGAATTCCATCTTCTCCCTTCTGTCATCAACAATACAAACACGACACTGCACTTTAGAGCTCACAAAGTATAGAAAGTGGAATGTAGTGGAGAAGAATCACGCCTGCAGGAAGTGTAATATGATAAGTAGAAAGTAAGTGTGCCAAAGATCATCTTGACAGTTCTTATACTGGAGTTTCTTACCACGTTTGTTCCAGTCAAGTAATCACTTCGTCAAATTTCCCAATTTTATCCATTATGTCGCAAGTCAGTTCCGGACAGTAAGGTGTGTAGGATCAGTGCTTCCACTTTTGTGAGTCGGATTACTCTCATTAGTTTTGAAAATACTCCCTTCTTTCCGAGCAGCACGGTTACTCCATTCTCGGGTAAGACGTTGATGTGCAAGTATGTTGACTCCAGTAACATAGAGTCGATTCGAACAGTGCGTCGTGGCACGTTTGTATCACGTTTAATAGTATCTTAAGTTCTGTTTAGCCAGTAAGTATCAGTTTGTGTGTATCTTCATTTCGTGATCTACTGCTAGATACGAAATATGCGAAGTATAGACAGACGAGCGGTATGTCGCTGCCGATTAGGCAGCAATACCGACTACAATTGGTCGCTCTACTCGACGCAGCAACAAACGAGCTATTTACCAAGTAATTTCGACCAATGTTTTGAATGAAACTGTCTCGCCAAGTTCTGCTATAGAAAATGAACTGTTATGCCTAGCAGTAGTGGCAATTGATCCCGGTATGTAGTCTTAGACTCGTAGAAAAAAAAGAAAAATAACAGGAGGTGCAATTTTTTAAATTTGTTTCAGAACATTTCTCTCGGGGACTGTAGGCTATCTAACAGAATACGTTACGTATTTCATCAGTGCCAAATTTGCTGTGCGCATCTGTCTAGTCGGTATATCCTCCGTCACGCACCGTACGGTGGCTTGTGGAGTATCTATGTAGATGTAGATGTATCTCGCAAATAATTTTAAATTCCTAAATTTGTCTTTCATTTATTAGTCACTTTGCTTAAATACAATTATTTACACTCTGTATTTGCAATATTTAGATGTGCATAAAAATGCTATCGGTAGTGGCGCTGCTGGTGGCCACCACCCTTGTTAATTTTATGAGGGAGCGATAGACTACATTAAATCGCAAAAGGCTTAAGCTCTAGAATAGGTAGTCTTAAAAAAAAGTTTAATTAAATTTTCCACTTAATATTACTTCATTTTCTTTAGAACTTAAACATTTTAATATCGCGTTGTTCCACGAACACCCAACAGTGATCATGTGCAGCTCTGTATGATGTAATTATTGCCGTTACCTATCCATTAATTTATATTTTATGACACAAGCTTCAGAATACCGATCAGTGCAAAAACTGAGGTTATCAATGGTTTTATATTTGTACCCTCTCTCAATAAGAGAATTTCTGCTTTGACTTTATTTTTCAGAATAGTTCTTGTTCCCTAAATGATTCTATAAATTCTAACGTGAAGTTCTTATACGATGGTGTCATATCGAAGCGACACTAATAATTATTTCATCCAGAAAGAACGGCGTCGTGAGGACAAAACAACACAACTACGCCAGACAGGCAAACGGGTCGCAGCCAGACAGCCATATTACCACACTCAGGCGGCGAATAGTCAAATCACTTGGAATTTATAGACAATCAGCGACCCGTCGCTGCGATCTGCAACTTCCGCAACACGTGTGATCTACAGATCCATCGCCTGACATGACGACCAATTGCTGCGATCCAAAAAGATGGTTCAAATGGCTCTGAGCATTATGGGACTTAACTTCTGAGGTCATCAGTCCCCTAGAACTTAGAACTACTTAAACCTAACTAACCTACGGACATCACACACATCCATGCCCGAGGCAGGATTCGAACCTGCGACCGTAGTGGTCGCGTGGTTCCAGATTTTAGCGCCTAGAACCGCTCGGCCACCCAGGCCGGCGCTGCGATCCGACGTAACCTTATTGCGCAACGCATTCCATCATAACAATAACGTAATATCATTGACACCAATACTATCTCTGTTCCCGGCCGAAGACTGATCGCCTTGCCTGGTACCTTCCATACTCGCTCTAGGACCGTACGCCTTAGGAACTAGCCTCAGAACATTCGCATCACTACTGCTGCTATCGCCGAGTTGTCTGGGTATTGCGAAGAGCGGAGTTGCGCCACACTGTACCAATGGAAGCCACGTGGTGTTGCGAGCCAAGGCCGCAGTGGCAGACACGCACGTTATCTGCGGCTCTCTCCCACACGGGACACTTCGCAGACGCTTGCAAGGTTTCCGTCCCGGCGAGCTAACGTACCTGCGGCCACGGTGTCCTTACGGAAAAGTTGCTCTCACAAGGACAGTGAGTGTGCTGTGGCCGTGGGTACGCCCAGGCACCACCTCCACCTTCCTGCATGCTCTGATTCTTGCAACTTTTCTGACGCAACAGTGACATGTCGTGTAAAACTTCTTATACGCTATGTCTGAACTTATCCCTTATCTGAATTGAAGGAGTCAGCAGAAGACAGCGTTAACCCACAAGAGCATAATTTGAATTGCTATATCTTATTTGTCTGATTAAATTCAAAGATAGGAATATAAATTCAATAACGGAAAATAAATTATGTAATGGACAGTTCTTTGTAGCGGTACATATGGAGAATGATGTTACCAACGTATGGTGCATTCAAAAACACAACAAAACAATGTTCAAATGTGTGTGAAGTCTTATGGGACTTAACTGCTAAGATCATCAGTCCCTAGCCCGAGGGAGGACTCGAACCTCCGCCGGGACCAGCCGCACAGTCCATGACTGCAGCCCCTAAGACCGCTCGGCTAATCCCGCGCGGCAAAACACAACAGAGAGTGTCATCAGACCCATCCTTACTAAGTTGTGGATTAACCAGGGTACGATTTGTGCTTTTACCAGTGGGGGGGATGCCTTAATGGATTAGTAGAATTATATATGTTACTTGCTTGGATCGTGGCGTTACGCATGGTTAAACAGCTATTTATAAATAGATGTTAATGCCGAAACTCACTATTCACGCGTATGCACAATCAGAAAAGCCATTCCATGTTATATCTTTAAAAGTAAAGCTTATTTACAAAATCATCTACATACAGGTATACGAGGGGAATTCAAAAAGTAGAGGCACACTTGTGAAAAGCTGTACTTATTCTGATGATAGAAAACTGAAACATATTAATAGTATTAATAGTAAGACTTATTAAAAACTTTCAGTGTTCGGTTCCACAAATTTAAATTATATGTAAAGTTTTACTCCAGTGCGTGGGAAATAAACATCCCAGGTTGGGATGCATAAACTAAAACCAGAGGAGGGGATGGTCTGATGCAGAGGGGGGGGGAGGGGGGGAATCCCCCCCATCCCCCCGTGCAAATCGCACACTGGGATTAACACTATCTTCCTCCGATCCCTTCAGTTATTGAATACGAGAGTTGCCCAGAAAGTAATGCACCGCTTTTTTTTTCTCAGCCGAAAACAATGCTACGAATGCTAAACGTCATGTAAATATTATTTGAAGTCTCCTGAGAGAGCGCGCCAAGTTTCCGTCTCTCCCGACAGGTAGCACAGCTGCAGGACAGTTTCAAAATGGTGTCCGTGGGTGATGTTCGTTACAAGCAACGTGAATTTCTAACTGCAGATAAATAAAGTCTGGAGAATATTCACAAACGCTTGTGCCAAGTCTATGGAGTATCTGCTGTCGATGGAACCACAGTTAGTCGCTGGGCATGGAGGGTGAGGTCATCAGAAGGCGGTTCGGCGGGGCTCCACGACTTGCAGCGGTCGAGGAGACCTTCCACGGCTGTCACACCTGACACACCTCACCTAGGCCCCTCGGACATCCACTTGTTTGCACCGTTAAAGGATGTCATTCGTAGAAGACATTTTGAGGACAATGAGGAGGTGGTTCACACAGTGAAGTATTGGCTCCGCCACCAGGACAAGGATTGGTACCGACAGGGCATACACGCCCTTGTTTCTCGTTGGAGGAAGGCCATAGAATGAGATGAAAATTACGTGGGAAAATTAGGTGTGTAGATAAAACACCATTTTTTCGTGTGTGTAATTTTCATTCTGTTCAATGAAGAATTGTTGAAGAAAAAAATGCTGTGCATTACTTTCTGGGCAACCCTTGTACATTTTTTGCATTATTTTTTGCTCAATTTACTCTCCGCATCAGAATCTTTGTTTATTATACAG
The DNA here is from genome assembly GCF_021461385.2 of Schistocerca piceifrons. Taxonomy (NCBI): domain Eukaryota; kingdom Metazoa; phylum Arthropoda; class Insecta; order Orthoptera; family Acrididae; genus Schistocerca; species Schistocerca piceifrons. The sequence goes on along the minus strand of NC_060149.1, from coordinate 416,001,875 downwards.
AAACTGATTTAAATTTTATTTTTCACTTAATTTCCGTGAAGAAATAGCTGTCTTCCTGCGACTCACTGTCACAATCAGTCATGGTACTCTACTCGGGTATAGCGCTGTAAATGTTGATTTAAGTCTTACGTTGTAGGAACTGGATTCCTTCTTGCCGGGTGTTTTGGACGCTTGTTTCATTTAATTTGAAATTTTATTTTCCCTTGTCGATGCCGTGTTTTTGCTATTGGCTACGCCACCTGGGCAACATCATTTCCGCCAACAATGCTTGCTGAAACATGAAACCACGAAGCTGATCATTGTTACTACGATCTTTCACCTTCCACTCCGAGGCCAGTTCCAATGGTTAAATTAGATTCGTCGCCTTGTGATTCTGAGATAGATGCTTTTTCGCAACAACGTTCGACCATGCACTATACAGTGACTTGCAGAGTATACATGTACGACAGCGTGCTGAAACGTAATGCCCTCGAATTTTTTGTGCGAAAACTCTTAAAGCTTTTTAAATAAAATAGACAATTCTACATCTTCATTTTTCATGTCTACATACATTGATGAGTCAAAACATTATCACCACTGCTTAATAGCTTGTTTTTCTGTCTTTGGAACGAAACAGATCACTGCTTCTGTGTATTAGGGATTCGGCAGTTTGTTGGTAGGTTTGTGGAGGTATCTGGCATTAGATGTCTACGCGCAGGTCATGTAATCCGCGTAAATAACGGGCCGCTGATTTGTGTACGTGGTGATGGTACGTGATAGCGGCCCAGATGAGTTCCACAGGAATTTGGTCGCCGAGACATCAACACGAGTTCACTATAATGCTCCTCAAACCACTGCAGCACGGTTCTGGCTGCGAGACGTGGCAATTGTACTGGTGAAAGATGACATCGCCGCCGGGGAAAAACATCAAGCATGAACTGTCTTCGATTACGACCAAAGGTCCCATGTAAGCGCAGGAAAATCTCTGCCATAGATAATACTGCTCCCGTCAGCCTGCGTCAGTGGCACGCTGTACGTTTCGAGCCACCGTTCGCCTCGATAATGACGTTTGTGGTGACGACCATCGACCATCGACCTGAGTCAACATATGGACGCGTAGAGGTGGTCTACTGCGGAGGTCCATGTTCAACAATGTACGATGAATGATGTGCTCCGAAACACTTGTGGGTGCACCAGAATTTTGCTCTTTCGGCAGAGATGCCACAGATCACCGTCTACCCTAGTTTACTAAGTAGACAAGCCTCCTAACCCCACGTTGTGAAGAGTCGTGGGCGTCCACCCATTTAGCTCCTAGTGCTAGTGTCAGTGTCCTTCTGCCTGTTTCTATAGGCTCAGGACAGTAGCACATGAACATTCGACCAGCTTCGCCGTTTTCGAGATACTCGTTAACAGGCTCTGCATATTAATAACAATCAGCCCTTTGTTGGAGTCACTTATCTAAATGGATTTCCCTATTTGCAGCCCATATCTTCGATCGGGTGACCCCATTCCGTGTCTGCTCGGCTTGCACACTTTTCTTACCGCGTCACGTCTCCGCAACGTCACCGGCGGCATCCAACGCCACGGCGTGCAGTGGTCTTAATATTTTGGCTTATCAATGAATTTGCAGCATTCAGCCGCTACAGGGCTCAGAATTGTAGAGTATAGCATTGCGGTGTGTAACATAACTATGTCGCTGATAGCGAAGCAGCGGTGCCAGAAGAGATGAGGTTGTTGCTCCGTCAACAAAATCAAACATTCTACAGTGATGGTATCAACAAACTAGTCTCTCGGTAGGAGAAATGTGTTCGTCACCAGGGTGAATACGTTGAGAAATAAATTTGTAGACATGGAGAATAAAGGTGTAGAACGTTAATAAAGTTTGTTTTACTTAAAAAGGTTTAAGAGTATTCACATAAAAAATTCGGATGCATTGCTTGTCAGCACCCCTTCGTATATATAAATGTAGAAGAGTGTTACACTTAACCAACAACGGAAAATATTACATACGGGTATTGGATCAAGTTTTACAGATGCGACTTAATTCTAACCGCCAGATACTACACACCCTTCTACCTAATAAACGAAGTTCCCTTAGCGCAGGTAACACGCAAACACTCTACCATAGCTTCAGCCCATGAAATTAATTTTGTTCGTCTTAGTAGCCGCTTACCTAATCGAAGAGCTGATTCTTAAAGGCGCTTACAAACTTTAAGAAGTGTTGCTAAGCCCAATAAAGGTTCCACTCCAGGTGAAAAGTGATGCGTTGTTACTTTTAGTTTATCTCAACTAATGGCTGGCCCAAAGTACCTTCCATTTCAACCACACTTATCGATCCCCACCGTGTCTTCCAATAATACAATAAGCGCTTCACCTGGACGAAGATTCCTGTAACGGTGCTTCACTACCAACTGCACATGTTTTTGCTCATGTTCACTTCAGTATCACTAACATTTCCTTAATACCACACGAAACTGCACTTCCATTTCTGCAATTCACCTGTAATCCTACCGCTCTTCACTTGACACAACTATCGTTCCTACGAGACCAACACACCGCTTTAATTAGACAGTGAAACTCAGCATCTCTCTAAGGTTGCTCCATTAACACTTACTAGCTCCAAAAATAAATTATTTATAAGATACTAACGTCCTGAGTCATTGGCCCTCATCCCACTTGAGCCAATAAATACACTGCCCGGTAACATCAACGTTGGTAACAACATGGGTGGTTCATAACGTATTAATTTTTGCATTGATATTATCTGTGAGTTACACGGTTACAACAGACGACCAGGCGGAAGGGAAACGTGACCAGACTTGGAAATATTCGATTAGATGCATACTATATGCGAAATTGCGTCCTCTTTCACGCCTCGCTAAGTATGTTTAATAACGCTTGTAACTATGATACATGAAAGTATTATCCTCCGTTAGGACCAGATGTCCGTTAGGCACTCCTACATACTAAACACTACCGACAGGATGACGCTTCCGGTCATCGGTGGACTACCGGTGCCTGTTACCAATTAATCCAACTCAGATTGCCACATGCGTAGACCAGTGGCTTTCTCCCTCAGATTCATCAAATACATTTTTGTAAGCCTTCACATTAATCAAATGAGGAACACAACCGCCATCGGAATATGATACAGTATATTTTATTCGTTAGTCTTGACGGCTGTGGTGATAAAATATTAGTCATCACATAATAGCTGCCTGCAGTAATGTGGCACGATACGTATCATAAATGATGATACACATAATTCCCTCTTCTAGGCGATACAAGGAAATACTCTAAATCACGAAAATAGACCTTTTTTTCTTTATTGAATTCCGATTCCCCCCGAAGGAGGGCGGGCTGGCAGCAGCTTAGTATGCCACTCTTCAGCCTACAGACTTTGTTTTAAAAAGGTGAAGATAATATATAATAAAAAACAGGAGATAAAATCGGAGACAAACGGTAACATGGCGAAAAAATCGTGGAACTTAAAACATAGAACAAAGGGATGATGATGCTAATAAAATACATATGAAGCAGACAGGTAAAGTAATAGACAGACAATTAAAAAACACGGCGACAGTCTGGTTTCTGTTCGCAAAAGACATAAAATTCACACCCAGCGACAACATGGTTTCTGTTTGCAACACGGGAATAGACGAAACAACACTGAACAGTCACTGGAACACTGCACTAAAATATGACATACCACAGCCGAGAACAGGTGGGAGGAAACTGGACATATGATGGGAAAATTAAAAAGGGGGGAAGGTGAGGAAAAGCGAAATGGGGGAGGGGGGAAAGGAGCCAATTGAGGATGAGGACCAATAAGAGGAGTGGGGGGTGCTGGGCAGACACGACAGGGAGTGGGGAAGGCAGTGGACGGGAATACAAAAGGACTCGGGGGGAGAAGGGAGAGTAGGGAGAGGTTAGGCGGAGAGAAACACAGGATGAAAGGGGGGGAAGAGGGAGCCCAGGGACAGGATGGAGGAAAGGAGGGGGGGGGGGTGAAGATCAGAGTTGATAGGAGGGAGAGAGGGCATCATCCAGGGGGGGAGGTGATGGAAGCCACCTTGGGAGAGGAGATGAAGGGTGTAGAGATGGAGGGTAGGGGGGACACAACAGTGAAGGCATGACAGGGGGTGGGGACAGGAGAGGAGAGGAGCAACCAGGGGGTGAGGGGGATCAAGGCAGCAGGAGGTGCAGAGTATGCAGATATGTTCGAGGAATAGGAGTAGATGGGGGAAAGGAATGAGGTCATAGAGGATCCGCGTGGGGGACAGGAGGCACATATAGAAGCCGAGGCGGAGTGCATGGCGCTCAAGGATCTGGAGGTACTTATAGAATTTGGCGGGGGGGGGGGGGGGGCAGATATCCAGAGGAGAAAATAAACCAATGAAACCGATATATTTAAACTTATTCTCGAGTATAGGCTGATAGGTTTGTCACACAAATGAAACAGTCCGGCTCATTAAGTTATCCGCACAACATTTTTAAGGAAATTCACAGAAAATATAAGTACTGAAGAAAATATCTGAACTATCACGAAATCCAACCTATCAATTTAAATTGGCAGAATAATATTTGGTTTCTGTACTGTCCAGACGCATTAATGGGCCCACCGCCTATATTCGATGTCAACGTGCAATTACCACTCACAGACGACAGGTGGCAGCACTGGCAGTGGAGGGTATGTAAAGCGAGGGGGGGTCACACTGACAAACAGCGGAGCGGTTTATGTAAATTGAGGGCAGAGGAAGGGGAAAGGAAAGGAAAGGAAAGGAAAGGAAAGGAAAGGAAAGGAAAGGAAAGGAAAGGAAAGGGGAAAGATTGCTGATGTCAGTTACATCGGGACATTACACGGAATCAGCATCTATGAGTGAAAATGTGTACTGAACCGGGATTCTAACCTGGGACCTCTTGCTTACTAGGCAGGTGTGTTAACCGTGTCCGAGAAAATAGACACCACACATTTATATTATCGATTCGCCTACATGGGTAATGGATCCACCCTCTTCAGTGCAGATGCACAAGTACGTCTGATCTCCTGCAGGAATCTCAGAGTAGCGGGCATGGAGGAAATGTATGGGGACTGCGGACAGGTGGCTCTCGATGGGAATGTGGGTCGGTCGTGAGCCGTGCCGAGATAGTCCGCACAGTTGCATTGAACATTGTGTCCTGGGTCGCGCAGTGGTTAACACACAACGTACCTGTCCAGTAAGCAGGAGATCCTGGGTTCGGATCTTGGTCCAATACATATTTTCACACCTCGCCGCTGATTCTGCGTAATGTCCCCATGCAGCTGACAGCAGTAATCCCTTTTCTTCCCTTCCATTCCCTTTCCTTTCCTTTCCATGTCCGAAGGTTTAAATGGTTCAAATGGCTCTGAGCACTATGGGGCTTGACTTCTGAGGTCATCAGTCCCCTAGAACTTAGAACTACTTAAACTTAACTAACCCAAGGACATCACACACATCTACGCCCGAGTCAGGATTCGAACCTGCGACCGTAGCACGTCCGAAGGAACGGACACCACGCATTCATATAATGGAGCGATTAATTTGACATACAAAACCGGAGGCCAAAGGTGGAAGCGTTTCCGAAACGGCTAAGTCTGTAAACTGTTCGTGTGCCTCCCTGGTTAAAGCATACCGAGCATGGAAAAATGGCACTATCCAAAACCGGCGCTAAGATAACTATGGTGCACCAGAGGCCATAGGTGACGGGGATGAACGAGGCCTGCGGAGAAGTGCACGGGCGAACAGACGTCCAACTGTTAAGCAGCTGACCGCCGATATGAACCACAGGGCTACCAACAGTGTCTTCTCAACGACCGTTCAGCGAACGTTGGTGCTTATGGGTCTCTGCAGCAGGCACCTGGTTCATGCACCCATGCTGACTGCTGTTCGTCGGCGACAAAAGCTGGAATCTGCACGCCAACGCCACAACTGGACGTCCACTAGTGTTGTCAAATGGCCTTTTCAGATGAACAACGTTTTATGTTCCTTCGGACAGATGGCCATTGACGTGTACTGTGCGAAATGCCTGAGAGCAATCATCCTGCAACAATCTTCAGAAGAGTCCAGGCCTGAGGAGGGAGCGTCATGGTCTGAGGAATATTTTCGTGGCATTCCCTACGTGATCTCGTCCCTGTGGCAGACGCAATAGATCATCACAAGTATGCATCTATCATTGGAAATCATGTAAACCCCTACATACAGTTTGTTTTTCCTCGGCATGATGGCATCTACCAGCAGAACAATCCAACGTGTCACACAGCTCGTAGTGTACGTGTGGAATTCGAAGAGCACCATCATGAGATTACATTACTCCCCTGGCCACCAAAGTCCGCGGATATAAACCCAATCGAGAATTTGTAGGACCCTCTCGATCGAGCTGTTCGTACCATAGATCCTCACCCGAGAATTTTAGAGCGCTAACAATGACTCTGGACTCAGCATGGTTGCACATACCTGTCGGTACCATCCAGAACATCTTTGATCTCTTCCTGCACGTCTCGCGGCAGTCCGCTCTGCAAAAAGTTGTTTTTCAGCTTTTTACAGGTGACGCCATTAATGTGACAGGACAGTGTATATGGAGTGAGAAATGGTACTACACAACAAAAGCCTTATTGAAAATAAACTACATATAGTATACAATAATGTTTAATTATATCTACAGGAATGCAAAAATTATAGCTGTCTCCACCAACATGTTTGAACACCACTGCGCTTTACTTGACATGGCGTTATTGGAGATAGTATTCCCCTCGCTTTCATCCGACCTTTGAACTGACTTACCCGCACGGCTGTAGGAGGATCCACAGTTTCACGTGGATTCCTAACCATGGTGCAGCTCGGCATTTTTCACATTAACAAATATTGCCAAGGTTGAAAGCGGTAATAAATGACACGTGTAAACCTCCAGACTAACGACAGAATTCTGAATTTTTTGATGTGTAGTCTGGCACTGAACCACTGAGCCTCGCAATATTTATAATAACGAAAACAAGAGCACCGTGAAGGCTCCATGACATAAGTCCTGAAAACTCACTAAACTAATGTTACCTTGGGAAAAGCAAATAGTACACGGGCATTTTATGATCAATAGTACGAACGTTCAATTACAATTCATGAAACAGTATAAGTCCCATTAAACTTAATCATTACGTTTCTGAATATCGAAATATCATCGAAGAATTTGAAATTTTGCAGTTTCAAAAGATGGCATTAGCAAGACTACTATTTCTTAGAGAAGGCGCCTGTAATGACAATTGTTAATGACAATTTTCAAACCAGAATAATCCTTTACAGTAATCGATTGAAACGTACAATTAGGCCTCCAAATCTTATTCTTCATCATTCCGTATGTTGAGCGAAAATTTTACTTATTTCACAATTTCAGTCCTGTAAGATAGAATACACTTTCCTTCAACGCACAACGGTCGCGCCTGATACTTTTCTTTCTCTTCCGCTCTCGCACATTTCTCACTTCAGTGCTACATATCGCACTCGCTCCATTCACACAATGCGTGAGCTGAGTTGACATTCAGACATGTCTGTACTACCTTGGGCGTCGGCGACGCAAAAAGTCCACTAAAGGTGGTGTGTAGCTTCATCTCCCTGGGCCGTGTCTCACTCCGACAGTACAGCTAAATGTCGCTGATTGCGTGGCTCCGATGATTGTGTACGTTTCTTCTCGTCCCTCATCTCCACGTGTCGCCTAGAGATGGGACACCCGACAATTTTCAACAACCGACTTGCTAGTCAAGTCTTTCTTCGTTCAGTCAGTTTTTCCAGTCGAATCAAACAACAACCGACGTGAGTCTCCATCTTTCAGTGGTTTCACCTAATGTGAGAAAACCGACTGACACGAGAGTCTGTCGGTTACGTCACTTGTATGAATGTTTTTCACTCAGTTTCTGGGTTTGGCCCGTGCGAACGCAGTGTGCTGGGACCTGCGCTACGGGTGACTGGCTAACTATTTCCGCCGCCTGTCAGCCTGGCCCTGGCAGCAGCAGGATGCTGACGTGAAGCGTGCGAGACGCAGGCGCAGTCTCAGAGCTATATTGAAATGGTTTTTTATTAATGGACATCATCACACCTTTTCAGAAAAGCGGAAATCAGGCATTCGCAAGAATTTGGCGATGTTACTTCCTTCTTCAAGTACCCCAAAGAGAACTTTCATGCTTGCTCAAATTTTTGCACTCCGAATGAAGATTTATTAGTTATGTGTTAATTGCACCAATTCCACAGCAACCTATCTATCGGTTTTAATTGGTGAAAAACAGAATTGATCTTTCAGTATATAATTAAATGAATATCTATGTCTCTTATTTTAACTTTGCTGTACGCATTCAGATATACTGATGTCCATCTGTGGGTGGTGCTACCCTCTGCAGTGTGTATACCACAGTTTATATTGTCCATACCACTTCTTTGCTTCACCTAGTGAATGTACTACATACTGGTTTCACTCAGAAGAATAACTGGATAGCGACTAAATCATTAAACAGTGGTTTTAGTTGAATGAACGAATGAACACATGCTTCAACTGACAGAGAACATAAAGACTGGTTTCACTTGAAAAGAAAGAATGAATAGCTCAGCCGGTATGCAAAACACCACCATATTGTGTCGACTGTTTTCATTCGATTGCTCCCAGAGACTGTTTTCACCCGAAAGAAAGAAATAAATAAACAAATACATAAAGCTACAACTAATGAGTCGAATGTTTGCCTACAATCGAATGAATCGATTCTGTTCATTCGGTTGCTCCCATCACTAGCATCGCTGCAGATATGGCGGATGTTTATGATCCTTCCCTTCTTGTCCGTCCCACGCCTCTCTCATATCTGCAGATTTCTAATCCTTTTCTATTATCTACGGTAATGATGTGGGTTGAAGAAATAAACTAAAATTTGTACGAGCGTCAGGATTCGAACTCGGGTCTGCCGGCCGTTGTGGCCGAGTGGTTCTAGGCGCTTCAGTCTAGAACCGCGCCACCGCTACGGTCGCAGGTTCGAATCCTGCCTCGGGCATGGATGTGTGTGATGTCCTTAGGTTAGTTAGGTTTAAGTAGTTCTAAGTTCTAGGGGACTGATGACTTCAGATGTTAAGTCCCATAGTGCTCAGAGTCATTTGAACCATTTTAACTCGGGTCTCCTGCTTACTATGCAGATGCGCTAAACGAATTCCGGCACTGGAACCAATTTTAATTCATTGCTTCAGCCTACATCATTACAGTAGTTAAAGGTGAGACTCAACGTGTCTCAGTGTCTCAGGGACATCAACAGTATATGATTAATATACTTTCCTGTTGTTTCCATATTCCCTGTTTCACTCAACAGGGAGTTATTACAACAATTCTACAACAATCTCAGTGATCTGCCTAGTCTGTTTATGGTGAGCGTTCATCACCTTATGTGACCACTTAGACATATTTCTATGCTTATTTCTCTCTTTTTTGCTCAAGCATCTTAGTTTTACATCTGTTTACGGGCAACTCATCACCCCCAATTAAATTGGTCGCGTCTATCTGAGTTTTAATTCGTCTCGTTCTTTCCCAACGATGAAAATCACGTTCAGCTTCCTGAAACCAATTAACCTTCTTTATTGTACATAGCGGCTCAATGTACGTCCATCCAACAAGAGTCTGACATTTACGTAATCGAAAATTCATCTAGAATCAAAAGAAAGATCTTATAAAATTTTAATATACAATAGACCTATTGAACTACTTCATGTGCTTGTTTCCGTGGATTATCTGACACAAAAGTTTCAGTTACATCTTATCAACCTGAGACTGACGAAGATAACGACGGAATAGCACAGTCTCTGGTTTGTAAATCTTTATTACACTTGTGAATGCCAAATTATTTGTTAACGTTTTTGTTAACTATTGTCGTGCTTTCCTTTCGTATAGTTCGTTTTCTTGTTTGGCAGTTACTCTCTGAGACGTATACGTATAATTTAGCCAACAGTGGTATCTGGCTCGTAGTGACCGCTCCGTATTTACGAAGACAAGACGAAAAGTTCTCGAGTTATCAGTGAGCAGTTGTATTTTAGAAAAAACGGCTCTCATTTTCAACAAAGTACCACTTTGGGATCAGTACACTGTTGTCCATCGGTTTCCAGGTGCGCACATTCCACCCCTGAAATGCGATACTGCGAGTTCTACAGCACACTCGTCTACATTTATCAAGAGCTCTTCATTGGTCTCAAAACGTCTTCCAAACACAACAGACTTTAGAAAAGAGTGGTTCAGTGGCAGGAACCGAGAACACCGACCAAAAGATTGTTATGTGTGGACAGTTATGCAAATCTTTTTCGTTCCTTTTGCTACCTTTTTCTCAGTTCTCCAGCAATGCACATCTGCAACAGTCGATAAGATATTAGCAGATGTGTCTGGGTACCTGAATCTGTCTAGTTGTCGTGGCATTGCAGTTCACCCCAAGTTATGAAAACCAACTGCTACATTTATACCATTTTACCAACCAAACAATTCGCATGGTTTGATTACATAAACTTCCCTGGCGCACTGACTGATTACACTGAGGTGATAAAAGTCATGGGATAGCGATATGCACATGCAGATGGCGGTAGTATCGCGTGCACAACACATAAAAGGGCAGCTCATTGGCGGAGCTGCCATTTGTACTCAGGTGATACGTGTGAAAAAGTTCGGACGTGGTAATGATCACACGACGGAAATTGACAGTCTTTGAACGCGGTATGGTAGTTGGAGCTAGACGCATAGGTATTCCATTTCACCAGGGAATTCAATATTCCGAGATCCACAGTGTCAAGAGTGTGCCGAGAATACCAAGTTTCAGGCATTACCTCTCTCCACGGACAACGCAGTGGCCGACGGCTTTCACTTAACAACCGAGAGCACAGGCGTTTACGTACTGTTCTCAGTGCTAACAGACAAGCAGTACAGCGTGAAATAACCACAGAAAAACCACAGAAAGCAGTGTGGGACGTACGACGAATGTGTTCGTTAAGATGGTGGAGCGACATTTTGCGTTAATGGGCTATGGCAGCAGACGACCGACTCGGGTGCCTTTGCTAACAGCAGGGCATCGCCTGCCGTTCCTCTCCAGGACTCGCGACAATATCAGACCCTAGACGACTGGAAAACCGCGACCTGGTCAGATAAGTCCCGATTTCTCAATTGGTAGGAGCCGATGGTAGATTTCGAGTGTGGAGCAGGCCCCTCGAAGCTGGACTGAAGTTGTCAACAAGGCATTGTGTAATCTGGTGGTGGTCTATAATAGTGTGGGCCAAATGAGCCGATCATTAACTGTAAATGGTTGTGTCCGGCTACCTGAAGACCATCTGCAGCCATTTATGCACTTCATGTTCCCAAACACCGAAGAAATTTTTATTGATGACAATACGTCATGTCAACTGGCCACAATTGTTTGTGATTGGTTTGAGAACACTCTAGATAATTCGAGCGAATAATTTGGTCACCAAGATCGCCCTATATGAATCCCATCGAACTTTTGTGGGGCATAATTGAGAGGTCACCTCGTGCAAAAAATCCTGCCCCGGCAACGCTTTCGCAGTTATGGACAGCTGTAGAGGCAGCATGGCTCAGCGTTTCTGCAGGTGACTTCCAAAGACTTGCTCCATGCCACGTCTAGTTGCTGCACTACTGCCGGCAAAAAGAGGTCTGACACCACATTAGGAGGTATTTCGTGACTTTTGTCACCTCACTGCACAATGTGAAGGATCTTCAGCCGGAACATACAGTCACCTTGACACGATATTGCGCCAAGATGATTGTATGATCCGTCTGAAAACCTGGCAAGAATATAATCATCATGTATTAGTGTTCACTCAGCTGTTTTTATCACAATATCAGAATCGTGCGCACTCCATATGACGCAGAAAGTTTTGACACGTCCACTAATGTGTGGCTTTTTCAAATCGTCATTAATTTATCTGTTTGAAATTATAGGATCTTCTAATTGTCTAATACGATTTCTCTTATCGGCAGGTTTTCTGGGCCGTGTGTCGGCAGGTCTGAGAAAGAAGATTGCGGTGCTCACAGACGACCGCATGCGTCACATGAACGAGATCGTCAACGGCGTTAGAGTCATAAAGATGTATGCTTGGGAGAGAGCTTTTGCCAAAATCGTCGCCATTACAAGAAAGTAAGTGACATCTATATTATTGAGTGTATACAATTTGTCCGCGAAGCGAGTGCAGAATTTTTATATGATGACAGGAGAGATCCATCCGAGTATTTTGATACAACGGATCTCGATTTAGAAATATTCGTATCGGCACTAAAGTATGGAGACAAAGAAAGAGTTGTGCCATGGTATTAACACCACCATCGACAGTACCCGGCCATCGGCGCATCTCCACACTGAGTGATAGGTTAAAAGCAGCAAATGTATGTAGTAAGAGTTTTCTGTTTGTTGATGTATTTATTACAGTAAAACGTTTTAAGAAGCACATTGTTGTGGCGGTATAGCTTAGAATACAGTGTGCCGTACCATGACTGGAACGTGGAAGCTTTACCTTCCACGTACAAGTGCTGTACAGACTGAGCTACCCAAGCTCATTGGGTAGAGCACTCGTCCGCAAAAGGTGGAGGTACCAGGTTTGAGTCCAGGTCAGGTACACAGTTTCAACCTGCCAGGAAGTTTCAAATCAGCCCACACTCCGCTGCACAGTGAAAATTCATTCTATAGAACTTAAAATAGTCTGCACTCTAGATCCTACTGCAGACCATATCCTTCCAATAACAGAATTAAAATGTTACTAATTGCATGTCGCTTGTGTCTATTCATGTGTTATTCTTACCTCCTAGTTCCCATGAAGCAATTCTCCTGGCTGCAAAGACTTTCGTTTGGGCTTAATACTGACGTGCAGGGTTTTGCTGTTATTTAATATCCAATTAATATAAGTTAATAAATCTAAGAAAATATTATAAAAAGTGCAGTGAATAATAAATTAAGAAAAACTAGTAAGAAAAGAACCAGTGACTGTTGAACAAATACCACTATGCCCATGCATTGTTATAAAAGAAGAAGTAAGGTCTTTTGCAGTCGTTTCTGTTTCTTCGAATTCGCACACTATCCCGTAGATCATGTGCGCTTCCGGCACACCAAGGGTGGAATCCAGGACACAATCAGCCATGCGAAGAAGGGCTAATGTCCGTCGTCTTACTACGTACGAGGCTAGTGTCTTGTTCTCGTTCTTAAAGATCTGCATGTGGCACTCCAATACACGCTCTGCGTTCGCACCTGCCGAGGCCGCGCAGTGTCTCTGGAAACGCAACTCAATGACGAACCATGAGAGGACTTTGTTGCAACCAGTCAGAGGCGCCATGTCCACGGAAATTCTTACACAGCATCCACTTCGTGTCGCTGTTCTTCTATTCTTATGTCAGTCCCGTAGCTGTTTCATCTTCCCACGCTCTTGTTCGTGTTGCTGCAACTCGTTCGAGCGTGGCGCCTGCCTGACTTTCTGCTGTAGCTCCTCCAACTCTTCTTCCATCCACGTAGATTTCTAATTGCTTCAAGGAAAACTTATTTCTTATTTCTTTAAGTATACACTGTAGCTTTCTTTCTCTCAATATTATGGACATTGTTTGATCCTGGAAGAAACTCCCATTATCTTCTTTCACTGCCGACTGTCTTTTGCATCCCCGTATCACATGTTCCGACTTATTTCAGAGTTACACTCACATGAATTGCCCAGTCGTTGGTTTCTTCTATTCAGATAGCCCGGGTAAGGTCTGTGTCCACTTAAATAGTGCATCATTAGCCTGGATGGCTGCATATACACTATCTAATCAAAAGTATCAGGACATCTATTAGTGGATATTAATATTGTGGGTGTCCACCCTACGCCTTTATGGCAGCTTTAACTCTGCCGGGGATAGTATAACTTAGGTGTCTTAATGTCAGAATGGAAGGCCATTGTTAATCAAGATCCGAAATAAGGAAATTTAGTAATGTTGGACTCTATGGTGTGGAGCAATGTCGACATTCTAACTCATTCCAAAGGTGTCCCACTGCATTCAAGTCGGGATTCTGGGTGGGCCAGCCCATTTCAGGAATGTTTTTTGCCACAAACCATTGCCTCATAGATGCTGCTTTATGTCAGGATGTACAGTCATCCTGATCCAAACTATCATTGTCTCCAAATAGTTTCACTCACCTGTACGCAATACAGAATGCTATAAAATGTGTTGATATTCTTCTGCATTCAGCATTTTCTTAACCTATGTATGGGGACCACACACTACTACGAAAAATATCCACGTACCTAACACCACCTCCTCTGCTGCTTCAGAGGATGTGGTTTCGTTCAAAGATATTCTCATTTCGTGACGTATGCACAGTAGCCATGTCTGAAGCCATCCTTTACGTCCGGACTAGGTGCTGCCCTCTAGCAGCTGGAGCTTGAACTACTTCATATGTCTCAAATCTTAGTGGTTATACGAGCAGTCGTAGAAGTTACAACATGTAATCACCTGGCTGAAAATGACTTACAAGTTCGTGGCGCCCTCCAGCGGTAATGCTGGAATTCAGTATGGTGTTGGCCCACCCTTAGCCTCGATGACAGCTTCCACTCTCGCAGGCATACGTTCAGTTAGGTGCTGGAAGGTTTCTTGGGGAATGGCAGCCTATTCTTCACGGAGTGCTGCACTGAGGAGCGGTATCGATGTCGGTCGGTGAGGTCTGGCACGAAGTTGGCGTTTCAAAACATCTCATAGGTGTTCTATAGGATTCAGGTCAGGACTCTGTGCAGGCCAGTCCATTACAAGGATGTTATTGTCGTGTAACCTTTTCGCCACATGCCGTGCATTATGGTCGATCAGGTTGAAAGATGCAATCGCCATCCCCGAATTGCTCTTCAACAGTGGGAAGCAAGAACATGCTTAAAGCATCAATGTAAGCCTGTGCTGTGATCGTGCCATATAAAACAACAAGAGGTGCAAACCCCTTCCATGAAACTCACGACCACACCATACCACCAACTCCGAATTTTACTGTTGGAACTACACACGCTGGCAGATGATGCTCACCGGAAATTCGCCATACCCACACTCTGCCATCGGATCGCCACATTGTGTACCGTGATTCATCACTCCACACAACGTTTTTCCACTGTTCAATCGTCCAATGTTTACGATCCTTACACCAAGTGAGGCGTCGTTTGGCATTTCCCGGAGTGATGTGTGGCTTATGAGCAGCCGCTCGACCATGAAATCCAAGTTTTGTCACCTCCCACCTAACTGTCATAGTACTTGCAGTGGATCCTTATGTAATTTTGTTGTTCTGGATAGATGTCTGCCTACTGCACATTACTACCCTCTTGAACTGTCGGTGGTCTCTGTCAGTCAACAGATGAGGTCTGCCTGAACGCTTTTGTGCTGTATGAATCCCTTCACATTTCCACTTCACTATCACATCGGGAACAGTGGACCTAGGGATGTTTAGGAGTGTGGAAATCTCGCGTACAGACGTATGACACAAGTGACACCCAATCACCTGACCACGTTCGAAGTCCGTGAGTTCTGCGGAGCGCCCCATTCTGCTCTCTCATGATGTCCTTTTGAAACCACTGCGGCTCTAAGGGCAATATGACACGATGCACTCTCGCAGAATAAATGAAAATGAAATTCTGGCTTGCCTTCTGGAAGGGACCTTCTGATACGGACGCAGATGTTGATAGTAGCAGTGAAAGAGGAGATGATATCTTACATGAAGATAGTGATCTCGATTTAGAGATAGTATGCTATAACAAATAATTTCCAGACTAATCGTAAAGTCCTGGAAGCCCAAGTACATCATCAGTACCACTAGCAAAAAATGTAAAACTATTGTTTTAGTTGACAAACATACAGCAGGAGCAAACGATATACCAATACCTGGCACCTCAAGGCACTGTGTAGGGTGTACCACTAAGAAGAAACCTTACAGTATAGGATGGGAGTGTCCTCTCTGTCAGCTATCCCTATGTCATCTGCCGAAAGGATTTGCATTTTACCTTACCACCGGAAGTAACAACATTTCATGCGCAACGGCTCCGTTTGAAACTATCCCGTATATGTTACATAAATGTATATGGCACTTTTTTCACACTGTTTTGTCTTAATGTATGTCTAATAATCTAACAAAAAAAGAAAATTCAAAAATCTAATTTTTAATGTTCCGAGTATGAAAGGAATAATAGGTAAAGTTCTCTGGCAATCACCAAGTCGAAACTCTTCCATGAGATTGCCAGAGGGTTCACCATGATTCATCACTCCAAATCACTTGTTTCCAGATATCTACTGTCCAGTGGCTTCACCCTTTACGTCACTTAAAGGTGAATATGCGACTTATGAGGAGCTGCTCGACCATTGCACTTCGTTTTTTAACTCCCTGCGCACAGTCACTATGCTAGCTGAATGCTGGTAGCACTTAGGATTCACGAGTGATTACTTCCCGTGATTCCGTGCGATTTTTTACGCGCACCCTCCGCAATGCTCGACGGACCCTGTCGGTACATGAGGTGTGCCTGGTCTTGGTTTAGCAGTGGTTGTTCCTTCGCCTTTCCACTTCACAATTACATCACCAACAGCTGGAGGCAGTTTTAGAGGGTTTGATATGTCTCTGATGGATTTTTTACTCAAGTGACATCCAGTAATCAGTCCACGTTCGAAGTCACTGAGCTCTCCTGAACGAGCCATTCTGCTGCTGCTGCTTCTCTACTGACAACACAACACTCCAAGCCTCCTGTTTTACTAGTATCTCTCGTGATATCTAATACCGGCCGTTGTGGCAGAGCGGTTCTAGGCGCTTTAGTCCAGAACCACGCTGCTGGCACGTTCGCAGGTTCGAATCCTGCCTCGGGCATGGATGTGTGTGATGTCCTTAGGTTAGTTAGGTTTAAGTAGTTCTAAGTCAAGAGGACTGATGACCTCAGATGTTAAGTCCCATAGTGCTTAGAGCCATTTTTTGTCATCTAGTGGTCAGTTCCGCATTACATAGGACTGTCCTGATAGTTTTAACCACATATTGTATTTTTAACTAAGCAGCTCCATCTCGTTTGGGAGGAAACTGTTTAAGCATATTCTTGTTGTTCCTGTGTTTCAGTAGCGCACCCATTTTTGCTGAATCTGTACTTTAATTTCTTAGGTTGTCTTTGGACGTCTCCCTTCTTCAGCCAGTACTTTGCGCTCTTCTTTCGAACTTTCAGGTCAATTGACCAGATTTCCAGAATAACTAGCAAGGTCCCTGCCGGTGTAGCCGCGTATGCACACGCAAAACGAAGAATCGCACTTCGCAACATACGTAACAGGTATCAGTTGCCTATTGGCTCAAACACTAGCTACGTAAACTGCAATAGCCGCTAACATTGTCTCGTGATATATTCTAATACTCGGTAACGGGTGTCCGAACCTCTCGTGTCCATTACTCTCTAATTTCTGCATTATGTTAATTACTTTTTTGCAGTCCTGTTGCATCTAGGAGGAGAAATTCTCTTTCATCTAATACTAATGTTTGGTGAGCTCTTGTCTTTTTAGAAGTTATTTACGTTTATTATAGGATTTCTCCTTCTTGGTAGCTTCCCTTTCGTCACAAAGTAAACTGTCTTGTGCCTGGTCATTTCAGATTTATTCTTCGTACACCATTATTGCAGCGTTTGAAGAACGTGTTTGCATATGTCTTCCAGTTCGTATCTTGAGCCTCCTGCTGCCACCAATAGCAGGTGCTCTGCGCACATAATGCAGCCTCCTGCTTCTCTCATGGTTCCTACCTTTTCCGGCAGCGGCTCAAGGGCGATGTCCGAGAAGCCGAGGCTACAAACGGAGCCGTGTGGACTTACTTTGGCTCCTTCTTTCGTTTTCTGGAAAAGCCAGTTCGTATTTTCTGCCACAGCAATAATCCTTAACACTACTACAGACGGCTCTTGGAAATACGGCATCTTTTGGCCATGAAAATAATGTGGTACACATTAGGTTGTCAAACAATCTTGCAATGTCAACCAAAATTCCCAACATTTACTTTGCTGTTGAGTAAACACCAGCGAAGAGCACTGTTTATGGCGCCCACCATGAATATTCTTTCCTTCTAAAACAAGTCGGATATCTACAAGAATCCTGCTGGTATCTAACAACTCACACAAGAGGCATATTGGCTTCGGATCCTTGTCTTCTTCCAATTTGAGTATGATTGCCAATATGTCATTCTAAGATTGGGTATCGATCCTTGAAGCAGACATTTGTTGTTTAATTGCGTAAGGCACGGCGCGGCTCTGTTTCTCAGTATCTGTAGAATCTCCATTTTTATTGCGTCAGACAATGAAACGTCAGAATGGGTGTAGGTACTTCTTCGTCGCGAAGAGTGGGTGTATGCAGCACTCCACGCAGATCTGTCTCGTGCAAGTCTCTTCATCAAATGGTTCAAATGGCTCTGAGCACTATGGGACTTAACTGCTGAGCTCATCAGTCCCCAATAACTTAGAACTACTTAAACTTAACTAACCTAAGTACATCACACACATCCATGCCCGAGGCAGGATTCGAACCTGCGACCGTAGCGGTCGCGCAGTTCCAGACTGTAGCACCTAGAACCGCTCGGCCACTCCGGCCGGCGTCTCTTCATCTCTGCGTAACTTAACTGCTCACTTGACATTGATTAATATCGTGAAGCGTTGGTCCTCTGTGATTTTTAGCTCCACACCACCCTTAATTAGCGAACTGACAGCTCCTCTGCAGGCACTTTATTGTAAATAGTAGAGTAATCACGTAGATGTAGGTATCCTCGCCACCTCAGTACGTCTTCTATCAATCTGTTTCTTCTTTTTGTCAAATTATGCCACACATTTCTTTTCTCCCCAGTTCGACTAAGTACCTCTTCATTAGTTAGCCAAACTTCCTATTTAATCTTCAGCACTCTTCTGTACTACGACATTACAAAAGCTTCTATTCTTTTCTTATCTGAACTGTGTGTTGTTCATGTTTCACTTCTGTCCAAGTCTGCACTTCAGACAAATACCTTCAGGAAAGACTTTCTAACAAGTAAATTTTAATTCAGTAATACGAAATTTCTTTTTTCATAAATTCTTTTCTTGCTATTGTCAGTCTGCATTTTATATCCTCTCTATTTACGACACCATTTCTTGCATACAAACTAAAAATCTAAAAACTTATACCTCTCATACGATGCAATAAACTTTGGTATCTCTGAACACTTGATACGAGGTTTACTATCGCACTCCTTCGTACCATGATTGACGTCAGTCGCTTTCAGATGAAGTCACCGTCCGGGAATCACGCATCTTGTTCTGATTCCCAAGACGTTTGTGACTCAGTTTCATCTAGGAGGATATGCCATGTTACGTTTGTTAATAGTCGGCAGAAAGTGGTTATGTCAAGTACTTTTCTAAAACACAATAATATAGAGCTAACAGCGTAGCAGAGTCTGTCCGGTTTAGTATGTCAAGAGGGCAGTACATCGATCTTTACTGCTGAGTTTTCTATACAAGTTTTACATTCAACAAATATTATTACACATAACATCAGGATGGATTATAAACCAATATAGCAGACACAGCTAGGCAGAACAGATGTAGAATTTCGCTCTTCTCTTTTAATCTTCAGGTGGTCGGTAGGACTGCTGCTTTAAATCAGCTTCAAAAAATTTAAAAATTAATTTCCTTTTGAGATCCTTAACTATAAATACACTTGTGTCCACAATTAAAGCAACAAACCGCTATTTCCCGGTCGTGTGCCAACTTCACGATATAATCATAAAACTGTCAACAGATGTCCGCACGACCTTGTTCTGTATGGAGGATGGCATTCCGGTCAACGGACAACCACTCCGACGATGACATCAGGGCACCACTCAAACGGGGTAGTGTTTGCCGGGTAGTCCCACATCCACAGTCGCTGTGTACACAGTTTCAGACGGTGCAGTCTGGCACAAAGAAGATGCCCACCAGACTCTCTGCGGAGGAGGACCGTAGGAAGAATGGAAGCAGGACAGCAGCACTCTGATGTGGCTGGATGGCTTAGTGTGAATCATTCTGTTGCTTCTCGGATGTGGTGACAGTTTATAGAGACCGAAACTCTTTCCCGAAGACCAGGGCACGGCCGACCTCATGTGACATCACAAAGAGAGGACGGTTGCTTGACTCTAAGGGGACGACGGTACCGTTTTAGTACTGCACAGCAACTGTCATCTGACCTCCAGCATCCACTGGACGTGTTGTATAGAAGCAAGCGGTGTACAGTAGGCTTTATGAGAGTGGCCTTTACTGTCGGAGATCTGCTGTATGAATACCTCTGATGCGTCTTCACAGAAGGGAACGTCTAGAGTGGAGTCGTCAACGTGCCACCTGGACGTTCGAACAGAGGGCCAATGTTCTTTTCACAGATGAGTCGCAATTTCATCTCGAGAGTGATTCTCGACGATTCACATCTGGAAGGAACATAGAACACGATTTCGCGACCCAAACATTGTGGAAAGATAATGCTCGATCTCATGGTTGATGTTTTCTTGGAAACGGAAGGTATTGCATGCATGGCGTAGCCTGCTCGCTCCATGGAGCATGTCTCCGATACACAAGGGAGACATGTTGCATCACGCCAGAATCCACCAGTCACTCTCCAAGGCCGGCCGGGGTGACCGAGCGGTTCTAGGCGCTACGGTCTGGAACCGCGCGACCGCTACGGTCGCAGGTTCGAATCCTGCCTCGGGCATGGATGTGTGTGATGTCCTTAGGTTAATTAGGTTTAAGTAGTTCGAAGTTCTAGGGGACTGATGAACTCAGAAGTTAAGTCCCATGGTGCTCAGAGCCATTTGAACCATTTTTGAACCACTCTCCAAGATTTCTGAGCAGCTCTGTAGGAAGAATAGCGATATTGATTCAATATGACATTGATGACATCACTCAAAGCATATCCCGTCGTTTTCAGGTCTGTATTGCTCCCAGAGGTGGTCACACCCCACACTGAGTACATTAACGAGTTGTCGGAATGTGTGTGCAAATACGTTAAGCTGGAAAAAACGAAGAAACTTTTTGTCTACAGTTAAGCATGTTGCAATTTTTTACGTTCTGTATTCTTCACATTGTTTCTACTTTACTGTCCCCTGTTTATACTGTTTTGTGGAAAAATAAACGGAACCTTGCAAAATTCCGGCTTGTTGCTTTAATTTTGGACACTAGTGTATATTCACTTTTTCTTCAGTCTGGTTCGAATAATATGGAGGTTCTGCTCTTGATAAATGCTCTCCGGTAGGCTGCAGGTCAGAATAAATGATCGTCAGCCACATGACGGCGAGTCAGGGCATCTAGTAAAGATTATACCGGGTGATCGAAAAGTCAGTATAAATTTGAAAACTTAATAAACCACGGAATAATGTAGATAGAGAGGTAAAAATTGACACAAATGATTGGAATGACATGGGGTTTTATTAGAACAAAAGAAAAACAAAGTTCACAAAATGTCCGCGTGAAAGCTCTCTAGCGCGCGTCGGTTGGTGATGATCGTGTGCTCAGCCGCCAATTTCGTCATGATTGGCCTCCCAGGTCCCCAGACCTCAGTCCGTGTGATTATTGGCTTTGGGGTTACCTGAAGTCGCAAGTGTATCGTGATCGACCGACATCTCTAGGGATGCTGAAAGACAACATCCGACGCCATTGCCTCACCATAACTCCGGACATGCTTTACAGTGCTGTTCACAACATTATTCCTCGACTACAGCTATTGTTGAGGAATGATGGTGGACATATTGAGCGTTTCCTGTAAAGAACATCATCTTTGCTTTGTCTTACTTTGTTATGCTAATTATTGTTATTCTGATCAGATGAAGCGCCATTTGTCGGACATTTTTTGAACTTTTGTACTTTTTGTTTCTAATAAAACCCCATGTCATTCCAAGCATGTGTGTCAATTTGTACCTCTCTATCTACATTATTCCGTGATTTATTCAGTTTTCAACTTTATACTGACTTTTCGATCACCCGGTACATTTACATCAGGTATCTACACATTGCTCTGCAAATATCTGTAAAGTGCATGGCAGAGAGTTCATTGTATCGTGCCATATATTATGGTAAAAAGAAACGAGCTTGGAAACAGTATTATGAGAAGGGAAGAGAAAATAGATGCAGATGAGATGGGAGAATAAGAATTTGACTGAGCGCTGAAGACCTACATACAAACAGGGTACCTGCAGTATATGACATACCCTAAGAGTTGTTGAAGACCTTTGGGAGTGACGAGTCTCCCCTCCTGTATCCAAGATAAATGAAGTGTACGAAATACCCTGACTTTAAGAGTGCTGTAATAATTCCAATTCCATAAATGGAGGTATTGACGAGTGTGAATATTAACGATCTGTTAGTTTGATGAGTAATGGTTGCCAAATACTGACACATATTGTTTGCAGAAGAATGAAACGACTGGTAGAAGCTGACTGAAGCGGCAGGGGGCTGGTTAGGGAGTGGGAAGTTACTGGGACCACAAAATAGAGTATACTTGAACAGCAATTTGTTAACAGAAAAAATAATTAAATTTTTTACAACGAGAAAATACAATGCTTGGAAATAAAATGCTTGAAACGCATGGTAACCTCAATCGATCAAGCAAATAATTATACTTATCAACAGCACAAACGGCTTAAGGCTCAATGATAAATATCTACACAACGAAACCATTTCAAGTACTTCACTTTTACATACAATTTCCATTAAGGAACACGATGTCTCGGTCATAAAGACCAGTTTACGGCAACGCTGGCCAATCTTAAGCGGATAGAACTACACTCCAAGGAGCCTTAATAACACTTACGGCTGATACGGCGTAAGTGAATTAGCGACCGGCGGCCTTGCAACGACTTAACAATTGACACAGGAGCTTCAGGATCTATATGAATACATGAAATTAGTAAGTATTGTGAAGGGTCTTAAGTTCAAACACAGCGGCGCAGTAGCCGACCGAAACATCAGATCAAACTTATACTAAAGGCCGCCTTTAGTTGGTGTTGCTTCGATATACTTGGCGGGATTCAGAAGAAATCAGTTTCATTAAGTCATGAACAACTGAAATATAAAACCTCAGAGCAAAGCAAGCGTTTAAATTTAGGGTTTACAGGAATGCAAATAGTGGCAGCAGCCAATCAAATATACAGATGGAATCAACCAGGTCGGTTGGGCAGTAACGGCAAACAAACAGATAACAAGATAATTATTACACGGGTAGCTAATTCGGAAAATACCAAATTACAAGCAATGTGGACTTAATATTATCAGCTGGCCAGCTGTCTTACCAAAATAGGTGCCTTTTCTACAGGCGTACGAGGAATTCACAATATTATTTTTTATAACAAAACAGTCTCAACCGCATAAAGATGTTTGTTTATTTACTGGTTACCGACTTCGGCGACTGTTCTGGTCATCATCAGACCACTTATTCTGTGAAGAGAGTAACATGAATGTACTTAGAGAGCCGGCCGAGCGGTTCTAGGCGCTACGGTCTGAAACCGCGCGAGCGCTACGGTCGCAGGTTCGAATCCTGCCTCGGGCATGGATGTGTGTGATGTCCTTCGGTTAGCTAGGTTTAAGTAGTTCTAAGTTCTAGGGGACTGATGACCTCAGAAGTTAAGTCCCATAGTGCTCAGAGCCATTTGAACCATTTTGTACTTAGAGAAATGTAAACCACAAGCACAAAGAGAAAACGTAGTACATCAGCAAAACGTGAAAGAAAGAAAGCTATACGCATGGGAGTAGGCTGAACCTTGCGTTGAGCAACCCCCACTCTAGAAGGCATATAACCATTGCTGTATGGCCTTAGGTTGTGCTGTTGGAACACAATTTATTTCTTTTTCACTTTGGGGGACAAGCCCGTAATTTATTCGATCATAAGTTCGCCAGCCAGCCGCCATAGGTGGTGTTCCGTGCCTGTGAAGGCAATGTTTTATTGGGATTCTGCGCCTGTGAAGGCTTAGTTTTATGTTATTCTTTTGGTGTCTCGTGTGAGAGCAACATCCGGGAGCGAGTGCAGAATCCACTCGCAGATGCGGTCCATCTCGCGCTGAATTCTCTTCTGGATTCTGCCATTTGCCCCAGTCGGCCAGTATGATGTGACTGGGGAGGCAGGCATCTGTTGTGTGATGGCCTCCGTCCTCCGCCGAGTGGAGGTCTGACTGGTGCTGAAGATGAATGGCGCCCGTCATTTCCCTGCTCTTCAGCCGCCCACGTCTGCGTGGCTCGTCTTTTCAACGCCGCCCTCCTGGGTCTCGCGGCGCGTGAGGCAAGCTTTCGCTCGGCGGCGCGGACGGCGCCGGGAGCGGTTAGCAGTGGCCGCTCTGTCTCCCTATTGGGGCAGACAGATGTTGACGCATCCGTCGGTTGCTTTGCGGCAGCTTTGCATCAAGACAGCCATGAACTGCTTCGACAGCAGTGTGCTTGCTCCCTCCATCCTTTCGCAGATTTCCGAATACTCCGTCATCGTGTTGGCGTCGCCCGCTTGTGGGGCGGGCGCTCGTGGTCTTGATAGTAGAGCAGGGGCAGCAGATCTGGTCGTGTGGGCCTTCTTTCTGCGCCTTCGTCTGCTCTTCTTTTCGCGGCTCCAACCGCTTGTGCCCGCAAAAGCTGGCCACGTGTTTGCCGCCGCAGTTGACGCATGTCGGTGGGGCGGCGTGTGGCTGGGAACAGGCATGAGTGTCGTGCGCTTCCCGCATGCCTCAGCTTTACGGCAATACTTCTACGTAGCTTAGTTACTGTCAGCGGAAGCATTGCTCAGTCTTTTCCATGTCGGAGGCGTTGACGCAATTTTGACTTCGAACCGCATCAGCCTCCGGACATGGACTCCATTCTTCTGGTGCCAGGTGGGGCCTACAAACAGGTAGACCGCCGAGCGTTTCCTGTTTGTCGCCTGGCGGAGATCAGCCACGCCGTAGAATCCAAGCTCGCTCAGCGCCCCAATGACCTCCCGTGTTGACACGAGCCGGGGAAGGCCACGTATGGTAATTCTCACAGTCTCGCGCCATCGTAGGCCCCTGAGCGCATTCTCGGTGACTAGGTGTTCAGCTAGGAGCTCCTTGGCCGCAACATGCGCTTCTAGGAACTCAAAGGACAACGACAATAAACTGCCGTCGCCCCCCGCCCTTACGCAGTAATCTCCTGCGTATTTCACAGGAGGCGTGGCGTTAGGAGTTGGTAGGTTCATTCGAGGCAGTTTCGAGGATAATGGCAACCTCATCTCTGGAGACGACCGTGCAGGTCGTGGTCGTGTAAGACACCTCTGCCTGACCTGTAGACGTTCTGGCCTGCCGCTTAAGTCGGCGTTTTCCAGGTCTCTTATTGTCTGGCACAGCGAGCTTCGTTTGTAGAAAACCGATAGTTTGCTCAGTAGAAGTACCTCGCTATGCCAGAGCTCCTCGTTCAGCGTGCGACGCTAGCGGCGTAGGCGGCTGTGCAGCAGGAGACCATGACACAACAATCCTACTTCACATCTCAAAAGAGACACACAGTCTCGTGCTGTGCGATATGCAATTTACATCGCTTAAATGGCGGAAGCTCCACCCACCATATCCAGCATTACATCACTGTCAGCCAATGGCCGTAAAACACGCTAAATAAAGCTTAAATACAATTATTTGCAGACAACACTTTCGTCCAGACTATAGGTATATCGATAATGCAAATAAGCTTCATCAAACTGTAACATAAAACCTAAAATTGAATACAAAGAAAGAAAATAAGCTATTAACGTAATGGAATACGCATGGTGACCTCTATAGGGCCCTCCGTGTAAGGACCATGAGACAAAGATGTTTAACAAGAACGCCACCATAATCGTGGTAACGTTCTGGTCGATGTATTACTACGAGACATCAAACACACACTAATATTGGCTTACAGTCTTTGGTTCGTCAGTACTCAAGGTACCACATCAAGATCGACCTGTTACTACTACCGATCATAGAACGAAATAGTTATCATACACTTAAAATTATTTCTGTCACAATCATACTTTAAAAATTACGTGGCCTTTAGCCACTAGAAGGAGCTACCATCAAACAACGGGCTGTTCGAGCTATGTATGGTGTAAGTTCGAAAACTTCTTGTCGACCCCTATTCAATAGTCTGGGAATTTTGACATTGCCCTCACAGTATGTATTTTCTTTAATGTCGTTTGTTGTTAGCAATATTAGCTTATTCCCAAGAGTTAGCAGCTTTCACTCAGTTAATACTAGGCAGAAATCAAATCTGCATGTGGAATGCACTTCCTTGACTCTTGTGCAGAAAGGAGTGCAGTATTCTGCTGCATCCATTTTCAATAAGCTACCACAAGAACTCAAAAATCTTAGCAGTAGCCCAAACACTTTTAAGTCTAAACTGAAGAGTTTCCTCATGGCTCACTCCTTCTATTCTGTCGAGGAGCTCCTGGAAGAGATAAAAAATTAAGCAAATTCCAGTGTTACATTCTTGATTTTCTTTATTTAAACTAACGACTTGTTTCATTTTATGTGTTTCTACAATCGTGTTATAATTTCATGTATTGACTCGTTCCATGACCATGGAGACTTCTCCTAAATGTGGTCCCACGGAACAATAAATAAATAAATAAATAAATAAATAAAATATAAACATGAGTGCCCTTCTCTAAGGACAAGTGCGTAGCACATGTCAGATATAGTTGGCAAGAAAAATATTAACTAAAATCATAGCAATCGTATGAAGATCGATATGCTCAAATTCTTAATATTATGTGTAACATCAGATTGAGGCATTAATTATCCCACAGTTTACAATTATGTTTAAAACATTAAGCAACCTCAATGAAATAATACAGAAATAAATTGCAATAAACCTTTGTCATTAACATCGAATGTCCACAGTGGGAACTTAAACATATATAACGATGATAATGCATCACCAGTACTCTGGTAACAACAAAAACATCAAAATCTCGTCATTATACAGTTCACACTGGCTTGCTATTACGTCTTGTATTAAGCAAAGGCCGGCCGTGGTGGCCGTGCGGCTCTGGCGCTGTAGTCCGGAACCGCGGGACTGCTACGGTCGCAGGTTCGAATCCTGCCTCGGGCATGGGTGTGTGTGAAGTCCTTAGGTTAGTTAGGTTTAAGTAGTTCTAAGTTCTAGGGGACTTATGACCTAAGATGTTGAGTCCCATAGTGCTCAGAGCCATTTGAACCATTAAGCAAATGTTACACTATGATTTGTAAAATTCAGGAATATTGGATTTGATAAAAGGAGTAGTTCATTCCTTTTGTATTTGACGTAACACCATTTATTTTCATTTTACAAACTACGTTCCATTTGTGGTCAATGTTTCAAAAAAACACATGAAACTGACCTTTGACGAAACTTAACCAAAAAACAGCATATACTAAACACACAACTGAGAGCCTGCAGAGTGCTGTAAAACGTTAGGTATATGAGTGGTCAAATTAACCGTGGTGGTCAAAGTATACCAGGTTTACGGTAGCAGAAAACATTACGTGAGAATGACGCATGATCTCTGAATGGTGATGAATTATTAAAATAAATTACAGAAATGAGTGATAAGCTGCACAACAAGTTGTTAGCCCATAAATGCAGATTGCCCTGATCAAAGAAATAGAGAAATAGTGCGCTTTTTTGTCGCAGGGGTATAGCACTGACGTTGCTCTGTGCCCAGTTTTCGTTTGACGCAGTTTTTTCGTAGTGGAGGTGGAACATAAAAGAATACAATCATTTTGTTTGCATTGGACAAAGTTAGTGTGTTTTTTCTGAAGCATGGACTATAGCATGAGACACTCCAGATATCACTTCCCCTCTAATGGAGTATATTTGCAATTCTGTACTTCGCATCAAATAATTTTCGTCTTACAGCCTCCACAGTCTCACAAAACACAGCTGCGTTAAAGGCTATCTGATCTCTACAAACGGTTATTTTCCCTTGTCGGTGCTACTTTACAGCAGTATGATCGTGCACTCATCGTTCGCATTAACAAAAAGTCACGACTCCTACGTGCTTCAGTAAGAGA
Organism: Schistocerca piceifrons; assembly: GCF_021461385.2. Classification (NCBI taxonomy): domain Eukaryota; kingdom Metazoa; phylum Arthropoda; class Insecta; order Orthoptera; family Acrididae; genus Schistocerca; species Schistocerca piceifrons. The sequence goes on along the minus strand of NC_060149.1, from coordinate 415,973,872 downwards.
GAACGGGTCGACGAGTGTGAAGTGACTGGAGCCCACAGTTCTCAGACTCGTCATACTCGCGGTAGTACAGCGGGAACGAAGAAAGCCCGTTAGCACTGAGAAAACAGCGGTCCCTAGATTTATAAAGTATTCAGCCCGAAAATTAGAGTCACACTCGCTCCGTCTCCGGCCACACTGCCGGCGGCAAGTCACTTCCCCATAGCTAACCGAGCCACGCTATTTCCGCGTTCGCCTCAACATACGCGCCCTCTTCCGGCCAGGCGTTCTCTAGTCTCCTACCAATGGGCCAGAGACAACACGAGCAGATACAATCGATAATACAGCGCAAAGGATCTCGCGCACGCATGGCACACTGACTTCAGGAACATCAGTGCATTTTCGGGAGGAATCTAAGAAAATGCGAGGCATTACTGATCCTGTTACTTATCTTAGAACATGAGTTCACGGAAGGCAAACCTATGTTTATAGCATTTGTAGATTTGGAAAAAGCTTTTGATATTGTTGAGTGTGACACTGTCAAAGTAGGAGGGTTGAAATACAAGGAGCGAATTACCATCAGTAACTTCCAAGAGCGGCATATTACGCTGCTGCTAGCCCCCCCCCCCCCCCCCCCAATAAAGAAAAAAAACAGCAACTTGCACAGAAACTGGACAGCCGTTATAAGAGTCGAACGACATGAAAGAGGGACAGTTGTCGCAAAGGGAGTGCTACAGGACTGTAGCGTATCCTCGATGCTATTCAACATGTACTTTGAGCAAGTAGTGAAGGAAATATATCTTGATGTTACATGCAGTTACATTTGTGGAATGTGTAGCTGCTATGGAAAACTCAGTACTAATGTAGTCATGATCAGTGTAACGTATTTTTGACGTACTAAACCGGACAGACTCTGATACACCAATGTTCTCTATGTTACTGTATTTTAGAAAAGTGTTTGACATAATCTCTTTCTGCAGACTATTAACAAACCTACCATTGCATGGTATAACTTCTCAGATAAGATTGGCAGTCAGAACAAGGAGCATTATTCCCGGATGATGAGTGTCAATTTGAAAGTAACTGACATCAGAGGAGTACAGTAGTAGCTCTCATACTAAGTGTTCAGAGTTGTCAATGTTTATCATAACATATGAGAAGTATAATTCCTTAGATCTTTACTTTGGTACCCAAAAAATTCTTGATACACTTCATCAAAGAAAATTAAACGCATAGTATGCGTTATACAGCACATGGATGGAATTTTAACAATGAGTAAATCCAGAGAAGCATGTGACCACGGACTGAGCGTGACATCGGATAGAGGAAGGCGAAGCATTTGTAAAATTCGGTCAAAATGAAGATACAGTAAATGGAATATACGAGAGACGTCCAATAAGTAATGCAACACATTTTTTTTCTCGGTCAATTTCGATTGAAAAACTGTGGAAGTTGCTTTGGGACATAGTGGAATATTTCTGCTTCAGCCTCTATAGATCCAAGAACTTCCGGTATGTGGTGGTGCTATACGTAGCATTCAAAATAGCGTCTATAATAATGATGCGTTCCAAGCAGAGAGCTGCTACTGAAGTCCTTTTGGCGGAAAACCAGAGCATCGTAGATATTCATAAGCGCTTGCAGAATGTCAGCGGAGACCTGACAGTGAACAAAAGTACGCTGAGTCGTTGGGCGAGGCGTCTGTCATCATCGCAACAAGGTCGCGCAAACCTGTCCGGTGTTTCGCGTGCCGACTGGCCGCACACTGCTGTGACTCCTGCAAGGTTGGAACGTGCTGACACTCTCATTCGACGTGATCGATGGATCACAAACACCTCGTTGCTCAACTGGACGTTTCTGTTGGTAGTGATGACACACTCGTCCACCAGATGGGGTACGCAGAAGTGTGTGTCCGCTTGGTACCTCGCCGCCAAACAGAAGACCATAAAGAGCAATGAAGGGCCATCTTCGCGGAATTGCTTGCGCGTTACCAGCCTGATAGTAACAACTTTCTTCGAACATCGTCACAGGCGATGAAACGTGGGTTCACCACTTCGAACCGGAAACCAAACATCAATCCATGGAGTGGCACCAAATCATCTCTCCTTCGAAGAAAAAGTCCAAAGCTGCACCCTCATTCTGTAAAGTCATGGCGACGGTCTTCTGGGACTCTGAAGGGTTATCTTGTTTGGTGTCCTCCCTCATGGTGCAACGATCAACTCTGAACTATATTGTATTACCATCAGGAAGTTGAAGAAACGACTTCAGCGAATTTGTCAACACAAAAATGCAAAAGAACTTCTTCTTCTCCATGACAACGCAAGACCTCACACAAGTCTGCGCATCCAAGAGAAGCTGACAAAATTTCATTGGACTGTTCTTTCCCATCGACCCTACATTCCAGATCTCGCACCTTTCGAGTCCCATCTGTTTGGCCCAATGAGGTATGCACTGCGCGGGAAGCAGTACGACGTTGCCTCCGACTGGCCCTCCCAGTATTCCTGCTTTCAGAAAAAAGTGTTGCATTATTTATTGAACCCGCCGCGTACTTTCTGCGACCAAGGAAAAGGAAATTAAAATTCAGGGAGAAGAAATCAAACCTTCGAGGTTTGCCAACGACATCATAATTCTGAGAGAGGCAAAAGGCTTGGGAGATCAGCTGAACAAAATGAATAGTGGCTTGAAACGAGTTTATAAGGTTGCTAAGGGACGAAGACAGTCAATGAGTTCTGAATATTCACAATTAACAGAGAGAAACTAGCAGATTTCACTGCCGGTCTTAAGTTTACAAACAGCTTAATTAGAGACAGCTACCTAGTAGCGTGTAACACGCCCATTGATCTGAAAATGGCGGCAGTGCATCGTAGCATGTACTCCAAGAGACCTATGGCGTTGGGAAACCGTGCTGATACATCAGTGCTTAACTCACGTTGACTGGTTGGAATTGGACATCTCGCTCGAAGGCGTTCTATATGTGCACAACAGCATTGTGGCCAGGCGTCCAGGAGCTGAGTAACAGATATACTCTCGTGTCCGTGGAGCGTTCCTCACGCCATTCTGACAGATCTCTGGAGCTATGAACTATTGCTTTGTCATTGTGAAGCCTCAGCTCTCTTGTGGGCTACTGTGGGCGAACAAACAGATGTGCATAATCGTACAGTAGCTTTCCTTATAATTCTCCAATAGGTGAATATTATATGTCAGACGCCTCACATTAACCCATATAAACAGTACCCAAACGAACTACTACCCGCCAGAACGGTACCCTGATGGCAAGTGGCATATATCACCTTATAATGTCATCGATGTGTACCAGCATGCACCACGGCTCGCGAGTCAAGGCAACCGTTTTCCATTCTTCGAACGTACAGAATTCTCCGAAATCGGGTCCAGATATGGGTAGAGGGCAGCAACTACAGGAAGATCATGGGAGGAGTCAAAGGGCAAAACGGCCAGGAGAGCATTTCACCTGACGACTCAGTATATTAAGAGGTGCATTAACGAAATATTGTGCCAATGATACACTAACATTCAGCTGAGTTCCCATGAAACCTGCAGTCAGATTTTTTTTTTTTTTTCGGAAAGACAGATTTCAGCTCAAAAATTTTAATCCTTCAAGCACAGAATCAGGACAAAGAGCTTATCACCTCCATAATTATCATTATGTCAGTCTCCCAACCACAGGACTGATCACAACAAAAGATACGTAATAACCTAGTTAATATGTTCAACGCCCATAAGCGATATAGAAAACCCATTTTTTCGATTTAGTCTTCGTAAAATGGTAAAAATTGTTGATTTAAGCATCTTTCACGTACGAGCAATTTACAACGTTCCGGAAGCTGCTGATGCGAAAAGTAAGTTAGTCGAACGGTATTGTGGAACAGTTATTATGACACTGGATTCCTGACGGAGATCTTGATGGAGGTACTTTGGGTCGTACCCAAATAGTTTTGAGCTGAATGCTTGAACTGGTCTTATGGGCTCTTTCTTCCTCATCTGGCTAAATCCTACCATGTGCTACATTTCCAGTTACCACGACGTAGACAGGGCATTAAACTCTAATCGTCTTCCCTTCCTCCTAATCGCAGGTCCAATGACTACCGTCTTTAGTATCTGTGGAAAGCGAGCTAATGACAGTGCAATCGCTCGTTGACAAGAAACCTCAACCAAGAACGCAAAAGGCATATATTTGCCCGCTCTGTAAAGTGGAATAGGCAGCAACTTGTATCGAAATAGAGGGTGAAGTAAGTGCTGGTAAGTGTGGAGAACACCACACCTTAATGTTAAAACAATACGTAGACGACGCCTGTAGAGAAACCAACCAAGAAAAGTAAAACTGAACTTTAAACGATAGTTAGTTTTCAGCAGCACGATACTTTACTGAGTACAGATCTCTGATGTGTATACTGTCTCACCCAGCCTGTTATAAGCTGACATATGATTTGAGGCATTGTGTAACTTCGGTTTTCTTTCATATCCGAAAAAATTTCCATAGATAAAAGTCACGCTAACGCCAGAGAAGGAAAACCTAGGATCAAACAAGGAAGGCATCCAACAATTTTCTATTTTCAATTTGACTTTTCCGAAGTCACTAAGCCATGCAATAGACGGTTAGCGAACAATAAATAAGTCAAAATTAGTACCACAGCTTCACACAATCCGGAAACAGGTAAAGTAGCTGAAAATGCTTTTAAATACGTATTCTCCTGACTGTTACGAAAGGAAAATTATTTGGAAATTAAGTGGGAAGTCGCAACGCAGTTGCCACATACAACGAATAGCTAATCATGCGGTATTTTTATTCCAGGAAGGAGATAAGCAAAATCGTCCAGTCTGCATATTTGAGAGCCTTTATAATATCTTCGATCGTTTTCATCGAGAGAATATCCACGTTTGTGACCCTGTTTTCTTACTGGATGTTTGGAAATGTGATTAAGCCGAACAAGGTAAAGTATGACTTCTTTGATACTACAGTCATATTCATTTAACTTAACTTCGTGTGAGCGCATACCCAGAATCTGTGCGGGGGGGGGGGGGGGGGGGGGGGGGACTTTTATTAATTTTGTGGAAATGGGGCAGGAAGTGATTCATAGTTCCTTACAAAATAAAACTGAAAACTATTTTGAAAACAATGTTTATTAATCAACAGACATTAATATTCCCAACTAAGAGTGCACATATCAATTTTTTGTTTAGTTACATGAAAATACTTTCTATAATTACATTATAGTAGTTTTTGAAATTGTCTGGTAAAACGAGAAAAATCATCGTGAACTGAAGTGTGAAGCGACTGAAACGTTTAGAAACTACAGCAATCTGGAGTTCCCAGTTAAAACAAATTTAACAGCGAACAGCAAAATGGCCCTCGGTGCTCTTACTGCTAATCAGTATCCATTATATATTTTCAATTTCATCAAACTGGTAATTAATTTATACATCTGTTCTCACTCAATTTCTGATAAAATTAACAGACTGAAATAAAGCAAAACAAAGACGTTAGTTCAGTAATTGTAACGTCCCCAGGTCTGATTGACGGTCGTTCACTGATGGTTAAATTGTTATGGATCAACGTGCTGGCGGTAAGGCTTTACTGAGGGTCTCGGCTACTGAATCGAACGGAGACGCCGTAGCTCTGCAATATTATGATGTAGTAGTGATATTGTCATGGGGGGAAAACAGCGTGCAAAGTCCAACCGAAAGTAAAGGCGCAAAAGTAACAGAAGCAGTAATAGAACTGACTTCAACACTGCCAAATAGATAAAAGCGCGTTATGATGAAAAGCAACGAAATAGCCCGTCAGATGGACTGACGAATCCTACGGATAGTAGTTGCAGAGTTCCGTTACTAACGAGACAAGAAAACATAAGGGTGCTCTCAATTACACTCCGTTTGCAGTTGGCACATAACTCCGTGACGATCTGTCTATGGAAGGGATGTTACTCCCTAAATACGACAGATATAAGAAGTGATACGATATGCTAAATCACAGAATCGGGTAACCAATACAAAGAATACTTCAAAAATACGATCCCCGTAACAAAACTGACGTAATGTTTCCGTGAGGGTCTAATACACTGAAGAGCCAAAGAAACTGGCACACCTGCCTAATATCGTGCAGGGTCCTCGCCAGCGCGCAGAAATGCCACAACATGACGTGGATGGACTCGACTAATGTCTGAAGTAGTGCTGGAGGGAACTGACACCATGAATACTGCATAATTGTCCATAAATCCGTAAGAGCACGTTACAAGGCATTCCAGACACGCTCAATAATATTCATGTCTGGGAAGTTTCGTGGCCAGCGGAAGTTTTTAAACTCAGAAGAGTGTTCCTGGAGCCACTCTGTAGCAGTTCGCGACGTGTAGGCTGTCGCATTGTCCTGCTGGATTTGCCCAAGTCCGTCGAAATGCAAAATGAACATGAATGGATACAGGTGGTCAGACACGATGCTTACGTAAGTGTCACCTGTCAGAGTCGTATCTAGACGTATCAGGGCTCCAGTGTAACTCCAACTGCACACGTCCCACACCATTACAGAGCCTCCACCAGCTTGAACATTCCCCTGCTGACATGCAGGGTCCATGGATTGATGAGGTTGTCTCCATACCCGTACACGTCCATCCGCTCGATACAATTTGGAATGAGACTCGTCCGATCACAGGCAACGTGTTTCCAGTCATCAACAGTCCAGTCTCGGTGTTGACGGGCCCAGGCGAGGCGTAAAGCTTTGCGTCGTGCAGTCATCAAGGGTACAAGAGTGGAATCTTCGGCTCCGAAAGCCCATATCGATGATGTTTTGTTGAATGGTTCGCACGCTGACATTTGTTGATGGCCCAGCATTGAAATCTGCAGCAATTTGCGGAAGGGTTGCACTTTTGTCACGTTGAACGATTCTCTTCAGTCGTCGTTGGTTCCGTTCTTGTAGGATCTTTTTCCGGCCCAAGCGATGTCAGAGATTTGATGTTTTACCGGATTCCTGATATTGACGGTACACTCGTGGAATGATCGTACGGGAAAGTCCTAACTTCATCGCTACCTCGGAGATTCTGTGTCATATCGCTCGTGAACCGATTATAGCAGCACGTTCAAAGTCACTTAAATCTTGATAACCTGCGATTGTAGCAGCAGTAACTAACAACTGCGCCAGACACGTGTCTTATATAGGCGTTGCCGACCGCAGCGCCGTATTCTGCCTGTTTATACACTCCTGGAAATTGAAATAAGAACACCGTGAATTCATTGTCCCAGGAAGGGGACACTTTATTGACACATTCCTGGGGTCAGATACATCAGATGATCACACTGACAGAACCACAGGCACATAGACACAGGCAACAGAGCATGCACAATGTCGGCACTAGTACAGTGTATATCCACCTTTCGCAGCAATGCAGGCTGCTATTCTCCCATGGAGACGATCGTAGAGATGCTGGATGTAGTCCTGTGGAACGGCTTGCCATGCCATTTCCACCTGGCGCCTCAGTTGGACCAGCGTTCGTGCTGGACGTGCAGACCGCGTGAGACGACGCTTCATCCAGTCCCAAACATGCTCAATGGGGGACAGATCCGGAGATCTTGCTGGCCAGGGTAGTTACTTACACCTTCTAGAGCACGTTGGGTGGCACGGAATACATGCGGACGTGCATTGTCCTGTTGGAACAGCAAGTTCCCTTGCCGGTCTAGGAATGGTAGAACGATGGGTTCGATGACGGTTTAGATGTACCGTGCACTATTCAGTGTCCCCTCGACGATCAGCAGTGGTGTACGGCCAGTGTAGGAGATCGCTCCCCACACCATGATGCCGGGTGTTGGCCCTGTGTGCCTCGGTCGTATGCAGTCCTGATTGTGGCGCTCACCTGCACGGCGCCAAACACGCATACGACCATCATTGGCACCAAGGCAGAAGCGACTCTCATCGCTGAAGACGACACGTCTCCATTCGTCCCTCCATTCACGCCTGTCGCGACACCACTGGAGGCGGGCTGCACGATGTTGGTGCGTGAGCGGAAGACGGCCTAACCGTGTGCGGGACCGTAGCCCAGTTTCATGGAGACGGTTGCGAATGGTCCTCGCCGATACCCCAGGAGCAACAGTGTCCCTAATTTGCTGGGAAGTGGCGGTGCGGTCCCCTACGGCACTGCGTAGGATCCTACGGTCTTGGCGTGCATCCGTGCGTCGCTGCGGTCCGGTCCCAGGTCGATGGGCACGTGCACCTTCCGCCGACCACTGGCGACAACATCGATGTACTGTGGAGACCTCAGGCCCCACGTGTTGAGCAATTCGGCGGTACGTCCACCCGGCCTCCCGCATGCCCACTATACGCCCTCGCTCAAGTCCGTCAACTGCACATACGGTTCACGTCCACGCTGTCGCGGCATGCTACCAGTGTTAAAGACTGCGATGGAGCTCCGTATACCACGGCAAACTAGCTGACACTGACGGCGGCGGTGCACAAATGCTGCGCAGCTAGCGCCATTCGACGGCCAACACCGCGGTTCCTGGTGTGTCCGCTGTGCCGTGCGTGTGATCATTGCTTGTACAGCCCTCTCGCAGTGTCCGGAGCAAGTATGGTGGGTCTGACACACCGGTGTCAATGTGTTCTTTTTTCCATTTCCAGGAGTGTATATCTCTGTATTTGAATGCACATACCTATACCAGTTTCTTTGGCGTTTTAGTGCATATTGACTCAGTGATTAGCGCGGAACATTCGCCGTTTCCCTTTAATGTCGTGCTTCATCGGAGAACAGTTATCACGCTCACAACTAGAAGATGAAATGAAAAACAGTGATTTTCTAATTACAAACGTAGAAGTACAGCAAGCTGAAGTCTCATGCGTACTTATTGTTTTAAGAGAGGCTGCAAACGTACTTCGTGTTACGTCTTTACTATTTATAAGCATCAGCAATAAATAATATGACCTACTTATGCATATTTCCTTGCTTTTAATGACAATGTGACTGATAAAACGTGATTTCTCTCAAGACCCTCACTCAAGTTGGCCTGTGCAGTCAACAACCACGGAGCAAACAATGAACATTGTACACTCTGTAAAACCTCACTGTCTAAGAGGATTATCTCCAGCTCGCTATCAATGGATTTTAGCAGCTGAGCTGGTGATTATCAATGTTTTTTTTCCCTTTCTCAATTCACCCTTCTCTCATATCGACAACAGCGTTTGCGCTGACGTAAAACTGAATAAATTTGTACGTCTGAGTACAAAACGCTGTCCCTTCTAACATAACAACCGTTTAGCTTTCGATGTTGAAGAAAACATTTAAGAACTTACTGCTCTGTCACTTTTATAAAGTCACACACATTTTGGCTATCTCTGGAGGTGGAATTGTAATCATCGCCTCTGTTTATTTCTCGAAAACAATTTTCTGCTTTGTAAGCTTCCCCACTTTCTACGTCGATTCGCATATCTGTGCTGTTGTTAGACTGAGTGCTGAGGCTTCACCGATTTTCGTACGTACATCATAACAGAAGTCAGTTTAAGCTCGCATGTTATTTTCAGGAATATTAATTATTTTGCTTGAATTTTAGCTGTTCTTATCTTCTACAATTTTTGCCGTTGATAAATAATAGCCTAATGTATCTTCAGTTGCGTAGACATTGGTGCTAAATTGAGCTGCTAATACAAGACAAAAAGTAACTGCCCAGGACTTCATTATGTTCCTAACCTTAATTTTACAACACTACGAATTCTTTCTTAGTTCAGTTGTATGAAACTCCTCACTTTCAATTTTTCGATTAATCAGACTGTCCTGCGTCGTTATTTTATATTCTCTTTTGACATTAGGATTACTAGAACATTTCCAGATCCGGAGCTCTTTCCAGATTAACGCAGAGAAATACTGACTGGAGACCTAGTCGAACAAATTCCGAAACTCCGCCCTGGGCCTGAAAATTCGCTAAGAACATGTAATGGTACTTTACGGAAATATAGTTATCGTAAAGCCGCATTACATAATAACACAACACCGTTTTCGTCACGCAGAAAACCATCCGGCTGGATGTGGATAGCTTTCTGCAAGAAAAGCAGTAAAGGAAAAGGAAAAATGATTATGTGTTTTCCGATATACATCTTCTCTTCACATCGTTTTACCAGCTTGTATTGCGACCCTGAATGTGAACTGAATAAGGAAGGTTCTGTAAGTTGTCCCGTCGACAATGAGAACATTACAAGTGGAGCACAAACTCAGACCTACGGCCGCAGGTTCGAATCCTGCCTCAGGCATGGATGTGTGTGATGTCCTTAGGCTAGTTAGGTTTAAGTAGTTCTAAGTTCAAGGGGACTGATGACCTCAGATGTTAAATCCCATAGTGCTCAGAACCATTTGAACCGTTTTGAACAAACTCAGACCACGTTGAGGGGGTGGATCTAACCGAGACCTGTTGAAGAAACCAACTCAATATTCTTCTGAAGCTGTTTACGACATCCCTAGAATAATCTCATTCAGGATGGTCTGAGTGGGATTAGAAAACTGCTCCTCGCTCAGCTACGGTGGACATTGCACTTTCTGAGTTCTAGTACCATCGCGGTAGTTTAGCATCGATTCAGCCTTATGATCTTAACCATAAGCACGTTACTGGTCCATCATTTGTTAGTCGTATGAAGGTCGTCCGTAGTGGATGACAGTAAGTTTTATGACACTGCTTCGTACAACCTTATCGAGGTAGGTGGCGCAGTGGCTAACACACTGGCCTCTTCTCGTGGACGAACGGCGTTCAGCTCCTCTTCCTGTCACTGCGGGTTGGGTTTTTCGCGGTATTTCCTCAATCACTTCACGTGACTGGGAATATGGTTCCTTCAGAACGCAGTGGAATGTTTTCTGCCCCATTATTGATCAATGTGTATTTGCACCTGTGTCTAATAGTAGCTTTATGAACGCTATGAAGAGTAGTGACAACACAAATAAGACTAAACTGTTAGTGAAACAACTATTAATGGCGCAATATATAAATATAATTGTTTCTCACAGTAGCATATTAGGATGAATACTGTACCTTATACAGGGTGTTACAAAAAGGTACGGCCAAACTTACAGGAAACATTCCTCACACACAAAGAAAGAAAATATGTTATGTGGACATGTGTCCGGAAACACTTACTTTCCATGTTAGAGCTCATTTTATTACTTCTCTTCAAATCACATTAATCATGGAATGGAAACACACAGCAACAGAACGTACCAGCGTGACTTCAAACACTTTGTTACAGGAAATGTTCACGATGTCCTCCGTTAGCGAGGATACATGCATCCACCCTCCGTCGCATGGAATCCCTGATGCGCTGATGCAGCCCTGGAGAATGGCGGATTGTATCACAGCCGTCCACAGTACGAGCACGAAGAGTCTCTACATTTGGTACCGGGGTTGGGTAGACAAGAGCTTTCAAATTCCCCCATAAATGAGAGTCAAGAGGGTTGAGGTCAGGAGAGCGTGGAGGACATGGAATAGGTCCGCCTCTACCAATCCATCGGTCACCGAATCTGTTGTTGAGAAGTATACGAACACTTCGACTGAAATGTGCAGGAGCTCCATCGTGCATCCGAATTCGAGGGGGTGGATCGGCCGTGAGCGGACGCTATACTGCCGCGCGCTGCTGGGAGATCCCTTGGGAGCGCTACGCTAGCCGTAGCACAGCAAAATTTGTCGTGTGCGTTGTGCGTGCACAACGCAAGCAAAAAATTGCCGTGTGTGGGTGCGCACGCTTAGCGATTGCGCCGCAAATTTGTCGTGGTAGGACGCTTACGTGGTCCCTTTGTCGTGCAGCGGCTGCCGGTCTACTGGCAGCGCGGTGGCGGCGAGGGCCGTGGCTTTCTAGTTCACCGGTCGTCTGATCTGCCTCAGACGTGAATCATCCAGATACTGCCGCAGGGCATCCTCCCTGCTCCTCCAAGAGTAGGGAAATTCCTGCGCCAGGGTCCGTGGTACTACCCGGTAACCCGCGTGCAGTCAATGGTAGGGCTGGCGCTGTTCGGGGATACCTAACGGTGCCAACGAACGAACAACCAGTGCCCCTGGGCAGTAAATGTCAGACTTCAAGTTCCGCTGACACAGTCATCTTGGGTAAGCCCAAAGCCCCAGTCCGCTGCGGCACCCAGTCACTGGGTACCCGCGGCCAACCAACTTCAGCCATTAGCAAAGCAAAAACACGCGTACAAGACTCGGACGTAATGCCAGCGCCTAAGCGTCCGGCCCCAAGCCGGCTCGCTGAGGAAACAGAGCAACCTGGGAGTGATGACATGGAAGTAGGGGGTGAAGCTGTTATCGCAAATATACCAACATCAAATAGTTTCGCTCCGATTGACACCGACGGAGCGGAAATGACCGAAACAATGCCTACCCGTCCCTCGACCTCGGGCGCGCAAACGCAATCGAGGCCGAAACGGGAAAAGGTGCCCCCAATTCTTGCCACAATCGTAAACGGTACGATGAAAATCATAAAGGAGGTCGCCCCTCAACTAAAAGGAGGACTAAATACCTCATGCAGGGGGTCCTCCGTAAAATTTCAACCGTCAACCCTGCCCGACTACAGATTTCTTACTGCCTATTTCACGCAGAAGAAAATACCCTACCACACTTACCCGGTCACTGAGAAAAACGCGTACAAGGCGGTGATCAAAGGTCTCCCCAGTGACACTGATCCCGCGGAGATAAAGGAGCTTCTCCTTGCGCGTCACTTCAGGGTTATCGAGGTCAAACAGGAGACCAAGGCATCTGACCCGAGCAACCCGGGAGAGGGGCGCAGAAAGAGAGCTTCCTTCAAAGTAATATTACACCCAGACGAGAGAAATAGAGAACTCCTAAAAATCGAGCTGTTCATGAACTGCAAGGTTACGGTAGAGAGGTATCGCCAACCTGAAGGTCCTGTCCAGTGCCACCAATGCCAGCAGTTGTTCCACTCTGCAGAGCAGTGTCACCATCCTCCAAAGTGTGTCAAGTGTGCCGGCCCACACTTGACAAACACATGTAAGAAGAGCCGTGCAACCCCGGCAAAATGCGCCCTATGTGGGGGCGATCACCCGGCGAACTACAGCCGATGCCCCACACGAATACAGTTGATGTCCACCCGCCCCCCTCGGTCGGTAAACGGTGCTGCCCTGTCTCGAGGCGCTTCCGCCTCCACGACGCCGCCGCTAACATCTGCGGCCAACGCGCAGGCAGCTAGCTCTGCCTCCGCCAGCAGCCGCAGAGCGACTGTGCCGGGGCGAGATGCCTTTCCCTCGCTTCCCCCACCACGCGCCCCGACGGCAGCTGCCGCCTGGCCTCCCCCTCCACGTCACCAGCGCACTGAGGCGCCCGCAGCTGCCGCGCCGCCTCAGTCGGCTGCTGGCCAGCAGCCAGGGACGCCGCTCGGCGTCTTTGACGAGCTGCGCCAACTGTTTGCGGGCTTCAGCCTGACAAACATCATGTTTACAATTAGGGACACCATGGCGCGCGTGCGGGCGGCGCCTGATGGCCTAAGTAAATTCATGGCCCTCGCAGAGGGAGCAATTTCATTATTCGACGCTTTTAATGGATCCCCCTAGATCCAGGAAGTTCACCATTTTAAATTTTAACGCCAATGGCGTAAAAACACAAAAACATATCCTAGAGGAGTTTCTAGACCGGTATGCGATCGACGTTGTGTGCCTGACGGAAACCCACCTTAAGCCCAAGGACCGCTTTTCTGTGAGAAATTACTCCATCCATAGAGTAGACCGCGTAGGCCGCGAGCGCGGCGGAGTAGCGGTCCTTGTAAAAGGCAGAAGGTGTTTCCGCACAGTGGACCTACCGCAGACACCCAGCATCGAGGCAGCCGGTATAGAAATAAAAATTCAAAACATACCATACACCATCATCTCCACCTATCACCCCCCGGGCACCACCATACTGACACAGGACCTTCAGGCTCTGCTGGGTACTGGCGCTCGTGTGATTATGGGAGGGGACCTAAACTCGAAACATGCGGCCTTTGGCTGCCGCGCCGAGAACAGAAGTGGTGTGAGATTGCATGGACTCGTCGAGAGGCGTGCCGCCCTCAGCGTCATCGCACCCGACGAGCCTACGCATATCCCTGCGGACCCGACAAAAAACCCGGATATCCTGGATATTTTTGTCGTTAAAAACTTTGCTCTCGACGCGACAGTCACTGTGCACTACGAGCTGAACTCTGACCACAACCCGGTCGTTCTGGACATAGCCAGTGTCGAAGACGAAGCCGGGAGGATGGCAAAAACAGAAGTAATAACAAATTGGGACCGATACAAATACCTGGTGGGTGAGCACGTGGAGGAAATCCCACAGATGGAAACAAAAGAAGAGATAGACGAAGCAATCACCAACTTCACAGACGCCCTCCACGCCTGTGCTCGCGCTACAAGCGTCAGGCTCACCACAGAGCCTGGCGCCAGGGACCTGCCCCCTGACATCTGGGACCTCATAGTCGCCAAACGCAGGTTGCGTAAGCTGTGGCAGCGTCACCGCGACCCAGCTGACCGCCGCCGGCTGCGGCGACTGGAGGATCATGTGAAACTCCGACTGCAGGAGCACAGGAGCCGCTGCTGGGAGGAGATATTACAAACCGCCGAAACAGAGAGCAGCAAACGCAAGATCTGGCGAATAGCCCGGCAGCGGAAAACCCCCACCAGAGAGAACAGGCCACTCCACGGCGTGAACGGTCTAGTGTACGAAGATCACGATAAGGCGGAAATAATGGCACAATCACTAGAGTCACAATTCCGAACTCACGTCATCGACGATGACGAGAGTGAAAGGCAGGAAAGATTAGTCGTCGGACGAGTGACTCAGATTAGAAATACGCGCCCAAATACAGAATTCGTGCCCGTAAACGAGCCGACAATATGCGCACTTATCAAGCGTCAGGGAAACCACAAAGCTCCTGGCCCTGACCGCATCCGCAGCCCACTCCTAAAGCACCTTCCACCTCCTGCCATAACATTTCTGGCAAGCGTCTTCAACGCTTGCCTAAAGCTCACCTACTTCCCCTCAGTGTGGAAAACTGCGAAAGTAATCACCCTCCCCAAACCTAATAAAAACCTGCTCCTTCCAGAAAGCTATAGACCTATCTCCCTACTAAATGGCATGAGTAAAATACTCGAGCTGCTCATCCTCTCACCCCTTCAACACTTCCTTACTGCACACAACATCCTGATGCCCGAGCAGTTTGGATTCCGCTCTGAACACTCCACAACCCAACAATGCCTGCGCTTGGTAGAGCACATTTGCCTGGCCAGGGCAAAGAGAGAATCTACAGGAGCAGTGTTCCTGGATATAGAGAAGGCATTTGACCGCGTCTGGCACGATGGCCTAATATATAAACTAGACCAAATAGGGTGCCCAGGACATCTAATACAGATCATTGATTCATTTCTTGCGGAGCGTCAATTCTTCGTAAGAAGTGGATCGAGATCGAGCCAGACACGACCGATTGCGGCCGGAGTACCGCAGGGTTCGGTCTTGGGTCCCGTTCTATACTCAGTCTACACTAACGACATACCCAAGCAGGTCGGCGGAGGGATTGCTCTCTACGCCGACGATACAGCAATCTTCAGGAGCTGTCGTAACCTTGCATTCATACGACGCAAGCTACAAGAACACCTCGACGTCATCACTCAGTGGTGCAACATTTGGAAAATCAAGGTTAACCCCGAGAAATCCCAAGCAATATACTTTACGACCAGGCTGAAACTCCCAGACCAACAACTCACCATTGGTGGTCGGGACCTAGCCTGGCGTAACCGTATTACATACTTAGGGCTCGAAATAGACAGGCGTCTTACGTGGCAACAACACGTCCACAAAACTGCCAACAAAGGCTGCGCCCTCCTGTCGCAGCTATACCCCCTCCTAAAGGGTGACGGCCTCACCCTAAGCTGCAAAATGCTTCTCTGGCGCCAGCTCATGCTACCGGCCATCTTGTATGGATCGGAAGTATGGTCGATGGCGTCAGACACCACGCTGGCACGATTACAGCGACTCCAGAACAAAACCTTCCGAGTCATCACAGGCGCTGACAGATACGTCCGAAACACACAAATTAGAGAATTTTTAGGCCACCCAACCATATACTCCCTCATAAAGGAGAAGTCCACCAAACTATATGAGAAAGCACAAACATCGCCCCACAACCTCATACAAAATTTAGGTCGCGAACACCCCGATTATCAACATAAGCGCCCAAAACTAACACTCACCCGTCAATTTAGAGACATTTAGAGAACACTTACCCACACACAGAACAAACATTTACATAAAAACACGCACATAGCACAATACCTCACTTTCACAAATCCCCAAGCGCATAACTTGAAGTCAGACGGGCACAGCCCAGTGGAACTTCGGTACACTATAACAACCTGAGCATCTCATCGTGCATGAACCACATGTTGTGTCGTACTTGTAAAGGCACATGTTCTAGCAGCACAGGTAGAGTATCCCGTATGAAATCATGATAAAGGGCTCCATTGAGCGTAGGTGGAAGAACATGGGGCCCAATCAAGACATCACCAACAATGCCTGCCCAAACGTTCACAGAAAATCTGTGTTGATGACGTGATTGCACAATTGCGTGCGGATTCTCGTCATCCCACACATGTTGATTGTGAAAATTTACAATTTGATCACGTTGGAATGTAGCCTCATCCGTTAAGAGAACATTTGCACTGAAATGAGGATTGACATATTGTTGGATGAACCATTCGCAGAAGTGTACCTGTGGAGGCCAATCAGCTGCTGATAGTGCCTGCACACGCTGTACATGGTACGGAAACAACTTGTTCTCCCGTATCACTCTCCATACAGTGACGTGGTCAACGTTACCCTGTACAGCAGCAACTTCTCTGACGCTGACATTAGGGTTATCGTCAACTGCACGAAGAATTCCCTCGTCCATTGCACGTGTCCTCGTCGTTCTAGGTCTTCCCCAGTCGCGAGTCATAAACTGGAATGTTCCGTGCTCCCTAAGACGCCGATCAATTGCTTCGAACGTCTTCCTGTCGGGACACCTTCGTTCTGGAAATCTGTCTCGATACAAACGTACCGCGCCACGGCTATTGCCCCGTGCTAATCCATACATCAAATGGGCATCTGCCTTCCCCGCATTTGTAAACATTGCACTGACTGCAAAACCAAGTTCGTGATGAACACTAACCTGTTCATGCTACGTACTGATGTGCTTGATGCTAGCTAGTACTGTAGAGCAATGAGTCGCATGTCAACACAAGCACCGAAGTTAACATTACCTTTCTTCAATTGGGCCAACTGGTGGCGAATCGAGGAAGTACAGTACATACTGACGAAACTAAAAAGCGCTCTGACATGGAAATTAAGCGTTTCCGGAGACATGTCCACATAACATCTTTTCTTTATTTGTGTGTGAGGAATGTTTCCTGAAAGTTTGGGCGTACCTTTTTGTAACACCCTGTATACATCAGTGACTTCCCCAGTAGTATCAGTCATGGGGAAACAAATCTTTCCTAATGGCAGCAGCCTATTGTCACTGAGAAAACAAGAGAACTCCTTACAGCCAAAAAAGGAACACTCAGTAAGTTTACAAGTGGTCAATATTTAATAAAGTGACATGTAACAGAAAAAAACAAATTCCATACATTTCAGTTTGAAGAGGAAAAGTAACACTATTAAATGAAATGTAGAAGGCATCACTATACACTATGTAACAAACACAAAAATTTCTGGAAAGCTCTGTTGACTCCCAGGTAAGTAGAATGTCTTCAGTGTGTTATGGACTTACGATCAGTGTGCAACAGCCATCTCCGTGCTATTCAGATTATACACTCCATTCTTAGCAGCCGAATTCTTTTCTAGGAACAAATGTGCAAAATATGAACATTTTTCAAATCACAGAAAAGGGCCTTAAAAATAATAATTAAAAATAGTAATCTATTTCAGTGTAAAAATTGTTCAAAACACTGTCGATTTTAATTATACCATGTGAGTATATTTACCTATCAGTTGTGCATATAAAAAATAAAATTGACAGTTACTTCGCAAACAGTTCTGTCTAAGACCATGGAACAAGATCTAGAATAAACTTACTTCTACCAAGAAAGAATAAATATAAAACTCAAAAACAGCACTTCCAACCAAGGAATAAAACTGCACAATAAATTAACCAAGGCGATTAAAAAGATGACTAAAACAAACTTAGCAAAAAAGGCAGGTAAAAAAGCAAAAAGTTAAGCAATACAGTGGACGATTAAGTAGACAACACGGTGTAGGGGACTGGTATAAAATGTAACACAAGTAAATAACAACGACAGTAATAATAATAATAGTGACAGTTATAATAAAACTCGAATTATTTCACATAACACTTTCAGACCGTTTTTTTTTTTTTTGCTCCTTTTTTTCTTTTCTTATCTCTTTTGTTATAGAAAGATACTGATTCGGTTTTTCAGGCTAGCAGATGGGAAGTTATGGTAAACAAAATGGAAGCCAAACATCGTCTCTGTAGGAAACATCCTGGCGGATTAAAACTGCGTGCCGGACCGAGACTCGAACTTAGTCTTCTGCAAGGTTCGCAGAAGAGCTTCTGTGAAGTTTGGGAGGTAGGAGACGAGGTACTGACAGAACTGAATCTGTGAGGAGGGCCCGTGTGCCGGGCTTGGGTAGCTCGGTTGGAAGAGCACTTGCCCGCGGAAGGCTACGGTCCTGAGTTCGAGTCTCGGGCGGGCGGGCACACAGTTTTAATCTGCCAGGAAATTTCATATCAGCGCACACTCCGCTGCAGAGTGAAAATCTCATTCTGGAATCGTCTCTGTAGTCATGATGTCAGCAGTAGTGTGTAGTGTTACGTTCTGAAATATGGTTTGTGTAGCGTGAGCAGTGACTGGGAGTGAAAAATGAATCCTCAGTGTAGCACTAACACTTAATATTATTAAGTAACTTCTTACAAAACAGTTTTATACACTAGGGATAAACCGAATGAGGTAGCACTGTTTTAAACAGACTAGCCTCGTATTTGGGGGTTTCCCCGTCGAAAAGTGAACGGCAATTGTCTGCCAAGAGAGTGGTGCGCGGTAATCTATTGAAGTTAGGAAACTTAAGAGGATCAGATGAATTGTGGCACTGTTTAACTCGCAGGACTAGTATTCTGAAGAAACAAGGTTCAAATCTCTGCCAATTCATCCTCATTTAGATATTTCGAGTTCTCCTTATCACTCGATTCGTTTGTCGGACAGATTTCTTCTGGAAGATCACTGCCAAGTCCCCATCTACCCAAAACTGAGTTAGGGTTCCGTCTATAATGATTTCGTCATTGACGAGTCATTAAATTCTAATAAAATCAGAAACTAAAAATTTACACTGTTTCTTTCAAGTACGCGTGTAGATCACCTCAAGTCATGTCGAAATGGAAACTAGTATGCCTGTAACTCATCAGCCTCAAGTAAGCGGAAAGGCAGAAACTTTTTTATAAATATTAGCCATTTTTCCCGTTTATATTGCTGTTTCGGTGCATTCGTGGAGCACTGGAGCATGCAACGTGTAGTACAAAATTTAGGGTACCTCCGATTGAGCAGACTATTGAAATTTAGTTCGTGAGTGGTGTGTGAATCACGATTGAAAGAAACAGTATTCTTTATTTGAGGATTAACTTAGTGACAGCTTCAGGATCGTAGTTCGAAGAAATATAAAATTGTACAGGTTGACAGAATTCCACTTTCGGCATTTGCGAAAGAGATTGGAGATGTTGTTGACGATTCCGTCGTAGTTTTGGATTCTTAATGGAAAAAGAAAATACTTTTAATGATGAATCCTAAAATGCCAGTCTTAAATGCACAAGTTAAGTTGCATAAGGAAAATTACAATATTCCTCTTCTTGTTAGTGGGTGCAGTAGCACTAGCTACGCACTTCAAAAAAAGTTTTGCATCACTCCGGTTCCCAGAACTCCTGAACACAGACGTTGACGAGGGATGTTGTATCACAGACACAGTCCCTTTAAGTTTTCAGAGATGTCACTAAACCCGCCCAAAGATGTAAACAACCATGCATGAGCAGCGCCTATTAGACGGAAGGGGTCCGACAGCCGATCAGTTCCAGTCATTCCACCAGGAAGCATGTAGACGGCTCGTGTTGTCTATAGTTCAACCATACCTAGACGGCCAATACCGCAGTTCGATAGCGTCTGCATTGTTACTTTGTGCCAGGAAGGACTATCAACAAGGGAAGTGTCCAAGCGTCTCGGAGTGAACCAAAGCGATGTTGCTCGGACATGGAGGAGATAAAGAGAGACAGGAACCGTAGATGACATGCCTCGCTCAGGCCGCCCAAGGGCCACTACTGCAGTGGATGACCGCTACCTACGAATTATGGCTCGGAGGAATCCTCACAGCAACGCCACCATGTTGAATAATGCTTTTCGTGCAGCCACAGGACGTCGTTTTACGACTCAAACTGTGAGCAGTAGGCTGTATGATGCGCAAATTCACTCCCGACATCCATGGCGAGGTCCATCTTTGCAACCACGACACCACTGAGCGCAGAACAGATGGGCCCAACAACATGCCGAATGGACTGCTCAGGATTGGCATCACGTTCTCGTCGGCTGCGGAGGCCCATCGTTAAGAGTGTTTGCCACGGTGTGTGTTCAGACACACTTGTATTCAGCCCTGCAATAAAGTCTGATGTTAGTTTCATCCCACTTCGCCGCCTGTCCTGTTTTACCAGTTTGCCCAACCTACGACGTCCGACATCTGTAACGAGGGGCGGCCGCTCAACCCCACGACTTCTGGACGTGGTTTCTCCTTGGTTTTGCCACTTATTGGATACACTCACCACAGCGGTCCTCGAACACACGACAATTCGTGCAGTTTCCTAGATGGTCGTGGCGAGCCTCCAGGTCATCAGAATCTGCCTTCGGTCAAACCCAGATACATCACGCACCTTCCCCATTCTACACACGGACAGCATGCTCACTGATACTACATGCACCTTGGGTGTGTCTGATTAGCAGTAATTCCTCTCCAGGCGACGCTGCTGTCGTCTGGTCGGGTTTATATCGATGGTAGGTCGGTGGTTTTAATGTTCTGGCTGATCAGTATGTAACCTCCCCCTCACTTATCGACCTTAATGACAGTAAAAATTAAACCGCGTGTACCTAATGGAAATTTGGGAAAAGCAATCGTCACCGAAGTTAATCTGTCGGTAAAGAGGGAGGAAAGGGTTACATCTAAATGAAAGGAAAAATGCAAATGAAACTGGTGGAAATTAATTTTGAAAAGGGGTAAAGTTAATAAAGAAAGTAAATGTGCCGTCGTTACGTTAACAATTAACTGGCATTAATTAGATATTTCATATTTGGGGAAAATTACGGTCGCCAGTCCTATGGACAACTACTATAATAATGGAAAAAGAAAGGTTATTGCACATATAATTAGCACTAAAAGCGTGGCAACTTAAGGTTGACACGTGTTGTGTGAAAACTGAATGTTTGTCAGAAGTAATAAATTTCGCTACACTGTGACTTAATTTAGCAAAAGAATTAATAAAACCGGAAAATTGAAAGTTAATTTAGTGACTGAAATTAATAGTGAACTTTGTTTCTGAAGCACTACGAAACTCAATAAAATAAGGTTAGTCTTGGGCTACCTCAACAATTATTTCAAAAGCTACTTGAATCTACGCAATTTAGAAATAAGAGATTTAACTTTGAACTTGAATTAAATGATTCTGAACAATTAACAATAGTAAAATTTAGTACGTACCAAGCTGAGCTGCAGTCACAGGTAAGCTAAAATATGGTGACAAAACTCGCACTCTTAATTTGTGCTTGTGTAATCTAAATATTGTAGCCAGCTATGAATACCTTAACTGAACTTTGCAATTAAAGCAGTGAAATCGAATGATATTATTTTAATGCTGGCGTTTGAATTTCAGCGACACTCGAGTTCATTTCGGAAAAGGAAGGGACCCTGCTTGGTAATGCAATTGGGAAAATGAGCAACAAAGGTTAACGCTAAGTTGCTGTATTTTAGTAATGCTAGTGGAATAGTTTGAAAAGCTGAGGTCCACCATACAGTTCTAAAACTTTACGTGCTTTCAGTCTTCCTTGTTGGTTGATTGAAGGTTTGCAGTCGTCGATCGAGGAGGTGGCGACAATCACTCATTGTCGGCCGTAGCTCTTGCAGAAGCTGGATGTTGGCGCGCCTTCTCCTCGACACGGTCACCAGGCGAAACGGGCTCTTGATGGATGCCTGCTAATGTTTCCCGTCCGCGATACCGTGCCAGGAACTATCATAGCAAGTCGAGCGCAATTACATGCTGCCAAACCAGCCAGACTCTGCTCTGCCCGCGCTCCACGCGGCAGAGTTAACACTACCAAAGATCCTAAACACTTTTGTTCTCCACACGACCTATCGATGTAATCTTCCGTAGGCAAGACCCAGCGTAAAAATACAAATAATATTTACAAAACAAACCAATTATACATCGACATGAATGCGTATATATATATATATATATATATATATATATATATATATATATATATATATATATAGTAAAACAATTACAATATATAAAGACACAGGAATGTCATATCTTCAGGTAACAAAATAAGGAAAACTTTATAGTACAATAGATGGAAATAGGAGGATATGCATTTCCGGCGTTACAGGTACATTTGGCTCTCATCACAGACTTTCTTGATGATGACAATTAAAGGAATGATTTTTTACGTTAACAACAGTTGGATGCACGATCAAAATTGTTGCATGCCAGTTTCCGGATGTTGCATGAGGAATGAGACGAAAAATTAGCGGAATGAGCGTTTAATCCCTTACTTCAATTGTGCTCCTCTCTTAACGAGCTTACAAGTGATAACCTCAGACACATTTAACACTTCAGAGTGCGATAATTTTACTTTCTTTCAGACACTGGGTTTGAGGTATTATCTGCCAGAAAAGTGACTCAGCTAAAAACAAGAGGCTACGAAAAACCTTGCAGACTCTGCTTGCCGTTTGACTAATTTTTTCTCGCGTCATTTTGTACTACGTTGATTCTCACTTGTACTGTGCATACAACATTAAGTTCACAGGTGTCTACGAATCCTTTTTAGGAATCTAGCCGGACTCTAACAGTCCAAAAAGAGCCCACGTAAAGTACACACTAAAATACTCAAAAAGTTTCTTAAGCCTTTCTGTCGTGTTTGAAAGTTAAGTAACCTGCTTGCAAGACAAAAACTGCATTTCACGTTGAAACTTTAATTTTCGATGTCAGAATTTTCCTACCTCCTATTAAAACAGAGTAGCAAGCTGATGGCCCGAAGTCATTTAATAAGAATTAGTAATGATGAAAATGTCTGACAGCCATCAACAATAACATACCTATCTTATCTACATTAGCTGCTGTTGTAACAAGTCGTGGAAGCCTGAGTATTGGTCTCACGTCACAAAGAATTGGTATTATGTAGAAAAAAAATGTTGAAAACAATTCGGAAGAAGCTTTCAAACAACAGAACCCATCTTATAAAACTTGGTATGAAGTTTTACTCTTAGAAATGTTTTTAAGGCGATGTCGACGGGACCGTGTCAACTACGAGGGCGTGCTGGAAAGTAATGCCTCAGAATTTTCTATTGTGTTACTCAATATCAATTGAGGTATTATGCAAATTACAGCCCTCTGCAGGCAGAGCTTCGTGTTGTAGCGTGTAACATGGCTGCGTGCCACGTAACTAAGTCAGTACATGAGAACCAGAGTGCTGTAATCGAGTTTCTAACCGTAGAAAACGTGCCACCAATTTAATTCCATTGAAGCATGAAATCTGCGTGCGCTGATGATTGTATCAATATCAGTAATGTGCTCTGTTGGATTGTAATGAAGGAAATCGTGGCGCTAACTTCAGCGTGTGTGACAGAGCTTAGAGTGGACGACCGTATGTGGCAACCGACGAGACTCAGCGGAATCGCGCTAATGAGTTCATCAGACAAAATGGCCGGATAACACAGACACAGCTCTCAGGTAAGTGTGGCATATCACAAGAGCTTGTACAGGCCATCGTTGCAGATCTGCGGCACAGAGAAATGTGTGGACGTTGGGTGCCTCAAATACTCACTCTTGACATGAAACGGAAAAGATTGGACACGTGTCAACAATATTTTTCATGATTTGAGCGTGAGGGTGAAGGGCTCCTTAACAACATTGTGACAAGTGACGAAAACTGGATTCACCATTTCGATTCCGAAAACAAAAGAGCATCAATGGAGTTCCGCCACAAAGAGTTACCGACGCCGAAAAAGTTCAAGACCCTGCCATCAACAGACAAAGTCGTGGTCACAGTGTTCTGAGATGTTCACTGTGTGGTGCATTTCGAATTCATGCCTAAAGACACCTCCATAAACTCTGCACGGTACTGCGAGATCCTCAGAAAACTGAAAGCACGAATTCGAATAGTTCGTTCACATGACAATACCAGACCACACAGGAGCACTGCGACATCTGAAACAATCTGAGGCCTTGGATTCACTGTCATCGATCTTCCTCCACACAACCCCGACTTGGCTCCATCCGATTTTCGTCTGTTTCAAAAACTTAAAGTACACCTTCGAGGATTTAACTTTGATATTGATGAAGCGGCGCAAGCAGAGGTGAGGTTGTGGGTCCATCAACACCTCAACCAAGTCAAACTTTCTACAGTGACGGTTTCAACAAACTGGTCTCTCGTTGGGAGATATTTCGCCGCCAGCGTGACTATGCTGAGAAGTAAATATGTAGGCATAAAGAATAAAGATGCAGAATGTTAATACAGTTTGTTTTATTTAAAAAGCTTAAAGAGTTTACACGTAATAAAATTCAGAATCATTACTTTTCAGCGTGCTCCCGTAAAAGGACTCTAGAGTACCTTTACCACACTTTCGGTAAAAATAATTAGTGGTGACATGCGTCCTTTGTAGTTCTTAGTGTCATTATTTAATTTTCCTTAGTGACGTAGAGGATAATAATTAATTCGAAACCAAACGTTGTGGCCTGTTTCCGTAGTTGCTAGTGAAATATACTGAAACAGCGAAATAAATATTCAGTATCTTACTCAGAGTAGCGTTTGGGATGTTTATCAGGTAATGTAGTATTGTGTTGATGGTATTATGGATGATGTTGGGCAAAAAAGTAGATACGCCGCTTAGCTGTAGCAAACCAGTGTACACCTGCGATAGCATTGTATGATAGTAGCTCAGATTTCTGCAGTATGCTGCAGTCGCTGCAACACCCGATCTCATGTGCACCATAGCTAAAGCCTTCTAATGTTTCTCAATGACTTTGTACTTAGAAAATTTTGCTTGACATTGTTTGTTCTGATGTCTGCTACGAATTCTTCCGTCTAAATTGTGCAGTTTCCCCATATTATTTATTAGCGACCAGTTTCAGCTGTAGCGTGTGACAATATAGTGTCTTGTTAGTGTTGTTAATGACGCTAAAAGAGAGCGATGTAAGATTCTTCTCTGGGGATAAAATGCACTAAAGATGGAAGACGGAAGTCGTGGACCCTGTGGGGTGGAGCTGAGGTTTCGGAAGTGTTGCGTGTATGTCTAGAGGAAGTGATCGTCAGGGATAAATAAATTCGTTCTTCTTCTACGGAAAACTAAAGGAGTTGGCAGTTGTGTATCTCCTGCAAAGGGGTGACGGATTGAGACGTTTCCAGCTTTCTGTGAGCAAGGGTACGAGCCAGTAGGCGAGTACTTGTCCGGTGGGCTGAGACCTCATATCAGAACGTGGGGACATCAGCTTGCTCGAGGTAATGTTTAATAATAACGAGGCGGACATAGCTACGTGTCTTCATTGTAATGGAGTGATTTTCTTACAGTCGTTTAACAGTGGATTCAGTTATTAATCGTGCTTCAGTGTTCAAGTGCATATTCATCCTTCGAGTTTGTCTTCAGAGAAGAATGAACAACTGTCAATATCTTTTAGAAACAAATTTCTCAGTTTTAAGCTTGGCAGAGAAATGTGAAATACAAAACTTGGTCGGGTGATGCCTCAGCTCAGCGAGGCGCCATGTCCCGGATTGCGCGGCCTCTCTCACCGGAGGTTCGACTCCTCCCTCGGGCCTGTGTGTGTATGTGTTGTTCTTTGCGTAAGTTAGTTTAAGTAGTGTATAAGTCTAGGGACCGATGACCTCAGCAGTTTGACCCCTTAGGAATTCACACACATTTTCGAATTGAATGAAGCCGAAGCAAGACTTTTGCAGGTCTTTTGACGTAAATATATATAAAAGAAATAGTTGGATTTGCGGCTGCATTTCTGCAAATAAACTATTTTGTTTTCCGTGCATGCTGTCTGCTAAGGGTAAAGACACAAACTCGACATGCACTGGATTGTCAGATCTAAGTCAGCTAACACAGAAAGTTAAGAAGCACGAAGAATCTATTGCACATAGAATGCTTCTTTAGATTTATCAGTCCTTGGAAAAACGGAAATTAGGCAACACTTTAACTCAGCTTTCAGATAGTATATAGAAAGACACAATGACAATGAAGGAAAAATTGCCATGTTCTTTCCAAAATAACTGACTGTCGTAGGTTCTGCGGTGAGCTTGAACTTGCTTTACATGGACACAATAAAACAGCAGAATCTAACAACCTTGGAATATTGAGAGCGCTAGTAAATTTCGTTTCAGCTTTAGATGCAGTTGAAGAAACAAAAAAGAGCACATGAACAATGTTACAATCTTTAAGAGTACACCCAAGGATTTACTAGAGTGTATCTTACCTGTGTGTTACGAGCAAATTAATGCTGAAATAGTTAGGGCAGATTCTGTGTCTGTGATAGCAGATTAAACCTCTCACGTATGTTCAGAATTTCAGTTGAATGTAGTATTTCGTTACCTATTATCTACTGGAGAGCCTGTTGGAAGATTTTGGGCTTTTTTTAAATTCATCTGGCCTCGATGCTCCCTCCTTAGCAACTCGCATTAAAAACGTCCTCGCTGATATTGGCCAATAACAGAAAGAAAAGTTATGACGGTGCCTGCGGCTTGCGTGTCCAACAGGCAGGAGTCCAAACAGTTGTGAGAGTATCGTTTTGCGTACTATGTGCAGTGTTATGCGCACCAAATGAACGTAATTCTTACCCAAGATACAAGTCAAAATAAAAAGTAAAACTCTTTTCCAACACAATTGCAGATGTACCTATATTCCCCTCTCATTCACCTCCGAGAGTGGCTGTTCTAGATGCAATTGTGGAACGAAGAATCCCACGTGGATCAGCCACAAGATGGAAATTTAAATCGAGAACAGCTCTTACAGTTCATGAGCATGAAGATGCTATTTTAAAATGTCTTTACCACATTGAAAATACCAGCGACCGAACTGCAACTGTGAATCAAGCATAGGGTCTAACAACAGCCAGATTTTCCTTTTGGTTATTGTATAAAATAATGCCCCACGCAGATATCTTGTACAGCCAATTACAAAAGTGCACCACCGATCCCGTCCCAATACAGCAACCAGTAGCACCATTCGAAAATGAAACTTAAAAATTAGGGACAACGTTTATAGCATTATAATCGATGAACGACCAAATGTAGCAAAAATAAGATGCGACGACATGTATGTAAAAGGAGTTTAGCAGCAAAGGATGTGTGTGGCATAATAATTCAACCGAGCAAGAAGAGGTTTGGATCATCCAGCTGCTTCTTGGCCTCTAATTTACTTGAAAAGCACCGCTTCCTTTCACTGAAAACTAAATCTCCTGAAAAAACTCTTTCTGATGTTGTGTAATCTTATCCATTCTGGAAGCTAAGTTAAAAACGGAATTACAAATCACTTATTCTCGAAATTATTTTCAAGAAATAAAAAGTGTAATAGCCCTTCTGAAATTTTTAATCGAACATAACTCGCAAGGACCTTTTGGTGACGTTATGAAATTTTTGAAATTAGTAGCTACTACCATGACAACCGTCACTGTTTGCGCTGTCTGTGAATGGTCCTGCACCCACACATGCTCCACAAATTGCTGCTGAACGGTGTAAATGCGGCCATTCACATCAGCCATGGTTTCACGTCTAAAACAATGAAACACTGAGGCAAAACAATACAGACTGACAACAATGATTCTCTTCAGCTTCAAAGCAGGGATACCAACCAAACAACTATTTTTTCTAAAACTATGCAAAGTCAAGTGGGGTATACTTCTTGTATACCTTGCACGTAGGCTGGCCATCAGCTCAACACGACACAAGGTCTAAAGCCAGCAGGAATGATATGGCTGTAACTGCTGTTTCCGTATCACTTTCCACACGGTAGCTTGCGCGCGCGCCCACCATCTGGTTCACCTATAGCTGGTTGAGTGTTGTTCTTCTCAGTCGTATTGAGGTTTAACTTGTTCCGTTTCCATTAACCACTCTAACAATGGAACTTACTTTGTACTTCATATGTCTGCTACACCGATACTTTGCCCAATTCATCCGATCAGCTGTCCTATGGATTCCATTTGCACGTACACAAACTACAATTAGGTCTTCTTTCCGTATCCATTTATAACGCCATTTCACAATGGCTGATGGACTGTACACTTCAACTTGTAAACGCAGACTGCAGTCCTACAAATTTTGACATTAGGATTGACGATGTCAGTGTCTGCTTCACGCATCTGTAGTGGATTAGTGACATTTCCTGTCCCCACTCCTCACGTAGGCCTCATCCTGTATGTTGTATCGGTTTGCCTAACATGCAATATTGACAGCTGTCAACATAATAAATCACTAAGTTACGTCATACAAACAACGATTTGTAGGATCTCATACGTCGTCGGTAGAATTATTCCAAAACAAGTTTACCTTCGTAACTGTCGATTCAGTCGTTTTGGGACCAATGTTCCCTAACCATTTAGCTCTACTGCAACATCGATAAAAGTTTGTACCACCTTTTTAAATAAAAAAAAAGCTCTTTCGCCCATTCCTTATTTTCAGTATTTCCTGAACTTTCCCACCCACACAGCGATATCCATGGGTCTCAAACTGAAACT
The DNA here is from genome assembly GCF_021461385.2 of Schistocerca piceifrons. Classification (NCBI taxonomy): domain Eukaryota; kingdom Metazoa; phylum Arthropoda; class Insecta; order Orthoptera; family Acrididae; genus Schistocerca; species Schistocerca piceifrons. The sequence continues at coordinate 415,944,912 of NC_060149.1, read as the reverse complement.
GAGTTATTACGTGGCTGTGGAAGTAACTTCCTTAATGTATATGTACGCCATTATGCCAATAAGTTAACGGTACGAGGTGAATGCAGTCTATAAAATGGTTACGCAAGGCTCATTCCATGAACGAATGTCTGCAACAGAAAACATTTCAAGGCATCGAGTGCCAGCTCATTAACCGGATATCAATCCCACTGACGTGTAGGGTGTTCTCCAGCCTCGCAACAACCAGCATGACAAGTTTCGAAGCCGCTTGTTGTAAAACATTTTCTCGTTGCCATTAACAGTATAACTCATAACACGACGCTATATTTGCTGTTCTGCTACTCTGGATAATTACTACAGGGGCGACTGTTCAGGGGTAGTAGGTGAAATTTACTCCTAATGTAACGTGGCGTAGCATAACATGTGTGTGTGTCATGAGATGTTGTCTTATGTTCGAATTCTGAGTGCTTTGGAAAACGTAATCTTCAGTTGCAAACTACATTTCAGCTTTAAAAAAATGTTGGCAGCGGTACTCTCGTTCAAACGATCTTTAAACGGAACTCCCTTGAAGCAGCAAGCACACGATTCCGGCCAGGGCGTGAACAACTGTGCGGTTACTATAGCAACGGTGACGTCACCTTCTTGTTCCCGTGGGGTCTCGCTTGTCCGCGGACGGGGATGTGGTAAAGTAGGCGGAAATTTTATTCCCGGTTACTTCCTGTGCCAGTGTGTAAAGTCGTGGTTGTTGTGCACTCTCCGCCAGTCTGCATAGCAGTGGTTGTGTGTATGAGGCGCGCCTCCATCTGTAGTTCATATAGCGTTATATGTTTTAAATGTGAATCCTGCTTTGATGTAGTGTGTGTTTTGTTAGAGACACGCTTTCAACTTTGGAAAGACGAAGACAATTTTAAATTGGGGGGCGTCCTACGGCTTAATGCTTAATGAATATAAGACCATTTTTACGGATACATATAAGCTGTTCTTCCTTATTCTGTCCATCCTTTCCACTACAGCATCTGTGGAACAAAGCTTTCCTTGCATAAAAACATACCTGAGGAATGCAATTCCAGAGGAAAGACTTTCTTTTTTGTCGAATATCACAATTAGGAAAGAACTTGGTTCAAATGGCTCTGAACACTATGCGACTTAACTTCTGAGGTCATCAGTCGCCTAGAACTTAGAACTAATTAAACCTAACTAACCTATGGACATCACACACATCCATGCCCGAGGCAGGATTCGAACCTGCGACCGCAGCGGTCGCTCGGCTCCAGCATGTAGCGCCTAAAACCGCACGGCCACTCCGGCCGGCTTAGGAAAGAATTTCTAGCGCAGTTAATAAAAACACAATCAATCTATGAAGGTATCGCAGACAAGTTTGCAGCCTTAAAGGACCAAAGGAATGATTTGGTGAACAAGAAATTCGTAAATTCAGTTATTAAGATAAGCTTGTATAAATATAGGTATATTTTCCTTTCTCACTATGAGGGACAGTCAAAAACCAAACACCCTCCACATTGGGACCATGGAGTGGTTCCATTCAGAAGTAAGCAGCAAACGCTTTAAGACATTTATCCCATTGGGAGAGGAGACGATCAGTTCCTGTTAGAACGCGATTGGCTGCTGACCGTTCCACAGCCGCATCCATTCTTGCACTTAACTCGTCCAACTGAAACCGATGTCCACACATGTCTTTCTTCAGGTCACTAAGGATGTGAATATCACATGGGGTACGATCCTGGCTGTACAGAGGATGTTGCAGTGTTTCCCAACCAAATCGTTGAGGCATAGCCATAGTCCGATTGGTAGTGTGGGATTGGGCTTTATCGTGCACCAGGATGATTCCGTCCGACAGCATTCCTGGGAGTTCTGGTTTTATGGGGCATCGCAGCTTCTGCAGTGTCTTTATAGTGCTGCACATTGTGGTTCCACGCCCGAGGAAGTCGGTGCGTAGAGGGCCCTGCAGTCGAAGAAGAAGGTCATCAAGAGCTTTCTGGAACTTGCGTGAACAGCTTTGGATTTCTTTGGTGGGGGGGGCATGTGGAATGCTTCCACTGCTGGTATTGCCGTTTGTCCTCGGGCTCGGAATTGTGGCCTTCCGCTTCGACTGCAGGTGCCCACTGCTCGTCGTGTCCCTCGAGAGTGGAACCAACATCAATGTGCAGGTGCTGGATATAAAGTTCCTCCGTCGTACTGTATCGAACTATGTTGCCCTGTGCTTAAATACTCATTTAACCACGACATTGTGCTGATTAAAAAAGATTTGCTAGTATCTCCGTTTATATAAATATAACGATAAAAGTCTGTCACCCCATGGAACTCTAATATTAAAATTTCTACACGTGTCAACCTTTTGTTGGCGTGGGTGCTTGCCCAGATAGTGTCCTGAAAGGACAACTTTCTCAGCGGGACAGTGACGCCACCATGCTGACCTTTCGACCCTGGACCCGGCTGACCCTTGGGGTCTCATGCAACATGAAACATGGCACCGGCCTGTGTCGTTGGCCGTTTTTGCAAGTAGAGAAATAACAGTATATTGAACCGGTCGATGTCGGGCATGGCCACGATTGCTCTGCTGCGTCGATTGGTTTTTTAAATTCTGGTGGCAATAAATGAGTTAGTGCGGAAACGGCATTGGCATCGTCTGGAGGATTAGATACAGTCATGGATAATGTGGAAGTGGTCCCCATCTTGTTTGCACATGATAACTTCTCCAGGGTAGTTTTTTGAGATAATATTAATTCGTCTACACAATTCATTAACATCATCCGGTCCTCTGATGACAATAACGTCAGTGAAATACCATCGTTGTGAGATTTCAGACATTCTAATAAGGTCTTCCCAGAAACAGCAACGTGCCATAAAGTCAAAACCCCCAGGAACGCGGTCAGATGGAATCATCCTGTCGCACGAAAAAGCCCGCTCCCACACTGCCAGTTGGACGAAAGCAATGCTTGAGCGATTTGGTTGAGAAACACTGCGTCACCCTGCGTACAGTCTTGATCGTTCACGATGTGATTTCACTTCTGTGGCGACCTGAAGAACGACGTACATGGACGCAGTGGCGGATACAGAAAAACCTCAAAATATCTTACTTTTACTTTTACCGTCATAAAAACTAATCAAGTCACTTGCAAAGTTCAAGAAAATTTTATTTATGTACACATATACAAGACAATGCCATCTTATGATACAAAAAAGTTACAATTGCGGTTCTCTTCCTTAGATGATGAGTTCTATGCGCCTATTCTTCCTAGCTAATTGGTTAATTACATCGTCAATAGGACAATCAATGTCATGGTGAGTATTCAACAGAGCTGAGCCATGAAGTCGATCCTCTTTCATTGTTGACCTCAGGCATGTCTTTGTACGCCGCAATGATGAAAAAGTTCATTACACTGTGGTTAAAATGATTCAAATGGCTCTGAGCACTATGGGACTTAACATCTGTGGTCATCAGTCCCCTAGAACTTAGAACTACTTAAACCTAACTAACCTAAGGACATCACACACATCCATGCCCGAGGCAGGATTCGAACCTGCGACCGTAGCAGTCGCGCGGTTTCGGACTGCGCGCCTAGAACCGCTAGACCACCACGGCCGGCATTACACTGTGGCAAAGGATGCAGGCAGACAAGCAAATATTTTGTACAGCATGTGCAAAGTAGGATAGTCAGATCTAGGACAAACAGACAACGCTTGCATAACAGAATCACGATCATTCAGGGCGTTTACGCTCGCTTGCTGGTATTGAAGAATCTCTCCCATTAGTCTGTTTTTAATCACAACGACTTATTCTTCTTCAAAGAACGGTAGTTCAGTTAAGAACTGGTTCAATTTATGTGCCTGATCATTACCGTCGTGTTTCAGCAGTTGTGAGGGCAAATGTATGTTGAAATTTAATTGATAAATATTTTCTTCAGAAAAACGTTCTCTCATGTCACTCATAGTATAAACGGTTACTACGAACTGCTATTATTAATACTTCATCATTGACTGATCACTCTCACTCTTGACTAATCTTCACACTCGCTACAACTAGGAATTTTTACTTATTCATTCTTCAGTCTTAATATTTTTGCTTCTGGATGTAAACTAGCTTCCTATTCGGCGAATAGTCCGTATTTATAACGCTACGTATCGACTGTTCTCTGTACAAGAAAACAGTAGAATATACGCTACTTTTCTGGAACAAGTACCAAACAGAATAACGTATCGAGATCAGTAGAATGGTCGTGACTTTTCTCGTAGGTATGTGTTAGCTATCTACGTGCCTGACAGAATTGCATAAAATACTATGACGCGGACGCGCGTGCTACGTAGTGAAGTACAACTACTCGATAACTCGATTCAGTCGAGTCGACTGACGAAAGAAACGAACGAATTACGTTCGGGCTGACTGGCGGCGGCGGCGCGGGTGGCAATGCGGTCAGCCCCGCAAGGGCGGAGGAGGGGGGGGGGGGTGAGAGAGGGGGCGCACTCCACCCCCCACCCCCCCACCCCCCATATGTATCAAAAATGGTTCAAATGGCTCTGAGCACTATGGGACTTACCATCTATGGTCATCAGTCCCCTAGAACTACTTAAACCTAACTAACCTAAGGACATCACACAACACCCAGTCATCACGAGGCAGAGAAAATCCCTGACCCCGCCGGGAATCGAACCCGGGCGTGGGAACCGAGAACGCTACCGCACGACCACGAGCTGTGGACCCCATATGTATCCGTCACTGCATGGGCGTCGGTTTCAGTCAGACAAGAAAGTGCAAGAGAGGGTGCAGTTGCAAGAGAGGGTGCAGTTGTGGATCCGTCAGCGGCCGACTATGTTCGGAAATGGTCGTCTCGTCTCCAAGTGGGATAAATGTTTTAACATGTGTGTTGATTAATTTTAAATAGAACTGTTCCATGGTCCCGTTGTGGCGAGTGTACGATTATCTTGGACTGCCCCTTATAGCTCTTGACCTAACTTCCTGGCCAGGAGCCGCTTCTGAATTTGTTTGTAATTGCGCTTTCACGTGTTAATATTACTTTACTACTTATTTTCATCGCATTTGACATATAATTTTTTGAGTTATTGCTATTTTTGTGGTTTTTCCTTCGTTTATGAATATTAGGAGCCAGTCTAAAACGATTCGAGTCCAGGTTAATAGAAAACACAGAAACGTTAAGATGGTGGCATTAATGCTTCAGGTGTTCTGCATAAGCTCCATCCCACTTGTAAAACGCACAGAACGTTAATATGACGTAGTGAAACTGTCAGAAAAGTCTTTATTTGGGATGTTGTTTAACTCGCACATCACCTTTTCTTCTATGTTGGTTATGTTGTCAAAAACATGGCACCAAAGTTAATGTAGAGTCACTCACAGATGAGACAGGAACTGAAATTGAGTGTATTAAAGCAAAATGGGAAACCCTTAACTCGGTTTTCAAATGTTGGTTTACAAAAGAAAACCTGGAAAACTGCCCCAATTTAATCCTCATATCACTGAAAAGATGACTGAAGTAAGTGGTGTTGAGAAACAGCTGAAATCACTAAAACTGAACAAAGCTCCAGGGCCTGATGGAATTCCTATTAGATTCTTCTACACTGAATTTGTGACTGAATAAGCCCCTCTTTCAATGATAAACTATCACAGATCCATTGAACAAAGGACTGTGCCCAGTAGTTGGACGAAAGCAAAGGTCTTCCCCATGTAAGTGGTCCGCAAAACTGTGTTCGGTATCGATTTTTTGTGAAATCTTAGAACGTACTCTGAGCTCAAACATAATGTGATTTCTCGAACAGAATGAGGTTCTTCATGCCAACCAGCATGGATTCCGAAAACATCTATGATGTCAAAGTCAACTCGCTCTTTTCTCACATGATACTACTAAAAGCTTTGGATCAAGGTGGTCATATAGACGCAATATTCCTAGATTTCCAAAAAGCTTTTGACTCAGTACCACACCTACACTTTGTGTCAAAAGTTCGATCGTATGACGTATCAAGCGAAACTTGTGACTGGATGAGGATTTTGGTAGGAAGGACACAGCAAGTTATCTTGGATGGAGAGTCATCGTAGATGTGGAAGTAGCTTCAGGTGTGCCCCACGGAAGTCTCTTGGGGCCCCTGATATTTGTGTTGTATATTAATGACCTTGTGTACAATATTAATAGTACCGTAACCTCAAACTTTTTGCAGATGATGCATTATCTTCTATTGAAACATTCTGAAGCAGTGCAAAGACTGGCAACTTGCTTTAAATGTTCAGAAATGTAAAACTGTGCACTTCACAAAACGAAAATCGTATGACCATAATACCGATGAGTCACAGTTAGAATCGATCAACTCATACAAATACCTGGATATAAACTTTAGTATGGACATGAAATGAAATGATCACATAAGCTCAGTGGTGTCTAAAGCTGGTAATAGACTTCTGTTTATTGGTATAATATTAGGGAAATAGAATCTGTGTACAAAGGAGACTGCTTACTAACGACTCATGTGAGCCATCCTAGAATACTGCTCAAGTGTGTGGAAACCATGCCAAATAGGACTTACGGGCGATTTTGAACATATGTAGAGACACTATTTGTCACATGTTCCTTTGGTCCATGCGAGAGTATTACAGGGGTGTTGAAGAAACTGAACTGGCAGACTCTTGAAGGTAGACATAAACTACCTTGAGAAAGCCTACTTACAATATTTCAAGAACTGACTTTAAATAATGAGTTTAGCGATATACTACAACCACCTGTGTATCACTATTCTTCCTGCACTCCATATGTTAATGGGATGGGAGAATGCCCTAATAATTGGTAAGTGGAACATACCCCCTGCCGTGCACTCTCAGAGGTTTGCACAGTATAGATGTAGATGTAGACCCTTCATACGAATTCCTGGATTTTATCGTTTTGTGATAAGTTTGTACCGATAACATGAATTTATTCATCTGGAGGGTTTTTTCCACAGAAGAACTGTCCATGTTTTGAATTTCAGTCAAGTCACATCCATGCGTCATTGTTTTTGTTCAAGAGTCAAGGTGTGCAGGACAATCTTTGCACACACTTTTCTCTTATTCAAAACATTTTGAAGAATGTCTGGAACCCTTGATTCAGAGATGTTGGTTCATTGCAACTTGTGACACAACATCGTAGACTTATAGCAGCTGCATATCTGTTACTTAACAAACAGTCTTGCTCACAGCTGACTGTTTGAATGCACCGTTATTGAGTGCAGTTATAGTTCAAACTGCTACCCTAGTTACAGTGCTTGCGTTGCTTAAACAACAGGAAGAAAATCATTCTCAAATTTTTTGGATGGATGGCGTATATTCCAGCTTAACTCTTCAATATTCCATTTGCTTGCTCTAAAAGACATTGGTTGTGTGACTGAAGAGAGCACCATTAATTAAAATCTGTTTCGTACAGAATGGCAGTCAACTCAACATACTGTAAATCTAATGCTATGCTGCTACACCGAAACCTGTCACTTAAATTAGTTAGCTTGTGTAATACTGACCAATGTGGTTAACCTTCAAGCATTTTTGTTATTAAATCTGTTGAATAACTGAACAACTAAGGAAAGCTATGGTCAAGTTGGTTTTAGTTCCTCAGAATTACTAGAAGATAACTGTTGTAAGTCATTAACAGTTATTTATATCTTTACACTACCAGAGGTTTCATCTAATTTTATCCTAAATACAGTAAAGAGCTTTAAATCATCAGACATTGTAGACATATATGATATACCATTATCTTGTAACTTACTTAAGAAAGTAATAGGTATTCTGGCACCTGAGACAGCAGCCTAAAACATCTAAAATCAATGTAGACAACTGTAAACAAGTTGTCTGCATAGGTATAGAAATACCTATTGCGGAACTAATCACTATATGTGCTCCACAGGGATCTGTGTTGTAACCTGTTTTGTCCCGGATAGTCATTAATGACCTACTCTCATTTAAAAAATCCAACACAATGCTATATACAGATTACACAACTTAAAATTTACTGTAGTAATGACTCAACAGCCTGAAAAAATGAGCTGATAACACAATTCCCAAAGCATCTTTTGGTTTAGAGCCAATAGAGTTTAGATTAATGAAAACGGAACAGAACAAAAAGGCTTTGGTATATAAACCGCACTACCCCTTGATGACTCCAACTGTGTTGAGTTCTTCGGTTATATTTTGTGAAAAGTTATTGAGGGGGCAACAAGTGAAATACAGTAATGGAAAGTTGGCTAGAGTAATTTAAGGTATATTAAAAATTTTATACCTGAAGTCTATGTTAGAACGTGTTGTTAAGCATTTTTCCAAAGCATTCTCTGATATAGTGGGCTTTTTATCTTGTGAAGCAATTACAGTTATATTCGTTACATCTTGTAACAGAGGTAGAAGGCAATTACGGTGATTACTCGATCTTTAATAAAGCACTGTGCAAGGTGGCACAACGATACGGTGATGGATTTGTAGACAGAAGGAAATAACCACAAATTCCCACACAGCCATCCAGATGTAGTACATCGTGGAGTGTTTTCTTACCAATCTTCCCAAATCTGAGCTTCTGCTTAGTTTCTAATGTCTTCATCATTGATGGGAAATTACAAAATGTATTAATTCATGCAAAGAGGAACTTGTCAGGAGTAAAACAATGTTGCAACACAAGAAACAATAAACATACTTATACACTGTACTATATATTGTCAAGATCAGTCAACAGCTATGAGCTCGTAGGACACACACTATTAAACAACTTTCCACTAGCTCTACAAGATCTTCCTGAACTGTAATTTGAACAAATAATACATTACAGGTTACACAATACCCTTCATATCCATTCTACAACCTGATGATAGGCATTAATTTTATTGTAATGTTGTAATTTCAGTAGCAAACCAACTGTACTTTCCAAGTATTAATGTATTAATGTTGGGAAGATTAGGGTAAGGATGCAAAGTAACATTTTATACTGTGGATAAAAACTATTTCTAAACAAATGAAAAACTAAGCAATGTGGACATCATCTCATAACCTAACTGTATCAACTTATAAAAACTTAAATCTAACTAAAATTACTTGTTTTCACTATTTTTCAAATGTTTATATTTGCCCTGTCTTAGCTGTCTTGTCAGGTAAGTATCTGCATGGGAGGGGGGGTTAAGACTGAGCAATCTTTAAGTTTAAGTTTAATAATCATCACGAATAAACCTGCATAATAAGAATATGCCTTTGAGCCACTATAGCTTCCCGCGCCCGGGTTCCCGGGTTCGATTCCAGCGGGGTCAGGGATTTTCTCTGCCTCATGATGACTGGGTGTTGTGTGATGTCCTTAGGTTAGTTAGGTTTAAGTAGTTCTAAGTTCTAGGGGACTGATGACCATAGCTGTTAAGTCCCGTAGTGCTCAGAGCCATTTGAACCATTTGAACCTTTGAGCCACCAGTGTCAGCACTGTACACACTTCACCCAGTATTCTTCAGAGGTCAACCAGTGCAAAAGGCTGCTTCTTCTCATTTTCTTTGCTTTTTCACATTGCAGTTGTATTGTTTTGATCTAAAAAGATTTTGAGCCCTTCTCATCTTTTTCTATTTCAAGCTTTCACAGATGTCTCCCTTAATCTTTTTATCACCACTCTCTTTTCCTATTTCTTCCTTTTCTTGAAGTTCTTGTTCCTTTTTTTGTTTTTGTTTTTCTCTATAAATACAATTTTTAATGGTGAGCTTAATACTATTTCAAAATTTGGTACATTGAATTTCGTTGTTTCAACTTTGCACTTCTTTAGTAGCAACAACTGAACAAACAGATTTCGTTTTCTAGTTTTGGATGGCTTGTAATGTTTTATGGCTGTTATTTTAAAATTTAGCTTGTTTCTCGTAAGCTTAATGTTAGCAGCAATATCAGCACCAGTTAACCTAGCTGATGGACCACTTTGAGTGACGGATACATTAAATCTTTCATTGGAAAGCATTTCTACTTTTTTGTCTTGTTTTCTTTAAGTTGGTAAGTTTTCAGGATCCCCTCTGTAATGAGAAATCTCAGGTATGTTTTCATCAAGGAATAGAGGGACACCAACCAAGTCATCAGCTATAATGACAGCAGGATTGTCTTCTCCTTCTTCCTCTCCATAGTCATTTTGCATACTTTCAGAAACATGGGTATGTTTATCAGTCACTAAAGGAGGGGCAAAATCTACCTCAGTAAACACATATGGATTGAGTGGGTATATTCCAGTTGACTGAAATCATTTGAGTGTTTGTCAATCATTGAAATCCTGTTGTATGCTTCTCTAAATATAGAAGTAATGGGCAGTTGTGTCACAGCAAATTCTGTATTGGTCACCACCAATATCTCCACCTCCACTGAGATGCAGTCTCCTGAGGACCTAAAAAAACTCATGTCCTGAGGTTGTGTTTTATGACTGGCAAGGGTTAGCAAGGAAACAATAGCTATAAAACTTTGCCTGCAAAAGTTCACAGGCAAAACACTTAAATAAGTAGTGTGATTATCTAAAAGTAACAAAACTCACTCTGTTTCAGTTAGTTTTATGTTTTGGGGAGAGTGCTTCAGCCAGTCAACACAGTCTCAGCAGTTATATAGCCACTGCCAGAATGAAGGGGTAATGTTTCAGCAGGTGCTTCAGTGTAAATTACCTGTTTCACCCTTTTCCTATATTATGGCTGATAGTGTGTAAATACCTTAAGCACTAAATCAAGCAACAATACTTAAATTTTGACCTCTTTCTCCTTGAGACTTCTTACAGGCCCTTGTTTTACCCATTAGTGAAATAATTTTGGATGTTTTGTTAGACACTATTGATAAGTGTCATTCATCACAATTAAAGATCATGTCCAAATGGAATATCTTTTTTTCATAAATAGATTCAAAGTTCTCAAATAATCTTTTAACTTGTATTTTCTCAAAACTGATTGCCCTTCCCATGTTACAATTTTCTGGCTGTCACAAAGACATCCTATGTCTTTTCAGAAACCTTTGACTCAGTCTTTCTAACTATATTCTTTAAACTATTAAATCAGTCACATAAGCCATTAACTTCAGCAAACTAATAAGTAATTTGTGTGATCTTCTTCCTTGGCAAACCATAAAATGATACATCCAAATTTTTGCATAAACTTTCCAGCTGTTCTTCCATTTCGTCATAAAAATCTTCTTGAACCTCTCAAAAATAGAAGGGGGACTCCCCTGGGAGGGGGAAAAAGCTTAAGACACTTCTTATTATATAATATGTCAATATCAACAGCAAGGGTTAAAATTTTTTGTGGATTAATCCTACAATTGCAAGTATATTCTTCCTAAGACAAATTTGAAGAGTAGATGTCCCAGTGCCAAAGAGTTTGGACCTTGCCTCTTGCTTTCATCGTTTTCAGTTATAATGCTTGTGTCATTTAGTATTTCTTTAGGGAAAATTAGCTTCATATCAGTTTTTCTGTTGTAATTACCCATTGCTATACCTGCAATACTAACAATTTAAAGTATGGATGAGCTAAGTGCTATCAGCACAATAAAAACAAATAATGCATATGCACAGAAATAGGGTGACCACTACAGTGTACCCCAAATGTTAGCCAACCTCTGAGTGCACACTCTTTGTCACCATTGGCATAAAAATGTAATCTCAGATCTCTCTTTCATTCTCAAGCCTTACCTTGCAGTGTATTACATTAGTCAGTAGCTACATATCTGCTTTTCATTGTGGTAATATTGGAAATTATGCTAAATCAACGTCAACACTCTGTATTACTAATAAACTGACTGAAAAAATTATAATGAATTACTAAAACACATTTCTTACCTACTAATCACATACATGTGGCCAGAGGCAGATCATATGCTGCCATACTCATCAGGAGAGGGTGAGTAACTGGCAGGTAGCATAAGGTGCCTGACCATGTTAGCCAACTTAAAAATATAGCAACTTGCACTCTTACCTGACTGGGCACTCTTAGCTGACTCTCCCCTAATGATGTATGATGATGTTACCAGTTGCTGCAGTTGCCTAAAGGAATTAAAATTACTGTGATTTATGATTATTTTTCTACTTTTTCAGGTTTTTGTGCTGGCGCAGTATTACAACATTCTTACACTGACACTCACATACTTCTTCCCAATGGGCATATACAGTTGTGGAGAGTGTCAGGTGTCTATAAAAAGAGTACAGGTATGTGATGCTCTAAATTAGTCTGATAAACTTTATGCTGACAGTATAATCCTAGTGACCCAATCACACTTTTAGCCGTATTTGGCATATACCAATGTTTAAACCATTGCTAAATCATCTTCAATTTTAAGTGGAAGATACCCATTCTAGATCTTCTTAAGCAATTACATTGAACAAAAGTTCTTCTTAGATTACCAAGCGAGGTCATGCAGTGGTTAGCACACTCGACTTGCATTTGGGAGGATGATGGTTCAAACCTGCATCCGACCATCCTGATTTAGTTTTTCCATGATTTCCCTAAATGTCTTCAATGCCAGGATGGTTCCTTTGAAAGGGTATGGCCAACATTCTTCCCCATCCTTCTCTAATCTGATGGGACCGATGACCTCTCTGTTTGGTCCTCTCCCCCAAATCAACCAACCAGTCTTCTTAGATTGACAATTAAAAGTCTGTGCATGTGAAATTCTGCTACTGGAAAGTCATTATTATGCCACCTAACAGAAAAATGAAACCCAATGATAGTCTGTGAGATTTTAATATTAATTTTCTGAAAGACTCAGATAAAAGAAATGATTATAACATGGGTTCTGCTATCAATAGTCACACCATAATTACACAGGAAAGTAGTACACTAATAGATAGTACAGTTGTAGTTAACCACTAAATCAGTGATATGAATGTTTACCCAGTAGTGAATGACTTCTCTGACTATGACACACTAGCAACAAAGTGGTTGGTTGCAACAAAGTGGTATCACGGAAAACAGAGAAATTAAATGACAGACAACAAAATGTTTTGAGGCAACATTAAAGGATGCTGATTAGAGATAGGGATGTATAGTATGACAGATCACAGTTCTCAGTTTTTTGTCATTCTTTGGCAGCTGCTTATCATCAAAACTTCATATGCAAGGAAAAGGAAATTATATAAAATGGTCAGGACAGACACAGAAGTGTGACTGATTTCAAATAACAATAACAAGAATGCAGTGTGTGATAATTTGTGCATGCCATGCCACATCTTAATTAAAAACACTGGGAAAAATGAACATGTAAACTCTCATGTATATACAAGTGTTAGTGATCAGCCCGGTAAAACACAGACCTTTGCACCAAAATTTGCACGATATTCTGTGTGAATTAGCAACAAAATAAAAACTCATTGACATCCTGTGTGACGACATAGTAAATCTAAAACAGGACTTGATATATCTTCAGTCACTGAACAGTGTTAATACATCACCAAATAAAAGTTGTGCTGAGTTTAATAGGCCTGAAAAGTTCACTCGTCGAAAACTAAAAGAATCTGTCGTCCAAGTGCCATTAAATAATTGTTTCAGTGTTCTTGAAGAGAATAGAAATAGTGAATACTCATTTGTTACTGTATTGTCAAATAAAAGTGTGTCAGGGAAGAAATCTCTTAAGGTAAACATCCACTCGTATAGTCACAGTCGTGGATTAGCAAAAATCTTACATGAAGATCATGATGTTAAAGTTTGCAGTTATGTGAAACCAGGAGCACTCTTGAACGAAATCAGAAAATACAAATATAAATGAATATGCAGTAATAGTGGGGGGAGCCAACAACGTTTATAAAAATGAGTTGTCGAGTGCTGTCCAAAACTTGAAGAGGATACTTGATTCTAATAATAGTACAGCAATGATAGTCATGGGAATTCTACATAGACATGACCTTACATTTGAATCGTGCATAAACAAAGAAATAACCAAGGCTAATGAACAGTCCGGAAATCTATGTAAACTGTATCTAAATACTCAGTTTCTGTCTGTCGACGGCCTACTTAGAGACAGCTTCACGAGACATAGGTTGCAACTTAATAGAAAAGGCAAGAAACTTCTCTGCAGAAAAATTGTGGAAATGCTGCCTGTAAGTACCAAAAAAATAAATTACTCGTGTAGAACAGTTCAACCTTCAGTACCTCAGCAAACACCACCATATGCAGCAGCTCAACTTTCCAAAATTACTGCAACAACTCAATTCCCAACAGTGGACTCACTATTAATAGCATTAGCAAATTCACCATCATCAGCGAATTCAAGAGAGCCAACCCCTTTGGCAGCATTACCAGGATTAATTGCTGACACGTCAGAGACTTTACCAAGGGCAGCAAAACCTGAATTAACTAAAGGAAAATCACCATCATCAGAAGTGGTTGCAACAGTAGTACTAGCATCAACAAATAATGTTGCTTCAATGGTCATTCAAGAAATCACTTCAGAATCCAGAATAGACCTACCAACAATTTCAGAAGAAGATCAGGGGATATCATCACTCCCACAAGCAGAAGAGACATTCCTAGCATCTCCGCAAGAAGATATACTGGCATCAAGCATCGTTCCAGAGCCAAAAGATTAAGCATCATCAGCACCCAGAGTATCATTTGCAGCTGTTGCAGAACCATCAGAGCAGATAACAGGTAAGGATTCTTCACCAACCCAAGGAGAAGTGCCACCTGCAAGGAGGAGGAGCCAGAGGTCCAAAAAAGCCGCAATTTGTAGTGAGAATTTTTTATGGTATCATCACAAGGAGAGGAGAATTGTGTCATAATTATACCTCCAAGTAAGCCTAATGTTAATACTTTAAGAGAGACTAACCCAATCAACCACCTCAAATCTCTAGCCAGTGCTAATAAATTTGCTGTTTACCATCAGAACATTCAAGGCTTATTAAGTAAAGTAGATGAGCTATCCATTAACATTCTAGATAAACTTTATTAATAATGCTGATGTAATCTGTTTTAGTGAACACTTCATGAAACTTGGTTGTGACACACTGCAACTGAATAACTATAAATTAGCAGCTCTTTACTGTAGACATTCTTTAGATAAGGGTGGAGTGGTGATTTATTTTAAGAACAACATAGCTTATAGATTTTTAGACTTGAGTGAATACTGTATTGATCAACATTGTGAGGTTTGTGTAGTTGTAATCCGTACTGATGTTTCTGAACTTACTGTCCTTTCATTTTATAGGGCTCCTACAGACAAAATCTATATTTTTCTAAAACAGATAGAATCTCTGTTAACTCATCTCTTTGCAAAAACAAAAGATATTATAATTGTAGGTGATTTTTAATGTTGACTTTCTTACAGATAACATGGGAAGAAATGATTTATCGCATTTAATGAACTCTTTTAACTTAACATCACTGGTGGATTTTCCCACTAGAGTCACAGCTAATTCTACAAGTCGAATTGACATCATCTTCTTAGACAGTAGTAGATTTCTAAACATAACTGTAAAATGTATATTGAATGGGCTCTCAGACCATGATGGTCAACTACTTTCAATTGATAATATTAGCCCTCTTTGTAAGAACAATTCCTGCAGTAAAACTTTCAGAGTAATAAACACACAGTCTATCAATAGCTTCTGTAATTCCCTACAAAAAGTAGACTGGGACCAGATTGAGCTCTTTGACAATGTTAATGACAAGTACAATGCTTTTCTAAATGAATTTATCTGCCTATTCGAAGTGGCCTTTCCTAAAAGAACGGTCAAATCCAAATGCGAGACCTACTCTAATAAAAACTGGCTAACTCTGGGCATTAAAATGTCTTGCAGAAGAAAAAGGAATCTGTATGCCTCACTCAAATCCAGTTATAACGTAGAAAAGGAAAAGCATTACAAACTATACTGCTCTGTCCTTAAAAAAGTTCTAAGAAGGGCAAAGAGTATTTCTATAAAATCAGAAATTGATGTCTCTGATAACAAAATTAAAACCATATGGGGTATAATAAAAAGAGAAACAGGTAAAATCCCTGCTGCACAAAACACAATAGAAATTAAAACAAATGATACCATTCATGACAATGTTGAAATAATCACTGACATTTTTAACAACCACTTTCTGGCATCAGCAGTACAAACTGGAAAAACATGTTCTGTTAATGAAGCCATGTTATCCCTTCAAAAAGCTATTAATAAAAGAACCAAGCAAATTAAAGTGTCTCCTGTCACAGTACATGAAATTAAGAATATTTATTAGAGAGATGAAGAGCAAGAACTGTTGGCATAGATGATATCTCTTCAAGATTACTGAAGGAGTGCTATAAGCCGATAAGCAAAATACTGTGCCACATGTTCAATGAACCCATCCAGCACGGGATTGTTCCTGAGAGACTAAAGCATGCTATTGTCAAACCTCTCTTTAAAAAAGGAGATAAAGCCAATGTTACCAACTATCGGTCTATCTCCTTTTTAACAACCTTTTCTAAAATTCTTGAGAAATTGGTTCAGAAAAGACTTATTGAACACCTCATGCATTATAAGATATTAAACAGTAGCCAGTTCAGATATTAACAGGGTGTATCAACAGAACAAGCTATTTTTTTCTTTCACCCATCAAATCTTAGAGTCTTTCAATAATAAATTATCTCCTGTTGGTATCTTCTGTGACCTTTCTAAGGCCTTTGACAGTGTTAATCATGAAATCCCCTTAGCAAATGTTGAATATTATGGTATAAGTGGCTCAGTTGGCTCATGGATTAAATCCTACCTAGCTGGAAGAAAGCAGAAGGTTATGTTGAACGACTCTGAGGGGTACTCTGTGTCATCTAGCTGGGGCTCTATTGGCTGTGGTGTTCCTCAGGGCTCTGTACTTGGCCCCCTTCTCTTCCTCATCTTTATCAATGACCTTCCCTTGTGTACTAGCTTTAAAACTCACTTTACTCTTTTTGCTGATGACAGCTCTATCCTCATCAACAAAACTCCCAACCTCAATCTTGAGGAATCGGCCAATATTGTCTTCAGTGAAGTATGTAATTGGTTTGTAAATAATGGGTTATCACTAAATGTTAATAAGACCCAGTTTGTGCATTTCCAAGTAAGGAAAAAAGTTGAGGATCAATTAAGTATTACATTGAATGGTAGTGAGTTACTACAAGTTGAGTCAACCAAGTTTCTGGGTTTACACATTGACAACAGTCTAAAATGGTATGAACATATTTTGCACCTCCACAAAAAACTCAGCTCAGCAACATTCACTGTTCATATTATTTCCACTGTATGTGACCGAGACACCACAAAAACTGCTTATTTTAGTTATTTCCATGCATTATTGCTGTATGGCATAGTTTTCTGGGGTAATCAGTCACTATCCAATAACATATTCATTGCCCAAAACAGAGTTATTAGGATAATGAGCAGAGTCCAGCCTAGACATTCTTGTAGGAACCTTTTCAGAAAATTAGGGATACTGACAACTATATGCCAATACATCTACTCCCTCTTATGTTTCATTGGTGAAAATGGACAATTCTACAAAACCAATGATTCATACCATACCCACAATACCAGGAGGAAGATGGACTTCCATTATGAATCAAAAAACCTTACTATTGTACAAAAATGAGTCCATTACATGAGCTGCAAGGTGTTCAATGCTCTCCTACCATCACTGAAATTACTTATCCATGAGCTTCCCAAATTTAAACAACAGCTCAAACAGTATTTATCAGATAATTCCTTCTATTCGGTAGAAGAATATTTCAGTAGAGTTAACAGTAATTCATTTTCTCATTTACTAATTTGATGTGCTATTGTGCATTATGATACCCAAAATCACTGTTAACATTACTTCGTCTTTCATTTAGCTATTAAGATCTACCATATTTTTTAATGTAATTTTTTCTATACCTATTAATGTGTATGTTGTCTTATACCAGACATCCTCTTGCAAGAGGTACTTTTATGTATTCTTTTTGTATTATTTGTTATAATTCTGACACGTCCTACATCCATGTGAATGCCTCGCAGTATTGAATTTATGGGATATAAATAAATAAATATTGTACTGTCTTAGGGATGTTGATTAGAAAATAATACAAAAACCTCTGTATAACCTCTGGAACTAGTGACTCAGATAATAAGATTGAACTTACATGGTTACACATAAAGGAGAAAATGTAAAATACCTTAAGGAATGTAGAGGCTCTGTTATTAAAATTTAGTAGTTAGTTAGCCTTTGTATTTATTGATCACTTCCTTGAAGTACCCTCGAAGATTTGTAGGGCAGCTCAATTTATAAAGCAATGGAATATATGCCCACATAAATATAGGCAAATCATAGTTATCCCACACTCTGTCATAGAAATTAAGTATATAATTAACTCTCTTTAAAGCAAAAACTCTTGTGGAGTTGATAATATCTCAATTAAATAGCTGAAATACTGTTTTACATGTATGAACCATAATACACGTCTCTCATAAAAGGATATTTAGCTAGTCTCTAAATGCATTTCAGAAGTGTGTCTCCAGAAAACAAGTCATTTTACAATTAAAAAAGAAAATTATTCAGAATTTAATTGGCGTAATACTGTCAACTGGTAATTGCTGTGACTTGTCCAGAGCATTTGACTGTAGAGTTCACAATATGCTCCTTACTGTTCTTGCTACAGTACATGCTCAGAAAGCTGAGTGTGTTAAAGTGCCCATGGGAAGATGAAATGACCCCAGATAAAATCCAGTTCATGGATTAATGATGGACACCATTGTGATGGCCAGCCTGGATGTGGCTTTATAGTGATTTTCCACATACACTTATATAAATACTAGTCTCATTCCCAGATTACATTTCAGTTACACAATGTGTAAACACTTTCAAAAACTCTCGTACTTGACTATGCAATATACATTAATGCAGGCAGAAGGGACACATGGATTCCTCTCTGGTGAAAGGTGTCAGTAGCTTTAAAATACCTTTAGGAGTGATGACAACATCATAATAATAGCCTATACACATGTCTGGTTTTCCACAAAATTGAGTATGATACCAGTCCCACCCAGGCATTGACTGGATGTCAGGCACCAGAATGGATGTATGGATATTGTTTTATGGTCTTCAGTCACATGACTAGTTTGCTGATGCTCTTCATGCTAGTCTACTTTTGTGCAAGTCTCTTTATCCCTACATAGTTATTGAAACATACATCCACTTGAACCTGCTTCCTGTATTCATGCCTTGGTTTCCCTTTCCAATTTTACCCCATACATTTACTTGTGATTTCTTATATTACCTTAACAAAAAATACGTAATGCGGGACTGAACAAACACTGCAAAGTCTTTTACATTACAAAAATTTATTGCGATAGAACTGGAACTGTTTGTCCTATATATCATGGTTTTCTGTCCATGTACACAAAGGCAAAAATATTAATTCGTAAGGTATTTTTAAACATTTTATCACTTACCTGAAATTTAGTCTTTCACATTATACAGAATTTGCTCTGGTATAGATAAAGGCTATGATGCTGTTAAAAGAAGCCTCTACATGTCTCTGATAGTGACTGAATGTTGCAATGATCAGTGAGGAGACCAATGAATGAGAAGTACAAGGTGTCCAGCGAAGTAGCCCCTGATTTCAAAATTAAATATCTCCTAAACTAAGATGAGTGCAACAAGAGATATGTTCATTATGAAAGCTGTAAGAGTTCTATAGAGAAGCTACACAGAAGTTTTGAAATAGTTTGAAAAGGTGATAGCAGATGGCACTGTGCACTGTGCAGGTCATACAGAATCAGCACGCATAATTACACCAGTCCTCTGCAAACAGCCTTTGCAGTCACATCATAATCTTTTCAAAATGTCCACCAATTACAGCATGGAAGTGGCACAAACAAAGAATGAAATTTATCATTACATCCTGTAGTGTCTCAATGGAAATGGATACAGAAGCCACACAGATTGCCAATTCAAGCTCATCCAGCATGGTGGAATGATTCAGGTGGGCAGTATCCTTAAATGTGCTCCACAAAAAGTAGTCACAAAGAGTCAGATTAGTTGAACATGGAGGCCAATCCATCTCTGAATGAGTAAATTTGCAATAATCCAATGCAATGACTCTATTCCTGAAATATTCATCACAAAAGTGAAACACCTGTTCACTGTGATGTGGTCTGACCCCAGTTTACCTGTACCGCTCATTGCCTGGTTAGACCTCCATTGTGTGGTTTAACATTCACTAGTGACCATTTCTCACATGAAAAAAAGGGCTAATAATACTTCTGCAGCATATGCAGTCAAAACAGTCACTTTGCGAGAATACAGTGGTTCTGCATCACATGAACAGGGATTTTTGGAACCCCAAAATCACCAGTTTTGTTTATTCCTGACTCCAATGAGGTGGAAGTGTGCTTCTTCTATGAACCAGATGCAGCCAACATCAAATCCTTCACTATCAGTCCTTGTGGGAATCTGGCTCACCTTCTGTCAAACAGCTCATACAGGTATGGCTGGATCACTTTAGATTGTAAATGGAAATGTGTAGGATCTGTCTCAGTATTTTCTGTGTGCTGGTACACTTCATACAAATCTCTGCTACAATTCTTTGAACAGATTTCCTCAAATTTTGCTGACTATTTCCAGAAAACATGGTGTAATTTTCAGGAGTAACTACAGTTTGTCTGGGGCTAATATTCTCCACTAGGTCATCAGCAACACTGCCTGTCTGCTGGAATTTTGTACAGTGCCATCTGTTAGCAGCTTTTACAACAAACATGAGATTTGTTACACTCAGCTATCAATCTTATTTTCTGAGATATTTAATTTTGGAATCAGGGATTCCTTTGTTTGACACCCTATAGTACTAGAATACTACCATTTGTTGGAAAGAATGTGGATTAATTCAAAATTAGGGTCAAACAAAATTCTCTGTGTAACAACTACCCCTGTCTGCAATATTTTAATTCATAGTGCATTTTCTTTCCCTGTATTCAGGGCATTTGTATAGCAAGTCCTTGATAATAGTCTTTGACCAAACCTAGTCACACATTAAAGAATAACTGAAACATCACCTTATGGTGATATGCAATGTCATTTCAAAAATACCAGTAGTCATTTTTTCCTCTTGTAATAATGTTATCAAATGAAACAATGACTGTATACTCTTTCAAAGAAATATAACTGATGCTTTTGGTTAAGCATCTCAAAAACTTGATGAGATAATTACATTTGTGCCTTTCCTTTTTTGCTTAAATTCTTGTAGTGCTGTCACCCCATTTTGTTTCACATTTTACAGCTAAGAAAAGGCATCTGCTAAAAATATGACCCTCCTTAAACATTTCACACATAAAAGTTGATCATTAATATTAGTTTTTATGCTGTAATACTCTCTCTAGATGAAAATTTTATTTCATTTATTTATTTATTTATTTATTTATTTATTGTTCCGTGGGACCACATTTAGGAGAAGTCTCCATGGTCATGGAACGAGTCAATACATGAAATTATAACACGATTGTAGAAACACATAAAATGAAACAAGTCGTTAGTTTAAATAAAGAAAATCAAGAATGTAACACTGGAATTTGCTTAATTTTTTATCTCTTCCAGGAGCTCCTCGACAGAATAGAAGGAGTGAGCCATGAGGAAACTCTTCAGTTTAGACTTAAAAGTGTTTGGGCTACTGCTAAGATTTTTGAGTTCTTGTGGTAGCTTATTGAAAATGGATGCAGCAGAATACTGCACTCCTTTCTGCACAAGAGTCAAGGAAGTGCATTCCACATGCAGATTTGATTTCTGCCTAGTATTAACTGAGTGAAAGCTGCTAACTCTTGGGAATAAGCTAATATTGCTAACAACAAACGACATTAAAGAAAATACATACTGTGAGGGCAATGTCAAAATCCCCAGACTATTGAATAGGGGTCGACAAGAGGTTTTCGAACTTACACCATACATAGCTCGAACAGCCCGTTTTTGAGCCAAAAATACCCTTTTTGAATCAGAAGAATTACCCCAAAAAATAATACCATATGACATAAGCATATGAAAATATGCGAAGTATACTACTTTTCGTGTTGAAATGTCACTTATTTCAGATACTGTTCTAATGGTAAATAAAGCGGCATTTAGTTTCTGAACAAGATCCTGAACATGGGCTTTCCACAACAGCTTACTATCTATCCGTACGCCTAGGAACTTGAACTGTTCCGTCTCGCTTATAACATGCCCATTCTGTCTGATTAAAATGTCAGTTCTTGTTGAATTGTGGGTTAGAAATTGTAAAAACTGAGTCTTACTGTGATTTAGCATCAAATTATTTTCCACAAGCCACGAACTTACTTCATGAACTACATTATTTGATAATGTTTCAATATTACACACAAGATCCTTCACTACCAAGGTGGTGTCATCAGCAAACAGAAATATTTTTGAATCACCTGTAATACTAGAAGGCATATCATTTACATAAATAAGGAACAGCAGTGGCCCCAGCACCGACCCTTGGGGAACGCCCCATTTAACAGTGCCCCATTGGGACTGAACATCATTACCACTCTCAATATTGCGGAGGATTACCTTCTGCTTTCTGTTCTTAAAGTAGGAGGCGAACCAATTGTAAGCTACTCCCCTTACTCCATAATGTTCCAACTTCTGCAGTAATATTTTGTGGTCAACACAGTCAAAAGCCTTCGTTAAATCAAAGAAAACACCTAACGTTCTCAACCTTTTATTTAATCCGTCCAAAACCTCACAGAGAAAAGAGAATATAGCATTTTCAGTTGTTAAGCCATTTCTAAAACCAAACTGTACATTTGACAGCAAATTATGTGAATTTAAATGCTGCAGTAACCTTGTATATACAAGCCTCTCGATAACTTTAGCAAACACCGATGGCATAGAAATAGGTCTATAATTGTCAACATTATCCCTGTCTCCCTTTTTATAAAGTGGCTTCACTACCGAGTACTTTAATCGGTCAGGAAACCGACCACTGCTAAAGGAAAAGTTACAGATATGGCTAAGTACTGAGCTAATATACGTGGAACAATACTTCAGTATTCTGCTAGATACCCCATCATATCCATGAGAGTTCTTGGTCTTTAGTGATTTAATTATTAACTCAATCTCCCTCTTGTCAGTATCATGGAGGAGCATTTCAGGTAACAGTCTCTGAACACTTTTTTCTAAGAGCGCTATATGATTCCCTGTTGGGACTAGGTTTCTATTTAGTTCATGTGTACAGATTTGTGTTAAATGAGCCATACAAGTGAGAAAGAGTACCAAGGAGGCTTAAACAACATCTACGGTCTATGTGTCCAAAATGATACAGAGCTAAATTTTGTGACGTAATAATTTGGACAAACAAATGACTCCCCTTTGATAAGAATAAATTTAATGACAAAATAAGGAAAAAATAATAATATAAAATATATATTTCTTGGTTATGCAGTATAGAAGTATATTTCCCTATCTTTCCATTTGTTTCAGGAATTTCTTGATAAACGAGAGGAATTGTCTGTAGATGAAGAAGGCGTCGGTAAAGGAGAAATTAGAATGGACCGTGCAACAGCCTGCTGGAGTGTACCACAAGAAACTCTAAATGATTTGTCCATGCATGTACTTCCTGGCAGTTTATGTGCTGTAATTGGGCCTGTGGGAAGTGGGAAGGTCAGTAAACTCAGATCTGTCAGCTGATTTCGTGATTGTCAAAAAATAGGTTCACTACTAAGTAAATTAACTTGCAATTTCTTTGCAACTTAAAACTGTGAAAAGATTGCATTAGAGATTATGTAAATGATCATTTCATAGACCCATAGTGAGAATTCAGTTATATATTTTCCACAAGGAACTTAATACATGCATAATTTTCTATTACAAATCCTTATTATAGATGAGAAAATAATCCTTGAGACCTTATCTGCAGCTGTAATTGAGCTGTATAACCTCTGTTTTTTTCTATGACTAATTATTTAGTTTCTAAGATGCTGTAATATTAAACACTGTGCTATATGTTAAAATTTTCCTCACTAGATATAAGAGTTTTCTGAGTATCATAACATGTGATAATGTAAAAAAATATGCTTGAGAAACAAACTTTTGGCCACTGTAATCATGGCCAAAATGTTGGTTTCTCCAGCACAGTTTTTTTACATTATGACGTGGTACAATGCTCAGAAAACTTTTATGTCAACTGACTCTGGCTGCGAGAGCTATGCAGTTACATTTTCCTCTCTAATTAGCCACAGAAAACAACTATTATTGCACACAACTGTGAAAAGCTGATCATACCCATTGCAAAATTGTCTGCAGGATCAATAGAAACTCTATTGTAACTAACCACTGGAATCCGTGACCAAATACAGTCTGTAAAATGAGGTATACAAAGTTTGACATGCAACAAGTGCTGCACAGAAAATGTTACTCATATTGCATGATATCATAAAGTTTAATACAGAAATGCCTCATACGATCATATCTCAAAGTGGCTTCATTCCATTTGAGGAGGTAAAACACTGTGATTAGTTAGTTGTTTAATCCATTTCATCTTTTTGTTCCTATTCTCCAGCCACTCACTCTTTCTCCTTATCCTGACATTTCTACTCAACACGCATCTCAAGCTGTGAAAAATGCTTCAAAGCTGAAACACTTCTCCACTAATGTGACCTATTCTCTGAACTGATTTCTTGTTTGTCCCTCTAATTTTCCCCCCACTTCTTTCTGTTTAATGTCTCATGCCAATAATGTTAATAACCTTAAATATTTCATTATGTTACTGCAGGCTTTGTTTTATTCTTTTGTATTACAAATGAGTATCACATATTTCTTTACTAGTGTTTATTTAAACAGTAGTTGTACTGTAGTTTTTTTTCTGCAACTGATTATCTTTCAATCCTTTTTAACCATCTAATGATTACTGGTATTCCCATTTCTTCATTATAGTAGTTACTGTATTCTAGATAGTTATTGGCATCTTTAATATTACAGATGACCCAAAATGGGCCTTCTTTAAAATATAATTTCTGGCTTAAACACAGCGTCTTTAAAAAAATTCATCTAGTTTCACAAGAATATATGTTCTACATAAAGAATAATAAAAATAAATAAAGAACCAAATGAATGAAGACAGAGACTTGGAGTGAGTTTTAACTCAGACATCAAAACAAAAAGTTTACATTTCTGCCAACTGTAAGTTGTAGGTTCATATGATTGTTGGTAGGGGTCTCCTTGGTGCTGCTAGCTTATCTGCTCACTCATATGATTTGATATGGTGATGATGCAACAACAAAAGACATTTTGCATTCTCCATTTCAACAGGTTTAATTCATTTGCAACTGTGTTGTGTGATTGTAGTCAAGAGTACTGCATTTCACATACCACAGCTAAAAGCACTTGATGGTAACAGCAATTTTAATGTCACATGGTCTCACAGTGTGTTAATTATTTTTCTTTGTGGAGGTTTGTGAAGGACTTCATCTCTGCGGCTTATCTTTCAACAACTGTGGGTGAACTGCTGTGTTACATTGCAACAGCAATGAAAGCAGGATTCCCAAAAATGCAAATTATGGGGGATACATTGAACATTTGTGAAAGATAAATGAAAATTTTGATCGTAAATGGATTTATAAAAAGTCTTACAATGTATCTGCATGCATGTAAAAGATATATTGTTATAAAGTTAACTGGGCCTTTTGGAAATAAAACTAAAGCTTTTATCTTTATTCATCTATAAGATATAATCTTGTGAATGAGAATGAATTTTTTTGAAACACCCTACATTTATTAGCGTTAATGAAGGCTCATTTACAATACAATAGACTGGCAAAACATTTTATTTTTAATTTGCAAAGTGATAAGTATTTTACTTGGTTGCAGAGTTCTCTTCTTTACTCAATTCTTGGAGAGTTACGGTTGAAAAATGGATCAGTTGCTCGTAGAGGTACAGTAGCTTATGTAAATCAAGAGCCATGGGTTTTCACAGGAACTGTAAAGCAAAATATTCTATTTGGACAACCGTTTGACAGCCATAAATACAAAGAAATAGTCAGAGTGTGTTTCTTAGAAAGGGATTTCCAGTTACTGCCAAAAGGAGATGAAACCATAGTAGGAGGAAGAGGCATTAATCTTAGTGGAGGACAGCGAGCACGAATTAATCTGGCAAGGTAATAAATTCCTCTTGTAATTAAAAAAATACTAATCTACTATTTTGCTGAAGTACTAACACAAATAAAAGATGTTGGGGATTCTACTTATGCATAAAGAAATTTCTAGTTCAAATTCAGAAATCAAGGGAATTAAATTAATCAGTGACTTGTGTTTCCATTAAAAGTTTTTGTTTTTTCAATGAAATTGTACATAACAGACTAACTATGATGCAGAAAGAAACAGATTCAAACTAACCAAGTACATTGTTCACATTTCATAGCACTGACTATTTTCATATAGGAGATGGAACTTTATGTTACCGTACTTATTACAATAATGTTATATTATTATGGTGTTTCTGTTGAGGGTCACAGTTAGATATTAAAAAATAAATGTTAATTAATATCAGTAAGCTTTCACAGAAATGTTACTTAAGAATTCATTTTGAAAAGGATAGTTGCTACTCACCATGTACTGGAGATGCTGAGTCTCAGATATGCACAACAAAAAGACTGTCAGCAAGTAAGGTTTGGGCCAAAAAGGTCTTTATCAGAATTAGGCAACATACAGGCACACACACACACACACACACACACACACACACACACACACACACACACACATAACGTGACCACAGTCTCTGGCTGTCAATGCCAAAGACTGATCATGTGCGTGTCAGTTGTGTGTGTGTGTGTGTGTGTGTGTGTGTGTTGTCTCATTCTGATGAAGGCCTTTTTGGCCTAAAGCTTACTTGCTGACAGTCTTTTTGTTGTGCCTATTTGTGATGCAGCATCTCTGCTCTATGGTGAGTAGCAACTAAGCTTTTCATAATATTGTCATTATTTCATACTGGATTTTCCACTGTTTGATTTTACTTAAGAATTTATGCAATGTTTCACCACAGCTGCATTCAATTTGGATTTTATATTTTCATTGAAACATTTTTCTATTTTTCTTCTTCTTTTCTTCAGGGCTGTATACAGCAATGCTGACATTTATCTTTTAGATGATCCTTTATCAGCAGTTGACACGCATGTTGGAAAACATCTGTTCAATGAATGTATATGTGGGTATTTAGAACAAAAAACCAGGATTTTAGTGACACATCAGCTGCAGTACCTCCAGAAAGCAGATCATATTGTAATTCTGAATAATGTAAGTTCTAGACTGTACCAAAATTATCTACAAAGTTATTATATCTAAAATTACTTTTCTATTCTCATTCTGAAAATTTTAATTGATAACTCCAATAATGTGTGGAAATAAGGAAATATTCTGTGTAGATACACTGATGGAATCTCATAGGATCATTTACTATGCAATTAGCATTGCATTGTACAAAATTCTTTATTTTTGCAAGTCATCTTACCACATAATAATACACACTAATTATCCAAAACATAACCACCTGCTTAATAGAGTGTAGGTCCATCTTTGGAATTCAATATCACTTTGATTCTATGTGGCATGGATTTGACAAGCCCATATTATGGGCATGGAACTGGCACTAAGTAGAGACCCAAGATGAGTTCCATCAGCTTCAGATAAGGTGAATTTAGAGGACATCAGTGTGAACTTACTGTAATACCTCTAAAACCACTTTAGTGTGATTCTGGCCTTGTGGCACTGATAGTTATCTTGATGGAAGATACCATCACACACAGGGAAGACATTAAGCATGAGAGGGTGCATGCAGTCTGCAATAATGATCATGTAGTCCATAGCTGTCAAGGTGCCTATGATAACTGTCATGCTACATGGATAACATAATACTATTCCCAAAATGCAGTATCTGTGGTGCAGTGCATGTTTCAAGCAGCTGTTCACCTGGATGATAGCATGATCCACAGTCCTATCTCAGAGATCCTGTGCCTACTGCAATTATAATTGACAATGTTACATTGTTAATGTGGGAATACATAGGGGTCATCTGCTGCAGAACCCCATTTTCAGTAATCTGATCTGAATAGTATGCCTGCATCAGCATTGTACTCTGTCATCAGATCTGCCTCAGACTGTTGTCTATCCTGCTTTATAGACTGGAAATTCAACATTTCATTGGCTACTCATTGTTTCACCATTCTTCAACCTCATTCCATAGATCCTAATGACAGTAGCACATGAACAGTTGACAGCTTCACCATTTCTGAGCTACTTGTGCCCAGATGCCTGGCCAAAGCAATCTGTCCATTGTGAAAGATGTGTATATCAATGGATTTCCCTATTTGTGGCTATCATCATTGCTAGAATTATGTCCCATTTGTCTCTGCTCTACTTATATACCTTGAGTCTGCTTAGAAAATGGTGTATGATCCTTTCTATAAGTACAGTATTAAAACTGTTGTAAAATACAATTGTTACAAATTTATACTGCACTATATGTTTTCATATTCTGAAGACCATATTTCTCAAGCTGTTAAGTGAGAAATAAATTACCATAGTATTTGTGAGACCTTTGAACTAATGGATGAAAGCATATAGAAACCTCTGAATGAAAGCAGGAACATTTTTAAGATTCTCAGATTGAAAGACTGATTTCATCTGTCTCCCATTCTGAGATCATTCTTGCATCCAACTTTAGTTTTTACTGGAAACATTGAATTTAACATATATAGCAGCCTCACATTCAATAAAATGGGTAGATGTATGAAATAAGGCTCCCGTTCGCAGCAAAGGAACTGAAAATACCCAGCAGATGACTTGTAGATGTAAAATTAAAATGCTGAATGAGGACACTCAGTCAGTTCTCCTTGAAAAATATTAAATTCCTGTGCTGAATCTAGTGACATATTTGAGTGTAATGCAGATGGCACTGGTCAATGTGCTGCTTTGCATTATCCTCAGTAACGATGTAGTGGACAAGAAGAGGAATTATCAAACACCCTAAGAATAGGTGAAATGGTTAAACATGCAATTCCAGCTTAGGAAGTGTGTGTACCAGAAACAGTTAATTGTATTTTTGAAGTAAATAATATGATGCTGAAATATATGGAAAAGTAGTTGCTTATCGGCAGCCAAAAAAGAAGTACTTTAACTTATGCAGAAATAACATATAAACAAAGGCAAACAAAAAATTGGTGTTCAATGTCATGTTCATGAAATTTGGAAAACATATATTTTATTGGGAAAATGGTAGGAGATAAGCAAAAGCTAAAATTATCAAATGGAAATACACATTTACTCAGTCCCATGTCAGGGCAAACCATAACTCGTTATTCCTCTTTTGGTGATTAATAAGTTGTTAGTAGCCACACAACTTCTAGGCTGCCATTATTCTATATTTTGTATAATGATCATGAGAATATATTTATAAATGGTCTAGTGGATCACATGAGAAGTTCCATAAGGCTTTTGTGGATGGTGCTATTATATACAGAGAAGTAAAAAATTTAGAAAATTGTAGTGATATACAGGAAGAGCTGCAGAGGATTGATGCTTGGTGCAGGGATTGGCAGTTGACAGTCAGTATAAACAAATGTAATGTATTGCTCATAAGCAGGCAGAAACACCCAGAAGTTATGATTATATGATTGTAAGACAATCACTCAAAACAGTCACACGCATTAAATATCTCGAAGTGAGTGTACAGAGCTATTTAAAGTGGAATGACCACATGAAAGTAACCATAGGTAGGGCAGATGCCATAATGAGTTTAATTGCAAGAATCCTCAAAAAGTGCATTCCTTCCAAAAAGGAGTGAGTTTACAAAACCCTCATTTGACAAGACTTGTCAACAGAAGATGCAATATTTGCATTTACTGGCAAACTCTTGGAATCTATCAACAAAAAACTGAAAGTGATTGGCATATTTTGTGACCTAACAAAAGCATTTGACTGTGTAAATCACCAAATTCTTTTACAAAAAGCTGCACATCTTGGTATAAGTGGTGCAGCAGGGAAATGGCTCGACTCATATCTGTCAAACAGAAAACAAAAAGTTGTAGCAGATAGTCAAGATGGTGTCCCAATATCTTCAGAATGGGATACCATTACATGTGGAGTGCCGCAGGGCTCAGTTCTGGGCCCCCTACTTTTTATTATATTTATAAATGATCTTCCTCTCTCTACGGAATGTTGTAGATTCACTATTTTCGCGGATGACACTACACTACTTATTGATAATTCAGAAGATAAGCATGAGGTAATGGCAAATAAGGTTTTAAATGAAATGGTGAACTGGTTCAGCATTAATGGTCTTATTTTAAATTACTGTAAAACAAACTACATTCAGTTCCACAAAACATCCAAAGATGAGGAAATATTTGTAAAGGTAGGTGACCAGACAATAACCAGGGTAGATTCCTCTAAATACCTAGGCTTGCATATTGATAGCAAACTGAATTGGTCCAACCACATCGTGGATTTGTGCATTGTTTCTTCTTATAGAAATATGGAAACCATGAAGTCAGCATATTATGGTTACTTTCATGCAATTATGGCATTTGGAATTATATTTTGGGGAAATCAGCCACTGGCTAAAAAAGTACTGTGTGTACAAAAAAGAGCCATAAGGATCATGTGTGGAGTCCATCCTAGAGCCACATGCAGGAATCTTTTTAAGAAGCTTGAAATACTTACATCCACTGCACAATATATATTCTCACTGATGTGCTTCATAAGGAAAGAAAAATCCATCTTTAAGCTGAATAGTGCATATCACAGTCACAATACTAGAAGGAAACATCATATCCACTATGAACAGCCAAATCTAAGTATGGTGCAGAAAGGAGTCGATTTCAGTGGCTGTAAGATTTTTAATGCCCTCCATTCAAGAATTAAGTGTTTGGTAGATGATGATCTCCTGTTTAAAAAAACCTTAAGGCAGTTCCTATTGCAAGGATCATTTTATACATTAGAAGAGTTCCTGAACTACAGTGTTTAACATCTCTTGTATTGTAAATTGCAAATGTATGCCCAAATTTGTATTTGTAATACCGAATATTTTTATTGTAAACATATATTTTGCAATATTTATTTCTCTGTAACACTTATTATTTTGTAATCTTTATCTCTCCCTAAAATGTATTTTTGTAGTGGGACCTAAGTTACTGTTTACTGTTTTTTGTTTTGTAATCTCTATCTATATCTAAAATGTATTTTTTTTTTTTTGTGGTGGGACCTAAGTTACTGTTTACTGTTTTTGTTTTGTTTTATGTATTACCATAAATTCTGGCCAAAAGCTTGTAAAATTGACACGTTCCATATCCCATGATACTGTCACAACATGGATCACTGGAACAAGAGATAAATAAATAAATAAACAATATATACTTGAATATTTCCAGTCGGTACAGGATGGATAGGGGAAATAGAAAAGATCCAAAAATGAGCAACAAATTTCATTACAAGTTCATTTAGCAAGCGTGAGAGCACCATCAAGATGCTCAACCAACTCCACTGCAGACACTACAAGTGTTGTTTGCTGGTAAAACTCTAAAAGTGTACATTCCTAGAAGAGCCAACTGATACATCACTACTTCCTAAATGTATCTTGTGGAAAGACTATGAAGATAAAGAGATTTGAGCTCACATGGAGCCTTACCAACAACTGCTCTTCCTGCAGGCCATTTGTGACGGGAACAAAATATGTGGAAGTGACACTGGTACATGAAGTATTCTCCACCGCACACTGTAAGGTGGACTATGGAGTATAGGTCTAGATATAGATAAGATAAGAGAGATTAGTGCACAAACAGAGGCATATAAACAATACTTTTTCCCTCACTCTGTATGCAAATGGAATGGGAGGGATAAAAAACTTGGGTATGATGTACCCTCTGTCATGTTTTGCACAGTGGCTTGTGGAATATAAAGTAGATGTAGATGTTAGCAGATTTGAATCTGAATTTTTACATGAATAACAAAAGAAAATATGTGCTTGCACGCTACAATAAAGCTTCCTGCAGATTCTATACTGTAACTTTAATGTTTGCATAATATATAAACTGTGCCTTCATTCACCTCTAAACTACTCTGGTAGGATAAATATATTTTTTATGTCAAAAAAGTTTCCAGTACCACAGGTTTTAATAGGGAATTCATTTACACCTCTCTGCAAAATTTAAGGACAAGATGAATAAATTCACGTAACATATTAACTATTTGTGGGAGTATGTTGTGAGATGGCTCGCAGTCATGCGAAGAAAGCTAGATGTCACGTGGCATGTGGTCAGGATGACTGTGGTGCCAAAAGAAGTTGGCCCCACAACATGAGGCTCTTAAACAAATACTTGAAAAGAAAGTGCATGTTGATCAGCAAGCAGTTACAGTACCCTCATATGGCAGGGGTGACAACATGTAATGCACTCATGAACGTTGTTAATATCATTTTTTTTGTGGCCCAGGTGTTGTGGTGGGGGGAGCCATAATGTTTTATGGCCATACTAACCTCCAAAGCTTTGAACATAGTACACACACACCAGTCAATACTATTGTGACACTTAACTCCTTTCCCATGTGCATCTTTTCAGATGTGCATTTGGCCCTGACTTTTGTATTATGCAGGGACATCATAAATTGTGATGACTTTAGTGTAATTATTGACTTTGAATAAAAGTGTAATTTCTGTTCATTTAATTGCATATTTCTCTCAGTTATCTTCTGTACTATACTGTAGGTATTCTTTCTATGTATGGTTCAAGTTTCATCAATCTATGTTACTTGGCAATGACACCTCATGTGAAAGTTACTTTCACCCTTAAATTTTGCACACCAATGTAGTTGAAAGTGTATACACACGTCAATGAGACATGTCCAGTAACATATTAATTGATTCTCTGGTTTTAGTATTCTCATATATCACTTCATGTTTCAGGGAGGTGTTGAGACACAAGGTAGCTTTGGTGACATAGTGTCAAGTGGTCTTAATTTTGCAAAACTACTATCAGATAAAGATGATCCTGATGAAGAAAATGATGGTGATCAAATGCTTGGAAAAGTTGTAAGTATGAAACCAAGAATATTACATTTATTTGAGTACATAGCTGTTCAAAATATTTTGCGCCACCCTTATCATTTGCACAGTTTGTGTTTCTTTTGACCAGAAACCACTTTTGAGTACAGTTAATTGCTACATACAGCCACTTGTGTAATGGAGGTACAACTAAACCTGAACTCTCAGTGCAGTTCATTAGAACACACCATATCTTGAATTGTGAGTGGACCATGCAGCTTGTATATAATGTTCTGTATGCTCCAAAGAATTATTTCAGGCATAGATTATGTATGCACTGTCACATTATTTGAAGAAGGGTTTTCAGCATGTAAAATTGGTGTTCACTGTTGTAATGTCATGTGAACATTCAGCTATCATTATGAGGTACAAAGCATTGAAGGTCTGCCTCATAGTGGTCATTTATAGTCAACAACACCAGCTAAGGAATGCTAACTATAGACTGTGGCTCATAAGTACAGGGAAGAGAGTGCAACAGAACTATGTGCTTTCATTTTGGAGGCTACTGGGAATGCTGTGTTGATCCAGACTGTGTACAATTAATCATCTCTACACAACCAATTTGGCCTCAAGGCATCCATTATGAACAAAAGTACATCCCAATCAGCATCATATTTATGAAGAAGGTAGGAAAGGAAAACAATGAATAGAACCTGGAGTAATAGCATGAGTTTCTCTTCACCAATGAGTGCAGAGTTTGTCTGATGCATAATAACTGTCATAGAAGTCAGGTGTGGTGATCTAGTGCTAAGGTATAATCATGGAAACTGGCCTGCTGGATCTAATCTCCATCAGACATTGAAGTTTTTCAGTCTGCCTTCATCTCTCAGCAATCTACATCTACATCTACATCTACACTACTGGCCATTAAAATTGCCACACCATGAAGATGACGTGCTACAGACACAAAATTTAACCAACAGGAAGAAGATGCTGTGACATGCAAATGATTAGCATTTCAGAGCATTCACACAAGGTTGGCGCTGGTGGCGGCACCTACAACGTTCTCACATGTGGAAAGTTTCCAACCCATTTCTCATACACAAACAGTAGTTGACTGGCACTACCTGGTAAAACATTGCTGTGATGCCTCGTGTAAGGAGGAGAAATGCATACCATTACGTTTCCGACTTTGATAAAGGTCGGATTGTAGCCTGTCGCGATTGCTGTTTATCACATTGCGACAATGCTGCTCGCGTTGGTCGAAACCCAATGACTGTTAGCAGAATATGGAATTGGTGTGTTCAGGAGGGTAATATGGAACGCCGTGCTGGATCTCAACAGCCTCGTATCACTAGCGGTTGAGATGACAGGCACCTTATCTGCATGGCTGTAACGGATCGTGCAGCCACGTCTCGATCCCTGGGTCAACAGATGGGGACGTTTGCAAGACAACAACCATCTACATGAACAGTTCGATGACATTTGCAGCAGCATGGACTATCAGCTTGGAGACCATGGCTGCGATTAGCCTTGACGCTGCGCCACAGACAGGAGCACCTGCAATGGTGTACTCAACGACAAACCTGGGTGCACGAACGGCAGAACGTCATTTTTTCGGATGAATCCACGTTCTGTTTACAGCAACATGATGGTCACATCCGTGTTTGTCGACATCGCAGTGAACCTACATTGGAAGCGTGTATTCGTCATCGCCATACTGGCGTATCACCCGGTGTGATGGTATTCGGTGCCATTGGTTACGCGTCCCTGTCACCTCTTGTTCTCACTGACGGCACTTTGAACAGTGAACGCTACATTTCAGATGTGTTATGACCCGTGGCTCTACCCTTCATTAGATCCCTGCAAAACCCTACATTTCAGCAGGATAATGCACGGCCGCATAGAAAGGTATGCTAGGAGTGACGCATAGTTTGGATTCTATGTTATGCTGTAAGTCCCCTTTCTCCAGTAGGATAGGGATAGATTAAGGGCGTGCAAGTTGAGCCAATCATGCCATACGAATTTACTTTATATTATTGTCCTAGAAAAAGTGTGGAGATGGCCAACTATCAATACATGTGTCAGACATGAAGTCCTATGGGTCGTACAGGGACATGAATCATTCATGGTTTGAGCTGGTTGTCATTTCTCATCAACATCAGTGGTAATTTGAGTACTGTACGGTATCAGGACATTATCCTCCAGCCTATTTTCAGCCCTATTGTTAACATTTTGGTCATTGGATTGTCTTTCAAGATGATAGTGCATGTGCATATTGCATGTACCTCATGAACATCTGCATCATCATAAGTACCTTCCTCACATTCTGGCTGAGCTAAAGAGGGCTACATTGAAATAGCTGGACAGGTCTGAGCAGCACTATACCTTCACTCAACCCCATCCTGCCATCCCTCCCCTTCCACCGCCCACCCATCTCCTTAGATGCACCACCCACAGATTGCTTCTTCCATCAAGCATAGTTGCTGTATGCAATCCAGCCTCAGTGGCCAGAGACAGCAGTCTTGTATGTGTGAGTTGTGCTTGTGTGAAAGTGTGTGTTTTTTCTACTGTTAAGAAGGCCTTTTGGCTAAAAGCTCAAATGGATAGCAGTCTTTTTGTTGTGCCTGTCTGCAACTTAATGTTTTCTCTGTATGGTGAGTAGTAACCAATCTTCTCATAATATTGTCATATAAAAATGATTTCATATGTTCTCAAATGTACGCAAAGAAAGAAGAGAGCACTTAAATTACTTTCAATCACTGATTTCCCCTCAGAGTCAGTTTTAAAGCAGGGATATTGGTTTCTCTTATTAAAATAAATCATTATGTTAACAAAAATCTTAATTATATTCAGAATGAAATGTTGGTTGTGAGCTGAGTGGAGAAGTATCAGGCTAAAATTCCAAAGATTGAAGTTTCAATCATCAGTCACCTAGAGAATTTTTTCTGTAATTGCCACTTGTTTTGTCTCTGGTGAAAATGGCATATAGCCCATGGTTCAGAGTCTCCTTTACACCATAGGATCATTAGGTCTGGATAAGTTAGTACAGAGGTTTGAGGAAAACAATGGTATACCATCTATAATAGGACCCTGCCTGGGGTGTCAAACCAGTCTTCTGGTTGAGGATGCAAGACTAATATGTCAGACTATAGATTAAACAGGGTTGTTCATCTGAGTTCAAACAAGGGAAGAGAGAGAGAGAGAGAGAGAGAGAGAGAGAGAGAGAGAGAGAGAGAGAGTAAAGAATCAAAGGAAAAGATTTAAGATAAAAGTACTGAGAGTAGGTTTATATTAGGTACACTGTTTGTCATGTTTACCTGCAGTGAGGAGACCCTTAAAAATGTGAAATATGGCATGAAAATAAAAAAAGTATAGTACAGGGCAACCAAAGTAGGATGTTTTATGTGGATCACTTTCCCTGCAATCCAGCAGTGTAATTGCCCTTAAGGAGCACCACTATAAAGCTGGTTGATACATTTGTTTTATAATTGTTTGTTGAGTTTTACAATGACAGGGATTTTAATCCAGTTGACACCTATACATATACAATATGCTTTTATAAAAGAACTAATATCCTTCCGCATACCTTAAGTGAAATGATCTGACATTTTTATTGGCATTTGGTGGCTCTCCACCCTCCTTCCACATCCTTTTTTTTTCATTTACAGGTACTTTTGGATATACTTCATACACTCTTTCACAGGTTCTGAATAACTATTTTTAAAAAAGTGAAAATTATGTACAGAATTTTATTTTGATTTTATGTGCAGTAAAGTAATTGATTTATTAAATCACCAGAGAACTCTATGTTCCATATTTTCATT
Source organism: Schistocerca piceifrons (assembly GCF_021461385.2). Lineage (NCBI taxonomy): Eukaryota > Metazoa > Arthropoda > Insecta > Orthoptera > Acrididae > Schistocerca > Schistocerca piceifrons. The sequence goes on along the minus strand of NC_060149.1, from coordinate 415,908,165 downwards.
GTTTTTTTCCTTTCATGTGACAGGAAGAAAAGCTCATCAGACGTTCAGTGCGGATCGGCTCTAAGAGGAACACTGATGTCCATGTTCCAAACAGAGGAGACACATCTGAATTAGCTGAAGTGGTAAGTATAGCTCATGGAAATTATAAGCCTCCTAAGTTATCCTTAGAATGTTTAAAGAATCTACCTATAAGATATGACATGATTAACACATGGTATTCTCATATGTAAATGATTAAGACAAGTTACTTCATATCAGACAATCATAGTCGAAATATCCTTGAAATACATTTCATTTAACATCTGGAGTGGAAGAAGTAGTGGGGGCCATGAAATAAAAAGAGAAACCGGTAACTCGCCCATGCGCACGTGTGTTCATCTGATCTGCACGTCTGTATGTACTAATAGGAAAAATGAAAGAAGTAATTCTCATACAAACATGTGACTGCAGGAAATTTTGGAACAAATGATTTAGCGGAGGTTTGAGTCCTCCCTCGGGCATGGATGTGTGTGTTTTTCCTTAGGTTCATTTAGGTTAAGTAGTGTGTAAGCTTAGGGACTGATGACCTTAGCAGTTAAGTCCCATAAGATTTCACACACATTTGAACAAATGATTTAGCAAGATCGACAGATAAATTACTACTTTAAAATCAGAAGACAGTATTGAAACAAAGAGAAATACAGACATAAGTTATCTGATGATGGCCTAAGAAGCCAAAAGCTAATTCATAACAAACTATTGAATAAATATTATTGTGGAACATTAATATTGTGTATACAGGTTTTAATATGTGTATTTTCTTCCAAGAACCTATGGAATATTCCATAAATATTATAAGAATGAGAAAACAGACCAGGCAAACAATGTAGAACAAGTTTATTAAATATTCAAGAACACAAACCTCCTTCATGGAGTTAAAAGTTACCCACACATGAAAGTTTGTTTGGTACTTTGAAGCCCAGCAAGGAAGGCAAAAAACGATAACTGGCCAAAGAGCAAAGTGAATAACAAAAAAGTTTCAAGCTCAGATTCACTTGGAGCGTTCTGGAGATAATAACACAAGTAGTCATGGTCTTGGCAAAGGGAAGCCATGTGCCCTTAACGAGCATAAAGCCAAGTCTGAAGAAGTAAACTCACCACCCTATGCTCAGCAGGGATTAGAAGTTAAACATGGCACAGTGACTGTCCAATGAAGGTTCCTTAGCAAGAGCTCTGATTGATGGACCACTACTGTAGTTGGCATCTGGCCTAGAGAACTTGAAGGAATAACTGGTTCAACAGTTGACACAGAACTGTCATTCTGTGATTGAGCTCTGGCATAAATACTGCCACTGTGTATGGATAAGGCACAGCCTGCTAGTAGGCATGTAACATCATGTTGGAAAATACTTACCAAAAAATGAGACAAGCATGGACCAGTATTTGGCATGCAGGTACTTGTGTCTGTTGTGGCAGATGATGCCTGAAGCATGACTACTTAAGGGATGCAAGTGTGTCACAGGCCTCTATCTTGTAGGAGGGTCACAGCATCCCTTCCCACAGGGCGTAAATGTTGAAGTCATATTAGTGAAGAGTTATGGTTGCGACTCTATCTCCCCTCTTTTTCAAGATCTGGCAGCTCTGTCAGGATACATAGGGTGAGGAGGTGTTGTGGTGTTTGCCCTGAGGAAGTGATGTCAGAGATGGCCTCCAGCCATGTCCATAGGCTAGGGTCCAGGTGCAGGCACATTTGGAGCAGTTGGCAAGGCTGGTAGCAGCCAAGGAGCAAGCTATCTGGAATGAATCAGCAATGATACAAAATGTAGTTATAGATATACTTTATGCAGATGGCTGATGGTGTGGTGTGAAAGCAACATTGACATGACATGGTAAAATTGCACCCAGAGGATGGATGTGAGGGTGAGAGCACCCAAAAGGTAGAAAAACTGTGCCTGGAGAGCATACATGAGCAGAAGAACACTGTGTGTGTGTGTGTGTGTGTGTGTGTGTGTGTGTGTGTGTGTGTATTAGGCACAGAAAGGATATTCATAAAATGTGTGTGTGGATTAGGCACAGGAAAGAGAATCAGAAATTGTGTGTGTGGATTACACATGGGCTAGGGCAGGGAAAAGGAAATGGGCTCAATAGCAGAGCATTGTTGGTAGGAGTCACTGTAAGGTCCATGTGTGGTGCAGTATTAGGATGAGGATTCTGGCCATGTGCCAGAAGTAGGAAGCTGCAACAGTATTGGCCAGCAGTGGTTGGTCTTGGATGTGCATTGGGGATGACTGGTGGGTACCTCTGGTGTCATGATGACACTGGCTAGCATCTGCTGCATGTTTCGCAAAAAAGATAAGACTTAGGGAATCACTTCTATGTTGAAGACAAATGTACTTGTTTTCAGTTGATAGGACAAAAGTTGACAGGTGGTTCTGGAGCCAATGGTGACAGTGGAGGTGATGAAAAATTCTTCTGACTAATTGCCAGTTGATGAGATGAAATGTTTGGCAGTGGTGCAGAGACAATGGTGATTATGAAGCCAATGAAAATGTTTATCCCATTGCCAATAGTGGGATGAAACGTAGAAGCTGTTGTCAATGGTGGGACAAAAGGTTGAAGCCGTTACTAGTGGTGGGGTGAAACTTTTGAGCCGTGGAGCCAAAGGAAAGACTGTCTAAAGGCAAGGATGAGAAAGTCAGTTAAAAACAATATATCATTGCCAAATGTTCCAGGATCAAACATGGAGGTGGCACTGGAGCCAGTGGAGGCACTGCAGCCAAAGGGGCTAGAAAAATCCCCATTACCAACTGGGAGGAATCTTGGACTGGAGTCACTGGGGGCATAAAAATCCTCATTGTCAAGTGATAAGGGACAAAACTTCAAGAGGTGGCACTGGAGCTAGTAAAAATGTTCATTTGTCAACAAATGGTAGGGCAAAACATTCACGAATTTTATATCTTCATCGATAAATGAAATGTTGTGCAACGATTGAGGTGCAATAAGAACACAGCCAAGGTAAACAAGAACAATTTTATTAAATATTCAAGAACACAAGTCTCCTTCACAGAGTTTTCAGTTACCTGCAATGAAAGTTCATTTAGTACTTTGAGTGCAAAAAGGAAGGTAAGAAATGATTAACTGGCCAAAGGCCAAAGTGATTAACAAAACAAAGTTCAAGTTCATATTCACTTGGAATGCTCTAGAGTTAATGACACAGGTAGTCATAGTCTCATCAAAGGGAGGCCACATGCACTTAGTTGGCATAAGGCTAATATGTAAAGAAGTAAAGTCACTGTCCTAAGCTTGGTAGGGATTAGAAGTTAAACACAGCATGTCAATTGCTTGCTGAAGGTTCCTTAGCAAGAATTCTCATTGATGGACCACTACTGCCATCAGTATATCATCCATAGAACCAAAAGGAATTAATGGTTCGATCACTGAGATGAACAGCTGTTCTGTTATTGTGCACTGGCCTAAATACTGTCACTGTGCATCGATATGACATGGCCTACTAACATGTTGTTGTTGTCCAGTCAATTTACCAACATATGATACAAGCGCAGATCAGGCAGTTATGCGTGCTGTGGCAGATGATGCCTGACATGTGCCACTCACAGGACGTGTGTGTAGCAGGTTGCTGTCTTATAGGAGAGACACAGCAGAAGACTATCAGAATGTACCACTCATACAATAGTTCTTAAGTTTTTCTCCTCTTGGGAATTTCAGTTGACAGTAATTAACTGTTATAAATGGTTTATTTGATTTATAGAAAGAGATTCAAAGATCCTCAACAGATTGAATTCCTGAATACATGTTCATATTTTCTAAAGTGATGTTAGAGTAATCTTAGTGCTTTTCAATATAAATTTATTGGTCTTGATTGAAATGTAAAGCAGCAGTTAGATTACCAGTTTTGTGCTACTGAACAATAATCTTTAGCTCACAGTTCCTAATGCAATGGGTATCATAACACACTGTTGTGTTTTCAGCAACACCTTTAGTTTACAATAAGTGGTTATATTGACAAAGAAGGTAAAACAAACATAATGCATTAGGAAATAAATGACCTTTCTTCCAGTACTGTAATAAGTATGGGGAAACAGATTGGGCTAGACTTAACTGTAATTTCTTTTTTAAAGAGTGTGTTGCTGGAAGAAAGTGGTAAGGTGCTTGATGACGACCAGGAAGAAAAAATTGGAGAAGGATTCACATGGTCTACATATTGGCATTACTTCAGAGCAGGAGGAAATGTGTGCACACTTGCAGTAATTCCTTTCTTTTTCTTGATTGCTCAAATTACAACAAGTGGGTCTGACTACTGGTTGACATATTGGTAAGCTTACAAAAAGATTCTCTGTTTAGTAGTTTACATTTAAAGGAGGAGTATGTAGTGTTTTCTATATGAAAAATACAATAAATGTCTAGATGTATGTGTTAACAAATTACCACAGAGATATATTGGTGCCTGACATGACAGTAAACATCACCTGTAAAAATAACTGAAGTCATTTGTAGACATAAGTATAATTCACTCATATAAATCATAAGTACAATGCCATATAATAACCTGCTTTTATATCATAATGTTTAGCATGCTTGTTTACAATGAAGGAAGGCAAGTCAGGCCACGACTGAATCCACATACTATACTAATAACTGTTAATATGATAACCTGGCCAGTCAGAGAAGCAGTTTTAGGTAAACTTCCACAGTTTTCTAAACAAATGCCAAGTTGTTTCCCTATGTGTGCCTCAGAAATACAACAATCTATCAGTTAAAATGTGAATTTACACTGAGCAAAGTCCACTCAGTTTATAGACAGAGGGTGCATGCAGCTTTCATTGTGATAAGCACACTGGACCCTTCAGAAGGAGACGGGTTCAAATGCTCATCTGGCCATCCAGATTTATGTTGTCCATTGTTTCTGTAAATAGTTCAAGCCAATACCAAGCTGATTCCTTCGAAAACAGTACCCCAACTTACTTCCCAATCCTTGTCCATTTTGAGCATGTGTTCTGATTCTAATAACCTCATTGTTGATGGTCCATCAAATCATAATTTTCCTTCCTCTCTTTTTCATTGACCCATCCTCACAATGTATGTGGTCTTAAATGTTCAAAGCACTAATGTGGTTTATGACTTGGCTGGTGCACAATGAAAAGTTATCTATAAGATCACATAGAAATTGCAAGTGTTATGCACTCCAAATTGTCAAAATTAGATGGAGTAAATTGCTCAGAATTTCTTTAAATTTGTTGGAAGGAAATTTTAAAAATATTTAAAATTCTCCTTGGAAAAAAGTGTGTGACAAGATATGAGAACTCTTCCAACCACAGATTTAAATTGTAAGAAACATTTCCTAACACCTTAATGAATACACTGAAACACAGACTAAATTATACATAGTTCATAAGAGTTACTTGTAACTTAGTCACCTATCTCTTAATATCCCATTGATTTCTATAAGCTAGGTGAAAAGCACAACACACACAACGTCTCTATTAAAAAGACTTCTGTGGATTGGCAGCGGTTTGCACTGCAGGCACCCACATTCGCACTCTAAAACAAAACCATCTGTTTGTTTCTGCAGGCCAACACATAATGATGCTGTAGCCTGAAAAACTCACCTGTCCTTCATATGCTGTGCAGGTTCTGACATTGCACTCCTGTTGATGTCACATGTGTACACTCTGAATAAAATTGTAATCCAGGGAAGAGGTTAACTGGTCATAAAATAAGTAATAAACATATCTGATCAAAACAGGCTATATTGTTGAGGTCTTGTGTCTTCTAATGAAATTGGGATGCGTAAGTCTTATATTCAAAATCAGATATGCATGTGCACCATGTCAGAATTCAGTAACCTCCATGTGAGCCACTAATTCTGAGTAATAATTTCCCCGCCATACTTTTTACAAACTAGCAACATCTGTGGGAGATCCCACACACTCAGTGATTCCTACACTAGATATACTGCTGTGTGGAATGTTGTGTATGAAATGTCAGGATACTTAAGATATTGGTTAGCACCATTCATAATAAGGTGCTCCACTACTGTTATATTTCCCCATTACATCCTGACCATAAGGCCATCAGTGATTACTTACAAAAAACCTATAATATACACAGTAAGATAGTATTTTTGAGAGGCATGACACAGTCAACCAAAATAAGCTTTGTTCATCCAAACTAAACCCTTCTAATTCTGTAGTTACTGTTACCATTCAAAATAAAACATTTGTGCATCAGTTAAAGTCTTTTTATATGTGATTTCACAGGGTTTTACTTTACAACATTAAATAAACCACCAATTCAGTTTAGTATGCCAGTGAGGCTGACCCCCACCAGTGACATGGTCTGCTCTTAGCTAACTGCCATCACGATCATCCTCAAACAAAGGGGCCCTACTCCTGTTTGTAAATATTTTTCTGCCTGTGATGTCAGATGCTTCACTTCTGGTAACATCAGTACTTAAAATATTTTTACTAGCTCCAACAGAGCAACTCTCACAAGACTTTTAGGATATACCTTACTTATCCAAACAGTATATTTACTGATTAACTTTGTCATGTACTCCCCTCTTCAGGGACAGGAACAAGTCTATTCTGCTGTTGCAAAGATGTGCCTCTCCCATCAAACTGCATCTTAATTTTTAGTTTCACTGGAAGTATTCCTATGCCACTTTTCTAGAACATACAGGACACCTATTTGGCACCTCTGAGAGACATGGCTGCCACCCACTTTTAGCAGCCTTGATTCTCTCACTGCCATTCCTTCTAACCTTTGTAATATTGGCCAGACATTGTTGCCTCACATCTGTCTGAATTTTGCTGCTCTGCTTGATTAAAAATTCCATAGTACTCACACTAAACATTGGATTTAGATGTGGATTTCATCAATAAATTGCAATATCCTAGCTGCTTATTTTAACCCTATTATTTATGTTTACTACTTTATTCATCTTCAGCAACTGTAAGTACATTTTTTGAGAACATCAGCAACCAGTTGCACAAAATAAATTTTATTTCTTTACTGGTTTCAGGCACTTATTGCCTGACTTTGGAAGATTAAAATTCCCATTTTATTAGTCAGTGTCCATAATAAGCTGGTGTATACAGCATAATACTGGAGTCATACAGATCATAGTGCTTGCACAAACATGGTATAAGGACATGAAATGACAAGTGCAGACATCATGCAAGAACTCTTGATGTTTGCACTCATTGTTTGTTGTCCTTGTACCATATTTGTACATGTACCAAGATATATATGACTGCAGTACTATATTGCATACACCTGCTTATTTCTAATGCTCACTGATAATGTGGTAATTCTGATTTTCTGAAGAACAACACTAACTACCTGAAAGAAACAAAATTTCTTTTGTGCAACTGATTGTCAATTTGTTCAACAAAAACAGGTTATGTTTTCCCTCATTTTACGGGATTACATAATATGTTGTTGTTGTTGTTGCGGTCTTCAGTCCTAAGACTGGTTTGATGCAGGTCTCCATGCTACTCTATCCTGTGCTAGCTTCTTCATCTCCCAGTACCTACTGCAACCTACATCCTTCTGAATCTGCTTAGTGTATTCATCTCTTGGTCTCCCTCTATGATTTTTCCCTTCCATGCTGCCTCCAATACTAAATTGGTAGCCGGCTGGTGTGGCCGAGTGGGTCTAGGCGCTACAGTCTGGGATCGCACGACCGCTACGGTCGCAGGTTCGAATCCTGCCTTGGGCATGGATGTGTGTGATGTCCTTAGGTTAGTTAGATTTAAGTAGTACTAAGTTCTGGGGGACTGATGACCTCAGAAGTTAAGTCTCATAGTGCTCAGAGCCATTTGAACCATTTGAACTAAATTGGTGATCCCTTGATGCCTCAGAACATGTCCTACCAACCGATCCCTTCTTCTAGTCAAGTTGTGCCACAAACTCCTCTTCTCCCCAATTCTATTCAATACCTTCTCATTAGTTATGTGATCTACCCATTTAATTTTCAGCATCCTTCTGTAGCACCACATTTTGAAAGCTTCTATTCTCTTCTTGTCCAAACTAGTTATCGTCCATGTTTCACTTCCATACATGGCTACACTCCATACAGATACTTTCAGAAACGACTTCCTGATACTTAAATCGATACTTGATGTTAACAAATTTCTCTTCTTCAGAAACGCTTTCCTTACCATTTCCAGTCTACATTTTATATCCTCTTTACTTCGACCATCATCAGTTATTTTGCTCCCCAAATAGCAAAAATCCTTTACTACTTTAAGTGCCTCATTTCCTAATCTAATTACCTCAGCATCACCCGACTTAATTCAACTACATTCCATTATCCTAGTTTTGCTTTTGTTGATGTTCATCTTATATCCTCCTTTCAAGACACTGTCCATTCTTTTCAACTGCTCTTCCAAGTCCTTTACTGTGTCTGCCATAATTACAATGTCATCGGTGAACCTCAAAGTTTTTATTTCTTCTCCATGGATTTTAATACCTACTCCAATTTTTTATTTTGTTTCCTTTACTGCTTGCTCAATATACAGATTGAATAACATTGGGGAGAGGCTACAACCCTGTCTCCACTCCCTTCCCAACCACTGCTTCATTTTCACATCCCTCGACTCTTATAACTGCCATCTGGTTTCTGTGCAAATTGTAAATAGCCTTTCGCTCCCTGTATTTTACCCCTGCCACCTTCAGAATTTGAAAGAGAGTATTCCAGTCAACATTGTCAAAAGCTTTCTCTAAGTCTGCAAATGCTAGAAATGTAGGTTTGCCTTTCCTTAATCTAGCTTCTAAGATAAGTCGTAGGGTCAGTATTGTCTCACGGATTCCAATATTTCAACGGAATCCAAACTGATCTTCCCTGAGATCATCTTCTACCAGTTTTTCCATTCATCTGTAAATAATTCGTATTATTACTTTGCAGCTGTGATGTATTAAACTGATAGTTCGGTAATTTTCACATATGTCAACAGCTGCTTTCTTTGGGATTGGAATTATTATATTCTTCTTGAAGTCTGAGGGTATTTCACCTGTCTCATACATCTTGCTCACCAGATGGTAGAGTTTTGTCAGGACTGGCTCTCTCAAGGCTGTCAGTAGTTCTAATGGAATGTTGTCTACTCCCGGGGCCTTCTTTCGAATCAGGTCTTTCAGTGCTCTGTCAAACTCTTCGCGCATTATCATATGTTCCTTTTCATCTTCATCTATATCCTCTTCCATTTCCATAAAATTGTCCTCAAGTACATCACCCTTGTATAGACCCTCTATATACATACTCCTTCCACCTTTCTGCTTTCCCTTCTTTGCTTAGAATTGGGTTTCCATCTGAGCTCTTGATATTCATACGAGTGGTTCTCTTTTCTCCAAAGGTCTCTTCAATTTTCCTGTAGGTAGTATCTATCTTACCCCTAGTGAGATAAGCCTCGACATCCTTACATTTGTCCTCTAGCCATCCCTGCCCAGTCATTTTGCACTTTCTGTCGATCTCATTTTTGAGACGTTTGTATTCCTTTTTGCCTGCTTCATTTACTGCATATTTATATTTTCTCCTTTCATCAATTAAATTCAATATTTATTCTGTTACCCAAGGATTTCTACTAACCCTCATCTTTTTACCTACTTGATCCTCTGCTGCCTTCAGTACTTCAGCCCTCAAAGCTACCCGTTCTTCTTCTACTGTATTTCTTTCCCCCATTCCTGTCAATTGTTCCCTTACGCTCTTCCTGCAACTCTGTACAACCTATGGTTTAGTCAGTTTATCCTGGTCCCATCTCCTTAAATTCCCACCTTTTTGCAGTTTCTTCAGTTTTAATCTACAGTTCATAACCAATAGATTGTGGTCAGAGTCCACATCTGCCTCTGGAAATGTCTTACAATTTAAAACCTGGTTCCTAAATCTCTGTCTTACCATTATATAATCTGTCTGATACCTTCTAATATCTCCAGGCTTCTTCCATATATACAACCTTCTTTCATGATTCTTCAACCAAGTGTTAGCTGTGATTAAGTTATGCTCTGTGCAAAATTCTACCAGGTGGCTTCCTCTGTCATTTCTTCCCCTCAATCCATATTCGCTTACTATGTTTCCATCTCTCCCTTTTCCTACTATCAAATTCCAGTCACCCATGACTATTAAATTTTCGCCTCCGTTCACTATCTGAATAATTTATTTTATTTCATCATACATTTCATCAATCTCTTTGTCATCTGCGGAGCTAGTTGGCATATAAACTTGTACTACTGTGGTGTTCTTGGGCTTCGTATCTATCTTGGCCACAATAATGCGTTCACTATGCTGTTTGTAGTAGCTTACCCACACTCCTATTTTTTTTATTCATTATTAAACCTACTCCTGCATTACCACTATTTGATTTTGTATTTATAACCCTGTCATTTTCCTCTTTGATATTCCACTGCCACTACTATTGCTCAAAATATTAATCACTTTTGGAAGTGTTTTGATGTAATTCATTTGACATTTTCATATTGTTACAAAATTTCATTAAATAATTGTATATACTGTTGTGTTCACCAAGACAAGCATGGTGTCCAACGAGAAAGGTAGCAGGAAGCAAACCCTATACCACAGAAAATAGGCGCTGTACAGGGTAGCTTGCTTGCATGCTAGCATCTGGTTTGATCTCAGAGTAGTTGTAACTATAACACAGATATGATGAGCAACACAATGCCAAACAAGAAATTATCATTTATTAAAAATAAAATACAGTTAATGCTCAACCTTAAGTGGTGTATGATGCTTGGCTTTGTAGTTAAAGTCCTACACACGTCTAACCTTTTACAGTAAAAGAGAATGATATGATTTACAGATGTTCAGTCTGTACTGCTCTAATTACCAGTTAGTTGTTCAGGCTCTTATAATTTTAATTAATATTGTGTTGTTAGTGTGGAGGAAAGTTAGTTATCAGTATTTTATTAATGATCTCATCATAAGTAGCCATATCACAGTCATCACAGTCGCTCAAGAAAGTTATAATTAAGCTTTACTTGTTTAATCAGAATCGGACGATGACTCTCCTAGTCTGCAGTCTCGATGATTTGAAGCGATCTGCAATCCTGTGTAAATAAAATATCTTGGCTTTCTTGTGTTGCGTAGTCAGTCGGGAAACCTCAGATCAAGTGGAAAGTTTGCTTTGATAGAGTTTAATTATCCGATGAAATAATGGAGCTCTTGGATCTAATAATTGCAGGTTCATTTCCAATTCATCGGAAGTTCCCTTCTGATTACCAATGAAACGACACATCCATGCAAATTTCCAATTAGAGAATACATATATAAAGAAATTCCTTACACACCTTTGATGTAAATGTTCAGTATATATTTTCTTGAGTAGCATACAATATATTTTCAATCTCATTCTTCCAGTAATCTCGATAGCAAAATTACAATTATTCAATGCGGCTATTTGGCACAGAGAAGATCCTAGAAGTCCTCTCAACACACCAGAGAGAATATTACCAAGAGTAATCATGCACTCATGGAATAGTAATAGTACTGTACTACTTTGCAAATCAATTCTGTGAGTATATAGATGGTCAAGTAGGAAACATAATTCACTCATGGAATTGTGAAGGGATAATTAGTAGAATATAAAGAGATATTACACTCTGATGTGAATGACACTTTGGCACTCAGCGTTTACAGTCTAATGATCACTTGTTAACAGGAACTGGGCTGCAACGGCAGCAAATGGAACTCATCAGTGACTGATGAATAACTGCAAATGGAATTGCAGGCAACTGTTGCTTGCAATGCACTGGCCAAGTATGACTGCGTCCACATTTATCCACAAGCAGCAGAAGGTTGTCAATGTGTGATCTATGTCACAGTGTTCCTGGTGTCAGGAGCCTCTGTGGTGGCAGACATAACTATTGTTGGATGGAGTTAACTGTTTGTAGGTCTTGTGGTGGATGCGTAGTGTCCTGTTTATGAACTCCATCTTGCTTGTAACTGATCAGAACTATGTTGCCCCACAGTTGAAGATTGCCTGATCGATGGTGCCCTCTGTAGCTATGCTGTGTACCAGATGTGATGGCATAAGCAGCAGTACCGTACACTGTGTTCAATATTAATGGTGTCCTCAGTGAACTCTTCTCAGCAGAGTTACAATTATTCAATGCTGTTCACAATTTTCTTTTCCCAGACTGACAAAGACTGTCTTTAGTGTTCACAGTTTTTGGACTGATTCAATTTTTGGGATGCAGTGCCACACTCTCTGAAACAGTCTTCATATTCATGGGCAACAATAAGACTTAAAATGGCTTAGGCTATAGTTCAGCCAGCATTAATAGGAGCAAAGACAACTTTAATAACAAAATCTCATCACCTGCACTTTTCTCTGTCTTTTTGTCGGCTGGTTTGTACAGGTGTACAAATTCCCATAAATGAGTGTCAAATGTTGAAAAGGTGGCAAATGATTCATAATTCCTTAATATTATCTAGATGTAGTAGTCTGATGCATGGTTACATACTGTAGACATTAAAAAAGAAGTATTACATTAGCAATGATAATTAAATAAAACATTATTTTAATTTATGAATTATCTCTAAAACTAGACTACTGCAACCCAATTTTTTATGGTAAAGTTCAGTTAATTATTACTGAATGGTGCTGAGTCTCACATCAGACTTTACACCAATAAATGATCAGCTGATACCACTAATGACTTCTTGCAGTTACAGGTTTTTAAGAAAATTATGTTCACTAGTATATGTATTCTCTTTGATTGTGGCCCTGAAATTTCATCTCCTTTTTTCCTTTAACTATATAATACTTTTGTCACAATACCATACTCAGTAAAACAGATAGCTATTAAATACTGTTCCAGGTCAAATACGGAAGCAGAAAGATATTCTACTAGTGGATATCATGTGGCAACAAATGATACAGATCAGTACAAGATAGAGCTGTGGGATCATGAGCCAACCAGTGAAACATTTGTAGAAGGATATGGTATTCTTGTAGCAGGTTGTGTAGTTCTTACACTGCTTCGATCTGCAGCTTTCTTCAAATTGTGTATGCGTGCATCTCGAAACCTGCATAATAGGGCATTTGAAGCGTTACTACTTTCAAAAATGCGTTTTTTTGATACAAATCCATCTGGTCGAATCCTCAATCGGTTCTCAAAAGATGTAGGAGCAATGGATGAACTTTTACCACAGGCTATGCTCTTCATGACTCAGGTACTTAACTTCTTTAGAAAATTTTGTTAAATTAACACTATGTAATTATTTTTATTCAATTATAATCTTAAATGTAATCTTTCACTTCATTTTTTAGATATATTTAACTTTGTGTGGGATAATGGTAATGGTTATCATTGTCAACTATTACCTTATTATTGCCATTGTCATCTGTGCTGTTTTCTTCTACTACATCTCAATTGTTCTAATATCAACTGCTAGAGAGGCCAAGAAACTTGAAGCAATGAGTGAGTATAAATTACATAGTCATAGTATACCAGTTACTTTCATTTATGAGCAGCTACCATTATTTTATTTGCCACTTATGTATCTTATTTCTTGATTGTCAGTTACATATAATTTTTCTGTGTTACTGAATTTCCATTTAATTTTATAATAATTGTGAGGCTATGTATACAAAGAGGGATTAGTCTTATCATTTAGCACTTTACACAGAAATAATTTTATGGTGTGATATGCAAATAATGTTAACAACTATTTCAAGACTATAACAGACACAGACTGCCATGTTTCTGCAATCATTTATTTTCCTATAAGAGATGAATCAGCAGAGGTGACAGCTAGTATTTGGTTAGCCATAAGATCATAGTAATTATCTTTTCAATGTGTCATTAAATGTCTGTGATATTTGTCACAGCATCTCCTATTCATATTGCAACTGGTTTTATAAAAGTGATAATAATAATAATAATAATAATTTTATTGCTGTTCGGCCATTACAGCAATAGACAACGTCATATACATACTAAAATAGAGCACTTGCCCGCGAAAGGCAAAGGTCCAGAGTTCGAGTCTCGGTCAGGCGCACAGTTTTAATCTGCCAGGAAGTTTCATATCAGCGCACACTCTGCTGCAGAGTGAAAATCTCATTCTGGAAACATCCCCCAGCCTGTGGCTAAGCCATGTCTCCGCAATATCCTTTCTTTCAGGAGTGCTAGTTCTGCAATGTTCGCAGGAGAGCTTCTGTAAAGTTTGGAAGGTAGGTGATGAGATACTGGCAGAAGTAAAGCAGTGAGTACTGGGTGTGGGTCATGCTTCAGTAGCTCAGTTGGTAGAGCACTTGCCCGCGAAAGGTAAAGGTCCCGAGTTCGAGTCTCGGTCGGGCACACAGTTTTAATCTGCCAGGAAGTTTCATATCAGCGCACACTCCGCTGCAGAGTGAAAATCTCATTCTGGAATACTAAAATACAATTAATAGTTTGAAAGAAACAACAGGTTTGTAGTTAACATTATAGTATTATATTACAGTTGATAAATTCTCTTATATCATAGAATGGGTGGAGGACTAGCCAGTCATAAATTTTTTGTTTGAATAATTGTTCAGGTAATTCTTGAACAGATTGAGGAAGATTATTAAATAATTTGTACCCCATTATTTCGTAGCTGTTGAGTGACTTTGACAATCTGTGGTAAGGAATATAGAGGCACTTAGTCCTTCTTGTATTGTGGCTATGTACATTTTCTCTCGTTTTTGTTTCTGGTTATTTCTTCTTCATATAAATTAGAACATAGTATATGTACAAGTTTAGAACAGTCATGATTTTCTGTTCACAGAACAATGGTTTACAGTGTGCCTTATATGCAGAACCAGTAATTATCCTAATAGCTTTTTTTTTCAGTATTAATATGTCATGTACACAGCTAGAGTTCCCCCACAAGATAATTCCATATGTTATTATACTTTGAAAGAATGAAAAATTGTATGTTCTAACATATTTTTCAGGAACACAATCCATAAGTCGCCTTAACAGGTAAGTAACTCTTGACAATTTACCACTAATATATTGTACATGTTGACCCCACGATTATTTATCATCAATGTATACCCTCAAAAATTTGACATAACTTGGATCATCTGACAGAAGCTTGTCTCTAAGACTACAGACCATCTGCTGTGTTTTGTTTTCATTCAGCAGGAATCCATTTGCCTTGAACCAATAGGATGCTTGGTCAATTGTCTTTGCTGCACAAGTTTTAAGGCTATTGAAATCATCACTAGCATGAAGAAATGTTGTATCATCTGCATACAACACAGTGGTGGACTTGATAAATGACGGCAGATCATTTATCATTATCAGGAACAAAAAGGGGACCAGCACAGATCCCTGCGGAACACCTACCTTGACTTGTTCTATACTCGACATTTCTCTCCCTACAAAAACAACTTGCTTACGATTCTGAAGATATGATTTTATTAATTTAAGGCTCTTATGTCTAATGCCATAGAATTCCAGTTTTTCTACGAGTGGCTTATGCTTTACACAGTCAAAAGCTTTGCTTCGATCACAAAATGTGAGTTGAGCATAGCCCTCATCCTCAAACCCTTGATGTAAGTATTTGACTACAAAGTCTATAGCATCCACAGTAGACAACTTTTTCCTAAAACCATACTGAGATTCACTAATTATTCCTAATTTTTCAAAATAGACAGATAGCTGTTGGTAAATTACACATTCCAGTATTTTAGAAAAAGCTGGAACTATGGAGATTGGTCTGTAACTGGAAGGTGAGTCCATATCTCCCTTTTTATGTATTGGAACTACCCTAGCCACTTTGAGTTCTTCGGGAAAATATCAATCAGATATGCATTTATTTATACAGAATATATAGTCTATTACTTTCTTTAGTAAATTACAAAATATGTCATATATATCTACATTGTCTGAAGATTTCATCCGTTTTACAATGCTTAGGACATGACTCGGTGAGACCTCGGAGAACATAAACATACCTGTGTCTGTTGGTGTTCTGCAAACATTTTTAGAAAGTAACTCTGATGAATTGATATCAGGTTTCCTACATCTTCAACAGATTTAATAAAGAAATCATTGAACTTTTGGGGACTTATATTAATTTTTTTGCTTGTGGTTAAATGAGATAAAACACAAACTTAGAGGATTTAATTATGACACAAAGTTTAATGTAAGAAAACATCAATCATTTTTTATAAGATGTTTCTGTAAAATTCAATTCTACAGTTATAAATACTTGCTTTTGATAGAATGCAAAATGAAATACAACTTGGAAAAATAGACAAAACACAAGCAATGCTTTGTAAACAATTTCTACATGCTATTCTAACTGTCAGCTGTCTTTATGTAAGACATGTGTCTAACTAACTTTAAAGTTATGTGGTCTTACTGATATAAGCTTTCACCAGTAGCTAGTGCCACATCACTGTGGAAGTTAAGATTCTACTATCACTCTTGGGTTAAATTGTTGGTTTCAGACACATACATAAACACACACACACATATCCTTGTACTGGTACCTCTGATGAAAAAAAATCAGAACCACAGGTTTTAAGATGTGGTACAATAGAACTTTATTTTTTACCAGAGCAAATGTTGTATCTAAACTTTTAAAATGTGCAGAAAAGTGTTAAAATAACGTTTTAACAAGTCTAAATTTCAGAACCCCCCCCCCCCCCCAACCACCTCCAGAAGGCCTCAGTACTGGAATCTTTTTTTTTGGCCATACCTTTTTGTAACACCCTGTATATCTGAAATTACACATATATTAAAGCTAGGGCAGACCTGATCACAATGATTGTAGATAAACATTTTGGATTGCATGCCACTGAATTAACAAAACAAGACATCAATAAAAATTAATCATTATGTATGTGTACTGCCCACCACTAAGGGCCACCACTGATGGTACAATTAGTAATAACTTCTTTAACATTTTGGAGACTATAGGCATGGTGCAAAAGGTAAACACTGCTGCTAGGATATCAAAAGATTCATCATGAATCTTGGACACTGTACTTACAGATATTGACAGGGAAAATCATAAAGTATTTATAAAAGATCTTGACCTCTCTGATCATTATTGTCAGATATTAAAGTCAAAGAAAAGTCTACTAAAAAATGCAGGCCTACTAAAAGGTCTTCTCTGAGCATAGAACGCATACTTATTCTAGGGTATTGGCAAATTAAATATGAGATGAAGTGTAAATGAAAAACAAATTAGGTACTGAGTTCTCTAAATTGTGTACATTATTTAAATTAATATCGGAGGAGACAGTTTCCAAAGTAGCCACTTCAACAGTAGCAGCTAAGGAGTAGTATCTTAGGAGAATAAATGGATTGCTGCAGGTATTAGTAAGTCCTCCCATATTATTGTATAATACAGCTTATAACTACAGACTACATGAAAATTCAGATCACATGTGAACTACGACTGAATCATTAAATCTCTGGAAAGTAAACACACTACTGAAGTTGACAATAGATCTAGTAAGTTATTAAAATGCTCCTGTAACCATGTAAGTAAAATACATTGCTTTATTTTTGATCCATCACTTAACCAATGGTTAGTTCATAAAGGGCTAAATTATGTTGTAAAACCACTGTATAAGAAGGGAGCTAAGGCACATACTGCTAGCTATCAGCCAGTCTCACTACTCACAGGATTTTTCCAAAGTTCTGGAGAAAATAAACCATGCCAGGATTGTTAAGCACCTTAGTTACCATAATGCTGTCAGTGAAAGTCAATTTGGATTTCAAAAAAGATTATAAAATAAAGATGTTTGTAATATTTTGTGACTTAAGGGAAGCATTTGATTGTGTCAGTGGCCAAATACATTTACACAAGGCTACATGCCTGGGTATAGGGGGTGCAACAGGATAATGGTTTGGTTAATACCTTTCTAACAGAAAGCAGAAAGTTGTATTGTATTGGATAGTTAAGGAGAGGTCTCAGCATCATCATAATGGGCTACTATCACATGTAGAGTGCCTCAGGGCTCATTTCTGAGCCCCCAACTTTATTAATGTTCTACCATTTTGTACACAGTATCATAAATTCACCATCTTTCCTGATGACACTGTGATACTTATTGATGATAATTCATTAGAAAAACTTGAGCTGCCAGCTAATAAGGTCTTTGGGGATATTATTATCTGTTTAACATAAATGATTTTTCTGATAATTACAGTAAAACAAGTTGTATTCATTACATGAATGCATGGTGTCTGAAAGAACAGACACCACGCAGAATCTGCAGCTGTGAAACATTGTGTGTAAATTGAAGGGGATCACTGTTGTCCACTGCATTGGGACATCATGCGGCATCAGTGGCAATGAGTGAAAATGTGTATTGAACTGGGATTTGAACTAGGTAAGTGCATTAACCACTGTGCCATCTGGGACACAGCATTATCACATCTGCACGGATTATCTTGCACACCTCAGGGCTGATTCACATTCCCACTGAGCACCACTTATCCACAGTCCCTGTCCTTTTTACTCGTGTTCACTACACTGAGAGTCTCACAGGAGATTGGATGTATTTGTGCTTCAGTACTGAAGGAGCTGGATTCAATGCCCACTAGCCATATCAATTATATGAATGTGTGGTGTCTGTTCTTTCAGACATGTCCAAAAGAACAGACATCACACATTAATATAACTGATATGCCTAGATGAGCAATGGATCCACCTCCTTCAGTGCAGATGCACAAATACCTCCAATCTCATGTGGGAATCTCAGTGTAGTGAACAAGAGTAAAGTGGACAAGGACTATAGATGGGTGACTCTCAGTGGTAATGTGAATCAGCTGTGAGGTGTGCCAAGGTAGTCCACGCAGTTGTGATACCACTGTGTTCTGGATGGTACAGTGGTTAATACATATGTCTAGTGAGTGGGAGATCCTAGGTTCAAATCCCAGTCTAGTACACATTTTCACCCATTGCCGCTGAATCCACGTAGTGCCCCGCTGCAGCTGACAGCAGTGATCCCCTTCAATTTACTTATAAAGTTTTATTTGATTATATAAAAACTCCTAAGATGTATAAATAGGAGACAAACTAGGTGACCAGCAACTGGCCAGGGTGTATACTTGAAAATACCTGGTCTTTAATATTGATAGCAAACTAAACTGTTCACACCCCATCCTGGATCAGTGCAAAAAACTGTGTTTTGCAACTAATGCTTTAAACATTGTTTGCTCCTATAGAAACATGGAAAGTATTAAATCAGCTTATTATGACTGTTTATATCATTATGGCACACAGAATCATATTTTGGTGAAATCAGACACTGATTGCAAAAGTGCTTTATGCACAAAAAGAGTCATAAGAAGTGCGTATGAAGTTCACACTAGAACCACATGTAGAAATCTTTTTAAAATCCTAATATCCACTGTATAATATATATTCTGCCAAAAGTGGTCACATTTTAAACCTAATAGTGTGTATCACAGTGATGATATGATAAGGAAAAAGGTATCCACTATGAGCATACATCATGGCTGAGTATGGTACAGAAGGGGGTCTATTTCAGTGGCTGTAAGGTTTTTAATTCTGTCCTTTCACAAGTTTAATATTTATTACATGATAAGTTTTTGCTTAAAGAACTTAAGACAGTTCCTATTGCAAGAGTCATTTTACACTATAGAACAGTTCCTTAACCAGAATGTGATGCTCCTGTAACACTCAAATAAATTCCCAGATCCATATTTATGTGTTTGTTTATTTATTACTATAAACATAATTAAAAACATTTGTTTCCCATTGTAGAACCTAAGTCATAGATACCTTAATATGATATTCATTAGCATTATTTACATAATAGCATAAAATGTAACCACAAAAAACTTTTGAAACGGACATGTTCCACATCATGTGATATAGTCACAACACGAAAATATATAAATAAATAAAATTATTATAACTTTTATGGATTGTTTTCTCACAGTGTGTGTCATATGTTAGAATACAAGTCAGTTTATTAATTCTCAGCTATGAAACAGATTTTCCATCTTTTCTTTAAAAAACCGTGCACCAACAATTCCTGCCTTTCAGTATTTGATTACTGTTATTACAGAAAGAAGCCCTGTATTTTCACATCTCTCAGATTCTCTTAATGGTCTTAGCACCATTCATGCATCTGGTACCCAGGGAAAAATCTGTGATGAGTTTGACACACATCAGGTAGCTGTTATGATAGTTTTTTTTAATTAATATACAATTGTTTGCTTTTCTTTAATACAGTTAGTTCATCTGTTTTTACAGGATCATCACACTGCAGGCTGGTTTTTATTCATAACAACTGGTATAACTTTAGGATTCTGGCTTGACTTCCTAAATGCAATTTTTATTACTGTAGTAACATTCAGTTTTCTCATCCTTGAATCTGGTAAGTATGATTCAGTTACAAAGTATGTTTCCTTCAATTATAATCTGTTAAACCAAGAACTGTTTCCTTCTTACAGGAGAGATATCTAAGCAAACTACAGCATTACTAGTCCTGTTTTATTCATTTCATAATATCATTAAGTATCAATTTTACTTTCCTCCAAATAGTTAACAGTATTATTTTTTAAGTTGTTTTTGTTTTCAGTCTTTTTCACCTACCATCTGTACAACATTTGTATCATCCTCAGTAAATTACTGAAAAGACATATAGCAAAATCTCACAAAATTTATTTTGTCGCATTTAAGGAATATGATAAAAAACTGTTTTTGAATCTCAGATATCTATCTCCTAAACTGTGTACTTTCAGTGGGAAGGGCTCCATTTCTAGATATTTATCCCATGCTCAAAATCTACTATGACATATTGTTTTCAATGCTAAATCTTAAACCTGTCAACAAAAATTAGCTTGGTGTCCTCTGTTGTCAATATTTGATTTGTGCTTGTTATCTATGCATCCATAAATTAGGGATAGCTCTTTTTCTGTCCAAGTGTAATGTACCTTCCATCTCAGTAACAGTATTGTTCTGCTCTGTTTATGCTACTCTTGAATTCTTAAATTTTTACCCTCAGTGTGATAGAGCTCACTACAGAGCATTTCCTCCAATCGTGTCCTCAATATACTCCACAGCAGTGAGAAATGAATTCACATTTACCAGCAACTGTATTTGAGATAACTACATAGTAGCATGTTGTTCTGATGATGTTAAGGATTACATAAAAGCATGGTAGAATTATTCTGACATAAGGCCACTCTAGATGTCACCCATAATTCACATAGATTGCTAGGAGCTGGATCAAAGGAGCTAACATTTCAGTTGATGGTGTACCAGGTATGTTAAATGAGATTGATTCAGGAAACTTGCTAACCAAATAAGTATCCTAATGTTCATGGACTGTTCCTCAAATATGAGGGCTATCCACAAAGTACAATACATTTTGGAATTAAAAATAAATAAAGTATTGGATTTTTTTTATTATATACAGATGAAAGCCACACTTAAATACTACTTTTCTACATAGTTGCCATTTAAATTAAGGCACTTATCGTAGCGATGGACGAGCTTGGAAATTCCTTCATCATAAAATTCGGCCGCCTGCACCTTCAACCACGTGGTTACCTCTTTTGGGACAGAAAAGGTAAGATTTTTGTGGATTTCCTGGAAAGAGGCACTACAATAAACTCTCAAAGGTATTGCCAAACTCTGCACAACCTAGAAGAGCAATACAAAACAAGCACAGGGGAAAGTTGGGCTCAAAGATCTTGCTGATTCACGACAACGCCTGGGCCCACATGGCAAATGCCACTTGTGAAGTTCTCGAATCTTTTAAGTGGGAGTTGTTTCCTCATCCGCTGTACAGTCCCGACCTGGCACTGAGCGACTTCCACTTATTCCCAGCAATGAAGAAGTGGTTGGCTATGCAGCGTTTTGATGACAACCCACAGCTTCAAGAAGAGGTAACCACATGGTTGAAGGCGCAGGCGGCTGAATTTTACGACGAAGGGATTTCCAAGCTCGTCCATCGCTATGATAAGTGCCATAATTTAAATGGTAACTATGTAGAAAAGTAGTATTTAAGTGTGGCTTTCATCTGTATATAATTAAAAAAATTTCCAATACTTTATTTATTTTTAATTCCAAAATGTAATGCACTTTGTGGATAGCCCTCATATGTCTGGCAGGACTCTGGAACAATGGAGAGGGTACATCACCACTAGAGTACAGTAGGTGAACAAACTCAACTATGTGATTAATAGGTTCTTATATATAGATCTAGCTGATGAGAGACAATGACATGTATATTAGAGACACCATTTCCTCGCATGCAAATATTCCCCACTAAAGAACACCTCTACCACATGCCAAAACAATGTCCTATTGGCAAGTAGAGTGTGGTGATAGGTGTATACCAACATGTACTGGGACTGATCAGTCCAAATGACCTTTTACCATGCTTCAGTCATCCAATGGCAGCATGCCTGCTACCACGATAATCTCTGTGCCTGTGATGTGTAGTGAACAGAGGAATGTCATTGGGGCCTGCCTTTTCTTTACAGTAAGCTATTGGTCTTGGATAGTATCCTATAGCTTCTCCTAAATTGTTGTTGTCCAACGACGAATTTTTAAGTGATTTTTTGCAGTGTGCCTCATCTACCTGCCAATATAATACAGAACAGTCAATGGCAACACCTGCCATTAGTTTGTTATAGCCCTTTGCATGTACTTCTAGTGACAATGGCTTTCACTGGATTGAGATACTCACAGTACATTCTTGAAACAATGGCAAATGAAAAACCTAATGCCTACATAGCCTTGACATGGAGTGTTCCATGCACTGGTCACCCTCTGTCTTGTCATAACCAGATTCACTTATATTGCACATCTTGTCCATCCTGCTATTATAGCAACATCCAGTAAAACCAGGATGTCATTCCAGTCATGTAATATGATGAATTATTCCACTTGCCATGAAGACAGAAGCACTTGTCCTCCAGTTCATCAGTTGCCTCTAATGCCATTGACCATGAGTGTTTCCTTTACAGTGTTAATATTGAATAGCATAATATTTTATTTCAACTTTCTTCTTCTTCATGCAAGAAATACTGTCATATTTTTATAAAAAATTATCCATTATGAGCCTTAATCAGCACACATTTTTACTCTGCCAGTATGTGTCACTGTTCCATACACAAGGTAATACATTTACCAGATGCTGATACATTACAGAACTCTGAGCTGCTAACTCAAAGTGCAGAGTTAGCACTTTATGCACTTTGAAATGGGAAAAGAAATGATAAAATGACAGTGTGACAGTGTCTATGTTCTGAACTATACTAGATAAATAACTCTACATAGAAAATGCTGCAGTTATAAACAATTTTGAAGATTTCCTGGTAATCCGCTGTGAAAATATTTTGAACAATTTAAGTATTCACCATTAAAATACTAGAATTATTTGGAAAACCACAAGTGTGATTAACTTACTTGAAATGAACATCAGTTTCTCTCATATTATTATCCTTGTGTCCCTCTCCTTGTTACCAGCCAGAAAGTAGCATTCTTTGTATTCAAAACCAAAATTGTATTAGCAGTTTATTCGGCTGGGAAAGAGTAATTTTTCAAAATAAAACAAAATTTTTGTTTTCATATTACAGCTGTGACATTCTTGGGAGGAAATGTTGGTCTTGCCATAACACAGTCTCTTGTTTTGACTGGTATGCTTCAACATGGAATTCTGCAGATGTCAGAGACAGTCAGTCAGATGACATCAGTGGAACGTATTCTAGAATACACACGTATTGAGCCAGAGACAAGCCTGGAAGCAAATGATGGTAAGCAGAATATTATACCATGTTTATTTTTCAAATTTGTTCATTATGATATGGTTATTAGTAGCAAAAATGAATAGAAATAGTTATGTTCTGTGCATATTCTGCACTGAAACAGTCTGTAAAATATGTATAAAAATGAATGGACCTATCATATTTCATATGGTATAAGCACAATATGGCATTTTTAAAAGATAATGACATTGACAAAAATCAGACATATGTAAATAACATTCATGTACATTTACATAAATTAAGTACTTTTTCTTCCTCTGCTTCTTCTTCTTCTTCTTACAGGGGAACCTCCCCATCGCACCCCCCTCAGATTTAGTTATAAGTAGTCCACGGGTCGTATAGGCAACATCATGGTCGAAATGGGAGTAGGAGCATTGTGGTTCCGTGGTAGCGTGAGCAGCTGCGGAACGAGAGGTCCATGGTTCAAGTCTTCCCTCAAGTGAAAATTTTATTTTCTTTATTTTTGCATAGTTATTATCTGTCCGTTCGTTCATTGACGTCTTTGTTCACTGTAATAAGTGTAGTGTCTGTGTTTCGCGACCGCATCGCAAAACCGTGCGATTAGTAGACGAAAGGACGTGCCTCTCCAATGGGAACCGAAAACATTTGATCGCAAGGTCATAGGTCAACCGATTCCTCCACAGGAAAACATATCTGATATATTCTGTATGACACTGGTGACGGCATGTGCGTCGCATGACAGGAACATGTTGTCGACCCACCTAACTTGTACACTTGGCGAAGGGGTAAAAAGATTCTTCTACCTTGTCCGACTTAGGTTTTCTTGTGGATGTGATAATCACTCCCAAAAAAGTGATGAAAACATAAGAGTTTTTCACATAAACTGAAAATAAAAAATTAAACTTTTCACTCGAAGGAAGATTTGAACAAAGGACCTCTCGTTCCGCAGCTGCTCACGTTACCACAAGACCACGGCGCACATGCATTCCCAGTGACCTTGACGTTGCTTATCTCGCCATGAACTACTCAGTTTGTATATTTTGCTTATTTTTTCACAGTTCCACACAACTTCTTCCTGTTTTCTCAATTGATCTGTTTTCAGTTTTTCAAGGCCTATCCACTGTGTCAACTTATAACTAAATCTGAGGGGGGTGCGATGGGGAGTTTCCCTTGTTAGTACCCTCCTGTTGGAGCAGGGTATGCTTTTGGGCCAGTGTACACTGTTTCTTATGATCTAATGATTCCAATGGATTTAGGCTTCTTGATCTTAGATCTGCATTTATAGAATGTAGCCACTGTAATTTAGGTCCTCAACATTGTTTCTGGCCTCTGACAGTGAGATGATAGGCTGAGCTGAAGACTGAAGTAGGTGGTGCCTGTATGATTTGTCTGTACCAAACAAGTCTCCATTCATGCATCTTCTCATTGATTGGAGCCGCTCCAGGTAGTTTGTATTGTTGGTGTCCTTGAGCAGGGAAAGACGAATCATCTCAGTATCAGCATTTCCATGACACTTAGTGAGTGCTCATCACTTCTAGGTGTAGGCCAACACATGGTGCCATATAATGCAACTGGCATCACTATTGTGCGATATATCTTTGATTTTAGGTGGAAGGCATCTTCTTATCACAAAGAATACCAGTGATTTCTCTGAATCACATCTAGGTTGCTTTGATTCTTGCTTTCTTCATTAAATACATATTTTTGTGAAAAATGTAACATCTCCAAGGAGTGGAGTTTCCTGAAAGAATTGCTAGTTCACTCTTAATGTGGTCTCACAGCAACAGTTGGTGAACTGTAAAAGATTAAAAATAAACAGTGCTTACTGTGAAAGCTACAACTGCTGAAAACACTCAGACCAAAAGAGTGCATAAACAAGACACTCATGCAGCACATACATCAACATTACTGCATAGCATCTTACAACTTCATAAATGGCAAACATAGGAAGGATACACTGAAATCATTAGAGATGAAACATTAACTTGATTCGGACAAATATAGGAGAAGGAACTATCTTTGCATTCATCTGAAGTGCTTTAGAGGCACCATAAGGAATGTATGTCAGTGTGACCAGACAGGGTACCACTCCCCATGCCTCTGAAATATGAGTCCTGTAATTATTAACAAGATTTATTGCTGTGATAAGAGTTTAATTATTTGTCATGCACTACTATGACATTTTCAACCCATAAGTGCTGACAATATTGATAACCATCTGATCATAAATACAAAAAAATGCTGAACTTATCCTTAACATATCATGTTTTACAACCAGTTGCATAACACTTTTGTCAAACCACAGTGGTTGCATATTATGTTCTTTCTTTTTGTGTTAATGAAACACCCACTTCCATGATTTGAATGGTGTCAGTTACCATTTTCTTTTCTTCTTGGGACACTTTGCTGCATCTCTCATCATAATTCTTCTAGTATAATATGTTTGTTTATGTTTCTTGTATAGTCCATGAAGTCTTCTGTAAACAGCATCTACTTGCATTGGCTTTTGTATTCATCCAATAGATTGACAGTTGAATTTGTGAGAAACATGCATGTCAAGTGTCTGATTCACTGGGCACTGTCATCAGTTCCATCCTCCAAATTGTGAACTGACACAGTCTGGCAGTTTCTCACAAGAGAATAATAACGAATGTTCCTACAACAATACCATGCTATGTAAAAACTCATAGTGAGGACTGGGTTTCACTCAACACTGTTTCTCTAGGCTAATGCTTTAAATGAAATATAACAGTTTCTTCAAAGCATATTATGTTATAACAAAGATGATAAACTGATATCTGAATGAATATAGGTAGTACTGAATGAACTAGGAGACATGGATCACCACCATGAACATTTCTTTTGATACATTTAAACTGTCTATTCAAGATACATAAGCCTTATTTTTTTCTGTTCTATGTGCCAGCAGAAAATGTACCTGAGGAAACGTGGCCTTCAAAGGGAATGGTGACATTTAGGAATGTTAATCTCAAATATACTGTTAATGATCCTCCTGTTCTGAAGAATTTAAACTTCACCATTGAGGCTGGATGTAAGGTAATGTACCTTTTAGATAAAAAAAATGAAAGTTTAAAATTTATATATTAATTTGAAACTTATATTTTTAGTCAATCTATCTAGTTAGCAATGCTCAGTATTTCATAAGTACTGTAACTAATACAAATCAAAATTTTGTAGCATGTTAACAGTAATGATGTCAAAACATTAATATCATTATGATATATCATAACAGTAGACAATTTTTGAATGGATCACGAACACAGAGCTAATGGTAGTACAAGCCCCAAAACTCTTTACTCGTTACAACATAAGTCATAAAATTGCCTATGTGCAATAAGCATTTACAATTAGAAAGCAGGAGAAAAACCTGTTGTAAAGGGAATGTTTCTAGTTAGAAGCTGCTTCCATAAGGAAGAAAAGATAAAATTACATCAACAGATTAAAAGAACACAAATGTAAGTATAAAGAAAAGAAGTATCACAATGGAAGATTATACACTGAAGTACCAAAGAAACTGGTAAAGGCATGTATATTCAAATACAGAGATATGTAAACAGGCAGAATATGGCACTGCTGTCGGCAATGCTTCTATAAGACAACAAATGTCTGGCGCAGTTGTTAGATTGGTTACTGCTGCTACAATGGCAGGTTATCAAGATTTAAGTCAGTCTGAATGTGGTTTTATAGTCGGCATACAGCACCTCCGAGGTGCCAGAAAAAGATCCTGCAAGAACAGGACCAATGACAACTGAAGAGAATTTTTCAATGTGGCAGAAGTGCAACCCTCCCACAAAGTGCTGCAGTTTCAGTGCTAGTATCAGTAAACAAACCATTCAATGGAACATCATCAATGTGGGCTTTCGGAGCCAAAGGGCCACTCGTGTACCCTTGATGAGTGCATGACAAAAAGGCTTTATGCCTCGCCTGGGCCTGTCATCACTGACATTGGACTGTTGATGACTGGAAACATGTTACCTGGTTGGATGAGTCTTGTTTCAAATTGTATCAAGTGGGTGGACATGTTCGGCTATGGAGACAACCTCATGAATCCATGGAACCTGCATGTCAGCAGGGGACTGGTGGAGGCTCTGTAATGGTGTGGTACATGTGCAGTTGGAGTGATATTGGACCCCTGATACATCTAGATACAACTCTTAACAAGTGACACATACGTAAACATGCTGTCTGATCACCTGCGTCCATTCATGTCCATTGTGCATTCTGACGGACTTGGGCAATTCCAGCAGGACACTGCAACAAAATCCACATCTGGAATTGCCACAGAGTGGCTCCAGGAACACTCTTCGGAGCTTAAACTCTTCTTTTGTCCACCTAACTCCCCAAACATGAACATTATTGAGCATATCTGTGATGCCTTGCAACATGCTGTTCAGAAGAGATCTCTACCCCCTCATACTCTCATGGATTTATGGTCATCCCCGTAGGATTCGTGGTGTCAGTTCCCTCCAGCACTACTTCAGACATTAGTCGAGTCCATGCCACGTCTTGTTGCGGCACTTCTGCATGCTTATGGGGCCCTACATGATATTAGGCAGATGTACCAGTTTCTTTGGGTCTTCAGTGTATTAAGAGGGGGGGATCGAGGCTGAGAAAATAGTGAAAGTCTCTCAGACAAATAGAGCTGAGCTTGTGAAACAGATTAAACAAATATAGAAATAAAGTTGGCAAAATGATTGTAAGGATTAAGTTTATAAAATTGAAATAAAGCCAAATTAATAATAGCTTTTATTTCTCACTGAAGTATACATTGCCCTTTCCACAACACATTTACTCCTTTGGGAAGTCCTTTATGTTGTACCAGATGAAAATACATTCATCGGTACAATGGTGGATTCTTTACTTTGCTCCAGGAGGAGACTGAGTGGATAATATAACACATGGAATATTAATTCACTTCATTACATCACAGATAAGAAGAATTACTTAACTTTGTACATTCCATTTCCACAGTAATGTCATGAATATTTACAGCTGTCTCTGAACATTAATGTCTCAGTTGATACAGACAATATACAAGTCTCTGGCCCAGGGTGCATTTAAAAATAAATTGCACATAGAGTTCTGCCTAATACACCGTCCAGTCAAATTGATGTGACCGCTTGTCAAAAGCTTAATTATCCACCAGCTGGAACTGCTGTGAGACATGCAGGGAGAGAGTCAATGAGGTTCTCAATGGTACCAACATGGATGTGGAGCCACGTCAATTCCAGTGCTTTAGCCAGCTGCTCTGGGTTTCTCAGTTGAAGATCAATGGTTCAAACAGTCCAACTGAGATGGTCCCACAGATTCTCAGCTTGGTTTGAATCTGAGGATTTTGTTGGCCAGGGAAGTATAGTAAACTCATCCTGGTGCTCTTCAAATCATGCACATACACTGTGAGCTGTATGACACATTGCATTGCCCTGCTGTCAGATGCCACTGTGCTGAGGAAAAACGGACTGCATGTAATGGTGAACATGGTCCCCAAGGATGGATGCATACATGTGTTGATCCACGTGACTTCCATAATGTTAAGATCACCGAGGGAATGCCTTCCAGCCTGGACCCTTCTGATGATTGTTCTAAGGTATTTGCTTTGAGACATTTCATGCTGGGCATGTCAATGACCATCTGTCCACTGGATTGTAAATTGTAATTCATCTGAAAAGGCCACCTTTTGCCACTCAGTGGACACTGAATTGCAATATTAGCATGCAAATGCCAGCTTTCATCACAGAGGAACAACAGTCAGCATGGTTAGACGAATCAGGTGCCTGCTCCAGAGGACTGTAAGCAGCAAGCTGTTGACTGAATGTTCATTGAGGAGACAGTGTTGGTAGCTCCTTGCCTCATATGGGTGGTCAGTTGCTCAAAAGTTGCACATGTATTCACCCGTACACATCACTGCAGCTGTCGTTCACCCTGTCACATATGGGCTGTGGTGCACCACAGTTACCTCAGTGCTTGTTTTGGATAGTGCCATTTTGCCATGCAGAGTATACTTTAACCTTGGTGGCATGCAAACAGTTTACAAACTTAGCCTTTTCAGAAATGCTTCCACCCTTGGCCAGAAAGCTACCGATCATGCTCCCTCTCCGCACCCCTTCCCCCCCCCCCCCCCCCCCCCCAAAAAAAAAAAAAAAAAAACATGCTTTATATATTTGGATTAAAATCAACAGTCAAGATTGCAATAATGTTTGTTATTTACTAGTTTCAGCGTATGTTAAAGCTATCTTCAGAATTTTTGGCCCCTATGGCTGATGCTTACGATTTACAGTGTATGACCGTGGCATCACAAGAAAACTGAGGAGCCGCTAGCACCAACCATAGGAGGCCAAAAATTCTGAAGATGGCTTTAACATAAACTGAAATCAGTAAATAAACAAATATTATTGTGATCTCAACTGTTGATTTTAACCTAAATATAGCACCAGGTCGCTGTATTCTGTGGAAAATGTTGTCTAAATTTATGCTTTATATATCCTCTACTGCTAGAGCTGCCACATGCTGTCTGTGAATGTTAATTGTATGAGGTCTGTTCCAAAAATTCCGGAACTTTGTCCACAAAATTTTTCTATGCCTACCTTTTACTTATTGTGCATGGTCTCCTTTGAAATCCCCTAGTCCACAATTGGTACACCATTTCCATTGCTATTTCCACTTCCAGAAGCAGTCTTGGTACACCTCTTGCTAGATCATTCAAAGAGCAGTCTTTCAATTTTATTTTATCTCATATTTCATATCAAATATTTGCCCTTTCAACGTGGTTTCCACCTTTGGAAATAAAAAAAAGTCTGCAGGAGCAAGGTCTGGAGAGTACGAAGGATGAGGCAACACAGTGATTTCGTTTTTTGTGCAGTAGTCACACATCAACAGGGATGAATATGTGGATGTGTTATGATGTGAGAGCCATGCATTGTTTCAACACATTTCAAGTTGTTTCTTCTCACATTTGCTCACAGGTGTTACAGTGTGTCCCGATAGTACTATCAATTAACAGTTTGTCTCTGTGGCATGAATTCATGATGAGATAATCCTTCAAAGTCAAAGAAAAGCATCCGCATGGCGATGAGTCGGGGTAATTTGGGGGAAGAGACTGAACAGCAAGGAACAGAAAGGATGGGGAAGGAAATTGGCCATGCCCTTTCAAAGGAACCATCCTGGCATTTGCCTAAAGCGATTTAGGAAAATCATGGAAAACCTAAATCAGAATGGCGGAATTGAACCATCGTCCTCCCTGAATGTGAGTCCAGCACGCTAACCACTGCACCACCTCACTTGATCCATGGCTTAGACATTTGACCTGACCTGATGAGCTATTTTACGGTCTTGGAGAAACTTTCCTGATCCATTGTGAAGACTGAACCTTGGTCACAATATCATAACCATAGATCCATGTCTCATCAACAGTTATAGTTCTTTTAAGGAACATCTCGTTCTCATTTGTGTGATCCAAAAGCTCTTTACACATTGCAAGGCAGAAGTCTTTCTGGTATTGACTTATAAGCTGTGGGACGAACTTGGCTTCCTGCATCATTTGGCGTGTCTCTGTAAAGGTTTACTTGAGTTTCATGCAAAATTTAGTGCAGACGCATTGCTCCTCTGACTCTGCCATCTTGAAATCTGCAAACTGTGTGATACAATTTTCTACTCAATACAGCACTGATCAATAACTAATAGACATACAGCAATGATGCTTCCAGCAGTTACACATTAAACACAAACATGTGCAGGGGTGCCAACCGCATTTCACTCTGACACATCATTGGTGCAAAATTACAAATGTTCTAGAATTTTTTGAACAGACCTCATATGTTGAAATTGAACACAATCATTGGTCACATTAATGTGACTGGACTGTGTACATTTATCACACAATGGCGTGGCAGCATACTGAAATGTTTCTGGATGTCACTACACCAGTGTTGTTCATTGTGACTATCTTTTCTTGTGGTTGTGTTGCAATGTACCATGTTGTGAATGACCAAGGACAGCATCCAAAAAACTGGTCACAGGGTGCACATACACATCCAGAGACACAGACACTGTGGCTAAGCAAACAGTAAGATGATCTTTGAGGTGGCATGATGGTCATCTGTGAACAGTATGTCAATGGACACTGGTTCAGGCTGCAGGACAGGCGCTGAAATCAGTGATGGCAGCATGTATGGCAGTTGGTCAACCTTCATGGTCACCACTGTGGATGGTGCCAGTCACAACTGGCAGAGAGGTGGAGGCAACTGCTGGTGTAGATACGAGTGGCAGTCAGGTCTGTGGGTAAACACTCTGCAGTAGAATCAGTGACATAACAGGAAGTGAGCTGCAGCTCATTCTGGTGATGCCAATACAGCCCAGCAGAATCTTGTATGATGTTAGAATAACAACCATTGGCCTTTTAAGTGACTCCGTACTCCCAATGCTATTTCTTGCCAAACACTTTAAAGAAGTCTTCATCCTGTGGCTGAAACTTTGTCCTAACAGGTGGCCGCCATGGAATGCTTCCATAGCAGCCACAGAAGATGCAGTAGTGTATAGTGTCTACAACTGTGTGATATTTCTGGCAGTGACTTCCTGTCATGTTGCAAAGAACAGTAGGAGGACAGAAAAATCTTTAAGGCTTGTTCCCATGTTTGGGAGGAATAGAGTTTCTCCATGTGATCTTTGAGTGTTCAGCTTCTCCATTAGACAGGGTGAAAAGGTGTAGTAGTCACGTGGTGGATGCTGTTGGTGGCACAAACTGTTGAAAGTAAGCCAAAGAGACTTGTTTTCCATTGTCCAAGACTATGACCTAAGGATGAACTTTGAGACAAAAAGTAGGTCAAATCTGATATACTTGCAATAGTGGTGGGTGTCATGGGGACAACAAAAGGAAATTTACTGTATACATCTACTATCAAAAACTATTGTGTGTTCCAGAATGGACCCACAAAATCAATATGGATGCATTGCCATGGTCCAGTTGGATGTGGCCACACATCCTGGACCCACAATATCAATATGGATGCATTGCCATGGTCCAGTTGGATGTGGCCACACAAATAAGCATTGTGGTGGAGCTGATTGATGTTCTCACACACATTACAGTGACAGTTCATTTGCACAATCTGGCCATCATTGCCCGGCCGAATAAAAAGATATCATTTGAGTTGCTTCATATGAACTTCTCCCCAATGACCTTGATGCAAAAAAGACAAAACATCCCAATGCAGGGTGTGAAGAATCTCGACATGCATGTCATTCTCTGTGTGCAAGAGCAGAATGCCTGTCAACACAGATAGCACATGACAAAGCGAAAAATAGTGATGTACCACTGGGTGGAGAATTTATTTCAAACCCTATGTGGCTGTCTATGGTACACATATTGTAAAACAACCTGAAGAGCTGGGTCAGAAGCAGTTGCAGAGCAGTATGACAAAAACTGAGAGGAAAATTTTGAAGACTTTCAAAATCTTGGGTATCAATTTGGAAACATGATTCCTCAGATGAATCAAACACTGAGACAAGAAGTCAGTATTTGAATGTTTGGCAGTGGGCCTGTACAACAACTCATACTTATAATTAGAAAATATCAGAGCCTAATGTTATAATTTTTGCACTGTCTGATGTGGAACAGGCTTGGAGGGATTCAGTGAAGCTGTCAAAGGCCTGTGATCAGTAATCAAATAGAATTTCTGACCATACAAATATTGGTTGAACTTGGTAACACCATAGATAATGAAGAGTGCCTCTTTTTCAAGTTGACTTTAATCATGCTACACTCTTTTAAGTGTTTTTGAGGCAAAATCAGTGGGTCTATCAGAAGAACCAATTCTGTGGGAGAGCACATATCCATTTCTATATGAAGATGCATCAACAGCTAGCATGACAGGCTTAACTGGATCAAAATGAAGCAAACAACAATGTTGTAATAGCACATCCTTTAATTGACAAAAGACATCATGATATTCTTTGGACCATGCAAAAGCACTATTTTTTTGTCACAACCTGTTCAACAGAGCAGCAATTTGCCCAGTGTTTTTAATGAATTGTATGTAACAGGTAAGCCTCCCCATGACAGCTTGGAGCTCCTTAATGTTACGGGGCACCATCAGATCTTTTATTGCAGACAAGGGCAAAGTATCAGATTCCCTGTATATTTATTACATGTCCAAAATTATTAATTCTGCTTGGACAAAGGAGCACTTTTCCTTGCTGCACTTTAAGCCAGCAGCAGGAAGAACTTAAAACAAGCAACCTAAATGTGCCAAATGTTCAGTAGGTGTATGACCAACAACCAGAATATCATCCAAATAGTTTGTACAAGAAAGATACTTTGACATTAATTGTACCAGAAACCATTGAAAAGTAGCAGGAGTGGAAGCACTTCCTGACAGTAGTCTTTGAAACTGGAATCCTCATGTAAATCAATCTTGGAAAAGAATCTTCCAGTCTGTCCATTAGGTCCTCTGGTCATGAGAAAGGAAAAGAATCAGTGATGGTTTGTGAGTTTCCTGTTGCTTTAAAATCAGCACACAGATGTAAACCTCCTTACGGCTTTTTGAAAATTACCTAGTGTGATGCCCATTGACTTAGAGAATGTGGTTGGATAACCACATTGTCTTTCCACTTTTGCAGTTCCTGAGCAACCTGCTCATACATTGCATGAAGGACAGGCCACACATAAAAAAGTCACAGTTATGCATTGTCTTTAACAGTAATGTGCACTTCAATATCATTAGCCCTTCCTAAACCTGGTTGAAACAATTCCTCATAACTATTACACAAGTCAGAAACAATAGTGTGAGATACTGAAACACTGATACGCAACACATTGTCTCGTATGAACAGGTTGAACAAATCACACAAGTCTAAACCAGAAATTTTTGCGTCATTTTAGAACAGAGTACATGAAATGATACACCTTTTGTAACTCTTCAAAAAGTTGCTGGCAAATTGTACATGCCAAGTACTGAAATTTCATGTCCACTGTATGCAGACAAAACAAAAGTAGGCTGCTGTAGCTGTGAGCTACTGATCCTTTCATATGTGTCTTTATTAATAAGGGAAACAGATGCATCAATCTCTAACTCCAATTTAATTGTGCTTTGAGCCACTCTGAATTGAACAGAAAGTGTATTCTCCTGTCTGTGTACTGCATTACAAGGGCTCTGCAATTTGCAAATGCAGGCCATTACTTGTGCTGACTTTAATGAGCATGCTGTTACAGAATGCACTTGTTGATAGCTGTGCTGTGTCATGTGCCCGCACTGAATCAACCATTTCTCTTGTCTGGGTTACCTTGTAAACACATTGTTTGAATATGACCTTGCCATCCACAAAAGGAAACATTTTGTGTCATGACAAGGACAAGTTTTTGGTCATGATTCAAAAAGCACTGTTCACAGTATTCTGTAGTATGTGTCATGTACAACAAAACAAATGTTTTACCTCTACATTTACTGTTTGTCTCAGACCCAATGTTATTCATCTTAACACCATCTTTAAATTTGGACTGAGTGTCATGAACACTTTGAACAACAGTATTACATGGAACCTCAAAATCAGCTTCAGTCATGTCCACAGTAGTTTGAGACTCCACAATAGGCAGAACTGTTTTCAGATTAGGATCCAGAAATTTGAGAATAGCGGCATGAATACATGCACCTGACACATTCTGGCCGGCTGAAGTGGCCAAGCGGTTCTAGGCGCTACAGTCTGGAACCGCGCGACCGCTACGGTAGCAGGTTCGAATCCTACCTCAGGCATGGATGTGTTTGATGTCCTTAGGTTAGTTAGGTTTAAGTAGTTCTATGTTCTAGGGGACTGATGACCTCAGAAGTTAAGTCCCATAGTGCTCAGAGCCATTTGAACCGTTTGACACATTCTGTATGATTGCATCGCGTAACATGACATCACTATAACCGACTCTACAATAACACTTAAACCTACAATGTCTTGTTAACCACCTGAGTATGACAATCCATTGTTTGAAAGTTCATGTTGGCTACTTATTGAGCCAAAAAAATTAAACCTTACTGCAGTGATATGCACCTGACTGTCATCATGTTCATTCAGCAGCCGAAATAGTTCATCATAACTAGCAGTCTTGAGATGAGAGTTGGGGCACAGTTCTCAACGCAGACAGTACAAATTGGCTCTGATCATCAAAAGGAAAAAATCCTTCATGTGCCATGCCTATAATGTTGTATGCAGCAAAGTGGGCCTGAAACTGCACTCAGTATTCTGACCATTCCTCTTCTGCATGACTGAATGGGCAAAATGTAAGAGCAAGAACTACTGGTAGTGCTGCTTTCTGGGAGAGGAGGGAGGGTTCTCATCTGTTGCACCCTGAGCAGCAGTCATTCAATTTGCTGCACCTGAAACTGAACAACTTCATTTAGAGGCATTTCCTGTGGCAGCTCAGACATTATTAAACACCTGATGGAATACACAGAAAAAACAGAATTAGAGAAAAGGCAGCTAAGGCATGTGCAATGTGAATACAATAACACTTCAGAAGCATATGAGGCAAGTCTGTATAATGACCAACCTCAGTGTCATTTGTTGTACTTCGTGAAAATACACTTGTTGGTACAATGGTGGGTTCTTTACTTTGCTCTGGGAGGAGACCCAGTGGATACTACAACACACAAAATATTAGTTCACTCCATTGCTGCATAGATAAGGAGAATTACTAACTTTGTACAATCAATTTCCACAGGAATGTCATTAGTATTTACAACTGCCTCTGAACATTAACTTATCACTTGATACAGACAAAATACAAGTCTCTCACTCAGTACATTTAGCAATAAGTTTCATGTAGAGTTCTGCTTAATATAATGATAACAAAGCTGGAGTGCTAGAAAGCAATGCTGTCATCTTAGACAATGATAGCAGACTGGGCTGACTGCTACTGTGCTCAGCTGTAAGTAGAAGAGTGGTTTTGCCAGTATAGTGAAACATTTCTGGGCATAGCTACACCAGTGTTACTCATTTGTCGATGCAGTGACTGTCTTCTCTTGTGACTGCATTGTGAGGTACCAACCTTGCTTTGCCACCTCACTTTTGGGACAACACTACATTTATCATTAATCAATCAAAGTTCAAAAAACAATGCTAACACACACAAATACAAAACCAGAAGGAGAAATGACTTACACTATCAATCACTCAGCTTTAGTGTGGTACAAAAAGGTGTGAAGTATGAAGCCACAAAAACTTCTGAACACTTACCCGGTGATATGGGGGGTCTAATGAATAATAATAATACTTAATAATAATAGTAATAATAATAACTTTAGACAAAAACTGAAATTGTGTGTTTGACAACTTACACTATGTGATCAAAAGTATCTGGACACTCCCAAAAACATACATTTTCCACATTATGTGCATTGTGCTGCCACCTACTGCCAGGTACTCCATATCAGTGACCTCAGTCATTAGACATCACTAGAGAGCAGAAAGGGGCACTCCACAGAACTCATGAACTTTGATCATGTCTCAGATAATTGGGTGCAACTTGTGTAATACATCTGTATGTGAGATTTCCACACTCATAAAACATCCCTAGGTCTATTGTTTCCCATGTTATAGTGAAGTGGAAATATGAAGGGCATGTACAGCACAAAATCGTACACGCCGACCTCATCTGTTGAATGGCAGAAACCACTGACAGTTGAAGAGGGTCATAATGTGTAATAGGCAGACATCTATCCAGACCATCACACAGGAATTCCAAACTGCATCAGCAAGTACTATGACAGTTAGGCAGGGGGTGAGAAAACATGGATTTCATGGTCGAGCAGCTGCTCATAAGCCACACATCATGCCTGTAAATTCCAAATGTCACCTCACTTGGTGTAAAGAGTGTAAACATTGGATGATTTAACAGTGGAAAAATGTTGTGTGGAGTGATGAATCAAGGTACACAATGTGGCGATTTTATAGTAGGGTGTGGGTATGGCAAATTCCCAGTGAATTTCCTCTGCCAACAGTAAAATTAGGAGGTGGTGCTGTTATGGTGTGGTCGTGTTTTTCATGGAGGGAGCTTGCACCCCTTGTTGTTTTGCATGGCACTATCTCAGCACAGACCTACATTGATGTTTTAAGCACCTTCTTGCTTCCCACTGTTGAAGAGCAATTCAGGGATGGCAATTGCAACTTTCAACATGATCAAGCACCTGTTCCAACTTTCAACACAATTGAGCACCTGTTCATAATGCACGGCCTGTGGCAGAGTGGTTATATGACAATAACATCCCTATAATGGTCTGCCCTGCACAGGGTCCTGACCTGAATCGTATAGAAACTTCATGCCAGGCCTCACCGACCGACATCAATACCTCTCCTCAGTGCAGCACCCTGTGAATAATGGACCGCCATTCCCCAAGAAACCTTCCTGCAACAGTGGAAGTTGTCATATAGGGTAGGGGTGGGCCAACACCATATTGAATTCCAACATTACCAATGGAGCATGCCATGAACGTGTAAGTAATTTTCAGCCAGGTGTCCGGATACATTTGATCACATAGTGTATTTTATAGACAAATTTCTTTACATGAGATGCTATAATAACCATGTGTTTGCGCATAGAGACACTGGACTCATATTTGGTAGAATCTGGTTTCAAATCCCTATCTAGCCACCCAGATAGAATGTTTTATGGCTGTCTTCAGTCACTTAGGGTAAATTTAATGACTGCTGCATTGTAGGTGATATGGATGATATCCTTCTTCATCCTTGTCCAACTAAGCTTTTGTCCTGTCTGAAGCAAATTAATCATTGAGAAGAGTTGAAACCCTAATCTCTGTTCCTTTACACATAGAGTTAAATCTAATTCATAATAATAATAGTAGTAGTAGTAGTAGTAGTAGTCGTATTAATAATTTAAAAGACATGAAATTTTGTGTCTTTGTTCCAGTTAACATATTGAATTGTAGATTAAGATTAATGTGAGAGACAGTCATGTAAATTTATTGCAATTGTGAACCAAATGACATGTTTACATCTTAGTGAGATCTTGAAAGTATCATCAGTGGAACTTCCAACTGACTAACATGCTTCATATTCTTCTTTCTTTGTTATGACCTCTGCAAAACTACAGGTAGCTGCTTCATGGACTGGGTTTTCTTCCTTTTCTCCTCTCAGAACTTCTTCATCCATTTCCTTCTTCTCTTCTTTACTTCTTTTGTGATCTTCCTTTTCATTCTCTTATCATTAGGAATTAATGTTAATTTTCCTTTAGAATGCTAAAGAACAAATCGTAGTCAGTTGTGTAACATTTGAGAAATCCAACAAGAGTGATATTTTCAAGACTCCACTCAATTTTTGTATTTCTGTCAGAAATGCCATGACTAGGAATATGAAGAATAAATAAAATGAATAAGAAGATTAATAAACACTTCTAGCCAAAATTACAACATATTAAGGAAACTTGTAGTACTAATGAATGAACAGATTAATTACAGCTCTTCATTCAGATTTCCACTTGTCCACTATCTTAATTTATAGAGCTGTACATATCTGAAAATTTTGAGAACAGGCTGAATTTCTTTCTAAGCTGTGTAGCTGTTTCTTCCCCAAAGCAGGAAACTAATCCTCATTGTGATAGTGAAGTCATTTTGCATAAAGGAAGTGTACACGATTTTGCCATAACTCTTTGCTCCCTTCACTTTTTCTGAATGTGTACTGGTTTCTAACTGTTACAATTAAACATTTCAACCATTTGTAGTCAGAACTCCAAATACTGTGATACCTGTTTGTCAGGTAGTTGATGCATTATCCATGATCCTGTTATGAAGATACTTTTGTAAGAGCTAAGAGAAAGCTGTAAATTTAATACAAAGAGTATGCCAAACTTCAGCCAAATATGTCCAGTATCCTTGTAAATATGGTGCACAAATCAATAACATTATTAAATTGATTTTACATTGATTGATCATTATCCATAATCAAAATTTACTTTCTCCACTAACAGTAGTTGCTGTGCAACCAACACAGACTTGAACTCTGATTAAATATCTTCAATGTCTGAGATTGGTGAACCAACACAAGAGTGTTCAAAGAAAGAGAAACTTCCCAAATGTAATTTCTCAGAGCACAACACTAAATATTAAAATCTTCTTTGAAATCACATAAAAGTATCACATAGAAAACTGACCACACCTCAGCTTCATAGCAAACAGTGGCTCAATATCATGCTGAATGCAACAGTCCATAACTTCCAGTTATTGCATATTGTTGAAACTTGGAGTGCAGCATTAGATTTTTTTTCATATGGAATGTGACAGTGAACAACAACATAGTTTTTTTCAAAGTTTTGAAATGTATTGCCATTTTCCAGTTTACATTTTTTTCTGTGAGGTAGATGAGTTTAATACAGTGGCATACCAGGAGATCATTTTACAAAATATCAGTTTATTAAATGCTTCCCATCATGTTTGCCACTGTTGAATGAATAATTTGTCTGTGTTCCAGGTTGGTATAGTGGGACAGACTGGTGCTGGGAAGTCTTCAATATTAACAGCATTATTCAGACTAGCACCTGTGGAAGGAATAATTCTAATAGATGGAATAGACACAGCAAAAATATCCCTACATAATCTACGAAGAAAGGTGTCAATAATTCCACAAGAGCCAGTTTTATTCTGTGGGACAATGCGTTACAATCTGGATCCCTTTGATGAATTTGAGGATGCACAGCTGTGGAGTGTCCTGGACGAAGTAAGTAAACATCCATATGGGAAGGAAAACTTTGGGAGAAATGGAAGTACTCCATATAAAATATACACTTTTTTACTGGGCTAGAAAAGAATTTGTTTTCTTCAGTCAAGAAGTTAGTCCCTGACTGTCATAATTACTCCCTACTACCTCAAAACTGATAAAAGTTGTGGTAATATTTGTGTCAACATAATTACATTTCGCCAAAAGATTCATATTATAAGTGTATTGAAGAAAAATGAAGCAATAATCATGTTGTAAACTACAGTTACTGTGAAAAGAATTGATTAATGCTAGGCTGGTAGAATACTGTAAGTTATCACAGTGATACTGAAGATGTGTTTTTTCTCTTTTGATTCAATATTAGGGTTAGTATGAAAAGTTTTGACAGAAACTAAATAAGTTGGGAGTAAAGATAACAACCCATTGGATAGTAGAGGTGTTGAATCATTGACAGACACATGAACAGGGCTGAAGACTTCTCTAGCCTTTGGACAAATCCTTTTTTGAGCTGGAGTACACATACATATGCACATATACACACATGTACCATTACATTGTGCCCATTAAATATACAGTGCTGCTGTTTGGGAGATAGGTTTAGGTGAGGGTTTGTGACATGTGGAGTAGGTGAGGGGAGAAAAGAGGCCAGGAATGGGAAGGAAGGTTGGAGAAGGGTGGTAGATGGCACTGAGGGAGGCAGTAGATGTACGAGATAGGAATGTGGGAGGGAGAGACAGCAGGAGCATGGGATAGGAATGTGACATGCAAGCATGGAAGGTGGTGACAGAACAAATGATGGGGTAAAGGGGCGACTGTGGGGTAGAAGGTGTGGGTGGAAGGGATTAGTGGAGATTGAGGCCAGGAGGATTATGGAGATAAAGAATGTACTAAAAGAGTAACTCCCATTTGTGTAATGCAGAAAAGCTGGTTCTGGTGGAAAGGATCCAGATGGTACAGGCCATGACACAGCTGCTGAAGTCAATCAAGCATGTTGTGCTCAGCAGCACCTGCCACCACTGGGTGGTCAAGTCTGCTCTTGGCCACAGGTTGGCAGCACCACTTATTCGAGTGGACAGGTAGTTAATCGTCATGCCCACCTAAAATGCTGTGCAGAAATTGCAGCAGACTTGGTCTACTACAGAGCTGCTTTTGCAGATTGTCCTGCCTCTTATGGGAAAGTATAAATCTGTGACAGGACTGGAATACAATGTGCTGGGTGGATGAACCAGACAGGTCTTACACCTGGGTCATCCACTGGGATATGACCTCAATGGCAAGGACTTGTGAGTGGGTATGGACCAGGATATTATGCAGGTGGAGAGGGCCATGGAATACCATTTTAGATGCAATGTCAAGGATTGTGGGTAGGGAATTCTTCATTTCCAGGTATTACGATGTATATTTGAAGCCCTGGCAAGAGGACATGGTCCAATTGCTACATTCCAGCCAGTTCTTGGGGATAGTGGAAAGATTAGACATGTGTGAGGATATGGCATAAGAAATCTGTTTGTGGACTATGTTTGAAGTATAGTGCCTGTCTGTGAAAGCCTTTGTCAGACCTTCAATTTAATGCACAAGGAAATTCTCATCACTGCAGATACACCATCCATAGGTGGCTTGGCTATACAGGAGTGACTCTTTGACGTGAAAGGGATGACAGCAGTCAGAATGCAGGTACTAAGGATGGTCATTAGGCTTGATATAATCAGAAGCTAGGCTGGAGCTGTTAAGAAGTAGATGTAAATGACCATAAAAGTGGGACATTGGTCTGATCAGGATGAGATGAAGTGAATAGGAGAGAAGTTGTTAAGTCTGTGGAGAAATGAGGATAGGATGTCTTGACTTGGAGCTCAATAATGAAGATATTATCAATGAACATGAACAAGACAAGGGGTTTGGGGTTTTGGGAGGCTAGGGACATTTCCTCTAGGTGGCTCATAAACAGACTGGCTTAGGATGGCACCATGTGGGTGCCTATCACCGTACCGCGGATCTGCTTATAGATCTTCCATTCAAAGGAGAAATAGTTATATGTGAGGATGTAGTTAGTTACATGTATCAGGAATGAGGTGATGAATCTGCAATCAGAAGGATATTGGAAGAGGTAGTGTTCAAGAGCAGCAAGGCAGTGGGCATTGGGGAAGTTAGTGTGTAGATAGAAAAGTGTCAAGTAAGGGTTCAGATTGAAATGGGGTGGGGACAGTCGAGAGTTGGTGAAGGATGTGGTTCAAATTTTTTGTATGAGAGGCTATGCTACAGACAGTTGGATGGAGACTTGATTATCCAATGGTGGAACATGCTGCTGGGCACAACATGCTTAATTTCAAAGGCTGTTTCACACCTCATGCTATCTGGATCCTTCCCTCCAGTGCCAGTTTTTCTGTACTGTATAGATGTAAGTTATCCATGCAATACATTCTTCATTCCTTTAATCACCATGATCTTGTCTCTGCTTTCCCTCTCTACCCACACTGTCTTCCCTTTCTTCTTTCCTGTCACCACTTCCCAATCCACTCCCCCACATCATCATGTGCTGCATGAACTCACTGTTTCTGATACTCATATGTCACATTCCTATCCTTCAGTTTTGTTTGCATGCCTTTCGTCTTTCCCTCTCCTTCCCTTTCCTGATGAGGCAACCGTTGGTTGCGAAAGCTAGAATTTTGTGTGTGTGTTTGTGTTTGTTTGTAAACAAAGATGATGTGACTTACCAAACGAAAGCACTGGCACGTCGATACACAAACAAACACAAACACACATACAAAATTCTAGCTTTCGCAACCAACGGTTGCCTCATCAGGAAAGAGGGAAGGAGAGGGAAAGACGAAAGGACTTGGGTTTTAAGGGAGAGGGTAAGGAGTCATTCCAATCCCGGGAGCGGAAAGACTTACCTTAGGGGGAAAAAAGGACGGGTGTGTGTGTGTGTGTGTCTATATATATATATATATATATATATATATATATATATATATATATATATATATATATATTTTTTTTTTTTTTTTTTTTTTTTTTTTCCATGGGATACCTCCTAACACGGACCTCCTACTGCCCAGCACAGTGCAGTAACTCGATGTGGCATAAACTCAACAAGTCCTTCATAGTCCCCTGCAGAAATATTGAGCCATCCTACCTTTATAGCCATCCATAATTGCAAAAGTGTTTCCAGTGTG
Source organism: Schistocerca piceifrons (assembly GCF_021461385.2). Classification (NCBI taxonomy): domain Eukaryota; kingdom Metazoa; phylum Arthropoda; class Insecta; order Orthoptera; family Acrididae; genus Schistocerca; species Schistocerca piceifrons. The sequence goes on along the minus strand of NC_060149.1, from coordinate 415,864,549 downwards.
GATTTTTGTCTCTCAGTTATGCGCCATAAATGTTCGATGAGATTCATGTCAGGTGATCTGGATGGGCAAATCATTTACTTGACTTGTCCAGAATGTTCTTCAAACCTTTTACAAACAACTGTGGCCTGGTGACGTGGTGCATTGACATCCATAAAAATTCCATCATTGTTTCGGAACATGAAGTACATGAATGGCTGCAAATGGTCTACAAGTAGCCAAACATAAGTATTTCCAGTCAATGATCGGTTTAGTTGAACCAGAAGACCCAGTCCATTCCACATAAACACAGCCCACACCCTTATGGAGCCACCCCAGCTTGCATAGTGCCTTTTTGACAACTTAGATCCATGGCTTTGAGGGATTTGCACCATCCAAACCCTACCATCAGCTCTTACCAACTGAAATCAGAACTCATCTCATCAGACCATTTTTTTCCAGTCATCTATGGTCCAATACATATAGTCACAAGACCAGGAGAGGTGCTGTAGGCAACGTCATGCTGTTAGCAAAGGCATTTGATTGGTCATTCTCTGCCATGGCCTGTTAACACCAGCTTTTACCACACTGTCCTAACAGATATGTTTGTTGTACATCCCACATTGAATTTTGCAGTTATTTCTTGCAGTGTTGGTTGTCTGTTAGTACTGACAACTGTACACAAATGCCGCTGCTCTCGGTCATTAGGTGGAGGTCAGCAGCCATTATGTTGTCCGTGGTGACAGATAATGCCTAAAACCTAGTAGTCTCAGCACACTCTTCATGCAGTGGATCTCAGAAATTGAATTCCCTAATTATTTCTGAAATAAAAGGTTCCATGGTTCTAGCTACAACTACCATTCCTCGTTCAAAGCCTGTTAATTCTCGTCGTCTGGTTAGAATCCCATCAGAAACCTTTCCACATGAATCACCTGAGTACAAATGTCTACCAATGCACTGCCTTTTTGTATCTCATGTACACAATACTGCTGCCTTCTGTAGATGTGCATTTCTCTACCCAATGACTTGTCACCTTAGTGTATGCATATATGTTCCATATCTCCTGCTGAACCACTGGACTGATTTCAACCAAACTTGATACACATATCACTTACTGTCTGGAAATCATCACTGTGGGAATAAGAAACAGCTTCTTATCAACGGGATGGGGATGAAAAAGCAGCATAACCCACAATGCATGAATATGTGTACTTCAGTCATACATTATTTGACGGTGAGAGAAATTAATGTCTTGCAACAAACTTTACAAATAATTTCATTCCTTTATGAAACTTTTTCTCGCTGGTGACCACCACAAAATGATGAAAGCAAAAAGTTTATTGCTTACTACATTTTGGTTTTGCATCTAGTGAAACTGCTGGATGAAGCATGAAGTTTTAATTTATTACTTCTTTACTACTAATTGTATTCATGACACATTTTTCAGGCAGTATTTCCATATGCAACTGAATGTGCCAGAAAACTGTCATTGTACAACACATAGTTCAGGAGAGATAATGTCATAGACACTTAGATGCATGAAAAATTGCGACATCCTGCAAGGTATTGACATTTATTACATTGTTGCTAGCAACTCTATTCACAATACATTTCGGAGACAATAGCAACATATGTCACTGAATGTATGTACAAACATATATCATTGTACAACACACAGTTCAGGAGATATGACATCATAAACATTGAGCCAGAGATGGACTGAGAGAGGGCAGAAGAGGAAAGGGCAGAGTAAGGATAGAGGAGGAGATGAACAGAGAGAAGGGGAGGAAGAAGGGGACAGAGAGTGGGGGTGGAGGAGCTGGACAGAGAGAGGGGGTGGAGGAAATGGCAGAGAGGGAGTGAAGGAGGAGATGGGCAGAGAGAAAGCAAAGGAGGAGATGGACTAATAGATGATTATGATAAATAAATACCATGCAAGACACTCAGCTGGTTGTCAATATTAAAACTGAAATCTACATGAATATACATTTATTTCTGTGAACACTTTCATACAGTTGGATAATTTCTACTTTTATATGAAGCTGCAAGAATTTATTACAAATGTAATATGAAATCTCTCAGAAAATCAGGCCTTTGAGAACTGCAATAGATGTAATTCTCTTAATTTCTTATCTACCAACAGCAGTATTATTGACAAAATAATTCATCGTATTTAGCATCCACACTATACTCACAAAATTTATCACGTGAAACAGAATCACTTATAAAAATTGAAATAAAACAAAAATAGAGCAAAAAAATGATGAGAGGTGTTAATAAAATACCATCACAACAATAATTATTTAGAAAAAGATAGCAAGTTATTAGAATAAATTTTGATTTTATTCATAGCTGTGTGGTATTTGGAACTTAAAATGTAGGCTCATCTACTCACTATGCAAAAGAAAACGAAAAAGAGAAAAAGAACAAAAAGAAAAAGAAAAAAGTGGTGGATTTTATTGTGAGAAGTTGATCCTAAATTTTAACTTTCATTTTGGAATAAATAACTGAGTTTAATATGTTGTAGCATAAAATATGACATTTCACATAAAAAACAACTATCTCTTTGACATTTCGAGATTGTTTGTGATGTTCATCTATTGCCAACATATATGTAATTAACTGTGCAGCTGACACAATGGCCATTTATAGAGTATCCAATGATCATCATTTAGAGTCACAATTTTTCAAATATTGTGAGGTACAGCAAGAGGCTGCTTCAGCTGAAGTACGCAAATTTTTATATTAATATGAGCACTCTTGTCAGTCCTAGCAGTAGTCAATCTATTCATACCATAACCAAGATGTGGACTGTGTCTGGAAGTTTACAATCAGAATCAGAAGTTTACTGTCTTATAACATACAAGTTAAACTATACTGAATTCTACTTTTAGTGTATTTTGATTCTGTACAGTCTAATAGTATGCCATTTGACACTATACACTACATGATAAATGAAACATCATTAAAAAATTTCTTTGTGGGTTTACATATTTCAGTTCCTTTTGCTGTTTCATGCTTGAATAACTATAGGCTACCAACTCAGCTATTGTTATCATTCAAGACTTTTTCTACTGAGTAAGAGCACTTTTGGGCTATCATGTTGTACAGTTTTCTCTTCAGTAAAGTACCCTTGATCTTATTTATATTTTTAACTTTTAATTTGTTACATATCTTCATTCCCATGTACTATGGAGTTTGGCAAAGAACCATAAGTAGCATGGAGTTCTCTTTATTCCTGGTATTGTACATATGCAGGAGATTATTTAATAAAAATAGATCAAGAGCATTGTGAGCAAAAAGAACTTTATTAACTTCTCATGGTTGGGATTCACAGTCATATAATATTTCTTGCTTGTACATCTGTGAAAACAGCCACATATCTACTATTTGTCTCAATAGCTGGAAGTATACTATGTTCATTGGGGCAACTTTGCTAAAGACAGTAACTGAAGACAAACTTATCTTATTGACACAGGTAAGAAAAGCAAACAGTCAGCTCTAAAAAGGAATAGGTGACACATGAACTTAATATACATACAGAGAATACAATCATAAAGAAGACAGTGTAAGAATAGCTGTGTGTGCAGAACATTCATCACAGCTGTTGTTTCCAACACATAAGAATCATAAGTTAAATATGAATAATAAGCCCCTTAACAGTGCAGTGACAATAACTATTCCATTCTGTTCTATTCTATTGTAACATTTGGTTCATCTCTGAAGGAAATGCTATTCATAGAACATTTCTGTTGTGTAAATCGATTCCTCAAAAAGCATTATGGTACTGCATAATAACCTATTCTGATTTTTTAATTGTATGTAATATACAAAATTCAGTCAAAATAATTTTAATGTTTGTGATATATTGTTATTTTAAAAATAAATCTTCATTATTTCTGCCTAAATTAATAAGTGATTGGCCTGTTTTCATATGTCCTTTCCACATTTTCAGGTGGAATTAAAAAGCAGTGTGCAGAGTCTAGAGGATCCTGTGACAGAAGGTGGAAGTAATTTCAGTGTTGGACAAAGACAGCTGATATGCTTAGCTCGAGCAATACTCAGGAACAACAAAATCATAGTGCTGGATGAAGCAACTGCTAATGTTGATCTTGAGTAAGAATGATGTTACTATACTCAGTGTGAAGGAAATCACACGAATTAAAAGTCTGTATCCCTATTTTTCTTGTATGAATGACTGAATGTCCTAACCTTTTTGGGTTATTCACAGTTGGCTTTCATAATAAAGCAGGATCATCTATCCCACTAGTAGTCATTATCTTCCCTATGGCTTAGGTTCTTCATGCCAATTTTTATATCTGTCAGCCAACTAGTTTGAGGTCTTCTTCTCCCTCTCATATTTGTAGCTATAGAAAGGAACTTCTTCATTTCATGGTCATCAGATAATCATGTTGGTGATGGATGACTTTAAAAAATACCTCATTTGTTACTTCTCCAACCCTAATTTTCTTTCCAGACCTCACTATCCTGGTCTTACATCCATTTTGCAGATTCTGCTTTACAGGCATTTACACATCTCACAGAAGCACTTAAGCGTACGCTACTTGTTCCAAGCACAGTTATGTTGGCTTCAGTTGATAGATCCTCTGATGTTACTGATCCTTGATACTTAAAAATTTGTTTTTAATTCATGGATCAGGCTTGATATCTGTGATTTTTGTAACATTGGGGCTGTAGTTGCACATCATGAACTTGGTTCATGTTGTTATGATATGCAAGTTTTATGTTTCAAGTGTCTTCCGCAATTCTTCAAGGTTCTCTTGAATTTCCTGCCTGTTATTAGATATAATGGGTACATTATCACTGTACAAAGGATTCCTTGGTGTAGGTTTCTGTATCTTTGTGGCTAGGTAATTCATTTCAATATCAAGCATGCGGGGTGCAGTCATCTGCATGCTCTGGCTCACCTCGACACCAATGACACCTGTCGCATGGGTTCTGAGGTGATCCTCAGTTCATACCTGTGGCTGGCAGAGGTAGTGAAGACTGCTGGTCTTGTGTGTGAGGTGCAAGCAGAGCTCACAATTTTCGGCATCATTCCCAGAGTTGATCAGTGTCCTTTGATTCGGAGCCTAGTGGAGGGACTGAACCACAGGCTTCATTGACTATGTGACAGTCATGGCTACAGATTTTTAGACCTGTGTTATTGTGTGGGGATTTGTAGGACTCACCTTGATAGGTCAGGAGTGCACTACACAAAAAGGAAGCAGCTAGACGGGTAGCAGAGTAGTTGTGGGGTGCACATGGGTTTTTTTTATGCTAAGCAGTAGTTTGTGGTGCTCTGATGAACCCTCGCCAGTCAGTATGCAGCAAGGGAAGTCAAACACCATTCAGAATAAAGACACTTCAACTGTCACAATTTTATTAGTAAACTGACAAAGTATTTATAATAAAATTACTGAATTTTCTGCCCTCCAGAAAAGTTCTCGAATGCAAATTATTCTTGGGACTGAGTGCTGGCTGAAACCTGAAGTGTAAAGCTCTGAGATATTTGGCGAGTCATGGAATGTATATTGAAAAGACAGAATAGAGGCCATAGGAAGGAGAGTGTTCATTGCATTTGATAAACATATTGTCTCTATTGAGGTCAAAGTTGAGTGTGACTGTTAAGTCATCTGGTTACATATAGCAGGCGTAAGTGAAACCAAATTAATTGTTGTATGTTTTTGCTGGCCACCCAATTCTGCTGTGACAGTTCTAGAGTCATTCAAAGAAAATCTATGGTCAATAGCGCATGATACCCTGATCATGCAGTACTAGTTGGAGGCATCTTTACCTTCTGAGTATAGACTGGGATGTTTATGGATTCATTGCAGGTGATACAGAAAGGCAGTCATGTGCAATACTGTCTAATTCATTTTCTGCAAATTGTTTTGAACAGCTAACTCAGCAGCCCACATACAGTGGAAGTATCTTAGACCTTGTAGCTTCAAAGAGGCCAGACCTTATCAACAATGTCAACATAGAAATGGGGATTAGGGATCAAGATTTCATTATAGAAACTATAATTACAAAAATTAATAAATCAGTCAAAAAAGCTAGGAGAGTGTTTCAGCTGGATAGAGCAGATAAGCAATTATTAACATCTCACTTAGACAATGAATTAACATCACTTAGTTCCAGTAAGATTTACGTAGAGAAATTATGGGCAGAGTTCAAGCAGATTGTAAATTGTGGTGTGGAGTGAGTGGATAAAGGGGCATAAAGACCCACCATGGATTAATCAAGAAATTTGGCAGATACGAGGAAGCAGAGGCTGTTGCATTCTCAGTTCAAAAGAGAATGCCTAAATGATGACAAGTGATAGTTAGTAAAGATTCATGCATCTGTGAAAAGATCTATGCACAAAGCATACAACAACTACCAACATCATGCCTTAGCAAAAGATGTGTCAGAGAATCTGAGAAAATGCTGGTCCTATGCAAAATCGCTAAGTGGTTCTAAGGCTTCCATTCAGTCCCTTGTTGATGAGTCTAGTGTGGCAGTTGAAGATAGCTAAACAAAAGCGAAAGTTTTAAATTTCATATTCAAGACATCTTTCAACCAGGGAAATCACAGAAACATACTGTCATTTGACCATCAGATGGACTCCTGTATGGATGACATAGTAATAAGCATCCCTAGCATAGAGAAACAACTGAAAGATTTGAAGGCAAATAAATCACCATGTCCAGATGGAATCCCAGTTTGGTTTTACAAAGAGTGCTCTACAACATTGGCCCTCTACCTGCTCTGCATGTATTGTGAATCTCTCACCCAGTGCAAAGACCTAAGTGACTGGAAAAAAACATAGGTATCTGCAGTATATAAGAAGGGTAAAAGAATGGACCGCAAAATTACAGACCAATATTCCTATCTTCTGTTTATTGCAGAATGTCAGTATGAATGTAATAAATTTTCTTGAGATAGAGAAGCTTTTATCCATGAATCAGCATGGTTTTAGAAAGCATTGCTCATGCGAAACTCAACTTGCCCTCTTCTCATAGGATCTACTGAGAACTAACAATGAAAGGCAACAGCCAGATTCCATATTTCTAGATTTCTGGAAAGCATTTGGCATGGTGCCCCATTGCAGGCTGTTAACGAAGGTTTATATGGAATAAGGTTTATATGGAATAAGGTTTATATGGAATAAGGTTTATATGGAATAAGCTCACACACATGTGAGTGGCTCAAAGACTTCTTAAGTAATAGATGTTGTTGTAGAGAACGAGTGTTCATCAAAGACAAGGGTATCACCAAGAGAGCCCCACAGTAGTGAGATAGGACCACTGTTGTTCTCTGTATATGTAAATGATTTGTTGGACAGGGTGGGCACCAATCTGCAGTAGCTTCCTAATGATGCTGTGGTGTACAGCACTGAGTGACTGTAGGAAAATACAAGATGACTTAGACAAAATTTTGAGTTGGTGTGATAAATGGCAGCTAGCTCTAAATGTGGAAAAATGTAAGTTAATGTGGATGACTATGAAGGACAAAACTGTAATGTTTGGATACAGCATTAGTAGTGTCCTCCTTGACACAGTCAAGTCTTTCAAATATCTGGGCATAACGTTGCAAAGTGACACGAAGTGGAACGAACATGTGGAACTGTAGTAGATAAGGCAAATAGTCAACTTCGGTTTATTGGGAGAATTTTAGGAAAGGAGACCACATATAGGACACTGGTGTGGCCTATTCTTGAGTACTGCTGGAGTGTTTGGGATTCATACCAGGTCATATTGAGGGAAGACATTGAGGCAATTCAGATGTGGGCAGCTAGTTTTGTTAGCAGTTCGTTGGAACAACACGTAAGTGTTATGGAGATGCCTCTGGAACTCAAATGGGAATCCCTGGAGGAAAGGCAATGTTCTTTTTGAGAAACACTGTTGAGAAAATGTAGAGAACCAACATTTGAAGTTGATTGCCAAACGATTCAGCTGCCACCAACATACATTGCGCTTAAGGACCATGAAGATAAATATGAGAAATTATCAGTCAAATAGAGGCCTATAGAACTTTGTCTGACAGCTTTATGGTGAATGTGGAAAATAGATTTGACCTGTTGCTTCAGTTAGAAGCTGGTGAGCCTCAAGCAGTTGCAGGTGTAGACAGGGCACAACAAACTTTCAGCAGCAGATTGAAAAGTAAGAATGTAGGGAAATCAGAAAAGAGAAAGAAAGTATTGTTGTTAGGTAGTTCCCATGGAAGAGGTGTTGGCCAACTCTTGCAGGATGAACTAGGATCAGAATACCAGGTCACCAATTTTTTTAAACCTAGTGCTGGTCTGGAGCAGGTGACAGAGGATTTAGGATCACTTTGCAAAGATTTCACTAAGGAAGACACCGTGGTTATAGTGGGTGGGGCAGGTAACAGTATTGACAGAAATCCTGGGTACAGTATAGAGTGTGACCTGGCGAAGATTGCATCAGCATCGAAGCATACTAGTGTTGAGTTTGTATCTGTTCTTGGGCGCCATGACCGACCTCATTTGAACTCTTCTGTCAAGAGAGTTAATTTGGAGCTGGAACGGCTGCTCATGTCGGGTGCGGGGTCACACATTGGTGTGGTTCATGTTGATTCTCTCAGTAGGTGGGATTATACTAGGCATGGCCTTCACCTCAACAGGAAGGGGAAGGGTAAATTGGCTGGGGAAATAGCAGGAAAGTTAAAGGGGGGAGGCACTGTCATGAGTGGTAAAATACCAGTGGTTATAGGATTCAGAAAAGACCCTTTTTTAGGGTAGGGAGGACAGAAAGAAAGCAAATTTTAAGAGAGGTTAGAACTGAGACAAACCTTCAGTTTGAAAAAGAAATCAAAAAACATAATTCCAGCTTATTACATCAGCATAAACAGCCATTGGTTAAGAATTTTCAACTGTCAGCAGATATTTTAACTCCACCCAATTTTAACTCAGACAATGTGAAATGTCAGCTATCTTTATTGCATCAAAATATTCGAGGACTGAGAAATAAAATTAATGAATTAACTATATGCATAGATGAATTAGAGTCTTCAAACCCAGCTGACATAATCTGCCTCTCTGAACATCATGTGACCACTGGTATAGAACTTTTAAGTGTTACAGGGTTTAGGTTAGCATCTCACTTTTGTAGATCAGAAATGGAGAAAGGAGGAGTTGCCACATTCATCAGGAACTGTCATAAATTTAAGAACATAGACATTCATAAATTTTGCCTAGAACAGCATATGGAAGCATGTGCAACAGAATTAGATTTTCACAAAAAATCTTTCATAATATTAAGTGTATATCGAGCACCTGCAGGTAACTTTAATCTGTTTGTAAACCACCTTGAAGCTGTACTGGCCCATTTAATAACCAAAAACAAAGAAATAGTGGTTGCTGGTGATTTCAATGTAGATTTCCTTAAAGACTCTCCGAATAAGAACTTATTTGAGTTAGTAACACTATCATTCAACTTAATTCCCACAGTAAAGTTCCCCACTAGGATAGCCACTTCCTCACAAACAGCCATTGATAATATCTTTATAGAAAAGTCCAATGAACAAAATTATATTACAAAACCAATAGCCAATGGCCTCTCAGACCATGACATGCAGTTTCTTCTGTTAAATGTTAATACTGAACAGGATATAAAATCTGTTAAATCTGAGCTCAAGAGGGTAATCAGTAAGCCAAAAATTGATTATTTTAGGACACTCCTCAGAGACATTCACTGGACTGATGTTTACAGTGCTCATGGCATGAATGAAAAATATAACATTTTTGCTAATAAAGTGCTTACCTTATTTGAACACTGCTTTCCCCCAAAACTTACCAAGGTTAGAGGAAAATCTACAAAGAAGCCATGGATTACTCGAGGAATAAGGGTATCTTGTAAAACAAAAAGAAAACTGTATCTGTCAATCCGAAACATTTCCAATGTTGATGCTATAGCACATTATAAGAAATACTGCAAAATATTAAAGACTGTAATATGGATGTCAAAGCAAATATATTACAAGGAAAAGATAGTCATATCAGATAACAAAATAAAGACAATATGGGATATAGTGAAGGAGGAGACCGGTAGGACCAGACATGAAGAGGAACAAATAGCATTAAGAGTAAATGATACATTGGTGACAGATGTGTATAGTGCTGCAGAACTTTTTAACAAACATTTTATAACTGTTACTGAAAAGATGGGGTTGTCAGGTTCGGTAGATGCTGCTATGGATTACCTTAGACCAGACATTTCAACTAATTTCCATAATATGAATTTGACCCTCACTACCCCAACAGAAATAATGTCCATCATAAAATCTTTAAAATCAAAAACATCTAGTGGGTATGATGAAATATCAACAAAGTTAATTAAAGAATGTGATTCTGAGCTAAGTAACATATTAAGCTATCTGTGTAACCAGTCGTTTATCAGTGGAATATTTCCTGAATGGCTGAAATATGCTGAAGTTAAGCCACTGTTTAAGAAGGGAGATAAAGAAATAGCATCAAATTTCCGTCCAATTTCACTGTTACCAGCATTCTCAAAAATTTTCGAAAAAGTAATGTACCGTCGTCTTTATAACGATCTTATCTCAAATAACATACTGTCAAAGTCACAGTTTGGATTTCTAAAAGGTTCTGATATTGAGAAGGCTATCTTCACTTACAGTGAAAATGTGCTTAATTCATTAGACAAAAAATTGCAGGCAACTGGTATATTTTGTGATCTATCAAAGGCATTTGACTGTGTAAATCACAATATCCTTTCAAGTAAACTAGAATATTATAGTGTAACAGGAAATGCTGCAAAATGGTTCAAATCTTATATCTCTGGCAGGAAACAAAGGGTGTTATTAGGAAAGAGCTTGATACATGTCTATCAGGCATCATCCAACTGGGAACTAATTACATGTGGGGTCCCACAAGGTTCCATTTTGGGGCCCTTACTTTTTCTTGTGTATATCAATGACCTTTCATCAGTAACATTACCAGATGCCAAGTTTGTTTTGTTTGCCGATGATACAAACATTGCAATAAATAGCAAATCAAGTGTAGTCTTAGAAAGATCAGCCAATAAAATATTTGTGGACATTAATCACTGGTTCCTAGCCAATTCTTTGTCACTAAACTTTGAAAAAACACACTACATGCAGTTCAGAACTTGTAAGGGGTGTCCCAAGAGTATATGTCTAACATGTGATGACAAGAAGATAGAAGAAGTGGACAGTGTTAAATTCTTGGGATTACAGCTTGATAATAAATTCAATTGGGAGGAGCACACCACAGAACTGCTGAAGCGTCTTAACAAATCTCTGTTTGCAATGCGAATTTTGTCAGACGTAGGGGATATAAAAATGAAAAAGCTGGCATACTATGCTTACTTTCATTCCATAATGTCATATGGGATTATTTTTTGGGGTAATTCATCAAGCCAAGCTAAAGTTTTCCGGGCACAAAAACGTGCAGTAAGAATTATATGTGGTGTGAACTCAAGAACATCCTGCAGAAGCCTGTTTAGGGAACTAGGGATACTAACTACAGCTTCCCAGTATATTTATTCCTTAATGAAATTTGTCATTAAAAATATATCACTTTTTCAAACCAACAGCTCAATTCATGGAATCAATACTAGAAATAAGAATAATCTTCACAAGAATTTAAAGTCACTTAGTCTTATACAAAAAGGTGTGCATTATTCAGGAACACACATTTTCAATAACTTGCCAGCAGCCATAAAAAGCTTAACAACCAATGAAATTCAGTTTAAGAGAAGCCTAAAGGATTTATTGGTGGCCAACTCCTTCTACTCCATTGATGAATTTCTTAGTAAAACCAACTGATTTGTATATAAGTACAACATAACTTCTGCACAATTTCAGTGCAGTAATGTGTTCACTGAAAATTTGTGTGTGTGTGTGTGTGTGTGTGTGTGTAAGTATAATCTAACTTCTGCACCATTTCAGTGCAGTAATGTGTTCATTGTAAATAAGTATTACAGTAGTTGTATTACATGTTTATTACCTTATAAATAAATAAAAAACGTTTTTTATTTTAAATTCAGTGCATTAGTATTTGTAAAATGACTCTTAGTGTTCATTAAAAATGACGATCATTCCACTTGGGACCTGTGGAATGGTACATTAGCTTATTTGTTTTAGTTGTAAATATTTGTCATGTATTGTTGTTTTTCTGACATGTTCCACATCCAGGAGGACCTCCTCACTACGGATCAATTGGAATGAAAGTAAATCTAATCTAATCTAATCTAATAGATAGTTGTTTTTCCCTTGCTCTATTTGTGAGAGGAGCAGGAAAGGAAATGACAAGTAGTGGCATAGGGTTCCCTCTGCCATGTACTGTACAGTGGCTTACAGAGTATCTATGTAGATGTATATGTAGAAACAATAGGGACTTGGATGCTTCTCTAATGGACACCTAAATTAACATCAAAGCTTTTTCATACACGTGCAGGACTTTTGACACAAGTTTGGACATGGTTTTACATGTCCATGATAAGTTGTGTTTAGTACCTGGAGACATATTATTCACATAGAGCTTGCCATTGTATTGTTTGTGGTACTAGTTCAAAACCTTTTCTTGGTATACAAAAACCAACCAAAGATTTTGCATGTTTTCTTGAGATTTTTAGGTCACTAGCCTCTCTCTCTCTCTCTCTCTCTCTCTCTCTCTCTCTCTCTCTCTCTCTCACACACACACACACACACACACACACACACACACACACACAGTAGTGCCCCAGCTTCATATGGGCAGTACTGAGCATCTTCTTTCCTTCACACAAATATCTGAAAATATCATGCTGACCATGCTGCACTGAACACATTTTGCTCCTTGTCAGTACATCAGTTGAAGCAGGTTGACTGGGGCCATACTGTGCCAAGCAGAGCAGAGTCCTACACATCACTAAATGGCAATGCCATCATTTTAACAGTGGTGATGTTCATCATAGTTCAACCAATTTACACAAAATATTTATAAATTGTATACCTTACTCATGAGTCAGTAGTTCCAGAGATTAGCTTCAGCATAGAGACAGAACCACAACAAAAGCTGAAGTCATCTGTTGTGGTTTTGTCTATGTGTTGAAGCTAATCTATATACATAGTCTCTATTCATGGGTGTATTAATTATAGAGATAACAGCATCAACTTTGCTTTTTCAAATGGTAATTTCCGCTGCTCATATTATATCTCTAAAAAGATACAACTTCAATGGCATTTCAGTCTTCTGAATCAGATTCATAGTTGTGGAGTCATTGAAATATTTAGAACTTAGAGTTTACCTGTTTTGAACAGGAAAACAATTGCTGTCTTATGGATAAGTTTACATTATCATGCAGAACTATCACATCAGGCTGGGGCACTCCAGATAGGTGCAGCTAAGAGTGTAGTGGAGAAAAGTTTCATCTAAAACTGGTACTAATCATACGTGGCTACATGTGTTCAGACCAACATACCATTCAAAAGGCAAAGGACATGGCATATAAGGATGATTGGCCAATTAACTTCAGTAACAGTTATGATTTTTATTAATTGATGAAAAGCCTTTCCAGCTGCTAATAAGAACTTTATTAAGTCCAAAATCAGTTTTGGCCTCCATATCAGGCCATTTTCAGAGCCACATGAAAATGGCCTGATATGGAGGCTGAACCCAGTCATGGATGTATTTAAGATCTTATTAGCAACTGGAGTGGCTTTTAAGTATAATATGTAAAAGTGTTGAACTGAGAAACAATCACTGAGAAGTATCCTGCCAATCATAAAGGTTACTGCTAGTTTTCTTGTTGGCTATAGCTATTTAGTGTCTTTATTTGAGACACAGTTTTATAGAAATAAGACTGTTTTGAATGGACAATAAGGGAATCTCTAACACTGTTTTAATAGTGATTTCTATAGATAATTAAAGTGTGATCTGGAATGTACACACAGTGAGAATATAAAAATACAACACCCTGTGTTGCAGTCAGTGGCGCCTCATGAGAATACATTCTGAGAATTCACAAATTTTTAGATGCAGATAAATTCGAGAGTGTGAAATTAATAACATCTGCTGTATAACAGTTATGCTTATCAACAAATTTATACAAGTACAGGCACTGCCTATAATTATAACAATAATGAAATTAATAATAATAATAGTAATAACAGTGGTAATAAGATGCATAACTTATCTGACAAAAGAAAGAATTTTTTTGTGGAATTTTGTTGTTTTGTAAATAATTAATTGCAGTTCAGGGCAATTAGAGAATAATGTGTAAACTTTCGCAACTCTCCATTTCACATTTTTGTGTAAGTGGGAGTTTTCATGCTTTTCCATTTTTTTGGACAAATGTACAAAACCTCTAAGAGATGTACTAGTTCACAAATTTACTTCTGGACTGAATATCAGATATCCTTACGCTGCACCCACACCACAACTTGTGCTAATTGTACACTTCATAGTTAAATGTTTGCTTGTAGTCATTTTTATTCGATTTCATCACTCTCTCAATCAAAGCATCTGTTCTCAGAGGCCATAGTTTTTTTGTGGCTAACTTTTGCCAGTAATTTACTTTTCTCTTTCCAGAATGAGATTTTCACTCTGCAGTGGAGTGTGCACTGAAATGAAATTTCCTGGCAGATTAAAGCTGCGTGCTGGACTGAGACTTGAACTCAGAACCTTCACCTATTGTGGGCAACTGCTCTACCAACTGAGCTACCCAAGCACAACTCATGATCCATTCTCACAGCTTTAGCATTTAAAATGAATTCAATGTAGTTCATGTTTACACTGCACACAAAAGCCAATTCCCACACAGTAAACAACTAACTCCAAACACAAAGTGCCATTTGTGGAAATGATTAAACTTAAGTAGTAATGTCTACCAACAAAGGTCACTTGACTAGAATACAAATAGGGCACTGAGATCCATAAGGGCGTCAAGTAAGCCGCCATCAATCCCAAATTTAAGTGAATATCAGAGAAAATAGTGATACAGCTTTTTGTGAATTTTCATATATGCGATGTTGGCATATAGCACAGATAAACCTGACTCACCATAAGATTAAACAGCTTTCAGAAGCATGAATAAGTGCTACAGTCTCACAATTGATGGTGATATGCTTTAAGCCCTTACAGTTCTGGATTACTGTA
Source organism: Schistocerca piceifrons (assembly GCF_021461385.2). Taxonomy (NCBI): domain Eukaryota; kingdom Metazoa; phylum Arthropoda; class Insecta; order Orthoptera; family Acrididae; genus Schistocerca; species Schistocerca piceifrons. Next base: position 415,849,449 of record NC_060149.1, on the reverse strand, counting down.
TGATGGAATTCATAACTTAATCATTCAGAAACCCACAAAACAGGTTTACTGTGAGTACAACTTTAACGAATATGGATGTCCAATCTAATTTTATTACAGTATATAGTGAGTGAATTAGCATATCTGAGGAGTGTGCTATCATCTAGCAGGATTTATGCCAAGTGAACGGGGATCAAAGTCTGCTGCAGTGTGCTACCACCTGGTGGCACTAACGTAAAATCCTAGTTGAGCAGCAAGGACTAGCAGTGCACATCATAAATCTTGCATGTTGTTTATCAATTCCATATGTATTTGGCCCATAAGGCAATTACATCATGCAAGTTGTGCATGAGCAAAAGCTCCTTAAAATGTGCACAACAGAAGGTGTGCTCAGGACCCTGTTGCCAAGTTTCACAGAGGCTAGAGGAGCAGTAGCATGGTAGATTTAAGTGCCGTATCTTTCAAATTGCAACATCTATGTTACATTCGACAGAATTCAAAGAAAAATAACCACTAAATCTGCAAAGTGTTGGAAGTTATGGTGTTTACTCGCTCATGTGCTTTTACACAGCAGCTGCTACTGGTAGCAGTCACATTTTGCTCTAACTACAAAAGCATTTAGTGACACATATTGAGTTGTGGCACAACACGATGTGGTGTGGCATGACTCAAGCAATGATGTGTGGGCAGTGTGGACTACTGGCACGTGGCACACACATCGAAGCAACACAGACCCAGTGGCAGCTACTGGCAGCAACAGTGGTGCAGCATGGTATAGCCTCCTGGCATTGAACTCTGACCCTCAGCAACAGTGTCAGTGGGTCAGGCAGCATGCTGGGTGGCAGCAGGCAGCCACCAGGGCAGTAGGTGGGCCACAGCTGCTTGTCATCGGTGAGTTGGTATAGGCCCACAAAGTGTGGCACATGTGGCTACAGCATGTGGGCTGTGTGGCGGCAAACAGCATTCCCCATGGCACAGACAGTTTGCCCGGTGGACCAGGCAGGCAGCGCGGCTAACAAGCTAACAGCCATGCAGTGACAAATGGGCAACATCTGTGGGCAGCACTCAGATGACAGGATGATGCCTCTGGGTGGCGACATACCATGATGGCCCTAGACAGCACAACCTAGTGCTTGACAAGGCTGTGGAAGCAGCACAGGCTCAACAAGATTTGCATTTCATGTGTGTGTGACAGCTTGGTGTTGGAGTCCCAAACAGTGATGTTGCACAGTGACAGGAAGGTTTCAGGCAGTGCCAAATCATTATGACAGTTAAATGGGGCAGGCTAATGTTGTGGCTCTGTGAACTTGTGGCTGTGCTGCCTGGTGGGTGGACAGGCAGTGAGCTGGACTCTGCACCAGGTGTGTTCCAATGTGCCAAATCAGAGTACCCCAGACAACATGGCAAGGCACAGCTGCTGCTCCCTGCCCATCTGGATTAACGATGGCAGCTCTTTATAACTTGCCACACTGTCTTGAATGTGAACCAAACTTTTGTGGTCCCTCTTCAGACTGAATGGTGGGTAACTCAAACTTCTGACATCAAATATGCAAGCATAAAAGAAAAGGGAAGTGTCAGAAGGGAGGTGACTTGAAATTAAAGTGTTAAATTAGTTGGAACTTTAGTGTCTTCTGAAATTATGGTGGACAGAATGTCTCACCTTGGCTGTGAGTGAAGGCCAACTCTCAGTCTAGTTGTGATATGAATAATATAAAAGGAAGGGGGCGAGTGAGAGGAGGCAGTTCACATTCATGTGACTAGTGGCTGGTACCAGTAAATGGGGCCAGGGACAGACTGTGGGAGGCTGACTAAAAGCCAAAGTGTCTATGCTGCAACCTGCCCTGCAAGATGCTCCAGCATCTACAAATTTGACTCATCTCCCATGTCACCTATTGGTCGTCTGGATAGAGCATGTAGCTAGTTTTGTCAGCAAGCAGAAATGGTGGCATGATGTTAAATTATTGACTGGCATGATACTGATGCTTACATTTTGCACTAGACACATGTACTACTGTGAGAGCTCACATTGTGGAAATGTTTCAAAGGTATAGCTGGTACCTTTGAAATAAATGTCTTTTAAGAGGTTCCCTAAAACAATCCCAACTGGCTGACATCCTGTACAATTTATTTGTTTTCTTTTTTTACAGATGCACAGTTAATATTGTATCTGTCATTACTTTTGTTTGTTTTTCTGATGCTGAACAGTGACAGAGGCAAGTCTATGAATGCTATTCACTACGAAAGTTCAGTGTCACTATCTTGGCCATAGGATTACCCCATAAGGTCAGTCAGCCTGTACTATCATCAATTGTTCTTGATAATGCTCTCTATGATTGTGTTGTTGCTGACAAGACACTGTCCATAAGGAAAGTGTAAGGAGATAACTGATTAGCTTCAGTGTCGCAACATTGAAGTAAGTGATGATCTTAAAAAGTTGGAGCTTATAGAACTAATACTTCTTCATAAACCACAGTTCCCTGGATATGAAATTGACAAGCTACCAAAACATATGGGCATAAAGTCATTAGTCTGTCACCTAATCACTGCCATTTCAACCCAACAGAACTGGTGTGGTCCCAAACTGAAGGTCACATTGTCAGCAATAATTTTAAAAACTGCAGTCAAACCACTGGATAATGAAGCTGTTAGGAAAGTTGTCTCTGAAGTCTGGAAGAAATTCTTCAGTCATATATCATGAATCATGGAAAATTAATGGATGAATGACGCTATTTCAAAAAATTCAGTGCATGATATAATCATTTTGTTACATAGCAACAATGACAGTGACAGCTCAGACAGCTGGGACAGGGAAGAGAGTAATGTCGCTAGAGTTTTTCTATTGCCATCACATAAAAGATGTACCGGTGGATTCAGCTGAATGTCTGGAGTGTGCAGTTTAAGTATCTGGATGGCCTGATTATATTATTGTAATGACATGATTATTTTGAATATCAGCCAGCTACACAGCCCTTTAAATGGTTTTTATTTTATAAATCACTCACAATGAGCCCATTTTGGCATACTGCCATCATCAGGTGCTCTTGTATGTAATATTGTTGCTGCCATGTCCTGTCTTTTTGTAGAACTATTAGTTTCTCCTCAGATGTATGCTGGAGACATCTATCTGACTTTAGTTAATTTTTATGTATGCTATTTTTCTCTTGACAGTTTGGATGACAGTGGATCAGTGATATTACATGTCATCCAAGCTGCCAAGAGAAAAACAGCATACACAAAAACCGACTAAAGTTAGATATACACTCCTGGAAATTGAAATAAGAACACCGTGAATTCATTGTCCCAGGAAGGGGAAACTTTATTGACACATTCCTGGGGTCAGATACATCACATGATCACACTGACAGAACCACAGGCACATAGACACAGGCAACAGAGCATGCACAATGTCGGCACTAGTACAGTGTATATCCACCTTTCGCAGCAATGCAGGCTCCTATTCTCCCATGGAGACGATCGTAGAGATGCTGGATGTAGTCCTGTGGAACGGCTTGCCATGCCATTTCCACCTGGCGCCTCAGTTGGACCAGCGTTCGTGCTGGACGTGCAGACCGCGTGAGACGACGCTTCATCCAGTCCCAAACATGCTCAATGGGGGACAGATCCGGAGATCTTGCTGGCCAGGGTAGTTGACTTACACCTTCTAGAGCACGTTGGGTGGCACGGGATACATGCGGACGTGCATTGTCCTGTTGGAACAGCAAGTTCCCTTGCCGGTCTAGGAATGGTAGAACGATGGGTTCGATGACGGTTTGGATGTACCGTGCACTATTCAGTGTCCCCTCGACGATCACCAGTGGTGTACGGCCAGTGTAGGAGATCACTCCCCACACCATGATGCCGGGTGTTGGCCCTGTGTGCCTCGGTCGTATGCAGTCCTGATTATGGCGCTCACCTGCACGGCGCCAAACACGCATACGACCATCATTGGCACCAAGGCAGAAGCGACTCTCATCGCTGAAGACGACACATCTCCATTCGTCCCTCCATTCACGCCTGTCGCGACACCACTGGAGGCGGGCTGCACGATGTTGGGGCGTGAGCGGAAGACGGCCTAACGGTGTGCGGGACCGTAGCCCAGCTTCATGGAGACGACTGCGAATGGTCCTCGCCGATACCCCAGGAGCAACAGTGTCCCTAATTTGCTGGGAAGTGGCGGTGCGGTCCCCTACGGCACTGCGTAGGATCCTACGGTCTTGGCGTGCATCCGTGCGTCGCTGCGGTCCGGTCCCAGGTCGACGGGCACATGCACCTTCCGCCGACCACTGGCGACAACATCGATGTACTGTGGAGACCTCACGCCCCACGTGTTGAGCAATTCGGCGGTACGTCCACCCAGCCTCCCGCATGCCCATTATACGCCCTCGCTCAAAGTCTGTCAACTGCACATACGGTTCACGTCCACGCTGTCGCGGCATGCTACCAGTGATAAAGACTGCGATGGAGCTCCGTATGCCACGGCAAACTGGCTGACACTGACAGCGGCGGTGCACAAATGCTGCGCAGCTAGCGCCATTCGACGGCCAACACCGCGGTTCCTGGTGTGTCCGCTGTGCCGTGCATGTGATCATTGCTTGTACAGCCCTCTCGCAGTGTCCGGAGCAAGTATGGTGGATCTGACACACCGATGTCAATGTGTTCTTTTTTCCATTTCCAGGAGTGTATGTCTCCAGCATACATCTAAGGAGAAACTCATAATTCTACAAAAAGACAGTTCATGGAAGCAATGCTATTACGTGCACGAGCACCTGATCATGGCAGTATGCCAAAATGTGCTCATTGTGAGTGATTTATAAAATGAAAATCATTTAAAGAGTAGTGTAGCTGGCTGATATTCATAATAATCATGTCATTAGAAGACATGTTTTGCACTGCAGGCATCAAGGAACAAAAGTTATAATACTGTAAGTTTTGAGTAGTAACAGGTAGGGGCTATTATCTGCAACTAAGGTTGCATGAAGGTCATCCCAGGATTCAGTCTTTATTACACAAAATAAATCTCACTCACTTTTTGCACTATAATTATTGCAAAACTGAGGTAGTGTCTTTTATATTGTTAATCATCTTTCTTCCAAACCAAAAATATAAGTTTCTTAACAATGATTAACAAACACAATCTGTTTTTTATGTTAAGTATAACTATAATGCCTTGTCAGAAAACATGGTAACAGGTTAATTATAAACCTAATGAAGCCAAACAGTCGATAGCTAAGTATTTGTCACACAAGCACAGCATGATGAGTGATATTTGATTCAAATTATCTTGTATTAGAGGTTTCTGGCAGAAGTATCATTTTGAGTAGATGGAAATACAATTTACTAATTAAGATTTTGTTTCCATCATTTATTCATTCAGTAATAAAAATGTTTACTGCATGTCAAAAACTCAGTAGCATTGCCAAGAAATGTCTTTTATTAAACTATCCTTATATTGTCTTAATAATTTTCTGCAGTAAATAAAACAAAAATGTAAACTTAGTGCAGCTCTCCCAAAACACACTGGTGCCAGTTCCATCTTTGTACATTGAATAATTTGTGAGCTTCGGCAGTTTGAATGAAATGTAAAATATGCATGTGTTTCATGTGTGATTTGGCAACTCTCCTCCAAACCCCTATGTGCTTCTGTCAAAGTGTGTATCCTAAAGTAATTTTCAACAGGCAATAGTTGTTATTGCATCAAGGAATAAAGTTTACAAAGAGATCTCATTTATCAATGACTACTCATATAGTAAAGACATCTTACATAGACAGCAGCAGTTAAGGTCTTCACTCCTGCATATCAGACTTCATCAATGCAGACAATTCTATTTGAAGACATAATTCAGTACTTGACTAAAAGAAGGGATCGCTTGGTAGGACATATTCTGAGGCATCAAGGGATCACCAATTTAGTATTGGAGGGCAGCGTGGAGGGTAAAAATCATAGAGGGAGACCAAGAGATGAATATACTAAACAGATTCAGAAGGATGTAGGTTGCAGTAGGTACTGGGGGATGAAGAAGCTTGCACAGGATAGAGTAGCATGGAGGGCTGCATCAAACCAGTCTCTGGACTGAAGACCACAACAACAATACAATAACATGTATAACAATATTTGTTGCAAATGTAGGTGCTGACAATATGTTGAATATTACATTCTTTTTAGTACCAGTAACTCAAATACAAAATCTGTTTACCCTTAATTTATTATAAACTTCCATTATCATCTAAGAACATTAACTAGAGTACAGGAAAGTAATCCTGAAAAATAACAGAAACAAATATATAGCCTATTCAATAAAAATTTTCTGGGTTTGTGACAGCATTGTTAATATATACATTGGCAATGCGGTCACAAACCCAGAAAATTTTTATTGAATGTGACAGTGACTGTAGGAGCCTATGTTTATAAATGTGTAACACATTTAAGTTTCTTGACCTTTATTTTTTAAATTCCTTGAATGTTGCAGGACAGATGCACTGATCCAAAAAACCATGAGAAGAAAGTTTGACAGCTGCACTGTTCTAATTATAGCTCACAGACTTCACACAGTGATAGATGCAGATAGAATACTAGTCATGGATGCAGGAAGACTTATGGTGAGTGTCATATGTATCATTCATACTTGTTTTGTGGATAGATTTATGCTTAGAATTAAACAAATGCAACTACTGTAATTATATATTTAGTTAATAAAATACATATTAAATCTGGTAATATAAATTCTTTGGAGTTCTGGAGACATTTAGGCTTTAGTTTAAGGAATTCAAATTTAGGAATTGTGGAAGTTTTCTATCATGTTGTGAATTGGAAGAACTGTGAACAGATATTTTGATTGTGGTGTTACTTTATTTCACTACATTATCCACAGGATATATATATATATATATATATATATATATATATATATATATATATATATATATATATATATATATATATATAGTAACTGGTCAAGATATGATAAGATAATTACTGCTATTATATCTTCACATACATACCCAAATGTCAGTTACTTACGTCTGCACTTCAGTATTCCTTCTTTAGTTGCACATTTGCACATCAACGCACTTGTGAAGTATCTTTTGTGCTTCATATTTCTTTTCTCGATACAAAAACTATTCTTGTTTAAGATAATTTTCAGCACTAATACCAAGCCTGCTCAGCTAGCAGCATGGTGTAACGTTCTGCATCCCACGTGGGAAGGTGAGCTGGTCCCTGGTACAAATCTGCCCGGCAGATAAGTGCTGAGGTCCGGTGTGCCAGCCAGTCTGTGGATGGTTTTTAAGGTGGTTTTCCATCTGCCTCGGTGAATGTGGGCTGGTTCCTCTTATTCCACCTCAGCTACACTATGTTGGCGATTGATGTACAACACTGTCTCCACATACGCATACACCATAATGACTCTACTATGCAAACATTTGGGACTGCTGTAACCTGTTGTGGGCTTGTGAACCACTCAGGGCTATGACGGAGATGAAGCCTGTCTGTCATTTCTAGGTCCGCGGTTCAATACACACAAAATACACAAACTAATACCAAGCAAAGTGGTACATACTGGACTGGTTCTAATCCATGTCCAGCCATCCAGATTAAGGCTTTCTGTGATTTCCCAAAACCACACCAGGCAAATGCTCCTATTATTTCTTTGAAAGGGTACTGTCAATTTCTATAGTCACACTTGAAGCAGTCTGAGCTTGTGCTTTGTTGCTAATGACCTTGATGTTGATCAGACATTAAATCCCAGTCTTCCTTCCTTTCTGCCTTCAGTACCAATAGTAACACTAAATTTTCAGTCTTTGTAACAGTTTTTTGCCACTCTAATTTAGCAGTGAGAGAGCCTATTTTTAGATTATTTGAAATTGCTGTGTTGTTTCTTTCTTCTTGCATTATGTACATGGACATTTTTACTGTCCACAAGGAACATATAATATTTTACTCTTTCCAAGATATGTGATGCAGAAATACAAGAAAATGAGAATTAATAAATCAAAAGTCTTGAAACTTAGCCCTGTAGTTGTGCATGACTCATTGCTGTGCACTGAGAGAAATGACTCTGTCATGTTGCTTGTATAATTCTTTAGTATCCCCACCAGTGGAATTCGAGATCGATGCAGGTGATCCGGCATGTGTATCACAGTGGAATAGTGCAGAATGCTGCAAAGGAGGGTGTGCGCAAGATGATGCATAGATGGAGTCCCTGACATAGGTGTTTATCTGCTGAACTGGTTGTTCTTACATGAGAATCAACTACTTAGAACCTGGCCCCCACCTTGTGCTGTGCTCTGTTTCCTGTGTGCTTAGTTACTCAATTAATCATGCTGATTGCATTTTATTTGTTCTGTGACCCTCTCTGGGCACTGTTAGGACTTTCTGCTCCCCCATGGATTATTCACACATCAAGTTTTGTTCCCTGTTACTGGGTTCAGCTCCCTGGGCTTGTAGTCAAGTGACTGTCAGCTAGAATAGTAATGTTTCTTCCTAAGAATGATGGTATCATGGAGTTTTCATGCCTGTGCAGATACAAAAGTGGCGATGAGGATGGGACTATGCATGCAATACTTTTCTTTTTCACAGTGTTAATTTGTGGCCACCATGGGCCCAGCATTTTTGTAATATTGGCAGAAACAGTTGCACCTACAGGAGAAGCATCAAGTGCTGCAATAGGAGCTTCTCAAAAGGAAGCAGAATTGCTGTGTATAGAGGTCACTGTGGCAGCAAGCCAGGTGTTTGCAGAGACGCCTTCTTCCCAGCTGCCCCAATGCTGTTCACCGGCTTCTATGAATCTTCAGAAAGATAAGAGCATTACCTGTGTCATTTCTTGCTGCACTGCCAAGTGAGGCATGCCGCTGATCCAGTTGACAGGGCTGCCTTCTTATTGGCCAGCAGTGTAGGGTTGTATGAAATTGTGCAGAATTCCAAGCCCTGTACTGAGACTTTGAGGAACTTTGTCAGCTGTTCACACAGTACTTTGGTTTTCAAACCAATATGATGGTGCCATGGCTACAGTTTAACCAGTACTACAAGCACCCCACAAGCAACCTGCAAGGTCTATCACTCAAGTGTCAGTTCTAGTGTCCCCAGTGTGCTACCCCATATACAGGTTGGGGCATTGGTGTTGTCCTACCCTTCTTTAGCCAAAGTTTCTAAGCTCCACTTATTATAAGAATGTGGAAAGACAACTTACATTGCTAGTAATTAATTCACCATTACCATAAAATATTCTTGGGTTGCAGTGTTTTCCTGTTTATGGTTTCCAGATAATTGACAAAGTACATTCAGTCACTCAAGCGGTCTTTCTGCTCTGCTCCCTGCTTTGCTTCCTTTATGCAAGGTAAACGACTAATCCTGGCTGCTGATGTGTCCTGATATGGTATTGGCACAGTTCTGATGCATTGGAACCCAGATGGAACTAAGTGGCCCGTTATTTACACATCAAACACACTTTCTGCAGCACAACATAACTATTCACAGGTGGAAAAAGATTGCCTGGCTGTCATTTTCAACATAAAAAAATTTCATATTTTTTTTATCGAGCAAAGTTCCTACTCATTACTGACCACAGTCCCCTGGTTTCCTTATTCAGTCCTTGCTCTAAGCTACAGAGGAAGGCCCTCTTTTTCAGTACTTTTCATTATATCATTTTTTGCTGGTCCACCACCCATCACACTATTGTAGATGGTCTATCGTGGTTGCCAGTAGGACCTGATGCAGAGTTTGATCAATAGGAGGCTCTAGTTTTCACATTGTACAGTACCTTGCAGCAGACATTGCTGGATTTTCCTTTGACATCACAGAAGGTTGTGGTGACCACAGCCACCCACTTATTTTTCTGGAAAATTGTTTCAGCAGTCCAGAGGGGGTGGCCTGTGTGCAGTCTTTCAGGAACAGATTCAGTGTAGTGCACATTTTTTCTTCTGTCAGGTGAGGTTGACATTGTCCAGGGCATCCTCGTGCTGGCCAAAAATGAGGAGAACAGTCAAGTGGTCATTCCTCTTGTATTGCACCTTTACATACTCCAGTTAGTGCATGCATTCCGCTGGAGTATGTCCCATATGAAGGTTTTGATGTGGCATCACATACACTCCTAGTGATCGATTGTAATACTGAACATAATGGGTGAGGAGATGTGATCTGTGCAGAGAACCAGGCTGTGCTGATGATGCATTGGTTTTCCTTTGAGCAGTTCTGGAGCACCTTTGTGACAGGTTTCATATTTACTTTGTGGGCCCTTTTTTGGGAAGCATACTACTGTTGGAGCTTGATGCATTCTCAGGTTTCCTGTATGGGCCAAAATGTCATCCACACTGTCAACTGCAACTATTTGTGCATTGTTGGTCATTTTTGCTGTCTAGGGTTCTCCCTGAACCCTCACCCTGACAACAGTTGGCAATTCATGTCATGAGAATTTGCAGATTTTTGCACTCAAAATGTTATCCAGTGTCTGACTACTTCCCCATTTGGCCCAGCTTCCTACTCATGCTGGTAGACTAACCATTGTATTTCCATCTACTCAAAATGATACCTCTGCCAGAAACCTCTAATACAAAATAATTTGAATCAAATATCACTCATCATGCTGTGCTTGTGTGACAAATACTTAGCTGTCGACTGTTTGTCAATCTTCTGCTCTCTGGGAGATGCAGCTGCATCAGTGTTGTCTCCTTCAGTAGTCAATCTACCACCAGGAAACCTTGCGAGCTCTCCGGTTTTCCACTAGAGGTCACAGCATGAAACATGTCAATTTTCACCCATATATGGCCTTTTCAGGGGGTGAGGGATTTAATATACTCACAAGCAGATACTGAGATGGATACAGATGAGCTGGCATGGGTATTGAAGCATAAGAACGCACAGCGCTGTCTCAGAAGGCATGCATGATGCGATGCATGGGCAGAGCCGCTGACCCAGGTGGACCCAAGTGTTTACGTCCTGGTGGCAATAGGCCTAGCCCAGCAGAGGGACATAAACTACTTCAGACTTGGCCTTTGCCATGCTGTTTTCCAGGCAGTTCAAACAGTGCAACCATTGGTTGATATTGTCAGGTGTTCTTATGATGCCAGTTTGCATTCCTTTGTGAAAAGTCATTTGAAATTTCACCATACAGCAATGGCTGCATTCAGGTGATATTATCTTAATATACTGTGTTTACAAAAGGCATTTTGCAGTGTACTTTGACTCCAACAGCATTTTCCATTCTAACACCATTTGTTGATTAACACTTACCACAGTGAAAGGAGATGGCATACATCTGGATGGTTCAATCATTTCTTAAACGCTATAGCTGTTTCCATCATTTCTCTTGAGTTCCATAACCCAACATTTTTTATCACACTCCAAGTATGAATGGCTACACACGGGAATGTAATTTTGATCTTCTTCAGGCTTTTAATTTGACTGAGAGTTACATAATGAATGAAGCTGAAGACTGCAAAATTTAATTTTTATTTTGACCACTAGCAGAAGCACAATTTATACAAAGCTATTCCAGGTCCTCATGAAGGGCATGAGTGGTGAAGTGAAAAAGGAATGACCTCACATCATTTGCACCATTTTCTGCAATGCATTCAGGATAAACACACACACACACACAAAACAAAACAAAAAAACAAAAAAAAAACAAAAAAATGCGTCAAGCAAGAACTGTCATCACTTAGAGTAAACATCAGTGGTTACTATATTTGACACAGATACATTTCTTTGCAAAGTTTATGCAGGTATCCACGTTCTTTTGCCTTTCTTTACCTCCAGTTTATTGAGGGGAGAAATTTCATCAGAATTCTGTTTCTCTGCCCTCTCATAGCCAGATGAGTCACCATTGAGCTGCTCGCTTCTTTCCCCTGAAAAACTGACTTACCTTGTTCTTTCCCCCTACAGCAAAACTTAGAATGCTAATATCTCTGGGCTCATTTGTTCTTTTTTTAAGTTTTAGCCTCTCAACAGATACATATGGTCAGTCTGAAACAACCTGTAGCAACAACTCAGTTTTGAAGTAAAAAAAAAAAAAATACTTACACTTACCTGGTTTTCCCCCTGACACCTCATATGTTGCAGATCTCTTTAGTTTCTTACTGAGTGAGATTTGCCTTTTTCACAGGCATTTACAATTTATTTAAATTTTCATATGGAATTTGGCTTTCATTTTCCTTAATTTTTGTGTTTTTGATAAATAAGCGAAACAAACAACTTCTAGTAAAAGTCCTTAATTAATATCATATTTCATCAGTCTAATTTCTTACTTACATATATTTCAGTTATATCATATGTCTCCCCACCATTGTTATTTGCTCTCATACAGTTTCATGCAACAAGTACTATATTTTTATTATGTGAATTTGCCCATCTAGTTCTGTGCTTTTCTATGTTGACATAATGAGGGTAGGCTTTTTGAGAAATGCGGTTTAGTAGTTTATAATTCACCCTTGGCACATTTTTGAAACTTCTTTCAGTTTCTTATGTTCTTCCTCATTTCCTTTATGCAGACTGTCACAACCACAAACAGCTTTAGTCTGACCTAAAAATAAGTCAGCCACTAATTATGAATAGACCTACTTGTTCACAGTTCTTTTTCTCATTTGTGAACTGTAAATATCTTTGTGATTAGTGCTTTCATAACTTTTATTAACAATTTTTTCAGTGTAAATCTCTCAGTGCTCAAATGTGATTAGCATGTTTTGGTTTCAGAACCTGTGATTCACCTCAATAAATGTTATGGTTGCATTCCACTAACACAGATACTATCAGTTTGAACAAATTCTGATATAGTTTTCTTGTGTTTTATTGTACTAACACCTGTTCAGATATTTATGTAGTGCTTATCCTTTAACAAGTCAGTTTTAAAATTTTCAACTGTAATCATGTCATTCTTCTCATTTTCCTTACAAATCTGTTAATTTTTTAGGAGAATCTTGGGGCCATTAGTGGTTGAATAATTGAACTGAGTACCAGAAAAGAAACATAAGTTCTTTCAAAATACATTGAATTGCATTCAAAATTACTTATATGTGAAGAAGGTTAAACCTTTTTGATAGGACAAAGCATAAGGAAAGATGAAAATGTGTATTGATAAATTATACAGTTAGTATGTGAGCATGAAAAGTGAATGGATAACATTGAGTGGCTAAAATGAATAGAACACTATATCCGTTAAACATGTTTGTGTTTGAGGAATGAAGTATCAACATAAATATAACAAAAAGTAGAATTTCAAATACAATCAGTAAAATGCAATGATATGTGACTGGGAGATAACATAAATAAGAAGCATGTTAAATGCAGTTTATGTATTATCTATTTTTAGAAGCACACCTTATGTGCTTAACTGTTCATCTACATGTGTGTATGCACATCAGGATTAAATCTTGCAAGAACCCTTCAACAACCCAAATACTGAATGCCCTATAAAACAACATCTACTGATGAACTCTTAATTTTGTCGGCTGAGACATTTAGTAAATAAATGTTGAAAAAACAAACAACAGTAATATACCACATTTAATTTTATATATTTATCTATCATGGTCTATGGGACAATGCAGTACAAAGCTATTTGATTGTGGTATGAGTCAGTCAGTTCTTTACAAAATGCTAATTAGAAGATTTGTTAATAAGAGAATTAAGGAAATAATAAGCCATGGAAAAATGTGAGAGGGTATATGAATAAATCATACATCACAGAGAAAAGTTCTCAACTAGTGTGCAGTATTCTTGTACATAACAGAAGGTGTGTGCTGCAAAGAAACCTCCCAACCTGGATTTTTTTCTCAGTTCTATTGGAAGTCTATTGAAACTGAAACTGCTGCATAGTGCACACCTTTCTGTATGATGCTTAAGAAAGTTTTATCCAATTCACTGTTCCTATGTGCCAAGCAGATGAACCAAGACAAAGACACATACTTATTCTCTAGAAAATCATGGTGCTATGAATGACTTACATGAATCATTTTGAGGACAATGGCTAACAGAAAAGCATACCAGGAATTACTGAATAATTTAAGGAGATTGTGGGACCATGACATAAGGATAGCATACCTTCTAAAACTGAGTTAACACCTGTCCCCAGACCAGTCATCATACTGCATTATACTAACATGGGAGCATCTGTAAGATCAATGTGTTGCCATTTTCAGTTCAAATCACTGAGTATATTTTAGCTCATCTTCTACACACTACAACAGTCACCACCTTCCTGCAACTCTTCCTGAATGTAATGATAGTTATCTTGACAGAAGTCTTCAGCATATACTGTGAATAATGTCACAGAAGTGACATTACTTACAGTATAAGTTATACATCTCGTGAATAGCAAAGGATTGATGAAACAGCATGTCAGTGTTTCATGCATTAATCTTCAAGGCATGAAATAATGAATAAATATCAATATAGCATAGGATTTTTTCTGCCAGGCATTATGGACAAAATATCATGTAAATTGCTATTAATGAGCTTACAACAGATAGGAAACATTTGTTTTCAGACAAACAATTAAATGTTTCTTGCAGGCACCAATGAATAATACTGTACTTAAAAGAGCCCCTTATTGTTTGACACACCCTGAATGTAGTATCCTTCTAAGTTTTGTTTGATCTAGCAAATATTTTAGTAGGAATAGCCCTAAAATCAAATTAACAGAAGGCAAACACACCAATGAAGAATACGTAAAAACCAAATTTGTTTATAAAATTTGGATAGCTACATATGAGTGAATGAATAGTATTTTCATCAATTTAGACTGCATTATAAAGTGAAAATTACTTAAAAGAACATTATGGTAGTATCTCAGTTTTGAAAGATATCATATTATCTGGATATTCTCTCTTCATTTGTTGAAGAGAAACTGTGGTGGGCCAAATCAGTTGGTATGGCACTCCTAAACAGAGTATCTGATGGTTCAAATATTTTTTGATGGAAATTTCTTCTATAGCACATGACACACTCATAAAAAGCTGCATTTTCGAGTCAAAAGTTGACAAAGGACAAGACAAAATGTTTAGAGTAGAAGATGAATCTGGACACCGTATTGGAATCGTTTGTTTGAAATCTTCCTTATATTCACAGTTTTGTTAGTAATTAATTCATTTATTCTCATGAAACCAGAATACTCTCTTGTATAAAAAAAAATCGTATATTATTATACTTTGTGAATTTCTGTTAACTTGTCCATAAAACAGCTTGATATCAGTGGGTGAAAAAAATATGAAACTGTTGACATTTTTGCAGGGTTATTATCTTTATTGTTCTGATTTACCATGGCTGTTAAAATGCAACTTACAATTTCTAAAATGTATTTGCAGGAATTTGACCACCCCCACATTTTGCTGCAAAACAAAAGTGGCTTCCTGCACAAACTGGTCCAAGAAACTGGCAAGAATATGGCAGAACAGCTACAGACTGCAGCTGAGCAGGTATTGTATAGCTCATTAATTGCAAAATTCTGAAATTTTTATCTAATGTTATCTATTTATAACTTGGAAGTTCATGAACATGTGTCACACAAACCTTCATATATCATAACCATCATGTTTCACAAATTGTTAGAATAAGAAGATATTTGATGAAGTTGTTGAACAATAATGAAGTACACTTTAGGTACGATGCAAATTGCAGGACGTTTCTTAACTATTGTAACGAATGTCAAGGGTTCAAGCAAAGAAAGACAACATGTCCTTATAAGCAAATGTTTTGGAAAGCAGTGTTATTAAGTTATATGCTATAGCATTACAAGATATAGAGCAGTGACATAACATCAGTTGCTGACAGTGTCAGTAATGGCATGCATGTGTGGCAACACCTCAGTATGGACTAGCAAAGGCACTCTAAGGGATTATACCATAATCATTTTGATTAAATGCTGTTCCATATCACTGCTGCTAACTAGTGTAGCACACATTCCACTCTTTCCATGTGTGCCTTCAATGTAAAGTCCAGTAGATTAACGTCAAGACACCTGACAGGCCAATGTCTAGTCCATCATCTTCAATAAAATGTGTTCCAAAAAGCAGAATACATCCAAACTGAAATTTGTTGCAGCTACATCATCCATGAAACGCATGGCACATTGGACTGGTAGACAAATTTTATGACTCTCTCTTTTATAGTGACAGTTAATTTATTACTCTTGCACAAATACTCTTCAACGTAAAACAGAGGTCAAGTAAATTCACAATAAAATAAATACCTGTTCTGAGTCACAAGAAAATTTAAGGGTTTATACTGCTAATTCACTATTTACACAAGTTAATTGGATGCAAGCCAGTCGATATGCAGCAAGGGAAGTTAGACGGCATTCAGAATAAAAATACTTTGACTGTCAAAATACTATTAGTAAACTGTTGAAGTATTCATAGTAAAGTTTCCAAATATACTGCCCTTTAGGAAAGTTCACACACTCAAATTATTCTTGGGGTTGAAACCTGAGGTGGAAAGCTCTGAGATATTTTGCAAGTCATGGAGTGTATATTGTGAAGACAGATTAGAGGCCATAGGAGGGGGAGTGTTTGTTGCAGTTGACAAAAATATTGTCTCTATTGAGCTCAAATTTGAGTGTTACAGAGATGTTCTCTGGTCGCATATAACAGGTGTAGGTGAAAATGAGTTAATTGTTGGATGTATTTACTGGCCACCCAATTCTGCTATGACAGTTCTAGAGTCATTCAATGAAAGTCTATGGTCAGTAGTGAGTAAATACCCAGATCATGCAATATTAGCTGGAGGTGACTTTAATTTACCGAGTTTAGACTGAGATATCTATGTATTCATTGTAGGGGGTACAGACAGACAGTCATGTGAAATACTTTTGAACACATTTCCTGAAAACTGTATTCAGCAGCTAACTCAGCAGCCCACATGCAATGGAAATATATTAGACCTTGTAGTTACAAATAGGCTGGACCTTATTGACAATGTCAGTATAGAAAAGGGAATTAGTGGTCATGATGTCATTGTAGCAACTACAAGATTTGAAAGCAAATGAATCACCAGGTCCAGATGGAATCCCAGTTTGGTTTCACAAAGATTACTCTACAGCATTGGCCCCTTACCTAGCCTGCATTTATCATGAATCTCTCACCAATCGCAAAGCTCCAAGTGGCTGAAAAAGGCACAGGTATCTGCAGTATAGAAGAAGGGCAAGAGAATGGACTGCAAAATTACAAACCAATATTCCTAACTTCTGTTTTCTGTAGAATCCTTGAACATATTCTCAGTTTAAGTAACTCATTGTAAAGCGGTGGTCCAACTTAAAATGGTTGGACCAAAGAAAGAACCATATCCATAGACTGCTCAGGGAGGTAGCACGGCATAAGGTTGCTTTTTGGACCCATCTATTTAACTTGGTGCATTGCTTCATAGCAAGTTACTTATTTTTAGTGCTTTGGCAGTGAATGATGGAACTTGTCTATACCTAGATTTCCTGTATACTAGAATGATTTAAAAGCTAATATCACCTGATGATGCATTTTAAGAATGTGACACCAGTTATGACCTTTCAGTAAAACATTTTAACAACCTGAAAGGATAACTTTTTATTTAACATGTGATTATGTTGAGAGTCAATCACTACTATTTGCACCAAGTGTTGATCCTCCACAGGCCTTTTTGAATTCTGCTAAAATTTTCCGGCATTGCAACTTCTATGTATGCATCAACATCATTCATGGAAAGCCTCTGGAACTTCTGACATTCTCTACTATGTGATTTATATATATTGTTAAAAGTAATGCAGCTATAACACTGTCTTGTGGTATGTCCAAAGTCACTTTTACATCTGAAGACTTCTGCCTGTTGAGAATGAAATGCTGTGTACTATTTGCTAGAAACTTTCAAATCAATCACACAGTTAGTCTGATATTCCGTATGGTCATATTTTGTTCATTTGTGGAAGTACAGAACTGTATTGAATGCCTTATGGAAGTCAAGGAACACTGCATCTACCTGAACAACAGTATGTACTGATTTCTGGGTGTTGTGGATGAGCAGAGTGAGCTGGATTTCATATGATCATTGTTTTCAGAACCCATGTTAATTCCTCCAGAGGAGATTTTTGATCTCCAGAAATGTCATAGTAGCTGAGCATAAAACATGTTTCAGAATTCTACAATAGAATGACATCAGAGATATAGACCTACAGTTTTGTGCATCTGTTGGATGACTCTCCTTGAAACAGAAATGAATTGCACTTTCTTTTTCAATCATCAGGAACACTTTGCTCCTCCAGAGAACTATGGTACACTGCTGCTACAAGAGTTTAAAGTTCTTTTCATATTATATGTAGACTTGTATTGGCATCTCATCAGATCCAGTGGTCTTTCTTCTATTGAGCGATTTCATTTGCCTTGTATCACTTATTTCAATATTAGCCATTTTGTCATTTTGCAATGATTTTAAGGAGGTACCATAGTGCTAGTCACACAAGGAGATCAAATTAGGATTGTAGATTATCACCTTCTGTCATGCTTAACTTAAGTAAGTTTATGGTGCTGACATGTCCAACTGTTGCTTCATCAGTGAAGGAAACATGACACAAATGTAAATAGATAACTGCTATGTGAAGGAATCACCAGCAGAATTCAGTAAGTAGTGAAAATCCAATTCCCTAAGGCCCTGTACATTTGCAGATGGCGTGGATACAAGGTAAAGTCATGTAAAATATGGCAAGTAGGAACATGAATTATACACATTTAATGACTCATTTATTGTCCACTTGTTGTAACTGAGGCTTTTGGTAATTGTTTGTGGGTGGTGGAATTGATCACCATCCACATAGATGAACAATACTGAGCCTATTTCATATATGAAACAATCCACTGCTGTAAATGTCATTACAATGATTGCTGTCTGCAGGATAGATGGGGGGGGGAGGGGATGCGCAGTTAGGCAGCCTCATATCCACTATCATTTGCACAGCCATACATTTTCAACATGTCTTGGAGTACATTAAATTCAGATTTCATTCTGTAGACCCAAAAATGAGATGATTCTCGTGGGTGTGAAACATGTCAGAAAGTATAAAATAAAAGACATAGAGCATTTGAATATACTACTCCCTTCCTCAATAATTTGTCAGGGGACTGTCAAGTGAATACATTATAGTAAACTGAAACAGCTAATATTTACAAGATTAGTACACTGTCAGAATGAAACATAATTATGCACCTTTAATAAATTTATCATACACAAAATACGTAATGTTGACTGTTGTGACCCAGGCCCACTGAATGGGAGGCAAGCATGTTACCACTCAGCTAAGCAGGTGGACACACTTTTAAGAAATTTATCATACACAAAATACCTAGTCATGAGGGTTGTGACCAAGTATTGTTAAATCTGAAATCTAACAGACTTTTTACTTAAGCTGGTGTAACAGCCCTGTTAAGATATTCATCTATAGAGTAGAAGGAGTTGCCTGTCAAAAAGACTTTCATACTCTGTTGAAGCCGTGCTTTATCTGAAACCACGTTTTTAACTCTAGACCACTGGTTGAATTCTCATGCAATTATTCTTGCTTTACTCCTCAGCAAGGATCCATCACTTATGTATTTATTCCTCAAAACAGTCCTACAATCAATTTTTCTTTCATTTGTTGGCCTATCTACAATGCCCTATGTATCATTGCCCAGCAGTGACTTTATTTCATTACACACAGCCTCAGACCACTCTCGGTGATCTTGACAGTTGCAGTTGCAGTAAAATTAATATCATGAATTGAAATATTTGATGAATCGACACCTAGCACAGACTGTCAAGTGCGTGTGAAGCTTGACGAATTACTATCTTCATCATATGATAAGTCATTGTCAGAACTAAATTCTTGGCCTGTAGTGGTTGGAAGATAGTCTTCTTCAAATACATGGGATGTTTCATTGTCTGACAATGGCTCTGATTCAATGTTTATATTATTGTTGAAATCTATAGTTGCTTCCTCTTTGGTGATGATCTGATTCACCTTCACATAAGCCCATGTAAGTTTGTTTGGGCTTAAAACTGTCATAATCAAGGAAGTTCACATCTCTTGACATGTGAATCTTGGGATCTCTTGTTACTCTCAGATGACAGACTTTTGAAAAGTCAAAATAGCTTACAAAAATCCCTTCTTTGCCTTTAGGATTGAACTTTCCCTTGGTTGGTGATTTAGCCAGGATGAGAACCATTTGACCAGATGTATGAAGATGAGATATATCAGACCAGACTGATGGTGGTAGTTGTGACTCAAAACACATGCAATGAATTACTTCATCCGATGAAGGTTCTTTCATTGACAACACCATACTGCTGCAATGTGTATGTAACTATGTCACTGTATTCCTCCTGTAGTGGGTAGGAGTGGTATCCATTCTTTCATTGCAATACTCCTTACTTTTGGCTGACTGAAAGGGTTTAATTTTATTAAAAGTCTAATTTGTTTGAGTTCTCAATTGGTGAGGGGAGTGGATGTGATGTTTCCCATAAGATACATAACACATCTAGTGACATTGACATGATTGAATCTCAAACCTGTCACTTACTCATTTTGTGGCATTTTCATTATATGTCATGGGTTGAAGTAGCATAATTAAGCATGCCGGGTTTGCATATCACATTTTGTAATGCTTGGCTAAGCAAAGACCTATACCTTTGGATCATTTTCTTGTAAATAAAACAAGTTACCAACTCTATTTGAAGTCAGTTTGATTTTACAATTAGTGTCTTGCATAACTGTATGAGTTCTCTCAGATGACACTGGTGGTTGTTGTCTGCAACCTTTGCCAGTGAAATGAGGTTAGTTCCAAGTTCTGGCATGTACAAAGTATTTTTCAGCATTAATTTCCACACTTTTAAGCTTACAAATTAAATTTTTTGTCTAATAAAAAAATGTCACTTTTGCCAATCACATAAATTGGTCCCTTTACCTGTCTGGATGTGGTTTGACAATACAGGTACAACATGTAATTACAAAGCAACTTTATTTATAGCTGACTATATGGAGAATAATTCAGAACTACTAACAATTGACTTGACATTCATGCATATGGTGACTTCTATGGACACCAAAGATATTACATGATGGAAAAGTTTGAATCTCAATAGAATGCATAGCAAGATCTTTCCAGTAAGATTAATAATAACCCTAAATAGTTTTAGATGCATGAAAGATTAATCAACAGATATTATCTATTGAGATGCTCAACATCATAAATGCACTGTACTGGAATATGATAAAATGAAGCCTGAAGTACTAAATTATGTCTTCCAAAATTTTTGTAAATAAGATCAAAACAAAGTTTCTGTTACATACACCACATTGTATAAAAATAACTTACTTATGAATATCCACAGAATTAAAAACATAGCTCAGTGTAATCAATTTGTTGTACAGTTATGAAGCATATTTTGTGTTCAGGTATAATGGTATGACTTACTGGAAACAAAAAATCTAATCCATAGGAATCAATAGGTATTGTAGAAGCATTAGTCTCATGAAACTCAGCTTGCTATTAATTTTCATCAAATC
Source organism: Schistocerca piceifrons (assembly GCF_021461385.2). Lineage (NCBI taxonomy): Eukaryota > Metazoa > Arthropoda > Insecta > Orthoptera > Acrididae > Schistocerca > Schistocerca piceifrons. The sequence continues at coordinate 415,827,985 of NC_060149.1, read as the reverse complement.
TGGAAGATTGTAGATTCATACATTTCCATATCATTGTCCAGTAAATAAAATTAGTTCTTACAGAAACCAGAACTCAACAGATTTTTCTTAAAGGGGAGACATCAGCATATAGTATCTGGTGTACCTTAAGGGACTGTGTTTGGACTAATACCATTAACAATATATGAAGAGTGGAAACTGAAAACGTCTCAAGTTCTAAATCTTGCATGTATCAGGAGAAGCAAAAAACCATATATCTCACTCTTTGTACCATACATAACTTATTTATATAAAAAAATCAAAAAGGTATTCTGATATCACAATTATACTGCTACCTCATCTCAAATAATGAGACAAATTAGAAACCAAATAATTTGTTAAGAACATTCTAAGTGCTATATCAAGAAACCGACTGGTTCCAAGTGCCAATACAAAAGTTTTTGTTTCAGGTTCCTTTAATACAGAGGCACTACATTTTATTTACAATAACACACATACAGAAATACATTGGTAGTATTTTAAGTAATAGAACTGTATTTAACAAAAAACATTTCTCATTTTCTTTAAATTTATTACACAAGAATAACCAAATTAAATTCAGTAAATAAATCTGTTAGTATTGGCCTCTGTTTTGCACACAACATTCTTTGGATCAGATGTTGCACAGTTTACTGTGAAACTGAAAAACATGACTGGCCTTTCAGATGAAGTATGTCATGGTAAACAACTGCCATGGTCTTTCCTCTATTGAATGCACTGACGTGATTCCATTCTTTTGTTTCAGAGCAAGAATTTTTAGTAGCTATTTGAGATAGATGGTCATGAGACACATACTGCATTTGGTCAACAACTACAAAAGATCTGTCACAGCTTGAAAAACTGCACCCACTCAGCAAAAACTTGTGTATTATCTGTTCATACCATACCAGACAAAATTGAGAGACCTTGGAGCACAGAGCTTCAAACTCCAGAGGGAAGCACTGCTTGGCACATACATCCTGCACTGTCTACTAATGCATGTTAGTAATTTTCCTTGAGGCAAATGCTGGAATGGTCCCTTTGAAAGGGCACGACCAATTTCCTTCTTTCCTTCTTCATCCATGAAAAAATCTGAGCCAGTACTCATCCCTGATGACCTCGTTGTCAGTGGGGCAGTAAACCCTAATCTTCCTTTCCTCTAACACAAGCTACATTGAGCATACAGAAAGACCCTATATCTTTGACTAAAGGTATGGTGATTAGTGACTAGAATCAGCTACTAGCATCATGTGTCTGGGATTACCCATTTGGAGTGATTTATGGTGATTTATGGCAGAGGGTACCATGTACCACTACTAGTCATTTCCTTTCACACATTTTCTTTACATATCACAGATTTATTTCAAACTGCATGGTGCAGTCATCTTCACAACAGATCTCTGAGAGCCAGTCAGAAAATAATTAGAATATGCACAGAGGCATTTAAACAATCATTATCCCTGCACTCTACACCTGAATGGAACAAGAAAAACTCCAATAACTATTGCAATGGGATGTACCCTCCGCAAAACATTTCACAGTGGTTTGTGGAGTATAGGTGTAGCTGTAATGCTACCTATTTTTGTCCTTCACTAAGTTTGTAATGCAAAAGCTATGAATTTGGCACACTTTGGAAAACATTCTCCAGGCCACCCTAGTAACAGTGTCCTATATCAGCAGATGGCTGCACTGTGTAAATTTAGGAAAATGGCCAGCACTGACATACATATAAGACAGCGTTGTGTGATTAAATACCTTAGTGTAGAAGTTCAAATGCCCATTCACATTAATGAAAGGCTGACGAAAGGGTGTGGAGGTCTTATAGCATTATTAGTTTGTTGCTTCATAGAAGCTGAAAGGCAAATACATTTCACTAACCCGAATGCTAAATAGACGGTCAGTGACTGCAATGATCTCACAAAACACCCAGCATGTTTACCATATTAGTTATGATTACTGCTGGGTAACAACAAATTGAATTGTCACCAGTTACCTTATTGGTAAAGGTAGAGTTAGTGCCATTGTTGAAAAACTAGGCTATTACAAGATTTTTGCACACTGGTTACAGAAAATGTTGACCAACCAGAATAAAGAGGCAAGGAAAACAACTGCATCCAATATCTTGCAGTGTTTCAATTCTGTCCACTCAATGAAGCCTGTTGGAGGAGGTCGGGGGGGGGGGGGGGGGGGGAGGTTATCATTTTGAAGATGCAGAAACATTGAAAAATTTTGTACACCAGTGGCCGAGGAAACACGAACACAATTTTTACTGGAAAGGTGTACATGTTCTTGTTTCAAGTTGGAAAAAAATTGAACAAAGGTGGTTGTTATATTGAGAAGCGACTAATTAATTGTGAATATTGTAGCTGTTATCTTATGAATATGGCATACAGTTTTCTTGTAAAGCAAAAATTAAAGAATGGAGGATGCACTATTTTCTGACTGCCCCTCATGTCCCCATAGTACATATGTTGCAGAAGAGTTACATGGTACCACATTTTGAATGACACCTGTACCTCATTGTTGATGCATTATAAAACATACTTTTATAGGAATACTTTGTGTAGTTTATCATCCAACTATTCTCCCCTTGTATTTATTACAAATGCCTTCAAACAACTGGTATAATAACAGCAGTATCAGAAAAGAAAGTTCCATTAAGAAATCTGATTTATGGTTTTGGTGCCCCAATGAAGACTGCAAAATTCTTTCCTCTCCTCCTCATTTAATTGTTATTAATCAGATTACCTTTTTTATCAGGAAGTGAAGATGTTTGGCTTACCTATGTGTTGCTTTCTGTAATATCACTTTTCTGTTAGTTTTGACACTGATTTAAGCAATTAATTTGTGTGTTTTTATTTTATTTGAACATTGATATACTGAAAATTAAGGAAATAAAAATATTTATTTCAGGCTTTCAGCAAAAAGTCATCAGTGAATTTAAGCAGTATTACATATTAGTGGTGGTATGATTACTGCTACAGGACTGCAACTCCATGACTTCCATGGAATCAGACATGATAAGTCTGAATTTCACTGCTTTCTGATACTGTGTTACTGATTACTACACAGTTGTCAAAACTATTACCCAAAGAGAATACGCTACACTGGCAGACATTATCCCTGTGTTAATAATAAAATAATGCTCTATGTGTAGCTTTATTAGGCTTTATTTAAATTTGGTAACTTCCAAGAAGACAGCTTTGTATCTATGTTGTGTTAGTTACTGACAGAACTTTAATATCTAATAAAACACATAATGTTCCTGTAATTAGATACAAAATAATTTTGTGACATTTAATTTACAATGTTGTGATAATTTGTGAGTGTGTAACAGAAATTCTTCCTTTCAGTTCTTAACACTTCTTTTCATTGATACTGTCTTTCCTGTTTCAATCAATTTACTCCAATCTCATTTAAAATCTGCTTTACACTGTGATATTTATTCTTTATAGACTTTTTCATAATGCACTATAAATAACTGTATTAGTTTAAGTAACTTTTTGAAAGTATTTTCTCTCTATTTGCCTTTCAAAACGTAAGTACTCTCTGCCAGATCACAGTTAAACATGTATTGTGTATTTAATTATAGCAATCTAGAATTTGGAATTTTTATACTCATTCATGGTACAAATTTTATTTTAGCTGTTATTTATTACTATCTCAATTTTATACAACATATTTCATGAATCTTTAAGGTACCACCAACGTTTGTGTGTCATAACACATTGTGAAAGCTGAGAATATATTGATACTGTTTGTCTTTCTATAATCTGAATAATTCAGCTTGTCTGTATTTTTAATGAGATACTTTTGTTATTCAGTTTTTGTACTAGTGAAAATGTTTTCTAAAAGTTATAAATAAAGAAAAATATAAGTCAGTCATATTATAGTTACCTGACATTGTAGGTGTAGAGACAATGACCCATTACATCAATGAATACTGATTTTTGTAAAATTGTCTACAGGAAAATAGATAACTACTCATAGTTTCGACTGTTTCCACTCATCTTTAATTGAGAATATAAAAAAGGCAGGTCTAAGATAAGTGAAGACTTTGTCAGTTGGCTGTTAACAATGCAAGAGAATGTAAACTTCCAATTCATGCTTGTAACATGAGTTCACTGTAAGTATAGGCATGCAATGTAGTTGTGCAGTCAGTGTCACAGAAAATAGCCATGTTGTCTGATGGCAGAGACAGTCAAAGATTCTGAAAACTGGTCATAAACAGACTCCAAAATAATTCAGTTAATATATCTGAATTACAACCCTTGATGCTCCTTCTCATTTCAAATGACTGTCAACCCACCCTGACAACATCTGAATGATCTCACAACTTTTTAAATCGTTCGCTGAGTACTGGTGTAGTAAAGAAGCCTGCCAGTTGTTCCTTTATATGTATATGACATACATCAGTTATTCCTTTGCTCACATAACCTCTAACAAAGTGGTATCTAATATCAATGTATTTCACTCTTCGATGCCCCCATGTTTCAAGCAAATGAATACAAGATTTAAGCTAATTCTCATGTATTGTTCAGTCCCAGCTGCACATTTTAAATTACATGTTTTGATCACTCAGGATCATCTTCACATCTAAGTAGTTGCGTCAATGACTCGTCATGTCTATTCAAATCCACATTCAGAGTAGGGCCTGCTGATTACGAGGGTGTACCTAAAAAAAAATCAGAATAACATTGCCTTGGGTGGAGCTTGTGTAGCAGCACGGGATTAGCCAAGCGGTCTCAGGCGCTGCAGTCATGGCTGGTCCCGGCGGAGGTTCGAGTCCTCCCTCGGCCATGGGTGTGTGTGTGTTTGTCTTTAGGATAATTTAGGTTAAATAGTGTGTAAGCTTAGAGACTGATGACCTTAGCAGTTAAGTCCCATAAGATTAAAAAAAAAAAAAAAAAAAAAAAAAAAACGCTTGTGTAGTACGCATTTCTACCGCTGGGTGTGTACAGCACAAGACGTTGCCTGTTCATTACCACCTGGCTTGTTCCTTTAAACCGCAGCGATCGTTTTTGCTAGTGCTGTTTTGTTCTTGTTTCGTGTTTTTGTGATGTCAAGTTTAAGTGAACAATGTGAAGCTGTGAAATTTTGTTTTCTACTCGGTAAAAGTGCTGCTGAAACAGTTTTAATGTAAAAACAGTTTACCAAGATGACGCTACGGGAAAAACTCGAGTGTACGATTGGTTTGCTTGATTTAAAAATGGCAACATGTCAGGTGATGACAAACCTCGTTCTGGACGTCCATCAACTACCTGAATCAACGAAAATATTGAAAAAACTTGAGAGCTTGTGCTCACAGACCATCGACAGGACAATTCATCAATTGTCAGATGTTACCTTGGAGCTCAGTTTAGCAAATTTTAACAGAAGGTTTGGAAATGAAAAGGGTTGCTGCCAAGTTTGTTTCTTGGGTTCTGACTGACAATCAAAAGGCATGTTGAACTGAAATATGTTGTGCTTTGTAACAACAGCTTGAAACTGATCCAGATTTTGTGTCAAAGGTCATTACTGATGATGAGTCATGGTGGTATGGTTATGACATAGAAACAAATCAACAGTCAAGCCAATGGAAGACGTATTCGTCACCTGATCCAAAAAAATGTTGTCAAGTCAAACATCAAAACAATGCTGATTTGATTTTTGATGCCAAGGGTGTAGCTCATCCAGAGCTCATTCCCCAGGCCCGACCATCAATAAAACCTTTTATTTGGAAGTTTTAAGAAGATTGCACAGCAGAGTTCATCAAAAAAGACCTGATTTGTGTCAAACAGGAGACTGGTTCTTCCACCACTAAAATGCACCTGCACACACAGCCATCTCTGTTTGACAGTTTTTTTGGCTAAAATTGGTATGGTTCAGCTGCTGTACACACCTTACTCACCTGACCTGGCTCTGTGCGACTTTTTTAATTTCCGCACAAGGAAAGGGGCATGTGACATGAAGGACAATGATATGACAGCATTGAAGAAGTCAAGGAGAACACAATGGAGCAGCTATTTCAAACAGTGGGAGCACCGGTGAGACAAATGAATTAGTTGGAATGGAGAGTACTTTGAAGGGGATAAGGTTGTTTTGTAAACAAATAATCTAATTAAAAATGTGGCACTGAGACTGAAAAATAAATGAGAATTATCTTAAATATCAGTACAGTTGCTGACTGCCACGAGACAAATATGTCAGCTGTAGTAAGAATACAAGGCTGGTTTTCTTCAAGAATCTTCACTGGCTAGTTGATCAGGAGCCCCATGTTGAATTAGCCACAGAAGTTCATCTACTACTGTGGCCAAGGCTGCATATTCAGCTTCAGTTGAAGATAAGGAGACACAACTTTGATGTTTTCTCATGTAACAAACAATATTTGAATGCACTGGCAAAAGGAATCCCGATGTAGACTTCCTATCTTCTTCACTGCCAAAATCTGTATTTGTGTGGCAGAGAGCCAACTCTGTTTCTCATCATCTATAATGCAAACCAAAATGCAACATTCCTTTGATGTATCGCAGTACTCTTTTAAGTCCCTTCCAGTGGCTCTCCATTGTTTTTCTTTGGTATATGCTGAAATAGTTTACTACATCACTCCAGACCAGTCTTGTAAACATACCAGCCATCAAACAGCAAATCAATTGATGAAATTATTTGTATTCACCAACGTAATCCTGATCATTATTCAGCTCCAGTCTGCTTTCCATTATGGGTTTGGTCTTCATAGATTCTTAATTGCGTTATAATCATTCATGTCAAAACACCCCTGTAGTTTTTAAAAGTATGTAGGTTGACTCATATTAATTCAGTCATCTGACCTTTGGAAATGAATTCCAATAAACAGCTTAAGTTCTCTTGTATCTTACATGAACAATGGATTTTCTGAAGTCCTTTGAATTTTTTTTAATCTCTCCAGACTTAGTGGCTGTAATTATATCATCTACATACAACAGAGGATACACTATACTATCTTCCAAATTACCCATATACAAACATCGTCAGTGTTTGACTGTGTGAGTCAAATACTTTTGACAAAACTATCAAATGTTGCAGTCCATGTATAAAGAGCCTGTTTCATTACATACAAGGATTTTTTAAATTTGAAGATTTGATTATTTTGACCTGTGACACCTTGAGCTATCCTTCCGGAGACATCTACATTTTGTTCCCCGTACCAGCATAGAAAGGCATTTGTGACATCCATTTGGCATGTAAATACACTTTTCAAAAGAATTAGGGGAACATGATTTGGGCATCTGCCATACTCCACTGAGCAATAATTGAGGACTGGGTATGTTAGAAAATGACACCTTTATCTTTCAAAAATTAAATACAAAACAAAATATCATTACTTCCTGAATTGTTAGCATAAAACGAACTTCTTTTTTGACAGGTGTCAAAAACAAAGAGGAAACAATCATCCATCCCATCATTCTGGGTGCTTTTCATTTAACTTTCAGAGCTTCAGTAACATGTATGCCCTCCATGAGTGTGTATTACTGCCTGACACTTATGTGACATGCTCTGCGTAAGTCTACCCTGTGGTGTCCATTCCCATTCTTCAGTGAGATCCCACCACTAACATGTCTGTCAAGCATGTCCAACATACGCACAATGGGGTTTAGATCAGAACTCACTGCCGGCCATTCTATTATTTCAATGTCCAGGTTTCGCAAGACATCCCTGCTGAGGTCCACCACTTAGGCCTTGGCATTAGAAGAAATCCAGGCCACCATCATATGCAGCAGCCGTCAAATGGTCAAACAGAATCTGTTTGATGTACTGCCTTTGAGTAAGGTGACCATGGACAATGACAAGATCCATACTGCAGTCAGCCTACCCACATCAGAGAACTTAGGAAATGTGTTGATTTCCTGGACAACACTTGGCAGGTACCACTCACTGTGGTTCTCCGCACACAAACACGGCCATTACTTTGCGTTGGGGGATATCTGGACTTTGTGAATAGCATGTTTCACCAACGACGAAGTTGCCAGTTGACATGGGAATGGCAGAATTGAAGGCAAGCTGCAAGATGTTGCCATGTCAAGCAGAGTACTCAAACAAGGTGTCTGGGTCTTATCATCCTTTGTTGACACAGAGGCTCCTAACATGGAAGTCCTTTCTGTTTTCCGTAATTATAACCAGCAGACTGTCAAATCTTGCAGTTATGAACAGAGCTTAGTCTGTCACAACTGAAGGTTAAACAGAAAAAATGTTTTTGACTGTGTGCTAAGGGAGATGGCCGGTCTGCACTTGCTGATTACCATCCCCAAGTACCTCCTGTTGGTTGCCAGGGCAGCCGGATATAGAGATGCCTGTTAATCTCGTAAAAAGGTCCGCCTGACTCAGAAAATAGAAGGAGAATGCTGAAGAGTGTAAAAGGAAGGTACTAAATGAAAGAATGACACCACTCTCGCACAGGAAATTACGAAGCTTTGCATTCCCCCACTTTCTGTCGTTTCTAGCACACCTCTCCCAGTCACAGGGTAGATCACAGTGCAGAGAGCCTGTATTACACAACGAATAAGATGTTTGTCCAATCGCTCATGTTGTTACATTACTTACATTGCCAGATGACCCTCTCCTACAGCCCCTCTGACGTCATGAAGTATAAGCCAATGAGCATTTATTTCTCTTTATACACGTTGCTAAAGTCACAGCGTTCTGACATTCCGTTTGAAATTTCCCTAAATAGAGCAAAACTAAACATCGGTGGTCGGAGGAGGAATTCCACCATCCTCCTGCCGGAATTCTAAAGATTTTTGAATTCCAAGAAAGCCGCCTCGCCAGCGTGTGTAGCAGAACGCTCTTTCCCCATGCAGTGCAGTGAAATGGCAACGAGAAAGCTTGTTCAGAGTTTCCGTCGAACCTGAAGCCTATTGCGTACTTCAGGGCAAAAACCACTCCCTGCGTCCGGTCAGCTGTGAGCTGCATGGCTCTTTGTGGAACCGCATTATTTCTTTCAGCAGGCGGTGCCGTCGTCGCCCGGTAGGCGTTGAAGACATATCTGGAAGCCGAGGGCTTGCCGCTGGCGGTCGTCCCGTGGTCAACCTGCCTTCTCGCTCAGCCCTGGCACAGTCTGCTCTGCTACAAACCAACTCATTGCAACTAAAAGCTGAACTACAATTGTCATAAGAAGTAGAAAGAAGGTTACTGAATTAAAGTATAAAGAGAGTAGAAAGGAGAAAATGTACGCCCACTCATTGACTACTCACACTTTTAACATGATAAGTTTGCATAACCTCTCGATTTAATGCCCCGTAAGACACTCAAAAAGATAGTTTTAAGCGTATAAAAGTATGAGAAATGGCGGGTACATCCGCAATGTTTCTCAGTGGTTTGTAATCCGTAAGAAGTAAAGAACAAGTTGCATTACTGGGATACCTGATCCGGAATCTCCTGCCCACATAAGATCCAATCTTAAGGCTAATCACTAATAAATATTCACGCGATGGTCTTAACCCATAAGCTGGGTATTTACCATAAGAATCCTGCCCTCCTAACATATCCTCAACTCACAAACAATTTAATAAATTCATAAATTATCAGGTAGAATAACTAATGAAATGGAATATTATTTTCCTCAGACCTAGTTTATTATAATATAAAATACGTGTGAACACAGAAATAGAACACTGGTCAAAAATGAAAAACACACATGGAGAAAATTCGTGGTCATGTATGATACTGGCGGTTGGCAAAGTTGTTAAAGGGGAATGGTTTGGTCACATTAGCATGACGCCTCCTTAAGAATAACCGCAACAAACACTGTCTGATTAATATGAGCTGAATTAACAGAGACTGTGAACCTCTAGCTGGACGTTCAATATGACATAAATTGGCTGAAATACAAGTGCTGCAGGTCTTATGTACCCACTGCAGTGGAGACTACGCACCTCAAAAGAAGATCCCAAATATGCATGGGCTGCAGATAAGCTCACCAATGTACTGCTCAACGAGTGATTTTTTTTTTTGTGGTTTTAGGGCGCAAAACTTCTATGGTCATTAGCGCCCAGCCCGTGACTTAGGAAACAGTAAAAAACCGAAATTGAAAACCAGCAGCAATGGGAACAAAGTCATAAAATTGGAGAAACTAAAAGCAGAAGGAATGCTTAAAAATCTACTACAGAAAGGGGTTGGTTGTCCCCAAAAAAAGCTTCAAAAGACTGACGTCATTTCACTGGCACTAATAAACTGGAGAACGCGGTCGGCTGAGCGCGTGTCATCTGCTAAAATCGACGATAGATCAGGCGATAGCTGTAGACGGGAGCGTAACGGATTAAAATAGGGGCATTCAATTAAAAGGTGTCTTACCGTCCACAGATGAGAGCAGTGGGGACAGAGTGGGGGAGGATCGCCGCTTAAAAGATGTCGATGGCTAAAAAGACAGTGCCCTATCCGGAGTCTAGCTAAAATTACCTCCTCCCGACGACGCGGTCGGGAGGAAGAGGTCCAAGCGCAAGGAAGGGCTTTCACTTCCCGCAATTTATTATGGGGAAGTGTTGACCAATGCGCATGCCATAAATGAGCAACTTTGCGACATAAACCGCTCCGTAGATCGGTGAAGGGAAGCGACTGAATAGCTGGCCGAGGAAGAGAGACTGCAGCCTTGGCTGCTATATCGGCCGCCTCATTCCCACAGATACCAGCGTGTCCCGGGAGCCAGAGGAACGCCACCGAGACGCCCCCCAGGTGGAGCAAGCGCAGACAGTCTTGAATCCGGTGGACCAGAGGGTGCACAGGGTAAAGAGCTTGGAGACTGAGGAGAGAGCTGAGAGAATCTGAGCAGATTACGTACTGTATCCGCTGATGGCGGCGGATGTAGTGGACAGCCTGGAGAACAGCGTAAAGCTCCGCAGTATAAACCGAACACTGGTCGGGAAGCCGAAAGTGATTTGGGGTGTCGCCAACAATATAGGCACTCCCTACACCTAACGATGTTTTCGAGCCGTCTGTGTAAATAAATGTGGCGTCCGTCATTTGTGCACATAGAGCAGCAAATGCCCGACGATAAACAAGTGTAGGGGTACCATCCTTGGGAAATTGACAAAGGTCACGGAGCAAGCAGATCCGGGGACGGAGCCAAGGCGGTGATGTACCCCAAGTTGTCAAGAAGGTTTTAGGAAAGCGGAAGGAAAGAGAATGGAGCAGTTGACGGAAGCGGACTCCCGGGGGTAGTAGGGAGGAGGAGCGGCCTGCATACCCTACATCAAAGGAGGCGTCGAAAAAAAGGTCATGGGCTGGATTAGCAGGCATGGAAGACAGATGGCTAGCATAACGACTCAGAAGGACTGCTCGCCGATTGGACAGCGGAGGTTCAGCAGTCTCAGCATAAAGGCTTTCCACAGGGCTGGTGTAAAAAGCTCCAGACACTAAACGTAATCCACGGTGGTGGATAGAGTCGAGACGCCGAAGAATAGACGGCCGAGCAGAGGAGTAGACTATGCTTCCATAATCCAATTTCGAGCGCACTAAGGCGCGATAGAGGCGGAGAAGGACCACTCGGTCCGCTCCCCAGGAGGTACCATTCAGGACACGGAGGGTGTTAAGGGATCGCAGACAGCGAGCCGAAAGATAGGAAACGTGGGAGGACCAGCACAGTTTTCTGTCAAACATAAGACCCAATAATTTAGCGACGTCTGAAAACGGAAGGTTGACAGGACCTAGATGTAAGGAGGGCGGAAGAAACTCCTTACGTCGCCAAAAATTAACACAAACGGTCTTACTGGGTGAGAAACGGAAGCCGGTTTCGATGCTCCACGAGTGGAGGCGATCGAGACATCCTTGAAGACGTCTTTCAAGAAGGCTGGTCCGTTGAGAGCTGTAGTAGATCGCAAAATCGTCCACAAAGAGGGAGCCTGAGACATCAGGAAGGAGACAATCCATAATTGGATTTATGGCGATGGCAAACAGTACAACACTCAGCACGGAGCCCTGGGGTACCCCGTTTTCTTGGGAGAAAGTACGGGAGAGAGTAGTGTTCACCCGCACCCTAAATGTGCGCTCTGCCATAAATTCGCGAAGAAAAAGGGGCAGCCGGCCTCGAAAGCCCCAAGAGAACAGTGTGTGGAGGATGCCTGTCCTCCAACAGGTATCGTATGCTCTCTCCAGATCAAAAAATATTGCTACCGTTTGGCGTTTCCGGAGAAAATTGTTCATGATATAAGTGGAGAGAGCAACAAGATGGTCAACTGCAGAACGATGCTTTCGGAATCCGCATTGGGCTGGTGTTAAAAGACTGCGGGATTCCAGCCACCAAGCTAAACGGTAATTCACCATACGCTCCAAAACCTTACAGACACTACTCGTGAGAGAAATGGGGCGATAGCTAGAGGGGAGATGTTTGTCCTTTCCAGGTTTCGGAACGGGAACGACAATAGCTTCCCGCCATCGTCTGGGAAAGGTACTGTCGGTCCAAATTCGATTATAAAGGCGAAGGAGGTGACGCAGACTATGGGTTGATAAATGCAGCAACATTTGGACATGGATACCATCCGGTCCTGGGGCGGAGGATCGAGAAGAAGAGAGGGCATGTTGGAGTTCCCGCATGGAGAAAACAGTATTGTAGCTTTCGTGATTTTGAGAGGAGAAAGCAAGATGTCGCACTTCCGCTGCACGTTTCTTCGGGAGAAACGCTGGCGGGTAATTTGAAGAGCTCGAAATCTCAGCAAAGTGCTGACCCAATGAGTTAGAAATTGCGACGGGGTCCACTAAGGTATCATGCGCGACAGTGAGCCCAGAGACCGGGGAGAAACTAAGCGCGCCTGAGAACCGTCGAAGCCGACTCCAAACTTCCGAGGAGGGAGTGAAGGTGTTAAATGAGCTAATAAAGAATTTCCAGCTTGCCTTCTTGCTATCGCGGATGACGCGACGGCATCGCGCACGGAACTGCTTAAAGCGGATACACTTGGCCAAAGTAGGATGGTGGCGGAAAATGCGAAGAGCACGTCGCCGCTCACGTATTGCGTCACGGCATGCCTCGTTCCACCAAGGAACTGGGGGGCGCCGGGGCAATTCGGAGGTGCGTGGTATTGAACGTTCCGCAGCTGTAAGAATAACGTCGGTAATATGTGTGACCTCATCGTCGACGCTGGGAAAGCGACGGTCATGGAATGTCGCTAGAGACGAAAAAAGTGTCCAATCGGCTTGGGCAAACTTCCAGCGACGCGAGCGCATATATGGCAGTTGAGGCTGCAGTCTAAGGACACATGGAAAGTGGTCACTCGAGTGTGTATCATCAAGGGCGAACCATTCGAAGCGCCGAGCTAGCGGAACAGTACCGACCGCAAGGTCAAAATGAGATAAATTTGTCGTGGAGGCAGACAAAAATGTGGGGACCCCAGTGTTGAGGCAAACTAGATCCGCTTGGTGGAAGACGTCTAGCAATAGTGAGCCACGTGGACAAGGATGTGGAGATCCCCAAAGCGGGTGGTGGGCATTGAAGTCCCCAACCAGCTAATAGGGGGGTGGAAGCTGACCAAGAAGATGAAGGAGATCAGCTCGTGCCATTGGTGTGGACGATGGAATGTATACTGTACAAAGAGAGAACGTGTATCCAGAAAGGGAAAGACGGACGGCGACAGCTTGGAAGGAACTGTTTAAGGGGATTGGGTGATAATGGAGAGTATCATGGAGAAGAATCATGAGTCCTCCATGGGCTGGAGTGCCTTCAACAGAGGGGAGGTCATATCGAACGGACTGAAAATGAGGGAGAACAAAGCGGTCATGGGGACGCAGCTTTGTTTCCTGAAGACAGAAGATGACCGGCGAGTAGGATCGTAAGAGGATCGACAATTCATCCCGATTGGCGCGAATGCCGCGGATATTCCAGTGCATAATGGACATAGGGTGAACAGAAAATGGAGGAATGTGACCAAGGTCGCTGTCAACTCAACGACTGCTCAGAGCTTGCGACCGACAGCATGGAATGGCATTCAGTCGAAGGCAGAAGATCCTGATCCATAGGTTGGTCAGGAGCAGCACCTGCCACCAGCGATCGGCCGGTTGACCGGCCACCAGCAGTGCGCCTCGGCGACACAGAAGACGGCCGTGGGCGATTTCCGCCAGGTGGTGCTGTAGACGGGACACGCCTTGGCGGAGAAGGAGAGGAACTGTGTTTCTTTGTAGCCTTCTTGGAAGTATGATGTTTAGATGAAGGAGGAACCGATGGTTGTGAAGTTGCGGTACGTAAAAACTCTTCACGAGTATGCTCTTTTTTCGAAGACTTGGCGTCTGACTTTTGGGCTCGAGATTTAGCAGAACCTGACGAAGGGTGAGCCATAGAGTGGGCAGGCGAAAGTGGTGAGGTTGAACGGGCGATCTTTGCGCTGGCCGATCTGACGACCGTGGTACTAAAGGTGAGGTCGCAAGTCTGCGTGGCCGCCTCCTTTGTTGGCCGAGGAGAAGCAAGGACAGTGCTGTATGTTCCTTTCTGAGGCACGGTGGGCTGTCGACTGGCGAATAATTTTCGAGCAGCAAAGGTCAACACCTTTTCCTTTACTCTAATTTCCTGGATGAGCTTTTCGTCCTTAAAAACGGGACAATCTCGAGAGGAAGCAGCGTGGTCACCCATACAGTTGATGCAGCGAGGGGAAGGAGGTGGACAAGCACCCTCATGGGCATCCTTGCCACACGTAACACATTTGGCCGGATTGAACCGCTGACATCGATAGCAACGCGTAGGGTTTGGGACGTAAGGGCGAACGGAAATTATCTCATAGCCTGCTTTGATTTTCGATGGGAGTTGAACTTTGTCAAATGTCAAGAAGACAGTGCGGGTTGGAATGATGTTCGTGTCAACCCTTTTCATAACCCTATGAACAGCCGTTACGCCCTGGTCAGACAAGTAGTGCTGAATTTCTTCATCAGACAATCCATCGAGGGAGCGTGTATAAACGACCACGCGAGGAATTTAAGGTACGGTGCTGTTCCACTCGGACAGGGAAGGTATGGAGCAGAGAAGTACGCAGCAATTTTTGTGCCTGGAGGGCACTGTGTGTTTCTAACAACAGGGTGCCATTCCGTAATCTGGAACAAGACTTTACAGGACCTGCAATTGCGTCGACACCTTTCTGAATAATGAAAGGGTTGACCGTGGAGAAGTTGTGACCTTCGTCAGACCGAGAAACAACAAGGAACTGTGGCAACGATGGAAGAACCGTCTGTGGCTGAGACTCAGTGAACTTACGTTTGTGAGCAGACATAGTGGAAGGTGAGGAAACCATTGCGGAAGAATCCCCCATGATTACCGGCGTCTCCGATGGCGCGCTCCTCCCTTGTGGGGGCCCGCACTGAGGGCACACCCGCCTTAGGTGATTGTTCACACCTCAGGTCACACCTCCCGACAAACGGACGGAGGGACCAATCGGCACTTTCGGAAGGTATCAGCTCGGGTAATCACCCCTCCATGGGCCTGGCCGTTACCAGGGGGTACGTACGTGTCCTACCTGTCTACCCGGGGCGGGGAATTACGTGTTACCCCGTCACCGGCTACGCATGGAAGTGCGTGGGTCGGCCTTCAGACACGCACAGGGAGGAAAAAAGAGAAAGGGAAAGGAAAGAAGAGGGGGGTCTCAAACGCCGCAGCGGAGAAAAGGGCAGAGAGAAGAGGGAAGGAAAAGAGAAGGACAGAGGAAGGACGAGGACTTGCAAGTGTAGAAAGCAAGGAATTTGGAACAGTTTCGAGCGTCCGTCTCCGGACGTAGGCACAAACCATACTCCCAGAGGGGGAGAAAGGGAAGGAAAGAGCCAGAGGTGAGGGGGGGGGGGCGAAGATGGGGGACGGGGAAGGATGCGGAAAGGGAAGGGAAGGTATGCAGCCCGGAAAGGAAGGAGGGCCACATTAGCTCGGGGTCCCGTGCTCGCTACGCACGTGTCCACAAAAGAGTTGTGGACCCCCTGGGGGGTCAACGAGTGATGTGGAGTCTGCTTGAAGGTGCGCAACTGCTAAGACCGCGACCAGTGCACCCTTGCTTCAAGTTGAGTGGAGGATGGCTGGCACCTACCGAAGAACCAAGACCGTTCTCTCCAGGGGGCCTCTGCTGAATGCCTCGAAAGATTGTCCCTTCTCAACATCCTCACTCGACGTGGAGTGTCGCCAAAAATTATTGTTCCCAGTTGTGACGGTACCTAACAGGTGCTGCTGCTGAGTTGCTCATCCAAACAGCATCCCTTATGAGCAAACCAACTGCGTCTTTACTTGTACTTACTTGTAGTTTAGGTGACTGGGTTATGTACGGCTCTGTTTAAGAAGAATAGTTCGATGTAGTCATGTCTGTTTTCTTGCGCCACAGCTAATTCGCTGCAAAAAATAACATGTAGCAGTGATAACGGAGTCAAATCATCTATGCGCTAGATAAAATTGCGAGTTAATAAAATACACAGAAATACAGAATAAAACTTAAATGAATAATTTAATAAACAGGGTTCTATTCTAATGTCTATAATCGATGTAAATGACAGAATTATGTTTAATAATGTTTATTCAAGAAAGGACATCTGAAATAAATGGAAAGTGATCCTAAAATATTCAGCTAAAATGGAGACAGAAAAAATCCGTATCATATGCAGAAAAGTTATGTTGAGAGAGTTATGAGAATGGTAGCAAAATTCCCAAACGAAGTAGTCATCAAAGACACATGAAAACTAAGTCCATTTCATGATCACAATACACGAAATATTCACCAGCTCAAAACAGTTCAGAGTTCAATATGATGATTCACTAATTAATACACTTGGTGCAAAGAATAGCAATTCATATTCTGTCTATTCTCATTTCCCTAATATAAGCGGAAAAAATTAGAGTCGTATTCAGACCTCTTGAAATACAAAGTCCCTTCAAAAGTTAAAGTATTGTAGTAGCCGTTCACCGTTCAGAATCAATCACCTATATGACAGAATGATGCGCGTTACCATAGGCATGTTTGCCTTCTTCCCTCTCTCGACATAAAGCGTCCGTAATCGCTCCACCGAGCTCTTCACTCGAACAGTCCCACTTTCCATTTGACTCCCTTAGGCTAGGCGCAAACTGAGACGCGTATAGCACGTGTGACGTGACACGACACTACAGCGCGACACGCTCGTGCCGCACGAGTCGCGCGGGTGCAGCGCATATTGCGACGCGTACACCATACTCCGCACGTGCCGACTGGCGACGCTCTGCGCTGACAGAACCTAAGCGCGCGCAACCTGTTATCTTGCTCAAACGATTTTACGGAAACTATTCACTGAAATCATTGGATTTTGCCTTACTTGTAGCGTTATATGTCAGCTTCGTGGTGAAGTGCCCATCATCTCGCTAATGACCGTTATTATTGTGATGTGCACAATTTAGTAAGACACTATGCAAAACTCAAAAAGTTTGCAACGAAAATTAGGGGTCGCTATGATTTTGCGTTTGGTGCGTACTACACCATATGTTGCTGCATATGAAATTTACCTAACATGTTGAATTTTTGTTTAGACTTGGGAGGAGGTCTCTATCTGCCTCCGATCTCGACAAAATGGATCCCATGTAGCGCGCTCACTTCCGATCTCACGCTCGCGAGAATGAAATACTCGTAACATCTCTCATATCTCCTAAACCGCTAAAGACATCGCAACGAAAGTTTGGCGAATGATAGCACACAAGGAGGAGAGTGTTTTGGCAATTCTCAACAGATGGAACTTTCTTATCTATGGCGATATATCTGTACTTCCCCTTTTGTTTATTTCACTCCAGTGACTGTAATTTTTTAAGAGTTATCGACAGCTAGAGAAACAAGAGCTTCCTAGTATGAAAATAAACATGAAATTTCTTCTTTTATGTTACTGCAGACCGACACTATGACGTTTTTCGTAAGCTATTGAGCTCTGTGTTTGCCAATTACTTGCTTAATGAGGCACTCCGTTTCGGAATTCTGTCTCAACAGCTGCTGTGAGATGAGTTTGGCAAATTACACTGTGACAGTCACCAAGAGAAATATGGCCGTTACTCACAAACGGTAATGCTTCTTCGAATGAGAAAAGGTTAACAACTCACACAAAAAATATATTGCCAATTCTGATGGAATTTTGGTGGAATCCCCATGACCCATCGTATTTTTAACACTGAGCGACTGGAATGGAAAATTACCAAAGGATGTTATTCCTTTTCTTGATCTGAGCAGTAGTAAAATAATGACGAGCTTTCCTTCAGGCGGAATGATAGGCACATGCCAGATACTGGTTACTCACCTACGGCTTGCCAAACTGACAGTGTGTGATCGCGAATAAAATAATTGTTATTGAGAAAAATAAACAATTGATCTGTCGCACAACACAATGGTCAATGTGTTGTCAGCAGCAGAGGATAATGTGCATGAGAGGAGTACACAAGCTAGCCATGTGTGCCTTGTGAGTTGGAGTTCGAAAAACATTGTCATGAAACTAGATCTGCCTTTGTCAGCAGTACATTTCAACAAATTAAATATATCTAATCAAAACACTCTTTTGGGATATACCTACTTTCGTAATAATACCGACCATTTTCTTCATTTGTGTAGCCTGTTGTATAATTAGTTTATTAATGCTTTAATGCTGATAATGTGCATGCAACAACTGAAATGCTTTTTCTCATCACGGCGAACCAATTAAAACATTGTTATTTGTGACTGCTTTTCGACTGTTTCTAGGCCGAGCGGTTCTAGGAGCTTCAGTCTGGAACTGCGCGACCACTACGGTCGCAGGTTTGAATCCTGTCTCGGGCATGGATGTGTGTGTTGTCCTTAGGTTAGTTAGGTTTAAGTAGTTCCAAGTTCTAGGGGACTGATGGCCTCAGATGTTAAGTCCCATAGTGCTCAGAGCCATTTGAAACATTTGACTGTTTCTAGCTTGCAGTGGAAATTTGATGTTCACATGCATGTAGTACAGTGTGTCGTATTACATTATTACATCCATATCCAAGTAACCACAGTGAGACTTCTATACTTCAGATCTTGGACGCTTTTTACCAGGAGCACAAAGGGATCACACCTGTGGAGATTATCCCTTTCTGCAATTTTGTAACAGATACGCCAGCATATTAAGCAGAGAGAAGATAACCTTGTTATACTTTCCTGCCTTGCTTCTTAATCACATGATTTAATAATATTCCTTGATTCCTTATTCACTACCCTCTGTCCCTTCTTGCAATCTAAAAACATCGCGGAGGCATATGATACAATTCCAGCGGCCATTGGCTCACCAGTTATTGAAGCATACATTTTTCTTGAGAGAAGAAAAACAGAACAAAACTATACAGATGCAAATAACAGAAAAATATAATGTATTAAAGAAGAAAGCTGGAGCGTTTAAATGGCGAAAAACGAAACACTATCCAAAGGTAATAAAATTTAGTACACAGTGAGGCAAAATTTATCGATGGGTAATACTACCACTGCTCATATGCGCCGTTCCGATGTGAGCATGTGGCCGGGCTACTTTTCCGCTGCCCACCTCAAATTTCCCACGGTGTTAGCGAGGCTCGGGCGACGCGCGGTGCGAGAATCTGTGCCACAACCACAACGCCGCACGACCTGGCGCAGGCGCGTGTAGCGTCCCAGTCGCGTCGCGTCGCGTCGCGTCGCAATTTGCGCGGTCCCATTTGAACCTGTGATGTTACAACACGCGCTGCGCTGCGCCGCGCCACACGCGCTATACGCGTCTCAATTTGCGCCTAGCCTGAAGTTACAAAAAAGCGCGCTGCGCTGCGTCGCGCCACATGCGCTAAACAATTTTTCTTTAGACTAGGGAGGAAGTCTCTATCTGCCTCCGATCTCGAGAAAATGGCGCGGTCACTGCCGATCTGACGCCCGCGAGAATGAAATTTTCACATCACTCACATCTCCTAAACCGCCCGAGACATCGAAACGAGAGTTTGGCGTATCACAGTACACAAGGAGGAGAGGTTTTTGCCAATTCGTAAGCACATGGAACTTCCTTGTCTATGGCGATATACTTCCATTTTTATTTTTTTCACTCCAGGCAATGTAGGTTTTTAAGAGTTATCGACAGCTAGTGAAACAAGAGTCTCCTAGAATGAAAATAAACATTAAATTTCTTCTCTTATGTTACTGGAAACCGACAGTATGAGGTTTTTCGTAAGCTATTGAGCTCTTTGATGGCCAGTTACTTGTTTAATGGGGCATTATGTTTCATAAATCTGTCGCAATTGCTGTTGTGAGATGAGTTTGTGCAAATTACACTGTTTTGGCAACGGAAGTACAGATAAACCTGTCAACAAGAGAAATGTGGCCGTTACTCATAAATGATGATGCTTCTTCAAATGAGAAAAAGGTTAACAATTCACAAAAAAAATAAATTGCCAATTCTGTCAGAATTTTGGTTGAATCCCCGTAACTCATTGTGTTTTTGACACTGAACGACTGGAATGGAAACTTACTGAAGGATTTTATTCTGTCTACTGATCTGAGTAGTATTAAAATAATGACAACTGTTCCCTGCAGGTGGAATGATAGGCATATGCCAAGTGCTGGTTACTCATCTACGGCTTGCCAAACTGACAATGTGTGATTCACGAATAAAATAGTTGTTACTGAGAAAAAGAAACAATTGATCTGTCACACAACACAATGGTAAGTGCACTGTCAGCAGCTGAGCATAAGGCTCGCGAAAGGAATGTGGAAGCTAGCCATCTGTGCCTTGTGAGCGGGAGTTCGAAAAACATTGTCGCGAAAGTGGATCTGCCTTTGTCAGCAATACATTTCAACAAATTGAATATATCTAATCACAACCCTCTTTCAGAATACTCTTACTTTTGTAATAATACTGACCTTTTTTTCATTTGTGTAGCCTGTTTTATCATTAGTTCATTAATTCTGATAATGGGTATGCAGCAATTGAAATGCTTTTTCTCAACATGGCAAGCCAATTAAAACATTGTTATTTGTGACCGCTTTTCGACTGTTCGGGAGAGCGGTGTGCTGACCACATCCCCTTCTATCCGCATTCTCAGCTGAGGATGACACAGCTGTCGGATGGTCCCGATGGGCCACTTGTGGCATGAAGACGGAGTGCTTTTTCGACTGTTTCTAGCTTGCAGTGGAAATGTGATGTCCACATGAACATTGTATAATATCTCTTCTTACATCCATACCCAAGTAACGATAGTGAAACTTATTAAACTTACGTACTTCATTCCTTGGACGCTTTTTACCAGATGCACAAATGGGTCGTATCTGTGGAAATTACGCCTTTTCGACTTTTTGTAACAGATCGTGGAGATACGTCAGCATAACAGGCAGCAAATAGATAACCCTGTATTACTTTCCACCATTGCTTCTAAATCACGTGATTTTATAATAGTCCGTACTTTCGTATTCACTACCTTGACGATGAACCGTCTGTCCCTTCTTACGATCTGAAAATATTGTGGGGGCAGAAGATATAGTCCCAGTGGCTAATGGCTCACCAGTTATTGAACTGTGCATTGTTCTTGACAAAAGAATAAAAAAAACAAAAGAAGTGCACAGATATATGTAGCTGAAAACTATTACATGCTAACGGAAAGAGTGGAACGCTTAAACGGCGAAAAATAAAACAATACTCAGTGATAACAAAATTCAGAATACAGTAAGGCCGTATTTATTTTTCGGATGGGCAATACTTCCACTGCCCATATGCGCCATGCCGAAGTGAACATACGGCAGGACTGCTTTCTGCTTTCCCGCTCCCCGCCTCACCCTGCCCCCCCCCCCCCCTTCACCAGTGAGAAACTGTGCCACAACCACGACGCCGCGCGACCTGGCGCAGGCGCGTGTCTCGTCCCAGTCGCGTCGCCTCGCAATTTTAGCGGTACCATTTGAATCTGTGAAGTTACAAAAATACGAGCTGCGCTGCTTCGCGCCACCCGCGCCATACGCATCTCTATTTGCGCCTAGCCTTAGTGTTCCGCTACTGGCTGCTTTTCCATTGGCTAAAGGCCGTTCTCACCACAAAAAAAGCGTCGTTCTTATGTTCTACAGACATTATTTGAGTCTGCTTGACCACTTCCTGGACTGAACAAATATATTATAACAATATTTAAATAAAGAACTGTCATAAGAATTTAGTTACATTCAGATCATTTACAATAAATACAAGTAATAGTTGGTTCAAAAATAAATAAGCCAGGATTCTTGCACAAGTTGCTTATAAACAAGCCAATGGAGTGTCCTTAAATATTGTTTGAACGGTTATTTATGCCTTTTTGACAGAAGTCTCAACTGATTCTCATTTCATGTTACTTTAAATCCGTCTTGATTGCAAATTTTTTTTATTATTCATATGACCGGTTTCGGTTCATTCAGAACCATCTTCAGATCTGTAAAAATAATTATACTAATTTACTATTTCACGAAAGCAAATCTTTTTCATCCTATCTTATCAACATCAAATGTACCAGCACGTACCTGATATTTAAGTTACAGGAGTAACCCGTCCAATTCAGCAACTTTCACATGCTACGTCACATAAAATTGGTTGGCAGAGTGCACGTCATTTATATTAATTATGACACTATTACCGACAGGTGGCGTCTGGTACATTTGTTACATTACATTTGCACATACTGTATTCAGTAGATCTTTTTTATATTAAAAATATTTAATTAAAATATGTAGATGTCAAAGCTAAAATCTGTACTTGTCAGGATTAAAAAACAGTAAAATTATCATTTTTATACGATCTAACAGGCATAGGGCGATTTATATATCTATGGTGCTGGTGTGAACTTGTTTTCTTCTACGGTCTGCTTCCGTGGTTCCCGCCACTTTGGTGTTGTGCCGCGGCCGCTCAGTCGTCTGCTGTCCATCGCCGCGGGCAAGAGGGCCGCACAGGAGGGCCCCGTCAACGACGCCAGGCGTTGCACGCGTCTTCCGGCTTCTCCACCGCGCACCATCTCTCATCCCTCGGCCTGGATCTCCATACGCAACAGTTGTCATCTTAGTAGGTCGTCATAAATGCTAAAATAGGCGTTATGATTGAATTCGCTTTGTTCGTTGAGGATTAAATCCGGATCTTTGTTTTTATGGGTGTATATTTCGATCTCTTCTAAAATGTCAAGGAACCGTCCCTTGTGAGCTCTATGCAGGATGTCTAAGTTGTTTTCAATATTCGTGACTGAGTGCTTTGTCGCAGCCATATGCGCCCCAAAAGCTGTTTTGTTTTGAGAGTAGGTGTGCTCCCTGAATCTGGTTTCAAAGTTCCTACCAGTCTGCCCTATATATTGTTTACAGCAGTCATTACATTTGATTTTATATACACCTGAATCCTGAAATTTATTCCTACTATTACATATTCTATGCCGGAGCTTCAATTTTAACGTGTTATTTGTTCGGAACCCTATTTTAACGTCGGATTTACGAAAGCATCTTTCAATTTTGTTTGCAATTCTTCCATTGTAAGTGAGAGCTACATATTTTTTCTTGTTGTTCCTCTTAACTGCTACTTGCCTTCCTTCTGTTTGTTCCATTTGCCTCTTCTTTATCTTCCTATAAATATTCATCACCTGCTTACGCGTATATCCGTTCGCTACGGCCACTTGTTTTAAAATACTTAGCTCCTTTTCTACTTCGTGTTGGCTTAGTGGCAATCTTAGTAGCCTGTACACCATCGAAGTAAAATATGCCCATTTGTATCGCGGTGGGTGACAAGAGCGCTCGTTGATAACTAGATCTGTACACGTAGGTTTTCTGAATATGCTAAATTCATGCTTCCCATTTTTCTTTATTAGTGTTAAATCTAAGTAATCTATACGGTTGTTTTCTTCAAATTCCATGGTGAATTTAATTTTCGGGTGTTGAGAGCTCATTTTTTGTGCTAAGTTTTCGATATCATTTTTATCTCCTTTGTATAATAAAATGGAGTCGTCCACATATCTCCTGTAATATACAATTTTCTCAGCGATATTGGGATTTTCATCAAAGAATTTGTTTTCTAAGTGATTTACAAAAATGTCAGCCAGCGTCCCAGCTAAACTGTTCCCCATTGCCAGCCCGTCTTTCTGTTGATAAATTTTACCATTGAAAGTAAAGTAATTGAACGACAAGACATGTTCCAACATTTCCACTAGTTCAATCACTTCCCCCAGTGCCAATTTACCATGAGTGAGGAGATTGTTCTTAATGATCTCAATCGTTTCTTTTACGGGAATGTTTGTGTACAGATTGGTGATATCCAATGAAGCTAGTGACGCATTCTGAGGTATAAGTACGTCTTTAATTTGCTCGGCAAATTCGTAGCTGTTGCTAATGTTGAAAGTCCGACGGTATGTATATGCCGCCCTCAATCTGTTATTTAGCTCTTTATTTAATTTATAACTTGGGCTGCTGGTGTTATTAACGATTGGGCGAATCGATTTTTCAACTTTATGGAGCTTTATTTGTGATCGTAATTCGGGGATTCGCGGATTCATTACTTTCAGTTTAAACTTTTCCTCCTCTGTGAATAGAAACACACTGTTATCTATTTGTTTCCTTATTTCTGTTTGAAATTTCTTGGTTGGATCTTTCTTGACTTCTACTATTCCGTTTTCCATAAAGAACTTTTCAGTTTTCTCTATATAGTCTGTATCGTGTATTAAAACCATAGTGCCGCCCTTATCTGCCTTTGTGACGATAGCCTTACGTGATTCTAACTTCTTATTCAAGCCCTTAAGAGTTAGTAGTTCGTTTCTGTTCTTGTGAGCAGAGTGCATTTCATCTATAATCGACTTCTTTACTTTAATTGCCGTGTTTGTCTGTTCGTATCTATTCATATTTGCGATATCACATGCAATTTTCACTTCTGCGACAGTCTTTTTTATTGTATTTGAGTTAATTGCGGGATTTAGGTTATATTGCAGGCCTTTATTTAAAAGATTCTGCTCATCTTTTGTTAATTCTATCTCAGTTAAGTTCACTACCCTCTCAGAAAACGTATGCAACTTTTTATACGCCGTTTCGTTATCAGTATTAAAATCTACACCTAGGTTGAAAAGCTTCTTCTGATGTCTGTTTAGAGTTAATTCTCGCTCCCTGCCAATTCTATTTTCAATCTCTCTGCTTACGTATGTGAACTGTAATGGAGATAAAATGTCACCTAAAATCAAGTGAAGATTAAAAGCTTCTCTATTTAACTTGTCTTTCATTTTATATGCTTCTCGAATTTGAGTTTTAATCCATAATACTCCACTTTTACGTTTTACTATTTGTGCTATGTTTGACATATTCCTGATTTTTTACTTTTGCGTAGTTAGGAGTAATCCCTGCGTCTAAGCATGTTTTGTTAAATTTTATTTTCAAGTTTTCTTTCATTATCTTTGTCCTAATACGTAAGAACTTCGTAATGTATCCCGAAGCCTGACGTGGCACAAACTTTGCAAAAACAGACATAATGTCTTATGGGATAACTCTAAACAGACATCAGAAGAAGCTTTTCAACCTAGGTGTAGATTTTAATACTGATAACGAAACGGCGTATAAAAAGTTGCATACGTTTTCTGAGAGGGTAGTGAACTTAACTGAGATAGAATTAACAAAAGATGAGCAGAATCTTTTAAATAAAGGCCTGCAATATAACCTAAATCCCGCAATTAACTCAAATACAATAAAAAAGACTGTCGCAGAAGTGAAAATTGCATGTGATATCGCAAATATGAATAGATACGAACAGACAAACACGGCAATTAAAGTAAAGAAGTCGATTATAGATGAAATGCACTCTGCTCACAAGAACAGAAACGAACTACTAACTCTTAAGGGCTTGAATAAGAAGTTAGAATCACGTAAGGCTATCGTCACAAAGGCAGATAAGGGCGGCACTATGGTTTTAATACACGATACAGACTATATAGAGAAAACTGAAAAGTTCTTTATGGAAAACGGAATAGTAGAAGTCAAGAAAGATCCAACCAAGAAATTTCAAACAGAAATAAGGAAACAAATAGATAACAGTGTGTTTCTATTCACAGAGGAGGAAAAGTTTAAACTGAAAGTAATGAATCCGCGAATCCCCGAATTACGATCACAAATAAAGCTCCATAAAGTTGAAAAATCGATTCGCCCAATCGTTAATAACACCAGCAGCCCAAGTTATAAATTAAATAAAGAGCTAAATAACAGATTGAGGGCGGCATATACATACCGTCGGACTTTCAACATTAGCAACAGCTACGAATTTGCCGAGCAAATTAAAGACGTACTTATACCTCAGAATGCGTCACTAGCTTCATTGGATATCACCAATCTGTACACAAACATTCCCGTAAAAGAAACGATTGAGATCATTAAGAACAATCTCCTCACTCATGGTAAATTGGCACTGGGGGAAGTGATTGAACTAGTGGAAATGTTGGAACATGTCTTGTCGTTCAATTACTTTACTTTCAATGGTAAAATTTATCAACAGAAAGACGGGCTGGCAATGGGGAACAGTTTAGCTGGGACGCTGGCTGACATTTTTGTAAATCACTTAGAAAACAAATTCTTTGATGAAAATCCCAATATCGCTGAGAAAATTGTATATTACAGGAGATATGTGGACGACTCCATTTTATTATACAAAGGAGATAAAAATGATATCGAAAACTTAGCACAAAAAATGAGCTCTCAACACCCGAAAATTAAATTCACCATGGAATTTGAAGAAAACAACCGTATAGATTACTTAGATTTAACACTAATAAAGAAAAATGGGAAGCATGAATTTAGCATATTCAGAAAACCTACGTGTACAGATCTAGTTATCAACGAGCGCTCTTGTCACCCACCGCGATACAAATGGGCATATTTTACTTCGATGGTGTACAGGCTACTAAGATTGCCACTAAGCCAACACGAAGTAGAAAAGGAGCTAAGTATTTTAAAACAAGTGGCCGTAGCGAACGGATATACGCGTAAGCAGGTGATGAATATTTATAGGAAGATAAAGAAGAGGCAAATGGAACAAACAGAAGGAAGGCAAGTAGCAGTTAAGAGGAACAACAAGAAAAAATATGTAGCTCTCACTTACAATGGAAGAATTGCAAACAAAATTGAAAGATGCTTTCGTAAATCCGACGTTAAAATAGGGTTCCGAACAAATAACACGTTAAAATTGAAGCTCCGGCATAGAATATGTAATAGTAGGAATAAATTTCAGGATTCAGGTGTATATAAAATCAAATGTAATGACTGCTGTAAACAATATATAGGGCAGACTGGTAGGAACTTTGAAACCAGATTCAGGGAGCACACCTACTCTCAAAACAAAACAGCTTTTGGGGCGCATATGGCTGCGACAAAGCACTCAGTCACGAATATTGAAAACAACTTAGACATCCTGCATAGAGCTCACAAGGGACGGTTCCTTGACATTTTAGAAGAGATCGAAATATACACCCATAAAAACAAAGATCCGGATTTAATCCTCAACGAACAAAGCGAATTCAATCATAACGCCTATTTTAGCATTTATGACGACCTACTAAGATGACAACTGTTGCGTATGGAGATCCAGGCCGAGGGATGAGAGATGGTGCGCGGTGGAGAAGCCGGAAGACGCGTGCAACGCCTGGCGTCGTTGACGGGGCCCTCCTGTGCGGCCCTCTTGCCCGCGGCGATGGACAGCAGACGACTGAGCGGCCGCGGCACAACACCAAAGTGGCGGGAACCACGGAAGCAGACCGTAGAAGAAAACAAGTTCACACCAGCACCATAGATATATAAATCGCCCTATGCCTGTTAGATCGTATAAAAATGATAATTTTACTGTTTTTTAATCCTGACAAGTACAGATTTTAGCTTTGACATCTACATATTTTAATTAAATATTTTTAATATAAAAAAGATCTACTGAATACAGTATGTGCAAATGTAATGTAACAAATGTACCAGACGCCACCTGTCGGTAATAGTGTCATAATTAATATAAATGACGTGCACTCTGCCAACCAATTTTATGTGACGTAGCATGTGAAAGTTGCTGAATTGGACGGGTTACTCCTGTAACTTAAATATCAGGTACGTGCTGGTACATTTGATGTTGATAAGATAGGATGAAAAAGATTTGCTTTCGTGAAATAGTAAATTAGTATAATTATTTTTACAGATCTGAAGATGGTTCTGAATGAACCGAAACCGGTCATATGAATAATAAAAAAAATTTGCAATCAAGACGGATTTAAAGTAACATAAAATCACTGATTGCTGTTATCCCATAAGACATTATGTCTGTTTTTGCAAACGATTCTCATTTCAATCGTGCGGTATGCTAACACATGTGATTGGGCATAGCTTTTTAATAGCACTTGCTTTCAACTTTTGAATAAAGTTACTGGGAAAATAGTAGACTGTTCATCAAATAAATACACAAGTATGACAAAATATGAGGGATTTATGCAGTATTTATTTGCTGTGTAATTGTGTAGGATACAGTGTTCTGACAAAAATCTGCGTAATGAAAAGATATAAAAAAGTCATAAGTCAATAAATAAAACGGATACAAATAGTGGCTTTGAGGGATGATAGCTATCATGCAATGCTATCATTGAGATTCGTTTGTTGAAATTGCACAAAGCGTTTAAAAGTTGTTAATTCAGAAGTTCATTGCGAAACTATTTAGTCACTGCAGATTATTAACTTTTGTTGTTTTAAAGAAATTGAAATTACTGTTGTGTCACTGTGTACAACTCATTTTTCTGGGATCGCAGATGTACACAGATTTGCATTAACATTTGACTGTAAATTATTATAGACTTTCAGAGAGCTGTAAAAAGCCATCTTTCAGTTTGTCTCGAAGCCCGCCATTGCTGGGAGCATAGTCTCCTGCACAAAGGCGACACAAACAACAGCCGTCCAAATTCCCAGGTTAGCGATAGTTTAAGTAGGCGTCAGACCATCGCCCTCAACTTTCTGAACTCGTAAATGGTCCAGCGGTGCCTGATCCAGACAATACGTCCTGTAGCAGAAGGCAACTTCCTGGTCAATGAATGCCCTGTGACGTGCCATCTGTCTTCCCAGGGATGTAAAACATCAAAGTCAAGGGATGCTGCCAGTCTCCACAATGTGGTGCAGTATCCAACTTTGTATCAACCTGTGCAAGTCTGTGTGTCTTCTGAGAATTGCTAATCTCACCTCGGCTTTCACCTCAACTGTGGGTCTCATCACACATTGTGGTGGATGCATCTCCCAGGCATAGTCGTTGGCACAAAAATAGATATAACTCCAATTATCAATTGCTCCATTATTAATTCTGGTGGGAAACAAACTCTGTCCTTACATGTTACACACTAATTTAACTGGCCTGATGGGTCACTAAGTAGCTGAGATGGCTATAATGTATCTGTATTGATTACTTACTTAACAAAGACGAAAGAAAGAGACCCCAAAGGCTTAGCTATCTTTCATTACCCTCCACTGTCATACATTTTTTTCGCTTAGTGAGTGTCATGCTCATATACAGCAGTGTGACTTAGAAAAGAGAAGAAAAGAGTGAAACAAAACTATTCTTGATCATTCTGACAAATAAGGGGAAAATTTGGGAAGTGCTTGTCAACCATTTGATTATAGTAATATCCAAGTATGACTCAACACAAGAGACATACGCGAGGACATCAATCCACTCATCCCTTTCACACGTATTTGCTGAACATGAGGCTGAAGACTGCACAAGTAGCTGCAAATAGTTAAATTTATGAACCACTTTGTCACAGTAACCATCCTCAACACAAATTTCAACACAGTCAGATAAACACATATATACAAATATGTCCACCAAGGCAACATTCATTCTCTTGTTTAACTTACAGTTATAATTATTCTACCAGCGCAATCTTCCAGGCGCCAGCTGCCATTTCTCTAGCAAGACGAGCGTCCTTTTCTACTTTTGTTGCGACCTCCTTTCTACATCTGTCTACATTTACATGGATACCCTGCAAATCACACTTAAGTGCCTGGCAGAGGGTTCATCGAACCACCTTCACAATAATTCTGTTATTCCACTCTTGAACAGTGCACGGAAAAAACTAACACCTATGTCTTTCCGAGCGAGCTCTGATTTCCCTCATTTTATTATGAGGGTCATCTCTCCCTAAGTAGGTCGGCGTCAACGAACTATTTTCGCATTCGGAGGAGAAAGTTGGTGATTGAAATTTCGTGAGAAGATTCCGCTGCAATGAAAAACACCATCGTTTTTGTGGTGTCCATCCCAAATCCTGTATCATGTCCATGAGACTCTCTTCTCTGTTTCGCGATAATGCAAAACGAGCTGTTCTTCTTTGAACTTTTTCGATGTACTCCGTTAGTCCTATATGGTAAGGATCACGCAGGAGTACTCTAAAAGAGGACGAACAAGCGTAGTGTAGGCAGTCTCTTTAGTAGATCTGTAATATTTACTAAGTGTTCTACCAGTAAAATTCAGTCTTTGATTTGTCTTCCCCACGATATTTTCTGTGTTCTTCCCAATTTAAATTATAATTACTAGGCATTTAGTTGAATTTACGGCCTTTAGATTAGACTAATTTATTGGGTAACCGAAGTTTAACGGATTCCTTATAGCACTCATGTGGATGATCTCACATTTTTCATTATTTAGGGCCAATTGCTAATTTTCGCACCATTCGGATATCTTTTCTAAATCGTTTTGTAATTTGTTTTGATCTTATGATAAATTTACTAGATGGTAAACAACAGCATCATCTGCAACAACCTAAGACGGCTGCTCAGATTGTCTCCTACATTATTTGTATAGATAAAGAGCAGCACAGAACCTGTAACACTACCTTGGGGAACACCAGAAATCGCTTCTGTTTTACTCGATTACTTTCCTTCAGTTACTACGAACTGCGACCTCTCTGAGAGGAAACCACGAATCCAGTCACATAACTGAGACGATATTCCATAAGCACGCAATTTCACTACAAGCCGCTTGTGTAGTACAGTGTCAGAAGCCTTATGGAAAGCTTCGCCTGCTAACTCCATGTTCGTAACTGTCTCTCCTAACACATTCTTGATATTTTCCGGTAACCTACCTTTGAATTCCGTGGTCTCTCTCGTTCTCTCTTCCGCTTCTGCTTTCCTGTTCCTTTCTGCTTCCTCATGTTCCTTTCTTAACTTCTTCATTTCCTCAAGCTCTTTCTTTCTTTCTAAATTCTTAATTTCTACGCGCCTGTTCTCTTCGGGTTGCCTCAAAAATCGAGGATGCTGTCCACTGTATTGCTACTTTCTGCATTTGCTCTGGCGTACAGGAGTGTTCAGTTATTGTCAGCCGCTGACAGGTTTCTAATGTGAGCTACTGCACTGACATAACATGGTTCTTCCATTATCTTCACCCTCATACTCACTTCACTGTCGGTTTCAGTGTCCTCTAAATATGACCCTGAACGATGTCTATTAGTTTCATCTGAATTTGATTCTTCGGCAGGAAAAATAGCCGCCTCATGTCCAGATTCATCCCAGTTTATACTCGGATTGTAGTCCATGTTATCAGAGCCCATCATTTCACTCTTTGCCTTAATCACTCTCACACTGCCTGGTGGTGAAGCGAACAATACGACTGTCACAAAATAATCGCAACACTCTCGAATTAATATATGTTGCACTGACAGGGATTGCGAACTTCTAGCTGGACGTTCAACACGTTGTACTTGGGCTGAAATACAAGTGAGGCATGTGAGATGAACTCACTGCATTGAAGACTGCACTGCTACAATCTCTAACATACATGGGTGGAAGACATGCTCGTCAATGTACTGCTCAAGAGCGATGAGGAGTCCACTCGGAGGTGAACATTTGGTAAGACCGCAACCAGTACACCCTTACTTCAAGTTGAGTAGAGAATCACAGCTGACGCCCGCTTATAAACCAAGACTGTACTCTCCGGCGGACCTCTGCCGAATGCCTCGAAGAATCTTTTCTTCCTTCCCTTCTCAACATCATCGCTCATCGTGGAATATCGCAAAAAAATTGTCGTCTCCAGTCGACAGATGGCTTGTGCATTTTTCACCCATGGCGTAATCACAACACTGCACCAGAACTGCCTCCTAGACACAAACAATGTATTCTACCGATGGGAATTCTTGCCGCCAGAGCTATGCACACACATATAATAAGTTCTGAGGTCAATGGCGATCCTCCATTCACAATGAAATATCATTCTGTGCACGTGGAGATCGTCCCACGTCAGAAACGTTGGAACAGGCACTTGGCTACCGCTCTGTTCTGGTGCCAGAGAAATGCGCCAAAAATTTCTCACCGCCGGTAGACAATGCTCTTCTCTCCAGGGTGTTTGTTGAAGTAGGTGTCAGACAGTCACTGAACTCAGCAGCGCCCCAGCAGCAGCCCAGTAGCGCCCAAACCAGACAATATGTCCCATAATGGGATGCAAGGCGCTGGTCAGTGCCCTGGCAGTAATCAAGGCTGTGCCATTAGTCCAAGTCAGTAATATTGTATTCCAGCATGACAATGTGCCACCTTGGATTTTTTAGTTTTCCGCCAATCTGTACAAAAGACTTCTTCCACAGTGAGTCACAGGAGTTGGGAAAAAACCACCAGAGCACTTTGACTATTTTTTGAATTTCCTGTAACTTTTTTAATTTCCCACAGTTTTTGGAATTTCCCATCAAAATTTGAATTTCCCACCAAAATCTGAATTTGCCCTTGTTACAAATGTGGCAACAGGACATGACATTATTGATGACATCAT
The DNA here is from genome assembly GCF_021461385.2 of Schistocerca piceifrons. Classification (NCBI taxonomy): domain Eukaryota; kingdom Metazoa; phylum Arthropoda; class Insecta; order Orthoptera; family Acrididae; genus Schistocerca; species Schistocerca piceifrons. Next base: position 415,795,339 of record NC_060149.1, on the reverse strand, counting down.
CAAAAATCTGGCAGAAATGCACTTTGTGCTTGTTCTCTCCTTGTTATACTGCTCCCCTCGTCATTCTATTTTTCTTATCTTGTCATTTATTTTTTGTATGCTTGGTGCAGAGTTAACCACATCGTTTTTCGATACTGTAGGGGACTACACTGGATGAACCACTGTGAATTTTAGCGTCTCAAGTACTTTCAAAGGAAGGAAAATTAGGGTTTACTGTGCCATTGACAATGAGGCTATTAGTGATTGAGCCCAAGCTCCAGTCTCTTCAAGGGCGTTGTAAGAAACTGGCTGTGTCCTTTTGAAGGGCCCATCCTGCTATTTTACTGAAAGGATTTAGGGAAATTATGGGACACCTATATCTGGACAGCCCGATAAGGACCTGAACTGTCGTCCTCTTGAATGCGAGTCTAGAGTGCTAACCACTGAGCCACTACACTCGGTAAGTAGCTCAGATGCAAACATTCAGTAAGCTGACACTACGAAATATGCTCCCCAGCATACCTGAGCTATGACATCTTACAGCTCCGCAGGGCTTCCGGAGGAGTTGACTAAACAGGGAAACTGGGACAAAATGGTTCAAATGACTGAGCACTATGGGACTTAACATCTGAGGTCATCAGTCCCCTAGACTTAGAACTACTTAAACCGAACTAACCAAAGGACGATCACACACATCCATGCCCGAGGCAGGATTCGAACCTGCGACCATAGCAGCAGCGCGGTTCCAAAACTGAGACAAACAAATTTATCACTGCCCAATGGCAGTGCCCAGCCACACCAGCCTATTATGGTATCTGTGGCTGGAGTACTACTGTTGGAAACATACTAACAAGCCAGTTCTCATATGTACCCCCAAATCAGACCCTCATTCCAGATCTTCATTGTACCCAGCAGAATCTAGGTGCATACGTTATGCTGTGTGAGACAGTCTACTCGTACACTGGCTGATAAACACGAGACAGAGACACTTGCAGAACAAGATGAAGCACCCAGCCACTGACTTTGCCAGCAGTAGCTGCAGGCCTCCACCTTGACTAAGGCGTATATGCCGTCACCTTGGTGCCTCCGATCTGTTGAGTCACCTACTGGGTGACTACCTTCTCTTGTTTATCACCTCCATTGGTGGGCTGTGAGTTCGAGAATAAGCCAGCTAGCTGCCCACTTGTCCTGTTACTGTTACTGTTATCCAGGGTCTACATTGTGGTTGCCGACTATCGCCTGAGGAGTGTTCACACCATCTTCAGTCATGCCAGACACCACAGTTTAAACACCGTCTATAGCAGAGTGTTGTTGCTGCAGCCACAGAGCAAGTGAGAAGAGTGAAGCTGTCTCTGTCATCAATCACTGGTGGCACGCCGCTTCATGGCCCTTTCTTGAAAACTATTAGAGGCTTTGCTAGAAAATTTAAACCAATATTATATTTCTGCATAAGTGGATGTTTTTGGCGAGATATGGCTACCAAAGGTGGGGAAGAAATCGGTACTCTGGTGGGTCTCGTTGTTAATATAATTGCAAGAGGTAAAATAATGAGGTTGAGCTAAGAGTACTGTCTTCATGACACGAGGGTCGTCCACAAAGTTAAATTCTGTTTCTATTTCTATCCGCGGCAGCGCTACGAGCGCAGTTCCGAACATGCGCGGCAGTTAATCTGACTCAAGGAGAAGACATGTACGCCGTTTTCAGATCGCTGCTGACGACGTGTGTTTTGTAGTGCTTCTTTACAATGTCAGCCGTAATTGAAAATGCCGGCACGTGTGAAATCAGATGTGTGATTCGTTTTCTAAATGCAAAGAAAGTTAAACCAAAGGAAATTCATCGGCAAATCTGCGAGGTTTAAGGACAAAATGCCATGAATGATTCAATGATTAGAAGATGGGTCAGACTGTTCAATGTAGGACGTGATCAAGTGCACGATGAAGAACGAAGTGGGCGCCCGTCTGTGGTTACTGATAAACTGGTTCACACAACTGAAGAGAAGATTAAGCACAACCGTAAGCTTACACTTAGTGCGCTTGCTATGGAAGTTCCCAAATCTCACGATCACTAATTCATGAAATAGTTACTGAAAAACTGAAATTTCGAAAACTTTGATCACGTTGGGTACCTCAAATTCTTACTGAACAACACAAAAAACAACGAATGGGCAGCGCAGTTCAGTTTTTTTTTTTATTTTTTACACGCTATGATGAAGAAGGCGATGGTTTTCTTTCTCGAATAGTCGAGGGGGATGAAATTTGGGTATCGTACGACACCCCTGAAATAAAACGGCAATCAATGGAATGGAGGCACACTTCATCCCCAACGAAGGTTAAACCTAAGCAAATCTTGACACCTAGAAAAGTAATGTGCGCCGTTTTTTGCGACAGGAAAGGCATTTTGCTGATTGATTTCCTACTACGAGGCCAAATAATCAGTGCACATGGTTACTGCGAGACCATTAACAAATTGCGCCTTGAAATACAGAACAAGCGCCGAAGATTACTGTCAAAAGGTGTTTTTTGTCCACAATAATGCCCGACCTCACACGGTGAATGTGACCAAACAACTCTTACGTGAATTTCACTGGGAAGCGTTTCATCATCACCCGTACACCCCGGACCTCGCTGCTAGCGACTTTCATCTCTTCTTACACCTAAAATCTGTCCTTGGTGGTCAACACTTCAACAATGATGACGAGCCCAAAGAATATGTTACCATATGGTTGAATACACAGGCGGCAACGTTCTATGAAGAAGGTATACAAAAACTTGTGCCACGGTATGAAAAGCGCCTACAAAATTTCTGAAGCTATGTAAATGTAAATGTCGTGTGACTAGGGTCTCCCGTTGGGTAGACCGTTCGCCGGGTGCAAGTCTTTCGATTTGACGCCACTTCGGCGACTTGCGCGTCGATGGGGATGAAATGATGATAATTAGGACAACATAACACCTAGCGCAGAAAATCTCCGACCCAGCCGGGAATCGAACCCGGGTCCTTAGGACTGACATTCTGTCGCACTGATCACTCAGCTACTGGGGGCGGCCGGCCGCGGTGGTCTAGCGGTTCTGGCGCTGCAGTCCGGAACCGCGGGACTGCTACGGTCGCAGGTTCGAATCCTGCCTCGGGCATGGGTGTGAGTGATGTCCTTAGGTTAGTTAGGTTTAAGTAGTTCTAAGTTCTAGGGGACTGATGGCCTTAGATGTTAAGTCCCATAGTGCTCAGAGCCATTTTGAACCCATATATATCATTAAATGCATTCAGGATAGTTTATGGATTTTTTCTAAATTTACCAGAAAAATATTATCTCATGGTACTCAGCGATGGGAATTATCGGTGTCTTGCATTTATTTTATCTGACAAGGCTACACAATACCCTATCTCTAAAAAGAAGCCACGTGGAAATATGACAGCAGAGGATGGACGGTAGCTGCACAAGTTGTGGATGAATCTATCCTGCATGGTTTACTGTAACGTTTCCCACTTCCCGACAAGCCGCCCTAGAAGTTAGTAATGATGAAAGATACAGTTAGGATTAGAAGATGACATGTATGTTCCATCGGGCTTCAAACGAGGAAGGGAGGTATTTTACAACAGCATGTTTATTGTCCAAATCGACTTCTCGTGGTAAGCGTGTCTGCTGCAACGCCCCAGGCGTATTATTCCATTCCTGAGCCTCGTTTGTCACACTTGGTTGTTTTCTTTTTCACGTCAGTGACAAAACTGCGTGTGTTGTGGGAGCTCACGTTTGCACAGTTTGGCACCTGAGCGGTGAAATGAAGGTTATGAGGCACCATCCTTTTTACCAATAAACCGAAATATTATAATTGAATGTAGCATCGTGCTTGACAACGGTTATATGGAAACTCTCCACACTCTTGAGAACTCAAAGAATATTAAGAGTGTTGTACAAACATTGCAAAGCATCTACATCTATTTGCTATAGAAAATATGTACTTAACAAGCATATCAAATATTAAACTTCCTGGCAGATTAAAACGGTGTGCCGGATCGAGACTCGAACTCGCGACCTTTGCCTTTCGCGGGCAAGTGCTCTACCAACTGAGCTATCCAAGCACGACTCAGGCCCCGTCCTCACAGCTTTACTACTGCGAGTACCTCGTCTTTCTGGATATCAAATATTGTTTAAAAGGCAGTAAATATCGAGTTTACTTTATCCGTTATATCTTGCTTTTCTTTCTAAGTGCCAAATAAGATCAAAAATTGCGTATTAAATAACACCGAAAAGAAGCATACTTTCCTCGTTAAATATATCTGACTTTTTAACTTTTGAAAGAATGTTTAGTAAAAACGTTTATCGATTTACTTTTTTGTTTATGTATAATGTAGAATTTTTCTTTGTCCAGGTGGTGTAAAACGTAAATACCATATTGCTTTAAAATATTTGGTCTCTTTCGTGGAAGAACACTAATAGGATAAATATCACGGCGTTGTACGATTTTGGCAGTCTTTTGTGTAAACAGAGCGAACTACAAAATAAAGATTGGGAAGATTCATGAGCACAAAACTGATTACTGTAATAGGAGTGAGCTTAGCGAGAATAGGTACCGGTAAACTTGCCATGTGAGCAGACGTCGCCACATTCCTTTGTTTCTGCGCTCGTGAAGTTTGCAGCACACTCATGATTCCTGAACTCTACCCTCGACACAGTCAATCGATCACTGACTCACTCGAGAAGTAGTTGGTGGCAGATTTACAAGCGAGCACGTTATGTGTATCCACTAGAGTAGTCGAATATGATACTAAAGTACCGAGTCAAGACGAGCTTAATGTCCTCATGTAGCATGTACTCGTCAACCAGGCAACACATATGAGTAGTAGAGGGTTGGCGGCGCGAGGACACTTGATATCAAACTGATATATAAATTAAATTGATTAATTAATCACCCCACACCTGCCCACCCCTGACCACCCCCGCCCCCGACCACGCCAACCACCGACCTCGAATGATGCTGCAGCCTCTCATCACCCTCGCCTCCTGCTCCCTCCACCACCTCCAGCCCTCCCCTCAACCTACCCTATTGCCGGGAATTTCGAATTTTGACGGGAATTTCTTTGTCCCAGGGCTGTGCTGATGTGCCCTCCCCACCCCCTGCCTGAGAATTGGTGGGAAATTAAAAATTGGCAGTACCCATTCCGGGACTCGAAACCTGGTCCTCCTGGGCGGAAAGCCAAATTGTACCCCCCCCCCTAATATAATTAAATCACAAGAGGCTCTTGGAATTGATGAGAAATTAAAAATGACGGTGCCCTATCTGGGACTCTAACCCTGATACTACTGGATGAATAGACCAAGTGCACCCCCTAACACACGGAATCTGTCCAGATGCTAGAGGAGAAGGTTAGGTCACTGTACTTTATTTATTTTGGTCGAGGAACTAACGCATATATCGAACCTAATTGTCTAATTAATCACAAAGATTGGGCCTAATTACAGAACTATATGCATAGCTCTACGCAAGGGCGGCAAAAAAGCGCAATACGCCGCAAAAACTGACTATGTGGTGTCATCCTGCTGGGAAATAATTTCGCAATACCACTCGAAACTAGCGACAGAAACACTCAAACTCTACCCTACATCTACAAGCTGGCGGGAAAAAGGCAGTGGTATAAGGTATTACCGTTATTCTTTTTGGTGGGTGGTGGGAAATATGTTCTACTGATAAGATGCTGGTATTGGACAAAGAGGAGTTTAAAAAGTATATTACCTGCAAGCATATAGCATCTATCGCTATTTCACAATGTAGTTCGCTACAGACGCCTACTAAAAAAAAAAAAAATCGCCCTACGGTGCAGCTAACCGAAGCCAATATTCGCAATCACAGGTGATGGAAAAATGTGTCACGATTGTAATTACACTTGGAAATTGTCATGAAAAAACCAGCACTTGTAACAAACGAGTCATAATGCAGCACATGTACTGGGGAAAATCGTCATCCTAAAAGACTGCAAAGGCGCTCTCCTCCATGTACAATCACAAACTGCCGAAAATCGAGGCCCTCTCCCCTCCCTCCCACCCGCCCTCCCTCCCTCCCTCCCTCCAACCAACCACCTACAGGATGGATTGAGGCAGGGAGGGGGAGATATTTCGCTGACAGCCTTGTGGCACGTGGTGGCAGCTGTCGGCCTTGAGGCGATGGTCCTATGTCAACACAAAAGCAGGTATCGTTAACTAAATAATAGGAGATAAAGGAACAGCTGTCCCCAATGCATCTTGGTCCCCGAAAGTATAGTGACAAAGCCTTTCCTAATGGTTAGGGGGACACCTTTGGCGATGAGCTCTCACAGACTAGACAGGCTCCCAACGCCTCCAAGAGGCCTCTCTTTCTGTGATGAAAAACACTTTTGCTTAATGTCATGTAGGAGGCTCCAGATGGGACCGAGGGAGAGCCACGGTCAGGGAAGTCACTCGCCGTTTGGCACTGGACTATTTAACATCAACTCGACTCCTATAATAAAACAACTATTAAAAAAGGAAAAAAACACCTTCGTGGCGATAATAAAATAGACAAAGTCCATTTTCATTTAGTTTTATGAGCAAAATCGGTATAGCTTTTACGTTCAACTGCAGTCGCATCTCATTATTTTGTGACGTCCAGCGATGTGCACCGCCACTGATCTCAAATGATCAGCAGAGACGTACCCACCCTGCGTAAAATGAGGAAAAAAAAAAGATTATTTTGATGTGAAAACTACCGATCACCGCAGAATGACCCCGTTATTTTGAAATTGAATTGATCATTAGAGTCACTTTGCACGGCGAGTAATGTTTTTTTTCTGTAGTCTGATTACACTCACCTGGTAGGTCAAATAGGAATCTGCGGAGGGAACACTGTAGTAACCACAACCAACTGCGGGAACGCCTTGGGCTGCGGATCGGAGCCGCCAGACGAGGAAGCCGCCGGCGGTGGAGCACGCACCACTGGGCAAACACAAGGACGAGTCGGACGACAGACCAACGGCAACCGCCGACCCAACAAGGAAGAGATAAACAACGGAGGCTTGTAGAAACCACAACACCAAATACCAACAGCAAATCCACTCGGAACCAGAGCCAGGCAAAAGTCAACAACGAGCAACAACAAGAACGCAGTACCGCCAAGATAGAAACTCAATCCAGAACGAGTACCAGACTGGCTGGACTAGGGCAGAGCAGGTCCCTATATACGAAACCGGAGGGAGCAGCTATTGGCCGCTGTCTGCACGTGGCGTAGCGGTGGCGCCCTCGCTGCACGAGAGCCGCTGCGCGGAATAGGCGCCGCGGATGCGGAGCCCTCTATGGGCGGACCACGTCCATTTGTTCTGGGGCGTGTTCGACTTCCACGGCGTGAAGTACTGGATCCCTCCCCCCTGAAATTGGTGCATAGGGGCGGAAATGCCCCGGATGATGCCGAGGTGGGCGGAACGAGGGCACGGTTTGTGAGACTTCTGGAGGGACCACTGCGGGAGTGGAGGGCAGACTGTCTGCAGCATCTATCGAGGTGTCACCAGATGGCAGGGGGTCAGAGGACGTCTCTATACCCTAGCAAGGTGGAAGGGGTGTCTGTAGAGCCGGCGAGGAGATGGAGGTGGAAGGGGAGGGGAGGGGAGGGCTCCACCTCTAGGGACGTGTCCGCACCAGGAAGCAGGGGAGGCGGTGGGGGAGGAATCAAGGCAGGGGCCCGAGGGCGGAGTTGGTTATGGTGACGACGCTCGAGCGTCCTGTGTGTCTGTACGGTCGTCACACGCCGCCCATGAGCCGCCATCACCGTAGTGGGCGTCCATGCAGGTGTGCTGCCATAGGAGCGGGCTCACACGGCCATGCCCGGGGTGTAGCGTTGGGAGGGGCGAGAGCGAGGCCCAGAAGGGGATGGTGTCAGCAGCTGGAGAAGGGTACGAAGTTGTCGCCCGTGAAGGAGTTCGGCAGGACTATGACCGGCCACCGGCGTAGTGCGGTAGGTGCTTGCAAACAAGATGAGGGCCGAGGTAGTGGCTAACGGATCCACTGATTTCATCAGCTGCTGTTTGAAAGTGCGGACCAGGCATTCCACTGCGCCATTGGACGAAGGATGGAAGGAGAGAAGGGGGGAGAGCGAATGTGGTTGATACCGTTAGTGGAGCAGAAGTTCTGGAACGAGGACGCCGTGAATTGGGGCCCGTTATCTGTGATCAACGTGTGAGGAAGGCCTTCAATGGCCAACACCTGGGCCAAGGCGGTGAGGGTGGCATCAGTGGTGGTGGACGCCATGTGGACCACATATGGGTATTTGGAATATGCATCAATTATGAGGAGCCACATGGAGCCTAAGAAGGGGCCTGCAAAATCTAGATGGATCCTGTCCCAGGGTTGGCTGGGTGTTGGCCAGGGGGCGAAGGATTGTGGGGGACTAGCCTAATGACGTGCACACACTGTGCAACCATGGACCAGGTGCTCAATGTCTCCATCGATCCCTGGCCAATAGACATGTCATTGAGCCAACGCCTTCATGCGAGACATCCCCCAGTATCCGCGGTGTAATAAGTGCAGGACTCGGTGGCGTAAGTCTGGAGGGATGACCACCCGACGGGCGTCTGAGTCCGTGGACAACAGGAGGACGTCCTCCATTACCGAAAGTCTGTGTGAGACGTGACGCCATGGGCTGAAGTCAGTTTTCAAATGTCGGGTAAGGTAGGGAGGCCAACCATGGGTCACATAGCAGAGGGCTCGCCGCAGAATGAGGTCCCTGCACGTGGAAGCGGCAACTCGCGTAGCCGTCAGAGGAAATCCATCGAGAGTCTCCCGGTGGGCAGAGTCGATGTGTAAGCACATGACGTCCTGCTGGTCAAACGCCGGATCAGGTCCTGCTGGGAGGCGTGACAAGGCATCTGCATTAGAGTGTTGACTGGTGGGCTTATAGCGGATGGTGTAAGTGTAATTACGCAAGAACAACGCCCAGCACTGAAGACGCTGATCCGTCCATTCTGGGAGGTGTGAATGGGGCCCAAAAAGCGACACTAAGGGCTGGTGATCCGTGAGTAGGATGAACTGTGCCCCAAACAGGTGAATGTGAAATTTCTGAACTGCAAAAATAATGGCAAGAGCCTCCTTTTCGATCTGAGAGTAATTCCTTTGCGCAGGGGTTAACTTCTTGGATGCATATGCCACAGGTTGTTCCGACCCATCCTCAGTCCTGTGTGCCAGGACCGCCCCAATTCCGTACGCTGAGGCATCGGCCGCCACCACCAAGGGACGATCCGGAGAGAAAGGCGTAAGGCAAGGGGCAGTTTTCAGCATTGTCTTCAGGTGGGTGAAAGCCTGATCCCAGGCAGAAGTCCACATGTGAGGTACCCCTTTGCAACGCAGGTGATTTAGGGGATGCGCGACGTGGGCGGCTCAGGGTAAGAACTTTAAGTAATAATTGACTTTCCCCAAAAATACCTGGAGTTCGGATAAGTTTTGTGGATGGGGAAGGGCATCGATGGCTGCGACATTGCAGTCCGGAGGGCGAATGCCATCTTTACTGAGCCAATGTCCTAAGTACTCCACTTCCAGCTGAAAAAAACTGCACTTCTCCAGCCGACAACATAAACCCGCAGCCTGCAGGTCGTGAAATAAGGTACTGAGGTTGCACAGATGTTCCTGGCACATGCGCCCCATGACTAAGATATCATCGAGGTAATTGACACAAGCTAGTATGGATTGCGTAAGTTGCTCGAGATACCGCTGGAAAATCACAGGGGCAGAGGAAATGCCGAAATGAAGATGCTTGTATTTATAGAGACCGAAAGGCATGTTGATGACGATGGCCTGCGATTCCTCATCCAACGGCAATTGGTGATAGGTTTCTGCCAGATCAATCTTAGTAAGGTACTCGCCACCTGCCAGTTTAGCGAGAAGGTCTTCCTGGCGAGGAATGGGATAAGTTTCGACCAAAGACTGAGAGTTGACCACAAAGCCGAAGCAATCCATTGGGTTTCTTGATGACCACTAAGGGTGTTGCCCAGGCACTCAATTGTACTGGCTCGATAACCCCCGCAGCCTGGAGCCAATCGAGTTCCTGCTTCACGGCCGTACACAAGGCTACCGGAATAGGCCGAGCCCGACAGAAGCAAGGCCGTGCGTTGGGCAGTAAAGTGATGTGTGCCTGGAAATCTGAAGCGCAGCCCAGGTCTGCCGAAAACAGGGAGGAAAAGGACACGCACAGATTGTCTAGATCCTGAAATGGAACCATAGTTGAAACGAACTGCACATCGTCTTGAATGGAAAAGCCAAACCGTGTAAACGCATCTAGTCCAAAAATGTCCGAAGCCGACGGGTGGTCCACCACAAACAGGGTAAGGGGCTGGGGGACGTTTTTGTAGATGGCCATAACAGAAAACTGCCCACGGAGAGGGATGGAACCGTCGCCGTAGGCGACCAACCACCGAGAGGGTGGGGACAATTCCGGAGACCCAAGACGTGCATACGTCATTAGATTAACCAAAGAAACGGTGGCCCCCGTATCGACCTGGAAACGGACGTCCTCGTCAAAGATGTGTAGGGTGAGGAATACTTTGAGCCTATGTGTTGGTCCAAGGGGCGACTGCGTGTAAGGCATGGACGGCCTCCTGTTGGCCCGCAGGGGCGGGATGGGGGCGGGTCGAGCGGCTACAACAGACAGATCGAAAGTGGCCTTCTTTCTCACAGAGCGTACAGGTCTTCCAGCGATGGGGACAGTCAGCTCGAGTGTGGGCCGAAAAGCACTGGGGGCACAACGGGAGGGGGCCACGCGGGCTACGTCGAGGGGCGACCGGCGGTTCGGACGCCATAGAGACGTCAGACAGCGAGGAATCTCGACGATGGTGCCCTCTGGAGACTGCGCCCCGTCGACGGCGGGAAGGAGTTTAGCGGGAAGTGGACTCGACCGCTGCCACCTGGGGCCACGCCATGAGACGTTCGTTCGTCGCTTGAGCAATTTCGAAGGAATGGGCAATATGCAGAATGTCTTCCAATGAGGGGTTGTCCAACTTTAACGCCGCAGTGCGGACCTCTGGATCGGGCACCAAACATTTGCGGCTGAGGCCTTGCAAATCCGTCACCCAGGAACAGTAGGGCTGACCCAGCTGCTTGTGCTATTGATGGAATTCCAAACGAGACAACCACATGGTATCACTGGGAATAATAGTTAGTAATCAACACACAGATCTCGTGAAAGGAGAGAGAGCCACAGGGTCGGCCAACGGTGCCAACTTGCGGAAAAAAAAAAAAGTGTCCGGTGAGGCCCAAGACAAGAATAACGACCGCTGCAGAGAGTCGTCCGACACCTGAAAGGCCGTGAAATGTTGCTTCAGACGATGCAGGTACGTTTCCCAATCCTCTTTTGCGTCGTTGAACGGTGGGAATGACGGCGGACGCGGGAACGTGTCTGAAAGCGGGGCACCTGGGAGATGAGGTGGGAGGGAGTCCTGCTTATAGACCCTGTCTGAGAGCAACTGCACCGACGTCTGTAAGACCTTCAACTGCTGCTGCTGTCGCATGAGCTGCTGCTGTTGCTCTAAGAGAGTAATTTCTCTTCCATACTCCTACGTTCCGTTTACCTCGTCGCCAATGTAACCACAAAAAACTGTGGGAACGCCTTGGGCTGCGGATGAGAGCCGCGAGGCGGGGAAGCCCCTGGCGGTAGAGCACGCACCACCGGGTAAACACAAGGACGAGTCACGGCAACCGACAACAACCGACCACGTCCGACTATAACCGACACAACAAGGAAGAGATAAACAATGGAGGCTTGTAGAAACCACAACACCAAATACCAACAGCAAATCCACTCGGAATCAGAGCCAGGCAAAAGTCAACAACGAGCAACGACAAGAACGCAGTACCGCCGAGATAGAAACTCAACCCAGAACGAGTACTAGACTGGCTGGACTAGGTTTTTTTTTTCCTTTATTGTATTTCAATTCCCCATCCATCGGGGCGGGCTGGCAGCAGCATATGTGCTGCCCTTCAACCGAAAGACATAGAACAAACAATAGAAGACATTTAAAAATAACAAAGGAGAGAATATGGTGAACATAGATATAAAAAAATGGGGAACATCATGGAAGGCAATAGACAAAAAACGAGGTGACTAAAATGGAGATAAAAACTGTTTTAAAGTAGCACACACAAAAGCCACACACTGCCACAATTAAAAGAACATGAGGCACAGTATGACTGGAACATAAAAGGTATCGACGGATGGCGCAGAACATAACAAACACTGGCGGCGAACCTTGACGCACAGGAGAAACAGCACTGAACACAACACTGATGTGGCACACTGACGATGATCAAAACAGAGGATCTGCCAGGCGAAAGGAGATGAGGAAGACTGGAAGAAGGGAGGGAGGGGAAGAGATGGGGGAGATGAGTGGGGGGGGCGCTGAAGAGGGCCAGGTAGGGAGGGATGTGGGAAGGAAGTATGGGGTGCAGGGTCTCAGGGGAGAGGGGGGGAAGGAGGAAAATCCGCTCTGGGAGAAGGAGGGAAGAGGAAAAAGGGGGCCCTGGGGAGGGGAGGGAACAAGGCCAGGTTATAGTTGCAAGGAAGGGTAGATATCATGGCGACGTTCGTCATCCGGGAGGGGGAGGCGTTGGAAATTGCCCTGATGATGGAGATGGAGGGTGTGGAGGTGGAGAGATGGAGGGATACAGCGATAGAGGCGTGGCAATGGGTGGGGGGTGGAGTGGAAGGAGGAAACCAGAGGGTGGGGGGATCAAGCCTGCGGCCAATGTAAAGGATGCGGAGATGTTGGAGGAACAGGAGGAGGTGGGGGAAGGGGATCAGTTCATACAGGAGCCATGTGGGGGAAGGAAGGCAGATACGGAAGGCAAGGCGAAGCGCGTGGCGTTCAAGGATTTGGAGGGCCTTGTAAAAGTGGGTGGGGGTGGAGATCCAGGCAACGCTGGCATAACAGAGGATAGGACGGATGAGGGATTTGTAGGTGTGGAGGATGGTAGAAGGATGCAATCCCCCTGTCCGGCCAGACAGGAGTTTCAGAAGGAGGAGGTGGGAATGGGCTTTCTGCTGGACGGTCTGGAGATGAGTGGTCCAGGTGAGGTGTCAGTCGAGGGTGAGGCCAAGGTATTTCAGGGTGGGGGTGAGCTGGATGGGACAACCATAAAGGGTGAGGTAGAAATCATGGAGGCGAAAGGAGCTAGTGGTGTGGCCTATGATGATTGCCTGAGTTTTGGAGGGGTTAAGACGGAGGAACCACTGGTTACACCAAGTGGTGAACTGGTTAAGGTGGATTTGGAGGGTATGTTGAGACCTTTGAATGATAGGGTAGAGGGCCAGGAAGGCGGTGTCATCAGTATACTGGAGAAGGTGGACTGGTGGGGGTGGCTTGGGCATATCAGCCATATACAAGAGATAAAGGAGAGGGGAGAGGACATAACCCTGGGGGACGCCAGCTGTGGGATAAAAGATAAGGGAGTTGGTGTTGTGGAGGGTGACATAGGAAGGACGGTGCAAGAGGAAGGAAGCGACCAGACGGACAAAATTGATAGGCAGGGCGTAGGTTTGGAGTTCAAAGAGGAGAACGGGATGCCATACATGGTCATAGGCATTTTGGAGGTGAAGGGAAACAAAAATGGTGGAGCGACGGGAGTTGAGCTTGAGGGACAGAAGGTGAACAAGTTTGAGGAGTTGGTCTTCAGCAGAGAAGGAGGGTCGGAAGCCACACTGGGTAAGGGGAAGGTGGTGGTGTTGAGCAGGGTGCTGATGGATACAGTGGGAGAGGATGGATTCGAAGACCTTACTGAAGATGGAGGTGAGGCAGATGCGATGATAGGAAGAGGCGGCAGAAAGGGGTTTGTTGGGTTTGAGGAATAAGAGGACGCGGGAGGTCTTCCACAGGTCAGGGTAGAAGAGGATGACATTATAGAGATGGGTGAGGACAGTCAGGAAGGAATAGGGGCTTTCTCGAAGGTGGCGGTAGGTGACAGTCGTGACCAGGGGCCGTGTTGCGTTTGGACCGGAGGATAAGTTTAATGTCTTGTGCTGTGATGGGAGTGTTTATGTCAGAGGGGGGCAACTGCCCCAAGTACTGGAGACTAGGAGCAAGTGGAGTGACTGAGGTATTGGCACGTTCCATGATGGTGGGGAAAGAGAATAATCAAAGTGGGGATCATCGGGGATGGAGAAGACCTCGGAAAGGTGGGAAGTGAAGTGGTTGGCCTTACTGAGAGTGTCAGGAAGGGGGCGATCGTTATGGAGAAGGGGGTAGTGGGGAGCGGAAAGGGAACCAGTAAGACAATGGAAGGCGGACCAGTACTTGGAGGAGTTGATAGGGAGGGTGGCGTTGAGTCGTGTGCAGGTCTGGCGCCAGTCTCGGCGTTTTGTTGCTGTAATAAGGTTCCGTATGTGTCGCTGTATTTGCCGGTGGCGTTGGAGTGTATCCCTGTCATGAGTGCGCAGGAAGGAGCGATAGAGGCGGCGGGATTCACGGAGGAGGAGCACAGCCTGCAGAGGGAGAGTGGGACGGTGTGGGTGGATGGTTTTAGTAGGAACATGGGCCTCCACGGCGTCAGTAATTACCTTCTCAAGGAAGGACGAGGCGTGGACGATGTCGTCAGGATGGCGATAGGTAAGAGGGTGGCTTTCGACCTGGGTGGAGATGGAGTCCCGGTAGGCATCCCAGTTGGCACGGTGATAGTCATGGACGACCTTGGGAGGGGGTGCAAGGTGCAGAGACGGAGGGGGGCGGTTTGCAGACGTTATGGTGAGAAGGACAGGGAGTTGATCGCTACCTGTGGGGTCAAGGACGGCGACAGTGATACGCCCAAGGAGGTTGGCGGAGGCAATGACAACATCGGGGGTGGTGTTACTTTCGGGTCGGATGTGCTGGGGAAGGGGAACAAGGTCATCTTGGATTGTGGAAAGGAACTGATTCCACCACCGAGGGGCAGCAGGAGTGCGGCTAAGGATGTTGAGGTCGGCGGCAATCACATAGGCGGAGAAGGTGTGGTCAATGTGTGAGATGAAGTCATAAGGAAGAGGAGCAGTGGAGCGGACATAGATGGTGGCACAGGTAATGGTGAGGGAGGGGAAGAAGACGCTAAGGATAAGGTGTTCAGTGGGGTCATTGAGGAGAGGTTGTGGCCGGACAGGGATATGCTTAAGGTGGCCAATCGCGACTCCACCCTGCGCACGAGGACCAGGAGCAATACGCCGCAAAAACTGACGATACCATGCAACTGGTGATATCCTGCTGGGAAAAAATTTCGCAATGACACTCGAAACTAGCGACAGAAACACTCAAACTCTACCCTTCACCTAGAAGCTGGCGGGTGCGGTGGAGGAGCTAGGGGGAGGTGCGGATAGAATGGTGGTGCTGGAGAAAGGTTTCGTTCAAGAGGAAGGTGTCGACCTGGTGGTGGGAGAGGGTGTGCATGAGGAGGTATTTGTTGGAGCGGAAGGAGCGAATGTTCTGGAAGAGGATGCGAGACTCGTGCCGCGCCATGACGGGAAGGAGGAGGGGAAGAGAGGGAAGGGAAGAGACTTAAACTAGGGTGTCGAGGCAGGTGAAGGTGAAGTGGGCTTGGTTGTGGGAGTAAGTGGCGAAGGTTTTCAGGTGGAAAACAGAGCGAGCAGCAAGGGATATTCGTTGTAAGGTGTGGGGGCGCTGAAAAGGGTGAATGTTTTGCAGTACAAGGGTAATGACCTGGATGATGTCCTTGGCCGTGGGAGGTGGACGGAGGGAATTGTTGGGATGAACAGGGGGATCGACGGGGCGAACTGGAACTGTAAGTTCAGGGGTGGCTGGAGGGGGTATAGCTTTACACTTGTGGGAGTATGTGGGATGGGGGCCATTGCAGATATTACAGGAAGGAGGAGCAGCGAGGTTGGGGCAGTTCTTAAGAAAGTGGGGGGCCTTGCAATGGGGACAGGTGGGGGGGGGGGTTTTGCAGTTGGGAGTCAAGTGGTCATCGTACATCAGGCACCGCTGGCAACAGTAGGATTGGGGAGGGGATTTGGAGGATTCAACAGGGTGGCGACGGTGGTAATCAGGGCACCCTGAGTGAGGAGATGGTCTATGGATGGGGCAGATTCAGAGAATACCCGCATGAGGTAGGTGGGACCAGAGGCATTGTGGATACGGCGGGCAGAGCGGATTTCCAAGTCCGGGTGGGAGTTCAGCTCTACCAACACTTCATCCTCTGTGATCACCGGGCTGAGCTTGGTGATCACAGCGGTGTAGGTGGGGGGGGCGATGGGGAGGCTGGGGCTGACGAGGAGTGGAAGCGGAAAGGAAGGGTGTCAGAGAGGCGTGGGGGCCAAACATAACTCGTGGGAGTTTTCGCAGGAGGTCTGTGTGACAGGATGGGGACGGGGACTTGATAAGGACTGAGTTCCTGCAGGGAATGAGTTGGGAGATGGGAGCACCAGGTAAGTACTTTCGTATTTCCTTGGTGAGGGTACGAGCGTCGAGGAACTTAGGATCGGGAGTTGACAGGACAAAGGTGTGGAGGGTGGGGGCCAAGGTATGGGTAGCAGGAGGAGGGGTGGTGTCCATGGTGATGGCAGGGGGAGGGGGAGGTGGTGCTGATTTTTTGTGGGAAGTGGCAGGAGCAGAGTCGGTTAGGACGCGCTTTTGGGGTTTTTTGGAGACTGGAGGCTGGGAGGAGGGGAGAGGGACGGGGAGGAGAGGGAGGTGGCGGGTGGCAGATCCCTGTGGCGTAGTGGAGGCACCGGGAGAAGCAGCTGGTTCAGTGGTGGCGATGGTGGCTCGGCGCGACGTGATGCGTGCGGGAGATGCAGAAGACGAAGCGACGGGGTCAGTGAGAGAGGGGAAGCCAACCACCTGAGGGGCGGCAGCAGAGGCGGCAACAGAGGCGTACGTGAGGGCGGGGGTAGGAGTGGGAGCTGTTGGTGTGGAGGCTGGAGGAAGGGTGTAGAGGTGTGGGTATACAGCAGGGGAGGGGATAGGGGGATGGGTAAGTGGGGGACGGGAAGGGGAGGTGTTAGGAGGGAGGCCAGGAGAGGCACTCCAGGAAGTGACTGTGGGAGAGGGGGAGGGGGAGGTGTAGATGACGGTGGAGGTGGGAGTACTCATTGCAGACGAACGGCGACGGACAGACGGACGTGCAGCAGGCAGCGGCGGCGTCGGCGTCGGCGATGGTCGGCGTCGAACAGACGGACGAACAGCAGGCGGCGGTTGCGGCGGCGGCGGCAGCGGCAGCAGTCACGACGACGGCGATGGACAGCGAGCAGGCAGGCAGGCGGACGGACGGACGGATGAACGAACGAACGAACAGCGACAGCAGCAAGCGGCGGGCACACAAACAGACAGACAGACAGACAAACACAATCTTCGAAGACGGAGATTCCACCCTGCGAGTAGCCCAGGCTTTGCAATCTGACGCTTTCGAAGGAGGGGATCCAACCCTCTAGATGCTGGACTAGGGCAGAGCAGGTCCCTATAAACGAAATCGGAGGGAGCGGCTATTGGCCGCTGTCTGCACGTGGCGTAGCGGTGGCGCCCTCGCTGCGCGAGAGCCGCTGCGCAGAATAGCCGCCGCGGACGCGGAGCCCTCTATGGGCGGACCACGTCCATTTGTTCTGGCGCGTGTTCGACTTCCATGGCGTGAGGTACTAGAAACACAATGTTCTTTTCGAGGAACACTATTGAGAAATGACATCTGAAGGACAACAGAGGGATTCTACAGCCGACAACATACATTTCGTGAAAAGACTATGCTATTAAAAACACGATCGTCACCTCTACATTACCATCATCCTGCATAAAAAGTGGTCTTGAGCCTACAGGTACACACACGAGCCGCTGATAGTGTAACGCATTCTGGTAGGAATGTGGTCTCTGATTTGTAATCAAGTTATTACACAACATTAGGCCATTCAACCACTTACTTGCACTTTATTCTGTAGAGACATCTTTTAATGATTACAGCCACTGGTGAATCATATTCGTGGTACTCTCATATCGCGAAATGAGCCACCTTTTTCGAACCTATCTGCTAAGAATCCCATACGGCAGAAACTCCGGCGCTGTTTTTTTTTTTATTTTTTTAGACAATCCCTCTGCATACTGTAACTGCACCTAAGTCTATGCCTCCGCCATCCATGCTCCTTAGTCTATGTGATCGCCCCAATTTAAGTCTGACCTGTACGGAAGTCAGAGGGCGCTATATCTAAGACCTTCTGCATCCTGTAGGGAAACAGGACAAGGTGAGTTAATGCGACAGGAGTGTGTGTTGACCACTCGGTAGAAATGGGAAGATGATGTCATATCTCCGCCAACCGTGTACAGTGTGTAAGACCAGTCCCAAACGAAGCTTTCCCATGCAACACGAGGTAGTAGGAGAGATAGTACAAGCAGTTATGACGTTGTTTCCTGTTGGGCAAATTAGGAAGACTACACATAATACAAGGCATGGAGGAAGGACGAAGATTTTGCGACACATCTCCAAACTACATACAGATGGTCCGAAGGAGATTTGTGTCTCTCAGGGTGCATTCATGTCTGTCACATAAACATATGTGGCGATCCTATTAAAGATACAGGTATTGGTTCAGTGGAGCAGTTTGTTCGTGACTGAAGTCACTTCCACAGACCAGTGTCAAGTTTCATCACCTGTACTGTAGGATGACCATATCCAACAGACCATCAATCACACGAGGGGGTTCCTGTGTTGCTCCTTCATAAGCAGTTTAATAAATAAAAATGGCTCTGAGCACTATGGGACTTAACATCTGAGGTCATCAGTCCCCTTGAACTTAGAACTACTTAAACCTAACTAATGTAAGGACATCACACACATCCATGCCCGAGGCAGGATTCGAACCTGCGACCGTAGCGGTCGCGCGGTTCCGGACTGAAGCGCCTAGAACCGCTCGGTCACACCTGCCGGCAAGCAGTTTAATACATTGGTTTTTCTTTTTCGATTGTAACACATCCAATCAGTGTACACCACCATACACTTTGTTTCTTTGTTTTTTCTACCATGGCTTAGAGATCCGTGTCAGCTGCTGCTAAACCGACATTAACAAGCTTCGATCCTCTGGCTCTCACAGAAAACTGAACATCTCATGGCATGAACTGTACAGCTACCACACCACAGGCTGGTAGAAATAAAACACAAACGCTATGTTTGTCATTGACAAAAATGTCGAAGACATCGCAACATATGGAAACCGGAAGAGTGTATGGTATTGTAGAGCGCTTCCAACAACTATTCGAAGTTGATACCCTGTATAGTTAATCTCATCTTCCCATCGAAAGGGTAGCGGATGTCTCGGTGCTCCATTTCGAAAAGCATTGTTCCTTCATTTTGCAGTCATATAGGTACGAAAAGGGGTCCGCTACGCTTTCAACTGCCTAGTTTCAACCACTTTTGAAGGTCATCCAAACACCCACTCCCACACCCAAAATACATGCGCATTGATCGTTGTGTGTAGGAAATGTCTTAGGATTTTCGGTAGGTTAGCAAATAAGACAGGTATATATTCTCGTACAAAATATTTATTAACTTTTGCATATACATTTACACACGGAAAACAACTCATTCTTTATTTTTGTTAGCTGTAGTTTTAATAATGTCCAATTTAATTTTTAATTTATAACTTAAATCCACATCTGAACCATCTGTTTCTTTCTCCATCCAATAATTTGACAAATACAGAGAAAGTATATTCTTGAAATTTAATACATATCTATTTTTCTTCTTGTAAAATACTTGTTTTATGGCTTTAACTATTAGCTCAGTTACTTCCTGCAGCTCTTCTAGGCGAAAGCATTCGGGGATTTTAATTTTTCCTCGTGTCTCCTCCATGACGCTATTGGTAAAGCGTTCCACGTCTTCCCGTGTGCATGTCGGCAACTCTTCTGCTCCACGTTCTTGCGGAAATTCTGTATAGAACTTTTAAGTTTACAACTTTTGCAAACGAGTGTCCATTAACTGTAGTTATTCCATCAGTTTTAAACTCGGCAAATGGTTGTGCTGTTGCTTGGTGGTCAACATCCAGCTCGCCACACTTATATAGAATCTAATCATCCTTTTTAAGCCGATCTAAATGGGAATAGAGCATAGTAAACACATTTTGTGTCTATACCTTAATATAGTAAACGTTCTCGTTTCCATTGATTTCGGCCAGTACTCCACCACGTGACCAGTTTCCATTGGTGTTTACTGTAAATGCTAATATTTTGTATTCCCCCTTCGTAGACAGATTTGAAGCCATTTCCCATCGAAGAAATTACATCTTTAAATACAGTTAATGTTTTATGTGCACGAAAAAGGAAACTCAAAATGGAAGACATCGAACTAAAGAAAAGAAAACTAAAGTATACAGAGAAGACTCCTGCCATAAAGAAAAAAGAAAAACTGCAAATGGAAAAGGAAGAGGCTATTGCAGATGTGCAGGCCAGGTTTACATACGGCTTCAAACACAGTGTATGGAAAAATCTGTCTACGAAGGGGGAATTAAAAATATTGGCATTTACAGTAGCGAACTCTGTTGTCAAACTGCGATAGATGCTGTATGGCTGCAGGTAATATATTTTTTAAACTCCTCTCTGTCCAACACCAACATCTCGTCAGTTGAACATATTTCCCACCAAAAAGAATAAAGATAGTACCTTATACCACTGCCTTTTTCCCGCCAGCTTGTAGGTGAAGGGTAGAGTTTGAGTGTTTCTGTCGCTAGTTTCGAGTGTCATTGCGAAATTTTTTCCCAGCAGGATATCACCAGTTGCATGGTATCGTCAGTTTTTGCGGCGTATTGCTCTTTTCTGCCGTCCTTGCGTACAGCTATACATACAGGTGTGTAATTAGGCCCGATCTTTGTGATTAATTATGTAATTAGCATCGATATTTGCGTCAGTTCCCCTACCAAAACAAATAAAGTACACTAACCCAACCTTTCTCTCCCGCATCTGGACAGTGTCCATGTGTTAGGTGGTGCACTTGGGCTATCCATCCAGTAGAACCAGAGTTCGAGTCCAGTAAAGGGCACTGCCATTTTTAATTTCCCATCAATTCCAAGCGCCTCTGGTGATTTAATTGTATCGGGGGTGGGGGGGTATACTTGTGCTTTCCACCCAGGCGGACCAGTGTTCGAGTCCCGGAATGGATACTGATAATTTTTAATTTCCCGCCATATCCCGGGTGAGGGGTGGGGAGGACACATCAGCACAGCCCTGGGGAAAATAAATTCCCGTCAAAATTTGAAATTCCCTCCAAAGTTCGAAATTCCGACATATAGGGTACGTTGGGGGGGGGGGGGTGATTGTGGGGGTGGGGGGATGAGGGAAGGAGATAAGGGGGCTGGGGCACACGTGCAGCTGAGAAAAACGCGTGACATCATCCGGGGACGGGAGTGTGAATGGTCGGTGGTGGGGTAGGGTGGGGGTGGTCGGAGGTGGGGTGATTAATTTGCATATCAATTTGATATCAAAAGTGTCCTCGCGCCGCCAACTCCCTACTACTCATGTTTGGTCGGTCATTATCATTTGGTGGACTGAATCCTGATCCATATGCACCATGAGAATGCATTCGTACCATTCAGGATACGATCTGTATAAATCACAGTTATCATTCATGCAGTATCTTATGTGCTGCTAATATGATACTGTCTCAAATGAGAACATCGTTAACGCAATATGAGCAGGTAATAAGACTCAATCTGCAGGCTGAAACTGAGTTTATTTCTGCACAGGACCCTGCCCATTTATCCTGGGGCCATCCACACCAGACAAGACACCTCATTTGCTGCCTCACACAATGCCTTGTTGTGAAGAGATCGCGTCTGGTGAGTTTCTCAGCATACACTGCAACCCTTTCAAGGGACGTTACACAGTGTGTCTGCAGAAGTACGACCCATGGTTTGCTGTAAGGTCCCTGACCAGGATAGGTGCTGTGCAGGTTTGGCGTCTTGGGTCTCTTAAAGCAATATAACGGTTCTGCACAGGTTTCCAGTACGAGGTCTGTTGTCATAATGCATTTGAATGTCTACTCCTTACTGGAATCTTGTTCGCAGTGATGAACTGAAGAGACAGACGACAGTGAGTTCTAGACTACCCTCTAATCTCCCAATGATTTGGCGTCGACTGATCTCATACACATGTATTTTCAGCGTTTTTTGTTTTCCTACGGCTCTACTCCAAACACATCCAACGCACAGTCACGGCCACTATATCTAGGACTTCCACCAACATGCACTGTTGGAGCCACACTATGCGATCTTGTACTATCGTGTCATGCAAGTCTACATCTACATTTATACTCCGCAAGCCACGCAACGGTGTGTGGCGGAGGGCACTTTACTGCTGTATTGTCGTACAATATTTTAGCCAACACAGCGTCACCATCTCACTGGTTTTTTGTGAATCTCGACGCTCCTTTACCTCATAGAGACGAATATATATTTTCCAGAAGACAATCTAAGAGTAATACTTTACAGCTATTAAATGCTATTGTACTTATTGGATACTATGTTGGGCTTGTTCTGTTTAGATATTTTCGAGCCAACAAATATTTGGTTAAATACTATGTCTGATAGTATCTTTGTTATAAGTTGACAGAATGGTACAACATCGGAGGCGTTAGGTAATTCTAATATTGTGAGAACAATCTGTTTGCATACTTCTACGACTTGCAGTAACACCGAGATAAATCGCGCAGTATCCAAGGCGTTGATATGGCATGTGAAAGGAATGCAAACCTAATGCGGTGATGCTCATTTAGGTTTTCTGTGATTTCTCTAACTCACGTTAAGGCGAATATCAGAACGGCTTCATCAATAAACCTAAGACAGATTCCATTCCACGTCCTCCTACAACTCTGCCTCTAATGCGCTCACAACTGACTGTATTTCAAACTCTAACCTTTGTTCTTTTTCCTTTCTCCACAAATTGTGCGTGAAAGCGCAATCCGTTGAACTGTAGGACTTAAGTCCTGTGGTTTTATTGGCAGGGGACTTTGAGCAGTAGATTCTGCCTCCTAAATGACCAGACTGAGGAGCTATATTCAGGTAATGGTTGGACGAGGTATTTTTGAGCTACTTTCTTCATCGATGAACTAGATTTCCTACGGATTCTACCAATGAATCTCAGTCCGCCATCTGCCTTACCTGCCATTCGTTTTATGTGGTCACAATTGTTTAAATCGCTCGAAGCAAATGGTCCCAGATATTTTACCCAAGATTACAAAAGGCTCGTAAAATTAACGATTGCGGGTGGTATCTCTTTGCGATTCCCGCCATTCTGAACACATGAGAGACACGTGCTCTTGGGTACCTAAGTGACAAATATTGTTGTTAACAATGGCTCAATTATTCACTGCGTAACTCCAGCAGTTTGCTGACACTGGTGCTTTGGTCGTAAATACCGGTTGGTCAAAAAGTTAGTATAAATTTGAAAACTGAATAAATCACGGAATAAAGTAGATAGAGAGGTACAAATTGACACACATGCTTGGAATAACATAGGGTTTTATAAGAACCAAAAAAATACAAGAGTTCAAAAAATGTCCGACGGATGGCGCTTCATCTAATCAGAATAGCAATTATTAGCGTAACAAAGTAAGACAAAGCAAAGATGATGTTCTTTACAGGAAATGCTCAATGTGTCCACCATTTTTCCTCAACAATAGCTGTAGTCGAGGAATAATGTTCTGAACAGCAGTGTAAAGCATGTCCGGAGTTATGGTGAGGCATTGGCGTCGGATGTTGTCTTTTAGCATCCCTACAGATGTCGGCCGATCACGATGCACTTGCGACTTCAGGTAAACCCAAAGTCAATAATCGCACGGACTGAGGTCTGGGGACCTGGGAGGCCAAGCATGACGGAAGTGGCGGCTGAGCAGACGATCATCACCAAACGACGCGCGCAAGAGATCTTTCACGCGTCTAGCAATATGGGGTGGAACTCCATCCTGCATAAACATAGTACGTTCCAGCAGGTGTTCATCAGCCAGGCTGGGGATGATGCGATTCTGTAACATATCGGCATACCTCTCACCCGTCACGGTAGCAGTTACAAAACAAGAATCACGCATTTCCTCGAAGAAGAAAGGCCCGATAACGGTAGATGTGGTAAATCCAACCCATACCGTGACTTTCTCATCGTGCAATGGAGTTTCCACGACAATTCTAGGATTTTCGGTAGCCCAAATTCTGCAGTTGTGGGCGTTGACAGAACCTCGGAGCGTGAAATGAGCTTCGTCGGTCCACAACACGTTACTCAACCAATCGTCATCTTCCGCCATCTTTTGAAACGCCCACACCGCAAATGGCCTCCGCTTCACTAAATCGTCAGGTAACAGTTCTTGATGCCGATTGATTTTGTACGGATAGCATCGGAGGGTACGCCTATGTGCCAAGCAAACAGTAGTGTATGGAATGCCGATGCGACGTGCGACTGCACGAGCGCTGACTTCCCCGTGCATAGACGAACCCGCTGCAGTCTCCATTTCTTCCTGAACTGTCTCAGCAGCATTATGCCTTGTGCTCGGTCGGCCACTAAGGGGTCTATCGTCCAAACAACCCGTGGCTTCGAACTTCGAAATCATTCTCGCCACAGCTGCATTTGTCAACAGACCTTTACCCGTTCGAATCCCCTTCCTATGGCATGGGACCGTAACGCTGAACTAGCACATTGCCCATTCTGATAATACAGATTCACTAAAAGCGCCTTTTCAGGTAACGTCAACTTGCTGCGACTGCTGGCGCATCTGATTCTCTCTCTCATTACAGCATACACGATTGTCATGCGCAGTCACTGACGTTTTGCAGTCCAGCGCCATCTGTCGGACATTTTGTGAAGTCTGTTTTTTTGTTCTAATAAAACCCCATGTCATTCTAAGCATGTGTGTCAATTTTTACCTCTCTATCTACATTATTCCGTGGTTTATTAAGTTTTCAAATTTATACTGACTTTTTGATCACCCGGTATTACTGATGTTTAGCAGTGGTGCGGCAGTTTTCTAATAGTTGTCATATTTGTCTTACCACTTAAAATTTATCTTAGTGTGGCATCTTAGATGAAATATCAAGGAGTCACAGTCAGAAGAGTGTTTGTTTGTATCACACTGCCCCTCCAAAAAATGGTTCAAATGGCTCTGAGCACTATGGGACTCAACTGCTGTGGTCATCAGTCCCCTAGAACTTAGAACTACTTAAACCTAACTAACCTAAGGACATCACACACATCCATGCCCGAAGCAGGATTCGAACTTGCGACCGTAGCAGTCGCACGGTTCCGGACTGCGCGCCTAGAACCGCGAGACCACCGCGGCCGGCCACTGCCCCTCAAATTAGCACAATATGGATGGTGCTGAGTTTGATGTTGACGCTAGCACACTGGGTGATTTGCTTGAAGAAGCTGCTAAGGACACAGACAATCGAGAATTTAGTGAAGATAACAACAACCTCAACGGGGGAAAGTATGCTAATTTTGTCCTTCGAGCAAACAAAGAATGACGACGGTACCCTGTAATCACTGCTCACAGCCGCGTGGGATTAGCCGAGCGGTCTATGGCGCTGCAGTCATGGACTGCGGCTAGTCCCGGCGGAGGTTCGAGTCCTCCCTCGGGCATGGGTGTGTGTGTTTGTCCTAAGGATAATTTAAGTAGTGTGTAAGCTTAGGGACTGATGACCTTAGCAGTTAAGTCCCATAAGATTTCACACACATTTGAACATTTGAACATCACTGCTCACAAGCAGTTTCAGCAGAACACAGAGCAAGGTCTCGCTTAGATTGTAATAATAGTGTCTAAAGCAGAAGACTCTCTTCTCAGTTTGCGTGTGGAATATTCCTGGAGTTATAATAATTTATAAAAGTGTTCAAATGTGTGTGAATTCCTAAGGGACCAAACTGCTGAGGTCATCAGTCCCTAGACTTACACACTACTTAAACTAACTTATGCTAAGTACAACACACACACCCATGCCCAAGGGAGGACTCGAACTTCCGGCGGGAGGGGCCGCGCAATCCGTGACATGGAGCCTCAAACTGCGCGGATACTCCGCGCTGCAATAATTTATAATTAGAACGTTACATAAATTATGAGTTCTTTTCCAATAACATTTAGAGCAGTAAAACTTTCACTATATAGTATCAAACAGGACTTTCGTTCTTAGTTTGTATATAACATACCACTGGAGATTTAATAATTGTAGTTAACTAGCGCATAACCAATAGATTATGACTTCCTTTGAATAAAGTTTAGAGTAGTAAAATTTAAGATAGTTTAGTAGCAATGTAACATTTTCCCCCCTTAGTGCTCTAGCGCTAATAAATACTAATGCTTCAGTGATTTTTCCACAATCGTGTAGCCATACAATACTGGCTGCTTTTCCTTCGTATTTATCAGTAGTGCACTATATTTATTTATGTTGAGGTCAAATACCAGGCGTCGATCCTCTGCAGGTCTTTCTATTCTTCTCTTCATAGTTTCGGGAGGACGACGGTTCTTTCCCGTCTCCGGCCATCCTGATTTAGGTTTTCCGTGATTTCCCTAAATCGTTTCAGGGCACGGCCGATTTCCTTCCCAATCCTTCCCTAACCCGAGCTTGCGCTCCGTCTCTAATGACCTCGTTGTCGACGGGACGTTAAACACTAACCACCACCACCACCATCTTCATAGTTATTTCATCCCCCTCGACCAATGTGGGTTGCGGAGGCGGGGGGGGGGGGGAGGGGGGGGGCTGTCAGCGGTACGGTTCTCACTTCATCATTCAAGCAAATTAAAAAAAATTACAATGAGAAAGACAAAATTTGAGGAGGTCTTTCTGTGGTGTCACCGCCAGACACCACACTTGCTAGGTGGTAGCCTTTAAATCGGCCGCGGTCCGGTAGTATACGTCGGACCCGCGTGTCGCCACTGTCAGTGATTGCAGATCGAGCGCCACCACACGGCAGGTCTATAGAGACTTCCTAGCACTCGCCCCAGTTGTACAGACGACTTTGCTAGCGATGCTACACTGACAAATACGCTCTCATTTGCCGGGAAGATAGTTAGCATAGCCTTCAGCTACGTCATTTGCTACGACCTAGCAAGGCGCCATTACCAGTTCATATTGAGATTGTAAAACATGTACCGTCAAGAGCGATGTACACCAATTATGGATTAAAGTTAAGTATTCCAGCAACAACGTACCTTATTGGCTATATTAATTACATTGTCCTGTTCCAGACCCCACGCCAGTTTGCGTCAGCTTAAACGCGTGTATTTCGGCATCCTCGCATAGTGACTTGGCTGTCTTGCCAAGTCACAACACTTTCTATTTCAAATAACAAATCAAAGATGGACAGTTAAAAAACTGAAATACTTACTTTTTAAAAACACATCTCAAGAAGGTGAAAATTCTTCTAATAAAAGCACCGAAGCACTGCACTTTCACATAAAATCTGAAGGAGCTGTACTAGGATGAAAGATGTTGACGGAGGAGCGTGTGTGTTCTGTAGGGTTGAGGGGTGTGAGTAGAAAATGGGGTCTGTTAGATAGGAAAACTATGGACATGAGAGGTAGACGCTGATATGGGCAGTGTGAAGTACAGTCGGTGGCAAAGACAGAGGGTGAGGAGTAGTGTGTCGTGTGGGTAGAGCAGTGGCTGCAAAAGGAAAGGGATGGGCGTTGATGGAGATGAAAGGGAAGGTCTTCCTTCATTTCGCTACGATTTTCTAGCATCGTGACTTCTTCTTAGATGGCAGCATCATCCGCTAAAGGCCTCACGGAACTTCAGTCCTTATCTACTAGGTCGTTTATACAGGTAGTAAACGATAACTGCTATTTCATTAACATTGTTAATATAAACTCTCCGGTGAGGATAACGAAAGAAAAAAAAAACTTTTTTGGAAGTTATGCAAAAGCTGATTACATTTACATTTCGATCAAAACTTAACCCACAGACCGAGGTGGCGTAGTGTTTAGCACACTGGACTCGCATTCAGCTCCGGCCGCGGTGGCCGAGAGGTTCTAGGCGCTTCAGTCCGGAACCACGCGGCTGCTACGATCGCAGGTTCGAATCCTGCCTCGGGCATGGAAGTGTGTGATGTCCTTAGGTTTAAGTAGTTCTAAGTCTAGGGGACTGATGACCTCCGATGTCCCATAGTGCCCAGAGCCACTTGAACCATTTTTTCACATTCAGCCGGAAGGCGGTTGAAATCCTCATCCTGACATCCAGATTTAGGTTCTCCGTAATTTTCCTAAATCGCTTAAGACAAATGCCCTTGTGGTTCGTTTGAAATGGGAACGGCCGAACTCCTTCCTCATCCGTCCTTAATCTGAGTTTGTGCTCCGTCTCGCGTTATCAGCGGGACGTTAAGCTCTAATCTTCCTTGGTTTTTAAACTCAGCCCTTACAAACACAGTAGTTTAGTAGTAAGAATTTCCAGACAAACAATACTGTTCAATTGTTAATTTTCAGCTTTAAAGGTTCACCATATTTTGAGGTAAAATTTACAGAAACGACAACTCCACATTTTCTGGGTGGCTTTTGTAGGCCCATTTGAGACGTTTCCTGGGTTGATAGATCTATATCAACTTGTTCAAATCGACTTCACCTACACCACTGTGGTACGTTGTAAACAGTTGCCTTTTGTAGCCTGTATATGTTGAGTAAACTAATGGTCTTATAACATCGCTTGGGATATACCTGAAGTTGCTTTTACATCTGAAAATTTATCTCTGTTAAAAATGACATGCTGTGTTCTGTTTGCTGGAAATCTTCATTTGAATAACAAGGTTGGGCTGATTTTCCGTAAGCTCGTATTTTATTCTGCATTCTGGGTCTCATGGACGAACTGAACGTGCGCTATCTCACAAGCGAGTGTTAATGAGCTCAGCTATGGATACGATTTTCTGAGTTGTCCGTTTTCACAAAAGGAAACGCCACGATGTCACTTTCAGTGCCACCATGGCCAGTTCCTCACGCCACATGTGTGCCCTTAAAGCTATCGCTGCTGACAGAATTTAACAAAGGAAATTTTGAAAAAAAAATATAGCGGTCAAATCTTTCGTCAAATGATTGCCATAAAAGTAAGAAATAATATAGATTAGAGAACCACCTGACGCACATCGTGTGCTGTACATGATTTCAAGCACCTTTCAAAGACACGGTAAAAGTTTCTCTAACCCAATTTATTTCTTAGTTTTAGACATATCATTTCACAAAGCATTTGAGCAATTTATTCTCAGTTATTATTTGTTTTAATTTTCAAGTTTCGTTCAGAACGTATGATACTGACACCACATTTGCTTTCCTAGCGTCTTCTGTTCTCGAAATATCCTGAACTTAGTTCTCTATTCGAAGGGAATCGTTTTGACAGTTAACTATCACACCAACGTAACTTTTTACGCGCAAAATAGCTAGGCATTGAAAAGATGAACTTTTTTGACACCTCAATAAATTAATTAAGTTATCCTTAGTTATCCTTATCACTTTCCAGTTCTTAAATACTTTTTTGCAAAATTAGAATTTACGCTGGTCAATTTGATAGCCTATGTGTCCATTTACCCTCCTCATTTGACTGTAAACCTTCGGACAAAAATTCATTGTGTAATTTTCCCTCAAATCTATAACTAAGATTTTCTTAATTACCATGAGTACCTTAAAGCAATTACATATTTTTTGGCAGATCTAGCCGGCCGAGGTGGCCGAGCGGTTCTAGGCGCTACAGTCTGGAGCCGCGTGACCGCTCCGGTCGCAGTTTCAAATCCTGCCTCGGGCATGGATACGTGTGATGTCCTTGGGTTAGTTAGGTTTAAGTAGTTCTAAGTTCTATGGGACTGATGACCTCAGAAGTTAAATCCCATAGTGCTCAGAGCCATTTGAACCATTTTGGCAGATCTAGACCTCACTGTGGTCAGCTTGATACCCAATTTGTCCATTCCCCACTCTTTGTTTGACTATAAAAATTCGGACAAAAACCCATTGTGTGTGTGATTTGAAACGCAACAGCCAACACTCATCTTCGTTTCTCGGCGACCTCCGAAGCTGCAGTGGTTGTAAAAGAATTTGCGAGTATCTGCCCCACCAAAATTTGCTGCAACTTGATGAGTTCTTGACAGTGTAGCTGAGTCTTGGAAGTGCCAATAGCAATTTCAGAATTAAATGTTTATTGTATAATACGGTAACGAAACTGTAACAAAATTGTCTCACAAAAACTACTGGAAAACTGAGACTCTGATAGCTGATTCGCCACTGTTTATACATGGTGAGTCACGTAAGACGTAACACGCCTTTTATTTCGTGGACGGTTACACACACCAAAACGCGGTTTTCGCCAAATGTTAGAGCATCGAGGAGCACGTATTTTTTTGTTTGGTTAATATTTTTAATGCTGATAACTGCGGTGATATTGAAACAAGTAGGTTTTTTAAAATGAAACTTCATATTTTTTATAACTGCATTCGATAACTCTTGAGAAGATTGGTATAGCATTTGTTAACGTTGACGTTGAAACCTTCCATAAAAAAACGAGAAATGTTCTAGAATGTGAGAGCACGGTGACCGGAAACCGCATTTGTGGTGCCAACACTGCCAAGCAGGCGTCTCGGACCTGGCTGCGTAGTTGTATACCGTAAGTTAGGTCTGCACTACGAGAATGAAGCTTTTCCCCCTTGAACCAACTGACGACCTAGATCCAAATTTATCTACGAATGTTGAATACGGAAATACTACATAGGCTAGGATTTAGAGTATCACAAAGGGCTTAGCAAAACTACTTCACATTTGTGAGTCTTACCAGATTTACGTGAGCTGAAACAGAGAAATCAATTTTTCCTTCTTCAAAAATAAAGGGGTCTTATACGCCCCAAAAAGCAGCTACTGTATTAAATATCTAAATGTTAGAAGGGAGATTTTACCCCTCTTTTCCTGTACGTGGCTGTGTGCTTCTTAGGGGAAGAATACATGCTGTCGGACAACTGTGTCTGCCTACAATGTTCTAAATTATATCATATGGGATACATTCGTTGAACTAAAGATTTCATTAAAAATACTTTGGTGACCACCTATACACAGCAAAATAAATATTCTACTTGACGAAACGTCGTTTCATCCTGAATGTAAGCGCGTAATTACAGTGTTACCAGCTACATTCAATACACGCTGTCGACTTATTTCACACTGCAATGCAATTTCGTTCACACGTCAATGAAATAAACAATGTATTAACAATGATTTGGTAACTACCCAAATAACATAACATAAATTTTGTCTTCTAAAAAAATAACTTTATCATTTATTTAAGCATGTGTTCAAACTATTGACAATGTACTGAAGGGAACATTTGCAATCGCCGTTCGAAAGAACGATGGACAGACGTAATTACAGTGTTTGATAGGACAGAGCATGCACTGGCAATTCGACGACACATATAGTATGGCGTAGTTGGCGCTTCGTCGTAAACTGCATTTTTGAGTGCTCCCCAATTAAATAAATGAAGAGGAGTCAAATCGGAGACCTCGAAAGCCGTTTGACAATAGAATTTAGTCCTATCCAACGTCCAGGAAAGTCCTCATTCGGTATTTATGTTGTAACACGGGACGAGTGAACGGGACAACCGTCGTGTTGCAGCCACATATAGTGTCGAATATCCAATGGTACCTCTTCTAGAAGAACTGGTAAAATGTTCGTCAGAAAGTGTGCGAAAGAATGTCCATTTAGAACGCCTGAAATGAAGTAAGGTCCAACAATGTAATTTCATATGATGCCGCACCATACGATTACTCTCCATGACCGTTGATGTTGCACCTGACGAAGCCAGTG
The DNA here is from genome assembly GCF_021461385.2 of Schistocerca piceifrons. Lineage (NCBI taxonomy): Eukaryota > Metazoa > Arthropoda > Insecta > Orthoptera > Acrididae > Schistocerca > Schistocerca piceifrons. Next base: position 415,763,631 of record NC_060149.1, on the reverse strand, counting down.
TGGATTTTTGGCTGCTCCGTAGTGCATTTTATGACAATTTACATTAGCGTGGTTAGTAAACGTTGCTTCATCGGTAAAGAGCACACGCTGAAAAAATAGGGTCGTCTTTCAGTTGCTGAAGGGAAAACCGACAAAATTCAGTACGACTTTCGAAATCACGATCGGTGAGTGCCTGATGTAGAGACAAATGATTGGGATGTAAATTCTGTTGATTCAGGATATGAATGACACTCGTCCGGCTGATAACACACTCCTTGGCAATATTCATTAATGTCGTAGCCAGAACACTTTATTCGTGTTCTCTGCCAGTTGCAGTCTTCTTTCTTGTCCTTTTTTTGACGTTCAAGCAGCCTCTCCGCACTAACGGCTTAATAATTCGTGCAACTGCCTGGCGCATCGGACATCGGCGACCAGGATAGATAGCCCTACACCGCTGTACTGTTTTTTAGCATTTCTTTTACATTCACCATATAAAGATAGTATTTCCGACTTCTCCTCATTAGTGCGCATGTCTGCAAGCAACGAATGTTGAAACAGAATGAGCGGTCTGCAGTGGAGACAAGAAAACTGGCAAATGTGTTGGGTGGGTGAAATCTTATGGAACTCAACTGTTCAGGTCACCAGTCCCTAAGCTTACACAGTACTTAACATAATTTATCCTAAGGACAAACACACACACCCATGCCCTAGGGAGGACTCGAACCTGCGCCGGGACCAGCCGCACAGTCCATGACTGCAGCGCCTGAGACCGCTCGGCTAATCCCGCGCTGCCAAATGTGTTGACATTCTGAAATGTGTGTGTGTGAATTCCTAAGAGACCAAACTACTTACGTCATCGGTCTCTAGACTTACACACTAATTAAACTAACTTACGCTAAGGACAACACACACACCCATGCCCGAGAGAGGACTCGAACCTCTGGTGGGAGGGGCCGCGCAGTCCATGACGTGACGCCTCAAACCGCGCGGCCACTCCGCGCGGCTTGACATTCTGACACAGCGTAGGAAGAGAGCTCTGCTTGGCGGTGTTTGCACCGCTAGTGTCGTTTCGGCCACCGTTCTCTCAGGTTCTAGGACATTTATCGACTTTTTTTTACGACAGGCTTCAACGTCAACATTAAAAATCGCTTTATGACTCTACCTGTCTTCTAGAGCCATCGAACACAATCCGGTTATAGTAAAAAAGAAACCTACTTTCTTTAACATCTCCGTTGATACTGGCGCTAAAAACATTAAACAGGCAAAAAATACGTGCCTCTCGACGATCTAACATTTGACGAAAACCGCGTTTAGATATCTATAACCGTTCACAAAATAATTGCTGGTTACGTAATCCATTATTACAAACAGAAAATTTATGGATTACGATCAAAAACTTAATGGTGTAGACAGACTGACATCATGGAATTACGAATTAATTCGTTCCTATCACATTGCAACAGAAATTTTTACATGGCTTTTAGCTTTTAGTATTGAAATTTGTATAAAAACGGTTTGTCAACAACGTTTTTCATAAAGTTGCTTATATCATGATGATTATTAGTTAGGAAATGTTCCTAACAGGCACATATGTTTATTACAGAAATATTAACGAAAAACTACATTCACTTCTTGTGAAAGGTGTTCTGGGATTACAAAATGGGAATAATTTTTTATGCCCAAGTATTAGTAACAGTCGAGCCAGAGCGGCGGTGTAATCAAATTAATGACAATATAATATGTCTCAAATGGCTCTATGCACTATGGGACTTAACATCTGAGGTCATCAGTCCCCTAGACTTAGAACTACTTAAACCTAACTAACCTAAGGACATCACACACATCCATGCCCGAGACAAGATTCGAACCTGCAGCGCGGTTCTGTACTGAAGCGCCTAGAAGCGCTCGGCCACAGTGGCCGACGACAATATAATAAATTGAGCTTTAAATGATCAGATAAATGAAATAAGAATGTTACAACATTTATACAAGCCTGTAAATGTAGCAGCCTGACACCTAAGGTCAACATTTAATGTCATACTTATCCTAACGATCATATATTAGTACGTTTCAAATTTATACGGGGTCTTGTTTTCGCTATTTGAGCAATAAAAAAAAATAATAACATTCGGCTGCCCAGACGATGTTTTAAACAATTCTCTTTCCGAATGTAAGTACAATGTTTGAATCACCGAGCCACTTCACATGGCAAGGATAACGCTGTATGATGAATGTTGCTTTTCTTACAACCAAATTCCTGTAGAGGTTATATTAAAATACTACGTGACGTTACCCAATACATATAAAACGAAGTTTATAGGTAATCAAAACGCGAAAGATAACAAGTAGTTAGCACCCATGCTGAATGAAATGTCGGTGACTTCCTATCGTGGGTATTGCTTTTAGAACGGATGCGCAGCCTTAAGCCGCGTGTCAGCAGAAAGTGGAACGGCCGTCACGCGCAGATAGGAAGTGGGGCGGTCAGTGATGGCGTGGCGCCGGCCTATGTCGATACTGGGAAGCGGCTCCGTCTGCAGCTGTCACAGATACGGCTACGTTGCTGTAGCTGCTACAACGAATTACAGACGGTTGGAAATACGTACCGGAAAATAAACTACCGTTGGCTTCGATTCCTTGGTCAGAATTCGCAAAGTCATTTTTAACATCAGTTTGTAGTTTGAATTTTTCCTCGTAACACCAGTTATGCGGTACCCTTTGTCATCAATAATGCACGATGTTCTAAACGGAAAACTGTTTGTTAAGTGTGTTTTTAAAATACATGCAGTGGCACTACGACTGAGTGACACACCCAGGCGTGGATCCAAAAGAGGGGTAGGGCGTGAGTGGGCGGGTGTTGTGTCTCGGGGTCATGATGCCCTCCCCTCCAAAAAAACTTTCAGTGGAACAGTTATGTTTTTACATATAGCAATTTCCAAATTTCTCAGTTAAGTTTAGGGTAATTCAGTAACATGACAACAAACAGTCTGTAAAATGATAAGGAATTCTAGAAAATTTCATTTTCTTCTTCACATGGACGGGCTTCCATCCTGACCGCCTGCGGACACAGTCTGACCATGACTGCTACCGACATCAAATCCGAAGGGATTCCAGAGTCTACAGGTGGAACTGACAAACGACAAGAAGTTGAGTAAAGCAAGACCTCTCACCCACTGTAAAAAAAAAAAAAAAAAAAAAAAAAAAAAAAAAAAAAAAAAAAAAAAACAGTATTCATTTTCATTTATGCACTCGGACAGCCATAGTCTGCAGACCTGTTTGCACAACCGTAGTGGTAAGTGAAATACTAATAATGTTGTATATATACTTTCATATTATATTGTGTTAATTTTGATGTAGTTATATTCTTGAGAGTTCTTTGGTATTATAGTTATTATCCCACCGTTAGTGTGGCACGGTCTCACAGACCGAATCCAACAATGCTGATCAATTTTTCTGCCTTAGTGCTAAGTGAAATACTAATAATATTGTATATATACTTTCATATTATATTGTGTTAATTTTGAGGTTGTTATATTCTTGAGAGTTCTTTGGTATTATAGTTCTTATCCCAACGTTAGTGTGTCACTGTCCCATAGACCGATTCCAACAATGCTGATCATTTTTTCTGCCAAAAGAGCGTGCGAGCTGTTCTGCCATGTAACTTTCTCATTCACGTTGCTTTACACTCTACTATTTATTTATTTGAGTAGCGCCTGTTGTATAGTGACAACGAGACTGTTCAGCCCCTAGACCTACCACAAATGGTTCAGATGGCTCTGAGCACTATTGGACTTAACATCTGAGGTCATCAGTCCCCTAGAACTTAGAACTACTTAAACCTAACTAACCTAAGGACATCACACACATCCATGCTCGAGGCATGATTCGAACCTGCGACCGTAACGCTCGCGCGGTTCCAGACTGAAGCGCCTAGAACCGCTCGGCCAAAACGGCCGGCTAGACCGACCACATTACAGTGCTAAAAACATTGGTGACTATTAGTTAAAAGGTATATTTGCAGTTTGATGAGAATTTGTGTGCTGTTTCATAGTTGTAAGGTTAATAGATTTGTTATGAATTACTTAGGTATGCTTATATTAAGCCACCATTTTAAAGGATATATCAATAATGAACTACGAAAGAATGAGAATGCCATAGATGGAGATAAAAAAAAAACAAGGAAAACGAAATTTCACCGCAGAAAGTGCAAAAACTACATATGTCCTGAACATATTGAATTTTTGTGGAAGGCCTGTGAATAAGTGCAAGTTGCGAAATAAATAATAACTGTATAATTATTTTTTCTGTTTTCTTCAAAGTTTCTTAAATTTATTACATAGTTTGATGTATATTCTGTGCAAATGTTTAAACGTATTATTTGAACATCTTTAGCTTTTTTGTTATATGTTAGCGTATAATTATTTGGCCAAATACTGGCATAATATTTGTTTAATGTTTAGTGCCACATTTAATTATAAACAGACCTTAAGACGAAGGAAATTGATTGAAGAGCAGTTCTACTCCTGTTTCTAACTGAAAACTAATAAATAATGTGTTTATTTAACTGTTTATTGTATTTGTCTGACCGACCGGTCTCACAAAACTTGGAACGGTTAAGTCACCACACTAGTGAATGGATTGAAGAGTTTCCAGCAAACACAACGTGCCATTCTCAATGGCGAGAAGTCTTCAGATGTAAAACTGTCTTCGAGCAAATGCCAAGCCAGTGTTATAAGCCCATTACTTTTCGCAGTATATATAAATGACTAGAGACAACATCGGAAGTTCCATGACGCTTTGCGCGGATGAAGCTGTTGTACAAAGAGAAATTTCGTCAACAAAGGAACTAGTACAAAACCCTCGTTCGACCAAAACTTGAATCTGCTCGTCGGCATAGGATGCAGACCGGACAGAATTGGTAGTAAGTATGAAAGGATGCCTGAGGCCATCAGTGAATTCAATGGCAGACGCTGAACGAGAGGCGTTTTGCATCACGCCTTGGTTTACTGCGAGAGTTTCGAGAGCGTACATTTCTAGAAGAGTCAGCAAATATATTGCTTCCTCCTACAGATGTCTCACGAAAAGACATGAAGACAGAAGTAGAGAGGTTAGAGTCAACACTGAGGGTTACCGCCAATTGTTCTTCCCGCGAACCATCCACGACTGGAACAGGAAAGGGCGGAAGCGACAGTGGTGCACATAGTACCTACCGCCACACTCCGCAAGGCTATTTGCCGAGTGTAGATGTAGATCTACTTGACATATTTTTAGACGAATGCTTCTGAAATGCTGCACTTCTCTGAATTGCAATTACTTGGACATATTGCTAAGGAGATGTACTAAGCACTGATGTAAGCGGATTATTATTATTATATTAAAATATTTTATATATTTTTATTATTTTTATTGTTATTATTATTATTATCATCCTTATCATTATTATCGTAGGCATCTGTGGCACATTAAAAGTCAGGGTGACGAGATATTAAATTTGAGGGCGGAGGAGAATGGGCAAAACTGTAACTGTGACCTCCTTCTTGAATTAAATGCTAAATATCTATTACATTGACGTTTAGTTTTATACAACCTTTGACAAGTTTACCTATACCCCCATTCCTCATACTGGATCTAATATAAGCAGAAGCAAATTGGTAGCCATCAGGAATGAACAACTGGCTTTCATTTTTTGTGAGCCGCGGAGTATCATAATGTACCTCATCTAAAACAGTTCTAATTCAGGCAGTGTGTTTCGTATTGGCTGTATACTTATGTGGAAGAAAGAACGAAATTAAATATTCATCTCTAGTAGACTTAATTCAGAATTTTTATTACATTGGAACTGCTCAAGATATTCGCCTTCACAATTATCTTGATCAGCTTTGGGATGTTCCGTTTCACAACTCAAGGCAGGGTCAGTATTTTGTAAATTAGATGGATGCCAATGTACACATTGTATGGCCCTTTACATGTTTCCCTGATATTGCCATGGAAGTGCTATTATGTCTACAGCGTCTGACTCCGATTTAGAGCTTAGAAAATTTACAAGATCATTGCTAAATTTCTGTTTTCCCAGTCTGTTCATATTCAAACCGTGAATAGTGAAGCAGCCTCTGTCATAAAAGCTAATATCGTATCTAATACACTGACATTATTGTACTTCCCACAAAAATGGAAGAGTCTTGAATTAGCTTTTCCGATCTCCACATTTACTCACGACCAGTCGGGGTCTTAACAGTTGCAGTTTTGCATCGGGCTGACTGACCATGTTACACGATTCATTGCAGTAAATATCATTTGAACCAGCAATAACAAAAACATTTTAGTTTCTACAGAGTTCACTGTTACACGTATTTATGTCTTCTAAAACATTTCTGAGCTTGTCCCTGCCTTTTGCAGTGGCACTAACCTTGAAATCCATTCTGATCCGCAGAACGTTTGAGACACCTTTACCACGGCTAGCGCTGTATACTGGTACTTTCCTCTTGGCACTGTACCTTGTGGAAGTGACGCCCGATCTCGTAGAAATATTAAAGGACTTCCTTTGTTTCTTGTGAACTTTTTTATTGATTTATGCATGGTTTGTTTTGTCCTCATTGCTTGTAACTTTGCACAGCGTATTTCCGCTGGGAGAAACGCAGTAATTTGTGATCATAATATTTTTGACAACTTCCAGCACACTAATTTTACTAGGAGTGCCTTTTAATGTTCTCCTCTCCCCACTGTTGTTGATCTGCCGATTTTTAAGAATTACGCTTCCGGATTCACTTCTCTGATTACCTGGAGCACTAAGATGAACACTCGTATTTGACGAACACAGTTTTTGTGTGCAAGGAATCTGTTTTGAACATTTGCAGTTATTACACTCGTCACATTTTCACCGCACAGCTGAAGCATAGTCTTTACCTCAGCGAAAATGTAACTTCTTATTGCAATGTTTATATTTGATTCCTGTTTTCAGCATGTTGGAGCGTTTAACACATTACTTAGTGACAACACCAGTGTTTTCGCGAAATACAGTGGGTACTGTACTGCTGTCTACTCTCTGCCTCACACGCTTGTTTAACATATTAAGTTCACTTTTTGAATTTCGTTATAGCAGCATCTCATATTCCAGTTTTAGACTTGTAATCTCGTTTATTAGCATCGATATGATCTCCTCAGCATTCTCTTTGTTCCAAAGTTTTATGCCTAGTTCGTAGTTGTCACATCTGTCAAACATCCAGATTTTGTTCTTGGCGTTTCCCTTAAGGGGTGTCCACGCGCAGCTATCTGCGCAGATATCAGCAAGAGCGTCTATGTACGCAATAGATCGCTGCAATGTGGTGTGTGTTAACGCAAGTTCCCAGAATTCCAGTCTACTGCTCGCCCGCAATCTGTCGGTGTTGAAAAAAAATTTTAGTGGCAAGCGACTACGCTCTCGTAACGTTAAAGTTTGTTTCATTTATTAAGAAATCGAAGAAATTCTATTGTGATCTGTGTTCGCAACTTGTGCTGCACAAAAAAATGTTCAAACGAAATGCAAGAAACAGGAAGACCGATAAAAATGGTGTAGACAATGGCTTCGTAAGCGAAGATCGTTTTCGCTCATAAATTTACATCACAAGTTGCAGGGTGAGCCAGTCGATTGCCGTAATTATTTGCGTATAGATTTCGATGTTCATAACTCGTCCAATAATGGGGAAAAATACTTGTATAAGGGGAGCAATTTCTCCACATGAGCGGCTGACGGTGACGATAAGACTCCTGGCAACAGGAAGGAGATACGAGGGTCTGCTGCAATTTCGAAACAAGCACTGAGTGAAATCATACCCAACTAAATATTTATTCTGTCGTGGATAATGATTTCGTGAAGGCAAGTAAAGTATTGTACCTCAATTTCGACAAGTTACAGACAATATTTTTACGGTTTTAGACGTATCTGAAACACAGTATTTTCTTAGAAATTATAAACTAGGGCAGTGAGTTATAGTCTGTTTATGAGTCGGAATTTTCAGTTTCTTGCCTGAAGCCACCGAGCTACTTGTTAAAGACTTTTGGACCAGAATATAAAACTCCATTCTGAGCTTTAGACAGGGAAAGTTTTACTTCTAGTATTGAGGTAGTAAATTCTACAGTTCACCTCTTTATCATTCTTATTAGGAACTACATATTATGTTACAAAGAAAAACCAGTGTAAATAATCCCTATGTCCTCGAAGGCACTGTTGAAAGGTCTTTCTAATATTCTGATTGCACTCTTCTGCAGAACACACTGGGCCTACTTTTTTTTTTTTTTTTTGCTAATTTGTCACGTAAGATTATGGCATAGGACAGCCCTGAGTGAAAGTATTCTATCAACCCCCCAGTGCCAGATCGAATAGGTTTTATTACTTTGATTAGCTCTTTGTGGTAAACAGTCCGCAACGAATTTTTATCACCGTTTCCCTGTTTGAGGTAGCGCCAACTGCTTGTTTTTTTTTTTTTTTTTCTCGATTACAGAATTATAATCAGATGCCTTCTTATCTCTGTAGCTGTATTCCCTGCTCTGAATTTCACACAAACATGTATAGCTCCTAAACAATTCTATAAATTCGGTTATGAACTCTCTAGAGTACTATGCCATATTAAAATACACGTTATAAGGCACAGACGGAAAACACTAGACTGAACAACAGCTGACTCAAACACGTTTGGCGCGCCACATTTGCTGCGATCTCCTGTCCACACGCTTCAAACTGTCTGCGCAGACCTGATTTGAACCCACAGATTTGAGCAACTTCACTCAAACCTCCAACTCCAACTTCCAGGTTTGCGCACACCTCATGTTCGCTCAAATCTCCTGTTTACACGAAACGTCCCGTCTGCGCAAAAGTAATATGCGCAGACAGATAATTGCGTGAGGACGGGCCTTTAGCACAGCTATAGTGAAACAGTTTTGCATTTTACGCACCTTACACCTTTAGCGGCACGCTGTTCATAGGAGCAGGTGTTTGAGTCCGACACATCTTGTGAGTAGTCATAAGGCTACGTGGTTGCTGCACAGCCGACCCCACTTCCAAGTTTCCTTTTTCTTCTCATAGTTGTTTCGGCTACCGTTGTTACAATATTTGATGAAACACACACTACAGCGAAGTATATATCAAATCATTTGCAGTTGTAACACTTTTCCACGGAATTATTGGATAAATTTGCAGACCTCACGGATACACAATTTACACTCGCCGTCATCTTGGACTCCACACCCTCGGGAAACAACTAAGTGCCTCAAATACAATTTACTTGATTAATTATGCCACTGCTGTGGTTTGGTGCTGGAACATTAATTATTAAATTAATTCAGTAATATTTCAGTTGTAAAATTAATAAAAATCTTTTATTACTCGTCTCATTTATGAATATTTGGACCTTGGTTCTATCGTGAAGCCGACAGTTCGTTATGTTGGCCAATAATTTGCGTTCAGATCTCAGGATGGAGAGTAGTGATATGAGTGTAGTTTTATTTATCGATAAACATAATGGAAACACCACAGTCACAGTACATTACCATGTGTACGGTGTAGGAAAGCAGTTGGCATTCAAAATAACTTACAATCGGAATGGATAAATACAGGTCCTATATGGTTTTCGTGGGATTTCTATACCAGCCTTCCTGCAAAATATTCCAGGCTCAGCTAACGCTGATGGAGGTGGATAACAATCAAGTATCCTTCTCCACAAAGTAACCACAAAAGCTCAATACTATTGAGATCTGCCAATCTGGTGGTCAGGGGAGAGGCGACTGAAACTTCAGCACTCGATAGAACAACTTCTGTTTAGTACAAAGATCGGATCATTCATCGGGAATATTTACACCATAAAGCTTTTGCTTCAGCGACAGTTAATAATAATAATAATAATAATACAATAAGAATCCTCATACAACATCAATATGGCTTAACACTTCCATTCAAGAGCTTCGTATACACTCTAATACAAAAAAGGATGCAACACGAAGAAATTATCCGAAGGGAATGGAAATCAGTAGATGTTATGGACATACAGAGACAAACAAATGATTACAGTTTTAAGAAAAAACTGGATGATCTGTTCAAGAGAAAGAGCTTTAGAAATGGAACTAGCTAATAACGCGTCAATCCGCCTTTGGCACTTATCCAAGCAGTTATTTGGCTTGGCATTGACTGTCATACTTATTGGCTGTCCTCCTGACAGTTGTCATGCCAAATTCTGTCCAATTGGCAAAATCCCAAGCCTACCTATAACGCTCCAAACGTTCTCAACTGAGCAGAGATCTAGCAAACTTGCTGGCCAAGGTAGGGTTGACAAGCACGAAGACAAGCATTAGGGGCGGGGGGAGGGGAAGGGACTGGCATTATCTTGCTGAAATGTAAGTCCGGGATTGCTAGCCGTGAAGGGCATAGACGTATCATTGTGCCTTAAGGGTACTGCGGATGACAACCAAAGAGGTCCTGCTACGAAATGAAAAGGTACACCGAACTATCAGTTCTGGTTGTCAGGCCATGTTGTGGGTGACAAAAAAATGACTCTGAGCACTATGGGACTTAACATCTATGGTCATCAGTCCCCTAGAACTTAGAACTACTTAAACCTAACTAACCTAAGGACATCACACACATCCATGCCCGAGGCATGCTAGACCACCGCGGCCGGCTGTGGGTGACAGTCAGATTGGTACCCCACTGCTGTTTGAGTCATCTCCAGACACGTCTTCGGCGTGGAATCTCATTTAATAGGATAGGATTGTCTTCAGTGATGAGTTCTGCTTCAAAATGAGTCCCGACGATCAGTGAACAACTGTTTGGAGGCGTCCCAGACGGTGGTGAGGTACCAGCCTGACTGTCCCCCGCCGACAAGGAATGGTTGTCTGGAGTGCCATTTATTTTCATAGCAGCTTTGTAATACTGTTATTGAACCACTGTAGATCTTTAACAAAAATGGTTCAAATGGCTCTGAGCACTATGGGACTTAACTTCAGGGGTTATCAGTCCCCTAGAACTTAGAACTACTTAAACCTAACTAACCTAAGGACATCACACACATCCACGCCCGAGGCGATCTTTAACATTCCTCATTAACTTTCACAACACATGCTGATCACATGGGCTATAGTTCTTCTGTCATAGGTTTCCATGTTTTTCTACCAAGCCTTTTCGACCTTGAACACTGTTTTAGTAAAAATTAAATTAGTTGCTGTTACCTGAAAACTCTCGCATGGTGACGTAGACTGGAAACATAAACAAAAGAAACGCGATCGGCACCTTAATAACTGTTACACGTCGGTTGGAAGCAAGGCAAGGGAGTCAGCTCTGTGTAAAGGTAATAATAAAAATCGTACCTGAACAGTCGTGTGAGCTAGATTAGAAAGGGCTACTGCTGAATGTTTGGACACTTGTTCGTGAGGACTGGAGTTCGAAATTTCCCGGTAATGCTGAATCAGGTTTTCCGTTGTTTTCATAAAACACTTCACTAAATACTGTAGTGATTCCTACCTCTTGAGGCTCTATGTACACGAGCGAGTTATTATCTCGAGCTCGCAACGTCATTTTCTCGCGCGTTTCGGCACTACATGAGAAACAATGGAACCGTGCACACTACGGCGGTGATGCTCCGAACTCCCCGCGTTCTGCTCGCCAGCCACTTGCATCGCGGCCATGTCAGCAGTAGTTGTGACAGAATGGAGCAGCGCACACGCGTTAGCAACCCCTTGCAATAGCTGCCGTTAGCCTGCCATGGATTCAGCCGGTTAGCACATCGAATTGTTCATTGAGGCGTAAAAAAAATACCGTGAAATATGGGACACGTCGCGTAAGGGGAATCATGATAGAATTAAGAAGAGAGCCGTATGGTTTCAAGTGCGAGGATTTTGAGAGGATTTTATAATGAAACCATATCAGGAAAGAAATATATTTAAACAGCTCTGTTGAACTATTTTGTGTTTGTGTTCTAGAGGTGGACTTATTTATTGCTCGAATGTCGCGACTTAAAACTTGAAATAGCGCTAAGCAGCGAATGCTTTGTTCCCTGGAGAGAGCCTTTACATCTGAATGAACAGATCTTCAGTTAATAGTAAGAGTTTTTAATAAATTACGTTACCTCAGATGGTTTAATATAACAGTGCTTTATTGTATTGTAGCCACAAAATACATAACTGCACACATTTCAGTAGTGATATAAATTCTTTCACATTCGGGAATAAATTGACTAAGTGTTCAGCACGTTTGTCACCGAGGAGATTTAGATAAATTTGTCTTGCCATGGTACTTCGCCAGCTATTCAGCGAAAACATTTCTTTTACTGTTCAGCGAACTTCTTCCTTGGGTTGATGGGATTTTATTGTCCAGGTAACATAGCAAGCACTTCATATATCCCAGGCCTTTTTCAACAACTTTTGCTCTGTAACATTCAGTATACACTCTCTGTACAAGACTTTCCACACAGGTTTACAAACTTCCCTTACTATTTTACACAGTGCTGTGTGGCTGATTGTGTATTGATAATGCAAATCGAATAGAGTGCAGCCACCACCCGGATATCTGGAAAAGATGAACAGTGGACGCTACAGCTATTGTTTTACTGTTGATTCGTCGAAAGACTGTACATTCATTCGAAAATAAAGAATTTACTTTCATCTTCTGTTAAATCCATAGACACTGCCACGAACGCTCCTTTCAGCACCCGTGAGCTAATCACTACGTGAGTCCAAAACCTTCGGATGCGTTTCTTAATGTATTCATAAACTAAATAAGCAAACACTGCATGCTTTCTTCTCCCTAGATGCATAATGGCCGGCTCCAATCTAGTACTGCTACGTTATTATCGCTGCGATACCGTCACGTGTGCACTGAAACGATTTCTAATGCCGCAATCTCGCTTTGAGGACTGTGTCCATCCAGCCAAGACCCTGTCTCACTTTGCTTACATGTCGGCACAACGTTGAACTGTACTGTCCCTGTATTCTTTTGCCGTAGTTTCTGAGCACTACAGTTACTGGCGACATTATGGATTTGTTTGTTTCCTGACACGCATACTCTAACCTATGAACCCTTTAATGTAGGAGTGGCACAGTTTTCTTTTAAATTATCTCTAGGAAATAAGCTTTTCAACATTGCAGTGCCTTTCGCTTGATTCCAGAGTGTCACATTAGAACATTACGCGTATTTTGGCGAGCTAATCAGGCGCCCAGTACTGTTACAAGGTAAGATGAATCTGTCGTACGGCTGAATGCTAGGGCCCAAGGCTCAGGGCGCGCTGCAGCAGGTTCGGCTAGGGGACTGGTACGGGCGAGGCCAGGTACACAGTTGAGCAGCATCATCGGAAATGAATAAATCCCAAAGCTGAGAATTTGGTCGGCTGTTACTCGCATGGCCTTAGTGCAGGAGTTGCACCAGAAATGGCGGAGTGTCAAACAAGCTGAAAGATGGTTTCTTACAGCCCTTCAAGAACCTATAATACAGTAATTCAGAGTCAAATATTAAAGCAGGTCCGAATATGTCTGCGATCTCAGAAAAATGAAGCTCATCCAGTGACACAACAAAGTTTCAATATCTTTAAACCTACAGAAGCTAATGTTTCACGGCGAATAAACATGTTTCCAATGAACCTCTGAATTAAAGACTATTAAAGGCTACATCCACTTTTCACCACATGATATCTCGGATGATAGCATTGTACTATAGATACCACGTCTCAAAGCTACGTATCTGTATCTATTTTATTTCTTGATTTATTAAGCTATTTATATCTTTTAATCTGAATATTGAGCAAGCAGTGAAGGAAACAAAAGAAAAATTCGGAGTAGGTATTAGAATCCATGGAGAAGAAATAAAAACTTTGAGGTTCGCCGATGACATTGTAATTCTGTCAGAGACAGCAAAGGACTTGGAAGAGCAGTTGAAAGCAATGGACAGTGTCATGAAAGCAGGGTATAAGATGAACATCAACAAAAGCAAAACGAGGATAATGGAATGTAGTCGAATTAAGTCGGGTGATGCTGAGGGAATTAGATTAGGAAATGAGACACTTAAAGTAGTAAAGGAGTTTTGCTATTTGGGGAGCAAAATAACTGATGATAGGTCGAAGTAGAGAGGATATCAAAAGTAGACTGGCAATGGCAAGGAAAGCGTTTCTGAAGAAGAGAAATTTGTTAACATCGAGTATAGATTTAAGTGTCAGGAAGTCGTTTCTGAAAGTATGTGTATGGAGCGTAGCCATGTATGGAAGTGAAACATGGACGATAACTAGTTTGGACAAGAAGGAAATAGAAGTTTTCGAAATGTGGTGCTACAGAAGAATGCTGAAGATTAGATGGGTAGATCATATAACTAATGAGGAGGTATTGAATAGGTTTGTGGAGAAGAGAAGTTTGTGGCACAACTTGACTAGAAGAAGGGATCGGTTGGTAGGACATGTTCTGAGGCATCAAGGGATAATCAATTTAGTATTGGAGGGCAGCGTGGAGGGTAAAAATCGTAGAGGGAGACCAAGAGATGAATACACTAAACAGATTCAGAATGATGTAGGTTGCAGTAGGTAATGGGAGATGAAGAAGCTTGCACAAAATACAGTAGCATGGAGAGCTGCATCAAACCGTCTCAGGACTGAAGACAACAACAACATATTTTCATTATGCCAATGTATGTCAGAACATTGTATCATCCACAATTACACAGGAAATGAAGCCGGCCGCGGTGGTCTCGAGGTTCTAGGCGCGCAGTCCGGAACCGCGTGACTGCTACGGTCGCAGGTTAGAATCCTGCCTCGGGCATGGATGTGTGTGATGTCCTTAGGTTAGATAGGTTTAAGTAGTTCTAAGTTCTAGGGGACTGATGACCACAGCTGTTAAGTCCCATAGTGCTCAGAGCCATTTGAACCATTTTTGAACAGCAAATGAATATAGCATGAATACCACATGTGTTGACATACTTGTCTAATTATTTAATGAACAATTTACTGTTTTGCCAGTAACTTTATTTAAATGTTGATTGCAAGTGCTATTAGAAACTGTGCTCAATTAAAAGTGGTTAATCGCAGGTGTTAGCGACACCACAACTTAAAAGATAACCAAAACGCGCTTACGTCAAGATGGCATAAATAATTGTTTACACAGTATTTAATTATAGTCTGTGATCATTTACTGTGAGCACACTTACGCAAGAATGCTGGCTTATTTATTTATAAACCAACTATTACTTATGTCTGTTGTAGATAATCTGAGTGCAGCCGGCCGCGGTGACCGGGCGGTTCTAGGCGATTCAGTCCGAAACGGCGCGACTGCTACGGTCGCAGGTTCGAATCTTGCCTCGGGCATGGATGTGTGTGATGTCCTTAGCTTAGTTAGGATTAAGTAACTCTAAGTTCTAGGGGACTGACGACCTCAGATGTTAAGTCTCATAGTGCTCAGTGCCATTTGAACCCATTTTTGAACCAATCTGAGTGCAACAGAATGTTTATGACATTCCCTTTTTTAAATATTGTTGTAATATATCAGTTCAGTCTGGAAAGTGGTCAAGCTGAGTCAAACGATGTCTGTAGTACTTAAGCAAATGGAAAAGCAGACAGGAGCGGAACACTACGGGAGCCAAGTTGAGACTGGGACTTTTTCATATGAAGAGCAAGGGAGTGATTCTTGGCACATTTACGTGAGTTCTGGAAAGAGGTAGATCTGCCTGTGGCAACAAGTGGTATTCAGTCATGGAGGCGTTTGATTCTGGGTGTTGCCATACTTTAATTCTGAATGGACTTCTACCCGTATATTTCAAGAGGTCTGAATGTGCTCCACAGTAGAACACAAACTTTTCCCACTTGTATTACAGGACTGAGGATAAACAGAGTAGCCGGCCGCGGTGGCCGTGCGGTTCTAGGCGCTCCAGTCCGGAACCACGCTGCTGCTACGGTCGCAGGTTCGAATCCTGCCTCGGGCATGGGTGTGTGTGATGTCCTTAGGTTAGTTAGGTTTAAGTAGTTCTAAGTTCTAGGGGACTGATGACCACAGCAGTTGAGTCCCATAGTGCTCAGAGCCATTTGAACCATTTGATAGACAGAGTATGAGTTACTATTTTTTGCATTACATGAGATAATTTGTAAATCATCAAGATGAACTCTGTCCTGTTTTGAGCTGGCGAATAGTTCGTGCGTTGTGATTACGAAATGGACTTAGTTTTCGCATATCTTTGATTACAATTTAGTTTTGGGATTCTGCTGCGACTCTCATAACGCTCTCACTATAACTTTACTATATTTCAGAAGTGTATTTCTGTATGTATTGCTGTTGATTGTCGTACGACTTCTTTGCGTTTACCTGAGATGTCCTTTCTTGAATAAACATTATTCAACGTAATTCTCTTTCATCTACATCAGTTACAGACGTTAGAATAGAACCTATTTCATTAAATTATTCATTTATCTTTTATTTTATATATCCACGTATTTTATTAATTAGAATTCTAGCCAATGGATAGACTATTTTACTGCAGGATCTCAGTTACAGATTATTATTTGCAATGAGTTAAGTGCGGGGCATGAAAGTAGGCACACGGGGCTTGACCCCATGGTGGTTGCCACATTGGACTCACATTCGTGACGACAGCAGTTAAAACCTACGTCCAGCCATTCAGATATAGGTTTTCCATGATTTCTCTAAATCACTCCAAGCAAATGGTTGGATGGTTCCTTTGAAAGGGCACGGCCGATTTCTTTCCTCCATCCTTGACACCACCCAAGCTTGTACTCCGTCTCTAATGACATCGATGTCATCGTACGGTAAACCCAATCTTCTTCCTTCCTTCCTTCAACCCTATGACTACATCGAGTTATTCTTTTTAAATAGAGCCGTACATAGCTCATCTACCTAAGGTACGAGCAATATCATACTAAGTCGCAACTCGTTTGCTCGTATAGACTGCTGCTCAGAAGAGCAACTACTCAGCAGTAATCGTTACGTACCACTGCAACAGCAGTACGGGTGCGCAGCGTTTCTTATTTCTTAGGAGCATCTTAATTGTACGGAAGAGACGTTGTTGGTCTTCGACAGTAGTACTATGTTCTGTTCGAACAGTTGGCAAGTGTAAGAGACGCAGTGAGAGGAATAATTAGTCACATTTAGCGCTGACACTGTGGCTAAAAAGCAGTCATTTGGGACTGTAGTTCCACGTCAACAAGATAGCATAAGCTTTGTGATTACACTTCAGATCGATGTAAAATTTACAGTGACGAAAATGGAAACTTTCCCCCGAGATACATGCGCCGACAGTTGAAGTACTGGCCATGTCCATACGTCGTATGCCCTGTCTATTCTGCGACGCTATCCTTAACTCAGTCCCTTCCAAAATATTCTAATAATAATGAGGAGGTTGCAATATGTGCACACTTTTGTACACTACAGTTAATTTATTTCGCTTTAATTTCAAATACCTTGTCCCTACTTGTTCTGATCGCACTCGTACTACATGTTACAGTCACTCATTTATCACGAGCTTATGTGAGCTTAGACTGCCGATTCCTTACAGTACGTAGGCGTTTTAATTATGTAACAATTCTTAGGATACGAAATTAATCCTATGCATCAAAATTATCACTTTAAAGGCGATCACTCTCCTTCCATACATACATGTCCTAATCCCCTGATGGCTCTGGCGCGACAAAGGACGCGACTGACTCACTGCTTCACGCCAAATGATCTCCAGGTGCCAACTTGTCCCTTCTAGAACTTAGGGCATCCCCAGCAGCGATACTGCTGCGCTGTAGCGAAGAAACGTAATGGTAGATTCGATCCGTCAAGTACAGGAGCGATATCTATACCGTTACACTGTGTGGCAATAAGAGAAAGCACAGGTCCTTCCCGAAGGGCTACACTGGCTCTGACGAGTAGCCGAATGACAGCAGTTTAAGTCCAGACGGAGACGTTACAGGAAGAGTGCCAGTGCGAACCTTCGTGAAAAGATTGCCGCTAGATGCCGAGAAGATAACAAGTTGCCATGCGTCGGTTACCGTTTACATCATACGACAGACAAGAGAGAGTTGTATTGTATGGAACTTGAGTCGACTGAGACATTGAGTGGGGCTCTGCAATGTTCAGAAATGAGTCTCACTTTTATTTGTGGTGGTCAGATGGCCGCCAAACTGTTCGTAGACGAGTTGTTGAAATCCAACGGGAAGTAGTAATTCGCGAGATCCATGCCTCTCCAACTCCTGGAATCGTAGTGTGGTTTGATATGACTGCAGAACTGATTTGGTAATTGAAGGGAGGCTGAATGCTAGCTAATAAATCCTGTTGCCACGCCCTTCATGATCATGGTACCAAACGGCACATCCTAGCAAGATAAAAACCCCGTGAGGAATCTATGGATCCTTGATTGGCCTGGCCTGTTGGTCTGTCCTGTGATTTGTCTCCCATAGAGCATGTCTAGGACTGGGTCGGATGACGTGTAGGATTGGTGTCTCGTGTTGTAACAGTTTCATTTCCTTCAGCGTATTAGCCTTTGGTTGTATCACTAGGCCGAGGAACCAGTCAGAACTTATAAAGATTCAGTGTAACAGTTCTACGCTAAATGAAACAAAAGAAATACTGTTCCGTGGAAAAAAGGATATTGTTTTATTAACTGCCTAATACGAGCAACAGATTCTAACTGCGACTGCTTGTGTGAATCTACCGTCGATTCGTACCTTGCAACTACCAGTGACATATTGACTGTCCGTTTGTACTTTCCAGGTGCATCTTAGACAACACTAGGTAATAACAAGATATCTCTACATACAGTGTTTGTGAGTAAATGGGTTCTGATAAACACAATAATGGAATATAAACTAAATTTACTGGTACTGGCAGGAAGGATTAAGGCTACTCTTACCTCAAACAATACGTCAGTCGCCACGTAAATGGTAGTTGAGTTTTCAGTGCATATAAAAAAAAAAATAAGATTGGGGTTTAATGTCCCGTAGATGACTTCACCAGAGTCGTAGCACATATTTGTTCAGAATAAAAATAGAGTGGAAAATCTGCAGTGTTCTTTTCAAAGCAACCACCATGGCATTCACATAAACGGATTTATGGAAACCGTGGAAGCACCAGAAGAGACTCTCTGTGTGGTTAGTTAATTCCATTCATCTAGAATGCAATATCAGTGTGATAAGCAATGCGCCACCAGACTGAATTTCAATGCATCTAGAAAAGAAAATCTCAATGGAAACAGTGCTTCAGCAGTGGCAGAAACAGAATACTCGGAGTAGAGCTACTGTATCATATGATGACTGCTGACTTATGTAACATAACAAGATAGGTGTATTCTGGACACTAGATCACACTAACGATCAACTGAATGATTCACTAGGAAGATGAACTAATTGTAGGATCTCTTAACTTAAATAAAACATTATCATTTAAGGAGTGTAAGCATTTATCTTTCTGTTTATTTTAGTAACTGATGTATTTCTTCGGCTGCAATTAGTGTTTTTGTATCCCGCCTGGAAGGCGGCGCGTGGGTAGGAGCAAGAGCAGGAAAAAGTAATACACGTCGGTACTGCAAGAAAGTAAAAGTGGTTTACTGGTGCAAGAAGAGTAATACATGACTTTGCACGGAGGTGCGAAGCTGAAGCGAAGGGTCCCGTCCGTCTGCTCTGGATCAAACGGGCTGAATCTGCAGCGGAGCTCGTAGAGCTCTCCCGCTCCGGCTAGAGTGCGCTGTCGTCGGTGTCCATCGTAGTGACAACTTTAGAACTTGTATTTACGCCGTGGCATCGTTGCTATCGATACCACAAGTGTCACATGGGCCTTTCTTACAACTAAACAGATTTTTAACATGCCTTTTATATTATATTCACATTACGAACAGGTATAAAAAGACTTACTTTTAGTATGGGATACAGCATTTGTGTTCTGCCTGAAAGCCATACCATATAGCCATCTCTCAGTGTTTCAGGAATATTGGGAAGTTTAAGGATGTTACAGGGAAAGATTATATTTATTTAACAACTATCTGAGTAACAAGCGTTATTTCAATCTGCTGTTAGTCTTCTCGTTCCCCCTTGCTCTGTCCATCTCCTTCACCTCCTCCCTGTCCATCTCCTCGACACCTCTCTCTGTCCGCCTCCTCCACCCCCATCTCTCTGTCTATTCGTTCCTCCCTCCCCTCTGACCATCTGCTCCTTCCCCCTCTGTCCATCTCCACCACCCCCTCTCTCTGTCTATCCACTGCTCCCCCCTCTCTCTGTCCATCTCTTCCTCTCCCCTCCTGTCTATCTCCTCCTCTTTCCTTCCTCTGTCCATCTCCCCCCTCCCTGCTCTCTGTCCATCTCCTCCTCTTCCCTTTCTCCGCTCATTTCCTCCTCCCTCCTCTTTCTCTTCACCTCCTCCTCCCTCCTCTCTCTGCCAATCTCATCCTACCTTTACCTCTGTCCATCTCCTCCTCTTTCCTTTCTGTGTCCAGCTGCTCCTCTCCTCTCTCTCCATCCTTTTCCCCCCTGCCACTCTCTCTGTCCATCTGATACCTGTTCTTCTCTCCCCAATGTTATCACGTGCACCCCAATAGGAGGCTGGTGGTTCTTACTCCCACAGTATTTCTGTACAGGTCGTAACTGAACATATACCATATTTCGTTGAAATTGGTCCAGGGATCTAGGATGAGCTTTTTACCACATACGAAAATTTCATATGTGTTTCACACACTACTATATTCCGTACGTATTTGTACACATATTTCACCAGCATATCTACCGAATTTCGTCCTGCAATTTCATTTTCATGCAGCTCAATGTTTATGATGTATCTCCTGAAGTATGTACTATGCAGTGATATACGTAATTTCGCAGGTTCATCCAGTGGTACATGTGGTTACTGTCTGCAAAATGTGTTGTGAATAGAGTTAGTGCTAAGCAAGTAATAAATTAAAACGTCGTGCCTGATTTCACAGTTTTTCATGGGTCACAATGTTTCTGACGTCATACCTCCTGAACCACGTGCCGTACAATGATATATTTTTATAGGTACATTCAGTAGCATACGTGGATACTGTTTGGAGATAACTGTTATTTACCTGAGGATGTTATATTTATCTTTTCAAGTTCGCAATCCTTTGTTCTCTTTGTTCTCCACTCTGTAACTCGCCCATTTGACCTAAGAAGATCAAATCGACTTTCATCAGTAAATACAACCTTCTTCCAGAAGTAAAACCCATCGGATTTAAGTTCTCTTGCTAATGCAACTCGCTTCCTTCTGTTGTTTTTGTTGAGGTGTGGTTTTCTACTGGCTGTTCAGCCTTTATGCCCTGCTGCACAAAGCACATTTCTTATAGTCTCTGGTGAAACATGCTTTCCTGTATACGTCTGAACCGCAGCAACGAGTATTCGAGCGTTTATTTTTGGAGTTTTCTTGAGTTCTGTAAGTAGCGACCGTTTTCCATCTCGGATAGAACTGCAGGAGGATCGTTTCGTGATTGGTACTGATTAAACCTGTATATAATAGTCTTCACTGTACTGGTAGGTCTGCCAATGGCTTCTACGATTTTCCTTTTCGAAACAACCATGCATTTTTATCTCTCTTCGTTTTTACTTTCGCGACGTTTCCGACCAATAGTCCTTAAATATTGCGGAACGGTTTTCAAAAAGAGACTGGTATCCTAGGGTGACCAGACTTCCCGTCTTTTACGGAATCTTCCCTTATTTAGCTTAAGTGTCCCCTAGTCGCGGCAAAATACGTACGGGACGCATATTGTCCCGTTATTCATTAACCGTCCCGTATATTTTAAAATGACCTGTTTTTAAGCAGGCTTAACTTGTAGCATAACCAAATGAAGAAGAAATCAGGTCGTAACCAAAGAGTAAAGAAAATACATTCTTTGACTAAACCAAATCTAACGAGGTGTATCATGTTCAGCTTATTCACATGTCAAGATAACTGCTGCAAGAATTTGCAGCTCATTACTGTGTTTGTGCTAGCTCTTTCTTGCACTGATGCTACTGCAGGAAGAGTGTTCTCGATCACAAATGATTTATGTATTGATGAAAATATGAGGCTTAGTGGGGAAACCGTTAAGGAAATAGTTGTATCTAAGTTTCATTTCCAGGATATTTCATGTGCTGATTTCTATAAAATTCCGTTAGAAAATATCAACCTCCCGAATGTCATACATTCTACTGAAAAATATAATAAAAAAGATTTTACGGAAAGTACTCACTGCGATATTTCCAGGTCAACTGAGATTGAAAAATAAGTAACTTATGTAAGTAATAATCATTTTCTACCCTAGTTAAAGACATCGTTATATAAAAGTCATATATTGTGTTTGTATGTGACAACAATAAAACAGTATCTCGCTTAATAATGCAAGATATTTTGGTAGTTCTGTTAGTGCAAATTTGAAGGCAATGGTACAATGATCTGTGTAGCTGCAGCAGAAACCAAGGAGTTTAACACAAATCTGCTATACAGATATAGCATTAACGAAAGTTTCCACAAAATTTCGATTCATTTCAACTTCTAACTTGGGTCCCATATTTTGATTTTGGAAATCTGGTTACTCTAAACTATGCATTACAGTAGATGGAAGACAACTGCATAAGGAGAGGGAGACAGGTGTGCGTCAGTAGAGCAGAATACCTGGGATCTCTTAAATCTTGATAACCTACCATTGTAGCAGCAGTAACCGATGTAACAACGGCGCCAGACACTTGCTGTCTTATATAGGCGTTGCCAACCGCAGCACCGTATTCTGCCTGTTCACATATCTCTGTATTTGAATACGCATGCCTATACCAGTTTCTTTGGCGCTTCAGTGGAATAGGATCCGGGGGCGTAACCGCAGATTGGGTGGACGTCACCTGAGTACCATCAGGACATTTCAAATGGTTCAAATGGCTCTGAGCACTATGAGACTTAACATCTATGGTCATCAGTCCCCTAGAACTTAGAACTACTTAAACCTAACTAACCTAAGGACATCACACAACACCCAGTCATCACGAGGCAGAGAAAATCCCTGACCCCACAGGACATTTCACTCTTCTAAAGCTGCCCAAGTCGAATTTTGGTGATATGATAGCTAAATCAAGATCTGACAGACCTCATGTACTGAATGAGAGGGAACGTTGAGCATTCAAGACAAGTATTGTAAACAATCACATGAAATCAACGGAAGGAAATATTCGTGAGTTACAAAGTGCTACCAACAGTTTAGCCAGCACAATCACTGTTCGTAGTGAGTTGAAAAGAATGGGGTACAAAGATGGAGCAGCTCATCATAATCCCAGCGTTTCTCTAGTCAATGCTGGGCGACACTTTACGTGGTATAAACAGTGACGCCACTGAACAGTGGATGACGGGAAACGAGTGACTTGGCGAAATGAATCACGCTATGCCGTGTGACAATGTGAGGAAATGGTTTGAGTTTGGCCAATGCCTGGAGGACGCTACGTGCCATCATGTTTAGTGCAGACTGTGAGGTACGGAAGAGCTCATACTACGGTATGGGTGTGTTTTTCGTGATTGGAATGTGGTCCCCTTATTGCGCATAAGAAAACGCTGCACTGTTAATCTCGTCGATGAGCGCCCCTAACTCTCGCTCTCTCTCTCTCTCTCTCTCTCTCTCTCGCACATCTACACACACACACACACACACACACACACACACACACACACACACACAAGAAATCGTTGAATGCGGAAGGGTATGAACACATTTTACAACACTGTGTACTGCGGAGAGTAGAGAAACAGCTTAGAGACGATGATACTTTGTATCAGCATGACAGTGCCCTCTGTCATAAATCACTCTGTGAGAGTCTGTGGACAATAATGTTCCTGAAATGTACTGGGCTGCTTAGAGTCTCGACCTAAACGCAATCGAACACCTCTGAGATGACAGCCAATATTACTACCTTCTCTGGTTGTGACTCTTGAGGGAGAATGGGCTACCATTCCTCCACAGACATTCTGATACGTCATTGAACGAGTCCCAAGGAAAGTTCAAACCATCATAGGGTGGACATAGCCCGTATTAAAATACACAAATATGTGTCTGGATACCTTTGATCAGATACTCTACAACTCTCGGCTGATATACGACTACTACTACAGAGCGACAAATTACGTGTTTATCTTTTTTGTGTTTTCTTGTGGTATATTTATTAAATTTTATGATTCAGAGGTTCTCGTTTTAAAAGGTTTAATCTCGCGTTTATGTAAACGTAAATTCATTCAGTTTGTAGCGCACTAGTTGCTCATTTGTTTTATTTTGAAAGCAACCGTCCGTTCTTTTAGCAAGCCAGTCAGTCAGGCTCCAGCTCTCGGCTGATATGTGAGTACTACTACAGAGCGGCAAATTAAATGTTTATCTTTTTCTGTGTTTTCCTGTACTGTATTTATTAAATTTCATGCGTCTTTCTCTGTTTAAGAGGTTTACTCTCGCGTTTTTGTGAGTGAAAAATTCGTTCAGTCTGTAGTGCAGTAGTTGCTCACTGAACAGCCAACTATGTAGCTGATTAGCGTATCAGCGTCCATTGGTGACACATCAGGAGGGTAGCAATTTATATATCCAGAATTCTTTGCATTTATAGCTCACTTCTTCAGTTAGTGTTGCTAGGATGGCTAAGATGTGTGCATGATGTGTGCGGACACAGTAAGAGCTAGCTGCATTTCGCGAACAGTTGAATGTTCTTTTGGCTACGATCAATCACCTTCAGGCTGCTGTCTCGGGCTGCAGCGTTGGCGGAGAATCTGACGCGTCGCATGGGACACCGTAGGTGTCGCTTGTTTTTCCCACGGGCACTGCTTCCGAGGCACGTCCTAGTGCACCGAACGCGGTGGAGCCGCCCTCAAAGCTGGGTGAGTGGCGGGTCGTAACGCGTTTGCGCCGCTCGAGGCGGAGGGCCGAGACTGGCCACCTGGCCTTGCCCATTCACCCTGTCAGTGGACAGGTGGTAGCTTCTTCAGCAGGGTGCGAGCAGGCACACTGAGGGAGAGGTTTACTAGTTATTGGGAGCTCCAGTGTTAGGCGCGTTATGGAGTCCCTTACGCCGCTTTCACACTATACGGTTTTGACCGTACGGCAAAAAGCCGTACGGCTGTAGGTGTGAAGAAATGTATGGCGCCTTTCACATTATACGGCGACGGCAAAATGCCGCTGCCGTGCCGTGCTGCAGCCGTGTCTTGCCACTACAACAGACGGTCGCCGTACGGCAAGTTCGACAACAGTGGCCTACGTGACTAAGTGCATGCTTTCACACTGGACGGTTTTGAGCCGTACGGCGTCGACTAGTTCGTTGTAGTGTCGTTTTATTCATTTGTGTTTATTCTTGTTTACTGAAAAGTGTAGAAGAATGGATGAAATTGATACTGAACTTTTGATAACCTTGGTGGAAGTAAGACCTGTTCTGTGGGACAAAACTCTAGATGCGTATAGAGATCGTATTGCTACAAAGAATGCTTGGCGGGAAGTTTGCGTAGCACTGAAGCAAGATTTTGATGAGATGGAAGACAAAGATAAAAATGCGTTTGGTAAGTATTTATTTAATATATTAATATTACATTTAATACGTTTTAAACAGTTTTTATTTAACGTTATAAATTTTATTCTAAAAGTAAATCGTTTGTTTATAAGTAAATTACTGCTACCAGTCACGTTTTTTTTGTTTTGTTTATATTTTGCACGACGCGTTTCGGGAAATAATTCCCATCCTTAAGTGCGTTTTTCTCTAAGTTTTCATCATGTGTGGTGTCTTTTTATGTGTCAGGTCTTGCATTCTGTTTTCTTTACTGTAATTTATAAGAGAAACACGCACAAGACCTCACAAATAAAAAAACACTACACATAATGAAAACTTAGAGAAAAAAACGCACTTGAAGATCGGAATTATTTCCCGAAACGCGTCGTACAAAATATAAACAAAACGATTAAAAACGTGAGTGGTAGCAGTAATTTATTTATAAAGAAAACTATTTACTATACAGTCGCAGGCTTTCACAAACAATCTACAAAAAGGAAAAGGCTTGTTAATTTATATCTTTGACATCTGCCATGACACGCTTCCAGCATTTGTCATAAAATATTTACAAAGAGTGTTCCTTATGGCGTTGGCTGTCAGTCCTCCTCTTATGTTGGCATCTTGGGCTAAGTCTTCCAAACCAGTGAAGGATGTGGTGTCTTCAATTATAAATCCATCTCTCTGACGTACAAAATTGTGTAAAACAATGCAAGCTTTAACCATTTTTACTGCAAAATCTGGATGAACATTTAAAGGTCGGTGAAACAACCGCCACTTATTGGTGAGGATGCCAAAAGCACATTCCACATACCTCCTTGCTCTGCACAAACGGTAATTAAATACACGTTTCTCAACTGTCAAGTTTGTTCCCCCAAAAGGCCGGAGCAAATGCGTGTGTAGGCCAAATGCTGCGTCTCCCACGAAGAAGTAGGGTACTTTTGGACCTTCCGTACCAGGCAGACATTGGACGTCTGGAAATTCCAGGGAATTACTTTCTATTGACTTCCATAAACTGGACCGTCTGAACACTGAAGAGTCACAGTCTTTGCCATAACTTCCTACGTCGACATAAATGAACCTGTAGTTGGAATCCGCTACAGCCATCAGAACCACAGAAAAGTATTCTTTGTAATTGAAGTACATTGATCCGCTATTAAATGGGGCAGTAAGACGGATATGTTTTCCATCCACCGCTGCTAAGCAGTGGGGGAAATTAGCAGTACGTTCAAATCCAGCCGCTATTGATTCCCATACCTCTTTGGTCGGTCTTTGTATACATTCTTCCCGCAGTGATGACCAAATTGCTGTGCATACATCATTAACCACTTTACTTGCTGTAGAAATCCCAATTCTGTACTGGAAATGTAAGTCAGTGAAGGAACAACCGCTTGCCAGATACCTGAACAAAACGAAAAAAAATCAGTGACATTTAGTTTGCAGTGGACATTTTTTGTTACAGTTTTGCTTTTTTCTATACAAAATTAAAATGTTTTCATACAGTTTTGTTTTCTTTTGATGTAGGTATAGAAGTAATACGGAGGTGGACCAATCTACGAGACTCCTTTGTGAAGTCAAACATAAAAATTCAAGCTGCGAAAAAAAGTGGCTCAGCAGCAAAGAAAATGAAAAAGTATGTATATTCTGATCAGCTGCAGTTTCTAAAAAAGCTGTATGATGCTCGAGAGACGGAGGACAGTTTTCAATCGGAACGCACCGCCAGACTGGAAGAAGATATAGAAACGCAGGGCTCCGTCGAAAATACTGAGAATGTTTCTGGGCCATTTGATACAGCACCCACACAACAAACATCCAAAAGCGAGTGCCATACAAACAGAAAACATAGAAAACCTGATGCAATCGAAATGAAAATATTACGAGCTCTGGAAGAAGACAAACCTTGCAGCAAAATGTCATTTTTACTTAGTCTGAAGCCTCATCTGGAAAAATTTGATGAACAGGATTATCTTCAGTTTCAGATGGGAGTCCTCAAAGTTATAGAAAATATATATGAAAGGAGAAATATATTGACAGCTCAACCTCCTCCATTTACCCATTACACACCTCCCATGCCCTATAATAATAGATTTCAAGCTTATTCTTATTCACCTATGGAAAATGCTGCTCCAATATCCTCTTACCATACGCATCAGATTCGTCCTCCTCCAGCTGCACCAAACCCAACTACTTTTCTCGAACAACCATTACAGACTTCTCAAGGTCGCAGTTCTTATCAACGAATTAATAAAGTGCCACCACCATACCCTTCGCCTTCCACAAGTAGCCATGAAGGCCCACCATCAACAACGCAGTTCTACAACGTTTTTGCAGAGAGCCTGTCGCCACAAAGTGACAGTACAGTCAGTCCTGCTACAAACTCTTTGGTTTCAACTGCTGATATTGATATTGACTTTTCTACTTCATAATCTGAGCGTAATAAAAATGTAAAACACAAATAAATAAGTAAATAAACAGAACTAGTTTTTATGTATTAAATTACCTTAACGTGATAGCCAGCATTTGAACAGGTTGGATGCAATTGCGGAATTGTGTGTTTTGTCGTTGTAACACATCCTTTAGTTTTCTATGTAATTCGTCAAACGAGGTAATAGACATTCGGAAATAGTTAAAGAATTTATTTCCGTCGTTCCTCAAATCTTCAAAGAGTGTATAAAATAAACCCACTTCGTCTCTTCTCTGGTTAATGGGGTGTACCCACAAAAGACGACCTTTTCTTTTGCGGCGACGATGAAGCAACCACAAAGCAACAACTCGTTTACGGTTCATCTTGATACACACATTAAGCAAACTGAATAGACACCAACAACTGGTCACGTCAAAAAGCCGTGTAATGTGAAAGCAACACAGGCACGGCTAAAACTCGTACGGCTTTTTGCCGTACGGTCAAAACCGTATAGTGTGAAAGCGGCGTTAAGGTACTATTTCTCTGCGACTGCCCGCCGTAGCGGCGGTCAGTAACTGCCAGCCGTAACTGCCGACCGTCACTGCCAGTGTATTTCGTTGAGACTGCTGACCGCAACGGCCACGCCACTCAGTGAGTTACCTGTGTGAAAGGAACACGCACGCGAGTTCGCAACATGGATGCTAATACCATTCTAGGTTTTTTGGTGGACGAGGAAGAAGAAGAGGAAATTATTGCAATGCTTACAAGATCTTGTCCCCACAGCATTTTCCAAACACGGAAAAGTGAAGGAATTTATGCTAACTTAGTAACCGGACACTTGCGAAACGATGAAGAGAGGTTCAGAAATTTCTTTAGACTTAACCCATCTCAGTTCGATTTTGTTTTAAGTCTGGTGAGAGAAGATATAGCAGGAACAGCCACCAGTGCAGTGCAAACTCCAATAGAAGCCGACGAAAAAATGGCAGTGGCTTTACGGTAAGTAGCTGTATAAAAGCATACGAATTCATCAACAATGGTGAAAATGGATAATTTTGTATCTCTATGAAATAACATAAATTTCTATTAAAATAATAAGTTTATTTGGAAACGACTCAGGGCCTGTACAGTTTGTTGTTTATGTTTACATTATCTTTACACTGTGTTTACATTATGATTAGTAATTATTTTCAAAAGTAGTATCACCTGCTTGTGGTTCGACGTTTATTAATGGGGTGAAAGTGTACGTACCGTCTCCAACCGATGAAGTTCGTTCGAATGGGGATGAAAGGGAAGACGAGCCGGAAGGACTGATGCTGACAGGTAGTGGCACAAGATATGATTCTGAAGAACTGTCAAGTCCCGTAACATAGCTTAAAATGTCAATTTTCGCTTTATTAATGAGGTGACGTGGTAGTTTCCTAATGGATGCTGCGATGCTTCTCACGAACAGCCCCACATCATCTTCCGGGTCCCGATTATTAGCCACGAGCTGCAGCAATTCCAATCGTTGTTGGCCTCTTTGGTTGATTGAATCCCAGTGTGTTTTCCTCGATCTGCGAGCTGAGATGGAAGACTTGGCAGGAAGTGCGTCACCAGAGGACAAGGAAGCAATGGCTTGTGGAGTGTCAGGCCCTGTTTCATTGGCATTTTGTCCGTCTTCATCAGATAGCAGTCCTTCAACACTTGTTGGCTCATTAGCGGAACGCTGCAAAAAGACGACCGCTCCCTTTCTACAGCTCTCAAAAAGCCTAGTCTGTTGAACAACGCCGATTTTGTTGTTGAACTTGGTGCTGCAGAACCTGTTTGCAGTTGTTCTTTTCGAACTGTTTTCCAGTAGTTATCTCTGATGTCTTTCCATCTCTTCTTACACTGGTTACCTAAAACGGAACGATGCTTGTTGAGCTGTGTAATTAGGACAAGACATTTATGTTTAATGTATTAATAATAATTATGGTTTGTGCTACAGGTTTCTAGCTACAGGGGAGAGTTTTATGTCCCTTGGATATGGTTTCCGGATATCACCAAGCTACGTGAGCATCATAGTTCGTGAAACAGTAGAAGCTATGTGCCAACACTTGGCACCTATCTTTCTGTCTCCTCCATCTCGAGAATCTTTCAGGAAAGGTGCGAAAGAATTCTACACTCTTTGGGGTTTCCCTAACTGCTGTGCTGCGATTGATGGGAAATATATAAGGATACGGTGTCCTGGGAAAAGTGGTTCCCTCTTCTGGAATTACAAAGGGTAATTCTCCATAGTACTTTTGGCATTGGTTGATGCGAACTGTAAATTCGTTGCGATAGACGTAGGTTCATATGGGAAGGAAGGAGACAGTGGCATATTTAATAAGTTGGCAATGGGGAAAATGATCATGAAAGGAGTTGTGTTTCCAGCAGATGAAGAGCTTCCATTAACTGACATCAAGATGCCATTTGTTATAGTAGTCGACGAGGCATTCCGCTTGCGAAAGCATATTCTCAAGCCTTACACTCGTTCGTCTGCCCGGCAAGATAAATCAAAAGCGACCTTCAACTATAAATTGACACGCGCGCCGAGTTTCTGAAAACGCTTTTGGACTTTTGTGTC
Source organism: Schistocerca piceifrons (assembly GCF_021461385.2). NCBI lineage: Eukaryota > Metazoa > Arthropoda > Insecta > Orthoptera > Acrididae > Schistocerca > Schistocerca piceifrons. The sequence continues at coordinate 415,733,204 of NC_060149.1, read as the reverse complement.
AGGTATTTGGAGTGTTCTACACAAATCTGAATCTGCAACCTAACACATGTGATAAACTCGTTACAGCGTGTTGCTGTCTACACACTCTCATCAGGGACGCCTATTTAGAAAAAGGAGGACGACCTTTTTATGAACTTGACCATGACGTGACTTTACCACAGAACATTATTCCCCTGCCCCGAACAGGGGGATTCTACCACGCTGAAGGGTTTCAGGTACTAGATACATTTAAGAATTACTTCTGTGAACCTACAAATCAATTATTACAACCTGGAGAAGAACTAAGGCTCAAATAAAGGAAATAAATTATTGTTACTACTCGTAACGACTATTGTAATCGTTTGGTGACAGAAAGAATGGAAGCATTGTTGTAGCCTTCATATTGTACAATTTGTCACAGTAGGAAAAAAAAACCTAAATAAATGAATGTGTATATGCAAAACACCACCTTTTTTCATTGATTCTCCTATCTTCGTCCACAACTTATCCTTTGCCATCACATTTCTGAAATCTGTATGCGTATTATCATACAGTATAGAGTATCTGCTCACATACTCCACTAACTGTTCGTCGTCATCGTGAAAACCTTTCTTCGACATGGCGCGTCGTTGATTTCTGCAGTCGTCACACACCTGGCAGTCGCGGCCCAACTGCTTGACTGCTTCTGCAGAGGCCGAGACGCGGCAGTCGCGATGACGTCACGACCGCTGACTACCGAGCAGTTACAACGACGTATGTTCCGTTGCTTTGCCTAAGAGCAGTAGTCAACTGCCTGCAATCACTGTCGGCCGCTACGGCCGCCCGTTGCAGCGAAATAGTACCTTTAGGCAGATAGCATTCAGGGTAGGAAAGAATGCCAATATGCACTCGCTATGTCTGCCAGGGGCCCTCATCCGAGATGTGGAGGCGGTTTTGCCTGTGGCTATCGAGCGTGCAGGTTGTAGTCGTCTGCATGTTGTGGCTCACGTCGGCAGCAACGACGCCTGTGCATGGTTTCTGAGGTGATCCTCAGATCGTACAGGCGGCTAGTGCAGGTGGTGAAGATTGCTGGCCTCGCACGAGGAGCAAGCAGGGCTCACAATTTGCAGCATCGTTCCCAGAGTTGATTGGCGTCCTTTGATAGGGAGCCGAGTGGAGGGTCTCAACCAAAGGCTTCGTCGAATCTGTTACGGCTTATAGACCTGCGTTATCAAATGGGGATTTGTAGGACTCACCTTGATGGCTTTGGGCACTATGGGACTTAATATCGAAGGTCATCAGTCCCCTAGAACTTAGAACTACTTAAACCTAACTAACCTAAGGACATCACACACAACCATGCCCGAGGCAGGATTCGAACCTGCGACTGTATCAGTCGCGCGGTTCCAGACTGAAGTGCCTAGAACCGCTCGGCCACACCAGCCGGCACTCACCTTGATAGGTCAGGGGTGCACCACACAAAGGAAGCAGCTACTCGGGTAGCAGAGTACTTGTGGAGTGCACGTAAGGGTATTTTAGGCTAGGCAGTAATTTGAGGTGCACTGATGAACACTCGGCAGACGATATGCAGCAAGGGAAGTTAAATGACGTTCAGAATAAAGACACTTCGTCTGTCACAATTTTGTCAGTAAACTGTCGAAGTATTCGCAATAACTTTCCCGAATTCACTGCCCTCCAGAAAAATTCTCTCGCTCAAGTTATTCTTACGATCGTGAGGTGACTGAAACCCGAAGTGGAAAGCTCTGAGGTATTGAGTGAGTCGTGGAACATATATCGGAAAGACAGATTAGAAGCCGTATGAGGGGGAGTGTTCTTTGCAGTTGACAAAAACATTGTCTCTGTTGAGGAGGAAGTTGAGAGTGACAGTAAAGTCATCTGGTCGCGTATACAGGGTAAGTGAAACAAAGTTATTTGCTAGATGTTTTACCCGACAACCTGATTCCGCTGTGACAGTTCTAGAGTCATTCAAAAAAAGTTTACGGTCAATAGCGCACAAAAACCCAGATCATGCAATATTATTTGGAGGCGACTTTAACCTACCGATTGTAGACTGTAATGTCTGTGAATTCATTGCGGGGGTACAGATATACAGTCATGCGAAATACTTTTCAACATGTTTTCTGAAAACGGTCTTGAGCAGCTAACTCGACAACCCACACGCAATGGGATTTGTGGCTAGAAATAGGCAGGACCTTATCGACAATATACAGGGTGTTACAAAAAGGTACGGCCAAACTTTCAGGAAACATTCCTCACACACAAATGAATAAAAGATGTTATGTGGACATGTGTCCGGAAACGCTTAATTGCCATGTTAAAGCTCATTTTAGTTTCGCCAGTATGTACTGTACTTCCTCGATTCACCGCCAGTTGGCCCAATTGAAGGAAGGTAATGTTGACTTCGGTGCTTGTGTTGACATGCGACTCATTGCTCTACAGTACTAGCATCAAGCACATATCAGTACGTAGCATCAACAGGCTAGTGTTCATCACGAACGTGATTTTGCAGCTAGTGCAATGTTCAATGTTTACAAATGCGGAGTTGGCAGATGCCCATTTGATGTATGGATTACCACGGGGCAATAGCCGTGGCGCGGTACGTTTGTATCGAGACAGATTTCCAGAACGAAGGTGTCCCGACAGGAAGACGTTCGAAACAATTGATCGGTGTCTTAGGGAGCACGGAACATTCCAGCCTATGACTCGCGACTGGGGAAGACCTAGAACGACGAGGACACCTGCAATGGACGAGGCAATTCTTCGTGCAGTTGACGATAACCCTAATGTCAGCGTCAGAGAAGTTGCTGCTGTACAAGGTAACGTTGACCACGTCACTGTATGGAGAGTGCTACGGGAGAACCAGTTGTTTCCGTACCATGTACAGCGTGTGCAGGCACTATCAGCAGCTGATTGGCCTCCACGGGTACACTTCTGCGAATGGTTCATCCAACAATGTGTCAATCCTCATTTCAGTGCAAATGTTCTCTTTACGGATGAGGCTACATTCCAACGTGATCAAATTGTAAATTTTCACAGTCAACATGTGTGGGCTGACGAGAATCCGCACGCAATTGTGCAATCACGTCATCAACACAGATTTTCTGTGAACGTTTTGGCAGGCATTGTTGGTGATGTCTTGATTGGGCCCCATGTTCTTCCACCTACGCTCAATGGAGCACGTTATCATGATTTCATACGGGATACTCTACCTGTGCTGCTAGACCATGTGCCTTTACAAGTACGACACAACATGTGGTTCATGCACGATGGAGCTCCTGCACATTTCAGTCGAAGTGGTCGTACGTTTCTCAACAACAGATTCGGTGACCGATGGATTGGTAGAGGCGGACCAATTCCATGGCCTCCACGGTCTCCTGACCTCAACCCGCTTGACTTTCATTTATGGGGGCATTTGAAAGCTCTTGTCTACGCAACCCCGGTACCAAATGTAGAGACTCTTCGTGCTCGTATTGTGGACGGCTGTGATACAATACGCCATTCTCCAGGGCTGCATCAGCGCATCAAGGATTCCATGCAACGGAGGGTGGATGCATGTATCCTCGCTAACGAAGGCCATTTTGAACATTTCCTGTAACAAAGTGTTTGAAGTCACGCTGGTACGTTCTGTTGCTGTGTTTTTCCATTCCATGATTAATGTGATTTGAAGAGAAGTAATAAAATGAGCTCTAACATGGAAAGTAAGCGTTTCCTGACACATGTCCACATAACATATTTTCTTTCTTTGTGTGTGAGGAATGTTTCCTGAAAGTTTGGCCGTACCTTTTTGTAACACCCGGTATAAGAAACTATCAGCCTCGATTGCGGCAATGAAACCAACCTTTACCTAGGTTTCAGCTGAAATAATTGAGCCTTCTTCAGAAGATATACCTGAATCTATAATTTGTCTAAGAGTACATGGTCTAGAAATAAAACTAAAACAGCCTGAATACGCATAGTCACATTTTAAGAATGCGGTACATACGTACTAAGTCAACACTAAGACTTAAGGTCTGGCGTGTGCCTCGTCTCCATGGACGCAGTGCGGTGAGCCTCGGGAGCTCATGTGACACAGTGCCCCATTGCAGTCTGTTAACGACGGTACGAGCGTATGGAATAAGTTCACGATATGTGAGTGGCTGGAAGACTTCTTAAGTAATAGAACCTATTATGTTGTCCTGGAATGCGAGTGTTCATCAAAGACAAATGTTTCGTCAGGCGTGCCCCAGGAAATTGTGATAGGACCGCTGTTGTTCTCTATATACGTAAATGATTTCGCCGACAGTATGGGCAGCGATCTGCCTTTGTTTGCTGATGGTGTACGGTAAATCATCGAAGTTGAGTGACTGTAGGAAGGTACAAGATGACTTAGACAAAACTTCCAGTTGGTGTGATGAAAAGCAGGTGGCCCTATCTGTGGAAAAATGTGAGTTAATGCAGATGAGCAGGAAGATCAAACTTGTAATGTTCGGATACAGTGCTGTTAGTGTCCCGCTTGCCGTTGTCAAGTCATTTAAATAACTGGGCGTAACGTTGCAAAGCGATATGAAGTGGAACGAGCATGTGAAAACTGTGGTAAGGAAGGCGAATGGTCGACTTCTGTTTATTGGGAGAATTTTAGGAAACACTGGTTCACCTGTAAAGGAGACTGAATATAGGACGCTGGTGCGACCTATTCTTGAGTACTGCTTGAGTATTTGGGATCCGTAGCAGGTCGCATTGAAGGAAGACATCGAAGCAATTCAGAAACGGGATGCTACATTTGTTACCGGTAGGTTCGAACAACGCGAAAGTGTTACGGAGATGCTTCGGGAACTCAAATGGGAATCCCTGAAGAGAGGGCGACATTCTTTTCGAGGAAAACTATTGAGAAAATTTAGAGAACCGTCATTTCAAGCTGACTGCCGAATGATTCTACTGCCACCAACATACATTGCGCGTAAGGTCCACCAAGATAAGATACGAGAAATTAGGGATCATTCGGAGACATATAAACAATCGTTTTTCCCTCGTTCTGTTTGCAAGTGGAACGGGAAAGGGAATGACAAGTAGTGGTACAGGATACCCTCCGCCACGCACCGTAGGTGGCTGGCGAAGTATCTGTGTAGATGTAGGTGGAGATATAGATAAATGACCTAGCAGATAGCGACATAACGTCTGAGGTTCTATGAGTCTTTTCGCAGCTAAGACAGATGCCAGAATGAGATTCACTGAAGACTTCTCAGGAAGTGTAGTCCATGCACTTAGGACGTAGCTTACAAACCCCTCGTTCGACCAATACTTGAATATTGTTCTTCAGGTTGGTATCCGTACCAGATAGGACTATAGAGATAATCGAGAAGATCCTAAGAAGAATAGTGCGTTTCGTCACTGATTCATTTAGTACGCGCGAAAGCATCACTGAGATGCTCAACTATCCCCAATGGCAGGCTCTGCAAGCGAGACGTTGTGCATCACGGCGCGGTTTATTGTTCAAGTTTTAAGAGCATGCCTTCCTAGAAGAATGTGCCGTTATATTGTATTCTCTTAAGAATATCTCGAGAAAAGATCATGAAGATAAAATTAGATTCAAGCTCACACGGAGGCTTCTTCGCACGAACCATTCACGAACTCAGCAGGAAAGGGGGGCAATGACATTGGTACACGAATTATCCTACTCCACACTTTCGGAGAAAGGATATAGATGTAAATTAAGAGATATTTAGCTTCCACATACCGCTCAGGACAAATCAAGATCATCTGAAACTGAAAACGACACTGAATGAGTGGCCACAGTAGTTCTTGCTCTCCAGAAAGATGCGCACTGAAGTGACAAACGACATGGGATACCGATATATACATATACATATGGCGGTAGTATCGCATACACAAGACATAAAACATCAGTGCATTGGCGGACCTGTCTTTTGTTCTCAGGTAATTCATGTGAAAATAGACTTTGAACGCGGTATGGTAGTTGGAGCTAGACGCATGGGACATTCCGTTTCGGAAATCGTTAGGGAATTCAATATTCCGAGATCCACAATGTCAAGAGTGTGTCGAGAATACCAAACTTCTGGCATTAACCGACAACGCAGTGGCCGAGGACCTTCACTTAACGACTGAGAGCAGCAGAGTTTGCATAGAGTTGCTAACAAACAAGCAACACTGCGTGAAATAACCGTAGAAATCAATGTGAGACGTAGGACGAAAGTATCGTTAGGACAGTGCGACGAAATCTGGCGTTAATGGCCGATGGCGGCAGATGGCTGACACGAGAGCTTTTGCTAAAAGCACTACCCTAGGCACGTGACCATATCGGTTGGTTCCTTGACGACTGGAAAACCGTGGTCTGCTCAGAGGAGTCCAGATTTCAGTTGTTAAGAACTGATAGTATGGTTCGAGTGTGGCGGAGACACCACGAAGCCATGGTCCCAAGTTATCAACAAATCACTGTGCATGTTGGCGGTGGGTGCATAATGTGTGGGCTGTGTTTACGTGGAATGAACTGGATCCTCTCGTCCAACTGAACCGATAATTGTCTGTAAATGTTATGTTAGGATACTTGGAGACTTCATGTTCCCAAACAACGATGGAATTTTTATGGATGCCAGTGCAGCATGTCACCGGCCCACAATTGTTCGCGATTGGTTTGAAAAACATTCTAGACAGTTCGAGCGAATGATATGGCCACCCAGATCGCTCGATATGAAGCCCAACGAACATTTATGGGACATGATCGAGAGGTCAATTCGTACACAAAATCTTGCCCCGGCAACACTTTCGTAATTATGGACAGCTATAGAGGCAGCAAGGCCCAATATTACTGCAGGGGACTTTCAACGAATTGTTGCACTACGCCGGGAAAGAGGAGGTCCGACACGATAGTAGGAAGTATACCATGACTTTTGTCACCTCAGTGTACAGCTTTTGGTGTATGTGGCCAAGTTTTATGAAGCCAACACATGAAGAGCTTAGTATGTAAAAAGTTCCGCATTGGGCTGCTGAGATTTGAAATTCTAACAGCTACAACGTCATCAGAGTCGCTTCGTTCTCAGGCTAGGTACACTGTTTTGCATAGATCATTGACCTCCGTAATATCCGAGGCACTTCTCGAGGAAAGCTGTTACCCGTCGCCAGAGTTTAGCATAGCTGTGACACATCACCTTACGGTCTCCGAGCCTCTTCGCTTCATATAAACTCCGAGGGTAAGATATCTACTCCTGAGGAGATTGCAACGTCACGCCCAAAGAATACATTTACTTTTTATAAAAGCTCCCCAGCTAAAGTGTTTCGAGATCGAGCTAATAAACTAAGTACGTGTATTTCTCTTAACGAATCAACACGAATTCAAGAACTCGTGTGAAGTGCAGTTTGCTTTATTCCTACTCGACATCTTGCGGATAACGGATGACGGCGAACAGGTAGATTCCGTCTTCCTAGATTTCCGTAAGCGTTCGATGCTTTGACACGTAGCCGACCACTAAGATACGCTCATATGAAAAATCTTTGTAGATGATTGGTTGGCTCGATGAACAGTTGACTAACAGAACCCTGTAGATTATGCTGGACCGCGAATGTTCTACACAAGCGAAAGTAACATCGGAAGTACACTAAAGAAGCGTAATAGGACCTATAATGTTCTCAATGCATACAAATGTTTTATCAGATATTATCAGCAGCACTATGAAAAGTGTTCGCTGATGACACCGTTGTCTTCAGGAAAGTATCGTCATTGGGCGATTGTAAAGAAATACAAGACAGTTTGTACAAAATTACCACCTGGTGTAATGAACGGCACGTGTCTTCACTTGTGAATAAATGTTAGATAACACCCACGTAAAAGCCGGCCGCTGTGGCCGAGCGGTTCTAGGCACTTCAGTCCGGAACCACGCTGCTGCTACGGTCGCAGGTTCGAATCCTGCCTCGGGCATGGATGTGTGTGATGTCCTTAGGTTAGTTAGGTTTAAGTAATTCTAAGTCTAGGGGACTGATGACCTCAGATGTTAAGTCCCACAGTAGTTAGAGCCATTTGAACCATTTGAACCCAGATAAAACGGGAAGAATCCAATAGTATCCAATTACAAGATTCTTGGCCACATGAAATTGTGTTAAGTATATTTGTGTATTTTTTAAGAACGAATGTGAAATACGATTAGCACATAAAACCAGTATCGGGAAAGGCGAATGGAAGGTTTAGATTTCTGGAAAGAGTTCTGGGGATGTGTATTGTAAAATGCGGTGAATAGAAATAATGAGATGAACAGAAACGAAACTTCCAGAAAAGTTCTATGTTGTCATATCGGAGGACACATGTGAATGCGATTGAAACATTTGTCTGTCTAGGTTGACACTGAACCCTCTGACATAGAAATTATGAATTTCAAAGTTGGTGGACTGCCAGTTGATATTTTGTTCACCCTATTATAAACACTCGATGTGGTACTGAATTTGCTTATTTCGATTTTTTTTGCAGGTACCAGTCTAAATAGTTTTACACGGATGCGTGGTGTCTGTTGTGTCGGATATGCCAGTAAGAATAGTCACCACGCGGAATTCACAGCTGTGAAACATATTATGCAAACTGAAGGAGGAGGGGGGAGAAAGTAAAAGGAAAAGAAATGGAAGGGAAATGATTATTGTATCAGCTGCATCAGTACTTTGTGTGGTATCAGCGGCGACGAGTGAAAATGTGTGCCGGACTAGTATTCAAACCCAGGTAGTTCAGTGGTTAACGCAAGTGCCTAGTAAGCAGGAGATGCCGAATACGAATTCTGGTCCAGCACACATATTCACTCTTCCTCGCTGATGCTGCACAGTGTCCTGAAGCAGCAGATATCGGTAATCCCTTCCCTTCTCCTTTCTTCCTATCCTCTCCTCCTTAATTTATATAATATGTTTCACAGCTGCGGATTTTGCTTGATGTCTGTTCTTTCGGTCATGTCCGAAACAAAAGACACCGCGCATTCATGTAACTAACATGCGTCGATGGGCAATGGATCCACCACATTCAGTGCGGATGCACAATTATGTCCGACCTCCCGCAGGAATCTCTAAGTAGTGAGCGTGGAGGACATGGACAGGGACCACGGATATGTGCCCCAAGGTGGGAATGTGGGTCGGCCAAGAGGCGTTCCGAGATACGCCGCGTAGCTGTGATAAACAATACTGTGTACGGGTGGCACAGTGGCTAACGCAACTGCCTAGTAAGCGGGACATCCAGGCTTCGAATCCTGATCGGACACACATTTCCACTCGTCTCCGCTGATGCCGCACGAAATCCTGATATAGCTGATATCAATAGTCCCTTCCCTTTCCTTTCCCAACCCCCCTTCCCCCCCCCCCCCCTCCTTCAATTTGCATGAATTGTGTTATTTTAACTTAAGAACACGGTAAGAAAATTTAAAATTCCGATTCATTAACCAAAAGTACAATTTTGAAGTGAACTTTACTTTGACTTGTGTTTCATCTAATTGAAAACGTAGGGCTGCGTTTTCGGAATTTGTGGGGTGAACAGAAACAATAGTCGTCAGTGTTTCTTCAGAAGAAGGCCAAGAATTTGACGGAAATGAAGAAGCACATTACACTGTTCTCAACGCAGGAAATTACGCTGTGATTAAAGCATATAGAAAAAATAAGCGGTCATTTGGATTGTATGCATGTAAAATACGTTACTTAAAAGGCAAACTTTATATTGAAGTTTACTGAAAAAACAAGGCTGGTTAAACACTTTTATTTAAACGGATGAGGAGTCATTCATTAGTCGAGATGTCGTTCGAAAGCGCTTCTTTAGATATGGTTGGGAGGGAGGGAGAGGGGCACGATTCGTAGATTCAGTGATTTAATTTTTAAACATGGTAACAAACAAACCAAGTTCATTAGTTTAATGTTACAATAAAGTAATTACAATAATAGCAATTTTTATTTGGAGAAGAGAACAAAAAGCACAATTCGTGAAATAGTTTTAGTTTTTGTATTGAATATAATTTGTTTTGACCAGATAAATATTGTTTCTTATCCTCCTGGATACAAGACGGACTTTGACATGCCCCTACTCACCCAAAAGGCCAACAAATAGAAAAAATAATAAGATTAGCTATGCTATTTCTATTCATCCATCTCTGCGGAGTGAAAAGAGACATCAAGTTTTTATTTTTCTATTTTACAAAAACATTAATTAGTTCCAAAATCTAATTATACCTTTAAAGTTGATTTTCTATTTCTTTTTAAAAATATCAGTCTTTTCTTCTCTATTCACCCTCTTTTACGCTAATGCATCTGTAAATGAAATCGCATAGTGCGCACGGGAGTGTAACAGATACATATGTTTGCGGAACGCAAATGAGAATCCTGGAAGAAGGCAACCTTTGCCCTGTATCGTATAGTTAGAGAAGCTATATTCTAAGAAAACTGTGCGACAGTTCTGCCACCACTATTGCATATCTCGTGTAGGGATTATGAGAATAAGGTAAGGGAGATTAGAGCACGTGCAAAGGAATACGGACAGTTATTTTACAATCGCTCACTAACCGGACGAAATAGGACATAAAATGGACACCGTTGGCATGAAGTATCTTCTGCCACGCACTACACTGCGACTTTGGAGTATAGATGTAAATTACATTATTATTTTCATTTGTAATTTTTTTTTTGAATATGACGTGCACTTCCGGGCTCAATGAATGTAAATCTACGAATGCATTTGACTAGCGCTTTCCTTTCTCTATTTGATTTTAATTCCCATTAACCCTGAGGTACCTATTACATAGATTTGCAGCTTAACGTGTTAGTGGTTCAAATGGCTCTGAGCACTGTGGGACTTAACATCCATGGTCATCAGTCCCCTAGAACTTAGAACTACTTAAACCTAACTAACCTAAGGACATCACACAACACCCAGTCATCACGAGGCAGAGAAAATCCCTGACCCCGCCGGGAATCGAACCCGGGAACCCGGGCGCGGGAAGCGAGAACGCTACCGCACGACCACGAGCTGCGGACTAACGTGTTAGTGGCTGATAATTTCTACACGTTGCTATGGTTGTTAAACTTACGTGCCTATTATTTCTCCTCGTCCTCCTCCCATCCTTTTGCAGAACACTGTAGCAGTAACGCTGTGCCCGCCCCCCTTTTTTTCAGAACACTTCCGTACCAACAGGAATTAACTAACAAGGCACAAAGTTCTTAGTTCTTGGATATACATATCGATGAAAATTTAAACTGGAGACGTCTTTAGACCTTTCAGTTCACTTGCTTTAGCTACAAGAATATTTACAAACTTTAGGAACTTATAAAAAGGAGATTAGCCTATTTTGCACATTGTCACTTACTGACATTATTTGGATTATATTTTGGACGAAGTGCTCACGGACTAAAATTATTCACTGCGTAAAAGAAAGTGATTAGAACTGCGTGTGGAGCTGACACTACTACGTCGCAGAGGCATTCATTTAAGTAGTAGAGGCAAATAACCAGTTACAAACTTGAAAACTGCTAGCATGCAGCCATGAAAATAGATATTACTTAGGAACTTTGTGAAATTTCTTTTCACTGTGTTTGGTTGTCGACTGTAAGAGGCGTGGCGGAGAACTGTGAATGGGATTAAAATTATAAATCTTCCTCGGCAAAGGAGATAGAGTCCTGTTTTTGCATAGTGATTTAACCGCAGGATAACAATTTCAGAAATGACAGCTCTTTCGATGCGTCACAAGAAAGATATGCAAAGTGCTGGTTCTAGATTCTACTCTCATCTTCTTTCTTCCGTAGAGTTTAGTAACTGCAAAAACAAAACAATTCACTCAAAGCACTATAAAGATACAAATATGTAATCAACCTCAGATTGGATATGGAAGGTCCAGGAAGGACGTAAAATCGATGTTATTTCACAAAGATGTTTTGGCAACAATTTCTGACAAGTGTATCCTTCTACGACGTAGCAGTGTCTCAAACTTGGCTAGACAGGATAATGTTCTCACAGAAGATTAATTACGAGGAATAAAAGAAACCCTGCACCACACTATTGAGCAACTTCATTTGATAAATAATAAATGTGCAGTGTAAATAAGACTTCATATAAATAGAAGCTAACTGTACAAAAAAAAAAAAAATACAAGTCAGTGTGAACAAAAAAAAAAGGAAGGAGTCGTGCTATTGAACTGAAGCAAATCTAGCTCCATTGAAATTAAAGGACGTGTAATGGATTTCAAGCCATCGGCCTTCCCGCAGTGGTAACACCGGTTCCTGTCAGATCACGAAAGTTAAGCGCTATCGGCCTTGGCTATCACCTGGATGGGTGACTGTCCGGTCTGCCGAGTGCTGTTGGCAAGCGGGGTGCACTCAGCCCTTGTGAGGCAAATTGACGAGCTACTTCATCTATAAATAGCGGCTCTGGTCACGATAACTGACAACGGCTGGGAGAGCAGTGTGCTGACCACATGCCTCTCCATGTCTGCCGGCAGAGGATGACACGGTAGTCGGTCAGTACCGCTGGGCCTTCCGAGGTCCGTTCGGACGGAGTTTGGTAATGGATCTTAGGATCTGCAAGCGTTGAACGTCTGTCTAATTCTTTCACAGAGAAAAAATACAGTTATTTGAAAACAGATTTTAAACATTTATAACTTGAAAACAGAACTTTTGTAATCAACTTTCCTACTTCTTCTACCAAGATGGAGCCACAGCCATTAATGTGAACGAAGCAATAGTAATAGAAATCCACTCCTGCGTTACAGGATGTGTCTCTGGTATCTTATAGAGGTGTGTAATATACATAACCAGTCCACTGCGTATATGTGTTGTCCCGTGGTTGGAACCCAGCTTATAACACACAAAGTTGCGACACTCACTGCTTTGAGAATCTTTATCGTCTGACAGTTGGAACGGCACTAGCACCCCTAGTAGGAGAAAGCCAGCCGTAACATTACTGTTTGTTTTTAATTACTTTCAAACTAACCAAATAGTTGCTGTGTTCTTGCATTCCAAGCATTAGTAAATTATTAATAGACATGAATGATCGCGAAAGAAATGTACAAATAGTCGAATCCCACTGCCTCAGTGATACAAGCTACAACTTATGAATGACGTTTATAACTGCAGCTTACTCCGCTGAAGCATTGGCTTCGAAAGCGAAAGTGTTGAAGATTCTTGCCGTTTGTGTCTCAGATGTAGCAACAGTTGTAGAATTGGTTTCTTATTATTACGTTTGCCTGCTTTTCTCTTTACCTACAATAGTGGTGGCTTTTTGACACGTTAATTAATGCAGTTATTGCATTCATGCCAATTTTCTGCGTTCCACATTTACTGATTTGACTGGAAGTGTACTGAAGAAAACGTCACGCCGTTGAGTTCATATACAATGTCTTTCTCCGAAAGGTCACGCCTTCTGTTGTTTACTAGTCACTCGTTGCCGGCTGGTGTGGCCGAGCGGTTCTAGGCGCTTCAGTCTAGAACCGCGCGTCCATTACGGTCGCAGGTTCGAATCCTTCCTCGGGCATGGATTTGTGTGATATCCTTAGGTTAGTTAGGTTTAAGTAGTTCTAAGTTCTAGGGGACTGATGCCTCAGATGTGAAGTCCCATAGTGCTGAGAGCCATTTGAACCATTTTTTAGCCATTCGTTTATTCTTAAAAGAAAACTACTTTCTTCAGTAAATATAGGTACGCTGCAAGAAAACCGTAAATAAAGTGTCGTGTAATGCACCGCTATATGCCACCCATGTTCGCTAGGAAACTAGAGAAAGACAAATGTGGCGTCATATTTTAGTTATTGCCGATTTTTATTGCACTACATCTGCTCCCCATTGTAAAAAGTATGTTGCATATCAATATAAACGGTACTATTCGCACTCATCCGATGTCGTAGTCAGAAGTTAGCCTTCTGACCGCTTGGAGCCTGCTGTCGAAACGTATAATAAATATGAGCAGGAGTGTCGCGACCGTATGTGTTAGGCTGTGGTTGGAACGAAGCGTTCAAAAATGGTTCAAATGGTTCTGAGCACTATGGGGCTTAACATCTGTGGTCATCAGTCCCCTAGAACTTAGAACTACTTAAACCTAACTAACCTAAGGACATCACACACATCCATGCCCGAGGCAGGATTCGAACCTGCGACCGTAGCAGTCGCGTGGTTCCGGACTGAGCGCCTAGAAACGCGAGACCACAGCGGCCGGCGAACGAAGCGTAGCCGACGCCGTATTGAATTAAATATCTGTGAGAATAAAGTGCTATAGTTCGTGTTTAAACTTGCATTCTAGGAATACACATTGTTTTGATGCAACGCAGGACTAAATATTTCCCAAAAACACGTCGGTTTTTTTTTTTTTTTTTTTTTTTTTTTTTTTTTTTTTTTTTTTTTTTTTTGCGACGTGAAATTTCATAATTTCTGACAGTGTGCGCCGACAAATAAAGCGGTACCCTCACAAATTGCTCGTGAGTCTGAGAAAAAGTGCAAAACAATAATTTCGTTTTACCATATAGCTTGTTGTTATTCTACGCTATCATGTACATAAATTACAGACAGCCTCCCCTCATACACGCTAGCCACGCGGTAAATGTTGTTGTACATCACTCCTAAACATATATCACTTAACCAAAGTATATATATTTCTCCTAATTAATTAAATAAAAGTTATTCTAGGCTAGATCTGAACTTTAAGAATCAAATCTCTTATAAGTAAGACTAAACTACGTGAACACTGCGCGCCGAAGCGCAGCGTGCTCGTCACTGCGTGGCACTGGCGTTCCGAGGTCGCATGAGTCAACAAGCGGTAACTACCCAAAGCGAAAACGACTCAGCGATTACGACAGACACCCAGCAAACCTGCCGGCTGCTTCTCCCACGATTCCGCCACGCAATGACGGAAATTTCCTCTCACAAGGGGAAGGCCTCAGACTCGGCCAACCGATTCGGCTCAGATTTGGCAGGTCGCTTGTGTACAACCTAAAACGAAGGAATCTAAGATATTTTGGGTCAACGCCTCCTCGTTTTTGAGGAAATCAACCCTATTGGCTATGACGAGCAATCGACTCAAAATTGGCGGGATCGATAGATAATTGTAAATAGAGCATTTTTCATCATCAGGTATGGGGTCCGAAAACGCATACTTTTCCAGAAATCGAGGTAAGAAACTTTCACAACTGCCGCTCCTGTACCCACATGGTAAACGCTTTTCGCCGATAGCGCAACAGGGCCGGCACGGTAGCTCAGCGTGTTCGGTTAGAGAGCCAGTTGGCCTTAGTAATAAAAAAAAAAAAAAAAAAAAACCGAGTGGATCGATCAACAAACGAATTTGAACGGATGTCATGTGACAACGGTGAATGATGTTCTTTTCCTTTGTATTTTTCCATATCTCAATTGATAGGGATAGGAGGGTTATAAGGTAAGTAAATCAATAAGGAATGATGATAATAAGGTAGACAAACTAATTTCCCAAGCGCCGTGAGTTAGTAAAGTATTAAACTTTTAAGCCTTGTTACATGAAAACAACTCCGAGTAAGAGTGCTGCGAATTCCTCACGAGGGATCACAGATAGCCAACCGCGCGACGCTTGTTTACAGCGAGGCACGGGACAGAATGCACGCGGGGAGAGTTTTGTTGTCCCGGTTGCCTCTTCGTCATATCATAGTCGTGAACCTGGAAGACTGAAGGTGTCCAACACGAGCCTTATAGAAGTCAATCGGAAAGAGTTGTTTTCCGTCATTAGGCTGCCATGAACCTCGCGAATACAAGTAGTGATTTTTCCATCGTTAATGCACCGAATGAAACACGTTTTGTGAATGAATACAGTGTTCTTCCGTAAGTAACATATGATGAGTACTGTATGTAGTTTGTAGTAATTAACTCGTCTGTTTATGCCGTAGTAACTAGTTATTGTTTGTTGTGTCATATCTTTCAGGTGCATACTCTGAATAATGGATGATGTACACTCTTTGACTAGCGCTTACAGTTGGGAGCCTGTCAGAGACGATGGCAAGCGGGAAGTTACCGACACAGTGTTTTGGTTCGTAAAAGTGTTGCAAGACAGATGCATTATCAATGCACTTCCGGAAGTAAGCAGTCCTGTTTCTCAGCATCCCAGATTGATAGGGGCGGCTATCGTCGATCGATTTTTCGAGATGAGGAACGAAATGACTTTTGTTGATACTGAAGTACTGTACCATGAAGACGAAGCAGAACGTGATTCAGTGGAAGATATCCCGACGAGTGAATCGCAAAATTGTCATAACACTTTGTAAATCTCCGCGTCACTGGGAATATGTGCTTCATCTGTTCCTCATGAGCATTACGAACCGGTTACTAAACGATTGAACTACGGCGCTATACCCCTTGAAGTAAAAGTAAAGGTGGTAGCGCTATCCAGGAATCATCCAAATTGGATCTTACAAACACTGCAAAAGAATGGAGCAACAACAGCCCTGAAAAGGAAGGAGGACTTGAAAGTGTGGGAAAGTGATATCGTTAAAGGAGGGCCAAGATACGACAAATACCAGGCGATAAATAAGTGGACATATGACCGATTTGTCGAATCTCGTTGTCGTAACGAGAATGTAACAACGAGAATACTTCAGGAGTGGGCTGCAGGTGCAGCGCTTCAATATACGGCCACCAAGGATTTTACGTTTGCTGCATCATTATCTTGGGCAAAAAATTTCAAATCGGAGTATAAAATTCGTCAACGGCACGTCACTAAATACGTTTCTCATAAGGAGGTACAAAATATAGAAGATATACAGAAAGTGGCGGCTCTTTTCAGCATATAAACGGCGTCACTTATGACCGATTTCAGTCGTGATTACGTGACCAACACCGATCAAACAGGATGCGAGTATCTGGTGAACATTTGACGCCTGCTATCGCATAAGGGAGAAAAACGAACCCTTGTCGCAGTTGGTAGTAAAAACAAACTAACACATTCTTACACGGCGCAATGTGCCATCACAGCCTCTGGAAAAGTGTTCGCTAAAGTTTTCCCGTGTTTACAAGAAACGAATGTTACATTTGGTGAATCGTTTAACTGACTCGTTGAAAAATGTTTACGTTACGTGCACCAAATCTGCGAAACTGACGAATGCGATTTACACAACATTTCTTGAGAATGTTTTAAAACCCTACGTTTCTGATAACAAGTTTTCTCTTATATTGGATTCCTGGAGTGGACAAATTAATACTACTTATATGACACAATGTTTATAGATGGCGAGGGTCAGCCGACGTGCACAGTAAAAGTAATACAGCGAAACTGCACATCTGTGTGCCAGCAGTGGGATGTTTATTTCTATCGCCAGGTTAGAAACTTTATTTCCAGGCTTCAGAATTGTAGTGTGGTTCTGGAAACCTAGCGGTAATTGCACAGCCACACGGATGCAATAACTATTCACTGTATAATTCATAACCAACTTTCAGCACCGACTTTTCAGGCAATGATATCGTATGCGTGGTACGCATCCAAATTAAGTCGCGAAAATGACACATTTTTTAAATGTAAACCAAATTTGTTTTCCGCCGACTGTTCGTAAGGAACAGTGTAGCTGTCGAAAGTTGCACTCATTGGATGTTCTCGGTGCCGTGAGTATATTTGTTTCGAATGTTTATATGACAAGTACCATCCATCTAGTTGATCGAAGAAAAGTGAGGACATGTAACAGTGACTGTACGAGCCATTGTAATGTGACCTGGAGTAACATTTTAGTTGTTTACTATCCAAAGAGGTTTGAGAAATTTATTTTCCTACCTTATTATCATCATTCCTTATTGATTTACTTACCTTATTAACCCTCCTATCCCTATCAATTGGTCGCAGGTTCGAATCCTGCCTCGGGCATGGATGTGTGTGATGTCCTTAGGTTAGTTAGGTTTAAGTAGTTCTAAGTTCTAGGGGACTGATGACCACAGCTGTTAAGTCCCATAGTGCTCAGAGCCATTTGAACCAACCCTATCAATTGAGATATGGAAAAATACAAAAGAAAAGAACATCATCCGCCGTTATCACATGACATCCGTTCAGGTTCGTTTGTTGATCGTTCCACTCAGTTTTTTTATTACAGAGGCCAACCGGCTCTCTAATCGAACACGCTGAGCTACCGTGCCGGCCCTGTTGCGCTATCAGCAAAAAGCGTTCACTATGTGGGTACAGGAGCGGCAGTTGTGAAAGTTTCTTACCTCGATTTCTGGAAAAGTACGCGTTTTCGGACCCCATACCTGATGATGAAAAATGCTCTATTTACAATTATCTATCGATCCCGCCAGTTTTGAGTCGATTGCTCGTCATAATCTTTAGGGGTGATTTTCTCAAAAACGAGGAGGCGTTGACCCAAAATATCTTAGATTCCTTCGTTTTAGGTTGTACACAAGCGACCTGCCAAATCTGAGCCGAATCGGTTGGCCATATCTGAGGTCTTCCCCTCGTCAGACGAAATCGGGCTCTCTTTTTAACTGAAATAAGGCGCGTTGTCTTTCAAGAAACATTCTCGGTTGTTGAAGTAAGAATCACAATGAAACTAGGCTTCGTTCAGGGCACGACAGGGACTTTCGAAGTCAGCACTGACAGTTTATGCTATTTTAATTTTAAACAGTAAGATATTCCAAGATTTTGAAAATGGCTGCGCTTCAGCAACTGTGCTTGCAAGAACTTCAATGCGTTAGAAATAACAGCCAAGCGGTTGTTAAATACAGTTTTATTAAACCTTGACCATGGTTTCGACGGTTCTAAAACCATCTTCTTCAGAAGATGTAGGATGTAGAATCACATTGACTATAACCAAAGTGGGAGTCGTTGACTCTGTCTAGTATACGTCATCCACTTAATCACCAACTAAATACATCATAAAAAAGTAGTGCCTGTCTGCTATAGGGATTTTTCTTAAAACATTCAAAAATGTTTTTTAATATCATATATTTGAAGTACGATACAAAAATATGTAATATTCCACTTGAAAGATTTGCATAAAACTGACATTCAAATAGAAAACGTGGTTCCAAATCCTATACAGTGTCAGTGTGACATATTGACGCTCTGTAGGATCTGATCTCACGTTTTATACAAATCTTTCAAGTGGCACAGTGTGTATTATATCCTGCGTCAAACATGTGATATTAAAAACCCCGACAGCATACGGCTCCTACTTTTGTATAATGTACTTAGATGGTGATTAAGTGGATGACATGTACTAGAAAGAGTCAACGACTCCCACTTTGATTACAGATAATCTGATTTTACGTCATACAACTTCTGAAGAAGACGGTTTTAAATCGTCGAAACCATGGTCAAGGTTTAACAAACCTGTATTTTGCAACTGGTTGGCTGTTATTTCTAAAGCTCTGAAGTTAGATATTTAGATGCCTTTGCTTGCTTGATACAGTCCCAAAGTTTCTGACAATCTGTATGCCGAGCATGACTGATGGAGAAGGATATCATATCAGAAATTCTTTCACTATTAGCGTTGCCATGTAGAAGTTTCCGTTCTAGTGAACCGTTACAACTGCTTTTCTTTTTTATTTAATACATCAGTTGGATGCACCATTGTTTCAAGATCGAATATTAGCAAAACACTGAACAATTACTATCATCTTCCTAAGTAGGTACTTTGAAAACTGGTCAACAGCAAGCCATTGTACATTATAGTGACTATTATCTTTCGATATCAATTTTTGTCTCACAAATTATTAACCTGGGATAATAAGGAGTGCACTGTTTTGAATATCCACGATGATTCCGTGACGATGTTACTATCTTTAAGGGATGATGGAGAATGGTAAGGAGATCCTGGTCCGGAAACGACCGAGTCGAAAGTTACAAGTGAAAATCGTTCTGATACCTCTGTCAGTGGAATGCATGCACCAGTACTGTTTCTGCTATGTCTGTAGACTAGACAGCTTTCAGAGTAGTATGAACCAAAAAAATAAAAAAGTCCAGTAAACATGGGCTCTAAAATGCATACTTAAGAGCTATGGGCACTTGTTCCGTAGGAGAGATGTTTCACAGATCCAAATGAACAAGTGCTCAGAGCTCGTAAGAAATGCATTTCAGAGCCCCTGTTTATCAGTACCGGTATATGTATTCCACTGTCAAAGATATCAAAACGATTTTCGCTCATAACTGTCGACTCGGTCTTTCCGACCAGGATCCCTTACTTCCAATTGATACACTTACCCTTATCCTTCATCCCTGAAAGTTTTTAACATCATCACGAAATCACTCTGTATAAATGTAATAAGTAAAAAGTAATAAGTTACGTGTTGTTTAGTCAGTGCATGTGAAAATTGCTTATCGATCTTTGCCACACCTACAGTTTTTCCAGATGCAGAGAAACTGAGTTATTGTAAAAAGACTGAAATTAGATTACATTCGGCCGATATCGAAATCACAAGATACTTAACTGGATAAACATTGGGTAAGACGGAACAATCCATGTATTTGTCTGAAGCTATTTAGGAAAACTATGGAAATTGTAGTTATGATCAGCTAGAAAGAAACTGGAACTATATTCATCTCTGATATGAGTCCACTGCTTTAGCAACTCGTACTCGGACGCAAGGCTGCTAACACACGCCAGGGCATAGCGTTAGACGCGGAGATAGTCGATTCTCACTCTGGTTGTAATGTTTCATCACCCGTATTTGGTCCACGAGAGAAAAAGAGGCAGTATCCAGATTTCTCTCTCCATTTCTCCTCATTTTGCTTCCACAATCACCCACAATAACATAACCACAACACGTTTCCTTACAAGTATTTGCCACAATTATCCATTCAACCCAAATGCAAATACAACTCTTTCCCTGTGTGCAATAAGTCTACCTGCCAAGGTATTCCGACATGTCGCACTAATACCAACGAATACAGTGTATCACGTTCATATTCAAAATAGCGCCCAGGGACGAGAGTTCAGCTCTGGACCACCTCGCTCGGTGGAATACTGCACAGTCAGTGTTCGTGTCGAATTTGATAAGGGCTAGACTCTACAAGAGATCACCAGTCGACAAGTGGCCGCTGCTTCACCAGGCCCCGAGCAGGCACACAAGGAGGGGGCGAGGAGGGTGGAGGTGAGTTGTTAGTTATTGGGAGCTAGAATGTTAAGAAATTTATAGAGCCGCTTGGGGAAACAGCGTCTAGGGCCAGAAAGAAGTCCAAATTGCGAGCAGTATGTCAGCCATGAGGACCTCATACGAGATTTGTACGGGAGACTGTCAAAATTTTAACAGTAAAGTGCCGAAGCTTCCGTAACAAAAGTTCCTGAATTTGCTGCCCACCAGGTAAGTAATCGCGCTCAAATTATATTTAGAACCAAGAGCTGGCTTGAACCCCAAGTAGAAACGTCGTAAATATTTAACGACAGATGGAACATATATCGAAAAAACAGATATATGTGAGAGAGTATTCATTGCAACTAAGAAAAATATTTGGTCTATCGAGGTCGAAACTCAGTCTAATAGTGAAGTTATTTGGACACACGCAATCGGCCTCGGTGAACGCAAGTTGATCATCGAATGTTTTTAACAACCACCCAGTTCTGTTGTAAAAGTTGAGGAATGATTCAGATGCTGCCTATGCTCAGTCGCTCGAAAATAGCCTAACTATGCAATATTAGTTGGAGGTAACTTAAGCCTACTGAATATAGACTGCGATGTCTATGGATTCATTGCAGGTGGTGCAGGCAGACAAACAGTAATGCGAAGAAGCTCAGATAACTTTTTCCAAAATCCGTATTAGCAGCTAGTTTGACAACCTATACGCAATGGAAATATTTTAAACCTTGTACCTACAAACAGGTCTGACCGTATCGACAGCGTCAGTATGAAGACAGGAATTAGTAACCATGATGTCACCATAGTGATGGTTACTAAAGTTAATAAATCCTTCAAGAAGGCTAGGAGAGTATTAGTGCTGGAAGAGCAGGCAAGCTATTGTTAACATCCTGCTCAGACAATGAACGTACATTGCTTACTCCCCATACGATGGACGTAGCAGAATATGGGCAAATTTAAATGGGCTGTAAGTCGCACGCTGGAGATGTACAGTACGTGCCTAGTAAGTGGATTAAGGACGGAAAAGATCCGGGTGGTTTAATAATTAAATTCACAAAATACTGAGCAACCAAAGAGTGTTGCACTCTCGGTTAAGAAGAGAGCTCGCAAACGGTGACAGGTGAAAGCTAGTGGAGATTCGTGCGCTTGTAAAAATGTGCGAAGCATACAACTTCCCCCATCATACTTTAGCGATAGATCTAGCTGAAAACGTAAAGAATTCTGGTTCTACGTAAAATCGCTAAGCGGATCGAAGGCTTCTAGTGCGTCACTTATCGACCAGTCTGGTGTGGTAAGACAGTAACCTAAGAGGGAAGCTGAAGTTTTAAATTTCGCCGTTAAGAAATAATTCACGCAAGGGGGTCGTACAGGCATGCCGTTTGACAATCTCACAGACTCCCTTATGGAGAATATAGTAATAAACATCTCTGATGTAGAGAAGCAAGTGAAAGAGTTGAAACCAAATAAGTCGCCAGTCCAGATGGAATCCTAGTTGGGCTTTACAGACAGTGCTCTATGGCATTGGCCCCTTACTTAGCTTGCACTTATCGCGAATCTCTTGCCCAGCACAAAATTCAAAGTGACTGGAAAAAAGCACAGGTGACTACTGTATACAAGAAGAGTAAAAGAGCGGACCCACAAAATTCATTGCGACAGGAAACCTTCTGCCCACAAATCAGCATGGGTTTACAAAGGATCTCTTATGAGAAAATCGCCTTGTCCTTTGCTCACACGATATCCTGCAAACCGTGAATGAAGGTCTAAAGGGAGAGTCTATATTCATAGATTTCCGGAAATTGTTAGACACAGTAACCCAATGCAGAGTGTTAACGAAGGGCCGAGGGTACGGAAGAGGCTATCAGATAGGTGAGTGGGTCAAAGACTCCTTAAGTAATAGAACACAGAACGTCCTCTACAGCGAGTGTTTATTAGAGACAAGAGTATCAGCAGGTATGCCCCGGGAAGTATGATAGGATCGCTCTTATTCTCTATCTATACAAATTATCCGACGAATAGGATGAGCAGCAGTCTGCGGTCGTTTGCTAATGATGCAATAGTGTATGGGAAAGTGACGTCGTTGAGTGATTGTAGGAGGATATAGAATGACTTACACAGAATTTATATTTGGTGGGATGAATGGCAGCTTGCTCTAAATGAAGAAAAATTCAAGTTAATGCTGATAAGTTGAAAAAAAAACAATCGGGTAATGTTCTAACAAAGTATTAGTGGTGTGCTGCTTGACACAGTAACATAGATTAAATGTCTAGGTGTAGCATTGCAAGGCGTTGTGAAATGGAAAGAGCACATAGAGATGGTAGTAGGGAAGGTGAATGGTATTAGTGTATCACTGCCAGTTCTGGATCAAATCGCTGATGTCAGCACTTTTTTGCGTCAGCTTTCCTGGAATCCCAACTTCACCATTTTCTGGAATCCCTCCCCCTCCCCCTCCCCCTGCCCACTTCTCTCACCCTCCTGTTTCCATGGCCACTGGCATTATATATGTGTGTGTGTGTGTGTGTGTGTGTGTGGACTTAAATATGCTGCCTGTAAAACACTGTGAGGACCAGGGCACTAATGTTTGGACAATGGCATGCCAGCTCAGCCCCCTCACTCCTTGAGTAATTTTACTTGCTATAATTCGATTGCACGAGAGTAGATACATTCAACCGGTTCTGGGGCACTAACGCTGTTTTAAAATAAATTCTGTATTTTATAATTTAAAAAAAATGACTTTTTAAAAATTCAGTGTATTTAATTAACTAACCCGATTTTATAACTGTTGTGTACATAGTTCTGCATAGTCAGTGCATACACAACTTTCCCACTAGAGTGCGCCCCACTAAGCACAACAGCACAGGCGCAGCGCTCGTCCGTCTCCGCACTACGAGATGGCACTGTCTTAGAGACGGACCAAATTCTGCTTCCGCTGATCAACGTATTAATACGTAACACAGCCAATGAGATTGCTGCTAACGTAGAACCTTTTCTCCTCATGGATCACACTCGCGCAGTGATACTTGAACACGCGAGGTATTATAACGAGTGTACAGACCTCCGATTAGTCAGTCTGCATTAGTCTCCATTAGTCTGCATTTGTCTGTACCAGTCTATAGTCAAATTTTAGTCTGCACCTAATAAGATTATCATATTCCCGTACACAGCCATGAAGAGAAATGTATACACACTTTGTCAAGTATCAGAGATATGTGAGAATAAGATTAACATACCAAGACCAAAGGAACTTCAGATTGTCAATTGTAAATAGCATCCAGAATCAAGTTAAGTAAGGTTTATAATTGTTATTATTTTAATAAATGTGTGTGAAAATTAATCAAGTTTTGTTTAAAGTTGGTCACCATCAATCTGCTACTTTAAGCGTGCAAGTGGCATTTCTATCGTCTGACCTAACGGCAGAAGATAAACACGCAACGATAAGACCACAAGACATATTGCTGACACTCCCCTACTTCGTTAGAGTGACAATTCAAATAATCTGATGGTGTGTGTACCGAAGGTCTTACAGTACACTCACCAGAATAACATTAACTAAATGCCTATCTTTTACAATAATACAACTAATTACAATAACTAACTCATTTTAACTTCATTATTTCATTTATGTGAATTTAACACAATAATATGCATTAGTTAACAAAAGGAAGTTATTTTTTAAAATTTTAAATTGTGAATATAAGTAAATTAATTAAAATGTGTTGGTTCACAAAGTACATTATTTTAAAAAATCACATTATGAATATAAGTCAATTAATTAAAATGTATTAGTTAACAAAGTACATTATTTTTTAAAATCACATTGTGAGTGTAAGTAAATAAATCAAGATGTATAAGTTAACAAAGTACATTATTTTAAAAGTGACATTGTGAACATAAGTAAATTGAAACTTCCTGGCAGATTAAAACTGTGTGCCCGACCGAGACTCGAACTCGGGACTTTTGCCTTTCACGGGCAAGTGCTCTACCACTGAGTTACTGAAGCACGACTCACGCCCAGTACTCACAGCTTTACTTATGCCAGTACCTCGTCTCCTACCTTCCAAACTTTACAGAAGCACTCCTGCGAAACTTGCAGAACTAGCACTCCTGAAAGAAAGGATATTGTGGAGACATGGCTTAGCCACAGCCTGGGGGATGTTTCCAGAATGAGATTTTCACTCTGCAGCGGAGAGTGCGCTGATATGAAACTTCCTGGCAGATTAAAACTGTGTGCCCGACCGAGACTGGAACTCGGGACCTTTGCCTTCTGCAAGGTTCGCAGGAGAGCTTCCATAAAGTTTGGAAGGCAGGAGACGAGGTACGGCAGAAGTAAAGCTGTGAGTACTGGGCGTGAGTCGTGCTTCGGTAGCTCAGTGGTAGAGCACTTGCCCGCGAAAGGCAAAGGTCCAGAGTTCGAGTCTCGGTCGGGCACACAGTTTTAATCTGCCAGGAAGTTTCATATCATTGCACACTCCGCTGCAGAGTGAAAATCTCATTCTGGAAGCATAAGTAAATTAATTGAAATGTATTAGTTAACAAAGTACATTATTTTAAAGAATCACATTGTGAACATAAGTGAATTAATTAAAATGTATTAGTAATAAAAGTACAATATTTTAAAAATCATATTGTGAATGTAAGTAAACTTATTAAAATGTATTAGTTAACAAAAGTAAATTATACTAAAATTTTCCATTTTTATTTTTTCTATATTTCTTAAAATGTTTCAGAAATGTATATAAGCATGAACTAAACACTTTTATAATTTTTTTAAGTTTTTCATTTATCTATATAAAAGCAAATGATAATAATTAAAAATTTTCAGTAAGTAAACTATGTTGTGCATCATAAGTAAGATTCTTTTTACTATAGATAAACGTATAAGCAAGTGTATCATTTGGAATTTTTTTATTAAAAGTTTCACGAAGTATCTTATTTGTTTTTTGTGTAGTTATAACTTACTTTTTATGTGTCACATTGATTACATAAATTGGATAATTAGTTATAAAACTAACTGGATTAATATCCATATCTGATTTTAATAAAG
This sequence comes from Schistocerca piceifrons, assembly GCF_021461385.2. Lineage (NCBI taxonomy): Eukaryota > Metazoa > Arthropoda > Insecta > Orthoptera > Acrididae > Schistocerca > Schistocerca piceifrons. The sequence continues at coordinate 415,707,193 of NC_060149.1, read as the reverse complement.
TAATTTTTTTAAAATCAAAAAATGCATCAAATGCTTGTAGAAAATTATTTGGTGGATTAATATTCCACATTTATTGAGGAAAAACTTCATTTTTACTATTTTTAACCATATATTCTGTAGTTGAACATGGCCAAATATGATGAATCAACTAATTCATTATTTTTATGATTTGTCTGAAATATAAAAAAAAACAAAATATGGCATATAAAATTCTGTATAGTAATAATAATTTGTTATATCTAATTAAAAATTTTTTTACCAGGTAATCCAGCAATTTCTTCTGTTTGAAGTTCATAAAAAGAAATAGGAATTTTTGGATTTTTAAAATTATTTCGTAATTTGGTTCATATATAACAATAGGTACACGAATTTCCATAGATTCTGTAACTATTTTTCTTTCTTTAGGAAGTGTATCTTTTATTTTAACACCAGCATCATCTTTAACAGACAAATGTAAAATTGCATCTCCAGAAAATGAACTACATGTAAAAGCTACAGTTAAGTTTCCTTTAAACATAATTTCTGTATAATGCTTAATTCCACCAAGCATTGATAGTGGATAAAGTACTTCATTTTTTCTATTTATTTTTCACATATTAAGATTATGTCCTAAACTTATTTTGCCTGTAACAGATAAAGTTAGATGTAGTACAACTGTTGATGAAATAAAAGGATGTTCAATTCTAGATACTATCTTATTTCCTTTTTTATTGTTAAAAAGTCAAACAATTTAGTTACATAACTAACAGTTAGTTTTTGTTTGATTTTCCATCATAAGTTTGATAATCTGTGCCATCATTTGCAATAATACTAAAATTTATGTATAACTCTGCAAGATTTGAATGAAGTCAACCATCACCAATATTTATTTCAATTTCTGTATCGTTGTTAGCAACATTTAAATTATTTTTAGTTTTTTCATTCATTAAGGAAAATTCTATTAAGATATTTCTAAAATAACAGTAACAGTAGCACCATAACAGTCAATTAAATAATCATATTCATCAATACTAATTCTTGAATTGTGTTAAAAATAGGAACATTTATAGGGTAACTTGGTTCATAAATTATTGGTACACCAAACTCTGCATTATGTTTAAATGAAGTAATAATATAAGTTTCTTAGTGAAAATGATCATTATGTTTCACGTACTTTCCATCAGCAGGATTAAAATTTATATATATTAATTCAAAAGGCATTATTTAAGGAACATTTTCAGCTACAACTTTTTCATTAGCTTGAACAACTTGATTATTAAAACCAAGTAAACTTCCAATACTATTTGCTACATCCATATACAATCACCTTCAATTACAGTTATGTTTAAAATTTCATCTGCTTTAATATGTATATTAGATTTTCCTAATGTGTAAATATTTTTAAATTTTTCAAACTATATTGACCTACAGGAGTTTCTCCATCACAATAAAGTTTATTATATTTTGTTGTAATATTGGGTGTTAAAAAAATTGAATAAAAACCAACTAATGAAACATTAGTACAATTATCACATATTGGCGCAGTTAATCGTTTTCAAAGTATAGATGACTTGTCACTAAGTTGAATTAATCTACTCATTTATACTGCAATAATTATAATTAAATGAAAAAATTGTTAATAAATGAACAAATTGTTAATAAATGAAAAATTATTGGCGCCGCCATGCACGTCGCCGAGGCATTGCTGTGGCACGTTAACACAAGTGAACGTAGCAAGCCAACGCCCAGCGAGATACCCAGAGCTATGCGTCCGCACTCCTTGATGTTATTAACAAATGAGAAAATATTTATTAAATGAATGAAATTATTAATAAATGAACAAAACAGATTGGGAACCTAAAGTAAGAATTCCAGAAAATAAGTTAAAAAACAAACACACTAAACCTCTACCAAATTCTATAAGATGTGCAATAATTGGACCAAGTGGTTGTGGAAAACGAACATTAATGATTGATAACTATATTTTAGCTACAGGATGGTTGAATTGGATTAAAATTAAACATTTTAATCCATATTGAAAATGGTTAGAATAAACAAAGTACCAAGAGTTTATAAAACAATGTAAAAAATGAACATAAAATTAATAAGCAAATTTTTAGTTTTATTGAAAATAGTGAAGAAATTATTCCATTAGATGAATGTGAAGATAATTCAGTTGTTGTATTTGTTGAAAATCATGATATGGTTAGAAATTATTTTACTAGAGGTAGACACAAAGTTATAGATTGCTTTTACTTAGCTCAAACTTATTCAAAAATAACGAAACAACTAGTAAGAAACAAATTAAACTTTTAAAATATTTTTAGACAAGACGAAACAAATTTAAATCGTACTTACCACGAATTTGATGGTGCAGCTTTATAGTTTGATAATTTTAAAGTAAATGTTGGAATGAAGAATTTGGTTCTTTTAACTTTAGATATGTCTAGAAAACCAAATGAAGGTAAGTTTAGAATTAACATACAACATTTCTTAAGAACATAAACATTAAACATAAACATTAACATTAAAAATCAACATTAACATTAAATTTAACATAAACATATTTAATGTTTTTCTTCATTAATAAATGTTTCTATAGTATGATGAAAAAGTTGTTAAACAAAATAGAAAGAAATCTGAAGAACTAAAAGAACAATTTATGCTTTGGAAAAAACAGCCAAGAACAGAATATGAGAACATAAAAAGGAAGATGAACCTGTTACTGATGCTATTGAAAAAGTAAAACCAGGTATTGAGGGTTAATGTGATAATGTTGAAAAGCAATTATAGAAAATTGAGAAGTCGAGAAACAAACAATTCCATATAGTCATTTTACAGAAGATTTTACAGATTTGTCAACAATTAAACGATTAACAGATTGGTCCGATGATGTTCCTGGAAAAAATTATTATACATCAAGTAAAACAGAATAGAAAGGTAAACTGAATAAAAATGAACAAGAAAATAAAATCAGAAAGATGAAGGAAACTAAAAAGATAAACGAAACAAAAAAGATAAATATTAGTGAAAAAATGTTAAAGTATATTAATTATAGAGAAGATAAAATATTAGGTTTGAAACCTGTTGGTATGTTTAAATATGTTGGAAATTTACATGTAGAATTCAATGGTGATAAATTAACAACTGATAAAAACAAATGAGGGTACAGATGGTTTAATGAGACTCTTAACTGAAAAACAAATTAAAATAGATTTTTTTAAATGATAAGTATAATGGTGAAGTTTTATTAAATTATGGAGATATATTATCAAATTCAGGAGCATTGTATCCTGATAATAATCCAAACAAAATAAGATCAAGTAGAGGTAACAAATATAAATATTTAATGAAACAAATTGTTGGTGATTATTTACCAAACTTAAGCTGAAATTCAACTATAAACTCTTCAAAAATAAGACCTCTGGGAAAATAGGTGAATGTTTGGTTAAAAAATATACAGATAAATTAATTGAATATGTTTGGTTGAATGATGTTACACAATTAATTGATAAATTAGCAATAATTCATGGTGAAGAAAAAAGTGGAAATAATAATTATAATAATGAAAAAGTTAGTATTGCACAAATGTTAACAAATAAATTTTGTGATTTTATAATTGATAATCCAAAAGGAATTTCATATTTAATGAGACTTGTACATAATCGTCCACTACATTTTGGAAAAGTGATAGATATGGAAAAGGATTAGTAAATACTTTAATAAACAAATTGCTATCTGAAATCTATCTTCCAGGTAATAAATTTTATGGTCCAGGTGCAAAATTAATAGAAAGGTTAGGTAAAGTTGATAAAGGTATAAATCCATTAGATGAAACTTGTATAAAACATGATATTGCTTAAAGAGAAAATAAGGATTTAGAAAAAACTTATTCCAAAAAAGCATTTCAGTTAGCTGAAAGAATGTATGGAAAAAGAAAATTAGGTATGGGAATTAATGTTGATGTAAATGGTTGGGGATTATAAAAATCTTTATAAATTTGTAAACTATATAAAAAATCTTTATAAATTTTTTAACTATATGCAAAATCTTTATTAATTTTTAAAATACATAAAAAATCTTTATAAATATTATTTTATTTAAAATGTCTCTATACATTTTCAAACTATATAAAAAATCTTTTTACATTTCCAAACTATACAAAAATCTTTATAAATTTTTAACTATATAAAAATATTTATTGAATTTCTACCTATATAAATGAATAACTTTACAATTGATAATACTTTGCTACCTTGTGGCAAAAATAAAGCAAAGTCAATGAAATTAAAGATAAATAATGAACAATTAAATGCAGTGGAACGATTTCTACAGATGTTCAAAAAAGAAAAAAAGAAAAGAAAGTTTCTGGAAATTTACTTGTCACATGACCTATTCCTGTTGTTGAAAAATTATGGAATATTTAACAAAAAGGAAAGATTATAAAGGATTAACACAACATGAAGGTGGATTCCTTCCATTGTTATTAGCTGCACTGCCATATTTAGCAACAATGTTTCATTAGCTGGAGGATCTGCAACAATTGCATATGCAGTATTAAACAAGATGAAAATTGATAAAGAATTAGAAAGAATTAAAAGAACAAAATAGATACAACTTAGAATGGACAAATAAGTAGGTAATGGAATAACTAAAAGAAATAATTTCAGGAAGTACTTGTTAAATATCCTAATGCATTAAGTAATTTTGACATAGAAAAACTTATTAAACAATGAAAAACTAAACACATTCGTGGTGTACATATGATTGATGAATTAGTATATAAACCATTAAAATTGAATGTGGTACAGCAAATTTAGATACATCTGATAATCCTGGTACCCATTAGATTTGGTACTATAAAAATACTGGAAAAAAATTTGGTGGTAATATACCATAAATATTAGTTAACTATTTAGGAACGAATGAACTATATCACAATACAGAAAGAATACACAAATTTGATGAAGTAATATGTGGTCAATTATGTAAATTTGTTTTAAAATTGCTATGTGAGAAATATAATTTTAATGATATTTTTGATTTAATAAATGTTTTTGGAAGTAAGATACATTTATCTAAAGAAACTGAGTATGTACTTAATTCACCTACAATTTAGAAAAAATTGAAAATATTAATGAACAACTTGTATCATCAAAAAATCCAAAGATAACTAATGCAATTAAACAATTGCAAAACGCATTCAATATTATTTTTAAAGTAACTAAAAGTTATATTGGCTTTAAAAATAGAAGACTTGCTAATATAAAGGATCCAATTGATTCAAAATATGTAAATAACTAACATTATTCTGATAATAAACAATCAAACTTTGTTACAACACCAGGAGACACAAGCATTTTAACACAGTTCAATAATTATGTTAATACTGGAGATTATAAGAAAATTCTTTCAGATTTAAAGCATAGATATGGTATTATTGAAGGTATTATGGAACATAATCATGAAAAAATACACAAAATGAAAACTACTCTTCTTAATGCATTAGTTACAATTGTTTCAGTAGAAAGATACATTAAATCATTAGAATCCCAAATGAATAAAAGCTCAGACAAAAAAGTAGGTGAAGATCTAGAAGTATTGAAATCATCAGACTAATTTTAACTTAATTCAATTTATTATCTATAAAATTTTTTATCTAAATCATTTTTTATATATAAATGGAAAACCGTAGTTCACATTTTGTTCTTAAAAACGATCGTACTTATTCTTTAAATTGTAAAACGTTTACTGAAACACTCAATCCACACAGAATAATAACTTAAATGGAAGACAAAGAATTGAAGGTATTTGTAATTTTTGTAAATCTAAAAAAAAGCACATTCATTATTTAACAAATGTTGTAAATGGTGAAGGTTTCATGCAGTCTAAGATTGCTATGTTGTCGCTAAATAGTATTCGTGAAAATTTAATTAATGGAATACATAAATCAATTAGAAAGAATTTTATAAGATGGCCTTATTCCATTTGATATGGTGGATTTATGGAAAGCTGATTTAGTTGAAATTGATTAAGATAATTTAAAAGGAATTAAAAAGTAAACAATGTTATAATATTTTTTATTAACAACAATCGATGTTTTTAAAAAATATGCATTTGCTCTTCCTTCTTCTTCTTCTTCTTCTTCGTTTCACCCAACTTTGGGGTACGTTGAATCAATCACTTCTGTGTGTTCTGTGCCTTTCGTTTCGCCCAGTACTGCTTCATTCTTTCTGATCTTGCTTTTCTTTCCTCATCAGAGATGACAATCGTTCTTTTCTTTCTATTTTGGAGCTGGAATCCCTCTTTTCTGTCTTTGCTTATCATTTTTGCGGTCCTGTCTGTGAGCATTTTTTTTGTGATGTGTAGTTCTCTTAAGTGTTTCTCTGTTTGGATAAACCAATTTGGTTTGGGTTTTTTATTCCTGAAGTAGTCAAACATTCTTTTTGTAAGTCTATTTGGGTTCATTCTGAGAATGTGCCCATAAAACTCAATTCTTCTTTTCCTCATTGTATCCGAAAGTTTTTCTGTGGTTTTGTAGAGTGTTTCATTTTTGGTATGAATTAGTTTGTCGTTATGAAATTTGGGGCCTAAAATTTTTCTCAATATTTTTCTTTCTTTGATCTCTAGCCTTTCAATTGGGCCATGGTTAGTGATAGATAATGTCTCAGCTGCATATAGTGCTTCTGGTTTAATGACAGTGTTGTAATGTTTTATTTTTGAATTCCATGAGAGGGACTTTTTATTATAAGTATTTTTAGTAAGCTGAAAGGCTAGTTCAACTTTGTTTCTTCTTAATTCTGTTGCTTTTTTCTCAAGGGCGTTCCAGCTAATCCATTCACCAAGATATTTGAATTCTTTAACAATTTCGATCTTTTGGTCTCTTACTTTAAGATATTTCATTGGCTTTTTTATATTTGTGATTATTTTGGTTTTTTCAAAAGAAATTTTAAGGCCTATTTTCTCTGCTTGTTTCTGTAATTCGATGATCTGTTCTTTGGCTTCTTCCCATGTTTCAGCTAGTAGGGCCATATCATCTGCAAATGCTAGGCAATTAACCTTGATGCCTTTGTTTTTTGTTCCTAGTCGGATTCCACTATTGATTTTCTTGTTCCATTCTCTTACTATTTTTTCTAGGGCACAGTTAAATAACAATGGAGAGAGTCCATCACCTTGTCGTACTCCAGTTTTTATCTCAAATAGGTCTGAGAGTTCTCCCATAAATTTAATTTTGGAGTATGTGTTGGTGATGGTTTCTCTAATTAGGTTTGTAGTTTTATTGTCTAGGTTCAATTCTTTTAATATGGAGATTAGAGATTCCCTGTCTATGGAGTCGTACGCCTTTTGAAAGTCAATGAATGTGATGACATTCGCTTTTGCTCTCGATTTTTGGTAGGCCATAAGATTTTTGAGGTTTAGAATTTGTTCTGGGCAGGATCTTCCCTTCCTGAAGCCTGCCTGGTATTCTCCAAGTTGACAATCTAGCTGGGGTTCTGCTCTGTTCAAAAGGACTTTAGACAGTATTTTGTATGTTACGTCAAGGAGCGAAATCCCTCTGTAATTGTTGGGGTCTGTTCTGGATCCCCTTTTATGAATTGGGTGAATGAGGGCCATCATCCATTCATCCGGAATTCTTTCTGTTTTCCATATTTCTTCAAATATGTTTTGGAGGGATTCTATGGCATTTCTATTGACATTTTTCCACAGTTCAGCTGTAATTTGGTTCTCTCCCGAAGCCTTATAGTTTTTGAGATTCAAAATGATTAATTGTAGTTCCTCGACAGTGGGTGGTTCTGAGTTAGGACTTGTTGAAGTTGAGTTGCTGAAATCCATTTTTTCAATTGGTTCTTTACAGTTGAGAAGGTTTCTGAAATATTCCCTCAAAATTTTGCAATTATCCCTGTTGTTGTGTGCAGTATTACCATTTTTATCTTGTAATTGGAGTGTCGGTGGGCTGTACTTGGTAATTTTTTGTTTAAAAGTTCTTTAAAAGCTCCTAGTCTTGTTTTTGTTGAAGTCTTCGTTGATCTGCAAAAGGAGTTGATCTTCTTGTGCTTTTTTAATTCTTTTGAGGTTTTTACTCACTAGTTTTCTTACACTCAGGAAATTTTGCCTATTATATTCATTTTTCTGAGATTGCATCTGTTGCCATGCTTTCTTTCTTTGCTCAATAAGTTTGTCACATTCCTCTGTCCACCATGCGTGTTTTTTGATTTTGGTTATAGGTGCTATTTTTTCAGCTTTGGTTAGTAGGCTTTCCTTCATTTGATCCCAATTTTGGTTCCTTATATCATGAGTCGCGAGGGGAAACTCCTTCGAATTCATTATCTTTTCTGGATCGTATCTTCTGCTTTTGGGTTTACTGTTTCTATCTTTCCTTTTGGGGATAATTTTGAGTTTTATTTTAGAAAGATAGTGATCAGAATCCAAGTTTGCTCCTCTGAGTATTTTGACATTTTGTATTTCTGTATGGTGTTTCCATTTTATCGCCACATGATCAAGTTGAAATTCACCCAAGTGTGGGTTTGGTGAGGTACATGTCTTCTGTTTTCTGGGCAGTCTCTTAAAGGCTGTGGATTTCAGGATCAAGCCATGCGCTTGGCAGAGTCCTACTAATCTGACTCCATTTTGGTTAGTTCTATTGTCCGCTGGGTAGTTTCCAACAATATTTTTGTATTTCTTCTCTTTTCCTACTGGAGCATTGAAGTCCCCCGTAAGTATGATGTTGTGTTTGTCTGGGATCTTTTGCACCACGTCATCTAGTTGTTCCCAAAAATGTTCCACCTTTTCCTTATTTTTCCTATTGTCTTCATTTATGGGGGCATGTGCATTCACAATTGTGTATACTCTATTAGCAGATTTAAAAGTGAGTGTGGAGAGTCTTTCCGATTGTGATTGAAAGCTGATAATGGAGTCTAAAATACTTTTATCTATTATAAAGCCCGTTTAGAGGTGGGGTGTGTTTTTCATTATTCTTTTGCCTACCTTTCCTTTGTATATTCTGAAATCTCCGGAATCAAAATTGTTTTCATCTATGTATCGAGTTTCTTGTAGTGATGTTATGAGTATTCTATGATGTTTGAGGGTATCTGTAAGATGTTTTAATTTTCCTGTTTTTAAAAGAGAGTTTACATTGAAAGTAGCTATGTAACTTGTATTTTTACATTTCAATTTGCTTGATGTCTTATCATGTCCCGATTCATCTCTGTGCAATGCTGCAGACTCCCCAGAATCCGATAGTCTGCTTGTGCACCTTGGTGCGGTGGATTGTCCACCTGGGGTAATTTGTTTCACGTTACACTCTTCCATGATTGATAGTATTATGTAAGGGGTGACTCTTCGAGCCACAAATTTACAACCACGGTTGTTAGCCCTGGAGGTTTTTCCCAGCCGCCCCTAACCTGGGGTAAAGAATTTTGTAAGAAAGACCTACAAGAATAAATGAAGAAATATAATATTAATTATCATTCAACCTTTTCATTTTAAAAGCATCTGTTTAACGTATTATCAGAACACTTAAAGAAAAAATGTGGAAGAAATTTGTTTTACAAGGAAATTGTAAATGGTTAAATTAAGTTAAAAATCTAATTGATGAATACAATAAAACGTTTTGCAGTAAAAATGAAATCAATAAAAGTTACTAAAAAAATTAAAAATTAAGTGACATTATATCTAATGAAAATGCTGAATTTAAAAAACGTTATAAAATATTAATTTGTAAACTTAAAACAATTTTTGGAAAAGGATGTACAGCCAATTGCTCAACAGAAGTATGTGATATAGAAGATGTTCTTTATTCTAATCCAATTACATATTAACTTAAGATGTAAAAGGAAATATTTATGAACAAGAACCACAGAAAACAAGATATTCAAATAAATACTTAGTTGAAAAAGTTTTCAGAAAGAACGGTAACAAAGTTTATGTTAAACGGTAGGTTTTGATAACTCACAGGTTAGTTGGAAAAATAAAGATAAAGTAATTTTATAAAGAACTAGTTTACTGTTAAGTTTAACATCAATCAATTAGTTTTTAAACAATTAGTTTTTAAAAGAATTAGTCTATTATTCAGTTTCGTCATCAATTTGTTTTTAAACAATTAGTTCTTTAAGAGGATTAGTTTACTATTTAATTTAACAATCAATTAGTTTTAACAATTAGATTTTAAAAGAATTAATTTACTCTTAACCTTCACGCTCAAATAGTTTTTAAATAAGTATAAATACTTCCATCAATTTTGAATATGAATACGTTTTCATTTAATTATTTCATCTGTTACTTTAATTCTTTCATCTTTTACACTAATACTTTCATCTTTCATTTTAATTGTATCAAATTTTATTTTAATTATTTAATTGTTTATTGTTTTCAATGTTTGTACTTTTTTTATACAAACATCTTTGTGATGTATACGATCTTTGTAAAAAGATTTCATTTACATTGAAAAATTTTACATGCAAGAAAGATTTATTAATTTTATATAGAAGTAATTTTATAACTTTTTAATAACTTATAAAGACCATATGGCAATGGATCTATTTTATTTTCCAATGCATATCTGTTATTATGAGGAGTTAGAGCATTTTTGTTTACTTGAGTTTTATATATTTCATGATTTTCACTTTAAGTTAAATTAATTTTTCTGTATTCTTCCATATAGTTAAACAAACGATATTTGTAATCTTCTTAACTTAATACTTTAACAATACATTTCTCAATCCTTCAGATTTTTTCTCTATTTTATCACCAACTTTATAAGCATTTGCTCTTAAATCACAAAATACTTCAATTACTTTTCCTCTACATTCATCTTTCATTTTACCAATGAATTTTTGTTTACTTGTGTGTGTGTGTGTGTGTGTGTGTGTGTGTGTGTGTGTGTGTGTGTGTATTATCTGTTCGATAATCACTTGTATCAAAAAAATTCATCATTGATTTTATATCTTCATAGAAATCTTCAGTTTTAATATTGTAAGTATAACTATCTGTATCTTGATAAGACAATTGAATATTTTCTTCATATTTAGGTTTCATAACTCTATAGTGAAAATCATACATTAATTCTTTAGTTAAATCAGGTATACTAGATCCAACATAAACAGATTTTTAAAATGTTACTTTAGTTTTGTACATATGAATAGAAGTAAGATTTTCATTAAATATACTTCTACATTTAAACTTTTGTTTAGCTACAATTTTATCACATGCTTTACTATTTGAAACTAATTTTATATCTTGTCTATTTCTTATATTCTCCATTGTTTTACCAAATACAGAATTACTTACTAATTTATAGAAATGTTTTTCAAAATCATTTGTAGCTTTAGTTCTTAATTATGTGTTTAAATCTAGAAATTTCTAACCTCATGTATATTTGTAAATTTTATTCCAAGAGACAAAATTTTTAAGAGTTCTATTATGTACAACATAATTATTGTTTTTTATCGAAAGTAATTGTTAATTTACTTTCATTTGTAACTGGATCAAATTTTGATTCAGTAGCTAACGATATATCTTTATGTAAATCATGTAATTGATATTCTAAATCTGATTCAAATATATAAACATATTTACAATTGTTTGAAATTACAGTTACTTTTGTACAATTAAAATTTGTGGTTCATCGCATTGAAATCCAACATATGGTAAATAATGGTTCATACCTTAACCATATAAGTTATTCACATCTAGATATGTTATATAATTTGATATTTCTTTATTATTAAAATCCTTTTGTACGTTTACAATTTCCTTTTACATATCTTCTACAACATTGTGAAATACCACCTCTTAATAGTTTTTCAACCATTGAAAAACATATCATAATCATACAATAATTCAAGTCTTTGTTCAGTAATTTTTAACATTGCATTCCAAGAAAAAGTTGTTGCTGTATAATACCAAGAAGGATCTATATGATGTTTTTATACATGTCTTTCTAAAATTTTGAAAATATCACTTAACAATAGTACATCAGTTTTAAGAAGAAATCAAGATATTCACCAAGATTACTTATATTGAATTTTTCACAAACTAATTTAACATATTTATAATCTTCATCAGTTACATTACAGCCATGTAATTTAATGTAATTTTTTTATATTGGTAATTGTGTTTCTTCAATTTTTTTCCAAGAATCAGTATAATCATATGGATAAACACCTTTCTAATTACTAAATTAAATAATTCTGGGAAAAATTCTATTTATTATATTTTAATTGATTTTTCTCTAAATTTGTTGAAAGTTCATCAAGTGAAGAAGCCTATTATCTAAATGTATCAACAAATCCAATAAATAATATATTTGTACATTTACTAACACTAATGTGTTTATTTTCATTGTTTGGTATGAATTCTATTTCTTCTTTATCATAATCAAGTTCTTTTACAAAAAGATGAGAATCATAACCAGATAAATTATGTAAATATATAGGTACAAATCGGGTTGTTGCATAATATTCTTCTCAGGTATGCAGCCGGATCATAATGTCTTCATGACACAATATTTCCGTGGTCCAACTGGCTGCCATCTTCAGGTGAGTGTGTTGGTGCACGATCTCACCAGATAGGAAGGATTCTGAAAAGATATCATATCAAAAGTATTTTTCGTCCGCCAGCTAAGCTTAGAGCGCTCCTTGGCTCTGTTAAGGATGACTTGGGTTTGAGGAAGCCTGGTGTGTAAAAGATCCTTTGCCACTGTGGGAAGGCTTATATTGGTCAGACAATCCGGACCATTCAGGACCGATGTGTTGAGCATCAGCGGCACACACAGCTGCTTCAACCTGAGAAATCTGCAGTGGCGGAGCACTGTCTCACCGAGGGACACAGAATGCTATATGACGAGACACAAATGGTTGCGCCTGCATCTAGCTATTGGGACTGTGTTTTAAAAGAACCCATAGAGATTCGTTTATCCGACAATCTTATTAATAGAGACAAGGGTTATCTTTTAAGTAAGACTTGGGACCCGGTGTTATCTGACATTAAAAAACAACGGTCTGTGTTTCGATCGTCAGAATAAAATTTTTTAATTTTTGACAGCGATATCTCGATTTCACCTGTTTCCACCACTGGCGGCGCGGTATGTGTACTGCGCTAGAGGGCAGTTATGGCACCTTCTCGCGCACGTGTTGTGGGTCTTCTGCGGCCTATATAGGGGCCGCTGCTTGCGCTGGGAAGTCAGTTCTGGCGAGATCGTGCACCAGCACTCTCACCTGAAGATAGCGGCCACTTGGACCGCAGAAGTATTGTGTCATGAAGACGTTATGATCCAGCTGCATACCCGAGAAGAATATTATCAATTACACTCCTGGAAATTGAAATAAGAACACCGTGAATTCATTGTCCCAGGAAGGGGAAACTTTATTGACACATTCCTGGGGTCAGATACATCACATGATCACACTGACAGAACCACAGGCACATAGATACAGGCAACAGAGCATGCACAATGTCGGCACTAGTACAGTGTATATCCACCTTTCGCAGCAATGCAGGCTGCTATTCTCCCATGGAGACGATCGTAGAGATGCTGGATGTAGTCCTGTGGAACGGCTTGCCATGCCATTTCCACCTGGCACCTCAGTTGGACCAGCGTTCGTGCTGGACGTGCAGACCGCGTGAGACGACGCTTCATCCAGTCCCAAACATGCTCAATGGGGGACAGATCTGGAGATCTTGCTGGCCAGGGTAGTTGACTTACACCTTCTAGAGCACGTTGGGTGGCACGGGATACATGCGGACGTGCATTGTCCTGTTGGAACAGCAAGTTCCCTTGCCGGTCTAGGAATGGTAGCACGATGGGTTCGATGACGGTTTGGATGTACCGTTCACTATTCAGTGTCCCCTCGACGATCACCAGTGGTGTACGGCCAGTGTAGGAGATCGCTCCCCACACCATGATGCCGGGTGTTGGCCCTGTGTGCCTCGGTCGTATGCAGTCCTGATTGTGGCGCTCACCTGCACGGCGCCAAACACGCATACGACCATCATTGGCACCAAGGCAGAAGCGACTCTCATCGCTGAAGATGACACGTCTCCATTCGTCCCTCCATTCACGCCTGTCGCGACACCACTGGAGGCGGGCTGCACGATGTTGTGGCGTGAGCGGAAGACGGCCTAACGGTGTGCGGGGCCGTAGCCCAGCTTCATGGAGACGGTTGCGAATGGTCCTCGCCAATACCCCAGGAGCAACAGTGTCCCTAATTTGCTGGGAAGTGGCGGTGCGGTCACCTACTGCACTGCGTAGGATCCTATGGTCTTGGCGTGCATCCGTGCGTCGCTGCGGTCCGGTCCCAGGTCGACGGGCACGTGCACCTTCCGCCGACCACTGGCGACAACAACGATGTACTGTGGAGACCTCACGCCCCACGTGTTGAGCAATTCGGCGGTACGTCCACCCGGCCTCCCGCATGCCCACTATACGCCCTCGCTCAAAGTCCGTCAACTGCACATACGGTTCACGTCCACGCTGTCGCGGCATGCTACCAGTGTTAAGGACTGCGATGGAGCTCTGTATGCCACGGTAAACTGGCTGACACTGACGGGCGCGGTGCACGAATGCTGCGCAGCTAGCGCCATTCGGCGGCCAACACCGCGGTTCCTGGTGTGTCCGCTGTGCCGTGCGCGTGATCATTGCTTGTACAGCCCTCTCGCAGTGTCCGGAGCAAGTATGGTGGGTCTGACACACCGGTGTCAATGTGTTCTTTTTTCCATTTCCAGGAGTGTATTACGCCATGAAAGCCTTCGTAGTCACAGGTTGTCGCAGTTTAAAATTACAATTACTGCACAATGGGACAATATATTTTCCAGCTGGAGGATCATGATTACTAACTTTTTATGATTTTTTTGTAATTATATTTACACAACATACAAAATTTAGAAATATCATATTTTTTGTTTTCTTCAAATGTAAGTGTTTTCATTTCTTCAATTTCGGAATAATTTCTTCCAATATCCTCAACTTCTTGTTTCAAACATTCAATAAATTTTTTATGACTATTTGGTCCTCTATAAACAACAAGATCTTTATAATTTCCATATATGTATTTTATATAGGAACAAAATCCACTTGGTCCATCTTTTGATTTTTAATTGTATATGGTTTTTCTGAATTTCGTTCACAATTGTCCATATTTAAAAGTAAACTTTCAAAATCAGCCTAAATAGCAAATGGGAGTTTTCTGTATACTGATAATTTTTAAAATGTATGAATGTTCCTATGTTTCACAAATTTACTTTCAATGATTTTCTTAGTTAACCATATTGGTGTATGATTACCTAATTTTTCTTTAAATTGTATTAAACATAAATCATTAATAAATTTTATCTTTTCGTCTTTGGTAATATGTTCTGATCAAGTCTAGATCATTTTTTTAATATAAAAATAGTGTTAATTACTTTTTTCTTTTAATTCCGGTGATTTTTAATGGGTACACATGATAGTTTTCATCATAATATGAATAAACATTAATAGATACATTTATTACATTATCTATTTTTGAAATATGATCATCTAATACAGGAAATTCAATATTATCATGTTTTTTATCAAGATCAAGATCAACATGTTTATACTTTGATATTCTTTCAGCATCTTTACCTCCAGGAAATAAAGCTGCTTTTATAGATCACAAAAACATTTTTTATCATTATTTTTTACATTAATACAAGGTTTTTGGTTTCTATTATTTTAGGAAAATCAGTAAATATGAAAAATATTTATTAATTGCTAGTTGATAACCAATAATTCTATTTAATGTCTATCCTGATCCGTGTGCTTAAGAATTAGATATTTTTTCTAAAACATGCCTTTTATCTCGTTTAAATTTTTTACTAAAATTTTTTCTGACAAAATAGTATAGTTTTGTGTTCGTTGTTCAAATTCTTGTATTTTTTCGTTTATTTAATTTCTTTGTAGTTTGTATTCACAATATAAATTAAAATTTTTCTTTATACCATTATGTACTTACAAGTAGTCCTTAACAGTTTAAAAAATTTTTGTTTGTACTGCAGTTAAGAAATGATTGGGATCAAGTTTATCTATACTATTTTGAAAATTAATTATTTGTAATCTATTTTCAAATGCTTTTACAACTAAGTAATCTTTAATTTATTTCTATCTCTAGGTTTCAGTTCTACAAATATATTTGTAGAAAACGGAAATATTTTTTAATGCTTATCTTCTTTGGTTAGAAAAACATCATCAATATTATAATATTGTAAGTGTCTCCAAAAATTATCACTTAATTCAGATGTATAATTCTAACACTATTTGTATGATTTTCACTTACTTCAGGTGTGCAATTTTTAACAATATTTGTATTATTATCAATTACTTCATGTGTATTATTTTTAAGAATATTTAGTATCTATTTCCAAAAATCATCACTAACTTCAGATTATTTTTTCTAACAATATTTGTATGACTTTCACTTACTTCAGGTGTGTAATTTTTAAAAATATATGTACGATTTTTCACTTACTTCAGGTGTATAATTTTTAACAATGTTTATATGATTTTCACTTACTTCAGGTGTATAATATTTAACAATATTTGTATGTCTTTCATTTACTTCAGGTGTATAATTTCTAACACTAAGTGGACGATTTCTAATATTAATTGGACGATTTCTAATAATAAATGTAATTAAATGAGCTTTATATAAATTTGAATACCCTCATAAATAATTTATTTTACAAAACCCATGAAGAGCAGCAACTTCTAATAGCTGTGGTTGATAAGCAGTGTATGTTTCCATTATGCTCTCTCATTTATTTCAAAACAAAATTCATTACATTTGTAAAAAATATTTTTTAACAAAATGATATTTTTTTAATGGGGGAAAAGAATTATTATTTAATACATAATTAATCAAAAAGAAAAGTATTTTACTATTTAGTTGATCAATCATTTAGTTTTTAAACAATTAGTTTTTAAAGGGATTTATTTACTATTTGGTTTAACAATCAATTAGTTTTTAATGAATTGGTGTTAATGAATTATTTAATTAATCAAAGAGTATTATTGTTTAATAAATAATAAATCATAAAATTAAAGCTCTCTTATTCTAAATATATTCTGAAGTACACTTGTTACACTGATTATTATGTTTATCTTTATGTGAAGGCTTTATAAAAAAAATTTAAATCTTCAATCTGTTGACAAATTTTACAGTTGTCATTTCTTCAGTTTACAACTTGTTAGTTTTTCATTGTAGATATCGATTTTTCTCCATTATTTCTTGCTAATAATTGGTTTGAGCGTTCTTCACCTAGATTTTGTCATAAATGTTCCTTAAAATAATATATAGCAATACATTTTCCACATACACTAAGAATTCGATTTTTATTGTATTTTTTTAAATGATATTTATTTATACATGGTCTACATACAGTTCCATAACCGTCTTTTGTATATTTCTGTAAAGTAAAAGTATTAATTTATTTCTCTCTGTTACAGTATTTACAAAATTTAGATTTAATTGAAGGTTCTTGTTCATCTTGCTCCATTTATATCTAAAAAAATTATTAGGTTTGTGAAAAAATACATTCTTAAAATTTTAATAAT
The DNA here is from genome assembly GCF_021461385.2 of Schistocerca piceifrons. Classification (NCBI taxonomy): domain Eukaryota; kingdom Metazoa; phylum Arthropoda; class Insecta; order Orthoptera; family Acrididae; genus Schistocerca; species Schistocerca piceifrons. The sequence continues at coordinate 415,689,645 of NC_060149.1, read as the reverse complement.
TTTAACAATTTACATAGATAATTAATCATTATCATAATATGCTGCTTCACCATAATATACTGCTTCACCATAATATGCTGCTTCATCTTGAGCATCAAACATAGAATAAATATCAATTATTTCAATTTTTTGGGATCTTTATTTTTAATAATAGTTCTTCAAAGTGGACAATTTTCTTTTTCCTGTAACAATTCATCAATACCTTTTATGTAATATGTGATTGCAATTCTTTTAGCAAACTGATTATTATTTTCATTACTTAAACAAATAGGAGAATCAATATCTTTTTCAAATTGGTCAGTTAGTTCATAAGTTTCTTTTAGTTTAGTTTGCATTTCGTTTATGATCTCTATTTATAAGAAATAATTTTTATCAGATTTATCAAAAATAAGAAAAGAATAATTTTCAATGAATCATTTAGCTCTAAGTTTAAAATTACAATTTTTTAAAATATGTTGAATACAAACCACAAATTTATTTTTGTAAAACTAATTAAAATTTTTCCTATATAAATGGAAACTACATTAATCATGAAGCTCAACAATTTATTTATTTCTAAAGAAGTTAAAAGAGTAAGTGAGCTAGAGATATATGTTTTATATAATGTTACAAACTGTGAATTTTTAAATACTAGATGTGGAGGATAACTTTGTCTTGAACTCAATAATGATTTTAAAGTTATTTTACCAAATACATTTTCTAAATTAATTGCTGATTTTGATTTTGAAATAATGGAAAAAGAACAAATGAAATTGAAATACAAGGGAATGAAAAATCTTAAAAATAGAAATAATGTATTTCATGATATTGAGTTCACGATCTAAAATTTTTAAATTAATGTACCTTTGTTTTAACTAATAGATTTGAATTAATTTATTTATCTTCACAATGTAAAATTTTTAAAATAAGGTACTATTGTTAACTAATACATTTTATTTGTTCATATATGTTCACAATTTGATTTTTAAAATATTGTAATTTGTTAACTAATACATTTTAATTAATTTAATTACGTTCATAACGTGAATTTTTTAAAATATACTTTGTTAACTTATACATTTTAAATAATTTACTTACATTCACAGTTTAAAATTGTTAAAAATAAATTACTTTTGTTAACTAATACATGTTATTGTGTTAAAGTAAATGAAATAATTAAGTTAAAAATTAGTTATTGTAATTAGTTGTATTATTGTAAATAGGTATTTAGTTAACATTAAAAAATCGCTTTACTTAATTAAATACACAGAAATTTTAAAAATCTGTTGTTTTAATTATAAAATACAGAATTTATTTTAAAATTGCGTTAGTACCCAGAACAGGTAAAAATTTATCTACTACGAGCATTGTCATTTGTTCGCTGTCTGTACGTACATTCAGATCTCCTGTGTTCAGTTGTTGACAGATTTGTTTTGTGCAAAGATGACTTAAAAAGATGTCTTTGTTGTGAATATCCATCACAAAATGTATTCACAGCTTTCTGCATCAAGAATGGAAAGGCATTTTAAAGGAGGAGTGTATGACAGTTTACCCAGCAATCAAGACAAATGTTGTCCATCAAATATGAGCAATGCAACAATATGGCCAGAAGCTGCATTACCTTACTGGTTCCTCCAACACAGCGTGTTGGTGACGATAGAAGCTGAAGTAATGAACTAAAATTTGTGCAAAGACCAAGACTTGAAACCAGGTCTCCAACTTACTAGGCACATGTATTATCACTGAGACAATGTAGCTAACATTGCTGCATGGAATATCATAGTCCAGTGCCCTCACTAACACAAACTTCAGTCCACATCTCATGCTGATTTTCCTCTTCTAAAATCGTCAGTATTGCCAAGGCTCTTTGATACTATAATAGTACCCCAGCTTCATACATATGATTGAGTCTCAACTTTATGTTCAAGAAGGATAGGAGCTGAAGTAATGAATTAAATTTTGCGTTAGGAAGAGCATTTGACTAGGGTAGTCCATGCGTTGTGTTAGTAACAGTGCCACAATAGTGAATGAATAACACACTTGTCTAGTAAGCAGGAAACCTTGGCTCAAGTTCTGGCCTTGCTACAAATTTTAATTCTTTACGTCAGTTTCTATCATTATCGAAGATACAGTTGAGATTCAATATGTCTCCAGGAAAACACAGTTATAATGTGTTGCATTTGGTGGAATTGTCTCCCCTTTTTAAAATGTCTGTCCAGTCTCCCACTGGACAAGAAGTGGATTCCATCAGTCCAGTGAGTTGTGCAACAACATAGGAATATTGTTGTTCAACAAGTAATAGCAACACATACCTAATTGGGTCCCTTAACACAATGTGTTGCAGTTGCTAGGCATACCTTTCGTTAAATATTTAAGCATTTCTAGTTATTATTATTATTGTCATTGTTGTTACAATTGTGTGTGTATGTTGTTACACTTAGGACTAGTTATTATTACGGTTCTAGCAAAACTACTAGACCTGGACATAGAGTGTTCCACACACTAATGTAATCATTAGTGCAGCAGCAACAGTCCACAAGTGTGTATTCACAGCATTTTACATCAAGATATTACTGTTTATTTGGACTGCCAAGGAATCTGAAGGAATATTGTTCAACAAATAATAGCATGACAATGGGTATCTACTACTGTAATTATTTGCACAAGTAGTGGTTGTAAATTGACAATGAGTTATATATGTATTTATCTCTCTCCCTCTCTCTCTCTCTGTCTCTCTCTCTCTCTCTCTCTCTCTCTCTCTCTCTCTCTCTCTCTCTCTCTCTGTGTGTGTGTGTGTGTGTGTGTGTGTGTGTGTTTGTGTGTGTGTGTGTGTGTGTGTGTGTGTAAATAAAATATGTAGTATAATTTTTTTTTATTTTCAGCCCAACCAATAATAACAAGAATGAAGGCAACACAAACACACTTGCAGCTTGTAAAGTGCCTGTATATAAAACTAGCTGTAAGTATGAGACTGTGAGCCATCAGTAATAGCTTTTTGAACTTGTGACATCTCACAAAAAATTCTGAATATGAGAGAGAGGCAGGCAATACGTTAGCAGAGCCTTGCTGCTTACGTGTAACTGCTAGCTTGTTTTGTTCGTACATCAACAACAGCAACGCTTTTTAAAGATTCGGTAGCTGCATCATGTTCATACAGCATGTGATCAGCCTTACTGCTGTGATCACATATATGACTAATGGACTTGAATGCTATAATAAAGAGAACCAGCAGTGCTAGAAGACAAATACGTATACAATGCGCAATCAATTTGGCCGAAACCACCACCCAATTAAGAGAGGAAATTAAACTTGTCACACTGTAGTACGTTCCAATAATGATAACTTCAGATTTCATTCCCTTGCAACACCTGTCACAGTGCTAGAGAGACTCATAAGAGAGAGAGAGCAGACATACCAGCCTCGAACAGTGGTGGCTGGCGCATCGCTGCGACTGATGAACAGTACCTCACACAGTCATGTCGGCCGTAATCACTTCTTGCTAACAGACATTATATCAGCACACAGCAGTGCCACCCACAGCATGGGAACCACAAATTCAGCATTACGCTCTCCCACCTCACAGCACACATGAACTTGAAGAAGCCAGTGAAATTTGTAGCACCATGGTGTAAGCTATGACTTGCATCCAAGCTAAAACTTCTTTCAGTAAGTTTCCTATAAAAGCACTTTGGTCATACACACACACACACACACACACACACACACACACACACACACACACACATTTCAACCACATGAACACATAATGAGCATCAAAATCATGACATATTCACGGATAAATACCTCCAGAATATCTAAGATGCTTGGACTTCAATATACCAGTGTCACTCATTCAGTATTCTCCATTTACCAGCGGATGTGTTCAAATACAAGCAGGTGCACCAATGATTATAACTTGCAATACTCACATGTTTCTCTTACACAAGTTAGTAGTGAGTACTTCAAAAATGGCTCTGAGCACTATGGGACTCAACTGCTGTGGTCATCAGTCCCCAAGAACTTAGAACTACTTAAACCTAACTAACCTAAGGGCATCACAAACATCCATGCCCGAGGCAGGATTCGAACCTGCAACCATAGCGGTCGCGCGGTTCCAGACTGTAGCACCTAGAACCGCTCGGCCACTCCAGCCGGCTGTGAGTGCTTCTGCACTGCATTTAGTGTCGAAGATAATAATCTTGTTCATTATGTCGAAACCAAAGATGATAATACTAAAAGTTTTATATATTTATGGAAATTGATGAACCATTCATCCTGTTATGTGTTAGCTCTAAAACGGAGAATATATCAAAGCATGTAGCAGCAAGACAGTCGGTATGTAAGTATTAGTGCTAATGATGAAGAACAAAAATATAGTTGATAATGTATAATATGCTTAACGAATAGTTTGTTCTTCTTTCTCCTTGCAGATAAGACGTTGTTATCACAGCAGCACTCTGCTGACATGGTAGTAATGCTACATAAGCTTACCTATAGTTTGAAAAATGTGGCACTAATTGTGTCAGTGTGGTTATGAAGCTGAATTGTGATTTCTACTTGGTGGTGGTACTAAAAATCCGCTGTTTAATGGTACCAATGTAATATTATCCCACTATAAGTTGGTTCATCAATGTGCTGCTTCAACTCAGATTTCTGCTTTGTTCCAAGGAAACATACACTCCCCCTCAGTGATATTGAGTAAGCACACAATCTGTGTAGAGGACTTTCCACGAACAGTTCAAATATTTATCGACAGAGAGTGCACATCTAATATTAACAAAAAAGCTTAAGAGCTATAAATGTGATATTTATTTCTCTACAAAGCCCCTGAATGTTAACACAATCACATAGTCATCACCATAACTGAGTAGACGAAACAACATCATTACACGTATCATGTAGTAATTGAAAGGTAATGCAGTGCCATCGGAGACCAGAAGAAGAAGAAGAAAGGCTTACTACTTTCCAGTAACACACATTCTTCGATTGCTGGACTATCTGGCTGTGGAAGACTAATCTCGTTCTGTCACTATTAACATATCCTGAGGTGATTCGCTTCGAGCATGTATAGTCAAGAGTAATCTGAAAAGTGGTGCCTCCAAGTTTTTTGTTAGAAAACTCTTAAAGCTTTTTAAATGAAACAAACTTTATTGTTACTCTACATATTTATTATTCATTTCTATATATTTAGTTCACAGTATAGTCACCCTGGTGATGAACAGAATTCTCCCATCGAGAGACCAGTTTGGCGATACCATCAGCGTAGAATGTTTAACTTTGTTGATGGAGCCACAACCTTACCTCCGCCTGCACAATGTCGTCTCTACAAAATTGAAGTACTCAACGGTGTTCCTTAAGTTTTGAAAACAGATGAAAATTGAAGTCCTCAAAGGGGTCCTTTAAGTTCTGAAAACAGATGAAAATCGGATGGTGCCAAGTTTGGACTGTGTGGCGGACGCTCAATAACAATGAACAAAAGGCGACAGATTGTTGGAGATGTCTCAGTGTTTGTATGTGGTCTGGCATTGTCATGCTGAAGGAGAGGGTGCTCCATGCTTGGATGAACTATTCTGTGGTTAAAACTCTATTACAGCTACTATTTTTCATACATTGATACAGTCATGTTACACACCACCATGTCAGGTGCTACAATTTGGAGCCGGCTAGCAGCAGAGGGTTGCAGCTTCCGTCAGTGAAGTCAGCTGAGTAATATGCATAGTATACAATACTTCAACCGATACTGAGGCCAGAATAAAAAGTTCAGAGGCATTACTTTTCACCACCTATTTCAACAAAAATACCAGTTATTGAAGAAGATTTTGCATGGCCTTGGCATAGAAACCTACCAGACATTTGGCAAAAGCAATAATATTCCACCACCTGAGAAAGTAAAGAGGAAAACCAGGATCAAATACGCATATATTTTTGTTTTGTATTCCATAAAAAAAAGCTGCTGCCTCTTATCTGAAGCACACATATTCTATGATTCCAAAGCAGTTGGTAAGGGATAATGTGAACCTTATTATCGCATTCAAAGAGGACAATATGAATTTAAAACATATTTACCAAGTGCATACGGGAACTGACGTGATGTTCAGTGAATTTGTTAGCATATACAGGCTTACTGGAATCACATGCAGTATGGCGTTCTGATTAGTGATAAAATGAGGAACATAACAATCGTCGCCGTAGTAGAAACTTCTAGAAGTTGCTGCTTAAAAGGTAGCATACCAGTATTCAACTGCAGACTATGGACAGATTGAATGTACTCGAATGTCATACACTCATTCTCAGGGTGCAAAGCACAGACTAACATACAGTACGTCTATATAGGATAGAACATAGGATAGTAATCCAAACTTCGCTTTTAGACTGAGTAACTCCTAATACTTTTAACTTCACTGCAATGAAGATGTTAATGAACTATCTTTACCAGTCATACAGACGCCTAGTAAAAATCAGTCTGGTATCCAACACCAAGCGCCTGCAGAGAAGTGTTTGTGAAATATGAAGGTCTTTTACTTTGTCTAGACAAACAATTATACAACATTAATGTAATTAATGAGCATATAGTAATAATTACGTTTAAAATATCTGTATAATTGTATTTAAAGTAATCCCCGGTCTGCATTAGCGTATGATATGTATGGTCTTGGTTTATTAAATTTGTTGGAAAAGCCTCAGTACCGTAAAACATTTCTCGATATTTAATGCACAGTGATAATTGACTTGAGCATGTAAGTTACCACAAATGTTAACTCTCGTTTAATTCTGAGACTACTTCTACAGCCGGCTTGCAGACATGAGTTTCAAAAATTGGAATCACACGGCCAGACAACTTGACTGGTGAAGCTGATTTTGTTTTCATGCCACGAATAAAATTATTCAGAGAACAACGTTAGTTAATTCAATGCCATCACTTTCATATAACTTGTACAATGGAAGCACCACGCGGCAGGAGGGTTGTCTGGAGGCATGAATGTCATGTGTTTTACACTTAAGCACCAGAGAAACTAGTATAGGAATGTGTATTCAAGTACAGAGATATGTAGACAGGCAGAATACGGCGCTGCGACGGCAACTCCTATATAAGACAACGAGTATCTGGCGCAGTTGTTAGATCGCTTACTGCTGCTACAATGGCAGGTTGTCAAGATTTAAGTGAGTTTGTACGTGGTGTTACGGTCGGTGCACGAGCAATGGGACACAGCATCTGCGAGACAACGATGAAGTGGGGATTTTCCCATACGGTCATTTCACGAGTGTACCGTGAATATCTCGAATCCGGTAAAACATCAAATCTCCAAAATCGCTGCGGCTGGAAAAGGATCCCCCAAGAACGGGACCAACGACGACTGCAGAGAATCGTTCAACGTGACGTAAGTGCAACCCTTCCGCAAATTGCTGCAGATTTCAATGCTGGGCCATCAACAAGTGTCAGCGTGCGAACCATTCAACGAGCCGAAGGCCCAATCGTGTAACCTTGATGACCTCACTACACAAAGCTTTACGCCTCGCCTGGGTCCATCGACACCAACATTGGACTATTGTTGACTGGAAACATGTTGCCTGGTCAGACGAGTCAGGTTTCAAGTTGTATCGAGCTGATGGACGTGTACGAGTATGAGGACAAGGTTATGAATCCATGGACGCTGCATGTCAGCAGAGGGCTGTTCAAGCTGGTGGAGGCTCTGTAATTGTATGGGGCGTGTGCAGCTGGAGTGATATGGCACCCCTGATACGTCTAGATACGACTCTGACAGGTGACACGTACGTAAGCATCCTATCTGATCACATACATCCATTCATGTCCATTGTACATCCCGACGGACTTAGGTAACTCTAGGAGGACAATGTGACACCCAACACGTCCAGAATTGCTACATAATGGCTCCAGGAACACTCTTCTGAGTTCAAACACTTCTGCTGGCCACCAAACTTCCCAGACATGAATGTTATTGAGCATATCTTAGATGCTTTGCACCGTGCTGTTCAGAAGAGATTTCCAGTCCCAAGTACTCTTACGGGTTTATGGACAGCCTTGCAGGATTCATGGTGTCAGTTCCCTCCAGCACTACTTCAGACATTTGTTGAGTCCATGTCACGTTACCGATATGTCAGTATCAACTTCGCTTTTTCAAATAGAACTGAAGTAACTTCTGCTACTACATGTCAGACGTTAATCCGGTCAATGCCACGTCGTGCTGCGGCACTTCTGCGTGCTCGCAGGGACCCTACACGATATTAGGCGGGTGTACCAGTTTCTTTGGCTCTTCAACGTATATAGAATTGTTGTTTGGAGTAACGTCTCGTGACAACGATGGGAGAAAATCGTGATGTAAGTAATACGTTTACAATCAGTGTTAATACTGTATGCGAATCATGTGTATGTGTGAATGTTTCAATATGTATCGGAGGCTGGCTGAGGTGGCACAAATAAAAAAAATAATTAAGAAATCACTCGTGATGTACATGCTTAATTTGCTTGTGAAGCTTAGTACGCACTGTGATGCATAGTTGAGACTAATTGCCGCAACTCTTTGTCGTGGACCCATTATTGCACACTCCTTGGCAGTGCCAGGCAATGAACTGTATCCACATCTATGATTCAAGGAAAGCAGAAAGCTGATAGTCTTAAACATCTTCTGCGTGGCTGAGAGCGTACAGCATGCAAATGGAGTAAAGTTGCTGAAGTAGTTTTTCGTAAAACGTTTTACTTGAAACATAAAAACATAAAACACCACATATTTTGGATTCGCATGTTTTTTGCTATCCAATTGTTCTCAAACGATTACAGGGAAACTATTTGTAAAATATATTTAATTATTTCGAACTGTAAGTCTCACATCAAACGATGAGGTGGTTATCTTTCCGTTATAGATCGTACTTATTAGAATACTTTAAAGCAGAGTAACTCACTGCCCATTGTTCGAAGAATTTTCAGTGAATTAAGGGTGCTGGCATTTCCTTTAATTTGTTTTCACAACGCAAAGTTCCATAACGCTTTGAGCCACATAAAACTTGCACTGCAGGGTATTTACATTTATAGTTTTTACATTTAGGTTGGCAATCACATCTCTGATTACCCTGTGATGTAGATACACTGTTAGCCGAATCTGCTTCTCTTACTCTTATTTTTGTCCATTTCGCCGACTCCAGTGTTTCACCCAGCTCCTAAAGTTTTCCAGTACATGAGTTTATGTCTAATCTGGTATATTTATGTTTTAATATACCTGAAGGAGTACCTAAAACAATAAAATAACAATAAATATATTTTTATAGGAGCCCTGAATAATTAAATAGAATATGTATACTCATACATAGTTGTAAAATATATTGTACTGTAAATTGAGCGTGTTATGATATAAAAGTATTTTCAGACTTACTTCATACATATATTAAGACCAACCAGTGCTATAATTTTATATTCTTTATTTACATTATGCGTTTTGAAAATAAGTTATGAAGATGCTTGTGCTTATGAAGTTTAGACATGTCAGTCTTAGCTTCTATGACCACAGCCAGCAGATTTTGAGGATACCGTCGATCACGGTCCATATATGGTACGGGAAAACATACAACGTTCCTTTGTTAGTTGGCCGGAATGTGCTTGATAGCAGCCGTATCATTTTAGCTGCCTGTTTCTACAAACATTCTCTGGACTTTTTGCGTTCCACATTAATTTTCTCTCCTCTGTGCCCAACGAGAGATCTGTCAAAATCATATGAGCGACCTGCTGCATTCAAAGATTATGACACAGTCAGTATTAAAAAATTACTATCGATAAATTTGAATGTTGGGACAACATTTCAGTATATATCGAGACGTAAATAAAACGCAAGACGATTAAAAATTTTCTCACCTAGAGCATTTGTAAAGACAGTCTGTGTAGCGCTTACGTCTGGTTCATCCTCGTTTTCTCCTTGCTCGTTCTTCTCTCCATGATGATCAAATAAAGTTTCAATATCTTCTTCTCTACGTACATTAGGAACTTTGTCATGAGAAATTTCAACCGGTAACAACCCATCTCTAGCAGAACACTGGAACATAGCTTCATACGGCGACCGACAAATTCTTACAAACTAACAATCACATAAAAGTTTCAGCTTGTACAAAAAGCACTGTTAAGTTTACAAACAACATTTTATTGCCTTCTTCCTTAAATGTACAGCCAGTTTTCGTTTCTTGAAGCGCTCCATGCATTGTCGTCGAAAAAGTGCATTTGTTACATATTAACCAAGAAGACTTGGAAAACTACGAATTTGTACAGACACTGTTGTTTCAAACATATTCTCCCAGGCAGTTAGAACACTGCAGCTAACTTCCCTGAATTCACATTATTATCCATCCAAAGTGAAAAATCTCGTTTATGACCGGCCTTGAACAATATTTCCCGTAGTTATTTCGCTGTCTGTAACAGATACATGTGGCTGGACCGACACACCAACTGGAAATCAAGAACGATACCCAAGAATGATTCACGAGTTAGCTGCTATTGTTTCTGCCAGAGACTTGAAGGAAAGGTATACGCAAAAAACTGAATGGATCTGTAACACAGGAAACTGAGGTGTGAAGTTTGTTAAATAATAACTTCGTGTCACGAGTCTACTGTCAAGGATACATACTTATATTGCAAAATTGCGTCAACAACAGCAACAAAAAGGAAATTACAATAGAATGTGCTCCTAAACGCTTCCCTAAAATTCCATTTACGTCATCAAGTGTTCTAAATGCCTACAGTATACTGCAACACATGTTTGAAGTCATTTGCACACGGACTTCTGGACAGGCTGAAGAGATTCCGTAGATATTTTTGTGGCGGCGTTCGTAACGACAAACAATTCGCTGTAGAAACGGCTTACGAAGTCACCGCCACACTTTTAATAGAGGGCCGACCGGTCCGCTGGAACAGTGAACAGAAAGATGAAAACCCAAACACTCTGATTAAATAAAAGTCGGTACGTATCTTTATTAACGAAGATACAGAAACACAGTAGTGAACTCCGTGTCTACAGAAATCTGTCTAGTTCGAGTCGGAGCGGCTAGGTCAGCGTCGGCTGACGACAAACAACAACTCTGCTGCGATGAACACACAACTGACTAGCAAGTACACAATTCGGTGGCGAGTATACAACTGAGTGGCGAATACAGAACTGTCCTAGCGCTCGCGACTCCAGCGCTTAAGAAACCAGAAGCCAGCGGTGGCGCGCGCAGACTTGAGGCGATTTCCTGTCTCGCTGGCGCTGCTTATGCGGACGGCGTCCGGACTTTGATGCTGCCAACCTTTTGGCAGCGGGCTCGGGTGGCATTACTGGCTAGGATATAACAGATATCATTGCCCAAGCTACAAGAGAGCCATATTAAAAATCCTCTTCAGTCGTAGGAACGTATGCACAGAATGCATCTTTGAGTTTATGCGACAGAAAAATGTCCCGTGACGTCAAATCAGACGAATGCGCGGGCCAGCTGTTCACGCCTTGAAGTCCTATCCAGTGACCGGAAAAGAGCTGGATGAGCGCTTTCCTAGCCAAGCGAGTAGTGAGCAGGGCACTCACCGTGCTGATACCCCACACAGCGGCTGGACAAAGCTATGGAAACACCGCGAGAAATGCGTGCTTGGACATAAATGCAGATGCAAGCCAAGTCAACAGGTTACACTGTTGTATTCGACGACAAATAGCGCGTGTGCAATTTCCTCATGCGTTGCAACTGTTAGTCGTGATCAGAACACTGTTCTGTGGAATTGTGAGTGCATTATGTAGGAGCTGTATGGTGGGTGCTTCAATAGCCATGGTAGCCGAAGTGTCTGGTATTTCGAGAGGTACCGCATCGAAGATTTGTAGTCTAGAACCGCGCCACCGGTACGGTCGCAGGTTCGAATCCTGCCTCGGGCATGGATGTGTGTGATTTCCTTAGGTTAGTTAGGTTTAAGTAGTTCTAAGTTCTAGGGGACTGATGACCTCAGAAGTTAAGTGCCACAGTGCTCAGAGCCATTTGAACCATTTGAAGATTCATACCCATATAGGGAAAGTGAAAAAACTTTATTCGCTAAGTCACAACGCGGACGAAAGTGTGTGCTAGTTGATCGTGAGAGATGGTCATTGAAGGTGATTATGACTAAAAATAAGAGAATGACAGCTGCAAAATTCACTACAGAACTGAACGTCGCACTCGCGAACCCTGTCGGCACCAAAACAACACGAACAGTGGTTCATAAGCAGGGAGCTGGAATTCCAAAACCGCTCATCAGCGATGCAAATGCTAGTAACAGGAATACGTAGTGCCGAAGCTATAATACCTGGAGTAGGGAGCAATGAAAGAATGTCATTTGGTCGGATGAGTCTTGTTTCACACTGTTTTCAACTTCTGACAGAATTTAGGTCCCTATGGGGAAATATTGTGGAGATTCTGTGATGATATGGACAACCATACCGTGGTATGGTACCATGGGCCCTATGGTCACTTTGCAAGGTCGTATTACTTTCGAGGATTATGCAAATATTTTGCCTGATTTGATCTATCACATGATACGGTGGTAGTTCCCCAATGGTGATGCTGCGTTCCAAGACAACGAGAACCCTGTTTACACAGCTGCCATTGTCCAGGTCTGGTTTTGTGAGCTCGAGGATGCCCTTGCCACCACCGTCAACATAATCAGTCGTGTAGTCTCCAGTGTACATCAACATCTGCACCTAACGGTGTGTGGCGGAGGGTACTTCTGATACTACTAACTGATCCCCTCATCCCTATTCCACTCGCGAATGGGTCGTGGGAAGAATGATTTTAGGTAAGCCTCTGATTAGCTCAAATTTCTCGAATTTTCTCATCGTGATCATTTCACGAAATGTATGTGGAAGAAAGTAATATGTTGTCCGCTTCTTCGCGTTAAGTGCTCTCTCAAAATTTCAATAGTAATCCTCTCTGTGGTGGAAAACGCCTCTCTTGTACCTCTTGTTGAGCATATCAATAGCGCTCTCAGGCTGAATAAACGATCCCGTGACGAAACGCGTCGCCGCTCTTCGTTGAATCTTCTCTGTCTCCTCTATCAGTTCTACCTGGTAAGGATCCGAGAATGATGAAAAGTACTCAAGAATCGGTAGAACAAGCGCATTTCACGCCCTCCGTGGTTGAGATGCATTTCGATAAAAATCTTCCTATGAATCTCAATCAGGCATCTGCATTTCCTCCTATTTGTTTTGTGTGGTCATTCCGCTTAACGTCACTCTGTATATTTACGTTCACATTACAGTGCGTTAGATGTTCAACCGACCACATCCACTGCGGATTCTCAGCGGCCTTGCAAAGTGTATTTCTTATATTCAGCTTTCCATGATTTTTAAAGGTAGCTTCATCGGTAAAGAGAATTGTTTGAAGAAAACATCTATTGTCCCGATGTTTTATCAGAACCGCGTGACACGAGTTCCATGAGTCTTCTGGTATCCCCTTGGTTAGTCCGATGAGTGAAGTGACACGTGATACATGTGGAAGTTGTTTGCGCCAAAAATGCGAACAATGCTGGGCTCATTACCATCTGCATAGTCTTCCAGTGTCTTTCCAGTAACATTTTGTTTTCTCACTCGACGGATGTCTGTCGGGATACCATTGTACGTACAGCTCAAGTGTGTTCTTCGTGTCCTTTTGCATTCTCCATAAAGACGTAGCATATCTAGTTTATGATGCTTTGTGAAAGGCATTTACTTTTTCCTACTAACCAATACTCAGACAGAATGATCAGATAGAATGAACGCTGCCCTTTTATACCGATACCGCGATGGTGCAACACAGTTTTTCCTTATCCAACGTAATGTAGTTCCTCATTTGGGTACGAAATCACGAACTTCTGCGTAAGACAGCATTCAGTTTCATGTTCAAAATATTGTAGATTGTCAGAAACTAGTTATCGGATTTGAAGAGTGAAACGCCAGAGAATTTGTCTCTTTTAGAAGCACAATAGTAGTAGCAGAAGTTACTTCAGTTCTATTTGAAAAAGCGAAGTTGATACTGACATATCGGTAATTAATATAGATATGAAACACGACTCTACTACGTTTAGTGAGGACTTTCTCACATTCCAATTCGGTGAAAACATATTTGAAGTGAACAGCTTAGCTGAATTACCTTGTATTATAGTCCGCTCTCTAAAATAAACAGGAGTCTAGTGGTCTAGTGGCTAGCGTTGCAACCTTTTGATCACGGATCCCGGTTTCGATTCCCAGCCGGGCTGGGTATTTTCCCTGTCCGGGGACTGGGTGTTTGTATTGACACATCTTTCCATCACCATTCTTGAAAGTGGCTAGAATGGAAGGTGTACGGGCGCTGATGATTGCGCGGTTGAGCGCCTCACAAACCAATCATCATCATCGTCCTAACACAACCCATCACGGATTTCAGTTACGTAGATAATTCATCTTCACATCTTCCCAGTCAGCTCGTCTGGCCTCTTCAGTTCAGCCGCTACCCTCTCTTCTCACTGTTGCTCGCCACAAACCTCTCGTCCAGTCGTTACCGTCTCTAGTCGGCGAATTTCTCACACAATACTGAGAAATCGTTATTGGTTGCGTTGAAAATTTTTAACTACTGCTTGTGATTAACAGAAACTAGTGACAGCCACCGTCACAGCCTGCCGGATATTTTGTGCATTTTAACCACTTTTCTAATAATGATATTCAGTTTCGACATGGGTTTTAAAGTCTTAATAGTGTAACACACGAGCAGGGCTACAGTTGAGACAGTAAGTGACCATTCTCACAGATAATAAGGCACAAGCAACGAATGTTACAATAACGGAACATAGCAGAGTGAGGCCAGAGGGAAATCAGCGTTTCTCGGCTTAGATCTGAGACGTATGTTTGTCGCATACGATGAACATCTGACTTGTGCCACTAAGTGGTCGATGCTCGAGAGAGAGTAGGGACAGCCTAAGTGATTTTTTTATAATATGTGTAGCTGACGTGACGATAGGCATAAGCAAAGCGTTTCATTTCAGGAAGTCAATATATTTGGCTGTCTCAAAAAATATTAATAAAAGAAATCTGTCCGTATTATTCAGGATGACTTTACCACAACCCACCACTCATACTGTATCTTCAACCACATACAATCCAATGACATGTTACAGGAACCTATGGCAATCCAACCCCACAAATTCATGGACCAGTGACTGTTTTAATTACAACTTGTTAAAATGAACGAAATTTAGGAAATGTATTGTTCAAATGAAGGCTCATTGTTTATCTTGTCGACCCATCCCGATCTAGCTTTTCCCAAATCAGTGCAGGCGAACGATGGAATTATTCTGGAAAATAAGACATGACCTTATATACACAGGGTGAAGAAAAATTCGCGCACTCGGACTTCACAGCGTGATTCCTCACATACTAGCAACACAAAAATGTTTCTCACAAAATTTCGTACTTTGCATATTTCTCGCAGCACATGGAAGTTAAAGATTGGAAATCTGGCAACATTGTATTCAAATATATGGTAACTACCTCTGTAAACAAGTACAGCAGTGCAGTCCAGTTGATGCCGGCCGCAATGGCCGAGCGGTTCTAGGCGCTTCAGTCTGGAACCGCTACGGTCGCAGGTTCGAATCCTGCCTCGAACATGGATGCGTGTGATGTCCTTAGGTTACTTAGGTTTAAGTAGTTCTAAGTTCTAGGGGACTGATGACCTCAGATGTTTAGTCCCATAGTGCTCAGAGCCATCTGAACCATTTTTAGAAAAATAAAAACAAACTGCCGGCACGGTAGCTCAACGTGTTCGGTCAGAGGGTTAGCTGCGCTCTGTAATAAAAACTGAGTTAACCGATCAACGACGAACTTAAACGCCTGTCTTACGACGTCCGCCCCGAGCAGATGCAACGAACGAAAACGCACAAAATGAGATTTTTTTTAAAAAAAACAGGGGTCTTCTACAAAACATTTGCAGTTGCGTACTATGAACACAGAAATAGAAGTACAATTGTCATTGGTCAGCTTTTAAAGATGCCTTTAGCACGTTCTGGACACGAATTGTTTCGCACCACTGTATCTACTAGATTCCAAACCTGTTTTCTATGTGCCCTCCCCCAATGACCCCATCGAAATTATTTGCGAAGCGCATTGCTAACCATGCTGGTGACGTAAGACCCTAACGAAATGTAATGGACCTGAACGTGGCAAGAATAACAGATGGTTTTAACCGGTGGGAGCATTAGGGGAGGGTAGACACAAAACAGTTTAGAATCTAGTGGATACAGAGGTGCGAAATAATTCGCGTCCACGACGTACAAAAGGCTTTTTTTAAAACCTCACCAATGAACACGATTGTACTTCCATTTCTGTGTTGATAGTATATAACTCTAAACGTTTTGCAAAAGATCCACTGTAATCGTTGCACGACTATTAAGGCGTCAGATATCATACCACACAGACTACATTTACCAAATGAAAACAAACAAGCTCCGACCTAGAATCGAACCCTCCACCTCCTGTATGCTCACCAAAAACAGTATCCACTGCACCAATTACACATCAGCCCCTTTGTATGCTAATAGAGATAGTTGCCGATCATCTGATTGCCGTATTATCAGGTGCCTATCTTTAACGTCCTTTTATTGCCCAAAATGTGCACAGGACGAAATTTTGTGAGAAGCATTTTTGTATTACTATATATATATATATATATATATATATATATATATATATATATATATATATATATATATATATATATGCTGTAAATTACATTCATTTTAGGAAGTTGTAATTAAAACAGAGTCACTGAGCCTAAGTTTTTGCACCAGAGGATAGAAATACCGTTACAATACGAAAATCTTCGACACTAATGGGAAAACAAGCGGTCTGTGTCTGACCGCATGTCTATCTCGCCAAAGTTAGTTGAAAAAGTGTATTGCAAAGCAACACACACTCTTCTGAAAGACAGAGAAGAACGGGCTCCTCACGCGCTGCTCGTTTCGCTGTCCTGCATCCGTTAATGAGGTGCAGCTGTTCCTTTCAAACAGGTCCCAGAGTTCCAAGCACAAACACTATACTGTTATGATACGTAACAGGACGAGTGCTCTTCTTGCCCCGACTGCAATCTGGTGGCTATCAGCGGTGAGTCAGTCAGCTGATTCCCGCCCCCTCCAACTGCGTGACTTCTTCCTTTCTTCTGGAGAAGGAAGTGCGGACAGTGTGTAGACTTTGCCGAGACGCATGCTTTCCACGGTCAATCAGTCTGAGCGCGGCGATACTGTGATGAAACGCGTGCATCCACCTCATCGGAGTATATGTGACAACAAAATGAACACAAAAACCTTTAGTAATACTGTACAAGGTGGTGCAATGGTTAACGCACTCGATTCACAGACAGAAGGAACGGAATTTAAATTTCTGTCGTGGGATAGTTATTGCAGTTTTCCGTAATATCTCAAATTCAACAGAGACAGAAGATAGCATTGTTGTGTGGGATACCTCAGTGAATGTTCTCCACCTTTCCATTGGTTGTCCTTACGTCGTCATGCATCAACTAAACCGAATGTACATTTTAAGATCTTGCATGCAGGAACCACATAACGAATGTACCCCCTACGAATTGGCGCCGATCTAGCCTTCGCCATTTCAAAGATCCAAAACTACTCCGCCAGCACATGGAAAGTCAGGAAGTTGCCGAAACGTCGCTACACATTGGCCAGTTCACTCGGCTGACATTACGGCGAGAATTTATCAATGAAATTCACCGAGAAAACATGCACTCGCATTCAAAACTGCTTTGTTCCTGCTCCCTCCTGTAACTTCCGTACTCGTCCAAAGCTCCTAGATAAATAAAGAAAATTTTACAACATATTCTTTTTTCCTTATCCCGTCTAGTCCGTGGTTCGCTTTTTTCAGAATTTGGCAAATTTCATTTTTATTTTAAATTGTGGCCGGATGCGCTTCCTGACGCCACAGATGCCAAGGTAACCTAAGTAAGGGACGTCGTATGTGCCATCTATCTGTGAATCGTGTAAATAACCGTGTATTGTATTCTTTGAGGCGGAATCTGGAGAGCAACGGGGAGCATTTGCCTAAACGAGCATGATAAACCGCTTGAAGAGCGCCCTCAGGCTACCCAGTGTACCAGTCCATGGTCGTTAATCTGCCTCGCGGATTCAATCCGGCTCTGGCTCACCATCATCACTCTCAAATCACCGCGTTGTGCGTTACGTTGCACGAGCAGGTGAATATTTACAACTTATAAGGCACACACAATTATATCAGACGGATACCTGGAAAGTAAGTCCTGTGTAGTTTTAACTCTTGTATTTCTCTTTTACTAACTGCGACAGAGTGTCAGTCTCATGTACCATATAGAGCGGCCCTCACATATTCAATATTATTGACTCAATATTGTCTATCAGTATCAATATCTTGCGCGAAAGTGCGAGGCGAAGAATGGCGATATTACTGCGCAATTTTTATGCCAGGGAAGTAGCAGTTACTGCCCAACCACGATATTACTGCATTTGGCCTCTCGTGGCCGTTGTCGGAAACACGTGGTGACATTACAGTAAACAAGTATAGTTGCGAACAAGAAAAACGCATCACACTGTCAATGCTTTCAGGTCAGTTGTGCACATACTATAAAGTGCTTCAGCGTGTCCTGAAATATCGTTATTAGTGCGTGCCGTGTTATCGATGATCCTGAGTGAGCGAGGTGGCGCAGTGATTAGCACACTGCACTCGCAGTCGGGAGGACGACGGTTCAGACTCGCATCCGGGCATCCATACTTAGGTTTTCTATGATTTCCTCAAATCGCCCCAGGAAAATACCGGCATGGTTCCTCTGAAAGGACAGGGCCGATTTCTTTCCCCGTCCTTGACATAATCCGAGCTTGTCCTTCGTTTCCAATGGCTTCGGTGTCGACGGGACGTTAAACAAATGGTTCAAAAGGCTCTGAGCACTATGGGACTTAACATCTGTGGTCATCAGTCCCCTAGAACTTAGAACTACTTAAACCTAACTAACCTAAGGATATCACACACATCCATGCCCGAGGCAGGATTCGAACCTGCGACCGTAGCTGTCACACGGTTTCCAACTGAAGCGTCTAGAACCGCACGGCCACACCGGCCGGCGGACGCTATACCCAATATTACTTCCTTAATCATGAATACCCTGAGAATGGAATACATCCTGTTAGTGAACACATTCAGATGAAAAAGAGCTTATAATCGAAGTTTTACAATTTTGCCAGGAACAAAAACAGCGGAATCAAGTAATGAAACCTCTGCAGAAAGCAATATCGCCGGGGCAAATATGTTAGGAAAGTCAGATAGCACAGATTAAAACTGTGTGCCCGACCGAGACTCGAACTCGGGACCTTCGCCTTTCGCGGGCAAGTGCTCTACCATCTGAGCTACCGAAGCACGACTCACGGCCGGTACTCACAGCTTTACTTCTGCCAGTAGCTCGGTCGGGTACACAGTTTTAATCTGCCAGGAAGTTTCATATCAGCGCACACTCCGCTGCAGAGTGAAAATCTCATTCTCAGATAGCACAGTTTGAAAATCACAGGTTGAAAAATTTTAAATAAGCACAAGAAACAGGGAAAAAAAGTAATATTCTTAGAAAACAGTGGCGTTCTTGAAAATTAGTTTTTCTAGATCAATAAAACATGTATTCCAAGAAAATTTTTCGACTATTATGAACTGAAGGAAATTCCTACTTTGAAAAAGATACCTATATTTTGAAAACCTACAATAAATTTTCAGCGGGACATTGAACATTTCGGAACATTTTGAAAGGGATGTGATTTTTTTTTAAATGTTAAAATGAGTGAACCATCCTAACAAAACGTTCCGACATTGTTGCAAATCGTGCGGAATACTTGAGAGCAATGAGAAATTATGAAAAGGGTCCACGTAAACCACTAGCATTCACGGACGGAACGTGGATGCATACGCATTATACCATCAAAAATTGCTGGTAGCATGAAGAAGTTCTGGTTGTTAACGACTAATAGCAGTGCAGACCAAAGAGCTATTGTTGTCCACGATGGAGGAGCAACGGATTTTATAGAGAAAGCAGAGTTAATTTATGATTCCAAATCTAAATTCCAAGATACCGCGATGTTACGAATAGGGATAATTGTGACAAATGGTTAGAAGAGAAACTGATTCCTAACAACCCAGCTAGCAGTATTGTTGTTTTTGGTAGTGCACCGTGTCATACTTCTCAGAAAAATAAAACCTTCCCTACTGCAATATAATTGAACGAGTCATTCAGAGCAAGGTCAGTTTTGAACCAAGCTTAACAAGAAATGAGCTTTTACAAATTGTGTGTTCTAATAAGCGAAAGCCTATCTTTGAAGGAAATGCAGTTTTAAAGCGTAAGGGATATACTTTTATGAGGCTCCCACCATACTATTGTGATTTGAACCCTATAGAGCTAATCTAGAATACAATAAAATCAAAAGCTGCAAAAAAATGTTCAAATGTGTGTGAAATCTTATGGGACTTAACGGCTAAGGTCATCAGTCCCTAAGCTTGCACACTACTTAACATAAATTATCCTAAGGACAAACACACGCACCCATGCCCGAGGGAGGACGCGAACCTCCGCCGGGACCAGCCACACAGTCCATGACTGCAGCGCCTTAGATCGCTCGGCTAATCCCGCGCGGCCCAAAAACTGTAGAAATAAACGTTTGTTCCAGTACGCTAACTACCCTAAAACAAATAAGCAAACAGTCTTTATCTAAGGTTACCCACATGATTGGTTCAAATGGCTCTGAGCACTTCTGAGGTCATCAGTCCCCTAGAACTTAGAACTACTTAAACCTAACTAACCTATGGACATCACACACATCCATTCCCGAGGCAGGATTCAAACCTGCGACCGTAGCGGTCGCGCGGTTCCAGACTGTAGCGCCTAGAACCGCTCAGCCACTCCGGCCGGCCCCACATTATTGTTTAAAGTTTGCGATCATGTGAAAGGAATTGAATATTGGCGCAGAGATGTGTTAATGGAGAAGCAATAGAGAGTATACTAACCAACGTTGTAACGGACACCGAAGATGAATATACAGCACATGACGACGACAGTGATCTGGAAACTGACATGGGTGATAAAATCGGAACGGATCCCAATGAAACAGATACAGCAGATGAAAAACTTGGTGTCCAGCCTGTGTGCAGTGGATCATTCACGTAATAACTCTTATCACCAAGGTTAGTTGAGGTTTCATTGCGTAACTGTAGCTGTACCGTCCTTCCTTCTCTCCGCAAACCCGATTACGTGCTGACTCAGGTTAAGCCAACCGAAGCGCCCTCTCTCCCAGGTGCAATAATACGGTGGTCTACCGACATGTCCCCTTTACACCGGAGTGGATGGAAACAACACAAGCGAACGCGTATTCGCAGTTCACCATTATTCACCACCATTCGTTAGTGTGAACAAGCGTTTACACTAGAGGGAACTGAACCAAACACGAATAACGAACATAGCTTATAAACGCAGCGTTCTTCGTTTTTAGCGCTAATAATCGGCACACAGTATACAACACTACGTAATTAGAACTACGATTCAGAACTTCGATCTTCAGAGAGAAATATTTTGTGTGGCGAGCGCAATGCTTTTACGAAATAATCAAAATGGTGCGCGAAAGGAATAATTTAAGTGTCTCTCTTTGTAAACGCAAAAAGTATGGACATATTGCACCTAACACTGGTTGCAACTCCATCTTTCGTGAACATTTGTCCAAAACTGTACACATTTGCCAGTTGATCCTCTTCGCTGACTTCTCATTACAATTGAGGAGAAAATTCAAAAGCAGAACATTCTTTGTTGACGACCAAGATACCCTGAAGGGTGACTAGCATTTACACTTTGGTTATTATCAACCGGATACGTATATGTTTGTGTTTGTTTCGCATTTCAATAGCTGCTGTACCTATCAGAAAGTTTCTGATGTCTGCAGTGACATATGCGAAGCACTTAGAGGATTTTATTGAAGTATGTATAAGGAAGATAATGCCAATAAAATATGTTTAATACAATGTGAAATATACATACCACCTGTCACATAGACTACATGATAAAATCTGTTATACAGTAGCTAGAGGGCAGACAGGGGTGATCACGATTAAACCTTTTTTATTTATTCTCAAATATCTCTGACATAACAGTGATGCGTCAGCCATCTAATTACAGCTACAGTGAACGTAAGTAACGAGAATGACCAATTCTTTCGTACATTTTAAATTTGAATCAGCATAACAGATACATCAAAGATGGAATTTCGGAAAGAATTGAAAATTGGGAACCATTTTATTATTGTGTATCGAACATAATTAGAAATTGGAAAATACCTGCCAAAGCAAAGATCATGATATAAAAGTCATATTATCAACCAATTCTGACCTATGGATCAGAATGCTGAACCTGGATAAAGAAAGATCTACGCAGAATACAAGCGACAGAGATGCGCTATCTACGAAGCATACTAGGAAAGACGAGGAGGGACAGGTTAAGGAGTGAGAAAGTACGAAACATCCTTCAGATCAACCCCCTAAAAGAAACTATAGAGAGAAATAGGCTTAAATCAAGGGTGGCCAAGAATTCGGCTCGTTGGCCACGTCCTGCCACGAGCCTCATAGCGCTGCAACTGACTGGCCCATTTCCCCCGCAGCCATGCCACACTTGAGCGTGAAGAGGGGGAAACTGCGAACGCGCCGCAATTAAATGGCAATGCAGTCACATTGCATACGACTTGGTTTTAAAATTCGTATTTCTCAACGACATAAATCCAATGTAAAACAAACTCCCGATATTATCTAATTATTTTTAGTACGCTGAAGACATAATTTTTATCTGGTAAAAACTGTCGACATACTGACAGACGTAGACAATTTCACAGATATTTGCACTCAAGCTACCAATTAATCGTGACTTATTTAATCTTAACCGAAAAAACGTCTTTCACATACTTGTTTTTATCGAAATACCGTAGCTCTTTTGCAACCTCATTAGAAAGATTTGGAAAATATACCTGAGGAAACAATGTATACGTCCTGGACGGTTTCTGCACATGCACAGGAACGCTTTGAGCTGAAACGGCAAACGGTCTCTGAAACAGCTCGATATCAGATGTAAAACTATAAAATTACCAAATATGCAGCAACCAGTCGCAAAATCATGTTTTATTAATTCACTTTTGCAAATCGATTTCAACTGATTAACAGCCATCATCGGTGCTACAAATACAAGAATAAAAATAATTAATGACAGTGACCAAATGAATAAATGTACAAAAGCAACGTAAACCAGTTAAATGTATATAGACGCATTAAACCATTTAAAATGAACATACAAATTTACCTTTCAACCAATATGTGCCCTGAGTAGTAATACTGTCTTAAGCAGAGCTCAAACATAAAGTGATACATCGAGAATTGACTATGACAACGAGAAACCATAAGGGGGCGCTGCAAAGCAAACCCGCCCTCTATGCGAAAAGATACAGCTAAAATAAAAATGAGAAGAAGGAGAAAGAGGTATGACATACAAAGTGAGGTAAAATATAATGATATAATACTAAAATATTTAAATGAAATGGATATATTGACAAAGATTTTGTCAACCCCATAGTACAGTTATATACGCCAAAAAGCAATTGTACAAATTAGTAAAAAGGAACAAACATAGATGAGAAGCACACCATCGAAAAAAAATTAAAATTTTTTTATATTTTTTTGAATTATTTATCATATTTTTATCCAAGAGCAAAAGTTCATCATAATACCAAAACGTAAAACGGTGTTGGCATACATCTAGCATACTGTTAATGACACTCAGGAAGATCGGAATTTTTTTCCGGCAGGTGGCGCCACATTGCTGAATGCTCATGTAATGTAAACTAAGTTGAGATAAGAAAATTACGGACACGAACGAACAAGGCCAAATGCGAAAAAAAGTGCTAGCGCACTTCATACATGGGAAAATTAAAACTGGCTCGATAGGATGTATTGAGAACTCGTAGGGGCTCTTATGGTGTGCCCGTATATCATGAGGCATAGTAGCGCCCCCATATGGTTTCCCGTTGTCATAGTCAATTCTCGATGTATCACTTTATGTTTGACCTCTACTTAAGACAGTATTACTTCTCAGTTCACATATTGGTTGAAAGGTAAATTTGTATGTTCATTTTAAATGGTTTAATGCGACTATATACATTTAATTGGTTTACATTGCTCTATGAATATTTATTCAGTTGGTCACTGTTATTAATTATTTTTATTCTTGTATTTGTAGCACCGATGATGGCTGTTAAGCAGTTGAAATCGATTTGCAAAAGTGAATAAATAAAACATGATTTTGCGACTGGTTGCTGCATATTTGGTAATTTTATGGTTTACGGTCGCTGCACGACTTGGGAACCACATGGAGCCCACCATTCAGATGTAAAACTGACAGTATCCTCAAAACGACGTCCGCAGCTCGTGGTCTAGTGGCTAGCCAGCACGGTAGTTCAAAACTGAGTTAATGGATCACCGATGAACATGAACGAGCGTCATGAGACGTCTGCCCCGAACAAATAGAACGAACAATTACGAACAAAATGAGAATAAAAAACAAGTGGCTAGCGTTGCTGCCTCTGCATCATGGGGTCCCGGGTTCGATTCCCGACCAGGTTGGAGATTTTCTCTGTCCGGGTACTGGATGTTTCTGTTGTCATCATCATCATCATCATCATCATCCATAACAGCAGCTGGACTGGATTGTGTAAAAACTGAAGTGTGAAAAATTGGGACTTTGTGCGGGCACTGATGGCAGCGCAGTTGAGCTCCCCACAAATCAAACGTCACGATCATCCTCAAAACGATTTGGAAACTACACTTGTAATTCTTTCAAGGGCACAATAATTCATCAAACCTTGCTTTTTATTTAATCCCAGTGAGGTTAGGGAACGGGACTGTTTTTGTCAGAATGTGTCCGTTCTACAAAGCGAATTTCTTTTTACGAGAGTAATCCCAAAAGTAGGATCTCCTATTTTCTTATAAGCACGTAGACCTGTTTATTTCTACAATGGTTTACATCAGTTTACAGCTTGAACATTTAGCTATTTTTCGATATAATCACCATTTCTGTCGATGCAGTTTTGTAGACGCTGTGGCAGTTTTGGTATGCCCATGTCATACCAGCTCGTCGCCATGCAGTTCAGAAAGTTATGAACCACTTCTTTCATCTCGTCGTCGGAGATGAATCACTTTCCGGCCAAATGGTCTTTTAACCTAGGGAACAGGTGATAGTCACGGGCTACAAGTCAGGGAAGCATCAACTCGTTGCCGCATGTGGTCCTCAGTCAGCATGCGTTCGCGCACACCCTCCGGTAGTTCAATGTTTCCGTTAAAATTCTGTGAGCGGTGCTTCGGGGAACCTCAGAAACAAACGTGCAGAGATCATCCAGGGTGATCCGCCGATCTTCACGGGTGCTTTGCTCAACCTTCAACACTGTCTCTTCAGAAATTGACGGTCTCCCGCTCCTTTGTTCGTCGTGAATTTCCGTCCGACCAGCTGCAAACACTCTACACCACTTACGAACATTTTTGACATCTATGTACGACTCACCATACACTTTCGTCAATTGGCGATGGATTTCAATCGGCGCAGTGCTCTTTGCGTTCAAAAACCGAATAACTGCGCGCAACTCGCACTTGGCGGTAACATCCAACGGGAGCTCCATTCTCAACGGCTGCCCAGCCAAGACTGACCGCCTCAGCGCGGCGTGCGCATGTTTACACACAGCGCGTGAAACACTCTTCATAACAGTGGGACCAACTGCCACACAAAGAGTCCCGTACCTAAAAAAAAAACAGGAGACCTTACTTTTGGGATTACCCTCGTAAATGCATCACCATTAAATCAGAAATAAGCTGTATCTCTCCTAGAAATGTCTTACTGTGGGCAGACCATTTAAAATGCGAGATCAGCAATCTACTCCAGATGTTCTAATTTCGTTTCTGCACTCCTTTTTCCTTCACAAATTCAACACAGTGAGTTTTAAATCGAATAATCGTTCCAGGCAAGCCCCTGAATTAACCAACGTACTTTGCAGTAATATATAATGCATCCATACCCGTTGTTCAGTTCCTGCCGGCCGGTATGGCCGTGCTGTTCTTGGCGCTTCAGTCTGGAACCGTGTGACCGCTACGGTCGCAGGTTCGAATCCTGCCTCGGGCATGGATGTGTGTGATGTCCTTGGGTTAGTTAGGTTTAAGTAGTTCTAAGTTCTAGGGGACTGATGACCACAGATGTTAAGTCCCATAGTGCTCAGAGCCATTTGAACCATTTTGTTCAGTTCCATCGCAAATTATCGCAACTAGCAGCGGAATAAAGAGTGAGGCTTCTGAAATTTTACTATTCGAGCCGCCAGTTTCTTCACGTGCTTCGTGCCTGCAAATTTAGCACAAAGTGCTTCTTGATGTATAGAGCAATGAATCCCGTCTGTCGATCGGTGTAATGTTTTGCTCGTTCACTGCCAATTAAATATTTCAATTCTTTCTGCATTTGTATTGTAACTTCGTTTCATAGCAAATTTTCAGTACCCGCCGATTATGCGAGTACATACGCAGAAGAGCCAAAGAATTTCGCATACCTGCCTAATATCACGTAAGGCTCCCACGAACACGCAAAAGTGCCGCAACACGACGTGGCACGCACTCTACTAATATGTGAAGTAGTGCTGGGGGAAACTGACACCATGAATCCGGCAGGGCTGCCCATAAATACGTTAGATTACGAGGGGTGGAGATCTCTTCTGAACAGCATGTTGCAGGGAACCCCAGATTTGCTCAATAATGTTCAAATCTGGAGAGTTTTGCGGACAGCGGAAGTGTTTAAACTCAGAAGAGTGTTCCTGGAGCCACTCTGTAGCAATTCTGAACGTACTGAGTGTCGCATTGTCCTGCTGGAATTGCCCAAGTCCGTCGGAATGCACAGTGGACATGAATGGATGTAGGTAATCAGATAGGATGCTTACGTACGTGTCACCTGTCAAAGTCGTATCTAGACATATCAGGAGTCCCATATCACTCCAACTGCACACGCCCCACACCATTACAGAGCCTCCACCAGCATGAGCAGTCCCCTGCTGAAATGCAGGGTCAATGGAATCATGAGGTTGTCTCCATACCCGTACACGTCCATCCGCTCGATACAACATGTTTCCAGTCAGCAACAGTCCAATGTCGGTGTTGATGTGCCTAGGCGAGGCGTAAAGCTTTGTGTCGTGCAGTCATCAAGGGTACACGAGTGGGCTTCGGCTCCGAAAGCCCATATCGATGATGTTTCGTTGAATGGTTCGCACGCTGACATGTGTTGATGGCCCAGCATTGAAATCTGCAACAATTTGCGGAAGGGTCGCTCTTCTGTAACGTTGAACGATTCTCTGCAGTCGTCGCTCGTCCGGTTCTTTCAAGATCTTTTTCCTGCCGCAGTGATGTCGGAGATTTGATGTTTTACCGGATTCCTCATATTCAGGGTACAGTCGAGAAAGGATCGTAAGGGAAAATCCCCTCTTCAGGCTATCTCGGAGATGCTATGTCCCACCCTCAAACTTCCTTAAATCTTGTTAACTTGCCGTTGTAGCAGCAGTAACCGATCTATCAACTGCGCCAGTCACTTGTTGTCTTATACAGGCGTTGCCGACTGCAGCGCCGTATTCTGCCTGTTTACATATCTCTGTATTTGAATACGCATGCCTATACGACTTTCTTTGGCGCTTCAGTGAAATATATACTGAGGATTCTAATCCTTCTTTTCTTTCATTCCCATTCATTGTTAAAAGGTTGTGACGATAGATCGCTAGGCTACCTCTTTTTGTGCAAACAGCCGCTAGACCTGTGAACATCTTCCATACCACAAACAAACAGCGAAGGGAAAACAGGGCTGACGCCATGATTCTGCCGAACTGCCCGTCCGCGCCCGCACACCCAGCACGCCCGATGTTTGACACGCCATGGCCGGTCATGGCTTACATTGTTTGACTACATTAAAAGAATGGAACAAGGAAGACGTCCAAGAAGAGCCCTAGACTGGACAAAATCTGGGCTTAGACCAATCGGAAGACCACGAACAATATAGAGACCTGGTGAACGATGATGTGAGCCGAAGAGGACTGGATTGGGAGGAGATGCTGATTAACAGGCTGTGGGACGAAAGAGAAGTTGGAAGAGGCTCTGTGAACGACCTGCATAAGCAGAAACGTCTCAGAAAGAAGAAGAAGACGATACATATTTGCATTCACTTACTTTCAAGGAAATTTATTATTTATTTCCCTTTTAATAGAAATGAATATAATTCCTGTGCTTATTCGTTTCATTCTTTCCTTTCCTGCGTGAGCCATTTATCGTCTTACTCTTTTCGCCAATAGGACCTTTGAGTGCTTCTGTATTTTTCTGCTAATCACATTTTTTTTTTCGTTCAACATTTCTGCTGTGGTTCTTTTGGATTCCAGAAGTCCGATTACATTCTCTTTTGATCACTTCATTACTCATTCAATTCATCTCAAGAACGACAAAAGTTAACAAGATAGCAGACGAAAGTCTTCTGTACTGCTAGCACCAAAGTGGAGAGAAAGAGAACTTCCTTTTTTGGTTCTCTTAAAAACCGACAAACAGCGAAACACGAGCGAACACAAGCGAATGCGAACCAATCACGACCGAATGCCGTTTGCTCGCGAGCGCCAAATGTTTACACCAGAGAGAATTTTCGTTCTCTGTTGCACGTTCAAGTACCTCTCGGATTGACTATCACAGAGACAAATGACATCAGCAGAGAGCTAACAGCTAGAATAGCAGTATTCAACGGATGCTGCTTTGCCGCAATACCCATGCTTAGGAGTTCGCTTCTGTCACGAAATCTAAAATCCTCATTTACAAAACACTAATAAGACCGGTTGTTATGTATTGTGCCGAGACGTGGACCGTGACTGCACATGAGGAAAGGAGGCTTAACATTTGAAAGAGAAAGGTTCTGACCCAAAATACGATGAAAAAGGTTGGCAGTAATAGACCAACTTTTTGAAGCAAATAAGAAGACTGAGGTGGGCAGGACACGTGGTCAGGATGGAGGAGGGCAGAACATGTAAGAAGATTTTTGATGGCATGGCTGGAGACAGAATACTGAAGGGACGTCCCAGAAAGACATGGGTGGACGGAACTGCAGAAGACAAGAAAAAGCTGGGTGACAGAGGAGGGAGACGGGCCGCGCGGGATTAGCCGAGCGGTCTCAGGCGCTGGACTGTGTGGCTGGTCCTGGCGGAGGTTCGAGTCCTCCCTCGGGCATGGGTGTGTGTGTGTTTGTCCTTAGGATAATTTAAGTAGTGTGTAGGCTTAGGGACTGATGACCTTATTAAGTCCCATAAGATTTCACACACATTTGAACATTTGATGGAAACGGAAAGCCATGGACAGGAGAGAATGGCAGGATATTTTAATGCAGGCCAAAGCCTTTCAGGGGCTGTGGAGCCGAGGAGTGAGTAAGTAAGTAAGTTGCACGTTAAATCGACCATCAAGGCCTACCAGTGAATTATTAAGTTTACAGTACAGCAGACTTCAACTAACATGTTATCCCGTAGAGTGTCGTTATTACGAAGCAACGTTACTAGAATAAGCATTTCAAATGACTGCTGAAAAGCGCTAACACTTACTGTTCTTTCCAGACGTATATAACTGTCACTGAATGGACGTGTGCAGTACAGCAATTCGATGACTACTGGAATTTCCCTCATTGGCTTGGAGCAATTGGTGGAAAACATAGACATATTGTGAAAACCACCTTATCCTGGATCACATTATTACAACTCTAAAGGCACGTTCAGTATCATGTTCCTGGTAGGTGTAAATGCTAATTATGAGTTTATTATGGTTGATATTGGGATAAATGGCTGCATATCTGAGGAAAGCTGCTTGATGAAAACCAACTGAACAAAAGAAGAAGCAGTCCTAAAGTATGCAACCAAATTCCCTTACGTTTTTGTCGATGTTGATGCCTCTGACATCAAATAAATCCTTGTTCTGGAGAGAAACTGAACGATTACCAGCAAATATTCAACTATTGTTATAGCAGAGTACGTCGTATTTCAGAAAAGGTATTTGCGGTTTTGGCCTCAAGTCTGGAGTTTTCCGTAGAACTTTCATAATTTCTCCATAAAAGTGCAAGAAACTTGTTCTGACTCCCTGTTATTTGCATAGCTGCCTGAGATCGAAATCATCATGTGAATTCATGACAAGAGGATCAGAGGACTGAAGCTTGAAGAGAGAGTGTCAAATTTACGGGGACATGGAGAAATGGGTATGCTGAGTTTTTGCCTTTGCAAAACATAAGCTTAACTTAAATAGACCAATTTAAAAAAAAGCCCGAGAAGCTTCCTGTGAATATTTCAATGGACCAAAGGCTCTTTCATGGCAGCAGGGGTTCATAAACCGCAATAGTAGAATGGCTATGGCGATTCCAGTCCACTGGTGAAGCGACTGCCGCCAGTCAGCGCTGCGGTCGCGGTCCAGGATGACAGTAATAAGAAATTAAAAAATGAAAGATGAGACTGGCGTGAAATTTAAAAAAATGCAAGTTGGCGGTGGCAGAAAATACGAAAAATATCCAGGACTGCGATGGTAGAAAATTTCATAAAAATCTAAGAGAGCAGAATTAGCCCAGTTGTGCTAACTTTAAAGTAGTGGGAAATTTTAAAAAACTCCAAGGTGACGGAATTAACTCAGTTACACTTTGCAAGGCTACTGACACTACAACTTACGAAGATGCCATGTTCAAAAGTCTCCAGACTACCTGAATAATTAGCAAAAATATGTAAAGACATCAACTTGTAGTATTGTCGCATAAAGAATACTAAAGAATACATAGCACACACACACACACACACACACACACACACACACACACACACACACACACACACACTGCTTATATCAATGTTCTATCCATATCCATATCATGAAGCAGCACTTGTCAATGAGTATTGTTTGTTTATTGTACCACACTTGTTGTAAGGCACACTGGATCTTTAGATTTCCACAGTTAGATTGTCTGTGATCAAAAAAGCACCCTCCCCCCCCACCACACACACACACATACTTGTACACATTATGTCTATGTCATGTGTCACAAAATAATTTCTATGTCTAAAATATCTGTCAAAATTGATGCCTAAAACATGTCTGTGGACTCTCAAATTAAGTACCCCAATCCTATTTCCCCATCTAAATTCTTCTATATTCGAAAAAAACATATGTGTCTAAAAATACCATGCTAAACAGCCAGTTGACACATCATTTTAGACTTAAATAAGGCTATGTACAGAAACGGCCACAACCTAGCCTATAACTATACAAACCACATACTGGCTAAAATATTAGGCTAAGCAGATAAGCAGTAATAGTTTAGAAAAATGGGCAGTCTGTATTAATGTTTTATAATTGTCAGCTTTTGGGAGAGTGCAATTAATGTGTAACTTGCACTTGACACCTAAAACGTGACTGCGGCCTCTCAAATTAAATGCCACAATACTATTTCCATATCTAAATTGTCTGTATTATTTATCAAAATATGTAAAGGTATTGGCATTTCGATCTTAGGCGCACTTGACACTATATTCCTGGTGGTACAAAGATCAGCTTTCAGCAATTGACCATCTTGAATGTTTCAGTAACGCTTGACCTCACCAAACACTGTTTTAGGGAGGAAGAAGATAATGTGTCATGGCCTAAATAAAAAAAATATAATCTGTGTTACTGACCGGCTGATGTAGCTCTTTTACTACATTTGATCTGGGGCCTACCATTGGTACCATGTTTACCTTAACCCACGTATTTTCGTAATATGCAATGCCCAGTTTATAATGATCCAAATACGAAATGTAAAACACAACATGGTCAAAGACAATTACACACAAGGTTCCACAAAGAGAGGAAAGTTCGATATCTTTACACTAAAATAAAATTATTTATCACGTACGCATAGATTTTGGACACAAAACATATACACATCACTTATCATAATACACAAGTAGAATTAAAGATCTCTGATTGTGAATGAAAATTCAGTCTTTGCACGAAAATAAAATTTTCTGTGTTCCTTAACAAAATACATGAAGATTTCGAGTACAAAACACATGTTGTACTAATTTTTCTATAACATTAAAGAAAGTACACATGATTAGCATCAGAGCAATGCTAATCTAAATCCTGCTGTTGCTACTTGCTGCTCATGTCGATGAGCTTAATTTGAATATTTTACCACACCGTTTAGAAACAAAATTGTTTATGAAAATTCGTATAAAATGCTCTATACACAGGCGCCCACAAGGGGGAGGGAGGGGGGAGGGGGCTAGAAGGGGCTATTGCATTCTCCTGGGATTGGAATACAGGGTATTTAGGTCATGAAAGAACCATCATATATTTCTAGTGCTGATTATCAGCGTCTCTACTGAATTACAGATTTAGTACTGTTGAGCCAGCTGGGAAGTGTGAATTGAGCACGCACTATACAGCGTATCCCACCTAACTCTGTCACTTCATATATTTCCGAAACGAACCAAAATATGAAAAATCCAGTGAACCAGGGGTGCACCTATATCAAAGGTTCACACAACAGGCAGAAATACACAATCAACAGATGTAAGCAAATATCACTTTCAACACAAAGTTACCTTTTTTTAAATGGCACATGTATGTTTTTCCTACGGGAATGAAAACTAGTGTTACAATTAGTGACGACAGACTTGTTTTCATTATTCTAAATCACATACCTTCTCAAATATGTAAGGGTTGCCTACACCAGGCTTCAGGACAGTGCAGACAACACGTATTACGGCATTACAGCAGGAATTGTGGCATCGTTTCCATTATTTAAAGTGTAAGCGTTCCAGGAGGTATAAGGCTTAGAGCAGTGAAACTAAGTCTGCCGTCACTAAATACACCTCCATTTTTCATTTCGGTGGAAAAAACATATGTGTGCCATTTGAAAAAAACTTAACTGTGTGCTGAACATGAAGTTTGTTTACTTGTAAGGATTATGCATGCCTGCCCATTGTGTGAGCACTTGACATAGGTGCGTTCCTGGTCAATTGCATTTTTCACATTTTCTTTGCATTCAGGAAATATACGAGGTGGCAAAGTTAGATGGGACACCAAATATATAAGAAGCAGTCAAACGAGAACGAGATAGGCAAAAGAAAAGTTGGTAAACTGTTCAGTATTTCGAAAGCAACCGCCATAAGAATTAATATATTTATCTCACTATGAGACAAGACGCCCAGTGCCTTCATGGAAAAATGTCTGCAGTTGCATACAGAACCATGATTGTACCCAGACATTCACCAAATCAATGGCCATGGAAGTCTTTCCTCACGCCTCCAAAAATTTGGAAATCGCATGGACAGAGATCAGAGCCATATGGAAGACGTGTAGGAGCTTCCAGAAAATCTTCTGCGATGTATTTGTAACAACCTTCATAACATGTGGGCCAGCCCATATCCTCCATGCGATTTCCATATGTTTGCAGTCCTGAAAAAAGACATTCGTGGCCGTTGATTCGCTTCGATCGAAGTGGTGCACGCAATCATGGTTTAACATTTATTATTACTGTTAAACACTGCATTCAGTCGGGAGAATCAATCGTGTGGACAATTTGTTCCTTTTACGAAAGATTGCGAATTCCAGTCGTGTACGAAGCCTTTTTGGACGATTTAACACAGACTCAGTGATTGCCAGCTCTCTTCGACACAGCTGAAACTTCCCCACTAATTACAGGGCTAACGTGATCATCAAAAAACTCATTCGTTCATTCACTCCAGAACAAAAAAGTCACAAACCTTATTTATAAAGGAAATTGTGTATTCAATCCATCTCCATTACATGTCCAGATCTCCGGTGATTCCACGTCTTAATTATTTTCCGTTTACAGTCTCTTTCTCTTCAAACAATCCGCTAGCGGCACAAATGTTAATTGGCTCGCTTTAGCGAGAAAAAAAGCAAAATATGTATCTCTCAGAAACACGTCAATCCCTCAACAGATACTCCAGAAGCTGTCCTAGTTGCCACTCTAACAACCATGGAGAATGCATATATGCATCTCTGTTATTTCAAAGAATAAACGCACTAGGAAATACTTTGGCGTCGTCGAGCTGTCGCCGCATATGTTACGAGAAAATCATATCAGATACTTTTCCAAAGTGAATGAATGTGGATGGTTTGATTGACAATGATTAATTGGTGCGTGGTAGAATGTATTTTCTGTGGGGACATTACAATGCCCCTCGCAGCGAGCGAAGTTTGTGAGCCTAATTTTGATTTACCGAACACACTTCGCGAGCTATCTATTAGTGTGGGTAACCCGGAAGTGATGAGTGTCAGTCCTCCGACTGAAAAAAATTAATTATGTTTAAGACAGACGAAGAAAAGAAACATTTAAAACAGAAGAAATGAAGAGACAGGTACCGCGGCTGTATTGCTTTTACGTGCATCAAGGTGTTATGTTTGCTGTGCACAACCAAGGAAGATGATCTTTCATGAAACTGTTATCAGGGTCTACCCATTCGGGAACTTTCTTAAGCAGGGAAACCTTGGAAAACCTCTTAAGCCTAGACCCCCAGCCTACGGTACATAGAAGATAGGAAAGCCTACAGAAGAGAAAAAATAATTTTGAAATTGATCTCTTAATGAAAGATAGGTATCGATTTATATAACGATGTGGAGAAGAGTGATTTGTGCCTCTAGCTAAAAATAAAATTTTACAATAAATAAATCGAGTTTTTTTTTTTTACAATCTTGTTCCCAGGACAATATCTTGCGGTGCTGAAACTCCCCCGGATCTTGCATGTCCCCGACGTCCACATTTGTAGTCGGTCTTCTACGCGGCCCACAATGGGAAGACTAGAAGGGACAGGGATACCAGATTTCACATGCAACATTCATTCCAAAAGAATTAGCAATGACCGAAAGGGAAACTCTTTCTGTAAAAGAACTGGTTAGGTTGCACTGTCCAAGATTCTCCTTTTTTAAAACAAAATCCCTATGGCTTCATGCATCCTTTTTTCTTACGATGTATTGCAAGGAATTAAGCCATTGACTTAAAGTTTCCATTTATCCATTGACTAATGCTGTTGCCGAAAACATCATAATATTTACTCTAGTTTGAATTTTCTTTTGGACTTCGCATCACCACTTGTGGTTGTAAGTCCAAAAATTCTGACACATTTTCTGTCAATGATTTATTCTTCGTAATTTAAAGGATTCATGCAACTAGCAGTAGATTTTGGATTCAAATCATCGAATAATGGAAAGTGTGGTTCATTTTATACAAAGACATAATCCATCATTTCCTTGAAAAGTCATATCATTTATCAATACTCATAAATTTTTTATCCTAAATACATATATTTCTCCGCTTGATTGCTGTAATGTAAAAGTTATTAGTAGTGAGGAATGTGGATTCACTTCTTTCATTTATCCTCTGATTCATCTGGCATTCATACTTGCACATATATGGAAATGGATTTTCAAACAAAATTCCAAAGTGAATAAGACCCATTAAATAACTACTAATTCTATGAATCTTAGTTTCTTTTGACATTCAACAATAAATCAAGAACTCTTAACGTCTAATTATGACACTTTTTTAGAGTTCAACATCAATCAGTTTCCCCTCGCGTTTGACGCGAGTCCCTTACAAAGCATATCTGTGTCGTCTATATCGATTCTAACTCTTGTGCCGACGTCAATTGTTTTGCGCGGGAAATTATCTTTGCGGCGTTAACCGTCACTCGTGATTCACTGCCTAAACGCATCACTTCACACGTTTACACATCTAAGCGTGCACTTGAAATTATATATGAACATTCACTGGGAACCTCTTTTGATTATGCAGCGTCATTTTCGGGAAACATTTCTTTCTTCTTGAAGGTCATTCAGATCCTTTATAAATCTTGATGACATTAGCAATGCTAAAGTTCCATGTTTGCCCAAACACAGGGGAAGCCTATCTCCACTATCTTCTTTACAGCACTCGATAGTAATAGTTAGTCACTATTTCTACAATCTGTGTCACTGATTAATTATTTCAGTTTAAAGTTTTCTAACACTAAACACACAGAGTTTATTGTTGTGTTTTTACGAGCATTCATCTCTGTCACTCGCAACACCATTCCTCCCCATCTTCTAGTCTTCATTACATTTTTTCAAGTCGTTATGGGAAAATAACCCTTTAATTTTGTTAGATCCCGGGTATGTCTTTTGACTAGTACCTTCTCTCCGACGTGGTACGCCTGTACCCTCTTGATTAATTTGACATATTGTTGTTTTCTCTGATCAGCCTTTTGCGTCATATTTATGATGGTTTGTCTTATTTTTTCTTCCCAAGGCATCTCAGTTTCCTGAGTTTTGGGCATATGTTCAGTCCAGAAGTTTTCTTCTTTTGCCTCGAACATCAATTCATGAGGAGTATATCCAGTGGAGGAGTGGGGCATGTTGTATATCTGATCAATATTTCCTTTTGAACTTGAGCCTTTAACCTCCAGGGAACAAAATAGAAAGTTCTACAATACGTTTCGTGCGGATTAACGTAGAGATGGCATATGTATCCCTTAATAACTCCTGGCCTTTCATCAAAGACGTTTTCATACGTTAATAATAATTCATTGAGCTGCTTCTTCTGATTTTCGATAATGCAGTCGGATTCATTTAACTTTTCAAACACTAATTGACCGAAATCTTCTTTGACTTGGAACTCATTAATTACGTGCTCTTTAGCATTTTGGGCCGTCCTGATTACTTGCACACTGATCCCACAATTATATTTTCTCGTAAGGCTTGTTTATTAACGTTCAACCAAATTTTTCCTGTTTTAAAATCTATTCTGCATCCGTATTGACGTAGGCTGTCGACTCCGATAATGCAATCTACCACCAAATTTTTCACAACAAGGAAAGTGCTTAATATTGCTACATTTCCGAATTCCACACCAAGTAGTGACTGCACCTTTACATTAGCCGATCGAGCCCCAACGGCGCCTATTGTTCTGCAATCTTGAACTGGAAATACTGGTACTCGTCTTATATTTCTGATCCTGTTGAATAGTGCCTCCGAAATAACATTTGTGGTTGCAGCTGTGTCTAAAACCGCCACAATGGGTATGGTCTCCATAATGACTTGCACTTCGGCTACTGCCACCTGTTCCTTATCCTCATCTTGTGGTTCTAAGTCCTCGGTCAGTTCATCTGCCAGTAATCGTCCATCATTATACGTTAGCATGGATACACATATCCTGTTGCCCCTCAACCAATTGTTGACCGCTCCTCCGGGGCACGAGTGGGTCCTTACAAGTTTGTTGGATTTTGATTTGTCTGCTGGTTGACATCATCCGTCACTTCGGTAATTACCGGTTGATTCGTAGATGACCGTCCCCACTGATGTTGGCTATTTGAATTCATTCCCCCCGGTTGATTCCACTTTCTATTATTGTTATTATTCCAGGCTTGGGGTCTGAAATTTCTTTCGTTCCTCCACACGGGATTGTATCTTTTCCCGTTCCTGTTGTTCCTTGAATAGCCCCTCGCAAGACCATTGCCGGGATTACTATTGAGATTTTGAGGGGTTTCTCCATTATTTAACGATCTCTGTTCATTCCCTTTAAGTGTCGATTGATCCCCATTGGTATAACACGTACTTCTACCTTGCCTACCGTTTGGCGGAGGTTCTATCTCCCTA
Organism: Schistocerca piceifrons; assembly: GCF_021461385.2. Classification (NCBI taxonomy): domain Eukaryota; kingdom Metazoa; phylum Arthropoda; class Insecta; order Orthoptera; family Acrididae; genus Schistocerca; species Schistocerca piceifrons. The sequence continues at coordinate 415,651,921 of NC_060149.1, read as the reverse complement.
TATTGGAATCTGTTATTACGGGCTTTCTGGTTGTTCTCTTCGATAATATCTATATGGTCTAACGTCGTGAGGAACGACTCCAAGTCTTTGTCGTTGCCGTAAATCAATTGATTCCGGATGCTAGTTGGTAGTCTAGCCTTAAGTATGTTTATTATGTCTGGCAAGGGCATAGGTCTGTCCCAGTATCTCGTTTTATTTACATATTTTTCGAAATACTTTCTAAGGGTTCCTTTCGAAAAGGAGAAAGGCTCTGGATAGAGCACCTCCTGCCTTAGGCGTTCCTGTACCCCTCCTGACCAGAACTTAGCTAAAAACGCCTTCTCAAAATCGTCATATGTCGAGCAAACAGAAGTCATGTCCGAGGCCCAGATCGCCCCCGAACCTTGTATATATCCTGTAACAAAACTGATCTTCTGCCACTCCGACCAATTTCTGGGTAGCACTCCTCTGAAACTTCGAATAAAAACAATTGGATGGGCCCCCCTTTTGCCAGGGTTAAAAATCTGGAATTGCCGATGCTTTATCAGTTTTTCTTCGGCATTGCAAAGGCTTTCGTAATCTCCGTTAGATAAGAATTCATGCGAACAACCAGCTTGTGGCAATTTAATGTTTGAATTACTTACACAAGTCGGTATTGTGTGCGAATGGGCGGTAACTGGCTCTATAGTCGCTGCCAACTTCTGCTGCTGCCCTGTATTCATTTGTTCTGAGCTTTGTTGTGAAGCGCGCATCGACTCTTCTATCGTTTGTTTCCAATGCTCCAAATCAGCACCTAACTGCTGTCGCATCTCCTCAAGTCCTTTCGCAAACAAATTGTCTTCCTGTTTGCCAGTTAAACTCTGGAATGCTGCCTTAACATTTTGCTCAACGTTTTCACACATTAGCCTTTTGTTTTCTAATGTGATTTCGGATAATTTACCCGTTAATACGTTAATTTGGTGGTCTATAACGTGTTGACGCTCTGTCAGATGTTCAACGCTTTCCTTTAGGTTAGCCTGTGTACGTGCCAATTCAGGAAGTTGCGCAATTGCACATGACATGGCGTCTTACTTTTGTACTAATTGCGGAACCATTTCCACTTGTTCCCGTACGGTATCTATCTTAATAGCCACATACTCCTTCATTTCGACACGTACGCGGTGAGTAGATTCCTCACATTGTGCTTTCACCAGTTCTATTCGTGCAGTTAATTTTCGTTTCGTCTCTTCGGCCTGATCTTTGAGTTCCTTGGTCTTCGCCTCTATCCGCTGCTCTAATTCGGAAAAACTGTCTTGTAACTGCTGCTTAATCTGTCTGGACTAATTTCATTTCTTCTTGAGTTTGAGTGACTGTCACTAATTGTGCTTTAATATCGGTTTTCAGATTTTCCTGCCCTTCAGTAACTGAGGCTAATTTCGCGTTAATGTCGGTTTTCAGATTTTCCTGCCCTTCAGTAACTGAGGCTAATTTCGTATTCAAATCATTTTGCCCTTCAGTAACTGAGGCTAATTTCGTATTCAAATCATTTTGCCCTTCAGTAACTGAGGCTAATTTCCTATTCAAATTATTTTGCCCTTCAGTAACTGAGGCTAATTTCGCGTTAATGTCGGTTTTCAAAGTATTCATGCTCTTGGTTATCATCTGCATCTGTCTCATGATAATTACCAATGGATCTAATCCATGCTGCGTACTTGCTGTTACACCTCCAGCCGTGTCTACAGGGCTTTCTATTGCGCTATCTGTAGCCATCGGTCCTACAACACTTCTTACTGCATCATTATTATCAGTGCTAACAGCTGAAGGCTGTTGCGTGCTGCTATGCTCTGCTTGACTCATCCTAAACATTGCCCTAGTTAAAACCATATAAATGTTCTACTGTCACTATATATAACTCCCTTCTGCTGTCACTATATGTAACTCCATTCACACAAGAGTACTTCTGTGTCCACTTTCTTAATGTACATATACAGATAAATGCAACTGGGACAGGTCAATCAAAACACATCTAACATGAACACAATTAATCAATGTTCGAATATCAAATAACACTAAACAGAAAAGCGTATATTTCAACTATACTAGCAAGCTTTGATAATAAAAATATAGATCTGGCCTTTTCTCTGCGCCCAGCGTGCTGTCTTTTGGCTTTATTTGTAGATCCAATTATATCACCTGCGAGTCTTTTCTCTCTTTTCCAAACGACAGTTAGGTTAGCTCGTCGTAGTTGACATGAAACAGAGAACAAAATTATTTTAGCAACGTCCAAAAACGTGTCCTGTCACGGTCGCCATTTTAACACTTATTATTACTGTTAAACACTGCATTCAGTCGGGAGAATCAATCGTGTGGACAATTTGTTCCTTTTACGAAAGATTGCGAATTCCAGTCGTGTACGAAGCCTTTTTGGACGATTTAACACAGACTCAGTGATTGCCAGCTCTCTTCGACACAGCTGAAACTTCCCCACTAATTACAGGGCTAACGTGATCATCAAAAAACTCATTCGTTCATTCACTCCAGAACAAAAAAGTCACAAACCTTATTTATAAAGGAAATTGTGTATTCAATCCATCTCCATTACATGTCCAGATCTCCGGTGATTCCACGTCTTAATTATTTTCCGTTTACAGTCTCTTTCTCTTCAAACAATCCGCTAGCGGCACAAATGTTAATTGGCTCGCTTTAGCGAGAAAAAAAGCAAAATATGTATCTCTCAGAAACACGTCAATCCCTCAACAGATACTCCAGAAGCTGTCCTAGTTGCCACTCTAACAACCATGGAGAATGCATATATGCATCTCTGTTATTTCAAAGAATAAACGCACTAGGAAATACTTTGGCGTCGTCGAGCTGTCGCCGCATATGTTACGAGAAAATCAGATCAGATACTTTTCCAAAGTGAATGAATGTGGATGGTTTGATTTACAATGATTAATTGGTGCGTGGTAGAGGGTATTTTCTGTGGGGACATTACAATGGTTCCGTCGGCAATAACAAACATTTCCCCATGAAGGCAATGACTATCTTGTCTCATAGTGGAATAAGTGTATTAATAGTTTCGGAGGTTACATTTAAGTAATGAACAAGTTACTTACATTTGATGCAACTGTCTCATTTCCACTTGACTGGCCCTTATATCTTGGACTGTTCTGGTTGACACGCTGTTCACAGGAAATTCCATCTACAGCTACATTTCCATACACACTCTGCAAGCTGCAGTACGGTTCCTAGCGCGGGATACGCTGTACCACCACTAGTCTTTTCCTTTCCTGTTCCACTCGCAAATAGAGCGAGAGAAAAATGACTATCTATATGCTTCTGTACGAGCCCTGATTTCTATAATGCTGGTTTTCTAAATTTTCTCAATAGTGTTCCTCTAAAAGAACGCCGCCTTCCCACCAGGGATTCCCATTCGAGTTCCCAAAGCATTTACAAAATACTTGCGCTTTATTTTAACCTACTGCTAACAGATCTAGCTGCCCGCCTTTGAATTGCTTCGATGTCTTCCTTCAGGCCGACCTGTTGTGGATGCATTATTTTGATTCTATCGATTCCTGGATGCATTAGCGATTTCGGCACTGTTCGCAGCCATTGGAGTTCGACACTATACGAAACCGTACCCAAACCCTGTCCTATATCGTTTGTCTGTTATTTCCTGATACAGCTCTTACCGAAATACAGGTTGCCTTGTACTTGGATTCAGAACCCAATTCCCAGAAGAATACAATCATGGTTGCTGTATACGCAGCCTTGTCTGCGGCTATCGAACGTGCAGGTGTAGTCGTCTGCATGTTGTGGTTCACGTCAGCACCAACGACCCCTGTCGCATGGGTTCTGAAGCCACCCTCAGTTCTCACGGGCGGCTGGCGGAGCTACGGAAGCCTATTAGACTCGCGAACAGGGTGCAAGCAGATCTCGTAATTTTCAGCATTGCTCCCAATGTTGATCGGGGTGCTTTGGTTTGTAGCTGAGTGGTGGGGCTCAACCTGAGGCTTCGTCGACTCTGCGGTGGTCTTGGCTGCAGATTTGTAGACCTACGTTATCGGTTGGGTATATGCAGGACGTTGATAGGTTTGGGGTGCACTAAACAATGGAAGCAGCTACTCGAGTAGCAGAGTGCTTGTGGAACGAACACGAGGGTGTTTTAGGCTAGGCGGTAGTTTGAGGAACTCTGATGATGCCGGTCGATATGCAGCAAAGGAAGTCAAACAGCGTTCAGAATAAAGACTGTGGTCGCGTATAACATATGTAGGTAAAACCAAGTTAATTGTTGGATGTTCTTACCGGCCACCCATTCCGCTGTGACAGTTCTAGAGTCATTCAAAGAAAGTCCACTCTCAGTAGCGCGCAAGTACACAGATCATGCAATTCTAGTTGGAGGCGACTTTGATCTACCTAGTGAAGACTGGGATGTCTATGAATTCGTTGTGGTGTCTGCAGACAGACAGTCATGCGAAATACTTTTGAACACGTTTTCTGAAAAACTGTCTTGAGCAGCTAGCTCAGCAGTCCACACGCAATGGAAATATCTTAGACTTTTAGCTACAAATAGGTGGGACATTAGCGACAATGTCAGTATAGAAATGGTGGTTAGCGGTCATGTTGTCATCATAGAAGCTATGATTAAGAAAGATAATGAATCAGTGAAGAAAACTAGGAGACTGTGCTAGATAGAGCATATAAGCAGTTATTAGCATCTAACTTAGACAATGAATTGATATCAGTTAGTTCTAGTAAGATGAATGCAGAGGAATTATGGGCAATGTTTAAGCAGCTTGTAAGTCGTGACCTGGAGAGTTATGTGCCTAGTAAGTGGAGAAACGATGGTAATGACCCACCATGGTTCAATGATGAAATTCGGAGAATTCTGAGGAAGCAGAGGCTGTTGCACTGCCGGTTCAAAAGGGAACCCACAAATAACGACAAACAAAGGTTAGTCGAGGATTGTGCGTCTACGCGCGAAGCATACAACAACCACCGTCATATCTTAGCAAAAGATCTGGGAGAGAATCCGAGAAAATTCTGGTCTCATGTAAAATCGCTAAGTGGATCTAAGTATTCCATTAAGTCCCTTGTGGCCAGGCTGGGGTGGTAGTTGAAGATAGCAAAACGAAAGCCGAAGTTTTAAATTTCACGTTCAAGAAATCGTTCACACTGGAGAATCGCACAAACATACTGTCATTTGACCATTGGACAGACTCCCGTACGGACGACATAGTAATAAACATTCCTGGAGTAGAAATACAGCTAAAAGATTTGAAAGCAAATAAATCACCAGGTCCGGATGGAATCCCAATCCGGTTATACAAAGTGTACTCTACGGCATTGGCTCCTTACCTAGCCTACATTTATCGTGAATCTGTCGCCCGCCACAGAGTCTCTAGCGACTGATAAAAAGTGCAGGTGACTCTAGTACATACAAGGTAAAATATCGGACCCTCAAAATTACAGTCCAATACCCCTAACTTCGGTTTGCCGCGGAATCCTTGAACGTATTCTAAGTTCGAATGGAAGAAACATTCTTCAGACTGAATAGCTTATACCCACGAATCATCATGGGTTTAGAAAACATCGCTCGCGTGAAACTCAGTTTGCTCTTTTCTCACATGATATACTGCAAACAGTGGACGAAGAGGAACAGGTAGATTCCATATTTCTAGATTTCCGGAAAGCAGTTGACACGGTGCCCCATTGCAGGCTGTTAATGAAGGTGCGAACATATGGAATAAGTTCACAAATACGTGAAAGGCTCGAAGACTTCTTTCAAATAATGAAACCCAGTATGTTGTCCTCGACGGCGAGTGTTCATCAGTGACAAGGGTATCGTCAGGAGAGCCCCGGGAAGTGTGATAGGACAGCTCTTGTTCTCTGTATACGTAAATTATTTGACGGAGAGGGTGGATCTGCGCTTGTTTGATAATAATGCTGTGGTGTACGGCAAAGTGTCAAAGTTGAGTGACTGTAGGAAGATACAACACGACTTAGACAAAATTTCGGGTTTGTGTGATGAATGGCAGATAGCTCTAAATCTGGAAAAATGTAAGTTATTGTGCATGAGTAGGAAGATTAAATCTGTAATGTTCGAATACAGCATTAATAGTGTCCTGCTTGACACCTCAAGTCATTTAAATACCTGAGCATAATGTTGCAAAACGATATGAATTGGAACGAGCATGTGAGAATTGTGATAGTGAAGGCGAACAGTCGACTTCGGTTTATTTGGAGAATTTTAAGAATGAGTGGTTCACCTCTACAGGAGACCGCAAATAGGACGCTGGTGCGACCTATTCTTGAGTACTGCTCGAGTGTTTGCGTTCCTACCAGGTCGGATTGAAGGAACACATCGAAGCAATTCAGAGGAGTGCAGTTAGATTTGTTACCGATCGGTTGGAACAACACATAAGTGTTATGGATATGCTTTGGGAACTCAAATGAGAAGGCGATGTTCTTTTCGAATATTTAGAAAATTTAGAGAATCGGTATATGAAGCTGACTGCCAAACGGTTCCACTGCCGCCAACATACATTGTGCATAAGACTACGAAGATAAGATAAATTAGGGATCATACAGAGGCATATAAATAATCGTTTTCCTCCCGCTCTATTTGCGAGTGGAACAGGAAAGAAAACGACTAGTAGTGGTACAGGGTACCCTCCGTGACGCACCGTATGGTGGCCTGTGGAGTACCTATGTAGATGAAGATGTTGATGTAGATACGTGCTCGCCATCCATCACCTATTTTTCGTAAATATGAGCCTTCCCTTTTCTGCACAACGGAATCACAACAGTAGTCTACTGTTTCCTGCGGACGAAAAAGACTTGTGATGGCTTGTTGAATACACATTGATCTTCACACGGCACAGCTGCTATCTTGCACTTTGAAGAAGACAAACATGCTACACTGCAGGTATGTACATTTATAATTGTGAGCTAAATATATTAGGCGAAGAAAGAGGACTAAAGTGTGAAATTCAAGGTAGAAAAAATGTCGTCTCCAGAGACTGGGAACTACTCATATTCATTGTGCCAAAATCAGTCACAGAGTTATGAATTCAGCTGTCGAGCTGGCCTGACGGCACAGTAATGGTGATTAAATCAAGGGACGAGGACTGTCTTAGTTTGTGACACGTTATTTCTACCAGCGGCTTTGAGGATGATTTTAGAACATTTCCCACATTCATCCCATCGAATGGATGGGTTGCTTTTTTAAACCAACCCAAAAAAATGTAGTTCTCAAATCACATTTTTTCGAGTTTATAGTTATTCCAATCAAAATTAAAAATAGAATGCATGGAAGTAGTACAATAAAAACAATAACGTGGAAAGATGTGAAGTTTCATAAGCAAACCGAGTTGTAGATGTCATCGAAGTTGAGTAGGTGTTTTTTAAAGTTTATTCTCGGTTTCTCCTCTTCGTGGAATATTAAAGTGCAATTTTTTGTTGATATCCAACAGGATTTTCTCGATCGATTTGAATTTTTATATTTCAAAGTTTTAATTTCAGTGTGAGCCTAACGCTGTTGGAAGTAATAAATATTTTATGAATAATTTTAGGTATATTATTTCGTAACTCATCGGTTATTCTGGATGTAGTCATATGATGACTGCTGGGTAAAAAGGATAATATTCATATTAATAGTATCAAAAGATTTCACATCAAAATATTGCAAACAGTATTGAAGTGCGCACACTGTTCAGGTATCAAAGTTATCTACCTTAAATCTACAAATGAATAGTTATCAGTTGTTTGAGGTAGTATCTATTCTAGCTTTTCCGTAATTTTTGTCAAAATTAGCACTTGAGGCGTACCACATTTTCACATTCACTAAATCAGTTACATCAAAAATGACAATTTTAAAATTTTTCCCTCTTATAAAAATTTCTGCAGAAGTCCTTTCTGTGCCATTACAAAATAACAGTACCGCTAATCTAATTTACAGCATAAAGTGAACTTACTTATCTTTATACGGAATATACAATGTCACTTCCAAACCTAAATTTTCTGTGTTATTGTCAGAAAGTCATTTTAATTCACCTAAAGCCGATATCAACGTCAGTCATACTTTGTAGTGATCCCCACGTCAATGTAAATATTTAATCTTGCTGTACAAAATGTTTGCCATCTTCTGCTGAAAATGTTAACTTATGTATTGTACAGTGAAGACTATATGATAATTTACCCTATACATCGCCATTTTACATCAAATTTGTAACATAGTACCCCATACATCACCATTGTTCCACAAAACTGTGACAAATTGACCCATAAATCGCTATGTTATAACAAAATTGTAACAAATTATTCTATATATCATTCTGTTAGAGCGAGGTTGAAACAAAATGCTTCCACACTTTCGTGCTGTGGCCATCTCAAGTTCATTCCATCAGCAAGGCGGACTCTTACCCAGGGGGCAATGGGTCATATCCTGTACACAAAACTATCTTCCATCATCACTATGTGGATGCTGCTGTACCACATGCCAATGGACACTGGGACAGAGACATCCACCTCAGAGCTGGCACCTATAACAAAATTCCTTGCTAACAACGAGATCGCGTGCCGCACACTAAGCACTGGTATCAGCAAAGCTGGGCAAAGACTGTCATCTCACAGGCCTTCATTATGTGCAATGGGAGGTGTAGTCACTACCCCATACAGTCGAAGCACATATGTATGAGTAAAATGAAGTGTTAAATTTGACAGCCAAGTCTCTCTGGACCATCACAGGCCTTCAATCCCTCATCAGCCCTCTTCCATCTGCCATCCTGAACCACAACTATCCATCTAGCCTTGGCGTGAATTAGTCGTTCGATGCCACCTGAATAACAAATCCCTCAGGCACGTTTCAACCCTTCTGAAGCTGCCCTAGTCGACTGTTGGTGCTGTGACTCGTTATTTACTTGCTTTTTACTTACTATACCCGCACACAGACTCTCACCACGAATTCAAATCTTGTTCCACATTACTCCCATCTCAATTGGAATGCTTAAAGGGAATAAATAGGAACCTAAATCAGAAGCTATATATGTATCCATTCACATCCCAACCAAACCTCCAGACCTTAATGCTCCCAAATCCTTCCATGGGGTCTACTGTTTCTCCACGAGTGCCACTGATTGTACCACTCCTTTCTGTAGACTCGTGGTCATGACGCAACCTTATGCCATTGACAAATATAGGGGTGTATAAGAAAGCTGCTAATTGTAAAAAACATAGTCCTCAAAAGAACCAACATCTCTTTCCCATCTCTTGATCTAAGTTTCCAGTGCTTAGACCACATACCACAAACATAACGTAATGTATCAGGCACAGCACAAGATCTCAAGCAAATGCACCTCAGGAAAACACTGCTCCTCCTCATAAATTTCTTAGACATCCTTGCCAATCTCTGCAATGTAATCCTTCAAAAAGGCTATTATTCTGAGCTGTGGGAAACTTTCCTTATTCTCATTTTTCTGAAACTCAAAAAACCTGCCAATGAAACATGCTGCAACTGTCTCATCACCTTGGAGATGTTTGAATCCATCCTTTCTCAATGCATATGTTAACACCGAAACCAGCACCTACTCCTTCATGTTAAACGGTGTGTATACTATCCTGTTTAAACCCTGACAACCTTAGCTATCTTCTGTCTCATCAACCCACGTTTTGGCATTCTGGTCTCCTTTTCACACTCCATTGCAATAAACTATGTCCACCTTATTGCATCCTTTCCATCGAAACGTCCAACCTATATTACTATAAACAGCACCAATTCCCATATTCCCATATCTTCCATCCCAATGCATATGGGCCCCAAAGCTACACCCTTTCTCAATTCTTGTATACCTAAGCCCCATTCACCTGCCCAGTTCCTCCAGTAAGCTAATGGCACCACTTGCCAAGCTCAATGCCCAACCCCCCAGAAATTCCAACCATCACTTCAGTACCACCTAAGTCAGTTTACCACTTAGTGCCACCAGTACTTCCTTAGAATTAATCTTTCCAAGACTCAGGTAGTGATTATAGGACGAACCACCCGCAGGTTCTGCCACCATGATCTATACCTTACTATATACAACTGACATATCCAACTGACTAACACAATAAAATATCTTGGCCTAATAATCAACTATAAACTAATACAGAAACCACACCTACTAGCCATACAACAGAAAGCTCACAATATAATAAAACCACAAACTATACAATGTGGGGATTTCATCCCTCCAACATACACCACACCTACAGTACCTTAACAGATTTATATGCCAATGTCACCTGGAGTACTGTTCCTCCAAAATTCTACCATTCCCTTCTAATCCTCAAACGCCATGCACGCCATCTCGTCTTCCGTATGTATCTCGGATCCTGTATGAAGTTATTAATTCCCTCTTTCTCCTCTCCTACTTTGGAAACCTTCGAATTTCTTTAGTGACTCGTGGGTGTTATGTCAGATGCTGTTGTATAAACTCCAGAATATTTGCACGAGACAACTGCCCATCTTCTTCAGATGCTGCTGACACATAGTTGTTGTGCTGGCCAATTTCTGCACTGCCTTGCTAGAAAAATGCAAGCACCAAGTAACGGGGCTATAAAATCATCATCATCCAGAGACCCTCTGCCAGAGCAACTGACCGCGATCTCTCCATGTGTGGCATGGGCAAGCATGGCTGCAAGCTGCGGACCCCAGCATACAAACCTAGGCAGGGTGTTGGTGCCCAGCTTAACTGTCCTGGCTTCAATTTTCCATCTGTGTTAACTTGTTGAATTTGTTTGTCTCCAGCTGATGATGCCAATTTGCAATCCCATGCCTCTATTAATTAAGTCATCAGTTTAAGTATTTCAACTGCTCCTTTTATGATGGGATATCCTAAGACTAGGTCCATACATTTATCTTTAATGAAACATTCCTCCAACCCCACCACCAATCAAAACCTGTCCCTATATCGTCCATAACACAGATAGCCCCCTTCCACTGGCCAGAGATGGAGCTGCAATTGGCCACAACAGGAACACCCCTGTTTAGCTACGAATTTCATACAGTACTCTCACTGAACACCTTATCTTTACCCTCTTTTTTCCAAACCCTAAACATTACCCATGCCACCATCCACATCCAACCTAATCACCACATCCCCAATGACTTCCTCACCCACACAGATCGCACCTTCTCCACCTATATTATTGTTGCAGACCTCAACATCGATAGTCGATCCCCAGGAGGACCCCAGTGGTGGCAACGGTTTACTAGCTCCCTGCAAGGTGGCATTGTTCCCATCCCACAGCAAACCCATCCTGAAAGCAACACCACCCTCGATGTCACCCTAATGCCTTCCAACTTTTTTGGACGTCTCACTGCAGAAGTCCTTGATCTGATTGGAAGTGACCATCTACCTGTACTCCTCACCATCTCCTACACCCATCCTCATTGCAATGCACCCCATCCCAATCTCTATCCGCCACATGGGGTAGCTGTGTGGTCTGACGCATCTTGTCGCAGTTCACATGGCTCCCCCTGTTGAAGGCTCGACTCCTCCCTCGGGCATGGGTGTGTGTGTGTTGTCCTTAGTGTAAGTTAAGTTAGATTAAGTAGTGTGTAAGTCTAAGGACCAATGACCTTAACAGTTTGGTCCTATAGTCCTTACCACAAATTTCTAATTTCCAATCTCCATCCAACAGTTACCCAAGACTAATTCTGCACCACCTGGAATGCCTGCTGGGAATCCATTGACACACAGATTGGAAGCCACCCCTTGCCTTTCCAGCAATCTGATGATAGCCGGCAGGTGTGGCCAAGCGGTTCTAGGCGCTTCAGTCTGGAACCGCGCGACCGCTACGGTCGCAGGTTGTGTGTGGTGTCCTTAGGTTAGTTGGGATTGAGTAGTTCTAAGTTCTACAGGACTGATGACCTCAGATGTTAAGTCCCATAGTGTTCAGAGCCATTTGAACCATTTGATGATATCCCTCAGGCCACATCCTTCCTGCAGCAGACCTTGTCAGGCGCTGTATCCACCCACATTCCTATCAAGACCACATATCCTCACCCCCCCCCCCCCCCATCCTTCCCCCACAAGCCCTACTACTCCTCTGAGAATCTCATTTCATTTATCACTACTTCTTGCAGACTTTTGACTGGGATACAGTCACACACCACCAGCAAATACAGAGACATATCAGAATTTATTAAATGCAAAAAAAAAAAAAATAAAAACGCTGGGACTAGCGCCAGACATGTAACAAACTAAACACTACACTCCCATTAACCCTTCCTAGTATGGGAAAGCATTCCATCAACCCATTGACAACGACACCATACTTTACTACCTGCTTCTCTGTGATAACCATCCCTTACCTGACAACCTGGCCAAAGCTAACCATTTTTCATCCTATCTGTCCGACACCTCCTCAATCCCTGATGGCCCACATTTAGATTACTCACTTTTCCCTGCTATCAATGAACGTAGAAGCACTGCTGTCCCACCTTTGAGTCCAACCTTCCCCTACTTGGACAACATACCACAAAAAGAATTGAATACACCGATTACAGCAAGCGACATAAAAAAGTTCTCCACAAAGAATGCAACTCTTCCAGTCTTGACTGCATTACTTATCTCCACTTCAACGAATTCACCCTCTCCTTTCTCACCACCCTTTACACCACTATCCTTTTCATGGGTTACTGCTCTCAACAATGGAAAACATCCTAAATCCTACTTCCCCTCAAATCCCACACACCTCCTACTGATACCTCCTCCTACTGCCTCATCTGCCTCACCCCATTGTTTAGCAAAGTCTCTGAATCCAACCTCTCCCGACGCATCCGTCAACACTTGAACCAACACCACCTTCTTCCCATCAACCAGTATGGCTTCTTTCTCAATTTCTCCTCTGATGACTAGCTCTTGCGTCTCACACATCTCCTGTCCCACCAACTCTCGTAAATCTGCTATTTTTGTCTCCCTCGGCCTAGAAAAAGCCTACAGCCATGTATGGCAATCAGGTCTCCCTTTCAAACTCCAGATCTATGCACTTTCAATTAATTATGTCCTCAATATTGCATCCTTCCAATCTAATCGCCCACCCTTTGCCACCATTAACAACACCAATTCCTGTACCTTACATCTCACTGCAGGAATATCCCAAGACTCTGTCCTCTCTCCTCTCCATTATCTCCTCTACTCTGCTGATGTGCCCAAACCACCCACACCAAACCACCTTATTCAGTATGCTGACGACATCGCTTTCCTTACCCTCTACCCTACATTTCAGCAATCCCAAAGATCCCTCCAAATCCATCTCAATCAGTTTATCCCTTGGTGTAAGCAAGTTCTCCTGGGTTTTCCTCTGTAAAGGAACATCAGTTCCTGTCCCAACCGTGAGTGAGTGGGTACTAACTTGGGTGACACTGGCAGCCTTTACATAAGACCATAATTTCTTTTGGTTTTATAAAAGATCTGTAGCCAAAATTCTGCTATGGTACTTACTGAAGGCTTCAGTCGTTGCTCTCTTGGTAGCCAACTATTTGTTCCAGGTAGTTTTCGCAGAAGGTATTTGGTAATGTTTCACAAGATGTCTTGTCACTTCAATCACTATCAAAACTGTAATTTTCCCAATTGAATGGTGGGTAATTAAAATCTCCACCGACGATTTCGGTATGATTGTGGAACTTAAGTACAAGCGAACTGACGTTTTCTCTCAATTTTTCGATTACATGGTGAGTCTAGAGGTTGATAGAAGGATCCAAATACAATTTTGTGTCCGCCCCTGATACTGAGTCTTGAGCTAACAGTCTCCCATGGAACATCAATTTCTATCTCAGTGGATTTAAGTAACTTTCCTACTGCCACAAATACATCACCTTCATCTCACATTAGCCTTTCCTTTCGAAATACACTTAAATTTTCACCAAAAATCTCACTGCTATCAACTTCATGTTTTAATGTTTTCTGTACTTTGTATTAGCTGAGCTTCACTGCTTCTCAGGAGCGCTTCAAACTCTGGTACCTTATTGCGAATGTATCGGCAGTTTACTACTAGGATTTTAATACCCTTGCCTGAGCGTCGGGCATTCGTTTGGGTATTACACTAACTCTTCTGGGTCTCCTACAGCTGTCGTTATCTTGACTGTATGGAGAGTCGCCTAATCTAAAAAATACCTTTGTGTGCACTCTACACACAGTTAGCTACTTGGGTACCAGCTCTGATGTGTAGTGTAGTGGACACCTGACCCGTTGAGGGGGACTCTGTAGTTTACAGTCCCATGGTGAAAGTCCAGAAGTCACAACCTAGCTTATCACAGAACTTTCGAACTCTCTGGTTCAGTCCTTCGACACGACACAGAACCAGGGGCAACGTTCAGTTCTGGGGACAATGCTGCAGATTGTAAGCTTCATTGAAACTCCGTGCGCAAGGCTGTCTTCTCAACCTTCTCTGTTCGTCGCTGGAATGAATCAAGTATGGCCTCGGAGCCCAGACGGTTGGCATCGTTTGTTCCAACGTGCGCCACAGTCTGCAGCTAGTTGCTCCCTGTTCCCCCAATCAGGGGCAGTGGCAAGGAGGGGGGGCTATGGGGGCTACGATATTACACTGGATAAAATGGTTTCCGAAATCAGCGAATATATTACTTCAACAGATTCAATCACTTATTTTATAATTATGTAGCAATATAGGTTGCAATGTAATTCAAACACATTTTTAAAAAAGCATAAGAGCGGCAAATAGCTCACTACCTAAACCAATAAATATCATTTAACTTAGAATGGGCATCTTATCATTTATTAATATACATTGGATGTACGTTGATATAGCAGTACCAGTTACAATAATCAAGAAAGCTAAATATGCCCGGGATCCTACCAACAAATCGCTGACCCCACACAAAAACTTCGGGTATAAGGGACAAAAGGTAAGTTGGTTTTCGGATATAATGCAAAGCTTATATTGCATTACAGATACACATTTACAGATTCTATAGTCAGTTCTTCAGGGACAGCCAAAGTTGCTGGTCATGCCAGTCCCTTACACATTATATCACTGTGTAGCAGATTAGGGCTGCTGCCAATGCTCACTCATCAGAGCCGCAACACTATCTAACAGCCAGTATGCACCCATCATTTAACAATTACTGCAGTGCATTATTTAAATGAATGTATTCACTTTTGATACACTGTGGAACTGGCTGGTGTTAAAAAATGTGTGTTGTAATGATTGTATTGCTTGGACCAATACAATCAAAAACTTGGATATTACCAAATTAGGACTGGCTTCTTCTAAATATAAATCATATATGAGCACTGCCATCACTCTACAGCTTGTGTACTGGGCTAAAAAGAACACACTGAGGTTCCAGAGAATTCCAGAGAATCAGGAACGAGAAAAGATAATAAACTAGACTCTGCCTATTTATTTAATTCTTTGTCTGTACATTATGTGAAAATCTATCTTACCCATTCGACTCCATCACTGTGCTGGAGTACTGGCCATTCTTCATAAACAAACTACATTTCTAAACCACGAGAACGAGATATCATCTATAGAAGTGTGTTGTTTTAATGCAACATTTGGTAACAGTGAGAGGCTATACCACACACAGTAACACTCTACTAAAAAAAGGACACAGCGTGTAGGATACTCTGCTAAAAAATGAAAAAGAGGGCTGACAGGCATATTGTACACAATCGTTGTTAACACAGACTCCAACACAGATGACAGGTGTTACACATGAGTGTTATTTTAAAGCTGGCGAAACATATTTTTCTTAATACAAAATTCTATATTGAGATGGAAAACACTTCAGTTGCATTTTAAGGACGACAGATTCAAAAGATGCAGCACTTTTATGTGGCCCACTGCAAAACATGATTAGAGCTCTGAGCATTAGAAGTACAGTGGTTGAAAAACTTGCTATTATGTGCATTCATCAGATATGTTTTTCAGCACCAGCAGCATCAAGTCTGGGTGGAGTCTAACCTACAATGGAAACTGATGAGCAAGGTTACAACATCATACCTATCAGCTTTTCCGATTACCTCATCATAATCATGACTGTAAAATGTATACCTCGTCGAAAAATTGTAACATCCTCCAAACAGCATAAGTAAAGTTTGAGTTCGTTGTTCGCTACCACTCGTTGCTCAAATGGAATATTTCTTTCATGATGCCGTTGGTTGATGGGAAAGCCTTGTAAAATATGGTATCCAGATACTAAATACAGACGTGACCTTCAGGCTAAGTGATAACAGGAAAAAAGAGCATCGAATATTACTGCCTTCTAAAAAAGAATAGCAGATTTCACGCTGATAATGTTGTTACGTGCAGACTCGAAAATCATATCTGTGTCATAGTTGCAAGATTAAAACAACACTTCCAGACATCCTCAGGCCAGTACAGACATCTACCATAGCGAAAAAAAGCATCATGTGTGGAATTTATTCCTCAAGAGACGCCACCCTCTTCTAACAGCAACACCAGGCACCAACATTAGGGCTAATGAACATCGATTTAAAAAAAGCTTTCGATATAGTCAGTGCTCATTACCTGAGGAGTGTGTCACAACATTTAACATTTCAATAAGCAACAACAGATTTACTACCACCACAACTATACCAAATGGTTTCCAAATTACAAATAAATGGACTTCTTGTGAAAGCATTCCCAATCCAACATAATGTCAGGCGTGGTTGCACTTTATCGCTGATACTGCTTTTCATCTCTTTAGAATTATTAAACCATATGGTCAGCACCTACATAGGTGGGCATGATAGTTTCCAGTCAATGCCTATACCAATGATGTTACCACAACATTGACAGTACCCCAAGGAAACTAAACTAAACTAAACTCTGTCTGAACAGGCCTCAGAAGGCTCACGGGTATCGACAGACTGTCACGTCATCTTCAGCCTACTGGTGGATGCGGATGTGGAGGTGCATGTGGTCAGCACACTACTCTCCTAGCCATTGTCAGTTGTCGTGATCGGAGCCGCTACTTCTCAATCAAGTAGCTCCTCTATTAGCCTCACGAGGGCTGAGTGCACCCTACTTCCCAACAGCGCTCAGCAGACTGGACAGTCCCCCTTTTAAGGGCTAGCCAATCCCAACAGCACTTAATTTCCATGATTTGACCAGTGCACCAAGGCCGTTTGCATGGTACCCCAAGATACTGAGAAAATCTTGGATATACTGGACGTTTACAGCTAAGCAGCTAAGGCAACTATGAGTAATTAGAAAACATAACTCTTGTGACTTCTTGAAGATGCATATCTCAAGAAATATTCGTTTACTGAATGTGTTGAAGTTGGAGTGTAGGGTGTGAAACTAATGAAAACATATGAGACTTAACTGATGTCACTTCCAAAGAAATGGTGTGACAGAAAACCTGTCCACAATTTGGCACTGACATTGAAGGCACCACTCATGCAAAACTCAGTTTTCCCTTTTCTCACATGACCCTCTATAAACTATGGATGGAAGGCAACAGGAAGATTTCATTTGTATATATTTTCAGAGAGTGGTTGACATGGTGCCCCACTGGAGACTGTTGGTGGAAGTGTGGACATGCAGATTACTTTCCCAGATATGTTAGTGGCTTGAACAGTTTTTAAATAATAGAATACAGTTTAATATCCACGATGGCGAGTGTTCAACTGTGACAAAAGTACCATTAGGAGCACGCCAGGGAAGTGTGATAGGATCGCTGTAATACTCTATATACATATACAGGGTGTTTCAAAAATGACCGGTATATTTGAAACGGCAATAAAAACTAAACGAGCAGAGATAGAAATACACCGTTTGTTGCAATATGCTTGGGACAACAGTACATTTTCAGGCGGACAAACTTCCGAAATTACAGTAGTTACAATTTTCAACAACAGATGGCTCTGCAAGTGATGTGAAAGATATAGAAGACAACGCAGTCTGTGGGTGCGCCAATCTGTACGTCGTCTTTCTGCTGTAAGCGTGTGCTGTTCACAACGTGCAAGTGTGCTGTAGACAACATGGTTTATTCCTTAGAACAGAGGATTTTTCTGGTGTTGGAATTCCACCGCCTAGAACACAGTGTTGTTGCAACAAGACGAAGTTTTCAATGGAGGTTTAATGTAACCAAAGGACCGAAAAGCGATACAATAAAGGATCTGTTTGAAAAATTTCAACGGACTGGGAACGTGACGGATGAACGTGCTGGAAAGGTAGGGCGACCGCGTACGGCAACCACAGAGGGCAACGCGCAGCTAGTGCAGCAGGTGATCCAACAGCGGCCTCGGGTTTCCGTTCGAGGTGTTGCAGCTGCAGTCCAAATGACGCAAACGTCCACGTATCGTCTCATGCGCCAGAGTTTACACCTCTATCCATACAAAATTCAAGCACGGCAACCCGTCAGCGCCGCTACCATTGCTGCACGAGAGACATTCGCTAACGATATAGTGCACAGGATTGATGACGGCGATATGCATGTGGGCAGCATTTGGTTTACTGACGAAGCTTATTTTTACCTGGACAGCTTCGTCAATAAACAGAACTGGCGCATATGGCGAACCAAAAAGCCCCATGTTGCAGTCCCATCGTCCCTGCATCCTCAAAAAGTACTGGTCTGGGCCGCCATTTCTTCCAAAGGAATCATTGGCCCATTTTTCAGATCCGAAACGATTACTACATCACGCTATCTGGACATTCTTCGTGAATTTGTGGCGGTACAAACTGCCTTAGACGACACTGCGAACACCTCGTGGTTTATGCAAGATGGTGCCCGGCCACATCGCACGGCCGACGTTTTTAATTTCCTGAATGAATATTTTGATGCTCGTGTGATTGCTTTGGGCTATCCGAAACATACAGGAGGCGGCGTGGATTGGCCTCCCTATTCGCCAGACATGAACCCCTGTGACTTCTTTCTGTGGGGACACTTGAAAGACCAGGTGTACCGCCAGAATCCAGAAACAATTGAACAGCTGAAGCAGTACATCTCATCTGCATGTGAAGCCATTCCGCCAGACACGTTGTCAAAGGTTTGGGGTAATTTCATTCAGAGACTACGCCATATTATTGCTACGCATGGTGGATATGTGAAAAATATCGTACTATAGAGTTTCCCAGACCACAGCGCCATCTGTTGTTGAAAATTGTAACTACTGTAATTTCGAAAGTTTGTCTGCCTGAAAATGTACTGTTGTCCCAAGCATATTGCAGCAAACGGTGTATTTCTATCGCTGCTCGTTTAGTTTTTATTGCCGTTTCAAATATACTGGTCATTTTTGAAACACCCTGTATGATATGATGGACAGAGTGAGCAGCAATGTAAAGTTGTTTTGTGATGACGCTGTGCTGTGCAGGATGATGTCCTCATAAACTGACGGTAGGAGGATACCAAATGACTTAGACAGAACTTCTAGAGCAATAGGGTAGTGAGGGTACTGGCACATATAGTTAGTGTGGGTTGCTTACGTTCAGCAGCACACATACATTCAGGACAAAACCTTTTGTTACTAGCTGATTTATGACCCCCTGGATGTTGATTTATGACCCCCTGGGGATAATCAATCCTTCTGAGAAACCTCCCATTCGTCCTCCTTCCCCTCCACTCCCCCCACCTTTCTGGAAAATAATTCACACGCCCCCTCCCCTCGCCAATGAAAGCACACATTTGATATCAAATTAATTGACTAATTAATTAAATTAATCAATTAATTACCTCCTCCACCTATGGGAAATCCCCAGCCAACCCCTCCCCCACCCTTGTTCTCTCACCCATCTGGTGGGAAGCTGACTCAGTCTGTGATGAGCTACTAGAGAGAAAGAACATAGGGTACTTTACTTTCTTGATTTTGGGTACTACCCTGTTGGAAATTGGCAGGAGAAGCTCAGCTTCTCCCCTACCCTCCATTACCCACCCCACCACTCCCAGCACTTGTTGACCTGTTGGACTGGAAGGTGCAAGTATTACCTCATCCAGCAACATGTCCTAGTTACGTAATTATACTGCTGCAGATCAGAGGTGTTATCTTGTTGCAAAATTTTCTTGTGTATCTTCACCTCTACATACAAGGAGAGACTGAGCTAGTCCACAATGCCATCAGAGGACTTCATATCCCCCAAATCTCACTCCCTCCCTTCCCAATCCCTACCACAAAAAACTGGCGAGAGAAATCGCCCACTCTGTACTTAGATGGTAGACTGGAAATATCCCACGACAGAAAATTCAGTTTCAGGCAGAGGGCATAATAATATACTCCTTATTTATAAAATTCAATTTGCATACCAATTTGGAGGGTTTGGATCTCTTTATTGGCGATAAAATATCATCATACTCTGGTTTTATTTGAATTTGGAAGATGCATGTCTCGTAAAATACTTCGAAATAAACTAAATAAATCCATGCATAATTCGTTTTTATGATCACGCAAGGAATACCGTCATGAAAAAAATGTCAACATAAAACATCTGCCATGCATAATCGTACTTTTACAGATTGCGCTAAACATATCAGGCGAAAACCTCTCAATCACATCTTCCTGTGTGCCACTCCACACCACACACGCAGACCAACAGTGACCCTTTGAGTCCACAGCAGTGGACTGGAGACGCCCGTTGCCTGCTGACGAACGTGTGGTACTGGATCTCGGCTTCTTCTGAAATTTCGTACCACACACACTTCTTGTTTTGATCCCAAACACGTATTCTCCATGCCAAGTTAGGAGGACCTGCTGCTCTCTGAGCTTGTCATGCTGTTCAGTACTGACTGAACTCTCTGTCTCTCTCTCAAGTGGCTACTTCCTGTACAATGAGAGACTGTTGTGTACCACTGGAAATCACACTAGCCCCTCTTTGGCCATGAACAAAGTAGTGGATACCTGGTAAACCCAACCCCCCCCCCCAGAAAATACTGGGCTGTGGATGTCTTGGAAATAGTTCACTTGCACTACCCCTACTCATTCAAATGAACAGACTAATTTTTTAAACCGATAACTCTGAGTGGTGCAGTTTTTTCTTGCTTCCTATTGGTGGATACTGGGACTGGCATACTTGATGGAAAATTCTGGGGCTTTTCAGTATTTGACCCCAAATCTGTCTGATTTCCAAACCCTACTTCCCCATTCCGGGTTTTTGTTGCATCCTGTTGGTGGATGCTGGCCCAGTTAGGGCATTTGGTAGGAAATCCATTACGTTGGGGGTAGCAGAAAATGCAGTCGCGAATTTCAAATTTCAGCTCAATTTCGTTATGTCCTTAAACAGTTTGCAGGAGACAGCAAGGGTGTTTGATTGCAGTGTGCTCGCAGTTAAACTATCGAAAACAATAAATTGAGCAACTGGGAATTAGTCGATGTGATTGGATGTTGTACTGTATAAAATGACGATTATAATGTCAAATTTCAGCTGGAATTCATGCCGCAAAGGTTGTGTAATTATTAACCACCTGCATATCTGCTAACTGTATTTTAAGAGCACTGTCGAATTCCCAAATTGTTTCTGTCTTCTACACCAGAAAGAAGAACGAGGGGAAAGGGTAGGAATAGGATAGTAACAACAACAAATCCACCTTTATTTAAACAAATACCACTCTGTTTTCCCATAGCAATAAAAAGTCCATTGGGATGTACTGAGAAGCACTCAAACCACACACACAACAACCGTCATCAGATAGACACGGCATACATACACTTAAACCGCGATCCCTTCTGTAGCCGCTGTTGCAGTTAGATGTTGGAGTATGCAGCAACTTCTGTGTGCCACCTCCATGTGTAGGCCATGCCGGCAGCTGCATGCTCAGCTCCCAAGACCCCACACCAGCTGTTACTGACGTTCACAGAGATGATAAAAAATGTATGTTCTTTACCAGCCCTGACTCACTAGCTGACTCATGTAGTTCCATCGCTTTCGAGGCTAAACTTGTCCAGAACCTACATTTTTTATCTACTATGATCCAATTTTCAGGGCTAACGCACTTTTTATTCACAAAAGGTGAATTTAAGAAAATGAATTTTAATATTGTTTTATGAAAGGTGAACAAAAGTGTAATATTGTTTTATAAAAGGTGAACATAAGAAAATAAAGAAAATTAATTGTGGTGAATGTAAGAAATTTTTATGATTTGTAGTGTCTATATGGCAATGTATTTTATTTTTCGAAGCATATCGTTTGTCATCATGAGGACTCAATGCTTTATTGTTTATTTCAACAGTGTGTATTTCGTGTTTTTCACATAATATCATGTTAATTCTTCTGTACTGTTCTCTATTGTTAAACAAACAACCTTTATAATAATTGACAATCCATTTCTTAACTCATCTAGATTTTTTCTCTGTTTTAACACCACATTTATAAGCATACACTTCAGCTCTAAGAGCACAAAATTCATCCATTGTTTTTCCATTGCATTCATGTTTCATTTTTCCTACAACTTTCCTTTTAACTTGTGGAATACATCAGTATTATTTTAGGATAATGACTAGCATCAAATTTACAATCATCATTTTCATCTCTTCATAGAAGTCTTCAGTTTTTATATTGCAGATATAACGGTCCTTATCTTGATAACACTATTCAATATTTACTTCATATTTTGGTTTCATTATTCTGTAGTGAAAATCATACATCAGTTCTTTAGATAAGTCAAGTATACTCAGTCCAACATAGACTTGTTTGTTAAATGTGGTTTTTGTCTTATACATATGAACAGCAGCAAGATTTTCAATAAATATAGTTCTTGCTTTAAAGTTTGGCTTTGCTACTGATTTATCACCTTTTTCTCCATCTGACATTAATTTTATATCAACTCTATTGCTAGTACTTTCCATTGTCTTGCCAAATAAAAATTTATTCATAAGTTTATAGATATCTTTCTCAAATTCATTTTTGACTTTACTTCTCATTTCTGTATTTAAATCTATATACTTCTTGAACTAATCAGATAGTTCAAATGTTTGAACTGTACGTATTTTTGTTAATTTCATTCCTAATTATAAATGCTGTTTAAGATTTGTATAATGAACTACATATTTATTTTTGTTCCCTAAAGTAGTCAACAATTTGCTTTGTTTAGTTCTGGGCACAATGTTGTTTTCAGGAGCGAGTCATAAATGTTTATATAAATCACGTAATTCTTTTAGATACTCTAAATCTACTTCAAAAATATGTCCAATTTTAGCACTATGTGAAATTTCACTTATTTTTGTACTATCAAAAGAATCTGGATTGTCCCATTCAAATTCACCATATGGTAAATATTGAGTCATAACATATCCATAAAAATTATTTGCATCTAAATATGTTATATAATTCGATATCTTTTTAATATCAAAATCCTTTATATATTTATAGTTTGCTTGAATTTATCTTTTAAAACACTGTGATATTCCCCTTCTTATTCCCTTTTCAAGGAATAAAATCCTGTCAGAATCATGTAATAAATCTAAATTAACTTTTGTCATTTTCAACATTGCATCCCTAGATAATCCTGGTGCAGTAAAGTACTAAGATTGATCTAAATCATATACATTTATAAAAGTTTTTCAGATATTTTCAAATAAATCAGACAATACCAATGCATCAGTTTTAAGATATAGATCACATTATTCAAATAGATTTTTAATATTAAATTTTTGTAAACTCTTTTTCCATGTTTATAATCTTCACCACTTACTTCAGAGTTATTCAGTTTAATGTAAAATTCTTCCATTACTGGTAAATGTGTGTCCAAATTTTTTCCAAGAACCATGTAATCCTACGGATATACACTTTTTCTGATCACTAAATTAAAAAACTGCCCTGTCATAAACCATGAACCTTGCTGTTGGTGGGGAGGCTTGCATGCCTCAGCAATACAGATAACTGTACTGCAGGTGAAACCACAATGGAAATTTTTCCTTTAAGAGGCCAGACAAACGTGTGGCTCCCGAAGAGGGGCAGCAGCCTTTTCAGTAGTTGCAGGGGCAACAGTCTGGATGATTGACTGATCTGCCTGTGTAACACTAACCGAAACGACCTTGCTGTGCTGGTACTGGGAGCGGCTGAAAGCAAGGGGAAACTACACCCGTAGTTTCTCCTGAGGGCATGCAGCTTTACTGTATGGTTAAATGATGATAACGTCCTCTTGGGTAAAATATTCTGGAGGGTAAAATAGTCCCCCATTCGGATCTCTGGGCGGGGACTACTCAAGAGGATGTTGTTATCAGGAGAAAGAAAACTGGAGTTCTACAGATCGGAGTGTGGAATGTCAGATCCCTTAATCAGGTAGGTAGGATGTAAAATTTAAAAAGGGAAATGTATAGGTTAAACTTAGGTATAGTGGGAATCAGTGAAGTTCGGTGGCAGGAGTAACAAGACTTCTAGCCAGGTGAATACAGGGTTATAAATACAGAATCAAATGGGGGTAATGCAGGTGTAGGCTTAATAATGAATAGGAAAATAGGAATGCAGGTAAGCTACTACAAACAGCATAGTATATGCATTATTGTGGCCAAGATAGATACACAGCCCACACCTACCACAGTAGTACAAGTTTATATGGCAACTAGCTGCGCAGATGACGAAGAGGCTGATGAAATGTATGATGAGATAAAAGAAATTATTCTGATGGTGAAGCGAGACGAAAATTTAATAGTCATGGGTAACTGGAACTCGATAGTAGGAAAAGGAAGTGATGGAAATGGAGTAGGCGAATTTGGTATGGGAGTAAGAATGAAAGAGGAAGCTGCCTGGTAGAATTTTGCACAGTGAATAACTTAATCATAGCTAACACTTGGTTCAAGACTCTTAAAAGAAAGTTGTATATGTGGAAGAAACCTGGAGATACTGGAAGATCTCACATAGATAATATAATGGTAAGACAGAGATTCAGGAACCAGTTTTTAAATTGTAAGACATTTCCAGGGGCAGATGTGGACTCTGACCACAATCGATCGGTTATGAACTGTAGATTAAAACTGAAGAAACTGCGAAAAGGTTGGAATTTGAGGAGATGAGACCTGGATAATCTGAAAGAACCAGAGGTTGTAGAGAGCTTCAGGGAGAGCATTAAGGAACGATTGATATGAATGGGGGAAGAAATACAGAAGAAGAAGAATGCGTAGCTTTGAGAGATGAAATAGTGAAGATAGCAGAGGAGCAAGTAGGTAAAAAGACTAGGGCTAATAGAAATTCTTGGGTAACAGAAGAGATATTTAATTTAATTGATGAAAGGAGAAAATATGAAAATGCAGTAAATGAAACAGGATAAAAGGAATACAATAGGAAGTGCAAAATGGCTAAACAGGGATGGCTAGGGCACAAATGTAAGGATGTAGAGTCTTATCCCACTAGGGTAAGACAGATACTGCCTACAGGAAAATTAAATAGATCTTTGGAGAAAAGAGAACCACTTGTATGAATATTGAGCTCAGATGGAAACCCAGTTTTAAGCAAAGAAGGGAAAGCAGAAAGGTGGAAGGAGTATATAGAGGGTCTATACAAGGGTGATGTACTTGAGGACAGAATTATGGAAATGGAAGAGGATGTAGATGAAGATGAAATGAGAGGTATGATACAGCGTGAAAAGTTTGACAGAGCACTGAAAGGTTTGTGTCGAAAGAAGGCCCCGGGAGTAGACAACATTCAATTAGAACTACTGACAGCTTTGGGAGAGCCAGACCTGACAATACTCTACCATCTGGTGTGCAAGATGTATGAAACAGGCGAAATAACCTCAGACTTCAAGAAGAATATAATAATTCCAATCCCAAAGAAAACAGGTGTTGACAGATGTGAAAATTACCGAACAATCAGCTTAATAAGCCACAGCTGCAAAATACTAACACGAATGCTTTACAGACGAATGGAAAAACTAGTAGAAGCCGACCTCAGGGAAGATCAGTTTGGATTTAAGGAAAGGCAAACCTTCGTTTCTAGCATTTGTAGACTTAGAAAAAGCTTTTGACAATGTTGACTGGAATACTCTCTTTCAAACTCTAAAGGTGGCAAGGGTAAAATACAGGGAGCGAAAGGCTATTTATAATTTGTACAGACATCAGATGGCAGTTATAAGAGTCGAGGGACATGAAAGGGAAGCAGTTGTTGGGAAGGGAGTAAGACAGGGTTGTAGCCTACCACCAATGTTATTCAATCTGTATATTGAGCAAGCAGTAAAGGAAACAAAAGAAAAATTCGGAGTAGGTATTAAAATCCATGGAGAAGAAATAAAAACTTTGAGGTTCGCCGATGACATTGTAATTCTGTCAGAGACAGCAAAGGACTTGGAAGAGCAGTTGAATGAAATGGATAGCGTCTTGAAAGGAGGATATAAGATGAACATCAACAAAAGCAAAACAAGGATAATGGAATGTAGTCGAATTAAGTTGGGTGATGCTGAGGGAATTAGATTAGGAAATGAGACACTTAAAGTAGTAAAGGAGTTTTGCTATTTGGAGAGCAAAATAACTGATGATGGTCGAAGTAGAGAGGATATAAAATGTAGACTGGCAATGGCAAGGAAAGCATTTCTGAAGAAGAGAAATTTGTTAACATCGAGTATAGATTTAAGTGTCAGGAAGTCGTTTCTGAGAGTATTTGTATGGAGTGTGGCCTTGTATGGAAGTGAAACATGGATGATAAATAGTTCGGACAGGAAGAGAATAGAAGCTTTCGAAATGTGGTGCTACAGAAGAATGCTGAAAATTAGATGACTAGATCACATAACTAATGAGGAGGTATTGAATAGGACTGAAGAGAAGAGAAGTTTGTGGCACAACTTGACTAGAAGAAGGGATCGGTTGGTAGGACATGTTCTGAGGCATCACGGGATCACCAATTTAGTATTGAAGGGCAGCGTGGAGGGTAAAAATCGTAGAGGGAGACCAAGAGATCAATACACTAAGCAGATTCAGAAGGATGTAGGTTGCAGTAGGTACAGGGAGATGAAGAAGCTTGCACAGGATAGAGTAGCATGGAGAGCTGCATCAAACCAGTCTCAGGACTGAAGACCACGACAACATCAACAACGACTGGAATACTCTCTTTCAAATGCTGAAGGTGGCAGGTGTAAAATACAGGGAGCGAAGGGCTATTTACAATTTGTACAGAAACCAAATAGCAGTTATAAGAGTCGAGGGGCATGAAAGAGAAGCAGTGGTTGATAGGGGAGTGAGAAGGGTTGTAGCCTATCCCCGATGTTATTCAATCTATATACTGAGCAAGCAGTAAAGGAAACAAAAGAAAATTTCGGAGCAGGAATTAAAATCCATGGAGAAGAAAGAAAAACTTTGAGGTTCGCTGATGACATTGTAATTCTGTCAGAGACAGCAAAGAACCTGGAAAAGCAGCAGAACTGAATGGACAGTGTCTTGAAAGGAGGATATAAGATGAACAATAACAAAAGCAAAACGAGGATAATGGAATGTAGTCGAATTTAATCGAGTGATGCTGCGGGAATTTGATTAGGAAATGAGACGCTTACAGTACTAAAGGAGTTTTACTATTTGGGGAGCAAAATAACTGATGTTGGTCGATGTAGAGAGGATATAAAATGTAGACTGGCAATGGCAAGGAAAGCGTTTCTGAAGATGAGAAATTTGTGATCATCGAGTATAGATTTAAGTGTCAGGAAGCCGTTTCTGAAAGTATTTGTATGGCTTGTAGCCATATATGGAAGTGAAACGTGGGCGAAAAATAGTTTAGACAAGAAGAGAATAGAAGCTTTCGAAATGTGATGCTACAGAAGAATGCTGAAGATTAGATGGGTAGATCACATAACTAATGAGCAGGTATTGAATAGAATTGGAGAGGAGAGAAATTTGTAGCACAACTTGACTAGAAGAAGGGATCGGTTGGTAGGGCATATTCTGAGGCATCAAGGGATCACCAATTTAGTACTGGAGGGCAGTGTGGAAGGTAAAAATCGTAGAGGGAGGCCAAGATTCACAAGGCTGTAGGTTGCAGTAGGTACTGGAAGATGAAGAAACTTGCACAGGATAGAGTAGCACAGAGAGCTGCATCAAACCAGTCTCTGGACTGAAGACCACAACAACAAATGAGAAATTTTTTAATGTTTTTCATTTGAACTCGTTTCAAATTTGATGAAAGTGTGCAGGCGAAGAACAATAAATTTAAAAGTGTCAATAAATTTCATTTTTAAACTTTCTGTTCTTTTACCCAAACTAATTAAATTAAATCTGTTTCTTTTTCATCATAACAAAGTTCTTTCATAAACAGGTGTTAATCATATCCTGGTGAATTATGTAAATAAATTGTAACAAAACTCGGATATTATGACTGCAAAATACATTTATTAAATATCGAATTTATAAATTTTTCCAGTTAAATGATCATGATGATAAGCCTTTTTAATTTTTACTGAATAATAACAGGTACACAAGAAACATTTTTCTCTGTCTTGCATATCCTGATTGTTCTTTGGAAGGTAATAGTTTCATTTCAACATCAGAATAAATTTTTCCAGTTTCTTCAATTTCTTCTATTATACATTCGATAATTTTTCTATGATTCGGTCCTCTATAAACTGCAGGATCTTTACAGTGTCCATTTTCGTATTAAATATAATAACAAAATCCATTTGGTTAATGTTTTGATATTTTATTGTGTATGAATTTTCTGGTTGCAGTTCACAGTTATCGATCCTCAATAGTAAACTTTCAAAATCAGCATAAATAACAAATGGAACATTCTGTCTATGTTGCTAATTTTTAAAACTTCAATAGGAACCTTTCTCTAGCATTTCAACTTTTAATGGATTGTTAAGTAAACAGCTTGGTGTGTGATCATCTATTTTTTCTTTACTAGTAAAATGGAGTAAATACAAATCAAAAATAAATTTTACTTCTTAATGTTTATTAATTTGACTTGAAGCAAGTCTAGATCAATTTTTTGTGTAACAACAGTGTGCATAATTTTCTTTCTTAAAATGAAAGGAATTTACATATTTCTCATTCTTACTTTTTGTAACTTTCAATGGGTACAACTGATAATTTTCATCAAACGAATAAACATTGATAGATACATTAATTCCACTCTGATTTTCTGGAATATCGCCAACCACAACTGGACATTCAAAATTTTCAATTTTCGGAACTAGATGAAGACCAATATTTTTATATTTCTAACTCTTTCTGAATTTTTATGTACAGGATATAATGCAGATTTTACAGCCCACAGAAACCATTTTTGATCATTACTTTTCACATTAATAAATGTTTTTTATTTTTTTGTATCTGGTAATTCGATGTAAGATGGTCCTCTCAAAGGAACGTGTCTGTTAATTCCATGTTGTAAACCAATGATTCTGTTTTATGGCCAACCTGATCCATGTGCTTGAAAATTACTTAATCTTGATAAAATATTTTGTTTACCAATATTAAATTTTTTAATCATCCCTCTTTTATTTGTGATCCTATGGTTTTCTATCTGGAATTGAAATTCCATAATATTTCTGGTTGTCTCTATTTGGTACTCACAAAAAAGTCTTAAAGTTATTTTCAATCCATAATGTATTCTTCGATTATCTATTACAATTTTCAGAATTTATGGGTTTAGTGTAGTTACGATGTTTAGGTTCAACTGCATTTATATTATTTTCAAAATTTTTAGTTTGAAATCTGTTTTGAGATGACGTATCAACTAGATCTCTAACTATTTTTCTCTCTCTTGGTGTCTCAAAGAAAATAATATAAAAGAGAAATCATATTTCTATGTTAGTTCTATTTTTTTTACAAACACATCGGTAGAAATTTTTTTCAATAGTTTCTCTTCATTAGTTCCAGATTTATGTTTCTCAAAGATGTAATTAGAAAATTAAAAAAAATTTTAAACGATTTATCTTCTTTAGTTTCGAAAACATCATCATCTTTTTTAATTTTACTCTAAGATTATTGGTTCCAGAGACTTCCTACTCATAGATTCCAATTTGTGACATAATGTCTTTTAACAAATTTAGTTAGACTGGCTTTATTTAACTTACTATATCCTCATAAATTATTTCTTTTAGAATAATCATGGAGATGGACGACTGTGAATCGCTCTGTGTGGCCTTTCTATTTATAGGAGATAAAATTCATTAAATAAAAAAACTAATTTTTCAAATGTGATCTGTGAAAAGTCTTATTTAATACATAATTAAAATTAAGTATGAGATGATTGTCCCTCCTTATTTTTCACATAATACAAAACACATTTTATACATGTATTATTATGGTTATCTTTGTAACAAGGATTTTTGTAAAAACAATCTAAACTCCTTACATCTTCACAAGCCTTACATATCTTGTCTGCTGTATCAGTTTCTTGTTTTTCTTCATTTTCGACTGACAAGATTATTTTCGAATGTTCTTCAATCAAAAGTTGGTTTACATTATTTCTGTAATAATATTTAGAAATATTTTTTCCACATATATGTGGAATCAATTATCATTATAATTTTTACGCGATATTCATTTACACATTGTCTACACATCGTTCTATATCACTCTTTCAGATATTTCTGTGAATTAAAAATATCAGTTTGTTTTACAGAATTACAATATTTACAAAATTAAAATTTTACTGGTTGTTGAGACTGCCATTGTTGAACCTGCTCCATTTATAGAGAAAAGATTTCTTTAGCTTGTGAAAAAATAAAGTTCCTAAATTTTTCTATTTTGACTTTTGTCACATTTATTACATTAAACAATAATGTTGTATATTTAATATCAAATAAAGATATTTCAACTGTACCAGCTCTAACAACTTTTTTGTAAATTAATTATATTCTTAAAAAGTATCATCCTCGAAAAAATGCAACACTCCATTAATGTATCTGAATGAGGAATTCAATCTTTCAGCTAAGCCTGGAAATTCTCTATTTATAACTCCTCCTGATTTATATGTAAAATTACATTTATCTTATTCCAAACAAAAGAGTTCACTAAATAATAAAATTTTCTTTCTGAATAAGTGTTGACTAGAGCATTAAATAAAAATTTTTTATGCAATCCTGTACTAGACATTGATTTTGCATTTCCCAGAATTAATTATATTTGTAAATTTGTCATATCGTATTGTTAAGAAATAATACGATTTCACCACTTGGTCTTTAATATATTCCATCCATTTTTTGTAAATCTTGAAGTAAAGATTTTGACCAATTAGTTATTAACTGTGAATTCATATAATCACAAATCCATTCCCACTTCTGATAAAAAATATATAGAACTCCATTCATAATTAATAAATGATCAATTTTTTTAATTTCAAATATCGCTTTACCTGATTCATTTGAATGAACTGTTGGTACCACAGGTATAGATTTTTGTACAGTAGTTTGTGTCGATATTATTTCACCACATAAACTCTGAATACCATCTGAATATCATCTTGAAATAATTCTAAATGTGAGCTGTTACATAATGAATACATTATTGACTCATAAACATTTGAACGATATAAACCTAATGGGTGTCCGAATTCATGAACTAAACTTCAGATAGATTTGTTTGAAATTTTGGTGTATTTTTATGATTTTGCATATACCAACTCTCAGCTTTATTCATATCTGTATAGGATTATTATTCTTATTTGGAAAAATGTGTGATCTAACACATTTCCTTTTCCTGTTGTTCTTTTTAACAACTAATACCAGATATTTTATGTTATGTAAATGGACTCGTATTTCACTTTTAATCAAAAGATCAGAATTATTAATATCATGAGCAAACTGAATTTTTAATATAATTTTCCCCATAAACGAAATGTTGCCTCTGTTATTTCTTTTTATTTGCTCCTTTATAATTCCATTTTAAAATTTTCTTATTCCATTTATTCATACTAATTCTATAACTATGGACACATCTAGGACTGTTCAAAAAATCCTAAGTTTCTTCACTTAACTCACCAGTTATCTGAAGATGTTGTGTTAGCTGAAATAACGCTATTGATCCTTTAATAAATGATCATTTACTAGAGTAAGTATTGTTTCTTCTGTCTCTATATCTAAGTAACCAAAATCATGCAAATATTTAATTGCTTTATTCTTTCATCTAGGTGTTGGCCTACAGCTGACACTACTGATGTTTTCAAAATCAACATTAGCAGAGCTATTTTCATTTATATACAATTAAATTATTATAAGATTAATCTATTCTCAACCATCATCAGGCCCACTATCACGATCATCACACAAAGAAATGTCATCATTAGCTAATTGACTTGATATTGGACATTTAATTTGTTCTTTTAACCACTCATCAGTACACTCTTTATGAAAAATATGATTACAGCTTGTTTTTATAAATGATTTCATTACTTAAGGATATAGGAAATTTACAACCTTGAAACTGTTCCACTATTTTATATGGTTTGAATAGTTTTTGGATAAAAGATTCAGATAGTTCTTGATATTTTAAAATTATTGCCCATTTAACTTAATCTTCAAACCCCATTATAAAATCTTGAAACGTTTGTTATGCATATGATAAACTCTTCCAGTATAATTTATCTTGAAATTCTCTCATAAAATCTTTAGACAATTTTTCTCTACCTGATATATAACCCCAATTCAATTTATCTTGAAATTCACTTATGAAATTCTCTGATAATTTTTCTCTGTATGATAAATTCTCCATTTTAATTTGTATTGAAATTCATTTATAAAATCTTCAGAAAATTTTTGTTCCCTCGATATTTCTACCCAAGTTAATTTTCTACTGATATTCTCTCATAATATTCTCTGATAATATTTGATGTGTTGATGTAGCTTTCCAATTCACTTTATATTGAAATTCACTAGTAAAGATTTTGTATAAATTAAAAATTCTGGGAATTACTTCTTTCCATTCATATACGCTAAGTCGATTTTCCTTTTTAATATAACCAACAACTGTTTCACCATATGTTACATTTGTTAAATACAATTCGTGTAATTCTCGAAAAATTTAATTTTTAAGCATGAAATAAATCATTCGAATAAGCTATCGTTGTTTAGTTTTAAATTTATTCAGTTCATTGTACCAGGGAGAGTTCTTGCTAGGCTTGCAAATTTTATTATTAATAAATTCAATAAATTGTTGTTTTCTCACTTTAGAATAATTTCTAAGTAATAATTCTTTTCCTCTGCCTTTCAGTTCATTCACTTTCATATTATTTAGGCTCGCCATTTATTAGAAACGATTTTTATTAGATTTATAAAAAAATTAAGGTTCAAAAATTAATCCAATCTTAATTGCAAATAATTTTTTATACTTTATTCATGATGGAATTTCAGTGAGTAGCGTCTACCTCTCTGTAAAATTAAAAGATCTTGAAGTATGTAAAACTTTACGGACCTGGAATAATATATATTTTCAATATTACAAAAAAAACACCAAATAGACAGTGCTCAGAGATAACGACCACTGAATATAAGAATTAGAAGAACCATAACTTTATTGAAAAAGTAAAAAAGCCTAATAAAAATAATTTTTAATAAATGGAACCAGTTTCGTGTACTTCTAATGAAGTTGCCAACAATTCAGAAACACATGTGATGAAGCGACTGCTTCAGCAGTCTGCGTCAGTATCATTGAATTTATTCAAAAGAATTATGTTCTTGGTTTAAAGATATTTGGGTTCCACTGTTTAATCAAAAAGTATTTTATTAACAAATGATATGTTGTGTTTTATTAAACTAGAATATTAGAGGTCGTGACAGCACCACCTAAAAAATTAGAATTCTAAAAAGATTGTTGTTGAATCTTTAAACACATACCACTAGACTCTCGCTAATCTGGCTATTCATGGCACATATGGGTGCTGAATTATAGAAGTGCCATATTAATGGGCGTCTGAAATTTATTTTATTCAATTATTTTTTTTATTTTGAAAACAACGGGGATATAGTGTACTGTACTTTATTGAACCGAAATATACGATTTTAAAACACAGAGAACATACTTTATCAAATCCAAAAATACATTAATTTTCAATGAAAACTTAGTCCTTGAGCGTGAAATACAATGTAAATAATTATACAGTCATATCAATCACTGTGAAACATGTCCCTAATTGTAACTGCTGCAGTGATGATATGCAATGGTTGTATGCTTTATCATGCAACTGCTTTACAAACATTACATAGCTACTGCATGTATCTGGTTGTTGCATAATATACACCAGGAAAACCTTGGAAGATTCAGCACAAGCAGAGTGAGAAATCTTCACGCTCTCTCCTCCTGTTTCCTCTTCTTCATCACTTTCGTCGTTAATTTCTTGCACGCTTTAGATTATTTCTTCATTTGATAAAGTTTAATCTGTATCACAGTTTTCCTCATTCAGCCACTTAGTAACATCTTCATCAAGTTATTCTCCTCCTGGAAGGTTGTGGAACATGTCAGTGTACAAAGTAATGTAATTGATAATTCCGAATTGACTGGTTCATCGTTGTCACTCACTACTAGATTCAGTTCATCAAGAATGGATGGCCACAATTTTCTCCAGCTTTCCATTATGGTAGGCTCTCCACTTTATCCCATGCTTTCGCTGCTTGGAAAACAACACCATGTATGTTAATTGCTTTCGACACCTTCAGCATAGTTTCCACAGAGTCATTTTCACTTTCGTTCAGCAAGAAGACGAGAAGTGAATGTCGGTAATCACGTTTATTTGATTCCAAAATTCCCTCCTCCATGGGCTGAATTAGGGCTGTCACACTGGGTGGGAGCAAGAGTGCTTGTATACTATCAAACTTTAGAGAAACATCTGCAGGATGACAAGGAGCATTGTCAGTTATAAGGATAGCTTTCAGTGGAAGCTTTATCTTCTTTAGCCCTTTTTCTCACTGCTGGTACAAACGTTTCATGGAACCACCGAGAGAATATTTGTCTGGCCATCCACGCTTTCTTCTGAGTGCAATCCTGAACTATAAGAGTATTTATGTCAGTGTGTTGAAAACAACGTGGATGTTGGTGATTTTCAGTCACCATAACAGGTATTTTATTCATCCCATTTGCATTACAACACGCCATTAATGTTAATGTATGAACCATCTATAAACAAGGTTTTTAACATGGCTGTCAATCAGCAACTGTTGTATAATACAAAATTTTGAAAAACACAGCACTCAGTCGTGACTGAGGGTTGTGTTTTTAAAAATTTTGCATCTATAAACAGCTATGTCCAGTTCTTCATTCTCACTCTTTCACATAACTTTCCATTTTCCCAACTCACTATCCATTTGTGTTGAGTACTGCCGAATACAATCTTTTTTTATGTCATAAATAGCTGCTCGTCCAACACTGAACTCAGCAACAATGGCTTTCTGCAAAGAAGCTCTATTTAACTTATCTAAAATTTCGAGTTTGTGCTTGAGGTCTAGTGTTTGTGTTTCCTTTAAGAAGACATGATTCCGAACTATGAAGAAAGGTACAACTACAAATACAGCATATAAAGCATTGATGGACACAAATAATTCATTGTTGACATGTTTTTGGATGTGCAATGGATTACTGAGAGACCAGAGTACTGAGGGCCAGATTACCAAGAGTATAGTGACTAACTTAGATTATATTGACATGAAATGTAGTAATTCCCTTGCTTCAGAAAATGATTATATTCTAAGGGAAATCAGAAATATAACGCCAAGTAATTTATGTAAAACAACCTGGAGTTTACTATCTGCTAGAAACTTTAAAAACCTTATAATGAGTTTAAGATTTAAAATTGCTGATGAAATTAAAGATTATTACACAACAGTCGAGGATATATTAGTAAATTTTTAAACTACGCAGCATCTGTTGAAAAAGATAAATCTAAACAACTTGATATAAATTTTTAATATAAATTAAAAATTGAAGAACAGGGAAAACAACATACTTGCTATACAACCAGAAGAAGAAAAATCCAAACATATTAAATTAAAACAAATAAATAGAAACATACCAAAAACAAAAAAGAATGATATAATGTATGTAGTGGCTACAAAACAACATGAAGATAATTTCTATAAAGTTGGTGGAACAACACTCAAATTAATCAAATCTAGATTATCTCCATACAATACTTCGAACATCCAGATAATAAATTTGAATACTACTATTTAAGAGAATGTCTATATTATCATACAATTGGCCAAGTGGTTCTAGGTACTTCAGTGTGGAACTGTGCGACTGCTACAGTCACAGTTTCGAATCCGGCCTTGGGCATGGATGTGTGTGTTGTCCTTAGGTTGGTTAGGTTTAAGTAGTTCTAAGTTCTAGGGGACTGATGACCTCAGATGTTAAGCCCCATAGTGCTCAGAGCCATGTGAACCATCTGAAGAAATGTTTAAATCAGCTTTTAAATCACACTGAAAAGAAGAAAGTACAGAATTGTTTAACATGAATTTCAGTGACATAAATATTATTTAGACATTTTCATTGATAGAGAGAGTGACTTGTCTTTGAATGAACTCACAACTAAAGTAAATAACAAGATAATTGATAAAATTGTGTTAAACGGTTCGACTAGAGAGGAAGTAACACTAATTATTTTGCAAATCTACGAAGAATATCCTGCTAAAAATAATATAGGTAGACAAAATAGAAAATCGTCTTGAATCAAAAGGATACAAAACTATATAGAAAGAGTCAAAGAAGGTTATAATAAAATCTAATCCAAATTTAAAAATAAGATTAAAGTATTAATATAAGTAACTCACAATTGCTTT
The DNA here is from genome assembly GCF_021461385.2 of Schistocerca piceifrons. NCBI lineage: Eukaryota > Metazoa > Arthropoda > Insecta > Orthoptera > Acrididae > Schistocerca > Schistocerca piceifrons. The sequence continues at coordinate 415,615,329 of NC_060149.1, read as the reverse complement.
TTAAAGTATTCACAATCAATACAAAGTTATTCTCCATTCAGATTGCATAAGTAATTCAATTTATCAACAGTTACTTAACTTACGATTTTAGATGCATATTCATCTGTATAACATACGCCTAGAAAAAAATTAAATAACTAATTTTCTTAACTTCTCATGGTTGGGATTCACAGTCATATAATATTTCTTAAAAGACATCATAGTCGCCATTGACTGTATAAAATATTTATTGTTACTATTGCTATTTCGGCCTTATGACCATTTTCAAGTAACACTGCATAGTTACATTCTGTCAGAATATAAAACTATCTTACATGAGTACATGTCATCGTCAAAATGCAGCCTTTTGACAGTGAGAGTCCCACAAGATCTGATGAGTACGACACTTATTACATCGTAATATTACGACATCTTCAATTTCAAAAGTTTCTGTTGTCCAATTTGCTGTATATCCTTTCTCAAAAATCCTTAAGTTTAATTATTCTTACTTTGTCACCAATTTTATATTTAGTCTGCTGATGCAGACTTAAGGCTGAGACTATGTCAGTATCTAGCAAATTTGTTACATAAACAGTTTTCAATAAGATATTTTCAGTTTCCCTATTTACATTTTTTGGAGCCATTTTTATAGTTGAATGTTTTGTGTCATTATATTCGTCACCTAATTTCGAAACTACGTCAATCCATCTATAATTTTCTTTCAGAGCAAACTTTTTCCACATTTTTTTTTCAGTGTTCTATTGAATTGTTCAATAGTTCAATAGTACAATCCTTTAATACACTAACAGCTGAATAATGATTAATGATAATTTTTTTGTTAATTCTTGAAATTATTTATTATAAAATTCTTTGTCATTATCTGTTTATAAATTTTTTGGTTTTCTCGACTTGAATATTTTTTTGAAAGAATCAACTATATTTTTACATGTTTTATCTTTTACTGCAAATTTTGAAAAAACATCAATTACACTTGATAAATATTGATATCCTTTAATTATTTTCGGAATAACTTCCAACTTTCCAGAATCAATTTCAACTAAATCTGCTTGCCATAAATCATCAATTCCAAAAGATATTATATTTCTGCTTTTAAAGTATTCTCTCATTGGTTTATGTACAGTACATCACACACCTGTTCATGGCACAGTTTTTGAAGCAGCTGTTCCTTAAGTTGTGACACGCGTTCAATATTTACTGAAATAACTGTCAGAACAGGTTCTAAAAAGAACTGTTTATTTAAATGTATCTTGTTTGTACTCATATGTGCTTCTGGAATGCTGATGTTAAGTTTAGTACCTATTTCAGAGGCACCACAGACAGGAATCGTCTTCATGCTGCAAATCTCCGAGGCAAAGAGAACACAGTGGGAGAAACTGATGAAAGACTGTGATATGAGTAGAAGAGGTCACGAGGCCTGGAGGCTTCTAAAACGCTAGAATAATGACCCTTCACAGACGAATACGCCTGTGAATGTCCAAGCTGATCAAATTGCACGCCAGCTTATACAAAATGGGAAACAAACCAGGCCTGGTAAGAAGACATGTGAGAGACGACCTGACCAAGAAACCAATACTCTGCTTCAAACATTTACCCAGACTGAGCTGGATCTCGCTCTGGGTAAGTGCAAAAATCGAAAAGCGGCAGACCTTAATGATATAAGAGTGGAGCAGATAAAGAACTTTGGGCCAATAACAAAAGAATGGTTAAGAGACCTAATGAACAGCTGTGTCCAATCCTGCAAGATTCCTAAACTCTGGACGAAAGCCAAAGTTATAGGTATCCACAAGCCAGGCAAGGACCAAAATGATCCTAAAAGCTACCACACTATATCTCTCCTATGTCATCTGTATAAACTTCTTGAAAGACTCATCCTACACCAAATAACGGAGAAGCTAGAGACAATATACATTCCACAGCAGGCTGGATTCAGACAGGGAAAGAGCGGCACATCTCATGTGTTGAAACTAATACAGCACATCGAAGATGGTTTTGAAAGGGAAGAGATCGCAGGAGCTGTATTTATAGATCTAACAGCAGCTTATGACACAGTTAATCAAAGAGGACTTCTTATGAAGCTGTATAATGCTACTAGAGACCACCAGCTAACCTGTTTCATAAGGAATCTCCTTGAAAATACAAAGTTTCTTGTTAAATTCCAGGGCAATAGAAGCAGATGGACATCACGGAAAAACCGATTACCCCAAGGAAGTGTGCCTGCTGCAGGTTTGTTTAACATCTACACAAATGGTCTACCACTACCTGAAGGAACACAGAGCTTATCTACGCAGATGAGTGTCCTATCACCTCCCAAGCCCACTGCTTTGTAACTGTTGAAGAGAATGTGTCCAAAGCACTGAGAGAACTGTCAGCTTACTACAGGGAAAATCAGTTGAGACCAAATCCTGGGGAAACAGATTTGCACTTTCCATCTTAAAAATTGGCAGACAGCTAGAGCCCTCAAAATCACCAGGGAAGAAACATCACTAGAACACTGTATGTATCCCAAATACCTAGGGGTCGCCCGTGACCGTGCATTAACATATAAGTGGCACTGCCTAGATACCAAGCAAAAAGTGGGAGCCAGGAAGAATATCATCAGAAAGCTAACAGGCACAATGTGGGGAGCACACGCCAACATGGTAAGAACCTCTTCCCTTGCATTGTGTTACTCTGTCGGAGAATATGCAAGCCCAGTGTGGTACAATTCTTGCCATGCGAAAACAGTAGATGTCTCTCTTAATTATACTTGTTGTATCGTCACCAGGTGCCTGAAGCCTACTCCTCTTGATAAACTGTACAGCCTCGCGGGAATTGCACTCCCCCCCCCCCGCCCCCCTCCCCAACATCCACTGAGAGGTAGCAACAAAAAGTGAGAAGAAAAAATCAGAAACTTCTGAAGCTTACTCCATATATGGCTATCAACCAGCAAACCCATGACTAAAATGCAGAAAGAGCTTCCTCAGATCTACCGAAACTAACTATGGCGTGCAAGGCTTACCAGTACTGTGGAATGGATTACACCAAGTGAAAAACTACCACTCGGCTACACAGAGGATTGGCGCACATGGAGATCCCTCAACAGACTGCACTTGGGTGTCACAAAATGTAAGAGCAATTTGACTAAATGGAGTTTCCTAGAGGATCCGCCATTCTGTGAGTGTGGAGCAATGCAGACGACCTTCCACCTGCTCTAGTGTACCCTATGTCCAGCAAAATGCACAACAGAACACCTGCTACATGCAACGCCAAATGCAATATAGATCACTAACTTCTGGGCGGCTAAATTGTAAATAACTGTCTTGTAAATATATATACACACGACATGTAAATATTGTACATTATTTTATACATTGTAAATGCTTCTAACATAAATAAATAAAATAAATAAATAAATTGGTTCATGTATTTCATTAAAAATTTCTTTGCATGTACGTCCTGAAGGACTAAGCATATCTTCGATGTGCGTATTTATACCTTCACCGATAAAATCTTTTTAATGAGTTTACTCTTTTTACTTGTGCATGCTGTACAAAGACCTTCAATTCTTTGTCTCCCATTCTTAGTTGTTACTCTGTGAGGATTATGTATTTCAGTAAACTTTGTACACTTCAATTAGTATGTGTGATTTTCCATTTATATAGATTAAAAATTTAATAAGATTTATATTATGTCACCAAATATAATTAATTTTAAATCAACTGAAGCACTTTTAACAGAATCTTTTAAGCTTATATTTAGAAAACTTTATTTGCACACTATTTTGATTGACTGGATGTCAGAAGTTATTTTGTAAACTTTGTCAAGAACACTCACTGAAATACCAAAATCATTAAACTTTAAATCTCTGTTTATGTTTTCACCAACAACAATAAGTTTTTTAAGAGAAAAGCATATTCATTGAAATTGTGAAAATTTTGTTCGCCTCCAGTCCAAAAATAACTTCGATAATTTGTACATTATTTTTTTTATTATATCTTTAAGATTGGTTAAACCGTTGAAGTATAGAGTTAAATCTGATTTTGTGAAATAATCTGCAAAAGATTTTTTATTTCCTTTTTTGCAAAGTATATGGCAGGTCGTTTTTAATAAGTTGATTATTTTTTCAGTTAGTTGCTTATCATTAAAATAATCACTGAACTGAGTTAAAATACTTGGATATGCAGATTTTGTAACATACAATTTTCTTAAATATTGTTTAGTAACAGAATCATAACCATTTACTGGATCATTTATATTCGCAGTTCTTCTGCCTTTAAATCAATATACCCTCTAGACACTTTAAAAATAACAGGTAATTCTTTATGGAATTGTTTAATTAAATTTCCCCTTTTTACTTCTGAATTTATTTGTCTATTTCTTGTACCTTTAGGCTGCACCTTATTTCCAAAAACGTCCAGTTATTAAAGTCAAAATTTCATGAAACTTGTAATTCATGCATAATAATTTTAAAACAAATAGACACAAATATCCATATATTACTACATCAAATTTCTGAATTCATCGTCCATTATAGCAAAACTCACTTGAACCGAGTTATTTAACCAATTCTTTCGGAATAGTTCCACCAAATGAATCAAATACTAAATTTTTTTCATTATTTTTATAATAGCAAATCCAATAAGTATAAGGATGATCAGAATGATGTATCTAAATTAACTATTCCACATTCGAATTTTCTTGGTTCATTAAATAATCTGTCAATCACAAAACTGACACAAAAAATTTAATTTTTAATAGTTTTACAAAATTTTGCACGTCAAAATTTTAGAAAGGATTATTAAAATTTTTAATTATTACTTCAAAACTTTTTTTTTTACTTTTTTACTCCAGCACCAGCTTCCTGTTCCAATTCCAATTATCTTTTTTGTTCTTCTAATTTTTTAACATCTGTCTTCTTATTTATGACTGCATTTGCAATTGCTGCAGTTCCAAGTGAAGAAATTGTTGCAAAATAATGTAATGCAGCTAACAGTCAAGGACGAAAATCACCCTCTTGTTATGTTAGTCCTTTTCCTTCTTTCTTTTTTGTTAGATATTCAATAATCTTTTTCACAACAGGAATAGTTAATGTAAGAAATATATCTCCACCAGTTTTTTCTCTTTCTTTCTTCTTTGTGCATCAGTTCTAAATAGTTCAATACTATGTAATTGCTCTTTGTTTAATGTAATTGTAATTGATTTTGGTTTAGTGTTGACACTTGGAAACAAAGTATAACCAAATCCAAAGTTATTCATAATTTTATGATTCTATTCTACATAACTCCATAAAAGGTGCATTAAATAGTTTTTCCTTACTAAGTTTTATTTGCATTCTCAGTTTATTTCATTTTTTTCATTTTCACGCCATTCTGGTACTTGCATATGTCTGTGATAATAATCTCTTCTAGATTAGTGTCTTTCCTCTTGATCTCTCGTATTTCATAATTGTAAGAATACGCGAAATGCACATTCAATAAATGTGACATATCGTGTTTATCTATTTTATTCTGCTCTTCATTTCTAAGTTCTTTCTTTGATGAAACTACAACAGATCTTATAGCTTCAGTTCTAAAATTCTCAACTCCTAACTTTCTCATGTGAGCTAAAATTGTTTATTGATTTCCTGTTCTAGCACCAGCTCGATGAATAGTCATTCTTCCGTGTAACAGTTTATTGTCAATGTTGTTTGTAATCTTGTGTATTGTGCCATGCATTACATTCATTAGAAGAAAAAAATTAATTTTATAATCCCAGCCATTTTCACCAAGTCGCAGGCTTACGCCTTCTTCACCTAGCACAAATCTAAGACCATTTCTAATTTCATTTTTCGTACATAGTTCCTCTAACTGCAGTTGGAGCTATTTTCTTCTTAATGAAGTATCACTTACATGCATTCCGTCTTTTGCAGCTGATTGAAGTTCTTCATCAGCTTGGTGTCTGGATTCTAAATCATAATGATCACAATAGTCAATATCGTCTTTTTTAAAAGCGTCATATAGTTTATTTTTTCCTGGATCTGCGTGTGTGGAACGTTCTTCTAGTTTAGTAAAAGGTCCACAGTACAAATATCCTGTTAGATGCATCTCTGGCATTGATAAGTTATTTAAAGCCCAATTCACTAATCCTTTACCATGATTTTCACTTTTCCAAAATGTATGTGGTAAATTATTAAAAAATCTAATTAAATATGGAATTCCTTTGACTCCTTAATTATAAAACCACTAAATTTGTTTCTTAACATTTCTATTATTCCAACATTTCCAATATGACAGTCTTTATTTCCAGATCATTTTTCACCATGAATTAACCATCAATCTATCAGTTAAATCTCTAACATCATTGATTCAAATATATTTAAGTGGTTTTTCGGAATATTTTCACCAACTTTTTCTAGTGAATCATTAAGGTTTCTTTCTGAAAAACAAGAAAAGTATTCCTCAACAATTGTTTACATCAAATAATTGTATTTATTTCCTCTACTTGGGTTTATTATATTTGATTACTTTCATTGTATACTGCATTTGAATGGAATAACATCCTTGCATAATTTATTAATTCAATAGAATCATATTCTGTTCCTAAAACATCCATAGCCATTTTTTTCTAGTTAAAAGTTTCATTAGTCCATCTGTTCCTTCATATTCTTGTACACCATTTTTCAATTTATCATTATTGAATTCTAGTGGTAATGTACAAATATATTTATAAAGACCAACAGGTCTTAATCTAAAAACAGGATGTTTTCCATGATTGATGATTTCTAAAATTCTTTCACTTATTTTTTTAGCATCTTTTTCTTTTCATTTTGTTCTTTCTTTTTCATAATTCTCTTACACATAATTTATTTGTGATTCACTTCATGTGTAGCCGTACTTTGCAAGATAATCAGCAATCGATTCATATAGTAGAATATCATTAAAATCATCCAAATAATTTCAATTATTTTTTTTGTCAATTGCTTTTAACACTTTTCCTCCTAATCCTTCAACTCCTTGGTTAACCTTTTCAATTGTATATATAACTGGCTGACTCTCTTTTTTATATTTCTCATATCCTGTTTGTTGTTGTTTTTTCCAAAGCTCGAATTGTTCTTTCAATTCCTTAGCTTTCTTTCTATTTTGTTTAGCTTTTATAACAACTTCTATGTCGTATTTTGCAAACACTTATTAGAGATGAAAAACATTCATTAAAGATTTTTAACATCCAATGTTTATGTTTATATTTAATGTTAATGTTTAATACTTGTGTTTATCCTTTATGTTGTTATGAAATTCTGTATTTTATTTCTGAACACACCTTCATTCGGTTTTCTAGTCATTTCTATCGTAAAAAATCTGGATTGTTCGTCCAACAATCTCTACATGTTTCTTTAAAATCATCAAACTTTAAATCACATGAAACGAAGTCATGGTAAACATGATTTAAATTTTGTGTCATATTCTCTGAAAATATTTTTAAAAGTTAAGGTGTCTCTGATTAAACGCATTAGCATTTTTGAATAAGTTTGAGCTAAATAAAAACCATCTATTCTCTTATGTGTTCCCGTAGATAAATATTCTCTAACTGTATCTTGAGTTTCAAGAATAAAATACTACTACACAATTATCTAGACATTGATTTAATGGAATAATTTCTTCATTATTTTCAATAAAATCAGTAATTTTTCATTGTGTTTATCTTCAATTTCTCATATCTTTTTATAAGTTCTTGATATTTTGGTTGGCCTAAAGTTTTTGAATAAACATACAAATGATTAATTTTATTCCACTTGAACCATACTGGAACTAGAATATAATTGTCAATTAACAATGTTGTTTTTCCACAACCCCTTGGTCCAATAATTGAAATTGAATTGAATTTGGTAAAATTTACCACATTTGCTTTTTAATTTCCTTTCTGGAATGTTTATTTTTGTTACCCAATTTGTCATTTTTTTATAATTTTTTAATGTTAAATAAGTAGATTGTTTCAATTGAGTGATGAGCCACCTGTTCTCAAGAAAAGATTGACTGTACCTATACAAGATAGCTTCAGTAATGTTGGTTTTTATTCAACTTTTTTAACTCCAAATATTAAATCGAAAAACAATATATTATACTGTGCACCAGAACAAGCAGGCTCCAACCTGTCGTCTGACGGAAACGAAAGAAATTCCTATTGGTCAGTATAGTTTGAAAATTTATGAAAAACTTCCTCACTCGAAAAATATTAAAGCAGAGGGAATTTTAAATAGAGTTGTTATTGAAACTAATGTACAATTATGCGTGGATATAAAATAAAATAATATTGCAAGTGTTTCAGCATTTAATAATCAAATTATTGAACATAGTAAAAAACTGTTGCTAAAGATGTTACTAAAATTAATGTAAAGTTTAATCTGGATGATGGAATGTTTGTTAAACATTATCATAGTGAAACTGACATTATTGCTTCATTTAAACCAAGTGCCGAATTTGGAAGACCAATAATTTATGAACCACATATGCTGTAGATATTCCTCTTTTTGATCCTATTCAAGATTTAGAAATTACTATAACTAATGAAAATGATAATCTGATTGACTTTAATGATCCATGTGCAACAGTTGTTTTAAAAATGTCTAAATACATTTTATCTTCAGTAAATCACTAACAAAATCGAGAGTTATCACTTTTTCTCATTCCTTGTGAACGAGGAAACGAAAAAATTTCAAATGCACCCAACAAGGCTACAGAAATTGAAATAAATATTGATGCTGTATGGCTTTATCTGAATCATGCACAGTTGTACATGAACTTTAGAACTGTTGTAGCTAATCCAGATGGATCACAATCATATTATCCAACATATTACAGAAAATCTAACAAAAAATTAATTGAAACTTCCTGGCTGATTAAATCTGTGTGCTGGACGGAAACTCGAACTCAGGACCTTTGCCTTTCGCAGGCAAGTGCTCTACCAAGTGAGGATGGGTCGTGGGTCGTGTTTGGGTAGCTCAGATTGTAGAGCACTTGCCCACCTAAGGCAAAGGTCTTCAGTTCGAGTCTCGGTCTGGCACGCACTTTTAATCTGCCAGGAAGTTTCATATCAGCACACACTCAGCTGCAGAGTGGAAATTTCATTCTGGAAAAAGTTAATTGATAATTATGTGTTAAGACTATTTAACTTTGTGAGCATAAAGAAAGGGAATAATACATTTTCTAAGATCGAACATCCTTTTATTCCATCAACAGCTGTGTTATATTTGCCTTCATCTGTTACTGATAAAATAAGCTTAGAAGGACACATTCTTAATAATAGAAAAAAAGAGTAAGATAAATGAAAGTCTTTCTCCATTATCAATGCTTGGAGGATTTTTTAAGGATTAGAAGGAAATTATGTGGGAAGGAGATTTAATAGCAACTCTTTCTACATCTTCTAGTTCTGGAGATGCACATCTTATATGGGTTGATTATAATGATGCTGGAGTTGATGTTAAAGATACACTTCCTAAGGAAGGAAAAACTGTAATAGAATCGATGGAAATCCGTGTACCAGTTGTTAAATATGAACCCAATTACTAGTTATAACAAAGAGAAAATATTCTGAAAAATCAATAAATTCCAAAAAAATCATTTTTTTAACTACAAACTGTAAAAGTTGCAGGATTGAGTGGTAAGAAAAATTCCAAACTAGATATCGCGAATTACTATAACTCGATGGAGTTTGGTATGCCATATTTCGTATTTGTTACATTTCAGACAAATCGTGAACATGATCCGTTACTTGACTCTTCATTATTCCGCCATGTTAATCTACAGCACTTATACTAGAAAAATGGGAGAAACTAAATGTTTCCACAGGAAATGTGGAATATTAAGCCTCCAAATAATTTTCTCAAAGTATATGACGCATTTCTCGTTTTTAAACGAGTTACACTACTCAAATCAGACACTGACATATCTCCATATAATTTCATAATGAACTATCCTATCTTTGTAATTAACATAATTCGTAGAAAGAATATTGTATCTTCACAGAAAAAGACTATGAAGCTTTGTGCAACTTCAAATGAAAAAAGTCCTACAGATACTTTAGCTCATACAATGATGTATGATAAGAAAAATTTGTCTTACGATGAACCAAAAATTAGAAAAAGTTAAGAAACCTTTACAGCTTGTTTGCATCTCATTTTTAAGTATTTTCGGAATGAGAGACAAAATCAAAAGTTAAAAATTTTGGGTAATTCACCACAATTTATTTTATTGATTTTTATTACATTCATCTTTTATAAAACAATATTAAATTTTATTTTCTTTCATTCACCTTTTCTAGAATAATATTAAAATTCATTTTCTTACGTTCACCTTTTCTGAGAAAAAAGTGAGTTACATGCGAAAATTACATTATAATAAATACAAAATGTAGATTCTTGACAAGTTTTAGCTCGAAAGCAATGCAACTATATGAGTGAGCTGGTGAGCCAGAGCTGAGCCAGAATCTGCTTTTTGTATAGACTTCAGAGCTCTGAGAGAGTACCATCATGACTGCTCAGCCGCCAACTGATCAATTGACATTGGAGAGAAGAATCGTCCAGTGCAAACACTTGCCATATTGAATCTTCTCAAATCTCCACGTAAAAATCGGAAAATACTCGCAACACACGTGACTGCGAAGGCTCCCCAAGCTCCCCAACACATACTGAGTATTATAATTATTCACCTGCCCAGTGGGCGATTTCCTCTGACTAACTGTGAAGGCTCATGTGGCATCTCGTGATTTAGGTCAGAAATGCCCATTTGTTCCACCCAGCAGCTACCTCTGAAACATGCCTGGAAACTAAGGGGAGTCATTCCAGGAAATCAGTCACATATTTATCAATGTAATTACAATTAAATATTACCATCCCAGCACCAATCTGTTAACATTCGACAATAGGCAAAATATTGGAAGCACCTCCTCTTGACAATTCTAGCTCTGGAAATATCAGTTTACCACGTAAAACTGTTCCTCCTTATGACTGGACATAATTTTCCACAGAAAATCTTTCATATCCCTTACGACTATCAATGTGATGAAATCACAATTTTCCACATGAAAATTATACCCTCCCTCTTAAGACTGGACATAGTCCCATCCTTGTCATTTTCTTTGTACATGACAGAAAACTGACTGCGATAGCTTTACACTCCAACACATACACATTTCGGACAAGTAATGCAAATATCGATTATATGTGTAAGGTGTCTGAAAAATTATCGTATGTCCACACTCACACCAACTAGGTGTTTCGATACTCCTCAGTTCTAGGATATTATATAACATTTAGATCTACCAGCCAATCAGATTCGAGAAGAGACTGTAGGCATTTTCAGTCAGCACTTCTGTAAGGTGCTCCATCCTACCATGACTCTCTCAAACAAGCGTTGTATAGCACAGGTGTCCTACACTATGCAATAATCAACAGCGCTTCTATGAATGAAGGGTTAGAAAGACACCACCGATATCTGTTTTTGTACTGTAATAAACATCGCCGTCGATATTATGACAAAGAATGTGTTAGGATCTGCTTAGGGGAGCAGATGAAACGCATATCCATAATATTACTGCTGAATTTTGTCCACTATAGCAGATCCTCTTGAACCCTTGCATTGGTGTATTGTGCAAGTATTTACGAAATGAATCTATCATCCCTTACAGTCTGATATACTCTTCAATGCGTCGAAATCACAATTCCCACTTCAAACCTATCCTCCCCTTATGGCTAGATATAAGAAATTTTTACAGGAATAACGGTCTGAGCCCGCATCTCGTGGTCGTGCGGTAGCGTTCTCGCTTCCCACTCCCGGGTTCCCGGGTTCGATTCCCGGCGGGGTCAGGGATTTTCTCTGCCTCGTGATGGCTGGGTGTTGTGTGCTGTCCTTAGGTTAGTTAGGTTTAAGTAGTTCTAAGTTCTAGGGGACTGATGACCATAGATGTTAAGTCCCATAGTGCTCGGAGCCATTTGAATTTTTTGAACGGTCTGATCACTTCCCACACGTATCTGGTAACATGTTGGAAAACTGTCCACAGTAACGCTATGTCCCAGCAGCATGTAATTTCACATGTCAATCTCCACTGGTATGCACTTCTCTATTTACTCATTAGATGCCATGGTTTCATGCATTTTGTATTGCTGATGATCACTTTATAGCTGATGTATGCATAGCATAACTTCTAAACCTTAACTGTAAATTAAAAGTGTGCTCTATACACCTCCAGAAATATATATAGGGCATGTATCACAATTAATTTATATATTTTTTTCTTTGGTGTAGAATGTAGTAGTTTTATCATCGTAAAGTTTCTCACCATAGTGAGAGTGCTAGAAAGCTCGCAGGGTGAGTGTATGGAAGGTGTTGGAAATATATTTCCTACCAGTACTTCGTTCCACACACCTAATATATCGAAAACTATACTGCTTTAACATTATTGCATGCTTAAATGCAGAATTGGGTTGTCCTAAGAGTGTGTGTTTATGTTCTCCAATAATTTCTCTCTTTCCAGTACCTTCTTGGTATTGAATTCAAACACTTCAACAACACTGCAGAAATGAGAGCACAAGTGATTTCTGTAAAATGTTTCAAACTTCTATCTGAAGCTCCATCATGCAAAAACCATACGTTTCTTCTTCTTCTTAATCGTTTGTTATATTACCACAACCCTCTGAAACATATTATACTCTTGTCTGCTATACGCTCATAAAACGATAGGTAGTGCTAACCTCCTCAGTACGCATACATCTAGATTCCTGAGAGATTCCGTGTAACTGGATGAGTGATGTGAGTAAGATTGGTAGTGAACAGTCTTCATGGAATGGCAGTTACAGTACTGAAATGAGAATACCGGTCTGTATCACTAGCTTTGGTCAGTTGTACAAGTCTGGAACATGTGTTATGCTCTTTCCAAAAGCGAAATATCGAAGTGATTTGATTACATGGAACTAAGCTCATTCTTTTCCTTCACGAGACATCAAATGTAGTGGGTATAGTACACTCTTACTTCTAGTCAGCTCCAAATTAAGTCGGGGCAATTCTTTCAGAGGGGTTGGTTAAAGACAGAGGAACAGTTTCGAGATACATAGAAAGAGATCATCAAGAGTTTTGCTCAGGACCCTTAGGCGTTAGCTTCAACAAAGAGATAGCTCGTTTTGAAATACAGGACACAGCCCTGTTATGGATATGATTCATTTATTGGGATGGTAATCATAAAAGTTGTTGGTGAGCTCTTTCAATCACCGACTTCATCCTATAAATGCTAGAATACTTCGTGGCTTCCATTAACATAGGGGTAGGTGGTGAATAATAATAAAATCTTAACGAATTTATAAAGTGTTTCGGCTAAAGGATGTAGTTTTTTCACCTCATCTCTACTGCTGGCTATGTCCCACACTAAGAAACAGTATTTGTGTCATGTAATGTAGGCAGTGTAACTGGGTTCACGATATGTGCACGTATATACAGCATTCATAAAGTAATGGAGGTGGTTTGGCAATGATACAGAAATTGAGAACCTTGCTGCAATCTCATTGGCTGATTACATCGAGAGATCGAAACGATGATGCGTTTCGTTGATCCGAGAAGTCGTCAAGAGCCATGGTTTTGAACTCGAGTAATTGGATAAAATGCACTGACATTACTGAAAAACGTGGTAAAATTGTAAAATTGATGGAATTATGTAAAACTGAGGAGAGGTAGGACAGAAATGAGAGTAGCTAGGTCTTCATTTGGATATATGAAAATCATTCCATTCCATTCCTCTCTCAGTTGTGGTGGCTCTGAGCAACAGAAGTGCACTGACTGTTTCAAACAGCACAGTGCAGGCCAGTAGTGAACTCCAATATATGCACCATCTGTTGAACACTGGTTCATTCCAGCGATACCGCAAGGACAGAGTGTGGATGGAGAATATACCAATAGCCATTATCTACCACATAACTTTATGATGACGCAGCACTCAGGGTGAAATCTGGAGACCGATTCATTTCTTTCTGAGATCCCAAGAACAGAGCACCTGGATCCTGTTTTCGATTGTGACTGACTGGAAGACCTATCTGTAAAAACATTTAGTGGAAGTCACGAAATCGACACATCTCGTGGAAGTGAGACATCTGAACTAATAATTTCGTAGAAATTAGCTGGATCCTTCTAAGTTTCTCTTCTACCTTAAGTGTGCCAGTTGTTCCTGCTCTAGCATACACCGACTATCGTGAAAGAACGTATGTAACATAAATCAAAGGCGCTAAGGAATTTTAATTGTAATTACCCCTATTATTCCGCGAGAAATATGTGATGATGATATGGTGTCAGGGTTTTGATAGTGGGGAGCTATGGCAGGCCGTGCTAAACGACACCCAGCTGACACGAGTGTGGACATTCCATAATTTTTCGGACGTTATACGCCTATAAATGATAATCAAGCTAATTATCGTGAATGTTATGCTGTTGGAAAGTAAAGTTACTGTCGATAGCGTTCTGACATATCACAACATGTGTGTGGGAAGTGGTCAGATCGCTATACCCGAAAAAAGTTATGTATGTCTAGCCATAAGGACAGGATAGGTCCGATGTGGGGTATTGTGATTTCAACGCATTGACGAGCATATCAGACTGTAAGGGACGATACATTCATTTCTTAATTATATGCACAATACACCTGTGCAACGGTTCAAGTGTATCTGCTATAGCAGACAAAATACAACTGTAATATCATGAATACACACAGCGTGTTCTCATCAGCTTTCCTAAGCAGATCCTTTCATGTTCTTTGTCGTGCTATCGACAGCGATATTTATTACAGTACATAAACCAATATCGATTATATCTTTCCAACCCTTCAGTTGACAGGAGTGCTGTTGATTATCACATAGTATGGGACGCCTGTGCTATACAACGTTTGTTTGAGAGAGTCTTGGTAGGATGCAGTACCTTACAGAAGTGCTGACTGAAAATACCTGCAATCTGTTCTCGAATCTGATTGGCTGGTAGATCTAAATGTTAAACAATTTCCTAAAGCTGAGGAGAATCAGGAAATCTAGTTGGTATGAGTGTGGACATATCATAATTTTTTCGGACGCTACACGCAAATTAACGATAACTCGATTGCCGGCGGGGTGGCTGAGCGGTTCTAGGCGCTACAGTCTGGAACTGGGCGACCGCTACGGTCGCAGGTTCGAATCCTGCCTCGGGCATGGATGCGTGTGATGTCCTTAGGTTAGTTAGGTTTAAGTAGTTCTAAGTTCTAGGGGACTGATGACCTCAGAAGTTAAGTCCCATAGTGCTCAGAGCAATTTGAACCATTTTTTGATAATTGGATTACTTGTCCGAAATGTGTATGTGTTGGAATGTAAAGTTATTGTGGTCAGTGTTCCAACATGTACAAAGAAAATGGCGTGGGTGGGACTATGTCTAATCTTAAGGGGGGTATAGATCTGATGTGGAAAACTGCGATTTCATCTCATCGATAATCGTAAAGGGTATGAAAGATCTTATGTGGAAAACTATGTCCACTCATGGGGAGGAAACAAATTTACGGGGGAAATTGATATTCCAGAGCTACAGTTGTCAAGAGGAGGCCTTTCCGATACTTTGCTCATTGTTGAATGTCAACAGATTGGTGCTGCAGTCGTAATACTTAATTGTAATAACAGTGATAAATATGTGGCTTGCTTCCTGGGACGCAATGCCTTGGTTTCCATGTATGTAGCAGATATAGCTGGTGGGTGGAACGAATGGGCATTTCTGGCTTAAGGCACAAGACGCCATTTGAGCCTCCTGAACCAATCAGATTAGATAGAAGGAAGTAGTTGACCTCACTGTGTCGCCCTATGGGCGGATGAATAATGTTAATAATCAGTACTTGTTGGGGAGCCATCACATTCACGTGTGTTGTGAGAATTTTCCCATTTTTACGGGTAAATTTGAGAAGATTCAATTTGGCAAGTGTTTGCGCTGGACGATTCTTATCTCCAATGTCTGTTGATCGGTTGGCGGCTGGGAATTCATGATGGTACTCTCTCTGACCTCTGAACGTCTGCAACGACTGCCATGGTATTCCACGTGCCGAGTGTGCAGCTACCGACATGGCCTAGGCATGGCGGTAGCATACAGAAGTTGCTGCGATCTCCGATGTCTAACTGCAACAGCAACAACAGAATTAATCCCTCCATCTTCTTCCTGGTGTAGCAGACAGAAACAACATGGGAATTCTACAGTGTTCTTAAAAATACAGATAGCAGACGTGTAGTTGGTCCGGAATTACACAACCTTTGCGGCATAAATTCCAGCCGAAATTTGAGATTATAACTGCCATTTTAAACAGGACCACAACGGAAGTAGACACTTGAAAGAGAGGGAGCAAGAGATAGAGACAGAGAGATAGTGAGCATGTGTTTCGACAGAAATTTCCTCAGTATCAATATCAAAGTATTGCCACCACCTGATGCTCTGTCTGACAGGAAATACCTGGAGGTGCTAGGGGGTGGGGAGGAGGGGATTGGATCAAGGAAGGTGGGGGAGGTTGCTTCTCCCAACGTCCTCTGCTAGTAGTAGTGTGAACTAACTCTGTCAGTATCTGCATAGCAGGGAGAGCACAAAGGGTAGAAAGTTCCAATAACCTGACATGGAGGCTGTGTGTCTGGGAACAAAACAGGAGGTGAGTCTGGCATGAAATTTCAAAGAAAGTCAACGTCTTTTATCACACATTCATCGGCAGGCGACAGGCGCCACCAGTCCAGTGATCTGGACTCAAGGGGTCCCCTGTGATCCGGCCCATGTTGTGTGCTGTGCAGTGCATGGTGACTCATTTGGGAGGTTTCTGCCACGTATGTTTAACATGATATATAACAATGTGGGGTGCGTATTTTATATTGACACCATTTTCATATCAGTATTCCTTGTCTGATCTGAAAAAAAACGGACTATTCATGTATTTAATTAACTTTTTCTATGTATTTTACGAGACCTAGGTTTTCCTAAAGTAAATAAACAGCAGAGAATGATGATCTTTTCTCGTCAAATAAAGAAATCCAACCCCTGCAAATTGGTATCAAAACTGAATTTTATAAATAAGGAATATGTTATTATTCCTTCTCCAATGAAGTTCAATTTCCTCTCGTGTTATGCTTCCAGTCCACCAGCGATTGAGCGATTTTTCTCATCAACTTTTTCTGGTGGTGGTGAGGAGGGAGGGGATGAGGAGTGGAGTGTGGTGTACTCTGGTGATGGCATTGTGCACTAGCTCAGTCGATCAAGGTGGGTACACACAAAAAATTTTCCAAGAAGACGGTACCTGCAATCTGCAGCAGTGTAATTATGTAATTAGGACATGTAGTTGCTGGGCAATGTAATGTTTGCACCTACCAGTCCAACAGCTCAGCACAGAGCAAGTCATTCCCACCATCTCTCCTTGTGGGGGGAGGGGAGTGGAGGACAGAGGAGGGGGGCTGGTCTTTTCCTGCCAATTTCCAACATAGTAGCACCCAAAATAAAGAAAACAAACTAACCTACATCCTTCCTCTCCAGCAGCTCAGCACAGCAAAAGCCTTTTAACTCCAGATGTGGGAGGGAAGGGAATGGAGGAGGGGAGGAGAGGGTTGGGTGATTTTCTAGAGGGAGATGGGATAATTAATTGATCGATTTAATTAATTAGTCAATTAATTTGATATAAAAAGTTCCCCTATATCAGAGAGGGTGAAGGGGACGGTTGGGGGGGAGGAGGAGAAGGATGAGGGTTGAGGGTTTCTCAGAAGGATGGATTATCCACAGGTGGTCATAAATGAATTAGAATAGCAATAGATTCGCCCATGAATGTATGCTTTCTCTGAATATATGCTACATGCACTAAAAAAATGCTGCAGAACCTCCATTACCCCTACTAATTTCAGGTTGGTGTGCTGAATGGCAGCTTCCTTTAAATGTACAAAAATGTAAGTTGATGGTGATGAGTAGGAAAACTCATTATGTAGCACTGAATACAGCACCAATAGTGCACTGCTTGACACAATGATACTGATTAAAGTTTTATTGAGAGAATTTGAGGAAATTTAGTTCTCCTATAAAGGAGATGGAATATTTAACACTAGTGGGACTAATTCTTGAGCATTCCTCAAGTGTTTGGATACACACCATATCAGACTAAAGGAAAACCTCGAAGCATGGGATACACTGCTAGATATACTACCAGTAGGCTCGATCAGTACATGTGTGTTAAAGAGATGCTTCGTTAACTCAAATGGAAATCCCTGGAAGGAAGTCTGTGCTCTTTTCATGAGGAACTATGCAGAAATTTAGAGAACTGACATTTGAGACCGACTGCAGAACTGTTCTACTGTTGTCAACACATGTTTGTCGTGGGGATGAGAGAAATTGGGGCTCATACTGAGGCTTATACATAGTTGTTTTTCCTTCGCTCTATTTGCCAGTGGAGCAGGAATGGAAATGACTTGTAGTGGTACATAGTATCTTCCACCACGCACCTATGGTGGCTAGTGGGGTATGTTTGTACTTTAGATGAAAGTAAGAGATGCTCTAATAGGAAATAGTATAAAGGAATTGAATGTCATTCAAAGGACAGAACACATCAGCACACTAGACCAGCCTAAAATGTCATGTATTGCATAAGCCATACCCATTAAGAGAAAACACGCAGCACAAATAAGAAACACCCAACTTGGTTCATATGAAAAGGTGTGTCGTTTTGTGTAGCCAGGGATCAGCTGACGAAATCGCCTACAGTAGACGGCCTAGATTTAACAAGTTGTGATACAAAATGTTCAGCCCTTCTTCTTAAATACATAATAAATACACTGTAACTGCCTGCAAGTCTGTTGGATGTACTGAAGACTGCAGTGGCAGAAAAAACATAGGTTACAGACAGACACTGGGAACTATATCTGGGATCTTATAGCTGGAGCATAATTCGTATTAGAGAAGATTCCTGATGAAAGGTATTATACAACAAAGACAATAATCAGAAACTGCAGTCCTAAGGCATCGACTACACACCGATCAGCACAGCGCCACAAAACAACATCAAGGAAGCGCTGACCTATGTGCCAGGGGAAAAAGTGGGGAGCACCACACCTTGAGGAAGACAGAGTTCAGTGTTCTGCGTCAGCATCAACTTAAACAGCCGCCCATCGCTGGTCTGGCCCTGTTCGGTTGCAGACTTTGAGTTCATCAGCACTTAGTAATAGGAAGACGATACCTGGCTTGCATTTGAGAGTAGTAATAGCGAGTAAAAGTAATTGTATGTAGAAGGCAGAGGAAGCACATCAAGCCACCTCATAACAAGAAGTAACATTATGTTTCTTTCCTTTTTAGAAATAAAGTGTTCTATTAACCTCCAAGTGTTATGTTTTTGGATTCTTGCCACAGGCCATCGCAACTTCTCTCCTTCCTTGTTTGTGTTGGTGCTGACTCCCACAGTAGCTGACACAACAGAAACATTCAGAAGAAAAGTCCATGCAAGATTAAACACAAAGTCTTGAACTAGAAGACAGTATGGATGGATCTCAGCGATAAATACATCAGCTCACATACACTCAGTGGCATATATACACTCCTTGAAATGGAAAAAAGAACACATTGACATCGGTGTGTCAGACCCACCATACTTGCTCCGGACACTGCGAGAGGGCTGTACAAGCAATGATCACACGCCCGGCACAGCAGACACACCAGGAACCGCGGTGTTGGCCGTCGAATGGCGCTAGCTGCGCAGCATTTGTGCACCGCCGCCGTCAGTGTCAGCCAGTTTGCCGTGGCATACGGAGCTCCATCGCAGTCTTTAACACTGGTAGCATGCCGCGACAGCGTGGACGTGAACTGTATGTGCGGTTGACGGACTTTGAGCGAGGGCGTATAGTGGGCATGCGGGAGGCTGGGTGGACGTACCGCCGAATTGCTCAACACGTGGGGCGTGAGGTCTCCACAGTACATCGATGTTGTCGCCAGTGGTCGGCGGAAGGTGCACGTGCCCGTCGACCTGGGACCGGACCGCAGCGATGCACGGATGCACGCCAAGACCGTAGGATCCTACGCAGTGCCGTAGGGGACCGCACCGCCACTTCCCAGCAAATTAGGGACACTGTTGCTCCTGGGGTATCGGCGAGGACCATTTGCAACCGTCTCCATGAAGCTGGGCTACGGTCCCGCACACCGTTAGGCCGTCTTCCGCTCACGCCCCAACATCGTGCAGCCCGCCTCCAGTGGTGTCGCGACAGGCGTGAATGGAGGGACGAATGGAGACGTGTCGTCTTCAGCGATGAGAGTCGCTTCTGCCTTGGTGCCAATGATGGTCGTATGCGTGTTTGACGCCGTGCAGGTGAGCGCCACAATCAGGACTGCATACGACCGAGGCACACAGGGCCAACGCCCGGCATCATGGTGTGGGGTGCGATCTCCTACACTGAGCGTACACCACTGGTGATCGTCGAGGGGACACTGAATAGTGCACGGTACATCCAAACCGTCATCGAACCCATCGTTCTACCAGTCCTAGACTGGCAAGGGAACTTGCTGTTCCAACAGGACAATGCACGTCCGCATGTATCCCGTGCCACCCAACGTGCTCTAGAAGGTGTAAGTCAACTACCCTGGCCAGCAAGATCTCCGGATCCGTCCCCCATTGAGCATGTTTGGGACTGGATGAAGCGTCGTCTCACGCGGTCTGCACGTCCAGCACGAACGCTGGTCCAACTGAGGCGCCAGGTGGAAATGGCATGGCAAGCCGTTCCACAAGACTACATCCAGCATCTCTACGATCGTCTCCATGGGAGAATAGCAGCCTGCATTGCTGCGAAAGGTGGATATACACTGTACTAGTGCCGACATTGTGCATGCTCTGTTGCCTGTGTCTATGTGCCTGTGGTTCTGTCAGTGTGATCATGTGATGTATCTGACCCCAGGAATGTGTCAATAAAGTTTCCCCTTCCTGGGACAATGAATTCACGGTGTTCTTATTTCAATTTCCAGGAGTGTATTTATAAATGATCTAATCCTAAAAGCATTGCAACACCAAAAAATAAAACTAACATGTCATCCATACTGCCAGCACTGCAATGTGGTTGACAGATCCAAACACCAAACAATAGGCTATCAGAAAATTACAGGTCTGTGGAAATGGTAGAGTTGAGGATGTCAGAATTGTTATCGACGAGTAATAATGAAATGAACACTCAGAAAATAATGTGTATGGACGTCCAAGAATTTGCATCATCCAAAACAAGGATACTCACATGGTTTAATCATCTCTGTACAGTTCACTGTAGAATTTATAACGAGTTTTTTTATACAATCGACGTTATAAAATTTTTGGTTTGCTAATATGTGGAAAATTTATAGCAATTTATTTATGGATATATTCCAGATGACTAATAGCCAAATTATTAAACAATTATTAGAGCCTCTTCCCAGTGGTGTATTTGGTGCTTAAACAAGTAGAAAATAGAATGCAATATCTGCACATCTCCCCAGAGATATCCACCGCTTCTGCTGGCGAGTGAGTGATATGCATACACATTACCCTGTGCATGGACACCTCCTTAGAAGCAAAGTCGCTGGCATCCCAGACAAGGCAGAAAAGTATTGACTTTTGCCAGGAGTGCTATCTTGATTGTTGGCCATATCAGATGCAAGAAAAAGACCAACTATTTTCTTTCTCTCTTGCTCTCCAGTTGTGTGGGATGCTTCATCCCATTGCTGGTGGCCAAGGCATATGATGTTTGCAAGAAAAGGCTTTCGGAATTCAGCTGTGGGTGGACGGTATCTGATTGTAGTTCTCTAGGGTCTGTTGGTGCTACTATATGAGAAGCAGCAGCAGTGACAGTGATCACTAAGCTGGCAGCTTGGACACATGTGTGATAACACTACTAATTTTTTTACTTTGTTTAAAATATAATACATTTCCTCACCATTCCTATACAGTGTCTGTGGTGGATTGAAGTAATTGTTTATAGTGTAAATTTACCGATGTTGTACATGTATGTGTGTATGTACTTAGATTTCATGTCATTATTTGCAGGTATGTTATAAACCTACAGTGCCATAACCCTCTAAGTCAACCTTATAGTGACATAATTGTTTTCTAACATGTTATATTTGAGCTTCTTGTAGACTGGGGCCTGTTTGTTCCACTTAAACGTTATTTCAAGACAATATAATAACTTGGGACAGTGTTATCCTCTCTAAAATTTCTTGTTTTACCTTTAGAACCATAGTAAACAAACATTTAAGTACTTCTTGGTATTAAAAGCGCAAAAATAATAAAAATTTGGGTAATTTTTATAAAAATAAAGACGTATAGAAATTAATAAATATGATCGAAATGTCCTGGTGTTTTGTTTCAACGAATAGGTCAGTGTTTCATTAGGTATGTTAGCGACTATACCAGTAAAATATTTTACACAAATTCATCGCCATCAACAAACTCTGGTACCGAGAAAATGCGTCTTTCGCTTAACTGTTTTGAAGGTGTTTTATCTTCTGCTGTATCTTCACAGTTGTGAAAAAGTACATCTTTATTGTAAGCCCATTTCCAGTTAACAAGAGACGGCATCATGGTATTTATCGTTGCATCCATCTTCGATAAATCCTTTGATACCAGCAGGGTAATGTTTATTTTCATACTGTGTAATCACACTTCCATTTGATATCTCCGGTATGATTTCGTCCCAACTTTGGTCAATAATTTGTTCTTGTAATAGAGCTTAATCAATAGAATAATCAAACAGTGTCTGAAGACTCCTCTTCTTAAGCTGTTTGCTTTGGCTGAAGCATTTGTGACATTTCACATACGTGTTCCATTTCTTATGGATTCCAGGCATTGTTTCCGATAAAACGTGCTGTAAACTGCATACTGACGAGATCCTAGCTCCTGTTTACACTCTTACCATACTATAACACCATTAATCTCCTAGCAGCGCTCATTTTCAAGATAATAAGAGTCATCGCAACATGAATCATGGCCTAAACAAAGTAATGACAACACTATGGAGCTACTTTGATCCACTTTGTCAGTGATGCAAAGTCGTCTCCAGTATTCCCAGAAAACAATCTCCACGGCTCCTTTCTACCGTGCAGTGCTAAAGAACACACTGATTACAAGTTTGTGAATGAAATTTAGATAATAACTAATTTCTAAACATAAATTAATGTCACTTGCCTTCTGTATAAGTAGTTTTCTGGTAGCAAAAAAGCATTTTTTCTTATCAAAAATTACCTCAATAATACAGTAGTGCAGATTTGGTTATCAGAAAATATCCAAGATAGCGAGTGGCAGAATAACTCAAACACATGCGCTTTTAGAAACTGTCAGCTGTTGGACAAAATGAACGATGTTTGGAATTGTTTATTAAGATAGTTACTAGGTAAGACTGAATCTCTTTTCATAGACGAAGCAATGTTACTCCCCTGGGGGTAAAGTATCCCTGGTTTACCAGACCAGTCCGCAAATGAAACAAAATGTGTATGACATTAACTGCGACCAGTGATTTCGCCGACGTTCTTGTAAGAGCGATATTTTTCTGTATAACCAAATTACACTTCACTCCGCGAATAATGACAGATTTCCTATCTCTAGGAACAATGCTATTCACGCAAAAGTAATTTGACAGTTTTGATTGCTCACAATTTTGGCTGATTATACAAAATTAGCTAATCAATAATTAATTTCTATTTTGTTCGATCTATTTGGTTCAGTTTTCGTAGTTTAATGTGTGTGATAGCGCTATTTCTTAATTGTGAGTGGGCTATCTGTGTGCAACTGCTTTGGTTTTTCGTATAGCAGTTCCATCTAGTGGAAGATCATGAATTCATTTAGTCAATAAGTGAAGGTGTGTGTGTGGTGGGTTTGTGAATAATTTTCTGTGAAAAATGGCAGACAACGAACAGAAAGCGATGCAGCTGATGGCTGAAGCCGAAAAGAAGCTTAATTCTTCGAAAGGATTTTTCGGATCGTTGTTTGGGTTAGTACAGTTCTGTCCGTACATGAATTTTACGTACGGGAGTTACGTCAAAGTTGCTTATGTTGCGAGTATAGCCCACTGTCTGAATCAGCTGCCAAATGTCATTTTAGGATTGTGTACATAATTCTTTCGTTTTCATTGTTCTGCAGAGGCTCGTCGAAATTAGAAGAGGCAGTTGAGTGTTATCAAAGAGCTGCTAATATGTTCAAAATGGCAAAGAAGTGGGGGCAAGCGGGAAATGCGTTTTGTGAAGCTGCGAATCTTCATGCAAAGTCGGGCAGTCGGCATGATGCAGCCACTAACTTTGTTGATGCTGCCAATTGCTACAAAAAGTCGGAGCCAGAACGTAAGTATAGAGGTATTTGTGATGTAGGGTTGTAAAATAGTGTTAGGCCTTAAGTTTCTGGTCAGAATGTTTCCATAGCAATTCATGTTTACATGATTTTTACCTTCTCATTGTTAATATTCAGCCTCGCTAATGTCATATTTTAGGATTTCCGCAAATAATCAAAAATTAAAACCAATATGCATATTGTGCTGGACATCGTGTGTAATTTTTCAAATGCTTTAAACTTACAGCATGAACGTCTGTATAAGAACTGCTTAAATTCTTTCAAAGACTGCTTAACTTTAACGAATGTTTACTTTCGGATCACTCAGTTATGATAGGATTCTATGTTATTAATCCATCCATCGGGGTTGTTTATAAACTGGCCGCGCCGTATTCCGCAAAGTGGGAAGCAGAATGTTTTGGAGAATCCGTATAGTTGTTTTGAAAATAACGTAGTTCTTGATGGTGTGTATCCGAGCCCTGTGTGCAGTATATGTTTGTGGAACTGTACTGAAATTTGGGCCTTTCTGCGTAAAGAGTATCCTTATTACCGGTACATGTACAATGCAAGCTCATGTAGTGTAATGCAAAAATGGATGTTTATTTACATGTATATAGCAATAGTTGGAAAGTCAGGGAAATACAGTATAATTACTATGGCTGGTACAAATTTTCCTGATGATAATTTTGTAACGTACATAAATCACAGTTAATTATTGTAACAGTCAGCTGTAATATGATGTGGACGGTAAGAAGTGTTCTGTACCCAGTAGTCCACTAGTTCATTATAAATATTCTTGATGAGGGTGATATAAAAATTTTTATAAAAAATGTTTTGTGAGGCATAATATTGTAGTGCATGGGCATTTACGGTATGTTTTCATTTTTCACTGGTGAATGGACTTCCTTTGTCCTGATCACCAGGAGTTCTGCTGTTGCAACTGTGACTTCAACACAAACCAAGGATGAGTGTGCAAACACAACCTCCCCCCCCCCCCCCCCGCGCCCACACACACACACACACACACACACACACACACACACACACACACACACACACACACACACACGCACACACGCGCGCGCGGTTACAAAGTTTCTGGAATATTACATGGTGATATCCTAGTGGAGATAACATTTTGTAATTGTTCACCCACCTTGTTCACTGGTGGTACAAGTTGTGTCTTCTGGAGGGATTCTGTGTGTCAGAAGCCACACATTAGTACTGAAGTTTTCATCTAAGACATTGTAACATATTGCTTGCAAGCAATTTTGAAAACCTTGTGGGTGTAAAATATAATATTCTTAACAATTGTTACATTTTGTTTCTAAATGAAAGTTAACATTTCACCAATTTTGTATAGTTTCACAAAGTGAAGTGTGTGCATGGCAGTGATGGCAGCATTGTAACTTTGTTGTGATGCTATATGAGAAAGAGGGGGCGTATTGGGTGGTGGTACTAGTAGGCATTAGAGCGGTAGGTATAATTTTACTTTGTTCAGAAAGATAGATAAGAATATGAGACAGAGTTAAGTGCACATTCTCTCACCTCCAGTCTTCCACACATACTGTTGTTTGTTCTGCATAACTAACTGTACGGATAATGCTGCAGCACTTGGTTCAATAGTGTCATTGTCACTTCAGGACAATTTACTTTCTCTAGCTACCGTATCTGAATTGTAAATGTTCCTATATTGATTACATTGTAATGTTTTCTGCCAGTAAGACTTTCCATCTATACTACACATAGTTAGTTGGTCATACACCAATCAATAAATTGTGCGATTCTTTTGTGAAACTGATGTGAAACATTAATCTGAATTTGTCAAGACAACGATGACTTGAATGAGAGTTCATTGAATAGTGAAGGATGTAATTTGTTGCATGATTAACTTCATTAATTGTGTGGTATTTTGAAAATTTCAAAAGAATTAGGAGTTCCTCTTTCTCCTCATACAAATTTGCAGACTTCATTAGCTTGTTTTAATATTGAAATTTTCTACAGGTCAATTGGGTCTAAATTCAGGTTAATGTAGTTAGAGAGGAGGTGACACTCTTTATGGAAGATAGCAGTGGTTACTGCTGGAAGTAAAATTCCTTGGTGTTAAACTTAAGATTTTGTTGTGAGTGAAGTTTATTGCCAGCACACCCACAATGGGGTGAAGGAAAGTAAGATCATACTGATTCTGGGTAATAAGGAAGTTTCTGTTCATATCATATATTTTGTTCTGCCTTTCTGCACATCACTGATCAAGCTAATGACTCACATTAAATACTCCTTTCTGTCCCAATTTTCGTCACAACAAGAAAGAAAAGGCAATGTGTATTTGTAAGAGTGGAGGAATCGGTAAAGTGACTGACATCGTGTTGTGAAATAAAATGCCAAATCAGGAAATTCAGTATCGTGAATGTTTTCATAGTTCTGGTGATCCATCCTCCTCCGCCTTCATCTTCCTCATCTCAAATTTCTCTCATCATCTCTGTGTGGGGGGGAAAAAAAGTCAACAATATCCATGAGCTTTATACTCCTTGTTTCTCACGATTATTTTGTATACAATGTACAGAGAATATGCACACTTTCGGGTGATGCTCATCCGGTTCTTGCATTCCACTGTTACACCATAATCAGAGCTTAGGTCATTCAGGAAAATGAAGTTGTAAGTGATTGAAAAAGTCTTAGGACTTACTGTGGGTTGTACCTCAAACCTTTTGACTTGTCTGATGCTGAGTGTCAAACCAACTTGAAAACAATATCTTTACACTGTTGGTTACAGGAATGACTGAAACAGCATGAGCATTGTGTACTGTAAGGAAACAGGCTGGAAAGACATGTATTCTTTGTTTGCTAGAGGCTTTGTAGAAGGAACTGTATTTGGAGGGGGCAAGATACAGGAAAATTTGGTGTAGTTAACATTAAGAATGATAAATTTGCATGCATTGTTGAAGGGACAGACATCACTTTACTGTTATGATTCAGAAACATTTTGCAATTTCTGTAGCATTTTGTCAGTTTTATGAATGGGAAAGGTGGCAAAGAATATACCAAAGTAAGTTTATTGAAAAAGTAGTGGTGGTATCTGATTGTTGCTACACAGAGTGATCTGCAGATAGATAGACAATCAGACTTGGAAGATGCTGACAAATAATGCAGTTGGCTCAAATTTTGACTGATGAAACGAAGTTACACTGGATGGTGATTCTTCAATGACGATAATAAAGGAAAAAGCTGAAAGTAGCATTGGTTATTTCCCATGGAAGCATAATAGGACTGTGTACGTAATTATTAGGCCATAGGTACAAATCAACTGTTTTCAAATGTGGTCAGCTGTACTCAAATTGTTTGTGCTGTTTTACACATGAGTGTTGTTGCGGGGTGAATATGAGGGGGTGCAGAATGATGTCCACTTCATATTTTAAATTACAGCCCCCCTCCAAATTTGTAAAAATGCAGGATAACACCCCTCAGTAAGAAAATGAACCAAATACTAATCTAAAAGAAATGTCATAAAACACGGTAATGCAACGTATTCTAGAGTATTGTTCCAGTGTCTCGAATCCTGATCAAGTAGGCATGACAGTAGATGTGAAGTAAATTGAAAAGTATGCTTCTGATACTTCAGCTGATAAGTATAGCTCACTGGAGAGATCAGTTTAGTTAATCAGGAAACTTGAGTTGGCAATCATTGTGGAAGAGGTGCAACAGGATTCTTTTTAAATCTTTTGGGTAAATTAAGAGAACTGTTTGATGAAGAGGGCAACAATTCTGCTGCCTCTATTATTCATGTCAAAAAAAGCGATAGTGGCCGAAGAGAGATTAAGGCATCTACAGAGGCATGTATGATTATGTACGTGCTGATGGAGATTGTACAGTGGTTTGTGGAGTACGTATACAGGGTGGTCCATTGATCGTGACCGGGCCAAATATCTTATGAAATAAGCCTCAAACAAAAGAACTACAAAGAACAAAACTTGTCTAGCTTGAAGGGGGAAACCAGATGGCGCTATGGTTGGCCCGCTAGATGGCGCTGCCATAGGTCAGACGGATATCAACTGAATTTTTTTAAGTAGGAACCCCCATTTTCATTACATATTCGTGTACTACATAAAATAATATGAATGTTTTAGTTGGACCACTTTTTTCGCTTTGTGATAGATGGCGCTGTAATAGTCACAAACATATAGCTCATAATTTTAGACAGACAGTTGGTAACAGGTAGGTTTTTAAATTAGTATACAGAATGTAGGTACATTTGAACATTTTATTTTGGTTGTTCCAATGTGATACATGTACCTTTGTGAAGTTATCATTTCTGAGAACGCATGCTGTTACAGTGTGATTACCTGTAGATACCACATTAATGCAATAAATGTTCAAAATGATGTCCGTCAACCTCAGTGCATTTGGCAATACGTGTAACGACATTCCTCTCAACAGCGAGTAGTTCGCCTTCCGTAATGTTCGCACAATGCGCTAACACATGTTGTCAGGCATTGTTGGTGGATCACGATAGCAAATATCCTTCAACTTTCTTTACGGAAAGAAATCTGGGGACTTGAGATCCAGTGAACGTGTGGGCCATGGTATGGTACTTCGACGACCAATCCACCTGTCATGAAATATGCTATTCAATACGGCTTCAACTGCACACGAGCTATGTGCCGGACATCCATCATGTGGGAAGTACATTGCCATTCTGTCATGCAGTGAAACATCTTGTAGTAACATTGGTAGAACATTACGTAGGAAATCAGCATACATTGCACCATCTATATTGCCATCGATAAAATGGGGACCAGTTATTCTTCCTCCCATAATGCCGCACCATACATTAACCCACCAAGGTCGCTGATGTTCCCCTTGTCACACCCATCGTGGATTTCCCATTGTCCAATAGTGCATACTGTGCCGGTTTGCGTTACTGCTGTTGGTGAGTGATGCTTGGTTGCTAAATAGAATGTGTGCAGAAAATCTGTCATCATCCTGTAATTTCTCTTGTGCCCAGTTGCAGAACTGTACATGAAGTTAAAAGTCGTCGCCATGTAATTGCTGGTGCGGGTGCAGTTGATGTTGATGTGGCATTCTCAACATCGACATTTTTGAGATTCTCGCGCAATTTGTCTGCTACTGATGTGTGGATTAGTCGCAACAGCAGCTAAAACACCTACTTAGGCATCATCATTTGTTGCAGGTCGTGGTTGACGTTTCACGTGTGGCTGAACATTTCCTGTTTCCTTAAATAACGTAACTATCCGGCAAACGGTTCCGACAATTGGACGATCACATCCAGGATACCGAGCAGCATACATAGCATATTCCCGTTGGGCATTTTGGTCACAATAGCCATACATCAACTTAATATCGATCTTTTCCGCAGTTGGTGAACGATCCATTTTAACACGGGTAATGTATCACGAAGCAAATACCGTCCGCACTGCGGAAAGTTAAGTGATACCACGTACTTACATGTTTGTGACTATTGCAGCACCATCTATCACAAAGCGTACTACACGAATATGTAATAAAAAATGGGGGTTCCTATTAAAAAAAACTCAGTTGATATCCGTTTGACCTATGGCAGAGCCATCTAGCGGGCCAACCATAGCGTCATCTGGTTTCCCCTTTCAAGCAAGATGAGTTTAGTTCTTTGTAGTTTTTTCGTTTGGTGCTTATTTCGGGAGATTTTTGGCCCGGTCACTATCAATGGACCACCCTGTATAGACATAATTTTCAGTGGGTATTTTCATACTAAAGTATCAGAAAGCTTAGCCTGTTGTTTGAGCATACGATCCAATCATAATTTTAAATATGTTGTGGTTTCAAGGTGTTTGTCTTTCTGGCTGTATTAAATATTTTGTTGGTAGTATAGCATGTATTGAACACATTGGTCATACCAATAGAATCGGCAAGAATTAATTGGGAAAGTTACTAATGTATTCAGTGGGCCATCCATTACTTTTTTGATTCTGATGGTGAGACCAGTACTTTATGATGTGAAATTTGTTTATTAGACTGGCATTAAGTAATGGCAACATTCTGGAGTACAAATTTTATTTAATCTTCAAAATCAGTATGACACACGAGTAGTAGTATTCTTCCAGCAGGGCATAATGAGCCATGCCTGAATCAGTAAGTAATGAGTATCTTCAGTCATATGTGGAATGTACATTTAAGCATATCATTTACACGAGGAAGAAATGGTAAGTCTTTCTTGAATTGAGTAAGTGAAGTAACTTTTGCAAATAACATTTTTCACATAAGTGGGGAGTGGCTATCTGCAGTGCAACTTCTTTCCGAAGTTCATATATGGCAGTACTGAAAATTTTTTGCCAGCTCCAATAATTGTTGGTGAATCAAAAGAATTTTTCTGCACAGTGTGTAATCTGATCAGATTACAGTAAGGCGGTGGGTTTGTCTAGAGGCACAGGTGTGATGAACCACATGACGTGAAGGGGTAAGATAAAAATTGGGAACATATCCTGATAGTAACATTTTTTGTTTGTCTGTCGACCATTATGTGCAATGGTATTGGGCCTATCACATTTACAAGGAGTTTATAAGTGACGTGAATATATTGATAAAATGAATGATTATCATAATATAAGTATCAAAAAACACAAGTTTTTTTAGTGTGTTACATGGAGTTAGGAGTACATATTGGTAGATGGAATCCTTATTTATCTTCAAATAACTGCTTAGAAATGGAGAATACATACAGATGTAGTTATCATTCGTTAAACTTAGATGAAGCTATCTGAAATAATTCTACACATCTATATTTAATATGACGAACTGTTGCATGGGAAGCGTCTGGCATTTACAAGCTCTTCGTCAGTTAATTTGAGCTGATTTCTTCCAATATTATCATCATTTTTACTTGTTACAATCTTGCTTATTTATGTTGAACAATGGAGCATAGTTAGGTTTTACATATATATTTGTTTCATATGTTTTTAGTGATCATACTATTAATATGTTTAGTTCCCTGAGCTTATTTAACCAAGAATCTTTAGGAGGGACTTTTCCTATATATATCCTAAAATTTCCTTTTGTAACTTTGTCTTCATATGTGCACAATTTTAGCACTTCTCTAGACAAGAATACCGTATTATAGGTGTGACTGAATTAGTCCATAGAGCATTCATACTAGAGTTTGTGTGTTTATTGTTCTCAACATTTTTTCATGAAAAATATGCTTGAATTTATTGTGCAACAGTTGTTTTTATCCTGTATTTGATGTAGAAATACTTCCATAGTAGAGGAAGGTGACCATTCAGATTTGGCACATCTTTGAAATAGAGAAAGGTGTGCACAATTCTTTATTAAGTGTTACGCATTCCAAAATTTCATTGTCAGATTGAAGCTGCAGAATGAAGTGTACAAGAAATTAATAATAGAAAATATACAATACTTACATGCACACTTATGTATATTTTCTGTCATTAATTTCTTGTACACTTAATTCCACAGCTTCAGATGAAATTTTGAAGTGCATAACGCTTAATAAAGAATTGTACGATCAAGACCTTTGTATTTCTTGAAGATATTTTTATGATTCATTTTGAATACCTATCCACACTCCCAGAAGTGTATAACTTTCTCTCTCTTCGATCCAAGTCTCCAAGCTTGACAGTAATGTCATTCTTTGTGTGTTATGTTTGCATGTATGTGGTTTTGGGAACATTTTATAGAACGATTATTTTCACTGAAGTAATTAGTTTCCATTTTTCATATTTAGAGAAGCTTTCTTTTGGAAGTTTCCCGTTGAAATGCTGTTAATGGCAAATGAAGTATCGTCTGTGTACATGACAGCATTTCCACCTACTGTTTTGAGTGTTTATTTATGTATAACAAGAAAAGCAGTGGTCCTAGCACTTCTAATAAAAGCACAGCATATTTAACAAATTCAGAATTTCAATAGACATCTGTAATATTATTGTTTACTTTGTTTTATTTCTAAATGCTGTTCTCTATTTCCCATGAATGATTTCGTAATATCAACTGCTTTCCTCCTCGTATCATAGCACTGAGCTTCTCTAATAATGTTATGGCACACAACATGAAAGGTCAAGAAACATACAACAAACTTCCTTCTTTTCATGTAGTTATTAACACTAACAAACTCAGCTATTGCAGTTTTAGTAGATCTACCACATCTTACCCATGCTGTGCCTTGTTAAAAATATTTTGTTCATATAAAGTTCAATATTCTATCTTTAATGACACTTCCTGTTATTTTAGATGATACAGTTGTAATAATTATTGATCTTCAATTTCCCTGACTTTCTGTACTGCCTCCTTCGCATATTGGGATAACTTTACTCCTTTTTAAACGTGTTGGAACTATCCATTCTGTCATAGCTAAGGTTGTAAGAAAAGTCAAAGGCTGTGCTACCCACTACAGGCAGCATTCAATTAGTAATACTGTGTGGTCCTTAGTGTTTTTGTAAACTGCATATTATTCTTTCTTAATCAGTCCTTTGTTGGGAAAAGCAATAAATATCTTGTCTTATGAGTAGTACTTTGTTTGCATTTCATGACAAAAATTTTGCTTTATTTAATTTGACCATTTCCTCAACTTAATGTTTCTGTAAATAGTACTGACTTCTTGAGGGTTCAGAATTTCCTTTCCTTTCTTCTAGACAGTTAAATTCCTCCTGTGTATGTGTTTACACCTTCCCTCTATTTCATCATGTAGGATGTTATGGTCTTTGTGATATTAGTAGAAGCTGCCGTTTTGTTTTTGTGGTTAATGGACTTGGTTTCTTTTAATAGTTTGTTGTGTAACCTCTTATTAACCCTATAGGCACAAGAATTTACTTCAGTTGGTTTAAACTGACACTTTGTGCATAGTTTTTGCCATTTCTCTTGTCCTTATTACACCTGTTGTGACCCAACTTTTTTTGTACTTACCATTTGTATGTCTACATACTATTTGACATGCAAGATTTAGGTTGTAGGCTAATGTTTTGCAAAATGATTCCCATCCCTTATTTATGTATCCCATTATGCAAACATTTCTGGCTAAATATTTTCGACCACCTATCGCAGTTGTAGATAAAACAGGTATTCCATTTTGAATATTCAATCATATCCCCATTCTGATAGTAAGACACACATAAAAATGTAAAGGCGAGATAGTTCTATTCAAATAGGCCTCATTCCTTCAGCTGTCTGTGTAGCAACCAGTTTGCATTAGTTTACACTACAATGTGTGTGTCTAGCACTGTGTTTGTATACCTGATCAAGTTCGTACTACATTATGTCGTAATTGGATGGAAGGAGGAGATTGGAATTGAAAATTTGCTGCAATTGTAGCTCTGCATCACAAAGGCTATTCTGGCAGGACAGTAGTAATAAAAGTTGGCATAGCCCAATCTACAGTGGTTTACACATTGCAGCAGTTCAAGCAAGCTAGTGCCAGTGGAAGTGTTTCACATTCTTTAAGACCCCAAGTAACACCATGCAGGGAATATCAGTTTGTGTGTGTACAAAGCAAACAACAGAGGACATGTATTGCACTTGAAATTTGCAAGGGAGTAAATAGTATGTGAGGTGCTACAATCTCTGTCTCAACAGTGTAATCCAGTCTTTGTGAATGAGGTTTAAACACATAAATAGAGGTGGAAAAAACCTTCATTTTTTTTTTCAAACAAAATAAAGTGAAAAGATGGCGGTCAGCACAGCAACATAAAAACTGTAGTCTACTACAGTGGCCCTGGGTGTTATTCAAGAATGAATCTAAGTTTGATGTATTTTGAAGCAATTGTTGAATATTTGCTTGTCGACTTTGTGCAGAACATATGGAGAGTCAGTATATGATGACCACAGTGGAGGATTGATCATGGTGTGGGGATGTTTTGTGAGTGATGGTTGGTGATCTAGTGAGAATTCATAGAACATTAAAGAAGAAAGGCTATCACAGGATATTGATAAACAGTTCTGTTTCACCTGACAAGAGACTTACTGATCATGAGTATGCAGTAGGACAGTGATCCCAAACATGCTTCTACATTGTGCAGAGCATATGCCATTAAAAATGAGAAGTGTAGGGAGCTGAAGACTGATTCAGCAGAGTGTCACCAGACTTAAATTTCATTGAAATCTTGTAGGGTCAACTTGACAGGGAGGACAGATAATTGAGCTTATCTAATGTTGAAGATCTGTGAAATAATTTACAGACATGTTGAACTGCAAAAACACTAAAGAATCTTATCTCCAGAATGCCAAGAGTTTATTCTGCAGTTCTGAGGGCAAAGGGTGAATGATACTGTACGTAATGAGAGAGAGAGAGAGAGAGAGAGAGAGAGAGAGAACATTTATTTTCTTCATCTATTTAGTTTGTACATTCAAATAAAGTATATAGTTTTTGTCATGGGTGATCGAAGACTTTCGACAGGTAGTGAACTTTTTCCACTCCTCAGATTGTAGTAACCTTTGTAGCCTGCCTAAGTTTTTGGCTGTCACAGTTCTTTAAAGATATAAGACTTTTGCTATATTGTCTGATACTATAATTGGGTCAACTAAAGTTTGCAGTCCCACCATCTGCTTTGACCTGTGATGTAACTGTGTTGTGTGTCATTATGGTGGCATGTTGTATAGAAGAGGGGTAAGCTGGAGTATGCTGTGGCATTTTCTAATGGGGATCTTTGTTTCTAAAATGTTCGTTATTCTGTTAGTGATTCAGTGGACTTCTCGAGTGCTCTTTGTGAGAACAGTATTGGAAGAGTTGGAGCCAGTTTGTTAGTGAATCATTTTGATGTTGTCAGTTATGGGCAATACTCTCATTTTTGGGTTTGGAATAGCTGGTACTTTGTGTTATTTTTATTTTGTGTTTATTACGGAGATTACAATGAAGTTCACGAGTAGGTCCCTACCGAGTGAGGTGGTGCAGTGGTTAGCACATTGGACTCGCATTCGGGAGGACGATGGTTCAATCCCGCGTTCGGCCATCCTGATTTAGGTTTTCCGTGATTTCCCTAAATCGCTCCAGGCAAATGCCGGGATGGTTCCTTTCAAAGGGCACGGCCGACTTCCTTCCCCATCCGCCCCTAATCTGATGAGACCGATGACCTCGCTGTCTAGTCTCCTCCCCCAAAAACCAACCAACCAATGAGTAGGTCCCTGCATGCTGCAATAGGGGACATGATGTTGACCACAGCTGAATTCCTACAGTAATGCAGTTCAATTGCTGAGTATGTGAAGTGTTAAATTTGTTGAGCAAGTGTGAGACTGAACAAAGGAGCTGCATTTCAGACCAGTGACCAGTATGCCTCTTTAACTGGAGGGGTTCCTGGTTTGAGATGTCTAAGCTGGCCATTTGTGATTGTGTCAATGACATGCTATTTTTGCAGTCGCTAGATTGCTATATTTATGCATTGGCTGATTTTGGTTGAGAAGTGTGTTTTATTTTTTATTTATTTATTTTTTTTTTTTAATTCTGCTGGACATGAGCTTTGACCTGTGATGTAATGTTGACAACTGTTGTGATGTCACCTTTTGGTGTATATTCACAGTTGGGTTACTAGTTGGTGAATCCAACAAGTGCGAATACAGAAAAGATTAATTAAATACAGTTGGTGGTAGACAATTTATTGCTGTCAGATGCAGTGAAACTGAAGTAAATAGTTCCTGTGAACTGGTATGGGTAGAGGTTATACTTAAACTCTGGAATAAATTAACTATTGATTCCTGTTACTGTCTCCCAGACTCAGATGATGCAACTACTGAACATTTCAAATAAAACTTGAGTCTCATTTCAAATAGGTACCTGACTCAGTGGATGATGACTTCAATCTAACCTTGATATGTTGGTGAAAATACATGTTAAAAGTTGATGATAGGCATAAAATATCTTCCAAAATCATACTTACTACTTTCTCAGAAAATTATTTTGAATAATTAGTTCAGGAGCCCACTCAGAGTGTAAATAGTTGCACAAACATACTTCACCTCCTGGTAACAAATAATCCTGAGCAAATATGGAGCATCATGACATGGAGACAAGGACCTAGTGTCAACAAGGTTGTTGTACCGAGACTGAATACTGTAACATCCAAATGCACCAAAAATAAATGCAAAATTGCTTCAAAAAGCAGGTTAAAATTCGATTGACATCTTCCTAAGAGACAGTCTCCACTCCATCCATCTGATTTTGTAAGAATAGATTAGATCTGATTTAAAGTCAAAGAAATAGTATTGATGATAGTTGAATGAAATACACCAAATAAATTAATAGGAGGTGCTACTGATCTCTCCATGGTATACAAAACATGTCAGAACACTATTACAGAAGCAACGAAGAAAGCAAGCAAAATTTGAAAGAACTCAAAGCTCACAATATTGGCAAAGTTTTATCGAAGCTCGAAATTTAGCGTGAATTTCAATGCGAGGTACTGTTAATAGCTTCCACAGTGAAACTTTGTCTCAAAATCTGGCAAAAAAACTGTACATTTTCTGGTTGTATGTAAAGTACGTCAGTGGCAAGACACAACCAATACCTTCACTGCGCAGTAACGGTACTGAAATCACGACAATGCCACTAAAGCATAGTTACTAAACATGGGTTTCCAAAGTTCCTTCACCAAAGAATACAAAGTAAATATTCCAAAATTTGAATCAAGAAGAACTTCCAACATGAGTAACTTAGAAGTAGATATCCTTGGTGCAGTGGAGCAACTCAAATTACATAATGAAGGCAAGTCCTCTGGTCGAGATTGTATTGCAGTCAGATTCCTTTCAGAGTATGCTGATACAGTAGCTCCATACTCAGCAATAATGTACAACTACCCACTTGTCAGAAGTTGCACAAGTCACACCAATATCCAAGAGAGGAAATAAGCGTAATCTATTGAATTACAAACCCATAACATTAATGCAGATTTTCAGTAGGATTTTGGCACACATACTGTGTTTGAACATTAGAAATTACCTCAAAGAAAATGATTTATTGACAAACGGATTAAGAAAATATCATTCTTGCGAAACACAACAGGCTCTTTATTCTAGTGAAGTAATGTTGCTATCGGCAGGGGATGCCCAATTCAGTCTAGATCTTCAGATTTCCGGGAGGCTGTTGACACAGTTTCTCACAAATGACTTGCAATCAGATTGCATGCTGATGGAGTATTGTCTCAATTGTGCACTGGATCCATGATTCCTTGTCAGAAAGGTTAAAGTTCATAATAATTGATGGAAAGTCGTAGAGTAAAACAGAAGTAATATCTGGCATTCCCCAAGGGAGTGTTGTAGGGCCTTTGCTGTTCCTGATCTGCAAAAATGATTTAAGAGACAGTCTGAGCGATGTTCTTAGATTATCTGCAGATGATGCTGTCCTTTACTGCCTTGTAAAGTCATCAGATGGTCAAAACCAATTGCCGTATGATGTAGAAAAGATATCTGTATAT
Organism: Schistocerca piceifrons; assembly: GCF_021461385.2. Classification (NCBI taxonomy): domain Eukaryota; kingdom Metazoa; phylum Arthropoda; class Insecta; order Orthoptera; family Acrididae; genus Schistocerca; species Schistocerca piceifrons. Next base: position 415,577,653 of record NC_060149.1, on the reverse strand, counting down.
TCCAAAAAGTGGCAATTGACTCTCAGTAATGAAAATGGGAACTCATCCACGAGTACTAAAGGGAATCTGTTAAATCACAGTTACATGATAAATGGCACAAATCTAGAGGCTGTAAATTCAAATAAATACATAAATTAAATAGGAATGATCACGTAGTTGATACTCTGGGGAAGGGAAACCAAAGACAGTGTTTTATTGGTAAAACACTTATGCAACAGGTCTACTAAAGAGACTATTGACACTAGACGTGTCCGCCCGATTCTGGAGTATTGCTGTGTGGTTGGGATCTGCATCAGATAAGATTGATGGAGGACATCAAAAAAGTTAAGAGAAGGGCAGTTCATTTTGTATTATCACGAAATAGAGGAAAGTGTGCTGCAGATATGATAACCAGATTGGGTTGGGAGTCTTAAAAACAAAGGTACTTTTTGTTGTGGTGAGATCTTTTCATGAAATTTCAATCACTGAATTTCTTCTCTGAATGTGAAAATGTTATGTTGGCATCCACCTGCTTAGAAAGAAATGCTCTTTGTAGTAATGGAAATGGGAGCTCACATGAAAAGATTAAGTTTCCATTTTTACCATGCACTGCTAGAGAGTAGGATAGGTAGAGAAATAGCTTGAAGGTGGTTTGACAAATCCTCCACCAATCACTGAATTGTGAATTACAGAGTACTCGTGTAGAGGTAAATGTTTTTTACGATGTTTGTCATATGTTTCCTATGTCAATGGGAAAGGTCGACAACTAATATCCAATATTCGTCTCTTTGCAGAAATTGGTATGAAGGCAGTTTTCCATGAATTTTTTGTCATATTGTTCTTGTTGGGTTTTGATTGGAAAGTATCATGCAGTTTGTTTTACCTACTTTGGTGAGGATAGATTTTTTTGCATAAATTATATGTGGGAATTTCAGTTTTGTGGTACTGTGGACTTCATTGTAGTTATATAGGTCAAGTGAAGTGTTAGATTTTGAATATGTCGAGTTGTGTGGAGTTTTATGGTATTGCAGTTTTTGTATGAGCTATGTAGGTCAAATGAAATTTCAGATTCCAATTTTTGTTCAGCTTTTTAATTGTGGTTTTGTTGATTGCTGAGAATATAGCTTGTTTTATTTTTGTTTTAATATTTATTTTGGTATGTCTTCATTATCAATATTGTCGTATACTTAATTTGACCATGCCCCAAACCCTCTAATTCCCACAGTTATCCTATTATGTTCATGCTATTTCTGCTATTTAATATTTTCCATTTTGTTGGTATCTCTCCCACCAGTGTCCCCTCTCCCACTTGGGGTGTGTGTGTGCAATGAGTGATGTAATTGTCACCATATTGTATGAGCTTGAAATAGGCTATCCACCATCTTGAAGGTGTCAGTCATCAAATCTGACTTGTGATGCTTTAGTCTTTGGATTTGCCCTATAATTAATGCAGCATAGTGATCTGCAATGACTGTGTTTAAGACATGTAGTTTGATAATTACATTATCTATTAACATGTCAGTATTGTTACTGCACCTCGTGGTGCTATTTACTACAAGGTTAACTTCATAAGTGTTGATTAGATCATTGACTCTCATTGTATAACAGTTTCCTTTCACTGTGTTAATGTTTACATCACTGGCTACTATTGTGTAAGGGAATTCCCGGATAGTTGTGGCTAACATTACTTAGAGTTCCTTTAGAAAACCATTTACATGACTGTTAGCTAATTTGTATAATCCTAATATTGAATGCTATTCCCCTTCCAACATTGTCAGTGTTGTAGCCAGTTCAAGTAACATTGCTGTACAGGGGCCCACTGACGTTGAACATCATCCTTCATTTCATTGTGTATATGTACATCATCCCCCACCTTCATGATCAGAGCTGCATAAATTTGCCATCTTTTTAGTGAAGACATTAGATGCATGTAAGTAACACTTGTTGCCTGCCATTTCCTGAGCAATATTTTTGGGAATTCCATGCCACAGACAGACTTCAGAAATTTGTAAAATTAAGTTTCAGTCCTTGTTTCCTGCACTAAATGGTATTTAATTATAAGGCTGCAACCACTGTGCCCATTTTCTGTACATTTCATTGAGTAATAAAATTTATAATTGTTGCAATAAGATCTGAAGACATTTCAAATTATTTACCATATGTGACAGAATAAACTGTTTAAATTGATAAATCGGCATTGTTGTGATAACCAATGCCCTCTAATTTTAAAACACTTGTGAGTGACACCTCTACAAGGTTATCTGGAAGAAATTTAAGGTGATTGAACTAACACAGGTAAATAATTCCAAAGTGTGGAAAAAGATAAAGCACCTCTCACTTCACCTGTTATAATTTGACAGATTAAAGCTATGTATATTTTTTAGAATGAATTCAGAGTATTCAAGAAATTTCATTATTTCGTATGTAAAATATCACTACAGTACAAAGCTGTTTATAGTACTGACATCTCTCACTATAAATAAGTGTTGTCATATCTCAACTTCCAACAATTGGATAGATGAAATAAAATTGTGAAAATAAAAATGCACATAAACTTTTGTTGTTGTCTTTGCAGTATAATGAGGAAGCTATTTTGGCAACTGACAAGTGAGGATTATGTTTCACTGGAGTATATTCACTGCGTGAAAATAGTACATGGATTTGATTGAGTACTTCTATGAAGTACTGAGTGAGACAGACCCAACTCTAACATTGGATTTCATCAGCATTATAAAACCAGAGAAACTTGAAATTGATATTAACTTGGTATGATTGTTGAGTCCAACTGTTAATTAAAGCAGCAAAAACTAGTGTGATAGCAAAGCTATTGAAAGTGGGGGGAGTTGAGGGAACGTCAGTTTATTGCAGTAATGAAGAGTAATTGTCATGTGTTTGTATTTGGTAGTTGGAGATGAAGTAATTTTCAAAGGAAGGTAGATTTTGTGAATGGAATAGCAGAGTCACGGTGATTGTGTTAGCTACTAAATAGGTGCTATGCATGTTGTTGCTCTGGTGAGTGCAATATGAAGGTGATTCATACCATATTTTACAGACTATAAGACACACTTTTTTTCCTTCAAAAAATTGCCTCCATAATTGAAGTGTGCCTTATACTTGAAATGAATATAAAAATGTCCAGTGTTTGATTTAAACTTCCTGTCAGTCATAAAAATGGCCATATATTCAGTGCCATGGGAAATCTGTCTATCTGGCAACAATGGATTCGGCTGGCAGCAGCAGTACACTGATGCAAGGAACATGAGTAGCGGGGAGTCACGACTGATAATTCTGTCTGCCTCCCATCCCACCATCAAAAACCCAGAACACTGTCTAGCCGATAATGCCTCACTGCAGTGTGTGGTGCCACTGAATTTGAATTGAAAGTGACTTATGTTATTGGTAGCAGTACAATATTTTTATTAGCAGCTAGTTTCGTAATGGAAAAAAAATCAAGGTATTCATATGATGAGGGTTATAAATTGAAAGTAATAGAATATGCAGAACAACATGGAAAAATAGCAGCTGAGCAGCATTTTGGCCCTCCACCAACAGAAAGTGCCATTCGTGATTGGCGGGCAGTTAAAGAAGAACTGAAAAAAATGAGGACGATTGAATGTGCAAATAGAAGACTGAATGCAAAATGGACAAAACTAGATGATGATGATGATTATTTTCAGGGATTTTAAAGGTCAGTTTTGTTTTATAAAGAAAGGTATTTTTAGTCTTGCTTTGCAACCAGGCAATGAAAACAGTAAAAATGCATTTTTTTTTTAAATGCTTGAAAATCAATATTCGTCTTATAGTCTGTAAAATATGGTACCAAATTTTGAAAGAGTCTTCTAATAATGACCAGATTGTGATCCTAAGTAACATGAACAGACAAGATGCTAAATTCCAGGGGGATTTGATTTGCGGACAGCATGTACCTCTTTTAACTGAAAAGAAAAAAAAATCTGGAAAGTAACAAGACCTTGTGGAATTCACCAGAATTTTTATTTCCACCAACCATTATCTCGGGCTTAGATGCTACGTAACAACTTGTATTTCCTTCCTGATTTCTGGATCATCTCATTGTCTTACGGCACTAAGACCCAAATGCCAGTCGAGTCGGGTCTTTGTGCCTAGGAACATTGGCCTGTGTGTGTGTGTGTGTGTGTGTGTGTGTGTGTGTGTGTGTGTGTGTGTGTGTGTGTGTGTGTGTGTGTGTGTGTGTTTTCCTACTTCTGAGGAAGGTCTTTGTCCAAAAGTTGAAATATTTCTAGCATTGTTTTTTGTAATGCTTGCCTGTGACTCATCGCTTCCTCCATGAGGTGAGTAGTGATCTATCCTTTCTACACTGTCTGTAATCATGTCCTTAAACAAGAGGCTGTCTCCTCAGATGTTCCTCAGCACAAGATTATTACTGACGGACACTAGTGGCCAATTTTTAATGAGGACATACATGTGTGGGCAAATCGCTGGTTATGCAAAAATGTCATGCAGCATACAATTTTTTGAATTCAAATTTTTCATATTTTCTTTGAAACCTGAGATCAAGTATCATTATACAACTGATAATTGAATCAGTGAGCCCTGTTATGAAAGTTAAAATTATGCAAGTGATATATTTCCACATACTAAAAAAAGAATTTCCCAGAAATTTTGACTAAGTTGGAGTATGGGTCAGGATCCAGTTACAGCCCTAATTTTTCCTTGAAAGAAGTATTCTGATAATGGCCATGTATTTAGCAATTTGCTATGGTCTGCTCAAAATTGTGACTCTTAGGGTCATTGAAATGTAAACCATATTTTTTTGCGGAAGTTTACTGATGATGAGAATTAAAATTGCAAAAGTAACACAGTTCCTCATTCATTTTTTCCTACGGAAATGCCAAATAAGTAGCTTCTTGATCTCTCAACAAAACAGGAAGAGGGGCACTCTGTGCCTAGCTTTTCCAACTCTAGAATGAGGCCCAAGCATTTGAATACTGTGTGCAGATAAGTTGAGATTGAAAACTATGTTAGATCAACAGGTGTCAAGTGAATTTCACTCAGTTTTCAACCACTTGTGTGACCCATCTTCAGCATTGTATTGTTATGGAAAAACATAATGCCATACATGGGTTGCAACCATTGTATGCTGCAGTAAGCAGGATTCACATCATCTAGCGGTTTGTGGTATTGTGCTACATTTTTAGTTCTTCTGTTTTGATTAAAGTCAGTGAATTTCAAAACTGTAATGCGAAACCTCCAACAGTTACATATGTTTAAATCACTCATACTGTTATCAATGACACTTGAATATAGTCTCAGATTGTGAATTCCTGTTACATTGCAATCACTGTGAGGTTTTGGCCTACAGACAAACTTTGGTGTACTAATAAAGTAGTAATGGTGAAATTCATCCCTTCCCCTTGCAACATGATGAAAATATCAGTGAAATCTCATTTGGAGAGAGATGTGATAATGGACTGTGCAGCTTCCAAAAGTGGATCTAGCTTTTTAATGGTCCTGCTGCTAAAGGACCTCTGTGAGGTGGTGATGGGGTTTCCTACCTCCAGACATCACACTAACTGCCCTTCATTGGATCTTAACTTCAAAATCTGTTATACAATTGAATGAGCATTGTGTAAGTTGTTTGATATGTGTCACTTCTTCCCGAAAGTCATCGTTTTTGTAATGGGCTAATATTTGTTGTCATTGTCACAGGGCACACATATGACCAAATTGTAGTTTTGAGAGGGACTTCACATTTGTGTATACTGCGTCTTGAAAGAGGTGGTTGTGAGGTGCACAGTGCTGTTAGTGATCCTTTATGGGATGTTGCATGTTACTGCTACAGTGGTGTTGTTTGTGTCCATGATTTGCCAGTGTCTACTGTACTATTAACTGCGTATTCATATTCTTTTGCGTGGGATGCCCCTGACAGTAAAACAAAGATGGACACCAGGTACTGTGAGCTTCCCAGTACAGACTGTCTGTACAGCACAAATGCTGTATGTGTTCAGGCTCTTCTAATGTAGACTTCAGTGTTGGAGAATGTGGGAAAGTTACAGGGTTGAATGGCATCCCTCACATAACACCTATAATGATGCTTTGTAGTGCTATTGGGTATCATGAGACGCTACAGTTTCTAAAACCAGTGACTGCACTGTCAGAAATTTTGGTTGGGAGTGGTACCATGCATTTCCTGATTTTCTGATAAGACATTACATATCACAGGTTTTAGCTGAGAGCAAGGTTGGTGGCTACTTCCACATTATCCTTGTCTCAGAGGCCCATTGCCATTGGAACAGGGATTTTGTTCAACAAGTTCATCACATTTGAGATAACTAATAGTTCCTCTTCATTTTTACGGTCCATTGTTCATTGTTGTCCTTGACCCCTTCTGCTGCCAACTTTTGTGAGCAGCGAAACATTCCCTCAAAATGTTTGTTGCATTCTAACTTCACTACAAAAGCTGGTTTGGGTATAGTCCAGTGTCGCCAATTTGAGGGTCGCAGGTTTCGTTACAGCAGGTAGACAGCAATCAAGGCAGCAAACGATGTGCTGTAGCCGTTGCTGAGCTTTTAGAGCGTGTGTTGTATGTCCTTAGAATTTTGTGCCTGGTCACAGGGCAAAACTATGTACTATCGATAGACACAAAGTTTTTCATGACTTCTCACTAAATGGAGATCGTTCATAAGACTTTTACCTGGTGACCATTAGTGTGCTCCTTTCGCTACTCAGAAGACAGCACAGGTGATTGTGGATAATACTTGAAACAATCAGCAATTTATGTTCAGATTTTTTGGTTTCATTTTATGAGGTATGAGACACGCTGTCAGGTCACCAATTACGATTTGTGGAATTTTTGTTTTTGTTTGTACATTACTTTTCCTGTGTCATGTGTCGGATAAATGTCATTTATTTCTGACTAGTTGACCTGTGTGAATAATTCACACACTGTCATGATAAATCACCAATAGATAACATAATAATGCAGAAATAAGTAAATACAAGCATTTATTAATAAAAGGTGTTATATTTCGAATAGTAGTAACAGATGTGTCTCTGTAAAAAATCAATATCATTATATACAGTATGATTAATTGCAAAAAAATTAAAAAGGAGATACCATCTTTGTCTGTTTAATTTTATTTCTCAAAACTTTTTTATTTTATGAAACATTCTTCAAAAACAATGTTAGCAGCTAGCATTTGATCATTGTTTTGGCTGTATGTGGTTTTAGCACCAACTTAAATATAACTGAATGTATGAACTCATAAAAAAGCCATGTAGAATGGTCCATGTGGGGGGTGGGGACATGTGAAACAGGTTCTGGTGAATACAATCCTGAAGTGTGGGCCCTGTGCTTTATTAATTGTCAGAGCAATGACAACTTCTACTGAGAATTGTTTTCTTATCATTTGGAAAGACTTGGTTGGATCAGAATGGGTGAGGTTAATGCGGAGTATGAGCACAGCTTCTTTGGAGTCAGTGAATTTTGACAGTGTTGATGTACTTGTCTAAGGGAGTTTACACTAATCTTGCACAATTAATTAATCCCTGATTAGTATTAATGTTTCTAATTAACATAATAGTGGCATTTTTCTTTAAAAGCAGTTATTAAGGTGGCAAACAGGACAGATTTAGAGTCCAAGAATTCTAAGGGTACAATTAAATGTTGTTCGTATCTTCAAGTTGTACAGAATCAGAACTGATGTAAACCTTTGCCTCTCCAGGTAACAGGATGGAAAAGAAATGTATAAACTGTTGTGTAATCATAATTTTTTTGACATAAAATCGCCATTGAATAGAATTGTGAAACATTTTGTTCACTGAGTTCTGTGGCATTGAATCTGGTGGTATTAAAATTACAGTAACTTACCTGAGATGATGGACGTTGATGGAATTCAGGTTATTCACTGAGTACACAACTATGACTGCTGTTGCACATAGTAGTAAAATCAGGTTGTCGGTAGATGGTGCTTTCTAAATTCTTTAAGTCAATGTGTACGACTGAAATTGTGTGATAGACTCCTGTTTTAAGAAAAAGGACAATGTCTTCTAATGATTATACACCTTCCCACTCAAAGAGCATATGGTCCTTCTTTCTCATAACACAGAAGTGTTAAATCACATGGTGAGGATGCATATAGATATTGCTTTGCACTGTATAGGGAGTTTGAAAGATATGAAGTGAATACTCCCAAGGAATGGCATTTAGTTAGAATATGGAATCTGGTTTATCTATTGGTTCATGTGTAGTCTATCTATATCCGAATATCGCTCCAGCCACTGTTGGGTCTGGGTGCTGACGAGTCCTCTGCATTTGGCTCGGTCCTCCCACCACTTTTCTTCCTCCACTTGCTGCCAGGTCACACCTCTCCTTTCAACAGACATTCTCACTCCCATTTTCCACCGTGTTCTTGGGCGCCCTCTAGGTCTTTTCCCATCCATCTTTAGTTCTTCCATAATTTTGGGGAGTCTCTGCCCATGCATCGTCTTAACATGCCCATACCATCTTAATCTCTTTCTTTCAATTTCTTCTCTCATACTTTTTTGTTTGAGGTCCTTTCTAATCTCTACATTCCTTACTCTGTCCATTCTTGTTTTTCCCTTAACTGCTCTGAGAAATTTCATTTCCCCTGCTTGCAGTCTGCTCCAGTCCCTGCTTGCAGTCTGCTCCAGTCCCTTTCTGTCATTGTCCATGTTTCTCCACCATAGGTGACAATAAGGATGTAATAATTCTTATACATAGGGAGTTTTGCTCTTTCTGAAACTTCATTATTCCAAATCAGATGTTTTATTGTTTGGTAGAAATTGCCTCTCTTCTGTAACCTCCTATTAATTTCGTTAGTTATTCTTCCATCCCTAGATATTTCACTCCCTAAATAAGTGAAACTTTCTACCACTTTGAGGGGTTCTCCATTCAAGGTAATATTTCCGTTGATTCCTTTCTCCCTTCCAAATACCATTACTTCACTCTTATCTTTATTTATTTTTAATCCATACCTTGTCATTATTTCCTTCCACGCATCAAGCTGTAACTGTACATCTACCTCTTTATCACCCCATATTACCATATCATCTGCAAAAATCATCTTTTTGTCTTTTTCTTTTACTATATCTTTAACTGCCCTATTCATTCCCTCCATCACAACATTAAAAAGTGCAGGAGATAGAATACTTCCTTGCTTAAGTCCTTGTCTTATTTCGAAGTATTCAGAGTTCCCCAAGGGTTTTCTAATTCTAGAATTGTGGCCTCTGTACATCGTCTTTATAACATTAATGTATCCATCTTGTATATCTATCTTCTTCAGTTCGTCCCAGAGTCTTTCCCTGTCATGCGAAATGAAATTATATTAATCTCAGGGGAATAACATGAAGCTGAGAAGATTATATTTAAATCGGTTATTTTCAAGGAGCTTACACAATATCAACCAGCACTGGCTTCTCCAACTTCAGTTTTGTAGTTCTGAATGGTTACAAAAGGCTCGAGGGGAAAATATCAAGTCATTGATTGCACTATTGGATGCACCCAATTGCTGTGGAAGTATTTATGGAATTTTTTATACTAAAAATGAAAACTTACCAAAGTATTTTGGTGAAGCCTACAGGCAAGTGGGCAATACAAGGTTTTAAATTCCTGATACCAGCCGGCACTTTGGATCTGTGTTGTATCACTTTTTTCCCTGTTGGTTACTGGAGTAAATGACGTGTGTCCTATCAGAAACCGTGTTCTTAATCTAAGCTGAGGTGCTTGTTATGATGAACTGGAATATTCAGCCTGTTCTCAAGGTGCCACAGGCACTGAGAGTAACAATTTTGCAAGGTACACAGTAACCAAAAAAAGTTATTCTCAATGCTTTTCTGCAGTCAGATATTCAAATATATTCCTTCGTCAGTGTCAAAACCAAAAAGTAAATTTTGTTGGAAGATGTAAGAAGTTTTCACATGTCTACAATGCTGAATTTTTGCAACACATTCTGCTGTCTTCTTAGAGACTTTTTACCTCATACGTCTTCTGTGACAATGAGCAGCTGTTGGTCAGCAATAAAAAGATGTTTCATATTACAGTGGCATTAGTCAAAGATATTGTCTAGCATCCTTTCCTGACACCAAATACGAGAGCTAATTAGATACAACTTGACATCTCATCGCTATTAGCATATGGTGTGGTATTGTGACTCTTACTGGTTTCATTCTCACATATTTTCACTATCACTGCCCGCCTGCTTCTTTCAGATATTTTGTTTGTGGGTACTCAGTAAACTCTAAAATATCAGTTTGTATGTGATGTCTCACACCAAAAATCATAAAAACTGAGTATACAGCTGATTGATATATCTGCTCTCTGTGCAAGGGTTAGTTTTTATATTCATAAACATGGTGCTGCTCTAGGTGAGGTGATAGGAGAAGGTAGGGTCACAATATAAAGATTTTCAAAGACAGTGTACTTACAGTGGGAAACTCTGACAAAAATACTGGATGATTTGTAATATTCTATACAACATGATTTGGTAAATATGGTGCTGGTGTTGAGGCATACCACTATTGGGTTAGTATTCATTTTGAGCCACCATGGTTTACTTCATTTGAGCTCCTTCCTCAGCAAAGTTAGAATGGCTGCTTATATCGGATGTGTAGTCAACATGTTGGTGCATTTCCTGTGTTTTCTATCATCAGCAGGGAACATATTACACTACAGCTTTGCCCCAACAGGAAAGCTGATTTAAGAACATTGATGGTGGTAGGAACCATCACAAGCAGTTTAATACTTGAATAGGAATGACAGGAAAAACTATATTTTAAGTGGGGTTAGTACTGAAACACACAATTTGAGAAAGTAGCTAAACAATATAAGTGTAGTATACTCAATTAATGCGTCTATTACTCTAGGTAGAGTCTTAAGAGAATTTTTCTCTGAATATTTAAAACTTCAGCTCAGAGCCACATCTAGAAGCATGTGTCACATAAGTATAATTTAATAAATTCTTCACAGACAGAGCACCTATTGGCAATTTTAGCCCATTTATAAAACACCGTAAAGATAACTTTGCATATTTAACAGAAGAAAGTAGCGGTTGCTTGTTGTTTTAACACACATTACTGAATTCGAAAAGTCTGATTGTACTAATACTTGCAGTATTTGACACACACGCCCATGCAGGAGTTGGACACCAATAAATCCTTAAGGCTCCTCTTAAGTCTTGCTGGCAGTAAAACTTCTTACGGTTTCTGGCAAGTTATTAGAAATGTGTTCCTGAATAGGTGATGGCTTTCTGGATCAAAGCGACTGACTTTAAATATTTGTGAAGGTTTTTCTTATTTGTAGCCTTGATTCTAAGCTATCAGTTTGAAAAGGAGATACTTTTAATGACAAATTTCGTTTAGAAATAAATATATTGGGAAGCAGTAGTTACTATCTAGTTCCCTAAACAGGCCTGTGCAGCATCTTCTTGAGTCTCACCACAAATAATTCTTATTACATGTTATTGTACACAGAAAACTTAAACTGGGCTTGGTGAGCCACCAAAAAAAAAAAAAAAACCTGTGAGACAGTATGGAATAAAAGTAAGCACAGTATGCCAACTTTTTATTTTAATAACCCCTATAGCTGACAACATGGAAATGGGGATTGGTGTAGGTGCTTTCGCATATTCCTCCCATTTGGATCTATTGTCAGGCTGTAATTCCAAGAATTTAACACTGTCCCCACTTTCTCTATATGTTTATCGTATTTTAGGCGTATAGTGGTGGGAAACCTCTTGAAAACTCTGAACTACATGTAGTATGTCTTTCCAAAGTTCAGTGATGAAGAATTGGCTAGCAACCATCACCTGATCTTTTGAAGACTACACTTGATTTGCTATTTATTGCAATGTTTGTATTGTCTGCAAACAAAACAAACTTGCCATCTTGTAATGTTATTGATGAAAGGTCATTGACACACAAGAAAAACTAAGGATATTAAGATCTTGTGGGACACCACATGTAATTAGTTCTCAGATTAATGATGCCTTGTAACTTAATACATGTCTATTTCCTAACAACACTCTTTGGTTCCTGTCAGGTACAGGATTTAAACCATTTTGTAGCTTTCCTGTTGATGCACCACAATAATTAATTTATTTAAAAGGCTATTGTGATTTACAGTGTCAGATGCCTTCAACAGATTACAAAATATATCATTAGCCTGTAATTCATTGTTTGATGAGTGAAGTACTTTTTCACTGTGTATGTAGATAGCCTTCTCAGTGTCAGAACCCTTTAGAAATCTTGTGGGATGAATTTCCTTGAGACAGAGAAGTTACTGTCCATGCATCAGCATGGCTTTAGAAAGCATCACTCCTGCGAAACGCAACTCACCATATTTTCACATGATATCTTGCGAACCATGGATGAAGGGTATCAGATGGATGCCATATTCCTTGACTTCCGGAAAGCGTTTGACTCGATGCCCCACTGCAGACTCCTAACTAAGGTACGAGCATATGGGGTTGGTTCCTAAGTATGTGAGTGGCTTGAAGACTTCTTAAGTAATAGAAGCCAGTATCTTGTCCTCGATGTTGAGTGTTCATTGGAGGTGAGGGTATCATCTGGAGTCACACAGGGAAGTGTGGTAGGTCCGCTGTAGTTTTCTATCTACATAAATGATCTTTTGGGTAGGGTGGATAGCAATGTGCGGCTGTTTGCTGGTGATGCTGTGGTGTAGGAGGATACAAGATGACTTGGACAGGATTTGTGATTGGTGTAAGGAATTGCAGCTAACTCTAAATATAGATAAATGTAAATTAATGCAGATGAATAGGAAAAAGAATCCTGTAATGTTTGAATACTCCATTAGTAGTGTAGTGCTTGACACAGTCACGTCGATATGAAGTGGGACAAGCATGTAATGGCAGTTGTGGGGAAGGCGGTTCATGGGTAGAATTTTAGGAAGATGTGGTTTATGTGTAAAGGAGACCACTTATAAAACACTAATGACCTATTCTTGAGTACTGCTCGAGCATTTGGGATCCCTATCAGGTCGGATTGAGGGAGGACATAGAAGCAATTCAGAGGCGGGCTGCTAGATTTGTTACTGGTAGGTTTGATCATTACGCGAGTGTTAAGGAAATGCCTCAGGAACTCAGGTAGGAGTCTCTGGAGGAAAGGAGACATTCTTTTTGTGAATCGCTACTGAGAAAATTTAGAGAACCAGCACTTGATGCTGACTGCAGTACAATTTTACTGCCGCTAACTTACGTTTCGCGGAAAGACCACAAAGATGAGATAAGAGAGATTAGGGCTCGTACAGAGGCATATAGGCAGTCATTTTTCCCCTCATTCTGTTTGGGAGTGGAACAGGGAGAGAAGATGCTAGTTGTGGTACGAGGTACCCTCCGCCACGCACCGTATGGTGGATTGCAGAGTATGTATGTAGATTTAGAAATCCAAAGTGTGACTTCGACAATACATTATTTGCTGTCGGGTGGTTAAGAAGCTGATTGTATGTTACCATTTCTAAAATTTTGTGAATGCTGCCTGACATGAAAGTAAACTGAAGTTTATTGGTATTTCTCTCTTTTCTTCTTGGTTGTGGATTTCTGGACAGGTCTTACGAACAAAATCATGTTAGAAAATCAAGTGGCACCTCAGACCCTGACATGATGTTCCTTGTGATAAGTACTGGTGCTTATCAGGATAAAAATTTAAAACATGTGAATTCATGATGGTCCTTATGAAATTAATGAACTATACAATTCATACATTAATAAGACATCACATTGTATGGAAATTGCATTCCTCCAGATGTAACTCAATTTAGACTGATGTCTACAAACAGTACTGGATTACTCAATAAATGAAATGTCTTATAACTTAAGAGGAACCCATACTTGCCAGCCAGGAACAGTTCTGCAAATGACATATTGTCAAAGTTGGGTTCTATAAAGATTTTTGATGTTCAGGAGGCTGTTTATGCATGCAGTGAGTGTATATTTAATTTGGTAGTTAATAAATATTCTAAGATTCATCAAGGAAATTTGACTGTGTATGTCGCAACTCTCTTTTAAGTAAATGAGACTATTTAGGTGTGACAAATTCTTTGAAATGATTAAAATCACCTCTCAACAAGGAAACAAAAGGTGTAATGAGGGCAAGTTCTGTGGCAAATTATTGGTATTCATGAAAAAAACCAATTACATGTAGTATCCACAAGGTTCTATACTGGGGTCTTTGCTTTTCCTTGTGTATATTTAACAACCTGACATCTGCAATGTCATCTGATGCCAGGTTTGTCTTGTTTGAAGATAATATAGACATTGTGGTTTGTATTCAATCAAGTGTAGTTGTAGAAAGAACTAGTAATTAATTTTCATATAAATTAATAATTATTTTTTAGTCAGTTTGTTGTTGTTACACACCTAAAAACTCACTACATGCAGTTCAGAACACTCAAGATGTTTTCACCCGGCATATGCACAAAATGAGGAATTGCATACAGAAGAGGTCGAGAATGGTGAATTATTGTGATTGCATGTTCATAGATTTTGTAAGCACAAGAATAGTACAGAATTCTTGAAATGTCAAAGCAAATAATATGGACTGAATGTTGGCAGACATAGGTGATAGATACTGAAACACTATGGATGACATAATTTGCTTACTGTCATTTAATTATGCCATGTGGTATAAAATTTTGTCGTTATCCACCAGACCAAACCAAAGTTTTAAACCCAGATGTTCAAAGTGTGTGTCACGGTATGAATCAAAGAACATTCTGTGGAAGCTTGTTTAATGAACTGGGTGTGCTTAACTTACTACTGCTTCTCAGTACATTTATTATTTAATGAAATTTGTCTTTTAAAATAAACTACTCACTTCACAGATCGATACTATAGATAAAAACAACCTAAATAAAGACAAAAACCTCTTTCTTTTGTCGATAAAGGTGTCACCTACTTGGGAACACCAGTTTTCAATTATTTGTTAGCAACTGTAAGAAATTTAGGTCACTGTTAAAGCCCAATTCCAAGATAAGCTAAATGATTTGTTTATGGCAACTCCTGCTCCAGTGACAATTTTCGTAGCAAAACCAATTGGGGCGTATGTTACTTGTATCACAAAGCATGAGTTACATGTAATACCTGACTCCAGTTTCATCATCAAAGTAGTGAGATCTGTGTAAGCATCCATCCATCCATCCATCCATCCATCCATGGTCTTATTTAATAATGTTTGGCCACAATAGCTTAGGAATTATGACAATTTTAATATTAATTTGTAAATTTTAGTTACAATTCATCAGGTTCAGTGGAACAGTGTGAGCCAAGGCCACTTTGTAATTGAACGAGTCATTAAATAAGTCACAGAAAGGTGATAAGAAAATTTAAAATGCTCTACAGAAGAATATAAGAACTAAAAGAAACACAGAAACATTTAAAGTAGTGTATACAATAAATAATAGGCAGTAATATGGGACTCCAAAGTACTGTGGGGTAACTCCTGTACAGAAGGAAAACATTTTTATTTCACGTGTTACAGTAACATTTCACTTCTGATCTGTGGATGTTTTGTAATTTTGTTTTTATCATGTTCCACCTCCCCAAGGACCTACTCTCTGTGGGTCTGTGGAACAAACGGAGTACATTATCTACTCTAATAACTACCAACAGTGAAGTGCTTAAAAATCATGCGTAGAAACAAAACTTACAAACTCTTCACCCTGTTGAGTTCAAAAACTAGCCAAATCTTATTTAGTGCCACCATTGTGCCTCACAACGGCATATTACAACTCTGTGTAGTACACAACCAGAGCTCATTAAATCCACCTCTTCACACATTTCGAAGCAGTTATATTGTTCATTGAGTATTTAAAAGTAATTGCAAGTAGACTGACTTTTATCTTATGTGTACAGCATAAGTATGTAAACTATAAGCCTGTTCTTCCAAAACTCCGCACTGATACCATCTTTTTCCAAATCACACACGTGCGCGCGCGTAACCAAATTCTTGTAAATTCTGAAATTCTGGGAAGGGGGTTGGGGGGGTAATTAGCTCTGACGCCATGTTCAGTCACATCTCAGATGTGTTCAGTCAGGTTCATTCAGATCTTGAGTTTGGGGGGGGGGGGGGGGGCGGCATCACATCAATTGGAACTTGCCAGTGTGTTCCATGAAGCACTCCATCAACTCCTGGCCTCGTGACATGATGCTTTATCTTGTTAAAGAATGCCACTGCTGTCGGGGAACAGGATCATCACAAAGGGGTGTATGTGGTCTGCCACCAGTGTACAATACTCCTTGTCCATCATGGTGCCTTACACAAGCTCCACTGGACCCATAGGTGTCCACGTGAATGTTCCCCAGAGCATAATGGAGCTGCCGCCATCTTGTCTCCTTCTTGTCTCCATCCTGCGGTACGGGTGTCAAGGAATTGTTACCCTGGCAGACGACGGATTTGCGCAGTCCCATTGGCACGATGAGGAGGGTATTGGTATTACATCAGACCATGGAATGCTATCCACTGTGTCAGTGTCCAACGCCGATGGTCATGTGTCCATTTCAGTCATAGTTGCCATTAACAGTGGCACATGCATTGGTCGTTGACTGTGGAGGCCATTCGTCAGAAGTGTTTGGTGCACTGTATGCTTAGACACACTCGAACTCTGCCCAGTATTAAAGTCTGAGGCTAGTTCCACCACAGTTCGACACCTGTCCTGTTCTACCAGTCTGCCCAGCCTGTGATGTCCAACCACTGTAATGAGGTGTGGCCGCCCAACCCCATGACGTCTGGATGTGGTTTCACCTTGGTTTCGCCATGTGTTGAAGACACTTGCCACAGCACTTCTTGAACACCTGTAAAATCTGTCATTGGTCAAACTTGGATATATTTCGCAGCTTTTCCATTCTACACTTGGACAGAAAGCTCACTGATACTACATGCGCCGTGTGTGTGTGTGTGTGTGTGTGTGTGTGTGTGTGTGTGTGTGTGTGTGTGTGTGGGGGGGGGGGGGGGGGGGGGAGAGAGAGAGAGAGAGAGAGAGAGAGAGAGAGAGAGAGAGAGAGAGAGAGAGAGACTAGCAGTCATTTCTTGCCAGGTGACACGCTATTGCCTGGTCTGGTTTATATCTGTAGTAGTTTGGTGATCATAATGTTCTGGCCGATCAGTGTAAATATTACATTAAGAAATCTGTGTCTTATTAGTTTGGCTCTTTTGAACTCAGTTTTGGCACTGTTATAAGTAGCATAACACAGTTTGAAAGTAATTGGAAGTGAGCTTGGCAATTGTTTGCTCCTTCCATAAAATTTGGGCGAACAGAGTTTGTGAGTATTGTAATTCACTTTCATTGATGAGAACACACTCAACCATCTAACTGTTGTTGTTCTCTGTTAGGCTCATTAGTCACACAATTTATCACATGAAGTGCAGCAGAATGTGTGACTGTTGTAAAGGTATAATGCAAAGTTTGTTTTTGTTGTACGTTAACTGTAAAGAATAGAAACATTCTGCCCATTGTATAGTTGAGAGAAACTGAGATCTGTAATTACCCAGCAAAAATATTGTATGTTGAATTATATGCTGTACAGTTGGTCTTTTATTACCATATAAATCAGTAGCTACAATATGTACGAATAATTTTTGTATGGAACATCATCTGTAGGGGAAAATTTTGAAGTGCCTAGTTAGTTGAAAGTGGATAATATGTTTTGTTCATTTCTCCAACCACCATTTCGGAATCATCCTGTGTAGATAGTCTGTACCTTTCATGGGAAACTGAATTTGTGTGTGTTAATTATTTGACAGAAGGACTTATTAATAATGTTTCTTGCAGAGATTTGTGTGAATACTGGTGCCATCTAAAACTTTATTGTGTTTCATTAAGCTGCTTACTGCCTCCAAACTCTATAGACACAAAAAATACTTGTAGAAAATGTGTGGGAAATGATTTGTTGTATATGAACAGCGTAACACATGCATTGTATATGATTTTGTACGCAGGTGCTGTTGCAAGTCTATTGAGGGCCATTGAAATTTACACTGATATGGGACGATTTACAATGGCTGCAAAACACCATCAGTCAATTGCAGAATTATATGAAACAGAAAATGTTGACCTGGAACGTGCTGTACAACACTATGAACAAGCTGCAGACTATTTCAAAGGAGAAGAAAGTAACTCTTCAGCCAACAAATGCCTCTTGAAAGTTGCTCATTATGCAGCCCAGTTAGAAGATTATGAAAAAGCAATTAAAATATATGAACAGGTAATACTTGACACCCACTGCCAATGTATTATATACTCTCTCTTCTTTTCATCCATCCATCCATCCATCCAGCTATCTATCTTTGTGTTCCTGTGTCTTCCGTAGTTCACATCATCAATCACCAGGGGAAATATGATGATTAGAAATATCCAGTTTCAACTTAGATTGCCACTGAAGTGGAATAATCAATTTTAAAAGCATAGTGTTTCTCATACTGAAAATACTAAATTATACCTAAGTTATTTAATTTAAGACTAGTAACCGCATGCTTATGTGCACGTGCGCACTTGTAAGTGTAAAGTTTAATAATCAGACATTAATTTAAAGTACCAAAATAGCCATTCATAAACTTCCTGTTAAATTCTTGGGAAAGTATTTAATTTTTTTATGACAACTGTGGGAAAGTAAAGCAGATTACACATGAAATACAAAATTTAGCTATCAATGAGCCGAAAGATGCTGCTGGATATGTAAAGAATATTTACTGATTTCCAGTTTGCAATTTGTCTTTCAATTTTTTGTATAGTTAGGTAGTTATTGTGTAGTTAGTTGGAATCACAGTTCTAACTTCCAGCAAAATGTTTGTCATCCTAATCAATGCTGTCACACCAGACAGTCATTTCATTTGTGTGTTGCATAAATGAACATAATGGACTTCTTCATAATTTGTGACTACAAGTTTTCATTCTTTGAGCATATTGTTGCAGTTAATTTGATCCTGTTATGCATTAATATTCAGTTTATTCTGTTGTTCAGATGTGTTGGAGAAGTCTCATGCTGCTTGGTTTCTTTCCCACCACGAAGAGCCGTTTGTGATCCTTTTGTATCCTTCCATTGTTAGCTGCAAAATAGAAGTGTGCATTAATCTGCTATCACCCACCTTTATCTGTGCTACTTGCAAAATTTGCAAAATTTGCAAAAAGCATCAGTTCCCATTCAAGAACTATGTGGCAGCTTGGAGAAGTATGAATGCTACCACATTGTCAGTACCAGTGTTACATCAGTTACTGGAACATACAGGGTGTTTCAAAAATGACCGGTATATTTGAAAAGGCAATAAAAACTAAACAAGCAGCGATAGAAATACACTGTTTGTTGCAATATACTTGGGACAACAGTACATTTTCAGGCAGACAAACTTTCGAAATTACAGTAGTTACAATTTTCAACAACAGATGGCGCTGCGGTCTGGGAAACTCTATAGTACGATATTTTCCACATATCCACCATGCGTAGCAATAATATGGCGTAGTCTCTGAATGAAATTACCCCAAACCTTTGACAACGTGTCTGGCGGAATGGCTTCACATGCAGATGAGATGTACTGCTTCAGCTGTTCAATTGTTTCTGGATTCTGGCGGTACACCTGGTCTTTCAAGTGTCCCCACAGAAAGAAGTCGCAGGGGTTCATGTCTGGCGAATAGGGAGGCCAATCCACGCCGCCTCCTGTATGTTTCGGATAGCCCAAAGCAATCACACGAGCATCGAAATATTCATTCAGGAAATTAAAGACGTCGGCCGTGCGATGTGGCCGGGCACCATCTTGCATAAACCACGAGGTGTTCGCAGTGTCGTCTAAGGCAGTTTGTACCGCCACAAATTCACGAAGAATGTCCAGATAGCGTGATGCAGTAATCGTTTCGGATCTGAAAAATGGGCCAATAATTCCTTTGGAAGAAATGGCGGCCCAGACCAGTACTTTTTGAGGATGCAGGGACGATGGGACTGCAACATGGGGCTTTTTGGTTCGCCATATGCGCCAGTTCTGTTTATTGACGAAGCCGTCCAGGTAAAAATAAGCTTCGTCAGTAAACCAAATGCTGCCCACATGCATATTGCCGTCATCAATCCTGTGCACTATATCGTTAGCGAATGTCTCTCGTGCAGCAATGGTAGCGGCGCTGAGGGGTTGCCGTGTTTGAATTTTGTATGGATAGAGGTGTAAACTCTGGCGCATGAGACGATACGTGGACGTTGGCGTCATTTGGACTGCAGCTGCAACATGGCGAACGGAAACCCGAGGCCACTGTTGGATCACCTGCTGCACTAGCTGCGCGTTGCCCTCTGTGGTTGCCGTACGCGGTCGCCCTACCTTTCCAGCACGTTCATCCGTCACGTTCCCAGTCCGTTGAAATTTTTCAAACAGATCCTTTATTGTATCGCTTTTCGGTCCTTTGGTTACATTAAACCTCCGTTGAAAACTTCGTCTTGTTGCAACAACACTGTGTTCTAGGCGGTGGAATTCCAACACCAGAAAAATCCTCTGTTCTAAGGAATAAACCATGTTGTCTACAGCACACTTGCACGTTGTGAACAGCACATGCTTACAGCAGAAAGACGACGTACTGAATGGCGCACCCACAGACTGCGTTGTCTTCTATATCTTTCACATCACTTGCAGCGCCATCTGTTGTTGAAAATTGTAACTACTGTGGTTTCGAAAGTTTGTCCGCCTGAAAATGTACTGTTGTCCCAAGCATATTGCAACAAACGGTGTATTTCTATCGCTGCTCGTTTAGTTTTTATTGCCGTTTCAAATATACCGGTCATTTTTGAAACACCCTGTATATATCAATGATGATAACCTATGCGCATCATTCCATTGTTTCTGAATCCAAATTCCTGGAATATAGGTTGTATAGTGTCAGCAGTTGTGTGAAATTGTGCATGAAATGAAAAATGATTTGGCACAGATTTAGAAATGTTCGATAATTTCTTCTCCAGTCTGATTATAAGAGGAAGCAGAGCAAAGCATGTCATAATTGAAAATAACTCATACAGGTTTTTAAAAATATGATGTTAGTTGAAAAGGGAGTAAATGTGCAGTGTAACTTGCTGTGATCAAGTACCGAGTGGTTGTAATTAAACTTTCCCTATTTAACATGTTATAACTTGGAAAGTACTTACTGTAAGAGTACCAAACTTGGTAGCATTTATGTCCAGAGTATAGGGTGCATGATTTCCATGCATTCTAGCCCCCTCCATCCAGTTCCAATTATGGCCACCGGGTGCGTGATCAGTCATCGTGATTCATGGTCTCACACACCTGACCAGCCGCTGTTTACTTGTTGACTTGTCAACATGAACATGGACAAAAGGACCAGGGCATTATTGGTAAAGCTCTATTACTAAAACAAGAGTAATGCTGCAGCTGCAGTTCGAGAATCTCGTCAACTGAAGGGCTTACGGAAGGGTCCTCTTTCTCCACCTGCTGTGCGGAGCATTATGGAGCAGTTTGAATCAAATGGGGAACTGGGTGTCGCTCCAGGAAGAGGCGGTTGACAAGTTGCACCACAGATGAGTGATGAAACCGCTGTTGCTATGGTGGACAATGCTACATGCAATTTCCAATTGTCAGGCAGTGTGCTCGCTGTTTCATGACAGTTGAACATCCCGTGGTCCCCTGCATGGAAGGTGCTTCGAACCATTCTTAAATGGTATCCGTACAAGATCCATATTGTACAGCAGCTTGCACCCCAGGGCACATGACAACGTGTTGACTTCTCTCTCCACTTTCTCACAAGGATTGAAATTGACGAGGGCTGGCCCTGGATCATTTTATGGACAGACGAAGCTCTTTTTTTCTCCGAGGGGTGAGGTGAACACACAGAATTGCTGAGCATGTAGATCTTCACCACCAGTCACTGTGCATAAAGTTCTTCTGCATGGTGAATGTGGCACTGTATGATGTGGCTTCATGGTTAAATTCATCATTGGCCCACTCTTTTTTGGCACTCAAGGATCAAAGAAGTGCAGTGTGACTGGTCATTGTTACTGTGATACGGTTCTCCAGCATGTCATACCTGCCCTACAGGAGAGAGAAGAATTGAACTCAACATTTTTCATGCAAGACGGCACCCTACTGCACATCGCATGTGAAGTTCACCCTTTTCTATGAAACACGTTTGGAAACGTCAAATTATCAGCCAATCAAGTCCAAATGCTTGGTTGGCAAGGTCACCTGATCCCACTCCCTGTGGTTTTTTGTTGTGGGGCTACATGAAGGACAGGGTTTACCAGGGAAACATTCACACATGTGCTGATCTGAAGTGCAGCAGATCAAGAGAGGTAGCCAGCATACCTACAGACATTCTTCATTCTGATGTGAAGAATTCAATTGTGCTCTTTCAGACTCCCTTGGACGCTGATGGGCACCATATTAGTGCCTTTTGGAGCAGTAATGGTGCCTGTGTGTAATGGTATGATGCATTATAGCAGTACATTAAAAATGTTTCAGTTGAATTGATTCTGCATTATTTCTCTTTCCCGTGTCTTTGACATTAATGCTACCAAGTTTGGTACTCATACGGTAATTAATTGCAGTGTTATAATTTGTTAAATAGGAAAAGTTACATTGTAACTACTCTGTACTACCTCATGTTTCAACCATATTTTGATTTAATTATCTCTATGGCCTCAACATGGTGAGAATAGTTGCCGTTTCGCTAGTTGAAAAAGCAAACTAATATAAGAGTATTCAATCAGTGGGGTATCATAAAATTGGTGCTATGTGAGTTTTTGTTCCTGTATTTGTTCCTGTATTTGTTCCTGTACATATCCTTAAGTTTTATTTTGTGCATGTGGATTGTTTTGTATGTTTCTGTATAGGTTGCAGCCACATCACTCGATAGTTCACTGCTGAAATACAGTGCAAAAGAATACTTTTTCCGTGCTGCACTTTGTCATCTCTGTGTTGATGTGCTCAATGCACAGCATGCTTTGGAACGTTACCAGTCCATGTATCCGGGCTTCCAGGATTCTAGGGAATATAAACTTATCAAGGTAGGCACCCCAGATTAATCTTTATAATAAAAGTACGAAAACTTTTTCTGTTTAAAAAAAATACTTAACGTGTCAGCAATATTTTTAGTATAATGCTGCCTTATGCATTCTTTAAGTATTTTTTATGCTTCCTTTGGGCTTTACACAAGTATTTGTAAGGAATATTTAGTGTCATCTTTTTTACAAGAATTTTCCCCATTGAAATTCATTTTATGTATCAGTGACACTCTTTCGCAGACTCATTAGTTGTTTGTCCAACACACTTCTCTCATTTAATTCTATATGGTCTGTCTGACATGAATAAATCAGGCTGAACAAATGCAAAGGTTGCTTCCATACTGAATGAACTCTTCACATTTCAGTAGTGGACACTTAATAGACATTCTGCGTACTAATTTAGCTCCCCACGGTACATGTCACATAGCTAGAACTCGAGACTGCCAATTATCAAAAATTTGCAGTCAGTCTTAGAACCTCTTATTGAATCACACTTGAAAACCCAGACCTTTATATTGGTCATTAACATAATTTAGTTTTTATAAGCTGAAATAGCTATTTACATATGTAATTTCTGTAGGTTTTCCTGTGTTTCACAGTTCCTCTTGTAACACAATTGTGTGAATAAAAAATCTCTAAATGGGTGAGTGTTGGTGATACTATGGGATACATAATCTAAGTTGATGTCTAAGTGTGGTACTAAAAAAAACCTTATAAGTAATCTTCACAATTCAGCTTCTCTAATTAAGTGGTGCTGGAGGAGTGTAGAAATAAGGTTTCTAAATTTTTGTTAACATTTTGAGTCTAATTGCCAACAGCCTTGCCGCAGTGGTAACACCGGTTCCTGTCAGATCAACGAAGTTAAGTGCTTTCAGGTTTGGCCAGCACTTGGATGGGTGACAATCCGGTCTGTCTAGCGCTGTTGGCAAGCAGGGTACATTCAGCCATTGTGAGGCAAACTGAGGAGCTGGAGAAGTAGTGGGTTTGGTCTCATAAACCAACATACAGCCATGAGAGCGGTGTGCTGACCACATGCCCCTCCATATCTACATCCAGTGGCCTGTCTGTACCGTTGGGCCTTCATGGCCTGTTCGGACAGAGCTAGTTTGTTTTTGAGTCTAATCGCTTGAAACATTTGGGGCCCAGAAAACCAGCCATTTATGCCCTTACTTAAAATGTTACTGGCACATCTATTTTTGAGGTATATTTAAGGGTAATAATACTAAAGACAGTTGCAAGGTTTATTTTTTATCTTTTATTTTGGATCAATGGTAGATTACAAATTTTATGGTAATGATTAAACTACTGTATAACTAAACTTCAGATAAAAAGAATAGTGTGAGGTGAGTTGTTGAGAAATTCCACACACAGTTGACTTTTGTATGGAAGAGACAGAAACATTCTAGTGTGCAGAGAAGTATGTCGCAGTCAGGGCAGTACCAGCTTCTTTCTTTCCTGCTTGATTGGCCAGCAGACTGTTCATTCTTCTGTGAACAATTCTTGCAAATCCATGTCGGATGTTACTTCATCTCAGTTCCAAGAATTTTATGAGGGAAGTGTCATCCAACCAGCTGATAGTTGCACTAGGAACAATTTCTGGAGCCATTGTTGTGCCTTTGTGGAAGAGTCCTTCACCAGGTTCTTCAGACTGTTCCCACGCATATATTTCTCCTTCCAGTGCAGAATCGTTTGATTCTTTCTCTGCAGTTTCCAGAATTTCTTATATGTTAAGTAAATCTGACTTATTTGTCGCAAAATTACAGCAAGCTTAAAATTCTAATAAATACATGCAAAAATCTCACGACTCCACTAGCACGCATTGACTCCATTGTGGCAGGCATTCTTATGTTTGCACTGTTTCTATCAGAGGAATTTTATAAGCTGACAACAGAGGGCAGCACCTGTCAAGGTACAGCATGTGAGATGTCAGTATAATGTTCTCATACAAAGCCATTGCAGTTTTAAAACTATAGAGGCCTTGCATATCGGAAAACATTGCATTGCAAGATATACTCGGGCGTAGACCTATTAACCAAATGCTGTGGCCTGTGCTGTGCCCATACTTAGATGCCAAAGTGTTAACTAAAAGTACATCATGATGTCAGGCTATAAAAAATTCTTAAATAATGGATGTGGAGTTTTTGCTAAGAAAGAGATTGTTTTAAAAGACATCCCATTTGCATGTCAGCCATTCTTACAGACACTTTTCTTTATTTTGTTACTGTTACAATGAACTGTGGGGAATGCTACATAATTTAAATGTGTTTCTTGGCATTGTTCAGCAAAACTATTAAATTTTGGAAGCTTGCTGTCTTCTAATAACTTCCCTGCTTTATTAAATGAATGACATGTACTTCAATGTTGGACATCTCTAAATGCTTTGTCTACACATTAACAACCCAGCTTTTATGTTTAAGAAAGTTTTAGAAATTAATTCAGCAGTTCAGGTTTCAAAGGTGTTTCATATAATGTACAAATCATTGAGCCAGGAAAAGTTGTTTTTGATTGAGAGTATTCATGACTCTGTGCCATACGTTCTTGTCGCTTCTTCTTTATCTTCCATGTATTATCTTAGATGCAGTAATCACATTTGGAAAATGATTCAGGAATTGTGTGTGACTTTACCCTTGCTACTTCTGTATACAGGGTGGGCAAAATAACGCTGGCCTGGAGAATATTTATAAGAAAGATATGGAATTGACCCTTGTTAATAAACAGAGCTGCCCATCCTAGATAATGCTGGAAACCGTTGATTCAATTCACCAGTCGGCTATCACATGTCTGCATGCGCACGTCGGCCGCACGCTCTGTATAGAATACTTTGACGTGTCATTAGGTTTAAGCAATTGAGAGGAGCAGACATGTTTAGTGACCAGTTGAAGGCAACATAAATTCGTGCTCACAGTAAAACAGTGCATCTTCATTGTCCAGTGGTACACGAAGCTCAGTTTGTGGAAAACGTGTACAGACCTGTTTGTGCAAGAGTTAAGGACTGGAAGTGATTTGGCTGAATCTGCAGCGAAGTCAGCAATGCAAAACTTAGCGACAAAATGGTGTAAAATGTGCTCTATAGGGAATAAAAACTGTAACTCTCGTAAAAGAGTTTGCATGCCAGAAAACAATGTTTGTGTCTTCCTGTAAATACTTTCTCTGCATGTTTATTTTCCTTACCTTGCATTTTGTGCCCAAGGGAATAATTAATTCTGGATAGTCCAACTTCCTGAGTATAGATGTATGTCCGAGAAAAAGTGGGGCTTTTTATTTGTAGACTATTAATAAGTGTGGTTTAAATTGATCATTAATGCCAGAAATTTTTAAATTTCAGGTTTTAATTGATCACATGGAGGAGCAGAATGTTGATGGTTTCACAGAAGCAGTGAAAGATTATGATTCAATTTCACGACTTGATCAGTGGTACACCACTATTCTGCTACGCATAAAGAAACAGGTTAATGACAACCCAGATCTTCGCTGAGTCAGAGCTTTCTATTTGTGTGCATCCTTTGTACTTGAACTGTCTTTTGGCACTTCCCACAGTAATTTTTTAGGGTGCAAACAACTTAAATATAGAAGAGACTATTAAAAAGCCAGAAAGAGCTGCTGTTTTATGGAGTTGGTATTAACTGAACTTTATTTACAAGTACAGTTAAGCATGTCTTATTTCTCCTCATTTTTAATGAAATTTCAGAATACCAAAGACACTATAGACAAAGGAAATCTTTTGTTCTAAAATAATGGATGGCCACTTTTTACACCATGCAATAAACAGACAATATTTTTCCGAAACACATTTATCTTGATACATGAATTCATGTATGATAAACTGTAGAGGTGTCACAAGCTTTCCAGAAGCAGTTTAATAAAACACACACACACACACACACACACACACACACACACACACACACACACACACTACCTGCCTGTGTTTGTTAGTTTCTTGTAGCTAGTACCATTCCTTCATTTTTATTCCAGTAAGGGCAGAGGTTTCTGTCAAAAGTTTACTGTAGTTAAACAGTGCATGTGTAGTATCTTAATTTCATTTTAACTATGGTTGATCCTTCTCCATACCCGTAAAGCAGTAGTTTTTGTTTCTAATATTAATTATTGATACATTTCTGGAAAGCTTGTAGTGAAACTACACTTTGTGTACTACTATGATGTTGGCTTTGAGAAAGTTGTTGAATGTTGCAGGTGAAAATAATATAAAATATTGTCTAGTAGTGAAGTTGGTTTTTTGCACTTTTATTGTTAATGAATTCATAGAAAAATGGCCTTGTACTATTACTGCCACAAAGAACCAGTGATCAACAAATTAACACTTCACAATCAATAATTTAAGTATAAGAAAAGAAGTGTA
Source organism: Schistocerca piceifrons (assembly GCF_021461385.2). Classification (NCBI taxonomy): domain Eukaryota; kingdom Metazoa; phylum Arthropoda; class Insecta; order Orthoptera; family Acrididae; genus Schistocerca; species Schistocerca piceifrons. The sequence continues at coordinate 415,550,320 of NC_060149.1, read as the reverse complement.
TTCAGTACATGTTCTGACTGAGCACTGTGCTGAATTAAACAAGCATTGTCTATTAATGTTTTTAGTCTTTATAAATGTTGTAAATTGAGCCTGCAGTGGTTAGATTCCCAGAATATTAGATCTTTTTGCATAATATATACAAGGTGGCAAATGCTGAAGTAGACATTGATTGGAAAGCATATTGTGTATGTTAATTTCTTTTTGTAGTGGAGTTGTAATACTGACAGGTATTATCATTTTATTGATAGTCATCACTGATTGTTTTCTACATGCATTGTGACAAATGTGTGCTCACATACATTTCCAAAGTTCATTGAAAAATCTGATCATGTATTTTTTTCCTTTTTCTAAATTATCATGTTGTTATTCTGTAATATTTTGATAAAATGTATTTATGTGGATGTTTTATGTGAGATGGAGGCACAGTTACTTATTATTTTTTGTTTTTTTTTTTTTAGATAATTTTTAGTAATGTGTGCAGACTGTAGTTTTGGGTTAGTGCATCGGTAATGTCACTTGCAGTCACCTACTTTTGGAAGCAATAATTATGTAAAGTGCCCATTCATCACTAGTTACTGGCTTGGGGTGCCACATCTCTTCCTTACACTAATGATGGTGGTGGTGTACTTGTGTTTTCATAACACAAGTTTTGTTTGTGGCATTCAAAGGTTTGAACCCATGGCTCTCCACAGTTCACTAGTCACATAATTATATTTTGGAGTTGGATTTTAGAGTTTGGTATAGGAAGCTGCAGAGGTGTATAATTTATAAAATATAAAGGATAACTGGATCCAAACCAATGAGTGCATAGATGGGGGACATGATCACAGATCACAGAAGAGGGAGGGGAAAATTTGGGAGGGGGGAACCCAGATACACAGTTCAGGAAAATCAGATAATTCTATAGAAGCATGATAGTAAACACACAACAGAGTATGTGGTATGGTATATGAGGAAAGATTTCTGAAGTAAAACGAATGGCAGAAATTAATCATTCTTTGTATTGCAACCCAGTGTCTTCCTCCTTGTTACATCTTATTTATAGTTTTAGATTTGTGTTCTTTCTCTCTCTCTCTCTCTCTCTCTCTCTCTCTCTCTCTCTCTCTCTCTCTCTCTCTTCATTTGGGAAGAGCTTCTTGTTCTCTGCATGTATTCTATTACTTGTTCATTATATTTACTCTTATTGTGAGTTGTTCCTCAAAAATTGGAAATTTGTAGTAAGTTCTATGGGACCAAACTACTGAGGTCACCGGTCCCTAGGCTTACACACTACTTAATCTAACTTAAACTGACTTACGCTAAGGACAACACACACACACACACACACACACACACACACACACACACACACACACACACACGCCCGAGGGAGGACTTGAGCCTCCGATGGGGGCAGCGCGAACTGTGGCGAGGTGCCTTAGACTGCACGGCTACCCTGCACGGCTCGTTGTTCCTCAGCTGTATACAATACAGGCAGAATATTTCTTTGTTCCTATGTAGTCTGCAACAGTAATCCCACTGTTTCTTTCTGAAAATTAAGTTTATATTGTGTATGTAGACAGAAGGTGTTATGTGATTCTTTAAATAGCAGTTCCATTATAAGAATCCATGACTGTGAACACACATTGTGGAATGAGAAGGATGTGATTATTATGCACCAAAGTAGCACTGTCTGATCATCTGTTTACTCCTGTATCAGTGTAAATAGATTTAATAATAATAATAATAATAATAATAATAATATTGTTGCCATTTATGTTGATTGTGCCTATTATTCAGGAAAAGTTGGTTGACAGTGTTTATTACTGTAATGAGATTCTCTTTTTTGTGCACATATTTGATGCAAAGCTCTTTTATATTAACCACCATTGTGGAAATGAATGGTTCTATAAAAAAAAATAATTATGCTTGGAAAAAACATCTTTGAAAATAGAAGATTCTTAATCCTCATATGATAATTTAGTATTATTGAAGTCTCATCAAGTATCTTACAAACTGAATGTTATTTTAAGATTATATTATTTAGGTATTGGTTCTTTTAATTCATTGTGGGGGAAGTTTATCACATAAGTTGCACCACACAAAGATTTGACTAGATGTGGAGAATTGTCAGAATGTGTAATTTGTGGCAGAAGGGAAACGATCACCATGATTATTACCTTGAATATCTAGACCATGTGCTTTACCTTATAAACTTCTAGCATTACAGAGGTAGTTAACTATTATTTTGACTTTAAAATGTTGAAAATTGCAGTGCACATAAATGTAGCACAGATGTTTCTCCAAATGAATGTGACCATTGAGTTTTGGGAAAACAGTTACAGCATTTTCCCCTGTAACTCCTGATCTTGGAGGGGTACTAAATAACTTCCCCTAACCAACCCAATGCACACGCGATTTGGGCTACTGACTTGTAAGAAGTGTGAGTGCACAAGTCATGATCCCTTTTCCATCTCCCTTTCAGAACATGTAATGGAATTTGAAATTATACTGAGCTGTTAGAATGATAAGACTTCATGTCGTGAGAACAGCTTCCAAAGTAAGGTTACTTTTACAATGATTCATTTTATGTTTTTACTATCTGGTACATGGCCACATAAATGATTGTGTGAGGTAGGAGGATTAGTGTTTCTCATTGCTGTTTTTTAGATTTCTCGGCATCACTTTTCCTCTCTTAACTGTTAAGATGTAGTCTTGATGGATAACCACTAAAGAAATTCCTAGTTTGTCACACAATATAAGATTGATTGTGACCTTCCTAGCACTTCAGTCACTACTCAAGCATATTCAGTTTTCATTCTTGGAAGGCACAAGAGTCACTAACGATGAAATTTACAAATGTAATTTCTCTCTTTCTGATTTCTTCCTATGCAGTTAGAAACATTTTAAAATGATTGCTCTCTTCCTACAACTATGACTAGAAGGGTTTCTTGTATTTAGACCAAGCAGATTTTGATATCTCATTGCTTTATTTCTTTCATATTTGCATACCAGTATGATTTGTATTTTAAGGAAGCAATGCAAATTGAGAATAATTTTAATTTATGGCACACATTAAACATTCGGAAATTCTGCCACTTGTACTATGGCACTGATAAAACTTCAAAGAGTGTGAACTATTTGATATTGCAAATATGTTGGTCTGGGCAGTGTTTGCAGTTACTTTCTGCTCAGAAATAGTTAAACTGTGTGTGTGGTTTTTTAATTTGGTGTCGGGATAGATGTTGGGTGTTGTCTTTACATATTGTGTATGGGGGAAGTGTTTATCAACATTTATATTGGACTGTATTCTTCAGCAATGCATTATTTACTGTAGTGTGTTCTAGCTCTCAAACACTTTACTTCACCATTAAACACAAGACTCTAAAAGATGGATGTTTATATAACATCCTATGTGTGTTTTCCATCTGTACGTAAGTTTTCGTAATGGGGTATCTTAGTTCTGTTTTATATGAAGCATAATTGGAGGAACCGGTCATGTAGCTAGTGTTTTATTTTATTGGAAAAACAAACCTTTTTTTTTTTTTGGGTTGATGGTATTAAGCTGCTATCGTGTTAAATATATAAACTTCATTGTTTCTAGTAGTTGGACATATTGACGTTGGATAATAATCCAGGTAGCAGACATTTTATAAGAGTATATTGCTACCTTTAAGAGCTCTTAAAAGTATGGGTAAAGTAGCATTCATGATGGTTAGCTAATCAGTCATGAGCATGAGCATTGCATTCAGGTGCACAGAGATAACTGTCAAATTTTACATATTTCTGTGGTCCTTGCAGAGAATCCATTAAATAATCTTTCCCTAACCACATCCAATTTTTGTCCTGTCCTCCATTTGTAATTCAAATTATTAAGCTGGTCTTGCATTTTCATTGTTCATTCAATGCTTAATGCCCAAACTCGATGTATATTTTTTTAATTTTTCAGTACTGTATATCTTAAGCCATATTTTTAATGTTGAGTGAATAACTTTAACATTCCTTATGTATCCTGAAATACTTCCTTAGAACTTAAGCAGTTTCGTTTCCCATTTCTATGCAGAGCAGTGCATAGTTGGTAGATATTTTGGGGAAACTGTATCAATGTTTGGTTTTTGTCTCCCCTTTTTTAGATGTCAGAGGACAATATTTCATAGACTGCTGTAGGTGCTGTTACAGATCTGTTAGCAATTTCACTGCCAGAATGTTTGTTTTGGACTCATCATATACTTAATTCATAGAAAGCAATTTTGTCAGTGTGCTGCGAAGTTCACACACTTAAGTGTTCACGTATTGTAGTTTTATGAAATCCTTCATGAGCCTGTGTTCACTTAATGTAGTTACATGAAATTCTCCATGAACCTTTGTGCCTTGAATGTCCATTATCTTGCACAAAAGTATTGTCACCTGCAGTATTTTTGTTGTGCTTCTGTAATTAAGGAAAGAATTTTCTGAGTAAGTGTCTTCAGTGAGGATAGAAAAAGGGAGATCTAACCACTGAAAAAGTGTGGTAGAGTTCAAAATACACCCAGGATATGCTAAAATTAAAAATTTTAAAACATTGTAAGTTAGAATTAACTGTCATATTCTTATTTTAAGTTGAGCACATAGTGACATGGTAAATTATGAAATTTGATAGGACACATGAGTGGGAGGATTTTTTATTTTACTTTCTCTCTTTGCTGTTGTGTATCCAGCATGGCAGTTGGTCATCACGATCCTATGGGTTTCGTAAAAATATAGTCTAGCAAAAGGCTGCATTTCTGTTCCATTGTATTTTTTCCATAAACATGAGATTATACATGTTTTGTAAACTGTTGCTGAAATCATATCTTTGTTCTTTTTGACATTTATAAATCTAATCGCAAAGCACATTTCAGTATAGTTAAGGCACGACTGAAAAATTACACTTTGGTGGACTGATTTTTCGTTGTTAATTTTTATACTGTCTTCATGAATTACATGCTTTATGTACTGATAACCTTTAAATTAGCATGTGAGATTCAGTGCAGCTTCTGGTGTGTGATTGCCATGTAATGAAATTTTGTGACCATTTCTCAGATCTCTGACAAAGATTTAAAGCAAATAACATATAATACAGTTTACAGGTTTCCTGAAAAAAAAAAAAACCAAGTGATAAGAATTTTTTCAGCCTATATTGATATGCACATATAATGTAGGTTATTTGACACTTATTTATAATAATGTAACAATGTATTTGTTATTGCAAATTGTTAAAGTGTCATTGAAGACTGTGAGACAATGTAGATACTGTGAATATTGTGAAATATTAGATGATGTATAAGCTTAGCATTTTGTATTTATTTATGCTTGTAGAATTTTTGATTTAATGAGGAGAAATATTTATTTTACAATGTGGTACTGTATCATAATGCCTTTAAAATTAAATACTTTGTGAAATCTTATGGACATTGTCAGTGTTCTCATGAAATATAAAAATGACAGATACATGCAAAACAATATTTTTCGTCAGGCTTAGGCACACATTCCTGGTCTGCCTCCAAAGGTAATTACATATAGTAATGGTGATGCAGTAATATCTTTTAGGTACCCATGATGACAGTGCTCCTGTTTTATTTTTGTGAAGAATTCATACACTTTTGTGATTTTGGGCTGAAAGCAGCAGTTGTCTGAAGGATTTCTTAGGCTGGTACTTGAAACATAATTGGATAGGTTATTTGAATGAAACCACTGGTTTCTGTGAAACTACTACTCCTTTTGGCAATACCACATACTATATTCCAGAAGGTCGTTGCATGTGGTGGAGAATATGCAATTCTTTTCCGTACCCGAGCTTCCCTAGCATGCATGTTTGCTCACCATGTTATCCATCAAATATGTCAGGAATGTGGTAAAGCCATTTGTCGTAATCTAGCAACCACATTTTGTTCTGTGGACTTGCATAAAAATTATAGGGGTGATTCGCGAGGAATATACGTAGGTCCTTACTGATCACATGCTACAGTGTGTAGGTGTTCACATCATAGCACATAGGATAATGTTGCATTGTCAGAAATAACATGTCATGTAGTAGAGATGGTGATAAATGGGGTCAAACATTGTAGCGCATTGCTGCTTATGTAGGCCCATATGCCTTAGGTGCAGTTGTTGAGCTGTTTCAGGAAAAATATGGAGGAACTTGGGCATAAATTTGTTGGTTGTGTTATGGTAATGGTTTTGCATTTACCAGCAATAGAAAATACATAATCATATATTGCCTTGAACAGTTGGTTTGAGAAATTCAGTTTTAAGATAACACATTAGATATCAAAGGGAATTAGTAAAACACAGCTACCGCAGTTGTCATTGGCTATGTGAGTTGAGACAGATATTTAAATATGACAGAAAACATGTTTGGCAAGTGCAACATCAAATGATAGTTGGTTAATTAAGCAGCAAACATTCTATCTTCGGGCCTGCAAATGTGATGTATGAATGGAAGGCATTCAATAACATTGTACAACAAAGATATGTGCCACACAAAGTTGAGAGGAATGAGAATGAAATGCTAAGTTGAACCCACTCCCCTCCTCCCCCCCCTCCCCCCTACCCCCTACCCCCCTACCCCCTATCCCCCTCCCCCCCTACCCCCTCCCCCCTCTCCCCCCTCCCCCCTCCCCCCTCCCCCCTCCCCCCTCTCTCCTCTCCCCCACTGCCCCCCCTCTGCCCCCCCATAAAGTCATGCAAAAGAGGAAAGACAAATGGGACTGATTTAGTGCTGATTTAATAATATATAAATTATACAAAAGAACGTACCTACTACCCTTACATCTAACATTTATTGTAGTTTGAGGAGGAACAAAGTTTCTTGATTAGTGAAAAAAGTGCAGGATGATGTAAACTATGTAATTGTGTAACAGACATACTCACCCAATTTCATTGGCAGATAGTACACATAACACTGTTTGCATATGGAGAGACTTCACCTTCCAATCATGGGAAGTGTGAACGTTTGAGTTCAGCTCTTTCCGGAAAATTTCATGGACTCCATTGTTTTTGCGTCAGACATAATTTCTCTATTGTTTTCATGTCAGAAGTCATGATTTGCATAGGGAGTACTTTTCTGTTGCTCTGGAGCATCATAGGATGCTATTGTCCCCTCAAATATATTTGTGCTACTCCAGAACATTGGAGATTGCAGTTTTCCCATCAGATCTTTTTCTTTTGTTCTAAAACATTGGGAGTCGCGTTTGTGTAATTCTCCTTTGTCATTCACATACTTACAAGTATATGTTCTTGCACCAGCAACTTTGCAACCATATTCTGTATGGAATGTTGTTTCAACAATTACAACATTCAGAAAAATTAATGACAAAGTGTAATGTATTTTTGTAATGCTGAACACGATTTTTGCATTTCACGTATTATTTACATTAAATGTCAGGTAAAAAGTAATTGTAAATTAATTTTTTGGTATTGTTAAATTCCTTCAGTTTTATCCTTCCAGCTTTTCTAATTATGAAATAACAACGCCCACAATTTCGTGTGAATAAATTGAAAAATTGCACGTGATTAGAGGGTTAATGTTCCAATTTTTAGAGTGCCCTTTCAAAGAGGATTCAAGCAACATCCACTCGTTTAGATCTCAACATAATGACAAAAGTGATAAATTCAGAAGTTGAGTTTATGCAATTTTATTTTTAATCCTGACAATGTAAGTTACAAGTTTACTATCGTTTGCTTATCACTGGAGAATTTTCATGCCATGTGCTCTACTGACCTGTATATTTATACTCTGCAAGTGGAGTATACACTGTGGTTCACTTTTATTACCCTGTGTGACTGGTAAAGCACTGTATACACTCCACTTACGGAGTATAAATATATTTATCAGTAGAGCATGGAGCATGAAAAATTCACCAGTGATAAGCAAAAGAAAGTGAACTTGTAACTTAGATTTTCCATATTAAAAATGAGAACACTGTAGTATTTGCTAAGGTTTGGTAATTTGAGTTTGCTCTGTGTTATGAATAATAGCTTAAAATCAAAAGAAAGGACTGTGTACCATACTGTGTGATTACAAAATGATGACATGAATAGTCCTGACACGAGAACCAGTCTGTCCTAAAATTGGTTGAAAGGTGTTAAAAGGGAAGTAGAATTCCTGAAGTGATAATTGTCGCCTGACATTGGCAAGTCAGACGTGTTTTTAAGAGGGTCAACATCTAAAATGGATTAGATTTTATTTTTCCTGTGGTATTCCTGTATAGTTATGGATGTCGTCGTGTTTTTACCAAGACTCACTTATTTGACTTCTTCAGGTATCAGTAACAGCCCATTCTGTCACAATCTCATCAATATGTGGTCCTGTTGTACCAGGTCTTACATTATGAATCCTTATAAAAATGTATCAAAGTGGTTGGAGGGATTTTGGTGAACACACACAATTTATTGTGTGTTGGAATTTTAACACTGGTAATTTACATGATTTATAAAAGTATGTGTTCACATAATGCCATCTGTAATCTGTAACCAAAACCATGTGGATACTATCATAATGAGCTTATAATGAATTAGGGGAAATAAACATAAACCTTTCACTGTGTGCTCCTCAGCCACTTACCTGCACTTGACTTTATTATGTTGAATCTTTTCTTCAACTGATGCCCGAAGCACATCTTTGTATGAAAGGTAAGCTGGATTTAATGTTTTGTGTAGTCAAGGCAGTTGCTTAACTCATAAATGTCTGGTGAGGTTAAAGAGATAGCGAACATTTGGGTACAATATGTTGTAGTTTTAAAATATTATTTTACAATTGTGTAATGCCTCAAACATAAACAAGTTGCCAATACTACCACAGCAATCTGACAAGGAGCCCCTTGAGTGCATCAGTAGGGCTCACTTGAAAGTGTTGCATTAGCAGTTACAGCAGGAAATATATTAGATGCTCATGCCTCACCATGTGCATCTGGAGGGCAGCAGAAAATGTATGGAGATACTTTCTGTGGTATATAACAGTCGAGAAATGTTCAAAACAAATGATGAACTTGCACTGTGAACACTGAGTGAAAATGGTGCGCACAGTGATCAAAAATATTTGCACCACACAGATTGTAGATGAACTCCTGGGGTGTTAGAAACTGTGTGGGATATCCAGCTAGGTATCCACTCTTCAAGAAAGCATGTTAGAATTATACTGGTGTAATGGGGTGATGAAAACTGATGGAATGTGATGGCTCGCAACTGAATGTGAAACAGTCTGTTGTGGTTCTTATTGTGAACTGGCTATTCTTTAAGGCGTAGTGTGATAATATTGTCATGTATAAGAAGGTGTACTTACATGAATGATGAACACTAACTTCACTTAACAAAGGTTTATTCTGCACTTGCACATACAAGAGCATGTAGCAAACTGCGTCCGGCCAGAACACATACAGCATATATACAGCTACAGAACATTCCAGCACAATGATTCTTGACATTTGTGGATACTCATAGAATGAACTCGAACTGAATATAGAAATCAAATTTGTACAGCCAAGGTGAGTGTTGAACTCATGACCCACCATACAACAGTTTAGTATCGTAACCACTACACCACAGTGCTGCTCAACTTCTTCTGCAACATTGCTCCCTCCTTAAGACAATAGCGTCTCAGTGTTATGTCCTCCTAGTCCGGGAACGAGTCATCGGTCTTGCATACTCCAACTCCCGATTACTGATTCTTGCCCTGGCGGTGATCTTCTTAGAACTTCTTTTGCCACTTCGCTCTTTGCCACCTGTCCGCTAGTTGCCTGTCACTGGAGCTTTGAATTTACCTTGGGTTGCAGCATCCTTATAGGGCTTCATTCGAAGGACATGGACCGTATCTTTGATCTTTCGTCGTCTTGTGTCGGGGTCAATATCTTCAACTTCATAAGTAACATCAGACAACTGTCTTACAACCTTACAAGGTCCAAAGTAGCGCATGAGGAGCTTCTCAGGGAGGCCAACCTTCCGAACAGGAGTTTAAGATCCAGAAGAGGTAACCAGGCTGGTAGACAACAGGGCGGTCGCTCACGTCATACCTTCGGCAATCGTTTTCTTGAGCCTGCGGTGTGTGGAGTTGAACTGACTGCCGAGCTTCCTCAGGTCTGGTTAACATCTGGCCAATGTAGTTGTCGCCCAAGTCATCAGGATGTAATGGAAACACAGTGTCCAGCGTCGTCCCGTCACGCCCATGCACCAGAAATAATGGCGTAAATCATTTGGTGCCTTGTTTGGCGGTGTTGCAGGCAAATGTCATGAAAGGTAGCACATCATCCCAGTTCCTCTGCTCAACATTGACCAACATTGATGGCATGTTAGCCAAGGTCTTATTAAGGCGTTCAGTAAGCCTGTTAGTTTGTGGATGGTAGGCAGTTGTCATGTGATAAGTAATGTTGCACCGACGGTTTATCTCTGTCACAAGATTTGAACGAAAAAACTTTCCTTCAATCTGTAATTAATGGCCTTGGGGCACTGTGTTTTAATACAATGTCTATCATGATGAATTTGGCAACCTCGGGTGCTTGGGCTGTTTTCATGGCTTTTTTAATGGCATAGTGTGTCAGATAATCAGTGCAAACAATAATCCATCTACTGCCACTAGCAGATGTTGGAAATCATCCGAGGAGGTCAATCCCAACGTGCTGGAAAGGTGTTTCAGCTGGTGGGATTGGCATGAGTTGGCCAGGTAGTTTATGAGGGACTGCCTTTCTCCTCTGGCACTCTCAACAGTGCTACACATCGTGATGGACATTCATAAATAAACCTGACCAGAAAAATCTCTTGCGGATTCTATCATATATCTTAATAAATCCTAAAAGTCCGGCCTCAGGTGTGTCGTGGGATTTCTGTAAAACAACCAAGCTCATGTGTTAAGGAATCACTGGTAGCCACCTCTTCCCAAACGGATCGAAGTTTTTCTTGCAAAGTAATCCATTAACTACCTTAAATTGTCCTTTCACATCCTCTGACCGATTTAAGGCAAGAATAATTTGAGACACCTTGGCGTCCTCCTTCGGCTCAGCAGAGAGACCTTGGAGTGCAGCGAGACAGTCAATATATTATTCAAAGTATTGATTGTCTTGCACAGGGTTTCTTGAGAGAGAGTCAACATCTTGGTGTTTTCTTCCACTTTTGTACACTATGATAATGTCATACTCTTGAAGACGCAGTGCCCACCTGGCGAGTCGTCCTGTTGGATCCTTAAGACCTCTCAACCGACAAAGTGAATGATGGTCTGTAAAAACTGTGAATGGCCTTCCGTGGAGATACTGTCAAAATCTGCACATGGCCCAGATCACAGCAAGACGTTCTCTTTCTGTAGTTGAGTAGTTTCTATCAGCTTTTGTAAGTGTCCTAGAGGCATAGGCTATAACCTCTTTTCCATCCAAAATTTGCACCAGAACAGCACGGGTCCCATACCCGCTGACATCTGTATGTAGTTCTGTAGCTGCTCTCTCATCATACAGACTAAGTACAGGGTCAGTTGCCAGAGCTTTTCACAGCACATCGAAAGAAACTTGTTGAGCACCACCCCAGATAAATTTAGCATCAGCTTTTTAACAACTCTTGGAGTGGCCTGGCTTTGATACATAGGTGTTTGGTAAAACAACAGTAATAATAACATAATCCGAGGAAGCTTCTCACATCTCCAATGCTTATAGGAATAGGAAATTCCATTATAGATATCACCTTTGCTGCATGTGGCCGCACGCCTTTGTTTGACACAAGGTGTCCAAGTATTTTGACTTCTTTTGCTCCAAAGAGACACTTTCTTGGATTAAGTTTCAGTCCGCCTTGTTGGAGACACTTCAGAATGGCCCTCAGTCTTTTTATATGTTCATCAAATGTCTCTGTTATTTAGATGACATTACAGTGTTCTCAAAGACACATTGTCCACTTCAGATGCCTTAGAAGATTATCCATCATCCATTCAAAAGTTGCTGGTGCATTACACAAACAAAAAGGGCATCACCTTAAACTCATACAGGCCCTCAGGGGTGATGAATGCAGGTTTCTCACAATCAGCCTCATCCACTTCGATTTGCCAGTATCCGGAGTACATGTCCGTGGTTGAGAAAAACTTAGCCCACTTCAGACAATCTAGTGTCTTATCAATTCGTGGAAGACGGTAAATGTCCTTTTTAGTTATCTTATTAAGCTTCCTATAATCAACACAAAAGCGCTTGACTGCCATCCTTCTTCCTGACAATGACCACTGGTGACAACCATGGGCTCTGTGAAGGCTGAGTGATGTTGCTATTCCTCATTTTCTCTACCTCATCGCGAACGATTTGATGTTACATTGCTGACACACGGTATGGTCTCTGGCTAGTTGGTTGATGGTCTCCAGTGCTAATCTGGTGCTTCACTCTCGATTTGTCTAATTTGCTCTTCACCTATGGACTAAAGCATTCAGAGAACTCTTGAAGAATGGCAAGTAGCTTCTTCTGAGAAGATCTTGTCTCGTTGTGGTAGCACTAATTTCACCCACAGACTCGGCATAGGTGGTTTCTATGATGCTCAGCTGTTCTTCAATTAATGGCTCAGCGTTTGCTATGCACATGCATCTTGGAAAGATCTGCGGTTCTCGGTGACAGTTAACTATCCACAATTCACCGAATCCGTTCTTAAACGAGATGACAGAGGCTGGGATGACCAAATTATTCTTCAGTGGTATGCTTCTCTTACATTCCACTACAAGATCCATGGGTTGATGCATGGCATGACACGTGACAGTTACCTTTCTAGTGCTCACTGCAGGAATGATCACTTCATCCAGCACACATAGTCTCCACATGCTTGCATGCACATCTTCCTGTCCACAGTATCTCATCTCGTCTAGCATAATCTTCGAGCGACCACAATCTAGAATTGCCTGAGAAGCTTTCAAAAAGTCCCATCCGTGAATGACGTCATGACTACACTCATGTAACACGGCGAATTCTAAGGGCCGTGTATGGCCACTTATACCCACATGAATGGTACATCTTCCTGTAGCTTTTACATATTTCCAATTAACTATCTTCAGCAGACATGTTTTGTTGTCGACGAGTACGGTTTCTGCAACTGGCGGTGGTACTTCTCTGAAATGACTGAATATGATGCTCCAGAGTCCACAAGAGCTTGGGCTGGTTGGCCATCCATGAGAATATCAACGTAGTTTCCTATCATTTTTGTAGTGATAGACGGTGGAGGATTTTTCTCTTCGGCAGCCTCACCTCCAAGGAAGTTTTCCAGGTTGCAGTGGCTAGGTGATCGGCTCTAGCTTCTAAACGGTGATGGAGACCTTGATCAGCATGTTGCGGAGCATCCTTTCCAGCAGCTAGCTTGCGACGCTGGTGACCTACATTGTCCTGCACCCACATCTTGTTCATCTTCGTCGTTCCGGAGTTGGCGTCAGCTAAAATCGGTCTGCTGTCTGCCGTCTTCTGGCGCAGGCATCATCAAATATCCGCTGCCTTTCTTGACAATAGTGCACAACGTGTCCTGGTCGTCCACTGTGGAAACATACTGGTTGGTTATCCTGTGTCCTCCAGACGTCAGTCTTCCTTGGTGCCCAAACAGGTTCCTCATGCGGCATTGTAGGAACGTAACTCCACCTGGGTCTTGACTTTTTCACGATTTTAAAGGGAAGTGATGGATGAGAGATTGGGTTCAATGTTTGTTCCACTTCCTCCCTTATGACCTCTTGAAGCGTCTCAGTTTTTTGCTCGCCGTGCAATCCTAGTGCCTTCGGAACTTCCTCTCTCACTATCTGAGGAACACCACTCGTGAAATCAGTTGCTTCCTCCATCACAGACATCGATACTACGTTTGGAAACTGTTCAAACTTCTTGCATGTAATTCTTCTTTGGTGCATTGTTTCGGTATACTGGCACCATTTTGTGAAGTCGTCTGCTGTCGAAACCTCCTTCGAGAGTAGGGCTTGATACATGTCCTCAGCAACACCCTACCTGAGATGTGCAACCTTATCTGCCTCCTTCATTCTAGTATCCACTATTTTACACAGCTCCAAGACATCTTGAAAGCACGATGCTGTAGTTTCTCCTGGACACTGTGCCCTGCACTTGAATGTATCTTCAGCCTTGCACATCAGTTGTTGTGGGTCGCCAAAATACTTGCGTAGTTCTGCCTGGAATACTTCCCAGTGTGTGAACTTCTCCTCGTTGCTCTCATACCATTGCCAGGCAGTGCCCTCCAAGTAGAAAAATATATTAGCCAAACACACGGTGTCATACCATTTGTTAAATTTGGCTATACCCATCATATACCTTCAGCCACTTGTTTGGATCTTGGCCATTGTTACCAGAAAACTTGGAAGGATGTCTCATGTGATGGCACACAGTTGCTGTCATCATAACATCCTCTTCTTCTGTCTCCGATAGATTGTGATCTGTTGAATATGGCTTGAACTCGGGTTTCTCGCCACGTAAACGGCGGCTCTGTCGTGGCGTGGTGGGAGCCACTGTGTCATCGATAATGTGCACTATCACAAGTTCCAGTACCTGGTGCCTCCACCATAATAATGTCACGTAGAAGAAGGTGTACTTGGATGAATAACAAACACTAACTTCATTTAACGAAGGTTTATTCAGCACTTGCACATACAAGTGCACGGGGCGAACTGCCTCCGGCCAGAACACATACAGTATATATATACACACACACACCTACAGAACATTCCAGTACAATGATTCTTGACATTCGTGGATACTTCTAGAATGTACTCGAGCCGAAAATAGAAATTAAAATTGTACAGTCCAGGTGAGTTTTGAACTCACGACCCTCCATGCAACAGTTTCATAACCACTGCACTACAGTGCTATTCAGCTTCTTCTGCGACAATATGTTTTATGTGCAGTGAAAAACAAACACCCATATGCTGAATTTGTCCAGTGCTTCCAGGTGGTAAGAAATGCAATGTAACACGCTTTTCAGGAGGTGTAGTTTGCTCTAAAGGAGTAAGATTTTTACACGCAGACCAGGAACTGAGCAAAAGGAAGTTATTTTGACCATTTCTTTGGCCAAAAGCAGTACTCATACTATAGTTGTAGTTCTGTTACACCCATTTACCCACTCTTGCTTCCTGTGATGTAAATATTTTCTAATGCCCTTGCTATATCTCACACATGAGGAAGAATCTCTTGAGGTTCCCTTTCATATGCATTTCCTTTTCAAATCCCAATTTTTTTGGAGTTGAAAACAAATTCCTTACTGGACAATGGGATAAGTTTGTTTATCCCATTTACAAATTTTTGGACACATTCTGTAGTTTTCTGTGCATCATCAGATTGATTGCTTTGTCTGAAATTCTGATATCCTAAGTCTTACAATTCTGTAGCACTCTTTGAAGTTACGCAACCATCCACTGTTTCCCTGGAAATCACTGTAACCTATGTCACACGCTATTTGATGTGCATAAGGTAGAAGACCACTGTCATGTATGTCCTATATATTTTGTAGAGCATCCTTGAAACACGTTTTTGTAACCAGTGCGCCTTGTCCCCCTTGAGTATCCTTAGTTTTTATTATGTTTTACATAGCCGTATTTCTGTGGAATTATTCAAAATCTGTTCATAATTTTTTACTATGCTGTGGATGATCTTTGATGTTCCTAATTATGTTTTGTACCCGCTCTTTGGATGATGATTGTCCTTTACTACCTTTCACTGGAAACGGGGATTTCTCTCTCCCTGTCTGACGAGGATGATGGACTACGTGATTCAACACCTGTTCCAAAATCACCTTCACTTTGTAAGTGTGTGTAGTCATTGTACTCCTCACGTACATTGTCCGCACAGTTGTGCTCATATGACACAACACACTCCACTGACTCATTTTACTGTAATGTTGATTTTGTCTGCCACTTCTTTCTCACTCTGCGATATTCCTTGGGTTACTTACTGATGAAACTTCAACTTTGGCACCCGTTGTAAATATAATGCAAGATTTGCTTTGTTTATCGTTGCTGTCGCTCTGCTTTGTATCGACACCACTGTAGAGCTGTTAAGAGTCCCTTGTCAACTAAGGAGTGCAAGTACACTCCGTAGCCTCATACTGCAGTCACCATTGGATACCTCCAGTTCCAGCCCCTGTTACCATTAGCAGTCAATATTGTGGTTGTGTGTTAGACAACATGTGGGACACTGAATACAATAAACATCATTGCCTTTTGCAACCTTGCACTCAAGTATGATACTAAAGTATGATACTAAAGTATCTGTATGATTGTGAATTCGTAATTCGAAATAACACGCGCACTGCAATATCATATTTATCTGCTGACACCGGGCAAGCGAGTGTCAAGTAAAATGTCTCCCATGTAAAGGATTATACATAATGGATGTACGAGTGCAGGTTGTAGACACATGGTTGTCAACATATGGGAGTTTGGGCCTGACCGTGAGCCAAATAGTAAGACAACCACTCACAGTAAGTGGGAAATTTCATGTATTCCAGTCAAGTGGTTCCTTGTGAATGTGTGTACTTTTGTATCATGTGTTTCTGGAGTCAGTACAGAAATGCTCTAACAATGCATTCCCCATAAAAAGCCATCCATCTGTTAGAGGCACTAATTTGTTTATGCTCCAACAAGACACACACTGAATATTCACCGACACTTTCAAACCATTATGCCCACCGGAATAGATTGAAAAATATTAGGTACGTAGTCAGCGAGGTGCCTCGCAGTTGTTTGGAAGAAATTATGCCATGGTAACACAATGAAGTTATACTCTGATTACAAATGACATACTAGCAGGTGCTTTTCTTTTGCTTATTCATGACATAACATCAGAGTAGTTCCACCTTAATTGTCATAAATATTCTATACAGTTTGAGCAGACAGCAATGTTATTGCAGTGAGGGTACATATGTGAATTTGCATTCTATTTCTGTATTGATACAGTGAAAACGATATAGTTTACTGCACGTGTGCAGTGTGTCTTCAGAACAGTTAGCACATATACGTTTTTAAGTTGTTGGTAAATGTTTTTCACTAACTGATGTTCCAGCTAGTATTAGACAATAGCGATTCATAGTATGCGATAATACTTTTCAACTCTCTATAGTAAGTGAAACATTTCTGTGAAATTAATACATAAGCTGTACTATTGTGCGTGTCGTGTTTTGCAGAGTTCATTACATTTTGTGCATTCCATGTAACTTTTTTAGTAACCTGTGTATATGTGAATAGGCAATTGTTTTTATGGAATAGAGGGCATGTCTGGGTTAATTTAGGAATTTGTAGGTAACCAGCTAGTTTAGAGACAGCCAGCTTTCAAAATATTAGCTGGTTATTTTTGTGGTGTGCTACAGTTGGAGGTTTCAAGCATCTAGAGGCACACCATTGCACATGTTGAAGGTGAGGTTGCAGCATTGAAAGTAATTGTGAGAACAGTTCACACGTTGGTGCTATATTTCGTTGAATCGTACCTCCTGGCAAAGTTACTTTCAACATCTGTCTAAATATGCACAGAATGTAATCACATTGTATCCTGCATGTTGTATGACTGGCCATGAGCGTCTTTATGGTTGTCAACATGTTAAAACATTTAGTTGTGTATGAAAAAGTGATGCAAACTTACTGCTGTGGCTTTGGTTTGTGCGTGATAAGCTTTTTTTTCCCCCCACAGCACTGTTGGGGTAATAGCGTGCATAACTTTCACATCATTTGCTTATTGTATTATCTAAAATATTGCAACCTTTTTTCTAAATTTGTGGTAAAAAGTGAGCATTGTAATTATGCATTGCCTTTGATACACATCTAATGAGAGTTCTTGGTGGTGTGATGTTTGCTTTCTCTGAGCTTTAAACCAGAAGTTGAGTATTAATGCTAATCTGTGTTGTTATCCGTGTTCATTGCCAAGAATGTGTGTTTGGAGAACAGCTTTGTATGGTAGTGAAAACAGGAACAGAAGAGAATTGAAGCATTTGAGAAGTGATGCTACATAAGAGTGATGGAAATTAGGTGGACTGATATGGTAACAAATGAGGAGATAGTCTATAAAATCTGTGAGGAAAGGAATATATGAAAAACACTGACAAGAAGAAGGGACTTGATGGCAGGAAATGTACACATTCAAGTGAACTGTAGAGGGTAAAAGCTGTAAGGGAAGAAAGATTGGAAAACATCCAGTAAGTAACTGGTGTAAGTTGCAAGTGCTGCTTCTTGATGAAAAAGCTTTGCGCAGGAGAGGCATTTGAGTCAGGCCACGTCAGACCAGTAAGAAAATTGACTGTAGCTGCAAGGGATGCTGTATGCTCTACTCCATGAAGTGTCCATTTCAACCAAAGCAGATGCAATTATATTGGCACCTAACATGAACACTGCAGTAGGAAAAAAAGCAACAGTGACATGGAAGACAAGAAATCTGAGCCATAGCATATGTTGTAGAGACAATGACAGTCTACCAAGGCCAGCAGAGAATGGAATGGAATATCAAAGATTTCCTGGGTGTATACAGAGACTGTTTGGAGACTGTCAGATTAGTGTGATGGTATGCATCTGATCTGTTTCACCTTCTTGTGGATTAGAGAGAATTTATTTTCCACGGAAATTCATCATATTCTGGGGCCTGTTCACTGGTCAAATGAGATGTTGCAGGAGATGGTGTATGACAAACATTCTAGTAGAATGACACATTTTACTGGGCCGTGATATGTATATAGAGATAACCTTTTCTGTGGCTCTTGTAGGGTGTTAAATGTGGTCTGTACTCAGCCACAGATCTTGATATAATCAACAGCACTCACTCACTTCCATTTTTCTTGAAACAGAGTACCTGTTCTTGCAAAGTGATACATACTGAGTCATGATCTATAAGGGGCAGTCAAAAAGTTCCCATTTGAGGGCATTGTTGCAGCATATATGCAATGTACTGTGACTCCAATGCGGTTACATAAGCACAGGCGTGTAGACAAGGAATGCGTGGCATTCATGTCTTTCTAATGTGCAGTAAATGCGAAAACATGAACTATGGTGACATTGACAAATGCATTCATACAGGACATATGTGCTGTTACTCTTTTCTTGGCTGTTGAAAGACAAACACTGGTGTATGTGCATCAGAGAATGTGTGAAATTAAGATGAAACGTCCAGGAAAACTGTGACTAGGAGTGCTGTTGCTTCATGATTATCAATGTCCCCATATTGCAAATGTCGTAATGCAGAACTTAGGCCAAGTCAAGTGGGAGAGACTAGAGCACACGCCCAGTAGTCCTGATCCCTCCCCTGGTAACTATCATGCTTCCAGTCCCTTAAAAAAGGCCTCGAAGGGTTCGCGATTTGTGTCAGACAAGGATGTGCAGGAGGCAGTTACAGACTCCTTTAATCAACAGCACACAATGTTTTATCAATGTTTTACCTGAGACCTTAGGCTGCATTCTGGACAGTGCACAAAATGTCAAAATCTTTGTAACACACATCTTGTAGCTAAAACAGAGAGCAGGTTTGGACTTGAAATATCTGCTGCCCTGTTGTCTGAATATAAAATACATTTTATTACAAAATAAGTTACAGTCAGTTTTACACCACAGATATGACAGACTGGAGGATATCCTTGCCAAAGAAGGAAGTTATTCAGAGGTCTGTCACGGTGAGTTCATCCCATTGGAGTGACCAGTATGAGGTGTGTCAGAAATGGTTGATGTCACCGATCTCAGGTTATTGTCCCACATGTGTTATCACTCCTTCTTCCATCGTTGCATGACTTTTTGACCTAACAGTGAGATGATAGCCTGCAGGGGTTGGGTAAATAGAGCCACATTAAGTTTCCTGGAGGCTTGCTTTGCTGCTACATCTGCTGTCTCATCCCTCTGAATTTTTACATGTCCAGGAAATCCAGTAGAACCATACTTGTTTCCCTTGGTGTTGAAGGGACAGTCAGCCCTGAATCATTTTCTCTGCTCTGTGCATTTGCTGTTGGGCTTGTATGGCACTAAGGGAAATGGAGCAGATGTTAAACATTTTCCTTCAGCAACATCCTCAAACAAAGGTATCAGCATATGGAATAGGTTATTAGATATGTGAGTGGCTCAAAGACTTCTTAAGTAATAGAATCTAGTATGTTGTTCTTGATGACGAGTGTTCATCAGAGACAAGGGTATCATCAGAAATGCCCAAGAGAAACATGATAGGATCACTGTTATTTTCTGTATACGTAAATGATCTGGTGGACAGGGTGGGCAGCAATCTGTGACTGATCGCTGACGATACTGTGGTGTACGGGAAGGTGTTGAAGTTGAGAAACTGTAGGATCATACATGAATGGCAGCTATCTCTAAATGTAGCAAAATGTAAGTTAATGCAGGGAAGGAAAACAAACCCATAATATTTGGATACAGTGTTAGTGGTGTCCTGCTCAACACTATCATGTCATTTAAATATCTGGGCATGATGTTGAAAAGCTATATGAAATGGAATGAACATGTGAGGACTGCAGTTGGGAAGGGAATAGTCAACTCCAGTTTACTGGGAGAATTTTAAGAAAGTGTGGTTCATCTGTAACGGAGATCACATATAGGATGCTGGTGCAACCTGTTCTTGAGTACTATTTGATTGTTTGGGATCCACACCAGGTTGGATTAGAGGAAGACAATGAAGCAATTCAGACGCAGGTTTCTAGGTCTGAACGACATGCAAGTATTATGGCGATGCTGTGTGAACTCAAATGGGAATCTCTGGAGGGAAGACGATAATCTTTTTGAGGAATCCTATTGAGAAAATTTAGAGAACTGGCATTTAAAGCTGACTTCAGAATGATTCTACTGCTGCCAGCATACATTTCGTGTAAGGATAAGATAGGAGAGGCATGTAGAAAGTCCATTTTTCCCATGCTTTGTCAGTAGAACAGGAAAGAAAATGGCTAGTAGTGGTACAGGGTACCCTCTGCCATGTACAATACGGTGGCTTGCGGCATATAGACTGAGCAGCTGCAAATATGTCCATTTCCTGACTGAAGGTACATGCTGTGGCTCTGCTACCCTGCATGGCTGGGGCAACCATTATCTCTCTCCTCTTAGGCAGTAATCATGTGGGTCTATTGAGATCCTGCATGACACTATCATCCTCCTGAACTTGCCAATATGTACTTGCAAAACAATCATATGATTCCAATCAATGAGAGCAGCTGTCTCACTGAATGCTAAACAGCAGTCTTATTGGCCATGATCCTGTCACTGTCGTATTTCTGACACATGCTGGTAGACATTTTCCTGTACCTGAGGCATAATATAATCTTCTCACAAACAACTACATACAAATGTGACTTCTGAATGAGAAACCTGCTGTGTGATCTTTTGTTATATACAGAACGTTAATACCATTCTCCCTTTCTACTTTGTGCACTTGTCCTGAAATGCTAATCATTTGCATATACAAGCATGTAGATCATTTTATGCTGCTATGACCTTTGTTGCAATTTTAATGGCCAGCTTTGTATTTACTAATAGGGAAGGAATAATGTAATGTTCCACATCAGTAAACATAAGACTGAATGTTCTTTTTCTGAATTATAATTTCAGTATTTGTTTATTGTAATGGCCTATGTGCTGATGTTATTGACTGAACTTTGCTTGAGCCTAAGTTTTTCAATTCTTGTCAGCGCTTCATTGACATTGGTCAATGTAGGATACTGAGATTCTTTCACATCCTCAATTTTGTCATGGCTGTGTTGTTAGTCAAGTTCATTTTTTGTTCCTTTTTACCTGCTAAGTATCTTGTAATTTTTTTACAGCTTTTGGAGAGTTTGTAACAGCAGCTGAGTATTCCATTTTGAGGTGCTGTTAGGAGAATCTGGGAAAGTAAACCCTGTAAATTTTGTGTTCTGGCAAGAGCTTATTTGAAGCTTTTTCCTTCAATGCACCAAGATATTAATTCATTTACATGTGAGTATTCATTTTAATGCCTCAAAAATGCAATGCAAGACATGCATAATTCAAGTCACTTTTTCTAAGTTACAGCTCATTGACTTTAGGTCCAAAAACATTTGTGCCATGTCATATGTTTAGACTACAAGCAATAGCCCTATTCAGTCATAGTTCATTCCATCAACTCCCAGTACACAATATACGGTGGTGGAAAAAAATTGCAACACCAAAAATAATTAATTTAGGGTAATGAAATTTTGGGAATACATTTGTCTAGGTAACATATGTAAGTGATTAACATTGCAAGATCACAGGTTAATGTAAGCACAAGATAAGCCATTGCAAATGTGAAATGCTGGTATATTAGTAACTGGTGTAACTGCCAGAATGTTGAGCGCAAGCATGCAAATGTGCATGCATTGTGTTTTACAGGTGGCAGTTATCAGTTTGTTGGATGAAGGTCCATGGGTGTTGCATGTGGTTGGTCAATACAGGGATGGTTAGTGCTGTTTGTGGATGACGTTGGAGTTGTTGTCTAATGAGGTCCCATATGTGCTCGATTGGGGACAGATCAGGTGATCAAGCAGGCCAAGGCAACATGTCAACATCCTTTAGAGTATGTTGGGTTACAACAGCGGTATGTGGGCAAGTGTTACCTGTTGAAAAACACCCCCTGGAATGCTGTTCATGAATGGCAGCAGGTCAAATCGTCAAGCTGATGACCAAATTTGCATTCAGGGGGCAGGGGTAACCATGAGAGTGCTCCTGCTGTCCCAGATGATAACTCAAGGTGTAGGTCCAGTGTATTTAGCATGCAGATAGGTTGGTTGCAGAGCTTTAACTGACCACCTCCTAACCAACACACAGCTATCACCGGCACCAAGGAAGAACCAACTTTCATTGGAAAACAACAGACCTCCACCCTGCCTCCATTGAGCTCTTGCTGGACACCACTGAAATTGCAAATGGTGGTGGTTTGGGGTCAATGGAATGCATACTACAGGGCCTCTGGCTCGGAGCTGTCCTTGAAGTAACCAATGTGTAACAGTTCGTTGTGGTGCTCTTGTGCCAGCTGTTGCTCAATTTGGTGCTGCAGATGCAGTATGATGTGCCAGAGGTATACGCCAAACATTATGGTGCAACGTGGCCATCCCGAGTCTGGTCTTCTTGCAACCGTACATTCTTGTGACCACTGCTACCAGCAATAATGTACACTGATTCGTGCAAAGTCTTTTTCCAGTACAGCAGAAGGAATATTAAGCTTCTTGTAGCTCTATTCCACAACCTCGTTCAAACTCAGTGGCACCTTTTTCACCTTAAAGGCATTATTGAAACTCACTACTTCCAGTCTCAAAGGTAACTGACACTCATGACCATTACAGTGTGTATTTAAAGCAAAGTTGATTTGCTTCCTCATAGTGGCACTGCTAACGCCACTTTTATGCGACTAATGTGAAATTTGAATATACATCGTCTTTCAGATGTAGAAACATGTGTACCAACTTTTGTTTATGTCGCACAACTCCATCTTGGTGTCGCAATTTTTTTTTGCTGTGAGTCTATGCTACCGAAACTTTGCATCGTAATGTCATTGTTTATTTTAGGAACAAAAAGAAAAAAAAATCATGGGTATTACTTGTTTTACAGTAAAGGATCCCACTAAAATGTTCAATACATATGTGATCTCCTGATCATCAGCTTTGTTAATGGTAAAATGCACTCAGTTGAAAGTCTTGTTACAGGAGGTGTTGAATGGCTCCGAAGATACTTTGGACTTTGCCGGCCTAAATTGTCATTTTGAATTGAACAAATGAGAGCAAGTTGAATGGGAGCAAACTACAAAGGAGATTTGAGGGTTCACAGCTTAATAGTGCAATTTAAGGGCATTGACAATGTACAAAATTTACGTACAGGTACTATTTCGTTTGTTTGTAAATAATAAATTTGTGTAAAACAGAGAAAAACATTAGTATTCATTGGTGTCATATTCACATCATGAATCATTGCACTTTTGCCTCTGATATTTGTAACAATAAAGTAAAGCATCTTAAATTTCTTAATAAGTAATCAGTTGATATGATCAATTGGAAATATACTGTCGGATTGTAAACAGAAGCAAGCCAAATACGAAGGCAGCATTATTAGTGAAGTACACCACTTAGAATTGAAATCATGTTTATTACTGACACCAATGTAAAACCAGGACAGAAGTGAACTCCTGGATGGATATTACAACTATTTATATGTACATCAAATATTCCAGAATGCTGGTATTTATACAAACATTGTACACTGCAAAATATACACACGATACAAACATACAACTTTTTAAGAACCTCCCAGAAATGATAAATGTTAAGTAACAAATAATTAACTGTGGTCGGGTTTGAACTAGTGACTCACAGCATGCCTACCAGTAATGCTAACCATTATGCCACACTGTATGCACCACATCTTATGACATTGCTCCCTCTTGTGGAGAAACAGCAGCCTACTGTTTGAGAGGCTCTTATCAAAGCCAACTACAGCATCCTGGATCTGGATCTTGTCAGTCGTCCTGTGTACAGTGACACTTATGGATCCTTATGTTCAGGTTGTCTTGTTGCATCCTCTTCACTGTGGTCAGCATCAAGGATAGCTCTTCCTGTCAACACTTCATGACCATTAAATGGGTCTTGAGTTTCCCTGAACTTCCCATTGTTAATCAGCAACTGTGATCAGTATCAGAGATAGCCCTTCTTGTTTAAGCTTCATGATCACTGAATGGGTCTTCAGTTTCCTGGAACTTTCCATTGTTAATCAGCAACTCTGGACTGTAGTAGGGCTTCTTACGGAGTACATGGACAACTTCTGTGTGATTTTGTATTCTTGACAAAGGTTCATTATTATTATTATTATTATTATTATTATTATTATTATTATTATTATTATTCATATGTGAAATCTGACAAGTGATGAAGGGCATGATACAGCATGAAGTACTGCTTTAGTAACTTTTCCAGTAGTTAGTTTTCCACTCCCAAGCTGTATCTCACTGGCTGGTGCTTGCCATTGCAGTGCTCTCAGTCTTTCTTCTGGGTATCTGGTATCCGTATGGAGCCCAGCTGCCTTCGTTCTGTGATCCTGGTGATGAGGTGTTTCACACAGTCATCTCAAGTATCATCCCACTGAAACACAGACAGCATATCCATGGTCATGTCAGTCTTATGACCATCGAGCACAAAGAACAGAGTGATTCTTGTAGTGACTTGCTTCTCTCTGTTGTATGCAAATGTTATAACAGGCAGTATTATATCTCATTGTTTCTGTTCTACATCAACACACATTAAGAACATCTTTCCATTGTCTTATTAAAGCATTCTGTAAGGCCATTTGTCTATGAGTGGTAGGCAGTTATGATCCTGTGTGTGATGTTGAAATATGAAATTACCTCTAATACTATAGTTCAATTCTTTTATCTTGGCGGTTCACGCATGCCCGCCCAGACGCGGGAGATTGCTGCGTTGCCAGTTGCACGCACCAAGAGAAGCAGCGCCATAGTACAGTTTGCAAATTTACGTTTAGGGGGGGAGCGCGCAGTTTATGATTTAAATCCACCAGGGCCGCATTAACCCTTTCGCTGCTACAGAGACGTGCTCCCCGCATTCCGCGCTGTGCACGATTTTGTCATCACTGCACTGCTCGCCTGTGCAGACACATGGTGTTTCGACTGCTTTGACACACTTTATCATTCAATTTCACAAAAACTATTTGGCCCAATAATTTGATTTTTACACATCTTCTTGACTGATACCTTCCACCCATAAATGACTTAATTTTGTTTCGATGTTCAACACAGTTATTGTGCAGCATTAGTTGTAGTAAACAATTGCATGAAATTTTGAAGAGTTTGCAGAGGTAAAAGTCCATAGTGTATACTTTCCGTATGGTCGATTTTAGTTGCCAGTAGAAATTTCAAAAAATTACATTCAAATGAATAAAATTCATGAAATAAGACACTTCAATATTGTTTTTAAATAAAGAAAATATTAAGCACTTAACAAGGTTTGAACTCCGAACCATTCGCTTTCCAGCAAATCATTTTAACCATTACGCAAACACATCTCGTCAATCAATGAACCATTCGAAGGACTTTAAAAGAGCACGCAAAATACCGGCAAACACTGTTGATATGATTATGATTTACTCACGTTTCGTTGAAGTACAATAGGAAAGAAACAATTACCGCTGTTCTTTATTGCTAAAAAGCGGTTAGTGAGAATGATACAAACACGTTTCCTTGGTATCACCTGGATTAGGAGGCTTATTGCTTGTTTGGGTTAATTAATTAACAGAATATGAAGCAATTGGTATAAAAAATGCTTTTTCCAAACTTTCTATAAAAGAAAGTCTGCTATCAAGACATTGCTTTTGTTCAATTACTTTATTTATGACTGAACGTTTCTAAAACTGACGACACTCATCCATGCTCTGCACTGCAGTCGAGCTCTGGCAACGTCGTTCTCTGTTCATTGGCTGATTGTGTTTTGTGATGCCAGATGTGCAGAATGAACCTAAACTCGGCTGCTGTCGTAAATGACGCGCACTTTAATCTTCGCTGGAAAACTTTTATATGATCAGAGATCTTCCCACTGGGTGCTTCATACTTGAAAATGACGTTTTCTGCAAGGAACTTCGCAATTTCTGGGGCATCATCTCTTGACACAGATTTAGAGTCTAGCAGGTGAGGCTGTCATTGCAGATTGTTATCCATGGACTCCATTTATTGGCTCTGGGAATCTCCCAAAGAGGTTGATTCACATCTGGTGGAATGGCACTGCTTCAGATGGAATTGTTATCAAATGTTCTGGTGGTAACTGTGGCATCTGCTACTGTCATTGGAATTCGTCACATTGGCTCACAGTGTCTAATGGATCAGAAGAGACCTGGTCAGCGATGCCTGCGTATTATTCTGTTTACAGTCTTCATGAATTCCATGTGACCAGATGCTGGAGTGTCATGGAAATAGTTTAGAATAGCTGGCTGCAGATGAGCTGGTATAACTTGTGACGATTTCCACCTCATTGAATCCTAGTTCCTCTTACACAATGTTCCAGTTATTAATTAGACTTCTTCTTTCGTTTGTTCCTCCTCCTTCAAGATTTATATGGTTTACAGCAGTGCTGTATCTTTCCTCTGTTCATTAGCAATGTTATTTAATGCAGTAATGACAGAGATTTCATCCATACTGCTGTGTTCTGCCAAAAGATTTGTTGAAAGACAGACAGTATCCTTGCATTTGTATACCATTGTGATCTCATATCCCTGAAGCCTTGGTGCTCATCTCACCATTAGACCTGATGGATCCTTTAAGCTAGCCAACCACCATAGCGAATTGTGATCCATCACAACAGTGAATGGTTTTCTGAATAAATATGGTTGAAACCTGTTGATTAGATTAGATTAGATTAGATTAGTACTTGTTCCATAGATCATGAGTACGACACTTCCTAATAATGTGGAATGTGTCAGGTTAATTAAAGTGTCTATACAAGATATTACATTACACAAAATATTACATGACACTGAATATTTTTAATTTTTTTTTGTGGGGATTGCGGAAATTACCCACTTACTATATCCAAAAATTCATCGAATGAGTAGAAGGAGTTGCCATTAAGAAATTCTTTTAATTTCCTTTTAATGCTATATGGCTATCTGTCAGACTTTTGATGCTATTAGGTAAGTGACCAAAGACTTTTGTGGCAGCATCATTTACCCCCCTTCTGAGCCAAAGTTAGATTTAAGCTTGAGTAGTGAAGATCATCCTTTCTCCTAGTGTTGTAGCCATAGACACTGCTATTACTTTTGAATTTGTTCGGATTGTTAAAAAAAAATTTCATAAGTGAATATATATATTGTGAGGCTACAGTGAAGCGCTCTAGCTCTTTAAATAAGTGTCTGCAGGATGATCTTGGATGAGCTCTTGCAATTATTCTGATTACACACTTTTGTGCAATGAACTCTCTTTTACTCAATGCGGAGTTACCTCAGAATATGTTGCCATACAAAAGCAGAGAATGAAAATAGGCGTAGTAAGCTAATTTACTGAGATGTATATCTCAAAAATTAGCAATGACCCTAATAGCATAAGTAGCTGAACTCAAACGTTTCAGCAGATCTTCAGTGTGTTTTTTTCCAATTCAACCCCTCATCAATGCGTACATCTAGAAATTTTGAATGTTCTACCTTAGCTACCCATTTCTGATCGAAGTCTATTTTTATTAATGGTGTCATTCCATTTACTGTGTGGAACTGTATGTACTGTGTTTTGGCCCAAAAAACTGCAAGGCACTTATTCTCAGTTGTAGGATAGCTCCTCTCAGATTTGGAGAATACTCTGGAGGCATAAGCTATCACTTTTTCGGTGCTTTTCTAAATTTGCACTAGAGTTGTACCTATCCCATCACCTCTAGCACCAGTGTGCAGTTCTGTCTCATCATTCTTGTTGTACAATGCTAGGGTGGGAGGGCATCTCTAAGGGCAAAGAAAGACCTTCCCTGCACTTTCTTCCAGGAAAATTTGGCCTGTCCTTGCAGGAATTCTTTGAAAGGATGTGCCTTGGTGCAGAAGTTCTTTATGAACTGCTGGTAGTATGAACATATTCCAAGAAAACTTCTCACATCACAAATGTGTGGAGGAGTTGGAAAATGTGTAATTCCCTTATTTTCTCTGGACTGGGGTGGACTACAATGCCATTCACTAGATGATCCAAGATTTTTATTTCTTGAGCAGCAACGGGGCACTTTTTCACATTTAGGTGAAAGCCTGCAGTCTGAACACACGTTAACATGATTCTCAAGTGGCTTTACACATTTTTCAAACATCTTAAAAAAAATGATTGTGTCAGCCAGAGTGCAGAGACAAATTGTCCATCAATCATTTGAAGCTGTCTGGAAAATTGCACAGTCCAAATGGCATGACTTTAAACTCACAGAGGGGAACAGGAGTCATGAAGGCAGTCATTTCCCAGTCGGACTCATCTACGTCAATTTCCCATTAGCCTCCCTACATGACCATAGTTGAGAAATAGTTTGCTCCTTTATAATTTTCTAGGGTGTTATCTACGTATGACAATGGATAGAAATCTTTCTTCCTAATTTGGTTGACTCATCAGTAGTTGACTCAGAAATGCCATGTGCAATCCTTCTTCTCCCCTAGGACCACAGGAGAGAGCCAAGGACACTCTAAAGATTCAATGCTGTCATCTTGCAGCATCTTCTCCACTTCCTCCTGCATTGCCTGTTGTTCGCCGGCAACACTCTATATGAGCACTGCTAATTAGTGGATGATGTTAGTCTGGTGCTTTAACATTGCTTGCTTGATCTGTCCTTTCTCCACTCTGGATTTGAGAGCTTCTGAAAATTGACACAGAATGACTGTAATATGTTGATGTTTCTTCGTCAGTCCAGAACCTATTGACAATTCAATTGTAGCTTGCTCCCTTGCATCAATAGTAGAGCACAATTCTTTATCCATGGCCCTAAGCAACACTTCCTGGACTGGTTCAGTTGTCCATATGCACATACCTTTAGGGATGAGTTTTGGCTGCTCATGAAAATTAGTAAACTAAAGTTCTCCTTGCCCACCTACAGAACTTATTATAATCACAGGTGTCTAAATTTCTTTTGTAAGCCTCAGCAGCTTTTTGCACTCAACAAAATCTTCACAGTGTAACTGAGCATCTCAAATAATGGCTGACCCTTATCTCATTGATGATGGCTAGATAACATCATCTTCAATGGCAAGCAGCCTCCCAGTGCAATCTGCGTTGTGTGTGCTAGTTGGAATAACTGTATCAGTCTGGAGCTCTGATCTTCGCAGTCTATGGTTTCTTGTGATGCTTCCAAAGAGTCCCATTTGAGTACATTATGACTACATTATACTAAGATAACAAACTTGAAGGGCTATATTCTGTCATTGACAGTTATTCTTGTTATACATGTTCATGTCAGTTAAGCAAATTTCCCATTTGCAGTATTCAGCACAATCATTTTTGTATCACAGAACACAGTCTTTAGCTCACGTCAACAAGCATTGGACCTAACAGAAAAAGAATCCACTGAGTTGATTAGTGTCCAGACAGGTTGGCCATCAGTGAGATTGTGATGTCTTGGTGACTGTCATCCATGGAGAATTTTCATCTGTAGTGGCCACACCTCTATAGATAGTCTCCTCATGTAGTTTTCCTAAATTCAGTGACTGGGTGAGCAGCTAGTGCCTCTTTAGGGAGACAGGGGAATGGCTAGTGTGTGTTGAGGAACAACCTCATTGAGGGTGCAGTGATCTGCTTTGTCCTACAGGTTGACTACAATTGTCTGCAGTTGAGTGGCAGTGGTAGAACTATTATGATGGTTGACTTTTGTAGTGCAATAGTCGTGATACAGTTGTCTTCTCTCTCTGGAGTAGAGCACATGTTTAGGACATTCACAGTGAAAACATACTGGTGTGTTGTTCTCCTGCATCCAGATGTCTGTTTTTCCACTAGGTGTTATTCTTGATGGAGGAGTTGATTGTACCTGTGTTGGTCCTATGCTGGGTGGTTGTTTCGTAGTTAGTCAGTATAAGTCCAAGTTGGCAGAGTCTATTCTTCATGGCATGTTTAACTGTGGTGGAGGTTGATGTGAAAGATCAATACACCTGTCTCTGACATTCGCTACTACCTCCTGTAGTATGGGATTGACATTCATGACTGCTATCTCTTGGGTACACGGTTTGACATTTCAGGCGGCCGTACACTATTGTACCTTTTTGTTTACTATTTGGGCTATGAGAGAGGCAAGTTTGTTGTGTCCTGCCCACTTGTCTAATATAGGGCACCTAGGAAAACTGCTTTCTCAGATTGCTAGACAACAGTTCAAGCAAATTGTTTTATTTCAGAAAATTAAATGACAACACTTAACTTTGAGGATTTGTGAAGATGAGTCGCAAGCAAATGGTGATGGACAAATAAGAAATCTCTTCAGTATATACAACTCATAATACAAGAGAAGGGATACAGTTATTAAGTCACTGCTGTAGAGCTCGTAGAACGGCTAGTATTCAACTGGGCCATAGCCAGCCAGTGCAGCACTTATGTTCTCTTTGCCTGGAAGCTGCTGCTGCCTCGGTGTCGTCCTAGAGAGGGCTCGGTCAGCATACTATTGGCTGACATTGTCTTCACAGCCCTCTCTGCTCTGCCATTCCTGACCGTCATGCTGGAACTTGACTTTTACGCTGAAACAAAGCCCATGGTAGTTCTACAGTTGCTATAGGGACAAATTTCGGCAGTCAGTCATACTTCTTTTGTCCAACACTTTTCTGTTGCATTTGCTCAATTTTCTGGCATCATTTGATAAATTCCTCTTTTGTAGTGACATCCTTTACCAGAAGAGCTTCATACATATCTTCTATGATTTCTTTCATCAAGTGTGAGATTTTGTCACCTTCTGTCATATTCAGGATGTGATATAGAGCCAAAACATTCAGTATGTATGAGTGTCTCATTTCACCATGACATTAGTCAGTGTTCCTCAATTGTTTGTCTGCTAAGTGGACTTGCTGCTGATTGTTGCCAAAAGTTTTCCTTAGTTTAGGTAGGAGCTAGGTGTTCTCTCACCTACTGAGCTTCTCTTTGTTGTTCTCGAACCAACGCTGGGCTGTACCCTCCAAGAAAGTCACACTTTCCAAAAATATCATGTCATTCCTCCTGTTGTATTTTGTGACTTGGTCAAATCCTTTCAGCGATTTCATCAGATCCTGACCACCATCTCTGGAAAACACTTATGGATGCCTGATGTACAGCTGACTTACTGCTGTTTTGGAATCCATTGGTTGCCTGAGTGTATAAATCTTAAGAGTGGTGTACTGTTTATATTCTGGTGCTTTTACATGCAGGTGATGGCTTTTACATTACTTAATTGGAGCCACAGTGATGTATATCTTTTGAAATATCTATTGTCTCCACCAAACAGTATAACATCATAATCAGAATCAAATCCAAATCCCAAGCCTGGCTTATCAATGAGATATAACACTTAGCGCTGAAAGCACACTTACTACTGACACCAACACACTGACAGAAGAGAACTGAACTCCTGGACAGCGAGTGAAGCAATTTGTATGAACGTAGGATAACCCAGAAAGTTAGTATTCATAAAACATAAAATATTCCAGGATATACTCACATTACAAACATAAGATCTTTCAAGAACCTTCCAATAATGATAAATACTAAATAAAAAATAACTGCTGGTGCTCAGGTTTGAAATGGTGACTTGCAGCATGCCTTCCAGCAATGCTAACTACTGCACCACACTGCATGCCCCACGGCTCGCAACACAGTGGCATTTCACCTAGTTGTTAGGTAGTTATTTGTGTCCATCAGTGCAGCCACAGAACTGAACTGAAGTCCATGTCTTTTGTGAGTTACAGTTTTTCTCACTGTACTGAAACACTTTTTAGCACTTTTAGTGACATGTGGAGTGTACCAATTGGCAAAGTATCAGGAGTTCACCATCCTTGCCCTGTACTTTGTTACCATTTGAATCGATGCACAAATATGCTCAACATGTTACACCTTACAAATAAATCTCAAAGACTCATCTTCATCACAAATAAAATCTTTAGACTTCTTTGTATTGTGGTCTTTGTGACAAATTAAAATTGTGTTTTTCCTTTTGCAAATATTCCACATAGTGTAAAATACAAAAAAGTGAAAGAACAACTTCATCATTTATACACACCATATTTCAGTCACTCAATAGTGTTTGCTCAACATACAAAGTCTGGCTTCTTTATCAAGAGATTTCTTAGTTTATATGGCCGGATGCATCTCTGCCATATTTTCAATTGCAGAATGACCACAAAAATTGAATTTTCTCATATCTGTTCAGATAGAGCTACAAAAAGTGCTGACAAAAATCTATGCTTGTGATGTGATTAGTGGCCCAGTACCTGACAGCTTGCTGGGAGATCTCAGATTTTGTCTCTCTCTCTCTCTCTCTCTCTCTCTCTCTCTCTCTCTTTCTCTCTCTCTCCCTATCTATCTATCTATCTATCTATCTATCTACCTACCTGCCACCCCCTACCCCTCCAATGCTCATATAGATATGTATCGCAATTGTGTAACAGATTTTATGCAGTGTGCTAGTTACAGGCATAGCCAGCAAACACAGCAGAAAAATGACTAGCAAGTTGTGTACATCAGCCTGTAGTAGTCTAGTCAGTTTAACACTATGCAGTTTTGTGTTTATGATAGCTTCTCTCTTGCTGGTGAATATGATTCCATTTGCCTGTTGTATCTACTACAATTGAGACATTACAAATTCAGGATATTTTACAGATATCTAATGCTGGTACTATAACTATTAAAATGTTCTGTAATATTATAATACAATCATTGTGATTTTTGTCATAATGCACGCAGAAAGAATAAGAATTTACTTTTAAAACAGCATGAAAAGAAAAAAAGAACTACTTGTCTGTATAAGATCATGTGTAACTTATTATTTACCTTTTCTTTAAGAAAAGTTACAAATTTTAAAAACTGAAAGGATTTTAACACCTGCCGTTCTGGTTACATATAATGCTTCCTGCAGTGAGCTTTTACATTAAATGCAACATGATTCTGCTTAATAGTGCAGGACAATTTCTTATAAATATTCCAACCATGTTTTCAACTTTGCAAATTGAAGCTGAAGAATAAACTGTTATTTTCTTTTGAATAAACTGTTATTTTCTTTTATTGCTACACAGTCCACCTTATTATCCGATTTCTAGAGAGAGAGAGAGAGAGAGAGAGAGAGAGAGATAGGTTCACATAACTTTTCTGCATGCGAAATTTAATTTTAAGATATGTGTAAGTTAATAATTATTACTCTGTTATCCTGTGTATTTCTACCAAGACTGAGGTCAAACAACTGCCTCTTCATCTCCTTGTATTTAATCTTGGTTTTTGCATTGTTTAGTGAAGAATGGACAAAAAAATTAAATTAATGGAAACCATCCTTTGAAATTTAGCATTTGAGTACTATGATTTGTTCCATTCATATGTGTAAATCATGTTGAAGTTTACAACTCAGCAAGTAATCTAATTTCTCCTCTATTATCTAACCAGACTAGTACATGTTACATTGTTGGGGACAGTTCAGATTGATGATCAAATCTTTATCTGCAGAACATTTATACAATAAGAGTTGGAGCTCTCATTTCATCTATCCCATTTTTTCACAAGGAATTAGTATTAGGGACCTGCTAATAGTGTGTGTTCTCATGTTTGTTTGTCTTTGGAAATGTTCTTGACAGCTGTCCATTGACAAACATGATGCAGAGATTGAGCAGTGTTGGACCAGTGCAGTTGCTTAGCATTATGCAGATTTTGTGACATGCCAAGCCTGTACCATTATAAAGATAAAAGAGAGTACTTTGTTGTATTAGGAAATTTTGCTTATCAGTGTAATATGGCAATAATATGTCTTGTCTGTAGACCTTTGTCACCACAGGATGTTTTTTAATTATCAGTAAAATTGTAACCATACACAAAAAGACATAACAACACTTTATTAAAATACTAGAACAGTTTATGAAAAACATTCTATTACTTTAGTGCACTCTAGTGGGCACAATTGAAACTAAAATCACAGTCCCCCTATCCAGTATCGTCCTCTATTGGCTGACACAGAAACTACGTACACGTCCAGTCTCGCATCACCATCTGTCACTATCCAGCTCTGAGACACATCTCCCACTTAACCACCTCCAAGGCAGGATCATTATATGGTGCCACGCCTCAACCTGTGCTTTTTATCATCACTACTAATCAAGGAATTAATTTTCTTAAGATGCTTATCTCTTTGAAGTCCTGAATTTTATATATCTTAATATCTATGAAATTGAGCACCACTGACAAAAATCAAGTACACCTCCATAACTTTGTGATCAGTATTACACAGAGAACCTGGGTTATATCCATTACTGTCAGGGATTTGTCCTTGGTGGGAGGACCAGAACGGGGTGGACTCGGCCTCTTGATGCCAGTTGAGGACCTAGTTGAAAGAGAGGTTGTGGCTCCAAGGTCAAGAAATGTGACAATGACTTGGAGAGTGGTTTGTTGATCTCATGCTCCTTCATATCACATCCAAATGATGTCATTGGAAGAGGATGACATGGTGATCAGTGCAGAGTTTTGATTTGCTTTTGCTTTGAAGAAGTCAAAGATGATAGTTGACTACTAAAGAGTAAATGCAATCCCTACTTTCCCTATTTAAATATTCTTTTAAATAATGTGCTTACCTAAGTTTGCTTTTAAGTCAATGCAAACTGCTCCTCTGTTGAACAAATGTGGCTGCAGGTGAATTAACATTAATGTTAACTCTTGCATATCTTGGAATAACATTTACTGCAAGACATTGTTTGCTACTTTTCATATTATGCTTTATTATTTTCCCTGCCCACAGAAATTTCTTAAATCCATAAATTGCTACATATTTGCAGTAAGATTCCACATAAAACCAGGAAATATTTATTTTACTGTAAATACATTAATGGACCAGAAAACTTTAGTAATCAAGTAATTATTTGGTAGTCAGTGATGACTGTCGTTATTTAGTATACTGGATTCTGAAGATGGAAATTGTTGATAGACTGAATTATTAGCAAAACAAACTTCTTAAATCTTCCAAATGTCTGACTAGGCAATAAGCTAATAATTTTTGATGTCATAGTGAAATGACAGAATAACAGAAACAGCCAGTCCAAATTGCAAAACAATTTATTAATTAATTGTACTAACCAGTCTCAGCCAAAGCTACCCTCTTCAAACCAGAGGCTGTGTGTGTGGTGGTGACACCCTCCTTGCTACCAAGATGCCTGAGTATCTCTGACTATTCCTCCAAATTGGTACTCAGGCTGGGTGGGAAATCTGTATCAGTGTTGGGTACTAGACCCATCCCCCCTTAATTGGCATATATTACCAGAAATGGCTTGGTCTGTACTGACTTCATTGAGGATGGAGAGAGAATGGTGCTGTAATTCCTGTTGAAATCTCCTGTGGCATTACCTCATCATGTTCAGATGGGTTGAATTTTGGTACTGTCTTTGGAATGCCTGGCCAATCAACAGTTTCTGGGATGCTGTTTGGTTTTTCCTGCAGGGGAGTGGGTGCTGGTAATGGTCCAGATTGTAACAATGGTTCAGCTTCCATGTGCACTTCAGTCTGGATATGTTCAACTTCCACCAATAGTTTAGTGTGGGGGTCTGTGGAATTGGTGTCATTGTTGACCCCCTGTGGGCACCTAAAACAAAGTCAGAGGTGGTAGCAATGGCAGACAGTCTATTAGTCAGGCTTGTCTCACACCTAGTTGCATCAGTCACACCCAGTTGACTGCGGAAGGGGGGCAGAAAGGAGGCATTATTTCTCGCTCTGGTTGTGGCTGGCACTGAATTTGACGTCTGGCTATTTGCTCCTATCCAGCTGCAACCTCAAACATTTGGTGCTCCCTATAGCTGTCAGTGGAGCTTTGTGTCTGCCTGGGATTCTGTTTGAAAATGAGCCCAGGTATGGGAGCTCATGTGGTAATAAGGCTATGTGCATGTTCAGTGTGTTTGCTCAGTCGGGCACAGCAGGTCAAAGAGGGCACTGGGTCTACACGTGTAAAATTTCAGCTGGACTACATCCAGACAAAGGGATGGACCAGTATGTTGCAAGGAACTTGGTGATTGCTTCCCTGGAGTTGGCTGCCCTTATCTTGCTGACTTGCATTTTGAAGGTCCTGACAGTCAACTCATTCTCAGAATTAGAGGCTGGATGAAATGACATGGTGGTCAGGTGCTCAGTGCTGTTATGATAACAAGAACTCTGAAACACAGATGCCATGAATAGGCAAAAACCAAGGTGGATGGTGCCCCCTCTGTAGCAAATATGATGAAGAGGACACAGATTGTTGTGGCTAATAATATGACACCATTACTCTCATAACAAAAATTAGGTTTGCCGTGTTAGGTCTATGCCCTCAAACACGTGTATAGTGGTTCATGAACTGTTCCTACTGCTACTTTATGTGCTGTAATTGGGGATTCATCAAGGGCCTGTTGCTGATTGGAGTACAAGTCAAAACAGTTTGCTTTGTGCCTGTCAAACTTTGTATCTGAGCTGCATACCAAGTAACAAAGAGGACCCATGTTTGAGTATTGCATGGCAGGCCTGAATTGGATCTCATAGCTATAATTACTAAGGAACCATTCCCACTCTTGCAGCCACTGTGCTGTCTTATTGGGAAGTTTAAAGGGGAAATGAATAGCAAAATGAGGGGCCAGGGATCAATGATCAGATGAAACACTCTACTGCAGAGATTTATATGAAACTTCTTGATGTCATATATGATAGCCAACATGTCTTTCTCTATATGTGTGTATGTTTTCTGTGCCGCATTTAATGTTTTAAATTCAAATGCAATGGGCTGTGCTGTATGGAATGCCTCCAATTACATGAATTTAACTCATTTTTTATGGAATTGATTAATCAGGTAGGAAATTTATGTACATTGGAAATGAATTTGGCATAATAATTAACTTTGTCCAAGAATAACTGCAGTTCTTTGAGGTTCTTGGGAGCTGGTAAGTTACTGACTTCATTCACGATTCTTTGTGGGCATAATTCCTTCTGTACTCTATACAGGTTGTGGAAAAACAATTTGGCCAAAAGTGTAGGGCAGAAAGAAGGAATCAAACAAAGGAATTTGAGTATAGGAACTAGGGGTCGAAGTTGTATATTTTGGCACTACAGGAACATAATTGAAATTTGACATATGGACAGCTTTACTCCAAATGAAATATAATTCACAGAAAATGTATACATAAACAAAATGTTTGCACTAACCAAGTCCCATGATGAGAACAAGAAAAACTTAAAGTATCACACACGTGTTTCATACTTAGCTGACGTACTATACAGCATTTCTTTGGAAAGGAAAACAATCACATGTCCATGTTCCATATTTCAGTATGTCCAAAAACAGTCAAAGTAAATGAAAGTGAATATGCTCTTGTACACAGACTTGCCACCACTTAACCAACATAAGTGTGCCATCACAACTGTTCAAACTGACGACTGTTTTCACACCGATGTAGCACCGTAAACATTCAGCTGCAACCTGTAGTTCGTATGCTCAAATTCTTTTGTTTAATGTCTTCTTTCTGCCCTACAGTTTTGATCATTTTGTTTTTCTGCATGCTGTATATGTCCTAGGTATTTTACACTTGGCTCAAGGGAACTACACTTGTCAAGCCAGTAACACAAACCATTGGCTTGAAGCCACTCAAACATCATCTGTAAGTTTTGCATGTGCTGCTTTCATGTGGCACTGCTAATTATCAGGTCATTAGAATAACTGGCACAATTGAGGATACATTGGATGAGTTACTCGAGGTGCCTCTGAAAAACTGTGGGACTACTTGCAACCCCCAAATGATAATTTGTTATAACATTTCATGCCAAATGGTGTATCAATTACTAAAAATAGTTCAATCATCTCCACGTAATTGAAAGTAGAAATCAGCAAATTTTTTTAGGAAAATAAAGCCCCCAGCCAATTTTGCTAACAATCCCTCAGAATTATTGACACCTAGAAATGAATATGTGGATCTCATTCATGAAGAAAACTGTGACCCAAACAACTCCAAAAACATGATCGATGCAAACAATGAAGTACGCCATTTGTGGAGGGATGCAGATATGAGCTCCCTGCAAGACGAGTGCTTCACGTCACGTGAATTAAAACAAAGTGCAGACTCAATAGGTATAAACACTACATATAAATGGACAAGTGAAAAGTTCGAGAACAAAAGACGTCATAGTAATAAAAGTGTAGCTGAAAAGGAATTTCTCATAATTGGCAATATGTTGAAAAATGTTATAGTACCAACCTGTGAAGCTGAAGTGCACCCAGGAATTAGGTCCCATCAGCTTAGTACCTATTTTAAAACAATACAAATTCAAGAGAAAACATCAAAAAAGAAGTGAACAAAAATTACAAATCCGTTTTCACCCATGTTGGGACAAATTCCCTCTGAGGATACAGCAAAGAGGTCATTATTAACGAATCAAAAAATATAATCCGATCTGCCAGAAAAATTTACCCCACTTCCAGAATAGTAATCAGTGAAATCGTAAACAGGAGGTCAGTGAGTGACAGTTATATCAATTGAATTAACTGCAGAATTAATTTTGACAGACTAGGTGCTATATTTATATACTCAGATAAGCTTTTGGCCAAGGATGGACTGCATCCAAACAGACTAGGATCGATGTTTACGGATGTTTGTAAAATCATTAAAACTAAGGGAAATTAATGTTTACTGGAGGGGATATAAAAGAAAAATGCCTGTTGAAAAAACAAAAAAAAAAAAAAAACCTGTTGAAGAGTGTCAATGAAAGTGTGTGCTTAATACCATTAAAACAAATGAAAATTCTTATTTGATGCACTGTTATATAAATGGCTTAAATACAAAATCTTCCAGGAGCCTAAGCTACAAACTCGGTGAGTTACAAATTCTTCTCTCAGAATGTAAAAACATAAAAATTATTTGTTTAAATGAACATTGGCTTAGCTCTAATACAATAAATATTTTAAATAAAATTGAAAATTTCAATGTTGCAAGTGGCTATTGCATGGAGGAAAAAATCTCATGGAGGTTGCTGCATACTCCTGGAATCTTCCATAAGCTATGAAGTGAAAAGAGATTTTAATTGTTTAAATGAAGATTGCATATTTGAAAGTTGTTGTGTAGAGCTTAAAGACCGTAATATGTTAATCATTTCAATTTATAGAATTCCAGAAAGGGCTTTAGCCACACCATTCCTCTCTAAATTCCAGTGCTTGCTAGATAAACTAAAGAATGAAGAGAAGAAAAAAATTGTAATAGCAACAGATTTTAATATAAACACTGCAAATGACAACAGAAAGTCAACAAAATTTATTGTTTCAATTAAAAAGTCTGGTTTTAAAATAAATTTTTTGGAGTTCACCAGAGAAAATGTTCACTCAGCAACATGCATCGACAAAATTGTAACAAATTAATACTTTGATAATGTATATAAATTCTGTCAAGATTTGGGACTGATCACTCAGCCTTGTTTCCCTCACTGCCAAAAACTGATGAACATAATATAAGGAAAATTTTTATCAAAAGAAGTTTCAATAAAACAAATATTCTATGAGAAACTAAGTAAAGTTAAGTGGTGTTTCGGGGATGGTGATTCAACAAATGAAAACTGTAATATATTCTTAAACAGTTTTCTTGAAGTATTTAATTAAAATTTCCCATCAAGACCATATTGCAACAAAACATCAAGTAAGATAAGATGGATCACATCAGGAATAAAAATATCCAGTGAGAGAAAAGGAAGCTACACAATCAGCTGAAATACAGCACAGATCCTGATTTTGTAAAATATGTTAGAAACTATAAAACTATTTTTTCAAAAGTTGTGAAAGCTGCAAAACAAATGGCAAATAACAAATTCATCCTAGGGCAGAAAAATAAAACATGGGCAGTATGATCTGTAGTTAAGTCTGATTTAGGTGTCCAAAATCACAAAGAAGACATGTCAAAAGGCAAACTTAAGGAAAAATCAGTTGTAAATTCAGCTCAAATATCTGAGTGCTTCAATGAGTACTTCATAAATGTAGCAAAATCTGATTTAGACATAGCAAATTATGAGCAGAAAATAAATAGTTTTGGATTAAAAGACAGTGCCACTGAATGTCTTAAAACATTCAACACAGTCTCAGCAAAATTTGTTGAAAATGTCATACTCTCCTTAAAAGACAAAAACTCTGCTGTCTGGGATACGCACCAAAATAATTAAAAAAGTTTACAACATAATAGCTCCTCCTCTCTCTCTCTCTCTCTCTCTCTCATAATAAACAAATCCTTTGAAGAAGGTTACTTCCCTGATCTCCTGAAATATGCAGAAGTAAAATCATTGTTTAAAAAAGGTTAAAAAGATCATCTACATCTACATCTACATTGATACTCCGCAAGCCACCCAACGGTGTGTGGCGGAGGGCACTTTACGTGCCACTGTCATTACCTCCCTTTCCTGTTCCAGTCGCGTATGGTTCGCGGGAAGAACGACTGTCTGAAAGCCTCCGTGCGCGCTCTAATCTCTCTAATTTTACATTCGTGATCTCCTCGGGAGGTATAAGTAGGGGGAAGCAATATATTCGATACCTCATCCAGAAACGCACCCTCTCGTAACCTGGCGAGCAAGCTACACCGCGATGCAGAGCGCCTCTCTTGCAGAGTCTGCCACTTGAGTTTATTAAACATCTCCGTAACGCTATCACGATTACCAAATAACCTTGTGACGAAACGCGCCGCTCTTCTTTGGATCTTCTCTATCTCCTCCGTCAGACCGATCTGGTACGGATCCCACACTGATGAGCAATACTCAAGTATAGGTCGAACGAGTGTTTTGTAAGCCACCTCCTTTGTTGATGGACTACATTTTCTAAGCACTCTCCCAATGAATCTCAACCTGGTACCCGCCTTACCAACAATTAATTTTATATGATCATTCCACTTCAAATCGTTCCGCACGCATACTCCCAGATATTTTACAGAAGTAACTGCTACCAGTGTTTGTTCCACTATCATATAATCATACAATAAAGGATCCTTCTTTCTATGTATTCGCAATACATTACATTTGTCTATGTTAAGGGTCAGTTGCCACTCCCTGCACCAAGTGCCTATCCGCTGCAGATCTTCCTGCATTTCGCTACAATTTTCTAATGCTGCAACTTCTCTGTATACTACAGCCTCATCCGCGAAAAGCTGCATGGAACTTCCGACACTATCTACTAAGTCATTTATATATATTGTGAAAAGCAATGGTCCCATAACACTCCCCTGTGGCACGCCAGAGGTTACTTTAACGTCTGTAGATGTCTCTCCATTGATAACAACATGCTGTGTTCTGTTTGCTAAAAACTCTTCAATCCAGCCACACAGCTGGTCTGATATTCCGTAGGCTCTTACTTTGTTTATCAGGTGACAGTGCGGAACTGTATCGAACGCCTTCCGGAAGTCAAGAAAAATAGCATCTACCTGGGAGCCTGTATCTAATATTTTCTGGGTCTCATGAACAAATAAGGCGAGTTGGGTCTCACACGATCGCTGTTTCCAGAATCCATGTTGATTCCTACATAGTAGATTCTGGGTTTCCAGAAATGACATGATACGCGAGCAAAAAACATGTTCTAAAATTCTACAAGAGATCGACGTAAGAAATATAGGTCTATAGTTTTGCGCATCTGCTCGACGACTCTTCTTGAAGACTGGGACTACCTGTGCTCTTTTCCAATCATTTGGAACCCTCCGTTCCTCTAGAGACTTGCGGTACACGGCTGTTAGAAGGGGTGCAAGTTCTTTCGCGTACTCTGTGTAGAATCGAATTGGTATCCCATCAGGTCCAGTGGACTTTCCTCTATTGAGTGATTCCAGTTGCTTTTCTATTCCTTGGACACTTATTTCGATGTCAGCCATTTTTTCGTTTGTGCGAGGATTTAGAGAAGGAACTGCAGTGCGGTCTTCCTCTGTGAAACAGCTTTGGAAAAGGGTGTTTAGTATTTCAGCTTTACGCGTGTCATCCTCTGTTTCAATGCCATCATCATCCCGTAGTGTCTGGATATGCTGTTTCGAGCCACTTACTGATTTAACGTAAGACCAGAACTTCCTAGGATTTTCTGTCAAGTCGTTACATAGAACTTCACTTTCGAATTCAATGAACACTTCACGCATAGCCCTCCTTACGCTAACTTTGACATCGTTTAGCTTCTGTTTGTCTGAGAGGTTTTGGCTGCGTTTAAACTTGGAGTGGAGCTCTCTTTGCTTTCGCAGTAGTTTCCTAACTTTGTTGTTGTACCACGGTGGGTTTTTCCCGTCCCTCACAGTTTTACTCGGCACGTACCTGTCTAAAACGCATTTTACGATTGCCTTGAACTTTTTCCATATACACTCAACATTGTCAGTGTCGGAACAGAAATTTTCGTTTTGATCTGTTAGGTAGTCTGAAATCTGCCTTCTATTACTCTTGCTAAACGGATAAACCTTCCTCCCTTTTTTTATATTCCTATTAACTTCCATATTCAGGGATGCTGCAACGGCCTTATGATCACTGATTCCCTGTTCTGTACATACAGAGTCGAAAAGTTCGGGTCTGTTTGTTATCAGTAGGTCATATGGGAAATTATCGCTCCATCTCTATACTCCTTGCCATATCCAAAATATTTGAAAAAATTGCTACTTTACAGATACAAAGCTTCATCATGCAGAATGATATCATTTCACAAAACCAATTTGGCTTCCTACAAGTCAAAAACACAGTAGATGTGATAAATGAGTTTATTGAGAAAATTGCTTCTTCACTAGATAGGAAAGCTAAGGTTACAGGAATATTCTGTGATCTTACAAAAACATTCGACTCTGTAATCCGTGCCCTGATGCTTTTCAAATTCAACGGGTATGGAATAAGTGATATTGCTTTTAAATGGTTTGAGTCATATTTCTCGGAGATGAAACAAAGGGTAGTAATCACAGAAAATGGAGCAAATTATTTCTCAGAGTGGAAAACTGTGAGACAAGTTGTTCCTCAAGGCTCAATCCTTGGAACCATTTTATTCCTGTTTATGTAAATGACTTGCCTCTCAATATAAATACTCATTTAGCTTTGTTTGCGGATGATGCTTCTGCCATAATAGAAAACAAAAACTCTTACAATATACCACAGTGTGTCATGAATACTTTAAGTAACCTGGAAACATGGTTCAGTCAAGTGGCTTAAGGCTAAACATTTAAAAAACTCATATGATGAGTTTTAAAACCAAACAGGCAACAACTGAAGAAATCTGT
Organism: Schistocerca piceifrons; assembly: GCF_021461385.2. Lineage (NCBI taxonomy): Eukaryota > Metazoa > Arthropoda > Insecta > Orthoptera > Acrididae > Schistocerca > Schistocerca piceifrons. Next base: position 415,506,549 of record NC_060149.1, on the reverse strand, counting down.
ATCACTCACAACAATCAAAAACTGGAAGAACTTGACTCAGTCAGGTTCCTGGGACCAAACTTAGACAGAACTTTGAGTTGGAATTCTCATGTAGAATATCTAGCAAATAAATTAAACAGCCTTGCATTTGCAATGGAAATTTTAGCCTGTGCCACTGACAGGGCAACCAGGAAAATAGCATATTATAGCTACTTTGAATCAGTTATTCAATATGGCATAATTTTTTGGGTAAACTTGGGAAGCATTACACGAATTTTAAAGTTGCAAAAAAGATCATTCACAACATGTCAGCATGGTCGAGGGCATTATGTTGAACATTATTGAAAGACCTAAAAATATTAACTGTTCCCTCTTTATACAGCTTTTCCTATGCTGCAGAGCTGATCTATTAAAAAAAAATCATTTTGAACGCTCATACAACACAAGACATAAAGAAAACTTTATGCTCACCTCTCATCACTTAAAACTGCATGCTCAGACTCCTCAGTATGTAGCCATGAAAATTCACAACACAATAAAAGGTTATGACGTAATGAATATGAAGGTAAATAGTTTAAAAATCAAGTTACATGATTTTCTAATTAAACGATGATAATACTCTGGAAGATTTCAAGAAGGATGAAGTGATACTTTAAGCTGGATCCCTAAAATGGAATAAAAATTTATGAGAGTTACAGTAGATTAAAATACTGTAAGTTTGACATATTTTAAGTAAGTAAATTCTTCGCAACGTATTATTGTAAGTGTGACAAAATTTTAAATTAGCAAATTGTAACCTTGACATGTCTCCTGTACTTCAGACAAATGTTCTGAAATTATGTACGTTATGAGATGAATAAAACACGTTACACATTTCACCAAAGAATTTTACGCAAATCTGTGTTAGCTTGAGCATTAATGACAGACTTAAAACTGTCACATAATGGTATTCTAAGTGATTCATTTGGTATCTTTACTAATAGCATGGGCCACTGAGTAGATGATATTGGGGATATTGTTCCCATACTTTATAAATCATTTTGTTATACTTAAACCCAATCACACATGGGCATGCTCTACAAAACTTAGGCATTGCAGGTTGCTTTACAGATATGAGGGTCACTGCAAAAGAAATGCACACTATTTTTGTAAAAATACAGTTTTCATTCTGTGTGTGTGAAAGTTTTACAGTGTGTATATACATCCTTCCCACTTGTTTTCAATTTTAGTTCAACCTGTTCTCGTGAGTGGCGCCATCACAGCATGTCTTCAAGATGGCTGCTACACTTAACGTTCGTCAGAAGCAACGTGCTGCCACAGAATTCCTGTGCTGTGAAAACGAGACAGAGGGAAACATCCACAAGAGGTTGAAAAAGGAGTATGGAGATGCTGCTGTCGATCGCAATACAATTAGTCGGTGGGCAAGCAGGTTACGTGGTGAAAGCGGGCATGGCAATATTGAGGATTGTCCTCGCAGTGGCAGGCCTCGTACTGCACACACTCCAGACAATGTGCAAAGAATTAACGAATTGGTGACTGATGACAGACACATCATAGTGAACGAATTGTCACGCTACGTTGGGATAGGGGAAGGAAGTGTTTGCAGAATACTGAAAGTGTTGACGTTAAAAAAGGTTTGTGCCAGGTGGGTTCCCAGGATGTTGACAGTGGCTCACAAAGAAACAAGAAAAATGGTATGCAGTGAACTTTTGGAACAGTCCGAGAATGATGGAGATGAATTTCTTGGAAGAATTGTGACAGGTGATGAAACATGGCTCCATCATTTTTCACCAGAGACGAAGAGGCAATCAATGGAGTGGCATCATGCAAATTCACCCAAGAAAAAAAAATTCAAAACCATACCTTCTGCTGGAAAAGTTCTGGCTACGGTGTTTTTCGATTCCGAAAGACTCTTGCTTGTGGACATCATGCCAAGTGCAACCACTAATTCTGATGTATATGTGACGACATTGAAAAAAATTCAAGCTCGACTGAGTCATGTTCGACCATATCAGCAAAAGCAGGATGTTTTGCTGTTGCATGACAATGCACAGCTACATGTCAGTCTAAAAACGATGGAACCGATCACAAAACTCGGATGGACAGCACTGAAACAACCTGCTGTATAATGCTGACCTGGCTCCATGTGACTATCATCTCTTTGGGAAACTGAAAGACACCCTTCGTGGAACAAGGTTTGAAGATGATGACTCCCTTGTGCACGCTGCCAAACAGTGGCTCCAACAGGTTGGTCCAAAATTTTACCGTGCAGGCATACAGGTGCTGGTTCCAAGATGGCATAATGCAGTTGAGAGGGATGGAAATTATGTGGAGAAATGAAAATATTGTTCCTAAAGGATGTATCTAAACACTGTAAAACTTTCAAACATGTAGAATAAAAGATAGATTAAAAAAAATAGTGTGCATTTCTTTTGGAGTGGCCCTTGTACATGGGCTTGAAACCTTGTTGCACAACCTACAGCAGGTTCAAATAGCTGCTTATATTGCATACATAAAATATCAAGTTCTTTGAATGGAATTGTGGTTGTAATTAGATTCACTTCGTCTTGAATTTGGAAACCAAAATGCTCAAAAGCATCAAAGCCAAAAATGTTTGTTGTCATCCAGAGTTCACTACTAACACTTCACAGCACACAAGACAGTAGGTGAATTGCCAAACATTTGTTCTTATTATTCAATGCTGCAACTGAATATTTTTAATGTAAGATTCTAGTGGTGGCTCCATGGCATAACTTCAATAGGGCATATTATAAAAATGGACAATCTTTTAAGAAATAGGTAGCCATGTTCTTGTGTCTCATCTGAGACTGTAAATTCAAGTGAGAAAGTCAGGACTGTAATGTTTTTTAAGCTGATATAGCAGTCAGGTACATGCTTACCATTCATGCACCAGACTCAGGACTGTGTAATGATCTTAGTCGTGTAAATAATCCCTCATTGGAAGACTGTTTATCTGTTATTCAAGTTTCTGAACAAAAAAATCAAACAGTGTGAGGTCTTGATCATGGAGAAACCATGATTTTTAAGAAGGACTTTAATAATGGTGACAAATCTGTCAATCACAGGGGTAAATGGAATGGTAACACCCATGGAAATCCTGGGGGTATTCATACCCCATCAAATGGGTGTAAGTCTAAATTAATTGGAAATCAGACCTCTAAAGATAAATCTTTTGCTCAATGCTTTGTTACATATGATAAATAGATATGATGTTACAAAAACATGAAATGCTTATACTGTCAAAAAGAGGGAGCTAAGGCAGAGGATTGTTTACAGAAACAGTGTCACACTGTCTAGTGCCGTAACTGCACATGTGATGCTGAACACAAGGAGGGTGGCTTTGAAAATAGTGTTTGTGTTATTCTTTTTCTAGGTGACAGCGCTGTTTTAGTGGGTGTTGGGCTCAGTGGTCAAAATATACAATACAAGTTCATAAACAGTGGTATGTATGATTTTCTTGAGTCTCCACCCTTTTCCAAATTTCAAGCCACTCTAAAGAGTTGTACTGATCAGCCAATCCAAATCGAAGGTCATTTTGTTGTGGCTACTAGGTATGAACACAAACAGGTGCTAGTACCACTGTTGGTGACAGTCAGAAACATCTGCCACCATCATGGAACTGGATCTTTTTCAGCAGATTGGATTCATAGTTCAGGGTTCAGCCAAACAAATCCAGGATGGGAATGTCGAATGTGTTCAAGGCAACTCTGTGCCAAGTACCAAGCAGTACCCCAAAATCGTGCTTTCCCTGGCTTGGAATCTGGGAGTCAGCTCTACCTTGATGATGCCAGAATTTTCCTGGAGGCTAATTGGATAATACTTATCACACAAGCTATCGGTATGTCATCAAGATGTGCAATACAAGGGCACTCCAAACAGTCTGTACTCTGAAACAGATTTTGTCTGTGGAGGGTCCCCCAGTGGCTATTATCATGGCTGTTGCCACAAAGTTCACAAGTCAATAATTTGAGTCTTTCTGCACAACTCGTGGGATATGGCACTTTCACAGAGCGCCGTTTCATCTGGAGTCAAACGGGGTTGCAGGACCTTCCATTCAGACATCTGAGGCCCAAATGAAAAGTCTCACTTCTGATTATGCATCAGAGGATGACTTGATAATGTTTCTCGCGTCTTACAGAGGCTCTCCCCACAAGGATATATCTCTTACAGAGATGCTGCACGATGGAAGGATGAGGAACATTCTGACATCCCCAGGGGCTCTCAGTTCTTTCGTGAGTTTGTCTGTGGCGCTCACGGGGCCCTAAGCTATTGCAGTGCATTCTTCCTTCCTGGGCTGCGCCCCCCCTTCCCACCTCTCCCCACCTTTCAGTGTTCTTGTAGTAACCAAAACCAACAGTGGGAATGCCTTGGGCTGCGGATCGGAGCCACCAGGCGGGGAAGCACTCACCACCGGGTAAACACAAGGACGAGTCGGCGACAGACCAATGACAGCCGACGACAACCGACCATGACCGACTATGACCGACACAACAAGGAAGAGATAAACAGCGGAGGCTTGTAGAAACCACAACACCAAACGCCAACAGTATATCCACTCGGAACCAGAGCCAGGCAAATGTCAACAACGAGCAACGACCAGAACGGAGTACCGCTGAGATAGAAACGCAATCCAGAGCGAGTACCAGACTGATTGGACTAGGGCAGAGCGGGTCCCTATATACGAAACGGGAGGGAGCGGCTATTGGCCACTGTCTGCACGTGGCGTAGCGGTGGCGCACTCTCTGTGCAAGAGCCACTGTGCGGAATAGCCGCTGCGCGGAATAGCCGCTGTGGATGCGGAGCCCTCTATGGGCTGACCACGTCCATTTGTTCTGGCGCGTGTTCGACCTCCGCGGCGGGAGGTACTACAGTTCTTATTTACGTCCACCTGACTGTTCACATGGTTTCCTGTATTACTTGTGGTTTTATTTCCCTTTGCTTTTCTCTTTCATCCTTTTTGGCACTTTGGTCTCTCTTTGGTATTTGACTTCCATTTCTAAATTTTCTGTCTGTAGTGTGAGCCATTTGGTGAAGAACTCCATCCCTAGTGTCTACGGCATGGATTCCTCTCCTCCTTGAAGGCTGCCCTTGCTGTTGGTGGGTGGCACCCATGGGGGGAGCCCCTAATTGGAGTAGGTGGCATCAGGGTGGATGCTTCATGCATGAAGCATATCAAACTCGAACAATCTGGCCATTGTCCTGCATCCATCTCTTCCAGTTGTAACGGATCATTGAATGCTGTCTCTTATGGCCCTACAGTTTTCCCTACTCTGGCTGCACCTTGGGAGGAGGGCCAGGCTCGCCAGCTTGGAGTGAAACACTTTCCCTCCTACGTGGTCTGTACTAAGATTGATAGGGGAACTTTTAATGCCACAAAGCCACTATTTTTTGTGAAAAATATCGAAGACAAGTTTCATTAAGATGTGGTTGGGTTCCCTGCTCATCAAAGCTTCATCTGCTGCACAATCTGCAGCTCTTCATGTTTGTGATCGTCTTGGCGACGTCCTGGTGTCTATTACATCTCACAAGTCTCTGAATATGGTCCAGGGAGTCACATTTCATCGGGATTTCATCCTTCAAACTGATGAGGAACTCTGGGCTAATCTGGAATGAAGGGGCTTTCATTTTATTTGACATGTGCAGAAAGATCCTAAGAACAACTGGCTGATGTGCAGTGCCTTTATTCTGGCGTTTGAGTCAGATACCCTCCCAGAGAAAGTCAAGGTTATGTGTTAACAGTGTGATGTGAAGCCATACATCCCTCCACCCATGAGGTATTCTCGGTGCTTGCATTTTGGGCACATGTCTTGCTGATGGCCGGGAGACCCTCTGTAAGGTGAATGTGGACACCCACCTCCATGAGAGGTTTCATGTTCACCAGATTGCCCATCTTACAAGAAAGAAAAGAAGATAAAAGTGTATAAGTTTCTAGATCATCTGTCTTACACTAAGGCTCATCAAAAATATGACCGACTCCACCCTGTGTCGATGACTTCCACTTTAACCTCTGAATGACGTTCTTACCCCATTCTCCCTCTTCCTTACTCCAATCCTGTCCTCTTCTCCTCTCCTCTCCTCTCCTCTCCTCTCCGCTCCCACTCCCCTGCAGTTCCCATGCCCTCTACTCTGGGTGTCTTCCCCACAACATTTTCTATGTGTTCTTTCCAATTTAACTTGTTCGGAATTGTAATTCCCAGGTATGTAGTTGAATTTACAGCCTTTGTATTTGACTGATTTATCGTCTAACTGAAGTTTACCAGGTTCGTTTTAGCACTCATGTGTATGACCTCACACGTTTCATTATTGAAGATCAATTGCCAATTTTCGCACAATACAGATGTATTTTCTGTATAGTTTTGTAATTTGTTTTGATCCTCTGATGACTTTACTAGACGATAAATGACAGCATCATCTCCAAACAACCTAAGACGGCTCTTCAGATTGTCTCGTAAATCGTTTATATCGATAAGGAACAGCAGAGGGCCCGTAAAGCTGCCTTGGGGAACGCCAGAAATCACTTTTGTTTTACTCGATGACCTTCCATCAGTTAATATTAACTGCGACCTGTACTACAAGCCGCTAGTGAGGTACAGTGTCAAAAGCCTTCTAGAAATCTAGGAATACGGAATTAATTTGAAATCCCTCGTCAATAGCAGTCAACGCTTCTTGTGTGAAAACAGCTAGTTGTGTTTCACAAGAACGATGTTTTCTAAATCCGTGTTGACTGTGTGTCAATAGACCATTCCTGTCGAGGTAATTCATAATATTCGAACACAATTATGTTCTAAAATCCTACTGCATTTCGACATCAGTGATATGGGCCTGTAAGTGGACTACTCCTATTACTTTTCTTGAATATTGGTGCTACCTTTCCAACTTTCCCGCCTTTGAGTATTGATCTTTCGTCGACCGAGCGCTTGTATATGATTGTCAAATATGGAGGTATTGCATCAGCTTACTCTGGAAGGACCCTAATTGGTATACAGTTTGGACCGGAAGACTTGCTTTAATTAAGTGATTTAAGTTGCTTCACTACTCCGAAGATATCTATTTCTAAGTTACTCATGTTGGTAGCTGTTCTTGATTCGAGTTCTGTAATATTTACTTCGCCTTATTTGGTGAAGGAATTTTGGAAGACTGTGTTTTGTAACTCCGCTTTGGCAGCACTGTGGCCAATAGTATTTCCGTTGCTATCGCGCGGAGAAGGCATTGATGGTATCTGGCCGCTAGAATAGTTTACATACGACCAGAATCTCTTTGGATTTTCTGCCAAGTTTCGAGACAAAGTTCTGTTGTGGAAACTGTTATAAGCATCTCGAATTGAAGTCCGCGCTAAATTTCGAGCTTCTGCAAAATATCGCCAATCATGGAGATTTTGCATTCATTTAAATTTGGCACGCTTTTTTCGTTGTTTCTGCAACATCGGGATCATCTCCGTCGTTTGTTAATTTATTTGGTATAAATCTCTCAACTGCTATCACACTATTACTTTGAATACTGGCCCCATCTGGTCTACAATTACATTGTTAATTTGGAAGGAATGGAGATTGTCTCTCAGGAAGGCGCCAAGTGAATTTTTATGTGCTGTGTTGAGTAGGTGTTTTTTCGTTTATTTTTGGAGGATTCAAGGGTTACAGCATTGAATTACTCTACGACAACACTGTGGTCGCTAATCTCTGTAGCCGTTTTGATGCTCGTTGTTAATTCGTGGTTTACTATTCACGTGGGCTCATGAACTAACTGCTTGAAATAATTTTCAGAGAATGCGTTTAGCATAATTTTGGATGATATTTTATGCGTACCTCTGGATTTAAACATGTATTTTCGCCAACATATCGAGGGTAAATTATAATCACCATCAACCTATACTGTGTGAGTCAGGTACATGTTTGAAATTAAACTCAAGTTATCTTTTAACCTTTCAGCAATTATATCGCCTGAGTTGAGAAGCTGGTAAAAGGATCCAGCTATTATTTATACCTTCAAGGTCATGTTCCCGTGTTTCCACATTCTTTGTCAGATTGTATTGATGAAGTACAAAAAATGGCTCTGAGCACTATGGGACTTAACTTCTGAGGTCATCAGTCCCCTAGAACTTAAAGCTACTTAAACCTAACTAACCTAAGGACATCACACACATCCCTGCCTGAGGCAGGATTCAAACCTGCAACCATAGCGGTCGCACGGTTCCAGACTGTAGTGCCTAGAACCATTCGGCCACTACGGCCGGCTATTGATGAAGTCATCTGTGATCTGTCCGATAAGATAATCTGCGCTGCAAGCATTGCCGTTCTGCGCATGACAGGCCCCGTTCAACGTCAGCCAGTTCGACGGTGGAGCACTGCTATTGCTACTACTATCTGTGACTACTGTCGCGCCTCGCAACATCTTAAGTGGCACCTGTCCTTTGCTGGTCATGTTACCTTTAAACATTTTCGTGCCAAAGTCTGTTACTTTATCAGACAGAGCAAACAGGTGAGTTGGGATCACTTTGTATCCTCTCTAGGTGCTTCTGTCCCTTTCTCATGGGTGTGGGCTACACTCCACACCCTCCAAGGTTGTCAGTGACAGTCTTCCATTCTGGGACTTGATCTTCCAAGTGGCCTTTGTACAGATCCATCAGTTCTTATGGAACACTTCACAACCCATTCAACCCATTTTACAATGGCATCGGTGACAGCCTCCTATCCATCTGTCTCCCTCTCCTGGCTTATGTTTTACCCTTTGTCAGGTGGAATCCTACAGTGGACTTTTTACCTAATGGGAGCTGCTTCTGGCCCTCTCTTCTTCTCATGATTCAGCTCCTGGCACTGACTCCATCCATAACCAATTGCTTCAACCCTTCAGTCCTCCACAACGGCAATATGTCCTCCAAGGTGTTTAACCATATTTATGTACAAGGCATTTTCCCATCTCAATGGAGAGACAATATTGTGGTTTCTGTCCTTAAGCGTGGCAAGGATTTGTCATCCCTTGATAGTTACCAACCCATCAGCCTGACAAATGTCCCCTTCAAGTTAATAGAATGGATGGTGGCTTGTCAGTTCCATTGAGTCCTTGAACCTTGGAGACTTTTATCTCCTTGCCTGCATGGTTTTCGAGATGGTCGGTCTCTGATTGAGCATCTGCTGTGATTAGAAACCACTGTTCAATAGGCCTTTTCTCATCACTGCCATCTTGTTGCAGTTTTGTTTGGTCTTCATAAGGCCTGCGACACATGTTGGCACCATCACATACTCCTTACACTCCATGGGTGGGGTCTTCAGGACCCTTCCCAATTCTTATTCGCCAGTTCCTGTCCCAATGGTCGTCCAGAGTCCAGGTAGGCACTGTTCTCAGCTCTTCACAGACCCAGGAGAATGGCATTCGCTCCATGTTAAGTGTCCTCCTTTTACTAACCACCATTAATGGACTTGTGGCCTCTGCTGGACCGTTGGTCACCCCTGCTCTGTTTGTGGATGATTCCTGTATTTGGGCTAGCTCCCACTTGGTGGCCTCTGGAGCTGCAGCTCCATGTTGCCCTCTGGTGTGCTTCGATGTGGACACTCTAACACTGTTTTCAGTTCTCTCCCCTTTCATTTCTGTCTCTGTACTACAGCCCATCCTGATCTGGAGCTCTGCTTCAATGCCTAACACTTGACCATGGTCCCCCAGTTCCATTTCTTAGGTCTGCTTTTTGACAACAAGCTTACTTGGATGTCCCAAATCCCTCATCTGAAGTTTGGCTGTTTTCATAAACTCAATGTTCTTTGCTTCCTTGCCCACATCTCTTGGGGTGCAGATCATTCGACCCTTCTGCCTCTTTACTGGGCATTAGTTCTGTCCTGTCTCGACTATGGTTGCCAATTTTATGGACCAGGTTCCCCTTCCATACTGTTCCTCTTGGACCTGGTTCACCATTGTGGTATCCATGTTGCCATTGGTGCCTTTTGCACTAGCCCTGTTGATAGTCTTCTGATTGATGCTGGGCTCCCTTCCCTTTCGATTCAGTGGTCCCAGCTCCTGGGATATGCCATCACTATCTGCTCTTGCCCTGCTCACCCTTCCTATTTTATCCTTTTCACATCTTCAGGCCATTGCCCACCTACTGTCTGCCCCCAGGTGGGTTTACCGATTGGGTTACACTTCCCTTCTCTCCACCATGACTTCCATTTCTCCTCCTTGCCTTCTTACCCACATTACCTCCCAAATAGTGCCCCCCCCCTCTTCTTTTGTTAGTTCCTTGGTGACAGATTTGGATGGATCTCTTCCAGGGACCAAAAGCCTCAATCACCCCAGTAGTGTTCTGTGGTTTGTTCCGAACACTCTCACAGCAGTTTCAGGATGTCATTGTTTTTATTTTACATTGATGGCTCTAAATCCACTGATCATATGGGATATGCCTCCATATCTTCTGTAGGCACAGAACACCATCTCATGTCTCCTGTATGTGGAGTGTTTACTGCAGAATTGATGGCCGTCTATCGGGCCCTCTGTTATAACAAATGGTCCCCCATCACCTGAATTTTGTTATGTATGGACTGAATGAGTGGCCTTCAGTGTATCTCTCTGTGTTTTTCCCATCACACCTTTGTCTCTGCCATCTTCATCTACATAGATACTCCACAAGCCACCTTACGGTGCATGGTGGAGGGTACCCTGTACCATTACTTGTCGTTTCCTGTACTGTTCCTTTTGCAAATAGGGTGAGGGAAAATTGACTGTCTGTATGCCTCTGTATGATCCCTGATTTCTCGTTTCTTATCTTCGTAGTCCTTACGTGCAATGTATGTTGACAGCAGTAGAATCATTCTGCATTCAGCTTCAAATGCCGGTTCTCGAAATTTTCTCAATAGTGTTTCTCGAAAAGAAGGTCGCCTTACCTTCAGGGATTCCCATTTAAGTTTCCATAGCATCTGCGTAACACTTACGTGTTGTTCAAACCTACCGCTAACATATCTAGCAGCCAGTCTCTGAATTACTTTGACATCTTCCTTCAATCTGACCTGGTATGGATCCAAAACACTCAAGCAGCACTCAAGAATAGGTTGCATCAGCATCCTCTATGTGGTCTCCTTTACAGGTGAACCACTCTTTCCTAAAATTCTCCCAATCAACCAAAGTTGACCATTTGCCTTCCCTATCACAGTTTTCACATGCTCGTTCTAGCTCCTATCGCTTTGCAACATTATGCCCAGATATTTAAATGACTTGACTGTGTCAAGCAGGATACTAGTAATGTTGTATCCGAACATTAAAGGTTTGATCTTCTGACTCATCTGCATTAACTTAGATTTTTCCACACTTAGGCCTAGCTGTCATTAATCACATCAACCGGAAATTTTGTGTAAGTTGTCCTGTATCTTCCTACAGTCACTCAACTTTGTCACCTTACCGTACACCAAGGCATCATCAACTAGTATTAAGTGAAGAATTTAGGTTGTTTTCATTACACATGTATTTAGTAGAGCTGTGTCTACTTGGGGAATTAAGGTTTTAAGTTTTATCTTTTATTTCCTTTCAAAACATGTGAAGTACATATCGCGCATACGCGATCTTAGGCCTAATTTTTCAGGTACACAGGTTCTGATTTTTAACATTAGTTTAATCGCATTATATTACTATATTAGTAGTATATATGTATATTAGTGTTCCACATAACTTTAGTGACTCTTGTGATCTGTAGTTAATAGAATATTACTGTTATTGCCTAGATAAATTTTGTAAAACTATTGTAAACAACCATGAGCGAGAAGTGTTTGAGCTGTTGTAGGAAAGTTAGTTCTGGGGTTCTGTGCAGTTGTTGTGACAGATAGTTACAGTGGGGGAAATTTAGTGGCATGGGAATTGGGGAAGTAAATGGGTCTCTTCCATGGTATTGCAGAGTATGTTCAAGGGATAGGAAAATAGCTGGACAGGGAGGGAAGATTAGAGCCCTTAAGGCTGAAATGGATAGTGCTAGTCAGTAACTGATGAGGTTAAGGGGAGAGAAGGGTGAAGACAGGTGGGAAGTGGTAGCAAGGAACAGGGGCCACAGAAAGAGATCAATATCTGACAGTTTCATCATTTGCACAAACAATAGATTTGCCTTGCTACCTCAGTCAACTAAGGAAAGGGCTCAAGTGGATGTAAGTGTAGTCAACTCTAAACATGCTTTCACTAGGAAACCAACTGCTTCAAAAAAGTAGAAAGTAGGAGGAAACTTGAGTTTTTAGGTAGTAGCCATGGAAGAGGTGTGGGCCAGATCTTGTAGAAAAAATAGGGTGACAGGTACTAGGTAACAATTATTTTCAAGCCCAGTGCATGTCTTAGCCAAGTGATAGAGGATGTAGGATCATTGTGTAACAGTTTTACAAACAATATTGAGTGTGACCTAGTAAAAATAGCATCTGCAAAGAACCATAAAAATGTTGGCTTGGTTCCTGCTCTCATGTGCTATGATCAGCCCCAATTGAACAGTTCTGTCAGGATGGTCAGTATGGGGCTAGATTAGCTGCTTCTGGCGGCTACTTTGTCAGGCGTAGGTTTGATTCCTGTTGATGGCATTAGTAGGGGGTACTTCACAAGACATGGACTGCATCTCAGTAGGTAAGGGAAGGGTAAATTGGCTGGGATGATAGGAAAATCTTTAATGGGGAGCACTGCATCTCATGGAAGTACCTCTTTTTTAGGCTAATATCATTGTCCAATCATCAAGCATTGATTGAAATTAAGCTTAATGAGATGCTCAGACAGGCAGGTACTAGAGATGTTCAAATATCTCACAACAGTATAGTGAAAAATAATGTTAGAATGTCACAAGATTCTCACAAAAGCTCAGTGAAAAATAATGTTAGTGTATTGCATCAGAATATCAGGGGATGAAAAAACATGTTTGTTTAGAAGATTTAGAAACTGAGAGTGGAATAGATGTACTATCCTGTCTGATCATCATGTAGTCACAGGTATAGAAATGGTAAATGTAGGTGGATATAAGCTTTCAGCACATGTAAGTAGAGACACTATGGAGAGAGGAGGAGTTGCCATATACACTGTGTGATCAAAAGTATCCGCACACGCCAAAAAACATACATTTTTCATATAAGGTGCATTGTGCTGCCACCTACTGCCAGGTATCCCGCATCAGTGGCCTCAGTAGTCATTAGACATTATGAGAGAGCAGACTGGTGTGCTCTGTGGAACTCACCAAATTCCAACGTGATCAGGTGATTGGGTGTCACTTGTGTCATACATCTGTATGCAAGATTTCCACACTCATAAACATCCCTAGGTCCACTGTTTACGATGTGATAGTGAAGCGGAAATGTGAAGGGACACGTACTGCACAAAAGCGTACAGGCTGACCTTGTCTGTCGACTGACAGAGACAGCCGACAGTTGAAGAGGGTTGTAATGTGTAATAGGCATACATCTATCCAGATCATCACACAGGAATTCCAAACTGCATCAGGATCCACTGCAAGTACTATGACAGTTAGGCGGCAGGTGAGAAAACTTGGATTTCATGGTTGAGTGGCTGCTCGTAAGCCACACATCATGTCGGTAAATGCCAAATGAAGACTCGCCTGGTGCAAGGAGCATAAACATTGGATGCTTGAACAGTGGAAAAACGTTGTGTCAAGTGATTAATCATGGTACACAATGTGGAAATCCAGTAGCAGGGTGTGGGAATGGCAAATGCCTGGTGAATGTCATATGCTAGCGTGTGTAGTGCCAACAGTAAAATTCAGAGGTGATGGTGTTATGGTGTGGTTGTGTTTTTCATGGAGGGGGCTTGCACCCATTGTTGTTTTGCATGGTACTATCGCAGCACAGGCCTACATTGATGTTTTAAGCACCTTGTTGCTTCCGATTGTCGAAGAGCGATTCAGTGTTGCCAGTGCATCTTTCAACACAATTGACCACCTGTTCACAATGCACAGCCTTTGGTGGAGTGGTTACATGATAATAACATCCTTGTGATGGACTGGCCTACACAGAGTCTAGACCTGAATCCTGTAGAACACCTTTGGGATGTTTTGGAATGCCGACTTCATGCCAGGTCTCATCGACTGACACTGATACCTGTCCTCAGTGCAGCACTCTATGAAAAATGGGCTGCCATTCCCCAAGAAACCCTCCAGCACCTGATTCAGTGTATGGCTGCAAGAGTGGAAGCTATCATTAATCCTAAGGGTGGACCAATACCATATTGAACTCCAGCGTTACCAGTGGAGGGCCCCATGAACTTTTAAGTCATTTTCAGCCAGGTGTCCAGATACATTTGATCACGGGCATGAAAGGGAAGCAGTGGTTGGGAAAGGAGTGAGACAGGGTTGTAGCCTCTCCCTGATGTTATTCAATCTGTATATTGAGCAAGCAGTAAAGGAAACAAAAGAAAAATTTGGAGTAGTTATTAAAATTCATGGAGAAGAAGTAAAAACTTTGAGGTTCGCCGATGACATTGTAATTCTGTCAGAGACAGCAAAGGACTTGGAAGAGCAGTTGAACGGAATGGACAGTGTCTTGAAAGGAGGATATAAGATGAACATCAACAAAAGCAAAACGAGGATAATGGAATGTAGTCAAACTAAATCAGGTGACGCTGAGGGAATTAGATTAGGAAATGAGACACTTAAAGTAGTAAAGGAGTTTTGCTATTTAGGGAGCAAAATAACTGATGATGGTCGAAGTAGAGAGGATATAAAATGTAGACTGGCAATGGGAAGGAAAGCGTTTCTGAAGAAGAGAAATTTGTTAACATCGAGTATAGATTTAAGCGTCAGGAAGTCGTTTCTGAAAGTATTTGTGTGGAGTGTAGCCATGTATGGAAGTGAAACATGGACGATAACTAGTTTGGACAAGAAGAGAATAGAAGCTTTCGAAATGTGGTGCTACAGAAGAATGCTGAAGATAAGGTGGGTAGATCACGTAACTAATGAGGAGGTATTGAATAGAATTGGGGAGAAGAGAAGTTTGTGGCACAACTTGACTAGAAGAAGGGATCGGTTGGTAGGACATGTTTTGAGGCATCAAGGGATCACAAATTTAGCATTGGAGGGCACCGTGGAGGGTAAAAATGGTAGAGGGAGACCAAGAGATGAATACACTAAGCAGATTCAGAAGGATGTAGGTTGCAGTAGGTACTGGGAGATGAAGGAGCTTGCACAGGATAGAGTAGCATGGAGAGCTGCATCAAACCAGTCTCAGGACTGAAGACCACAACAACAACAAAACATACAGAAGCATGTGCATGTGAGTTTAAACTAAGTAGTGGTACTTTTATAGTTGTAGCCATGTATAGGTCCCCACTGGGAAACTTTTTGAAAGAGTCCAATAGAAAGCTTGACCTTGAGGTATTACTTGGTTCTTTCAATTTGTCATCAGTTATTGATTTTTCCTACTCGGGTGGTACAGGAAAGCACCACACTAATAGATAATGCTTTTATAGACAAAGATAAATGTAGTCAAATAAAAACTTTTCCCGTTAAGAATTGTCTGTCTGATGATGATGCACAGCTATTTACAGTATATGACATAGCTCCATATGTTAATGCAAAACAGCCCTCCAAAATAGTGCATTCAGTTAATGATTTAACAATTGAAAATTCTGGGGAAAGCCTGTAACAGTTAGACTGGGATGAGGTACACAGGGAACCTGATGCTAATTTAAAATTTAACCTATTTCATGATATCCTTGTGAGTATATTAGAAAACAGTTTCCCTAAGAAAATGGTGAAATGTAATTGTGAGAAACCATTTAAAAAGCCATGTCTTGTAAACAGAAAAGGGAAATATATCTTATACCTAGGGGAAGTAATGATCCAGAAACAGTGAAACATTAAAAAACTGCTGTACTGTATTATGAAAGTTATAAAAGAGCCCAGAAGTATGTGCATTATGTCTGAGATTAGCACATCTGATAATAAAATTAAAATGATTTGGACTATTCTTAAAAGGGAAACAGGGCAACCGAGAGTACAGGAAGACTGTATTTCTATCAAACTCAATGCAAAGTTTGTTAACAAGAAGTCAGAAATAGAAAACATTTTTAATAATCATTTTTAAGTGTTGTGGAGAAAATAGGATCCAGTTATTCATTAGAAAATGCAAGGCAGTATATGGAACAGTCACTACCCATGCAATTTGATAAAACTGAAATTCACCCCACCTCGTCTACTGAAATTTGGAAAATAATAAATTCACTCCAAAGTAAAAGCTCACATGGTATTGATGGCATTTCCAACAGAGTGCTAAAAGCTTTTTCCCAACAGATAACTAGGATTCTCAGCCACATGTGTAGTTGCTCACTGAAACAGGGCATTTTACCAGATAGACTGAAATTGTTAAACCACTGCATAAAAAAAGGGGATAAGTCTGATGCTAACAACTACCACCCAATCTAACTTCTGACAGCTTAATCCAAAATTCTTGAAAAAGTAGTGTATTCAACAGTAACACAACATATTTGAAAAAAATTACGTATTAACAAAATGTCAAGTTGTTTTTCAGATAGGCATTTCCACAGAAAATGCTATATATGCTTTCACTGATCAAATATTAAATGCATTGAGTAACTGAATATCACCCATTGGGATATTTTGTGGTCTCTCAAAGGCTTTTGATTTTGTGAATAATGAAATTCTTCTAGATAACCTTAAGTATTGTGGTATGAGTGGGACAGTGCACAAATGATTTATTTCTCATTTGACTGGAAGAGTACAGAAGGTTGAAATTAACAATACAGATAGTCTGCAAAATCAGCAGAGTCCTCTAACTGGGGAGGTATCAACAATGGTGTCCCACTGGGTTCAGTCTTGGGTCCCTTATTGTTCTTAATATACGAGGGTTGGAAATTTAATAGTGGCAATTATTTATTATTTACAGCTCATATAAAATAGATACGTGTTTCAAAGTTTTACTGACCTTGAAAGTAGTCACCAGCATTGTGTATAACCCGTTGCCAGTGATGTGAAAGTCATAGGATACTTTTAGGAGTGGCAGTTGTGTTGACAGTTCGAGCAGTGTGGTCTACTGCCCGACAAATTTGTAGCAGTTCTGAAGCTAATGGCGTGAAGTTTTTCCTTCAGTTTAGAAATCGAGTTGAACTCACGAGGGCTTAAGTTAGGGGAGTGCACTAGGTGGTACAGCATTTAGCAGCCCCATCAGTCAAACAAATCAGTAACAGCGTGCACTGTACATGCTTGAGCATTGTCCTGCAAAATGATGGTCAGGTCCTGCAGAAAGTGTCATCTCTTCTGTCTCTAAGCTGGTCATAGGTTGTGTTCCAAAAATGAACAGCATAGAGATAGAAGTAACGATGCTGTCTGCAGGACCTGATCATCATTTTGCAGGACAATGCTCAAGTATGTGCAGTGCAAGCTGTTACTGATTTGTTTGACTGATGGGGCTGCTAAATGCTATACCACTTACAGCAGACCCCTGATTTAAGCTCTTGTAAGTTCAACTCGATTTCTAAACTGATGGAAACACTTCATGGAATTCACTTCAGAACTTATACAAATTCGTCGGGCAATAGACGACTTTGCTCGAACTGTCAACACAACTGGCACTGCTAATAGTATCCTGTGACTTCCACATCGCTGGCAATGGGTTATACACAATGCTGGTGACTGCTTTGAAGGTCAGTAAAACTATGAAACATGTATCTATTTTGTACGAGCTGTAAATAAATAGTTGGCACAGTTACTGTTCCAACCCTCATATATTAATGGACTTTCCAGTCTATATTCATGAAGATGCAAATCTAGTTCATTTTGCTGATGATAGAAGTATAGTAATCATGCCAACAAACAAAAATCAGCTGAGGAAATTGTAAATAATGTTTTTCAGAAAATTATTAAGTAGTTCTGTGAAAACTGACTCTTACTAAATTTTGAGAAAACACAGAGTATGCAATTATCTACAGTAAATGGTGTAACACTATTGATAAATGAAGACTATGAACAGAAGTCTGTTGCTAAGGCAGAATATTGAAAAATTCTGAGTGTGTGCACTGATGAGGAATTGAACTGGAAGGAACACTTTGATGATCTGGTGAAACTGTTACGTTCAGCTACTTATACTATTAGGGTTATTGCAAAGTTTGGTGATAAACATATCAGTAAATTAGCCTACTTTGCCTATTTTCATTCACTGCTTTCATATGGCATCATATTTTGGGGTAATTCATCATTGAGAGAAAAAGTATTCATTGCACAAAAGTGTGTAATCAGAATAATAGCTGGAGCTTATCTAAGATTGCCTTGCAGACATTTATTTAAGGAACTCGAGATATTCACAGTACCCTCACAATAAATATGTTCACTTATGAAATTTGTTATTAATAACCCATCCCATTTCAAAAATAACAACAAAGTGCATAGCTACAACATTAGAAGAAAGTATGATCTTTACTATTCTGGATTAAATCTGACTCTGGCACAGAAAGGGTTCAGTTATGCTGACACAAAAGTCTTTGGTCATTTGTCAAATGGTATTAAAAATCTGACAGATAGCCAACCAACATTTAAAAACAAATTAAAAGAATTTCTGAATGACAACTCCTTCTACTCAATAGATGAATTCTTATACATAAAGTACTAACTGAAAAACAAATAGTTATTTTGTGTAAAGAAAACATATGTTAAAATGACACCTTTTACATCATTATGAAATGTCGTATTCATGCTCTATGGAACAAGTATTAATGTACGTATGTATGTAGCAACTGGAGATTGCTGCCCACCCTGTCCACCAAATAATTTGTGTTAGAGAACGATAGTGGTCCTATCATACTTCCCTGGGGTACTCCTGATGATATCCTCATCTCTGGTGAACACTCGCAGTCAAGGGCAACATTCTGGGTTCTATTATTTAAGAAGTCTTGGAGCCACTCCAATATCTGCAGTCTAATTCCATATGTTCATAGTTTTGTTAACAGCCTACAATGGGGCACCATGTCAAATGATTTCTAGAAATCTAGAAATATGGAATCTGCCTGTTGCTCTTCACCTATACTTCTTAATATATCATGTGAGGAAAGAGCAAACTGAGTTTCGCATGAGTGATGCTTTCTAAAACCCTGCTGATTCATGCACATAAGTTTCTCAGTCTCAAGAACTGAGAATATGTTCAAGAATTCTACAGCAAACAGAAGTTAGGGATATTGGTCTGTACTTTTGTGGGTCCGTTCTTTTACCTTTCTCTTATACTGGAGTCACCTGCACTTTTCTGTAGTCTCTTGGGAGTTGGCGCTGGGTGAGTGATTCATGTTACATGCAAGCTATGCAAGGGTCCAATGCCACTGTAAAATCACACTGGGATTCCATCTGGACATGGTGATTTATTTGCTTCCAAATTATTCAGTTGTTTTTCTATGCCAGGCATGCTTATTACTATGTCACCCATATGGCAGTCAGTCCAATGGCCAAATGATGGTATGTTTGTATGATTCTCCTGTGTGAACAGTTTATTGAATGTGAACTTCTCACTGATCTTTGTGATTTCACTTGTTCAGTTGATTTCCTGGACAAGTAGGTATTCTGGGTAATGAACTTGCTGACTACAACCTTTTTTGCAATCGTAGGGTGACTCTGTCTAATAAACTTCATGCCATCAAGGAGACTGCCACCATGTGACATTCTTCCTTGTGCCTCTCCCTGCAGGAATCTACAATCCTCTGCCATCTTTGCATTGACCAAACTAGGTTCATTCATGGTTTTTCACTCCGCAGTGAGATGCCCACCTCTTTGTGGTTGTGGGGCTCCACTCACCGTGATCCCTATTTTGCTAGTGTGTCCCTGCCTTTTGGTCCTTCACGCTAAATATGCCCTCCCACCTTCCTTGTCTCAGGTATTAGTACAACCCTTGTTTGTTTATGTCTGCCCTCAGTATTCTTTGCGAAAGTGGTTTGTATCGTCTGATTGACGTCTCTGAATTTTCCTCTGGCATTTGTGACCCTCAGTTAGCATGAGGATTGGTTGTGGAAGCCTTGATCTCGCCTGCCCCTGCCTTCTCCTGACATTTTGTTTGTCCCCTTTGAATCATGCTAATGTTATGGTGTGGGTGTTGGGACTGTTCAGTGGCAGAGCTGGTGCTTCACTGTCATAACATTTTTGGGACACCTCTGCTCTCCCTGTTCCCACCCACCTCCCTCTTGTTCTGTCCTCTTCCTGTTGCCATGACATCCCTTTTCCCTCTTTGTTTGCATGTTATCCCTTCCCTTTGACTGGACTTTGCTGTTTGTGTTGTTCCTCCCCTGATTTCCACCATCCTCGATCATGGGACCAATGACCTTATACCAAGATCTCCCATTCTGGGTTATGGCATGGCAAGAAGGAAGTATCCTGGCTTAATGGTATGTCACGTGGGCTGCACAATGTATGTCATACTGATGGCTGGCATGGCTATGCAATACTAACTTCTAGATCAGCTCCACCCATGAGTTGATACATTCTTCTTTCCAGGAATAGCAGCCCTTTTCCAGTTGATGACAGTGCTGCTCCCCTGGTAGGGGTGAGGAGGAGGGAACTACAAAACTACACACAGAGCTCAGCAGCAACAGCATGGAGGCCAGGATGGAGATGGAAATTATCCACTAACCATAGTATCAGCTGAAGAAGAAGAGTATTTGCCTCTTCTTTTTTGGGGGGGGGGGGGTGGACGGGTATGTCGGGTCCCACACTACTACTGCTGCTGCTGCTGCTGTATAGTCTGCCCTTCCGTTGTGGTTGTGTGTGAGCTCGGCCTATGTCAAGGCAAAACTAGTGCAGCAAGTACTTCTGTGGTCTTCCACATAGGCCACCAGCAGTGACCATACTACTTTGCATGCCTTGCTATGTGCACCATTTGGGGAGAGGGATGATATCACTCCTTCTGGGAATCCAGTTATGTGTGTTGTTACTCTATGTGTAGTCGTATACTCCTAGCTCACTCATTTGTTACATAGTTTAATTCTTAATTTCTTTGCGTGTTTTTGGTACTTGCATTGTTTAATTCATAAATTTCGGGCGTATTATAGTATTTGAGAGTTGTAGCATCGCGTTTTAGTACCTGAATAGTGTAAATTCGCCTAGTCGTTTGTCTTCTGTTTTTGTTTTGAACGGCCAGTGTCGGTTGGTCAGTCAGTGTGCTCCCTGCCGCCATTGGATAAGCAGCTGCAGCAGCAAGTCGTATACTCCTAGCTCACTCATTTGTTACATAGTTTAATTCTTAATTTCTTTGCGTGTTTTTGGTACTTTCATTGTCTAATTTATAAATTTCGGGCGTATTGTAGTATTTGAGAGTTGTAGCATCGCGTTTTAGTACCTGAATAATGTAAAATCGCGTAGTCTCCTTCCGCCGCCGAGCAGTGTGTCAGCAGTGCGCAAGTAGCAGCATTACTGCAGTTACTAGGCAATCTTGTATTTTAATAACCGTTTAAATTTTGTGCGATTTGTTTGCGCTCTCTGTAGATTAGTTCAGACGTTCTTTGCACAACAGTTTTTAGCATGGATAGGGACTGCAACTGCTGTGTTCAGATACAGGCTGAGTTGGCATCCCTTCGCTCCCGGCTTCAGGCAGTGTTGGCTTCAGTTACACAGCTTGAAGCTGTTGCCAATGGACATCACTGTGCGGGTCCGGATGGGGGTTTGTCGGGGATGGCCAGCTCGTCCCACGCATCCCCCGATCGGACTACGACTCTAGTTGCCCGGGATACTGCCCGCATTGAGGCTGATCCCTCACCTGTGGTAGAGTGGGAGGTCGTCTCAAGGTGTGGCAGGGGGCGAAAGACATTCCGGAGGGCTGAACAGAAGGCCTCTCCTGTTTGTCTGACGAACTGGTTTCAGGCTCTGTCTCAGGCTGATACTGATCTTCGGCCTGACATGGCTGCTTGTCCTGTTCCCTCAGTCTGCAAGATCTGGGCGGTCGCAGAGGGTGGGCTTACTGGTAGTTGGGAGCTCCAATGTCAGGCGCGTAATGGGGCCCCTTAGGGATATGGCAGCAAGAGAGGGGAAGAAAACCAATGTGCACTCCGTGTCCATACCGGGGGGGAGTCATTCCAGATGTGGAAAGGGTCCTTCCGGATGCCATGAAGGGCACAGGGTGCACCCATCTGCAGGTGGTTGCTCATGTCGGCACCAATGATGTGTGTCGCTATGGATCGGAGGAAATCCTCTCTGGCTTCCGGCGGCTATCTGATTTGGTGAAGACTGCCAGTCTCGCTAGCGGGATGAAAGCAGAGCTCACCATCTGAAGCATCGTCGACAGGACTGACTGTGGACCTTTGGTACAGAGCCGAGTGGAGGGTCTGAAACAGAGGCTGAGACGGTTCTGCGACCGTGTGGGCTGCAGATTCCTCGACTTGCGCCATAGGGTGGTGGGGTTTCGGGTTCTGCTGGATAGGTCAGGAGTCCACTACACGCAACAAGCGGCTACACGGGTAGCAGGGGTTGTGTGGCGTGGGCTGGGCGGTTTTTTAGGTTAGATGGCCTTGGGCAAGTACAGAAAGGGCAACAGCCTCAACGGGTGCGGGGCAAAGTCAGGACATGCGGGGACCAAGCAGCAATCGGTATTGTAATTGTAAACTGTCGAAGCTGCGTTGGTAAAGTACTGGAACTTCAAGCGCTGATAGAAAGCACTGAAGCTGAAATCGTTATAGTACAGAAAGCTGGCTGAAGCCAGAGATAAATTCTGCCGAAATTTTTACAAAGGTACAGACGGTGTTTAGAAAGGATAGATTGCATGCAAACGGTGGTGGAGTGTTCGTCGCTGTTAGTAGTAGTTTATCCTGTAGTGAAGTAGAAGTGGATAGTTCCTGTGAATTATTATGGGTGGAGGTTACACTCAACAACCGAGCTGGGTTAATAATTGGCTCCTTTTACCGACCTCCCGACTCAGCAGCATTAGTGGCAGAACAACTGAGAGAAAATTTGGAATACATTTCACATAAATTTTCTCAGCATGTTATAGTGTTAGGTGGAGATATCAATTTACCAGATATAGACTGGGACACTCAGATGTTTAGGACGGGTGGTAGGGACAGAGCATCAAGTGACATTATACTGAGTGCACTATCCGAAAATTACCTCGAGCAATTAAACAGAGAACCGACTCATGGAGATAACATCTTGGACCTACTGATAACAAACAGACCCGAACTTTTCGACTCTGTAAGTGCAGAACAGGGAATCAGTGGTCATAAGGCCGTTGCAGCATCCCTGAATATGGAAGTTAATAGGAATATAAAAAAAGGGAGGAAGGTTTATCTGTTTAGCAAGAGTAATAGAAGGCAGATTTCAGACTACCTAACAGATCAAAACGAAAATTTCTGTTTCGACACTGACAATGTTGAGTGTTTATGGAGAAAGTTCAAGGCAATCGTAAAATGCGTTTTAGACAGGTACGTGCCGAGTAAAACTGTGAGGGACGGGAAAAACCCGCCGTGGTACAACAACAAAGTTAGGAAACTACTGCGAAAGCAAAGAGAGCTTCACTCCAAGTTTAAACGCAGCCAAAACCTCTCAGACAAACAGAAGCTAAACGATGTCAAAGTTAGCGTAAGGAGGGCTATGCGTGAAGCGGTCAGTGAATTCGAAAGTAAAATTCTATGTACCGACTTGACAGAAAATTCTAGGAAGTTCTGGTCTTACGTTAAATCAGTAAGTGGCTCGAAACAGCATATCCGGACACTCTGGGATGATGATGGCATTGAAACAGAGGATGACACGCGTAAAGCTGAAATACTAAACACCCTTTTCCAAAGCTGTTTCACAGAGGAAGACCGCACTGCAGTTCCTTCTCTAAATCCTCGCACAAACGAAAAAATGGCTGACATCGAAATAAGTGTCCAAGGAATAGAAAAGCAACTGGAATCACTCAAAAGAGGAAAGTCCACTGGACCTGACGGGATACCAATTCGATTCTACACAGAGTACGCGAAAGAACTTGCCCCCCTTCTAACAGCCGTGTACCGCAAGTCTCTAGAGGAACGGAAGGTTCCAAATGATTGGAAAAGAGCACAGGTAGTCCCAGTCTTCAAGAAGGGTCGTCGAGCAGATGCGCAAAACTTTAGACCTATATCTCTGACGTCGATCTGTTGTAGAATTTTAGAACATGTTTTTTGCTCGAGTATCATGTCGTTTTTGGAAACCCAGAATCTACTATGTAGGAATCAACATGGATTCCGGAAACAGCGATCGTGTGAGACCCAACTCGCTTTATTTGTTCATGAGACCCAGAAAATATTAGATACAGGCTCCCAGGTAGATGCTATTTTTCTTGACTTCCGGAAGGCGTTCGATACAGTTCCGCACTGTCGCCTGATAAACAAAGTAAGAGCCTACGGAATATCAGACCAGCTGTGTGGCTGGATTGAAGAGTTTTTAGCAAACCGAACACAGCAAGTTGTTATCAATGGAGAGACGTCTACAGACGTTAAAGTAACCTCTGGCGTGCCACAGGGGAGTGTTATGGGACCATTGCTTTTCACAATATATATAAATGTCCTAGTAGATAGTGTCGGAAGTTCCATGCGGCTTTTCGCGGATGATGCTGTAGTATACAGAGAAGTTGCAGCGTTAGAAAATTGTAGCGAAATGCAGGAAGATCTGCAGCGGATAGGCACTTGGTGCAGGGAGTGGCAACTGACCCTTAACATAGACAAATGTAATGTATTGCGAATACATAGAAAGAAGGATCCTTTATTGTATGATTATATGATAGCGGAACAAACACTGGTAGCAGTTACTTCTGTAAAATATCTGGGAGTATGCGTGCGGAATGATTTGAAGTGGAATGATCATATAAAATTAATTGTTGGTAAGGTGGGTACCAGGTTGAGATTCATTGGGAGAGCCCTTAGAAAATGTAGTCCATCAACAAAGGAGGTGGCTTACAAAACACTCGTTCAACCTATACTTGAGTATTGCTCATCAG
Organism: Schistocerca piceifrons; assembly: GCF_021461385.2. Taxonomy (NCBI): domain Eukaryota; kingdom Metazoa; phylum Arthropoda; class Insecta; order Orthoptera; family Acrididae; genus Schistocerca; species Schistocerca piceifrons. Next base: position 415,481,674 of record NC_060149.1, on the reverse strand, counting down.
TGTGGGATCTGTACCAGATCGGGTTGACGGAGGAGATAGAGAAGATCCAAAGAATAGCGGCGTGTTTCGTCACAGGGTTATTTGGTAACCGTGATAGCGTTACGGAGATGTTTAATAAACTCAAGTGGCAGACTCTGCAAGAGAGGTGCTCTGCATCGCGGTGTAGCTTGCTGTCCAGGTTTCGAGAGGGTGCGTTTCTGGATGAGGTATCGAATATATTGCTTCCTCCTACTTATGACTCTCGAGGAGATCACGAAAGTAAAATTAGAGAGATTAGAGCGCGCACGGAGGCTTTCAGACAGTCGTTCTTCCCGCGAACCATACGCGACTGGAACAGGAAAGGGAGGTAATGACAGTGGCACGTAAAGTGCCCTCCGCCACACACCGTTGGGTGGCTTGCGGAGTATCAATGTAGATGTAGATGTAGATGTATGGCTACAGCCAATCACATGGATTGTCACCATTAGTCCGCTTGGATATTTAACTTGCACCCCATCAAATTAGTGCTAGCTCATATGGAGTTCATATGCAGTTTGCATCAAGTTTGGGTGCTAATCGGCAGCAGCCAGTCTGGAATCAGCAGTCCAGACTAAACAGTTCACGAGGGTAGCAGCTACCGCTACCACTATCACCCACTGATGTTGGTAACAGACTTAGCTCTGGACAGTGTTTATTTTGAGAAAGTATATAGTGTATTGGACTTAGTCTCTGCCAAGGTACATCCATTTTGTGTTTAACATGAACTGGATGTTACAGTTGTGTGTGTTGCAATAAATGTGCACTCATTCACATTGTACTAATTAATTTGGTAGTCATGTTCCACAATCGGCATGTAAACAAACAGCAATGCATCAACATTATGAATTAATGGCTCCACATATGATATGTCACTGCAGGAAAAAACACACTTGGGTGCTAAGCCTTGTACATCCGTAGCCCATGCTGTCTATGTTTGCTTATGTTGATGAAGGCATTGATTAAATTTGAGCCTAGTCCCAATAATGTGGGCTTGGTGACTGTAATAGTCAGTTCAGAAAAACTCAAACTTATGGAGAGTGAATGTGGGCATAGTTTTTGCATGACTTTGTACAATTTATTACTAGTAGATAGTGAAAGAGCAGACTTTTGTTCAGGGTCAGTTATTTGACTTACCATTCAGTGAAGAACATAACAATGTAAATAAACCTCCCCACGCTTGTCAAACCAAGCAAATGGCTGAGGGGGAGGCAGTCATGCTGTGACAGCAGTTTTGTGGTAATTGTAACAGAAATTCCTGTTTTGTCATTGGAATTGTGACTGTTTTTCGTGCTGCTGCCACTGCCACTGCCACCTCCACAACCTCAAAAACTTGGGCTTCATGTTTCTAACTGAATATTTGCAATGTGAGGAAGCCATTATCATCACTTTTCTGCCCTACTATGCATCAGTAGAACACAGTTCATGATCACTTGCACTGGTGGTGGTACAGAGTGACAAAAAAAGAGTCTGATGGACAAACAGTCGGTTGCTGTGCCCAATGATGGCAGAATTTACAAAGTGACAGGCTAGCCAAAAGCAGTCCATAGAGTAGTGGAATTAGTTGTGAGCATGCACTAAACAGCCCAGGGAGCAATCTGAATCATGAAAAGTAGCCAAAGGCAAGGTCAATCATTCTACAATCAATACTACATACTGACAGCTTCAGAGAATAGCGAGGAACAGAGAATAGCGAGGAACTGAGTGCCAAGTGCAGGGCCATGGTATTTACTGGTGCTCTCAAATCAGTTGACAGGCCCACGTGATGTGCCTGCAGCATCAGTGGCACGCTCTGCGGGAACAGATTAAGACTATGCTAACAAAACCTGAGTACCCCTGACTTCTCATCCAAATTAATACTCAGGATGGGCAGAGAATCCAAATCATTGACTTTTGAAAGAAGTGCCACTACCAATTAAATAACTATTACATGTTTTTAGCTATATTTCACTTGCAGTAATATATGTTCTAAAACGTAACATTATTGCTAAAAGGAATCCATTAAACTTCAGTTACATGATAAATCAGTCAAATCTAAAGGCCATAAATTCAACAAAATATCCAGGAATTACAAACAACTCCAAATTGGAAGAAACACAGAGAAAATGTTGTGGGCAAGGCTAGCCAAAGACTGTGTTTTATTGACAGGACACTTAGAAAATGTAACATATCTACTAGAGAGACTGCCTACACTACACTTGTCTGCCCTCTTTTAGAATACTGCTGCATGGTGTGGGATCCTCACAAGATAGGATTGACAGAGTATGTCAAGAAAGTTCAAAGAAGGGCAGTATGTTTTGTATCATCACGAAATAGGGGAGAGAGTGTCACTGAAATGATACAGGATTTGGGGTAGACATAATTAAAACAAAGGCAGAATCTTCTTGCAAAATTTCAGTCATCAATTTTCTCCTCTGAATGCGAAAATATTTTGTTGATGATGAACTACACAGGAAGAAATGATCACATTGTAATAAAATAAAGGAAATAAGAGCTCTCACAGAAAGATATAGGTGTTCATTTTTTCTGTGCACTGTATGAGATTGAAATAATAGAGAATTATTGTTAAGGTGATTCAATGAACCCTGTGCCAGGCACTTAAATGTGATTTGCAGAGTATCCATGTAGATGTACATATAACGAACAGTGAGTTACTGGCAGTTATACGTCTTTGGTACAATGTTAGTAAGTAATGTGCATACAGTTACCAATTAAGAAAAGAAGTGTAGTTCATTATGAAGCTAAGATATTACACTACCTTGTTTAAAAAAGAAATCACATGTTTTAAATGAGATACTTTCTTCAGAACCAGTTGAGAAACATTAGAGAAGTGATGAAATGAAAAGTAATCATTTATGTATTTTACACTGAAAGAAAAATATTTGTTTAAAAATAAGAAGTCAAGAAATGCGTGTGATATAATCCCAAATATGTTAAAAAGTTTTCACAGTATCAAAATTAGAAATGTGGGTTTCCCCTAATATGCATCCCAAACTGATATATATTGTGAACACCCAGCACCCATAATGATGGCTTGAGCCAGCTCAGCACAATCTGGCATTGCACATCTCACCCTGGTATTTCATAGTGTGAGTGCAGCTTAAAATGGCACCAAGAGAGTTGACACAGTAATAAAGACAGTGGACTCACATTCAGGAGAATGGCTGTTCAAAACCCACCTGGCTCTCAAGATTTAGGTTTTCTATGGTCTCCCTAATTTATTGAAGGAGTATGCCATAATACTTTCTTTGAAGATTACATTATCCCTATTTTTTCCTGTTTTTGTCGGGTGTGGAGAGCTGTTTATTATCTCTAGGGGATAGTAATTTATGTTTCTCAGTTAAGGAAAATGGTAGAGATTCCTGAAATTTCAGGATCGTGAGCCTAGAATGACTAACCATAGGTGCATAGGTTTTGGAGTCATTAACCTGTATTCCAACTTTCTGTGCCCATTTTAATAACTGAGTTAGATCAGAATTGACATTCTTTATAAATGTCCAGAAGTTAAATGGTTTTGCACTCAGTGTACATGTGGTTCTTACAGTGGGATGGAACTGTTGACACATCATTGACATGTAATGAGAAGAGCATTGAACCTAAAATCAAACCAGGGATGGCACACGATACTACCTGCTTCCACTTCTATTTTGTGGTTCCATGCTTAACATTTTGCTGGGGAAACATGAAGTATAAGTAAAACTAATGTTTGGGACTTCTAGGAAACTTAGGCTGCTACATTTGGCAAGTAATGTGCCAACATCAACAGTATGAAAGGCTTTGCTAAAATCTAAAAAGCACATGATTATCACCACTTGCTTGTCGATTGCTAGCTTCAGAGTCTATTAGTTTTATTAAAGCAGATATATTTTGATATCTGCAAAAGCCTGATTGGTAATAATCTGATATGTAACAAACACAGGCTAAATAGTTCACAAATAGAATTGTTTGTCTCATTTGGATACTGATCACAAGTTATTGCAGACCAAGTGTTGCAAATGGTGGGGTGTCAATCTATGTTAGAGTCAATCTACTTGTAAAGTACACAGTAATCTGTGTCTAGGAGGTATATTTCAAATAGTGGTAGTGATACTACACACACAAGAAACTGTAACTGGCTCTCTGTGTCGTACATCAGGAACTGATGAAAAGACTTTCGTAGACAAACTCAGAACTCTAATAGTATGTTCCAAGATTCAGATGATACAAACTTTTTGTAGCCAGTGATATTAAGATAGACGTAAGGTAAAAAAGGAAGAATGTGACTCACTTAATAAAAGCAATAAAAGTCACTTAATCTCTTCTGCATCAATGAATAACCCACAAGACTAGGAACATGCTTGGACAACATAATTACCAATGAGCATAGAGGCTATTTAGAATGTAGTATGGTTAAGTTAGGAATGTCTTATCGTGGAAGGCTATGCCTAAAAACAAGAAACTGACTTTCTGAATGTACCAGAAGTTTTGAAAAGTACAGACGTTAAAAATATGATAAGGGAACTAAAGTCAATGACCTGTCAAGGGGACACCAGCTTGTTGAAGTATTTACTGTGCAGATGGAGAGGCTCTCATGTTTGCTTGAAGCTGCAGGTTATGCCAGCTGTAGCACAGCTACTGGCAGGGTCTTCTATGTTGGACACACCTCAGCAGCTGAACCAGACAAAGTGTGTCCCACATTGTTCCATCTCTCCAGTATTGATGCCCATAGTCCTTCACCAGTTCCCCAGGTACCAACCCAAGTTCTGATGTGCCCTATACCAAGAGGTGCAAGGCAAGCGGCAACAGGCGACCTCCAAGGTAGTTAGCCTGCACCATGTGGGGTTCCATGGAGTTGACTGAATAGACTAAGAATTCTTGTGGGACCAAAATGGAGAACATGGAAAGCAAAACAAGAACTGAGGTACTTGATGAGACCTCAAACATGGAAGCATTGGGGCTGAAAGTGATGGAAATTGTTTCTGTGTTGGGTCTGGAAATAGACCAGTCCAAGAAGTGGAAACTTTTACTGAGAAGTAGGAACAGGTCAAGATCAAATCCTCGTCTGAGGTCAGAGAAGAAAACTTCTCAAAGAATGAAAAGAAAGAAAGAAAAGAATGAAAGGAAAGAATAAAAAGAAAAGGAAGGTAAAGAACAGCATCCTAAACATAAATGGAGGAAACTAAAAGGTCTTGAGCTGAAGACCTAAAAAAGGACCCTGTGTCAGGGTGAAAGAGATAATCTGATCCCTTCTAACTCTAAGACAGGGAACAAGAGAACAAGTGAGGAGTGTAATATTCCTACTTCTCAGGATAACAGATCCAGCAAAAGCCAAGGCAGGAAATAGGAAAATAGATCTTTAAAGCTTCTCTTTTGTTTTTCAGGATGGGGCTATCCAGCAGGGACATCCACTTGTCAATATCACTTCACAGCAGATGGAACTTGTTCAGATATCTCTCTTCAAGATGATGGGGGAGGGGGGGGGGGACAAGTCCAGGACCCAAATTCGGTAGGGTCTATCAATACAAAGGTGCTCTTGTCTTCGTCTATGAGGGGCTGGAAATAGTGACTTGGTCTGAGGAGATGGTGCCTAAGATGGTAGGAGGCAAAGCTACTCGTCAAGACACTGGCTGAGCTCTTCAAGATTACAAAGGTTTCAATTTTGGTACCAAAATGTCTTAAGAATACTCCTCCAAATACTATGTTCAAGAAAATAAGGATGCAGAACCAGAAGGTCTCCGCAGAGGACTGGAGGTTAATCAGTGGAAAGGTTTTACCGGCTAGCAAAATCCTTGTGGAAGAAGTCAGCAAAAAATCTCTGGTAGAAATGCGAGAAGAGGACCTGAAATATTCTTAGGGCTTTCGTAGGTTGCTCTTAGGGTACTCAGAGCTATTGGAAACAACAGTGGCAGCAAGCTGAAGGCTGCAACACAACTGAAGGGCCAACTGCCACACTGAGTCGTCATCTGGGAAGACAGGAGGTGGATGTGGCCTTGATCAAGGAACCATGTCTATATAAAGGGGGTATCCAGGCCTCGGAGCAACTGGAGACAAGTTGATATATGCTAGAAAGCTAAAGAACTCCAGAACATGCATCTAAGTTAAAAATGCAATTTCGTTCTTGCTTATGGAGGACTTACATCCCAGGGACTCAGTGACCATAAGGGGGAACAATGTGAAGAAGCAAGCATGAGGTAAATTGTATTGGCCTCAAGTTACTTGCCTTGCAAGGACAGTTCTCCTCCTTACCAGGAATAGGGGAGGCTTGTAGATAGCTGCTCACAACAGAACTAACAACTGCAGATTGGTTGTGATGCCAATGTCTACCTAACTTTTATGTCACCTTGTAGATGTTCAGACTCAAAGGGGTTCTTGGAGCTTTGTCAACCAATACAGTTACACAGGTGGCAGGTATTTTGATGTCAAGATTTTTTTAACAGCTGGAACAAGTGCATCAAAAAAACATTATTTAAACAAATTGCTATTGGTTTCTTAGATTTGCTAATTACAAAAAATGGCAATTTTCAGTCACTATTTGCATTACTGCATGTTGCAATGGTCAGCCTGCCCTTTGCTAGTTTCATGCCTGTGACTTCCATTCTTTGAGGCAAGCATTTTTTGTGGGAGCATTTTATAGTTTAGCCTCGTCTCATCAAAGCTGTATAATTGATCAGCTACCAGTTTGTTTTCTGAGATGAGTTTCTGAAATTTTTCAACAAACTTCCTAACTGCATTATCACCATCAGCAGAAAGTTTTTCCCCCCCAAAAAAGCAACTTACCTAATGTCATGACAATTTTTCCACCAGTGAAGCTGACTTTCACTTGCTTGGAGTCTGTCTTTTTTACTCCCCCCTCCCTCCTAGCCAAATTTCCGATGAAATGCTTTTTCTTTGGTGGTAGCAACTGAAAGTGGTGTCCCCTTTTATCTGTCCTGACAAAACCATACATACCCACAAGGCATAATCCAAGAGCTCAAGTTTTTGATTTTTCCAATGCTTTTCTAGTTTTTAAAGCATTTTCACCATCTAAAGTTAATGGAAAAGCCTTAAGATCTTTTGTGATCCTTTTCCAGTCTTCAGTGGTTGTCACTTTAATGCCCATTCCAGAGGTTAATTTAGTAAATGACTCACCTTTGACAAGTCTTTGCACCATACTTAGTTTCTGTTTGACTGTGCACACAACATGTTTCATTTTATGATTTGTAGCCATTTTTAGTCTTTCAGAATCCCTTACACTTCTTAAAACTTAATAAATAGTATAAAACTGCACTGCAACTTTAAAATTAAAGGAATTCAGCAATAAACTTAAAAGTGTACAGATAAAACAGTGGAAAAAGAGTACATTATAGTGAACAGTCAGACTGTACATTTGTCTATCAACTGAGCATGTGTGAAGAGTGTACCCTCAGAAGGACACCTGTTGAGACAGCAGTGAAATTTTTTGGTAATGCTGGCAAGCTGTTTAGTTCAGAGCATAGATGGAGGGTGGGACACATGGTCGGATAATCCAATGAGTTGGTTAATTGGAGATCAGATAATCGAGGTTCTACTGTTACTTGACTGGGAAAATGTGATCAGCTGTAGCCTTTACTTTGCATACATCTAGACCCCTGCAGACTTTTCCATTAGACAGATGGTTTATGCCTGTTGTTGGTTAGGATGTTGACATGGGTGAGTGTTCTGATTTTGACAGATTTACTGATGTTGTTATGCAGAGATAAGACATCATTTGTATGCCACATGTAAAATTTTCTGAGATTCATGACGTGTTATCCTAGACACAGGTTTTATTCTCACTTTTATGCACTTATGAGGAATGTGTTTGTCACATAGTTTAGTAAATTCACCTATAAATTCATACTGTTTGCTTTTTTATGTCCAGGAATGGATCAGAAATTTCCTCCCAAGCTGTATTTTCGACTGTGGCCACAAGTACAAACACAATGATGCATTTAAAGGGTCTATAGATAGTCTGTTTTTGTCAATTTCACAAAAAAAAGGGCAGGCATGCCCGACTTGTAAGAATTATTCTGTTTGGGTATTTTGCGTCAAGTATATCTATGTCGTTGTGACTATTGAGAGGTTACTGGGTAGATATAAACTGAAGTAGCATCACATTCAAAGAAGAAATACAGCGCATGAATTTAAAAGTGAAGGTACTTTATCGTAAGGTGAAGAAACTTTGTCAGTGCCACTGACAGTATTTGTGTACTCACATGCTAATTTTGGGACTGAAAGGTCAGTTTCAAGAGTGGCCATCCTGTCTACTTTTGGGGTTGGTGGAAAACACAAATTAGGAACTTTCTCTTAAAACAGTGGTTTTCAACTATTTCTAGCTGGTGCCCCCCTTTGCAACCCAGAATATCTCATGGTCCCCTACGTTCATTTATTTATTATTTTGTTGCTTCTTTTGAAAAACTTTATTTGATGGTAATCTGCACTTCAGTAAAAGAGGTTTATCAAATGTAGAGTAACACAACAATATAGTGCTTCAAAGGACTTGGTAGTTTTTATGTTCTACTTAAATACCCAATGAAATCAAACTTCCTGGCGGATTAAAACTGTGTGCCAGACCGAGAGTCGAACTCAGGACCTTTGCCTTTCACGGGCAAGTGAACCTAATGATATTGTTTTCACTGGAACAACATTATTTTTAATGTGGTTTTTATGTAATGGAAAGTCAAGAAACATTCAGAACATCATTGAGATGACTGATATTGCTTTTCTGTAAGCAGATCCTGAATGTTTAGCTTCAAACAAGTTAAATATCATATATAATCACTCTTTACATTCAGTCAACTGCAGTATTTAGTTTTCATGATTACTAGTGTCGATAATCTAGTCTCCTAGGTACATAGATGCGAACTGTAAGAGGACTTTTAAGGCTATCGTTGGCACTGCTGGATAAATGGAAAGGAAACTGGCCAAAATTGTTCCAACCTTATTTATTGAAACTGTTCTTGACCACTTGTATCACATTTCAATTCAGTTGAATTCCCTTGTATTTAATCAGTAAGTGCATGCACCTTAATTGTGGAAGGTGATCTTGCTAATGTTTCTGCTTTCTTCCAAGCTTCCCCCCCCCCCCCCTTCCCCCCAGTTGCTGTTGGTTGTATATACAGTGGTGTGCTAGGTAATAAGTTGGAAGCTGTGTACGTTCCTAGTCATGTATCAGAAAGACATAGACATGTAGGTCTACAGTGCAGTATAATCAGTGCCTACCCCAAAGCACCTGCCACTATGCAGCTACAGTGGCAGATCACATGTCACATATACATCTACATACATACTCCACAAGTCACTGTATGATGCATGGTGTAGGGTACCCTTACCACTACTGGCCATTTCCTTTCCTGTTCCACTCGTAAATAGAATGAGGGAAAAATTACTGTCTGTATGCTTCTGTACAACCCCCTAACCATTCTAATCTTACGTGAATATACGTTGGTGGCAGTAGCATTGTTCTGCAGTCCACCTCAAATGCTTGTTATCTAAAGTTTCTCAATAGTGCTCCCCAAAAAGAATGTCACCTTCCCTCCAGTGATTCCCATTCGAGTTCCCAAAGGATTTTAGTAATACTTGCATGTTATCCAAACCTGCTGGTAACAAATCTAGCAGCCTTACTTAGAATTTCCTCAGTGCCTTCTTTTAATCCTACCTTCACAGCAAACATAAATATAGCCAAAGCCTTGCAAACAAACAAAAATTACGCGAAGCGAAATGTAGTGTGAGGAGGGCTATGCGAGAGGCGTTCAATGAATTCGAAAGTAAAGTTCGATGTACTGACTTGGCAGAAAATCCTAAGAAATTTTGGACTTATGTCAAAGCGGTAGGTTTTTCTTGGGATTTATGCTACATGGCAACCCATCATATGGATTCATCCATGGACTTTCTTACTCACTGTCATAGCTGCAGTACTCAGCCCAGTCATCAAAAGGTAAATATATTTCTAGTTCTGTCTTCATTCTGGAGAAATAAACTGTGTTGCTTCTTTTATTTGTTTCACCTCCATTCTTGGTTACAACAAATTAATGGTGACGGAGGCTGTTTCTTGTTTTTGTTTCACTTGCTTTGCCTGTGACACCACCATCTCCGCAACAATATAGTTGGAGCGGTAGTGGTACAGGTTCAATTTCAATTTCTATGTCTATGTCTAATGATCACTGATAGAGGAACTTTTTTTTGTTTCAGGAGCACATGGTATTTAACTTTAAATTTTTGGGAGCTATTTTTCTATCTTTTTGTTGTCAATGTTGTCGCAATTTGTTGCTTATTCTTTTTCACCAAGTGTACCACCCACCAAGAGGGATCTGTTTTGTTACATGATGCCATGTCTATCACCCCATAAATGGAATCTGTATCATCACATGATCTTCTTAATTTTCATGTGATACAATTTACACAACTGATGGACACAGTGAAACTGTTGTTTGAAGACTAATAACTCCTGCAGAAAGCCCTGGTTCAGCACATCACTAAGGCTGTTGACAACAGCGGCAGACACTGATCATCCCGACCATTCTGCAATTTGATGCTGCCGCAGAGGAGTGGGTCGAATACAAACTGTAGGTTTTTCAACATTTTGCAGCCTACAACATTGTGGATGGTGTCAAAAAATCATATTTTTTTCTTGAGTTGGCGTAGATATCTTGCAACAAGCTTTTTCCTCAGTCTCAATCAGTTTCCTTCGTAGAGATAATTGCGAATTTAGATAAGTATTTAAACTCCTAAGTGTTGGTCACCACTGCAAAGTATATATTCTTCTGAATGAGTGCGAACCTCCTCAGTCCTATTGGCAGTGGCTCATGGCGTTACGAGTCATGTTCCACACCTGCAAATTTGAATGTACCCGCAGTCAGTCATATATATGCTGACACCATGTTGTGGGACATTATACACTCCTGGAAATTGAAATAAGAACACCGTGAATTCATTGTCCCAGGAAGGGGAAACTTTATTGACTCATTCCTGGGGTCAGATACATCACATGATCACACTGACAGAACCACAGGCACATAGACACAGGCAACAGAGCATGCACAACGTCAGCACTAGTACAGTGTATATCCACCTTTCGCAGCAATGCAGGCTGCTATTCTCCCATGGAGACGATCGTAGAGATGCTGGGTGTAGTCCTGTGGAACGGCTTGCCATGCCATTTCCACCTGGCGCCTCAGTTGGACCAGCGTTCGTGCTGGACGTGCAGACCGCGTGACACGACGCTTCATCCAGTCCCAAACATGCTCAGTGGGGGACAGATCCGGAGATCTTGCTGGCCAGGGTAGTTGACTTACACCTTCTAGAGCACGTTGGGTGGCACGGGATACGTGCGGACGTGCATTATTCTGTTGGAACAGCAAGTTCCCTTGCCGGTCTAGGAATGGTAGAACGATGGATTCGATGACGGTTTGGATGTACCGTGCACTATTCAGTGTCCCCTCGACGATCACCAGTGGTGTACGGCCAGTGTAGGAGATCGCTCCCCACACCATGATGCCGGGTGTTGGCCCTGTGTGCCTCGGTCGTATGCAGTCCTGATTGTGGCGCTCACCTGCACGGCGCCAAACACGCATACGACCATCATTGGCACCAAGGCAGAAGCGACTCTCATCGCTGAAGACGACACGTCTCCAGTCGTCCCTCCATTCACGCCTGTCGCGACACCACTGGAGGCGGGCTGCACGATGTTGGGGCGTGAGCGGAAGACGGCCTAACGGTGTGCGGGACCGTAGCCCAGCTTCATGGAGACGGTTGCGAATGGTCCTCGCCGATACCCCAGGAGCAACAGTGTCCCTAATTTGCTGGGAAGTGGCGGTGCGGTCCCCTACGGCACTGCGTAGGATCCTACGGTCTTGGCGTGCATCCGTGCGTCGCTGCGGTCCGGTCCCAGGTCGACGGGCACGTGCACCTTCCGCCGACCACTGGCGACAACATCGATGTACTGTGGAGACCTCACGCCCCACGTGTTGAGCAATTCGGCGGTACGTCCACCCGGCCTCCCGCATGCCCACTATACGCCCTCGCTCAAAGTCCGTCAACTGCACATACGGTTCACGTCCACGCTGTCGCGGCATGCTACCAGTGTTAAAGACTGCGATGGAGCTCCGTATGCCACGGCAAACTGGCTGACACTGACGGCGGCGGTGCACAAATGCTGCGCAGCTAGCGCCATTCGACGGCCAACACCGCGGTTCCTGGTGTGTCCGCTGTACCGTGCGTGTGATCATTGCTTGTACAGCCCTCTCGCAGTGTCCGGAGCAAGTATGGTGGGTCTGACACACCGGTGTCAATGTGTTCTTTTTTCCATTTCCAGGAGTGTAGTTCAAAATGTTACTGATTCCAGACTTAAGGCAGAAGATCTCAAACTGTTAGACCCACTCTTGAGGATTTCATTTGCATAACCAAGGTACAGGAATTGTTTGACACTGCAGAGCTGGAAGTGTTGCCACTTGTGGTAGCCACTCTTGACACCTATCACTCTTCTCAGCATGGGGTCACTGGTCCTCCCGGGCACCACAAACAGCCTAAGGCATGCCTACTGCAGCAACATAATGGCAGCAAATTACAATCCTGCCATAAGTACTACATCTCCCATTATAGAGGCACTTCTCGCTTTCGGCGAAGCACATGTATGTTTTGCAAAAAGATTGATTATATACACAATGGTTGCTCAAAGAAATTACAGGGCCAATCTGTTAAAGTGCCCACCCAATTTTCTGAAGCAAACAACATCCCTCATGTCGATGTCGACAATCCCTGGCTTCTGAAGTGTTCAGCTCCTGAGGAGCCTTTACCATTTCAAACCTGCTACAGCTTTCCCTCTACGAATAAAACATCACAGTCTGTTGGTTGTCTACAGCATCCTTCTGTGCTTGTATGTGAGCCAAAAAGGGTTTTGACTCAGCTGCAAATTCAGGACTATGATGTCACATTCCAGTTGTATACTGGGGGCTTCCGTTACATTGATCAGTAGATGTACATTCCAAAACCTTAGTTCAAACACAGCATCTCACTATGTACAACTGGCATAACATGAACGTCCTCAGTACAGACCTGTAATCAAGGCATTTACAGTCACGATGCTTCAGGCTTACTACAGTCCTAAAACTTTTAGCCTCAATATCTTTGACGTTTACGGCTTCAAAATCTCGGATAAAGTGGCTACCATCAATTGCCATGTTCCCCATGACAGCGTCGCAAAGCTATGTGACAAGTACATTCAGCTTTTTGAGGACTCTCTGGAAGACTTTTCCGACCATATCACGTTAAAAGAAACCGAACAACCACGATCCATCAAAGAATGAGACTTCACCATCGCCATTTGGGGTGGAGGTTACGCAGAGTTGCGATCAATGCAAGAACTGGGGATTATTACACCCAGTGGGCATCACCTCTTGTCCCAGTCAGAAAGCCCAACAGGCAGCTCTACCTTCGGGAGATTTTAAGTTCAGAGTCATTGCACAGCCTGTCGTGGATTCATACTCACTTCCTCGCCCTGAACGGTTAATGGACAAATGACAATAGGCCTTTTTTCTCGAAGATAGATCTCAAAGACGCCTATGTGCAACTCCCGATGGATGACGTGATGGACTTCACCCACGTCATCAACACTCACAGCAGGCTGTTCCAATATCAGTGTATACCCTTTGGCAGCACCTCTGCTCCAGCCATCTTGCTATAGTTTTTAGCACAACCGACATCCAAAGTCCCTTCCTGCTCCAATTATGTGGATCACATCATCATCTCCAGCAGTATTCCAGATGAGCACCTGCAAAACCTGGAATGCCTCTTCCAAATCCTCATCGATGTGGGACTCAGATGCAATTGGGAGAAATACGAATTTTTCTGTACCCAAATAGAATATCTTGGTCATGTCATCGAGTCCCATGGAGTTTGCGCTACCACTAAACATTTAGAAGGTATTCTTGAGCTCTCTTCCTCAAAAAACTTCGTCGAGTTTCAGGTTGTTTATGACAAGAACTCTTATTTATATTCGATTCATGCCTAATGCTGCTAAGATTACTGCACCTTTATGTGCACTCAGATGGAAAAAAAAGTACCTTTCGTCTGGTCGACTCAGCAAGAAACGACTTTCCACACATTTAAAAACATCTTGCTTAGTGGAAGATGTCTGGTCCACTTTGATAATGCAAAACCTATCGTCCTCACAGTGGATACTTCTTCCTGGGAAGATGCTGTCACATAGAAATGACTTAAAAAAGCTTAGGTGAATTACAGTCAATTAGTGGAGGAGGCCTTGGAAATCGTCTACAGCATCTAAAAGTTTCACCAGTATCTTTACAGACGAAAATTTTGTCTGCTAACATACCACAAGCCTCTCGCCAGTTTACTCCAACAAGCCAACCTTTGCCCACAGTGACCGCTCAGAAATTCCAACAATGCACACTAAATCTGGCCAATTACAATCATGAAATCTTTATTGCTACACAACACACCACACCAACGTCGATACTTTATCTCGTCTTCCTGTTGGATCAGATGCAGAGTTTCATTTTTTTGAGGAAGCTTGCTTTCACGTTGACCAGATTGATGAAGCCACAGTGGATACCTTTCTGACTGATCACCACTGAACCGCCATGGTCACAAGGCAAGACAGTTCTTTGCAGTTCCTTCGCCAGTTTATTCATACAAGGTGGCCCGCAGATAAGAAGCAGATTCTCAGTGAGTCTCTTTGGCATTGATTTTCCCACTGAGGTGCCTTCTCAGTCCAAAATATGGAATTGTGCTCTTGCACACACTGAACGAACGGACCCATGTGGTGGTCCCCACATTTCTGGAGCAGCAGGTGTTGGGACTACTTTATAAAAGACGAAAGCATTGGGACATTGTCCATACAAAGCACTTGCCCAGACGGTACTGCAGGTGGCTGAAGATGGACAAGAACACTGAACACATGATCATAAATTCCAAGGAATGCACAAAGAACCTGTCTGCTCCTCATCAACAGTTTTTCAACTGGCCCTGAATGGTTTATCATAGTGGATGTTTTTTCCAAATTTCACAACAGCAGCCAGCACGATTAGGGCTTTAGCGCCTATATTCTACCAAGAAGGATTACCAAGCACTGTTCTACCAGATGATAGCCCTCAAATGATTTCAACAGAATTCACTTCTTTCTATAGACCCAAAGGCATCACAAAATCAGATCAGCACTCTTCTCACCACACTCCAACGACAAAGCAGAACAGTTAGTGGATACCTTCAAGGTGTGAATGTTCAAATTAAGGCAGTCCCACTCGAAAAAAAAATGCTCCAGTCCTGTTCTTATTGGCATGCTGTACGATGTCTGAGGGGGATAAGTCACTGGATGAACTTCTGCGTGTCACATCACCAGACTACAGTGCATCACTCCATCCTCTACTGTCCTCTGGCATTCCTCTGTAAATTCCAGGCCCATGCCATGGTGTATTACAGGGCCTTTAACAGTGCTCATTCGTGGGGTCCCAGAATGATAGTGAGGCCATTGGGTAGAGCAATATTTTTTTTCAGGGCAGGTCGAGATACCATCGTCACAGACACCAGAGTCAGCTGCACTATCATGCAGCTGCCAATCCTGCTGCAGACCTTTCTGTTCTGGGACATGTTCAAGCAGACGTTTTCTTCCATTTTAGTCTTCCAAGGCGGGTTTCATAACAGCTGCCCTGCACTGCCTGCAGGTTTCCCACATCATAACCACAGTTGTTCATCTGCAGTCATCAGATCCTATGTCACATCAGCACCCTCCACTGCCACACTCTCCGCTGCTGCAGTCCAAAGTGCTGCAAGCCCTGGTGCTAGAGCCTCAATACTCACAGTCCAGGGCACCACTGCTGTTGCGGATGCTGCCACAGCCGTTCGTTTTGTTACTGAGTAGTTCTCAAGGCTGACTGGACAAATGGGAGATGAAGGCTGGCTATTACAGCCAGATATGTTGGTGGTTGTTGAATTCTACCATATACCTGAAAGCAGCCCACACAGTGCTTCCTAAAATTGTAGGGTTGTATAACAACATTCTTAAAATAATAACAGCCACTTTGTGGAAACATAGTTTATTAATACTTGAGACAAGTAAATGATCCCTAATTTGACTCAGATGCAAATTCGCAGCACATTCTCCATCTAGCCACAATATACAATTTACATTGAACAGTACATTTTGAAGGGAAACTGACTGACACCCCATATAACTTCTTCAATACCCAGTAACGTCAACAGTCACTTTATTAATATTTATAGAACCACGTGCCATTAATGGCAGCAACACACACGCACAATGCATTTTTCACTCTGCACTGGAGTATCCACTAATGTGAAACTTTGTGGCAGATTAAAACTGTGTGTCAGACCGAGACTTGAACTCGGCAGAGTGAGGGGAGAGTTTCTGTGAAGCTTGGAAGGTAGGAGACGAGGTACTAATGGAAGTGAAGTTGCGACGAATGCATTGGTGTGTGTGTGTGTGTGCTGATGTGAATCTTCGTGACAGATTAAAAGTGTATGCCAGACCGAGACTTGAACTCGGGAAAATGAGGGGAGAGCTTCTGTGAAGTTTGGATTGTAGGAGACGAGATATTGGTGGAAATGAAGCTGTGGGGACGCGTCGTGAATCATGCTTGGAAGCTCAGTTGTTAGAGCACTTAGCCAAGAAAGGCAAAGGTCCTGAGTTCGAGTCTCGGTCTGGCACACAGTTTTAATCAGCCAGGAAGTTTCAGCACACATAATATTCGGGAATCTAACGTTCACCTTAATCATGTGGATCTTTCTTCAAATTTTCATTTACTGACTGCGAGTGGGTAGCATCCCAACTGTCATCATTGGCCTCCCATCTCCATTTGAACTTCTTGACCCGCATCTGTCCAAAGTGCGTGATCTAAGTGGGGAGTCCCCGCCAGTTAGCATAATCTGTTACATACTTGAACCTTCCAGAAGGTTAGTGATATGATATCCACCGGAAGTATAAGTAGGTGTTTCTAATCGATTGCTTAGTAAGAATATTGACGACGATACCCTTAAACCCCTACCCTTCTTTGTTTTTCAAAATTGTAAATTTTGTGAAAATAACAGATCTGAAGCCTCCAAAATCAAATGCTCTCAACTGTTACTAAGTGACTAGATCGTCATTCATCATTTTACACATTTACAATTCTGAGAGCAATACAGTCACATTAACTGAGCCGCACCCTAAAATTTGAAATATATATTAGGTTTAAGCATCCTTAGTGAGAGACACTTAATATTCACGCAAAACAGGTTCATTATTCAAAATGTTCAACTGCGATCAGAAAGCTAATTAAGTGTGAAAGTAAATGAAAGTTTCAAAAATCCTACTTAGTTACAAAAAAGGTCAGTGCACTAGCACTTGCATAAACCATACAAAGAAATGACGAAGGACTGACCGACACTTCGGTTTCGGCCAGTTTCGTCCAAAAATCTTGGTTTCCGTCGCTGTATCAGTTTCGGCCCGAAAACAGTCGATCGAGTCTTTGGCTTGGCGGAAACCAGCTTTCGTGAACTCACGGACAAGTCGGTTCACGTTGGGAATGGATTCAGTCAACAATAGTGGTTGAGTTCATTTTGCAGGGCGCCATTTAAATATTGGGAGAGTCTTTCCTCAAAAGTAAAAAGTGTGACTATTTTGTTGTTAATCACAATATAATGTAATCGTATCCGCTTATGATATTCTTATACTGAGTTAATAACAATTTAACTTAATATTGTACTTAATGGAACAGGCTATGCTGAAAGGTTTTATTAATGAGTTTCCTTGAAAGCGAAGGGCGTTTTTTTAATAACCAGCATTGGTTTAGAAAACATTGGTCATATGGTACACGGCTTTTACGGTTCAGTTAGCGTAAATTTACACTGACGACAATCATACTATTAGTCTGAATTGTGACGTTATTTTTCGAACTACTTTCCGCAGCACTGCTTGAAGTTGATTTAACTAACTGTAATTAATATGCATTACGTAATTATTAATGACAAACAGGAGATACGTCAGGTTGTTTGTCGATTGGAAAAACGGAAGTGAAGATGACTTTTTAAAGTTAGCGTCCCCAAGAAAGGAATTGTAAAGGCTACTTATGGAAACAAATTATTCCTTTCCGCGTATTTTGTATTGTCATGTAATATGCCATAAGTCATGCCCAGGTTGTAACATTTCGAAGTATCTACTTGGAAGGTTTGTAGTACACCTAAAGAGTATCTTCCTACAACAAAATATGCGGGACCGTAATGTTTTAATATGATGTGAAATTTTTGTGGTAGCTGTATCTAGTTCAGTTTATATATTCTGTAACTTACTTTAATTTTTTAGATATAAAATGTCACAACAAAGAGAAAAGAATCCAGTTGTGAAGCATTTTAATACCAGTGTCGCCTCTTTATCTAAAGCCATTTTCACAGTTCGCAACAAAAAAATTTCGTTGGGCAACCGTGAACCTAAAAGAAAAAACATTGCGTGGACTGAAGCAACATTTATCAATATCAGGACATAAACAGAACCGGACGGTTTGAAAAATGAAAGGAAATCAAACCGGATGTATTCCATAGTCGTCTTGAATACTGGTACCGAGGAGGATGAAGAATTCAGTGTAATTCAGTGAACCATTCCGAGTTTGACCACTAAATCTGCACACTGGGCAGACGACGAAAAGAGTAGGGAAAGCTATTGTGGAGTCAGTAATTTTTGATATGCTGCTGTATTCTTTGGTAGATGGCGATGCACTCAGATGGCTCAATTTTCCTGTTCACAAATATTGGCTTTAATTTGAAAAGTTCTTTAGAACAATGTTGGTGCCGCAGACCTACGACAAAGTAAAAGCCAAAGTGAAGAATCTGATTGCGAAATGCGAGTGATTAAGTGCCACCACCGACATAGGGACAAACGTAAGCAAAACATGCTCACTCCTCAGCTTTACAGGGTATATCATTGAGCACCAACGTTTGAAACTTGTGCTGGGTGCAACTGTTCTAGAATAACATCATATTTGTCAGTATATCGAACAAAAGTTAACAGAGATGGCTAATAAACGGAGCATAAGCGGCAAAATTCTTCTATTACGCGACAATGCACCAAATATAGTTTGTGTAACGCGTGGGCAATTTGAGTCTATACGTTGTGTGTCACATACGCTGGAAATGGCGATAAAAGACATCCTTTTCTCAAATGAACAAACCAAAGTCATAATAAAAAAGTGCAGGAAAGTCGTGGGCCACTTCCATTAGAGTGGGCAAGATTCTACAACACTAACAGACTCTCAGAATCAGTGTGGAGTTCCAAAACATGTTTCGACACAAGATATCCATGTGAGATGGAACAGCACATACCTGGTGTTGCAAAGACTTTTGTTATAAAAAAGGACAGTAAACTTGTATAGTGTTGAACGTGGTGGAATTACCACACTTCCCCGTTCTGAGTGGAATGTTATAAAACATCACATAGGCGTCCTGAAATTTTTCTACGATGCCACATTGGACTTATCTCTCAGCTAAGAAAGTATTTCTGTTATAATACCTCTGTTATCTTTGATGAACAGCAAATTGCAAGTTCGATGCGAAAATGATGATGAGACAGTGGCAAATATGAGAAATGCACTGCATGAATTTTTAAAGAAGGAATTCTCGTATGTTAAAGCACATCCTTCAGCGATTGTTGCTACATTACTCGACCCCAAGGTTTAAAGCTAAATATTTTACTTCCGACGAAGTGGACACTGCAGTGTCTGAAATAATTGAATACTTGAAGGGGCATAACGATAGTGTATTGGTAGACAGAGGCAATAAGCCTTCAAATTCTGCAGAACAGAGCCAGTCTGCAATCAGTATTCACCAGGAAGAGGAAAGTCTATGGAATTCACTCTAGCACGTCTCTGATCAGATGCAGTCAGACACACATTCAACAGTACTGCTGGATCCAACTTCGATATTCAAGCAGAGCATCCACTGTTATCTTTCGGAACCACTGTTACAACGCAGTGGCGACATATACTCATACTGGAACTCTAGTCCGTATCCCACTCTAAGACAGCAGTCTTGAAGTACCTTTGTGCACCACCAACTAGCGTTCCTAGTGAACAGCTGTTCAGTGCCACTGGACAAATTTATGCAGATCATAATTTGCTCTGTGAAAACGTGGAAACACTTGTTTTCGTAGCTTACTTTTTAATTACGATTACTGGAACTGCTGAATTAGCTAAATATTTGAAGTGTTTCTGGTGTTATTTCTGTCTATAAATAATTGTTATTTTTATGTTATTTTGCTAATAATTTTGTTTTGTACGTTGATTCAATTTTCTTTGTCTCGAAGAGATGACGATATCTTTATTTTGAGGCTGATAGTGCAAATGTGTCAAATATAATATCTCACTGATTTAATTAAAGACTTGTTTAATTAAGGAAAGGATATTTTTGTAGGAGACTACCGATTATAATAAAAATTACAGAGTATATTACGGAACAAGCATTTAGTTAGCTATCAACCTGTTAGTAACAAAAAGTTCTTGAGAACGCTGTTTGGTTGTTATAAATAACAGGAGACTTTAAAAAATTGGTTTAAATTGTAAATCAAAGGATTTCTTTCTTTATCTACATTGTATTACAAAAATAAGGTGATTTACCAATAAAATGAAAACTTTTATTTTATCTTAGTCGGATAGTCTGTTGCAAAGTTCGAAAAAAAAAAAACCTAATGATTTGGGGTATAATGTAAAGTTTGCGAAATTTGAACTTAATTACGTAAGTTTCTGTTTCGGTTATGATTTCGGCCGGAACAAGAACAGGAGCCGAATATTCGTTTACGGTTTCGACTGCAAATTGTATTTCGGTCGGACACTTTGTGCATTTGAAAGCATTTTACTTTAATCCAACAACATACGCATTATATGAATTAGATATAGACTTCAACTGTTTACATACATAACAATGCATTAAATTTTTGTTATTATATCTACTCCTTTCTGTAGTTAGATATTCATTAAATCATTCAATGGCAAATATTGATCGTAGACAAGGCTTCGTAAAGTATGAAGAGAAGTGTAATTCAAAACAGGAAGATGTAGTATCATATGTCGAAGTTTGCTAAAAAAAACACACAATGGCAAATAAATAGCACTGACACTCGCACTTAATATGGCAATAGTGTTTTGATAATTGTTAATGAGCTCATAATCAATTCAATTAACAAAACACCTAACGAACGCTCTCGCATATTGTCATGTTGTTGTGTGGACACCTCTCCAGCCTAGCGCACGGTTGACAGCACTTACCAGCTGACTAGATGCACTGAGCCAGTTTTTCATGGCTTCCAGCCTTAGACCACCATCTGCACATGAGTTGTAGGCTGACCCTGAGTTTGGCACAGGCTGCCCGCATCACGTCGTCTATGCCCGTCTACAATGCAGCCCCATCATGTGCACTCAGTCATCTCGCCGTTCACCGCCACTCATGCAATAATCAAGCATGGTTTCAGCAATATTTCTCATGAAACAACTCGTGCAGCGCATGCAAGTCATACTCAGAAGTATTGTACCCTACATCACTATACATCCGTATTGAATGGTACTTCAGTTTCTTAGACACTTAGCCTAGACATTGCTGCTTAGAAAGATTAGAAATAACACAAAAACTTTGAGAGTTTGGTGTCTCTGTGGTCAGCATTCATCACTCGAATCACTAAAAACATACATATTAGTTATTGCCACTGCCTTCATCACTGTTGCTGCTTTTATTGTCGCAGTCTTCTCTTATACCTGTCGATTTCTTTTCTACAGCTATCTTCTTTAATTGCTATGTTGTATATGGGTGACAATAGAATGGTTAGTGTGGTCTGAGCAACAAGGGAAAAGACAGAGAAATACCTCACCACTAAGATGGCATCCATACTACAGTGGATTCTGTGATCTTTTAATGTTGCCTGGTAACTTACAAAACAGATCTTCATACTTGACTAACATATTACACACTTTATCTTTCACATCACGTGCTACTCCTTCGATTGTATGGATTTTGTTGACAGTTTTTCTTATTTACCACAACTTCTTGTGTACTGCTTAGTACAGTGAAATCTTCACGAACATATTCACAACATCATCCTCAGTAACCTGCAGATCTTTCATCCACACATCACATACTCTGGTAAAATTAGTGTCTCTCATAATAATTATCTTCTCATTAAAGCGAATAATCTCTGTCGCCTCTTCATTATTTATTTCAATGGTTTCATTATCAAAATTCAAACTCACTCTATGTCCGAGACATCCACTCAGCACTGATAGTTATCGACTCACAAAGCTGTGGAATTGCTATCACATCAATATTATATTTTGGTTCTCCCACGGCAGCGTCCAATAATATATGTATGCTTCTTAATAGGCTTACTTTGTTCTACTATTGTCACTGCACACTTAAATCCTCTAACTGGTAATTCAGCAATATCCGCTTATTTCTTCAAAGGTTTGAAACTGCTGTCACTTGATTTCCAGAATACAAAAGAACACAAGTTTCTTCATCACACACTTTTGCTTCAATAATAGGAGTAATAGAGTCCTTCCTAAACGGTATTTCTTCTTCATGATAATTCTTCCTGTTCATCACTCAAGCCTTCTGCTTTAATCACGGTTATTTGTCTCTGCCCTTGTTCTACCTCTCTGTTTATATTGCTTCTATTGTGACAGTTACTTGAAAAAGATAATTCTATGTGCGAAGTTCTGAACTGAGTCTAATTCGGAACAACTGCTCGTTTTTTAGCACATCATTCATCTCTTGTCTCTATCCATTAGGTGATCTTCTGTTATCAAATTGAGCTTGCTCCCTATGAGCTTGATTTTCATTGTCAGTTTCTGTCCTAGGTCTACGCTGAAATTCACCATCTCTGAGAGCATTGATTCTTCTTTCGTGAAATTGTGGTCGATTACTCCATTGTAGTCTCTGATTCTGCCTATAAATGGGTCTGTTATCTCTGTACCGATTTGGTTCTGGCCCATTATTTCACCGTGGTGAATCTCTAAGAGTACTGTAGTTAGCTCTTATTTCTTCATTCTCTCACTTTCTGAAAATTTGTTACGCGTGATCAGCTGTATTAATAATGTTTCCCACCAAATGCCCTTGTATTTCCGAGGCTAGCTGCCTGGTGAGCCATATTACGCCATCATCTTCCTCAAATGATTTATCCAAGTGACGGTTCTTACCCAATTCCTTTTCCAAAATTTCGGTTAATGTTCCATTGACCTCTGTTGAATATTCTTTACTATACAATCCATCTATAACACAATCCTGCATGCGTTTTGACGAACACTTGTAAGTAGGCTGTTTAGGTTTTTATGTTGGTAACGTCACCTAGCGCTCTGTATGAAAATCACTGGCTGTGCTGTGTGCAGTCTGAGGCTGGTTGGCATTGTTGGAATATTCGCTATTGTAGTGTTGGGCAGTTGGATGTTAACAGCGCGTAGCGTTGCGCAGTTGAAGGTCAGCTTCCAGCAGTGGTGGATGTGGGGAGTGAGATGGCGCAGTTTTGAGAGCGAATGATCTGGACGTGTGTCCATCAGAGACAGTAAATTTATAAGATTGGATGTCATGATGACTTTTGAACACTATTAAGGTAAATAAATTGTTTGTCCTCTATCAAAATCTTTCATTTGCTAACTATGCCTATCAGTAGTTAGTGACTTCAGTAGTTAGAATCTTTTATTTAGCTGGCAGTATTGGCGCGTGCTGTATTGCAGTCGTTCGAGTAACGAAGATTTTTGTGAGGTAAGAATTCATGAAAGGTACAGGTTATTGTTAGTCAGGGCCATTCTTTTGTAGGGATTACTGAAAGTCAGATTGCATTGCGCTAAAAATATTGTGTGTCAGTTTAGTGAATGTCTGAGTACGTTCAGTTTTGCTCAGCTGTTTATCAGCACAGTAATTCATTAATTTTTCTAAGGGGACGTTTCATATGTCGACCCTTAGCCGAGGATACCTCACTGGATTCTTCTGATTTTTTCTTGTAGCTTGTGTAATCAGTGTAGCAATTGTTTATTGCTAGCGCGTAATTATAGAGAGAATTTCCTTTGTAGTTGTAGTTTTTCATTGTTGTACAGTAAAACAGTTGTGGCATGCATGTAGATTTGCACCAAGTATTTCGCAGCTGCGCTTCCAATTAACGAGATATTATTTTCAGTGCTATGCTAATGTGTTTTCTTGTTTTTGCTCTTCAAATTGTTCTTTTCTTGTTATCGTGTGAAATATGTGATAATTATAGTCTTTAATCATGTTAGGTGAATGCTTGGGTGATTTCATGTATTGTCCCTAATGACGTCGATGTTCTCGGGACATTGAGTTCTAACTTTTATTCCTTCCTCAATCCCAAACAGGACCTATGACTTCGTGAACGTGAAACATTTCTCAGAATGAAAGCCCTATTTCTCTGGCTTCTACGTCTATGTTTTTACTAACTAATGTTACTGTTTTAGTCTCATTGTCTCTTATTTGCAGCAGACACTGTTGGTATACCATATTCTACGTGACTAGTATCCTTCTTTTACCTTGTGATTTAATCATCACATGACGCAGTTTTACTTATTACCTTGTCTTGCATTTGTCTACTTTTTTCCTGTTTGTTTGTTCGCGTATTTTCTGTTGCATTTGCCCGGAACATACCAAGTTAAAGTTTACTATTCTGAAGCATCTAAAGGAAACACATATTAAAATTACAGACGATGAGATTTTAGCCAGCAATTCATTGGACGATTTTCCTCTGCTATTATTGTGAGAGACGTACACATCAACAGAAGATCTGCAACAGGAAAAATTTACCAGAGCCCTATTCTTTGATGAATGTGCCTTTTTATACCACTTAATGAAGTGGCAGTCCTACTTTGAAAATTAATAGGGGAACAGTACCGACTACAGTATTAAAGAGGAAGGAAAAGTATGCAATATTTCTTCCATTATACAGCTCTATTTTCATTCACAAGCTACACTTCATATACTTTTAATTAGTGGCTGCGTTTCGTCTACCTTTTCTTTTTTTCTAGTCGTCGAATTTCCTTATTTCTCTTACACTCTCTCACTTTTAACATCATCAGGAAATTATCTGACAACCGCGAAACCTATGTTGTATAGCGCTAAAATTGTTACTATTCAGTGACGGAGGTTTCAGATCAATACATCCACGTGGCAGGCTCCAGTTCAGCATTTTGTGACATCATCATCCTAAGGAAGCCTATTGTATTACCACGAAACCGGGTATTTCCCTTGGTACCGTCTGCCAATCTGATTCTTCCGGCTGCAGCACTGGAGGAAAATAACAGACCAGTTTTGAAGTGGCAGTGACATAGGCAGGGCTGCTGAGAGCCAGGACTGGGTCCAGGGCAGCACGTATGATTGGGCCCCATCTCCAAATGTAGCATTCTAATTTTATTGTTATTTAAAAGAAGGTCTGACATGCTTTAGACGTAACACAATTCGGGGAGTATTGGAAACACACAAAAAATACTCATTGGGATGAAATATACAATAAATATAATTTCTTATTAAACACCAAACATATCTTCACAAATTCAACGTATACAACGGCACTACACGTTGTATGAGATATTGCCGGTGGAATTCGAGAGAAATAATAGTTGTCCTTGACGCATTAGTTGGAATCAGTGTGTGCGGTTGTATTCACACATGTATCATCGAGTACAACGTTCGGTTGCATGTTGGCTGCAGTGTTATCGTGTATTACAGGGTGTGTAAACATTCGAGGAAATTATACAGACTGTGACATGTCAGTGCACTGTGTTTACAAAGCAGAGAACCATGAAGAAATAACGCGGATTTTTCCGGCGCAGAGTAAAATATATATGTGCAGGTGTATAGGAGTAACTATTCCTAATTTTATCATGTCGCAGAGGACATGAAAATAGACACTATTTACCAATAATACAGTGCCTGGAAATGCTACATTTTCTGCACAAAAGCCAGTGTACTTCACTTAGATTTTTGATGCTTTTGTTTCAGCTTCTGTTTTTACTATGGAAACAATCAACTGCTGAAATTACTTTTATATTACAAGTCACAGAATATCTTATAGGAAATTTGTTTGTTTAGTTTCGGGTATGAAAATTCATAACATTATTTTTCTACGAAATTACAGAACTGACACAGGAAGTTAAATTTCCTGCCTTCAGCACGTAATTTTTTTCCACGCACATTTTCCACTTTCACATATATGATTTCCATACGCATTTTCAATCAGGATTAGAACAGATTGTGGTAGCTAATAATTAAAGTAACATTTAGAAACATATTACATAAAATTTCGGGCGTGCACCCGCATAAATTCAGCTTCTTCTTATCATATTTCGGCTGAATACCGTCCAGCCATCTTCAGAGTGAGCCGAGGTGACTAACGCTCCAGCACTTGCTCCCCCTTTACACCCGGTCCGAATCTCTGCGTATGCGGCCGAAGATACACAACGCGCCAGAGACGTTGATAGGCGACGAAGAGGCGTAACATATGCATGGAAATTAAACTTGTGGCTCCGCAGTCGTCCCACACGGTGATGTCGATGTGTCACGGAGAGCTGCACCGTCGTGACGTCTTTTTCATTTAATTACAGAACTTGTCGGATTCCATAATTTGTCCAAACTGAAGTCGCTATCTCTATTAATTAAATTTGTCGCCAACCGAATTTCAATTGCTTCTTTTTCAACTGAGGCCCAGAAAGATGAAATGGAGGCTAAAATTTCGATGTTATCGTAAACCATAAAGTGCCCAGTATCTGCTGTGGAGAGTACCCGTTGCCTTCAAAATCTCTTCTCAGGAGTAGAAGATCGTTCACCAGGCTACTCTCGTCAGCAATGACGTGTGCTCTGTGTAATAGAGTTCTGAGCACACTCATCATCTGCGAAGGATGGTGGGAGCTATTTGTACGTAAATGTAAATCCGATAGGGTCGATTTTCGATACACTGCATGTCCCAAAGTGCCATCATCTTTGCGCCGTACCAACACATCCAAAAATGGAAGGCATCCATGTTTTTCGATTTCCATTGTGAACTGAATTTGTCTGTAGATAGAATTCAGATGATTTAAAAATTCTTTTAGCTTGTCTTCACCGTGGGGCCACGCCACAAACGTGTCATTAGCATACCTCCAAAACACCGTGGGTTTCAAGCTGCTAGATTCCAGCGCTTTCTCCTCAAAGTCGTCCATAAAAGTATTGGCCACTGAGGGCGACAAAGGACTGCCCGTGACGACACCGTCAGTCTGTCCATAAAATTCGTTATTGAATAAAAAATATTTCAAACATCGGACAGACGACACGTACAGTCCATGAGAGATGTATTGAGCACCGCAGGTACACCCATCTCTTACAACCTAATAAATCTGCGGCGGCAGAGCACTGTATTGACACTGGGCACGCTATGGTTTACGATAATGTCGAAATTTTAGCCTCGATTTCATCTATCTGGGCCTCAGTTGGAACGACTGCGCAGCCACAGATTTAATTTCCGTGCATATGTTACACCTCTTTGCCGCCTGTCAACGTCTCTGGCGCGTTGTGTATCTTGGTGGTTCGGTCCTCGGGTGTAAAAGGACGGAGCAAGTGCTGGAGCGTTACTCACCTCGCCTCACTCTGAAGCTGGCTGGACGGCATTCAGCCGAGATATTAGAAGAAGAAGCTGATTTTATGCGTCTGCACGCCCGAAATTTTATGGAACAGTCTTTACGCCGCGAAAACACGAAGATGCACATTTAGAAAAATTTTTACAGTTTTCTTTATGTTTACACACACTGGCGGAAAAAATCACAACACCAAAAAATAATTAATACAGAGTAATGAAATTTCAGGAATACATTTGTCTAGGTAACGTATTTTAAGTGACTGAAATAGAAAGATCACAGGTAAGCACGATTTAAGCCACTGCACACGTGAAAAGTTGGTACATTAATAATCGATGTATTGGCCAGAATGTTGAATGCAAGCATGAAAACGCGCATGCACTGTGTTGTATAGGTGAAGGATGTCAGAATGGAGTTCTTTGTCTGTTGCACTTGGTCTGTGGATGACGCTGGAGTTGTCCGATGATGTCTCATGTGTATTCTATTGTAGACAGATTTGGTGATCGAGCAGCCAAGGCATCTTCTCGACACTCTGTAGAACATATTAAGTTACAAAAGCGCTTTCTGGACGAGCATTATCGTTTTGGGAAACATCCCATGGCATGATGTTCATGAGTGGCCGCACAACATGTCAAATCACCGGATTGACGTACAGATTTGAATTCGGTGTGTGTAGGACAACCACGACGGTGTTTTTGCTATCATACTAAATCGCACACCAGACCATAACACCAGTGTGTCTAGCACGAAGACAGGTTGGTTGCAGGCCCTCAACTGGTCTCCTTCTAATCAACACACGGCCATCACTGGCACTTAGACAGAACCAGCTTTTTTCAGAAGACACGACACACCTCCACCCTGTCCTCCAATGAGCTCTCGCTTGACACCACTGAAGTTGGAAATGGCTGTGGTTTGGGGTCGGTGCAATGCACGCTACATGGGGTCTGGCTCGGAGCTGTCCTTGACGTAACCGATTTGTAACAGTTCGTTGTCACTGTGGTGCCAACTGCTACTCAAATTGCTGCTACAGATGCAGTACGATGTGCCAGACCCAGAGCCATACGCCGAACACAATGGTCTTCCCTCTCGGTGGTGCCACATGGCCGTACATTCTCGTGACCACCGCTGCCAGAAATCATGTACAGTGGCTACATTCCTGCCAAGAACATTCAGCTCCTCATCGCCCTATTATACTATCTCGTTCAGTCTCAGTGAGATGTTGACAATGGCGTCTTTGTCTGCTGATAGGCATCCTTGACTAACATCAACTCACCACGCCCAGTCTCAAAGGTAACTGACGCTCATGACCGTTCGAGCGTGTATTTAAAGCAAACCTGATTTGCATCCTCGTAGTGGTGCTACTGGCGACACTTTTGTACGATAGGCGCAAAATCTGAATGGATATCATCTCTGAAATGCAGAAACAGGGCTATCAGGTTTCGTTTATGTCGCACAACTTCTTCTTGGTGTTGTGATTTTTTTTACGGTCCGTGTATAATAATTTCGTACTAAGAAAACAGGTTATATCATACCTGCGTGACGTGGCATTGCTAAGATCGTGCTCTAAATTCCACATTCATTTTGCAGTGAAGTCCTTCCAGCACTTTTATTGCAATATACAGTTTTCTGAAACACATTACTGTACATTGGTTTATTAAGAAAATGTTTAATTTCATGCGCTCTGTTATTTCAGAAAATCATAAATAAAATCAAATGGCTCTGAGCACTATGGGACTTAACTTCTGAGGTCATCAGTCCCCCAGAACTTAGAACTACTTAAACCTAACTAACCTAAGGACATCACACACATCCATGCCCGGGGCAGGATTCGAACCTGTGACCGTAGCGGTCGCGCGGTTCCAGACTGTAGCGCCTAGAACCGCTCGGCCACCCGGGCCGGCTAAAATCATAAACAGTTATTACGATATACCTTGTATAATGTTCTATTATAATCCAAATCTTCTGGAATGTAGAGAAACAAAAATTGTCATAACCTATGTCTCCAGTATCCCTATGTGGCTTTGAAAGAATACACCAGTCAGATGAATCGTAAATTAGTGTGCTGAGGTGAAATACGAGTATACTGAGAAGGAATACCAGCGCCATGACGCTTTCCTGGAGCGGCATAATGAAAGAATAGTAACAAATATTGATTTGAAAAGTAGTAATGCAGACCATCACAGCTACGGAGCTGGATGATAACTTGGCCCGAGACCTGCACGGCAAGAAAGAAAACTGATATGACTGATGAACTTTCAAGTTTGACTTCAGAAGATACTCAAAAATGAATTATTATAATATGCAAGCATGCATAACTTGATTTAATTTTCTAGACTGGTTTAATTTATTTTAACTTCACTTTAAAACAAATGGCTGAGCATTATATTAATTATGCCAAAAGCGATGCGATGTAGAGTGTTCTGTCTCCGCTCATTTCCCAGATATCAGCACACTCGCAAGTAAACCACAATGGATTGTACAACGGGTAGCGTGCTATAACGTACTTACCTATAACACTGTCAATGGCGCTTTGCGAGCCTTTCATTCAGTAAATATTTGAATCACCGCATTAGAGTCTAACTGCCTTGACAAAATATATTCAGATGCCAAGGTCTCCAAACCTATGAGACGTTGTTGATGCATAGTTGATCTGACACAGTTTTTAACACGGAATAAGAGACCTGAATGACCTTTCTGCTTCAGCTGCAGGCACGGAAGAGTGTAAAAGATGCCATAGCTACACATACGTCCGAAAATGAGCTTGAAATTTTAAGCTCGTGCATCTTACTAAAGGAGTCTAATTGTTTCAAAGCAAGTCTTCGTAGTTGGGAGTACGAATAATTTTCAAATGTTTTATTTCTTCTTCTAAATCTGTCGTGATATCATTATGGTATTCACTGATATATAACTTGCATGCCTCACAGCCCTGATCATCAGTCATCTTTGTATATTTCCATAAAATCCCAATTGAGACATATAAACCTTTTATGTTGAATAAATTTTCTGAATTTACACATGTCACTACATACTTGGTGTCATTATGAAGTGATTTCCTCTTCTTAGTGCGCACCTCTGGCAATTCAGGATCGATATCAACTACGCTGGCAACAACTTTAGATTCAGGGAGAATGGTGTCCCAATTTTCTCGAAGATATTTTGTTGTTTAGTAAGCTGTAAATGTGTCTTACCTCAATATCGGTGGCAGTATTTAGAGTTTGTAATAATTTGATTCTTTAGTCCATTGGTACCAATAACTGTAGCCAAACTGATGGCATGATTAAATACTTGAAAGATCTCGCATAATCCAAAGAAATCCGTACCGCACAACGTGTTTCAGTTGACATTTTTAACTTAACTTATTGGGAGTTTCTACAGCAGTGGCAATCTTATCCAAGTCAGCCGCAGTTGGTTTTACAGCGTCAACCTGAGGCCTGCATTGTGTATCAGACACGGAAGATGAAGAGCTTCCAACATACTGTTTCAGAATGTCCCGTCGCTGTGAACTTCAACTGAAGGGGTCGTAAGTTGAATCACTCCAAAAGTATCTGCTTCGTAACAAGTCTCAGTTACATGTACACCACATAAGATGATGACAAGCACAGAGCGAGCATTTTGCAAGACGATTCCACTGAAAAAAAAAAAAAAAGGTTCAAATGGCTCTGAGCACTATGGGACTTAACATCTGAGGTCATCAGTCCCCTAGAACTTAGAACTATTTAAACCTAACTAACCTAAGAACATCACACACATCCATGCCCGAGGCAGGATTCGAACCTCCGATCGTAGCAGTCCCGCGGTTCCGGACTGCAGCGCCTACAACAGCACGGCCACCGCGGCCGGCGATTCCACTGAAGAAAATGTAACTGAGCTCCTTTACAACACCGTCTCGCGACATTCACTAATGGGAATTGAGTGTTTCGCAAGTACTGGTGGAATTAAATTTGAAATAGCAACGCTTGTTTTCTGGTTACAGTCTACGAATTGCAAAGCCGTTAATTTAGTTCTTGTTTGTACTCATACATGACCTTATTGAAGTAAATGTAGCGCAGGATGAATGTTGTCTGTTCAGCATCAGTTGAATCAGGAGTTGCATCAACAATAATTGGGTAATACTTCTCTCTTTCCCTCTGTTTCAAGATGACACTCCTAACGGAATGGTCACAGCGAGAAATAAATTCTATCTGAGTATCACTTGACAGATAATGCTTTTGTAACGCTTTCCAGCTTCTTGTCCGTCTCTGACCTGCTAATGTACACTCCTGGAAATGGAAAAAAGAACACATTGACACCGGTGTGTCAGACCCACCATACTTGCTCCGGACACTGCGAGAGGGCTGTACAAGCAATGATCACACGCACGGCACAGCGGACACACCAGGAACCGCGGTGTTGGCCGTCGAATGGCGCTAGCTGCGCAGCATTTGTGCACCGCCGCCGTCAGTGTCAGCCAGTTTGCCGTGGCATACGGAGCTCCATCGCAGTCTTTAACACTGCTAGCATGCCGCGACAGCGTGGACGTGAACCGTATGTGCAGTTGACGGACTTTGAGCGAGGGCGTATAGTGGGCATGCGGGAGGCCGGGTGGACGTACCGCCGAATTGCTCAACAAGTGGGGCGTGAGGTCTCCACAGTACATCGATGTTGTCGCCAGTGGTCGGCGGAAGGTGCAAGTGCCCGTCGACCTCGGACCGGACCGCAGCGACGCACGGATGCACGCCAAGACCGTAGGATCCTACGCAGTGCCGTAGGGGACCGCACCGCCACTTCCCAGCAAATTAGGGACACTGTTGCTCCTGGGGTATCGGCGAGGACCATTCGCAACCGTCTCCATGAAGCTGGGCTACGGTCCCGCACACCGTTAGGCCGTCTTCCGCTCACGCCCCAACATCGTGCAGCCCGCCTCCAGTGGTGTCGCGACAGGCGTGAATGGAGGGACGAATGGAGACGTGTCGTCTTCAGCGATGAGAGTCGCTTCTGCCTTGGTGCCAATGATGGTCGTATGCGTGTTTGGCGCCGTGCAGGTGAGCGCCACAATCAGGACTGCATACGACCGAGGCACACAGGGCCAACACCCGGCATCATGGTGTGGGGAGCGATCTCCTACACTGGCCGTACACCACTGGTGATCGTCGAGGGGACACTGAATAGTGCACGGTACATCCAAACCGTCATCGAACCCATCGTTCTACCATTCCTAGACCGGCAAGGGAACTTGCTGTTCCAACAGGACAACGCACGTCCGCATGTATCCCGTGCCACCCTACGTGCTCTAGAAGGTGTAAGTCAACTACCCTGGCCAGCAAGATCTCCGGATCTGTCCCCCATTGAGCATGTTTGGGACTGGATGAAGCGTCGTCTCACGCGGTCTGCACGTCCAGCACGAACGCTGGTCCAACTGAGGCGCCAGGTGGAAATGGCATGGCAAGCCGTTCCACAGGACTACATCCAGCATCTCTACGATCGTCTCCATGGGAGAATAGCAGCCTGCATTGCTGCGAAAGGTGGATATACACTGTACTAGTGCCGACATTGTGCATGCTCTGTTGCCTGT
Source organism: Schistocerca piceifrons (assembly GCF_021461385.2). Taxonomy (NCBI): domain Eukaryota; kingdom Metazoa; phylum Arthropoda; class Insecta; order Orthoptera; family Acrididae; genus Schistocerca; species Schistocerca piceifrons. The sequence goes on along the minus strand of NC_060149.1, from coordinate 415,448,539 downwards.
GTCTATGTGCCTGTGGTTCTGTCAGTGTGATCATGTGATGTATCTGACCCCAGGAATGTGTCAATAAAGTTTCCCCTTCCTGGGACAATGAATTCACGGTGTTCTTATTTCAATTTCCAGGAGTGTATTTTGCGATAACTGGATCGTAGTGACTCAAGAGTTCTAATATTCTGAGGAAATTTCCATTACGCGTATCTCAATTTTCTGAGATGAACCTCCTAAAGCCAAACATTTTTGACCAAGAAGTAATGCCACCTCAAGTAACCTGAGGGTACACAGGTAAGTTGGCTCAACGTTACCTCTTTACTTCCAACCATTAGCACGACCAACGTACCTCTTTCATGCCTTTTCTTTACTCATTTTTACGATTCTTCCAGGACATCCATATACACATAGATATATTTTACTTTGTGTTTACTCTTGAACTCAAATTATTTCCTGTATATTTCGTGTAAAATCACGTTGTGGTGGACTCAGACGTGCCTTATCTTTGAATGTTGTTGAAATCCTACCAAATCATAACGTCGTTTGCAGTTGTTGCCGTGTACGTTTGTAAGGGAAATGTTTTAGCAAGTTTTTTAACAACATTTAAAGAAAGCGCAGCTTAGACTCCATCACAGGGTAGATGGATGGTCTTCGAGCTCGATATCTGAAGAAAAAGTCGTGAATTCAAAATTAAGCACTAAATGTACGCAGTTGACCTATAAGAATCATAAAAGTGAAAAGTAAGAGCTAGACTGCCTATGCTGGTGCTGTGGTAATGTTGTTTTATTTATTACGTGATAAAAGATTTATTTTACAATAGCAGTCTGATATATGCCAGCTGAGCACTCTGGACGATCCGAACCCTTGAGAGTCTTGGGTCCACCATGGGGATTGCTACATCCCCCCCCCCTCCCATTCCCTCATCTTTCCCCTGTCTCGTTGGGCCTGGGCATGGGGGTTCACTGATTTCTATGCCAGAAAAAGAGAAGATATGCCGTACTGATGCGAACGGAATAACATTTTATGAAATCTACATGTTCGTTGTGTCGCTGGAATTTGTTATTAGGAGTGACCTGAAAATAAGTGTGTGAGACTTTGCTTAAGCAACCTTAATGTTAAAAGTGTCTATAGTTCGAAGCCACAAAGCAGACACCAAATTATTCTCATTACCTGTTATGTACCCCGAACGTGACGTGTTCAAAAATGGAATCTATGTTTTTTTTTGGAAAGAATTTTATGCATTCGTCTACATTCATGTTACCCCTCCTAAATAGTCCTCATGAGATATTATACACATGTATCAGAACTTTTTTGTAGTCACCGAAGCACTTCTGAAACTTGGTGTTTGGGATAACTTTTAGCTCTTTCAGCGATGAATTTTTAATCTCATCTATGCTTGTAAAATGGAGGTCGATGAAGGATTTTTTATTTTGAGGGAGATAAAAAAGTCACACGGGGCCATTTCTGTCGAATATGTAGTTCGGTGCACCACTGCAGTATTGATTTTGACCAAGAATCTGTGAAAAAACAGCGAAGTGTGAGTACGTGCACTGTGTTGCAAAATTCATGAATTGTATTGACACAATTTCGGGCATTTGTTCGGATTACTTCACGCAAACGACGCTGATGTAAGTAGTACTCCTTATTGATCGTTCCAAACATCCGAAGAAATTTCATGTGTGAGTCAGTTCATATGCCAAAACCATCTGTGATTTGTCTCATTACGATTAGGAGATCGTTCATAATTATTTCTTTCGCTTCTTCCACTGGACATCGGTTGAAGATGTGCTGGGGCGTTCAGGGCGTTCACCATCTTCATTGGCTCCTCGGCCTTCTTCGAAATCCTTGTACCACTCAAAAATCCTTGATTTACTCGTAGCATACTCACGAAAAACAATAATTAACATTTCTAATACTTTTATGTACTTTATTCGTTGTAGTAGCAAAATTTAGTACGAACCCCCTGATCCATATTTATACAAAAGAAATAATCGTCGAGACTCCAAAAATGCATGTAGCGTTTCTGACAGCTCACCACAGATTAAATATCCGTTATGGCTAAACTGTATAGATCCTTTCCAGACATGTTTGTCAACACAGCAACGAAAAAATAGCGTGAAGTAATAAATTACGCGAAAATGCAAAACTCATATTCCTTTTTCAGCACTTCTGTTAAGTATCTATTCTCGATAATTGCATTGTTTCCATAATTTCTTGGCGTAGAATGATCTACTTAAGGAGTGTGCGAAGAGGAAGGAAGTCGGACTCATAATCTGGAGTACTGTTACTCGAGATATCATAGTGTGGATTTCAAATGTGTTGTCAGATCCTCGTGGGAGAATACCAAGATAGTTTCCTGAAGGAAGTTAGAGCTAAAAACCTTCCTTGAAGCCTGACAATGTGCTTTGATTTCTGTCGTTTACTGCACCGTTTTTAATCACTAAAGTACGAGGTACGTTAGCTATCGGGTTTGTATTATGAATGAAATGTGACTGCTGTGTGAGTCTGGGGTGCTATTGTTTGTACAACCGATTCACCTTTATATGTGGTTGTGGTACACAGCTTCGTTGGATTCGTATGCATAAAGCAGCGAGGAAAGTGTGTTTCTAACAAAACAACTATGGACTGTAGATCAGCCAACGTTAGCAACCAGTAAAATGATTTGAAAGCAAGGAATAATAGTGCCTTCTTCATTCACCGTAGAGGTACATCTGTTGTGGTTGTCAAAATGCACAATGTTCTGGCCAGTTTGATTCTGACTTCGTCAGTAGTATGATGAAATCGTATTTAAAGGAAACCATATTTAATGAATGGAATATTCCCTCAATCACAGGGTGACAATTATTGAATTATATGAAATAAAATCGTTAAAACTTCAGAATGGTTTGCGTTAGGGTGTTGAAACTGCACGGTTGGCCGTGGGACATGATGGGAATTAATATGCACATGCCCTCGCGCATTGTTCTAGTTGGCCATTTTCATTGGGGTGGGTTCGTCAATAAGCAAAACTGACGCGTTTGGGATACTGAGAACATCAACGGGTGACTTGTGTGATGTGCAAGTCCAGTCACGGAATAATCGGTGCGATATTCCGTGACGGCACCGTGACTACCGAACGGTACGTGACGATTTTGGAAGATGATTTCATCCACATTATCCAAAGTGATTTTGACAAGATGTGCTTCATGCAAGATGGAGCTCGACTTCATCGAAGTAGAGAGTGTTTGATGTCCTGAAGGAGCACTTCTGGGACCGCATTCTGCCTCTGGGGTATCCAGAGGCCACTGGCATGGGCCTCGATTGGCCGCCATAATCTCCGGATCTGAACACATGCGACTCCTTTTTGTGGGGCTAAATTAAAGACAAGGTGTACAGCAATAACCCCAAAAACCACTGCTGACTTGAAAACAGCCGTTCAGGCGGTCATCGACAGCATCAATGTTCCGATACTTCAGCGGGTAGTGCAGAATTTCGCTCTTCGTCTGCGCCACATCATCGCCAATTATGGCAGGCATGTCGAACATGTCATAACTTAAATCTAAATATCTGTAATGATGTTTAAATGTTGAATAAAGTGTGTGCACGCCGTAGTTTGTAACTAATTCACATTTTCTTCATATAGTTCCATAATTGTCATCCTGTACGTATGTATCGAGTTCTTGATTGGTACCTACTGGACGACAAAAATGTAAAGTCAGCCCTGAAACAATGCTCAATGAGAATGTTTATTTTAGTCTTATGTTGGGCCTTTATGAGAGGTGGTACAGTTATCTTAACGTCGATTAGAGTAATGTAGTGAAGCCATGGAAATACTAAATTATAATGGCCGTACTTGGACACGCGTACTTCCAGATGCAGTGCAGTAACTTAGAAAAAAAATGAGCACAAAAAAGTTTTTGAATCGTTTTCGAAAAACGGGAAGAGCAGGGAATGTTACATGTTTTTCATTTCTCACCCTCTAGTAAATCTTATCGAAGTTCTCTGGTAAGCATTCAGGTAAGTGCCAGCCAGAGTTCTGAATCGTGGCGACTGTGACACATAAGTTTAGGGAAATTGGAAGAATAGGAACGCACTTGTATATTCACCATATTTAGTGGAGTCAGGGTGTAAATAATTGGTCTTATAACCGACGGACGAGAAGTAGGTAGTAGGTAGACAGAACTGAGCAGCAGATTTTGCATTATGTTGCGTTCAGTGGCCTAGCCGAGTAGAGCGGCGGATGATTATATGATGTCTGCCATGATAAAAGTATAATCTAAAACTCGTATTTATGATTTCAAGGTGAGAATCTCTGTTTCTTTTATGACCAGTGTATTATTACTGGACACCTCCGTAAGCAACGTGGATGTCACTTACACTGGGCACTTAAAAATGGTTCAAAAGGCTCTGAGCACTATGGGAGTTATCATCGGTCATTAGTCCCCTAGAACGTAGAACTACTTAAACCTAACTATCCTAAGGACATCACACACATCCATGCCCGAGGCAGGATTCGAACCTGCGACCGTAGCAGTCACACGGTTCCGGACTGAAGCGCCTAGAACCGCTCGGCCACCGCGGCCGGCTATTGGACACTTACTCTGGAGTCATAGCTTTCCTGCTTCGACCAAGCTGACTCAGTCTGTTGCATATTAGCGCGAGTCCGGAACTTGTTTATTTTGGAATACCTTTCTCGATAGATTTACTAGTCGAAGTGTTGTATGCAGTGTATCTAAAAAGGTCGAACTAGAGTCGTATTGAAATAGGACTTTATCATTTCGAATTATTGTAGGTTAAAAAAGAGAAAAGCGCCAGTTTTAATCACATAAAATGCAAAACATTATTCTCATTAATTTATATTAGGTTTCCTCAACAGTTATTTTCGTATAATTTCCTTTTCTTATGTGATTCTTGAGTTTATCCCGGCGTATTTGATAATCAAAATATCCATGGGTGTACTGCCGATCTACAGTGTCCAACAGGCACAATATTTCGGCGATCATACATGTCGCCATCATCAGGTGAACTGACTGACTGAGCTCCTGTGAACGTGCCGGCACGGAGATCAGTACGCTATGGCTGCTCGGAGGGAACTGGGTTCGGTCGTTTGCTAAGTACTCTTGCCTTTCTAAAGAGATGTCGTTCCGAGAATGTTGTTCCAAATTTTGCTAAGGTTATGCATCACATCGATTCTGCAGCAGCTAAGAGAATCAAGAAACGAGCCAGCCTCGCATTGGTACGTGAGAGAGTGCAATTCACCCGCCGGAGCCTTGAGTTTATCTCACAGGAATTACTCAAACTACATTTGCAACTGACTAGTAATTTCACTTCTTTTTCCTGGGATTGTATTGATGGTGTCACCTGGGTTGCAGCTGATTCTGCCCATAAGAAGGGAACGGGACGTCAAACAGCTAAGTTCTCACGTCTCCTTGACAAACCATCTCTGCAGGTTCCGTGCAAGACTTATCAATTTGAGTGGCATGGTGTTGAGTGATGATGCGGTCTCGGTTTTGCAGAAAGGTCTCAACTTCGCTCCCACCCCCAAGTTCACTCCGGTCGCAGAAATTGTTAGTGCTGTTGAACAGGTTGCAGCTCGACTTCCGCCTGAATCAGCTGAGGAAATACGCCGTGAAACTTGTCGTGCGTTGACTAAATCCAAGCCGATGAAGTCAAGTATCACCAGTAAAGAGAAGGCGGCCATTCGTGATCTGAGGGAGCGCTCTGAAATTGTTGTCTTACCGGCAGACAAAGGCAATGCTACAGTTGTTGTCTCCCATAAGGACTACACTGATAAGATGCAGAGCCTGCTAAATGACGATTCCTACCGGAAGATCAGCGTTGACCCTACAAAGAAGGTGGAGAACAAGACGAGGTCGCTTCTCAAGGACGCAGATTTACTGGAGGGTGACGCTAAGAAATTGTTACCCCAAGGTCCGGTACCGCCTAGACTATATGGACTCCCGAAGGTTCACAAAGAGGGGGTACCATTACGCTCCATTGTCAGCAACATCAGGGCACCTACATATTTGTTGGCCAAATACCTGACGGGAATATTAAGTCCTTATGTGGGTAAATACCCTCATCACATCCGTAATTCCGTGGATTTTGTTAAACGCCTTGATAGCTTCAGGTTGGATGAGTCAGATATCATGGTGAGTTTTGACGAGGGTACCCCTGCGAGAGTCACTAGAATTGATTAGTCAGAAGTTTGACGAGAAGACCACTGAAGTTTTTAGGCATGTCTTGACTTCTATGTATTTTCTTTTTAATGGAGAATACTACGAACAAACGGAGGGAGTCGCCATGGGTAGCCCACTCTCACCGGTGGTAGCGAATTTGTACATGGAGAACTTCGAGGAGGAAGCCCTGTCGTCATCCGAATGGAAACTTACTTGCTTTTTCCGTTACGTGGACGACACGTTCGTCATCTGGCCACATGGTATGGATAAACTCCTTGACTTCCTTACACATCTAAACTCCATACACCCCAACATCAAATTCACTATGGAGACTGAAACGGAGGGTAAATTACCTTTCCTTGACGTCTTGGTCAAGAGAAGGGCTGACGGCACCCTAGGTCATGGGGTGTATCGGAAGACAACGCACACTGATCTGTATTTGCACGCAGACAGCTGCCACCACCCTTCACAGAGGAATGGGGTACTTAAAACTCTAGTACATGGGGCGCGCACTATCTCTGACGCAGAGAGTCTACCCCAGGAATTGGAACATCTGAGAACTGTATTTCGAAAAAAATGCTCAATCTCCTCAGAGTGGCAGATGCAACGTGCTCTCCGCCCAACCACTACAGCACAACCTGTGGAGATAGATGAAATCACGAGGGAGGAGGTAGGCACTGCGTTTATTCCATATACAGGCGCACTCTCAGGGAAAATCGCCTGCATTTTGAAGAAACACCGGTCGGAACTGTGTTTTGTCCTCCGAATAAAACTCGTGCACTGGTGGGGAGCGCCAAAGATGACCTCGGTTTGAGGAAGGCCGGCGTGTACCAGATTGCGTGTCAATGTGGCAAGTCGTATATTGGTCAGACGATGCGTACCGTCGAGGATCGATGCCGTGAACACCAGAGGCACACTCGACTGATGTATCCGAGCAAGTCGGCGGTCGCTGAACATTGTTTGTCGGAAAATCACGCTATGGAGTATGAACGCACGAGGATTCTGGTACAGACGTTGAGATACTGAGACAGCGTTGTTAGAGAGGCCATCGAAATTCGCACCCATGACGACCTCATAAACCGTGACTGTGGCTATAATCTTAGCAAGGGTTGGGAACCAGATATTGGGTTAATCAAGAGTAAATCGAGCAAACGTATAGTTGTGACGACCACGGCGGACAGAGCCATCACACCGACGTCATCTCAGACGCCGTCGGAATCTGTTCCACCGCGCGATCGTGGCGCGGGGCGCGGACGGCGGAAGGTGCGCGCCGCGGGCGGAGGGTATTTAAATCGGCCGCCGCCGCGACCGAACCCAGTTCCCTCTGAGCAGCCATAGCGTACGGATCTCCGTGCCGGCACGTTCACAGGAGCTCAGTCCGTCAGTTCATCTGATGATGGCGACATGTATGATCGCCGAAATATTGTGCCCGTTGGACACTGCAGACCGGCAATACACCCGTGGATATTTTGATTCTTTTCTTCCGTTTATTCTATGTTTCCCTGTTCCCATCCTCTTCACATACAAAGCTTATAATTCAGAATTATATGGCTTCCTTGTGTGTGTATTTGGAGGCTGTTTTTTAGCTGCTTGTCGCAACTGATACAACAATTTTTGAAAGGACCTTACTTCAAATTTTCACAAAATGAGTTAAGAACGGCACCAGACTCTATACACCTAGATTCATCTTTCTGCATGAAAAGTGCTTCATTGGATACATTGTAAATGTGTTTTTGCAACTTCGTTACATCGACGTCGTTTTCTAAAGGGCTTTGTTCCTAAATAATGTCCTTTCAATGGTGATCATCTTCGCATGACACCAATCGAATACCTAATACATTACGCGTTACGTTTCGCTTTTCGTAGTTCAGCTGTTGTTATTTCTGAACAATGCTGTGATATGTAAAATGTCGCCGTTGTAACACGCTGAAAATACCAAGAAAAGAAAGAAAGCAGAGAGTAATGTTGAAATTACGAACAGAATGTTATTAAAACAGCAAGAGTGAAAGGTTATGAGTTTTCTACCTGTGTAGAAAAACATGTTGGAGAAAGAAAAATTGGTGAACACTGCAGATCAGTACATTGCTTTCATAACTGTATTAAAATATATTACTACTTTTATATCTTATATGAATGTGTGGTGTCTGTTCTTTCGGACATCCGCAGCTGTGATACACATTATGTAAACTGAAGGCTGAGGGGGGAGAAAGGACAGGAAAGGAAGTTATGATATCAGCTACATTGAGACTTTATACGCAGCCAGCGGCGACACGTGAAAATGTGTGCTGGACTGGGACTCGAACCGAGGAGCTCCTGATTGCTGGGCCTAGCAAGGTAACGCCGCTGCCTAGTAAACGGGCCTACGCCTAAAGTGGTGAAGATATTGTTTTAGGGCCAAAGTGGCGTTGACAATCTGACGCCCCTTTTTTGTAGTTTCCATTATAATCGAGGAAGTTAGGGAAAAAAAGTAAGCTGGAGATCCTGGATTCGAGTCCCGGTTTGGCACACATTTTCACTCGTCACCGCTGACTCCATATAAAGCCCCGATGCAGTTGATATCAGTTCCTAACTTTTAGTTTCCTTCCTTCCCCCTCCACCTTCAATTAATATAATAATTATTTTTATTGGTGCATATTGCGTCTGAAAATAGGATGACAAAGTGGCTTCTAGTTACCGTGACAAGTGTTTTGAAAAGCTCACAGAAAATGATTGTATTGACAAGTCCGGTTCGAGTACATTTCTCCATACAAGGGACTTACTGACTGGTGCCTGCCCTCCCTTCTCCCCTTGTTTTTCCTCGTTTACTTACCCCGTGTCAGTTTTCGATACTGATTATGATACGCACTGCATGCAAATCTTGTACTCGGACGTCCCTCTCAGCTTGGCGTCCCAAGTGACCGCTACTAACTGAGATACGCACTGTAAAGAAATCGTATAGCTCTGGCCCCTCGGGTGCCCTTTCCAGCTCGGCGCACCAAGCTGCGGCTTGTGTTGCACGGGGCTTCCAAGAACTTAGCACAAAAAACGAACAGAACGCATTTTTAGTTGGTTTTCTTGTCGCAAAACTAATATGTAGCAAAAGAACGGCCGTGATGGATGAGTCTGCTAGGAAATGCTTACAGATATCTTACTGAGATATTTTTGTTACAGTAAGCACTGATAGACATAAAGTGTGCCATGTATAACTGTGGGAAGCCTAAGAAGATTTCAGCCATTAATGCTGCAGAAGAAGAGTCCACAATATGTGTGGGGAAATGGTAATAAGAAGCTTGCTATGGAACCTGCTCATCTGAAACTCGTTCATGATCACGTAGAGCCATTTCCTGAAGAGTCACGGTACACTTCACGTGAATTTAGATATTTGTACTCCAGGCTCACACTTCATGCTATGTACGACTTGTTTCAAACAAAACACCCCACATCTGGCAGTACTATGCCAAATACTTCACGAAGCTTTTCAATCTGTCATTCGGTCCACCAGTAGTTTACACCTGCATGAAATGCGAAGGACTCGAATTAAAAATGAAATTTCTTATGTTGAACGATACTACTAAAATAATAGCTTTTGCAGACCTTATTGTATATAAATGGCGAACTGATAAGATGCCCAAGAGCATGAAAATTCCTGAGGCAGTATGCAAACATATTGATTGACTTCTTGGTATTTGTTTTGACTTCGTGCAGAACTTGCTACTGCCAAAACTGCCTATACATGATTTGTTTTACCTTCGGCAGCTATGAGTAAATGAAAGTGGACTTCATTTAAAAAATGCTTGTCAATAAAAATCTTTGACACCATTAACATTGTTGCTCAGACTGATTCAGCGTATAAAACGTCAATCCAGAAACATAATTAATTAGTTGTGAATGACAGACACATATTAAACAGAGAAGTAGAGTGCTTAACATTTTGTGGAACACACGAGTTATCACTAAGGGCTCTCAGCGATAAACGGGAATTAGCTAACCGCGAAAATTTCTTAGATTTGTCATCTCTTCTGAGAAATCTTAATAGTGCGTTAGATGACCTATTAAACAGCTGTAGTACTTCCCTCTGTAAATATACGCCATGCATGATATAAATTGAACTTTCAAACTGTATACATAAAGTTTATATTGAAGAACCGTTTTAAGAGTTGCACTTTCGTTTCTGTGCAGGAAGAAGAAACAACAAATATTACGCGAAAAAGTCAGTTTGTCGTTGTACTGCGGTATATTAACAGGAAGAAACCTGTTGAAATATTCTTTTCCTTCGACACAAAAGACAAAAATGACAGTTATGTAAAAACGACTCCTAACAGTTTCGTTGTAAAGTTTATTCACTTTTATCCGGGTTCCACCGACGAAAATGAGCATCAGTCGCCACTGAAAATGATCTGTTTCTTTTAACACGAAAAACAGTATCGCGTGTAAAAGTTTTTCGCCATATATCAGCGACATATCTATTACAGGTGTAGACCTCGTCACGTCGCCTCAGTAGCTAAAGGACAAACCCATTAGGTTCTCTAACGGGGGATGAGGGAAGAGCGGTGTCGGGGAGGGAGACAGTGATAGAGAGTAATCAGCAATTGGATGGCACGCAGGTGGCGGGGGCAGCGATTTGAGGTCAGAGGCGGCATCTTCCATGTCCGCTATTAGCCCGGTGGCTCAGCGCGCGGCAGCCGGTTCATGGCGTCTCTGTGGCGTGCTTCGCTCAGCAGCTACCACACACCGCAGCCAGCTCATTTTCTTCATTCAAAGCCGCCTCCACAGTGAAGTCAGCATAGGAAGATTATTTCAGTTACGCATGTAATTAATTCCTAAGAGGATTGAACACGGGGAGAAAGCAATCTTTGAGAAAAAAAAGGTCACTGGCAGGGCCGTATGAATGATCTATAGAAGCATAGGCTGAACCTTTGGTACCTGAACTACTAAGTGAAACTCTGGAGATAACATTCCAAAGTGGACAAATCCACTGAGCAACTAATTAGTTACTATAGTAGAGGCTTGAAACATATAAAAACGTTCACTATTGCGTAAGTGTGTTGTGACGATAAAGCGAAAATATCCCTATTCTATTCAAAGTTAAGTTACTCTGAATAAAAGGACTATACTTCTTACCAAATCTGAAGAAAAAGTGGTCTACTAAAATTTATGCTGTAATTGCTACGACTCGCTTAACCTATACAGGACAATGCAAATCACTGCAAGATAAAGTAACACTGATACAAGCCTACGGTTTGTCATCCGTTCAAAAGAATTAAAAGACCTGTTCTGATAAGTGCGTTAATTAATATTGCACTGGTAATGGTAATTCAACAGCGAAATGTTGCATGCCGAGCCACAAGGTCAATTCAGTCGAATCAGAGTCACAATAAATAGCTTAGAAGATATAAAAAGAATGTATGAGATTAATTGTTAGTAAACAAATTAAATCAAATTACTTGAATGTCGCTGATTGCCACTTTCCAAATTTAAGGCCGAATGTATTCAGGTAAAACTTAAATTATTGAACCACTTTAATAAGTAAGGAAGTTACTTTTAAATTTCTGTTGCATATACATTGTGGTCACAAATAGTCTGAAAAGCTTGTAAACATGTTGACGGGTAGTCTGCACTGAGAAATAATTGTTAAAAAAATTGATAGATCGTGCCATTTCGAAGTTAATTAGCATTGAAGTTAACCAATTAGGTCGTTGCGCATGCAAATGGAAGTGGCCCGCCAGAGACGGTGTGGCCAAAAGTGTTTTGCGTTTGGTTTCCTAAACTTGAACAAGAGAGTGATACAAAAAGTGGACATGGGGCGATAGGATCGAACTCAAGCCAAAGGTTGAGCAGTTTCATGCACTATCATCTACGCTATGAGAACAACTGACACTAATTGTACCTGGTGGGCCACTTGAACTTGTGTGTGCAAGTGGATCATCAAGATACTATATTACAGGACATCACTGCAAATAATGATGTGACAAGGGGTTTGTGGGTTTATTCAGCTGCTACTAGTTCAGAAGGTGAGTACGCAATTATGGATACATGTATATACATTTTTTTTTAATTACACGTGATACATAGTATTTTTTCTCCTCTTTTCTGTGCAGGTGATATGGAGGAGACTCTATGGGGAGATGGGCTTGCAACTACAGTTACTACTTCACAACCTGACCCGACTATGATGTATTCATCATCCCAGCTCAGTTAATCGACAATCTGTTCGCTGAACCCACCACCGCCACCAGGCCCATCGTTATCATCATCAGTGTGGTACAGGGTGATGACAAGAGCTTGTTTGCTGATGCAGCTGTGCTCTGGACTGCCTCAAAATTGTTGTCATAGATCTACATGGCACTGGACATCATTCTGGACCTAGCAGCAACTGTACCCCGGCCCACTCTGTTACACCAAGTAAGTCCTGCAGCTGTATTGGACAACTCTGTGGTTGCTGGCTCTTTTGGCAACACGATCCAGAGGCTCACATTGATAATGCAAGCTACCAAGATCTTGCCCCTTTTCTCAATGCCTGCCAAGGTCTTTTGGAAAGAATGTTCGCCGAAACTGTCAACAACCGACGGTATCCTGCCATTAAATGTAACTTACTCAATACTGTGAACTCATGCACTATAGCGAAAGAGGGCAATGATGTTGGCGAGGAGTGGAGCATTATTAAAATCTGGGGGAGACGTGGTTTGATATTGCAGGGCTGTTCAATTGCAGAGTGGTTTGGAACTTTTGTCAAGAGTGTCATGTGCTGTCATTTTCTGACATGCAGGAAAGACGGACAAGTAAGGCACTCAGCTGTTTACTCTACCTCGATATATACTCACATGTCTATGATCTACTTAATGTGGGGGGGGGGGGGGGAGGGGCGGACCAGTTTCATCCACCTTCTGAAGGATATCGTTGCTAAAATAGCTGGCAATAGAAATTATATTGATCATCCTGACTATACAAGTAAATACAAAACATCTTATGTCCATGGCTATTAGAATTGCAAAGTCATCTCATTCCTCATAAAACTCTAGGGCCTACCAAAATTCCAGGTTTAGAGCCCTGATTATTTGATTCATGTATACACCCGGATGTTGATAAGCCACAAGACAAATGTGAGCACATTGTGCATAATAAAGAATTCAATCATAAAGTAGGTGGACCCCTCCAATTTTCCAAATTAGCCGGTCAGCAGTCCAAACATGTAAATTTTCTGCTCTTCTTTGAGGGCGACAAGCATCACTATATGTGGATGAAAAGCATGTCCCACCTAGGTTTCCAAATGTGGAAATGCCTACCGAGGATAAAAAATTGCTCCTGTGGCTTGTTGTGAAGATTATCCCTTTTCCTTCCATACTGCCTTCAGAGAACGACACATACTGTATGTTGCGTTATATCAAGCTGTATGATCATATGACTTCGGTTGCAACAAATTCGAATCACACATTAGGAATTACCCTGCTAGATGGTTGCTCGCTGAGCTCAAAATACTTGTGTGGGAAGTTGATCGCATTTCTGATGACAATTTTCCCGTGACCAACTTGGTGAAGAATGATCCCTTGTTCGAGCAGGCAGCTGAGTGTCATTTTATGGGCTGCTGTTGGACAAAGACACGGATAACCCATATCGAAACCATTTTCATCTAACAGGGAAGTTCCACAGCAAGATCACAATGCATGCAACTTGAAATACAATTTGAGCAGGTATGATGCCCTCTTTCTCGTTCACCACTTCTGAAGGATGCTATGGTCAGTGTCATCTATGACACCATTGAAAACTAAATTTATGTTTCCAATAGTCGCACTAAGAATATCGTTCTGATTCCTGGATTCACTTAGCTTTATGCATGAATCTCTTCAGAACTTACTAAGATGATGTGTCAGGAGGATGTTCATATCACCAGAGCCACATATCCTGATGACATAAAATTTCAGCTTGTGACAAAGGAAGGAGGAGGAAGAGATTAGCGTTTAACGTCCCGTCGACAACGAGGTCATTAGAGACGGAGCACAAGCTCGGATTAGGGAAGGATGGGGAAGGAAATCGGCCGTGCCCTCTCGAAGGAACCATCCCGGAATTTGCCTGAAGTGATCTAGGGAAATCACGGAGAACCTAAATCAGGATGGCCGGACGCAGGATTGAACCGTCGTCCTCCCGAATGCGAGTCCAGTGTGCTAACCACTGCGCCACCTCGCTCGGTGACAAAGGAAGGGGTCTTTCCATGCGAATACCTGGATGCTATGGAGAGGATTCATGAAACCACACATTGCTTGACATAACCACATTCTCCCATAAACTAACAGGCACTGGCATAATGGATACAGAGTACGAGCACACACTGTGTATGTCTGACAGGTTTTCGGCATCCATGATTTAGGAGAATATGCTAGATTATACGTGAACACAAAGGTACACCTGCTTGCTGACATCTTTGAGAAGTTCCGGAGTGTGTGCCTGGGCATATACTATATTGATTGTGCCTTCTATTACACCTCACCAGAGATGTCATGGGATGCAATATTAAGCAAGATGCATATCTATACTAAATTTTAGACTGACGTTGCCACGCTGGTCTTCTTTGCATGTAGGATTCATGGTGGGCTTTGCCAGTGTATGCTCAGGTATGCTAAGAGGAATAACCCGCAGATGAGTGAGAAGGAGTACAAGACATCTCAGGATTTAAGTTACGTCCTTTACCTGAGCATAAGCAAACTCTATGGGCAAGCCACGCAACAAAGTATACCATTTGGAGAGTTCCAATAGATGTGCAAAGGGAAATCGCTAGGTTGAAGAAAAAATCCATGATGTGGCTGCAGATGTTGGCAAGTGATGTGTTCTAGAGGTAGAGCTGAAATATCCCACCCATTTGGACGACGAGCACAGCGGTTTGCCACTGTGTTCAGAGCACCTAGTCCTGCAAAATGGTTCCACCCCGAAACTGTTGACCACACATGGGAACAATCAGCGATATATTATCCACTACAGAAACCTCCAGCAATGTCTCAGGTTGGGGATGGAACTTGTTAGTATCACCCACAGCATCTCCTTCAAGCAGCATTGCTTAATGAAGGAGTACACTAATTTAAACACCGAGCAGAGGGTTCTCATGATATGTGATTTTGAAAAAGGTGTTAGCAAACAAATGAACAGTTCAGTTTTCGGAAAAACCATGGAGAAGGTTAGAGGATATCACAAAATCGATTTGGTTTGCCAGTGAGATGGACATTGTGATGCAAAAGATTACATCACCAGAACAAATTTCAAATGGGCCACTGTCTTCAATGAAGGACTAGTCGCTGTGGAGATGGCAAAGCTTTCAGTGCAGTTCACGAAGCCTGTCTACACCAGTATGTGTGTTCTGCATCTCTTCAAACTTCACACGCACTGCTTCCACTATGACTTTGCAAACCCAAGATTCACTGATCCCAGTTTACTTTATATGGATACAGACAGTTTCATCCACTTGGTGAAAGGCAGCAATTCGTATGAAGTAGTTAGGTACAATAGAGAAGAAGGTATGCATATGTGGTCGATAATCCTTTTAGAAGAACACCTCAAAACAAGAATATTATCTACCTGATGAAATATGAGGCAAATGGTTCATCCACGATGGGGTACACAACTAAGATGTATGCACATTGTATGGATGTAGGCACCACCCAGAGACTGGCTAAAGTTGTACAGCGTACTGCTACAAAGGCTCTCATGATTGAAGATTACAAGAGGTGCCTCCTCAAGGGCACTGGTGCAGTTCTGCATATGGTGCATCAGGCAATCTTTCGATTGAGAGGGCATGATGTACATACTGCTGTGCAGCTGAATGTAGGGTTGATATGCCATAACGACAAACAGTTCATCTGTGGGGACAGTATTGATACCATACTATAGTCGCAATGTTCAATGAAGTGACTGAGTGTGTGCTTATGTATTTATTTGTAACTAGTTGTTGTGTATGTATGTGACAGTTGGATGAACTTCTTGTCATAGCTGTGTGTGTGTGTTTGTGTTTGTGTGTGTGAGTTTCTTCACTTGCTGCTGTTAGTCACTGTTTCCCACATATGTTGTATACCGAAAAAATTTGAAAGAAATGAGTGATTAAATATAAATATTCAGTACAGTGAAAGAGAAAATGTAAATAATGTATACAGAATAATCAGAAATAAAATTTAAATATTATATGAAAGAGTAACAAGGGCATATAAAAACAAAATGGGAAATGTAGTATTTAAGCTCCTCTTCTCTCTACTAGCTTTAGTATAAATAAATAGTCATAAGTCATCAGAAAAAGAGTATCTTTGCAAATAAAACTAATGTGTAACTATCTAAGAAAAAATGACAGTGTAAATACAACAAAAATTAGGTTTGCAAATTATTGTATACAAGAAAATAGCTTTGTAAAAAACCTACTGTGAGATATATCACCAGAAACAAATAGCTTTGTAAATAAAAAAATTAATATGATGTATCATTGTCATTATTTCCAAACTCTTCCACTATAGAATTATTGTTAATAATAATTCGCGTATAACAGACCTTAACTTCTCCCCATCTACATCAACATGTACGTCTACATCTACATACATACTCTACAAGTTATCATACGGTGCATGACAGAGGGTATGCTGTACCATTACCAGTCATTTCGTTTCCTGTTCCACTCACAGAAAGAGTGATGGAAAACTGACTGTCTGTAAGTCTCTATATGAGACCTGATTTGTCGTATATCATCTTGGTGCTCTTTACGTGAAATGTATGTTGGTGACAGTAGGATCTTTCTGCAGTCAGCTTAAAATGACGGTTCTCTAAATTTTCTCAATAGTGTTCCTGGAAAGGGACGTTGTCTTCCCTCCAGGTATCAGTATCTGAGGTTCCATAGCATCTCCGTCACACTTGCATGTTATTCAGATCTGCTGGTAACAAATCTAGCTGCCCGCCTCTGAATTGCTTCCCTTTAATGTGACCTAGTGTGAATCCCAAACACTCGAGCAGTACTCAAAACACGTCGCACTATATGTGGTCTCCTTTACAGATGAACCACACTTTTCTAAAATTCTCCCAACAAACGGAAGTCGACCATTCGCCTTTCCTTTCACAATCCCCACATATTCGTTTCATGCCATATTGCTTTGCAATGTTATACCCAGATATTTAATCTACTTGACTATGTCATGTGGCACACTGCTAACATTGTATCCGAACATGACATGTTTATTTTTCCTACTCATTTGCATTAACTCAAATTTTTTCTACATTTAGAGCTAGCAGCTATTCATCACACAAACTAAAAATTTTGTCTAAATCGTCTTGTATCATCCTACATCAGTCATCTTCAACATCTTTCTGTAAACTACAGCATCATCAGCAGGCAACCACAGATTGCTGCCCAACCTGTGTGCCAGATCATTTATGAACATAGGAAATAATAGCGGTCCTATCACACTTGCCTTTGTCACTCCTAACGATACCCTTGCCTCTGATGAACACTCGCCATAGAGGAAAACATACTAGGTTCTATTATTCTAGAAGTCCTTGAGCCATTGATTTACCTGGGGACCACCCTATGCCCATACCTTCGTTAACAGTCTGCAGTGGAGAACCGAGTCAAACGCATTTCGGAGATCTGGAAGTAGGGAATCTGCCTGTTGCCCTTCATCCATAGCTTGCAGTAAATCATATGGGAAAAAGGGGAAACTGAGTTTTACATGAGCGATATTTTCTAAAAATCATGCTGATTTGTGAACATAAGCGTTTCGGTCTCTAAGAAATTTACTATATTGAAATTCAAAATATGTTCTAGAATTCTGCAACAAACCAATGTTACATATATTGGTCAGACATTAAATGAAGAGGCCTATACACAGCTGAGCTAGTTATAAAGGATGATGAAGTGGAGGAGGTAACTGGTATTTCATTGATCCGTTGGCTTTCATGCCATTTTATTGTGCTCCCACTGGTTAACAGAGATAGGGAGGAATTGGCCGCCAATTTTATATCATGGGATAACTATCGCACAATTGTCCGAGAGGTGTGGGGATGCCCCTGGGTGACCTTTATCAGTACCCAGTGGTTCCCCAGCAGAAGGAAGTGGGGGCACAGAGGGGTCCAAGTGTGCAACCTGACACTGGATTTTTAACCTGGTACCCCCTTACTTTATCTAAGGTATTTGCTGAAACCAGCACTGCTGTCCTACTGCTTACCAGTTCTGGCATTATCATAAGACATGCTTGTATTGATCTCCTGAACGCAGGCCACTGAGGTCATGCATCTTTTCTTGATGCCTATGATGATGTTTTGGAAAGGGTGGTCACCTGAAGTGATGTACTACCTCATGCTTACCTGGCACAGAACACACACTGCTGTCCTACTAATGGTACGAATAGATGTACTGGAGAATGTATGTGACACTTTTTTATGATTATGGCTGTAGATATACTGTCTGTACTTTTTGTTTTAACAAGACTGATTGCTTGTACAACAGTAGCATCCAACGGTTGTAAACCTATCCTTCCAGCATCGTTTATTCCACCATTGCACTGTTGTAAACTCATTATATAACACACTGCACAGAAAATCGACACTAAATTTCTTGTGCCCAAGACAGCATTTTTGATTCTGGAGGAGTACATTAACCCCAGTTCAATAAATACCTGAGGTCCTGTCAGTGAACTGTGATTGATTTACATTCCAGACCCGTCTCGCTAATATACTGAAGAAAAGCATGAAAGGAAGCTGAATGTGCAATTTCCTGTTATCAACGTTCTAAACAAAGAAGGAACTGTGCATGGTCCAATCACATTAATGTGACAAACCCCAATCTTCGATGTTAACTTGCAATAACATTTCCCAGTCGGTGGGTTTCAGCACTAGCAATGAAGGTGTTAGGGGGATGCGGAAAATAGTACAGTTGTCGTCGTGATGCGCAAACGGAGCGATTTATCTGACATCCAAAAGGGCATGATCATTGGCTTTTGGGCCAAGGGTGGAAGCATTTCCAAACCTGCTAAGTTTGTGAATTGACTGTATGCAACTGTGGTTAAAGTATAGGTACATGGCAAAATGGCACTGTCCAGAACTGGCTGTGTAACCGTTCAGCAAATGATGGCACAGATGAACCAAGGGGCTACCAACAGTGTCTCCCCAAAGACTATTCAGTGAACGTTGCTGCATATGAATCTCTGCAGCACCCATGCCGACTGCTGGTCATTGTCGACTAAGGCTGGGACTTCCACACCAGTACCACAAATGGAAGCCCATCGAGTGGTGACAGATGGCATTTTGAGGTGAATCACGTTTCAAGCTTCATTGGACTGAAAGCAACATCCTGCAACAATCGTTGGAATGGTCCCAGCCAGAGTTGGAAATGCTATGGTTTGGGGAATGTTTTCGTGGAATTCTCTGGGCGATATTGTCATTTCTGAAAGGCACAGTGGATCAACAGAAGTATGCATTTATCCTAGGTGACAGTATCCATATTTACATGCAGTTTGTTTTTCCTCAGGATGATGACATCTATCAGCAGGACAATGCAATACGTCACACAGGTCACAGTGGGTTTGTGCCACTTGAAATGCATGAGGATGAGTTTACCCTACTCCCCTGATTTAAACCCATTTGACAATTTTTGGGCCACCTCGACTGTGCTGTGGATGATGGTAGTATGTCTAAGAGAGTTGTGGCTCAAAGAGCATTTCCAAGTTAAATTTACGAGATGCCAACCAACAATCTAATTTCGCAGTTTCCCCCAAACAAAGATCTCTCATATGCCCATACTGAAGAAACCAAATTCTCATTTTCTCATTTTAAAATTTGTAAATCTGCAAAATTTTATTCTTTATAAATAAGAATCAAAAAGTTTCATTTGACTATACTGAAACAAACCAATTTCTAATATTCTCATATACAAATTTTCAAGTTTAATAAATTTTATTGTTTATAAATCAGAACCAAAAACTTTCTAAGGTACATTTTAATCAACAACTTCTGAAATAAAAAGAATCCAATTTCAGTCTCTATAAATACAATGGAAACAAAACTGGTAAACAAAGTTGAGCTATTTAAGAATTTAGAAAATTGAAGGAAAGGAAAGTATGGATTGAGTTACAAATCTTTAACATTTATTGTAAGGAAAATGGTTACTCAAATGTAAATAGAGAAGATCTGTTTGAATTTATTGATTATTTTGAAAGGAAATAAATAAATAATGAAATAAAGAAGACAGAACTAAAATATAAAACTTTAAAAGAACTTTGATCAAGTGCCAAAACAAAAATGTTTGAAGGATTATTCAAAACTTAATAAAACAAAATTTAATTGAGCTTTTCGTAAATCCTGTTGACAATAGTAACAATGGTATCGAGAAAGAACTGAAAATAAGACTTTAAAAAACTTCATAAAATCTGTAAAGTGAAAAAATAAATAATTATTCTAAATTTAGAAAATTCAGTTAATTGAACTTATGAAAGACACTGAAGATAAAATTAATAATCATAACTATTTGAGTAAACAATCGTTAAGTGAACTTCGTAAAATCTGTAAAATGAAAAAATTAAAATATATTCTAATTGTAATAAGCAATAATCAATCAATCTTGTCAATTGATATGAGAAAAATATTAGTAATGAAAATGATAAGGAGCATTATTTTCAAAAACTTATAGTTGATAAATATCAAAAAATTAAACAAAAAATTATCAGAAAAGTATTATTGGTTTCAGTTTTCTAGATGATGAAGATTTTTTCAAATCAACTAAAGGAATTTATAGAAAATTTCCGTTTTCGTATCAAGAATAATAACTTGTGGAATTAATAATACTGATAATATTGTGGAACTACAAGAATTTTTAATCAAATTAAAGAAGAGGAGTGACCACATTAAAGAATGTTTTAATTCAAAGAACAGAAATTAAAGTTAACATGAAATATTATTGTAACTTTAAAAGACAAGATGAAATACAAGAATTTAATTTGAAAACAACTAATCAAGGATTATAAAAAATATGTTTAGGGTTGATAGAAGAGATGGAGAAGATCCAACAGAGAACAGTGCACTTCGTTACAGGATCATTTAGCAACCGCAAAAGCATTACAGAGATGATAGATAAACTCCAGGCTTTTGTTGAAGTTTCGGGAACACACCTTCACAAGGAGTCAAGCTTTATATTGCTTTCTCCTACATATATCTCACAAAGAGACCATGAGGATAAAATTAGAGAGATTAGAGCCGACACAGAGGTATACCAACAATCTTTCTTTCCACAAACAATACGAGACTGGAATAGGCAGGAGAACCAGTAGAGGTACTCAAGGTACACTCAGCCACACACCGTCAGGAGGCTTGCGGAGTATGGATGTAGATGTAGATATAGATTAGCAAAGATCAACAAATAAACTACAAATTGAAATGGATGAAATGTAAAGGAAAAATCTAGTTGGTCTATATAGATAGTTAAGAATTAAATGTTTATAGCCGCAATCCAATTTTTGGGTCTTCTTATATCGATTTACAAAAAGTAACTGAAGATAAATAGTCTGTAGTTAATGAAAAAGAACGAAGATCAAAAATTGTTTTCTGTGGGCTATAAAATATGCAATATACCATTAAGATAAAAATTCAGAATGAGTTAGTAATAACAATAATATGAGTTTCGACTTGGATTAAATTTTTGAAAAAAGAGAATTAATTTTCCTGATCAGTTAACAGACATTCCAAAACTTAAAAAGAAATCAAATACTTAAATTAATATATACTGGTGATGAAGAAGAAAAAAATATTGTCCATCATTTCTACCATGCACAAAATAACTGTGAAAAACAAGTAAACCTTCTTTTAATTCGAAATGAAATTAATTCACATTATTGTTGGATAAAAAAATCTTTATAGATTAATTAGTACACAAAAAAGCAAACAAATTGAAAAAAATTATTTTTGTGCTAAATGGTTAAGATATTTTGATGAACAAGAAAAATTAGACATTCATGGAAACGATTGCAAAGAACATAATGAAGGAAAAATAGATATGCCTTTTAAAGATGAAAAAATCAAATTTAAAAATTCTAATAATTAATTAGGAGTTCCTTTTGTAATTTATGCAGATTTCGAATGTTTATTAAAATATATTCAAACTTATCAACGAGATCCTGAAAAAATCTTATATTAACAAATATCAAAAACATTTACCAGTTTCATTGTTATTATGTTAAGTATTCTAATGGTGATTATAAAAATCCAGTTACGTATGTGGTTGAAGATCGTTAAAAAGAATAATCAAGACAAGGTATAGAATTTAGGAACGAAATGTTCCAATGAAATTGACTGAAGGAGATGTAATCAATTATAAAATGTCAAAAACTTGTGATATTTGTGAAAAAGAATTTGCTTTAGGTGAAAAGAAAGGAACAGATCAGTGCCATTTAAGAGGAATATATCAAGGAGTTGCAAATCAAGAGTGTAATCTTAATTACAAATATCCTAAATTTATTCCAGTTTACATTTATGATTTAACCAATTACAATGTTCATCTGCTTATTAATGAATTACTGGATGATAGTAAAGTAGTTGTGCCATTACAAATAATGAAAAAATATTTTTCTTTCAGTAAACATATTGAAAATGGATTAATATTGATATTTTTTGATATATTTAAGTTTATGGATTCAAGTATTAGCAAATTATGTCCCAGTCTTGCATGAGAACAATGTAGAGAAACAGAAAGATATTGGAAAGTGAACAATTAGATTTAATAATTAAAACATTTATTTGAATCTTAACAAATAAGATACTTGTGATAAAGATTATCTATTTGCAACAGTATTTTGGTAAAAATTTAATATTAAAAATTTAGATCAATATACAAAATTATATAATAAATCTAATGTGTTAACTTTAACAGGTATTTTAGAGCAGGGCTTAACAACTGGCCTGTTTTGAGCGCGAGTACTCGCGTCTGCTCAGGCACATGCTTGCGAGCAGGTGCAAGGTCGCAGAGTAGGGAGGGAGGGGAGGGAGGGGAGGGAGGGGAGGGAGGGGAGGGAGGGGAAAGGCGTGCGCACGTTTAAACAGGGCCGCAGCGTCCCTATTGAATTCGCGCCGACTGTGTAACGTTTAAGACACTACGGTCAGCTCTAACAGTCATTGCGCTGGTTAAGAATCATGTCAAGTCGCCGTTGTATAACCCCAACCATGCTTTCACAGTTCAACCCCCATTGGGAGGAATTGCATCTGTTCACAGAAAAAGATGGTGTTGCAAAATGTTTAGTATGTCACAAAACGCTGAATTCTTTCAGGAAATTTAATTTGCAGCGACGTTATATGTCATACCACACGAAAGACTATGGAAGTGGAAAATATGATGGACCAGATCGTGCACAGGACGTTATTAAACTTAAAAGGAAGCTACCTGAAGAAGATCTGGATGACAAAGAAAACTCAACTGAGGCAGCTCTCAGAGTGAGTTACAAAATTGCTTTGCTTTTAGCAAAATCCCTGCGCCCCTTCACTGATGGCGATTTAATAAAAGAATGTTTGGTAGTTGCAGCGGAACATATGTGTCTATCTCAAGTTGAACAGTTTCGGATTGTGCCATTATCTAACATGACCATTATGCATCGCATGCAGGACATGGCAGACGACGTCCAGAGCCAGCTTGCAAATATCTGTAAAAAATTCATGGCGTATTCTCTAGCTCTGGACGAAAGTGTTGTTATCACTGGAACAGCACAGCTTGCCATATTTATTAGATGTGTTAATAGAGATCTTCAGGTGAGGGAAGAGCTCCTCGATGTAGTAGCCATGAAGAACGCTACTACCAGAGGTGATATATTAAGTAGTGTTGAAGAAAGTGTTGAAAATATATGATTGTCGTGGAATTCGTTAGTTTCAGTGTCTACAAACGGTGCACTAGCGATGACAGAGAGAATATCAGGTTTCGTTGTGTTGTTGAAGGAGAAAATGCAAAAACTGACCATGCAGAATGCAGGAAAAAATCAGGTTTCGTTGCGCTGTTGAAGGAGAAAATGCAAAAACTGACCATGCTGAATGAAATAAGGGGCGTTCACTGTGTGATCCACCAGGAAAACTTATGTGCAAAGAGTATCAGTCTAAAAATGTGATGGTTGTTGTTGTTCGTACAACCAATTATATAAGGAAGCATGGACTACAACACAGGCAACTTAAAAGCTTTCTTGAGGGTGTAGAAAGCCAGTATGGTAGCCTGCCCTATTACAGCGAGGACCGCTGGCTTAATCGTGGCGAATTATTAAATCGATTTTTTTGCCTATTAGATGAGATAAATGTGTTCACGGAAATAAATAACGTGTGTTCCTGAATTGAAAGAGCCTTCATGGAAATGTGATCTCGCATTCTTAGCAGATTTAACTAGCCATCTGAATGCTTTGAACATTTCACTACAAGGTAAAGATCTGCTAATTACTCATTTCATAGATCGAATACGAACTTTTAAAATGAAATTGACACTTTGTGTGAGTCAGCTGGTAACAGGAAATCTAGCTCATTTTCCTAAATTATCATCCATGAAAGATGTTCACTAAGACTGTGAACGTCATTCACATAGTTTAGTTGCCTTTAAGGAAGAATTTGATCAACACTTTCAAGATCTGACAGCACTAGACAGAGATTTTGATCTGTTCTCCTCTCCATATTCAGCGAACATTGAAAAGATTCGTCCTGAACTGCAACTAGAAATTATTGACCTGCAGCGTGACAGAGAATAGAGACAAATTTTAGAACAAGAAAAACATTTTGTAATTCTACAGACACTTCCCTCAGGATAGATTTCCTTGTTTGCACAAACTTGCGGCTACAATAATATCAATGTTCTGTTCCACGTATGTTTGTGAACAACTGTTCTCTGCAATGAAATGTAACAGGACGCACCTGAGAAACGCATTGTCTGATCGAAATTTAAACTACACGCTGAGCCTACAGTGCACAAGAACAATTACTCCGAACATAAACGCAATTGTAAAGGACAAAAAGTACAAGATAACCGAGAATCCCACACTTCAGTGACACCTTTTATTGTGTAATAGTTCACAAATTAATACGAATGTAGAGGCATACACTAAGCTAATAAAATTATGTGGTACACGTACTTTCTCCTTTATTTCTTTCATTTGTTGCAGTAATAATTCGTGAGTGATATCCCTGAAGGTGGCCACGGATTTACATTGACTGGCGGCAGCTGTTGTGTGCCACACGTGACTCTCCCCACTTTCTGCTCTGGTCCGGTAATGGGGGTAGCGTGCTCCCGCTGCTCCATGCTCGCGCCTTGCTGCTCACCGCTTGCTTCGCGAGCACATATGTTGTGAAGCCCTGTTTTAGAGGTACATGAATTAAATATTATAAACACGATGCATCTTGTTATTTTACAGTACCAGGATTAGCTTGGGATCCTATCTTAAAAATGAGAAAAGTTAAATTCGATTTATTACATGATTATGAAGTGGTTTTATTTCTTGAAAAAGGAATTCGAGGTGGCTTTCCTCGAAGTATTAAAAGGTATGACAAATCAAACTGCAAATAAATGAACAATTATAGAACAAAAACAATAAAGTTATTCTGAATATTTAGATGCAATTAATTCATATTCATATCCTATGACTAAGTGTTTACCATTTAAAAATTTCGGGTGGTTGGTTCCCAAGAGTATTAATGCCGAAAGAATACTTAAAATACCAGATGATATTATGATTATATTTAGAAGTTGATTTAGAGTAGCCAAGCAAATTACATGAATTATAAAAATATTTATCTTTAGCACCACAAAGAGGAAATATATTATTATCAACTTTAAATAATAAAGAAAAATATGTTTGACATTATAGAAAACTTAAACAATATTTAAATATTAGGAGTTAAAAAATCTAATGTAAGAAATGAAAATACTTTTGATGGTTATAAAAATTGTTTAGATGATAAAATAAAGCAATGTAAAAAAATGAAATCAATTACATTATTTGAAAAACAAAGACTATACAGTTGAATGTAATAAAATTGATAAGTACTGATGAAAATAAACGAGTTGCATTTCATGACAGAAGTAATACATTACCATATGCCATTATAAATTAAATCCAGTTAAAAAAAGAAGTTTATAAAAATTATTTCTAATGGAATTTAACAGTAGCAAATAAGATTAAATAAAAATCAAAAACTGATTAATTTTTAATATTTTTTCCTGCTATGGAAATATTTGATGTGTTGATAAATAAAATTTGCAAACAAATTTTCTACAAAATCATTGAACTTTGCATCTTTTGAATGTTCACAGTTATGAATATATGTAGAAGAACTTTTATGTCCTTTCCACATTTTTCAGAAATAAATGTTTTAATGTGGCGATTATGAAGAAGTCCTCTGTGTCTCTTTCTTTGATGATCTTTGTAACCTGATTTTGAAGGCAAATAATGTCTAGTTATTTTAAATTCTTTATGGATTTTTTTCTGAATTGTAGAGTGGACAAATAATTTTCTTTTTGATTTCTATTTATGTCAGAAAAATTTTATTGGATTTAAACAATAAAAATATAATAAATTTTAATATATAAATGGAGTCGCTTGTGGATCTAAGAACTAATAACCTTATTTATAATAACAAAATGTTTTAATAATTATTGATGAAAATAATAATCTAAGGTTTAAAGTAAAAGATGTTATAATGTTATAGATTATAAACTTACAAAGCAATTAGCGATGATGTCGATGTTGAATACAAAATAAAATGTGAAGGTATTTTAGGACCTAATTCTTAGACAGGTTTTATGCTCAATGAAGAAAGAAATATTTTTCAATGAATCAGGACTCTATTCTTTAATTTTAAAATCTAAAAAAGAAAAAGTATAACACTTTAAAAATAGGTTATTCATGTTGTTTTAACATGTATTGGAAAATCTGGTGAATATAAAATGGAAGAGAAATTAACTCATTGGGAAAGTTGAAATAAAATCATAGTTGAAAGAATAGAATGTTTCAGAGAAGTAATTCATGATGCAGTTGGAATAATAAATGAAAGAAATGAAGAAATAATTACGGTTATAACCACATGTTGTTCCTCAATTAAAGGATTAAAATTGAAGACCTGCTTTCGTTATTTTAAGATTATATGATTATGATTCTAATTATGGTTATTATGTTATTCAAACACAATTAAAACTGTACAAAATCAAATCGATATTATGGGAAATAGACATCATACTGTTAAGAATGTTTAAGCATTAATTGTATACCAATTCAGTAGATTTATACTAGCTAGTGGAAGAAAATTTAAAAATTACTTACCATCAAAATTATTTCAATGTTTTACGCAGATATTCACGAGAAGTTACAAGTAATCTACCAAACGTTTCTTAGATTATAAACCTTAATTTCCAAGTACTTTTTTGATAATTAAATTTCAAATAAAATCCGTAAGTAGTGTGTGTTCTTCTAATTAACAAAATTTACTAAATCCGTCGTTTAATCCCATCAACTCAAATTTAAAATCTTCATATGATTTTGACATTAAATTGTTTTTATTAATGTTGATTTGAATATCAAAAGAAGCTCTATCTTCTTTATGAAAAAATAAGCATAACGAATTATTTATGCAGTACCAAATACATCATATTGACCAGCTCCATATATATATATATAATTTTTATCTACGGTTTGTTTGTTTGGTTACCCAACCATCGTGTGAATTATCGAAACCAAACCATATAACATAAATTTTATTACCATTCTTTTTCAAAACTTTGTTAACAAGGTAACCTTCTGGAAATTCTTTTTCAATAATACTTGTTCATATAATTTTCTTATTGATTCACTATTTAAATCTTTGAGTTTAGATGTGATTGAATCAGAATGAAGAACATCTGCAATTTTAAAAGATTCTATTGACCAATTTGCTGTATATCTATTTCAAAAAGTCCTTTAAATTTACTTAGTCTAACGTTATCACCAATTTAATATTTTGGGTCGGTATCTAACAAGTTTGCTACTTGAACAGTTTTCAGTCACATTTTTTCAGATTCATTATTTACATATTTTGGAGCCATTTTTATAGTTAAAAGATTTATGTTATTATATTCATCAACTAATTTTGAGACCAAGTCAACCCTTGAAGATCAAATTTATTCCACATCTGTTACATCAATTTTCCATTAAATCGTTCAATGAGAGTTGCTTTGAATTCACAAAAAACTGAATAATGATTAAAATTAATTTTTCATTAATTCTTGAAATGTGTCACCATTATCTGTTTGCAATTTTTGATTTTTGTGACTAAAATATTTTTCGAATGCTTCAACTATATTTTCACCTGTTTTATTTTTAACTGGAATTGCCTGAGGAAATTTTGAAAAATATTTGTGTCAATTAACAAATATTCATGTCTTTTATTTATTTTGGAAATTCCATAAAGCTTTCCAGAATGATTTTCGACAAAATCGTACTGCCAGAAATGGTGAATTTTTAGAAGACATGAAATTTTTTCTTATAAAATTGTTTCTAATTGATTTATGCAATTCATTAATAATTAGTTCATGAATTTTTGAATGGGACATCGTCTAGATGACCTCTGTACCTACAAAATTTTGTTAATGAATTTACTCTTTTTCGTTTTACAAATTGAACAAATATCTTCAATTCTTTGTTTTACATTTGTAGCTATTAATTTATAAGGATGAAGTGTTTCAGCAAACTTTTTGCAGTTCAAACATTAAATGTGATTATCATTCATCATTTATATATAATAAAAAAATTTCAATAATTAAGTTATTATGTGAAATACAATTATCTTTACATCAACTGGAAGAGTTTTAACAGAATATTTTAATGTTATAGTTAGAAAACTTGATTTGCAAACTATTTTGATTGATTGGATTCCAGGAGTAGTTATGTTAAGTTTGTCAACAATACTCATCGAAAACTGGAAATTGATAAATGTTAAATCTCTGTTTATGATTTGACCAAAAACGAGCACTTTTTATGAATAAAATCATATTCATTGAAATTGTGCCTTTTTGCTCACATCCAGTCATAAAAGTAAATTCAATAATTTGTTTTTCATATAAATATCTCATGAAACTTTCCCAACATCTTTCTTGGAATAGTAATTTTTAATGCTTCAAATGGATCTGAGCACTATGGGACTTAACATTTGTGGTCATCAGTCCCCTAGAACTTAGAACTACTTAAACATAACTAACCTAAGGACATCACACACATCCATGCCTGAGGCAGGAATCAAACCTGCGACCGCAGCGGTCGTGCGGTTCCGAACTGAAGCGCTTAGAACTGCTCGGCCACCGCAGCTGGCATAATTTTTAATTATAGTTATCACATTTACTTATTGTTGTTTAGGTTCAAAAGTCTTCTCTCCAAACATCTACTAACTGCATCCAAATCATCAAGTTAATTTTAGCGACTCTTCTATTTTTTAACATCAATATCATATTTAGCTACTTTAAAAACTTTATTTCTGAATTTATGAAATACATTATTTACTTTTGAATAGCTAAAGATTGAAAATCATTGAATTATGTTTATAATGACTCTAATAAAGTTTTTAATTTTGCATTAATTATTCGTGTTATTGATGATTGAAAATCTTTACTCGTGATTGAAAATCTCCAAATTTTGAAATTAATTCATTATTAATTTTTGAATCTAATAATTGAAAATCTATTATTTTTCCTCATTCTTTATTGAGTATTTTTTCTAAGAGTCTGCAATTATTAAATCACAAATATCATAAATCATTTTGAATAATTTTAAAAACAAATAAACACAAATTTTTGCAAATTAATTCATCTATGTTTTGATTGTCTCAATTGTAGTAAAGAATATTTTTCCCTTAATAGTTAATTAATTGTTTTTTGAATATTTTGGCAATATTAATAAAAACAAATTTTATATCGAAATTTTTATAATAACAAGTCCAGTAAATTCTGGCATGATCAGAAGTATTGAAATTTACTATTACACATTCCAAATACTTTGGTATATTAGGTAACTGATCAATCATAAAAATGCTGTGAAAATGATTAAATTTTTATTAGCGTAACTAATTTGTCTATGTCAAAATTAGGTAAAGGATTATTAAATTTTTCGATTATTGCTTTGATTTTTTAATCCTTTTACTTTTTTCCATTTTTATATTATGTCTTCTATATTCTTCTAATTCTTTATCATCTTTTCTCTTATTTGTAAATGCTTTTGCAATTGCTGTATTTCCTCCAGCAAGTGAACCAATTGTTGCTGAATGAGGTAATGTAGATAGTATAATGTTAAAATACACCTGCATGTCTTGTTTCTTTTTTTGTTAAATATTCAAAAATCTTTTTCACAGCTGGAATACTTTATGAAACAAGTAAGTTTCTACCAGACTTTTTTCTCTTTCCTTCTTCTCTGAATATCAGTTAAAAATATTTCAGTAAGATTTAACTGTTCATTATTCACTTTAACTTTAATTGGTTTTTAATTAGTTTTGTCATTAGGTAAGAAAGTATAATAATTGAAAAGTTATAAATTATATACATTAGCAAATAATAAACAGTTTTTATAAACCCCATCCATTTTCATAAAGCAGCAAGCTTAACCCAGCTTCAACTGGTGTAACATCCAAATCCATTTCCAATTATCTTTTTCCATAAATAATTCTTCTAATTGCATTTGCAGCTATTTTTTCTCCTAATGAAGCACCAATTGCATGCATTCTTTATTTTGCAGCTAATTGAATTTTTTTGTCACAGGAGTACTCTAACAGGGGACAGACAAGCTTAGTGTAGGCATTCTCTTTGGTACACCTGTTTGCATCTGTTGAGTGTTCTGACAATAATACTCAGTCTTTGGTTCCCCTTCTCTACAACATTATATACATGATCATTCCAATTTGAGTTGTTCATAATTGTAATTGCTAGGTATGTAGTTGAACTGACAAGCTTTAGATTTGTGTGCTTTAGCATCTAATCAAAGTTTAACGGATTCCTTTTAGTATTCCTGAGGATGACCTCACACTTTTGCTATGCAGGATCACTTGTCGCACCATACAGATATCGTGTCTAAGTCATTTTACAGCTGTTTTTGATCTTCTAAGGATTTTACTAGACCGTTAATGACAGCATCATCTGCAGATAACCTAAGAGGGCTGCTCAGATTGTCTCCCAAATCGTGTATTTCATTGGGAAAAGGAGAGTGCTTAGAGCACTTCCTGGAAGAAAGCTAGATATCGCTAGTGTTTTATTCGATGACTTCCGGTCGATTACTACGAACTGTGACCTTTCCGGCAGGAAATCTTGAATCCAGTTCCACAACAGACGATATTCCATTGGTACGCAATTTAATTAGAAGTCTGTTGTGAGGAGTGATACCAAAAGTCTTCTGGAAATGTGAAAATATGGAATCAGTTTGAGATCCCTGTCGACAGCAGTCATTACTTCGTGCGAATAAAGAGAACGATATTTTCTGAATTAGTGCTTACAGTGTATCAAGAGACAATTTTCTTCGAGGTAATTCATAATTTTCGAACACAATATATGTATGTTTCAAAATCCTACTGCAGATCGACGTCTGTGACTATAATTCACCGGATTATTCTTATTTCCTTTCTTGTGTATTGGCATGACTTTTGTAACTTTCCAGTCTTTCGGTACAGATCTTTGTTGAGCGAGTTATGGTGTATGAGTGGTAAGAGTGGAGTTATTGTGTCAGCATCCTCTGAAAGAAACCTAATTGGCATTCAGTTTGGACCGGAAGACTTGCCTTTATTAAGTGATTAAGAGATTTAAGCTGCTTCGCTATAACCAAACATGTTTCTCCCTATTCATGCTGGACATCAACAATGTTCTATAATACAAAAAAATAATTTAATTACAATTATTTCGTTTAAAGTACTGCAGTGATTCTTGGAAGCTCATTTAAACTGCCTGTTTGCAAACATATGACTGTGATTTATCATTTACTCTCATTTTTCATTTTTTTCACGTATCCACGTGATCTAACAGCAGCTTATGACACAGTTAATCATAGAAGACTTCTCGTGAAGTTGTACAATGCCACTAAAAACTACCAGCTAACCTGTTTCATAAGGAATCTCCTTGAAAATAGAAGATTTTTTTGTTGAATTCCAGGGCAAGAGAAGCAGATGGAGATCACAGAAAAACGGACTACCCCAGGGGAGTGTGATTGCCCTAGATTTGTTTATCATCTACACAAATGACCAACCACTACCTGAAGGAACACAGAGCTTCATCTATGCAGATGATTGTGCTATAACCGCCCACGACCGCTGCTTTGAAACGGTTGAAGAGAATCTGTCCGAAGCAATGGGCGAACTGTCAGCTTACTACAGGGAAAACCAGTTGAGACCAAATCCTGGAAAAACGCAGACTTTCGCTTTCCACCTTAAAAACCGGCAGGCAGCTAGAGCCTTCAAAATCATTTGGGAAGAAACATCACTAGAACACTGTACGTATCCCAAATACCTAGGGGTCACCCTTGACCGTGCATTCACATATAAGAGGCACTGCCTAAATACCAAGCAAAAAGTCGCAGCCAGGAACAATATCATCAGAAAGCTAATAGGCACAGCGTGTGGAGCACACGCCAACACTGTGAGAACCTCTTCCCTTGCGTTGTGTTACTCTGCAGGAGAATACACAAGCCCAGTGTGGTTCAATTCTAGCCACGCCAAACAGTAGATGTCGCTCTTAATGATACTTGTCGCATCATCACTGGGTGCCAAAAGCCTACTCCTCTGGGTAAACTATACAGCCTCGCGGGAATTGCATCCCCCGACATCCGCCGAGAGGTAGCAGCAAAAAGTGAGAAGAAAAAATCAGAAACTTCTGAAGCTCACCCCCTATATGGCTATCAACCAGTAAACCCACGACTAAAATCCAGAAAGAGCTTCCTCAGATCTACCCGAGGCTCTAGTTGGGGCACCACAGCAATGCCGAATCGAACTATGGCTTGCAAGGCTTACCAGTACTGTGGGATGGATTACACCAAGCGAAAGACTACCACCCGGCTACACAGAGAATTGGAGTACATGGAGATCCCTCAACAGACTACACTCGGGTGTCACGATATGTAAGAGCAATTTGACTAAATGGGGTTTCCTAGACTAGCCGCCACTCTGTGAGTGTGGAGCAACGCAGACGACCTTCCACCTGCTCCAGTGTACGCAATGTCCACCAACACGCACAATGGAAGACCTGCTAAATGCAACGCAAAATGCAATAGAGGTCGAAAACTTTTGGGCGGAAATAGTGTAAATAATTGTCTTGTAAATATATATACACAGGACATGTAAATATTGTACATTGTTTTATACATCGTAAATGCTTCTGACACGAATAAATAAAAATAAATGTATTCACGTGTCGTTCTGTAAGCACAGGTACATCGATATATGAACAGGAAATGGAAATGAAAGTATGTGGTAAATCACAACCATATATTTGCAAACAGTCAGGTAATTTAAATGAGCTGCCATGGATCACTGCAGATCTCCTAACAAAACATGTTTTTTAAAATTATTTTCTTTACATTATAGACCATTGTTGGCGCCTAGAATGAACAGAAAGAACATATTTGGTTAGACAAAAATAAAACATTAATTTACAAAAGACTTTTCATACTTACACTATGAACATAATTGAAGTAGCAACTGAGAACTGATGGCTGCAAATATGAACAGTAATAAGACAGATGCTTGCACACACTGAAACCTCATAGCCACTAGAGCTTTCCTTTTGCGTTAAGATAAGAGGAATTTTGAATTTAGATACGGAGGAAGGCGAACATGAACAAGTGACTATGGAACATTTAGTCTGAATCACAGATGGGAATATAGGATAAGTGCTGTAACGTGATTGGTGCAACGTACAATGAAACCTTTATCGATTTTCAATACTCCAGTACTACAATCAGTTCCCAACTGCTGAGCACCTATGAAACAGAAAAACTGTTTAAATTTCGGCTGCAGTGTCCTTAATTATCCCTCTACAACAGGGCCACAAGAAATAAAGCGTTCCAGCGATGGTAACGGCAATGAGTTCATGGAACAGTGCTAACCAACCACAGAAATGAAGACTCGTAGAAATATCATACGTAACTGCGCTGTAAACTGAGCTGCAATGAGATTATAGCGCTTTTATCGTCGCTTTTAAAGCATGCGCTTCGCTCGCTCGGGACACTACCCAGGTGAGCTGCCAAACTGATATTCCAACTGTCTACTGCAACGTGAATCTCTTTTGCAGCTCGGAATTTACACACGGCGTAAGTAATGTGATAATGCCTGCATAAATGTTAAATACTGTCTGATCTTCCCTCGCCTTCGCCTGAACAATTTTTGAGGTACGTGATACTCCTTTAAAACAATGATATTCCAATACGAGGGCTCAGGCTCAAATATTGGACAAACATTGGAGACCTATTTTTTCGCGAGTCTTCTCGGTGATTTCCTGCCAAGACTGAAATTGCTGTCAAAATTTATATAATTCTCTACCTCTAAGATTGTGGACGATGAAGAAACACCAAGATAAAGTAAAAGGAGAAAACTAAAGTATCGGGTTGTTATTTTAAAAAATAACATCAATAGGTCGCTTCTTCACGTTCTCTTTGAGTTAGTTAATGTAATGGGGAATGCCCCATTTGTGCCTCAGTTTCTGTGGAAGGTAACAGTAATATATTTCAACTATTTATGTGGATCAATGATTCAGAAAAGTTTGCAAATATTGAGATGCAATTTTTTTACATATCGATAGTATCAGAATTTACTGTCGGTTTCGAGCAGAAACGTACTTCGTGGAGAACAATGTAACAGATGAGAACTGATGATTTGACATAAAACTTAGTAAATAAGTTTTATTTAAACCAGATTTGTCAACTCAGTTTACAATGAACTCATTGCATTTGCTCCAGCATGTGACTCAGTTAATAACTGGGGGCTGTAAATACGGACGAAATAAACGAACGGATCTCGTCGTCTTCATTGGGAATGATATTTCGTCGCTTTTGCCCTTAAGAGCGCTTTTCTAAATTGAAGTAAATAAATAAATTTGCCCCTGATGATGTTAATCAGCAAGACAAATGGTGACTAAGCTGCACTAGGTGCAAATTACGTTAAATAACGAGCCGAAACAACGATATTTAATTTTTCACTAACTGAAGTTTATTTTCTTTAAATGATCACACGTTAATTCGAAGTTTGGTGAAATCAACTGCAGGATTAAGTGATTAGTAAGTGACTCGAGCCCCCAGTATGGCGGCTAGTGAAGTTGCTATATAAAATCAAATAAATCAAAAACAACTGGAAGGGCTGTGTTCACCGCTAAACGTTAATTGAAGTCAAGTCAGATATGAAATCGCACCTAATCAGTGTCTAATAGACACACGATATTGTAACGTAAATGTCGATTAGTAGGCGAAGTATTGTAAGTCCGCCATAAACAAACTGAGTCAAGGATCAACGTCAATGTACGGAATGAGAGTCCCAAAACCTCTTCATACGGAAATATTACGTTCTGCTGATCTGCTATTGGAAAATGTACGTCATTTAATTTGTTCCATAGTTTAACCAGCCCAATTTACATCTTTTGATACATAAATAAACTTGAAATTCCGATTACGCAATTAGCTGCGCACAAAAAAATCTAGTCCAAATCGATATCTTACATTTAACTCCCCACGTTGCAGTTCACCTAATATTTAAGTTTAAGCAACTACAAAACTTCGTGGAAGTGTTTGAAAACAGTTCACACTTTTCGTGCTGTCAAATAATACGACAATTATAGATATGGCACCACCTTATTATAGGATTTTTACTCCTCTTTCCAATCTGTTGTTCAGAATTAAGAAAAATAGTTCATGAGTTATGAGAGAATGTATGCTAACTTTCTAAAATATTAGAAAATATAGCACAAACCGCAGATAGTAAAAAGTATAAGACTTTGGAATTAAGGGTTAGATATTGTGCGTAACAACGTCCGCCGTTGCATGCTGCCTTGCTGGATGTGTAGTTGTCTTGTATGTGAGTTGATATCAATTTGCAATAAAAATCTATTTGAAATGCACCTCAGAGCTTAATTAATTCTGCTGCAGGACATGTGAATATATCAACAACTCGCCGAGAGCTATAATGTGAATACTTGATCTCCTTTGTAAATCCATATTTATTATAAAAATGGATGCACTAATATGCTGTATGAATGTATTTATGTATGTTCCACATTTCCTCTTAAGCCACTCGACCGATTTCAACTAAACTTGGTACACGTACCACTTATGTCTGGAGATAATCGCTGTGAGGGTAAGAACCACCTGCCTATGAAAAGGGTGTAGGCTGTGGTGAAAAAGCAGTGTTGTCCACTGTACGAATATCCATACTTCATTCATCCGATACTTGAGAATGAGAGCACCTAGTGACCTGCAACAAATTTTGTACATAATTTGAAACCTTTACGAAGCTTTTTCTCGCTGACAACCCCCACACAATGATGAAAGGGAAAAGTCTATCGCGTGCTACATTTCCGCTCTTCAGGCAGTTAAACTGGTGCATGAAGCATGACGTTTTAATGTATTACCTCTTTACTACTAGCTGTATTCGCGACACATTTTTCAGACAATATTCCCGTGTATCAGTGAATGTATCACCAAAACGACCTCATTGTACGACATATACAGTAGTTAAAGAGGTATGACGTTATAAACACAGAGAACTGCTGCATCATGCATGATGTTTAAATTTTTACTTTTTTGCTAATAACTCTGTTCTCATGGCACTTCACAGACAGGCAGCGTCTACATTTGCCGCTGAATGTATTTACAAAAATATGTCATTGTACGACATACAGTTCAGGAGATATGACATCAAATACTAAACTGTGTGAAAAACTGTCACATCGCGCATGACATTTCAATTCGTTATTTATTTACTAAATCTATTCGCCAGACATGTATCAGACAGTATCCACATATGACGCTGAATGTACGTACAAAATTATATCATTGTACGCCGCATAGCTCAGGAGATATGACCTCATAAGCACTAAGGCGTAAGAAACAACCTCATCATAGATGACGTTTTAATTTAGTACTTCTTTGCTGCCATGTCTATTTACAACACATTTCCCGGACAGTAGGTACATAACCACTGGATGTACGTGCAAAATTTTGTCATTGTACAGCACAGACTTCATAAACAAAAAAATGGTTCAAATGGCTCTGAGCTCTATGGGACTTAACATCTATGGTCATCAGTCCCCTAGCACTTAGAACTACTTAAACCTAACTAACCTAAGGACATCACACAACACCCAGTCAACACGAGGCAGAGAAAATCCCTGACCCCGCCGGGAATCGAACCCGGGAACCCGGGCGTGGTCATAAACATTAAGGTGCTTGAAAAGCAAACTTTAGGTGAAATTCGCTAGACATACAGGTGAAATATCTGTACAAATATGCATGCAATACGATAAATATTGATGAGATATATTTTACATGTGCGTATGTAAGCAAAGCCAAGGATAAAATGCTCGTGCTAAATCCCTGGAAAGATTTCAGTCGAGTTTGGTACACACATTAGTTACGATCTGGAAAGTAATAGTGGCGATGAGAACCATCAACTTCCTGTTGCTGTGGGGTGGGGTGGGGGGTGTAGCATGGAGAAAGCAAGGGGAGGAGGAGGCGGACACAGTTATGGGAGGAAGAGATGAACAGAGAGGGGGGGGGGGAGGATAAACGAACAGAAAGATCAGAGGCGAGAAGATGAGTAGGGAAAGGAAAGAGGAGAAAATAGACAGCGACAGGGGAAAGAGGAGATAGGCACCAAAAGGGGGGAGGAGGAAATGAACAGAAAGACGAGATGAGAAAATGGTCAGAGAAAGGGAAGAGGAGGAGCTGGACAGAAAGAGGGGAGAGGACGGGACGGACAGAGAAAGGTAATAGTAGGAGACGGAGGGAGGAGGAATGAACCATGGGAGGGGTGGACGAGAAGATGGACAGGGAGAGGGGGAGGAGAAGATGAGCAGAGGGAGGAGGGATGAGGGATGAGCAGATGAACAGAGAGAGGGGAAAGAACAGATAGTCAAAGAGAAAAGGGTAGGAGGAGATGAATGGAGAGTATGGGCTGGACGGGGTGGGCAGAGATAGGAGGAAGAAAACGGACTAGTAGAAGACTGGATTGAATACGTGGTTATAAAATACTTCTTAGTACTGTACACACAATCTGATTATAATTAATATTTGCGCAGCGGCAGAATCGTCATGTTTCTCTCTTTAATATGACGTAGTTTTTTTCGTTGTACGTATTGTGGTTTGCTGTGCATGAGAGCAAACTCGAACAATATACGAGATGTAGACGCCACTGTACGCTCCAGCGGCGGAACTGGCGTCACGTCTCCCTGTTTGAATTTTTTGACAGTTCCACATGGCTCGGCTGAACCGCCGAGCGATGCTTGGGACGATGCACCTTAGGAGCTTTCACTACCCAGTAGCCGACATGCACCCACGACCTAGCTTGGACATGAGGTAATCGCGCCCGAAGACCACGTCGCGAAGCGAGTGCAACTCAAGTGCCCCTAGCGACCAAATCCAAACCTTTTGCTTAAATAATAGTCTATCGTGGCACTGCGAATCTGTATTTTCTATTCTCTTAGAAAAATAAAATATTTTCAGTTCTGAAAATATCCGTATAAACCACATACAACCTCTTTATTCGATTTAAAATCTGCCCTCTACATACCTA
The DNA here is from genome assembly GCF_021461385.2 of Schistocerca piceifrons. NCBI lineage: Eukaryota > Metazoa > Arthropoda > Insecta > Orthoptera > Acrididae > Schistocerca > Schistocerca piceifrons. The sequence continues at coordinate 415,409,687 of NC_060149.1, read as the reverse complement.
TTCGTTCGATTAAAAATCTGTCCTCTTCGTCAGTTTTCTGAGATTATAAATCAGAAAACTGTAAAACTATGACAGAACTTTGAGAATAGCGTGCATGTAAAATTATTTGATACCCATTCCATACACGTTTGTCATTTTAGAAGTCGATGTATGTGAAGCTGTACTGTCTTAGTGCTTGAACATTCTTTTTTTGGTCCTAATCTTGGTCACTTTGTATTCAAACGTTTACGTAAATGATGAAGTAACATTGCGTTATTAGAGTCAATATCGAATTTACTCTTATCAAATCAGCAAGTCATGACGATATCATGTGAGTTTCAGAACACAATTGCCGTCACTTCTCGTGTAGACGTAACAGTTTAATTACATTTCATATGTTAACATTCTGCGGCGGACTGAAATTTGAAGCTGTACCTCTACCTTTAGAGGGAATTATGGTACCAAAGATCCAGGTTAGAGCCTTCTTCCGAAACACAGTCTTTTATTTACGCACACAGCCAACACAGTATATACGACATAAAAACAAAGAAAAATCATTCCCAGAATGGTTTTCGTTTATTTTTGTGCTGTAGTCTCTTTTTCGATACGGCCTTCACTGTCTGCAGACTGGTTTTTGGGTGTAATGTTAATCTGCCGGCCGCGGTGGTCTAGCGGTTCTGGGCGCGCAGTCCGGAACCGCGCGACTGCTACGGTCGCAGGTTCGAATCCTGCCTCGGGCATGGATGTTTGTGCTGTCATTAGGTTAGTTAGGTTTAAGTAGTTCTAAGTTCTAGGGGACTGATGACCACAGATGTTAAGTCCCATAGTGCTCAGAGCCATTTGAACCATTTTGTAATGTTAATCTAAATTACATAACAACGCCTTAGGATAATTATTCAAACTTTAAATGTTGTTTTGTAATCTAACATCTGGAACGTTTATGGGTTAGGGTCAAGGATCTCCTCGCGCTTTCAGATTCTTCGTATGCAGAAATTCAACCAGTGCATTATCTGTGCATTCGTGTGAGATGCCTATCATCTGAAAAACCTCGAGGTTCTTATTGTAAAACTGATTTTTCAAGAAATCTTTCATTTTACGATTATTTTAACAGGCGAAACCTCCGTCGATGGTAATGAACGAATGAAATCAACTGTGCTCATGTGACCACATGTAACTTTATCTGTCCAGTAACAAATAGCCTCGACTACTACTGCAGAGTCATCAAAGTATTTCTTTAACTCGGTTTGGCTTTGAGATACACTCCAGTTTGTGAAAAAAAGTTTATCGTTGCTTACTATTCGTCTTTACCGATTTCAACTAAAAGTGTAGCTCTGATCAATTGTTATAGTTGGCAATGAACGACAACCAGTTGCTTCTGTTTGATAGTCTGAATAAAACCTTGACAGGAATTGCGCATACCAATAATGATGATACTTAACTATATTACCAGTTATTTTACAGTACATTACAAAATTGATTATTCCACCTTTGTAGGTATAATGATGTGTATCAAAGAAGAACTCAGTAAGATTCAGTGCTTTTCAGTTGCAGAACCACATTATTATTATGGAAACCACACGACAAAACATCGTCTTGACATGAAGGAACAATGAAAAACTTTAGGCAGAATTTGTAAACGGTGATCTACAAAACGTGTAAAACAGGTCTGCTCGGTAATTATCTTGTGGACATTCTAGCGAAGACATCATCTAAATTCCAGGAACTGATAAGGGAGGGGTATCAGGTTACACATCCGGTGTCAGGTTACACCTGATGCAATTGACTGAGTTGCATTATTTCCACTTCCCACCCCATAGATGAACAAGACTCAAGCCACCCTCCTCCTCCTCCTCCTCCTCCTCCTTTGTAACTGGAGGAAATTCGTGCGATGCATCATTCGGGTTCTGTGCTTCATAGGGAGAGGACTAGGTTTCTTTGTGATTAGAGTGTGGGTATTTGTTGTAAATAACAATAATTATAATTATAATAATAATATTTTAATTTTATTTTTATTCAAATTACACGAGTTTGGTCATTCAAGGTCTGTACACCGGAGTGAGCGGTCCATCAGCAGCAGCCGAACCATCCTACTTGAAAATGGTGGTAAATATTATGAGGTAAGAGACTTCGACATTACAGTGTGTCTGTATAAATGAAAGACGTCACGGCACCTTATGGAAAACGCCAGTAAATATTAATGTGAGACCCTTTGAGATTATGCACTACTGGCCATTAAAATTGCTACACCAAGAAGAAATGCAGATGATAAACGGGTAGTCATTGGACAAATATATTATACTAGAACTGACATGCAATTACATTTTCACGCAATTTGGGTGCATAGATCCTGAGAAATCAGTACCCAGAACAACCACCTCTGGCCGTAATAACGGCCTTTATACGCCTGGGCATTGAGTCAGAGCTTGGATGGCGTGTACAGGTACAGCTGCCCATGCAGCTTCAACAATATACCACAGATCATCAGGAGTAGTGACTGGCGTATTGTGACGAGCCAGTTGCTCGGTCACCATTGACCAGACGTTTTCAGTTGGTGAGAGATCTGGATAATGTGCTGGCCAGGGCAGCAGTCGAACATTTTCTGTATCCAGAAAGGCCCGTACAGGACCTACAACATGCGTTCGTGCATTATCCTGCTGAAATGTAGGGTTTCACAGGGATCGAATGAAGGGTAGAGCCACGGGTCGTAACACATCTGAAATGTAACGTCTACTGTTCAAAGTGCCGTCAATGCGAACAAGAGGTGACGGAGACGTGTAACCAATGGCACCCCATACCATCACGCCGGGTGATACGCCAGTATGGCAATGACGAATACACGCTTCCAATGTGCGTTCACTGCGATGTCGCCAAACACGGATGCGATCATCATGATGCTGTAAACAGAACCTGGATTCATCCGAAAAAATGACGTTTTGCCATTCGTGCACCCAGGTTCTGGCGCTCCTGTGTGTGATGCAGCGTCAAGGGTAACCGTAGCCATGGTCTCCCAGCTGAGAGTCCATGCTGCTGCAAACGTCGTCGAACTGTTCCTGCAGGTGGTTGTTGTCTTGCAAACGTCCCCATCTGTTGACTCAGGGATCGAGACGTGGCTGCACGATCCGTTACAGCCATGCAGGTAAGATGCCTGTCATCTCGACTGCTAGTGATCTGAGGCCCTTGGGATCCAGCACGGCATTCCGTATTACCCCCCTGAACCCACGGATTCCATATTCCGCTAACAGTCATTGGATCTCGACCAACGCGAGCAACAGTGTCGCGATACGATAAACCGTAATCGCGATAGGCTACAATCCGACCATTATCAAAGTCGGGAACGTGATGATACGCATTTCTCCTCCTTACACGAGGCATCACAACAATGTTTCACCAGGCAACGCCGCTACGGTCGCAGGTTCGAATCCTGCCTCGGGCATGGATGTGTGTGATGTCCTTAGGTTAGTTAGGTTTCAAAAAATGGCTTTGAGCACTATGGGACTTAATATCTGTGGTCTTCAGTCCCCTAGAACTTAGAACTACTTAAACCTAACTAACCTAAGGACATCACACACATCCATGCCCTAGGCAGGATTCGAACCTGCGACCGTAGCGGTCACGCGGTTCCAGACTAGAGCGCCTAGAACCCCACGGCCACACCGGCTGGCTGTTAGGTTTAAGTAGTTCTAAGTTCTAGGGGACTGATGACCTCAGAAGTTAAGTCCCATAGTGCTAAGAGCCATCTGAACCATTTTGAACCAGGCAACGTCGGTCAACTGCTGTTTGTGTATGAGAAATCGGTTGGAAACTTTCCTCATGTCAGCACGTTGTAGGTGTCGCCACCGGCGGCAACCTTGTGTGAATGCTCTGAAAAGCTAATCATTTACATATCACAGCATCTTTTTCCTGTCGGTTAAATTTCTCGTCTGTAGCACGTCATCTTCGTGGTGTAGCAATTTTAATGGCCAGTAGTGTAGATTAATCATGTCACGGTATATTATGCAAAATGGTGGTAAATATTAACGTAATTTATGAAGAAACACACTTTGAAAATGCAACGAGTGATTGCAGATCAGTTGAGCTGCGTCATGTAATGACATCATGAGATATTCTCCAAATTTGGAAAATTAAAAAAAAAATTTTCAATAAGGTGGGAGCTCAAACATATTCATTACGAAGCACGACAATGTTTAAAAATTTGATTCTTGGGATGTATTAGATGTTTTTGCAAAAAAATACGGAAAAGTTAGTCTATCCACTCTTCTGGGCGAAGCGTATGTGTCCATCATCTCATTAATGTTAGTCTGGAGGGAACACCTAACAAACGTGGGGAGAGCTGGCGCAATGCGATTCTAGAGAGGAAACTACTATACTCCCATACACGTGGACCATATTTTATCAGCCGTAGGCATATCGGGAAAAAAAAATAGCGAAGAATGCATACCTGCTTGTACCTTCTGCAAGCTACTTGTCCGCATCTCGTGGTCGTGCGGTAGCGTTCTCGCTTCTCACGCCCGGGTTCCCGGGTTCGATTTCCGGCGGGGTCAGGGATTTTCTCTGCCTCGTGATGACTGGGTGTTGTGTGCTGTCCTTAGGTTAGTTAGGTTTAAGTAGTTCTAAGTTCTAGGGGACTGATGACCATAGATGTTAAGTCCCATAGTGCTCAGAGCCATTTGAACCATTTTTTGAACCAAGCTACTTGACGCATGAGCACATCGTTTCACATCTTTATCTCGGAGGACTGATGAGAGACTGCCACGAAATGAAACACTGTCTGGTCCCTCTGCCCATGTGAAACCAACCGTCCATTCCTCTCCCTATGGACCACTAAGAATCAAACTCCCCAATCTCCCTCCCGCTTTTATTACAGGAACAAATGCTTGGGCAGTATCGTTCTTGTTCTGTTCACCACAGAGGGTGTATCACCATGAAACACCAAGAATAACAGGAATCAGCCAGCGTCCTGAAGCAGCATAAAAAGAGTGAGAAGGCTTGTAAATACAATTAACCTATCACAACAAGATTTCTTTGTAGATGGAAATTGGCTTTTTTTGTTCCATGGCCATGACAATGTCGTTGTTGTGCATACGAAATCTTCATCACTCCTACATTATTAATGTATGCGTGATGTTGTAGCCTGTGTTAAAAACGGTTGCATTGTCATGTCGACAGAATTACTATGATTTAATGACGTCACGACGTTTCCTATATGGACTATAAAGCTTGACCAGCAATCAGCATTCAAAAAGAAAAACGAGACATTTGAATGTTTAATTAACTATGAATGTTTAATTGACTAATTTAACAATAATTACCCACTTTCTAAGTACTAAGCCTACAATATTTCTGCCCTGTTAATTTACATCATTGTGTTAACAAACAATGCCATAAACAACCTAATTTACAAACGCCTATCGCTGGTTACATTATTTTGACTGACTATCTCCCTCTTTTTCAGGAAGACATCACTGCAATAAATAAAACTAATGCTGCTCACCATGCGCCGGTGCCAACATGCGACGCTCCCGTGCCCTTGTTAGCCGTCGCTGCTCTCTTTGTGTACGGCGTACGAGACAGCGAGAAGTCACACGCATTAAGTGATCCGGACGGTCAGGTTGTTGTGAAAAGATGGCTGATAATCCTAGCATTTCCAAAAAGCCTGTGCAACAGCTGCTTCACTGGTTGTACAATGGGTGGAGAAGCGCTGTCTTGCATAAAGAGGAGTGCCATTTTACATAAAAATTATCCTACCCATACATCCAGGCTGGTGGAGGGTTGGAATGTCTTTGTTGTGCAAAACACTCTCACAGCGTTTACCAGTGTCGGTACAGAGAACAGGACCCCCAGGACCTATCTCCCCGAAAAAAATGTGGCCCTACGGTAAACGGTGCCATACATACAGCCTGTTGAAGGGTTGGAAAGTCGTTGGCGTGCAAAAGACTTTCATAGCGTTTACCAATGACGGCACAGGGAACAGGACCCGCAGGACCCATCTCCTCGAAAAAATATCGCCCTACGGTAAACGATGCCGTCAATCCGCGCCACACTGCTACCTTTCCAGAATGAAGCGGTACCAGTTGATGTGTGAGCGGATTATCCGTTGCTCATATCCTGTAGCTCTGTGTAGATGGAAATGGGCTTTTTCTGGTTATCACTGTTAGCATTCAACCGCGATTCTTATACATATATTTTAACAACGCGTTTCAAGAGACAACGCTCTCATCATCAGGTTGTAAAGTCTATGTCATAAATTAAACAGACTAAAAAGACAAAATAACATCACAAATATTTGGGAAGTCCATAGAGTAAAACAGAATTGAAAGTATATTGGACTGTGGGTCCTCGTCTTACACTGAAGTTGTTGACACAAGCCGGCCGCGGTGGTCTAGCGGTTCTAGGCGCGCAGTCCGGAACCGCGCGACTGCTACGGTCGCAGGTTCGAATCCTGCCTCGGGCATGGATGTGTGTGATGTCCTTAGGTTAGTCAGGTTTAAGTAGTTCTAAGTTCTAGGGGACTGATGACCACAGATGTTAAGTCCCATAGTGCTCAGAGCCATTTGAACCATTTTTGTTGACACAAGTCGATGGCCGTCCCATAGCTACCAAGTATGCTGTCGCACTGTGCCGGCTCGGTAGCTGTTGTGGACTGACGTGCCTAGGTGTTGTGGCGTGGTTAAGCCGTGTGCTTGACGGTAACGCTATGCTATTGGGCGCCTTATTTCCTTACTGCATTGGTCCGCCATCGTTAGCCTCTCGCAACTCCGTCAGTGACATGCTACAAGTTTAAAGTCGCTTACCTGCCCTAAAATAATTCTAAAAACTCGCTAAAAAATTTCATTTCTTTAAAATTGTCTTGTGCATTTAGAATATTGCTTTGTTTCTTTTCATGGATAGCTATCTCGAGTTCCTCTAGTAAATCAAGTTTCCTCCCTTTCTTTTCTACATGCAATATTTCTACGTTATCTTCTATGCTATTAAGGGGATGGCCTGTTTCATATATATGGTTCGCAACAGCTGATTTGTCATAATTTCTTAACCTGAACGCATCTTTATGTTCTTTATACCGGATCGCGAATGACCTTCCTGTCTGCCCTATATATTTTGCATCACAAGTTATGCACTGAATCTTATAAACTCCCGATCTTTCAAACTTATTTCTCTTCTCGCCAATATCGTGCTTAAGGCTATACCTCACTAAGTTATTAGTCTGAAAAGCTATTTTAACATCGTATGCCGGCCGGTGTGGCCGTGCGTTTCTAAGCGCGTCAGTTTGGAACCGCGTGATCGCTCCGGTCGCAGGTTCGAATCCTGCCTCGGGCATGGATGTGAGTGATGTCATTAGGTTAGTTAGGTTTAAGTAGTTCTAAGTTCTAGGGGACTGATGACCTCAGTAGTTAAGTCCCATAGTGCTCAGAGCCATTTGAACCATTTTTTAACATCGTATGGCTTAAAAATATTTGCTATCTTTTGTGAGACTGTTCCGTAGTATGGCATCGTGATAATTTTCACTTTCTCTCCATCAGGTTTTTTTTTCTTTTTGCGCTTATTACTTTTCCGTAACAGTTTTTTAACCATATCTATTCTGTAAACGTTATTCATCGCTATTCTCTTAACGGTATTAATTTCAGTCTCCCTATCTTTTTCGCTCATAGGTATATTGACTGCCCTATGCACGAGACTACGGAAAGCAGCTTCTTTATAAGCCTGCGGATGGCATGAATCATTCGGGATCACGGCATCAGTCGTAGTTTGTTTTCTATAAACGGAGAACGCATGTTTGTTGCCCTGCTTTTTTATATTCAGGTCCAGGAACTGTAAACAATTGTCAGTTTCATACTCCACGGTAAATTCTATTTTATTATGTGCGTCGTTGAACTTTTTTACTATTTCCTCAATGTCCTCACAGGAACCATCGACAAGTAACAGAGTGTCGTCAACATAACGTTTGTAATAAACAATTTTATCCATAATTTTATCGTCAGAATTTAGAACTTTATCTTCAAGGTCGTTGATAAAAATGTCCGCCATAGTTCCTGAAATACTGGACCCCATGGCTAACCCATCGTCTTGAATATAAAATTTGTTATTAATCGTAAAATAATTAAAACTAGTAATGAGCTGTATGAGTTCAATAAATTCAATTGTCTCTTGCGTTGAAATTTTACAGTATTTAAGGAAATTTCTCTTAATGATTTCTATAGTTTCGTTAACCGGAACACTGGAGTATAAGTCCTTAACATCCAACGAAACCATACGGGAAGTGTCAGTGACTGGCGTATCTTTAATTTCACCTATCATGGACTTAGCACATGTCAGCAACTTTTTTCACCCTATATTTCTATGTATAGATCTAGTAGGTTAGCAAACAAATGGACGCCTATCATTTTCGGCCACAGCAGAATCTTATACCTGGAAACGTACTGTAATTACTACTAGCTAATCTGAAAATTACATAGAACGTCTTATGTATAGTACTTGTATCACGTGTGTTAATGTTGTCACGCCGTTTTATAGCTATAATGTGGGTAGTGAATAATACTACCACTTCCTAGTGCGAATATGACTTTCGTCTTGACACCATGTCTCCAGATAGCACAGCCTTCCCCTCTCCTATATCTAGTCGTTAAATTATAGACCCACATCTCTGCCATATGTTTCGATTATTCCCTCTGTACAAAGCTTTTTGCTAACTGTGTGTGTGCCGTCAATTCTCTCCTATTTACGTAGTGGTTATCCCGTAACCTTCGGCTACTCTTTCTGTATAAATACAGAAGTCATGTATTACCTTTTTGTATCCAGAGTATTCTGGATTTTTCCAAATTTTCCACATTTTCGTATTGTTTCGTTTTTCCATATTTTACTCGTTTTACATAGTCTATACATAAATATAATTGTACATACATATTTTTATTGCTTACCTTATCTGGTGTGGATTTGCTATTTTTGCCACCCAACTATGACACAGATTCCTCACCTGGCCAGAGCATCTACAAATTGAACGTCTTCCGAATGTCAACCTACACCATACCAACTGCTAAAGCAGCTCTTTTATACGGTAAAACACGCTATGATTGCTGTGGAGGTGTAGTGTTGACATTAACCATATCTTAAAACACAACTTTTCCCTGCTGATTCTTACAGAATATAACTCTATGACCGCATAACAATGATGACATCCATTTAAACCTTTTCGAATGTTAATAACACAAAATAAAGTCCAACTATAGCTTTCAAAGTCTGGAACATACTCTTAAGGGTAAAAGATAGAAGATAAAACAATGCAGAGAATACTGATCAACTGCAGCTATCAAAGCTTAGATTCAGGATCGATGTACGTAACAAGTGTTTATCACAATGTCCAGGGAACTGACTTTATTCCATTGTAAACACACATACATACACAATGAGATCAAAAGTATCCGGACACGTGGCTGAAAATGACCTACAAGTTCGTGGCGACCTTCATCGGTAATGCTGAAATTCAATATGGTGTTGGCCCACCCTTTGCCATGATGACAGCTTCCACTCTCGCAGGCATACGTTCAATAAAGTGCTGCAAGGTTTCTTGGGGAATGGCAGCTTTACGGAGTGCTGCACTGAGGAGAGGTATTGATGTCGGTCGGTGAGGCCTGGCACGAAGTAAGCGTTCCAAAACATACTAAAGGTATTCTATAGAATTCAGGTCACGACTCTGTGAGGCAAATTATTTTTGGCGACGTGACACAACCACGAACTTGAGGTCATAAATCAATTGTCAAGACAGAAAATGGAAAGCATTAGGGAAAACAGAGACCGTCTTGTACCTATAATAAAAACAGTCATATTTAATGGAAAGCAAAATATTCCTCTATGGGGGTATAGAAATAATGGGAGAGTATTAGAATATGAAAATGATCGTGGAGATATAGTGAGTAACGAGGGAAACTTTAGAGCTCCTCTAAAATTTAGAATTAACTCTGGAGACTTGCAACCAAATTTGGAAATTTGTGGTAAGATCTTATGGGACCAAACTGCTCAGGTCATCAGTCTCTAAGCGTATACACTACTTAATCTAACTTAACTTATGCTAAAGACAACACACACACACACACATACCCGTGGGGAAGACTCGAACCACCGACGAGGGGGGCCGCGCGGACCGTGACAAGCGCCCAGGACCGCGCGGGTACCCCGCTCGGCCACTTGCAACTAAAACATCACCTTGAGAACACTAAAGCGAACGCCACTTGCATAAGCAAAACAAAGTGTAACGAACTTATTTCATGCTGTGAAACAATAATGTTATCGAGAATACTGGAGGACATCAAAGATTATTGTTATTACTTCGATGAGACTACGGACATAGCACACATCGCCCAACTGAGTTTAGCTGGATGATATGTTGATGGTGACGGCAAATAACACGAAAGATTTTTGGGTTTCTTTGACATGCATAAAGACAATGATTTTAGAGGAAACATTGTCGATGAGCCTCAAGAGAGTCAAGATAAAGAGCGTGGCGTTACTGGTGAAGTATTAGACACTACGATTCTAAGGAGAATGGAAAGCCTTTTTCTGTCACTGGAGAACTGTGTGGGTATAGGCTGTGATAGTTGCTCAGTTAATATGTCAGAATTGAAAGGAGCTGTGGTTACAATAAAAAAGATAGTTATCAACGGGCAAGTAGCACCGTGTCGAAGTCATCAACTCAACCTCGCTGTCTCTCGCAGTTGCAAAGTTACAAGTGTGAGAAACTCACTTGGTACTATTGAAGAAGTAGTATCGTTCTTTACATCAAACAAGCGGTTCGCAACACTGGAGAGTCATCTAAAACACTCGCTGTAGTCACATTGCCAAACGTGATGCGTTCAGCGACATTATACTGTTATTCGATTTGCCGCTGATCTCGGAAGAGTTGCAAAGTTCTTAAAGAAATACAGTGTTGAAGGGATAGAACAATGGCTGTCAAAGTCAATATTCTCCTTCGAGCTCTCGCTAATTGCGAGTTTATTGTTACTGTGTTTACAATGACTGACATTATAAGCGTAACATATCCAGTCAGCAAAATTTTACAAGATCCTAGCTTGGACGTCTCGATGGCAAAAGCAAAAATACATTTGACGCTCAAGGTGTACGACAGCATGAGAGCTAACGCTGATAGCCACTTTGCTCGTATTGTTGAATAGGCGAAGGCAGTTATGGAGTGTTCCTCGCCTTACAGGCAGACAAAGACACAGGGTAAACTGCGATCATAATGATGATGCTATGACATATTGGAAAAGAACTATTTTTATTCCAACACTGGACCATGTTACGACAGACATGAGAGAACGTTTTGCTGAAGAAAATATTTATCATTTAAAATTCAGCATACTTTTGTCCTCACAACTACTGAAACATTACGGTAATTATCTGGCACATAAATTGAATCAGTGCTTAACTGAACTACTGTTCTTTGAAGAAGAATCACTCTTTGTTATTAGAAAGGGACAAATACGAGAAATTCTTCAATACAAGCAAGCGAGCATAAATGCCCTTAATGATCGTGATTCTGTTACGCAAGCGTTGTCTCCTTGTCCTCAGCGCAGATAAATGCCATTTTGCACAAATTAATGTCACATTCCTTGGCTATGTAATTAATGCAGGAGATGTAAAAACTAATCCTCAATAAATTTTGGCAATCCGTGACTTGAAGGTTTTGGCAAAATTGCTGAACCGTTGAACAGGTTGTTGTTAAAAGGTATACAATTCGAATGCACAACAGACTGTCAAGCAGCATTTGAGACGTTAAAAAAGGACTGACATAATATCCAGTACTGATATTCTCAGTGGTTGAAAAAGAATCCACACTTTCATGCAACGCAAGTAATAGCGCACTGGGGTATGTTCTCGTTCAAAATGTAGTTGGTAAAGAACATCCTGTGGCTTAGGCATCTAGACAGCTGAACATAGAATCATTCCATGACAGAAAAGGAGATTCCAGAAGCGATTTATAGAATTACATACTTTCGCTGTTATGTGTATGGCCAAAAGTTCAAAGTAGTAACAGACCATGCACTGCTAAAATGGTTGTTGGGATTAAAGGATCATCGTAGCAGAGGAACAAGATGGATACTCAGAATGAATCAATTCGATTTTGATGTGGTTCATAAACCAAGGTATAAACTTCATATCAGATTTAATGAAACAGTTATGTCATTTACTCCACATTTGCGAGTTAAGAAGAAAGTCCTTAAGTCCTTCCCGTCCACAAGCAAATGGGCGAACAGAAAGGGTTCACAGGAAGATTTCCAAAATTTTTAGCCCCTATGTTAACAGCCAACATGATAATTGGCACACATACATAGCATTCATAATTTCGGCATATATTTCTGATGTTCACACCACTACCAATCTTTTACCGTACAAGGTGGTACATGGCAGAAAAATGTCATCTCCTTTTGACAGGATGAACTCCAAGCTTGGAGATAATAGCAAGTCAGTAAGAGAATTCACAAAACGCTTATGCGAAATTTGGCAGAGAGTAAAACGAGCCAATATAAAAGCTGTAGAGCGTCACAAACAGGCGGGGCAACGTATAAAGAAACTGCCACAATACAGAGTTGGTCAGTGGCTATTATCACCAAACCCATATACACCAAAAGGAAGAAAACCAAAAAGCTTTTAATCCTCAGTTAGTCATGAAAACCTGTTTCGTACAGGGAATTGTCAATCATAACAGCTATATAAAGCATGGCCCTATTTGTATAGCTGTTACAACTATATTGCACAGAAAGATTATTTTTATTGCCTTACATAGCAAGTTGCAAGATCACACAGTTTTCTCCTGTGGTCTTGTCGTGTGTGTCTTTCACACCAAGACCTCGAGCACCATCGTAGTTCCTCAACCTCGAGCTACATGTTGATAGCTTGTGATGTATGCAAGTCACTTCATTGTATGGTTTCTGTATCAGAAATGACGTGTTGGTGGTGGTTATGAGTGGAATATTTGATGTTCCCTTTGTATTTCCTACATGTATGCTTAACTATACTGAGGTAGCGAACAACAATATGTGGTTGTCGAGGCTTGATGCTGCCTTCATTTCATAACATGTATATTTTTATTGTATTTCTTTTTATAATACGAACATGCCACATGGCTAGCTTCACTCCTTGTGTATTAAAGGATACATTGAAGGTACAGTGGTTCCTGTTATGTTTTTAAGATGGTTTTGAATATTATATAATATTAATTTATAATTATTATAACAAAATTAGTGTAACGTATTCTGATTGGAATTATATATCTGGAGTTGGTGGCGGATACAGAAAAACCTCAAGGAGGGAGCGCTAAAGGCATCTTGAGCTACCTTTACTTTTACTGTAATAAAAAATAATCAAGTCACATGCAAAGCTTAAGAAAGTTTTATTTAAACTGATTATACACAAAGACAAGACAATGCCATCTTATGATATAAAAAAGTTATAATTGTGAATTATATGCGTCTGTTCTTCCTGGCAAATTGGTTAATTACATCGTCAACAGGACAATCAATTTCAGGGTGAGTGTTCAACAGAGCTAAGCATTAAGTCGACCCTCCTTCATTGTCGACCTTAGCCGCGTCTTTTTACGCCGCAGTGTTGAAAAACTTCTTTCTACTGTTGCAATAGATGTAGGTAGACAAGCAAAGATTTCGTACAGCGTGTGCAAAGTATGGTAGCCAGATCTAGGACAAAGAGAAAACGCATGCATAACAGAATCACGATCATTAAGGGCGTTTATGCTCGTTTGCTTGTATTGAAGAATCTCTCCTATTGGTCCCTTTCTAATCACAAAGAGTGATTCTTCTTCAAAGAACGGTAGTTCAGTTAAGCACTGATTCAATTTATGTGCCAGATAATTACCGTCATGTTTCAGTAGTTGTGATGAGCAAAGTATGCTGAATTTTAAATGATAAATGTTTTTTTCAGCAAAACGTTCTCTCATGTCAGTCGTAACATGGTCCACTGATGGAATAAAAACAGTCCTTTCCCAATATTTCATAGCATCATCACTATGATCGCAGTTTTCCCTGTGTCTTTGTCTGTCTGTAAGACGAGGAACACTCATCTCCACGTCTAATGGTTCAAATGGCTTAAAGCACTATGGGACTTAACAGCTGAGGTCATCAGTCACCTAGACTTAGAACTACTTAAACCTAACTAACCTAAGGACATCACACACATCCATGCCCGAGGCAGGATTCAAACATGCGACAGTAACAGCAGCGCGGTTCCGGACTGAAGCGCCTAGAATCGATCCGCCACAGCGGCCGACATCTCCACGTCTAACTCCTCCATAAATGCCTTCGCCTATTCAACAATACGAGCAAAGTGGCTATCAGCAATAGCTCTCATGCCGTCGTGCACCTTGAGCGTCAAATGTAATTTTGCTTTTGCCATCGAGACGTCCAAGCTGGGGTAAGATTTTGCTGACTGGATATGTTATGCTTATAATGTAACTCATTGTAAACACAGTGACAAAAAAACTCGCAATTAGAGAGAGCCCAAAGGAGAATATTGGCTTTAGCAGTCGTTGTTCTATCCCTTCAACACTGTATTTCTTTAAGAACTTTGCAACTGTTCCGAGATCAGCTGCGAATTGAATAAGAGCATCATGTCGCTGAACCCATCACGTTTGGCAATGTGACTGCAGCGAGTGTTTTAGGTGACTCTCCAGTGTTGTGAACCGCTTGCTAGATGCTGTAAAGGACGATACTACTTCTTCAATAGTGAGTTTCTCACTCTTGTAACTTTGCAACTGCGAGAGACAGCGAGGTTGAGTTGATGACTTCGACACGGTGCTACTTGCCCGTTGATAACTTTCCTTTATATTGTAACCACAGCTCCTTTCAATTCTGACATATTAACTGAGCAACTATCACAGCCTATACCCACACAGTTCTCCAGTGACAGAAAAAGGCTTTCCAGTCTCCTTAGAATCGTAGTGTCTAATACCTCAACAGTAACGCCACGCTCTTATCTTGACTCTCGTGAGGCTCATCGACAATGTTTCCACTACGATCATTGTCTTTATACATGTCAACTAAACCCAAAAAACTTTCGTGTTATTTGCCGTCACCACCAACATATCATCCAGCTAAACTCAGTTGGGCGATGTGTGCTATGTCCGTAGTCTCATCGAAGTAATAACAATAATCTTTGATTTCCTCCAGTATTCTCGATAACATTATTGTTTCACAGCATGAAATAAGTTCGTTACACTTTGTTTTACTTATGCAAGTGGCGTTCGCTTTAGTGTTCTCAAGGTGATGTTTTAGTTGCAAGTGGCCGAGCGGGGCCCCGCGCGGTCCTGGGCGCTTGTCACGGTCCGCGCGGCCCCCCTCGTCGGTGGTTCGAGTCTTCCCCACGGGTATGTGTGTGTGTGTGTGTTGTCTTTAGCATAAGTTAAGTTAGATTAAGTAGTGTATACGCTTAGAGACTGATGACCTGAGCAGTTTGGTCCCATAAGATCTTACCACAAATTTCCAAATTTGGTTGCAAGTCTCCAGAGTTAATTCTAAATTTTAGAGGAGCTCTAAAGTTTCCCTCGTTACTCACTATATCTCCACGATCATTTTCGTATTCTAATAGTCTCCCATCATCTCTACACCCCCGCAGAGGAATATTTTTCTTTCCATGAAATATGATTGTTTTTATTATAGGTACAAGACGGTCTCTGTTTTCCCTAATGCTTTCCATTTTCTGTCTTGACAATATATTTATGACCTCAGGTTCGCGGTTGCCTCGCGTCACCAAAAATAATTTTGCATATGTTGACGCTTCAACGTGGTACCTGAGCTGAGAGTGGGTCTCAAGGTCACCATCTTTACCAGTAAGTTTGGCAAACTTTTTTAATGGTTCAGTCACAAGTTTCTTGGCGGTAATCGATTTCTTGCCTCCAACCATTTTATTATTCACAAAAAATGAACAGTTAATGCAAAGAAGTCCCTTTTCAACTTGTGAGACCACTAGCCATGGGTACTGTTCACAGTGATTATCGTGCACTTGTCTGCGTTCAACCAGTCCCCTCTTGTGCTCGGAAATAGGAAAGAGATAACCTTTATCAAGTTTCCTTGGAGCTGTGAGAAGCTTGTGTTTTATATCATCACTAATATTTCCTGACGCTAATATATTCAAATAATTGCCAAATCTGTGGGATTAAAGTAATCAGTCGATGAACTTTGTTGTGAAAGTTTCAACGAAGTGCTGAGCTCTGCCTGTACACCTGGTGGTATTGTTGCGGCTGAATGGTGACTGGAATCTTCAGATGCTTCTACTTTCCTTTTTCTTAGTACATAACGATCCATTTTGTTATATTGTTACGACGTAGGTAAATTAGATGCCAATTATTCTCGAATAAAACTTTATTCATAAATGGTTCAAATGGCTCTGAGCACTACGGGACTTAACTGCTATGGTCATCAGTCCCCTAGAACTTAGAACTACTTAAACCTAACTAACCTAAGGACATCACACACATCCATGCCCGATGCAGGATTCGAACCTGCGACCGTAGCGGTCGCGTGGTACCAGACTGTAGCGCCTAGAACCGCTCGACCACAACGGCCGGCACACTTTATTCGCACTGAAAAATGCAACACTAGTACAATCAGCACTAAAACACACACGCTCACACACCGCGTATTCCTAATATCACTAAACACAACACTGACTGAAGTCCGTCGTAACAGCCAATAGTCGCAGTTGTTCACTTTTTATCACTTTCAAGTTGTCGCTACGATTGTAGCTTTCAAACTGACTACCTGGCAGCGACTCTGCTTGGGTTGTTTCGAGAACATTCGCTGCCAGAATGTTCGCTTCCAGATATCTATGGAGAGTAAACAAATACCATCTGTGAAAGAGACAAGAGAATGTGTACCTTACGACGTATAATGTAAGGTGGAGTTTCCAATGAGGGCGTCATCCGGTAATTTATGTGTGTGAAACTTTTGTTGTCGATTCCGTTCCTTTGTAGTGCATTCGATAGAGGGTCTATATAGCAACAATGCGTTTTTAGGAATATTCTCGAAAGACACTATTACCGGAGATATACGCATCAATAGTTTCTCCAACCTAACTCGTAACACGAGTTGGGTATGGGAAACTATTGTTACGTTATTAGTAAAAATATTGTTACGAGTCTCGTAACAATATTTTTACCGATAAATTACTATGAAATACTATTATTAATAATTCACAATTAACTGATCACTTTCACTCCTGACTAATCTTCACAGTTACACTTGCTACAACTAAGATGTTTTACATATTCATTCTTCAGTCTTAATATTTCTGCTTCTGATTGTAAACTAGCTTCCTCGAGAGTGCTAATGCGCTGCTTCCTAGGCAGTTTTCCACATTCAGCTAGGTGATTACCGGGCTGGTCCCCACGTTCCGCCTCAGTTACACGACTCGCAGACATCTGAAACACGTTCGCACTATTTCATGAGTTACACTAGATGCAGGCATCTGTCCCCTCTGATTCCATCCGAGGGAGTACGGGATGGCGGCAGGAAGGGCATCCAGCCACCCCTTCTAATTAACATTGCCAAATCCGATTGTAACCACGCCGATCCTACGAAAACTGTTGGAAAAGGCATAAACAAAAGAAGAAGAAGAAGAATTGTAAACTAGCTTCCTATCCGGCGAATAGTCCGTATTTATAACGCTACGTATCGAAGGCTCTGAACCAGACAACACTAGGATATTCGAGACTTTTCCCGAACAAACACCAGACACAATAACGTATCGAGAGCACTAGAACTGCCGCGACTTTTCTTGTAGGTATGTGTTAGCTATCTATGTGCCACACAGAAACGTATAAATACGATGACGCGGACACGCGTGCTACATAGGGAAGTACAACTGCTCGATTCAGTAGAGTCGACCGACGAAAGAAACGAACGAAGCAGGCCGGCTGGAGGGGGTGGCAATGCGGGCAGCCACGCAATTTTGGGGAGGGGGGGGGGGGGGGCGGGGGCGCCCCGCGCGCCTTCCATATGTATCCACCACTGTCTGGAGTGTAACATTCTTGGCTGGTTGGTTTGTCTTTATGTGACACTGTGTATTTTTGTTTGGAAATACTACCACGGTGGCACCTGGTGGCTGCTTGTAACGTCTATGACGTTTACTAGACTATGTCAGTCGTCATTCTGCTAGGGTACGAACGTGAGCTTCCATAATCAGTGCCATACGTACGTTGTTTTTTGTAATAGTTATTTTGTGTTTGACTGCTGATACACTACTGTTCTCATGTTCATGAAATATCTTTCTATGATATGATACGATATAAGAAGCATTTGATCAAGATTCAGTGAAATGTACTACATGAGGTATGTTAGATTCCATGGTATTTTCCACGTTAATGTAAAATTGTATTACGTCCCTTTACATCTGAACCCAATATGCTTGAAGGCGTTGATGTATGCTTTACAGACTTCATGATGGCAACGTATTTTGCTGGAACCGGTCATCACAATAAATGCTGTACAACAGCGATCTTGGCTGTTTTAAGTTGTACTTCATTTTGTACATTAATCTAGATCACCCCCTAACTTGACAATGTCAATCACGTAGAAAAAAAGCTTATAAACTTTAACCATATAACTATATATGTGAATGTAAAATGACTCGTTCCACATTATTTATTGTGCAAATAATCCATGAAACTTGAAACTAAACTATCTATTCAATCTACGACAGCGGGCGTGAATGTAGAATACCAGTTTTTTTACCGTTCACCATTAGCCGATAAAGTAGTGAACAGTAAACAAGTTAGAAGAATTACAAGAATGTATAACAGAAAGCATCACGATCCATCCAGCCAGAGCGACAGAGACTGATGTATAGGCATGTGAGGTGTAGTTATTAGGGCAACCGGAGGTATCAGAGTCTCAAAGAGAAGTGCTAGCCCCATAACCATATTTCCTGAAAGTGGAAGCACATAGCATTTATTCGCTTTTAACACTGGAAGTTGTCATGGTAAACTGTTACCAAACAGGAAAACCCATGGCTTGACCAAAACAGAACTACAGAACACTGGTGTATTCGTAAATGGTACAACATGTTATATGGCAGGAACAAAATCTTGTCTTCCAGCTGCTATCACAGGTACGACCACGATCTAACTGCCGCAACCTACGCTGTATCGGTTGGAAAAAACGATAGAAGTGTTACTTGCATAAAACCTAAAATTCCACAAAAGCACTTGAAATCCTGACCTATTACACTCATTAGAGGAGATGACAGCGTCACAAAAAGAACGAATTTTGGCAGAAAAATGTTCCATCACATTCAGAATTATAGAGATAAACAACGGTATGACAGCCTGACCACAAGAATTCCCATTACCAGTTCTGCCGTGGTCCTACCAACACTTAGTGGACTATTTTTTTTTTTTTTTTTGAGGCACAAAATTTCTCGTCGATCACTATCTCCAATCCATCAAACACCTATTAAATGGCAAATAAGAAATAAACATTGTAACGTATAATAAGGGTGTAAACATGTATTAGAAAGTAAGGGCTAACGGAAAAAATATTGGATTAAGAACAAATTAAAGAACTCCGTGAATAAACTTTACAAGCATTAAAATAAAAGAAAATTTTAGGGTGTGTAATTACCTATGCAACAGACATTGTTTCAAAGGCAAACTAACAAAAATTTGGGACAAATTTTTCAAAGAATAGGGAAATGTTATGCAGCAGAAATGTATTATGGGCAAATGTGAAATTTCCTTAAGTCCTCTTCAGTCAGCAGCAAGCCAAGACAAGGTAGGCCAAGGAAAACTAAACCAAGGCAAGGCTGGACAAGGCAATACTGACAAAGGAATTCCCAGGAAAGGCAAACCTGAAGATGGCAAGCAGAGCCAGGGCTAGCTCAGACAGGTCAAGCCCTACCAAGGCAAGCCCAGCTGAGGCAAGTCTAACCAAGGCAAGTATGACAAATGCAAAACAGGTCAAGGAAAGCCAGAGCAAAGAATGCAACAAAGGCAAGCCTGCCAATGGCAAGCCTGGCCAACAGAAGCCTGGCCACTGCTGGACAGGCCAAGGCAAATAAGGCCAATGCTAACCCTGCCATGGCAAGCCAGGTCAATACAAGCCTGGCAAAGCCAAAACCAGTGAAGGTAAGCCTGACCAAGGCAAGCATGGCCCAGGCAAGCCCAACCAAGGGAAATCTGTTCAAGGCAAGCCTGGACAAGGCTAGCTTAGAGAAGGCAAGCTGTTCAAGGCAAGCCCAGCCAAGGCAAGCCTGACTTACACAAGTCCAGTGAAGGCAAGCTGGGTGAAGACAAGGTAGGCCAAGGAAAGTCTCCCCAAGGCAAGTAGAGCCTAGGCAAGCTCAGCCATGTCCAGAGTCACAAAGGCAAGCCTCACCAACCAAGCCCCATCAAGACAAGAGACAAGCCTGGCCAGGACAAGTCTGCCCAAGACAAGCCTGGCCTAGGCAAGTCCAGCCAAGTCAAGCAACAACAAGTCAAGCCAAACCAAGGAAAGCCTCTCAAAGGTAAGCCTGGCCAAGGCATGCCCAGGCAAGCAAAGCCTGGTCGAGGCAAGCCCAACCAGGGCAAGTTGAGCCAATGAGATCCAGGTCAAGGCAAGACCAGCCAAACCAAGTCTGCTCAAGGCAAGATTGGCCAAACCAAGCGAGGTCAAGGCAAGTTCAGTCAAGGGAAGCCCAGCAACCACAAGCCTGGCCAACTCAAGCCTTGTGAAGGAAAGCCTGTCCAAGTTCAGCCAGGTCAAAGCAAAGCAGGCCAAGCAAGCAATTCCATGGAAAGCCTGACCAAGGCAAACTTGGCCAATGCAAACCCAACTGAGGCAAGCTCAGCCAAAGCAAGCCTTACCACGGCCAGACCAGCCAAGGTAAGCCCAGACAAGGAAATCTGGGACAAAGCAAGCCTGGCTAAGGTAAGCCTTACCAGGGAACCCACTACCAAGCAATTACAGGCAAGGAAAGCTCAGCCAAAGCAAGCCCAGCCAAGGAAAGCTTGCACAAGGCAAACCTGGACAATGCAACCCCAGCCCAGGCAAGTCCAGCCAAGGCCAGCCTAGCCCAGGCATTCCCAGCCAGGAAAAGCTTCCCCAGGGAACACACAACAAAGGTAGACACAATCAAGACGACCCTGTCCAAAGCAAGACTGGCCAATAAAAGCCAGGCCAAGGTAAACCTAGCCAAAACAAGACTGGCCAAGCCAAGTCCTACAAAGGTAAACATGGCCAAGGCAAGGCAGCTCAAGCCAAGCCTATCAAAGTCAAGCCAGGTAAAGGAAAGCTCAGCCAAGGCAAGCCAGTCCATAGCAATGCAGGCTAAAGGAAGTCTCACCAAGGCAAGCTCAGTGAAGGTAAGCCGATCAAAGGCAAGCCAGTCCAAGGCAGCTCAGCCAAGGCAAGACAGACCATAGCAATGCAGACTGAGGGAAATCTGACTAAGGTGCGATGGGCGAAGGCAAGCCCAGTGAAGGCCAGCCCAGCCAAGGCAATCCTGGGAAAGGAAAACCTGGCCAAGGCAGACCTATTCAACGCAAGCCCAGCCAAGGCAAGCCTGGCCAAGGAAAGCACAGCCAAGGAAAGCTCGGCCAGGGGAAGCCTAGCGACAGCAGGCCTGGGGGGTGAAAAGGAAAGTGAGACAAGTACAGCAGAGAAGAGCTCTACTGAGGCACTCCTGGCCCATGCCAGCGCAACTAAGGCAATCCAGGCTAAGACAAGGGTGGGAAAAGCATGCTCAGCCAAGGCAAACCTGGCAAAGGCAAGCTTGCCCAAGGCAAGTCTACCCAAGGCAAGCCCAATTACAACCAGGCCAGCCATAGTAAGGCCACCAAAGGCGAGCCCAACCTAGGCAAGCTTGGATAAGGCAAGCCTTGTCAGGCAAGCTCGGCCAAGGTATGCCCACCAAAGGCAAGTTCAGTGAATGTGAGCCCAGCCAAGGCAAGCCAGACCAATACCCCGTATTGCACTCAAAACGGCAAACAGGCAGATAAGTCACAAAGTAGAAAGAAGAAAAAAACCTGAAAGATGTTGTCTCATTTCAAATGAGTGACAGGCCAGAATCGCAAACTCAGCAACATGACCTCAGCAAGGAGAAAACATGACATGAATCTAACGCCACAGCATGATTTCAAAAGAGAGTAAAATTTCGCAAGAACACCTATCAGACTACTTACATGACGAAAAGGCAACGAACTAGAGGTCTGAAAGTCATTTTTCCGAAATAGTGGAATGATGAAGACCACTAATGCGCCCATAACAGTAGGTCACATTCTGTCCTAGTCAGCTACTCATAACGTCGTTGCCTCAGTCATGCAGTCCATCCATCTTCATGTTGCAGTACACCAACTACGATTCTGAGCCTGCGATGCGTTGCTAGCGTTCACCAAGGTGAAATCTGCCTTCGAGTCTAGTTCATACCTTGTCTGATGTACACGGTCGCTGCGAGCTGCTGCCTTGCAACCACTGATGAGAAGACTTGCAGATCTGATGGGAGCTGGTGTTACTACTGCAGCACAACACTTAGCTACCGTTGATACACTATCTGATGAAAAGTGTCCAGACACAGCTATTTAACGCGGAATTGATCACAGGATGCAATGA
The DNA here is from genome assembly GCF_021461385.2 of Schistocerca piceifrons. Taxonomy (NCBI): domain Eukaryota; kingdom Metazoa; phylum Arthropoda; class Insecta; order Orthoptera; family Acrididae; genus Schistocerca; species Schistocerca piceifrons. The sequence continues at coordinate 415,387,125 of NC_060149.1, read as the reverse complement.
GATGTGGAAAAGGCAATATAAAAGGAGGTGGGGAGTATTTTATTAGCCGCAGAGAAGCAGTAACATCAGAATGGGCCAGTCAGTAGAGCTCGTGGACTGGTCATGGCATATCACCTGAGAAACATATCCATCAGAGACACTACAGTCATTGTAAACCTGATCAAGTCGACTGTTGGTAGTTTGACAGATGATGTTATTCAGTGTGATGGTTCAAATGGCTCTGAGCACTATGGGATTTAACTTCTGTGGTCATCAGTCCCCTAGAACTTAGAACTACTTAAACCTAACTAACCTAAGGACATCACACACATCCATGCCCGAGGCAGGATTCGAACCTGTGACCGTAGCGGTCTCGCGGTTACTGTAGCGCCTAGAACCGCACGGCCACCCCGACCGGCCTCAGTGTGATGTTGGTACGGAAGCCAACATGAAAGTTACATGCTGCCTTATCTGAAACCCAATCTCAAGTGACAGGTGGGAATGGGAGGGAACGGCCAGAGCTAAACCAAGACCAGACCTAAACCAAGATGGTGTGAAAGCGTCACCACTGAAAAGTGGAATTTGGATTTCAAATAAAGGAGCACGCGTGTTTTAAAGACTGATTTCCCTGATAGTTTCCGTACCGACAACAAGCCGAATAACATTATCCGTCAAAAAAGCAGAAAGAGTAGTCCTTCAGTCAATCCGGCATTTACAAAGTAAACTGTAGAGACTGCAATGAATTTTACACTGAGCAAATATGGTGAAATTGTAACACGCAGATTAAGCAGCACGTTAGACCGAGTGAAAGTAATTCGTCGACGTTTAGCATGCATCAGAGAGTAAACAACCACCCAGTTTCAGACATAAACAAAACGCAAAAAAATTTACGCAGAGCAGATAAGGGAAACCAGGGATATCTTGGAAGAGAGACAAATGTAAGAACATCTGGTAACATAGCCATTAGAAACGTTAAATGACCAAACAGGCCTGAGAAATAGAGAATTTTTAGACAATTTTATTCGTATTTTGAGTTCTACAGGGTGTTTCAAAAATGACCGGTATATTTGAAACGGCAATAAAAACTAAACGAGCAGCGATAGAAATACACCGTTTGTTGCAATATGCTTGGGACAACAGTACATTTTCAGGCAGACAAACTTTCGAAATTACAGTAGTTACAATTTTCAACAACAGATGGCGCTGCGGTCTGGGAAACTCTATAGTACGATATTTTCCACATATCCACCATGCGTAGCAATAATATGGCGTAGTCTCTGAATGAAATTACCCGAAACCTTTGACAACGTGTCTGGCGGAATGGCTTCACATGCAGATGAGATGTACTGCTTCAGCTGTTCATTTGTTTCTGGATTCTGGCGGTACACCTGGTCTTTCAAGTGTCCCCGCAGAAAGAAGTCACAGGGGTTCATGTCTGGCGAATAGGGAGGCCAATCCACGCCGCCTCCTGTATGTTTCGGATAGCCCAAAGCAATCACACGATCATCGAAATATTCATTCAGGAAATTAAAGACGTCGGCCGTGCGATGTGGCCGGGCACCATCTTGCATAAACCACGAGGTGTTCGCAGTGTCGTCTAAGACAGTTTGTACCACCACAAATTCACGAAGAATGTCCAGATAGCGTGATGCAGTAATCGTTTCGGATCTGAAAAATGGGCCAATGATTCCTTTGGAAGAAATGGCGGCCCAGACCAGTACATTTTGAGGATGCAGGGACGATGGGACTGCAACATGGGGCTTTTCGGTTCCCCATATGCGCCAGTTCTGTTTATTGACGAAGCCGTCCAGGTAAAAATAAGCTTCGTCAGTAAACCAAATGCTGCCCACATGCATATCGCCGTCATCAATCCTGTGCACTATATCGTTAGCGAATGTCTCTCGTGCAGCAATGGTAGCGGCGCTGAGGGGTTGCCGCGTTTGAATTTTGTATGGATAGAGGTGTAAACTCTGGCGCATGAGACGATACGTGGACGTTGGCGTCATTTGGACCGCAGCTGCAACACGGCGAACGGAAACCCGAGGCCGCTGTTGGATCACCTGCTGCACTAGCTGCACGTTGCCCTCTGTGGTTGCCGTACGCGGTCGCCCTACCTTTCCAGCACGTTCATCCGTCACGTTCCCCGTCCGTTGAAATTTTTCAAACAGATCCTTTATTGTATCGCTTTTCGGTCCTTTGGTTACATTAAACCTCCGCTGAAAACTTCGTCTTGTTGCAACAACACTGTGTTCTAGGCGGTGGAATTCCAACACCAGGAAAATCCTCTGTTCTAAGGAATAAACCATGTTGTCTACAGCACACTTGCACGTTGTGAACAGCACACGCTTACAGCAGAAAGACGACGTACAGAATGGCGCACCCACAGACTGCGTTGTCTTCTATATCTTTCACATCACTTGCAGCGCCATCTGTTGTTGAAAATTGTAACTACTGTAATTTCGAAAGTTTGTCCGCCTGAAAATGTAGTGTTGTCCCTAGCATATTGCAACAAACGGTGAATTTCTATCGCTGCTCGTTTAGTTTTTATTGCCGTTTCAAATATACCGGTCATTTTTGAAACACCCTGTATGTGAGTTATTTACAAGAGTGATTGTTTTTATCGTCATGAAATCTGGCAGTGGTTGTGGAGCACCGTTGTGTCTCTGCGTAAAAGTGGTCTTGTAAGTTTGCTAATGACGTAAATTGTTAATTTTAATATACTACTTTAGGGTAAACAAACATATGAGACCATTTTGGAAGAGTCTTACGAAAATCAGGTTTTTGTTTGTAAAGCAATAACGAAAGCAAATCATTTTAGCATTTGACGGTATTGTAAACAGTTTTAACAGACCACAGATGTCGATGGCATGGTGTTCTTTGTCAGGTGTAGATATTGTTTCTCAATACAGTGGCGAGAGACAGTGATGTTGTGGCACTTTGCGGTTTCTGTAGAGGTAACAAGTATAGAGACTGTTGTTAGCGATAACACCGAAAACAAAAATAAGTTTTTAAAGAGTTTTAATGACACCTCGAAATATCTATGTTGCTGTAGCGAATAGTTGATTATTCTAGTAATTGTTCTAAATAATTTCGAGCTCCATTATGGAAGAATTTTATTAACAACTAACTGCAGGCACACAAGACGTGTCCTGTGAATACTGATCCTGCATCTCTTTCGTCGATAAACTTTAATTCTCTGCAAGATGGCATGTATGTGTATAGTCTTTGGATGATTCACGTTCCCGTGATTTTGTAATAGATGTGTTTAAGTTTGTTGAAGCAAAAGTACTGACTGTATCGTTAACCGAATTTGCAAGGGCTGTGAAGCTTTGTGTAAATAGCGTTAATACGTACAGACGTGTTGTATACTGCGTGCTTGAAAGCAGCTTTTGAAGTGCAAGACTATATATGCAAACGCTCGACGTTTGTGCGTTGAGGAGCAAGTATCTGTCCCTACATACCACGAAATATGTGTTACATGTGACACACATCACCAACGCTATGTAAGTAATTTAACAACGATTATAATATGAAAGCATAGTGATGTTCATTATGTGTCTTATGTGTATACTTTGTTACTGGTATTGTATTTGCACAAATCTGATGAGGCCGAAATTGGTCAATAATGCTATATATATATATATATATATATATATATATATATATATATATATACATGGCGCAATAAACGCATCTTGCATAATAAAACTGACAGCCTATGTTAGATTTTTAAAATGGTTTCATCATTTAGAAGTACTGTGAGCCGGTGTTGGGCAATATGTACAAGGAGTGCCGTGAGTCATAGCAGTCGCTAAGAATAAGGTCTTTGCGCAAGTCAGTATAACATGCATGTAAACCAAAACTGTAGACGTAGCAGCTTTATCTAGCAGTATTTTCCAATATTCGGCTCCTTATCATAACTCGTCGACCATCTTCAATGAATTTCTGAAGTAGTTTTCTAAAATCACAAACTAATGACATGTGCATAAAACAGAGATCCAGCAAGACTTTAGTTATTTTTTTCACCACACAAAGATAATATTACTGGTACTTTCATATTATTAATTTGGGAGATGGTATGTCAGTTTATACGAAAATGGGATGTTGAGATTGACTCACGATATCCTCTTATCAAATTACTGGTCTTGCAAAACGAAGTTAGGACTCTGTTCACAGAAGCAGCCTACTTTATGTGAAACACATACATTATTTGACAGTTCATATTTCAAATTAAGTTCGTAAGTAGCGACACCGAGTTAGTGAAATATGATTTCGATATGAAAGGACTTATCTCCGCGACCTCAGTGTAGTACCGCTGCCTACTGAGGCGAAGATCGAAAGTTGGGATCACACCACAGGGATGGGTGTCGGTATTAAACGTGCCGCTACTGAGTGCGTACTCCATATGTGCGAGATACTATTTCATGTATAGTGTTTCAATTAAAACAATGTGTAAATACGAATAAGATAACTTTATGGCGCATACGTCTAATGTGAATTTAAGGAAAAACTGAAATAAGAAGCTGACGAACGGGCAGCCGATGACGGCCCATGGACTGTTAGTATTCTCCCTTTGAGTTTGTGCTGCACTGAAGTGATGGCAATGATAACGAAATTTATGAAATTGTAGAGAGTCTGAGAAGTAGTAGAAATGAGAACAGCGAGAAACTTAACATCGGGATTGATGGTCACGAAGTCAATGAAGTTAAGGAATTCTGCTACCTAGGCAGTAAAATAACCAATGACGGACGGAGCAAGGAGGACATCAAAAGCAGACTCGCTATGGCAAAAAAGGCATTTCTGGCCAAGAGAAGTCTACTAATATCAAATACCGGCCTTAATTTGAGGAAGAAATTTCTGAGGATGTACGTCTGGAGTACAGCATTGTATGGTAGTGAAACATGGACTGTGGGAAAACCGGAACAGAAGAGAATCGAAGCATTTGAGATGTGGTGCTATAGACGAATGTTGAAAATTAGGTGGACTGATAAGGTAAGGAATGAGGAGGTCCTACGCAGAATCGGAGAGGAAAGGAATATGTGGAATATGTGGAGAAGGGACAGGATGATAGGACATCTGTTAAGACATGAGGGAATGACTTCCATGGTACTAAAGGGAGCTGTAGAGGGCAAAAACTGTAGAGGAAGACAGAGATTGGAATACGTCAAGCAAATAATTGAGGACGTAGGTTGCAAGTGCTACTCTGAGATGAAGAGGTTAGCACAGGAAAGGAATTCGTGGCGGGCCGCATCAAACCAGTCAGTAGACTGATGACAAAAAAAAAAAAAAAAAAAAGAGAGTCTTACAGAGTCAAGTGACACTGTAGCACGGAGCAATAAAACACTGTAAAAGAGAATGGCAGAGACAATAAAATATTCGAATGGAGAAGGAACTATTACATTTTCTGAGGCTTATACGACGGAGGCGTGTTGTAAGGTCAGAATGAGGCCCGCAATGGTGGACAGTTACATACCAGTTGCAGTGTAGTTGATTATGATGTTACATGTGCTTGAAATTTTCGTTAAATTCACAACCAGCAGTGAGGGAACTATCTTGCAGCTCATTGTGACGGTCCCGTTGTTATAAGTTGAGTAGAACGATTCTAAAAGTACCAAAATTTTACTTAGTGCAATAGGATATCTACTTGACTGTAAGTGATTTGGGGTGTACAGGGTCTGTAGTTTATCTCTTTACATGCCAAATTCCATTGGACCAAGTTGAGCAGCAAATATCCAAGGTCATGGAACGTGTGAGTACATGAAAATTCAACACAGCAGCGCCTATTAAACCGAGGGACTCCGACAGCCGATCATTTCCAGTCATTCCAACAGGGAGGAGGTACACAGCTCGTGTTGTATGCAGTTCAACCATGCCTAGATGGTCAATACCGCGGTTCGGTCGCGTCTGCATTGTTACTTTGTGCCAGGAAGAGCTCTCAACTAGGGAAGTGTCCAGGCGTCTCGGAGTGAACCAGGGCGATGTTGTTCGGACATGGAGGAGATACAGAGAGACAGGAACTGTCGGTGACATGCCTCGCTCAGGCCGCCCAAGGGCTACTACTGCAATGGATCACCGCTACCTACGGATTATGGCTCGGAGGAACCCTGACAGCAACGCCACCATGTTGAATAATGCTTTTCATGCAGCCACAGGACGTCGTGTTACAACTCAAACTATGCGCAGTAGCTGCATGATGTGCAACTTCACTCCCGACGTCCATGGCGAGGTCCATCTTTGCAGCCACGACACCATGCAGCGCGATACAGATGGGCCTAACAACATGCCGAATGGACCGTTCAGGATTGGCTTCTCCGATGAGTGTCACATATGACTGTAACCAGACACTCGTCGGAGACGTTTTTGGAGGCAACCCGGTCAGGCTGAAAGCCTTAGACACACTGTCCAGCGACTGCAGCAAGGTGGAGGTGTCTTGCTGTTTTGGGGAGGCATTATGTGGGCCCGACGTATGCGGCTGGTGGTCATGGTTCAAATGGTTCAAATGGCTCTGAGCACTATGGGACTCAACATCTGTGGTCATAAGTCCCCTAGAACTTAGAACTACTTAAACCTAACCAACCTAAGGACATCACACACATCCATGCCCGAGGCAGGATTCGAACCTGCGACCGTAGCGGTCGCGCGGTTCCGGACTGAGCGTCTAGGTGGTCATGGAAGGCGCTGTAACGGCTGTGCGATATGTGAATGCCATCCTCCGACCGATAGTGCAACCATATAGGCAGCACATTGGCTAGGCATTCATTTTCATGGACGACAATTCACGCCCCCCTCGTTCACATCTTGAAATGACTTCCTTCAGGGTAACGACATCGTTCGACTACAGTGGCCAGCATGTTCTCCAGACATGGACCCTATCGAAAATGCCTGGGAGAGACTGAAAAAGGCTGTTTATGGACGACGTGACCACCAACCTCTCTGAGGGATCTACTTCGAATCGCTGTTGAGGAGTGGGACAATCTGGACCAACAGTGCCTTGATGAACTCGTGGATACTCTGCCACGACAAATACAAGCATGCATCAAAACAAGAGGACATGCTACTGGGTATTAGAGGTACCGGTGTGTACAACAGTCTGGACCAACACCACTGAAGGTCTCGCTGAATGGTGGTACAATATGCAGTGTGTGGTTTTCGTGAGCAATAAAGAGGCCTGAAATGATGTTTATATTGATCTCCATTCTAATTTACTGTACAGATTCCGGATCTCTCTGAACCGACGTGATACAAAACTTTTTTGATGTGTGTATATTGAGAGGCCAATGTCAAAATACCCAGACTCGTGAACAGGTATCGACAAGAGGTTCGTGAACTTACACCACTTACTGGCCGAACCACCCATTTCTGAGAAAAAAATATGTTTTTAGAATGGGAAGAGTTATCCCAAAATATAATACCATAAGGCATAAGTGAATGAAAATAAGCAAAGTAGACTAATTTCTTGTCTAACGATTACCCACATCAGATACCTATCGAATAGTAAAAATGGCAGCATTAAGTCTTTGAATAAGATCCTGAACGTGTGCTTTCCAGGACAGTTTACTATCTATCTGAACACCTAGAAATCTTAACTGTTCAGTTTCACTAATCATATGCCCTTCCTGTGAAATTAAAACTTCAGGTTTTGTTGAACTGTGTGCTAGAAACTGTAAAAACTGAGTCTTACTGTGATTTAGCATTAGTTTATTTTCTACAAGCCATAAACTTAGGTCATGAACTGCACTATTTGAAACCGAGCCAACGTTGCACACAACATCCCTTACTATCAAGCTAGTGTCATCAGCAAACAGAAATATTTTAGAGTTAGCCATAATACTAGAGGGCATATCATTTATATAAATAAGGAACAGGAGTGGCCCCAACACTGATCCGTGGGGCAACCCCTACTTGAACGTACCCCACTCAGATCCCACATCACAGCCATTCTCAACATTGTGAATAATGACCTTTTGCTGTCTGTTGCTAAAGTAAGAGGTGAACATACACAGCCGGCCGCGGTGGTCTCGCGGTTCTAGGTGCTCAGTCCGGAGCTGCGCGACTGCTACGGTCGCAGGTTCGAATCCTGCCTCGGGCATGGATGTGTGTGATGTCCTTAGGTTAGTTAGGTTAAAGTAGTTCTAAGTTCTAGGGGACTGATGACCACTGATGTTAAGTCCCATAGTGCTCAGAGCCATTTGAACCGTCTGAACACACACAGATTTTCAATAACTTTAGCAAACACTGATGGAATAGAAATAGGTATAAAATTGTCTACATTATCCCTTTCTCCCTTTTTATAAAGCGGCTTTACTACTGAGTACTTTAATCGTTCATTAAACTGACCGTTCCTAAAGGAAAAATTACAAATATGGCTAAATACAATGCTAACACGTGCAGCACCGTACTTTATTAGTCTGCTAGACACTCCATCATATCCATGAGAGTCGTTGGTCTTTAGTGATTTAATTATTGACTCAATCTCTTCCTTGTCGGTATCACAGAGGAGTATTTCAGGCATCAGTCTCGGAAAGGCATTTGCCAAGAAAGTTATATGATTCCCTGCTGAAACTAAATTTTTGTTTAATTCACCAGCAATGCTCAGAAAATGTTTCTTAAATACTATACATATATCTGATTACAATGCATGTCGTTTCAACTCTGTGTCTGAGTTCATCACTCGTAGTGACTAGCGAGTGGTGACATGCCAATCTCTCGACAACCAATGGTCATAAGATTCCACAGATCACGATATTTAGAACGTGATGGTAATGACAACAATCGAACGCCCTCTATATTGAGGTTGGTCATGACAGGTGCAGTCCAAATTACCAGCTATGCGAACCAGAAGTGATAAAGTTATGTTCCAGTGGCACTGCATATCATCACAACTGCTTGTCCCCTATGACAATGACGAATGCACTGTGGGAAAGTTCATTCTCTCTGGCACCTCCACAAAGTGCTTTTGTAGTGCGCAACAGCCGGCCGCAGAAGGGGAGCGGTTGTAGGCGCTTCAGTCTGGAACCGCGAGACCGCTACGGTCGCAGGTTCGAATCCTGCCTCGGTCATGGATGTGTATGATGTCCTTAGGTTAGTTAGGTTTAAGTAGTTCTAAGTTCTAAGGGACTGATGACCTCAGGTGTTAAGTCCCATAGTGCTCAGAGCCATTTGAACCATTTTAGTGCGCAACACCGTTGGCGTACCTCTCCCTGATGACGCGTCACCGTGATGACAGCCCGTGGTGCTCTTGACGTTGCCCCACTGTCCGTGTGGATACTTGATTGGCTGCAAACATGTCTATTTCCTGACTCAAGATAAGTGAAGCGGCTGTACGAAACTGCACGGCCGGATGAGCAATATGTCTGTTCTCTTCTGCGCTAGTCGTGCATTGCTGCTGTGATCCTGTATGGCACTGAGTGAGACCCTCCTGAATCCATCGATTCCATCTTCAAATGGCAGTGATAGGAATTCAGCCAACGCGTCCAGCAATACTGCAGACCGGCAGGTCACGAATCTGTCCCTGTCTGGCCACCTACTAGTGGACATTACTATGGGATTTGTCTACCCTTCATCTTTATGACAGCTTGAACTCGGTTGGAAACTCTCTCAGTGAGGTGTGTAAATGTCTGTGGAGAAATGTCAGACCATTCTTCTTCAAGATCCAAAAACATTGAAGATGGTGATGTTGGACGTTGATGTCTGGAGCGAAGCTGACGTTCTAACTCATCCCAGAGATGTTCCATTCGGTTCAGGTCAGCACTCTGATAAAGTCAGTCCATGTAAGGGTTGTCATTATTCACAAACCACTGCCTTATAAATGTAGCCTTCTGACAGGGTGCATTGTTATGCTGATACAAACAGTCACCATCACAGATCTGTTTCTCTACTGTACATCATACATGGTGCTGTAAAATACATGGTCCAGTCAAATCAATATGGAAACCTGCCAAAAACCTACATAACCATCTTTTACAGGGCAAAACTGCAGGAAGAGGTTCCGGAAGGTATCCACAGCAATGTGGAGTCTTGCCAACTCCAGTGCTGTGGCCAGCTCTGCTAGGTTTCTCGGTTCGGGATCCATGGAATGAACTGACCGATCGAGCTGATCCCACAGATTCTCGACTGTGTTTAAATTCGGGAGTTTGGCGGCCAGGGCAGTACAGTAAACTCATCCTGGTGCTCTTCAAACTACTCACTTACACTGCGAGCTGTGCGACACATAACGTTGACCTGCTAGTAGATGCCATTGTGCTGAGGCAAAACAACTGCATATCGACAAGGTCCACAAGAACAGACGAATACTTGTGTAAATCCTTTGCCTTTCCAGAATGACGAGTTCCCAAAGGGAATACCTCGAAACATTCCGCAAACCATAAGACTCCCTCCTCCTGGTTGGACCCTTCTGACGATTGCTGCACGGGAGAGGGTTGGGGGGGGGGGGGGTGTTTGCTTTCAGTCTGATGGAGCGTGAAACGTGATTCAGCTGAAAAGGCCGCCTGTCGAAAATCGGTAGACGTCCAGTTGCGGTATTAGCATGCAAATTCCTTCTTCGATGATGCAGTTAGCATGGGTGCATATACCAAGCACCTGCTGCAGAGGCCAGATACGGCAAGGTTGCTGAACGATCGGTGAGGATACACTGTTGGTAGCCTCTTGGTTACTCTGGACGTCAGTTGCTCAAAAGTTGCACTTTTATTCGACCGTATACAGCTCAGCAGCCGTCGTTCACCCCTGTCATCTATGGCCGCTGGTGCACCTCAGTTGGCTTCGACGCCGGTTTTGGGTAGCGCTGTTTTGCCATCCACGGTATATTTCAAACTCGGCGGCACGCGAACAGTTTACAAACGCCGTTTCGGAAATGCTTTCACTCTTGACCCGAAAGCCAATGATCACTACCTTTCGGACGTCAGGTAAATTGCTCCGTTTCCGCATTACAACGCCTGTTTTTCCGCGTACCCGCCGACACGCTTTATACAGGGTGTTACAAAAAGGTGCGGCCAAAATTTCAGGAAACATTCCTGACACACAAAGAAAGAAAATACGTTATGTGGACATGTGTCCGGAAACGCTTACTTTCCATGTTAGAGCTCATTTTATTACTTCTCTTCAAATCACATTAATCATGGAATGGAAACACACAGCAACAGAACGTACCAGCGTGACTTCAAACACTTTGTTACAGGAAATATTCAAAATGTCCTCCGTTAGCGAGGATATCCACTCTCCGTCGCATGGAATCCCTCATGCGCTGATGCAGCCCTGGAGAATGGCGTATTGTATCACAGCCGTCCACAATACGAGCACGAAGAGTCTCTACATTTGGTACCGGGGTTACGTAGACAAGAGGTTTCAAATGCCCCCATAAATGAAAGTCAAGAGGGTTGAGGTCAGGAGAGTGTGGAGGCCATGGAATTGGTCTGCCTCTACCAATCCATCGGTCACCGAATCTGTTGTTGAGAAGCGTACGAACACTTCGACTGAAATGTGCGGGAGCTCCATCGTGCATGAACCACATGTTGTGTCGTACTTGTAAAGGCACATGTTCTAGTAGCACAGGTAGAGTATCCCGTATGAAATCATGATAACGTGCTCCATTGAGCGTAGGTGGAAGAACATGGGGCCCAATCGAGACATCACCAACAATACCTGCCCAAACGTTCACAGAAAATCTGTGTTGATGACGTGATTGCACAATTGCGTGCGGATTCTCGTCAGCCCACACATGTTGATTGTGAAAATTTACAATTTGATCACGTTGGAATGAAGCCTCATCCGTAAAGAGAACATGTGCACTGGAATGAGGATTGACACATTGTTCGATGAACCATTCGCAGAAGTGTATCCGTGGAGGCCAATCAGCTGCTGATAGTGCCTGCACACGCTGTACATGGTACGGAAACAACTGGTTCTCCCGTAGCACTCTCCATACAGTGACGTGGTCAACGTTACCTTATACAGCAGCAACTTCTCTGTCGCTGACATTAGGGTTATCGTCAACTGCACGAAGAATTGCTTCGTCCATTGCAGGTGTCCTCGTCGTTCTAGGTCTTCCCCAGTCGCGAGTCATATGCTGGAATGTTCCGTGCTCCCTAAGACTCCGATTAATTGCTTCGAACGTCTTCCTGTCGGGACACCTTCGTTCTGGAAATCTGTCTCGATACAAAGGTACCGCGCCACGGCTATTGCCCCGTGCTAATCCATACATCAAATAGGCATCTGCCAACTCCGCATTTGTAAACACTGCACTGACTGCTAAACCACGTTCGTGATGAACACTAACCTGTTGGTGCTACGTACTGATGTGCTTGATGCTAGTACTGTAGAGCAATGAGTCGCATGTCAACACAAGCACCGAAGTAACCATTACCTTCCTTCAACTGGGCCAACTGGCGGTGAATCGAGGAAGTGCAGTACATACTGACGAAACTAAAATGAGCTCTAACATGTAAATGAAGCGTTTCCGGACACGTGTCCACATAACATCTTTTCTTTATTTGTGTGTGAGGAATGTTTCCTGAAAGTTTGGCAGTACCTTTTTGTAACACCCTGTATACCCTCCACCGTTAGTGCTGCCACCTATCGTCTGTGAGTGGTTACTGCAGCTTGATGTCTAACATAGGCGGAGGTTACAGTGTGATTGGACCGTGTATGCTCATATCCTATGGCATTTATCGTTTTCTTAAACGTAATGAGGGGATCACACACTAACTACCGAAAACACCCCTATTCCGTTACTCCACCTACTGCATACTTCACTGCTGGCATAACACATGAGGGAAGGTAACTTTCTCCAGATATTCGGCAGACCCAAATCCTTCCATCGGATTGCTACAGGGTTACATTAATTCATCACTTCAGATCTATAGTGTCCAGTCATCCACTGTCCGGTGTGGTCGTTGTTTACCATTGACTACAGAAGTGTGAGGATTATGAGGAGGTTCTTGACCATTGAACTATGTCCTCTCTAACTCCCTAGGCACTGGTGATAGTGCTTTGGATCTCACGAGTGATTCCTTCAACAGATTTCACATGATTAATTACAGCTAGCCGCTGCAATGCTCGATGGTCCCTGTCCGTTAGTACATGAGGTCTTCCTCGTCTTAGGTTAGCTGCGGTTGTTCCTTTGCGTGTACTCTTCACGTTAACATCAACAACATTTACCGTTCAAAAATGGTTCAAATGGTTCTGAGCACTATGGGACTTAACTTCTGAGGTCATCTGTCCCCTAGAACTTAGAACTACTTAAACCTAACTAACCTAAGGACATCACGCACATCCATGCCCGAGGCAGGATTCGAACCTGCGACTGTAGCGATCGAGCGGTTCCAGACTGTAGCGCCTAGAACCGCTCGGCCACTCCGGTCAGCAACATTTACCGTGGCAGCTTTAGAAAGATTGAAATGTCCCTGATAGACCTGTAACTCAGGTGAGGTGAAATGAATAATTCGCGTTCAGAGGCACTGAGCTCTCTTGAATGTCCCATTCAGCTGTTACTGATTCTCTACTGACAACACAATACTTCACGCCTCCTTTACACTGGCGGGCCTCTCATTTATTATATTCGTGATACTACTGAATGTGGCAAGTTTCAGTTGTGAGTCGTGTGGGTTCAAATTTCTTTTACCTGTAGTGTTCAAATGGTTCAAATGGCTCTGAGCACTATGCGACTCAACTTCTAAGGTCATCAGTCGCCTGTAACTTAGAACTAATTAAACCTAACTAACCTAAGGACATCACACACATCCGTGCCCGAGGCAGGATTCTAACCTGCGACCGTAGCGGTCGCTCGGCTCCGGACTTACCTGTAGTGTATTAGGATCTTTTGTTTAATAGGGTTTTCTGTGATTTGGTAATAACAGAGCCATTATTTTGATGTGGGGATAATTATTTTTAATTGATGAAGGTAACGTTTTTGGACTAAAATTATGAAGGTGTCCGTGGAAAAACAAGCAGGTGTGATAATGCGGAGGAAGAACTGATAGTGAGATATCTACAATGAAATTCATCAGATTATTTATTAGCTACAAGAGTATTCGTAAATCACGATGTGAATTTTTACTGGCGCTACAGTCCTCCTGGGGTTCGATAAATCTGGAGAAATGACTTGGAAATACGTTCTGACACTTGTGTTGGTAGTCAGTGTTCCTCCGTTGTTGGCGGTGTGAACAGAGGGTTAGTCACAACGAAAGTAGCGCGATTTCTCTTGTTAAACTGAATACAGGAGCAGTCAGTGAAGAGTGGACTCGTGCAGATAGCAGTAATACTGCAGAGAGAGAGAGAGAGAGAGAGAGAGAGAGAGAGACAGGACTGCTTCGAAAGATAAAATAGTTATATGCAAAGAAACTACTGAACTCCACTTTGTTCTGATAGCTGATATCTCCGGCAGAATGTAAGTAGTGGCTGTGACGGGCAATGGGCGGGGGAATGTGCGTATTCACAGCTCTAGCAGCAGCAGTAGTTTCGTCCTGTGGGACGAAGTTTCAGGTATGATGGCAATAGCAAGCGCTCCTCGAACAATAGAGGTAGCGGCGATAGCGATAGCCATCCACTGGCTTGCTGAACGATGCGATGTGCACTGCTGCTATTCTCTTGTTTCCGGGAGCACCCTGGCAAACAGCTAGAGCAACGATAACCTGAGACAAAATAATTCTGTAGATTGTATTCCATGGCTTTCATAAACTTTAGAAACGATATCACGTAACACTGTTAGCGGCCTTTAAAAGTACTCTTTAGAAAACGTCCCGTTTGTTTAAAGACTATTTTGCAACACCTGTGATACAAATGTCATGAATACAGAGCATGCACGTGGAAAACTATGTTCAACATTGTAAGCTTTAGTACTTGCCAAGTCAATTTGTTATATTTATCATAAATGTTTGTTAGGATCTGTTGCCTCTTATACATGTTGGTTGTGTATATTCTCTACCGTTTAGGTTAGTTACCAGGAGTAACGGTTCAAATGGCGTCCCGTGCGTCTACTTCTGCAAAGTGGGGCTCATATATCTTTAGAACATGAAGTTAACCTGTGAGCTTTGCCGCTCGCATCTGCAGAGCTGCTGTAGTATTCAGTGCTATTGGGATAGTTTACGTGCAGTCTCACATCGTTTTACGTAATGGGCTCGGTCTTGTATTTTATTAGGTGTTTAGCGTCCAGTCTGCATGTATAAATTTCTAAAATGTTTCGGGGTAGCCGCGTGGTCTATGGCGCCTTTCCACGGTTCGCGCGGCTCCCCCCGTCGGAGGTTTGAGTCCTCCCTCGGACATGGGTGTGTGTGTTGTCCTTAGTTTAAGTTAGATTAAGTAGTGTGTAAGCCTAGGGACCGATGACCTTAGCAGTTTGGTCTCATAGGAACTTACCACAAATTTCCAAAAAATTTCTAAAATGTTTCAAATTACGTCGAATGTTCGGTTAGGTTATCAATTACGTATCGTATATCGTATCAGCATGTGCACGCCTTATATAGCCAATGTAAACTGTTTGGTTATCGCACATCTCATATCAGCATAAAGAATCTTTTGGCTGTTAATTATTGTTTCTTGGTTTAGTTTCGTGGTTAATTCTGACATCGTGCGCCTTTTTAAAGTCATAGTATTCTGATGTAACCCTCGCTGTTAATCCAAGCTCTAAATATTGTTTGTATTTCTGCTTTATTTTTGAAACAAACGTTTTGACTTGTATTCTCTGCATTCCACAACGTTTGTAATACAGGACTTGGAAAGTGGTCTTTGACCTAAAATAGTCGGTAATTAAAGAATACTTCCAACTGAAGCTTACGGTGTTACATGAAGACATTTCTAAACATTATCAGAGGACCATGTTCCCTATTTATTTATGAAGTGTTATCCAGGAATACGCAGAAATACAGCATAAAAACTTATTTACTCGTATTTTTTTCTTTGTGTGTTTAGACCTCTTTGGAGGGTTGTACAATAGCTTCTTAAATATGAACTATATTAAAGAATACAATTAAAATTAAGAAAAGAATCAAATGGAGATACAAGAAAACGAAGTATAACGAAGCTTTTTTGCGTATAAATATGTGACTGTATTGTGTAAGACGACATTAGTTGTATAACGATGGGCTTCGGGGAGTTGCTGTTGGTGAATATAAGGCACTAGCAAACGATGTTTACCTCCTTGTTGTTGGATGTTGGACAATTCGTGATCTTGCGAATGTTTATACTTGCTGAATGAAGGTCTATATGAGGCCCTCATGTCTATTATTTCTTGGGAAAGTGTGGAACTGTGGGGATGAAGTGAAGAGTGTGGAATCGTTTTGCTAAAAGTGCGCTTGCAGCCTGGAGCCTATGAAAAGTGAAGAGAGATCTAGTAGCAGATTCATATGCAAGAAGTTAATAGAGTCTTGAATCTGACATGTAACAAACAGTTTTTTAAATTCTGCAGTTAAGCGTTGAATTACGATAGTTGAAACTTAAGACAGATAATAATCTTCCTTTCCCATTTTATTTTTACCCGCGGAGATCACTGAAGCATGTAATCCTCACATTCGACCGTTTAAAGCTTTTAGTAGCTGTAAGCTCTTGTGGGCTTTCTGTAAAATGATTAGTATATGAGTCGCCAGATTAATTTGATTTCCAAAGTTAGACCAAGGTATACTGATTTCCACAAAGTAAATTAAAAATGCATAACAGTAACACTGATAGTAAAGCTCCGCGTTCTGGCTCTAATGGGGCAATCGGAATCGATTAACGGCCGTGTCATCCTCCGCCAGTGGTGTCATTGGATGCAGTATGGAGGAGCGTGGGTTTAGCGCACTACTCTCGGCCATTTTCGGCTTTCTTGAAGTTGGAGCCGCTACTTCTCATTCAAGTAATTGACTTCAGGAGGTTGAGTGCACCACATAACAGTCGCTCCACCAACAAAAAATCTGCTGCAGCACCGGGAACCGAAACGGTGTCCTACACGTATCTGAGCTACGGAGGGTGACGCAGTAACGATAATACTGAACTTTTAACGGCAACACAGCACATAGGAAAATGTGTGACGCTGTTATGATGGTATCTGTAAGGTTCGTAGGATGTGAAAGCAATTTTTCCTTCGAAACTCCTCTTAGGATGGCAGCGGTCTGTCCAGGGGGACAGAGGAACACCATCACCCACCTACGAAGAGCGTACCAAACAGATACTATGGGATGCTCTTAGGTGGTCAGGCCTGCAGCCCTATACTCCATTATTGTTTGCCATTGTTACAGGAAAGTCGCTTCTGACTCCTATGTTACAGGCTGTATGCTAGTGGCTACAGATCTGGGAGCGCGGGATGCTGTCGCGGCGAGTGCGGAGTCAAGAACGGTTCTACTGTACATAGATACTCTGCAAATCACATTTATGTGTCTGTCAGTGGCTTCATTGAATCAAAAGAACATTCTTTATTATTTTTTCCCTTCGATATAGCACTTTTACGATAGCAACAAAGGAACCAGTCGAGGCTCGTGGGCAGCACGTGACGTGTGCTGATTGGCAGCAGTGGCTAGTGGCGGGCAATGACCTCGTTGATACAGTCACGTGTCAACTCCGCGGCGCAGTAAGGCCAGGCGGCTGAGCAAGCGTGCATCGTCCCTGACCAGTGGCGGCTGACAGAAAACGTGCAGCCACCACGTCGAATCCAGGATGCTTGTAGACTGGCTAGAGTCTCAGGAGATGGCACCCATTGGGAAGCCTTGTCTCAGCCGGTCCAGTCAGAAGCACAGAGCCACAAGAGCTAAGTGACAGCTGCTAACTCGATGGCTGAGGCGTAGCTGTTCACACTGCTCGACGAGTAAAAGCCATACAACCGACCGATGACTCGAGCGCACACTGCGCCGATATTTGAAATGCACGACGCAAAAGAAATGCTGCTAGTGGCTGAGTTGGGTGGATTTACACTCCCTCCGGCTGGTTGTATTATGACAAGAGGTGGCCACACTCACGTAGCTGGCTGTTTAAACGCCGCATTGTGCTACAACATGCAGCAGTCCACTCAGCCACTGACGGTAGATTGCCGTGTTGCAGGGTGCTGTGGCAGCACTCTTGCAGTCCCTGAGCTGCAGAATTAATTTGGTGGGTGGTCCGCAAATGCTCGACTTGTTGCGAAAACCTGCCAGAAGCTCAAGCTGCAACACTGCTGTAGTTGCGTGCGTAAGAGCCTATCCATGTGTGGTTCAGCACTATTGTTTGTTTATGGTCATATATTACACCGGCTGCGGTGGCCGAACGGTTCTAGGCTCTTCATTCCGGAACCGCGCGACTGCTACGGTCGCAGGTTCGAATCCTGCCTCGGGCATGGATGTGTGTGATGTCCTTAGGTTAGTTAGGTTTAAGTAGTTCTAGGTTCTAGGGAACTGATGACCTCAGATGTAAAGTCCCATAGTGCTTAGAGCCATTTGAACCATTACATTGGCGTAAGAATGTTTATGATCTCCATAGACATACACAGTCACTGTTCTGTGAAGGGGGACATACATAGATGTCTGTACGTGCATCTAAATATAAGGGGCATTTAAAAGAAACGAGCCGGAGTCTGGAATGTGCAAACCGGTGACAGGAGAGTAATATCGTGGCGTGTGTAACGAGATGTGGTACCGATGAGAGCGTGGAAGTTCACAGTCCGTCGCTAGACGGCACTTGTGCACGTCACGTGACTATACAGAGCTAGCAGCAGCATGCATTAATCGTCCAACGCTGCCAGTCGCATTGAAAACAATGACATGGTGGCGTCAACAGAAGAGCAAAGAATGTAACTCCATCTTCTGGTGGAGTATGGGACTATGGCTGTTCAATGTTCAATAAAAACAGTACCAATCGCCGTTGTATAGGTTTATAACCGGTTTCGACGTTATACTACGTCATCTTCAGGCTTTAGCTGCTCCAATCCAGTAACCTTCGTGTTACAAATATAGCAATGTCCTTAACTGGTCTCGTAATAACTATTACCGGTTGCCTAGAAATAAACCTATACAACGGTGATTGGTTTTGTTTTTGTTGAAGAAGACCAAAGAGGTGTTGTTCGTTTTCTGACAGTGGAAGGAGTAGGAGGAACGGACATCCATCGACGAATGTCACAAGTGTACGGCGAACACTGCATGTCTCTTGCAAGGGCAAAGGCGTGGCACAAGCGCTTCAGGGAAGGACCGGTGTCGTTAGCCGATGATGCACGGTCTGTAGCAGCACACTGCATTACCGATGACATCGTCCAGCTGGTGGATGCACTCATTACCCAGGACCGCCGAGTGACAGTGAAAGCCATAGCCCCTGTGGTCGGATTGAGCGTTGGAAGTGTTCACACTATCATGAAGGAATGACTGCACATGCGCAAAGTGTGTGCTCTATGGGTGCCCCACAGTCTTGAATCACACGAGGAAGAATGTCGAACGACTCACTGTCTAGCTCATCTGCAGCACTATGCCCGAGAAGGGAATGCGTTCCTGGCACGAGTGGTGGCTAGAGATGGGTCATGGTGTCATCACTTCGAACCAGAATCAAAACTACAAAGTCTCTAGGCGAAGTATCCTGGGTCACGACCACTAAAACAAGCCAAGGCCATCCACACGGCCGGCCGGGGTGGCCGAGCGGTTCTAGGCGCTACAGCCTGGAACTGCGCGACCGCTACGGTCGCAGGTTCGAATCCTGCCTCGGGCATGGATGTGTGTGATGTCCTTAGGTTAGTTAGGTTTAAGTAGTTCTAAGTTCTAGGGGACTGATGGCCTTAGCAGTTAAGTCCCATAGTGCTCAGAGCCATTTGAACCATCCACACGAGTTCAGGAAAGGTTATGCTGACGTTCTTCTTTGACCAAGATGGCCCCCTTCTGATTCACTTCCTGCAGCATGGGACAACAGTAAATGCCAAGCGTTACTCGTAAACCTTGGCCACCCTTCGCCAAACGATCACATCAAAACGACCAGGCAAATCTCACCCGTGGGGTCATTCTGCTCCACGACAATGCAAGGCCTCATACGGCCAGCTCAGTCTCGGCACTCCTGCAGAAATTCAAATGGGAGGTTCTCAGTCACCCTCCACACAGTGCGGACCTCTCTTCCTATGAAAACGCCATTTTTTGTCTCCTTTAAAAAAGGCTCTGAGGGGCAAACGATTCACCTCGGAAGACGACGTCCAGTTGTACGTGGGGAACTGGTTAACATAGCAGATCCGGGAGTTTTATGAGACAGTCATTCACCGCCTTGTGTCACAGTGGGACAAGTGTCTCAACAGCCAGGATCAATACTTATAACATACCGATACTGGTTCCTGCAATTATGCCTCCGGCTCGTTTCTTTTTGAACGCCCCCTATATGCAGGGTGAGTCACCTAAAATTTGCACCGCCAATATTGCGGAAACGGAAAGTGATATTGATGTGCAGTTTCCATCGAATTTATCGGTAGTCAGGCGCTCAACTTTTTAGACAATCAACACACTGTATTAAAACTTAGAAAAGGTATTTTTTTTGCAGACACTTTTAATAAATAAAGAAACGCCTATTGACAGTAACGAACTAAAAGTAGGGTAAATTAAAATGTCAGTAGTGTTTGTTGCAGGATTCTAGTGCGAGTCGTTTACGAGGTCTCGAATTTTGAAAAGTTCCCACATCGACACTTGTACAATACCTGTGGTAGCACACACTGAAGAACAATACAAACCACTGGCAGCGGCAGTACACGCTCCTAGTGTGGTATGTAACGACTGTTGCACACGTCCTAGGATTTCTGTGTAGATGTCCCAACAGGCTGCACTAATATGTCGTTGCATATCTTCGGATGCAGTTGGTGTGTCCTTGTAGACAGCGACTTTCAACTTTCCCTACACAAAAAAAGTCTACAGGAGTCAAATCTGGTGAACGAGCCAGCTGAGGTACAGGTCCTCTGCATGCAATCGAACGATTTGGAAACAATTCGGGAAGACATGCTGTAGTACTTCGTGCACTATGGGCTGGTCAGCCGTCATGTTGATACCACATATTCCTCTTAGTCTGCAGAGGAACGTCTCCTGGCATCCGTGGAAGATGGTCTGTTAGGAGGCTGTGACACCTGTCCGTGTTCAATGTTCCATCTATGAAAAACGGGCCTATGAGCTGATGGTTCACTGTCACACACCACATGTTTACACTCCATGGACGCTGACGTTCCACATGACGAAGCCAATGGTAATTGTCAACACACCAATAGTGTATGTTTCGGCAGTTTACCTGGCCATGATTGGCTTCATAATTAAACAAGATACGCGATAAATCTGGAGTATCCGGTCTTAATAGCCATGATTCTTGTAACCATTTCCATGCAGCTTATGGTGGAGAGACATGTGGCAGGGATGGAACCTACGTCGATGGAGAATGCATAGGACACTTGCCCGATTCACGCCAGTTCTTCATGTGATTGCACGGGAGCTAACGTGCGGATCAACTGCAACGGCAGCAATAACATTAATTTGTTTCATTTTGTTACGTTGTCTAGATGGTACATCATCATTTGGCGCAACTGCTTTAAGAGGTTGATGAATAATTGTCGATATGGTTAACATCTATTGGGATATCTTGCCGCATACACCGTAGAAGAACGAACTGCATTCTTTCTACATTCTCCATACACCATGAGCATGTCGCCTTTTACTGCATTGTTAATCACATCGTCCACTTACGACCTACTGCTCTGACTGTCACACTCTACCTGACTAGCAAGTCGCAATGGACTCAAGGAACACACGAGCACACAGTAAGAAAACATGATATCATACGCAGCAACTATACAGGTTGAATGGTACAAACAAATGTCAGGGTGAAAATTTTTCAAAATACAATATCTTTTAAAGGACTCTCACTAGATTCCTGCAACAAACACTACAGACATTCTCATTTACCCTACTTTTAGTTTGTTAACGACAATAGGCATTGTCCTTTTAAAAGAGTGTACGTTTGCACAAAAAGTACACTTTCTAAGTATTACTACAATCTGTTTATTGGCTAAAAATACGAACCTCTGATTACCAGTTCATTCTGTGAAAACCACACGTCAACAGCACTTCCCATTTCCGCAATATCTGCAGTGCAAGTTTTAGGTGATTCACTCTGTATACTGTGTCACAGTCACTACCTCCTCTGGTTCATGATAACTAAGTCCATACTCCCACCAAAACTTTATACGTTCACTGCTATATTAGAACTTACAGTAAAACATATCAGTCAGCAGTTTGTGCTGCGGCATACCTATTGTACTGCACCTGGGCGTTGTACGGCTGTATAAATAAATGTGGCTCATTTATTGTCGTATGGTCGAGTTGTACACGTCTGCTTTCATGCCCAGTAGTAGATTTCAATGCAATATAATAGTTTACCTGTGATCCTGCAGTCGAATTACCCAAGCACGGACATGTAATGCGAATTATCAAGTAACACAATAATAATAATAATAACAATAATAATAAGTGACCAAAGGTTGTATTCCAGTGAATAACTGATGATGGTGACAAAATATTTAAGCTGTATGTAGTGATTTATTCAATTAGACAAAATAACGAACCTGTTGTGAATGGTAGTCCTAAAGAGTTTCATGTAAATATGCAACAAAATTAATTATGATTTTCGAGTGTGGTAATGCTCACGTAAATACGTAAACTGCATGGTAGGAGAGTCCCAGTAGGCTAACTAAACATCACTGGTCCTTAGAACAGATTCTCTGAGACTAAGTCCCACATTACTCGGAAAATTTGTAAGTATGAGCGAAAGTTGAAGGATTTGCGCCCGCTTGCCAGCCAGAACTCGACATTATCTACAACCGAATAATCCGTGTGGTCGTCACAGAGTACCGTTCAGTCTTATTCACGAATTCTTCCCAGCTCCCCAGAACCAGTCACAACATATGAGCGTCAAAATGCTTGTGCCAACGAAAACTTGTGTCCCCCATCGCAACTGCACAGTTTTACTTAAAATCTAGTAAGTGGACCAGCACTTGATTATTAACAAATATACTCATTAGACATATAATGACGGAAAAAATCGCAACAACAAAAAGTAATTAATGAATTAATGCAGGGTAATGCAATTTCGAGAACACATTTGTCTAAGTAACATATTTAAGTGATTAACATTGCAACATCACAGGTTAGTGTAAGCGCGAGATGTCCCATTGCAAATGTGAAGTTTGGTACATTAATAATGCAATACAGGTTACGAATATCAATTACTGGAATGGAGTTCGATGCCTGTTGCACTTGGACAGTCATAACAGGGACGGTTAATGCTGTTTGTGGATGACGCTGGAGCTGTCATCCAATGATGTACCAAAAGTGCTCGACTGGAGATCGATCACCATATCTAACAGGCCAAGGCAACATGTCGACAATCTGTAGAGCGTGTTTGATTACAACAACGGTATGTGGGCGAGCGTTGTCCTGTTTAAAAACACCCGCTGGAATTTTGTTCAGGAATGGCAGCACAACAGATCAAATCCCGAGAATGAGGTCCAAATGTGTATTCAGGGTGTGTGGGATACCCACGAGAGTGCACCGAGGCATAACCAGTTTTCATCAGAAAACACGACAGATCTCTATCCTGGCATTCAATGAGCTCTCGCTGGACGCCATTGAAGTCGTAAATGGTGGTGTGGGGACAGTGGAACGTACGCTACAGGGCATCTGGCTCGGAGCGGTGTTAGGAGTAATCGATTAACAGTTCTTTGTGCACTGTGGTGTCAACTGCTGCTCAATTTGCTGATGAAGATGCAGTTACTATGCGTCAGAGTTATACGCCGAACACGACGGTCTTCCTCTCGGCAGTACCACGCGCCAGTCTGAAGCTTTGCCTTCTTGCGACCATACATTTCCGTGTCCACCGTTGGCAGTAATCATGTACAGTGACTACATTCCTGCCAAGTCTTTCTGCTGTATCACAGAAGGAACATTCAGCTTCTCGTAAACCTATGACACAACCTAATTCAAACTCGGTGAGACACTGATAATGGCGTCCCTGTGACTTTAAAGGCATTCTTGACTAACATCAACTCATCACGTCGAGTAACTTCAACTCACCACGTCCAATCTCAAAGGTAAGCAACGTTCACGACCGTTACAGCGTGTTCTTAAAGCAAACCTGCTTTGCTGAAATGTTCAAATGTGTGTGAAATCTTATGGGACTTAACTGCTAAGGTCATCACTTCCTAAGCTTACACACTACTTAACCTAAATTATCCTAAGGACAAACACACACACACACCCATGCCCGAGGGAGGACCCGAACCTCCGCCGGGACCAGCCGCACAGTCCATAACTGCAGCGCCCTAGACCGCTCGGCTAATCCCGCGCGGCCCTGATTTGCATTCTCATCGTGGCGCTACTAGCGCCTCCCACTTGAGGCTGGAGCAAATTTGAATGGATATCATCTTTCAGATGTAGAAACACGCCTGCCAACTTTCGTTTTATCGTACAGTTCCTTTTCGGTGTTGCAATTTTTTTTACCGTCAGCATATGTTTCAAGTGACAACTCATTGTCTTACTGTTCTGTTGATACCAAACAAAACAAACAAACACCATCAGAACAGGCCTTGAAGGCCCAACGGTACCAACCAGCTGCCATGTCATCCTCAGTCCTTAAACGTCACCAGATGCAGATACAAAGGGGCATGTGGTCAGCACACTATTCTCTTGGCCGTTGTCAGTTTTTACGACCGATGGATGTCTCTACTTGTCAGTGAAGTAGCTCCTCAATTGGCCTCACAAGAGCTGAGTGTAAGCCGCTTGCCAACAGCGCTCGGCAGACCCGGACGGTAATCCATCCAAGTGCTAACCAAGCCCAACATCGCTTAACTTCGGTGATCTGCCGGGAATCAGTGTTGCCACTGCAGCAAGGCTGTTGGCGTTGATACCAAAGACTATACTATTTATAAAACAGCACATATAAATATTTATAACACATGACCATGATGAAACATGTAGAATATATGAATTAAATAGTCCTGGCCTGCTATGTTAATGCCTCATATCACGCTCAGTCTATTGATTGCTTCATCACATTATATGGGTACTTTGCTATTTTTAGATTACTGCTGTTTTCAATGTTGGCCAAACTGACTTTCCGTTGAAGAAATTACTTGTCTTGACATACACAGCGTGACAATGTTTAGTGTAATGCGAGACCTGCCATGCTACATTCATTTACTGTGTGACTTTGACGGATTTGATGATCTGTCACAAGTGCATGATAAAAATATAAAATAGTAATAGCTCAATAAATAAATACTTAGAAATGGGAGGCGTTCAAGAATAATAGCTGCAGTGCTAGGCCTTCAATCCCATTTCTTGTTCATTAAGATACCATGTGGGGCTCAGCAGCTATTAATTTCCATTGATTTGTGTGGCAATATTCATTTGCTGTGGACATCTAACTCCCATGGCTTTTGTGATTTATCTTCCTGAGACCTGATATCCATTACAATGGACATAGCGTTTCCTGTCCTTCTAGCCAAATTTCTACATTTTCCCTCACAATATCTGAGTCTATTTGAATGGACAGTGTGTTGCAGTCATAGGGTGGTAGAAACTGCCACTACGATCACTTGGAGCCAAACAGCAGTTTTGTTTACGATGTGTTAGGCAGGTGAGCACTCCTTTCTTATCCTGCGTTTTTCGCAAGTTACTTCATGAAAATATGTACCTACTGTAAACAGTATCTATAAATGTAGTTTGTAGGGTTTTTCTTTGTAATAAATTTGGTGGTACTGCATGTTTCTTGAATTATGATTACAGGACACTAATGTCCACTGTAATGGGCGCTGTGACTTAGTGGAACATTTTCGAGCACTGGTGGTTATCGTCACTAATTTACAGAACATTTCTTGTTGTTATTGTTGATTATTGGCATTATGTGATACGTCATTGGTACCTTTTGTAAGCAAGCTAGATATTATGCTAATACAATAATTTTCTGGAACAGTAACGAAGTCATGAATATCCAGAGCAGTCCATATGATAGCAGACAAGATTCTTCCAAATCAAGGACGTAGAAGAAGGTTAGTTTCTATTGTAAAATAGTATGACCAAAACCAGCCATAAACGCATCTACTAAGACTGGGAAGCAGCCTAGGTATCAATGGAAAAGATGGTCTAAGAAGGATGGGAGATTCATTCAGGTTCATTGTTAAGCAGCAATCGGCTGCTGCAGTAAAAAAATGGGTGACATAGACCCGATTTATATGATCATAAATTTTTACAAAATCCTCACCAGAACCAGAAAGTGTACCATAAAAACTATTTTTCACTTCACAGATAGGGGACTGATGAGAGGACTCAACTCCTAAAAGGCAAAGTCTGTTGCTCTCAAGATCACTCTCACCTGCTTTAGACCATTTGCCAGGAATGAATAAACTGAAAAATAGCGCGAGGTGTAAGAACACTAGCTGCATGAAGTAAACCAAAATAAAGTGCCAAGACTGTTCAGCTTTCCTCTGTTTAACATCACAAAACGACTATTTCACTTAATACCACCAGAAATGAAATTGTAAGAATTTGTCTCTTTTTAAAAAGAGACTCATATTTGTGTCTATATACCTTGAGAAAAGCCGTCATTTATCTATAGCTGACCGTCCCCATATTTGTGAGCATGAGGCCATCCCTGAAGGCTCACCGTTGTGTAGCTGTCTGCATGGGCCAACCTCAGCCAAGCTAAATCTACCTGGTTGTAACTTCGGCCAATGTTCCCTTTACCTATATGAAATCTCGCGCAATTTATCATTATGTTCTTTCAAGGAACTCTCGTAACAAATAATGTCGTCTAAATATACCAAGTTCTTTTTTCCCTGTAACCCTGCTAGTGAGATATTCGTAGTCTCTGAAAAAATATTAGGTACCGTTTCAATCTCACTGGCATCCTCTGATAAGCGTAATGCTGATAATTAACACTAAGGGGCTGTTTACTCCCTGTCCTGGGGATCCATTTGTATCCGGTAGTATCCGTCTGCTAAATCTAATGTGGAAAAATACTTGGCTTTTCCTAGCTGGTCCAGAATTTCCGACAAGTTTGGGGTTAAATATGCTTCTCCTACTTAAATCTTATTTATTTTATGGTAACAGGTCGCCAGTCTGTATTTTAGTTTCCCACTGGTTTCTGCTGTCTTAAGAATTAGTAACACAAGTGTATTCCATGGTCTTTGACTGACTCCCCACAATGATGTTGTCAGCCAACACTTGTTCTATATGATCTTTTAATATCTTCCTCTGTGATTCTGTGAAACAATGTGGACTTGCCTTCATGCTCGAGCAATATGAGAAGCATATGCTTTACTGTCTCAGAAAATAACAATCTGTCACCCTTGAAATGGAACACATCAAAATATGCACAACAAAGGTTCTCTAATTCATGTTTCTGTTTCTCATTCAGGTGTCCCATTCACAAAGCGTCTCCGATCTGAGCTATGTGAGTGCTGTAATCCTGTGCCTGTTCCGGTGTTTTTAATATCTTCCCTACTGTTGCTTCATTTTATGAAGTTTCAGTAATTAAAGACACAAAACTAACACCACATTCTATGTAATTAGTGTTCACCATTCTGGTAAAACACCTGCCTTATGTATTTCGTACTAGAGCGTCTGGAGTGTATACACCGTTTAATTCTTCTTGTTTCAGCACTGTAAAATCTTTGCCTTCAGGGATTATCTCGTGTTCTTTTAGTCAGATTCTCATGACCTTTCCTTCCCTGGATCCTTTCGTCTTCTTTTGATCGTGACTTTCGCTTTTCTTGTCTTGCGTTCTCCTATGTGACTCTCCCTCTCTGGAAATTTGCTTCATTCCGTTACTTCCACTGCCAATGCACTGTACTTTTAAATTCCTATTCCCTTGTTTCTTCTCATGAAACTCGTTCGTTCATCATACCCTTATATTCCTAATAGGCTTTTCACATCGCCATCTGTACAATAGCTTTTGTTGGTTTGTCTGGCCCTTTGGTACCTTCCATGCAGCTGCTATCAACAACGGAATGTCACACCTATTTACCTCTAATCGTCTCTTGCTACAGCCAATCACTGCTATCTGTTTTTGTAGGAGATCCCTGCCTACTAAACAACTGTGTGGGACGTCTGTTCCCCTGCGTAAAACGGAGTATTTATGCTTTTCTAACAAATTTCCGTCTATTCTCAAATTCAGTATCGGTGTCCCATGCGTACTCACTGTACCGCATATTACCCCTTTTACCTGCTGTACCTCTTGGTCATTTATTGGTGCATCGGTAGTGATAGATAATTCTTTGATTAGACTAATATGGGCGCCTGTATCTTTAGGAAAATCAACTATTTACAGAGTTTTTTGCAATCGGCACTATGTCAATGTCTTTTCGCAGTGGAGTTTCTAAAGCTCCATCAGTACCTGCTGCTAGATGTGACTTCCCGCTGGATACTCGATACTGGAAACTGAACACTAAATGGTGACTGGGGTGTACTGAATCCTTTTATATCGTTCTCAATTGGTTTTGGTTGTACACGACGCTCTTCATTATTTTTCTGGAACATTCCATCTACTCGTGATGGCCTTAATTTTAGTGTAACATTCCAAATTCATCACTGTTTTATCCTGTCACGCGTCTCAGAATCTCCTAAGACGAGTTTTACCTCTATCCTCGGCTCCTTTGGTGAGGTGACAAGTGTTAGCTTTACGCTGTGCATTGACCGACCTCCAAGAGATTTCTGAACTGATATTTTCCAAATATCCCGTTTGCCTGTCCGTCTGGTAACGTACTCAGGCGGCTTTGAAAGAGAGCCCTGTTATCTCTTTATGATCTTCAGCAGTACAATTAAAATATTAAACTATTCTAAGGTTATGACAATTCCCCAGATATTGTTCTCTTAACTGTTCATTCTCAAGTCCCTTCCCTTTTCTTCTGTATTTAAGGCACATATCCTATCTATAGACCATCACTGAATGTCGTCAAATAATTCATCAAACGCTTCCTTAGCAGCCATTTCAATTTCTCTGTCTTGAATTGTCCGCCTGCTTAGCTGAGTGGTAACGTGTTTTCCTACCATGCAGCGTGCACGGGTTCCATTCCCGGCCGGGTTGGGGATTTTCTCTGCTCGTGGACTGGGTGTCCTATTGTCATCATCATCACCGACGCGCAAGTCACCCAATATGGCGTTGATTGAAATAAGATTTACAACCCGGCGGCCGAACTTCCCCAGTTGGGGCCTCCCTGCCAACAGTGCCACATGGTCATTTCATTTCATTTTCTCCTGAATTCTCCTGGCTGCACTAAATTTTTCCCGTACCCTCAACAGCTTAGGCCACGCCGTATTCACGATCTGTGCGCGTGACTTCCAGTCATTAACGGAGTATTCACTCTCCCCCTCGACAAATCATTCAGTACCAACATCCACTCCTAAAACGAAGGATTCCGCATAGCCCATTACTGTTTTCTCCTGACCTGTCTCTAACGTGTTCACTGAATTTGTATCTTCGTTTATTACAGTAGCTGCAATGCCCTCGCACCCATGTAAATCATTTAAAAAGTCATGTTTATCTCTCTTTAATGATATGTTCCTTACATCTGCCGACACAACGCAAACTTCCTTGCTAACACCTCCAACAGTATCCGACGATACATGACAAACTTTTTTCGCTGAATGACCACCTACATCAAAAAATTCTCCGCTACTGCATCGTAACTCATCAGAATTCGCAAGGCACCCGCATTCCTCGAAGACAGGATCTACAGCTCTCTCCGTTTACCTTCTCTCCTCTTACACTTCCCCGCTACTTTGATTTATCCTTTTCTCATCCACAACGAATATTTTGTTGCATTAAACGAAAAACTTACCTCCCATCTATTACATTGTCCTCACATTCATCCTTCAACACCCACTCGCAATTCACATTTCCATCAAGAGCCATCTGTCCACTTCCATCACAGAGATAAGTACACAGATATCTTCCTCGGAAATATCTACAGTATATCAGTGGCAGTAGCCGCTTCACACACGTCTTCTTCGTCTAAAACATCGTATTCCCGTTTATTTAGCAATAAATCACCCACTTCCGCCGATACTTCATAAATTTAATATCCAGGTGCCGAGATCACTGCTACGCCGCCTTCACAGATTTCTTCAACTAAATTACTTCCATCTACCTTACTAATGTTGTTGCTACTATATAGTACCTCATCGGAATTCACTATACATTCAGTCTCCACGAAGTTCGCATTCGCCTCCGCCTTTCTCCTTGATATAGAATTTCGTATCACATTTATTTTATCTAGCGTCATTATCTATTACATTTTTACATTTTATATCTCTTTCTTTTCTTTTGTGTTGTTTTTCGCGGCTCCAAACTTTATTCACACTTTTAATATCCGAAATCTCATTTACTTGAGTCTTGTTTTCCGGTTCTCCATATACTATCGTATTAGTTATCTGCCGCATCCTTTTCCACTCGAGTTTATTTTGCCACATCCAGTCCTGACATCTGAGATGCGGCGACTAACAGTTTTACGAACTCCTGTCACTTTTTTCGGTCTATGACTTACCAGTCCCTCGGATCGTCGATCTCTGCCACGATTTCAAAATTCACCATCATGATTATTATTTCTTTGATAATTGTTCTCATAATTATTTTTATAGAAAATACTGTTCTTATCGCATTCCTGATAGTTATTACGATTCCAGTTCAGTTTACCATTGCCCTGCATATTATTAAAATTTTTCTGCATGAATTTCGCTTCTTTTTCCAACTTCTCATTGTAATCTAAAAATCTGTGTATTGAACGGGATGGAGTATGCACCAAGTCCTACCGTAGAAATTCCGGCACTTATCTTGAGCGTCGTAATTTCTGTTAATACGCCTAACGGTCGGTTTAAAGCGTATTAATTTGGCACACAGAACTGCCGCACTGAAATACTGCCGCTCCTGTAACTTGGTCCAATTAAGAATTCCTTCTCAGGCCGCATTTGCCTCGCTTCACTCCAGATTTTGTTCAAAAACATTTTTTGAACACTTTGTAACTGGCGAACGCATCACTCATTAAATTTTCCCAGGATTCAGCGTGACCTTTCAACTGCATTTTCACATATTTAATTCTGGTTTCATCACACATTCCTGGCATAAATGTATCCCAACAAGCTACGAGAAAATTTGCGGAGTGATATTTTTCGTCATTTGCAAAGCACTCAGCAGCTCCTGATCCACCCAGCGGTATATTAATTATCGTAGCGGCCTGACCCATCGCTAAAGCACTTAGCGCTTCACACGCACCTTTAATTTGCTGTTCGCTCTGTACCACTTCATTCAGAATTCCTGCCTCAAAACTCCGTTTATGACGCATAACACCATTCTGGAATCCTACAATTTTCCATGCTAAAATGTTGAATGTTTTATCAGTCTCTTCCTCAAACGTATTATGCCTCCATACACAGTTCTTCACCTCATTATTCAGCCGTACACGTCTGCTTTCACGGTCAGCAGTAGATTTCAGTGATATAGTTTACTTGTGATATTCTAATCGAATTACCCAAGCAGTGGCATGTAATCAAGTAACAACATTTGAAACATATCAAGAATAATAATAACAAATGAAAAATGATTGAATTCCAGTGAGTAACTGATGTAAACGACAGCAAAAGATTTAAGCTGTATGTAGTGATTTATCCAGTCAGAGAAAACACCGAAACTGTTGTCAAGAGTGGTCCTACAGAGTTTCATTTAAATATACGCCAAAATTAATAATGATTCTAGAATGTAGTAAAGCTTGCGTAAAGGTGGAAACTGAGTGAGCATAGTCCGCAAAGGCTAACTAAAGATCTCTGGTCCATAAAACAGAGTCTCTGAGACTAAGTCCCACTTCATCAGAAAATTTATAAGCATGAGCAAAAGTTAAGGTATTTGTGGCCACTTGCCACCCAGAACTCCACGTTACCTAAATCTATATCGTCCTCCTGGTCGTCACAGAATATCGTGTAAATTGCTTTATGAATCCTTCCTAGCCTCCCGTAACCAGTCAGAACTCTTGAGTGCTATATCGCTTACACTAACGAAAATGTGCATTCTCCTCCCATCACTGCACATTTTTACTTAAAACCTAAAAAACCGACAAACAATTGATTATTAACAAATATAAATATCAGGCATACGTCTTAAGTGACTATCAATTGTATTACTATTCTGTTGATACCAAACACTACGCCGGCCGGGGTAGCCGAGCGGTTCTAGGCGCTACAGTCTGGAACCGTGCGACCGCTATGGTCGCGGGTTCGAATCCTGCCTCGGGCATGGATGTGTGTGATGTCTTTAGGTTAGTTAGGTTTAAGTAGTTCTAAGTTCTAGGAGACTGATGACCTTAGAAGTTAAGTCCCATAGCGCTCAGAGCCATTTTGAACCAAACACTACACTATTTATAGGAGTTTACAAATAAACGATTTATTAAATAATTAGCGCATATGCTCTTATAACAGATGACTATGATAAACCATTTAGAATATATGAAAGAAATGATCTTGTCGTGCTCTAGTGAGGCGTCATCTCACGTTCAGTCTACTGATTGCATCGTCACAGCGTTGGGATACTTTGCCATTTTTAAATTACAGTTTTTTTAATGCTGGTTAAACTGACTTTTCGTTAAATAAATTAGGTTAATTATCAGTCTTGAGAAATATAATACGATAATGTATAGTGCAATATGAGATCAACCATACTGCAGTCATTTACTGCGTGACTGTGGCGGATTCGATGAGCTAACACATTTGCATAATGAGGATATAAAATGGTAATAGCTTAATAAATAAATATTGATAAATGTGAGGCGTTCAGAAACGATAGCTATAGTTCTAGGCTGTCATTCCATACCTTGTTTATTACGAGATCACGTCGCATTCAGCAGTTATTGATTTTAATTGACTAATTTGACAGTGTTCATTTGCTATCGACATCTAACTCCTATAGTTTTTAAGTTATACGAAATATTAATGTATCAATAGATGCGTACGCTGGTATTTTTGTATTTGTACCATGAAGGAACACTGAATTATTGCCGTACTGAATTAAGTATTTGAATGTAGCCATCTTTCATACTGTGAAAATGTTCAAATGTGTGTGAATTTCTAAGGGACCAAACTGTTGAGTTCATCGGTCCCTAGACTTATACACTACTTAAACTAACTTATGCTAAGAACAAAACACACACCCTCACACACACACAAACACACACACACACACACACTCACACACACACACACACACACACACACACACACACACACACACACACGCCCAGACCCATGCCCGAGTGAGAACTCGAACCTCCGGCGGGAGGGGCCGCGCAATCCATGATATGGCGTCTCTAACCGCGCGGCCACTCCGCGCAGCTTTCATACGGTAGCAAAAGCCGCCATTGCACACATCTCACATATCGGTTCATGCTTTCAGCCGGCGAGAAACTCATCTTGGCCTCCAAATTTCTTGGAAGAAACGGTCGTTTACCTGCCGCTGGCAGTCACTATGCTGGCGAGCGCGAGGCTGTCCTTGAAGGCCCACTCTATTGTCGCCGTCCGCACCAGCCAACCTCAGCCGAGATAAACCTTACCTTCCATATATTATACTCTAATGTTGTCGACTTCCCGCCAGAATATTGGTCATCCTACAGTGGTCTCTTGCCAAATACAAACACTCCGTTAAATAAGAATGACAGGGATGTCGCAATGTTAATAAAATGTGAGTACAAACACAAACATATAGATATAAAGAAATTTTCTGCAGATCAAGACACAGAAGCATGTTCTTGTGATATCAAATTGGAAAAAGAGAGTAGTTGGAATTGTATAATATAGGGTCACTTGTACGTAACTGGGAATCTTCATGAAAATGTTGATGTTTATTACGCTGGATGGATTTCGGATTTTGTGGTAAGTTCTACGGGACCAAAACTTCTGAGGTCATCAGTCCCTAGGCTTACGCAGTACTTAACCTAAATTAAACTAACTTACTCTAAGAACAATACACACACACCCATGCCCAAGGGAGGACGCGAACCTCCGACGGGGTGAGCTGCGCGAACCGCGGCGGCTATTACGCTGAGTGTACACAGATACAAATGTATATTTATTTGTGGAGATTTCAGAACAAATTTGCTACAGAAATATACCTGAATAGCTGTAGATAGTATTCTGATAACGTTTCAGAAAAAAAAACAGGAAGTTAAATAAGCAGATGACTATTCCACGCTAAAAAGAGACAGAGTGTCAGATTGTGGTTCACAATTAGTCTCATTGCATAGCATAGCTGCAGGGTAAGTTCAGAAGTACTTACAGAAAAAGTGCATCTAACTAACAAAAAAAAACAGTAAAAGATTTTTATAAAAAGCTTTAAAATTATTACTTGAGAAATTTTACAGAGATCTCAATACTAGTTCTAAACCTAACATAGTGGTTAACAGGTCTGTATCCACTGTTAACATATATTACCCTCAAACTATAATTAAATGGAAGAGTAGGTAGTCAACAAATAACCTTTCAATTACTATGGATATGAGACAGTCTTTAGAGCTATAAGGGATACCTACTAATCGGTCCTAATGAGTAATTATCTGGAAGTACTCTCATATTCTAAATACTAATGGAATATATTAAGAAGAGTTTTAAAAATTCCTGGAGTACGCAAATCTTTGAAGCTGACGGCTCACACAATTAATGAACTCATGCTAAAAAATGAGCAAATAATGAAAACAACACATAACAGTTCACCGTGCCATGTTTCTTCTTATTCTTTTGCCTTTACACGTACCTGCACGGGATCGGCATTATTGTTATAGAACTTACCATTGTTAGACGATGGTCGGCTGCCCTTCCAGTTGCCACTCGTTTACCGCGTGGAACGAAATGTGTGCACCCGAACTGTTTGTGTGTAGTGTTATCCATGTGAAAGTATGTGATAGTTTTCTAAATGTTTACGAAACGTGTTACTGGGGCGGGACATATACCAGCTCGGTATTCACTATTCACCTAGTCCAATGTGGGAAACCGCATAAAAACCAAATCCAGGTTGGCCGACACACCAGCCCTCTTGTAAATCCCCTCAGGTCTGGCGTGCCTGCCCGAATCCCAAAAGCAGCGTGTCAACACGCACAACTATTCGGGCGGGTACAGCTCGTCATCCTATCAGTTGTGGAAAATTCGTGAGTATAATTCAGAGATGGAAAGAAGTTGCCCAGAGATAGGATTAGAAAGAAGTCGCAGAGTGCTTTTCAAGTGTCAGACTCCGTACAGTACGAAGTTTGCCTGTTTCGTAATTAAAGGTAATTAAAATGCTATGTAAAGCAATAAAACGCTGTTGACAGGTAACGCGGGTCAGTATGCATCGTATATACCAGTAAATGTTCCGCTAACCAAGGGGAAACAGCATTAATAACATAAAAAACAATAGCCTTGCTGTCGTAGATTTAAGAAGAAATTCCATAATATCACAATGCACCACCACTTGTGTGTCATGGACAGAAACAGAATGCGGCCCAGCGTTAAGATGATTTGTATTAATCCACTGGTTTTTGACAAATTAATTCTGATGTCACTATGCTGTGTTGATAAAACTCTTCAAATATATAATATATATAATATTCTGTCTGTCAGACTGTATCAGACTGGCAGACTATATACATTTCCTTCCTGTTAACAAAGAATGTATTCACTACAACAATCCATGTGTCTCACTTACAACTCAGCACAAGAGTATTAGTTATATGTTCAGCAGATCATATTCATAGTGCGTTACGATTTGTAACATATCAGATGACCACAGGTTTCACATACATCTTTAAAACAATATCTTTGTATAGCTACTTCTATTCTAGAGTACTTTTATTCTAGAAGTTTTCCTTTAACTTTCCTTTCCTTTTACTTTTATTCTAGAAGTAGTTGTTAAAGGAAAACTAGTTTTATCTAGAACAAAAGTATTCGAGAATAGAAGTAGCTATACAAACATATTATTTTAAAGATGTAAGAGAAACCTGTGGTCATATGACATGTTACAAATCATAACATGCATTATGAATAGGATCTGTTGAACATATAACTAATACCCTTGTGCTGAGTTGCGAATGAGACACATGGATTGTTATAATGAATACATAACACATTCAACACTCGGTGATATCCTACTCGCGACTACGCCAAAGGTAACACTTCGTCGTGGTTGTATTTTTCCTTCCTGTTAACAAACAATGCACTCGCATAAGTAAGTTCCTTAGAAACACGGTCTGCTCTTAAGTCAACATGGTGCAGCGATGTATACAATTGTATTATATTATTGAAATGAGTTTAGTAGATCTGGTTGTAAGTACTAAGTAAAATAAGAAAATTCCTTGCATTAAAGTATCTGTCCTGTATTGTCACTTTGTGTGCACATATTTGTTACAAGGTCTGTCCTGGCATACGGTTCGAGAAGTGAAGGAAAGAAAATACACAGTTAGTACTAATCATTTCACATTTACAGCACACACACACACACACACACACACACACACACACACACACACTAGTAGTCAGTTTAAGCTTTTAACTCAGATCTGTTTCTAAAAGAACCACATTTTCCATCATTTGATAAATAGTCCATAAAACAGTAACAGTTTTCAAGGTTCGCTCACTGCAAGTTTACTGTTATGACTGCACAGCACACCAGGAAGAGCTTACACGCTCCGACAGAATATATCACTTCTTGCTAAAAAATTCAATATTTTTGTAGATATCATCTACGACGGATCAAAAACATTTATCGATAACTCACATTCTCCGATAAATCACTATTACTCTACCATAGCTAAAATTAA
Source organism: Schistocerca piceifrons (assembly GCF_021461385.2). Classification (NCBI taxonomy): domain Eukaryota; kingdom Metazoa; phylum Arthropoda; class Insecta; order Orthoptera; family Acrididae; genus Schistocerca; species Schistocerca piceifrons. Next base: position 415,350,392 of record NC_060149.1, on the reverse strand, counting down.
CAGAGGTCCCGCTATATTAACTCTCGTCACAACAGCTGATCATGGACTCGCCACAACGCACGTGCGAAATTCCTCTTCCAGGACCAAAGTTCGCGAAAGATCTCGTCTCTGATTGATCGAACAATACAGCAATCAGCTTCATATTTCTATTCACATAACTCAATACTCTCCCTCTTCGGGCCATTCCCCCTGGCGTAATCAGTAAATACGAAATTAGAAAATAACATTCTCAGTAAGCAAATGAAAGCAAATTAACCCCGTATACAGGGTAGAGGATTTTCTCCGCTCGCGACTGTGTGTGTGTGTTTTGTCTTCATCATCAACGAAGCAAGCGTCAATTAAAAAGACCTGTAGCAGGTGGCCGAATTCCCAAGAAGGGGGATCCCAGCCACAAATGCCAAACGCACATTTCATTTAATAAATTCTTAGTTTATTTAGCTGTCTAATAAAAAACTTGGAATTCATACTGTTGTTAACTATCATACAGGGTGTTTCAAAAATGACCGGTGTAATTGAAACGGCAATAAAAACTAAACGAGCAGCGATAGAAATACACCGTTTGTTGCAATATGCTTGGGACAACAGTACATTTTCAGGCAGTCAAACTTTCGAAATTACAGTAGTTACAATTTTCAACAACAGATGGCGCTGCGGTCTGGGAAACTCTATAGTACGATATTTTCCACATATCCACCATGCGTAGCAATAGTATGGCGTAGTCTCTGAATGAAATTACCCGAAACCTTTGACAACGTGTCTGGCGGAATGGCTTCACATGCAGATGAGATGTACTGCTTTAGCTGTTCATTTGTTTCTGGATTCTGGCGGTACACCTGGTCTTTCAAGTGTCCCCACAGAAAGAAGTCACAGGGGTTCATGTCTGGCGAATAGGGAGGCCAATCCACGCCGCCTCCTGTATGTTTCGGATAGCCCAAAGCAATCACACGATCATCGAAATATTCATTCAGGAAATTAAAGACGTCGGCCGTGCGATGTGGCCGGGCACCATCTTGCATAAACCACGAGGTGTTCGCAGTGTCGTCTAAGGCAGTATGTACCGCCACAAATTCACGAAGAATGTCCAGATAGCGTGATGCAGTAATCGTTTCGGATCGAAAAATGGGCCAATGATTCCTTTGGAAGAAATGGCGGCCCAGACCAGTACTTTTTGAGGATGCAGGGACGATGGGACTGCAACATGGGGCTTTTCGGTTCCCCATATGCGCCAGTTCTGTTTATTGACAAAGCCGTCCAGGTAAAAATAAGCTTCGTCAGTAAACCAAATGCTGCCCACATGCATATTGCCGTCATCAATCCTGTGCACTATATCGTTAGCGAATGTCTCTCGTGCAGTAATGGTAGCGGCGCTGAGGGGTTGCCGCATTTGAATTTTGTATGGATAGAGGTGTAAACTCTGGCGCATGAGACGATACGTGGACGTTGGCGTCATTTGGACCGCAGCTGCAACACGGCGAACGGAAACCCGAGGCCGCTGTTGGATCACCTGCTGCACTAGCTGCGCGTTGCCCTCTGTGGTTGCCGTACGCGGTCGCCCTACCTTTCCAGCACGTTCATCCGTCACGTTCCCCGTCCGTTGAAATTTTTCAAACAGATCCTTTATTGTATCGCTTTTCGGTCCTTTGGTTACTTTAAACCTCCGTTGAAAACTTCGTCTTGTTGCAACAACACTGTGTTCTAGGCGGTGGAATTCCAACACCAGAAAAATCCTCTGTTCTAAGGAATAAACCATGTTGTCTACAGCACACTTGCACGTTGTGAACAGCACACGCTTACAGCAGAAAGACGACGTACAGAATGGCGCACCCACAGACTGCGTTGTCTTCTATATCTTTCACATCACTTGCAGCGCCATCTGTTGTTGAAAATTGTAACTACTGTAATTTCGAAAGTTTGTCCGCCTGAAAATGTACTGTTGTCCCAAGCATATTGCAACAAACGGTGTATTTCTATCGCTGCTCGTTTAGTTTTTATTGCCGTTTCAAATATACCGGTCATTTTTGAAACACCCTGTATTTACAAAAGGTTATACAAAGTTTTACAACAGTTGTGTCACTAGAACTGTCTTTAATAACTCATGACAACGTATGTAACATTTGACCGTTGTTCAGAGCATGCGCACGGGTTGAAGAGCTGGTTGATTCATGTGAGAACGTACGTTACTCTCAGTATGCGAAAGCGTTCTCTAGGCTCAGGACTTATTACCTGTGGCAAGAAAGCTTCTGTCCGATTCCGTACGGCGAAGTCTATTGCTACTCCTCAGTACTTCGCAGCTGGAATGACATGGTGTCTATGCTTTGAATACGTAATGCAAATGCCGAGCATTGACGCACGTTGCAGGCTTTCTTCCAGAAGTAATTATCCTACAGAGAATACAAGAGAACTTCCGAGAAGTTTGGAAAATAGGAAAGGTGCTAGTGGAAGTAAAGCCGTGAAGGCGAGGCCGGTGTCGAGCCTGAATAGCATATCATCCATACCAGCGTTGTAGGGAAGTTCTTGCCGAATGCAGAAGCGTTGAGTCATAGACAGACACACACAGAAGAAAGATAACTTGCTAGCTTCCTGAGTAATCCTTTTTCGGGTTAGAGTGAAATACACGCTGATAACACACCCACACACTCACGCACTCTCGCCTAAGCCCCTACATGGTGCTGCCAGACGATGTGGGTCGGCGGGTTAATTTTAATAACAAGTATTTTATTTGTTCTTTCGTCGCCGTCTTTTTACCAGAGACTGGAAACTATTTTTGCGGCCAACCAGAAAACGATGAAGAACATACTGACCATAATTTCCAGTCTTCAAGTCCACATCCCTCTTCTGTTCACTGAGAGAAATGTTTCTACTCTCTATTTACTCAGGGGGTTTAGGAACTATGATTATAAATAAAAGTTTTGCATTCTGATTCATATATTCAGTAAAAGTTCACACGCACAAACATAGTAATGGTCCTGATAATAATAATAATAATAATAATAATGTTCCACTCATCACAGCGCAGTGAGCAGTTCAAAGGTGACCTCTACGGTAAGTTCCAATTAAATAGTCTTTCACCCTGAGCTCCAATCATCCAAGTTAATTACTCGCCACAAAAGTGGAAAATAATCTCACCACTTGCCACGCGGTTTTGTTAACATTATGGGCGGCACACAAACAGTTACTTCAGTGAAATCTAAGCGATCCAAGATGGTGTAAAGTCCTCGCGAGTTCACTTCTTATTTGTACCGAAAACATGCGTTTAGCAGCAGATTGGTGGTGACGTCATTCGAGGCTCTGCGTAAGCCGGCGTTTGACTGACGCGGACCGATTGATAGCTGGGTGCGAAGTGAGTGTCCTTCAGAAATCTAAACGATCCAAGACGGTGTCCAGTCTTCGGGAGTTCACTTCCTGCCGGCCGGTGTGGCCAAGCGGTTAAAGGCGCTACAGTCTGGAACCGCGTGACCGCTACGGTCGCAGGTTCGAATCCTACTTCGGGCATGGATGTGTGTGATGTCCTTAGGTTAGTTAGGTTTAAGTAGTTCTAAGCTCTAGGGGACTGATGACCTTAGAAGTTAAGTCCCATAGTGCTCAGAGCCATTTGAACCATTTGAAGTTCACTTCCTATTTGTACCGAAAACATGCCTTTAGCAGCAGACTGGCTGTGACGTCATTATAGGCAGCGTGTAAACCGCCGTTTGGTGCGGACCGATTGATAGCTGCGTGCGAAGTGAATGTCACTGCCTCTCATGCCGTATTTATATATTGGCGCAGCGGACGGCCGAACGGAACATGTGTCGTCATTCGCTCTATGTCCAGATAATAGAATCTAAATGGCCACTTTCTTGTACACATATTACTTTATAACATAATTGTGTGTCAATTTACAATCTGCGTAATTTCTATACGAATGGCATTAAGTTGTTTTTAATTACAGAAAAAAAGTTTTAGCTAGACTTTATTTCAGCTTTGCCCACTTAAATTGCTAGAACGGAACCGACAGTAGAAATGATCTGTGAACTACATCTTTAAGAGACCTTGTATTGATTGTTATTTACATTAAGGTCTTGAAACTTGTTATAGCTTTATTATTTAATGGATGTTATCAAGTGCTGTAACCAGAACTTTCTATCATTAATGTGAATGATACCTAATTTATTACAAATAAGGGTAGTTTTGTTACAGATTTTGCCGAGCGGTTCTAGGCGCTACAGTCTGCAACCGCGTGACCGCTACGGTCGCAGGTTCGAATCCTGCCTTGGGCATGGATGTGTGTGATGTCCTTAGGTTAATTAGGTTTAAGTAGTTCTAAGTTCTAGGGGACTGGTGACCTCAGAAGTTAAGTCCCATAGTGATCAGAGCCATTTGATTTTGTTCCAGATTTTAGTTAATTACTCTAAAACTATAAGAGGTAGCTTAATCGGGTCACATAGTTGATGTTTTTATGTCAAACTGAAGCTTCATACGAATTGTCACTTTTCTGATTCTAACATTTAGCGACTTCAATTTTTCGTAAAAACGCCGATTTTGACCAGAATATTGCTGCAATCAAGTTGAGACTTGTAACAGTTAATTTTGACACACATATGCACATTCTGAACAATTTTTGGCTTTCTAGCTTCAGTATTTAGCGCCACTTGTTTTTTACTTAAAGCGATGTATTTAATTAATATACTGAAGCATATACTGACAAAGTTTGGGACAGCTACTTTAATTCTTAGATTATGGCGCAATACTCTGTGTTCTACGCACAGGCGCGCTATGATGACGTGGTGCTAGTAGTAATGAACTGGGGTAAGTTCCGGCACACTCGCTCACCTCTGTATCTCTCAAATGATGCAGTGTTTGTTTCGCCAAAACGAGCAGCATTCATATCATTATCGTACTTATCGTGCGTTCATTTTCTTGTAATGCACGTGAAATTTTTATTTTAGGAAAAGAATTAAATTCCGAAGAAATTACTGCAATTCTGTCCGCCCCTGGTAGCTGAATGGTCAGCGCGACGGAATGTTATGCCTAACGGCCTGGGTTCGATTCCCGGCTGGGTCGGAGATTTTCTCCGCTCAGGGACTGGGTGTTGTGGTGTCCTTATCACCGTCATTTCATCCCCACCGACACGCAAGTCGCCGAAGTGGCGTCAACTCGAAAGACTTGCACCAGGCGAACGGTCTACCCGACGGGAGGCTCTAGCCACACGGAATTTCCATTTCCATTCTAATTCTGCTATTTAATTTCTCCAATTCGCATCTAAAAGAGGGTCAGAGAATATACAGGGTGATGCAGTTGCCCCAACTCATGTTTTATAAAACGCGCAATGTTATATCTGTCCTTCAGAAACCATACACGAGATCTTCATATTCTCTCGCTCGCTATGCACTAATTATTAGTCCTACAGAAAAAATGAATTGTAGGAAATTTAACGTAGTTGAAATTTTTACTTGAATGCGTTTGCACTGGAGACCACGGTTTTCGAGTTATTCAAGAAGAACGTGGGAAAGTGAACTTGAAAAAGATCTCCACTACACACTCACCCCTCCCCTGTCAGGATCTCTAGTATGTTGCTCGTGACACTCCTACCATTTTGCAAATACTTTCGACTGCACGATTTCCGATATTCGACCTTTTTGGTCTCTATTGATTGGGCTACTACGCCAGAAGCACAGTCGGCTGTTTCGTAAACACAACTAATTTAAAACTGTCAGTGAAGTTAATGAAAGAAAACAACTTTTATAAACGTTACTCTAAAATTAATTACGTTGACAGTTAGATCTAAAGTTAACCATTGCAAGCATAGTAGCTTCGTTGTCAGAAGGCGTGAGGAATGTAAAGAGTAAAATTTATGCAAAGGTCAATTTTACCGTTTGTAAGTGCTCAATTTAGCCGGTGGCGGTAAAACGCCAGTGAATGAAGACGAAGAAAGGTAGAATGTGAGAAATAACTCGTGCTGTCGCAAGTATTTGTACAGTGGTAGGAGGGAGTGCCATGAATAACATACTAGAAAAGCTGACCACTGGGGGCTCAGTGTGGGAGTAGCAGTGCGTTTGAAGTAAACTTTTGTATGTTTCCCTTAAATAACGCGAAAGCTGTGGCCTCTACCGAAAACGTATCCCAGCACACTAAATTTCCTACAGAAAAGATCCTGTTCATTTTTTCTGTAGGAAAAAAATAAAATAAATGAACGAGCGTGGTTTTTGAAGGCTAGATATAACATTGCGAATTGCAGCTGAATCACCCTGTGTAACACAGCATACAGAAAATGTTCTGCAACAACAACTAATAATAATTTATGTTGCTTAAATAAATATGTTCCTACGGATGCAAAATGTTACCTGCTATAACAGACCATTTTATCAACGTTTTATGTTATTTTTAATTCTTTGTTTAATGTTAATAACTTGAAGGATTTACGCATAATGGTTAAGCTATGCATCCACATTTGTAAAATCGTTTTAGTAATTCTTGTGTTTCGGTTCAAAAAAATGTTTAGCTCAAAACTATAAAGCTCAACCAGTAGAGTATTTTCCCGTGAATGGAAAAGCTGCTGGGTTCCAATCCAGATCTGGTACACAGGTTAAATTTGCCAGAAAGTTGCAGATCAGCGCACACCCCATTGTAGAGCGAAAATTCATTCTGGATATTGTCGTTATAAAGTTTCCTAATATTTTGCCAGAACATTAATATCTTACGTATTTATGGTACATATACGTTAACGTCAATTTCTAAAGTCGAGGCTGTAAATGTTGACAAATAAAAAGGACAGGGCCGGCCGGGGTGGCCGACCGGTTCTAGGCGCTACAGTCTGGAACCGCTACGGTCGCAGGTTCGAATCCTGTCTCGGGCATGGATGTGTGTGATGTCCTTAGGTTAGTTAGGTTTAAGTAGTTCTAAGTTCTAGGGGTCTGATGACCTCAGAAGTTAAGTCCCATAGTGCTCAGAGCCATTTGAACCATTTTTTTAAAGGACAGGCCGTTATTACGCGTATAAAGAAAGTAATTATTATTTTTCACGCCAGACATTTTAAGTCTCTGACATTTTAAGCTATTGTTTCTATATATGAGCACTCTGAATTGGCCAGCAGCTGATACGATATATAATTGTACATTTAATATGCAATATGTCTATCGACATATGGGAAGAAATACGTTGGTGTAAGTTAATACGTTTTCTGGGTAATTATCTATTAGGATAGTATCAAAATTCTTTATATAACTTTAATGATAGAGTTCTGTCCGTTGGTACAGTGTCAGACTGGAAATTTTGCAGATGCCTATTCGTTTTCTAATTCTTCTAGAATAATGGAGGTTGATTATGAGAGATGTTTTTGCTGTCAAAAAACGGCGTTATTCTATTACTTGAAAGTGTGGTACAGCTTCGAATCCTTTTTAGAAATGTACAGAGACGAAACTGGAAAAAAAAGAAACTGAAAGTGGTTTTAAGTGGAAATGCTTTCCTAATCGCTGCTCATTTTTTGAGGTGTGCTTTTCTCACTCAAGACCAGTCAGCCACTATCCTCGTTACATGTTGAACAGTTTTTAGAATTAATAAAGTACCTAAGCGTTTTCTTTACATTCACTCAATTGAACCCCTTAAGAATTTTAAGATAAACGTCACTGACACTGATACATAACCGATCAATATGAATAATGTAGTGTGATATCTTTAAGACGAAGAACAGTAGTGGAAATGCAATACCAGTGAAGACACTGAACTCACTTATGTTGAATTTTGTAATTTGCTGGCTGCTTGCCCAGGCCCCCTGCCTAACTGATCTTTCTCACAGCTTTTATAAAGATGGTTTCATCTTTGCTGTGTAAAACTTTAACCAAACTAGATGGCTAGCGTACCTCTGATATGGAATTACGATGCTTTTTCAGTGGCGGAGCTGCAAATAACCCAACATGTACGATAAGTTAAGCAGTGGAACATATTAGATGGAAAAATTTATTGCAAATTCTTTGCGTACAATCTTATGTGTAAGGGAACACAATATGAAATTCTGCAGTTCTTTTTAAAAGGAAAATTTAACATGAACAACAGACAATCAATTTCAGCGTTCCAAAATTAAATCGTGAGTGGGAATTCCTTGACATCAGCTGTACATGGTTTTGAACTTGTGAAGAATGATAATCAAAGAAACATTTTTTTTTATCCAGACATAAGTAAATGTTACATTTTACACAATAAAATTTGGTTTTGCCTTTGCAACCTGATTTCTTGCACCTGTCAAATGATTTTTTTGTCACTGACCACTGGAAGATGCCCACCTTGTTCAAATGAACATCAGCTTCTGGACGAACTCGAGCTCGTTTTGAAGTACTTCGAGGTGGCATTGGACTCTCACTAGTGGGCGCTCCCTTTTCCTGGCAGCTGGCTTATCTGTTCTTGTCAGTACTATGTCCACACTTGGCTTAAAGTGAAGCAGATAAAGGGTTTTATTTTTAGGATCACTTAATTCTGATGTGTTTTTCTTGTACTCAATCCATGCATTTACACATGCAATATCAATTGTATGAGCAAACATGCGAAGCGTCCACTTTCGCAATCTGATGAATGTGCGATAAATTATGATCAGAAAATCCATCTTGTAGACCCTCCCATTTGTTTATTGTAAAGTTGAATAACTTCTGTCCGGTCGATTTCAACACATTTCTCTTCAGTTTTATCTCATCCTTTACATACGTCTTTGTTTCCAATTCCAACAAAATTCGACCCCATTACCATTGGCTCAATGTCATATTTTTTGTTTCTATAACTTCTTGCGCGACTGCTCCGGTCGCAGGTTCGAATCCTGCCTCGGGCATGGATGTGTGTGATGTCCTTAGGTTAGTTAGGTTTAAGTAGTTCTAAGTTCTAGTGGACTGATGACCACAGCTGTTAAGTCCCATAGTGCTCAGAGCCTATAGCTTCTCCATCTTCACTTATCAGTTCTTCAGCACAGTCTCTACTACCTTCGTTCATGTCTTTGTCACTCGAGAATGGTGGGTTCTTGAAGCGATTTTGGCGCACCAAACATATTGCGTACATATTCTTATTTCTCAAGTACTGCATTAGGCTATAATTTGAGAAATAGCAAACGGAAATGACAAGCGCATTTGTCAATGATTATTTCTGCTAATTTCACCACTATTGATGCACCAGGACCAAAAATCATTAACATTACTGGATTAAGTTCTGTCGCCGAGCCTTGATACATTATAAAATCAAAAATTTGACGGCTTGTTCCACAGAGTGCAAATATTTTTGTTCCCAATGGTTTCAGTCTGCTCTTAACATACTGTTTTACATTCAATGATCCCTTGAAAGGCACCATTTGCTCAGCGAAATTAAGATGTTTTTCCATTGGTAAACTCAGCAACCGTTCTCTTATGGAATTGTATATTCGTCTGACTTTCCAAAATCGATCATTTTTATCAGCATCATTTGTTATGTCAACATAGTGGAAGTTCTGTCTCAATTTTAGGAAACGGTTAAGTGACACAGTGTCTGCTATTTGGGAAATACGTAACTGTGGCTCCCAGTAACATCTAATCGTGGGGTATTTAAAATTTCCCTCAGAATGTGAATTCAGAAATTCCTACACTTCTGCAAACTCCATAAATATTTGTGCATTCCACACATTTCTGCACAAGAACGTCAGTGAAACATTTAAAAAAAATTGGTATGGAATCTCAAGTTTATCCACTGGCTCAAAGCAACATTTGTATCATTAAAAAAAAAATGGTTCAAATGGCTCTTAGCACTACGGGACTTAACTTCTGAGGTCATCAGTCCTCTAGAACTTAGAAGTACTTAAACCTAACTAACCTAAGGACATCACACGCATCCATGCCCTAGGCAGGATTCGAACCTGCGACCGTAGTGGTCGCGCGGTTCCAGACTGTAGCGCCTAGAACCACTCGGCCACCACGGTCGGCTTGTATCATTCGATAAAAGGAGATATATAAGTGAGTCCATCGTATATCTTTTTAAAGTATTAATTGTCCAAAATTACGATGCCACTCTAGATCGACAACGTCCATCACATCAGTTTCAGACACAATATCGATTTCAGGATGGTCTTGTTCATTGTCATCATTGTTTTGGGGTCCGATGATAAGGAGATCTCCAGAACCTATAATAAAATATGCTGTTACAAAAAGAAAAACTCATAAAAAACATACATATGAGTAGCCCAGATGAAAAAGCCGCTAAATTCATTTTATGTCGATTTTGAGGTGGGCACATGACCGTATAGATTTTTTCAGCGCGTGCATGATGCAGTATGTTCCAGGTTGCAAAACAGATTATAAACCGTCGAAAATGGCAGTCGTAAATCGTGTTCGGTTTCAAAATCAGCTAACTGCATGTTGCAAAGCCCGCTAAGTGCCCAATGCCATGTCCGGATGCAAAGCACGTGAACAGACATCAGACTTACCATTCTGGACATTCACAGCTACCTTTCAGTCTGTTACGATTAGAATGGATGCCAATGCCATGTCCGGATGCAAAGCACGTGAACAGACATCAGACTTACCAATCTGGACATTCACAGCTACCTTTCAGTCTGTTACGATTAGAATGGATATTTTTCTTATTCAGCTTTAGGTTGGCTTCGCTGTAACAAATTCGCACGCAACAATAACATTCTCTCTGCCAATGCATTGTCGTTCGGATAGGACGAGTGTTTCGTATCATGTGTTATCGGTCTTTACGTCTAGACTACTCAGCTTACATTATACTGTATGATATAAAACGTCTAACATTACCTCCATCATTGTCCTCTTTTTCAAATTTATCGCCAGGATCATCAGATAGATCGTCAATTTCAGATGAATTAAAGAGCTGTATAACATCTTCTTCTGTAAGTTGCCTTCATCTATCTTGGACTTCGGGACATTGTGAAATCACCGTAAGACGACTAAAAAGACAGCGAAATAATGTGCAAAATTTCTGTGCTATTGAAATCTTTCAATCACAATATCCTCATTTGGGGACATGTATTAAGTTATAAATATGTCACTTACCTTTCGTTCTGAAAGACACCTTCAGTATTCTCCTTCAAGAATGCTCCTTCCTGCGCACAAATATTTTTTTTACCAAAACTCAGAAGATATTAACTGGCTGATGGGAGGTACAAAGATTACTGGGAAGCGTCCACGTGATTCTACACATTCAGTTTTGTTTTGTGGTACCGCAGATTGACAGGAGATGTTGACACTGTTCTCAAATAAACTCTCTACTTGTGACAATGCGAGACAACAATCACGAATGGTAAAATTTAACTAATTTTAATATACTAAGCGTTTATTTAATATGCCCTTATATGAGGACGCCATGGCCGAAAGGGAAGTTACATGCATGTCAGAAAGAACAGACACCTGACTATCCACAGCTGTACGAAATACTTAGAAATTAATTCGCTGAGTGCAAATTCCTGTAGTAGATACAGATCCACTACCCAACAGTGACTTAATTTGTTTCACAAGCCTAGGAGGGCACACGACGATAGCAACATTGGTCTCAATTCCTCGTTGTCTCACTCTCACTTTTACCGGAATCCAACTAATGTTACTAGCATTAGACGATGAATTTAGTGGATTATGATATAATGATGTACACAGTGTGATATGGATGTATGGCTCGGTCCGGGGAGCGTGAACCGGGAGCCGAAGTTGTTCTCGGCGAGTGATTATAGCGCGGGGTAGCGTGGCCGCTCCGGGCTTGTTAACGTCGGCGGGCAGTGCTTGCGGAGGGGAGCGAACGGCGTGCTAGGGAGGTCTGTGTGCTGAACTGCAACACATTATGAGTAAAACTGTCGATATTCACCAGAAATAACACTGATCTAACGTTTTTTACCGCAATGCTGTGCGCCGAACAGCATTTGAGATTCACGAATGCTTATTCGAAGATCTGAAATTGAAGGAAGAAGTAGTAATCATATTCCAGGTAGAATTTATACAAAACTAGCTATTTTTTGAATGACGCAGTAAATGGCAGGAATACCGATAGCGTTAATGGCGTTGGTAGGAAAACAACTCCACTGAAGAGCGAAAGAAACTGGTACACACGGCTAATACCGTGTAGGACCCCCGCGAGAACACAGAAGTGCCGCAACACGACGTGGCATGGACTCGACTGCTGTCTAAAGTAGTGCTGGAGGGAACTGACACCGTGAAGCCTGCAGGGCTGTCCACAAATCCGTAAGAGTAAGAGCAACAGCACGCTGCAAGGCATCCCAGGTATGCTCAATAATGTTCACGTTTGGAGAGTATGGAGGGCAGCGGAAGTGTTTAAACTCAGAAGAGTGTTTCTGGAGCCACTCTGTAGCAATTCTGGACTTGTGGGGAGTCGCATTGTCCTGCTGGAATTGCCCAAGTCCGTCGGAATGCACAATGGACGTGAATGGATGCAGGTGATCAGACAGGAAGCTTACGTACGTGTCACCTGTCAGAGTCGTATCTAGACGTATCAGGGGTGCGATATCACTCCAACTGCACACGCCCCACACCATTGCAGAGCTTCCAATAGCTTGAACAGCCCCTGCTGACATGCAGGGTCCATGGATTCTTGAGGTTGTCTCCGTACCCGTACTACACATCCATCGCTGGATACAATTTGAAACGAGACTCGTCCGACCAGGCAACATGTTTCATGTCATCAACAGTCCAATGTCGGTGTTGATGGACCCAGGCGAGGCTTAAAGCTTGTGTCGTGCAGTCATCAAGGGTACACGAGTGGGCCTTCGGCTCCGAAAGCCCTTATCGATGATGTTTCGTTGAATGGTTCGCATGCTGACGCTTGTTGATAATCCAGCACTGAAATCTGCAGCACTTTGCTGAGGGGTTGCACTTTTGTCTCGTTGAACGATTCTCTTCAGTAGTCATTGGTCCCATTCTTGCAGGATCTTTTTCCGGCCGCAGCGATGTCGGAGATTTGATGTTTTACCAGATTCCTGATATTCACGGTACACAAGTGAAATGGTCGTACGGGAAAATCCCCACTTCATCGCTACCTCGGAGATGCTGTGTCCTATCGTCAGTGCACCGACTATAACACTACTTGCAATCCTGCCACTTTATAACAGTCACTCCTCTAACAACTGCGCCAGACACTTGTTGTCTTATGTAGGCGTTGCCGACCGCAGCGCCATATTCTGCCTGTTTACATACCTCTGTTTTTGGATAGGCACGCCTATACCAGTTTCTTTGGCGCTTTAGTGTATAAATGAATGCGTCAGAGAGAAACTAGGTGCTGACTATTTCCATTCCTTCGTTTGTTTCATTTTTTATGCACATAATTACTACCGAACATCGTTCACTGTTAGTCCGTTGTGTATTTTATATCCTAGAAAGACGTCAGGCCCTCACTAGCTTGTTGCCTTCCATTTATTTTATCAATGTGACACATACTCGAAATATTCTCTGTGCGAGCGGGTAGTGTAAGGTCACGCAACAGCGCGTGATTGGATAATAAGAGCTCTAATTTCCTTGGGTGATGGCACTGCTTTCTTTTCTATATCTTCGGCGGTGTGCTGATCAGGGTCAGGGCAGGTCCGTATTTGCAAACAAAGCGATCAAACTAGGTGACGCTCGATAGGTATGCAACACCCCTAATGTACTAGTGACGATGTTACTTAACTGACCAAGGCCGGTAGAAAAACTACCCTAGTATATGCGTAGTTATGATAGTCTACAGTAGCCTACGGTGGTTTTACGTGTGTGTAATCGGCAAATCAGGGTATTCACTGTGCCACCTGAATGCCCGAATGAATTGACTGGTCGTACCCTTACTCGGTACGGTGTAATTCTTCCAGTGGCAAATATGAAATAATCTGGTGCCTACCAACATAAAGTTAAAGAGGCGTGAGAAGCGTTCGTTTATATGTCAAGAAACACATAATCTCTTATGTCAATATTTGGGAATGTCGAGGTCAGATCAGGTGTATTGCTCAACCCCCAACTTGTTCCGTCCGCCATTCTACAGAACACTTAACGATGGGCCATACCCGTAGACGCTCTCTGCAGCTTCCACGTGAGGGTGCTGTGGGCAGTGGTGGTACTCTTGGATCACCATAGGATGTCTGTTCAAACCTATTACACGCGAGAGCCGCTTTTCGGAAGTCCGATGCCGCATGGTCTAATAATAATACAGTAAATTCGGGTAGTGGCATCGCAACCGGTAGTGACAATGTTGCCATATGCTCCTTGTTGGATGGAATACCCTGCGTTATCTCTGATTCTGATCACGTTGCATTAGTCGAGGAAGTGGACTGGACGCAGCACGCCATCGAAATAGTGTTGAAAGGATACCCTGAAGGAGAGTCTTCAGCCCCGGATGGTCTTCCAACTACATTTTATGACGTCTTCTGGGATAAAATTGGAGACACATTCACGGACGTGGTGAACCACATCATTCGCAGTGCAGCGGTCCCTAGAAAATTTCTAGAAGGTGAATAGTGCTGATACCAAAGACACAGGAGACGTGACGTGTTGAAGAGCTACGACCTGTAACACTCCTGAACCCTGATTAGAAAACTTGTAACAAGATGCATACCGACGAAAATTAAGTTTGCATTGAAAAATCATCTGCTCACACCTATCATATGGAGCCAGTGGTCTTAACACCTTCCAAGCTGCATCTGCATACAGGGAGGCAGTCTCCTACAATACACTCAATAAGCTCTCTTCAGGAATTCTGTCAACTGAATTCGCCAACGCCTTCGATCGCATCAGTCACAGCTATCCTTTGTGTTTCATGGCTAAATTAGGTTTTGTTCAACAGTTCTTGCAGATCATCAACAACTTCCTCACGGGAGCGAGGTGTATGGTGATCATTGATGACCGGAAAATGAAGCCAACTGCCATACAACTGTGTGTTCAGCAGGGCTGTGCGTTGTCTATGCTTTTCTTCGTGACTGCTGTTGGCCTTCTACTGCGAGCCACAAGCCACACGGTTGGCGGCGTGAGGATACAACACCCCACCATCAAGTGCGCAACCAACGCCGATGACGTGGGCATCTTCATAGAACAAGCCAACGACACAGATCTCTTTCGTCAGGTAATCAGTCAGTATGAATGCCCCTCGGGTGCGGCGTTCATCAACGGTAAAACAGTCATCTTCCCATTTGGCGAGCAAGGAATTAACGACAGACGATCTTGGTACCGTATCGTGCGCGAGCACGCGATTTTAGGGCCTGATGTCACTGCACGCCCTCAGTAAATGCAGGCACGAACCTGGCGGCGAATCCTTGTTACAATAAAGGGTCCTCACAGAATCCACGAAAGTAGGAGGCTTAACATGGATTAAAAAATCGACACGTTCGTCCTCTCTAAGGCCTGGTACATTGCTCAAGTTCTAATTGTACCAACGCTTATGGGGAGGTCAATCTCGGAAGTTGTATATAGGCTGCTGTGGATACACGAGAGTGTTAAAGTCATTACTGTGACCTATGTACTGGACGTACAGGTATCACTTGGAGACCTCGGGCTAGTCAGACTTCAGAACCAAGTGCGCCGAGCCGTTCGTCCACCGTACAGCCACCTTGCAAGCCAGCAGCCCGGATGGATTGACGGTGACACTACTTGCAACCTATCGGCTGTACTCTTATCGGACCCCCGTAGGGACGTTGGGCATCCCGTACCATACGCCTTCGTAAGGAGTACTTCCTCGCCAGTCTATACCGTCATAGACGTTCAAATGGATGATGTGATTTCTCGCTTTGCTTATTTATGGAAACTCTAGTTGAAAATTAAAAAGACTAACAAACATCTAGAATTATTTGCCTACCTTTTGTCTGTTATCGTTGCCATCCTGACAAGGCTCTTCGTGCTAGATCTTAGATTCAGCTTTCAAGCGTGGACTCCAATAGATTTTAATTTGTTACCCTGGAGATTTGCTAAGTATGAACCAGTTCAAGTGCGCCGACGAGGAGAGTTTTCTGTTTTGCAGAACCGTTTTCTTAGGACTTGCAGTGTGCTTTACCGATTTACTGTTTTATTTTTTCTCAAGATGATTTTAATCAGTACCTAACTGGAGGTTCTTTTGGCTTGAAGAAGACAAATATTTTTTTTAATTCAAGAATGTTGAATATAATGTTATTTCTTCGTTCGTTTCCTGGTTTGTATGTCTGATAATGCCGCTCATTCTTGTCATAGAAAGTCAATGATTCAGTTTTGAATACAATAAAGCCGTTCGTGGTTCCCGACGAAGGAATAATTTTATTTTAGATGCTGAAACATTTAATTCTTTTTAGAAGAAAATGTATTCTGGTTCAACAGGAGAGAAACAGAGGAGTTCGTTACATCTCTCAGAAGGAAATGTTAACGATGTTTAGTGTCCTTTAGCCGGCCGGAGTGGCCGTGCGGTTCTAGGCGCTGCAGTCTGGAACCGAGCGACCGCTACGGTCGCAGGTTCGAATCCCGCCTCGGACATGGATGTGTGTGATGTCCTTAGGTTAGTTAGGTTTAATTAGTTCTAAGTTCTAGGCGACTGATGACCTCAGAAGTTAAGTCACATAGTGCTCAGAGCCATTTGAACCATTTAGTGTCCTTTAGTTTCCCATTAATTACGTAATAGAGGATGCATTTTATTCACGACGACTGAAGAATTATCGTTTCACCTACCAGCACATTCTAGCATTCTAGAGGAATGGATTCAGCATTAAAAAATAAATGAGTTAAGAAAAAAAGTGGTTACGGTGACTACTCGAGATAAGCGGGAAACCCTGGCACGAGTCCCGGTCCGGCACAAATTTCGCCAAGAAAGGAAAGAGGAGTAATCCGCTGAATTACAGACTGATATCGCTAACCGCTATTTGGAGTAGAATTTTGGGACATATTCTGTGCTCGAACATTATGAATTACCTCGAAGAAAACGATTTATTGACAAACACTCAACATGGATTCAGGAAATATTATTCTTGTGAAACACAATTAGCTCTTTATTCTCACGAAGTAATGAGTGCTATGGACAGGGGATGTAAAATTTATTCCATAGCTTTAGATTTTCACAAGGCTTTTGACACCGTTCCTCACAAGCGGCTTCTAATCAAATTGCGTGCATATGGAGTTGTGCTACTGCATTCGTGTGTTCCTGCCGGAAGGGTCACAGTTCGTGGTAACTGGCGCCAAGTAATCCAGCAAAACGGAAGTAATATCTGGCGTTCCACAAGGAAGTGTAATAGGCCCACTATTGCTCCTATCTACATAAAAGACATAAGAGACAACTTGAGCAGCCCTCTCACATTGTTTGCAGATAATGCTGTCACTACCGTCTTGTAAAGTCATCAGATGATCAAAAGCAATTGCAAAATTATTTAGACAGGCTGTCAATTCAGCTACATACTTAGGAACTATAATTACGAATAACTTAAATTGAAACGATCGCATAGATAATGTTATGGGGAAAGCAAACCAGAGAGCGTGATTTTTTGGCAGAACCTTTAGAAAGTGGAACAGGTCTGCTGAAGCGACTGCTTACACCAAGCTTGTACGCCCTCTTCTGGAATATTGCTTTGCGGAGTGGGATTTGGATCAGATGAGAATGACGGAGGACATCGAAAAAGCTAAGTGAAGGGCAACACGTTCTGTATTATTAAGAAATAGAGGAAAGAATGCCACGGACATGATACGTTGGTTGTGGCGGCAATTATTAAAACAAAGGTGTTTTTCGTTGCGACAGGATCTTCTCGTGAAACTTCAGTTACCAACTTTCTCCTCTGATTCCGAAATTATTTTGTTGGCACCCACCTTTATAGGAAGAAACGATCATCATAACAAAATAAGAGAAATCTGGGCTCTCACAGAAACATTTAAGTGCTCGTTTATCCGGCACGCCGTTTGAGAGTGAAAAGGTAGAAAAATAGTTTAAAGGTGGTTCGATGAATCCTCTGCCAGGCTCTTAATTGTGAACTGCTGAGTAATCATGTTGATGTAGATATAATTATCGGCAAGTAGATCTATACCTAATACATCCGATGTCAAGGAATTCGTACTCAGCGTATTAATTTCGAAATATTTCGTACAGCCGCGGATCAGCAACAGTGTCTGTTGTTTCAGACATGCAAGTAAGCAATTTTAATGCGATATGTGGTTCTGCTGTTCAGAATTAGTATACTTCTTTCAAAACTGCACAGTACAGCGTTGTCTTTAGGCTGACTGATCGTCGATTTAATTATGAACGACGTCGTTACTGCTTCGTTTATGTAGATGCCTACGTCTTCCTTGTACAATGACTGTGACTAGTAATTCTCCTATATTCTTGAAATTAAATATCAAACGAGTATTGTCATAACAGAGAAATAAATCAACATTAATAGCGTCTTCTGTTTCCTCTGCCGGTCAATTTCTGTTCGGTGACGTCTCCCTAGCGGGAGCATGTTTGGAAACTTGTTCTCTGGTCTGTACTCAGTGGTTCTGCTGTATAACTTTTTAAATGATCTTCATTATTTTGGTTGAAGGATTTTATTTGTGTCTCTGTAGCTAATAAAATATTTTTTTGTAAATTTAAGGTTTCACAATTACACTTTGTTTTTATTCTATTTATTTGTATTTCATTATTTGCGATTAGTTCCAGAGTAGGAGCCGAATTTCAAGCGCTTATTGTTGTAATCAGCGAAGCATCGAGCTGGAGCCTGTCATCACCAGTGGACTCGGTTAGACTCAAACTGCGTAGGAATGCAATATAAACCGACCAGAGAGTAAAACTTCTAGTAAGAAAAGAAGGAATCAGCTACTAGAGCGGAAATAAAATTCTCCTACGAAAATAATGGAGCAGATAATGAAAAATGTGTCATACCACGAGAGGTTCACAATAAAACCAGAAGACGTTCACAATACAACCTTTCATTTAGCCAGATGTAATGACAGCTGCTCATTTGCATCTCACAGATTCAATATAGATAAACAGTATTGAAATGAAAACACATTAATCAGCTTCCTAGATTTGCAGTTATTGAGTAATTGACTTTTCCCGTACTATTTAATTCCACAACGGACATTAGCAGTCAATCGACAGTTACTGCAATAAGCGCAAACAGATCTTGTTGCATAGAATGAGTACCGGAGATAGCTTTTAAAATTTTATTTAAACCCACCACCAGTTTCATAACTGTGTCCAAAATGGGGCAGCAGGCGCCCATTAGTGTAAAAACAAGCACACACAAAATATGGAAAGATAATTCTTAATACTATGCATAAACGACAAGGTATCATGCTTCTAAAATATTTCAACTATCGTATTTATTGCACTACTAACCACGCGAATTACAATCAGCGTCCTGGGTATACTGCTGTTGGGCTGCGCGCGTCAGCAATTGTACTCCGTAATAAATAGGACGATTGTCGTATATTAGAGCTATAGTTCCTGGGAATTTTATGTGTCACATGATGAATACCTCTGCGTATTTCATGGACGTATATTTTTTATTAATAGGTTTCTGTCAGTAGAAAAAAGTCGTAGGTTAGAAATTAGTTGCGGTGCAAAATAAATTAAGAGTTTAAAACTCAGCTGCACCGATAATGCAATCTACGGGATCTCTTTTTATATTTTACCAGGGTTGCACGCAAAATGGACCAATTATTTTTGTAATGAGAGCTCAGTTCATCTCGTAAAGAGGAATGTAGCCTGCCGCTCAGGTAATCCGCAAGTCCACTCTGTATTGCAGCCTTACACATATGACATGCGTCCAGAGCATGGCAATCACTGCCTCGCTGACCTGATGGTGACTATCGGTTTTATAAAGTTTATCGTCTTCTCACGTGGACTGCGACTTGATAATTTGCAGAAATATCGTGTCAGCCTATTCATCATGAATTAATCGTGTTCATTCCACCTTTATACCATTTCGAATATCTTTCCTAGATCATTTGTCGACTTTTACTGATTGCCGTTGTTTATCCGAAATGCCTCTTCTAAGTTATACCGAAGTTTTGCATTTAGTTTGTGTAGATGAAAATATTTGCAGTCGATTGCCTTTTACTTCGCCGAATATTACACAATTTCAGACCATATTTCTTATATTGGTCCACTACATGAACTGCAATTGCTCGCGATAAGATTTCAAGTTATACCAAAATATGTTCACCTCCTTTTAAATACCAAATGAAAATTCCAACAAATGTTTAACTGGATTTTATTTTGTAGGCGTGTAACGACTTTGTTCACTGTATACGGAACGGTAGGCACATGTATGCGTTCCAACAAAAACCGTGTTTGCTTCTATACAATCAAATGTGCAATGTACTAATGTATTTGTAAGTGCGCTACGCTATTACATCTATCACGATAGGCAACGAAGAGACACGTTTCTATACCACTGTTTCAAACAAAGGGAGGTACTTATTCGTTATATCGTCTCTAGAGGATGCTAGAAAGCGTGAAACAGTTATTAGATTATTCATCGCCGAAATGTCAAGTCAGAGGAATCTCTACTTGATCAGTATTCCGGTACAGATGCGGTAGTTAGCCTCACGAACAGACGCACAGAGATTCATGGGGAATTTTAGATGCGACAGTGTGTCTCTGCTCTTGAAGCGCGGCTGTTCGCACCGTTGCATCATCCCTTGGCCGGTTTGAATAAAACATGAGTGTCAATCTAATCTCCACCGACTTGTCATTTCTCCCCTTCGTCCTAAGGAAGTTACTGGAAGAGACTTGCAGCGGAGTGTCAAGGAACATAGGCTTCCTATCTAGTAAATTTGACAGCGGATCCCACTAGTTCCATTAAATATTTTTTTCCTATACGCAGGAGAATCCGATGAACTCGTAAAATAAAATAAATGTTGCAATCTGTATGCACGATTTGTCAAAATCAAGATCTGAATAACATTGTTATGAAGATACGATTTCCCTTTTATCACGGATATTTACTCAATAAAATTATGAGTCTTTTAACAGAAAAATGGTTAGACAAAATTCTTTATAACTGTTGTGTTTTTCGTAGTGGATTTTATTGCTGTTGGCTTCTTTTGCGTCCATAAATGTCACAGAGCTCGCATAATTTCAGTTAACATTTTACGTTAATCAAAAACTCAACAGTTTTCAGCTTCACTTTGTTTTTAATTTTCTTTTAGTCTGAACAAAAAAACCAACACTGTACATTAACGTTCAACTCGGGTAAGAAGAGCCCTGTTAAAGATAATTTTCTTCTCTATTCGGAAATAATCTCACCTGGTCAACCACTCAGTTTAGTAATACGTACAACAAAATCTAACTACGCTCTGAACGTCAAACTGTCCTTTGCTTTTCACAGATATCACAAATTCAGGATAGGCATGATAACTGTTTTAATTTTACTTTTATCACGTACATCGGTTCGCGAAGGAAGTTCTACGTCTTGTTGATGTTTATTTAAGTCATAAAAGCACTGTCAGTCTGTAGAAGACTGAAAACCAATGCAAACTCATCCAAAGTTACACTTCCAGTGTCATTAGTTGTTTAGAGTACGTGTTCTTGTATTCCGTATGCAACATCAGTAACAGCCTCAGATAACAATCACAGGCCTCATGAAGATACTAACTACCAGCATGTCAATATGTTCTCTGCGTTTATTATCATTTATTTGGGCCGACAGCCAGCCTCAACTGATGTGTAACACCTAGTGAGAAAACAGATATAAACCTTAAGGAGAGAAAGGGCGGACATAACAGCCATCCTAAGGTTTGGAGATTTTCTTAGCTATGTTGGGATTGATTTAGAAATTCTAAAATCACAGTCAAGCTATCCTTCACCCGTCTAATTTGTTTCGTTCTCGTTGGACAGAAGGAAACCACCTAAGTAATCAATAATCCGAGAAATACCCAAGTCGCCAGTAAGGCATAATGGCCACATAGCTGAAAGGACTAAGTGAATAGAGAAAATCAGTGTTCCCCCTGAAAAAGTCTACTGAGAGTAAAAGTGCTTATTTACAATACAAGTTAGATGGTGAGAGTAAAAGATTAATTACATAATATAATTTAATTTTTTCTTGAAAAAATCAATACTGCTACAGTGACTCCAAACAGTATTGGCACAGTTTTCGCTCAAATTAATTTTCGCCCTCACCAGTGGCCGCGCACTGTACGTGGGCCCACTTTACACATTCTGCACACTTGACCTCAACCTTAATATTGGAAACATTATCCAGCAACCAGCAATGCACTCCTTTCCTGCCAGTATGGTCTCGTTATTAAAATTATGAGGAAAATTATTCCTCTCTGCCGGTGCAAATGCTGTGCATCGCAGAGCCTTAACTTTCATGCCGAAAGATCTTGTCTCCAGCAACAGGATGTGGTCGTAAATTTCCTTTTCTTGTTTGAGACAAAACGGACTGAAATCTTCCAAATATTTTCTTGTTGCCAGTAGCACACAGATTTTTCTTCAAAATTCCTTTTTCCAATGTATTCCTTGGAACTTGATACGTGGTTGCAGCAGTTTGGAAAGCCATGCCGTCCTTCACTGCCCGCATTGCCCTCTCCATGTCACGTGGATTCCATGACTGTTTCATTTGGGCTTATAGGTGTACACCATCGCTGTTGGAAAAACAATATTACTCATTTATCATTAATTGTTTACTATAGCACAGTCAACATTTTTTCACATAAATAACAGTAAAACTGGATAGATAACGAATATTGGCCACAGCGGAGAGCATGTTCACCACCAGCTTGCCATTGTCTCCACCCAGACGCCATTTCATGAAAGCTGCTGCTAGTTGACTACGGCCTCCAATAAATTATTCGTTGAAATGGTGGGAATTTGTTGATAAGTAACTATTCTTTCAACGTAATCATATTAGAAAAACATAATTTGTAATGTAAATTTGTAAACAATTATATAGAGTGAGAGCTCAGCTTAGACCGGAAGGTCTCAAAACCATACAAAACGTGACAGCAAGACAACGCGACATCTCTCCTTCAGATGACTACGTGTAAGTGAGAGAGTTTCGACTAACACTTTCGTGAATGTAACGTACGATTGCAGCACTGTCCGGACTCACAAATTCAAATAAATGACCATTAAACCCACACTAACCATTACGCCTACCCTTCCGCTATTTTCCTGGGCCGTCTGAATACTTCAGTCTAGAATATCTGTGGATTGTTCTTTATATCAGTGAAATACAAGACCATTAGTTGACAAGATTGACGTTAACGAAATACATCCAAACACTTGCAGCAGTAAAGTTTCAGTTGAGTGCTGCAAAGGAAATACACAAGTGGAAATAGGACTACAAAATTACGAGGGCTATTCGGAAAGTAAGGAACGATAGGTCGCGAAATGGAAACCACATTGAAAATCAAAACTGTTTTATTTGCAACGTTTAGCTACACCTTCCAGCTACTTCTCACACAGTCGCCGCTCAGACTTAGACATCTGTCGTAGCGTTGTACCAACTTTTCAATTCCTCGTTATAGAAGACGGCCGCCAGTGCTTTTCGACAATTTTCTGCTCTGGACTGCAGCTCGTTGTCTATGTCAAAATATTGTCTTCACAGCCAGCGGTTCATTTGAGCGGAGATGAATCTCAGGGGCAGCCCATTACGGGCTGTGTTGTGGGTGATCAAACACTTCCCATCGAAAACGCTGCAGGAGCATCTTCATTGCCCCTGCAGAGGGCGGCCGAGAATTGTCGTGTAGAACTAACTGCATGACAGTTATGTTATGTGGATTGCATAGCCTCAGGTGAAATCTTTCGCCAGGCCCTCATACTTGGCGGGAGACGATAATTTCTAGTCATCTTTACGTTCTCATTGTGAGCTCAGAACTGAAAAGAGCGACATGATGCGATCGACGGCCGTAAAAACATAGATTTCGTGTTCACTTACGTAAGTATTGTAGATCAACTTGTTGCCACACTTACTATGCTGGTGCAGTAGCGGAAGAAAATTTAAGTGACAGAGAATCCCTGTCTAATCTGCCGTCGAGAGCTCGTTAATACTTGATCCGCCGCCACACCAGAATCTCTCCCATTAATCACCACTCAATCACATTTCACTTGTTCAGGTGAAATAATTCACTGCCGCACTGCTTGACCACTTGGACTGATGCTCTCTACTCAAACCTGCATTTGTTTGTACAAGGGGAAGTCAAAGTTCTAAATTAAAAGTCCGCAGCTCGTGGTCGTGTGGTAGCGTTCTCGCTTTCGACGCCCGGGTTCAATTCCCGGCGGGGTCAGGGATTTTCTCTGCCTCGTGATGACTGGGTGTTGTGTGCTGTCCTTAGGTTAGTTAGGTTTAAGTAGTTCTAAGTTCTAGGGGACTGATGACCATAGATGTTAAGTCCCATAGTGCTCAGAGCCATCTGAACCATTTTTCTAAATTAACACCTCTTAAATGATAAAGTTACGTAATTAATTTGTTATCAGCTAGATATTTGCAGTCCTGGTAGACACTGAAAGGCTCTACCTCGCAGCACTTTAGCACGCCCGCGGTCCGGTAGTATCGGTGCAGTTCATAAATTACGTAGTAAATGGTAGGATTACCGGTAGTATTGGTAGCACTGGTAGGGAAAAAACATAAATGGAAGTGTGAGGAGAAACTGAGAACCGAAGACTTCTCTTTATTTTTCATTTATTTATTGTTTTCAAATAATCAGAACTTTACATCGTTCAATATTAGTCCATTGTGTGATTTATATCTTGACAAAATATAAATTACATTTTATAAGTAATAAAAATTAGTTGATCACGTAACTTCTGCGCTTTTATGTAACCAGAGCAGTGACTTTTGATGCAAGTACTGTATAGTTTACGTGTTCAAACGAAAAAAGTCTATATAACTATTTTTGTTATTTTGTACTCAGTATAACATTCTCATCATGATCTAAGGAAAAAGTTTTCTGTTATTATTGATAACTGCAAAAGCTCCCGAATGAGGATTTCACTCTGCAACGGAGTGTGCTCTGATATGAAACTTCCTGGCAGACTAAAACTGTGTGCCGGACCGAGACTCGAACTCGAGTCCCGAGATCGAGTCTCGGTCCGGCACACCGTTTTAATCTGCCAGGAAGTTTCAACTGCAAAAGTTGTTTATAAATAACGGAAACTTGTTCCATAGAAGCTCGACGAAATAGTGAAGCGATGTTTGATATGTTTTTGTTTTCTGGTGTTTTTAAATTTTACCTTTTTTAGGGAGTTGCGTTTTCGAGCGCTATGTGATAAATATGTATTGCTTTTTTAATTTTTACTACAAAATTCTTCTGTTTTACATTACAAATCAGTAATTTTCGAATAAAAGTTGAATTAAACATTGACATTATCAATTTTGCTATAAACACAGTTTATTTTTAAATAACAGGCAAGTGGATGTCTACTTAAAATAAAAATGTTCACGTCTATGGCCGTTTATATATTCTCACTCCGTCCCCAGACGATTCGCCGCTCCCAATATCTAGGGGAATCTATACAATAAGACAATGATCGCGAGAGCAAACAAAGGGACCGAAGTAAGATAACGCCCGATAGATATGCAACACGCTTAGTGCGGTTACGATCTTAACTGCCCAAGGCTACTAGGAAAACTACCGTACTCTATCTCTATATTTACTTGTGATGGTCTACGGTAGCCTACAGTAGTTTTACAACTCTAAGGACGTCGCTAGAGGGACCTAAACAAAATGTCGCAGCCATTGATAAAGTGGAGTATAATGCAGTAATTCGTCCTCGGCAGCTACAGAAATGTCGCAGTTACTCCAGGCCAATCCAGATGACACTTTAGACGTCTGCACTGGGCTGCCAAAGCTGCAGTTTTTCCGCTGCTGCCGAAATGAATTACCGCACTATACTCCACTTTATAAATGGGCTGTTCCATTTTATTTTGCTTCTCTAGCGGCGTGCTACGGTATTGTGGTGCAGGGATTACCATGTTTACCAGGAATGCAGACATTTAGGGGAGAGAGTTGTACCTTGGTACACATGTCAGACTTTCGCCTCTAGACAGCCGTGTAACAGAATTTTAATACATTTCTTATTCCGTTTTCAAATGATGGCATTCACTCTTTATGAACTGCAGTATTTTTCTGAAATCACAAAATTTAATCTAAAAATTAAGGTTTTTACAAAACATGTTCCAAGGTCATATTCCACGGAACAAATATTCGCCTGAAATTTAAAAGCGTTGCAAATCGAGACTATCTTGTCAGTACTGTATCTAATAGTCTATCTGTTACATTACTATACTATATACCAGTAATCAGTAACTGAAACTAAATTATGCAGAACTATTATCATAAACCAGTTACAAGTTAAATACATTTTCTGCATTCTGATTTGCAGTATGTCAAGTATGGTATCTTTCTGATATACGTTCCATGACTCGCTAAATAACACAGAGCTATCTACTCCGGGTTTCGGCCACCTCTTGGTCCCAAGAATAATCTGAGCTCGAGAATTTTCCTCGAGGGTAGTAAATTCCGGAACTTTGTTACGAATACTTCGACAATTTATTAATAAAATGTTGACAGACGAATGTATGAGAACTGCTATATGAGTACTGTTTGGGATCCGTACCAGGTCGGATTAAAGGAGGCTATTGAAGCAGTTCAGAGGCAAGCCGCTAGGTTTGTAGGTACGAAGAACGCGCAAGTGTTACGGAGATGCTATGGGAACTCGAATGAGAATCCATAGAGGGAAGGCGACGTTCTTTTCGAGGAACACCATTGAGAAAATTTAGAGATCCGGTATCTGAAGCTGACTGCAGAACAATTCTACGGCTGCCAACATACAGTTCGCGCAAGGATAACGAACATAAGATACAAGAAATGAAGGTTCATACGGAGGCATATAGACAGTCATTTTTCCTCTCTGTTTGCGTGTGGGCCTGGAAAGGAAATGACTATTAGTGGTACATGGTACCCTCCGCCACGCACTGTACGGTGGCTTACGGAGTGTGTATGTAGATATACATGTAGTAATAGACACTAATGGAAACTAATGCAAGTTTCAATTTTAACGACAGATGAAATTGTTAAGACATTAAAGGAACTAAGCTTATTTGCAAGCATCACATCTTCTATGGTAAAAGATCATATTCCGTTTCAAGGTACAAGATGGTGCACGACCGATGAAGTCTGTCCTAACTGTCCACATGTTATGTAAATAGTTTGAAAAATATGCAGCATTTGACTCACAATAAAATTCTATACCTGAACAATTAACGATATATTCCAAATATTTTTAATATGTTATACAGCTCTTAAATGTCTCGAACGCAAAATATCTACAAATGCGGCACAAAACGCAATTTCATGTTTAACAACAATAAGAACTATAGAAAATTATGAACCTGCTTATGGCGGTTTCTAGTACGCATTCCTTCATATGATTTTAAAATCAGCCACTAGAAAACATCGTGTGTTCCTAGGTACACTATCCTCTAGGTACAAAACGTTCCCCTACTAGCAAACACATAAAATAAAATTTTTGTGAATATTTTTTCGAGGTAATAATTAATGCGTCACCTGCTCCACCACGTGTATTCTCGCCACCCACGGCCACACAATATGACTTCCACTTCTCGAGTCTCGACGTTCTGTGTGTCTCTCGTTTCCTGATCTTCTTTCCTCTCTCGACTGGGTGACTCTGAATTATCATCTGGGATCCTCTCTCGACTGGGTGACTTTGAATTATCATCTGGGACTGAAAGAGATGCTCGCCTTTTCTGCAAAATTTGGGAGATACCAACGTCTGCAAACGCTCTTGAAATTCGTCTTGCTTGAGATCTTCTCGAACGCAGGCTTACGAAATGACGATAAATTCAACTGCTGCCCCTGGCGTATATCCAGGCTACCATGTTACAACGTCTCAGTTCGCTGGACTCGTCTAGTCGCTGCACAATGCTGGGTGGAACATCAGCAACACGTCGAGGACAGCTTATGTGCGAGTTGCTTCGGACGCTCTGGGTACCGCATATACCTGCTGAAAATTCACATTCATCCATTCCATCTCTCACGGATCCTTCCCCTGCGAGTTACTACTTCTTTCCTACGTCTCGTCTCTTACATTTCCTGTCTTACATCTTCCGCCTTACATCTTCTCTCTTACACTAAAATGATGTATCGTAGATGATCTGGAAGAAAAAACGTATCAGCTCACCTTCCACATTTATCAAAAGTTTAAGAAAAATGATTATAGTCTACACACTTCAGTTAATGTGATGTTAGTCGTCTATCTAATAATTTAGTGGTATATACATGTTCCATCTGAAATTAACCATGCGATCGGCGTACCTGAAACAAAATGTAAGATAAGTTTTGTCATCATCGTGAGCACAAATTATCGCTGAACGTTTTGCTATGTTAACATTTTCCTGTTATCTTCTTTGCGTGAAAAAAAGTCAACAGATTATTCTACCTAACGAATCGTCCGTAGTTGTATGCCATACATAGTCAACATCTTTCACTGGTCGTTATAAAGCGCAGTTGATCGAAAGTGTTATTCTCTTAAATGCGGCTCTGTCTTCTTATCGACGCTTACTAAATGGGCGAAAGAGTTACAGTTTAAACAGATAATTAGCTTTAGGTGTCTTGGAAGGCTGACAACTCGAAGATTTATAATTCTATTTTATCAGCTCTTTTATACAGACAAAGCACCAGTCAGTTGAAAGAGGCAATTGTTTTAACCCCGTAAAAGTGTGGGTCTGGGATGTCTATACAACAAGTGTTCTCAACTTTTACACAACCAGCTATTTCTTCTCTGAGAGAAAGGGCTACAACATCACGAACACGAAAAGAGTTTTTCGTTAGTCTGGCTTAATTTTTCCGTAACGTATTTCCCAAACAATCAGCTAATGAGTGTACTAGGCTCGCAAGATAGTCGCCTACAATGAGAACGTGTTCAGTTAAGGAAACAGCAAGTGCAGTTGACAGTCATTCTTTATTTATTAATGGGCCAAATTAATTTAAAAAAGTGGCTTCCCGTGGATACATAATGTCTCACAGCTCATTTTTGGAGACGCCGCTGTAAGTAATACCCTGTCGGATCAAAAGTATCCGGCCGCTTCTATGTAATGCGGAACTAACCACTTTATGTCCCGAGAATCAATATAAAAGGGGGCGGAGATAATTGTTTTGTCAGTAGACAAGCAGTGACAGCAGAATGGGTCGGTCAGGAGAAATCAGTGACGCCGAACGTGGACTAGTCAGTAGGCGTCACCTGGGTAACGAATCAAACAGGAACATTTCAGCCTTTCTAAAACTTCCGAAGTTGACATTTATGACGTTACTGAGAAGTGGAAACGCGAATGAATAACCAAGACTCGGCACGACTCATGTACTGACGGACAGGGTCTGTCGAGCACTGCGGAGGGGGGTTGTAAAAATCGCAAGAAATCAGCGTAAGGAATCTCTAGTGGGTTGAAAAGAGCTACCAGCTAGCACAATGACAGTGCTTAGGGAGTTACAATGAATGGTCGATGGCACTTATTTACGAGTATGTAGTGGTAAGCGACGCTAGATGTGGGATAAAGGGCGACACCACAGGGGAGTGGATGACTGGAAACGAGTGATCTGGTGTGATGAATAATGGTAAAGGCTTTGACAAACCGAAGGAAGGGTTTGGGTTTGACGAATGCCTGGAGAACATTACTTGCCATCATATGTTCTGCCAACAGTGAAATACGGAGGAGGTGGTGTTGCGGTATGGGGCTGTTTTTCGTGTTTAGGGTGTGATCTCCTTATTGCAGTTAAGAAAATGCTACACACGAAAGGATATGAACACATTTTACAGCATTATTTACTGCGTACACTAAAGGAACAGTTCTTAAAAGATTTTTTTTTCAGTATAACAATGTACTCTGTCCTAAAGCCTCATTTGTGATGCAATGGTTTGTGGAAGACAACATTCCTGAAATGGACTATCCCTCCCAGAGCCCCGATCTGAACACAGTTGAACACTTCTGGCATGATTTAGAACGTCGGATTCGCTCTAGACGCCAGCGTCAGACATCACCTTCTGTGGTTGCGCCTCTTGAGGAAGAACCGGCTGTCATCCCTACACAGACGTCCAGACACCTCAAAATATCCCCAGTAGTGTTTAAGCCGTCATCAAGGCGAAGCGTGGACACATCCCATATTAACATCTATAAATAGGTGTCCGAATTCTTTTGTCCAGATAGTGTATAAAACAAATCTCTTGTCCGTTGTTTTGACATATACTGTCATATAAGGGAACTACTGTAAACGAAGGAAACGGGGAACAACTCACACCAATCTATAGGGTGATTTTTTCCACCGTGTACAATCTCTAGCGCTTGGTCGATGAGAGTATACGGATCAAAAAAGGTCTAATGAGTTTATGTCCGCAAATGCATGGTTTCCGTGCCAGATACTATTTATTCAATCATACATTGTTACAGAGACTGCGGTCTAAAACGCGCTGTCCCATGCAGCCACAGTTACAGTATGTGTTAAAAATGGTTTCCATGTACCTCAACGCATGCGTGTACGCGTCATAGCATGTTCTGTCTCACACTTTCACGTCAGCCAGGCTGCATCATAACAGTGTCACAGGCAGCATATACTCTGCTCCAGTGTCTCTACATCTGCAATGCACTCTGCATGATACTTTTGAGGTTGCCTCTTAACCAGGAATCACACGGGTTGAGATACGATGAACAAACAGTCCATGCAAATGGACCCTCTCGTCCTATGCTTAGACCAGGGAGGACACGATTGATGTGGGTCCGGACGTTAACGACGAAGTGCGCTAGAGCATCATCATGTAGCAGCCCCATAATCTTTCGAATCATCAATGGCACTTTTTCCAGCGGGGAGGCAATGTCACCCACAAGAAACACCGATAGTTCTGGTCTGTTAGGCGACGTGAAAGGAAGACTGGTCCCAAAACACGGTCGCCAGTTATCTCAGCTCACACGTTCCGGCTGCACCGATGCTGCTGATTCGCTGTCACCATACCATGGAGGCTGTGCATACTATCCCACAGATGACTGTTATGAATGTTGAAGGTATCACTTCGCGCAAAGGTGGCCTCACTTGTGAATAGGATGGATGACACAAATCCCGGAATCGTGGTTGCCTGGGGAAGAAACCAGTGACAAAACTGCTCCCGATGCGGAAAGTCTGTCGCTAGTAAGCCCTGCACACACTGTAAGTGTGTAGTAGCAATTTTCATGGCGAGTGTTCCACACGGCCGTCTGGCTTACCCTGTACTGGCGTGCCAACTGCCTGGTACTGACATGGCGGTCGCCTTCCACAGTGTTAATCACATTTTCCTCCAAGTCTGGTGTCCGAACATTTCGGGTACGCCCTTCAAGATTAACTGCTTCCTGTCTCAGACAAACGGCGAAACACTGTTGCAAACATCAAACGCTGTGGTTGTTGTCGGCGGGGATAGGCCTCCTGATACAACTTTGTTGCCAGCAGCCCGTTGCCAATTGCCTTTCCAGACGTAAGGAGCATGTAGGCAACCTCTCGATTCGAGTACGGAACCACTGTGCACAACGCTGTATCACGTCCACTACAAGGTAAATCAGCATGTGAAATGAATCGGACACAACATTACCAATTACTATGGCAGGAGAGGGCGCTAGGGCATGACGTATGAAGAACAGTACCACCCTCTAGGAGGAAACCATGCATACCTGTTACTATGGCTGCATGGTACAGCGAGTATTGGAGCACAGTCGCTGTAACAAAGTATGGTTGAATAAATGGTCTGTAGCATGGAAAACATACATCTTCGGACATAAGTTCTTTAGACCATTTTTGTTCCGTATCCTCTCGTCGAGCAGTCACTAGAGTTTTTACACGGTGGAAAAAATCACCCTGTATAAGTGTAGCTACTGGTAGTGTCCTTTTCAAAGGAATCGTTCCAGCATTTGCCGTATGCGATAAACGTAAATCACTGGAATCCTTAATCTGGATACCCAGATGGGAACTGTACCGTCATCTTCCGGAAGAGCCCAGTGTGCTAACCACTACGCCACCTCCCTAGATGATAAATGTGTAGATAAATACGTCCAGTGTATTTTTTTTTAAGGAATATTTTCCTTGAGAGAAAAAGATCCATTAGAGTAATTGTGATTTATTTCTCTTGTGGTGCTGTCAATTATTCTAACTGTTCTAGATTGCCAGTGTACAAGACAGTTGATACCTGAGCGTGAACTTATTATTTACAAACCCTCAAAACATTATCGACCAGATTTCGTCTCGACTGATAAGTAAATTGCTTTCGTGCGGAGCAGGTGCTTTTTTACGCATCTAGATAAAGGATATGACGACAAGTTGACATGGCAGTGTGCTCATCAAAAATGCAGGTAATATCCGACATTTCAAAAAGCACCCAGTAGAACTGGTACTATTCATAATGTACGTAAGTGACTTGTCAGCCAAGATGAATATAACATCAATTTTTTTTTTTTATTGCCGCACTTGTCAGTAAGACAAGTGTCGTAGTGAGAAGATCACAGCAAAGAGATAACAGTTCAAAAGTTTGCTCTAACAAGTATGATACCGATTATGTACGACACAAACGTAACCTTCTTTTGAGAAACACTGTGGAAGTTTCACAAAGAATGTAAATCCACAGCCAGTGAAAACTTGAGAAACTGCTAGCATTTTAAGTAAACTAATGTGGCAGGCATACAAGTGTAATCATCAAGAAACTACAATCACCAAACGCTCACATTATTGTCCCACGCTACTGGACGCGTATGCAAATACACTGAAGTCAAAAAACTGCAACACCAAAAAAAATTAATGTAGAGTAATGAAATTTTCAATATACATTTGTGTAGGTAACATATTTAAATGATTAACATTGCAAAATCAGAGGCTAATGTAAGCGTTAGATAAGCCATTGCAAATGTACATTAATAACGGGTGTAACCGCCAGAATGTTAAATGAAAGCACGCAAACGTGCATGCATTGCGTTGACCTCTTAGCCACAAATAATCCTGATCTAATAGAGAGCGTCATGACGGATACAGGGATTAATGAACGCAAGGTCACTGTAGCGAGGCTCAAAACCGTGTCAACCAAATCCACTAAAAATAAACGCAAAATATATCTATTTAAAACATTAGATAAAAATTCACTTGATGCCTTCCAAAGAGAGAGTCTCCATTCCTTCCAAGCTAATTATGTAAGTGTAGACCAGATATGGCTCAAATTCAAAGATACATTATCGACAGCAATAGATAGATTCATACCGCATAAGTTAATAAGAGACGGGACTGATCCACCATGGTACACAAAACACGTCAGAACACTGTTGCAGAAGCAACGAAAAAAGCATGCCAAATTCAGAAGAACGCAAAATCCCCAAGACTGGCTAAGTTTCACGGAAGCTCAAAATTTAGTGCGGACGTCAACGTGAGATGCTTTTAATAGTTTCCACAATGAAACATTGTCTCAAAATATGGTAGAAAACACAAAGAGATTCTGGTCGTATGTTAAGTACACCAGTGGCAAAAAACAGGCAATACCGTCACTGCGCGATAGCGATGGAAATGTTACCGATGATGGTGCCACTAAAGCGGAGTTACTAAATTCCTTCACGAAAGAAGATGAAGTAAATACTCCAGAATTCGAAACCAGAACAGCTGTTAGCACGAGTGACGTAAAAGTAGATATCTTAGGTGTTGCGAAACAACTCAAATCACTTAAGAAAGGCAAGTCTTCCCGTCCAGATGGTATACCAATCAGGTCCCTTTCAGAGTATGCAGACACAATAGCGCCTTTCTTAGTAATCATATACAACCGCTCACTTGACGGAAGGTCTGTTCCTAAAGACTGGAAAGTAGCACAGATCACACCAATATTCAAGAAAGGAAATAGGAGTAACCCACTGAATTACAGACCTATATCACTGACCTCAATTTACAGTAGGATTTTGGAGCATATACTGTACTCGAACATTATGAATCACCTTGAAGAAAATGATTATTCATACATAACGAACATGGATTCAGAAAACATCGTTCTTGTGCAACACAGATAGCTCTTTATTCCCATGAAGTAATGAGCATTGTCGACAAGGGATCTCAGATCGATTCCATATTCCTAGGTTTCCAGAAGGCTTTTTATACCGTTCCTCACAAGCGACTATTAATCAAATTGCGTGTTTGACTGGATTCGTGATTTCCTCTCAGAGAGGTCACAGTTCCTAGTGATAGACGGTAAATCATCGAGTAGAACAAAAGTGATATCTGGCGTTCCGCAAGGTAATGTCATAGCCCTCTGCTGTTCCTGATTTACATAAATCATTTAGGTGATAATCTGAGCAGCCCCCTTAGATTGTTTGCAGATGATGCTGTAATTTACTGTCTAGCAAAATCATCAGACGATCAATTCCAATTACAAAATGATCTAGAGAGAATTTCTGTATGGTGCGAAAAGTGGCAATTGGCACTAAACAAAGAAAAGTGCGAGGTCATCCACATGGGTACTAAAAGAAATCCTATGAATTTTGGGTATACGATAAATCGCAGAAATCTAAGGGCTGTCAATTCAACTAAATACCTAGGAATTACAATTACCAGCAACTTAAATTGGAAAGACCTCATAGATAATATTGTGGGGAAGGCGAGACAAAGAATGCACTTTGTTGGCAGAACACTTAGAAGATGCGACAAATCCACTAAAGAGACAGCCTACATTACACTTGTCCGTCCTCTGCTGGAATATTGCTGCGCGGTGTGGAATCCTTACCAGGTAGGATTGACGGAGGACATCGAAAAAGTGTGTTATCGCGCAATAGGGTTGAGAGGGTCACTTATATTATACGCGAGTTGGGTGGCAGTCACTGAAACAAAGGCGGTTTTCTTTGCGGCGAGATCTATTTACGAAATTTCAATCACCAGCTTTCTCTTCCGAATGCGAAAATATTTTGTTGACACCCACCTACGTAGGGAGATATGACCATCATAATAAAATAAGAGAAATCAGAACTCGAACGGAAAGATTTGGGTGTTCCCTCTTCCCACGCGCCGTTCGAGAGTGGAATGGTAGAGAAGTAGTATGAAAATGGTTTCATGAACCCTCTGCCAGGCACTTAAGTGTGAATTGATGTCAGTTTCTGGGACGGAGTTTCCTGCCTTGTGCACTTGGTCGGTCAATACAGAGACCTTTAATGCTGTTTGTGGTCGTCCGCTGATGATCCACGTGTGGTCGGAGACAGTTCTGGTGATCGAGCTGGTCAAGGCAGTATGTCGAGCACGTTGGGCTGCAACAGCGGTAAGTGGACGAGCATTGCCCTGTTGGAAAACACCCCTTGGAATGCTGTTAACGAATGGCACTACATCAGACGGAGTCACCAGATCGACGTACAAATTTGCAGTTAGGGTGCTCCTGCTGTCATACAAAATCGCAAAGCTCCGGGTGTAGTTCCAATGTGTCTAGCACGCAGACGCGTTGGTTGCAGGCGCTCAACCTGCCGCCTTCCAAACAACACGAGCCATCACTGCCACAGAGGCACAAGCAGGTTTCCTCAAAAAAACAAGAAGAATTCACCCTAGCTTCCAATGAGCTCTCGCTTGACACTGGTGTAGTCGCACGTGGTGGCGGTTTGGGATCAGTGGAACACACGTTACAGGGCGTCTGGCTCGGAGCTGTGCTTGAAGTAACCAATTTGTATGAGTTTATTGTGTCACTGTGCTGCCAACTGCCGCTCAAATTGCTGCTGCAGATGCAGTATGATGCGTCACAGCCATATGCCGAACACAATGGTCTTCCCTCTCCGTAGTGCCATGTGGCCGTCTGGAGGCCGGTTTCCTTGCGACCGCACATTCTCGTAATCACCGCTGCCAGCAATAATGTACAGTGGCTACATTCCTGCCAAGACTTTCCACAGTACTGCAGAGGGAGCCCTATTACATGACCCCCTTCAAACTCAGTGACGTGTTGATAATGGCGTCTTTGTCGTCTTAACGGCATTCTTGACTCACGTCCAGTCTGAAAGGTAACTAACATAACTAACACTCACGACCGTTACAGCGCGTATTTAAAGTAAACCTGATTTGCATGCTCTTATTTTTTTGAATAGACATACTCTAACAGATGTAGAAACACGCCTGTCAACTTTCGTTTATGTCGCACAACTCCTTCCTCGTACAGCGATTTTTTCCCGTCTGTGTATGTAATCCGGCATGTCGTTCTTCACAAATCACCCCCCCCCCCCCACCTTCTTACTTAAAAAAGTGAGGCACCAGATTCGCCGCACAGTCGTCTGTGTTGAGAAGTTACACAGTAGACTTGAGTTACAGTTGATTTTTAATTCTTTGCCTGGAGTGTGGTATATGTGCGTGACTAAACGTAATTTTAAACAACCTGGTTATACATACAACGGGTGGATTGCGCAAAAATAACTACGAACAACTAAAGAGCCAACTTAACAAAATGTCAGATTGTGGGAAAGCGAAGCATGCTTAGAACGTTAAATATTACGTAGAAAAATAGTCTTCTGTAGTTTATGGTTGTGTCGACTGTGAGGAAGTCAAAGATGTGTTTCTTGTCGAGATGTAAAGAAACTCAGCAAATAAATTTCACTTCCATTGCGTTTAGGAATTCAGCTAGCGTTCATAGGAGTAGTTCAGTTAACTCCTCACCGATAATGTGCTCTCTGTTTTTTGTTTACCATTTAATTAATGGGGCAGATACCAACCTCCGCTCTTGTAAGAAGATATGTTAGATGTGGCTTGGATCACGGAATGAAAGCTAGCAACCCCAACCGTTTCAGGCAACAGCCCGATTATCTGGGTTAGACTCCAATATTTCACAGTTCTTTGCTGTACATAAGATAATTACATTTTCTAAGAACGAAGAAGAACTTATCTGCAAAGACTTACGAGCCATTTCTGATGCCTTTGTAGATCAGTCACTAAATAGAAACACAGGAAGCAATAACAGCCAGCTCGTGAAATGGAGCGATTCAGCAGATAGAATAGTGTTTTAAGTATATCTCAGATATTGCTTAAATAGTGATATATTGTAAAACTATATTTGGCCTAGAAGTAAGACTGTTTACAAATAAGATTAAACTGTATACTTTAGAATATCTCGGTAATGTGTCAGTTTCATATCTGATGGAGTATAAGATTTCACTGAAAGTATGAAAAGACCATTAACTTCGTAGTCACAGTTTTGTTCAGCTCATGATGAAAGAATAACGATTATTAGGCGAAAATATACTAAAAAAATTTCGAGACACGATTTCCATTGAGTAATTTGGGAATGCCTAGCAACTCGATACATATTGATTACCCGAGGATCGTAAAGATAAAATGAAATAAAATAAAATTAATTGCGTGTCGCTTGGGTTATGTAAGTAATGATATCACGATGTAATCGATTGAAAGGTTGAGAAGAACATTTTGATGTATAAATGTTATTTCAAAAGCCCTGAGATACATTTTGTTGCCATTTAATATGTAACTGAGACTGAATTAGTTCGGTCTTGCAAATGACTCTGTGTAGGGATTGTAATGGTAATGGAGTTACTTTCACAACACAGATGCGCAATAGCTATTGCTCAGAACGATGCACCATTCTGATACTGTAAAAGTACTGAATCCATTCCGAAAGAAAAATAGCGCACGGGAGATATTCATCGTCAATTGAAAAAAAGAAAAGAATAGAATAAATCATTTCAGGCATGGAAAAACTGTCACTGTAGATCAGCCTCGCAAAGTCCGTTTGGATGTGGAAGGTTAAGCACTCCTTGGCCAAGTTCTCATCCCTCGTTTAACCATCAACACCCAGTGCTGCTTGTAAACACTGCAAAAAGGAAAGAAAAATGCACAAAAAGGATGTGATTATTCTTTAACACGATTATGTTTAATACTGGAGGTTGATAAGTACGAGTAGTATAGTCTTGAGTATCCTGTATACGTTTCAAATTTTGTGATATACGTTATCGATTACTGGGTCTTGTCAGGGATAGAGTGTGAGGGGAATCGTGCGGCAATAACCAAGAGGTAAGGCTCTAGGTACAATTAATCATTTGTGGGGTCTAAGCATATTTTGTTAAAGACAAAAAAACGTTTGTATTTTCAATGAAATGTAAACTTTTTTAATGGTTTGATTATAAATATCGTCGCTCGTGCAGCTAATAATGGGATGTGTATTTGTCCAAAATACGTTTTACTTTTTTATTTGCAAACGCATCAGTAGTAGTCTCAAATTACGTTA
Source organism: Schistocerca piceifrons (assembly GCF_021461385.2). Classification (NCBI taxonomy): domain Eukaryota; kingdom Metazoa; phylum Arthropoda; class Insecta; order Orthoptera; family Acrididae; genus Schistocerca; species Schistocerca piceifrons. The sequence continues at coordinate 415,312,301 of NC_060149.1, read as the reverse complement.
TGCTTATACAAAGTTCTCTGTCGTTATTATACGTAGTCAGTCGAAGAAGTTTGTTAACTTAGTAAGTAGTCCAGTCAATGAAGGAAAATTAAGGAAAAAATCGTGTGGTCGCGAATTTTTATACAATGATAGGAGGGAGTATTATGGACAACATACTGAAAATAGCCACCGGTGGGGTAGCAGCGTGGGGGAGAGGTGGGGAGGGTGGGAGGGGGAAGGAAGCGTTTAAAGATCACGTTTTTATGTTTTTCTTGAATAACTCGAATCCGCAGCATCTACTGAAAATCTTTCCTAGCACAAAATTAAACTACATTAGATTTCCCATAAAAAAGACCCTATTCGTGTTTTCCCTAACTTCACGTTGCAGGGAATGGAACAATAGCAGATATTAAAAATGTTTTAATGGTATAAAATTACTGTTTACTGTTAAATAAAGTGAGTTAAGGACAAATATTAAATGTGTGTACCACGTCTAAGTGCAGTAGAACTGCATTAAGGGATAAATTGTGTTCTGGTTATGTAACAGGGTGGGAGGGGCGGGGTTGGATGATAGAAGCGCGGGGAAATGTAGACCACCGGTTTGTGGTCATGCACTTCCTTCCTCTATAAGTCTGAGAACAAAAGAGCGAGCTGGTGAGCCCCCACTCAGTCTACAACACTACGTCACAAGAAGCAAATGCAGGGCGTTACACAAAGTTATATCGACACTTCGTTGCTCGCCTTATGACTCTCTGGTAACGCAGTGCGCAGACATGCCCGAGGGATATTTATTTTCCACAAAATGCATTAACACTACATAGAATACAGATATGAGACACTAATTATACTAACGAAAGGAAAGCATGTGAACAGATTCTACGTAAATCTATGCACATTTTTCTACACTACTTGAGGGGAAATTGATTCTTAGTCATCCTGTAATGTAGTTGTAACATTCTTCCGGGAAAGGCAACTTCCTTCACCGCAGACGCTGCTCGCTGCATACCGTATATACCTCCACAGTCACAGTATTTCGGTTATGTGAGTAGACAAAGTAGCTTCACTGAGCTCGTGTTTGTATAGGAGAGCTATTTTTACTTTATTAAACAAGTACTTCTTTGCTATTGTTAAATGACTTTTATGTAAAGTACATTCCTATAAAGAATGGCTAAGAAGTGTGTAATTTGTAAGTGTGATGTTGCCACTGACGTTTTTAGTGTTGATAGGGAAAGGATTGGATTTGTAAATGTGACACCACGCTGCGTTGACAGCATCTGCTAATGCCATGTGATGTGTTGTATGCACTTGGTGGTGAATTAATGAATAACCAGAAAGTTATTGCATTACTCTCACCATTAAATGAGTTACTGATAAATTGGATGGATCCGTTCCATTCAGGAATTGCTGGAGCTTATCCGGCGGGCTGTTCTGAATGGAGCCACTTACCACACTCTCACTTTTTGTCTTCCAAGGTGAGTGTGAATGCGTCTCATGGAATGGGACTGATCAAGTCTAGAACAATAATCTACTGTAATGCATTCCATAACTCTGTTGAAGAGGGAGACAGTTGAACTCTTGACCTCTTCAGGTCTTTGGGGAGCTGAGGCTGGGGTGACACATTTGATACCCCCATACTGTAAAGGGTATTATAGTGATTTCTAGTGGAGCCAATGAATTCGACACTATTGAATACATATTGAAAGCATGTTACACTTGGAACAAGATCTTCAGTGTGGTAGGCTGACAGCACAAGCAGTTCAGTATTTTCACTCAGCAGTTCACTTAACAATTGCAAATAATTATACACTTAATAAACTAAAAGTAACTCCACTACAAAAACACAAGCTCAGTTAAGCTATTTTGTTGAATCGCATAATAGTATTGGCCTGCCTCCGTAGCTGAGTGGTCAGCGTAGATAATTGCAAAGCAGAGGACCTGAGTTTAACACCTGATACCGCCAAGAATCTTTCCTTGGTGGGAGAAGTAGTACAGGGTGCACTCAGCCTCGTGTTGCCAACTGCGGAGCTAATTAATTGAGAAGTAGCGGCTTCAATTTTGTGGAAAATCGGAAAAACGGCCGAGCGAGCGGTATGTTGACCACATGCTCTGCATAGCATATCCGCATGGCAGGGAATGACACGGTGACCGGTCGACATTTCTTGCTCCTTCAGGGCCTAGAAGAGGAGCTCGTTACATAAGAGGACTGTACAGGAAATGCTGGGGACTTATAGGCTATCTGTAAACTGAAAAGCTCGCAGCACTTGTCGTGGGGAAAGTTGCCTTTTCCCGAAGAACGCTACAGCTGTCGTACTAAATGACTAAGTATCAATTTTCCCTCTAATAGTGTGCAGAGATTTATGTATGTTCTATCCATATGCCTTCCGTGCGATACTACTATACTAGGGGCTTTTGAAAAGTCCATGCAAAGTCCGAGAGATGGCACCACCGGCACGTATCGAGGTCATGTTTAGTTAGTAGCTTCTTTGGAAAGAGCGCACACCAATTTTCAGCCATATTGGTCTGTTTCTTTGTGTTTGGCATTCGTATGAATCAAGGAAGTCGAGTGATTGTCAAAAAATGAACGAAAAAGAATTTCGTGTGGTGATTAAACATTAATTTATGAAAAGCAAAACGCCTCAGGAGACTAAAGAGAAGCTTGATAAACATTACGGTGACTCTGCACCTTCGATTAGAACAGTTTATAAGTGGTTTCGAAATTTTCGGAGTTGCCATATGGGCACAAGTGATGCTGAACGTTCTGGACGCCCTGTGGAGGTTACGAATCCAGAAATCATTGATAAAATCCATGATATGGTGATGGATGACAGAAGTTAAGGTGCGTGAGATTGCTAGTGCTATGGGCATCTCGAATGAATTGGTACATAATATTTTGCACAAACATTTGGACATGAGAAGGCTATCCGTAAGATGGATTCCTTGATTGCTCACACTTGACCAAACACGGAATCGTGTGAAGTGTTGCAAGGATGGTTTGCAGCTGTTCAGGAAGAATCTGCAGGACCTTAAATGTCGTTTCAGCATTGTGTATGAAACCTGGATACATTACTATACCCCTGAGACCAAAGAACAATCTAAACAATGGGTTACCAAGGGAGAATCTGCACCAAGATAGGCGAAGACCATTCCTTCGGCCAGAAAGGTTGTGGCGACTGTCTTTTGGGATTCACAAGGGATAATCCTCATCGACTATCTGGAAAATGGTAAAACTATTACAGGTGCACATTATTCATCGTCATTGGACCGTTTGAAAACCGAGAGGCAAGAAAAACGCCGGCGATTGGACCGCAAAAAGTCCTTTTCCATCATGACAATGCACCAGCACACACCTCAGCAGTTGTGATCGCAAAATTAATGGAAATGGGATTCCAACTCGTTTCACATCCCCCCTATTCTCCAGACTTGGCTCCCTCGGACTACTGTTTGTTCCCCAATCTGGAGAAATGGCAAAGAGTTTATTCAAACGAGGAGGTGATTTCAGCAACTAATAGCTATTTTGCAGACTAGGACAGTTCCTATTATTTGGAAGGGATCAACAAATTAGTACAGCGTTGGACGAAGTGTATAAGTCTAAAAGGAGACTGTGTCGAAAAATAAAAAAGGTTTACCCCAAACACGTAAGTAGTTTTTATTTTTGCACGGACTTTTCAAAAGCCCCTCGTATGTTCTCCACGTAGTGTTAATGCACTATGTGGAAAATAAACATTTCCTGTGCATGCGTGCACAGTGTCGCCAGTGATTCAGAGAGTCGGTATAACTTGGTGTAAATCCTCTATTTGCACCTTGTGACGTAGTATTGTAGTGTGAATGGGTAATCACCAGTCGCTCTTCAGTTTGCAGCCCTATGAAGGAAGGAAGTGCATGACCACAATTCTGTGACCTACTTTTCGTCGTTCTTCCACTCTCCAACATCGCACCATCCACCCTGTTACATCCTCAGAATACAATTTATCCCTTAATACGGTTCTATTGCGCTTAGACGTGGTGCACACTTTTAATATTTGTTCTTAACTCACTTCATTTAACAGTAAGCAGTAATTTTATACCATTATAACATTTTTTTAAGAAATACGCTATTTTTCCGAAACACGAAAACTAGAGAAAAAATGAATAGGACCCTGTTTGTAGGACATTTAGAGTAGTTCAATTTCGTGCTGGGAAACATTTTCGCTCATAGCCACGGTTTTCTGGTTGCTCAAGAAAGCATAAAACAATGACTGACTTTTAAACGTCCTCCTGCCCCAGCTCTCACACCCCAGTTGACAGTTTCTGGTCTTTGCTGACTCGGCTGAAGCCAGAAACACTTTGTACGGGTTGCTAATTCACGTGATCAATTGGATATACGGTGTGTCCCATTTATCTTGACCACTCTAAATAACTGTTTGTCCAGATGAAAATTACAAAATGTTTCAAGCAAACGTTCTTTAGCCGTCAGGGGGACATCAATCAGCATGATTGCCTTTGTTGTAGCTTTGTTTTTTACAGGAATATGAACAGCGGTACGACTTTTTTAAATGGCACCCTGTATTTTTTATTCGGTAATTCATTTCCTCTCCTAAAAACTTATTCAGAAATGTATCACGGTGTACCATTCACTGAAACACAACGTTATTTATTACATAACACAACACTGGCTTTGAGCCCGGGATCACAAACTCGTCCACTTGCTGGAGTTGTCAGAAAACAAATGGAATGCAAGTAAAAACATAACACAAAACTGACTTTGACTCTCCTATACCATTGCCCAGGAGTAGAACATTCAAAGGTGCTCTAAGTGGTGACCCTGGACACTGATACACTCATGCACTCCTTGAATTAAAGAATTATTTACTGTTTCCAGTGTTGCCTACTGAAGAGAATTACATGCATGCACGATTCGTTCCTGCATGTCCTCTGGAGTTGTTGGAATATCGCGGTAGACAACGTCTGCAATGCATCCCCAAGGAACAAAGTCCAGACGGTTTAAATAACTGTTCCTCCTCGACCAATCCATCCGGCAAGATACCTTCGGTTCAGAACAAGACGTGCACGCAAGGCATTATGTGCTGGACATCCATCGTGTTGATACCACATAAGCATACTGGTTCTTAGTGGCACTTCGTTCAGAAGAGGAGGAAGAATTCGTCTGAGGAAGTCGGCATACGCTGTGCGTTTAGATTACCATTGATGAAATGAGAGCCAATAATTGTGGTACCAAGCATCCCATACCAGACGTTAACTCTCCGTTGACGCTGATGTTCCACCTGTCTAAGGCATCGTGGGTTGTCGCTGGACCAGTAATGCATGTTCCTTTTATTTACCTGTCCTTTGTTCGAGAAGGAATATTCATTGGTAAGTAGAACATTGGAGAAGAAGTTCGGGTTGGCAAGGATTTGCTGCTGTGCCCGCTAACAGAACTGTACACGATTCTGGAAATCTTTTCCGTGCAATTCTTGATGTACGAGTACATGGTAAGGATGGAACCGGTGACGTGTAAGAGTACGATGTACACTGTTTCTAGGAATAGCCAATCTCGTGTTCAAGCTGTCGTGTGCTCACATGTGGATTGATAGCAACGGAAGCGAGAACAGTAACTCCCGTAGCTTCGTCTGTGAGAGTGCTACGTCGATTGCGTTGTGAGTTGAAACTTCCCATTTCCTGAAGCGTCGCAACAAGACGATAAAACATCCGTCGGGAAGGTGGGTCCTTGTCAGTACAGTTCCACTGCCTGCTTGGCATTTCGCCTACCTTCAACAACAACAATAAAAGAAACGTTGTGTCGATGCAGTTTGTATGAAGGACAGCCTTTACTGTATGCCTACTCTACACAACAGTATTTAAAAGGACTAAACTACTGTACTAAATGTACCCGTACATAAGAAAACAGTATTGAAATTACTGTTCTGCTAACTTAAATTCCCCATCGATGAGTAGCACTTCCTCCTTCTCTTCGTTGGTGTACATTCTACTCACACAACTCTTCAACTGACGATGGTTGACGGAATGATGTGTGTGCATTCTACTTGTACTCTGTCAACGCCTGTACGTGGACGTGTTCCATTAGCCCGAGTACCTGCACTAAGCGCTGGGAGCGTCATCGTCAATGTTGTCTTATGTAATTAATGAATTAATGAATGGTACATTGTGATACATTTTTGAATAGGTCTTTAGGAGAGGAAATGAATTACCGAATAAAAAAATACAGGGTGCCATTTATAAAAGTCGTACCGCTGTTCATATTTTTGTAAAAAACAAAGCTACAACGAAGGCAATCATTCTGATTGATGTTCCCCTGACGGCTAAAGAACGTTTGCTTGAAACATTTTGTGATTTGCATGGGGACAAACAGTTATTTAGGATGCTCAAGATAAGTGGGACACCCTGTATACTAAAATTTACATGAATTTCTACGTGTGCACTGGGTAATTTCCTGCTGTTGTAATATAAGAACCGGTCTTTTTTTTTACCAGGATATGGTATCATATTTATAATCACACGCAGTTTTTTTGCACAATAGTTCGAAATTCACTAGAAATACATTTGTGTAGTGATGCCCAAGTTTTCATGGGGTTTTCAGCTTTCGTACGTCTTGTATGTCAATGAGGCGTGTTGTCTGTAGCAGTAAAGTTCTGGGATGGTGTCTGCATAGGGGTGGCGTTGAGAGGGAGTGGGGAGGGGGTTATGAAGAGGATGAGGATGACAGAGTGAGGAGCTATTTAGCGTACTTCTCCGTTTGCTATTTATTTTGGAAGTAGTATTTTCCTTAGAGCGATTGAATGATATTTTGGACCTACGTGAAAGCTGTATCTCTGTAATATTAATCGGATATTGTTGAAGTACAGTTCTACACATACTCCACGTCTCGAACCTTGTGTTATTTTGTCTGAGAGATGTTGTTTTCACAGATGTTGCTGTACTAATATTGATTTGCACAAACGGCACACAGTACTTCCAGCATAAATGAGAACAACATTTTCAAAATTTTTGTGACTGAAGCTGTTGCTGGAAGGGAAATAATTTAACAAAATCCAGGGAGGCAGAAAAAATGCTTCCGGTTTATCAGTTAGTGGGTAATGATTCTAAACGTAAGTACACGTAACGTAACGTTCATAACCAGCAGAAATCTGCATCGAATTAAGTTACAGCGATGGTGATATATCAGTAGGGTTGATGAGATCCATGAAACATTCCAGCGCTTCGTTTGATACGGGCTAAAGCGGCATAAACGCGTAAATAGTACACCGAATATACGTAGACGGTTGAGCGGGCAAATATCCGAAACAAAGCAGATTCCACACAAAAACTGTATCGTTTGAAACACTCCTGAAATATTATCCACAGTGCGAGAGCAGTATGACCTCATTCGATAGAATTGAAACACGTGTGAAGTATTCGTGATGCTTTTTTATACGAACAAATCTGTTGCACTGACTGTGTGTGACTATATGTCCACAGCCTTTTATGGACGACTCAGTATTTCCTGAATGTCACATGAAATACATTTGATTACTTTTCAGGGCCATGCCATGTAACACGCCAGACCCTTCGTGGCAATATTTTAAGTTCCCGTTCTACTAGATTTCATACAATCTAGTAGAAGATGAAAACTGAAAATCCTCTATAGATATGACTCAAAAGCACCATATTTTTAAAGATGTATAGTATAGGACAGTAAAAGCAATGACTCAAAGTAACATGCTGAGGACAATGAGCACACTTCTTACTGAGCATGACAATTACGACCGCATAAGAACTGTATTTAACTTTCTGAATGAGTAACTGTTACTACCATCATTCTGTATCAGTGAAAATAACAGACATGACGTCTGCAATCAGAGTTTTTGCAAATGAACGAAATTTTGACGAATACATTTTGCGTGTTTACAAAGGGCTCGATGATCTTTTTGCAGAACTGCCCAGAGGGCTGCATACTCCTTTTGCAAGATTTCCCTGTACGCTGGAAGTATCAGAAAAAATGGTTCAAATGGCTCTGAGCACTATGTGACTTAACTTCTGAGGTCATCAGTCCCCTAGAACTTAGAACTACTTAAACCTAACTAACCTAAGGACATCACACACATCCATGCCCGAGACAGTATTCGAACCTGCGACCGTAGCGGTCGCGCGGTTCCAGACTGTAGAGCCTAGAACCGCTCGGCCAGTCCGGCCGGCGAAGTATCAGAAGCATCGAAGTATGTGAATATAGTCATCGTTCCGGTTCCAGACGGCACTGCCATATATATATATATATATATATATATATATATATATATATATATATATATATAGTTGTGCCCCCACAGACGAATAGCCCTTGTTGAGTTCGTAGCCACTATAGGACAAATTAGGACCAACATGATAACCAGAACATCAGCTGTGATCACGAGGAACCGTGTACTGCAGGCTGTGCTTTGAGAAACACTGTCACTCGTTTGGCATCCTCTCATACCTCATCCGCGTGAAGTTCGATTACTCCACTGGAAAGCGTAGCTGGAGGGATGAATGACGCATGTTGTGTTTAGCGATCACAGCAGATCCTTCCTTACAAGGGAACTGTCCAACCCGACATGTCGAAAACCGCCATTAAATTTTTTACAGTGGAAGAATACGCCGAAAGAAATAAACTGTCAGAATTTTAGCTGCTATGAGACACTGCAAGTATCTTAAAAAAAAAAGTTGATAATTGCCAAATTCATAGCTCGCCAGGAGGCAAAAGATGTACACCCCTGTCGTAGGTGTAGCAGACAGCGCATACGCAACCTGGCGGGCACATATCTTTGGGTAAGAGGGCACAACGCTATCATAGTTTGTAAAGAGAATTCCAGTTTCCGTTGATAGTTTCTCTGGCGCAACTATTCACAGTTAGCACTGGCTCGCATTTGTAACTCATTAAATATCCCTAATAATTACCAGTAGTTGCTAATAGCATCTCTCTTTATAGAGGTTACAGAGTTTTTGAGTAATGTGGGATCCAATTAATGTTTTCAACATTGCAAAGACGAAATACAATGAAGCGCCAAAGATACTGATACAGGCTTGCGTATTCAAATACAAAGATATGAAAACAGGCAGAATACGGCGCTGCTGTCGGCAGCACCCATATACAACAAGTATCCGGTGCAGTTGTTAGATCCGTTACTGCTGCTACAATGGCAGGTTACCAAGATGTAAGTCAATTTGAACGTGGTGTTACAGCGGACGCACGAGCGATGGGACACAGCATCTCCGAGGTAGCGATAAAGTGGGGATTTTCCCGTACGACCACTTAACGAGTGTACCGTGAATATAAGGAATCCGGTAAAACATCAAATCTCAGACATCGCTGGAGCCGGAAAAAGATCCTGCAAGAATGAAACCAACGACAACTGAAGAGAATCATTCAAGGTGACAGAAGTGCAACACTTCGCAAATTGCTGCAGATTTCAATGCCAGGCCATCAACAAGTGTCAGCATGCGAACTATTCAACGAAACATCATCGATATGTTGTTTCAGAGCCGAAGGACCACTCGTGTACCCTTGACGACTGCACGACACTAAGCTTCACGCCTCGCCTGGGCCCATCAACACCGACACTGGACAGTTGATAACTGGAAACATCTCTGTTGGGACCAGGCTCGTTTCAAATTATATGGAGCGGGACGTGTACGGGTATGCAGACAATCTCATGGATCCATGGGCCCTGCATGACAGCAGGGGACTGTTCAAGCTGGTGTAGGCTGAGTGGGGCGTGTGCATCCTGTCTGATCACCTGCATTCATTCATGTCCATTGTGCATTCCGACGGATTGTGCTATTGCAGCAGGACAATGCGACACCCCACACGTCCAGAATTGCTACATAGTGGCTCCAGGAGCACTCCTCTGTGTGTAAACACTACCGCTGGCCAACAAACTGCCCAAAAACAAACATTATTCAGTATACCTGGGATGTCTTGCAACGTGCTGTTGAGATGAGATATCCACCCCATCGTATTCTTACGGACAGCCCTTCAGGATTCATGGTGTAAATTCCCTCCCAGCACTACTTCAGACATTAGTGGAGTCTATGCCACGTCGTGCTGCGGCACTTCTACGTGCTCGTGGGACCCCTACACGACATGGGGTAGGTGTACCAGTTTCTTTGGTTCTTCAGTGTATGAAGAACATGCTATGCAATCGAAATAAACTTTGTCTCCTTAGAAACTATATATGTGCTGTTAATTTCTTTGGACATTAATTCGAATGATGTAGACGTTTCGTTAGAATTTGTGGAAACGTTAGAAGAAAAGGTAATAACTGTGGCAATTCTGTGAACTGTGCTTTAAAGGATGATTTTTACGCTAGCTAAAGTCCAGAACAAAAACAGAGTATCTTCCACGCCAAAAGAAAACATGTTCAATAAATGCTTTCAGTGTCAAACAAAAGTCAGTGAATGAAAAACTAATCGAAAGATTTAGAACTACTCGTGAGAGTCAGTGCACTAGTAGCGAGGGAGATCTGCGAAACTCAGGGCTCTGAATTGCGAGTGAGGTGAACATCACTGATTTACAGGCTATTTCGACTTGGTTATACGGCGAAGAAAGTCGCAAAAATACGAAGTTTACCTCTAATAAATGTGTAGAGGAGATATGTGATCTGAGGCTTTCCCAGCGTATATGCCGTTCGAAGGGTCCTAGGGTTTCCAGCCGGATACGATCGTCGAATGCCCCCGATATTTCGGCGAATAACCGTTCCGCCATCATCAGGTGGTGATGCAATGGTCTGTCCGCTCTCTGTGTATAGTATTTATCCCTCGCGGGTCCAGGTGCGATTCCGTGCGCCGAAAATGGTTCAGATGACTCTGACCACTATGGGACTTAACATCTGAGGTCATCAATCCCCTAGAACTAAGAACTACTTAAACCTAACTAACCTAAGGACATCACACACATCCATGCCCTAGGCAGGATTCGAACCCGCGAACGTAGCGGGTTTCCCGACAGAAGCGTCTAGAACCACTCGGTCACAGTGGCCGGCCCGTGCTCTGACGTCGCGCCGTGTGTACTGTGGTGGGGGGAGGGGGAAGCGCTGGCTGTGATTGGTGGTGGCGGATCGAGGGGGGGGGGGGCAGGGGGCGTAGTATCTCTTCGGCGGCCGTGGGGGTATGATCTCGTGTTCGCTTTGCACCGTTGCTTCTTGATAGAGCTTAGTATTGGTTCCCAGGCCTCACTGAGTTGGTAACCAGTGTCCCTGTTGACTAGGTTGTCTGTTACGCGAATTTTTATGGCCTCTTTAAAGATGTAGTCCCAGTAGTTATTTGTGGAAGCCAGTACTTTTGTCTCGTCTTAATTCACTGTGTGTCCGGTGTTTATGGAAAATTGTGCTAGTGAAGATTGACTTGGTTGTCGTAGGCGGGTGTAGTGTTGGTGTTTTTCGCACCGATTTTCCACCATACGAACTGTCTGCTACAGTCGCACGGAATTTTGTATACACCCGCTTTCCTGAGGCCGACGTCGTCTTTCACCGTTCCTAGTACGGCGCGCGTCTTAGCCAGTGATCGGAAGAGCGTGGCGATCTTGTGTTGCCTCAATAGTCTTCTGTTCTAGATGACACGTTGCTTGCAAAAGGTAGAAACGCCAGTCATTTTTTCTCTTCTTCCGTTTGTTCTTCATCTTGGTCCCTGCTGAGCTTCTGTTGTCGGAAGGCACTTTGGATTTGGTTGTTACCGTATCCATTCTTGCGGAACGCACTCTCAAGAAGTTTGAGTTCCACTGATAGGTTCTGTTCGTCTGAGATCGTATGTGCTGTGTGTACCAATGTGTGAAGCACTCCGATTAGCGGAGCCGGATGGTGACAGCTGAAAGCATGTAGGTACACGCCAGTTTGTGTTACCTTGCGGTACATACTGTGACCTAGCGAGCCATCTGACTTGCGTTACACAAGAAAAGATAGTTGTCCATCTTTCTTGATTTCTATAATGAATTGTATGTTGTTGTGGTGTTGTGGATGGTATTAAGATGCTTTAGAAATATTTGTAGTTGATCTGTTCCTTGTGGTCAAATTAAAAATGTGTCGTCCACGTATCGGAAGAAACCTAGAGGCTTAACTTCCAGGGCTACTTCTTAGAAGCTCTCCATGAATAGGTTGGCTACCACCGGAGAGAGAGGGTTCACCATGGCCACTCCATCGGTCTGCTCGTAGTATTGGCCGTTGAAGATAAAGAAGGTCGATGTTAACAGATGCCTGAAGAGTTTTGTCAGATCTGCCCCGAATTTCTCACATATTAAATTGATATAATCTTTCGGGGGGCTCGTGTAAGTAGTGACACGACACCAAAGCTGACCATGAAGTCGGATTCTTCTAAAGTTAGCTCCTTTAGGCGACCAATGAAGTCCGTCGAATTCCGGAAGTCATGCACACATTTGCCCAGGAAGGGTCGTAGCAGGCCCGCCAGGTGTTGTACAAGCGGGTACGTCGGTGCCCTTATGTTGCTAACTATCGGCCGCATCTCATCTTTTAGTGTCTTTGGAAGGCCGTATATCCTCCGTGTTACCGCCGAGCGTTGGTGAAGTCAGGAAATTGGAGATGCTTTGTTGTATCTTCTTAGTCGTGATTGTTTTCATTTTCCGATATTCTGGGTCGTCTAGTAATTGCAGCATCTTCTGTTGATAGTCGCATCACTCAAGCATGACAGTAGCGTTCTCCTTGTCGGCGGGGAGAACGACTATCTCTATGTTTTCTCAGAGGATGCATAGTGCTGGTCTTTCCACTCTGGAGATATTGATTCCGGCTGATATTGCTCTCGAAAGAATCCGGCATGTTTCTCTCTGGATTTCCCTCCTGTAGAGGAGATGTCATTAACAAATAATACTACAGAGAAATTCATAGCTGACGTGAAGACGAAGCGCCTTGTTATCCCTTAAAGCGCTGTATATAATGCCAATCGGTCAGGTTTCGTGCAAGAACTGCGTATAAGCCGCACTTTATCTTTTCCAACGAAAAAAAGAGTGTTACTTGTGCAGTCGATGACTGCTATGATACACGCGTGCACAAAAATACCAGTAATAAGTGCTGGAGGATTAGTGTTTCAGCAGCTTTATTCTATCTTCAGGAACATCAATGCAAATTAGAACCGAAAATTAAAAGAAAAGGACTGTTTACTTGCAGAAGTCTTGTAACCTGTGTAGCAAAATGAGGAAAAATGTGGGAGAAAATTTTCAGTGCTACATCAGAAACATCTTCCTACCATTTGCAGAAAATAATTCATTGCTTTTTTTTGGTCTCTTGGCTTGGATATAATAACCCGTATGTCTTTATGAGGACGACGAAAAGACTGTTAGTATAATTCGGATTCCACCAGGATCTAATAGTGTAATTCAGTCTCTCGGTAAAAAAAAGGAAATGTCAATAGCGGAAAGCAGTTTTCAGAAAACTGTCAGCCAATATAATTTCCGATCGCTCTTTGTCATTACAGGTTTATCAGCGGAACAGTATTTTTAAAATTTAGTCATTACTGCATTGTCAGTCTGAATCACCACATATTACGAATATGACAAAGTACGCCTGGTAGCACCACAAGACGCAGGACAACAGCCACGGCCATTTCTTAGTCCACCACAGTGGAAGTATCAGTTGTGCCTGGAGTAAGGAAAACGTTTGTTTTACGTCATTCACTAGACACTTCGGATTTTTGTAATGCATACAGATTATAAACAAGGAACTATTTGAAACTTGCTGCAGAGTGAAAATCTCATTCTGGAAGGAACTATTTCATTGGCCGGCCGATGTGGCCGAGCGGTTCTAGGCGCTACAGTCTGGAACCGCGCGACCGCTACGGTCGCAGGTTCGAATCCTGCCTCGGGCATGGATGTGTGTGATGTCCTTAGGTTAGTTGGATTTAAGTAGTTCTAAGTTCTAGGGGACTGATGACGTCAGCAGTTAAGTCCCATAGTGCTCAGAGCCATTAGAACCATTTGAACTATTTCATTGTTAGGAGAATATACATTATTCAGAAGTTATCGAAAAACTGTGCTACAGGCAGTGTTATAAAATATTTAATGCCAACAAATTAAACTCCCGACTGATGGAAGTCGTCTGTATTGTAACTTCATACAGAAACTTCACACAGCTTTGAGGCCGGGGCATAGCTCAGTTGGTAGAGCACTTGCCCTCGAAAGGCAAAGGTCCCGAGTTCGAGTCTTGGTCCGGCACACAGTTTTAATCTGCCAGGAAGTTTCATATCAGCGCACACTCCGCTGTAGAGTGAAAATTTCAATCTAGTAACTTCATACAGTGTTGATGTTCTTTCCTCTGCTAGTCACTTGTGTAACAATTACATCTGCAACAATTTAGCTGTCGATATGAACTGCAAGTTATTCAAAATATTAACGATTTGAGACATGTTCGGTATGGCTTAAGTGCTTAAAATTCACCTGTGTGCACTTTGGACTTTGCGTTACGCTCTCGCAATGGCTGCGTCTGCTTACTCGGCGATTGACTCACTGGGCGGGAAGGGTCGTACAAACCAAAGGCTCTTTTTGTGGCAAAAATGAGTAACAGTACCATAAAAAATATTTATAGTGCGTCTCAGCAGCTAATATTTTGACAGTGCATTGCTTTCGTTGTAATATTCCTGTGCGAATAATTTCAGGGTAGGTTCGACATTTCGGACTGGACCATTTCCTTGTTAGTGTGAGTAATGGTTGTCTTCAAGTGAAGTATTCAGCAGAAGAGGTACAGCTAATTTAGTGTATCAGGCAGAGACGTACGGAAGTGTTGCTGTGGCGATACATAGCCTTCAATGACGGTATATGTTTGAAGTTTGTAGAGGAAGCACTAAATATTTTAGGCTACATTCAGACCATCATCTAGCCAACTGTTGCCGATTTGCCTCCAATAATTTTAGTTAGTTGCTCGAAATATCACAATCACCATTCTTCGCCCAAGGAGCATGTAGGGCCCATGATTAAGCGAGGTCAGACATGATCTACTTCAATGGTGAGAACACATGGTCAGTTTCATCAACAGGTCATAGTAGTGTGGAACACCACCAACGTGATGGTCGGCACGTGCATTTTAATGTCTGCACACGATTTCAAGACCGCGTTGTAGCTGAAGCAGCCCGTTTTAGATACCAAAATTTTAGTCTAGGACAATATGCTCATAAGAGTATGATACTGCGATTACGATCGTATGCAGTGAACAACAGATATATTTGAATAAAACTTCATTCGTGTGTATCAGTTTCTACGGGTCTATCCAGTTTCGTTTCCTACTGGTGTACTTTATTACTCTATAAAGAGTGAAACAGATTTACTGAATGACAAAGGTATTCATTAACAAGCTTTTGTTGTATTCGTCCTGCACTATATAACTGATTTTTCCATAGACTAGTTCAGCGGACAAAATACACTCCTGGAAATTGAAATAAGAACACCGTGAATTCATTGTCCCAGGAACGGGAAACTTTATTAACACATTCCTGGGTCACATACATCACATGATCACACTGACAGAACCACAGGCACATAGACACAGGCAACAGAGCATGTACAATGTCGGCACTAGTACAGTGTATATCCACCTTTCGCAGCAATGCAGGCTGCTATTCTCCCATGGAGACGATCGTAGAGATGCTGGATGTAGTCCTGTGGAACGGCTTGCCATGCCATTTCCACCTGGCGCCTCAGTTGGACCAGCGTTCGTGCTGGACGTGCAGACCGCGTGAGACGACGCTTCATCCAGTCCCAAACATGCTCAATGGGGGACAGATCCGGAGATCTTGCTGGCCAGGGTAGTTGACTTACACCTTCTAGAGCACGTTGGATGGCACGGGATACATGCGGACGTGCATTGTCCTGTTGGAACAGCAAGTTCCCTTGCCGGTCTAGGAATGGTAGAACGATGGGTTCGATGACGGTTTGGATGTACCGTGCACTATTCAGTGTCCCCTCGACGATCACCAGTGGTGTACGGCCAGTGTAGGAGATCGCTCCCCACACCATGATGCCGGGTGTTGGCCCTGTGTGCCTCGGTCGTATGCAGTCCTGATTGTGGCGCTCACCTGCACGGCGCCAAACACGCATACGACCAATATTGGCACCAAGGCAGAAGCGACTCTCATCGCTGAAGACGACACGTCTCCATTCGTCCCTCCATTCACGCCTGTCGCGACACCACTGGAGGCGGGCTGCACGATGTTGGGGCGTGAGCGGAAGACGGCCTAACGGTGTGCGGGACCGTAGCCCAGCTTCATGGAGACGGTTGCGAATGGTCCTCGCCGATACGCCAGGAGCAACAGTGTCCCTAATTTGCTGGGAAGTGGCGGTGCGGTCCCCTACGGCACTGCGTAGGATCCTACGGTCTTGGCGTGCATCCGTGCGTCGCTGCGGTCCGGTCCCAGGTCGACGGGCACGTGCACCTTCCGCCGACCACTGGCGACAACATCGATGTACTGTGGAGACCTCACGCCCCACGTGTTGAGCAAATCGGCGGTACGTCCACCCGGCCTCCCGCATGCCCACTATACGCCCTCGCTCAAAGTCCGTCAACTGCACATACGGTTCACGTCCACGCTGTCGCGGCATGCTACCAGTGTTAAAGACTGCGATGGAGCTCCGTATGCCACGGCAAACTGGCTGACACTGACGGCGGCGGTGCACAAATGCTGCGCAGCTAGCGCCATTCGACGGCCAACACCGCGGTTCCTGGTGTGTCCGCTGTGCCGTGCGTGTGATCACTGCTTGTACAGCCCTCTCGCAGTGTCCGGAGCAAGTATGGTGGGTCTGACACACCGGTGTCAATGTGTTCTTTTTTCCATTTCCAGGAGTGTATTATTCACCCCAGGAAACAACATTCAGCAAATTCCTGTGCTTTTTCATGAAATAAGCGATATTCTTGTCTGTCACATTGACATCAGCCTTAAGTCACTCCTCCATGTAGAGCGAGGTGACACACACCGGACTCGCATTCGGGAGGACGGCGGTTCAATCCCGAGTCCGGCCATCCTGATTTAGATTTTCCGTGATTTCCCTAAATCGCTCCAGGCAAATGCCGGGATGGTTCCTTTGAATGGGCACGGCCGACTTCCTTCCCCGTCCTTCCCTAATCCGATGAGACCGATGACCTCACTGTCTGATCTCCTTTACCAAACAACCCAACCCAACCCGTTAAAACAGCAGAATTGTCTCTTTGAAGCGTTGTAGATGATGCACTGTCCAATCACATTAATTTGACCACCTGTCAAAGCTGAATAACCACCTTTTGCAGCTAGCAGGGCTGCGAGATGTGTAGAAAGAGCGTCAGTGAGGTTCTGGAAGATACTGACGGGGCTGTGGAGCCATGCCGACTGCAGTGCCGTGGCCAGCTTCGCCAGGTTTCTCGGTTGAGGAACCATAGCGCGAAGACCCTGATATAGGTGGTTCCACAGATTCTGGATTGGGTTTAAATCCGGGGAGTCTAGTGGTCAGAGGAGTACGGTAAACTCATCCTTGTGTTCTTCGAACCACGCACGTACAATGAGAGCTGTGTGACGCTTTGTTTTTGTCCTGCTGGTAGATGCCATTGTGCCGAGGTAAAACAAACTGCATGTAGGATTGGACATGGTCTCCAATAATAGATTGGTACTTGAGTTGAGCCACTGTGCTTTCCGGAATGACAAAATCACGCAGGGAATGCCACGAAAACATTCCCCACACCATAACGTTCCCTCCCCCGCCCTGGACCCTTGTGACGATTGTTGCAGGGTGTCTGCTTTCAGACGCTTCGCGCCGTGCACGCCAATGGCCATTCGTCATCTGAAAAGACTACCTTTACAGCCAGTGGACGGCCAGTTGCAGTATTGGCATGCAAATTCCAGCCTCCTTCGCTGATGAACAGCAGTCAGCATGGTTGCATTGAACCAGGTGCCTGCTGCAGAGACCTATACACAGCTACGTTAGCCGATCGGTCGTTGAGGGGAAACTCCTGTTAGCTCCTTGGTTCATTTGGGCAGTCAGTTGGCCAAAAGTTGCACGTCTATTCGCCCGTACATGTCGCCACTTCTGTCGTTCACCTCTGTCATCTGTTGCGTCAAGAGTGGAAGCATTTCCGAAACGGTTAAGTCTGTAAACTATTACGTGCCGCCGTGGTTAAAGTATACCGTGCATGGCAAAATGGCGCCGAAGCAACTGTGGTGCGCCACGGGTGGTAGATGACGGGGGTGAACGACGACAATGGAAATGTGCGTGGGTGAATAGACTTGTAACTGTTGGGAAACTGACGGCCCAGAGGATCCAAGAGGTTACCAAGAGCGTCTCCTTAACGAACGTTCAACAAATGTTGCTGCCTATGCGCCTCAGCAGCAGGCACCTGGTTCATGCAACCGCGCTGACTGCTGTTCATCAGCAACGAAGATCGCAATTTGCGCACCAGTACCGCAACTCGACGTCCACTGAGTGGCGAAGGGTGGTCTTTTTATATGAATGACGTTTTATGTTCCATCGGACAAATGGCGTGGACATGTACGGCGTGAAACGTCTGAAAGCAAACATGTTGCAACAATCGTCGGAAGGATCCAGGCTGGAGGGCATACCCTAGGTCGTCTCGTCATTCTGGAAGGCACTCTGGATCAACACAAGTATGCATGTATCCTTGCTGACAATGTTCACCCCTTCATGAACTTTGGTTTTCCTGGGCAAGTAGGCATCTACCAGCAGGACAATGCAACGTGTCACACAGCTCGCAGTGTACCTGCGTGATCCGAAGAGCACCAGGGTGAGTTTACTGTGCTCCCTTGGCCACCAAACTCACCGGATTTAAACAAAGTCGAGAACCTATGGGACCACCTCGATCGGGCTGTTCGCGCCATGGATCCTCAACCGAGAAATCTAGCGCAGCTGACCACGGCACTGTAGCCGGCATGGCTCCACAACCCTGTCGGTGCCTTTCAGAACTTTATTGACTCTGTCCGTGCACGTCTCGCTGCGCTCCACACTGCAAAATGTGGATAAACGTGATTAACCTAAATTATTATGCTCGAAGGTAAATGCGAATCCCACTGTTCCTAATTACAGGTATCTTGAACATCACACTACCTCACTCAGAAACGTCTCTGAAGGAGATCCTCAAGGGCTGAAAGATGGAAGAAGAGAACAAGCAAGATTAGACTTCAATATCCCGTTGATGACAAGAGACGAGATCATTAAGGATGGAGTTGGAACTAGAATTAGACAAGAGGTTTATTTTATTTTATTTTTTATTTTTAGGAGCTATTCCAGCATTCGCCTTAAGCTATATGGGCTAAGAACGGAAAACCTGAATTGACTCATTCAGTTACACTGATTATCTGTACCACTGGTTTGTTGTTGTTGTTGTTGTGGTCTTCAGTCCTGAGACTGGTTTGATGCAGCTCTCCATGCTACTCTATCCTGTGCAAGCTTCTTCATCTCCCGGTACCTACTGCAACCTACATCCTTCTGAATCTGTTTAGTGTACTCATCTCTTGGTCTCCCTCTACGATTTTTACCCTCCACGCTTCCCTCCAATACTAATTTGGTGATCCCTTGATGCCTCAGAATGTGTCCTAGCAACCGATCCCTTCTTCTAGTCACGTTGTGCCACAAACTCCTCTTCTCCCCAATCTTATTCATTACCTCCTCATTAGTTATGTGATCTACCCATCTAATCTTCAGCATTCTTCTGTAGCACCACATTTCGAAAGCTTCCATTCTCTTCTTGTCCAACCTATTTATTGTCCATGTTTAACTTCCATACATGGCTACACTCCAAACAAATACTTTTAGAAACGACTTCCTGACACTTAAATCTATACTCGATGTTAATAAATTTCTCTTCTTCAGAAACGCTTTCCTTGCCATTGCCAGTCTACATTTTATATCCTCTCTACTTCGACCATCATCAGCTATTTTGCTCCCCAAATAGCAAAATTCCTTTACTACTTTAAGTGTCTCATTTCCTAATCTAATTCCCTCATCATCACCCGACTCAATTTGACTACATTCCATTATCCTCGTTTTGCTTTTGTTGATGTTCATCTTATATCATCCTTTCAAGACACTATCCATTCCGTTCAACTGCTCTTCCAAGTCCTTTGCTGTCTCTGACAGAATTGCAATGTCATCGGCGAACCTAAAAGTTTTTATTTCTTCTCCATGGATTTTAATACCTACTCCGATTTTTTATTTTGTTTCCTTCACTGCTTGCTCATGGTTTAATTCCCCTAAAATGATATTTCAACAGCTTTTAGGGGAATAGCCGTTGGGACAATGAAACCATACGGCGTACACTTTGCACCGTCTTTGAAACGTCTGACCCATCTCCTTTAACGATGTCACACGACCCCAAGGTATTTTTAGATCCTCTTATCTTGTTTCGGTTTATGCTAATTATTTAAGAAAGCGTTCAGCAGAGAGGTTTTCAATTTTGTCTAATAGGGGCAGCACAAATAGACTGGTGCCTGTACCATAAGAGGTAGCCAGTGTATCACGTTACAGGAAAACATATTGAAAAGAAAATTAAATAATTAAATTCTGTGTATGCGACTGTCAGCACAAAAGAAACCAAATAAATTGTGTCGAATTCCCGCTGAAAGAACTTTCTTCATGCTCAAAATATTTTGCTTTGAATAGCATGTTTTGAAATAAGGTATTTTGTAGTAAGACGAATTTTGTATGCAGTATATTGTGCATTCGTCTGAGGCATGAGACTTGTTTCATATGTAAAATTAGCTTAAGTTACTATGACCTATGTGAAGGCTGTATAGTTCACTTATGTCAACATATGACAGATTTGTGAACTGAAAATATTAAAGGTTTTAGTGTATGGTATTATCTACTGTATCTGTTGTAAGACAATATGTATTCATTTTTCACTTGCATAGAAATATTCAACTTTAAATTTCACCTCTTTCTCAGTTTAATATTCGGAAATTTATTCGTAGAATATTATGGGTTTTACTATAAAATTTTAAAAAATTCGTTAAATTCTTTGAGCACTAATGTTTTTTTTTTAAACTATACACTCTTACGCGGAAAATAAACTAAACATATGCAATTTGCGTGCTTGCCTGTGGAATTAAAGATTTCTTTTCTTCAAGAAACGATATGCGATATCTTTTGTGGACAATACACTCATTCTGTTGGCCATATTTCATTTAAATTTTGGATTACATTTCTCCTGAAACTTTCTTCCGTTGGACAAGTTCCATATCAGTGGTAATGAAATACAGCGCTGGCCGATTACTTCTCAATTGCGTAGATTTTCAATAATAAGCCAGTATCGTACACGGTGTGTAACAAAAGGGTATGGTTAACCTTTCAGGAAACATTCCTCACACACAGAGGAAGAAAAAAATTTGTATGGATACTAGTTTATAAACGCTTTATTTATATTTTAGAGATCATTTTCTACTTCTCTTCAAAATCGCAATGATCATGGGAAACCCACAGAAAAAGAACGTATCAGTACAGTATGAAACAATTTGCTACATGAAATTTGCTAAATGCCCTCCGTTGGCAAAGAAACCTACATCAACCCACCGTCGCGTTGAATCCATGATGCGTTGATGTATTCCTGGAGAACTGTGCACTGTTTCACAGGCTTCCAAAACAAGGGCAAGAAGACTCTGCACATCTTGTGCCGGAGTTTTGTACACAAGAGCTTCCAAATGCCTCCACAAATAAAAGTCTAGTAGGTTAAAGTCCAGAGAGCGTGGAGGCCAAGGAATTCGTTCACATCTACCTATCAATCTGTCATGAAATCTCTTATGCAAGTAAGCACTGAAGTTAGTCGCATGTCAACACAGGTAATGAAGTGAGCCACATTTCAACATTACCTTAGTTCGACTGGAACAACGAATACTAGCGGTGAACCTAAGAAGTACAACTTACTGCACATTCTAGACAAACGTATTCAGGAGGGTATTTGGAAGATTTCGTGTAGAAAACGTTTCATGTAATGCTGGAACATTCTTTTTCTGCGTGTTTTCCATTATTAATGCGATTATGAAGAGAATTTGACATGACGGGGCTAAGTGTACCTTGGTGTATAAGTAGAAAGCTGTGCCACTGGTGCTCTAACACAGACGAAATTAAAATGTGATATTCAGTAATTGTTTCTAGAAATGAATGTATATTGGTTGCTTTTTGAGGATTTACGTACTAATTATCACTAAGTAAAAAGCGAAAATAGAGGCATGATTCCTGTCGTAAACCAGCGACCTTTAAATAAATAAATTACTGATTTATTACAAACAATGATCCTAAAAAATTATCGTTTTTGTGGTACCAGGTTTCCACTGTGTATAGTTGCCTTCAGAACTCCTTTAAGTTACTAGTTAGCTGGTCGAAGAAATCACTTCGCCATTCACTTTGTCGCTGTAAGAACTACATAACTTTATGATTTTGCTGTGACGAAGCGGTGTGTCGAAGTGAATAGTTACATTCAGTGTAGAGGAGATATAAAGATGGTTATATAATTCCGAAACTGGTTATAATAATGACAATATTGTGTATGCTATAGAGTGTATTATATCTTCAATAACACACTATTTGTGGCTCTATAATGTGTAATATTCTGGGCCACTTATGTAACACATCCTTGATTCAGGGTGTTTCCTCAGACAGATTGAAATTTGCCATTGTTAGCCTCTCAATACAATGGTTGACTCCGAAGATGTCATTAACGGTCACCTAGTGTCACTCGTTATATCATTTATTAAATTTTAGAGAAGATAATATGCCACAGGATTGTGATCCACCTTTGTAGCAATGGGATACTTAAGGAATGGCAGTTTGAATTTGAAAAAGGCCTATCGGCTGAGAGACCTATTTATACATTTACTGAGCATTTGATAAAATCTTTAAGTGGGACGTTCTGTAACCTATAGAAAGCATCTGATTGCAGTTATCGTAATATCCTATTTGAGAAGCTAGATTTTTATGGAATACGTAGTTCAGTACACGCCTAGAACGTAGAAAGTTTCTCTACGCCGTTAGGGTAATACAAAGAGGGATGTCACATCGTCTGCATGGAGAGATATTACAATGGGAGTCACCCACGGTTCTATCCTTGGCCTGCTACTGCTCATTCTTAATGTTAGTAACCTACCATTTATTTCAATCAGGAGATATGAATAGTCCCGTTTGCAAATGACAAAATCATTGTTGTGAAGCCGAGCAATGTAATATAAGCAAAGAAAGCAGTGAATAATATTTTTGTGAATGTTACTGACTGCTAATACAGAAATGAACTGTCTTTAAATATTAAGAAAAGAAACATGTCCTTCATTTCTGTACTATCAAAAATACCTCAGCTCCTGTTAACCTAGTATAACAAGAACATAATAAAGGGAGTAGAAAAGTTGTTAGTTCCTGGGTTGCCATATCGATGAAAACAAACTGAAAAAATTATGGTAGACATTATAAAATGATTATGTTTCGCATTTTTTGTCATATGAGTAATTGTCGACTTTAGGGGTTCCAGAAGTCAATAAATTAACATATTTTGTATATTTTCATTCATTGATGTTTTACGGGATAATATTCTGCGGTAACTCCTCACTTATGCAAAAAGTGTTCATCGCATAATAGAAAATAATTAGAATTCTGTGTGGTGTTCACATATTTACGTCTTGCATCTGTTCAAGCAACTGGGAATACAGAACACAACCTCACAGTACATTTAATCGATTTTGAAATTTGTTGTCTACAAATCTGAGTTAGAGAATGATGGAGATATTCGTAAGTACAACACTAGAAGGAAAAGTGAATTGTGTCACTATTTAATGAATCAATTTTTGGAACAAGAGGGCTGAATTGTGCGGATATAAAACTGTATGACAATTTCTCTGTTTAAATCAAATGTCTGAGAGGCAGCGGAAATGTTTTCAAATGTAGATTTAAGACGTTTCTCGTTAACAACTCCTCCTGTACCACAGAGGATTCCTTCAATAGACATAATTACCTATGTATACAGAAAAACGACTAAGTTACTTCATTTTTGTAAATATACGAGGGTTGTCCAGAAAGTAAGTTCCGATCGGTCGCGAAAAGGAAATCACTGGGAATATCGGGTAAAGCTTTGCACAGATGTGTTGGGCAGTGTCTCTAGTATGCCCGCCGATCGTGTCGCGTCGCTCTTTTCAGTTTTGAGTGAACAGTGAGCACGTAAAGATGCGTAGGGAACATCGTCTGACGCCAGATATGAGGGCCTGGTTACAGATTTCGCCTGTGTCGTGCAGCCCACATAACACAACTGTCGAGCAGTTCCTTCTTCATGCCAATTCTCGGCCGCACACTGCAGGGGCAATGAAGATGCTCCTGCAGCGTTTCCGATGAGAAGTGTTTGATCACCCTGAGTCTCATCTCTGCTCACAAGAACCGCTGGCTACGAAGACAAAATTTTTCCACAGACACCGAGCTGCACACCAGTGCAGATAACCGGCCGAAAGCACAGGTGGCTGCTTTCTATGACGAGGATATTGAAAAGTTGCTACAACACTACGACAGAACCCGAAGTTGGAGGAGCGACTATGTAGAGAAGTAGATGGAAGTTAACTTTTGCAAATAAAACGTTTTTGATTTTCACTGTGGTTTCCATTTCGTGACCAATCGGAACTTACTTTCTGGACAACCCTCGTATGTCTTATGTTGTTTAGCTGACACCTTCGTCATACCAACGTTTATCACGAATATGAGCTGTGTAACATGCAACTTATTATCTCCCCAATGTCGGAAATTATTCTTATAGCAAAATTAGCCCAATCTATACGCTTTAAAAGGTCTACTATATGTATTTTTTCAGTTTATTTAAATTTTGTAAGGTTTCTGCACTGATGTAAAGTATTCAGGAATAGGTTTTTATAAGCGAACTTTTTGGTAATTAATTTGCAATTTCGTAGCATTATTTCTAATTCAATCATCTCAACTGTCTTCCCCAAAAATACATTTATGTAGCTGATCTGCTTTAAACTACTCTAGACGGAAACTTCAGAACTGTCATACAAAGTGGAGTCTCGCAGTCGGAATTTGCGTTCTTGGTAATATTCCTCAGCCTAACCTATCAACTTACTGAGCTTGTTTGAGACTGTAACTGATTTCTGAGTCGTCATACCTCTGACGACGTCTCCAGCATTGGAGGAGGAAACATTAGGCAGAGAAATGTATTACCTCAGGATTGTGACTGGTTACACTATATTTAACGGTGCTTTAATGAACTTTTTTAGCATTGTTAAGCATAGTATGTCACGTGTATTTATTCTGAGGGTCAGCTGTTAGTCGTTGCACCTAGCGTTAATCAGCTGCTGGGGTCCCTGATTTTCTCGTAAAAGAATTCTAATGAAGTGATAGCTCTATATACAATGGTGCGTGCTACAGACAGTCACAGAAAAAAATCTAAGTTATAGACAGTGTTACATACATAACAAATCCTGGCTTAAAAATGAATCAGCCGAGTATATCCAAACTATTTATAGAATGGCATCTACAACAAGTGATTAAAATTATCTATAATATGGGTTTATTGGAACAAAAAACCCTCTCTTTTGTCACTACATGCCACAAAACCCCCCCATGAACCATGGACCTTGCCGTTGGTGGGGAGGCTTGCGTGCCTCAGCGATACAGATAGCCGTACCGTAGGTGCAACCACAACGGAGGGGTATCTGTTGAGAGGCCGGACAAACGTGTGGTTCCTGAAGAGGGGCAGCAGCCTTTTCAGTAGTTGCAAGGGCAACAGTCTGGATGATTGACTGATCTGGCCTTGTAACAATAACCAAAACGGCCTTGCTGTGCTGGTACTGCGAACGGCTGAAAGCAAGGGGAAACTACAGCCGTAATTTTTCCCGAGGGCATGCAGCTTTACTGTATGATTACATGATGATGGCGTCCTCTTGGGTAAAATATTCCGGAGGTAAAATAGTCCCCCATTCGGATCTCCGGGCGGAGACTACTCAAGAGGATGTCGTTATCAGGAGAAAGAAAACTGGCGTTCTACGGATCGGAGCGTGGAATGTCAGATCCCTTAATCGGGCAGGTAGGTTAGAAAATTTAAAAAGGGAAATGGATAGGTTGAAGTTAGATATAGTGGGAATTAGTGAAGTTCGGTGTCAGGAGGAACAAGACTTCTGGTCAGGTGACTACAGGGTTATAAACACAAAATCAAATAGGGGGAATGCAGGAGTAGGTTTAATAATGAATAGGAAAATAGGAATGCGGGTAAGCTACTACAAACAGCATAGTGAATGCATTATTGTGGCCAAGATAGATACGAAGCCCACACCTACTACAGTAGTACAAGTTTATATGCCAACTAGCTCTGCAGATGACGAAGAAATTGAAGAAATGTATGATGAAATAAAAGAAATTATTCAGATTGTGAAGGGAGACGAAAATTTAATAGTCATGGGTGACTGGAATTCGAGTGTAGGAAAAGGGAGAGAAGGAAACATAGTAGGTGAATATGGATTGGGGGACAGAAATGAAAGAGGAAGCCGCCTGGTAGAATTTTGCACAGAGCACAACATAATCATAACTAACACTTGGTTTAAGAATCATGAAAGAAGGTTGTATACATGGAAGAACCCTGGAGATACTAAAAGGTATCAGATAGATTATATAATGGTAAGACAGAGATTTAGGAACCAGGTTTTAAATTGTAAGACATTTCCAGGGGCAGATGTGGACTCTGACCACAATCTATTGGTTATGACCTGTAGATTAAAACTGAAGAAACTGCAAAAAGATGGGAATTTAAGGAGATGGGACCTGGATAAACTGAAAGAACCAGAGGTTGTACAGAGATTCAGGGAGAGCATAAGGGAGCAATTGACAGGAATGGGGGAAATAGATACAGTAGAAGAAGAATGGGTAGCTTTGAGGGACGAAGTAGTGAAGGCAGCAGAGGATCAAGTAGGTAAAAAGACGAGGGCTAGTAGAAATCCTTGGGTAACAGAAGAAATATTGAATTTAATTGATGAAAGGAGAAAATATAAAAATGCAGTAAGTGAAACAGGCAAAAAGGAATACAAACGTCTCAAAAATGAGATCGACAGGAAGTGCAAAATGGCTAAGCAGGAATGGCTAGAGGACAAATGTAAGGATGTAGAGGACTATCTCACTAGGGGTAAGATAGATACCGCCTACAGGAAAATTAAAGAGACGTTTGGAGATAAGAGAACGACTGGTATGAATATCAAGAGCTCAGATGGAAACCCAGTTCGAAGCAAAGAAGGGAAAGCAGAAAGGTGGAAGGAGTATATAGAGGGTCTATACAAGGGCGATGTACTTGAGGACAATATTATGGAAATGGAAGAGGATGTAGATGAAGATGAAATGGGAGATACGATACTGCGTGAAGAGTTTGACAGAGCGCTGAAAGACCTGAGTCGAAACAAGGCCCCCGGAGTAGACAATATTCCATTGGAACTACTGACAACCGTGGGAGAGCCAGTCCTGACAAAACTCTACCATCTGGTGAGCAAGATGTATGAAACAGGCGAAATACCCTCAGACTTCAAGAAGAATATAATAATTCCAATCCCAAAGAAAGCAGGTGTTGACAGATGTGAAAATTACCGAACTATCAGCTTAATAAGTCACAGCTGCAAAATACTAACACGAATTCTTTACAAACGAATGGAAAAACTAGTAGAAGCCAACCTCGGGGAAGATCAGTTTGGATTCCGTAGAAACACTGGAACACGTGAGGCAATACTGACCTTACGACTTATCTTAGAAGAAAGATTAAGGAAAGGCAAACCTACGTTTCTAGCATTTGTAGACTTAGAGAAAGCTTTTGACAATGTTGACTGGAATACTCTCTTTCAAATTCTGAAGGTGGCAGGGGTAAAATACAGGGAGCGAAAGACTATTTACAATTTGTACAGAAACCAGGTGGCAGTTATAAGAGTCGAGGGACATGAAAGGGAAGCAGTGGTTGGGAAGGGAGTAAGACAGGGTTGTAGCCTCTCCCCGATGTTGTTCAATCTGTATATTGAGCAAGCAGTAAAGGAAACAAAAGAAAAATTCGGAGTAGGTATTAAAATTCATGGAGAGGAAATAAAAACCTTGAGGTTCGCCGATGACATTGTAATTATGTCAGAGACAGCAAAGGACTTGGAAGAGCAATTGAATGGAATGGACAGTGTCTTGAAAGGATGATATAAGATGAACATCAACAAAAGCAAAACAAGGATAATGGAATGTAGTCTAATTAAGTCGGGTGATGCTGAGGGAATTAGATTAGGAAATGAGGCACTTAAAGTAGTAAAGGTGTTTTGCTATTTGGGGAGCAAAATAACTGATGATGGTAGAAGTAGAGAGGATATAAAATGTAGGCTGGCAATGGCAAGGAAAGCGTTTCTGAAGAAGAGAAATTTGTTAACATCCAGTATTGATTTAAGTGTCAGGAAGTCATTTCTGAAAGTATTCGTATGGAGTGTAGCCATGTATGGAAGTGAAACATGGACGATAAATAGTTTGGACAAGAAGAGAATAGAAGCTTTCGAAATGTGGTGCTACAGAAGAATGCTGAAGATTAGATGGGTAGATCACATAACTAATGAGGAAGTATTGAATAGGATTGGGGAGAAGAGAAGTTTGTGGCACAACTTGACCAGAAGAAGGGATCGGTTGGTAGGACATGTTCTGAGGCATCAAGGGATCACCAATTTAGTATTGGAGGGCAGCGTGGAGGGTAAAAATCGTAGAGGGAGACCAAGAGATGAATACACTAAGCAGATTCAGAAGGATGTAGGTTGCAGTAGGTACTGGGAGATGAAAAAGCTTGCACAGGATAGAGTGGCATGGAGAGCTGCATCAAACCAGTCTCAGGACTGAAGACCACAACAACACAACAACAACATGCCACAAAAATGAAGGCTGCCAAATTGCGGTTTAAAACGTATACTGACATCACTGTAGAAGAAGTTAAAGTGGGGCTTTTCTAGAAATATTATGTTTTACTAGATAGCCCGCAGGTGTCCAATGCAGTGAGCGGCGTTTGTGGTTTCTGGTCAGCTCTCCAGTCTCAAGCTTTCGAACAGTCGATGCAGACACACCTAGGGTGCTAGGTGCATCGTTTTAGGCTAAGCTCAGATACTGAAGAGTTGTCAAACGAAGTGGGGAGCGAAATCAAGTCTAAGTATGCCTCGACAGCCCCGGAGTGTGTGATACCACCACATAAATGAGTTCGAAAGGGCAGATTGATTGGTGTCTGAGAAATGAGTTTGTTATATTATTATGTTTCACCTGCCACGACTTTGAGGTAAGTGTGGATGCAGCCGACAGAAGAATGTCGTACTTGAGTACTGGACTACATGGTCGTAATGGAATATAAAGCGATGTTTCGATCCTGCAGCACCCTAGGTGTGTCTGCATCGACGGTTCGAAAGCTTGAGACTGGAGAGCTGACCAGAAACCACAAACGCCGCGCACTGCATTGGACACCTGCGGGCTATCTAGTAAAACGTAATATTTCTAGAAAAGCCCCACTTTAACTTCTTCTACAGTGATGTCAGTATACGTTTTAAACCGCAATTTGGCAGCTTTCATTGTTGTGGCATGTAGCGGACAAATGCCAAGTGTACTAATTTCGGGCGCCAAGGGATGAAACATACGATCTTTACTCCTATGTACTGAGAGTAATTCAAAGAGGAATCGCCTTACAAGACTGGTTTGGAGCCCTAGGTGTTGCAGCGACTTCACCCAACTCCAAATGACAAATTTCGGTCGAACAAATTCTCGTCATTCAGGTTTCACTAATCAGTAAGGATTTAGATTCGTTTGAATCTGTTGTAAAGTACTCCGTCCACTAATTACCTTACTTGGGGAAGACCCGCCATGGTCTTTTACCATTCTTTTATTACCTTTCAGGGCGCATATTTACTAACGAGTACATTTAATGATACTGGGTTTTGTCATAAAGTCTCGATTATCATGTGGCTGCTCAGGAAAGTAGAAATCCGCTTCATATTACATATATTCAGAACGGATATTTTCCTATATTTTTAGCATTTCTAGTAACACCATTAATTACTGATGCTTTACTGTCTTTATGGCCTTCTCTGTTTTCAGTTAACTGTAAAACTCGAATGTCACTTTACAGAAAATTTAAGCTGTCCTGATCCTTAAAATTATCTACTGGATGCTCAGGGAATTAGAAATGAGTTTCATGCTACAGATGTCCATAACCGGTATTATTTTCCCACCTTTCTAACATTTATAGTGCCACTATTAATTATTGATGCTGTGAATAGTATATGGTCATCTCTGTGTTCAGGTAACTAAAAAACTAGGATCTGATTTTTGCCAGAAAATTTAACCTACCGCAGTCCCGAGACATTAATTTAAGCAACTGCTCAGAGTATTTATTGGGAAAGGCATTAACTACGATACTGTAGAAACCTTTGTCATTGTCATACGTTCCAGCCGCTTGTGTTTCCCATTCCATTGCTAATAAACTCAAATCCTCTGCTATTACTGTGGTATAGTTTGGAAATTTATTTGTGGCACTCTCAGGATTTCTCGGAAGTTTTCAGCCATTACGGCAGTTGATGTAAGTGTCGATGAAAGAAACCCAGTTACTAGTTTCAGGAAATCTTCTACATCTGCGTGTCCATCTAAAAAATGATCAAGAGAACTGAGAAGGTGCAGTCTTGTTAACTTCTACTTTGATACGAAAATTTTGGGTCACTTCTCTCATGACTACAATATGGCTACTTGGCTCCAGATAGAGTATCTGCTGCCCATTAACAAGCTGCTCTAGCAAACCCTGTTCTCCGATAGCTAACTAGATGAGCTCATGTAACTCCCGATCGAAGACCTCCATGTCTAGGAAAGGGACATGCAGCAGCTTGTTCTAATTACGATGCTCTTCAGCCGGCAGCCGTTGATTGTTCTGTATAACAGTTTTTTTTTGTTAAGTCCAGCTTGGCTTTTTCTGAGTGTGGCGATTTTTCTTATGTGCTGCAAATAGACGTACTCAGAGAAATTTTAATGTGTACTGTGGATAAGAAAGAGGCACGGAGAAGTGAAATCGACAGCTTTTTAAGGGGCTCTGAAAATCTAATAAAAGTGCGGTGTTATCTCACAGGGTTATGACGACACTCTGTGTTACGACCCCGCTTCTACTGGCTGTATTGCTTTAACGATTTCCAGTTGTTCCGCGTACTGAAGGCAATTGCGGAGCGTAACGTCCCGGGACGGCAATCAAGGGTAACGTAGTTATCTGCTAGGAGCTACCCAGTAACTTTTCTCTCTCTTGTAAACGTTTCCATTTAACTTGTTTCTTCTTTCCGTAATTCTGAGGTAATTCGGCATCCTTAAATAAGGAAGTCATCGTGTCGTCTTTAGTGATTCTTGAGTCGAATCCCCCTGTTCTAAA
Organism: Schistocerca piceifrons; assembly: GCF_021461385.2. Lineage (NCBI taxonomy): Eukaryota > Metazoa > Arthropoda > Insecta > Orthoptera > Acrididae > Schistocerca > Schistocerca piceifrons. The sequence goes on along the minus strand of NC_060149.1, from coordinate 415,280,988 downwards.
ACCATCTTGTTGTTAAAGTCGAAGCTTTTTTCGATCTGTGAGTCATTCAGCAGCACATTGATGATGTGGCACACATCATTAAGGTACTACAGTTCACATTTATGGAATATTCTGTCGGTACTTGGAAGAACGCAGACATATTGAAAGGTGAAATACACCGTACTAGTGGTGGCACAATAAAATTTATTTTATATATCGCTGTGAACCGGCTTCCGGCCATTTAGGCCACCCTCGTATAACATAAGACTTAAAAGATAGTTCACATAACTTCAGCGTCAGGTTATTACTGTACAAAGATTGTTATTCTAAAGATATGCGCCTTTTTATGACTTCCACGATAGTATTTATTTTATATATCGCTGTGGACCAGTTTTCGGCTTTTTAGGCCGTCCTCGTATATCATAAGACTAAAGAGACAGGTCACACAACTTCAGCAACAGGTTGTAACTGTAATAACATTGTTATTCTAAAGATATGTGAACTTTTATGTCTATATCTGTACGAAATACACAAGAATAATGAAATACACACTGAAGTTATGAACAAAAGAACATAAGGGGCGATCAAAAAGTTCCGTTCGAACGCTGTACAGTCCAGAATCGCTATGTCAATCAGGTGAAATCGCCTTGAACATTGAGGCAATCATCCTACCTACACGCCAGGTTGAAGATATTTGATGAAATGCCGTATCCTGCTGCGTGAAGAAGACCGAAAGTGCCCGCTACACGTTCTTGTCCGACAGGAATCATCGGCCCTTCAAGGGCTTTTTAAGGGGCCAAAGGAATGATAATCGCACGTGGAGAGATCAGGACTATGGGGCGGGTGCCCAGCGTCTCCCACTTCAGTCGGCGTAGCTTCTGTGTTACGATATTTGCGATAAGGGGATGGCCTATCATAAAGCATCAGCACGGAACTTGGTGCACCCTTTCACAACAGCGGTTTTTTGACAGAATGCAGCCCTATACGCATTCCTCATTCTCTGATGGTTAACTACCTGTGTTTGTCCTTCGGCACATCTGATATTAAAATCGCCATAGCTCATGTTCCCGCATTTACAGCACACACGCCAGAAAGACATGAATGCCGCATTAATCCCTTGCCATGTCGGTGCCTGTATACCTGCGTCATAGTAGTACTACGTTGCAGCAGCTTCTTGATCGCCCCTTATACTGCAGATTATCAAGTCATACGGACAAAATAACTGGAGAATGTGACGAGCCAGTAAATAAATATGTAGCAAGGGGGCGGGCAGAGGGGAGGAAAGAATCAGTAAAATAATATAACAGGGGTGGGGAATAGAATATTTACAACGAGCATATTTTCTGATGGTGAGAAAAATATTAACTGGCTGTTGCTACTTTAGCAAGAATGAATAGTGGAACTGTTTGATCATTAAGTCAACATTTTGTGACTGGTATTTATTGATAGCCAGAATTGCAAATAATGTTAGTTTTCTGCCTTTCTTTGCTCTGCGGAGAACAACACTTGTAATATCAAATGGTTCAAAATGGTTCAAATGGCTCTGAGCACTATGGGACTTAACATTTGTGGTCATCAGTCCCTTAGAACCTAGAACTTAGAACTACTTAAACCTAACTAACCTAAGGACATCACACACATCCATGCCCGAGGCCGGATTCGAACCTGCGACCGTAGCGGTCGCTCGGCTCTAGACTGTAGCGCCTAGAACCGCACGGCCACTCCGGCCGGCTGTAATATCATGATGGTGACATTCAGAGCATGATTAGTAGGGATCGGATTATATGCATTTGCATGTTGCATACGCATTTGCATGTTGCATACGCATTTGCATATTTGGCTCCTTTTCACCGATTACTGCATATTTTAACTAAAAACTAGTGACGATGCATATTTTCGCTCTGAGTTTACAATATTTTAAAAATTTAGACGGGCGGTCTCTAGCTCGATCTAGTTTTGATGTCTCACAGATTGACCGGGACCTAGAACTGCGTGCAATCGCTAATGGAGAGGCAACTGCCATTCGAAATCATTACAAAAGAGGAACAGGAACAGGCAGAGTCAATGCTCCCCCGCCCGCGCCCCAGGTTAATCCCCTCCGCTGTCATACCGTAGGCGTCGGCAACAATTAAATTATACTTTTAATCGCTGGTCCATTGCACAGAGTTGAACTTGTTAACGACGCGTAGTGCGTAACGTGTTGTGTTCCATGCCACCCGAAAAAAGAAACGTCGTTTCGTGGAAAGCCGACCATCCTGGAACAGTTACATATGACAGAATTGTTTTATATTGTCGAGTTTACAAGAAAAACATTTCGTGCAAAAAAAAGTTCAAAATAGATCCGCATGTCAAGACAAGTCATCATATCACAGGAATGCAGAAGAAAGGACCACGACAACAACTTCTGACAACAGCAAGTTGCAGTAACAGGGATTTGTCCAAAGGTAACCAAAAAAGTCGGTTTAACATGGAAGCATTCATAACAAGCAATATTCCTCTTCACAAACTTACAAACCCTATCCTCAAAGGCTTCCTGCCCAAATATTGCTTAAATCAAAATATACCAGATGAATCAACAGTGCGTAAAAATTACATATCGACAATTTATGTAAATGTTCAGGAACAAATACGCAATGAACTCAAGGACAGCATAATATGGACTTCAGTTGACGAAACTACAGACACTTGTGGCCGTTACATTGCAAATTTAATTGTTAGTGCTTTAAAAGAAGAGCCTTCTACTACCTATTTAGCAGCCTGCGAAGAACTTGAAAAAGTACATCATTCTACGATCGCCAGATTTGTGAATGAGGGTATTAGAAAAATTTTTCCAGAATTTTCTACAGACGAAAGGGTGTTTGTGGTTATTTCATATACTGCTCCCTATATGATCAAAGCAGGAAGAGCCCTACAAGTATTTTATCCCAATTTGATTCATATGACGTGCTTTGCTCATGGAGTACATCGCCTTGCTGAAGAAGTACATTACACGTTTGTGAATGTAAATAAACTGATTTCATCCACAAAGAAAGCATTTCTGAAGGCTCCTGCTCGCACCAAGACCTACAAAGAAAAACTACCAAATGCGTCTTTACCTCCCGAACCAGTGGTAACTCGTTGGGGTATGTGGGTCAAAGGTGTCTTGTTTTACAATGAACATTTAGAGACCCTTAGAGAGGTAGTAAACGACTTCGACAGTGCAAAGGCTTTGGCAGTTTGCCAGTGCAAGGAATGATTCCCATATTAAAAAAGCACTCATTTTTCCCATTAACCCGCAATTATTAAAAAGCTTGAAACTCAAGGTTGGGCGTTGAATGAATCTATTCAGTTAATGAGTAAAATTATGCTAGTGAACTCCACATTGTCGGAGGTATTCCCAAGAAAACTTAAAGAAAAGTTGGAAAACATTTTAAACAATAACTCAGGCTTTGAACCTTATGCCAAATTTATAGTTTTATTAATGGGACGATTGAACTTTTACCAGAAACAACAAGTGCTAACATAGCACCCAAATTCAAATACTGCCCAGTTACCTCAGTTGATGTCCTTTTCTGCTTATAAAAATCTTACTAGCGAGCATTTGGAACCGTACTTGGTCGTTTATGTTTGCAATAATACAAAAAAGGAAAAATAAATTTTAAATGATGCTTTGATCCAATGGTATTAATTAAAAGTTAATGCTGTTCAAAAATCAATAATCTTATATTGTTTTTTAAATAAAATATTAAGGAGTTTCTGAGCGTGCCCCTCTGCGTGCGATATATATCGAAGTTGGCCCTGTACATATCGACTGTTACTCTGCGACTCACTCGCATTGCATCCACTTGTTACCGACGGCAATAGCAAAGAAGGAACAATTCTTGAAATACGGTATGCGTCCCCATTTTGAAAATTCTTGGAAAATAATCCCAGAAAGACCCCCTTCCTAACCTCTACCAGAAAATATTCAGAAAATGATATCAGCGTTCTACGAGTATGTGTACCGGTTTTTCACGTGGCCGAAGCTCTTTCTCGTAACTGATATGCAGAGGTTTGACTTTGAGATATAATACTCGCAGTAACTACCATGTTTTTTTATTGTTTGATCTTGCACATTTAGACAATTTTCATGGATTTTTAAGCATTTTTCATACATATCTTAAGACTTTATGGTCTTTATGGTGCATGTAATCCGGTCTCTAATGATTAGCAATGATATATTTAACTATTTTTATTTATTTATTTATTGTTCCGTGGGACCAAATTAAGGAGAAGTCTCCATGGTGATGGAACGAGTCAATACATGAAATTATAACACGATAGTAGAAACAGATAAAATGAAATATAAGTAACATATTCAGGCGTCAATTCGTAAGTTTAAATAAAGAAAATCAACAATGTAACACTGGAATTTGCTTAATTTTTCAGCTCTTCCAGGAGCTCCTCGACAGAATAGAAGGAGTGAGCCATGAGGAAACTCTTCAGTTTAGACTTAAAAGTGTTTGGGCTACTGCTAAGATTTTTGAGTTCTTGTGGTAGCTTATTGAAAATGGATGCAGCAGAATACTGCACTCTTTTCTGTACAAGAGTCAAGGAAGTGCATTCCACATGCAGATTTGATTTCTGCCTAGTATTAACTGAGTGAAAGCTGCTGACTCTTGGGAATAAGCTAATATTGCTAACAACAAACGACATTAAAGAAAATATATACTGTGAGGGCAATGTCAGAATTCCCAGACTATTGAACAGGGGTCGACAAGAGGTTCTCGAACTTACACCACACATAGCTCGAACAGCCCGTTTTTGAGCCAAAAATACCCATTTTGAATCAGAAGAATTACCCCAAAAAATAATACCATATGACATAAGCGTATGAAAATATGCGAAGTAGACTACTTTTCGTGTTGAACTGTTGCTTCTTTCAGATACTGTTCTAATGGTAAATAAAGCAGCATTTAGTTTCTGAACAAGATCCTGAACATGGGCTTTCCACAACAGCTTACTATCTATCCGAACGCCTAGGATCTTGAACTGTTCCGTCTCGCTTATAATATGCCCATTATGTCTGATCAAAATATCGGTTCCTGTTGAATTTTGAGTTAGAAACTGTAAATACGGAGTCTTACTGTGATTTAGCATCAAATTATTTTCCACAAGCCACAAACTTATTTCATGAACTACATTATTTGATACTGTTTCAATATTACACACAAGATCTTGCACTACCAAGCTGGTGTCATCAGAAAACAGAAATATTTTTGAATCACCTGTGATACTAGAAGGCATATCATTTATATAAATAAGAAACAGCAGTGGCCCCAGCACCGACCCTTGGGGAACGCCCCACTTAACAGTGCCCCATTGGGACTGAACATCACTACCACTCTCAATATTGCGGAGAATTACCTTCTGCTTTCTGTTCTTAAAGTAAGAGGCGAACCAATTGTAAGCTACTCCCCTTACTCCATAATGGTCCAACTTCTGCAGTAGTATTTTGTAGTCAACACAGGTTCGCAACCTTTTATTTAATCTGTTCAAAACCTCACAGAGAAAAGAGAATATAGCATTTTCAGTTGTTAAACCATTTCTAAAACCAAACTGTACATTTGACAGCAGCTAATATATGCAACATGTAATCTTAAGACTCCTTGCCATGTAAATGTTTGCTTTCATATAATCACTCCTTCCTCTCTCTCCCTCTCTCTCTCTCTCTTTCTTCAAAGAGTGTCATCTATGTATGATTTTACTGCTGTAGCCAATATGATCATTGTAATTCAAGCCTGTAACATTTTACCTAATTGTTATTAGCAAGTATGAAGTTTAAGCCATTTTAACATTTCACCTGATTGCATAAACGAGTAAGAATGTTTAGCTGTTTTAACCTTTCAAAATTGGATTTATATATCACCTGAAGTACACACACATATATTTGACACCTCAAAACAAACACCTCCAAATGGTTTAAACGATTATTCTGTAATAATGTTGTTACAATGTATATTCTTTGCACTTTGCGATTATGTCTTCTCTTCTGCTGTACGAACCTTGCACCCAGCTGATTCCAGACGCCATATTTGTTTACAAATGTGGCAGTATTCATGTGAAGTTTTACGACAGAAAAAGAAACCTGTGGCCACTGGAGGTACTCTAGTTTACTTATTAAAGTTTACCATTAAATATCAGTTTAATTTTTTGTCAAAAGTTATCCAAAACCATATTCTGAAATAGTGTCTTGTTTCTCCACTAGGCAGTGCCACAAGTTCCTCCAAATGTCGTAACACAACATACACACATATGTAATACTAACTAATGTAAATCCACCCGATGATGGAGGTTTAAACCTTCGAAACGCGTCGTGGAAAAAATAAAACGGTGACTGGTAACAGTAAACTTGTTGTTTCATTTAAAATTATGAGAATTTAAATGCTCCAGTAACCTTGCATATACAACCCTCTCGATAACTTTAGCAAACACCGATGGCATAGAAATAGGTCTATAATTGTCAACATTATCGCTGTCTCCCTTTTCATAAAGTGGCTTCACTACCGAGTACTTTAATCGGTCAGGAAACCGACCACTCCTAAAGGAAAAGTTACAGACATGGCTAAGTACTGGGCTAACATACATAGAACAATACTTCAGTATTCTGCTAGATACCCCGTCATATCCATGAGAGTTCTTGGTCTTTAGTGATTTAATTATTAACTCAATCTCCCTCTTGTCAGTATCATGGAGGAGCATTTCAGGTAACAGTCTCGGAACACTTTTTTCTACGAGCGATTCCCTGTTGGGACTAGGTTTCTATTTAGTTCACCTGCTATATTCAGAAAGTGATTATTAAATACTGTACATAGATGCGACTTATCACTAACACGAACATTCCCACTACTCACTGATTCTATATCCTCGACCTGTCTCTGCAGACCAGCAACTTCCTTTACGACTGACCATATGGTTTTAATTTTATCCTGAGACCTATTCTATCTGCATACCACATACTTTTTTGCCTTTCTAATAACTTTTTTAAGCACCTTACAATACTGTTTGTAATGGGCTGCTGCATTTAGATTTTGACTATTTCTAACGTTTTGATATAACTGCCACTTTGTTCTACAGGATATTCTTATCCCTCTAGTCAGCCACCCAGGCTGCCTGTTTGTGCTAGTACCCTGTTTTGAACGTTCTAACGGAAAGCAGCTTCCAAAGAGCACGAGAAAAGTCTTGAGGAAAGCATTATATTTATCGTCTACTGTATCAGCACTATAAACATCTTGCCACTCTTGTTCCTTGATAAGTTTTACAAAGGTCTCTACAACAACTGGATCAGCTTTCCTAAAAAGTTGATAACTATATTTAACATGTGTTGCAGCAGAAAAATCTTTTAGAGTTAAATTTTGTGCATCATGATCTAAAAGGCCATTCACCTTTTTGCTAACAGAATGCCCTTCTAGTAATGAGGAATGAAAAAAAATGTTGTCTATGGTTGTTCCACTGTTCCCTTGCACTCTCGTTGGAAAGAATACAGTTTGCATAAGATTATATGAATTAAGGAGGTCTACCAGCATCCTTTTCCTTCACAATCACTTATACAATTAATATTGAAGTCACCACATATAACTAACTTTTTGTATTTCCTATAAAGTGAAACAAGAACCTCCTCTAGCTATAGCAAAAATGTTGTGAAATCGGAGTCTGGGGATCTATAAATAACAACAGTAAGAAGTTTAGCGCCACTAAATTTAACCACACCTGCACAACATTCAAACACCTTTTCAGTGCAGTACTTTGAAACATCATTTGACTCAAATGGGATACCGTTTTTCACATACATGGCAACTCCCCACACCTCAGAGAGCTCCTAGAAAAGCTGCCAGCCAACCTGTATCCTGGTAAAGGAAGCCTCTGAATTATCTCCTTATTTAAGAAGTGTTCAGATATACCAATAATTTCAGAGTCAACATCTATAAGCAGTTCACTAACTTTATCTCTAATACCTTGTATATTTTGATGAAATATACTAATTCCCTCATTAATCGGATACCTAAGCTTTGTCGAAAGTGGTTTCTTTGTTAGAGAGACCTCCCTTAAGCAGGAATACCTATCAGCTGACGTCAGTCTAAAAAAGGTACAGCTCTAACACCCACTACTACAGGAATTTTCCCATGAGTGATCCCACCACCCCCACCTATGCTGTCACCAATAAGCTTTGCCAACCTCCCCTTTCCATACCTGTTGAGGTGCAGGCCATGTCTAGTGAAACCCGTTCTGCTGATAGACTCCACCGACACCATTGAAATGTGACTCGTCCGCAGCTCGTGGTAGTGCGGTAGCGTTCTTGCTTCCCACGCCCGGGTTCCCGGGTTAGATTCCCGGCGGGGTCAGGGATTTTCTCTGCCTCGTGATGACTGGGTGTTGTGTGATGTCCTTAGGTTAGTTAGGTTTAAGTAGTTCTAAGTTCTAGGGGACTGATGACCATAGCTGTTACGTCCCATAGAGCTCAGAGCCATTTTTTGAAATGTGACTCATGCCTTCTGTCATCAGCGCACCCCGAAGTCTCACATTATTACGCCTGACAGCTTTATTAAGGTGAGGCCGATCGTGACGCTGAAACAGTTCCACGAAATGCACATTCGTGTTGCCAGTTTAAGTGGCTATCTTTTGCGGGTCACCATCTATGTCATACTCCCCATCCCTGTCAATACTATTACCAGCCCCACCCATAATCACTACCTGATCCTCTTTAGTAAAATCCCTACATAACCCCCCTATGTTAACAGTCACCTGAGCCAATCCTGCATTAGGCTTCACAGTACTGGTGAGCTGGTTCTGAATCCCCAACACTTCCTGCAACTGCTGGCCTACACCTCTACCATGAGAAATACCTAACAGCAGAACCTTCTTCTTTCTCTTAGACTTTGCAACTGTCCTAGCCACCGTAACTGCTGAGGTCTGCTGCATACTTCCTACATCTACAGCTACTAGAGATTCCTCTCCACTAGACTCTGACAGTTGGTCATATCTATTGCAAACAACAATAGTAAAACTATCTGAAAGCCTCCTTCTCCTAGCAGGTCTCTTGCCAACAGCCAGCTCCAATTCCCAACCCCCTTCTCCCTCCTCATCCAATCTAGCTCCTCCTGTGCGTTTTTCAACTGCACCGAAGGGCACAGATCTTACGCTCCTGCTCCTCTATCAACTTACTCTTGCTACATAACCTGCAGTTCCAGGAAAGGATCTCACCAGAATGCCCACTGGCCTCCCCACTGCATTCCACCCAGTGAAAATACTTCGAACAAGTCTCACCCCGCAATTCACTACTCACGAACCTAGGGCAAAGCCCACACTTCTCACTCATGGTAAAATTTTACAGTTATTGAAACAAGAAAACTACTTTATCTAAGTTCCGCTACTACAATAAGAAGATGTTAAAAAAACTGACTACAACAATCACAAACTTGCTCTACAAAGGAAGTAGCTGCTATTATTGACAGTATTAATCAACAACAAATGAGAATATAACAAAAGACTAACACAGAAAGAAAATCAAACGTCTAATGACACAGTAACGAAACTGAAAGCAGTTTCCAAAAATTTCTTCTGAAATTATTTCACCAGAAAACACCAAGAACACCTGATGAAGACTACTAAAATTCCTAAATGAACTACTGTACACAAACAATTAATTAGTACTTAGCTTTCGATGCGCCGCAACAGCTGCAACTGGTAAGCCCGGAATGTAAACACAGGTAAGAGGTTAAGTTGCTCGATACGAAACACTCAAAAATATCAGGTCACAACACAAGGCTGAGGCTGAGGTGAATGAAGAAACCATTAATAAGTCACTTATATAGTAAATATGATCACAAAAACCGTTAAAATATATATCTGAAACCTAAAAATATATGAAAACTTAGAGAGCGATCTCACACACAGTCACGCGCTTATGACGTCACACCAAAGCCATTCAACAACTCCTCTCATGCTTGTTGTAAACAGTATAATTATTCCAGTGACTCTTTCCTGCTCTCTAGCCTCCTTTATTGCCTGTTCATAATGTTCCCCAATTATTTTGTTCATACAACATTGTAATCGGTGTCAGTACCCACTCATGTGGTATGTCGGCCTGTACACTTTTGTACTTTTAATCTTTGAACGGAATATACTACAAAGTTTATTCGTTCATAACATTTTTGGCTATTTCAATATGCTTGCGATTTTCGTATACAGGGTGAGTCACTAACCATTGCCACCTAGAATAACTCCGAAAGTATGACAGTAGCTGAAAAGTTTGAGGGACAAATGTTGCATGAGACAACGGGGGCCATAATATGACGTAGGTTTTTTTTTTGCTAGGTGGGGTCGTTTCAGAGATATGAAATCCAATGATGTGTAACAATAAGGTCTTTGAAGGTCAACGGAGGTCAAAAAGGTGGCACGAACGTCCATTTACAGAAGGTGTTCGAAGTGATGACCATTGGTATCAATGCAGTGCTACAATCTTCATATCATGGACTGAGTGGTATTCATTATCTCATCGGCAATTATCGAAGCACATACTCTGACAATTCTCTCTCGCGTCTTTATAAACAATGTCTTTTACGAATCCCCACAAGAAAAAATCCAGAGGCGTCAAGTGTGGCGAACGAGCGGGCGATAACACATTTCCTCCGCATCCAATCCAACGATTTGGGAATTGTCTCTGCAACTCATTTCTAGCCATCAGCGAAAAATGTGCCTGACACCCATCGTTTTGATATTACATTCTGTTCCTTGTTTCTAAAAGTAGGTCTTCCAATAACAGACCTAATGTTTCTTGCAGAAATGTGGTGTACTTCCTACCATTAAGATTTCCTTCGATGAAATAGGGGCCTATAATTCTGTCCTCCAGAATCCCACACCATACATTAACTGACCATGGTTTTTGGTGTGGAACTTGCCGCTTATGGATTTTGAGTTGCCCAATAATGCATATTATGCAAATTAACATTTCCATGGTTCGTGAATGTAGCCTCGCCAGTAAATAAAATCAAATTAATAACGGAAATTGAGCTCATCGGCAGAATTTAGTGCGACACATACAGTCTTACCAGTTAATTCTTGGTGGAGACTGATAAGGTACGGATGATATATATGGCGATGCAGAACACGAACAACACTGCTTTGGCTCATGCCAGATTCCCTTTCGATTTGACGCGAACTAACACAAGGATCTCGAACCACACAGGCAAGATTACCAATTTCCGTTTCTTAGTTAGTAGCTTTCCTTTGCCGGATATGTTTCCGATGCGTTTAAGATCCAGTTGTTCTCAATATATCATACACATATTTAAATGTACGACGTGCAGGGTGAGTACGTTGAGGGTATCTTTCAGTGTAAAAGTCTCACCGAATTTCGTTGGCGTTCTCCTTAAATAAGAAGCATTTCGACTTGTTCTTCGAAGGAATAGAACATTCGTATTGGCTTGATTCGACGATACTAGTCTTATTGTTCCTATTAGTGTTGTATTGCGAAACCGTCGAATGGTGTTTACATGTCAATGACACGTTAGATGGATACGCCGTATTCGGTGAATATTTACCATTTGCAGGATATACGAGAGAGAATTGTAGAGCATGTGCCTCAACACGTGTTTTAATATACACTGAAGCGCCAACGAGACTGGTACAGACATGAGTATTCAATTAAAGAGACATGTAAGCAGGCAGAATACGGCACTGCGATCGGCAACGCCTATATAAGCCCGGCCGGGTTGGCCAAGCGGTTAAAGGCGCTACAGTCTGGAACCGCGCGGCCTCTACGGTCGCAGGTTCGAATCCTGCCTCGGGCATGGATGTGTGCGATGTCCTTAGGTTAGTTAGGTTTAAGTAGTTCTAAGTTCTAGGGGACTGATGACCTTAGAAGTTAAGTCCCATAGTGCTCAGAGCCATTTGAACCATTTTGAGCCTATATAAGACAAGTGTCTGGCGCAGTTGTTGAGTCTCTTACTGTTGGTAAAACGGCAGGTGATCAGGATTATATTAGTTTGAACGTGGTGCTATAGTCGGCGCACGGACGATGGGACATAGAAGCTCCGAGGTTGCGATTAAGTGGGGATTTTCCCGTACGACCATTTCTCGACTGTACCGTGAATATTAGGAATCCGGTAAAATATCAAATCTTCGACATTGCTGCGGCCGGAAAAAGATCCTGCAAGAACGGGACCAAAGACGACTGAAGAGAATCGTTTAAAGTGACAGAAGTGCAACCCTTCCGCAGATTGCTGCAGATTTCAGAGATAGGCCATCAACAAGTGTCAGCGTTCGAACCATTCAACGAAACATCATCTATATGGGCTTTCGGAGCCGAAGGCCCGCTCTTGCACCCTTGATGACTGCACGACACGAAGCTTTACGCCTCACTTGGGTCCATCAACACCGACATGGGACTGTTGATGACTGGAAACTTTGTGGCCTGGTCAGTCGAGTCTCGTTTCAAATTGTATCGAACGGATTGATGTGCGTGGGTATGGAGACAACCTCATGAATCCATGGACCCTGCATGTGAGCAAGACACTGTTTAAGCTGGTGGAGGCTCTGTAACGGTGTGGGGCGTATGCAGTTGGAGTGATATGGACTCTGACAGGTGACACGTACGTAAGCAACCTGTCTGATCACCTACATCCATTCATAACCGTTGTGCATTCCGACGGACTTGGGCAATTCCAGCAGGACAATGCGACACCCCACACGTTCAGAACTGCTACAGAGTGGCACCAAAATTACTCTTTGTAGTACAAACACTTCCGCTGGCCACTAAACTCCCCAGACATGAACATTATTGAGCATATCTGGGATGCCTTGCAACGTGCTGCTCGGAAGTGATCTTCACACCCTCGTACTCTTACGGATTAATAGACAATCCTGCACGATTCATGGAGTCAGTTCCCTCCAGCACTACTTCCGACATTAGTCGAGTCGATGCCACATCGCGTTGAGGCACTTCTGCGTGCTCACGGGGGCCCTACACTTTATTAGGCAGGTGTACCAGTTTTTTTGGCTCTTCAGTGTATAATGCTATTATGACGACGACACTTGCGTAATTTGAAGATTGACGGTCAGCTGTCTGTTTTGTAGTGGTACAAACTGTATATAACGGTAAAATGTGAATTTGGCTATACGGATTTTAGTTGTTTACTGCTTACCTTTAACCTTGAATGAACGTAGCTGTGCTTCCTCTATCACTGTTTTTCGTGCGTTTTTTTATGGGAAACTTTTGATGCATGTGAGCTTTGTCGTATACAGGTCTAACAGGAAATCCGAATCCTCGTCTTTTAGACGATTTTGATTTGAACTGTATTTTGCCAGCATTTATTGCACTTCATAGAGCTTTTGTTGTCAGCTACCAGTTTTTGTACAGAGATCACTGCCGTGAAAACTAGACTTTGAACCAGAACATTATGGATCTTCTTAAATTTAGGATGTCTCTGGCAGAGGCTTTTCTGGCTTGGATGGACAGAAATAGGAAGGCAGAGGAGTGGACTGTCCTATTAGAAGATGGGTTAGGCACTTTAGCCGAGCGGTCTATGGCGCTGCAGTCATGGACTGTGCGGCTGGTCCCGGCGGAGGTTCGAGTCCTCCCTCGGGCATGGGTGTGTGTGTTTGTCTTCAGGATAATTTAGGCTAAGTAGTGTGTAAGCTTAGGGACTGATGACCTTAGCAGTTAAATCCCATAAGATTTCACACACATTTGAACATTTGGTTAGCCACTTTAGCCGGCCGGTGTGACCAAGCGGTTCTAGGCGCTTCAGTCTGGAACCGCGCGACCGCTACGGTCCCTGGTTCGAATCCTGCCTCGGGCATGGATGTGTGTGATGTCCTTAGGTTAGTTAGGTTTAAGTAGTTCTAAGTTCTAGGGGACTGATGACCTCAGATGTTAAGTCCCATAGTGTTCAGAGCCATTTGTGCTAGGCACTTTAAGAAAGGCAGAAGTGTACAAACCTCATCCAAAACCAGGTCTAGAGAAGCAATACGTTGGGTATGGTCGCTGGCCCCTAGTGGCTGACATTTTGTCACCGTGGACATATCAGTATGAACAGTGCAATATTGGGACCAAGACAAAGTGACAGACTGTGACCAGTGCTTCCCTTTTGTAGAAGAAAACTATTGTTTCAAACACTCTCACAAAAAGTAAGGCAATCTATGCTGTCTTTGTACTACAGAAGCTAAATATTTGGGATTACTACTCTTACATGCCACATGTGCTATAAACTGTTTAATATTTTTCTAGAACTTCTATAAAATAAAAATAAAATATGAAGAAGTTTTTATTCATTACTCTTTCTCATAATGTCAGGTATGTTGTAGTAAGACAGAGGAAAATTAGGCCGAAATGAAACCTTGCCTGCACGATCGTGCTAGTGCATTTGCCATTAAAGTTTTACTGCAACAAAACTTCAATATTTTGCCATCGTCTAACATGCCAAAATATTCAGAATATTCAACCAGCTTCATCATTTTTCTAACAAAATTGTTCAGGGTGTAAAGAGATATAAAAATATCATCAGAATAGCTGTTGTTCCCCGTCAAAGTAATTAATCCCAACTTTGGTTTCGAGTCAATTTTTGAGACTAACTACTGTGTAGCACACAGTGTAATCCAAAGTAGTTTGAAATCATGTGCTGCCTATAAAGTGGCCGATCACGTATTTCAAAAGTAAAACGATGAATAATTTCAGTATTTGCACTGATTTGTCTGTAATGATACCTAAAACCACAGTAAGTCTGTTGGCACAGAAGTCTGTTGCACGGGTTCCGAGGATCGACACAACAGAAGAAAACCGAAGTACTGTTTCACTACGTCGTCAACACGAAAGTTGGATTGAACACCTCAGCATTTTAGCAGGCATGGTCCTGTTACAGTTGATATCCCGTTGCCTTCCTCCGACCTTCGAACTGACTTACACGGCCCGTTGTAGCGGGACTTTTATGTGGATTGCGAACCGCAGTACAAGTCGGCACTTTGTACATCAGCAAACATTGCAGGAAGTGAAAGAACTGAGAAGTTACACATAAAAAACCTAGAACTGAGCGGCAATCGAACTCGAGACCCTTAGCTGTATACGCAGTATGGCAGTCTGCTTTTTTTTCTTTTTCTCCTTCGTTGAGCCATCGGTCTTGTTTTCCAAGTAAAGATGAAGGGTAAAACGCTGAACGGGCTGGGGTGGGTACCGCAAGCCATTGGACATTGTCAGTGGAATAACAAACTTCGTTTACATGAGTAGCTCAACAAAGCGATTAAAACATGAGCTAAGCGAGAGCCGAAATAGTAAACGGAAGTTCTTGGAACTGCGGAACAGCGCATTACGGGACCATGAAGTGTCCTCCAAAAGCGGCTGAAAATTCCGGAGTCATCGTCTGCAAGCTCTAAACTGTCCACATGAGTTTCAATTTTCTGGCTGCGTCAGATGACGGCATATAAGCACTTTATTTAATGGGGACCCAATGCTGCCATAGTAAATGTAACTTACTATTTATACTTGGTGATTGACTTCGATTAAACGGTCTTCAGACCAAGGACCAGTGTACATAAAATTACTACACAATTAAGAATGAAAGTGCTTTAACATGCCTTAAAATATACATGATGAAGTGGCAACGTTGGAATCATTGATGAAACTCTCTCTCCTTATAGTAGGTACCAGTCAAACGCGCAATATAAACAACCTGTGACTGACTATCAACAAAGCTGTGTATGGTTAAGCTCCACCCACTTTACCTCATGTGGAGTAGATATAGTCTCTTTCTACCGGTGAGATTTACATAGCTACTTCATATATTAAGCAGAATCCGACTGAACGGAGAAAACATACTTAAGCAAGAACTAACACAATCAAATGCGCCGACGGAAAAAAATCGCAACACGAAAAAATAATAAATGCAGAGTAATGAAATTTCGGGAATACATTTGTCTAGGCAACGCTGGAGTTGCCGCTCGATGATGTCCCAAATGTTCTCGACTGGGGGGAGATCTGGTGATCAAGTAGGACTAGGCAACGAGTGGACACTCCGTAGAGTATGTTGGGTTACAACAGCGGTATGTGGGCGAGCGTTATCTTGCACGCAGACAAGTTGGTTGTAGGTCCTCAACTGCTCTCCTTCTAACCAATAAACGGCCATCATTGGCACCGAGGTAGAACCAGCTTTCATCAGAGAACACAACAGACCTCCACCTTGCTCTTCAATGAGCCTCGTGACTACCGCTGCCAGCAATCAAGTACAGTGGCTACATTCCTGCCAAGTCTTTCTGCTGTATCGCAGAAGAAACATTCAGCTTCTCGTAGCCCTATTACACGACCTCGTTTAAACTCAGTGAGCTGTTGATAATGGCGTCTTTGTGGCCTTAAAGGCATTCTTGACTAACATCAACTCTCCACGTCCAATTTCAAAGGTAACTAACGCTCGCGATCGTTACAGCGTGTTTTTTAAATCAAATCTGAATGACATACTCATAGTGGCGCTACTACACCCACTCTTATGCGAGTGGCGCGAAACGCGATTATACATCATCTTTCTGATGTAGATGCACGTCCACAATCTTTAGTTTATTTCGCACAACTCCTTATTAGTGTTACAATTTTTTTCCGTTTGTACTAACTAACTGCTGAAAACGATTACGTCTTGCACAGTGCATGCAAATTAAACTACGAAATTAAATTAAATTTGACGCAGAAAACACAGAAAAGCAGTTACACACAGACGACACTCATGTCCGACAAGTAGAAATATATAGCAGTCGATCCGCAAAAGGATGGTAACGAACATGCGGCACTGACCGCTGTTAGGAGTATTTCTAAAACATCTGCCCGCTGTATATCTACCATGTGAGCTCAGTAGTTTCCATGAAGGTTATTCGCAGTGAAGCCATTATTTCGCTCACGATACACATTCATCTGATAAACTTCGCCGTTTTAGAAGCACTGCGCCCCCTCTCTCATTACTCAGATATTCGAAGAGCATCTGGCTCAAATGGCTCTGAGCACTATGGGACTTAACATCGTAGGTCATAAGTCCCCTAGAACTTAGAACTACTTAAACCTAGCTAACCTAAGGACACCACACACATCCATGCCCGAGGCAGGATTCGAACCCGCGACCGTAGCAGTCCCGCGGTTACGGACTGCAGCGCCTAGAACCTCACGGCCACCGCGGCCGGCAAAGAGCATCTGGGATTAATAGTTTATTAGTAATATCAGTGAACTAAAGCGGTACAGGCAGCCTGCCAGGCTACGTAGATACTGTGAGACTGCATTTCATGGGTATGACTTCAAGCGATGGCTACAATACTGTGACTGGCCACACTAGTAGCATCGAGAAAGCTTTTTACAGAATTCTCTACGCATTATGAACGCAGCACTTATGATGTTATGTTTGCCTTTCCCATATTTCATGTTCACGTAAATTAGAATAAGAGAAGACATAAGCAAAGGATTGTAGTGCACGAACTGACACATTGTCAATTAAAACCATCGTAGTTCATATATCGTTATTTCACAAAAGCCAACGCCAGAGAGAGTGAGTAGGGTTTCATCCATAGGTTAACAGTAAAGCAGAGCAAAATTATCAGGGAACCAGTGCGAGCGTGTCTGGCAGTGGAATTCAGTATTAAAACATTCAACTTAGCACTAAATCACCTGTTCGTATACCGTAACACACGGTGTGCTTGCTTGCAAGCCAGGGAGGTCGGTCAGACCAGGATCGAATACGGGCGACGGATTAACGACCGTGGGCCGGTACATAGGCCAGCCTGAGTGTGCTAAAGGAGATTTCACATGCTCTTTTAGGCAAAAATTTGGCTGATGCCCAGCTTACCCCTCAGAGAATACGATACCAAATACACTTAGGGAAAAGAATCGCAAAACCAAAAAATAATTAATATAGAGTAATGAAACTATGGGATACATTTGTCTAGGTAACATTGTTAACTGATTAACATTGCAAGATCACACGTTAATGTAAGCGCGAGATATGCCATTGCAGATGAGAAATGCTGGTACACTAATAACAGGTGTAAATGCCGAACTGTTGAACGCAAGCATGCCAAGGTGCAAGCATTGTGTTGTACTGGTGCCATATGTCAGTTTTTGGGATGGAGTACCATGCCTGTGGCACCTGGTCGGTCAATACAGGGACGGTTAATTCTGTTTCTGGATGACGCTAGAACTGTCTCCGGATAATGTCCGATACGTTCTCGACTGGAGGCAGATATGATGATCGGAGAGGCCAAGGCAACATGTCGACGATCTGTAGAACACGTTGTGTTGCAACAGCGGTATGTGGCCTAGCGTTGCCCTGTTGGAAAAGACCGTGTGGAATACTCGTCATGAACGGCAACACGACAGGTCGAATCACCAGACTGACGTACAGTTCTGCTATGACGGTGCCTGGAATGACTACCAGAGAGCACCACAGACCAACTCAGGGTTTAGGTCCAGCGTCTCTAGTACACAGAAAGATTGGTTGCAGGCCCTCAACTAGTCTCCTTCTAACTAACGCGGGGCCATCACCGACACCGAGGCAGAACCAGCCTTCATCAGAAGACACGATACACCTCCACCCTGCCCTCCAATGACGGTCTCGCTTGACACCACTGAAGTCGCAGATGGCGGTGGTTTGTGGTCGGTGGAATGCACGCTACATGGCGTCTGGCTCGGAGCTGTCCTCGAAGTAAGCGATTTGTAACAGTTCGTTGTCACTGTGGCGCCAATTGCTGCTCAAGTTACTGCTGCAGGTGCAGAACGATACGTCTCTCGGTAGTGACACGTGACTGTCCGGAGGACGGGCTTCTTGCGATCATACATTCTCGTGACCACTGCTGCCAGCATTCATGTACAGTGGCTACATTTCTACCAAGTCTTTCTGCAGTATCGCAGTAGGAACATCCAGCTTCTCGTAGCCGTATTAAATGACCTCGTTCAAACTCAATTAGGTGTTGATAATTGCATCTTTGTTGCTTCGAAGGCATTCTTGACTTTCAACAACTCACCACGTCCAATCCAAAGGTAAGTGTCGCCCACGGCCGTTACAGCGCGTATTTAAAGTAAACCTGCTTTGCATCCTCATAGTGGTGCTACTAGCGCCACTCTCATGCGACTGGTGTGAAATTTGAATAGGCGTCATCTGTCTGATATAAAAAGAAATACGTCCACTAATTTTCGTTTATGTGGTACAACTCCTTTTTGGTGTTGTCATTTTTTCCGTCAGTGTAGCTAAAATACGATAACACACAGAATAAGGTTCACTAGATTCACAAACAGATGGCGTACACAAATTCTCTCCCTTACATGGACGACTAAGGCATAATTAAGCACATCCGGATACAAAATTAAATAATAAAAGAAAATTTGACAAATCCTGAAAAAGAGGAGCCATACTAGGCAGAATAAACACTGGGGAAAAGAATTTAGTGGCGAAAAGAGTATTTAGTCACAGAATTTGGCACTATAAATTACAACGTGTAAGGGAGGATGTTTTACCATGCAGCTATAAATATATTTATTATATATACCATTTAAAACTCAAACAATTAATTTAATTCATTATGGCTGTACAAAAATTCTACTAATGTCATGTCAACCACAAATAAATGATATGAATTGCTTGAATTAAAATTGTGCTATAATGCTATGAAACCTCATACCTCATACCTCAAACCTCGTACAATATGCATTAGATGAGTATGTGCCAAGCAAAGGTCGTAAGAAATGGTAAAGAGCCACCGTGGTACAACAACCGAGTTAGAAAACTGCTGCGGAAGCAAAGGAAACTTCACAACAAACATAAACATAGCCAAAGCCTTGCAGACAAACAAAAAATACGCGAAGCGAAATGTAGTGTGAGGAGGGCTATGCGAGAGGCGTTCAATGAATTAGAAAATAAAGTTCTATGTACTGACTTGGCAGAAAATCCTAAGAAATTCTGGTCTTATGTCAAAGCGGTAGGTGGATCAAAACAAAATGTTCAGACACTCTGTGACCAAAATGGTACTGAAACAGAGGATGACAGACTAAAGGTAGAAATACTAAATGTCTTTTTCCAAAGCTGTTTCACAGAGGAAGACTGCACTGTAGTTACTTCTCTAGATTGTCGTACAGATGACGAAATGGTAGATATCGAAATAGACGACAGAGGGATAGAGAAACAATTAAAATCGTTCAAAACAGGAAAGGCCGCTGGTCCTGATGGGATACCAGTTTGTTTTTACACAGAGTACGTGAAGGAACTTGCCCCCTTTCTTGCCATTGTGTACCGTAGGTCTCTAGAACAGCGTAGCTTTCCAAAGGATTGGAAAAGGGCACAGGTTATCCCCGTTCAAGAAGGGGAGTCGAACAGATGTGCGGAACTATAGACGTATATCTCAAACGTCGATCGGTTGTAGAATTTAGGAACGCGTATTATGTTCAAGTATAATGACTTTTCCGGAGACTGAAAATCTGCTCTGTAGGAATCAGCATGGGTTTCGTAAAAGACGATCGTGTGAAACCCAGCTCGCGCTATTCGTCCACGAGACTCAGAGGGTCATAGACACGGGTTAACAGGTAGATGCCGTGTTTCTTGACTTGCGCAAGGCGTTCGATACAATTCCCCACAGTAGTTTAATGAACAAAACAAGAGCATATGGGCTATCAGACCAATTATGTGATTGGATTGAGGAGTTTCTAGATAACAGAACGCAGCATGTCTTTCTCAATGGAGAGAACTCTTCCGAAGTAAGAGTGACTTCAGGTGTGCCGCAGGGGAGTGTCATGGGACCGTTGCTGTTCACAACATACATAAATGACCTTGTGGATAACATCGGAAGTTCACTGAGGCTTTTCGCGGATGATGCTGTGGTATATCTAGAGGTTGTAACGATGGAAAATTGTACTGAAATGAAGGAAGATCTGCAACGAATTGATGCATGGTGCAGGGAATGCCAATTGAATATCAATGTAGACAAGTGTAATGTGCTGCGAATACATAGAAAGAAAGATCTTTTATCATTTAGCAGGTCAGCAACTGGAAGCAGTTAATTCCACAAATTATCTGGGAGTATGCATTAGGAGTGATTTAAAATGGAGTGATCATATAAAGTTGATCGTCGGTAAAGCAGATGCCAGATTGAGATTCATTGGAAGAATCCTAAGGAAATGCAATCCGGAAACAAAGGAAGTAGGTTACTGTACACTTGTTCGCCCACTGCTTGAATACTGCTCAGCAGTGTGGGATCCGTACCAGATAGAGTTGATAGAAGAGATAGAGAAGATCCAACGGAGAGCAGCGCGCTTTGTTGCAGGATCATTTAGTAATCGCGAAAGTGTTACGGAGATGATAGATAAACTCCAGTGGAAGACTCTGCAGGAGAGACGCTTAGTAGCTCGGTACGGGCTTTTGTTGAAGTTTGGAGAATATACCTTCACGGAGGAGTCAAGCAGTATATTGCTCCCTCCTACGTATATCTCGCCAAGAGAGCATGAGGATGAAATCAGAGAGATTAAGAGCCCACACAGAGGCATACCGACAATCTTTCTTTCCACGAACAATACGAGACTAGAATAGAAGGGAGAACCGATAGAGCTACTCAAAGTACCCTCCGCCACCCACCGTCAGGTGGCTAACGGAGTATTGAGGCAGATGTAGATGTAGATATTATGAACAAATATATGAACGCATACACTTTCGCATGTTTTTCTGTACCAATTTCATTGTCAGTTCTTTCTCGAGTATCTAAAAAGTAACTAATCATAAATCGTGTACAAAAATTTGCTCTAGACAATTATTTCAGGCTCTGGTCATCACTAGTAGTGTACTAAACGACTAGCGTTCAACCTGCAGGCACTGCTTGCATTAACTTGGCAGTATGTTCTACAGGGTGGACGAAAGTATGGAAAAGCCAAAAACACAACAAATTCCCATGCATAATACGGTATAGGAAAACCGCTGGCATTTAGAGCAGCTTATAGTCGTCTCGAAATGGATAAATACAAATTCTGCGCGGTTTCCAAGGAAATCGTAAGCCAGTCTTCCTGCAATATAGTGGCAACGTCAGGTAACGATGATGAGGTGGAGAGCAATCGCGCGCCCTCCTCTCCAAAGTAGACTACAAAGGCTCGACATTATAGACATCTGGTAACCGTAGCGGCCAGGAGAAAAGCGACAATTCGTCCTCGGCTCACAAAACCAGTCCTGTGTGAACGGAAGATCTGTCTTCTTGGACCACAGCATCACAGGAATAAAACCTGTACCATGAAATGGACCTGCTCAGCCCAAATGGTGGCAGAATACTTGGCGGTAGCGCGACCTTGAATAGTAAGAATGGTCCCTCTGGAATACCAGGACATGGCTGCCCAGATCATCGCCGAACCCCCGCCATGTTTCACTCTTCGGATGTAAACTCAGCCAGAGCTTGGAGACAGTGTGTAACAAGACGTACGACTAAATGGCCTATTTCCATGGCTCCATAGTCCAGGTTTTATGGCTTCGGCGCCCCATTTTCCTTTTTACAACCATTTGCCTCGCTGATGAATGATTTTGGTATTCCATTTCGCAGTGCAGTTCCCTGCCTATGGAGTTGCCTTGTGCTGTTTTTCTGCTAACAGAGTTCACGAGTGCGACAATCGGTTCTGCGTTGACTTTTTGAACTGTCGTCCTCTTACTTTTCGTTCCGATCCTTTTCAATAACCGTCTGTCACGATCACTCAATTCACACTTTCGTCCGTATTGTGACCTAGCAAATTATGTATTTCCGCTTTCCCTGCATATGGCACAATATTCGCTACTATGCCTCTCGAAATGTCAACGTCATCGCCTACCTTGGTAACGGAAGCACCCACCATGCTAGCACCAACAATTTGCCCACGTTCGAATCCACCAGCTCTAACATACACTCACAACTACACAGAACACTGTTCTGACCACGACTGACACTTGCAAAGCGCTACCTGCAGATTTCGCTAACGTCTGCATTTATGCTTAATTGTGCATTCCTCGTGGTGTTTCCATATTTTTGTCCAACCCTTGTATTATTCTCTTTCTTTGGTAGTTAAACATAGTTATATGTTGATTTTTAAGAAATGTCTTCACATGCAGACAAAAGTAACCGAAAAAACATTGTGACAAGAAAAAAAAATCTTTTTCCGTATTTTGACATGTATGTTGAAATGGACATAATTATACATCCAGAAGAATTCTCAGTATCATTGCATGCATCCTCAGCATGGTATGTATAAAATATTGTTGAATGAGTACAGACGTATTATGCGCTTGTGTCATCAGTCGATTTTAACACTCCCGTTCGTGACGAGAAATGAAATATTGCTACCTGCGTTGCGATACTTGTTGATTTATAACTGTCGTCTGCCATATGCTCTTCAGGAATTTACGTCGCTTCTAATTTACTTTTGTATGATGTAATGACATTATTCAAACTTCACAACACCAATTACGAAGCTATATACAAGTTAGGTTTTGTCATGTGGAGCAAGAGGTTACACGAATTTCACTGAAGACCTTTTCACCATTACTTTATAACAAAGAATGAATGCCTTGTTCATTTTAGTTACACATATTTCTTATGATATGGAGTAAGAGATTCTACTGATATGCTTTGCACCATTACTTTATGCTGCTGAATGAATTCAACATTCGTTTATTTACAAATACCTGCCGACAACAACCGGCAAGATATCAGATCTGCCAAGCAGCTGACGACGTAAGGATTTAAGGAATGTAAGGTGTGAACTTACCGTCAAGTTTTAGTCTCTGAGAAAGACAACACAAAAGTAAACACGTAATGACATGGAAGAAAGTTTTGAGACGCGAAGGAATACTACACCTCATACACAACATAGTTTTTGCTCATCCCGTGCACTTAATCGAGAAAATAGTTTATTTGGGAATGAGGGGGAGGGGACTGTATGGCTCGAATAATGACGCTTATTAATTGCACAAGGTCTTTAGCCGTAGTAGTGCCTGCATACGGATGGCGAAATTTATTAACGAATTAGAAAAAAAAACCTCAATGGAAAATACGTCCTTATCTCTTTTAGAGTATTACAAATTAAAACATTGCCATTTTGTGATACATCAGACCACCTCTGTGTGTGGGCAACAGCCTGATGTAATGTTTTTTATCTGTCGTCAATTCTACGGCCTTACAGTCAGGTGATTTCAGTATGCCTCCTTAAGCGTAGCTGAGTTTGGTGATATTGTGGTATCAAGGTTGGACAGTTCATACAGCATGTGCCTCTCGAGGAGCAGCAAGGTGCCAAAGGCCTTAATGTCTCCGTGCTAAGAACGGATCACTACCGACGATGTCTCATGAACTCACTCGATAAGAAACCGCGGAGGGGACACCGACGAGAGGTCTGGCAATTAACATTTTGCCACCATCTCTTCTTTGCTTGCTAGTCAAATAACACAGACAAATAAGTGAGGTCTGATTCGGAGATGATACATGTTCTGTTCAAAATTTGTTGTATTGGCCGACAGTTGTGGAGGCAACCACTGCATAGGATTGTGTGTGAAAGTGGGCACTGATACTTGTACCATGCGAGCATCCATGTTTACATTGTATAGGGTGTTTCAAAAATACTTTTTCAAACTATGAGAACAAGTTATTTATACCAAAATAGAAAAAAAGAATTCATATAAACATATATCCGAAAATCCGTTTCGGATTATAAATGAAAATTTACAGGTTAGGTGGTAGGAGCTCATCAACACAAAAACTCATAATAAATGCTCAGCGTGTCCTACTCTTGCTTCTAAACAGGCATGAATTCGTCGAATCATGTGACTGTCGCACCCTTTAATTGTTTCGCAGGCTTCCGCGACGCGCTGATGAAGAGTTTCTGCATACGGGTGATGTGCTGCATAGACCAGTTTAAACAAGGGGAATGTGCAGGAATTGTAACTAGTCCTTCTCTACCTATCTAGTTGGCGTGATAGATACGAGCCTTTGCATCTCGAACACTGAGACTGAAATGGGCTGGAGCTCCATCATGCAGCTCCTTCTTATTTGCAGGGGCACATATTCTAGTAGGTCTTGGACGGTGTTCTGAATACAGTCTCTGCAGATAGCACCTGTAAGACGTACTTGAAGAACGTAAGGAGCTGGTGTCTATCCTGTACTGTAGCATGAGGGTTGCGACTGACCCGTATGTGCTAGCGTGGAAATTTGTTATTCGATCTCTTTCAAAGGTTGCCTCGTTTGCAAACAAAAATGTAGAGACAAAGGGCCGATTGGCAGCTTGTGCAGCAAATCATCGGCAAAAGCTCTCCCACGGTGGCTGATCGGCAGGCAAAAGGCCGTGTACTCGTTGAAGATGATACTGATACAAGAGTTGCTCGTGAAGTATCCTCGATGCTCAACTTGGAGATATACCACATACCAGAGCCGCCGGCCAGAGTGGCCGAGCGGTTCTAGGCGCTACAGTCTGGAACCGCGCGACCGATACGGTCGCAGGTTCGAATCCTGCCTCGGACATGGATGTGTGTGATGTCCTTAGGTTAGTTAGGTTTAAGTAGTTCTAAGTTCTAGGGGACTTATGACCTCAACAGTTAAGTCCCATAGTGCTCAGAGCCATTTGAACCATTTGAACATACCAGAGCCACCTGGCTTGCGCTGATACCTGACTCTTCTTCCACAGTCAGTAGATGGTGCTGTTTCTGGTCAGGCGTACAAGCAACACGTAGTTTTCCTCGATCAATAGTCTGGGTTGCTGCGGATCCCATTCGGCAACGCGACCATGCAAAACACCAAAGTTTGGATGACTCGGCTTCCTTCATTCTGCAAACGCCCTAAGATACAGCCGTGCAGCCTGGTATCGATTGCCTTTCGCAATGCCATACATAAAAATCATGCCTGCCTCCTCAACGAAATCAATATCCTGCCATGTTAGAACGGACTGTTTTCAGTTAAGTCACTGCCTGTAGTACACATGCACAATGAACCCGTTGGAGACAGACGAATGGCGAATCTAAACAAGTCTCCCAGGCAACACAACGTCATGTAGGATGCTATGAGTGAAACGGGTATATAGGTAAGAGACGTTATTGTGTTGTACCGGAAAGTCTTGAACATAAACTTTCATTCAGGGAAGACACCACCCAAAAATTTAACATTTCTTCTAGTATTCCAAGTTCTACCGAATTTAAAAACCATTTCTATCGCATAAAGATGTAACAATATCCAAGCTTTGAAAGCCAGGCATTCGTAGGGTTTTGAGTTTTGAATTCTTAATATGATTTTAATGGTAATTTTGGAAACCAACTTTTGGTACTAAGTTCTCAATTTTCACTTTCCAGATTTTCAAGTACAGTCATAAGATATTTTTCAAGCTTTGTATGCATTCATTTTATGAGGAATATTAGTAATTGAATTTCAGTATTTTTTCAACTTTCAAACTTATATTTTCGTTAATTATCGGTACATAAAACAGAAAAACTACGTTTTCGATAATATTAATGCGTAGAAGTACCTCGAGACTACTTCTTGTAAAAATGTCATTTAGACTGATAAATATTTAGGATAAAAAGTTGGCATTGAACTTAGAAAATCAAACTTACGGAAAAATTTTATTAAAAAATGAATGTTAGTACAAGACACATACTCATCAAAATTCACCAACACCATATGTTTCCATTTATGCTCCCGTAAAGCTTGTTTTTGTAATTTCAACGCAGGGTACCCATTTTTCTTGAATTTTGGCTCCTCCAGGGAGCATCTTGTGGACTGCTTGATCCACCGTTTATCTGTAGATAAGCAGATCATCTTCTGGAAGGGTGATGAAAGAGTGCTGGAACTCCAGCTTCCTTTAATCTTCAAGCAGCCTATACTTAACTGAGAAACAGCTTCTACAAGACTAAAAAACAGTTGCTTTCTTTGGGACACTTGGACCAAATGACACTACGCTAACTTTCAATTGCATTTTGCATCTTGCGATCAGTGCTTCTTGCCAGTAGTGCATCGAATGCAAGTATCTGATAGAAAGGTATTGTCTTGGCGACACTGGTGCTGTCAGAGTGCTACGGCTCCTGGCACAGTCCGTATTTTAAATATTTCTTAGGCGTAATTGTAATTTAAATACAGCCTAATCATTTTGGGACCTAAGTGTAAACGTTCCAAAGACGGAAATAGCTGTTGAAATATTTTTCAAAAAAAAAACTGTAGTTTTAGGATGGAGTTTCCCTTTAATAACTCGAAAACGAAGATTTGCAGAGCTTGTGTTAAACCAATTTGCTTTTCTTGCTTTAGTGTAAGGAACCTGTCCCCAAAATTTGTTAAAGTATCTTTGAAACGCACTGTACAGTATTCCCCATCTCTGGCAGTGCTCTGTGTATGAGAAGACCACCAAGCTGCATAGCGTTACGTATTTTGCATTGAATCTTAGAGCTGCCTCAGCGAGACCGTAATCAGTAGGAAGTACACGAGGGCTTGGCACGACCAAGCGCTGTGGTGTACAGATCAGCATTCACCTATAGAACAGGTCCTTAGCAGCGGAACACACAGACGCGTCTTGTCAGAAGATGGCAGCCAGGCCGGCCGCGGACAGAGCGGCGACCGGACAATGCGCGCGCCGTTCCCACAGGTCGCTCCCTGTTTGTGCAGAGCCCAATTAACAACCAGTGACGTCACGCCTGCCGGTTATCGATGCTCTGCCGTTGCCAGGCAACCATCAGTTAACATGCAAAACAGCGCACGAACTGGAGAGCGAATCTGGGACTGCGAAGGCATCTGGCCGGCTCTCGGGCGCTCAAATCCCTGCTGGCGGCAGCGCCACAAAAATCGTTGGTAGCTGTCGCAGTTTTCCAATTCACACCGTTCTCGTTAAAGGTGATAGCCCAAACAGAGATACAACGGATGAATACAAATAATACCTTGGTAAACAGTGGGTTGAGTTGGAGCGAAATAAGTGAATTAATGAAATCGGTAAAATTTTATAGATAATTACGCGATTCAAATTTTAAACATCATCAAATAAGAGAAATACATTTCCTTCAACGATGACCTAATTAAATGAAGCTATCACGGCAGTTTGTTGCCGCAACCTCGCCCAAGCGCATATTTGAGTTTCGCCGCTGGTGTCCAGCTTATTACTCGGCGAGTTCATCTAGTTATTTAGGGAAAACACTGTAATAAGAGAATGGAAACTCCGAACAGTACTGCTGATGGGCTACAATATGGAGGGTCTGTGAAGTGGTTGTTCAATTGTTGTTGTGTTCATCAGAACGTTCTGTTTGTCACTGCGAATGCTCTTGTCTGTGTCACGAGCTGACATTGTTTTCCTCTGTCAAGCGTTGTCGTATCTCATTTATTTGGCCTCCGGAAAATGTCAGTAATTTAACCAGCAGAAAGGTACACACATTGTTATAACATCTTGTTATGAAACACGTTAATTGGCTAAAATAATGTGAATTTAATAAAATAAACAGTTTAATAAGGGCCCTCCACCCAGCTAAAAGTACATCTGTCGTGTTGCAGCGACACATTATGTTTGTCGCTGCAAATGTTGATCGCATTTTCAAAGCTCGGAGTGTCTCTAGGTATTTCTTTCTTTTGGTATAGAAAATTAATCACTCTCTGCCTGTAAAAAACTGATTTCGTAACTCCACCGGTTTTCTTTCCTACATGGACGAGAAGATATGACACAGCCTCGGGAAGTGGAAGTTGCAAATTCGAGTCCCTCCTCTAGCATAGCTGTGCGCTATAGATATCACCAGCTATGAAAACAATGAGGAAACGGTCGCAAGTGTGCATATGATGATATATGCCATGAAAAGTAACATTTAAAATGAAAATAAAATTGCTACCTGTGACAGTGTTGACATTTTACTGTGCTACTTATCCCAAGTTTCCATTGACTGGAGTTTTTTGGGATTCGTAATGGTGTACACAACTTTCACTTCTATTAGCGGCGGTCTGGTAGTTTCACTTTCCGGCTCAAAATTAACAGATGCTGCTGACATATTTCTACTCCGTTATTTGTCATTTTAAATGTGCGCGTATGGGGAACACAGCAACAAGAAATCCCATAAAGAAATACTGTGTTTTTTGCGCTCGTGTTAACTTCCTAATCTGCATGTGGTTTACCAGGTTAGATTTAAAAATAAAGTAAAAACAGCAACACGGTATTGTTAATAATTATATTTATTACAAATAAATAGCACCGATACCGCTCTCGAACAGACATGGTTATCTTCAGACGGCTATTAACATTTAAAACTACATTGTTCTGTACTTGTGTCGATGATTCATTAGGGCGGTGGTGCCATACAGGAGACTAACGATATAAGAAAAAAATTTTCCGTATAGTAACGTAAACAGCTTCCTTGGATAAGATCTTAAGAAGTTCTTTACGTTACTACAAATCATTGGTAGGTCCATTTGTCATAAAAAAGTCTTTTTCTTGCATAGTTCTTTCATACATGGCACCATAACCCCAGTGAACCTTAGCCACAATGAGAAGCTATAGCATAATGAATTCTAAATGTGAAAAGACGTTTCAAGATGAACCTATAGTTTAGCAACCGGTAACAGCGCTGCTTAATCCTAATAAATGGCATTATTAACATTGGCTAGTCACTGTTGTTACTTTATTTGTAGGAATTAACCCGATTTTCACGCAGTCACCGTCTCACCGTGTCAATTTTCGATAAATTAGCATTGAGCAGTTCATCGTTGAACCCACTCTCCTGATGAAGCACAGCAATTCATTTCTTATGGAAGTCGTCTGTTGCTAAAAAATGTCAGCCCATTCTTTGTTACCCAATTATTGTAACCCAAACCCGTCCTTTCACACCTCTTGAAAAGCCGTCATTACATTCATTATGTAAACAGTTTTCATTCTTCTGGCAACTTCCATCGAAAAAATTCCCTCTACCAACCGAAAATCAACGACTGCTCGTTGTATAAACCGCAGTGCGAGTTTCCCACACAATGCAGCATTTCTGCCGCAATAACAATACGGCCATTCACTGCAATTACAAATAGCTGCTGATATTAATTAAAGAGGAGACCTCATTCAGTGTGTGGCGGCTTGCCTGTCGGCTGTTAAAGGTTATAGCATTATACATTAGTCGATCCTGCAATGTGCATTTGGTTACATACACATCTACGTCACTACTCTGCACTTCACACCACAGTGCCTGGCAGGGGGTTCAATGAACCACTTTCACGCTATTTCTCTACAGCTCCACTCTCGAACAGCCCACAGGAGAAAGAAGACTTACATCTTTCAGTGTTAGCTCTGCTTTCTCTTATTTTATTATGATGATCATTTCTTCCTATGTAGGTGGGTGTTAACAGAATAGACTGAAATTTCATGAAAAGTTCTTGTCGCAACGAAGAACACCTTTGTTTCGCGATTGCCAACCCATTGTACATTACGTATCTGTGACACTCTTTTCTTTTTTCCAGTTTCGCGATAGTACAAAACGAGCTGTCTTTCTTTGAACTTTTTCGATGTCCTCCGTCAATCCTATCTAGTAAGCAACATTACTCTAGCAGACGACAGACAAGCTAGTGCCGGCCGGAGTGGCCGTGCGGTTCTAGGCGCTGCAGTCTGGAGCCGGGCGACCGCTACGGTCGCAGGTTCGAATCCTGCCTCGGGCATGGATGTATGTGATGTCCTTAGGTTAGTTAGGTTTAATTAGTTCAAAGTTCTAGGCGACTGATGACCTGAGAAGTTAAGTCGCATAGTGCTCAGAGCCACAAGCTAGTGTTGGCAGTCTCTTTAGCGTATTTGTTGCATTTTCTAAGTGTTCTGCCTGTTAAGTGCAGTTCGTGGTTCGCCTTCCCCACAATGTTATCTATGTTTTGTCCAAACCATTTTGCAATTGGTTTTGATCTTCTGTTGACAGCAACATCTGCAAACAATTGAACATGGCTGCTCAGAGTTTATCCTAAATAATGTGTATAGATTAGGAACATGCAGAGGGCGTGTAACAATTCTTTGAGGAATGTCAGATATGGCATCTGTTTTACTCGATGACTTTCCGTCAGTTACTACGAAATGTGACTTTTCCGGCAGAAAATCAAGAGTCCATTCTCATAATAGATGATACTCCATAGACATCCAATTTGCTTAGAAGTCTCTAGTGAGGAACAGTGTCAAATTCTGGAAATCTAGCAATATGAAATTAATTTGAGATCAATCTGAGATCCCCTATCTGTAGCACTAATTACTTCAGGAGAATAAAGATTTGTTGTGTAGCACAAGAACGATATTTTCTGAATTCGTACTGACTATGTGTCAATAGAGCGTTTATTTCGAGGTAATTCACAATGTTTGTCGTGGTAACTTTATAGCTCAGAACAAAACTTCGCTTTGCAGCAAGTGGTAAGAATCACGCTAATGCAGCGCTCGGTACTGTTCGAATATTACTTGAACAGTCTGTGGAGAATAGAGTTCATATATTTGTATTTAACGAAGCCTGTCGCAGTTGTCGCCCTCAAGGCCTGCTCGCATTTCCCCACCCGCAGGAGCCTATAATAAGAATTGCTCATTCCATGACGATTCTTAAATTTCATGTATTCATTAGCTACACGTAGAACGGATTAATGTAATATTAAGTCTTCCTTATAATTGTAATTTTAATTTGAACACATTGAAACTACTGCCAGAACGTCGATTAGCTTTTCCGATGTTTCACCTATTTAAATGTTATAACATTCTGTTACGACACTCGAGACAAATCACATGGTTTCCTCAAACATTCAGCTCATTATTTACCTTAAGATTACTCAGAAAGTAGTTCGCGTACTTGGAAAGATACAATGTGAGTGTAAAGTATTTGCCTGCGCTGGATATGTCTGTTCGACATGCAGTTTGAAGCCAGTACATGCATTTTTTTATTTCTGTTATAGAACAGCATGAAATCCAGTGAGTAATGCAGATTGTGATAGGTGAAACTTCAACGTATACAATGTGTTAGGTTCATTCCTTAACAATGTATGGCGTCTACATAACATTAACAAATGCTTTACTGATATTAGGAGAGAGAGGCGAAGAATTTACATGAATTAAAATTTAAGCATTACGGGAAGGCACGAAATGAAAGGAGGAAACATCTCAAGAATGAGACTACTAAGGAGGGTGTAAAGCTATTACAGTATTATATGCTTGCCCGCCATAAGCTGGTTAGTTAATGCAAATAAGCAGGGAAACACAGCGTGGAGAAATAAACCTGATATGGTCAGAGCAGGACGGGGCACGTTGATGGAAGCAAAATTAACAAGATAACCGTTGGTCGGATATGCGCTGTTGTGGCTCTATGGCCATCAAGACCGCTAACCATCGACGTACGCGCTGAAGTGTGTACATTTAAAGTAACTTGCCCCAGCTAATAAATGTTATGCAGAAGAGCGCTACAGCTAATTAAATTAACTGAGTATGTTTTCGGCTCAACAGCCAAAGCTAGGCAAACTTTAAATTACTGTCCATGGGTGGTTAATTCAACGAAGAGAGATCAGTGAGTTTGACTGGTGTATGGCGGTAGGGGCCCACAAGTTTGAATACTCCGTCACAGAGTTTTCCAAGAAGTAAAGTGCCCAACACACGCCTCAAACGATCGACCGACAAATTGGACGTGTAGGCGTTTCCGCCGACCGACGAACTTTTCTTGTGTGGATGTCGGGTCGGGTGGGACCGAACACACGACAGCCGCCACCGCCTCTGCCGCCGCTTCGCGCCTCAATTCCCCCCCCCCCCCCCCCCCCCACCATCCCGACCAACCTACTCCCTGTCAACGACACTACATAAATTTTGCCGTGTGTATCGCTGTAGTGCCAACTGTCCGAGCTAGAGGAAAAATTTGGAAACAGCAGATGTTTGTGGGACACGCCCTTGCTGAATATAGTAACAACGAAGAGGGAAGTGCTACTTTGGCTTCCTTGTTGGAAGTATGCTAAAAACTGCAGCCGAACGCCACGATTTTTAGTTTACGGCGGAAACTTGAAAATATTTGTTCGGAATATAAACGGGAATTGAGGAAGTTAAGTACATTCCTGTAGGAAAACGTTTTAGGGCAATTCGAGGTCAATGAGTAGCACACAACCTGTGTAGCCCACATTCTACTATTGGGACTCCATGTATAAAGCAGCTTCAAACATCTGATTATGTTACAAATGTGCTAATGTGTTATAAATATCTGAGTTTAAGCATATAAGAGAAAAATGCGTACAAGATCATTTCAAATTATGCCTGTTGGAAGCTCTCATTCGCAAATGCTGGATGAATACAGTCTTCGTGAATTACGCTCCATTTTAAGTAAAGGTAACTTCGTCTCGCATAGAAGTGTTTATGGCCTCATATCTCGTGAGCTGTGCTGTATAG
The DNA here is from genome assembly GCF_021461385.2 of Schistocerca piceifrons. Taxonomy (NCBI): domain Eukaryota; kingdom Metazoa; phylum Arthropoda; class Insecta; order Orthoptera; family Acrididae; genus Schistocerca; species Schistocerca piceifrons. Next base: position 415,247,681 of record NC_060149.1, on the reverse strand, counting down.
CGTGTGTCTGCAAGTATAGTCAGTGACATATGTAGATCCTTCTGCCAACAGTGTTGCGAATAGAGTTACAAATAACGAGATAATAAATTTAAACGTCCTGCCTGATTTTGATATTTTACTGCATGGATGTGGAAGCGGTATACATGTTTCCTTTCATTATTCTGCAGAGGGTTCAGCGAGTAGTATATCCATAAAGCAGAAATTATACGTTAAGTTTGTTAGAAGCCATTAAGCACTCTCATTCTCAAATTCTGGATGAATAAAGTCTGTTCAGTATGCTCACAGTTAGCTGTGCTGCCCCACGGCATATACACTATGTGATCAAAAGTATCCGGACAACCCCAAAAACATACGTTTTTCATGTTACTTGCATTGTGCTGCTGCCTACTGCCAGGCTTTTCGCGGATGATGCTGTAGTATACAGAGAAGTTGCAGCGTTAGAAAACTGCAGGGAAATGCAGGAAGATCTGCAGCGGATAGGCACTTGGTGCAGGGAGTGGCAACTGATCCTTAACATAGACAAATGTAATGTATTGCGAATACATAGAAAGAAGGATCATTTATTGTATCATTATATGATAGCGGAACAAAGACTAGTAGCAGTTACTTCTGTAAAATATCTGGGGTATGCGTACGGAACGATATGAAGTGGAATGATCATATAAAATTAATTGTTGGTAAGGCGGGTGCCAGGTTGAGATTCATTGGGAGAGTCCTTAGAAAATGTAGTCCATCAAGAAAGGAGGTGGCTTACAAAACACTCGTTCGACCTATACTTGAGTATTGCTCATCAGTGTGGGATCCATACCAGGTCGGGTTGACAGAGGAGATAGAGAAGATCCAAAGAAGAGTGGTGCGTTTCGTCACAGGGTTATTTGGTAAGCGTGATAGCGTTACGGAGATGTTTAGCAAACTCAAGTGTCAGACTCTGCAAGAGAGGCGCTCTGCATCGCGGTGTAGCTTGCTATCCAGATTTCGAGAGGGTGCGTTTCTGGATGAGGTATCGATATATTGCTTCCCCCTACTTATACCTCCCGAGGAGATCACGAAAGTAAAATGAAAGAGATTCAAGCGCGCATGGAGGCTTTCCGGCAGACGTTCTTCCCGCGAACCATACGCGACTGGAACAGTAAAGGGAGGTAATGACAGTGGCACGTAAGGTGCCCTCCGCCACACACCGTTGGGTGGCTTGCGGAGTATAAATGTAGATGTAGATGTAGATCAGCGACCTCACTAGTCATTAGACATCGCGAGAGAGCAGAATGGGGCGGTCCGCGAAACTCACAGACTTCGAACGTGGTCAGGTGATTGGGTGCCACATGTGTCATACATTTGTAAGCGAGATTTCCACACTCCTAAACACCCCTAGGGCCAGTGTTTCCGATGCGATAGTGAAGTGGAAATGTGAAAGGACACGTACTGTTGACTGACAGAGACCGCTGACAGTTGAAGAGGGTCGTAATATTTAACAGTCAGACATCTACCCAGACCATGACACATGAATCCAAAATGCATCAGGATACACTGCAAGTACTATGACAGTTAGGCGGGAGGTGAGAAAACTTGGGTTTCATGGTGGAGCGGCTACTCATAAGCCACACATCACGCAGGTAAATGCCAAACGACGCCTCGCTTGGTATAAGGAGCGTAAATATTGGACGATTCAACAGTGGAAAAACGTTAAGTGGAGTGACAAATCACGGCACACAATGTGGCGATCCGATGGCAAGGGGTGGGTATGGCGAATTCCCGATGAAAGTCATCTGCCAGTGTGTGAAGTGCCAACAGTAAAATTCGGAGGCGGTGGTGCTATGGTGTAGTCGTGTTGCTCATGGAGGTGACTTGCACCCCTTATTGTTTTGCGTAGTACTATCACAGCACAAGCCTATATTGATCTTTTAAGCACTGTGGTGTCACCGCCAGACACCACACTTGCTCGGTGGTAGCCTTTAAATCGGCCGCGTTCCGTTAGTATACGTCGGACCCGCGTGTCGCCACCATCAGTGATTGCAGACCGAGCGCCGCCACATGGCAGGTCTAGAGAGACTTCCTAGCACTCGCCCCAGTTGTACAACCGACTTTGCTAGAGATGGTTCACTGACAAAATACGCTCTCATTTGCCGAGACGATAGTTAGCATAGCCTTCAGCTACGTCATTTGCTACGACCTAGCAAGGCGCCATTACCAGTTACTATTGATACTGAGTCATGTACAGTCAAGAGCGACGCTCATCATTAATGGATTAAAGTTAAGTATTCCACCAGCTACGTCAGTTTTTGTAAAGTTTAATTTCCTTGTCCTGTTCCAGACCTCACGCCAGCGTGCGTGAGCTAAAACGCGTGCCTTTCGGCTTCCTCTAGTACCCGGTGTTGGCTCTCCAGCCAACCCACAACAAGCACCTTCTTGCTTCGCACTGTTGAAGAGCAATTCGGGGATGGCGATTGCATCTTTCAGCACGATCGAGCACCTGTTCATAATACACGGACCGCATTTGTACCCCTTCACCATTATGCTCCCTCATCGTGATTTGTCCCAGAGAAACTAGGCATTATAACTGACACCATTCACTTGGTACAAATACTGCATTCCAGAAGTCTTCTCCATCAAGGCTACAGTTAGTTGCCCATGCTTCATTTTGCTTCAGTAAATAGTTGGGCAACGGACAGCATGGAAGTACAGTACTGTCCACTGTTTTAAAATTCGTGGCCAGAATCCGACTCAAAATTACGTTTCTCTTTGGTTATGGTTCTCTGATTATGGGGTCGTAATATATCGCCATAGTGCAAATGTATTGTCCACAACAAATACATATGGTGCAATTTCCTCACTCTTTGGCAGTGGAGATGGGGTTGGCAAATTCAATGCTCCTGAGTTCAGCTTCTTGTATAATTATGTTTCAGCACCGATAAATTGGAGACAACCATTTGTCCCCACACTTTCATTCTTGAGTTCATAATCGACATTCACAACAGCGAATTCTACTGGCTAGCGTTGCTACTTCTGGACCATAGGGTCCTGGGTTCGATTCCCGGCCGTGTTGGGGATTTTCTCTGCCCGGGGACTGGGTGTTTGCGACATTCACAACAGCGAATTCTACTGGCTAGCGTTGCTACTTCTGGATCATAGGGTCCCGGGTTCGATTCCCGGCCGTGTTGGGGATTTTCTCTGCCCAGGGACTGGGTGTTTGTGTTGTCCTTATCATTTCACCATCACCATCATCATCATCATCATCATTCGTGACAGTGGCTAGAGTGGATTGGGAAAAGATTGGACATTGTAAAAATTGGGACTTTATACGGGTGCTGATGACCGCGCAGTTGAGCGCCCTACAAACCAAAAATCAACATCACAACAGCGAATAGAATTACAATTAAAAACTTTAGAGTTATAATAAAGTGATCCATCCCAGCCACAAGCTTGCCGTCATGGCACACACATAGTGGCAGAAATTTCATTTATCTTCAAAGCTAGCTGCAATAACTTCCCAGTCAGCTGCAGATGATGGCATCTGAAAACAGAGTTGACGTACATTAAAATCTTATCTATTAAATGTATCCCTTTGCATAACTTTATACTGTTTTCATTATTTCCAGGAATCTAGTGTGGAATAGCAAGGAAATGAGGCTTGAAAGGAAGACAAAGAGAGAGGATCGAAGGAGCGACAGGAATTTATTACAGTGACGGAGAATCTCTAACTCCAAACTTAAGCTGCGGGACACAGCACATAAATCCTCCCACTCTGTGGCCATGGTGCAACAACCGTTATATATTTTCAGCTAGAAAAAAGACAGCCTAGGTTGCAAAAATAGCATAAGCTTTACTGACGCGTTTTCCTTTTTGCTGCGTGTCCAGAATTCGTGTAACCGCAGTTCCTATGCAAATTCTGACGCATGCGTCGAAAAAGGCAACTGCACTGAGCAGTTGAGGCACCTGCAGCCTGAAAAACTGGCGATAGGTCTGAAACTTATTTCGGAAGGGATATTTTACATTTCCGCATCAGGCTCCCTCTCCCACCCACTCCGCCCGCGCTCTTTTTCGGATTCATTTAACAGAGGGAGCCGGTTGCGATTACGATCTGGGAGAATTTTTATTTTTCGATAGGTTAGACTGTTGCATTAACACGTTACATAAATTACGTGTACAAAAGTGTAACATACAAATATTTCATTTCTGTTGTAAGACACACTACGTAATAAAACTTACTTGAATACAACTGGATTCATTTATTTTGATTACCTTGATGTATTCCCTCAGGCAACTATAGATAGCGTACAGGTTTCAGGAATCATGGTCAGCAGCAACTGCGGGGATACATTCGCAATGAACCTCAGGTCTTCGTACGTTCTGATAGTGGCTAGAAATCCTGATGTGGGTATCAGCCTCTTCACAACTTACAGCCTCTCTCGTGACTGTATTCCTCTTAGTGATGAATGGTCTGACGATATTCAATAATTCATCAAAGCATTTGTCATCCATCCACAGGTAACTGCGGAACTCATTTCCTTAAGTAAAAGAGAGTAGGTGAAGTTTCTCTGAAGAAGCCACATTTTCGCCCGTAGTTTTCTCTCGACATTATTTGGGCGCGAAAGCTTCAAAATAGCCAACGCGATCCCTAGTTTTTGTTTGCGATTAGTATTCAAACAGCAGAGTGCTATGCATCACTGAACACTGGTGCAAACAGGTAGAAATCGAACATGTATTACCCCTGTATAAAAGAACAACGTATTATTTTAGTACTTCCTTAAATGGTGGACAATCGTCCTGTACACAGTTTAAAGTTAGATGTTACCTTGCTAAAGCTAGTGATGATAAAAACTATGAAATATCAGATACTGAACTAACGGAGGTTAATATTTGCCAAAAATTAATTACTGAACTAACGGAGGTTAATATTTGCCAAAAATTAATTATGATTTGTGTCCCCCCCCCCCCCCCCCAGTTCTTGTCTAGATGCATCTCAGGATATTACCTAGAATTTTGGATAAAATTTCAAAGCCTAAAAATAAGATACCGTTGTATGTGTAAACAGAAGTATAAAAAATGACACAAATGTAACTGTTAGCACCCTATCTTTGGGGTAAACTCATATGACAGACAGAGCTGGAAATTAAGTATAATGACAGTTGATAGTAAAACTGAATACTGACCTAGGACAAATCCACAGATACTAAATAAAATGCATTACGAGTTTTCCATCAAAACATCAGATGCTTAATAAATATAAAAGATCAACATCTCATTTCCATTCACAAAAATGAAAAGGATGATGGGATTTAAACAGACTTGTTGTGCACATCAGACCATCACATGGAAATTACTGAAATAGAACAGGTCCATTTCGATGTATACCAGCTAATACACTACTGTGGAAATAATAAAAAGAGAGAGTGATTGTATATGAAAAAATAGAGATACGTTCCAGGCCCATATGGTTGTGCCTAACAGCTTTCTCTGTGCTGTTCGACAATAGTGGATCTGGAAACATAAAAGCCTGTAGTAATAACAGCTTACAGACCAACAGCGGGAAGTATCTCAGATTTCACAAAGCAGGTAGAAATAGCAAAACGAACTGAAAAGTCATAGTTTATAGACACTAACATCAATTTTCTGCCAGATAGTACTGATAGTGGGCATCAAGAGTTGTCAATGTCCAGCTTCGTGTCATTTTACACAAGAAAATTCCATACAAGATTTGGACACAGTGCAACAGCAGCTGACAATTTCTTTTTAAATCCAACATCCTACAGTGATTTAGCTGTAAAACCAGTAGTCGGTGGTTTCTGTGACCATGACAGTCAATATTAATAACAAAATTTACTGTCAATTACGTACAGGTCACAGGACAGTACTGTGTTGCAAAAACGAAATAATTAAAGAAAAATTGCCTAGAAGAAATTTGTATAGCAGATGTAAAGTTTAACTCTTTCTTAAATATATTCCTGCATCATTTTGAGTTTGGATTCCCTGTGAAAGAAACGACAAACTAAACCGAAGCAAGAATAATTGTTGAACTACTTCAGGGATTAAAAGATCTTATGCTAGGAAGAGAGAACTCCGTGTAATTCAGACAACAAGCTATAGTAAAAATTTGTAACTGTATTATCAGTAATGTCAAACCCTCCATTCAGCCATTAAAAAAAGAAAAATCATGCGGAATGCTCACAAAATGAAACACTCCAAGGATAAGCTAAAAAACATTTCGTAAATTACTAAACAAGGTATAAATTTAACATTTAAAAAATAGTTCAGGTAAAAATGGTGACACACAGATACATGAAATGTGTTAGATTTGCTTGTGCAGACACTGTAAGCAGAGTTGATAGACGGTAGTATAAAAACTACAACCCTTAAGGAGATTACAGACCTCATCAGGTCACTACAACGTCACATTTCTGATGACTATGGTAGTGTGTGTAGCAGGATATTAAAATCTTGCGCTTTCGTAGGAATACTAACTGCTAAGCTGTCTTCCTAATCAATCAATGACTTGAGCGCATTTCCTGACCCGTTTCAGTCCTTCCAGTCTTTTTAAAAGTATTTAAGAAAGTGGCTGATGACAGAATACTAAATCAGCTAATCACAACGTGTTAACCAGCTCTCTGTTTGGATTCTGTAAAGTACACTCTGTACAGAGAGATGAAATAATGATAGAGCTAAACAGGAAAAATTATTCTGTTTGTGCATTCTGTGACCTTGCCAAAGCCTTTGATCGTGTGAATCACAAAATTATGTTTAGCAAAGTAAAGCATCATGGCATTAATGGCCTCCCTCTTGCATGGATGGCATCTCGTCTCTGTAACAGGAAGTAGAGGCCTCACTAGCAGACGTAAATCTCGAGCATATGCAGTGCAGAAGCACACATAATCAGCCACCATATAGTAGAATGTTGAGTGGTAGATAGGCAAATGAAAATGAATTATTTTCCAGAGTACACACGTACACCTCTGTGTTGTTTCGACATTTTTTTTTCAATTCAGTGCAGTTCGTGTGCATGTCCCCTTAAAGAAATTATTTGCAGGCGAGAAGGTTACTAGCCGATGGTTCAGACTGAACCCTAGCTGACAAATATTTGATAGTTTAACAGATCTGTGAGTGGTTCACAGCTAACAGTTTTAACCTCGCCGGGACACACACTATATAATTCAAAACATTAATGGTCTTACACAGGATGAATAACAAAGCATAAAATTCTCTGGGACCCAGATAACGACCTAAAATGGAGTCGATACACGGATAAAAGCTTCCAAATGGCAAAATAACATCTGATCCTGAAAGTAAAAATCAAGCAGTGTGAAAGTTGTCAAACAGAAAATGGAGGAAAGTAATTACGAAAACTTATATATAAATGACAGGGTAAGTTAGTAAATGATTCACAGGAAATAGCGAATTCCTATCAGAATTCCTATCTGTGCGTAACTATCAGTGACAATTTTGTATGAGTTGTATCTACAATCGGGCATGAGCTATCGAATTGTTCTTTGGGTATACCATGTACAGTGTTCAAACTACATAGAAGGTCCTTAAGGATAGCAACAAAAGTCAGCAAACATAGTCATTTTAAAGGTCTGTTTATGGAGATAGAGATCTTAATTGCACTGTGTGAGTATATAATGGCGGTGGTGGTTAGTGTTTAACGTCCCTTCGACAACGAGGTCATTAGAGACGGAGCGCAAACTCGGGTTAGGGAAGGATTGGGAAGGAAATCGGCCGTGCCCTTTCAAAGGAACCATCCCGGCATTTGCCTGAAACGATTTAGGGAAATCACGGAAAACCTAAATCAGGATGGCTGGAGACGGGATTGAACCGTCGTCCTCCCGAATGCGGGTCCAGTGTGCTAACCACTGCGCCACCTCGCTCGGTCAGTATATAATGTACCAAACTGTTATACACATTATGAAAAACTATGGGCGGCCATAACCATGGGCAAGAGAGGTCCGCACCCTCCCACCGCCCCTAGCCATAGCCCCCAGGGAAAAGAAAAAAAGTATCGTGTATTCAGCTGTTTTTATTTCAAGAAAACGATTTAAAAGGGGAGTATTATACAGGTTTTTCACATAGTCAAATATGACAATTCTTATGGCTACTTATAAGTCGCCGTTGATCTTCCAAAATATTAAAAATATACAAACCTCCCTCCCTCCCCCACAAATTATCGTGTGCCCACCCTTGTGAGAAACATCCGTCCATGAATACGGTACAAGAGCCAGGCTTAACTTACAATTAAAAAGAAAAAGATAAACAAAAAACAAGTCAGCCTTTTCTGTCAGGAAATAAAATGTTTACCATCAGAGATCAAACACTCAGTTGCAGAATTCCTTTTAACTAAGACAGCTAACACAGAGTGATAAATATAACGAATGTTAATAACGCAATATTTCTCTTTCTGCCTTTTCTTAAAAGAATATTACAAGACAAATGTCCCTTGAAATGAACTAACTTATTACTAAGAGACCTGACGTCGTCATCTTGCAAAACAGTTGTCATTTGCTTGCAGATGTGTCTTAACCTAATAATGATGAAGTCACCATAGTTAACTTCATTAAATAATACCTACGGTTAACCAATGGTTCCTGTTGGAGAATGTAAGGTACCGAATTATAAATCCCTTAAATATTTGAAAGTAATCTGATTTAAAACGTGGTTCTCGGTCACTTCACCGTTTGTCTTAGTTGATCTGACATGGCTCTCAGCACACATACAAAGCTTAACAACATCTTGTGCAGGAAATATCCATCCGCCCTCGTTTTTTTCCACACATATCCTGAAACATAATTTTCGAGAAATATTTCTCACAAAAAAAAACCAACAATGTATGCTACATTGTGTGCCACATATCCACTAAAAGTATTTTGGATAACACTTTCTGTCACTGCATATGAATGATCATTTTCAGCTGCTTGTACTGGAAATGGTTGGCGTAAATCACTGTTAACAATGTTAGTGAAGTTCATTGAAGTAACATTTAACGCTGTTGAGTTATATAGTGGTTCACAGTTTGAACAAGCAGAAGAAGTTACTTGGTGATCTACAAGCTGCGGCTTACATGCTGTTGCAAGTTGCTTTGCTGTAGTCTCACCTTTCTCCTAAAGCACCTAATAACACTTCTAGATGAGGCTAATTTCGCTATTTCGTTGTAACTACAAAAAATGAGTGTTTTTTCACCAGAATCTTTTTAAACTGGTAATAGAGATTCAATTTAGTCTGTATAAAACAGTTGACTGCATCACATTTAATAACCATCGCATACGTACAGATTTTATGCCAAAATACATAACTGAAAAGATCAAAAATAATTCGATAGCAGCAAAAGAAGCCAGACAGGCCGCTAAAGTGCCTGGCAGAAACACGAAATGAAACCACTACATACAAAGAAACAGACACTAAACCAAGAATTGTACGAAATTCACCTTCAGAATAAACGCTGCTGTTTCCGCATCTACATCTACATCCATACTCCTCAAGCCACCTGACGGTGTGTGGCGGAGGGTACCCTGAGTACCTCTATCGGGTCTCCCTTCTATTCCAGTCTCGTATTGTTCGTGGAAAGAACGATTGTCGGTATGCTTCTGTGTGGGCTCTAATCTCTCTGATTTTATCCTCATGGTCTCTTCGCGAGATATACATAAGAGGGAGCAATATACTGCTTGACTCTTCGGTGAAGGTATGTTCTCGAAACTTTAACAAAAGCCCGTACCGAGCTACTGAGCGTCTCTCCTGCAGAATCTTCCACTGGAGTTCATCTATCATTTCCGTAACGCTTTCGCGATTACTAAATGATCCTGTAACGAAGCGCGCTGCTCTCCGTTGTATCTTCTCTATCTCTTCTATCAACCCTATCTGGTGCGGATCCCACACTGCTGAGCAGTATTCAAGCAGTGGGCGAACAAGCGTACTGTAACCTACTTCCATTGTTTTCGGATTGCATTTCCTTAGGATTCTTCCAATGAATCTCAGTCTGGCATCTGATTTACCGACGATCAACTTTATATGATCACTCCATTTTAAATCACTCCTAATGTACTCCCAGATAATTTATGGAATTAACTGCTTCCAGTTGCTGACCTGCTATTTTGTAGCTAAATGGTAAGAGATCTATCTTTCTATGTATTCGCAGCACATTACACTTTGCTACATTGAGATTCAATTGCCATTCCCTGCACCATGCGTCAATTCGCTGCAGATCCTCCTGCATTTCAGTACAATTTTCCATTGTTACAACCTCTCGATACACCACAGCATCATCTGCAAAAAGCCTCAGTGAACTTCCGATGTCATCCACCAGGTCATTTATGTATATTGTGAATAGCAACGGTCCTATGACACTCCCCTGCGGCACACCTGAAATCACTCTTATTTCGGAAGACTTCTCGCCATTGAGAATGACATGCTGCGTTCTGATATCTAGGAACTCCTCAATCCAATCACACAATTGGTCTGATAGTCCATATGCTCTTACTTTGTTCATTAAACTACTGTGGGGAACTGTATCGAACGCCTTGCAGAAGTCTAGAAACACGGCTTCTACCTGTGAACCCGTGTCTATGGCCCTCTGAATCTCGTGGACGAATAGCGCGGGCTGGGTTTCACACGACCGTCATTTTAGAAACCCATGCTGATTCCTACAGAGTAGATTTCTAGTCTCCAGAAAAGTCATTATACTCGAACATAATACGTGTTCCAAAATTATACAACTGATCGACGTTAGAGATATAGGTCTATAGTACTGCACATCTGTTCGACGTCCCTTCTTGAAAACGGGGATGACCTGTGCCCTTTTCCAATCCTTTGGAACGCTACGCTCTTCTAGAGACCTACGGTACACCGCTGCAAGAAGGGGGGCAAGTTCCTTCGCGTACTCTGTGTAAAATCGAACTGGTATCCCATCAGGTCCAGCGGCCTTTCCTCTTTTGAGCGATTTTACTTGTTTCTCTATCCCTCTGTCGTCTATTTCGATATCTACCATTTCGTCATCTGTACGACAATCTAGAGAAGGAACTACAGTGCAGTCTTCCTCTGTAAAACAGCTTTGGAAAAAGACATTTAGTATTTCGGCCTTTAGTCTGTCATCCTCTGTTTCAGTACCATTTTGGTCGCAGAGCGTGTGGACATTTTGTTTTGATCCACCTACCGCCTTGACATAAGACCAAAATTTCTTAGGATTTTCTGCCAAGTCAGTACATAGAACTTTACTTTCGAATTCATTGAACGCCTCTCGCATAACCCTCCTCACACTACATTTTGCTTCGCGTAATTTTTGTTTGTCTGCAGGGCTTTGGCTATGTTTGTGTTTGCTGTGAAGTTCCCTTTGCTTCCGCAGCAGTTTTCTAACTCGGTTGTTGTACCACGGTGGCTCTTTTCCATCTCTTACGATCTTGCGTGGTACATACTCATCTAACGCATATTGTACGATGGTTTTGAACTTTGTCCACTGATCCTCAACACTATCTGTACTTGAGACAATACTTTTGTGTTGAGCCGTCAGGTACTCTGTAATCTGCTTTTTGTCACTTTTGCTAAACAGAAAAATCTTCCTACCTTTTTTAATATTTCTATTTACGGCTGAAATCATCGATGCCGTAACCGCTTTATGATCGCTGATGCCCTGTTCTGCGTTAACTGTTTCTAATAGTTCGGGTCTGTTTGTCACCAGAAGGTCTAATATGTTATCGCCATGAGTCGGTTCTCTGTTTAACTGCTCAAGGTAGTTTTCAGATAAAGCACTTAAAAAATTTCACTGGATTCTTTGTCCCTGCCACCCGTTATGAACGTTTGAATCTCCCAGTCTATATCCGGCAAATTAAATTCTCCACCCAGAACTATAACATGGTGGGGAAATCTACTCGAAATATTTTCCAAATTATGCTTCTGGTGCTCAGCCACAACAGCTGCTGAGCCAGGGGGCCTATAGAGACATCCAATTACCATGTCTGAGCCTGCTTTAACTGTGACCTTCACCCAAATTACTTCACATTTCGGCTCTCCGTCAATTTCCTTCTATACTATTGCACTTCTTATCGCTATAATCACGCCTCCCCTTTCACTGTCCAGCCTGTCTCTGCGGTATAAATTCCGTTCTGAGTTTAGGATTTCATTACTGTTTACGTCTGGTTTCAGCCAACTTTCTGTCCCTAGTACTATATGGGCGTTGTGACCGTTTATTAATGAGAGCAGCTCTGGGACCTTTCTATAGACGCTCCTGCAGTTTACTATTAGCACATTAATATTGTTATTCCCTGTTACATTTTGCTTACTCCTACCTCGCCGCGTTTCAGGAGGCGTCTTGTCGGGCCTAGGGAGGGAATTCTCTAACCCAAAAAACCCCCATGTGCACTCCACACGTACTCCGCTACCCTCGTAGCCGCTTCCGGCTTGTAGTGGAAAAAGTCGAAAGCTGCACATATAGACCATATAGACCTATAAACAAAATTCGACTGAAGATCATAAGAAATTGAAGATCTCAACCTGCACTACACGAAACCCCATAACAACAAATACATTCAAATACACCATTTTTATTCTAGGGTGGTCAATCTTACAGATATAACACCAGATGAAAACGAAAAGCAGCTCTTACAAAAAGGTCTAAAACACAATGTTGACTCATCAGTAAATGAGCAGCAGATCCAGGACCTCGTTATAAAATGCGAATATACTCGCACTATAGAAGAAAGAAATGAGAACAGTAATGCAAACACAGGGCTAACTAGGGAGTTAATAAAAGAGGAAACACAGGGCTAACTAGGGAGTTAATAAAAGAGGAAATTAAAAACATAGAAATGCAAATTAAAAAATAAAACAATAAATTCAAAAATAATTGTGATGAAACAAAACTTAAAAAGCTAAAGAAAAAGCTGCAAACAGAAAACAACATTATAACAAAATCTGACAAAACTAATAGTGTCGACCTCGTGAAAACAAAACAATATATACAAAAAGCAGGAGAATTCTTCAGCAAAAACAACATAAAAAATTTAAAATCATACCCAACTAACAGATTTCAAACACATGTTGAAATCACACTCAAAAACATAGAGTATACATTTACAGACACAGTGAAACAGAGACTTGTACAAAAAAATCCCCAAGCCCCCAACATGAGGTATTAACCAAAGATCCACATACAAAATTATCCAGTCCATTCAGTAGTGAATTTCGGAGCAGATCCTACGTACCTACTAGCAAAACAAATACAGTCACAGCTCACACTGTACTATGAATCAGAAAAAGATAGAACAATAACAAATACCTCTCAACTAGCAGAACATACAAGAGACATTAAAATCCCTGGCACAGCAACACTGCTCCCCTTTGATGTAGAAACTATGCACAGTTGCACTCCTGTTAACTAACCCAAAACAATTGAAGAAAACCTGAAAACACACAATACTACGTATAAGAAGAAGGTTTATCTACGGGTTCACCTATTTCTGGAACATTAGCCCACATTTTCATGCATCATATAGAGAAATTAATATTTGGAGGCACAATAACAAAGAAAAGCTGCATCATCATCTAGTGGTACAGCTGCATGGATGATATGATATGCATAGTATATGAGCGTAAAAACAGAATACAGCAACTACACAAAGACATAAATACTGTACACAGAAACTTTATAGACATAACCAATACAAAAGACAATGAGAAACACATTTTACGTATACAGAAAACCCACAAGTGACCCTATCTCAAATGCAACCTGAAACCAAAAGGAGAACCACAAACAGGCTGCACTCAGATACATGTTAAACAGACTGAACAGGATTCCCTAAACACTTGTGATCACCAGAAAGAGCAAGCCATTATAAACCAAATAGCCTTAAAAATGGACACAATTGTAAACAAATTAAACAGAAAAATAAAGGCACAAATAAGGAAAAAAAATAACCAAACCACACCAACAAATACAACCCGCACTACTACAAAAAATGGCGTACAATGACCTACCACAATAAATTCACACATAAAATAGATAATGTAGTCAGAAAACAAGGCATAAACATTGCTTAAAAAACAAATAACGCAACACAGAAGCACATCCCAAAATTGAAATCAAAACCAGACAGTTACATGCAATCTGGTATCTATCAACTCTGCTGCAGAGATTGTGAGAAGATACACTTTGGAATGACTGGCATTACATTCGACACAAGACATAAAAAACATGTCAGAGCATTGAAATACGGTACCAACCATTCAACATTTGTAAATCATCTAAAACAAGAACACCATAGACCATGCAACACTGAAAAAGATATTAACATAATATGAATCAGTAAAGACAGACAACTCTTCCCTTTAAAATAAAATTTATACATACACAAAGCATTAACACAAAACAAACAGTTGCTCAATGACCAAATAAATACTGGAAACCAGACTCTGTATAAAATAATTGAAGAAATTGAATGAAAAAGAATGGGGCCTTTTCCATCTTTCACCCTCCCCCCCCCTCCTCCACCCCACCCCCCCCTCCCCCACGCTCCCCACCCTCTGCCAATTTCATTTCACTTCTTGCTCCTCACCTTCTCCTCTAACTCACACTCTATCATACTACTATACACTTATGTCCACATATCATGGCTTCTCCCTCCCCCAAAACAAAAAAAGAAAGAAACTCAATCACTGTTCCTTCACTACTCTTAGACAGTATATAAATACACGGCAACATAATTAAATAGAATTACACACGTACGATAAACTAAAAAAAAGAAAGAGTATAGGTTAAAGACAAACTAGTGGCCATGTTATCTTGGCAACAATACAAAACACAAACCACAATACTTACTTCGAAGTATAAAAAGAAACAGAAAACAGTGACATGAGAAAATGTGTTCCGTGTAAAACATAACAAATGCATAGTTCTGCAGAGAAACCAAAAATTAGTATACAAATATCATTGTCTAAATAAGAAAAACACCAACGATGTGCTAGTAGATGGCGTTTCCCGACTTAGGCAAGAAATGAAGCGGAAATCACAGTAAGTAAAAACAAACTTATTATTAACGAACTGTTTCTCGACCTTAAAGCAAATAAAAATTTAAATGACTTAATTATAGACCACTGACGATGCTTTTACCCAATAAAGCTAAACGCGTCTGGTGAAAAAAAACAAGCATTTTTTGTAGTTGCAACGACAGAACGAAAGTGCCCTCAAGTATTGTAAAGCAACTACATGCAATATGGTCACACAAATGAAGAATTTATAGAGGTTCTGACTAAATTTGTAACTCAGTATCAACTTCAATGTTCCTGTTTTTACCAACGATTGTTACAAGTCAGTCACACATGTCAATGTTGCAATAAAGCCTAGAAAGCCTCATATCCTGCTTGAGTCCAACAATGTAACTGCATTAGGCTGGCACAAATATTTAATATAGTTTTAAACCCCCCTAAGAAGTCTAAACATTTCAGAAAAAAAATCTAGTGTGAGTGGTTCTTTACTCAAAATATTTCGATTATTCAAAATGTCAAATAAGCCATAAAAAACTCTGAAGAGCATCCTATGGCTCCTGGTCCAGAAAATTTTTAATCACGTTTGTCCTCCGTGTACTCAAGAGCTGTAGCTACACTATTACTAGGAGTCTGTGCAGCAAGCCTCACATTCATTTTTCCTCTCTCACTGGATTTGTCTTGCCCTAAGTTTAGTGGCTCCAAAAAGATCTTCACTCTTGCTTCTCTTGTAAAATAACTCACCTAGAAGTTAAAGTATTTCGACCTAGTTTTAGGGTGTGACACGTGTATAATAGAATATATGTTTTCTTCTCAGATCTCTTATGAATAAAATAACTCTGAAACAATTCGCTGTTTACATGAAGATTAGCAGCTGCTATGTGAGCCATTGCTAAATTACGTGAAGCACCATCAAATGTCAAAACTTCTAAACCAATTCCGGAAGTGGAATTCAGTGTTAAATTAATAAAATTAGCCGTCTCTGAAGCTTCGAAGCCATTAATTAGATAGTTAACAATGTAAATTTTATAACATCCATTAACGGAAGTTAGGACGAACATTCATGCCTCTTTTGCTATTGGAAGCTGATCATCATCCACACCTGTCCCGTAATCAACATACCCACTTAATTTCTGCCCATCCGATTTAACATGTTGCTTAATTGCAATTTCATGTACTGTCATTGCACAATACACTCTCACTCTTCTTTAACGCTTCAGAAACTTTTGCTTTCAAAGCAGTTAGAGGCCCAGAGGCAACACCTGCTGATCCGTCTACAACATCGTACCACTTGCTCAATGTAACTTCGTAGGACAAGACAAAGTTACATGTTTCACTTACATAGTTACAAGGTAGCCCTTTTAACTAATTCCTTTGAAGGCCCTGGGACTGACCCCTGAAATACAAACATGAAATTTTCAAATTCCTGGATGGAATAATATATAAAATAAATGGAAGGCAACCGCTGAGCTACGGCTGACTGATGTGAAGTGCATGATACTAAACGGTCTTTACATTAGCTTTCGAGTTCATGTAAGTACTGTTTTTTGTTGCATGTTTCTATGTGTCACATATCAGTCAGGTATAGACGAGTGAGCGTCTTTACCACACCTGTAACATCTCCTCTTGCCTCCTGATGTTGAGGACATTGAAGGACACATATAGTTTTGATTGGTATTTTCTACATCTACATCTACGTCCATACTCCGCAAGCCACCTGACGGTGTGTGGCGGAGGGTACCTTCAGTACCTCTATCGGTTCTCCCTTCTATTCCAGTCTCGTATTGTTCGTGGAAAGAAGGACTGTCGGTATGCCTCTGTGTGGGCTCTAATCTCTCTGGTTTTATCCTCATGGTCTCTTCGCGAGATATACGTAGGAGGGAGCAATATACTGCTTGACTCTTCGGTGAAGGTATGTTCTCGAAACTTCAATAAAAGCCCGTACCGAGCTACTGAGCGTCTCTCCTGCAGAGTCTTCCACTGGAGCTTATCTATCATCTCCGTAACGCTTTCGCGATTACTAAATGATCCTGTAACGAAGCGCGCTGCTCTCCGTTGTATCTTCTCTATCTCTTCTATCAACCCTATCTGGTACGGATCCCACACTGCCGAGCAGTATTCAAGCAGTGGGCGAACAAGCGTACTGTAACCTACTTCCTTTGTTTTCGGATTGCATTTCCTTAGGATTCTTCCAATGAATCTCAGTCTGGCATCTGCTTTACCGACGATCAACATTATATGATCAATCCATTTTAAATCACTCCTAATGCGTACTCCCAGATAATTTATGGTATTAACTGCTTCCAGTTGCTGACCTGCTATTTTGTAGCTAAATGATAAAGGATCTATCTTTCTGTGTATTCGCAGCACATTACACTTGTCTACATTGAGATTCAATTGCCATTCCCTGCACCATGCGTCAATTCGCTGCAGATCCTCCTGCATTTCAATACAATTTTCCATTGTTACAACCTCTCGGTACACCACAGCATCATCTGCAAAAAGCCTCAGTGAACTTCCGATGTCATCCACCAGGTCATTTATGTATATTGTGAATAGCAACGGTCCTACGACATCATACACATTTCGGGAACTTACTCCGATACAGCATGATAACATTTGTTCATGTCCTGGCAACAAGTAAGATGAAGTTCAACATCTTTGCTTTGGAGCAAAATCGGACATAAAACCACAAGTGTGATAAAATCAACTCATACTGACACTTGGTAAATTTCTTTTTGTTGGCGACTTTCTTGATGTCACGTTCGGTAACAGATGCTGTGGGAAATCAAATATTGTTGGCACTGCATCAGCCTTCAACCATGTTGTGGACTGGCAAGACAGCCAATCCACTATGACAGGAAGCCGAAAGGCACGCGTTTAAGCTCACGCAGGCTGGCATGAGGTCTGGAAAATGACAAGGAATTGAGACTAGGTTGTTGCGCGCGTAAATTTAAGCACTAGCACGCTCTAAAATGCGTTAACGCACAGATATCTGTGGGTCTGTGAGTCAACACTTGTTGAAATTCTGATTACAAGTTGAAATATGACGTTTTCGGAAGTGATAAATTTAACGTAGGTGCGCAAAAGCTACGTTTGTTGGTTTGAGGAAACCAAACGAAGAATGCGTTTGTCGACACTGGTAGGCTGCTTCAATCTGCGCTCGCAACGACCCTATTAGCTAACTTCTGTGTTAAATAACTCGGGAACAGTGCAACGTATGGAATTTTTTCGCAACAATTATTTCTCAGCACAACCTTCCCACACTGTTTCTGCCCACCCTGTATTCGTAGGGTGTGTTGATTAAAGTGGAAAGCAATTTCAGTTGATGAAAAGCAGCGTGATGGCAAGACTGGTAACTTCAAAACGAAGATCACACACGCCGACATCAGTTTTCAGGACGTCAGTTCAAGATGCCTAACTGCAGTTAGACCTTTCAGAACTACAGAGTGGCAGGCAGTTACGTGAGAAATTTTCTGATAATACACTACTGGCCATTAAAATTGCTACACCACGAAGATGACGTGCTACAGACGCGAAATTTGCCGGCCGGTGTGGCCGAGCGGTTCTAGGCTCTTCAGTCTGGAACCGCGCGACCACTACGATTGCAGGTTCGAATCCTGCTTCGGGCATGGATGTGTGTGATGTCCTTAGGTTAGTTAGGTTTAAGTAGTTCTAAGTTCTAGGGGACTGATGACCTCATAGTGCTCAGAGCCATTTGAACCATTTGAACGCGAAATTTAACTGACAGGAAGAAGCTGCTGTGATATGCAAATGATTAGCTTTTCAGAGCATGCACACAAAGTTGGCGCCGGTGGCGACACCTACAGCGTACTGACATGAGGAAAGTTTCAAACCGATTTCTCATACACAAACCGCAGTTGACCGGCGTTGCCTGGTGAAACGTTGTTGTGATACCTCGTGTAAGGAGGAGAAATGCGTACCATTACGTTTTGGACTTTGATAAAGGTAGGTTGTAGCATATCGCAATTGCGGTTTATCGTATCGCGACATTGCTGCTCACGTTGGTCGAGATCCAATGACTGTTAACAGAATACGGAATCGGTGGGTTCAGGAGGGTAATGCGGAACGCCATGCTAAATCCCAACGGCCTCGCATCACTGGCAGTCGAGATGACAGGCATCTTATCCGCATGTCTGTAACGGATCGTGCAGCCACGTCTCGATCCCTGAGTCAACAGATGTGGACGTTTGCAAGACAACAACCATCTGCACGAACAGTTCGACGACGTTTGCAGCAGCATGAACTATCAGCTCGGAGACCATGCCTGCGGTTACCCTTGACGACGAACCTGGATGCACGAATGGCAAAACGTCATTTTTTCGGATGAATCCAGGTTATGTTTACAGCATCATGATGGTCACATCCGTGTTTGGCGACATCGCGGTGAACGCACATTGGAAGCGTGTATTCGTCATCGCCATACTGGCGTATCACCCGGCGTGATGTTAAGGGGTGCCACTGATTACACGTCTCGGCCACCTCTTGTTCGCATTGACGGCACTTTGAACAGTGGACGTTACATTTCAGATGTGTTACGACCCGTGGCTCTACCCTTCATTCGATCACTGCGAAGCCCTACATTTCAGTAGGATAATGCACGTCCGCATGTTGCAGGCTCTGTACGGGCCTTTATGGATACAGAAAATGTTCGATTGCTGCCCTGGCCAGCACATTCTTCAGATCTCTCACCAATTGAATACGTCTGGTCAGTGGTGGCCGAGCAACTGGCTCGTCACAATACGCCAGTCACTACTCTTGATGAACTGTGGTATCGTGTTGAAGCTGCATGGGCAGCTGTACCTGTACACGCCATCCAAGCTCTGTTTGACTCGATGTTCAGGCGTATCAAGGCCGTTATTACGGCCAGAGGTGGTTGTTCTGGGTACTAATTTCTCAGGATCTATGCACCCAAATTGCGTGAAAAGGAAATCACATGTCAGTTCTAGTATAATATATTTGTCCAATGAATACCCGTTTATCATCTGCATTTCTTCTTGGTGTAGTAATTTTAATGGCTAGTAGTGTATGTGCTTAAGTCGCCACAGACGGTTGCTGTAGCTGCAACTCCGCAGACAGACCAGCGATGCGGGTTGCCAGCTCCTATGCAAAGTCTGGCCGGCACAAGAGTATTTATCAGCAAGTTCCACAGCTGACAACAAACACGTAGGGACGGCCAACGTCCATCAGAGGGCATCAGCCAACAGCAGAGGAATGGGGCACGACGATCGACGAACTGTTTCCTGGCGATCACGTGTGTGCAAATAGTCCCGCAAATATACTTCCGGCCGGGGGCTAGATAAGACGGCGCCTGGCCGTTTAGCGGACAGTTCTCGACTCACCTAGTGGAGAGAAGATGTTCCGGTCCAGCGGAGTGCCACCTCGACCATCCCCTCTTTTGCAACGATTATGATACGTCGCTTCCGTTATGCTACGCTGTCTACCAGCTGCTAATAGCCGACTTCGACGTGGAACAGTTGTGCGGGTGTAGAGTCGAAGGGAACTCTGCAGGAATCATTAGTTATTTACTTGATCCGCAGAAGGGATCCACATTGTTTTGTTTGATTTGGAGAGTGTATTACTGTTGGTGGTATATTGTAGTTTCCATAATAAATAAGTTGGCAAAACGAGTTGGTTCTTGGTTTGTAGATTTAAAAGTACGTTTCCTGCACGTGCATAAAATTTTTTCTCAACTTAAATTTCCACGACTTTACACGTTTGTAGTCACGATTATGTCGATGTCTGGACTTACGTACTTGTGCCAATAACTTTCTTCCGCAATGAAGAGAACAAATTGGTCCACAGGAGCTCACTGACAGACTTCACTTAAAAGCAGTGTTTAGAAACTGGTGTAAGACGTTGATGCTTCAGTGAAACGCGAACTAAAGTGAAGCAGTCATCAATACGAATATTATTTTGAACGCTACAGTGCTTTACCAGGTACGGTCCTGCTGGAGGTGATATGCCGTTCCTTCCTCCGATTTTTGTACAGAGTTACCCAGCCAGTAGTGGGAAGGCCCGCAGTTTAACGTGGTTTCTGAACCGTGGTGCATCTCGGCGTTTTCCGCATCAGTAAACATTGCCAGAGGTGAAAGAAGTGACGAGTTATATAAAAATCCTAGGAATGACGGGGGACTGATCTCGAGACCATTGCATTAGTAGTCAAAGCAAAATAAATAGCATTTATTTACATGTTTAATGTGCTAATAAAACAGTCACAAGTTGATGTCAATTTGAACATCCGAAAACGACGCTCATCCTAAGGTTGCATTAGTAGCAAGAAATATTTTCCTTCTTAGTTGCCCATGTTATTCGCTTCAGCTATTAAAAGGTATTTAAGACTTATGCCAGAAAATAAATTAACCACGAAAGGCAGTTATCTAGCGTGAAGCGATAGATCTCTGTAGAACTAACATTAGTGGCCGTAGAACACACTAGTTGAGAACAGTTTCTCGTGCAGACCTTCCGTCTTCCGTTTCCCTTCCACCCCCACCCCCCTCCCTCCGCCGCCCCACCCCATCTTTATGCGCTATGAGCCGTCTGGTTGCTCACTGCTGTAGCGTGAAAGCGAGGCAGTTCGCACGGCGAATAAGTCTGGTTTATAACCCCACTGGAGAGCAAAAGGCAACTCATAGGGAGGAAATCTGGACTACGATGTATACATATTACGTTATTTTGACGTGTACTATTCGCTGACGGCATGGTCCACACACTGGAACCACTCTCTATTCCACTAGACTGTTTGAACGAAGGTAAATTTCCAAATGATAAAAAAAGGGAGAGGCTGGTGCCGGCCGGCTGAGGCACGATCCAGTTGTGTTTGCGAAGTTTCCAGAAAGCGGCTGGTCCAGTGGGGAGACCGGAAGATGGCAGAATGGTAAACCGAGGGCCGTGGGGTCCAGTACATATGCGGAAACTATTTTTAATTTCAATTTTTGCGTTGTGTGCACTGAAAATAAAACAAAATAATTCTCTATCTATTGTAAAAAATGGCTCTGAGCACTATGGGACTCAACATCTTAGGTCATAAGTCCCCTAGAACTTAGAACTACTTAAACCTAACTAACCTAAGGACATCACACACACCCATGCCCGAGGCAAGATTCGAACCTGCGACCGTAGCTGTCCCGCGGTTCCGGACTGCAGCGCCAGAACCGCACGGCCACAGCGGCCGGCTATCTATTGTACCTATTAATAATTTCGTAAGAGGCATGAAAAGGAAATGCATAGGAAAATTTGGCATTTCAAATAAATTTCCAAGAATGGATTGTACTTTCAGCGTCCGTGAGGATTCCGCACGTAACATTTCAGGAACGGATAGTAATTAAAGCATACAGGACTTCGTGTTCCGTTAGTTTCATTTTGACGGTGGAGAAGACCGCATGAAAACAGTCCATTATATCCCACCAGCTATCATCGTTAATATTTCGCGAAATTTTGCTTTTCTCGTAGTTTTCTGACAGACTGTGCCATGAGAGAGAGCCTTTCATGAAAGTAAACCATGTTTGTTTTTCTACAGATACTTTTCAGCGGCCTTGTACATGTAAAACTGCAAGATGCCGAGAAAATTACTGCTTCCCTTGTTTTTAAGATGAGTATCAACCAAGGGCGTGTAAATAATCAACTGTAAAGTAATTTAAGTGATCACTTTAAATACGAAATTCTTGTGTACGCATTACAATCCGTTCATGGAAATTTATTTGCAATGCCAAATTTTTTTTGCCTTCCCTTTTCATTCCTTCTATGAAATTATTAATAAATACAATATATTTGGCATTATATCGGTTAATTTGCAGTGGAAGTAATGTAAAAATTGAAAATAAAAACTAATTTTCGCATACCGAGTTGACTCCATGACCGTATGATTACTGTCCTGTAATCTTTCCGCTGCGCCAACCGCTGTCTGGAACCTACACTTACATAAATGGCTCATGTCTCACCGCCCAACCTACAACAAAAAAATATTTTTTCTAAACACTTGGCCATCTGGGGCTCCCACTCCCGTCCCTTCCATTTCTGGGCAAGCCCTGTGCAAACAGTAAACCTGGACCAAATCGGTGACGACGACTAGGCGCGGTCCCCTTTCTAGTACGACTTATTGAGGATTTGATCCACTATCATATGAAATCGTGTTCACATTCAATTGCCAAGCAGAAAGTCACTTCATACAAATCTGAGTTTATTAAACGTTAAATATTTTCCATATGAAATCCTTGTATAGCCCAGATCGAAGTATTTTATCAATCACTGGTTACTAGTTTTGGCTGAGCAATTAGCCATCTTCAGATGTGAAATGTTACAGGAAGCTGCACACAAAAGGGGAAATACGGTGTAAAGCCAATTAGAAGGTTTAGCAAGAGGTAAATGAATGGAAATACATACGAAATAGTAGAATAAGTGCCGTGTCTAATCACAAAATTGAACGAAGGAACGTTGCCGTTAATATAACACGTAGTTGCGCACGAAAGTGACTGTATTACGAATGGATGAAGCATTATGTAATGAATAGCTAATAAAAGTAAATAAATCAATAAATGACAAACGTAACACAATGCAGGATTACACCAAAGAATACGATGACGAACCGCTCTTATTCGAATACGCAAGAAGGATTTTGGTTTGTGTTGGTGACGCACGAGCGACTCTCTTTGAGAGTTCGTTCTTCTTGTGTGAGAAGTAAGGAATGGACACATTTTACACATTAAGAGGATTCTGGTGCACACAAGCGGATCCTTAGAACCTCTAGGGAGGTGAAATGAGGCCTTATTAGGTTGAGTTGTTTCAATTCATTAGTGTGTAGTCTTCATTGGGAGGCATCCAAGCACCAGTTGTCGTTTCTGAAGTGTTGCTTATGGTGGATGCCACCGCACAATTGCCCTGGGTACTCTCTATCTATGTCAGTCTTGTAGGTTGATGGTGTCAACCAGTTGGAGTTGTAGGACGGTACACTTCGTCATGTTGATTTTTTTTTTGGAAAATTTTCCTGACGTATTACTCAATCTTCTCTTGATTATTTGGTTCCCCAAGGAGTGCATGAGTTTCCCTTGTCCTACCCCAGCCGGCCGGTGTGGCCGTGCGGTTAAAGGCGCTTCAGTCTGGAACCGCGTGACCGCTACGGTCGTAGGTTCGAATCCTGCCTCGGGCATGGATGTGTGTGATGTCCTTAGGTTAGTTACGTTTAATTAGTTCTAAGTTCTAGGCGACTGATGACCTCAGAAGTTAAGTCGCATAGTGCTCAGAGCCATTTGAACCATTTGTCCTACCCCAGCGCGGCATCCCTGGCGCCCACCGCAGTCACCGGTTTTGTAGTGGCTGGAGGGACTTGATAGTCGATGCACAGGTGATCCACAGATTGCACAACCATAGAGAAGCTCTGGTTGTACTGTTGAATGATGTAACTGAAGCTTCGTCTTCGTATTTAGATCATTACCGACAAAGAAAGGAATGAGAGTGTTTATCGTCTAGAAGGTGTCCTTCCTTCATTCCTTCGTATGGGATGTTAACGTACGTTAGGCTCACGAAGAACTTGGAGATGAAAATATACACTCCTGGAAATTGAAATAAGAACACCGTGAATTCATTGTCCCAGGAAGGGGAAACTTTATTGACACATTCCTGGGGTCAGATACATCACATGATCACACTGACAGAACCACAGGCACATAGACACAGGCAACAGAGCATGCACAATGTCGGCACTAGTACAGTGTATATCCACCTTTCGCAGCAATGCAGGCTGCTATTCTCCCATGGAGACGATCGTAGAGATGCTGGATGTAGTCCTGTGGAACGGCTTGCCATGCCATTTCCACCTGGCGCCTCAGTTGGACCAGCGTTCGTGCTGGACGTGCAGACCGCGTGAGACGACGCTTCATCCAGTCCCAAACATGCTCAATGGGGGACAGATTCGGAGATCTTGCTGGCCAGGGTAGTTGACTCACACCTTCTAGAGCACGTTGGGTGGCACGGGATACATGCGGACGTGCATTGTCCTGTTGGAACAGCAAGTTCCCTTGCCGGTCTAGGAATGGTAGAACGATGGGTTCGATGACGGTTTGGATGTACCGTGCACTATTCAGTGTCCCCTCGACGATCACCAGTGGTGTACGGCCAGTGTAGGAGATCGCTCCCCACACCATGATGCCGGATGTTGGCCCTGTGTGCCTCGGTCGTATGCAGTCCTGATTGTGGCGCTCACCTGCACGGAGCCAAACACGCATACGACCATCATTGGCACCAAGGCAGAAGCGACTCTCATCGCTGAAGACGACACGTCTCCATTCGTCCCTCCATTCACGCCTGTCGCGACACCACTGGACGCGGGCTGCACGATGTTGGGGCGTGAGCGGAAGACGGCCTAACGGTGTGCGGGACCGTAGCCCAGCTTCATGGAGACGGTTGCGAATGGTCCTCGCCGATACCCCAGGAGCAACAGTGTCCCTAATTTGCTGGGAAGTGGCGGTGCGGTCCCCTACGGCACTGCGTAGGATCCTACGGTCTTGGTGTGCATCCGTGCGTCGCTGCGGTCCGGTCCCAGGTCGACGGGCACGTGCACCTTCCGCCGACCACTGGCGACAACATCGATGTACTGTGGAGACCTCACGCCCCACGTGTTGAGCAATTCGGCGGTACGTCCACCCGGCCTCCCGCATGCCCACTGTACGCCCTCGCTCAAAGTCCGTCAACTGCACATACGGTTCACGTCCACGCTGTCGCGGCATGCTACCAGTGTTAAAGACTGCGATGGAGGTCCGTATGCCACGGCAAACTGGCTGACACTGACGGCGGCGGTGCACAAATGCTGCGCAGCTAGCGCCATTCGACGGCCAACACCGCGGTTCCTGATGTGTCCGCTGTGCCGTGCGTGTGATCATTGCTTGTACAGCCCTCTCGCAGTGTCCGGAGCAAGTATGGTGGGTCTGACACACCGGTGTCAATGTGTTCTTTTTTCCATTTCCAGGAGTGTAGAATAGGTAGCTACCTTTTTGTAAAGAATACTGCTGCCGTTATCGTCGGGTTGATGGTGATCTTATTGGTAGACGCCCATGCCTCCATGACGTAGATCTGGGGTTGTGCTCACTGTCGTGGAAAGCCCACGTTCAGGATCTTGTTAAAAGACTTAATGCTGCCATTTTTTCTATTCGAATGGTATCTGATGTGGGTGATTGTTCGACACGAAAATTAGTCTACTTTGCTTATTTTCATTCGCTTATGTCGTATGGTACTATATTTTGTGGTAACGCTTCCCATTGTAAAAGGATATTTTTGGCTCAGAAACGGGCGGTTCAGGCAATAAGTGATGTAAGTTCACAAACCTCTTGTGGACCCCTGGTCACGAGTTTGGTTATTTTTACATTGGCGTCTCAATGTGTATATTCCTTACTGTCATTTCTTGTTAACAATATTAGTTTATTCTTAAGAATAAGCAGCTTTCACTCAGTGAATACCCGGCAGAAATCAAACCTGCATTTGGATCGGACTTCCTTAACTCTTGTGCAGAAAGGTGTGCGGTATACTGCTGCATACATTTTCAATAAGCTATCGTTCGAATTCAAAAATCTTAGCAGTAATCCACGCGCTTTCAAATCTAAACTGAAGAGTTTCCTCATGGGTCACTCCTTCTATTCTGTCGAGGGGTTCCTTGAAAAATTAAGATGGTTCTTGCTGAACTGTTGATTTCGTCTACTTAAACTTATGGATTGACTTTTTTCGGGTTTATAAACATTGTATATTTATCTGTTTCTTTATGTTGTAAAATCACGTACTGACATATCCCATGATCTTGGAGATTTAGTCCTCAATTTGGTCCTACGGAACTTGACGTGTAAGTAAAAATAAATGAAAATAAGTTGTTGATCTATGTTCCTGCCGGACGTAATAAACACTGTGTCGTCAGTGTAAAGACTACAGACGATGCTGGGATTTGTTGGAAGGTAATTTATGTACAAATTAAGTAGCAATGGTGAAATGAGCAAACCTTATGGAATTCCCTCATCAGGGGTCTTCGTAGTAGATCGCTAACCACCCACTGACACGAAGAAGGCTCTGTGTTGAGGAAAACTGTCCAGTAATTTAATGTAGCAGTCAGGGAGGGGAGTCTGTTGACAAAGATTGACGATCAGATTATCTCTCCAGACTTTATCGGAGGCTTTTTCTGTGTCAAAAAATGCACCCACTGTCGATTGTCGTAAGTTGAAACGGTGTTGAATGTGCTCTGTGAAACGGATGAGTCGCATTTATCACGACATTTTTTATTGAAAGCCGAACTGATCCGGTCTGATGATGTCAAGCTTACTGAAATACGACGTCAGTCTCACAAGGAGGACACGCTCCAATATTTTGCCAACCCTTGGTCATAAACTAAAGGGACGATGATTCCTCAGTTATGTTAGGTACCTGCCAGGCTTTGGTATAGGCAAAACCTTCATGATCTTGCAAGCCGAGGGGAACTAAGCGCGAATGAGACAGGCGTTAACGATTCGTGCCAGCAGGACCACCGCCTTTCTTGAAGGTGTTTCATTTCCGCGTTGCGTATGTAATCGATACCAGGACCTGAATTCGTCGTCTTGCGCATCAACTTGGCCACCTCTCGCTGTGTAATAAAAGTGGTTAGTCCTGAATTGGCATTAACCAGGACAGCGTCACAAGACCTCTGATACGCCCATAGTTTGCATCGCCATTGCCGCCGGTTGCCTGGCCGACACAGATGGAAACTGTCATTTGCTTGACGTAGACATCGGCAAAGAATTTTGCTTGCCGCAGGGCATCAACAAAAGGTACACAAGGGCTGGTGATTGCTCACTGCGCTGGTTTCTGGTGTATGACATTTTCAACCAGCTACCATTCGTCCCGTGTTTGCAGCACTAACTGGGAGATTCTAGTTTCCCAAGGTTGTTGGCGCCATTCAGTAACTCGCTTCCGTAATTTACGTGACAGAAGTTTAACTTCGCGTTCATCCGCAGGATCACGGAACATTTGCCATCGTTTGTGGAAATGATTCCGGAGTACCTTGAGGTCTTGCAGTGGTTGTTGGAAGACGTGATAGTGCGGTTCTGGGAGGACAACGACGATGGCTGCGCATTTGGTGGCCCGTTGAATTTTTGCAGTGAAGACATTGACGGCAATATCTACATCGGCAGTTGTGCGCAGATTCGTGTCGGACGGATGTTATTCTCGAGATAGTTCCGAAATCGATTCCAGTCGACCTCTGCTTTGTGAATCAGTCAGACCAGGAGTACGCTTCTTTCATTGATCCCCACGACCGGTTGATGATCAGATGAGAAGTCGCTTACGGTTTGCAATCGGACGTTTGGATTAATGCCTTTTGCGATTGCTACCCCAGGTATGTTCCCGTGGTCCATGAACGATACACTTAAATTCTTCTTACATGTCAAAGAGCTCGTGACCTTTACGGTTCGTCTTCCACGAATTCCAGAGAATGTGTTTTGGGCTTAGATCGCTTGCCAGCATCACCTTGGGAAACCGGTCCAATAGAAATACCAGATCGTCTTTGATCAGCTGTGTCGCTACCTTTGTGACATTTCCCACTGTTTTGCTTACTTAAGTGGCCTCCAGAGACCGTAAAACATGCAAGGCTTCCAGGTGATGACGAATGGAATTCTTGATGCAGGCAGCCGTCCCGCCGCTGAGTCGTCCTGGTCAATCAGTGCGGGATACTTGCATGTTTCTAAGACGGAAGGTGGCTGTATCTTTCAAGTACGTCTCAGAGATAAAAGACAGGTCTATGCGGTGTCCTGATATGAACTCGTTGAGTTCCGTCTTCTTCGGTCTAAGGCCATTCGCATTCCAAATAAGGAATCTGCGGTGTCTCGTGTTCTGCCTACGCTCCATTTAAGGCAAAACGAAGACTTTAATAATTCCTTACACAAGGCTGAGAAAGGCGGTGATTTTTCGTTGGAGACACGTGAGAAGTGCCGCTATATCCGTGAGCGCCCGTGAAAAGGGTTGCAAGATGCTGTGGGAAATGAGGACGCTGGCGTCTTCCGTGGAAGGTATAGCGGTGGGTCGATTATGGAAAGCGCCGGCAAAAGTCTAATTACCACGTCGCCGGCCGTTAGTAGGTGTGCTTGGTTGTTTTTGGGTCGGCTGTGCCACTTAAGCTGGCATTGGAGGCGCTGGTTTTGGCGTTACCGGTGGTTATTAAGTGAAGAACGGCTTCGGTTGTGTCTTTTTAGGTGGTGGAGGTTTCCTCGCCCACGAATTTCGCAGCAACTCTTCGTATTTTTCACAACCGAGCCATGATGCAGGATGCTCACCCACACTATCTGCACACTTCGGCTTCGCCGTATGTGGCATCTTACCGGCCTTTGTGAGGTGATAATCGGCGCAACGAACACACAGCACCGGCAGCAGATAGCAGTTTGCTGTATATTCGAAGCACTGGCATTGTTTACGCTTTGCAGATCCTACCCTGCTCCTGTGGGTTTCGATTCTGACACTGAAGAGCCAAAGAAACTGGTGCATCTGCCTAGTACCGTGTAGGGCTCCCTCGAGCACGCAGAAATGCCACAACACGATGTGGCATGGACTAGAATAACGTCTGAACTAATGCTGGAGGGTACTGACCCCATGAATCCTGCTGTTCGTAAGTCCGTAAGAGTATACGGGGGTGGGTTAGAGATCTCTTCTGAACAGCACGGTGCAAGGAATCCCAGATATGATCAATAATGTTCATGTCTGTGGAGTTTAGTGGCCAGCGGAAGTGTTTAAACTCAGAAAAGTGTTCCTGAAACCACTGTGTAGCAATTCTGGACGTGTGGGGTGTCGCATTGTTGTGCTGGAATTGCTCAAGTCCGTTGGAATGAATGGATGCATGTGAACAGACAGGATGCTTACGTACGTGTCACCTGGCAGAGTCGCATCTAGGCGTATCAGAGTCCCATATCACTCCAACTGCGTATGCCCCACACCATTATAGAGCCTCCACCAGCTTGAACATTCCCTGCTGACATACAGTGCCCATGGATTCATGAGGTTGTCTCCACACCCGCACACGTCCATCCGCTCGATACAATTTGAAACGAGATTCGTCCGACCAGGCAACATGTTTGTAGTCATCAACAGTCCAATATCGGTGTTGACGGGCCCATACAAGGCGTAAAGCTTTGAGTCGTGCAGTCATCAAGGGTACACGAGTGGGCCTTTGGCTCCGACAGCCCATATCTATGATATTTCGTTGAATGGTTCGCACGCTGACACTTGTTGGTGGCCCAGCACTGAAATCTGCAGCAATTTTCTGAAGGTTTGCACTTCTGTTACATTGAATGATTCTCTTGTCATCGTTGGTCTTGTTCTAGCAGTATCTTTTTCCAGGCGCAGCGATGTCGGAGATTTGATGTTTTACCGGATTCCTAATATTCACGGTTCACTCGTGAACTGGTCGTACGGGAAGATCCCCAGTGCATCGCTACCTAGGAGATACTGTGTCCCGTCGCGTCAGCTATAACACTACGTTCAATGTCACTTAAATCTTGATAGCCTGCCACTGTTGCAGCAGTAACCGATCTAACAACTGCGCCAGAGACTTCTTGTCTTATAAAGGCGCTGTCGACCGCAGTGCCGTACTCTGCCTGTTTACATATCTCTGTATTTGAATATGCATGCCTATACCAGTTTCTTTGGCGCTGCATTGTATATTGTTGTTATCTTTGGACCTTGGTAAGCTCACCGCGAAAACATATCTGGACATCTGGTCCTTCGTTTTTCCATCCCTCTGTTTGTATTGGTGCACTCTCACCGAAGGAAAACCTCTTTGGTGTAACACCTGTGTGGCTTCTTCCACAGTCACTTGGACAGACAATCGTTTAATAGCAACATTTAGTTCTCTCTCTTCCATTGGCTGGTGAGTGAAGAGTGGTGTGTTGTATAGCTTGAAAAAGTCAAGCGTTTGTTTGTGGTCTTCGTAGGATTCCAGGTGGTATTTAATGCTGTCTCCCTGGAAGATGTCCTTTCGGGATCCTTTTACGTACGATTTCAATGTGTCGTTCAGTTTGACGTAGTTCTGTGTGTAGTATATTGTAACTGGTGGAATCTTCCAGGGCGGTGGAGTCTTGTCCGCTGGTTCTGGTTGTCTTTCAGCCGGATTGGATTCTGTCGTCCCCCGTTCGGAATGTGGTGGCGCTAAAGGTTTAAATCGGTTGCCAGTTTTCATTTCTGCTTTCCTCTTGCGCGGATTTTCCTCTAAATCCGAACGCCTGCGGTGTTGCTTTTTAGGCTGGACAGTGGTATATTCAGCGTCTTGCGTGGTTTGTATCTCTTGCTCGTCTCCCATTTCTGCGTCTTTCGTAGAAGACGAATTTGTATCGTTATTCGATTCTTCATCCATGCTTAGGTCTTCCAGTTGCGGCCCTGTAATAGACAACGGTTGAGCTGGTGTTTGTATTTCAGTAGCGGCGGCGATTGCGATGTGTTACATGCCTTCAGTGTTAGGCTGGAGTTGGGAAGTTCGATTGTGGGCACCGAAGACGGCCTTAATGTGGTGAATTGTATCCGTCCAGTAAGTCTGGTCCATAATCTGTGTCGTTTCCTCGCTGGGTCTCCTGCAGTTGCAACAGTCGCCGTGAACTGAGCGGGCGATGAGCCTCTGCCGGCCGGCGATCGGCCGATTCTTGAGGCAGCTGCCTCGGCCGCGCGTGCTGCGAGGTAAACATACTTTAAACAAGACGGTTTTATTATAGAAATATTAAAAGGGAGAGAGAAAAAATGGCTCTAAGCACTATGGGACTTAACCCTTTGTTTCCTGACATAAGAAAATTTTTACTTTTTAACATTTTCTTTGCAGACTTCATGCTATTGTGGCCTCAAATGACGGTAGGATTTTTTGTAAAATTTTATTTTATTTTTTGCAACTTTTTTTTCTCCTGGTACTCAGAAGTACCGTCAGACTCCATGGACAGAATCACAACATGCGCAGAAAAATGCTCCAATTTTTATAACTTGTACTTTATTCCACATAAATATGATATTTCTGATTTTTTTTTTTAAATTTCGCATAAATTTATTCTAGAGCAACTTCACAATACATAGTAACTTGGCTATACATTTTTGACAGTATATACATATCACATATTTAGTGATACCTCATGAAATTGTAGGAAACAGTTCTTTTTCTCATTGCAGCACAAATACACTTTATATGTACTACATTGTGAATGTGGTCTCGACTGAATTTTATTTTTTGCACACATTTTGCATCGTCCTCTTTTACAACTGAACACTGCAAAATGGTTTCCTCGGTTGCCAAGACGTACATCCTTCGGAACAGAAAAGTTATCCTTCCTTCTCTTTGGGAGAGTTATTTCATCTTTACCAGAGTTACTCTTTTTGAGATTTGGCACTTGCTGTTCATTCATTAGCCCTAGTGCCACAGCACGCCTGAATTCCAGCAGTGGCAGTGCCCCATGTAGATCACTGAAAATGACGTAAGCATTGACAAAAGCAATTTCTATTGCTCCCCAGAAGAGACGGTGCCACCATTTCTTTGATCGTTTGTCAAGACCATAAGTTGAACGTAATCTGTCTGCATGATCCACACCACCCATCTTTTTATTGTAATCACATACAATAACTGGACATGGTATAGTCATACTAGTTCCATCTTTCTGTTTTCTTGTCACTACGCTCTGTTCGGTGCTATGGAAGTTTGACGCAAAATACACTACTTTATTTTCCTTCCATTGAAATACTGTTAGTTCTAAAGATGACACTCTGTGATTTGATTTAGACATTTTTCTTTAGGTAAATTCCCTGGCAAGCCTTTCCTGTTTTTTCTAATTGTTCCACAGGCAAATGTATTTACGGATTTCTGTGTGAGAAAAAGTGGACAGAACAACTAGTGAGAGGTAACGCGTTGCTGCTACAATAAAGTGTTCGCACAACCTGACGGTACTAATAAGTCCGCCTTATATTTTCCACTTTATCTCATTCACTTGTAACGTAATTCTTCAAACTGTTATAAAAAAAACAAAGAAGGTAAGTACGTACAATGGAAAACTCAATGGAAGTTTCAATAAATTGCGCACAAATTCAGGCAACACCATGGAAACAAGCACATACAATCTTCTGTTTTCACAGCAGCGCGCGAAAAATAATTTCAAGCTCTGACCGCCAGAGAGGTCTATGTATTGCACAATAACAACTATGAAACAGTAGAGCAGAGTTACTGTTACGCACCGACAGGCTCTCAGATCACGAAACTGCACCACGAGAAAATAATGAGAGTCAAAACTTACTGGTACTTTTAAGTACCGTCAGGCAACAAAGGGTTAACATCTGAGGTCATCAGTCTCCCAGACTTAGAACTACTTAAACCTAAATAACCTAACGGCATCACTAACATCCATGCTAAGATTCGAACCTGTGACCGTAGCAGCAGCGCGGTTCCGAAGTGAAGCGCCTAGAACGGCTCGGCCACAGTGACCGGCAGGGAGAGAGAGCGAAGGAATATGGAGTTACTAGTGTGACATGATTTTTTGTGAACAGCTGATCTTAGTGTCTTTAGTCTGTGCTAAGAAGCTGAAAGAATAGAAGTTTAAGGCCCCTATACACGCATCAAAAGGACTGATGACCCTGTAGTTTGGTCCCTTTTTACCCCAAACCAACCAACCCACCAACACGCATCAGTTTATGGGCTGGGACCCCGATGATTTTCGTAATCATCTAAGACTGGATGAAACATTTATTTTGTAGCTACTGAACATCATAAAACCGTTTTTAACGAAAAGGAAAGCAGTCATGAAAGAGGCCGTAAGGTGCGAGGAGAGGCTTTTAGCTATATTACGGTTTCTAGCCACTCGCAGAAGTTATGAGGACCTCAAATTCAGTGCTGCTGTGTCCCCGCGATTATTATCGAAAATGATTCCTGAAACATGCAACGTAATTTATAGTTGTCTGAGTAAATACATCATGGTAAAGCAAAATAAATAAAACAAAAGATGTTCATTCCAACTCATGAATTTATTTATGTATACAGCATAAAAGCTGTCCCTGTTAGTTTAAGAAAGACTACAGAAGGTGGTGGCATACATCATACAATAAGTAAAACAACAGATATATAAGAAATGAAGAATTTAGCAACTGATAGAACAGCAAAAGAGGCCCCACGCTAGCCTTTTCATAGCAGAAGCTTTGGATATAGGCTGGACATTTTTAACACTTATAACAATGAAGCAAGTACCTTTTATGAATAAACGTCCATTGACTGTCTGTATTTCGGTTTTTAAGTTTCACTTCCGACACGTTTCGGAAATAAAGGTATAATCTGTCTGTATTTCGAATTATGGATTTCATTTCCGATATGCATCGGAAGTAAAACCTAAAAGCTGAGATACAGATGATCGACTGACTTTTATTCATAAAATAAGTATCTTTTACTCTCTCTATGTGCCTCATGAAAACATTATACAGGGTTATTACAAATGATTGAAGCGATTTCACAGCTCTACAATAACTTTATTATTTGAGATATTTTCACAATGCTTTGCACACACATACAAAAACTCAAAAAGTTTTTTTAGGCATTCACAAATGTTCGATATGTGCCCCTTTAGTGATTCGGCAGACATCAAGCCGATAATCAAGTTCCTCCCACTCTCGGCGCAGCATGTCCCCATCAATGAGTTCGAAAGCATCTTTGATGCGAGATCGCAGTTCTGGCACGTTTCTTGGTAGAGGAGGTTTAAACACTGAATCTTTCACATAACCCCACAGAAAGAAATCGCATGGGGTTAAGTCGGGAGAGCGTGGAGGCCATGACATGGACTGTTGATCATGATCTCCACCACGACCGATCCATCGGTTTTCCAATCTCCTGTTTAAGAAATGCTTCTGCTTTAGCCTTTTCCGTAAGATTTTCCAAATCGTCGGCTATGGTACGTTTAGCTCCCTGCTTGCTTTATTCGTCGACTTCCGCGGGCTACGCATGAAACTTGCCCGCACACGTTCAACCGTTTCTTCGCTCACTGCAGGCCGACCCGTTGATTTCCCCTTACAGAGGCATCCAGAAGCTTTAAACTGCGCATACCATCGCCGAATGGAGTTAGCAGTTGGTGGATCTTTGTTGAACTTCGTCCTGAAGTGTCGTTGCACTGTTATGACTGACTGATGTGAGTGCATTTCAAGCACGACATATGCTTTCTCGGCTCCTGTCGCCATTTTGTCTCACTGCGCTCTCGAGCGCTCTGGCAGCAGAAACCTGAAGTGCGGCTTCAGCCGAACAAAACTTTATGAGTTTATCTACGTATCTGTAGTGTGTCGTGACCATATGTCAGTGAATGGAGCTACAGTGAATTTACGAAATCGCTTCAATCATTTGTAATAGCCCTGTAAATTCGTTATAAAATGAAACAAATGCTTCATTTGTTGCATCTTTATTGCTGTATTCCTCAAACAAATGCAGTCTTTGAAATTTCTCCAGAAACTCTGGCTTTAAAGTTTCGTCCGCCTCTGACTCTGTCATGCATATTAAAATAGCATTTAATCTCGCCCACAGTGATAAAAGACGAACGAACTTCGTCGAGCCGTTGGCAGGACAGCGCTACACACGGCACTATTTGTTCTGTGGAGTGGGGTTGGAGGGACGAATCGGCTGTTGGCTGTTCCTACCCGACCGCCGACATCCCAGAGGGCGCGGATTTCGATAGAGGACGCTCCTGTGATGGCCGCCAACGTGCATGTGTTTTCACACCAATTTTTTGCTGTAAAGCTGATGCTGTGAACTTGCAGTCTCCCAAATCCTAGAACACCGTGCCCTCCGCCTCGATTTCTGTATCAGCATGCCATCCCCCACGCACATCCTCTACGACCTCATCCCCTTTCCCCGCCTTCTCCTTTTCCTTGAACACATCTACACCATGTATATCATCCGCCCACTCAATATCCCCCCCCCCCCCATCCCCTGGTGTCCTCCTTCCTCTCCACCCCAGCCCATTGCCGAACCTTTACTGTTGTGTCCTGCCCTCTCTACATCTCCACACGCTCCACTTCCTTTCCCAACGCAACTTCCAGTACCTACCCCTCCCAGATGATGAGCTTCGACCTGACATCTACCCCTCCTACCAACTCTAACTCCTCCTTCCTCCCCCCTACTCGTCAGGGCTCCCTGTCCCCTCCTCTTCTCTTCCCCTGAGCGTTTTTCCCCCCTCCCCTCCACCTCCCTCTCCCATACCCCTCTCCTGCGTCTCTGCGCTCCCTCCTGCCTTGTCTTCCCTATGCATTTTCCACCCTGCCCATCTCCTGCGTCTTGGTGCGCCTCCTGCCCCCACCCCCCTCTTTTCCTCTTGCTCCCGCCCGCCCCCAACCCCCCGCCCATCACCCCTTCCTCCCCTCTTTTTCCCTCCTCTCCAGCCTCTAGTCCCTCGGCAGGTCCCTACCAACGGTTTTTATCCTTCATGAGTGCTCAGTCGTTTCCAGTGGTTTTTTAAGTGTCTTGCTCTGTGTCATTTTTATCCTGTGGTCGACTTTTAACTTGTGTCTGCCTCCAGAGAATGTAAGTGCGCAACGATTTGTCAGCTGTTTTCTTTTAACTTTATGTCGACTGTTTAACTGTCCCCAAGTGCATCTCCCTGTATTAGTGTATATTTTAACTCTCATCATCTCCAT
This sequence comes from Schistocerca piceifrons, assembly GCF_021461385.2. Classification (NCBI taxonomy): domain Eukaryota; kingdom Metazoa; phylum Arthropoda; class Insecta; order Orthoptera; family Acrididae; genus Schistocerca; species Schistocerca piceifrons. The sequence goes on along the minus strand of NC_060149.1, from coordinate 415,211,090 downwards.
TTATTGTTTTTTTATGTCCCCCTTTTTATGTAAGAGTCCCCCTTCTTTATTTTGGTAAGGCCATTTGGCTAAAGACCGGTGGACTGTGTCGCTGCCAGTCCTGCCCTGCCCCATATGGGGCAGGGGAATGAAATTACAATTAAGAAAAAATAAAGTGCAATCTCCAGCGACGGACATTCACCTGAAGATGGCTGGACGATTCCTAGCCGAAATATCGTGGCAAGAAGTCAACTTGATCTGGCTGCAATCCCGAATCCTCATCGAACATTCAGTACGCCAGGAAAACTTCAAGAATCACTCTGGAGAATTGTTGCGAAATGCAGGAAGTCCTTGAAGAGGATAGACGTGCAGTTGAGGGGGGGGGGGGGGAGCAACTAGCCTTCAACATACACAGATATAACGTATTGTAAATATATAGACAAAAAGGCGCTATATTATACTATTACACAATTGCAGAACAACAGCTGGAAGCAGTTACTTCCTTATAATATCTAGGAGTATATGTAGGAAGCGATCCGAAGTGGAACGACCATATAAAATTAATCGCCAGTATGTCAGATGCCAGACAGATTCATTGGAAGTATCCACAGGTAATGTAGTTCATCAGCATAGGAAGAAGCTTATAGGACACTCGTTCGAACAATGCTTGAATGTTGCTCGTCAGTATGGGATCCATACCAGATAAAGGAAATACAGAAGGTCCACAGAAGAGTAGCAAGTTTCGCTACAAGTTCATTTAGTAAGTGCGAAAGTGTCAGGAAGATGCACAGCCGACTATTCCAGTGGCAGACGCTGCGAGAGAGGCGTCCTGCACCACAGTATACATCTAAATCTACATGGATACTCTGCAAATCACATTTAAGTGCCTGGCAGAGGGATCATCGATCCACCTTCACAATTCTCTGCTATTCCAACCTCGTACAGCGAGCGGAAAGAACGAACATCTATATCTTTCCGTACGAGCTCTGATTTCCCTTATTTTATCGTAGTGATCGTTTCTCTCCATGTAGGTCGGTGTCAGTAAAATATTTTCTCATTCTGAGGAGAAAGTTGGTGATTGGAATTTCGTGAGAAAATTCCGTCGCAACGAAAAATGCCTTTTTTTTAATAATGTCCAGCCCAAATCATGTATCATTTCTGTGACACTCTCTCCCATATTTCGCGACAATACATATCTTGCTGCCCTTCCTTGAACTTTTTCGATGTACTCCGTCAATCCTATCTGGTAAGGATCCCCCCACCACCCAGCAGTATTCTAAAAGAGGACGGACAAGCGTAGTGTAGACAGTCTCCTTAGTAGATCTGTCACATTTTCTAAGTGTCGTGCCAATAAAACGCCGTCTTCGGTTAGCCTTCCCCACAACATTTTCTATGTGTTCCTTCCAATGTAAGTTGTTCGTAATTTTTATTGATAGGTATTTAGTTGAATTTACAGCCCTTATATTTGACTGGTTTATCGTGTAACAGAAGTTTAACGGATTCCTTTTAGCTATCTTGTGGATGACTTACCACCTTTCGTTATTTAGGGTCAACTACCAGTTTTCGCACCATTCAAATATCTTTTCTAAATTGTTTTGCAATTTCTTTTGTCTGCTGATGACTTTATGAGTCGGTAAATGACAGCGTCATCTCCAAACAACCTATGACAGCTGCTCAGATTGTCTCCCAAATCGTTTATATAGATAAGGAGAAGCAAAGGGCTTATAACACAACCTTTGGGAACGCCAGAAATAACTTCTGTTTTACCTATGACTTTCCGTCAGTTACTACAATCTTTGACCTCTCTGACAGGAAATCACAAATCCAGTCACATAACTGGGATATTCCATAAGCTCGCAATTTCACTACAAGCCGCTTGTGTGGTACAGTGTCAAAAGCCTTCCGGAAATCGAGAAATACGGAATCGATCTGAAATCCCTTATCAATAGCACTCAACACTTCATGTGAACAAGAACTAGTTTTGTTTCACAAGAATGGTGTTTTCTAAACCCATGTTGACTGTGTGTCAATAGACAGTTTTCTTCGAGGTAATTCATAACGTTTGACCACAATATATGTTCCAAAAATCCTGCTGCATATCGACTTTAACGACATGGGCCTGTAATTAAGTGGGTTAATCCTACTACCTTTCTTGAATATTGGTGTGACCTGTGCAGCTTTCCAGTCTTTGGATACGGATCTTTCGTCGAGCGAACGGTTGTATATGATTGTTAAGTATGGAGCTACTACATCAGCATACTCCGAAAGGAACCTAATTGGTGTACAGTCTCGACCAGAAGACTTACTTTTATTAAGTGATTTAAGTTGCTTCACTACTCCGAGGATGTTTACTTCTACATTATTCATGTTGGCAGCTGCTCTTGACTCGAATTCTGGAATATTTACTTAGTCTTCTTTTGTGAAGGCATTTCGAAAGGCTGTGTTTAGTAACTCTGCTTTGGCAGCACTGTCTTCGATAGTATCTCCATTGCTATCACGCTGAAATGGCACTGATTGTTTCCTGTCACTAACATACTTCACATACGACCAGAATCTCTTCGGATTTTCTGCAGGTTTCTAGACAAAGTTTCGTTGTGGAAACTGTTATAAGCATCTCGTATTGAAGTCCGCGCTAAATTTCGAGCTTTTGTAAAAGATCGCCAATCTTGGGGATTTTGCATCTGTTTAAATTTGCCATATTTATTTCGTTGTTTCTGCAACAGTGTTCTAACGTGTTTTGTGCTCCAAGGAGGATCAGATCCGTCGTTTGTTAATTTATTTGGTATAAATCTCTCAATTGCTGCCGATACTATTTCTATGAATTCAAGCCACATCTGGTCTACACTTATATTATTAATTTTGAATGAATGGAGGTTGTCTCTCAGGAAGGCGTCAAGTAAATTTTTATCTGCTTTTTTGGATAGGTATATTTTTCTCTTATTTTTGGAGGATTTGGGGGCTACAATATTCCATCTCGCTACGACAACACTGTGTTCACTAATCCCTGTATCGGTTTTGATGCTCGTTATTAACTAAGGATTATTTGTTGCTAAGAGGTCAAGTGTGTTTTCACAACCGTTTACTATTCGCGTGGGCTCATGAACTAACTGCTCGAAATATTTTTCAGAGAATGTGTTTAGCACAATTTCGGATTTTATTTTATGCGTACCTCCGGAATTAATCATGTATTTTCGCCATCATATCGAGGGTAAACTAAATCACCACCAACTATAATCGTATGAGTCGGGTACGTGTTTGAAATCAGACTCAAGTTTTCTTTGAACCTTTCAGGAACTGTATCATCTTAATTGGAAGGTAGGTAAATGGATCCAATTATTATTTTATTCCGGTTGCCACTACTGTTAAATTTCCGAGAGTGTACGTTCCTGGAAGAGCCAACCAATGTATGCCTTCTTTATACGTACATGTCGCAAAAAGACCATGAAGATAAAATTAGAGAGATTCTAGCCCACATGGGTGCTTATCGGCAATCGTTCTTCCCGCTAGCCGTATGCGACTAGAACACGATAAGAGGGAAGTACAGTGCTGTATAAAGCACCCTCTGCCATACACCGCAAGGTAGCTCGTAGATTATAGATGTAATTGTGAACTTTATTGTTATATGAGATCAAGACGGAGAGATATGAATAAATTGCCAAACATGATGGCGGACTAGTTTACAGACTTTATGTTTACACTTGATAAGTCTGATATTAGACAATGGGACTGAAACTCAATACTTAGAAATAAAAGTGTGTAAAATATTAGCAAAAGATTGTTTTCTTCTGTAATAATTCCGAAATTTAATTAATAGCCCTAGAATATTATAAATTTAAAAGAAAAGGGAAGCAGCTGCATGTATATCTATACCAAGAACTGAGGTGGAAAAGCAATCCTAAGCAAAGAAAGGAAAGCTGAAAGGGGAAGGAGTATATAGAGGGTCGATACAAGGGAGATGAACTTGAATGCAGTATTGTAGAAATGGAAGAGGATGTAGATGAACATGAGATCGGAGATATGATACTGCGAGGAGAATTTGACTGAGCACTGAAAGATAGAACACTGAAAGACATTTCGTCAGAACTACTGATAGCCTTGGGCGAGCCAGACATGACAAAACTCTTCCATCTGGTGTGAAAAATGTCTGAGACAGGCGATATACTCTCAGACTCCAAGAAGAATGTTATTATTGCAATTACAAAAAAAGTAGGTGCTGTTAGGTGCGAATATTACCGAACTATCAGATTAATAAATCATGGCTGCGAAATACTAACACAAATTCTTTACAGAAGAATGGAAAAACTGCTAGAAGCCGACCACGGGACAGATCAGTTCAGATTCCGGAGAAATATAGGAACACGCGAGGCAATATTGATCCTACAACTTCTCTCAGAAGATAGGTTACAGAAAGGCAAACCTACGTTTACAGAATATGTAGACTTAGAGAAAACTATTGACAATGTTGACTGTGACACTGTCTTTGAAATTCAGAAGGTAGCAGGGATAAAATTCAATGAGGGAAAGACTATTTATAACTTGTACAGACACCAGACGGCAGTTATAAAGAGTCGACGTGCGTGAATGGGAAGCAATGGTAGGAAAGGGAGTCAGACAGGTTTCTAGCGTATCCCCGATGTTAGTCAATCTGTACACTGAGCAAACAGTGAAGGAAACCAAAGAAACATTTGATGTGGGAATTATAGTTCAGGGAGAAGGAATAAAAACTTTGAGGTTTGCCGATGACATTGTAATTTCGTCAGAGATAGCGAGGACTTGGAAGAGCATGTGAACGGAATGGGCAGTGTCTTGGAAGGAGGATATAAGATGAACATCAACAACAGCAAACAAGTGTAATGGGATGTAGTCGAATTAAATTAGGTAATGCTGAGGAAATCAGATTAGGGAACGAGTCACTTAAAGTATTGTAGATGAGTTTTACTGTTTGGGTGGCAAAACAATTGATGACAGTCAAAGTAGAAAGGACATAAAATGTCGACTGGTAGTGACACAAGAAAAAGCATTCCCGAAGAAGAGAAATTTGTTAACATCAAATATAAATTTAATTGTTAGGGAGTTTTTTCTGGAAGTATTTGTATGGAGTGTAGCCCTGTATGAAAGTGAAACATGGATGATAATCAGTTTAGACAAGAAGGGAATAGAAGCTTCTGCAGTGTGGTGCTACAGAAGAATGATGACGGTTATATGGGTAGATCACGTAACTAATGTGAAATTACCGAATAGAATTGGGGAAAAAAGGAATTTGTGGCACAACCTGATTGGAAGACGCGATCGGTTGATGGGACACATTCTGAGACGTCAAGGGATCAACAATTTATCATTGCAGGGGGTGTGAGCGGGGAGGGGAGGGCGCTGAAAATAGTAGAGTGAGACCAGGCGGTGAATACAGCAAGCAGATTCAGAAGGATGTAAGTCGCAGTAGTTATTTGGAGATAATAAGGCTTGCACAGGATAGAGTTCAAATGGTTCAAATGGCTCTGAGCACTATGGGACTTAACATCTATGGTCATCAGTCCCCTAGAATTTAGAACTACTTAAACCTAACTAACCTAAGGACATCACACCACACCCAGTCATCACGAGGCAGAGAAAATCCCTGACCCCGCCGGGAATCGAACCCGGGAACCCGGGCGTGGGAAGCGAGAACGCTACCGCACGACAGGATAGAGTATCATGGAGAATTGCATCAAACCAGTCTTCAGACTGAAGACCACATTAAACGAAATTTAACGTGCAGCCAATGCCTATATATGTATTTCCTTACATAAATCGTAAAAGTAGTAACTCCCTTAGAAATGCAGGGGCTATGGATTTAGAGAATTAGAGAGATATGGGTTGATTGAAGCTCTGAGTGAGCTTGTGAGATGTGAATAGATGGCCCAAGCAGAGTTTTAATCTATCAGTAATTTTGATAACAGCGCACTGTCCGTAGCTGAGTGTGAAATTCAGTCTGGAACATATTACAGATTTTGCGGAATTTGGGCTGTTCACCTCCAGTAGCCTCAATGTTGGTATGTCTCAACTCTGAACAAGAAACGAAAATGTTTCTGATTGTATTCGTCTACACCTGCCAGTGAGCATTTTCTTAACAGTTTGAGATGCAAACACAGCAGAAAATTAATTCCTAGGGACAAGCTGCAGGCGAGGTACAATTGAAACGTGTAACTTGGCCAAGTTAAGCGATAAGAAACACACGTTCCCTCAAGCATCGGAAGCCTACGTATCGTGCTCCCCGTGCGTGCTGCAGTGCCGCGTATGCGTGACACCTCGACTTGTACGGCGCTTATGCTGACTTATGGACACCGTCACGCTCTCCCTGTGCGGAACATATCTGCGATCTCTCATAACTGCTACAAACGGCCCAGCAACGTAGTGCGGAAACAGTCGCTGAACGATAAACACGAAAGCTGTGCAATCAGATCCAGATAGTTCGAAATTCGAAGTAACGGTCTTTCAGTTCTGCGGCAAGTTTACGAAATCTTTTGATTAATCGCTTCCGCTAAAATGATTCGTTGTTTTGTAGGTGACACACTCTCTACAAATAGAGTGAAATCCATGAAGCTCTAAATCGTATAACACATAATGTTCTGAGCTTTGATAGACTGCTATTAGACATGTCTTGACGCAGTAGTATTAAGACTAATTAAATGTTCTCGCTTTGCTGTTTATTGTCTTAATGGTGTAAACATGTCTTAGGGAAAATTAATATGATTCACAAGTACGACTTGATGAAGCGAGGTATATGCTTCGAGACGAACACAATTTTGTCCCGCGTAGAGCTTCACAGACAAACAGAGTTGTTGGCATATATATGGCAAATAAAAACTCTAGCATTACGTAAGAGCGTTTACAGTCCATATTACGTGTTTAGAACTCAGGAAATATGATTTGTATTTCTAAGAAGTCAAGTCAGACAGATATCTATATTATTATTACTTATGTATTTAGTATGGCTTAGTGACGATAAATGCAATGCTGTGTAACGTGTCATGTGTACAGTAATGTGATTGATAAGCGAACAGTAGCTTCCTCTGTTAATTGACAGATAAGTAATTTAAGGAATACTACACATATTGTTTCCCTGCCCAGATATCATATAGTTTCATAAGTGTGTACCTCCCTCATTACTCACATATAAAAGGGATTCAGTTACAGATAATGTAGATATTTTCATAGTTTTTGACCGTCACTGTTATTATTGACCGGAAAACATCTTTGATAATAAGATTCATCATATATCAAATAGACCTGGAGGATGTAGTCTGCCTTTGTAACTGTGTAAAGAGATATTCTGGGCGGTTTATATGCATCAGTTTCATTGGTGATCATATTTATCTTATTTTCTACAGTTAACATGTTTTGCCTAAAATGTGACTTGTAACAAATGTTCAAATGTGTGTGAAATCTTATGGGACTTAACTGCTAAGGTCATCAGTCCCTAAGCTTACACACTACTTAACGTAAATTATTCTAAGGACAAACACACACACCCATGCCCGAGGGAGGACTCGAACCTCCGCCGGGACCACCCGCACAGTCGATGACTGCAGCGCCTTAGACCCTGCGGCTAATCCTGCGCCGCACTTGTAACATAGGACATCACTAAACGAAAGTATGCCAAATACATCAATTGACAGTAGCGTGTCCGCAGTGTAAGTGGTAATTTTTGTGTCATAAACTTCCGAACAATGTCATTATGTAATTCTAACATTATTTACTCTAGTTTCAATGATGCGGTATACACACTTCATGATCGTACTTATTCTACCCATTCCTATTGATACACTGCAGTAACAGATATTTTTTCTTTTCTCAGGAAAAAAAAGTGTTTACCTCACCTTTCCAGAGTTTAAAGAAAGTCCACTTGGACGTAATCAGTATTCCAAATGATTTCTATTAATAGTTCTTTGCGGTAGCGTTCTCGCTTCCCACGCCCGGGTTCCCGGGTTCGATTCCCGGCGGGGTCAGGGATTTTCTCTGCCTCGTGATGACTGGGTGTTGTGTGCTGTCCTTAGGTTAGTTAGGTTTAAATACTTCTAAGTTCTAGGGGACTGATGACCATGGATGTTAAGTCCCATAGTGCTCAGAGCCATTTGAACCATTTGAATAGTTCTTTATTTGAATTTATATTTGTTATTTAGTTCTGGAAGCAAAAGTCCGAGAGCAACACTGTTTTTCTTAAAAAAATTTTAGCTTATATTTTTCTTCGTAGCGGGTACCACAGTAATGAGTTTATTAAAAGGAGGTGACATTCTCCAATTTTGCGAGAAGGCTGATGGCTGTGAACAAATAAAATTATAAGGGGCGATCAGAAAGTTTCCTTCCGAAGGCAACACTAACAACTTGCCTAAATGTCGGTGCTTATATACTCACATAAATGTCACGCTCGGTTGCATACACAGTGCAGCAACGCTCTCAAACGGAAACTTTTTCATCGTCCCTCATAAGACAACAAGAGTGGAAAATGTCACCTTCTTTTACTTATATATATATTTTGCGTCTGTGTCACAGACCCATTCTCAAGCGCTCCTTTATATGCACAGCCAAGCTGTCGAGGCTTAGCGTGGCATATTCTCCTTCGAAAATGATGAATGAACAATCATAGCTTTGCAGCCAGATACCTGTTCCGTTTCTTCATTTACTCAAAATGGGAAAGGTTAAAGATCAGACCCTGTCTCTGTGTTTCTCTGTATGTTGATCAAGTGGTTCCTATCTGTAAATTACTTGAAATATGTATCACAGCTTCCAGTACTATTAAGCGGAAGATGAATCAGTTATTTGCAACACAACCAACCACAGGCAAACGGAGTTTTCCTCAAATAACGGACTGCCTCACGCGTTTACGGGTATATACATTCGATCAACTCCAGAAGTTTGTATGGTTAGTGAATGCTGGAGTAACAGTCTTAATCGACAACTGCTTCTTAAATCAAGTCTGGGATTGTCTAGCAGCTGATTACCGCAAGAGCAGCAACAACTCTTAATGAAACAGTGAAATAAAGTAAACTTGTATGGCATCATTGGCTGGGAACAGTTCAAGAGGGATGTTCAGGCGCCTGTTGGCTAGTTCTTTCAATTAGGCGCCAATTCGGCGACTTGCGTACCCTGAAACTACTCCATTAATCCAACCGGAGAAAGGGCATCTACAGTTAAGCATGCAACCTGAACCACGTGTAATTCCTGGCGTATCTTCACATCATCTAGAAGTGGAACCTAGCCGAGTGGCAGAATGAAAAATTCCACTCTGAGTGGAATCTAATACGGCGACCTTATGGTCTCGAGACTCGCACCATACTACTAGACCAGAGAGTCTGACAAATACACACGTCTACGCCAAAGCTTTATGACTACCTGCTTAATATTGTGTTGGTCTGTCATTGGAAAATAATCCATCTACATCTATATCTACATCCATACTCCGCAAGCCACCTGACGGTGTGTGGCGGAGGGCACCTTGAGTACCTATATCGGTTCTCCCTTCTATTCCAGTCTCGTATTGTTCGTGGAAAGATGGATTGTCGGTATGCTTCTGTGTGGGCTCTAATCTCTCTGATTTTATCCTCATGGTCTCTTCGAGAGATATACGTAGGAGGGAGCAATATACTGCATGACTCCTCGGTGAAGGTATGTTATCAAAACTTCAACAAAAGCCCGTACCGAGCTACTGAGCGTCTCTCCTGCAGTCTTCCACTGGAGTTTATCTATCATCTCCGTAACGCTTTCGCGATTACTAAATGATCCTGTAACGAAGCGCTCTGCTCTCCGTTGGATCTTTTCTATCTCTTCTATCAATCCTATCTGGTAGGGGTCCCACACTGCTCAGCAGTATTCAAGCAGTGGGTGAACAAGCGTACTGTAACCTACTTCCTTTGTTTTCGGATTGCATTTCCTTAGGATTCTTCCAATGAATCACAGTCTGGCATCTGCTTTACCGACGATCAACTTTATATGATCATTCCATTTTAAATCACTCCTAATGCGTACTCCCAGATAATTTATGGAATTAACTGCTTCCAGGTGCTGACCTGCTATATTGTAGCTAAATGATAAGGGATCTTTCTTTCTATGTATTCGCAGCACATTACACTTGTCTACATTGAGATTCAATTACCATTCCCTGCACCATGCGTCAATTCGCTGCAGATCCTCCTGCATTTCAGTACAATTTTCTATTGTTACAATCTCTTGATACACCACAGCATCATCCGCAAAAAGCCTCAGTGAACTTTCGATGTCATCCACAAGGTCATTTATGTATATTGTGAATAGCAACGGTCCTACGATACTCCCCTGCGGCACACCTGAAATCACTCTTACTTCGGAAGACTTCTCTCCATTGAGAATGACATGCTGCGTTCTGTTATCTAGGAACTCTTCAATCCAATCACACAATTGGTCTGATAGCCCATATGCTCTTACTTTGTTCATCAAACGACTGTGGTGCACTGTATCGAACGCCTTGCGGAAGTCAAGAAACACGGCAGCTACCTGTGAACCCGTGTCTATGACCCTCTGAGTCTCGTGGACGAGCTGGGTTTCACACGACCGTCTTTTTCGAAACCCATGCTGATTCCTACAGAGTAGATTTCTAGTCTCCAGAAAAGTCATTAACCTCGAACATAATACGTGTTCCAAAATTCTACAACTGATCGACGTTAGAGATATAGGTCTATAGTTCTGCACATCCGTTCGACGTCCCTTCTTGAAAACGGGGATGACCTGTGCCCTTTTCCAATCCTTTGGAACGCTACGCTCTTCTAGAGACCTACGGTACACCGCTGCAAGAAGGGGGGGGGGGGGGGGGGGGCAAATTCCTTCTCGTGCTCTGTGTAAAATCGAACTGGTATCCCATCAGGTCCAGCGGCCTTTCCTCTTTTGAGCAATTTTAATTGTTTCTCTATCCCTCTGTCGTCTGTTTCGATATCTAACATTTTGTCATCTGTGCGACAATCTAGAGAAGGAAATACAGTGCAGTCTTCCTCTGTGAAACAGCTTTGGAAAAAGACATTTAGTATTTCGGCCTTTAGTCTGTCATCCTCTGTTTCAGTACCATTTTGGTCGCAGAGTGTCTGGACATTTTGTTTTGATCCACCTACCGCTTTGACATAAGACCAAAATTTCTTAGGATTTTCTGCCAAGTCAGTACATAGAACTTTACTTTCGAATTCATTGAACGCCTCTCGCATAGCCCTCCTCACACTACATTTCACTTCACGTAATTTTTATTTGTCTGCAAGGTTTTGGCTATGTTTATGTTTGCTGTGAAGTTCTCTTTCCTTCCGCAGCAGTTTTATAACTCAGTTGTTGTACCACGGTGGCTCTTTCCCATCTCTTACGATCTTGCTCGGCACATACTCATCTAACGCATATTGTACGATGGTTTTGAACTTTGTCCACTGATCCTCAACACTATCTGTACTTGAGACAAGACTTTTGTGCTGAGCCGTCAGGTATTCTGAAATCTGCTTTTTGTCACGTTTGCTAAACAGAAAAATCTTCCTACCTTTTTTAATATTTCTATTTACGGCTGAAATCATCGACGCAGTAACCGCTTTATGATCACTGATTCCCTGTTTTGCGTTAACGGTTTCAAATAGTTCGGGTCTGTTTGTCACCAGAAGGTCTAATATGTTATCGCCACGAGTCGGTTCTCTGTTTAACTGCTCAAGGTAGTTTTCAGATAAAGCACTTAAAAAAATTTCACTGGATTCTTTGTCCCTGCCACCCGCTACGAACGTTTGAGTCTCCCAGTCTATATCCGGCAAATTAAAATCTCCACCCAGAATTATAACATAGTGGGGAAATCTACTCGAAATATTTTCCAAATTATCCTTCAGGTTCTCAGCCACAACAGCTGCTGAGCCAGGGGGCCTGTAGAGACATCCAATTACCATGTCTGAGCCTGCTTTAACCGTGAGCTTCACCCAAATTATTTCACCTTTCAGATCTCCGTCAATTTCCTTCGATACTATTGCACTTCTTATCGCTATAAACACGCCTCCCCTTTCACTGTCCAGCCTGTCTCTGCGGTATACATTCCAATGTGATTTTAGAATGTCATTGCTGTTTACATATGGTTTCAGCCAACTTTCTGTCCCTAGTACTATGTGGGCATTGTGACCGCGATTCTGCATGGCATAGGTTTGACAGGTCCTTGGTATGTTTCCAGAGGAAAGTGACACCAGAAGTCTACTACGCACAGGTCACGCAATTCCTGTAAACTTCAGGCCGGTGGTTTGTGTGCTGTGCGAGAAGCTGGCGCTCGTTAGCGTGCGTACCTGGTATATTCCACTGGGTTTGAAGCAGGTGAATTTTGTGCTGACCAAAGCATCAACGTGTGTTCGCTATCATGATCCTCAAGCTACTGTTGCACGATTCTGGTTTCGTGAGACGGCCAATTATCCTACTGGATGATGCACCGCCGTCACATTCGGTAGCACGACGTTTAAAAACGGCATCCGGCTATTCAGATTTAGGTTTCCCAGGATTTTTCTCATTTACTCCAGAAAATTGCTGGACATTTCCGATTTCCTTCTCCATCCCTGACATATTTCGAACTTTTGCATCCTCTCTAATCATCTAGATGTCGACAGGATGCTAAACCCTAATCTTCCTTTCTTTTGTTTGCCATCGTCGTCGGGGAAGACATCAAACATGAAGGGATACAGGTGGTCCGCAATAACGTTCGCGTAGTCCACAGCTGTCATGGTGCCTTCGATTACTACTAAAAGTCCCATGGAAGCCCAAGTGAATGTTCCTCATAGCATAATACTTCCTTCACCAGTCTGCGTCCGTGATTTGATGCATGTTTCAGGTAGCCGCTCGCCCAGATTACTGTGTATCCAGAAACGACCATCGATCTGACGTAACAAGAAACGTGATTCATCCTGCCTAGTGACACACTTCCATTAACCCACGATCCAGTCTCAGTGATCCTGTGTTTGCTGCAGTCGTAATTGACAATGTCTCTGGGTCATCGTAGGAACAAGCGGGGCGAGCGTCACGTGCGCTGAACAGTGAGCTTCGATAAATTTGTGCCAGCACTAGCACTGTACTCCTCCGTCAGACCTGCCACAGATAACCGGTAATTCTGCTTTAACAGCGCTTAGGAACTCCACGTTCTGTGATGAGGCGCGACCTCCACCTTGTTGCCTATTCGCAGTTTTACCGTCCTTCAATGCCTTTCGTAGGTACGGCAGTAGCACACGAACAACCGACCAGGCAGGCCATTTCAGAGATGCTCGTTCCCAGGCGCGGTGCCATAACAATCTTTCCTTTGTCAGAGTCATTTATGTCAGTGGATTGCTCCATTTGCGGCCCGTATCGTCTTTTTTTTGTCATTTCCATTCCCCACGAAGGATGAAACCGCCCTTCAGTGAAAGGTTTTACAGACCCGATACAAGTTTCTAAATATACGAGGGCCGTTCAATAATAATTTAGTACATTTTTTTGCTGAGACCTGATGGGTTTTATTCAGGATTCCAATATACTATAATATTCCCCACTCTTTTGCTACAAAACTCTATTGCTCAACGTAATATCTGTTCAGTGCGACGTCCCTAAGCCACCTTAGTGGAATGTCCTGTATGCCCGCAAGGTACCACTCTACTGGTCGACGTCGAAGCTAACGTCTTGCTGCATCAGTAACCTCCCCATCATCCACGTACTGGTTCCCTTCATTGGGCCAAACAGATGGAAGTCATGAAGTGATAGCTCCTTTCGGATGCGTAGACTTGTGTGAGGTGAGGCCTTGTGTTTTTGTGGAGGGAGAGAAGTTCTATTGCATTTTTTTTAGCAAGGAACACAGTGAAGTAGTTTCTTCAGTTTCCAGAGGGTAACACAGTACACTTTAGAGATGATCGTTGCACCGTGGAGGAGAACATCAAACAGAATAACTCATTCAGAGTCCCAGAAGAAGGGGTTGATGAGGATTTTCTAAGTGGTGGGCAGTGTTAGAAGGTTATAGACTCCTGCTATGCGTATCAGTTAAGTTAGTCGGTTTCGGACTTTGTGTTGGACAGTAAGGAAGGTGTCTGTTCCATGTAAGTTTTCTGTCGAGGGTTTGTCCTAAATACTCTACTGTGTTAAAGCGGATTATCTATTCGTTTCTACGTACACTGGTGTGTAAAACTTACGGACGAAAGTAGCTTCCGCATGATGTGTCACTGCCATGTAACTTATCTCGATGATAGTTGGTATATACGTAGATAGAACTGCTACAGTATACTACAGAAGGTAACTGAAAGAAATACGAAATGAGACGAACAGAATTGACACTTTTATTCAAAGACAATAATTACTCGGAAGTCACCGCGATTTGCGATGGTCTCCTAGACATTACAAAATGGGAGCACACGGTTCTTAATAAGATGTGTGTTCACCACGGACGGCAATGCATGCTCTGCAACGTGCTCCCTGCTGGCCACAGGGTTGGTAAGGAGTTCTTGTGGTAGGGCGTTCCATTTCTTCACCAGCGAGGTTGGAGGTTGACAAGTGCTGGATGTTTGTTGGTGAGTGTGGACGTGGACATATTGCATGCAGTACGTCTCCCCAATGCATCCCACACGTGCTCGGTGGGATTTAATTCGGGGGAACGGGCAGGCCAGTCCGTTCGCTGAAAACCCTCTCGTTCGCAGATCTCCTCTACCTGCGCTGTTCAATGTGGTTGCGCATTACCGTCCATAAAAATGAGGTCAGGGATAATGCGCCCCTGAAAAGACCCACATGGATAAGGAGTAGAGTGTTAGTATGCCAATGCAATATTATGCCTCACAAATGTTGTCACCGATATGCAGGTGTCAACTGAAAACAAGGTGCTCCTCGTCGGGCAGACAGATCATACCCATGCAGTCGTCAGGCCACTGTGGAGCGCCAGATTGCGTGCCTTGTAGTCCTAATAAACATGGCTGCAGTTGCAACCGCTGTTTGACTTTGGGTCCCTTCTTGCCAGCTGCACAATGTAGCAGTAATATGCTGCTGTAGTCGACTGTGGTCGACCGCCTCCTCTACACGGGCAGCAGTGCCTGTGGTTCGGAGCGCTCCCCATGCACGTGAAACAATGCTGTGAGTAATACCAAACTCTTGGTCTACACTCGTCACGCTTTGTCCTTCTTCCAGTTTCCCGATGATTTTTCCCCCTGTGAAGCAATCGAAATGACTCCAGGTCATGACGTAATTTTTTTATTTTATTTTTATTTATTCTTCATAATTACAGCCCATTATCTAAAAAGCTAAAAAAGGCCATACAAGTCATATTTCCTTGGATAGTTATAAGTTATGTATTAATTATTTATTTCGCATACTTAATTAAAAAAGAGAGATATTTTAAAAAACTGCAACTACTTCTATTGCTAAAAAACTACATAAAACCCTTAACCAATTACCCAGTTACTAATCTAATACAAACACTACAGAATTTGTTCTTTGTTTGTTCATTTATTTTCGTGCATTTGCTTGTAGATGGTTGTTTCCGCTACTGGATCCGCCAGTCAACAGCCACAGTCTGCTGGATTCCTTGGGCATCGGGCAGCACGTCGGCAGCATTTTGACTGTAGTGAGCTATTGCACCCATTATTGTTACTTCTTAAAATCCACACTTCCGTGATCACTTGCACCAACGCAATATAGGTTCTTGGGGCAGTATTTCACTCGGTGGTCGCCGACCTCAGTCATCTTCTCTCCACCTGCAGAGTATGTTGTCTAGCCTCCACGGCAGCATGATGACTTATGACTGAATGCCTCCTGAAGTCTTTCTTGGCCTTCCTGGATACTGCGGCTGCAGTATCGTCCAAGGTGCACCAGGTCCACTCGCTCCATAGTGCTGCTTTGGGACGCCATTTCCTTAATACCTGACGTCCATTACCCGCTACATCTTCATAGAGCGTGCAGTCCCACAATGTGTGTTCTAGTGCGCCCACACTGCCGCAGGCACAGCTATCATTCAGCTGTCTTCTGATTTTGTACAGATACGAGGCACGAGGGCCATGGCCAGTCAGTTAATGTATCAGTCCACTGGATGAGATAAGAAATCTCATTTTTAATCTCTTCCTGATGTCAGGGAGAAATCCGTATGTTCTCCTGCCAGTGCCTGAAGTGTCCCATTCATTTAGCCACAGTTGTAATATGCAATTTTTTATTGCTTTGTTTTAACTAGCCTCAGTTCCAAACACCCTTCGTAATTCCATTTGATTGTCTTTCTTTAACCAGTAAAGGGCTCCCCTTTCCCTAATTTCCAAGTCCACTAGGCATAATCCTAGAATTACTAAGAAAGCATCATTCGGGGCAGTTCGGTAGGCGCCCGTTAATCTTAGTAGCACGCCTCGTTGAGGCTGGCTTCGCTAGCTGCAGTCTATGAGCCCTGACGCTCGCACCATTTCCTACGACTGATGCCAATGTAGATAAGTGGTTACTCAGATTATCTTCAAAAGAAGCCGAAATTGCCTATCTGTAATGGTTATAATTTTATTCATTGCGCTGAAACCTTTCCTGCCTGCTTCCTCTACATGATGTGCAACCTTACGACGTTCATCCAGAAATACCCCTAGATATCTCGTTAGTGCGCTTCTCCTAATCGTTACATCATTTTATTTTATTTTAGGGTTTCATATTAGGTTCTCTTTTAACGGGAGGTATGTTGTTTTCTGAGGTGCTAGAACCAGTTTAACACTTTGACACCAACCCTTAAGTTCGTGGAGGTCCGCATTACATTTGTCTTCTATAATTCTTCTAGAGCAACCACTTACAACGGACAGCACGTCATCTGCAAATGCCACCAGACCGCTTATGTTACCGCTCTCATGTGGCTTCTGTAGTATGGATTACAGCACTACATCTCAAAACTCCAGATCACACACTGATCCCTGTGGATAGGCTGTAGTATTTCTGGCCTTACAGCCATCATATTTAGGTACAAGAAGCTCTTCTTAGAGCAGTTGAGAAGACAGCAGTGGCAAGATGATTTAATGTGTGTGAGGTACCGATGACAGATGGTCTGTTGGGTATGTGTATTGTGAGAAAGACCGCCTAAATTGTGGTCCTTCTTCGCGATTGGCTGCTGCATTCAGAAGTTGCGCGCCAAAATGTTAATCTTCTGTCATTAATATTAGACAAACTACAAAACGTATTTGCTAGCATTTCAAATTAAAGCATCTCTCAGTAGCGTACTATCATTCCATCATTTTACAAGTATCAAAAACCATAAGAATAATAAACGGATTTACGACCCACCTGCTGTTTTCTGCGAAGGGGATAACAACTATAGAGGACTGCAGGTAGAACATTCATTAGAACTTATGCATTCCACTCATGGCGGTGGAAGCAAATGGGCACGTCGCGTGTACTGCAATCTTAATACAAATGAGATCAGTGATACGTCATCTGTGGTAACACAGAGGAGGTATGAGGAAGAGAAAAGAAACATTGTTGAGGTATATCATACGTACGTATATATCTCCCTCCCTCCGTTCCTCCGTCCCTCCCTATCTCTCTCTCTCTCTCTCTCTCTCTCTCTCTCTCTCTAACTCTCTCTTTTCGTAAGGCTTTTGTTATTGTCTTCGTTATTTTCTTACCTGGGCATATTAAAGAGGCATGTCTTCTGAGACAATAATCTCTCAGGCAATTATACAGCGCTTCAGGACACTCCAAACCCGTAAGGCGACCAAAGGTTATCGAAAGCGCCAGCAAAATAAATCACCATCGCTAGAGCGTACTTCGAATGAGTATCTGTCGCTAGTGAAATAGCCTTATTAATTGCGCCTTCAGTTGACTTGCCTCTCCTAAACCCGTACTGGTGAAGACGTATCCCGTGTAGCAATCTGTGATCTTGTAATCTTTTGCATAATAGCTTTTGAAATGGCTTGCCGAGAACGTTCAAAAGACAAATTGGTCTGTAGGGTTTGGGTATCATTGGATCCTTGTCTTCCCTTTACTATTTATTACCACTTCGGCATTCTTCCACGGTTCCGGTACCCTTCCTTGCAAGGCACACTCATTGTACAAATTGCACAAGTAACTATCTACACTCCTGGAAATTGAAATAAGAACACCGTGAATTCATTGTCCCAGGAAGGGGAAACTTTATTGACACATTCCTGCGGTCAGATACATCACATGATCACACTGACAGAACCACAGGCACATAGACACAGGCAACAGAGCATGCACAATGTCGGCACTAGTACAGTGTATATCCACCTTTCGCAGCAATGCAGGCTGCTATTCTCCCATGGAGACGATCGTAGAGATGCTGGATGTAGTCCTGTGGAACGGCTTGCCATGCCATTTCCACCTGGCGCCTCAGTTGGACCAGCGTTCGTGCTGGAAGTGCAGACCGCGTGAGACGACGCTTCAGCCAGTCCCAAACATGCTCAATGGGGGACAGATTCGGAGATCTTGCTGGCCAGGGTAGTTGACTCACACCTTCTAGAGCACGTTGGGTGGCACGGGATACATGCGGACGTGCATTGTCCTGTTGGAACAGCAAGTTCCCTTGCCGGTCTAGGAATGGTAGAACGATGGGTTCGATGACGGTTTGGATGTACCGTGCACTATTCAGTGTCCCCTCGACGATCACCAGTGGTGTACGGCCAGTGTAGGAGATCGCTCCCCACACCATGATGCCGGGTGTTGGCCCTGTGTGCCTCGGTCGTATGCAGTCCTGATTGTGGCGCTCACCTGCACGGCGCCAAACACGCATACGACCATCATTGGCACCAAGGCAGAAGCGACTCTCATCGCTGAAGACGACACGTCTCCATTCGTCCCTCCATTCACGCCTGTCGCGACACCACTGGAGGCGGGCTGCACGATGTTGGGGCGTGAGCGGAAGACGGCCTAACGGTGTGCGGGACCGTAGCCTAGCTTCATGGAGACGGTTGCGAATGGTCCTCGCCGATACCCCAGGAGCAACAGGGTCCCTAATTTGCTGGGAAGTGGCGGTGCGGTCCCCTACGGCACTGCGTAGGATCCTACGGTCTTGGCGTGCATCCGTGCGTCGCTGCGGTCCGGTCCCAGGTCGACGGGCACGTGCACCTTCCGCCGACCACTGGCGACAACATCGATGTACTGTGGAGACCTCACGCCCCACGTGTTGAGCAATTCGGCGGTACGTCCACCCGGCCTCCCGCATGCCCACTATACGCCCTCGCTCGAAGTCCGTCAACTGCACATACGGTTCACGTCTACGCTGTCGCGGCATGCTACCAGTGTTAAAGACTGCGATGGAGCTCCGTATGCCACGGCAAACTGGCTGACACTGACGGCGGCGGTGCACAAATGCTGCGCAGCTAGCGCCATTCGACGGCCAACACCGCGGTTCCTGGTGTGTCCGCTGTGCCGTGCTTGTGATCATTGCTTGTACAGCCCTCTCGCAGTGTCCGGAACAAGTATGGTGGGTCTGACACACCGGTGTCAATGTGTTCTTTTTTCCATTTCCAGGAGTGTAACTGGTCACATAAGGCTTGTACTACTTCGGCAGCGATTCCGTCCGGTCCTGGAGATTTTTAACTTTTCAGTCTTAAAATTATATGCCTAATTTCTTCTTGTGCGAAGTTTATTGTTCCTATATTTTTCGCATAACATATCCTATAACCTACGCTGATCAACTGTCTCGGCTTCTTCTCCATCGTCAGGAAGTAGTGTTTCCATTAGCAGGGCGGCTGACTGTTCCCAACTTTCTGTTACCGTTCCATCATTCCTTCTGCGCATGGATAAGATTGTTTGTGATCGTATTTTCTCGCTGACTATTTTATATGGTACACCCCAGGCATCGCTTCCTAAGTTAGCGGGCATGAATTGCTTCCGTCGCTCCATTTTTTTCCACACCTCTTCGTCAAAACGTTACTCAAATTACATGTATCTATGCAAGCTTCGGACTCTTTCATCTTGGGTCATGCTGCTCTGGTATAGCTTCCTGGCTCTTCTTGGTTCAAATGGCTCTGAGCACTATGGGACTCAACTTCTGAGGTCATTAGTCCCCTAGAACTTAGAACTAGTTAAACCTAACTAACGTAAGGACATCACAAACATCCATGCCCGAGGCAGGATTCGAACCTGCGACCGTAGCAGTCTTGAGGTTCCAGATTGCAGCGCCTTTAACCGCACGGCCACTTCGGCCAGCCCTGGCTGTTCTTGTTTCACATCTTAATTTCTGCACTGCCTCGGTCCAGATGCAAGGTACTCCTTTAGAATGAGCTCTGCTGATAGGTATCGGTGCCTCCAGTGGCCTATGTATTGCCACTGTCAGTTCTTGCGCTTTAACATCTAAATTTTCACCCAGCGATGGACTTCCCGGACGCTGAAACACTGTTCTTAGTTCTTCCCAGTTAGCGTTCCTGATCTTATATTTCATGTTGTAATGAACATACCACCACAGTAGAACTTAACTGCTCGCTGATTGACACACACTGCCTTTCCCCGTGCCTTCAATGCTTCGTGTTTCGGGGCCAGCCCTATTTAGCGCTATGGTCACGCTTACCTCACGCCATGTGACGTCCAACTTTCTGCGTACGACTAGAAGCCCTCTTATGCTACATTATCTTTCTTGCCCGTAAGTTTTACACAGCAGTGTACTTTCCTTACCGCAGGACGTCAACGTCATGAGGCGTGATATGCAGAGGTCGTTAAGCCTTGACTCATCAGTATGTGTGTGTATATCTGCGTTTTAGAGAGATCAAGAGGCAAGTATCTGTCGCTCCCGTACCTAGGTTATTTTTATTGACTAAAAAGACGGAGGATATGAATGGCTGTTATTAAAACTAAAACTAAACGCCTAATTCTGACGGGATTTAATAAATGATGCAGCTGCACAGCAGGCTACTCTCTAACTAACAACGAAAAGGAAGAATTTGCGACAGAGGCATTACAGTCATATTAAAAGCGCAACGCGAGTGGCGGACAATTAGTCGGTTCACAGCAAAGGTAATGAGGCAGCCAGACATCAATATATTCACAAAATGTGACATTCGCCACAAATTTAAGCTCTTGTTAGCGTTTTATAAGTGGCAATTGGATCATCGCTGCAAACACATTAATAGTTAATCATGCAGTTGTCTCATTTCGGAGAACTGATGCAATTTTTCCGTGGCCACACAATTATGAGACTCAGTCAAAGCGGAATTGTGAGTAGCGTGGGGCTACTGCGTAGAGTAATCTCGAAACGTATGTATTACAGGATAGGAAGGCGTAATATTAAGAGCGGCGATCAATGTCATCGTTTTGTTATCATATACAATACGTTGAGTAAGAGCGTCATCAGCATTACACACAGATGTTAAAAAAAATGGTTCAAATGGCTCTGAGCACTATGGGACTCAACTGCTGAGGTCATTAGTCCCCTAGAACTTAGAACTAGTTAAACCTAACTAACCTAAGGACATTACAAACATCCATGCCCGAGGCAGGATTCGAACCTGCGACCGTAGCGGTCTTGCGGTTCCAGACTGCAGCGCCTTTAACCGCACGGCCACTTCGGCCGGCTACAGATGTTAAAAGATATCGCCTTAGTTCTTTCACACCCCGACAGAGAGAGCAATAAAATTGTTCCTCCTATAAAGCAGTTGTTTAATTTGAATTCTTGACAGAGATACACAAGAAGAGACATGAGTGCCACGCTTGTCAAAGGCATCCACGTTTTTAACCGATTTATAGCGTGTTACCCATTTTTGTACAAATGAGTTTGATTTCCCCATATATTTAGACGTCGCAGCACGACTCATTTTCGGACCCTTGGGGTAGCTACAGATAAAAACAGCCTTAAAACGCGAAGCATAAGCTACAATCATATCTGTTCTTGCGCGTCTCAGTAAAAATATCAAAGTAAACTAATGTTGATGGACATGGGATGAAGGACAAAGTTCTTTCACAGCCGAATAGAGAGAACCTAAGGCGACATCTTTTAGCATCTGTGTGTAACACCGACCACGCACTTACTTAACAAGCTGTAAATCTGTAGTTTCTGAACCTTTCTTTAGTGTAGCATCTGCTGCTGCACTTTTCATTCAGTGGTGAAAGAGCTGAGTATGGTGTAGCCATTCGTTCTAACGTCGTAAATTACAAGGGCAAGCAAATGAATTTTGGCACCAAGAGCGCTAAAGGGACAAAAAGGAAAAATCTCTGAATGACAGGGCCACACATTTCTTAAACTTTTTCGTAACTTATAATATTAAAATAATCTATAAGTAGAGTAAATTTATAGTAACCAAAGGCTGTCGAATGTAGTCGATGATGCACCATTAGATCATTGCGAGATCTTGATCAATGATATAGCCCAGATGACGTGCGAGTTTAATTACACGTCTCCGTAGCAGTAGGCTCCATGTTTTTGTAAAGAGTTTAAAGTTAAACAGCACAGTTATCGCTGAGGTATTAATGGAGCAGATTCTGCGTGACAGCCTAGCTGCTTCCCTTTGTCCCTATCGTGAGCTACTTGTAAACTTTGTGTGATTGCTTAGCATTGTAACTCAGAGGTACTGTTGTCGTCGTAATAAATGCGTTAACGACAGTTTGAGAACTTGCACCTGTCGAGATCCACGCTGTATTAGAACCACATTTATGAAAATCTGACCGACAGACATAATCATTAGCACGTACAAAGGACTACATTGCTGGCTGCAGGAACTGTGGATATCAAAGCATTCCTATCTCGGCGTCGCGTGAGGCGTTCCCAAGCGCAGATACTGTAATAAGATCTTTCGGTAAGCTATTTCGATTCCTGAGAAGTTAAACTGTAAATGGAATACCAAGGGAACTACGTTCATCATTATGAAGTGAAGACAAGATAACAGTGATTAATTACAAATTTTTCTCTTTTATAAATGGCTGTCGGCCATTAAGAGCTCCAACCAATATAAAATATGAGTTTTCATTACTTCACGATGTTCTTACGAAGACGGTTATATATGACGCTGAGAACATATAAAAAGCAAAGCTCTGCCATTGTGGCCACAGTCGGGCCAGTCGGGATCTAGCGACCGCCATGTCTCCCTCAGGTCATCTGGATAGTGTGTGGGGGGGTGGGATCAGCATACCGCTCTGCCAGCCGCTGTCGTCTTTGCAGACACTGGAGTCGCTACTTTCATTTAGGTAGGTTGTCAGTATCATGAGAGTGAGTGGACCCCACCCCATTTCTCCTAGCAAGGAAAAATCCTCAGCAGTAAGCCGCTGCGGTATCGTAAACTGACGTACCGTCGGCAGAGCGGTGTGCTGACCACATGCCCCTCTATATCGGCATCCAGTGACACCTGTGGGCTGAGGATGACGTGGCGGCCGGTCGGTAACGTTAGACCCTCATGACCTGTTAGGGCGGAAAAAAAAGTTCAGATGTGTGTGAAATCTTATGGGACTTGACTGTTAAGGTCATCAGTCCCTAAGCTTACACACTACTGAACCTAAATTATCCTAAGGACAAACATACACACCCATGCCAGAGGGAGGACTCGAACCTCCGCCGGGACCAGCCGCACAGTCCATGAGAGCAGCGCCTCAGACCGCTCGGCTAATTCCGCGCGGCTGTTAGGGCGGAGTTTAGTTTTTTTGTTACTGGGAATGGAACTCTGGTCGTCCTCACGGCAGTCAGCTACGCTGACCACTAGCCCACGTAGGCGAACTGGAAATATCATCTATAGGCAAATTAAAATATAAAGAAAGATTATATTTTCCTCGTCCGAACTGCTCCATTAAAGTAACAATAAACTTTACCACTTTCAGAATCCTAAATCTAGTCACTTGCACGAATTTTCAGCACTATAAGATACGGCACTAACTTGAGGGAGTATCGTCTTCTGATCGAGCTGTTATGTTTCTATATGTGCGTGATACAGCGGTAAACGACGTACATTGTAAACGCAAACTCATGTGTTCCTTAATTTTTTTTTAACCTCATTTCGTTTGCGTGAAATAAGCTTTTGTCTGATGGAAGCGCAACAGGGTTTGATATGTCAGTAATAACGAGTAACAATGAGAAAACCTACATAATGTGATTATTGGAAAATACATTTGATAGGTAATACAGTATGCTATAAAACCAAGTAATAATAACAAAAATGTGTCGTGAGAAGGTAGGAAAGGGGCTGAAGTTACCCGACAGTTTCCGAAGGCAGCGTAGAATTCATAGCTCGAACCACATCTCACTAGTTCAACGTAGGATACTCGCGAGGAACCCCTTGCGTTCAAGGTCACAAGTTCCATCTTAAGTATGGTTCATTTGGAAGTGTTGAGTTAACAGTTATAACAGGAAAAATATTAAATGCTAATGACTCACCATATGCATCAGGAAGGCGACAGAAAATGAACGTCCGTGAGGTGCAGGGATCAACCTTCAATGGCATGTATGTACTACACCTCACAAAATAGATATAATCGACATTCAAGAAATGTTCAAAACAAATCAGTAACTTGCACCATTCATACCGAATGTAAAATGGCGCGCCACAGTAATCACAAATGTTTGCACCATCAAGATCGAAGGCGAACTCCTTAGGAGTTACAGACCGTGCAAGCCATTTAGCTAGGGATCCACTCATAAAGAACGCATATATTGATATTGGTGTAATGGGATGATGTGAACTGTTGGAATGTAATGGCATACAATCGAATGCGCAACAGTCTGTTGTGCAGCTTATCGCGAAATTGGCTATCCCTTAAGGAGTAGCTGCTGATAGTGGGATAATATTTCTTACAGGCACGTAAAAAATTGACTTCCAGAGGCTGAACTTGTCCAGTGGTTCCAGGTGGTATGAACTGCAATGTCACACACTCTTCAGGAGGGATAGTTTAATCTAAACGAGTATGATTTTTATATGCAGACCAGGAATCAAGCAAAAGCAAGTTATTTTGACCTGCTACTGGCCAAAATCAGTGCTCATACTATAGTTATAATTCTGTTTCCGCCGGCCGGTGTGGCCGTGCGGTTCTAGGCGCTTCAGTCTGGAACCACGTGACCGCTACGGTCGCAGGTTCGAATCCTGCCTCGGACATGGATGTGTGTGATGTCCTTAGGTTAGTTAGGTTTAAGTAGTTCTAAGTTCCAGGGAACTGATGACCACAGAAGTTAAGTCCCATAGTGCTCAGAGCCATTTGAACCAATTCTGTTTCCCACTCTTGCTTGCTGTGACGTAAATATTCCCTACTGCCCTTGCAAAGTCATGCACACGAGAAAGAATAGTAAGAGGCAGAGCACCTCTAACGTCACAGCACAATAATAAGCTTCCCAGTCAGTTTACCACCCAGATTATCAGTCGGCATAATTGTATTCGAATGCGTTAAGACATCGATGTTAGTTGATCTTTGCAGTATCGACCGCCATCCTGTGGCCCACCTTTGAAACACGCCCACCGCCAGTTACGCCGCCGTGTTTCCTGCAGCCTTGGCGGCTGCACTGCACGAGTGCGCTGCCACGAACGATTACGCCGCTGCCAATGAGATGCAAGCATCCCCTCTGCAGAGTTCCAGTGGCGGGTGTACGTAAGTTCGAACATTCATGCGCTGACTCCGATTTGAGTCTCTGCCAGTTGAATAACATTTACAGACTTTCGTAGTGGCCAGGGCTCGACATCTTCTGAATCTGAATAGACATTGTACTGAAGAGTGACAGATTTATAATTTTTTTGTGTCTGTACATGTTTCAACATTCAAAGCTACTGTTGATGACACGCGTAAAGCTGAAATACTAAACACCTTTTTCCAAAGCTGTTTCACAGAGGAAGACCGCACTGCAGTTCCTTCTCTAAATCCTCGCACAAACGAAAAAATGGCTGACATCGAAATAAGTGTCCAAAGAATAGAAAAGCAACTGGAATCACTCAATAGAGGAAAGTCCACTGGACCTGATGGGATACCAATTCGATTCTACACAGAGTACGCGAAAGAACTTGCCCCCCTTCTAACAGCCGTGTACCGCAAGTCTCTAGAGGAACGGAGGGTTCCAAATGATTGGAAAAGAGCACAGGTAGTCCCAGTCTTCAAGAAGGGTCGTCGAGCAGATGCGCAAAACTATAGACCTATATCTCTGACGTCGATCTGTTGTAGAATTTTAGAACATGTTTTTTGCTCGCGTATCATGTCATTTCTGGAAACCCAGAATCTACTATGTAGGAATCAACATGGATTCCGGAAACAGCGATCGTGTGAGACCCAACTCGCTTTATTTGTTCATGAGACCCAGAAAATATTAGATACAGGCTCCCAGGTAGATGCTATTTTTCTTGACTTCCGGAAGGCGTTCGATACAGTTCCGCACTGTCGCCTGATAAACAAAGTAAGAGCCTACGGAATATCAGACCAGCTGTGTGGCTGGATTGAAGAGTTTTTAGCAAACAGAACACAGCATGTTGTTATCAATGGAGAGACGTCTGCAGACGTTAAAGTAACCTCTGGCGTGCCACAGGGGAGTGTTATGGGACCATTGCTTTTCACAATATATATAAATGACCTAGTAGATAGTGTCGGAAGTTCCATGCGGCTTTTCGCGGATGATGCTGTAGTATACAGAGAAGTTGCAGCATTAGAAAATTGTAGCGAAATGCAGGAAGATCTGCAGCGGATAGGCACTTGGTGCAGGGAGTGGCAACTGACCCTTAACATAGACAAATGTAATGTATTGCGAATACATAGAAAGAAGGATCCTTTATTGTATGATTATATGATAGCGGAACAAACACTGGTAGCAGTTACTTCTGTAAAATATCTGGGAGTATGCGTGCGGAACGATTTGAAGTGGAATGATCATATAAAATTAATTGTTGATAAGGCGGGTACCAGGTTGAGATTCATTGGGAGAGTGCTTAGAAAATGTAGTCCATCAACAAAGGAGGTGGCTTACAAAACACTCGTTCGACCTATACTTGAGTATTGCTCATCAGTGTGGGATCCGTACCAGATCGGTCTGACGGAGGAGATAGAGAAGATCCAAAGAAGAGCGGCGCGTTTCGTCACAGGGTTATTTGGTAACCGTGATAGCGTTACGGAGATGTTTAATAAACACAAGTGGCAGACTCTGCAAGAGAGGCGCTCTGCATCGCGGTGTAGCTTGCTCGCCAGGTTTCGAGAGGGTGCGTTTCTGGATGAGGTATCGAATATATTGCTTCCCCCTACTTATACCTCCCGAGGAGATCACGAATGTAAAATTAGAGAGATTAGAGCGCGCACGGAGGCTTTCAAACAGTCGTTCTTCCCGCGAACCATACGCGACTGGAACAGTAAAGGGAGGTAATGACAGTGGCACGTAAAGTGCCCTCCGCCACACACCGTTGGGTGGCTTGCGGAGTATCAATGTAGATGTAGATGTAGATGTAGCAACTGACGCTGCAGCAACAGCAACAAAGTTATATATTATTTTTACTATTTGACATTAGATGTATAATATATTAATGTCTAAATTCCATATCCATGAATAGCATCCGTCCCTTGCTCTTGTATCCACTTAAGAACCACACAACGAGCAAGGAAGGCATAACGGACTGGCGATGAGCAAAAGGAAAGTGGGACAATGGGCTTTTAAAGCCAGAGCAGGACATTTTTTTTCTTTCTGTTGAATTTTTTTTCGTGTGTGTGCATATATTAAATTGAAATACATGAGCTGAAATGTATAAGTTAAGATATTTATGCAATCAAACCAAGCCAGGGAGGGCAACATATAACTAGGCGAGGCCACGATGTTGGGGTCACAGATTTACTTCAAACATTGTTCACCTTCAGTAGGCCTTTAAAATAACATAATATGCAAGCAGTAAAGTGTACTACTCTTGCAATTCAAAGAAAATCGGAAGAGAAGTTTTACGCGTCTATTATGTAGCTGATGCATCTGTGCGTAGGTGCTGGCTGTCGGAGTTTATGGTTGTCAACTCGTTAACGTTCGAGTTTTGTAAGACGAACATGTACAAGGTGACGGTTCGACTCCCTTTCAACCTTACTTTTTGATCTATATTTTTCTCATCACTGATCATATTGTTTAATTCATATGGCATTTGAGAGGTAATATAATTAAAAAACCACGTGTATTTGCATGCAGTTTAAGTGAATTTCATGTTATTTGACTACTTGCTATTTTTAATGAAATTTAAATATTAGAACAAAGATATTTATAACTACCGACAATTAAATGAAAAAAACGCATAGAGTTTTCCTGAAAATGTATGCCTGTCGTGATTTGCGAAATCCTTCATACATACCATCTGATAAGCTTCCCGAAACTATTTTGCACCTGGACCTCGACGCTTCGAGCTACAGACACAGAGGCAGGCACCATTTGGCAGTTAACCTGCGTAGCTGTGAGACGTTGCTAATGTTGCAACAACGAGTAGTATAGGTGCTTTTTTTTAGTATCACAGAATTTATACTTGCACTATAAAAATAGACGTCGTAGTCGGAGTCGAATCGTCGCCTCAGACACGTTTGTCTTACACAGTTCCAACGCTAACCTTTTGACTACTAAGAACTCTGAACATTCGGCCTCATACGCAGATACATTAGTTACACAACAGACGCGTAAAACTCTTGCGATTTTCTCGGAATTTCCAGAGAAGTGCACCATATCACTTACACATCATGTTGTTTTAATGGCCTACTAAAGGTGTACAAAGTTTGAAGTAAGTCCGTGATCCCAAAGTCGTGGCCTCCCCTAGGAAGTGCTAAGCAGCGTCTAACATCTCTTGTTCAATTTCAGAGTCAACAAATAACAGAACTGCTGTCAGCAGTTTCTTGCCTCGTGCAAGTGCAAGCAGTCAAAAGCAAAAGGCGCCAGAAGCTGCAGAAGGAATTCAGATGCCACCTCTGCCCTTCCGACTGTTCGATGAGACGAAAGAAACGTGGATAGGATATATAACAGAGCCGCACCAACAATTCGACGCCTGCAAAATCACAGATAAATCACGTCGTGAATTTTTCTTTCCATGTGTAAGAGTGTACACCTACCGCCTCCAAGAGAAATTGTTTCCCATCAGTGATTCCTAAACCCAACCCTAAGAAGTCATAAGTGCAAGATTAGACGAATTTATTTAGAGTCAAATACACTGCACAGTAAAATTATTCTGCTCGCAACATCGTAGTGATTAATCCTATAAAGAATGGAATGCGGAATTGCAGAGCATGAATAAAGACTGTGAATTCAGTTGTGTCTGTATCGCAAATTACCAGGATGAAATGCTTCGCGATGCTATTATTCAGGACCTATCAGATCAGAGGTAGAGGGCTGAAATTCTAAAGCATTGCAACTCTAGCCTCAGAGAAGTGCTTAAAATAATCGATGCACGAGAAGTTGCAGACTAGGCCGAGCCAGATTTCTGTCTACCACTTGTCCCTTTACTTGAGACAAACAACCTGTGCCCTACCACATCCCCGGCACCGACCCCAGCACTCGCAAGTCAACACAGCGTAAACACGGCTGGACACACTAGATACAGCGTTTGTCGGCAACGCTAATTACACTGCCCCAGCCCTGCGTTGTTGTAGATATAGTGCAATGTTTACTTTGCTCATCATTACCATTGCTCTGTTTTGTATCAACACCACTAGCACTGTATCAATGTTGTGAGTTACTCGTAGACTAAACAGTTCAGTTACGCTGCATAGCCTCATGCTGTGCTCGCCATTGGATATCTCCAGTCCCTCTCCCTGATGCCATTAACAGTCAATATTGGGCTTACATGGTAGACAATATGTGGGGCATCGAGTGCCGTAAACATGATTGGCCTTTTGCGACCTCGCACTCAAGGGGTTCCCTGTTAGTACAGTTTATTACAGAATGGCAGTAAGAACTGCATACAGGGGTTTTCATGTACTTAGTTAGACACCGTTGCTTGTTGTGCTCAATTAAAAGGGAAAAATCATCTTATTCGTAGTTTCCTCGTCATTTAATAGTAAGTTATTACCTTGAGCTCGGATTTCTGTTTAATGGCTGCTTGTCAGGCTGCATTGCCATGGTCAGCTCCGTACACAGCAAACTACAGCTGTCAGTTTTATATGTTTTTCTTCCAGAGACCACCAGTTGGACGTGACAGGACTTGAAAGTACGTGCACCGTTCGCACACCAACATTACTAGCTAACTAACATGAGGACCCATGTACAGTCTTACCCTGTTACTAAGTAAATTGTTATTTCTGGTATGGGAAACTCTGTTCTATAGTATGTCTGTTCTATAGTAAAAAAATTCAAGTCCCTGGACTTACGTTTTTGTGCTATTTCCCTTTGCAACAGCTTCCTTAATACTGTGTGGATATGTATTAAGTGATATCCTAAACCACGTAATTCAATTTTTGTCTATATATGAATACGCAATGGAACAATGCGAATATTTCTAGGAAGCCTAGAAACTGAAATTGTACCTAGATGTACGACTTGAGAAAGGGATAAACGGAAACATCAGAAGTAATGACTTCTTTCTTTATTTTCAAACTTAGTTGCTACAGCTGATACAGTACTGTCTGTATTCTACTGTTCATAACACAAGAACGCTTGTCGTTCCTGGCGTAGCTGTTATTGATAATTTAACCTGAAACCAAAGACGTCAGTTCCATCCCTACAGAAAATGTGTATACACATTTTTTTCATTTCATCTGTCGGAGGTTGATAACTGGCTTATCTATTAACGATCAGTAACGGGATGGACAGCAGCAGATCTTGGAGCCAAGAAGAGCACACCAGGAAACGGACATCAGCTAACGCTGGCCGTTGCCCTGCTTGATCAGCACCCTTCTGCAGCAACAGAATGCATCCTTGACACCGTTACGGGTGTCTACGTCCTGGGGCCAGCCTTCGAAACGGCACTCCGGCTTGACCGATTTTCGCATTCTGACGATCGTTATCAATTAGAGTAGCCGCTCAGGACTTTGCCTCTGTTCTAAAATGTTGAAATGCGTGTGAAATCTTATGGGACTAAACTGCTAAGGTCATCAGTCCCTAAGCTTACACACTACTTAACCGAAATTATCCTAAGGACAAATACACACACCCATGGCCGAGGGAGGACTCGAACCTCCGCCGGGACCAGCTGCACAATCCATGACTGTAACGCCTGAGACTGCTCGGCTAATCCCGCGCGGCTGGTGTCTCTCCTATGAGTCGTCAGGTGGTTTTCTTTGGCGCCTCAGCAAATATTTGAAATTTCGTTCGTGCATGGGGTATCTGGATTCAACTCAAACAATTGTTGCTCATCACGTCTTTCACTGGCTGCCCAGTGTCGGCGGAGTCGGTTTGTTTCCTTATAAAAACAAAGTTATTCTTAAAGCGTATACTTGCCTATTCGATAGAGCGATCCCAGATTAGTCTGGCGTGACATCTTTTGTCGATAAGTATTAGCAGGGACAGTAAAAAACGAAGAATAAAAGACAATGCAGCAGCGACTCAATAGCGCTTGCCATCGTTGCTGGCGTACTGGTTATTCTTCGTGTCTTACTCTCCCTTTAACACTTATCGATAAAAGAAATATCGCAATGAACTAGTTTGGCACCACTCTAACGCTAACGAATGACCACGTAAAATTGCGCTTTAAATATCATTATGTTTGTAACACGAAACAAACACGCTTTCCGTTGACACTGGGCGTCTCATGGAAAACGTGACGAGCAGTAATTATTTGGAGTGACTCTAGGTACGCAATGCAAAAGATTATATTCGCAATGAAAAAACGATTTTATACTTGTATATAGTGCAATAATAAAAAAAAAACAGCACTTCAAAATAAAATTAATTTTATGGTCGGTGTTTCAAAGTAACTTATCATAGTGACTTTTACCCATAGAGCAACAACATGCTGCTAACAATATAGATTAAAATAAATTGAACAGTTCCTCGCACATCATCATCTAGCCACGCATGTGCTATTCTAAAAGGAAACTTTGTCGTCAGCTAGACGTTAAATTCATATCTTCCTATTTTGTCTGAAGTCGTGAACGTCGTTTTCTTCACGCATAGCCGGTAGTAATCGATGTAACGATGACTGGTTGCCACAGAAGCAGGGTTTATTTGTTTTCATGTGGCGAAAGACCACGCCCTAAACCCCTGCAATACAATCGTTTCCCCAATTAATTGGGTTTGAGACTGGCTGCGGTGTTGGATAGGAAGACTCTCTGTCCCCATAGACTCTGTATCCACCTCCTAGGTCGTTAAGACCAGACAATCGAGACCTTTTGAGGCCATTAAATAAGTGAGAGTACTTGCGTTTGGTGTCCAGACAATAAATGGCCTTCCAGAGCAGTGTGAATGTCAAGCTAATCCATCTGAATCGTTTTTCTACACCCAGTTGCTTGAGGCGTACCCTAATGTCTATCCATATGACTATCTGATCATTGGTATACTGATGTTTCAGTATCCGTTACATTTCCAGTGATTTGGCGTCAGTTAATTGTCACATCCATTTGCAGCAGTTTCTTGAAAGATGGCACTAGATTACAGCAGACTGGAAAATGTTAATCTGTTCCGACCAACAGAGATTTAATATCGACACTGATGCTGACTATGTGACTGTCTGGAGGCTCGAGTCATTCATCCTTTCTCCATCACTTAGCGAAGCAGTCTGTTTCATCATAGAATTCAAGTGGACAGTCATAGTGATGAAATCATCTAGAGAAGTTTAAGCTATTGTATTAGAGAAGGAGAGAGAACTTCTGCTGCCACAAATAATAGAATAATTTAGTGCGTCATTGGCTTGGCCTGTCATCCGAATTTGTACCGAACATGGTTGAATAATATTCATGATATTAGAACATTTGATAACTTGATCGTGGATGACCGAAACGTGGATAATTCCGTTTCTAAAGTGAAGCATGACCTGAACTGTTCCTGCGCCAGTACACCAAGGATGTATCATGAGTACCTAGGGCGGCCCCTCCCGCCGGAGGTTCGAGTCCTTCCTCGGGCATGGATGTGTGTGTTGTCCTTAGAATAAGTTAAAATAGTGTGTAAGTCTAGGGACCGATGACCTTAGCAGTTTGGTACCTTAGAAATTCACACCCATGGGTACCTAGATTCCGGGAAAATCTTCAGGGCAGATAATTATTTGCGAACTCAAAGCTAGGTTACGACCGCAGGTGATCACCAATACGAGTCAGAACCAACCTCTCGCTTTACAGAACATAGGGTACGACTGAGTACATCTGAATCGACATTCAGCGCGAAATGCGTGAACCTTGGTCCCATCTTCGCTCAAGCCTAGTGATTTCTGGACGGTGCTTATAGGATCATGGGTCAAGGATCAAAATGACTCCCGAACCCTCTTGGTGTCCCGAGGGACAGAGGAAGAAAGGAAGGAAGATTTGGTTTTAGCATCCCTTCGCCGATATGATGATTTGAGTTTGGTCATAAGCTCTTATTAGACAATGATGGCAAGAAATTTTTTAAAATTAAAAAATTCATACAAAAAACTTTTACTGGGTAGACCGCAATTTACGCTGGATAATTGCGGTGTACGTTAAGGCCGTTGTCTCCTCTCCTGACACTTTTAGGCTTCGCAGATGGGAAGAAAATTAGCTGTGTACTTTTCATAGTAGTTTTCCCGGCATTTTTGTAAACTGGTTTTGGGAAACTACGAAAAACGTAACTCTGTACGGCCCATTGGGAATTGTAAGGTGGATCCAAGTCCATTCACTGATGCCACCGTCATCAGAGCGAAAGGGAGAGTACTAGCACTACCAGTTAAGGCTTTTTCTCTTGTTAATTATAAGGGTATTTCTTAAATATAGTTAAATTGTTATTCGCCTTTATGTTGAATCTTATGTAACCATGTAATTCATGATATTACAGTCGCATGCAATGAAACCGTTAGATTACCTACCCACCATTGATTTTACTGACGGAAATTTAGCTTCAGTAAACAGCCTCTCCGTGAATGCTCTCTCACAGCGAGGTACTGCAAATATTGGCTCTACAAATATCCCGATGTAGTGTGGCGGAACATGACGTAAATCGTAGAACCAACACTTTAGTAGATGCGCAGCAACTGCAGTTTACTTGTCCTGCCTGTGTGGTTGTTTTACACCCTCAGTATGCGGGGCATAGAAATTACGTATCATCACACTACACTTGGATGCGCATCACACAGGTCGTCATTATTCGATAGTCAACGAACGTGTAAAATTGGAATCCTACTGGTTATCTAACCTGTCAAACACAGACTGGAGAATGCGTGTACTCTGCAAGTGAATTTTTATTTGTGGTCATCTCTGATGACCTCTCTGGCGGCAGCACATTAAACTCGAACCTTCCTTTAATTTATGGTAATGTAAACTAATCAGAACGGACATTTTTTCTCATTTTTCAGAGGCATTTAATAACTGAGGTTTCATTTCATACGGTATCATTTCGCTGCAGTCTTATCCATGCTACTCTGTATCATATTTGAAGGATCAATTCGTTTGAGAGGGTACTGTGATACATTCCTTACTTAACTCACATTTCGTAGCTTCACGAATCGAGACAGAGTAAAATATAGTGTTTGTCTTCGTGCCAGAAAGTGAAATAATAAATTATGTACAATATTTTTCGTAATGAAACTGGAAGGAATATCTTGGTTAATACTAAACGAATAAGCACTAAAATTACAAGCACGTATAACTTTTTAAAAAGCCTGCTTGCTCCATCAATAAGCGACAGATTACACCAAATGTTCCGCAATCAATACTCCTTCGGAACTAGGTTTTTTTGGTGTCTCTCAGTCTACTGACATTCGTTTCTGACATTTTGTAACCTAGTGATACGGTGCAGTGACTAAGACACTAAATTAATATTTGGGAAGAGTGAATTCGAAATGTTCATCCACCCATTAGTCACTAGGTTTTTCCGTCGTTTGTGTACAGCCCCTTGAGGTGAATCGCCCCCTCAACAAAAGCATGGTATTTTTCTTCAACCATTCTTTGTCTGTCTTAGTTAGCCACTAAAGGTCCTGATGTTAAACCTCCCTTCTGGCAGCTTTGCGTTTATGATAAAAACATGTTAATCTATACCACGCCATAGTGCTAGCTGAACATTGAATTAGGGCTTTCAGTAACATGCTGGGCGAGCTGCAGATCCAAAGAAGAGTAGCCCATTTCTTCATGGGTACTTTTATTAAAGACGAGAGCATTACAGGAATTGCGCATCAAATTCCAGAGTCAGGCCATGTGAAAAGGGCGTTGCGCATCGTGGTTTACTCCTAGAATTCCGAGACTCTTCCAAGAAGAGTAGTCGGGCAACATATTACTTCCTCCCACACATATATAGTGGAATGAAGACATCGGGAGGATCTGAGTAATTAGAGATGATATGAGGATTGCCAGCAGTAATCCATCCCATGTATCATTTGTTGAAGGAAAAGGCAAGGTGTGAAGTGGAAATGGTACCAGAAGTATCCCCCAACACATACAGCAAGGCGTTGCTGTAGGAAATTTCATGTGGTTGCTGAGTGACATATCTCACACCATCATTCCTTTCGTTACCTTCCTTCTACTTTGACTGTTACATAATTTCATAGTACGGATAAAAATGATACCATTGTGTACAGTTTATCAAGTGACGTATGTCATCCGTCGAACTGCAAAATTTTGGATTCCTCACCAGGTCCTGGCGATTAACATCATTCAACCAACAGGTTTCATTTCCACTATCTTTCAATCGACAGACAGAGCTCTAACATATCATAGAGGGATTCTTCAACAGAAAAAAAAAATTACTCATTTGCAGAAGAAACCTGTAAATGGGTAGTATGTAGATATACACCTAAGCACCAAAGAAACTGATATAGACATGCATCTTCAAGTACAGAGATATGTAAACAGGCAGAATACGGCTCTGCGCTCGGCAATGCCTATATAAGACAACAAGTGTCTGGCGCCGTTGGTAGACCGGTTACCGCTGCTGCAATGACAGGTTATCAAGATTTAAATGAGTTTGAATGTGCTGTTATAGTCGGCGCACGGGCGATGGAACACAGTATCTCCGAGGTAGCGCTGAGATGGGGATTTTCCCGTACGACCATTTCACGAGTGTACCGTGAATATCAGGAATAAGGTAAAACATCAGATCTCCGATATCGCTGCGGCCGGAAAAAGATCCTGCCAGAACGGGACCAACGACGACTGGAGAGAATCGTTCACCGTAATGCAAGTGCAATACTTCCTCAAAATGCTGCAGATATCAATGCTGGGCCGTCAAAATGTGTCGGCGTGCGGACCATTCAACGAAACATCAGTGATACGGGATTTCGGAGCCGAAGGCCCACTCGTGTACCTTTGATGACTGCACGACACAAAGCTTTACGCCTCGCCTGGGTCGTCAGCACCGACATTGGAGTGTTGTCGATTGGAAACATGTTGGGTGGCCGCACAAGTCTCGTTTCAAATAGTGTCGAGCGGATGGACGTGTACGGGTATGGAGACAACCTCATGAATCCATGGACCCTGCATGTCAGCAGCGCACTTTTCAAGCTGGTGGAGGCTCTAGAATGGTGTGGGGTGGGTGCAGTTGAAGTGACACGTACATAAGCATCCTGTCTGATCACCTGCATCCATTCATGTCCATTATGTATTCCGTCGGATTTGAGCCGAGCGGTCTCAGGCGCTGCACTCATGGACTGTGCGGCTGGTCCCGGCGGAGGTTCGAGTCCTCCCTCGGGCATGGGTGTGTGTGTGTTTGTCCTTAGGATAATTTAGGTTAAGTAGTGTGTGAGCTTAGGGACTGATGACCATAGCAGTTAAGTCCCATAAGATTTCACACACATTTGAACATTTTTTGAGCAATTCCAGCAGGACAATGCGACACCCCACACGCCCAGAATTGCTACAGAGTAACTCCAAGAACACTCTTATGAGTTTAAACACTTCCGCTGGCCACCACACTCCCCTAATATAAACGTTATTGAGCATATCTGGGACGCCTTGCAACGTGCTGTTCAGAAGAGATCTTTACTGATTTATGGACAGCTTTGCAGGATTAATGGTGTCACTTCCCTCCAGTACTACTTCAGACATTATTCGAGTCCATGTCACGTCGTGTTGCGGCACTTCTGAGTGTTCGTGGGGCCCTACACCATATTAGGCAGGTGTACCAGTTTCTTTGGCACTTTAGTGTATAAATATTTTTCATATCTACCACGTGGCCTATGTGAGCCGTCGTCCGTTGACGTTAGTTAATCCCAGATACCACAGACGACGAAAGGTTTGTCTAAGCAGAACAGTAAAGGAGACTCCACACCAACAGGGAGGAGACCCTGCTGAATGTAAGATTAGTGCTTGAAAATACTTTACAGCTATAACTGGTCCTATAGCTCGTTAATAGAAAACTTGCTTGCTGTAGGAGAGGTGCCGTGTTCGATTCCTGTGTTCGAGAAAGGCTTCTGTGTAGAAGAATGATTGTCCCTGACCAAAACAATACGCACAAGGGCCAAAGCATATTAATTACGTGTTTCAAGAGATATCAACACACGACATCTAATTTACTAACAACACATTACGCACCAACTAGTGCTTCACAACTGGCAGTATTACATAAATGTTATCGTATTTTTCATTGCAGTGATGTTCCTTTAAACCTATGTTTTAGATGACAGATCTTTATATCTGCATTATCCATTATAAAAATGTTCAAATGCATGTCCATTTGTTGGCTGCATTGATGTAAGCGCCTATCCGTATTAGCATGGACACCAGTTAACATTTATACCAATACTGAAGGGCAAACATGATGTATTAGTTCTTTTAGCACATGTGGATTTTCCGGTTCCGTTTCTTTGACCTTGGCTTTGATATACCTCTATAAGAATAAATCCAAGAACGTTAAATCAGACGATCTCATTGGCCGTTGAATCCAACCACCACGACCTATCCACCGTTCGGGGTACACATTGTTGGTATATTCGCTAACCCCTTTCCAACAGTGGGGTGTTGCACCATCTTGCTGAAACCAGTGTCTCAGCTAACTGAAGTGGGATATCTTCTAGGAGATGCCCAAAATTCAGTTAGTCTGGGAGCCAAATAAACTGCTCCAATGATGTGATCTCCTAGAATGTTAACGCCTTAATGCCCTTGCATGTGATGTGGTCGCAACCAGTGAGGATTTGCAAGAGTCAAGTAATGTAGGTTGTATCAACTGACAGTCGCGTCATTGGCGAAACAGCATTCATCTCCCCGTAAAATATGCCTGATGAAATGCGGATTTACGGCTACTTTATTTACGAGATTTTTGCAGAACGATACAAAATTTTGGAAATAGTTTCCATATACCTGGTGGTGTAGGTGCAGCTAAGTGGGATACCATTTTCGATCCTTCAGCCCCCTTTTGTACGGAAGACCTCGATATCCCCGGGTCAACTGCAGCTCTTCCTTGTCCTAATTACGATGAGAAATAGGCATTACTGGGCGAGATTTAATAATGTTCATCATATTAATAATAATGACCATAATAGTATTATTATTATTATTATTATTATTATTAGTGTTATCATTTTTATTATTACTTAGGTACAAATAATAATGCAACCTAGATGCAAAAGCAACACTTTGGTTTAAATTACATTGTACGCGTTATTTTCGTTTATGCTATGCCTGCCGAGCGTGGGACGTGCCACAAAATACTCAATAACGTTCCGGGAAACATTGGGTACGTTGCAGGTTGGTATTTCCACGACACGTTGTACCTGGAAAGCTCCCTCAGTTATAAAGCGCATCTCTGTACGTCTAAAAACATGCGCACAATGTAGACGAAGCATTGGAAAACGTTGAGAATACAACCTTAGGGCGGTGAGTATCCCTATAGATTAGTATCATATCGGTGTAGTCTTCGTTGGAGTACACTGCAGTTGTTACCTGTTTGACTGTAAGACCTGACTCGAACTACTTACAGACGGCCACGCAACCTTATCAGAGCGGAACTAGGAGGGAAATGCATGCAGATGGCGGCACAGCTCAGTGAAGGTTATCTTGTACGCGAACTGCCCCTTTGGATATCAGTGACGAGGCAACCCGTCTTGCACTAACATATGCGAGCAACATAAAACTACAGAGGACGGCTTCCGTTGACCACCTGGTATATACACTGATAAGCCAAAACATTATGACCACTGCCCACCGCGATACTGGATTCCGCCTGGTGGCGTCGCGGGCATGTGGCACAAGTATGTAAACAGAGCAGACACAGACGGGGGATCACCCCAGCGAAGACATGGGTTGCAAACGGGGAAAGCCAATGGGATAGGCGACTTTGACTAATGACAGAGCCAGCCGCTATGGCCAAGCAGTCCTAGGCGCTTCAGTCTGGCACCGCGCTGCTGCTACGGTCGCAGATTCGAATCCTGCCTCGGGCATGGATGTGTGTGATGTCCTTAGGTTTGTTAGGTTTAAGTAGATGTAAGTTGTAGGGGGGCTGATGACCTCAGATGTTAAGTCCCATAGTGCTCAGAGCCATTTGAACCATTTTTAAACAAATGACAGATTATTATTACGCAGAGCCTGTGAACGACTATCTCGATAGCGGCCAAGGTAGTTGAATGTTCACATGCTACTGTCGTGAGCATCTGTGGAAAGTGGTAGAAAGACAGTAACGCTAGCACTAGTGCAGTTGGGCGGTTCCGGACTGAAGCGCTTGGAACCGCTCGGCCACCGCGGCCGGCACAGAACGTGAGGTTCGGAGGCTTGTGTGCTCTATAAAGTAGGATAGGTGGTGATCTGTGGCATCTCTACTGAAAGAACACAATGCTGGTGCCACATGGAGTGGCCGCGTTGTTAGAGGCGCCATGGGTATGGGTGTGTGTGTTGTCCTTAGCATAAGTTAGTTTAAGAAGTGCGTAAATCCATCGGCCGATGACTTCAGCAGTTTGGTCCCTTAGGAATTCACACACATTTGAACATTATTGAACAATGCTGGTGCACGCACAGGTGTTTCGAAGCACACCGATCATCGTATATTGTTGAACACGAAGCTGCACAGCAGACCACCTTTACGTGTTCATCTGTTGACCCAACGACATCGTCAATTACGATTGCTGTGGGCGCAGGACCATCGGGCTTAGATTTTCGATCAAAGGAAACATGTCGGCTCTTCGGATGAATCACATTTTTTCTGCCCTAGATAGACGGGAGTCTTCACAAACGCCGTCATCAAAGTGAACGGCAGCTCGAAACGTGCAGCGTGCCACGCTCGCGGACTGTTGGGAGCGGTATTATACTATGGGAGACTCTCTCCTGTGCTTGCATGGGACTTGTGGTAGTAATCGAAGACACGCTGACAGCTGCGAGACACCTGCTTCCCTTCACACTTGAGGTCTTCCTCGGCACGGATGTTATCTTTCAGCAGTATTATAGTCCGCGTCTCGCAGCCAGAACCGCGCTAAAGTGGTTTGAGGAGCATTACAATGAACTCACGTTGATGCCTGGGCAACCAGATTCGCCTGATGTAAATCCTATGGAACACATCTGGGTCGCTATTGGGTGCCATCACCGCCAACGCAAATCAGCGACCCACTATTTACGTGAATTACATGACTTGTGCGTAGACACCTGATGCCACATACGTCCATAAACTTACCAAAAATTTTCGGATCCCTGATACGCAGAATCAGTGATGTATTTCGTTCCAAAGAGGAAGAAACAAGCTATTAAGCAGATGGTGATAATG
Source organism: Schistocerca piceifrons (assembly GCF_021461385.2). Lineage (NCBI taxonomy): Eukaryota > Metazoa > Arthropoda > Insecta > Orthoptera > Acrididae > Schistocerca > Schistocerca piceifrons. The sequence continues at coordinate 415,170,523 of NC_060149.1, read as the reverse complement.
TGTGTATATATATGTGTGTAGTTGTGTACGCGTTCTATTTTTGTTCCGTTGACGCATTCCGCATCATAACGTTTATCATGAATATTTTATTAATGGAACAGGTAACTACCTAACTACCTACCATCATTTCTCATTCATCTTCTGCTACCCTTATATACGCCGACGGTAAAAATGTGCAACACTCTCAAGGACAAGGTTATTTGATTGACAAGTAAGTTTGTCATTGTAGGTGCGTATGATGAAAAATTCAGACCAAATGAAACACACATGTCACAGTACAGCGTGCCCAAACAGTCACATCAGTACACGGTGTACGCCCTCAAGCGGCAACGAAGCTACGTGCTCTCGCATGCAAACTATCATAAAGATGCTGCATGGCATCCTGCGATAAACTGTCCCAAGCATCTTTCGTCTTTTGCTGCAATTCAGTAATGATTCTTGCTTGTCTTGGAGAACTCATACATTCCTACAGCATCATGTCCATACGTGTTCAACTGGCGAGAGATCTGGTGATATTGCTGGCTGCGTCGCTGCTGGCGTAGGCGAACACGCAGTGTCCGCCGGAAAAATTACATCACTTTCCCGTTAAAGAAATAGCAGTTGCACGAGGATACAGCGTGCGCAATGTAGCGGACACTGTCCAATTTATCCTAAAAAAGCATTAAATTTGACCACGATTTGTAACTGATGGGCCTCCACATCATGAGGTCTGGGGTGGGACCCGTGTGGCGTGGGCGAATGCACTCTGGAGTAGGCAGCTCACGAGATCTACGCCTTACACGTGTGCATCCATCACTCGCGTACAGACAGAACCTACTCTCGTCACTGAAGGCAACTGAGGGCTATTCTATCCTCCAGCCATCTCTTTCACGACACCAAGGTAGGCATGCTTGGCGGTGACCTGGTGTCAGTGGTAGCCTGGTCAGAGACACGCGTGATCTTAACCCTGCTGCAAGCAGACGGTTCCCAATGGTCCCTGATGACACAGGACGTTTAACATTTGTCCGTATTTTGTTCCTGGATTATATTAGATCGGCCACCGCTGCTTGCACAATTAATCGAGTTTGACTAGCGTCTGTACTAGGCCTACATCCAGAACCTGGTCAACAGTTGGGGGAACGCTCCATAGACAACTTTTGAAAGCAACGACACCCCATCGATACATTGTCCCCAGCATGTGCAGCAATTCGTCGATACGTCCACCTAGCTTCCCGGAGGTCCACAGTGCGACCCCGTTCAAGTGGCTGGAGCTGTTCAACAGGAGTACGCACTCGTCGGCAGAGCCTGCTTGTACACTGGAATGAAAGCTAAGAGCAGTGTTCACCCCTAATCTCATCACAATTACTGCCTGCAAAGTCCAAACAGAGAGTGAAGAGAGAGGCCTTCTGAGAGCCATCTGATCACCACTGACTGTGACAAATGAATCACTAACAGTACAAGCCCGCCAGTGTGCAAGCATTATACTCTGGTGCCACTGAACACGCTCCTTGGGGGTGTTGCATTTTTGCCCAGCACTGTACTGGAGATCTGTCAATAGTTTATATGAATCGGCTGAAGATGAGCCGTCGCTAATAATTTAGATTCCCAAATAATCAACTGCAGTGGATATTGTTTATGGATAATAGCCAGCTACACTGCTATGTAAGTTATTTATGATTTATCTCATTCACAATGAGCCCATTTCGGCAAATTGCCATCGTCAGGTGCTCTGTAAATACATAGGTAAGCGATGGTCTTAATATAATGGTTCTGTAACTATGATCTGAAAATTTATAATGTATCATTAGGTGTTTTACATTACACGTAACATCGATGCTGTCATGTCGTATCTGTTTTCAAATTATTACTTTCTCCCAGGTGTACAGTGGAGTTGTATATCGGATGTTACTTGTTTTCCATATATGCTACATTTCTAGCAGCTTGGATGACAGTAGGTCAGCGATGTTACATGTTTAAGTGATGTGTGAAATTCAGTTGTTTATTACTATTTTTTCATATAGGTTTGTTTCTAATTATGTTTTTGCCTGAAGTTAGTTTTAGTTTTATTTGGCATCTTTCTTTTACGTTTTTAATTTTTTTATCTGCATGTGGACGAAAATTTGACGGCAACGGGAGCAGTGGTTCGGGCATAAAGTTCCTCATCTCCAGACTTCGCGCCGTCGTCCTGGGTTAAATTCGAAACCTCTTCTGGGTTAAATTTCAAGCCTCTACGCTGTGTCTCGTGTGGTGGGGAATGCGACACTGTTGATGGTGATCCATCCCTTAGACGGGGCGTTAAGCTCTGCACACCACTCCAATGGTGCTTAAGGAGCGGCACAGGGATTCTCACTTCTTATCACCATCATTCAGAACTAATGTGGCACCACAGCATACTCACGTTACGGTCACCAGCACCCAACAGATATACAGCGACACATCACGCACACAGAGTGTGGAAAGAGGCGGTTGTTGTTGGAGATAGAAATCAGTTTTCTATTAGGCGGCTGAACTTGACCTCGGGTCAACCAGCCAACAATGCCAGATGACTCTTTTTTTCCTTTCCATCGTCCAGTAAGCGATTACCGTCACTCGCTAACGATGTCAAACAGCAAGCACCAGAAAGTCACTATTCTCTCTCTTACGCTTTCTCCATCATCGAAACTTTATATATTTTGAAGCTGATTACTGCGATCATCGTTCTCGTGAATGTTTTTCCTTTCAATCAGATATAGTTCTCTACAACAGTTGCATATAGCAAGCGTTGTACAGATAGTTATTAATCCGCATGTACATGTTACGCAATGAGTTTAACATGTCATGCTTCAACTGTTAACTTTATCTGCCATTCACAACTTGTTTAAGTCATTTTACGTAGGGGAGACTGTTGTATCTTGGTACACTTTTCAGACTTTCGTTTGTAGCCATCCCTGTAATAGAAGTTCGATGTACTTTATTATTCCATTTTTAAATGATGTCATTCACTTTTTGCGTGTTGCAGTTTTTTCCGAAATAACAAAAATTGCTCCGGAAAATTAAGGTTTTTGCAAATATCAAAGCATGTTCCAAGTTACAACACGGTCATGTACCTATAAATATATATTCTATTGAAATACGAAGCGTTGCAATCGAAACAATCTTGTCAGTGCTCTATTTAGTCATCTATCTGTTACATTGTTACTGTAGTGCACGCTAGTAGTCAGTAAATGAAGCCAAATGAAACAGAAGTTTTATCGAAAAGCAGTTACAAGTTAAATACAGTTTGAAACTGAAGCTACTCTAAACAAACACAAATTTCCATTTTAAAGAGAGTTAAAATGGTTTAGTAATTAATTAAACTCTGTTAATTTGCAAATAACACATGTTCCATCGTAGCGAGAATACTACGTATGTTGTGGAAACAAATTGACTATTGATCTTTGGGTTGCCTGCATTCTGGGGCGAGAGTAAATAACTTTCGACCTTTAATCTTGGCTGACATCACGTGGCCGGCTGGAGTGGCCGAGCTGTTCTAGGCGCTACAGTCTGGAACCGCGCGACCGCTATGGTCGCAGGTTCGAATCCTGACTCGGGCATGGATGTATGTGATGTCCTTAGGTTAGTTAGATTTAAGTAGTTCTAAGTTCCAGGGGACTGATGACCTCAGCAGTTATGTCCAAGAGTGCTCAGAGCCATTTGAACCATTTTTGATATCACGTGAGTGTCACGTGTCCATGAAGGTCTGCATGACGTCATTAATGACCCTGATTTGATTTGATTAACGCAAGGAGACAAAACAGTAGTAGTCTTAGCTCACTGTTCCCTGCACCAGAACTGAGTTTATTGTGTGGTTTCTCTCCCTATGACTCTAGTAAACCGAACAGGTACCCTTAAGAAGTACTGGGAGACCCTTTACTTGCTCTTTATTAGACACTATTTCATCTGGCTTTACCGACCACAATGTTCTGTGTCTTTTGCCCTGCAGAGCTTTGCGTTGAAAGATTAGATATGGTGCGGTTCCATCCTCCTCACCACTTAGTCTACACTAAGGACCTTCTTCCTCAATACCTGTCATGGTAAGTTCAAAGGTCTTCAACAATTTATTGCCACATATCAATTATAACCGGCTTGTACCTATCAAATGACCATGTCAGCCACATCTCTAAATAGTTTCCTTACTCAGATGCACACTGGACTCGCATTCGGGAGGACGACGGTTCAATCCCGCGTCCGGCCATCCTGATTTAGGTTTTCCGTGATTTCCCTAAATCGCTCCAGGCAAATGCCGGGATGGTTCCTTTGAAAGGGCACGGCCGACTTCCTTCCCCGTCCTACCCTAATCTGCTGAGACTGATGACCTTGCTGTCTGGTCTCCATTTGTGTGGCATCAAGGGGTTAAAGGCGCACTGGTTAATTAACAAACTATTATTTTATAAGAAACCTCCACAGGTAGTTTTAATACTTTTAAGTAGAAGTGGTTTGTACTGTAGTATGTAAGCCACAATGTTCAGTAGGGTTTAGCTGACAAGTTCTTAATTATTTAAATGTTAATGCATACAGGAGACGTCAGCTGTGCAGGCTACAGGTCGTCTCCTGTCAGACTTAATAGGAATAACAAATTTATATTACTGGTCTCCTCATCCAAACAACAACCCCTTATTCAGATGCATTAAACTTTGCGAATATTTCACTTACTACTGGACTGTATCACCTGGTAGTATTTAAGGAAAACAATGTAAATGTATCTATATAATGTGTGTGGCGTACAGTACTTTGAGCGCGAGTGGATAAAAGGAGAGAAGAGGAACACGAAGGGAAAAGTATAAAGTGGTTCCAATGTACGTGTCAAAGGTTTCTAAACTCGAGAATCATGTGAGTCTCTTAATGTTGCCTGCTGCAGACACAGAACTTTACCATTTATGCTACTAAAAAATCTTTCAAGACTAATACGGAGGAGCATCAGTACTCACACAAGGTACTTTGAGGAATATGAACGGTGTTTATGCTACTCCCCTTCTAAGAAGAAGTTGACAACGCATTATTTGTCTGTTCACAGTTCAAAGTAGTTAGAAGTATACTGAAGAGCAAAAGAAACTGGTACACCTGCCTAATATCGTGTAGCGCCCCCGTGAGCACGCAGAAGTGCCGCAACTCGTCGTGGCATGGACTCGACTAATGTTTGAAGTAGTGCTGGAGGGAACTGACACCATGAACTTACCATGACGCCCTTCAGAGTCTAGGTAGAAACCACACAGAAAATCTGCTATGGGTCTCTGATCATTCAGGCATTAGTGGCAATGAACAAGCTGATAGACTGGCCAGGACAGACGCGACCACATAGAATATTGGACTACGATCCAAAAACATAACATGGCAAGCTAATGATCCTGAAGCCATGTTTCAAGAGACGTTCTGTAATCCTGAACTTGAACTGGAAACAGATTAAACTCATGGCAGTACTCATGACTGGCCATGAGAACTTTAAGAAACGCCTACACACGAGTGGACATGCGGCTGCGAAAGCCTATATCGATGATGTTTCGTTGAATAGTTCGCACTCTGGCACTTGCTGATGGCCCAGGATTGAAATCTGCAGCAATTTGCGGAAGGGTTGTACTTCTGTCACGTTGAACGATTCTCTTCATTCGTCGTTGGTTCTGTTCTTGCAGAATCTTTTCCCGACCGCAGCGATGTCGGAGATTTGATGTTTAGCGGATTCCTGATATTCACTGTACACTCGTGAAATGGTCGTATTGGAAAATGCCTGCTTCCTCCCAACCACGGACATACCGTGCCCCATCGCTCGTGCGCCGATTATAACACCGCGTTCAAACTCATTTAAATCTTGATAACCAGTTATTGTAGCACAAGGAACCGATTTAATAACTGCGCCAGACACTTGATGTCTTATATAGACGTTGCCGACCGCAGCACCGTATTCTGACTTTGTATTTGAATGCGCATGCCTATAGCAGTTTCTTTGGATCTTCAGTGTATAACACCCCAAGCAGAGAAACGTTTCATTAAATTCGAGTCCTGTAACAAACAACTAAAGTTACCAATTTTCTTTTATGCAAAAATCGAATGCTCGCTGCAACCAGGTGTTAGTAACGAAATTTATGCAGATACATAATATAGTATAGTATAGCTTCCTACGTGCATTGCAGCTATAGTGATGTAAAGTCAATTTCAGCTGTACCGAGGTGTAGACTGCATGGAGCAGTTTACGAATCAGCTGGATCTGATTTCAGAGCGAATAAAACATTACCTGTTGCACAACAAGTACATGATTATTTGTGCAGAAGAGGAAGAAGCGTTTCAGTCGCAGAAATTAGTCACATCTGCAAAGAATACAGATGTGAAATATAGGAATCACTGCCATTTTATAGGCAGATTTCTTGGTGCTAAGCATGATCAGTGTAATGAAAATTATAGACCTAATTTTGCGATGCCTGTTATGTTTCACAATCTAACGAATTGTGGCGCACACCTTATAATCATGAACATCTGCGAACGAATCGAGGAATCAGCAAAAATAAATCCAGGTCATTTTGCTGCGATTGCAGAGAATATGGAAAAATATAAACCAATCACCAAATCTGTAGCTATGGGATATCGTAACATCACAAAATTTCGTTTCGTAGATTCTTTCAATTTTCTGGCGTACTCTCTAAAAAAGTACGTCTCCTAATTAAAGTCCGAAGAGTTGAAGATAACAAGAGAGCATAGTAACTGATGAATTCTTTTTGATGCAGAACAGTTATCATCGAATAAGGCCTTCAAAAGCTCGCTGAATGAAGAGCCAAGGGTCAAAGAACAGGATTACCAAAGGACATGCAAAGTGTAGAGCTTGTCTGAAAACAAGACCTTCGGAGATTACTCAGACTTATATCTAAAAAGCGACGTCTTGCTTCTCCCCTATGTGTTTGAAAACTTCCGCGCACTCTGCCTTAAAACATACGAATCAGATCCTGCCTATTATATGACTTCACCTGGCTTGGCCTGGGACTCGTTGCTGAAAACCACTACGGAAAAATTACAGACTATTACTGACACTGAACAATTGAAACTTGTTGAGCGCAATAACAGTGGTACTGTTCATTGCTGCCAGAGACATGCAGTTGCAAACAACAGGTTCACGGCTGAGTATGGTAAAAATAAGGATGCGTCCTGTATTATATATCTCGATGCTAACAGTCTCTATTGCTGGGCGATGATGTAACACGTACCGCACTCTTAGTTTTCATGGATGTCTATTGAGGTTACGGATGTTATGAGCGTATCTAATGAACTAACTTAGGGTATATCCTAGAAGTCGATCTAGAGTACACTGAAAATTTACATGATCTCCACTCGGATCTACGTTCATGTCTACAGAAAACTGTGCCACAATTTGGCATCAACAAGCCTGGCATTCCAAAGCAACTCATTTCCACATTGCACACTAAGCAAAATTAAGGAATCCATTATAGAAATTTAAAGTAGTGTCTTAAGAATAAACTTTTTTCGCAAAATTCATTGCGTATAGTCATTATGTCGATCAAATAATATATAGATATTAATTCTGAGAGAAGCATGAATGCAAATAATATTTCGAAAACAATTAGTTCAAATTGATGAACAGTAACGTTTTCAGTAAAACTGATCAAAATGTTCGGAAAATGATCGAAGTGAAACTGCTAGCGTATTGGGAAGGGAGTTACGGAACTGGTGCCCTTACAGCAAGACTCAATTTCAAGCGCAACATCATACTTAACGAAAGTTCAGTTATGACGACAGTGAGCCGCTGAACATTGTTTTCGATAAGCCTATAGGCGTAGGAATGGATATCTAGATATTTCCAAAACACTGCTCGTAGATTTTCATTATGAGAATATTTTTAAAAAATGCCTAAAAGTGTTAAAAGTGTTACACCGCACACAGCTGAAAGATAACACCAAGCAATGCACGAACCAGCACACCATGCAACAACACAGGAACAGCCGAATGGAACAGCAACAGCTTTGACTTGAGCATGTAAATGAGGAGGTACAGTAGAAGACTGTACAAAAATAGCTTTCAGCATCGCCACACGGTATACAAAGCACACAGTTTAGGCAGCAGAGGGAAGACTACAAAATATCAAGGGTTGATAAGGCACCGGGAGTAAAAGCCAAACCAAATCTCAATGCGGCACGGCGAAAAAATAAGAAAGATACGGAAAGGGAGTACCAAGACGATGAAAAAGGAGAAGTGGAGAGTGACCCTACTGGAAACGAATCCGGACAAGACAGTTAAATAGGGGAACATGAAGGGACATGAAAACTGACAAATAGCTTGCAATGGTCAATGGAAGGATGCTTACTATACTCACGCTAAGCATCTGCGGAATAACATGTGAAAAAATATGATAATGCTAATGGAATTACCAATGGCGTTGACATTGTCTTATTTCAGGAAGTAGGTTACGAAGAGATGAACCTGCAACAGCCATACAATGTATACAACAATGCCGGCTGCGCAGAGAAAAATTTTTTAGTGAAACCATCCCGTACTTTATGAAACATGGGAAGGGATTGGAGCACTAAAATTGACAGACGTTATAGATCGACTAGCCGTCACGTGATCACTCTACACGTACGTATCTCCACTGTCATCCTCGGTACTGGACAGATTTTATACCACAAAAGGAACTGATGTACAAGACTAGGAAGTAATCCCCGTTACCTTTTCAGACCACCATGCAGTTGCTAAAATAAACGGTTTACACCAGCCTAACGCAAAGGGATTGGGGTACTTGGAGTTAAACTGCGACCTACTCAACAGTGAGTGGTCAAAAACAGAATTCTGCGAATGCTATCGAACATGGTTTCATCGGAAGAGGTCCCTCCACATCGTTCTTGAACTGTGGGATAAACTGGTAAAACTCTGAATTCGTGAACTGTTCAATACGAAGCTTATAGGATTAGTGACACCAGAAGGAAAAACATAGAATTGTATTACATGGTTGTTCGAGAACGCTAAGAAAGGTAGATAAAGGAGAAGTCCGATCGTGTGGATTGAAGAAATTCAAAAAGGGAATTCTAGAACTACAGAAAAAAGAACTCGAAGGCAAAATAATCACTAGCAAAGATAAGGGATGCGTTCCGGGAGAACAAAGGAGCATCTAACACCTTAGTGGAGAAAGGAAGAAGACAAAGATTTGTCGGAAATCTAACGACTTCCGACGGGAACGATACCTCTAATATGGAAGGTATTAAGGACCGTTTCCAGACAGTGTTCGGAGAACAACCGTCAGATTCTACCAAGACAGCAAGTTTGCTACAAAACTGCACAACTTCCCTCACCAACGAAAATTTCATTATGTTGACAGAGCCCACGTCTGAAAAATGAACGTCCTTCAATCAAACAAAAATGTGAATACGATTCTTTGTATGATGGGATGAAAGATATTGTTGGTTTTGACGCTTTCAAATTACACAGAAGGCTCGTAAATGAATCTACACTGCCGAGAAAGAGATTTAGGTCCTTTAATGATCATAAAGACACTGGCATGACTTACCACAAAACAGGAATCCAAGCATTGGAAGCATACTGTATGCCTTTTACAAAGTCTTCTGGTAGTTATCAAAGCGGAATTCACGAAGCTCATGAAAGGGAAACAAAGAGTGGGTGAAATATATTCAGGAAATTAATTAGGAATTATAGTCCTTGTGCTCAAAAACAACATGCATAACTAACTATAGGTCAAGAACTTTGTTATTGGTCTATGTCTCTCATAATTGCCGCAAGACTAAAAGAGGAGCTTCCAGAGATAATCTGGTCTGAACAAATTGTAATGTTCCCAACAGGAAGATCATCGATGGGCTTTGTTCTCTGAGAGGCGCGACCTTCTTCTCATTGATGTACAAAAGCGGAACGATAGGATTGTTGAACATCGACCTAGAAAGTGCCCCCGACAAAGTCAGTCACCAATATCTGAGGAATGTGTTGCAACAGTATAACTTCCCACAGGCCACAAGAGATCTATTGCTGCCAGATCAGAATCCAGTGCAAAAAGGTTCACCGTTAACGCTTATGTCGACGATATAAAAATTGTAATCCCACAGCATTAAGACATTGGGAAGATATTAGAAATATTGGATTCTTGTAAGGAAGCAGCAGGAGCAAGTATAAACAACAACAAAACTCGACTCCTCTGGCCGAACAGAACGTCACAACTCACGTCATATACCTTCACAGAAAGCGACGAAATGCTCGACGTTAAACTGAAGAAAAACGTGAATGAATTGGTTGAGGATAGTTCCAAACCAGTGGTGGAGAAGGTAAGGGGTTTTTTAATAGCGAAGAGCATTAGGAACTTAAACTGGCCGAGCGGCTCTAGGCGCTTCAGTCTGGAACCGCGCGACCGCTACGGTCGCAGGTTCGACTCCTGCCTCGGGCATGGATGTGTGTGATGTCCTTGGGTTAGTTAGGTTTAAGTAGTTCTGAGTTCTAGGGGACTGATGACCTCAGATGTTCAGTCCCATAGTGCTCAGAGCCATTTGAACCATTTTTGAACTTAAATCTTATGCAAAGGATACAATATGTCAGTGTGCTGGCTCTTTCAGAAATGTGGCATATAGCTCAAATAATACCCATAGAGTGAATATATATTGCTCAAATTAAGAAGGATGTATGATGGTTCATCTGGAAACGGAAGCTGCTCCATTTAGCCTGAGACCAGTTTAAAAAACCTGCAAATGAAAGTGGATTAGGCTTAGTACATTATAGAAAAAGTACAAAGCCCCGATAAATAAAAATGTTATAAAATACTTAAAACAATCAGCAAGTCTGTCGGATTTATTGAAGGCCGCATGGGGAATTACCACAAGAAGAAGAACTGAACGACGACCACCGGCGTATATTATTCACATTCTTAAAGTCATAACGGGAATTCTGGAAAAACTCTCAAATGAAATGAACTTCACTACGAAAAGATTGTGGAAAAACTACAGAAGGAAAAAGTCCGAAGTTCACATACAAGTCAGCCAAATAAAATACATAGAGATAAACTGAAAGATAGTGTTATCTTACATTTTGAATGCGACTGGGCCGCTTACAGGTTCTTAAACGATCTGCTTCCGACAACATCATGGCGACACTACCTGAGCCTCAAGGGAAACCCTCACTGTGAACACTGCAGTTGGACCGACACAGCGCTACACAGAACAGTAGGCTGTTCACGAATCCCAGGCTTATGGAGGCGGATTAAATTTTAAATGTGCAGTGCTATCAGTGACAACAACTGAAATTAACACTAAGAATGCAGACGGATTTCAAAACGTTCCCGACTGCAAAGATGAGGACAATGACGTGGCTTTTATATTTCTACATAACTAGTCACGCAAAGATGGAGATGAATCTCTGAGTTCAAACTGTATTTGCAAGAGACAAAATAGTCAGAAGCAATTGGAAAAAGGAAAAATTTGGCCCATACAAACAATTTTTATAAAAACAAGGGTGTTTAAAAAGAAAAACACCGAACAATTACCTTTCAGAGGAAGTTTTAATTTATGTAGAAGCACAGCTTACTTCCCTTATTTCAAATACAGTCAGAATATAATATTAATTCTTATAAAATGTCATCATGAATTAAATGAGAACTTACCCTTAATAAGAAGAATGTTTTGGTTTCAAGAGGAAATCGAAATTTTTAGTCAAATTTAAAGAAGAAGCATTTAGTTACTTAGGGAAAGTTGAAAAAAAGTAAACTCCTGAGACATCCAATCCACACCCACAATGTTGCTATGGTTTGAATCCTAGTGAGGCTCGTTTTTTTATTTTTTTAGATGTCCGTTAAAAAGGCGTTTGAAAAGAAATCCGAAGATTGTCTAGTATTCACCTCTCAGTGATGCGGATATTCGCCAGAAACGAAATGTGGCTCGAATTCGACGTTATACTGTAGCTCCCCTATCTCCTGTTGGATAGCTGGTTAGGAACATGCAAGTGCCTAAGCGACATCCAATTCACTGCAGTTGTTTCAGAACAAATGAATAGCGAAAAAAACATGCGAATCCAAACGTGTGGTTTTCAGTTATTTACGCGTAGAGTAAAACGGAGCACGCTATGCTGATTTACTTCGTATATGTGAAAAAAGTTTTGCAGCAGCGGAGCAGATGACTCAGCTTTCAACATTCTTCTTTCCTTCACTCAAACAAAGATGTGAATACGATTCTTTGTATGATGGGATGAAAGATATTGTTGGTTTTGACGTTTTCAAATTACACAGAAGGCTCGTAAATGAATCTACACTGCCGAGAAAGAGATTTAGGTCCTTTAATGATCATAAAGACACTGGCATGACCTTCTTGAATGGAATTCGGAAATTTCTTGCGGATGAATATACAAGATTTAGAAATATCTCTACGAACAGCTGAGAGATGCATTTCACATTATGACGACAATATCAGACTGGCAATTTATGCTTCTTTTTCTTTTATTGTGGGACATGCAGCATATATTATGTTACAGTAGAACATTATGCAGAGAATTGGTGGACAGTATGCTGGTTGATATTTTATTTTTGTATGTAAGCATATTTCCACTTCATTGCCTTTATCAGCACATCCGCAAACTAACACATTTATTTATATTTTACATAGTATGTAATTTATAATAGTTTTTTTCATTGGGTGTTGTACTCACGTCCTGACGTTGTAGATGGACATACGTCAACTTTTAGTAAACTGTTACTGCTGCCTGTAGTTGTTGGTTGTAATATATTTTCACTAACGTTTTAAAGTTGTTCGAAAATTTGATTTATTATAATATACGTGCAACTTCAAATTATCGAACAATTTAAGCGTTACTAAAGAAAATATTACATCCAACAACTATAGACAGCAGTAATAGTTCACACAAAGTTTACGAATGTCTATATACAACGTCAGGACGTGACTACAACACCCAGTGCAAATAAAACCTCAATAAATTTTATATTATATAAAATACGAGGGTTGGAACTTCAATAGTGGCAACTACTTATTTACAGCTCATACAAAATAGATACTTGTTTCAAAGTTTTTCTGACCTTCAAAGTAGTCGCCAGCATTGTGTATAGCCCGTTGACAGCGATGTAAAGTCGTAGGATACTCTTAGTAGTGCCAGTTGTGTAGACAGTTCGAGTGGCGCGGTCTATTGCCCGACGAATTTGTAGCAGTTCTGAAGCCAATGCCGTGAAGTGTTTCCTTCAGTCTAGAAATCGAGTTGAACTCACGAAGGGTTTAAGGCAGGGGAGTGCAGTATGTGGTATAGCACTTAGCAGTCCCATCAGTCAAACAAATCATTAACAGCTTGCACTGTACGTGCTTCAGCATTGTCCTGAAAAATGATGGTCATGTCCTGCAGAAAGTGTCTCAGTTCTGTCTCTAAGCTGGTCGTAGGCTGTGTTCCGAAAAAGGTCAGTAAAACATTGAAACGTGTATCTATTTTGTGCGAGCTGTAAGTAAATAGTTGCCACTATTAAAGTTCCAACCGTCGCATAAACAAATGCGACTGTTTCCAGATGTACTGATGAAGGCAACAAAGCCAGAATAAACTTATATACTTGAATAAAATATCAAACAGCATACTCTCCACCAATTCTCTGCATAATTTCTGCTTCCTTCAAATTACTAGTGGTGATTCGCCCTCTTAATTCTTTGCCAATTCTTCGAACAAAGGGCAGTTGGTTACTCAGCCTTGAAGTATCGTTATAAATATGACCAATAATGAAACGATGACCACATCATCATCAGATTGTGATGTGAGACAGTTTGAAATAATAAAATATTTTTAATCAATAATTCCCCTGCAATCGTTTGAACACGGCTGCATAGAGGAGAAAAAAAAACCACGCAAATCCAGAAAATGTGGTGGTCTAGCATTTTAAGATAAAACACTTCAGTAAATTTGCTTCGTTTACATACAGTACGTTCTTTCAACATCGCAGCAGATGACAGCTTCAGCTTTCTGCTTTCCATGAATCAAACGTAGATGTGAACACGATTCTTTGCGCAGCAAGACGAAGAAATCTGCCGTTAAGAGTCCAGGACAAACAATGAATCTCAGCAGTTCATCACAGCGCGTACTAAGCTTCACGAGAGGGGCGCTGCAACACGAGATAATCATAAAGATCATGTGTATTTTTTATGTTTTATTTTCTTTGTGTAACATCAGCCAGCCTCCGATTCATATTAATCACTCTCACACACATACACCCCTGATTCGCTTACAACATTTACAGTGGTTTCGTACGTATTAATTACATCACGATATGCTCCCATCATTGCCATGAGATGTTACTCCAAACATTAACTCTATATGGAATAGATAATATTCATGTTTCTACACAACTTTTCGGGTGTACGCTGCTTACATCCCGTAAGTTTTTTGAAAGTGAGGGTATTCACTTACTAGACAAAATACAGAGAGAAAGAGTACTTTCACTGGAAGAGGTGTTTAAGCAGTATAGTATTCGACGTAACAAAATCACAGAGAGATTCCATGTTTTTAAGGAGCAAAGGATTTGCCATACAGACACGGCGTTTTACATATCTAATCCACACCTTTGACTTTAGAGTAATTTTTATTATTACGCCAGACGTATATATGTATGCACAATCATCTTTGACTGTCACAGAAATTATGTAAGTTGGCACTATTTTTTTAATCACAACAATAATTTTACGCCAGCGGTATGTAAATATCTTTCGAAAATAATGTCTTTCAAGCGAAATAATGTATACCTTTGACTTTTAAGTGAAGGTTACATAAATTTTTTAATGCATATCTGCCACACCATTTTAGTATTACGCTCTGACTGGGTCAGAAGTAATGTAATTTGACACCATTTTTACACTACGTTCTGACTGGTTGGAGATAAGGAAGAAAGGAAAGAGGGTTTTGGCTGAAGATAAGGAGGCGAAGGTGAGGAATGGTGCTCGTCATTTTCAGTTATTGAGTGACTGATTGACTGATGACGTTATGAGTTCAGCGTCATTGATTTCATGCACGACCTTCATTGTCATGTGGTGTCAGTCAAGATCAGTGTCAAAGGTCAAGAGTCATTTGACCCATGACCCTGGATGTAGGCAGCGCAAAGGTCACGGTTCAGATCGTTTCCAGAACATACATAGTATTCCTACTCACGGTAAAAAAACTTCTGTTTCAAGATACACAATTGTGCATGATTGACGAAGTATGTCTGAGCAGTCCATACGTTATATAACTAGTTTGAAAAATACAGGAAATTTTACTTTTCATAACAATCTATAACTGAAGAATTAACAATATATTCGAAACGGTTTTAACCCTGCTGTTCTGTTCACTTTTACTAAACAAATGTACTGTTCTTGTCAATACGACCTGACATTAAAATACTACAAAGAAACTTCTACATACATTTTTTGTACAGTTGTCCACATTATTATACACTCCTGGAAATTGAAATAAGAACACCGTGAATTCATTGTCCCAGGAAGGGGAAACTTTATTGACACATTCCTGGGGTCAGATACATCACATGATCACACTGACAGAACCACAGGCACATAGACACAGGCAACAGAGCATGCACAACGTCAGCACTAGTACAGTGTATATCCACCTTTCGCAGCAATGGAGGCTGCTATTCTCCCATGGAGACGATCGTAGAGATGCTGGGTGTAGTCCTGTGGAACGGCTTGCCATGCCATTTCCACCTGGCGCCTCAGTTGGACCAGCGTTCGTGCTGGACGTGCAGACCGCGTGACACGACGCTTCATCCAGTCCCAAACATGCTCAGTGGGGGACAGATCCGGAGATCTTGCTGGCCAGGGTAGTTGACTTACACCTTCTAGAGCACGTTGGGTGGCACGGGATACGTGCGGACGTGCATTATTCTGTTGGAACAGCAAGTTCCCTTGCCGGTCTAGGAATGGTAGAACGATGGATTCGATGACGGTTTGGATGTACCGTGCACTATTCAGTGTCCCCTCGACGATCACCAGTGGTGTACGGCCAGTGTAGGAGATCGCTCCCCACACCATGATGCCGGGTGTTGGCCCTGTGTGCCTCGGTCGTATGCAGTCCTGATTGTGGCGCTCACCTGCACGGCGCCAAACACGCATACGACCATCATTGGCACCAAGGCAGAAGCGACTCTCATCGCTGAAGACGACACGTCTCCAGTCGTCCCTCCATTCACGCCTGTCACGACACCACTGGAGGCGGGCTGCACGATGTTGGGGCGTGAGCGGAAGACGGCCTAACGGTGTGCGGGACCGTAGCCCAGCTTCATGGAGACGGTTGCGAATGGTCCTCGCCGATACCCCAGGAGCAACAGTGTCCCTAATTTGCTGGGAAGTGGCGGTGCGGTCCCCTACGGCACTGCGTAGGATCCTACGGTCTTGGCGTGCATCCGTGCGTCGCTGCGGTCCGTTCCCAGGTCGACGGGCACGTGCACCTTCCGCCGACCACTGGCGACAACATCGATGTACTGTGGAGACCTCACGCCCCACGTGTTGAGCAATTCGGCGGTACGTCCACCCGGCCTCCCGCATGCCCACTATACGCCCTCGCTCAAAGTCCGTCAACTGCACATACGGTTCACGTCCACGCTGTCGCGGCATGCTACCAGTGTTAAAGACTGCGATGGAGCTCCGTATGCCACGGCAAACTGGCTGACACTGACGGCGGCGGTGCACAAATGCTGCGCAGCTAGCGCCATTCGACGGCCAACACCGCGGTTCCTGGTGTGTCCGCTGTACCGTGCGTGTGATCATTGCTTGTACAGCCCTCTCGCAGTGTCCGGAGCAAGTATGGTGGGTCTGACACACCGGTGTCAATGTGTTCTTTTTTCCATTTCCAGGAGTGTATATCAACAGTTGTTGAAAATAGTTATGATAATAATATTAAAACTAAAAAATAGTGCTCAAAACTCAATTTTTAAAGAAGTCTTAAAATAAAAATAAACATAATGTACGTAAGTTTATTTAAGAAAATTCCTTATTTTTAATAGTCACAAAGGGTAAATTTGGAGCCAAGCACAGGAATCCTTCTTAGAAAGCATTACATTGTTTTTCTTTTCACACTTTTTTTTGTTACTTTCCTGATTGCAGTTTGGCCCCAAGCATTCACATAAATATCGAAAAAATCGTAAGTATGAAACAACAGTTTTCAATACAGGCAATAATTTTTGAAAGCACGAATTTTTTTCTAACATTTATTCTTAATCATTGCAGTTTACACACAATGAAGTGACCCCTGTTTTACAAACACGTTTATTACGTTTTTGACACAATAGTTCTCTTTTCTTGTCTTTGCTTTCTGGACACAGGTAACAGCGAGCACATTTAGCAGGTTTTCTTATTGTCACCGATTCTGACGCACTGGCCACGCCTTCAGAGGTTTGGATGCACCTGACCATTCTCAGAGAATCTTCTGTTCTCGGAATATGGATCCTTGATGCAATGTATTATGCGACCAGTGGCTTCCCAATTTTATCCAATAATATTTTGCTCCTCAGTATTTGACATCTTTATTATTTAATTTTGAAGAAGAAAAGACTGTACATTATTTTGTACAGGATATGGGCTGGCGTTGCTATCTTCACAACACTTGCTTTCAGACACAGTACTTCCATGATATTCGGACTTGGAAAGTGTTCCTTCATCTGCTGAGGAATTGACTAATTCTTGCAACTCAACATCACTCAGTGATCTAATTGATACGATGTCACAATTCAAACGGAGCAGAAACAATAAATATTCAGATAATTGAGAAGTGTTAAACAATTTATTTAAGAAGATAAAAAACAAGCATATTGTTCTAAATGCAGCTTTGCTGATTGTTCAGATAAGTTGGAACGGTGAAAATCATGTTTACCGTAAACTAGTACAGGAAACCAAAAACATATTTGACATTAGAGTAATAATTTTTTGTCAGGTCGTTATGAACCAATAGTTACGTGTGTAACTATTAAGGTTCGTGACCAAATTACTTAAAATATTTTTATACGCTTATTGCTTACAAATTTTCAGACGTCACCAAATTTTATGAAGTTATTTTGCTACTTAAATAACGAGAAACTAAATTTATAATCATTTCGGGTCACATAGACCCAAACAGAACAGCAGCGTCAATATTTTATTCAGCACTCAAAATATTTACAAATTCTGTGCAAAACCCAACTTTATGTCTGACAACAATGAAACTTACAGAAAATGGTGTAAACTGCTTATGGTGGTCTTTAGTGCGCATCCGTTCAAGTAATTTTAAAATCAGTCAATAGAATACAGTACCGACCAAAAAAACATCACGTGTTTCTACATACACTATCCTCCATGTGCAATAATCTCACCTACATCGCATAGTAAGTGCATACCAATAACTAATTTAATGTTTGATTTAAAACAAAAGTTCGAAACAGGCGTAGCCAAGTGTGATACACTGTGTCGTTTGAACATTCAGTAAACTGACGTCGTTGGAAATCTGAGAAGTTTTTATAGTACAAACGTGAAACAAAAACATTCATCAGCACATTCCTCCTTTCTTATTTCGTTTAGTGTCAACGTAAAGGAACTTTGGCAGGAACAATTGGGAAGCTTTGGTTGTCTTATAGTTCTTATTTTGAACGAGCTCCTAATTTAATATAACGACGGACTTTGCAGAGTAATCTGATAGGTTAATGAAAAGGGACAGTTAAACATCGATCTTACGAAAAATGCCAGAATGTCGAAAATCAGTAAGTAAATTTGTAAAATGCGAGAGAATCGCCATGTCCGAAGGCAAGAAGTCAGTGGAACTGCCAATGAGGAGAGTTAACATAACTTTTATTATACACCTAACAATGAAATATCCTTAGTAGAATAAATTATGTCTCAAATTTGGCCACGCTGAGCTTCATAGAGGAGTCTGATAATTAGCTGCTTCAACTGAAAATAGTTTTCTTGGTTCAGTATCACGACCTGTTTCGTGCAATTATAAGCCCATCTTCAGGTTTACAAGAATCATGAGGCACGTGGCCGCCGCACACTGTGAACACAAAGTAGGTGACAGCCGCAATTGTAGCCGAGATTTTGGCTCCTTCATCAGAAACCAGCCAGCGTACTCAGTGACCACGACGGGCTGTTAGATCAAATTCTTAACAACAAGTACAGGGCCGTGGTGGAGTACCACCGGGACTGTTGCGTCCCTAGGGTCCACACAGCCCATGCATGTCAAACAGCCCAATCGGAATACGGCTCCCCCTCACAGGGTACAATGGCGAGCAAGGAAAATAAGGACCAAAATCGTAAAGCTATTACAAACCTACTTCGTGCGGAAAGAAGCATCGAAAACTCGCGCAGAGCAAATGTACATAAACAGAAATGTGACATCTGTCCCTCAGGACAACGGTGACATTGGAATAGAACTTGTTCTAAACCCACCCAAACCTCCTGTACACGTGGCGGAAAAGAACTTGACAGTCGACATCACAATAATATGTCCACACACTCTGTGCCTTAGTGGAGCGAGAGTAAATCCAGTTTTGCACTCATGATATAAGACCCATTAAATTTTTGCAGGTAGTCATCAGATGATTCCTCACAAGTCTGTTGTCGAAGACAACATTAGACTGCTTCGCTTCAGTAGAACTGACAATCGAGAAAGTTGTCCACCGAAACGCACTCGGTGAAAACGGTTAAAAAGTCAGAAAACATCTCCTTTTCTTGTATGCACTGAAAACAGTGTACCAGGAAAATGCTTGTTTGGCACGCGAATCCTAAAACTCATAAGAATAGTTACTGGCTCCTATTGAAATGTTTTAACAGACTAGATTGTGAGTACGTTAATGACCTGAGAAGCAAGAAGACTATTGTACAGAGTGACCTGAAGATTTTTCATTGGAAGCACTCAAAAGGCCTGAATAACAGATTTAAAAAATGTCTACAGTGATCCGGAGGCTAATTATCACTTTTTTCTGACGACGTTGTCCTGCACAGGAACAGACGCAAACGAAAAATGACAGCCCACAAACTAGAAGATCATCGAAAAGACACGCATATATGGCAAATCACAATCTTTGTGGTTAGAGCGCACGCCATAGATTTCACGAATGAGAGAACAATCGAGGACTTAAAAATAATCACGAATGAGCCATCACTACCGTGCAAGATAAATGTCGAATATAATTCTCCAATACTGGGTTTGAAACGGACAACAAATGTGTATAATGTGGACATATGTGAAAAAAGATTGGAGCTATTATTTAAGATATAACAGTTAACAATAATTTGTGGCCCCAGTGGCGAAGTCAAGAACAAATTTTAGATAAAATAATATTACCAAACATGTGTCCGAGATATTGGAGCCAAAGACAGAAACAGACGTCATGAACGGTTATGTGGTACAATATACACTCCTGGAAATGGAAAAAAGAACACATTGACACCAGTGTGTCAGACCCACCATACTTGCTCCGGACACTGCGAGAGGGCTGTACAAGCAATGATCACACGCACGGCACAGCGGACACACCAGGAACCGCGGTGTTGGCCGTCGAATGGCGCTAGCTGCGCAGCATTTGTGCACCGCCGCCGTCAGTGTCAGCCAGTTTGCCGTGGCTTACGGAGCTCCATCGCAGTCTTTAACACTGGTAGCATGCCGCGACAGCGTGGACGTGAACCGTATGTGCAGTTGACGGACTTTGAGCGAGGGCGTATAGTGGGCATGCGGGAGGCCGGGTGGACGTACCGCCGAATTGCTCAACACGTGGGGCGTGAGGTCTCCACAGTACATCGATGTTGTCGCCAGTGGTCGGCGGAAGGTGCACGTGCCCGTCGACCTGGGACCGGACCGCAGCGACGCACGGATGCACGCCAAGACCGTAGGATCCTACGCAGTGCCGTAGGGGACCGCACCGCCACTTCCCAGCAAATTAGGGACACTGTTGCTCCTGGGGTATCGGCGAGGACCATTCGCAACCGTCTCCATGAAGCTGGGCTACGGTCCCGCACACCGTTAGGCCGTCTTCTGCTCACGCCCCAACATCGTGCAGCCGCCTCCAGTGGTGTCGCGACAGGCGTGAATGGAGGGATGAATGGAGACGTGTCGTCTTCAGCGATGAGAGTCGCTTCTGCCTTGGTGCCAATCATGGTCTTATGCGTGTTTGGCGCCGTGCAGGTGAGCGCCACAATCAGGACTGCATACGACCGAGGCACACAGGGCCAACACCCGGCATCATGGTGTGGGGAGCGATCTCCTACACTGGCCGTACACCACTGGTGATCGTCGAGGGGACACTGAATAGTGCACGGTACATCCAAACCGTCATCGAATCCATCGTTCTACCATTCCTAGACCGGCAAGGGAACTTGCTGTTCCAACAGGACAATGCACGTCCGCATGTATCCCGTGCCACCCAACGTGCTCTAGAAGGTGTAAGTCAACTACCCTGGCCAGCAAGATCTCCGGATCTGTCCCCTATTGAGCATGTTTGGGACTGGATGAAGCGTCGTCTCACGCGGTCTGCACGTCCAGCGCGAACGCTGGTCCAACTGAGGCGCCAGGTGGAAATGGCATGGCAAGCCGTTCCACAGGACTACATCCAGCATCTCTACGATCGTCTCCATGGGAGAATAGCAGCCTCCATTGCTGCGAAAGGTGGATATACACTGTACTAGTGCCGACATTGTGCATGCTCTGTTGCCTGTGTCTATGTGCCTGTGGTTCTGTCAGTGTGATCATGTGATGTATCTGACCCCAGGAATGTGTCAATAAAGTTTCCCCTTCCTGGGACAATGAATTCACGGTGTTCTTATTTCAATTTCCAGGAGTGTACATTAATGCGCATTGATATAGAAGCACCGCTGTTCCTATCACACACCGTTACGTATGCAACACTTTATTGCCATAGAGTCATGCATGGAAATACAGTACACTTTTGCATCAAAAGTGTATTTCGACCCACAGATTAATTAAAGCCAAAGATATCTCTCACTTGAGCATACTACCAACTTTCTTGATTGATTCGTAACCGGAAATTCAAAATCTAAATAAATTCCAACAGTAAATTCGACAGACAGACAATTAAATAATACTCATAATGCAATAAGAAAGACAGAGTCGAAATCATATGCTCAGACAGGCAATGAGACTGCCACAGGCCAGGCTCCTGATTTTAGACATAACCATAAAGAATTTCGAGCTTCAACATCGTCTGCTATTTGTTCTTTTTTTTCCCTTACAGATAACGATGTGTCTCAGTGCACACTATGTGACTGAGGGTGCACTCCAGCTTTCAGAAGTCGCAATCTAATGCTTAACTAGCGATTGCACCATTGAAGTTCGAAAGGCATCGTACTCTTACATACATTTTTTAATGTATCTGAAAAGAAGCAAAAAAAGATCGTACTTAGAAAGATATACTGGACTAAGAACTAAAAACTAAACTCCTCTCGAACAGGCCGTGAAGGCCCAACGGTACCGACCTGCCGCCGTGTTATCCTCATCCCAGAGGCGTCAAGTGTGCGGATATGGAGGGGCAAGTGGTTAGCACACCGCTCTCCCGGTTGTATGTCAGTTTACGAGGCCGAGGCCGCTACTTCTCAATCAAGTAACTCCTCAGTTTGCCTCACAAGGGCTGAGTGCAGCCCGTTTGTCAACAGCGCTTGGCGAACCGGATGGTCACCCACCCAAGTGCTAGCCCAGCCCCACAGCGCTTAACTTCGGTAATCTGACGGGAGCCGGTGTTACTACTGCGGCAAGGCCGTTGGAAAATACACTGGACATCGATGTCAAATTTCATGTTTCTAATTTATAAGTTATTACACGCGACAGACTTGTTTAAGTTTGCTATCGATAACATTTATTGGCATGCAATAAAAAAATGGAGAAATTCCTTAAAGCTGAGGGTCGGAGGCATATCAACCACTTGAGCTTTGCTTCTTTCTTATGATTTCACACATTTCTAAGAAGAATGTGGAGATAAGAATATGTGCCACTACAAGTAAAAATACACTCAAGAGCCAAAGAAACTGGTACACCTGCCTAAGATCGTGTAGGGCGCCCGCGAGCAACACGACGTGGCATGGACTCGACTAATGTCTGAAGTAGTGCTGGTGGGAACTGGCAACATGAATCCTACAGGACTGTCCATAAATCCGTAAGAGTACAAAGGATGGAGGTCTCTTCTGAACAGCACGTTTTAAGTCATCCCAGATATGCTCAATAATGTTCGTGTTTGGGGAGTTTGGTACCCAGCGGAAGTGTTTAAACGCAGGGGAGCGTTCCTGGAGCCACTCTGTAGCAATTCTGCACGTGTGGGCTGTCGCATTGTCCTGCTGCAATCGCACAACTCCGTCGTAATGCTCAATGGACATGAATGGATGCAGGTAATCAGACAGGATGCTTACGTAATTGTCACCTGTCGGAGTCGTATCTACATGTATCAGGGGTCCCATATCACTCCAACTGCACACATCACACACCATTACAGAACCTCCTCCCTACTGACATGCAAGGTCCATGGATTCATGAGGTTGTCTACGTACCCGTACACGTCCATCCGCTCGATACAATTTGAAATGAGACTCGCCTGACCAAGTAACATGTTTCCAGTCATCTACAGTCCAATGTCGGTGCTGAGGGCCCAGGCGAGGCGTGAGGCTTTGTGTCATCCAGTCATCAAGGGTACACGACTGGGTCTTCGGCTTCGAAAACTCACATCGATGATGTTTCGTTGAATGATTCGAACGCAGATCGCCAAGCATTGGAATCAGCAGCAATCGATCACGTTAAACGATTCTCTTCACTCGTTGTTGGTCCCATTCTTGTAGGATCTTTTACCGACAGAAGCGATGTCGGTGATTTGCTGCTTTACCGGATTCCCGATATTCACGGTACATAAACCTTAGTATGTGACATAAATTTGAATTTGATACGCCAACCTGTTAAAGATAAAAAATGGTTTTTAACAGATGGGCAAACAAACAACAGACGGATAAAAAATGACAAAAAATATTTTTTCGTGTTATAAAATTACAAATTAACCATTTTCAGATTTTTTCCTTTACTTGTACTGTGAAACCATGCTTCTTGCGAAATTTCATAATTATAGATCAACTGGAAGTACCCTACAGATTTTGATCAGTAAGTTTTCGAGTATGAAAATATGTGACATAAATGGCCGTTTCTTTGGACTGCATTGACTTAGGAGCTTAAAATTTTTACACCACCAAGGAACTATAGACCTTAGTATGTCAAGTACGTTTGAACTTGACAAGCTTACCCGTTCCTAGGAAACTGGTTTCTTAATGGTCGGACAGTCAGACAAACGGATGGGTGGACAATAAGTCGATCCTATAGGGGATCCGTTTTTAGAGACTGAGGCACGGAATCCTAAAAATCAGACTCTACTTGCATCAACTAAAGTACGGTTCAGTTTACTAAATTTAAAAAAAAATTAATTTCGGATAAAAAAGTCGAAAATAATTAGTGAACTTCGTATAAGGGGAAAATTAATCAATTCATGCTCTCCACAGCATTCACGTAAAACAAAAAGCAAACACTTTGCCATAAAATGGCTTAGCATATTGTCGATCAGTTATCCTTAATTTTCTAAACAGTTTAGTCACATAACCTACCCTTTCAAAAGTATTGCAAAAGGTAATCAACGTATTTTCCAGAATTGATATTTCTAGATTACAAATAATAACCTACAGAATGTACGTCGAAACATAAAATTCATTTGCGTTAACTGACTTTTCCGTTGGTTCAGAGTAGAAAATTTTATACCTTATAAATGAAAAACACACCAGACTTGCGTAATATTTTGCAGCACTTATTATTTAATTAACCGGTTTTCGAATTTGAGGCTATTATCAAGTACAAAGGTAACTATATGTGGCCGATAACTTCGAAAGAACAAAGATTTTGAAGTAGATAGGTCTGAAAAGTCGCATAATTTGTTTTCAAAGACGGTAGTTATTAAAGTTCGATATAAGACTAAAATGAGAAGACCTATTTCAACAAATATGTGATGTAAAAGCTATTTAGCGTTGTTAAAATATATGGCACATTCTGGTAATGAACTACATGACAAATTGCAAAAATTTATCAGAGAAGAAAAATAAATAAGCGTGATACACTTCGGTGTCATGTTTCAAGATATAACTGAAAAGACAATATTGTCTTGAAAAATAATATTATATTTTTGTAATATTAAACTTGTATAAGACAATACTATCTTTTTCAGAATGTCCCCCTCCGTTACTGAGAACCAGCTTTCATTTACCGGTACCGGCAGCGATTTTTCCATGGTGGGGGTACTGGGACGGGCTGCAACCAGCCTCGTGATGCCAGCTGGGAAGTTACAGGAGTCAATAAGTAAAGTAAAGGGCATGAATGTCTGGGAGATACCGAAGAGTTACAGGAGTCAATAAGTAAAGTAAAGGGCATGAATGCCTGGGAGATACCGAAGAGCAGGTTACGCTGTCTAATTCGTAAAGTTCTCCTTATCCTCAGCACTCACAGGCACCTTTCTTTCAAGGAGTAGGAGAGTTGTGTGAGTAAGTGCACTGTAAGTGTTAAGTGTAGCAGACTGTAATGATGTGTAGGTGTAGTGTAGTGTCGTGTTGGAGATTATGAGAGAAACAAGAGGGTGGAACCTGGAGCCGGCACATAGCCTACCCCTCTCGAGGAGCCCAAGGAGGATTGACGTCCCCATCCGATGGCCGACCATCATCAACAGTGTCATATGCTATTGCTTCATGAGTCGCTGCGGTGAGGTTTGGAATTTAATTCAGGACATTGGTGCTAAGACTGGTAATCAGAAACGTTATGCCACCACTTCTCCTCCCCTGGTCGGCCAAATACTGTCGGCGAAAATATCGTACACCACCGGAAATCGAACGGGCTTACCTCTGAGTCGAGCGCCAACGCACAGGTGAGCGTTAGCCAGCTCTGCTACGGAGGCGGGTAGCTACTTGGGTGGCAAGTACAGGCTCTAACGTCAAGAAAGCCCGGTGTCAGCCACATTTTATAGTCGTCTACATTCCAGTTTTCGTTCTTCCCTTCCTGTGTTTTTGCGTTTTTCTCCTTTTGTCAGTTGCATTAAATATCCCGTGTGCTACCCATAGGTATCTGTTGGGCCTTGTTGCTATGCTCCCTCTGAAACTCTCAACAAATGCTGAGTCATTATAGTTGTCCAGGTTCCATTTCCTTAATTTTCTAATATTCTGCAATTTCTTTAGTTTTAAACTGTTCGTAACAAATGAATTATGATAAGACTCGACATTTGTCCATGGAAATGTTTTGCAATTTAAAATCTGGTTTCGGAATCTTTGTAGTATTATCAGCAATCTGTATGAAACCTTCTGGATTTTCCAGGTGTCCTCCAGATGTAAATCCTTCTTTCCTGATTCTTAAACCAAGTGTTTGCAATGATTAAATTGTGCATACCAGGATGCTTTTCGTTTCATTATTTTTCCCAGGTTCATGTTCTCCTACAAGTCTTCTTCTTTTCGTTGGCCTACTATCGAAACCTCGTCCCCCATCACAATTAAATTTTCGTCAACGTTAATGATCTGAGTCATTTGTTTATGTCATCATACATTCTTCCACACTCTTCTCAAACTGCGAAGCTAGAGATATGACCTTGTACTAATGAAGTTGGTGGTGGTGGTGATAAGTTCCTACAGGACCGAACTGCTGAGGTCATCGTCCCATAGGCTTACACGCTGCTTAATCTGACTTAAGCTAACTTACGCAAAGGAAAACACACACATCCATGCGCGAGGGACGACTCGAACCTCCAACGGGGGGAGCCGCGCGAACAGTGGCAAGGCACCCAAGACTGCGCGGCTAACCCGCGAGGCAATGAAGTCGGTGTAGACTTTATGTCTGTACCGACTATGATAATTCGTTCACTATTCTGTTCATAGCATCTTGTCTCTATTTCTATTGCGTCACTCATCATTACAGCTACTATTCTATTACGCCTGTTTGACGTTATGTTGAGAACATTTTTTCACCTGACCAGAAGTCCCGTTCTCAACCACTACAATAAATCCCACTATGTCTAACAGAACAAAACATCACGGCTACTTCGGCTTCCCGACCGCGGCGTTTTAAATCCTTTTGTAGGTGTCGCAGGTACCTTGATGATTCCGACCAAGCAGTTCTGCACCGTCCGTTTTCCGAACAGAGCCTTCCTTAGTGCTGACTTACGCCAATCGTTCGCCATCAGTGTACGTGTTGTCACCATCAGTCAGGCAGTGCTGTCGCCGACAGCCTCCGTTTCCATATAGTACCATAGGCCTATGTTACGTAAGTTCTCTACACTGTGAGTAATGCAAATAATTACAAGAACGAAAAGGAAGCCGTGCCTTTTCAAGAATGGCTATTGCTACCGGGAGCACAGAAAATGTGACGAGTACACGATCAGGTTGTGCGTGGATTCCGGACAGAGTAAGTGCTGAGGCTGTATAAAAATTGGAAATGGCAGAATCATGACTGAACAGCAAAATTCTTGCCCACCTCACGACGCAGATGCGCAGACTAAGAAATGAATGCATACATGCAGTGAAAGGGTTCACGAAGTGCCTGTTTTCCAGGTTTTTAAAGAAAAATTTCAAGATTTGAAATATAAAAGTTTCGATTTCGTAGCAGATATTGCAAAGTATGAGGACCCGAAGACTACATTGTGTAAAGCAAGAAGGGGTTTATTAGGACGACCCAGAACTCTTCCACTAGTTCGGAGATTCAGCTGAGCTAAGACATTCTGAAATTAACTGAAGGTAATGTTTTCTGAAAATTGACGATACATCTATCTGTTCTTGAGAGGAGAATCCTGGTATTCCGTTTTCAAGAAGCGGAAAAAAATGCTGTGCGAAAATGAAACTATTCTTATCGACGGGACTTTTGACAGTTGTACAAAGCAATTCAAACAACTGTACACAGTACACGTTGACATCGGAAGCACAGAAGAAACAAAGGTATTTGCTATTTTATTTGCTTTGTTCCCAGACAAAAGTGACAATACAAATGAAATACTTTTTTGTGGGTGCCTGGGTGGTCACCGAAAGCTGCAGTGCTAGACTTTGAAATGGCTACAAGTAAAGGAACGGAAACAGTGTTCCGTGAAACATCCCTTTCCGGTTGCACTTTTCACTTCAATCAGTGCCTCTGGAAGAAAATACAAGAACTGGGATTAAAGGAGGAATACAGGGACAGAGAAGAGGTCTGACTGCTTTGTCGCATGCGTGCTGCAGTGGCACATCTTCCACAAACAGCGTTGATGAAGTGTGGATGGTAATAATGCAAGAAATGCGCAGTGGGCAAAAGGTCATGAAGTTAGCAGACTGTATGGTCAAACAGTGGGAGGAAAATACTAGTAAAAATATTTCTACAATAGTGATACATATTTAAAATCGTAAATACTATCCGACATTTTATTCTCGAAAATACGTCAATGGGTACTTAACATTGTTTATTTCCAAACTGAATGCACTTACCTCCTTAATACCACGAGTCGCGAATTCGCATCATACCAGAGAGATGCTAATATACAAAACGTTAACTATTTTTGAGTGAAAGTAACGGAAGGTGCAGATTCTACACGAAGCTGCCAACGCTTCTGATATGTGGTTCCATCTCCCGAGTATTTTGGATATTTCTAGAGTGACTTGCTGACCGCGACTTTGTTTTGACGCATACACGGAAAATAATCGTCATTGTTTGGACAATTACAGATACGTACAGAGGTAATTTCGCTTCTGGAAATGATTAATTCTACAGTATCTGTGACGTGAAGTGAAACATATTTTGATGTAAAAAATTAGCTGCACGTGCAAGTTAATTCGAAATACTCTTTGCGTAAAATACGCATCATTAGGCGTTTATGTATCTTCGTCGGTGCGTGCAAGAGATGAAATCAAAGTGAAGTGAAAGCAAATAATTCCGTTGATTTGAGCACCAGAACGCTTCAGTGACCAATTGTGCTTCATACTTCCGTGTTTATATACATTAATTTATTAAAAGTTTCCAATAATTCATATGAACATCCGACCTCACCACTGTTTTGACTGAATATATTTCACTTTTATTACGATGTGGAAATTCTAATGAACTGATAATACTCTGAAGCTTTCAATTTATTAGCGATGGATCTCCATGGTTTTATGCACCGTGAAATATAAGTGGAGATTTCAAAGCTCGTGCACCACCTGCGGGGAGGGACTGCGACAGTTTCAAAATTCCCCGTAATAAAAAAATGATCTACTAGATTTCGAACCCAGAATAGTACAGCCATTCTGCAATCAAGGAAAAGACGTGTGAAATAAAAAGCCAGTATGGGGGGTTACTTTGCAAGAAGCACCAGTGTCCAACAAAACAGGTTCCAGTTAAGTCTGCCGGAACAGATGCAGTAGGTCATTGGCCTCAGGCTATACATACAAAACCAAATTGTAAACAACAGACAAGATTCGGTTGTACTAACTGTAACGGTCATCTGGAACTGTCTCCGAGAATTTAACGACTAAGGCTGTACTGTATTATATGCAATAAGATGACAAAAGTCATGGGATACGTCCTAATATCGTATCTGATCTCCTTTTTTCCGGAGTATGGCAGCAACTCGACGTGACAGAGGCTCAAAAAGTTGTAAGTTTCGTACAGAAATATTGAGCCATACCGCATGTATACCTTTTCATAACTGCGAAAGTGTTGCCGGTGCAGGATTTTGTGCACGAACTGACCTCTCGATTATGTCCCATAAACGTTTGATGGGATTCATGTCGGGTGATCTGGACGGCCGAATCATTGTCTCGAATTCTCCAGAATATTCTTCAAACCAGTTGCGAATAATTATGGCCCGTGGACATGGCACATTGTCATCCATAAAATTTCCGTGATTGTTTCGGAACATGAAGTCCATGAATGGCTGCAGATGATCTTCAAGTAGCCGAATATAGCCATTTCCTGTCAATGATCGGTTTAGTCGGACCAGAAGACCCAGTCCATTCCATGTGAACACAGTCCACACAATTATCGAGCCACTACCAGCTTACACAGTGCCTTGTTGACAGCCTGAGTCCATTCGTGGGATCTTCGCCACACTCGAACCCTACTATCAACTCTTACCAACTGACATCGGGACTCATGTGACTAGGCCACGGTTTTCCAGTCGCCTAGGATCCAACCGATAAGATCAGGAGCCAAGGAGAGGCGCTGCAGGCGATGTCGTGCTGTTAGCAAAGCCACTTGCGTCGGTCGCCTGCTGCCATAGCCCATTAACGTCGAATTTCGAGCCGGCCGCTGTGACCTAGTGATTCTAGGCGCTTCAGTCCGGAACCGCGCAACTGCTACGGTCGCAGGTTCGAATTCAGTCTCGGACATGGATGTGTGTGATATCCTTAGGTTAGTTAGGTTTAAGTAGTTCTAAGTCTAGGGGACTGATGACCTCAGATGTTGAGTCCCATAGTGCTCAGAGCCATTTGAACCATTTTTTCGAATTTCACCGCACTGTCCTAACGGACGCATTCGTCGTACGTCTCACATTGATTTCTGTGGTTATTTGACGCCTGTTATCGAAACTACGCAAAAATGTGTTCAAATGTGTGTGAAATCTTATGGGACTTAACTGCTAAGGTCATCAGTCCCTAAGCTTACACACTACTTAACCTAAATTATCCTACGGACAAACACACACACACATTTCCAGAATGAGAATTTCACTCTGCAGCGGAGTGTGCGCTGATATGAAACTTCCTGGCAGATTAAAACTGTGTGCCCGACCGAGACTCGAACTCGGGACCTTTGCCTTTCGCGGGCAAGTGCTCTACCATCTGAGCTACCGAAGCACGACTCACGCCCGGTACTCACAGCTTTACTTCTGCCAGTATCTCGTCTCCTACCTTCCAAACTTTACAGAAGCTCTCCTGCGAACCTTGCAGAACTAGCACTCCTGAAAGAAAGGATACTGCGGAGACATGGCTTAGCCACAGCCTGGGGGATGTTTACAGAATGAGAATTTCACTCTGCAGCGGAGTGTGCGCTGATATGAAACTTCCTGGCAGATTAAAACTGTGTGCCCGACCGAGACTCGAACTCGGGACCTTTGCCTTTCGCGGGCAAGTGCTCTACCATCTGAGCTACCGAAGCACGACTCACGGCCGGTACTCACAGCTTTACTTCTGCCAGTATCTCGTCTCCTACCTTCCAAACTTTACAGAAGCTCTCCTGCGAACCTTGCAGAACTGGCACTCCTGAAAGAAAGGATACTGCGGAGACATGGCTTAGCCACAGCCTGGGGTATGTTTCCAGAATGAGAATTTCACTCTGCAGCGGAGTGTGCGCTGATATGAAACTTCCTGGCAGATTAAAACTGTGTGCCCGACCGAGACTCGAACTCGGGACCTTTGCCTTTCGCGGGCAAGTGCTCTACCATCTGAGCTATCGAAGCAAGTCCCATAGTGCTCAGAGCCATTTTTTTTGTCGTGTAGTGGTGACGGCGGCAGACGCACAGTCCGTCTGGCACGCCGCATCGTAACAGCGGCGGGGAGTCGGCAGCTCTGAGCGGGATGAGGTCCTAAACTCCGAGCCGGAATACGATGATTCCTGGTGCTTGCGCCAATCGGCATTGAGCGCCGGCTGCTTCAGCAGACTATTGGAGTAAGTCAAACGCGAACGCTGCTCTGCGCTTGCACGCGTGCGCCTGTGCTGCGCTCATTTGTCAGTTCTGTCAGACAACAGCGACAACAGCTGATACAGTCCCGGTACTCAGCTTTGTTGAAAAACGGACCTGAATAGGTGTGCTTGCGCAACTGAACAAAACAGCAAGCACCAAGTTCATACTCAATCAATTACTTAGTTTTATTTTAACGCCACGGAATTTAATTCCACGAGAAACATTCGGCAGGACAGGTCGGAAAAAATGATCGACACTTTTCGAGTTTATTTTTCATTTTTCGTATATATCACGTGCAAGAAGCGTTATTACAGAAGGAGATTTATCTATAAAGTGAGTTCCTACCATGATAGAATGCAAGATTCGAGAATTACACTACTGGCCAATAAAATTGATACACCAAGAAGAAATGCAGATGATAAACGGGTATTCATTGGACAAATATATCATACTAGAACTGACATGACATTAAATTTTCACGCAATTTGGGTGCATACATCCTGAGAAATCAGTACCCAGAACAACCACCTCTGGCCGTAATATCGGCCTTGATGCGCCTGGGCATTGAGTCAAACAGAGCTTGGATGGCGTGTACAGGTACAGCTGCCCATGCAGCTTCAACACGATACCACAGTTCATCATGAGTAGTTCAAAATGGCTCGGAGCACTATGGGACTTAACATCTATGGTCATCAGTCCCCTAGAACTTAGGACTACTTAAACCTAACTAACCTAAGGACATCACACGACACCCAGCCATCACGAGGCAGAGAAAATCCCTGACCCCGCTGGGAATCGAACCCGGGAACCCGGGCGTGGGAAGCGAGAACGCTACCGCACATCATGAGTAGTGACTGGCGTATTGTGACGAGCCAGTTGCTCGGCCACCATTGACCAGACGTTTTCAGTTGGTGAGAGATCTGGAGAATGTGCTAGCCAGGGCAGCAGTCGAACATTTACTGTATCCAGAAATGCCCGTACAGGACCTGCAACATGCGGTCGTGCATTATCCTGCTGAAATGTAGGGTTTCGCAGGGATCGAATGAAGGGTAGAGCCTCGGGTTGTAACACATCTGAAATGTAACGTCCACTGTTCAAAGTGCCGTCAATGCGAACAAGAGGTGGCCGAGACGTGTAACCAATGGCACCCCTTAACATCACGCCGGGTGATACGCCAGTATGGCGATGACGAATACACGCTTCCGATGTGCGTTGACCGCGATGTCGTCAAACACGGATGCGACCATCATGATGCTGTAAACAGAACCTGGATTCATCCGAAAAAATGACGTTTTGTCATTCGTGCACCCAGGTTCGTTGTTGAGTACACCATCGCAGGCGCTCCTGTCTGTGATGTAGCGTCAAGGGTAACCGCAGCCATGGTCTCCGAGCCGTCCGCAGCTCGTGGTCGTGCGGTAGCGTTCTCGCTTCCCACGCCCGGGTTCCCGCGTTCGATTCCCGGCGGGGTCAGGGATTTTCTCTGCCTCGTGATGACTGGGTGTTGTGTGATGTCCTTAGGTTAGTTAGGTTTAAGTAGTTCTAAGTTCTAGTGGACTGATGACCATAGCTGTTAAGTCCCATAGTGCTCAGAACCATTTGAACCATTTGAATCTCCGAGCTGATAGTCCACGCTGCTGCAAACGTCGTTGAACTGTTGGTGCAGATGGTTGTTGTCTTGCAAACGTCCCCATCTGTTGACTCAGGGTTCGAGACGTGGCTGCACGATCCGTTACAGCCATGTGGATAAGATGCCTGTCATCTCGACTGCTAGTGATACGAGGCCGTTGGGATCCAGCACGGCGTTCCGTATTACCCTCCTGAAGTCACCGATTCCATATTCTGCTAACAGTCATTGGATCTCGACCAACGCGTGCAGCAATGTCCCGATACGATAAACTGCAATCGCGATAGGCTACAATCCGACCTTTATCAAAGTGGGAAACGTGATGGTACACATTTCTTCTCCTTACTCGAGGCATCACAACAACGTTTCACGAGGCAACGCCGGTGAACTGCTGTTTGTGTATGAGAAATCGGTTGGAAACTTTCCTCATGTCAACACGTTGTAGGTGTCGCCACCGGCGCCAACCTTGTGTGATTGTTCTAAAAAGCTAATCATTTGCATATCACAGCATCTTCTTCCTGTCGGTTAAATTTCGCGTCTGTAGCACGTGATCTTCGTGGTGTAGCAATTTTAATGGCCAGTAGTCTATTATTTATCATTAAAATTTTCGACGTTAATTAATGATGGTTGTGTCATTGCACGGTTCCATTCGGCAATTTGTGTTAAGCTGTTAAAAGTGCTGCATTCCTGATACGCGTAATAAACCTTATAAACAGGTTCAGAAAGATACGTGTGCGTGTCTTAAGAAACTAATGGTTAAATAAAGCAATACCAGAGAGTAAATAGTTATGGCAACATACTAATTACCTTTTACTGAAATTATTACTGATTGTTCTTGCAATACATATTCTATCGAAAAATCACTTTCAAGCTGCGTTAGTTAAACGTCGAAGAATATTACGAAGTTTAATCATTTATTAAAATCTTACCCTAAAAGAACGGTAACAAATACTCAGCATATATGCCGAAATAAGTTTCCTGAAACTCTTACGTTACATAAGAAGCCAGTTCACGTTTCTGCAGTAGAACGTTAAATAAGAATAACTAAATTGTGAACTCACCATGTACTGCATTAATCCGATAAAGGAGACACGCCAAGATACTCGTAGTCGGAGCAGGCGTTGGAAATTTCACGATCAGCTGAAATCTCGTCCTCAGAGCTGCTGCTGGCGCTCGTATCATACCCTGCTACACCAACATTAACAATAGTGTTTTCCATATGGGTCTCCACAATTCATTTTCTCTTCAAAGCGTCTTCAATGATTTTTTCGTATATAGAAGAGCGGATCGCCACATATCTGGTGTAACTTCATTCAAAGCTTGATGAAGCAATTTTAACACCTTGCTTTGTGAGAAAGGTGACATGTGTTATTTCTTGCTACATTTCCATTCACTTGATCCCAAATAAACCCAATCGCATTGTGCGTGCAATGGTATGGTGGCAAACGAATAACTTTGTAACCGTCTTTTCTGTTTGACATAGGCGGCGCTTTGTCCTCCTGAGTGGAATGATATGGTTCATTATCTATCATTATAATAGACTCGGCAGGAATATTTGGAAGAAGTTTATCCTGAAACCATGAGATGTATCTCACGGCATTCATTTCTGCATGGAAATCACTCGACTTCTTCGAAGCAAAGCCCACACAGCACCGTTTATGAATCCTGCACTTTTTACAAAAAATGGTTCAAATCGCTCTGAGCACTATGCGACTTAACTTCTGAGGTCATCAGTCGCCTAGAACTTACAACTCATTAAACCTAACTAACCTAAGGACATCACACACATCCATGCCCGAGGCAGGATTCGAACCTGCAACCGTAGCGGTCGTTCGGCCCCAAACCGCTGCGGCTAGAACCACACGGCCACTCCGGCCGGTGCACTTTTTCCAGCGTAACAAACAATTAATCTGCCACCTTTCCCGGTTGCTTGTCGTAGAACTGAAGAACTCGTGTCGTCAATCCAAACGTGTGAAACACTGTGGTTTGAATTAATCCAAGTCTCATACGTAAATTTGACGTTGTCAAAATCAATAGTGCTCGTTTTTCTGAGGAAACTGCAGCGCAGAATTACTATATACGTCCTCTTCATTACATATTTACGATTGTTATATGTTTTGTACCTGAAGCCTAAGGAATTCAGAACCGAAGAAAGCAACGTCTTACCGCCGGAAAACAGTACTGGTTCACGAAGATAAGCAATAAGTTTTTTCCTAGTTGGTAATTCATCTTTACAGTAATAATTGTAAACACAGCACACTGATTCAAACTGTCAATAGCTGTCACTCGCTTCGTACCCTTTCTGCGTTTACCGGGCGTGCTAAGCAGAAAGTCTTTCTCACCACTATCAAGGTTGACATGTTTTTCCTTAGTCACACGTTTCACTGTACCAGTTCCAATACCAAGCGCATCAGCTGTTGGGTGCACTACATTTGACACAGGGGGAATAGGCCCTTCATAACACCTTTCACTTTCAAAGTAATCCCGCACACGAACAACAAATTCCCTCGCTTGACAATGCAGGACCTGCTGTCCACCGCTAGCCATCGCAACCGTTAGCTACACCATGTGATTAAAAGTATCCGGACACCAGGCTGAAAATGACTTACAAGTTCGTGGCGCCCTCTATCGGTAATGCTGGAATTCAATACGCCTTCATGACGGCTTCTACTCTCGCCACGTTCAATCAGGTGCTGGAAGGTTTCTTGGCGAATAGCAGCCCATTCTTCACGGAGTGCTGCTCTGAGGAGAGGTATCGATGTCGGTCGGTGAGGCTTTTCACGAAGTCGGCGTTCCTAAACACCCCAAAGTAGATCTATAGGATTCTGGTCAGGGCTGTGCAGGCCAGTCCATTGCAGGGATGTTACTGTCGTGTAACCACCCCGCCACATGCCGTGCATTGTCAACAGGTGCTCGATCGTGTTGAAACATGCAATCGCCATCCCCGAATTGCTCTTCAACAGTTGGGAGTAAGAAGGTGCTTAAAACATCAGTGTAGACCTGTGCTGTAATAGTGTCACGCAAAACAACAAGGGGTGCAAGACCCCTGCATGAAAAACACGACCACACCATAACACCACCGACTCCGAATTTTACTGTAGCACTACGTACGCTGGCAGATGACGTTCACCGGACATTCGCCATACCCACATCCTGCCATCGGGTCGCCACATTGTGTACCGTGATTCGTCACTCCACACAACTTTTTCCACTGTTCAGTCGTCCAGTGTTTACGCTCCTTACACCAAGCGAGGCGTCGTTTGGCATTTACCGGCGTGATGTGTGGCTTATGAGCAGCTGGTCGACCATGAAATCCAAGTTTTCTCACCTCCCGCCTGTCATAGTACTTGCAGTGGATCCTTATGCAGTTTGGAATTCGTGTGTGATGGTCTGGATAGATGTCTGTCTATTACACATTATGACCCTCTTCAACTGTCGGCGGTCTCTGTCAGTCAGCCAACCGTGGTGGCCGAGCGGTTCTAGGCGCTTCAGTCCGGAACCGAGTGACTGCTACGGTCGCAGGTTCGAATCCTGCCTCGGGCATGGATGTGTGTGATGTCCTTAGGTTAGTTAGGTTTAAGTAGTTCTAAGTTCTAGGGGACTGATGACCTCAGATGTTAAGTCCCATAGTGCTCAGAGCCATTTGAACCATCTGTCAGTCAATAGACGAGCTCGGCCTGTACACTTTTGTGCTGTACGTATCCGTTCATGTTTCCACTTCACTATCACACGGGAAACAGTGGAACCGGGATGTTTAGGAGTGTGGAAATCTCGCGTACAGACGTATGACACAAGTGACACCCTATCACCTGACTACGTTCGAAGTCCTTGGGTTCCGCGAAGCTACACATTCTGCTCTCTCGCCATGTCTAATGACTACTGAGGTCGCTGATATGGAGTACCTGGAAGTAGGTGGCAGCAAAATGCACCTAAATGTTAAACATACGTTTTTTGGTGTCCGGATACTTTTGTTCACATAGTGTATGTGTGTGGTTCTATGATAATGTGTGTTGGCAGACTTGAACATAACGTGGTTTAATTTATCGTTTATGTACACTGATAAGACAAAACGTTGCGACTGTTGCGCACTGCAAAACTGGATGCCTCCTGGTGGCGTTGCAAGCACTTGATGCAGTAAGTACGTAAGCCGAGCAGAGACGGACTGGGGATTGATTACCCTGGCGAAATGTTGAAATATGTGTGAAATCTTATAGGACTTAACTGCTAAGGTTATCAGTCCCTAAGCTTACACACTACTTAACCTAAATTATCCTAAGGACAAACACACACACCCATGGCCGAGGGAGGACTCGAACCTCCGCCGGGACCAGCCACACAGTCCATGACTGCAGCGCCCTAGACCACTCGGCTTATCACACATGGCACCCTGGCAAAGATATGCGTTGCAAATGTTGAAATCCCCTCAGAAGCCACTTTGAAAAAGGACAGATTATTATTACGTAGAACCTGTGAACGAGTATCTCGAAAACGGCGATGCTGATCAAATGTTCACGTTCTGCTGTCTTGAGCATCTACGAAAAGTTGTAGAAGGGCAGTGAAACTACCACTAGGCGATGAGTGGTGGGACGTCCACGACTCTTCACAGAACGTGGGGTTTGGAAGCTTGTCTGCTCTGTAAAGCAGGATATATGGTGATCTGTGGCACCTCTGGCAAAAGAGCACAGTGCCAGTGGGTGCACACGTGTTTCGGAGCACAAGGGGTTCCGAAGGAGACGACCCCTGCGTCTTCACATGTTGGCGTGGTCCAACGATATCGTCAATTATGGTTGAAGTGGGCTCGGGATCATCGATGTAGGACCGTGAATCAGTGGAAACGTGTCGGCTCGTAGGACGAATCACGTTTTTGCTACACTATGTCGACGGGCGTCTCCACCAACGCCGTCATCCAGGCGAACGGCTTCTCGAAACATGCATCGCACCTCGAACACAGGCTGACAGGAGCAGTATTATGCTGTGGGAGACATCTCTTGTTCTTACATGGGACCTGTGGTAGTTGCCGAAGACACAGGTCAGCTGCGGAACACCTGTATCCCTTCATGCTTGATCTCTTCCCTGACGACGGGACGTCTTTCAGCAGTATAATTGTCCGTGTCTCGAAGACAGAATCATGCTGGAATTACATGAACTGTGCATAGACATCTGATGTCACATACCTCCAAAAATCTATCAGTGAACTATAGAACCGATGATACATAGAATCCGTGATATATTGCGTTACAAAGAAGGCCCAACCAGCTATTAAGCAGATGGCATAATGTTTTGGCTCGTCAGTGTGTAAAAATGGTTCAAATGGCTCCTAGCACTATGGGACTTAACTTTTAAGGTCGTCAGTCCCCTAGAAGTTAGAACTACTTAAATCTAACTAACCTAAGGACATCACACACATCCATGCCCGAGGCAGGATTCGAACCTGCGACTGTAGCTGTCGCGCGGTTCCAAACTATAGCGCCTAGAACCGCTCGGCCACCCCGGCTGGCCGTCAGTGTATAATTTAGTTTCATTTTGTATTTAATTTTATGAGACAACACTATGCTGATAATGACACATCGCACATATTTTCTATTGTGGTAGTCGCTGCTACATTACCAGATTTGATACTATGCGCAACAGCAGCTTAAGACTCTTTTAAGATAATTCCGAATGTGTTTAGGCTGGTACTGCTATGGGACTACTATACTCACCACCCACGTTTTATTTGTCGAGTGTTATTGTTTCTTCTCCTCAAATCATTGCTTTCAACTCTTAGGGTTACTTTCAAATATCATGATACTTCTGTTGGCCAACTGTATCTTTATGTGAACGTCTTCCAGCAGGTACAACTACAGTACTAGCTCCTTTAGCTATCTGGAAGTCTTCATCACGTTAAGGCGAGCAATGCCAAGAACTTATCTCAGTTCGAATTTCTATCGTTACACGAGTTGTTCGTAGTTCTACTTCGTAATTATGAACTTTATCTCTTTTTCATCTCAAAATATAATCTGAAATTAATTACGTGTGGCAACCAAGGAGAAATTCAATTGACTGTTTCTCTTCGACAGGGAACGAATTATATTTTATCTCAACATTTGGTTTTTCGAGTATACTGCGTACTTCCATATTCTGTATAACAAAATATTCTTCCAAAAGTTCCACAATCTCTCATCATTGCCCACTCATAATCACTTTTCCACTTAAATAATTTCTGATTTTTAGTTTTACACACATGTAATCTTGTTCCCTGCGATATTTCACGATGTAGTTCACCCACGTAGGCCATTAGCTCCATATCAGCTGCATAATCAAGACAGAAAATTTCTTTGTTAAAAATGTGGTGCCGGTTTAAGATGTAAGTATGTACAGAAACAGCCGTTGCATATGGGATTCGCTCGTTGAGAAGACTGTCGAATGTGTGAAACTTGACCGTAGCTGATGTTCACTATCACATTTGTGAGGTTTGTAGCGAAAACGTATTGACTGAATCAGTAGCGTATGTGCAGTACAGGGAGTGGGAAAGGTCGTAATGCCTAATAAAGTGCGTTAGGTCTACTATAAAACTCAGAGAGGAATTCTTGGGAAGGATTTATGTAACGAAAAGAACTCTTTTATCAATGATACTTGTGTTGAAATTTACAGTTGTTTCAAGAAGAGCTTTCCATGACATTATCATCATTACATGAGACATATTTTCACGATGAAATTATGCAAAGAGTGCTTCCAGTTAACACCACTGTTGTTGTTGTTTGTACACTGGTGTGCAAAACGTAAGGACTGAAGTAACATCCGCATGATTTGTCACTGTCAAGTAACGTAGCTCTATGAAACTTGGAAAATACAGAGAAAGATATACTACAGTATAGCACAGAAGGTAGCTGAAAGAAATACGTGATGAGATGAATAGAAATGGCACTTTTATTTAAAGACAATAATTACACTGAAGTCACCACGTTTTGTGATGATATCCTAGACATTACAAAAGGCGAAACATGGTTCTTAATAAGCTGTGCGATCACCACGGATGGCAATGCATGCTTAACAACATGCTTCCGCCTCCGCCATATGAGGGTACGCAATGCGCCCACCTACACTATCGAACATAATCGTGTTGGTGGCCTAGATGTTTTGCTGTGTGGAGGCGTTATGTTGCTTAGCCGTACTGACATCTAGATCTTTCAATATAGCACAGTCATCACTCAGTTTTATTGTGTCAGTGTATTCCTTCAATATGTGGGTCTTTTCAGGGGTGCACTTCATTTTAGTGGGTTACAATGCGAGTCTACTTGGAACAGCGCAGGTGGAGGAGCTCATGGAACGAGAGGATATTCGGGGATGGTTTTGATTAGATTATATTCAGTTTTCGTTCCATAGACTCAAAAATGAGACGGTTTTCGTTGGTGTGGAACGTGTCATAAAGTATAACACAAAAAACATAAAACATTTAAATATAATACTCACTACGCTGATCATTTGTCAGGACATTGTCAAAACAGGTGCATACATTACAGTAAACTGGAACTGCTAATATTTACAGAATTAATACACTGTCGGAATGAAATATAGTTACGCACTTTAAATAAATTTATAATACACAAAATATCTAATCTTGAATATTGTGACCAAGTGCTGTCACAAATGAAATATAAGAGACATTTTTACTTAAGCTGATCTACAGTCCCTGTTAAGATATTCATCTATAGAGTAGAAGGCGTTGCCTATCAAAAAGTCTTTCAAACTCTGTTTAAACTGTGCTTTATCTGAAATAAAGTTTTACGTGGTTGCTGGGAATTTATTGAAAATGTTTTTTCCCGAATATTGGACCCGTTTTTAGACTTAGGCAAGTGATTTTAGGTCTTTATGTAGATTGTTCTTATTCCTAGTATTGATACTATATATTGGAAATAAATATATATTACCTGCAACAAAGTTCATTAAGAAATAAATGTACTGAGAAGCAATGGTTACAATACAGAGATCTTTGAACAGTATTCTACATGATGTTCTTGAATGAACACCACAAATGCTTCTTATTATACGTTTTTGCATGCTAAAAACTTCTGCTCAGTTTGACGAGTTAGCCTAGAATATGGTCCCGTATGACACAATAGAATAAAAGTAAGCAAAGTATGCAGATTTTTTTTATACTTGTATCTCCTACACCTGACATCATTCTCACTTCATATACAAACCTGTTTAGGCAGTGCAGCAATTCTGTGATATGCGCTTCCCAACAGAATTTATTATCCAGTTCTAATCCCAGAAATTTACTACTGTCAACATCTTCGATCTGCATGTTATCATATGTTATGCACATGCTGGAAGGAAATATAGTACAGATTCTAAACTGCATATAGTGGGTCTGTTCAAGGTTTAAAGACAGTGAATTAGCTTTAAACCATTTATTAATGTCGGCGAAAATTTCGTTAGCAGCGATGTCTAAATCAGTACTTCACTTGCTACTTATTGTAATGTCTGTATTATCTGCAAACAAAACAAACTTAGTGTCTAGAAATGTAACAGACAAGAGGTCATTAATGTACACAAGAAAAAGCAACGGACCCAAGATGGAACCTTGAGGACACCACATGTAATTAATTCACAATGAGATAAAGACTTACTGATTAGTTAACAGGTATTTCAAAACGACACCCTTTGTTTCCTGTTAGTTAGATAATACTCAGACCATTTCGCAACAACGCCAGTGACACCATAATATTCTAATTTACTTACTCACACAGTCAAAGGCTTTGGAAGCTCACAGAAAATGGCAGTAGCCTCTAATTTGTTGCCTAATGAATTAAGTACAATCTCGCTGTACATATAAACAGATTTCTCTACATCAGAACCCTTAAGAAGCCCAAATTGTGACTTTGATAATATATTATCTGCAGTCAGATGCTTAAGTAGACCCTAGAACACAACTTTTTCAAATATTTTTGATAAAGTAGGTAAAAATGAAATAGGTCGATAGTTTGATGATATGTCTTTATCCCCCTTCTTGTAAAAATGCTTAACTTTAGCATATTTTATCCAGTCTGGAAATGTTCCACTGATAAGAGACTGATTACGCAAATAACTTAAAGACAGAACCCAACTAACATGAACAAATGGTTCAAAAAATGGTTCAAATGGCTCTGAGCACTATGGGACCTAACTTTTGACGTCATCAGTCCCCTAGAACTCAGAACTACTTAAACCTAACTAAGCTAAGGACATCACACACATCCATGCCCGTGGCAGGATTCGAACCTGCGGCCGTGGCGGTCGCGCGGTTCGAGACTGTAGCGTCTAGAACCGCTCGGCCACTCTGGTCGGCATCACATTAACACTCTTTGATTAACTTAATTGATATGTTATCATCCACTAGAGGCCGGCCGTTGTGGCCGAGCGGTTCTAGGCACTTTAGTCTGGAACCGCGAGACCGCTACGGTCGCAGGTTCGAATCCTGCCTCGGGCATGAATATGTGTGATGTCCTTAGGTTAGTTAGGTCTAAGTAGTTCTAAATTCTATGGGACTGATGACCTCAGATGTTAAGTCCCATAGTGCTCAGAGCCATTTGAACCATCCACTACAATACTTAAATTTGAAGGATCTTATGATTGATGCTACTTCTTTGGGATACGTTTCATTTCCATTTTACTGAAGTCATTTGTAAAGTCTCAATACTCTATTGCACTGTTTACCGAACCTAATAACCCCAAGCTGTCAGTAACAGAAACAAAGTACTCGTTTGAGACTTTGCAACACTACATGCACTTGTTACCAATGTCTCACTTATTTTTAGAACTACCTGTTTGTCTTCCTTTTTGGCCACACCTGTCTCTATCTCCACTATATTTTTGTTTTCTGATGTAATGATCTTTTTGTAATAATAAAGCTGCTTTGATTTTTGAATTAGTTGCTTCAATATTTTGCAGTGCTCTTTCTCTGGGACGCGAAGAAGCTTGCACAGGATAGAGTAGCAGGGAGAGCTGCATCAAACCAGTCTCAGGACTGAAGACCACAACAACAACAACTCTGTAGTGCATGAAAATGCTGACACCAGAGCTGTTCCTAGATAGTAGATACATTCTCCTTTTTGCCTCATATGATATCTTTATTCCTTTCGTAATTCATGGTTTATTTTTAAACTTCTGTTTGATATGATATTAAAATGATATGATATTAAAAGACAATTTTAAAAACAGGATGTAACTTTATTCATGTATGCTTTGAGTTTTCCATTTGAGACAGGGGTACTGTGACATCTATTCAGTACATGTCTTTGAGCAGTCTCCTAAAATTCTCAACTTTTGAATGCTTTATCATTTTCCTGTATTCAGATTTGATAGATTTTTTTATCCTGACAAATTTCGACATTTAACAGAAGATTCTGCTTGTCCTGAGCAGATAGCCAATTTACTATTGGTTTTATGATATGACTTTTCTTCCAAGATTTGTCTATGAAGATATTATCAATAGCAGCCTCAGAGCATTTACATATCCTAGTTACAAAGTTCACAGTAGGAATTAAACTGAATGACAGTGTTACTGATTGGAATAATTTTCACTGACAGACCTTTTCAGTAAATC
This sequence comes from Schistocerca piceifrons, assembly GCF_021461385.2. NCBI lineage: Eukaryota > Metazoa > Arthropoda > Insecta > Orthoptera > Acrididae > Schistocerca > Schistocerca piceifrons. The sequence continues at coordinate 415,126,729 of NC_060149.1, read as the reverse complement.
GACATTAAAATCACCAGCAACCACTATTTCCTTTTTTTGTGAGATGGGACAATAGAACTTCCAAATTTTTTATGAAGAGGTTAAAGTTTCCTATAGGTGCTCTGTATGTACTTACTATTATAAACGACTTGTAATGAAATACTACTTCTGTTGCACAAGCTTCTAAGTGCTGTTCTGAGCAAAATTTATTAATATCAGTAGTCTTGAAATCAAAACAGTTTCTGACAAATGTGGCTACTCCTCCTTTGTCCACATTTTATCTACAGATGAAAGAAGCCAACTTGAAACCTATAACATTGAACATATCTATACCAGTGGTCACATGATGCGCAGAGAGGTAGATTGTTTCAACTGATTTGCTCAACTCTGATTCTCCAACACAAACAAGTAACTCATTAAGCTTACTCCTTAGTCCTCAGATATTATTATGCAATAAGGTTCAAATGGCTTTAAGCACTTGGGGACTTAACATCTGAGGTCATCAGTCCCCTAGACTTAGAACTACTTAAACCTACCTAACTTAAGGACATCACACACATCCATGCCCGAGGCAGGATTCGAACCTGCGACCGCAGAAGCAGCGCGGTTCCGGACTGAAGCGCCTAAAAGCAGTTGGCCACAGCGACCGGCGATGTAATAAGGATAACTGATTTTGTGTACTGGCTGAATTACAACTGGATGAACCTAATTTTTCTATCAATTTTCGAGTGTCTCCAGTTTCAATCAGGGGCTGTTTGCATGGATTATGTACAGTAAAATTTGCTTTCTAGCTGCCTGTTTTATGTCATTTTCAGTTTGTCTCTGTACATCTTTTGTTTTGCCTTCCCTACCCTAAAAATACTGTTCTGTGACTTGTAATCACTGGTATGTAAGTACTAAACCGAGGATCTAGTAATGACAGAAAGGCTTTGTCCCGCCTCAGCCCTCACTGATTCACAATACCACAACAGGCTACAGCAGTCCACCCACCCCAACGCCACCCCACAGCGAACACAGGGTTATTGTGCGGTTTGGAAAATGCTCCTGTAAGAACTAGACCAATGACTACTGAAGAGAATCTTTCAACGTGACAGAAGTGCACTACTGCAGATTTCAGTGCTGGGTCATTAACAAGTGTCAGAGTGCGGACCAGTCAACAAAACATCATCGATATGGGCTTTCGGAGCCGAAGGCCCACTCGTGTACCCTTGATGACTGCACTACACAAAGCTTTACACCTCACCCGGCCCCTTCAACACCGACGTTGGATTGTTGATGACTGGAAACACGTTGCCTGGTTGGACGAGTGACATTTCAAATTGTATCGAGCGGATGGACGTGTACGGGTATGGAGACAACCTCCTAAATCCATGGACCCTGCATGTCAGCAGGGGGTCTGTTCAAGCTGGTGGAGGAAGTGAATGGTTTGGGGGGTGTGCAGTTGCAGTTGGAGCTATATGGGACCCCTGATGCATCTAGATACGACTCTGACAGGAGACACGTACGTAAGCATTCTGTCTGATCACCTGCATCCATTCATGTCCAACATGTCCACAAGTGCTCAACACTTTTCTGAGTTTAAACACTTCCGCTGGCTACCAAACTCCACAGAAATGAACATTATTAAACATATGTGTGATACGTTGCAACGTGCTGTTCACAAGATATCTACACCCCCTCGTACTCTTATCGATTTATGGACAGCCCTGCAGGATTTATGGTGTCAATTGCCTCCAGTCCTACTTCAGACATTAGTCGAGTCCATGCCACGTCGTGTTGCTACCCCTCTATGTGCCCGCGGGGGCCCTACACGAGGCAGGTATACCAGTTTCTTTGGCTCTTCAGTTTATTCGTTTCATTAAAAGCATGCTTATTAATCTAACAAGACAGCTACACATAAGAGAAATGCATGTCCTACAATAATGTCATGCACACCACACCCTACTTGTATGATATATTGCATATGTTTCATTAAGTAATTAACAACCATTTAATATTTTTGTTTCGGCTACAATTACTTGTAGCAGCCTGCTGTATCACCAACCAAGCAGCCTCCCATTGTGCTCTTTCAGGAAACTGTTGCATTTGTCTTATCGAGTGAAATGAAAGAGGCAGATTCGTAACCATCACTCTAGACAACAATGAGCTATAACCATTTATTTATATCCATCCTAGGTCAGCCAAACTTTTTAGAATATGTTGTTATACCTCAGGAAGAGGTAGCGACACAATGTAAAGAGGTCACAGGCTGACAGTACTCCATATTTCAATCACCAGAACTCAGATATTTGTAATATAATGGCTGCGAAGATGAAAAGCTTTTCGTAATATGTAGAAAATGTTCATCCTCCACTGTCGCGGAAACTCCTAGAGGCGAAATTCCAAGTTCGATTCTATAGTTGTCTGAGTGTTAAAATAATCTTTATTTTCTTAATATCAGACAAAAACTGAAGTTGCAACAAACACATGTATTTTACACATAAGAGTCTCCTACAGGTGATAATACTGGTAGAATAGGGCAGGGAAGTCATTAGAGCCTACAGCTGTATCATCACAATCGACAAAATGAAGGAAGATGAGTTGAGTCATCTGTTGACGTTTAGTGCCAAATCTGAAACACCATGAAAGATGTCACATACCTGTAATTAAAATATTTCCGATGTTTCAGCACACTAATTCTTATCAACACACAAGAAAACACATTAGGCAAATTTGTAAGTAGACCGCTTATACGAGGGCGTTCAATAAGTAATGCAACACTTCTTTTTCAGAAAGCAGGTTGATTTTATTCAGGATTCCGGTACACCATATTATTACCCACTCTTTTGGCTACAAAACACTAATTTTCCACGTAATCTCTGTTCATTGCAACGGTCTTACGCCAAGTTACTGGTACCCATCTGGTGCCACTCCACTGGTCGATGTCAGAGCCAGTGTCTTGCTGCAGCAGTAACCTCCCTATCATCCGCGTACTGCTTCCAGTGGAGTGCATCCTTCATTGAGCCGAACGGATGAAAGTCGGAAGGAGCGAGATGGGAGCTGTAGGATGGATGTTTATGAACTGTCCAATGAAGTTCTGTGAGCTCCTCTCGGGTGCGCAGACTTGTGTGAGTCTCTGCGTTGTCATGGAAAAGAAGAAGTTCGTTTGCATTTTCGTGACGATGAAAACGTCGAAGTCGTTTCTTCCATTTCCTGAGGGTAGTAAAATACACTTCAGATGTGATCGCTGCACCGTGAAGGAAGATATTTCTTGTACTACAGCCTTTATCCCGCATTGTACGCAGGGTCGGCAGGGTGAAGTACGGATCTGGGATGGTTAAGTTTAAGGGGTGGCCGGATGCCCTTCCTGCCACCACCCCATACCCCACGGGATGGAATGAGTGTACCCCAGCTGTCTGCATCTAGTGTAAATCGTGAAATAGTGTGAATGTGTTTCAGATGTCTGCGAGTAGTGTAACTGAGGCGGGATGTGGGAACCACCCCGGTATTCACCTAGGAGGATGTGGAAAACCGCCTAAAAACCACATCCAGGCTGGCCGGCACACCAGCCGTCGTCGTTAATCCGCCGGGCGGATACGATCCAGGGCCGGCGCGCCTACCCGAGTCCAGGAAACAGCGCGTTAGTCCTCTCGGCTATCCTGGCGGGTACCGTGAAGGAAGACATGAAACAGAATAACGCCTTCAGGGTTCCATAAGACCGTTAAGGCTGTGGCCATGGCCTTACCGGATGAACGTGCAACTTCGAACGTTTTCTTCGGATGAGAAATGGCGCGGCGTCACTCCATGGATTACCGTTTTGTTTCCCGTTGGAAATGATGGACTCTTGCTTCATCGCCTATGACGATGTTCGACAAAAGATTGTCACGATTAACCTCGGGACGCGCAAGCAGCTCGCTGCATTTCATCGTCTTCTATTAGGCGGCGAGGAACCCAGCGGGCACACATCATTGAGTGCTCATACTGGTGGACAAGTGTGTCAGCACTATGAGCAGGGAAGTCGAGTTGAATAGCGAGGTGTTTGACTGTGATCCGTCTGTCACCTCGAATGAGAGTGTTCAAGTGTTCCTACATTGCACGATTCACAGCTTCGTGCGGTCGACTGCCACAGGGGAGTTCGGTCAGGTCTGCGAGATCTTGTTTCGATAATGACACACGCCTCGCCTAATGACTCACCGTGCTTTTTTTCTCTGCCAGGTCTCAGCAGACATTCCGTAAGCACTTATGAATATCTACGACGCTCTGGTTATCCGCCAAAAGAAATTCAGTGACAGATCTCTGCTTCGAACGCACATCCGTTACAGATTCAATTTTGAAAGCTAATTGTAACCCCGCCACCTATCGGAACTTCAGGAACTGTAGGGATGAAGCGGGAATATTCCACGATGTGCCACAACTACTACCGCAATTTTTCAAGTGAAATTCGCCGATGAAAAAACTGTGTTGCATAAACTTATTGAATTCCCCTCGTAATCCTCTCATACAACCTGTTTCCTTTCATTTCACGTTCCCTCATTCCTGCTTAATAACGGAGTCACGATGCGCACATTAGATTTATAATTAACTATATGTAATCTCTCTCCCTCTGCTAAGCCTGCGCTCGCTCGCTCGCGCTCACACATAAACATACACACACACACACACACACACACACACACACACACACACACTCAAACACTGGTCTCTGTGTTTCAGTGCCTTGTTCCTTTTTCCGAGCCTCACTAAGGATAAGTGTAGAATAATGTAGGTTTTGCTCCTTCTAGTATTACATTTATGAATATTAATGTAATTTCCACAGTGAGGTTGTTATCTTTATGCCCAGCTGTTTAAAGAGCTTTCTTCAAGTGGCTATGGAGCGGACATAGCATATTATCCTTACTACATCCCTTGGTGTCAACTAATACCTACTTCTTCAATGAAGAGTAACCCTGTAGTATGATGCATTAGTGACTGAAAACAGGAATAGTCGACTTTTTGACATTTTCATTTCCAAAATGTGAAATACGTAACGCAAAAGTTGATGTTTCTAAATGATTGAGAAGATATGCAACATATTACTTTTAATTGAGGTTCTTTACAGTATAAACGCATAAAAATTTGGGGCATTCTCTTTCACTTACTGATTGATCCTAACACATTATTTATAACGGTTTGGTCAGACCTTGTGCAATATAGAATTATATTTTAATGTTTTATGGAAGTTTAAAGACTGTTCATTCGCAGGTTATGTTTCAAGGAAATAGATATTTTTCAGGGAAATATTGCTACTGCTTCACCTGTAGGCTTGATTATAATACCTGCTTGGTCTGCAAAGAGAACGGTTTCTGCATCTTGGATGTATGATGGCAGACTATATAAATATAATAAGAGCAGATAGAATAGATGCTGCTTTTTCGACTGCTTTTTTAAAATTATTTAAACGTTTTCTGTAGCAATAAAGTCCTTCATAGTCATTAACTGTTTTCCCCACTTTTCTATGTATTACCCACATAGATTTCATTTGACTGTCTGAATGATTTATTTCATACATTTTTTTAAAGTTTCTTGTTTTATTTTAATCACATTCCTTGAGACACTGTAATATTTCCTGTAATTTCAATATTTCTTTAATGGGAAAGCAACTGTTAAATATTCATTGATTCCATCTGTAAATAAAGGGGAATGGTTATTGAACTATTTGAAGTAAAATCGTCATAACTTCTGAACGGCTTGCGTTAGCACGTTCAAACTGCACGATTGGCCGCGGGGCATGGTGGGAATTAGTATGGTTTGGTTAGTCGACGAAGCCCGCTTTCATGTGGACGGGTTCGTCAATAAATAAAATTAGCGCATTTGGGGGACTGATAATCCGCATTTCGCAAAAGACAAGTCAACGGGTGGTGTGCAGTATCCAGTCACGGCACAGTCGGTCCGATATTCCTTGACGGAGCATTGACTAGCGAACGATGCGTGAAGGTTTTGGAAGATGATGTCATCCCTATTATCCAAAGCGATCCTGATTTCGATAAGATGTGGTTCGTGCTAGATGGAGGTTGACTCCATCGAAGCAGGAAAGTGTTTGATGTCCTGGTGGAACACTTTGGGGACCGCATTCCGGCTGTGGGGTACCCAGAGGCCACTGGCATGGCCCTCGATTGACCGCCATATTCTCCGGAACTGAACACCTGCGACTCCTTTTTGTGGGGCTATATTAAAGTCAAGGTGTACAGCAATAACTCAAAACCATTTCTGAGCTGAAAACAACCATTCAGGAGGTCACCGACAGCATCGATGTTCCGACACTTCAGTGGGTCATGAAGAATTTCGCTTTTCATTCGCGACTCATCATCACCAATGATGGCAGGCATATTTAACATGCTATAACCTAAATCGGGAATATCTATAGTGACGTTTATATGTTGAATAAAGTGTGTGCACGCCGTAGCTTGTCGCTAATTTACGTTTCTTTTCATATAGTTCAACAATTGTCACCCTGGACATAAAATTTTAATCTGACAGCTGACTTTATGACACATCTCTCCCGTCAGCTTCCGGTAAGGCAACCTTGAATATTCCTGTTACCTGTTTATTACTTACTCTGTTTTCCATGATACCACTTCGCTGTAATAAGTACGGCTAGATGTTTATCACAGTCAGAGGGCATTAACTAGTGCATAAAAATTGGTAACATTGATTAAGTAGTTGTCGACAAATATGTTGTTTACTGTTTTATTAATTTATTGTGCAATTCTAGTGGGAAAATTAATTAGTGAAATCAAGTTATAAGTTTTAAGTAACAGTTCCAAATTGTGTGACATGGTTGCACCCAGCTTATCCAAGTCACTCATGATACTATATTCTCTGTTCTTGACCAGGCTATTGCCTGCTGACTCAAGGGTTAAGTGTGGTCCTTTTCACTCAAATACTTTGCCACTGCCTCAATAACTTCTGTTACCAACGTGGACTAGCACCAGCTTCTGTAATACTTATGACTTAGTAGCCCGATTCTAGGATTTCCTGCAACAGCTGGTCTACATCCCTCCCACAGCTATTTCCCAACAGCAATACCTTTTCTGCTCAACTCAGTTTGCAACCCGTCCTTAAATTTTTATTAGATCTGCAGCGCCCAACTTAATTCTGCAACTGAATGAGCTCCTCCCTCCCGACAGCTGACAGACTGTATCTGTAACTTAATTCAGTGGTAACAGAACAATCCAAAGTACTTCCTTACACATCGTTCCTTTTACCTATTACGATTTCCTGCTTCAATTATTGTGACGTAACCGGAAACTGTTGCAGTAGCTAGGATTTACTCAAGATGTATGCGAAACTTACCACATTTATCACTTTTCTATAATTATTTTACCGTTGGTTTAGTACGTTTAAGATATAAATCCTTGCATACTCTTCTTATGCAGTGAAAATTATGACGATACTCAAAGATTAGTAAAATACTTTGAGAGAAATGATTGGAAGTGCCTCTGACGTTTGTTATTAAGCAAAAACTGGCTGGCGTCAGACCACTGGCTCAGAATCGGGTGGGTAATGCGACATAGTATGCGCATTAGTATTCTCGTTTTTCTTTCAGTCAACGGTGGTAGCAAGTACCCTGTTCCATTTATGATTTCCCAGTTACTCCCCTCCATTAATATGGAGTTGATTCTGAGTTAATTTTTAAAATACTAAAATATCGATAATTTCCGTTTTGCATTGCAGAGCAGAGCTAAAATGTCATTTTGCTGAAAGGATCGCAAATGTGAATATTAGAATATTCACAGAAACAACTGGCGGGATCTTACCAGTTAACGGGAAAATTAAATAGAGCAGGCATTTATGATGACGCGATTGTGCATGCAAGGGGTGAAAACTTCGCCCTAACTGCGGTGTTTGAGGTACCTTTACCGGCAGAATAGGCAGTTATGTTAACCGAAGAAAAAGCATTTAGTAACAGTAATCATCAGGGCAAAGTGGGAAAAAGGTTTTGTTAAGTATTTCTCGCATGGACATGTACGGCACACGTCTAAGGATTGCAGATGTAATACCAAGTGCAAAATATGTGACAAATCAGGACATTTAGCGTGAGGCAGCCTACATAAAAAAGAATTCGTGAAGTAGAATCAGCTCAAACTGTCGTATTTTGAGCGATCTGAACGGGAAGAAATAGATGCAGGACTTTTCCATGGTATAATGAGATGTCAAATAAAAACCGAACACCCGCCACAGTGGGACCATGGAATGCTTCCATTCAAACGTAATCACCACTCAATTCCTGTTTTGTAGAATGTGGTTGGCCACTGGTAGATCCACAAATGCACCTACACTTGCACTTCTTCACCTGACTGAAACAAACCCCCACACATGTCTTTCTTCAGGTCGTCAAAGATTTGAAAATCACTTGCTGAAAGATCCGGGCTGTACGGAAGATGTTACAATGTTTCCCAACCAAATCGCTGAAGCGTAGCTTTCGCTCGATTGGCAGTGTCGAGGCGGACGTTATCGTGCGGCAGGATGTTTCCGTCCGACAGAATTTTTGGGCGTTTTGAATTTTAGCATGTTGCAGTTCCTACAAAACGTCTTCATAGCGCTGTGTATTGATTTTAATTCTACGCTTGAGGAACTCGACAAGGAGAGGGCCCTTGTAGCCGAAGAAGAAGGTCATCATCACCTTACCAGAACTTGTGTGAACAGCTTTGAATTTCTTTGGTGAGGGTATGTGTGATTCTTCCACTGCTGGCTTTGTCGTTTGTCCCCAGGCTGTCGGAATGCTATCAGGTGGGAACATTTTGTTGCATGTTAACTCCCGCTCCCAACCTGCCAATCGGATGAAGGATTTGATTGGGAAACCTTGCAACATCCTCCGTACAGCCCGATTTTTCATCGTATGATTTTCACGTCTTTGACGACCTGAAGAAAGACATGCGTGAACGTCGATTTCAGTCAGAGAAGGGTGTGTAACAGTGGGTGGATTTGTGGATCCGTAAGTTGTCGACCACATTCTATGACACAGCACTGATTGTCTCGTCCACCAGAGAGTCAGACTCTCCAAGGCCAGTAAGATGCTAAGGATACAGATTATTTTGACACGCCACTCCTGTAAGAAAGTGAAGATAGTGTGTGTTCCATGTGAGCCGGCTGCTGTGGCCGAGCGGTTCTAGGCGCTTCAGTCCGGAACCGCGCGATTTCTACCGTCGCAGGTTCGAATCCAGCCTCGGGCATGGATGTGTGTGATGTCCTTAGGTTAGTTAGGTTTAAGTAGTTCTAAGTTTTAGGGTACTGATGACCTCAGATGTTAAGTCTCATAGTGCTCAGAGCCATTTGAACCATTGTGACCAGCTACTCTTGGTTTCTCTGTTAAGGATCCATCAAGCAAACAGCCCGACTGAGATGATTCCACAGATTCTCGACTGGGTTTAAATCCGGGGAGTGTGGTGTCCAGGGGAGTATGGTAAACTCATCGTGGTCCTCTTAGAACTATGTATGTACACTATGGCTAGAGAGTGTACCGCGAACTCGTGATTATCTGTGAAAAATAAGAACCCGGGAATGGCAGAAAACTAAAAGTTTGTAGTCACCTTACAGTATTTTGGGAAAAGTAATAAAAGGAGACTGTGAAAACAAAAGCGAATTAGTAGAACTGAATTGATCACAGAGTAGAGTTAGAAATTTAAAATTGCTTCTGATAAATGGAGAACAGATTAGGTTGTTTAATTCGAAGTATCAGCGAAACCAGATCGGCTACAGACCTGAAGAAATTATAAAAGTTAAAAGATACTACAGGTCCAGCAGAGTTATGTTTTGGAACAGCTCATGAATTAAGAGTGAACCACAAGTTTCATCTGGTAGGAGGGGAAGAATTGGATATTCCCTACGCAGGCTGAATTGGTAGACGTTGATTTACGAATCACATCGTAGCACACTGTCCAGTAACATTAAAATGGCCACCTGTCAAAAGCCTGAATAACCACCTTTTTACAGCTCAGACCGCTGCGAGACTTGCAGGAAGAGAGTCAGTGAGGTTCCGCAAGGTACCGACAAGGATATGGAGTCTTACCGACGCCAGTGCTGTGACCAGCTACTCTTGGTTTCTCTGTTAAGGATCCATCAAGCAAACAGCCCGACTGAGATGATTCCACAGATTCTCGACTGGGTTTAAATCCGGGGAGTGTGGTGTCCAGGGGAGTATGGTAAACTCATCGTGGTCCTCTTAGAACTATGTATGTACACTGTTAGCCGTGTGACACGTTGCAATGTAAAGCTGGTAGATGCCACCGTGTAGAGGAAAAACAAACAGCATGTTGGGGTTGGCCTCCAACCATTGTGTCTTGCAGAATGACTAGGTTCCTCAGGGAATGCCCTCTGGCTTGGGCCATTTCGACGATTGTTGCAGAGTGTTTGCTTTAACATATTCCATATCACACACAAACCATACACGCCAATGGCCATCCGTCCAATGGAGCATAAAACTTGATTCATCTGAAAAGGGCGCATGTCGTTACTCAGAGGACGTCCAGTTGAGGTATTGGCGCGTAAATTCCAGCAATTGTCGCCCATGAACTGCAGTCAGCATGGTTGCATGACACAGGCGTCTGCTGCGGATTCCCATACGCAGCAACGTTCGCTGAACGGTCGTTGAAGAGACACTATTGGTTTCATCTGGACGATCAGTTGCTCAACAGTTGCATGTCTATTCGTTCGTATACATATCCGCAGCCGACGTTTATCCCTAAGGCGCACCAAAGTTATCGAGGTGCCGGTTTTGGATAGCGCCAGTTAGCCGTATACGTTGTACTTTAACCGCGGCGGCACGCTAACAGTTTACAAAGTATGCCGTTTCGGGAATGCTTCCAGCTTTGGCCTGAAAGCGAATGATCATGGCCTTTTGGAGGTCAGATAACAGGTGTACTTTTTCCGCGTCCCCCTGACACGCTTTATGTACGTTTCACTGCTAGTGCTAACACTTGCAGTTGTTATTGCACATTGACGCCAACAACGACGGTGGTCACTTCAACGTGAGTGGACCGTGTAACTGATTGCGACAATGGAATCCTGAGGATCAGGGACAGGCCCGTGAAGTGGAGACAGAAGGGCAAGGCTCAAGTACACAGGTACAGGGGCTTAAAAAGGCACGAACATAATTTGAAACTGCAAATTGTAAAGGCAGTTGAGTTCGTAGTTACGGACCTGCAGGGAAACCAGTAAAAAAATTAATCTGAAGAAATGGTGAGGTGAACAAGGTACCTGTATTCAAAGAAATTTCGGGCTTACCGCCGGTCGTTGTCAACTACACTGCACGATAATTCCATTGGATACTTGCCAGCCATTCTCAAGTCATCCATCGAAGACTTTCATAGTGTGGCCTCGTGGACAAGATAAATTAATGAAGTTTTTCCATCACCTCTACTCCATTCATAATATCCTGTTCACTATTGGTTTAGAATAAGATGGTTGTCTGCCTTCCCTAGATGTCTTAGTTAGACGGAAGAATGATGGCCCTCTGGGACATTCCGTTTATCGTAGGCACACACTTACCGACTTGTATTTTCAGTCACTGAGTTGTCATTACCTGTCACCATCTGTGAGTGTGCTTAAAACATTTGTACTCAGAGCTTACACAGACCAAGATACAGATAGCTCGCCCATTCGCCCACTCAAACACAGTATTAAAGGAAAATGGATATTCTACACGGCAATATTTCGTTTAAAATAGCAAGAATCAGTCTTAATTTTCAGATGAATCTGTTTTTTCCACCCACCATCTAAGACTGCCAAGCTGATGGGCAATATTTGTTTGAGATTACTCCAGCTACACATTGCAGAAAATAAAATTAAAACACCAGAGAAAATGCTCTTGTAGACTCTTAGGAGAGAGAATCTGTATTGGCCGAATAATGCGCAAGGTGAAAGAACGAGACACCAAACATCAGCGCTGCACGTTGCAACCTAGCAAGTCTGCTATTGCCAAACATTGCATCTCCACTGGGCATTCAGTGGAGTATTATAAAACATTAATTTTGCTCAAAGGAACATCTCTTTGGGGCTCCATTACTAAGGAATTTGTGGAAATACGCATGGCGGAATATCTGATGAATTGTGACAGAGGCTACCAACCGGATAATTCGTGGAATCATGTCATCTCCACGATCTGCTGAAACTGAAGACAACAGCGTGCGCACGTAGCTGCGACGAGCAGCAACGCTGCATACAGCTGATTTCCGTGGTTCCGCCAGCGAGGAGATTACCACCGGGTACTGTGCTCCGTCTGTCAATTTGATTTTGACTCATACACATTATACTCACAGCGTGCTACATATTGCAAAATGGAGGACGTCTTCGTCAGTCTGCAATGGCTGACCTGAGGATGACAGGTGGACGCCCAATCGAAATATCATGGAGTGTAGCTGACAACGACAAGCTGCAAGCCCAGAATTTCTTCGAACACGTAATTCACAGGAAAATTTTTAAAATTCATACAGGGTACAGACAGACAGACGTGCCAATAACGAGAATAGGAAGCTACAAATTTCTAAGGGAAGGTAGGTGGCGAAAATAAAGTTGGGCCCACGTGAGAAGAGGATATTGTGGGTAAAGGTTGCAGATACTAGCCTAACAGAAGGCTGTATTGAGAAACAAGAGTTGCAGGAAGGCATGTACCGTCCAGAGCCACAGGTGAAAACATGAGATACTTCTTGTTTAAGTAGTGTGTTAAATATTCGAGAGGAGGAGGTTTCTGCCTTGTATTAAAGCGGAAGAAATTGCGCAAATTATTACTTGTATGAAGCAGGCTGCATGTAAAGTAGAAAATGCATGGAACGAGAAACAATCTAGAACTAGAATGAAATTTTCACCCTGCAGCCGAGTGTGCGCTGACTTCCTGGCAGATTAAAACTGTGTGCCGGACCGAGACTCGATCTAGGGACCTTGTCTTTCTTCCAGGAGTGATGGTTCTGCAAGTTTCGTAGGAGAGCTTCTGTGAAGTTTGGAAGGTAAGAGGGGCGGTACCGGTGGAATTAAGGCTCTGAGGAGGGGTTCTGAGTCGTGCTTGGGTAGCTCAGTTGGTAGAGCACCTGCCCGGAAAAAGCAAAGGTCCCGAGTTCGAGTCTCGGTCAGGCACGAAGCTTTAATCTGCCGCGCAGTTTCAAACTAGAACTACTTTATTAATTGCCAGAGAAAAGCAGTCCATAACAGATGTTTGTTCTGTCTATGATGATACACTGAGGTGACAAATATCACGGGATAGCGGTGTGCAGATATGCTGAAGGCGGTAATATCGTGTACACAAGATATAAAATGTCAATGCATTGGCGGCGCTGTCATTTGTACTCAGGTGAGTCATATGGAAGGGTTTCCGACGAGATTATTGCCACCCGACGGGAATTAACGGACTGAACGCGGATTGATAGTTGCAGCTAGACGCATGGGACATTCCAACTTGGAAATCATTAAGGGTTTCTATGTTCTGAGGTCCACTGTGTCAAGAGTGTGGGGGGAATATCAAATTTCAGGCGTTACCTTGAAACGGGACATCCTTCTCTAGCATTACTTTTCCTCAATAGTAGTTGTCGATACCAGTAATATTTTTCGAATTTTTGACAGGTCAGTATTATCTCGGCTGCTTACCTGAAGACTTTCATATAATTTTACACACAATATGTTATATTTCAGACTAAAATTTATGAAAAGGAATTACTTTATTTTCGATGTTACAGTCGATAAGTACTAGCTCTGAATGTACAAACATTTGAAATTATGAATTATTTGGTACACTTAAAATTTCTGTCATTAATTACGCAACCTACTACTGTTTACTATGTTTATTTCTTGATTGATTTATGAAATAATAATCGAAATTAATAGAAATTCATCTGTCAGAATAAAATGTAAACCCTCTGGAATATGGTTGTTACCGCAGAGTGAAGTAGTAGTAAGCATGGCTCTGATGTGGTCGCACGTATTTTTGGATTTTGGGCGAGCAATGTAATTTCGGCTTCGTTAATGTGAAAATTCAAAAGACTGTGTAATATACTAAAATATGACAAAATATATTAACGTAATAACAAAATTCTTCAACAACAATCTCCAAATTTATTTAGATCAAATCAACCATGAGGACCTAAAATGTGAGAATTTCAGCTTCAATAATCAGACCCCCAGACAAGAAGAACTGGAGTCAACCCTACACGAAAAGGTAAGCAAACTAGAAAGTTTATTGTAAACTTCGCTCCTCTCAAATTTGTAGTAAAAGACTTTGCTTATTGTGGACAATAACTAGTATTAGGAAGGAGGGGGGAGATGATAACCTCTCACCACAGACAACGTAGTGGCCGACGGCCTCCACTTAACGACCGAAAGCAGCGGGCATTTGCGTAAGTGTTGTCACTGCTAAAAGACAAGCAACACTGCATGAAAAACTGCAGAAATCAATGTAGGACTTGCGACGAACATATCCTTTAGGGTAGTGCGCCGAAATTTGGCGTTAATGAGCTATAGCAGCAGACGACTAACGCGAGAGCCTTTGCTAACAGCGCGATATCGCCTGCAGCGCCTTCCTCGCTATACATATTGGTTGGACCCTACGCGAGTGGAAAACTATGGTCTGGTCAGATGAGTCCCGATTTCAGTTAGTAAGAGCTAGTTTTAGAGTCCGAGTGTCACAGAACGTTCTCAAATCAATCACTAATAACTGTGGCCCAGTGACATGCACAATGTCATCCATATAAATTCCGTCATTGTTTGGTAACATTAAGTCCATAAATAGCAGCAAATGCTCTCCAAGAAGCCAAACGTAACCGAGGACCCTGCTCATGTCATGTAAACAAAGGCCACATCATTACGCAGCCACCACTGTCTTGCGCAGTACCGTGTTGACAACCGTGTTGATCCATGCAAAACACCAGAAGTGCAGAAAGAAGCAGTAAAGCAGGAGATAAATCAGATGTTAGAGGATGATATATGTAATAGTACTTTCAAAAAGTCCTTGAAATTTTCCATTGATCATGGTTCCGAGAAATATAGACGCATCAGGTAGAAAGAAACGGAGACTGGTAGCTGATTAAAGAGAGTTAAATTACCTTACTGTAGACTCAGGCTTTCCACTCATATGTATTGATGACATTCTGGAAAATTTAGGCAAGCAAAAGCATTTCTCAACATTTGATCCGGACGGCCGCTGTGGCCGAGCGGTTCTAGGCGCTTCAGTCTGGAACCGTGCTGCTGCTACTGTCGCGGGTTCGAATCCTGCCTCCTGTATGGATGTGTGTGATGTCCCTAGGATAGTTACGTTTAAGTAGTTCTAATTTTAGGGGACTGATGACCTCAGATGTTAAGCCCCGTAGTGCTTACAGCCATTTGAACCATTTGATCTGGCTACATGGTATCACCAAGTATAATTATACGAAAAGAAACGAGAAATTACAGCTTTTAGTACACTGTGCATCCATTATTGCGCATATAATAGAATGTTAATGGGCCTGTGCTCTACAGACTTTATGTTCCAGTGCCGCAACGTCCATCGATCTATAAGGGAGAGATTGGCGCCTGGAGATCTTTTGTCGTGAAGGAGTTAGTCACTCGAGCCTAAACAGGCTTGCAGTGTAGGTCCAGGGTGCTCGCGCTCCACGAATCGCGCGTAAAAAATGTGAATTAATTTTGTGATATTGCGCACTGTTGTGAGTGGAGCTGAGGCGTGATTGCAGATCAGATCCAGAGTGCATAATTGTGATACTTTTGAAGTGACGTTTAAATTTGGATTTGTTACGTAATGAAAAGGGGATCGTACAGTAACCAACCGGCAATGGCAAACTCATGCAGGCTCGTGGTACATGAACGTGTGCATTTGCCGAGTGAATTCAGCCAGAATCAGTAGGGACGTATATATGAATTTAAAGTGGAATAATATTAACTGTGTCATACGAAACAATTCATATATTACAACCTCTTCACTATTAATAGAGTATTTTGGAAGGGACAGAATTATACAACACTATGGGTAAATAGAGAGGGCATGCATCGCAGGTTCAGGGTCAGAACGTTGATTATTGGCGCTCGTAACTTGGGAGTAATTTCGCCCTCTACAACTGCCTACTTAGTAATGTCCGATGTCTAATTTTCCTAACTAGCCAGACTACAGCAAGTATTAATCACCTATATTCACCAATAAAAACAACAATATAGTAGGCGCGACTTACATTCGGTGACGTGTGACAATACTGAACTGTTTAAATCTTCGGACGCAGGTGTGAAGAGAAAAATAAGACGCCAAAACACATTCGTCGACTGGTGACAATACCGAATTCTTCAGTCTTCTCAGACGACCGTATAAATAGTGGAACGAGTGCAAGAACAATTTTGAAACATTTAGATACAACGGAAGAACAGCTACCAGGAAGAAGAAGGAACCAGACAACATAACGAGATAAAGGATCGTACAGATGCCTCATCACAACGAACAGCATCCAGCAACAGCAGAAAAAAGAGAACGTAAGTGTCGCAAGTTGGTGTAGGTCATTAACAAAAATTATTGATGTAGAAATCGTTCAACAGTGTAGGAGGTAATAAAATGATTAAAATTGTGTGAGATGAAGAGATATATTTCATAAATTTTAAATATTGATATAAACTGGGTAATATTCAGAAAACATAATAGTAAATTCAAAATTGCGGACAGATAAGACCGAAAAAGAGAGTCTCAAATGAGGAGGATTATCAGCTAAGTGTAGAGGAAGAGAAATATCTGTTACAAGTAATGAAAGTATTGGTAAAAATGTCCAAGAAACAAAAGGAAATGTTGGGAAAAAATGGATAAAATCTCGAGTAATAAAATTAAAAGATTGAAAAAATGCTAAGGAAACAAAAGGAAGATATTTAAGTTTCAACAATGGAGGGAATGGATAAAATATTTGAGAAACACGATGAGAATATTAAGAAAATGTTTAAAACATGGGAGGAAAGGATGGATAAGAAAATCTTAAACGAGGGGAAAAAGGAAATCAAAGAAAAACCGAAATAACAGTCCGGAACGATATTGGAAGAAGTATCTAAGGTGAAACAAGAGGCAGAACACGAAAACCTTATAGTACAGGAAGTGAAACAGACAATTCAAGAATGTGAAAAACAGTCTAGTAAACGATGAATTCAAGGAAGAGACAGGGGAAAGAGTAGTACTTCTCAATCAGTGAACCAAGTACAAACTCCTGATGAGCCAGCCGGTGGAAGACTATAACAAGCAAGCTACGAAACTCAGGACACCAGTAAACGTTGTGACGAAAGACATGAGAAAAAAATGTGTCGCTGACACAAAACATGTGATAAAACTGAATAAATATGCGCGTGTCTTGACTATGAACAGAGGATTTTGAGCAATTATTTACGAAAGTTAAGGCACAAAAATGCCTCGTGGGAAATGGCATGAATGGACATTGTGTTTCCAAGATGAAACTTGGGAAGAAACAAAGGAAAAACGTAGTGAGTCTTGATTTTGGACATCAGATGTGGATACGGCGTATGAATGCTGCTTGTGATGATGTGAAAACAATGGAAGAATAACAAGCAATGTGGATACTGATCGAACTTGAAGTGTACACTCCGACTGAAAGCAAAATACTTAAGTGCTACGTGTGCAAAGGTGTGAAAAAGGTAGCAGGAAGAAGAATGTTCGTGAAGCAGAACCGCTTAAAAAGACCGCAAGAAACGCAAAAAAAAGTATTTGATACAAGCGGATGGGGGGAAGAAAAGCGGGGTGAGTTCAGGATTGGCACATCTGAAACTTTTATGGAGGAACGTTGAACAACTTGGAAACAATCGAGAAGCATTTACGGAATAAAAACAGAAAAATGAAGTGACAAACATGGAAGCCTGTTAGAAGCGGACATTGTATTGAACGATTAGGCAGGTATCACCCCCAAAACTGAAATATGTGGGTGTGTCACTAAGTCATTACTCGACTCGGGAAGCCCGTGTGATAGTGTACAATGTGTGTAACGAGATAGTGAAATCAGAAGAGAAAATACTGAGTTTATCGGATATTGGACTCGAAAATGAGCTGTAGATGAATATGGATAAACAATTAATTGTTTAGTTATGTTGCTAGTTGGAATAGGAGGCTCACATCGAATGGACGCCGTAGTCGTGCGTAATTTGCGAAACGAAGTCATAAACGGCTCCTATGGGTTGATGGAGCACAGTGCACAGATAGGTTATTGGAGAAATGAAATGAGGCTTTACGGGAAGAAAAGGCGAGAAAATTTTAATAACAAAATGACAGTAAATAGAATACGAAGTTTTCCTAGCACATACCGCTTGGCAGCTTGTGAAGAGAAATTAGAAAAGAAAAGTTTAGTACATCCTAACCAAAGTGGTATATCTCCGAATAGTGAGGAAGCCGCCAATGAGCTTCATAGGATGAAATTAACAGCAGAATAAATGGGATCTCTGACATACGAAGAGTACAGGCTGGACAGTTATCCATAAAAGGCGCACCATATCGTATAGAATTAAAGCATCACAGACCAACTTTTTAAGCCACCTTGTACAGTTTTGAGACCTTGAAAGAAGCGGTAGAAACTGGAAAAAAATGCTGAACACAGGAGAGAAGTCAATATCATAGCCCTTTAGTCATTAACGCAAAGAAAAACGGAAATGTGAGGCTTGTGTCGGACAAACGGCAAGCCAAAAAAATAAGACAGAATTGTTATAAGTGTGACTGTCAGAAATGAACATCGTCCATAATGTGTGGCTAGTCTGAAGTACGCTTTTTTTTAAGGACAACATTATATGATTATATTAGATGTATTAATGAATGATGATAAAGAAGTGTTATACACTATGTGATCAAAAGTATCGGGACACCTGGCTGAAAATGACTTACAACTTCGTGGTGCCCTCCATCGGTAATGTTGAAATTCAGTATGGTTTTGACCCACCCTTAGCCTTGATGACAGCTTCCACTCTCGCAGACATACGTTCAATCAACTGCTGGAAGGTTTCTTGGGGAATGGGAGCCCATTCTTCACGGAGTGCTGCACTGAGGAGAGGTACCGATGTCGGTCGGTGAGGCCTGGCACGAAGTCGGCGTTACAAAACATTCCAAAAGTTCGAGTCTCGGTCGGGCACACAGTTTTAATCTGCCAGGAAGTTTCATATCAGCGCACACTCCGCTGCAGAGTAAAAATCTCATTCATTCCAAAGGTGTTCTATACGATTGAGATCAGGACTCTGTGCAGGCCAGTCCATTACAGGGATGTTATTGTCGAGTAACCATTTCTCCACAGGCGGTGCATTATGAACAGGTGCTCGATCGTGTTGAAAGATGCAGTCGCCATCCCCGAATTGCTCTTCAACAGTGGCAAGCAGGAAGATGCTTAAAACATCAATGTAGGCCTATGCTGTGATAGTGGCTGTGATATAGAGGAAGACTGCACTGTAGTTCTCTATCTAGATTGTCGCACAGATGACATAGTGGTAGATATCGAAATAGACGACAGAGAGATAGACAAACAATTAAAATCGCTCAAAAGAGGAAAGGACGCTGGACCTGATGGGATACCAGTTCGATTTTACACAGAGTACGCGAAGGAACTTGCCCCCCTTCTTGCAGCGGTGTACCGTAGGTCTCTAGAAGAGCGTAGCGTTTCAAAGGATTGGAAAAGGGCACAGGTCATCCCCGTTTTCAAGAAGGGACGTCGAACGGATGTGCAGAACTATAGACCTATATCTCTAACGTCGATCAGTTGTAGAATTTTGGAACACGTATTATGTTCGAGTTTAATGACTTTTCTGGAGACTAGAAATCTACTCTGTAGGAATCAACATGGGTTTCGAAAAAGACGGTCGTGTGAAACCCAGCTCGTCCACGAGACTCAGAGGGTCATAGACACGGGTTCAGAGGTAGCTGCCGTGTTTCTTGACTTTCGCAAGGCGTTCGATACAGTGCACCACAGTCGTTTGATGAACAAAGTAAGAGCATATGGGCTATCAGACCAATTGTGTGATTGGATTGAAGAGTTCCTAGATAACAGAACGCAGCATGTCATTCTCAATGGAGAGAAGTCTTCCGAAGTAAGAGTGATTTCAGGTGTGCCGCAGGGGAGTATCGTAGGACCGTTGCTATTCACAATATACATAAATGACTTTGTGGATGACATCGGGAGTTCACTGAGGCTTTTTACAGATGATGCTATGGTGTATCGAGAGGTTGTAACAATGGGAAATTGTACTGAAATGCAGGAGGATCTGCAGCGAATTGACGCATGGTGCAGGGAATGGCAATTGAATCTCAATGTAGACAAGTGTAATGTGCTGCGAATACATAGAAAGATAGATCCCTTATCATTTAGCTACAGAATAGCAGGTCAGCACCTGGAAGCAGTTAATTCCATAAATTATCTGGGAGTACGCATTAGGAGTGATTTAAAATGGAATGATCATATAAAGTTGATCGTCGGTAAAGCAGATGCCAGACTGAGATTCATTGGAAGAATCCTAAGGAAATGCAATCCGAAAACAAAGGAAGTAGGTTACAGCACGCTTGTTCACCCACTGCTTGAATACTGCTCACCAATGTGGGATCCGTACCAGATAGAGTTGATAGAAGAGATAGAGAGGATCCAACGGAGAGCAGCGCGCTTCGTTACAGGATCATTTAGTAATCGCGAAAGCGTTGCGGAGATGATAGATAAACTCCAGTGGAAGACTCTGCAGGAGAGACGCTCAGTAGCTCGGTACGGGCTTTTGTTAAAGTTTCGAGAGCATACCTTCACCGAAGAGTCAAGCAGTATATTGCTCCCTCCTACGTATATCTCGCGAAGAGACCATGAGGATAAAATCAGAGCCCACACAGAAGCATACCGACAATCCTTCTTTCCACGAACAATACGAGACTGGAATAGAAGGGAGAACCGATAGAGGTACTCAAGGTACCCTCCGCCACACACCGTCAGGTGGCTTGCGGAGTATGGATGTAGATGTAGAAAACAACCAGAGGTGCAAGCCCCCTCCATGAAAAACACGTCCACACCATAACACCACCGCCTCCGAATTTTACTGTTGGCACTACACACGCTGGCAGATGACATTCACCAGGCATTAGCCATACCCATCCCCTGCCATAGGATCGCCACGTTGTGTAAATGATTCGTCACTCCACACAACGTTTCTCCACTGTTGAGTCGTCCAATGTTTACGCTCCTTACACAAAGCGAGGCGTCGTTTGGCCTTTACCGGCGTGATGTGTGGATTATGAGCAGCCGCTCGGCCAGGAAACCCGTTTTATCACCTCTCGCCTAACTGTCGTAGTATTTGTAGTGGATCCAGATGCAGTTTGGAATTCCTGTGTGATGGTCTGGATAGATGTATGCCTATTACAAATTACGATCCTCTTCAACTGTCGGCACTCTCTGTCAGTCAACAGACGAGGTCGGCCTGTACGCTTTTGTACTGTACGTATCCCCCCCCCCCCAAAAAAAAAAAAACACGTTCTATCGTCCGCGGATGAGGTCTAAACCCCAATCTGCTAGGTGAAGTCTCCGCCAGAAGCGTCCTATTGAGTCTAAAACCGCAATTAGTTTACTGGACTATAAAACTGAAGTGTTTCAACTGAAATCAGAATCCGAAGTTTTAAAAGAGCAGAGACTGTATCCGTTCTGAAAAAGGTTTTTGTGTCTCAAGTAGGAATTGTCAATCACGAAATTACATATGGAGTCCCACCAATGAAACAATTAGACTGACGCTGCTTTATTTCCACCAAAAGTAGGGAAAATGTGGCCATCTCAACCAAGTGTAGTTATCTCCCACTTTCCAGAAAGTTGCATCTAAAAGAAATATGTCGCCGTGTTCTAACTAATCCTAATGTTTTATTTTTGTGGCGTCTGATGTGCTGTTTTCTGGCATGAGAACACAAAAAGAAGCAAAAATGCTGTCTGAACCGTGAGACCATAATTTTGAACGACTGCACGTGTCTTTTAGAAAGATTTCAAGATCCTTATTTCCCCTAGAATTAATTATCTTGTGAATGTTGCTTGGCGAACAAATCGTAAAAAATGCATGTCTGATGACAACAGCGAAAGAAATGAGCTTGTTACCCCGGTATAAACAAAGGAAAAACACCACAGCATCAAAACCTATCACAAGCTGTGTATTGCTACACGACAGCCACTTGTAAAAAGACGAGACATTCAATCACAAACACGCGACCGCGTACGCACCGTCGGCGGCTAAAATCAGGTCACATTCGTTTTACAGGAACAGAGGGAGGGCCAGTTTCACACTATTCTTCACAGGCGGGGTTGTCTCTGGACATCCACCGGCATTGAAAGTGATCGAGTGACCGAGAAAACTGGTCCGTTGGGTAGTACAATGACTGCTCGTTTTTCATGGCCGCTTTTCGCGTCCAGTGCAGAATTAAAACTTACCCCAAAATTAATGAACATTCGACCAATGTGTGGCTCAAGAGCCAGTAGGCTCACTTGAAACAGAAAAGATGGACGACTACGCGTGTGAAGACGCACCTTCTATATCTGCTTTAGTTTATAAGTTATTGTAAGTTAAATGCTATAAATAATGCCTGAGGTTTAAAAGTTGATATTTCGCAAGCATTATGAGATTGCAACAAACAAGGTGTCTACAGATACATCTCGTCGAATTGTATTGGACTGTGATAGCAAATTTACTGAAATTAGTTATATATTTTAATGAGATACCGAAAATGAATTTCCTATGATTAAAATCAGCTATTCTTACTAAATAAATAGAGAAACATTAAAAGTAGCAGCAGTACTGTAAACTTTAGATATACATGAAATTATTTAACGTATAATTTAAATTGTTTGTTACTATTTACAGTTGTAAATCCGAAAATGGAGGAAAAACTTAGAAATTATTATTTGTAAATAAACTATGGCAGATGAAAGGAAACGGATAACAGCATAATATTTCTCGGAAAACTTCCGTGTGATTTGGTGTATCAAATGTGTATGATGGAAGCGCTCAGGGTATGTTAGTCTGAGTTTCGAGAAAGTTTTGTCTGATAAGAGGTGAAACAGCCGCTAGTTCGCGGGTGTGAATTATCCAGTTCCTGCTATCAGGCATAGAAATTTTTTCGACATGTGATCGACTTGTTATTTTTCGTGTGATGCAAGCCACACTATAAGGTTTCAATGTGTAGCCATTGTGGAATTTATAGTTGGAGATACTGTGAATCTTTAGGATCTTCTAAGGGTAACTTACGCAATTAATCATGGTTTACTCAAAGGCTCTAACATTTTAAAAAACTCGGTCAGGCTCTGAAATTAATTTATTGCGAACTGTGACTTTCGATTTTTCTATGTTCTTATTGGAAGTAAACTCTAATTTGTGAAACTTTAAATTATGTATATATTTATTTATTTACACGAGTTGTTCAACTAAGGACCGTGTTACAAATTCTATTCCATGTTCACTTTTTTCTTTCTCTTCTCTCGGGCTGCTCTTCTGTCTGCTGCCATTTTGCCAGATGTTAAGCTGTTAGTTTCCTGTTGGTCTTCGGTTTTGGAGCCTCCTGAAAAACCTCGAATTGAGTTATTGCCTTTCTGTACGTGTCCCTATTCATTGCGTCCATTTCTGTAATCCCAAGTTCACCGAGGTCTTTCTTTATTCATCGCAACCAAGAATTGGGTGTTTTCCTCTGTTGAATTATATTGAAGATTTTCTTCGTTAATCTTCCATCACCCATTCTCACCAAATGACCAAAGAACATTAGCCTTCGCATTCTCATTTCCGTTGTGACTGATTTAATAAATTGGTAGATCTTCTCATTGCTCATCTTCACCAATTTTTCACCAATTTTTTTGTGTCCATCGAGAATCTTCCTCAGAATTACTCTTTCCTTCTTCTCGAGCTCATCTATTAGTGCTTTGTTCTCTGCATATTGGACTTCTGTTGTCGTCGCTGTATTGTAGTGTAACAACTTTGCATTTCGAGATAGGCACTTTTTGTTGTACAGTTTCTGTGTTAAAATGTGTGCCCGCCTAACTTCAACTACTTGAAGTTTGACAACTTCTTTTTCTATTCCAATATCCGTTATTGCTTCTCCCAAATATTTTAAGTGTTTGACCCTTTCAATACATCCAATAATTGTGTGCAGTTCTTTGAGTTCCTTATATTTGTTAGACATAAATTAATTTTTTCTTGTGATATCTGTGAACCAAATTTATCTTCATGCTTTGCTAAGATTTCTATTTGTTTAATTGCATCTGCTATATTTCTGTATAGGAGAGCAGTATCATCTGCAAAAGCTAGTCCATGTATCGTTAGGCCTTTAAGTGATCCTCCAAAAGAAATTCCCTTCACTTTTTGTTGTGCGTATTCCTCCAATGTCTCCTTCATAATCTTTTCCAAAGTGATGTCGAACAGATTTGGGGAGAGTCCATCACCTTGTCTCAAACCCATTTGGATTTAAAAGGTTCAGAAATCTTGCCTCGAAACTTGACATTGGACTTGGTATCTGTCAGTGTTTGCTTTACTTTCTATCTAGTTTTTCTGTCAATTCCAAATTCCTCCAGAGTTCTAATGAGACTTTCTCTGTCTATGGAGTCATACGCTTTTCTAAAATCAGTAAACGTCGAAACATATGGTTGACTAGCACGTGTTCTAATTATGTTTTTAAGGTTAATAGTTTGCTCTGGACAGCTCCTCCCTTTTCTAAATCCACCTTGGTATTCTCCTATCTGTGCATCGAGAACTGGTTCAATCCTATTTAGTAATAACTTGGAAAGGACCTTGTGTGGAACGGATAGAAGGGAAATATCCCTGCAATTGTTCACATCTGATATGTCACTCTTTTTATGAAGTGGATGTATAAGTGCCGTCGTCCAATCTTCTGAGATCTTCTCGGTTCTCCAAATTTCCTTAATAATTGTACCGAGGTGTAGTGCTCCTTTTTCCTCAATTAGTTTTAAAAGTTCAGCTGTGATTCCATTTTCACCAGAAGATTTGATGTTATTGAGGGATTTTATAGCTTGCCGGACTTCATTTAGAGCTGATGGATGTGATTCTGCCGGCCGGGGTGGCCGAGCGGTTCTAGGCGCTACAGTCTAGAATCGCGCGACCACTACGGTCGCAGGTTCGAATCCTGCCTCGGACATGGATGTGTGTGATGTCATTAGGTTAGTTAAGCTTAAGTAGTTCTAAGTTCTAGGGGACTGATGACCTTAGAAGTTAAGTCCCATAGTGCTCAGAGCCATTTGAACCATTTTTGATGTGATTCTGCAGGGACTTCTTCTGGAGTTTTGAATTCCGATTTCTCTGGAGGTGCTTTACAATTGAGAAGATCTTCGAAATAGTATGTTAAAATGTTACAATTTTCTTGGTCATTTGTACCTAATTTCCATGATTTATCACGAAAATTTAAACTTGGTGATTCGTAAAGTTTCAGGTGTCTTTTGAAAGATTGGTAATAGTCGCTGGATTTGTTTTGAGTGGAGTACACCTGTATTTGTTGAAGAGATAGTCTTTCACACAGTCTCTTTTCGTTTCTGATTATGTATGAGGCTATTTTTCTACCTTCTCTGAACCTTTCCAGATTGTTTTGTGTCGGACTCGACTTAAATTTTTGCCAAAGCTTTGTTCTGTTTTCCAAAGCTTCATTGCACTTTTCATTCCACCAGCTATTCTTATGTTTAGTTTTGGTTGGAAGAGATTCTTCTGCATCTTTCATTATTTGAGGCTTCATTTCGTCCCATGTCTGTACTTGCAATTTTGATCTGAAATAATTTTGAGTATCTGCCTCAATATTCCTGGTTTCAAAATGTTTACTCATAGGTTTATTATTATTTCTTCCTGAATTTGGGATGAATTTAATTTTAGACTTAACAAGATAGTGATCCGTATCTATTTTGGCTCCTTTCTGTACATTAATATTTTGTATTATCTTAAATTCTCTTCTAGAAATGGCTGTGTGATCAATTTGGAACTCTCCAAGGAGTTGATTTGGTGCTTTCCAAGACTTCATCTTCTAGGGATGTTTCTTTACGTGTGTAGTCATAAGTTTGAGGTTGCAGGTTTGGCAGAGTTCCACAAGTTTTATTCCATTGTTGTTTGTCCTCTTATGCACTGGGTATTCTCAAATGATGTTTTTGTATTTCTTCTCCTTGTCGAGCTGTGCTTTAAAATCCCCGAACAGAATGATGACATTTTCCTTTGGCATCTTCTCAACCGTGTCGTCTAGTTCTTCCCAGAAAGTCTGTACTTGGTTCGGATTTTTTTTTTTTTTTTTTTGTCATCGTGTCGTCCAGTTTTTCCCAGAAAGTCTGTACTTCTTTCGCATTTTTTGAATTGTCAATATATATGGAGCATGAGCATACACTAGCGTATACATTTTGTTTTTACATTTGATCGTCAATGTTGAGAGCCTGTTGGACGTAGAGCTGAAGTTCGTTACGGACTCCGTTATATTTCTCCTAACAATAAATGCTGTACTTAATAGAGGGCATTTTCCAAAGATATACTCTGCTGGTTTTCCTTCATAAATTCTGCAATTGCCCGTTTCAAAAGAATTTTCATCAGTATAGCGAGTTTCTTTTAGTGCCAGAATTTGTATATTATGGTGTTCGAGGGCTTGAGTCAGTTCTTGATGTTTTCCTGTTTTGATCAGTGAGTTAATGTTCAGCGTACCTATATTATACTTCTTCTTGAATTTAAGTTTTTCATGTTCTTTCGATAAAACAAGAGTAGAAAGTGCAGGCTCCCCAGAATCCGAAATACCTGCTTGCGACCTGAGGTCGACAGGTTTTACTCCCTGGCCGACCGTGGTGGCCACGCGGTTCTAGGCGCTGCAGGCCGGATCGCGCGACTGCTACGGTCGCAGGTTCGACTCCTGCCTCGGGCATGGATGTATGTGATGACCTTAGGTTAGTTAGGTTTAAGTAGTTCTAAGTTCTAGGGGACTGATGACCTCAGATGTTAAGTCCCATAGTGCTCAGAGCCATTTGAACCATTTTTACTCCCTGGGGTAATTTGCTTTCTTTTCCACTGATAATCCATAAAATTTGTAAGGTTGGAGTGGTGAAGATTTCCGAAGATTGCTCGAGATACAACTGGAGTGTTTATCCAGAGGGTTTGTGTTTGGTCCGCCAGAGATAATTTATTTCGCTCAAGTCCACTGGCAAGCCAGTGAAGACTCCCCCTATTGGCCACTTGGAAGCGTGCCACGTCGGAGTAACCTCTCCGCTTGTTACGACAGCGTAACAAGTTCGTTGCATAACAGATCATGTATGCATTTATATTAAGTACTTTTGAGGAATACTGGGTACATTGCGACAAATATTAGTTGGCGTCCCATAGACGGAACGTAGCCAAACTCGTAAATCATCCACGTTTATGGTGGCCCATTGCAGTGATTGTGCTGTGTAATGTGTGGATAAATCTTTTCGCACAGTAGCACATGCGGGATCCGAAGTGATACAGAACTTATCAACTGTTTAGAACTTTGATTTTCGGCGAGTTGATGAGAGAGATTGTATCTCATTTCGTTATCCACATCACATACGCATTCACGGATGCTCGCCGTATTGTGTAGTACATCAAAAGCTACCAACATAAACAGTCAACAGCTTCACTTAAGGAAGAAAATACACAAATAAACTCACTGAAAATAACAGACAAGTGCTGAAACGTGTCTGGGTGGAAACGAAACTTAAAACGTTGTCTTGCATAAGGCAGAATTCCTCTCCAATTTCTCCCCTAGAATTTTTCTCAAAGAGCCGCCTACGCTATTTAAGAATCCTCCTTCCACTGGAGAAGTGTATTGCGAACGTCCAGAGCAGTTAAACATTTGGCTGAGGCACCTCTCCAGGAGACAACTGGCGTATGTATTGTATTCCGCAGAATCGCCGGCACAGCCTGTCTCCTTGCGTTAATGGACTTGGCGTCCAGCAGCAGTCTCCGGTACGTGTAGATCAGCGCTTTCCCCACCTCATTAGCTCTGAGGGGAGAGGGGGGACGGGTGGAGATTACAATGGTCCCTGTGCTGCTATGTCATGTCTGCTTTAGGGTGGGCACAACTCGCCAAGGTCGTTCTAAGCTGTAATCAATAAACATAAAAAAGTCTAACTACGAATAAAGCAATGAAAAAAAGAAAAGGACACATTACATGGTCACTACTAGCGATTTATTTGAGGATAAAAATATGCAACCCGCGCACCTTTCTGGATTCTTCATAAGATTTATTGTATCATTAACATGTTTTCGAGTCACTGCAGGCTCATTGTCAATGGAGGTGTTACAGGAACATTATGTCGTGGTCTAAGTGCAACTAGACGCTGTCGTGATGGAGCTGGAATACAGTAGGGCGCATTATGATAGCCATCGCAAATCAGTTCCCATAATGTACATTGTTAGCTAAGACAAATATACACAGTATTTAGCTGCTTTTGGTTTTACACGTATTCATGCTAGGTAAACACTGGTTATTACAAAAAATATGAATGTGATAAGATATCACATTTTACTGCATCATAATATTAAAGTGCAGATAATGTACACCACTGGCCATTAAAATTGCTACACCAAGAAGAGATGCAGATGATAAACGGGTATTCATTGGACAAATATATTATACTAGAACTGACATGTGATTACATTTTCACGCAATTTGGGTGCACAGATCCTGAAAAAACAGTACCCAGAACAACCACCTCTGGCCGTAATAACGGCCTTGATACGCCTGGGCATTGAGTCAAACAGAGCATAGATGACGTGTACAGGTGCAGCTGACCATACAGCTTCAACACAATACCACAGTCCATCAAGAGTAGTGACTAGCGTACTGCGACGAGTCAGTTGCTCGGCCACCATTGGCCAGACTTTCAATTGGTGAGAGATCTGGAGAATGTGCTGGACAGGGAAGCAGTCGAACATTTTCTGTATCCAGAAAGGCCCACACAGGACCTTCAACATGCGGTCGTGCATTATCCTGCTGAAATGTAGGGTTTCGCAAGGATCGAATGAAGGGTAGAGCCACGGGTCGAAACACATCTGAAATGTAACGTCCACTGTTCAAAGTGCAGTCAATGCGAACAAGAGGTGGCCGAGACGTGTAACCAATGGCACCCATTCTATCACGCCGGGTGATACGCCAGTATGGCGATGACGAATACACGCTTCCAATGTGCGTTCACCGCGATGTCGCCAAACACGGATGCGACCATCATGATGCTGTAAACACAACCTGGATTCATCCGAAAAAATGACGTTTTGCCATTCGTGCACCCAGGTCCGTCGTTGAGTACACCATCGCAGGCGCTCCTGTCTGTGATGCAGCGTCAAGGGTAGCCGCAGCCATGGTCTCCGAGCTGATAGTCCATGCTGCTGCAAACGTCGTCGAACTGTTCGTGCAGATGGTTGTTGTCTACCAAACGTCCCCATCTGTTGACCCAGGGATCGAGACGTGGCTGCACGATCCGTAACAGCCATGTGGATAAGATGCCTATCATCTCGACTACTAATGATATGAGGCCGTTAGGATCCAGCACGGCGTTCCGTATTACCCTCCTGAACCCACCTATTCCATATTCTGCTATCAGCCATTGGATCTCGAGCAACGCGAGCAGTATTGTCGCGATACGATAAACCGCAATCGAGATAGGCTACAATCTGACCTTTATCAAAGTCGGAAACGTGATGGTACGCATTTCTCCTCCTTACACGAGGCATCACAACAACGTTTCACCAGGCAACGCCGGTCAACTGCTGTTTGTGTATAAGAAATCTGTTGGAAACTTTCCATGTCAGCACGTTGCCATCGGCGCCAACCTTGTGTGAAAGCTCTGAAAAGCTAATCATTTGCATATCACAGCATCTTCTTCTTGTCGGTTAAACTTCGCGTCTGTAGCACGTCGTCTTCGTGGGGTGGCAATTTTAATGACCAGTAGCGTATTTAAGCGAATATTGCTAGCTGCAGGAGTTTTTTGTATTGGCAATACACATGTAATATCATCTAAAAGTTATACAAAAGGTAAACAAATAGAGTAAAATATTTACTACGTAATTAAACACTGAATGAACTACAGAATGGCATAGTTGTTACATGACTATGGGAATATAACTGTCCCAGGTGATCCATCTGTAATGTTTTGTCAGTCCTGTGTAGCATGGAAGGATTGTCAGATTCGCCAGCACCATCACCACAGCGTCCAGGTACACTTGGCCCACGATATAATGTTCCTGTAACAACTCCATCCGATGATGAGCCTGCAGTGGCACGAAAACGTGTTAATGGTACAATTAATCGTATGAAAAATGCAAAAAGAAGCGTCTGGTAGCATATTTATCCCCAAATAAATTGGCAATTTGAATCACAGCTGCAGTTCGTCATCCATAACGAATTTACCGAAAAAACACAATCAGTGTCGTTATACTGCAAATAGAAACAAACATGCATTTACGCAATCACTCCAATTTCGATTGGATTGAATATTATTGAGATGTTATTAATATGCATCTCGAACTGTCTCTAATTTTCGATTCAAAAATGTAGTTAATTGGCATATTAAATCGTCATACATTGAAAAGAGACATAGCACATGGCGTCTATGCTTTTCAAGCTAGATACACACTGGCGTGGCCCATAGGCTGTAGTGACCACAAAAGACCCAGATATGGTCATTCGTTTAAAGAGAAATAAACTTTTAACAGTGCATGCCAACAGACTAAAGGAGTTCTACTAAAACAGAACATTTTCATGAATTACAGATGAGGAAACTGACGAAAGAATTGTACTTAGTGAGGTGCATGGTAGCAATGTAAGCCCCTGGACAATAGCAGTACTTCAGCATAAAGAACTTTACTTCATCGCCACGTTTATATTATGACAATACCAACAAAATACTTATTTATAGTGTGACCCAGAAAATCATTTTCTACGTTCATTTAGGAGAGTGTACAATCAAAGATGATGAGACTGAGAGACTGATACATTTGTTTGTAGGATAGAGTGAATAAAAGTTAATAAGTCTGGGAATAAGTGACCAAGACTGTACATTCATAGAAAAAGCTTTAGAATGGTATGTAACGAAGATAAGGACCTTGCAATGTCCAACTGGACAATAACAAGACATGAGATGTACAAGAAAAGAGGTATTTTAAATTTTGTGGGGAAAATAAGTAATATATTGTTTAGGACATTAGATGAACAAAATGCCTCATATTTCAAATCCGAGACTGATTTAAATGAAAATGAACAGAGGCAATTGCTTAAGTTAACGAAAGAGCGAGTAACAGTACTCAAAGCGGCTTTGACAGTTTTCACTTACACAGTATCTTTCTTTGGAATGAGGAAATAATTGTGTGAAAAAGCTTCATAGATCCATGAGTGACTACGATAACACCACTATCAGAAGATACAGCACTTAGCTGTAATAACTACTGTTATCGAGCAGATAAGACTTAGTATCAATAAGTATTGAGCTAGAAAGAGAATTTGAGTTTTTAATTTCTCTCATTAGTAAATGAATAGAAAGGAATACTGGTATCTCACATAATTAATTCAGTACAAGTAGTTAAATACTTACTTCTGATTTGGGATTAAGGATAAGAAGTTCCTAACTGCTCTCACAGAGCAGAACAAATATGTTATTATGCATAACTGACGTTGACGCATTTATGTTAAGCCATATATTAAGCTATGCCAATGGCCTTGCACTGTGGTGACACCGGTCCCCGTCAGGTAACTGAAGTCAGTCGCTGTCAGGCTTGGCTAGAACTTGGATGGGTCACCGTCCGGGTATTCCGAGTGCTGCTGGCAAGCAGAGTGCACTCAGCCCTTGCGAGACCAATTGAAGAGCTACTTGACAGAGAAGCAGTGGCACGAGTCACAAAAACTGACAATGGCCGGGAGAGCGGTGTGCTCACCATGTGCCCCTCCCTATCCTCATCCGATGACGCCTAACGGCTGTGGAAGACATGGCAGGCTGTCGGCACTGTTGGGGCTTCAAAGCCTGTCCGGATGGTGTTTTTTGTTTTATATATTAAGCTATGTGTTGAATCTCTCATTAGTCGAAAACAAACTATTTAATTTGTTTTGAGTATTACCCCTACCTTTTGAAATTAAATGGAAGTAAAAAATTATTCACGTATATACAACCAAAGAAAAATTGTTTGTGTATTGACGAAGCAAAGTGGCGTTATGTAAAACTGAGCAATGAACAACTGTTGTGTAAAGAGAATGATTGCATTTGTAAAATTTTTGAGCAAAAGCTTGTTTTAATATTTACACATGATTATGAAATGCGTGAAGCCAAACTGCTACAGCCAGTAAAGTAAATTCCCAAATATTGCATTACAAAGTTTCCAAAGTAAAATGACAGTAGTTGGACTCCACTGAGTCAAGAACAATGGTTATCTGTTACTCAGAAAGATGCAGCCTTGACAGTTTAGTGTAATGACAACAAGCTGACAGACGTACTGGTCATAGGTACAGGGAAACTGACATTTCATGACCAATGTAAAGGCTATGGAACACAGGTGTCCATAGAGTCCAAAAAAATTATGAGAAATACTGTGACCAGTTATGACATTGTACCAGTTATAAACAAGTTAACTGATTGCCGAATAATAAACAAGAAAAAGAGACACATTTCTGAGTTAAAACTGGACATGCCACTAGAGTTTGTAATACAACATTTAGATGACTTTAAAGTATCAAGTAATAAAACAACAAATAGACTAGGAAACAGATTACCAGAAACAGCATACTTTCTCAGAAATGCATTGTTATCATTATTCCTTCTTGTCGTCCTTAGGAGTTGTAGTACTGACCAATATGCTTATATGTTGTTTGTGTAGATACTGCAGATATTGCAGGGATCGTTTTAAGTATGTGCAGAGCGGCTTGTATGATAATTTTTGTAGCAAAATACGTGTGAAAAATGACCACAGTGAACATATGTGAAGGACTGCAGGTAACACATATTCGTAGTAGAAGGTCCATTCACTGAAGCAGACAAAAGAGTGAAAACTGTGATGTAAGCTCTGTTAATTTGAGCACAGCGAGGGAAGTCCCCAGTTAACACTTAATACATGAGAAATTAGTGTTGCCAATCATGGTAGCAGAGTGTGTACAAGTCGACTGTAAAGGTAGGTGATCTTTTGCAGGTTTAGTACCGTTAATCGATGGTAGGAGTATGCAAACAATACAAAAAAATTGTATATATGTGTCTCCTTTTCAGAAATGAGTGTTGATTTATGAGTGTAGGTGTGTTTTAACAAATAGAAAAATACTGTAAAGTAAATGATTTCTTACCCGACAATTAGTATTAGAAATCATGGTAGGCAATGTTTCACATTGATGTTTATGTGTATATGTGCAGTGATGTAACAAATGAAAAGGACGAAGTTTAAAATCTAAAGAAAACTAAAGTGATAATGAACAAGGTGGAAGGACTCAGCAAAAGAGTGTTAATAATGTCATTGTTACCACGAACCTACTATGCTGTCATAATAGGAGGAGAGGTGATACACCTACGTGGCGCGTCCCAGGTGGCGGATAGGGAAGTCCTCACCGGTTTACCGGCGGACTTGAGTGAAATAAAATATCTCTCGCGGACCAAACACACCCTCTGCAGTTAACAACCGTAGTTGTAAATCGGAGCTTGCTCCAACTAAGGTTGACAATCTTCGAAAGTCAAAAATGGAAAAGTCTTTTAGGAATAAAATTCCATCGTCCTGCTCAAAAAGGCAGGAAAAGGCTACATCGGATTCGGTGGGTAGTCAGCTAGAAGACAGCAACGAATTGGAGCGTTTGCAACCATCAAAATGCACACTAAAACACAAAAAGAAGATTAAACATGAGCAAATAAATTATATAGCAACACACAACATAAAATCACTACTTCAGACCGGAAAACTCAAGGAGCTCACAGATGAACTAAATAAACAAAAAAATTTAATAAGAGGGATCCAAGAAATGAGAAACACCACAGAGGACCCATTCGAATCACAAGGATACAGAATTTATAATGGGAAACCAGGCCCGAGGGCAATGAAACAATGTCCCCAGTTCGGAAGAGGGTTTTTAATAAACATAAAAATAATAGAGTCAGTAACGGATTTCCCAGCAGTATCACCAAGAATAGCGACTCTAAGCTTTAAAACAATGAATAAAACCTATACAATAGCAAATGCTCATGCCCCAACAAATGAAAAAAATTGTCTAACAAAAACAAAGGAAGAGGTAGATAAATTTTGGGACCTTCTAGAACAAACTGTGAACAGAGTAAATAAAAAAAATGTAAAAATCTTATTGGCAGATTTCAATGCTCAGTTGGGAAAAGAAAGGAAATATAAAGATATAATTGGAAAATGGAGTCAACATAAATTTACAAACAAAAACGCTCAAAGACTTGTAGAACTCTGCAGAGAACACAACCTAATATCTAAATCAACATACTTTAAGAGAAAGCCAAGTAAACTTAAAACATGGAAACATCCAGACTGGAGGAAGTGGGAGTGGCAGCTAGACCATGTCTGTATGGAGAAAAATTTTCATAAGGAGATCCACAATGTTAAAGTACTGAGAGGAGTAGACACAGGCTCAGACCATTATATAGTTAAAATTAGAATCAAATTCACTCCATTAAAGAAGAGGACCGGAAAACTAATAAAATAAAAAGGAGATTTGATCCACATCAGCTAATTAAAAATGATAAATACCAACAAATAACAAAAACCATCAAATTAACAGATGATCTAGAACAACTAGTGCCTAATCTTAAAAAAGAAGCAGAGAATCTAGCTCCCTTGAACCCCCAAAGGAAACATGCCTGGTGAACATCAGAATGTGACAAATCCATGAAGATAGACACCAAGCATGGTTAAAGTTTCAAACACATAAAACTGATAGAATGCCATCACCCTAAAAAATGAATGAAAAAAATTCACACAAAATATTAGAAGAATCAAGAGAGGATTCCATAAGGATATTATAAACTCTATAGAAGGTAATTACCATAAAACCAACTCCAGGAACTACTATAAAATCTTTGGGAAACAACAACAACAATATGAGGCCCCTACACTAATACTGAAAGATGAAGATGGAAGAATGACACACAGTAACAAGGAAAATGAAGAAATCATGGCAAAAGCATTTAACAAACTTCTGAATTGCGAGGAACCCAAAGAACTCTTACAGATCAACATAAATACCCCAATAAAAACCAAACCTAACAAACCAGAACCTCCAACTTTCCAAGAAGTAGAAAAAATTCTTAAAGAACAAAAAAATTATAAGGCATGTGGAGAAGATCAGGTTTTTGTTGAAATGTGGAAATATGCAAGTGACACAGTCAAGACCTCCTTACACACAGCTCTAACAAAAATTTGGGTAACAGAACGATTCCCCGAACATTGGACCACACCTATCATCCACCCACTACACAAAAAGGGAGATAAGAGAAATCCAGGCAACTACAGAGGAATCTCTCTCCTAGATTGCCCATACAAAATTCAATCCAAGATCCTATATGAAAGAATCAAGGAACAATTAGAACAGGAGTTAGGGGAATATCAGGGTGGTTTCAGACCATGGAGAAGCTGTGCAGAGCAGATAATTAGTTTAAAACTGATCATGGCATACTACAAGAAACGGAACAAACCTCTGGCAATAACATCTGTAGATTTTAAGAAGGCACGTGACTGTCTCCACAGAACTTCAGTATTAAAAATTTTAAGAAATCTAGGACTCCATCCAAAACTAATTAAAATAATACAACTCACTCTAACCAACACCAAATCAAAAGTGAAGTTTAGAGGAGAAATTTCGGAACCATTCCTCATAAAAACAGGCTTAAGACAAGGTGACTGCCTATCACCATTACTGTTTAACTGTGCACTGGAATACATAATGAGAGAATGGTACAAGAACAATCCAAAGCTGATAAGAATTGGAAGGGCAAAAGATGATATTAGCTTAAACTGCTTGGGATTCGCTGATGATCTTGCTCTCCTAGGCAACACCGTTCAAGAAGCCAGGCAACAAGTGAAATCACTACAAGAAATAGCAGAGAAAGTAGGCCTTAGAATATCATTTGAAAAAATGGAGATAATGCTAACTGATCCACCACTTGCAAACAAAATTACAATAGGAGAACAGGAAATCAAAACTGTCGATAAATTTAAATATTTAGGCGAAATAATAACATACAATCTAAATGAGAAGCCATAATGGCAGAATAGAATAAAAAAACTGAACTACGCAAATTACATTACCAAAACTACATACAACAAAAAAAAACCTATCTATAGATGCAAAATTAAAACACTATAAAACAGTTACACAACCAGAAATAACGTATGCAGCTGAAACTATCTTCAAAACAACTAATACAGCAGAAATTGACAGAATACTAAAAATACACTCCTGGAAATGGAAAAAAGAACACATTGACACCGGTGTGTCAGACCCACCATACTTGCTCCGGACACTGCGAGAGGGCTGTACAAGCAATGATCACACGCACGGCACAGCGGGCACACCAGGAACCGCGGTGTCGGCCGTCGAATGGCGCTAGCTGCGCGGCATTTGTGCACCGCCGCCGTCTGTGTCAGCCAGTTTGCCGTGGCATACGGAGCTCCATCGCAGTCTTTAACACTGGTAGCATGCCGCGACAGCGTGGACGTGAACCGTATGTGCAGTTGACGGACTTTGAGCGAGGGCGTATAGTGGGCATGCGGGAGGCTGGGTGGACGTACCGCCGAATTGCTCAACACGTGGGGCGTGAGGTCTCCACAGTACATCGATGTTGTCGCCAGTGGTCGGCGGAAGGTGCACGTGCCCGTCGACCTGGGACCGGACCGCAGCGACGCACGGATGCACGCCAAGACCGTAGGATCCTACGCAGTGCCGTAGGGGACCGCACCGCCACTTCCCAGCAAATTAGGGACACTGTTGCTCCTGGGGTATCGGCGAGAACCATTTGCAACCGTCTCCATGAAGCTGGGCTACGGTCCCGCACACCGTTAGGCCGTCTTCCGCTCACGCCGCAACATCGTGCAGCCCGCCTCCAGTGGTGTCGCGACAGGCGTGAATGGAGGGACGAATGGAGACGTGTCGTCTTCAGCGATGAGAGTCGCTTCTGCCTTGGTGCCAATGATGGTCGTATGCGTGTTTGGCGCAGTGCAGGTGAGCGCCACAATCAGGACTGCATACGACCGAGGCACACAGGGCCAACACCCGGCATCATGGTGTGGGGAGCGATCTCCTACACTGGCCGTACACCACTGGTGATCGTCGAGGGGACACTGAATAGTGCACGGTACATCCAAACCGTCATCGAACCCATCGTTCTACCATTCCTAGACCGGCAAGGGAACTTGCTGTTCCAACAGGACAATGCACGTCCGCATGTATCCCGTGCCACCCAACGTGCTCTAGAAGGTGTAAGTCAACTACCCTGGCCAGCAAGATCTCCGAATCTGTCCCCCATTGAGCATGTTTGGGACTGGATGAAGCGTCGTCTCACACGGTCTGCACGTCCAGCATGAACGCTGGTCCAACTGAGGCGCCAGGTGGAAATGGCATGGCAAGCCGTTCCACAGGACTACATCCAGCATCTCTACGATCGTCTCCATGGGAGAATAGCAGCCTGCATTGCTGCGAAAGGTGGATATACACTGTACTAGTGCCGACATTGTGCATGCTCTGTTGCCTGTGTCTATGTGCCTGTGGTTCTGTCAGTGTGATCATGTGATGTATCTGACCCCAGGAATGTGTCAATAAAGTTTCCCCTTCCTGGGACAATGAATTCACGGTGTTCTTATTTCAATTTCCAGGAGTGTAGAAAGAAGAATAATTAGGACATGTATAAATAAACAGTGTAAAATAAATGGACAATGGAGAATAGCATCAAATGAAACAGTATATAAGAAAATAGAACCAGTCATGAGCACGATCAGGAAGAAACGCATCTCATTCTTTGGACATCTGATGAGAACTCCAGAAAACAAAATTAGTAAAAAAATAATACAACAATTGTGGAATAGCAAGAGTGACCTTAAATGGATCACAGAAATTAAGGAAGATATAAAAGAACTCCAAATTACAGTAGATGACCTAAAAAACAAGACAGACAAAACCAGAATACTGCAAGACCCGCAAACCAGACTACAAATGAAAATCAATAAAAGGAGTACAGGAAGAGTGGTCTCAAATGAAAAAAGAAAGAAAATATCTGAAAGAATGAAGAAATATTGGGCAGACAGAAGAGCAAAACACCTTTCATATAAGAATAAACGCTAATAATTATATTACTTAAATATCATATTAAGTTATTGTTGAGCCAAATTGTATCCCTGTGTAACAACTTGTTTATAACTTTGTATTTTTGACTAGAGTGGTCCAATGAAAACCATAAAATAAATAATAATAATAATAATAATAATAATAAAATAATGTCACTGTTAAATCTAAGATGATTTCTGTACAACAGAAATCGGATTCTAAATAAATGATTGTCAACAAAAATTTTCCGAAAGGGGAGCTGTCATGTATTGAGGACTTACTAACTTATCCATTTTTAAGCTTGAGGCTCTTTGAAACCAGTGAGAGCACTCCAAGGCAAGAAACCAGAAACATGAGGCATGTGGTAGGCGCAGTTGTCAGAGTTTAGATTACACAAAGAAAGCAAAAACGGAAGAAGCTTGTGTATTGCAGACAATCTGTGCGGCTGTCCCATGGTAGAAGTTTCAAATCAGTTACACTGTTGTAAGGTGCCACAGGAAACTGCTAAGCGCAGATAGTGAATGTGCAATTTATGATCATCTTTGAGACGGTCCTTTGGTCATCTTTAGTGGAAGCAAATAGATGAAATTTACCTGAGCTTTGAGCGCCTGAAATGTGGCTGACCAATATGGTAGCAAGGTGCTCCCCCACTTCGGCAGAGGTGAGACATGACCTGAAGAACGGCCATGTTTCAGCACTCTGGCGCTGGATCTTGTGTTGGTAAGACCTTTCTTAGGTGTGATCCATAAAGACAAAAGAGTGGAGAAAATGGTATGCATGTGAAATACTTAAGAGTAGTTTGGAATAATTATTTCTCTATTTCAGGAACTTTTGGGGCAGAATTAAATGACAGGCAGGTAATATTAAGGGGATCGTAGTAATCTTCGGAAGTGACGAACGGTGACAGAGAAACCACGTGTAGCAATAAGTTGAAATACTTGCGAGTGCTACTACTAAGTTGGAATACTTGCTAGTGCTAGTACTAAGTTGAAATACTTCCGAGTGCTAAAGCTAAGCTGAATTACTGGCGTGTGTACTGTATGTTGGAAATATTTAAGAAATGGCGTGTGCAGGACTTGAAATTGGAGACGAGTACTTCCACGTGGTGAGTACTGTGTGAGTCTCAATCTGTGTATGAGACAAAGGATAAAAAGAAGTACTCGTCCATGGTATCAGTTGAGGACTCGCGTGTGTGACGAATATGTTCTTAATATTACTTTTCGTGTTATGTTCCCGTGTGACGCTGGATTCAAACTCTAATGCTCTGAGAGAGAAGCAAGGTGAGTCATCCGTCTATCCAGCAACGCCACTTGGCTTGCATTGCACGGGAAGACGTGCATATACCCTCCAGAGTTCGTAGTAGGAAAGAAAAGTTACGAAGTGGGGTAGTGTCGTGTGAAACTGGGATGAATACTAATTGAAGTGGGAAAGCTGAAAGTGAAGTGATTCTAACGTTGTGACTATTCTTTGTGATGTATTGTATGTTACCAGTGTGATGTATTTCATGTAATTTAACTATGTGTGGTTAGCATGGGTAGCAAGATAGGTTCAGAGGCAGTGGGTTATGCATGTTCCTTTTTGTACCGCTCGATCTGGAGGAAATTTTCGTGATGATGGGTGTGAGAGTCGAAGTGTGAGATATAGCAAAAGATCCTATCCAGAAAGTGCACTGTAGCATTAGATAATTACGAGACCATAAGACAGAGAATCACCAATGTAAAGCCATGTCCACTGGGCGGAGTTTGTCATGTGTAATTGTTGTATAAAATGTAATGTTGTGTTTAGTTTATCTTTGAATCATAATAGAATTTATCAGAATAAAAAAGACAGTGAAAAGAAAAAGATTGGTGGCCTTGTTTTTCGAATAGTGTGTAGTCATGATATCCAGAATTTATAATGTATGCGCCATTCATATTCAGTGCGATGGCCACGTATTGACCAAAGCCGTTGAGTAAGAAAGAAAATGTGGTACTCGTATTGCTAGAGCGTGTGTAAATTTCTAATAGTCAGATGTGCGTTATCCGTTTCCGTTGCGTAATATTCAAACATGAGAATAATTTGTAGCTTAATTATGAGTACTAGAGCTCATAATCAGTCAATGATGTTAAACCGATAGATAAGAATAAATCCACTCGCTTGGCAGACTACTCATCTTGCAGGCCTGACTGCTTGATGCCACAGTATGAGCAAGGCATGTGGGTGCCTCTCAATACTACTCTTGTACGTTCTGTACAGAACGTACAAGAGTAGTATTGAGAGGCACCCACATGCTTTCTGTCAGTTCAGCACTTGCTGGCGGCCTATTAGAATCAGTTTCATATTCTTTCCGTCTTCCAGTCGGATATAAAGTCGGTAATTTAATCGTAAAGAAACATCAGAGTTGACAGTGCTGCTGTAGTGTCAACTACAGGTTTTGATAATGTTGAACTTTCTAATAAACACTGACGAACTGCATTTATTATTATTATAGATTTTTAAAGCTTTGTTATGCCTCAGGATAATTTCCCTGGTGGACATTAATAATTCGTCCAAGTTCTACCTTGTCAACACCTGGAAATCAAAAAGTCTGTGTCAATGGTCAGCAGACTGCCAGCTAGGGGGAAATGCTGAGCGATTTGCGGCAAACACGGATACTTTTATAACAACAGTGAACGACGGCCCTAGTCTGCAAGAAATATATCGTTATGCAAGTGGTAGAGCGTCGCTAGAAAGGCCTAGGTGCAACGCAACAATAAGTATTCAGATGCCAAACCTGCAAGGAGGAGCCTCAGAAAGATGAAGTTGCGAAAGGTTGAAGCTGCAAGAAGAGCTGACAACGAGAAAAAACCATGACACATGATCCATAATCCGTAAAATGCGTAGTAAAATTTTATACAATTAAATAATAAATTTCAAATGTTGTGTAATACGATTTTAAATGGAAAATTTACCTAAAATGCTTTTTTTGCAGTTGACTTGAGAAAATTGTAGTGCATGTGCCGCATGTGTGCTCCTAAAGGCGGCCTCTTGAAGTTTACCCGTAAGTAGCCTTTTGTAGCTAGGGGATTAAAAAAGCTATAATAGCAAATAAGAATGAATTATCACAACAAATGGTTCAAATGGCTCTGAGCACTATGGGACTTAATGTCTGAGGTCATCAGTCCCCTATAACTTAGAACTACTTAAACCTAACTAACCTAAGGACACCACACACATCCCAGCCCGAGGCAGGATTCGAACATGCGACCGTAGCGGTCGCGTGGTTCCAGACTTAAGCGCCTAGAACCGCTCTGTCACACATGCCAGCTTTATCACAACAGAATCCAAAGTGATGAACAGCTATGGTATCACTGGTCTTCCAACAGTTACTGACAGGATATATATTTTCGTATGTCTTGCCGTTGTCGGCGATTCTACCCCTCTGCACAATGTTAGCCAGAGACCACGATCAGTTGCGTCACTCGTACCACGTGTCGAACTCGATTATGTTTGCATCACGTCTAACATGTCTACAAATTCGTAACATAGGATAACCTTTAGAGTCCTAGCGGAGGATGGTTTTACTTCAGAGATCTAGGTATCCTGTAGAAGTAAAGTCTTGGTATTTGTCACACTATAGGGGTGTCTGGTCGTGATCGGTTGCTGAGCTAACTGTACAGTAATGGTCGGGGAATAAAGATGGATGATGGCTATTTTGGTAGAGATGAGGCGGTACATGCTTGGTGCACCATGAGGAGAGGTCGTCGTATGAGCATTGGGGGCTCAACCAGTCTCCAAAAACAAGTTACAAATTCGGCCTGAGTCCCTGCTGATAAACTAATTCTCTCGTGGTGCAACGCCTCCAGTGTTTTAAGGTACGCAGACTTTGCTGATCATAAAAGTGCCGCCCATATGCGAGCCAGCATGAGAGCTTTGTAAAATTGGACATGACATAATCGATTTTCACCCAGATACATAGGAGAAATACATTTTATTCTTCTTTTCTCTGGCCTTACCCGATGTCCTCATGGTGTCGGCATATTCATCTGGATTTGGCAATGTTAGTGGTAGAGGGTGGCCTTCCTGTCGGCGCAGTATTCCTGTACACAGTACTATTATTACTATTATTATTATTACTATTAGTAGTAGTAGTGGAAGCAGCAGTGGTCAGACACAGAATATTTGCAGCCACGAATCTTCCAGACTCTGCTGGTTCAGAAGTAAGGAGCCCAGGAATAAGGGATTTACAAATGGTAACCATAGTGCACACATTTTAATTTGGTTGATTTTAAATTGGGGTATAATGTGCGGGTGAAGCAAGTGTCGTTAGGGAGAGGAGTGATGGAGGAGAAACGGAAACGTGTTTTGTAACATGTGTTTACGATCACTGTGAATAGTTAGCTATCTTTTCAATAGGAGCGTTGTAGGTAGTACTCATGATACATAGGGAATTTCTTCATCAATCATACACACGCACACACACACACACACACACACACACACACACACACACACACACACACACTACCATAACTCATCCCAAAGGAAATGTATGCGGCATTAGAGATTTATGAAAGGGAAAGTAAGTTTTTGTCTATGGTAAGAATGAAAATAAAAATAAGGAAGAAAGGAGGAGGACAAGACTTGTTAGAAATAAGCAGTACCAGTTGTCAGTGCGCAGTGACATATTAATTCGTGCTTTACAAATACTAAATATCGTTTATGTTTCATCCGTTTAATAATAAAAGTCTTCATAGGACAATTATTTACATTCTTAAGTTTAATTAGGCACCAATGTTGGACGACTGCGCTCAGGCGGACCTGTAGAAAAAAAGTTGGCAACCACATCCAGGCTGCCCGGAACACCGATCCCTGCCGTTAATCCACTGCTCGGATTCGTTCCGGGACCGGCGCACCTCCATGAGTCCCGAAAGCAGCATGCTAACGCACGCATATATCCGAGCAGGTCGTTAAAATACGTTTTAAAATGTACAGCACATGAAACTAGTACAATACATATTAGAATTGACATTAATGAAGTGCTTTTTCTGTGCGAAATAACCTGTACTTTTCCGTTTATGTACACGTCATTTGTGTTGTACTGTAACCTCCCAAGTGCGATATCAACGTCACCTTTTTCGACCGCACCTGACATGCCGCCCGCCGCACACAGCTGCGTTGGAGACAGTACAGTACATCCCACCAGCGCGCTCGTTCGTCTCTCGCTGTGTCCAATGAGTGGTGCCACGAATACACGTCACCAGAATTTCTGTAAGTCCGCCCTTATCTGAATCACACCATTCCAGGACAATGGACTGAAAGACGAAGTGCAGGAAACTGGTACTGCGACCCATACCCGAACCCATGGCTGCCTTCTCATCTTGCATACTGTATCCGCTGCGACCTAATGGAACTGCTGGACTGCGAAAGAAACTGCTGCTAAATTGTCAGATATTGATCAAAGGTAGCAGTGCCTCTGTTATGCCAATGTGCCGCTTCGAGTCAAGTACTTGGCAACAGCATTCATACCCATTGGTGAAATAACCTGCTTGCTAGACCTGCAAGAACCGTGTATTACAGCTGTGCTGGTAAGTTTCATCAAGTAGGCCTGGCCCGTTCTGCAATAACACAATAACTTGGTAGCTATAGCGGAAATGTCAACACACTGCGCTTGCAAGCCACTAGTGACTGCTGGAATACCCCAACACAAATTCCCTCAGATTCTTAATATGGTGGCGTCAGTTAACTGACTTTCAGTCGTTGATGTTTGCTGAGTTCGTTGCGCTTCTGGCACTTTGCCAATAGTTGCCAGCAAGGAGTTGATTTGTTGGCTCTGGAACTGTATAGGTGTAGTGAGTGATGACTCTTTAGACTCTGCCATCATATACAAAAATTAAAGAAACTGTAAAATATATTCCACATATTTTACGAATTTCCGACAAGTGCCACACTTAATCATCAGACTCGTCGCCAGTGAATGCCTGATGTGTCGGTAACTGAGGTGGCCAAGAAAGACAATCAGACGTCTACAAAAAGGTATCACATTTAATAGTTTATTAACAATATGTACACTTAATAAATTATCTATACATACCTTTCAATTCCTGTGAGCTTTACGATGCTGAATTATACAGGGCTATTCAGAAAGCAGGAAGATATTTCAAACATTTATTGCTTCCAAACTACAAAAGATAGAAACAATTACAACGTTCACGAAAAGATAAAAGTTCAAATTTTTATGTGTTAGGTGTAAGAATCATATGTTACATGACAAAAATCTAAATGGTGGTTCATTTCCTGCCACAAACGAAGCAGTTGGTCTCTCGTTATCAAATTTACTGCTTCAACAATGCCATGTCTCAGACTTTCAAGAGTGTCATATATTGGTGGGATGTAAATGTCGTGTGACTAGTGCCTCCAGTCGGGTAGACCGTTCGCCGGGTGCAAGTCTTTCGATTTGACGCCACTTGGGATACTTGTGCGTCGATGGGGATGAAATGATGATGATTAGGACAACACAACACCCAGTCCCTGAGCACAGAAAATCT
This sequence comes from Schistocerca piceifrons, assembly GCF_021461385.2. Classification (NCBI taxonomy): domain Eukaryota; kingdom Metazoa; phylum Arthropoda; class Insecta; order Orthoptera; family Acrididae; genus Schistocerca; species Schistocerca piceifrons. The sequence continues at coordinate 415,082,026 of NC_060149.1, read as the reverse complement.
CCGATCCAGCCGGAAATCGAACCCGGGCCTTTAGGTTTGACATTCTGTCGCGCTGATTGGTGAGATAAAAACGCGGGTTAGTGCCATAGTGCAGTTGGTTTTCTTACTCCAGCAGCAGCCAGACTCCCGCCAAGGGGTCAGCGGATCACAGCCCGCGCATGGCAGCCCTCTTCAGTCCTCCTCGCTGCACTCAGCGACCTCCTCCGTGCCATCATTCACTGCAAAGCTGACTACATTTACAAGGGTCATGCCCGCCTTCATCCACCGCTCATGCCCGGTGTTTGTGGCGTACGTAACTGAGTCTCGCGCCAGCACCGAATGCAGGAATCAGCAAAGCTGAACACGAACGTGTTGCACCCAACTACCCAGTCGCTTGCTGTCATCCTGCTGGCCACCTCCCATCTTACCGTGTGGTGGGGGCGTGGTCAGCTCCACGTGTATTGTAACCTCCCCCTCACTTATCGACCTTAATGACAGTGAAAATATTAAACCGCGTGTACCTAATGGAAATTTGGGAAAAGCAATCGTCACCGAAGTTAATCTGTCGGTAAAGAGGGAGGAAAGGGTTACATCTAAATGAAAGGAAAAAAGCAAATGAAACTGGTGGAAATTAATTTTGAAAAGGTGTAAAGTTAATAAAGAAAGTAAATGTGCGGCCGTTACGTTAACAATTAACTAGCGGTAATTAGATGTTTGAGATTTGGGGAAAATTACGGACGCCAGTCCTATGGACAATTACTATAATAACTGAAAAAGAAAGGTTATTACACATATAATTAGCACTAGAAGCGTGGCCACTGAAGGTTGACACGTGTAGCGTGAAAACTGAAAGTTTGCACAAGTAATAAATTTCGCTACACTCTGACATAATTTAGCAAAAGAATTAATAAAACCGGAAAACTGAAAGTTAATTTAGTGACTGAAATTAATAAGAAGCTTTCTTTCTTAAGCACATCGAAATTCAGTAAAATACGGTTAGCCTTGGACTACCTCAACAATCATTTCAAAAGCTACTTGAATCTACGCACTTTAGAAATAAGAGATTTAGCTTTGAACTTGAATTAAATGATTCTGAACAATTAACAATAGTAAGATTTAGTACGTACCAAGCTGAGCTGCAGTCACAGGTAAGCTAAAATACGGTAACAAAACTCGCACTCTTAATTTGTGCTTGCGTAATCTAAATATTGTAGCCAGCTATGAATACTTAAACTGAACTTTGAAATTAAAGCAGTGAAATGGAATGATTGTACTTTAATGCTGGCATCTGAATTTCAACGACACTCGGGTTGATTTCGGAAAAGGAAGGGACCCTGCTTGGTAATGCAATTGGGACAATGAGCAACAAAGGTTCATGCTAAGTTGCTGTAATTTTGTGATGCAACAATTTTAAAAGTTTGAAAAGCTGAGGTCTGCCATACAGTTCTAAAACTTTACGTGCTTCCAGTCTTCCTTGTTGGTTGATTGAAGGTTTGAAGTTGTCGATCGAGGAGGTGGCGACAGTCACTCATTGTCGGCCGTCGCTGTTGCAGAAGCTGGATGTTGGCGCGCCTTCTTCTCGACACGGTCACCAGACGAAACGGGCTCTTGATGTGCGCCAGCTAATGCTTCCCGTCCGCGATACCATGTCCGAAACTATCATCGCAAGTCGAGCGCAATTACATGCTGCCAAACCCCGAAAGCGCGGCAACTCGCGGGAGCTTCACACCACACATCTGCTCCACTCGCTACTCCAGCCAGACTCTCTCATGCTCTGCCCGCGCTCCACGCGGCAGAGTTAACACTACCAAAGATCCTACACACTTTGATTCTTCACACGACCTATCGATGTAATCGTTCGATAGCAGTTTTCCCTAGGCAAGACCCAGCGTAAAAATACAAATAATCTTTACACAACAAACCAATTATACATCGACATAAATGCATAAATATACATATACAAATAGTAAAACAATTACAATATGTAAAGACACAGAAATATCATATATTCAGGTAGCAAAAATAAGGAAAACAAATTATAGTACAATAGATGGAAATAGGAGGATATGCATTTCCGACGTTACACGTGCCCCACGTTGTCTGAGGATGTTCGTGTAACGTAAACAGACTCAGAAAATGTCCCAAAAAAGAAACAGCGGAAATGCATATGCTCAAAACATAAAAAAAATTTAGCATTCGTCTAATTAACCATAAACCAATTTTTAGACAATAATAATTGAGTGGAGACACTCCTAATCTTATTCCACTCTGTCATCTTGCACAAAATAAAACAGGTTGACAACATATCAAAATTCATAGAAAACATAGAAAATGGTTTAGCTATTCCAAAATCATTAAAATTCGTAACACTATAAGAAATGGAACACTATTTGCAAAATTAATTAGAGTGCATGGTTATAAAAACAGGTAGATCAAAATACGCAAATAAATAATTAAATAGACTACACATTTTATATAACCTTTTCATAATTAATACTCTCGCCATGAGAGTCCACTTAATGCTAAACAAGAAAATAATATTCAGCAGATCGAAAAAACCATAAATATTGACAGTAGAATTCTTTCAGCTGTCCAGGAAGAAAAACAATTCCGCCTTCCGTACTCGCAAGTACAAAGAATGCCGACAGCGGCACAAGAGCCGACAGCGGCACAAGAGCCGACAGCGGCTCCGCCTCGCCAGTATTGTTGAGCCCGCCTGTGCGGCACGCTTGATCTCACTCGCCTGCTTAACGGCATTTCCAGAACGTCCGTTTCACTGAATTCTTTAGGAAAAACTCACTCCCGAGTAATCTCAAGGAGTCCCTTAATACTATCACAGTGGATAACTCAACACTGTCCATCATCTCACGCATGTACTAGCCTGAAACTTAAAACAGCGTCTAAGTACATCGGCAATGACTAATAAAACCCACATTCATGAAATCTGACAGCTAGTTACAAAAGCATATTTACATTCCTTAATCTACTGTGACTCAGCTGAAAACTTAAACTAGCAGCTTGGATTTTTCAGTTGGTTAAAACGTCTAATCAAAAATTAATTACTTGTTAATTACAAGTTCTTTAATGACCTCTAGGTCAGGCAAAAGCATCGCAACATGGCACATCCTTAAATCTTACACTCTATATTACATACTGTACAAATTACCCATTGTGTGGTATTAATCGATCCTAGGTCGGTACAATTTCAAGTCTACAATGTTCCGTATACCTAATAGTTTTCCAGAGCTTGGATACTCTAAGCAATAAGCATTTGTTTGAGGTATACCAATGACTTTATATGGTCCATTATAAACAAACTTAAATTTAGAGATTTCATTGTCTATATCGCTCGATTTCTCATGAGCTTTTACAAGTACTAAGTCTCCGATCGCAAACTTAGCAAAACGCGCTTTAGCGTCATGACGACGTATGCGAGCATCGGCTTTAAGCTTCATTACTTCTCGCAAACGATCTTTTTTCACACCAATACTAATGTCAATCCGTGGAGGGAATTTGATTATCTCTTCCACTAAACTTTTACTTCTGTCATCCAACAGGATTTCCTCTGGAGAAAATCCCGTCGATTCATGTCTCAAGGTGTTCATAATTCTCTCAAATACTGCTACATATTTGCCCCATGCCCTATGGTTGTGATGGCAATAGGTACGGCACAGTCGGCCTAGCTCGCGCATATACCTCTCAGCGGGATTCCCAGCCGGACAATAAGCTCAAATATGGATCACCTCGACCCCATTACTGTCCATGCGTTCATTCCACAACTTAGAAGTAAATTGTGCCCCATTGTCTGATAGAATCGCCTTGGGCTTACCAATATGAACAAAATAATCGTTCACAAGCTTGCTATAGACCGCTTTGGCTGTAGCTTTCCTAATCGGGTATAGTTTGATGAACCTGGAAAAAGCTTCTAGCACTACTAAAATGTAGGCAAAGTTTCCTGATGACTTGGGCAAAGGTCCGTACAAGTCCACGCACAGTAACTCAAAGGTGTCGTTAGGCCTTATACTTTGCATAGGAGCACGACTCGTACAGTTGGTAACCTTCACCTTCTGACATAAATCGCAAGTTTTCACTCTGTCAGTAACTCGTTTTAACATGTTGTTAAAACGCACTACTTCACTCAGCTTTTCCGTACATTTCTTTGGTCCACAGTGACCATACGCCAAATAGTAGTAGTCTATTATTTCCGTGACGTATTTGGTGGGCCAGCATACCCGCCAAATATTACTATCTTCACCCTTACGTATGTACAAGATATGATCGTATATCTTGTAATACTTCCTTAATTTCTCTCCTTCTGGACTCTTTTCATCATATCGGGTTTTCACCATATTTAAACAACCATCCTCCTTCTGATGACGACGTAGATTCTTACAGATGTTCATTATTAATTTACGTCCCTCAACTTCTTTAAAATAGTACAATTTGACCACTCCATCTGCCTCATCTTTCAATAGACCTTGATTAGACTCGGGCAACCGCGACAGCGCATCCGCTACGCAATTGTCGGTCCCTTTTACGTAACAGATGTCATAGTTAAATTGCTGTAAATACAACGACCGCCTAGCCAGTCTTTCGTGAAGTAGTTTACAATCCTTCAGATAAGTGAGCGCCTTATGGTCCGTATGAACAATCACCTTACGGCCCCATAAATAACCCTTGAACTTCTTGAATCCCCACACGATAGCGAGACACTCTTTCTCAGAAATCGTGTAGTTTCGCTCACTTTTTGATAAAGTTCGACTCGCGAACGCTATCGTCCGGTGTTCCTTATCCTCTCCTTTACCAACTTCTTGGAACAGCTCTACCCCCACCCCGTAATTCGACGAATCCGTTCCCAGATGGAAGGGTAGCGATAAATCAGGATGAAATAGTATGTTAGATCTTAACAACTCGTCTTTTAATCTCTCGAAAGCGGTCTGACACCCGTCAGTCCACACAAACGGAACATTTTTGCGTAAGAGGTTATTCAAATTTTCATCGTTAAACACTTGTCCTTTTACAAATTTACGGTAAAATCCTGTGAGCCCTAGAAAACTTTTTAACTGTTTCCTAGACTTGGGTGGAGGACAATTCCTTATTGCCTCTAGTTTCTCTGGGTCTTTCGTAATACCAGCAGTGGTAATTACATGCCCTAAAAATTTCAGTTCCTGCTTCACAAATTGGCATTTCTTTAGCTTTAGAGTCATTCCGCCACGGCGCAATGCTCTAAAAACTTCATCTAACAGGTCACAATGGTCATGCCAAGTGGCATTGGCCAACAATAGGTCGTCAACATATACAGTTAACCTTGAACTCAAAGCCGGTCCTAGCACTTTATCTAGGGCCCTGATGAATACGGACACAGATATATTAAGTCCAAACGGCAGTACTCTATACTGATAACACCTGCCCGCAAACAAGAAGGCGGTGTATGGCCTAGATTCTTCTTCGAGTTCTATTTGCCAGTAACTAGCCGTCAGATCGAGGCTAGTCATGAATTTAACGTCATGAAAACGTTGCAAAATCTCCTCCATACTCTCTGGTCTGTCTGTTTCGCGTTGAACGACCCTATTCAACGTGCGTGCGTCAATCACAATACGCACACTACCATCCCGTTTTGCTACAATGACCAAACCGTTATTGTATGGACTCGTACTTCTTTCAATCACTCCCCATTCGATCATCTTATCTATCTCCCGTTGCGCTGCTTCCTTTTTGGACAGCGGTATAGCATACGGTCTCACGAAGAATGGTTCGTGCGGAATTACATGCAACTTGCATTTATATCCTTCCACAAGTCCCGGTTTGTCAGAAAACACACTCTTATTCCTCATTATTACTTCATACAGGCCTCGTCTTTGTTCGTGTGTTACGTTTGACACACCGTCTACAATACTTTCCAATTCACTTTCTACATTATAGTCAATGCCGAGATTCTTCACATTACAGTAGTTCAGATTCATACCTACGTCAATACCACCCGGCCAGTTAACAATGTGTATAGGCTGGTATTGCCTATGCACACCGTCTCCTGCCTCGTCAAAACTAACTACTATTGTTTTATCTTGTGACGTACATGTCAAAGTTTTGCTTTCGCAATTAATCACTGCACGGTACTTTAATAGCCAATCTAACTCGATAATTACTTCCGTAGTTAAGTCTGGCACGACGACAAACTCTTGTTCAAATCGTGCCCCACATATCTCGAAGTTGACAAAAATCTGTTTTGTGACCGGTTTACTGGCCTTCCCAGTAGCACCGATAATTTTCACTCCTGTTACTGGCATAACTACGATGCCGGGTCTGTCTTTCAGTAACTCAAATATTTTCCCAGATACAGCACTCAATTCTGCACCGGTGTCAATCAACACGTTTAGTTGTAGGTCGTGCATATTAACAGACACTACTATCTGTCTACACTTGTCCTCGACTGTTTCATTATTTTGCCACAGTAAATACTCGTCTATATCCAGGTCATTCCAGAAAAAAACATCCGGCTTTGATCCTAAATTCGGCTTATCTGGCGGCTTTTTCAGCCTCTGTTCACATACAGTTTTAATTTCAACACGTTTGTCCTGAGGCTTAGTCTGTAGCTTCGCCTCCAATACCGAAACCTTTTTCTGTAACTTGTCAACTAGTGAGTGTTGCTTTGCTATCAATTCACTAATTGTCACCTTTGTTGATTCCTCTTTGGCCAGATTGATCTCATCTGCCAATCTACCTGGAGGAATGTGCCCAGTCGCATCTGAAATTACTTCCTCTGGATCTGCGCAACCCACACTGCTACCGTCTGACCGCATAACGTCAGCTCTAACCTCATACACGCTGTAATCTACGTGCTTTTCTACCAATCGTGTCCGGCTATCACTAAAATTTTCGTAATCTTTCTCCTTAATACTCTCGCAACGTTTAAACTGGAGGTTTGCGTCGGATGGGTCGGCTACTTCTACCGCTATAACTTTCGGTAAAGTCTGCCGGTTAGGGCCAGAACATTCCGTTACTACTTCAACATCTAACTGCTGCGGGACGAAACACGACGAATCTTGCTCGTGCTCCCCATTAACATAAACTATTTCTGGTAAAGTCTGCCGGTTAGGGCCAGAACTTTCCATCACTTCACAAATACTATCTTCCTGTGGGACGAGACGCGGCAAATTCTGCCCGCGCTCTCCATAAATGCTTCTCCCGTACAGGCCCCTATAATCTATTAGTTCGTCGTATAAGCGACCGAAGTGCCTTAACCAGACCTCATCCCTCTCTGCATCCACTCGCTCAATGACGGACGTGTTATCCGACATCTGATCTTCTCTCAACAATTGCGAATCATTCTGAAACTCAATCTCCAGTTCCGCTGTGGGTATTACAGCTGCCACTTTATAATCGATTTCCGGAACACTACTTAAATTGTTCTCACTGACAGTGAATGTATTTTCTACTGCCGTGTATACAGCTGATCTACTACTTGTGGGCGCACTCCTTTCTTCTAACACTGGCACACTCTCCCGCCGTTGATTATTCCACACGGAATTTTCATAACGACGACACCTGCGTTTTCTCCTGTTATTGAGCCGCCAAAATTTCTCCACGCCCGGTCGGCCCCTCACCGGCGCGGCTAATGGTTTCTCTGTCTCGTCCCAGCATATACGCTCCCCGGATGCTGCTGAGGCGGCTGATCACACCCTCTGGCGTTATTACTATTCTGTGAAGCCCGTATCACGTTAGTATGATACTGGTTTCCGTCATTCCTGCTATTATTTGCATTGAACCGATTGTTATTACGGTCCGAACCATTATTGTTATTGCTGCCATGGTTACGGTATGCATTATTCCCATGGTTATCGTTGTTGTGGTTGCTGTGGTACCCGTTGTTGTTACCACGGCCTCTACCACTGTCGCGATTATTGCGCCAATTGTTCTCGTCCTCCACTCTTTCCAGGAAATCATTGATTGTCCTGTAATTGCTTCCTACGTAGCGTTTTGTATCATCTGGAAGCTTCTTGTAGAGTTCCCAGACTATTTCGGATTCCGAGCGGCGATCACGCAAATATTCCAACTTGCGGATCCAGCCCTCACAAAACTCCTTCATCGAGCCGCGCGAATTCGCATCGAAAGGCCTCGATACGACAAATTCGCGCCAGACACTTTGCTGTTTTTGCTCTGACCAGTATTCAGCCAGAAACAAATTTTTAAATTCGTCAAAAGTCAGGTTCGTAATGTTGATGTTTAAGCCCCAACGCTTGGCATCACCAGCCAACACATCAATAATCGCATTAATTTTTCTCTCATCAGTCCATGATCTGGGTAAAACTCTTTCACAATTCTTAATGAAATCCGTCGCGTGTATACCGCCTTTTTTCAAGGGGTCGAACCGCTCCTCTTTCGTCAACAATTCCGAACTATGTGCATAGATTGGCACATAGCTCTGTTTTTCGTCAAGTGTCTTTTCTAATTCCGACACTCTCGTAATTACTTGGCAAGTGGTTGTCGCAAGCGTTTCTACTTCCCTTTTTTTCTCTTCGCAGGTATTAGCCTGCTTCGTCACTTTGGTATCGACTTCGGATACTAAAGCCTTTAAAGTTTCCACCTTCTTTTGATCCTCTTTTTTCACTAATTGAATTTGTTCCGTCACCTTATTCTCGATGATCGGAGCAACTGATTCTCCTACACTTTTCTCGATTCTGCTAATTTCGGAATTAAAACGAGTATTTATGCTCGCAATTTCCGCCTGAACGCGTATCATTTTCTGTTTAAGATTACCGATTTCGGTATTAATTACAACAATATCTTCTTTGATTTTATCAACTTTTGTGTTAACAACTCCAACATTGTTGATAACAACGTTAATAGCTTTGTTCTGATTGTCTAGCATCCGTTCAAATATTTCAGACTGAGCTTCTTGCTTGGCAGCCCGAGCTTCTTGCTTGGCAGCCTGAGCTTCTTGTTTGGCAGCCTGAGCTTCTTGCTTGGCAGCCTGATCTTCTTGCTTGGCCGATTGACTCTTAATTTCGTTAATCAAAACATTCAATAAATCAGTTAAATTCCCGGAAACTACCGGTTTTACTTCCGTAGCGGCTTCCTCTTTAATTGTCCCCCCGTATTCGTCATCAAGGGATTCAGATTTGATTTCCACTTCCGATTCCGAAAGATTTTCTAAAGTTTGGAATTCCATTTCTGCTCTTTGTTGCATTTCGGCGGTCGCGTCTTTCATGCTAGCCGCCTGCCCCTGAACAATGGGTACCGCGGTGCGCGTTTCCCACTGTTCGACCGATTGTTCCGTATCCAAGTCTACCAAATTTTGGCAATTGTTGCCTTCACTCATTTTAATAGTTTTCAATATAAATACCAAATCTCAAATATAATTAGGATTACTCCCACTACTTATTCTCGCTGACGTAACGGCCTGTACGTAACCAGTACTTTGTTACGAGATTTGCACCATACAAAATTCGTGTCCAGAACAACCGCAAAACTGAAGATTGTCCCGTCACCAGGTTGCCACGTGTAACCTCCCCCTCACTTATCGACCTTAATAACAGTGAAAATATTAAAGCGCGTGTACCTAATGGAAATTTGGTTCAAAATGGTTCAAATGGATCTGAGCACTATGGGACTTAACATCTATGGTCATCAGTCCCCTAGAACTTAGAACTACTTAAACCTAACTAACCTAAGGACAGCACACAACACCCAGCCATCACGAGGCAGAGAAAATCCCTGACCCCGCCGGGAATCGAACCCTGGAACCCGCGCGTGGGAAGCGAGAACGCTACCGCACGACCACGAGATGCGGACTGGAAATTTGGGAAAGCAATAGTCACCGAAGTTAATCTGTCGGTAAAGAGGGAGGAAAGGGTTACATCTAAATGAAAGGAAAAAAGCAAATGAAACTGGTGGAAATTAATTTTGAAAAGGGGTAAAGTTAATAAAGAAAGTAAATGTGCGGCCGTTACGTTAACAATTAACTAGCGGTAATTAGATGTTTGAGATTTGGGGAAAATTACGGACGCCAGTCCTATGGACAATTACTATAATAACTGAAAAAGAAAGGTTATTACACATATAATTAGCACTAGAAGCGTGGCCACTGAAGGTTGACACGTGTAGCGTGAAAACTGAAAGTTTGCACAAGTAATAAATTTCGCTACACTCTGACATAATTTAGCAAAAGAATTAATAAAACCGGAAAACTGAAAGTTAATTTAGTGACTGAAATTAATAAGAAGCTTTCTTTCTTAAGCACATCAAAATTCAGTAAAATACGGTTAGCCTTGGACTACCTCAACAATCATTTCAAAAGCTACTTGAATCTACGCACTTTAGAAATAAGAGATTTAGCTTTGAACTTGAATTAAATGATTCTGAACAATTAACAATAGTAAGATTTAGTACGTACCAAGCTGAGCTGCAGTCACAGGTAAGCTAAAATACGGTAACAAAACTCGCACTCTTAATTTGTGCTTGCGTAATCTAAATATTGTAGCCAGCTATGAATACTTAAACTGAACTTTGAAATTAAAGCAGTGAAATGGAATGATTGTACTTTAATGCTGGCATCTGAATTTCAACGACACTCGGGTTGATTTCGGAAAAGGAAGGGACCCTGCTTGGTAATGCAATTGGGACAATGAGCAACAAAGGTTCATGCTAAGTTGCTGTAATTTTGTGATGCAACAATTTTAAAAGTTTGAAAAGCTGAGGTCTGCCATACAGTTCTAAAACTTTACGTGCTTCCAGTCTTCCTTGTTGGTTGATTGAAGGTTTGAAGTTGTCGATCGAGGAGGTGGCGACAGTCACTCATTGTCGGCCGTCGCTGTTGCAGAAGCTGGATGTTGGCGCGCCTTCTTCTCGACACGGTCACCAGACGAAACGGGCTCTTGATGTGCGCCAGCTAATGCTTCCCGTCCGCGATACCATGTCCGAAACTATCATCGCAAGTCGAGCGCAATTACATGCTGCCAAACCCCGAAAGCGCGGCAACTCGCGGGAGCTTCACACCACACATCTGCTCCACTCGCTACTCCAGCCAGACTCTCTCATGCTCTGCCCGCGCTCCACGCGGCAGAGTTAACACTACCAAAGATCCTACACACTTTGATTCTTCACACGACCTATCGATGTAATCGTTCGATAGCAGTTTTCCCTAGGCAAGACCCAGCGTAAAAATACAAATAATCTTTACACAACAAACCAATTATACATCGACATAAATGCATAAATATATATAGACAAATAGTAAAACAATTACAATATGTAAAGACACAGAAATATCATATATTCAGGTAGCAAAAATAAGGAAAACAAATTATAGTACAATAGATGGAAATAGGAGGATATGCATTTCCGACGTTGCAGTATGATCGCCTCCACGCATCGGCGCTGTGCTAACGCAACAGTGGAAAATAAAACATAACTTTTACAGCCGCTTTTCTCCGAGCAGTTAGCAGTCTGCTATCGCGCCTCAGCCCTCTGCCGTCTGCCATTCTGACAACGTAACCAACTCTTCTTCCCCGAATCGGCTCCAGTTGGCATTAGAAGTGGTGGCGTCATCTCCAGTGGGCAACAGACAGTGCGTCGTCCAAGCAGCACGATGTCTGGACCACTGCCTGCAGTGTCAAGACTGTGGTGAATGAGATAGCTATAGGTTATTTTTGGTGCGTGTGGCAGAGATGAGATCTAGTTGGAAGTGTATTCTACCTTGAGCCTTTCTTTGTTCAGGCAAGAAGAACCAAATAATGTGTCTGGGTTTTGGAGTAAATGCAAGAAGTAATACTTGGAGCCTGTTAAATGTTTCCAGTGTAATCTGTTTGGGCATTATGCATCATAAACTAAGTCGGTATTTGTAATTTGTTTTATGTGCCATCATCAAAGTCGTGCTGGGAAGCAGTGTAGCGAGTATAGATGGTTAGTGATTAGGCGAAAAGTGTAATTTGTTTACATTTATTCAAGTTGTGAATTGTCGCGCGTTTATATTGGGTGTCAGTAAGAGGTAAAGGAGTTGAAATGGCAGAGTCAGAGATGTGGGGCTTTTCGGAGACAGAGTCTGTGCGTTGATTGACAGCAAGGGTAGCATAGTTATCGTCAGATAACATGGAGTTTCAGGGCAAATTGCCGTTAAGGATGAGCAAACAGCACTACTCCAGGCAACAGACCATGTAATAGATCCGGCTGGTGCTAGCCTAGTCATTCCCTTTTCTGGAAGGTCGTCTGAGGATATGGCGTCTTTCGTGGAGGACCTGACGACGTCAGCGGATACTGGTCCTTAGTTTGAGAGGCAGCTGTTGCGGGTGACAAAATTACGTCTAGTGGGAGAGGCGAAAACTTTTATGAGATATACAGAGGCATTGAGAAATTCAGCTTCGTTCAAGCAGTTAAGGCAGTGGCGTCTGCACATATACAAGAAACAGAACAGTGCAAGATTCATTCACGAACAACTGAGAGCAAATACAAAGAGACAAGGAGAAGCCATACAGGATTCTCACAACAGAATAAGGAATATGAAGGTACACTCTTTGACATAAAACCTGGCCAACCGCCGCAGAGACTAAGTCCACGCCGATCGCGATGGGACAAATGACATGACCTCACTCTTAATTCTTCAAGTCCGACTATCTGCACAAAATAGTAAAGCTATAGGCTGCGACAGTTCTCACATAAGTCTTGTTTTCTATTCGAGCTCTTCTGCGATGTTTATGCCTGTGGTCTAGCAGTAAACCACACTCCGTCTGTATGTAATGTCTGACGGTAGCACAACTCATCGGCTAAATTTTTATAGCGCCTTTGGTCTGAGTACTGAAGTCATTAGTATAATGGTAGCACACTTAACATGCATTTCACTTTCTGACACGCCGGTAGTAGTAGTTGCGCCCATTAACGATTTTGCGACAGAGTTCTTGGTGGAGTACCTCTGAACGCTCCATGCGCCAGAGCTCCCATTTGGTAGCACCCGGCAGCGACTGCTATGGCGGCGCTGCGTTTCTTCGTCTTTTGTCGAAAGCGCTAGCTACAGCTCATTGCTTTGGATACTATAAAATGCTTTTCTGTCGTTGTATGATGCTCCACAAAAAAGTCTGCAATTTGTATTTGACGCTCGACAGCAATGGAGGCGGACGACCCGTTTTGATATGATGCGGACTATATTACATTAAAATGCAAAACAAGAGAATGGCTCAAATTTAATTTTATAGTTTGTGATCCAATCAGAATACCTCATTACAATTTTTAATGTTATTATTAACGATTTATATCTGGTTTCTTATCCTTATAGAAGCAATTCTTCAAGCAATAGCTTTTCCAACGGGAATTCGTATGTTTTCGTCAGTCCACAGTGAGTAATTGTAGTGTAATGTGTTTTACTGTCGTTGTCTGATTTATTATAGTAAACAAAAGCGATAAACTGTGCGGATATCATGTAGTGTATGCTTCGTAGTAACATAGGCGCACTGCCCATTATGATGCCAACGTATAGATTCATGGAGAACTTAGATCTGGTCGAAAGTGATAGGTAATTAAGGTATTCAGTTAGATTTAAACCAACAAAACTGCCAATTTTTGAGGCTACTCAGACTGGAAGAAAGTTGTTAACGCCAGTTCAGCAAACGTCTTCAGGGTTGCGTAATTTCTATTGCAGAGATTTACCACAGTGGAACTACATTAATTAGTATGTTCCCTTCGTAACTATTCTCCAAACATATGGATTCTACATGACGAACAAAACTCAAATTCGCATAGTTGACGGTCGTATCGAAGTTCTTCAGAGATGTCTCTGTAGTGAAGCCCCTGGTATTAGCAGAGCAGACATCTATGCCCATCAACACAGTTTAGTGAATAGAGTTTGTGAGAAGACTTTATGTGTAAAGATTTCTTCAGAGTTTGTTACGAATTTATCCTAGCAATTTGCAGTTCCATGATATAAAACGGAAAATAGTGACGCATAGTACTTTTGTCTGCATCACGATTAGAACTGACAACTAATACTGCCCTTGCATTGCAAGGCATTTGCAGAACCACTTTTTTTGTTTAAAAATTCGCCACAGCAGGGAATCGAACCTTCGCCACCCACGTGCAATACAAGGACTGAACAATTAATTTCTTTCTTTCTTTTTCTCTAAATACCGAAGGAAAAACACCAAGTATCGAAAATTCATCAACCGACATTTGCCTTTGTTGATGAGGGCACCAGATGCAAGATAAAAGGCATCCACGGTAGCCTTGAGCAAAGGAAACCCAGAAGGAGAACAGAGTAGCACTATAACATCGTCCGCACATGAGCGCATCGAGATCATCTCACTCAAAGGTGTACATCATTGTAAATGAGCAGCGACCCTTCAAAGATGGGGTTCAAGTGATAGAGCAAACGGAGACATTGAAAGCTGAATTTCCTTTGGAAAACAGCTACGCATGTTTATAGGGGGTGTCAGTTGCCCATTGACAGCCACAGAAGCTTAGGTACCCATAAACAAATTAGACAAGACTCTGTCCGTGTCACTCAACAGCTTACAGTACCTGCAACAGGAAGCCATGACTGACACGGTCGAAAGCACTGTCAAACTCCAAAAAAGCGAGGGCTCAAGGAATCGAAGTAACAGCGGCCGCCGATACGGCATCACGACATTCAACTACCAGGGTCAGACCAGTACGACCCTGTATACAGCGTTGATAGCCATCAGTAACTTTCTCCAGCAACGTATATGGCCGGCTGTTCATCGACTACGCCACAGTTTTACGCTCGAAATTTAATAAGGTAATAGGGTGAAAATTATCAGTTGTTGGCTGACCAGAACTTTTAGGAATTAACACAGTTTTACCAACTTTAAAAGAGTGGGGCACCAAAACCTCCTTTCAACATTTCATTCAAAAGAAACGTAAATCTAGCACCCAACAAAGACTAAAAACGCAAATAAAACTCTTGTAGCAGATCATCTAACCCTCGGCAATTTACGAAAAGACCGTCTGACAATAAGGTCCTAAATATCGTCACATCTAAAAACTCAACATTATGTGCAGATGGAAGTCTACGATCACATAGCCGTCCTCCGCTTCAGAGACGTTATACACGCACGTCTACGACGAGTCTCATGTCGAATAAGATGATACGGAGAAGTCAGTTAATATGCTATCAAGAAACTTGGTTTGCATCGTGTACTTAATCCTTCCATTTGACGCTGTTTCAACTGTAACAATAGCGCCTTTACCGCCCTGACTTCCGCAGTCCGTAGGCGAGCCCAATGAGCACTGTCATAAAGGTCACGTAACTGAGAGTAGTTAAATCATCGAGTCCTCCGAAATTCCCGCTCTCTGTCATTGCAGAATCGTGTGAACCTTTCTCGGATCCTCGGTTTTCGAGTTGAATCCAACTTTCCAAAGTGGAGACTACGGTCTGACACTTCTCGTATCATCTCATCCAGTGAGGGATCTCCAAGTGCACCTCATTCAGCATCCAAGGCGATAGAAACAATTTCACCCAATGTCGCCCGTGGTTTACAGTTCCAGTCACTGCGCAGTGGCGGGGATGACACAGACAGTCAAAATCCTATCACGCATCCAATCAGATAAATAAAATCTGTCGAGTCTACGCATAGAAGTAGCAGTAAAGAAGGTAAATTTGCCAAGAGTCGGATATTTACATTCAAAAACGTCTTGCAGTTACAAGGAACGAACTAAATCTTGTAATTCGCGGCAGAAATTAAAATTTGCAGACTGATGAACAGGACGGAACACACAGTTAAAATCATCGCGAATCAAACTACTCTGCAGACTTTTCCGGAAACCAAAAACCACATTTTCCTTATAAAATGGGCAACGTCCCAAAGTGCGTTCGGAACCAGAGTTTGCGTAAAGGAGAATCAAGATCAGGTGAAAAAAAGTACGTCCTGTTCCTTTACCAGTATCAAGAAATTCAAGCCCTTCTGTGGGAATGCCGTCCCTAAAAACAAGGTAGTCACCGTGGAACATTTGGATGCCACATTGAACACAATACAAAAACTAGGGAGAGAAAAAAGTGTGAATTGAACTTCTTGTAAGAATACGATATCCGCAGAGAAGTCATAAATTGACGCACCGAAGCGAGCCGATGTTCCGACTCCACCAGTCTGACGTTCAAAGAAAGAAATATGTAAGCCTGCATACTTTAAGATGAAGAATATAATTCGAGCTGCTGACTCACTTAACTACGTCATAAATGTGTTTTAAGGTCCACTGCCGAGACGACTCAAGAACCTGAAGGTAGGGGGCTGCACCCTATCCTCTGGAACCTTTATGTTTCTGAATCTGAAGCCACATACTTTATGTTTCTCCTTTTTACAACCCACCGCGTGCTCAGGTTGGACGCGTTGTTTACAGCGACTGCGAGGCACTACAGCAGCTGCAGTCAGGGACGTTGGTGGGTTCTGCACGTTATCTAAAGCATATGATAAGCACGTAGTTTCAGGGGCCCATTCCGCGGAAAAGGAGCCTTGCAATTCAGAACGACGCACAAGAAGGAGACAGGCAACGCTACATCTGGGTCAACGGGTAGTAGTACTTCATGGCTTCAAATCGTCTCCACGGGAGTTGCTACAGTAGGCCGTCCCGCTTACACCTGAAAGGATGACGTCAAGGGAACAGGTCAGATTAGGGGCGCCTCAGATTGTTGCTGCTGAATCATTGATACACAAGAAGGCCCATCGACTTCCCCACTCCTGGGTGCTTCCGAAGGAGTAACTTCAACTGCAGGAGGAACACAAGGGGAAACGCTAGAGATATCAGCAGCTGTTTTCGCACCACCGACTCCATGTGGAGAGCAGGACTCAGGAGTACAAATAGACCAACTGACAAACTTACTTCAGGGAGTGGTGGAGGAGGAGAAGTGTGCTCCCTGCCGCCGTTGGATAAGCAGCTGCAGCAGCAAGTCGCATACTCTTAGCTCACTTATTTGTTACATAGTTTAATTCTTAATTTCTTTGCGTGTGTTTGGTATTTGCATTATTTAATTCATAAATTTCGGGCGTATTATAGTATTTGAGAGTTGTAGCATCGCGTTTTAGTACCTGAATAGTGTAAAATTGCGTAGTCTCCTTCCGCCGCCGAGCAGTGTCTCAGCAGTGCGCAAATAGCAGCATAACTGCATTTACTAGGCAATCTTGTATTTTAATAACCGTTTAAATTTTGTGTCGAATTGTATGTGCACTCTGTAGATTAGTTCAGACGTTCTTTGCACAACAGTTTTTAGCATGGATAGGGACTGCAACTGCTGTGTTCGGATGCAGGCTGAGTTGGCATCCCTTCGCTCCCAGCTTCAGGCAGTGTTGGCTTCAGTCACACAGCTTGAGGCTGTTGCCAATGGGCGTTACTGTGGGGGTCCGGATGGAGGTTTGTCGGGGACAGCCAGCTCGTCCCACGCATCCCCCGATCGGACTACGACTGTGGCTGCCCAGGATACTGCCCACATTGAGGCTGATCCCTCATCTGTGGTAGAGTGCGAGGTCGTCTCGAGGTGTGGCAGGGGGCGAAAGACATTCTGGAGGGCTGAACGGAAGGCCTCTCCAGTTTGTCTGACGAACCGGTTTCAGGCTCTGTCTCAGGCTGATACTGATCTTCGGCCGGACACGGCTGCTTGTCCTGTTCCAGAGGCTGCCCCTCCATCTGCAAGATCCGGGTGGTCGCAGAGGGTGGGCTTACTGGTAGTTGGGAGCTCCAACGTCAGGCGCATAATGGGGCCCCTTAGGGGTATGGCACGAAGAGATGGGAAGAAAACCAATGTGCACTCAATGTGCATACCGGGGGGGAGTCATTCCAGATGTGGAAAGGGTCCTTCCGGATGCCATGAAGGGTACAGGGTGCACCCATCTGCAGGTGGTCGCTCATGTCGGCACCAATGATGTGTGTCGCTATGGATTGAAGGAAATCCTCTCTGGCTTCCGGCGGCTATCTGATTTGGTGAAGACTGCCAGTCTCGCTAGCGGGATGAAAGCAGAGCTCACCATCTGCAGCATCGTCGACAGGACTGACTGCGGACCTTTGGTACAGAGCCAAGTGGAAGGTCTGAGACGGTTCTGCGACCGTGTGGGCTGCAGATTCCTCGACTTGCGCCATAGGGTGGTGGGGTTTCGGGTTCCACTAGATAGGTCAGGAGTCCACTACACGCAGCAAGCGGCTACACGGGTATCAGGGTTTGTGTGGCGTGGACTGGGCGGTTTTTTAGGTTAGATGGCCTCGGGCAAGTACAGAAAGGGCAGGAGCCTCAAAGGATGCGGGTCAAAGTCAGGACGCGCGGGGTCCAAGCAGCAAACGGTATTGTAATTGTAAACTGTCGAAGCTGCATTGGTAAAGTACCGGAACTGCAAGCGCTGATAGAAAGCACCGAAGCTGAAATCGTTATAGGTACAGAAAGCTGGCTGAAGCCAGAGATAAATTCTGCCGAAAGTTTTACAAATGCACAGACGGTGTTTAGAAAGGATAGATTGCATGCAACCGGTGGTGGCGTGTTTGTCGCTGTTGGTAGTAGTTTATCCTGTAGTGAAGTAGAAGTGGATAGTTCCTGTGAATTATTATGGGTGGTGGTTACACTCAACAACCGAGCTAGGTTAATAATTTGCTCCTTTTACCGACCTCCCGACTCAGCAGCATTAGTGGCAGAACAACTGAGAGAAAATTTGGAATACATTTCATATAAATTTTCTCAGCATGTTATAGTCTTAGGTGGAGATTTCAATTTACCAGATATAGACTGGGACACTCAGATGTTTAGGACGGGTGGTAGGGACAGAGCATCGAGTGACATTATACTGAGTGCACTATCCGAAAATTACCTCGAGCAATTAAACTGAGAACCGACTCGTGGAGATAACATCTTGGACCTACTGATAACAAACAGACCCGAACTTTTCGACTCCGTAAGTGCAGGACAGGCCGTTGCAGCATCCCTGAATATGGAAGTTAATAGGAATATAAAAGAAGGGAGGAAGGTGTATCTGTTTGGCAAGAGTAATAGAAGGCAGATTTCAGACTACCTAACAGATCAAAACGAAAATTTCTGTTCCGACACTGACAATGTTAAGTGTTTACGGAAAAAGTTCAAGGCAATCGTAAAATGCGTTTTAGACAGGTAGGTGCCGTGTAAAACTGTGAGGGACGGGAAAAACCCACCGTGGTTCTACAACAAAGTTTGGAAACTACTGCGAAAGCAAAGAGAGCTTCACTACAAGTGGAAACGCAGCCAAAACCTCTCAGACAAACAGAAGCTAAACGATGTCAAAGTTACCGTAAGGAGGGCTATGCGTGAAGCGTTCAGTGAATTCGAAAGTAAAATTCTATGTACCGACTTGACAGAAAATCCTAGGAAGTTCTGGTCTTACGTTAAATCAGTAAGTGGCTCGAAGCAGCATATTCAGACAATCCGGGATGATGATGGCACTGAAACAGAGGATGACACGCGTAAAGCTGAAATACTAAACACCTTTTTCCAAAGCTGTTTCACAGAGGAAGACCGCACTGCAGTTCCTTCTTTAAATCCTCGCACAAACGAAAAAATGGCTGACATCGAAATAAGTGTCCAAGGAATAGAAAAGCAACTGGAATCGCTCATCAGAGGAAAGTCCACTGGACCTGACGGGATACCAATTCCATTCTACACAGAGTACGCGAAAGATCTTGCCCCCCTTCTAACAGCCGTGTACCGCAAGTCTCTAGAGGAACGGAAGGTTCCAAATGATTTGAAAACAGCGCAGGTAGTCCCAGTCTTCAAGAAGGGTCGTCGAGCAGATGCGCAAAACTATAGACCTATATCTCTGACGTCGATCTGTTGTAGAATTTTAGAACATGTTTTTTGCTCGCGTATCATGTCGTTTTTGCAAACCCAGAATCTACTCTGTAGGAATCAACATGGATTCGGGAAACAGCGATCGTGTGAGACCCAACTCGCTTTATTTGTTCATGAGACCCAGAAAATATTAGATACAGGCTCCCAGGTAGATGCTATTTTTCTTGACTTCCGGAAGGCGTTCGATACAGTTCCACACTGTCGCCTGATAAACAAAGTAAGAGCCTACGGAATATCAGACCAGCTGTGTGGCTGCATTGAAGAGTTTTTAGCAAACAGAACACAGCATGTTGTTATCACTGGAGAGACGTCTACAGACGTTAAAGTAACCTCTGGCGTGCCACAGGGGAGTGTTATGGGACCATTGCTTTTCACAGTATATATAAATGACCTAGTAGATAGTGTCGGAAGTTCCATGCGGATTTTCGTGGATGATGCTGTAGTATACAGAGAAGTTGCAGCATTAGAAAATTGTAGCGAAATGCAGGAAGATCTGCAGCGGATAGGCACTTGGTGCAGGGAGTGGCAACTGACCCTTAACATAGACAAATGTAATGTATTGCGAATACATAGAAAGAAGGATCCTTTATTGTATGATTATATGATAGCAGAACAAACACTGGTAGCAGTTCCTTCTGTAAAATATCTGGGAGTATGCGTGCGGAACGATTAAAATTAATTGTTGGTAAGGCGGGTACCAGGTTGAAATTCATTGGGAGAGTCCGTAGAAAATGTAGTCCATCAACAAAGGAGGTGGCTTACAAAACACTCGTTTGACCTATACTTGAGTATTGTTCATCAGTGTGGGATCCGTACCATATCGGGTTGACGGAGGAGATAGAGAAGATCCAAAGAAGAGCGGCGCGTTTCGTCACAGGGTTATTAGGTAACCGTGATAGCGTTACGGAGATGTTTAGCAAACTCAAGTGGCAGGCTCTGCATGAGAGGCGCTCTGCATCGCGGTGTAGCTTGCTCGCCAGGTTTCGAGAGGGTGCGTTTCTGGATGAGGTATCGAATATATTGCTTCCCCCTACTTATACCTCCCGAGGAGATCACGAATGTAAAATTAAAGAGATTCGAGCGCGCACGGAGGCTTTCAGACAGTCGTTCTTCCCGCGAGCCATACGCGACTGGAACAGAAAAGGGAGGTAATGACAGTGGCACGTAAAGTGCCCTCCGCCACACACCGTTGGGTGGCTTGCGGAGTATAAATATAGATGTAGAACACTGAGGAAGAGCTGTCCAGGAGCGCGCAACACTGCAGTGAGGCGGAAAACAAGCAACCTTGCCGCTGGGCGCACGAGGCGGAACTGTAGAGCTAACGAGATACTTCTAAAGATAGGTCCCTCTCGTTGCAGTATTGGTTACGATCGTCGTACTGGAACCGTGCAGCTAACGAGATGCTGCTGAAAACAGGTGTATCTCCTTGCTATTTTGGCTACTGAGAGTCGTACTGGAACTGTAGAGCTAACGAGACGCTGCTCTGAAAACAGGTCCCTCTCATTGCAATACTGATCACTGAGCGTCGTACTGCAAAGCCGCTGGCTAGTGTGGCCGAGAGGTTCACGCGCTTCAGTCTTGAATCGCTCGACCACTACGGTCGCAGGTTCGAATCCTGCCTCGGGCATGGATGTGTGTGATTTCCTTAGGTTAGTTAGGTTTAAGTAGTTCTAAGTTCTAGGTGATTGATGACCTCAGATGTTAAGTCCCATAGTGCTCAGAGCTATTTGAACCATTTGAAATGCAAAGCTAAAGATATGAAAAGTTGTTACTTACCTGAAGTTCCGTATTCCTGGACTCCTGATTTCCATATACTTTTTATTCCATTCAAATAATATTTCTTGGCATGCTATCAGTGTAATAACTGTTAACGTTTTGAACATGAGGCTTAGTGACCAATATTGTAATGAGAGAGACGTGCTCAGAGGTTCTGCACATGACTTGGTAAGCAATGGCGGTTTGAGTTGTCAGTTCTAATCGTGGTGCAGACAAGTGTTATTATTTTCCGTTTTCTTTAACGGAACTTCAAATTGTTAGAACATATTCGTAACAAAATCTGAAGAAAACCATCACACCCTAAGCTTTCTGACAAGCTCGATTGAGTAAGCTGTCTTAATGGGCACAGATGTATGCTTTGCTAGTATAAAGCTACTTTATTAGTCAAACGCCTCTTAAGATCTTCGACACGGCCGTCAACGATACGAATATGAGTTTCGTTCGTCACGTAGGACCCGTAGGCCTGAGGAATAGTTGTGATGTGAACATACTGATTAATATAGTTCCGCTGTGCTAAATCTCTGCAACAGCAATTACGCTCCACTGCAGACATTTATACTGATACTGGCGCTAGCAGCTCACTTGTGTCTTGACGAAAACATTCGAATTCGTGACGAAAAAATTACATGAAGAATCACTACTAAAAGGACAGGAAACCAGATGTAAGACATCAATAATGACATTAAATCACGTAGTGGAGTATTCTGACTGGATCACAAACTATAAAATTAATTTTGAGCCATACTAATGTCTCTCATTTTATGGTAATACAGTCAGCATCATATTTAAACGGGTCCTATGCCTCCGCTGCTGTTGAGCGTCAAATGCAAATCGTAGACTTATTTTGTGGCGGATTACTCGACAACAGTAAAGCATTTTAGACTATCCAAAGCGCTGAGCGGTAGCTAGCGCTTTCGACAAAAGGTGAGGGAGCGCAGCGCCGCGACGGCAGTCGCTGCTGAGTGCTGGCAAATTGGTTCCAGGGCGTTCTGGAGCATACAGCGTTCAGAGGCAGACAGTCTACAAAGAAATCTTTTTGCAAAATTGTTATTTGGTGGAACTGTTATTAATAGTGTGTCAGAAAGTGAAATACCGGGTGATCAAAAAGTCAGTATAAATTTGAAAACTGAATAAATCACGGAATAATGTAGATAGAGAGGTACAAATTGACACACATGGTTGGAATGAAATGGGGCTTTATTAGAACCAAAAAAATACAAAAGTTCAAAAAATGTCCGACAGATGGCGCTTCATCTGATCAGAATAGCAATAATTAGCAAATTAGTATAACAAAGTAAGACAAAGCAAAGATGATGTTCTTTACAGGAAATGCTCAATATGTCCACTAACATTCCTGAACAGTAGCTGTAGTCGAGGAGTAATGTTATGAACAGCACTGTAAAGCATGTCCGGAGTTATGGTGAGGCATTGGCGTCGGGTGTTGTCTTTCAGCACCCCTACAGATGTCGGTCGATCACGATACACTTGCGACTTCAGGTAACCCCAAAGCCAATAATCGCACGGACTGAGGTATGGGGACCTGGGAGGCCAAGCATGACGAAAGTGGTGGCTGAGCACACGATCATCACCAAACGACGCCCGCAAGAGATCTTTCACGCGTCTAGCAATATGGGGTGGAGCGCCATCCTGCATAAACATCGTACGTTCCAGCAGGTGTTTATCAGCCAGGCTGGGGATGATGCGATTCTGTAACATATCGGCGTACCTCTCACCCGTCACGGTAGCAGTTACAAAACCAGAATCACGCATTTCCTCGAAGAAAAAAGGCCCGATAACGGTAGATGTGGTAAATCCAACCCATACCGTGACTTTCTCGTCGTGCAATGGAGTTTCCACGACAGTTCTAGGATTTTCAGTAGCCCAAATTCTGCAGTTGTGGGCGTTGACAGACCTTCGGAGCGTGAAATGAGCTTCGTCGGTCCACAACACGTTTCTCAACCAATCGTCATCTTCCGCCATCTTTTGAAACGCCCACACCGCAAATGCCCTCCGGTTCACTAAATCGCCAGGTAACAGTTCATGATGCCGATGGATTTTGTACGGATAGCATCGGAGGATACGCCTAAGTGCCAATCAAACAGTAGTGTATGGAATGCCGGTGCGACGTGCGACTGCACGAGCGCTGACTTCCCCGTGCATAGACGAACCCGTTACAGTCTCCATTTCTTCCTGAACTGTCTCAGCAGCATTACGACTTGTGCTCGGTCGGCCACTACGGGGTCTATCGTCTAAACAACCCGTGGCTTCGAACTTCGAAATCATTCTCGCCACAGCTGCATTTGTCAACGGACCTTTACCCGTTCGAATCCCCTTCCTATGGCGATAGGATCGTAACGCTGAACTAGCACATTCCCCATTCTGATAATACAGCTTCACTAAAAGCGCCTTTTCAGGTAAAGTCAACATGCTGCAACTGCTGGCGCATCTGATTCTCTCTCTCATTACAGCTCCTTTTATACACGATTGTCATGCGCAGTCACTGACGTTTTGATGTCCAGCGCCATATGTCGGACATTTTGTGAACTTTGTTTGTTTCTCGGTTCTAATAAAACCCCATGTCATTCCAAGCATGTGTGTCAATTTTTACCTCTCTGTCTACATTATTCCGTGGTTTATTAAGTTTTCAAATTTATACTGACTTTTTGATCACCCGGTACATGTTAGGTGTGCCAGCATTACACTAATGATATCAGCTATCAGATGAAAGTTGCTATAAAAATTTAGGCAATGAGTAAACTCGATCGTCACACCTTCCATTCAGACGAAACATGGCTTGCCGCTTTTTTCTTTCATTTTTGATCCGTGGTCTCCTGCTTACTTTTTTTTCCTTCTTTCTCTCAAGACCTCTTCCACTTTAGGCGTTGGTACCTAACTTCCACACTACCCCCCAAAACCTATCCAACCTACAAACAGAATCATTATTTAATGCCTCCACCATTTTCACGCTAAAAGCTGACTAGGGCGGATTTTTGCCACTACTTCAGGCTCCTCCTGTGACCGAAAACGAAACACGCCTATGATCATTCGATAAAACAATAGTTTTTTTATTTTGTATTTTATTTTTATTTTTACTTTTTATGTATCTATTTTCCCCGTGGGTGTCCATAGCAGCCAGACGGCGGAGTGTCTAGGTCGTCTTCTCTTTCATAGAGGATTAAACACCCTATAATTTCCGTTGATGTCTCACGTCAGTCCATCCTGTGTTATACCTTCAATCCCTTCCTACACCCGGTTCACCCCAATCCTCTGGATTGTGTGTAAACAACGACCCCAAATAATTCGCAAAGAGCGAACCATACGACGCCTTACACCGTAAAACCATGTAGTCGCTCGTTATGCAGTGCCAAAAATTTTACAGGTTTGCTACGCCCTCACTAAAAAAGTACGACAAAGTCATAACCTTAACCCACACCATGGCATTATGTTGAGTAGCAGGGTAATAAGTGACGTCAGGACGGATCAGTTCGGTGGGCTCTACGGACTGAGGTGTCCGTCGCAACAGCGCCAACATGTGGCGTGTGAGGAACCAACAGTCGGCAGCTGCATCAAAAACGAAACGGTGCATGTCGGCGTCTACAGTGCTGCATCAGGGTCAGAGAGGGCCCTCAGAAAGATATATAGTGTATAAAGGTTGTCGGATGAGGTATTTTTCTGTCGTTATCACATGCTACAGCGCCCCCACCGCAGTGGTAAGGAAAGGCGAGTGTGTGTTACTCCATACCCACATCTAGCCAATCGAGAGACGACGGCGTTCAGTCATATTGGCAGAGTGTCTGCTGAAAATAGGGGTAAAAGTCCTTGGTTCTAGCCGCCATTGTGGTCTGTAGTACATCCAACATATAACATATCGACCAGATAGGTGTGAATGTGACGTAGTGATGGCGTGATATACCCAACAGGAATCGGTGATGGAGGGATTGAGGTGCACCTCCTCAATCAGTGTGTCGGTAAGTATGTCCTTGTCCAAAGCATGTAGATGGTACATCGTCCGCAGAAAGAGAACATGTGGCCTATTTTGTATGTTTATCATTCCAGTGCCAACAGTATGTGTGGGCAACGTCCGTGCCTCCTAATGGGTCTTGAACATCCTAAAGTAGCTGACGAAATGGCCAAAGACTGCCTGAAACTTGGCAGCCACTGTAGCGGGCAGTGGGCGAACGTGTGTGTGCGTGTAATGACTAAGTTTCAGGGTGAGGTAGACTTCAAGTCAACCGTTCTCAAGGTATAGAGACGAACTTGCGCATGGATCGTACTAAGTAGTCTGCAATACGTAGCTGCTGCTGTAGGCTGCACATTCCCGTGGGAGGTCATTCTCAAACTTTTCATCACTGGGACCTCGGTAACGGGCGTCCGTATACTGATAGTCAGCCTATTGCCCATATCCTTGTAGCGCCACTTTCGCATGTTGATATGGCTGCCAGCCACCTCGCTGTAGTGCTGAAGCCACGCGATCACCATACATACTTCTTCTGCTGACCTCGCCGAGAAAACTACATCGTCCACGTAGGCACAACACTTAATATGCACACTGTGGGGGCGAATGCCCTCCAAATGCTGACGTAGACCATGAAGTGCGGGCTCTAGGCGACCGTGAAGGAAAAGTCTGACAGAGGGCAGCCTTGTCTCACCTAGCGCGTAACGGTGAATGGTTGCGAGTTGTAGCTATTGACTACGACCATGGAAGGACCCCCATGGAAGAGACAAAGAACCCTACCAGCTTATACCAGAGATAGACCCGTCGTCTCTAAGACAGCCAGCAACAAACCATTCTCACCTCAGTTGAACGCGTGGTCTAGGTCATTCGCCATGAGCACACCTTCTAAACGATACGACGACATGAGCGCCACCACGTCTCTATAAGATCTTAACGACATGTGAATATTACTACCATCTCTGGACATCTTTTATCGGCGTAAAAGACATCGTTGACAGTAGCAAGGAGACGAGCACGAAGTATGCGCTTTGTGCCACAGCGTAGCGAACCTTCGTGTCCCACTCCACCAGCAGCTAGACGGCTGCTCTAGGTTATGCTGGTCGCAGGCCATGCTCAGCAACTGTCCTCCATCACCGCGATGGGCGCGCCCCCGTGCTGCAAGCAGCAGCCACCTGGATACCATCACTCTTCGCAAAGTTGGCTCCTCTGCAAGATTTCTTTCCGTCCTCATGAGCCCCTGAAGCCTAGTATTTGTGCCTCACGCAACGGAGTCGTGTGCCGAGCATAGATCACAGGCGTGACCAAAGCTCGTAGCGTGCATGTTGCAGCCAGATGGCCACTCACTTGCTAATATCCTGCCGGCCACCTGCCCACTTCCCACAGTTGGGGCTGTAGTTGCGTCACCTCATGAACGCAGTGCTGATGTAACAGCGCCAAACAAAACATTAATTTTGACAGCCGCTTCTCTCTAGGCCGTCACCAGCCTGCTCGATCACCATAAACCTCCACCGACTGCCGTCCTGACATCACAGCCACTCCTTCATCCCTCGGGTTAGCTATGACAGAATGCAAGTTGACAGGTGCCGCCTCCTCCCTTTCGCTCTTTTGATGCAAGATCAAAGAAATGGACAGAGTAACGCTTGCAGCTCGAGCAGCATTTTGAGGCATACAACACATCAGGCGAATCACGCCGATTTTTCTTTTTTTCATGGGTTGGAGTGTGCAGGAAGTTTGTAACACCATAATTAATTCTGTAAATATTTTGTACTTATTAATTCTGTTTAATGTCAAGTATGTATTTTTTTTACTATGTAATGTATTTGACCTATTGTAATGAAGTGAAAGGTTGAGTAAAATGTTTTCTCTTTACCATCGAAATTCTTTGTATTATTTGAAGGAAAATGTTATACAAATATGTGGATTTTGTGTTGACATGTTAATGTTTTTGAATATTAAGATTTTAAAAAGATGTTTGTTTACAATTATGTACAAGCTGGTTCATACCTAGGGACTTGCATTCAATAACATGAAAAGCAGCAGTACTTCCTATTTATAACGGAAGTGAGCGGTTGGCGCGGGCTAAAAGGTGGACGTGGCGCAGCTACCTACTGGACAAGTCTGGTTTGAGCAGCAAGTGAGTGAACAGCGCAAGTGCCGAGAGTAGCATCCAGTACCTGGATTAATATGGAAAGGCCTCGGATGTGTGTACGGCTATAAAATGGTGCTCTATTAATGAAAAAGGCTCTGATGTTGGAAGTGTCGTCGCTAAGAAGAAAATAGTAGAGCAAACTACACCCAGAGGAAGGACCAAGTAGCCACCATGTACTCGCCACCAATATTGCGCCATCACTTCAGCAGATTTAAGAGGTCAGATTTATTTCAAAGTATGAACCAGTACATTTAAGCCTTGTTTAATTTGCAATAATAAG
Source organism: Schistocerca piceifrons (assembly GCF_021461385.2). Lineage (NCBI taxonomy): Eukaryota > Metazoa > Arthropoda > Insecta > Orthoptera > Acrididae > Schistocerca > Schistocerca piceifrons. Next base: position 415,054,092 of record NC_060149.1, on the reverse strand, counting down.
GCAAATTATTTTAAATTGTGTGTCTGACCCTTGAATTGGTTCCTCTCATCATAACTCTTAGGATCCATTCCACATAATTACTACATCCGAGTATCCTATATGTGAAAAACATTTGAAAATAAATGATTGTTGGTGGTGCTTGATTATGAATGCAACAAGATATATAGAGATACTGTGTTCTCAATTGAAGTCAAGGGGGAAAGTTAGTGTTGCATTTATTAAAACCTTCATAGTGATTGATTTGCTTTATTTCAAAGTGTTTGTACTTTAAAGATTAACTGCATTAAAATCTGTCAGTGACAATTACTGGTTGTATAAGTGGCAATAAGACAGCATGTTGTCTTAGAGTGTAAATGCATTTAAAGCCATGCTTAAGAACATGTATGAAAAATCACTGCCATTAACTGTTTTAAATGCCATGCAAGGTGAGTGAAATTTGTGAAAGAGTAGTACCTACATTTGCATCTTACAAATCGTCTAAGAAAAGTGTGTTAGTTTGCTTTATGATAATGGACAGTTTACAGTTTCCCAATTTTGAGCTGCTTAAAATGAATAAACCTACTTGAATAATGAATACATTAATTGCAGTTGAAGTAAATTTTGAGTTTTGTGTACTTTGTGTGATGGAAATTGGAAAGTCAGTTTGAGAGCCCTCACCAACAATTTTGCTTATTGCAGATAAAGCTACTGTAATTGCTCTTATCCATAAAAACAGAAATAATATTACTTCTTATTGAGTGTAAAATTCCTATTGCAAGTGACTTTTAACTATATTTGTATTATTTGGGAAGTAACTATTGAAATAGGACTAAGTCCATGTTCATTTCTGGTTTAGTACTGACTTTCATAACTTTTGGTGATCACATAATTAATATATAACAAAGTAATTACTATTGAGAAGAAATAAGCCGTTAATGGTTTCTGTGAGAACTTGCATATAATATTTATGACTGCTAGTATTCACTGTATCACTTATCTTATTATACTAGAGTTTCATTGCACTTCTCTGGGAAAGAAGTAATGGTAGCTTTCGTTTACCAAAATTCAATACAGATTCTGTAAAAGTAATGTTTCATATTACTACGCTTAATTAGGCTGGGGACCGTATTTTATTTCATTTAAGTAAACTTGGTTAGTTAAGCAATTTTCCTATATTCAGTCTTTAGCTTTCCGGTTTCTACTGTTATATTAAATTCAGGTTCGATAATCCAAATCTATTAGGTAACTCACGGTCAATTTACTTAAATCCTCTCAGAGGGTAACATTTACTGCTACTTAATAACATATTTGGTTATACACGTTGTGCCAGTGTAACAAGCGGCGCAGTATAGTGTTGTATTTGGTTTTTCCCACTACAGTACTATCTGTTGGGCAGTGAGTGTTATAAGTTGTCTCCCCAGTTAGTTCCACCTTATTATTTAAAACCTTGCTGATAACAGAATACGTACTGAGATTCTAAAGCATGCTGCTCTTGTCTCAATGACGTGCTTAAAGTAATCAAAGCTCAGGAAATACAGGATTGTGTCGAACTTGAATTTAACGTGCATTTTGTTGTAACACGCACTGCAGATAACTCGCAGCGACCCCAGTTTCGCATAGTGTGAACACAGCGCGAGGTGCCAGCCACTTCCTTGGTTATTTCAAACCTTCTCAAGCCTTGACTGAAATGTTATGTAACGCATGACCGCATAACCTGCTTTTTGCAGCTCGCAGGATACCGACACTGCCATTCAAATGTTCAAATGTGTGTGAAATCTTATGGGACTTAACTGCTAAGGTCATCAGTCCCTAAGCTTACACACTACTTAACCTAAATTATCTTAAGGACAAACACACACACTCATGCCCGAGGAAGGACTCGAACCTCCGCCGGGACCAGCCGCACAGTCCATGAGTGCAGCGCCTAGACTGCTCGGCTAATCCCGCGCGACACTGCCATTAATCAGTACACACGAAGCAAGTGTACAAGCAAAATAATTGAAAATTAAATTCTGTTCCACACAAATCTAAATTTTAGAAAACTGAAATAAGTATGATATCTCAGTCTCAATCTGTACCCACTCCTGTTCGCAATCCAGACAGGACCCGCTGATGAAAGCGATGGAATCGCGTAGGGAAACTCACAGTGCAAAACATACCTCATTCTCACCAGTTCTCCTCTAACAGATCTACAGCTAAACGCTTCAACAATCACGACTCATACAAAGACAGTCTTCAGCAAATCACAACAGACAGTCACATTCATAGAACAAACCAAAAACTGTTCAACTCTCTGCACATTTGCATTTCAGTTAGATATGGGTGACCCAGTGAGAATGATTAATCAAAATACTTACGAGCAATTACGACACCTTCAGCTACAAAAATCTCTCCTGCATCTCATGGTCTGCAAAGGCAGAAGTATCTCTGCTTTTGGAACCTGCACTTGGGAAGCCAATAATAGAAATACGACTACGTCGCTGCCTTTCACGGTAGCTCAGTCACCTTCTAGTCCCAATATTTCTGGCACCGATACTTTTGATTTATTTGGTTTAGATATTGAGGCCAATATACGTACTATTAAAACTGCGATATAACAACCCAAAGATGTTCGGGATAACATGCGGTTCCTCTTCGTCGAAATGCCTTTGCTCAAACTCGTCTAGGGGTTGAACCACATGTGTCGCATTACAGCCCTAAATTAGACACTTGTGACCCTTTGGTTATATTGTTTGGCTGATGGCACGTTTGCGAAATAGTATGAAACAAAGTTAATGTAACATATAATAACAGTAATAATAATATCGGGAACTAAATTAACGACCCATAAATGATGTAGGCCCCACGGTTGCGAATTGGTTTGAATAATGTTTTTTTCAGAAAGGAAACTAATAGCGAAAGTGGTCGTATTTAGAGTTAGTGTAACACTCGAATGCATATGCATTTGCCACAGATCGATCATTCACAGTCTCATCGCGAATTGCAAGTCAAATACTCACCTCGTTATTTACACGAAAAGTTAGTTCACACCACGCGCGCGGCTGCTCACCGCTCAGAGACCAAGTCCCGTGGTACGACACAACGCGAAATTTTCTAAGTCGTTTACCTTCCTAGCTACCTAAAGACCGACCGTCCACTTTCGCGTCTCAATCCGAATTGTTCACTTTGGCGTCTCCAGCTGAAATATCCGATTTCGCGTCTGCACCAGCACTGTTCCTCTGCCCATCCCCGGCCGTGCTTCCTGCGCGCCAAACATACTCGCTCAGCTGACTAGTGCAGTTCCCTTTCCTGAAGCCGTCCATCTGATTGGCTACAGCTTATTCTACATTATTTTACATTTTAACGTATTTAAATAATCAAAGCTTGACCACTTTCACGTCCTAAATAAAGTAACAATATTATCCATTGTTAAATTCTTTTACATAAATCCAATACAATTTCCTTCTGAACTCTGAATGTCACGGCTAGCAGCCTTGCCCCAATGTGCTTTCTGATAAAAAAACAAAGAACAAAAGTAACTATTATGCACTAAACTTTACAACAAATATTCTATTACCTAATGCTTCAATGATGTGTCATTCTGTCATCGTTCAATGTGTTTTGTGTCGAGGAAATGATGATCTGATGCTTAACTGAAAATACTGATAATTAAATTTTACTATATCTTTTAAACAAATAAAGTTACAGAGTTGATATTTACAAAATTTGTCATTTTAATGATGAGCTTCTATATGAAATGTCGATCGTTAAGACCGAACAAAGCGTTCAGATTTTAGCCTTTAGGTCTTTGTTACAAAACTTGTTAATTTCACTTTAACAGTAAATCCTAAACTATTATAGATATGATCAATATTCAAGTTTTATTGGGATCACCATGAAAATTTATGAAGGATGGTAGATTAAAATTACTGTGGCTTCATTCTTTGCATTACAACAGAGTTAAATAGTTTTCATAAATGTTTCCCTTTATGGCCGATCTTAGGTGCGCCATATTTAACACTGTTACGTCTCTCTGGCCGCAAACGGCTTCTACTGGGTTTTCATATGACGTAGGTTCTCGTCTGTCGCGTCGCACACTACAGCGCTTAGGCTTCAATAGACAATAGAGTCCAGCGAGTTTCCCCATCTCGTGGTGAATCTACGCTCTTTCTGGCACGTGGTCCTCGACGACAGGGTTCGTTTCACAATTCCTGAAGGCTGACTCTTTCGGCCATATATTTAAATGAGAGCGCAATGCTCGTTAACTTGCAACACATAACTTTGCCATTCCAGTATTCATCAGTTGAGCGAAAATATTGACATTATTTGTTTGACGGTACACTGGATCATGGGAAGAATTATCACATGCACATTGTACTCAAGGACAATGCGAAACCTAAGTTTACAGCACTCATCAAGCAGCCCACCCCATTAGCTATAAAGTTGATTCTGGTTTCAACAGATTAGAACAAATCAAAATTTTGAAGCCCGTTTCTGTAAGTCAGTGGACGTCTTCCCTTGCGATCGCAAGAAGGCAAACGGTGGATCAGACTTTTTTCCGACTTTAAAGCTAACAGTTAATGCTCAACAGTCATTGGTTCCTTCCCGCTTCCACATACTGAGCTTATGAATCATATAACAAGTGGATCATTCTTTTCAAAAACTGATTTAGCCGATGTTTATCTTTAACTTACGTTGAATGAGGACACAAAAAATTTTATGATGATTAATAAGCTCGTTGGCTTGTGTCAGTACCAGCGCATACCTTTCATAAGTGCCTGCGCTCCTACATTACGTAAACGCTTTCTTGATAAGGTGACGTCCAAAGTTCCATCCTGTTCAAATTATTTAGATGACACCATTGTATCTGGCGAAACACTGGAACGGCGTCTCAAAAATTTTGATTATCTTTTTCAAGTTTTAACTGACGCAGGACTCAAGTGTAATTTACAGAAATATCCATTTTTAAATACTGAAATTGAATATTTGGGACATGTAATTGACTCCCACGGTGCTCGTCCCCTGACAAAGCATTTAGCTGCCTCACAGATTACCTTATGCAACAAACGTCCGACAGCCCCAAGCTGTTCTTGTCAAACTGGCACACGATATCAGACTCATTACTAATGTAGCGTAAACTGCTGCTCCTTTGCATCGCCCCACGCGTAAAAATATTAATCTTAAATGGACTGAAGAATGCAAACAAACTTTTTGGAAATTTAAACAAGCATTTCTTACTTGCTCATGTCTCATACATTTCGATTCGCAAAAACCAGTTGTGGTTGGAGTTGACGCGTCATCGTATGGCATAGCGGCGGTTTTATTTCACAAGAGTAGCAACACAGAACGCCTCCGTAGCAGTGGGATCTAATACGTTGGGGAAGGCACAAATCAGCAACAATCATATGGAAAAGGAAGCCTTACCTGTAATTTACGTTATCACAAAATTTCATCAATATCTGCTTGGTCGAAAAATTTTTCCTGTGACTTATGATAAGTTGCTAACTGCTCTTTTTCATCCCGCAAGAGATTACCTGATTGTGCAGCACAGAAGCTGCAACATTGGTCACTACTTCTTCCCCGTTATCAATATGAAATCCTTTATAGCCCTACGGTACGAGACGCAAACACAGACACACTGATTCGCTTACTGTGGGATATTATCTGGATTTCGACCCATCAGAAGTTTCTCGTCCTCAGATTCATCAAGCTGCGTTACAAGCACGAAAGCGTTTCCTACGTTCTCGACGGATCGCACAGCCTGTTGAACACGTTGAATCACTATGATTGCTCAAGTACTACAATCGAATGGGTTGGCTTCATAATCCGAAATCAATCTCAGATGTAGTAGATCGCAAATACTATGCACAACACAACAGTCTTTCTCTTCATAACGATATAATTTTATTGCTGGGATTTTTAAAGAGAGGGCGTTGGGAAGTCGTTAGAAAGAAGCAGCCAGCGCGCCAGCACTGATCGTGGATTGTGCGTGAGAAAGGGATAGAAGACATGACTGCCTGTAGCCGCGCATGTACGGATAACAAGGCAGTGCCGCGCCAAGTATTTTTCAATTGGCCTCGATCTGCCGGCATTGGCAATGTATTCGTATTGATTTTGCCGGTCCTTTCAGGAACACGATGGCTTATTATTGTCGATGCATATTCCCAATAATCTTTTGTCATTCCATTGCATTCGGCTACTAGGGCTAGCATTATCAGAGAATTCACATCGGTCTTTTGTTTAGAATTGTTGCCACTAACATTAGTTTCGGAAAGTTACCTGTGATTTTATTGCAAGAATTTTGCCACTAAACTAGAATTTAGTATATTCGCGCGGCGCAGTTCTCTAATCAATTGAACGGTGAAGCCGAACGTTTCGTTCGCACTTTCAGAGTTCAGATATCCAACTTTCATGCTTCGAACTCGAGAGTAAATGCTTTGATGTTGTTTATGAGCACTTATCGCACTATGCCTGCTCACGACACTTCGCCTGCAGAACTCTTATCATGGCAGTCGCCACCGCACTCTGCTGCATTACTTTCACTCTCGACACTCTGTTTCCGACGCAAACTTCATGCCGAAGTTGAGCATAGAAAACGTTTTATGTCGTGTCTGTATCAATCCTGACAACTTGGAATCAGGCGTCGTCACTAATGCTCATTACACTGTTCGCGTCCTCTCTGGCACTCACGACGACACCAAAACCAACTTAAAAAAAAAAAAAAAAGGTTCAGATGGCTCTGAGCACTATGGGACTTAACTTCTAAGGTCATCAATCCCCTAGAACTTAGAACTACTTAAACCTAACTAACCTAAGGACATCACACACATCCATGCCCGAGGCAGGATTCGAACCTGCGACCGTAGTGGTCGCGCGGTTCCTGACTGAAGCGCCTAGAACCGCTCGGCCACACTAGCCGGCCCTTAATAATTAAGTGTACATACTGTAAATAAACCAATTAATGTGCTATCTTCTTGTAGATGTCTGATTGTCTTTCTTGGCCATGTCAGTTACTGACATCATTACGGGATACAACATAAATCTGTTTTGTTATTAATATAGTATCTCCAAGTAATTCTTTACATATGCAACTTTGATGGACTAACTCGGCCAAGAGTCAAAATTAATTTTACAGAGATTTACTTATAGATCGTTGTTCTTTTTGTATGGTACTTAATTTATACTGCAATAAATTGAATTTTGCATAATAAATACTTATTTGGTACATGAAAAATCTATAGATCTATGACCTGTAATTTAGATGTAACAGCATCGCGTCAATGCATAGCTTCTTAGATGTCTTCGGTCACTTTGATTAACGCAAAAGTTACGCTACTGCGTCTTCGAATTTCCGATTAACATTTACAGTATATGCTATGAGCGTTAAAGGACTCCGCCAGCTGATCATGAGTAACCTGCTCGAATGTTTTCGACATTACGATAGTACATTAAACTATTTGGTTATGGAAATAGGAAATCACACAAGTCGTTCTTCATTGGGTAAGCCCAACAGGAACCTAGATCCATTGCAGTTTTTGAAACACAACCAGTTTTTATTTTTCGCTGTAGGGTTTTCCTTGGAATATTATACTCTACAGAACCTTTTATGACTCAATAACTACCATTTCTTACTTTATTAATAGCAATTTGAGTGTGTTCATCTCAACATTTGTCTTTAGCGGAACCAATCTTGGGAACGTAGTTAGTTGACATAAAAAAATCAAATACCGTCAAAACTAAAAATAAACGAAGTTTCACGGGATGATTAACTATCCTAACGATGGTATGGCCATGTCTCCCAATTGACAGCGAGAGATGGCCATAGCACGTCATCAAATCTGGTAGACGTGAACACACAGAGAAACAACATTGCGGTACGCAACTAGACCTATACAGCCCTAAAATTTAAGTTTTCGTAACTACTCACAGTCTGAATTACGGAAAATTGGAGAAGTATTGATATGCTATATAATATTAAGGTGCATTAAAACTAAAATCTTAAAAAACGCTTACTGTTTGTTGAAATAAAGATTGAAGGGAACCATCAATGTGTTACTCGTAGCCGGCCGAAGTGGCCGCGCGGTTCTAGCGCTGCAATCTGGAACCGCGAGACCGCTACGGTCGCAGGTTCGAATCCTGCCTCGGGCATGGATGTGTGTGATGTCCTTAGGTTAGTTAGGTTTAACTAGTTCTAAGTTCTAGGGGACTAATGACCTCAGCAGTTGAGTCCCATAGTGCTCAGAGCCATTTGAGCCATTTGTTACTCGTAACTAAGACTCACTATTGTACTATCGCAAAAGAGGGGAGAGAGTGTAACGGAAATGATAGAGGATTTGGTGTGGACATCATTAAAACAAAGGGGTTTTTCGTTGCGGCGGAATCTTCTCACGAAATTCCAATCATCAACTTTCTCCTCCGAATGCGAAAATATTTTGTTTACACCGACCTACATACGGAGAAACGATCACCATGATAAAATGAGGGAAGTCAGAGCTCGTACGGAAAGAAATACGAGGGTGGGAATTTAAATAGTGGCAACTATTTATTCACAACCGATACAAAACCTGTTACTGTCCTTCAAAGTAGTCACCAGCGTTGTGTAGAACCCGTTGCCAGCGATGTGGAAGGCGTAGTATACCGTTAACAGAACCCGTTCCGTTGATGGTGCGAATGGCGCGCTCTACTGCCTGTCGAATCTCTGGAACAGTTCTGAAGCAAATGCCACGAAGTGATTCCTTCATCTTCGGAATCAAATCAAAGTCACGAGGACGTAAGTACGAGGATTATGGTGGATGGTACAGTACTTCCCAGTCCCATCGACCGAACAGAGCAGACACAGCTTCCGCTGTATGCGCCCGCGCATTGTCTTGCAAAATGATGGGTGGGTTGCGCAGAAAGTGTCACCGCTTCTTTCGCAGAGCTGGTCGCAGGTGATGCTCCAGAGCCCCAGTATGGCGAAAGTTATGGTGATTCTCGTGTACGACTGTGATGTTGTTATCCTAACGTATTACGTTCCTCCAATTCAGACCGTCAATGCACAGTATTACTGTTCCTTTTTGGAGCATCACCTGCATCCAACTTCGCGAGAGAAGCGGCGACACTTTCTGCGCAACCCACCTATCATTTTGCACGACAATGCGCTGGCGCATACAGAGCAAGCTGTGTCTGCTCTGTTCGGTCAATGGGACTGGGACGTACTGTACCATCTACCATATTCCCCGGACTTAAGTCCTTGTGACTCTGATTTGATTCCGAAGATGAAGGAACCACTTAATGGCATTCGCTTCAGAACTGTTCCGGAGATTCGACAGGCAGTAGACCGCGCCATTCGCACCATCAACAGTACAGGCTCTGCTAACGGTATACTACCCCTTCCACATCGATGGCAACGGGTTCTACACAACGCTGGTGACTACTTTGAAGGACAGTAACAGGTGCAAACATGTAACTCTTTTGGATCTGTTGTGAAAAAAATAGTTGCAACTATTTAAGTTCCAACCCTCGTAGGTGTCCGTTCATTCCGCGCGCCATACGAGATTGGAATAATAGAGGTGGTTCGATGAACCCTCCCTCAGGCACTTAAATGTGATTTGCAGAGTATCCATGTAGATGTTAGATGTAGATCAACTGGCCGGCAGCGATGTTAAGTGGGTAGTGGAGAACCACAGTCATTGGCCATCCCTGTTCTGGTCAAAGTTGTTTCGAATTTTCTTCTTTTTAATGGTTAAGAGATGTACCGTTTTAATGTGCCTTCCGCTCTTAGAAATTAAATATTGAAGCGGAAACGTCTCTCTTGTAATGAAAACAAACACGCTGTCAGTACTGAAGACAGGGAGTGCTGGAAAAAATACTCCTCAGAAAGAATCGTTCTCACGGAAATAGAATCCGCAGAAAAACAAAAGTCACAGTCTACAGGATCTAAAAGAACGACGTTTTAAAAATTTTGAAACTGCAGAGAATGAAATCCGGAACCTTTTGATATCAGGAAATTGTAGCCCAAAATGTGAAATAAAGTTTCTATACGAATATGCACTTTTTAAGCAATCGGAATGCTAAATGAGTACCAGAATACTGTAATTTGAAGAACTTTTACTGAAAACACAGTACAGTACAATCAAATTCTGTAAATTGGATCAGTAGCCTCACTATTTTAGAGTAAATGTTCACTGTGACGATCACCAACTTAGTTGCATAACGTGCAACGATGAACCATGTAATGTCTGATTCTCTGTAAGTTTCCATGCTCCCCTCTGATAGTGTCACATACTGTAAAGATGTGCTTAAATAAGCTCATGTACTGCTCCAGCTGGTGTTGAGTGCACAAATGACTTTGCGTAACCCCAGAGGAAAAAATCCTTAGCGTTGAGGTCAGGGTAACGCGCAAGCTAACGGACTCGGGATTCCCTTCCAATTAATCTCTCTCTGAAGTTGTCTCTGAGATATTCCCCGGCCCGAAGATCAAAGTGCACTGGAGCTCTATCGTTCTGAAACATCTAACTAGTGCGCAGCTGCAAGGGGACGTCTCCAAGAAGTTCAGATAAGGCATTCTCCAGAACGTTCAGATACCATACACAGTTCAAACAATCTGACAAGAAGTATACTTCAATAGGATGATTTCAAAGAATCCAGCCCAAACGTTTTGACCTAGTGACTTTTCATAACGGTAATGCATCGATTTTCAACACACCTGTGGTGGCTGCCGAAACTTTATTTCGGATTTCAGGCTATAGATTCCTTATATGTAACCGTGCCGAATTTCGTCTTCTATAGTCTCCAAATTTTGTAAAACGTCGTTCCGTTACTCACTGTATAGTACAGTATTCAACAATGTGAACATTTATGATATTTTAATACTGTGCCAAAATGGGAACTGAGAACAGATCTTTTCTCTCACCGGTTAGGCTTACCAACTGGTTAGAGACAGGTGAGTTTACTGCCAGGTTCCATGATATGGTTCCAGACTGGTCAGATCCTAATCCTCTCTTCGAAAGATAGAATCCGAGATCGGTTCGCGGTTTAGTATACAATTTCAGTTTGTAACTAAAACGCATAAAATGCGCAGTTCAACTCATGGTTTAAGCTCATGATAGAAAAAAAAAGTTTGGACGGATTGTCAGCTTCCTGTGACGAAGCTCTGTTATAAGATGATATTACATTACAGTTGACAGAGACAATCACCACGACATCACGAAAGTTACATGACTGTAATTCTACACTAAAACAGTGGAAGACTTTGGAATCTCTCCCCTCCTCCCTTGTTCCATACATTGTCTACATTAAGCAATAACCAGTCCAAGTAATTAATAAGCAAAGCCTTTTATGAAGATTTGAGAGGAACGAATATTGCGATAAACTTTCAAGTTTACTTAGATTGTCGCTACAGTCGCAGGTTCGAATCCTGCCTCGGGCATGGATGTGTGTTATGTCCTTAGGTTAGTTAGGTTTAATTAGTTCTAAGTTCTAGGCGACTGATGACCTCAGAAGTTAAGTCGCATAGTGCTCAGAGCCATTTACTTAGCTTGTCATGTTGAGATTGTTCCAGTTCTTCTTGTCTAGCGGTCTGATTCTTGAAGCTGAAAATCTAACAAGAGGTCATCACGGTTGGTTTGAACTAAATAAATTGGAAGATTGTTGTTGCAGAACTTTTTTACTTAATTATATTTTCCACAGATTTTCTCACATTTTAGTATATCATAGGATATTTTGATTTTCCACATTAACAAAGACGAAATTACATTGTTTGCACGTATTATACAAAAATACGTCCAATAACATCAGAGGAAAGCTTACGACTCTCATGTTCTGGGAAAATAACAATATTCCTAAAGGTTTAAATTTTTCTTAACAAATGAATTCCTACTAGTTTTCGTTACATTATTAATTTCGGTTATTATTGCATAAATGAATCCAGAAATAAACGTAGTAAACAGTACAGGATTGCGTAATTAGTGATAGAAATGTTAAGTGTGCAAATGATTCGTAATTTCAAATGATTCTAAAAAAATAATTTTAGCTGTACATCCCGAACTAGTACTTGTCGATTATAACATCGAAACTAAAATATTTTATAAAGTAATTCTTTGCATAAATTTCGGCATGAAATGTAACATACTGTGTATAAAATTATATAAAAGTTTTCAATAAAGCAACTGAGAGAATATTGACCTATCCAAAATTTGAAAAATAATACTGGTACCGACAAATACTGTTGACGATAAGTAATGCTAGAGGAGGAACTTCTGTTACAACTTGAACAGAAGCAGTGTATTGATAATCAAATAATTGTGATTCTTGATTTACTTCATCTCAGGATTGGTTATTCCATCAGACGACTGGGATGAAAATTCGCTCTTGAAACCAGAATATCATTTACTTACGCGTGGAAAACTGCTGTTCACAATCATTATGTTCGGTTCACAACTATTACATTGAGAGGCAAAATACTACATCCTCATGACAATAGGGAGAAATTGTTGAGGCTTTTGTGGCCACCTGGTGACGTACGGTTTGTTGGATTTCCGCTTAGGATCGTCGGACGCCGTTTGTTTAATGACTTTTGTGACGTTTCGCCAGTTCGAGTGGTTGTCAGTGTCAAAGGTTCAACGTCACTGACAAAAAATTGGAAATGAATTCTTAAGGAATAAAAAAATGGAGATTAGAGTTTGTAGTGTCACAGAAAGGTATTTAGAGATGGAGCTCCTGCTCCGTTTGACAAGAAAGAAACGTATCCCAGTCAAAAGTGTTGTGGTTGGCAGGAGAGCCAACACCGTGTTACTAGAGGAAGCCGAAAGGCACGCGTTTTAGCTCACGCAGGCTGGCGTGAGGTCTGGAACAGGACAAGGAAATTAGAATTTAGAAAAAACGGACGTAGCTGGTGGGATACTTAACTATAATCCATTAATGGTGAACGTCACTCTTGACTGTACATGATTCACAGTATCAATAGTAACTGGTAATGGCGCCTTGCTAGGTCGTAGCAAATGACGTAGCTGAAGGCTATGCTAACTATCGTCTCGGCAAATGAGAGCGTATTTTGTCAGTGAACCATTGCTAGCAAAGTCGGTTGTACAACTGGGGCGAGTGCTAGGAAGTCTCTCTAGACCTGCCGTGTGGCGGCCCTCGGTCTGCAATCACTGATAGTGGCGACACGCGGATCCGACGTATACTAAGGGCCGCGGCCGATTTAAAGGCTACCACCTAGCAAGTGTGGTGTCTGGCGGTGACACCACATTCCTCCCCCGCAAATCGGCGGACGGTTGTGGCATAAGGCTTCCGCCCGCCGTGGGGAATACCCCATGTTGACGTATGTGACGAGGTGGGGAGCCTAACAACAGGCGAGGCTGTGCCACCCGCACCCTGCCATTCGGACCGCAGGGAGCTAGGAAACGCCTGAAAATCTGCTCCAGGGTGCACGCCAACATGCGGTGTATGCGCCCGCAGAGACAGGAGGGGCCGAAGGGTCGACCTCCATCGGGCCGGGGCACCCGATGGGCGAAGACGACATATGGTCCGGAGCGGGCAAGAGTTCCATGTCGGAGGACAACTGGTCACGGTAAGCGATCGGCGGCGCGTGACCCAGGGAGGCGCCCGGCGGTTGCAGCGACGCGTCCACTGCGGGCGTCGCCGGAGGGAGAACAGGCGGCGGCGGCGGCGGTGGCGGCAGCGGCGGCGGCGTCGGCGGCGGCGTCGGCGGCGGCGGCGCGTAGCCATTGGGCAAAATGGAAGGCAGCGTCGGTAACACCTGGGGCTGCGGCGAGCCAGTAGATGGGTCCCCAGGGCGCTGACCGGACGGCACCGTCGCTGAAAGCAGACGGGGAGCGGCAGGTCCCGTGCGACGACAGAGGCGCAGCTGATTGAGATGCCGACGCACCTCGCCAGAGGCCCACAAAACCAGACACATAGCGCGGCCGAGGCAGCGAAGATTGCGCCCTGCGAGCCAACGCCGTGAACCTCGATAGTTGCGGTAGTAGACAACGTCGCCTGGGGCAAAAGCAGGTGTCTGCCGCTGCACAGGAACCTGATGCGGCGGATGTAGCAAAGACATCAAGGTTCGATGAGAGCGACCGTGGAGCAACTCAGCCGGCGAGCGACCATCTCGGGGCTGAGAGCGATACGAGGACAGAAAGAGCAATAACTCGTCCTCCCGAGAATGAGACTCTTTCAACTTCAACATCTGTGACTTGAAAGTCCTGACCAAACGTTCAGCGGCACCGTTTGACTGTGGCGAAAACGGTGCGGACGTCAGATGCTGAATACCATTGGCCTTGCAGAATGACTGAAATTCTGTGGACACGAATTGTGGGCCATTGTCGGAAATAATAGTCTGTGGAAGACCTTCAATGCAAAAGATAGCAGATAACGCTTGGATGGTGGCAGATGACGTCGTGGAAGACATCCGGACAACAAAAGGAAAATTACTGAATGAATCTACCACAACCAACCATCGAGCATTCCAGAATAGACCAGCAAAATCGATGTGTAAGCGTTGCGAAGGGGAAGTGGCTTGTGGCCATGCAAAGAATTCCCGCGGTGGTGCTGATTGTTATTCGGCACACACCATGCAAGAAGAACACATATTCGTAATCGCGGCAACGATTCCGAACCAAGAACAGTGCTGACGAGCAAGTTGTTTCGTTCTCACTATACCCCAATGTCCTTGGTGGAGAAGCTTTAAGACAGAGGACTGTAACGAACGTGGGACCACGACCCTGGACTGATCGTTATTAGAACGCAACAGCAAAACACCACATCGTACAAAAAGTCTCTCCTGGTGAGCAAAAAATCGGCGAACCAACGGGTCCCCGATCCGTGACTTCGACAAGGGCCATCGCGTAGCAACAAAACGCAGAACGGTAGCAAGGACAGGGTCTGCAGCTGTGGCTGTAGCTACACGACGAAAACCAATCGGAAACTATTCGACCACGTCATCGGTTTCCGAATCAATGAACATGCAAGCAAGTTCGGAGGAATCGAATGCTCTATCCTCAGCAACAGGCAAACGTGACAACGCATCGGCGTTTCCGTGCTTAGCAGTGGACCGATACAAGATATCGTAGCGGTACTGCGAGAGGAAAATAGACCAGCGAATGAATTTGTGCGCTGTACGTGGAGGTATAGGCTTGGTTGGATGAAAAAGCGATGTCAAAGGTTTGTGGGCGGTGGTGATGGTAAAGTGACGACCATAGAAGAAATCATGAAACTTTGTAACACCAAATACGAGAGCCAATGCTTCTTTCTCGATCTGTGAATAATTTCTTTGCGCAGACGAGAGCAATTTGGACGCAAAGGCAATAGGGCGATCGTGCGATCCATCTTTGTGCGCAAGCACAGCACCGATCCCGAAATCCGATGCATCCACCATCAACAAAAGGGGCTTCCGGGGATCGAATGGCGTAAGGCAAGTATTGGAAAGCAACGCCGACTTCAACTGGCGAAAGGCGCGTTCGCATTCCGTCGTCCAGACGAACGGAACACCTTTACGGCGTAAGCGATGAAGCGGAGCTGAAATGGAAGAGGCATGTGGCACATATCTGTGATAATAGTTAATTTTTCCCAGCACACTCTGTAGCTGCTTCAAAGTCTGCGGCGAAGGCAATTCTTGTATGGCACGAAGGTGCTCTGGACTGGGATGTATGCCTTGGGCATTGAATACATGTCAAAGGTAGGGCAAGTCACGAGCAAAAAACACACATTTGTCCCTCCGCAAGCGAAGACCATTTTGTCGCAAGACCTGAAATAATGTTCTGAGATTGGCTAAATGTTCTTCTTCCGTCTTTCCGGAGATCACAATATCGTCCAGATAGTTTGCTGCAGTAGGGACCGACGCACAAACAGTTTGTAGATATTGCTGAAACAATGCAGGGGCGGATGCACACCCGAATGGCAGTCGTTTGAATCGATACAAACCAAGATGCGTGTTAACCACCAAAACGCGCTGGGATTCTTCGTCCACCGGTATTTGCAAGTACACATCTGCTAGGTCCAACTTCGAAAAATATTTACCCAGGCACAGTTTGTCAAAAAGATCTTCCGAGCAGGGTAGGAATAGTTGCAATCACTAGTTGTGGATTCACTGTTGCCATGAAGTACACACAAAGTCTCAATTTTCCCGAAGGTTTTTGGCAAAATTACTAAGCGTGATGCCCAGAGAGAAGCCTGCACACGTTCAATTACACCTTGTGATTCCAAATCGTGTAATGTTTTTGCGACCTCAACACGCAATACGTGGGGAACATTGCGCGCTCTGAAAAATTTCGGTTGCGCGTTTACTTTCAGTTCCAAATGTGCTTTATAGTTCTTAGCGCAACCGAGGCCCGGTGCAAAAATGTCTGCAAATTCTTCACATAGACGAGAAACACTGTCCAAAGGCACAGTCTGGTTCACTGATAGGACCTGATTTACTATAGACAAGTTAAACAACTGAAATAAACCGAAACCAAACAAGTTCACTGCAGAAGAAGAACGAAGGACGTAAAATGACACAAGTTTTGTTTGTCCCTTGTATGCTGCAAGAAGGCTGCACTGTCCTAACACAGGGATCTCTTGACCTGAATAGCTAGTTAACTTAACAGTTGCGGCACGCAACGGAGATGTGCCAAGCAGTTTGTCAGTGTCTTGATTGATCAGTGAAACTGCAGCCCCGGTATCGAGCTGGAATGGTGTCACTTTGCCGTTAATGTCCAAGTCTACAAAAAGTTTATTGCCCTTTTGACGACAAGAGCGACTGCCTCGTGCAACATGAACTGACACTGGTACAAAATCACTTGCGACTTGACGGGAGTTCCGGCGATGTCGACGCACACTATTTGTGGGACGAACATAGTCACTGTTGGAGAGAGTGGCACTGGGCGGAGTGGAATGAACTATATGAATTTCCATGGGCGAAGTTTTGCAAGCCTGAGTATCCTTGGTTCGATTCCGATTCCGGCGCAAAGCAAAGGGCCTGGAATGGTTTTGAGCTTCCGTTCTGAGCTTTTTCTGGCAAACACTTTGAACATGTCCTTTTTTATTACAGTAAAAGCAAATAGCTTGGCGTGACGGGCAATTCTCACGCAAATATCTAGTAGCACACCGCGGGCATGATTTTAACACTGCATTTGCTTGCCTGCATGGCACACGTGGCTGAGAGCCTGGCGGCAGTGGCGCGGCCGGGCGCGAGGGCTGTTTACTGTTCCGTGCAGCTCGCCCGGCGGGCCGGCTAACCTGACACTCGGGTGACAAAGTTTCAAATGATTCCTGAGCAAAGTCAAGTGTGTCCTGCCGATCCAATATGTCCATCACTTGTTGAAGGGCGGGATTGACTAGTTTAAAAATCTGTTCCCTTATACGAACATCAGAAACGTTCTGTACAATTGCATCATGTACTATAGTATCTGAATAAGGGAGTCCACATTGACACTCAAAAGCACAATCCCTAGTAAGGCCTTGCAAGGTTGCAACCCACTCCTGAATAGTCTGACTTGCCGTACGTTTTGTACGAAAGAAGGTATACCGTTTGGCAACTACATTAACTGATTCTTTGAAATATGCATCTAATGCAGACAAAATTTCTTCGTAGGACAGAGTTGCTGCGTCGTGTCGGGGAAATAATTTGACTATCACACGGTACATTAGTACGCCGACCAAAGACAACAAAAATGGCTGCCGCTCGATACCTTGAATTCTGTAGGCGGCGAGATGGAATCCAAACTGGCGTGACCACTCTGTCCAGCTTTCCAGTGCAGCATCAAAAGTTGGTGCAACTGCGTGTTGTGGCTGCGTTAGCGGTGGAGCGACGGCTACCGCATCGTTTAGCACCGCATGTTGACCCTGGACGAGCTGTCCAAGGGCATCCAGTAAGGCCTGCGTCTGCTGATTCTGTAAGCGATAAAATTCGGACAGTACATCTAGAGAAGGTGGCGAACCCATTACACAAGTAAATCAGGGCAGTATAGTTAAGAACGCGGTATTGCCTCGTCGCCAATGCTGTGGTTGGCAGGAGAGCCAACACCATGTTACTAGAGGAAGCTGAAAGGCACACGTTTTAGCTCACGCAGGCTGGCGTGAGGTCTGGAACAGGACAAGGAAATTAGAATTTAGAAAAAACGGACGTAGCTGGTGGAATACTTAAATCTAATCCATTAATGGTGAACGTCACTCTTGACTGTACATGATTCACAGTATCAATAGTAACTGGTAATGGCGCCTTGCTAGGTCGTAGCAAATGATGTAGCTGAAGGCTATGCTAACTATCGTCTCGGCAAATGAGAGCGTATTTTGTCTGTGAACCATCGCTAGCAAAGTCGGTTGTACAACTGGGGCGAGTGCTAGGAAGTCTCTCTAGACCTGCCGTGTGGCGGCGCTCGGTCTGCAGTCACTGATAGTGGCGACACGCGGATCCGACGTATACTAACGGACCGCTTCCGATTTAAAGGCTACCACCTAGCAAGTGTGGTATCTGGCTGTGACACCACAAAAAGAACTAATACGAAATTCGCCATTTAGGGAAATGACTGAAAGCCTTTATCTCTAAGACCAGATGGGTATCTGAATTCTATTCTGTTCAATGTGCAGCCTGTGTCTTAAGCACTGTACCGCCTCGCTTGGTTTCATAGCCAAAGGAAAGGTTGCTTATAAAGGAAAAAACTGAGGGCAACCAGCACGAATGTTAAATACAAGTGCTTTTAATATTAGTGAAACGCGTGAAGGTTGTCACTTATTATTTGTATTATAGTACATAAAAGCTAGTTTCACTAAGAAAATCGACTATGCAAGGTTTATTTACATGTCTAATCTCTTAAAAAAAAATGGCTCTGAGCACTATGGAACTTAACTTCTGAGGTCATCAGTCCCCTAGAACTTAGATCTACTTAAACCTAACTAACCTAAGGACATCACACACATCCATGCCCGAGGCAGAATTAGAACCTGCGACCGTAGCGGTCACGCGGTTCCAGACTGTAGCGCCTAGAACCGCTCGGCCACCCCGGCCGGCTAATCTCTCCATTTATTTTGTTTTAGCTTATTGACTGAATGACACGTTCAGTGTTTTCTCACTGTCGAAGTTTGTTGTTCTTGTATTTATAACTGTAGTTACACCTAGAATTTTGCGAGCAAAACAACGCATGGCAGCACTGTCGTGATGTGTGTTACTCATCGTGACATGGGGGAGCCATGACACAGCAGTAGCAACTTTCCTAATGTATCAGCTGAGCTAAAACAGTGCAGTATTTGCATGTTTCTTCCGAGAGAAGCTGTATGAGCTAGGAAAAGAACGTGCGTGAGAAAAAATTTAAATGAATTCGAACAAGTTCATTTTTCGGAGACGTAAAAGGTCAGTGTAGCTATTGGATGAAATGACTACGTAGGGAATAAGCACGAAAATACTAAAGCGGACAATTATATAGAACCTATTATGTAAACAACCGTAAGAAGCAACGTGATAACTGTGGAGTGTTGTGAATATATAAATCAAATGCCCGTTTTATCTTATTTGTTTGGTCAACGACATGACCCTGGCTAGGAATAACACCATCTAGTAGTAACTATGAAATGATGGTTTCGCGAGCCTTATTGTGTCCTTTAAAAGAGTCACTAAATCTTTGGGATTCAGTGTACAATTCTTTGTAAACATAATTACGTATAACAATTAAATGCGAGAGTGAGTGGTTATTACTGATATGATCTTAAACGTAGCATTAATAGATATCAAGTACAGGGCCACATGCAGGAGCAACCAAATAGAAGCTTCTTGAGATGAATCATGGATTTTTACGTAGATGTCCAAGAGCATGGTATTTTACAAGCGTAATTTATTACCGGCACAAAGTGTGTACTTAGCCGCGACCATTAAGGAATGCATCTCCCAAAACCTTAATGCAAAATTGCTCAGTATGTAACAAGTTCTAAGATTTGGTGCGCATTACGCTTTCACCAGTGTATAGGTTCAAATGGCTCTGAGCACTATGGGACTTAACAGCTGTGGTCATCAGTCCCCTAGAACTTAGAACTACTTAAACCTAAGTAACCTAAGAACATGACATACATCCATGCCCGCGGCAGGATTCGAACCTGCGACCGTAGCGATCGCGCGGTTCCAGACTGAAGCGCCTAGAACCGCTCGGCCACTCCGGCCGGCCCAGTGTATAGGTTTAGAGCTCCAAAAGTCGGAAATTACACAGTGATTTGTGGTTGATATTTGAGGGGCTTTCAGTTTTTGTGACAGCTTATCGACTGAGAGGTAGTCAGCATGTACGCTTGAAACATTCTAAGAGTAACAGCAGCTCTCATTCTGTTGAATGTTATTGACGCTGCTTCCAGAACAGATCAAACATACATGCAGAGAAAAATAAGTGCGATACCTATAATTCGAGACAGGGCTAGCATCTACATCTACATTTACATTTACATCGACATCTACATACCGTAGATACTACCCAAGCCACATCACAGTGCGTGCCGGAGGGTACACTGTATCACTGCTAGTCATTTCCTTTCCTGTTCCACTCGCAAATAGAGCGAGGGAAAAATGACTATCTATATGGCTACGTATGAGCCCTAATTTCTCGTACCTTACCTTCGTGGTCCTTACGCGCAATGCATGTTGGCAGCAGTAAAATCGTGTGGCAGTCAATTTAAAATGCCCTTTCTCTAAATTTTCTCAGTAGTGTTTCTCGAAAAAAACGTCGCCTTCCCTCCAGTGATTCCCATTTGAGTTCCTGAAGCATCTCCGTAGCTCTTACGCGTTGTTCTAACCAACCGGTAACAAATCTGGCAGCCTGTCTCTGAATAGCTGCGACGCCTTCCTTCAATCCGACCTGGCACGAAGCGCTCAAGAACAATTCGCTCCAGGATCCGACATGCGATCTCCTTTCCAGGTGAACCACTATTTTCTAAAATTCTCCCAATAAACAGAAGTAGACGTTCGCCTTCCCTACCACAGTTCTCATATGCCCTTTCACCTCAAATTGCTTTTCATCGTTACGCTCAAATATTGAAACGACTTGACTGTGTCAAGCAGGACACTAGAAATACTGTATCCGAACATTACAGGTTTTTTCTCCCTACTCAACCGCATTAACTTACATTTTTCCGCATTTAGAGCTAGCTGTCATTCGTCATACCAACTAGAAAAATTCTCTAAGTCGTCTTGTATCTTCCTACAATCACTCAACGTCGACACCTTACCATACACCACAGCATCACGAGCAAACAACCGCAAATTACGCCCATCCTACATGCCAAATCATTTATGCATGTAGAGAACAACAGCGGTTCTATCACACTTCCGTGGGGCACTCCTGACGATACGCTTGTCTCTGATGAACACTCGCCGTCGAGGACAGCATAGTGGGTTCTATTATTTAAGAAGTCTTCGAGCCACTCACATATCTGTGCTCAAGCCTTCATTAACAGTCTGCAGTGGGGACCGTGTCAAATGCTTTCCATTACTCTAGAAATATGGAATTCGCCTGTTGCCATTCATCCATAGTTCTCAGAATATCATGTCATAAAAGAGCAAGCTGAGTTCCGCAGGGGCGATGCTTTCTAGAACCATGCTGGTTTCGTGGACATAACATATTCAGTCTCAAGAAAGTGTAATATATTCGAACTGAGAATTTGTTCAAGGATTCTACAGCAAACCGAAGTTATGGATTTTACTCAGTAATGCTGCGGGTCAGATATTTTACCCTTCTTATATAGTGGAATCACGTAACCCGCCACGGTAGCCGAGAGCGAGCCGGCACAGTAGCTCAGCGTGTTCGGCGAGAGAGCCGGTTGGCCTCTGTAATAAAAAAAAACTGAGTGGAAGGATCAACCACCGAACTTGAACAGGATGTCTTGCGACGTCCGCAACGACCAAACACAACGATCAATAACGGAAAAAAAAGAAAAAAAAGCGCTAACGCGCTGCTTCCTGGACTCGGGTAGGCGCGCCGGCTCCGGATCGAATCGGCCCGGGGGATTAACGACGAGGGCCGATGTGCCGGCCAGCCTGGATGTGGTTTTTAGGCGGTTTTCCACATCCCACTAGGTGGATACCAGGCTGGTCCCCATGTTCCGCCTCAGTTACACGGCTCGCAGACATGTGAACACTTTCGCACTATTCTATGGATTACACTCGACGCAGATATTTAGGGTACACTAATTCCATCCCCGGGGTTACGAGGTGGCGGCTGGAAGGGTATCCGGCCACCCCTTAAACATTAACATGCTAAATCCGATTAACGATGGCTGACCCTGCGTAACTGTGGGACAAGGCTCAAGCGATAGATAGATAGATGTGTAGAATATACTGGAGTCACGTGCTCTTTTATCCCGGCGCTTGGGACATTGTGCTGGACGAGAGATTCACGATAAATGCAGGCTAGCTAGGTAAGTGGCCAATGCCGTAGAGTACTCTATGTAAAACTGAACTGGGATTCCATCTGCACCTGGTGATTTATGAGCTTTCAAATCTTTCAGTTGCTTCTCTACGCCACGGATCTTTATTAGTATGTCGGCCATACGGGAGTCTCTCCGAGGGTCAAATGATGGTATGTTTTCACGATTCTCCTTTGTGAACTATTTCTTGAACATCAAATTTAAACCTTGAGCTCAATAGAGAAAATCTTTTTGTCTACTCCAACACTTGTTTCGTGGAATCAAGTTCATGATCGGATATGTTTAGTACGTTTTTTCCGAAAACAACTGGTGTCTCGGTAGTATATGCACGTTTAATATTCTTGCATCTCGGCAAAAATGCAATATATCACAAAGCATCCAAACCTTCCATTTATTATTTTACTAAACTGCTACGAAGCTCGGAAACTATCGAAAATCTTTTCAGCATTTCATTTTTCGGCAGTGTGAATTAGTATGCGATCTGTTGCTTAAAATAAGCGGAGTTGCGGCTAATATTTAAAATAAGTATGAATTAAATACAGCGGACAAATGCAGGGAAAGAAAGGATTTTGCTTGTCCCTGTTAGTCATGAGCAAGGGAGCGTCAACAGAGGAAATCTACGATACAACAGTCTCAAGCTACTAGGCCTAGCAAAGCCACAAGTACACGTTCTGATATAACTTTGGGATTTAAAAAAAGCAGATTCCATTATTACGTACGTTGGTAACAAAATATCAGAAATTCTGCGTCGTAGTTAGTGAATACCAGTTTAAAACTATGTATGGATTGGATGTCTTGTGACTAATTTGTCAACTATCAGCATTATGATACAGTGGATATCGTACTATATTGATAATTATGGATTACAATTACGGCGATAATTCCCTCTGTGACCGTGGCATTCGATAAGGCACATACGCCTCCTGGGTCGTAACAAGTGGCGAACATATGAGGGAGGTCAGTTTGGATTCGGGTTTGGTGAATGCAGGGCTCCCTAGCTATGGACTGGTGACCTTCATCAGCACTCTGGAACCACAGGTTCGTTCTATTCTAAAGTGTCCGCCAGCAACGCGGCAGTTGAATATTGTGTGCAATATATTGCCCAAATCTTGACGTAAACATGATTTAATAAAAACTGTTTACCGGTATACAAAATTTTAGATTCTTCAGAGGAGCGAAAAAGAAGTACTTTTTTATGTGGCAATAATTTCACAAATGTGCCGTTTCCCCGCCAGGGGTCCATGAAGGTTTTGACTCTAGTGACGTTCAGAATCAGATATTTCACGAATAATGGCTACAGCTTAAAGGGCCAACCAGCTGCTCTGTAGTGTATTTTAATGTTTCGTACTCCAAATGCTTCATTTCCCCTCACAAAAAGAAATTTATGGGAGTGGGGTCGGGAGAGCATGTTGAGGTCCTGTCATTGTGGAATCATAATCGTTGCCTGACTGCTGGCGGGACATTCTCCAAGATTTCCGGTAATACTTCACCGAGGAAGATGAGTTAATTTCCTTTAACGAGGGTACTCAGCAGAAGATTCTGCCCAATCAGGTGGTCGTGAACAATACCCGACCACACAAAACTTACATTTCGTGGTAGTAAGATCTATTAGTGTTGCAAATCAGATTACAGCGTCAATGTGTTGCGTACGAAGCAATCAAAACAACTGTGAACGTTGGGCTGAGTGAAGTCCAGCGTCAAGCTCTTCAAGAAGCCTAACGATACACGGCGAGTCTTACGTGACAGATAAGTAAGTGTGAGTGTAGGGAATTGTGTCCAAGCACGAAGAGTGGCGGAAACTCAAAGCTCTACCGCCTCTTGGCTGCTGGCTGTTCCCTGTAGAAAGGGAAGAGAGAAATGCGTTGTTTTCTGACATATTCAAGCAAAACGCTGTAACAACAAAGCCACGGACACGCCGGTGTATCCCTTGGGCCGGGAAGTTTGCACGGGCGAGTTTGCTCATGGCCCTCGGGCGGACCGGTGGGCAGCGTGTGCCATCTGTCGGACACAGCTGTGTAATTACAGCGTTGACGCTCAGCACTTACACAAGCACGCGCCATGTCGCATTAGTATTCTACACTATGACGGCTTTCATCGGTAAATTACCCTGCACGCGTTTGATGCTGTGTACATGAATAGGGTTTCGTTACGGTACCCACTCACTCCGCTAGTGGTAATGAATGAACCAATGCGTGACGTACAACAAGTTCTGCCGAGTTACGTAAACAAGATATGATAAAGGGAATATCTTGTAGCCTGATAAATATCTTTTGTGAATGAAATTCTTTTCTCACTTAACAGATTGAAGAATCGAATTTGACTTCAACTCTATATTCGATGCCTAACTAGAGATGATGGTATATTCAGCAATGAAAACGGATGAAACAATTACTATCGCCGAAACGACTACATAAAACGATTTCTAATATTGCGAGCATGTGACGAGAAATGTATTTTGGTTTGCCACAGACATAATTTTAATATCAAATAAATTATATTTATGCTACGCTGTTATATATTGCACAATAATGTGAATCATGTGTTTGAAAAGCAGATTATGTTAGCTAACAGCGCTTTACACTGAACTGACAAATGTCATAGGATATCTGTATACCCATATAAGGATGGCATCACAAAGCATAAAAGGGGAGAGCATTGCCGGAGGAGTCATTTGTACTCAGGTGATTCATGTGAAAAGGATTCCGACATGATTATGGCCGCACGACAGGACTTAACACACTTTGAACGCGAAATGGTAGTTGGAGCTAGACGCATGGGACATTTCACTTCGGAAATCGGAAGTGAATTCAGTACTGAGAAATCCACAGTGTCAAGAATGTGCCGAGAATACCAAATTTCAGGTATTACCACTCACCATAGACAACGCAGCTGACGACGGCCTCCACTTAACGACCGAGAGCAGCAACATTAGCAATGAGTCGTCAGTGCAAACAGACAAGCAACATTACGTGACGTAACTGCATAAACCAATCTCGAACATACGACTAACGTGTCTGTTAGGATAGTGCGGCGAAATTTGGCGTTAATGAGTTATGGCAACAGACGACAACGAAAGTGCCTTTGCTAACAGCACGACATCACCTGCAGCGCCTCTGCCGGCGTCGTTACCATATCGGTTGGACCCTAGACGACTGGAAAACCGTGACCTCGTCAGGTAAGTCCCAATTTCAGTTGGTAGGAGCTACTGGTAAGGTTCGAGCGTGGCGCAGCCGGGTTCGCGCGTGGCACAGCCCCCACGAAGCCATGGACCCGCGTTGTCAACAAGGCACTGTGCAAGCTGAAGGTAGCTCCATAATGGTGTGGGCTCTGTTTACATGGACTGGATTGGATCCTCTGGTCCAAGCGAACCGATCAATGACTGGAAATGGTTATGTTCGGCTACCTGGAGACCATTTGCAACCATCCATGGACTTCATGTTCCCAACCAACGATGGGCCATGTCACCAGGCCACAGTTGTTCGTGAATGGCCTGAAGAAGACTCTGAACAATTCGAGTGAATGATTTGGCCGCCCAGATCACCCGATATGAATCCCACCGAACATTTATGGGACATATCGAGACGTCAGTTCGTGCACAAAATCCTGCTCCGGCAACACTTCCACAATTATGGATGGCTACAGAACCAGCATGGCTCAGTATTTATGCAGGGGATTCCCAACGACTTGGTGAGTCCACGCCACGCCGAGTTGCTGCAGTACACTGGGCAAAAGGAGGTCCGACACGACACAGGGAAGTATCTCATTACTTTTGTCACCGCAGTGTAGAAGTATTCGTGTTTTGAGTGCGTTTCATTCACTGGATAAACTAACATCGACACTTTTCCTCCAATAGAAGTTACTCAAAGTTTTACACACGTTTATAACCAGCGTCTTGGTATCTAATACGTAAGAGTGGGACAAACGTGGACGCGTTTCTCGAAATACCAGTTGAAAACACCCGTTTCAAACATGGAAACACTTTAGAACTGTATTTTTGAGAATGAAGCTTCAGAATTAGAAACTTTCCGTCATAATGTAGGGGAAGGCGGGGGAAGATGGAGAGGCTAACTTTAAACCCTTACAAAAGGGTAAAAAATAAACAAATTCACGTAGGTTTTGATTAGCATTTGTTTACTTAACCATTGAATTACAACAGCATGCAAAGAAACCTGCAAACTTGTTACATTTAGTTAGAAATATCTCGATATGAAACATAAACTACCAATTCCCCGTCTTGCCCTATATGCGGGGTAAGATGGGGAACTAGCATCAATTCATTTCTAAAGATTAAATAAGGACTGGAATAACGAAATCATGTGACGATAAGGTTAAGAAACATGGTTCTGCGAATTGTAATATCAAGTATTATGTTTTATTTAGGACTCTTACTGTCACATAGTACACAAGTGTGGACAGCCTCGTCATCATCACTTTCTATCCCTGCACAAGGGTCGTGGGCCCAGCGTCCGCAGCTAATACACCGTATCCAGCCTCCTTCAGAGAAGTCATAGCAATATAAACATTCTTCACTCTCTTCCTCGTTGTCATTCGACCTCAGTTTATTATGCCTCCAGCATGAAGGGGCGATTAAGACGTCAGTAACGTTCGTCACTTTTTGGTTGTCATTATGTCCTTTTGGTGGTATCCCAGGTTTATTAAAAGTCTTTGAGAAGAATGTTCGTTTACATGCATCACGTTTGGGGACTCCTTTTCGTTTAATTTCTTCAGATAGTTCACCCCTATAAGGAGATTCGGTTAAAACAACGGGTTCTCCACACCTGTTAGATGGTTTCCTTTTGGCTTTTTTTATCCACCTTTGGAATAGCTAACACCATTTCAAGGCTAGTAACCTGAAAGTTAGACGAAACCGAGGCTTGATCGTCAGTTGTTAATTGTTCAGATGTTTTACGTCTTGACAACATCTCTGGTATTTGGTTCAAATGGTTCAAATGGCTCTGAGCACTATGCGACTTAACTTCTGAGGTCATCAGTCGCCTAGAACTTAGAACTAATTAAACCTAACTAACCTAAGGACATCACAGACATCCATGCCCGAGGCAGGATTCGAACCTGCGACCGTAGCGGTCACGCGGTTCCAGACTGACGCGCCTAGAACCGCACGGCCACACCGGCCGGCCTCTGGTATTTGGTCTTCCGTTTCTGTAACTTCAGATGTGTGAGTTGATGAATGTCTGTAGTTAAACAGGGAAGGTAATCACTTTCTTGAAACACATTTCTGTTTAAAGGCCAAATGCCTGTTTTCCGAAACCCGTTCACTGCTGTGGACATTGTCGCTGAATGAATGAAGGCTTTGCCGAATAAACTTGCGATCTGATGCAGCGGAACAACTTTTCCAGGATGGGTGCGAAGCCACGATCTTACTTCATCTTCGTAAGATTTACTAAGAAGTTTCATAAATGCCACACCCAATGGTTGAAGACGGTGTCAGCAGTGTGGTGGCAAACGCAGCAAGACAACC
This sequence comes from Schistocerca piceifrons, assembly GCF_021461385.2. Lineage (NCBI taxonomy): Eukaryota > Metazoa > Arthropoda > Insecta > Orthoptera > Acrididae > Schistocerca > Schistocerca piceifrons. The sequence continues at coordinate 415,026,293 of NC_060149.1, read as the reverse complement.
CCATTTTCGCGAGTACATCTATCAGTTCTAATTTCTTGGTGGCCGTCCAATATGAGAAGTATTGATCTTTCCTTTGACGCTCCAGTAAATGCAATAAACTGCTTAAACCAAGTCTAAAACAGTTCTTTCGTCATCCAACCAGTATCTTGGACTCCTGCCCAGGCACCAGGTGACAGGCCAGTCTCAAACGCTTGTTGCATTCGTTTTCGAGGATAAATTAACATAGGTGGTACGTAGCACCCCGAAGCTGAAACACACATTTCTGCAGTCACTGTCTGGCCTCTTTCTGCTGAAGTAACTGCTCCCACCTGTCTGCGCCCTTTCAAAGCAACCACCTTTGTGTGACCTTTTGGAGTGACTGTTAAACCAGTCTCATCGCAATTGAAAATTCTGTCTCCCGTAAATTTGAATGTGTCTAATTGACTTTCTAACAGATCGAATAACCGATCTACAGCAACTCGATTAAACCCCACTGCTCGTGCGATTGATGTGGCCTCTGGTTTTCGTATTGTTAAGGTAGGATTTCGTGCAAGAAACCCATTTAACCAATATCTTCCAGCAGATTTGTCTGCAGTATTAAATGGATGTTTGATGTTGTTTCGTTCAGCTAGCTGAAAAGCAAGTCCACAAAGTTCTTTAAGTGTTAGGCCAAAATACTGTCCTTCCATCTGTGTTAAGTAGTCTTTACGTTCTGCCTCTTGTTCTGGGGTAAACACACTAGTGATTGGTCCTAACCTTTTCACAACTGTATAGCCAGGATTAGCACGTTTCTTTGCCACATGTCGTTCAATCGTTGTCTGTGGCACGTTGAACTGTGGAGCAGCCCTGAAAGAACCCATATGACCGTCTACAACAGCATTTACAGTACGTTCCATTGACTCCAATGACCAATTTTGCCTAGACGTTTGTCGCCGATACTTCCGAACCATCTTAAATAAAACAGGTGGAACGTACTATTGAGTCAGATCATTCCTGGTAATCTATATTATATAGTAAATACCATATTTCCAATAGTCAGTCGTTAAAGCATAGCAAGAATACTGACTTTGCACGTTTTGTATATTTTTATTCAGCATATAGCCTATGGCATACTTTGTAATTAATTAGGAAACGTTGGAATAACGAATACCATTCTATTTACAATTGTATTCAACGTGTAATGTACGTGTTCAAAACCCACAGCAAGGTAACGTAATTGTTGGACAAATAGTAGGGGCAACACGGGGAAGCTCCCCATCTTGGCCCACCCCGTCATTCCCCCCTACCATGGTGTCAGGTTATGTTACGCCTACATGAACACTATTTAGTGAACATTGACTACTGACACAGCAGTTTACTGTTAATAGGACTTACTATTCAGTGCTATACATACAGTCTGGACAAATGTTCACGAAACACATGTTTTACGACCTCAAAAGGTGTGAAACATTGCAAATCAGTATAACAATTGTGCGTACCTTGCTAAGCTCACAGAAACCGCCGCGAAACTAAAGTTCAGCAATGTCAACACACTGGGACCTGCGTATTGATGATGCTGACGCAGCTATCCACAGATGGCAGCACTCTAACTGTAGCTTATAGCCCTTCCCCGTCTTGCCCCACTTCCCCGTCTTGCCCGCCTTCCCCTACTTCTGTTCTACTACACTCCTGGAAATGGAAAAAAGAACACATTGACACCGGTGTGTCAGACCCACCATACTTGCTCCGGACACTGCGAGAGGGCTGTACAAGCAATGATCACACGCACGGCACAGCGGACACACCAGGAACCGCGGTATTGGCCGTCGAATGGCGCTAGCTGCGCAGCATTTGTGCACCGCCGCCGTCAGTGTCAGCCAGTTTGCCGTGGCATACGGAGCTCCATCGCAGTCTTTAACACTGGTAGCATGCCGCGACAGCGTGGACGTGAACCGTATGTGCAGTTGACGGACTTTGAGCGAGGGCGTATAGTGGGCATGCGGGAGGCCGGGTGGACGTACCGCCGAATTGCTCAACACGTGGGGCGTGAGGTCTCCACAGTACATCGATGTTGTCGCCAGTGGTCGGCGGAAGGTGCACGTGCCCGTCGACCTGGGACCGGACAGCAGCGACGCACGGATGCACGCCAAGACCGTAGAATCCTACGCAGTGCCGTAGGGGACCGCACCGCCACTTCCCAGCAAATTAGGGACACTGTTGCTCCTGGGGTATCGGCGAGGACCATTCGCAACCGTCTCCATGAAGCTGGGCTACGGTCCCGCACACCGTTAGGCCGTCTTCCGCTCACGCCCCAACATCGTGCAGCCCGCCTCCAGTGGTGTCGCGACAGGCGTGAATGGAGGGACGAATGGAGACGTGTCGTCTTCAGCGATGAGAGTCGCTTCTGCCTTGGTGCCAATGATGGTCGTACGCGTGTTTGGCGCCGTGCAGGTGAGCGCCACAATCAGGACTGCATACGACCGAGGCACACAGGGCCAACACCCGGCATCATGGTGTGGGGAGCGATCTCCTACACTGGCCGTACACTACTGGTGATTGTCGAGAGGACACTGAATAGTGCACGGTACATCCAAACCGTCATCGAACCCATCGTTGTACCATTCCTAGACCGGCAAGGGAACTTGCTGTTCTAACAGGACAATGCACGTCCGCATGTATCCCGTGCCACCCAACGTGCTCTAGAAGGTGTAAGTCAACTACCCTGGCCCGCAAGATCTCCGGATCTGTCCCCCATTGAGCATGTTTGGGACTGGATGAAGCGTCGTCTCACGCGGTCTGCACGTCCAGCACGAACGCTGGTCCAACTGAGGCGCCAGGTGGAAATGGCATGGCAAGCCGTTCCACAGGACTACATCCAGCATCTCTACGATCGTCTCCATGGAAGAATAGCAGCCTGCATTGCTGCGAAAGGTGGATATACACTGTACTAGTGCCGACATTGTGCATGCTCTGTTGCCTGTGTCTATGTGCCTGTGGTTCTGTCAGTGTGATCATGTGATGTATCTGACCCCAGGAATGTGTCAATAAAGTTTCCCCTTCCTTGGACAATGAATTCACGGTGTTCTTATTTCAATTTCCAGGAGTGTATATGAGGACAAACTGTGGTTTTACATTTTTACAAAAAATCTCGAAAAGTTCTTGATCGATTTAGTTTAGATGTTTGCACGATACTCTAATAAACGTTGGGCGGAAATAGGTTGAACTTTTTTAATATACATTTAGGGGCAAAGAGAAGGGAAGGATGAAACGGACATGGAGAAAGGGGAGACAGAGATTAGGACATACATCCAATTCCCATAAATATTTAGCAATTGCGTAGCATTGCCGGGTTCGCTAGTCAAATTTAATCATACGTGTTGTCGAGTGTGACAGTAGTAATGAAACTTAAGTATTGGGCTGAGTGCGGCAGTGTCAAGAAAGAGGAATGAACATCCCGAGTATCTGCATTGCTGACACGTTAATTATGTCGCTTTCGGTCACGACTAAACGGTTTCTATATCTTTAGTACTGTTACCAGATGAAGTACTGCACAAAAGTTACGAGAACATTAGACTGAAGAATCTTCGAATAAAGAAGGAATTGTTTTGAAAATGTTTTACAGTGTAAATTACCCAGTTTACTAAAACTTCTCGTCCTCTCATTGGCTTTGTTATTTAGTGTCTTCGACTGTGAAAAATATTTTCATTTCACCTCTTTTGGAACCGAAGGATTAGCCATTAAATATATATACTCCATACAGGAAGCGGGAGAACAGTCGCAGTCTCGTATACACGTTTTGCAACAGTATTTCGGGTACGGCTGATGATCACGAGGGTGTCCTTTCTACGACACGGAACACACCCACCTGCCTTAAGTAATCAAATTTTAATTTCAGTGCAATGAAATGAAATGAAGTGAGTGTGAGGCACTGATGGCCGGGAGGCCCCATCCGGGGAGGTTCGGTCGCTGAGTTGCAAGTCTTAGTTCAGGTGACACCATAGTGGGCGACTTGAGTGCCGGTGATGACGAAATGATGATGAGAACAACACAACACCCAGTCTACGAGTGGAGAAAATCTCTAACCCGGCCGAGAATCGAACCCGGGCCCGTTACACGGTAGGCAAACACGCTACCATTTAATTAAGCAGGCGGATTTTAATTCAAATATTTCTGCAGATGAGAATGCAAACATAGTGTGGCTTTTCAGGTGAAACAAAAGATGGAGCATTCCTCTTCTGTAAAAAATAAGTAAAGATTTTTCATACAATTATTGTATAACTTCATAAGCACAAAAATCAATACGAACGTTTCCACAAATGTCAACTGGTGCTCAAAGCATATAGCACTCTAAAGGTCGTTCTGAGCTGTGAGGAGGAAGGACTCTTGGCGCGTGTACCACAACGAGGTACACGTACCGTTAAATATGGCATTCTGATGCGCATCTCATTATAGATAGAACTTCAGATTGTAGGCCGAGGCAAATGCAAATAAAATGTTGACGAAGATGTAGATTCGTGCGTTCACCCAGATCCATAGTGAGACGCAAAATAGATTTGAGTTTCAAACTGCCGTGAACACACAGTTTTCGCTTTAGTCTGTGTATTACGTTTGTTCTGAATTAAAGTGCCGTATTAGCCCAACAGCAATGGCCCCATGCTATGTCAAAGCAAATTAATTCCATTATTGTGGACGTTCAGTTATGAGGGTATGAAAACAGAACTGGTGTATCTGAAGATCGATGCAAAAATGAAAAGCGAACGGAATTTTTCAGGATGACTAAGAAGGTTCACTATGAACATGTTTACGTGATTTATATACCAGAACGTAAACATTCAAAACTGCTAGTACTGTAATTTAGCTGTATTTCATGATCTGCCGGAATGTATGAATGTAATGTGTTATTTTCCATGAAAAATTGAGTTATCAGAGTTTTTATTTCTTGTACAAACCCACTTTAGCTCAATGAAGTTCACAAAACCGTTTGTTTTTAAATTCAGACACCGAATATAAGACGCGCAACCTGAATTTCCTATGCTATTGACAGCAGAATGAGATAACGTAGTAGGAAATGTCTGGAAGATGAAAGAAATGAAGTGGAAGTTCAAAAGTAACGGAAAAATTGTGAAATGATTAATTTCAGATAAGTGTTGCAGTAGAGTTATACTGTGTCTGCATGTACATGTGGAATATTTATTTAAATATTTCCAGATTAGTTAAGTTTTCAAACAGCAGGTACCGCTTCTCGTTTGTTGCTTGTTACATAAGCAGATCAGTTGACTGACAAATGGAAAATAATGTAGGTAGCCTGCAGACAGAGCATGTGCTCGCTTCACTTTAGGTAGTTGTCCTCAATTTTAAGGTTGGCTGGAGACCACAATGCTTTGTTAGGCATTAGTCTATTGAAGGTAGAATGCGACTTATCCAGCCAGTTAAAGGCGGCTAACAGTTTAACGTGAACTCCGAACCATAGCGGAACTTGTAAATTTCTATGCATGTATATCGTTGCTAGAATGAAAGAAATAATCAGACACATAGAACGCCTTGGGTTCGACTGGGACTCTTACACGTACATTTTTATTTTTAATGTGACATCAATAAAGCCACAGAACCCCATATTTTCTCCATAATGGATGGTCAAATACACACAATAATAAACTGTACTACGCCACTATACGAACTACTAATACATTCGAAGTAGTTATTTTGTTAACATTTTTTTCATGGTTCCGCACTTTAGTCGATAAATATAATATAATATCACTTCATATAATATAATAATAATATAATGATATAATATAACATCACCTCGTTGTCCGTCCGTCCGTCTGTGCGACAGTTAAGACCCTTTTTCTCATAAAAGGGTAGAGGTATCATTTGAAATTTATGTCACATGTTCCCTTGGCAGAGTGAAAAATGCAAGCTAAGTCAGTGTAATCAAAAGATACGGTCGATTATGTCATATATCGATAAACGCAAACTCAGTCATAAAAACCTGTAGGGTACTTTCCGTTGTACCAAAAAGTGCTTCTGAGAAGTGCTTCGACGATTGGAAGAAGCGTTGGCGCAAGTGTATTGTATCTGAGGGGGATTACTTTGAAGGGGACAACATGAATATTGACGAATAAATAAATATTTTTTCATAAAAATATAAAGTCACCTTACTTTTTGAACACACCTCGTATGTCACATACTTCGACACTCGCAAACGCACTCATTAAATCCTGTAGGTCAATGGTTCACAACCTGGGGGTAATTAATCCCTTACGGGTAAAATATAATTTTTTGTGGGGTGAAAACAAAAAGTTTCAATTATGTTTTGTTACGAAACTAAATAATTTTTTTTAAAGATTATTGCTATTTTCGCTAGTTCGCAAGATCGTAATACTGATTAAACAAGTCGTCCTGTTTTTTTTTCTTTTTTTAATTCTATCGTTAATGTTTGACAACGTGGTAGGCACAGCTTGTGAAAATAATGAAATAATGTATCAACAGGGGCTTTCCTCATATTCGACCCCCTACACACACTTTGTACACCGCACCTATGACAGAAATACTGAGACACGTACGCCACAAATGCTTAAATATTTCATGAAAATGCGTTCTCCGAGGTGTAGGTTGCTCTTGCAACAGAAACTATGTGACGGCTACAACACTGTTATAAGGCCTACGCCGCATTATTATTATTATTATTAGTATTATCAGTAATAAAAACCGAAATTTTAGTGGTTCGGAGAGGAGGGCTGGGCTTTTATTAGATGACGGGGTTGAGCTCGACGTGATTTTCTGAAATATTTGCGACGGGTTCAGTAAAGTTACAGGCTACGGTGGAAATTCCGTCATGCCTGCGGGGCCACCAGTTTGGAAGGCGATGTCGGGGAACAGCAATCCCGCAGTGTGGTCAGAGACCTCTAAGAGGTCTGTGTAAGAACCATGGCACAACCACAGCCTTTTACATAGGGCAAGAAACATTGTATGCCAGATGAATAGGGAACTCTAGGACAGTTTTATATCAAGAGCACTTAGACGGAATATTGAGTTTAAAGTTTCATAAATGCGATATTAAAAATATATAGCCCTAAAAACTTTCCAGAATCCTCATATTCCCATTTAGTAAAAATTTTTTAATACAGATTCCAGATAGTACAACACTCGAAAGATTGAATTGTAATCATGCAGGATTAACAAACTTGTACAGCCTTGAAGAAATAAAACAGTTTACAAGTACCTATAAAATCCGCAGATTCTCATTTTTAAGAAACGGAATTTAGAAAATGATCGTAAAGGCTATAATTACTAAATAGGTGAAACTTTATTGATGTGATAGTACACGCTCGACTTCTGAAATTAATGTCACTGTTAAACACACAAAACACATAGAACTAATGAACCCTGTCCCCCAACCACCACCCGGCACAAAACAAACAACATACACTGAGGTGACAGAAGCCATGGGATACTTCCTAGCTGGCCGTGGTGGAAGAGCGGTTCTAGCCGCTTCAGTCTGGAACCGTGCGACCGCTACGGTCGCAGGTTCTACATCTCCATCTACATTTATACTCCACAAGCCACCCAACGGTGTGTGGCGGAGGGCACTTTACGTGCCACTGCCATTACCTCCCTTTTCTGTTCCAGTCGCGTATGGTTCGCGGGAAGAACGACTGTCTGAAAGCCTCCGTGCGCGCTCGAATCTCTCTAATTTTACATTCGTGATCTCCTCGGAAGGTATAAGTAGGGGGAAGCAATATATTCGATACCTCATCCAGAAACGCACCCTCTCGAAACCTGGCGAGCAAGCTACACCGCGATGCAGAGCGCCTCTCTTGCAGAGTCTGCCACTTGAGTTTGCTAAACATCTCCGTAACGATATCACGGTTACCAAATAACCCTGTGACGAAACGCGCCTCTCTTCTTTGGATCTTCTGCCTCGCGCATCGCTGTGTGTGATGTCCTTAGGTTAGTTAGGTTTAAGTAATTCTAAGTTATAGGGGACTGATGACCTTAGAAGTTAAGTCCCATAGTGTTCAGAGCCATTTGAACCATTTTTTGATACTTCCTAATATCGTGTCGGACCTCGTTTTGAACGGCGTAGTGCAGCAACATCACGTGGCATTGACCCAACACATCGTTGCAAGTCTACTGAAAAATATTGAGCCATGCTGCCTCTATAACTGTCGACAACAGCGAAAGGTCTGCTGGTGCAGTACTTTGTACACGAACTGACCTCTTTATTATGTCCCATAAATGTTCGATGGATGGCCAAATCATTCACTCGAATTGTCCAGAATATTCTCCAAACCAGTCACGAAGAGTTGTTGCCTAGTGACATGGCGCATTGTCATTCATAAACTTCCGTCGTTGTCTAGAAACATGTAGCCCGTGAATAGCTCCAATTCGTTTCCCGCGCATAATAAGTATTCTAGCTTAAGGGACTTTAGTGCACCAAATGTAAACTCAAAGTTAAGGAGCAAAGAAAATTCTTATACTAGTGCTTGTCATTAAATACAATGACCACCAGTATAAAAAGCGCGAGCAGACTGCGCTTTATCAGTAATTATAAAATCAGTTTTGTGCTGACATTTCGTGTGCGAAAATTATAAATACACTTACTATTACTTTTTACCGAAATACGTAAGACATAATTCTTTTCCAGACACTAATTTTGATGGGCAAACCGCTTATCATGCTTATCATGCATGGGGTGCCAGAAACTAAATGTTTCAATTACACTAAGGTCTTGCATGCTCAGGACACATGCATAAATTCTTGAAACACGTACCCAGACAAGGGTGGTAAACGTCACAATAAAACACCATTGTAGCAATCACCACAGAGAGGGAGAATGAACAACCCACAACTTGCTATAGACTCAAGCAAAACAAACGGAAAAAGAGCAGTACCATACTACAAGGCTTCTCGTCAGCTCAGACAACACTGACCTTTTTCCGCGCTCGTACATACTACTCATGATCCACCACGCAGAGTTCGTAATTAGTTCGTGACGCCTACTGTCTGAACGTTTCCACAAAATTCTAGTCCTGCTCATTGCACATGCGATAGCACCTCTCTTCACTACAAGATTCTTTCTCTTAGTCAATAATGAACACTCGGCAAAGTAGCGAAGCAAAGAACTCATTGCCGCGCCGAGTGGCAGCGTGGTTTGAGGCACCATTTCACGGACTGCGAGGCTCCTCCCACCGGAGGTTCGAGTCCTCCCTAGGACATGGCTGTTTGTGTTGTTCTTATCATAAGTTAGTTTAAGTAGTGTGTAAGTCCAGGGCCCGATGACGTCAGCAGTTCGTCCTTTACAAATCCATACACATTTGAACATGTTTGAACTCGCAGCAGCAGCAACGATGCAGCAAAATCGAACTACACGCCACTCACAATTCTGGCTACAAGATCGTGACTGTACAAGACTACTACCAACTACGGCAGCGTCGTTAACTAAAACAATTAACAGCAATCTAACGTATGGCACAAACCAGTCAAACTCAGCATAAAGGAACAGTGTCACTTCAGTAACCGACTATCAACGTTTTAGGTCAACGAACCCGCACTCTACCGTAATTATATGCTTTCAAACTGATGACTCCGACGAGTCATGCAGAACCGACAGTTGCAATAGCTGCAAATCAACGATGTGGTCACGGACACTAACCCCGAACTATACCCTATTAGGCCTGAGCCGCACAATGCTACTTCTGCTATAAAAACAGAAGATCTAAGAGGCACTTAGAGGCGACTCACTGCTCCTCGGCTTCCACCGTGCACGGCATGTCCGCCAGAGAGGACGCTCACGCTAGAGCGTAGCGGCTAGCTGAGGATCAGCGTCCTGGCGCCAATTAGCAGACACGCGAATTTCAGTCACAGAAACGATGGACGTCCGGCACAGTAGTATTAGTAGTAACACCAGTGATCAGACAAAGCATTGGAAGCCTAAAATCCTCCAATTTGTACCAGTTCAGAAATATGAAATCCAGCTATGAAGTGATTTACAAACCGTAGAGATACGTATGGTGCACACATTTCAGTTCGGTTGATTTTAACTAGGATAGCAGGTTATTAGTGTCGCTAGGTAGAAGAGTATTGCAGAGGAGGCATGTTTTGTAACAGGTGTCTAACCCCACTGTGGGTAGTTTGCATTCGTCCCTGAAAAGGAATTGTGGATAGCACTCGAGATGCACTTACTTTTGCGTCATCATGTTATGAAACATGGTTGTCAGAAGTAAGCAGTACCAACTGTGTCATTAACTCATTACTTCGTGGTTTAATAAAACACTTGCAAAAACTGTGTATCATTTATCTTTCGATATTTTAAAGATGAAAATGTTCAAAGAAAATTCTTTGTCATTCTAAAGTTTAATTGGGTGCAAATGTTGATGCTGGTGCGAGGATGGTTGGGCGGGGGGCGAGAGATAGAGAGAGAGAGAGAGAGAGAGAGAGAGAGAGAGAGAGAGAGTGAGGGGGGGGGGGGGTACTTGCAAACATCTGACTGCACTTAGGTGTAATGGTCTCAGAATGGTTGCGAGCCACTGCTATACATGAACGTTCGATATACCTGTCGGGCCTGGTGGTCTAGTGGTCGGAGATTTTCTCCGCTCGAGGACCGGAAAAAAAAGTAAAGCGCGTTTAAAACAGAGAAGTCGCGTTATCGAATTTCGGTCGGCCAACGTATTTTCTAGTAAGCGTTTTAACCTAGCCTTCACCTGCCAACGATGTGAAGAATCGCCAGAATCAACACTTGGATCGGATTCCACAGTAAGCTGTAGGCCCCCTTAATCCGGCTGGATAACTGGGGTAGGTGAGGACATGCAAGTCGCCGAAGTGGTGTACAACACAAACACTTGCACCAGGCCACTAAGTCACACGAAATTATTATTATCGGTATTGCTTTATAAAGACACCTTGTTGTTTAAATTTGTTACAAAAAATCTCTAAAAGTTCTCGACGGATTTACTTCAAATTTTTGAACGTTACTCCAATAATCGTTCGGAGGTATAAAGGCTATATATTTTTAAAATATATATGGTATATAAATACATACGTACCATATATGTATTTCATGGCGGCACGATCTTCCAGTTTATGAATCAAACAAGCACAACACAACTACTTAATTGAAAAAAAAAAAACGTCTGGACAAAACTATTCCTCAGATTAAACTGACACTTCATTTAGGTTAACGTACAAACACAACAAAAACAAAGTCACATTGGAATTAACGCTTTGTATGTGACACGCTCAGATCTTTCGAACTTGCCCTCAAAATTCCAGTTACTGTCATGTTGTATGTGGTGTAGAGTTCGTCAACTGCGAACAGGCAAATCTTTGCTCTTTGTCACGTTGAGAGACATAAATAGGGAATTTCCTGGGCGCAGACGGCCGCCACTTGCACAGGTGTGCGGCAGGAGAGGCTGACAGCCGGAAATTTACGGCGCAGGCTACGAATGCATGTTCCAGACTCCCAGGGGCACCGCGCGTCACCGCCACCTGTCCCATCGCATTTCGCGTTGTGTGTGTCACACATAATGCTTACACAACAAACATACGTTTACTTTTTCATCTAGGATACCGATGCACAACTGTCTAGGCGCTCTGTACTGAAACGATTACATGTTCTGCAGGGGTAATAACACGTTTACTGAGGTGGCAGAGAAATGGAGTCGCTCACTTATCTCCCACAAGACAAATTTTTGGGTACAATTATTTACATTTTATAAATGATATTACTGGTCTGCTGCATTGTATGAAGATAAGTACAAAAAAATGCAACAGATGCTGACATAAGAAAACGCCACGCAGAGTTTTCAAGGTCTATGTGAAATAATTGTAGAATTTTAAATGCTTCCTACTAGAGATGAGCAAACTGAAACAAGTAACTGTTTCGAAACAAATGAAACAGTACAATGTCATGTTTCGATACGCTGTTTCGAAACAGTGAAATAGTTTGTGTTTTGTAATCTAATAAACCTAGACATTTTATCATCTTGAATGTGTACTGTATAGGTATGTCCATATAAACACAAATGAGGTGCGAGAGCGCTAATCATATCGCAGAAAGTATGAAACTATCACTTAAGCGTCTTGGCAGTTTCGTATTTCATGCAGCAAATGCGCTGCTTTCGTGTCGTGTGACTTTCATACTTTTCAATTGGCTGAGGACAGCCATAGCTGAAGACAGAAGAACCACCACGAACGGAACTGGAGGTGGGAGCGAACTGCAGAAACAACGGATATGGTACTGGGATTCCCACATTCCGTTAGTATGGGAATATACCCATCCTGCTAATTCCCATGCACACAAAGGGAATCATTGTGGATAATAGGCACAGTGACTATAGACTCACAAATAATGCCAAATAATTCGAATAAATAACAAAGTATAACAGAAAAAATTTTGTCTTTCAAGGTGTCTCGAACCGTTACTGTAAATTCACCATGTTTCCCAGCCCTTCCCGTTCACCATTACACTATCAGTGATATGTCAAACAGATTGCTTGCAATTATACCTACATTAAATTTATATATATGTATAATAACTGTCACTCTACGCCTTTTTTTATTCAAAATGTTCTAGGTTTACTTGCGTTTCTTAACGTGATTACTGTACTTGAACAGAGAAACGTATGTTATAAAAAAAGTGTAATTTAACTGAATGATTTTCACATATTTATTATTTTGAATGTTAATAGTATGCGTTGTTTTATTGTTTGGTTAATGTTTATAAAGCAAATGTTACGCCATTTCGGAATAGGACAGTCATCTAGAAACGAAGCTTTATTTTCGGATATCTTAAGCTTCATGCTATTGCTTGTCAAAACGATTTCGACACTCTTGAAAGTGTTTCACGAAGTGGTATGTTGTGTTTCAGTACTTGTGCCGAGCCCGAATCTCGTCCGACACAGAGCGGAATGAAACATCACTGTTTCGATACAATCAGTCCGTTCCAAGCACAGGTGGACTGAAACAGCCTTATTTTGAAACAACAATACAATTTCTGTGTCTGGCTCGAGATCGAATCTGGTCCGGACATCCGAGACAGGGGCGGAATGAAACACCACTGTTTCGAAACAGTGAAGCACAGCCGTTCCGAAACACTGAAACAGTTCCACGTATCGATACACTGTATCGAAACATAGAAACAGTGGCCAAGTCTACTTCCTACTTTACGACTTTATGAGTAAATACACGCATTAAAATTTAGGATTACATACTGCTACACAGTATGTAGTTGGCCGTATCTACAGCAGAGTTTTATTTGCAAATTTAATTTTGCTTTTCATATTATGTGTAATACGTAATACTGGAGTTCTTCGGGACATGGTTGAATATTTCGTTGAACACTTGTTTACAAACCCCAGAACTGTACATCGAATCGTTATTATATACTCATTTGCCTCCTCATGTACCTAGACATCAAGCTACAACATTACGTAATTTCAAACATTTTCTTTCAAATTTCCTTCGGATTGAACTTGTTTAAACAGCTGTGCCAAAATTAATCTCTCTTCTGAAATCGGTTAGGTAACTTGAACTAGCATGTCGTCTGAGTATATTCCTGGCCATCTGAGTGACAGCAGATCGTAGAATGGCAGATAAACAAGATCGTAAAGTAGAGGGATTCTTCACATGCCACCTTATCAGTGTGTATTGTGAATACCAAAACACACACACTTGCGTAGCCTCCCAATACCGACATTATTCTCGTGGGTATATCCTTAGGTATTGGTAAAACGTGGGCCACATAGTATGTGTGTATTTGCAAATCCTGTCCTCTGAATCTCATCCAGATTTCTCATGATGTGTGCTTGAACCGCAGCACGTATTTTCGTGAAGATTTTCTGACAGCTGGAAGCGAAGGCGTGCTTTGTTACACTTACATGCCTAACGTGGGAGACCACTTTCATTTCTCAGGTGTTTTGGGTGGAAGCCCTCGTCTCAGGCTTATTATACCTGATTTCGTCTTGTTCAGTTTTGCACCTGATGCTAGTTCGTATCTACGTGTAATTTATAGTCCGATCAGTAAGTGATTTCGTTCGTTATAACAAAATCTAAAATGATCAGCGTATGCCTTGCAGACAATGTTCTGGCTGTGTGTGTGTTTGTGTGTATGTGTGTGTGTGTGTGTGTGTGTGTGTGTGTGTGTGTGTAGTTCTCGGAACTTTTGCTGCAGAGTGGAAAGCAGAGGTTCAGTAGCGAAGGCAAATAAGGCCATTGACATTGGGCAGCAGTTCCTCAGCAAACTACTGAACTCAAAACTCCTAGATAACTGACCGTTGATCATAATTCTTCATGACGTTTTCTTTCATATTCTACGCATGATATTGATAAACCGTAGTGGCATTGCGCTCATTGTCTCTAAAAGATACTAATGGATGACCATGTCACAAGCGTTTTCGAAGTATGGTGACATTATTGCACATCTAAGTGGAAGAACGTCTGCTGCAGCTACTACTTATCCTTAATCACACACGGCGTGGAGGATTGATCCGGCCTTCCCTGTACTAGTGTGAGTCTCCGGTGATATCACGTATTATCCTTTTGAGCCTTTATGCAATGATGCAGGCCATGATTAAGCAGTGTGATGGGTCGTAGCTTTCGGAGAGACACACTTTGTGGGCTCTTCGACACGAGCACAATTGTTCTTTCCAAGAAATCTTTTGGGATCTGGAAGGCAGGAGTCTTAAGTTAGTTATGTACTTGTAATAGTTAAGATGTCAGTTGTGCCCAAAAGGCCTGGTAAAACTCTGCATGTATGCTATTTGGCCTAAACGATTGTTTTTCGGAATACGTGCTATTGCAGCATGTGTATCATCTTCATATATGTGTTCAGTGAGACTGTGAGATGCTGTGATACCAGGTTTCCCTTGAAGATTTCGTAACAGTTCTGCCCGTGCATTATTATCAGCAGCGCTGCTGGACATGAGTTGTGCAAAATGTCTGTATATTTCCTTTTGGCTGGTCAAAACGGTTCCATCATCCATTTTAACTTCTGTAAATACTTTCCATTGGCCGATATTCTTGTGTCCTGCCTTCTCGACTGTACTGTATGTCCATCTAACTTTTTGCACTTCAGAGCTTACAGAACCTACATTTTTGATTTTCTGTTGTTGATCTAAATATAGTCCCCGATCGCTAATGCGTCTAGTTTCTGGAGATCGTGCAGACACTGGTAATAATATTCAATTGTTATCTTATGCCAAAACTTTTTTCGTGCGAATAATCCATTAACATTTCTATTAATTTCGATTTGGCATATTTAAGCCACCATATAAAAGCAGAGTTATAACAAGTAAACTTTCTCTCATAGTCCTCCTATGTGCAGCTGAAACGCTCGTGACGTGCGGCACTTTCTAGATGCGCGTCATTTAATTTCCAATATCTCCTTGCTCGGTAGGTTTTTGGTCTTTTCATATTTAAGGTGGTTCTGTAAGTGATATGGTCGGAAACCCTTGTAGGCCACACTTCGGTCTGCACTAGCCTGTTCTTCAAGTTTATGAAGACGTAGATACTTCATGGGTTGCTCATTGAAGTGTCTGTAATGAAAGCAAAGCCAGGCGCATCGCCGTTTTGAAGCTACCACGTGCCAGATAGTCTAAACGCTTTATGTGTGTATGCTAGTTCTATGGACGTGTTAAAACTGGGTTCAAATGCCTCTGAGCACCATGGGACTTAGCATCTGTGGTCATCAGTCCCCTAGAACTTAGAACTACTTAAACCTAACTAACCTAAGGACATCACACACATCCATGCCCGAGGCAGGATTCGAACCTGCGACCGTAGCAGTCGCGCGGTTCCGGACTGAGCGCCTAGAACCGCTAGACCACCGCGGCCGGCATTAAAACTGGGTCTTGATATTTGGGACTTAGAATATATTTAAAGTCTCTCGCAATTATGATATTGTCAAGGTGCACACCGAAAAGGGCACAATTTCATGTTTGAAAAGCTCTGCTCTATTGCGTAGATTTCTACTTCCTGACAGCGCGTATGTACTGATCATCCTCGTGTTACAGAAAGCGCGGGCAAGATTTGTACCATGAGGGAGAGTTTCAACGTCGTTAATGGGAAGTCATTCTTTCGATAGTGTCGCTGTTGCTAGTTCACTTCATTGTCCAAAATTAAAAATAACATTACACTCATTTATGTCATTTTATTCAATATCTTTTACCTCTTGAAGCAAGGAAAAGTCGATATCGGCGGCATATACAAAATTTCTATGGCTATTCAACTTCAGTGAACTCCGAATATTGTTTGTATTCAAGGTTGCAGTTCGGTAGGGTTGAAAGTGTTCATAATTTTTTGAGAAATATTGATTTAAGAGTTCCCATTATACTCCTGTTGTGACACTTTTAGTATGTATTTGACACATACCCAAATCCCATTGTATGATTCGTTAAAGTCGTATTTTCACTGCGTAACAGATCCTTCATCAGTGGGTGCCGGTATTTCGTTTATTTCTTCGTCCTTGGTTGGTTCGTCTCTCCAGTTCCCTTTACTTGAAAGATTGTTTGCAGTTTTCCAAAGTCTCGAGTGGTTTCTTCCTTGTCGTGGTTATTGGCTGCGCTTGCAGTCTGGCGTAATTTAGTAGGGGTGGAGGCATTTTTGACTGCTGGTAATGGTGGATTTTGGACACAGCTTCCCAATGTTTCTCGACTGATTTTATTAGCTACTTGGTTATCTTTCGCACGCATTAGCAGGGCAATTTTCTCGGAGCCTTGATGTACAAGCTTCCGCTTTCTTACTCTCGAGGAGAACGGCTTGTTGCAGCCCTTGAAGTGTCCGCTGCAGTTCCCTTGTCCTGATCAGAAATGTTATTGTCAGCAGATGCTTCCCTGGAAGCTTTTGAGTTATCTGGGATGTTGGTGATTGTACCTTTCGACGCTGGTTCTATCAATTGCGTCTGGCGAAGGACGCCCCCGCTTTGTCGGTTGTCTTCATTGGAGACCCACTTGCACTAACGTTGAAATTCGTGAGTGTTGTCTAAATGGGGTGGATGGGTCCTGTCCAGTGACAACCGCTACGTTACAGTTTTCTGGGACGTTAGCAATTTGAGCTTTTATCACAGGTCTTATCGGTTGCGGTCTGTTGAAGGACATTTCCGCAATATACATTGAAATGTCTCTTTAACTAGCGCTGTCATTCGGGATCGTTGCTGTAATTGGGGTGGGTGGTTTCTGTTCACTGGCAGCCTTCGCGTAAGATAGCGGTATACTGGTCCATAGGCGCCAAAATTTGTCCCGGACCGGAAATCGAATCCGTATGCTCCGCATCTTTAGAACAGTTGCCTTAACCGCCTCGGTCATCTGGACACGATTTTCCTCATACCCAAATTCCCAGCTTCAAGCAGTTAAGTCAACAGTTCTGGAGAAGCAGAGCGTCAGGGTTCGAGTCCCGGTCCGGCACAAATTTCCAAGTCTGGCCGTTGCATTGCCACAACGCCCTGTGCGGCTGGAAGTCATTATTTTCTTCCTATCTCTTTCCCATCCCGTTTCATTTCTATTCTTTTCACCCAAATTATTCCCCCTTCCCCCTAGCTGAGTGGTCTGCCATGAAGTAGGCCCGAGTTCCATTAACGTCCAGGTTGGAGATTTTTTCCCGCTCGTGGACTGTGAGTTGTGCCGTCCTCTTTATCATTTCATCATCATCGACAAGCAAGTCGCCCGATGTGGAGTCAGCTGAAAAGACCTACCACTCGGCCGTCGGAGATCCACAGGTGGGGATTCCCAGCCATCAAGGCATAAGATCATTTAATTTCACCCCAGTTATACATGTATATGTCCCAGCTGCTTTGTAACTATCGGTGTCTGTTGTGTTGTACATGTCCATCGGAAAAGATACCAGTCATATCTCTGACTTTAATTGAATTCATATACAGGGTAATTCAACTAAGCTGTTCACATTTCCTGAACCTTTTAAGATACTGTAGTTCTGTTTGCACTCAAATGGAAAAAGTCTTCACTGAAATACGTGTACTCTCTTTTCATGGCTATGTTAATAATATACATGTCGGTGTCAAATTCGCTTCTTCAAATGGCACTATAGTAATTTATGCTGCTAGTATCGTAGTTTCAATAGAGATGGACTCAATGGCGTTTCAGTTTTTATAATTCGCTTAGAAGTTCCAGAGAAACTGCAATATTTATAGCTTAGGATTTATTTGTTTTTGACATGAAACCAACTGCTGCATTATTTGTTACACGTACCTGCCTGTCACGTCAAGCTGTTCGAGGGGGCGGGGAATCCAGCTTCAAGCAGCTAAGAGTTTAGTTACATTACCGGAATAGTGGACAGAAGTTTATTTGGAAATTGATACTAATAACACCTGGCTACATGCTGCTGCACAGTCACATTAAGTGGAAGGTAAAATACGTAGCATCTGAGAATTATCCACCAATTAAGTACGGCATTTCTTTCAGAGCCTTGAAAGAAAGGCACACATCGAAAACTGGGCGAATCTGAAAAACAGTGTATTAAGGCATGAAAATTGTTAAATAACAACTTCGCGTCATCAGTTTAATGTCAAGATACACACCTACTTTGCAAAATTACATCACTAAAAGCACCTAAACGAAACCATAAAAAGCCGGCCGCGGTGGCCGTGCGGTTCTAGGCGCTCCAGTCCGGAGCCGCGCTGCTGCTACGGTCGCAGGTTCGAATCCTGCCTCGGGCATGGGTGTGTGTGATGTCCTTAGGTTAGTTAGGTTTAAGTAGTTCTAAGTTCTAGGGGACTGATGACCACAGCAGTTGAGTCCCATAGTGCTCAGAGCCATTTGAACCATTTGAAATCATAAAAGAACGTGGTCATAAACATTCCCTTAACATTTCCTTTATGTCATCAAATGTTCGAACTGCCCACGTCTAGTGCAATAAACGTGGGGAAGACCAACAAATACATAAAGGACTCAGGACATTTCATTGAGAAGCTGAAGAAACTGAAACTTGCACCAAACGACATCCCTGTCAGCTATGATGTTGTTTCGTTGTTTACGAAAGTGCCACTCAGTGATGCTCTGGAGCACATCGGTTCCATTTTCCCGCAAGACATCAAAAAGATTTTCCATGCATGTCTCACCACGAGCTATTTCACGTGGAATGACGATTTCTACGAACAGGCGGAAGGCGTTGCCATGGGTAGTCCTCTTAGCCCAGTGGTGGCCAACTTCTTCATGGAG
Source organism: Schistocerca piceifrons (assembly GCF_021461385.2). Lineage (NCBI taxonomy): Eukaryota > Metazoa > Arthropoda > Insecta > Orthoptera > Acrididae > Schistocerca > Schistocerca piceifrons. The sequence goes on along the minus strand of NC_060149.1, from coordinate 415,007,163 downwards.
CAATTCGAAGCACAGGCACTGGACTTGGCGACTTGCAAACCTAAGATGTGGTACAGGTACGTCGATGACACTTTCGTGGTGAGGAGCCATGGTGAAGAACAGCTCGGTGACTTCCTAAGACACTTGAGCAGCCTCCATGGCAACATAACATTTACCATGGAAGTAGAAAAGGACAAGAAACTGCCATTTCTAGATGTGCTGGTCACAAGGGACGACGAAAAGTTGGGACACAGCGTGTATCGAAAACCGACACACACGATCCGATACCTGCACAAACTATCAAACCACCATCCGAGCCAGAAAAGAGGCGAAGGAGAAAAGGGACCCACTTGCAATGTCGGGAATATACCGTATATCATGCACATGCTGAAAAGTTTATGTCGAAATGACTGGACGATCAATTAATACCAGGATCAAAGAGCATAAGCGACATTGCAGGTTGGGGCAGGTGGAGAAATCAGCCGTGGCAGAGCACGCACTGAGTGAGACCGACCACGTAATAATATTCGCCGATACGGAAGTTCTATCTGAAGAGAAGCACTATCACACGCGCTTGTTCAGAGAAGCTGTAGAAATACAAAAATACGCGAACAGTTTCAACAAGAAAGAGGAAAGCCTTAAGGTAAACGGATCCTGGCTTCCCGTACTGCAGCGAACTATGGTCGCATGTAGCAAGAGGAGAACCGCACCGGAAATGACCGCGGAGAAGCCCTCGGACGTGGCGCGCCAGGTACATATAGTCTGCGGCCGCGAGCTCGGCTCCAGTTCACCATCGGCAATGGAGGGTGAAGCTTTGACAATGCCAGCCACTCGTGCTGGCGAAACGTCAGTAAAATCATTAGATGATCATATGGTTTTAATTTTATCCTGTGAATTAGCTATTCTATTTGCGCACCACATACTCTTTGCCTTCCTAATAACATTTTTAAGCACTTTACAATACTGCTTGTAATGGGTAACTGTAGTTTGACTGCGACTATTTCTAACATTTTGATATAATTCCAGCTTTGTTCTAAATGATATCCTTATCCCACTAGTCAGCCACCCAGGCTACCTTCTACTGCTAGTACCCCGTTTAGAACATTCTGATGGAAAGCAAGTCTCAAAGAGCATGAGAAATATGTTAAGGAAAGCATTATATTTGTCATCTATGTTATCGGCACTATAAACATCCTGTCACTCTTGTTCCTTGAGGAGGTTTAAAAAACTCTCTATTGCTGTTGGGTTAACTTTCCTACATAGTTTGTAATTATATGACTGTTTTGGCAAATGCTTTTCTGGGTTCGAAGATTTAAGGAACATTTGCTCTACTAAACCAGGTGTCTGCTCACACTCCAAGCCTCCAACGTGTAATATGGCCTTCTTTAAGCGTGTGGGTAGCTTTCCCAGCACATGTGGCTGATCTCGACTGACCCCCTACGTCGTATCTTATTCACTAGCACTGTGACAGTTGATGAAAGAGATAATAGTATATCCTTCTTATTCTTTTTCTTCGCCATCTTATTCTTCTCGCCTTCTACCTCTGTTGTTTAATACCGTCTGTTATGTGTCTTTAACATTCAAGAGAGACACTATTCACACTCCATCTGTCCCAGATTTAAGAGCCGCAGTTTGCAATGAATGTCTTCCTGTGTCTCTATGACTTGCGTCATACTAAACCGACTTGGGGGTCGTAATCCTGTTGTACACACTGGGCAGATACCTGTGGTGATGGGTTGTTCGTCTTCTTAACTCTTCTATTTCAGATTCATAGCAATGAACTCATTATTGGCCTCCTCCATCAGGGATACGTGCTTCCGGCTTTCATAGTTATTCCGTTCACAAACTCATATCGTTCCATTTAATCGTGCATTGACACTTCCTTTGACTACCTCAGTTTTTCCCTCCGCATATGACTCGCATCGTTGGATTCTTTCATTCAACTCTTTCACCTTAGATACAACTTCTGTAGCTACTGCCTTCATAATGCTATCCAATTCCGCTAACCTTGTGTTGATTGCTTTCCAACTTCGCTAAACTCTGTCATTCAGCCTACAAAAGAAATTCCCCATCAGATTTAGTGGTAAAATGGGCCAGTGGACAGCCCATCAAAAACTGAACACAGATCTGTTATAAACGCGAGAAGAAGGTGTACTGAACTGTGAAGAAAGAACCAAAATAGAAACAGTGAACGGTCCAAGCTCAAGATGTGCAACATCGAGCGACTGCTACGAACCGCCGTGTGGTGGCTGTGTGCTCACGGTTTTAGACTACAAAGCGGGAGATCTGTGTTCAAATCTCCCTCGCGCCCCATTTTTTTCTCAAATTTATGAACTATCCCTCAGGTCGTTGACTGTCTGCTCTCGTTCTGTAGTCTTGGGAATTGTCATACTGTGCATTGGTTATAGAATATGAGTCACGTCGAAAGAATATATTGCTGGCGCAAGTAAATGTGATGAATTATGAGAGCAGGTGAGATGGCTCATAGACCCCATCACAGAAATGAAGACCACAAATAAGCGGGTTTGAACTATGTTACAACGAAGGAATTCAAGAGTCAGAACTTCCAAAACGGAACGCAAGAGGCTGGTGATACTTGTGTAGAACAAATAGGAGGTACGTACGTCTGGAGATCCCTGAGTGACACGTCGGTGTTGCAAACGGACGTTACATCACGACACAGACATAAATTTGTATACAGCGAACAAACACTTTTATCACCGGACAGTTCATGATTTTGTGAGGAAATAGAAAGTGGGGTGCGAGGGAGATTTGATCCCGGATCTGCCGTTCGCACTCAAACACCGTGACCACATGACCACAACCATGGTAATTCAGAGTCGCTCGATGTTGCACTTGTTAATCTTGAACCGTTCACTTTCTATTTCGCTTCTTTATTCCACATTTCAGTTCACCTTCTTCCTATTTTCATGCTTGATCTGTGTTCAGTTTTTGACGGGCTATCTAGTAGACCATCTTACCACTACATCTGCGGTGGGGGGGGGGGGGCGATGGGGAGTTCCCCATGTTAGGTTCACATTTCATAGTTGTTGCCTTGATAATGCTATCCAATTCCGTTAACTTTGCGTTAATCGTTTGCTCATTTCACTGGATTTTATCATTCAGCTGAGATACACCTTTCACAGTCATACCCGTGGTGATGGGTTGTTCGTCTTCTTAACTCTTGACACCACTATCGAATTCCGCTAATCATTTGTTGACTGTCTCGATTTTCCCGTTGATGTATAATCGCATGCTTGGCTTGTGGGATGAGCACATAGCAGATTTAATCACAGCCTACAATATACTGACACAGTTACGTTTTGGTACACTGCCTTTTATGTAGAATCTCATAGAAGTTTTGTATGTACCGCCCTTCAATCAATTTATTCTTTTTATCGATAACCAGGAAGCGATACTACGAATTCCTACACGAGCTTGGTAGGTATGCTTTAAATTCAGAATGTCGTGTTTGAAAGCGATAATAAGGTTTGCATTATCCCGGACCAACTGCTTTGGGATCCTTAAGTATGTCTTGCTCAAATATAATTTAACAAATTGCGTATGTCGCCCAAAGCAAAAAAAAAAAAAAAAAAAAAAAAGCCACAGCCCCAGGCTAAGCCATATCTCCGCAATATCCTTTCTTCCAGCCAGGAATGCTAGTTCTGCAAGGTTTGCAGGAGAGCTTCTGTGAAGTTTGGATAGTAGGAGGCGAGGTACTGGCCGAAGTCAAGCTGTGAGGACGGAGAGTGAGTTGTGCTTGGGTAGCTCAGATAGTAGAGCACTTGTCCGCGAAAAGCAAAGGTCCCGAGTTCGAGTCTCGGTACGGCACACAGTTTCAATCTGCCAGAAAGTTTCAATCTGGAAATGTTTCGTTCTGGAACTTACGAATACGCAGTTCCCTACGTGGTGGTGCACCGTCTTGCTAGAAAATGGTGGTCGGTTGAAAGTCATGTACTTTTGTTGCCACGTATGCCGTCAAAATATCGACGTAAACATATTCAGTTACTGATGTCTCGCTGAAGCGAACTGGATCAGTGTTGTACTTATACATGATCCCACATCTTTAGTCTATCTCACTGAAATTCCCTAGTCACGTGGGGATTTTGTGACCCTCAGGTACTCACAATCAGAGTGTTCAGTTTCCTTGAAAAGAGAAAGGTTACCCCATCACTTAAACGAACTCGGGCGAGGATGTTTCATCCACAGACACTCGATCCAGCATTTTAACAGCAAACTCATTTCGTTTGGGTTTATAATTTGGATTCATTTCCTGTAACAGTTGCTCGTTACAGAGTGAAACCGCAAAGTTTAATTTACAATCTTGTACACTTTTGAACGTGGTAATTAACTGTATGGGAGCAATACTGATAGACACACGGAGAGAACGATCAAAGGCTTTTCTTACATCGGCGATGTATTCCTTAGCTACAGAATAAATTTTCACACTGTAGCGGAGTGTACGCTGATATGAAGCTTCCCGTCGGATTAAAACTTTGTGCCAGACCGAGACTTAAACTCGGGACCTTTGACTTTCACAGGCAAGTGATCTACCAACTTTTTTTTCGTTATTGTTCGTTGCATTTGGTCCTAGTGGACGTCACATGACACCCGTTGAAGTTCATCGTTGATCCCTTCCCTCACTTTTTTAAATTTTTTTTAATTACAGAGAGCAGTCAGTTCTCTGACCGAACACGCTGAGCTACCGTACCGACACCAACTGCTTTAAGAACACGTTGAAGTTTACCTTCGACTGAAACTTTGCTAAACTGAGTTCTTTGGAATTTAAATCATGGATAGATGAACTGGTGAAAATAGTACCTAACGATATTATAGGCATCCATTTCTCTTTGGTGAATCCTGCTCTTTTATTTCGAACTGAAATACTCAGAAGTATGTCATAAGGTAGTAGGATCTTGTGGTGGTACGATAAAGTTTAAATATTGTGACGGTAATGTTGCTGATGTGGAGGTTTCCCAAGCTGGGCTAAGTATACGAACCATTAGAATTTTTGAGCTTCCTCTCCAAGTGCCAGCAGACTAGATTTACTTAAGGATAACACCCTATGGAAAAGTTATTAGTAATATTACTGAGAAGTGTTCTGGCGTCCATAAATATCCGGTATTAAATGGACTCAGGCAGTTGAAAGTAGATCTACGGAAGCATATACCCTCCAACGTCAATGTATGTGGCTACCGCGGGATCGTGATCTATGACGGGCAGCCAGGAACGTGCGCTGCATGTAACTCGCTCAGGCACGTCCGTGCTCAGTGCATACAGAATCATGTGGCGCAAATTCCACCTGGAGCGTCTCTTGCCACCCCCTCCTTCCTCTGCGATGTCGACGTGCCGTTCTCCTCGGTGGCAGTGGCAGCCGAACACACGCCATCAACTTCGATCCCAGGAAAAGCGCCAAACTCAGACGCCGACAACACGCCAACTCCAACGGAAACAGACATCACTACAGAAGTGGTTAGCCCAGAGCTTCAGGAAATAGAAATGACTCCTGCTGTCACATCGGAGGAGATTCTGGATGAGGGTGCAAACCCTGAAACGCCATCTAGCTGTGGGGGTACCCCGTACAAGTTTCAAACCTCAACTTGACACCAATATTGTACCCACTTCCCCAAGAAACAAGAGGAATCGCAGGATCGCACATGAAGGTGCTGAAAAACTGACGCCCATAATGCGCGAAAAAGTGAAGCACATTTGCAGCAAAATAAATGAAAAGAATCACGACATGCGTGACACGAGCCAAAATGTATCACAGAATATGCAGACCAAAACGAATCCGACCAACACCACTCCCTCCGAACGGGAATCTCCCTGGAAGGCAATCAACAAGAAGATTGGAGAACTGGACAAGAACCCTGATGACAGTGATGACAATCTGAAAGTACGACTGGAAGATGTGCAGCCGACTCGCTGAGCAGATGACATGGAGGACACCACGGAAGATGAAGATATGATCGAGATTTCTGGAAACACGAAAGAGACAGCACCAGTCCCCAAAGAACACAAGAATGCCAGACAGGACCACACTTCGTCAGATTCGTCAATGCAAAGAAAAGATGCAACAGTCTCTTTTTCAAAAGATGAATTTCATAAGGAATAAACAATACGTCTCAGATTTTTAGTTCAGTGATGATAATCATTGCAAAAGATCGACACGTACTTGATGGATTTTAGGGTGATGATTATATTTCGACAAGAGCTGTAAAAACTTACTTCCCAAGCATGACAAGAACCAGCTTCAGCTATAGTGAGTCGTGACCCTTAACATAAACGTGACCCGGAACCTCATAAAGTTAGAAAGCTTACTAGATGTTTTATACGCCGCAGACATTTACATCATTATGCTGCAAGAATTTACTGACAACGAAGTGAGACAAATAGGCGACTACAACACCACTTCCAACCCAGGCGGTAAACAAGAACTGCGAACAGCATTTCTCATGCGGGAGGGTATCCTTGTGGAACAAGTAGAAATGTTAACAAATAGTAGGGGGTCGACTGTAAAATCTATAATATCGGATTTTTAAATGTTTACTCACCGTCAGGGAGCAGTAATAGAAGCAGCAGAGGCGAATTTTTCAAGCATGAGATTGTTCCACTTTTTAGAGTACAGTATGACCATCTCAATTTGGCAGGTGGCTTTAACTGTATTATCAGCCACGCTGACCAAACCACGCATTTTAACAAATCTATGGAGCAGGAGCATGTAATTAGGGAACAGCACTTAATCGATGCATGGCTGCACAAACCTTGCACCGTGCCTCGCTTCACTCTTATAACAAAACACGCAGCTAGTCTTTCGAACAGGATTTATTTATCGCCTCATCACAAGAACCAAGCTAACCACGCAAAAGAGTTGATCACGAAGCTTGTAACTGTAACTGGACTTACTAAATTGGACGCATCGGTTGTTGCGAATTAGGAGAAGAGTAGGAAACGCAAAGCAAAACTTTTAACTTTGCAAGGCAAACAGCTGGAATATACTAAGGTGGTATCTGTTCTTTGGATTGGATTGGATTGTTTGGGGGAAGAGACCAAACAGCGAGGTCATCGGTCTCATCGGATTAGAGAAGGACGGGGAAGGAAGTCGGGCGTGCCCTTTCAAAGGAACCATCCCGGAATTTGCCTGGAGTGATTTAGGGAAATCACGGAAAACCTAAATCAGGATGCCCGGACGCGGGATTGAACCGTCGTCCTCCCGAATGCGAGTCCAGTGTGCTAACCACTGCGCCACCTCGCTCGGTGTTCTTTGGGACACGTCCGAAAGAACAGATGCCATCTGACCATGCAGCTCGTTAGAATTAAATTACAGTGAAATGAACACCCTTAGCTGCTTACAGGCGTTGACATACGTCAACGGGGACAGATGAAAATGCGTGCCCCGACAGGGACCCGAACCCCGGATCTCCTGCTTACATGGCAGACGCTCTATCCATCTGAGCCACCGAGGACACAGAGGATAGCGCGATTGCAGGGATTTATCTCTGGTACGCCTCCCGCGAAACCCACATTCTCAACGTATTGTCCTACACTACATTCGTAGTGCCCCCGCCCACTATACTCATTACTCGCGGCGCGTTGCCGATTCCCGTAAGAGTTCGGGCACTGTTTGTGCATTCGCACAGAAGAAGTAGATGGTCAAGTGGCCGGTGAGCCTTCACTATATTTATACTAAGGTGGTATCTGTTCTTTCGGACATGTCCGTTGCCGTATGTCAACGCCTGTAAGCAGCTAAGCGTGTTCATTTCATTGTAAACAACTGGAAGGTTGTAAAATTCGAGCCAGAGTTCCACCCACAGTACATGAAGAAGGAATCTCCGTGTATCACTTCTTCCGTGACGACAAGAGAGCAGTTTGAAAAATAACAACTAAAATAGAGTCAACTGATGGAAGAACTCTCATCAAACAAAACGAAATCAATGAAGTGCTTTTTCAATATGACGTAGAGTTACTGTCTGGGACAACCAAGACGAGCTAATAAACAACATATATGGAAGACTCAGTGCTCAGAAAACTAAAACGTTGATAACTCCAGTCACTGAAGACGAGCAAGGAAGTGGGATTCTTCAGAGCCCCAGGAACAAATCCCTTGGCCCAGAGGATATTCCCGTAGAATTTTATAATTATTCTTGCAGCTAATGAAATCTGACTTTCTAACTATATGTGAGAAATTAATGACTTTTAACTTTGACATCCTAAAGGAATTTTTAGAAGGAACGGTTGTTTTAAATTCTATATATCAGCGTAGTAAAGCAACGGATCGTCTGCGATCAATTAACTCTCCTCAACACTGGATGTAGGACTTTTACTCGCATTTTCGTTAACAGGATTAAAAATGTGATCACTGTAGTCACCGGCACGTACCAGTCATCGCAAAACGCAGAACGATTTTTCATATGGTCTGTGTTAATAGGGGCATTATATCAACAGCAGAAGGCTGAAAGGTAAATTGTGCTATAGTGTACTTAGACTTTGAGAAGACCTTTTATGAGGTTCATGATGTTTTCCTTCTCGACACGATGCAAGTAATGGGTTTATCACGACCATTCCTTCATACAACAAGAAGGATAATGAAAAATAACGTATCCAGAAGTACTATTAATCGTCAACTAACCAGAGAAACAGAAATTAAGAACTCGGTGAGGCAAGGTTGCTGGATATTAATGGGAATTTTTGCCGTTGCCATCGAACCTATGCTTGCAACTCTCACACAGAAACTGCGTGGGCTGGTTATAAACAGCTAGAAGGCAGTGTGCAAAGCGTATGAAGATCACATTGTGTGTTTGGTAGGAAATACAAGTGGTCTCGAGAGGGCAATGCAGATTATAAGTCACTGCGAACGTCTATCGGTCGCCACACTCAGCGCAAGGAAATCCATCATTATGAACATCGGACAAGGCATCAATCCACAACATGGACTGTTACCAGTCATAACGACTCTGATATGCTTAGGAATTAATTTCAGACACAGCATTCAACAAACCGCAGTTGCGACCTATCGGAAGCTCCTCAGAACCATTAGAGCTAGCGTGAAAGAACATAGTATAAGGAAACTAGACGAGATACAAAAAGTTAATCTCGCAAGTGTATACATGATATCAAACATCAATTACGTGGCGCAAATCATGCCGATACCTCGAGGAACAGCCTGAAGTATTCCGGCCACATGCTCAAAGTTAAGTCTGACTCGCTTACGCGCCCCACAGAAAATGGAGGACCAAACATCAGGAATGTGTGCAATAAGTCACAAGCCCTATATGTGTGAAATACGTACAAGATGTGGAAAAAATCCGCCACATAACTTAACAACCCACCTGCTTAATGAAATAGTTCCGGCCGACATTAACCCTCTTATATATGTGCAACACGCTTCCAACGGACTCTATTACCTAAAACACTTTCTCATCGAAGACAGTTATGTACAAATGCAAATTTCAGGAAAAGGCATCATGAAGGCGAAGGAAATATATGTAACGACGATGGAATGCGAGACCAGAAATATCACTGAACAAAAATACAAAGACTGAGACTGGAAAGCCGGCCGCGGTGGCCGTGCGGTTCTAGGCGCTGCAGTTCGGAACCGCGGGACTGCTACGGTCGCAGGTTAGAATCCTGCCTCGGGCATGGATGTGTGTGATGTCCTTAGGTTAGTTAGGTTTAAGTAGTTCTAAGTTATAGAGGACTGATGACCTAAGATGTTAAGTCCCATAGTGCTCAGAGCCATTTGAACCATTTTTGAGACTGGAAAGCCACATGGAAAAACATTCAAATTACAGATCTGTTGTCAGAGATCAAAGCGACATGGGACACAGTAGTAAACAGGAAGATACCGACGAACGCCAAACACCTCTCCATCCATCTCACGGATTCACTCATTTCGACGACATACATTGTAACAGATAATAAGAATACAGGTTTGTCTGTTCCAATGTAAAACAAATTTGGGATCTAGTCGGAGAGAAGTTGGCACTTATCAACAGAATTTCTCCTAACGTCTTCACTACGAGCAATTTTGTGGCCACAGAGACAGTTCCGCACCCAACGACGCCACGGAACGCTACCAGTTGAATCATAGGGCACACCCTGTATTACATCTTCAAAGAAGGAAACAAGAAAAAATAAGATTACTGGGAGTAGCTTACCACACAACATCACAACCTTATTAGGATTAAAAACTAAAAGAAAAATTTCCTAAATAGAACTATAAAGTAACACGTACTATGAAGCTCTGCAGCTGAGAAGAGAAAATTATGATTCGACAAAGAAGAACTCTATACATGATGAATAAAGGATCATTTCTTTTTCATATACATATTTCTTGCGCTGTCAGATATATTTTATTAAAGAAAAGACATTATAACTTTATTTTTTTAGTTTTTGCACAAAGAGATTTGATTTTAATTTTTAGTAAGAGAAAAGATTTTTCTTTCCAAAGAAGAAGACACCTGGTATATAAATGGACAGTTGTATGCCCTTTTGGAGGGAGAAAACTTTTAAGTTCCTTGTCTTTTCCATCTTCCTAATGTAAACAAAGAAGATATATTTTTGTTTGCCTTTTCTACAGCTATCGTATAAATTTTCTTAACGACAGTTAGAATTGTTTTCACACCCAAAATAAATAGTAGGTAGAGCACTTGCCCGTGAAAGGTAAACGTCCGAAGATCAAGTCTCGGTCCTGCACACAGTTTTAATCTGCCAGGAAATTTCATATTCCTCAGATGTTCTTGATCATCCACGTCTCCCTTTATCAAACATATCCCCGTCTCCATAAATTTGTTGTACCAAGCACTAATTAATGGATATGATGGTGGATCTCTTCGGCTTTTACTTCTGAAGTTTCAGCGAGTCTACAGGTCCGCTTTTGTTTCAATAAACCATGGTACACAGCGTGCCTTCTCTTGAGGGGTAGCTATTTTGCATAGAGTTCATTTCACAGTATCTTGTAAGTCAACAGTATCAACAGTATACGCGAAACACACAAATTCAGTGTGATTTAAGAGTTTGATAACTACTGAGTGCATATCTCAACAACTGCCTATCTTAATAAATTTTAGAAATATTGTAAAGAGATTTTATGGGCATCCTTTGTAGAAGTAGGTAGTTGCGCGTAAGGCTGCAGGGTCTTTCTTTGTGCACAGGTTTCATTTCTGCGAGGCAGCGATTCACTCGTCCACGAATACACTCGTCGTTGCGACTGGCTGAGGGCCTGCAGCGCATGAGCAAATCAGGCGTTGGGCACGTTCGAAACGTGAATCCGGCGGTTATTGATCAAGCCAAGTCGTAATTCCTGCTCCAGAAGCACTCTTGCGCGCTCGCCTTCAGAGCTGAATCGACAGAACAGAAATACCCATCTCAAAGGAAATCTCCCCCACAATACTGAGGCGGCCTCCGTCCGCTGCCAGAACCGGATGTCTCATTATGCGTGCAGCGGAGGGACTCGGGCCGCTTTAAGGCATTCACCAGCTCACATTCTATCTCTCGCTGCATTCTCATCGTTGTCTGTTACACAGACTACGGAATATCAACCACGTCTCATCATTCCAAACTTGTGTTTCTTCGTTTGATACCAATGTGGGCTTCAGAATCAGTCTGTCATTATTGGAAGTCAATTACTGATAAAATACGGGGCTTACAGTCACAGACAATTCGTTATACACGTCTGTACTGCTTACCTCCATCATTTTCACTTTTTCACAGGTACTCAAATCACTCCGGTTTAGATGATGTGGATCTTATGTGATTTGGCTATGAGCTACCGAAAAATGTTATTACGAATAGTACAACGAATAATTACTGCTCACGGAAACCAATGTTAAGTAATACTTCCTGGAAAAATTTCTAGCTGTTTCCTTATATGGTCCCGAATTTCTGGAGCTGCAGGAAATTTTTTCATCATCTAGAGCGAAATTTGTTCACTTGTGGAATCTCGCGTAAGCAGAATAATTTATGCGAGAAACAATGCGGATTGTTTCGGGCAAGAGCGGTTTCTAAACTGTAGCGCTAGTGGAAGCACTGCAGTTTGAACTATGGAGACATAAGACCACTCACTGGATTTAGAATCAAAACAACAGTGCGTTTCCGAGTGGCAACAAGTTATCTGTTTCTAGTGAGTTCTTTGTTGTACGAAATGCACTTTGTAGCGTTGTATTTCGCTTGCAATTGAGAAATATTACATATTTATTGCACCTTTAAATAAAACTTATATTTATTCACTATATTGTAGGCTGCGACAATGTCTAGTCCAAGTAATAACAATGAGAATATTAAACCACCACAGCGGTAAGTTCAGGTGGAGTTGTACGTACCTATTTCGTGTCGCACCGGACAAGACAGATAGCATAAAAACTTAAATTCTTATCTTATTTTTCTTTAACAGAAGATACGATATAAATGGGAAATAACGTGAATGAACTCCTAGAAAAAGGCAGACTTCTTGAAATGACGATAAGGGAAGTGAGTGAGAAATACTTAGTTCCAAGAAGTACGTTAGGGGACAGACTTAAAGATTTATGGCGAAAAAAGAGGTGGTCATGAAACCTGTTAGAGGAGGTAAGTATTTTTTCTGAGGAAGTTCAGTGTTGAACAGGAAGCTTTACGGCGTAACGTCAAGCGTCGGCACGCCAGTCGGGAACGATAGAGAAGAGATGGCTGTGAGAAGACGTCAGTCAATCGCACGCTGACTGACCCCTCTCCAGGATGACAACGCACCAGCAGCGGCCCCTATGTGAAGAGGATATAAGCGACGTGACCGACTGGTGGCGCCCCAGTTAATAGCAGTTTCAAGACTAGGCATTTGGATAGCAGCGTCACCTCTAGTTACTTGGCTTGTACACACTATGTAACACAGACTTATGATTGTTTATACTGAAGAGATTGCTTATCTTTTATGTCGCCCTTTGCATGCGGCACATATGTGTAATTGCAAAGTTAAGTATTCTCTCTTTCCATTTTGTAATAAAACTCATTAATACGATTTGTTTGAATGTCATCTACCGATCCGAGTAAGCACGTTTCCTAGACACTCCATATTTCACGACGAGCGGGGAGACGTAACAGAAACAATATTGCACGATCACTGAACTTTCGGAAAACAGTGGATTCAGTGCCACATTTGTGAGGTTTGGGCCCATGTGAAGTGTGCACATATATAGTTGAACAGAATTTACTGTAGGTGTGATATATGTTTCCCTAAAGGTAAAACCAACGTTTTGTTTTAGTCCGGTTCTTTTCAAAGGTTTAACATAGTAACATTGTTATGGACTCTTGCTTATTTCAATCAAATCTCTCCTGAAGTAGGAAATCACTACTAAACGGTGTAACTTGTACTTACTTCAGCTTAATGTTCATAACCAGTTAATGTCCATTTGAAACTTTTTCACAGCTTCATGTCAGACACTACCCAACAAAATTTAAACGACCAAAATGCAAAGGGAGGAAAAATAAGAGGGCGAGCTGAAAAGTAATGGCCACGAATTTTTTGTTCTACTCTCATGATCAACTTAGCCTTACGTGTCATGCATACTACTCGGTCAACTTTCCCGCTTCGCTGGGTCAAGTTAAAACCCTCTGCCACTAGAGGGCGTGTAACGTGGCGGACAGGCCCACGAGAAAGACAAGCCGTGGCGTGTATGTCACAGCACGTGACACTCAGGCTTACAAATGCCAGCAGCCGCCTCGGGGAATGAGCACCTATTTCAGACGATTTTAATAATTCTTAACTGCGTATTGAAGCGCATACAACTTCTCGATACCACACTACAGAACTAAGACCTTTAGTGCGTACGTTTCCAGTAAATATTGATTTCCATTGAGCCCTGCACGGAGCCGTGTGTTTGCGTAGTGTGGCGGACAAGCAGACTAGTGAGACGTCGCAATTTCGTTGCAGGGTCCTCATATCTCGTTGGTCCCGCCTGCCGGTGTGTAACGTAGCTATTTCGGTGCGTGACGGACCGTCAGAAAACTGAAAGCACGAATTACAAGAATTCGTCCACACATGGACTACCCTCGAGACATCAGCGTGACAATGCCAGACCACTCACAAGCGTTGCGACATCTGCAGCAATCGAATGCCTCAGGTTCACTGACATCGATCTTTTCCCGTACCGTCGGAAGACTTGGCCCCATCCAATTTTCATCTGTTTCCAAAGCTTGAAGGACTTTTTCGAGAACTTCACTTTGATAGTGATGAAGCGGTACAAGCAGGAGTGAGGTTGTGGCTCCCTCAACAATTCAACATTCTACAATGACGGTATCAACAAACTCGCTGTGAGAAACGTGTTCGTCACCAGGGTGACTATGTTAAGAAACAAATATGCAAACATGAAGAATAAAGATGTATAGCGTTAATAACATTTGTTTTGTTTAAAAATATTTAAGAGATTTCCCATAAAAAATTTGGAAACGTCACTTTTGCAATACGTCCTCGAAGTAGTAACAGATCATTCAACAATTAATTGCAACCAAAATGTGCACCATCGGTGGAGAACGTTGACTGCAAATCATCAGAAGATGCACTGGCAATGCTCAGATTGAATACTGGTTAAAGAAATTAAGTTACTAAAACGTATCTAAGTGGTTGATGACAATTCAAAACAATCTGTACGAGATGAAATTGTTAGAAACATTTTATCAAATGCAGAGAGACTTATAAATGATCAGTTTTTGGTGTGAAGTTGGTAGCTGACTCGAAACATAAGGAAATGTCCTGTAATAAGTGTATATAGACGAAGAACTCTTATATTGAGAACACGATCAGCACTCAGTCACAACTTCACGTATCTACGAGAGTCTGTTCGGAGCAGTTTAAGGTAAAACGGCTACATAAATATAGAAATGGGAAGGGCAAATGCCTGTGGCAATTATGTTGGCCGAATTCTAATGAACTGTACTTCAGGCACAGAACGAGTCGCTTTCAAAACCCTTGTCAGATCAATTATCGATCACTGTTCGTCTGTCTGGGCCCTTTACCAGGTCAAATTAATGAAAGTAATAGAGAAGATTGAAATCAGAGCTGCACAACTTGTCGATGCTGTGAAATTATAGAAATTCCTGCTCAGTAAGATTGCGACACTCTTTCATCCTCTGTAGTAACTGCTAACAGAATAGGAATGGGAAATTGTTCCGGTAGGCTATGTACCCGGTGTCATCCTTTGCATAGTACAAATATAGATGTACTAAGGTTGGGAATACAGTATCACACATGTCTATTACCATGCGTTAATATTAACGCAGTCAGCTCCGATTCCGTTTCGTGTGCCATCCGACTCATGAACAATAGGAAATCTACAACAACGGATAACAAAATATACAGTCTTGAGGCACCAAAATACCGTAACTTAACAGCTTACAGATCATACTACCCATGGCTTACGGTGTGTTACTGAACAAAGCAAAGAGACAAATAGAAGCAAATTACAAGAGCAAATAGATATTAGCGTACTACAACAGATGTAAGTAGGCTGTTTAGGTTTTTACGTTGGTAACGCCACGTAGCGTTCTCTATTAAAATCACTGACTGTGCTGTGTGCAGTCAGTGACTGGTTGGACTCGTTGTTGGAAGTTTTTCGCCTGTGAAGTGTTGGGCAGTTGGATATGAACAGCCCGTAGCGTTGGGCAGTTGGAGGTGAGCCGCCAGCAGTGGTGGATGTGGGGGGAGAGAGGCCAGAGTTTTGAGATGTTAATATGAGAGGACGATCTGGACGTGTGTCCGTCAGAAAAAAGGAAATCTGTTAAACTGGATGTCAAGAATATATATATATATATATATATATATATATATATATATATATATATATATATAGTGGTGTCACCACCAGACACCACACTTGCTAGGTGGTAGCCTCTAAATCGGCCGCGGTCCGTTAGTATACGTCGGACCCGCGTGTCGCCACTATCAGTGATTGCAGACCGAGCGCCGCCACTCCATAGCACTCGCCCAGTTGTACAGCCGACTTTGCTAGCGCTTGTTCACAGTCTACATACGCTCTCATTTTCAGAGACAACAGTTTAGCATAGCCTTCAGCTACGTCATTTGCTACAACGTAGCAAGGCGCCATATTCAGTTACTATGTCTTCTGAACAGATAATATTGTGACTCATGTACCGTCAAGAGCGACGTTCATCATTAATGGATTAAAGTTAAGTATCAAACTAATTACGTCCGCTTACTGAATTCTAATTCCTTGTCATGTTCCAGACCTCACGTCAGTATAGTTCTTCCCTCCTCACGCCAGCCTGCGTGAGCTAAAACGCGTGCATTTCGGCCTCCTCTCGTAACGCGGTGTTGGCTCTTCTGCCAACACAACATGTATATATAATGACTTTTGAACATTATTAAGGTAAATAAATTGTTTGTTCTCTATCGAAACCTTTAATTTGCTAACTATATGCCTATCAGCAGCAGTTAGTGCCTTCAACACTTAGAATATTTTATTTAGCTGGCAGTATTGGAGCTCACTGTATTGCAGTAGTTCGAGTAACGAAGATTTTTGTGAGATGTTCATGAAGGGTATATTTTATTGTTAGTCAGGGCTATTCTTTTGTAGGGACTATTAAAAGTCAGATTATGTTGCGCTAAAATATTGTGAGTCAGTTTAGAAATGATCAGAATAAGTGAAGAGAAAACAGTCTCAGTACGTTCAGTTTCACTATGGTGTTTGAAAATCAAGTAACGTGGAAGTTTCACCAGCACAGTCATTCTTTACATGCAAAGGGGTAGTTTTACACACAAAATTGTTAGGAAAGTACAGGAAATTGAAAACACCACCAAATATGCTAAAATATTAAGCAAGAACCAGAGACAATATTCTTTTCTGACTATTGTGTCTTCGATATACACTGCCTGACAAACATGTGAAGTACTTAGAAGATATGGATGGATGTCAATGTATTGTATTATATTGTATTGTATGGAACTGAGGACCTAGAAACGACGGACTGGCTCCGTCCCCGCCGTAGCCCTCAGCTGTTCACAATCCTACAACATGCTACAGCAGTCCAGCAGTCCACTCACCCCACTGCCGCTCCACACCGAATCCAGGGTTACAGGGTTATTGTGCGGTTCGGCCCCCCGTGGACACCCCGCCCCCCTCCTCCCCGCCAGGGAACGTCTCACACCAGATGAGTGTAACCCCAAATGTTTGCGTTGTAGAGTAATGACGGTGTATGGGTACATGGAGACAGTGTTTGCACAGCCATCACCGACATAGTGTAACTGAGGCATAATAAGGGGAACCAGCGCGCATTCGCCTAGGCAGGTGGAAAACCACCTTAAAAACCATCCATAGACTGGCCAGTACACCGGACCTCGACATTAATCCGCCAGATGGATTCGTGCCAGGGACCGGCACGCCTTCCCGCCCGGAAGGCGATGTAACTTTATATAAAGAATCCCCATCGTCTACTATGTAAATCATTAGAGTTCGCAACACTCTATAGTAGGTGGAATGGCCACCAGAATGCATGAGTGCTGTACGTTTTTAGTGTTGTTACCAGGCCTAGTAAGTTATATAACATGAACAGCGTCACATGTTGAATGATCACTGTGAAGGACACGGAGTTGTCATGTACTCGTGTGAGAAAGTGTTATCAGCATCTGACAGTGTTTGAAGGGGTCTCATTATGGGTTTCCTCTTGGTCACTTGATCGAATAGTGTAATATCCAGATTGGTGGAGAATTTGGATATTAAAAATGGTTCAAAGGTCGAAGATTGGAACCTGTTATGCTATGCAAGAGTTCCAGGTGATCAGTTTCATCTGCATAATCATAAACTGAATGACAGCACATAATGAAATGGAAACGCTTTTATGTTGACCCTACACAGCAGCTAAAATTTTATTACACAGATTTATAAATTTATGACTTGCATTTTCGTTGTTGAAGCATTTAGCTTCTGTAACATGTCCCTGAAGATATGTCAAATT
The DNA here is from genome assembly GCF_021461385.2 of Schistocerca piceifrons. Taxonomy (NCBI): domain Eukaryota; kingdom Metazoa; phylum Arthropoda; class Insecta; order Orthoptera; family Acrididae; genus Schistocerca; species Schistocerca piceifrons. The sequence continues at coordinate 414,989,247 of NC_060149.1, read as the reverse complement.
TCAGACTGCTAAAATAGCCTTAACAATCACGGCTTTGTTAAAGCTGGTATGCTCTCACTTGCATACAATTAGTGAACTATGAGTAGATTATTCAGTTAGTAATCGACCGCTCTACACTTTAATGTAGACGCCATTCGACGGCGTAGTTTGAAACTTCTCACTGTTTCCAGGGAAAGTATTTAGTGCCACGGAAATCCTTGGAGCAATTACGGATAAGACTTGCACAAGCTTCTGGTTTTCTGTCTGGACATATCTTCTAACAACCTTTGTGGTTTAGGATTTTATGGACCGTTAGAATCACTGTGAATCTTTTTATACACTGTTCAGAATATCAAAACGAGATTTTCGGCAAATTCTAGTACGCCAAATGGCGACTATATTGCTGTAGTATTGATATTTTTACTTAAGCTGTTAGGTCATAAATTAAACAATTTAAAGAGTACTCTTATATGAGAAAGCCTCGTTCAGATATTTTGAAACTTTTCTTGTTCCTTGTAACAGACAACATGGTCCCCCTAATCTTCCCAGGATAAATAACGCTATAATCAATAAATAAAACAAATATTTTTAGTGTCAACATTAAGAGAGACATTCTGTATGAGAATGTAGGGTTTGTTACGCAGCTGTTTCGTAGTTAGTTAACTATTTTTATGTGCTGTGGATGAAAAATGTGATAACATGCTGATCAGTTGACTGTCTTAAACTACTGTTTCTTACGAACTGTTATTTATACTATACTGTGGTCAAACCCTCTCTCTATATATACAGGGTGAAGCGAAATTCGCGCACTGGGGCTTCACGGAGCAACTCTTCGCATGCCAGCGATAAAAAAATGTCTGTCACAAAATTTCGTCCGGCGAGTACATCCGACAGAAAAAGCATGTTAAAGAGTGGCAAACTGTCAACTCTGTAACCACTGCTAGCACGTACTTGTTATGGTCTACGGTTGTTGCGGTGGATACAGTTTGGAATTAGCATGCAGGAGATCGAGGGTCCCATCCTATGTTGGGGCATATTTTTTTATTCGCTAATTTCGTTCTGATATTTCATACCCTAGTATACGCCGTTTCTTAGGTCACATGTATCCTAAATTTACTACATTTTGTAAAGCTGAACACAACAAATCCGTGGTTAGACGTATAAGAAACAGACAGTTGAAGCAAATGACCTGTCATAAGACAGAATAACTACAAAAACAACATTAATTTCCAGATGCTAAAGATGATAGCGTAGTAAAGTAGCACAACATCTACTTTTCATTTATACTACTTGTAATATGAGCGCTCAGATGTCTCATATTAGCAACTAGTGACAGTACTAATGTCCATATTAATGACCGTATGACCTTCACAAGAGAATACGTTGTCCTCAGAACAACAGATGCTGAAAGTGACATCCCTGCATGTCCCAACATTGGGCAACCCGCCAGATCATACAGCTCTGGACACTTCACAGTACAGCTGCATTCACATTAACAAGAGTAGCACGAACACACGCTACCAATTCTTCCACATTCATTGGTGCAGTAGAGTATTTCAGGTGTCCCCATAGGAAGAAATCCAGGGGCTTGAGGTCAGTTTAACGCGGTGACCGTACAACTGGACCTCCATGTCCGAGCCATTGCCCTGGAAATGTTCTCTCCAAATACTGTCGCATATTACTTCCAGAGTGTGGAGGTACGCCATCATGTTGGAATCATTTCCTCTGCCGAACATGTAGTGGAACATCTTCCCAAACATCAAGCAGATAGTTTGAGAGGAATGCATAATACATTCGTGCAGTCGGTCAGGCAACATGTAAGAGCCCAAACACCGGTCGCCCAATATTTTGGCCCAGAGGCTGATACCAAAGCGAACTTGATTTTCACGGTCGCGGGTGATGTATGGGGTAACCCCACACCAATGGTGGGCATTGTGCATATTGAAGACACCCTCACGAGTGAAGGCTGCTTCATCCGACGATATTACGGTGTTCACAAGGTCATCATTGTCTTCCTGTTGTTGTTGGAACCATTCACAGAATGGCATTCACTGATGGTGATCTGCAGGATGCAAGTGTTGCATGAAAGCATAATGATAGGGGTGCAGTCCATGCTTGTGCAGCATGTTAACGACAGTGTGTTGCGAGACACGCAGCTATCTTTCTACGCTACGTGTACTTTGCTGAGTTTCTTGGTGTATGACCTCCAGAATAGCTTCCTCAGTAGCCGGAATATGGCGGGTCCGTGGACAACCTCTGTCACGCGATAGTGGAAGGAGAGAACCTGACTCCTGAAGATGCAGGTCCAGATGACGAAGCACATTTTTATCTGGACGGCGTCGACGAGGCTATCTAGAAGCATATTCACGAGCAGCAACACCAGCCCAGTTATCAGATGCACCAAGCACCATAATCATATCAACATATTCATCGTTGGTGTATACCATACGTCTGCCAGACTGGTTTAGAGATTTACAATGAGAAAATTCGATACGGTTATGCATGAACATTGGAGTCTGTCACGGGCGCATTATCCCACTCGCAACTAGTCCCTGTCTGGTGGACAGTGCATAAAATATAAGCACGGCGTCAGTCCAGCTTGCTGTTCCACCTAACGCGCATTACGCCTCTGACAGATATGGTTCTTCAAGAGTCATCCCAACACTGCTAATTATGAAGTGTTCGGCTTCGAATTACACTGTTTCCCCTAACGGTAACATACGTGATGTTTCTACAATACCATTGATATAATAATAATAATGCATTGACGTACATACTAAACAGCATCCGGTTACCAGACTCAGTGTTCAAAGGCATAATTAGCGGGACCATGGTGATAACAAATACAAACAGTAACCGAGTTTGGATAATATTTGCAAAGCACGTTGCTAGTCCTACTGGTAATGTAAGGCTCTAACAAACTGTAATGGGCCTGAACGAGCCAAGGATAATAGTTGGTACTAATCTATGGGACCACTGGAGGAGGGTACAAAAAACAATATCACATCTAGTAGATGAAGTGGCGTAAAATTGACGCCCACGACGTGGAAAGGGCTTCTTTCAATGCTGACCAATCTTCCGTTTCTACGATTGTTGTATGTAAGTGCAAATGTTTTCTAGAGGACCTGCTACAATCACTGTTGACGGTTATGATGCCAGATACTGTACCACCTGGACTACATTTACCAAATAAAAACCATATGTCTTAATCCAGGATCGAACCATCGACCTCCTGCATGTTAACCCACCACTATATCCACCTCACCAACTGTACAGCATATCTATCACTTGCTGACAGAGGTAGTTACCATACATGTGGTTACAGTGTTGCCAGATTGCCACTCTTTAACGTCCTTTTCCTGCCGGATGTACTAGCAGGACGAAATTTTGTGACAGACATTTTTTTATCGCTGGCATGTGAGGAGTCGCGCTGCGAACCCCGAGTGCGCGAATTTCGCTTCACCCTATATTTATCTCCATTTCTCTCTCTCTCTCTCTCTCTCTCTCTCTCTCTCTCACACACACACACACACACACACACACACACACACACACACACACACTTCATAGTTCAAAAATGGTTCAAATGGCTCTGAGCACTATGGGACTTAACAGCTATGGTTATCAGTCCCCTAGATCTTAGAGCTACTTAAACCTAACTAACCTAAGGACATCACACAACACCCAGCCATCACGAGGCAGAGAAAATCCCTGACCCCGCCGGGAATCGAACCTGGGAACCCGGGCGTGGGAAGCGAGAACGCTACCGCACGACCACGAGATGCGGGCACACGTCATAGTTTCACATTTTTAGAATTTCGTCTCTTGTGCAGAACGATCTGTTTGCAGTTACGACTCCAGTCTGTGTCTGAAGATAATTTTATTATTTATTACGTTATTTACATCTCTCAGTAAGGGTCAAAGACTTTTTTAGCTGGATGTTTCAACCATTTTGTGCCAGTCTAAGGCTGATTGAAGGGCAGTGTAGGACATTTCTCCACCAGTATTACTTTTACGAATGTAACTTGTTTTAGAGCTATAACAACAAACTACAGTAAGGGAGTAAATGTGCTAGTTGCTTAAAGAGCTTTCTTCAATATGTCTTGGATAGGACATCACATATTACCCTTATTACTCGCTTCTGCACATTATTTTCTTCCTCAAAGACGAATTGGTTCAAATGGCTCTGAGCACTATAGGACTTAACATCTATGGTCATCAGTCCCCTAGAACTTAGAACTACTTAAACCTAACTAACCTAAGGACAGCACACACCACCCAGTCATCACGAGGCAGAGAAAATCCCTGACCCCGCCGGGAATCGAACCCGGGAACCCTGGCGCGGGAAGCGAGAACGCTACCACACGACCACGAGCTGCGGACCAAAGACGAATTAACTCAGAATATGTTACCATAAGAAAGTAGGTAACGTAACTTAAGGTCTTGACATTTTAACCTCCAAAATCGGCTATTATCCGTCTGTAGACGTTTAAGAACATCTGTAACATGTGACTTCGAGTTCAATATAGACATGTAAGGATTTAGAATATTCGGTTTCATTTATTCATTTACGCTCATGCTTTATTTCTATCATACGGTCAGGTATCGTGCAGTATAAATTTGCACTTATTCTCGTCGAAGTTCAGTGCCAGTACATTCGAAGAGAACGAGTTTTTTATTACAGTTTCAAGTAGTGAAATTTCTTCTTTAGTCTAGACTGTAATACTTAAATTGTTAGTGAAGATAACTGTTCCTGTCTCTTGGATATGTGGTAGCAGGTTATGTATAAACAATAAGAACAAGATGGAAACCAATATCGATACCTGTGGTACGCCTATATAACTACTCATCATTCTGAAGAAGCCGTTTCGTCGTGTATATTCACTAGGTCTCTTACTCAGACATTCTTCTACTTTTTAGCTAAACATCATGATAACTAGTTTCCAGAAGGTCTCTGATGCCACAGTATTTGAGTTTCTGTGGAGAATACTGGGAACAGTACAATCAATTTTTTTCGCAAGTCACCGAAATTACCGGTTGGCAGTATTTCATAAATTTAAAATTGTATAACCTGATTCATGAAACGAGAAATGATTCGTTTTTTTTACGAAGCCCTTTTGAAATTCAAATTGAGAAAATATATCGTACGCTTTGGTACGTGTGTTATTGTTCTTGTCCACATAAATCTGTTCCACTACCTTCGAGAAGGAGATAAGCATGAGACTAGTCGGAAGTTATTAATATATTGTCTTATTACCTTTCTTGTAACGGTGTCATACAATTATATATTTTAGGCTGTCTAGGTATATATCTGTGACAGTGACATATTCCACAAGTAACTCAATACATTGCGTATATGTTAAGAACAAGATTTTGTCCCTCTACTTGAGATATTATCAACTACGCAAGTTTATTTGCGTTTGATGTAATTAATTACATTCGTAATTTCTTTGCGAGAGGCTGGAGTAATGGTGATTTGAGTTTATGTATTTGTCCTAGCAGAGCTTCTTGCATGTGTACTGTTGTTTCATCCTTTGAACTGTGATGACAGCGGTACTGGCAGGCGATAAAATAAGGCTGTTCTTGATCAAAGGGCATTGGCACAAATATTACCTGAAGCAGAGTGACAAGATAATGTCGCTCATGTGGGAGCTCTATTCTGCTCACCATCCTTATTGAGCTTGTGCACCGTTTCACCAATATAAGTGAATGGATATTCCTATGCGCTTCTTTAACAAGTGCAATTTCCGAGTCCCTCTATTAGCATTGTAATAGGGAAAAGGAAATGACCGTTAAGTTAACGAAATGTAGCGACTGGTGCAAGTAGAATTGTCGATTCAGTTGGCGAGCGTTCATTTAGCTCTTTCGCTTGACGCATTTTTGAGTACTGCTGGGCCTGCAATACACAGCTGCACGTTAATTTGATTGGAGGTGCGTACTGCAACTTATTATTCTTTCACAAACCCAATAAAATTTGCGCTCTGCTGAATAATGACGAGTCACTGCTCTATTGTGTGTATTCGAAAATTACGGGAATTTTCGTTGTTGTAAACCTCAGTTGTTATAATTTATTTTGCTGGATGCATGAGAATTTGGTTGGTGTTCACTACTGCACGTAGTAAATACAAAACTTACTTTCCTACGTCGTAAACCGTCGACTGGTAGCCGACCATATTGTAGATATTAAATGAAACACAGTCTAAAGCTTATTTCTTGTTTAAATATCAACACAAAAAGCATCTACATCACACATGGTAATTAAATATACATGAAAGGATTTTCGCAGTGCCTTCGATAGCTTTAATGAGTAATTAGGAATGTTAAATGCAGCTGTATAACTTTCTCTTTTCCTACACCCTTATTCTGTGCCACTATTGCGTATTCTCCAAAAGACTCGGGAAAATCAGTTGTACCGAGAAGAGTTGAACTGTCGCTCCTTCGTGGGTTAATTGTTTTCTACGTCAGCTGAAGGCTAGAACCTAGCAATAATTTTCAGCACACCGTTCCTTTTAGTCAGAAGTTCCAAACTTTTTCGATAGGTGGCAGGGTAAGTCTCATTCATGACATGAGTTTAATTCGTTCAATAAATAGAAAAAATGTTACGCCATAGCCCAAATTGCAAAACTAACGAGCTTCTTGATCGAATTTTGGGATTTAGTAAGCCATCTAAATAATGAGAAAGGCTTTACAAAATCTTACTATCTTTAACTTAACTAAGAGACCATAGAAACTATTAGTGTCCAGGGTAATTTAATCATGGAAATACATTTCTCCATGTTGTCCCCCGAGTCCTTTTGCATTCCCCTCCTCTGCCTTTCCCCACTGCCTCTCACCTCTGCCCTGCCCCCCCCCCCCCCCTTATGAGTCCTCTCGCTTAGTCGGCTCCTGCCCCCTACTTCGTTTTTCCTCTCCTTCCACCTTTTTTTCCCCTCATCTGTCCAGGTCCCCCCCCCCTCCCCCCCTCCCCCTAATATGCCCTTGGTTGTGGTGTGACATCTTCGTGCCAACATTTTAGTGCAGTGTTTTAAGTGAGCATTCAGTGTTGTACGTCTTTTCCGAAGTGTTGCGAACAGAAATCATACTGTCGGTGGGTATGATTTTTATATCCCTTGCGAAGAGAAACCAGACTGTCGCCGTGTTTTTTTAATTGCCTGTCTACTATTTTACCTGTCTGCTTCCTGTGTATTTTATTAGCATCCCTCTTTTGTTTTATGTTTTACCTTCCTCAATTTTCCGCCATTTTACAATTTAAGTCACCGTATTTATAGCTTGTTTTTATTGTTTATTGTCTTCTTCTTCTGGTTTAAAAATCCTGTTGGCTGAAGAGCGGCGTACTAAGCTGGTGCCAGCCAGCCCCCTTTGGGGGGAATAGAAACTCAATAAAGGAAAAAAAAAATTCTCCATGTTGGAAAACCAAAACGAATTTAGATACGTGACACAAGCTTACAGTTTTAAAGTGTGCTGAAAAATCGCTCATGCGTCCTACGTGAAGCCATGTGCGGTGTGCTTTATGTCGTGTCACACACTGTACCACCACGAAATATGACGTTCTTGGAAGAATATACGGGATGCTGTACCCCTTTCATGTTATGGATCAAGTAATCCATCGTAGATTACCGTACCGCTTCCCGCTACCGGTCGAACATTCTCTCCCGATCAATATTGGTCTGTGTTAGAGGTGTTACCCCATAATTCTTCGGCTTAGTACGCCTCATACATGTAAAATGAAACGTTGGCCAGGCAGCTAGTTGGTCATTACAGACGCCTGATGTCCTCATGTTGCGGGTATTCGTTCTCTAGGCCAGCCTTGTGTGTTTGAGACTCATCATTCATAATACAGAATGAAGTCCTAGTTACACTAGTTTAAAGGCAAAAATTAAAACGAGGATGTCAGTGTTATAGACAACATTCGTCACAGTACGCTCAGGAAAAACATACTTTGACAAGATTCTCCATAGATGATGCCACCACAGACGAGAACATTATTGACATTATACCTGTCTCTTTCCTGAATATTGGCAGCTTTTTACATATAACCAAGCTGCGCCAGAAAAATAAGTGGTGTGAAGCATGTTGCAGAACGAACCGCGACTACTCTGTAAACAGGTCACACCCCACTACTTCTTGCGTCACTGATCTTCGGTAAGACATCATATCCTCCGAGATACGCCCTTTGTGTGAGGGAAATGCATCTGGCAAGTCGCCGAGCGTTCGGGCATACCTCGCTGCAAACAGTTGCTACACGGTATTTTGTTGGCAAGCGGCCAAGAGGCAGCCAACAGGACTCTAGCCATGACATCAGTTCTGTGCAGATGGGACGTCTTTGGGAATATAAGACATGATAAGCATCTGGCTTCGCGGTTACAACTGTTCCTTTTCACCCTCCTGCAATCCTCTCTACAACCGTGAAATAATAGCACGCGCAGCATTTAATTGCTAATGTACTTCATGCTTATAATTTCCGACATCTACATGGCAAATAATGCAGCCAATTTTTATCTAAAGCATATACGCTTTTCTTGCTAGTACAGCCAGGGAACACTGAAAGTCATATGAAAAAAAAATTCGCCCTATTGCTGGTCATTGACTTTATTTTGTTCTTTCAGTATAAGGAAGGAAGATCAAGGTTTAACGTCCTGTTGATGACAATCATAAAGTAGGTTGACGACGATCATAAAGAAGGACCAGAACCTACAATAGCACTGGGATAACAACCTTAATCCTCGGGAATGCGCCACCTCACTCGATTTGCAGTATGCATTAAAGCGCGAATTACATTCTTGGTCTATGAATACTGTAAATACTGCAAATACATTTTCAGGCCCTTTTTTAAATTCTTCCAGTACGTCGACAATACTACAGCACATAGGCACATAAACATTACTTCTTTCCTCAAGAGAAGCTGTAGTCTGCTGACACGCGGTAGTACCACAAAATTATAACTATTACATTGTGAAAAAACAGATTTTTTCACACTCCTCAATTCACATCGACTGAATGTTTTTCACTGTGCATCTGAAAGACAGTTATGATTTTCTTTCCTTTTGTGGTTTGAATATCTGCGCCCTTTAGTACTGCGTAATTATCCTTCTCCGTCTTTCATGAGTTTCATCGCAGTAAGTTAATTACGTGGCGTAGCCTTGTGGAAATTGTCAACTTACGCGGTTGATAACAATGGAGTAACGTGCTGTACATGAATAACATACGTTATCTTATCAAAAATTCACATACTGAGAATCACGGTTGTAGTATAATTACAAGGTTTATATTGTAAACAACAACGGGCCACCCGTATGGTTTATGAAAGTTTATTGAAATCAGACCACCAGCGGATTTTGATTTATTACAAATCCATCTGCAGATAGCTCTTACGGCTTTCCTTACATACGTGTAGGGGCATCGTTTTGTACTAACAAGGGAACCTCCCCATCGCACCCCCCTCAGATTTAGTTATAAGTTGGCACAGTGGATAGGCCTTGAAAAACTGAACACAGATCAATCGAAAAAACAGGAAGAAGTTGTGTGGAACTATGAAAAAAAAGCAAAATATACAAATTGAGTAGTCCATGCGAAATATATGCAACATCAAGGAGCGTCCGAGCCTAGGAGCGCCGTGGTCCCGTGGTTAGCGTGAGCACCTGCGGAACGAGTGGTCATTGGTTCAAATCTTCCCTCGAGTGAAAAGTTTTCTTCTTTTATTTTCGAAAAGTTATGATCTGTCCGTTCGTTCATTGACCTCTCTGTTCACTGTAATCAGTTTGTGTTTTGCAACCGCACCGCAAAACCGTGCAATTAGTAGACGAAAGGACGTGCCTCTCCAATGGGAGCCTAAAACATTTGATCGCAAGGTCATAGGTCAACCGATTCCTCCACAGGGAAACGCGTCTGATATATTCTATACGACACTGGTGACGGCGTGTGCGTCACATGACAGGAATATGTTGTCGACCCATCTAATTTGTACACTTGGCGAATGGGTAAAAAGATTCTTCTACCTTGCCCGATTTAGGTTTTCTTGTGGATGTGATAATCACTCCCAAAAAAGTAATGAAAACGTAAGAGTGTCACATAAACTGCAACAAATGAATGCAACAGTTTCACAGTCGGACAGATAATAATTGTATGACAATAAAAAATAAAACTTTTCATGCGAAGGAGGACTTGAACCAAGGACCTCTCGTTCCGCAGCTGCTCACGCTAACCACGAGACCACGGCATTTGTGAGCTCTTATTATCCTTAATGTTGCCTATCTTGCACATGGACTACTCAGTTTGTATATTTTGCTTATTTTTTTCGTAGTCCCACACAACTTCTTCCTGTTTTCTCGATTGATTTGTGTTCAGTTTTTCAAGGGCTATCCACTGTGCCAACTTATAACTAAATCTGAGGGGGGTGCGATGGGGAGGTTCCCTTGTAAGATTAGCAGGAAGTTTTTCCTTCAATGTTCGGTAAACTCACTGGAGATTCTATTAGTTTTAATTTTGATTGAAACGTTCATGAGATGATTTTACAGTTAATAATATATGAAATGTGGCGAAAACTTACCTGGTGTATCTTTGTGTGCGACAAATTCGTCCTGTATTTGTGTTATGCGTTTTAAAGTTAACACGTTTTTGGAACATAGACTATACGACTGCCGTTCAGTTTTCTGGAAACTGCTTTAATACTCACCAATAGATGTTTTATGGCGGCACATACGCTCAGCTTATACAAAACATTACCCAGCTTCGCACGAGTATAAAAAACAATAGTTTCAAAGGTTTTAGAGTAGTAAAGATGTTTAGCAACAGATGTTGTATAGAATGTAAGGGCACAGCAAAATATGTCTTTATCAAAGCAATGAAATCATTTAAAAATCTAAAAGAGAAGCAATGTGTTCGACGTCTCTGTTTGCACGTTCAGAATTAGATTGGAGGGGGGCGTTCTTGTGTATATGGGTCTCATTTACCCATTTCACACGAATGCTATATAAACTATCTATACCTTTACTGTAAAATTCATATTTGTATGACATTCATAGGTTGCATATAAAACATTACATTATACATAAAAATATAACACATTTACAGGATATCTGATACATTATAACTGACCAATCAGTTAAACATTTCATATAACTATGTATAACGCGAAAAGCAGCTTAGATTGGATGTTCAAAGTCATGTTGTTTGATAGAATGGTAAAATTATCTTATTGTTATTTAATATTGCTCACGGTATCAGTCACCTAATGCCCATGTTCAATACTGATTCTGTTCAGTATACTAACATTACAGCAAATCTCTTACATTAAAATTGCCTAATCACCATAGCAAAATAGTGATACTCTTTATATTATAGAATGAAACTTTAGATTCGATATTCGAGCTCAGTAAATTAGAACAAAATACAAAGTTTATACTGGAAACAAATCTTGGAATCGATGTCGTCGCTTCGTGTAGTGGAATTTGGTAATTTGTTGTAAGTTCCTATGGAACCAAACTGCTGAGATCATCGGTCCCTAGACTTACACACTATTTACTCTAGCTTAAACTAACTTAGCTAAGGACAACACATACATTCATGCTCGAGGGAGGACTCGAACCACCGATAGGGGGAACCGTGCGAATCATGGAAAGGCGCCCTAGACGGTGCGGCTACCGCGTTGCTTCATGTACTGGGGAGAGATGCATGTTTGATAGCCAAGAAACTCCCTCACCATTTTCCTTCTTGTCACTCGGTCACAGAGAAAACCGTGAGGGTACTTTTAACCAAAATACTGCAGATTCTTCCGAGGAAATAAAACCGCCAGGCAGACACACGCCACTGCAAAACGTGGCAGTTAGAGTATAGGTATGAGAAATGCGATAAGGTTACTTTAAGCGTCAGTCATTAGGCAGCTAATTTACTTTCTTTGCTTTTGGTTGTGTTGGTGGTTACGTAAAATGGAAAAGAGCTATAATCTGAAAAATACGCAGAAAGATTAAAAACATTAACTTGCAAACAGAGGTATGCATTTGTTTTTCAGTATAATTTGCAGTTCTCAGATATCTCCCTCAAGCAAACGGAATGGGCATCATATAAAATGCTGTTGTATCAAGAGTGTATATTACTTATCACGAAAGGAACAGCGAGGCAGGCTTACCGGTACTATGAAGAAAATAAAATACCACCATTTCAGTGACAGACTTACAAAAATCATCACGAACAAAAATTGGAAACTGCAGTTCATTGTTTACTTTACGCATTAACATATCACATGCACAGATAGTTCCGTTCACTTCTTCATAAATGAGAATTTGACAGTTCCGTCAGCAGTTCTGTTATAGTCGCTTGGGTCCATAACGGCCGCCGCCACCGAGTTGCGGTACTTTCTTTATTCAGGGCTTTACTCTTCGTGGCAGGTTTGCACAGCGTCATATCATTTCGCTTTGTCCTTTTGCCACAGGAGGGCGTGTTACAGCTTCTCGAGCAGTTTTCGGTCTCCCGGCTTTGAGAGGCTATACGTCAAAGGACAGCCACGGCGTAAAATTCCGCTTTAAAAATCATATTACTCGTAATGGGCAACAAGCCGACGCTTTCTCATGGCATTCAGCGTCGCATGGAAGATTTGATGAGCAGTATTTGTTTGTGCTGCCTCCAGTTACACATTGCATAAAGTAAACGGCAAACAACTGATGAAACACCACAGATAATGCACCTGACGACTATTAGGAAAGACACCCCGTATGTCTGGAGAACAATGAATCTATTATACCTGTGGGACGGATACAACAGTTGCAGACTGTTATTGCCAGTTCTCTTGAAACTAGGCGAATGCTAGGACGAAGATCCAGTGATCACTGTTCCCTGATGGCCGACATGTTTACGTATGAAGAAAGTTAAAACAATTGCACATTTCAGACTTCGAAGTTTCTGCAACAGTTTAGGCTGCAGTTTCATATGTCCTACGTCGTAATCAAAGCCAAGGGGCCTCTACGTTTAATGAAATCATTCTTGGTTTCTAGGTTCATTTTCATTTCAATTTCAACATAAAAGTAATAACAAATAAAAGTAAATGTTTATGAACGCGAAAAAAGTCAGCCCATAAGTTTAAGTAAACGAAATCAACAATGCAATAAGAAGCAGCTTAATTTTTCAAGGAACTCCTAGACAGAATAGGAGGAGTCACCCATGAGGAAACTCTTCAGTTTCGATTTGAAAGCGCGTGGATTACTGCTAAGATTATTGAATTCGATTGGTAGCTTATTGAAATTGTATGCAGCCGTATACTGCATACCTTTTGCACAAGATTTAAGGAAGTCTGACCCAAATGCAGGTTTGATTTCTGCCGAGTATTAACCGAGTAAAAGCAGATTATGCTTGGGAATAAGCTAATATTGTTAATAAGAAATGACAGTAAGGAAAATATATATTGAGAGATCAATGTCAAAATACCCAGACTCGTGAACAGGGGTCGACAAGAGGTTCGTGAACTTACACAACTTATTGACCGAACCGCCAGTTTGTGAGCCAAAAATATCCTTTTAGAATTGGAAGAGTTACCCCAAAATATAATACCATACGACATAAGCGAATGAAAATAAGAAAAGTAGACTAATTTTCGTGTCGAACGATCACTCACTTCTGATACCGTTCGAATAATAAAAATGGCAGTATAAGGTGTTTGAACCAGATCGTGAACGTGGGCTTCCACGACAGCTTACTACCTATGTGAACAACAAACTGTAAAAGTTGAGTCTTACTGTGATTTAGCGTTAGCTTATTTTCTACAAGCCATGAACTCAGGTCATGTACTGCACTATATGAGCCGGCCTAAGTGGCCGCGCGGTTCTAGGCGCTACAGTCTGGAACCGCGCGACCGCTAGGGTAGCAGGTTCGAATCATGCCTCGGGCATGGATGTGTGTGATGTCCTTAGGTTAGTTAGGTTTAAGTAGTTCTAAGTTATAGGGGACTGATAACCTAAGAAGTTAAGTCCCATAGTGCTCAGAGCTATTTGAACCTTTTTTTGCACTATTTGAAACCGAGCCAATGTTGCACACATCCTTTACTACCAAGCTAGTTCCATCAGTAAACAGAAATATTTTGGAGTTACCCGTAATACTAGATGGCATATCATTTATATAAATAAGGAACATGAGTGGCCCCAACACTGATCCCCGGAGCACCCCCCCCACCCCCTTCTTGACAGTACCCCACTCAGACCCCACATCGCAGCCGTTATGAACATTGTGAATAATGACCTTTTGCTGACTGTTGCTAAAGTAAGAGGTGAACCAATTGTGAGCTACTCCCCGTGTTCTGTAATGGACCAACTTCTGGAAGAATATTTTTGATCAACAAAATCAGATGCCTTAGTTAAAACAAAAAATATGCCAAGCGTCTGAAACATTTTCGGTTGTTAAACGACTTCTAAAGCCCAACTGTACATTTGTTAGAAAATTGTGTGATATAACACGATCAATTATCCTTACATACACAGCCTTTTCAATAACATTTGTGCCGGCAGCTGTGGCCGAGCGGTTCTAGGCACTTCAATCCGGAACAGCGCTGCTGCTACGGTCGCAGGTTCGAATCCTGCCTCGGGCATGGATGTGTGTGATGTCCTTAGGTTAGTTAGGTTTAAGTAGTTCTAAGTCTAGGGGACTGATGACCTCAATTGTTAAGTACCATAGTACTCAGTGCCAATAACTTTTGCAAACACTGATGGCATAGAAATAGGTTTAAAATTATCTACATTATCCCTTTTTCCATTTTCATAAAGCGGCTTTACTACTGAGTACTTTAATCGCTCAGGGAACTGACCATTCCTACAGGAAAAATTACAAATATGGCTAAATACAGGGCTAACATGTGCAGCACAGTACTTTAATATTCTGCTAGACACTCCATCATAACCATGAGAGCTCTTAGTCTTCGTTGATTTAATTATTGACTCAATCTCCCTCATGTCTGTATCACAGAGGAGTATCTCAGACATCAATCTCGGAAAGGCATTTGCCAAGAAAGTTATATGATTTCCTGTAGAAACTAAATTTTTATTAATTCGCCAGCAATGCTCAGAAAATGATTGTGAAATACTGTACATGTATCTGATTTATCAATAACAGAAATATTTTTACTGCGAACTGACTTTATATCGTCGACCTTGTGCTACTGACCAGACATTTCCTTCTGAACTGACCATATGGTTTTAATTTTATTCTGTGAATTAGCTATTCTATTTGCATACCACATACTCTTTGCCTTCCTAATAACATTTTTGAGCACCTTACAATACTGTTTGTAATGGGCTACTGTAGCTTGATTGTGACTACTTCTAACATTTTGATATAATTCCAGCTTTGTTCTACAGGATATCTTTATCCCACTAGTCAGCCACTCGGGATGCCTATTACTGCTAGTACGCCGTTTAGAAGGTTCTAATGGAAAGTAACTCTCAAGCAGCATGAGAAATGTGTTAAGGAAAGCATTGTATTTATCATCTATGTTATCGACAATATAAACATCCTGCCACTCTTGTTCCTTGACAAGGTTAAAAAACTCTCTGTTGCTGTGGATTAACTTTCCTACATAGTTGGAAATTAAATATGACATTGGTTTGAGTACAAAACCTTTTAGTGTTAAAATTTGTGCATCATGGTCTGAAAGGCCTCGATATAACTGATGTTAATAGAGACTGACGTCTGCATTGTAAAAAGAGTTAATAGCACGTTATCCTCGTCTAGTATCTTACAAAGAACCAAAACAGTGTCTTTGGAAAGAATGTTATTCAGTTTTCTTATTCACTTATTAAGTAACATAATTACTTCATACTGTACCCGTGCATTTCAAATATGATATTAAAAACTCAGCTGAGACTTCCAGTAAGAATTATCATTATATGACAGGGTAGAATAACATGTTCGAGAAATTACAGTCAAAAGCGAGGATCGTCTATTACTTCGACCTGTTGAAGCAAATGCAATTCTCCTTTGAGAATTTTCAACGACTGCATGTCTTTCTGGAGGCCTTGAGGAGAACTCGAACTGCAAGGGCGTTCCGAAAGTAATGCCTCCTATTTTCTGTGGTGACTTCGGATGTCCGCGCCAGATGTTGTTGGTGTAGTGCTAATGCTTGAACCTTCCGCTTTCATTCGCAGGTGGTTCCACTGTTCTGCGGTAGCTGGCGCCAGCAGATGAGTGTTCCAAAATGGAGTCTGATATGGATGTGCATATAAAACGCCTATGTGTGATTGAACACCTCACTGTTGAAGCAAGTGAGCCGATTGAAACCAATCGACAGTTGCTAAAGGTGTATGGAGATGATTCAATAGACGTGAACAATGTGAGGCGATGGGTACGGCATTTTCAAGCTGGTGAAAAGGATATGCATGACAAGCTACGTAACCGTCGACGCTGCACAGCTGTCATCACTTGGAATGAAGAGCGTCTTGATTAACTCATCCGCGCTAATCGAAGGATAACGACCAGAGAATTGTGTGCAAAACTGAATGTCGTCTGTAATGCCTTCAGAATAACGTTGAAACATCTAGGTTATTTCAAAGTCTGCGCGAGATGGGTCCCGCGGATGCTTACAGAAGAACAAAAATTTCATCGGATAAAAATTTTTCGGGACCTGCTGGACCAATATAAAGCTAAAGATGACAATCATCTGAATAGCATCGTCACCGGAGATGAGACATGATGTCACCACTACGAGCTACAGTCCAAAAGACAGTTCGTCGACTGGCGACATGCGAATTCTCCGCCAAAGAAGAAATTCAAGACATAGCCAACTGCAGGCAAAGTGATGTACACAGTCTTCTGGGATAGCTAGGGAGTGGCTTTTTTGGATGCCCTGGTGTCCGGAGGAACTGTCTATTCAGCGTGCTACAGGACGAAACTGACTAAACCGAAAGCCTGAAAAATTTGGAAATTTGTGGTAAGTTCCTATGGGACCAAACTGCTGAGGTCATCGGTCCCTAGGCTTACACACTACTTAATCTAACTTAAAGTAACTTACGCTAAGGACTACACACACACGCGCGCGCACACTCTCTCTCACACACACACACACACACACACACACACACACACACACGCGCGCGCGCGCGCACGCATGCGCGCGCGTTGCGCGCGTACACCCATGCCCGAGGGAGGACTCGAACCTCCGACGGGGGAGCCGCGCGAACAGTGGCAAGGCGCCCAAGACAGTGCGGCCTGAAAGCCCGAGTTTCCAGGGCAAGGCCAGAGAAAAAGGCCAACTTCCACCTGCAACATGATAACGCCAGGCGCCAAGCCAGTTTTGTGACCAGGCAACTTATTGCAAAATTCGTCTGGACTGTCCTACCTCGTCCTCCACCCAGTCCCGATTTAGGATCTTCAGGCTTCCATCTCTTTGGGTCCCTGAAAGATGGACTACGTGGCGAACACTTTCAACACTCGGATGCTGTTGTCAAAGGTGTAAAGAAGTGGTTATCCTGAGCTGGTTCCAACTTTTACAAGCGCGGCATGCAGGCTCTGGTTGTCGTTGGCAAAAGTGCTTCACGAATGGTGGTGACTATATGGAAAAATGACAGTCTGTAGCATAAATTTTGCTCTATTTAGCTGTGCCGCTGTGATTTATGTACTTCATGTAGTTTCTATGAATAAAAATAGGAGGCATTGCTTCCGGAACGACCCTCGTACTTGCGTTCGCAAATACAATCTCTGCTGGTGTGTTGCTTTGGGCTGCAAGTGCATGACGCAAAATGACACCGCTATTTGCGGTAGGAGTGACACTGTCAACTAGCGCTATGTGCAGCACATACTGATCTCCATAACCAGACTGCATTCATCCAAGGTTTGAGACTAAGGGCGCTTAGCGTCTTGCGGCCAACTTGATACATGTTTCAAACGTTTACGAGGCTTTCTATCGCTGATATACCCCTCAAAATGATTAAAGCAAAAATGATTATCGCTTACTACATTTTTGCTGTTCATGCAGTAACTGCCGCATCAGGCATGACTTTTAATATCTTACTTCTTTAGTTTCCAACACCATTTGCAGACAGTCTTCACATATAGCACTGATTGGATTTGCAAACTTATATAACTGCACGATACATAGTTCAGGAGACATGACGTCATAAACACTGAGCGGCCTGAAAGCCAAAAACCTGGCGCAGATAACAGCGGTGAAGCATCGTGGCATAGAAGCAACGAGGCGTTGGTAGCCCCCTGTAGGTAGTTGGCACCACATCTGGCCAGAAAAATCCCCTAATTCCTGTAAATTCCGGGGAAGGGGCGATGAGCTATGACGCCACGTTCAATCGCATCCCAGACGTGTTCGATCATTTTCGAATGTGGTGAGTTGGGACGCCAGCACGTCAATTTGAACTCGTCACTGTGTTTCTCGAACCTCTCCGTCACACTCCTGGTCTTGTGACATGGCGCACTATCTTACTGAAAACGCCCCTTCAGTCAGGAAACATGATCACCATGAAGGGGTGTACACGCCCTGCGACAATCCCGCAGTACAGGTGTCAAGGAGCTGTTCACCTGGAAGGCGGAAGATTCGCGCCCTCCCATCGACATGATAAAGAAAAAGGTATCGGGATTCATCAGACCATGCAATGCTCTGCCACTATGTCAACGTCCAGTGTCAATGGTCACGTGCCCATTTCAATGGTAGTTGCTGGTGTCATGGTGTTAACATCGGCACATGCGTGGGTTGTCGGTTGCGAAGACCCGTCGTTAAGAGTGTTTGGTGCTCTGTGTGTTCAGACACCCTTGTACTCGGCCAGTTCCGCCTTCTAACACAGTTCGCCTGCTGTCCTGTTTTACCAGTCTGCCGAGCCTACGATATCCGAAATCTGTAATGAGGGGGGGCGCCCCACACTACGATGTCTGGACGTAGTTTCACCACGTGTTGAAGACACTCCCTACTCCTCGAACACCTGACAAATCATGCCCACGTCTGGGCCATCAAGGTCTGCCCTCGGTCAACCTCAGATAGATCGTGAGGCTTCCTCATTCTACACACGGACAGCACGCTCACTGATACTACATTCTCCATGCATATGTCTGGCTAGCAGTCATTCCTCGGCAGGTAAGGCTGCCATCGCCTGGATGGATTTATATGGATAGCAGGTCGATGGTCATAATGTTCTGGCTGATAGAGTACGTGTATAAATGTGTGTGAAATAATCTCCTCTTAAACACCTGGACTGCTTTCACTCAAATTTTGGTACACGTATTGCTTACTGTCTGGGAAGTAATATTGTGGAGGTAATGCAGAGGGAGAAGAGGGAAGGAGCAGATGGACAGACAGAGAGAGGAAAGGAGGAGATGGACGCAGATAGAGTCGTGAAGGAGGTGGACAGAAAGAGGGCTAGTGGGAAATGGACATAAAGGGACGAAGAGGAGACGGGCAGAGAGAAGGAGAAGGAGGATACGAAATAATCGGAAATAGGATAGGGACAGAGAGAGGGCGGAGGAGGAGATGGACAGAGATAGGGGAGACGAAGTGGACTGAGAAAGGGAAGCAGAGGAGGTGACATATAGAGAGTGGAGAAGGATGTGGACACAGACAGGAGGGAGGAGGAGATGGAGGGGAGGGAGAAATGGACAGGGATGGAGAGAAGGAGATGAGTATATGGGGAAGAGAGAGTGGGAAGCTGGAGATGGACTAATAGAAGACTGAAGTAAATCCATACCCGTGCATCGCCGCTTATAAGAAATGTAAAAAAAAAAAAAAAAACAACTAGTGCAGTTGTGCTTTGTACCACTTCCTTCCTACTCCAGTCAGAGTCTAGTATTTTAGCAGCCGTTCCAATGAAACAGCCAGTCGCAATGTAGCACTATCTTGGCTGTGCCCAAAAATATTATTTATACAAAAATTACGTTCGAAATGTTTCGACATATAAAATACGTCATCATAATACTCACACACACTAGAAAATACCTGAATTACTTCAAATGCCACCAAAAACACTGTCAGCTGTGTTTCCATTACTGACTACAAAAGGTCTTTTATAGACTAGGTCACCAGTCATATATCTATTTTTTTCTTTATTGTTATTTCATCCCCTCTCTCTCCATGTGGGCGGGGGGGAAGGCGTGGGCTGGTGACAGCGGTAAAAACAACCTGCTCTTCAGGCAGTAGACAAATTTTACTAACTTAGATGCTAAAACAAAAACAACAAGGAGACATAGTAAATCATAAATTTAAAATTATTTTAAAAGATGATGTTAATGGGAGAATGTAAGTAATGATGCTGTCTTCATGAATAGTTTAAAAAACGGTGATAAAAATGTAGACAGAAAGCACAGTTGAAAACACTTGAAAAACTCTTGAAGAACGCTAACACTTGAAAAACACTTGAGAAACGCTGAACACCACAGAAGAGATAGTGACCATTAAAAACGAAGCACCATACGCTTTCACTAAAATTGAAAAAGTATCTGCCCTGGGATAGCAGAGTGTTGATGAAAAGAAAGGTGAGTATGGAGGGAGACAAAAGAGTAATGGTGATGAGGGTTGAGGACTGGTAAGAGGTGGTAATGAGAGGGGGGTGGTTGTAGGGGACAAGGAGAGAGCAGTACTTGGAACTACTAATTTGAAAGAGATGAGGGGTGGGGGGCAACAGGGGAGAAGGAAAAGGAGGCAGTGTTGTATGGGCAGAGGTTGAGGAGGTAGCCCTTGGTAGGTTGGATAGAATGGGATGTATTCAGACTTGGTAGGATGGGTATATGTCAGGACAGAGTTAATTTTCCAGGAGAGGGAGACGATTGAAATATCTTTTTGGGGACATGGAGGGTGTGCAGGTGGAGGGTTGGTGAGATGTGTATGTAAAGGGGACAAAATGCGACCTTTGCGGTAGACTTTGTGTATGGTGTAAGTTATTCAGATGTGTTCAATGTGAGTGATGAGAGGTAGAAATTTGATGAGTTGGTAAAGGATCCTTGTAGGGGAAGGAAAGCAGATGTAGAAAGGAAGGTGGAAAGCATGTTGTTCGAGGTTCTGGAGGAACTTATAGAACTTGGGTGGGGTGCATGTCCATGCATAATTTTTCATTGCAAGGAGTGGGGCAGGTCAGAGATATGTATGTTTGTAGGACAGCGGAGAAGTCCAGTCCCCACCTATTTTGGGCTCTTTTTTGGATGGTTAGTATGTGAGATTTCCACATTTGTTGCTGGTAGAAGGTTAGGCCAAGGTATTTTTGTGTGTTAGTTAGTTTGATGGGACAGTCATAAATAATGAGATAGAAGTCATGGAGATGGAAGGTGTGGATGGTACGTCCTATAATTATTGGCTATGTTTTGGAGGGGTTAATCTTAAGGAACCATTGGTTACATTAGGTGATAAACTGACTAAGGTGGATTCTGAGGGATCGTTAGGATTTCTGGAGCGTAGGATACAGAGCTAGGAAAGTGGTGTCATCAGCATACTGAAGGAGAGGAAGGATGCAATAAAGCGGATGTAGTTGATTGGAGTGCATAAGTCTGACGTTTGAAAAGGAGACTGGACTGGCATAAGTGACTGTATGCTTTCTCTGGGTCAATTGAGACAAACGCGGCGGATTTATGGTTGTTGAGTTTTTGGGACAAGAGATGGGTCAGGATCAGGTGTTTATCAGCAGGGAAGGGGGACAGGAGCCACACTGAGTAATAGAAAGTAAGTAGTGTTGGATCAAATGGCTGTGGATGCACTGGGAGAGGATGGATTCACAGATCTTGGTAAACACTGAGGTGAGGTAGATGGGATGGTGTGACTGGGTATCAGAGGGGGTTTGTTCAGTTTGAGGAAAAGTATGATTCTGTAGGTTTCCCCCATGTCGGGGAAGTAGCCTGTGGAGAGGATAGTGGTATAAAGGGCTGCAAAGGTGATAAGAAAAGAGATAGAGCATTCTTTGAGGTAGCAATAAGTAGTACAGTCGGGACCAGAGATATGTTACACTATCTGTGAAGTACTTATGTCACGTGCTGCCATTGGAGTGTTTAATTCTGTTTCTGGTATGTTGTTGAATTACCAAAGTCTGGGCGCCAGGGAACTGTGGTATCTGTGGATTCACGGACAGTGGGGAATTTGGGGTCGTTAAAGTGAGGATCATCTCTGATGGAGATGAGTATACAAAGTGATCGACTTCGCTCTGTTCGTCAGGAAAGGAATGGTTGACGTGAAGGAATGGGTAGTGACGGATGGGATGGATGCTCGTAAGTCGATGAAATGCCTTCCAGTATTTGGGAGTGTTAGTTGGGAGTGTAGCATTGAATATGGCGTATTTCTGGCGCCAGTCCCGGTCCATTTTGGCACTGAATGAATTTCTAATGTTTCACTGTATTTGCCGGTGGCGTGTGAGTGTATTCCGGCCACATGTAACGCCGGAAATGCGTATCCTCCTATTTCCATCTATTGTACTATAAATTATTTTTCCTTATTTTATTACCTGAAGATATGACGTTTGTGTGTCTTTGTATATTGTAATTGTTTTACTATTTGTATATATATATATATATATATATATATATATATATATATATATATATATATGCATTTATGTCGATGTATAATTGGTTTGTTTTGTAAATATTATTTATATTTTTACGCTGGGTCTTGCCTAGGGAAAACTATGCTATCGAACCATTACATCGATAGGTCGTGTGGAGAACCAAAGTGTTTAGGACCTTTGGTAGTGTTAACTCTGCCGCGTGGAGCGCGGGCAAAGCAAAGAGAGTCTGGCTGGGGTGGTGCAGTGGAGCAGGTGTGTTGTGTGAAGCTCCCGCAAGTTGCCGCGCTTTCGGGGTTTGGCAGCATGTAATTGCGCTCGACTTGCGATGATAGTTTCTGACATGGTGTCGCGGACGGGAAGCATAAGCTGGCGCACATCAAGAGCCCGTTTCGTCTGGTGACCGTGTCGAGAAGAAGGTGCGCCAACATCCAGCTTCTGCAACAGCGACGGCTGACAATGAGTGACTGTCGCCACCTCCTCGATCGACGGCTTCAAAACTTCAATCAGCCAACAAGGAAGACTGGAAGCACGTAAGGTTTTAGAACTGTACGGCAGACCTCAGCTTTTCAAACTTTTAAAATTGTTGCATCACAAAATTACAGCAACTTAGCATGAACCTTTGTTGCTCATTGTCCCAATTGCATTGCCAAGCAGGGTCCCTTCCTTTTGCGAAATGAGCCCGAGTGTCGTTGAAATTCAAACGCCAGCATCATTCGATTTCACTGCTTTAATTTCAAAGTTCAGTTAAGGTATTCATAGCTGGCTACAATATTTAGATTGCACAAGCACAAATTAAGAGTGCGAGTTTTGTTACCGTATGTTAGTTACCTGTGACTGCAGCTCAGCTTGGAACGTACTAAATTTTACTATTGTTAATTGTTCAGAATCATTTAATTCAAGTTCGAAGTTAAATCTCTTATTTCTAAATTGCGTAGATTCAAGTAGCTTTTGAAATGATTGTTGAGGTAGTCCAAGACTAACCGTATTTTACTGAATTTCGATGTGCTTCAGAAAGAAAGCTCACTATTAACTTCAGTCACTAAATTAACTTTCGATTTTCCGGTTTTATTAATTCTTTTGCTAAATTAAGTCAGAGTGTAGCGAAATTTATTACTTCTGACAAACTTTAAGTTTTCACACTACACGTGTCAACCTTCAGTTGCCACGCTTCTAGTGCTAATTATATGTGTAATAACCTTTTTTTTCAGTTACTTTAGTAATTGTCCTTAGGACTGGCGACCGTAATTTCCTCCAAATCTCAAATATCTAATTACCGCTTGTTAATTGTTAACGTAACGGCCGCACATTTACTTTCTTTATTAACTTTACCCCTTTTCAAAATTAATTTCCACCAGTTTCATTTTAATTTTTCCTTTCATTTAGATGCAACCCTTTCCTCCCTCTTTACCGACAAATTGACTTCGGTGACGATTGCTTTTTCCCAAATTTCCATTAGCTACAAGCGGTTTAATTTTTCACTGTCATTAAGGTCGATAAGTGAGGGGGAGGTTACACACGGGTCCATAGAAAGGAGTAATATAAGTGACAGGATTCATGGAGAAGGAGTACGGCTTATGGTGGGAGGGTGGGGCGATGAAAATATATGGCTTTAGCAGGGATATGGGCAGAGATAGGATCTGACAAGGTCTGCTGCAGGAAGGCTGCGAAATTGTCTGTTGGGTTACACTGCATTCTCGCTTTAGTTAGTCTATCATCGGTCATACGATGGACATGGTCTTTTC
Organism: Schistocerca piceifrons; assembly: GCF_021461385.2. Taxonomy (NCBI): domain Eukaryota; kingdom Metazoa; phylum Arthropoda; class Insecta; order Orthoptera; family Acrididae; genus Schistocerca; species Schistocerca piceifrons. Next base: position 414,965,072 of record NC_060149.1, on the reverse strand, counting down.
AGTTCTGTCGGTATTTTTCAGCTATATTTGTAACAGGTTCAAATGGTTCAAATGGCTCTAAGCACTATGGCACTTAACACCGGAGGTCATTAGTCCCCTAGGCTTAGAATTACTTAAACCTAACTAACCTAAGGACATCACACACATCCATGCCCGAAGCAAGATTCGAACCTGCCACCTAGCCGCAGCGCGGTTTCAGACTGAAGCGCCTAGAACCGCTCGGTCACAGGGGCTGACTGTAAAAGGTTCAACATTTTGTTCTAGTCCAATATCGGTATTTATTTTATGGTCCAACAATGAAAATTCCGCTTTCAGAGCGGAGAAACTTCATCTCTGAGGATTCGATTCGTCGTAATTGGTCAGATGTTAAGGCCCTACATTCGCCACCATAGTGCAGCAAAGGTAACAAGATAACGCCAGTACTTTGTAGAGTTTAATTAATGTTTCTTTCCGTTCGTTATATTTTAATGTACGTTGTATAGTTCCACAGAAATGTTTGAATCTGGCCAGTTTTAGATCTGAATCCTCTGACTTGGAAATCTGAAATTTCACCCTAAATACATAACCTCTCTTACAGTTTCAATTATTTGTGTCTCTATAACAAATTTCGCTCTTACGAGTTCAGTCCTGGAAATGTCATCACTTTTGTATTATCTCTTGAGATTCTAATTTCGTATTTAGCAGCAATTTGACTCAATCTGTGTACTGAAATTTGAACCTTCAGTTTGTCCTATTATTAACCGATCATAAGCAAATAGCACCCTCATAAAATTAAAATTATCACTTCTTAATGTGTCGTTTAATAAAGTCAACTATTTACAATTTTATCATCAGTGAAACATTAAGTAAAAAGGGTGGGAGACAGTAGACAGCCTTGTCTGTCTCCTTGATTAATATAGGCAAATGCAATCATATTCATCACAGTACGGGTCCTTATTTTATTATTTTTGTTTAACGACTGAATTGCCGGCGTCAGATGTGCTGGAATTCCTAATTTCTTAAGCTACTTCCATAGGATTTTCCGCTTTACGTTGTTTAACGATTTACGTGCTCGACAAAAACATACTGAGTTGGCTGTCTAGAGTCCCTTCTTTTCTCGGTTACTTGTGACAAAGTGAAAAGACAATCAGGATATGATCCTCCTTTTCTAAAGCCATGTTGCATCCCCAATACATGTGCTTCAAAAAAATGGCTCTGAGCACTATGGGACTTAACATATATGGTCATCAGTCCCCTAGAACTTAGAACTACTTGAACCTAACGACAGCACACAACACCCAGTCATCACGAGGCAGAGAAAATTCCTGACCCCGCCGGGAATCGAACACGGGCGTGGGAAGCGAGAACGCTACCGCACGACCACGAGCTGCGGACCATGTGTTTCCACTATTGGTCCTAATCTCTTGTTTATAATTTTAGCATACAGTATATAGCAGGAATTTAGAAGTCTAGCTCCTCGGTAGTTTGCGGATTGTCATTTATCGCCTTTCTTATAAACAGGGCAACCAAAGGCTTTATTGCATTCGTGTGGTACATGTCCGCTCAGCCAGCAAACATACATAAAATTTAAGATTCTATGCTTTAGATGATGAGAGGCATATTTAATCTGCTCCGTGTTTATATTATCAGTGCCAGGCGACTTTTTATTTTTGTTTCTTTGGTCGAGTTTTCTAGCTCATCCATTGTTATCAGATTTACAGAGTCACTGGTTCATTGATTCATTCATTCATTTATTCAGTCATTCATTTCGTATAGGCCATCTTTAGACCACGTTATTTCAACTTTCTTGCTTTACGTGTTCTGATGTTTGCCCAGTGCTCTCGCATTCGTTCTCGGTGTTGCTCCTTCCTCTCCTGAGTCCAAGCCTTCCCTGATTTTATTTTTGGCTTTTATTGGAAACCCCGCCACGCCATAAGTATCTCCTTGAGCGAGCCAAGCTCCAAGATGTCATCATGGGTGATCCCCACTTCTTAAAGATTTTTCTCCACCTCTGTGAACCAGGCCCATTTCGTTTTCTTCTCCTGAAAGTAGGTGATCATACGAGTGGTGAGTCTTTCTGGGTTCATTCGGGTCATATGTCCATAAAACACAATCCTTCTTTTCCGGATGGTATCGGTTATCTTCTCTATGTGGGGACACAGTTCATGATTATGACGTCTTCTGTATTCCCCATTCTCCTTGATGGGATCTAAGATCTTTCTCAAAATCTTCCTTTCCTTGGCCTCCAGTTTTTCGATTAGGCCTCTTTTGTTCATTACCAGGCATTCAGGAGCGTACAAGACCTCCGGACGGATAACACAGCAGTAATGCCTTAACTTTCAAAAAATGGTTCAAATGGCTCTGAGCACTATGGGACTATACTTCTGAGGTCATCAGTACCATAGAACTTAGAACTACTTAAACCTAACTAACCTAAGCACATCACACACATCCATGCCCGAGGCAGGATTCGAACCTGCGACCGTAGTGGTCGCTCGGTTCCAGACTGTAGCGCGTAGAACCGCTCGGCCACACCGGCCGGCTGCCTTAACTTTGCATTGAACGATACTGATCTTTTGTTAGATCTCTTTGGTTAAACGGAATGTCATTTCTATTTTGTTCATGCATGATATGAAGGCTTCTTTCTCTGATAAGGTGATTGTTATCCATTCTCCGAGATATTTTGACTTTTCAACTCGCTTCGTTTTGCCTTGACCCACTACAAGCTCCCTTGGTAGTGAATTTATGTTCGTTATAAACTCGGTTTTCTGTAATGAAATTTTGAGGCCAGTCTTCTGTGCTTGTACGTTAAGTTCGTTAATCTGTCTCTTAGCTGTTTCCATGGAATCAGAAAAATTTGCAAGATCATCTGCAAAAGCGAGAAAATCGATTTCAAGATTTTGTTTCTTTTAACCCAGCCTTACACTATTTTTAATTCCTTGGTTTTCCATTTATTTGCGCCACTTGCGAATGACCTCTTCTAGGGCACAGTTGAAGAGCAGAGGTGAGAGCCCATCTCCACGCCTCACTCCAGCCCTTATTTCAAAAGCTTCTGATGTTTCTCCTCTAAATTTCATGATTGAGGTTGTGTTGGTTAGTGTTTGCTGGATTATCGATTTGGTCTTCTTGTCTAGTCCAAGTTCTTCCAGAATTCTGATCAGGGTTTTACGATCAATCGGGTCGGATGCCTTTTTGAAATCCACAAAGGTCACAACAAAACTTTTATTCCTGAGCTTCAGGTACGAAAAGATGGATTTGAGGTTCATTATCTGTTAAACACATGATCACCCCTTCCTGAAACCTCCTTGGTACAGAGTCGCTGCTATTTATTTCTGGTTCTTCCTCATTACCAGTCCACAGACATTTTAAATATTTTAACCATTTGTTTTTGCATTTTACATTTAATTGTATAATATCTCGTTACTGTTTATTGAAATGGTTTTTGATTTGTTTTGTGTTCCATGAATATCATGTTTTATTTCACTCAAATATCATTCCCAACTTTCCCGTTTAATTTTTCATACTTCTCTCTCTATTAAAGCAGATTTACTTTTGTAATCCTCTCTGTAATTCACATTATTAGGCAATGACGAAGTTCTCAGATACGCCTCCTTTTTGTCTTTTATTGACATTAAAAAAAAAGTTATGTCACTTCTTACTAAAGAGTGATCTGGTGATACACCGAAGCTTTTGTAAACTCTTATGTGTTGTGCTCTTATTCATACCTTTTTATTTGCAAGAGTAAAGTCTATTATCGAAGGTGTGCTTCGAGTTGCTCATGTAAGTTTATGAATGTCACAACGTTTAAAAAGTGTTTGTTATTGGTAACTCATCGTTTGTGGAAACAACTAGTAGCTTCTTTCCACCATCATTCTGTGTGTTTTCACCCTCTGTGTCTACTACATTTTGAATGGGTCTGTTACCCATTTGGGCCTTGAAATCTCACATCAGAAGTGTATAATCATTTTTAGTTATTTTTCCTATTGCGTTTGTAATGTGTCATGAAATTCAATAGAATTTTGAATTTTTCCTTTTTCTGGCGCATAGAAAGACAATATGGAGATATATCGCCCCTCAGTTTTAAGATATACAACTAGTATTCTTTCGTTTATGTATGTCTACGAAAGTATTCCATTCTTTTTAACGCTTTTACACCCAGATGGAGCCTCCAGGAGCAGCTTTTTGTTCTTGCGATACTCCGCATTACATAGTCACATAATTCTCAAATTCAATCGTTCCCCATTATTTTGTCTTTTGTTTCGGTTATGGTCGCAATATCGATTTTAACATTAATCAGTTCGTGTTACAGTTCTGTTTCTTTATATGCCAGACCGCTCCTCAACATTACATATTGCTAGTTTAAGCGTTTCTGATATATCTATCGTCGGCAAAGAAAACCTCACAACTCCATCTCTCTGTGAAAACCTCGTAAATCCAGTAACCAGTAACACCATTACTGTTATCGAAGAGAGATTTGAAAGACCATGGATTTCTCTGTTGTGTCAGTAACTATACATGTACTGTATAGTTGCACGTGTAGCAACTTTATCTGTAACACTTTATAAATTTTTAATGAAATCGGTTTTGCTTCTCCTGTAAAATTTACAGGAATGGAGTTATGAGGTTTTCATTGCCTACCATCGGTATGTGATTTGTCCTTACTCTTTATCTTATCTCTTTCATAGGTCTGCATATAATAATGAGTCTAAAATGCAATTTTCGTAGGAATTTTAGCAATTCGAATGTCTCCTGGTCTCGTCGCAAACGCTGGGGTGGTTAATGACAGTAGTGAGCCTTCAATCTTGACGGTTCCGTCCCAGCTGATTTTATTTCGTACTTGATCTGTCCTAGAGAGATTGCCTTCTCCACGGCTTCGAGATCTGTCCTCCCGTTCTGCTAGATTTGGTCCACCCGGGATATTTTATTTCCACAATGCCCGCGACATTTGGTGAACATTCTCCTATCCGCCACCTGGGTAGGCGCACGATGCGAGACTAGCCAACTCCACACGGGTTGGTGAAACATTCTGATATTAAATATTTAGTGCTACAAGTATGTCTATATAAGTGAAGGTTGTTCATTGTGATTGTGTGTACTATCACGAACTAATGTTTTTCACCACCAATTTCGGAGGATGATTTATTACTAGAAAAATGTAATCGATGATATTGCTAGTCATTTATTAAAGACGAGTGGTCCTAGCCTACGTTAAATACAAAACGAACTGCTGAAATCGGAACTGCGTTGTCAAGTCTCCTTGGAACGTTACCAATCTTAACTAAGGCCTCTTAAACGTTTACAGACCATATTTCTTGAAATACGAATAAATTGGTAAATACCACTAACATGTAACAAAAGTACGCAATTTAAAACACCACACTCGTACAGTACAACGATAAACGATTTTAGAGAGGAAAAAAGAAGATGGTCAATGGGGAATTATAGTCAGTACGGTATTATGGTCCATTGAGAGAATGATGGTTAGTGGAGAGAATGATGATCAGTGGAGAGAATGATGGTCAGTAGAGAATTATGGTCAGTGGTGATTTATGATCAATGGAGAATGATGGTAGAGGAGAGACTAATGGTCAGTGCAGAATTATGTTCACTGGAGTATTACGATCAGTGGAGAATTATGATCAAACGAGAATGATTGTCACTTTACAAGGTGAGTTCCATTATTCCATGCGTTTAAAATCCTTAATAAGGAAGTATGTGACTAAAAGTAGGGCTTACCTTGATACCATTTAATTTATAGTTTTGTGGCGGTGTTCGTAGCGACAAACAATTCGCGGTAGAAACGGCTTACGAAGTCACCGTCACACTTTTAATAGCGGGCCGACCGGTCCGCTGGAACAGTGAACAGAAAGATGAAAACCCAAACACTCTGATTAAATAAAAGTCGGTACTTATCTTTATTGACGAAGATACAGAAACACAATAGTGAACTCCGTGTCTACAGAGATCTGTCTAGTTCGAGTCGGAGCGGCTAGGTCAGCGTCGGCTGACGACAAACAACAACTCTGCTGCGATGAACACACAACTGACTAGCAAGTACACAATTCGGTGGCGAGTATACAACTGAGCGGCGAATACAGAACTGTCCTAGCGCTCGCGACTCCAGCGCTTAAGAAGCCAGAAGCCAGCGGTGGCGCGCGCAGACGTGCGGCGATTTCCTGTCTCGCTGGCGCTGCTTATGCGGACGGCGTCCGGACTTTGATGCTGCCAACCTTTTGGCAGCAGGCTCGGGTGGCATTACTGGCTAGGATATAACATATAGTATGTTAGCAGAAGGCAATTAATTGTGAACTGTACTAAGGTTTTCCTTACAGCAAGCATTCTTACTCGGTGGACGTCCAAACAAAACCTGAAAAGACAACTTGCACTAGACCTCTTAAATATAGTTGCACTCACCATCGTGAATGATGGACTGTTGGCAGGTTTAACAACTTTACCCAGGAAAACGATAACATTATATACTCTTCCAAATACCTTTAGTGATAATCTCGATGTCACAACATATGGTACATTATCTTGATGAAGTCATTGTCTCTGCAGTTCTTCATGTCATGTCAGAGCGTCGGATTTCATGCGGTTTGCATATAATACAAATAAATGTTAATGTTCTTTTCTAGTTCATTGCAATTAATTTTCCGTAAGATAATGTTCTGGAAATGAGGAAAAGAAAGAGGAAGATTTACCGAATTTTTGCCGCTTGCCATGAGACTGGGGGCGTTTCGCACGAAATAAGAAATTCATAGAGGAACGCCCTTCCCCTCAACCACTTACTGATTCCGCCCCACAGCTTGCTGACTCAACTGGGAAATACTGATACGGGCAATATTTCCACATTTGTCTCACAAACATCTCGTTGTTTTATACGCAGCAATAAATATCCAGAAAACAAAATTGTAATATACACTGCTCTGAAAAACTGAAGGACGAGCTAATTAAAGTAACATCATCTATTAACTACTCGATGGAAATGAATGGAAGTGTGGAACATGCTTCCAGAGGCCTCCTGGTCGCCCACAGAAAGCTGGACATCACATGGCATGAGGCGGGGCCAATGAGATATATGGGCCTCGCGGCGTGCGTCACAGCACGTGATCCTATAGGTTTTATGAATGCCAGCCACCATCTCTGGCAGGGAGCGAGATACTATTGCAGACCAGTTTCATAAATTTAACTACTCGTTTAAATACATGAAATCTCTCTATAACACACGACAGAGTTCATATCTAAGTGGTTACCTTTTTATTTACGTATTGATTTCCCATTGCCCTACAAGGAGCTGAGCGTTCGCGATGTATTTTGGGCAGGGTGACCAGTGTGACGTCACAAGTTCTTTGCAGGGCCCGTATTTCTCGTAGCCCGCTGCCCCCCCCCCCACCCCACCCCCCAACACGTGGCAATTGAAGGAATAGGAAATGACAGTGTGTGTTAATCAGCGAGCAGTTACGGTGTACTGTGGTGGTTTTCTTCATTACAGGGCCCGGAGCAACATCTGAATGATTTCACGTGGAGAATACTCATCAGGGACTTGGAGAAGGCCGAAGTGTGCCGAGTGTAATATAGGAGTTTGGTATTGCTCACAGCATTGTTTCACGTACTTACGGAGTGCTGACCAAAGGGGAGGAGGTGGTCGACCACAGCCAACTACAATGGCATATGACAGCGACATTGTGCAACACGCGAGAAGGGGTCCTTGCCAAACATCAGGTGAAATTACAACAACATTCAATAGGACTAAAAGGCACGCAGTGTCACGCTCCCTAGTGGTACGCCGATTTTACCGGAGTTATTTCTTTGTCTAATGACCAGTACTTTTGTATCCCGCCTGGGAGGCAGCACTTGGGTAAGGAACAGGAACAGGAAAAGGTACGAATCTCTCGGTACTGTAGATACAGTTAAGGCACCTTTACTAGCGGATAACATCTGCTAACATATTACATAACTTGCAAGGTGGTGCGAAGTTGAAGCGAAGTGTCCTGGCTGTCTGCACCGACTAGAGGGCGCTGTCGTCGGTGTCTCTCATAGTGCCAACCTAGCAGAGCGGACCTACGTTGTGGCATCGTAACTATCGATACCACAAGTACGTCGTGTTCCGTTGACACCCGCACGTTGGCGGCACCTTTTCCTATGGTGCTAATAGCAGCCACTGAGGAGTGGGGTCGCTTATTCTTCTAGGATGAGAGCAGATTCTTTCTGAGTAGTGGTTCTGAATTTACTCTCAAATGTAGAGATACGGGAACACGTCATGCACCCAAGAACATTGTCGAAAATGATCGTTTTTACTGTTATGTGTTATGGTATGGCGATTTCAATCAATTACTGTGAGGCCTTAGTTTATCCCGGCGAATACAGTGTTCAAATAACGGGAATGCAGCCGGCTGACGTCGTCGTCAAACGCCGATATTTCAACCGGAGCACACCCTACCATTTTTAAGGCAAAACTGCAGCAAGTAAACGCTGTGCAAGCGAATTTAAAACCTCGGTTTTCAGAGGGACCTTGCAAAGATAACTCTCTCTCTCTCTCTCTCTCACACACACACACACACACACACACACACACACACACACACACACACTCATTGTACGCACTAGCACCATCACAGACCGAAAGATGACCGACGTCGGTAGTTATCGATAGTGAAATTATTAATCACAGGGTGAGGTAGCATAAACGCTGTTCCTCTGCTTTTTGACAAGTGAGAGAGCGGGATTCCATGCTGAATTTATACAAAAACCACCATCTCTAATTATAATGTTGCTTGCTAATTTAACTCCAACTGCTTCTTTAATAACGCTATCCCAATAGCTGGTAGTGCGTGCCAGAATCTTCGTGTTCTCATATATACGACACGTACCAACGTACCATCCACCTTCAGCCTGGAAGGGAAGACCGCCATCCTTTTCCGCCTCCATCGTGAAATGAATATTCGGGAGGACTGAATTCAGGTGTTCTAAAAAGTCGTTCAAATTCTCACTGCCATGGGGCCAACAACAAAAAGTATCGTGTACATACTGTAAACGCATGCTGCTTGAGCCCTGGAGGCTAACTTGAACCCAAAACAGAAAAATGTTGTTTTGTTCTCTGCGCACTCTCAACATCAGTATAACGATGTAGTTTACTGCTTCTCTGGTGGGCGGCAGCAATAAGCAGACCATAGCGTGATTCTAGGAGGTTTGGGAATTCGCCACTAGCAGCAACACTGGTTATGCTACCCGGATACGTGTTTGTTGTTTATTTCACTCTGCAAACTATCATCTGTAGAGACGTCAGAAATAGCCTAAAACTGGAGGTAAGTGCATATATTTATTGTTTAGTTTATCATCAAAGCCAACTGAGGGCAGTTCATGTCCTGAAGAACTCATTAATTGTATAATATGTGGTTAAGTACAACTGGTACACGTTACCAGCAAATACAGGTTACTTGAGCCCATGGGCTCAAGTAACCCCTAACCACATTTCTTGCTGTTCAGTGTATTAATAAGTTTGGGCTCAAGTTGCCCAGAAGAATTAAGGTCCTGCGTTGGAAATCCAAGTTTTGTGGTTGTTTTCTTTCAGGATTATCTGACGCAATGCCTTATAAACATATAAGACTACCTGGAAACCGGACATACGCTGACTTTACTCCCAAAAAGTTGGAAGAATGCCTAGAAGCCGTAAGGAGTAGGAGTATGACACAGCGAGAAGCAGAGAGTTTTTATAATATTTGCAGAGCCACTATCAAGAGGAAACTAAAAAATCAACATCCAGGGAAACTGGGTCACCCGAGAGGTTTTACGGATGAAGAGGTGCTTACGTTTGCTACACACCTCCACATGCTGTGTGACTTTGGGTTTCGTTGCGACGAACTTGATTTTGGATTTGTCATAAAAGCTTACTTAGGTCGACAGGGACGTACCATTGGCTGTTTTAAGAATAACTTGCCTGGAAGAGATTGGGTTAAGTCATTCCTACATAGGTATCCCAGTCTTTCAGTTCGATTTGCAGCTAACATAAAAAGAACAAGAGCGGCTGTCGATGAAAAGATCATCACTGAATACATTCAAAATGTGATGAGGAAAAAAGTAATTGGCCGAATGGGTACTAAATACCCCGAGCGGATTATGAACACAACGAAATCCAGCATAAGTGTAATGTTTTGTGGTAATGCAGCCGGACAGTCCATTCCACCTTATATCATATATAAGGCCGAAAATCTGTGGTCAACTTGGAAGGAAGGTGGCCCACCTGGGGCTAGATGTAACCGCAGTAAGCATGGGTGGATCGATCTAGCAATTTTTGAGGACTGGTTTACCAGTCATCTGCTTCCAATTCTTAAGAAACAAGAAGGTAAGAAGGTTGTAATTGGTGACAATCTTACTTCACACCTCAGCATCAATGTGATTCAGCTCTGTGAAGAAAACAATGTTCACTTTGTTTGTCTTCCACCTAATTCTCCCCACCTCACACAGCCACTGGATGTGGGATATTTTAGGCCTCTCAAAATGAGGTGGAAGGATGTTCTTGACGGTTGGAAGCAGTTAGATACAGGTAAAAGAATCGGTGTGCTTCCAAAGGAACAGTTCCCAATGCTGTTGCGAACTGTTTTAGAAGAAATTGGTCCAAACATGAAAAGAAACCTAAAGGCAGGTTTCAAGAAAGCTGCATTGGTGCCTCTAGATCAGATCATACGCCGTTTGCCAAATCAAGACAAATCCAAGGCAAATGTTGACTTGTCTATGATTGAGGATGCATTTCTTCAACGACTTCAAGATAAGAGGGGCGAGTTTGTTACAATTCACTCTACTAAGAGGAAAAAAAACTCCAATTGCCACCTGGACAGAGCGTATATGTGTCTGATTTCTGCTCTACCAGTAATACCAGTGCCTCCATGGAAAACACCCAATACCAGGAAGAAAGTTCAAAAATGAAAGCATCTTCAAAAACAACCAAGACCACCATACAAAACAGAAAACAAAAATTGGAAGACTCCACGTCAGAAGAAGATGACGCATTCAGTTTGAGATCAGGTGACAGCGACATCAGCCTCCACAATAGTGATGAGGAACATATAGGACACTTGTCTATGACTTCTTGCCAAACCAAAGGCAAATCAACACCATCACCAGCGCCTGTAACGTAAGATGACCTAAAAATAAGCAAGTTTGTTCTGGTAAAATGGAACGAGAAGGAATACCCAGGAGTCATCCTCGCTATAGAAGCAGAAGGTGTTAGAGTCGACTGCATAGATCCTACGCTAAAAGTCTGGAGGTGGCCCAAAAATAAGGAGGTCTTCTTATATAAATCTGAAGATGTGGTAATGACAGTAGAACCCCCAAAATTAATAAAAATAGGTTTGTTTTCTTTAACTGGACTCTAAACATTGTTATATCACTACATTCTGTTGTTTGTACAATATCTAAAATGTGTTGTTCAAAATTAATATTTGTCCTTAAAATAAACGTTTGGAAGTTCACTGGATGTTCAGAAATTATGTTATTCAAATAACCATCAACCTACTTGGACCCAAACTGCCTTCAAATGGTAGTATCTATGGGAATTACAGTCTGGGTTCAAGTAACCCAACCGTAAGGTTAACTTGAGCCCAAATAAAATAGAAAAATAAAAATATTTACTACGTCACAAACAATGCGTACTGCAAGTTAAAGTATCCATAATAAACGATAGTTTAATAATATAACGTGAATATGTCGGTGAAAAAAATCTGTTGTGCCCATTTTTAAATATAATGTCAAAAGTTTTGAAATCTTCACTCTCAAGGAGCCCGCGTTTACGGTAGTTGGAAAAACATGCAGGTTTCAAAGCCGCCGACTCCAAGACACGTTAATCGAAATCTTCCTCAACAAATTTGCAATAATAGGTGGCAAATGGCTTCCCACCGGAGCTCCATCTTTCTGCTCGTAGTACTGAATAAAAAGTAAGTGGAAGTCAACACATGTCGAAATAGGTTGGTTAATTCAGTACGAAACCTAACCTCAACAAGCGTAATGAATCAGACAGAGGAACACGAGTGAAGAGAGACCACATCGAAACCTACTAGAGTATCAGTCATTGAAACGCATTCCCTCCAGTCGGCATAAGAAATCCGCCGAGTTCTTAATGCGGTGCTCACACCGACTTTCCATAGGGTTCGACAGAGTGTTAAGTTGTTTTGCTACAAGATATGCCGCAGCACCCGTGTTGCAACAGGACTAAGAGGAACCCTCCCCCCCCCCCCCCCTTGTGGACGTTATGGAGACTACATAACATACGGGGAAGAGCACAGTTAGAACTGAGACTCTTCATTGTCTCCGGTGATAGTGAGCTTTCCTTCAGGAGGCTGTTAGTCTTTCTCTCAACGCTTCCTGTGGCATCGGAACCGATCCTGCGATACGCTGAATCAGACAGTAGCCGCATTTTTTAACGTAATTCTGCTTGCTCATAAGAATGGTAGTATTGCCACTGTCCGCAGGTACAATAATAATATCTGTATGAACTCTAAGCGAACGTAAAGCAGCCACTTTCAGTCGCTGAGATATTACTCTTGGATGGACGTGCCCCAATCAACACGAGACATATCTCCCTCCTAACCTCCTCTGGAGCATCAGGACGTAGTTTATTAGTTCCGTTGAACAGGCTTGATACTTGTCGATTACAGCGCTATCTATCACGAATGTAAAACAATAGGTTGAATGAACCGTACGTATTTTTTGACATTGTCAGAGTAGAATGTTTGATTTTGCTGACGAGGCTACAGCCTCACCTCTACTTGCACCGCTTCATCGCTGTCAAAGTGAAGTCCTCGAAGTTGTTCTGTAAGTTTTGGGGATAGATGAAAATCGAATGGAAAGAAGTTCAAGTAGAGGTGAGGTTGTCGCTCCGTCAACAAAAACAAACATTATACTGTGACGGTGTCAACAAGTTGGTCTCTCATTGCGAGAAACGTATTCATCGCCACGGTGACCATGTTAAGAAATAAATACATAGACATGAGAAATAAAGATGCAGAATTTTAATAACGTTTGTTTTATTTAAAGAGCTTCAAGAGTTTTTACGTAAAAAATTCGGAGGCATTGCTTTGCAGCAGGACCACGTATGAAGACGAAAGGACGAGTGTGTATTGGGGAGCAAAGATCGCACTTCTGCTTGACGTTTTGTCGTCTTCCAAGCCACTCCAGTATGACTATGTAGAATTATGCTTTGTGAACAACCTTTGCGCGAATTAGCGAGAGAAACGTCTTCTGTCTAAAGATATTTTCCTACACAAGAAATAATTGTGTGACATGCAATTTTGTGTGTGCATGATTTGGGAACAGAACAATTTAATGGGCGGTGTAAAGACGTCTGATAGAGTGGACGTATAGCAATTATTTGGATGAGTTACACTACAGTTAAAAAGTTTTCATACTTCTTATCTTACTTCTTCATCCTTATTAGAGGAAAGTAAATCGAATCTTTAAGCTGATTATTGTAGTTTTATTTATTATATAGTTTCTAAAATTGTTTGAAAGTTTAATTGTGCATTTTTCAGCTGAAGATATAGCGGAAATATACTTCTCTGAACAGGGGTACTCTAACTGCGTTCTTGGGATTTTTGCATCCATGCCTTATTGTACACCATTTTCAGCTCGCACCCGGAATTATTAAAAGCACGAAACTTTACATGAAAATTGAATCTACATTGAAATTCATGAAAAGAATAATTCTGGTTAACTCTGCTTTTACCTCTGTAGTATACAGCAAAGCGGCCAAATCCTCACAGCCAATTTTCGGACTGAAAACGCTTAAAAATAATGGGCGAAATATTAATTTGTTTCATTTTCAGTCATTGTTTGAGGCTTAATATAACGTGGTTAATTAGGAGTGGGTTAAGCTAATCTCACGTAATGGGAAAATTGAGTCCTAACGGCTTTCATGATTGTGCTGAATTGTACATCGTATTATAAACGTTTACAAATAAAGTGTCGGTAACAACAAAATGTGGATTCACCCGCATGGTAAAACGAATAACCGTACATTCATGCGTGACAGTCTTAACATAGCTTCTGACTATAGATGAAAATAAATAAGATCGATTTTTCATAAGGGAAAAATACTGTATAAATATATATTTTCTATTACGGTGCTTTTAGACTGTACAACTGTTTCAAACTGTCACGAATCGGAGCACTGAGTGGGGTAGCGCAGTAGTTAGCAAATTGGACTCTCATTCTGGAGGACGACGGGTCACAAACCCTCGGCCGGCCATCCTGATTTAGGTTTTCCGTGATTTCCCTAAATCGCTTAAGGGAAATACCAAAATGGTTCCTTCGAAAGAGCACGGCCGCTTTCCTTCTCCATCTATCCCTAATCCAAGCTTGTGTTCCATCTCTAATGACGTCGTTGTAGACGGGAGGTTAAACTCCATAATCTCCTCCTCCTCTACGAATTGGAACGATGCATACGATTGCAAATCAACTGCTTGCTGCTTGTGTTAGATTGTCCATCTGCAGCAACATTTTTCTAGTTGACATACAGTGTAGTTTGATTAATACTGAACTCATTGGTACACTGAATGTAGACAGTCACCTTATTGGAGTCCGCGTAACGGTATCTGCAATTTCTGCAGAATCTGCTCAGGGTTACTTACTCAATTGCTTGTATTATCTTCACCGTTTCAATTCCTAACAATGTGAAACAGTTGTATGTCGGAAGCTATGAATAAAAAACAGTTATTTGTTACCATACCTCTTTGTTGTTATTTCACAAATCCGTATACTTACAAATGTATATAAGGACTATGTAAGATGCACAAGGTATTAGTTGTAAGCATAAAGTAGGTAACGTTTAAGATGAAGGAAAACAAAATATATCTAGTGACTGATTGCGATTTCGCCTACCGCGCTGCATGTATAGGGTTTTGGGAACAGGTGGCGCATGATCGTGTCCACTTCCAAAGACATATACCAAACTATTCTGAAATTGTATCTCCTATGCCTGAACAAAGCCACAGATGAAGAATCTGGGCAAAGCTACGTACTATCTATCTAGGAGCTAGGTAGAAAGAAAGAAAAAAAACACAGAATTTGAGGTAAAAAATTAATTTAGTTTCATTAATCCAACTGAAAAGTAATTTTACATTTCCATAAGCAGACCCAACAGTATTTTCAAACACCTATTTCTTCAGCTGATGGATAGCAGGGCGCCCGTAGAATTCCAGGTCCTGAATAGATGCAAACTAGAAGATTCGCTGCGTCCATGTGATCTTTTCCTTGTCTTTGACATAGATGATTGTCTCAGGATGATCGAATGTTCGAAGTGACGTCACCATATCTTTATAAGGTATACCAGGATCGTCCCAGTGGAATCGACGGGAGAAACGTGTTAACCTCTTTGCGTTCCTCCGTGTTTTAGCATAATTCACGTCCTTGAAAGGCCTCGGTGATGCAATGTTTGCAGAGAATATCTCTATTATATCAGCATATTCTGTGTATGCATCTTTAAATATGATCTGTCCACACTCATCATCGTAGAAACCTTGAATGTCGGCAACGACGTTTACACCACAACTCATTGTGAAATGCTCTGGGTATTGTAACGCAGCACGTTGTTACGAGATGACATTCGTTGCAGTAAGACACGCAGTCGTCTTTTACGGTGGCTGCAGCCTTTTATTATTAATAGAATGATGCTGTCAAAATTTCAGATTTTTATTTATTATAGTTCGGGACCTGAAAGTCCTAAAACCTACGCTTGGTTTTTAAAACCAAGTTAGGAACAATAACAGATTGACTTTCATTATCATTTGAAGCCATTCCAAAGTTACCAGTGCATAAAAATCAATTAATTAGAATTTTCTTTTTAAAACTTTAGTCACTGTGCATTACGTAATACAAAAATCGGTCAAAATTATTATTTGATTATATTTTACAGTGTGAGTGCGCGAGAATGATTGAGAGAGTGTATGTGGGACATACGTTAAAATTTAATATTTCATTTTACGTAAAACCTTGTTCTAACGAACCGTGGGAAAGTTATGTTGCAACCACGATTCAGGCGACGTATGTCGGTGTCTGCTTGCTTTTTTATAAAAGTACCCAGAATGGAAGTTAGAAGCGGAATAAGTTTATTTATCAATTTGAAGAATATTTCGCACTTCGTTTATTTTGATTAAACAAAATACAAGAAAATAAAATTTTGCTGACATTGATTACTACCAAATTAGTGATTGGATAAGGCAAGCTTTGCCGCGAGAATGATCTGGGAGGAATGTTCTGATTGGTCGTTTAGATCAACAGCCAATTAAAATTAAGCTGTTCCCGCGCGAAAAGGGGAGTGGGCATATAGGAGAGTACCTCGCGAGGAGTCGTTTGCTAGCCGGCCTACGAATAACACGATGTCAGATCACTCCTCAAAAATACTCTGTAAGATGAGGAAATAGTGAGCTAATTTCGGTTCGAACATATCGTGACTCAAGCGACTGTAGTTACGAACGTTTTAATGAAAGTTTGATGTTTCTAAATTAAATAGTTTGAGAGATATGAGCGTGTGAACTTTCTGGTCAGAGTAACAAGTCCGCGTGGCGGTTTTGTGCTCTGTACGGAATATTTTGGCGAAAACCTCTTATGAAGAAGACCACTGAAACGACCGAATGTTTAACTCGCGAATAGTTGTGGGTCTGTGACTGGTAGAACGTGAAAATTAGTAGGGTCGGACTTACTAAAATTCTGGCTGCTTTCTGAGTGAATATTTGTTATACAGACAGTGAAATTTGAATGATAACATTTTACCATATTAAATACGGACTTTATAGCCATTTCATGTGTTTCAATATGAATAAAAAGCTGAGTTAATCTAATTTTAAACGCTTTTCTGCAAGTACACGGAAGATCCCGAACGCCCGATATTTTACTCATGAAATTTCAGGAACTGACTTTCAACTAGAGTTATGCGGTCTCTGTGTGGTAGGTATTAGGTAGTGGTTTCATCAAAGCTGTTTTGCACTGCCGAGCACGTATCTGCTACCACAGAGTGAAGGGACATTGGCAAGAATCCCTTCGAGGTAGGTGGACTGAACGATAGCGTTAACAAAAACGCGGACGACCTACCCCTCCCCGTTGCAGTATGACACAGCACTTGGGCATTTATACAGCAAGTTGCACAAGACCAGTAGTTAATCACACTGTCAAGTAGAACAAGAGCATATGCTGCAGTGTATTCTGGGAAATTTGATGAGGACTTAACTTGGATATGTACATCTATCGGTCCTTATTTAATTATCTCATTGTGCTTAGAACAGTCTATTACGATGATACCAGCTCTTTGACTTTCCGTGGACTGAGTAGGCATCCTTCAACACCTTCATAGTAAGAAGCACAGAGCACAGAACCTTGCATATTTGTCAAATGCTAGACTGTTTACATCCTAGTCCCACTTGTAAGGTGTCAGGCAAATCCAACACCTTCCATGAAAACCCTGACATGATAAGCAAATCCAGTAGTATGTCACATACCTCCGAATAAATCGTGACATTAAATTAACCAAAGTAATACGAGTAACGAGTGATCAAATAGTATACCACAGACTAACACAAGAATGCCTAAATGCATATCATACCTTCCCACTGTGAGACAGGCGCAGTTCCGAGGGGAGAAACGAGAACAGAAGCCGAGAGCAGAACCGTGTTAAGCTGGAAGGCCCTACGATAAGGGATGGACACCCACGTCGCCAGCTAACCGCTAGGACCACCCCAGCCGCAAGTTTTAGCGTGAGACTTTTTCGCATCTCTGTTACGTCAGGACCACCCCACCCCCCCAGCCCATGTTAAAAGATAGAGCCCTCGAGAAGAACAGTATAGATCTGACGATAACACTAAAAGGAGCACACCAGCTGCAAGTTTTAGCGTGAGACTTTTTCGCATCTCTGTTACGTTGCAAACTTTAAAAACATTGCCCCACCACGAAAAGTATAACGTTTCTCATTGGATAGACAGAATTCTTTTAGGCGGAGCTTAAGGTTAACGTTGAGACCCTGATTGGTCAGATGAAAACACAGCCAGATAGTTTTTTTAAACCAACTTCGATAAATTTTAGTTAGGAGAAGTTAGGAGAGAGTTGCTTCCGAGATGGCGAGGTGAGCGGAGCTGTGCTGCCCGCCGCCCACCGACAAACTCCGACAAGGTAATGAACGCACGCGATGCCGCATAACAGCGCATAAAGCTTCACTCAGACCTGCAGAAGTCTCATCTGTTACACCCCCTTTTTGCGTAATACTAGTGTCGATCGTCAATTAAAGCTCATGGTGTTCACATTTGCCAATTGAAGTAAAAATCTGAAGTGCGATGATTTTCTGTTATATAGTTATTGAGAAGCCACATCAGCCACTGTAATTTACGACAAGTTAGATAAGTAATTAAAGATAATTGAGGGTCACTGTTGACCATTTTGATAGTTTTCTCTTTTGTGAAACTTAATTTAAGCCTAGATTATAGATGTGATATGGCATAGGTCATCCTTCGATCCATTGTAGAAGTTGGAAACCCACTCAGGGAATATTTGTTCATATTTTTGTTGAACACAGTTGGTTTTTATCATCCCGTATTAAAACATTTCCTTTTATCAATAAGTGCAATTTATAAACAATGTTTTGAGAGTAGAATAAAATTTCCAATGATAAACTTAACTGCTTTTTCGATGTTATTTTACCAGCTAACTAAAAATAGGAAAGCCTTGAACCCCTTCCACTAAATTTAGTTAGTATTAAGATTCTTTTACAGGGAGTGCAGTGGATCTGACGCTGAAATCATTAAGTACACTACTGGAAATTGAAATAGGAACACCGTAAATTCATTGTCCCAGGAAGAGGAAACTTTATTTACACATTCCTGGGGTCAGATACATCACATGATCACACTGACAGAACCACAGGCACATAGACACAGGCAACAGAGCATGCACAATGTCGGCACTAGTACAGTGTATATCCACCTTTCGCAGCAATGCAGGCTGCTATTCTCCCATGGAGACGATCGTAGAGATGCTGGATGTAGTCCTGTGCAACGGCTTGCCATGCCATTTCCACCTGGCGCCTCAGTTGGACCAGCGTTCGTGCTGGACGTGCAGACCGCGTGAGACGACGCTTCATCCAGTCCCAAACATGCTCAATGGGGGACAGATCCGGAGATCTTGCTGGCCAGGGTAGTTGACTTACACCTTCTAGAGCACGTTGGGTGGCACGGGATACATGCGGACGTGCATTGTCCTGTTGGAACAGCAAGTTCCCTTGCCGGTCTAGGAATGGTAGAACGATGGGTTCGATGACGGTTTGTATATACCGTGCACTATTCAGTGCCCCCTCGACGATCACCAGTGGTGTACGGCCAGTGTAGGAGATCGCTCCCCACACCATGATGCAGGGTGTTGGCCCTGTGTGCCTCGGTCGTATGCAGTCCTGATTGTGGCGCTCACCTGCACGGCGCCAAACACGCATACGACCATCATTGGCACCAAGGCAGAAGTGACTCTCATCGCTGAAGACGACACGTGTCCATTCGTCCCTCCATTCACGCCTGTCGCGACACCACTGGAGGCGGGCTGCACGATGTTGCGGCGTGAGCGGAAGACGGCTTAACGGTGTGCGGGACCGTAGCCCAGCTTCATGGAGACGGTTGCGAATGGTCCTCGCCGATACCCCAGGAGCAACAGTGTCCCTAATTTGCTGGGAAGTGGCGGTGCGGTCCCCTACGGCACTGCGTAGGATCCTACGGTCTTGGCGTGCATCTGTGCGTCGCTGCGGTCCGGTCCCAGGTCGACGGGCACGTGCACCTTCCGCTGACCACTGGCGACAACATCGATGTACTGTGGAGACCTCACGCCCCACGTGTTGAGCAATTCGGCGGTACGTCCACCCGGCCTCCCGCATGCCCACTATACGCCCTCGCTCAAAGTCCGTCAACTGCACATACGGTTCACGTCCACGCTGTCGCGGCATGCTACCAGTGTTAAAGACTGCGATGGAGCTCCGTATGCCACGGCAAACTGGCTGACACTGACGGCGGCGGTGCACAAATGCTGCGCAGCTAGCGCCATTCGACGGCCAACACCGCGGTTCCTGGTGTGTCCGCTGTGCCGTGCGTGTGATCATTGCTTGTACAGCCCTCTCGCAGTGTCCGGAGCGAGTATGGTGGGTCTGACACACCGGTGTCAATGTGTTCTTTTTTCCATTTCCAGGAGTGTATTTGGTTATATCATCGCTAGTCTCACTGAATTCTTCTGAACTCTACATGTCATATGTGGTCTGGCGTCTCCTTACCAGCAACAGATCCCAGGTTCAAACTAGTCAATTCCCTAAAAAACACGCTCAGAGCGTCGTTGCGCGAAAGTGGTAGGGAGACACGATATAGAACAAACAGACACCACGCAGAATGTTAGACACTGTAGAAGTAAATCGTCAGACGGATAGAATTCTGAATTCAAGCACACTGTGGCATTAGTTACATTACAGTTGTCAAATACGGCAAATCATTTACTAAATTCCCCATTCTATTGGTATGAAATGCACTGACGATGAATCTCGGAATTTACAGTTGCACGGAGGTTTTAATAGCTCATGGCTGTCTGCTCTCTGTCAGCAGCATTGGATACTCAAAAACCTCCCATGAGCGGAAAGTTAATGGCAGATATGTGTCGCTATTCAGAACTTTTAAAAGCTTAAAACGCTCCTCGTCTGCCACTGTGATGTGTGGCATTTCCTGTATAATTTTATCGATGATGATCTAATTGTCCTCTTTAGCTCGTTATATGTATGAGTTGCTATCGGTTTCAGTCCGTACCAGAATATGTCCCTGCTTAGCATTCATAATAATTCGCTGCATGTTCTCAAAGTACACCATAAGCATTTTAAGAGGTAGGTAGGCATGTAGTAAATCGGCGGTACTCTTCTGCTGTTCTGCCCGCAGCTCGCCTATGAACCATCCTGCATTTTCCAAACCATTCAAATCCGAGGGTGATGATGAGACATATATTTTAAGAGCTGTTACTGTGCCAACATTATGTGTACGTTCAGTCTCTACTCTACTAGGTTCATATCGTATTTCTTAGAACAGAAATGCCAAAGCATTAAGTGTTCGCTTTATCCCACTGTATGACTACCATCCTTGTTCTTAAATGATCCATCCAGACAATGCAATTATTGCATGGAAGAGTTAAAGCGTGTTGGTGCTGGATGACAATCTCAGTTTCATCGTTCTTGTTAAGTGTTGTTGAAGTATAAGGTTTACGCGAATATTCCTGGCGTATGATTCACTCATCATATTCAACAGTGATAGACGACGTCATTGCGAAGTTTCAAGCCTACTTATTTAACGAACTCGTAGTTCGCACGTGTTATCACCTTGCGGTTCTGCTGCGAAGTGCTGTGCTGTGCGCTGTGTGCGCTGGTTTTATGCCTTACGACCATTCTGTCGTATAATGATTTCCTCACCACGAAAGCCAATAAGTTGGTTATTATTGTCCATAATGCGCAGCTTCAGGTAGTACAGTGTCTCAACTGTCACTGGAAGGTATATAGCGTTGGTAGGAGTATCAACAATCTTACACCTTGTTCCAGCTGATGGGAAGAATCCGTAAATTGAATGAATCCGTCTGTTGTTGAGGTATGAGTTCGTTGCAACGTTACACTCAACACCGGTTGTACTGACAGGGAGAATAACCACTGTCTGATCAGATTTGTAAAATTTACTGGAATCCGTCTTCAAAACCTGTCCGTTTGTGAATCCCAGTAAAGGGCCTATTGAACCTTTCTGCTTTACGTCAGTTGATGCATTCACTGTCCGTATTTCATATTTAAGTGTACTGATGTTTGCAAGGAGCTCAATCCCCTTTCCAGACTGTTTTAAAACTTCGTTTAAATCGTTAATACCGTGTACACCACGTCCAGTTTACACAATTTCCTTTTTATCATTAACTTCCAGAAGCTGCTTATGTTGGCCTGTGTGATATTTGGGATGGTGTTGTATGTCTCCAGTCTAATCAGTGCGATATTCCAATCTTCGGTGCTTAAATCAATTGGTGGGAAGTAATTCCCACGCAATACAGACGATCGTTATTTTAAAGTCAGAGTGTATGACATTGCATCCAAACATCGACTGATGAATGGATGATTAATACCCGTCCTTGTATATCATTAGTAAACGTCAGGAGGAACATGATGCATAGATGACCACACGGGAATGGATTAAAGTCTCGGTAGCGTCGAAAATTGTAGAACACATGTCTTCTCCCTGTGAATTTATAATTCTTCTGGGGGTTGCAGGTCGCCGAATGAGTCGAAACAGTAGACGTTATATGTATTTCTTTTTTCAACATATGCTACCCTGTAAGTTCCAGGTCCTCCTTCTAGCCGGCCGAAGTGGCCGCTCGGTTCTGGCGCTGCAGTCTGGAACCGCGAGACCGCTACGGTCGCAGGTTCGAATCCTGCCTCGGACATGGATGTGTGTGATGTCCTTAGGTTAGTTAGGTTTAACTAGTTCTAAGTTCTAGGGGACTAATGACCTCAGCAGTTGAGTCCCATAGTGCTCAGAGCCATTTTTCCTCCTTCTACATCAAGATTCACAACTCCACATTCTCCTGATTCCCACATAGTTTTCAGTAATGTATTCAGCATAAACAAACCTCGGAATCTCGGAACGTTGGATCTCTTCTTAATAAACTTAAGCAGATCCGTATTTGTAAACGCCCTGTCTGATAAGACTCTTAGGGGACTCTTTTTTTAGTTATAATGAGACCTAGTCCTTTCTTATATGGTATCAAGTACAGCCCTTTCCCGATGGCTATTGCCTCAATCACGCTGTTATGTCTTCGTGCCTCCTGTAGTTGCTCCTGAGAGGTTTGTGCATTCTCAACTGTCGTGGCAAAACCGCAGCACATCCAGCCAGTGCACCTATTGCCGAGAGACAGGCCAGGACGGGAAGGAGGAAGGAAATAATTCCACTTGACGTCTTGGGTATTGGTAGAACCCTGTGTGGTTTAATTAGTATTCTTTTTATCGCTCCTTTCTGCTTCAGAGCGCTTTTAGCTGCATACATCGCTGTCAGGATGCAGTTTCTCATGCACCTTTGGTTGTCATCTTCTTTCTTAGCGCCCTACGTGCAGCGCTCTTAGCTTGACCGAACCTCTTCAGACCTAAGCCCAACTTAACTTTACCATGCAATCTTTTTTCAGCTGCAAATGCTGCAATGCGTTGATCTATACCAATATCCCATCTTGTACGTGGTGCCTTAGGTTTATCAGTTAAAATTTGATAGGCAGTGTGATGATCTTTATTTGGTGCGTATGCGATGTCATGTTAGATACACGTTTCGTCGAGCAGATTTATCACCTCATCACCACGTGGCAATCGTTTTTGAAGTTTTGTTCCAGGTCCGTGGTATTTATATTCAGGAATGTGTCATTTGACTGGTAGTTTGTAGAGAATACCGCCTCCTCTAATGCGCCTCCAATCATGCATGTTATGCTACTGAAGTGGTTGTGGTCAGCGCACCCTGTTATACAGCAAATCGTCAGCGTCGATCCAGCTATTTTGTGATGTGGGAATACCAAGCCATTGAACTAACGCTCTATTCCCGCGACGCCTATGACCGTCTGTACGAGATACACATTTGGTTCCGAGCTTTTCTGTAACTCTTGTGTGTAAAAGCGTCCTGCAATTTCAGTACTACTGCTGTGCTTTAAGAGGTAGATTCTAGGATTCGTTCTCTGCATGTTGGAAACTGGGAATTAATCTGTTGAGCAGTTTGACATGTATGACTTGTCAAATGCTGTCTTGTATTTTGAAATACGTACTACTTCACCTAGCTATAATTGCTTTTTATGTGGATCTAGTATTTCAGTACGATTGTATACTGTATTTAGAAGTCTCATCTTTATTGGTCTCATCTTTATTGTGCGATCTTTGGTTCGATTATACTGTGCAATTAATTGCGGGAGGATATCAGTCCATTTGTGTGAACCACGAAGATTGAATCGCTTCCACATTTGGGCACACACTGCTCTGTTCAGACGTTCCACGATACTCGCCTCCAGGTGAGCGGATGTCGAATAGTGATGTATTCCATACCGCTGCATCACAGCCTTGAAATATCTTCTGTAAATCTCGATGCCGTCATCTGTTTGTAGGTTGTCTGGGCTTTGATTCGTCGCGTCTGCAGCAGTCGCTCAAACACATACGTGACATTCTTCGCTTTCACGAGCAATGCCCAATCAAATTTAGAGTAAGTATTAATGACTATTAAAATATATTTGAATCCGTTATTCACACGTGAATATTCCCTTATGTCGACAAGTTCCACCTGCCACAGGTCGTCCAAACCTTTAATCATAACATATTTTCGATGGTATGTTTTGGTTGCGGGTTTGTGCAATTCTCGTACTACAGTCTTCATACTCACTCGATGATACCCCCTCTCGAAGCTCAGGAATTATTGAAACAAGTTCATTCATATCAGCTGTATTACCAGCGGCAGCTGATGCCATGAGCAGTCGTAGCCGATCTAATAGCTCATTAGGGCCGTCGCAATAGATATACTGCGGGAGTCGATTGATTTCTCTTTCATACTGAATGTCAATGCCATCATCAAAATATTTTTAACAAATATGTATTGGCCAGTGCCCAAAACAATTTGTAAAATTTTTTGTGGGGAGCATGGGGGCTATGTAAGTAGGCTGTTTATATATTGGTTGTTTTTATATTGGTAACGCCACGTAGCACTCTGTATGAAAATCACTGGCTGTCTGGGTGCGGTCTGTGGCTGGTTGGCATTGTAATATTCGCTATTGTAGTGTTGGGCAGTTGGATGTGAAAAGCACGTAGCAGTCGAAGTTAAAGAATATTGGTAGGTAGGTCATCACAGACCAGACCCACTGTAATCCTGGTAGAGAGTATGGTATTGGTGGGCCATCAAAGGTTCAGACCCACTGCATTCCTTGTAGAGACGGCCAGCAGCCATTTGTTGCGACTGTGCAGCGGCACAATCACCATCGAAGAGTCTTGCGGAAATATAGCAAGTCCATAAACCACCACTTGTGCACTCGCAAAGTTTTTGGAATTGTCCTTAGAACCTGCAGTGCTGTTAACCAGTCACTTGCTGAATTATTAACACACGTGCAAACACTAACAGTCCCAACTTATCACATATTGTGCATATGCTATGACCAACAGAAACGTGTGCAGTGAAATGTAACTCAAACTGAAGAACTGGTGTCTATACAATTATAAATTTACAACATAAGAATACAATTACAAAGGTACAAAATACATCATTAAAGAACATAATAGTACAGATAACATTTGTAGTAATATGGGCTTTACAAAAGAATAGAAATAAACTTGCACATCAGTGTTACAGGAATTATGACCTAAATAAATAAATAAAATAATGAGAATAGTTTCTGAAACATTAATTTCACACATGAGCATTAAAACAGAACAGAATAAATAATATCTAAACATCTTTACAAAGTAAATAACACATTATTAGAAAAATTCTACAACATAACTCTTATCAGATAAACACATAAAGACAGGAAGAACACAAATACACAAGGGTACACAAATACGTAGCGAAATAACATTAAAGGAAAGGACAGGGTTTGTTTTACTGCAGTATTTTGCAAACAAAACTTTCTTTACTTCTTGGAGATCTCCCTTCGTTCATCAGTATTCCCAAAAAGTCCTATCTATACCTGCTTTCTGTAATCTATTCATCTCCTCTTCCAAAATAATTATTGTTCATTGTACAGTACACTTTTTTCGTATACCTTCTCAGTGCATTTCATCCAGTTCATCGCAACTCATTCTCTTATATAGCCTACGCCCTCTTAAGCTAACTTAAATCTACTGAGCTCAGATGTATAAACTAAGGGACAAGGCAATGCAGCAGCACAAAATAATTAACGCAAACAACAATGGCCAAAAATGCAAATTGGCAAAGCAAATATCAGTATATCTAAATCAGCAAAGCAAATGCAACATTACAACTGATATGAGCCAATGTGCAGCAACAAGAAAAATAAATCAGTAGTAAAACTGGCTTAACAGAGTAATACAAAGTGAAATTCAGTAGCACTATGCCTGGAAATCAGCAGCAGCAAATACAATAACTTATAGCTAAATATGACATAGCTCAAGCAGAAAAAATAATACACTAAAGACAACAATGCAGATAAGGGAAATGTCTATTCACATCCTAGTGTCTATGTCATTAAAGTGGTGTACCACAACAACCTATTCTATCAAAAAAATTACCAAGTAGTTGAAGAAAAATTATGTCAGCAGTTACTGTTATTAGTCCCTTCTTATTGTCCCTTCCTTTCCAAATGCTCTTTTCTAGAAGAATGTGGATCATAAAATTATTATTTAATAGATCTCTTGACTGAAAGTGTTCACATCAGCAAATGCATTTAATTTTATTTTATATAACCAATGCTGCAGCACAGCTGGAAACCAGATATCAAATGAAATAAGCAACCATGTAAAGCAAAGCATAAAAACATCATTCAATAGCCATGTGTCATTTCATAAGTCAGAAGAAAATCTCTCAACCCTCGTAGAAAGACACTTGTCATAATCAGGTGTGCAGATGTAAGAATATTTCCCATCAACTGGCCAGTCGGTGTGGCCGTGCAGTTCTAGGCGCTTCAGTCTGGAACCACATGACCACTATGGTCGCAGATTCGAATCCTGCCTCGGGCATGGATGTGTGTGATGTCCTTAGCTTAGTTAGGTTTAAGTAGTTATAAGTTCTAGGGGACTGATGACCACAGATGTTAAGTCTCATAGTGCTCAGAGCCATTTGAACCATTTTTGAACCCATCAATTCATAAGCATTTCAGTAAGTATCAGAAAGTATGAGCTCAAAATTGTAATCATATGTTTCAAGTATGAGCGTGTCTTAATTGAAATGCTTTCTACAAAGAAATGTCAATAGCGAGGTTAATGGCCTCTTTTTTCTCCACCTAATGGCTTTTTCTCCAGGCGAATGACGCAGCTGGGCACCCATAATTTATTACATCAAGGTCACTTAGCTTTCTTACCTAAATATTTACGACAGCAGTTTGCGCTACAGTGACAGTCTAATATAAAAAAATTTCATAGGTCGAGAATTTGCGTTACAAATGTGTAGAAACAAAATCCTATAAATATGACAGTGTCCAAAAAATTTCGCCGGCATTGTGATACATTCAGGCATTTACACACATTTCACAAATCTTAAAGTACGATTCTTGGTTTCCAGCATCCTTTTTCACAAATCAGAGTCCCTAACCACTACTCATTATTCCTTACTTTATTACACATATACATATTCGTCGACACTTCTTCAATATTTCATCATAATAAATACGTAGCATAATCAAATTCCTTATATAGCATCAGCTTATTGATCATAAACATACCTCAACAGCATAATACACATCGTCGTCGTAATAATAACATCATAACACTTCATTCAAGTCTCAAAAACGTCGTAGCTTTTTGCAATAATTAAAAAAAAATTCTTTGCTCATTTCAATAGTGTCATTTACCTCATATGTACTTTAAAAATCATGATCCAAAACCAAATACATCATTAAAAGTTCTCATAGTATCACAATGGTTCCGAAAAAATACGAACAGTTCACAAAGAACAGACAAAATGCAATTTCATAAGTGTGAAGTTATCCAACTGTGTGTCCGCTCCTCGTGGTCGTGCGGTAGCGTTCTCGCTTCCCACGCCCGGGTTCCCGGGTTCGATTCCCGGCGGGGTCAGGGATTTTCTCTGCCTCGTGATGACTGGGTGTTGTGTGATGTCCTTAGGTTAGTTAGGTTTAAGTAGTTCTAAGTTCTAGGGGACTGATGACCATAGATGTTAAGTCCCATAGTGCTCAGAGCCTTATCCAACTGTGTAATTGCGTAAACATCTGTCACTGAAGTAGTAAAAAAAAAAAGTTTGTCTCTCTCAGTTAAATGATCAGATAGCTGTGTAATTATGTGTTAGAGAAATATGGTACCGATGTGTAAAGTTGTATAAGCAAATACCATATTAGCTAGGGCTCCTAGCGCTCGCTACACACTTAGTACACAAAGCAGCCGTGTACCCCCTGAGGATTAATGTAATCATGCAACTAACAAGCAAGAATGTACACACAATAACACTGTGTCGTCTGTTCACTATAACAATGTATTCGTAATTACTGTCTACATAAGTTGCCCAGGTTCTTGAATGGATAGTTAACTTTAAACCATTGTTGCATGTTAACAGTTTCTAAGTGTGTCAAAGCGTGCTAGTAATGTGAAGTGAAAAATTTTATAGCAAAGACAAAGTTAAAAAGCAGATAATCTCTCAATAAACGGTTTTACATCTGAAATATGATGCAATCCTTTACCCTTCCTAGTACGCAGTGTTTCAACTTCAAAGCAATTATCATGTTGTATACGTCGGCAAGGAATGCTAAAATTTTTCTCAAGGTTAGCGTCTATGCTATTTTTCTCTGAACCAGCCGGCGCACGTGGCTGCCTGCGGTACGAGTCATTGTCTGTCTCTTTGTTGGCGCGCGTCGTTATGAGATTAGGACACCTAACGTCAAAAAATTCACCTTGCCGAGAGGGCCCTGCCCTGTTTGAATCCCGCCAGTTCTGATGAAATTCAAGTCTGTCGTTATGTCGGCAGTTTCCATGGTTCCTTTTTTGTTGGACATGTGGTGGAGAATTTCTCCCTGAATCGTAACTGTGCGGTGGACCTTTGCGCCTGAAATTGTTCTCTCACCTGATAATAATTATGTTGGTTCCCATATTGTCTGTTTCTCTGACTGTCATTACAATGGAGAGGTGATCTTTCCCTGTGATTATTATTACTCTGCCAGTGGTTGTCATATGGGTGGTGTCTGTTTTGGCCATGATTTGCGTTGTAAGAATAGCCTTGTCGTGTCCAGTTATTATTTCTTTCATCGCGGAATTGTGACGGATGTGACCTGTAATTATTGTGTTCCTGTTTTTGCATCCCACGATTGTCAGTGTCGATTTCCAATTCTTGTAAGAGTCCCTGAAAAGCTTCAATGTCGTCTTTGCAACGTCCTGCCAAAATAATATATCGTAAATGTTCAGGCAATTTGAGTAAGCAAATGGGGATGAGTTCTGAGGGGCTGTATGGGTTTGACAGGTACTGATTCTTGTGCAACATGTCTTCAAAATATTTCACAAGACTGGAAAATTCAGATTGTTCGAAATGTTTCACCATTATGATGCTGTTTTACTCGGTCTTGTGTTGCTTGGGACCAATATGCTGAGAGGAAGGCATGATAAAATTCTCCTTCACTGTTACAATCGTGAATGACCGATCGCGTTCTTACAGCTGGTTCATTCTCTAAGTAGCCACACATAAATTCTAATCTGTGCTCTGATGACCAGTTGGGAGGAAAACAATGAGAGAATTGATGAAGCCACGCTTGTGGATGAATGTCGTAGCCAGAATTCTTAAACGTTTTGAATTTACGTGTAGTAATGAACAGCTTATAGTCAAAATCATCATGTCGGCGAGTCGCATATCGGTCATTGTTACTTCGTTTCGGCGGTTCCATCTCAAAATTCGGTGTACCTTGCCAATTCGTTTCATACATTCCGAAGTGCCCTGTGTTATTATTTTGTGGCTGTTCCGTATTTCTATGTCCCTCTTTCCGTATTGGAGCGCAAGTGTCCTCTGGAATATGTAATTCTTGTATTACCTGTGTCAACTGATCTTGTACTGCCCAAATTTCTCTTTTGTACTGTGTATTGATTTGATTTTGATTTTGTTTGAATTTTCTAATTTGTTCATACTCTTCTGTGTCAGTGAATGCTACCGGTCTTGTGTCATTCAGATCATCATCTACATTTGTAGGTAAGTTAGTGAACTGATCCGAAAGTTCGGCTACTTTCTCTGATAATGAACTGATTTCCTCAGTGTGTTTTTCCGAACCAAGTTTCAGAGTGTCCATTTGTGTTGAAAGCGTATCTACCATGTCCTTTAAGTTTCCTTGAGTTTTTTCAAGTTACGTAAACGAATCGGTAGATGCAACTGAGTCAAATTTAGCTTGCAAGGTGTCGTGATTTTCATGAACAATAGTTTGCAGTTCTTTTATGGCTGCTTCGTGATTCTCTAATGCATTTTCATGAAGCAACAAAATAGGTTGAAAATGCTCACAAATTTGTGTTTTTACGCCATTACAGACTTTTTGACATTCCGATTCGATTTTAAGTAACTCAGCAGTTTACGAGTTTGTTGAAGTGTTTCTTTAATTTGTTTCTGATTTTGTTCCATTTGTTGCTGTGACTGTTTTTGATTTGTTGCAATAATTGCAATAATAATCTGTTAGTGTCTGGAACATGTTCCTTTGTGCCTATCGGCAGTGCATTTGCACCGGCAGCATTCGTATTCTGAAAAGCAGAAAATGTGCCTCAACTTAATTGAGAAAAAGGTGAGGACGCAAAATCTGAATCTACAGTATTTGCAAAATTTTGTCCTGTCATTTCGGATTCCTGAGGTGAGCTGTTGCCGACCGATCGATCGACAATGCTTACCTGTTCACTAATTGTTTCACGGTCTACACCATTATTTATTGCCTGGTCCATTTCCCTATGCACAGTTACCAAATTACTATTCTGAATATTTGTTACTTCATTACATGGTGGCGCTAAAACACTACTGTCGTCTTCACTGACATTTCTCAACTTACTTTGCAGCCTAGTGCTACGTTTTTCACACTCAATAATTGTCACAATATTTCACACGAAAACACAGAAAAGCACAATTTGAAGAGCAAAAAGAGAAAACACATTAAAATAGCACTATTTTAATATCCAATTAATTGGAAGCGCAGCTGCAAAATACTTGGTGCAAATCTACATGCATGCCACAACTGTTTTACACTACAACAATGAAAAACTACAATTACAAAGAAAATTCTCTCTACAATTATGCGCCACCACTGAACAATAACTACACTAATTACTCAGACTACGAGGAAAAAATCAGAAGATTCCAGTGAGGTATCCTGGCAGGGTCGCTATATGTAACATCCTCTTAGAAAAATTTATGAAAGACTGTGCTGGTAAACCCCTTACGTTATTTGATTTTCAAACAGATGAGCAAAACTGAACGTACTCAGTCATTTCTCTCTTTACTTATTCTGATCGTCACTAAACTGACAATCAATATTTTTAGCGCAACGCAATCTGACTTTCAATAATCCTTACAAAAGAATGGCCCTGACTAACAATAACCTATACCTTTCATGAATCACTTACTTCACAAAAATCTTCGTTACCCGAACTACTGCAATACAGCGAGTGCCAATACCGCCAGCTAAATAAAAGATTCTAACCACTGAAGTCATTAACTACTGATAGGCAAAAATGACATCCAGACTTGCAAATTTACTGTCTCTGATGGACACACATCCAGATCATCAGCTCTCAAAACTCCGCCATCTCTCTCCCCACACCCACTACTGCTGGCGGCTCACCTCCAAATGCGCAACGCTACGCGCTGTTCACATGCAACTGCCCAACACTACAATTGCGAATATTACAACAATGCCAACCAGCCACAGACCGCACCCAGCACAGCCAGTGATTTTCATGCAGAGCGCTACGTGGCATTACCAATATAAAAACGTAAACAGCCTACTTGCAATATGCCTGACTTAGATAAAATACATCAACAGCCATGTGGCGACCGAAACAGAAATATCATTGAATTTCATCTTGGTTTTCCCTAGCAACATCGTCAAATATGAACACTGTGTTTGGCTTTACATTTTCCAGTCAGCGGATATCGCTGCTTCAACTGAATGTTGTGTACGTCACACCATCTACACTCAGCAATATCTCCTGCAATAGGTGTTACTTGAGCTGAAACAGTGTTTTTGAAAATAAACGTACATGCTCAAAGCGGACTCCATCTGCATGTGTTAGCAGCGACATGAGAAGATTTGTCTTGCCGTAGCTGGAGAAACCTACAATTATTGCACTTTTGTTGTCGGGAAGGAGTACGCCATTCTTCTTCTGCTCTCCTTGCACTCCGTCACAGCTGCAGTCGATTACAACAAAGTCCTGATGCTTCACCCACCCTGCCATTATACATATTACGTCAGGTAATGGCGAGCAGTGGGCTTTTATAGAAAATAACGAGCACTATGCCCTGCCATGATATCGATTATGGGAGGTACTTGCGTGCAATGGTCTTTCACAGAGAATTTAGTTCAGTGACAAAATTTTCTGCTGTTGCATGTCTGCAGTGAAATTACTGGTAGCAATAACTTTAATATTTGCAGTACAGTGAGAGATAAGAAATAAAATTCATACATGGTTAAATAAAGTTTTATTCAGTAATTATACACGCAATGCACTACATCAACAGATATTTACTTTATCTTAACACCAGTACTGGATACAGAAAATAAAGCCTTCTACTAATCACGGAATTCAGCATTTATTTCTCTGAAACTTATTGGTAGTACATTAGTTTGCGTGGCGTCATTCTGACCCAATGTTCGAAGTCGTATACGTTCGTACTGTTTGTACAGAGATGCTCTGCAATGTCCCTATACAGCTTTAACACAAGGCAGCCATCTGTTCAGTCTTTCCAACACAATGAATCGCACCATATGTAGACTGAACAAGGTTCTAAAAGTGGAGTGCTGTGCATAAATGGGTGTGTCACCCGATTTCACACGGAGTGCACAGTCATCGTACACTATTGTAATGGAAAGAGTTACAGCAGCAAAGTGAATTTCCGGAGGACGACGGCTCGGATGATACTTGACGGTCAACTGCTGCTTATGTGGGATTTTGTACAACACAGTTCATTCTATTCCATCTTCGTAAACCGCACTTTTAGCTGCATTCTCGACCTCTATCGCAACACGGCAGTCTCTGTCTGCGGCTGCTTCTATACCAATATGTAAATGCTTCAAACCACTAAGCGGTTATATTATATACTGAAGTGACCAGTAGTAGTGATGCACAGGGCTTAATTTGTATCTCCTCATCCACTACATCCTCACATTGTCCATGCAGTATTACTGGTATTACTGGAATATGGTGCCTTTGATGGGTCCAGTACCACCCAGCGTCACGCTGATTCAGCGAGTCAGGCCGGCCGAAGTGGCCGTGCGGTTAAAGGCGCCGCAGTCTGGAACCGCAAGACCGCTACGGTCGCAGGTTCGAATCCTGCCTCGGGTATGGATGTTTGTGATGTCCTTAGGTTAGTTAGGTTTAACTAGTTCTAAGTTCTAGGGGACTAATGACCTCAGCAGTTGAGTCCCATAGTGCTCAGAGCCATTTGAACCATCAGCGAGTCAGGGGCTAGCTGGGTGCCCTCAACCGACAATATCAGGTCATTTTCCTGCTCCATCAAACTGACCACTTGCGCGACGGGATCCTAGGGTTCTGCTGCGGGTCCCCAAGTGCTGGGACACGTCACTGCTGCAGACCCTGACGGGCTGGAGAACGTCGCATCCACTGACGAGAAAAGCCGTTACAAGTGATAATAGTAACACAAAGACTTCATCTTCCTCACATGGCAGTTAACACAGACATGAAACAAGCTGCACTTGCTCTTCTGCAGCTTCTTCCTATTCTGCTGCTGATGTGTCTGGACAGCAATGGACGATCTCGGCTGGCGCTTCATGTTGACTGATTGATTGCAACTGTGGCTTCAGAGCTACTGAGCCCGCCTTAAATCCCCGATGTGATTCGACGCTGCGTTCTATTCGCTACTGCCAATTTCAAGCGCCTCTGATGGTATAATTGTGTTGGTGTGGGGGTTGCACTTGGGCTTTCCAGAAGGACTGGGGCTCGAGTCCCAGAAGCGGCACAGGCCGTTTTGAGTTTCCCGCCGCCAATTCCCGGATGGGAGTGGGGTGGGACACCAGCACAGCCTTGGTACAAAGAGAATCTCACCACATTCCCGCCAAAATTCAAAATTCCCGCCAATAGGGGAGATGGAGGAGGGGGAGGAGTAATGAGGGGGAGGGAGCGGGGACCCACGTTCTGGCTGAGGAAAACACATGATATCATCCAGAGGTGATGTTGGGGACGGTGGTAGGGGTAATTAATTGACCAGTTTTATTAATTTGCATAATGATTTGATACCAGAAGCGTCCTGGGGTCCCCAGTACCCTAATATTCACCTGATCGTTCCATACAGGTCCCGATTCTGAATATTGCATTCTGAGGTAGGACAGAAAGGAACCAAGTTTTAAGAGAGGCTAGGATTGAAACAAACTTTCAGTTTTAGATAGAAACCAAACAACATTATTATGTCATAACGCAGTATCACAAACAGCTGTTCGTTAAAATTTTTCATTAAATAGCACAAATTTTGTTTCCCACAAATTTCAACTCAGT
The DNA here is from genome assembly GCF_021461385.2 of Schistocerca piceifrons. NCBI lineage: Eukaryota > Metazoa > Arthropoda > Insecta > Orthoptera > Acrididae > Schistocerca > Schistocerca piceifrons. Next base: position 414,930,703 of record NC_060149.1, on the reverse strand, counting down.
CAGTGTAAAATTTCAGCTATCTTTATGTACAGAATATTTGAGGACTAAGAAGTAATATTAATGAACTATCTACCTGCGTTGATGAATTAGAGTCATCAAATCAGTTGGCATAACGTACCTTTCTGAACGTCATGTGACCACTAGTAGCGGTATGTTAAGTGCTTTAGGTTAGCAAATCACTTTCTGTAGGGCAAAAACAAGAAAAGAGGAGAAGCCACATTCATTAGAAACTGTAAAAAACTTTAAGAACATAAACATTCATAAATTTTTCATAGAGCAGCATGTGGAACAATGTGCGACAGATATTGAATTTCATAAAAAAATCCTTCGTAATAATAAGAGAATAGAGAGCAGCAGCAGCAGGTCAATTCCGTCTGTTCGTAAACCATCTTGAAGCTCTAAAAATTGGCTCTGAGCACTATGCGACTTAACTTCTGAGGTCATCAGTCGCCTAGAACTTAGAACTAATTAAACCTAACCAACCTAAGGAAATCACACACATCCATGCCCGAGGCAGGACTCGAATCTGCGACCGTAGCGGTCGCTCGGCTCCAGACTGTAGCGCATAGAACCGCACGGCCACTCCGGCCGGCCCTTGAAGCTCTACTGGCTAGTTTAACAACAACAAAAAATGGTTGTTGCTGGTGATTTTAACGTAGATTTTCTTAACATTCTTCCAGTAAGTATTTATTACAGTGACTAACACTATCATTCAACTTAATTCCTACCATAAACTTCCCAACTAGGTTAGCTAACTGATCACAAGCAAGCACCGATAATATCTTTATACAAAGGTCTAATAAACAGATTACATTAACGTTACACTGATAAGCCAAAATATTATGACCACTGCCAACCACGGTTCTGCCTCCGATACACTGCAATTATGCTGCTGAAAAATAACATCGCCGTTGTGGAAGACATCAAGCATGAGGGGATGCAGGTGGCGTTGCGGGCACGAGACGTGGTAACAAAAGTATGTAAGAGGAGCAGGCACGGTCGGGGTAACACCCTAGCGAATGCAATGGATGCAAAGAGGGAAATCCATTGAGAAATGTTACTTTGACAAAGGGCAGGCTATTATTATGTACAGCCTGTGAACGAGTATCTCGGAAACGACGAAGCTGGTCGAATGTGCACGACCTACTGTAGTGAGCATCTACAGAAAAAGGTAGAAGGATAGTGAAACGACCACTAGGTGCAAAATGGTTGGACGTCTGCTCTGTAAAGTAGGATAGGTGGTGACCTGTGGCATCTCAACCGAAAGAACACCATGCTGGTGCACGCACAAGTGTTTCGGAGCACACCGTTCATCGTAAATTTTTGAACATGGAGCTCCACAGCAGACCACCCCTATGTATTGAATATTGACCAAACGACATAGTTCATTACGATTGCAGTAGGCGAGGGACCATCAGGATTCAACCGCCGATCAGTGGAAACATGTCGACTCTTCGAGTGAATCACATGTTTGCTACACTAGGTCGCTGGTGGTCTCCACAAACGCCGTCATTGAGGTGAAGCGGCTCGAAACGTGCAGAGCGCCATGGACGCAAGCTGGTGGGAGCAAAATTATGCTATGGGAGCCATTCTCCTATGCTTGCATGGGACCTGTTGTAGTAATCGAAGACACGTTGACAGCTACGAACCACCGGCATCCGTTCATGCTCGATGGCTTTCCCAATGGAGATGTCATTTTTCAGCAGTATAATTGCCGTGTTTCGGAGCCAGAACCGTGCTACAGTGATTTGAGGGGCATTATAGTGAACTCACGTTGATGTCTCGGAGACCATATTCGCCTGATGTAAATCCCATGGAATCCATCTAGGTCGGCCGTGCGGTTCTAGGCGCTTCAGTCCGGAACCCCGCCACTGCTACGGTCGCAGGTTCGAATCCTGCCTCGGGCATGGATGTATGTGATGTCCTTAGGTTAGTTAGGTTTAAGTAGTTCTAAGTTCTAGGGGACTGATGACCTCAGATGTTAAGTCCCATAGCGCTCAGAGCCAGCCATCTAGGTCGCAAATCAACGGTCCGCTATTTACGCGAATTGGATGACCTGTATGTAGACATCTAATGCCGCATACCTCTACAAACATATCAACAAACTGTCAGATCCCTTATACACAAAATCAGAAATGTATTTTGTTCAAAGACGGACAAACGAGCTATTAAGCAGGTGGTCATAATGTTTTGGCTCATCAGTGTATAGGTTAATACTGGAAAGGATATGAAACGTATTAAATAAGAGTTCAAGGATAGTCAGTAAGCCAAAAGTGAATTATTTTGGGACATCCCTCGAAGACGTGAACTGGAGTGACGTATACAGTGCCCACGTCATTACAGGCAAATGAAAACGAGACGGATGGAAGAAAAGTAAGTTAACTGTCTATTATTTCAAAAGAAATCCCCATACATGTAAATAAATTTATTCAACTGGTACAATACGCTCAGTGCCTTCATGGAAAAAGTCTGCTGTTGCTTATGGAACCATGATTGTACGCACGCTTGCACCTCTTTGTCTGAAGCAAATCGACGGTCACGAATGTCTTTCTTCAGTTCTCCGAAATATGGAAATCGCATGGAGAGAGATCGGGACTGAATGGAGGAAGTGTAAGGGACTCCCAGCGAAACTTCTGTAGCGTACTCGAAACAACCTTGACAACATGTGGATCCACTCCCATGTTTCGAGTACGCTGCGGAAGTTCCGCTCGGAAAGTGATACAAAAATTAAACATGTGGCATATTATGCTTATTTTCGTTCCATAATCTCGTTAGGGATTATTTGTTTGGTATCTCATAAAGCCAAGCTGAAGTTTTCCGGCTCCAAAAACGTGTACCAAGAATTATCTGTGGTGTGAACTCAAGAACAACCTGCAGAGGCCTGTTTATGGAGCTAGGGATATTAACTAAGGCTTCCCAATGTGTTCATTCCTTAACCTAATTTTTCATTAAAATGTATTCATTTTTAAACCAACATCTCAATTCATGGACTCAGTACCAGAAACTAGAATAACCTTCACAAAGATTTAAAGTCAGTTACTTACTTTGGCCCAAAAATGAGTCGATTGTTCAGGAGCACACATTTTATATAACCTGACAGCAGCCATAAAAAGTTTAACTACTAATAACGATCAGTTTAAGAGGAGTCTAAAAGATTTTGAAGTTCTCTAACGCTATAGATACAGCAATAAGGAATAGCGCAGTAGGCAGTACAGTTGAAAAGGAATGGACATTTCTAAAAAGGGCCATCACAAAAGTTGGGAAGGAAAACATAGGTACAAAGAAGGTAGCTGGGAAGAAACCACGGGTAACAGAAGAAATACTTCAGTTGATTGATGAAAGGAGGAAGTACAAACATGTTCCGGGAAAATCAGGAATACAGAAATACAAGTCGCTTAGGAATGAAATAAATAGGAAGTGCAGGGAAGCTAAGACGAAATGGCTGCAGGAAAAATGTGAAGACATCGAAAAAGATATGATTGTCGGAAGGACAGACTCAGCATACAGGAAAGTCAAAACAACCTTTGGTGACATTAAAAGCAACGGTGGTAACATTAAGAGTGCAACGGGCATTCCACTGTTAAATGCAGAGGAGAGAGCAGATAGGTGGAAAGAATACAATGAAAGCCTCTATGAGGGTGAAGATTTGTCAGATGTGATAGAAGAAGAAACAGGAGTCGATTTAGAAGATATAGGGGATCCAGTATTAGAATCGGAATTTAAAAGAGCTTTGGAGGACTTACGGTCAAATAAGGCAGAAGGGATAGATAAAATTCCATCAGAATTTCTAAAATCATTGGGGGAAGTGGCAACAAAACGACTATTCACGTTGGTGTGTAGAATATATGAGTCTGGCGATATACCATCTGACTTTCGGAGAAGCATCATCCACACAATCCCGAAGACGGCAAGAGGTGACAAGTGCGAGAATTACCGCACAATCAGCTTAACAGCTCATGCATCTAAGCTGGTCACAAGAATAATATACAGAAAAATGGAAAAGAAAATTGAGAATGCCCTAGGTGACGATCAGTTTGGCTTTAGGAAAAGTAAAGGGACGAGAGAGGCAATTCTGACGTTACGGCTAATAATGGAAGCAAGGGTAAAGAAAAATAAAGACACTTTCATAGGATTTGTCGACCTGGAAAAAGCGTTCGACAATATAAAATGGTGCAAGCTGTTCGAGATTCTGAAGAAAGTAGGGCTAAGCTATAGGGAGAGACGGGTCATATACAATATGTACAACAACCAAGAGGGAATAATAAGAGTGGACGATCAAGAACGAAGTGCTCGTATTAAGATGGGTGTAAGACAAGGCTGTAGCCTTTCGCCCCTACTCTTCAATCTGTACATCGAGGAAGCAATGATGGAAATAAAAGAAAGGTTCAGGAGTGGAATTAAAATACGAGGTGAAAGGATATTAATTATACGATTCGCTGATGACATTGCTATCCTGAGTGAAAGTGAAGAAGAAGTAAATGATCTGCTGAACGGAATGAACAGTCTAATGAGTACACAGTATGGTTTGAGAGTAAATCGGAGAAAGACGAAGGTAATGAGAAGTAGTAGAAATGAGAACAGCGAGAAACTTAACGTCAGGATTGATGGTCACGAAGTCAATGAAGTTAAGGAATTCTGCTACCTAGGCAGTAAAATAACCAGTGACGGACGGAGCAAAGAGGACATCAAAAGCAGACTCGCTATGGCAAAAAAGGCATTTCTGGCCAAGAGAAGTCTACTAATATCAAATACCGGCCTTAATTTGAGGAATAAATTTCTGAGGATGTACGTTTGGAGTACAGCATTGTATGGTAGTGAAACATGGACTGTGGGAAAACCGGAACAGAAGAGAATCGAAGCATTTGAGATGTGGTGCTATAGACGAATGTTAAAAATTAGGTAGACTGATAGGGTAAGGAGTGAGGAGGTTCTACGCAGAATCGGAGAGGAAAGGAATATGTGGAAAACACTGATAAGGAGAAGGGACAGGATGATAGGACATCTGCTAAGACATGAGGGAATGACTTCCATGGCACTAGAGGGAGCTGTAGAGGGCAAAAACTGTAGAGGAAGACAGAGACTGGAATACGTCAAGCAAATAATTGAGGACGTAGGTTGCAAGTGCTACTCTGAGATGAAGAGGTTAGCACAGGAAAGGAATTCGTGGTGAGCCGCATCAAACCAGTCAGTAGACTGATGACCAAAAAAAAAAGAAAAAAGATTTATTGGTGGTCAACTTTATATACCACCGACGAATTTCTTATTAGAACCAACTGAAGTGTATATTTTACTAACAACGTCACAGAATGCTAGTATTAGTAGAATCTAACTTCTGTATAAATTTAGTGCAGCAATGCCATTATTGTGAATAAGTTTTGTAAATTGATCTTTCTCTTTGATGATGTGTGCTGCAATAGCGAAAGAACACTCGTATGATCCTGAGTGTATTTTGTGACAAGTTATTTAGTACCTTTTAAATGAAAATGTGTTTTAAGATATTTTTTCTTATTCCACATTCTCGATGACGATTTGACTTGGAATCTGTGGAAGGCACATTAACATATTTTTTTTTTGGTAAGTATTTATTGTATGTTCTTGTTTTTCCGACATGTTTTACGTTCTGGAAGAACTGTTCACTGTGAATATATTAGAACGAAAAGTACATCTAATCTAATCTGTGGGGTGTCACTGGGTGCACAACACGGGAACCTCGAGTTCGCACAGAGAGAAAAATAAACATTGCATGTGTAAAAAGGAAATGTGCGACATCTTGGACTAGTGGTTAAAGAAAATATACGAAATTCTGCAGAATCTTGGATTGTAGTGGCTCGAGACGACCATCATGACACAAGAAAGCGATGCAATTGGGAGCATCACACCGCAACACAGTAACCAACAGTCGCAGTAACAAACGTGTTGCAACAATGCCAATTGCGCATAGGGAGATTTTTATATCATTTGGCGTAAGACGAATATTTTAGTGGGGACTGTCTGTTAAGCTTATGTTCTGCATAATTTGACTTTGAAGTGCCAAAATGTCGTCTATAAAAGGAGCAAATACTCATCAGACAGCATTACGAGAAATCAACTTCATAAAGAGGGAGAATGCGATACTGTAGGGATCGAAGATCCCGATTTTGAGGATTTGACTAACAGAGAATCGGTAAACATGGAACTAAAGATGAAATTAAATGATATTAAAACTTCAACACTACTGACACATAAACGGAAATAACTAGAGAGAACCTCACTTAGCAGCAAATCCGAACATCAGTCACTTCAAAGTAGCAGTCAGAGGGATATGACGACATTTCTCGATGCGTTATAGAAAACACACACATCAAAAAAACTTTTGCATCACCTTAGTTTCGAGAGTTCCGGAACCAGTACAGAAAATTGGAATAGAGATCAACATAAACATCATTTCCGCCCTTTTTATTGCTCATGAAAACCACACATTGCATTTTGTACCATCATAAAGCGAGACCTTCAGAGGGGGTTGTTCAGATTGCTGTACACACGAGTATCTCAGATACCTAGTAGCACGTCCTCTTGCATTGATACGTGCCTGTATTCGTCGTTGCATACTATCCACAAGTTCATCAAGGCACTGTTGGTCCAGATTGTCCCACTCCTCAACGGCGATTCAGCGTAGATGGCTCAGAATGGTTGGTGGGTCACGTCATCCATAAACAGCCCTTTTCAACCTATCCCAGACATGTAGGATAGGGTTCACGTCTGGAGAACGTGCTGGCCACTCTATTCGAGCGACGTCATTATCCTGAAGGAAGTCACTCTCAAGATATATATGATGGGAGCGCGAATTCTCGTTCGTGAAAACGAATGCCTCGCCAATATGCTGCCGATGGTCGGAGGATGGCATTCATGTATTGTACAGCCGTTACGGCGCCTTTCATGACCACCAGCGGCGTACGTCGGTGAAGAGAACGTGATGCCAATCCTGAGCGGTCCATTCAGAATGTTGTTGGGCCCATCTGTACCGCGCCGCATGGTGCCGTGGTTGCAAAGGTGGACTTCCCCATGGACGTCGGGAGTGAAGTTATGCATCATGAAGCCTATTGCGCACAGTTTGAGTCGTAACATGACGTCGTGTGGCTGCACGAAAAGCATTACTCAGCATGGTGACGTTGCTGTCAGGGTTCCTCCGAGCCATAATCCGTAGGTAGCGGTCATCCACTGTAGTAGTAGCCCTAGGACGGCCTGAGCGGGACATGCCATCGACAGTTCCTGTCTCTCTGTATCTCCTCCATGTCCGAAAAACATCGCTTTGGCTCACTCCGAGACCCCTGGACACTTCCCTTGTTGAGAGCACTTCCTGGCACAAAGTAACAATGCGGACGCGATCAAACCGCGGTATTGACCGTCTAGGCATGGTTGAACTACAAACAACACGAGACGTTTACCTCCTTCCTGGTGGAATGACTGGAACTGATCGGCTGTTGGACCCCCTTCGTCTAATAGGCGCTGCTCATGCATGGTTGTTTACATCTTTGGGCTGGTTTAGTGACATCTCTGAACAATGAAAGGGGCTATGTCTGTGATACAGTATCCACAGTCAACGTCTATCTTCAGGACTTCTGGGAACCGGGGTGAAGCAAAACATTTTTTGATGTGTGTAGATAAAATATTTGATAGTTAAGGGAAAATTTGACAGGCACCTAAGAGGAATGCAAACAATTTAGGGGAAGCCAAGCGAAAATCGGAAAAGAAAGCAAAAAAACAAATCGTGAAGTAATTAGAGGAATCTGAGGAAGTTTAAGCCAAGTAGAGGACAGATTTTGAAAAGGAGTAACAGAAAATAATTGCAGAGATATTTAAGGGGGGGGGGGGGGTCGAAGATACTTGAAGAGAGACAAAAAGAAACCGAACAAATGCATGTAATGAATTGAAAAACGCATCTATTATTTTTACAGACCTTGAGTTATGTGAAGCGTCAGATTTAGAATCAGATTTAGACACCCACTTGGTCTTTAAAATGGCTAGTTATGACCTGAACATGTGAAGCAGAATTCCAGCTAATGTGATATTAGATGTCGGAAACACTAGTACATGCACAGACGATGATACCACATAATCGGATGCTCACATTCTTGTTACGGATACAGAGGTATTTTTAATAGATAACAAAAATACTTCAGAGCAGAATATTTAGGCAGAGTATGTAAAGATTATTGTTATAGAAGAGGTGGAGCAGACTGTTAAGAAAAAAAAAAAAAACAAGATTTAGAAGAGGAAAGTCAGAGTTTGTTAGATCGTATGAAGAAAACTGAAGATATGTTGTTTGGGAAGCAAGAAGAAGGGCCGGCCGGTGTGGCCGAGCGGTTCTAGGCTCTTCAGTCCAGAACCGCGCGACCGCTACGGTCGCAGGTTCGAATCCTGCCTCGGGCATGGATGTGTGTGATGTCCTTAGGTTAGTTAGGTTTAAATAGTTCTAAGTTCTAGGGGACTGATGACCTCAGATGTTAAGTCCCATAGTGCTCAGAGCCATTTGAACCATTTGAACCAAGAAGAAGGAAAGTTTTCGTACGTGGAGGTTGAGAAAGTATTCTTGGAAAAACACCCGTCTAAAAGCACAAAGAATTAGAGTTAAATTTTATTTGAAACAGTCCATACTACCGGAGATATTGTGGTGTCACCGCCAGACACCACACTTGCTAGGTGGCAGATTAAATCGGCCGCGGTCCATTTAGTACATGTCGGACCCGCGTGTCGCCACTGTGTGATCGCAGACCTAGCGCCACCACAAGGCAGGTCTCGTGATACGAACAAGCACTCGCCCCAGTTGTACGGACGACCTAGCTAGCGACTAGATGTACGAAGCCTTTCTCTCTCATTAGCCGAGAGACAGAATAGCCTTCAGCTAAGTTAATGGCTACCAACTAGCAAGGCGCCATTAGCCTTACAGTGATTGTAATTAAAGTCTCCTGTGTATCGTCAAGAGCGATGTACCACAATGATTGATTATAGATAAGTATTAATCCAGCTACGTACTTTTCTTCATAGCATTAATTACGTAGCCTGTTCCAGTACTTCACGCCCGTCTGCGTTAGTCTAGCGTGCATTTTCAGCCACCTCGATCTACAAGGTGTTGGCCCAGCTGCCGACACATCACATGGCGACGAGGGGGGGGATCTTGTGTTTTACTTTGCCCTAATTTATTTGTGTCATGGCTTCGCCACATTCTCCAGATGTACTGTCCGAATTTTATCGCTTGCAGAATCAGCAGACGCAGGCGTTATTGGATGCCCTTGGACAGCTCGTCCAGGGTCAACGTGCCATTCAAACCGATGCGGCCGCCGCCGCTTCACCGCTACCGCAGCCACAACTCGCAGTTGCACCGCCTTTTAGGCACTACGACCCGAACCACGAGACTTGGCAGGAATGGTCCCGCCAGTTTGCCTTCCACCTCGCCGCCTACAGAATTCAAGGTAATGAGCGGCAGCCGTTTTTGCTTTCTTATGTCAGTGTGTCCACCTACCGTGTGATAGTGAAATTGTTTCCCCGACGCGACGTAGCAACTCTGTCCTACGAGGAAATTTTGTCTGCTTTAGATGCCTATTTCAAAGAAACAGTTAATGTGGTTGCCAAACGGTATATGTTTTTTCGTACAAAACGTACGGCCGGTCAAACTAATAGGGAGTGGGTAGCAACATTGCAAGGACTTACTAGGGAGTGTTCTTTTGACTGTGACTGTGGTCTTTCTTATTCAGATACAATGGTACGTGATGCAATTGCACAGAACGTTTCTGATGTTCGCATACGGGAGCAAATTTTGAAACTAGTTAATCCCTCCCTTCAACAAGTGATAGACATATTGGATAGACAAGACACACTTGACTGTGCTCAGGAATCTTTTGCAACTTCGCCAGCAGTGTGTAACGTTAACCGGACCGCCGGGCGAGCTGCGCGGCCTGGTCAACTGCCCTCGCGCAAACAAACGCAGCTGCCGCCGCGCGCTAAGCCACGTGTGCCGCGCCAGCCCACAAATGCAGTGAATCATGCCCGCGGTGTGCTACTAGACATTCGCGTGAACATTGCCCGTCATGCCATGCTCTTTGCTTTTTCTGTAATAGGAAAGGACATGTTCAAAGTGTTTGCCAGAAAAAGCTCCGATCAGACAATCACAATCATTCCAGGCCCTTTGCTTCACGCCGGAATCGAACCAAGGACACTCAGGATCGTGGACCTTCGCCCATGGACATTCATGTAGTTAATTCCGATTCGTCCAGTGACACTCTTTCTAACAGTGACTGTGTTCATCCCACAAAAACTGTGCATCGACGTCGCCGGAAATCACGTCCATTAGCAAGTGATTCTGTACAAGTGTCTATTCAAATTGCACAAAACAGTCGCTCTTGTCGTCAGCAGGACAATAAACTTTTTATGGACTTAGACTTTCAAGGCAAAGTGATACCATTCCAGCTCGATACCGGAGCTGCAGTTTCATTGCTCAATCACGACACGTACAAACAACTGGGCGCACCTCCGTTGCGTGCCGCAAATGTTCAGTTAAAAACATATTCCAGACAGACAATTCCTGTGTTAGGACAGTGCACTCTTCTTGCAACATATAAAGGACAAACAAAACTTGTGTCGTTTTACGTTCTTCGTTCTTCTACTGCAGTGAACTTGTTTGGCTTAGATTTATTTCAGTTGTTTAACATGTCTATTGTAAATCAGGTCCTATCAGTGAATCAAACTGTGCCTTCAGACAGTGTTTCTCGCTTATGTGACGAATTTGCTGACATTTTTGCACCAGGCTTAGGTTGCGCTAAAAACTATGAAGCACCATTGGAACTGACAGTAAACGCGCAACCAAAATTTTTCAGAGCGCGCAATGTTCCTCACGCATTGCGTCATGAGGTCGCAAGAACATTGAACAATGTAGAATCACAAGGTGTGAGTGAATGTGCGCAATGCCTCTTCTCTTTCAGCTCCGCTTCATCGCGTACGCCGTGCAGGTGTTCCGTTTCTCTGGACGACGGAATGCGAACGCGCCTTTCGCCAGTTGAAATCGGCGTTGCTTTCTAATACTTGCCTCACGCCTTTCGATCCCCAGAAACCCCTTTTGTTGATGGTAGATGCATCGGATTTCGGGATCGGTGCTGTGCTTGCGCACAAAGTTGGCTCCCATGATCGCCCTATTGCCTTTGCGTCCAAATTGCTCTCGTCAGCGCAAAGAAATTACTCGCAGATAGAGAAAGAAGCTTTGGCTCTCGTGTTTGGTGTTACTGAGTTCCATGATTTCTTGTGTGGTCGTCATTTTACCATCATCACAGACCACAAACCTTTGACATCGCTTTTTCATCCGACCAAGCCTGTACCTCCACGTACAGCGCAGAAATTCATTCGCTGGTCTATTTTCCTCTCGCAGTACCGCTACGATATCTTGTATCGCTCCACTGCTAAGCACGGCAACGCTGATGCGTTGTCCCGTTTGCCTGTTGCTGAGGATAAAGCATTCGATTCTTCCGAACTTGCTTGCATGTTCATTGATTCGGAAACGGATGAAGTGGTCAAATCGTTTCCGATTGATTTTCGTCGTGTAGCTACAGCCACAGCTGCTGACCCTGTCCTTGCTACTGTTTTACGTTTTGTTGCTACGCAATGGCCTTTGTCAAAGTCTCGCATCGAGGATCCGTTGGTTCGCCGATTTTTTGCTCACAAGGAGAGACTTTTTGTTCGACGTGGTGTTTTGTTGTTGGGTTCTGATAATGATCAGTCCAGAGTCGTGGTCCCACGTTCGTTACAGTCCTCTGTTTTACGGCTTCTTCACCAAGGACATTGGGGTATAGTGCGAACGAAACGACTTGCTCGTCAGCACTGTACTTGGTTCGGAATCGATGCTGCGATTACGAATATGTGTTCTTCTTGCATGGCGTGTGCCAAACACCAATCCGCACCGCTGCGGAAAGTCTTTGCATGGCCGAAAGCCACTTCCCCTTGGCAACGCTTACACATTGATTTTGCTGGTCCATTCTGGAATGCTCGATGGTTGGTTCTGATCGACGCCTTCAGTAATTTTCCTTTTGTTGTCCGGATGTCTTCCACGACGTCCTCCGCCACCATCCAAGCGTTGTCTGCTATCTTTTGCATTGAAGGTCTTCCGCAGACTATTGTTTCCGACAATGGCCCACAATTCATGTCCGCAGAATTTCAGTCATTCTGCGAGACCAATGGTATTCAACATCTGACATCCGCGCCGTTTTCGCCTCAGTCAAACGGTGCCGCTGAACGATTGGTCCGGACTTTCAAGTCACAGATGTTGAAATTGAAAGAGTCGCATTCTCGGGAGGACGCATTGTTGCTCTTTTTGTCTTCGTATCGCTCTCAGCCCCGAGATGGTCGCTCGCCGGCTGAGTTGCTCCATGGTCGTCCTCATCGCACCTTGATGTCTTTGCTGCATCCGCCGCATCAGGTTCCTGTGCAGCGGCAGACTCCTGCTTTTGCTCCAGGCGAAGTTGTATTTTATCGCAACTATCGAGGTTCACGGCGTTGGCTCGCAGGGCGCATTCTTCGCTGCCTCGGCCGCGCGATGTATTTGGTTTTGGGGGCCTCTGGTGAGGTGCGTCGGCATCTCAATCAGCTGCGTCTCTGTCGTCGCACGGGTTCTGCCGCTCCCCATCTGCTTTCAGCGACGGTGCCGTCCGGTCAGCGCCCTGGGGACCCATCTACTGGCTCGTCTCATCCCCAGGTGTTACCGACGATGCCTTCCATTTTGCCCCATGGCGACGCGCCGCCGCAGCAGCCGCCGCAGCAGCCGCCGCCGCCGCCGCCGCCGCCGGTACTCCCGCCGGCGCCGCCCGCATTCGACGCTTCGCTGCAGCCGCCCAGCGCCTCCCTGGGTCACGCGCCGCCGATCGCTTCCCGTGACCAGATGTCCTCCGCCATGGAACTCCCGCCCGCTCCGGACCACATGACGTCATCGCGCGTCGGCTACCCCGACGCAATGGAGGTCGACCCTTCGGTCCCTCCTGTGTCTTTACGGGCGCATACACCGCATGTTGACGTGCACCCTGGACTAGGTTTTCAGGCGTTTCCTAGCTCCCCTCGGACCGAATGGCTGGGTGCGGGTGGCACAGCCTCGCCTGTTGTTAGGCTCCCCACCTCATCGCATACGTCAACATGGGGTCCTCCCCACGGCGGGCGGAAGCCTTATCTCACGACCGTTCGCCGATTTGCGGGGGAGGAATGTGGTGTCACCGCCAGACACCACACTTGCTAGGTGGTAGATTAAATCGGCCGCGGTCCATTTAGTACATGTCGGACCCGCGTGTCGCCACTGTGTGATCGCAGACCTAGCGCCACCACAAGGCAGGTCTCGTGATACGAACAAGCACTCGCCCCAGTTGTACGGACGACCTAGCTAGCGACTAGATGTACGAAGCCTTTCTCTCTCATTAGCCGAGAGACAGAATAGCTTTCAGCTAAGTTAATGGCTACCAACTAGCAAGGCGCCATTAGCCTTACAGTGATTGTAATTAAAGTCTCCTGTGTATCGTCAAGAGCGATGTACCACAATGATTGATTATAGATAAGTATTAATCCAGCTACGTACTTTTCTTCATAGCATTAATTACGTAGCCTGTTCCAGTACTTCACACCCGTCTGCGTTAGTCTAGCGTGCATTTTCAGCCACCTTGATCTACAAGGTGTTGGCCCAGCTGCCGACACATCAGATATGACGAAATACACGCAGAATTTTTGGAAAAAGTAATTAGGTAGGAATCAGAATTTAGGAGTACAATATAAATAAAACAACACAGTAAGCAGGACGACGCAGCGGATAACGCCCGACATTGTGTTCTGACGAGTGCAGTATTGAGAAAAGCAGTGTAGGCACAGCGTATGTCCGCACAAAGCGGAACGGAGAAGACGCGATGGGAGGCAAAAGGAAACGGAACCGAAGGGAACCAAAGAAGATCCTATTGCCGTCACGAAGGCGCGCGAGACTATTATGGCTCGCCGATTCACGACAAGAAGAGTAGAAAGAATTGGAAAGACGGAAGTGGGATTGGCCAAGGTCAAACGTATACGCGAAGACTGGCACGAATCGGAACAAGCAGAGCTGAAGTTACGTATTGTCGTTTCATCGCTTACAAGGACGTAACTACACTGTCCACTGGCCGGCGGCTGTGGCCGAGCGGTTCTAGACGCTTCAGTGCGGAACCGTGCTACTGCTAGGGTCGCGGGTTCGAATCCTGCCTCCGGCATGGATGTGTGTGATGACATTAGGTTGGTTAGGTTTAAGCAGTTCTCAGTGTAGGGGACTGATGACCTCAGATGTTAAGTCCCATAGTGCTTAGAGCCATATGAGCCATTTTTAATACAGGACTATTACAAATGATTGAAGCGATTTCATAAATTCACTGTAGCTCCATTCATTGACATATGGTCACGACACACTACAGATACGTAGAAAAACTCATAAAGTTTTGTTCGGCTGAAGCCGCACTTCAGGTTTCTGCCGCCAGAGCGCTCGAGAGCGCAGTGAGACAAAATGGCGACAGGAGACGAGAAAGCGAATGTCGTGCTTGAAATGCACTCACATCAGTCAGTCATAACAGTGCAACGACACTTCAGGACGAAGTTCAACAAAGATCCACCAACTGCTAACTCCATTCGGCGATGGTATGCGCAGTTTAAAGCTTCTGGATGCCTCTGTAAGGGGACATCAACGGGTCGGCCTGCAGAGAGCGAAGAAACGGTTGAACGCGTGCGGGCAAGTTTCACGCGTAGCCCGCGGATGTCGACGAATAAAGCAAGCAGGGAGCTAAACGTACCACAGCCGACGGTTTGGAAAATCTTACGGAAAAGGCTAAAGCAGAAGCCTTACCGTTTACAATTGCTACAAGCCCTGACACCCGATGACAAAGTCAAACGCTTTGAATTTTCGGCGCGGTTGCAACAGCTCATGGAAGAGGATGCGTTCAGTGCGAAACGTGTTTTCAGTGATGAAGCAACATTTTTTCGTAATGGTGAAGTGAACAGACACAATGTGCGATTCTGGGCGGTAGAGAACCCTCAGGCATTCGTGCAGTAAATTCGCAGTTCACCAAAAGTTAACGTGTTTTGTGCAATCTCACGGTTTAAAGTTTACGGCCCCTCTTTCTTCTGCGAAAAAAACGTTACAGGACACGTGTATTTGGACATGCTGGAAAATTGGCTCATGCCACAACTGGAGACCGACAGCGCCGACTTCATCTTTCAACAGGATGGTGCTCCACCGCACTTCCATCATGATGTTCGGCATTTCTTAAACAGGAGATTGGAAAACTGATGGATCGGTCGTGGTGGAGATCATGATCAGCAATTCATGTCATGGCCTCCACGCTCTCCCGACTTAAACCCATGCGATTTCTTTTTGTGGGGTTATGTGAAAGATTCAGTGTTTAAACCTCCTCTACCAAGAAACGTGCCAGAACTGCGAGCTCGCATCAGTGATGCTTTCGAACTCATTGATGGGGACATGCTGCGCCGAGTGTGGGAGGAACTTGATTATCGGCTTGATGTCTGCCGAATCACTAAAGGGGCACATATCGAACATTTGTGAAAAAAAAAAAAACTTTTTGAGTTTTTGTATGTGTGTGCAAAGCATTGTGAAAATATCTCAAATAATAAAGTTATTGTAGAGCTGTGAAATCGCTTCAATCATTTGTAATAACCCTGTACTATCCACTCACATTAATGTGACCATATGTCAATACCCTAAAAAACCATCTTTTGCATCTCGAGAGGTGCAGGAAAAGAGTTAACGTCAGGTAAGTTGAACTATGCCAAATCTAGTCTCGTGGCCAGGTGCGCTAGGTTTCTGGGTTGAGGATCCATGGCGCGAATGGCCCAGTCCCACAGATTTTCGATTGGGGTGGCTAGGGGTATAGTAAACTTTTCCTGGTACTGTTACACATTTGCTGTGGGTAGTATGACACGTTGCATTGACCAGCTGATAGATGTATCCGTGCCAATGAAAAACAAACTGAATGTAGGGGGGACATAGTCCTCAAGAAAGGATTTATACTTGTGTTGATCCATTGTACCCTCTGGGATGACGAGATAACCCAGGGAATGCCGCCCCACAGCTTCATCCATTAAATGTAACACATGACAAGTAAGTTCCAAAGATTCTGCTTCTTATTTGTTCTCATTAGTTTCTGGCTACTTGTTTTAAATGTGTATGCTTTTCTGTGTATTGAAACAATCAGGTTTATAACATATTAATGTATGTATTAGTAAATTGTTCTTCTTTAGAAGACAATTAATAACTTAATTTTACAAGTTAGAATGTCTACTTTAGGAAGAGTTATAAGGCTAAACACGCTTTACCATCGGCATAATTAGCTATAAGATACGAGGGTTGCCCAGAAAGTAATGCACCGCACTTTTTTTCTCAGCTGAGAGCAATGCTACGAATGTGAAACGTTACGTATGTAATTTGAAGTCTCCTGAGTGAGTGCGCCAAATTTCTGTCACTTCCGACAGATAGCGTAACTGTAGGACAGTTTCAAAATGGCATCTGTAGGTGATGTACGTTACAAGCAACGTGCCGTCATTGAATTTCTCACTACAGATGAAGAAACCGTGGGGAATATAGGGAATATTTACAAACGCTTGTGCAAAGTCTATGGAGCATTTGCTGTCGACAGAAGCACAGTTAATCGCTAGGCTCGGAGGGTGAGATCATCAGAAGGTGGTTCGGTGGAGGTCCACTATTTGCAGCGGTCGGCGAGACCATCCACGGTTGTCACACCTGACACATCTGACGTAGCCCCCTCAGACTTCCACTTGTTTGGGCCATTAAGGAATGTCATTCGTGGAAGACATTTTGAGGACGATGAATAGGTGATTCACACAGTGAAGCACTGGCTCCGCCACCAGGACAAGGATTGCTGCCGACACAGTTTCGCGCTGGAGGAAGGCCATAGAACGGGATGGAGATTACCTGGAAAAATAGAGTGTGTAGATAAATCACCATTCTTT
Organism: Schistocerca piceifrons; assembly: GCF_021461385.2. Lineage (NCBI taxonomy): Eukaryota > Metazoa > Arthropoda > Insecta > Orthoptera > Acrididae > Schistocerca > Schistocerca piceifrons. The sequence continues at coordinate 414,913,705 of NC_060149.1, read as the reverse complement.
CATGTGTGTAATTCTCATTGTTGAAGATAAAAAAATTAGGTGCATTATATTCTGGGCAACCCTCGTAAAAACTGAATACATGATGATGAAGCTGTGACATCTAAAAGTACACAAGTGTCCAAAAGGTAAGCATAATCACGACACGAAACATATTACCTTATCAGTGAGTCGGAACGGCTACTGAACAACCTACAGCTTAATCAAATGGTTCAAATGGCTCTGAGCACTATGGGACTTAACATCTGAGGTCATCAGTCCCCTAGAACTTAGAACTACTTAAACCTAACCAACCTAAGGACATCACACACATCCATGCCCGAGGCAGGATTCGAACCTGCGACCGTAGCGGTCTGCAGCGCCTAAACCGCGTGGCCACCGCGGTCGGCTACAGCTTAATCAAAAGATATATGGCGTACAACAGTGTCCAAAACATTAACGTAGAAAAATTCTGATAGCTAAGATACACATTTGTAAGAAAATAACTCAACTGGGAAATCTCTTCCACAACAAAAGAAGCTCTTAATAGGGGATGTGGCTACTTCTATCAGTATTACACCATGCACAGCGACGTGGCATGCTCTCTAGTAGATGGATCAAGAGCTGTCTTGGCAGTCGATCCCATTCATCAGCAAGAGTAGTGCGGATGTCTCGAACTGTCCTTGATGGAGGCTGACAGGATGCAATTCGTCTCCCTAATGCATCCCTCGCTTGTTCTATAGGATTCAGATCCAGAGACCTCACTGTCTAGTCCATGCAACAGATATCTTCGGCTTCAAGAAATTCATTCACCAGAACTTGATGTGAAAGGGAGCTATCGTCCATAAAGAAGAAGTGTGGACCAACTGCGGCTCTGAAAAGGCGAACATGTGGGAGCGGTACCTCCTCTGTAACTCAGAGCGTTTAAGTATATCTCTGACAACCAACGAAGATGTGTAGTTCCGTACAGCTATTCAGCATGATGCTTCCCCACACCACGACGCCATCACCACCATACTGGTCTCCTTCCACGACGTTCCTGTGGTTACATTAACTACCAGCTTCTCTACAGAGCAGTGTGTGACCAATCTGAAATGGGATTCATCTGTGAAGCGCACATTCCTCCATTCATTAATGGTCCAGTTTTGATATTGCCGACTCCAATATGCAAGGGTCCGTCTGTGTGCTGGAGTGCGTGGATTGCAGACAGGCGGACGTCTGGCAAACAGTCCTGCTGTTCTGAGCCTCCGATATATGTTTTGATGGGAAACAGGGAGGCAGCTGCAAGCTCTGCAGCCAGTTGTCTTGCAAGTGTATTGCCATTTATTTTGGCAGTTATGGCCAGATATTGCTGCTGCTGTGGAATGCTTATTCTTGGTCGACGTTGCACTGGCCTACAAGGAACATTTCCTGTGTCTTGAAATCATCACAAAAGCCTCGAAATGACACACTGTGGCACATTCAAGGATCCTGAGACTTCGGTCTGTGTCTGGCCTGCTACCAGGCAGCCGAGTATCCTACCATACAAACAAGAGGCCAAATGAAGTGTATGTGGCATTACATTGTCAACTTCACCAAGAGACTACACGCCACTCACTATGAATGGACCAACAAGACTGAGACATGAGTGGTCTCAAACACTGTTTGTGTTTACCTTTCGATTGCGCCCACCGTTCACAGCACGATGTACCTCTTTCCTATACAGAGCGAACAAGAGGGTTTGTAGGTCTACAATTACGATGATGTTAGATGGTATCTCACGTTTTCTCTTTCTATTTTCATGTTTCTGTGATTATGCTTAACTGTAGGACACTGGTGTAAATATTAATCTTCATCCACAAAACTTTCCATCATTCTTGGTTGATGGGAATTTCACATCATCTTTTATGTCTACCTAATGACAGTAATGTTGGGTTTTCGTAGTAGATGCGAACATCCGTTTTAGATTGTTCGTAGATGATGCAGTTATTTACCTTCTTTTTAATTTATAAAAGGATCAAAACCAACTGAAAAATGATGTAGGCTGTATATCAGTATGGTGGGAAAAGTGGCAGTCGTGGGGCCAAACCATTTCTGGGACACTTTTGATCTCAAACTCATATCAAATTAATTATGCAAATTAATTAATTGGTCAATTAATTACCTCCACCCCTTGATGATGTCACAGGTTCTCCACAGCAAGCACATGGGTCTCTTACCCCTCCCCACCCATCCTCTCGTCGTCCTCAACCTCTTGTCCTGGAAATCGCAGGAACTTTAAATTTTGGCGAGAAATTCAAAAAATTGTGGGAAATTCAAATTTGTTGATTGGAATATCAAATTGTCTGTGTTCCCCTTGAAGTTTGGAGACCAGCTGACCTAGTTCACAACACCACCACCACAGAGCACTGTTGGCCCTCCTCCAGTCCCTCTACCCCACCCCTCTCCCCTCCTTATCTGGAAATTGGCGAGAAAGGGACTTAGTCTGTGCTGGGCTTCTGGATAGGACGGACATAAGTCATTATTTTGTACACAATGAGGAATTCGTTTATTTATACAATCTGAATTGCCATTGATTGATCACTAGACAGTAGCTCCGTCCAGTTTCGTCAATAACTGTTGGATTTGGAGTGGATATTTTCGCTATTAGTCTAGCACTAGCGAGTTGCTACAGCCAGTCTAGCCAATAGCCCCATATGTGAAGGATGGATTGATGGTAACAATAATAGTACGGCACGCTGTCACTGAAGTACAGTGGAGTAGCCTCCTGTTGACCAACAAGTGAGTAACTGCTGGCTGTGGAGTAACTCTCTACTGTTAGACTAATATCCAGCCTGTTGTATCCGCGGACCCAACCGAAAAGCGCGCGCGCCCTGCCGTCGCATCGCCTGCCTGTTTCCCGTCGCGACCGCCGGCGGCGCATGGCGTTGCCGCCGACCGAAGACGTCGCTCCATTGCTGAGCTGGGGCATACAGCGCCCTGTGGCTACACGATATAACGGACTTGGACTTGGGAGACTTTTGCATTTGGTACGCACCGCCTGGCCTCGTTCGCCAAAGCACGTTGCAAATCCCGTCGTGCGCCGTTATTTTGCTCATCGCCACGACCTGTCAGTGCACCGTGGTGTTTTGCTGCTTCGCTCTCAGTCTGGACAGACTCGGGTGGTTATTCCACAGTCTCTACGGCGCGAAGTTTTGACGTTGCTACATCAGGGCCACTGGGGAATGGTACGCACTAAGCAACTTGCACGCCAACATTGCATTTGGCCAAGCATAGACAAGGAATTGAACAGTTAACCGCTCAGTGCAGTTCGTGCATCGTACACCAGTCGGCCCCACCCCAGACGTTTGCTCCATGGCCCACACCCTCTGCGCCTTGGCAGCGCGTACACCTCGACTTTGTGGGCCCGTTCTGGGGTACTCGCTGGCTTGTGGTTGTGGATGCCTTTAGCAAGTTTCCTTTTGTCGTTGCAATGAACAATATCACTGCTCCGAGCACCATCCGCGCCCTTTCGTCCATCTTTTGCCTTGAAGGTTTGCCTGAACTGACTGTAACAGACAATGGTTCCTCTTAAGTTTCGCGTGATTTTGAACAGTTTTGTGTTGCCAATGGGATTGCTCATCTCACAAGTGCTCCTTTCCACCCTCAGTCCAATGGCGAGGCTGAGCGGTTTGTCCGTACTTTCAAACAACAGATGAGCAAGCTTCGCGCCACCCACACGAGAGACCAAGCTTTGCTCGCATTCCTTTCGTCTTATCGTTCGCAGCCTCGCGACGGCCCGTCGCCGGCAGAGTTGTTTCATGGCCGTCACCACAGAACTTTACTCACCCTGCTGGACCCGCCACCGCGCGCGCCAGCGCCGCTGCGGCGATTGATTGCTTTGCGTCTAACACTCCTGTGTAGTGCAGGTTGTTTGTCGGCCGCCGCCGCTGGGGGCAGGGTACCATCGTCTGGCGGTTGGGTTCCCACATGTTCCTTGTTTCCACCCCCGTCAGCTTGCAGCGCCGCCACCGCAATCAGCTGCGGCTTTGCCGTGCTAGCGACACTGCCGCAGGGTTCCCGGTTGCAGACCCACAGGCGGACTCGCCCCGGTTCCTTGATGGCGGGCGTCCCTCGTCGTCCCCGCCCCCGCAGCCGTCGCCGCTGCAGGAACCTTCCCCGATGGAAGTCGACGTGGTTGTCCGGGCTGGTCCAGGCCGCCCTCCGGCTCTTCCTAGCCGGGACTCCATCGCTGCCTCTTCTCCTGGGTCATCTTCGCCGCCGCCCGAGGCTTCGTCGTCGTCCTCGAGCGTCCGGGTGCGTTAAGTGTTGGGTCAGTCGTGGATGCTGTGCGTTGCGTCCTTGGGGGTCGTGTCAGCTGTTTCCGGTTTCAGCGCAGGGCGAATGCCGGGACGCGGGAGTCGACGCCACCCAGCCTCGCTCCGTTGGCTCCCCGTCGCCTCATAGTAGCCACACTCCCCTTTCGTCGTCAGCCCTGGCAGCACCTGACGTCTTGGTGGCTTTTCAAGGGGGGAGGGATGTTGTATCCGCGGACCCAACCGAATAGCGCGTGCGTCCTGCAGTCGAATCGCTTACCACAGTTTCCCGTCGCGACCTCCGGCGGTGCATGGCGTTGCCACCGACAGAAGACGTCGCGCCGTTGCTGAGCTGGGGCCTACAGCGCCCTCTGGCTACACGGTATAACAGGAGCGCTGGCCCCGAGTCAGGGAGTCTTGCAGATAGCTCGTTGCTGTCGTCAGTGCCGTCGTTCGTTGCCTGGTGAGCTAGCTCGCTGTGTGGTTCAGTATTGTAAAACGACTTAGGCCACGAATCAGGAATATTCTTTGGACACTAATTGGAACTGCATCTACGGTACATTCTCCGCTATCAATAAAGCTAAGTAACTGCTTTATACTAGCTGGCGCTTATTTGTCACTAATCGTTTTCCTGCCACCAGATTTTAGTCACAACCTGGTCACGTCCTACTCCATATCCAAATTATGGTTGCCTCGCCCGGGCAGCCATAAAACAGCCAGTTTAGCCAATAGCTCTATATGGGAAGGATGGGTAATAATGATATGACATCAAGACCATGTGGGCAGAGGTGGGCTGTCAGCAGCACAATTCTCCACTCTTCAGCCGAGAGACTACATAAATATCACAGGAAAACAGTACATGCATAAAATGCAGGGATAAAAGATGAAGTTTACGGATGAGATGGGGAAACAATTTGAGGTAAAATATTCAATAAAGGGGTAGTTTGACACAGGAATATTTACTTAAAATCCACATATAGTTAAATGACACTCGACATGGATGTGGCACATAAACACTGGCAATACGAGTAGCACAATTAAACACGGCGTTCACGCTATGGGATGACGACACTGAACACACACTGTACTTATGTAACATACACGGCAGACTCCAAAACATAACAGAGAGTAACTGGATTAAAATTGAAGGCCCTGCCGAGGGAGGGGAGGTTAGAGAGGAGGGAGAGAGAGGAAAGAGAGAAGGGGGGGGGTTCAGCAGAGGAGGGGATCTGGTAGCACACCAGGAGGAAGGAGATGCGGAGGATAAGGAGGGAGCAACCCAGGAAGGAGTGCAAGGTAGGGAAAGGATAAGTAAGAGGGACAGGGGTTAGGAGGGAGGAACCAGCAGAGAGGGAGGGGAAGGAGACCGAGCCCTATGAAGGAGGGGAGAGGAATAGGAGGGTCAGAGTTGGAAGGATGGATAAATATTGCGGTGAAGCACATAATCAGGGATGGGAAGACGTTGGAAGTTTGTTTGAGTGAGGAGGTGCAGGATGTGCAGATGGAGAGAGGGTGGGACACAACAGTAGAGGCACAGTAGCAGGCAGGGAGTGGAAAGGAAAGGAGACACCAGGTGGTGATAGGGGATTAAGGTTGTGATTGGTGTAGGATGTGTTCAAGTAGAAGGAAGAGATGTGCGAAAGGGATGAGGTCACAGAGTATCCTCATGGGGGACAGGAGATGGATATGAAAAGTGAGGTGGAGTGCATGGCATTCAGGGATTTGGAGGGCTTTATAGAACTCAGAAGGGACAGAGATCCAGGTTGGCTTGACAAAGGATGGGATGGCTCAAGGATTTGTATGTATGAAGGATAGTGGAAGGATGCAATCCCCATGTCTGGCTGGACAGGAGTTTCAGGAGGTGGAGTCTGTTGTTGGCTTTGATTTGGATTCTAAGGAGATGGGGAGTTCAGGTGAGGTGATAGTCAAGGGTGAGGTCAAAATATTTCAAGATGGGAGTAAGTTGGCTAGGATGGTCACAGATGATGAGGTAGAGTCATGGAGCCACGAGGAGAAGCTGATACATCCTATAATGATTGCCTGGGGTTTGGAAGGATTGATTCAAAGGAGCCACTGGTTGCACCAAGTGATAAACTGATCTAGGTGAGTTTGGAGGGAGCACTGAGGCCATTGAAAGGTAAGATAGTGGCCAAGGATGGCGGTGTAATCAGCACATCGAAGGAGATGGATGGGTGGGGGTAGTTTGGACATATCAGCGGTGTACAGGAGATAAAGGAGAGGAGAAAGGACCAAGTCCTGGGGCACACTTGCAGTAGGTAGAAGGTACAGTAATTGGTATTATGGGTGGTGATATAGAAAGGACGGTGGGAGAGGAAGGAGGCAAGGAAGGAGGCAATGAGACAGATGAAGTTGAAAGGAAGAGTGTAAGTCTGGAACAGGGAAAGGAGCCTGGAGTGCCATACACAGAATAGGCGTTCTGGAGGTCGAGGAAAACAAAAATAGCAGGGTGATGGAAGTTAAGTTGGAGGGAGAGGAGATGTGTAAGGTTAAGGAGCTGGTCGATGGCGGAGACGGGGGGCCACAAACCACACTGGGTAAGAGGGAGGAACTGGTGTTGAATTAGGTGGTAATGGATATGGTGGGAGAGGATGGACTCGAAGACCTTAGTGAACACGGAGGTGAGGCATATGGGGCGATAGGAAGAAGTGTCGGGAGGAGGTTTGTTGTGTTTAAGGAACAACATGATGTGGGAGGTCTTGCACAGGTCAGGGTAAAAGCCAGTGGAGTGGATGGTATTGTACAGGATGACAAGGGTGGTGAGAAATCAGAGAGAGGGGGCATTCCTTGAGGTGGAGGTAGATGATGCAATTGTGACCAGGAGCGATGTTGCGTTTGGACCTGAGGATGAGTTTAACGTCATGTACTATATCAGAAGTGTTCAATTCTGAGGGCAGTAACTGGTCCAAGTACAGGAAGCTAGGAGCAAGTGGCAGGGTGGTGGTATCGGTGTGGCCAAGGACATCAAGGAAGAGGGAGGAAACAGAGTGATGGTCATTGGATATGGAGAATACTTCAAAGAGGTGGGAAGCGAGATTGTTAGCCTTACTGAGGATGTCATGGAAGGGGCAGTTGTCATGGAGGAGTGGACAATATGGGGTGCGATGGCTACGAGTAAGGCAGTGGAAAGCAGAGCAGTACTTGGAGGAGTTGATAGGGAGGGTGGCGCTGAGTCATGCGCATGTATGGCGCCAGTTCCGTCGTTTCTTTGCTGTCAGAAGCTTTCGAATGTGTCTTTGTAATTACCAGTGACGGACGAGTGTATCCCGGTCATGAGTGTGGATGATCCTTCTTTAAAACCTGTCCTTTTCTGAAACCCAGTACTTGTGCTATTGTTCGTTTCTGGTTAAATTCAGTCATTGCAATCGTTGTTTTTATTTCTAAGTATAATGATATTTGCATCATCAATATCATATGCACCAGGTTCTATTTCCACAATTTCTTTTGCATCATTAATTTCCCAATGAAGTTTACTATTAGCCTGTTTGATATTAGGAATGTTGTTGTAAACTCCAATCCAGTCAGCGCAGTAGTATTCACCCCACTGCTTAAATCAATCAGTGGGAAGTAATTCGTGTGTAATACTGACGACTGTTCATTTAAAGTCAGATTATACACTGCATCTGAACCTCAACTGACAGGTGGAACCTTAATGCATATCCTTATATAGATGCTTATTCGTAAACATTAGGAGGAACATGATGCACAGATGCACTTATAAGTAGACGTTAAAGTCTTGGTAGTGATGAAAATTGTAGAACAGACGTCTTCTGTCGGTGAATTATCGTTTTAACTCTTCTAGCTGCTGCAAGTCTGCCGGCCGGTGTGGCCAAGCGATTCTAGGCGCTTCAGTCTGGAACCACGTGACCGCTACGGTCGCAGGTTCGAATCCTGCCTCGGGCATGGATGTGTGTGATGTCCTTAGGTTAGTTAGGTTTAAGTAGTTCTAAGTTCTAGGTGACTGATGATATCAGATGTTAAGTCCCATAGTGCTCAGAGCCATCTGAACATTTGCTGCAAGTCTCCAAATTAGACGAAATAATAGACGGTATATGTATTTTCCTTAACATACACCATCCAGTGGGTTCCTGCCCTCCCCCCTCTACCCCTAGAAACATCTAAATTCACAATTCCACGTTCTCCAGTTTTCCATTAGTTTTCGGTAACGTATCCCACACAAACATACCACAGTATCTTGGAATGGTGAATTTTCTCGCGACAAACTTGAGCAGATTTGTATTTGTAAGCGGTCTATCTCACAGGATGGTTAATGGGCTTGTTTTAAATTGTAGAAGAGACCTAGTCGTTTTTTGTATGGCTTCAGGTATAGACCTTTACGCATAGCTGCTGCTTCTCATGCAGTTATGTCTTCTTGCTTCCTCTAGCTGGTCCTGGGAGTTCTTTGCGTCCTTCTTTGTTCTAGCAATAGTTGCAGCACCACCAGGCATTGAGCCTATCGCTGAGAGACCGGTGAGAGCAGGAATGAGGAAGAGGATAATTCCACCTGATGTCTTGGGTATCGGCAGAACCTTGTGTGCTTTAGGCAATCCTTTATATTTCAGGGCACTTTCAGCTGCTTACATCGCTGTCAGGATACAGTTTTTTAAGCAACCCTTCTTTTTGGTAAACCTTTCGGGATGTGAGGTCGTGGTCCAAGAAACTCTTTTGTTCCTGACCATGACCTCACATCTCAAAAAGTTTATCAGCAGCTGGGTCATCTGGTCGTGAAAGCCTTCATTCTGTGACCGCTTCTTTTTCTTCTTCATCGTTATCTTCGTCTTCTTCATCAGTGCACTACACGCAGCGTTCATAGCTTGCTTGAAATGCACTCCCTGGCCCAAGTTAGTTTTACCACACATGGTTTTATCAACTACAAATTATACAGTCTGCTGTCATATACCAATATTCTTTCTTGCCCATATTTCCTTTGGTTTATCAGCTAAAATTCAATTTACAGCGTGACGTCCTGGGAAATCTTTGTTTCGCGTATGCAATTTTATGTTCCAAAACTTGTCTTGTCAAGCAGTTTAATCCCCTTACCACCATGAGCCAAACGTTTTTGAAGCTTTGTACTAGGTCCACAGTAACTATACACCGTAACATGCGATTCGATGGGAAGTTTGTAGAGAATACCACCGCCTCCTATAATGTGTCTCCTACCACGCATGTTATGCAACTGTGCTGGTCGTGCTCTGTGCACCCCGTTATATATGAAATCGTATGCCAGTCCAGCTGTTTTGTGTCGCAGGGAAAACAAGCCATTTGGCTAGTGCTATATTTCCTCGGCTTTTTACGACACGCTCTATAAGAAACACGTGTGGTTCTGAGCTGTTCTGGATTTCCGCAGATAAAAGCATCCTAAAATTACAGTACCACTTCTAAACTATAAGAAGTAAGTTCTCGGATTTGTTCCCTGCACTTTGGAAGCTGTGAATATCTCACTCAACCAGTTTGGGAGGTATGACTTCTCAAATGCTGCCTTGTATTTTGAGATACATACCAAATCATCAACATTATATGTCTGTTTACATAGATCGAGCATTTTAGTGCGGTAGAAGGCCAGATTCGCGAGTCCACTAGCACGAACATCGATTGGCCCCATTTTTATTGTTCTATGTTTGGTTCGATTATACTGTGCATTTATTTCTGGGAGGATATCTGTCAATTTGTATGAATCGCGAAGATTAAAATGCTTCCACAGTTGACCTTTCATTGTTCGGTTCGGACGATTAACGATACTCGCCTTCAGATGGGTGAATGTTGAGTTCCGTACCACCGTCTTGAAATACCTATTGTAAAACTCTCCAGCATGATCGGTTTGGTGGTTCTCCGGGCATCGATTCGTCCCTGTCTGCAACAAATGTTCAAACACATCCATGAAATTTCTCACCGATTTTGTTTTAATAAGTACTGCTCAGGAAAATTTGGAGTATCCATCAATATATACATTTGAATCCATTATTATCATGCGAATATTCCCTCATATTTACAAAATTAGCCTGTCATGAGTCATCCAAACCTTTAATCATAACATGCCTACGGGAGTCTGTTTGCATGCTGGTTTGTGTAATTCTCGAATTACCGTCTCCATACAGGTTGGATTATACCTTCTCTCTAAGCTCCGAAATTATTGAGACAACCTCATTCGAATGAGCGGTGTTGTCCACAGCAGCTGATGCCATAAGGAGTCGTAGTCGATCTATTCTCTCACTGGGTTCGTCGTAGCATATATACTGAGGAGGCTGATTGCTGACTACTTTATGCTGAATGTCAATAACATCACCACTGCCACACCGACCGTCTAATAATAATGACTTTATAATGTGTCTGTATTTCACACTGCGTTGGTTTCCTCCTTTACTGTATACACCAGTCAACTGTAATATTTCACCGTACATATCCAGAGCTTTGGGTGAAAATTTTACAGTTTTTGACAGTTTTACGAAAACGAGGTTCGGTAGACCCGGTGTTCTTTGAAATTTGGTACCCCGATCTGTATTGTATTTTTTTTTTTCATTTAAAGTTTTTGGCTGTGTGCTCAATATGTAGGGGCTTTCTCCACTGACTCCGAATGTTTTTTTCTGTCTTAGTGTTGCTGTAAAGGTTAATGAAACCAGGAGCAGCATGATCTTCAACTTTGTGTAATTTCGCTAAGCTCATCGAGAGATTTAAACGTTTCTCACAGTGTCTGCTTTCGAGCCAGATGTCCTAACCCCTGCATACGTAGCTTCTCTTAAACGGCCTTCCAGGCAACGATGACGTAAGCCTAGATGACATCGTGCTATATACTAAGCAGCCTGATTCGCAGGCTGCACCTATAAACATTTCGCTCAACCCTTACAGTTAACTCATGTAGTTTATTTCCAATTCCGTCAATCTTTACAGCTAAAACGTCTACTTTCTTTCTCAGAATTATGCAGGTGTATTTCTGTAGTTCCTTAACCCTAGCATCTAATTCATTGATCAGTCTCAGAAGGGTCTGGGTGTACGTCTCTAGCTCCTTAACGTTACGTTCAAGAGAGTCATATTTTCCATCCGTGCACAAACACAAACTCTGTCTATACACACCTATCCTCTTAACTACCTGACATATGTGCGAACATGTCCATGATGTGATGTATACTAACATACTCACTACATCATGACTTTTTTCATAGCTGTATATATAGACTCAGTAGACGGCAACACCACCCCAATTTTGATATAAAATTGATATGAAAATAAATTAAATTGATCAATTACTTCCCCCAACCCTGACCACACCAACCCCCACCAACACTACATGGGCCCCAGTTCCTCCCCCTCTCCTCCTTTCCCCCTCCCCAACCTATCCTATCGGCCGGAATTTCGAATTTTGGTGGGAGTTTCTTTGTCGCAGGGTTGTGCTGACGTACTCACTCCACCCCCCACCAGGGAATTGGCGGGAAATTAAAATTGGCAGTGCCCTTTCAGCCACTAGCCACCTTGAGACGACGCACCTCCGCCAACACAACAGCATGTATAGTCAACTACACATTAGGAGATAGATGGACCGTCCCAAGTGCAACATATTCGTCTAAAGTATAGCGATACAGCTGCCCCTAGTGGTTAGGGAGTGCACCTGAGGCAGCGACCTCATGCAGACTAGGCATGCTCCCAATTCTTCCAATAGGCCTCTCGCTCTGCGATAGAGAACACTTATTTAACTCCAATGTAACTCTTCTTTGCTCTCTGTTAACGTATTTCTCAGAAAGGCTGGACCATACTGGAACAACAACGAAATTCTGGAGGAATGCCCAGATAGCTTTTTCAAATGGCGAGCTGCCTCACATAGCGCTTTTCTGCTTCTCTGCGGCCCCACTGTCACCCCTCTGCGGTCATTGGTTTCACCAGGCCTTCCACTACCCTCTGCAGACGTTCGCAGCATGTGGCCTGCCTTGAGGCAGTGGCCCTCGGCCAACACAAAAGGGAAATTTAGCAGCACTGTCTCGGCCCTCTCGAAAACGCTCCAGACGGCTTTTTCAAGGTCGGCTGCTTGGGAAACATAAAGCCTTCTGCCTAAAGCGACCACAGCCTCGCACCGAAGGGTTTTCACATAGGTGTGAAAATGAGGTTGCTATACTTTCAACTACCAAGTTTTAACAACTTTTCAAGGTCACCCAATTAACCCCATTCCCCTTGAAAAGTGGTTGAAACTAGGTAGTTGAAAGTCTAGCAACCCCCTTTTCGAACCAATATGAAGTGCTTTTTCCACACAAATACCTCGACATTGAATATAGACGGTGATCGCCAGAGCGTGTAATAACAGACCGACAGTGCTGTTACAAGTCGCTGATGGTGTAAGCTTGTAATAAAATCACCAAATTTAGAAAGTGATTCGGCTAAGGAATGTGGTATGAAGCTGGCATTTGCAACCCCTCATGCTGCCGCTATATATTTCTCCAGTATGTGTAATGCATTTGATATCGATACCATGTCAGAAGTTCTGCCACATATATCCACTGTGTTGCAGGTGATGGTTGACTGAGAATGATCACATACAGTAGGTGGTGTCCTGATTGAGATTGTAAGAAATGTACACTGGCTTTTCAGATCTCTCGTGTTATGATTCCGGTAGAAATGCTGTCTGTAATTTGGAATCAGTTCTTTCCATTCAGCCACATACCTGCGTTGGATCCTACAGAGAGGTCTTTTAATGATTACAGACACTAGTGAATCATACTCATGTCACTGTCACATCATAAAACGAGTCAACATTTTCGAACCTATCTGTTACAGTAAAATTCCAGTGTGGTTTTAGATAATCCCTATGCATCTTGTAACTGCTCCTCAGACTCTGCCCCACCATCCCTGCACCTTTGCGCATGTGATCGTCATAATTTAAGTTGGAACTGAGCAGGAGCGAGAGAGAGTTGCATCTACCACATTCTGCAAGCTGTGTAAAAACAAAGTCCGCTGAGTTAATGCTATAGGACCATGTTTTGACTACTCGCTGGAAATCGGAACATGTTGTCATAGCTCCACCAACCATAAAGTAAGAGGCGAACCAATTGTAAGCTACTCCCCTTACTCTATAATGGTTCAACTTCTGCAGTAATATCTTGTGGTCAACACAGTCAAAAGCCTTCGTTAAATCAAAGAAAACACCTAGCGTTCGCAACCTTTTATTTAATCTGTCCAAAATCTCACGGAGAAAAGAGAATATAGCATTTTCAGTCGTTAAACCACTTCTAAAACCAAACTGTACATTTGACAGCAAATTATGTGAATTTAAATGCTTCCAGTAACCTTGTATATACAACCTTCTCGATGACGTTAGCAAACACCGATGGCATAGAAATAGGTCTATAATTGTCAACATTATCCCTGTCTCCCTTTTTATAAAGTGGCTTCACTACCGAGTACTTTAATCTGTCAGGAAACCAGCCACTCCTGAAGGAAAAGTTACAGATATGGCTAAGTACTGGGCTAACATACATAGAACAATACTTCAGTATTCTGCTAGATACCCCGTCATATCCATGAGAGTTCTTGGTCTTTAGTGATTTAATTATTAACTCAATCTCCCTCTTGTCAGTATCATGGAGGAGCATTTCAGGTAACAGTCTCGGAACACTTTCTTCTACGAGCGCTATATGATTCCCTGCTGGGACTAGGTTTCTATTTAGTTCACCTGCTATATTCAGAAAGTGATTATTAAATACTGCACATATATGCGACTTATCAGTGACACGGACATTTCCACTACGCACTGATTCTATATCCTCGACCTGTCTCTGCAGACGAGCCACTTCCTTTACGACTGACCATATGGTTTTAATTTTATCCTGAGACTTAGCTATTGTATCTGCATACCACATACTTTTTGCCTTCCTAATAACTTCCTTAAGCACCTTACAATACTGTACAATACTTTATCCCATTGCACAGCAATTATGCCCACCCTGGCAAAGAGGTTCAGTGGTTGCATCACTCTCGTCTGAAATGGCTGCCGTCCAGAGCAGAAGGCTGGCTGCAGTTGAAATGAGCCTGGAGGTGGCTCACCGACTGGATGGTGCTAGACTGATGACCATCGATGTTAATTCCCATAGTGCTCAGAGCCATTTGAACCATTTTGAACCATATGGTGGCTGCATTCAGAAGCATGGAGCTCCATCAACTGGCATAGGCCTCTCTCCACAACTGGTGCTACCAGGCTGTGATCCCTTTGGCTAAAAATGATGCGTATATGTGCTGATGTGAGTCCTTGTTGTTTAGCTGAAACACAGTTTCCAGCCATGTCGCCAAACTGAGTCCATAGCTTGGATGTGTAATAACTGGCCTGTCGATGCCATACACACACTGTCTTTCTGCTGTGTCTTTGTTATTGTGGTGCTGTTCGCTGGCGTGGCACAAAATCTGAAAGACCTCTGGTGGCATTGCTGTGTCTGAGGCCTTAGTGTTCTTGTTGACTCTGCGCTCGTTTGCGCCCATGGCCTTTGGTAACAGCCTTGGCGGTGTCGCTATTTTACTCAGTACTGCAACAAAACAGTATGATCAAGTGATATTAAAGTAGAAACAATATAAAGAATACAGAACGTAAACAACTGCAACATGCATGATGGTAAACTAAATATTCTTCGTTTTTTCCAACTTCACAGATTTACGCACACATTCCGACAACTGGTTAATGCGGTCAGTATGGGGTGTTACCATCTCTGGCGACAGTACAAGCCTAACAAAGACGGCGCATGCTGCGAATGACGTCATCAGTCTCATGTTGAGGCAATAACGCCCATTCCTCCTGAAGCGCTGCTCACAAGTCTTGGAGAGTGGTTGGTGGTTGCTGACGTGATGCAATCCGTGGCCCTAGTGCTACCAGACGTGCTCTATGGGATCCAAATCACGAGACCGAGCAGATCACGTAATGTGTGCAGTATGTTCCGTTTCCAAGAAAATATCGACCACGAGTGCTCTGTCAGGTCTATCATTATCGTTCAGCAATACGAAGTCTGGGCCCCAGCATCTCGCAACAAACGCACATGAGGTGCCAAGGTCTCGTCACGATACCTGAAAGCAGTTAAACCTCGCGAACAACCATACAATTTCATGAAGATGTATTGGAGTTGTCAACATAATCAGTGCCCACGCCATTAGGGATCATCCTCGATGTCAGTCTCTTTTCACAATGGTTGGGTCCCAAAGTTGTGTTGCGCGTTCTCGCAAGATGCGAATGCGATCGAGAACCACTGTCCAGACCAAATTGGAACTCACCTCTGAAAAGAACATTGGTCCACTCTTCGGCCGTCCAGGTGTCATGTTGACGGCTCCACTGTAGACATTTCCTTCTGTTAAGACGTGTCAGAGGTACACTTACAACAGGTCTCTGACAATAAAGGCCATTCTGTTGACGCCTTCTGTACACCGTTTGCCTCGACACAACACGTCCAGTGGATGCTGCGAGGACAGATGTCAGTTGCCGTGCAGTACTAAGGCGGTACCGTAGTGCCCTTACAGCCAAATAATGATTCTCTCTTTCTGATGTGACATGTGGTCAGCCCCGCCCTGGTCATTGGGATACAGTTCCGATCTCTACAAACTGTCGCCACATCCAAAAAACAGCAGAACGATTCGCATCTAGCCATCAGACCTCATCAGTTCGCAGCTGTCCTGCTTTCATTCTTCCCATGGCCCACCACCTCAGAGAGCCTGGTAGGCGTCTTCTCTGTGCCGTACTGCACCGTCTGTGACAGTGTTCATAGCGATTGCGGATGTGGGACTACCCGGCAAACACTATCCCGTGTGATAGGTGCCCTGACGTCATCGTTGGCATGGTTGTCCGTTGACCAGAATGGCAGGACACGATCGTACGGACATCTGTTACAGTTTGTGTGACTTTGTTGTGAATTAGACACAGGACGGGGAAATAGTGGTTTGTTGCTTTAATTTTGAACACCAATGCATATCCACAACTCAATAATTTTGTACAATACGTCTTCCTTAAGACTAGTCAGTTCGAAGTGGGATATCATTGACCATGTACTTAACCTACAGTATTAGCTCACTTTCTGTACATGTCGTTTTTCACTTAGTTGTACCTTATGCTCAACAGGTAGTCCTGTATGCTAGTAGTTGGTGCACCAGATGGTCACACTGTGAGTGACGCATGGCAAAAGGCGGATGATGGCTACACAGAACAAAGCCAGAACTATTATGGTGCCGGATATCGTGACGCTCATGGTCACGACCGTTCGACGTTTGTTTTCTCGGCGTTGCTGCATATGCTTAAGCATCTGTTCTGCAGAAATACGTCCGTCCTGTTTGCTATGAGTAGGTTCAGGGAGAGTTTGGGGCCAGGTTCTAGAGTATTATTGAGATAGGTCATGTTTGGTGCTGGGAGTACCCCTGGCAGTTTATCCAACCTGTTTAAGAGTGCTGAGTTATGTTCTTCCAGGTGATTCCCGTAACTATGACTGGGAGGTGAAATGTTGGCAGTGTTATGTCACAAGCTGTCCTGTTAAGCAACATTCCACTGCCATGCAATTCCATTCGCATCGCTTCTGTAAGTCTCCCCTGCTCATAGTAATTCGCTACCATTACAATGGCATCACACATAGAGTAGATCCATTGTAACTCCATTGTTGAAAATATGGTTGTGGCTCAAGGATGTCCCGTGGGCATCCCTCAGAAGTTAGCATAACCTCTATTGTTTTATCCTGTGCATACCTCCTTAGGGCTCCCAACTTTACTAGGTAAGGGTACAAGATGTAATATCTATACTGTGCGTGGTCGTTTGCAGCTGGGAACTGAACCAGTAAACAAAGTCGTGGTTGGCTTTCTGTAACTCAGTCACTTCCTGCTGAGCCTCCTATATGCCGTCGAATAGCGACTGTAAATATCTTGTGACCGCCACCCTCGGGTCCAGTGAATCAACTGTATCTGCATAACTTCTAGGTCCTGGTTTACCATGCAAGCCGTTCTGCTTGCATACTGTGTTAGCTCTGCTGGCAGGCTCCACAATGTACATATGTTGTTCATCACACTCTACTATCTGCAACTTCCTCTATTCTTATGTTAGTGTCTAGCGTTTGTCTCTACGCCTTGGGGCCCCGGGTTGGATTCCTGGCCGGTTTCGTGATTTTCTCCGCTCGGAACTGTGTGAGTGTATGTGTGTTGTCTTCATTATCTTGTCATCACCATCATCATCGATGCACCAGTCACTGAAGTGGCGTCAGCTCAAGAGACTTGCACCCAGCAGCCGAACTGCTCGGCAGGGCGATCCTGACCACAAATGCCATACGCATATTTCCATTGGTGTCATTCAGCTCTCGAATATCGTTGTCGTCGGCAGTCCTGAATAGTGTTTTCAATACCTTCTTACCAGCATCCAACCATCTCCTGTTGTGCACTTTGCAAGAGTCGTAGTACTACATCTATTGCTTTGTCCCTGTGATTGCTCGTAGGGAATAAGCAACCCGTGGTATTGTCGCTGTACTTCTCGAACGCTACTTCCCTCTATGCCTCTCGATGTAATTATGAAAACATATCCTCAGGCCTCCGTACTTCATTCCTCCTTTCCCAAATATTATTTGTCAGCCTAAGCGTTGCAGCTCCGCTTGGGGAGCATAAATGTGCGGACGTGCCGCTTAATCTCTCTCTCTCTCTCTCTCTCTCTCTCTCTCTCTCTCTCTCTCTCAGTGTGTGTGTGTGTGTGTGTGTGTTTGTGTGTGTGTGTGTGTATGTGCGCGCGCGCGCGCGCGCGCGCGAGAGAGAGAGAGAGAGAGAGAGAGAGTGTGTGTGTGTCTTGTTCAGCCTATCGTATTACTGAATGTTTATTCAATATTAATCCCTCGTGTTAAGCAGCAAAAGTCTGCCATTTTCCAAGAAAAATACCCAGAAATTTGAATTCGACAAGCGTACGCGTGCTGTGCAACCAAGTTCAATGGAAGTACACGGCTGGATAGTGGATGTCGTAGGAATCACAACAGATCAACTTCACACGGCTTATTAAGACCTTTAACGGTACAGCTTTTTCGTAAAGCTGCTGAATCCTGGACCACCTTCTGACTCGTATGAAGACGGAATTTCGTCATCGTGATGGAACTGTACGCTCTGTCTCTGTTACCGGCGCAGATATTCACTATAAACTTGTTCTTGTCTTTAACCTCCCGGTTGAAGTGGAAAACTGCCATCTTAAAGACTTATTATCCAAGTATAGTGCAGCTAAAACCATTAAAATGAACGTTGATCCAGTAAACAAACGTTGCACGTTTTCAGTAGCGGGCGGTCTGTATAAATGCAAATTAAAGTCCATGTTCATTCACATATCAAGGCTGCAGGGCAGAAGATGCAGGTTTCATACTCAAGCCAAGTTCTTACGTGCTTTATATGTAATTAAAGCGGCGACTTTCGTCAAAACTGTCCTAAACAGGGTCTTGTTTTGCAAAACTGTCAATAGCAATGGCAGAAATTAACCCTAGCAGACCTTGTAACTGAAAAACAATCACTTGATAATGTTCCACCAAGTCCATCCGGAATTGAGCAAAATTCTGACACATCGCGTGATAAAGAATTTCCGCCGCTGGCAAGAAAACCCGACATTGAACAATCTATACTTAAAATCATTGTTTCAGTGACAGCTACTAAATGACAACGAATAGTTATGGCGTCGGCATTACCGAAATGGGACAATCGGCTAAAGAGGACACTTAATAACATGCTTCTAACCACTGTTAGATAATACAGTTGCCACTGACTCCGTGACACAGGAATTCAATCAGTTACCAGAAGAAAATAGTCGCGACCTTGCCTTCCGCTCGTTCCTCTCAGCACAAGGTGGCCCAACGCTTAGAACCAGGGCACGCGAGTCAGAAAAACAAACACGTCACGGAACCCAGTGACAGTACACAAACATCCTCGAGCCAGTCTACTATCGACAACGTCACTAGTCCACCACAATATTATTGTACATGGGAGTGACGGTGCTACGGTCAGCTTATACTGACCTGTTATCGTGATATTTCACGGGGACACACTGAACCACTTGACAGTACACGCACGGCTATCTTCAATACATTTACAATGCTATGCGTTCTCCTTAGTCACCACTTTACGTGGTTACTGGAAAGTCACCACGTGTTTCCGATAACGGCCACGAGAGACCACGTGAAATAATATCATGTTGGTCTAATACGAACAGGGCAGCCAGTGTGCACAAACTAGAGGGCAGTGACAACCGAATATAAGTAGAGTACAGCTGAAAGAAAAACCACCTGGCCTGCAAAGCTGAGCATAGTGAAAGTCATGAATCCGACCATGCAAAAACATACAACTGGAGTTGTTCAAAATGGTTCAAATGGCTCTGAGCACTATGGGACTCAACTGCTGTGGTCATAAGTCCCCTAGAACTTAGAACTACTTAAACCTAACTAACCTAAGGACATCACACACATCCATGCCCGAGGCAGGATTCGAACCTGCGACCGTAGCGGTCGTGCGGTTCCAGACTGTAGCGCCTTTAACCGCTCGGCCACTCCGGCCGGCCAACTAGAGTTGTCCGAGGATTTAGAACAATCGGACTAATGCAAAACAAGCTAATTAGGTAACGTAGCAGGCATACACAGTTCTTATCCTGCACATCAATACAGTCGGAAAAGCAACGGAATTGTTCCTCAGGAGAATAATAACACTGCTAAACGAAAGGCCACTAAAGACTCTTCAAACCCGTTTGAAGAAGTTTACACGTGATCTGAAGCAGCAAACTGTGTTTTTATGCTTTTTCAGCTATCCTGCTTCGCGCCCTCCTGTGGCGCGATCACGGGGTCTGCAACATTGCCACATGAACCAATAAAATCGTAAAGCGTCCCTCTAAGATCTCACAGTTTGGCAACACTTACGGTGCCACCCACACACCTATGTTCAGCACTTCAGAAACATATCTCTCCATAGACCGTCAGTCACCGCTTATTAGACACCTGGCATGACAGACATACCTTTGTACACCAATCAGATTTTGCACGCGGCGAGCAAGCATTAGTTCAGCGATGTAGCGCCAACTAGCTCAGGGGAGTCAAAACGACAGCCTGGCCACCGGCGCCTAGTAATCAGTGACTGGCTGTGTCTGTACAGATCTCTGCACTGTACAGATCTCTGAGCGCACAAAGGGTGCGTGGGTGGCGCCGAGGATGTTGCCGAACAGTGGGTGTCTCAGAGGGACCATTTGCCTTTTTTACTCACGCATGTGTCAATGTCATCCCCCCGTCCCTCCTACCACAAGAGTGTGTGAAATATGAGAGCTGAAAAAGCATAAAAGCAATTTGTTTCTTTGGATTATGCTTAAATTTGGTCGAAATGTTGTGAACTGGCCTTAGTGGTTCACCTTGTACACCGTGGCAATAACTGTGGTTACGCTAGACTCCAACAGAGTCACATCACTTTCAATGGGATTGCAAGCACACATCGTCCTTGGAGAAGGGCTGAACCATCCGGGAGATGTCGTCAGTGTCAAAGGTTTTCGAGAATGTCGTCCTGTTGCTCATCGCACTGCGAACTGTTGTTTTAGACCGCGAAATATGTGAGAATCAGCGTCCCAATGAAAGGGGTGGTTGAATTGACGACTTTTATGCCACCCGCTGAGGCATTTTCTTGCCGATACTGAGCAGCGGTGTGTTTTAAATGTTTTCCTCGGCCACCCATAAGTAAATCACGTGATTTCAACACTGGGCTGCACGGTTCTGACCTTCATCGCAGAAGCGTTAAAATTAGGGGTGAAATGAGGCTATGAGGGTGTGTGACAACCTACCCACCGTGTAGCACGTCCGCGATGGCGTTGGGGAGAATTGTGGTGAAATTTGGTGCTAATGTGTGCGATTAACCAACCGTACGCCTCATATGAACTTCTGAGCAGTAGCCTCTTTCTCCGCATGTGTTGACATCTTGCTGTTTGAAATGTCGCCGAGAAGAATGCAGACATCTTTGAGACAAATTTCAAACTTCTTCGAAGCAACGGGAGACCACTACATGGTTACAAAAGCGCGATACTTCAATTGTGTTTCACAGTGCACAGAACAAGCAACCTGTCACCGACTGGGAAACTGTGTAGACAAAGATTACCCGCAGATTAAATATATCTGACGTTACTGTCAGGTGGTACTGGGTCGCTAACAATATCGTCGCAACAAATGACAAGCTCCACAGAACAGGACTTCGTGATACGAATAAATGTGACTCATGTGAATCAGTTGATACCCATCTTCACCGTTTCACTTGATGAGGTCACTGACGCAACTGGAGATAGATGAGGAATACCCTTTCCCTGCCGACAAAGGGCTCGAAATCTAAGTACACTTCAAACATCCTACTTCGGCCATAATTCAGATTGAATCCTACCACAAAAAGTAACTCTGAAATGTGGTAGTTGTGACATTATGTCAATTACATAATTAAGATCACAGGGCATGGTAACGTCACTAACTTAATTATCTAGATGGAAATGGTCTACTGGGAAAACAAAAGTGTCGGTAAAACACACACACACACACACACACACACACACACACACACACACAAATTCACAAAAAATTACGACATGCTATAAATAACATTTGACAAAATTGGAATAGGACAATTCTCTGAGAGACTGAAGCAAGGCAAAGAGGAGAACAATTTACTTTTGTGAAGTGCATTAGGCACTTAAGTTTGAAAACAAATTATTTCTACTGCTCGTGAACATTATTTATTGTTATATTTTTAACTCATTTAAAAACACGCATTTTGTTGTAATTTCCCATGTATGCAGGGTGATTTAGCTGCGACTATCTATGGGTTTTGTGGAACCTGCTACAAATTCAAATACCACACAAAAGATTTTCATATTCTCTCGCTCGGAAACTGTTAGTACTATAGAAGAGATGAACAGGACCTTTAGGTAGGAAATGTAACGGAGTTAAGTTTTTTTCTGGGATACCTTTCTACTAGAGACCATAGTTTTCAAATTATTGATGAAAAACGTGCAAAGTTGACCTTCAAACGCATTTTTAGTGAATAACTCGAAAACAGCTGCCTCCAGAAAAAACGTATCCCAGTATAAAATGTAACTACATTAAATTACCTATAAAAAGGTACTGTTCATTTCTTCTGGAAGACTTAATACACTCCTGGAAATGGAAAAAAGAACACATTGACACCGGTGTGTCAGACCCACCATACTTGCTCCGGACACTGCGAGAGGGCTGTACAAGCAATGATCACACTCACGGCACAGCGGACACACCAGGAACCGCGGTGTTGGCCGTCGAATGGCGCTAGCTGCGCAGCATTTGTGCACCGCCGCCGTCAGTGTCAGCCAGTTTGCCGTGGCATACGGAGCTCCATCGCAGTCTTTAACACTGGTAGCATGCCGCGACAGCGTGGACGTGAACCGTATGTGCAGTTGACGGACTTTGAGCGAGGGCGTATAGTGGGCATGCGGGAGGCCGGGTGGACGTACCGCCGAATTGCTCAACACGTGGGGCGTGAGGTCTCCACAGTACATCGATGTTGTCCCCAGTGGTCGGCGGAAGGTGCACGTGCCCGTCGACCTGGGACCGGACCGCAGCGACGCACGGATGCACGCCAAGACCGTAGGATCCTACGCAGTGCCGTAGGGGACCGCACCGCCACTTCCCAGCAAATTAGGGACACTGTTGCTCCTGGGGTATCGGCGAGGACCATTCGCAACCGTCTCCATGAAGCTGGGCTACGGTCCCGCACACCGTTAGGCCGTCTTCCGCTCACGCCCCAACATCGTGCAGCCCGCCTCCAGTGGTGTCGCGACAGGCGTGAATGGAGGGACGAATGGAGATGTGTCGTCTTCAGCGATGAGAGTCGCTTCTGCCTTGGTGCCAATGATGGTCGTATGCGTGTTTGGCGCCGTGCAGGTGAGCGCCACAATCAGGACTGCATACGATCGAGGCACACAGGGCCAACACCCGGCATCATGGTGTGGGGAGCGATCTCCTACACTGGCCGTACACCACTGGTGATCGTCGAGGAGACACTGAATAGTGCACGGTACATCCAAACCGTCATCGAACCCATCGTTCTACCATTCCTAGACCGGCAAGGGAACTTGCTGTTCTAACAGGACAATGCACGTCCGCATGTATCCCGTGCCACCCAACGTGCTCTAGAAGGTGTAAGTCAACTACCCTGGCCAGCAAGATCTCCGGATCAGTCCCCCATTGAGCATGTTTGGGACTGGATGAAGCGTCGTCTCACGCGGTCTGCACGTCCAGCACGAACGCTGGTCCAACTGAGGCGCCAGGTGGAAATGGCATGGCAAGCCGTTCCACAGGACTACATCCAGCATCTCTACGATCGTCTCCATGGGAGAATAGCAGCCTGCATTGCTGCGAAAGGTGGATATACACTGTACTAGTGCCGACATTGTGCATGCTCTGTTGCCTGTGTCTATGTGCCTGTGGTTCTGTCAGAGTGATCATGTGATGTATCTGACCCCAGGAATGTGTCAATAAAGTTTCCCCTTCCTGGGACAATGAATTCACGGTGTTCTTATTTCAATTTCCAGGAGTGTAGTTTGCAAGTAGCGAGCGAGAGAATATGGAACTCTCATGCACAGTTTTTGAAGGAGTTGTGGGTTGCATAAAACTGACAGTAGGGACAGCTGAATCATCCTGTATTATCCTCATTTATTGATAAACTTATATATTTACAAAAAAAAGCGTCTATCGGACTGTGGTGAATAACATCCTCTTTCCCAATGAACAGCACTCCACTTTTCATTTGCTAGTCCGTCTGTGCTGTTACTCCACGGACAGTGAAGGAGTGTAGCACTGCTAGGATTCGGAAGCCTCTGAGCCCCATTTCTGAGGTGCAGCAACCTGGGAAAAGGACTGCGCCTGTGATATAAAAATAAAAAGAAACAGCAACAACAAGAGCAACAAAGGTTATTCCCCTCACTCCCCACACCAACGAAATTACACTGTAGTGCATTTACCATCTATCCTGCCTACCCACATAATAATAACATCTAAACTACCGTTACAGCCGTAAAAGAATTTTACCAACTATATTAAAACACAACGAAATGATACTCGACAGTTTCATTTCTTACTTTCATGGTCTTAACCTATCTCGCATCTCATGCACAGATGGTGCAGCATCATTCTGGTGTTCAGTCTTCGTATTTTTCCCAACGATTTTCGCACTCGGTATCAGTACTTGTGGTAATGAATTTGGAGCACCTTCAAACAGTTGTAGGCATCTTTGGGGTATACGGACTTGATAACAGCACCAACTGCCCTGGTTTATACCCTGACAATTCCAAATATATTTCCATACATCTTCCTGACATTCCTGGGTTTTGGTGTTTGCCCTCTGTATACATTTTCAATTTTCCTTCAGTGTCCTTCTGAAATTCCATGCTGGCTCTCCATTCCTCCTGATTTTCGGTTTGACTTCATAAAACAGTGAAGTCATCTTCCTCCCCTACACTATTACATACAGAGAAAGCCCAGTGCTGGTGCGCACTTTGGGATTATATGCTGTGGCTACATATGTTAAGTAAATAAACCGAGTCATAATAGTAGCTGTTGATATCATAGCCCAATATTCTGACAACAGTAAGATGTACATGTTCTGATCTGCCATTCTCTTACGGGTGCAATGGGATAGTCCTTAGTTTCTTAACCCATAACAAGTGACATAACTGCTTCATAAAATCTGATATGATGTGATTAATATTTCAGGCACATCAAACTTTAGTAATAAGTTATTCACCATTGTTTGCAATGTTGGAGCTGCTTGTTAATTTGGAATGGCGACCATTGCAATTTGCATGATAATTAATAGAATTAACAGGTTCCTGCTGGGACCTGTCTAAAACGTCCTAAGATATCGATTCCTATAATTTCAAAAGGTTCAAATGTTCCAGTACACTCTTTAGTGGTACTCGCCGATGATTCAGATCCTCCCAGTATGCACATGGACAAAATTCCTTACGTACTGGTCTATGTCCTTTTTTCATGTCCTCTACCAGTAATGGCCTGCCACCCTTTTGGCCAGCCAGTAATGAGACTAACTGCATACAGGTACAGTCTACACCTATGTAGCGAACTGTACTTCCCTCTCCTCCCCTCTTGATGAACCACCCCTCTCCATGATTTTCTCTAGGACTCCTGTTGGTCAGGAAAGCTGGTACAGCCTGTATGGTTGCCTGGTTGCCAAATCTCCCCCTCCCCCCCCAACACACACACCATCCTGTCTCCCCAAATCCCCCAATTCTCTGACCAATTGGATAACTGCTGTTACTGCTTACCCAGGTATGCTAACCATCAAATGTGGTCTCTACACCATAGTTAAAGCTTCAGACACTACTTACATACAGAATAGTAAGGAAGAAGTGAGTTGAGGTGTTGTCCTGCTGGTTTTTACCCTATTCATATGTAGGTGTATATGATAATGGTTATTACGACTTATGATACGAAGATGGCTGATGGTTGACATCAGAATAGTCCAATTGATCTACAAAACTAATTGTACTGACCCACACTTAACAATTATAACAGACATCACTAAAATTACACTATTTTTGCGAATAAACAAAAATCAGTTTCCCACTGAAACAACTGATGTCAGACTAGTCAAACTGACCTGTCAAGTTCCAAAATAACAGTGGCTCTAGTGGGAAAGCTTTACCAGTTGACCTACCTACATGTGACTTGTGGCTTCGTATGCCATATCACGCATTGTAAATACCAATATCACACATGCCTTAGTGCTTTGTCAACAGTTCAACTTGTGTGTCACTCATGATAGACGAATCTTACGGCAATATTTCACTGGCCACATGTTTCCCCAGCTGGAACATTGTACCCTCAGTTCTATATCTACATCTACATACATATTCCGTAAGCCACTGTACCGTGCGTGGCGGAGGGTAGTATCGCTACTGCTCGTTTCCTTTCCTGTTCCACTTGCAGGTAGAACGAGAGAGAAATGATTATCTGCCTCCTAATTTCTCGTATATTATCTTCTTGGTCCTTACACGAAATATATATTGGTGTATGTAGAATCGGTCTGCAGTCAGCCTCAAATACCAGTTCTCTAAATGTTCTCAATAGTTTCCTCCGAAAGAACGCCACTTTCTCTCCAGAGGTTCCCGTTTGAGTTCCTGAAGCATCTCCGTAACACTTGCATGTTTTTCGAACCTACTGGTAACAAATCTAGCAGCCCGCCTCTAAATTGCTCAATATCGCCTCTAAATTGCTCAATATCTTCCTTTAAATTGACCTGGTGTGGATCCGAAACAGTCTAACAGTACTGGCGCCCATTCTGAGGTCCTCTTTACAGATGAACCACACTTTCCTAAAATTATCTCATTAAACCGAAATAGACCATTCACTTTCCCTACCACGGTACTCGCATGCTCATTACATTTCATATCGTTTTGCAACGTTACACCCAGATATTTAAACGACAATACTGTGTCAAGCAGGACACCTAGACATCGCTGAAGGTTAATTTTGGCATGATTCTTGAACAGCTAGTCCAATCCCAGGATTACACAGTAACCTTCACTTACATGAGGCACCACTCACGTTGTCCTGAAATTGTTCTGATCCTATCTGAAAAATCAACGTTGCTGAACCTAATGACTTCACATCAGTAATCTCTACTCCACGCAAACCATATCGTGGTGGGTTGAAACGTTTCCTACCTACGAGATTGCGTCTTGCCACTGACGTATGAGCCCCTCTATCTGATAAAAGTCTACGCTTCTTCCACTTCAAAACTGCTACTGCTCCACACACTCTCTCTGCATACGTATTTGTAGCATTGAAAATTAATGGGAGCGGCGTCCAGCGGACTTTGGGTTCTCGTTTGTATCTAACGTCTGATCTTTTCGCTCTTGTCCATTCCAACCCTTGTCTCTACAACCCCAACGCTGCTGTTCAGCCAGACCACACTTCTCACACTGTGACTGGCAACATTGCCTATGGAAGTGATCTGAACGTCCACACCTACGACACCATTCGTCAGTCGGGAAAATACTACGCCTGCTGCCCGCCACTGTCGCTGTATCTGTTTCCTCCAACTCCATAACTTTACTCACGGCAACGTTTAAGTCTTTTGAGGTATCTGCCTGATCACTCCTACACGTGTTTGGTGGCAGACCCTAGGCAGGAAACCTTCTAGTGGCCTATACTCAGCTTCCTGTAGAATATGATTTTTCACTTCATCGATTT
This sequence comes from Schistocerca piceifrons, assembly GCF_021461385.2. NCBI lineage: Eukaryota > Metazoa > Arthropoda > Insecta > Orthoptera > Acrididae > Schistocerca > Schistocerca piceifrons. The sequence goes on along the minus strand of NC_060149.1, from coordinate 414,886,233 downwards.
CCACCATTTCGTACGTATATTGATTTTTCTTATTCTGTCAATGAAACATTCCACTGACTCGTGTTGTTTCTGTGACAGTCCAGCCAATTACTCACTGAAAATCTCGTGCAATGCTGCTTCTTATAGTGTTGCTGCAGATTTTCCTTTATGAAACAGCAATGCCAGTGTTATTAAGAAGTACGATGCAATGTTCCTTCCAACATGCATACATGTCCGAAGAAACAGGCACTGACGCGACAACAGCAGTCAAGAAATACAGGAAATGTATTCACAGTTGCGAATATGAACCACCGGCTGTATATTGAAAAGACCACAGTGAAACTTTGTGCTGAACCAGGGCTCGCTTTCAGCCTCGCCTTAACAGCTTCTGCCATTTGAGCACGAATTATCAACAGACCCAAAATTCCACATGTCGTCTTCCATGTGTCACAACCTGCACTCGTACGTTACACATATTCTCACTGGGAAGGACATGTTCATTGAGAGTCGAGGACCTGGTATTGGCGAATGAATACCAAATAGCAGTGAGTGTGTTGTTAAGAAGTACTATGCAATGTTCCTTCGGACATGCGTAGACCTCTCCTCATAGATAGTGCTGCTAGACTGTGTCATTATTGCTGTGCTGGCCCCTGACTCAGCTCGCAATGTAGAAACCCACTGATGGCGTTGCTGGACTGATGTAACGGTTGTTTTGGTTGACTGTGCGCTCGACCGCATGCTCCCGTGACCTTTAGCAACAGCCATAGCAGAGTCGCTATTTTACTCAGTAGCGCCGAGGAATAGTGGTAGCGCTACGAGATATAGTTTGCATCGAGCTCCTGCCTTTGATCTTAGTTGCTTCTAGTACACACAAATAACCTCCCGTATGCAGGGTGACAGGACGCAGATTTTATCCATTTTTCAGATGCTAAATGCATAAGAATTACGACTGAGATGAGTTCTCTTACTGGAAAGGCAAGTAATGAACTGTATGGAAGTATCAACAGATAGTTAAAAGTGAATGGATAATCATTAAACTGTGACAAGGCTCACTACATAACTTTTAGCACTTCTCATGTAACGCCAGACTTTATACGTATAAGCTGTTTAAACAATGAAACAATGGAAATAGCAGTGATTAGATAATGTCAAATAACAGCAGAAAAGTATTAAGTTTTGGGTCAAATCTTCACTTTCGTAGCTGCTATCATATTCTGTTTATATTAAACGTGACATTTGCTGAAGAATCTGACCTCTAACTAAAATTTCACATCTGATTTTTCTTTTCCCTAGAAAGCCAAGAGCTTGGTCCTTTCCCTCGAAATGTAAAGATAGTACTTCTTACTCTATTCTTCTAAAGAAAACATTGAAATTTGAAGTTTATGTTCATCATCGTGGACAATAATCCATCGCCAGTGAAGAGCATGCAATTAACACAACATCTTCGTTTCATAAAAATTCCTGCAGGAGCATACTTTTTCCACTCTCTGATAAGAGTTGCTTGTTAAAGCTGCTAAATAATTTCAGTGACAAACTGCAACACTATCTCGCTCCTCTGATCATGTGGAAATGTTCCGTAAATTATAAGACAGTTTTTAGAATCACTCCTTTGTTATTGTAGAGGCTTCATGTTACTCTGAAACAATGGGTATCCAACAACATTCACTTCATTCCATACGAATTCTGTCAACCGTGTTGAAAGTCTTTCTAAATCTTCAAAATCAAAGTACGTTTCAAGGCTGAATTCCCTGTACGGCATTTGTTTGTACCTGACTACTAGTAAACATATTATTTAGCAGGGGGTTTCTTCGTTAAACTACTTTGATGTTGAGCTATAGCTTTAAATGGATGCAAAGTATTATGTTGTACAACATTTGAGTCGATTGGAGGTCCCTAATAGAATGGTTTTCTCAATGATTTCTCTTCCCACTTAGAATTTTTTTTAGATATATGCAAGTTCCCTGTTATTTTGTATATGACCTGTGTGTCAACGTTGGAGATCAGGTGCATGAATCTAAGCAAAAAAAGAAGGCCAGCATATACTGATTCTGTAATATCCCAACCAACGGCCAATATCAACAGAAGTTCGAGGAGGCGCGAAGTGCTCTTGACGATCGTCACCAGGGTCATGCGCAGCGTGTCACGTGAGCCGAGATGCTCCCTGCAGTGGGACTAGCCAGGCATTCGTGGTTCATTCTAGAACTTCAGTATCATTATCTAATCACGCCGTTGGGCTTATTGGATTTAGACCCTCCGTTGTGGCTGGACTTCCTTGTTCTTGTTATTGGCTTTCACTCAGTGTTCTTCTCTCGACGAATCTGGCTTTGTGTACGCATTACACGTATCAGGGGCGTACGGAAGAGTGGCGATGTGGTCCTGCACTACTGTGTTTTGAGTGACACTTTCCCATCAGATTCCAGTGTTATCGATCCCCAATATCTGGAACTTTGCCAGCAACAGCTGTCACTGCAACATCATCGGTTCAAGGAACAATAGCAGCAGGAGCAAGAACAGCATGTTGCTCTCTTGCAGCTCATGTCTCAGCAGCGACATGGTCAATCAGTGGTCACGGCTATGGTCCCACTCCTTTTTGCGGACTTCGCTGACTCTTCGGAGGGCTGGGATATCTGGCGCCATCGTTTTCAACTATACCTTATTCCTTACTGCATTTGTTGTAGGCAGCAGAGTACGTTACTCTTGAAACTTCCTGGCAGATTAAAATTGTCTGCTGGACAGAGACTCGAACATGGGATCTTTGCCTTTCGCAGGCAAATGCTCAACCAACTGAGGGTCGTGATTTATGCGTGGGAAACTCAGTGGGTAAAGCACTCGCCTGGAAAGGAAAAGGTCACGAGTTTGAGCCTCGGTCCGGCACACAGTTTTAATGTGCTAGGAATTTTCATGCAGCTCACACTCAGCTCCAGAGTCACAATTTCATTCTAGAAACATTCCCCAAGCTGTGGCTAACCCACGTCTCCGCAATATCCTTTCTTTCGGAGTGCTAGTCCCGCAAGGTTCGCAGAATTTCTATGAAGTTTGGAAGGTAGGAGACAAGGTACTGGCGGAACTAAAGCTGTGAGGACAGGTCGTGTGTCGTGCTTGAGGAGGTCAGGCGGGCTGGCACGGTAGCTCAGCGTGTTCGGGCTGTAATAAGAAAACTGAGCGAAGGGATCAACGATGAACTTCAAAGGTTGTCATGTAACGTCAATGACCAAAAGCAATGAAAAGTAACGAACAAGTTGAAGAAAACAGGCTGTAGAGCACTTGTCGGTGAAGGCAAAGATCCCATGTTCGATTGTCGGTCCGGCATACAGTCTTGACGTATTAGGAAGATTCATATCAGCACACACTCCGCTGCACAGTGAAAATTTAAATCTGGATACATTATTCTTGTATTATTCGAAGGAGTGCAGGAATTGCAACCACTTTTTCATTCTAGTACTTTGTCTTTTAATGATCTCTGTGCTCTGTTAACCGAACACTATGGTCAGCAGAGGCTCCTTGCTGCGGTTAGGCTACAGTGTATTCGATATCACAAAGAACATGGACAGTGTTACACAGCATGGGCTGCTGACATCCAGGATTTCGCACACTTGAGCAATTTCATGTGACAGAACTGTAAACTTTATACGCGGGGTCATTGATTTGGGATATGATTGTGTGTGTGCCTTGGCCTCAACATGTTCACTGCAAAAACTTTGGTCACATCCGATCGTAGTCTTGGCGAAGCGCTTCAGACTGATAAATCGTTCGAAGTTTCTTCTGAATTTCAGCATGCTTTCACTAATGACATTCAAGTACCAAAAGTAGTTCGTTAGAATCACGAGCAGCACTCAGCTATTGATTTTGACTCAATATCTTCTTTTCTGCATATAAATCTCACCTGACTTCACAGGACTCCGGATCACCAACTCCTTGTGATAGACTTAAGTAATCAATCATACCGCCTCCCTCTCACAGTCGAATGACCTTTTTTTCAATCAGGTGGGTCAGGAATGCCTTCCTCCCTCAGTGTTGAGATGTGCTTCACGCCAGTCGAAGAAATTCCAGTTTTGCCGTAACACCTTCTTTGGCTTGTGCATTTATCCCGCAGTTTTCACAGAGTCGGCATGGTTACAACCGGATTTGGCATGGTTAGTGTGAAGTTAGTGTGAAGGGGTGGCCAGATGCCCTTCGTGCCGCCACCCTGCACCCCCGGGATGGAATCAGTGTACCCCAGCGGTTTGCGTCTAATGTAAATCATGAAATAGGACGAATGTGTTTTAGATGTCTGCGAGACTTGAAACTGAGGCGGGGCGAGGGGACCAGCCCAGTATTCATCTAATGAGATGTGGAAAACCGCCTAAAAAGCACATCCAGGCTGACCAGCACACTGGCCCTCGTCGTTAATCAGCCGGGGGGGGGGGGGGGGGGGGGGAATGGATGGGATTGGATCCAGAGTCAGCGCGTCTACCCGAGTCTAAGAAGCAGCACATTAGCGCTCTCGGTTAACCTGGCGGGGTAGCTGTGCCATGACTCCAACAGCCAGTATTCCAGAAACAGATGCCTGTACCACGCAGTGGACTGTTGAGCCTGCAGAAAGTAGGGCCATGTCACTGCCGATCGTGCTCTCAGCCGAATTTCGTGGACAGCACATCATGCGACACCGTCATTACTGCAGAACAGGAGGCACCCCTACCACTGTCGAAACTTGGTGTGCGAAAACAGAGAAAGCCGGTAGTCTCCGTGATGACTGGCCATGCAGTGTAGCATAGTTGTACGTGTATATGGGTGCACACAGAGAACACTGGTTGCGCTATATGTATACATGAGTAATGATTAGTGTTGACATTAATGAACACATTATTTTTTTAAATTCTACTCATGCACCTACACTTAAAAACAAGTGGTTTATTTCAGTTATTTACGTACGTTTATTTTATTTGTTTTGTACAAATTAGTCAGTGCAATATAAGGATTTGTCCAGGAGAAATGATTTTAAGTTATATTTATAACTCCTTTGCTAACTGTCAGACATTTTATGGCATGAGAAAATTATTACAAATTTTTGTTGCTACATTTTTAACTCCTTTCTGACCCACTAACAGCATTAATAGTGGGGAATAAAGATGATTTATCCATCCAGTATCGTAAATACGGACATCACTATTCTTCTCAAATTGTAATTGATTATTTATGACGAATTTCACTATCGAATACTCGCGTATGTATTGTGACGGTGAAGTTAAGATGCCTACCTCCTTGAGGAGATACCCCATGATGCATGAATTATTCAGCACAACCTGTTGCATTCTGTATCTTAGGTTTGCTCGAAGCAGCTGTGGGTGAAGCCATCACTTCAATAAACGCCTTACAAAGAACACAGAAAAATAATAACTGGCGATATTTTATTATTTAAGGCTTGTAGTTCTTTCCTTTCCTTCTGGAATCCAAACTATGACACGCTATGTGAATTGTTTCTGCTTGAATGTGAAAGTATTCTAGAGGAAATTAACTTTTCGAATATTTTGAAAAAAGACATCAGTAAGTGAACTGGGCGAAAATTGTGTCACACTTCTTGTTAAGCGGTTTAACAACCACATATTTTATCTGACTGGAAAAATTCCCTGCGCCAGTGATGGACTACACATATCACTGAGGATATCACTTATTAAGTTAGAACAACTTTTCAGAATTCTGTTTGAAATTCCATCAGTTCCTTTTGAGCTTTCATGTTTCAGTGTTTTTATAATTCTATTAGTTTTAGTGCTACTTCTAGTTGCTTAAAGTTTTGTGGCATGACATTTTTAATATGTTCTCTTACTTCTTCACGTGAACCATGCAATACAATTTTGCTGCTACATTTAAACGTGATTGTTAGACGTACCCGCAACTTGTGAATTATGAGTCACAACGTTGTCATTTAGTTTAACTGTTGTGGTATATTGTACTCTGACCGTCTGTCTTGTCTCCTCTTTGACAATATCCTAATAGTTTTAATCTTCTTACCCACATTACTGATTTCTGTCAGGATTTACCTGCTGCTTGACATTTTAATTATTTTCTTAAAACGCTACAGCTTTTTGTAGTATGTAAATAATGCCGGATCTTGGTTAATTTTGCGGTTTTTATAAATTCCCTCTTTCTCTTACATGAGATTTTCCCTTAGATATCTGCGGCTTACTTGTTTTTATAGTGGATCTTCTGAATAACTTTTTAGGAAACAAACTTTCAAATATTGACACAAATTTACTATGGAATAATTTGCATCTGACATTAGAATCTCTTTCTATTTATGCTTTATTCCATAGTACCTCCCTTAACGTACTCTTAAAGCAATATATCCTGTTCTGATTACTAAGCTTCCCTGCTTTGTATGAACCTGCCTCGGGGCTCTAAGGTGTCATGTTGTTTACTTCCATTAATCACACATTATGATCATATAGTTCATTAATAGTAGAGTACACATTAATTTTTTCAGCCTTATCACTGTCTAGAAATATGTTATCAATTAATATCCTGCTATCTTGCTGCACCACCAAGAAAATTCACTACTGAAATCAGATTGAAACACCCAAATAGTGATTCCAGTTCACTTCTCCTGTCTGTACTTTTTAAGAAAGCTACACTGAAATATCCGCAAACTACTGTTTCTTTTCGTCTGACGGTTAGCTCAATAATGTATCTAGATTTCCCATAAACATCTGAAAGTTTCCTGGGAGGGAGGAGGGGATTTGTAGACCGTTACAAAAAAAAAAAGAGCTGTTTGTTTCAATGTTTCTGACTTTGTGTCCAACTCTTGCATCTTTTGCAAATCTTCGTTTTCCCGTGGCAACGCTACATGAAAATGATGCTAGTCTATAATCCCTGATATATTTTCAGGGAGAGGCACAGATCATTTATCACTTCAGAACTTCTGCATCTTCTAGATACACAAGAAGCGAAATATCGTGTTCTTCAGCTTTCTAATGTTTTGATGAAACAAATTAAATTTACTTTTGTGGAAACTATTACATATACACTGACGGGAAAAAATTAGTACACACTTTAAGAGGTTTCCGTATCACCCAAGATTTATTGTTGCAACAGTGCAGATGGAGTACATGAAATGATTACATTTACAGATCAACAGCACAAGCGGTTCTGAGGTGCCGGATGTCGACCCATGATGAAACACCCATATTAGTACGTGGTGTAACCTCTACGGGCAGTAATGCATGCGCTGACTCTGGCATCCAGTCAGTCGTGTAGATGGCGAACAATGTCCTGGGATACGTTATTCCACGACTGCTAGTCCTGTTCGCGTAGTTCTTTATGAGTTGTTGGTTGGCGAGTAGCACGAGTCACTTCTCGACCCATCACATCCCACACGTGCTTGATTGGAGACAAGTTTGGAGATCGTGCAGGCCAGGGAAGTTGCTGCACGTCTTGCACAGCACATTGAGTTTCATGAGCAGGGTGTGGGCGAGCATTATCCTGCTGGAGCAATACGTTATCTTCCTGTTGCAAGAATGGCAGTAGACCGGGTCTAATAACATCCTGCACGTACTGAGCGCTGATTAGCGGACACTCCAGAAACTTCAAATATGAACAAGAGTTGTAGCATATGGCACCCCCGACCATAAGGCCTGGGATATGGCTAGTGTGACATGGACGAATGCACTGGACGAGACAGCGCTCACCGGCTCTATGTCGTATGCGCAAGCGACCGTCACTTGCGTGCAGGCAGAATTTTGTATCTTCGCTGAAGACCACGGCGCGCCATTCCATCTTCCATGTGATCCAGTGACGGCACCAGTCGAGCCGTGTACGTTGATGCTGTGACGTGACTGGAAGACGGGCTAGATGTGTGTGTGCCCGTATTCCCGGTTCGAAAGAGTTCGTGTTGACACTTCTAGGATGACAAGCCCTCTTATCTGTGCTGTGGTAGCTATACGTTTTGCTGCCTTTACATTACGACGATCCAGGCGGGCGCCTTTGCTGCATGGATGTCCAGAACCTCGTTTACAGGTGTGAGAATGATCACGTGACCGCTTATACCAGCATCGTTGCACTGCTGACACTGAACGTCCAACTTGTGCGGCAGTTCTTCCAAAGGACCATCTCGCCACTCGTAAGGCCACGATTTGTCCCCTTTTCAAACACCTTTGGTTGGTGGTAGGGAGTAGGAGTGCATCTCCGTGGCAAGACTGCCTGCTAGTTTCTCGCGTCAGTACCACAGTCAGCCTTTTGGATGTTAGCATTCTCTATTAAAGTGTAGGCACAAATAACGCTCTGATAGCTATGCCACTACGCTATCTGTTGGCGGACGACGTTGAAACCATTACTTTGCCACAGTTGGCTATGCAGTATTCGGATCAAAATTCACGTCGTCTTTAGAGGCGTATTATTTTTCCCGCCAGTGTATTTCTAGATTATTGGTATAACAACAAAATGGCTCTGAGCACTATGCGACTTAACTTCTGAGGTCATCAGTCGCCTAGAACTTAGAACTAATTAAACCTAACTAACCTAAGGACATCACACACATCCATGCCCGAGGAAGGATTCGAACCTGCGACCGTAGCGGTCACGCGGTTCCAGACTGAAGCGCCTAGAACCGCACGGCCACACCGGCCGGCGGTATAACGACAGATTAAACATTCTAGCGGTGAGCATTTCCTTTTAAAAGCTAGACACAGATGGTATTCTGGTAGCTTTGCCAATGTGTTGTATTTTCAGGAGTGTGGGTTGGTATTTCACTGGCGTAATTGCAGCGGGGAAGCTAGTAGAGTATCAGATGAGACTCTTCCGTGGAGTTGTAGTTCATGCAGTCGAGGCAAGAAAATCAAGGAACAAGGAAAAAAGATTTTTGCCTTTTAGGCAGAAATAGAATTGGCGTATTTTGAATTTCGTATGTTGAAGTGGGAGCGAGAGCTGGAAATAATGGCAAGTAATAAGCGAAAGGAGAAATATCTGAAACCACATTTCAGGTTCTAGTTGGCAATCAATTTGAATTGTTACCTCAAACAGGAGAAGGGTCTCAACTAGTTTTTCAGCAAAGTAGAGTGTAGCACACTCTCAGGAACAACATTAAGGCTAAGTCGATTGAAAAGAGAGGTAGAGAGAAAGGAGTTCTGGTGCTAGGTAGCAGTCATTGAATGGGTGCTGGATAAATGCTACAGTGAAAGCTAGATATAAAACATCAAGTCACAAGCATCGTGAAACCTAACGTCAAGCTTAGCCAGGTGACTGTGAACATAGGGGCTTCGTCGAGAGATTTTGATGAACAGGGTAATTATAGCAGGAGAAGCGTGAAACAGCCTAACTAGCGACATAGATTAAAGGATTAAAGGTGATCAGGCGAGGTGCAGCAACAGCACAAATTTTTGTGTGGGGTTTATGGAGATTTTGGAGTGACATGTCTAGCACCATTTAAGACGGCAGTCTGCCGTGCAAGAAAATAGCTGATTGGGTTGCTTTTCGACTGAATCAAAGTTTCAGATATGTGCTGTACTTTTTGCTGCAACTGGGAGATGGGACCACAAAAATCATGGTCCGCACGTGAACAGGAAGAGGAAGGACAGATTAGGTGAGCATCTTGCAGAATGTTTAAGGGGGGGGCACGAGCACATAAGACAAATTCCCTGTGATTACTGGAGTCAGAGAGGCGTATTCTCTTAGGTTAGAGTATGATTATAGACAGACAGCCTAGGAAGAAAGTAGAACAGAACCGGACGATAATACACTGCAGGAAAAAGTTAGTATCCCTGAAATGAAAACGTCGATTTTGATCTGATGATGAAATATGCCACCTGGGGTAGACGTACAGATAATGGTTTCAACGCCGTCCCCATTTGTTACACAACATTATTTACTACACATGACGATACTTCTATCGCAAACTAAGAAGCACTAACACGACATAAACTGTAAGAAAGTAAGTATTAGTGAGAACTTATCTTTCGATCAGCTGCGCAGCTAACTTCTAAGCGGCAAGCAGACATAAAACACGAGAATGTAAACACGACACAGACATACTCTGACTGCAAGTTTTAGGTAGCAGAAGACACGAGGTGAATGAAAACGAAGCAGTACGATATTTTTTAAATATAATCTTAAACCAATACGCTCAGGAATTTATGAAAAGCTCTGTAATATATCCAAACAGTGCGTAATAACTAATCGCCTATCTGACGCTACTACTAGAATGTCAGCACCCCACACATACTCGCTAAACATAAATTGTAAATCATATAATACACGAAACAGATGAAAATTATGAAAGCACGATATTTTAACAACAATATTAAGCAGACACCATCCGGAAGGCCGCCCGAAGTGGCCGTGCGGTTAAAGGCGCTGCAGTCTGGAACCGCAAGACCGCTACGGTCGCAGGTTCGAATCCTGCCTCGGGCATGGATGTTTGTGATGTCCATAGGTTAGTTAGGTTTAACTACACTCCTGGAAATTGAAATGAGAACACCGTGAATTCATTGTCCCAGGAAGGGGAAACTTTATTGACACATTCCTGGGGTCAGATACATCACATGATCACACTGACAGAACCACAGGCACATAGACACAGGCAACAGAGCATGTACAATGTCGGCACTAGTACAGTGTATATCCACCTTTCGCAGCAATGCAGGCTGCTATTCTCCCATGGAGACGATCGTAGAGATGCTGGATGTAGTCCTGTGGAACGGCTTGCCATGCCATTTCCACCTGGCGCCTCAGTTGGACCAGCGTTCGTGCTGGACGTGCAGACCGCGTGAGACGACGCTTCATCCAGTCCCAAACATGCTCAATGGGCGACAGATCCGGAGATCTTGCTGGCCAGGGTAGTTGACTTACACCTTCTAGAGCACGTCGGGTGGCACGGGATACATGCGGACGTGCATTGTCCTGTTGGAACAGCAAGTTCCCTTGCCGGTCTAGGAATGGTAGAACGATGGGTTCGATGACGGTTTGGATGTACCGTGCACTATTCAGTGTCCCCTCGACGATCACCAGTGGTGTACGGCCAGTGTAGGAGATCGCTCCCCACACCATGATGCCGGGTGTTGGCCCTGTGTGCCTCGGTCGTATGCAGTCCTGATTGTGGCGCTCACCTGCACGGCGCCAAACACGCATACGACCATCATTGGCACCAAGGCAGAAGCGACTCTCATCGCTGAAGACGACACGTCTCCATTCGTCCCTCCATTCACGCCTGTCGCGACACCACTGGAGGCGGGCTGCACGATGTTGGGGCGTGAGCGGAAGACGGCCTAACGGTGTGCGGGACCGTAGCCCAGCTTCATGGAGACGCTTGCGAATGGTCCTCGCCGATACCCCAGGAGCAACAGTGTCCCTAATTTGCTGGGAAGTGGCGGTGCGGTCCCCTACGGCACTGCGTAGGATCCTACGGTCTTGGCGTGCATCCGTGCGTCGCTGCGGTCCGGTCCCAGGTCGACGGGCACGTGCACCTTCCGCCGACCACTGGCGACAACATCGATGTACTGTGGAGACCTCACGCCCCACGTGTTGAGCAATTCGGCAGTACGTCCACCCGGCCTCCCGCATGCCCACTATACGCCCTCGCTCAAAGTCCGTCAACTGCACATACGGTTCACGTCCACGCTGTCGCGGCATGCTACCAGTGTTAAAGACTGCGATGGAGCTCCGTATGCCACGGCAAACTGGCTGACACTGACGGCGGCGGTGCACAAATGCTGCGCAGCTAGCGCCATTCGACGGCCAACACCGCGGTTCCTGGTGTGTCCGCTGTGCCGTGCGTGTGATCATTGCTTGTACAGCCCTCTCGCAGTGTCCGGAGCAAGTATGGTGGGTCTGACACACCGGTGTCAATGTGTTCTTTTTTCCATTTCCAGGAGTGTAGTTCTAAGTTCTAGGGGACTCATGACCTCAGCAGTTGAGTCCCATAGTGCTCAGAGCCATTTGAACCATTTGAACCATCCGGAAATTATGAAAATGACGGCAGTATATTCAAAACAGCACGTAGCATTCCAGAACACTTCGCGCTGTTGTCAGGACAATTATAGAGTTGTTATTATTTTACTTTTAGTGCGTATTATATCATATGTTGGTGCCTACGAAATGTAGCAAGGGTATTGAATTTTTCTTCAGACCTGGCAGGAGGTCTCTATCTGTCTGAAAATCCCAGAAAATCGATTTTATGTGGCGTATTTAATTTCTATTGCACATGTCAGCTATAAATCCCGATTTAAATCTTCATAAAATCCCTCTATATTATATACATGGTTTGAGATACCGAAACGAGAGTCAGGCAAATCGTAGCATGCAAAGTAGAGTGTGTTTTGCCACATGATTAACATTCGCCACTTTCTTATCTATGGCGATATACGAGTAACAAAGGAAATTTTCAGTGGAATAATATAATTTTTAAGTGCCATCGATAGTTGGTGAAATGTGCGTTAGTGTGGCTTTGCAACAACGTAACAAGCCTAATATTGTTAAAGTCTTAAATCCCTATTCCTCAGCGATTGTAAATTTCAGACAAAATTGATGTTTTCGTGCCTGCTCATCATTGCCCACTTTCGGCCTTGGAGATCATTTCAAGTGATACTTGTCTATCAAAGAGACTGCACGGCATTCTCCGTGAAATTCAGAACTCAAATACCAATCCACCAAAGCATCTCGATGTAACTCTCAAAAATTTTCGAGAAAACCGACTTTGAAGTTTTCTGAGCTTCTTTAACATCCTAAATTTAGGTTAACTCTTTGACAAACAGTGTGGCTCTGTGGTTGAATGCTCGCCTGTAATATGACAAACATGGGTTTCATTCCTAACTGTGGTAAATTCTTGAACAGTAGTGCATGTTGTAAGTGCATTTCCCTGAAACGTATAATACAAAACGACGAAAAATGTTTAATTTGTAGTGTTTTTTTGGTAATTGAAACAATATTTACTAACATTCCTTTATAACATATTGGTAACCAAGAATTTATGTTTCCATTGAAAACTGCCTTTTGTGTGTGATATGTAAATAGGAATCTCAAGACGTGCGTTTTTCATAATCATTACAGTTATATATGTGTTAATTAGCATATGTTTGGTGAATTTTATATTCGACTGATATAGGTATTTGAAATGAACATAAAACGAAAAAAGTAATGACTGAAACAAGACTCAATCCAGCGATTGCCAGTCTCCAGTGCTACTAATTTTTCCATCTTTATGTATTTTACGCTTCTAGGAAATGCTCACAGGACATAAACCTTTGTTTAAAATTTTGCATAGCCAAGAATCGAATGCAGGCCTTTCAAGTGGCATGTGAGCATGCTACCCCAGAGCACCGCCATCTGTCGGAAAGCTCCGCTCACTTTGGGGATTAAAGAAGTTCGGAACAGTTTAAAGCCGATTTTCTAGAAAATATTTGAGTGTTGCATCGAACAGCTTTGGGTGACTGGTATTTCGGTTCTGAACTTCACGTGTAATACATAAAAATATAAAAAATCCGGTTGCAGTGTGGCCTCCTTGTTTGTCAGTGTCGACTTCCGTATCCTTGTCTTCAGTAAGTCGACGTATTGTTTAGTTCATCACTATTTGTGTCACTGTTCAAATGATCTTTATTAGTTATCCCGACCGCTACCGGGAAACGCGGGCGCAAAGTTCTAAGTCACAACACTGCCTTGCACATCATTCGCCGATACCAACCATTAACAATTAAAAGTAAAAAGTACTATCGATAAATTATGTAAGTCTCCACTTGCTCGCTCCTGCTATCCAACCAAAATAGAATTCAATAACATTCTCGATCGACTGACTATGAGAAGCGTTGAAACTGCACTATTTAAGATCTTAATTAAGCACTAGCTCAGTAAGCTATGCATCACCGTGATGAAGACCACGTACAACAGTGACCGAACCTTTGGCCTACAAAACAACATGACGATGTCACACGTACACTTAAGAACTTGTCAGTCAAAAGTAGTTCTGTATGTCGACGGTCCTCAAATTTGAGACTGTGGCTCGTGAAGTCTAGTAAGTGATTGACTAACTGTCTCTTAATACGTGAGGTATGGCTTTGCAATATCAACGGACAACCAACTTTAAAGGCTGCCTATATACAGAAACGTCTTTGATGCACATATTGTTAGGTATTCACACATCACTTAAAAAGGCCAAATTTGCTCAGTCGTGATGGTAGTAGAGCGTGATTGCGCTCGTGCTTACCAACCCAGTGATAAACCCGCTAAATCCGCTGGGCAGAACAGGTAATTGGGATTATGGAAAGGGCCAGATAAGGTTGGGGGCAGTTTCACCTTCTAATTGTAATTTATTGTAATTTAATAACACATTTACAACCAAAGTAGCACATAGCCGAACCTTTACCACATGCAACTCTTTCGCGGCTGAAGGCTCCAAATAAGAAATCTTAAATCAACAAGATAAGAATCCAATTACAATAGCAATAAAATAATTTAAAAAATATATATCACAGCTAACTGGCAAAACAGATAGAATAGACATGTGCAAGGTGCAATACCAATGGCTGAAGGCCACAATTAAGTTACAAAATTTTAAAATATATTACCATAATCTTTTAAAGGCAGAAGGCCGCAGTCTTGAAGCTTGAAAGATAATTTTAAGAATAAAGTTACAAGACTGAAAGCCCACAAGTAATTTTGCATTATTTTTAAGAAAAAATAACCATAAGCCTTAAATGTTAAGTAGCTGAAAACAGATAATTAAACACCGGTGGGAAAGACAATAAAGACAACGGCACTCAGAAGCCTCCAGGGAGGTCGGTCTACCCTCGTTCACTTATGCGAGACAGGTGGTGAGCCCAACTACACTTTACCCGTCGGAACCCAACCAGGGGACAGCCACAGACACACCGACACAACGACTTGCCTCTCATCAATCAGTACATGAGAACTAAAACAGAAGAGGTTATAAACGTGATAATCCACAATGGAGTATGTGTTAGCTGTCAAAATTACACACCATGTTGGACAGCGACGACAGGTGAGGAAAGAACGCTGCCTTAAATTACGTTAGTGGCCAGGGCAGGTAACCGGGAACACTAACGGCCACTAGGCAGAAAATTCCGCTGGTACACTTGAATTTGAAACACGGTAATATTGTCAACTTCACCCGAAAGAACACTGCCTAAATTTACGTTAATTGCCTAGGGCAGGTAACCAGAACACTAACGGCACAAGGCACTAGTGCACTCAAATTGTAGTCAAAGAAAATAGTTAATTGCATCGCATGGCAGCTAAATTTCAGCAGTAGAAACACTCGGTGTTGCTCACAGGGAAACCTCCCCAACAGCAAACCACCGAAACGAACCACCACGACATGAATGGACGTGGCCTGGATAGTTGAAACCACTACTGAACTTTGACGCCCTGGGTCGATGAACCACGAAGCTCGTAGCGATCGGACAGCTCCACTCACGCTCCAACACTGTGCAGGGACCGCCAGCGGACCCAGCCGGCTGCACCGGGCGGAAATAACTTCCCTCGTCCGCAACAACCGACCGATCACCTCAGAATGCCGACAGCATCTAAAATTGTCGTCAGTGGAAATAACTAAAAGTGCACACACAACCTGGCAAACAGTTGCACAAAGACCTGAATAATACACAAAAGTAACTGAGCACACACGAAGACAAATCGGGAGTCGATGCACGCACGCGCGCGCACAAACACACACACACACACACACACACACACACACACACACACACACACACACACACACACACAGGAAACTCATGAACGATCGGCGAGCCAAAAGGCATCGTCCAGTAGGACGACCGACCAACGATCCACCAAGGCCGCGGCCGGCTCAAGTGATGTGTGACAGCAATGGTCGGGCAAGCCATGTCGACGCAGGCCTCACTGCTGCTCCAATCCGACTGCACAAGTGCCGCATTACAACTACCCGATTAGCAGGTCTGGACTTTGCTCCAGACGTGTTCCAAGTGACTGCCAGACCCGAACTGCCCGACGAACTGTTCTGCGACAGACCACGACCGGGAAGTAATAGCAGTCAAGCAAAGATACTACGAGAGGGGATATATCGATACGCGCCGCTGACGCCGCTCACAGTCAGGCAAAGCAGCAACTCAGTGACAGTATTAATTTAAATTAACGTAGTGAGGTGGAGGTACGTTAAAAACAGGGTGTAAAATATATGATGGAGGGAACACGAGCCACACACAGCTCAATGTGTAAGTACACTGATAACCCAAAATATTATAACCACTACCCACTGCGACGCTGGATGCCGCCTGGTAGTGTTCCGGGGACGTGACACAGTAACAAAAGTATGTAAGAGGAGCAGACAGGAAGGAGGAGTAGCGGTCCACTTATCAATCACTTCCCAGAATACATCGGTGTCTAAAACATTGGCATTTGGTTTTCCGTCAACCACCGTGAAATCAATGAAGGCTCTATACCCTCGGGCAGTCTAGGTCATTTGTTATATATTTCTTCATAGTGAAAATGTTTGTCACAATCAAATTTTTACAGTGGCTCAGTGTTAATATTCATGTTCATTTAATTACCTCTCTTCAAATGCAGCTGCATCAGTGAGGATGGGTACATTACCGATTCTCATATATAAAACCTGCCAGTTATTTCGTGTTCATTTCTCGTGTCAGTAACTTGTTTCTGGAGCTCTTTGTAGACTTGACGAACACAACCCCTATTACCGTAAGATTGTCACAGTCTGTTTTGAATGTAACAGACTTCACTCTTTCATTGATATATATCTAACAAACGACCTTATTTTGTCATCTGTTATGAACGAAGACTGCCGCACCATAAAAAGATCTTCTCTGCAGTCCAACTCCACAATAAATCATCGTGTAGTGTTCAAGTTCTTCAGTCCCAGTCAGTTTCTGTCTTGTTTCGGTTACCACTACTACATTAATGTCTTCACTTACTAGAATTTCGTAAAGTTCTGCCTGCTAGCTGGACTACATTCTCACGTTCCACATAATCTCTTGTCTTTGACACGTCTGTTTCGTGGTAACGGTTTTTCTCCAGCTATATCGTTATGAGGCTTGCGAGAATTTATTTATTCAACACCTAAATTTTCAATCTAGGCGCAGGGAAAGGCTGATGGAGAGGCTGCCGCATTTCGCCTCCTGCTAGAGGTTCCGCATCTCTAGAAGGGTTGACTTCCCTCCTGCCTGTGGAGCCCCATCCATTCCTTTCCAAAGCTTGTTGGAAATATTTAAGTATTTAGGTTTGAAACGACAGTGTGTGGAGTTTAAAACTGAATTCGAAGAACCCCCAGTATATGTTGGTGCTCGGTGACGAACAGCATGATTTAGATACTGCAAATTTTAGTATTAACTGCTGTTATTCTTTTAAATACTGTGAATGGGAAGAGGTGCTGGAGTCTCAAGACTGGACCATATCAGATATGAAGTAACCAGAAAATTATTGAAGTAGTAGCTATTGAAAGGAAGATATGGGACAGTCATTTAAAACGATTGAACCGTAACAGATGGCCAAAGGAGATCTGGAACTGGATCCCAGCTGACAAAATAAAGCGAGGTCGATCACTTGAAAAATGTCAAGGATGCAATGGACTCCAGAAAACTCCAAGGGTACTATTGTGAAGATTGTAAAGTAAAGTGGTTGACCGAGAAACGTCATCAGCTAACAATAACTCGTGAATATGTATGTACTTGAACCAGACTCTGTAAGTTCAGTCCATCCAAAGTACTCCTGAAAGAAGGACGTGGGAGGCACGGATCATAGCAAAACAGTCAGCTGATATTGTGTGTTGCGTTACATTATGAAACAATGTGTGTGTAGTGTGTGTAATGTGTGAAGTGA
Source organism: Schistocerca piceifrons (assembly GCF_021461385.2). Taxonomy (NCBI): domain Eukaryota; kingdom Metazoa; phylum Arthropoda; class Insecta; order Orthoptera; family Acrididae; genus Schistocerca; species Schistocerca piceifrons. Next base: position 414,868,464 of record NC_060149.1, on the reverse strand, counting down.
CTGGGGGTGAAAAATGAATGAACAGTGTAGCAATACCCTTTTACGTTGTTCAAAAACTTCTCTGGAAAACATTATCGTACATGAGTTAGAAACAGAATGAGTTCTCACTGTTTGGTTGTATTGTTGGTTGGCCTTGTATTTGGGAGTGTGGAGGCTTCAGCCTTCATCCGCAAATCCTAATTTACGTTTCCTGTGGTTTCCCTCAACTACTTCCGGCCAATGCTGGGATGGTTCCTACTATAAGGTCACCTGTTCCACCCTTGTCTAATTAGACGTGTAAGTATGTAAATGCCTGCATACACTAAATACGTTATTTTTGTTGTTCTTTAATTATAACAGCAAGTCATGTCGAACCTCTTTGTAAAAGTGATCTAAAGATGAGTAAAATTAGTGCTGCTACTACTTCTACTACTACTACTACTACTACTGCTACTATTACTACCACTTCTGACTTGCCGAGGGGACTCTACCAATAGCTGGGGTTTCACTAGCGTAGACATTGATTATGAGCAGGCCAACCTCCCTCATGCAAGACAAGGCGGTGTCAAATGAGGAGAATGTATTAACTTATAATTTTATTCGTAAGTGCATTTTAATGTGATAATGATTCGTAAAGTTAAGTAATTCATTATTTCACTTCAATAAAGTAAACTCCCTTAGCTAGTCACTCCATCAAGGAGACTTACATGGAATTTGGTTCACGTGATATAATGTCACACATCAATCTTTCGTACAAAAATACTTATTCTCGTGAGCAAAAAACAGCTGCTCTTATACAAAGTGTTTGCTTAAATATGAAGCTGTCCAGATAGGTATACAAAATTAACTTTTAAAATCAAAGTTGCACTAAAATTCTGTGTATTGCCTAATCAAAAAAAAAAAAAAAAAACACTAATGGGAGTCTACAGCTCAGCAACAAAAATTTGGGCAAAAAGGAATACATTACACCTTCATAGCCTTGACCTGAGATATCGAATATGTAAACGATGTCTTAGTAGATTTCACTGCTTTAATGGCAAGGAACTGTCTCCCATTTCGAGATTCAAACTGTGTTTAAGACAGACCACACTGACTGACAAAAGACATAATTTGTTCACAATAACACCACAGCCAGTGCGTTAACTACACAGACTGATACAAAGGAATTTATTTCAGTTACACATGTCATCCTGCTTCTAAAAATATTTTAATGTCACTTTGCGATTAAAAAGGTAGGACAGGTTCCGGTGAATACTTGTATGGGCATACAGAGAGTAACATAAACTTCGGTACATTAACGCTTTCAAGCTGTCAATAAATCGAACTGCGACTTATTTGTAAATCGGCTCATCCATGTATCAACCATCGATCTATACATATATCGAACATCTCTTACACGCAATTCGAAACACGACGTATCGCTGCATCATACATCAACAAGTGTCTAAATTGGACTCAGCTCCGCCGATGCATAAAAACTTTGACTGCAAGATACGCCAGTCCACGAATCACCGATATATCGAACTTATCGTGTCCAATGGCAAACAGAGGACACAGGGATTCATCGATACACTGAACTTCACTTTTTTACGGCATAGAACTCAGCACAGCGATACATCGTACGTAGAACAATCGCAACATCCAACATCGACATAACGATGCACAACAGTACCACCTATAATATACAGAAAAAGATCTATCAATATATCCAAATCTTACATACAGATGTCGGGGCCTTACCTACCAACATTTCAAAAGTCGACCTACCGACATATTTAACGTTAACCTACCGAATATATCCAACAACTAGCTGTCGGTATGTTGGGCTCTGACTTACCAAGATATCTGACACAATACAGTTGATATATTGTACTTATCTATACATCGAACATCGACCTATACATACATCGCAATTAAAACGTATCCATACATCGAAACTCGACCTGTCTGTATATCGAAGTACTCTTATCCAGAAATCGCACTTCGCAATACTCAAACAGCGGACTTCGACCTATCCATACATCGAACACCCCGCTTGTGGTTCGTCCTCTACGACATTAAGATATATCGACCTTTGAACCATAGATAATTAGGACTGGTGTAAATCGATATAGGAAACTTTGAATTATCAATACAGCGTATTTCGTGGTACGGACGTTTCGAGCTACAACGCATCGCTACGTCGGCAAAGGACTTGTCGATATATTTCGGAATACGAAGCATCAACATAAACGTCTTAAATTTCAGAATATGTCGCACTTCTACATGTCTATGTACCGAACTTCGACCTGCCCACGACTCGAGCATCAGCAGATCCATATGTAGAAAACCGACCATTTGTGCGTTGAACATCAACCTATCGACACATAGAACGACAGACAGTAAAATTCCGAACCCCCCAACTCTCAGTATAAGTATCATTACACTTCTACATATCGATCTTCGAATCCACGACGCACGTATCACCTACTTATCGATATATGGATAAACGAAATAATGTCACGTAGAAGAAGGTGTAATTAGATGAATGACGAACACTAACATCACTTTACTAAGGTTTATTCAGCAATTGCACATACAAGAGTGCAGAGCAAACTGCCTCCAACCGGAACAGATACAGTATACATACAGCTGCAGAACATTCCAGTACAATGATTCTTCACATTTGTGGATACTTCTAGAATGTACTCGAACCGAATATAGAAATTGAAATTGTACAGTCCAGGTGAGTTTTGAACTGATGACCCTCCATGCAACAGCTCACTAACATAACCATTACATCACAGTGCTATTCAGCTTCTTCTGCGACAGCATCATTATACCGGACTCTCACCTATCGATATACCTAATGGCGAGATATCTGTTACATGGGCACGAGCACAATCGATATGTAGAACTTTGATTTTCCGATATGGCTGTATGCTGTATACCGAAGTAGCGAAACTTTATGTATCGATAAATGGTACACTGATCTACAGATGTCAAGAAATATGAGACGTCGATGTACCGAAAATACCGATATCGAGCTGCCACAACTTTCTTTAACAGAATATCGATAAACGTAGCTATCGACCGATGAATGCAACGAATTCCACAAAATGTATATCAAACGGCGACCAGTCCAATCGCAACTCCTCGACCGATACATACATAGGACTTCGAGCTATCCATATATAGAACTTCCATTTATTCATGCATTAGACTCCAACCTATCCATAGATCGGACTTCGACCGTTCCGTAAACCGAACTTTGACCTATCCATACATCGGACTTCGACAAATCCGTAAAACTATCGCCTATACACGGCAAGCCGAACTTCGACCCATCTATATATAACACTATGAGCTTCTTACAATCTAACTTCGGGCAATCTTTTTATCGAAATCCGACCTATTGTTAATTAGAACTTAGACCTGTAAATATATCGAGCTTTGCAGCTCCGTGATTTTACTAAATACTCTTAGTGAGACACGAATCTTGCACGCATCGTTATATAGATATTCTACAAGTCATTTTTAGGATGTAGACCAACCGATATATCGAATACCGATTGCAGTAATACCGATCAACCAGCCCGCGATAGGACATCTGATACACTCAACGTTTGCCCTGCAATGTTTCGAAAGGCGACCTATCCATGCACCGAACGTTTACTTATCGATACATAGAACTTTTACTAGTGTACGTGCCGAGCACCGACGAGTCAAAACATCGTTCTTTGTTCTGTCAATACGCAAAGCTTTGAATTATGGTTTTACCTAAGTTTGTCTGATCAGCATATCGAATACCAAGTTTACTTGATGTCCTTACTCCTCGGCAAGCACAGAAATATTTGTTTTGTAAACAAAATAGGCCATTTTTTGCTGCACTGTAATTTATTTCTCCCAGAGGCGATTCACCTTTTATTACACTAAGGTGTCTTCAGTGGCGTATAGAACGTTATTGTTTTGTTTTAATATCGGATGTATGCGTTTCGATATATCGAAGAAAACCGGTAAGAGACACAAACATTGTCCTCTCGATACATCGTTGGCACCTGTATAACAAACCACAATTGATCCATACATAGCACTTCGACCTATCCATACATTTGACTTCAACCTACACATTTACCGTCTTCCGACCTATCCATACATTGCACTATCACCTATCCACACATCAGACTTCGACATATCCATATATTGCACTTCAACCTGTCGGTATTTTGGACTTCGACCTGTGCGAATATCGAACTTCGACCATTCAGTAAGCATAACATATACCTGTAGATACATTGATATTTGGCCTGTTGACATATCGGATTTCACAAGTCGATATAGTGGACATCGACATGTCATTATATTGTGCTTCTAAATGCCGACGTACCGTAATTTGACTATTCGTTATAACGAAGTTCGTCGCTTCCTTACGCTGAAGAGAGTCGTCTCAGTATAAAGACGTCTATATAATCTATATAGCGAACGTTGTACTAATGTCATACTGGCCTCTGTCTTATCAGTACTACGCTCACTAGGCACTCAATATAACGATCTTAGTCCTTTCAGTACATCGATATTTCACCACACGACTTATCTAAATTCTACCTGCCTATATACCAATAGAGCGATATCAACAAATAGAACTTTGGCTGTTGGTATGTCGAATGTTGCCGTATCGGTATATCGATTTTCAGCTTGTTGGTAAACTGAACTTCACTTCTGGTTTGTCGAACCTCCTCCTATCGGTATGTGGAACATCTGCCTGCAGGTATGTCGGACATCCATCTGTCGAGCTCGTGGTCCACAGGACACCGAACTCTTGGTGTGTTGAACGTCCACCATCAATATATCGTACATCGACTTACGAGCATATTTCACTTATTTGCTCGGTCAATGTATTCGTTATGTCGACGTATGTACCTTCAGTGCATGGTTAGTCTTTTAATTATGTACCGACTGGTCTATTTCGAACTTTCCCATTTCGAATTGCACTGTATCGATATGTCGAACACCCAAATTAGTGTGGCGTCACCTTCGATATGGCAGAAGGTCGACCATCAATGTGGCGATATATCCCGATACGTATGTGAGAGCCATATACAGTATGTGATTAAACGTATCGGGATACCCACAAAAACTTACGTTTTTCATATTAGGTGCATTGTGCTGCCACCTACGGCCAGGTACCCCGTATCAGCGATCTCAGTAGTCATTAAACATCGTGAGAGAACAGAACAGGGTGCTCAGCGGAACTCAAGGACTTCGAAAGTGTTCATATGATGGGGGGGCACTTGTGTCATACGTCTGTACGAGGGATATTCACACTCCTAAACATCCCTAGGTCCACTGTTTCCGATGTGATAGTGAAGTGGAAACGTGAAAGGACACGTACAGCACAAAAGAATACAGGCCGACCTCGTCTGTTGACTGACAGAGATCGCCGACAGTTGAAGTGAGTCGCAATGTGTAATAGGCAGACATTTATCCAGACCATCACACAGGAATTCCAAACTGCATCAGGACCCACTGCAAGTGCTATGACAGATAGGCGGGAGGTGAGAAAACTTGGATTTCATGGTCGAGCAGCTGCTCATAAGCCACATATCACGCCAGTAAATGCCAAACGACGCCTCACTTGGTGTAAGGAGCGTAAACATTGGACGATTGAACAGTGGAAAAACATTGTATGGAGTGACGAAACACGGTATACAATGTGGCAATCCGATGCCAGTGTGTGGGTATGGCGAATGCCTGGTGAACGTTATCTGCCAGCGTGTGTAGTACCAACAGTAAAATTCGGAGGCGGTGGGGTTATAGTGTGGTCTTGCTTTACATGTACGGGGCTTGCATCCCTTATTGTTTTGCGTGGCACTATCACAGCACAGTCCTACACTGATGTTTTAAGCACCTTCTTGCTTCCCACTGTTGAAGAGCAATTCGGGGATGGCGATTGAATCTTTCAACACGGTCGAGCATTTGTTCATAATGCATGGACTGTGGCGGAGTGGTTACACGACAATAACATCCCTGTAATGGACTGGCCTGCACAGAGTCCTGACCTGAATCTTATGGAACACCTTTGGGATGATTTGGAACGCCGACTTCGTGCAGGCCTTACCGACCGACATCGATACTTCTCCTCAGTACAGCACTCCGTGAATAATTTCTCCAAGAAATGTTCCAGCACCTAATTGAACGTATTCCTATGAGAGTGAGAGTTGTCACCAAGGCTAAGGCTGGGCAGCACCATATTGAATTGCTGCATTACCTATGGAGGGTTGTACGAACTTGTAAGTCATTTTCAGCCAGATGTCCTGATACTTTTGATCACATAGTGTATATCGATATGTTGACGCCCGATTTGTCTATACGTAGTTGTCAGATATAGTGACATTTCGAAGCCTTATTTATTCGTAGTATTTTCCCCGTTATATCGATAGGTCGATGCCCTATTTACGTGTATCTATTGGTCGAAACCCCATATATCCATTTGTTCACCACCGATATCGATATGTCAATGCCCCATATATCTGTGTTTCAAAGTGCCATCCACCCAAGGGGTGGCCATGGAGGGGCAAGCCGATGAAACAAGAGTAATATCATATAAAGAGCCGTTCCATTCTGATGAGATGTCCCCAGAAGAGCGGTCAGAAGCATGGAGCTTAGCACACTTCGTGTGCCGAACGTCTACCCTGGTACACCCATTCTGGTCAGTGGCCCATACCAATCAGTGGCATAGCAGTCTTTGCAAGGACTTCAGACGCCCAAAAGAGTGCAAGCAATTCTAGGCTTACAAGAGATGGTCATTTCTTAGGTACCAGAAGTGCGATCCGTATGTTCTCAAGGGCTCAGCCAGACAGGTGCGTGATTTTACCTAAGAACGACTTCATCTGTTTAATGTTAGAAAGAGCCAGCATATTTGTGATCACGTCGGCATGGCACTCGAAAGCATCATACCTTTATGATCAAGAATGCGTCCTAAGTACTCTCCTGGAAATTGAAATAAGAACACCGTGAATTCATTGTCCCAGGAAGGGGAAACTTTATTGACACATTCCTGGGGTCAGATACATCACATGATCACACTGACAGAACCACAGGCACATAGACACAGGCAACAGAGCATGCACAATGTCGGCACTAGTACAGTGTATATCCACCTTTCGCAGCAATGCAGGCTGCTATTCTCCCATGGAGACGATCGTAGAGATGCTGGATGTAGTCCTGTGGAACGGCTTGCCATGCCATTTCCACCTGGCGCCTCAGTTGGACCAGCGTTCGTGCTGGACGTGCAGACCGCCTGAGACGACGCTTCATCCAGTCCCAAACATGCTCAATGGGGGACACATCCGGAGATCTTGCTGGCCAGCGTAGTTGACTTACACCTTCTAGAGCACGTTGGGTGGCACGGGATACATACGGACGTGCATTGTCCTGTTGGAACAGCAAGTTCCCTTGCCGGTCTAGGAATGGTAGAACGATGGGTTCGATGACGGTTTGGATGTACCGTGCACTATTCAGTGTCCCCTCGACGATCACCAGTGGTGTACGGCCAGTGTAGGAGATCGCTCCCCACACCATGATGCCGGGTGTTGGCCCTGTGTGCCTCGATCGTATGCAGTCCTGATTGTGGCGCTCACCTGCACGGCGCCAAACACGCGTACGACCATCATTGGCACCAAGGCAGAAGCGACTCTCATCGCTGAAGACGACACGTCTCCATTCGTCCTTCCATTCACGCCTGTCGCGACACCACTGGAGGCGGGCTGCACGATGTTGGGGCGTGAGCGGAAGACGGCCTAACGGTGTGCGGGACCGTAGCCCAGCTTCATGGAGACGGTTGCGAATGGTCCTCGCCGATACCCCAGGAGCAACAGTGTCCCTAATTTGCTGGGAAGTGGCGGTGCGGTCCCCTACGGCACTGCGTAGGATCCTACGGTCTTGGCGTGCATCCGTGCGTCGCTGCGGTCCGGTCCCAGGTCGACGGGCACGTGCACCTTCCGCCGACCACTGGCGACAACATCGATGTACTGTGGAGACCTCACGCCCCACGTGTTGAGCAATTCGGCGGTACGTCAACCCGGCCTCCCGCATGCCCACTATACGCCCTCGCTCAAAGTCCGTCAACTGCACATACGGTTCACGTCCACGCTGTCGCGGCATGCTACCAGTGTTAAAGACTGCGATGGAGCTCCGTATGCCACGGCAAACTGGCTGACACTGACGGCGGCGGTGCACAAATGCTGCGCAGCTAGCGCCATTCGACGGCCAACACCGCGGTTCCTGGTGTGTCCGCTGTGCCGTGCGTGTGATCATTGCTGGTACAGCCCTCTCGCAGTGTCCGGAGCAAGTATGGTGGGTCTGACACACCGGTGTCAATGTGTTCTTTTTTCCATTTCCAGGAGTGTATTTGACACTGGGGGCGAAGAAACTGTAATCCCAACCAGTAAGGAACTCTACCTGTATAAGTCAAACGGCATATTGAAGACTAAGAAGTGACGTGTTGCAACATCGCCTGGCAGTTGTACATATGCTTCCTTTAGTGGTTTCTGGATAGTTTAGTTAACAAATCCTCTGGGCGAGGCTTAGGATAGGGTCAGTGTTGAAGTGGGCATTTACGGTGGACTTAAAACTGCCACAAATGCATAAAGACAGATTAGGATATTTAAGGGCAGTCATAGGTATCTCCCACTGACAGGTTGCAATTGGACAAAAAGAATCAAATGGCTCTAAGCACTATGGGACTTAACATCTGAGGTCATAAGTCCCTAACTATCCTAAGAACATCACACACAGCCATGCACGAGGCAGTATTCAAACCTGCGACAGTAGCAGCAGCGCGGTTCCGGAATAAAGCTCCTAGAACTGCTCGGCCACAGCAACCGGTTGAAATTTGACAATCGACGCCTTGATTCTGAAGCCTTGTGAAGTCGACTTGAACAGTTTATTCAGTTTTAAATGGTAGCAAGTGACTTGGTCCACTACTTTGAAACCAGAACATGTAGAGGCGTCCAAGCTCAAAACATTACCAGCAGTAGGGGAGTATACATCTACGAAGTCTAATATTATGTTCGACTTTTCAGCACTTAGCTGCCAGCGACAGTTCTCCGAGGAGAGGAATGGTCTTACGGCAGTGAGACACAACCTGGCACAGTCCCCTCGCAGCGAAGGAGAGCCGAGCCGCCAATACATGTCTCATTGATTAATTACACGGCAGCGCCGCGGTGCAGCTGGAATTTCATGGAACAGCCGGAAAGTGTTAGGTCCAATGTAACGGCGAGCACAGAAAGAAAGTAGGTTACCTGCATAATGGGGAGCTGTGCAAGATGGCCTGAATTAGAGCGAAAAATATCCACGTCTTATCTGATGGGCGTCACACAATGGTCGCCAGGTGACAACGCCGACTGGCGCCGACAGGCATCTGTCTGTGAGCGGGAATTGTTAGCCTGCGCAAGCGCAGCTCGTAGATGACCCGCTGACAAAATCGAGGTTCGCGCCCTGCAATCTTTCTCAAACTATTTTACAGAAAGTATTTGGTAAAAAAAAATTGTTTTGGCGTTAGTTACAGGTTTATATGTCAAACTTGATAGTGAAGTGCCAATCATTTCGTTAACTGTCATAGTTATTGTGATTTTTTTGCATTTTAGTAACACACTGCTCGAAATTCGAATAATTTCCTCTGAAAACTAGGGGTCGCTATGATCTTGCATTTGGTGGATGTTACATCAGCCAACGGCATAGCCGCAGTGATAATGCCGGTTCTCATTAGATAACTGCGTCCGCAGCTCATGGTCTGGTGGCTGGCGTTGGTGCCTCTGGATCACAGGGTCCCGGGTTCGATCCATGCCGTGTTAGGGATTTTCTCTGCCCGGGGACATCATTTGATCATCATCATCATCATTCGTGAGAGTGAAAAACTTGGACAGTGTATAAAATTGGGACTTTGCACGAGCACTGATGACCGCGAAGTTGAGCGCCCCACAAACCGAACATCATCATCAGACAACCGAAGTTAGGCGTTGTCGGGCTTGGCTAGCACTTCGATGGGTGAACGCCCACGTCTGCCGAGCGCTGTTGGCAAGCTGGGTGCACCCCGCCCTTGTGACGCCAATTGAGGAGCTTGAAACCTCCCCTTTGAAACGTTAATGAATTACTGTGCTGGAAAACCTCTTACGTTATTTGCTTTTCAAACAGCTGAGCAAAACTGAACGTACTCAGACATTACTCTCTTTACTTATTCTGATCAACACTAAACTGACACATAATATTTTTTTAGCGCAATGCAGTCTGCCTTTCAACAACTGCTTCAAAAGAATGGCCCTGACTAATGATAACCTATACCTTTCATGAACCACTTACCTCACAAAAATCTTCATTACTCGAACTACTGCAATACAGCGAGCGCCAATACTGCCAGCTAAATAAGAGATTCTAACTACTAAAGGCACTATCTACTGATAGGCATAGTCAGCAAATGAAAGATTTTGATAGAAAACAGACATATATTTACCTTAATAATGTTCCAAAGTCATCATATATATATCAGTTCATGATATCCAAAATTACAAATTTACTCTTTCTGATGGACACACGTCCAGATCGTTCGCTCTCAAAATTCTGCCATTTCTCTCCCCACATCCACTACTGCTGGTGGCTCACCTCCAACTGCGCAAGGCTACGCGCTGTTCACATCCAACTGCCCAAAACTACAATGGCGAATATACCAACAATGCCAACCACCCACAGACTGCACACAGCACAGCCAGTGATTTTCATACAGAGCACTACGTGACGTTACCAACATAAAAACCTAAACAGCCTACTTACAAGCTGCTTGACGGAGAAGTAGCGGCTCCGGTCACAAGACCGGACAACGGCCGGGAGAGCGTTGTGCTGACCTTATGCCCCTCCTTATCCGCAGTCAGTGACGCTGAGGATGACACGGCGGTCGGTTGGTACCCTTGGGCCCTCCGCGACCTGTTTGGACGGAGTTTAGTTAGTTAGTTATCTTTGATTATATATTACTGTGTATGAAATTTAGCTAACGTATTGATTTTTTGTTTAGACTACCTATCTCCAAACTCGGGGCAATCTGTTTTATGTAGCTCACTTAAATGCAAAAGCGTGCGCCACCAGCAAAGCCCGAATAAAATTTTCATATCATCCCTCATATGTCAAAAACGGTTTGAGATATGAAAACGAGATTTTGGCAAATGATGGCACTCAAGGAAGAGAGAACTTGTGAACTTTATCTATGTCGATATAGCAGAAGTTGTAGCTTAATTAATTACTTTCTTTTTACAATGCGCTTCTGCAATTTTTAAGAGTCATCGACAGCTAATGATAAGAGAATTTGCCAGTACGAAAATAAATATGAAATTTCATCGCTTGCGTTACTGCAAAAATAAATTGTCAATTCTGTAACATCAGGTTACCTTCCGTTAGGAAAGTTGGTGCACTCAGCGACTGTGATATTATTTATAAATAGAGCGCAACAGTCAGTCGTCTTTTTTTTGTAGGTTTCATTTGGCAAATCAGGATTTCGGCTAGTGCCTAATCATTATCAATGCACTATTGGCTAGTCTTGATACATGTCAGTTCTCTGTTGTTCGGCCGTCAGTCACAGTAGTAGTCAAAGAACTGTGACTGAAGCCCGAACAACAAGGAACTGACATGCATCGAGACTAGACAATAGTGCATTGATAATGACTAGGCACTAGCCGAAATCTGGATTTGCCACATAAAACCTACAAACAAAAGGACGATTGATTGCTGTGCTCTATTTATAAGCATATAAAAAATTCTGTTGCAGTTTTCTTGGAATCTCGTAACCCATTGTATTTTTAATAGTGAACGATTGGGACAGAAACTTAACACAGGATTTTCTTCCTGCACTTCAAGGGTCTAAGAAATATAATTAACAGCAAATAGCGTGCTATCTTTTTGTTTCCATCCCCATCAAAGTGAAGCAATGAGCTTCTTCACCTTAATTATTTTTTGATGTGTTAAAAATAGATTATGCTTATAATTATAACCTATTTTCTTACTAATGGGCAGTCTCAAGTGGCTTATAAATGAATGATTATCATGTTTTAGTAACATTATGCTTCAGAATAGAATTGATGCAATATAACCCTTATGTAACTCTGAAGCTGTGAACAGACTGAAAAGATGCAGAACCTTGGCAATAGTTCAAAAATGGTTCAAATGGCTCTGAGCCCTATGGGACATAACATCTGAGGTCATCAGTCCCCTAGAACGTAGAACTACTTAAACCTAACACATATCCATGCCCGAGGCAGGATTCGAACCTGCGACCGTAGCGGTCGTGCGGTTCCAGACTGTAGCGCCTAGAGCCGCTCGGCCACCGCGGCCGGCTGGCAACAGTTCGTCAAAGTAAGTCTCAGTGATGAATTGAAACGTGTTTGTTATTAAAAGATACACTCCTTCACTCTACACAGGGATAGGAACGGAAAGATGGTACGCTTCAGCGTATGTCAAAGATAATGGAAGTGTAGAAATAAAATCCTTTGATAAGTTACAGCCCCAGCTATTTATTAGTAAGGATACACTTGTTACAGGATTCCTCTATAATTTCAGCAGAACTGGCGATTTATTTTCTCCATGCTTGCGAAACTTTTTTTCTTCAAAGGAGTGTCATCAGTGACGAGTTTTGCGTAACGTCTGGCTCCCTTTTGTAGCAGTTTCAGCTGAATCCTGTAGCACAGTGCGGTTTTAATAATGAACAGCTCTTACTGAAACTTACCAAAGTGTTTTCGGTCTACTGCTGAAACTTTGTGAAACAGTGGTTTATTAAAAGAAAAAGTCAGCTCATAGCTTATGAAAACGCACATCCTCAGTACGTAAGTATATATGGGCTTTAGACTGTGTTAATTGCAAGCGTCAAATTACGTTTTAACTCATGAAAACTATTAATACATTGTATTTATGTTGCAGAACCGTGACCCTTTTTCTAATAGCTAGTTTTAAAAAAGCACTTGTGTCCGTGGCGAACCAAGAAGAACCAGTACAGCAAACCTTTGACTCTATGAATCGTATCCTTGTTTTTTCTATAGAATATAGGTAAAAGCCATGAAAAACATATAACAATAAAAATTCACAAAAATAGTAGTGATTAATGATTATCAACAGAGAACCAAAGGAGAAACCAAACTGCGGAAATTAATTTTTGAGATCAGTACTGGGAGAGAGAATGATGGAATCACGTACAAAGCACATCCAATATAAAATTACTTAACGAAATGCTCCCTTTACAGCAAGGGGGAAGAAGAAAGGTTAGCAGGCCAAATAGGGCTTGGATTCAATCACTGCAGGAATGAAGCTGCAAAGTGCTATGATGCCTGCTGCAATTTGGAAAGAAAAAAAAAAAGGCGAAGAGCTGTAAGTATTCTAACAGTAAGAGTAGAAGCATCTGCGCCGCGCGGGATTAGCCGAGCGGTCAGGGGCGCTGTAGTCGTGGACTGTGCGGCTGGTCCCAGCGGAGGTTCGAGTCTTCCCTCGGGTGTGTGTGTTTGTCCTTGGGATAATTTAGGTTAGGTAGGGTGTAAGCTTAGGGACTGATAACCTTAGCAGTCAAGTCCCATAAGGTTCCACATACAGTCGAACATTTGAAGCATCTGCGCGATTAGTATACCGCCCGACAAAAATTGTGAGGTACCCACTATATATGGTTGGGTATAAACGTAACTTCATACATGTTTACACCATCGGTGGGGATGTAAATAATTATAATTGTAATTTTATGTGACTGGCAGAATGGCCATAACAGTGCATTTGTGTTTTTCCTGTTTAGTGTTGTTACTAGGTCTGGGGCGTGACCAGTATCAGATGTTGAATGACCACTGAGGAGGTTATGGAGACAGCATCTACTCGTGTAAGGCAACACCTGACAGAGTTTGAAAGAGGCCGCATTGTGAGTCTCCATTTAGCCAGTTCGTCAGATCGTACGATATCCAGATTTGCGAAGCATACGGATGTAACAATGGCCCGATACTGGACTACACTGGAAAGTAAGAGCAGAAATACAAATCGTTAAGGTTCCAGTCGACGACGTCTAAGCACCACAAGGGAGAAAAAGGAATAGACTGTCGGCAACAAACAGTGTAACCCTCCTCTGTTGGTCGGAGACTAGCAGCAACCAGACTAAGGTATTGCCGTCCAATTTATAGGTTACAGTTAACACCACAACAGAAACGGCTGCGTTTGGAGTGGTTCTGTAACTAGAAATCGTGGAGTGTTGATGCATGGCGTCGAACTGTGTTCAGGGATGACACGTAATTCTGCACTATCCTGGATGATCATCGTCGGCGAGTATAGCGACGACCTGAGTAGAGGCCCCGATCTTCCATTGCTTTGCAGAGGTATCCATCGGATATGACCTCAGGTCACAGTTGGTAGAGAATGAGAAAGCTATGACAGCACAGTGGTACGTCATGGACATCCTGCTCCCTCATGTGTTACGTCTAAGGCGACAGTATCGTGGCGCCATTTTCCAACAGGACAATCCTCATTCATACATGGCAAGTGTTTCTATGAACCGTCTGCATAATGTTGAGATACTCCCGTGGCTAGCAGGTTCCCCAGGTCCGTCCACAATGGAACATGTGTGAGACCAGCTGGGACGTCAAGTCTGTCCCAGCGCATGCATCTAGGATATAAAGGTCTAGTTTCAATTCTTCTGGGCCAGCTTCTCGTCAGAGAGGATACAACGGATATATGACACCATCCCCACCCGAATCAGTGCACACAACCAGACCAGAGTGCGTGCAACGTCGTACTGACAAGTGGGCTCATACGATCGAGTTCTTTGTAAATTTGACTTGATTTTGTAATCACCGAAATAACATCACATACCCTGTCAACCCGTGAAGTTTCATTTCGTTTTCCCCTCCCCTTCCACGTCCTTCCCTTATTTTGTCTCTCAGTGTAAACTGTTAACCCTGAAGCAGCTGAACTACTTAAGCCGTCCTCCGTAAAGTAAAGTCTTTCAGCGTTACACCTTAATGTGCTGGCGAATCGATTTACTACGCAGTAACGCTTCAGATGAATGGGTTTATGGAATCGTAAATACGTCGCCCTCCGCAAGTCACGGTACGACAGAGAGATTTCGTGTGGCAGTATGAGTAATGGCATCGTTACGAATAGTAGATTTATGTTCTTAGAGCAACAGCGATTAGCGTCTTGGTTTATTGCTGTAAGGAATTATTCAGGAAATTTTCGTGGTACAAATGGATTTATTGAAGAAGTAATTTACTACAGAAATGAAACGAAAGTGAAGCTGTCAAAGCCGTAATTCTTTATGTGATGGCGTTACTGACTCTCTTTACGCGTTTTTTTTTTTTTTTTTGTAAATGTGAGTAATACATATAAATATTCGCTTCACTGCCGTTATTGACTATACAGAGTGAGTCACCTAACGTTACCACTGGATATATTTCGTAAACCACATCAAATACTGACGAACCGATTCCACAGACCGAACGTGAGGAGAGGGGCTACTGTAAGTGTTTAATACAATCCATACAAAAATGCACGGAAGTATCTTTTTAACAAAAACCTACGTTTTTTTAAAAATGGAACCACGTTAGTTTTGTTAGCACATATGTACATATAAACAAATACGTAATCAGTACCGTTTGTTGCATTGTAAAATGTTAATTACAAAAAAAAATGGTTCAAATGGCTCTGAGCACTATGCGACTTAACTTCCGAGGTCATCAGTCGCCTAGAACTTAGAACTAATTAAACCTAACTAACCTAACGACATCACACACATCCATGCCCGAAGCAGGATTCGAACCTGCGACCGTAGCGGTCACGCGGTTCCAGACTGAAGCGCCTTTAACCGCACGGCCACAGCGGCCGGCTGTTAATTACATCCGGAGATATTGTAACCTAGCGATACGTAATCAGTGCCGTTTGTTGCATTGTAAAATGTTAATTACATGCGGAGATACTGTAACCTAGCGATACGTAATCAGTGCCGTTTGTTGCATTGTAAAATGTTAATTACATCCGGAGATATTGTAACCTAAAGTTGACGCTTGAAACCTCCGACGTCCAGTTGCGTGTTGTAACAAACACGGGCCACGGTCGGCGAGCAGCATCTGCAGGGACATGTTTACGATGACGACCGTGTTTACGAGTGTGGCTGTAGTGCACTGTTGTGGTTTGGTCTAGTTGTCGCAGTGTCCGCATGTAGCGCTTGCTGTTATTGTTATTCTGCATTCGTCTCCGCACGCAGACCAACTGTAGTACACCGTGTTACCAAACGTCTGTGATAGTGTAGTGTTGTAGGAACTGTGACCATGGTGTATTCGAACTCTGAAAAGGCGGAGATGATACTCATCTATGGCGAGTGTCGACGAAATGCAGTTGAAGCCTGCAGGGTGTATGCAGAACTGTACCCGGACAGAGAGCATCCAACGTGCCGCACATTGCAAAACATCTACCGCCAACTGTATGCAACAGGTATGGTCGTAGCACGCAAACGGATCCGTAACAGGCCAGTCACAGAAGAAGCGGGTGCAGCTGGTGTGTTAGCTGCTGTTGCCATGAACCCACACATGAGTACACGGGACATTGCGAGAGCCGGTGGACTGAGTCAAAGTAGTGTCATGCGCATACTGCATCGTCACCGCTTTCACCCGTTTCATGTGTCGCTACATCAGCAATTACATGGTGATGACTTTAATCATCGAGTGAAATTCTGTCAATGGGCATTAACAGAGAAATCGTTGCAGTTCTACCTGTTTACCGATGAAGTGGGTTTCACAAACCACGGGACAGTGAATCTACGGAACATGCATTACTGGGTCGTGGACAATCCTCGCTGGCTCAGACAGTTAGAGCGACAGCGACCGTGGACTGTAAATGTATGGTGCGGAATCATTGGCGACCACCTCATTGGTCCTCACTTCATTGCAGGGGCCCCAATAGCTGCAACATACATCGCATTTCTACAGAATGATCTGCCAACGTTGCTCGAAAATGTCCCACTGGAAACGCGTCGACGTATGTGGTATCAGCATGATGGTGCACCTGCACATTCCGCAATTAACACTAGGCTGACCCTTTACAGGATGTTCGACGGGCGTTTCATAGGACGTGGAGGACGCATAAATTGGCCAGCCCGTTCTCCTGATCTTACACCTCTGGACTTCTTTCTGTGGGGTACGTTAAAGGAGAATGTGTACCGTCATGTGCCTACAACCCCAGAGGATATGAAACAACGTATTGTGGCAGCCTGCGGCGACATTACACCAGATGTACTGCGGCGTGTACGACATTCATTACGCCAGGGATTGAAATTGTGTGCAGCAAATGATGGCCACCACATTGAACATCTATTGGCCTGACATGTCGGGACACACTCTATTCCACTCCGTAACTGAAAACGGAAACCACGTGTGTACGTGTACCTCACCCCTCATGGTAATGTACATGTGCGTCAGTGAAAAAGACCAATAAAAAGGTGTTAGCATGTGGACGTAATGTGCTGTTCCAGTCTCTTCTGTACCTAAGGTCCATCACCGTTCCCTTTGGATCCCTACGTAATTCGGTGCTCTCCTATACACACGATCGAACAGCGGAGGAGTGGTACTCAAGCGTAAACTTTAGGTTACAATATCTCCGGATGTAATTAACATTTTACAATGCAACAAACGGCACTGATTACGTATTTGTTTCTATGTTCAGATGTTTTAACAAAACTAATGGGGTTCCATTTTAAAAAAAACGTAGGTTTGTGTTAAAAAACATACTTCCGTGCATTTTTTTATGGTTTGTATTAACCAGTTACACTAGCCCCTCTCCTCATGTTCGGTCTGTGGAATCGATTCGTCAGTATTTGATGTGGTTTACGAAATATATCCAGCGGTAATGTTAGGTGACTCACCCTGTATACTTCTGTCTAAATAATTTGTGCCAGGACAGTAGGCAGTATTCTTACCAGATGAGTGTCTTTGATTATTTTTTTCTCTTTGTCTTTAGTTTTATAAAAATGTCCTTGTAAATGCTCTAGGGATACATAAATGTTTTAGGGCTTTCTGCCCCAGTGTTGAAAAATATCTGTAGCTCGGAAAGAACTTAATCACCAAATTCCAAATTTAACTTTACATTTGAGGGTACTGTTCTGCATGTTCAAAAACTAATACTACTATTAGTTTCTACGTTTATTGTTCATAATGTTATCATGTAAATGTACTTTAGTTAATAATCTATTACAGAAAGCTATTACACTTATACGCACCTAGTGCAATTAATAATATCGTATTATCCCACGGTATGTCTACTCGTTGCTACATAACATCTGGAGCTAACAGTCAGCATTTTCATAAACTTATACTACTATTAGTTCATACGTGTCTTTTTCGAATATCGTTTTCGTATAATCGCACTCAAGTTAATTATCGATTACGGCAAACAGTTATACATATTACCGCCCAATGGTAGTGTGTTAGCGATTGTGGAGAGGGTGGTGCCGTTGATAGCAAATTAGTGCTATTGATTCGGCTCCAGATAGCTCAAGACCAAGAAGCGAGGTAGTGGATGATGCTCTGTCAGTTATACATCAGGAACAAGAAAAAGTCGAAATGACAGAAGAGGACAAAATCTCTGGTCTGGACATTAAAATCGTCGACGCAGTTACATTAAAAGCTCTAGCCCAGGAGCGTGCACACATTCTAGAAGATGGTCCAAGCAACAGTCACAGAATTATGAAAACGAAAAATGGTCCTGAGGTACTTTCCTCACAAGCAGCGAGCACTGGAAGTTAAAGACAGAAGCGACTGATAATTATATGTATCACAACACCTTAGTCGCGCGTGATGGTGTCAAAGTATATGTACCAACTTCCCAGACAACAATGGATAATAACAGATGTAAAGACTGAATTGGTTCAAATGGCTCTGAGCATTAAGGGACTTAACATCTGAGGTCATCAGTTCCCTAGAACTTAGAATTACTTAAATCTAACTAACCTAAGGACATCACACACATCCATGCCCGAGGCAGGATTCGAACCTGCGACCGTAGCGGCCGCGCGGTTCCAGACTGTAGCGCCTAGAACCGCTCGGCCACCAAAGACTGAATTTTCAGAAGAAGAAATAATAGCTGTCATTCATTGTCAAGTCAACGGTGTAATAAGGAAGTTAAGGTAAATTGAAAGATTAGGGCAATGCCGTGGCCAGTGTGTCTCGAAACCTTTAAACTGCATAAATGACTGTTCTGTTGAGTCATACGTGAAATCTGATCTACAGTCCTTTAATTGCGTACGATACGATCAGCCTAGTAAACAATGCCGTAGTCTGGAATTCCAAGCACATTGCTTTGGGTCGCACGACATTAATGAGTGTGACAAACAAATAGGGCCGGCTAGAGAAAATTTTTCATCACAAGCGACTTTCTGTTTCGCGCTCTTTGCTCCTTCCTTTCCTTTCCAGCACTTCCACCCGTGCCAGTTTTCGCTACTTATTCTAATGCGCACAGTATACAAATCCTGCACTTGGGCGGCCCTGGCACCTCGCTCAAATCGGCGCCCGAAGCGGCCGCTACTAATTTTGATACGTACTGTACAGAAATCTGACAGTTTTGTCGTTTCTGGCGCCTCTCTCCGTGTAGTGCCCCAAGTGGCGGCTTGTGTCACTTGCACCTTTAAACCGACCCTGCAAACAAACTCCTCCAATCTGTGGCCACTGCCCAGGAGAGCTTCCGTCTATTTCTATGTAGTGCCCGTAGTTCGTCCGACACAGGAAAATTGGACAGTGCATGGCATTAGAAGACATAAAATAGCCACAAAATAGCATCATAAGTAAATTTCGTGATCTTCGCAGGTGTAGTCACAGGACACTTGACACATTCCCATGCATTTGTACACTCCCACACAATTACAGCTAGTCACCTGATACCTCCGGGCAACACGGATGTAGGAAAGGAGAGGAACAACTCTTGCAAAAGCCAGTCACTTCCTATGTGTTTTCCCAATGCTGGCTACGTGTACCAGTGCACAACGTCAAAATTTTAAGAACCCAAGAGGCAATAATGAAACAAATAAGACTCAGGCTGACACAATAGGAGAGCAAGAGATAACTGCGCGGGGAAGTACATTCACACCATGCAATACGTACAAAAGCTCATGAATGCCTTATAAACTTACACAATTCAGATAGAAACCACCACAAGCATCAGGAGTACCACTTGATAAGAACAGCCTAATAGAGGCAGTTAATATTATAGTCATGAATTTACTAAGTTAGATAACTGGTAGCCGCTATACAGGATCTATCATCAGTAACGTGAAATAATTCATCGCAGAACCGCTACTGAGTCTGAGTATCAACAATGGTGGTATATGTTATGACTATAACGCACTTGAGTCCTCGTTCCACTAAAAATAACAAACACACCCTCATACAGTAATCACGCTCGTTCTAGATATGCATGTGCAAAATCTGAAACTTAGTTGCTGCCAAATGAACAAGTTCTGTTTCCTGGGTTTAATGTCGTTCGGGCCGACAGAGACGATGGGTATGGGGGGGGGGGGGGGGGCAGGTGCAGTTCTCTTAAGAACAGGAATTCCGTACAAAATTCAAAGAGACGATAGAGAAGGGTTACCACTTCCAGCTGTAACAGCTACATCGTATACGATTGGGAATGTAATAAACACAAAGTCGCTTTACAGATCACAAAGGAGACCGTAACGATACGACAAAAAAATGTTCAAATGTGTGTGAAATCTTACGAGACTTAACTGCTAAGGTCATCAGTCCCTAAGCTTACACACTACTTAACCTAAATTACACTAAGGACAAACACACACACCCATGCCCGAGGGAGGACTCGAACCTCTGCCGGGACCAGCCGCTCAGTCCATGTGAAACGTCCCCTTTGAACAATTATACATGACTGTCCTTAAACTGACACACAATATTTTTAGCGCAACGCAATCTGACTTTCAAAAATCCCTACAAAAGAATGGCCCTGACTAACATTAACCTATACCTTTCACAAATCACTTACCTCACCAAAAATCTTCGTTACTCGAACTACTGCAATACAGCGAGCGCCACTAATGCCAGCTAAAAAAAAGATTCAAACCACTGAAGGCACTAACTACTGATAGGCATAGTTAGCAAATGAAAGATTTTGATAGAGAACAAACAATGTATTTACCTTAATAGTGTTGAGAAATCATAATATACATAGCAGTTCATGACATCCAGTCTTAAAAATTTCAAAACTCCGCCATTTCTCTCCCCACATCCACCACTGCTTGCGGCTCACCTCCAACTGCGCAACGCTACACGCTGTTCACATCCAGCTGCCCAACACTACAATGACAGACAACAATGCAAACTAGCCACAGACTGCACATAGCACAGCCAGTGATTTTCATACAGAGCGCTACGTAACGTTGCCAATAAGAAAACATAAACAGTCTACTTACATAGCCCCCATGCTCCCCACAAAAAATTTAACAAATTGTTTTGGGCAGTGGTCAATAATGATTTGATAAAATTTTTCATAATTACAATAACAAAGATATCAAATGCACACACTTATCGATACAATGTTGGTCAAAAGCTAAAATTTTCTCACAGTCCATATAGATAGTCCTGATCATTCATCATAATAGTAATTACAGTTTTTTCACAAAGTCTCATTAGTAAAAGAAATTGCGCACAGAAGTAGTGGATTTCCATGCAGTCTTGAAGAAGTAGTGTTGTCCTTCCAACGGAAAGACAGTGCTGACTCTTAACATGCAGACAGGTAATGAGCCACAACAGAGCAAACCCACAGCAGAGTCATTCGACGTTTTGAAGAATATTGGTAGGTAGGTCATCACAGAGCAGACCCACTATAGTCTTGGTAGAGAGTATGGTATTGGTGGGCCACCAAAGGTGCAGAACCACTGCAGTCCTTGTAGAAATAATGGTATTGATGGATCATCAAAGGTGTAGACCCACTGTAGTCCTTGTAGAGATGGCCAGCAGCCATCTGTTGTGACTGTGCAGGTGCACAATCACCATTGAAGAGTCTTGCTGATAGTATAGCAAGTCCATAACCACCACTTGTGCACTCACAAAGTTTTCGGAATTGTCCTTAGAACCAGCAATGCTGTTATCCAGTCCCTTGCTGAATTATTAACACACGTGCAAACACTAACCGTCCCTACTTCTCACATATTGTCCATATACTATGACCAACAGAAACGTGTGCAGTGAAATGGAACTTACAAGTTAATAATATGACGAACTGGTGGCAATTACAATTTTATAACATATGAATACACTTACAAAGGTACAAAATACATCATTAAAGAACATAACAATACAGATAACATTTGTAGTACAGGCTTTACAAAAGAATCGAAATAACATATGCATCAGTGTTACAGGAATTATGACATGAGTACATACATAAAAGATGAGAATAACTTTCGAAACATCAACTTCACACATGAGCATTAAAACAGAACAGAATAAATAATGTCTAAACATCTTTACAAAGAAAATAACATATTATCAAAAAAATTCTACAACATAACTCTTATTAGCTAAACACATTAAGACAGGAAAAACACAAATTCACATAGTGTAATAACACAAAATTACAGGACAGGGTTTTTTTCAGTGTGACATTTGGTACTGCAGTCCACCCCAAAACTTCATTCCATATATCTTTCCTCTTATTTCAACATTTGTTACCACCAAAAAAATTCTATCCAAGCATGCTTCCTGTATTTATATGTTCACACATTTCTTACCTCATTATTTATTTTCCATTATCTTACCTCATCATTTATTTCCAAGAAAATCCTACCTAAACCTGTTGTCCTTAAACCCTACTTTTTTGGTTCATATCCTCCTTCAAAATTCTTTTTTGGCCAAACCATTTTCTTATAGCTTCTCAATGCATTTCTTCCAAGTCATCACAACTTGTTCTCTTATATGACCTACCCCATCTTAAGCTAACTTAAATTTAGTGACCTCAGATGCTAAACTAAGGGACGAGGCAATGCAGCAGCACAAAACAAATAACACAAACAGCAATGACAAAAAATTCAAATTGGCAAAGCAAGCAGTACTAAAATAAATTAGCAGAGCAATTGCAATATTTCAACTAATATAAGGCAATGTGCAGCAAACAATAAAAATAAATCAGTAGTAAAACTGGCTAAACAGAGTAATACAAAGTCAAACTCAGTAACACTATGCCTGGCAAACAGCAGCAGCAAATGAAATAACTTATACCTAAACATGACAAAGCTCAAGCAGAAAAAATATTACAGTAAAAATTGCCATGTTTAATACCTATGTCACATCTTAACACTAGGGTGATGCATCACAAAAACTTACTCTGCAAAAAAGTTACCAAGTCATTAAAAAATTAATTATGCAATTCCTGTGAAGGGAAATGTCTATTTGTGCTCTATTTTCTACGAAAGTACATCATAAACGTATTCTTTACTGGGTCTGTGGACAGAAAATAGTGATATTAGCACATCTATTAAATTTTATAATAACCAATGCTGCAGTGCATCTAGAAACTAGATATTAAAGAAAATGAGCAAATATGTACAAAGGAAGGCATGAAACATCATTCATTATCCATATGGCATTTCATAAGGTAGTAAAAAAATCTCTCAATTAGAAAGACAGTAGTCATAATCAGGTGTATAGACACAAAAATATTTCTCGTCATCTCATTAGGCATTTCAGTAAATATCATAAACTGAGAGCTCCAGAGTGTTATCATATGTTTTCAAGTTTGAACGTGTCATATTTGTGATGCTCTCTACAAAGAAATGTCAATAGCGAGAATGAGGGACTCCTTTTTTTTTCTCCACCTGTGCCTCTGAAAGGCACACACTAATGGCTTTTTTTCCAGGCGACTGTCTCGCAGCTGGGTGCTTACAGTGACCTACCTTCCTTACCGAAATATTTGCGACATCAGTTTGCACTACAGTGACAGTCTCATATAAAAAATTTCACAGGTCGAGAATTTGCGTTGCAAATGTGTAGAAACAAAATCCTATAAATATAACAGTGTCCAAAAAAATTTCGACAGTATTGTAATACATTCATGCATGTACACACATTTCATAATTCTTAAAGTACGATTCTTGGTTTCCAACATCCTTTTCCACAAATCAGAGTCCCTAACCACTACTCATTATTCATTACCTTATCATACATATACATATTCGTCGACACTTCTTCAATATTTCATCATAAGAAATACGTAGCATAATCAAATTCCTCATATATGGTAGCATCATCTTATTGATCCAAACACATCTCAACAGCGTAATACACGTCGTCGTCGTAATAATATCATAACATCTCAGTCAATTCTCAAAATCGTCGTAGCTTCCTCCAATAATCTCAAAACCTAAAAAAAATTCTCTGCTCATTTCAATAGTGTCATCTACCTCAAACGTACTTTAAAAATCATGATCCCATACCAAATACATCATTCAAAGCTCTCATAGTATCACAATGGTTCCGAAAAATATGAAGAGTTCGCACAGTACAGACAAAATACAATTTCATAGGTGTGAAGTTATCCAACTGTGTAATTACGCAAACATCTGTCACTGATGTAGTAAAAAAATGTTTGTCTCTCTCAGTTAAATGATCAGATAGCTGCGTAATTTATGTGTTAGAGAAATATGGTACCGAAGTGTAAAGTTGTATAAGCAAATACCATATTAGCTAGGGCTCCTTGTGCTTGCCAAACACATGGTACACAAAGTAAGCGTGTACCCCCCTGAGGATTAATGTAATTATACCCTCAGGTGTAACAGATTACAGCAATGGAATGAAACGTATCACGGAAAACCTTTGTATCATTGTACTTCAAATATCTTTAAAAATAAATGATTTAAGTACAAAATTAATCACTCAAATACGTGTCCTGTAGCGCTAAATGTGCGCTTGCTGTAAGATAATTTCTGTGGAAGTGTCGTAGTTATTGTCCTCCGAAAGCTAAGTTCTGCAGAAGCCAATGTACTTACCTAATGATAAACAAAAGTGAAATGCTTTGCGTATAGATATCTTCGTTATTACACTTACTGCCGTGATGAAGAAAGTGCTGTGCTGTAACGTATTGATGTGCTACGGAAAAGGCAGTCTCATTGAAAAGGCAGTCCCATTGTAGCTGTACTACAAAAGTTACTACTAAAACATGTTTTATTTTCCAGAATAATACAGAAAAACTGTGCAGATATAAAACAGAAACACTGCAAAACCAACATTGTAAGTTGTCACTCATTAGTAGCGTCGTGATAAAATCGTGTAGCTGTCACATAAACTAACCACTGTGTCATCTGGTATCTCACTGAAAGTACTTTAAATCCAGAATGTATTTTCAAGTAAACCAAAATGTTGCGTTAAAATCTCATTAGCAGTACCAGTATATGTTCTAAGTATGTAAGCCTTATAGTCGTTACGTAATTGTGCAACTAACAAGCACGAATGTACACACCCAATAACACTGTGACGTCTGTTCACTATAACAATGCATTCGTAAATACTGTCTAAATATGTTCCCTAGGTTCTAGACTGGATAGTCAACTTCAAAACATTGTTGCATGTTAACAGTTTCTCAGTGTGACAAATTGTACTAGTAGTGTGAAGTGAAAAATCTTATGGCAAACGCTAAGTTAAGAAGCAGATTATCTCTCAAGAAACGGCTTTACATGTGAAATGTGGTGCAATCCTTTACCCTTTCTAGTGCGCATAGTTTCAACTTCAAAGCAATTATGTTCTATACGTCGGTAAGGAATCCTGGAATTTTTCTCAAGGTTAGCGTATATGTAATTTTTCCCTGAGCCAGCCGGCGCACTGGCTGCCTGTGGTGCGAGTCATTGTCTGTCTCTTTGTTGGCGTGCGTCGTTATTGGGATTAGGAGACCTAACTTCTACAAATTCCCCTTGTCGAGAGTGCCCTGCTCTGTTTGAATCCAGCCAGTTCTGGTAGAATTCAGGTCTGTCGTTTTGTCGGTAGTTTACATTGTTTCTTGTTTGTCGGTCATGTGGTGGAGAATTTCTCCCGGAATTGTAACTGCACGCTGAACTGTTGCGTCTGAAGTTATTCTGTCTCCCTTGATAATAATTGTTTTGGTTTCCATATTGCCTGTTTCTATGGTTGTCTCTGTCATATTCGTAATTACGGACGTGTGATCTTTCTCTGTAACTATTACTCTGCCAGTGGTTGTCATATGGGTGGTGTCTGTTTTGTTCACGATTTGCGTTGTAAGAATAGCCTTGTCATGTCCAGTTCTTATTTCTTACATGGCGGAATTGTGACGGATGTGATCTGTAGTTGTTGTGTTCCTGTTTTCGCATTCCGCGATTGTCAGTGTCAATTTCTAATTCTTGTAAGAGTCCCTGAAAAGCTTCAGTGTCGTCTTTGCAACGTCCTGCCAAAATAATATGTCGTAAATGTTCAGGTAATTTGATTAAGCAAATGCGGATGAGTTATGAGGGGCTGTATGGTTTTGACAGGTACTGATTCTTGTGCAACATGTCTTCAAAATATTTCACAAGACTGGAAAATTCATATTGTTCGAAATGTTTCATCATTATGATGCTATGTTTTACTTGGTCTTGTGTAGCTTGAGACCAATATGCTGAGAGGAAGGGATGGTAAAATTCTCCTTCACTGTGACAATCGTGAATGACCGATCGCATTCTTACAGCTGGTTCATTCTCTAAATAGCCACAGATAAATTCTAATCTGTGCTCTAACGACCAGTTGGGAGGAAAACAATGAGAGAATTGATAGAGCCACGCTTGTGGATGAAAGGCGTTGCCAGAATTTTTAAATGTTTTGAATTTACGTGTAGTAATGAACAGCTTATAGTCAAAATCATCGTGTCGGCGAGTAGCATATCGGTCATTGTTACGTCGTGTCGGCGGTTCCATCACAAAATTCTGTGCACCTTGCCAATGTCTTTCATAATTTCCGAAATGCCCTCTGTTATTATTTTGGGGCTTTTCCGTATTTCTATGTCCCTCTTCCTGTATTGGGGTGTGAGTGTCCTCTGAAATACGTAATTCTTGTATTACCTGTGTCAGCTGATCTTGTACTTCCCGGATTTCTCTTTGGTGTTGCGTATTAATTTAATTCTGATTTTGTTTGAATTTCCTAATTTGTTCGCGCTCTTCTGTGTCATTAAAGACTACTGGTTTTGTGTCATTCAGATTATCATCTACCTTCGTAGATAAATTATTTAGCTGATCCGAAAGTTCAACTACTTTCTCTGATAATGAACTAATTTCCTCCATGTGTCTTTCTGAACCAATTTTCAGAGTATCTACTGTGTCCTTTAAGTTTTCCTGAGTTTTTGCAAGTTGCAAAACCGAATCGGTAGATGCAACTGAGTCAATTTTAGCTTGCAAGGTCTCATGATTTTCATGAACAATAGTTTGCAGTTCTTTTATGGCTGCTTCGTGATTCTGTAATTCATTTTCATGCCGCAAAAAAATAGGTTGAAAATGCTCACAAATTTGTGTTTCTATGTCGTTACAGACTTTTTGACATTTCGATTCAATGTTATGTAACTCAGTAGTTAAATCTTCATGTGTTTGTTCTAGCATGGTGTCTAACTTCCGAAGATTTTGTTCCATTGTGTCGAACTTTTGAAGCTTTTGCTGTGTTTGTCCCATTTGTTGTATTAATTGTAATAACAATGCACTGGTGTCTGAAACATGTTCCTCAGCGCTTTTCGGAAGTGAATTTGCACCGGCAACATTCACATTTTGACAAGCAGAAAATGTGTCTCGGCATATTTGAGAAAACAGTGAGGACGCAAAACCTGAATCTACAGTATTTGCGACATTGTGTCCTGTCATTTCGGATTCCTGAGGCTAGCTATTGCCGACCGATCGATCGATAATGCTTCCCAGTTCACTAATTGTTTCACTGTCTACGCCATTATTTGCCGCCTGCTCCATTTCCCTATGCACAGTTACCAAATCACTAGTTTGAACATTAGTTAATACATTACACGGTGGCGCTAACACACTGCTTTCGTCTTCACTGTCATTTCTCAGTTTACTTTGGAGCCTAGTATTACGTTTTTCACACGCCATTATTGTCACAATATTTCACACGACAACACAGAAAAGCACAATTTGAAGAGCAAAATAAGAAAACACATTAACATAGCACTGAAAATAATATCTAGTTAATTTCAAGCACAGCTGCGAAGTACTTGGTGCAAATCTACATGCATGCCACAACAACAATGAAAGACTGCAACTACAAAGGAGATTCTCTCTACAATTATGCTCTAACAATAAACAATAGCTACACTAATTACACAAACTACAAGAAAAAAATCAGAAGATTTCAATGAGGTATCCTGGCAGGGTCGCCATATGAAACGTTCCCTTTGAACAATTATACATGACTGTCCTTAAACTGACACACAATATTTTTAGCGCAACGCAATCTGACTTTCAAAAATCCCTACAAAAGAATGGCCCTGACTAACATTAACCTATACCTTTCAGAAATCACTTACCTCAACAAAAATCTTCGTTACTCCAACTACTGCAATACAGCGAGCGCTACTACTGCCAGCTAAATAGAAGATTCAAACTACTGAAGGCACTAACTACTGATAGGCATAGTTAGCAAATGAAAGATTTTGATAGAGAACAAACAATGTACTTACCTTAATAGTGTTGAAAAATCATAATATACATAGCAGTTCATGACATCCACTCTTACAAATTTCAGAACTCCGCCATTTCCCTCCCCACATCCACCACTGCTGGCGGCTCACCTCCAACTGCACAACGCTACACGCTGTTCACATCCAGTAACGTTGCCAATAAGAAAACATAAACACCCTACTTACACATGACTGCAGCGCCTTAGACGATACGACAGCTATGGTGGTTAATTCAGTAGCGCATCTGGAGAGAATTATCAACTACCTTGAAGAAATTGATCTATTGACGAAAATCTCGTTCTTGTGGAACAGAACTACTTCTTTGTTCACACGAAGCAAGGAGTGCTATAGACATGGACCACAAACTGATTCCATATTTATAAATTTCCAGGTTTATGATACCATTCCTCACAAGCGACTTCTAATCAAATTACTTTCCTACGGACATTGTCTCAGTTGTGCGACTGGATTAATGATTTCCTGTCATAAAGGTTACAATTCTTATTGACGAAAATTCATCTAGAAAGAGAGACGTGATATCTACCGTACCCAAACGAAGTGTTATATGCTCTCCGCTGTTCATAAATTATATAAACGATTTACGAGACAATCTGAGCTGCCCTCTTAGACTGTCTGCAGATGAAGCTGTCATTTACCGTCTCATAACGTCATCAGAAGATCAAAACCGATTTCAAAATGTTTTACACCTCCGTACTGTGCGAAAAGTGGAAGCTGACTTTAAATAATGAAAAATGCGAAGTCATCCAAATGAAAACTAAAAGGAATTAACTAAATTTCGGTTACACGACAAATCACACAAATCAAAAGGCTGTTCATTCAGTTATATACATAGGGAAACAATTGTGAATTACTTAAATAGGAACCGTAAACAGATAATGTTGTGGGGGAAAGCTAACCAAAGACTGCGATGTATTGGCAGAACAGTTAGAAGATGCAACAGATCTAACTGTGGTTGTCCATCGTCTTCTCGGGTACTGGTGCGTGGTGTGAGGACCGCGTCAGATGTGGTTGACGGAAGATATCGAAAAAGTTCAGAGATGGGCTGCTCATTTTGTATTATCGCGAAACAGAGGAGAACGTGTCACCGATATTATACGCGAGTTGGGGTGGCAATAATGAAAACAAAGGTGTTTCACGTTACGGGGAGATTAGAATCGTAAAACTACCGCAGGCTACCGTAGACTATCATAAGTAAGCATAGACTATGGTAGTTTCCCCAACAGGCTTTGGCAGTTAAGATCCTACCTGCGTTACCCGTAGTTAGGTGCGTTACACACATGTGTGGCGTTACCTCACTCCGGTCGCTTTGTTTACGTATGCGATCAGTGTCTTATCAGATTCCCCTAGGAATCGGAACCGTTGAAACGTCATAAGCTTAGTGAGAATATACGGGGTGTCCCCCCCCCCCCCCCCCCCCCCCCAAAAAAAAAAAAAACACCGACAGACTTTAGGGACAGGTACCGTACACCAAATCAAGAAAAAATGTCTAGTAAACAAAGCCTCTAAAGTCCATTCCTTAACAGCTATGAACACTTGTTCAGCAGAAGAGATGTGTTTCACATTTGCGCAGATGAACAAGTGCTCACATATACGTTTTAGACCCGATGTTCAATAGGGCAAACGGCCTTGCCACAGTGTTAACACCGGTTCCCGTCAGATCACAGAAGTTAAGCGCTACCGACCTGGGCTAGCACTTGGAAGAGTGACCATCCGGCCTGCCGAGCGTTGTTGGAGAGCGGGGTGCACTCAGCCCTTGTGAGGCAAATTGAGGAGCTACGGTCTCGTAAACTGACATACGGCCAGGAGAGTGGTGTGCTGACCACATGCCCCTTCATATCCGCATCCAGTAACGCCTGTGGGCTGAGGATGACACGCCGGCCGGTCGGTACCGTTGGGCCTTCAAATGGTTCAAATGGCTCTGAGCACTATGGGACTTAACATCTGTGGTCATCAGTCCCCTAGAACTTAGAACTACTTAAACCTAAGGACATCACACACATCCATGCCCGAGGCAGGATTCGAACCTGCGACCGTAGCAGTCCCGGGGTTCCGGACTGAGCGCCTAGAACCGATACACCACCGCGGCCGGCGTTGGGCCTTCATGGCCTGTTAGGGCGGAGTTTAGTTTGTATATTTACTAGACTTTTTTGACTTATTTCTGTATAACGAACCTTCCCCTAAGGTTTGTCGGTGTTTTTTAGGCATACCCTGTATAAAGGGCGGCATGACCTACGGAAAATTAGTCTGCGACCAGCGCTCTTCAGAATGCCTCATCGGTCGGAAGTGCTGGCACTGTAAAACACAAAAACAATCGAAAACAAGTCTGATGCCACGAGTAATTACTGCGGAACCATGTATCACAATGCGGTGGTTACTCGTCTACGAGATTATCTTCAGCATTGTAGGTTCTGCCCACAATCCATCAAACGTGCCAAAGGTGTGGCTCAGGAAATTTACAAAGATAAAGAATAAAGTTCGCGGGCCACTCTTGAAACAACTAATGAAACGTCGATGTCTACTATGTCTGCGACCTCACCCGAGGAGCAATATGGTCTCTCTCGAACGCCACATCATCGGTCTCACCGAACGAGGTGGCGTAGTGGTTAGCTAATTATATTCTCATTCGAGAGAACGACGGTTCAAACCCGCGTCCGGCCGTCCAAATTTAGGTTTTCCGTGATTTCCCTAAATTGCTCCAGACGAATGTGGGAATGGCTGCTTTGAAATGACAGGACCGATTTTCTTCCCCTTCCTTGACACAATACAAGCTTATGCTCCGTCTCTAATGACCTGAGGTCGACGGGACGTTAAACCCAATCTTCCTTCCTTCGTTCTTTGGTTTCATCTGCTGTCCTAAAACAATTTCTGACAAAGTAGACGACATCGTCGTTACAGCTGTTTAAGACTTTGATTGTGATGAAGAACGTTCTTTTAGTACAAAATATCAACAAGTAATTACATAGATTGCCGGCCGGTGTGGCCGTGCGGTTAAAGGCGCTTCAGTCTGGAACCGCGTGACCGCTACGGTCGCAGGTTCGAATCCTGCCTCGGGCATGGATGTGTGTGACGTCCTTAGGTTAGTTAGGTTTAATTAGTTCTAAGTTCTAGGCGACTGATGACCTCAGAAGTTAAGTCGCATAGTGCTCAGAGCCAGCCAATTACATAGATTTGTATGTTTGTGTATGTAAACAGTACTTGCATCAAAAGTAATTGCTTTGGTTTCATAAAAGGGCAGAATTTACGCAATCAACTTATTTTTATTACCTATAAAACGCAATTTATATTCTGTAAGGATATAAAATGCACAATGGACTAACACGGAACCATGTACGGTTCTAATTATGTACAAAAAGAGGAAAACAAAGAGAAGTCATCGGCTCTCAGTTTCTCTCTAACATATTCATTTATGTTTCTTTCCCTTCCAAAGCTATTAATACTACATATAACCCTACCATTTATAAAGTAATTTATGTACTGTACCAAAACTACCGAACCCTAGTTTTGGCTGATTGTAACTCTACAGTTTCACGAAATTTCGGTCACCAATTTACTCCTCCGAATGCGAAAATATTTTGTTAACGTCCGCCTATATAAGAGAAATCAGAGTTCGCGTGGCAAGATTTGAACGTTTGCGTTACCCTCGCGTGTGAAACGGTAGCGCCTAGAACCCCTCGGCCACCCCGGCCGGCGAAGGTGTTCCGATGAATATTCTGCCAGGCCATTAATTGTGAATTGCAAGGTAGTCATGTAGGCGTATGTAATATTAGGCGATTTTAATACTCATCACCCTGCTTGGGGTGCAGACAGAAAAGCAGCTTCAGCACAATGATAGCAGAGACTGTCAAAGACCATGATTCAATCGTTTTAATGAAGGTAGCTGCATCACACCAACGATCAAACGCATTAAATGTAAGTTTGGTGTCACCTAGTTTAACTTCAGACGTCACATGGGAGGTAGTAGCAGCATACTTTGTATCTGATCATCTACCCACTGTTCTCAGACGTGTCGCAGGAGCGATACATAGTATCATACGGCCAGACTACAAGTGAAACGTTCGGAAAGCAGAATGGAACAAGTACGCAACTATAATTTCAGGAAAAGATACGTGAGTTATCAGAATGCGGAGAAACAAGAACAGACTACGCAAATCGTATTACTTGTATTGAAAAAGTCACAACGGTATCTATTCCACGAAATAAACTCCTAAAACTTCGAAAACGAAAACATTATCAGTGTGGTGGCATAAAGAATGCAATAACGCATTGCTGGAACGAAGGAAAGCAAAGAATTTAGCACATACGCAGAGCCTGGAACAACAACAGTAGAAAAGTGCTTCCGACAAAGCTAGTGGATGACTAACTGAAACGTTGGCAGCAGACTCTGCTAAACAATTCATTGGTGAGGAAGTCGAAAAAGGAGACAATTTCCTTAACGAATGATTTACTTTTTCAGAACTCATCAGGACCCTGTTATTTGAGAGGAACTGAGTCCCACGGACTTACAATATACAATACCCCATCCTACCT
This sequence comes from Schistocerca piceifrons, assembly GCF_021461385.2. NCBI lineage: Eukaryota > Metazoa > Arthropoda > Insecta > Orthoptera > Acrididae > Schistocerca > Schistocerca piceifrons. The sequence goes on along the minus strand of NC_060149.1, from coordinate 414,835,251 downwards.
TCATTAATTCAGAAAGCGAAGACCCATATCTGCAGTATTTTTAAAAATCTCTGGAACAAAATAGTTGATATTCCCAAATGGAAGGCATCACGAAAAGTGCCGATAGGAAAACGCGGTAAACCACCTTATGAAGCAAATTCGCACATGCCATAGCTCCTGAGCTGTATGCAGAAATCTTGGAAAAGATGTTGAAATATAGATTTGAGTGGTAGTATGAGCACCACAGCTTGCTTTTTTTCTGAGAGAACGTGCAGAAAAGAAACACTAATAAAATTAGAGACCGATATCCACCTAGATATGTCATTGCTGTTTTTACTGACATAAGCAAGGCGTATGACAACATCGTTTTATCGATTCTGGCTGCCAAAATGGTGGTTCAAATGGCTATGAGCATTATGGGACTTAACATCTATGGTCATCAGTCCCCTAGAACTTAGAACTGCTTAAACCTAACTAACCTAAGAACATCACACAACACCCAGTCATCACGAGGCAGAGAAAATCCCTGACCCCGCCGGGAATCGAACCCGGGAACCCGGACGCGGGACAAAATGTGGAGGCAGAACATTCCCGATAGCTTTGTGGGCAAACTTACCCACATATTTTCCCATCGATCATTACTAGTAAGAAGTGGAAATAACTATGGGCGACCGAGGATGATAAGTTTAGGGCTACCACAGGCATCAGTTTTATCTCCACTGCTTTTCAATGTATTCGTGGTGGACATACAGGCTTTGTTGCCACAAAATACAAGAGTTTTAGTGTAGACAGATGATGTGTATATTTGTTTAGTAAATGATACCTTTCTTCGTGGCCTGGAGGCGATGGATCAAGCTATTTCTAGACTACACATATACATGGCGAAGAATGATCTCCATATCCCATACAGCAAGTCTTCGGTTCTATTCTTCACCAGACCAAGGAGTCACTGACGCTTGGGCAGTACGAGCTACTAGTCAAAACAGTAGTCAAACGTTTTGGGCTTCATATCGTCCATATACTTCGGTGGAAGACACATATTACAGAAACTGTTGTAAACTGGGGGAAATCCATTAATGTATTGCACGCTACCTTGCGTGAGAGTTGTGGAGACAATGCAGACATTGTGTTAATAGTGTATCGTGCTTTAGTGCGTCCATACATGGCTTTCGCTTGTCTTTGTTTTGGGTCAGCTCCTAATACATGTCTAAGATGACTAGACGAAGCCGGCAGCGGTGGTCTCGCGGTTCTAGGCGCTCAGTCCGGAACCGCGCGACTGTTACGGTCGCAGGTTCGAATCCTGCCTCGGGAATGGATGTGTGTGATGTCCTTAGGTTAGTTAGGTTTAAGTAGTTCCAAGTTCTATGGGACTGATGACCACAGATGTTAAGTCCCATAGTGCTCAGAGCCATTTGAACCATTTGAACTAGACGAAGGTCAGTATTAAGCACCTAGCGTATGGATGGGGCCAATGCAGTCTACCCTTACTAATGCTTTCTTAATCGAAGCAATGAGCCTCTGCTACTGCTACATGGCGAATACCTGACTGAAATGAAATGAAATGATCGTATGGCATTGATGGCCGGGAGTCCCCACCTGGGGAAGTTTGGCCGTCGAGTTGAAAGTCTTTTCAGTGGTCACCACACTGGGCTCCTTGGGTGTCAATGATGATGATATTAAGATGAGAACAGCACAACCCTCAGCTCCCGAGCGGAGAAAACTCTCCAACTCGGCTGGTAATCGAACCTGGGTCCGTTGCGTGAAAGTCAGACGCGCTGACGACTCATCTAAGTAGGCATACAGTACCTAATTAGATACTCTTTACTCAGACGGTCGCATTTCGCATGAGACCCTATGTTACAAGACATCTATACCATAATGGGGATGTGCTGCAGGTACAGACACTGTCTTAGTAAAAGGTTTCCTCCTATTGTTGCTGCACACTTGGATATTAGTAAATTTCTCAAAAGAAGAGTGTCTGCGCAAAGATTACTGCGCATTGAAGCAGAGTATCGTGCCAGTGTACTGGAAGCACAAGATACACTATGTGATCAAAAGTATCCGGACACCTGACTTAAAATGACTTACAAGTTCGTGGTGCCCTCCGTAGGTAATGCTGGAATTCAATACGGTGTTGGCCCACCCTTAGCCTTGATGACAGCTTCCACTCTTGCAGGCATACTTTCAATCAGGTGCTGGAAGGTTTCTTGGGGAATGGCAGCCCATCCTTCACGGTGTGCTGCACTGAGGAGAGGTATCGACGTCGCTCTCTGAGTCCTGGCATGAAGACGTCGTTCCAAAACATCCCAAAGGTGTTCAGTTCAGGACTCCGTGCAGGTCAGTCCATTATACGGATGTTATTGTAGTGTAACCACTCCACCACAGACAGTGCTTTATGAACCGGCTCTGGATCGTGTTAAAAAATTGCTCTTCAACAGTGGGAAGCAAGAAGGTGCTTAAAACATCAATGTGGGCCTGTGCTGTGATACTGCCACGCAAAACAACAAGGGGTGCAAGCCCCCTCCATGAAAAACACGACCACACAATATCACCACCGGCTCCGAATTTTACTGTTAGCACTACACACGCTGCTAGATGACGTTCACCGGGCATTCGCCAAACCCACACCCTGCCATCGGATCGCCACCTTGTGTACCGTGATTCGTCACTCAACACAACGTTTTTCACTGTTCAGTCGTCCAATGTTTACGCTCGTTACACCAAGCGAGGCGTCGTTTAGCATTTACCGGCGTGATGTGAGGCTTATGAGCAGTCGCTCGACCATGAAGTATCCTGATGCAGTTTGGAATTCCTGTGTGATGGTCTGGATAGATGTCTGCTTATTGCACATTACGACCTTCTTCAATTGTCGGCGGTCCTTGTCAGTCAATAGACGAGGTCGGCCTGTACGCTTTTGTGCTGTACGTGTCCCTTCACGTTATCACTTCACTATCACATCTGAAACAATGGATCTAGGGATGTTTAGGAGTGTGGAAATCCCGTGTACAGGTGTATGACACAATTGACATCCAATCACCTGACCACGTTCGAAGTCTGTGAGTTCCGAAGAACACCCCATTCTGCTCTTTCACGATATCTAATGACTACTGAGGTCGCTGATATGAAGTATCTGGCAGTAGGTGGCAGCACAATGCACCTAATATGAAAAACGTATGTTTTGGCGGGTGTCCGGATACGTTTTGCCACATAGTGTAGATGTGGTTGTGCTTACTGGAATAGCAGCTGTCATGTAGGAATTAAACTGAAGCAACCTAAGGAACTAACGATTATGATTTTGGCTATACTACGAACCCTTCAGCAGCAGACGATCCAACCATCCAACAGCATATTACACAATGGTTCTTATATTACTGATCACAACTAGGACTCATGAAGTCACCATGTTCTGGGTCAAAGCAAACTGTGTCATTCCTCACAATGAAACAGTTTACAAGCGAGCCGTCTATAAAGGAGGTGGGGAGATGTACAATTACCAGCTACGCATAATTTAAACGTTATTACACTGAAACGCCAAAGAAACTGGTATAGTCGTGAGTATTCAAATAGAGAGATATGTACACAGCCAGAATACGGCGCTCCGGTCGGCAACGCCTATATGACACAACAAGTGTCTGGCGCAATTGTTAGATCGGTTAGTGCTGCTAGAACGGCAGATTATCAAAATTAATTGTTAGATCGGTTAGTGCTGCTAGAACGGCAGATTATCAAAATTTAATTGAGTTTGAACGTGGTGTTATAGTCAGAGCACGAGCTATGGGACGCAGCATTTCTGAGGTAGCGATGAAGTTGGGATTTTCCCGTACGATCATTTCACGAGTGTACCGCGAGTATCAGGATCCGGTAAAACGCCAAATCTCCTACAATGCTGTGGTTGGTAAAAGATCCTACAAGAACGGGACCAACAACGATCAGCGTGACAGAAGTGCAACCCTTCCGCAAATTGCTGCAGATTTCAGTCCTGTGCCATCAACAAGTGTCAGCGTGCGAACCAATCAACGAAACATCACCGATATGAGCTTTCGGCGCCGATGGACCTCTCGTGTACCCTTGATGACTGCATGACACAAAGCTTTACGCCTGGCCTGGGTCCGTCAACACCGACATTGGACTGTTGGTGACTGGGAACATGTTGTCTAGTCGGACGAGTCTCGTTCCAAATTTTATCGAGTGGATGGACACGTACTGGTACCAAGCAGAAAATCTCATGAATCCATCGACCCTGCATGTCAGCAGGGGACTGTACAAGCTGGTGGAGGCTGTGTAATGGTGTCGGGCGTGTACAGTTGGAGTGAAATGAGACCCCTGATACGCCTAGATACGACTCTGACAGGCGACCGTACGTAAGCATCCTGTCTGGTCACCTGCATCCATTCATGTCCATTGCTCATTCCGATGGATTTGGGCAATTCCAGCAGGACAATGCGACACCCCACACGTCCAGAATTGCTACTGGGTGGCTCCAGGAACACTTTTCTAAGTTTAAACACTTCCGCTGGCCACAAAATTCCCAAGACATGAACATTATTGAGCATATCTTGGACGCCTTGTAACGTGCTGTTCATAATAGATCTCCATCCCATCGTACTCTGACGGATTTATGGAGAGCACTGCACGATTCATGGTGTCAGTTCCCTCCAGCAGTACTTCAGACATTAGTCGGCTCCATGCCGCGTCGTGTTGCGGCACTTCTTCGTGTTCGGGGCGGGGGGGGGGGGGGGGTTCTGCACGATATTACGTAGATGTACCAGTTTCTCTTGCTCTTTAGTGTAAATTAGTAATTACAGAGAAGTGGAACACAGAATGGCAGGAGACCTACAAGTCCAAAGGCAAATATTATCACGGAGCTAGTTCGGTTCTGATTAGTAACGTCTGGGATGGGAAACACCTATGTACCAGAAGACTCATGAACATTGTAATGCGTGTCACATTCAACTACGGTTGTTGCAAGAAGCATCCACATAGTAATGGTCTGGTCAAATACCCATTGTGGGGCTGTGCTGAAGAAAAGGATGTCCCCAACATCTTGTTTGGCTGCACGAACAAATACAACTCCACATGACACCTACTACAAGGTCTCATTACTATCGGTTGCTATTTGGCGACTTGTATCACTGTACTACACTGCTTGAAGGTTTTCAGAATATATGATTCTACTGTGATTTTATCTTTATGTTGCTTTACAGTCTATTAAATGAAGAGTGTACGTTGCCCTTCAATGTGTTTCAACTTATATGTGAGATGGCTGTTTGATTCCTGTTCAGATGGCAAAAAAAAAAGAAATAAAAAAAATAGCAAATGATGGTATTGGTTTGGATATTCCGAAACTTATCATACTGTTGCGAAGCAGAATAATATTACCGTATATATATAGTTAAAAAAAATAGGAGAAAAAAGATTCTACCAGGCAAGCTCAGAACAGGACCATTGTGCCAGTCAAAATGTCAACAAGGCATACCGCCGATGTAAGGCAGAAACACAAACGCTGCAATGCTACATAGCAAGGCACTGTGAAGTAACGCTACGTAAATTCAACGGCAGGGCGACACCACAAAACCAAATGTAGGAAGAAAGACCCGAGCTCGGCAACCCAGAATAATTTTTTTGTGACCACAGTGAGACAATGAGCGCTGAAGGGACTGATAAATGAGGACAAATGAGTGAAACCACCCAGAGTCACCATGTCGTAGGTGCAGGATTCTTCCTTTAAATAGCGAGGCTTTCGGAGCTCAGTGACACATTCCGTCCTGCTGTCATACTGTTCGTGCCGCAAGAACCAGAGTGAATGACAGTCTGTTGAGTTTCAGTGCAACCACGACAAACTGATAGAGATGATGGTCTGCCTGGTACCTGCCTATTGACATCAACACCGAGGTGCAGCCAATCCGATGCAAAACACAGCCATGGTCTGCCGTTGCTGTCCACTGGGTAACCGAGGATGAGAAGACAAGTGTGCAGCCAGCCCTACTGCACAACGGGCAATCGCGGATGATCTGCAGGCTGTCATCTCCGCGCAGACCGGGCGTGGCGCGTTCGCGCAGTCTCCTGGGCGACTAGCGAATATCTGCTGCAGTCTTGATCCATCCTCGAGGGATGACCAGGGCCCAGTCCTCACGAAAACCACCGGCTTGGACCACAGTAGGCAGTCTCCACCTGAGCGTGCACGGGATGTTTTCGAGAGTGCTGTAGTGGAAGCCACACTGTGTCGCGAAACGTCTGGGCAGGCGACTCCTACTTCCCCTGTTGCCACCAGCACAGAACGCGATTGTGGCCCACTGACCGTTGGGGCAATATCACGTCTTGCTGAAGAGGCACCAGAACTTCTTCACGGGTCGTGCGTTAACAGTCGGTCGCCGACCGTTGACCTGAAGACACTTATAACTCTGTAAACTCAACACGGTAAATAAATGTTATTGCAGATACCTCTGTGTCACTGACGCCTCCGGACAAAAGTGGACCACTCACCCACATTCTGTGCCCGGCCTCCTGCTCACAATGCGACCCCAGCTCCCCACGTCACAACACTGCTGCCAGGAAGTGGGTCGCAACAATAGTGTTAGTTTTTACGTGTTTTATTCGTAGTGATTTCTTATAAAGATAATAGTACACTTAATGGGAGAATAATGAAAAGATACACAATGCAGTGCTTACATCTCTACATCTACATCTAAATGATTACCCTGGACTTCACAGTTAAGTGCCAGATAGAGGGTTCGTCGAACCATCTTCAAGCTATTAATATTTGTCTACCGTTCCACACTCGAAAGTAGTGCGGGAGAAACACCCACTTCAATCTTTCTATGCCAGCCCTGATTTTATCATGATGATCATTCCTCACCATGTGGGAGGGCTTCAGCGGAATGTTTCCGCAGTCGAAGGAAAAAATTAGTGACTGAAATTTCACGAACCGATCCTGCCTCAACGAGAAAAAGTCTTTGTTTTAATGATGGCTACACCAAATTCAGTTATCATTTTCATGGCACTATGTCTCCTTTCGATGAGAGAGCGGTTGTATATGATTGCTAAGTATGGAGCTATAGTATTGGCATAATCTGAAAGGAACTTGACTGATACACAGTCTGGAACAGAGGCCTTGCCTTTATTAAGTGATTTAAGCTGCTTCGCTACACCGAGGATATCAGCTCATGTTGGCGGTTATTCTAGATTCGAATTCTGGAATATTTACTTCGTCTTCTTAGGTGAAGAACTTCCGGAAAACCGTGTTTAGTAACTCTGTTTTAGTGGCACTGTCACCAGTGACATCACCATTTGCATCATGCATCGTGTCTCTTGGCGCTGGTATACTTTACATACGACCAGAATCTCCTTAGGTTTTCTGCCAGATTTTGAGTCAGTGTTTTGTTGTGGAAACTATTGCAAGCATCTTGCGCTGAAGTTCGCACTAAATTTCTAGCTTCAGCAAAACGTCGCCATTCTTTGGGATCTTGCGTTCTTTTACATTTGACATGCTTTTTTCGTTGCTCCTGCTAAAGTATACTGACTCGATTTGTAAACCATGGGAAATCGTTACCACCGCTTATTAATTTATTTGGTATGTATTTCTCAATTTCGTTCGCTACTATTTCTTTGAATTGAAACAAAATGTGGTCTATGCTTACATAGTTAAATCGTAAGGAGTGGAGACTACCCCTTAGAAAGGCGTAAACGAATATTTATCTGCTAATTTAAACAGATGTACTTCGCGTTTATTTTTGGCGTATTTCGATGTTACTGTATTCAGTGATCCTTGTGGTCACTAATCTCTGTAACTGTCATGATGCTCCCTACTGGTTCAGGATTATTTGTTGCTTAGAGGTCAAGTATGTTTTCGCAACCATTTAAATTTTGCTTGGGTTCCTGAACTAATTGTACAAAAGAATTTTTTGAGAAGGCATTCATTACAACTTCGGAAGGCGTTTTATGCGTAGCGGCGGCTTTAAACACGTATTTTTGCCAACGATTCGAGGGTAGATTGAAATCACCACCAACTATAATTGTGTGAGTTTGGTACCTAATCGAAATAAGACTCAGGTTTTCTTTGAACTGCTCAGCAACTGTATCATCTTAGTAAGGGGGTCGATAAAACTGAAATTCGAACTAATGGCTACCTTAGCCTTCTAGTAATACGCCATATCGTATCATTTCTATATTAATTAAACCAGGGGTCAGGAAATTATAATGTATTCACGATCTGGGAGTCACTTTGTTAGGAAAACCTTCTGAGGTCCCTAATTGCCGAGGAAAATTCATTTGGTATGATTTAATCGGCAATTAGTAACTCGACTTATACACTACTGGACTGATGACACCATGACTTATACGCTACTGGCCATTAAAATTGCTACACCACGAAGATGACGTGCTACAGACGCGAAATTTAACAGATAGGAAGAAGATGATGTGGTATGCAAATGATTAGCTTTTCAGAGCATTCACACTGACATGAAGAAAATTTCAAACCGATTTCTCATACACAAACAGCAGTTGACCGGCGTTGCCTGGTGAAACGTTGTTGTGAAGCCTCGTGTAAGGAGGAGAAATGCGTATCATCACGTTTCCGATTTTGATAAAGGTCGGATTGTAGCCTATCGAGATTGCGGGTTATCGTATCGCGGCATTGCTGCTTGCGTTGGTCGAGATCCAATGACTGTTAGCAGAATATGGAATCGGTGGGTTCAGGAGGGTAATACGGAACGCCGTGCTGGATCCCAACGGCCTCGTATCACTAGCAGTCGAGATGACAGGCATTTTTATCCGCATGGCTGTAACGGATCGTGCAGACACGTCTCGATCCCTGAGTCAACAGACGGGGACGTTTTTCCTAGACAACAACCATCTGCACGAACAGTTTGACGACGTTTGCAGCAGCATGGACTATCAGCTCGGAGACCACGGCTGCGGTTACCCTCGACGCTGCATCACAGACAGGAGCGCCTGCGATGGTGCAAGCCGGCCGAAGTGGCCGTGCGGTTAAAGGCGCTGCAGTCTGGAACCGCAAGACCGCTACGGTCGCAGGTTCGAATCCTGCCTCGGGCATGGATGTGTGTGATGTCCTTAGGTTAGTTAGGTTTAACTAGTTCTAAGTTCTAGGGGACTAATGACCTCAGCAGTTGAGTCCCATAGTGCTCAGAGCCATTTGAGCGATGGTGTACTTGACGACGGACCTGGGTGCACGAATGGCAAAACGTCATTTTTTCGGATTAATCCAGGTTCCGTTTACAGCATCACGATGGTCTCATCCGTGTCTGGCGTCATCGCGGTGAACGCACATTGGAAGCGTGTATTCGTCATCGCCATACTGGCGTATCACCCGGCGTGATGGGATGGGGTGCCATTGATTACACGTCTCTATCACATCTTGTTCGCATTGACGGCACTTCGAATAGTGGACGTTACATTTCAAATGTGTTACGACCCGTGGCTCTACCCTTCATTCGATCCCTGCGAAACCCTACATTTCAGCAGGATAATGCACGAACGCATGTTGCAGGTCCTGCACGGGCCTTTCTGGGCACAGAAAATGTTCGCCTGCTGCCCTGGCTAGCAAATTCTCCAGATCTCTCACCAATTGAAAACGTCTGGTCAATGGTGGCCGAGCAACTGGCTCGTCACAATACGCCAGTCACTACTCTTGATGAACTGTGGTATCGTGTTGAAGCTACATGGGCAGCTGTACCTGTACACGCCATCCAAGCTCTGTTTCACTCAATGCCCAGGCGTATCAAGGTCGTTATTACGGCCAGAGGTGGTTGTCCTGGGTACTGATTTCTCAGGATCTGTGCACCCAAATTGCGTGAAAGTGTAATCACATGACAGTTGGGTGCGCCTGTTTTACGGCCTTGTGCCGTGTCCTTGCACTGTGACAAATTTAAGTTTTCTCAGTCATCTCCATGTCAGTGGACAAGCGGTTTACTACAGAAGTGTTATTGCACTCCACCGGAAGGCAAAAAACGATGGAGATCCTGTACAGTCTTGCGCAAAACGACATTGAAACATGCTTTGACTAGCGGAAAGTATGAAGGTGACGTGGCTGGGCTGCAGTAGGTCCTACTTTGAAGGTGACATCTACTAATAGAACATATCAGATAAGTAAATACATCTACAACACTAGTCCCATTTACTTTATGAAGGCTTTCGTACACATTTTTCCGGCTAACCGCAAGACCACATCTGTAATAAATTTTTTGTCCATTGCTATTGAGCTGATCGACCAAGCTGAATCTTGACGAAGTACCAGGTCGAAAAACAGTCGTGCATTTATACCATATAAACACATAGTTCCTTAGAACAACGGTCTCGTTTCTTTTTCATTAGGTATCGTGTTTTTTTCACATGCCTATTATTTGTGTATATTGGGCGGAGGACTTATCAAGATGTGACTGAATATCAATGAAATTATCGTCAGATATTTTGTCAAGGATGTATGATGGATCTGAGACTGCAGATAATATTATTGGCCACTCCGTTGATGTCCAAGCTCTAGATGGATGTTACGACTTTCAGTTGGCTTTTAGACGTTAACGCATTTGAAATGAGGAGGGAAGGATGGAGGAAGAAAGATTTGATTTAACGTCCCGTCGATATCGAGGTCATTATAGACGGAGCAGAAGCTCGGATTGTGTCAAGGATGGGGAAGAAAATGTGCCGTGCCTTTTTAATGGAGCCATCCCGGCATTTACCTCATCTGAAATGTGAACCACTTTCTAGGTATTATACTTCTCTGCTGCTTCGTCCTGCTTCCTTCTTTTCCCTAACGTTTAAATCGTCTATTACAACATTTGGCAAGTTTTATTTTATTATTTAGCTTTGTGGCCAGATGCTCTTCTTGACGGCATGCTCGACAAGGCGGCCTGAGCGAGGGAAGTGGTGTACGCCAGCTCTCTGTGAATCAGGTGAATTTTGCTCTGTGCTATCACAATTTAACTATTTGTGTATTGTATTCATTGAATTGGCAGTTGGTGACAATTTCCCTAATTTAACAGGGGAAAGAGCTTAAAAACTACATTCAGATTGAACGGTGTACCGGCCCACAATCGTTAATTTGATGCGGGTCTCGCAAGTTTGCGCGCTGTTCGTTACGGTAAACTAGCAGGTCATTATACTTCTTTGCGAACAATATAGCCAAAAAAGGAAAAACGAAATACTCCCTCACAAGTCAAACTCAAAGTCAAAGATCTATCATAACTGTATCCTGAGATTACGGTAACGTTTGAGGATGCAAATAACCTCTGTTGATTCGGATGTTTAAACGCCTCAGTTTCTGTATTTAACTCAACTCGATGTTTCCTTCACGTACAGGTATTTAAATTATGCTATCCTAGCAACAAAGATAGAAGCTGTGTCCACCAGAATGCAAATCTCAGACACTGTGTCCTGATGCAGGAGATGATCTCACTTAGTTATACATGTGGCACGGAAACCACATTTTTCTGGCAATACATTCGGAAGTCTGAAACAGGAATGTATAAAGAAATGAAGGGAGATTAGAGCGCAAGTTCACCCATACTTAAGGTGGGACGGGACGTTAACTGTCTCCATTTCAATCGCCATAAGTGATTCAGGTAACTGACAGGAATGCTAAATGTGGACGCGTAATGTACCGGTGACAAGTGAGGATGATTTATTTAAATTACAATAGGTTCTTGGATGACGGCTGGTCACCATCGTCAGTTTCATACTTCCACATTCAGTACGGAATTCACTGATCAGCCTAAAAGGCAAGTTACTACATTGTCCACAAAGGAAATAAAAAACTACTGCAAAATGAATCTCCTTTAAAACCTTGAAATTCACATTTGCAGTTCCAAATCACCATGTTTAATTCTGAATGAACATATTGACCTAGCAGACAAGACATTTCTACACATCTTTCATTAATTATTTAGACACAAAAACTGAAACTTACTGTCCTGACAACCATCAATTATAAAATATATTACTAAATTTCTTAGCACACAACATAATTTCATCTTACTTACTTGATTTGTTTGAACATTGTTTAAGCTCAACTTATGAATACTTTACAGTTACTGTCCCATCTGCATACACATTTTTATTTTGCTTCATATAACTTATTATCTAACAAAACTTGTTTCTATTGCAACAACAAAACTGGAACGACGTCTGTTCACAACTAATAATAATAACAGCAAATGTAACGTACAACAAGATCACATACTATTACTTGACAGTGACTATGTTGTAATATGACAGTAACTATTTCTTGAATTATAATTTGGCAGTGTGGTTCTACACTCATGTAATAACTTTAGGAATTTGTAATAGCTTCTGAACTTCAATGTGTGTAACATCTCTGCACATCTTAGCTCTAACTTCTTTGACCATAATTTCTGATTTCGAATGTAAACACGTTGAAAGCTGTGAATTCACGTCTCAGCTGCAGTTAATGACATTTTAAGAGTCATTAACGCGTGAAGATCAAAATATGGTTGTTCAATTGATTACTTTCTTGACAAGCGTGCTGGTAAGACTTTGGTTCAAATAATAGCCTTGGAGACAAATGTGCAATTCCGATTAGGATGCTCCATCTATATTTAACTTCGGTCAACTCATGTCAATTTGTCACTTCTCACTAGTCAACATAATTTGCCTTTTGGTTGAGGAACGAACTGCAGCACTGAGAGTGGAAACATGAAACGGAATGTATAATAACCTGAATGTATGGGCAAGCCCACAACCTGTTGCGATTTAAATAAAATTCCATTATCTGTGGCTGGCAGCGGAAACCATCATTACCCTTTAATCTTAGCAATGCCAAGGCATTTTCCATAACGGGCATTACCAGGAGGGGTTACTTTATTCCCACCCTAAAAAATCCAAAAAAAGCAAAATTCGATAATTGCTGTTGAATTATGTTATCAACATACTTTTGAAACAGGTACTGATGTGTAAGTAGGGCCCAGAACCTGAAAATATCGTTTAGCACACTTGTCAAGACACTACAAATATGTACTTGAAACTGTACTATGACCACCACAAAAATAATTTTGAAATGCAGGTTTTGTTAATTATTGTTGATTTTTACTCACAACATACATCGTAAAGAAGTACTGACGCGCAAGCAAACTCTTGAACGTGAGAGCACTGAATACGACGTTCACTTGGGAAACTTAAATTTTTGGGTTAAGTTTAATAGAAACATTTAGAATATTTATGGAATCTGGTAGAAGAATTCATTAAAGCAATAAATATGTTTCCCAGAATTTTGAAACATAAAAAAATGCCTATATTACAATATTTTCAAATGTTGGGCACAAAGTAAGCCCCCCTTGGCATTGCGAGGGGTAAAGGAACAGTCACTGAGTTCAAGGGCAACCATTACGGAAAAATACGCTGGATCACGAATGTCTGATTTCAAAACGTGCTACACATATCAAGTGCATGTATTGTCTTTGGTGAGCTCAGTGGAATGCTAAATCAAAACCTCTGCGAAAGCCAGTAATGAATCGACGTGATTTCGAGAATCCAAGGAATTCAGGTTAGAGCATGTCATACTGATTTCACACACACACACACACACACACACACACACACACACACAAACACACACACACAAAGACACACATACACACTCGTTCCGAACATCTACATCTACATCATACTCCGCAAGCCACCTAATGGTGTAAGGCGGAGGGTACTTTCGGTACCACTATCTGATTCCTTCAACCCTGTTCCACTTGCGGATAGTGGGTGGGAAGAATGATTGTCGGTAAGCCTCTGTACTGGCTAAGTTCAGCGGTTTGGCGGAACATTCTCACTACTACGTTCAGAAGACTTTATGAAAAATTAGCATGAATCATTCCACGCTGTATTACATGACGCAATGAGTTCATCACACGATTCTTGATTAAAACTAATTGCCGGATTTCGAAAGCAAGGAACATTAGGGCTTAATATCCAGTCAACATCAAGGTCATTAGAGACGGAGCACAAGCTCGCAATATTTTCAAGGACGGGAAAAGGGATCGGTGTGCGTTTTGAAAGGAACCATCCATGTACTTGCCTGGAGCGGTTTATGGAAATCACGAAAAACCTATATGTGGTTGGCTTGACGTGAATTTGAACCACTGACTTCCCGAATTCGAATCCAGTGTGCTAATCATTGCACCACCTCGTCGGTCCGGTTTTCGGTTCTGTCGCCATTATCAGATGAAAAAAAATGAGAAAATAGGAACAGAAACATTTCAACAGACTTACAGAATAAGAAAAACGGCATATTAAATGAGTGAATAAAGACATCAAGTTACTTAAAAATTACACGGGATATCATGTGGAGCGTCGTAAGCACATAGAAGAACAAGAGCAGGAAGTGCAGAGATAAAATAAAATTTTACAGTGAACGGCGCTAGTGACGCTGATAAAATGCCCGTTATAGACAACTGAAAGTGTATGTATACACAGAAAGATGTAAAACAGAGTAACTTCTATAGATTTCTAAATTACAGCATAATCTGTATTTAAAGAAATTAATAGTGTATGTAGTATATGTAAAAATCATAACTTTGTTTCACGAATGATAAGAGAATGTAATATATAAAGCAAGATAACAGTTAAAAATATAAAAACATATTAAAACTCGATTGAAGGCGATATCTATACCATTGGATTAGAAAGGTATTACATGAAAAGCGGTACATCGGATCACAGCCGTCACAGAACGTTTTACATGATGACATGTAATGAAAGATATTATATCGAAAATGAAGACGAAATAAAATGAGATGAAAGCATGATAGATAAACGTAAGATGACTTGAATAAAAACGTAAAAAAGTGAGTAGTAGTATAAGGATGGAATTCAAATTCAACAATTCAGAATTTAAAAGTAGGCCAAGCTATCCAAGTGACGTCAGAAGTTACTACAATGGGGGAGTGCGAAGACGGGGGGGGGGGGGGGGGGGGGGGGCGAGTTGCCCAAGGAGATATGGAAGACTCACTGAAGAGAAGCTCGCATTCGGGAGGGCGTCGGTTCAATCCCGCGTCCGGCCATCCTGATTTAGGTTTTCCTTGATTTCCCTAAATCGCTCCAGGGAAATGCCGGGATGGTTCCTTTAACAGGACACGGCCGACTTCCTTCCTAATTCTTCCCTAATCCTATGAGACCGATGACCTCGCTGTTTGGTCTCTTCCCCCAAACATACACACTGAAGAGAAGAAATGAAAGAAAATACGAATTTGAAGATAATTCTCAGAAATTTATGGTCCCGTTTTGATGGCTAATCACACATCCAACTAACAGTAAATAATCTTTCACGCCGGCCAAGAATACGTAGAATCTACACATAGTATTGAAGCAGTTGTCAGTAACTTCTCAAATGCATTTAGATTTCGAGAGTCTGCTTCTATCCTGCTAACTTACTGCAAAGTACTGCAATTTGGGTGGAATGTTCTCATCACTATGTTGTAAGTTTGTGCTTATCGTGTGAGATTGTCGTGGCTGACGAGATGTTACTGGGGGATTGCGCGGGCGGTATTTCGCGGCTAATGTGGTCGAACGGTTGCGTGGCGCTGCAGCTACGCTGCGGGCGCTTGGCCGGGACGCCCCCACTAATTGGGTGGAACAGGTGGGACAATGGCGGCAGCGCAAACACAAAGGCTGGCCTCTCCTCGCGCACGTTGTTACCTGCCACTTCCCTCTCCGGCCGGCCGACACCCACGCGCCGCCTGCCTTCGCTACTCCAGCTGCGGCGCGCACCCCTAACCAAAGTTTGATGTAGACGTTTTATCGACTCTTCAGTGTCTTAGTCACACAACTCCAGTGTCTTCAGTACATTTATTAGTGATACTATATACTCACAAATTCATAACAGAAACTCTATAGATATTCGTCCTGATTCAGTTTTTATTTGGATTTGTACAATTGGCCTTTGTCCAGTGTTAGGCTGCATCCTAAGCAGAGTATAATCCTCCCAAATTGTCATGGATGATTCTTCTGCCATTCAGGCTATCTTATACAGCGTGGTAGAAACATTCTGAAAAGACTGTAAAGGTGTTGCAGAGTACGTTGTGCTGAGAAATAATTATTAAAAATAATTCAATACTTTGTGCCGTTTCCGATTTGACTAGCACTGAAGTTAGTCAATCTGGTAGTTGCACTCGCAGATTCAAGCAGCTCGTCAGAGGGAGTGTCACCAAACGTGTTCTTCGTTTGTTTTGCTCAAACAGCATAAACGTGGCTTTTGCCAACCTAGCTAAAATTCAACCTTTCCGAGAAAGGCACATTTTAGCTTATAATGAACATCTGAACAAGCTGTAACTCACTGACCCACAGATGTCAGTACACTACTCAACTTCGGCGCGTGCAAATGCTTGAATTTACGTGTGCAGCAACCTGATGGATTAATGTCAATGATGATTGTAGGAGAAGTTCCTTAGCAAATATTTCTCTGCTCAGCCTATCCTGTAACACCTTTACAAGCTTTTCAGACTGTTTCTGACTAACCTGTATACATCTACCATCGTAATCTGCAAACAGCAATAAAAAGCATTTTACGTTGTACCATACATTAACTTCGCCAGTTCGCCGTTTGAGCCTAGGAAGGATGATTTCTTGGTATATAAACTGTTATATGTCTAAGTTTAGCGGTTCTAGGCGCTACAGTCTGGAACCGCGCGATCGCTGCTGTCGCAGGTTCGAAAAAAAAAAAATGGTTCAAATGGCTCTGAGCACTATGGGACTTAACAGCTGTGGTCATCAGTCCCCTAGAACTTAGAACTACTTAAACCTAACTAACCTAAGGACATCACACACATCCACGCCCGAGGCAGGATTCGAATCTGCGACCGTAGCAGTCGCGCGGTTCCGGACTGCGCGCCTAGAACCGCGAGACCACCGCGGCCGGCTCGCAGGTTCGAATCCTGCATCGGGCATGGATGTGTGTGCTGTCCTTAGGTTAGTTAGGTTTAAGTAGTTCTAAGTTCTAGGGGACTGATAACCTCAGAAGCTAAGTCTCATAGTGCTCAGGGCCATTTGAACCATTTTTTTTTTTTTTTTAAGTTTAGCTGCACGTTCTCTACTGCAGCGAGAAGTAGGAACTTGGTCAAGATATTTAGGTTTCGTCTCAAAAATTTACTCTTGAGACTTTCTGAAAACGTTTTCAAGCAATAATTGCCTTCGTTTGTCAGAGGGTCTCTACTTACGATTTAGTAGGATTTACGTTATGCTCTCTCGTCAGTCACACAAGCCTGCGACAACTCGTCTTCATCAACTTTGCATATCGTCGATTTATCCGGTTAGCCCAACCTTACACGAACCTCACACGTTTCGGCAGTAATCCAGTGCAGGCTGTACACCAATTATACGAGTTATAACTTTCCTAAAGCATATCACATTATCCCAATGCTTTAACATCTTGTAAAAACATCTGAGGAAGTTTAACTTGTGGGTCTTATCTCCTACAACAACGTTTGCGAGCCGATCGCCTTTCTTACCGCTTTGAAACGAAATACTTTGATGCTTGCGTACCCTATTTTACGTTCAAAGGGATTCCTCTGTAGAGAGAAGCGTTGGGAGATTGTCTGAAGATTAGGTTGATCTTCGACATAAAGAGACGCTTCTGAAAATATTTGAACACAGCCAGTCATTAAAAAGGATATTTTAGACTATATCCCTAAGCAAGTAACGGTAATAAGCGTTATGAGATGTATTTAAACGCGTTGTAGTTAGTTTTCTTTCTACATTTTCTGCCATCAAGTTTTCAACAGATGAATTTAAGATTATTCGGGCGAGGAAAAACATCTCACTCCGTTATAAATGCTGGAAATCGAACCGGAATACGTACTTCAAGAGAAATTTCTCTTGGGATGTAATGCAGAATTATTTAAACATATTCGGAAAATCTGCTCATTTAGGACGCCAGATACAGAATTTCCACAGTGAAATGTAATGATTTTACGTCATCGCTTGGGGACATATCCATACGGAAATCACTACGTTTCAGGACATTGACAAGAATATAAAACGTCGCACTACGTAGCCCCATAGTGAAATGTTTTTACGTCATTTCTTGGGCTCCAAACGCATGCCAGTGAACCACCTACGTTAAATGGTGATAAAATATGTCCAGCTAGAATCGGTTTTGGAATAATTTAGTGCCGGCCTAGAGACACCGAGGTTAACATTTTTGTATCACATTCGTGCGACGCACTGAAATTTGACAGTGAAATTTGTGGCTAACATGTGTATATGAAGCGTGTTTATCCTTTGAAAAAATCGTCAGATTCTAGATCTGAAGTTTTTCGACGCCAGAGATTTCAGAGTTAAATACTGATTTTCACTACAGCTACTGAAGGAAATTCCTTTAACGTTTTCCACTAACACTATATTTTTAGAACTGTCGAAACGCGCCCATTTGCAGTTAATACAAAATCGCCTGTAATATTTACAAAAAAAAAAGAAAAAAAAGATACATTTTCCTGACTTCCTCAAGTAGTCGGTTGACATACCCCAGTGAAATTATGTGACAGCTTCTCTTTAATCTGCTAATGAAACGACCTGAATCATTCATTATCTTCCAAATAATTAAACGTCACGTTTTGGGATTAAAAAAAAAAATCATTTTCACCGTTAAAAAAAAAAAAAAAATTTGACCCTGTGATGTTGTGAAATGATGAAAAGAGAAGGACAGACAGTTCCGCAATTGTGTTGTTCATGACGTTCCCGACGTAGTTACTGCTTCATTGGTTCACCGGCTTCGCGTCGGATAATGCTGTGGAATACTTAGACGAGACAACTGGTCATCATCCTCAGAAGCGGAGGAAGACGAGCAGTTGTCTCGTCGAAATATTGAGCAGCTTCCACAACACTATCCCACGTAACGCCCGTGAACCAAGGAAGCAGTACGGCAATTGTTTCTGTCAAAACATCATACGCGTATTCTACGGGGTGATTCTTTCTAATGTTTAAAAACCTTTGTTGTGAGGTAGATGACGCTGAGACAAGTAATTTAGTATAAAATATTTGGGCCTACAAATGTCGGGAAATACTCCAGAAGTAGATGACAAATGTGACGACCCCAGATGACGTACTTCTCTGCACGTGCAGCAGTTGAGCCTATCGGTCTCTTGCACCTGATAATCCCAACCCAAGTCAAGCATTTACGTCGATGTGGCTCCGCCCCTATGGGAGCAACTATATTCGTGAGATCAGGGTTCGAGTCATGCGTCTAGCAGGCAGTATTTTTTTCGTTGCGCGAGACAATTGTCTACATTGAGGTATTAATTTATTTACAAGTCTCGTGGGCTCTGCTGGTTTATTGCAAAGTACAGCACAACAAAAACCTACCATTTCGCGCCACAAGTAAATGCATATAAGCTTCCAAATTGCGTCATTACCAGAAAATAGCCTACGTTTTCTTTTCTACATAATTTCTGTAAACAAAAGAGGAGGGGAGAAATGAAAGAAACACAAAATAGCAACAGCTTTTGCTTGCTTACAGTGAGGACAATAATTTTGTAACGCCTACATTTACAGCAGATCACATTTACATATGGCATTCGAAATATGCACCATTTGCTTAAATGCAAGTGTTGCATCGCTCAATCATCCCTTCAGGCAAGCGCTCGAAAATACCCTGCGTATTTTGGATGTGACGTCACATGTTCGAAATTTGCAGTAATTTGGTTATCTGAAATTCTTAGGCATCGGACTTGTCGTTTCAGACAGCATAGAGGGGCGAAGTTACACCCAAGGTACGTTTATCGGATCACGGGAGTTCGTGGCCGTGAGCTTACTGATCCGTAGGCGACCTACCTCTTCTACAACTCTGTTCATAATCCCCACCAGAATATTGTAATTAAAATGATGAGTTTAAATGATATTAACAGTGATTTAATAAAAACTCGATTTGCTGTACATTAGTAACGAGTGATATGTCCCTACCTATCTATCCCCACACGTTCTACAACCAGAGTCATTCACTGAACACCACTTGGTTGGATTTAGCAATTGCTGTTCGGTACTTTATGGCTGACGTTAAATTAAACGCCATTTCCTGAGTAATGAAATACCATCAGTATTCTATTATGAAATTTTCCCGAGCTATTAGAAACCCCTCACGTACGCGATCCACACCGCATAGCTACGTCGTGTGTCTAAAGGTCTGCCGGCGCCAAATGGCCCTGAGCACTATGGGACTTAACATCTGAGGTCATCAGTCCGCTAGACCTTAGAACTACTTAAACCTAACTAACCTAAGGACATGACACACGTCCATGCCCGAGGCAGGATTCGAACCTGAGACTGTAGCATCAGCGCGGTTCCGGACTGGAGCCCCTAGAACCGCTCGTCCACAGCGGCCGGCTACATGAGTCTGAAATTTGGCTCAAATGTGCGTACAGCTTTCCTATGTAATGCTGCAAAAGCGTCGTGCCCTGCGACGTCACCCTCTGACCTGACGATGATAAGTAGAGCCGATATTAGCTGGCTCTGGGAGATGAGCCAAACGTCCGCATGGGACTCTGCCGCATCTCCTCCCCCCCCCTCCCCACCCCATGCACACCCACACACTTTACACACAACATCTTCTCCTTGCTTTTTGACAAGCAAATTCATCAATAACATCTTCAAAATTCAGTTTTGAAACCACCTCGCGTTCCACTGACAACATGGCAAGAGAAGACAGGCGTTGTTTCGAGGTGGGCAATATAAATGTTTGGAAACGGTTTTCCAATGTCATTTAAATATTTCAATATTAACATATGAGTTTCCACATCCTCAGGCACCATTTCTCTGAAACCTTTAATTTGTGCTAAAAGGTCTAATGCAACAATGTCTTTCGAACATTCACCATTTATGTTTACTCGCATCTCTTCCTCAATGTTTTTACATATCATTTTCAGGTCTTCGTCCCGTATGTAATTTAAACTTCCTGGAGAAAATAAAAATTTCAGTATACTTAGCCATTTGGGCAAACCTTCCTTTCAAACTTTTTAACACTGTGTCAACGACAGTGTGGAAAAAATCAATTACGTATTACTCCTCTGAAGGTTGAACTCTGAAAACCATATCGTCAACTTCCTAACCAAATTACTTCACCTTCTTACCAATTGCCTTTTCTCCAAATTTTGGTTCAATTTATAAACTTTCAGCTACCTCTTCCGGTGTTATCTCCTTATTAACAAAATCTTCTTCACGGAAATTCTCAATAAACCTCACTAGATTTTCGAGGGATTCAATTGTTACTTTCACGTTCATGTTTTCTGCTTGAAGTGTCTATCTACGTTAATGGAAAAGAGAAATCCATAGCATATGACAACGCCACAATAAACTCGATGCAAACGAGTGTGCGTCGCTCTTTATTTTCGATTCAACAGTGCTGTTGCTCACCTCAAATAGGGCACCTCTTAATTCTCTTTTCTGATACCTTATAGTTTTAACACTCTCCATCCTACTTTCCCATCGAGTATCTGAAAGCGTCTTTACTGTTAAAGTTAGTACCTATTAAATAAGATTTTCAGTTTCTGAGTGAATGCGCTGAAAACAATGCATATTCTTTGAATTACACCAAGAAATGTGAGTGCTTTTGCTATGGATTTTGCCGCATCTGATAACACAAGATGAAAACTGTTGCTGGTGCATGGCATATAAAATGGTTTTGGATTGCACTTAAGGATTCTGGCTTGAACACCACTTCGATAGCCTTTCATATTTGCGCCATTATCGTAGCTTTGGCGTCTGAAATCGTAAATATCGATTCCTAAATATCTAGTTTTGACAAAAAGGTTTCTGTTAAACTTTCTCCTGTTGTTGAAGTGACGTTCAGAAAGTCAAGGAAGTGTTCTCTTACAGTCACTGTGTCTTCTGATAAATTTACAAACCTAACAATCAATGTCATCTGTTCACTGAGGTTTATATCAGGAGTACAATCAAGTATAAAAGAAAAATGTTTACTTTCTTTTACAAAATTAACAATTATGTCCTTCACTTTGATGGAAAGCAAATTTATGAGTTCATTTTGTATGTTTTTCCCAAGATAATGTTCATGAATTTTTTAAATATTTACACGCCTTAAGTGTTCCTGCCAAACAGCGTCAAATTCTGCTATCATTTCGATCAAACTAAGAAAATTACCATTATTTTCTTGATAGAGCTTGTCGCTGGTTCGCCCTAAGGTCATACTACGTTGAGCTAGGTACCTAATGGTGAGCATAATTGTTTTTAGAACCTGACACCAATATTCCTTCTGTTTTTCTAGTAGTTCAAGGTCAATTTAATCAATACCATTTTTTGGTTTCAAACGTATCTCACATTTTATCCATTTTTTGTACAGTTTATGTGGTTAAAAGATTGATCATGCTTGAAGCCGATTTCCTAAATGAACCCAACCACAGAGTCAATCATTTGACAACTTTTTTGGAGGATATCTAAAAAGCTTGGAGCAAAAACAAAAAAAAATTGCCAGTAGTTTTCGAATACACAAGCCATTTACGATCCTTTTTTTCTCCATTTGGTAATTTTCTCACGTAAAAAGAATTGAAAACTTTCTTCTGTTCTCATTTAAGGACTACTCAAAATTTATAGTTCTCGTAGGCCTTTCTATACTATATCATTTATCACTGAGTGTGTTAACGCATTAGGCCAAGTGTCTGGGTCCGAATTTCTGACTACTTCACAGTTGCTACTACTAGGCCTACCTGAATGTGGGATAGCAGGAGGTGCGCATTGCAAAGCTTCATGTTCACTTGTATTTAAGCACCACGTGATGAGAGGCTACTGTTAATGCCATCGTCCTTCAAGCATTCTTTAGTCTCACTGTTGGAAATTGTTGGTCGAAAATTTTTTACGAAAGCGCCTTTTTGTGAGTTCAAAAACTGTTAATGTAGGAGATTTACCTTTGTCTTTTGAGCACCCGAAACGTATTTTCTAAATCTGCCCCTTCCACGAGACATTTCTCTTTTGGCACTTTGAACTTCACAAGACAGGCAAAAACACTGAGTTTTCACACAGAGTGCACACTCAACAAGTGGAATGAAGTAAACTCGGAAAAGTACCATACGTTTAAACTGACGACAATGGACAAATCATTCTGTGGGAAACCCCTACTGACGGAAGAATGTGATGCTTGATTGTTAGCCACAACAATGTCTAGAAAGGGCGTGGAGAGGTGTTGGGAAACAATGATCCGCATATATCTTAATTTACGCCTGAGGATGACACGGTGTTCGGTCAGTACCGTTGGGCCTTCCAAGGCCTGTCCGGACGGGGTTTAGTTTAGCTTTGAGGCCTTTTAGTGCAGATTTTGAGCGGAGGCGTGTCTGGAATGTTTTCATCGACCACCCATAAGGAAACCGTGTGATTTCAACGATGGGTGTCACGGTTCTGACCCTCACCGCAGAGATGTCAAAAGAAGAGGTGAAATTTGGATAAGAAGGGCTGTGACGATTTTGCCATTGCGTAGCACCTCCACGGTGGCGCTGCCCGGAGTTGTGGTGAAATTTGGTGTCAATATGACATCATTAACTTACATTACACGCCACATGAACTTCTGAGCTGTCGCCTTTTTTTCATACACCTTGCCGCTTGAAACGTCGTCGAGCAAGAGGGTGACGTCGCAGGATACTACGCTTTTGCACCATTTCCCAGGAGGGTTGTACGTAACTTTGAGACTTGGTTCAAATGGTTCAAATAGCTCTGAGCACTATGGGACTTAACATCTGTGGTCATCAGTCCCCTAGAACTTAGAACTACTTAAACCTAACTAACCTAAGGACATCACACACATCCATGCCCGAGGCAGGATTCGAGCCTGCGACCGAAGTGGTCACGCAGTTCCAGACTGAAGCGCCTAGAATGGGATCCCGTGCAGTTTTCCATCTCGTCCACACCCTCTCAACTGAAATAACAATGACAAAACTGATAACTCTTATGTTACTGACGACACGTACGTCTATTATTTTTAAAAAAAAGGTTACGTGTAAGGTTTTAGTGTCAGTTTGGAAAACTTTATAGGTAAAATTACGTCTATCTTCCTCTGTGAATGTACATAGGTATGAAATATAAGATATACGAGTTACAGCTGTCTTGGCAAACACATATACGGATCTAAATTACTCTTATTCAGGGGTATATCAACGATTAGACAGATGATGAGGCAAGCGCGCGCCACTGTTTGGACTGTTTTAAGAGAAGAACGCATGCCGAAACCCTCAACATAAAAATGAAAAGAAATTAGCAGTGCTTTCCTAAATGTCACTTATTTTCTTCACTGCACTGGCACCCAAGATGGAAGACATATTCGTCTAGAAAAACCTATGAAAGGTGGGCCATCCTAATTTAATAGCAAGAATTTTTCTCCATTGCTCTCATGGACATCTGTGACTCTAACTATTGTTTTACGTTCATTGATGTCAGAGCATACGCAAGAAATTGTAATTCAAAAATATTTAAAAACAGTGTGTTTTGAGCGAAAATGGAAAAAATTACATTAGCGTCACCCGAAACGAAGCCACTGCCAGGTGTACGTGTCTCCCCGGTGCCATTATGTTGTTGTGGTGGAGGAAGGCTTCGCTTTATCACAACACATGTTAAAGCATATGTGTGAGAAAACATTAACCACAAAAAGATGGTTTTTAATTACCGACTTACCCGAACTCAGAGATTTATTGAAGCACCTTCGAAATTTTAAGTCAAAAGTGGAGTGTTTTTCACTGACCTCTTAACGTCAGTCTTGATCTAACAATGGCCATTGTCAAAAGGTACCAGATTTTGCATAATTTTGTTCGAGTAAGTGACGGATACAATGTTGAAGACATCCAGTATGTTACCGGTTTCGAAAGTATGGCAGAAGCTGCACCTGTAAGTAGGTCAGGTAATACTTTACGAGATAATTTCGCGGAATATTTTGTTGGTCAAGAACTATACCGTGAGAGGAATCAAAAATTCATTGAAAACAAGTGAACCAACTCAAAGAAAGACATTTGCAGTTGTGTACCGTTGCTCTACATAAATATCCATTGAGCTGTGCGGAAACTGAACGTGTGAATGTCCGCAATTCTTTAATTCTAATTAACTGTATTTCGCATAGAAAGACAACAAAAATACAGAGAAAATATGCGCTCACTTACCACATTTATTCTGATGTGCCTCTTTCAAACCTTCACAGCTGAGTACTGTACACTGAAGGAAAAAAAATCGCAGCACCAAGAAGCAGTTGTGCGACATAAGCGAAATTTGGTAGGCGTATTTTTGCATCTGAAAGATGATATCTGTTCAAATTTCGCGCCAGTCGCGTAAGAGTGGCGCTAGTAGCACCACTATGATGATGCAAATCAGGTTTCCTTTACATATACGTTGTAACGGCCGTGAGCGTTAGTTACCTTTGAGACTGGACGTGGTAAGTTGGCGTTAGTCAAGAATGCCTTTAAAGCAACAAAGACGCCGTTATTAACACCTCATTGAGTTTGAACGAGGTCGTGTAATAGAATTACGAGAATGTGGATGTTTCTTCCGCAATACTGCCGTAAAAACTTGGCAGGAGGGGAGTCACTGTACGTGATTGCTGTCAGGGGTGGTCACGAGAATGTACGGTCGCAAGAAGAACAGGCTCCCGGCGACCACGTGGCACTACCGAGAGGGAGGACAATCGTGTTCGGAGTATAGCTACGACGCATCGTACTGAATCTACTGCAGCAATCTGAGCAGCAGTTATCACCAGGGTGGTACAACCAACTGTTACAAAACGTTTACTTCAAGCAAGTCGCCCTGTAGCGCGCGTTCCACTGACCCAAAACCACGGCCATTAGCGACTTCACTTGTGTCAAGCGAGAGCTTCTTAGAGATCAGGATGGAGGTCTGTTGTATATTCTGATGAAAGCTGCACCTGCCCCTGTACAGTGATGGCCATTTGTTGGTCAGAAGGAGGCCAGTTGAGGGCTTGCAACTAACTTGTCTAGGTGCTAGACATTTTGGACCTACACGTGGAGTTGTAGTCTGGGGTGCCGTTTCGTATTACGGTAGGAACACTCTCGTGGTTATTCCACGCACCCTGATTGCAAATTTATACGTCAGTCTAATGATTCGACTTGCTATGTGGCCATTCATGAACAGAATTCCAACACGATAACGCTCCCCCACACAGCGTTGTTGTAACTGAACATACTCTACAGAGTGTCGACATGTTACCTTGGCCTGCTGGATCACCAGATCTGTTTCCAGTCGAACACATATGGACATCATCGGACGATAACTACAGCGCCATCCAGAACCATTATTAACTGTCCTTGTATTAGCAAACCAAGTGCAACAGGTATGGAACTCCATCCCACAAATTGACATGCGGCACCTGTACAATACAATGCATGCACACTTGCATGCTTGCATTCAACATTCTGGCGGTTACAACACTTATTAATGTACCAGCATTTTACATTTGCAATGGATTATTTCGCGCTTTCGTTACCCTGTGATCTTACATTGTTAATCTCGTGAATATATTACCTTAACAAAAGCATTCCTGAAACTTCATTACTGTACATTAATTATAGGCCGGCCGGAGTGGCCGAGCGGCTCTAGGCGCTACAGTCTGGAACCGCAGGTTCGAATCCTGCCTCGGGAATGGATGTGTGTGATGTCCTTAGGTTAATTAGGTTTAAGTAGTTCTAAGTTCTAGGGGACTGATGACCTTAGAAGTTAAGTCCCATAGTGCTCAGAGCCATTTGAACCATTTGAACATTAATTATATTTCTGTGTTGTGATTGTTTTCCGTCAGTGTATTTGCGCTGATCTCTTGTAGTTCCCTCAAAAGCATTTCACGGTTCTTATAGTCCCCTTGCGATGGGTTCCGTATGTTCGGTCTTCCCTCAACTTCACTAATTAAAACGTCGCTGTCGAACACACTTCACACTGTCGAAACTTTCAAAATTACGGTGCTGCACAGTCGTGTTACCGCGCTAGTGGAATGCTTAGGATGAAATGTAAGTATTTTGCTTCGTCCATGTTTGGTATCTCCAGGACTGTGTGTGCACCAACTTGTTTCTGCGTATACTGTTTACAGTGTCTGTGTTTAACGGTATACTATGCAATGTCCTTTGGACAAATACAAGATATGTATTCGCAGTTGCAAATACGGTGAGACGGCAATTGTGCAATTCATTGGTGGCATTTGAAAATTGTGCCAGACGAGGACTCGAAGACGCATTTTGCGCGTTACGTGAGCTGTCGCCTTAGAGACTGCGGCTATCTGAGCACGCTTGCAGGACCGACACAAACCTCCATATGTTACCTCCACGTTCTGCACTCGCACAGTCACTGTGATTCCGTCATAGGAAGAGACGTATTTGTTATTGTCGGAGCCTTTGCCTAGGCATGTAAATGCTTTTTGCTTCTGGTATACCACTATGCATGCGTGCACGCATGTCTGAAGGACACTACAAATGCCTCTAAGCACTATGAGACTTAACATCTGAGGTCATCAGTCCCCTAGACTTGAACTACTGAAACCTAACTAACCTAAGGACATCACACATATCCATGCCCGAGGCATGCAAGGACACTACAAGGTATACCGTTAAACACATACACTGCAAATAATATTTCTAGGCAAAGGCCGTGACGTTAACAAGTAAGTCCCTTCCTGCGGGGGAATCACAGCCACCGTGCGAGTGCAGGTGACATTTGGAGGTTTGGGTCGGTCCTGCAGGCGTGCTCGGATAGCTGGCGTGGCTAACGCGACCGCTCCTGTAAAGCAGGGAATTCGCGACCAAGTCCCGCTTCGGCACAATGTTTCATATGTTGCCAATAAATTGTGTAGCTGGGGTCTCATCGTATTCGAAATTACAAATATATTTCCTGTTTCTGTGTATTTAACTGATGCGGAAGGTACGTGGCGCGCAAGGTGTTTGTGGTCGGCTCCGCAGCGTGCGGACGTCCACATAACAGTGTAATGCACATTCTGCCCCCAGACTCCGGGACGTTAACTTCCTTGTAGTCGCGGAGCGTTGTTTGCTTCGATTTGCGAATCTAGTGCCACTCAGTCACTTCTGTTCGTGCTACGTGTGCGAGGAAGACCTAAATTCTTCTTGTGACACGCTAATGGGGTACAGTAGTTAGCACAGTAGTCGCGTGAAGTCATTTTAGACATGGACAGCAGGCCCTACGAGGAAGATGGCTACCCGGCTCCTTTGCTGGCGACTGTGCGTTATTAGACGGCAGACCTGCATCCACTACACTCAGCGGTCGCCGAGGCCATGGAAGTTCTTAGTGATTATCCCAGCAATGACGCAGTCACCTCATACGGTACCGGTGCTTCGGGTACAGTACGGAAGCGGACACTGGAGCATGAGGAAGAACAGAAGCGCGACAAACGAGCAGCACTATCCGTGGAGCAGTGCAACAACCAAACAAGGGAAGCAGCCAGCTTATCGCAGCAGTGCGTAGATAAAGCTCTGTCATTAGAGTTCCTCGCAGATGTAGGTCCATCCCTGAAACTGCACTTGCTAAGCTCTTCTAGTGTTACACCAATTCGTGAAAGAAACATTGCTGTTCCCTCCGGTCGATCAGCTTATGCAGTGAATAAAAATAACCGTTATCGAGACAGTGACATTGGCCCTTTCTGTGTACATGTGGAAGAAAGTGCAGGGAACATTGGTAGACTGCATCCGATGGCAACTGGAAAGCTTGTGTACACAACGAATTCACAGTGAAGCCAAGACATTACAAATTCCTTATCAACAGTACAGAACAGAATCAGAATTGAAAAAATGGATCAAATGGCTCTGAGCACTATGGGACTTAACTTCTGAGGTCATCAGTCTCCTAGAACTTAGAACTACTTAAACCTAACTTAACCTAAGGACATCACACACATCCATGCCCTAGGCAGGATTCTAACCTGCGACCGTAGAGGTCGCGCGGTTCCAGACTGTAGCGCCTAGAACCGCTTGGCCACCCCGGCCGGCTCAGAATTGAATCAACTCTCCCAGACCAGATAACTTAATGGTAGAGTCCCCGGTATTTTCAGCTCACCAACTGGAGGCCTACGTACCAAATCATGTCATAACGCACCAGGGTGTAATTAAAAAAGTTGACACCAGCTTAAATGAGGATGAACTCTTGCATGCGATAGTTTACGCTATACCGTCTTGCATGTTAGCGCATGTCAAAAAATGCGATGAAGGGCGGAATTACGACTACTATTACCTCACCATTTGGCACGTGTGTGGTTCAGTTTGCTTCACAAGTACTGCCAGACTTTGTTTCGGTTTGCCCGGTGGACATATATGTCGCTTCTGTGCGGCAATGTTTTGACTGTATCAGATTTAGTCACGTAAGTAGCCAGCTCCGCTCTGCCATAAGATAGGCCAGATTTGGTGGAAATCATGAGCGATCAGCCTGCGCGTCTACTCAGCTGTGGTGTGTACATTGCGACCAGACACACGAGGCGGTAAACCGGGAGTGCCCAGAATACGTGCGCCAGTAAGTCGCTACTTTGGTGGAAGTCGAGACGGCAATCTCACATAGGCCGTATGCTGAAGTAGTGCAGCCTCCTCCATCCCTGCGTGATGAACGACCCTTCTCAGGTCTGCAGGCAGAGCCGGACAGATATACTGATGCGCCAGGCCGCCGCCCGGAGCCTACACCCTGATGGACACCACCGCCACCACTCCACCCGAACACTCTGCCACTGGGACCGGTCCGCAGCAATCCCTACCTGCCGCAACAGCACGCCCCATGTCGCTGAACAACAGTTGTAACGGAAGTTCCACTCCGGAGCTGTTAACAGGCAGACAGTCTGTTCCGGTGTCGCACACGTTGCAAGTCAAACTTTTTGATCTTATCAAGCACATCATTCAGAAAGCCGAACGGCACCACAAGGGCCAGTCAATTCGACAGCCACACGCCAACTCTGACTCAGCCACACTTCAGGTCGGCCATTTCCAACAGAGAAACCCTGCAAGGAGAATTACCTTCACAAGACATACACAGGGCTGCTATCTCGGAAACGGTATAAACCACATTCATTGTTCTCTCTCCCAGACCACCACATATTTCGGGAAGGCAGACACAACGGAAAAGGCGGAGTTGCGCTGTTCGTTCGAGCCTCAGTTCCTGCTTCTGCAAGATACATCGACCACACACTTATAAGGGGCTTTCAGGCTGTAGCAGCGCGCTCTCGCTTCAAGACATTAGACCTCTCTATAGTGATACTGTGCTGACCTCTAAGAACCAAAATCGAAATTGATGAGTGGCATACAGGTGAAATTCGCGCACTCGGGCTTCACAGCGCTACTCCTCACATGCCAGTGATAAAAAAATGTCTGTCACAAAATTTCGTCCGGCGAGTAAATCTGGCAGAAAAAGGATGTTAAAGAGTGGAAACCTGGCAACACTGTAACCACATGTATGGTAACTACCTCTTTCAGCACAAATTGCTTGTGCTATATAGTTGGTGCAGTGGCAGAGTTTTGGGTTAGCATGCAGGATGTCGGGGGTTCGATGTTGGGTTGTGTTGCATTTTCTTTATTTGCTAATTTCATTCCGACATTTCGTATTGTAATATACATCGTTTCTTAGATCACATGTATCCTAAATTTACAACATTTTGTAACGCTGAACATAACAAATACGTGGTTAGACAAATAAAAAAATAGACACTTGAAACAAATGACCCTTCATAGGACAGAATAACTACAAAAACAATATCAGTTTCGAGATGCTAAAGATGACAGCACAGTACAATAACACATTATCTGCTTGTTCAAAATGTTGAAATTTGTGTGAAATCTTATGGGACTTAACAGCTAAGGTCATCAGTCCCTAGGCTTACACAATTCTTAACCTAAATTATCCTAAGGACAAACACACACACCCATGCCCGAGGGAGGACTCGAACCTCCCCCGGGAGCAGCTGCACAGTCCATGACTGCAGCGCCCGAGACCGCTCGGCTAACCCCGCACGGCAATCTGCTTGTCATTTATACTACACGCAATATGAGCGCTCAGATGTCGAACATTAGAAACCAGTGACAATAATAATGTCCATATTAATGACTACATGACCTTTAGAAGAGAATACGTTGTCCTCAGTACAACAGAGGCTCGAAGCGACCTCCCTGCACGTCCAAATATTGCGCAACCTGCAGGATCATACAGCTCTGGACCCTTCACAGCACAGCTGCATTCACATTAACAAGAGCAGCATGAACACACGCTACCAATTTTTCCACATTCATCGGTGGAGTAGAGTGCATGTGCACCTTCAGGTGTCCCCACAGGAAGACATCCAGGGGATTTGAGTCAATTTAACGCGGTCACAATACAACAGATCCTCCACATCCGAGCCATTTCCCTGGAAATGTTATGTTCAAATACTGTCGCACATTCATTCCAGAGTGTGGAGGTGTACCATAATATTGGAACCATATCCTCTGCCGAACATGTAGTGGAACAACCTCCAGCACACCAGGCAGATAGTTTGAGAGGAATAATCTGTCAGGCAACCATATATAGGCCCAAACAACTGTCGCCCAATATTCCAGCCCAGGCATTGATACCAAAGCGAACTGGAGATCCATGGTCACAGGTGAAATGCGGGTTAACCTCACACAAATGCTGGGCATTGTGCATATTGAAGACACCCTCACGAGTGAAAGCAGCTCTATCCGACCATATTACGATGTTCACGAAGTAATCATTCGCTTCCTGTTGATGTTGGAACCATTCACAGAATTGTATCTGCTGATGGCTATCTGCAGGATGCAGGTGTTGCGTGAAAGCATAATATTAGGGTTACAGTCCATTCTCGTGCAGCACGGTAACAACTGTGCATTGCAAGACACGCAGCTGCCTTGCTAAGCCACATGTTCTTCGCTGAGGTTCTTGGTGGATGACCTCCAGAATAGCTTCCTCAGTAGCTGGTGTGCAGCGAGTCCGTGGATGACCTCTGTCATGCCATGTTGGAAGGAGAGAACCTGACTCCCGAAGGCGCAGCTCCAGATGACGAAACACAGTTTTATCTGGATGGCGTGGATGAGGATATCTAGCAGCATTTTCGCGAGTGGCCACACCAGCCCGGGTATCAGATGCACCAAGGTCCAGAAGCATATCCACGTATTGATCATTTGTGTGTGCCATATGTCTGTCACACTGGTATAGAGATTTACAATCAGAAATTTTATACATGTATGCATGTATATTGGAGTCTGTCACGAGTGTGTTACTTCGCTCACAACTAGTCCCTGTCTGGTGGACAGCGCATACAGTATAAACATGCTGTCAGCCCAGTGCGCTGTTCCACCTAACGCGCATTAACCCTCTGACAGATATTGTTCTGCATGATTCATCTGGAGACCGCTAATTGTGAAATGTTTGGTTTCGAATTACACTGTTTCCTAACGATAATAGACGTGATGTTTCCACGATTCCATCAGTAGAATAGTAATAATAATAATAATAATGCATTGAAATACATACTAAACAGCATGCGGTTACCAGACTCAGTGTTGAAAGGCATAATTAGTGGGACCATGAGGATAACACATACAAGTAGTAACCGAGTTTGGACATTATTCACAAAGCAGGTTGCTAGTCCAACTGGTAACAAAGGCCCTAACGAAATGTAATGGACCAGAAGGAGGCAAGAATAATATTTGTGGCTAATCTATGGGACCATTCGATGAGGGTACAAAGAAAACAGGTTTTGCATCCAGTAGATGAAGTAGTGCGAATAAATTCACGCACAAGACGTGGAGAGGGCTTCTTTCAGAGCTGACCAATGTCCCATTTCTACGACTGTGGTATGTAAGTGCAAATGTTTTCTAGAGGACCCGCCGCAATCGCTGTTGACGATTAAGATGCTGGATACCATACCACCTGGACTACATTTACCAAATAAAAAACACATGCCTGAACCTAGGATCGAAGCAGCGAACTCCTACATGCTAATCCAAAACACCGTCCGTTGCACCAGCTGTACAGAACAAGTAGCATGTGCTAAAAGAGATACTTACCTCGCATGTGGTTACAGTGTTGCCAGATTGCCACTCTTTCACGTTCTGTTTCTGCCGGATGTAGTCGCTGGGCGAAATTTTATGAGAGACATTTTTCTATCGCTGGCATGTGAGAAGTCGCACTGCAAACCCGGAGTGCGCGAATTTCGCTTCGCCCTGTATACGGGTTAATCAGCTCGTCCCCTGTTTCCTGTTTCGTGGAGACTTCAATGCGCGCCATACGACCTGGGGATACAAGATGAACGATAGATACGGGGCAGCTGTTTTGGACATCATAGATGAATTCAGTTTATTTATTCTGAAAAACGATTGCCCAACTCTTATCCTGGCGCCTGGAAGACGCTCGTCTGCGGTAGAAATCACCCTGTGTTCTTCGAATATCTCCCAAGAACTTAAGTGGGAGGTCTACCCCTACCCAAAGGGGTCTGATAATTTTGCGGTTCGAACAGTTACGGTAAATGAGAGTGATCCGTGTCCATACATGCCGTCATCAAAATGGATCATGCGCAATACAAACTGGGAGGCAATCAAAACATATATAAAAAATATATCACGTTATATACCTCCCCAAATCTGGCATCGTTTCTGAAGAAAATTTTCATATTGAAACTCATAGTTATTGTTTTTTTAAAGTTATTTTCATCGAGTAGAGATCTTTTGGGCATATTATATTTGGAGATAACCGCCTTATAAAGTCAAGTAATCTGAATAAAAGTTAGGTTTTACGTTCTCGTATAATACACGGACCTGTATCCCCATTTTATTCAAATGTTTTGTGCAGGTATTCATTTATCAAAGGTTGTTTAACTGCTGTTTTGTATATGATGGTAAAGTTTTCCAAGTGTTCAATAACTTCATAAATTTGCAAATTACGTGAGGATCTGAAGCATTACTATTAATTTTACTCAAAAATTTTAAACAATTCTACGATGTAGTCGTAATAGTAAACAGGGGACCCTTTCATGGCGTCCTCCTAGCTCAACGTCTTAGGTATATTGTTGTGAAATTTCTGTCAGTGTCTACAAAAAATTAGAGAGTCTCTTGTCTTTCTTTCTGCAGGTGTGAGCATATTGGATGAAATTTTTATTCAAGTATGCTAATTTGTACGACATTCTTAATCGTTCAAATTTTAGTGATTATACACTATGTGATAAAAAGTATCCGGACAACTGGCTGAAAACGAATTACGAGTTCGGGGGGGGGCATCAATCGGTAATACTGGAATTCAATATGATGCTGGCCGACCCTTAGCCTTGATGACAGCTTCCACTCTCGCAGGCATACGTTCAATCAAGTGCTGGAAGGGTTCTTGGGGAAGGGCAGCCCATTCTTCAGGGAGTGCTGCACTGAGGAGAGGTATCGATGTCGGTCGGTGAGGCCTGGTACGAAGTCGGCGTTCCAAAACATCCCAAAGGTGTTGTACAGGATTCAGGTTAGGACTCTGTGTAGGCCAGTCCATTTCAGGGATATTGTTGTCGTGTAACCACTCCGCCACAGGCCGTGCATTACGAACAGGTGCTCGATCGTGTTGAAATATGCAATTACACTTAATATGAAAACGTATGTTTTTTTTGGGGGGGGAGGGTGGGGGGGTCCGGGTACTTTTGATCACATAGTGTAATTTGATCGACTTTTTTCTGTTTTCCTAAACATTACGGAAAAGTATACGCATAGTGAAATTATGATCGAAGATTCATCAGCTGTTATCCGAGCGAAATAATATAGAAGAGAAGAGAAATTACACTCATGTTCTTATTATGCATCTGTTTCTTGTACAAAATGACGGAAATGTGCTACAAAAACGAAGTTGGATGTTAACAGATGAAGTAATTATTGAAAGATAAACGAGAGAAGGACTGAAAGCTTCTAGACTGCAGAAGAGGGAGTGTGTGCTACAAGAAAAAGTCTAAAAGAAGCGAACTCTTCAAACAGCGATGAAATGTGTTGCAGCATATTTCAGTTTACTTTAAACAAGTATTTTATTTACCAATAAGTGGCACAATTTTGGCGATTCTCTTCAGTAAGCGTGTTTGCAGACATAATTACGGGACTGTGATCTACTTTTATTTGGGAAAAACAGTTCTTATTTATTGCTTTATCCAAATATTTTTCGTACCCTTGGTACCACTGTTACGCGTTTATTTTATTATGTGTCTTTGATGCTGTATAACTGTTGCTATAAAATATTCATTCCCTGTGACTGTGTAGCCTTCATAGCATAATCACATATATTTTTCTGTGTTTAAACAGTCTTTTGTTGAAACAGCGTAAAAGAAGCGCAGTAATTTCTTTTTACCGATTTAAAATAATTTTCACCCCACCACCGATATGCTTTTACAAAATGGAATGATTTTATTAGGAGCACATTGTCTTTGTGTGTACAAAACTCAAATAGAAAACTATCTGATAAAAGTTTATTCGTAGGATTTGAAACCTATAAAAGCTGTTTATTACGATTCTACAGTTTAAATGTAAATTGATCAACTAGCCCAAGATTATCGTCAACCAGGTATCACAGAAAATGTAATCTTGTTACCAACTGGGCTTTATCGCATGTTGGTAGCTCTCTCGCTGGGGAAGCTGCAGCTTGGAAAGGGATGTATCTTATAAGCGCCAGCGACATACATAGAGCTTCTTTTAATTGCAAAAGAAGATACTCGTCTCGACTAAGGCGTAAATTAAATTCTGTAGCTAACGAGGGGTTCATTGAAAGGAATCACAGAGGCTGTGCGCTTTAAATGGGCTTGGCTGTTTGAAGCACCTGTAAGGTAATTAACCTTCCTGCTGAGAGGAATTTAATTGCTGAGCAGCGGCCGGGAGATAAAAGTTGTTACGGGGGCAAGGCGGCTCAGGCAGGCCTCTCGCTCTTCCGCTGCAGCGCTTAGCTTATTAATGAAACAGCTGTACGGCTTCAGCAAGTTAACAACAGCCTCCGCAAGTAAGCCAACAAAGTTGCACCAGTGAAACCGCAGTTGTTTCTATTTACTTTATTATTCGAGTAGTTTTCAATTAATGGCATAGAAAAAAATACACGCTAATGACTACTCTCGCTGGAGATTGATTTCAGCCCATCTCAGCGCCAGTCCTCTGCGATAGAAGCCTGCTCTCAAATATATACTGATGTTATCTCGAGTGTTGAAACGGGTGTCTTATTGGTCTAGTATGTCGACGATGGTTATTCATGAAAAGCACAAGTCATGATTTTGAAATATGCATGTTAGGTAATGGCCAACATATGAAAATAATTTATAAAATATCAGAGCCAGAAAAGTATAAGCCGTTTCCACGCAATACTTTTTCATTTTAAAAAACTAAGAAAATTAATAAATGACGGTAGCTAGTTGGTAGGTGCAATGGTAAACGGAAAGACAAGTCAATACGTTATATTGTAGATTCAGCTAAAAAGATGTGACGTTTTACAGAAAAAGTTTTTCAGACAAAAATTCCGCATTATTAACACGCCTAAATTTCTTCTGTTTCGATATGATATGATACCTGCAGATCATAATATTTTTATAGTATTGTCTGGAATACACTCTTTGAAATTCTGAATGTAACGGATGAAATACAGAGAGCAAATGATTTATACAGCTTGTGCAGAAACCAGACCGCAGAGTCGATGGACATGAAAATAGGAGTGGTTAAGAAGGGAATGAGACAGGGTTGTAGTCTATCTCCGATGTTATTCATTCTGTACACTGAGCGAGCAGTAAAGAAAACTGAAGAAAAGTTTGTAGAAGGACTTGAAGATCAGGGAGAAGGAATAAAAGCTTGAATAAATTCTCATGGTAGGGATTCACAGTTATGCAAACATTTTTAAAAGATATGAAGACGGTATCTGTTCTTTCGGATATCTCCGAATGAACAGATATCATCTTCATATATATATATATATATATATATATATATATATATATATATATAGTTAAGGTTCACCGACCATTTGACCATCTTCTTCTGTGCGGATGCACAAACATTGCCCGAACTCTTACGGGAGTAAGAGTATAAAGGCCAAAGGCTCTATGAATATAGTGCTGGACAGTAAGTTGGGAATGTGGGTCTCACGAGAGGCGTGCCGGAGATAAGTCCCTGCAGTCGCACTATCCTCTGCGTCCTCGGTGGCTCAGATGAATAGAGCCTCTGCCATGTAAGCAGGAGATCCCGGGTTCGAGTCCCGCTTGGAGCACACATTTTCGACTGTCCCCACTGACGTATATCAACGCCTGTATGCAGCTAAGCGTAGTGATTTTATTGGAATTTCATTCTAACAGCGAGCTGCACGGTCACCGATGGAATCTGTTCTTTCGGACATGTCCTAAAGAACAATAATGACTCAAATGGCTCTGAGCACTATGGGACCTAACTTCTGAGGTCATCAGTCCCATAGAAATAGAACTACTTAAACGTAACTAACCTAAGGACATCACACATATCCATGCCCGAGGCAGGATTCGAACCTGCGACCGTAGGAGCACTACGGTTCCGGACTGAAGCGCCTAGAACCGCTCGGTCACAACGGCCGGCGGTGGTGGCTCAGATGGATAGAGCGTCGGCCATATAAGCAGGAGATCCCTAGTTCGTCCCAAAAGCAATACCACCCCCAGTGTTGTCATTTCCTCTGCCAACCTCCTTGGGCGTATCGCCATAGACGTTCTTAACACCACAGATATCCACCACCTTCCTGTCCTTCTCACCATAACATCTGTACCTCACTCGCTTCCCGGCTCCCCAACATGCACCTCTTCCAAGGTAGTCCTTGACTACTGTCGTGCCAACTGGGATAGCTGCCAGGAATCCATCACCACCTAGGTCGAAAGCCATCCTCTTACCTATCAACATCCCGACAACATCACCCACACCTCATCCTTCCTTCAGAAGGCCGTTACTGACGCTGTGGAGGCCAATGTTCGTACTAAAACCATCCACCCCCACTGCCCTACTCTCCCTCCATGGGCTATCCTTCTACTCCGCAAATCCCGCCATCTCTATCGCTCCTACCTGCACACTCATGACAGGGATGCACTCCACTGCCACCTCCGACTCCAGCAACACGTTCATAAACTGATTACAGCAAAGAAACGCTGGGACTGGCTCCAGACTTGTACGTGACTCACTGTCACCCTCCCTATAAACTCCTCCAAATATTGGTTGGCCTTCCGTCGCCTTACTGGTTCCCATTACACACCTCATTACCACGTTCACCATAACGACCGACCCCTTCCCGACAACCTCAGTAGTGTCAACCACTTCACTTCCCACTTTTCTGAGGTCTTCACCAGCCCTGAAGATCCCCACATTGATTGTTCCCTTTTCCCCACCATCATGGAACGCACCAATACCTCAGTTGCTCCACTCGCTCCCAGTCTCCAGTACTTGGGATAGTTACCCCCCTTTGATATCAACACCCCAATCACAGCTCAAGACATTAAACTTATCCTCTGGTCAAAACGCAACACAGCCCCTCGTGATGAGTCTGTCACCTACCACCATCTCAACGAATGTCCCTTCTCCTTCCTGACTGTCCTTGCTGATTTATACAACATCAGCTTCTATCCTGACCTGTGGAGGACTTTCCATGTCCTCTTGTTCCTCAAACCCAACAAACTACATTCCACAGGCTCTTCCTATAATCCCATCTGCCTCACCTCTGTCTTCAGTAAGGTCTGTGTATCCATCCTCTCCTATCGTATCCATCACCACCTAAATCATCATCACCTCCTCCCCCTTACCCAGTATGGCTTCTGACCCTCCCTCTGTGCCGAAGACCAACTCCTTAACCTTGTCCATCTTCGCTCCCTCCAACTTAACTCCCATCGCTCAGCCAATTTTGTTTCCCTTGGCTCCAAACTGCTTACAACTGCGTATGGCATCTCAGTCTCCTCTTTAAACTCCTAACCTAAGCCTTGCCTGTCAGTTTAGTCTGCCTGGTCGTTTCCTTCCTCTCACGCCGTCCTTCCTATGTCACCCTCCATGATACCAACTCCCATATCTATTATCCCACCACTGGCGTCCCTCAAAGCTCCATCCCCTTCCTCTCTCTTCTATCTCGTGTACACTGCCAATATGACCAAACCACCTGGACCTGTACACCTCCTCCAATATGCTGATGACACTGCATTCCAAACTCTCTATCGTACCCTTCAACGGTCCCAATGCACCCTCCAGAGTCACTTTGACAAGTTTACTACCTGGTGAAACCAGTGGTTCCTTTGTAACAACCCCTCCAAGAACCAGGCAATCATCATAAGCCACACCACACCCTCCTTCTGACTCCATGATTTCTACCTCACCATTTATGGTGATCCCATCCAGCTCATCCCCACCCTGAGATACCTTGGCCTTACCCTCGACTGTCATATCACCTGGACCCTTCATCTCCTCACAATCCAGCAGAAAACCCACACCCACCTCCGCCTTCTGAAACTCCTGTGTGGCTGTGCATGGGGAGTGCATCCTTCCGCCATCCTCCACATCTACAAATCCCTCATCCTATCCTCTGTTATGCCAGCATTGCCTGGATTCCCCCCCCCCCCCCCACTTTTGTAAGGCCCTCCAAACCCTTGAATTCCACGTGCTCCAACTTGTCATATGTCTCCCACATAGCTCCTGTATGACGTCATTCCCTCCTCCCACCTCCTCCTTTTCCTCCAAAACATCTGCAACCTTTACACTTTCTGTAGGGTTGATCTAACCCCCCCCCCCCACCAACCTCTATCACTGTATCTTCCCCTATCTCCACCTTCACCCCTTCCATACCTTTCATCACAGTAATTTCCTGCACCTCTCCACCCAGATGATGAACTATGTCATGATGTCTGCTCTTCCTACCAATAGTAGTCTGGCCTTGTTCCCTCCCTCCCCAGGGGCCCCCTTTCCCCTCCCCTCCCTTCCCCAGAGCGAATTTCTTTCCATCCCCCCTGAGTCTCTGCACTCCCTCATCAGCTGTTTTCCTCTCATGTCCAGCCCCCTTCGGTGCACCCCCATCCTGTGCCCCCTTCTCCCCCTCTAGCTCTGCCCCTTCCCCCCTTTCTTTCCTCTTACCTCATTGCAAGGTTTTTGTACTATGAAATGAATGAACTAGGTAATTCAGTGTCTGGTTCAAGAAGAATGGGCACAACGATATCTGTACTCGATACATTCTAACCGATTCACTGTCGATCAATGTGGCTCACTTGTATAACACAGGACTCGTAATCGGCAGTACGGTGGCTTCTGAACCCCTCACAACAATCCGCATTTACATTTCTTGTCATCTCCCTAAATCTGTTAGACCAGGTACAATTGTAGGTTGGAAGGGATACTGGCAATTTCGTTGTACATTTTGCAACAAGCCGAGCTTGCGCCCAGTCGCTAATGATATCGTTGTCGACAGAATTGTAACGAGTATCCTGGTTCCGTACGTTCTGTTCTTGAATGATATGAATATCATGTTGATTTAAT
The DNA here is from genome assembly GCF_021461385.2 of Schistocerca piceifrons. NCBI lineage: Eukaryota > Metazoa > Arthropoda > Insecta > Orthoptera > Acrididae > Schistocerca > Schistocerca piceifrons. Next base: position 414,794,851 of record NC_060149.1, on the reverse strand, counting down.
TTTAAATAATGGTATAAAATTGGTCATATAGCACAGTGTCACAGTTTAAACTTCAAAGGATGATATGCTGCGCATTGGCTACACGCATAAGTTTGAATTTTCTGATGTTAATGCAGTTTTATGAGACCCCTGTGACATCTTTATCGTAATTTGACTCGACTGAGAGTTCTTTCACTCTGCATCGTAGCGGTTCTGTACCGACCAGACAAAATATATAAATTACATTTCAGAAATTGCGTAAAAAACACATATTTTAGCCACCCCATTCCATTTTCGAGTTCTCCAGTGCCTTATTTTTCACAGAATGAGTATTTTTCCACTGGAGAGACGGTGCTGGAGTGAGAGAAAGGAATTAAGCTAATCTGCGGCCTCAGACAGAGAAACAGTGGCTCTATTTATCCTGTCCCGCAACCGTAAGTTCACAAGAATATCCCGGCGGCGCTGGCTTCCTCGCCCTTTATTTGTGCTCTCCCACTGAGCCATTACTCGGCACCACTCTAAATTTCCACAGAACCCTCTCCACGGTCCGGAAAACAACGATTCCTCAGGCTCGAGGTAAATCCTTACTTATCACAGAAATACTGCAATGATCGGCGCGGAAACGGAATTTCTGTGTCTCCAGAACCTCAAGTACAAACTGTCTTAAGCTAATGGAAACGGTTTCACCACAGCCGAAAATCGAAATTCTACGGGAAATAATTCATAAACTATCTCATACCTGAGAAACTTGCATATGATTTTATTCAGATGTCAACAACTTTCGTTGATCTGCAAACATCTGGCGGTTCTAATAAGATAAAGGACTGACAGTCCGTGTTACGGTGAGTAGCTGAATGTAAAGACCTCTGAAGTTCAGATCCCCTGGCTTTTGAGTAAACTGAAGCGTGTTCAACACACAGACTCACCTGGTGGTGGTGGTCTTGTGTAGTGCACGGAGACCGAAAATTGGTACGTACCGTTCGTAGTTGTTCCGCTCGAGAGTGAGTTAAATCTACATCTACATCCACATACATCCTTCTCAAGCTGCCGTACGATGCGTGGCGGAGGTTACCCTGTACCATTACTAGTCATTTCCTTTCCTGTTCCACTCGTAAACACAGCGATGGAGAAACGACTGTCTATACGTCTCCGTATGAACCCTAAATTCTCTTATCTTCGTGGTCTTTACGCGAAATATACGTTGCTGGCAGTAGAATCTTTCTGCCGCCGGTATCAAATGCCGGTACTCTAAATTTTCTCAGTAGTGTTCTTCAAAACTAATAATCCGCCCCGGAATTGCTTCGATGTCTTCTTTCAATCCGAGCTGGTGGGGCCCCAAACACTCGAGCAGCACTCGAGAAGTGGTTTCACTAGTGTTCTATACTCTGTGTCGTTCACAGATGAATCACACTTCCCTAAAAGTCCCCCAATAAACTGAAGTCGACCATTCGCCTGCCCTACTACAAGTCTTGCATGCTCATTCCATTTCATATCGTTTTGAAACTTAAGGCCTACGTATTTAATCGACGTAGCTGTGTAAGGCACCACACTACTAATGATGTATTCGAACATTATGTCTTTGTTTTTCCTACGCATCTGCATTAAGGGGAGACGGTGGCAGTCTTGCACTGATATTTTTGTAAATCCATATCTTTTCCATATTTTGTTCAATCTCATTGAAATTTTGCACACTTATCTATAGGGATCTAATACGATTTTTAAAAAATTCAGAATTTTTAATAACAATCTAATGCAGTGAGATAATTTTGAATTTTTATTGCATTATTATTTTAAGGTACACTTTTTCATAATTTCGAGGCAATTTTGCAAATTTTTTTAATGGTAAAATAATCTACACTAATAGGTATACAATTAAGTGCAGTAACTTTTTGGTAAATTAATGCTATTATTTTCTGTGATATTTTGGATTCGAACATTTTTTACAAGCAAACTTTTCAATAAATTATCAAGCAGGTGAATTTTGTGGAAAAAAAATTAACACGAGTTCACTATCATGCTTTACAATCCACTCTAGCCCGATTCTGACCTTCTGATGTAGACAGTTATTCTGTTAGAAGACACCATCGGGGAGGACACCAAGTATGAAGCGATGCGGGTCGTACGCAATAATGTTCACGTAGTTCGCAGCTGTTAAGATGTCCCGTGGAAGAACATGTGAATGTCCTCCATAGCATAATTGTTCCATATCCCCCATCATCCTACGCCTGTGGCGCGGTGCATTTTTCGAACAGCCGTTCGTCTGTATGATGGTATATCTGGACAAGACTATCGACTTGGCGTAAGAAGAAACTTGATTCATACAACCATGTGACACGTTTCCATTGGTCTACGGTAAAATCTCGATAATGCCGCACCCTATCGCAGTCGTAACTGACGATGTAGTTGGGAAACATGATAACACGTAGGGGTCGTCTGATACAGACCACCATATTCAAAAATGTGCGCTGTACAGTGTGCTCCGAAACACTTGTACCTGTACCAGAACTGTACTGTGTCGTCAGATCTGCCACAGATCGCCACCTGTCGTGCTTTACCGAGCGGGCAATCCTCCGACCTCCATGTTCCGTGGTAAACCGTGGACGCCCGACATAGTGTCGCCTACTCATGGCTTCACCGTCATTCTACAACTTTCCATAAATGCTCACGACAGTAGACGCGAACAGCTGTGTCGTTTGCGAAATGCTTGTTTCCATGGGCCGTGCCCTAATAAGCTGTCTTTTGTCAAAATCGCCGTAGTCAGTGGATTTCGGCATTTGCGGCCCCTTATATTCGATAAAACGGTTCCCCATTCGTTTATGCTCCGCTAATACACGGTCTAGTCGCATTTATGTGACCACCGCCTATGTTCAACTTCAACGAGCAATAAACACTCACTGATGGTCGTTGACAGTACTGGCAGTGGATGGGATATATGCCGTGTGGGGGGATTCGCAAAAAGTGCAGTCGTTGTCCTAATGTGCAAACGAAGCCATTTATCTGACCTCAAAAAGGACGTGATCGCTTTCAGGCAAAGGGTGGAAGCATTTCCGAAACTGGTAAGTTTGTAAACTGTTTGCGAAACGCCGTGGTTAATGTATACTATGCGCGGCGAAATGGCGTTATCTAAAACCGGCGCCGAGGCAGCTGTGGTGAACGACGGCTGTGGATATTTTTACGGGCAAACAGATGTGCAACTGTTGAGTAACTGACCGCCCAGATGAACCAAGGGGTTACTAACAGTCCATCCTCGCCGATTTTTCAGCGGATACTGCGTATGCACCTCCACAGAAGGCTCCTGGATTATGCGCTCATGCTGACTGCTGTTCATTGATGACTAAGAGAAGAATTTGCACGCCAATACCGAAACACGACGTCCACCAAGCGGCAACAGGTCGCCTCTTCAGATGAATCACGTTTTATGCATCACTGGAAAGATGGCCGTTGGCGTGTGTCCTGCAACAATCGTTAGGAGGTTCCAGCCAGAGGAGGGAAGTTTGTGATCTGGATCCTCAACCGAGAAACCTAGAGCAGCTGGTCACTGCACTGGAGTCAGCATTGCTCCACATCGCTGTTGGTGCCTTCCAGAACCTCTCTAAGTTTCTTCCTGCAAGTCTGCGCTGAAAAACCTTGTTATTTAAGTTTTTGACAGGTGGTCACCTTAAGGTGACTGGACCCTGTATACTTTCTTTAGAAGATCACGTTCCCTCAACATCACATGGCGGCATTCGATCTGACGGTCGACGGTGGTCATAAAGCTTTAGTTCATCAGCGTACGTCTCTGCTTAATAATGGGCTCAGTCTAACTGTACATCTGGTTCTCCTTAATAATTTAAGGGCACAGGTAAGACCTTACGTAAGTTACACCCTCTAGAGCACATGAGAAAGTGATCAGTAGAAGGGGAGAGTCCTTCTGCATACTGCACTAAACAATCATTCATATCGGGCTCTTTTATAGATATTACTTAACGCCAGCGTAGAACGATGAACGAATAAATGAAATACCGTCTGGATTTCAGTTTGATATTATAACTAGCGTGTTAGCCAACCAAGTAACACAGTATCTCAGAACGGTCTGCGTGACTAGTAGCGAGCTTATGCGCTACTTACACTGCCCAATGTTTGTGCTGTCGATCTCGACATTGATGTTCCTCTTGCAATACGACCTTAAGTTTACGGGAGACTGGCCGTCGGTTACACAATCCGACACGTTTGTTGTGCCGCATGCGTGTTGTCTTCTGGGATATGAAGAAACCCTAGATTTATGACACTAGTTCAGTAATGCGTTTTACGATGAAATACTTCTACCAAGGACGTGAGGTTTCTTGGTCGACTTCCTCTCAGAATTCCTAAGTACTGGGTAGTAAGTGGGAAGTGTAGCAATGCGAACGTCAAGAAAATCCCAGAACTAAACTTTCAATTTGCATCGTAAATGCACCTTCCTGACGTATCAATACTGCTATGTTTTTAAGAAGGTACACACAGACTCAAAGTGCAAAAGGGGCTGAGAGCTTTGATCGGATGTTCACGAAAAACACTGATTCTGTCTTGTTGTCCATCTCCTGCCTACAGTTTCAAACTGTCTGTGGGGTTCAGGGGGAAGCAGCCCCAGAAGTATGTGATTATAAAAGCTCAGGAGCCGTGACGCAGGAGGCCAACCTGTAGGTCTTCGTGACTTACGTCTGTTTTCCAGTCTAGTCACTTTAGAATGACGAGTTACTCAATTCATTTTATGCAATAAAATCGCTACCTGTACCTGTTGTAGGTGGTGGTGTGGCTATTATATGTAAATGTATTATAGTCTTGAAGTATAAGCAGCATTCTAAAAGTTTCTGTTTGAGGGCGTTGCTGCAAAGTATGTGCAGCGTAACGCGACTTCTATGCAGGTATGTAAGCACCGACATGTAGCCCAGGAACTAGTGTGGCATTCGTGTCTTTCCGACGAGCGTGCGGTAAACGTGGAAACGTGAACTATGGTGACGTTATTACCAAATGCATCCCCACAGGAACAAAGTGCCGCAACTGGGAACCGGAGTCAAAAGCGTCGACGATGCAGCGGTGTCATCCATCGTCCCCTCATCCCAAGGCGTTCAACAGCCAGCCATAGACTGGAAAGATGATGTTTACCCTGTTCTTTGATTACCGGAAGTATTTTCTTATTGATTTCAAGGAACCCTGTGCCTCCAACACTGGGGTACGGTACTGAGCAAACACTGGAGAAATTACGGCGTCAACTTTAAGGCGAAACAGCGGGTAAACTGTGACAAGGTGCGCTGCTGATTCATGCTAACGCACGTTCCCATAACGCAAATGTCGTAATTCAGAAGTGCACCAACTCAAGCGGCAGACACTCGAGCACCTGGCCTATAGACTTGATCCCTTCCCATGGGATTATTACGCTTTCGGTTTCTTAAAAGTTCTTGGAAGGTTAACGACTGTAGTTGCACGAGGATGTGCAGCAGGCAGTTACGGACTTTTTCGTGCAGCAGGACACGTTGTTTTACAAAACGAGTGTGTTCATCCTGGTGAGTCGGTTGGATGACTGCCTCAATGCTCAATGCAATTCAGCCTGATTGGCACGTCGATTCTCGAGTATACGGCCTTCGAACAGAAACTTCTTGATCGCTCCTTATATAAATACGCACTCTAACGACTGGGGAATATCCTGGTTAACGCTGGGTTTCGCAATGCAAAACTGGACAATACTGGAAAGCCAGGATTTACAGATACGCAGAAATGTGGAAAAATCGGACAAAAAGTGATGCAACTCACAGAATCTCGTTGGGAGTTACTATTAAAGTAGTCAAAGAAGTTCCAATTTAAAAAATAATATTCTGTATTTCATTATTTCCCTTTTAATGAACTGAATGTTCTGCTTTCTTCACTCTAATGGCGTAAAATTTGTAGCTACTACAACACTGCTGAGGTTTGGTGTTACAATTTCGTCTAGCATAAATGCTTTTGACAAGGAATATTTCGAAGTTACGCAGCAGCACGTGTAATTCAAGCAAAATGCTTATGTAAACAAATATTAGAAGCAATTCCAAAATGAATTCTTAAATTACGCAGCATCACCAAACGCAACCTGTTACTGTTCTTAGAGACAGTACGATAACTTCTTGTTCTTGGACTAACAGCCGTTCAACAACTGGATAATATCATTGACGTTTCAGAGAATCAGCTGAAGTTCGAACAAAACCCTCGATGGACAAAATTTTTCAAAAAAATGGCTCTGAGCACTAAGAGACTTAACATCTGACGTCATCAGTCCCCTAGAACTTAGAACTACTTAAACCCAACTAACCTAAGAACATCACACAGCGGTCGCGCGGTTCCAGACTGAAGCGCTTAGAACCGCTCGGCCACACGGGCCAGCACATTTTTTTTTTCATTTTTCTGGCTTGGTAACCGAAGTTACTGCATAAACACTTCATTAACACTGGTACTGTCAACGGTGCTATTAGATACATCATTTCTCTCCATACGTGCCTTATTTTACTCGCTTAAAACGCCTTTAGAGCTCACAGTTCCTTGTCCCTTACTTGCTTTTTTGGCTACGCGTTGCTTGCTGTATCTGTCACGATAGACAGTACCAGTATCGCTAAAGAGCTATCAAGATTGTGTATGCTTACTGTAGATTCTTTATAAGTCTGTAGCTTGTGTGCGTGACAGGCTATGAACGCTTTGGCGTCTGTTTCAAACACCTATAAAAATAAGTCCTAGAAATCTATTCTTTGGAAATATTTTTTGGAATATAACTCGTAGCGTTGGTTTTCATAATAGTATCTGCTGTTTCATTTAACATTTACAAGGTACAGACGCTTTTCTTTGCTTCACGAACTCTTTACTGAGGTAGCAGACGTTCATTCTTGCACCAGACAAGATGATTATTTCAGCTCCGTAGTACGAAATTGTGTGGTCGTTCGTCTCTCCGTTTTCAAAACTAACAAGCTAGGGGTAATGATGACCATGATAAAAACCAATTGACCTTCCCTGAAACAGCGGTTTTGCCTCACTCATTTTGACGCAGAAAGGTTGAGTAGGTAAGACACCACGGATAAAAGCAAAATACAGTATACTGTTAAAACGAGGTTGCCGGCCGCAGTGGCCTAGCGGTTCTAACCGCTTCAGTCTGGAACCGTGCGACCGCTACTGTCGCAGGTTCGCATCCTGCCTTGGGCTTGGATGTGTGTGATGTCCTTAGGTTAGTTAGGTTTAATTAGTTCTAAGTTCAAGGTGGCTGATGACCTCAGATGTTAAGGCCCATAGTGCTCAGAGCCATTTGAACCATCTGAACCATTTGTTAAAACGAAATAAGAAAATGCAAGATGAAAGTTGAATAAAAATCCACTATCACAGTAATAAAAAGTTGAAGTAATAAAAACAAAGTAAAAACATCGCTAGAATCAAATTTTCATCACAAAATACAGGATTCGGATCAATGTTGTCACGTCGTCAGCAATAAGAAGCGATAGAGCCGTCCCTATCACTCGTTCAATTCTGAGATCGCCCGACTTGGTAGTTTCAGTATCAACAAGTACCATGGCTTTGCTCCCACTGTACTTCCACAGCGGGAGTTCATCGAGTAGGCGAATACATTCTTGTATTAACATGCTATGATCAATTGTACCCCTTCTACATCAAGTGCTTAAACAAATCCATTATAGAGTTGTGGTCCGTTTTATATCTCTTAGCTTGTTGGAAGCGACAGTAGCTTGACAATAATCAAATGAATAGTTCAAACGGAAAAAATTTTGAAACGCTGTTTTTTTTTTTCAAAACGTTTTCTCGCTGCTGTTGTGTTCCCAGTAATCTGTTGCATGTCCCTATACTTATTCCAAGTGTCAGATCATCGAGAAAATATTTTAAACATTCGTTACCAGAAGATGCACAGTCTCTGCTGCCATGCAGTGCCTCCCTCAGCAATTCTAAAAGACATATCGATGCATCTGACTTGTTTGATTTTAAAGCTGCTGCTGGAACATTGTTGTCAATACAGGCTATAAGACATCTAAGTACAGTACGATCCAAGTGTCTCATACTCATTCACCTGAACCAAACTCCGTCCGAACAGACCCAATGGTACCGACAGACCGCCGTATCATCCGCAGTTCATGGGCGTTACCAGATGCGGAGATGAGCGGGCATGTGGTCACCACACCGCTTCTAGCATTCTGCGTGGTGTCTGTTTGTTCTATATCGTGTCTCCCTACCACTTTCGCGCAACGACGCTCTGAGCGTGTTTTTTAGGGAATTGACTAGTTTGAACCTGGGACCTGTTGCTGGTAAGGAGACGTCAGACCACACATGACATGTAGAGTTCAGAAGAGTTCAGTGAGACTAGCGATGATATAACCAAATACTTAATGATTTCAGCGTCAGATCCACTGCACTCCCTGTAAAAGAATCTTAATACTAACTAAATTTAGTGGAAGGGGTTCAAGGCTTTCCTATTTTTAGTTAGCTGGTAAAATAACGTCGAAAAAGCAGTTAAGTTTACCATTGGAAATTTTATTCTACTCACAAAACATTGTTTATAAATTGCACTATTGATAAAAGGAAATGTTTTAATACAGGATGGTAAAAACCAACTGCGTTCAACAAAAATGTGAACGAATCTTCCCTGAATGGGTTTCCAAGTTCTACAATGGATCGAAGGATGACCTATGCCATATCACATCTATAATGTAGGTTTAAATTAAGTTTCACAAAAGAGAAAACTATCAAAATGGTCTACAGCGACCCTCAATTATCTTTAATTACTTATCTAACTTATCGTAAATTACAGTGGCTGATGTGGCTTCTCAATAACTATATAACAGAAAAATCATCGCATTTCAGATTTTTACTTCAAGTGGCAAATGTGAACACCATGAGCTTTAATTGACGATCGAGACTAGTATTACGCAAAAAGGGGGTGTAACAGATGAGACTTCTGCAGTTCTGAGTGAAGCTTTATGCGCTGTTATGCGGCATCGCGTGCGTTCATTACCTTGTCGGTGTTTGTCAGGGGGCGGCGGGCATCACAGCTCCGCTCACCTCGCCGTCTTGGAAGCAACTCTCTCCTAACTTCTTCTTACTATAATTTACCGAAGTTGGTTTAAAAAAACTATCTGGCTGTGTTTTCATCTGACCAATCAGGGTCTCAATGTTAACCTTAAGCTCCGCCTACAAAAATTCTGTCTATCCAATGAGAAACGTAATCCTTTTCGTGGTGGGCCAATGTTTTTAAAGTTTACAACGTAACAGTGACGCGAAAAAGTCTCACGCTAAAACTTGCTGCTGGGGTGGCCCTTTTTGTGTTATCGTAAGATCTATACTGTTCTTCTCGAGGGCTCTATCTTTTAACATGGGCTGGGGGGTGGTCCTAGCAGTGGGTGTCTGTCCCTTATCGTTGGGCCTTCCAGCTTAACATGGTTCTGCTCTCGGCTTCTGTTCTCGTTTCTCCCCTCGGAACTGCGTCTGTTTCACTGTGGGAAGGTATGACATGCATTTAGGCATTCTTGTGTTAGTCTGTGGTATTCCATTTGCTGACTCGTTACTCGTATTACTTTGGTTAATTTAATGTCACGATTTATTGAGAGCTATGTGACATACTACTGGATTTGCTTATCGTGTCAGGGTTTTCATGGAAGGTGTTGGATTTGCCTGACACCTTAATTATTTTCTTTCTTTATTTGTGAAGTTTGTTTTTTAAGAAGTTTGTTATCGAAAGTGAGGAGTCTTTCACATCGATTTTCTTAGAAATGTTGTTTTTATAAATGCAGTAATTAAAAAATCTATTCCTAACACATTTTCTAAATATCATGTACAAGTAAAACGTTTTTGTTTCTAGACACTCATTTCAACATTGTTACACTAACAAATAAGAATTATTTCCAAGAATTGCTTTGACAAAGAAATATACATACACAAGTATTGAGATATTATGCTAACAAATGGTACAAATGTTAAAAAAAAGGGAAAATATCCAACAAGGTAATTTTTTATTCTTTGTTTTTATAAGGAGAAAATAAGTAAAATACAGGTATTCTTTTATTTTTATGAGGAGAAAATAAGTGGCATATAGTTTTAGTGTTTATTATGCCTTACTTTTTTTCTTTATATACTGTCCATTTCAGAACTAATGACTTATTTTTTTACTTAAGTCCATAGTCAATGACTGTTATTTTGTAGTTTATTATCTGTCTGGTGTGCTTAACTTATTTAGTTTTTCACACGTTTCTTTTGCACAATTCCTACATCACATAATTTGATTTCACACATTCACACAACCCTATGAATGTTTAAGCATGAGGTTGGCGAATGATTTTTGCACGAAGGTGATGGACTTGAGCGAGATGGATGTGGGCAGGTATTTGATGTATAGCTTCGTTCGTCGTTCCTTGTTGGCTTTGCAAGTGTGTGTTGCTGTTGTGGAGGTCCCATAATGGAATGGAGCTGTGAGTGCAGAATCTCGTGGTTTACTGGCTTTGTATGCGTGAAAGTCATCGTTATGTGTCGCTGAAAGCAGTCGTTTTTCATTGTAATACTTCACAGACGACTAGTTTACAATAGGGTAGGGATTTGGGAAGGTATGTTGTCTATTCTTCACCCATCTTCTTTCTTGGTCTCAATCTTGCGAATCTTCAACTTCTGTTCTTCCTGCTTTTTCTCTGCTTCTTGCTTGCTTCTTGGTTCTTCTCTGAGCAGGATATGGAAATATTTATTGATAACTAGTCGCTTTGAAGTTCTCCTCTTAGTAACAGTTTGATAAATTGTTTGGGCATGTCATTCCTACTTTGTGGACATTTTCTTCAGTTTCGTACATCAGCGTGCTGTTTAATAGCAGTGGTGTGACTTTTACACATATTTTTTGCCAGTGGTGGCTTGCCCTAGCGGTCTTCTCGGCGGGCCGTTTTTTGCTCGCTCTGCTGAGTGGGGGCGTCCTGGGGTTTACGAGCGGTGAAAATCCGGTGTTTGCTTGTCAGTCCCTGCACCAGTCCCTTCTGGCATTCGGTGTCCTGTCGTGTCTCTGCAGGGTTCCACCACTGTGTGGTTCCGTGTTCTGTCCCAGCAGGGTTCCACTTAGCGGGCAGATTTACGGCCCACTTCCGATACAAAGGCCTTCTGTTGGTCTTGCTGTCCTTTCCTTTCTCTCGACGCTTCTGCCTTGTAGGGATCATGTCTTGCTAATTACGTCCTTTTCTTTCTTGATACTTCTCGCGTTGCAACTTGTGGGTCATTGCATCTGGTCTTTGCTGGAGTTTTTACAATGGTTCTTACAAAAAGTTTTACTTATAATCATCTAACATATATCTAGTACCTAGATTGTTTTACACCTTCTTAAAAGCTTTACAAATTTCGGCGCCCTTTCCATGTTACAGTTCTAAGATATTTTGAGTCTTAACTTATACAAGAAACCTCAAATTCGTTTTTTATTTTTGTGTAGTGTCGTGGTGTATAGCATTTTAGTATTTCATGCTGTTAGACTATCTACGCTTTATCCCTTCACCTTAATCTATGGTACTATTGGTGTTATTTTTGTTTTTGTTTTTACTGAAACTACTTTCTTTTTCCCACCTTCCTCTCTCTTCATTCTTCTTTCTCCTGACGATCTTATCTGCAACATAAACTTGAAATATTTTGCTAATCATTTACTTGAACTTCTTGCAATTTTTCGTCGATTTCTTTATGGACTTCTAACATGAGTTGAGGCGATTCCCCCTTTTGTGCATACCATTCTAATTCTTCATCCTCTTTATCCCGCATCATTCTAAATTGTTTGTTTATAACTGGTATTTCTAATTTTAGCTTTTGCTCAAAGAGAAGTGTGACATTGCCGAATGTTATGCTACCTTTCCCCATATCTATTATCACTCGTCTCTCATTTAAAAAATCTGCACCTATAATCAAATCTACAGTTAGTTTAGGTATAATAACGAAGTTGGCTTCGATCTTTTGACCTTGACACGAAAGAGTTAACCTTTTTTGTCTCGTAACTTCCGCAGCATTGTTTCTAATAGGACCTCTTACTTTAATCTTACGTGTTTTCAGAACTGGCAATTCCTTATTGGCATTACACTGCATGTATAAATTTTCTGAAATCGTTGTCAGTTCACTTCTGCTATCAATTACAATACTGACTGGGATATGCTTTGCCATGGCCTTCACAATTGGTTGAATTTGAAAGGGTTGGTACTGTTCTTCTTCTTCTTGCATCAACGAATCCTCCACTGAATCATACATGAGTCTTTTTAGGAATTTCCCTTGTGAATTCGAACTTTCTGCAGGATAAGTTTCGACTGCTACTTCTCTCTCCTTTATTTCCTCTTCTCTATTTCTTCCTTCATTTACGCTTTCTTCAACATCCTTTACTTTTTTCTCATCCTCGTCTATCTTCTCCTTCTTTGTCACTACTTCCACATAATCGCATCTAAATGCTCTAAATATCGCTTCATAACTTCCTTCATTATATACGTTGGGTTGTGTGCCCACTCGTAACTTATTTTCAACTTCTGTCGACTGTGCATTATCTTCATTGAATTCGCTTTCCCTGGTTTCCATCTCAAGTAGCTCTGCAATACTCATTACTTCGTCCTTTCCTCCTACATTCGTTGTGAATGCCTCTGGTAATTCATCTTCCTCGTCAGTATTCTCCCAATTAATTTCATCCCAACACGATATTGTTATTTTCTTGTCTTCGTTTTCATCTGGTCCCTGCGGATTTGCTTCTTCCTTCTTCTCTTCTCGTGATAAGATTTTTACTTCTCTGTTCAAGGTGCTGCAATTGTCCTGGGTCGGTGCGTCATTCTCTTTGGCGTGGGCGCTTAGCCGTCAATTCGAACGTTATCGGGGTTTGGTGGTCTTACCTCCACCTCTTCTATCTGTATTCTCTTTTCTTGTTCAGCTTGTTGATAGTGGTTTCTTTGTTGATAATTTGTCGGTCTATTGGTTCTCCAGTACCCGTTCCGGTTGTCGTTATTCCCTCTGTAATAGTTGTTGCCGTTCCTGGGTGAATTATAGTTATTGCCATATTCTCTTCTAAATCCATAACCCGTTCTTTATTGAAATCTATTGTCGTTTCTTGGTGCGAAGTTATCACGTGGTTCGTAATTATTGTTTCTTCGTACTGTGTCTTGTGGATTCCACTGCTTTTTGCCTTCGTTTTCACGTGCGCTTCGTCTTTTTCTTGCGTCATCTTCCGAAAATATGAATTCTATTTCCCTTAGAATACCTTTAAATGCTTCGACGTCATTGCCTCCGCTACCTACTAATGATTGCTGGTATTTCAATGGTAGCTTCATCGCGCATAATTTAATCAACTCTCCGTCACTGTATGTTACATCTAAGCATTGATTTTTCTTTACCATTAATTCGAAAAATTTCACGGGACTCTTCTCTCCTGAATTTTCAAAATATGGGTTCTGTAATAATTCGTACTTCACTCTGTTCTGTGCTTCGCTGGACCAATATCGTGAGAGAAACTTCTCTCTGAAATCTTCGTACGATCGGCACGTCGCTGCAACATTCTGCATGGTTTCTGCGACTGTTCCTGAAATGTGTGCACATATAAAGTCTAATTTGTGTGCTAGCGTCCAGTGTTCTGGTAATCCTACTCGGAATTGATCAATAAAAGTTCGTGGATGTAATGAGTTTCCTTCTCGAAAGTGTTGAAATTTTCTGACTGTGAGGAAATGATCGTTGTCGTACTTCGTCATAGTTCCATATGAAATTCGCGATTCTTCGCCACTTTTGTTTCTGATCATTTCTCCCGTCGTTCTTTCCGGTTGTGGTAGATCCATTGGATATTGTCCACTGTAACTTTCGCCTACCCTTGCGTCGTATCGTTGGAGTGGTACGCAATAATTTTCTTCCATCGGTTGTGAGCGTGTAGCTGAATGCAGTGCACTGTACTCTTCGCGACCTGGCTTTCCATTGTCAGGTATTGGTTCGGTATCTTGTCTGGCTAACCTTGCTGCTTCATTGAACGATCCAAACGGTCTTGAAACATACAGTTCTGGTTCCGCATGTGTTTGTGTTGACGTTTGTTCATCAAGAATTTCGAAACGTCTTTGTTGCTGCGCAGGCTGTCTGATTTCACGTATGTTACTTTCAGCCTGTGATTGGAATCGCAAATGCGTAATATCTTCGTTAATTGCTTGTTTTTCCGGTGCTGTTACAGATACGGATGTGGTTGCAGACTCTGTGCTTGTTCAATCCTGTTGACTACGCTCTTCAATGGTTTGCAACAACTCTGTTCGCAATTTCTGAAATTGTCGCTTCGTTTGCGCTTCTATTTTGACTATGCGGTTATCGTATCTTTTCAGCGCTGCCTTTGTGATACGTTTGTGTAACACACTGTTTTCAACAATTTCACGCGCTGTACCTGCTGCTTGTCTAGTAATTACGTTTATCTGTTTCTCTAGTTTCTTGACTTCCCCCTGGGTGTTGTTACGTAATGTTTTGATCTCGTCCTGAATGTCATTACGCAATGTTTGTACGTCCGCTTGTACCTTGTCAATGTCTGTTCTCAATTGATTGTGACCTGTTATTAAGTTTCCTATCACTTCTCGAGATTCTTTTGCCTCGTCTTCAATATGACTTAGGTGTAACCGAATTTTTTTGTTTTGTTCTCTAATCTCACGCATTTGTCTCGTGGTTTCTGCATTCTGAATTTTAATTTGGTTCGCAATTTCTTTATTTTGTCTTGTCATGATTTCCGTTATTTGTTGTAATAATTCTGCCAGTTTGGTGGGTCCTATTGCGTTTTCTTCCGACGTCCTACGCTCTGTGTTTTCGCCCAAGTGTTGGTTCGCAACTGATTGCATTGAACTGTGCTGTGACACATTTCTGCTCGCATTCCTTGTACTCTGTGGTGAGGGAGCTCTGATTACTTGTACTATGGGTTCTACGTATTCAACACGCAAGTTAGAATCCTCACCGACTGTCTCTCAACTTTCCTGCTCCTCTGTCGTATGCTGACTTAAGTTTTCTATGCCTTGACGTACATTATCCTCGTTATGGTGCGTTATATGTCATATTTCCCACGATACTGCATCGTCTGTTGTACTGCCCTCTATTCTCTGTCCATTTTCATGCTGGGTCTCTACCTCAATTCGGTCAAGGTCTCGATCTGCCATTGCTAATCTTTCCGAACCCCTTATTTTCTGTTTTAAAAGCAATTCACGCGACCTACTTCGAGTCAACATGCGCTCATACGATCTCACACGCTTCATAAATTTTTTGTTCACACGACCAGACAATCCATTCACTTACTTGTTGGGTCAGAACCAACTTGTCAACGATGTATCCGCCACCTGTGCGCTTGCATTGGAGACAAAACTTAATTCTAACAATATTTAAAATTCATAACTTAATTATGTTATTGTCTCTGCTAGAATGTCTCACTTTTTATTGAATAGTTTCTTACTATCTATAGCTGCAGCTACTGTTTTCGACTATGTATGCCTTTCAAAAAAAATTTTTTTTTATTACGAAAATTTTTTAACAGGATATTTTTCTGACCTAGTTAGGCATGTGGTCGACCTTCAATCATGGTATTTTACCATCCTGGCAGGGTCGCCATTTTCTAACATTCTGTGTGGTGTCTGTTTGTCCTATATCGTGTCTCCCTACCACTTTCGCGCAACGACACTCTGAGTGTGTTTTTTAGGGAATTGACTAGTTTGAACCTGGGACCTGTTGCTGGTAAGGAGACGTCAGACCACACAAGACATGTAGAGTTCAGAAGAGTTCAGTGAGACTAGCGATGATATAACCAAATACTTAATGATTTCAGTGTCAGCTCCACTGCACTCCCTGTAAAAGAATCTTAATACTAACTAAATTTAGTGGAAGGGGTTCAAGGCTTTCCTATTTTTAGTTAGCTGGTAAAATAACGTCGAAAAAGCAGTTAAGTTTACCATTGGAAATTTTATTCTACTCACAAAACATTGTTTATAAATTGCACTATTGATAAAAGGTTCAAATGGTTCAAATGACTCTGAGCACTATGGGACTTAACAGCTGTGGTCATCAGTCCCCTAGAACTTAGAACTACTTAAACCTAACTAACCTAAGGACATCACACACATCCACGCCCGAGGCAGGATTCGAACCTGCGACCATAGCAGTCGCGCGGCTCCGTTGATAAAAGGAAATGTTTTAATACAGGATGGTAAAAACCAACTGCTTTCAACAAAAATGTGATCGAATATTCCCTGAATGGGTTTCCAAGTTCTACCATGGATCGAAGGATGACCTATGCCATATCACATCTGTAATCTAGTTTAAATTAAGTTTCAGAAAAGAGAAAACTATCAAAATGGTCTACAGTGACCCTCAATCATCTTTAATTACTTATCTAACTTGTCGTAAATTACAGTGGCTGATGTGGCTTCTCAATAGCTATATAACAGAAAAATCATCGTGTTTCAGATTTTTACTTCAAGTGGCAAATGTGAACACCATGAGCTTTAATTGACGATCGACACTAGTATTACGCAAGAAGGGGGTGTAACAGATGAGACTTCTGCAGTTCTGAGTGAAGCTTTATGCGCTGTTATGTGGCATTACGTGCGTTCATTACCTTGTCGGTGTTCGTCAGGGGGCGGCGGACAGCACAGCTCCGCTCACCTCGCCATCTCGGAAGCAACTTTCTCCTAACTTCTCCTTACTACAATTTACCGAAGTTGGTTTAAAAAAACTATCTGGCTGTGTTTTCATCTGACCAATCAGGGTCTCAATGTTAACCTTAAGCTCCGCCTACAAAAATTCTGTCCATCCAATGAGAATCATTATACTTTTTGTGGTGGGCCAATGTTTTTAAAGTTTGCAACGTAACAGAGACGCGAAAAAGTCTCACGCTAAAACTTGCTGCTGGGGTCGCCCTTTTTGTGTTATGGTAAGGTCTATACTGTTCTTCTGGAGGGCTCCAGCTTTTAACATGGGCTGGGGGGGTGGTCCTAGCAGTTAACTGGCGACGTGGGTGTCTGTCCCTTATCGTAGGGCCTTCCAGCTTAACATGGTTCTGCTCTCGGCTTCTGTTCTCGTTTCTCCCCTCGGAACTGCGTCTGTCTCACGGTGGGAAGGTATGACATGGATTTAGCCATTCTTGTGTTAGTCTGTGGTATTCCATTTGCTCACTCGTTACTCGTATTACTTTGGTTAATTTAATGTCACGATTTATTCCGAGCTATGTGACATACTACTGGATTCGCTTATCATGCAAGGGTTTTCATGGAAGGTGTTGGATTTGCCTGACACATTACACGCTCTCTCAGCCGTTGCCAGTTATCAAGACCGGAGTCGGTATTTCTCAATCGAGTAGCTCCTCAGTTTGCCTCACAAGGGCTGAGTAAACCGCGTTTGGCGACAGCTCTCGGCAGATCACCCTTCCAAGTGCTGTACAAGCCCTACGGCGCTGGACTTCGGAGCTTTGACGGGAAGTTGTGTTACCACTGCGTCTAGACCGTTGGCCATCCACCAGAAATAGCTATTAAAAATTGTTACTCCGAAACAGAAGAATGGAAAATTATCAATGTATTCAAAAGAGGAAAACTCATGACATATGTATGTCATGACGTACTTCATCTGAAAGACCAGATATATTTATGAGTTCAAAAACAGAAATACCTGTTGACTATACTTGTGTCTTCCTCAGCAGCATAAGAAGTCTAAAACTAAGCTTCGCTACATCTGATCCCACGAATGGGCGAATGGATACGTGTAAGAAACAGAAGTCAGTACTAAGAGATTTTCAACACGAATTTAATTTTGTTATACTCTTAAAAAAAGAAATTAGAGAAATGAGAAATGGATTTTGTTGACTGCAGTTCTACTACTTAAAATATTTATGCTGTATTTGTGTACTTGTATCGTCACAAATAAAACGTAGTGCCTTTGTATTTATGGAACTTGTAACAAAAACTTTCTTATTTTCACCGAGAACTAGTCAGTTTCCTGCTATTTAACTTAAAATTTTCTTAGTAAATTATTTGTTTTCTAACTTATCTCATTATATTTGTAGTGATGAGATGGGCAGCATGATTCTGTGGAATCAGAAAACTTTCTCGATTTCTTGCACACTAATAAGTTATGTACACAAAAGAGAGGTTTTTTTATTCCCTTGTCAAATGCGAGATTTGGCACTCAGAATGCTTTCCACTTCCAGTTTTCACTTACATTTGTTACGAGAATCTGATACCAATACTCTGTGTAGCAGCATGTAACTGACACTGAACGTGGTATCTTACATTCAGGGCATCTGTTTCATTAAGCTAGAGATTGTCTTCCTAAAGAGTGGGGTAAGTCTTCTTGATTGAAATATACACTAATCAGCCAGAACATTAAGACCACTAACCTACTGTCGATATAGACCCCTCCAGGCGATACCAGCGTCACATGGCGATGAATGACTGCTAATCAAACACACGCACGATGCATGTAGTATCAATGAGTGAGCTGTGCGTGTGGAGAATTGGAAAGGAGCGCAATTTATCGGAGTTTGACAGAGGGCAAATTGTGATGACCCGGAGGCTTTGTACGAGCATTTCGGAGTCTGCACGACTTATCGGGTGTTCGAGGAGTGCTGTGGTGAGGGTCTTCAGCACGTGGCGAAACCAAGGTGAACCCACGTCCAGACGTCGTGGGGCTTGGCGGCCACCCCTCATTAGAGATGTTGGACGTTGTAGGCTGGACAGACTGGTAAAATAGGACAGGCGGCGAACTGTGGCGGAACTAATATCAGACTTTAATGCTAGGCAGATTACAAGTACGTGTGAACACACAGTGAATCGAATACTCTAAACGATGGGCCTCCGTAGCCGGCGACCCATGAGTGTGCCGATGTTGACACTACGACGTCGGCAACTGCGACTGAAATGGGCATGTGAGAATCGACTTTGGACGTTGACGCAGTCCCAGAGCGTTGCATTGGTCTGATGAATCCCGACAGCTTTTTGATCTAACCGATGGACGCGAATCCGTCGTCTTCCTGAGCAACAGCTCCTTGACATCTGTACTGCGCTATGGAGGCAAGCTGGCGATGGTTCCGTTATGCCCTGGGGAAAATTCATGTGGGCATCCATGGGTACAGTCTAGCTCGTGCAAGGCACCATGACGTCCAAGAAGTATCATACACTGGTTGCAGACCACGTGCACTCCTTCATGACGATCATGAATCTCTACGGCAGTGGTATTTTTTAACAACATACTGCGTCAGGTCATAAGGCCAAGAGCGTGATGGAGTGGTTCGAGGAACACAATGGCGAGTTCCAGTTGATGTGCTGGTCCCCCAGCTCGTCAGATCAGAACCCGATTGGACAGATCTGGGATGTTAATGAATTTGGCGTCAGAGCTCATCGCCCCATCCCGGAATTTACGGAAGTTAGGTGACTTGTGTGTGTAGTTGCGGTGCTCACTTCCTCCAGCGACCTACCAAGGCCTCATTGCTTCCATGTCGCGATGCGTCGCCGCTATTATCGGAGCCAAAGGCGGACGTACCATTAGGTGGTCATAATGTCTCACTGATTAGTATAGAACTGTAGAGGAAACAGGTAATTTCATTGTCTACAATTCACTATTAGGAAGTTCAAAATGCTGCCCGTCTAATTGATCAACATCTTCAATTTATAAAATGCTTATATTTTCTTCATGTTTTTGTGATGCAGATTGTCGTCAGTAGGTAGTATTACTTTGTGCTTCCAGATATTACGTAAGAATTAATTATGACTCTTTCATTACTGTCACGTTTATAAGGAACATAACAGATAAGGATTTCACAAATCTAATGTAGCCTAAAGCAAAAAACAGTGCTTTTTCCCAGAGCTATAAATCCCTGTGCACAGTATATTTTCCACTCTAGAGACGTGTTGTGTCTAATGAAACTTGCTGACAAAAAAGCTTTATTTGTTGGACTTGGACTCACGCTTATGTGGGTACAGAGGTTTCTTCATCCAGGAAGTTCCTGTGCAGTAATCACTTCGCCGTAGCGAGTAAGTTTCGCTCTGGAAGCAGCCCTCAGTGTTCCTGCCATGAGAGCTAGTTCAGTATCGCTTACAGGAGAGTTGCTGTGGAGTCCGGAAGGGTGGGAGGGACGAGGAAAGTTTAATCACTTCCTACACCCACCGTGTGTCTGGCTGTTTTACCTGAAGTTCGGTGTACGCGAATGGCATCAGGCTGCAATCGATCACCGTGAGTTGAAAGCGTCGGAAGCAATACTAAACTTTAGACGGGCCTTTAGCAGGCAGAAGATTCAGCTTGATCTGTAGATAACAGAGATTAAAAGCTTCCATCTGAGTGAGATAAGCGTAACTTACTGGAAGAGAACATTGCAAGGAAACGATGCAGCACAACTCTAAGCAATTATACCTGAAAGTATCTCTGACCAATGTTAGAAAGCACACTTACTTCAAATGTCAACTACAGAAGCGTACGTCTAAGAAGTAAGTTGATACAATTCGTTATTTTGTCTAGTCATAGCTTCACGAGGTACTAAAGCACATATAATGATGAAACATCTTTTGGTCTGGTCTTTAAATTGAACCATTAATGCCATAATGAATAATTTGACACCACACATAGCGTATTGTGGTTTCAGGAAGGAAGGAAGGCAGAGATGGTGCAAAGGTTCGCAGTACAGGAAAACTGCCATAAACCAAAACCAGGATGGTCTAAAAAGGAAGTAGATCTGTTCTACGGAAAAGTGCACTCTCCTTCTAACACGCCGGGTGGGTACACATTGGTCAAACCCAAGGCACATGAAAAGAAGGAGGTAGGCCATTTCACCCCTGAAAAGCAGTAAATTCCCAAACGCCCTAGCTCGCGTTGACGTGACTTTGTTAAAGACTTCCGTGGTTGTGCATTCAGCAGAACACGGAAGCCGTGGTTTGCATCCAAGGAAAATCATTCGTTTCGTGTCAGTCATGAATAAGGGTCATTGCAATTGCGTCGTGGCACAACACATTGACATTGCTCAAAAGACGACATACTTTATTTACCATGGATTTCCCAAAGATGGACACTTGCAGCTTGAAAGGATAGTTCGATGCAAATGCGCGGACAAAGTGAATGTAAAAACTACGCATGTGTTTTCAGTTCATTTTCGATCAAAAGATTATGGATGAGATTTCAGAAACGAACTCTAGGGTTACCTCCAACAAAGAAGCTACTACCTACAGGAGTCCACAGCGTAAACATTCCAAACTCGTGTGGGGAAGAAATTACAAAAAGAGAAGCGAAAAGGTAAGAATCGCGTACTAAAATAACAGTGAAAATAATTATAGCTCAAAAATTACCTTAACATAAATTAATTCCTATAAATGTAGTGCTTTCTCCATGTATTGCTGGACTACTATTGACCGTGAATGACTCGCCACATTGCGTAGGAAATAAATGTCATATTGCTCGGGTTGATAGGCTTTTTTTCTCCTGGATATTATAGCTTAAGTTGCTCGTGGAAGTAGTCGTTATTTTCTTAGTATCCTCAAGATGAATTAACTATATCAACATAAGTTTATAGTACATTTGTGACTGAACTCTTATACATGCACATTTCGCGTGATGCACTGGAGCCTTAATAATAAGTGCTGCGGACAGTGACTTTTGTAGCGTATTGGATGACATCGCTGCCTGTCATGCGGGACCTTGTGACTTCGAATCCTGTCGACTACATTTTTAATTTCTGTTTTTAAATTTTACGAAATAACTTTAACAGATGTGGTGTATCGAAGAAAACCTATACATTCCTGGCATCGTCCGATAGTTTTATGGAACATGTATTAGCTGCATCTACACACATTTTCTTTAAAACTTTTATAATTATTTTTTACCCATACCACATGTCACAGCTATAACATATAAACCCGGTTCCTCAACTGATGCTTTGTCGTTTTTGTTTATTACTTATCTGATTACTAATGAGCAATTAATGGAGTTATATGGTACCTAGTAAATCATTCCAGGAGAAACAGGAGTAAATTCATTCCTTAGAGATTTAAAAGTCGTGCATAACGCTGTAAAGCAAGAAGTTTGCAAAAACGAGCTTTGACTAATTTAGAAACTGTGTCAAAAGAAGAAAGTCGACCAGACGACCGCTACAAATACCGTTCATGAACTCAGTGAAACAGTGAATAAGAATTTAGAAGTTAAGGAACTGACGGCCGAGACTAATTAAAAAAAAAAAAAAAAACTAAATGGACACAAGGAAGCAGCACTAGAAATATGTGATGTAGCCTTGCGAAGTAAAACAAATGCTCTTCGCCGTGTTCTTTCGTTAAAGCGAGAAAGCCCGCATCTCGTGGTCGTGCGGTAGCGTTCTCGCTTCCCACGCCCGGGTTCCCGGGTTCGATTCCCGGCGGGGCCAGGGATTTTCTCTGCCTCGTGATGGCTGGGTGTTGTGTGCTGTCCTTAGGTTAGTTAGGTTTAAGTAGTTCTAAGTTCTAGGGGACTCATGACCATGGATGTTAAGTCCCATAGTGCTCAGAGCCATTTGAGCCATTTGATTAAAGCGAGGAAAAGGTCACATGAGGCGAAAGAGAAACCAAATTACACAAAAGTGTCAGCAACGTGCTGTCAAAATTTTTTGCACTAGGTCAAATACGATGTTTGTTGGAAAAAAAACAGTGATGTGGAATTCAGTGGAAATTGGCAATGCACTGACTTCAAGAACTGTGACGCCAAAAACATATGCTTATTTGCAGAAAGAAAATATTCTTTTGCTTTGCATGGTAACACTTCAGAAATGGACAAAGTACTGATCGAGTATTCTCGAAGATATATTGTGTTTATTGAAGGCTAAGTCAAACTCTTTTAGTGCGCAAAAGAAATTAGCAATTTTGACATTTGACGAAATGAATGTTAATAATTGCGTT
The DNA here is from genome assembly GCF_021461385.2 of Schistocerca piceifrons. Classification (NCBI taxonomy): domain Eukaryota; kingdom Metazoa; phylum Arthropoda; class Insecta; order Orthoptera; family Acrididae; genus Schistocerca; species Schistocerca piceifrons. Next base: position 414,772,022 of record NC_060149.1, on the reverse strand, counting down.
CGTTACTATTTGTCGGAGGAGATAGAAGTCGGTCTACATTCCTATCTTCAAGTTTCCGTGATCACTGAGCTGTGTAAGCTGTGTAAGCAATGGAACAAACCAATGTATTATAATTTCGACACAATTATGAGTAGTAGTTCGCTTCAGATCAACAATAAGGCAGTTGCGGAATCGGGATTATATGTTGTAGCTGTGACATGTGATTTTGTATATATATATATATATATATATATATATATATATATATATATATATATATATATATATATAAGTTTTAAAGGAACTGTATGTAGATACAGCTAAAACATATTTCGTAAATCCATCAGACGATACCAGGAATATATGGGTTTTCTTCAGTTGTTACGAACCATTCCATAGATAGAGGCATTAGCCTACTGAACAGATCCAAAATAACTAAAGCAACGATACTGACACTTTTTTAAAATAAAAAAAGTGATCTAGCGATGACATTACATTACCAAAGACCACTTAAACGTAACTAGACGAGTAAGACGCAATATAAGGATGGAATCTCGCCTGTTTTAAGCACAGACAGCTCAGGCCTTGTAGTATGTTCTTCACAAAGAAAGTAACTTTATTCAACTCGTTAACGACATCTTCGATATTTTGAACTCTATAGGTGCAAAATATGAGTATTGACGTATGTGAACTGAATTTGGAATGAATTTTATAATGCAGGAGAGTACCGTAAGGAGATTCTTAAAAATTTGGTAGGCAATGCTAGCTGGTAATAGAGACCGATAGCTGTTGTTCCTGCACGGTTCCATTTCTTTGGTCTTTTCGAAAGGCTGAAAACTGTGAAACTGAACTACATATTAACTTCTACATTGAATCGAGATTGCTTGGAAAACTTTCTTTTTAGAGTAAGAAGATTAGGTGTAATTTATAATAAACCTACGCCAGTTTAAGTGAGGAACAAGGTGCGTCTTATACTGATGGGTAATGCAACTGATATTGCTTTCTCTGGGAACATGCTGGCTTCTGTAATACTAAGCGCAAAATCTTCTCATTGTGACATCGACTCAGATTCTGCGTCCCTAATTTTCATTACCAGTGAGCTCTGTGTAAATGTTGTTAATGAATCGCCGGTACGAGAAATCCCAGAAACTCCGAACGTCGAAGAAAATTTATTAACAGATGTGTTAACACTGTGCGATCACTCTATAACTTCGGATGTTCTTCCAGATGCGGTGAAATGCAATGTAGGCTGTACAGCATTTAAGGGCCAAAACACTGGTAAATCGTTAGGGTTTTCAGCAGCAAAATGTGAAGTAGGAGAACCTATAGAGGACTGGATATCAGTATCTCAGGTGATCTTTACTTTCAAATGCCAGCATGGATGAACAAAGGGCTGCAGTTTGAAAACAATTTTCTGCTTTTCACGGGAATACTGTCTGAAAAAAAAAAAAAAAAAAAAAAAAAAAAAAAAAAAAAAAAGTCTCTGTGCTCTATTTTCAAACAAAAGATCCCTGAGGTTTATGAAAGTTATCGTTCCTTGTGTAAGAACAAGAGGATTTATAAGGATTAAGTATTTGAACCATAAACTACCAAAATTGGAAGACATGAAGAAATGTTCCACAAGGTGGAAGCAGCTATAGATTGTATATTAATCTGTTAAAGGAATTAGAAAACTGGTGCTGGCTACACTATCATCTGCTTCTTCACCAACCGATCATCTTAATTATCATTTATTTGGTCCTAATGTATTATACATCTGTCGTACCATCTGATTTTATTTGTCCAACTGTGTACTGAACAACACAGAGAGCAAAATGAACGGGTAACATATGACAGTGTCTACGGCGCCACTGATTTTCATTATAAAAAAACTACACTGGTTCACTGTAACTTCAGGGAGCTGTAGCCAATAGCAGGGGCTTATGCTGGAATAATTTCGCCCTGGGTCAAACCATCAGCGCATTTTTATACACTTCATCTGATTGGTAATTTGTCCACTACCAATCACAATGTGTTCCGTTACATCCATTGTTTTGGCTCCTTTGATCTTGTTAGCCGCTGTTTGTAAACTTGAGAAGAATTCTAAAACACATTAACTCTGTACGAGTACATGCTTTCGGGGCGATACCCGTTAATAAAACATTCTCGGGTTTCAAGCTGCGTCAAGTGGTTTACTGCACTAATGAACAGCGCCGCATAGTACATGAAAGGTGTTACCGTCTGCACTGTCCCGAAAAGTCAGATGTAGCAGAACATGCTCTGGAAAACGGACCCCGAATTGCATTCTATGAGACGTCTATTATTAAACGGACTAATGGCTTCTGGGATAGCGTGATAAACGAGGCCATAGAGAATAGAATTTCTGACAACACCTTCAACAGAGACGGTGGACTGCAGTTGAGTACAGCGTGGGATCCGGTGTTGAGGGAGTTGAAGCGGGTCCGGCGGTCGCGCAGCCAAAACATTACCATATATGGAGCGGGACCGAGCACCAGTGACGTCACGAGCGACGGTGCGGCTATATAAGCACGGCAATGACAACCACACGGCAGTCATCCACTTGACGATGGCAGAGCAGATCTCTGCCGAAAGCTCGTGGGCAGTAAACCACTTGACGCGGCTTGAAACCCGAGAATGTTTTATTAACATATAAACTCTACTGCGTAGTCGAAATAATATGGCGGCCAAAACAAAGCTTCTTGCGGTTAAATTATCAAACTGTCGATCCAGATGTTAACAATCAGTTGCAATGTCTTTTTTTACATCTTGCTGGCGCATCTCTGGTGCTTGTCGACAGAACGTAATGCGAGAAAATGCGACACTTAGACGTTACTAACGACAGTATAAAAATTATGTGGAAGAATTACGAAGATATCACTGTTGCAACAGGGAGTAGTGTATATTCTTAACCATTAGGTATTTTTTACTTCAATAGTATTGATTTGGAGTTTATGAAGACACGTGAGTTCTTCAAATCTATAATTACAATTAGGATCTCGTTTTTCTACTATGATCGTGGATGAACATTTCAATTTCTTCCAAGATATCCACATTCCAGCTCTTCTCCAAAGTGTGCACTGCTCCAAGATCGTTATCACCTAAGGCACTTTGTACTGTTTCGTCTATAAGCTTCGCTGTAACTGATTTATTAGCATCAAGTCTTAAACATTCAATATGATCTTTATAATGGTTTTCAAAATTTCTGGCCATTTGGCCAATGTTGTACTTGCTGCAATGATTGCAACTCACTATAGAAATTACTCACCCGATCCGTTTCTCTGCTGGCTGTGAGATGTTATGCAACAGTTCCTTCTGTAAGTTGTTGGTAGTAACAAAAATTAATTCTGAAATCCATGTTCTTAAACATTTTGGGTTTTTTGCTGTAATGGCCCCCAGATATGACATTGTTTTGCATTTAGGTGATCATGGCAATTTGTTTTAGCTTACGCATTGTAGAAGTGCATCAACTTCCTGTTCTTGAGAGCCATTTCTATGTCCAGGGGTTTCGACAGTGGCATTTCTGTCCCATCGTCTCTAAAAATATTTGAGTATGTCTGTTGTCTGTATAAAAACGTTCTGGGTGCAGCTCGTTTGTGTGATTTGGGGTGTGTGGTGGACTTATCAATGATAGTGTATGGGTTTGTTGGTTTTCTGTATACACTAGTGTTCACGGTCTGGTTTGTATTAGTTATTCTCATGAAAAAAGTGTCTTTTTGGTGCGTTTCTTCTTCAGTTCTGCTATATACCGTGGATGTGTCATCTAAATATCTCCTGTACTGCACAGTTTTCTGTTTATGTTCGTTGTTCTAAAGTTAATTTTTTAATTTTAATTGTTTGCAGTGTTTCTTCCGTGAGTGTATTACTTTCGTAATAATAAAGAACAACCACCTTCAGCAACAAATCATGAGTTTATTAAAATGCTCCATCCATTTCGAGCCTTGGAGGTTCATCTTCAGGTGCTTAGGCAGTCTGCATCAACAACATCAGCTCACACATTTCATTTAATTCTGGGCTGTTTCTAGTAGCAAGTGAATGGTTCTGGAGTTTGTTTGTGAGCAAATACACTGTTGCTGTTAAAAGGCACATTTGCCGAAACATTTTGACACACCACATTTTCGAACACAATAAAAAAGGTGCTGTTTCAAAATATTTCAGAAAATGTGCTTTTTAATGGAAGGAGTGTATTTATACCCAAACTTTCTCCAGAACCCCACAAGTCCTACTAGAAACAGCCCAGAATTACACGAAATGTAAAGTTGATGTAAACTGTGAAAGCACCTGAAGATGAGCTCCCACGGCTCGAAATCCATCGTGCATTTCAACAAAATCACGATATGTGGCTGAAGGCGGTTGTTCTTTGTTATTACAAAAGTTAATTTTCATGGTGGTTCATTAAAATCTCTGCAATTTCTGACTAGATACCCTTTGCTAAGTCTACATACTGTTCGTACAGTATGACACAGAAAATCAGGAAATTTGAAATATCCAATAAAAATACAAGAAAACACCAAAAAATTTTATTAATAGAAGTTGAACCACAGCAACTTAAATTTTAAGACACATTAAATTATCAATATTTGAAAACTGCGTCATTTTTATGGCGTCCGCCTGTACGTATGCATTCTGTCAATCTGTTTTTGAAGTTCCTCAGTGAATGCTTCAACATATTAACTGGGATACCACGAATTTCGTCTTGAATTCCTTGTTTCATTTTTCCATTGTTCTCGGCCGAGTCGTGTTGATCCGACTATTAAAAAGGTACCGCAAGAAAATATCACAAATTGAGAGATCTGGTAATCTTGAGAGCCAGAAAATTTACCGAATGTTGAGATGACACGTTTACCGAACAATTCTCACACAGCTGCCATTGATTCTCTTGCATTGTGTCACCTTGCCGACGCAAAAACGGCATTCCTTAACTTCATTAGGATTTTGTCTGCCATAACAGTAGTTTCGTTTATTCATGTAACCTGTGAGATGAAAATGGGCTTCACCTAACATCCACAGCTTCTCCAGAAATCAGTTGTCCTCGTTTATGTTTTTCATAATTTGTTGACAGAATTCTAAACGCTACTATGAATCGTTCTCCTTCAGTTGTTGCATGATCTGCAGCTTGTAGGGATGAAATGTTAAATCAAAATGGAGAAGTCAGTGAACACTCTCTCAGGACTCTCTAACCACAGATACTTGCTCACGAACTGAAACTCGTGGGTTCTGCAAGATTGAAACGCGCACAGTTTTGATATTCTGTTGAATATGAGCAATTTTACGATTCCCTGTCAGTTTGTTTTCTAGAGCAGATCCAATCTCTTACAAAATTTTAAACCAAGTTTTCATCACGTGCTTGGAGGGAACCCAAAGCATAACACCCTAAGTTGAAGAAACGTTGCAACTCCTCCTGCACACTTTCCACACTATCATTATTTTTGTGAAACATTCCTTAAGCCAAAGTGCTTAGTATTCATGGGTCATTTTAACGATCGTTAAAATGACCCATGAATACTAAAAGATGGAACTTTTAACCTTTCAGAATCCCTGTTTATCAGAGCTGCCAACCTTTTATGGCTAGCACTACGCATTTCAAAAGTTCCCGCTTTTCTGTGTCACTTTGCAGGTACGTAACAGAAGAAGCTGTAGTAATTTTATTAGTTCAGTTTATTCAGCTGTACACATTGTTTGGTATTTTAGTAAATTATGTTTAATTATGTCTATGAATTCTTTGGTATGTATGCTGCTGCATAGATTTACAATACAGAGCAATCACTTTAATGTGACCACGACCTATGGTTGGCGTCAACGTGCAATAACCACACACAGACTACAGGTGGCAGCATTGTCAGTGGCAGGTATACAAAATGTTTCAGTTGACGTGGAAAACAGTGTAGTCGTTGTCATAATGCCACAGCGGCATGATCATTGGTGTTCAGTGCAAGGGTGAACGCATTTCCAAAAAGGCTTAATTTGTAAACTGTTCTCGTGTTGCCATAGTTAAAGTATACCCTGCATGGAAAAATGGCGCTATCCTAAACCAGCGCCGAGGCAACAGTGGTGCACCACGGGCCATAGATGACAGCGGTGAACGACAGCTACTGAGATGTGAACTGGCGAATTAACGAGCAATTTTTGAACAACTAACCACCCACGTAAGCAAGAGGCTATCAAGATTATCTCCGCAACGACACTTCAGTGAACGTTGTTGCTTATGGGTTTCTGGAGCAGGAACTTTGTTCGTGCATCTGCGCTGCCTGCTGTTCATTGTCGATGAATGGTGGAATTTGCATGCCAATGTCACAAGTGGAGTGGTTTCAGGTGGCCTTTTCAGATGAGTCACGTTTTATACTCCATCGAACAGATGGCTGCTGGAGTGTATGGTGTGAAACATCTGAAAGCAAACAACCTGTAACAAGTATCAGAAGGTCCAACCTGGAGGAGGAAGCGTTGTGGTCTGGGGAATATTTTCATTGCATTCTCTGGATGGGTGATATTGTCATTCTGAAGGCACACTATATCAACGGAACTATGCATCTATACTTCTGGAGCATATTCAGGCTTTTGACAGGTGTTCACATTAATGTGACTGGACAGTGAATATCTAGGGAAATACGCCCAGATAGCCACCCGTGTCAGCATGCCACTTCTGGGATTTGGGGAAGCACACCATTGCTGGATCGAATGTGCGTGGTGGATTAACAAACAGAGTAAGATTGCTGGCCAGCCTATATACGTGGTTTTTTTGGTAGATTCCCACTCTCAGATAGTTGAATATCAGGCTGGTACCAACGTCCAACCTCACTTACATGATTATTCAAATGTTTCAGAAATATTCTCACACCTTCACATTAATAACACTAGACTCTAACAGATGGGGTACACAATTTCCATACCAGGGTAGAAACTGTAGTGACAGGAAGAGCATCTGACCATCCTCTATTATTAAAACTGCTATATCCAGATTACCTTGTCGACCCTGTCAAGATACAGCACATGTCCAGCTATGAGAAAATTGACTTGTATAAGAAGTGCTTTGACGTGCTGAATTGCTTGGCAACTATTTTTTACTGAATAAGAGGTTTGATAATTATCTTAGTTTTGTAAGACTGAATGTTCGTTTTTCAGAACTTAGTACCCTGGAAGGCCCATAGCATTTACAATGGGTCTGATAGTGATATTAGTTTTAGGGACTTTTGATTGAGCCTATAACGTTGGTGCTGTTGAGTTTTATTATTCTTATTCTCTGAGTTTCTTCCTTGTGAAGAAGAAACATGTTTTATTCAACTGTTTCTCTAGTTTATTGTTGACCTTCTATATGGGATTGTGTGACATTTCTTGTGTGTAACTCAACACACCACATGAAGACAGACACTTCATGTGAATGAAGTGAGTGACGATCAAAAAAGTATTATACGTGCACAGCAGAGTAACAAAGTAAACATCTTGCTTCGTTTGAATAATTTAAGTAAATCATTACAAATTAATGAGTGATAGTAGTTGCTGAAAAACCTGCTTACAGTTTTGAAACAGTCATGGTCGATTAAGAGCCAGTATGGCTTTCAGATGTTTTACCCACTTATACTGGTAGTTAATGTTGAAGGCCACATAAATTGCACAAATCTAGTTCTGAAGTCTGAGGAGAAAAGTGTTTTTCATCTATTATAAATCGGCCACAATATTATTGCATCTGTAAGACGGGGCGCTTCTGTCGGATTGTCATGAGTTTTTATCATGGTATTTCAAGAAGAGTCACTAAAACGTTTGATAATATAGGCACAACTGTTTTGAAATCATTCACAGTGCGATGCACTTTCCTTAGTCACCATTGTGTTTGTTTACTCTAACGTCACCGCGTGTTTCCAATAATGGCTACGGGAGGCCAACTGCAATAATATAGTGGTCGTGTTATATGATATCCGGCAACCATAGAAAATAAACCAAAAGTTTCAACGGTATACTAGGGAACAGCTTCAGTTTAGTTCCCAACAGCTTCCATATTCATTAGTTTAATAAACATGCTGGAAACCTTAACGTTACAGATCAACAGTATACATCTACAGCTATCGTCTGCAAGCTACCTTGTGGTGTGTGATGGGATCTGCTTGTGGTAGCTCTAGCTTCCCACACAGCTCCCCCTCCCCTTCATTATTCAGTTTTCGAGCGTCACATGGGAAGAACGATTGTTGGTGTGCCTCGGCATTAGGTCTGATTTATCGGGTTTACTCGTTGTTGTCATTTAGTGAGAGGTACGTGCAATGATGTGCTATGTTTCCCATCAGAATGATTCATTCGGAATTTCAGCATCAAACTTCCCTGTGATGTTCAACGCCTGTATTACAACGTCTGCCACTGAAGTTTATTGACAGTCTCCGTAATGATCTCGACGATTAAACGATTAACTGACGAAGCATGCAGCTTTTCACTGATTTTCCTCTATCTCATTCATTAAATGATCTTGATAACGGTCCCAAACTTATCAGGAATTCTCCAGAGTCTGTCAGAGAAGTGTTTGATAAGTCACTTCTTTCGTGGTGAACTTCGTTTCCCTAAGATTCTTCCAATGAATCCCAGCCTGGCATCTGATTTTCCCACAATTTATTTCATGTGATCTTACCACTTTAGGCCTCTCCGAATGGTTACTCTTAGTTATTTTACACTAGTTGCAGTTTAAAATGACATGTTATAACTATTGTAATCGTACATTGGTGGATGACTTCACCTTTTTGTGGTCACTACGATATATTTATATATGTTCAGGGTCAAATGTTAGTCGCTGCATTTTGCAATTTGAGCAGCACTCAAAACACCACTGCCACAGCAATGTTGCAACAACGATTCGCCCTTTATGTCTGTTATCTGCGTCACTGTTTGTATAATATTTACATATCTGTGTTATATTTCCTTGTAATTCGTTTTTAGATAACGTAAAATTTTCACGGACAAAACTGTGTTGTGAAAAATTCTGCACTGTATAAATTTACTTTTAAAATGGCACATCCACTTTCGTGTATTTCATTTTACAGTATTTTAATTTACTAGACTGGCACGATAGACAAATCAATAATTTGCGTCTTTCACAGTTACCAAAAAAAACAGTTAACAGTCTTTTCTACATAATTGCTTCTAATTATAATCAACTGTTAATTGTCTTGGAGAGGGAGTAAAATAGTACAGTAAGCCTTGTGAGCTTAGGATGTTTCTCTCTCTGGCTAGAACTCATATAAGCAATGTAATGTAAATTTAGCAGTCCAATCAGCAGAAGAATTGCAATTATTGGACTTAGTATTCGTATTTTTAATAAATTGATTCTTAAAAACTAATAACTACGCATAATAGTGCTAAAAAGTCAGCACATGAATGATGGTATCAAGCTTCCGTTAGCAATCGAATAGCCAACACACATACGGCCAGTCAGTGTTCTATGTAAAGAGTGCCTCCAGTGTAATGCCATAAACTAGCAACCATTATTTTAACGTTCATATTGCTATACACATTGACAAGACTAAACAGGAAGTACCAATCAACACCAGACCCCAGCCAAGAATGTCGTTTGAAAGTACACAGACTTCCCCTACAATATAAAATTGTAGCAATTATTGGGTGAATGTAAGGAAAGAAAGCAACGTTTCGCAGTTCAATATCTATGACAGTGGACAAGTTTCTGATGGTGGAAACAGAAACAATCACGTTCTACGTAAGATTCTGACTGTGTAACTTTTGAGAGCGCTTCACATTCTTTTCCAGTCTCATAAATTTAAAATGTTCGACGTCAAAAATTATTTGATCGCCTTTTAATATGAAAACGGTGTTTCTACACGAGTTCTGTTTCAGTCAGTGAATAAACTGGAATTCGTTGCAGTTAAACTACAAATTGATATGTATAAGCGACATGCTGGTATACCCCAGTATTATTCCCCACTTTGTACATTTCCTTTACACAGTTCAACTGTTACTTTTAAGCTTGTTTCGTATGAAGGGAGGGAAATCGCTGAAATATTTATGGTGTATAGATGCAGATGATAGATATAGCCATATTAAGAAAACTACTGGAGCGAGAACAAAACTTTGTGATGTTTTTCATTTTACACCATAAAATTGGTTCCCAGTTTGTTGATATGTGGAGTGAATTCCTGTCTCTTATTGTAGAGACAGTAAATTAACCCTTGATGAGTTTTCTCTTAATTTCATTATATGGGAAAGGATAGCAACATGCACATCATCAGTTACTTTCGTTAAATCTAAAAAGATATGTGCAGTTATTGCCATGTAATTCAGTCCTGGGTTTCAATTATACATAAAACGAAAAATAATCCTCTGGATTGTTTCTTAAACTGAAAAAAGAAACCTGTTAACACTGTATATATTCTGCTATAGCTTAAAGCAGTTCCTGAGACTGAGTGAGACACAATATAAATCAAAATTGTGATGGAGGAGACTGGAGATAAAGTATGTACACCTGCAGCACTCCTTGGGCTTTTTTTCACAGTACTCACTCTATGTTATATTTTCTCTTCACCTTCAATGTATCAAAAGCTCCTTTTGCGATGAATAGCATTTCCGAAATATGTGTCACAGTGTCGTCCATATCTCATAAACATACTGCAGGGATGTAGCCTTTTCGATTATAAACTCATATTTATGTAGAACAGTTACTTGTACTGTATTTGGGTAACATTCGTCGTTCAATGGAAATGGAAATGAGCGTATGGCATCGTTGGCCGGGAGGCCCCTAGACGGGGAAGTTTGGCCGCCAAGTGCAAGTCTTGTTGCATTCGACGCCACATTGGGTGACTTGCGTGCCGGTGATATGGATGAAATGATGATGAGAACAACACAACACCCAGTCCCCGAGTGGAGAAAATCTCCAACCCGGTCGGGAATCGAACCCCGGCCCGCTTGCATGGGGGGCGAGCACATTACCACACAGCTAAGCAGGCGGACCCATCGTTTAATATTTTCGGAAAACGAAATTCTTAGTTCCAGATGGTAGCTGTTCGTACCTTTCGCGATACACTGTTTGCAGTTTCTGTTGAGTTAACTAACACTCTTGCATCTTGCACAGTTAATTTATCCATTATTCACAAGATTTGGTTTTTGAGTGCTGTAAAACTTGGCAACCTTGGACACATACTAGCATTTTATTCTTAAATACTGTAACATGGGTCAGTATTCAACATATAGCTCTGCAGTAGCGTGTTCTTGCATGGTGCTGATGTTAGTGATAGAAGCTACGTGTACGCACATTACACTTGAGTTGGTCACAACACCATTTTGTTTGCAGGTGGAGAAATTTGTTTGTAGATATCTTGGAATATTTCTGCTGCTGACTATAAATCTGAAGAAGGGACTAACTGAACGTAAGTTGATATAAATATGTTGTATGTGCTGACTGTTCTGTATAAGAGTTAAGTTTAGCAAAAATTTTCTTCACCTACTGGAAAGTGAAAAAACTTTTTTCTATAGGTTACAGGTGTAACTTTGTGTCAGGAAGTATATCTGAAGAAAAAAGTGCGAGAATTGAAATTGTAGATAACAGTTAACAGTAATGACATTAGTTTGTGAATGATTTTTCGTTGAAAAAGGACTATACTTTTGACATTCTAACTTTGTTTCGAAACATAACATGCAGTTGCCCTGCACATTGTATCACATGTGTAATGATTTTGTTTCTTCTCATACCACTGAACTTATAAGGAAGTGGCTAGCAGTCTGAAACAGTTACCTTGCTTAGTGGATGTTATGCTAAAAGCAATTGTTGTGACCTGTTTCTTTCTTACATGGATCCGTTGAACAGATGCATAAATAAGTGTGAAAAGGTTTTGATTAATTGCCTTCGTTAATGCAGTTTAGTTTTACTTCATTGTTATTTTGTTTCATTTAGGATAGGTCTATAATTATTTCGATATTACGAAAATTAGAAAAATATCTCACATAACTTGCAAACACTCTAACAAATATTTTTCTTTGTATTGATAAAACCCATTAAACAAGAGAAGAAAAACTAGGTAAGACCATGTGTATGACAGGTGAATTTAATTCTACTTTCCAAGCTTGATCTTCATGGCACAATGTTGTCTTGATCTTGCGGATAAGTTTGTCCCAATTAATATCGCATATTTTGAGTACCTCATACCACATAAAAACCTTTATTGCTATCAAAACTATAGGAAAGTTATAAAATTCCATATATGTGGAAATTAAATGTCAAATTACATATCTATGCAAGTTTGTGTTATAAATGAACCAACAGCATTGTTGTAGTGGTAACACTGGTTTCAGTCGGATCACTGAAGTCAAGCGCTGTAGCTCTTAGATGGGTGACCGTCAGAGTCTACCAAGTGCTGTTGACAAGCGGGATGCACATAGTGTTTGGGAGCCCAATTGAGTAGCTACTGGACTGAGAAGTAGTGTCTCCGTTCACGAAAATTATCAATGGCCATGAGAGAGGTGTGCTGATAATATGCCCCTGCACATAAAGTGATACTTATTGGCTGAGGATGGAACACCGGTCGTTCGGTACTGTTCGTCCTTCTGAGGCCCGTTCGGATGCTCAAAAATGGCTCAAATGGCTCTGAGCACTATGGGACTTAACATCTATGGTCATCAGTCCCCTAGAACTTAGAACTACTTAAACCTAACTAACCTAAGGACAGCACACAACACCCAGTCATCACGAGGCAGGGAAAATCCCTGACCCCGCCGGGAATCGAACCCAGGAACCCGGGCGTGGGAAGCGAGAACGCTACCGCACGACCACGAGATGCGGACAGTTCGGATGCAGAATGTTGCAAAAGTGCTGAAAATTTTGTGAAGTTATCCAGTTTTACGGTATGAGATAACTTTTACGGGGAGTTTTCCTTCCAACCTTGTACCAACTGAACTAATAGAACCCAGTTCGACGCTGCCACTAACATTGTCCTCTTATGCAAAATTTTAAGTTTGTGACCAACAAACGCGAAAAATGAAAAATGATAGAGTGTATTAATTCGCTGAAACACTAGCGCAATTGAAGAATGAGGGAAAGAAGAGAATATGGCATGCTGAAAGAATCGTCCCAGCACATATGTGAGGTGATACAAGGTAACTAGGAAACACGGAAACCATTACTAATACGTAAGTCTTAAGCAACGTCACTATAATTATTTCGACCATGAATAAGTGTATAGAAAAATTTCTGTGTAGTTGCAAGATTAATTTTCATTACTGTGGTGATTATGCGCCGATTTCTACATCTGAGGTACATTGTAACCTCTACATGTAACGCACAAAGGCATAACGTATTGCTAGAATGAAAATGTTCGCTATGTGTCAGCAATAACACGCAAAAATGGAAATATTATAGAATCATGTGTGTGCTTGGTCTGAAACCCTCAGCAGTAAGTAGTAATATCATATTCCTGACTGGGATTAGCTTTCAGTATGCTGTCAATAAACTCTCAGTAACTTCAGTTTCGGAATCTGCACAATAAACAAAGAATTAGGTGGTAAATTTCAAGAAAATATTAACTTAGTAGGACATTTACCGAAGAAAAACTACTTTGAAATAAACGAAGTTGAGTGTTTAATGCCCTTTCAATGTTGAATTCCTTAGAAAGGGAACATGTGTACTACTTGTGGAGTAAAGTGTATTATCGCAACGTGCTTAATTTTTTGTTTTTATCGAATAATTATATAAACATGTTTTTGATTGAGTGAGCATAGTGCACTGGATAAAGTTCACAGACACCACATTGGCGGTATGGCTTCAAACCCTGCCATGTACCTTTCTTTTTCAATTTCTCTCTCCCTCCCTCCCTCTCTCTCTCTGTCTCTGTCTCTGTCTGTCTGTCTCTCTCTCTCTCTCTCTCTCTCTCTCTCTCTCTCTCTCTCACCCACCCACACACCCACCCACCCACCCACCCACCCACCCACACACACACACACACACAAAAACACACACACACACACACACACACACACACACACACACACACACACGTACACACACAGAGTCAGGGCTTCGGACATACACTGTACTCAAATATAATCTAACTAACATACAACTGGATAAATTGAAAACATATTTGTTAGAGAAATATCTTAAATACAACATTAACAAAAACGAATTATAAATGCAGAGATTGGGAACATTGAGATTAGTGACATCATAACAGAGACAGATAATACAGAAACACAAGATGGAAGAAAATCAAAACAATGGTATAAAAACAGGACCAAACAGGGGAACGGATAGTAAACCAAGTAAGTTTCTTCATAGTAGACGTAAAGACTCATGAGGAGTAAACGAGAAGTTAGCAAAGGAGCACAAACAGTTAAGTCAATAACGATAAAACTACAAGAAAGGAGGCGAGCCACAAAGGCAGACAAAAGTAGCACAATAATTCTCTTAAACTACAAGAAAAAGGAGAAACAAACCATATCACAAGGAACTGAACAGCAACAATGCTCAAAATTCAAATGTGCGTGAAATCTTATGGGACGTAACTGCTAAGGTCATCAGTCCCTAAGCTTACACATTACTTAATCTAAATTATCCTAAGGACAAACACACACACCCATGCCCGAGGGAGGACTCGAACCTCCGCCGGGACCAGCCGCACAATCCATGACTGCAACAATGCTCAGACGTGTCCTCAAAATACATAAAGACTGTAGAACCGTGAGACCCATTATCAGTTTCGAGATCGCCCACACATACCAAAATGGGGATTTCGCACGCTAATACTCAGTTGAACTTTACAAACCACAGAACAACGTAAGTATATAAAACTCTATAGCATTTGACCAAAAACTACACAATTTACATATCCCATCAACTATATTGCTGCTTTTCTTTGATGTCAAGGACATATAAACTTTAATCTCACTTGATGACACACTCATCATCATAAAGCAACAGCTGGCAGGAAATCTAGATATCCCTAATACCGCTCCAAAATAAGTGATATGTATTGTAAAACCAGTCGCTGAACAAAGCTACATTAAATTCTACAATTCATCTACGTATGTACAAATAGTACCCTCCTAATGGAAGCCTAGAATTAAACATACCATCAAAAACCTTAATGAATCACGTTGCTAACAGAATTTTTGTAAATATAATAAAAAAAAGAACTGTAAAGTATTATACTGACATGCATTTATAGATACTAAAAGCCTCATAGACAAACCACTGGACTGTGTGAACAATTTGCCCGTGCAAACGTGTAACATGTACCACAACACTACATTCACTATTGTAATTTACTATTTTGACCTAAAACTCCCAAAATCCAGAAACATGAACAGCTTCAATATTTTCAGAAAAGAAACGGCTACGGACATGATAATGCACAAGTACTCAAACCATCCACATTCTTAAAACTATAGCAACCATTAGGCTGCAATAACTCTGCCTATTCTGGATCGCTACGCGTCAAGTTTGGCGAGAGAAATGGTGAGAGAGACGGCAGATTCAGTCTGGGGCGTGCAGTGAAACAGTGAGGGGACAGACAAGTGTTAATTGAAGCTGCCTTACACAGCACTACTGCCCACTTCAGCACGTCACCGTCTATGTGCAAATGAAGCCGATTGTGGAATACGCATACGCCCTGATTGCGCTGATGATGTGTATTGTCCTGGGTCGCGGTGGCTGCTGCCGTGGCACCCAGATGAATGCACCTCGCCCAGGCTGAAATCGTGCTGCCTAAATACCCTCGCGTGTACTCGTTATCCCCATGTCGTGCGCATGGATGCAATAGTCGAAGCTAGGTGTCGTGATGCCGAGCAGCAACGTCCCGCTCACCACTCAAGCGAAGACCGGGACAGTGGCCGAAGACGTCTAGGTGGTTAAGAGGCTGTGAGGGCGAGCCTCCCAAAGCCGGATCGTAGACAACTTGCAATCCCTCTGCCGAAGTCGTTCAGAGGGGGGACGCTGATCAGACCCTAGCTCCCCACATCCGTGAAATTTCCCCAAGTCTCACGGCCGCCAAGCCACAGATATGGCGCTCGTCGTGCTGGAACTAGGTGAGTTAATCAGCTGACAGGTAAGCAGCCGATCTTCATCACCAATGGTGGGTCGTTGCTTCTCTGTGGTTCAAGACACAGACAGAATGACGGCACCAATGAATTCTTTTAGAATTCGCTTGCCGAACTTTCTCAGTCAGTACATCGTTACAACATCGACAGCAGATTGGATGCTGCAGATGTCATGTGCCAAATAACAATTTTGTTTTGCTACTACACTTCGAGTGTTTTGTATTTACAATATATTAATGTTTAGGAGTACTTACTAAACAACAACATATCGTAAATATAGAATTCGCGAAGTGTAATAGCTAAACAAAATTGTTATTTTGCACAGGTTATCTGCAGGTACAAATTTCTGTCGATGTTGTAAAGATGTACTGACTGAAGTTTCAAAAAAAATGTTCAGATGTGTGTGAAATCTCATGAGACTTAACTGCTAAGGTCATCAGTCCCTAAGGTTACAAACTACCTAACCGAAATTATCCTAAGGACAAACACATACACCCATGCCCGAGGGAGTAGTCGAACCTCCACCGGGACCAGCCGCACAGTCTATGACTGCAGCGCCCTAGACCGCTCGGCTAATCCCGCGCGGCGACTGAAGTTTCAAACATGTATTACGCTAATTGAAGATGAGCGAAAGGCTGAAACGGGTATTCGCGAAAATAAAAATACATAAAAAGGGGCTGGTTGCTGTAGTTCTTAAGAGTATAATATCCGCAGCCACGGAGCTCAACAGCCAGTGAAACGAATAAACAGTTGTTAATATTTTGGTACCTTCTGGTAAGATACACTAATCTTATAAATACTCACTGTGTGAGTTATATTCGTAGTTCGTGACAAAACCCGTACTGGAACGCCAATATCACCTCATAAACCGTTGTGGGTTCACGAATGCTGAAACTAAAACAGAAGATGTTCTGATGTCAGGCAAATTTTAAATTTGCTCAAAGTGGATACATGGCGTCCAGTAACAGGGCAGGACTAATTCCGCCTACAGCCTTGCCGGAGTAATCAAGAGGCATAAAAGCTTAACCTCTAGTTGATGAACAGATCGTTTGAGTAAGACTGTTCATATTTAATGAAAATCCAGAGGGAATTAGCGGCTGTCTTAAGTCGCGAACAAGGGCTACAATCAATTATGCGCCTCTGAAATCTGCAGGTGAGCGTTGCTGAAACTTTTTTGGGGGCTTTGTGCCTCAGAATACAAGTTGAGAGTTAAGCTGCTCAGTCTCACGGTTGGTATCCAGCAGAATTTAAACATCTTTTAACAGTGATTATTTAAATAGCTAGAATTAATAACACAACCATTACCTCGTACCACGTACAGTGCTGCTTAAAAAAATTGTATTACTGCATTATTTGCGTCACACGCTAAACGAGTTTAAACTTAAATGACGCAACGTAAGAGCTAAGGTAAGGTTCACGGCTACTGTTGGACCGAAAGAGGAAGATAAATCATTTTTCCTGATATGAAATGATTCGCATGTTGTAATTAAGATGGCCGGGAGTTAAGGTAACAGGAGGATTATTTTGTGGTGATTTTGTATTTGTTACTTGTTTTCAACAAATGCCTCTTTCTAGCTCTTTAGTTGCTTCAAAATAATCATTAATTTAATAATCAGGAGTTTACGAACTGGTAATACATGTGTTAAAAAAGACGAATTGTTCATTCAACTTAACCCTCGTAATAGGTAATTCAGCATCGCGTATTACCGATGGGGACGGGGGCTGGTGGTGGGGGTGAGTTGGGGGGAGGGGAGATATGATGCCCTGTGCCCACCCTAAAAAAGAGGTTAATTGTTGTTGACTTATATAAATAGCATACTTTTTAAAGAGGTACCAATATGTAAGTTGAGTACAGAGCCTGAAAATATCTTCTAATACACTCTTAGCTATACCAACACATAAAGCGTACTAACAAGGGAAGGGATGGGATCCTACATGAACACTACAAAATTTTTTCCAAAATAAAAATTTCGGCAGTTATTGTTGACTTTACTCGCAACGTACTTTTCAAAGATATACTGATGTGTAAGACGTCTCCTGAATCAGAAAATATTTAATATACTATTAACTGCGAAAAGTCACATCCACTACTAAAACGTAAATTTTTGGGTGAAGTTTAACTGAATATTGTAAAACATTTGTGGAGTCTGGTAGAATACTTCTTTAAAATCAATAATTGTTTTTCACAATTTTAAAATGTAAAGTACCTAACTGGATTACAACATTCTGAAAAGCTGGGTATAAAGTATGCTCAATCCCCTTGGTTTTACGGGAGTATAATAACAAAGCTATCTTGCTCATGAAGGCCAAGACAAACTCATCCTTAAAGCTGTAGTAGGTGCTTCATGCTGTTCAGCGATTTCCTTCATAATTTTATTGATAACTGTATCACACCTGGAATCTTTGACAGTCTACTACTCTTGCTTCCAATAACTTGTAATATATCGTGCTTGCACTTTGACTGCTAACTGTAACTTCTTACAAAGAAACAGTACCATGAAATAAGCAATGTATAATGATAATTTAACGAAACGAAACATCATATGAAGAGTAGGAATTTAAAGAAATTGGGAAAT
The DNA here is from genome assembly GCF_021461385.2 of Schistocerca piceifrons. Lineage (NCBI taxonomy): Eukaryota > Metazoa > Arthropoda > Insecta > Orthoptera > Acrididae > Schistocerca > Schistocerca piceifrons. Next base: position 414,753,459 of record NC_060149.1, on the reverse strand, counting down.
GAAAGTTTCGTTTAAACGTTAGGGAAAAAAAGAAGGCCATCGTAAAATAGCAGAGTTACAGTAAAGTAGTTAAGCCATTACATGATTAGAAATTTAATACTCGTCTTGAAGTTTATAATAAAGACAAGAAAGTACGACGTTCGCTTCTGAAATTGAAAGAAGGAAACACTGATGCGGAAAGTAGGAAGGGTGATTAAGGTTAACGTCTGGTTGACGGCGATCCATTAGATTTGGAGAAACTGTTTCGGTGGCAAAAAGATTGGGAATGAAAGTGGTGGAGTCCTTTTCAATGGAACTGTCCCGTCATTAAAAGAGGATTGTTGGACGAAAATTTAAACTCTGCTCCTCCAAAAAGGAAGTCCATTGTCTTCCCATTGCGGTATCTCACTCAGTTTAATAATACGCTTGGACTTCAGAAAGCAAGTTTACGCTTGTCGTCCCACGCTATGACCATTGTGCAACAAGAGTGGCACATTGTCAGAGGAGATTAGTAGTTAGAATAGCTGGTGCTTCACAGTGTGTGAGTAAAGTGGCGCGGCAACTGGAAATACACGCCAAAGTAGAAGTAAGTGGAACAGTAGGATTTCTGTGGGCAAAACTTCTAAACTGTACCCAGATGTGCACCGAAAAATCCTAGCGTCATCTGAACCAGACGCAATGTCGTGTCCAAACGTAGTGAAATGATACCAGCAATTAGTCCAAGACCGCAAGGGGGGGGGGGGGGGGAATCGATGCTGATTGAAATGATTGAAAAGGAAGGCAATTGACATAGACCAGAAAGGGAAATGTCCAATCGTGGAAGAACATCTGGCGAAAGGAGATATTCCACCCACGAGGACGTTCACACAGAGGTTGTCGAATGACTCCGTGACCAAGGAGTGGGTTTTTACTGTCGAGGAACTGAACAATTGCTAGAACGTTACGAGTGTTTTGTACAGAGCCTTGGCGACTATGTTGAAAAATAATGTCACGTATCTGTCACTTCGAAGTGTAGTGCGTCATTCAGTAAATGTTACTTGGCCTGTTATAATGTCTAACTTACTTTTTGAAGTCCTCTCGTAGATAAAAGTGAGAAAATTAACGAAGGGTCACATAGGATGGAAGACAGAACATAAACATGAGCCCGTAATATTCTTGTAGTGTTCCGTATTCTCATGTTACATATAACAAAAGCTGCAAATATTCTCCATGGAGGCTATAAATCTGCACATTAAGATCGGGGCAACACATCTTCTGCTGTGATTCAATATTTCCCCTGTTGTTCAGTGGTGATGCTTCTTGTACCACGTGAACCAATGCCTAGTTTTATTTATGAAATGTGGATCACAGATCACACCTAGAAACAAGGATTTTACCTCATACGCCAAAGAGTCATAATAATAGCTGCAGTGGTGCTTAAGGAGGTAGCCCTCTTAGAATGCACGAAAAATGGGTGACTCCCGTGATTTTTTCAAGTAAAATACAAAGCAATGCTAAATGTGATTACTACGTTTTAATCCTTTGTCTTTAAGAGATTATTTTTGTGTCCACACTGGACGCTTCCCGTAACCGCGGCAACAACTGGAGTACTGGTCATCGACCGTAATTCCCAAGGTCTCTTATTGGACCTGTAACAAAATAATTTTGTATAAGTCATTTTCAATACGTTTTCTATTAGTATACATATTAAACTGAAAAATGTTTTTTTCTAACAAAAAGATGGCGTGTTAAACAAACATCATTTTCTTCGCCCAAAACATCGAGACAAAAACGTGCGCCCAAAAATAGTAATCACTGACGACTACGTACGCTGATAGAGGATTGAATTCAAAATTATGGCATTAAATCCCGATGAAAATCATATTTACTGTTCTCAAGCTACGTTTCCTGCCAGTTTGAAAAAATGCGATTTCAAGAAAAATGGGTTTAAAATTTTGGGTTACATTTTTTGTACTTGAATGATATGTACCTCTGATCAGCGATCCCTGGACCACACAACAGTCGTTCCAGATCAAAAAGGAGGTTATACTCCACCTTATTCGTGGTGACGGTGGTTCTACTGACCTCTTTGCCAGCTTATGTCATCCGCTGCTCAGCTCGGTCGATACGCTTTTCTTCTGATTTTGCGCAGAAGTTGTAACAGACAGGTTTGATCTCAAGTTCTAATGCATTTTTAATTTCAATTATGCCTGTTGCATCATCTTTGAAATAACATGATGCCACATTGGCTACCGTGTCGACTGTTTTTTCCCGCTGTTTATGGTTTTCGCAGACACTTTTTTCACAAATAGCCTTGTAACTCGATAATAGAGTTTCAGACGAACCTGTGAACACTGCAATAAAGTAGACGCGTCGCAGAGAACATTTTAAGGGAAACAATCGATTTTTTTGAAATTTTGAAAGAGGACTGCCCGCTAAGGCAGTTTCGTGTATGGCGAAAACTTCTTACGAATGTAGTAACTTAAAGGAGTCATCACTATGTTGCAGTATTCGGCTGTCCCTGGCTATGAAAATTTGTCGTTGCCCCAAACACTATCGTGCTTTGGATATATCTTCAGTTTTCTGTCTCACTAAGAAATAGAAAAAAACAGTCCTGAGTATGATAAAAGTATGAAATTCGTCACAAGCTCAAACCTCATTACATGACTACGATTGAAATCCGCCAGTTTCACATAACGCCCCATTCTGGTCGCAGGCACTGTCTGTCATGTGACATGGTTTTGTTGATGTTTCTGTGCCTGCATCTTGATCCTCAGGCAGTGTCTGAGCGATACAGAATCAACATAAATTTTCTCATGTGGTTTATGGATTAGTAGTATCTACATTTCTCTTTCCAGGTTGTACGCCTACGTGACTCTCCTCAGGTGATTTGTAGTAACTGCAGTATCTTTTTAGACAATGTGTCTGTTTTCCTGTGAGTACATTGCTCTGCTCAGTGTATGTGCCAATGTTTCCCTGTCTATGTAGTTAGCTCCATATTCCAAGGATCATTTGTATGATAAAGCGTAATGATATGCAACGAGTCATTTTATATTCACGTCCGAAATTATTTTATAAATATCCTACATGCTGATCATTTACAAGTGCTTTTCCTCCTTTTTTTAAAGTAGACGTACAACTGTGAGTTAACAAGTCCTACTCACCACCTTTTGCGGCAAATGCAGGGATGGTTCCTCTGAAAGGGCACGGCCGACTTCCTTCCCAATCCTTCCCTAATCCGATGAGACCGATGACCACGCTGTCTGGTCTCCTTCCCCAAACCAACCAACCAACCAACCACCTTTTGCACATTACAATAATAGATATTCTTCTACGAAATAGAAGGCGTTGTGAAGGGGAAACTTTTTCACTTTATTTTCAACTTCTACTTCCCTGTGTGTCAGACATTTTATATCACTGGGTAACTGATCAAAAATTTTGGTTGCAGTGTTGCACAGGCCTTTTCGTGCTGAAGGCAACCTTAATGTGGTCTAATGAATGTCATTTTTTCTTATAGTATTGTAATTATGTACGTGATTGTTCCTTTCGAGCTGCAGTGGATTATTTACAACAAAATTCATTGGGGGAGTAAATATGCTGTGAAACAGTAGTCACAATCCCTAACTGCTTAAACAGATCTCTACAAGATGATTGTGGGTGGGCACCAAATATTGATACGATGTGTGTTTCTGAGCAATGAATACAGTTTTTCTACGGATTGCGTGGCCCATATAGCCGGAGGTTCGAGTCCTTCCTCGGGCATGGGTGTGTGTGTGTTGGTCTTAGCATAAGTTAGTTTAAGTAGTGTGTAAGTCTAGGGACCGATGATCTTAGCAGTTTGGTCTCTTAGGAATTCACACACATTTGAACAGTTTTTCTTAAAGATGAGTTACCACAGAACGTCATTCCGTATCATATTATTCAATGAAAATATGCAAAATATGTCAACTTACTGATTTGTCTCTCTCAAAGATCTCCAATGTGTCTAAGTGCAAATGTAGCCGAACTAAGTTGTTTTAGGAGTCCCAAAATGTACTTTTTGGTTTAAATTCTCATCAGTACGGACATGTAAGAAATTTAAGGTCTTCACACTATTTATAATTTCCTCACCATGTTGTAACGAATATGAGGGTCGGTGATATAATGCAGTCTCAAAGTAAACGCGTATTTGATCCCCCATAAGCTACACAGTGGGTTGCGATAAATGAAATTCCCACCTTAAAGATGTGGCGAGATTAACAAACACGGTGGATTTAGGCAATAAACGTCTGCGATCACTTTCCTTTGCACAACTGGAGGAAACTTGTATACATCACGGCTTCTAAAGATGACCAGTAGCCTTTGTCGTGCTTGGTTTCTTTCCCGTCGGTAGCCAGCTCCAACGCTTGTGCCATACACAGATCATAATAATGTGACAAGTGGCTATAGGTTTAGTTGCTAAGCATAATAAGAATCGTAAAATGTTAGGATACCAACTAATTTTGTTTTATTGCATTAATCGCAAAATTAGTAAATCGAATTCTATAACCAGTCTGTCGTTAATACTCATAGAACTATTTCCGACCATAAATCATTAGTTCCCGAGCACCGCAAAAGTCACAAAAATGCTTCACACGATCTTAGAATCAACATGAGATCGCATAAATACGTTTTTCGCGGCAACTATAACAATTACTTCCGTCTTTATATGGAGTTGCATTTCGCACACTAGTTCGCATGTTACCACCTCGAAAACCGATCGCAAAGTACGTCATCCGAGGCAATTTTCCAACAACTGCTCCAACCTTACTTGAGATCAGATTTTATAAACGGATTCATGTACTACATTCTCGGAAACCGAGCATGGACTAGTAGTGAACTGTCTTAGCAGTTTGGCGCCTATCTTTTCAGGGCTCATTTTTGACTGGTCCATCCTTTCCATAAAGAAGCACTGTCAGTAACTATAATTTTCAATATCATTTCCTGTTGATCTGAGCGAATCTGAAATTATTACTAACAAGTTCTCAGTGCATGTAGCGTTATCAGCACGTTAGGAGCTGTGTGTTACAATTCAAAAAATAAATATAAATGATAAAAATTCGCTTCTTGGCTCTCAGCGTGACAGGTGACTCCCCACTGTCTCTCTCTGCTCCGGAATGATACTGCTCTTGCTCGACCGGCTGTCCTCACGCCATGTTACCATCTGGCGCGTCGTTCGATGGGTCTCCCTTTAGATCCTACCTACTCGCTAGCTTCCCGTCACAAAATCTTCCTATACCGTGCATTAAAACATAGACAGAAAACTACTGTGTGGAGAGTGTTATGATGAAGACGAACGAGTCGTCGCCAATGTTGACTGGTTCAAATGGCTCTGAGCACTATGTGATTTAACTTCTGAGGTCATCAGTCCCCTAGAACTTAGAACTACCTAAACCTAACTAACCTCAGGACATCATACACATCCATACCCGAGGCAGGATTCGAACCTGCGACCGTAGCGGTCGCGCGGTTCCAGACTGTAGCGCCTAGAACCGCTCGGCCAGCCTGGCCGTCTGTTGACTGGTGGCAAATGCTAAATAGAAACATATAAATCACAGCAGGTTTATCAGAAACGTCGATAAGGTGCTGGACGTATAGTCAGGATCTGCAACGACTAAAATAATTAGAAGTCGTTGGTAACAAATAATATATATTGTACTTAACAGATTATACAGTATTCTTCTTGGCTGCATACATATAATTATAAACTGATAGCAATTGAGGCCTCACTTAGGACATACGTTACTAAGCACCTTGTTAGACGTTGCTTCCTATCAACTGAAGGCTTCAGTACTTGACGTCCCGAGCAAGAGTGGACGAGGGCTCGCTAGAAATTTGATACAAGCCGCGGAGCGGTGCTAGCGGCGCTGGTCGCGACTTGCGGGTCCAACGATACTAATACGGACCGCGGTCGATAACTGCAACCCCTAACAAGTGTAGTATCGAACGTTGATACCACAGAGGACGGAAAATGCGGTGCTTTTCCAGACGGACATGCACTGTACGTACGGGGCTGTGGATAGAAATACTCTCACTGCTCGACGGGTGTACGTTCATCGAATCCCGAAACGTCAAGTGCGAGATCCACGCCCGTTCACCACCATCCACTTGAGGTTTATTGTCCACTGACAAGTCATTGTAATGGTGCATGTCCATTTAAGGTCTACATCGAAACCCGATACATTCATTTTGTGACACAGGTCGTCAACGCACAGTGTGTATAACGGGGTTTAAAGAGGAGGCGTTAAAACTGCCGCAAAACACGCTCTTAACAAATTCGTGAAACGTTGCTCGAGAAACAGGTGTAAGCCATTCCATGGTCTCGCGTATGTTAAATGAAGGTGTTTTGTATCATTACAGCTTTCAGGAAGAACAAGCCCTTAACCCAGGAGATTTTCCGCGTAGCATTGACTTCTGCCAATGGGTTTTGCAGAAGTGTACCATTCAACCTGAATTCTCACACTTTGTACTTTTTACAGATGGAACATCCATCAAAAGAGGTGTGTTCGACAGCCGCAGTCAACACGTCTTGGCACGGGAAAATCCGCATGTCGCCATTGTTGATGGTCGCCAGAGATCACAAGTGTGTGTGTGTGTGTGTGTGTGTGTGTGTGTGTGTGTGTATGTGTGTAGTGAGTGAAATGTTATGAAACAATGTGTGTACAGTGCATGCAGTGACTGATAGTAGTGAGATATTAGTGAACAGCGTGGCATTATATTATTTAATAAGTTAATTGGAAAAAAGTGTTGAATACCGGGAATAAACCTAATGATTGTCTCTGATTAGAAGTCTGTAAATATATGTGTATACGAATTAGCTTATTTTAAGTTGATCTAAGCTTGTAAATACTTTGACATGTACTATATCCTCGTAAAAAGAGATCTACGGATGAGTAAAGCTACTACTACTACTACTACTACTACCAACAACGCTTCGTCGTCAACATATGGGTTGGTTTCTAGGCAATAATCTGATTGGTATAGACATGCTACCCCAACGACTGAATGCAAACAGATACTTAATCTTTTTAGCGAATCACCGTTAGAGTTATTCGATCATTTCCCTCTCAACATGCGACAGCGCAATTGGTATGAACGTGATGGTCATCTACACACTTCGTTCATGTGGTTCGAAATCATTTGGATGACACCTTTGGTGAGAGCTGGATAGGGCGTGGTGGGTAGGCCTGCACCTTCTTCCGAGGTTCCCCTTGAAACTGTTTGCCTGGGTTCACTTTAAATCTGTTGCTTACGAAAAGCCTATCGAAACGGATGAAGAGCTGATAGCGCAAATTGTGGCAGCCTAAGATAAATCCCCATTTTGCCAGGGTGGTTTGACAGGGTGCTAGAATCACTAAGGTGTCGTGCATGACTTACATTCAAGCATGAAGGTTTAATTTCGAGCACTTTTTTGTATTTGTTTGAAAATAAAGGTCACGAAACGTCAGCCCAAACTGTCCATTACCTTGATATCACAAAGAGTTTTAAAACGTTATCCTACAGACGTGGTTCCATGTTGATACGGATGGCGGGTTGTATGACTACCTTACTGTGTGAAAGTTTAGGTACCAGCGGAAGTAAAGCTGTGCGGACTGGTCGTGAGTCGTGCTTGGGTAGCTCAGTCGGTTCCCGAGTTAGAAACTCGCCACCGCTTGGATTTCAGCGCTTTCGGCCGGAGGGTTAGCTGCCATTTGTAATAAAAAACTTGAGTGAACGGATCAAGGATGAACTTGAATAGATGTCACGGGATCTCCACCCTGAAAAAATACAACGAGCCATAACGAACAAAATGAAATTAAAAAAAAAAAAAAAGTCGGTAGAGCACTTGCCCGCGAAAGGCGAAGGTCCCGAGTTCGAGTCCCGGTCCGGCACACAGTTTTAATCTGCCAGGATGTTGTATGTGAAAGTTGCTTGTTATGACCCGCTCTACCAGCGCCTCACTTTTTACATTCGTTTTGTAAAACTCTACGTAAGAGGCACAAGATAATAATAAAAGTGTGAGAAAAAGCGGGAACTGTATGATAGACACTACAAGCGTCATAAATAAAGAGCGGTACATTATATAAAAGACCAGTTTAAGGGAAAAAACGGTCGAACTTACTCATGCTGATTACAGTAAGACATACATACATACATACATACATAGTACACAGTAAGCAGATACACAAGGTGAGTCAGGAGGAAAGGTACTTGTTTTGACGGGTGATAGCATTACTGATTCTGAACAAAAACCTTGATGTGGATATATGCCCTACTCCGAATGGCTTCCGAGATAGAACACTTTTAACGTACATTTCTAATTATTTTTGTATTATTCACTGTCATTGTTTACAACGTATCACAGTAATATAGAGGAAGTTGAGAAGAACGTTTCGATGGTTCAAATGGCTCTGAGCACTATGGGACTCAACTGCTGAGGTCATTAGTCCCCTAGAACATAGAACTAGTTAAACCTAACTAACCTAAGGACATCACAAACATCCATGCCAGAGGCAGGATTCGAACCTGCGACCGTAGCGGTCTTGCGGTTCCAGACTGCAGCGCCTTTAACCGCACGGCCACTTCGGCCGGCGAACGTTTCGATAGAGGCCGCTTGTGGTCTATCAGGTCGGAAAACTACTTCAAACTGGCGTACAAGAAATACCTAAGCTACAGTGCACGTGTGTCGCGCGAGATTTTCAATATTCTCGCGATCTCTCCGCGCAGACTGACGGTCCTAGACAAAAAATAACTAGGACCTTTTTTGTAGCAAATTTAATTTAGTTTAATTGTGTACTGAGACACATTGCCGTTGGAGTGTGCTGTTTTCGAGTTATTAAAGAAAAACGTACAGAAGTGGTATTAAACGCGTTCTATCTCCTAAACCATTCGCACTATGGCATATGTCCATATGAAGTTTTTTGTTCGGAATCATTAATACTATCGCGTCTCGGAGCATGTACCTTTCCTCCTGACTCACCCTGTATAAGCCACGAATGATAGGTTGTTGCAACGGTATAAGCATTGTGAGCGTTAAGGTCATCGTGAACAATTATGTACAGAATAGGCATAATGGTTTGATGTGATTGACTAAAGCAAACCACGCCCAATGACGGGACCGTATATATTTATGTAAGAGAGTGGTACATGTGATGGTCTGCAAGTACTTGGTGTAACAGAATAACAGTTAAAACTGTGTGCATACGATAACGTAAAATGACAGCACATAGAAAAGTCATGTTTAGTAAAAGGAACCGATTAATATTGGTTCCCAACTGGGGATGTACCTTATGACTAACTTACAAGTGCTAATGATAAACATACAATGCTACTCACAGACAGAATGATTATGATAAAAATGGAACACAACCGTGGAAGCTTTAAAAATTACACCTAGAGATGTGAAATTAGCATTCGAGGAAATTGTAATTATTGAAAAGAGACTTTCCATTCTGACTGGCCCCATCACCTTATTATGAGACGGTTTTTAACTGAGAGGGACAGATTTCTGAGGGATATCTTATTTATCGTAACTGGAGTTTGTAACTAGCTTTCCGCGCTTGTCTTTACGGTTGTAAGTACCTGAGAACTGAGATCTAACGCACTGAAACCGGTCGTGCACTTAAACGAATAAGTTTTTATTACAACTGAAACGGATTCTCACTTTACGAATAATTTCTGCTACTTATTCAAGCCAACTCCCTTATATATTTTACTTATTTCCAGTCAGTAATGTCTTACGGAATAATTCTGTAGGGTAACTCATCACTTCGTAAGAAAATATTGACTGCACAAAAGCGAACAGTAAGAATAATCTGTGGTGTTCGCAAGGGGTCGTCATGCAGGTGCCTCTTCAAAGAGTTAGGCATTTTCATTGTACCATCAAAATACATCTGTTCGCTAATGAAATTCATCGTAAATAATCCATCACAATTTGAGACTAATAGATATATCCATACCTCCGACACCAGAGGAAAAAAAGACCTTTATTTCTCATTATTAAAGCTGGCAGTGACTCAGAAAGGAGTTCAATGTACAGCAGCAGAAATTCTGGATAACTTGCCAAATACCATAAAATATCTGATAGATAACTCAGCAAGTTTTAAATCTAAGATGAAATCATTTCTCCTGAACAACTTCTCTTCCGTGGATGGATTTATTTTTAAGAATTGGAATCGTCCAATCCACTTAATTACAGGACCATATCGTTAACGTCGATGTGTAGCAGGATTTTGGAACATATATTGTGTTCGTACATTATGAATTACCTCGAAGAAAACGGTCTGTTGACACACAGTCAACATGGGTTTAGAAAACATCGTTCCTGTGAAACACGACTAGCTCTTTATTCACATGAATTCTGCTCAGCAGTGTGGGATCCGTACCAGGTAGGGTTGATAGAAGAGATAGAGAAGATCCAACGGAGAGCAGCGCGCTTCGTTACAGGATCATTTAGTAATCGCGAAAGCGTTACGGAGATGATAGATAAACTCCAGTGGAAGACTCTGCAGGAGAGGCGCTCAGTAGCTCGGTATGGGCTTTTGTTAAAGTTTCGAGAACATACCTCTGGATTTCCGGAAGGCTTTTGTCACTGTACCACACAAGCGGCATGTAGTGAAATTGCGTGCTTACGGAATACCGTCTCAGTTGTGTGACTGGATTTGTGATTTCCTGTCGGAGAGGTCGCAGTTCGTAGTAATTGGCGGAAAGTCATCGAGTAAAAGGGAAGTGATTTCTGGCGTTCCCCAAGGGAGTGTTATAGGCCCTTAGCTGTTCCTTATCCATATAAACGATTTGGGAGACAATCTGAGCAACCGTCTTAGGTTGTTTGCAGATGACGCTGTCGTTTATCGACTAATACAGTCATCTGAAGATCAAAACAAACTGCAAAATGATTTAGAGAAGATATCTGAATGGTGCGAAAATTGTCAGTTGACCCTAAATAACGAAAAGTGTTAGGTCGTCCACATGAGTGCTAGAAGGAATTCGTTAAACTTCGGTTACACGAAAAATAGTCAAATCTAAAGGCCGTAAATTCAACTAAATACCTAGGAATTACAATTACGACCAATTTAAATTGCAAGGAACACACAGAAAATGTTGTGGGGAAGGCTAACCAAAGACTGCGTTTTACTGGCAGGAGACTTAGAAAATGTAACAGATCTTCTAAGGAGAGTGCTTACACTACGCTTGTCCGTCCTCTTTCAGAATACTGCTGCGCGATGTGGAATCCTTATCAGATAAGACGGACGGAGTACACCGCAAATGTTCAAAGAAGGGCAGCACGTTTTTTATTATCGCGAAATATGGGAGTGTGTGTCACTGATATGATACAGGTTTTGGGTTGGAAATCATTTAAAGAAAGGCGTCTTTAGTTGCGACGGAATCTTCTCGCGAAATTCCAATCACCAACTTTCTCCTCCGAATCCGAAAATATTTAGTTGACACCGACCTACATAGGGAGTAACGATCACCACGATAAAATAAGGGAAATCAGAGCTCGTACGGAAAGATATAGGGTTCGTTCTTTCCGCGTGCTATACGAGACTGGAACAATAGAGAACTGTGAAGGTGGTTCGATGAACCCTCTGCCAGGCACTTAAATGTGATTTGCAGAGTATCCATGTAGATGTAGATGTAGATGAAATGATTTATGGAACAAGTAATTAACTAAGTAACTTCATTGTTACAATTTGTGCTCTTTTATTGTCACTATTGGTAACGATATAAATATTTATGTATCAACTGCCTTTAATGCGTTTTCTTGGATCCAGAATAAAAAATATGTTTCCTTAATATTATTCTCTACAGTGAAAATTATAGATTTACAACTATCGCAGACGACATGATTTCCAGCGCAAGTTATACATTATAGTGGCGATGAAATTGTGTTCCACGTTCATGGGACACTACAAATAAATCAATATACTATTTATTACGATCTCTGCGTCTAGAATATGACTCGTAAACGAACAGGTAAGTAATTTTTACAAGCTAGATTTCATGAATAATGCAACAACCTATAGTCCAAACATTTTTATGTACGATGTAGAAGCGTTGGATATTTCTTCTACTATTTTACATAAATATTATCTCCAGTCATTTGTTTAATATGTCGAGCACCCACTATAAATAGAATCTCAACAGCCGAATACCATGGACTGACACAATCATTCTAGCATCCCAGAACATTTGCTTCGAACTTCAGCTGTAGTGAAACGGCCATGTCATGTAGGCAGGTATTTCGAGTTTCTTTGCATAAACCAGAATCGGCAGCTGTTGCATAGCGGCTCTAGCCGCTTCAGTCCGGAACCGCGCTGCTACTACGGTTGCAGGTTCGAATCCTGCCTCGGGCATAGATGTGTGTGATGTCCTTAGGTTAGTTAGGTTTATGTAGTTCTAAGTCTAGGGGACTGATGACCTCAGATGTTAAGTCCCATAGTGCTTAGAGCCATTTGAACAATTTGAACCATAAACCAGGAAAAAATCTCAGTTTTCTCACATGTAATGTACCAGTACTAGCCCTTACAACTGCGTAACGCCGCATCGTCCCGTTGACGATGAAGTGAACACAGACGTAAATTTACTATGGGTTCTAGTGCCGCATTCTAATTCTAACGGTAACATGCTTGAAGATTAAGGTACGACATAGTATTTATAAAGACGTATGTATAACTACATGATAACGTGAATGACACTGTAACCCAGCTAGCTTTTAAATGCCTTGGATGGCAGTATTCATTCATACAGCATGCAAAGTCGTCTTGAGAGAGCTCAAAATAAGATTTCAATTCCAATTCACACCTTGAACCGAACACAGAAGGATCCATTCATTTGCAGACGTCTCGCTGTTCTCTCCCTTGAAACATGCTGCTTAATTTTCTGATTTCTAAACCACGTGGGTTTCTATTTTGTAACTGAAAACTGAGTTCCAGTCAGTGTTATCGCATGTGTGTGCTCCCCACCTGGCTACACTCTGGTAAAATATCAGATTCAGTAAACGTTAAACAAATATTACGATCATCTCTGACATTACTATAAGGACTTCTTACAGTACTTTATCTGCAGTACCTGCAGTGAACAACGTATGCTAATGAAAAGAAGGCCGTATGTTAAAAGCTAGATCGAATTTGCATTTAGTGCAGGTCCCACGCCTCTGGCTGTCCTGCGCTGCTCAAGTTAATTTCACCCACGTGCCCGTAAGGGCTTCCAGGCACGCAACACTACGTGCATCCGCTAAAATTAAACGGGCTGTTTCAGCCTTCCTTACTTAAAGAACTTCTATTTTCCCCTAAGGATGTTTCAAGTATTCTTGCAGCTACAGTACTTCCCCACAGATTCCAGTCGAGAAAGCTGCACAGTGGCAGCTCCGAATTTAAGTTTTTTATATATGGCTTCTGAAGGAAAGAATAGTTTTTAATAATTTTTCTTTGCCTGATTAAGAAGTCGAACAATACGTTGTCTAATGAATCACTTTGCTAGTGTGATTTGCGGAAAGATGGGAAGGAAGTTCCTTTCAACAACAAGATCATTCGAGACAGATTACTAGCCAGTATTGGACAAACGTGGGGAAATGACTCAGCCATTGCACTACTGAAGAAACCATGAAGTTTTTGCTTGAAGTCAATTCGAGGAATGGTCCAAATTATAATGAGGGATTGCACTACCTCACTAATAGTTGCGGAACAAATGCCGACAGAGTGTACAGAATATAACACCTCTTTGTAATACACATCGGCGAACACATGAGAATATTAGGTACAGAAACATAAATCTGATTTCGGATAGCAGGAACCCTGTAGTCAAAGAGATAGCATCAGAATTACTGACTCAGAAAGCAAACAAAAAGCTAATCGATGTCTATAGCCTACTACACCGTTACTATTTATGAATCATTCGTATCTGTATCTTAATGTTGATCATGGTCATATTGTTTACTCGATAGTCTATAAATATAAACAAACTATGATCTGGTTTACCACGTAACTGACTAGCTACAAGGACCTCTTAGCCCCTTCGCCTTTGAACACTTTGCTTGTCTGTTTGAGATCTACCCGATATGACTAAGCCAAATATGGAGCAGTACCATGGCGAAAATGTTTCTTCACGGACTGTTTTACTGAGAGATCTAACTAGGCAAATACAGGATATTTACGGAATTGTTTTGAACGCCTACGTTTCACCGGTAGCAACGACCCGTTTTGATACCTTTATTCACTGTGTCTTACTGCGTAAAGTGGATATTCGTCAGTGTGAAATGTTTTACTACACGACTACAAACACACCAGTGATTGTGGAGAGTACGAGGTAACCCTTGTCATACACAACTACACGAGTAATAGCGACTGCAATTTCAGCTGGGTGTTCAGATAATTTGACCACTTTGCGTAAGGAACATCTAGAGTTGCGTGCCCAGGAACATAGACATATATCACGCGAGCGTTCCGCAGTTGCTCTGTATGTGGCTTATATAATGGAGCAGTCGATGTAACGTGACAAGTACTAAACTGTCAAGTGCGGTTCAGCAATGAGAACGATGTTTAGATCATGCATAGAACAACCAGAGTCTGAGCGAAGGTCATTTACATTATCGCTATGATTTAGAGATTGATCTCGTATAGCCGACCGGTGTGACAGTGCGGTTCTAGGCGCTTCAGTCTGGAACCGCGTGACCACTACGGTCGCAGGTTCGAATCCTGCCTCGGGCAGGGATGTGTGTGTGATGTCCTTAGGTTAGTTAGGTTTAAGTAGTTCTAAGTTTTAGGGGACTGATGACCACAGACGTTAAGTCCCATAGTGCTCAGAGCCATTTGAACCATTTTTTGATCTCGTGTAGGTAAGACAACTTGGTTCAGATATTGGTATGTGGTTTGCTATGTGAAATTCAGATAATTACAGTACCATCTTTCATTTCGGCATTTGAAGGAAAAGGTGCTTCGAGACTGACAGTAAGAATAAGATTCTGTTCCTTACATACTGGACTGTTGCAATAATCTCAAACTGTAATTTATTTTTCTTTTCGTTTGTGTTTACTCCGTCTAGCATGGTGTCCGCTGCACTCGAGTTATGGCAGATTTGTTTTATTTAATCTTGCGGCCGGATGCGCCACCTGACGATGCAGGTGTCACTTACGTAAGGCGAGGCCCACGAGAAAGACAGGCCGTGGCTCGTACGTCAGAGCACGTGACACTACAGGGCTTACGATTGCACGACTGCCAGAAGCCGTCTGCGGCGGGGGCGAGTACCTATTTCAGTAGACGAGTTTAATAATCGTTGACTGCGTGTTTAAATGCATACAAGTTCTCGACAGCACAAGACAAAATTAAGATCTTTAGTGGGTATCTTTCTAATTTAAGCCCGTCCCGATAGCTGAGTGCAGCCGCCGTGGTAGCTCAGCGTGTTGGGTCAGAGAGCTGGTTGGCCTCTGTAATAAAAAAACTGAGTGGAAGGATCAACACACGAACATGAACGGATGTCATGTGACGTCCGCAACGACCAAAACACAACGATCAACAACGAACAAAATGCAAAAAAAAAAAAAAAAAAAAGTGATCAGAGCGGCAGTCTGTCACTCCAAGGGTCCCGGGTTCGATTCCCGGCTGGGTCGGAGATTTTCTCCGTTCAGGGACTGGGTGCTGTGTTGTCGTCATTATCATTTCATCATCATCAGTGGAAGGCAACGGGGAACCACCACTGGAATCTCTCTGACGAGGCTTCCCCCATGACAAGACCTGCCGTAAGGCAGACCGCAAGTTTTTTCTAATTAAATACTGATTTCCCGTGGGCCCTGTACGGAGCCGAGCTTTCACGAAGTGTGGCGGACAAGCCGACAAGGGTGACGTCACAAGTTCGTTGCGGGGCCGGTATATCTCGCTGCCTCCACTTAAAGGAGCGAAGTCGTAAGAGCCACATGTCTGTTAAGATGTGTAAATTTTGTTCCATGTGTGATCATATGTTAACTGTTCGTCAGTTGTATTTTCTGAAGCGGAAAGGGGAGACCTGTCTAGCATTTGCCTAAACGACAGTGGGAAACCACCCGTAAACCACACTCAGGCAGGCCGGTGCACCAAGCCATGGTCGCTTAAACCGACGCACGAATTGGAATCCGGGTCTGGCTCTTTCTTGTCTCGCAAGCTAGCCCATTGTACATTACGCTTCACGAACAGTTTCTTGAACTGTCACTATCCTCTGTAAATAGATTGAGATATATAAAAAGAAGGAAAAAGCAATTGATATCAGTCAACATATATGATAAATTTAAACTTGTCTATTTCCAAGAGAAATTTAAGACACAAACAGAAAATAATTTTTAGGGAAGTAGGAAACGTACCAGTTATAAGGTTCCTCCTGTTTTGGAACTTGTTTTACCTTCTAAATTTTCGTATACTATAACTTCGCAGATAACAGAAGTAATTCGCTGCCTTAAGCAGCGCTGAGGAATACGATGTAGATAGCCGGTTCCGACGAAGATAGTGGTGACGAGTGGACCATATGGCCCAGTAGAGGATCATGTGAGTGGGGAGAAGCACGCGAGACCTGAGAGCGAATCTTGCTTGGCAGTCAATACGCAGGACAACCATACGTGTTCTGGCACTAAACTCAGAATTTTCTTTATTAAATATTAGTTACTGAAGTCCACTTTTGACATAGCAGATACTAGGAGGAGCCTAAGACTCACCAGGCCTGTAATACTATTATATCGCTACGCTGTAAACCAGTTGATTCAGTGGGCCAATGAATATTGTTAAATCACCGAAGATGTACGAGGAGCTACGAAGTTGTACGACGTAAGCAAGAGATTTCGGCCGCGAGCCAGTCACGCCAGTTGGCGATGGGATGTTGTAGTCTGAGCCCCTTCTTATGTGACAGTCGACCTCACCATGCTCCCGAGTTATATCAGCTTTGTGAGAGGAATCGTTACAAAATGTTAAATTGCCACTGTTTTACAATGCTTGCTAATTAATGCATCATAATGGCATCCTGAGACTTATTTCAAGTAACTTAGTTATCCGCATGTCCACTTGTAATCACAGGTAGCCTGCTCCAAATTCTAATGAATCTAACGCACTGCAAGAACTACTTCGAGAGACAACACTTACGAGAGGTTCACAGAAAACAGGTAGTAGGAAATCTTATGCGCCGATTCCTTAAGAAAATCCACGAAAGGGTTAGGTTAAGTAGTGCAGTCCTGGGTGGGGAACGCATGACGATTTGTACTGTACGTCACCTAGCCACTTTCTACAGAGTAGCGGCTGAACTAAGAAACTTTAATACAGGTTGATCACAGCGATCGTATTTTGCACAGTATCTAAAGTACTGAGCAAGTTTTCCTGTAACATTGCCAACAATTTTCATTGGAACTTCTTGAATGGTAAATGGTTTGTGAGTTTGCTTACGTCTTGCGACGCAGTGTGAAATAAACAGTAACATTTAAAAACTACTGAGAAAAAAAATTTGCACTACAGGATTTTTACAGTCAGTATATTTGAATCGCAAATTTTTTTTGAATACTCCTTTGACGAAAAGAATTTGCCTTATACAATCACCTGTGAGATGATGCTAAGCCTACATTATCAGTGCAGTGCAGGGCAGCACGCTGTGTCTCCAATCGTAAACTGGAGACTGCGGCTATTGTGGACTCTCCAGTCCATCAACATGCCTTGACGCAACGTTTGTAGATACAGAGAACTCTTTCAACACTAGTTTTTTACAGGCTGCTCCTAATCAAACTGTATGGCTGCGGAGTATCGTCGCAGTTATGTGATTAGATTCGCTATTTCCTATCCTCCAAGGAAATGAAACAGGCTATCTGCTGTTACTAATGTATACATACGATTTAGTATAGACAGAGGTGACGAAAGTCATGGGATACCTTCTAATACCGTGTCGGAACTCCTTTTGCACGGCTTAGTACAGCAACTCAACGTGGTATGGATACAACAAGTAGGGGCAAGTACCCTGCAGGAATATTAAGGCATGATGCCTCTATAGCCATCCATAATAGCGAACGTGCTTTCGGTGCAGAAATTGGCGTACGAACTGATCCCTCGATTATTTCCCATAAATCCAGTATGAGATCTTCACTCCGCAGACGAGTGTGCGCTGATATGAAACTTCCTGGCAGATTGAAACTGTGTACCGGGTTGACACTCGAGCTTGGGACCTTCGCCTTTCGCGGGCAAGTGCTTTACCAGGTCCCGAGTTCGAGTCTCGGTCCGGCACACAGTTTTAATCTGCCAGGAAGTTTCATGTCTCATAAATGATTGATGGAATTCATGTTAGATGTTCTGGGTGGCCAAATATTTCACTCGAATTGAGCAAAAAAAAAAATGGCTCTGAGCACTATGGGACTTAACTGCTGTGGTCATCAGTCCCCTAGAACTTAGAACTACTTAAACCTAACTAACCTAAGGACATCACACACATCCATGCCCGAGGCAGGATTCGAACCTGCGACCGTAGTAGTCCCACGGTTCCGGACTGCAGCGCCTAGAACCGCACGGCCACCGCGGCCGGCTCGAATTGAGCAGTGTGTTCTTCAAATCAATCGCTAACACTTGTGGCCTAGTGACGTGGCGCATTGTCACCCATAAGAATGAAATCCATGAATGGCTGCAAATGGTCTCCAAGTAGCCCAGTATAGCCATTTCCAGTCAATTATAAGTCCAGTTGGACCAGAGGACCCAGTACATTCCATGTAAATACAGTCACATCATTATGGAGGCACCACCAACTTACACAGTGCCTTGTTGTCAACTTGGGACTATTACTTTGTGGGGCCTGCTCCACACTTGAACCCTAATATCAGCTCTTAAGAAGTGAAACCGGGACTCATCTGACAAGGCCACGGATTTCCAGTTGTCTGGGGTCCAACCGATATGCTCACGAGCTCAGGAGGGGCGCTGCGGGCGATGTGGTTTTATCAAAGGCACTTGCATCGGTTGTCTGCTGCCATAGCCTGTCGACGTCAAATTTCGCCGCACTGTCCTAACGGATACGTTCGTCATACCTCCCACATTCGTTTTCGCTGTTATTTCACGCCTAGTTGCATCCCTGTTGTTCCTGACAGCTTTACCCATAGGCCGTTGCTCTCAGTCCTTAAGTGAAGGTCGTGGAGAGAGGTAATGCCTGAAATTTGGTATTCTCGACACATTCTTGACACTGTGGATCTCGGAGTATTGAACTGTCTACCGATTTCCGAAACTGAATGTCCCATGCATCTATATCCAACTACCATTCCGCGTTCAAACTTTTCACACGAATCACCTGAGTACAACTGACAGCTTAGCCAACGCACAGCCCTTTTATACGGTGTTTACGCGACGCTACCGCCACTTGCATATGTGTATGTGCATATCGTTATCCCAAGAATTTTTTCACCTCAGTGTACAATATGAACAACTCTCTAAGATTATCTGCAGATGACGCTTTCGTTTGAAATCATCAGTTTCAAAATTATTTAGACAAGATATCTGTATGGTACGAAAAGTGGGAATTGACTCTAAATAAAAAAGTGAGGTCCTGTACACGAGTATTAAAAGGAACCCGTTAAATTCCGGTTACACGATAAATGATACAGATCTATTCAACTAAATAGCTAGGGATTAGTATTACGAAGAATTTAAATTGGAACCATCACACTGAAAATGTTGTGGAGTCCGGAAACCATAGGCTGCATTTTATTGGAAGAACAATTAGAAGATGCAACAAATCTACTAATGAGACTGCCTATGCTACGTTTGTCAGTCTTGCGTGCATGTTCTTATAGCGTATCAGATAGGACTGACGGAGGACTTGGAAAAAGATAAAAGAAGGGCAGCTCGGTTTGTATTATTGCGAAATGGGGGACAGATTAGCCACCGTAGTGATCAATGTAGATGGCTGTCATGCATGCGGAGGACCTGGGTTCGATTACCGGTACTATCAAGATCCTTCCCTTAGTGAGGTGACTGCTACGGGCAGCACACAGCCTCAAGATGCAAAATGAGGAACTACTTGACTGAGAAGTAGTGGTTCCACGTTAGGAAAGTCGACAAAACGGCCGGGAGAGCGGTGTGCTTACATGCCCCTCCATACCGCATCGCATGACGCCACATATCTGAGGATGACATGGCGGCCGGAGGACACCCCTTGAGCCATAAGCGCCTAGATGAGCAGCTCGAAGTAGGGGTGATATTGTCACGGATATGAGACTCGAGTTGGGGTAGCAATCATTAAAAGAACAGTTTTTCGATGAGGTGAGATCTTTTCACAAATTTTCTATTTTCTCCTCTGAATGCGAAAATATGTTATTGACTCCCACTTATACAGAAAGAAATAGCATCTTAATGAAAAAATAGTAATCAGTGCTCGCACAGGAATGTTTAGGTGTTCGTTTTATCCACATACCACTCGGAAGTGCAATCTGAAATTTGTTCAATAAGCCCCCCACTAAGAGGGTAGTTACGTAGATGTATATTTGAAACTTATACCTCTTGCTTTTCCTCATCGTCACTTTACGGCAAGAAACGTTATCATCGGGCCAAATTGCCCTCTGAACTGGCATATATGAGAGTGACGTCGTTTAAAAATTCGCCAGCTATCGTAAGAAACAAAATATAGAGACTCTGCTCATAGTTGTCATCTGCAATTAACAAGGCCAGCTGGTGACCACCATCTACAAATTATGGTTCGTAAGAATCCCAACAAGTAGCAACAGAACTGCACGCTGCTTTGTTGGAGACAACAGGGAATGTTGTGTCCATGCAGGCGACACGCATCGGCTCTCTAGGCTGCAAACGAGCTTAAAAATGTTCCAGCACCGTGGTGGATGAAGAAGGTGGACAAATAAACAACGGGAATTCCACCTCTTCACCAACGAGTGCAAGATTTCATCCTGGGCTGATTGCCGTTTTAAGAGATTGTGGAGGCTTCCACGTACCAATTCACATACTTGGCATGCAGTGTCTGACATATAGTGAACTGATTAATCGCGTTTTACGCCGGTACAATCTTTCGGAGGTCGGGCGTTTCTCACCGCTGTCGAGGGTTTTGAAGTATCGGAACGGGATCGTCCAGTCTTTCGTCCAGTCATACAGTCAACATTTCGAAGCTGGATGTGTCTTTATATGTCGTGAACACCTTTATTGAGCAAGCATAAATCCTAGAAACTCGCCGGCCGCGGTGGTCTAGCGGTTCTAGGCGCGCAGTCCGGAACCGCGCGGCTGCTACGGTCGCAGGTTCGAATCCTGCCTCGGGCATGGATGTGTGTGATGTCCTTAGGTTAGTTAGGTTTAAGTAGTTCTAAGTTCTAGGGGACTGATGACCACAGATTTTAAGTCCCCTAGTGCTCAGAGCCATTTGAACCATTTGAACCATCCTCGAAACTGAATTGACAGTAACGAGACTGAGCATCCTTGGCACCAGTTGAAACTTGGAGTACTTCGACGTAGTAGCTCTCCTCACGTACCGGATGACCTCTGGAGCGTCACTGCGGAAGGATGGGACTGGCTTGAGCTGTAACGGTCTACAATATTTCAAGGAAAATCCAAACATGTTTCAGTACACGGAACAGAGCGGCACAGTACTGAATGTTAACTAGCAGCAAACTATGATTGCACGAACTTTTTCTAGCGGTTTACTGTCAGATTAAATGTTCGGCCTTAATAGCTTAGGCAGTTATCACCTAGTAGTTCTATCGATACAAGACGTAAAGCACGATAGATCGAGGAGACAAAGTGCTTAGCACATTTGGGAGGACGAGAGTTTAAATTGCTGTCCGGCCATCCAGATTTAGATTTTTAAATTATTTCTCTAAATCGCTCTAGGGAAATGTCAGGTTTTTTCCTTTGGGAAGGATACGGCCGATTTTATTCCCCTTCCTTGTGCTCTGGCTCTGATGACCTTGATTTCCACGGAATGTTAAACTCCTTCCTTCCATATCTTTCTTTCCTACATAAAGTACGGATGACAGTGGTGAGAAAAGACAGTAATCATTGGCCGTCTCGAGCCATTTCCGAGATCAGCAACGATAAGATTACTCTAAAAGAAGCTCAGAGGGCAGCTCATAAATATGTTTATCAGTGTAACGAGCAAAATTACAGGAGAACTTGGAGCAGAATTCGTAGTCCAGGACTGCAGCGAAGCCACAACCAAAAAACAGGTGCTGTTCATTGAACTCTGTGATCAGCACCTGTAGTCAGACTTCGAGCGCTGAAATCCGGCCACAAGCCATGGACATCGACCGCAGCCGGTCGTCGCCCATATGTAATCAGCATCCCTCAGCAGCAGAAAGACTTCCGTGACAATGTTGCCGGTGTCAATTTCCTTATACCAGTCTTCGAGAAACTACTCCGGTTTGACTGACTTCCGTGTCGTCGACGCGCGCTGTCGATTTCGTCAGAACCTGTACATTCTCCTGTTCCAGCTGGTTCCGAGTGACACCAAAATCTCGTGCCTCCCGCGACTGTTAGGCCATGAAAGCAGTAATTATCCACGGCGGTACCACGTCTTCAGTGTGTTCGGCCAGCTGAGCAGTACGTGACGCCCAGTCTGTGTCCGTTTGCGCCATTGTCGTAATCTGCCACCACCGGGCCGTGAAGGAGGGATATCTGCCTGTGAGCTCAGCCTGGGCAGCCAACACCACTTCAGCCGCCGTCTCCTCGGGATCGTTTTCCATCGCAAAAGTCCAACCAGCAGTCCGGAGTCAAATTCTGGGCAACTCCGTGACCTTCCCCACATCACCCGCTGCCCTCGGACGGGACACTTGTAGTGTCCGTACCGTCTCGAAGTCTGCGAGCCGTGTCAACGCTCCACTGTGTCAGCAGTTCACCCGAGTGCGTTTCGGGCCGTTACCTCGCCGGCCACCACAGCGCCGAATATTGCGTGAAGAAGAAAATGCGCTTAACTGACTGTGCTAGCCAGATGGAATAACTAAAGACTTGTTGTGATCCTCCTCACACCTGTTCACGGCTATTTCTGACCAGTTCCATGATGGAATCCAGGCTATAGAAATTAGTAGAGAACTAACAAAGAAGTATTGTATCCTCACTCGGACCCGCCTCTGCTGCTGTCCACATAGCCAATCTTCGGCAGAGAACCCAGCCTACACGACCAACCAAATATTCTTCCTATTGCATAAGTATCATTTTAATTTTTCTAACCACAGGTAGCAAAAATATGGTTTCCACACCCAGAAACAGATGTGGCAATGGAAACTGAAACGGTTCAGTTTCTTTTTCCCTCAAGTAAGAGGTCGCGCGCCAACACTGACAGATGTGTACGAAAAGCAGCAAAGGTAAACATTTCACAAAATTGTCTACATACTTATAAAAAAATGATTCACACCAAACTATCTATGTCCAATTTAATGTCAGTTCAACATACTTGATAACTATTTTAAGAAGTTGAAAATGTCCTTGGTATCATACAAATCTTGCAGATTCTGCCTGTTCCGCTGCGCACTCTACTTGCACATGTTATAACATGACAGAAAGATAGCCTCTGAAACATGGAAAGACGAAAGTGTGCCAAAACTTTTAATTACAGAAGACAGATGCAGTTTTGTAGCAATTTTCCTCAAAATAATTTCTGTTAATCCACTAAACCCCTTCGAGAATGTGTTGGACGTTTTTCCGAACTCACGGTTAAAATTACTCTTAACATCTGTCTTCTCACTGACTTTATATCTCTTGTGTATAGATATAGGGTGAACAGGATTCTACGTCAAGGACGTGCACCAATTCAACAAAACAGACGATAAAATAGACCAACTTATTCCGCAACCGGTGTACACTGCCACGGTATCAAAGAATGCCTGTTCTGGCAAGATCTGCAATGTCAAGCATGTTCTTGACACCACGGTGACTGTTGAAAATTACGAGCCAAGAGATGAATCCCGTCAATGTAAGAACTGTGAGCGTTGAACACACTCTAGGACTTACTGCTGACTCCCTGCCAGACACGTCCACTGTGGAGGACCACACAAGAATGAGGACTGAAAACATACTAAAAGTAAGCCGGCTACATGCGTCAGCTGTAACGAGAAACGCCATCCCGCGAACTGGAAGGTGTGCATGAACGTACAAGAAGCTCTCTGCTCCTATCAATTCCGCACCAAACCGAGGCCATAAGTCACCACAACCACGTCCGAGACTACGCCAATAACAGCGTGGATGGCTGGCCAATCAGTTCCACAGACGAAGACCGGCATAAGTCCCATCTAGAAACCACCACGCAAGGACATTTTCCCACCGCTTCGCGGCACCCGTTTCCACACATCATCTTTTTCAAATAAGGCCGAAGATTCGTAAAGCAATTCGGACAAGATGGCGACAGGTGAGGCAATATCTGGAATTTCGAAGTTGTCGCATTCCCTCTAAAAGCGCAACATATCCGAAAAAGTCACCCACCAGGGGAGGGAATAAAAGCTCCAGACACCATTACCAAGATCATAATCTTGGTCGACTTGTGTATGCAACACCAACGGCATAACGAATAAGAAAGAGGGTCTGCTGCACTTCCTTGCCACCCACAATATCGACGAGCTGTTGCCAACAGAAACTCATTCCGGGAGAGGTGACAGCAGAGGTGACGGTACGGCGATATTTCTCCACAAAAATATCATCCATAGAGCGGAGAGGTTGTCCCGACTGCATCATCTGGAAATGACAATTGTCACTATCTACAGTAAAGTCGGACGAATATCTCTCGTGGCTGCATACCTCAGTCCGAACGCTGTGGTGGATCTTCAGGATTTCCACGCTGTCTTTCCGGAATGTGACAATGTTTATCTCGGAGGGGACATTAACAACAAGCACCCACTATTGCACTCGAGACGATCAAATCCGAAGGGTGGAGTATCTCACAGAGCAGGTGCTGAAGGCCTCAGTATTGTCATCCACTACCGTGGTATGGAACAGGTTCCGACAGGAAGGTCTCCTTCCCTTGTTGCAAGAGCTCAAACGCAAAAAAATGGGTTGCGAAAGCAGAGGCACCAATGCCACGACCCACGAGACAGAAGACGCTTCCACGGCTGCAACGACCGCTCGCCAGGAGCCTACTCGAATGGAGGTCCGTGGTGTTGGAGGACAAAATGACGGGCTATTTCCTACAGACGAAAGACAAGCTCCGAACACGACATTACTGACGACATCTGGGATGACCAACGACCCCCTCGCGAAAGCTGAATTATTTAAAGCAGCCTTCGTGGGTGAAAAGAGTCTCATACACGAAGACTTGAACCTTCCTGACAGAGAGCATGAGGTCGGTACTAGCCAAATGGCTGTTCGACTTCTGTATGGGGAAGTCCGCCAAGAACCACGGTTCGCCACGCCTAACGAAGTCTGAGACCACATCAGGAAGTTCCGTGACAATAAGGCGCAGTGACCTGACAACGTTAACAATAAGCAACTGAAACGACTGCCTCAGAAGGCCATTATCCTGTTCACACGAATGTACAACGTGTGCTTCCGACTTCGTTATTGTCCAGACAAATGGAAAGAAGCTCAAGTGGTACCCAAACCAAGGAAGGATCTGATACGGCCTGAGAGCCACTGCCCGGTAAGTCTCCTCAGCATGCCAGGAAAGACCATCGAAAGGCTCAAAATGGCTCTGAGCATTATGAGACTTAACATATGATGTCATCAGTCCACTAGACATAGAACTACTTAAATCTAACTAACCTAAGGACATCACACACTTCCATGCCCGAGGCAGGATTGGAACCTGCGACCGTAGCAGCAACGCGGTTCCGGACTGATGCGCCTAGAATCATCGAAAGGATTATCAGAAGCCAACTTCAACAATCTCTTAGGTACGACGAAATCATCAGGCCTAAAGAGTTCGGGTTTCAAAGTAAAGTTTCTACAGAAAAGCAGGCGCTTGGGATCAGAGAGCATGTTGTCAAACATTTCAATACTACGACGTCGACTGCCGCCGTCTTCTTCGATACTGAAACGCCTATGACGAGGACTGAAAGGCAATTCTTCTGCTCACGATCGACGATGATAGCCAGCTTCTTGGATAACAGACGAATGAGAGTCAAAGTGGGTAGGGCACGTTAGGATGTGAAAATAACCACGGCAGAGGTACCACAGGGTTCCGTACTCGCGCCGTTGTTGTTCACCATGTACGTTAATGACATGCCAAATGTAGCTCACATGCACTTGGCTGTTTGCCGGAGATATCGCGTTCTCCACGAGCGGACGGTGCCACGACACAAACATTCGGAGGCTGTAAGCACAACTCGATGCCATCGTATTATGGTACAGGAGAAAGAAGGTCAAAATCAATCCAGCCAAGACCGAAGCATTATACTTTAGCAGAAAACGGCTGCAATTAAGAGAGTCACTTACCATCTACCGGAGGAGCATAGCTTGGAACCCAGGAGTCAAGTATTTGTGGGTGACTTTCAATGCACGGTAGTTCTTTCAGCGACATGTACTTGATCTCGGGCAAAAGGCTTATGGCACA
Source organism: Schistocerca piceifrons (assembly GCF_021461385.2). NCBI lineage: Eukaryota > Metazoa > Arthropoda > Insecta > Orthoptera > Acrididae > Schistocerca > Schistocerca piceifrons. The sequence continues at coordinate 414,727,053 of NC_060149.1, read as the reverse complement.
GCCAGGAAGCTGATGCCAATCTTCCTTATCAGGGAAATGACAATCTCGATGGAGGTCAGACTCTAAAATGTTGCTGTCCTCGTAAAAATCATCTAAGGCAGCACGTCCTGGGGTCCCTCCAACAATATCCAGCTGCAGAGTTTACAAGTCGTTCAGAAGAGAGTCTTAAGGTGGATACTTCGCGCATCTCGATACACGCGCATTACTGCATAGTATTAAGAGGCGAATGACCTGTCGCTATCAGAACTCATCAGACGACGTTCCGGACGGTCACACACGAAACTGGACCAATTGCGTCCCACAAGTAAGACAAATCAACAATACAGACATTACTGAGATAGAACAGTGGTATCTGTTTAAATTCTCGAGGTTCTACTGCAGTAGGGATCCAAAGTCCACTTACATGTGGATAAATAAATGACCTACACCTCTGCAGAGAGCCTTACGGGCTGGTAATCTGGTCCTTAGAAGTTCTCCCCACCAGAATTAGGAATAAAGAGCGCCTTCAAATATTTACCTGTCATCGAGGAGTGGGAATCACTTGCAGTGATGGGGCGTCTGTGAAAAAAAGAAAAAAATCCAGCAGCCAGTTGCACTTGCAGTCGTGCACCGCGCCAGTCGCCTATGGCGATCCATCTGTTGGAGCATCAGACGATAGCACGCCACAGGCGAATGGCGCGAAGTGTTTGGAGCGGAGCTGCGACCGCAACTGGCTCCTGGTCGTCGCTGCTGGAACTTCAAGTAGTGTCTTGGCCCTCCAGTGGTGGAGTTCGCAAAAGAAGTGTTTTGCCTCCCATGCACTTTACGAATGCGGTCATCTGATTTGGATTGTCTTCGGGTTTTTTTTCTAGATGTTTGGTTTAGTCTATAGAGGCTGATCATGTACCGGCGAGATGTAGCCATCTTGTTGCGACGCTGGGCTGAATCCTTAGGCCCAGCGTCCGTATCTTCATGTTCTTGGACTGCCGTGTCCTCGAACAGAAGTTACAGACAATCTTTCGGAAATGGTCTTGCAGGAGTGAGACTTCCGTGATATCGTGGAATGATACGGATACAAAGTCTCTTAGTAGGTGCTGAGCCAGGCGTAGAGCGCGGTTCTGCAAAGAATGGAGCTTCTTCATGTGTTCTAGGGCTGCCTTTCCCCAGACGACGGCGGCGTACTCAATGGCAGAGAGGAGCAGCGCCTTGCACAGTGTGACACTAACACGTGGAGGAAACGAGGAAGTCGGCTTCAGCAGGGGATAGGGCTTGCGTAAACGATTTCAGAGTTTTGATTTCACTTCCTGGATTTGCTGGCGCCAGGTAAATCGACGATCCAGGGACAGGAATGCCGCCGACATTAACAGGCGGCTTATATTCTGGAACAGTACAACGAGTGGCCATCAGGAACTGAGTCTTGGAGCCGTTGAACTTGCGGCACTTCTGACGGCCTACTCGGAGAGGCTGCTGTCGGAGGCGAGCAGCATCCGCGGCGGAGGGTGTCGGTGTTCGTGCCACATTGGCTGTTGGAGGCTGCGTCACGGCGTAAGTACATCGATTCGGAGGAACAACCGTATGTCCCAACTAATCCCTGATAGCGCGCCCCACCGTTATTACTGCGAGCGCTGTCTAAGGACGGTGGTAGTGGATCCCGGTGGCTCCTGATAACGTTAAGCCTGTAAACAGAACGTTTACAATCAGCAACGAATGCAAACACATGATGTCCTGGCGAGACGCGTATACTGTCTCCGAAGGACGAACGCTGTGCGGACAAAGGGTCAGCAACGCGCAGGGTGTAAACGTCGTACCAGAAAGAGGAGTCACCGAGGATGCTGTGCCCTGCCCTGCATATGCTACAGTGAATAGCCAAAGAAACTGGCACACCTTCTTAATACCGTGCAGGGCCCCCACGAGCACGCAGAAGTGCCGCAACACGACGCGTCATGGACTCGACTAACGTCTGAAGTAGTGCTGGAGGGAACTAACACTATAAATCCCGCGAGCTGCCCACAAATCCTTAAGATTACGGGTGTTTGGATTTCTCTTCTCAACAGCACGTGGCAAGTCATCCCTGATATGCTTAATAATGTTCCTGTCTGGGGAGTTTGGTGACAGCGGAAGTAGTTAAACTCAGAAGAGTGTTGCTGGACATTGGTGGTGTCGCATTGTCCTCCTAGAATTGCCCAAGACCGTCGGAATACACAATGAACATGAATGGATGCAGGTGGTCAGACAGGATGCTTACGTATGTGTCACCTGTCAAAGTCATATCTAGACGTATCAGAGGTCTCATATTACTCCAACTGCACACGCCCCATACCATTAAACAGCCTCCAAAAAATGGTTCAAATGGCTCTGAGCACTATGGGACTCAACATCTGTGGTCATAAATCCCCTAGAACTTAGAACTACTTAAACCTAACTAACCTAAGGACATCACACACATCCATGCCCGAGGCAGGATTCGAACGCGCGACCGTAGCAGTCGCGCGGTTCCTGACTGAGCGCCTAGAACCGCTAGATCACCGCGGCCAGCAAACAGCCTCCACCAGCTTGAACAGTACCCTGCTGACAAGCAGGGTCCAAGAATTCACGAGGTTGAGTCCATATCCATACACTTCCGTCCACTCGATACAATTTGAAACGAGACTCGTCCGACCATGCAACATGTTTGCAGTCATCAACAGTCCAATGTCGGTGTTGACGGGTACAGGCGAGACATAAAGCCTTGTGTCATGCAGTCATCAAAGGTACACGAGCGGGCTTCGGCTCCCACTTCATCGCTGCGTCCAAGATGCTGTGTCCCGTCGCTCGTGCGCCGACTGTAACACCACGTTTAATCTCAGTTAAATCTTGATAACCTGCCCTTGTAGCAGCAGTAACCAATCTAACAACTGCGCGAGACAGTTGTAATATTATATACGCGTTGCCGACCGCAGAGCAGTATTCTGCCTATTTACATGTGTGTGTATTTGAATACACATGCCTGTACCAATTTCTTAGGCACTTCAGTGTACAACGGACATATTAATAGCTGATTACTATGTGATGCTATATGGATATCTTTACGGCTATCATGTTGTAGTATTTGCAGGTACTTTGTCTCCAATATTGTGTTTGTGTTGTACACCTACAAGATTTCAATTCATTTAACATTGTAAGTAATTCATTTCGTGAACACAAATACAACTATAGTGCACAGCCGCGCACACCGAAGTGGACTTAAGGCTGCACAGCTTCATCAGGTGTCATCTCTAGACCAGCGTCAGTCTAGTTATAAATGTTCTGGTGCTCTCTGTCGTCGACTTCTGAAGACAAAATTCTTAGCACCAACAAATATGTATCAAGTTGACAAGGAATCGAAGGACATCCAGCCATCTGCCAAGAGAATGAGCTCTACAAAGAATTGCATCTGACTATAGTGTGGTAGTGGTAGATGTGCTGTACGGTTATATCAAATCATCAGACGTCAGCTACTGCGCTAGAAGTTGAACAGGAGAACAAGACGACATCATTTCTTCGCCCCTTTGCTTGCCTAATTCGGTTTACAAGTGAAACAAGATTAGGAACAGACGATGAAAGTTGAGGTTAGACGCTGTTAACTGACAGGTATGCACTGTAATGGAACATGACTGCCCGGCAGATACATTATGTATTCCCATGCCCCTGGTAATAGCGACAGTCATTTTATTTATGCCTGATGGTGCTTAAGCACATTTTAGGTACGTTATTCGAGATAAAATGGCCAAAATCAATCATGAAACGTGACTGAGCTTATCCATTACCGATATTTTAGAATGACTGCTAACTGAATACAAATACATAAAGCCGGCCGGTGTAGCCGAGCGGTTCTAGGCGCTTCAGTCTGGAACCACGCGACCGCTACGGTCGCAGGTTCGAATCCTGCCTCGGGCATGGATGTGTGTGATGTCCTTAGGTTAGTTAGGTTTAAGTAGTTCTAAGTTCTAGGGGACTGATGACCTCAGATGTTAAGTCCCATAGTGCTCAGAGCCATTTAAACCATTTTTTGCAGTTTTATGTATTTACGTGAAAAATGAATTTGTTTGTCAAGACAAATTCTCTCAAAGACCCTGGTTCTTGACCTTTCTTATAACTGTGAAGGCAACTAGAAGGATATATGGGTGCAGATTACATTTCAAATGTAGAGGCACTTCGTGAAAGTGTCAAGAAAATAAACAAAACCGTTTTTTCAATGTTTGGAGTTTTGGGGGGGATGGGACACCTTATAATCCGATGGGCTCACATATAGAAGAAAGAGGTGGACATATTGAACTTATTCTATGAATTGTTCAAATTATGAACTATTATTATGAGTAACTACAAACAGATAATGTGCCATTTTGTGATTTTTTAATAACAAGTATTAAAAAATTTGGAATTCTATTAAAGATAGTTATGTTTTTAGCTGTTTGTATGTGTGGACCCTTCCGCTATGATTTTCCAAGTACTTTGATACACGCTATTGTTAACTTTAGAGAGAAATTTGAAGCTTGTGTAGATTAATTATGAGTCTTTATAATTATTATGTTACAGTAGGACCCATACGTAAGACTAACGAACTGACAAGTGCTCACTTACGAAGGTGCTTTAATATATACATGTTCAGTACTACTGACACACTGTTGACCAACATTATTACTCCGCAAATTTACACTTAACTGCCTGGCAGAGGACTCATCGAACCACTTTCACACCATTTTTCTACTCTTGCACTCTCTAAAAGCGCGCAGGAGAAACGCGTACTTAAAACTTCCTGTGCGACGTCTGATTTCCCTTATTTTATGACTACGATCATTTCTCCCTATGTAGTGGGTGTCGAAAAATATTTTTCTATTTGGAGGAAGATGTCGGAGAGTTGAATTTGGTGAAAAGATATGGCCTCAACGAAAACGCTTTTTTTTTAAATGATTGCCACCCATAATCTCGTATATGTGACACTCTCTTTCCTATTTCGCAATAATACAAAACGAGATGCTTTCTTGGAACTTTTTCCATGTCATCTGTCAATCTTATCTGGTAAGGTTCCCACATTGCAGATGATGCTGTCGTTTGCCGTCTAATAAAGTCATCAGAAGATCAAAACCAATTACAGAATTTTTGAGACAAGATATCCGTGTAGTACGAAAAGTGACAGTTGACTCTAAATATTGAAAAGTATGAGATCATCCACATGATAACGCTAAGGAATGCGTTTAATTTCTGTTACACGATAAACCACTCGAACCTGAGGGCTGCCAGTTCAACTAAGTACCTAGGAACTACAATTACGAAGAACTGAAACTGAATGATCACATTGATAATGTTGTGGAGAAGGCATACCAAAGACAGGTCTACTAAAGAGACAGCCTACACCACGCTAGCCCGTCCTCTGCTAGAGCATCTCTCAAGTGCCACTGTTACTATTTCTTTGAATTAAAGACGCATCTGGTCTACGCTTACACAGTTAGTTAGGAAGGAGTGTAGACTGCCTCTTAGGAAGAAGTCAAACGAATTTTATCTGATTTTTTAAAGAGATATATTTTACGTTTATTTTTGATGGTTTTGGATGTTACGGCGTTCAATCTCACTTCAACAGCCTATTGGTCACTAATCCCTTTATCCCTCATAGTGATTCCTATTTGGTTTAGAGTATTTGTTGCTAATATGTCGACTACGTTTTTGCAACCAGTTACACCTCGGGCTGTCTTTTTAAATAACTGTAAAAAATAGTTTCGAAGAAAGCATTTCGTACGATTTCGGAGAATGTTTTAAGCCTACCACCGATTTGAAACATATATTTGTAGGCCACATATCGAGGGTAGATTGAAGTTATCACGAAGTATAGTTATACGAGTGAAGTACCTATTTGAAATTAGACTCAAGTTTTCTTTTAACTGTTCAGCAACTGTAACAACTGATTCGGTACTTCGGTAAAAGGAATTAATTATTAATTTATTCCGGTTGTCGAGTGTAACCTCTATCCATACTAACTCACAGGAACTATCTACATCGAGTTCGCTACAAGATAAACTACTTCTTACCGCAAAAATCATGACAGAATCAATTGTATTTAATAAACACTTTCCGAACACCGATAGATCCTTTGTAAAAATTTCGGCTGAACTTATCTCCTACATTAGCCAGATTTCTATAATGATTTGCGCTCCGGTGCTTTCTATTAGGGGCTGGAGCTCTGGTTCTTTCCCAACACAGCTACGACAATGTTATTACTATAATCCTTATGGTTCCTAGGTCAACGCTGGTCCTCTGTTTGACCTGCCCCCTTTGAGACTGAAACCCTTTTTGTTCTTTCCTGAGACCCGCCCCATTCCACTCCAGACAGCTCCGCTACCTGCGTAGCCGCCTCCTGTGTCTAGTGGACCCATGAGCTATCAAGTGGGACCCGATACACTCATCAACTTATGTTTCAACACGAGGAACCTGAGGCTACACTATCGCAGAACCGTTTGAGCCTCTGATTCAGACGTTCCACTTCAGCAACCGTTCCTGTCGACGATGCTGCAGATGGTAGGCTCTGTCTTCATCTCGCAAGAAAGACTGGCAGTCTTCATCAACTCGAAACCAAACAGTCTTCTCTCCGATCCAATGTGGCCCGCATCATTAGTACCGACATGAGCCACCAGCTCCAATTGCTGCACCCTGTGCTCTTCGTAGCATCCGGAAGCACCCGTTTCACATCTTGGATGACTCAGCCTCAATATGCACACTTTGTGCACACTGGATTTTTTGCCCTCACTGGCAGCCAAGTCCCTAAGGAGTCCCGTTACGTGCTCCACATTTGAGCTCCCAACTGTCAATAATCCGAGGTTCGGCCCATATCTTGCAGGGTGAGAGGCTTTCTGTAAAACAGGACAAGCGACTGCATCTGGCACAGGACCTTTATTAGCCACAGATAGAAGATTAAACCTGTTTGTCAGACGAACAATTTAGGCTTTCGATCGGCATCCTGTATAATCTTTCGCTAACTGCTACACACTGGGATGACCTCCCACTCGACAAAGGGTGAGGTGTCAACCTCAGTACGGGCAGTAACTGCGGCGTCAATGCCAGCTGAGCGATTGGGAGATGTGAATTTCATATAGGTAGATCCTGTACCAGTTGCGATATTTGTGGTTCACACCTAGTAGAAGTGAAGTCTAATTGCGTTTTAACAAGAATATATGCTTTTATACGTGCCTTTTAAGTATCCAGAGATTCTGAAATAGAAGAATTTTGGGTGTACTATCTTCACACTGACAAGAAAATCATTAAATCGAATCAAAATCTTGTAAAATAGAGAACTAAATAGTACGCAGTTATCTGGCGCTGTTTACTCGCATTTGAATTTTATTACGTCCGGAAATAGAGTGGTGCGATTGTAAACGTCACCAGTAGCAGTTAAGACTACTTGGAAAGCAAATATTTCAGAAAAACGTCCTAGGTAATCGAAAAGACCCAAGTGAGTTATAGATGAGAATATACAGATGTGTCGGTTACTCTTCACATTACACTACTTCTATGGTGTCAACTGACAACTACGGTGTTGATAACAGTAAAACGTCGCTGACCAATGGTATTAGACCATGCTGACTACATCACAGTTCATTAAATCTCCTGAGGAGAGTAAGTCCTACCGGCATATCCGGTAGATAAAGGAATTGTAAAATGAAATCTTTCCTAGCTTCTTTGAAAGAATTAACCTGAAACTCAAAGTCGGTGACTAAAACAGTCTATGAAAGACGTTAACAAAGAATACTGATAGGAGATTATAACGCCCATCCATCTGAATACTGAGTAAATAAAATATGAGAAATAGAAAAAAATTGCGTGTATAGCCAGCCACAGGACAGCGAATAAGCAGGAGAAATGTTCCACAGAAAAACGCGAACCGCAACAAACTACTTGTCAGTTCACTGCATTTTCACGAGGAGTGTGCACACTTGTTACTATACCATGTAGTAATGGGTATTTCGACATCATTTATGGAGGAAACGTCAGAAGTATGTCTCATTACTGATCTCAAGTGATCTACATGTAGTAGTACGAAAGGTATTCCTAGATAATATCATGAAATCTATTCTGCTTCAAACAGGTTCTTCCAAAGTGATGGGTGTATCCATATTTTTAACCGTTTCTAGGAGGGTAAGGGGAACATTAACAAAGTTACTCCGTCTGACAGAGAACTAAAGTTTATATCAGTGACTGTTTTTGATAGATTACTGCAAAACGTAGATCATGTGTCAGTTACATCTGTGAAATGATATTGCTGATTTTTAGACAGTCCTGTGGTACCCATTTTGCTCAAATACCTCATCTGATATTCTGTGTTGGCATTAAACTGTTTATTTGGACGTGTGCGCCAGTAGAAATAGATTGAAAGTTGTTGAACGTTTATAAGAAGTTGGCTCATTCATTTTAAACAGTTATGAAACAGATGGTCGGATACAGTGGTAGTCGTCTTGTCTTAAAATAGATACATGTGACCGATGAAAACATCCAAACAATGAAGAATATGGTATTAGATGACTGGCGACTACAGATATAACCAGATATACCTGAAGAAAGAGTAAAACACATTTCACTTGAAGACGTAATTGTTACAAAGATTTGTGTAAGGCGAGTCCTGAATTTGTAGATGTTGATTAAAAACAAACGCAGTAACGAAATTTTTAACGATGAGTGAACCTTAAAAACTCCAGGTGGGAGTCTGAACTAAATAAGTGTAGTCTATGTCATCTGTCTGAGACGTGTCAACTGTCCATGCTCATTGTACTCCTCGTCCATGATTGGGTAAACAAGAATAGTTAAAGAATTCATCAGCAACTAATATCATGCGTAGGTGCATAGATAATTTTATTAGATGAATATATGTGAAAACTGAAACGTGAGCCGAGTAACCGCTCTCGTGATATTTACTTTTTAATTCGGCTGGTCGACATCAATTCACGGGTATGCGAAGCGGGGGAACGCCGCCAGTGTCGCGGCGTGGGAAGGTGTTGGTCGAGAAATGCAAGTCATCGGCGCGCAGGCGTACCCACTGCTTCTGGAGAGTTTGAAGGTTGGCAGATGTATACGAAATGTGTCCTAATCAAAAATACTGTGTAGTTTGCAGCAGCTGATACCCCTTCTTTCCAAACTCTTGGACGAGTCCACAGTAACATAAAAAGTAGGGCCTGAAAATATTAGAGATTTTAATGGTTAGGAGGGACGTGAAATTGTGGCAGAAATTCTGCAGCCTCACTCTCGGGGCAATGGCAGCAGGTCTTCTAATATAAAAAAAATTCACAATTATTAAAGGTGCTAGTGTGACGTTATTTTCGTCCTGGAAGGGGGGGAAGGGGGGGGGGGACAGACGACATTAGCAAGTGCCATTGTTCAAGGAGAACGTGGCTGGGGTCTGGAGTGGGCGCACGTATCGAGAAGGTTCCGCAGTTATGGCAAAATAAGCTCTGCCTGCGCTTATCTTGCGTAAACAATGTGGTCAATAGTCAAGTCGCGTAGGTAGCGCATTTGTTTAGTAACTATAAGTGTTTTTATTTTTGCTTTGTGACATACTCAGAAGCTTAGACGATGTCAGACAATGGGCAAAGCTTTTGCTAGTCGCGTCGCCATTGCTACCATGCAGGTAAGTAAGATGGCTGTCTTTACTGTTACACTGTGTGCTGTTTCTTTAAAGTCAGTACCGCCATTAGACTGTTGTTTATTTACAGTATTACATTTACAATCATGATAAGTGTAAATGTAACACTGTAAATAAATAACTGTCTAATGGCGGTACTGACTTTGAGGAAATATATTATGCCTGTGGCCCCGCATTATAAAAAAAAATTATTAACTTTGTGCTGTGTCAGTGGTGTGTAAATAGTGTCGACAGGGAAAGATTTTTCCCATTTTGTGTTCGTTGTGAAAGTGTCAGCATTTCCAGGACTATCCTGGCTATGTGTCGTATCAAGACCCTCGTGACAGGTACAGTTCCAAACGGAGTAGAATGGTGGGAGATTGTTACTGTGCCTTCCGGTGCAAGTAACTGGTCTTGCGTGTCGGCAGTTTCCGGCGAGTGCACTGTGAGTTCTGATCGTAGCAGCTGGTACTTTATGCCAGTACTGTAACGAATGGACACATACGATATTGGAGGGCACTGGCTCTAGACTCTATATCAAGCTTTTCCCTGCTTTTTGCCGGCTGGAGTGGCCGAGCGGCTCTAGGCGCTACAGTCTGGAGCCGCGCGACCGCTACGGTCGCAGGTTCGAATCCTGCCTCGGGCATGGATGTGTGTGATGTCCTTAGGTTAGTTAGGTTTAAGTAGCTCTAAGTTCTAGGGGACTGATGACCTCAGAAGTTAAGTCCCATAGTGCTCAGAGCCATTTGAACCAACCTGCTTTTTCTGTGGTTCATTTACCACAATAACCACTTCCCCAGAGTATTATTTTCGGTGTACTTACGTAATCAGAATTCATAGGCTGGGGTGCAACTTGCAGTTAGCTATAATGTGGATAAGTCACCAAAGTTTCACAGGTGTGGATGGCGCGTTTGTATTTCATCTTTGCAAAAATACAAAGTTATCCCCGCTAAGCACTTGATCCACGTACCCCTGTTAGAGTACAGATTCCTGATACAGGCAGTTGTTAGAGTTTGGACCGTTGGTATTTCCTCTCATCACGTACCGATGTGTTTTAAAAAATGGTTCAAATGGCTCTTAGCGCTATGGGACCTAACATCTGAGGTCATCAGTCCCCTAGACTTAGAACTAATTAAACCTAACTAACCTAAGAACATCACACACATCCATGCCCGAGGCAGGATTCGAACCTGCGACCGTAGCAGGCGCGCTGTTCCGGAGTGAAGCGCCTAGAACCGATGTGTTTTAATCTGGTAATTTGGACGAAAAGAAGAGAAATTTGCTTAAAATACCATAGGGAAGACCGACTTCGTTTCATGCCGAAAATATTATTCACAATGTTTCTTGTTATATAAATAGATGTAAGTATTCTAAAGCACCTGGATATGTACATTGGAAGAGGCCGGTGCTGCAAAATAACTGCAAATCAGGGCAATGCACTTGCCCACAAGGACGCTTTTGGTGTGGAAAAACTGTCGGATTTGAAGAATGAATTATTGGACGATCCACCCTATTCATCACATTTACTTTCTGAGTTCCATCTGTGGCTATCTGTAAACAGAATTTTCAATCTTGTGAAGACGTTCCGGTTTCCATAACTGTATAGTACGTAGACTTCCGAGAATCAGACTTCAAGGATGTAACCTACATAGTGACAAAAGTTTGGCATAGTCCATTTACCTGAAATGGAACTATTTCGGAATATAAGTGGATTTTAGATCTAAAGCTTCAGATTCAGAAATTTCTTTCGTAGCGTTGTTGTTACTTTACCCAGAATAAACCAAATCGGCGACGACTGGCTGTATCGTTCTATTCATGACGTTGATGTTCCCTTTTAGCCCACCTAGCAATCGACCGACACACTAAAAAAAACATGAGAACGTAGTCTTGAATGAACAGATCATTCTTAGCGGACAGAACTTATAGAACTTATCCCTCAGTATGACGTAAACATCATTAATATTTATTCGGTGCAGAGATGAACCATTTGCATAAGGAAGCAGAGTATGTGGACAAATATGTGAAGCACGACTATTGTTATAAAACAGGGAACTGCGAAGAAAGCGAACAAAGAGAAGGTAGAGTGCGCGGGCGCGCGCAGCCGCCGCAGCAGGTAAATAAGTGAAGGCCTCGCCGCGCCTGCCCTGCACAGTAATGGCCTCACATTTGCTGATGGCAAAACGCCAACGAATCTGCAGCGCCACAAATTCATCCTGTTTTTTAGCCCACATTCCTTATCTTTCTGTGTTTGCTCTTCGTGGACGTCTGTCCCAAATGCACTTCCACGCGTCGTACTTCCACTTCTTTCGTTACTTTTTTGTTTATCTACGTTCTTTAAAATAGTGTTCAAGTCTGAATCGCGCTTACCTTCTCTTTCAGGCGTCTCATACGCCACCCATTAACATTTCTTTTGTAAAGACTTTTGTCCTTCTTTCTGTGATGTTGATTCTGTGATGATGATTTTCATTCCTAGTCACCGCAGGTTGTTCGAAATTACATTGCCGGAAAATAATGCGACATCCTCAAAGGCTGTGTGCAGTGACGTCAGGATATACGAGGGAATAAACAAAAAATTGGGAATTATTTCTTAAAAGCTATATATTTTGAAACTGTTTACAAAACAACCTTATTTCTTTCGAATTACTCGCCGTTACAACTTATACCTCTGTTCCAACAGCGCTTCACTGTTCGAAACATTTGTTGTAATCATCTTTAGAAATTGCTGACAGATCTTCCCTCCTTTTCTTTTTTTTTTTTTTTTTGACGTCTTCAGTGTTGTGAAATCGGTGTCCTTTTATGCCCTTTTTCATCCGTGGAAATAAGAAAAAGTCCCAAATCTGGTCTTTTTTGACGAACACAGTTGTGCAGTCATCTTGAATCTTCTTACATCAGTCTGTGAGCACAAACTCTCGATTTTTTTCAGTATTTTCGTCGATTCGGGCAGTTGATGGACGTCCAGAACAAGGTTTGTCATCAATCGACATGTCGCCGTTTTTAAATCGAGTAAACCACTCGTGCGTACATTTGAGTTTTTCCCAAAGCGTCATCTTGGTACGCTGTTTTCAACATAAAAACAGTTTCAGCAGCTTTTTTACCGAGTAGAAAACAAAATTTCACCATTACAGGTTGTTCATTTAAACTTGTCATCATAAAAAATCGAAACAAGAACAAAACAGCGCTAGCATGCAGATGAACAGAACAACCCAGGTCGACAACACAGGGGGCACTGAACTGGCAATGAGTTGCGCTATACGCGCCTAGCGGCAGAAGTACGTACTATATAAGCTCCGCCCACGGCAGTGTTATTCCGGTTCTTTTGGGTACCCCCTCGTAACGTGTGCAGACTGAGGCGTTGTAGCGTTAGTGATTCACGTGACACAGTCTGTGTAGCCTCTGTTCTGACTCTGCAAGCGATAACGTGTTGAGTTTACACGTGAAGAGTGTTTATAAGAGTTTACACGTGAGCAGTGTTTATAATATTCATTCTTCGGTACAACCGTGCTCCACCGACGAGCACGTGCTCTTGTTGAACAGCTTGAGAAATTTGAACGGAATATCGTTGTGGGCCTGCGGTGAGCCAGATGGATGTTTAGACGGATTCGGTTCAGGAAGTCCGTAAGTACAGACGCAGATCGAGATCGACGCCTCGTGTGAGCAGCGGTGGTCGACCAAACATCATCCAGGTACTAAATTCGGACTCATTTTGCACCTGCTGGGTAATAATGAACCACTGGGAACCGTTTTCTTGTAGCAGGCCGGGCTGCCACTGACACCACGACACCTTCAAGCATAGCTATTGCGGTGCCATGAAAGAAATGAGTTGAGAATGAAATGGCGCTCTGTTATTCTCAGTGATGGGAGTAGGTTCTGTCTGTATGCGAGTGTCTAACGCACATATGTATGGCGTGTATGACGTAGATCTGGTAAGCTGCCAGAAGCGCATTCGCCCAAAGCACAGGTCGCCTCTCAGGCTTCATTGTGTGTGTTTGGAGGGGGTGTAAGTTACAACTCGCAGCCACATTTGGTGTTACTGCCGGGTAAAGTAACCAGTGCACATTGCACAGGCCATTGTAATTTCTTCGACAGAGAGGTGATGTGTCTTTTTTTCAGTACGACAATGCACAGCTGCTGCAACACAACCTGCTCTTAGTGGTGTACAACAACTGTACAGGCCCGCAATATCACCATATCTATAGCCAATTGGGTACGTACGGAACATGACGAAGCGGAAACTTATACATTCTCCAGGGCCTGTACAGACCATTGCAAGGAAAGGAGAAAAATCCTTTTGATAGTACATCGTATGATGCCACTCGGCTCCTCTATGATCGTTTTCATGCAGGAATGCACGCTTGCGTCGCCGCCCCATTGGGAAGGGGGGTACACTGCATATCGATGCGACTGTCTAGAAACCTTTAGTGTGACATGTGTATTTCATTTGCTCCGAATTTGTTGTCATATAATATTACAACGATGAACTATCTGTCACATCTCGCCTTAGGGTTAAATGACCACATCTATGAAGGGGTGCATTTTTTCCGGTAGTGTATTTAGTGTAATGTTCCCCTGAAATTTCTTTATACGCATGTTTGATTTTGAGCGTGTGTTTGAGTCATTAAATTTCTTTTATGATTTTTGTCTTCATTACTGTTTACAGTTATTCAGCTGCGATTTCTAATTGTGTGTCCCGTTTAACAACACAATATAATGAGATCCATAATCCAGTTTTGTGTTTGCATGGTGGGATAGCTTGCGTGCCACAACAATACACATAGCCGCAACGAAGGTGAGGTCAAAATGGAGGGCTATCTGTTGAGATCCCTGACAAAAAGTGTGGTTCCTGAAGAGGGCCATCAGCCGTTTCAGCAGTTTCAGGGGCAACAGTCTGGATGATTGACAATTCTAGCATTGTAACATCAACCAAGAGGGCCTTGCTGAACTGGAATTGTGAACTACTGAAAGCAAGGGGAAAGTGCAGCCATTATTTTTCCTCAGGACATGCAACTCTGCTGTATGATTAAATGATAATGGAATCCTCTTGGGTGAAATAGGCCAGAGGTAAAATAGTTTCCAATTCGGATCTTCGGGTGGGGACTACTCTCGGGGATTTTGTCGTCAGGAGAAACAGAACTGGCAGTCTACGCGTCGGAGCGAGGAACGTTAGATCCCGTAATCGGTAAGATAGGTTAGAAAATTTGAAAAGGGAAAGGGACAGGTTTGAATTATATATAGTGGGGATTAGCGAAGTTCGGTGGTAGGACGAACAGCATTTCTGGTCATGTGAGTAAAGCGTTATAAATACAAAATCAAATAGGTGGGTAGACCACGAATAGGTCCAGTAACGAATAAGAAAACAGGAACGCGGACAAGCCTCTACAAACAGCATAGTGAGCACATTATAACCAAAACGGAAACGAAGTACAAGTTTACATGCCAACCATCTCTGCAGATGATGAAGAGATTGAAAGACTGTATGAGGAGATAAAACAAATTATTCAGATACTTAAGGGAGAGGAAAATTTAATTGTGATGTGGGACTGAAATTCGATAGTAGGAAGAGATGGAAAAATAATAGGTGAATATGCACTGGGGGAAAGAACTGAGAGAAGAAGCCACGTGGTAGAATTTTGCACAGAGCATAATTTAATCATCACTTGATTTTGGTTTAAGAGTCATGAAAGAGGGTTGTAGATGTGGAAGATACAGGAAGGTTTCAGTTTGATTATATAAGGGTACTAAAGAGGCACCAGATTATAAGCTGTAAGACATTTCCAGGGAGAGGTGTGGACTCTGATCACGTTTCATTGGTTATGAACTGTAGAGTAAAACTGAAGAAATTACCAAAACGTAGGAAATTGGAGTGATGGTATCTGGATAAGTTGAACGAACCAGAGGTTACTGAGTGTTTCAGAGGGGACATTAGGCAGACGGTGGAAAGAAACACAGTGGAAGACAAATGGGTAGCTTTGAGAGGACAAATAGTGAAGGCAGCGGAGGAACAATAGGCAAAAAGACAAGGCCTAGTAGAAATCCTCGGATAACACCAGAAATATTGAATTTAATTGATGAAATGAGAAAATATAAAAATGCAGCAAATGATGCAGGCATAAGAAGATACAAACGTCTAAAAAATGAGACTGACAAGAAGTGCAAAATAGTTATGCTGGCTAGAGGACAAATGCAAGGATATAGAAACATATGTAACTAGGGGGAAGATAGTCACCGCCTATAGGAAAATTAAACAGATCTTTGGAAAAAAGAGAGGGAGCTGTACAAATATCAAGGGCTCAGATGGAAGACCAGTATTAAGGATAGAAAGAAAAGCTGGAAGATGGAAGGAACATATAGACTGGATATAAGAGGGAAATGAACTTGAAGAAATGGAAGAGGAAGTAGATGAAACTGAGATGAGAGGTAGAATACTGCGAGAAAAATTTGACAGAACGCTGAAAAGCCTAAGTCGACACAAGGCCCCTAGAGTAGACAACATTCCGTCAGAACTATTGATATACTTGGGACAGCCAGCAATGACTAAACTGTTCCACCTGGTGTGCGAATATGTGAGACAGAAGAAATACCCTAAGAGTTCGAGATGAGTGTAATCATTCTTCCAAAGCCAGTAGGACCGACAGTTGTGACTATTAAAGAACTTTCAGTTTAATAATTCGTGGTTGCAAACTACTAACTCGGCTTATTTACAGATGAATAAAAAAACGGGCAGAAATCGACCTCGAGAATGATTTAGTTTGGACCCGCAGAAATGTACGAACACTTGATGATATACTGACTTTTCGACGTATGTTAGAAACTAGGTTAAGGAAAGGCGATGTTTGGTTTCTGGGGCGCTCAACTTAAGGAAAGGTGAACTTACGTGTATGGATTTTGTTGATTTGGATAAAGCTTTGATAATATTGGCTGAAATACACTCCTCACGCAATAAAATGTAATACGAGTAAAATACAGGAAGTGAAATGTTACATACAACATGAACAGAAACCAGACAGCAGTTTTAATTGACGAAGGACATGAAACGAAAGCAGTTGTTGGAAAGGGAGCGACACAGTTTGTAGCCTATCGTCAACATTATTCATCTATACATTGAGCAAGCAGAAACAGCAAAGGGCTTGGAAGAGCAGCAGAAAGGAATGGACTGTGTCCTGGAACGAGGATATAAGATGAACATTAACAAAAACAAAACTAGTGGCATATAGTCGAATTAATTAGGTGATACTGAGGAAACTAGATTAGGAAACGAGACAGCAGAAATAGAAGATGTATTTTGCCATTTGGGCAGCAAAATAACTGATGGAGGCTGGTGTTGGTTATACGGCCAGCGAGGCGGCTCCTTGCGTTGCTGCAGCAGATAAGGCGAGTACACCAATCGTTTGTGAATTATTTTTACGACATTCATACGGGAGCAACTTCTTTTCCATTATATGTTGAGCCCTTAGAGCACGGCCTTCTATCAATTTTGCCCATCGTTGACATTCTTTGTCTGGATAGCTTTGGAGGTACACCGGTGACACCAACAATGGGGACAAAAGCTGCGAAGCAGAGATGTTTTGGGAGGTAGAGTGTGGTGTGCGGAGCAAGGCGGCCGGGGCCGCGAGAGTTTTGGAGTTCTGGATCGTACACGAGAAAACGAATCGGCTTTCTGTGAAGGTGCCGATTTTGGCTTTTACCGTTGATTATTGCCAGACCTGCGAAGCGGTTTCCGTTAGGGAGCCTGATATTTTCGAAAACACAAGATCGGCTTCTAGGTTATTGGCCGGTTCAACGCTGGTGAAGACGGTCCGGTCTCTTGCAAGCTTAAGGAGTGGAAGGGCGGTGGCTGTCCTCTCCTAGTTAACTTTCTTGTATGTCCTTAACGCTCGCTCTCCACCCTCCCCCTTCCCCCCTACCCCTGTGGGATTTATACAACCACCACTCTTAATTAATAAAAATGGCTCTGAGCACTATGGGACTTAACATCTGTGCTCATCAGTCCCCTAGAACTTAGAACTACTTAAACCTAACTAACCTAAGTACATTACACACACACATCCATGCCCGAGGCAGGATTCGAACCTGCGACCGTAGCAGTCCCGCGGTTCCGGACTGAGCGCCTAGAACCGCTAGACCACCGCGGCCGGCTCTTAATTAATAGCTACTGTTTAAAAATTATTTGGTTGAAAAGTGATCTTTGAATTTAGGCTAACTGTAGCTGCTTATGCAGTGACTGTTGCTTTAAATTTTGTATTTTGCTGTCTACTAAATGACAGTGGTCTCATAATTAATAACAGCTATTTAAAAAAACATTTGCTATAAATCTGATCAGGGAATTTTGGTTAACTTTAGCTAACTATTCAGTGACTGTTAATTGTTCCTGAAATTCTGTATCTTTGCTGTTTACTGACTGACAGTGGTTTCACAATTAATAGCAGCTGTTTAAAGGCCATTTAGTTAAAAACTGCTCAGTGAATTTTGCTAACTATAGTTAATTGTTTTTAAAATTCTGTACTTTTGGTTTATAGTTAATGGCTGGTTGCTCATAAGAGTGACTGATGATTAAAATTCATTTTTTCTGGAGTCTAATCAGTCAATTTTATTGTTGATTGTTTGTAAGACTCATTTTACTTTAATAAAGGCAAGTTATTTGTTAAAGATGATGAAACCTGAAACAGATATGTTGGGGACCCCAGTCCTTCTATTAGGGTGACTCAATCCCATTTCTTGCCTCCAAAATTCCTAATTGTCAACGGGTGACCCAGAGTGTGGCTATTTTCCTTTTTCTGGAAAGACCCAGAGGGGGAGGGATGGGGGAGTGGCCATCCATTCAATTCTTGCAACAGCGTTGTCAGTTACTACCTTACTTGTGTTAACTATAGCTGTATTAGGTAAATTACGGACAATTTTCCTGGTAGCAATTATCAACATGGAAGCCAGGCCGTGTACAGGTATAGGCTATCTCAAGAACGACGGCCTTCTGTACGAGTTTCCAGTGAGGCAGCAGTTGAGCGCAGTGCCTGAACTGGCTGCTCGTTAGCGTGGCGCCGTGGGAAAAGACTTGCACCTCAGCCTTGGCTCCGCTGGTGAGGCAGGTGCTGTGCTCAGGGTTCGGTGGCGTTGGCAGGTCTGCGAGAAAATGTGGACTTCTTACGGGACAGTCAGCCTATGCTCAATCAAGTGTACAGTAGTGAGTCAAGCACAGGCCACACATTGGGTGAATCGTCTTGGCAATTTAAAACAGACATCCCTGAAGTCCGACGAAAGTGCTGCCGTCGATAGCTTAATTGGTCTATTTATGGAGCTACATTTAGATCCGAGTCTTCTCGAACTAGACGACCTACCTAGTGTAAGCGAGAGGGCCAATGTAGGTGGCAATCTGCGCCATCAGGAAAGTGGGCAGGAAACCTAGGGACCAGTAAATGTGATGTCCTCTAATGCTTTTGCTAGGTTGAAAAACACCACTTTTCCATCTATTACAAGGGATTAACGAGCTCCATATCGAGCTGGTTGAACAGGTTGAATTTGTGTTATGATTTACGGTTCGGTTTTAATTTCACGGTGATGCACTATGCATTTCACATGCCATTGTTCTTCAATTTTTTTATGCATTAATCCGGGAGGTTTTAAACCAAATTTTCTCTTAAATTATGCAAAGTGAAGGATACCTTGGTGATCTGAGACAGCGCATTAGTCAGTTGAAATTCGCAGATGATCTTTGGTTCTCTGTATTGGACCTCAATCAAGCCTACCATCAGATACCCTTGATCAAAGATTCCAAACCAGTAACTGCCTTTTGTACTGACTGGAACCTTTACTGGTTTAATCAGGTTCCTTTCGGACTGTTTATGGGCGCTGCCGTGTTTTCTCGTCTTTTGGACCACGTTCTGGGAGATCTGAAGTTCATATCAGTTTATAACTATTTTGATGGAGTGGTGGTTTACAGGCCACTTTCGCGGAGCATTTGGGCCACCTCCAATAAGCTTTGTTACGTGTTAGGGAGGCGAGACTCACTGCCAAGCCTTCTAAGATTACCTTGGCTTGCCCTTGTATATCCTTTGTGCGTCACCTGTTTTCTGTTCAAGACTGATAATCAGGCGTTGGGTTAAGTACTGGTAGTCCCCAGAAAAGCTGGTAGGGTTCCTCGTTGGGCATTCGGCATCTCTGCATTTAGTTTTAATGTTCATCATATAAGGGGTCCACACAACAGCTTGGCGAACGCTGGAAGTCGCATGTATGAAGATTACGACTCCCCACAATATACGGAGGACCGCGGACAACTTGCCTTGGGCGGTGCTGTGTTGATCGAAGTTCTTAAACAATTTTGCGATCTTAGGGCGAGACATGAAGTACATTCCCGTATTTTCCAAATAAAAAAGGCTTTTAAATGGCGAGCACGTGGATGAGTATGTTCTTAATAAACGTATTGTGCGTCAAAAGGCGAGGGCGACCGCACATTCAAAATTTTTTTACCTCAGGTATTGAGTCTCACTGTTTTTAGGTATTTTCATTGCTCCGTGGTGGGCAGTCATTTAGGTTTCCCTAAGACATTGGCAAAAATTAGACAACATGTGGTTTGGCTGTTTATTTGTAAGTATATACGTCAGTTATTGGGGGGGAGGATATCAGTTATCCAAGCAAGGGAGCCCCAATTCCAACTTGCGCAAGGATCTTATCAAGACTACTCGTGACAGCAGACCCATGGACCGTCTCTTTATGGACTATGTAAGACCTCTTCCACGTACACGGGGTGGGGAGGGGGGCGGGGGGGGGGGGAACCGTCACATGTTAGTGGTGTTAGACAGGTTATCCCCCTTAAGCAGGTTAATTCCGAGCAGCGGGGTCACTAGTGGCCAATCTGTACAGCCACCTCCGGACCACCGAGCACCCTTGTAAGTGATGAGGCTCCAGCATTTACACCTAGGGAATTCCGGTGGAACATCTTTCATTTTCAGTGGGGGAGGTTGAGCCATGCCGGCTCGGTCTTGTACCAGTTTCGCCCCTCGTTGACCAGCTTTGTCTGGATGAAGCAGGAAGGTTTCGGGTGGGGGAATGTGGTGTGCGGAATGAGTCAAACGGGAGTGTGACAGGTTTGGAGTTCTGGATGTACATGAGGAGGCCAATAGGCTCCTATGAAGGCGCCGAGCCTGGTTTTGACAGTCGGTTATCGCCAGCCCTGCGAAGCAGTTTCCGTGAGGGAGCATGATATTTTCGAAAACATACCAGCGACTTGAAGGTTATTTGGCTGCTTCAATGCTTTCTTGCAGGCTTAAGGAGTGGAGGACGGTGGTCATCCTCTGCAAGTTAAGTAGCTTCTCGCTCTTCCCTTGCCCACCCCCCTTCTCATCAACACCCCGTTGGGATGTATACAACCACCACTCATAATTAATAGCTGTTGTTAATAATTTATTAAAAATTGATCACAGGGTTCTGGCTAACTGTAGTTGCCAATTCAGTGACTGTTAATTTTTTTTTTTAGATTCTGTATTTTTCTGCCTACTGAACGACAGTGGGTTCATAATTAATGGCATCTGTTTAAAGGGCATTTAGTTAAAATAATTGCTCGATGAATTTTGCTAACTGTTGATAATTGTTTTTAAAGTTCTGCATTTTTGGTTTACAGTTAATGACTGGTGGCTCGTAATTAGTGGCAGCTGATTAAAAGTAATTTTTCTAAAGTCTTATCAATCAATTTTACTGTTGATTGTTTTTAAAACTTCTTTCACTTAAAAAAAGGCAAGCTAGGTATCGAAGATGATGAGCGCTGAAGCAGCTACGTGGGGATCCCAGTCCTCCTATTAGACTAACCCGATCCCAAATCTTCGCACCCTAATTCGTAGTTATCATCTGTGTGGTTACTATTTAATTTTGGAATTTCTTTGGGCTTTGAGTGCTTACTAGGCCAAGTGTTACTTTTTAATAGCAGTGTTGCGTAAAGTATTACCGCCTGTATCGACCCTCGTATCGTACAGACTTTTGTTTGCTTTGGTCAGAACAGCTCAATGTTGGTTAGAATGTCAGTGAGGCAGCTCCTTACGTACCTGCAGCAGATAAGGCGAGTATACCTTCCGTTTGTGAATCATTTTTAGGAGCTTCAAACAGAAAAGTCTTATTTTCAGTTATCTGTGTGGTTACTGCCTAGAGTGTATATCCGCCGCCTTTAGTATGGATAGCAAGTGTGACTTCTGTGCTCAGGTGCGAGCTGCGTTGGTGGCCCTTCGCTCACAGCTCCAGGTGGTGTTGGCGTTCAACAGAAGGCTTTTGATACCGGTCCGCAGAAGCAGCTTCTAACCAAATGGCGTGCCCATGGAGTGTTTTTTCAGTTGTGTGACTGGATTCGCGATTTCCTCTCAGAACCGTCATGATTCGAATTAACTGACGAAAAACGATCAAGAAAATCAGAAGTAATATGTAGTGTTCCCCAAGGAAGTGTTACAGGTTCTCTGCTCTTTCTGTTCCGCATAAACGATTTAGGAGACAATCTGGGCAGCCGTCTTTGATTGTTTACAGATTATGCTGTCGTTTATCGTGTAGTGAGATGATCAAACCCTATAGCAAAATTGTTTAGACAAGATATCAGTATGGTACGAAAGTGACAGTTGACTCCAAGTAATGAAAAGTATGAAGTCAACCACATGAATACTAAAAGCAATCCGCTAAGGAATTACGCGGTAAATCACACATATCTACAGCCCGTAAATTCAGCTAAATACTTAGAAATTGCAATTACGAATAAATTGAACTGGAACGATCACCTAGATAATGTTGTGGACAAAGCAAACCAAAGACTGTGGTTTAGTTACAGAACTCTTATAAAATGCAACAGGTCAACTAAACAGGCTGCATACATTAAGCTTGTCGGCTCTCTTCTACACTGAAGAACCAAAGATATTGATACACGTGCCTAATATCGTGCAGGGCCTCCGCGAGCTCGCAGAAGTGCCACAACACGACGTGGTATGGACTCAACTAACGTCTAAAGTAGTGCTGGAGGGAATTGACACTATGAATCCTGCAGGGCTGTTCATAAAGGCGTAAGAGTACGATGGGGTGGAGATCTCTTCTGAATAGCACGTTGCAAGGCATCCCAGATATGCAAATAATGTTCATATCTGGGGAGTTTGGTGGCCAGCGGAAGTGTTTAAACTCATAAGAGTGTTCCTGGAGTCACTCTGTAGCAATCCTGGAAGTGTGTGGTGACGCATTGTCCTGCTGGAATTGCCCAAGCCCGTCGGAATGCACAATGGACATGAATGGATGCAGGTGATCAGACAAGATGCTTACATGTGTGTCACCTGTCAGAGTCATATCTACTTGTATCAAGGGTATCGTATCACCCCAGTCGCACACGACTCACACCATTACAGAGCCTCCATCAGCTTGAACAGTCCCCTGCTAACATGCACGGTCCATGGAATCACGACGTTGTCCCCATACCTATACACGTCCATCCGTTCGATACAATTTGAAACGAGACTCGGCCGACCAAGCAACATGTTTCCAGTCATTAACAGTCCATTGTCGGAGTTCAAGGGCCCAGGCGAGGCGCGAAGCTTTGTGTCGTACAGTTATCAAGGGTACACGAGTGCGCCTTCGGCTCCGAAAGCCCATATCGATGATGTTTCGTTAAATGGTTTGCACGCTGACACTTGTTGATGACCCAGCATTGAAATCTGCAGGAATTTTCGCAATCATTGCACTTCTGTCAAGTTGAACGATTCTTTTCAGTCGTCGTTGGTGCCGTTGTTTCAGGATCTTTTTCCGACCGCAGCGATATCGGAGCTTTGATGTTATACCGGATTCCTGATATTTATGGTACGCTCGTGAAAGGGTCGAATGAGAAAATCCCCACTTCATCGCTACCTCGGAGATGCTGTGTCCCATCGGTCGTGCATCGATTATAACACTACGTTCAAACTCACTTAAATCTTGATAACCGGCCATTGTAACCGCAGTGACCAATCTAACAACTGCACCAGCACTTGTTGTATTACACAGGCGTAGCCGACCGCAGCGACGGATTCTACTTGTTTACATATGTCTCAATTTGAATATGCATGCCTATTCTAGTTTCTTTGGCCCTTCAGTGTAGAATATTACTGTGCGGTGTGAGATCCACATCATATAGGATTAACGGATGACATCGAAAGAGTTCAAAGAATAACTGCTTGTATCATCGCTAAACAGCGGAGAGAGTGCCACGGATATGATACGCGCACTGGTAAACATTGAAACAAAAACTTTTCAGACGAGACAGGATCTTCTCATGAAGTTTTAATCACCTGCATAGGGAGGAGCGACCATCACAATAAAATAAGAGTAATCGAAGCTCTCACGGAAAGATTTACATGTTCGTTTTTCCCGCGCACCGTTCGAGAGTGCCACGGATATGATACGCGCACTGGTAAACATTGAAACAAAAACTTTTCAGACGAGACAGGATCTTCTCATGATGTTTTAATCACCTGCATAGGGAGGAGCGACCATCACAATAAAATAACAGTAATCGAAGCTCTCACGGAAAGATTTACATGTTCGTTTTTCCCGCTCACCGTTCGAGAGCGTAACGGTAGAGAATTAGCTTGAAGATGGTTCGATGAACCATCTGTCAGGTATTTAACTGTGGATTGCAGAGTAATCGTGTCGATGTAGATGCTAATAAAGATGCAGAAGGCTGAAGCACAGAGGATATAAAATATAGACTGGCAATGGCAAGGAAAGCGTTTTTGAAAAAGAGAAATTTATTGACATCGAATATAGATTTAAGTGTTAGAAAGTATTTTCGGAAGGTGTTGGTCTAGAGTGTAGCCTTGTATGGAACTGAAACGTAGACGATAAACTAGTTCAGGCAAGAAGACAACAGAAGTTTTTGAAATGTGTTGTTAGAAAATAGTGCTGACTGAATAGATTCGGAGAGCAAAAAGATTTGTCGTATAACTTCACAAAGAGAAGGGTTCGGTTTATAGGACACGTTCTGATACCTCAAAAGAGCACCAATGTAGTACTGGAGGGAAGAGTAGGGGGTAAAAATTGTAGAGGAAACTCAAGACATGAATACAATAAGAGATTCAAAACGACGTAGGTTACGTTAGTTATTCGGAGATGAAGAGGCTTGCACAAGATAGAGTAGCCTGGAGAGCTGGATCGAACCAGTGTTCGGACTGGAGACCACTACATAAACAAGAGATAGCTCCTTGCACATGTGCTTTCACGATGTAGCAAGCTGTCCGTTATAGAATTTGTGGTGTCACCGCCAGACACCACACTTGCTAGGTGGTAGCCTTTAAATCGGCCGCGGTCCGTTAGTATACTTCGGACCCGCGTGTCGCCACTATCAGTGATTGGAGACCGAGCGCCGCCACACGACAGGTCTAGAGAGACTTCCTAGCAC
Source organism: Schistocerca piceifrons (assembly GCF_021461385.2). NCBI lineage: Eukaryota > Metazoa > Arthropoda > Insecta > Orthoptera > Acrididae > Schistocerca > Schistocerca piceifrons. The sequence goes on along the minus strand of NC_060149.1, from coordinate 414,702,079 downwards.
TCGCCCCAATTGTACAGCCGACTTTGCTAGCGATGGTTCACTGACAAATTACGCTCTCATTTGCCGAGACGATAGTTAGCATAGCCTTCAGCTACGTCATTTGCTACGACCTAGCAAGGCGCCATTACCAGTTTCTATTGATGCTGTAAAACATGTACTGTCAAGAGCGATGTTCACCAATTATGGATTAAAGTTAAGTATTCCAGCAGCTACGTACATTATTTGCTAGTCTCAATTACTTTACCTGTTTCAGATCTCACGCCAGCCTGCGTGAGCTTAAACGCGCGCCTTTCGGCTCCCTCCTAGTGGATTGGCTGTCTTACCAATCCACATCAGAATTCACAATAATTCAATGTGATGGAGTATCGACGGACTTCTTCCATACAGTATTAAAGTACCAGACATAGAAAACCATAGCTAAGTCCATGTGATCCAAACAGCGTGTGGCTGCACTAGCATTGTCCCCTGTCATCAGATCTGCCGCACGTCGCTGCCTACCCTGCTGTAGAGAGCGGGCAAGCCTCCGACCCTCACGTTCTGCGCTGAGGCGTGGACGTGTCGCCTACTCCTAGCTTCACCGTCGTTTGCCCATTTTCTGCAGCTGACTAGCTTCAACGTTTCCGAGATGCTCGTTTTCAGACACCGGCTGTTAAAAATCTGCCCTGTTTCAAAGTAGTTAATGTTAGTGGAATTCCTGATTAGTGGTCCGTATCGCCGCTAGAATAACTCCACACTCACCTCTGTTCCACGTATATATACTCTCTTTACCGTGTCATGTGCCTGCAACTCTATCGGGCGGCATTCAGTTTCTTGGAGGGCAGTGGTCATAATGTTTCAGCTCGAAAGTATATGTCATAGGCCGGCCGGAGTGGCCGAGCGGTTCTAGGCGCTACAGTCTGAAACCGAGCGACCGCTACGGTCGCAGGTTCGAATCCTGCCTCGGACATGGATGTAGAGCTTCGCGCGTCTGTGAAAAGTTCTATGAACGAAGCATACAACGACAACCCCCGTCATACCGTAGCAAAAGTTATAGTTCTGGGTGGAGATTTTAATTTGCCGGATATAGACTGGGAGACTCAAACATTCATAACGGGTGGCAGGGACAAAGAATCCAGTGAAATTCTTTTTAAGTGCTGTATCTGAAAACTACCTTGAGCAGTTAAACAGAGAACCGACTCGTGGTGATAACATATTAGATCTTCTGGTGACAAACAGACCCGAACTATTTGAAACAGTTAATGCAGAACAGGGAATCAGCGATCATAAAGCTGTTACTGCATCGATGATTTCAGCCGTAAATAGAAATATTAAAAAAGGTGGGAAGATTTTTCTGTTTAGCAAAAGTGACAAAAAGCAGATTACAGAGTACCTGACGGCTCAACACAAAAGTTTTGTCTCAAGTACAGATAGTGTTGAGGATCAGTGGACGAAGTTCAAAACCATCGTACAATATGCGTTAGATGAGTATGTGCCACGCAAGATCGTAAGAGATGGAAAAGAGCCACCGTGGTACAACAACCGAGTTAGAAAAATGCTGCGGAAGCAAAGGGAACTTCACAGCAAACACAAACATAGCCAAAGCCTTGCAGACAAACAAAAATTACGCGAAGCGAAATGTAGTGTGAGGAGGGCTATGCGAGAGGCGTTCAATGAATTCGAAAGTAAAGTTCTATGTACTGACTTGGCAGAAAATCCTAAGAAATTTTGGTCTTGTGTCAAAGCGATAGGTGGATCAAAACAAAATGTCCAGACACTCTGTGACCAAAATGGTACTGAAACAGAAGATGACAGACTAAAGGCCGAAATACTTAATGTCTTTTTCCAAAGCTGTTTCACAGAGGAAGACTGCACTGTAGTTCCTTCTCTAGATTGTCGCACAGATGACAAAATGGTAGATATCGAAATAGACGACAGAGGGATAGAGAAACAATTAAAATCGCTCAAAAGAGGAAAAGCTGCTGGATCTGATGGGATACCAGTTCGATTTTACACAGAGTACGCGAAGGAACTTGCCCCCCTTCTTGCAGCGGTGTACCGTATGTCTCTAGAAGAGTGCAGCGTTCCAAAGGATTGGAAAAGGGCTCAGGTCATCCCCGTTTTCAAGAAGGGACAGATGTGCAGAACTACAGACCTATATCTCTAACGTCAATCAGTTGTAGAATTTTGGAACACGTATTATGTTCGAGTATAATGACTTTTCTGGAGACTAGAAATCTACTCTGTAGGAATCAGCATGGGTTTGGAAAAAGACGGTCGTGTGAAACCCAGCTCGCGCTATTCGTCCACGAGATTCAGAGGGCCATAGACACGGGTTCACAGGTAGATGACGTGTTTCTAGACTTCTGCAAGGCGTTTGATACAGTTCCCCACAGTCGTTTAATGAACAAAGTAAGAGCATATGGACTATCAGACCAATTGTGTGATTGGATTGAAGAGTTCCTAGATAACAGAACGCAGCATGTCATTCTCAATGGAGAGAAGTCTTCCAAAGTAAGAGTGATTTCAGGTGTGCCGCAGGGGAGTGTCGTAGGACCGTTGCTATCCACAATATACATAAATGACCTTGTGGATGACATCTGAAGTTCACTGAGGTTTTTTGCAGATGATGCTGTGGTGTATCGAGAGGTTGTAACAATGGGAAATTGTACTGAAATGCAGGAGGATCTGCAGCGAATTGACGCATGGTGCAGGGAAGGGCAATTGAATCTCAATGTAGACAAGTGTAATGTGCTGCGAATACATAGAAAGATAGATATCTTACCATTTAGATAAAAAATAGCAGGTCAGCAACTGGAAGCAGTTAATTCCATAAATTATCTGGGAGTACGTGTTAGGAGTGATTTAAAATGGAATGATCATATAAAGTTGATCGTCAGTAAAGCAGAAGCCAGACTGAGATTCATTGAAAGAATCCTAAGGAAATGCAATCCGAAAACAAAGGAAGTAGGTTACAGTACGCTTGTTCGCCCACTGCTTGAATACTGCTCACCAGTGTGGGATCCGTACCAGATAGGGTTGATAGAAGAGATACGAGGTGCATTCGAGTTCTAAGGCCTCCGATTTTTTTTCTACGGACTGGAAAGAGATAGAAACATGCGCATTGTTTTAAAATGAGGCCGTGTTCATTGTCAATACGATCAGAGATGGCAGCACCGTATGGCAGATGGAATTTTAATACTTAAATACTTAAAATGGCGACGTTTTCCTTACTTGAACAGCGTGCAATCATTCGTTTTCTGAATTTGCGTGGTGTGAAACCAATTGAAATTCATCGACAGTTGAAGGAGTCATGTGGTTATGGAGTTATGGATGTGTCGAAAGTGCGTTCGTGGGTGCGACAGTTTAATGAAGGCAGAACATCGTGTGACAACAACAAACCGAAACAACCCCGTCACGCACAAGCTGGTCTGACGACATTATCGAGAAATTGGAGAGAATTGTTTTGGGGGATCGCCGAATGACTACTGTTGAACAGACCGCCTCCAGAGTTGGCATTTCTGTGGGTTCTGTGCACACAATACTGCATGACGACCTGAAAATGCGAAAAGTGTCATCCAGGTGGGTGCCACGAATGCTGACGGACGACCACATGGCTGCCCGTGTGGCATGTTGCCAAGCAATGTTGACGCGCAACGACAGCATGAATGGAACTTTCTTTTCGTCGGTTGTGACAATGGATGAGACGTGGATGCCATTTTTCAATCCAGAAACAAAGCGCCAGTCAGCTCAATGGAAGCACACAGATTCACCGCCACCAAAAAATTTCGGGTAACCGCCAGTGCTGAAAAAATGATGGTGTCCATGTTCTGCGACAGCGAGGGCCTAACCCTTACCCATTGCGTTCCAAAGGGCACTACGGTAACAGGTGCATCCTACGAAAATATTTTGAAGAACAAATTCCTTCCTGCACTGCAACAAAAACGTCCGGGAAGGGTTGCGCGTGTGCTGTTTCACCAAGACAACGCACCCGCACATCGAGCTAACGTTACGCAACAGTTTCTTCGTGATAACAACTTCGAAGTGTTTCCTCACGCTCCCTACTCACCAGACCTGGCTCCTAGTGACTTTTGGCTTTTTCAAACAATGAATTACACTATCCGTGGCCACACATTCACCAGCCGTTGCTGCTATTGCCTCAGCGATTTTCCAGTGGTCAAAACAGACTCCTAAAGAAGCCTTCGCCGCTGCCATGGAATCATGGCATCAGCGTTGTGGAAAATGTGTACGTCTGCAGGGCGATTACGTCGAGAAGTAACGCCAGTTTCATCGATTTCGGGTGAGTAGTTAATTAGAAAAAAAATCGAAGGCCTTAGAACTTGAATGCACCTCGTAGAGAAAATCCGACGGAGAGCAGCGCGCTTCGTTACAGGATCATTTAGTAATCGCGAAAGCGTTACGGAGATGATAGATAAACTCCAGTGGAAGACTCTGCAGGAGAGACGCTCAGTAGCTCGGTACGGACTTTTGTTAAAGTTTCGAGAACATACCTTCAGCCAAGAGTCAAGCTCCCTCCTACGTATATCTCGCGAAGAGACCATGAGTATAAAATCAGAGAGATTAGAGCCCACACAGAAGCATACGGACAATCCTTCTTTCCACGAACAATACGAGACTGGAATAGAAGGGAGAACCGATAGAGGTACTCAGGGTACCCTCCGCCACACACCGTCAGGTGGCTTGCGGAGTATGGATGTAGATGTAGAGGAGAGAACCAGAGAAGGTTCTGGTCGTATGCAAAATCGCTAAGCGGGTCTAAGGCTTCTATTCAGTCCCTTGTTGACCAGTCTGGTGTGACAGTTGAAGATAGCAAAAAGAAAATCGAAGTTTTAAATTCCACGTTCAAGAAATCGTCCTCTCAGGAGAATCGTACAAACATTCCGTCATTTGACCATCGTACAGACTCCAGTGTAGACGACATACTACACTGAAGAGCCAAAAAAACTGGTACACCTGCCTAATATCGAGTGGGGCCCCCGCGAGCACGCAGAAGTTCCGCAACACGACGTGGCATGGACTCGAGTAATGTCTGAAGTAGTGCTGGAGGGAATGACACCATGAATCCTGCAGGGATGTCCGTAAATCCGTAAGAGTAGGAGTGGGTGGAAATCTCTTATGAACAGTACGTTGCAAGGCATCCCAGATATGCTCAATAATGTTCATGTCTGGGGAGTTTGATGGCCAGCAGAAGTGTTTAAGCTCACAAGCGTGTTCCTGGAGCCACTCTGTAGCAATTCTGGAATTGTGGGGTGTCGCAGTGCCCTGCTGAAATTTCCCACAGTGTACATGAATGGATGCAGGTGATCAGACGGGAGGCTTAAGTACGTGTCACCGGTCAGAGTCGTACCTAGACGTATTAGGGGCCCCATATCACTCCAACTGCACACGCCCCACATCATTACGGAGCCTCCACCAGCTTGAAAAGTCCCCTATTGACATTCAGGGTCCATGGATTCATGAGGTTGTCTCCATACTCGTACACGTCCATCCGTAAGATACAATTTGAAACGGGACTCGTGCGACCAGGCAACATGTTTACAGTCATCAACAGTCAATGTCGGTGTTGACGTGCCCAGCGAGGCGTAAAGCTTTGTGTCGTGGAGTTATCAAGGATACATGGGTGGTTCATTGGCGCTAAATCCCATGCAGATGATGTTTCGTTGAATGGTTCGCACGCTGACATTTGTTGATGGCCCAGCATTGAAATCTGTAGCAGTTTGTCGAAGGGTTGCACCTGTTTCACGTTGAAAAATTCTCTTCAGTTGTCGTTGGTCCCGTTCTTGCAGGATCTTCTTCCGGCCGAAGCGACGTCTGAGATTTGATGTTTTACCGGATTCCTGATATTCACGGTAAATTCGTGAAATTGTCGTACAGGAAAATCGCCACTTCATCGGTACCTCGGAGATGCTGTGTACCATCGCTCGTGCGCCGACTGTAACACCACGTTGAAACACTTCTAAATCTTGATAACCTGCCATTGTAGCAGCAGTTACCGATCTAACAACTGCGACAGACACTTGTTGTCTTGTATAGGTGTTGCCGACCTCGGCGCCGTCTTCTGCATGTTTACATGTCTCTGTATTTGAATAAGCATTCCTATGCCAGTTTCTTTGGCGCTTCATGTAATAAGCATCCCCTGCGTAGAGAAACAGCTGGAATATTTGAAAGAAAATTAATCACCAAGTCCAGATGGTGTCATAGTTCTGTTGTACAAAGAGTACGCTACGGCGCTGGCCCCTTCCCTAGCTTTCATTTATCGTGAATCTGCCGTCCGGCACGAAGTTCCAAGCGACTGAAATAAAGGCCAGGTGACTCCTGTATACAAGAAAGGATAAAGAAACGGACCCACAAAATTACAGACCGATATCCCTAACTTCGGTTTGCTGCAGAATTCTTGAACATATTCTCAGTTTGAATATAATAAACTTTCTTGAGACTGAGAAGCTTATTTCCATGAATTAGCATGGTTTTAGAAAATATCGCTTATGCGAACCTCATATTGCCCTTTTCTCACATGATATACTGCAAACTATGGATGAAGGACAGTAGACTGTTTCCATAATTCTAGATTTCCAGTGCGCCACTGCAGGCTGTTAACGAAGGTACGACCATATGGAGTAATTTCAAAGATGTGAGTTTCTCGAAGACCTCGTGAATAATAGAACCCAGTATGTTGTCGTCGACGGTGAGTGTTCATCAGAGACAAGGGTATCGTCAAGAGTACGCCAGGGAAGTGTGATAGGACCACTGTTGCTCTCTATATACATAAATGATTTGAGAAACAGCGTGGACATTAGTCTGCGTTTGTTTGCTGATGATGCTGTAGTGTGCAGTAAGTTGTCGAAGTTGAGTGACTGTAGGAAGATACAATACGACTTAGACGAAGTTTCAAGTTACTGTAATGAACGGCTAGCTTTAAATGTGGAGAAGTGTACGTTAATGTGGATGGGTAGGAAGAAGAAACCTGGACTGTTCGGATACAGTATTAGTAGTGTACTGCTTGACACAGTGAAGTCGTTTAAGTACCATTGGTAACGGTACAAAGCGATATGAAATGGAATGAATCTGAGAGGACTGTGGTAGGGAAGGCGAACGGTCGACTTCGGCTTACTGGGGGCGTTTTAGGAAGTGTGGTTCACATGTAAAGGAGTCCAAGTATAGGACGCTGGTGCCACCTATTTTTCATTACTGCTCAAGTGTTTGGGGTGCGTACCAGGTTTGGGGTGCGTACCAGGTGCGTACCAGAGCAAGTGGAGGCAGATAGAGGTGGGCTGCTAGATTTGTTACCGGTAGGTTTGAACAACACGTAAGTGTTACGGAGATGCTTCGGGAACTCAAATGGGAATCTCCAGAGGAAAGGTGACGTTCTTTTCGATGAACACTACTGAGAAAATTTAGAGAACAGGCATTTGAAGCTGACTGCTAACGATTCTGCTGCCGCCAAAATTGCGCGTAAGGACCATGAAAATAAGGTATGAGAAATAAGGGCTTCTACAAAGGCATATAGGTAGTCGTTTTTCCCTCGCTGTGTGACAGTGGAGAGAATGACTAGTAGCGGTACACGGTACCCTGCGCCACGCACCGTACCGTGGCTTCCGGGGTATGTATGTAGGTGTAGATGTAGATCCTAAGGTGTCGGGGAGGGTGAAAGGGGGGTGGGCAATAATATTTTGCTACCGATACCAATGGACGAATACAGTAAGAGCAAATGGTTTCAGTAATTGTGCAGTAATTATGCAGAGATTAAGGAGCTTACACAGGATCAACTAGCGAGGAGGGCACCATCAAATCTGTCGTCGGACTCAAAACCACAACAACATAATGAAGTCCTGGTTTGCCGATATCTTACGAGTAGTACGACTCGCTAGCAATGTATGTAATTATATACGTAACGGTGCCCGTGAAGCGTGATTAAAATCATTATTAGTCGCTAAGTGTTCAGCCAAAAAGTGACTGATTAAAATAACAGCATTACCAACTTCCCAGAATCTTCGAGAAAGTAACAAAAATCGTATTCCTTCTGACTGTACTGCAGTCCACAGTCGTATACAGAAAGGAGGACGAGAAATTCTTTTGTAACTGGTACAGTGCTCCCATCTGCCGAGAATAAACTATTTTAAAAGTGGCCCACTTAGCTTCAAGAGCTCGAAGATTAAATTTGCATCCATTTCGGGATGCCTTAACTCAATTCTGTCTTTATAACTCCCCGGACAGGAGCTTTATTGCTGACATTTCCATTGTAACCTACCAGCACGTTTAGTTACAGATGCACTTTTACAGAGTCCCGCCGTTCTTCGAGTTCGCGGAATCCAACCTAGTGACGCCTGCAGAGAGACGCAAGTGCACAAGAATATAAACATTTTGGAGAGGAATGAATGAAGCAGCTTAATTAAACAGCAAACCTCTTACGTCACTGGCACTAAAAGATTTCAGAAATATTTGTAAACTGATGCTCAGGTGATAAAGGGATCGGCTGAAACCAAAATTCGTATCTCACCTGTCGATTCTGTAGCACCTGAAACCAGCTACTCTTGAAATCGTGTCACGTTTCATAATCACTTTGTCGTCCAACGCGGTAATGAAAAGGTAATGTGATGAGCCATTCAGTGGAGTGAAGTTTTTCGAGCACTAAAAGTGATGAAAGTTGTGTTGGATTGACAGAATCAATAATATGTGTTAATAGAATTTTATTAATTCACACTGTGACATACGGTCTGATGATGACACACATGTGACACAAGTCCTAATATCGTGTAGGATCTCCGTTTTCCCGGCGTAGTGCAGCATCTTGGCGTGGCATGGACACAACAAGTCGTTGGAAGTCCCCTGCAGAAATATTGAGTTATTCTGCCGCTGTAACTGTCCATAATTGCGAAAGTTTTGTAACTGCAGGATTTTGTGCACAAAATGACCTCTTAAGTACATCACATAAATGTCCGATGAGATTCATTTCGGGCTATCTATGTGGGCAAATCAGTGGCTCGAAATGTCTAGAATGTTCTAATTTGGGTCTACATCTACATTTATACTCCGCAAGCCACCCAACGGTGTGTGGCGGAGGGCACTTTACCTGCCACTGTCTTTATCTCCCTTTCCGGTTCCAGTCGCGTATGGCTCGCGGGAAAAACGACTGCCGGATAGCTTCCGTGCGCTCTCGAATCTCTCTAATTTTACATTCGTGATCTCCTCGGAAGGTATAAGTAGGAGGAAGCAATATATTCGATACCTCATCCAGAAACGCACCCTCTCGAAACCTGGACAGCAAGCTACTCCGCGATGCAGAGCGCCTCTCTTGCAGAGTCTGCCACTGGAGATTGCTAAACATCTCCGTAACACTATCACGCTTACGAAATAACCCTGTGACGAAACGCGCCGCTCTTCTTTGGATCTTCTCTATCTCCTCCGTCAACCCGATCTGGTACGGATCCCACACTGATAAGCAATACTCAAGTATAGGTCGAACGGGTGTTTTGTAAGCCACCTCCTTTGTTGATTGACTACATTTTCTAAGGACTCTCCCAATGAATCTCAACCTGGCACCCGCCTTACCAACAATTAATTTCATATGATCACTCCACTTCAAATCGTTCCGCACGCATACTCCCAGATATTTTACAGAAGTAACTGCTACCAGTGTTTGTTCCGCTATCATATAATCATAATAATTACATTTGTCTATGTTAAGGATCAGTTGCCACTCCCTGCACCAAGTGCCTATCCGCTGCAGATCTTCCTGCATTTCGCTACAATTTCCTAATGCTGCAACTTCTCTGTATACTACAGCATCATCCGCGAAAAGCCGCATGGAACTTCCGACACTATCTACTAGGTCATTTACATATAATGTGAAAAGCAATGGTCCCATAACACTCCCCTGTGGCAGGCCAGAGGTTACTTTAACGTCTGTAGACGTCTCTCCATTGAGAATAACAAGCTATGTTCTGTTTGCTAAAAATTCTTCAATCCAGCCACACAGCTGGTCTGATAATCCGTAGGCTCTTACTTTGTTTATCAGGCGACAGTGCGGAACTGTATCCAACGCCTTCCGGAAGTCAAGGAAAATAGCATCTACCTGGGACCTTGTATCTAATGTTTTCTGGCTCTCATGAACAAATAAAGCGAGTAGGGGTCTCACACGATCGCTGTTTCCGAAATCCATGTTGATTCCTACAGATTAGATCCTGGGTTTCCAGAAATGACATGATACGCGAGCAAAAAACATGTTCTCAAATTCTACAACAGATCGACGTCTGCTCGACAACCCTTCTTGAAGACTGGGACTACCTGTGGTCTTTTCCAATCATTTGGAACCTACCGTTCCTCTAGAGACTAGCGGTATACGGCTGTTAGAAGGGGGGCAAGTTCTTTCGCGTACTCTGTGTAGAATCGAATTGGTATCCCGTCAGGTCCAGTGGACTTTCCTCTGTTGAGTGATTCCAGTTGCTTTTCTATTCCTTGGACACTTACTTCGAAGTCAGCAATTTTTTCGTGAAGCTCTCTTTGCTTTCGCAGTAGTTTCCTAACTTTGTTGTTGAACCACGGTGGATTTTTCCCGTTCCTCACAGTTTTACTCAGCACGTACCTGTCTAAAACGCATTTTACGATTGCCTTGAACTTTTTCCATAAACACTCAACATTGTCAGTGTCGGAACAGAAATTTTCGTTTTGATCTGTTAGGTAGTCTGAAATCTGCCTTCTATTACTCTTGCTAAACAGATAAACCTTCCTCCCTTTTTTTATATTCCTATTTACTTCCATATTCAGGGATGCTGCAACGGCCTTATGATGACTGATTCCCTGTTCTGCACTTACAGAGTCGAAAATTTCGGGTCTGTTTGTTATCAGTAGGTCCAAGATGTTATATCCATGAGTCGGTTCTCTGTTTAATTGCTCGAGGTAATTTTCGGATAGTGCACTCAGTATAATGTCACTCGATGCTCTGTCCCTACCACCCGTCCTAAACATCTGAGTGTCCCAGTCTAGCCGGCCGCGGTGGCCGTGCGGTTCTAGGCGCTGCAGTTCGGAACCGCGGGACTGCTACGGTCGCAGGTTCGAATCCTGCCTCGGGCATGGATGTGTGTGATGTCCTTAGGTTAGTTACGTTTAAGTTGTTCTAAGTTCTAGGGGACTCATGACCACAGCAGTTACGTCCCATAGTACTCAGAGTCATTTGAACCATTTTTTGTCCCAATCCGGTAAATTGAGATCCCCACCTAAGACTATAACATGCTGAGAAAATTTATGTGGAATGTATTCCAGATTTTCTCTCAGTTGTTCTGCCACTAATGCTGCTGAGTCGGGAGGTCGGTAAAAGGAGCCAAATATTAACCTAGCTCGGTTGTTGAGTGTAACCTCCACCCATAATAATTCACAAGAACTGTCGACTTCTACTTCACTACAGGATAAAATACTACTAACAGCGACAAACACGCCACCACCGGTTGCATGCAATCTATCCTTTCTAAACAGTGTCTGTGCCTTTGTCAAAATTTTGGTAGTATTTATCTCTGGCTTCAGCCAACTTTCAGTACCTATAACGATTTCAGCTTCGGTGCTTTCTATCAGCGCTTGAAGTTCCGGTACTTTACCAAAGCAGCTTCGACAGTTTACAAATACAATACCGACTGCTGCTTGGTCCCCGCATGTCCTGACTTTGCCCCGCACCTTTGAGGCTGTTGCCCTTTCTGTACTTGCCCAAGGCCATCTAACCTAAAAAAACCGCCCAGTCCACGCCACACAACCCCTGCTACCCGTGTAGCCACCTGCTGTGTGTAGTGGACTCCTGACCTATCCACCGGAACCCGAAACCCCACCACCCTATGGCGCATTCGAGGAATCTGCTGCCCACGCGGTCGCAGAACCGTCTCATCCTCTGATTCAGACCCTCCACTCGGCTCTGTACCAAAGGTCCGCAATCAGTCCTGTCGACGATGCTGCAGATGGTGAGCTCTGCTTTCATCCCACTAGCGAGACTGGCAGTCTTCACCAAATCAGATAGCCGCCGGAAGCCAGAGAAAATTTCCTCTGATCCATAGCGACACACATCATTGGTGCCGACATGAGCGACCACCTGTAGATGGGTGCACCCTGTACCCTTCATGGCACCCGGAAGGACCCTTTCCACATCTGGAATGACTCCCCCTGGTGGTCCGGTGCCATGGCGGATTTTCATCCATAAAAATTCCACCGTCGCTTGGGAACATGAACTCCATGAACGGCTGCAAATCGTCTTCAAGTAGCCGAAAAGAACCATTTCCAGACAATGATCGGTTCATGACCAGAGGTCCTAGTTAATTCCATGTAAATTCAGATCACACCAATATGGAGTCACCACCAGTTTTCACAGTGCCTTGTTCTAGAACTAGGGTCCATGGCTTCTTGGGGTCCGGGCCACACTAGAACCTTACCATCAGCTCGTACTAAGTGAAATCGGGACTCATCTGAACAGACCATGGTTTTCCAGTCGTCTAGGGACCAACCGATAGAGTCACAAGACCAAGAGAGGCTCAGCAGGCGACGTCGTGCTGTTAGGAAAGACATCGCTGCCATAGCCCATTAAAGACAAATTTCGCCTCACTGTCCTAATAGATAAATTCGTCATACGTCCCACATTGGTTGCTGTTGTTATTTCACGCAGTGTTGCTTGTCTGTTAGCACTGACAACTCTATGCAAACGTTGCTGCTTTCGGTCGTTTAATGAAGGCCGTCGGGCACTGCGTTGGACGTGGTGAGAGGTAATGCCTGAAACTTGTTGGGTGGTTGGTTTAAAAGAGGTGAGAAGGGACCAAACTACTAGGTCATCGGTCCCTTGTTCCGAACAAAAAAATGCCACAAGGGTGAGAATAAACAAACGAGACTGACGACACAAAACGGAGAGAAAGGAAAAACCACAAGAACGACGGAAGGGCAACAAACACTTAAATGGACAAAAGTGGAGAAGAAAACCACAGAAACGCAAGAAACAGGTAGAAGAGATTAAAACGACAAAACAGATTACCATGGCTGGCTGACCATGAGGAAAAAAAGGAGAAGCCAGTCACTCTGCAACACATTAAAACCTCCACCCGAAAAGCACTAGGGTGGAGAACACAGAGGGACAAAGGACATGCGCTAAAACTTAGGTCAAATGATAAAACCCACCCTAACAGATACAACATAAAACTAAATCAGCCGATGAGGCGCTATCAGATAAAATTAGCGGCAACGAGTGCAGTAACCGAAGATTTCGTCGCAAGGCAGTCAGAGTGGGGCAGTGCACCAGAATATCGGCCACTTTCAACTGGGCGCCTCATCGACACTGAGGCGGGTCTTCACGGCGCAGGAGGTAGCCGTGGGTCGCCCGAGCGTGACCAATGCGGAGCCGACAGAGATCCACAGAGTCCCTGCGTGAGGCCCGCATGGAGGACTGAAACACACTCGTAGTCTCCTTAATGGCACCCAGTTTGTTGTGCACACTGAGACTATGCCATTCCGTCTTCCAAAGCCGAAAAACCTGGCAGCGTAAAAACCAAAGCAGGTCAGTTATTGGAATGCCGATCTCCATAAGCGGTTTCCGTGTAGCCTGTTTGGCCAGCCTGTCAGCAAGTTCGTTGCCTGGGATTCCCACGTCTCCTGGGGTCCACACAAACACCACTGAACGACTGGACCGTTCCAGGGCATAGATGGACTCCTGGATGGTCGCTAACAAAGGATGACGAGGGTAGCAATAGCTTGTAGGCTGCTTTAGGAGGCAGTACATAGAAGAAATGACTACCCAGGGCATGAACGGATGTGCTCTAGAGCATGAGATATAGCCACAGCTCTGCAGTGAAAACACTGCAGCCAACGGGCAAGGAATGCTGTTCAACATGTCCTCCATGGACATACGCGAAGCTGACGTGACCATCAGCCATCGAGCCGTCGGTGTAAACCACCTCATGGCCTCGGTACATGTCTGAGAGGAAGTGACAGCAGAGAGCCGGGGGTTGAGCTGAGTCCTTTGGGCCATGTGAAAGGTCCAGGCGAAGCCGCGGCCTAGGTGTACACCATGGAGGTGTACGCGAATGAACCTCGAGTATATGTGGTAAAGGCAAGGACTCCAGTTCATATAGAAGGGATTGGACGTGAACTCCAATTGTAAGCCCTGACCTTTACCGCCGATGCAGGAGATGAGCCGTCGTGGGTGGGAAAAACAAACGGTAATTCGGAAGCGCAGGAGAACTACGAACATGTGCAATGTAACTGGCGAGCAGTTGCGCACGCCTTACCTGCAATGGAGGGACTCCAGCCTCCGCCAGGACGCTGGTCACCGGACTCGTCCGAAAAGCTCCCGTCGCTAGTCGAACGCCACAGTGGTGTACTGGGTCGAGTAAATGCAACGCTGAGGGCGTCACCGAACCATAAATCAGACTCCCATAGTCAAAGCGGGATTGAGGAGGGGCTCTGTACATCTTCAGCAGCGTAAAACGATCTGCACTCCAGTTGGTGTTGCTCAGGCAGCGGAGGGCGTTGAGGTGCTGCCAGCACTTCCGTTCAAGCTGACGAAGGTGAGGAAGCCAAGTAATTCGGGCGTCGAAAACCAGTCATAAAAGTCGATATGTCTCCACTACAGCGAGAGGATCGTCAGTTAGGTAAAGTTCTGGTTCCGGATGAACGGTACAACACCGACAAAAGTTTATTTATTTTATTTTATTTATTTCATTAACAGTACAAAGTAACCCAACACCTTGAAATGTAAGGTGGGTCGGATGCTTCTGAACCTAACAACAAAAGCTTCTCATTGTTATGGTCTTATTGGTATATAGTTGTTCATGCATTTTTCTTATTAATATAAAGAACACAATATACAAAGATTTCTCTGAGGTCACAGTGAATTAAATGCTTAACAATTGTTAAAATGGTTCCATATAATTAGTTATTACCTAGTTGATGTGAATGTAATTTATATAATGCAAATGCCAAAGTAAAAAAAAAATTCTAATACAGTGAGCATGGTGAAAATAATTTGTAGTATTGAGAGGGAAGTGATATGCTGTATTTAGAGGTGTAATACAGTCCAAGTAGCATGTTAGTTGATAATGGCCTGTTTCTACCTATTTCAGATGAGAAGGCCTCGGTACAACCTCGAGCTATTCTCATCTGAAATGGTTTGTGCTAGTGTATGTTTACACAGATTATAAAGATTAAATATTGATTGAGCACTTCATACAGAAGTGCATAACACACTACTTTGAGGCCGAAAACTGAAAGCCGTGTGCTAGAGCCGATGACTGCGCCTTGTGAATGGCTCCCTGTAAGCGCCGCTCAGCAACACGAGTACGGGTGGAGCAGTACGAAATGCAGAAGTCTTCTCCATACAGAGAGGGTGAGACGGACGGCCCTACAGCTGCTGCTAGACCATTAATGGCCACTAAGACTAGAGATACGCTCAATACAGAGCCCTCAAGGACCCCGTTCTCCGGGATATGGGGGGAACTATGGGAGGCACCAACTTGGACACGGAAAGTACGAAGCGACAGGAAATTCTGAATAAAAATCGGGAGCGGGCTTCGGTGACCCCACTCGTATGATGTGACAAGGATTATTTGTCGCCAGGAGGTGTCATACGCTTCTCGTAAATAAGAAAAAAGACGGCAACAAGGTGTTGGCGTCTGGAAAGACTGTTCGGATGACAGACTCGAGGGACACAAGATTATCAATGGTAAAGCGACCTAGGCGGAAACGGCCTGACACGGAGCCAGTAGGCCACGTGACTCCAGAACCCAACTCAACCGCCGACACACCATACGTTCCAGCAGCTAAAACAAAGAACGTTGGTGAGGCTGATGGGCCAATAGCTATCCACATCAAGCAGGATTTTGCCGGGTCTGAGCACTGGTATGATGGTTCTCTTCCGTCATTGTAATGGAAAGACGCCATCGCACCAGATCCGGTTGAAGATCACGAGGAGATGTCGCTTGTAGTCGGACGAGAGATGTTTAATCATCTGACTGTGGATCCGATCTGGCCCAGGAGCTGTGTCGGGCGATGTGCAAGGGCACTGAGGAGCTCCGATTCTCTAAATGGGGCGTTATAATGTTCACTGTGGCGTGTAGTGAACGAAAGGACTTTCCATCCGCCATTTGAGCGTGCGAAAGGCTGGGAGGTAATTCTCCGACGCAGAGGCGCGAGCATAGTGCTCAGCAAAGTGCTCGGCAATCGCTTTTGCGTCGGTAGATAACACGCCATTTATGTTAACACCGGGAACAGCTGTTGGGGTCTCGTACCGAAAAACTCGTTTCATCTTTGCCCAGACTTGGGAAGGTGACGTATGGCACCAAATGGTCGAAACATACCTCTCCCAACACTCCTGTTTCCGTCGTTTTATAAGCTGGGGAACGCGGGCACGAAGCCGCTTAAAGGCTGTTAGGTGTTTCAGGGAAGGGTATCGCTTATGCTGCTGTAGAGCTCGCCGACGATCCTTAATTGCCTGAGCCGCTTCCTCCGACCACCAACTGACTATCTTTCGCTGGGGGCACCCTAAAGAACGAGGGAACACGTTTTCCGCCGCCGAAACGATCGTTGCAGTTTCCTGTTTAACTACCACATCGATGTTACCATGTGGGGGAGATTCAACGGTGACAGCAGAGGCGAAAGGGTCCCAGTCTGCCTTGTTTAAAGCCCACCTGGGCAGGAGTCTGTGGGCCTGACGCTGGGGCTGTGACAGGAAGATGGGGAAGTGGTCACCACCACACAGGTCGTCATGTGCTCTCCAGTGGATAGATGGAAGCAGCTCTGAAGCGCAGCATATCAAGAAAGGTAGGTAGCTTGCCTACCATGCTTCGTTCTGCCGTGCAGATTGCAATCCTGTGTTTTCAGACTCTTCTGGACACTGATGGGCGCCATAATGAGCTCCTTTTGTAGGAGTAATGGTACCGGTATGTAATGGTATGATGTACCGCAGCAGCACATTAAAACTGTTTCAGTTGAATTGATTCTGCATTATTTCTCTTCTCCATGTCCTTGACGTTAATGCTACCAAGTTTGGTACTAGTACGGTAATTAGTTTCCGTGTTATAACGTGTCAAATAGGGAAAGTTTAATCAGAACCACCCGATATATTAGCATACTGATTGTGCGAACACTGATTCTACTGCAGGCTCGATTAAAATATCAACAGAAAAATTTTGAAGAAAGAGCGTCATATAAACTTTCTATGAATCACAATCAACAGTTACGTTGAACCCCGTTTAAAAGTAGCATTTTAATGAACTACAGTATCCATTTAATAACCAGTGATTATACTCTAGACAGAGGCATATTGATAAGATAATCTATGTATTTATTTTTGTACCAGTACGTATCTTACGCATATAACAATCCTTCCGAAAATGAATATAACAGTACTACACTGATGAGCCAAAACGTTATGGACACTGCCCACCGTGACGCCGGATGCCGCCTGGTGGCGTTGTGGGCACATGACGTGGTAACAAAGTACGTAAGCGGAGCAAGCAAGGACGGGGGATCACCCTAGCAAAGATATGGGATGGGAAAATCCGTTGACATATGGGCCTTTGACAAAGGTAAGATTATTATTACGCGCAACCTGTGAACGAGTATCTCGAAAACTGTGAAGCTGGTCGAATGTTCTCGTGATGCCGTCTTGAGCATATGTGGAAAGAGGTATGACAGTGAAACTACCACTAGGCACTAAATCGTTGGACGTCCAAGGCTCTTCACAGAATATGGGGTTCAGAGGTTACACATCTAACACAGACGTGTGCAGCGATTAGAAACGCATTTCGATTCAGCACATCACTGGCGTGAAATTACGAGTGTTACTGGAATTTTTTGAACAGACCTCGTATGAACCTATGTTGAGAAAAAAAGTTATTTGCAACATCACTCTCTATAAATTCTAGTACAAGCCTGGTATGTGTCACAGCATCGTGACACTTTTAAGATGAGTAGTATAACATTTTTTACATAACTGGTGCAAATGTGATGCCGTTCGCTAGTAAGTGTGCGAGCTTTCTCGTAAACTAGCAACATCCAAAGTAAATTTAACGTATTTCTTATTGTTATTCACACTAAGACCGATACCAATTACATAAGTATATTATAACACAACTTTCACGAGGGCGTGCTAGCAAGTAATGTCTCCGAATTTTTTATGTGAAAACTATTAAGGCCTTTTTTTAAAAAAAACAACGTTATGAACATTTTAAATCTTTACTCTCCATGTCTACATATTTGCAGACATCTGGCCGAACTGCAGCGTGTAACATGTCGGTGTGTTAACGGAGCTATGTCGGTACGTAAGAAGCAGCGTGCTGCAATCGAGTTGCGAATTGGAAGAGTTTGTCCACAGGTGGAGTATCCTCTCCTTCAGCATGACAACGCCAGACCATACGCGAGCGCTGCGACATCTGCAACAATCCGACACCTTGTGTTCTTTTGTCAGCGACCATACTACATACAGTCCCGACTTGGTTCCATCCGATTTTCAAGTCTATCCAAAGTTTAAAGAACACCTTCGAGGGCTTCACTTTGACAGTGATGAAGCGATGCAGGCAGAGGTGAGGTTTTGGCTCAGTCAACAAGTCAATATTCTACAGTGACTTTCTGAACAAACTGGTCTCTCATTGGGAGGGATTTGTTCGTCACCACGGTGACTATGTTGATAAATAAATATGTAGACATGGAGAATAAAGACGTAGGGTGTTAAAACGTTTGTTCTATTTAAAAAGCTTTAAGAGATTTCTCATAAAAAATTCAGAGACATTAGTTTTACAGCACGCCCTCGTAGTCTCATTCAACAATGAATTGCAACCAAAATGTGCACCATTGGTGTAGAACATTGAGTCTAAATCATCAGAAGATGAACTGGCAATGTTCAGGTTGTATACTGTTTAATGAAATTAGGTACAGATGACAATCCAATACAATTTGTGTATATGGTAGAGTTGTGGAACTCCTTCGTCATAAATATAAAAAATTATATGAATAAAAGTGTATCAAATTTTTACTGAATTGCCTCCTTTACTTGCAGAAGTATGACCATGTAACTGCATCATAGTAAGGTGGTTGACAGAATTTGAGAAGCGCGATTTGTGCCTCCAGAGCGCTCCAGATCTCTGTTACTGAAGACACTATTCCTGAAATAAAAACTAATTGAGAAAAAAGGTGTGTTTTGAGATAGTGGAATCATTCAGCTTATCTGCAGCTGTCGTTACATTATTCTGTGGGGTCACACTGAAGTGTGAAATTTTACTTTTTATAGACAGCGTGGTCCTTGACTGGGGAGACAGAGGTGCATACGAGCTGAGCTGAATCGTATTTCGTTGTGAAAAAAGAGCGTAAAAACTTTAAACTTGCGTAGCCTGTTACATGAATAGTATTTATACTGTCTAGAATGCCTTTCTCCACCTCTGAAATATTTCAGTAACCTCACAAAATAACATGCGGGTGTTCGAAGACGAGAGCGTCAAAACAGTAGTCCAAACTACAGGATGTAACAGGAAAAGATAATGAGAGTTAGGGAACTGCGATACTCTACTATCAAATAAAATTCACATGTATGAGGAATGCGCACATCGATGAGTCCCTCAAATCACTGAGAAACTTCAAACTGTTTGTCTAATATTGAATCGGCTATGTATCAAAATGTCGGTATATATTTTGTACTGACTCTTAGCTGCAGCAGACCTCAAAACTGACAAGAGCCATAGAAGGAACAGCTACTGTATAGTATAGAAGTTAACTGAAGTAAATATGCAATGAGATGAAGAAAATAGCCAATTTTATTCAAAGACAATAATTACGCCGAAGTAATCGTGATTTGTGATGATTTCTTGGACATGGCGAAAGGCCGGTCAGGGTTCTTAATAGGGCGCGTTTTTTTTTTTTTTTTGTTTGTGGTTTTAGGGCGCAAAACTTCTATGGTCATTAGCGCCCAGCCCGTGACGTAGAAAACAGGAAAAAAACGAAATTTAAAATCAGCAGCAATGGGAACAAAGTCATAAAATTTGAGAAACTAAAGGCAGAAGGGATGCTTAAAAATCCACTATAGAAAGGGGTTGGTTGTCCCCAAAAAAAACTTCAAATGACTGACGTCATTTCACTGTCACTAATAAACTGTAGAACGCGGTCAGCTGAGCGCGTGTCATCTGCTAAAATCGACGATAGATCAGGCGATAGCTGTAGACGGGAGCGTAACGGATTAAAATAGGGGCATTCAATTAAAAGGTGTCTGACCGTCCACAGCTGAGAGCAGTGGGGACAGAGTGGGGGAGGATCACCGCTTAAAAGATGTCGATGACTAAAAAGACAGTGCCCTATCCGGAGTCTAGCTAAAATTACCTCCTCCCGACGACGCGTTCGGGAGGAAGAGGTCCAAGCGCAAGGAAGGGCTTTCACTTCCCGCAATTTATTATGGGGAAGTGTTGACCAATGCGCATGCCATAAATGAGCAACTTGGCGACATAAACCGCTCCGTAGATCGGTAAACGGAAGAGACTGAATAGCTGGCCGAGGAAGAGAGACTGCAGCCTTGGCCGCTATATCGGCCGCCTCATTCCCACAGATACCAGCGTGTCCCGGGAGCCAGAGGAACGCCACTGAGACGCCCCCCAGGTGGAGCAAGCGCAGACAGTCCTGAATCCAGTGGACCAGAGGGTGCACAGGGTAAAGAGCTTGGAGACTTAGGAGAGAGCTGAGAGAATCTGAGCAGATTACGTACTGTATCCGCTGATGGCGGCGGATGTAGTGGACAGCCTGGAGAACAGCGTAAAGCTCCGCAGTATAAACCGAACACTGGTCGGGAAGCCGAAAGTGATTTGGGGTGTCGCCAACAATATAGGCACTCCCTACACCTAACGATGTTTTCGAGCCGTCGGTGTAAATAAATGTGGCTTCCGTCATTTGTGCACATAGAGCAGCAAATGCCCGACGGTAAACAAGTGTAGGGGTACCATCCTTGGGAAATTGACATAGGTCTCTGAGCAAGTCGATTCGGGGACGGAGCCAAGGCGGTGCTGTACCCCAAGTTGTCAAGAAGGTTTTAGGAAAGCGGAAGGAAAGAGAATGGAGCAGTTGACGGAAGCGGACTCCCGGGGGTAGTAGGGAGGAGGAGCGGCCTGCATACCCGACATCAAAGGAGGCGTCGAAAAAAAGGTCATGGGCTGGATTAGCAGGCATGGAAGACAGATGGCTAGCATAACGACTCAGAAGGACTGCCCGCCGATTGGACAGCGGAGGTTCAGCAGTCTCAGCATAAAGGCTTTCCACAGGGCTGGTGTAAAAAGCTCCAGACACTAAACGTAATCCACGGTGGTGGATAGAGTCGAGACGCCGAAGAATAGACGGCCGAGCAGAGGAGTAGACTATGCTTCCATAATCCAATTTCGAGCGCACTAAGGTGCGCTAGAGGCGGAGAAGGACCACTCGGTCCGCTCCCCAGGAGGTACCATTCAGGACACGGAGGGTGTTAAGGGAACGTAGACAGCGAGCCGAAAGATAGGAAACGTGGGAGGACCAGCACAGTTTTCTGTCAAACATAAGACCCAAGAATTTAGCGACGTCGGAAAACGGAAGGTTGACAGGACCTAGATGTAAGGAGGGCGGAAGAAACTCCTTACGTCGCCAAAAATTAACACAAACGGTCTTACTGGGTGAGAAACGGAAGCCGGTTTCGATGCTCGACGAGTGGAGGCGATCGAGACATCCTTGAAGACGTCATTCAATAAGGCTTGTCCGTTGAGAGCTGTAGTAGATCGCAAAATCGTCCACAAAGAGGGAGCCCGAGACATCAGGAAGGAGACAATCCATAATTGGATTAATGGCGATGGCAAACAGTACAACACTCAGCACGGAGCCCTGGGGTACCCCGTTTTCTTGGGAGAAAGTACGGGAGAGAGTAGTGTTCACCCGCACCCTAAATGTGCGCTCTGCCATAAATTCGCGAAGAAAAAGGGGCAGCCGGCCTCGAAAGCCCCAAGAGAACAGTGTGCGGAGGATGCCTGTCCTCCAACAGGTATCGTATGCTCTCTCCAGATCAAAAAATATTGCTACCGTTTGGCGTTTCCGGAGAAAATTGTTCATGATATAAGTGGAGAGAGCAACAAGATGGTCAACGGCAGAACGATGCTTTCGGAATCCGCATTGGGCTGGTGTTAAAAGACTGCGGGATTCCAGCCACCAAGCTAAACGGTAATTCACCATACGCTCCAAAATCTTACAGACATTACTCGTGAGAGAAATGGGGCGATAGCTAGAGGGGAGATGTTTGTCCTTTCCAGGTTTCGGAACGGGAACGACAATAGCTTCCCGCCATCGCCTGGGAAAGGTACTGTCGGTCCAAATTCGATTATAAAGGCGAAGGAGGTAACGCAGGCTATGGGTTGATAAATGCAGCAACATTTGGACATGGATACCATCCGGTCCTGGGGCGGAGGAGCGAGAAGAAGAGAGGGCATGTCGGAGTTCCCGCATGGAGAAAACAGTATTGTAGCTTTCGTGATTTTGAGAGGAGAAAGCAAGATGTCGCACTTCCGCTGCACGTTTCTTCGGGACAAACGCTGGCGGGTAATTTGAAGAGCTCGAAATCTCAGCAAAGTGCTGACCCAATGAGTTAGAAATTGCGACGGGGTCCACTAAGGTATCATGCACGACAGTGAGCCCAGAGACCGGGGAGAAACTAGGCGCGCCGGAGAACCGTCGAAGCCGACTCCAAACTTCCGAGGAGGGAGTGAAGGTGTTAAATGAGCTAATAAAGAATTTCCAGCTTGCCTTCTTGCTATCGCGGATGACGCGACGGCATCGCGCACGGAGCTGCTTATATCGGATACAGTTGGCCAAAGTTGGATGGTGACGGAAAATGCGAAGAGCACGTCGCCGCTCACGTATTGCGTCACGGCATGCCTCGTTCCACCAAGGAACTGGGGGGCGCCGGGGCAATTCGGAGGTGCGTGGTATTGAACGTTCCGCAGCTGTGAGAATAACGTCGGTAACATGTGTGACCTCATCGTCGACGCTGGGAAAGCGACGGTCATCGAATGTCGCTAGAGACGAAAAAAGTGTCCAATCGGCTTGGGCAAACTTCCAGCGTCGCGAGCGCATATATGGCAGTTGAGGCTGCAGTCTAAGAACACATGGAAAGTGGTCACTCGAGTGTGTATCATCAAGGGCGAACCATTCGAAGCGCCGAGCTAGCGGAACAGTACCGACCGCAAGGTCCAAATGAGATAAATTTGCCGTGGAGGCAGACAAAAATGTGGGGACCCCAGTGTTGAGGCAGACTAGATCCGCTTGGTGGAAGACGTCTAGCAATAGTGAGACACGTGGACAAGGATGTGGAGATCCCCAAAGCGGGTGGTGGGCATTGAAGTCCCCAACCAGCAAATAGGGGGGTGGAAGCTGATCAAGAAGATGAAGGAGATCAGCTCGTGCCATTGGTGTGGATGATGGAATGTATACAGTACAAAGAGAGAACGTGTATCCAGAAAGGGAAAGACGGACGGCGACAGCTTGGAAGGAACTGTTTAAGGGGATTGGGTGATAATGGAGAGTATCATGGAGCAGAATCATGAGTCCTCCATGGGCTGGAGTGCCTTCAACAGAGGGGAGGTCATATCGGACAGACTGAAAATGAGGGAGAACAAAGTGGTCATGGGGACGCAGCTTTGTTTCCTGAAGACAGAAGATGACCGGCGAGTAGGATCGTAAGAGGATCGACAATTCATCCCGATTGGCGCGAATGCCGCGGATATTCCAGTGGATAATGGACATAGGGTGAACAGAAAATGGAGGAACATGACCAAGGGTGCTGTCAACTCAACGACTGCTCAGAGCTTGCGACCGGCAGCATGGAATGGCATTCAGTCGAAGGCAGAAGATCCTGATCCATAGGTTGGTCAGGAGCAGCTCCTGCCACCAACGATCGGCCAGTTGACCGGCCACCAGCAGTGCGCCTCGGCGACACAGAAGATGTCCGAGGGCGATTTCCGCCAGGTGGTGCTGTAGATGGGACACGCCTTGGCGGAGAAGGAGAGGAACTGTGTTTCTTCGTAGCCTTCTTGGAAGTATGATGTTTAGATGATGGAGGAACCAATGGTTGTGAAGTTGCAGTACGTAAAAACTCTTCACGAGAATGCTCTTTTTTCGAAGACTTGGCGTCTGACTTTTGGGCTCGAGATTTAGCAGAACCCGACGAAGGGTGAGCCAGAGAGTGGGCAGGCGAAAGTGGTGAGGTTGAATGGGCGATCTTTGCGCTGGCCGATCTGACGACCGTGGTACTAAATGTGAGGTCGCAAGTCTGCGTGGCCGCCTCCTTTGTTGGCCGAGGAGAAGCAAGGACAGTGCTGTATTTTCCTTTCTGAGGCACGGTGGGCTGTCGACTGGCGAGTAACTTTCGAGCAGCAAAGGTCGACACCTTTTCCTTCACTCTTATTTCCTGGATGAGCTTTTCGTCCTTAAAAACGGGGCAATCTCGAGAGGAAGCAGCGTGGTCACCCATACAGTTGATGCAGCGAGGGGATGGAGGTGGACAAGCACCCTCATGGGCATCCTTGCCACACGTAACACATTTGGCCGGATTGGAACAGGACTGGCTGGTGTGATTGAACCGGTGACATCGATAGCAACGCGTAGGGTTTGGGACATAAGGGCGAACGGAAATTATCTCATAGCCTGCTTTGATTTTTGATGGGAGTTGAACTTTGTCAAATGTCAAGAAGACAGTGCGGGTTGGAATGATGTTCGAGTCAACCCTTTTCATAACCCGATGAACAGCCGTGACACCCTGGTCAGACAGGTAGTGCTGAATTTCTTCGTCAGACAATCCATCGAGGGAGCGTGTATAAACGACTCCACGCGAGGAATTTAAGGTACGGTGCGGTTCCACCCGGACAGGGAAGGTGTGGAGCAGAGAAGTACGCAGCAATTTTTGAGCCTGGAGGGCACTGTGTGTTTCTAACAACAGGGTGCCATTCCGTAATCTGGAACAAGACTTTACAGGACCCGCAATTGCCTCGACACCTTTCTGAATAATGAAAGGGTTGACCGTGGAAAAGTCGTGACCTTCGTCAGACCGAGAAACAACAAGGAACTGTGGCAACGATGGAAGAACCGTCTGTGGCTGAGACTCAGTGAACTTACGTTTGTGAGCAGACATAGTGGAAGGTGAGGAAACCATTGCGGAAGAATCCCCCATGATTACCGGCGTCTCCGATGGCGCGCTCCTCCCTTGCGGGGGCCCTCACCGAGGGCACACCCGCCTTAGGTGATTGTTCACACCTCAGGTCACACCTCCCGACAAACGGACGGAGGGACCAATCGGCACTTTCGGAAGGTATCAACTCGGGTAATCACCCCTCCCTGGGCCTGGCTGTTACCAGGGGGTACGTACGTGTCCTACCTGTCTACCCGGGGCGGGGAATTACGCGTTACCCCGTCACCGGCTACGCATGGAAGTGCGTGGGTCGGCCTTCAGACACGCACAGGGAGGAAAAAAGAGAAAGGGAAAGGAAAGAAGAGGGGGTCTCAAACGCCGCAGCGGAGAAAAGGGTAAGGAGAAGAGGGAAGGAAAAGAGAAGGACAGAGGAAGGACGAGGACTTGCAAGTCTAAAAAGCAAGGAATTTGGAACAGTTTCGAGCGTCCGTCTCCGGACGTAGGCACAAACCATACTCCCAGAGGGGGAGAAAGGGAAGGAAAGAGCCAGAGGTATGGGGGGGGGAAGAAGATGGGAGACGGGGAGGGATGCGGAAAGGGAATGGAAGGTATGCAGCCTGGAAAGGAAGGAGGGCCACATTAGCTCGGGGTCCCGTGCTCGCTACGCACGTGTCCACAAAAGAGTTGTGGACCCCCTGGGGGGAATAGGGCGCCTGATCACCCTGCACAGCAATGCATGTTGCCCTCGAGGTTAGTAAGGAGTTCTTGTGGTAGGGCATTGCATTAATTCATCAGCGCGCTTGACAGGTGATGGATGCTCGTTGGCGCATGGTGACATGCTGCAGTACATCTCCCCGCAGCATCCCATACCTGGTCGTTGGGATTTGAATCGGTGGCACGGGCAGGTCAGTCCATTAATCGAATATACTTTCGTTTCAAGAGCTCCTACACCAGCGCTGTTCGATGCGGTCTCGCATTGTCGACAATAAAAATGAATGCTGAATGCACCCCTGAAAAGACTAATACGCGAAAAGAGAAGAGTGGCACAATGACGTTGGCCGGCGAGTGTACCGCGTTAAAAGATTTGAAGATCACTACGCCAACAGAATATTATACCTCTCGACACTATAACACGCAGTCCACCACTACGATCAAGTTCCTTGGCGCATTACGCGATCCCACCTCTCTCCATACGATGGAACGTCCAGAATCATTAATCACACTGAATCTACTCGAACCAGAGAAGAGCATGCGACCCACTTCTCTTTGGTCCTGTCCGTATGCACTGGGTACCATCACAAACAGTGCCACCTATGTGAGGGTATCAACGGAACATATCGTACAGACCACGCTCGTGCAGTCGCCGTGCCACTGTAAAGGGTGAGATTCTGTGTCTTGCACTCCTGTTAAAAGTGGCTGTAATTGTACCTGCGGTTTGACATGGGTCATTTCGTGCCTGTTGCATAACGTAGCGGTCATCCGTTGTAGTTGCCCCGAGTCGACCACCTCCTCTCCTTCCGGCAGCAGAACCTGATTTTCGGAACGCTCCCCACGCTAATGTAACTATAGTGTGAGCAGTACGAAACACTTGGGCTACACTCATCGCATAGTATTTCTTCCAGCTACCCGATGATTTTTCTCTTTGTGAAGTCATCAAAATTATGTGTCTGGAGAACATCATCACAGTGCACCGTAACAGCTCGCTGATTGACAGACACAAAACCTTTTCCCGTTCTTTCAACTGTCTCATGTTGCGGCACCAGCCACATTTGGCGATGTAGTCACGCCGATCTCACGCCAATCGAGGCCCAACTTTATTTTTGCCACTGGGAGACCTCTGGCAACATGTTCCCACACTTTAATTCGTTTCCAACAAGTAGTTAATATGTCACTTTAGTTTTTCTAGCTCGTCCTAAAGTTTTGCAAAGCAGTTTATTTCGAAAAATCAATCTGTTTAGGACAGCATTGAAAAAAATTGTTTACTACTTTTCAATTTATGTAATGTTTGCCGTCGGTTCAACAGCAATTTTGTTAGGGACGGGGAAGCGGCTCAGTTAAAGCAAGGGTGAAGGAGGAATTATCTACATCTACAACTACATTCATACTCTGCAAGCCACCCAACGGTGTGTGGCGGAGGGCACTTTACGTGCCATTGTCATTACCTCCCTTTCATGTTCCAGTCGCGTATGGTTCTCGGGAAGAACGACTACCGGAAAGCCTCCGTGCGCGCTCGAATCTCTCTAATTTTACATTCGTGATCTCCTCTGGAGGTATAAGTAGGGGGAAGCAATATAATCAATACCTCATCTAGAAACGCACCCTCTCGGAACCTGGACAGCAAGCTACACCGCGATGCAGAGCGCCTCCCCTGCAGAGTTTGACACTTGAGTTTGCTAAACATCTCCGTAACGCTATCACGCTTACCAAATAACCCCGTGACGAAACGCGCCGCTCTTCTTTGAATCTTCTCTATCTCCTCTGTCAACCCGACCTGGTACGGATCCCACACTGGTGAGCAATACTCAAGTATAGGTCGAACGAGTGTTTTGTAAGCCACCTCCTTTGTTGATGGACTACATTTTCTAAAGACTCTCCCAATTAATCTCAACCTGGCGCCCGCCTTACCAACAATTAATTTTATATGATCATTCCACTTCAAATCGTTCCGCACTCATACTCCCAGATATTTTACAGAAGTAACTGCTACCAGCGTTTTTTCCGCTATCATGTAATCATACAATAAAGTATCCTTCTTTCTATGTATTCGCAATACATTACATTTGTCTATGTTAAGGGTCAGTTGCCACTCCCTGCACCAAGTGCCTATCCGCTGCAGATCTTCCTGCATTTAGCTGTAATTTTCTAATGCTGCAACTTCTCTGTATACTACAGCATCATCCACGAAAATCCGCATGGAACTTCCGACGCTGTCTACTAGGTCATTTATATATATTGTGAAAAGCAATGACACGCGAGAGGTTACTTTAACGTCTGTAGACGTCTTTCGATTGAGAACAACATGCTGTGTTCTGTTTGCTAAAAACTCTTCAATCCAGCCACACAGCTGGTCTGATATTCCGTAGGCTCTTACTTTGTTTATCAGGCGACAGTGCGGAACTGTATCCAACGCCTTCCGGAAGTCAAGGAAAATGGCATCTACCTGGGAGCCTGTATCTAATATTTTCTGGGACTCATGAACAAGTAAAGCGAGCTGGGTCTCACACGATCGCTGTTTCCGGAATCCATGTTGATTCCTACAGAGGAGATTCTGGGTTTCCAGAAATGACATGATACGTGAGCAAAAACATGTTCTAAAATTCTACAGCAGATCGATGTCAGAGATATGGGCCTATAGTTTTGCGCATCTGCTCGACGACTCTTCTTGAAGACTGGGACTACCTGTGCTCTTTTCCAATCATTTGGAACCTTCCGTTCCTCTAGAGACTTGCGGTACACGGCTGTTAGAACGCGTACTCTGTGTAGAATCGAATTGGTATCCTGTCAGGTCCCGTGGACTTCCCTCTGTTGAGTGATTTCAGTTGCTTTTCTATTCGTTGGACAGTTATTTCGATGTCAGCCATTTTTTCGTTCGTGCCAGAATTTAGAGAAGCTGAACAATCGCTCATAGCTCTCAATGTAGGCACTTTAGAGTACCTGTTTACAGATTTTTTCTTGTATTGGTCCATAATAATTCCACCCAAAATATCAAGAGACAGGTTTCACAGTATTGAAGATGAAAAAGTGCTCGTAACTCTTAAGTTAGTCATTTTAGAGCCCATGTTTACTCAGACATTTTTGCTATTTGTATAGTGAACTTTCTGCATTTATGCCATCAATTATGATGCATCCTGTGTAATGTAGTATCATATGAGAACATTATCAGTGAATCACAGCTGGAATCAGTGAACACATACAAATGCTTGAGTGTGACAAGTTGTAGACTTATGAAATGGAATGATCACATCGGCTCAGTCGTAGATACAACAGATGGTAGACTTTGGTTCATTGGTGTGATATTTCGAAAATGCTATCAGACTAAAAAGCTTACAAAGCACTTAATCGGCCTATCCTCAACTACTGTTCAGTTCAGTGTGACCCATACCAGGGATAACAGTGGATATTAAACACATACATAGCAGGTGAACACGTGTGGGTACATGTTTCTTTGACAAGTGGGAGAGCGTCACGGAGATTCCAAAAATCTGAACTGCAAAACGCTTTGTGATAGATGCCCGCCACTTATCGAAATTTTACAAGGATTCAGGTTCAAATGGCTCTGAGCACTATGGGACTTAACTTCTGAGGTCATCAGTCCCGTAGAACTTAGAGCTACTTAAACCTAACTAACCTAATGACAGCACTTACATCCCTGCCCGAGGCAGGATTCGAACCTGCGACCGTAGCGGTCGCGCGGTTCCAGACTGAAGCGCCTAGGACCTCTCTGCCACAACGTCTAGAGGGATTCAGGAACCAGGCTTAAGTGAGGATAATAGGATTACACTTCAGCCTCCTACGTTTGGTTCCTCTATGGTCCACAAAGAATAAAAAAGATTAATTACAATGTACACAGAGGCATTTAAGCAATCAGTCTTTCCTAGTTACATATGTGAATGGAGTGGTATGAGGTCCAGATAGGTGATATAATTGGAAGAATACTCTGGTATGCTCTTAACAAAGGCTCGATGAGTGCAGATGCAGCTGTTTCTCATTCAAGAAAATTAGATCACTACATGTCACAGCGTACAGACACTACCAAGGATGCAGAACACTGCCATTGGGTGCAAGAGGCGTGTAGAGAAAGCCGTTAGCTTTACACATTAACGCAGACCTATAGAGTGATATTTCTACATCGAAGACCACAAAAGGCGATGTACTCGGCTAGCCAGCAGGTGGCTGTGACATTCCCGTAAGAAAGATAATGAAATTGGGATGAAGTGGAGCCTAAGTCAGCCAAAATCTCTCAATGGTGAACGCTAAAAGAATCTATGTACTGCTTCTATTTACTTGTTCACAGCCCGCATCTCGTGGTCGTGCGGTAGCGTTCTCGCTTCCCACGCCCGGGTTCCCGGGTTCGATTCCCGGCGGGGTCAGGGATTTTCTTTGCCTCGTGATGGCTGGGTGTTGTGTGATGTCCTTAGGTTAGTTAGGTTTAAGTATTTCTAAGTTCTAGGGGACTGATGACCATAGATGTTAAGTCCCATAGTGCTCAGAGAACTTTGAAGTAAAATACCTCTTCCCCTTCCTTGACCCGTATCACTGCCACTGAAATGATTATGGAACTGTTTTAGGAACGCTCCATCGACATGAAGACGTTTGTGTAGCTCTGTAAGTCACATGATCTCAGTCATGTTGAGAGCATTCAGGATGGCAATGATTAATAGAGCCCTGCAGCCGCGTGGGCTATCCACATTGCCCTCACGCGCCTGTGGTATGCGAGCTATAACGCTAATACGATTCGCGAACGCTGGAGGAAATTGCCGAAGATTACCGATGGTAATGACAGTCGGACGCGGACTTCACGCGCCTGCACTCACTTCTACACAGGTTGCGAATCTACAGTGAGTGCATGAGCGATGTGCTTCATTTAGCAACAGACTTGGGCGAAATTTATGCTCATGGCTGATAACGAATACAGATGCCAATTACTATTCGTTATTTGTGAATAACAAACATGATCCAAAACATTATTCACTTACATGAATAAAAACACTTATTCGTCACCTGTGAATAAAAAGTGTTGAGGATAATAGATACATTTGAAATTCAGTTGTGCTTGTAGCTCCAATTCTTTGTCATTGATTAAACGAACGTACTTTTCGTTTTTTTTTTAAATTAATTTTCAGAACAACTCTTATTTTGAAACGTCTCATCAGAAACTTTATTTGCTTTACGGAGACACTAAAGAAAATATGTTCTACATATGCAATTGCACTCCTGAATAGCCGGCCGGAGTGGCCGTGCGGTTCTAGGCCTTACAGTCTGGAGCCGAGCTACTGCTACGGTCGTAGGTTCGAATCCTGCCTCGGGCATGGATGTGTGTGATGTCCTTAGGTTAGTTAGGTTTAATTATTTCTAAGTTCTAGGCAACTGATGACCTCAGAAGTTACGTCCCATAGTGCTCAGAGACATTTGAACCGCACAGTTTGCCGGGATGGTTACTTAGAAAGGGCACGGCCGATTTCCTTCCCCATCCTTCCCTAATTCGAGCTTGTGCTCCGTCTCTAATGACCTCGTTGTCGACGGGACGTTAAACAGTAATCTCCTCCTCCATTTGAACCATTTTTGAACTCCTGAATTCGTCTTTAATCATGACTACGCTTTATGACTTTCAGCTCATAATATTCTTCAGCAAAAAGTGGGAAATCATCAGCTCTGCTGTAGTTTATGGCAAACAATTCTTTGTGATTAGACTTTAACATCAATCCTCAAATCGAATTCCTACTAATAGTTTCTTTTTACGCCATATGGCATTCTAAACTCGTGACCGATTTCTTTGACATTTCTTTGGCTATTAGCGTTTGAGGTCTGTTGCAGCCCCTCTTCGTCACTGAAAGCACCAAAGGTGGACTACAGGGTTTTAAATCGTGGGTAAGACTTTACTGCTATAATTGCAGTTAGTATAAAAAGTTGAAAAAAGTCTTACAGTCGTCTCTTGATACTTTCACGATACACAGGTTGCAAGTGTACTGTAATGTTACGAAGTCTTGTATATATTCGAACCCACTGTCTCATCCGTCCAAAATTTTTGAATTTCATAGTTCTACGTAACTGCATAGACAGATGTCGGATCGAAGAATTATTCCATATTGTAACGGCAAGCTCATTCAGAGTTAATCTTAAAACACTTTAGATGACTCTGGGCGTTCAGCAACGTTTCATAAACGTTTTAGGAGACTTTAATTGTAAGTCTGGTGATGTTAAACGTTAGGATCCACTGAGTTCTTGCTTGGTCCACTCATATTGTAGCACTACAACGCGCATATCCGACAGTGTTTGCAATCTAAGGGATGGATGGGGAGGTTTGTATGGGCGCAAGACGGCAAGGTCTTCAGCGCCCGCCCAAAAACAGGTTGAGACGGGTGTCAAGAAAATACCTAGAGCCGGAAGATAAAACAGAACGTAAAACACAGGCAACATGCAATCTAAGAAAGGTTTTGAAGGATGAGAGGTTTTGACGGCTGCATTCTCGTTGTTGGCTGCTTACGTAGAGCTTGAAATGCCTGGGCTAGCACGACAGAGCGGATTAGGTTGTGGAAAGGGGCGAAAATAAGTTGTTGTCAGTTGCACTCAAAATACAAACTTCATTTATCAGCACACAATATTACAACAAGGATGCAAAACACTCAAAACTTTAATCGATCTCCTCTGATTAACTTTAGATCGGCTGAAGACCACACTCAAAATCCGAGGCACAAGGCCTAAGCAATAAACTGAAATACAAGGTTCTTCTGGAGGTTTCACCCAAAAATATTTTCTAAATCTTCAATCTAAACAGGCTGAAGGCCTTAGCAATTTAATTTTAATGCAACTTGGCTGGAGGTCGTATATTAAGCTATAAGAAGGGTTACAATCAAAAGGCGAAAGTCCTTATCTGAAAACATTTCACGGAAAATTCGGCTGAAGGCCCCATACAAAAGCAAAACAATCTTATGCCATAAGGGCAAGACAAGAACATTAATTTAAGAGATAGTGATACTCGGCTGAAGGCCGCACATAAACCCAATAACTAAAACCCAGACTGGGAAAGTACTATGTAACACACAAGAAACGGTGCTCAGAAGATTCCAAGAGTCAGCCTGGGATTGTAACACTAACGCCCGTTTAGGTGAGACAGGCAGCCTTTCTAACGACTTCTTAATCTGAAGGCAACCCAACCGACAGACAGCCGACAGGCCAATCAACAAAATCAGTTCCACTCCACGCAACCAGCAAAACGACCACAAGATTTCAATACAATGACACACAGGATATTGGCGTCTTCAACGACCAACAACACCTCAGCTGTCGAACTACACGCCGCGCTGGACAGCAACAACACGACGAGGAAAATACACTGCAGAAAATTACGTCAACGACCAGGGCAGGTAACTGGAACGTCAATGCGCACAAGGCAGAAGATACCTCTGGTCAACTTCAATAACAGGGAATAAATTAATTTAAACTCCACATGAAGACGGCTGGAATCTTAGTCGACTTGAGTACACACACGTTGTTGCTCGCGGGAATGTCCCAAAAGCTGCAAGCAGGATCAATTGAAAAAATATAAACAGCTGAGGCTCGATAGTATGTTAAGTG
Organism: Schistocerca piceifrons; assembly: GCF_021461385.2. NCBI lineage: Eukaryota > Metazoa > Arthropoda > Insecta > Orthoptera > Acrididae > Schistocerca > Schistocerca piceifrons. Next base: position 414,668,658 of record NC_060149.1, on the reverse strand, counting down.
AGGAGTCAACTTTCATGTCCAAGATCGGTGGGCGACGAACTTCGTAGCACTCGCAAGCAGCACATCACACTCCGACCGTGCGTGCACACCGCCAGCGCCCCCGGCCAGAGGACGCGCGACGGAGACCTCCTTGCTGCTCCACGCCAACCGACCGACTGCCCAATCCCCGAAACGGTGAAAGGACCAAATATACGTCGGCTGATGAGACGACCAATCGAACGACCAATCAACGGTCGTCCCGCTCCACTCCAATCTCCCTCCGGCGGACAGTTCTTGTGTGTTGCCAGCGGTCGGCGAGCACTGGCTGTCCAAGCCTCACCGGCGCTCCGTCCCCGACTGCATTGCTGGTCCGTCTCCAACTGACTGCCAGACACACGACGACCCGCAAATCCTATCGGTCGCTCCAGAGATGGTACGACAGTGCACTTATCGATGCCCGCAGATGCTACCGCTCACGGACAAGTAAGGGAGGAAGTTAGTGACGGCAGTAAATGGGATAAGAAAACGAGGCGGCAGTACCGTAATAGAAGATGACAAACAATAAATGGGATAAACGCGAGCCGTGCACGGCTCAGAACTCTTGCGTCATGTTAGGAGTAGAGAGAGAGAGAGAGAGAGAGGGGGGGGGGGGGAGGAAGACGTATTGGCAGGTCGGCAGTTGCATAGAGAGATGAAAGGGGCCAAGTCGCTAGGGAGCTAAGACTGAAATAAGACCGTAACGCACTAGGCGGGCAGTCTGCGGCAGCCAATAATAAAAAACGAAAGGTCGTGCATTGATGCCCGCGTACTGTGCCGCTGCGACAGAAAGATGGCTCCGCGTAGCCGATTGTGAGCAGGCTGTCCTTGTGGAGAACTTACATGGCTGCCTTCAGTGTCCGTGCACTTGTCGAAGCAGTCAGACCTTCCTTGCATCCTGAAACAAATTTCATGGACTTTCGACAGCTTACAGGACTTGGGGGAATTTCCAGTTCTGGAGGGGCGCGCAATATGTCTTCAAATTTACAGTCATCTCTTTCTGGAACATTCTTTTGTACAACACAACATCCATATATAACGGGAATTGCAAATTCATCTCGAACGTCCACTGGGCGATGAAAAATTCTCCGTTCTCCATTTATTTGCAAGAGCGTATTCTACAACCGCCTAGTCCGAGACAGCCGGTGTTTAAAGGTCTTTTATCGTTTGTTAAACTCCTTCCTCCACAAGAAAGCATTAAATATTCAGGTATTCCAAATGCCTCGTCTCCCACAATGGCGATCGGCATCAGTATTCCCTTGTTTAATATGGGTTTTTTCTCTGCTATTTGCAAATTTTTTCTGACGAGAATTTAATCCGCAGCGCATAAAGCAAGTAAAACTAATAAAATAATTTTTATAATTATAGTAAGTACGTTTATTACGAGAATAAAAGCATAACATACTCCATGTCCATGTGTGGGTCACAACTGACCGTCAGCTGGCTGACTAAATTGGCTGCTTAACATTGTGACTGCTGAGGCCGTCCACCTATAAGCACTTTTACGTTTCATTTGTTATGCTGTGAATCAAGTAAAGCTGTGCTCAACAAAGACGGTTTCAGCACTGCAGTACTTTACTAGGCGTGGTGGTGTGCCCTTGATTTCTCCCATGTCTGAACAGATACAGCCAGTTAGAGGGGGATCTACCTTTCAACACGTACTCCGAAATACGGTGCAGAGTGACTTGACATTATTGTCATTGTTACTGGTGAAAGAAGCGGTACTAACAGAAAAAAATCGTTGAACCAACCGGAGATCGAAGCCTAAGCCTACATTTTATAATCTGGAATTCAAACCACTGAGTCTCAAAGGCAAAATTCTGGACAACCATTAATAAGTTATTTATAAAACAGAAACTACACTGAGCCAAGGGAACAAATGCGTAGAAGAAGTAAAGAAATGAAATACGGTGCTATTATATGTTATTCGTTATTTAATATTATTAATATCAAATTTGTTTGAATGACATGCTTATTCGAATAATTATTCATATAGACATCTGTTCGAATATTACCCTCCTCTTTTCACAACTACACTTTTCGTCTACTTTCTCTTTGTGTTCACATTATCAAATGCAACGAGTGCTGATAGTTCACTTGCTCGATTTTTTTATGTAAGCCTTGTGTGTGGTTTCAAGTTTTTTAGTTAATTATAAACAAAGTTTACAATTATAGTCTCTTTACTTTGTGCTGATCAGGATATGTCTAAACCTCAGTGTGATTTTAGCAGCTAACTGAAAGTGAGCATTAATTCATCAGCTATTATTTCACAAAAATATGCAGTTCCACAACTGAAACCATGACCTTCAATAACATTATCACTTAATTTTCGTTGTACTGTGGTAGTACTTGGTAAATCTCAGGCATACAGCACACACCTTCTTCATATAATTCATGGAAAATCAACAGCTAAAAAGAAATTCTAATTCTAAATGCATTTGAACTCTTGCTGGGCCCATTACAGGCGCTACGTTGTGTCGAAGCTGCGAGGGCGCTGGTGCAAAGCCTTCATAACACCACCTGGACTACAGGCCTGCGCGCACACTTGTGACGTCACATACTGATGGCAGGGCCTTTATAGCAACGCTGCTGCGAAACACTCTGGAGCTATACGAAGTTTACAAGTTTTAGTGATGAAACTGCACAGGTATTCCTGTGTTTTCCTCTTCTACATGGCCTTGTAATGAAAGTATGGAAATTAATATTATTACGTAAAGTAACTGAACAAAACTGCCCTATGTTATTTGAGCACGTAAAATTGTTTTCACGATTTACCTTAAATACGCATTTCTGGGTTTGAAGGCAAACTGTAGTTTTACATGCTGTCTTTTGCCTCAGGAACTGCGTTTTCCTGCAGTAAAACTTTTGTATCATGCAATAACAAGCAGACGTTTTCGGTTTTAGCCGGCCGCGGTGGCCGTGCGGTTCTGGCGCTGCAGTCCGGAACCGTGGGACTGCTACCGTCGCAGGTTCGAATCCTGCCTCGGGAATGGGTGTGTGTGATGTCCTTAGGTTAGTTACGTTTAAGTAGTTCTAAGTTCTAGGGGACTTATGACCTACGATGTTGAGTCCCATAGTGCTCAGAGTCATTTGAACCATTTTTTTCGGTTTTAAATAAAGCAGCTGGAGCTGCTACAGAATGTAAGAATTTGTTTGCCTGGTTATTTTCGTAAACTTTCCTCTCCACTGAAACATTTGTTGACCTCACATGAAACTCAAATCATTCGACGGAATGAAGCACCTCCTGATATAATGTTTAATAAATCATGAAACACGAAAAAATATTTCATTTCCCTGTTTCTCCAGAACTTCAGCAATCTTAAACATGAAAAGACTGTTTGCCCTATATCCTTCACTGAAATTAGTGTCACAGAGTGGTATTAATTTAATCATAATGCATTTACATCGAAATTCTGTTGTCTATACTGCTTAATCTGTCGAACATAGAATTCATTAAAGCAAATTTCTAAGGTAATTTATTTAAATTCAAAATTATTTCCGAATACCTATATTTGTAAAATTGAACCAACTGATTCCGTACCTGTTTCAAGTAAAACTACTGGAAACTCAATAATCTGGTAGGAATGATAAGGAATACTAACCATTTTCGATCCACAGAGTGAACGGAAATTTATTCTTCAGTACAGAAAAGTTGTATGACAACATGATTCAGTAAACCATTATAAAAATTCTGACAGATACATAACACACATGTAGCAACATAGTAAAAGATACTCAGATGTTTTTCTTACAGTAGAAAGAAAGCTATTTCCTTTCATGACTAAATATTAATTTCTTGAATACTAGAAACACAAATCTGGTTGAAAATTACTCTACATACGTCAAACACAATTGAAATTTCTTAAAACTCTCCCAAAATATACACTGGTGCTGGCAGGGGGAATGTCAAGTTCAGATATGAGCACACACTGTATATACTGAGAGGCAAGTTATACAGAGCATTTGACACATTTCATTGTTAGGCACACTGCTAGTTGAAGGAAGTTGCGCACAGAATATAATGCACACTTCATTGAAATAAAACTATGCACTCTCTTACTTTGCCGAACACCTTACCGAAACACATTTGGACTTTTTCATCAAAACATAAGCATGATGCATAAGAAAGCTATACTTCTCGTATAACTATAGATAACTGGTGTGTACATCATCTGAAAGTAATGGAAATTGAACAAAGGATCCAAAAGGGATAAAAATGTCACATTACCATAGTCATAATATAAGGAAAGGTGAGGTGGCTATATAGCCTACATAGAAAGTGCAATAAAGTTGCAGGCCACTGTAATAAACGAGTACTTCAATTAAGTTACTTTAGATCTGACAGTTTAAAGGCCCACATCACAATTTTTTTAAAACTTCACCAGATAATTACAGTATTAATAATAGTTAGTAGAAGTAACTAGGAAGTCGCTGTAATCGCGTATTTAATATTAATTTCATGTAGGACTACTGAAAGTAGTCATTCAGTACACTGCTGCCTGACTTTGGTTTCTTCCTCGCAGTAGTATTCCCAACTAAGAAATGGGGGAAAATCCAACAGTTATTGGTCATTTTTTTCCAAATCTGTTTCCATGAAACACATGCGAACTCCATAGTAAATGGCTTGTCCGACTATGACGATGATATGGAAGCAATAAATCATGTTCATCAGTCATGAGTTGTTGAAGAAGAGAGAAAGTGTAGTTCCTCATTGTCAGAATCATAAATGGTGACTGATTCGCACCATCAAAAATGGTTCAAATGTCTCTGAGCACTATGGGACTTAGCTTCTGAGGTCATCAGTCCCCTAGAACTTAGAACTAATTAAACCTAACTAACCTAAGGACATCACGCACATCCATGCCCGAGGCAGGTTCGAATCTGCGACCGTAGCGGTTGCGCGTTTCCAGACTGAAGCGCCTAGAACCGCTCGGTCCCCCGCCGGCATTCGCACCATCCAGAGAGAATTTCTTACATCAACAATGGGAAGAAATTTATTTCCAAAAACGCTATGAATCCAGTTTACCTTTAAAACAGTCCAGAAATAATAGAAGTGGAAACAGAGCAAAAGTTTCTGGCATACTTTCATTGAAAAGCCTAAAATGTTACTCGCAAATAGAAGCCAAAAAAATCATAAATACTTACATATTCACAACAAACTAAGAAGATACCCTACTAGCTGCCCCATATTTTATCAGAATATTTGGACACAGATACGGAACTTTTAATTTACACTAATGCTCATATTAACTAGTTTGTAATTGTTTCAGTGCATATACTAATAATAATGTGAAAGGTTACATAAATGTTGGGCAAAAACTTAGTAGACAAAAACAGCAACTGGATATCACAAAAGCAGGCGCTTTGGCTTTTTATTTTTCACAGCAACTACTTTCTTCTGTCATGATTTTTGTTATTTGTGTACTTTACAGGAATAGCCGACAGTGGCTCCATCTTCCTGCTAATGTATATCTTGACTTCTTTGGCAGATTAAGATTTACAAAACATGATGTTTCAATGAGTGCATAAGTATAATAACAAAACCCTTACAGAAAAGTATGTATTAGATACATCAATACAAGGTAACCAATTAGAAATCCTCATCCCTATCCCCAAACCCATTCTAATCACAGCAAGCTTTCAAGCAACTGTAGCTGTCTGTCATATCTGACAACAGAGCACTGGATTATACAAAAGAACTATCTCTATTTTTTAAATGTTTCCAGCTTTCTCTTCTTACCACACTTCCACTGTAAATCTGCTGTGTTAATTTTTTTATTGTAGTGGTTTTACAACAATGAATTTGTGGCAATCGATATAATCATTTTGAGAATGTTTTCAGTCACATAAATCAAGCTGCTCCACATTTGAAGACAAATTATGTAGTATCAGACTGGTAGCCTGTTGCCTTTGGTTTTGCTCCTGCAGGAATTGTTTTTCCATGTCCAGGACTAACAAGCTTAGAAATAGTGACATACACTCCTGGAAATGGAAAAAAGAACACATTGACACCGGTGTGTCAGACCCACCATACTTGCTCCGGACACTGCGAGAGGGCTGTACAAGCAATGATCACACGCACGGCACAGCGGACACACCAGGAACCGCGGTGTTGGCCGTCGAATGGCGCTAGCTGCGCAGCATTTGTGCACCGCCGCCGTCAGTGTCAGCCAGTTTGCCGTGGCATACGGAGCTCCATCGCAGTCTTTAACACTGGTAGCATGCCGCGACAGCGTGGACGTGAACCGTATGTGCAGTTGACGGACTTTGAGCGAGGGCGTATAGTGGGCATGCGGGAGGCCGGGTGGACGTACCGCCGAATTTCTCAACACGTGGGGCGTGAGGTCTCCACAGTACATCGATGTTGTCGACAGTGGTCGGCGGAAGGTGCACGTGCCCTTCGACGTGGGACCGGACCGCAGCGACGCACGGATGCACGCCAAGACCGTAGGATCCTACGCAGTGCCGTAGGGGACCGCACCGCCACTTCCCAGCAAATTAGGGACACTGTTGCTCCTGGGGTATCGGCGAGGACCATTCGCAACCGTCTCCATGAAGCTGGGCTACGGTCCCGCACACCGTTAGGCCGTCTTCCGCTCACGCCCCAACATCGTGCAGCCCGCCTCCAGTGGTGTCGCGACAGGCGTGAATGGAGGGACGAATGGAGACGTGTCGTCTTCAGCGATGAGAGTCGCTTCTGCCTTGGTGCCAATGATGGTCGTAAGCGTGTTTGGCGCCGTGCAGGTGAGCGCCACAATCAGGACTGCATACGACCGAGGCACACAGGGCCAACACCCGGCATCATGGTGTGGGGAGCGATCTCCTACACTGGCCGTACACGACTGGTGATCGTCGAGGGGACACTGAATAGTGCACGGTACATCCAAACCGTCATCGAACCCATCGTTCTACCATTCCTAGACCGGCAAGGGAACTTGCTGTTCCAACAGGACAATGCACGTGCGCATGTATCCCGTGCCACCCAACGTGCTCTAGAAGGTGTAAGTCAACTACCCTGGCCAGCAAGATCTCCGGATCTGTCCCCCATTGAGCATGTTTGGAACTGGATGAAGCGTTGTCTCACGCGGTCTGCACGTCCAGCACGAACGCTGGTCCAACTGAGGCGCCAGGTGGAAATGGCATGGCAAGCCGTTCCACAGGACTACATCCAGCATCTCTACGATCGTCTCCATGGGAGAATAGCAGCCTGCATTGCTGCGAAAGGTGGATATACACTGTACTAGTGCCGACATTGTGCATGCTCTGTTGCCTGTGTCTATGTGCCTGTGGTTCTGTCAGTGTGATCATGTGATGTATCTGACCCCAGGAATGTGTCAATAAAGTTTCCCCTTCCTGGGACAATGAATTCACGGTGTTCTTATTTCAATTTCCAGGAGTGTAGCTTATATGACAGCATTAACAACAAATGGGCATGGATACAGTAAACCTCCTCAATCTAAGATGCTTATGAGGTGGAAGGACTCCTCATAATGCACGACCATTCGAAAAACCCAAATCCGCTTGGATACATCACATTTCAATTTCCTTGTGACTGTATATGCACAGTAGGCCGCAAGATATGTTATTACAGGCAAGTAACTGCTAATGCCAGTAATGTCAGAGTCCATCACACAGAGAGAAGCAAAGCTGTGTGAAAATGGTGTATGTTCTGCATTGTATTCCCTCCATGGTTCTGAAACATCAAAATGATATACTTTGATTGGTCCATGTATTCCAATTTTAAAGAAATCCTTAAAATTGTAGAAAATCGCAGTTTTTTCCACTTTAAAAATTTGTCTGCTAGACACATGGTATTGTGCCCCTGCCAGTTGCCTGTACTTTCGAAACATGTCTCAAAAAGGTCAGTTTTAAATTTTCCAGGCAAAATGTATTTTAAAGAAAGTTCATCCACTCAGTAATTTGTGATCCCAATAACAGAGTGTTTAGACAACGTCAGAGCAGATAATGTTTCTTTTGCAAAGATTCCTATACCTTTTGCCAACTCTTCCCACTTATGTAGCCAAGACAAACAATTATTTAAGAAGATTAACCGCTCATCTGTGTCTGAATTAGTCAAAGATTCCTGCATTTGATCTCTTTTCAATAAGCCTTTGTGAGGAGTCTTAACATTCAAAATTTTCCACCACAAGTTCAAGTTATTACATGGACCCAAGGTCTTTAATGCTTCCACAACACAGTCATTGAAACTTTGAACTATTAATTTTACATTTTGCTTTTCTAGGGAAGAACGATAGAGTGCTTTCAGTGACGACCCATAACCATATTTAAATAATTTGTGAGATTATAAGCTGTACAGTTTTCGTGCATCCGAGAATGAAGCTTCCAAAAGTGAATCTAAACTGCCATCAAATGGAGGAAATTTGAAAGTGTACCCATCAGTTTTCTGGTTAAGCTAATTATTTTTATTTGTAACACTTCAATAAGTGCACAGGATCAATTACAAGAAAGAGGGGCTTTCTGCTGTCTGCTGGATGTGGATACACAATACTCAGCTTAGGCTTGTTTGAGAAATATGTCATAGCCTTCCTCTTTACAGCATTATTATAACTTACTGCTGCAAGCACTTTGAACCCTATGTCTTCCTATCCAGGAACTAGCTTCTGTAAAATAGCGTGCAACGTTTCGGCAGTTATAGTCTGAACATGTAAAATGTGTACAACATCATTAAATGGAGATATATATTACTACTTATCATAAAAGTGTGTGCATTAGTAGCTAACTCTTGGGAATCAAAAGCACTTCCAACAACATTACCACCTTTATAATCAAGATACTGCTTAATATGGATCTCTTCAACTATTAAATTTACAATCATATCTTGGGACTGCAAAAGAGGAATTTTACTCTTAATGTAAAATAAGAAACTGCTGTCATGTTTTTCTAATTCAGGACCAACGTTAAATGTGGAAAAAAGTCTCCTTATTGTGCTTGAATGGGGCGCTACCAGGTTTCCAGATTCCCTCATGAACTTATAGGCAGCTGGAGAAATAATTTGTACAAGAAAAAAAAAGTCTTCTGGTTTGTATCTTGGTCTGTGCCTGCTACTCACAACTTGTAGTTGAGACTTCACAAACTGAAAAAATCCTTTATCGTCAGAGTTTTCAATAAGCTTATCTAAGATACTCTGCATTATCTCTAATAAATGCTCTTTACCTTCATAATCTGGAGATGCACTGTTTTCAACAGACTGCAGTATACTTTCAATGTCATGAAAATAATTTATTTCCGTAGGAAACTGGTATCTGTTCAGGACGTTATTCATTGACACTCCTTTATAAAAAACAAACTCCCAAATGTTCATTAATAACTACAGAGTAACATAAGTTAGGTACAGATCCTGTTGTCTCGATGTTAACAAAAATTACACTGTCTGTCTTGTTGATGACTGTCCAGAACGTAGAAAAGTTGACTTTATACCCCCCCCCCCCTGCTAACTGAGATATGTTCGAAATTTTGTTTTGACTTTCGTATTGATCAGCAGAATTCACACTTTCACTCATCGCTTTCTCAAGCTTTGCTGCTTCCAGACACATCCGCTTTTCATCGGGCGATTCCCGGAAAGCCAGTTGCGATGACAAGCAAAAAGGAGGAACAGGAAATATCGATGGGACACATCCATCTTTAACCTCGGTCGTTCAGGATTTACAGTTAAAATCCGTCCTCTCTTCTCGTCACAGCAGCTTGCTTTGCATTTCAGTACTTCCCGATTGGAAATGTTTGTGAGAGATCTGCAACAGCACAACACAATTTAATATAACTGTTCAGTGTGATAACAGTTGCATAATGAAAGATATTTTACAGCCAGATTCGTATTAACCTTGCAGCAACGGTCTAGAATTAAGAAACAAATGATACTGGTATGTCATACACACCTGTTTTTGAAAACAATTGATAAAAGTGGTACAATGGAAACAACATGTTATAAATTTTTCATAATTTACTTACCCTTGAATGATGCGTAGGCGCAAATTCCTATCTGGAAATAGCTGCAATCAAGCGATTTCTCAACTTCACACCTTTGGGAAATCGAAACATGTGCACTTTCGTTCCGTTTTTGGATTTATAATTTCCCTGACAAAAGGGAACACAGCACTTTATCCCATACTTTAAAGAACTATAGGCGAATACTGTATGAAATATATATCACTTTCGCGTGGCACACACTTCCAGCACAACATACGCACCAACAGGACCGCCGACTGAAGATAAGATTGCCAACAGACGGTGACGTCGCGTGCCAGTATGGCCGCTGTGCATAGGCCTTGTATCTAGTAGTCTAGGTGGTGTTGGCTGGTGTGGCTTCTGACCTCACCCGCAACAGCCGGAGCAGCGTACGAGACAGGTGAGCCAGACCGAGTTCCTGTTGTGTGTCAGTCTCCTTACCCGTTTGGTGAGATCATGCAGCTCCTGCCCGTCACTCGGCGAGTGAGCGCCGCGTGATACAGAGAGAGTCAACTGTCCGCTGCGTATTTCCGCTTGCGCGTGCATAGCAAATGCTGTAGAGGAGCGCTGTTTACATGGCTTCGCGGCGCGGCTGCAGTGCTCTAGAAAGGAGCCAGATGTGTACGCCTTCTACTGGGCTCGAAAAACATTCATTGAATTGCGAGTGGCGGTTGAGTGGCTATAGATAGGGGTAGTCGCCCGTCTTCCATGATTTTTGCTGTCTATGCTAAGACGCGTTGCCGCCGTCATCAGGGCAAAAGTAGATGCTAAAAGGTACAGTCTCTAATTCAGCTGGGAGTGAGCGAATCATTGAGTGTCATTTATTACTTAGGTTTACTCCTCACACTGTGAAAGCATTTTCGACCCTTTTATCCACATTCGTTTCTTGTAATATTTGTAAGGGTGCTTATTACCTCGCCGTTCAGCACCCGTAAAACCAGAACACACACACACACACACACACACACACACACACACACACACACGCACACACACACACACACACACACACACACACACACCCAAAACGTATGCTCTTGTTCAGTTATTCGTGAGTCTATTATTATCGCTTTGATACTGCTCGGTTTCTGTCTGTGAGGACAAAAGTAACACATCAGTATTAAGGTCAGACATCTGAATGACAAAAAATTCTATTTAAATGACTGTAGGATAAAACTCTTTGATTACAGGTTTCAGAGTAGGTTTACCTGCGTAGTAAAACACACAGGAACAGTATATAGCAACAGGAATCGTTAACTTACAAGACCCTAGAAACAGATCTGAGTCTGGTAACATGATGGAACTAGTTCTCAGTTGTAATAGGATAATTTCAGTGTCCATGATTAACTGAAATAACTGGATATCGACAATTTTTCCTCTTTGAGAGATTATGTTTGCAGACACAGTGATTTCTTTTCTCCAGTGTATCCACTTTGTATTCAGTAAGCTTTCAGCTGCATTTTCCTACATTAACAGATTATGTGAGAATGAAAATATGTTTGATTAACAATGAAATTTCGAAGAACTTTTATAAGTGAAACAATCGTTTAGAGAATAAACCTGACGTGAGGGATGTTATGAGTACATGGAATGAATACAATTGTTGGTTGAACGAATAGAGGGATATCACGAGAATTTCATTTTGTTGGTATCATCTCATATTATTATTTCTAATATCGTTTTCGAACAGAAATGAAGGTAGAGACACAGGATAGGTAAATGAATCTCCATTAAAAATTACACAAATAGTGCATGTAATTCTAATTCATCGATGAAGGTTAAGGAGAAAGTGTTAGACTCATGTAGAAGAAGAAACTCTTAAAAACTGTTGAATCGGTACCGGATGTGTACAGAATAAAATCTAAGCTTCATTACCTTTTATATATAAGTGACATTAGAAGCCCTCAACACTTCGAAGAAAATGCTTCTTTTACAATTAAACGTCATAGTAATCAAACGAATAATAAAAGGAGCTTCCATAAAATAGAAGAACGTTGTAACTCACAGCTGCACTACTTTTGTGAGTGTCTGTACATGTAATTGTTTCGTATTGTTCAACATAATACCCTTGGGAATGCGGCTATGGAAACCAGACACCGAAGAAATCATGCATAGCAGTTCTTCTCTTAAATTCCACTTCTCTCATCCCTTCCATATTATTATTGTAGAAAATGTCTGTTACAGAATATCCATATTCATCTCGATTGTCTGTTTTTCGTCATTTGAACACTTCTTTCCTACCAGCTTCAGTTCAGCATCTTCACTAGATACAACTGACTTGGCCGGCCGTTGTGGCCGAGCGGTTCTAGGCTCTTCAGTCTGGAGCCGCGCGACCGCTACGGTCGCAGGTTTGAATCCTGCCTCGGGCATGGATGTCTGCGATGTCCTTAGGTTAGTTAGGTTTAAGTAGTTCTAAGTTCTAGGGGACTGATTGCCTCAGTAGACTCATGTAGAAAAAGAAACTCTTAAAATCTGTTGAATCGGTACCGGATGTGTACAGAATAAAATGCTCAGAGCCATTTGAATCATTTGAACAACTGACTTGTACCGCTGTGTGCCGTTTTCGGACGAAAGGAATACCTGTCTTGGAAAGCGGACCCTCTGTCATTGTCTCACAGGAATCGTTTACATTTTGGCTTGATTACTGCACACTACTTTATCCGATCAGCCATGGGCAAACTATGCTTCCATGTTACGTCTGTTTACCAAGTATTGTTTCCATTACCTTGAAAAGAATGTGTTTATTTGTATGTATTTAACAGCGTGAAGTAACGGGTATCAGTTATAGTATTTACATGCATTTTTTGAATGTTACAGCTGAACGTTGTCACACATCATATAGCTCAGGTACTTAATTTCTTCAGGTGCTGTTTCCTCAGAAACCCCAGAAACTACAGTAAATAAAAGTTCCCTTTTCCATATTGCGATGAATAAAGTTATCCTTATAACCAGGTTTAAATATATGCTAACGAAACGACTTAATTTACTGGAAAAGGTAATTAATTTATCATTTAAAAACATACCTCGTCCGTCGAGAAAGTTCTGCGACTTATTTTATTCCTGGCATAAAAGTGAGGTCTGCGCAGTAACTACGGTAGCAACTAGAACACTCATACGGTCTAGCAAGACAGCGTTCGTGACATTATACTGCGACGGTAGATCTTTACGTCGTCTGAGCAAGCCGTTATGTGTCTTCTTTGATGAGAGACCACTGTTAAACTGCTGTTGTGTTTAAGTTGTGCAGCAGCAGGAGGGGGTTCTCTTGTGGGAACTGGGGACGGTTGTTGGGCAGATACACTAAAGCTGTTTTTAATTTATACCGGAAATAGGAGACAGAATTCGCGAGCCATCATGTTGGAATGGTCCCTCTCTCGAACTGGATAAGGAATGTGTGAGGAAGGGACAGATATTAATTTTGGGCCTCTGTTTGACAATGTACTACATGTCTTCATATCCGCCTTCACTTCAATATCGGGCAACTCTTAATACCTCGCCGCGGTAAAAGAAATGAAAAAAAAAATAAAAAATAAAAAGAGAAGTCCGTACTCCAGATTCCAGAAGGGGGTAAGTGTTATCTTTTGTCCCCCTTGCGGACGGCTGTGCTAATGAGCAATAATTTCGCTCATATTACGCTACAGGATCCGTTCTCCTTGCCTCCATCGTCGTCTTGGTGACCGCTCATTAGGCTCTGCGGGTCGTCGTAAGGTATAGTGAACCACCTGAAACCAGAAACAATCGAGGTTACAGCGCTCTAGTTATTCTCGCACTCTCATAAATACGTGTACGTGGAATAAACTTCTGTTTGTCTATAAGTCTACAGTAACACACCTGGTATGATACTTCGTAGGGACATATACTGTCCAATAGTCAGCGGCGTTGAGCTGTCTCAATGAATATCCGGATGTCAAGAAAGAAATCATCAAATTGATTTTCTGTATCTACAGAAGGAAAAAAAAGAAACATGCGGCATAAAATAAAGACTTGAACATCTCGTTCTCAGCGAGGTCATCTGAGATGTATCATTAGCCCAGCGAGATAAGGGTCGGGGACCGTGTAAGTGCTGTTTTTATTTCGAAATTAATGCCGTCATTAAAATGAAACTCCTTTTGAAAGCGGGTCCAGCGACTTAATCACAATGTAATCAAGCTCGACTATATTAGCTAGTTCAACTTGTGTTTCAGTAATAGCCATATATGTATCACTATACCCACATTTCATTTACAGAGTTGGACAAAAATATTGAAACAACGCGAGAAACGCATGCTTGTATATAAATGCAGATGCTTGCCAAGTCTGCACGTTGCGTCGTTGGATCTGACCACAAACGACACCTGTGCAATGTCCTCAGTTCCTTGCAACAGTCAGTCACGGTCAGGATAATGTTGTGTGTGGTAGTGAGTGATGACGTCGAAGCTGAGTGAATTCAAGGATGGGCAAATCGTTGGTGCTCGTGTGGTGGTTGCGTCCGTAACCAACGTAGACGAAGCCTATGGTCATATCTTCAAATAATTTACTCCTATCGCACTCAGTTGCGTGCAATATTACGGTATAAGAAATACATATCATCTCCCTCTCACTCACTCTCTTCCGCCCCCCCCCCCCGCCCTCTCTCTCTCTCTCTTTCTCTCTCTCTCTGCTTCTGATCATACACATACACAAGAAAGTACAAGCATAATTACACGCATGCACACACACACACACACACACACACACACAGACACAGACAAACAGATCACAGCTATCACAAAATTACACTCAATACGTTACATTTAATCTTTGGTAATAAAATTCGACATTTGTCAACAACAACGAAAACATGGCATGAGAGCAAGTGTTCAGTTTCTAGTGCTATGAAGTCTGAAAAACAAACTTTCAAACGGAAATTATAAGAAGACGAACAGCGCAAAAATGGAACAAAAATACAACGTTTAGAATAACATTCCCGGAAGCAATAAGTAGAACTTTAAATTGTTACTATGTCACAGAAATTGTTTATAACCTATATATATAAATCATTCCAAAATGTGAACTAAATATATGAATAAAAATATGTACATATTGCAAACCAGTGAAGGTGTCTTGCAGACAACAAATGTGAAACGTCTATGACACGAAAATTGTTTCATTCAATTGTAATTAGATGGTCCAAAGGTAAAAGCTATCAGCGAACCGGAATGTTTGGTGTTTCAAGACGCACCGTATGAAAATTTAGACTGCGTACAGTGAAAGTGGAAAAACATCACTCGCTAAGTCAAAACACGGACGAATGTGAGTGTTAGTGATCGTGATGAATGGTTATTGAAGAAGATTGTAACGAAAAGTTATGGGATAACAGCTGCAAAATTCGCGGCGGAACAGAACCAAGAAAGATGATGATTGTTCAGCGATTATTTGGACAGGGGTATTGTGGTATTCCATGGGTCCCGGATTGCTCTACAAGGTCACATTACTGCCAAGGACTGTGTGACTTCAGGTCCACCCCATGGGTCAGTGTTTGTTCCCCAATGCTGATGTGTTCCAAGAAGACAGGGCCCCTGTTTACACAGCTCGTATCGTAAATTATTACATCTCTCTTGGCCACCAAGATAACCAGATCAAAACATCATTGAGCCTTTGTGGTCTACTTTGTATAGCAGGGTCCGTGATCGCTATTAACCTCATCATCCTCACCTGAGCGTGTCACTGTTTTGCAGGACTAATGGTAGAAGATTCCCTTGAAAACCATACAGGACCTGTATTTATCCATTCCGAGACGATAGGAAGGTGTTTTGAAATACAACGGTTTACCTAAGCCGTATTAGGTACGGTGATGTGTTGTTGTTTTTGTGTTTCCATATTTTTGTCCATCCCTGTATTCGACTTTTTATTGGGCAAATTCAGAACCTATAGTCACACCCGAGACATAACTAAAACCCGCCAATTTCGCACTACGATGCAGTGACGATACGTGAGAATACGGAGCGTATTATTTTCCTTCGCAAGACCCATAACCCTGCAGATACAGAAAATAAAGTTGGTAACATCTTTCTTGACTTCAGGAAAGCCACTGAGACACTTCGACGCTGCTTGCTATTGAACAACATAGGCGCCTACTAAGTATCATATCAGGTACGCAACTGTAGACATAGGTAAACAGAAGACAATGCATCGTTGTCATCATGGACGTAGCGTCGGAAAATGGAAAGACGTGGGATAGAGCCGTTACCGTTCACGATCTGTATTACGAGACTTGCAAGATGAGATCAGTAGCTTTCTGAGGCGGTGGGTATTTGCCTGCCATTGCACCCATATTCTTTCATTCTCTTCCTACTGGCTTCCGTTCTCCATTCAGACCATGTTATTCATGTCTCCTTCTTTGGTTTTTTCTCTTATTCAACTTGCCATTTGTGAATTTTAGACCTGAAGATTTCACAGTTTTGAACTTCTTCTGGAGTAACTGCTGCCAATTTCAGATGAGTTTTGATTTTTGCAACCCATTTGATGGTGTCTGTTTTGGCTTTGCTGCTATTGTCAAAAAAAAAAAAAAAAACTGACTTCTTGTTTTGTAAATCTGTCTGGGAACAATGTTTTAAGGTGTCCATAGAATCTTCAACTGCGTTTTCTAATGTCACTATAGATATTGGTCTATTATTTGATTTCCTAATTGAGTCGGTACTGCTCGCCTACAGGTTTTGGACCCAGAATTTTTATATCGATTTTGCGTCCCTTCTTCTCACTGTTTTCTAATGTCTCTTTTCCTGTTCAAAATAAATGTTTCTGATCCATAGCGGTATTCTAGTTTAATTACTGCACAGTAATGTCTTAATTTCTTGTTGTAGATGGATTGGGTAAGTCAGTATGTAGTTTCCATCTTTTGCCATCTAATTTCGTTTCATTTTGTTTCGATTCCAATTTTCTGATTGGTTTCACTGAAATTATATTAATATTACCATTACCATTATTATTTATATGAATTATGTATTGTAAATGCCAAAGGCCTTGCCGCAGTGGTAACACTGGTTCCCGTCAGATCACCTAAGTTAAGCGCTGTCGGGCTTGGATAGCACGTGGATGAGTCACCATCCGGTTCTACCGAGTGCTGTTGGCAAGCGGGGTGTACTCAGCCTCTTTGAGGCCCATTAAGGGGCTACTTGATTGAGAAGTAGCGACACCGGTCACGAAAACTGACAACGGTCGGAAGTGCTGACCACATGCCTCTCCATATCCACATCGGGTGATGCCTAAGGGCTGAGGACGACATGGCGGCCGGTTGGTACCGTTGGGACTTCAAGGCCTGTTCGGACGGGGTTTCTCTGCTTTACGTACATTCGTCTTGGATTTCTCTCCGAAAATAGCATAGCCAATAACAACATTACAAAACTATTTTTCGTATGTGGTTCCGTTAAATAGCTTCTTTTAGTCCACATAAATTGGGGGGGGGGGGATTCAGGAGGGAGGGGCACGGACGTCTGGCGGCGGCTTTAAGGGTACGTGGCGCGGGCAGAAGGTGGGCAAAGCACACTGGACATGCGTTATCAGGAGGAGCGAGACGGCCGTGCTACAGAATAGTGCAAATTATTCCGTCTTCAGACAATGGTTCTCTCTATATCTTGCAACTCTTAGGTATTCACCAGCAAAGAAGATAATGGATGCTTCCGTTATGGTTGGAAAAGAAGAAGAAATATAGCATACTAAACATCTATGTCGACCATTTCCAGATTAGTTACAGTACGTCTTGCGACGCTACGAGGGTTAATTTAAAATTATTAATAAAATTGGGCTCGGTTTCTGTTCGCCTAGGGGCAGATTTATGTACCTAAAACGCGTCACTTTAATTTACAATAAAACTGTAGAATGGTTACAGACAACTGGTCAGAATTCCACTAACTGCTATGTTGGAATATAGATGCAGGATTTAAAACACTAACTCAACTACAAGTGATTCAAGATATCACAAATCAAATTTATTGGCCAATCAGCACACTCTTCTTGTCTCTCGTGATCAACACAAGCTATCGTGCAGCATTAAATAATATGACTCGAGCCAGAGATGGTGAGTAACAACGCACTATAAGATTAATAAATAAATAAAGTAGCCGAAAAAACGCCAGTCTGTTTTCACAGCTACAGCTTACGATAAAAAAACCTAGCTGAAACCGACACAACGATTAATTGTCCTGTAGGTTAATTGAATATGAAATTAAAATAAAGCTTCCACTAACTGTTGCAGCACATTACAAAAGTATGAGAATCCAAACTGAGTCCGAATAATTCTACATCCTGCGATTGTCTCAGAAACTAAATCGAAAACTGCACAAAATTCGTCAGAGTCCACACGGAACGCGAAATATTTTTAAACACCTAAGTCACGGCTCCACAGCTCACACCGACGGACAGACCTCAAAAACCGGACAGATCTATCTCAAAAACCACACAGTCCTACCACGAGGCTGCGACAACCAGACCAACGCGAGGCTGCGACGGTCGGACAGACAGAGAGACGGCGAGGAACCTGGCCGGAAACCTTTCAGAGACTTGGTCACCCACTCCAAAAACACCCCTCCTCTAACTCTTAGCGTCTATCACCCGCGAGAGGTGCAGCCAGTGACGTCACACAGGTTCCTCACGTGATCACCAGCATAAATTTACAACTTTTTATACATAACTGAAATTCCAATTGCGCCAATAGCTGCGCGCTAAGATTTCACTTCAAAAACAAATATCATAATAATTTCTTAGTACTACAGTTTGCTAGTAAATTAGGCTTTAATTATTCACAATTCGAGCTTTCAGCGGAGAAAATTGTTTGTGCTGTAAGCATATTTGTTTTCTAGTTTACAATTACAGATGGTTTATAATTTTCATCAAATTCCGTCTCCCCTTTTCATTGCTGTAATCATAATTTACGTATCCTTAAGTAAATTGAAACTTTGAACAAAACTGTGTAATTTAACATTCAATAGTAAAACCGCTAAATAAAAAAATATTATTATAGTCTAAATAGTTTATGCAGTTCCTACACAGAAAAGCCAAATAAACTGGTACACTTGCCTAATATCGTGTAGGGTCCGCTTCAGGCCGAAGATCCGCAACACGATGTTGTATGGACTCGACTGATATCTGAAGTAGTGCTGGAGGGAATTGACACCATGAGTTCTCCAGGGCTTTCCATAAATCCGTAAGAGTACGAGGAGCTGGAGATCTCTTCTGAACAGCACGTTCCAAGGCATTCCAGATATGCTCAGTAATGTACACTATGTGATCAAAAGTATCCGGGCACCTTGCTGAAAATGACTTACAAGTTCGCGGCGCCCTTCATCGGTAATGCTGGATGGATAGGGTGTGTGCGTGCTGTGTGCGGGCGCAGGAGGAACTGGCCGCGGTTCGCGAGCAGCTGAGCGTGCGGTTGGCCACGGTCAGCCGCCTTCAGGCTGTTGCCTCGAGGTGCAGCGACGGCGGAGGGTCTGGCGCGCCGCTTGAGACCTCAGGTGTCGCTTGCCGCGTCCGCTGACTCAGCCGCCGAGGCATCTTCTAGTGTACCCGGAGCGTTGGGGCCGCCCTCACCTCAGGGTGAGTGGCGCACTGCAACGCGTTCGCGTCGCTCGAGGCGGAGGGTCAGTGTGGAGGCTCACCGTCTGGCCTCGCCCGTTCATCCTGTCAGTGGCCGCTCCTTCAACAGCGCTCGAACAGGCACACAGGGGCAAAGGCTTGCTGGTTATTGGGAGCTCCAACGTTAGACGGGTGATTGGAGCCCCTTAGGGAAATGGCGTACAGGGCTGGTTAGAATTCCAACGTGCACTCGGTTTGTCTGCCGGGGGGGCCTCATCCAAGATGTGGAGGCGGCCTTGCCTGTGGCTATCGAGCGTACGGGGTGCAGTCGCCTGCAAGTAGTTGCTCACGTCGGTACCAGTGATGCCTGTCGCTTGGGTTCTGAGGTGATCCTCAGTTCGTACAGGCGGCTGGCGGATTTGGTGAAGACCGCTGGCCTCGCACGCGGGGTGCAAGCAGAGCTCTCTATTTGCAGCATCGTTCGCAGAGTGGATTGGGGTCCTTTGGTTTGGAGCCGAGTGGAGGGTCTCAACCAGAGGCTTCGTCGACTCTGTAACGGTCTTGGCTGCAGATTTCGAGACTTGGCGCTATTGGGTGGGGAATTGTAGGATGCCCCTAGATAGGTCAGGGGTGCACTACACAAAGGAAGCGGCTACTCGGGTGGCAGAGTACTTGTGGTGTGCATATGGGTTTGTTTTAGGCTAGGCAGTTGTGCGAGGTGTCCTGATGAACACTCACCAGTCTACGTGCAGGCAGGGAAATCAGGACGCGCTCAGTGTAAAGACACTTCAGTTATCAAGATATTAGCAGCAAATTTTCAGAGCATTCGGAATAAAGTTCTTGAATTTACTTCCCTCCAGAAAGCATGTGGCGCGCAAATTATTCTCGGGACTGAGACCTGGCTGAACCCTAAGATAGGAAGTTCTGAAATATTTAGTGAGGGTTGGAACGTGTATCGGAAAGACAGATTAGGCACCGTAGGAGGTGGTGTCTTCATTGCAGTTGACAAAAATATTGTGTCTACTGAGGTCGACGTAGAGTGTGATTATGAAGTTATCTGGACACGTTTAATAGGGCTAGGAGAAATAAAGTTAATTGTTGGGTGTTATTACCGGCCACCAGGATCCACCGTGACAGTTCTAGAATCATTCAAAGGGAGTCTACACTCTGTATCGCAGAAGTACCCGGATCATGCTATATTAGTCGGAGGCGACTTCAACCTACCTAGTATAGACTGGGATGTCTATGGATTCATTACAGGTGGTACAGACAAGCCGTCGTGTGAATTACTTTTGAACACATTATCCGAAAACTGTCTTGAGCAGCCAAATCGACAGCCAACACGTAATGGAAATATTTTAGATCTGGTAGCCACGAACAGACCATACATCATCGACGGTGTCAGTGTTGAGACTGGGATTAGTGATCATGTTGTTGTCATTAAGACTATGGTTACTAAAGTTAAAAAGCCGGTCAAGAAGGCTAGGAGAGTATTTTTACTAGAAAGAGCAGATAAGCAGTTGTTAGCATCCCACTTAGTAAATGAATCGGCTTCATTTACTTCCGGTACGATGGATGTGGAAGAATTATGGGCAAATTTGAAACACATTGTAAATCACGCATTGGAGAAGTATGTGGCGAAAAAGTGGGTTACGGATGGAAAAGACCCACCGTGGTTTAACAGCGCAATTCGGAGAATGCTCAGGAAGCAAAGACAGTTGCACTCGCGGCACAAGAAAGATGGGGATAATGAGGACAGGCAAAAGTTGTAGAGATTTGTGCTGCTGTAAAAAGAGCGATGCGCGAAGCATTCAACCACTACCACCGCCTCTGCCTCGTGGTGACTGGGTGTTGTGTGCTGTCCTTAGGTTAGGTTAGGTTTAAGTAGTTCTAAGCTCTAGGGGACTGATGACCATAGATGTTAAGTCCCATTGTGCTCAGAGCCATTTAAACCATTTTGGAACACTACCACCGTCATACCTTAGCAAGAGATCTTGCTGAAAACCCAAGGAAATTCTGGTCTTACGTAAAATCGGTAAGCGGGTCGAAGGCTTCCATCCAGTCACTCACTGATGAGTCTGGCCTGGCAACGGAAGACAGCAAAACGAAAGCTGAAATTTTGAATTTAGCATTAGAGAAATATTTCACGCAGGAGGATCGTACAAACATACCGCCGTTTGAGTCTCGTACAGATTCCCGTATGGAGGACATAGACATCCCTGGGCTTGTGAAGCAGCTGAATGGGTTGAAAATAAGTAAATCATGATGGGATTCCAATTCGGTTTTACAGAGAGCACTCTACTGCATTGGCTCCTTACTTAGCTTGCATTTATCGCCAATCTCTTGCCCAACGTAAGGTCCCGAGCGACTGGAAAAAAGCGTAGGTGACGTCTGTATATAAGAAGGGTAGAAGGACGGATCCTCAAAATTACAGACCAATATCCTTAACATCAGTTTTTTGCAGGATTCTCGAACATATTCTCAGTTGGAACATAATGAATTTCCTTGAGACAGAGAAGTTGCTGTCCATGCATCAGTACGGCTTTAGAAAGCATCGTTCCTGCGAAACGCAACTCGCCCTTTTTTCACATGATATCTTGCGAACCATGGATGAAGGGTATCAGACGGATGCCATATTCCTTGACTTCCTGAAAGCCTTTGACTCGGTGCCCCATTGCAGACTCCTAACTAAGGTACGAGCATATGGGATTGGTTCCCAAATATGTGAGTGGCTCGAAGACTTCTTAAGTAACAGAACCTCGATGGTGAGTGTTCATCGGAGGTGAGGGTATCATCTGGAGTGCCCCAGGGAAGTGTGGCAGGTCTGATGTTGTTTTCTATCTACATAAATGATCTTTTGGATAGGGTGGATAGCAACGTGCGGCTGTTTGCTAATGATGCTGTGGTGTACGGGAAGGTGTCGTCGTTGAGTGACTGTAGGAGGATACAAGATGACTTGGACAGGATTTGTGATTGGTGTAAAGAATGGCAGCTAACTCTAAATATAGATAAATGTAAATTAATGCAGATGAATAGGAAAGAGAATCCCGTAATGTTTGAATACTCCATTAGTAATGTAGCGCTTGACACAGTCCGTCGATTAAATGTTTGGGCGTAACAATGCAGAGCGATATGAAGTGGGACAAGCATGTAATGGCAGTTGTGGGGAAGGCGGATAGTCGTCTTCGGTTCATTGGTAGAATTTTGGGAAGATGTGGTTCATCTGTAAAGGAGACCGCTTATAAACACTAATTCGACCTATTCTTGCGTACTGATCGAGCGTTTGGGATCCCTATCAGGTCGGATTGAGGGAGGACATAGAAGCAATTCAGAGACGTTCTGCTGGATTCGTTACTGGTAGGTCTGATCATCACGCGAGTGTTACGGAAATGCTTCAGGAACTCGGGTGGGAGTCTCTGTAGGAAAGGAGGCGTTCTTTTCGTGAATCGCTACTGAGGAAATTTAGAGAACCAGCATTTGAGGCAGACTGCAGTACAGTTTTACTGCCGCCACCTTATATTTCGTGGAAAGACCAAAAAGATAAGATTAGGGCTCGTACAGAGGCATATAGGCAGTCATTTTTCCCTCGTTCTGATTGGGAGTGGAACAGGGAGAGAGGATGCTAGTTGTGGTACGAGGTACCCCGCGCCACGCACCGTATGGTGGATTGCGGAGTATGTATGTAGATCTAGATGTAAATGAATTCAATATGGTGTTGACCTACCCTTAGCTTTGAAGATAGTTTCCTCTTTCACAGGCACACGTTCAGTCAGGTGCTTGAAGTACTCTTGGGGAATGGCAGCCCATTCTTCACGGAATGCTGCACTGAGGAAATGTATCGATGTCGGTCGGTGAGGCCTGGCACGAAGTCGGCGTTCCAAAACATCGCAAAGGTGTTCTGTAGGATTCAGGTCAGGATTTTGTGCAGGCTAGTCCATTACAGGGATGTTACTGTCGTGTAACCTCTCCGCCACGGGCCGTGCGTTATGAACAGGTGCTCGATCGTGTTGAAAGATGCAGTCGCCATCCCCGAGTTGCTCTTCAGCAGTGGGAAGCAAGAAGGTGCTTAAAACATCAGTGTAGCTGTGCTGTGATAGTGCCACGCAAAACAACAAGGGGTGCAAGCCCCCTTCATGAAAAACGCGACCACACCATAACACCACCGCCTACGAATTTTACTGTTGGCACTACACACGCTGGCAGATGATGTTCACCAGGCATTCGCCATACCCACACCCTGCCATCGGATCGCCACACTGTGTACCGTGATTCGCCACTCCACACAACGTTTTTCCACTGTTCAATCGTCCAATGTTTACTCTCCTTACACCAAGCGAGGCGTTGTTTGACATTTACTGGCGTGATGTGTGGCTTATGAGCAGCCGCTCGACCATGAAATCCAAGTTTTCTCACCTCCTGCCTAACTGCCATAGTACTTTCAGTCGATCCTGATGCTGTTTGGAATTCCTGTGTGATGGTCTGGATAGATGTCTGCCTATTACACATTACGACCCTCTTCAACTGTCGGCGGTCTCTGTCAGTCAACAGACGAGGTCGGCCTGTACGCTTTTGTGCTGTACGTATCCCTTTACGTTCCCACTTCACTATCACATCTCAAAAACTGGACCTGGGAATGTCTAGAAGCGTGGAAATGTCGCGTACAGATGTATGACACAAGTGACACCCAATCACCTGACCACTTTGGAAGTACGTGAGTTCCGCGGAGCGCCCCATTTTGTTCTGTCACGATGTCTAATGACTACTGAGATCGCCGATAAGGAGTACCTGGCAGTAAGGCGCAGCACAATGCACCTAATATGAAAACCGTATGTTTTTGGGGAGTGTTCTGATAGTTTTGATCACATAGTGTATATGTCTGGGGAGTTTGTTGGCCAGGGGTAGTGTTTATTCTCAGAAGAATGTATCTGGAGCCACTCTGAAGCAATTCTGGATGTGTGAGGTGTCGCATTGTCCTGCTGAAATTGCCCATGTCCGTCGGGAAGCTCAATGGACATGAATGGATGCAGGTGATCAGACAGGATACTTACTTACGTGTCACCTGTCACAGTTGTATCTAGATGTATCATGGGTCCCATATAGCTCCAGCTGCACTCGGCCCACACCATTACAGAGCCTCCACCAGCTTGAACAGTCCGCTGCTGACATGCAGGGTCCATGGATTTATGAGGTTGTCTCCATAACCATACACATCCATCCGCTCGATACAATTTTAACCGAGACTCGTCGGACCAGGCAACGTGTTTCCAGGTATCAACAGTCCAGTGTCGGTGTTAACGTGGCCAGACGGAGCGTAAAGCTTTGTGTCGTGCAGTCATCAAAGATACACGAGTGGGCCTTCGACTCGGAAAGGCCATATGGATGATGTTTCGTTGAATGGTTCGCACGCTGACACTTGTTGATGGCCCAGCATTGAAATCTGCAGCAATTTGCGGAATGGTTGCACTTCTGTCACATTGAACGATTCTCTTCAGTCGTCGTTGGTCTCCCTATTGCAGGATCTTTTTTCGGCCTCAGCCGTGTCAGAGATTTGATGTTTTACCAGATTCCTGATATTCACCGCACACTCGTGAAATGGTCGTACTGAAAAATCCCCACTTCATTGCTACCTCGGAGATGCTGTGTCCCATCGCTCGTGTACTGACTGTAGCACCACTTTCAGAGACACTTAAATCACGATAACCTGCCATTATAGCAGCATAATCGGTCTAACAACTGTGCCAGACACTTTTCTTATATTGGCTGTTGCCAACCGCAGTGCCGTAATCTGCTCGTTTACATGTCTCTGCATTTGGATACGCATGCCTATACGTTTCTTAGTAGTATCCGCTGCCAACACATACTGTCATCCTGTCAGTGTGTAAGTTTTCATACATAAGATGTGATGAAATTAATTAATTTCCAATTAAATTGATTCTCTCGCATTAATTATTAGAGTTACGGGTCATATGATTATCTCATCAAAGGCAACAACTGGATCACTCAACCTCTTTGCTGGAGGGATTACATCACAAGTTTTAAGTCGTAAAGTGCTTACTATCTACGTAAGCCTATTTGTCTCTTTAACTTCTTTTATGTAAATCATTAAGTGTGTACTTAGACCCACTTTCATGTGACACCTCTTGTGTACGTAATATGTTTTGCGTTGCGCATGGGCAGATGATTAGAAAGCAGTTGAGACTTTCCAACAGCCAGTGGCCGCTGACGTCACGGTCTCGTGAAAAGCCTACACGTGGTCCGCGCTCCGCTCAGCGGAAGCGAGGCGTTGAATGGTGGTAACGCATCCCCAGCACTACGTCCGACAGGCGAGAGGCGCCAAGACGTCCCGTGCAAGCCGCGCCCACGATCCAGACTTAGCGCTCGATCAGTACACGCCGATATGATTTGTGTGTTGCAGTCTGAAGCGTGTTTTCGTACTGTGTTAGACAGTCAAATGGTTCAAATGGCTCTGAGCACCATGGGACTTAACTGCTAAGGTCATCAGTCCCCTAGAACTTAGAACTACTTAAACCTAACTAACCTAAGGACATCACACACATCCATGCCCGAGGCAGGATTCGAACCTGCGACTGTAGCGGTCACGCGGTTCAAGACTGTAGCGCCTAGAACCGCTCGGTCACCCCGGCCGGCGACAAAGTCAGGGACATTGTTCAGAGAACAGCAGCGAACTACGGCCCCTGAATAAAATATCAAACAGTTTCTATGCGCTATGGAAACTTCCGAACTGTGTCAACGGCTTGGACGATAAGCACACAAAAAATAATGATACCTACAAGTCCGGTATACCTTAGCGAAATACATCTGGGATGTGTTGTTAGCATTGTGGAAGCTAGTATGTTTCCTACACTGGTGATAAGTGGATGTGAATTCATCGTTGAAAGACGAGCATTTTATGGTGCTAATTTTGAATGAGCTTTGCATCAAGAACACCTTAATTCTCATACTCCATTTCGTTACCAGGAGTAACGTGTAAGGTTCCTACCTGTTTCGTGACAGATGAGGCATTGCTCCATTTGCACAAGTATAATTAAATCAGTGTCATGGGTTCTGTTAACAAACGAGCGAAGAGTAACCAGTATTTTTAAGAGGGCGATCATCGGTACAATGCGCGTGTCATATTTTAACATGAAGTTACTAACTATTAACGCACAGTTGTGTTTCAATCCTTTGAATGTTGATGTTATCATTCATGTTATTTACATGTTACATAACGTTATTCCGATTTCTGACGCGACATTCACAAGAACTCAATTAATTACCACCACAACAGCAATCTCTAAGATTTATTAGAGGATGCCTTTACATAAATTTGCTAAAATTGTCACCCATTTCTTTTCAGAACACCTTCTGCATTCAATAAACACTCACATGTACAAAATTTTATTTCGAA
The DNA here is from genome assembly GCF_021461385.2 of Schistocerca piceifrons. NCBI lineage: Eukaryota > Metazoa > Arthropoda > Insecta > Orthoptera > Acrididae > Schistocerca > Schistocerca piceifrons. The sequence goes on along the minus strand of NC_060149.1, from coordinate 414,641,744 downwards.
CCATATTCGAGAAACTGGTTTTGGTGCTTCACTTATGACTGACGTTGAAGTAAAATGTTTCTAATACGAATTAATTTCACCTGATAAACTTGTTTTTAGCTTTCCTTTAGGTCTGAAAGTTACAAACTCTCTGAATTGGTAGTTACTACTAAGCTGAGTCTCATTATTCGTGAAACCGTGCAGCACCGTTGAATGAAAAACTGCAGAGCCACACTTAGACGTCTGCGCCACACGTCACTTCGGAGCGCCCCTCGGGACGTTTCTTCATCACGCCATCTCGTTGTTCTATTTGTTAACAGATCGGTGACTCGAAACATTGCCTCGTTACAGCTACGAAGCCTCCACATGTCTACGGCGTGTCACTTCCGTGTGCAATGGACCTAAGGTAGCACAACAAACTGGAAAGACGTTCTAAATCGAACATTAACAATAGTCTAGTAAAACGAGAGTAGTCGCCTGGAAATGTTTTCCTGTGGACTGATCCATAGTTTGATTCAACACAGTGAGGATGAGTATGAAAGAGGTCAAGTTACATGTGTGGCTTTCATAGATCTCACAGCTGTTTATGATGCTATCAGCCACAATAAATAAATAAATAAATAAATTTGAAAGGTGTATTCAGTCACAAAGGATTACCATTTAACACAGTTCATACAATGTTTGCTTCAAAATGCGAGATACTTCGTCACCCTGCAAAACAAAAGTTGGTAGAGAATTCATAAGGGTGGCAGCTCTAAGTGAAGTGTGTTGCATCCACTTTTGTTTGACATCCACGAAAATGACCAAACAATTAGCTCTGGAACTAAATTACCTTTTATGCTGATGGTACAGCAATTGCTGCCCAAAGTAAAACCTTTGAGGAGGTGGAGTTGAAGCTGACAAGAGCTCTCGAAACCTTGGTCAAGTGCCTCGATAATCATGTGAAGCCATATCCTGGAAAGAAACAGGTTGTGCATATCATCTTAGAAATGGGGAAACTAAAAGGGAATTGAACATCACTTGGAAAGGAGAAAAAATATTCCATTACGATACTCCCAGATGCCTTGGAGTAAAGACGGACTGTTCCCTTACATTCAGCGTCCACTGCGGAGAAACAAAGTTTAAATAACTGCACGGAACATCATTCGCAAAATTATAGGAATCACCTGGGGCGCTCAATCGAAAGTGCTTCGAATTTCTACCCTGCCACCATGTTTCTCGGCAGCACAGTATTCTGCACCAGTTTGGAAAAATTCTGTACATGTTAAACGCTCTGACATAGTTTTTAACGAGACTGGACACATTGTGACACGCTGTCTACGACTCACTACTGCTAGGAAACCGCAAAAATTATGATTGCAGCACCGCTAGTTATTCGCAGGAAAGCAACTTCACAAGTGGAGAGGAAGAGACAGAAAATTGATCCCAGACATCCCTTGTTTGGACACGAACCTCAGCGGCCAAAATTCGGTTGAAGAAAGAGCTTAATGCGGATACCTACAGAAATTTCGTCGTCTCCCGGAACTCGCCGCGTGTAGCTTTGGCGAGGATATTTGCCCGAAGCAGACCGGAAGAATACCGATGAGGAACCAGCCACACGTTCACAGCCGCTGTATGTGACACGTAAGACGCTGATCAGACTGAGAATTGCGGTGTCACTACGCACTGTCGACTTCACGAAGTGGGGTTTCGGCAGTGATGATGGAATTTTCCAGTGTGGTAGCCTACAGGGCGAACAACATCTGTTAGTAACTAAAGGGAAGTTTGCATGGCTTTATTACTTTGGATGTTGAAATAATTCAATAACTGGACTTGGAAATTAGTGACCGTACCGGGACTTGAACCCAGATTCTCCGCTTCTCGAGAACGGTCGCCTTCCCGTTTGACTCAAATTCCCAAGTGATATGTCATCATTCTATTTTCCCGTTGCTCGCAGCCTCACTGTATTCCCGCAAGGGGGCGATTGATGGTAAGCATTCGCACTTAAATAGTCATATGCCCGTCGAGACGTACCTGTACAATAATATGTGTGGTGATTATTCTTTCGGACTTGTCCAAGAGAACAGAAACCACGAAGGGCTCAAATGGTTCAAATGGCTCTGAGCACTATGGGACTTGACATCTGTGGTCATCAGTCCCCTAGAACTTAGAACTACTTAAACCTAACTAACCTAAGGATATCACACACATCCATGCCCGAGGCAGGATTCGAACCTGCGACCGTAGCAGTCGCGCGGTTCAGAATCCACGAAGAAAATTGTGTAAACGTGTTAGGTTGCAAGGACTGCCGGATACGCGTACAGCTCTACAGAATCGACAGATAAGTTTTATCATTAACAGACGACAATCGATAGTTAGGTTTTACCTCTGACAAGATTTGTCTCTGTCGATCATACTTCAGACAGTTCGCAAGTCATATGAAAGTGCAACAATGCCCGGCTGTAGGTGGGAAAGAATGTACAAGCTTTCTTCGAAGAACGATTTTGCGGCAGCTGACGAAACGCCAGTCAAAACCGTAGAATACTGGGATTTTCACAGAATATGAAGAGAATTATCTTTCTGTCTATTCGTGTTTTATCTTCCTGTCTGTATTTTAAAATTCTTGTTGTACATACTGTATTAATCGCTGTATTTTTATTATTATTACTTTCAGTTTGTTTTTTATTCCACTCTCGCTACAGTTAATTTTCCATATGTACGTAATCTTTGTGTGTAAGTTATTAAATCTGTAGCAGTACAGTAATAATTTCATGTTTTGATATGCATAAAATTTGTAAATACACGCTAAAAACTTTTTACTACCGACATGATATGTGGAAAACCGTATGTTTCGGGAGACAACGGGATGTACTGGTAAATTAGTTATTTGAGCAGAAACAGTTTTGGTAGTTGTGTCAATGAAATTTTTTTTGTGTGTTCACCAGACACTCTGAGATGGCCTTAAAAACAACGTAAACTAGTAACAGCTTTCTGAACTCTCAGGCAATATAACTTTGCAGTCGGAGTACCACATCAATATGTACAAAAAATTCAATACCCAGAATTAGACGTTCGAACGAATCCCAACTAGGAGCACACTGTATTGCTAAAAGAATAAAGGAAGTTCAGTGGTGTACCAGAAATAAGTGATTAACATTCAAGAGAGACAAACTGCAAGTAGATCTAGCACCAGCCACTACTATATAACCAGCAAGGACAGGGGCGGCCAATAAAAAACCGTCAGACCAACTTTAAGTGTCACTGCAAGTGCTAATATTCATCCTCGTCACCAAAGGGAACAACAGTGGATGTGAATGAGCTCACATGGAGGCTCATCGACAACTTTTCTTCCCTTGAACTATCCGAGGCTGCAACAAGGAAGTGAGGAAGTGACAATGGTACAGATGATGATGATATTTGGTTTGTGGGGCGCTCAACTGTGCGGTAATCAGCGCCCGTACGAAGTCCTAACATATTCTAGTGTAAACGCAGTCTGTCAATGTCTAGGTCATTTTTGAGAAACTCTGTTGATTTTTCCAAATTTGATTCACTTCTTTTTACTAAAAGCAAACACACTTGCTCAACTGCAATGACCTGAGTGTCCTGTTGAAGCAAACCGGTCAGTAACGCAAAATTGCACCGTTTCACAAACTTCAATGTAAATAGCTTTGTAGTATTCCTTTGCGGTTTTGAAAGTGTGCGGTGAGCTGACTTCGTTGTTTTCATACTTCTTTGGTATACTTCGATTCCGAGGAAGCGAAGGATCATCAGCTTGTGAAGGTTTTTCTTTGAAACACAATTCCCAAAAGTGTCCAAAACTATCACGCCTTCCATGCAATATAAAAATCAAGCCATCATATATTTTTTCCAGATCTGCAACACTTAGATGAGGGCATTGAATTTTTTCATTGACATCCTCTACTGAGTTCATTGCATGGCAATAAAGACGTAAAAAGAAATAAGTCTTGAATTGTAACATTGTCTCAACGTAGCCTGCACATTTGTAACCTGCCTCTGTTTTGTCCTCTGCAGAAAATGTTTCAAAAATCTCTAAAAGTTCTTAAAAGTTTTTCAATATTCTCAAGACAGTAGAAGCTTGCACAGTCCATCGAGTCGGGCAAAGGAGTCGTACACCAGCTTGGTTGTTAGCGCTCTCACAGCGTATGCTTCTCAAAAGTCATCCTTTTGTTGGATTCCCTTACGGTGTGTGTTAAGTGCTTGGCTACAGCCATAATATCCGTCATAGACGTAAGATGGTGGAGACTGTCTACAACTGCCAAGTCTAAACTGTGAGCAGTGCAGTGCACATAACGTGCTTTTGGTTGTATATCCAAAACTAACTTTTTTTAGTCCTTTGAACGTACCTCTCATATTGGTGGCACCATCATAGCACTGTCCTCTAAAATTACCCATTGACAAATGAAGACGAGCAAAAAAGTCTCTTAAAATACTAATCAGAGTGTGTGATTCAGTGTTTAGTGTCTCGTATAAGCCAATAAAGTCTTCATTGATGATTAAGGAATCAGTGGCAGTACGCATACAATATAACACTTGTTCGTGAATCGAAGAAACAATTGTTTCGTCAACCATAACGGAAAAATGTTCAGTCTTCTTGATTGAAGCCAATACCTTTCTCAACACAGACTTTCCTAGTAGATCAATGAACTCGTTTTGAATATCGTGGAATGTCCACTTATACCCCGAACGCCCTAACCAATCATTAAACTGAGGTATGTCATTCTTTCGGAGTTCCAACAATTGAAAAAATTAGAGTTTACATTTTTGTGCCCTCTAACTGCTAGTCCTTGTCGGCATAGAAATTGCACGGTAGTAAAATTTGTCTCAAGAGCTAAACGGCCTTTCTTCATATCACCATCTAACTGTCCATTCAATTGGGAGGCCACACTTCGGTTAGTAATATAATTTAGTTTCAGAACACCTTCTTTACGCATAAACGTATTTTCATAAAGACAGAATTTTTCGAAATCCTTTTTCTAGTTAGAAAACCCTATGGAAGTAAATGCATCTTCTTTTTTTGAAGAAAATTGTAATAGATTTTTAGCATCTGCCTCTTTGCAGGTTTTGCAAAAACTTTTTCGGTAGATGCTTCATATTCTAGCCATGTATATTTGATCAACCAAAACTTCTGAAATGATCTTCCCTTACCAGATTTTACTAGTTTCGGCTGTGAACGGTTCACGCCTGAAGAAGACGAAGCAACAGACGACACAATAATTGTTGGAGGTTGACTTGCAGTATCATCAACTTCCAAGCGCGCCTTTTTGGTAACAAATGTATCCATTGCAAACTTAAGTCACAATGTTCTAAGAGACTAAAGTAAACGAATAAAATATAGTCAAACACGTCTGCAGCATGCACTGAAAGAAACTATCCACATAGAATGACTACGACAGCAGGTTGGGCTTTATATAGCCGCGGTGTCGTAATGTCTCGAAGAGTCAAAGCGACGCGAGGAGGAGGGTTCCAGACGCTTCTGCTCCAGTCCTTTTGATGTCGCCGAAGCCGCAGCACTGACCCGGCGGCGCCAGACTACCCGAAGGTTCGCACACCAGGACAAGTTTTAAGTGTGCCCGCAGCACCGTAACACTATCATGATTCACACGAGTCGTTTTCAGTTAACCTGCTTACTACCGTAATAATTATTTGTTTTAACTCATTACTGACTAATAATTTTCTTAAATTATTGGGGAGGTTCTGCCCACCAAACGAATTTTTGAGGGGCCTCGGTCCCCCTGAGGCCCCATGGAGGCGGTGAGTGTGTCCCTATCACTTGAACATCAACTGCATGCTTCAATTACAAATGTCTCCGTATTATCACAGCTGGATATGTATCTCAAGGAATGTAAAAGAAAAACATTATACCAAATACTGTTTGTTAAATCAATGATCTATTTCTCAAAACTTTTTCCACGTGAGTATGTAACTTTCACGTGATTTGTAAATAAATTCGCTGTGTGTCACTTGCCTCAAATAAATTCCCAGCGATTATATTTATATGGTAATATCATACCGTTTCACCAAGTGACTTTCCCAGGCGAGAACCTGTATAGGTAACACACAAACCAACCTCCAACAGACTCAGGCATTGGTTCCGGCCATGAACAGGAGCAGAAAACAATAACTGAAATAAAATTACGTAACAGCTACTGCTATCTATTTTCTTCTTGATTGACGGTATTGTGTGACTCACATTGTTTCTGAATTCAGACTGTCTATAGATTACGTTCTGACATCCGACAGGAGCGCTCTCCATGCGGTTTGTATGCAACAGCACAGAGCCTCAACGCTGGTTACTGAAGGGACCATGAATATTAAGATGTCGTCCTACATTATTCCAGATTTAGCAGACGACGTATCAGCTGAACCAGCAGTCCATGGAACCGTAGTTTCCTTCGTTCCTCGGAGAAAGCATGTACATTTCCCACCATGCATGGTGCGGTATTGTCGTGCTTTAATATGCTTTGCGAAGTTGTCTGAAGCAGGATCAGCAACATGAGCTTGGTCTGTGATGTAGCCGTTGATACTGAAATTTCCTTCAGAATGTAAGGGCCAAAATTACTTGCGGTATCCATGGTGGTCCCAATTATCGCATTTGCATTGTCTGATATGCTGCTCAATCAAAACAGCTACCTTATTGTAGTCAGAATGTCAGTGTCTGAAACTTGTACAGCCATCAGTGTAGGAGAAGTAGCAGTATAAAGACTACAGTAACCTCTAAAACATGAGCAGCCATCAGAGTAGGATAACTATTGGTATGGGGCGATTGAGGTTTCTAGACAACTGAAGCTGTCTCAGTGGGATCTTAAAAAACATGCGTGATGTAAGAAAGTACATTACACAAGAGCTTGCAGTTGATGAAATGTTATGTGTAGTAGTGAAGTGCATTAAGCCTTTCGGGTAGCAACAGCAGAACAGTCAGTTAGCGCCCTTAGACGTCTGAAGTCATATCTCCGATCAACAATGGGACAGAAGTGATTGAACAACTTGGCTGTTCTTCATGCTCACCGAGATATTTTGGATAAATTAGATATCCGACCAGTCATCAACGACTTCATATTCAGTAATCCAGTAAGGCGGTCGACATTTGCATCTTTCTAAGGACATTGTAGCCCTAATAATGGCATTTAGAGCAATAATAAGAATCTTTATAAAATAGAGAATTAAATACATACATTATGTTAAATTTTCAGTTTCGACATATTAGTACTAGTTTGGTACTGTATTACTATGTTAGTATAGTACTGTATTAGCTGTTTTCAGATACTTAAATGTTTATAGCGTGTAACACACAATCAAAACCCGCTATTTACCTACTTTTTTACTGAAAGTATTAGGTACACTCTATTAACTTTACTTACTGTATTAAAGCATTAACTTTGAGATATTGTTTTTATTAAATAAACTCTGAGCCTTATTCAAAATAAACTGAAATTAGCTATTTCCCTTATTAATCCAAGTGCTATTACTGTGCGACGGCCGGCCGCGGTGGTCTCGCGGTTCTAGGCGCGCAGTCCGGAACCGCGCGACTGCTACGGTCGCAGGTTCGAATCCTGCCTCGGTCATGGATGTGTGTGATGTCCTTAGGTTAGTTAGGTTTAAGTAGTTCTAAGTTTTAGGGGACTGATGATCACAGCTGTTAAGTCCCATAGTGCTCAGAGCCATTTTTGAACTGTGCGACGGCAATATTTTATGTTTTATTCTTTTAATGATAGTTTAGGATTTATTTAAGTATAATTTCAGTCTTTTCAGAGCTATATATTCACTACTCTGTAATAGTCTATAAGCATGATTATTACTGTAAATTAAATTAGCTTTTAACGAAAATACCATGCGTGTTTATGTTTTGTTTCTTTTTTTCAAAGCCAAAAATGTGCCAGGCTTGTTGAGTTTCCCGGAGTGTCGAGTTATCGAGAGTCCAGTTTTCGGGGTTCTAATGTTGATCATATGACTCTAAAATGCTTAAAAAACCTTAAAACTCACTATTTTTCATCTAAAATTTAGAAAATTTCCCGGGCCAAGACCCCCTGTATGGGCCCCCAGAATATTTTTTGTAAGTCGACGCCCCTGGATAGGGATGAGAAAAACCGACTGGTTAAATTCGATACCGGTATTTTAGTTCTAAATAACTGGTGTTTTTCTGCATTTACTTAGTATCGGTCGTAACAGGTGTTTTTCATTTTTAACTAATAACCTGACAAAATAACCGGAATATAAATTTGCATTGCAGAAGTGCTAAAATTTTTAGACTCTAATTAAATATTTTTGAAACGAGTAATGTTTATTGTTAAAGTTTCTATTGTTTTTTTAAAAAAATGAGTTGTTATAGAAAACTGGAAAACGCTGTTTTTTATAATAATTAACATATGAAGCGGTGCGACACTGCTGAGACAATAATGTAGCTGTTGCCGTGTGGCGAAACAAGCGTTGTATCATTGTGAGAGATACAGAGGCGAGTGAGTGTGCCGGGACTTACCCCAGTTAACTACTAGCACCACGTCATCATGAAGCGCCTGCTAGTGGTATAAAAGGTGTTGCGCCATACTGAAATAGCTTTTCCAAACTTTTTGAGTGTATGCTTCAGTATATTAACGTTAACATTATGAAGTCTCAGAATAATTTAATTAATATGTTCTGCCAAATAATTTAAGAAAAAATAAATGACGCTAAATAATGCATATAGAAAGCAAAAAATTGTTCAGAATGTGTGAATGTATGTCACGATCAAAAGGTCAACTTCGTCGGTGAAATATTTTGGTCAAAATCAGCATATCTACGAAAAACTGAAGGATCTAAATATTAGACTCAGAAAGATGCAAGTTCATATATAGCCTTAGTTTGATATAAAAAGATTAACTATGTGACTCCATTGAGCTGCCCCTATTAGTTTTCAAGATATGTACTAAAAACAAAATTTGGAACTGAAACGCCCTAATTAATAATAGATTAAGTATCATTTGTCTTTATGATAGAAAGTTCTACTAATATCACTCGATTACATTTATTAAATAATACACCTGCACAGAATTTCAAGATTTTAGTGTACATAACAATCAGTAAAAGGACTCTTAAAGAGGTAGTTCAGAGGTTATGTTCTGATGTCGGTTCTGTTCTAAAAATCCTAGCCGGCAAAGTTTAAATGCAGTCGAGGTAAAACTTTTTCCGTATCTAAAACACACTTCACTTTAATTATATTAGCTCAATTTCAATTGACTCTGAGCACTATGGGACTTAACTTCTGAGGTCATCAGTCCCCTAGAACTTAGAACTACTTAAACCTAACTAACCTAAGCACATCACACACATCTATGCCCGTGGCAGGATTCGAACCTGCAACTGTAGCGGTCGCGCGGTTCCAGACTGTAGCGCCTACAACCGCTCGGCCACCCTGGCCGGCCCGAAGGTCTCTTATTGGACCTGTAACAAAATAATTTTGTATAAGTCATTTTAAATATGTTTTCTATTGGTATACATATTAAATTGAAAAATATTATTTTCTAACAAAAAGATGGCGTGTTAAACAAATGTCATTTTCTTCGCCCAAAACATCGAGACAAAGACGTCACCGAAAAATAGTAATCACTGACGACTACGTACGTTGTTAGAGAATTCAATTCAAAATTCTGGCAGTAAATCCCGATGAAAATTATATTTACTGTTCTCTTGCCAATCTGAAAAAATACGGTTACAAGAAAAACGCTTTTAAAATTTTGGGTTATATTTTTTATAGAATAAAGAGAATATGGAGCTCTTAGTGTTTTTGACATTTTATAAGTACCCTGGGCAAACAGAAGAACGAAGAATTTGACAGATGAGGAGCCACGTTTACCAATTATAAATTTACTACTTCAGTGGTAGGTCACTGATTAAACCTACAATTTTTTGATTGCTGAAAAACTGCGCCAGGCTCTTTTACATCGTGAAAGTGCTGCCTCGTGTGCACTTCTTGAGGGAATAAATTATTGTATAGCTTTTGCGCGGATTTTCATGCCACGTTTAATGACTGTTTCGCACTGCAGTCAGGTTTTAAAAGTAATGATGTGGATCAATGTCAGGCTCTGTGTCACAGAAAGGCGAGAAGTAAAGCTGCAGGCAATGTAGATTATACGAATGATGAAAGCACGGAATGGCGGGTCTGGCACAGACATCGTCCTATAGTCATTCGAGAGAAGAATCTTCAGGTAGGAAACGCGTTCACTTGGTATAAAAAATCATAAAAATAGATGATCCTAGATATTAAAGAGTGATTTTCTACAAGTAAGAGAATTAATTGCTATAGCTATTTACGCTAAAGTGGGAAAGGACACACTAATTAATAGTTTCACTCAAAGACCGCAAGTATCACATATGCTGTCCTACTCAGTAACAGCTGTGATTTTGTTGGTTACCACGGATACCATATGTTGTGATTTCATTGCACCTTAACGGGTACATGTTCAAAAAATATATATCCTATAAGACAGAGTGATGTCAGAAAATCTTAATATCCTTAAAGTTATGAGGTTCGAACTATTCCCACGGATTGTGAGTGGATATATCAAAACACATTTCTTCTTTCTTCCCATATTCGTGTCTCTAACAGTGTGTTGAAAGCGGCAATATAAATTTGCAACCACATGCCGGCAACACATCCGGCTACTGTTACCTGGTGATGTTTGCTGTTATACATTTCCGGAGCGGAAGTGTTTATACTGGTCACTTTACTGCCGCTAAACAGATGAAAGCGACCTACTGGAAGTAGCACTTGTATTCCACAAAGAAGAAAATAAAATTTCAGATGAAGATAACTGAGGCTTTATGAACGCGTTCTTTCTTAAGTAAGTGAACTGTTTCCGAAACTTTAACTCTTCAGCTGATGCTACAGAGGCATACATCGAAATATTGAAACACGATTTAGAAGTATAGTAAAAGCAGTTGGTCCAAGATTTGGTAAGATCGGTACCAATACGAAAGACTGTATACTAGTTTACAGCCAGACTGCCAATCACCCTTGGTGTTTTGGTTCCTTATGAATCAACAAAAGACTGATGTACATCTTTGAAGTGCACTTCTCACCGATGTACGTCTTGGTACAAGACTATGCAAAGCTGTGATGGAAATACTAAAGTAATTAAGTAAGTTTGAAACGTAAGTCAAATGTTTATGTTAATGTTTTTGTGGGTCAGCAGTGGAGTGAGAGAACTATGAATTTCATAAATATGATACAACTACGACCATATTTGTGGTATTTCAAATGTGACTTATACGAAAAAACAGTGATGAAAAGGAAGAGTGAACAAAGCTGCTGCTCTGACTGAAAAACACGCGGTGAAACTTAAAAAAGCTTAGGAGACTTAACATACTTAAAACACAGTTATGATTCATTGCTGCATATCTACTACGACAACAGTAACGAAAATATCCCCTTTCAGACTGCTGTCTTTGAACATATTAATTTCTGCTAAGGTGTGCTGAAATGTAATGCCTCCAAGAACCTTATGTGAAAACTCTTAAAGCTTTTTTAAATAGAACAAATCCTATTACCATTCTCCATCGTTATTTTCATGTCTACATATTTATTTTTCAACATGGTCACCCTGGCAACAAACACATTTCTGCCAATGACAAACCAGTTTGATGACACTGTCACTTTAGAATGTTTGACTTTGTTGCTAGAGAGACAACCTACCCTGGCTTACACTGTTTCATCATTGTCAAAGTGAAGTCCTCGAAGGCGTGCTTTCAGTTATGGAAACAGAAGAAAATCTAATTTAGCCATCTCGGGATTGCAAGCAGGATGGTGGATGACAGGGAACCCAAGACGTCGGATTGTTGTAGATTCCGCAGGGCCAGTGTGTGATCTTGCAGTGTCACGCCGAAGGAGGGGGTGCTCCATATGTGGACGATCTCCTCTAATTCTAAATCCGATTACAGAACGCTGTTTCTCATGCAGGGACATAGTTCCGCTACACATCGCCATGTTACACGCTACAATTCGGAGCCCTCTAGCGGCAGAGTGTTCCAAATATGCAGACATGAAGAATAAAGACGTGCAATGTTAATAAAGTGTTTTATTTAAAAATCTTTAAGAGTTTTGACCTAAAATATTCGGAGGCATTACTCTACAGCACGCCGTCGTATATTCCATGTCTCTGTCTGTAGGTGTATATCTCAAGTTTATATGTCCATTTCTGGGTTCTTGTAGACAACAAAGAATTCGAGTGCCTCTAGGTATGAACGTCAATTTTTGACTGAAGTGAAATAAAATTGGTTCATCGCTCAGTTTACGTGACCCGGTACTGTAATGCTGTCACCCTGAGAAAGACAAATCAAGGCTTGAGTGAGTGGGAAGCTTTTCCAGACAAGGACGAAGATAGGCTTGCGTATGTCCCAGCCGTATGAAAAACTGTCCAACCTTAATAGACAACACCGCCAGCACAACGAACATACCTCGGTAATTACTTGCAACAGCCTGCTTCATTCGCAATATTTCCAGACTGTGCCGCAATATCGCCTTGTATCGCCATCACATCGCAACATCTTGGCGGCAACACGATTGCGCCCACACATTGAAGTAAAATATGGCTCGTCGAAACTCACTTTAAGTGCATTTTCTTCATCTTGCGTGTTTGTATCTTTACTACGTCCTTTCCAATGTTCCATCTTTAATGTGGGTTTTGAATCTTTGTTCTATCTACTCAGACCCTTCTTCTATTTTTCCTCTTTCCACCTTCACCCACCCACCCGCCCACCCTCCCACCCACCCACCCACTCACACACACACACACACAAGAGAGAGAGAGAGAGAGAGAGAGAGAGAAAGGAAGAGGGAGGGAAGGAGATTCTTGTACTAAATCGTGAAAAGATAAAAATCTCGGAACTCGTTTCAGATGTGCTGTTACATAGTCATTCCTTCTTATTCTCAAGTTATGCAGACTGTAGTTGCATAGTCGTAAGAGAGAGCGGTGGTTCTCAACCTTTTCCTACTCAGCGCTCCCTTTCTGTTGTTGTACTGGAATGTTGCCAACGCCCCCACCACCCTTCTAACTTAACAATCATCGCCAACACAAGTGTTTCCAGTTTGAACTCATTCATAGTTGTGTTGCTTTTCCATCCTAAATTTGTTGATTGCCCACGGTGATATTTCGGTGGTACTTAAATCACGAGATCTTGTTTACATATCTGATTTAGCTTGTATCAGGTTGAGGGAAAAAAGGAAAAGAAAAAGAGCTAAGACAGGATTTGGAAGTTTATCCCAGTGGTTCCCTATAATTTCTTGAAGAGTCGGAAAGTGAAGTAGTTCACGTTGAATCAAGTGTCTAATTTTACCGTCCAGTTTGGTAACTGACATTATACTGGTATGGTATCTTAACGAACTTCATTTTGTCTTCTCGATGTTTTGTACTGAGTTAGTAGAGTCTGCGAGAGAAGCTATGTCAAGGTAATTTTAATTCCAAATTTTCCTCTTGAAAACTAGGATGTATAAGACCAGGGAGCAGCAGTCTCGTTGCTGACAGTTAGCCCTGCTGCTGAGACCACTCAAAGTATCTGTGAAGAAAATAATTCACTAGCAACAGCACGCAAGGGTTTGTTGATTAATGTTATCGGTGAGAGCTGGTGAAATACGGAATTCATTTACTATATATCGTGGAGGTGTTTTAACAGGAACTTTAGTTCTTGTAGCACAAAAAAGTTGAAAGCTTTCCCGGAGCACTGGGAGTGATGCAACGTAGTTTCCGAGGAGCCAGGCAGCAGAAAAAACCCCTGGCGGTGGATGTAGTCAGAAATCGTTTCCGTGCCACAGCACGTACTGCCGAGAGGGCCAGGGAAGTCCCAAAGCGTCAGCGGCGACGGAGACGTGCGAAACACATTTAACGTTTCTTGCTAAGTTTAACCACTGCGGAAGCACTTACAGGATAAACTCCTTGAGAAAGATGGACGTTTTACAAAACATTAAAATCACGATAACATATGAGATATACTAATAGTGCCGGAGTACAGTTCGTTAAGTTGAATACCAATAGTGCAGCAATACAATTCGTTAAGTTGAATACACCGCTAAGCTATCGTTCAGTACTGATTGAAACACAGATGTTTCGCCTAAGAATAGCATTCCACAGTGAGTTAATATTCAAATTCCCACTTCTAGTGTCGCTAAGGATTATAAACTTGATCCGTGCTTGAGTAATGATTTATGCCCTTCTGCCAAAATTAAGAGAGAATACTGTCACATTTATCCCATCCCTGTGACACTACTACTGCCGCGAATTAATACCTAGACGTCGACTTGTATCACATTTACCGGACGATAGATTTACTAATAAACACTTTTGAACAATAAAACCAAAGATCTTCTTTTATGCGGCAGTTATAAGCTGCTACGTGGGGAAGGAGTATGGTGTCAAAATGACATTGACAGATGAGAGTACAGTGTTCAAAGAGATCAATACACCCACGCAACACAATGCCTCCCTACACCGTAACACCTGGAGCCGGCCTAAGTGGCCGAGCGGATCTAGGCGCTTCAGTCTGGAACCGCGCGACCGCTACGGTCACAGGTTCGAATTCTGCCTCGGGCATGGATGTGCGTGATGTGCTTTAGGTTAGTTGGGTTTAAGTAGTTCTAAGTTCTAGGGGACTGATGACCTCAGATGTTAAGTCCCGTAGTGCTCAGAGCCATTTTTGAACACCTGGAAATCAAAACAATCATGTTCGACAATGCCGGATGTGCCATCATATGGCAAGAGGTGAGAACACGTAATGCTCCCAGGAACATTATCGAATATGATCGTTTTGGTGGTTCACATGGCTCTGAGCACTATGGGACTTAAAATCTGAGGTCATCAGACCCCTAGAACTTAGAACTACTGAAACCGAACTAACGTAAGGACATAACGCACATCCATGCCCGAGCCAGGATTCGAACCTGGGACCGTAGCGGTCGTGCGGTTCCAGACTCAACCGCCTAGAACTGCTCGGCCACTCCGGCCGGCGTTTTGGTGGTACAGGTGTTCTGTAGGGAGGCATAATGTTGCATGACCTTCAGATCTTTGAACACGGTGCAGTCACCGGTCAACGTTATTGTGCCACTGTACTCTTTTCCCTTGTTCATCTTTTCAGGGTTCCATTAGCCCCTGACTTCATTTTTTATGGATGACAATGTGCGACCTCGTCGAATCACGTGGGTGGAAGTATTATGTACGGACCAGGCAGCTCCAAAAGTAAAGATCCAGGTATAAATTAAACAACAGTTTATTTGAATTAAGAAAACTCCATTTGGAGAAAAGTCATGAACATAGTAAGATCCTTTGTTTGAATTCAAACAGTGTCTCTGCCTCCTACTGGGGAAAAACAAAGTTATTAAGTTAAAGTGTAAGGTTTTCATATGTTTTCTGCCAATGTAACTACTTCGTCTTTACTGTGCTGGGACAATACTGCATGAGTGCGCTGCGCGAGTGATGGATAAGATCCTTCACTCTGTGTTTAATGCAGCCTGTGGTGCGCTTGATCGTTAGTGAGTTATGCACGGTTGGGTATTCTTATTAGAGATGCAGTAGCGAGCAACTGAGTTTTAGAGATGGAGTTATGATATTTGGGAATTTGGGAGAAGTGACCTGGAATATTTTATTATGGAGATGAAAACTCGCTCGTAAAGATATTTGCGTGAATGTCTGGAGAACATGATTTTTGCAGGAATATTTGTAGGTAACCAATGAACGTGCAAGAATGACATGTTAGTTTTCCATAACTATTAATTTAATGAAATCTTTGTTCCTTACGTAATATTATTCATATTAGAGTTAGTCTAATCCCTTTGTTCTCATTATGTCACTAATAACGCAACTGATTTAAATGTCTGTGAGTTTTATAATGAGTGAATTTCGTTACAAAATATTTTTTCAGTAATCAGGGTTTAAGTTTTCAAGAACAGTTTTCTTTAATGTAAAACCATCCTCCATCATCCTTAGTAAAGTTTTAGATGCTTTGTCGTGTGTACATTCCACCTTACTCAGCACGCAGCTACAGATTATTTCTAACAAGCCCAGAAGAATATAGTATGAGTAGATTTCTTTTTAGCTGTTTCAGTCGCTGATTTCCATTTTCTTTCGAGAACGTCAGTACACCAGACACAAAACAGAATGCTGAGAAAGAGGTAAGCTAGTTGTCTTTCAGGTAAAATCACAGTTTGCAACCCTGTAAGCAAACAATACGTAGTCAGAATTTGCGGATATTGTGCTAAGTAAGCAGATTAAATTAGAGTGAAGAGTGAATGTAATCTTAAACAGTTATTTTCTTCCGACGTGAGCAGCATTTTGTTTTGTGGATGTTTCAAGTCAGACTTTGCACTTCATGTTATATAATTTTCATAAGGTACTTCAGAATTGAGTTTCAGTTCAATAGTTTTCACTAAGTGCACAACTAGTTTCTTTTCGGATTTAATTAGATTCATTTACATAATTTCAAATTCAGAATTTCACTAAGATTGAAGTTTTGATTCATGATACTGTTCACAAGCGCGATATAAACAAATATTAGTAGGCATGTTTCTACCTCTAAATGATGAGGTCTAGTGAAATTTCGCACAAGGACCGTAAGAGTGGCGGTAGTAGCATCGCTGTGAGGATGAAAACCAGGTTTCCTTTAAATAGACGCTGTAACGGTCGTGAACGTTAGTTACCTTTGAGATTGGACCTGATGAGATAATATTAGTCCAGAATGTCTTTAAGGACACGAAAACGCCATTATGAACATTTCACGGAGTTTGAACGAGGTCGAAAGAAGGGCGAAGAGAAGCTGAATCTTCCTTCCGCGATACTGCAGAGAGATATATCAGGAATGTAGCCACTGAACATGTCTGCTGGCGGGGGTGGTCACGAGAATGTACGGTTGCAAGAAGACCGCTCTCTGGATATGCACTTGGCACTACCAAAAGGGAAGACAACAATTTTCGGCGCATGGCTTTCGCACATCGTACTGCATTTGCAGCAGCAATTTGATCAGCAGTTGGCATCACAGTGACACAACGAACTGTTACAAATCGCTTACTTCAAGGACAGCTCTGAACCAGACGCCCTGTAGCGTGCGTTCCATTGACCCCAAACCACCGCCATTTACAACTTCAGTGGTGCCAAGGATGGCCTCATTGGAGGGTAGATTGGAGATGTGTTGTGTTTTCTGATGAAAGCAGGTATAGCCTCGGTGCAGTGACGGCGGTGTGTTGGTTACAAGGAGGCCAGCTCGAAGGCCTGCAACCAACGTGTTTGTGTTCTAGACACTCTGGATCTACATCTGGAGTTATGATCTGGTGTGATTTCGCATGATAGCGGAAGCGCTCTTGTGGCTGTCCCACGCACCCTTGGTGGCACCCTTACTGAAAATTGGTTTGTCAGTCTTGTGATTCGATCTGTTGTTCATGAACAGCATTCCAGAGGGTGTTTTCCAACACGATAACGCTCGCCACATACCACTGTTGTAACCGAACATGCTCTACAGAATATCGACATCCTGACTTGGCCTGCTTGACCATCAGATCTGTCACCACTCGAGCACATTTAGACATCATCGGACGATACCTCCTGCGTCTGCTAAAACCAGCATTAATCGTCCCTATGTTGACCGACCAAGTGCAACAGCCATGAAATTCCACCCCATAAACTGACATCCAACACCTGTACAACACGATGCATGGATGTTCGTATGTTTGCATTCAGTATTCTGGAGGTGCCACTGCTTATTAATATACCAGAATTTCACATTTGCAGTGGCTTATCTCGCGCTTACATTAACTTGAGATGCAATGATAATCACTTAAATATGTTACCTGGACAAATATATTCCCGAAATTTCATTACTCTACATAATTCATTTTTTAGTGCTGCGATTCTTTTCCGTAAGTGTACATTGATAAATATCATCGAAAGCATACAAAAGTTCTTAGCATCCTTAGTTTAAAATAATGTCGAAAATAAACTCTTTTTACTTGAATACAAAAGCGTCTATCCGCCGAGTGACGAGGAAAACGAATGTTCTGAATTAAAGTTGTTCAGAAGTTCTTGAAACCCTTCGTATAGTGACAAAGTTCGAGTAAAGTTCATGGCACACTTAATATAGAGACAAAGTATGATTATAGTTCTAGACACATTTAATATACAGAACTGCTGGAGTCCGAGTTTCCCAGGAGAATTTACTATTTTTTTGATGATTTCAAATGATTATTCAAAAAATTCATAGCTGCTGCAGGCCCTTTCGCGCTGAAAATTATAGGAATTACTATGTCTTGCGAGGCTGAATTATGGGCAATCACAGAGATACTAAAATCTGGAGGACAGTATCCCCATCGACGCGGCGTGTTCTTCAGTTGACGCTTCGGGGTCCACGACAAGGAGATTGGCTTGGACGGCGGTGACATCGTTGTGACGGCGCCGTAGTGAGCTCCTGATTGAAGAAATGTATTCGCATCCGTCGCCTGCCCCGTGAAGCCCACTCGGAGTGAACTGAGTGTCCAAGGCCCGTGCAGTGGCCTAAATACAGCCCTCGGCACCAGGATGCATCCGGTCTTGCTTCCTGTCCCGTGGAGAACGCAAGAAAGAGGTCCGCGGAGCCAGTGATCTCTGCTGGTAACAAATCTGGTTGCCTGCGTAACTTGGATGCAGCGTGGGTTGCAGGGCAAGCAGGCGTAAGCCACGCGATATTTCAGGAAGAGACCGTGAAATTACAAGATATTCGACGAATGGACTGGCTTGCCTCTTTCCCCGACTTAAACCCTATTGAGCAGATGTGGGTCGCGTTGGAGAGACGTACTGTAGCATGTGCACTTGAACCAACGACCATGCAATAGTTGTCAAACGAGCAGGTCGTCGAACGGAGATCTCCTTAGGAACGTTGTGGCCAGCATCGTAGCACGTTACAGAGCATGCACTGCCGTCCGTGGTGATCACACACCATATTAAGAAGAATGTATCGCATTTTTTAATGTCCAGGGGACCATCATGAGTTGTAGTGCATTCGGTGATGCTTGGCAGTCTCGTTGTTGTTGTTGTTGGGGTCTTCAGATCAGAGACGGGTTTGATGCAGCTCTCCATGCTAACCTATCCTGTGCAAGCCTCTTCATCTCCGAACAACTACTGCAACCTACGTCCTTCTGAATCTGCTTAGTTTATTCATCTCTTGATCTCCATCTTCGATTTTTGCCCTTAACACTTCCCTTCAATACTACATTGGTGTTCTCTTGATGCCTCAGAACGTGTCCTGCCAACCGATACCTTCTTCTAGTCAACTAGTCAAGTTATGCCATAAATTCCTTTTCTCTCAAATCCTGTTCAGTACCTCCTCATTAGTTACGTGATCCACCCATCTAATCTTCAACGTTCTTCTGTAGCACCACATTCCGAAAGCTTCTATTCTCTTCTTGTCTAAACTTTTTATCGTCTATGTTTCACTTGTATACATGAGTACACTCCATACGAATACTTTCAAAAAAGACTTCCTGATGCTTAAATCTGTACTCGATGCTAACAAATTTCTCTTCTTTAGAAACGGTTTTCTTGCCATTGCCAGTCTACATTTTATATTCTCTCTACTTCGACTATCATCAGTTATTTTGCTCCCAAAATAGCAGAACTCATCTACTACTTTAAGTGTCTCATATCCTTATCTAATTGCCTCGGCAGCATCTGATTTAATTCGACTACATTTCATTATCCTCGTTTTGATTTTGTTGATGTTTATCTTATATCCTCCTTTCAAGATACTTTCCATTTGTTTCAGCTACTCTTCCCGGTCCTTTGCTGTCTCTGACAGAATTACAATGTCGTCGGGAAACCTCAAAATTTTCATTTCTTCTCTATGAATTTTAATTTCTACCTCAAATTTCTCGTTTGTTGTCATTACTGCTTGCTCAATATACAGATTGAATAACATTGGGGATTGGCTACAACCCTGTCTCACTCCCTCCTCAACCACTGCTTCAACGCATTTGTCGTTGGCAATTACTGTACATACAACAACCAAAACTATTCGGATAAAATTAACTAATACTAAACAGCAGCTTGCGTCAAACATTTAATTATTAATATGACGTATTTACAACTGTTAACGCTTGGTTAATCACTACTGGTGGCATAAAGATGGTGTCTCGTTGTGAAAATTATCCAATCAGTGCGTCTTTTATGTTGGAACTTAGCCTGCGGCCTGTTCTTCAGTTTAAAGTAAGTTATTCATTGTATTCTTTTAAATGACAAAACAGTCGTACATCGTGGCTACCTCTGCTGCCTTACTTTCTGAAACGGACTCGTGGTAGGAAAATACATTTTGGAACCTAGGAGAGTAGTCACTGAAAACTTAACGTACTTCCTTTCCTCAGTTAAGCAACGAATAACTACTGTTTCTGCCATATATTTCGAGAATTTGGGTGAATACTGCACTATTTTTATTTCCTATTTCATATACGTTGCATCTTGGAAACTAATGTTAAAATATAATGTACAGACAACATCAAGGTTTTTAGAGAGGACCAGTAGCTCCTATTGCACAAAGATGTAGGAAAACGTTGGCCGTGCCTACGCAGATTAATCCTTCGAACATCCACCGTAAACTATTCCAGGAAACCATAAGAAAGCTTTCTCAGAAGACAAGGGTGGCGATTTAAACCGCGATCTTGCTGATAACGAGTTCGTTTTCTTAACCGGAGAACGTTAACGCGTCCTGAAACAAGAAAAGTAAACAAAAGCAAAATAACAGCACACACGAAAGTGCCTGCTCACCAACACACTTTGTTTTAAATTAGGAACTCATGAATGTGTGGCAAAAATTCGTAATTTTCTTTTCGGATGAATGTGTATAGAAGGTTCGCGCTGGATTCATCTTGTCATCTGTCAATTCGGAGCATTTTTGACAGTTTTACTAAAAATAGAATAAAACTTTGTTCCGTGATCTTCACAGGTCGAAAATCCTTGGCGTCACCGTTTCGCATATAGTGGTGATGGTTAAATGCACTAGATCACACCGAGTGATGCGATGCAGTGATTAAAAGGTGAACTCGCATTGAATAGGGCCATTCAGATACAGGATTCCATTGTTTGCCTCAATGATTTCTACCGAATGATTTGATTTTCTTCCTCGAAAAGCATACCAACGATTTGCTTCCATCTCTAAAGTCTTCGATGTCGACTATGCGCTTACTGCGACCTTTGTTCTTTCGTTGCGTCACGTCCTCTGATACCAACTATCACCAGAATAGCTCCTTCGTGAGCTCTGTCCCTAATACACTTGTTCTAAAGTCGTGAATATCAAACGGAAATCGATATAATCATGGAGATCTAAATTTGCGTTCTACAAACGGCCTGTCATTGCCATAATGCTTTACACTCTGCCATCCAACTGCACCTAATCCCTCGATAGCGCTTTCGTGCGTCCTGCATGTGCTTGGCACAGAGCGTGTGCTATATTTGCTCAGTTTCTCACATCAAGCTCGGTATTATACGAGTTCCACACACGCAATTGTGTTGCAAAAATGACGGCGCCTGCTCTGTAATATTCTCACAACTACTCCTGTCTGTCGTTATGGCATGATTTACAGGTTTCACCAGGAGGCGCTTTCAGCGCTTATACCATACGTTTACATAACGATCTCATTACTAGTAAAGGTACAATTCATTTTCCTACCAAATAGAAACAAGATGGACATGACTACCTTTCTCAGTAAGACACCAGAACTGTTGGGACATGAAAAAAGGAACAATGCGTAGTTCGTGGGATGCTCTACACTGATTATAAATTACAATCATCACGTACGGTAAGCGAGAAAAATAGATGGAATAGTTTTGAAAATAAAAACTTCTACGGAAATAGTTCAGTATATGAGTTAACAGCATCATTAGTGATTAAATAATTCAGGTTACGGAATAATACAAAGGAGACTGAAGATAGTCTGTTGTGCTACTATCGCCAACTACTGATAGAATATTAGCGCATTTAAATTCTTTTAGAGATTTACAAGCCAAAAATTCTTTCACCGTGTCTGTACTCGGTCATTTTCTTCTAAAGCTACTTTGATACAAATAATTTCTACACGTATGAAACCACAATTGCAACACGTAGTTCTTGCATCTTGAAGCAGATTAAACATAACGGTATGAACCTTTTTATCGGTACTCTACATCACGGATTTCAGCGAACGAGTTCAAATTCCCATTCAGCCTTTAGGTTTAAGTATTTTGTGGTTTTCCCGAATGTCAAATAGTTCCTGCATTCATCTATGACTTTCCTGTGACGTCTTTGATATCATTGAAGCAAACCTCCTTGCTTCTGGCCATAATTTTACCTACGGATTATCGTCATGTATTGTAACACTTTTTTCAGCTTGTATTCTGTTATTTCGGCGAGGACTGTGAATTTCATCCTCTCACTGGAAGTTACATGTTTACCGTATGCATTGTAATTTCGTGTCGTTTGGAACGTAAAAGATGGTTATGCATCCAACGAGCTATCATTCAGAATATTTATCTATGAATGGAATATGAATTTTGTCACATGCCACTGGTTATTTTGTGTTATTTTGTCCTCTGTAGCTGTACGAGGAATTACATTACGAAGTGAGACACTGCTATTAGTGGATGGTTCTGCTATTTCGGCAGAAAATTACTGATGATGTAAATATCAAATGCAGACCGGCAACAACAAGAAAATTACTTTTTGAAAAGTAATGTTTGTTACTGTCGACTACAAACTTAAGTGTTAAGAAGGCTTTTCCGATAGCAGTTATTTGAAGTATAGCCTTGCACGGAAGTGAAACGTAACCACAATTCAGATGAGAAGAGAATAAAAGGTTTTGAAATGAGGTGCAAGAGAAGAACGCTGAAGATTTAATCGGTTGCTGGAATAACTAATTTGAAGATACCGAACTGGGTGTTCAAACGGACGCACGTTGCAGTGGCTACGCAGATTTTATTATTAACTGCATATGCCCTAACGTAACACATACATACACGCCCACAACGAATTTATAGGTTAATGTTCAAATTTGACAATCAGATTGCAGCACTCTGTGTCATTTCGTGCAAAACCTTCAGACCACCTGTAAAAGCATGGAGGGGGCAGTTCTCCACACTATGTCATGTTGCCTGCTTCTCCGCATCACAGTCATAAGCAGCACTTTCATAATAACACCACTTCTTGAAGATATGGCCTCATCTGCCTTACGCAGTTGAGTCTCGGCAATTCGCGACTGGGAATATCAAAAATGGTTCAAATGGCTCTGAGCACTATGGAACTTAACATCTGTGGTCATCAGTCCCCTAGAACTTAGAACTACTTAAACCTAACTAATCAAAGGACATCACACACATCCATGCCAGAGGCAGCATTCGAACCAGCGACCGTAGCAGTCGCGCGTTTCCCGACTGAAGCTCCTAGAACCGTTCGGCCACCGGGGCCGGCTGGGAAGATCAAACTCCGCAACCTTCATAGTTAGTTTTTGAATTAGGTGGGCGTTCTGGGGTGGATGTTCATTCCGTCGTTCTTTACTCTTCAGAAAAGCTTATTTGACAGATTCGTGCAGTGCTGCTAAAACGGCAATGTTCGATAGATGGTGAGACCTTGATATTTAGGGACGTTGTTACGGAAATCTTCGACCCCGTCAAATAATGTTTATAACTTCCTAAGTGACTCTTTGTTATGGAGATCGAATGCTGTTACCTCTACTTTACTTCCGTCGTACTGGAGCCTTGATTTGCAAAAGTACTCAGTATGTTGAGGTCATATGAGAGCGTACTTTCAGAATGTTTGATATCTTTGTTCTGACAGGTCATCTGCGTACCGGATTTTCTTGGAGCTAGTAGCTAGAATGTCGTGGACATGCAAACTGAGCAGTACGGAACCCAGTACTGATCCTTGAGACCGACCATTGGTAAGCGTTTCCAGTCTGCTAGCTTCTCCATCCAGGAAAACTGAAAACCTTCGATGAAACAGAATGTTGTTGAGTAAACTTGCAGAAGAAAGGGCTGCACTGGACATACTAGCTCAAGAATGCATTAGGTTAGAGCTATATCAAGCAAGTGTACTGACTGAAGGAAACAACTACACACTTGTCCATCATATATGGGCATTTCGGTGCGCGATAATTTTCTTCGTGGTCTCGAAATACACTGCTGGATAAAATTCCACTATGGAAAAAAAGAAATCAGAATTCCACAGAACCTATACCACTGGGGAAAACGGTGAGACAAACTTTTGAAGTTTTGTGAGAATGTGTCTGCGCTACTACCAAGAGATGGATTATAAAAGTCCCGCGCGGGATTAGCCGAGCGGTCTGAGGCGCTGCAGTCATGGACTGTGCGGCTGGTGCCGACGGAAGTTCGATTCCTCCCTCGGGCATGGGTGTGTGTGTTTGTCCTTAGGATAAATTAGGTTAAGTAGTGTGTAAGCTTAGGGACTGATGACCGTAGGAGTTAAGTCCCATAAGATTTCACACACATTTGAACTTTTTTTCTGGATTATAAAAGAACAGTAGTGTTTCAGTTAAAAAGTGATCTCACGTCACAGGTATTTAAATAACGTCAAAGTGATCACACACAGTTCAGAGAAAAAATTGTAACGGTGCTACGACACAGAATTCAATTAATTTTCAACAAGAAATAATGGGACGTTTTAGTGTCGAAAAATGGTTCAAATGGCTCTGAGCACTATGCGACTTAACTAACCTAAGAACATCACACACGTCCATGCCCGAGGCAGGATTCGAACCTGCGACCGTAGCGGTCGCTCGGCTCAAGACTATAGCGCCTAGAACCGCACGGCCACACCGGCCGGCCTTTAGTGTTGAAATATAAGGCAAAGCTCGTGCTGAATTAAGCGTACAACTGAAGCCTTTGCAACGTCGTAGTTTCAACTGTGGTTGTCGGAGACCGACTCAGGATCCACTAACCTCAACGGTAACAATTAAAGTCTATCTGCCTTTTGTTTGTTAATGACACTCAAAATTGTATGCGTGAAATAAGAATCATTTAATTATTATGTGTATGTCATTGTAACCAAATATAAGCAACCCGGTAATATTGTGATATTTTTGAGACTCTTACGCTGTTTACAGCCATGTAGAGATCAAAGAGCGAACCAATCGCGGTACCCACACAGCGCATCTTCAACATTGAGGTAACTACGGACAGTGCTTTAGCTTACGAAGAATGAAGAGTGAAGGAATCAGTCATAACCATGTCGAAGCAATCACGCCAGAGTTTTCATGAATTTCTTTTATTGAAACCACTGGAAATCTAAATCAAGATTTCATTGATTTTACAAATAAAGTTAACTCTGAAAACTATGTAACTCATTCACATATACTGTCGATTATGCCTCCTTGGCATTAACCAGTTCTACGGGGCTATTGGAGAAATGAATTACAAATGGTACATGGATGGTCCAAGAACACTCAGTTTCTTGTTGTGAGGTGTGACTACCTAGTGTGATGGGAACCAGATACATGAGTCTTCATATTACTGAAAGTATAGATGTAGGTTCGCCAACAGATACCTCAAACATACCCTAAAGTAAGTCTATTGCCCTTGTAAATGTATGACTGATTCCTCTGTAGTACCTGCATATTAGATGAGGAGCTACTGGTGTCAGGTTCGTGCTACAATGTTAAAACCAAGTTATGTATGGATCAAATATTGGACCCCTGTGACAGGAAACAGACCTTCAATTTACAAACTGAAATACATAATAATTGATATCACACTGTGGAAAGGATCGTTACTACTAAGAACTTTGGTAGTTTGGTAATTCGTCATGTCAGATAGGGTCTGTTCGGCGTGTAATAACCTATCGTTAAAATTCCAACTCCATAAAGAATCATCAGAAATAAATAATGTTTAAACGATGATTAACCCTTAACTAAACACAGAAACAATAAATGTACATTAAGAAGGCTATGAACCTATTCATTACGAATATTATACTACACAGCTTATATCCAAATCCAAAGATCAGGTTTATCACAAAGTGAACTGCTACAATGATCAACTGATGTAATCCTCGATGCTGTAAATGGGGTTATGAATTACTGTTTGTCGTAAAGCGTTTAGACAAATATTTTTCAGTTTCAGCACAGATTTAGAAAGCGACAAAAGAGTATTACAGGCATGCACTCATAAATTTGGTTGATTCGGTAAATTCAGATTGGTTTCACAGTTGATTCTCCATAAAGTTTGAGTTAATTACTAGAGAAACGACTAATTTACTGTTCAATTGCTCTTATTTACGTAAAATGTTGAAAGTAATATGTTAGCAGAAGGTACGAATTACGCTGATGTTTATATTTTACTTGCGACTGCACTAGGTTGTCTGACCACTTTTCATACAAATCCATGTACACAAAGGCAATGTTGATGTTAGTACTAAAGGGAAGGGTTAGAATGTATAATTATACCTAGCCGCAAAGGAGGAAATATCTTTATTGACTGAATGCTACCTGGGGCGTAATGCCCACCGCATCCGTGACATCCAGTCAGTCATACTTGCGTCCCGGGTCGTGCCAATGGCAAGCACGTGAGAGAGCTCAACTATCGTTCTCTGGATACGGGTTTGGTGAAGCCAGATTTCCTGAGCTAGGGACTGGTGAGCGCCACTAGTCCCCTGAACCGAAAGCTTTGGGCATGCTGCAGCGAACACCGTCACCGTTCAGCGAGCTTGTGGGTTGTTGTATGTCACAGGAAGTGGGCGTTGTGACATCTGTTGAGGGGAACACTTGTCAGCGGGCAACTTCTGGGGAAACTGTCACTCCTCAGTTGTATAAGGATTACCAAGGCAAGCGGGGCTCTTTTGGGTGAACCTTTAGTTCCCTAGATACTCCTAGGACCAAGAACAAATCATTGAACTCTTCCACACAAATTTCCAGCTGGATGACACTGTACTGCTGAAGGGTGTCAACATTCAACCAAGCAAGAGGACTCGTGTATCCATTTCTCCTGAAATAAAGTATTGCTGACTACTCTTTAACTACAAGTAACAAAACACATGCTTTTATTCAGAATGTATATTTAATCGCTAAGAGAAAGGTAGAGAGCATTGCGGAAATTTCGTCTTTCTACCTCGACAAGGGTACTGTCGAAAGCCTTAAATCTGCGAAGCGGTTGAGATGTGGGACAAAATGGGTTGAAACACCCGAGTCCCAACGAGCAACAAAACTGAATCTGTCAAGACATTGAATGGCAGCAAAGATATCCTGTCATGCTGAGATATAATAGACATTCCAACTAAAAGAAAGTGGGTCGAAGAAGTTATGTAAAATACGATGAAAGGTGCAGATAACGAACAAGTTAAAACGGATGTCGTTATTCTCACTTTTAATAGCACTTCTCTCCCAGAGCACATATGAGTAGCATTAATCAATTTTTGAAACTGAAACCTCATATAGCCAATCCCGTTGCACATTAGGCATACCACTCCCATGTGTAAGCGAGGAAACACTTGTGACAAATGTGGTAAAACTGACTGCGATGAAATCGTGTATTCGTCTTCATCGAGGTGTGTTAATTACTCTGGGCAGCACCCTGCCTTGAACAAAGACTGCACTGTGTCCTCGGAGAAAAGAAAATACAACAGCTCTAAACGACAAAGCATATTACGTACATCGAAGCCAAAGATATTGATAAATTTGTACAACCTTCCCCCTCTTCTCCCTACTACTTCGTTTTCTGTTGGAGTGCCAATCCCAAAAGTTGACGCCTCTACACAAAATCTAGGTAGAATTGCCAACATGAGTAATTGCATTTGTAAGAGCAATCACAAAACCGCACGTACTTCAGAACCTACAGCACCATCCAGACGATCCAAACTGTCCAAAGTTACTAACCTTATTATAGAGATTCCAGTACCAGTTGCTAGTTATATTATTATAGGGATTTCAGCACCGCAACAAGGGACTCCAGCGCAAGTAAACAAACAAGCAGTGCCACTGCCATTGTTCCGAAGTCTCCACCGCTAAGTCGTAAACCGTCAGAACTAATCCTGTCTGATGGTTGTAATGAATCGGTTTCGGAAAATATCCATATTAAGTATGCTTGAGGCAACCAAACCGCCCCTCAACTAAATCCCTACCATCAAGGTATTGCCACCCCCGGAGGAAAAAACGGGGGTAAGGAAAACCTCTTCGATAAAATGACTTCCGTAGCACTGTAGAGGAACAATACAAGTAAATCTATTGTGTTTGTGTTTACAAGAGGCACATTTTAAGGCTTCCGACTCCTTTTCGATAAGTGGGTGTAGCTTACACAGAAAGGATGACCTCAGTGGGAATAGAGATGCAAGTAGAGTGGCCTTATTTTTGGGTGATACATACCATTCTTCTTCTCTTCCCATTAATACCAAAATAGAAGCAGTTGCTACCAGAGTATACAAGCAAAATAAATTCTTTATAGAATGGTCATAAACAGTGTAGAAAGGTTGTCAGGATGCTGCAGAATGTTCAGTAGGTTGCAGCGTTACCCAGCTAATTAGCATTGAAGTTAACCAATAGGACGGTTGCGCGCGCAAATTCAAGCGGCCCGCCATAGGTGGTGTCCCCAAACGTGTTCTTCGTTTAATTTCCTACAACTGAACAAGAGAGTAATACAAAGATTGTACATTGGATGGTAGTAAGGATCGAACCCGAGCCAAAGACTGAACAGTCTCGTATACTATCATATACGCTATTATATCAACTGACACTAAGCCGGCCAAAGTGGCCGAGCGGTTCTAGGCGCTACAGTCTGGAACCGCGCGACCGCTACGGTCGCAGGATTGAATCCTGCCTTGGGCATGGATGTGTGTGGTGTCCTTAGGTTAGTTAGGTTTAAGTAGTTCTAAGTTCTAGGGGAGAGATGACCTCAGAAGTTAAGTCCCATAGTGCTCAGAGCTAATTGACACTAATTGTATCTGGTGGGCCGCTTGAAGTGCGTGCACAACGGCCTGACTGGCTAATTTCAATGCTAATAAACCCGGAAACGGTGCAACTTACTGAATATTTTTACTTAACAACTATTTCTCAGCACAGTTTACCGTCCAACGCCATCTCAAGTTTTTCAGACTGTTTCTGACCACCCTGTATGTTCCCTTTACCTGCCTCTTATGAACCATTTGACTGGAAGGTCTCAACAACCACATCACACAGTTCTCCTCCCCATTTCTCTTACGTGCAGAATACACAACGCAAAGTGGCATAGGCCTCCGATTCCACCTGTCTCAGTGCGAGAGCTGTTGAGAAACTCTTATTGATTGATAAACTTTGTCTTCTGGATATCGGGCAAGCATATATTTTAGGACTGCTTCTGTGTCGTTCTCTGCCACAGAACTTTCGATATGCTGTCCTGCGCTGGCATATACTGCGCACCGAGAAGGGGTCGACGACCTGCATTTTCGTGACGGCTTCCCGATCTGTATCCACTCGACAAACGGAGCAGTGCACGAAATCAGTACTAACAGTAAGGATAAGAGGAGGTCGTGTAGAGGTGTACACAACTCACGGATTTTGAACTCCATGACAGCTTCCAGGACTGCGTGGATCATATTACACAGATAATCCACTACGACGCTGAAAAATTCATTCTACAAGCTTCAGTCCAGCTTCGAAGACAGCCTGATGCGTGGTTGAGTAATTAGAGCCACTCTGAAATCAAGGACAGGCGAGAAGCTCTGTATTGATTCAAGTATCGACCAGCAGCAGAGAATCCTGCAGTCTTTCGGATAGTGAGGGCTGCCAATATACACACATCAAAAAAAGTTTCCGAGACTTCCGGAACCTGTACAGAAAATTGGTATAGAGATTAACATAAACATCATTTCTGCCCTTTTTATTGCTCATGAAAACCACACATTGCATGTTGTACCACCAGACAGCGAGACCTCCAGAGGTGGTGGTCCAGACTGCTGTACACACTGGTACCTCTAATATCCAGTAGCACGCCCTCTTGCACTGATGCATGCCTGTATTCGTCGTGGCATACTATCCAAAGTTCATCAAGGCACTGTTGGTCCAGATTGTGCCACTCCTCAACGGCACTTCGTCGTAGATCCCTCAGAGTGGTTGGTGGGTCATGTCGTCCATAAACAGCCACTTTCAGTCTATCCCAGGCGTATTCGATAGGTTTCATGTCTGGAGAACATGCTGGCCAGTGTAGTCGAGTGATATCGTTTCCTGAAGGAAGTTATTCACAAGATGTGCACAATGGGGACCCGATTTGTGGTCCATGAAGACGAATGCCTCGCCACTATCCTGCCGACATGGTTGCACTATCGGTCGGAGGATATCATTCACGTGTCGTACAGCCGTTACGGCGCCTTCCATGACCACCAGAGGCGTACGTCGGCCCCAAATAATGCCAGCTGAAAACATCAGGGAACCTCCACCTTGCTGCACTTGCTAGACACTGCGTCTAAGGCTTTCAGCCTGACCGGTTGCCTCCAAACACATTTCCGACGATTGTCTGGTTGTAGACATATGCGACACTCATCGGTGAAGGGAACGTGATGCCAATCCAGGGCCGCTTCAGTTCGGAACCATGCTGCTGCTACGGTCGCAGGTTCGAATCCAGCCTCGGGCTTGAATGTGTGTGCTGTCCTTAGGTTAGCTAGGGTTAAGTAGTTCTAAGTCTAGGGGACTGATGACCTCAGATGTTAAGTCCCATAGTGCATAGAGCCATTTGAACCTATCGTGAGCGGTCCACTCGGCATGTTGTTGAGCACATCCGTACGGCGCTGTATGGTGTCGTGGTTGCAAAGATGGACCTCGCCATGGACGTTGGGAGTGAAGTTGCGCATCATGCAGCCTAGCGCACAGTTTGAGTCATAACACAACGTCCTGTAGCTGCACGAAAAGCATTATTCAACATGGTGGCGTTGCTGTCAGGGTTCCACCGAGTCATAATCCGTAGGTAGCGGTCATCCACTACAGTAGTAGCCCTTGGGTGGACTAAGAGAACATGTCATCGTCAGTTACGGTCTCTCTGTATCCAGTAAATTTCCGAACAACTTCGCTTTGGTGCACTCCGAGATGCCTGGACGCTTCCCTTGTTGAGAGCTCAAATGGTTCAAATGGCTCTGAGCACTATGGGACTTAACATCTATGGTCATCAGTCCCCTAGAACTTAGAACTACTTAAACCTAACTAACCTAAGGAAAGCACACAACACCCAGTCATCACGAGGCAGAGAAAATCCCTGACCCCGCCGGGAATCGAACCCGGGAACCCGGGCATGGGAAGCGAGAACGCTACCGCACGACCACGAGCTGCAGACTGTTGAGAGCTCTTTCTGGCACAAAGTAAGAATGCGGACACGATGGAACCGCGGTATTGACCGTCTAGGCATGGTTGAACTACAGACAAGATGAGCCGTGATTCTCCTTCCTTGTGGAATGACTAGAACTGGTCGGGTGTCGGACCCCCTAATAGGTGCTGTTCATGCATGGTCGTTTACATCTTTGGCCGGGTTTAGTGACGCCTCTTAACAGTCAAAGTTACTGTGTCTATTATACAATATCCACAGTCAACGTCTATCTTTAGTAGTTCTGGGAACCGGGGTGAGGCCGGCCGGTGTGGCTGAGCGGTTCTAGGCGCTTCAGTCTGGAACCGCGCGACCGCTACGGTCGTAGGTTCGAATCCTGCTTCGGGCATGGATGTGTGTGATGTCCTTAGGTTTGTTGGGTTTAAGTAGTTCTAAGTTCTAGGGGACTGATGACCTCAAATGTTGAGTCCCACAGTGCTCAGAGCCATTTGAACCATTTGGTCCGGGGTGATGCCGACCTTTTTTTAATGTGTGTACGAAGGAGAGTAAATGAAAATCATGGAAACAGCTCCTGCACACTATAAACAGTTTAACCAAAAGTAAAATTGGATATAAGATCATTAGGAGCGGGAGAGGAGAGGTGGCAGGAGCCCCTTAATTACCGTAATGAGATGTGGGAGCCTCCAGATGAGCCGATGAATCATATCCCAGACAACGACAGAACATTTAACCAAAGAAACCGACATCGTATCGAGATCCAGATTCCCAGTGCCACAGAACTGCAGCTGAGAAGGGCAGTTGTTACTTCAGTTCCACCAATGATGAAGTGTAGCCTATAATTGTTGCTGCATCGTATGAGAGCTGGATTAGACGTTTTCTGCGGCTCGTGACACGTAACTTGATCACGATATATTCCCTTACGAGTTACATCACCTCACAAGTAACAAAAAGGATATCCTTCTCGCCATTTTTAATCTGATATGAACATCTGGACAATTTTGCAACTTATTAAAATGTTTAAAAAAATTCACAAAAATTTTTAACTTCAAGACCGCATCTTCTTAAGATAATTATCTTAATTATTAAATGCGGTCTATACTTTAAAAGATTTTTCTAAAAGTCTTCAATTTTAATAATTTACATAAAGACCGCCTTCACCATTCCTGATAATGGCAGAAATTACTAATTTTTGCAACTCGTGGAGGGAAGCCGTTGTAATCACTCTCTTAAAATCTGGCAAAGATTGTACCTACGCTAGTAGCTGTTGTAGCGTTGTCCTCACTACATGCGAGGTAAATACGTGGAAGTGAGTGGTCAACCGCCACCTTGTCTGGATTTTATAATCCAGGCAGTTCCTTAGTCCCTTTGGGTGTTGACTGAGGAAATATCTATCAAACATTGATAATCTTACCCTTCTGGAGATGGATATACAACAAGCTTTACTACGACAGACGTCATTTTTTTTCTTTTTCTACGACAATGGGAGAGCCTACGATACTATTTGGAGACATAAAAACGTAGGACTCTTCTATGCGTGGAGAATCCTGGGGCGTTTACGGAATTTCCTACGATCTATCCTTTTATTTTAAATACGGAGTCGGCAATACCTTGTCCGACTGTTTTGAACAAGACCGTGTGTTACGAATGAAAATTTTTCTAACTGCTGTAAATACCATTTCTTCCACGTTAAGGATTCCCATCGAGTGGTGTGTTCCCTGTTTTCATTTCGTCTTCCAGCTTTGCAGTGGCCGAGCGGTTCCAGGCGCTACAGTCCGGAACCGCGCGACTGCTACGGTCGCAGGTTCAAATCCTGCCTGCGACATGGATGTGTGTGATGTCCTTAGGTTAGTTAGGTTTAAGTAGTTCTAAGTTATAGGGGACTGATTACCTCAGATGTTGAGTCCCATAGTGCTCAGAGTCATTTGAACCATTTGAACCAACTTTGCAGGTGGCATGGTCCAGCTATAGCTGAGAGTTAGAAGACTGGAAGAGTGGGTACATAAAATCAACTTTACAATTTCGACTGAGAAATCTGCATGTGTCCTTTTTAACTGTTCGCGCTGTGTTTCTAATCTGTCTTAATTGAGAATTTGGGGCTTCATCTTAAATTTTAAAGAATATGTGGAGTTCTGGACCTCACCTTTGGTGAAAAACTTACTTGAACACCATTCCTCCAACATTTGAATGTACGGTGTCTCATAGCACATAATATTTCATAATGAGTTAACCATAGAGCTTGGGGTACAGACACAACTTGTCTGTTCTTGCTTTATGGGACTTCTATTCACAATCCCCGCTTGACAGCGAATGTATGGTGCATGGTTCAGCCAGAAAATCATATTTTAAAATACTGAATGCTGTCTACCGAGAAGGAATTTGGCTGGCCACCGGTAACTTTAGGACCGGCTCCATTCCTAGCCTCTGCTTCGATGAGCCACCACTTCATCTCTGGCAGCAATGCCTCATAGTGCGCCAGGTGCGCCAGATATATTCCTCTGGTGTGTCACCTTCGTACCACTCCATTGCTCATCCGCCTTGCGAACGACTCTGTGTCGAGAGACGAGACCCTTAGGTATGCTTTCAAAGGGTATCATTTTAGAATTAGGTGACGCAGATATTGGTGTTTTACGCTAAGTTTGGAGCAGAAAAGCTCTTGGCGTCTTCAGAGACACATAATTATTTTAGAATTGACCACATTCAAGAAAAAATATCCAAACGTAATTTTTAAAATATTTTTTTCTAATGTTTTAGATATGCACCGCAATTTTCTGAAGTATGTATAGATGGCTCTATATAAGGTAAGGTACTATTGTTCTGTGTAGTCTCCCTCAACCATTTTTTCAGGTATCGACTCCACGATCAATTTAGAGTTTTCAGTGACGAACTGTAGCCATCCCGAAGGCACTAGAGCAGATGAGTTATTATCAAAGCAAAAAATTCCTCATCAGCTCCGATTCCCTTAGTGCTCTACAAGCATAGCAGGAAATTTGCCCAGCGGAAATAATGATCCAATTAAAACAAGGACAATTGCTCCTTCTTCAAAGCTAGGGGACGGGGTAATCATTGTCTTATGTTCCACTGCAAGTAGGAATTCGGATAAATGAGCTAACAGACGTACCAGCCAAAGAGATCTTCAGGGAGCTCGTTGTTACTCTATGTAAAGTTTCTCTGCAGGTTGTCACTGTTGAGTCAAAAAGCCGTGCAACGGTGAGAGGAGGAGCGGAAAGGCATGTGGGGCAATAAGCATGGCTGTCTACTACTCCGATAAGATCCCGCATTCTGTAATCCCTTGTGGCGTACGACTCACTATAAACCAAGTTTTATTCGAGTACATTTTATATTCGGACGAGAGGGCAGCGTTAAGGTAAGTGTTGACCTGCCGTCTCTTTTAGCTAATGATGCCACAAGTGTTACAAAAGTTGTGAAAGTTTTATGTTGTCTAGAGTCCAACGTCAAGGCCACAGGTTGGAGGTTTTAGTGTGTCACGAAATGGATGTCACATCATTTTTAGTGTAGTGCTCATACAGCCACATATTTGGCTTCTATCTCTTAGTCACTGTTTTATTATGCCTTTGTCTATTTTCGTCTAATCTTTTAAGCGTTGGCTTACGAAGAAGTTTTACTGTGTGTGTATGTGTGTGTGTGTGTGTGTGTGTGTGTGTGCCCTCATATATATATATATATATATATATATATATATATATATATATATATCCGCCCGGTGGACAAATGACTCCGCGGCTTCTATATATATATAGAAGCCGCGGAGTCATCTGCCCGCCGGGCGGATGACCCGGTACCGGGGGCGGTCGGATTGGTGTGTGTGGTTTAATGCTGGCGCGCGTAGCCAGTTGTGCGGCTGCGCGTGCGAAGTTGCCAACCTCGGTTGGCGAAGAGTGCGTCACGTCCTGCGTGGTCGCCGGGGGATGTAGGAAGGTGTAATGATTGTACGATGAAACTCTGTTGGAACCAGACCTTACACTGAAAGAAAAGATAAACTAATTAGTTTACCTTTACTTTCAGTGTAAGTTCCTTAAATTTAAGTCATTTTAATCGCACTCGTTTCATCATATTTTATTATGAGCGCTAGAGACCTCGACTTCTTGTGTCCAAATAATCGTATCATCATCTGGATGCAATGTAACTATCAGAGTGCAGCATTGTGAGTTTGATAAATATTTCTGGCTGTTCTTGCCCGGTGACATTTGTTTCCGAAGTCAAACTTTCTCCTTCTTTCTCTGTCGTCAGTGTCTCACTAATAGATCGTGCGGTGCTTTCCCAAGCAGTTGAAAGGCTGAGATTACAAATTCGTTCTCATACCATTGTGAGTTACTAGCAAAATATTCGAGTCTTAAAACTATGAGACAATTCGAAAACGTGTACCTGCACTCTTCATGAAAAACTGTAGTAGTCGTTCATTTTGCTATTTCCCGCCACAAACAGGCTAGAATCGTAGTGCCCGTAGCTGTTTGCGGTGTCTGGTTTTTGCATCAGATATCTCTTCAGAGACTACGAGAACCACACTAAGCTCGTCTAAGGTGTTCTACACCCAAAGTTAAGTAGATTTGAGGTTACTTATCGTGGCTAAATAGTATGGAGATAGTTATATACGATTCATTCTACCAGACTGAGCTCTTTTGTGATTCCCGCATTCGTGATTTTCTCCTTTATCAAGGAAAGAAATAATGTTATGGTGACCCCCTACACTCAGATTTTTAGGCAGTTAATTCTGTCGTGTCAAGCGGGTATTGACTGAAAAATCAGATTTCAGTCAAAAAGCTCGACTTTTGATTGGAAGTATATATGCTTTCTCCGTCCGTGCAGCATTACCGAGTACGTAAATAATATTTGTAGTTGCTCAGTCGTGTAGTAGGTATTCTGGATACCATTATGGGTACAAACGATTTCTCTTGCCCCAGAATGCAATAGTATGTCAATGATAAAGTCTTGTTACATGCGCAATTATCGTTTCACCAAAAATATATTATTTTGCTTTCTGAGTGTAAGATATTTCATGTTAATTAATTTGCAATTTCTAAGTTATGAATATACTGGGTGGAACAGTTACAAGTGCCATATTTCTATTGATGACTGACTATTATGGGTAATATGTTTAAAGGTTTGTTAGCACTTAAGAGTTGATGTGACAAGAGCAAGCTGTTAATGCCTCTTTCCCCCTGGGCGGCCGATCAAGTGTTGAAGTGGGGATACGTGGACGCCGAACGGTTAGTCTGTATTGGCATGTGTAATTCACGTAATGGTGCAGTTACGATCTCGTAGAAAATATCATGTCGTCAAGTTTATGATGTGTTTCCTGGAAGAATGTTCGATGCAGAGAAAAATAAGTAACACACTGGTTTGTGTACATCTTAAAGTACCACATATAAAAATATCTGCATTTATACCCGTTACACTATGCAGAATAGTGTTCGCCATGTGCCAACGGTAAACTTATTTTTATCTTGGCAATGTCTATGGCTTCATACTTTTGTTTTGTTCTATAACGTAGCATTGTAAGAGCCTGGGCTGAAACCCTTGTATTTGCATGATGACGAAGTGTGACGCTGTGGCCGGCCGCTGTGGCCGAGAGGTTCTATGCGCTTCAGTCCGGAACCGCGCTGCTGCTACGGTCGCAGGTACGAATCCTGCCTCGGGCATGGATGTGTGTGATGTCCTTAGGTTAGCTAGGTTTAAGTAGTTCTACGTGTAGGGGACTGATGACCTCAGATGTTAAGTCCCATAGTGCTTATAGCCATTTTAACCATTTTTTGACGCTTGTGCTAATGAAATGGCATTAGAAAGACATACATTTATTTGAGTCAAGTGTTGCAATTGAATCATGTTCTCCGCAGCAGCACTGTGGAAGGCTGCACACACAACAAACAGATAGGAACACAGTGATGTGCCTGCTCAGCTGATTCTCTAGGCTGTTGTCTCCAATACAGGCAGCAGGTAACAGGTGCAGCTCGCACGGTGACATCAGCCACGAGACTGTAGACTGCTTACTACTAGGACACTCTAGTGGACATGAAAGAGGTGTATCCAAGTATAGTCCAGTAGTTACACACGTAATGTTGATGATAGTGCAGGGTTACGGCGTGCCTCCCACACCAGACGTAGACAGTGCGCACTCGTGTCTCCTTGCAGATGGAAGTCCGGGCCAGCAGCCTATAGCACACCACGTGGATACAGATAGAGGTTGATGGTGTGCGAAACACCATCAGTCGGCTCTCAGCAAGCCGGAGGTAAACGTCCCGAAGACTTCACATCAGTGGATGGGATGTTGGAAGCTTACCGTGATAGATTTGGTAGACCAGCCAGGCAGCACTGTCAAAGGTAGCGGTCGTCTGGTGAATGCTAGGCAACACATTGCCGAGTTGGCGGCATAGTTGGCTCACGGTAACTGAACAGAAAATGAACTAGGAAGACTGAGTATTTATTACTGTCTGTCTGTGGTAATCACGTTACGTCTTGCCGAGGATGATCGCATTAGTCTTCGTTTTCTGGGTTCCTCAGCATTCTTCGCCACACCTCGGTATCACAACGGTGGCTTTAAGGCTTCAGCTTGGTGTTTTTCTGCCATGTCAGCGTGCTGGTGGGTATTCATGTGGAACATCTAGTTGTTCTTGCAGAATAGTGCTGTGCGATAGTATTGATGTGATGAACACCCCTCAGTGTGGTCATGTTGCTGATGCTAATGTTTGGTTTGTGGGACGCTCAACTGCGCTGTCATCAGCGCCCGTACAAAGTCCCAATTTTTACACAGTCCATTCTTTTTCAAATCCAATCTACTCACTGTCACAAATGATGATGATGAAATGATGAGGACCACACAAATACCCAGTCCCCGGGCCGAGAAAATCCCCAACCCGGCCGGGAATCGAACCCGGGACCCCGTGATGCAGAGGCAGCAACACTAGCCGCTACACCACGAGATGCGGACGTCATGTTGCTGAATTAATGATCCTAACTTATCGCTCGAGTGGGGCGAAGGAGTAGCTTCCAGGATATGTCACATTATTTGCAGCATCGGCTCTCTGTCATTCTGATTCCTTCACGGTACACTGG
The DNA here is from genome assembly GCF_021461385.2 of Schistocerca piceifrons. Lineage (NCBI taxonomy): Eukaryota > Metazoa > Arthropoda > Insecta > Orthoptera > Acrididae > Schistocerca > Schistocerca piceifrons. The sequence goes on along the minus strand of NC_060149.1, from coordinate 414,603,465 downwards.
CCTGGCTTAACTTGGCTTGGCATTGGCTGGATAAAGCTTTTGGAAAAGCTTGCACTTGCCCCTGATATCTTCCTGTGACTCAACATACACAATGTTTATACCAATATATACAATTTTATAGCAATACTTAATCTTCCTATATTCTGTAAGTTACTCAAACACTTGAAGAAGTTTCCAAGTAAGTTCTGACAGGCCAGACACCTCGTTGGTTAATAGCCATCTACAAAATATGGTACTATGACGTTTGTCATACTGAGTGCCATAACAGGCGCTCTCACAGTAGTTCCAGATATTACTTTTTTCACAACTAAACTAACGCATGTATGTGGAAGATCCACATTAAACACATGAAAGTTACTGACGCACAAAATACTGAACTTACAGGATAACAATTATTGAATTAGATGAAAAGAAACGTAAATTAGTTACAAACTACCAAGTGCACACACTTAATTCAACATGTAAACGTCAATATAGATATTCAGATTTAGGTTATGACATGTTCGATATACCTGCGATCACTGGCGATGAACAGCGAAATTCTGCATGACCCGCTGAAATGTCGGAACATCGATGCTGTCGATGTCTTCCTGAATTGTTGTTTCCAGCTCAGAAATTGTTTCGGGGTTGTTGCTGTACACCTTGTGTTTAATATAGCCCCACAAATAGGAGTCGCATGTGTTCAGACCCGGAGAATATGGCGGCCAATCGAGGCCTATGCTAGTGACCTCTGGGTACCCCAGAGCCAGAATGCGGTTCTCAAAGTGCTCCTCCAGCACATCAAACATTCTCTTTGTTTCGATGGGGTTGAGCTCCGTCTTGCATGAACCACATCTTGTCGAAATCAGGGTCACTTTGGATAATGCGGATGAAATCATCTTCCAAAACCTTCACGTACCGTTCGGTAGTCATCGTGCCATTAAGGAATATCGCATCGATTATTCCCTAACTGATGTTTACATACCACACAGTCACCCGCTGATGCTGAAGAAACTTCTCGATCGCGAAATGCGGATTCGCCAATTTTGATTAATGACGAACTCATCCAAATGAAAGTAGGCTTCGTCGATAAACCAAACCACGTTCACGTCAATAATTCCCATTATGCTCCGCGGCCGACGGTACGGTTTGAAAGTCCTTACGCAAACCGTCCAGAAGTTATGACGACTTTATTTTAAATATTTCAATAATTGTCACCCCCTACTTATATTTCTTTAAGAATACTCTATATTCATTTGTTTCTCTCAAACGTGTATTGTTAGCTCTCATTTAGAGGAGGTGAATATGTGGGCAGGAGGTTGGGGCTACCTGGGATAACGTTTCAGTATTCCTCCATGCTCATGAATGACCGAACTTTGTCCACTTTAAGTTTGAACCACCGGTCTACAAACCTTAGCTAGAAACACGCATGCCAGGAAGTCGTCTTATTGTGCATTCACATTACTGTTTCTAAACCTGGGACGTAAGCCGGGAAGTTCGTGTAATGTAGTGTTTACGGGGGCATTGTTATTTACCATTAGCGATAAAATTACCATTATCGATGAATTTTTACCTTTATTGGTAAAAATTTCACTTTAGAACACATATATCTCGATATCATCTTGTTGCACATTGAATCTACTTTTGTAAGCTGAAAGTGAGCTGGTAAGTTAACTGCAAAGGCTTTTGTAATTCACCACAGTCAGTGAAACAAATGAAGCGAAATTTTCGATCCATTTTCACTAGTATGCAGACACACGACTTCTTCATCATCAAACGATCTGCACGTTAAACCGAAAAAGTCTGTTAAAACCATACCTAAGTGCATTTTACTTATTTTTTGATAAAACAAACAATCTGTAGACCAAAATTTAAACAGATTCATGTGATATATAAATACCCCCAAGTGTTTAAATATTGGAAAGTTTAGAAAGTCTGGGAATGTTAAAAAGAAGGGATTCGTTAGAAGTGAAGCTGCTGTTAGTTACAAGTTTTTTTGGATAATACTGCCGTCTATAATAAAAGTTTCGTTTGGACCAGACACGTTTCGCTTTATTTTAAAGTGCCTTCAGTGGTCGGTCCTATTCTTTCATATTTAACGTTCTTCTACACATGTGTGCTAGAATTTTGCACCCAGCTGTTTCACAGACACGAAATGTATTTACGCTTTTGTGTTGTGTATGCGCCATGTGCAATAGCGAGATGACAATTGACCTATACAGCACAAAAACGTAAATATATTTCGTGTCACTGACAGAGCTGTGTACAAAAATCTAGCATACATGTGTAGGAGAACGTTAAGAATGGAGTAGGAAACAAAACCCTGACCACTGAAGAAGCTTCAAAGCAAAGCGAAACGTATCAGTGAGCTGTTGATAATGGCGTCTTTGGCTCCTTGCAGACATTTTTGATTAACATCATCTAATCACATCAAATTCCAAAGCTAACTAACGCTCACAACCATTACAGCGCGTATTTAAGGCAAATCAGATTTGTAGCCTCATAGTGGCGCTACTAGAGTCACTCTTATGCAGCCAGCGCGAAATTTTAATAAACATCATGTTACAGTTGTACAAACATTCCTACCAACTTTCGACTGTGTACCATAACTCCATCTTGGTATCGAGATTTTTTTTCTCGTCAATTTATTTTGTAACGAAAATAATTGCAAAGCTAGATCATCTAGTACTACTTGAAAAACAATTGCAGGACAGTTTTTTGCAGTTATAGACAGTGAAAGAAGGTACACATCAAGTTGAAGTTTGTAGAACCGCCATGGGGCTTTGTTATACAGCTCGTGTGCTTGTGTGACTTTCATGGACGGTAAATTTCGATTTTGATTACCTATCTGGTAGGTTCATATCAGTGCAGGCTACTGGCTTAATTATGCGTTATTTTAGTTTTGTATGTTTCAGTGTATGGTCTTGGAGGGAGATATTTTAAATACGAGACGAGGATAAATATTTTGAAAGCGTGCTGTAACCTAAAGATCAGTACAAAATGTGGCAATTAGATTGTTTTCGATTTCTTCATGGCCTCAGATACACACTGTCTTTTGAAGCGTGGCTTCGTCGCCTGCTATTGAAGCCCTTAACACCAAGTTGAACGTAAACTAATTGGGCCCACCAATGAATAGTGAGAGAAAGGTGTGACATAAAATTGTGTTAACTTCATGAGCATATGACACAGGAATGTATTTCATGACATGTGGAGTGACTGTCATATGAGATCATTTAGCACCTAATACTGTCATTCCAATCAAACTTTATATTTTATCTTTCCTGTACTTTCACAGATTGTATTTATACATACATAATTCATATAAGAACGTAGGCTTCCGCGGCCGGTGTCATTGTCGTTGTTGTTGTTGTGGTCTTCAGTCCAGAGACTGGTTTGATGCAGCTCTCCATGTTACCCTATCCTGTGCAAGTTTCTTCATCTCCCAGTACCTACTGCAACCTACATCCTTCTGAACCTGCTTAGTGTATACATCTCTTGGTCTCCCTCTACGATTTTTACCCTCCACGCTGCCCTCCAAAGCTAAATTTGTGATCCCTTGATGCCTCAGAACATGTCCTACCAACCGGTCCCTTCTTCTCGTCAAGTTGTGTCACAAACTCCTCTTCTCCCCAATTCTATTTAATACCTCCTCATTAGTTATGTGATCTACCCATCGAATCTTCAACCTTCTTCTGTAGCACCACATTTCGAGAGCTTCTATTCTCTTCCTGTCCAAACTATTTATCGTCCATGTTCCACTTCCATACATGGCTACACTCCATACAAATACTTTCAGAAACGACTTCCTGACACTTAAATCTATACTCGATGTTAACAAATTTCTCTTCTTCAGAAACGCTTTCCTTGCCATTGCCAGTCTACAATTTATATCTTCTCTACTTCGACCATCATCAATTATTTTGCTCCCCAAATAGCAAAACTCCTTTACTACTTTAAGTGTCTCATTTCCTAATCTAATTCCCTCAGCATCACCCGACTTAATTCGACTACATTCCATTATCCACGTTTTGCTTTTGTTTATGTTCATCTTATAACCTCCTTTCAAGACACTGTCCATTCCGTTTAACTGCTCTTCCAAGTCCTTTGCTGTCTCTGACAGAATTACAATGTCATCGGTGAACCTCAAAGTTTTTATTTCTTCTCCATGGATTTTAATACCTACTCCGAATTTTTCTTTTGTTTCCTTTACTGCTTGCTCAATATACAGATTGAATAACATTGGGGAGAAGCTACAACCCTGTCTCACTCCCTTCCCAATCACTGCTTCCCTTTCATGTCCCTCGACTCTTATAACTGCCATCTGGTTTCTGTACAAATTGTAAATAGCCTTTCGCTCCCTGTATTTTGCCCCTGCCACCTTTAGAATTTGAAAGAGAGTATTCCAGTCAAAATTGTCAAAAGCTTTCTCTAAGTCTACAATTGCTAGAAATGTAGGTTTGCCTTTCCTTAACCTTTCTTCTAAGATTAGTCGTAAGGTCAGTATTGCCTCACGTGTTCCAGTATTTCTACGGAATCCAAACTGATCTTCCCCGAGGTCGGCTTCTACCAGCTTTTCCATTCGTCTGTAAAGAATTCGCGTTAGTATTTTGCAGCTGTGACTTATTAAACTGATGGTTCGGTAATTTTCACATATGTCAACACCTGCTTTCTTTGGGATTGGAATTATTATATTCTTCTTGAAGTCTGAGGGTACTTCACTTGTCTCATACATCTTGCTCACCAGATGGTAGAGTTTTGTCAGGACTGGCTCTCCCAAGGCCGTCAGTAGTTCTAATGGAATGTTGTCTACTCCCGGGCCTTGTTTCGGCTCAGGTCTTTCAGTGCTCTGTCAAACTCTTCACGCAGTATCGTATCTCCCATTTCATCTTCATCTACATTCTCTTCCATTTCTATAACATTGTCCTCAAGTACATCGTCCTTGTATAGACCCTCTATATACTCCTTCCACCTTTCTGGTTTCCCTTCTTTGGTTAGGACTGGGTTTCCATCTGAGCTCTTGATATTCATACAAGTGGTTCTCTTTTCTCCAAAGGTCTCTTTAATTTTCCTGTTGGCAGTATCTATCTTACCCCTAGAGAGATAAGCCTCTACATCCTTACATTTGTCCTCTAGCCATCCCTGCTGAGCCATTTTGCACTTCCTGTCGATCTCATTTTTGAGACGTTTGTACTCCTTTTTGCCTGCTTCATTTACTGCGTTTTTATGTTTCCTCCTTTCATCAATTAAATTCAATATTTCTTCTGTTATCAAGGTGTCATAGTGATTAAATTTCTTCTCGGTATTATGCCGCGTCATTGCTAAAAGAAACTAACAATAATAGTAATAAACTAAAACCGACGTTTCGGCCGAACTGCAACGGCCTTCCCCAGGGCACGACTGGTTTTGCATGGGGATAGTGCTTCTATTTATTACTGACTATCGATGTCTGACGTCACTGTTGTAAAACTTTTAATTGGCCCTCTAATATGATTGGCTAGTCATGACGTAAGGTAAGATGGAAGGAAAGAGGCTATTTGTGCATGTCCATGTCGTCAACGATTGGTAACTGTCCGCCAATCAGCGTTCGGCTTCTGGTCGGCAAGTTTAATCACTATACATATATTCGTTTTATTTTATACACACATATATTCGTTCTGAACCTTTCTCTGATGGAATAAATTTTCTGCGAAATAGATTACGATGATGTCCAGCATTAAAATATTTGTCTCAAGTGGAAAAAAAAGCAGGAAGCCAATGTGTACATGGTCACATAAAAACCATAGTCATTAAAAGGCATCTTTTGCAGTGAACAAATATGTTACGTTTCTTTGTTCCTTCTTTATTTTTCGTCTTTACAGATCATCTAGATACACGTAATTGACTTAAGATGGCTTCAAGCTATTAATAAATTTACAGAAAATATACTAACACATGGTATTTCTATTTGTTAGTGTGAAGAAAATCTCTCGAGGAATGTAAAGCTAACGTGTTACGAGTCTAGTTCTGTAAAGTTGATTCGTTTGTATAAGTATAGATGAATAACATGTATATCCATATAGTATAAAGTATACCAGAATTAACAGCAAATTTATGAAGCAAAAATTTGCGAACATTATTTCTCTGGATAACTGAAAATTAGGACCTGAAACATTGTAAGACAAACTGAAGTTGAAAAAAATTGTAACGAAATGCCAGTCTACGAAATAAAACTAATGATTTCCTTATTTATTTAGATTAATTACAGCCTACAAATAACGTAGATAAAAGTAATATATTTTTACATAATTTAGTCGCAGAAGTACGATTGCTGAAAGCAGATGGATACAGTTCAGTGTCGAATCATGTATAGGAAAGAAACGAGTTGCCTTCTGTGAGTCACGAATGCTAAACCGCTATCGGTTTTGTACTGATTAAAATTTGCATTATCTGCTAAGGGAAGTAATGAAAATCTTGTAATTTTCACTGTGCGCATATTTCAGAGTGTAAGTATGTGCTATAAATAAGTGGAATTCTTTTTAATTTTAGAGTCTAGCTGTTCTAGAACAGTGTCCTGCCCCAATCACAATTATAGGAAGCAGTGACATTTTAAACTCATAATGCAAGTTCTATACTCAATAATATCTGGCTTAAAAATTTAATTAAGTTTTGAAATACTTGTAGCCTTGTTTGAAACCCATGGTCTCACTATATGAACTTTCACCTGCCGTTCTTCTAACAATCGACGTACTGCCAAGCAGACGTGTGCGACCTTATACACAGATACATGCTTTGTGGACTCCACACAGTACCACTTAGAATAGAAAACTACCACAAAGAACTAGACATTATCACACAAATAGCAACAAACAATGGGTACAATAGTAATTTAGTCACTAAGTTAAACAAGAAAATTAAACAATAAATGCTGTCAATAAACATGACGTATACTCAGCCAAAAACAACATCAGAGCAAAACACCATGCATACAAGCACAGACAGCAACAGAACTATGGTGAAACAAAGACTAAATGGCAAAAAAAAGAAGATTCAAGACGGTACATAATGAGCTACAAGGACAAACGAACACACAAAAAAAAACTACATTTTCAAAAGACAAGGCACAAACATAGCATTGAAAAAAGACAATTCAATCCAAAAGCACATTTAAAAAATAACAAAAGACACATACATCTACCAGAAAACAGGAGTATACCCACTACAGTGCAACACACGTGTTGGAGGATACGTAGTACGAATCAGCCGAACATTCGATATCACATGCAAAGAAGATAGCAGAGCAGGGAAATACGGGATAAGCCTCTCAACTTTTGTAGAACATGTAAGAGAAAATTATCACTAATATGCTACAAGAGCAAAAGACATTAAAATAACTACAATAAATAATGAAAGACACTTCTTAACCTTATGAGAAAACTACTACATATACAAAAAAAAGGCTGAAAAGAAGATAATACTAAATGACCAAGTGAATATGACCAACTACTCGCTGGTTACGCTGACTGCTCATCTAATAGCCAAGTAGTCCTAATAGACGATCACAAATCCCGTATCTCTCCCAGGAATATAAATGTATATTAAAAACACTTATAAATACAAAATAAATAAATAAATGAATAAAAAAGCACACACACACACATACACACACATCACAGACGACTTACACCAGCACACATATAGTCACAGAAAAAACAATTGAAAGCAAAACCTGAGAAAGTTTGCTACAATTACAGAAACTAAGGACACTATACACACAGAAAATGGCAGTTTATGTGCTATATGTTGAAAACTGTAACCAAAAGGAGAACTGCGAACTTGCAACCAGTTTTCCAACTTAGAGAAAGCTTTTTGGCTTACAAATGATGAATAAGACGCTGATTTGTACATATTTTTCCCTTTTATTATAAGTCTCAATGAACTGTTTTAAATCAGTAGCCCATATGTGCAAATGCAAACCTATATCTGCAAATGAAGAAATCGTGTAATATTTCAAGACACACACTGAAGATACCTTGTAACTAAGGCGAAAAGCGCCTTGGTGCACAAGGTAAATAAATAATAAAAAATAGAAAACTTCATGTGCAGTATATAAAATATGTTTATGTTTTGAACTAATGTAATTTATGTACAGCTACTGAAAAAATAACCAACACAAGAAACCTGACCTTACAAATGTTTATGAAATAATTTATTAAGTCAAGGTCACTTACTCATTGCAGTGCTCATATTACTGATGTTGGCAGTTGATCTACATCTTCAGATGTGATTAATCTAAAAAAAGGGAAAAGTTTTTCGTAGATTAATCCCATCTGAAGACTGCAATCAACTGCCAAAACTGGTGATTTTTACGTTGTAATTATTAAGCGATACCGACATAATCAGTTATTGTTCCTGCCGCAGCAATTTTAATGCTCCTTAACTATCTGTCATAAAAGGTATCACAATAGCACAAAACATTGAGAAGATTTCACATGTCTTCAGCAAACACTGATGATAATTTGGTAAAATCACACTGCAAATTACAAATTTCAAATGTATTGTCAGAACATTCAATAAAATATAAGCTCCTCTGGCAAGAAAATAAGAATTAATTGGCCATATAAAATGAAAATGGACATGCAAATGAGGTCTCTTTGTCAGTGGTAAATAATGAGCTGATCAAAGCTGGCCACAAAACTAGAGACACTTTAAGAAACGCTTATTGTGTTAATAGCACTTATATGTCCTTTAAAGAAAGAAAATGGAAAATGAGGGTTAAATGACATATTGGGATTTGAGTAGTTCCTTATTGGATAGCCTGCAGTTGACAAGAAAAGTGTCCACAAACGAGTTTGTCAAACTCTGGTTACATTCTGTATCTGAAAAATGTTTTAATGTCATCAGGTATCTTACAGTTAAATAATATAATGCTTATGACGAAGAAATTACGAACATAATTAAACTTTGTTCACCTAGCTTTGTATTGTGCTGAGTTACTTGCATACTCATTCTGGTTCAAATGGCTCTGAGCACTATGCGACTTAACTTCTAGAGTCGTCAGTCTCCTAGAACTTAGAACTAATTAAACCTAACTAACCTAAGGACTTCACACACATCCATGCCCGAAACAGGATTCGAACCTGCGACCGTAGCGGTCATGTGGTACCATACTGAAGCGCCTAGAACCGCACGGCCACACCGGCCGGCGCATACTCATTCTCTTCATGAAATTATTTTCAAGATATTTCACAAAAGAGATTATGCAATAAAAAGAATGTTCAACCCTTCTTATTAGTCTTTGTATTTGCAATAGTTTCTCGGAAGGAGATGTACAACAACATTTATAAACACTTAATGTAGAAATATATTTTTTCACAAAAAACCTAGGATTTAGAAGAGGTTTCTCAATTGAACAGGCCATATTATCGTGGTAATGTGAAATATACAATAATAACTAATTTCACCATATGGAATACTTTGTGTCTTAAATAGTAATTCTGGTTGTTTGGTCTATGGTACGCTCAGCGAAAAGATAAAATATTACAAAACATTGGGCCACATATTCAATGCTTTTATCTTACATGCCCAGCGGAGAGCAGAGTGTAGTTTCTCCATTGTTGTCATTGCTGTTCATAATATACTGTCAAAAGATGCAAACTGTATCCTACGCATTGATGACAAAAATAAAAAAGAATTATGCACCACTTATTAAGAAACGGCATTAGATAAATGAAGGAAAAATCTTCTCATTAAATTTTGACAAGCAGCAGTGGGAACAGTTCGGTGTGTCTGATAGAAAACGGTAACATAAAACTCTAACGTGTAAAATCTCTACAAATAATGAAATACAAAACTTTGAAATATAACTTTAATTCGAAAATTCACATTGTACTCATAATAAGGCGATATAGTTCTGCTACACGTACAGAACACCGAAAAACAGCTAATGGCGATTAAAAAACTAACAACTATATATGTTATACTTATTTGTAATGAACTTCAGAATCATGTTGTGGAGAATCGTAACTCAATGCAGCAACTAAACCTGAACATATTACAGGAAACATACCTGATGTTAATTCCTTGAATATCTTGTAGCTGTGCTTTTAAAAATCTGATTTTCTGATAAATGTTTCAGAATATTTATTTCCATTATTGACATTTCTCTTTCTTTTTATACTTTTATCTCGTACATATACAGGTGTGTAATGGCTATAATAGCAGATATTTCTGTTGGTAACTAAGGATAGTGAACTGAACAACGTTACATCAGTATTTAAGTCATTTGCTGACTTATAATTATAGCCATTACAAGTCACATGGTGTTAGGTTGGTTAGCACCTCCACGTATATGTGGCAAGAGCAAGTCATTAATGTTTATTTTGCCCTGGGCAGCAGGCTGTGTGTTGATGTGTCGATGTACAGAAGCAGAATGGTTAGTCTCTACTGACAGGCATACTCCACGTGGTGGTGCAGTACGACTGTGCAGTAACACCATGTCATAAATATTGTGACGTGTTTGTGAGAAGACTGTTCGACGCAGAAAAAAGGCAAGAAACGCACTGATGTGAGTACATATTAAGGTACCACATACAAAAATATCTGCACTTGCACCCGTTACACCATACATATGCTGGGTGAATCTTATTAAAGTTTAAAAACTACACTAGCGATGTACATGATGCTAAGAGATGTAATTTAATATAAAACACATTGAGCTGCAATTATCGGGAAATACAATAAAAGTGGACGACAGACGTGGAACATGTGACGTCACGAAAATACGGAGAGTATTTTCGAGCGCGTGTGTGGAGGGATAACTACGCGATGCAATACTTGCATGCAAACACCTAACTGTCTCACGCAGTGAAAAAAAATACTGCCTGCTAGACGTATGACTCTATCCCTGAGCGCAACGAGCTAAATTCGAGCACATAGCCGCGGAGCCACACAGACTTGACTTGGGTTGGGATGATCAGGCCCGACATTCAGCATTTGTTATCCACTTTTTGGGTGTTTCCCTATATTTGCGTGTCAATGTGTCCTGTATTAAATCACTGCTCCAACGTCATCTATATAAAGGAGAAGTAATAGCGTTGACAAAGGGAGCCGGCCAGTGTGGCCGAGCGGTTCTAGGCGCTTCAGTCTGGAACCGCGCGACCACTATGGTCGCAGGTTCAAACCGTACCTCGGGCATGGACGTGTGTGATGTCCTTAGGTTAGTTAGGTTTAAGTAGTTCTAAGTTCTAGGGGACTGATGACATCAGATGTTAAGTCCCATAGTGCTCAGAGCCATTTGAACCATTTGTTGATAAAGAAAATTAATGGCTATGGATAGTGTGAAACATTTATCAGAATATCACATTTGTAAAGGGACATGTATAGGATCTTATAGGAATAACACAGGACATAATACTTATAACACGTTCTTGTTTAGTGAAGCTGCTGATCCGTTTTTAATTTGAAGCCGTCAGATATAGTGTACAAAAGCGTTCTGTCTTGTTGTCATTGTTGTTCATAATAAACATTAATGACATTCACTTTCAACAAATTAAAACTGTACAATCATAAAAATAAAAGCGAAACTGTTTGATTTTAGGTCTCAGGAAACCTTTGAGTAGCTATCGGGCATATAAATGTAATGTATTGCGAATAAATAGAAAGAAGGATCCTTTATTGTCTGATTATATGATAGCGGAACAAACACTGGTAGCAGTTACTTCTGTAAAATATCTGGGAGTATGCGTGCGGAACGATTTGAAATGGAATGATCATATAAAATTAATTGTTGGTAAGGCGAGTACCAGGTTGAGATTCATTGGGAGAGTCCTTAGAAAATGTAGTCCATCAACAAAGGAGGTAGCCTACCAAACACTCGTTCGACCTATACTTGAGTATTGCTCATCAGTGTGTGATCCGTACCAGATCGGGTTGACGGAGGAGATAGAGAAGATCCAAAGAAGAGCGGCGCGTTTCGTCACGGGGTTATTTGGCAAGCGTGATAGCGTTACGGAGATGTTTAGCAAACTCAAGTGGCAGACTCTGCAAGAAAGTCGCTCTGCATCGCGGTGTAGCTTGCTGTCCAGCTTTCGAGAGGGTGCGTTTCTGGATGAGGTATCGAATATATTGCTTCCCCCTACTTACACATCCCGAGGAGATCACGAATGTAAAATTAGATAGATTCGAGCGCGCACGGAGGCTTTCCGGCAGTCGTTCTTTCCACGAACCATACGCGACTGGAACAGTAAAGAGAGGTAATGACAGTGGCACGCAAAGTGCCCTCCGCCACACACCGTTGGGTGGCTTGCGGAGTATAAATGTAGATGTGGATGTAGATGTACAGTCGGATGGCGTCGCCCAAAATACGCGATATAAGCAAACCAAGTTCTTTCCATCTTCCGGCATTCCTGATGACTGTTTCTTGGTAGATGTCGCATTTATATCCCCTCACTCCCGCCTGCAACCTCCAGCCAGCCGGTTCTGGGAGTGGACAGCATGCTGTAGTTGGGGAAGCGCCATGCTGGGGCTCAGTACAGTCTTCAGTCGCGCCACTGCCGGCGCCAGACAGGGGCCCCACTACATGACGAACTGATGAATAAGGATAGTGGCTTTCTATTGCGCAACGCTTGGGACCCACCACTGAACATGGTCGAACCACAGCGGCAATCTACAAGGAAATCCGCTCCCATCAAGGTAACTGAAGAAGACCAGGGCGCTTTGTCGCCATGCCGGCAGAGATCCATTTCCGGCACCGACCACGACGCAATTGCAGACCGTGGATCATCCCTCGACGTCGAACTTCAGCCATCACTGCACTAATTCCGTGCCTAGAGCCGGCCGGCTCGATACTGTGGGCGAGGGAGAGCAGTTGTGCCAGCAGAAAACAGTCAGTAATCAGGAACGCCTGAAGTTGAAAATAAGTCGGTTTGCTGAAACAACTACGCCACCCAGTTGCATGTTAAGAAAGAACTCGACCATATATTTAATTGAAAGGGTTGGTACTTAAATGTTCAGAAATGTGTTGAAAAAACATAAATAAGGAGAAAGAGCGAGCGAGAGAGAGAGAGAGCGAGAGAGAGAGAGAGAAAAAGTAGTGTTTACAATACAAATCTCAAAAACAGTCTTCACATAGGCTCCCAGATTTTATCATTACCACAGATAGGAGTGAAATACACTCCTGGAAATGGAAAAAAGAACACATTGACACCGGTATGTCAGACCCACCATACTTGCTCCGGACACTGCGAGAGGGCTGTACAAGCAATGATCACACGCACGGCACAGCGGACACACCAGGAACCGCGGTGTTGGCCGTCGAATGGCGCTAGCTGCGCAGCATTTGTGCACCGCCGCCGTCAGTGTCAGCCAGTTTGCCGTGGCATACGGAGCTCCATCGCAGTCTTTAACACTGGTAGCATGCCGCGACAGCGTGGACGTGAACCGTATGTGCAGTTGACGGACTTTGAGCGAGGGTGTATAGTGGGCATGCGGGAGGCCGGGTGGACGTACCGCCGAATTGCTCAACACGTGGGGCGTGAGGTCTCCACAGGACATCGATGTTGTCGCCAGTGGTCGGCGGAAGGTGCACGTGCCCGTCGACCTGGGACCGGACCGCAGCGACGCACGGATGCACGCCAAGACCGTAGGATCCTACGCAGTGCCGTAGGGGACCGCACCGCCACTTCCCAGCAAATTAGGGACACTGTTGCTCCTGGGGTATCGGCGAGGACCATTCGCAACCGTCTCCATGAAGCTGGGCTACGGTCCCGCACACCGTTAGGCCGTCTTCCGCTCACGCCCCAACATCATGCAGCCCGCCTCCAGTGGTGTCGCGACAGGCGTGAATGGAGGGACGAATGGAGACGTGTCGTCTTCAGCGATGAGAGTCGCTTCTGCCTTGGTGCCAATGATGGTCGTATGCGTGTTTGGCGCCGTGCAGGTGAGCGCCACAATCAGGACTGCATACGACCGAGGCACACAGGGCCAACACCCGGCATCATGGTGTGGGGAGCGATCTCCTACACTGGCCGTACACCACTGGTGATCGTCGAGGGGACACTGAATAGTGCACGGTACATCCAAACCGTCATCGAACCCATCGTTCTACCATTCCTAGACCGGCAAGGGAACTTGCTGTTCCAACAGGACAATGCACGTGCGCATGTATCCCGTGCCACCCAACGTGCTCTAGGAGGTGTAAGTCAACTACCCTGGCCAGCAAGATCTGCGGATCTGTCCCCCATTGAGCATGTTTGGGACTGGATGAAGCGTCGTCTCACGCGGTCTGCACGTCCAGCACGAACGCTGGTCCAACTGAGGCGCCAGGTGGAAATGGCATGGCAAGCCGTTCCACAGGACTACATCCAGCATCTCTACGATCGTCTCCATGGGAGAATAGCAGCCTGCATTGCTGCGAAAGGTGGATATACACTGTACTAGTGCCGACATTGTGCATGCTCTGTTGCCTGTGTCTATGTGCCTGTGGTTCTGTCAGTGTGATCATGTGATGTATCTGACCCCAGGAATGTGTCAATAAAGTTTCCCCTTCCTGGGACAATGAATTCACGGTGTTCTTATTTCAATTTCCAGGAGTGTACATGGGAACACATATATTTAGTTGCCTTCTGACAGTTGAAGTAGCCGGTTTAAAGAGAAAGCGGCTTTGACAAGAGTTTGGAAAGCTGAAGGAAGCTTGCATACCGGGCAAGGACTCAGGCTCTGGCTGTGTGCTGGATGTGAAGATTTTTCCGAGGACAAAGCTTCCACGGGTGCCTGAAGAATGGATACGATACAGTAGCAGCTAAAAACGACGAAATGAGAGATGAGGATTATATTTGCAACGAGACTATTTTACGAACCGTACAAATATGGCACAGAAAAACCAAATACTCCAGAAAAATCGTGGCGTTGAGACGAGCTAATTGCAACTTCACTCATGATTCTAGCATAGAACTTAAGAAAGTTGAAGTTACTATGAATACGATACCTTACGAAAATTAATAACAGATACGTCACTGGAGCAATATGCTTAAACGAAAGTGACAGCTGACGTCATTAACCACCACAAAAAGTTACTTTTCATATCAGGCATACATAAGAAGAATTAAAGACGAGCTGATAAAAAGTTTATAGGCAAATACTACAAATCCTCCAGTTACACATAATATGAAGGCAACATTTCCTTCCAAGATCCGATCTTAATATTTACACTGGATAATTACTAAATATTTACTGTTTCATGGTTTTGTTCATCGCTGTAGTTCAGCAGCTGCAGAATATTTCAACAAAGATAAAAAGTCAGTCGTCAGCTGCGCAAGAAAATCTTTATTGGGTTCACTTTAGCGGTTTCGACAGTTCAAACTGTCATCTTAAGAAATGAAATAGGCGCAAATCATTGGTAAATAGCAGCACTCCGTCTTCAGGTCACAAGTGGCCCATTGGGACCATCCGCGGGCCGTGTCATCCTCAGCTGAGGATGCGGGTAAGAGGGGCGTGTGGTCAACACACCGCTCTACCGGTCGTTATGATGGTTTTCTTTGACCGGAGCCGCTACTATTCGGTCTCCCATCGAAGTGCTGGCCACGCCCTAAAGCGCTTAATTTCGGTGATCTGACGAGAACCGGTGTATCCAATGCGGCAAGGCCGGTGCCAAATCATTGGTAAGCCAACGTCAAAATAAGAATCGAACTGTAGTGTCCTTTGCTACAGAATCAATAAAACAGAGTGATACGCCTAAGAATATACGATTTGCGCTATGAGTAGCAAACATTTAACTACCAGATGTCACATCGTACATAGTATATGAGGCGAAGGTAAACCAGCATACTTATTAGTATGTTGAGGCAGGTGTAACGTCATACTGATAAGCGGGCTCTTACTGCCAAGTTCTTTGTAAATTTAACTCGAATTTGTAATCACTGAAATAACATTACATACCCTCTCAACTTGTGAAGTTCCACTTCGTGTCATCCTTTCTTTCTGGGTGCTTTCTCTCTCTCTCTCTCCCTCCCTCTCTCTCTCTCTCTCTCTCTCTCTCTCTCTCTCTCTCTCTCTCTCTCTCTCTCTCTATTTTCAGGCAGTGTATATAACGTCGCAAACGTGTTAAATCGAGTTGAAATCATGTGAATTTAGGGTTCAAGACGTCAACCTTAGCTCACAATGATGCTCTTCAAACCACCATCTTTTGTCATGCTGACTTCGGTTAACACCAAAGTCCCATGGAAGCTCAGGCAAATTTCTCATGCTGCACAATACTGCCTCCACCTACATCCAATGGCACGGTGTACGTACGGAGCAGCCGTTCCCTGTGTGATAGCGTACCTGGATACGACCATCGACATGGTGTACTTGATTAGTTCGAACTGGCGACATGTTTCTATTGATCCACAGTTCCATGTCCGCTTCGATTGTCATTGACAATTTCTCTGCGTGAACGTGGGAATAAGTAGGAGTCGGCAGCTGCAGAGCCTCATGATAAACAATTAACGCTGAAAGGGATGCCCCGAAACAGTTTTGTCTGCACCATTAGTGTATTACGCCGCCATATCTGCTACACATCAAACCCATTCTGTTTTATGAACTGGACAAGTCTCCGACCTCCACGATCTTTGACGTCCAGCACTTAGTCGCCTACAGGTGGTTTCATCGTTCTTTAACCACTTTCCACACGTGCTCACGACAGTAGTCAACGAACAGGCGACCAGCTTACCCGTTTCAGAGATGCCCATTCCCATAAGCCTACGCATAACAACTATCCTGTATCAAAGTCACTTATGTTAGTGGGTTTCGCCATTTGCCGTCCGTGTCGTCGCTTGAATAATTCACCAGTAGTCTTTGCTTCGCTTACGTACTTTCCATACCGTGTCACGTAATACCAGCTGGCAGCATTCAGTTTCGTGGTGATCAGTAGTCTTAGCTTTCTGGCTCATCAGAGAGGAGAGAGAGAGAGAGAGAGAGAGAGAGAGAGAGAGAGAGAGAGAGAGAGTATACGCATATGCGTACACGTGATATGATTTTTAATACTACCGTTTTTGTAGTTTCAATTGTGTTTCAGTTATTGTAGAATCACTCATCTCTAATTATTTTAGACGTCCTGTGTTAATAGGTCTTATAGGGGAAAAAATAAACAAAACAGAATTTTTACTGACGATTCTGGATGTCACGGAAAAGTATATTCTGGTCATGTTTTCAGTAGTGTCGCCTACGATGTGCATAAGTATACCCGAGAGATCAAGTTGCTTACGGAGAGAATCACGCACTTTTCTTTATGATTCTTCGTGGTCAAACGCTGTCCTCGAAATGTACGCGTAAGAAATGGAATGAGATGTTAGCAAAAATGAGTTAAATTTGAGATGAAAAATAGCTTTTCAAAACATACGCAGTTAATATCTATTCTTAAGTTGTACTGCACGTGGATCTGTTGACATTAAAACGGTCCCGTTAACACAGTTGCTGTTAATATAGCTTTCGAAGGAAAATAATACGCTTGCGGAAACCGGCATTTACTTTGCGCAATGTAAGCCTGCGGGGGTTAATGAATTTAAAAATTTCACCAGGTAATTAGTTCAGTTAACTTGCTGTACAGCCGTTTTAACAGCACCAAATTTTGTACATTTTTTCCGTTTGATATGCCTTAATAAACATTTTTTTTATGAGTGCACTGCGGCCACTTTGTGACGTTCATCGCCTCTCAACAAGAGAAGAGACGACTGCTTTTTTCCTATCGATCGCTCACCATATATAAATGAAATGATTTTTGTATCACACTAACTGCTTGTCACTAGTTATTTGTTAGCATTATGTTTCCTTCTCCTTTCGGGCATGTGTTAAAAAAATTTACCTCTCGGAAAATTTGGTCATTCTGGTTGCCTCCTACTCTCACCACTGGGATTTACGGGGTGTTGTTCTAGAGACTTGGATGTTTTAAAGTCGGATTACCGACTGAGGTGGAGTAATGCTTGAGGAACTGAACACATTTTAGGAGGTATGTGTTCATCATGGTTTTCTAGAGTCATTACAGGTGAATGCAGGAACGGTTTCATTGAAAAGGACATTTTTACTTCATTCTCCAAGTATGTCATACATTAGATCGTTCTCCGTCTGCACTGACCCTGCCATAGAGAGCGTGACAAATGCTAGTCTTCCATTAAATTTGTTCTTTAACTTCTCAGTCTCGATTACTGCAGCACTGTTGGCTGAATCTGCCTAAAATCACAGCCAAAAGCATTTTGATACCACCTATGGGTCGACAGCGCCGTCTAATATCTTGCACAGTCATGGCGCTTACTTACAATGCCTTGTAGTGTGCCGTCCAATCTGATTAAAAAAGAATTCCTCTCTGGCCTGGCACATGCAAATTGTGCAGCAGAAGCAGGAGTCTATAGACCATTCACAGATGGGTTTATGTCCTTCATCATACCGTTTTCGTAGTTGGTGTTGTCTCCACTATGTTTTTGCATAACTCCACGCGCCCCTCCCCTAGGTGACTGCCGTACAGAAGCAGGTCACGTCATCTGGAGCCACAGTTCGACATTCTGAGCAAGTCCGTTTGCGCCGCACGTCTGAAGGTCTATGTGTTCGTTAATTTATGATGCGAAATCCTCCTTGTGTTGCTAGATCTCAATCCCGAATGTGACCCACAGCTCATTTTTCACCTAATCGCAATCTGACTCATGGTGTTTTGGCAAATTTCTCTGAATCGTCTATCCGCGCTACTGTGGTGACTGCTCAGATTCTGTTCTCTTCTAAGCACATTTCTACTTCCCCTGGACATAAAAGTGTTCGTGAGTATGTTCAGCTTGTGCTTTGCTCTTTCTTCTCTGAATACAGTTTCATTCTGCAACAAATTCCTGGCATGCATGTTACATTTCTGTATCACATTATCCGAAATTCCTGTATAGTCACACTGTCATGCATCACTCCGTTATAGATCTGTTCTACAAGTTTCAGAGGAAACTATAAACAGTCCTTCCTCTTGTAACGCTGAAACAAGTACGCTGTCAGTCTGACAGGATTTGTGCTTCAATGTCCTCTTTCGTGGACGCACATTTTTATACGGTCCTGAGGCTTTTCAATCGCTTTCATCCTTAATCAGTAGTAACTGACCTTCAGAGCTTGTAGCTTTGTCGATACGATTCCTAAAATCGCTCGGAGGATTACTGCCAATGTTGTCTTTATAGCTGCTCCATTGCACTAACTTCAGTGATAATTTGTTTCGTCTTGAGTACTATAAATGATATGTGATGGCGTGAGACATTGGTAAAAATTATCGACAATTTCTATACGAAATTCTCAGATAACTGTTTCTTCTCGGTGAATGAGGCGTGAATTTTCAAAGAATATATCATATTACACTCTAAATGAGAAAAAAACTCAAAAATATTCCTTTTGTGGCGTATCAGATTTACTGGGAACTTCCTAAGACTCTCACTCAGGCAAGCCCACACAAAAACACATGTAAAATTGACATAGAGCCGACCGGGGTGGGCGAGCGGTTCTAGGCGCTACAGTCTGGAACGGCACGACCGCTACGTCGCTGGTTCGAATACTGCCTCGGGCATGGATGTGTGTGATGTCCTTAGATTAGTTAGGTTTAAGTAGTTCTAAGTTCTAGGGGACTGATGACCTCAGAAGTTAAGTCCCATAGTGCTCGGAGCCATTTGACACAGAAAAACACTTTAGTAAGAAGCAGCACTGTTCCAAAAATTTAATTTAATTTAGTGAAAATTACTGTGATGGCTTTATCATGCATTACTGTTCGAAAAGAAAATAAATGTGCTTTGCGAAAATTGTTATTTACTTCACTGTTACTGATTTTATCAAAGTACTGTTCATTGTCATAATGTAAAGACAGTTATCAATAATTCTCAATAACACGATAATGCAGTGTCTGTGTTGTTAAGAAGAACGATCTATACTTGTCCGAAGGAACACTGCATCGTTCTTTTTAACAACACAGGCACTGCAGTATCGTATTTATCCTCCGATAGTGGGCAGCGCCTTTCAATTAAAATGTCCTCCTCTGTTCGGGAACCACACAATGTGTGTACCACTACAGGTTGTGGCGCAGGAGCGACGGTATATGGAAGTTTGGATCTGGCTGTAAGTCACACATCGATAACGAAAGCGGTTGATGCGACCGCTCGAGTAAAGTGGGAAATCCGGGTTCGAGTAGCAGTCCGGCACAAATTTTCGTGGTTCCCTTATACAGCTGATGGTTATTCGTGTTCTCAACTGTGAATACATTTTATGTACTTCTCATGAATGGTCTTCTGACACGTAGCAAAACGAGGTTTGCCACCTGTGTAGCTTCATAGTTAAAATAAAGGAATGTCGCTGTTTAATCGTTCTCACTTGAGGAGCGTCACTTTAGTTGTAAGACAATGTTAACTTTTTCTGAAGACGTTCTTCACAACACTAACTACGAGTATAACTTTAAGTTATTGGCTTTTAATCAACATTCACTGCCTTTTAGCACTGTATGTGGTAGAACTGCAACAGTAGCCGTAGGTTTAACGTCTACAATCAGGAAGTAAACATAAAATTCAAAGAATGTTAGAAATTCATGTAAGATCATAGTTGAATTAATTTAGTACGTAACAAATTCAATTTTCAATAGAAGTTATATTTGAAAATCAAAATATTCAATGAATTGAGAGATAGAGCTCATAAACATTTGTGTACTTAGTGTAAGTCCCACTCTGTCGTGAGTAGACTCTTTGTAGTCGAAGTACTAAATAATGAATGATCTTTCTCAGCAGGTAGCAGAAGAATTATGCTACATGCAGCTTTCCGATAGCAATCCATATCCATCGCTTAATATCTCATAGTTGGGTAGCTTATAATAATCATTTTGTCCATCATCTTGATAGAAGCTCGTGATTCAAGTGTGTCCATCGTTCATGTGAACAAATAACGTAGTAACACATTCACAGTCAAATCCTTAAGTTCCCGCATCTGTTCTGCTGTACACTGCACTCACCAGTCTTTTCGCAAATTTATATACTTTTATACCGCAGTGTCAGTTCGTACTTCGACTACGTCCATCCTTCAGGTCAGTCGCTAACAACTAATTCCACCGCAAAAAAAACTCGATTTGCCTCCTGTTCTGCTCTACAGTGCGTTCATTAGCGCTACTTTTATACCGCAGTGTCAGTTCGTACTTCGACTACGTCCATCCTTCAGGCGAGTCACAAACAACAAATTCCGCCGCAAAAAACCTCGAGTGGCCTCCTGTTCTGCTCTGCAGCTCGTTCATTAGCGCTACTACGATACCAACAGTAAAATTACATGTAGCCAAAATCTGTCCTACAGAACTGCGGACGTCTGATACAAAATCATTCACAATTGTGTTTTAAATTTACATGCATGTAAAACAACTCTTTTTTTTTTTTAAAAAAAGGAGGGTTAAGAAATTATGAAACTTATTACTCTGTCTACCAATGGATAGAGGAATGCAGTAGAAAGCAGCGTGAAGTAACCAAGTTGCTCCAGCTACAAACTGATGGCGTGAGAGCTCAGTTTCTGGCTTAGAGGCAGGACAATAATTCGCCTTAAGGATTCATAAAATTATGAAAAATAACTACAGTGAAAGAATTGTTTTTAAGTTGGCACTTTAGTGAAGTATGGTGTATAGTTACAAGTATCATACTCTGCCATGAATCTCATATTCACGCCTTGATGCAGACGTAAAAATCTTCTGTTTGCTGTAAGTCCATATCTTTGTTATTTACCACACGCTGTATTAGCTAGTTTATTGATTATGTAAGTTCCTTTCCTGCAGACCTATTGGGTACGGAAGAAACCGTTTAGTCTAGCATCTATCAACAGTCTCAGATATATGCTGGCCTCTTGGCTTTTTAACAGTTCTGAATTAAGTTTTATTGGATATTTTTTTGTTGAGCACGTTTGCTCAAGCACTAAATAAACTGTGACGTGTGCGGCGGGTTGCGTTCTGTACCCTTCAAACTGTACTGTGATTCCCAGCTACAATTTCCTCCTAGATACGCTATGTGATCAAAAGTATTCGGATATCACCATGTAAAGCGGAATTGGCCTCTAGATGTCACGAGAGGCAAAACCGCAAGAAGAGATGGGGAGTGTTGTGTTGTCAGTATAAAAGCAATAAAAGCAGATTGGGATGGTCAGGATAGCAACGTGACTTCGAAAGCAGACTCGTCCTTAGTTGTCCCTGAGTAACAAAGCCATCAAGCATATTTCAGCCCTTCTAAAACTGCCCAGTCTGAGTGTTGATGATGATTGTGAAGAGGAAACGGGAAGGGACAACCACGGCTAAACCGAGACCATGTGGACAGCATGTACTGGCGGACAGGGGCCGTTTAGCATAGAGGAGAGTGATAGTCTAAAATCACATGAATCACTCACGAGTTCCTTAGTGCTGATAGCGGTCCAGCAAGCACAAAGATTGTGGATAAGGAATTTAAAAAAGTGGGGTGCTGTGCTCAACCAGCTTCCCATTAGCCAGACATTTCTGTAGACAGTACTAAGCGACGCCTGAGCTGGTTCATTGAACCCTCTGCCAGGCACTTTATTGTGAATAGCAGAGTAATCACGTAGATGTATATGTAAATGTAGAAGGGGCAACGCCACTGGACAGCAGATGACTGTAAATGACGGATTTGGAGTGATGAATCACGCTATGCCCTGTGGCAGTCCGATGGAATGGTTTGCATTTGGCGAACGCCCGGAAGATAGTACCTGCTATCATGTGTAGTGCCTACAGTGAAGTGTGGAGGAGGTGATGTAATGGTATGGTAGGGTTTTTTGTGATTAGAAGGTGGTTCCTTTAATACGCATAGGAGACCGCTAAATGTGGAAGGAAAAGAACACATTTTGTAGCACTGTATACTATGTACAGTAGAGGCAAATTTCGGAGATGATGATTGTATCAGCGTGACAGAGCACCCTATCATAAAGCAGCAACTGTGAGGCAATTTTTTGTGGACAGTAATGTTTCTAAAATATACTGGACAGCCCAGAGACTTGACTTGAATCAAATTTAACATCTTTCGGACGACTTGAAAAGTCATCTTCGCTCCAGGCCCAGGAGTTCAACATTACTACCTTGCCTGGTTTCGGCTCCTGACGAAGAATGGGATGCCATTCCTCCACAGAAATTCAGGCATCTCATTGAACGTGTCTCTAGCTGAGTGCAAGCCTTCATAAAGGCGAACACCGGACAGAACCCATATTAATGTCCATTATTAGTTGTCCGGATGATTTTGATCAGATAGCGTACAGCAGTTATTCCACAGTGTGCTCTGCCACGTACGATACCACGTTTTGATATGTTTGTGATCTCATTACTGTCTTTTTTCTTCTTTCCCCTGACCTTTTCCCGTGTCCTGTCGGGACCGGTATGTTAATCTGAGTTTGGCAATGTTACTGGTTGAGGGTAACCAGATCTCCCTGTCGTCACCCTTTCCTCCCCACGACGGAATTTGTGCACCCCATCTCTCTGCGTCTAATGTTACCCCACGCGAGAGTGTGAGAAAGTATTCGAAATGTTTGCGAATTGCGTAACTGGGACGGAACTTGGAGAGCAGCCCACTAATCACCTATTCGGAATGGGAAACTGTGGTGTCACCGCCAGACACCACACTTGCTAGGTGGTAGCCTTTAAATCGGCCGCGGTCCGTTAGTATACGTCGGACCCGCGTGTCGCCACTATCAGTGATTGCAGACCGAGCGCCGCCACACGGCAGGTCTAGAGAGACTTCCTAGCACTCGCCCCAGTTGTACAACCGAATTTGCTAGCGATGGTTCACTGACAAAATACGCTCTCATTTGCCGAGACGATAGTTAGCATAGCCTTCAGCTACGTCATTTGCTACGACCCAGCAAGGCGCCATTACCGGTTACTATTGATACTGTGCATAATGTACGTCCAGAGCGACGTTCACCATTAATGGATTAAAGTTAAGTATTCCACCAGCTACGTCCGTTTTTCTAAATTCTAATTTCCTTTTCCTGTTCCAGACCTCACGCCAGCCTGCGTGAGCTAAAACGCGTGCCTTTCGGCTTCCTCTAGTAACACGGTGTTGGCTCTCCTGCCAAACACAACAGAAACTGCCTACAAACAACATTTAGGCTGAAACTTCCTGACAGATTAAAACTGTGTGCCCGACCGAGACTCGAACTCGGGACCTTTGCCTTTCGCGGGCAAGTGCTCTACCAACCTTTTTTTTATTTATTTTTTTTAATTTTTTAAATTTTTTTTGGAGCACAAGAGAAAGAAAACAAATAGGCTGCAGATAGAGAGCTATGTGTGAAAAGGATAAACGTGTAAGGAGAAAAAAAAAAACTTAGAAGAGGAGGTGAAAAGAGAACTGAAATAAAATAGGAATACTTTCCGCGCCATGCTCCACTTTGGCGCGCCAGCAGAACAAAATGCATTCTATCATTGACCATTGAAGGGGAACGTGGGATCGTCCAGCCTTGGCTGGCACGGTTCGTTGAGATTACAGCTTTGAGGCGGGTTGGTGAAAATGCTCTGTAAATAGTTCGCGAAAGTGGCCCGATAGTGTCGATGCCGGCGAAGGGTGTGGTGATATACTTGGAGGCGTGTCCAAAAGTCCGCCGAATCGACGATGTCGTCTCGGAAGAGGTAGTCGACAGCCATGCCACTGATCCATGTGATGGCGTGCCACTTAGCCGATGGAAAGTAGGTCGTGTCGGGATATATCATCATAGTTGGAGAAACGTGATGTGGTGGTACTCGGAGGTAGAAAGCCACAATCTTCTGTACGAGGGTCCAGAGAGCTGCTGCTGGCCCACACTCAAAACGATGTAAATCTGTATCTTCGACATTGCACTTGAGGCACAGGGGTGAGTCCACCAGTGCGATGCGATGCAGTTTCTGCCTTGTAGTATACTTGCCGTTGACGAGAAGGTACCACATAGAGGTGGTGTCAGAGGTGTGATATGGTTGGTGGATCGTTTTCCAAACTGTAGGCCATGAAACCTGGGGGTGACGGGTTTCGACGGGGTTGCTGGGTGGAAACTTTCGGAGAAGGCGGTAGATGTCGCAGGTGGTCGTCTTCCTGGTCCTGGGGAGCTCGGTGCATATGTAGCTGTACTCCAAAAAGAAACGGCCGATATGTGACATCGGAGGTGGGATGTGTGCCAAAGACGTCGGTGGGCGTCTCGAAACAGGCGCGAGCTCGGTGGTCAACATTCCAGTAAAACTAGCATTTAGGCTTTTCCATAACCGGAACATAGTATTGGTGTAAAGTGCCGTTGTCCTGGCTCTCACATTAACCAGATCGAGGCCACCATCCCGCTTCGGTAAGGTGAGATCTTCATACTGGACTTTGAAGATGTGTCCAGAACAAATGAAATAGCCGAATGCCGCCTGTAACCTGGCCGCCACTGTCGCAGTGATGGGCAGAATCTGCGCTATATGGGGTATCCGAGCTGCCAGATGGGTATTGACGAAGGTGACTCTCTGGCACATATTCAGCGGGCGTAGTATGTGATTTTGTATGTTGGCCCGGATGCGTTGCAGCAGCGCACGAAAATTGATCGCCGAGGTGCGGCGAATGTCTCGCGTGTACACCAATCCGAGACAACGAATGGTGTCTACCAGTTGAAATGGAACTACGCTGTCTGCGGGAAGGCCGCGGCCGATCTTCATGGCGCATGATTTTGCCACGTTCATAGCGCTCCCTGCCCCTGCACTGTAACGGGTAATCCACTGCATCGCAGCTTGTACTTCAGCTGCTGAACGTACGTCGAGGGCCAAGTCGTCCGCGTAAGTTCGGCAGCGGAACATATGATCCCGGAGTGGAATACCTGTCAAACGTCGCCGTAATCCGCAAATGAGTGGTTCCATCGCAATGGCATAAAGTACCGTCGACAAAGGGCAACCCTGCCGTACTGAGCGTTCAATCCGTATAGGTTCTGTAAGTCTGCCGTTGACGAGAAGTCTGGACGTTGCTCCACGAAGGAGCCGCATAATCACTTGCGTGAACGTCGGGGGAGTTGCCATTCGGTCCATCACTGCGTTGAGGAATGCATGATTGACGCGGTCAAACGCTTGTTTGAAGTCGATGGAGATTAAAGCGCCTGGCAGTCGCGAGTGTGTTGCCACAGCGATCACATCTCGATATTCACTGAGGGCCGTCTGTATATTACGATCGCCGCCTAAGGATGTTTGTTCGTGGGAAACAATGTCCCGCAAGACATGTTTGAGTCGCACTGCCAGAAGGCGTGTGAAAATCTTGAAGTCCGAATTGAGTAACGTGATCGGCCGATAACTGTCGAGTCGTGTTCCTCCTGCTGGTTTCGGGACTGGTACAAGTAAGCCTTCCATGAACATTGGTGGCGGGTTCGCCGCGCCGGACAAAAGTTCCCAGTACATGTCCCTCCATCGTAGCATCATCAAATCTTGGAAGGTTCTGTAAAATTCGAGAGGTAAACCATCCGGGCCGGGAGATCGATTCAGAGACCCCTTGGCCACAGCGCCTTGGACGTCGTCGGTGGTCACTTCAGCAGTCAGGAGGGTTGCAGCTGCTGCGTTTAGAGTACCAAGTGTCTCATGGGCAACCTCAGCAATGGCCTCTGCACCGGCAGGTACTTCTTGATAGAAAAGTCTATAGTGCGTTGTGAATGCATCCGCAGTGGTAGCTTGCGAAGTCAGCCGTCGTCCATCAGGTAAGTCTAAAGTTGTAATTAAAGCCTGTCGGCGTCGACGAACATTTTGAACAATATGATGCATAGAAGGTTCTTCACCATTAATCCTGTCTTGGCTGCGGGCTCGTACAATGGCTGCCTCTAGACGGCAGCCTTGATGCGTTGAGCTTCTTTGAGGCGATCCGGGGATGGAGGATGATCCATGAGTTCACGTAGAGCGCTATAGTAGAAATCAGTTGTATGGCGATTCCACCTGGCTTTGGCTCTGCCATAGTGTGTCAATGTGCGTCGGATGGCCGGTTTGGCGCACAGCAACCACCACTGCAGTGTGGTCTCGTAACGCATAATGCGTTGAACACAGGTGTGCCACGTGTCGGTGACCTGTTGTCGACATTCAGGGTCCCGCAGTAGCGCGACATTGAGTTTCCAGGGTCCTGCACAGCGCCATATAGATTGTCGACGTAGGTTCATGGTACAGATATAGATGTCATGATCCGAAAAGGCAGACGGCCAACGTTCCGCGTCGAGGAGAACTGATTTTAGAGCGTTAGAGATGTATATTCTATCAAGTCGGCTGGCGGAGTGGCTCGTGATGTGTGTATACCCCGGGCGGTCGCCGTGTACCACTCGCCAAGTGTCGAGGAGACGAAGGTGGCGGACGAGGAAGCGAAGTTCGGGACATGTGGTGAAATGGGGGTATTGGTCTGTGCGCTCGAGAACACAGTTGAAATCTCCACCTACGATGAGATGATCGTATCGACCGAGGAATAAAGGCGTGATATCTTCTGCGTAGAACTGGGAGCGATCCCTCCGTTTATCAGTGCCCGATGGGGCGTAGAGATTTATGATTTTGAGTCCTTCAACTGTTATGGCCACCCCTCGCGCTGTTGGGAGGTATGCGACATCGGAAACTGCAATTCCTTCTCGGAGGAGGATGGCTGTGCCTGTGTGTTCCATAGCTGCAGGGGCGGCGTACGTCTCATATCCATAACACCCAGTCCAAGTCGCTGTCCTCAGTTCTTGTAACAGGGCGATGCCGATGTCCGCTGCTCTTAGCATGTCACGGAGCAGTTGAAGTTTAGTGTGGGAGCCGATATTATTAGTATTGATAGTAGCTATTCGGTACGCCTGATGGGAGATCCGTGCTGCTGATAGGGTCGTAGCTGGTGAAGATTGTTGTGGTGGATGCTGGAAGTCCATAGAAGTCGCAGGATTCGCCGTAGAAACTTCCTCCATTTTAGTTTTGGTCTAACGGAGAAACAGATCTCATTTCCGAATCAGATGGAGGTGGGAAATCCGTGTCATCCGCCCATGAAAGGTGTCCGACAGGTTTGACATCGGCGAGAGGTGGCAGCGCTGGCCGAGTCGGCTCAATGGCGTCGGTGACAACAACAGGCGTGCTATGTTCCATGGCTTCTGGGCGCTGGACTTGCGCACGATCTCTGTTGGACGGTTCACCGTCTTGTGGATGACGCGTCTCCGTGGCAGAGGAGAAAGTGTTATCGTGTTCTCCGTCGGAGTGATGTGGCATCTCTTCGTCCTGCGGAGGGGGCTCAATGGTCGAGTCTGATGTCTTGCGGCGTTTTTTTCGTCGTTTGGGCGACTTTTGCTTTCGGCAATGAGTTTCGGTGTCTGAGGAAGGAAGAGATTCACGTTGTTCCGGTACAAAAGCCGCGGGTGCTATGATGCGGTCTTCATTCTCCAGAACACTCTCATTGGTATCCTTGTGATCTTCTAGCGTGGGTGTGTCCGGCTGTTGGACATGTTCATGGGCGGCATCGCCGGTGTCAAGGTGCTGGGACGCCTCCGGGTGTATCGGACCAGAGAGACGCTCGTGAACGGCGCCTTGTGAGGGCTGGACGTGCAGTGTCACCGCATAGGTGACTGGAAGGGTGGTCATGGTTCTGTCGGTGTTCGTATCGTCGGGCCTTAGATGTGTGATGCGGCGTTGCAGGCATTCATTACGGACGTGGCCTTCTTGGCCACAACCGGAACATGTTAGAGGTTGTCCGTCGTAAATGACCACCGCACGGCAGCCGCCGATAGAAATGTACGATGGAACGTGCCGTTTGAGATCGATTCGGACTTGTCTCACACCATTAAGCACCGGATACGTCGTAAACTGTGCCCATGTCTCGGCTACGTGGCTCTGGACTTTTCCGAACGGGCTTAGCGCCGCGATGACTTCATCTTCAGTCATCTCGAAAGGCAGTTCGAATACACGGATCGTCCGAAGGCCAAGTCCTGCATGGTCGACATCCACAGGCCCGACGTTTCCGTCGGAGTGCCGAAATTTTAGTCCATGTCGCGTCCTTTGAATGATCTCGTTTGCAGGCAGCGTCGGAAGTCATCTTAACATTAACGACGCTGCTAATGATCGATAGGTGTATGCCGATGAGTTCGTCACGCGGAATCTTCACGTCTTCGCGTAGGAAGCGTTCGACGGCCGGAGCTTTGGGTCGTGCGTATTCGTTTGAGAAGGTGAACTTAAGAGTGTTCTTCCTGTAAGAGTTGGCCATTACAGCTTGTTCGACTGAGAAGCGCTGTGACGAGGAAGTAAACAAAAACACTACGCGCGCGCAGCGGCGTGGACGGCCGAGCGCGGTGCGCACTGCTGCCCTGCCGAACGCAGACTAACCAACTGAGCTACCGAAGCACGAATCACGCCCGGTACTCACAGCTTTACTTCTGCCAGTACCTCGTCTCCTACCTTTCAAACTTAACAGAAGCTCTCCTGCGAACCTTGCAGAACTAGCACTCCTGAAAGAGTGCTAGTTCTGCAAGGTTCGCAGGAGAGCTTCTGTTAAGTTTGGAAGGTAGGAGACGAGGTACTGGCAGAAGTAAAGCTGTGAGTACCGGGCGTGAGTCGTGCTTCGGTAGCTCAGTTGGTAGTCCGGCTTTCGCCGCCGTGCAGAGCGGACGTGTTGCTGTTTCCGCCTGCGGAGCGCGCTTGCTTGCTGTTGTTTACATTTCCGCGGCCGTCACTTACGTGTCGCTTACGTGCTCTAGAACCATGGCCAACCGTTTTAGAAAATCTACTTTACGATTCACCTTCTGCAACGACTACGCACGACCGAAGGCCTTGGAAGTGGAACGCTTCCTACGCGACGTTGCTAAGATCCCAGCTTCCGATATGTTGGGCATCCATTTATCCATATTAAGCAGTACGGTGTACGTCAAAGTCGTCAATGACGCGGTATGTGAAAGAATACTTCGTGACACCAACCATGGCTTACGCTTTTGCCACGCCGACGGCAATGTCGGAGCGGTCACCGTCGACCATGCCGGCTTAGGAATGCGCACCATACGAGTTTTCGAACTCCCGTTCGAGCTCCCGGCGGAAGACGTTATCGCGGCTTTCCGCTCATATGGCACTGTACATGGTCACACTGCCGAACGCTGGGCGCAGTTCCAAACGTACCCCGTTCTTAACGGTGTACGGCAGATCACCATAGATCTCCATCGCCACGTGCCATCTTACCTGCAAGTTAGCGGGTGCCGCGCGGTTGTCATATACGACGGCCAACCCAAGACCTGTTCCGGGTGCGGCAAAGAAGCCCACCTCAGATCTGAGTGTCTTCAGCGACGAATCACCCAATTGCCAACCGCTACCGTGACACCTCCGGCTCCGACGACGGTTTTACCGGTCACCTACGCATCGGCGCTCTCTTCTCCTCCCACCGGATGCCGCCCGTCGGCCCACGTACCGGTGACCCTTCCAGCTGCTACGGATACCGCCGGGGCCCACACGTCGCGCTGAAAGCCTGACGCTACTCCGGCGCCACTACCAACAGCGACGACTTCCGACCCCCACCCGCCCGACCATATGGACGCCCCGTCAATTGACGTTCCCGCGACGGCCTTCCTCTCGGAGCGACGCGACTCTCTTCCGTCTTCCGACACGGAGGGACGAACCCGCAAACAACGTTCACCTAAGAGGCGCAAGAGGCAGCGCCATACGGTCTCGGAACGAGACGGATCACCTCCCCCTGATGCTGCAGAGGCCGTCCGACCCGACGAGGCCTCGGAGAACCTACACGACGACACGAATGACGACAACATGACGCCGACTGTGGCTGTGTCGATGCCTACTCTACTGGCTCGCACAGGTGCTCCTGAACCAATGGACTCCACCGCTGCGACTGCCGCCGAGACGTCCTCCGCCCCTACGACCGACGTGGAACATACGACCATCACCACGACAGCGCCTTCAAAGGTGTGGAGTGAGGACGTCGATGAGGACCCGGACCATACTTTGGAGACAGAGTTACCCCAGACGGAAGCATCGTTACGCCGCTGATAACGCCGTCAGGTGGCGTACGGCACGACTCGCCGTTGCCTCGCCCCTCATCGTTCTCCGCCGGTGGATTACCCCTCCACGGCGGGGTACGGCTCCAAACCTACCGAATAGCGACAATCAACACTAACACCATTAGCTCACCCGTGAAACTTCAACTGCTGCGAGAGATGATATGGGCGTCGGAAGTCGATATCGCACTACTACAGGAAGTACACTTGGCCACACTTCCAGACGTCGCGGGATATAACACTTATCCTTCTCCTGGTGACCATCTGGGACGCGGCGTAGCCATCTACGCCAGAGAAGGCATTCAAGTGGCCGATATCACATACCTTCCATCTGCCAGTGGCATGGCCGTCACCGTCATGGGGACGCGTATCGTCAACATTTACGCTCCGTCAGGCTCCACCCGCAGACGCGACAGGGCCCTCTTCTATTCAGAAGAAATCGCTCCTTTGTTTCTTGGACGCTGCGACCATTACTTGCTTGGGGGTGATTTTAATTGTGTCTTGCACCCTAAAGATCAAGTGCCCCACTACAACACCTGTCAAGAACTGCGTCTTGTCGTCCGAGATCTGTTGCTCCGCGACACTTGGGAAGTTCAGCACGGCGACGCGCCAGGACATACTTACCAGACGAGTCACTCCGCGAGCCGCCTTGATAGAATTTACGTCTCTCGGGAACTCACACCTGCAGTCCAAGGTGCTGAACTTTGGCCCCTGGCCTTTTCGGACCACTGCGCCTACATCTGCAACATTCTCTTCCCCAAGCAAGTGGTCTGGCGTAGTCGTGCACCGTGGAAGCTAAACACCACCCATCTTCATGATCTCGAATGTCTTCAACGTGTTACCGAGACATGGGCCACCTGTGAACGTCGCTTACCTACATACTGCACGACCTTGACCTGGTGGCTGGAATGTGCCAAACCTGCCATTCGACGTACTTTGATTCAGTATGGAAGGGAGGTAGCTGCGTGGCGCCGGCACACTACCGACTATTTCTACGCCGTTCTCCGCGACCTGGACGCCCAACCGCCCACCCCCGACACCCAGAGGGAATGCAGCAGAATTAAGGCGCAAATTGTAACGTTGACACGCCGTAGACTGCAGGGGGCTATGGTGCGAACCCGATGTCATGATTCAGCGGAACAAGAACATCCCACCATGCATCATATCGCCTCCGATAGGAAACATCGACGACAACAACTCATCACCGAGATCAACACCTGTCACGGCCAGCACGTCACTTGCCAGGCCGAAATCGTCAGTGCCTTTGTCGACCACTACCGCACGATGTACCAGGAGGAGACCACCGACAACCACGCTGAGGAGTCTGTGTTACCACACGTAACTCGCACCCTCACCAACGACGAAGCGGACGAGATGATGGAGCCAATTACGCGTGACGAAGTCCACGATGCCATCAAAAAAGGCGCTCTGAATAAGTCACCTGGTGTCGACGGATTGCCGATAGAATTTTATCGCGCTTTCCTCACACTAATGGCGTCACGGTGGACAATGATGTTCCACGAACTGCTGACGATGGGGAACGCCGTACCACCGTCCTTCGTCACGGGCCTTATTATACCCATCCACAAGCCGACACCAGGCGTGACGACGGCACATTACCGTCCCCTGACCTTGCTAAACGCAGACTATAAAATTTTTACACGCCTACTAGCAACGCGATGCCGCAAGGTCCTGCCTAGCATTCTATCCCCGGAACAGACAACTCCGGGCGGCTCAGTTAATATACAAACGGCCACAGGAGAATGTCGCGATTTAATTGCACTGGCAGCGGCGTGCAAACGCCGCGCCGCAGTGGTTGCCATTGATTTTGACAGCGCATTCGACAAAGTGCGGCATCTTTTTCTGTTCTCAGTGATGAACCGTATGGGTTTTCCACCAGCCTTTATCGACGTTATCCGGCGCCTGTACGGCACAGCCGAATCGCTGATTCAGGTTAATGGCCGTGTGGCGGGACCAGTGGCGATCCGGCGTTCCGTACGGCAAGGCTGCCCACTTTCGACCCTACTCTATGCCATGAGCCTGGAGCCACTCATCGGGAGTCTGACGAGCCACCTTTCTGGTCTCACTTTGCGACAGCACAGTTTTCAATGTCGTGCGTATGCGGACGACCTCCTCCTCTTGATCCGCTCACGGAGTGAAACACACACGGTACTTGATTTGATATCAACGTACGGCACTGCAGCGGGCAGTACCAGGAATGTGGCTAAATCAGCGGCGATGTCCATTGGACGCGGCCTCTCACACGCTGACTTAGCACCTCTCCCGTGTGTACAAAAACTACGATACCTTGGTATTATTTTCACCTCCACCGTGCGCCGCTCCGCTGCCATCAATTTTCGGCGTGCACTGCAAACTGTCCGCACGACGGTGAGACAAAATCTTCTCCGACGACTCGATTCTTTACAACGTGTCCAATACCTCAATCAACATGTGGCGTCCAGAATGGTCCACATCGCACAGGTACTTCCGCTGCCATCAACAATTGGATGCAGCCTCCAGGCTGCCTTCGGATACTTCCTTACGGCCGGTACGCTCTTTAAGGTCCGCTACGACACGCTCACCCTTCCCACGCGAGCGGGAGGCCTGGGCCTTGTCAATGTGCGACTCCGAGCGGCGTCCTTGTACATGTCCACCATGCACAAGCAGTGGCACGGGGGCACCTCCCTTACGCCCAGCTTGCTGAAAATTCTTGTACCCGCAACCATAACACCACCAGTACCAGTCGGACACATCAAGCACCATCTGGGGCACATTTCTGATTTCATCGTCGACTTCAGTTACGCTCACACATACTTACCGACCACGCGTTCTCTTCAACCTAAAGATTTTTACACCCCACTGCTTCGTTCCATATCCAGCAACAATATCGAAGTGAAACATCCGTCCAAGCGGTGGCCCACGGTTTGGCGTCATATCCACCAGCCTTTTCTTCCCTCCCACGTCCGGGCAACATGGTACCAAGTCGCAAATGAAAAATTCGCCACAAATCATCGTCTTCACTCCATCGGACTACTGGACTCTCCACTTTGTTCCATTTGCCACCTCGTGGATGACGATGTCCATCAACTGACTTGTGCTGCCACCAGTGACGTCTGGAAACTGGCCCGACAGTTTCGTTGCCTGTTACCTCCGCGTTCCACCGGACTCGATTGACCCATGGACTTTTATCCATCCTGAGAATACTTATTTCCCCGCCGCCAAAAATCATGCAATTGTATGGGTCAAGGGATGGACGATCACCTACATGTGTAATGATGGCGACAAATCACGCCTTGATTTCTGGCAGTACTTACAAACCGCCCACAGTCAAGTCGAACACCGACCGCGCTACCGCGCCTTCTTCGCCAATTACCTACATGCGATCTTTACGTCACCCCCGCTCAGTTGGATGGTGCCACACGCCGACAACACTCCCGCCCCCCCTGCTGACATCTGAGACTCCCCGCGCTACTTTCTATATTGTAACTCACAGTGGAGTAGGCGCATGGACACGCGCCTCCTTTCTTTTATGCACTATACCAGAACACAGTGGTTTTTCCCTCACTCCACTGTATATTTGGTTCACACCTCTTGATTACTTCAGGATTATTATTCTTTTTTTCCTACACCTTGTTCATAAAAACAAAAAAATTGCTCGCCTGGCACGAGTATAATGTCTTGTGTTATTTTCGCCGGAAGGATGGCATTTCTGTAGTATTTAAGTTTGTACCAATAAAGATCTTTTGTTAATTTACCCTGTTCCTGGTAAAAAAAAAAAAAAAAAAAAAAAGTTCTTAGAGCACTTGCCCGCGAAAGGCAAAGGTCCCGAGTTCGAGTCTCGGTCGGGCACATAGTTTTAATCTGTCAGTGCACACTCCGCTGCAGAGTGAAAATCTCATTCTGGAAACATCCCCCAGGCTGTGGCTAAGCCATGTCTCCGTATATCCTTTCTTTCAGGAGTGCTAGTTCTGCAAGGTTCGCAGGAGAGCTTCTGTTAAGTTTGGAAGGTAGGAGACGAGGTACTGGCAGAAGTAAAGCTGTGAGTACCGGGCGTGAGTCGTGCTTCGGTAGCCCAGTTGGTAGAGCACTTGACCACGAAAGGTAAAGGTCCCGAGTTCGAGTCTCGGTCGGGCACACAGTTTTAATCTGTCAGGAAGTTTCATATCAGCGCACACTCCGCTGCAGAGTGAAAATCTCATTCTGGAAACATTTAGGCTGGCCGACACATTGGCCCTCTCTGTTAATGTACCAAAAGGATATGATCTAGGTCCGACACTCCTCCCGGTATCCAAGAAGCAGTCTGCTACCGTTCGCGGCTGTCTGGGAGGATTCTGACGTCGTTACTGTAATATGTATAAACGTAAATGTAGCATGGAAATATTCTCTGGGATACCACATGCAGAGGATTCAACCGACTGTCAGAAAGCGTGTTCTTCCTCCGTATACATCTCCTTGCCTGCCGATATTTGATTTTTGTCGTATGTGTACCTGAGTGCAGATGAGTGTAATGGATGTGGGTATAGAATAGTGTCATGTTTGTGTTGTATGATGATGATGATGATGATGATGATGATGATGAGAGAAGTGGAAGGCATCAGTTTTCTGTATATTGTTGCCGAACGATCGGGATTTGAAATTCTAGAGGGACACTGATTTGAATTGAGCGCAACGGGAACACTTCGTCTGATCGAACCTCAATACACATGGAGGTGCTTTGGATTATTTAAATATATGCCATTTTATTGCCTTTAACAATCGTTTCTATTACTCTATTAACGAGAAGATACTATTTGGAAGAGGGAAGGAGGTGACTTGAGGTATCGGCAAACGAATTTCGTTAGTTCACAAAATTTGTAATTGGGGACAGCAGCTCACTTTGAATGAACAAGGTATCATTGAAAACGTAATAATAGTCCCTTACTGGTAATGATCACTAGAGTGGAGACAGACTGCAAGTCAGAAACTAGCTTGTTCTGGGTACTTCCGTAAGAGCGAGCAAAAATTTAACAGGACATAGAGGATGCCCATTGAACAATCTGAGGTGGGGAATCTGGGGTCGGAGAAGCCAGCTTAAGAAGACAATACGAATAAAATCATAGTACTGTGCACTTTTTTATTTACATTAGCTACAGCAAACTGCAAATACCATCACTTACAAAATGAACGACCATTTGTTTTGTATCTTACAAAACGAGCTGAAATTGACGGTCATCAATCTCAATGCAAGCATAACATCGGCGAACAAGATTCTGACGCACCCTTACAAATCTCTCTGGTGTACTTCGAATCACATCACAGGCAGCTACAATTCTGCCAACTAATTACATCTCCGTATCCAGTGGGATCTCATACACAAATTACTTCAGACATACCCGTAGAAATAATCAACGGGGTTCGGTCAGGTGACCACACAGGCTATGGAATAGGACCCCCCCCCCCCCTTTCCAATCTAGCGACCAGGAAATACTTCTTAGTAATCAGGCTCGTCCTCCCCGTTTCCTTGTGGCAAATAAAGAATTTACAGATAACTAAACGGCACAGTACGTATAAACTTGTACGCAGGTTAGTTGTAAATAAGCTGGAAAACATTAATGCCAGGCAAGTTTACTTCCATATCTACTTGGGCTGGCTTCTCCGACCCCAGGTTCCCTGCTTCAAATTCTTCAGTGGAGTATTCTCTATGTCCAGTTACATTTTTGCACTCTCTTACGGAAACACCCTGTTGATTTTATGGCAGGTGAAGAGGAGGACGGTCAGATACATGGGAAAACGGCAGATAATCCTGCATCAGTATTCTACGTGATTCACACACGACTCAGAGCAGTCATGAAACTCTATATTTCTCCACCACAGAAAGTACTAGGGTTCTTCGAGGAGTTCACAAGCTCGGAAACAGAATTTTTCAATCTACGAGTGATAGTGAAGCTGCTCATCCAATTGTGCTGAAGCGCACTCCCATTTTACACGAACTAAAATCATATAACAGGAATTTATAAACTTGATTGATTGCAGCCGATGGCATTGACTTCATATGGGCAATCGCGCATTAGTTATTATGCTTCCAAAGTGTTTCACAAGGACAAACTAAAAATTGTTCAGAGGTATCGAAAACTGAATCATAATCAAGATGCAACCTTCGCCAGGACTAACATAATACACTATAATGAAAAATACGCGGCACATAATTATTCAAATGAGAGACCACTGCTTAGTGCACGTGGACACATTCATCGTGAGCGAAATGAGTTGCTCTTCCACATGTTTCTCTCGAAAACAGAGTAAATCGATTCGCTGAAGAGAAATAAAAACACCCCCGAATATTTTAGAAACTGAATGGAATGAATTTCTCTTACTGAAATAGCACTTATCCACATTAACCGAAGTATGGACATGTTAGTCTAAGTCCCGAAGGAACAACAGGTCTTACCATTTCAGCGTCTGGAGCACGTCTTCCCGTTTTAAGATGGCCCATGAGGGCGATCGTTGCGAGAGAGCGTTTTTTTTTTCAGCCGTGTGGGGTGGATGGCTCAAAACACCGGTTGCTATAGGATGGGAACTGCTCTGATTCGTCGAGAAAGAACTCGCCTGAATGTTCTAGAGAAATCTACCAGTATCAGAAAGCGGGAATTCCTCTGATTCGTTGATAAAGTAAATTAGGAGACTCCTCTGGAAAAAGCTAACGGAATCAATACTACAGCACAGAGTACACAAGAAAACCTTTGCTTCCCTCGTCAGTCGACTCAGACACACAAGCTCATATAAATTAGTTAACCAGAGGTTCTCTGTGGAACTAGAGGCAACGGGTAGAAGGAAGCTAGTCGATACGTGAAATAAATATACACTCTCAAGTTGAGTATTCTCTTCACAGACATAAGGAAACAGAAAAATCATCCGTACTATTTATATATGAATATTCATTAGTATGAATCAATCAGTAACGAAAGTCGGCTTCCACATCCGTCTCTCAGAAAGGAGAAAGTGAAACCCTCTGGCAGCCCATAGCCTGTTCCTCTCGATTAGCAATAATGAGTCCACCAAGCTTACCATCTCCATCAGACAAACGAATCAATATCAGCGATGTCATATGTCTTGACCTGATGAGACACTGGGAAATGTTTGGGAATTTAAAGCAAGGCATTGGCTCAAAGACTGGTGATCAGGGACGGTACGTCACCACCTCACATCCCTTGCTGATCAAATACTGACAGTCAGAATCCATACAGCACCAGCATTCGAACTGGCTTGCTTATGGTATGAAATCTGGTTGTCAGTAATGTACAGGATAACTCAGCTGACGTGGACACGTTCAGTGCATTTCATTAAGGGTTCCAGAAAATGAAACAAAGTTTTTGGTACAAAGCGAATCGTTCCGTTTATGATTAGAATCTTCGGTTATTTTTACGAATAGAACGAATCTGAAATATTTCAAAAATGCTACAATGAAGTTTTTTTCAAAGTATACCAAAGCTTTTTTCAAACTGGAGTCGAAACATAAAACATTTAAAATGAAAATATATGTAAAAACAGGGACAAGGATTGCATATTTCCACCGTCATTGTTACGTAAACATAGCACAGCTGGGCAAGAGATGTTTTATGCAGCAGACTTCGATTCATAATGTAGCTAAGGTTCTGAACAGTTTTATATTTGAAGATGGTAACAGTTCTCGAAAGAACAGATACCACTGATGACCGTGCAGCTTCTCTAGAATAAATGATAATTAATTGAAACCCTCAACTGCCGACAGGTGTTGTTGACATACCTTGATGGGCACAGCTGAAAATGTGTGCCCCGACTGGGACTGGAACCCGGGATCTTCTGCTTACATGGCAGACGCTCTATCCATCTTTTTTTTACCCCTTTTTTTCGGGCCTCCATCCACCGCTTCTAGCCCGTCCTCCCACTCGCCAAAATTGTCTTTATCGGCTCGGCTTCTCCGCCATTAAAAATTCTCTGTGGAAATTAAAAATTAGCCATGTAACAGTTGGATTCTCTTCATTATCCATTTGGTTATTTGATGAAGCCACTATATATGTTGACGGAAATTAAACAAATGAAATATTTTGCGGTAAGGGGAGAAGCACTTTCCAGGGAAGACTGAATGTGTGAAAGTCAAGTTGAGGATGCTGGATTCTTACGCAGCAAGAATGAACAAATCTTTTCTTCCTCTTACATGGGAAAATCAAAAATAGCATAAACCTGTCTTCTTCGCAAATAAAATAATCTTCCTCGATAAATAATAAATGAATAAATATAATTTCAATATCAGATCTGCGAAATTCCACTGCGTTCTCATAGAACAGTCTCATATTGCTGGCGACATCAGGGGCATCGTCTCCCAAAGTGTCACCACTGTCTGGTTGGTCCGTTGCGTATTCGTGTTCGTTCTATCTTCGCAATCCGAATCCTGTTTGTGGCTATCGTAATTCTGAATGGGCCACCCAGCAGTATTTTCGTACTGCAACGTTTACGTTCGGAGTACAAAGGAAGCATACTTTTGTCTATATTTTTCTATTCGTTGAAGTTTCATGTGTTGAGTTATTAGGTATAGCCAATATTCTTCTTTATTTTTTTCTGGCGCCGATAATATATAGGACACCGTCTGACCTTGAAGCCAACTGACTGCTCGTCGTTTTGCGTTGGGGTATGGATCGGCATCGGGAGTGAGAGGTCCATTTGGAGTAATCATTCTAGATGCAGTACGCAGCACGCTTGCGAGCTTCCGTGTAAAGAGAATCCAGATGTCCTTCACATTTTCGCGTAGAAAGCGATGTTCGATGGTATATAATAAAGTATAGTGAATACAATTCGGAGTGTCTGACAAGTGAATCATGTGTATCTTTGAATTTGTCGGTATGATCCTATTGACCGCCATGTACCATGTAGACCGCACCTGTGATCGTAAGTGTGCGTCATGAATGTTTTCCCAGATCTTTGCCCAGTTGCAGTCTTTATACTTCACTTCTATTCTGTTTCGCTGTTTACTGTCCGCCAGGCAGCTGTAAAGAGCTTTGAGCCTGTAGCTATCATTCTGAGGTATGTTGCTTTGAATATAACTGTATTCTAGGAAAAAGTTACTAAGTGGCAAAGTACGGTCGGGATGTGACTTACGTTTACAGGAGGGTTCATGCTGGCCGGTGCAATTTCATTGAGAAGGTGGGCTGTTAAGGAAATTGGTGATCGTTGCCATTGTTTATACATGCTGATATATAATGCTTTTGCTTTGTGGTAAACGTCAGTCAAATTTAGGCCGCCCTTTCCCAAGGGTAGCGTCAAAGTTTCAAATGGGACTGAAAATTTGTCCCCTACTGACAAAGTGTCCGAGCGCTGCAAGTGTGGTGTCACCGCCAGACACACTTGCTAGGTGGTAGCCTTTAAATCGGCCGCGGTGCGTTAGTATACGTCGGACCCGCGTGTCGCCACTATCAGTGATTGCAGACCGAGCGCCGCCACACGGCAGGTCTAGTCAAGAGAGACTCCCTAGCACTCGCCACCAGTT
Organism: Schistocerca piceifrons; assembly: GCF_021461385.2. NCBI lineage: Eukaryota > Metazoa > Arthropoda > Insecta > Orthoptera > Acrididae > Schistocerca > Schistocerca piceifrons. The sequence continues at coordinate 414,563,051 of NC_060149.1, read as the reverse complement.
GTACAGCCGACTTTGTTAGCGATGTTTCACTGTCTACATATGCTCTCATTTGCCGAGACGACAGTTTAGCGTAGCCTTCAGCTACGTCATTTGCTACGACCTAGCAAGGCGCCATATTCTGTTACTATGTCTTCTGAACAGATAATATCGTGACTCATGTACCGTCAAGAGCGACGTTCATCATTAATGGATTAAAGTATCAAACTAATTACGTCCGCTTTCTGAATTCTAATTCCTTTTCATGTTCCAGACCTCACGTCAGTATAGTCCTTCCCTCCTCACGCCAGCCTGCGTGAGCTAAAACGCGTGCATTTCGGCCTCCTCTAGTAACACGGTGTTGGCTTTTCTGCCAACACAACAGCAAGCATTCATTGTGCTATGACCTTTGGTAGTGGTAGGATTTGCGCGACATAATTCACTTCAGAAACGATGTAAGTATTGACTAAAAGCACTCTTTGTATGGCGTTGAGATTTCGCAAATGATGTTGCCGTATGCTGGCTCGAATTTGGGCTAATAATGGTCTGTAGTTAAGAGCAGCCGTGCAGAGGATGTTGTGCGTGTATTCAATGCCGAGACATTTAAATGTTGCCATTCTTTTTAGTGATCGGCTATTGCCAAGTTCTCGTCCCCTACCAAGTTCCATAATGACAGACTTTTTAAAGTTTACTTTTGCTCCTGATGCGGCTTCATAAGTGGTTATCAGCCGAAACGCGCGTTCTAAGTCTTCATCTCTCGTCACCACGAAACTGACGTCATCCGCAAATGCCTGGCAAACGATCTTCTGGCCATGGATGCGTAATCCCGAAAGGTCTTGCGTCAGGGAGAACAGCAAGGGTTCGAGAGCAACTGCAAACAAAGCCATTGACATGGGGCAACCTAGTCGTACCGAACTAGTGATGTTAATTGGTTTCCTTAGTTGTCCGTTGAGACAGATCTAGGACGTACCGTTGCTCAGCAGTAGTGTAACAGTGTCAATAACTTTCCGTGGAAAATTCATTGCTGCCATCGTGCGTAGAAGATATGAGTGATTGACTTTATCGAATGCTTTCTCAAAATCTAGCGAAACTAAAGCGCATCGAATGTCGCAAGCAGCGGCTGTAGCTATGATATCTCTATATTCGCTTAACGTCTGCTGTATGTTTCTAGTATTCCCAACGCTCGTTTGTTAGGCCCCCCGCGACAGTACTGATTACCGTACTGAATCGCTGCATCATGACAAGCGCGAAAATCTTATCAGTATTAAGTAATGTAATCGGTCGGCAATTGTCGACTGTCTTGCCCCCTGAGGTTTAGGGTATCAATACCACTATGCCTTCACAGTATTCTCTTAAGATATCATTTCCAGCATTGAGGATGTCATTACAGACCAAGGCCATCTTTGGAACTAAATGGTGATGAAAGGTTTGATAAAACTCAGCCGGTAATCCATCGGGGCCAGGCGATTTATTCTTTGGGCTCCCTCGAATGGCGTATGTTACTTCGTCTTCAGTTATCACTGCAGCGAGGCCGTCTGCTTCTTTCGTGCTCAATGTCGCAATACGCCGTGCCATAAGGGCTTGCTGCGCCGCTATATCCACGGGGTTTTCCGTTAACAGTGCTGCGAAATGTTTATAAAGCTCTTCTCGTATGTCGCGCTGTTGGTTTAAGAGTCGACCATCTGCAGTGTTGAGTTCTGTCAATATCTTTCTGTCCCCCCCTTGTCTGTTCGCGAATAACATGATACACTGATGTCTTTTCGTCCTGTACGGCGTTTTGCAGACGTGTCCTTACTTTACAGCCTTCTAATTGCTTGCGGTTGTGGGTTAAAATCGTAGCCTGTATTCTTTTAATATGCTTACGATTTGCTATTACTTTTGCATCTTCTAGATATAAATCTCTCAAACACTGAAAGTAAAATTCCATGGTTTGCTTCTGCCAGGCACATCTATCTCTGGAATAATTCTTCATCGCTTTTGTTAAGGGCGGGTTTCGCACATTTTACCCACGACGTAATGGCTGAATCGTACGTGGGAAACTTTCTTCCACATTCTGCCCACGTGTTTCGGAGGACTGTATGACTCCCCGGGTCTGTTAAATGCTCTACATTTAGTTTCCAGGGTCCCCTTGCCCTGTACGTTCCTTGTTTGGCTAAATTTACGGAACATATATATGCCACATGATCTGTAAATGCAGTCGGCCATAGCTCTGCCTGCAAAACATGTTCCCTCATATTTGATGATGCGTAGATTCTATCGATACGGCTAGCTGAGTGGCCATTAACGAATGTGAATCCGGGCTTGTCGCCTTGTCTAAGCTCCCATGTGTCTCTTAAATTTAACTCTTCAATGAGAGTCCGAGGCTCGGCGGACGGATTGAAATTTGGTGTCTGGTCTTTGGGACTGATTACACAGTTAAAGTCACCAGCGAATATGAGTTGTTCCGAAGGTGGTGTAAAAAGTGGCACAATGTCATCTTTAAAAAACTCAGCTCTCTGTCGTCGTCTCCCCGAACCGGAAGGGGCGTAGAGATTGATAAATCTGGTATTGTTGATAGTAGTTGCTATACCTCTGCTACTCGCCAGGCGTTCGATATTTGCCATCACTATCCCTTCCTTCGCCATGATCGTGGTCCATAGTTCATTGTCATTACCAGGATTAACGATGGCATTGTAACCTGTGATACGGCCAAGGTTAATATTGGTCACTTCCTGCAGCATGAAGATATCAATATCAGCAGCATAGAGAAAATCTTGAAGATTTTTTAAGTTTAGTGGGCTTCTGATCTTATTGATGTTCAATGTAGTAATTCGGTAAGCTTACAAGGACATCATGAGAACAGAGGTGTAGGTGACAATAGGCCTACTGATTGAAGTAAATGGCGAACATCATCTAAAAGAAGTCCGTGTCATCAGCCACTGCGCCGATGCCGGCGGTAGCCGTTTGTTGCTGATGGGACACATCCTCTCGAGCTGCTGATGACGGACCATCTATATGTAGCCGATCCTTTACTAACTCTTCTTCCCGACCACCTTCCTCAACGTCATCCGACCAATCACACAAGAACTTGTCTGCTTGCATATCGCGATCCGATAGCTTCGAACATTCAGGCACAGGGTTGTGACCCATTCTACACTCCTGGAAATTGAAATAAGAACACCGTGAATTCATTGTCCCAGGAAGGGGAAACTTTATTGACACATTCCTGGGGTCAGATACATCACATGATCACACTGACAGAACCACAGGCACATAGACACAGGCAACAGAGCATGCACAATGTCGGCACTAGTACAGTGTATATCCACCTTTCGCAGCAATGCAGGCTGCTATTCTCCCATGGAGACGATCGTAGAGATGCTGGTTGTAGTCCTGTGGAACGGCTTGCCATGCCATTTCCACCTGGCGCCTCAGTTGGACCAGCGTTCGTGCTGGACGTGCAGACCGCGTGAGACGACGCTTCATCCAGTCCCAAACATGCTCAATGGGGGACAGATCCGGAGATCTTGCTGGCCAGGGTAGTTGACTTACACCTTCTAGAGCACGTTGAGTGGCACGGGATACATGCGGACGTGCATTGTCCTGTTGGAACAGCAAGTTCCCTTGCCGGTCTAGGAATGGTAGAACGATGGGTTCGATGACGGTTTGGATGTACCGTGCACTATTCAGTGTCCCCTCGACGATCACCAGTGGTGTACGGCCAGTGTAGGAGATCGCTCCCCACACCATGATGCCGGGTGTTGGCCCTGTGTGCCTCGGTCGTATGCAGTCCTGATTGTGGCGCTCACCTGCACGGCGCCAAACACGCATACGACCATCATTGGCACCAAGGCAGAAGCGACTCTCATCGCTGAAGACGACACGTCTCCATTCGTCCCTCCATTCACGCCTGTCGCGACACCACTGGAGGCGGGCTGCACGATGTTGGGGCGTGAGCGGAAGACGGCCTAACGGTGTGCGGGACCGTAGCCCAGCTTCATGGAGACGGTTGCGAATGGTCCTCGTCGATACCCCAGGAGCAACAGTGTCCCTAATTTGCTGGGAAGTGGCGGTGCGGTCCCCTACGGCACTGCGTAGGATCCTACGGTCTTGGCGTGCATCCGTGCGTCGCTGCGGTCCGGTCCCAGGTCGACGGGCACGTGCACCTTCCGCCGACCACTGGCGACAACATCGATGTACTGTGGAGACCTCACGCCCCACGTGTTGAGCAATTCGGCGGTACGTCCACCCGGCCTCCCGCATGCCCACTATACGCCCTCGCTCAAAGTCCGTCAACTGCACATACGGTTCACGTCCACGCTGTCGCGGCATGCTACCAGTGTTAAAGACTGCGATGGAGCTCCGTATGCCACGGCAAACTGGCTGACACTGACGGTGGCGGTGCACAAATGCTGCGCAGCTAGCGCCATTCGACGGCCAACACCGCGGTTCCTGGTGTGTCCGCTGTGCCGTGCGTGTGATCATTGCTTGTACAGCCCTCTCGCAGTGTCCGGAGCAAGTATGGTGGGTCTGACACACCGGTGTCAATGTGTTCTTTTTCCATTTCCAGGAGTGTATCTGTCATCGCAATGTCTCCTGAGGGTAATCCTCCGTGATCAGTGTCTGATTCGTTCGTCCGGGACTTTTTTGTCGTTTTGCTGGTTGTCGACGAAGGTGGTACCGTCACTTCAGTCAGTTTCTGTCGTACGTGGTTTGCTTTTTTCGCGCAATATTGGCGCTTTTTCTTCTGCCCCTTGATGTGCCAACCGGCGTTTCTTCTGTGATTTGGGAGACCGTGGGGGCTGGTGGCCAGCCATCTCTTTCGAATCCACCTGGTCCATGTCGGACTTGTCTTCTCGAACCGGTAGGCCTGCCGGAATGCTTTCGGTGTCTTGATGTTGCCCCTGCTCCGAGTGAGTATTTCCCTCCGTCTTCCGTATGTGTTAAGTAAGAACATTCTGTACGACGTTCGTTTCCATCGGCGTGACTTCTTCCTGCATGTCACGCAAACCCTCCGGTGGAACGTCTAAACGTGGTTCAGAGGTAACGTTAGCCCGGGCGGCGGCGACGTAGGATGTAGGCAACGTAGACGTCGGGCCCTGCTGCTCACGCTCACCAGTCGGTATTTGCGCCACGCGCCGTTGCGCACATTGAGCACGGATATGTTCTGTGGAACCACATCCTGCGCAAGTTCTCGGTTGTCCATCATAAATCACTATGACCCTGTATCCACACACGGTGATGTAGGATGGAATGCGCTTCAACATGTCAATCTTCACCAGCCGCACGCCGTTTAACACCGGGAAAATGTACATATTCGACCACTTTTCTGCCATATTGCTGATGACCGTTCCATATTCCCTCAATTTGACATTAATTTGATCAGCGGATATTTCAAAGGGTAATTCAAATATTCGAATACTTCTCACTCCGAGACCAGCAAGCGAAACTCCGAATTCACCAACATTGCCGTCGGAATGCTTGAACTTCAAAACTCCTCCACACGATTGAACTACCTTTTTTTCGGGTCTCAACAATACTGCTGACAATCGATAAGTGAATGCCAACCATATCATCAATAGTGGTTTTCATAACGTCTCTAATAAACAGCTCAACTTCAAATTACTTGGTTCGTGCATAATTCGGGTCAAAGCTCAGTTTCAATGTATCTTTCCGTATAAGTTGATCCATTATAGTCGTTTGCAATTCATCACTCCACACTACAACAACGCAGAAAAGCGCACACTTGCCAAACAGCAGGCGACCGCCACAGGCGAGAGCGTAAGCAACCTGCGTCCGACCGCCACGGCCGCTGCCGACTGACTTCCATCCATCTGAGCCACCGAGGACACAGATGAGTAGCGCGACTGCAGGGACTTATCCCTTGCACGCTTCCCGTGAGACCCACATTCCCAACTTTCCACTATCTATTACGAACATTACGTATATAGATTGTGGACAATTTGGAATGTGGGTCTCACGGTAAGCGTGTAAGGGATAAGTCCCTGCAGTCGCGCTATTCATTTGTGTCCTCGGTGGCTCAGATGGCCATGTCAGCAGGAGATCCCGGGTTCGAGTCCCGGTCGGGACACACATTTTCAGCTGTCCCCATCAAGGTATGTCAACAACACCTGTCGACAGCTGAGGGGTTCGATTAATTATCATCTGAAGTTTTGTAAAATTGCTATGACACAAACATAAAAAAGCTTTATATCACTATACACATCTTCTCAAGCACTCTGGATCACCGTCTACTTTGCCCCACGTACATAGTTATAGCTGCTTCAATGTTTCGTTGGATAAAAAGGTTACGACTATCAACACCCCAAAAAACTGCTCATCCTTCTGCGTGCCATCATCATGTGTAGAAATATTTTTGATATGATTCACTATTTGTGGGGTATTAGGGGTGTCAGCGATAAAAGGGAAACCCTTTACATAAATCCCTAACTACTAGCTCACTGTGTCAATTGCCTACATTTCAGCAGTCTGTGAAGGACATTTAATCACTCTGTATAAATAATTAGCGGTAATATTGCTAAGGTATATGAAATGGAATAAACCCGTGAAATCAGCAGATTGGATAAGGAAAGAAAGATTTTTATTAGTTCAGAGAATTCTGGGAACGGTCAGGGCATCTGTTAAGGATATCATGTACAATCTACTGATGGGACATACACTGGAGTTCCCCTGCTGTATTTTCAGGTCTTTATAAAGTGTGCCTGACAACAAAAGTCAAATGATTTCAGAAACGCGCTTCTAGAATTTTAAAGGTTTGATATAGCCCGTACGGATGTCTGAGATAGATAACAGAACGTAAATGAGATTCACTCTGAGAAAGGCAATGTTTTCACTAAAAGCTTGTGCGTAGCTTTAGGAAACGGATGTTCGAAATAGATGGTGGAAAAATTCTGATAAATTTGTCACACATTATGACACTACCTCACAACTCTATACGCCACCTGCTGTTATTTTACTATACTTGTTTATACGTCTTGGGAACATACCGTAACGAGTGCTAAAACTGCGGATGGTGAAATGTTTATGTTCGATCACACAAACCCGTTGTTACGAACTGTAGCAAGGTAATAAATGCTGAACATGCGTTTGTCCGGTAAGGCTACCATATTTATGGAAAATACACATGAGTCGGACGAACAAGCGCTACATAAGCCACTTGCTTCGTGGATAAGTTCTGTTTTCTTAAGACTGTTCCTATGAATCTGTCTGGCATCTGCTTTTCTTTCTATTTGTTTTATGTGGTCGTTCGCTCTGGATAATTACTCCAACGTATTTTAAGGTAGATACTATTTCCAGCTGTTTCTTATTAATAGTCCAGTTGTACAGTAGTGGCTGTCTTTTCCTGCGTATGCGTAGTATATTACACTTATTTACGTTCAGGTTCAACTGCTGCGTGGACCATTCGTCAATGCTCTGCAGGTCATTCTGCAAATCGATACAGTCTTCCGGCGTTGCTACTTTGTTATAGACAATCGCATCATCTGCGAACAGTCTTAAATGGTATCCGACGCTTTCTTCTAGAACATTTGTATACACTGTAAACAATAACGATCCTATCACACTTCTTTGGACTACTCATTTGCTCTCTTAAGAGCGACGTGTTGAATTCTGTCTGCAAGGAAGTTTTCAGTACAGTCGAAAATTTGATCAGATACTCGATAAGCTCGTATTTTTTTTCATTAAATCATAGGGACGGTGTCACATGCATTCCTGAAGTCACGGAACGCGGCATAAACATGAACGCCGTTTCTTACAGCGCTATGGACAACATGGAGAAATAGTCGAGCTGAGTTTCGCAAAATCTGTTTGCGAAATCCATGTTGATTGTTATAGAGCAGATTTTCGTCCTCAAAAAACTTAACAACTCTTGAGCGTAAAACATGTTCCATAATTCTACAACAGACTGACGTCAACAATATAGGTCTATAACTTCGTGTATCTGTCCTGGGGCCCTTATTGAAAATAGGAATGACCTGCGCTTTTTTCCAGTCACTCAATCCTGCAATCAACGATAAACTACACCTAGAAGGGGAGCAAATTCTTTCCCATAATCTTTGTAAAATATTGTAGGCATCTCACCTGGTCCAGATGCCTTTCCACTGCCAAGAGATTGTAGCTGATTTTCTATTCCGCTATTGGTTATCTCACTAACTGCCATTTCCACGTTCGTACGATGATTGAAAGAAGGAACTGTTACGATCTCCCGCGGTGAAACAATTTCTGAAGACCGAATTCAGTGCTTCAGCCTTATCTCTGTTACCATCCGTTTCGCTGCCAGTATAGTCTCTGACAGAATGAATAGATGATTTCGGACCACATACTGATGTTACAAAGGACCAATACCTCTTTGGGTTTTTACTCAGATCGGTTGACTATATGTTACTTTCAAAGTGATTGATCGCATCCGTCGTTGCTCTCTTTACGATCATTTTCGCTTCGTCCAACCTTTGTTTGTCAGCCAGATTTTGACTTCTCTTGAATCCGAGATGAAGCTCTCTTTGTTTATGATGCAATTTTCTAACACGGATATTAAATGACGGTGTGTCTTTCCCATCCCTTAAGACCTTGCTCGGAACACATTTGTGTAAGGCATATTGCACGGTGTTTTTTTAATTTTTTTCCATTTGTTCTCCACATCTTCGTTCTCATCATTGAATATTAGATGCTGATTAATCACATACTCCTGAATTTGTATCCTACCTTTCTCAACATTCCTTGTAAAAACCATAGTTATAGTTGCTGTCACAGCCTTATGATAATTTATGTATGGCTCTTCTTATAAATACCCGTTGCCATGTAGCACAATATAATCGTCCCACACCTTAAAATGCGGAACCAACTGCATTACTTTAGCCCCACATCCGCATCGGTATGTGCACAATGTGATAGCTAACGACTGACTTGTCGGGTTGACAGAGGCGATAGAGAACATCCAAAGACGAGCGGCGCGTTTCGTCACAGGGTTATTTAGTAAGCGTGATAGCGCAATGGAGGTGTTTAGCAAACTCAAGTGGCAGACTCTGCAAGAGAGGCGCTCTGCATCGCGGTGTAGCTTGCTGTCCAGGTTTCGAGAGGGTGCGTTTCTGGATGAGGTATCGAATTTATTGCTTCCCCCTTCTTATACATCCCGAGGAGATCACGAATGTAAAATTAGGCAGATTCGAGCGCGCACGGAGGCTTTCCGGCAGTCGTTCTTCCCGCGTACCATACGCGACTGGAACAGGAAAGGGAGGTACTGACAGTGGCACGTAAAGTGCCCTCCACCACACACCGTTTGGTGGCTGGCGGAGTATAAATGTAGATGTAGGTGTAGATGTACTTTATTCTCCGTTGGTGCGATTTGTGCCAGCCCTCCGTCTTTTCCATTGGCACGCTTTTGCCTCTAACACAGAGCGACTTCCTTCTTCCTTTTCCTACCTTACCATTACAATTCTAACTGCCGACCTTATACATGGACCAATAAAATAAATAATATTTTTCAGTGTACATTACAAGTATAGAAACTGTCCACATTTAATACAAAATCATAAACAAACACATCTAGTAACAAAGTATACACAAAATATGGGTAAAACATTGCTTAAAAACAATTAAAAATTATGAATGAGTAGAAGTGTTGGTGTTACAGTGTATCGCGTAGGGTTAATATGAATAAGATAAGAGCATTAGTGTGCGTAAGAACGCGAACACGAATGGAATAACACGGAAGTGGTAATACGTCTACAAATAATTCTTAGCAGAGCACTTCAATGTTGATTGCGGAGTATTAATATATAAACGTAAAATCAGAAATTGCACAACTTTGGGATTTGCTGGGACCCCTAACTTGTCTAATAGACAAGGGGTAAGAACATTTTCGAAATATTGTATGTCTTAAGAATAACTACCAGTACTAAAACCAATAACATGAAACAAACGAATACCAATAAACGTATCGCAAACAGGAACTTTTCACAGTGGTCATGTATTTGTCATTACCATTTCAGGAGTAACGGCATTATTAAAATACTTCTTAATATTGAATCCCTTCAATGTACGCGTGTATATTAAACGAGCCATTTTTGCAGCTTAATCAAGTCCATTAATATTCAATGAGCTCTCATCTGTAAACGGCCCTTTGGGAATAGTAACTCGTTTTATTACTCGCACAAGGAGTATAGTATATCAACAACGCGATCATGGCCTACCCGTTGGGACAGCTTATTCAGGAATAAAAAATATTAAAGGTGATCACAGAAATTGCAAAACTGATACAAAGTACTAAAAAATTTCCACCCTGTTATGCACGATAATGAAAGCAGTAAACTGTTATTGGTAACGGTTATGTGTTCTATATACATAACATACCTCAAAATGCACCATGTATTTGGAACTTAACTATTTTATTGAGTCTAGGATAACGGAAAATAAAATGACCAGACATATGTATGTGAGTCATCCAAAAATAGAATTATCTTAAGCGAAGACAAATAGATTTTCATTAACATTCTCAAATAAGAAAGGAATCATTTTCTGTCACATTTAAAATGATATGAACACAACAGTTTGGTTTTCAATATTATTATGGGAAGATACGCTTTGGTTCAGGAGGAATGTAGGAACAAGCGAGACCACGCTGATCCTAATCAGATAGTCTGAGGAAAAGCAAACCAATGTTTATGGAATTTATAGGTTACGAGAAAGCTTTTGAGAAAGGTGACAGAAACAGCCTGTTTCGAATTCTAAAGGAGGCAGGGGTAAAATACAGGAAGCGAAAAGTTATCTACAACTTACACAGAAACTAGTCTGTAATTATAAGAGACGAAGGACACGACAGGGAAGCCGTACTTGAGAAGGGATTGAGGCAGGTTTGCAGCATCCACCCGATCTTATTCAATCTGTACATTGACCAGGCAGTAAAGGAAACCAAGGAGAAATTAGGAAAAGGAATTAAAGTTCACGGAGAAGAGATAAAAATTTCGAGGTTTGCTGATGGCATTATAATTCTGTCAAATACCCAAAGTACTCTGAAGAGCAGGTGAACGAAATGAAGAATGTCTTGAAAAGAGGTTATAGGATGGAAATTAAAAAAAATCAAAACAATGGTAATGGAATGTATTCGAACTAAATCACGCAATCCTGAGGGAATTAGTTTAGGAAATGACACTAAAAGTGATCGATGAGTTTTTCTATTTGGGCAGCAAAATAAATGACGATGGCCGAAGTAGAGAGGATGTAAATATGAGAATAGCTACACCAAGGATATCGATTCTGAAAAAGAGAAACTTTAACGTCGAATATAGATGTGAGTGTTAAAATTTCTTTTATGAAGGTATTTGTCTTGAGTGTAGCCTTGTACGGAAGTGAAAAAGTGAAATGTCGACGTTAAGCAGCTCAGACAAAAAGGGAAAAGAATGGTTTGAAATGAGGTACTATATGAGAAAGCTGAAGATTAGACTGGTAGACAGGGTGTTAAAGAGGAGATACTCAGACAAAATGGGAAAAATGAGATTTGTGCCACAAATTGACTGAAAAGATAGTTCGGTCAATAGGACGCATACTGAGGCATCAAGGAATCGTCAGTTTAATAGAAGGAAATGTGGAGTGTAAAAGTAGTAGAAGGACACAAAGACCTTGACAGATTCGTACTGATTTAGGTTGCAGCAGTTATGCAGAGATGAAGAGCTTTCACAGTATAGACTAGCGTGGAGAGTTCTATCAAACCTGTCTTCGGATTAAAGACCAAATCAAACAAAATACTACTGCGACCGAATATACAGGGTGCTTCCAAATTCATGTCCCATAGGAAAAATTCGAAATTAGTGGAGATAGCGAAAAAAACGAAGACGAAGAATGCCCCACTACCACTACACCGTCGAAATGATTAGTCGCATGCATTGCGTAGTACCACGCGGCCGGTTGACTATGAAGCAGTTGACTAACGTAGTAAGACGGATGGCTTTGCCGGCCGCTGTGACCGAGCGGTTCTAGGCGCTTCAGTCTGGAACCGTGCGACCGCTAGGGTCGCAGGTTCGAATCCTGCCTCGGGCATGGATATGTGTGATGTCCTTAGGTGAGTTAGGTTTAAATAGTTCTAAGTCTAGGGGACTGATGACCTCAGATGTTCAGTCCCATAGTGCTCAGAGCCATTTGAACGGATAGGTTTTAAAGTGCTGCCAGTTACCACAGCTGCGTAGTATGGTGCTGTTCTGCAGGTTAGTGACTCGTACACCAATGAACCCACATCAGGAGAAGGCGGAAATGTTTCTCATACATATGGCTGGCAGGCGACATCAGCAGACAAGAGCAGAATACAACAGGCGACATCCAAACCAACGTAAGCCTATCACCGAATAATTGCCTTTTAATGCAACGGTTCAAGTCCACAGGCCGAGTTCTCGACGAAAGACGTTCTGGACGACCACGCACAGAAACGGAGGATACACAATCAGCAGCCATACTAACTCAGTCGATAGTGAGTCCAACTCGATCAACAAGGAAGGTGCCACAGGAATGCGACTTTACCGAAGCCATCGTGTCAAGGTTACTTTCCTTTAACCATTTCCATCCCTATTAAATGGACTTTGTGCAAGAACTCCACGCTAATGATAAAAAATGTTCAAATGTGTGTGAATTCCTAAGCGACCAAACTGCTGAGGTCATCCGTCCCTAGACTTACACACTACTTGAACTAACTTAAGAACCTTCTTGGCAGATTAAAGCTGTGTGCCGGACCGAGACTCGAACTCGGGACCTCTGCCTTTCGCGGGCAAGTGCTCTACCAACTGAGCTACCCAAGCACGACTCACGCCCCGTCCTCACAGCTTTTAACTCCGCCAGTACTTCGTCTCCTACCTTCCAAACTTCACAGAAGCTCTCCTGCAGGAGAGACGAGATACTGGCGGAATTAAAAGCTGTGAGGGTGGGTCCTGGGTCGTGCTTGGGTGGCTCAGTTGGTAGAGCACTTGCCTGCGAAAGGCAAAGGTCCCGAGTTCGAGTCGCGGTCCGGCCCACAGTTTTAATCTTCCAGGAAGCTTCATATGAGCGTTCACTCCACTGTAAAGTGAAAATTTCATTCTAGTAACTTAATTTATGCTAAGAACAACACACACCCCCATGCCCGAAGGAGGACGCGAACCTCCGGCGGGTTGGGACCGCGCAGACAGTCACATGGCCCATCTAACCGCACGGGCACTCTTCGCGGCCCGGTAATGATGCTGACAGGCGGGTGAAGTTCTGTGATTGGTTTGAAGAAAGTCACCAGTGATTTCCAGTTGACTGGAAGGGTGAATAGACATGGCGTCGTCTATTGGATAGACGACGATCCCCATCTCGTTCTCGAGGCATACTTAGCCGTTAAACACAGCTCACGATGACTGGTCGGGCTGAGTCCAAGGTGCATTCATTTTACTCGATGACGACCCAAAATGTGTTCATTCGTGTTAACCAAATCTTCTGCCGGTTCTTGGTAGAACAACACTATAATAAATGAAAAGCCCTAGTACAGTAGACTGTAGAACAAAAGCAAACTAGCGCTTTTCATTTATTGTGATCATTCAATTTAAGGACATACATGACGGAATCTGAGTTACGCCTGCAACTGTTAAAACTGCAGCTGATAAGAAAAGTGTAACGACGCAGACTTTTACAGTTTATTAGCATAACGACTTGTTTCGAAGGTCTTACTCATCCACTTTCTGGTGGACAGTCGTGCTACGTTAAAGAAGTGATTGTTTCATGTTTGCCGCTAAAAGTATTGAATAAAATAATTGCTGTGCATAGGAAATGATGACTTACTTTAATCATTTGTTATTTGTTCTCCCGCAGTAGTGACAAAGAACATATTTATGGAATATATTGACAAAGCTATTCAATACCTCAGCATTTATGGTGATGAACAGTTTGGAATATTGGCAACGACTTTTGAGTGAATTATGATAATTTCAGTGACAGTGAAAATACCTAAAAGTATATTATACAAATTATACAAAATATTTTAGTACCTTACTCAACCCTACGAATGTTACTTTATGTTCTCTCCTTTGAGATGACCTTGAGTTTTGTGGCAGAAATAGAGACTGAAAAATACTTGCAGTGATAAAAGGTTAATGTAATTGTATACTTAACTTAGTACATTGATTCCACTGAATGCCCTGATGTAAATTCAGATGTTAGTCTAAAGTATGTACAGGTATTGCTACTAACAACAAGTCCTACTTGAACTTGGTCTGGGGAAGGTCATCGGTCCCATCGGATTTGGGAAGGATGTGCAAGGAAGTCGGCAGTACCCTTTCAGAACAACCATCCCGGCATTTGCCTGAAGTGATTTGGGGAAATTACGGAAAACATAAACCAGGATGGGAGGACGCGTGTTTGAACCGTCGTCCTCCCGAATGCAAGTCCAGTGTGCTAACCATTGCGCCACCTCGCTCGGTTTATTGAAATTACTTTGACTCGTGTCAAATTTTAAGCATTTTGGATATTTAAAATCATATATGTAGAAGTTGGATATTTAGCTCTGCCTGTACACAGTTTGTTGTATTTGTGGAAGCCGATGTGTACATGCATATGGTTTGGGTGTATCAACTATTTTCTGTGATATATATATGCAAAATATGGCAGGTGAAGATATGAAAGTTTATTCTCATATGTCTGTTGTCATTGTAGGCAAGAAATTCTTTCTACCCTAATTTATTAATTAATACTCTTATTAAGGATGGATGATGGTCGTTTATAATCTCAGTCTGGTTAATATCTTTTTTGTCTTCTTTAATGATATGAAGGCTTCACATTTTTGGTTATTTAGGCGACAGGAAGTTTTAACTATGCCAATGTTCGTTACGGTGGGATTTATATTAATTTTATTGCTGTTCCTGTTGCTTTTTGCTTGAAATATTCATGTCGAGAAAGACTACAGAGTTGCCTCATACAATTTAATAGCTGAACTGAATACTCTCTAAAGAAAACAAAGGCGCACCATGAAGAGGTTATGCAAATTAGTCACAAATTGATATTTATCGACGGAAAATGCAAAATTGTAAACTTTGGCGGCCGATGAATTAATGTGTGATGCTGTAGCACAATTTCACATCGCAGCTGGCAAGTATAGTAAACAGGGGACAAGTTGATACCAGAGGCTAAAATCTTCGCAAATTTCATTCTGTGTACTCAGTTGGACAGTAATTATGCCTGGCATACAGGCGGGTCAACAACATACTCAGCTGTCAGCATTTGAGAGAGGGCGTGTAGTTGTGCTCAAAGAAGCCAGTTGGAGTAATCGCTGAATCGCTCGGCATTTGAATAGGTGCGATGAAATTATTCGACGATGTTAGCAGGATGGGTGAACCATGACTGAACGCTGCGTCAAAAAGGAAGCGGTCGACATAGAGAGACGGCAGAACATGAGGATCGAGCAATCGTCAGCGAGGCAATCACAGCCCAGGATTCATCATTATCATCGATCCAATGTGCAACTGGTGCTTCAGTGGGCACAACGATAGTTAATTGGCGGCTCACAGAAAGGGGCTGAGCTCACGGGTACCCTTGCGCCAACTACCATTGACCTTTGTACACCAACAAACCTGAATGCAATGGTGTCATGCACATTCGGCTTGGACTCTCATTTTAGCAAGATAATGGAGGCCAGCACATGGTGAGAGTTCCTACTGCTTGTCTTCGTGTTTGCTAAACGCTACCTTGGCCTAAAAGGTTGCCGGACCTCTCGCCAACTGAGAACATTTGCGGCATTAGGGGAAGGGTCCTCCCACCAGCTCGTTATTTTGACGATCCTACATGCCAACTGCACAGAATTTGGCGCGATATCCCTCAGGAGAACATCCAATAACTCTGTCAATCAATTCCAAGCAAGTAACTGCTTGAATAAGGGACAGAGGTGGACCAGCGCGTTATTGACTTGCTCGATTTGTGAAGCTCTTTCTCTTCAATATATCTCCCACTTTTTCTCAAACTGTAATCATCTATTTATCTGTAAATGTACATCACAACTACCGATTTTCATCTCATTCGGATAATTCCTTCGTGGTGCGTCGTTTCTTGTCTGTAGCCGGCCGATGTGGCCGAGCGGTTCTTGGCGCTTCAATCTGGAACCGCCCGACCGCTAAGGTCGCAAGTTCGAATCCTGCCTCGGGCATGGATGTGTGTGATGTCCTTAAGTTAGTTAGGTTTAAGTGGTTCTAAGTTCTAGGGGACTGATGACCTCAGATGTTGAGTCCCATAGTGCTCAGAGCCATTTGGACCATTCTTGTCTGTAATGACCTAATCATGATAGGCTCTCAAAAAAATTAAAAATCATTCATGTATGAATATTAGCTGTACGTCTTGTAACTTAGGTAGAGGTGCACAGTGCAAACCGCTTTCGTCAGTCCATTAAGAGGCCATACGCAGATTTCACGCTCACCGACTGCGGATATGCAAGCAAACAGCAACAAATTCCGTATGTAGAGTCCCCCAAACGCCAAGCAAGGCAGAGTTCAAGAGTTCGATATTTCGTGATACCCAGCGACAGTCACCTCGGATGGACGAGCCTACAGTAGACGTTATGTAAATGAGCATTAATAAGGACTTGCAAAAGCTTGCCTATAAGTACATCTGGACCAGGGTACTTGGTTTCCATCGTGCACATATCTGTATGTGCCTATGTATATGTGTCGTTTACGTTGTGACGAGTACTTGAACCTAATTGTTTGCCTAGAGCAATAGAATCTGGTACCTTCGTAGTTCGTTCTCTTCAGTACCATACATTACTGAGTATACCAGAATCTTAAAAAAGTTATAGACCGGGATGGCCATTTGTTCTGCTAAGACCCATCTATGTTTTTATAAACCAGTGCCCGTGCTCTTCTACATGTTCCTTGTTAACACGTGAAGAACCAATAAAAATCAAACCAGTAAACCAACGCAGAAACTTATTTCTCCTATCATCACCTTATCTACCTCCTTAGCCTTGAGTTCGAGTCATTCTGTACTGTCTCCAATCACAGAGACCAGAAATCTCGGCTTGACCCGTCACTGTTTCACTCCTATACGCAGCCACTCGCGATCCAAGAAATGATGACCTCAAAACCGCGCGTCACTTCAGATCTGAGAGTGATCATATAAGTATGTCGCGACCCATGTTGGTTTATGACATGTCTTAGAGGGTATACAAGTGTATGCTGTTTAAAGAGTTTAGTACTTTCTTTGCAGTTTCTCTGTTATTTCGATTAAATATGAGAATTAAGTTATCAGTATACACTTTTACACATTTTTGGCACTAAAATGACTGCAGCAGTCATGACAGCAAATAAGAAAATATTAGTTATCGCGTGTATGAAGTATAGGACAAAGAATACATTACTAGATTTATAGGTGATTTGAGGATGTACACGGTGCGAATCACAGTAGTCATAGCTGCTACCTCTGGTAACAACTACGGCGGTAGCCCGATTGAACATGGAGGTGAACTGAGCTTGGATGCAGGTACGTTTACGTCATTCCATGCTACCTCAACTCAGGGCCATAGTTCATCAATCGTAGTGGCTGACGACTTCTGGCATGCCAATGTCTCGTCAACCCATAAGTGTTTCATTGCGATGGAAATCTGGAGAACGTGCTTACCAAGACAATATTCGAACATATTCTGTATCGAGATATGTTATCTTGTTGAAAGGTAACGTCGTGGAGCTATGTTACATCCCATATAGGCAGTACTGTCTTAACATGTCAGAAGTGTAACGGCTGCTGTCGAAATTATTGGCTATGCTAACCAGAGGTGATCATGTTACGTATCAATTGATACCACATACCATTACTTCCGGTGTTCGGCCTGTGTGATGATGACGATATTCCTCGTAGCCCCCACATGTGCATAGTGATGCTGAACGCAGAAATGGGAGTAGTCTGGAAAGATGCGGTGGTGCCACTCCTGCGTCCAGCATTGTCGAAGGGCACACCACAGCCGGAGCCCTTGACTCTGCTGCCGCATTAAGGAAAGCCGTAACCATGGTTCCTGTGCTGTGAGTCCCTGGTGCACCAAACATCTTCGCCCTGTCGATACTTGTTTTGCTGCAAACAATCCCATTTTATGACGAAATTACATGACGTGGCTGTACGATCCTGCACTTCTGAGCAAACAAAACAACACACTCGAAGGCAAAAATAAGATGCACCATGCATCACGAAGGTATTATGCGAATGGGACGAGATCGGTCTATAATCGCTGGATGTGGTGTACGTTACAGACAAATGAATGATGATTGATTTCAGAAAAACTGAATGATTTATTCAAGGGAAAGAGCTTCACAAATTAAGCAAGTCAGTAACGCGTTCGTTCATCCCTGGCCTTTATGTAGGCATTTATTCGGCTTGGCATTGATTGATACATTTGTTGGACGTCCTCCTGAGGGATATTGTGCCAAATCTGCTATAATGCTCCAAAGTACTAAATTGAGGAGAGACACGGCAGCCTTGCTGGCCGAGGTAGGATTTAGCAAACACGAAGGCAAACAGTAGGAACTCTCGGTGTATGCAGACAGGCGTTATATTGCTGAAATGTAAGCTCACGATGGGGTGCCATGAAGGGCAACGAAACGAGGCGTGGAATATTGTCGACGTACCTCTGAGCTGTAAGGATGGCACGTATGAAAGACAAAAAGGTACTGCTATGAAAAGAAATGGCACCCCAGACCATCACTCCTGGCTGTCAGGCCGCATGGCGGGTGATAGTAATGCTATTATCCCACCGCTCTCAGGGGCGCCTCCAGACGCGTCTTTGGCCTCGAGTCTTATTGGCCCCGATGACCAACAAAGACGTCTGGAGACGCGTCCGGACAGTGGTGTGATAGCAATCTGTATGTCGCCCGCCATATGGCCTAGCCAGCGGGAGTAGTGGTCTGGGGGTGCCATTTCATTTCACAGCAGGACCCCTTTGGTTGTCATCCACGCACCCTTCAGCTCAGCGGTAAGTTGACGATATTCTTCACCCCGTTTTGTTGCCCTTGAGACAAGCCATCCTGGGCTTACATTTAAGCAAGATAATGCCCGCTTGCACACGGTGAGTTTTTACTGCTTGTCTTCGTGCTTGCCAAACAATACCTAGAACAGCAAGGTCCTGGATGCCTCTCCAGTTGAGAAAGTTTGGCACATTATTGGCAAAGTGCTCCAACTAGCCTAGGATTTTGGTGATCTAATCGGACAGAATTTAGCTCACTGTCAGGGCTACAGCCAACAACAGAATCAATCAGTTACAACAATAAATGCTTCCCTAAGGGCCAAAGGTGGACCAACACGTAATTGACTTTCTCAATTTGTGAAGCTCTTTCTCTAGATTAAACCATCCAATTTTCACGAAGTCGTTAATATCTGTTTGTCCGTACATGTATGTGACATCTACTGAATTCCGTGATTTTATTTTGTTTTTTTTTTCTGAGTGTATGTCTGTCTCGAGCACAAGTTGCCGGCCGACGTCATACGTCATACGTCGATGCGTTGATTATGAAGCCACCGATTCCATATTAGCGTGAGAGCCTTGGCATCCCGACCACCGAGAGCAGCAATATCACGAAACGATGTCGGGTGTTTTCGATAGTCCACTATTCTTCCATTGTCGACTTTCGATACGTGCCCTCCTTCTTAAACACAATCTTCTCCCAAACAAGTAACGTCCTAATGTGATTTATGAATTAGACACACGTTGCGTAATCTTTTCTTATATACAGAATATAGATGGCGTTACTTCCACTTACTTTTGCCGTTGCACTTCTAAGCATGCGGTGCACTTCAAACCAATTTCACGTTTGCATGTCGACTTCATGGTGCTGCAATCTGAATGACCTTTATTTTATTGTGTTGGTACATAAGTTCGTAGCGTTTCTCCATAACTTTAATAAACATAACATATGTACGTAACAGAGACTTTAATCATCAATAATTTATTCTCCTTCACTATTTACATCGGTATGTCAATGTTGGGGTGAGTTTTCGATTCTGAGACTGTTGAAATCATGTGGTTTTAAGGCGAAGAACTCATCGAGACATGTTCGGAGCGCATCAGGAAAGGAAGTGCCTTGAAGACTGCGCGATAGAGAGCGTAAAAGGTGAAAATCTGAGGGCGCAAGATCAAGTGAATAAGGTGGGTGCTGAGTGACTTCCCAACCCAACAAGCCAACTCCTGCATAGTTTTGTTTTTTGTCAGTCTAGCAGAATGCGGACGGTCATTGTCGTGGTGTAGCAGTCCTCCTGGCAGTTATTCTTGGATTTTGTCTGCAAGATGTTTCAGTTGTTGACAATAAATATCAGCAGTGATGGTTACACATCGGGGAAGCAATTCGTAGTACACAACCCCGTCGCTGTATCACCAAATACATAACATTATTTTTGCCTCTACACGCAGGTCTTTGTCTGAGGAGCTGCTGCTTTGGTTGGGCTCAACCATTCCTTTCTTCTCCTTGCGTTACGATAAAGGAGTTTCTCGTCATCACTAACGACACAGGTTAGGATGGGTCGGTGTTGTTGACGACCCAATTGATGACTAGCAAGCAGAAATGCATATATGGCCACCCGCTAAATTTCGTAATTTTGGCTAAGAGCGTGCGGTATCCACACACCCGTCTTTTGAACCTTCCCATTGCATTTAAATGTCGCACGATGGTGGAATGATCACAGTTCACCACATTTGTCAGTTCTCGAGTTCACCTACGTGAATATTTGTGGATTAATGCGTTTAAAAATTTTGAAAATTTGTGGTAAGGTCTTATGGGACCAAACTGCTGCGGTCATCGGTCCCTAAGCTTACGCACTACTTAATCTAACTTGAACTAACTTACGCTAAGGACAACACACACACACCAATGCCCAAGGGAGGAGTCGAACCTCCGACGGGGGGGAAATGCGTTTAAAAATCATCATCAAATACGAAGGTCTTCCTGAACGTGGAGAGTCACTAATGTCAAAATGATCCTCCTTAAAATGAGAAAAACGTTTTCTTGCCATGCTATACCCAATGATATTATCCCCGTACACAGCGCATATGTTTCTGCTTACCTACGCTGCTGTCACCCTTCTATTAAACTCAAACATAAGAATATGTCGGAAATGTTCCGATTTTTCATTTCCTAGATGCACAGCTCCACTCACCATCTCCAAATGACAAAATGACAATATGTAAACTCAAACAGCAACAGTGAACTACAAATAAAAATGAAATTCGATAGATAAATCCGTATCAGCGAGAATACCAGCAAGCAAAACAACCACTACGAACTTATGCACTAACCTAACATATGAAATACAGTATAGCTTTTCATCTCTGTTATAACAGAAGTTCTGAAAAATGTCAGGAAATCGTTGTCTGTATATATCTGAACTGTGCTAGATTAATACAGTAATCTGTCGCTGCTGCGTTTATGCTGCTCAGATACCTTCAACGTTAAATTCTTAGAGATACTGCAGTACACTTCTTAGTTTTAAACGTAAGTAGTTATTTTTGGGTATCTATTACTGGTGCTCGATACCAGTTTATTTGATAGTTGCTGCGATAATGTTTTAAAAAAAGATGGGGAAACACATATTGTAATGGAATGTATGACTAACATTTTTGACAATGGTCAGCCATATGTAGACTAGTGGCTCCAGTAGAACAACACCAAATTGGAGTACTGAAGGTTAAAAATGATACGGCTTAACAACTCTGACGACTTGATGTGAAGCATATGGGTAATTAGGCATATTAGCCATACTTTTACTGACTGCATCACGACACACTTTCAGCACCCAGTATAAGTATAAACCTAAACTTAACGGTTTTTAGGTAACATTTGCTCTATAGTGGTGTACCGGGGATTCAGTTATCCTTCTGCTAACATTCTGCCAAGAATTGTTGAACACCTGTAATATTGGAAGACAGACTACAAATGTACTGTCAGTTAATCTTCAATGCTGCGTAACACCTAACGTTACCATAAAAATTGCGGATTTGTGTGGAATGTACAAATATGTTTCCACACTTGTCACTTCGATTTTGGGAAATATTCCACGTAGAGAAGAAAGGTGAGTAGTTAAGTAGCTCATTTTTTAAGTAGGTGAATGTTATTACAGGCACGTAATATCCAAAATTAAAATATGTACCCTGCGCAGCAATCCAAGTTTCGAATTTAGAAGTGGTAATCGTCAGAATATGTAATTTACTCTTGACACTGACTCCGGAGATTTCTCCTTCTGGAGGAAGCGAAAGAATAGACAAAAGAATATGTTTTAGACTATGGCTGAACTCCTAGTAACAATATGCAACTAAGATTATAGACAACGTCTGTGACAGCCTGTGTAATATGATCAACAACAAGAGTTTTCACATAATATTCATTTTGTTAAACCATGACAGAGTTTTAGGTCACTCACATTTGTGTCAATTCTGTTGAATTGTTTCAAGGAACATTTATCTTCAGCAACACAGTAGATCCTACTGATTAGTGATGGACTACTTCCTGACTATGTGTCGCCACCGATAATAATGCAAAATTTCTGTAGGCCTGCAGGTATTTTATGTGGGCAGAATTTTCTTTAAATGCTCATAAATATTATGTATCGAAAAACTATTAGCAAATGAAATATCCACGAGAGTAATAAAAATGCAGTCATAAGCGCCTGGTTTCAATATTTTACTCCACTCATAAATTCTAGGATTAGGAAATATATGAATATGCTGCATAGAGATAAACCTCTTACGCTTGAGCACGGATTAAGAAGATTACGTACAGATACTCATCAATGAAACCGGCCAAGTGCTAATCTTTTATGGGTATATTACTCTTTCACATGGCGCTAAAGCTCCCTATTTGTCAAACATATAGCAAAAATAAACGTCAGTTACGCAGGTGTGGGATGCATTATTCAGACACAGTTCTGCTTCAGAGAAACGATTGTATATACAACATTCGATGTGAAAGATAAACTCACGGCTCCACAAGTTAGGTATCGTACATACAGTTAAGAACAGTGCTTGAAATGTTTTGTGTTTAAACAGGAACGAACTGCTAGCATTCAACATGCATAATGTGAGATTAATTAATTTTTCCTTTTTTAAGTTTCATATTCGTTGAATTACTCTGTACCATGGAGACATTAAATTCATATTGTGAAACGGAATGTCCTTTTTTGTATTACGTCTGTCGCTTCTAGAGCTGCCAAAATGCAATTCTTCTTTAGCTAGAAGAAATTTCATAAACGCAATGGTTGAAGAAAAATATTTCTTGCGTGACTAAGAAGGCAGTATGTGACATCTGTGATTGGAGCATCGTTCGATTAAGGTTTTTCGTCTGACACATTTCTGTCATTCCTTATCCATAGGTGTAGTATGTGATTATACCCAATTATTGAAAAGCTAGAACTATGAGTAATACAGTACGTTTTATGGAAATTACACAGCCAAGAAGGACACATGTGACTGAAATGAACATTAAGCCGCAAATTTCGTACAGGACAATACATGTACAGAACTGTGCGTAATCGATCTTTGATAATTCAGTTTGGTGTTAGTTCTCACGTGCTGCCATCAGAACTTTAAACGTCATGGCAAAGAATCAAACACAGGCTGGCTGTATTCCTGAGAAACGCGATTTGTAAAAACGTCCACAAAGCTTCCTCACTAATTGTTGGAGGAACGTGACAAACATGTTGCCGATCAGCCATACCCCAAACATCTTCCCACAGATGGTGTCAGACTAACGTGCAGACGAAGCAGTCAGTGTTACTCACCATCCTTTGAAAAAGTCTTATAAATTCCTCCCCACATGCAACTGGGTGCTATTCTGCATACAAAACGCTGAATTGCCTTAAATAGGGCTCGCCCCGAAGGCTTTAAATTCTTAATAATGTAATAGTGTATGTTCAGGTTACCCTCAGTAAGATGGAAATCATGTGCTGTATACAATAACGAGCCAAATGATAACACTTGGGGCTCGTTCTCCACGTGACTCGACTATCCCCACTGTGCACAACAAAGTAGCGTCTTAAATTTATGACTCCTTCAGTAGTCCATGTTAGTCTGTGATTTGGAAAACATTTTAGTTAATTATATAATTTAAAAAGAAATATTAGTTTCAGTCATATTTTTATCTTCTTCCGCGACGCATATCTGGGACTAACATCATCTTCAGATGGATCCGTGGATTACATCAGAATTTATTTTTCCTGGTGTAGCCAGTTGTCAGCGTCAACCTTTATTTGACTACAAAGAAGTCACTATGTGTCACATTTTATCATAATATGGCTACGGTCGCAGGTTCGAATCCTGCCTCGGGCATGGATGTGTGTGATGTCCTTAGGTTAGTTAGGTTTAAGTAGTTCTAGGTCTAGGGGACTAATGACCTCAGATGTTAAGTCCCATACTACTTAGAGCCACTTGAACCATTTGATACATTATAAACCACATTATAACAAAGCTACTTACAAGATCTTCCAGCAAAAATCTCTGAATGTCATTATAAATGCACTTTCCTATTACTGAATGAGTGGCTCAGCGGTGAAGTGATAGTCCAGTGATTTAAATATTTCAGGTTCGATCCCCGGTCAGTCCTAAGGTTTCTTCTGTCATCTTTCACTTCTTTCACCATTGGCAATGTTTTTTAACGTGAAAATGTCTAGTTACACCTTGTTACTAACGTGACCTTAAACTGTAGGTCCTCCTAAATCAGGCTGTGTAAGCCAGTTCAGACGTCGGAGGAAGGCAGCGGTATATTACCACTAAGAGGACCATTTGTAGTAAAGTAGAGTTGATTTCAGCTTTACTTATCACTGAATGGCACACAAACAAGAAACCGAAGCAGTCCGTAGAACGTATAGGTACGGAAATACAGTGCCTTATGAATCAAAGAGATTTGACCAACAGGGTACGTTCTATGAAAACTTTTCTTTTCTTTTCGTGTTTGTGTGCTATTCAGCGATAGTCAGTGTTCTTCTTGCTGGAATTTCTCGTAAGTAGCTTTGATATAATGCCGCATTTTTGTTGTTTATAATGTATGAATTCAGTGCCATATATTGACATATAACAACTTATTTGTTATGAAATGAAGGTTGAGACAGACAACTAGCTAAATCCAGAAAAAGGACTTCTGATGTAATCCACGGGTCGGCATGAAGATGAAGCTATAAGCTCTTGAAACATATTGTTCAATCAAATAAAAGTGACTGAAAATAATAATTCTTTTTCTTAATTTTTAACTTATACATCCATCAGTGCTTGACAAGGTGAAGTGCGTGTCGCCCGAAAGTTTGTTTTGCCACACAGCAGGTGATGGAGAAATGTACATGTACGATGTAAGGTGCATGTAGTGTCTAGACGATGGCAGCAGATATAATGGACAGAATGTCATTAATACGTCGTGCAACAGATTACGGATCGTCTAACCAGGCAGCGCTCCACTCGTTACAATACTCCAGCCTCGCAACAATGTTGTGGACGTAATGGTATGGTTCATTATGGCCATGTTGATAAACTGACGTTTGGATCATGCTCTCTGGGCCTTGTGTGATCAGTTACCCCCTGTTTGGCGCGTACCACCAATTTCCATCCACTAGTTGCAATACCCTCCGTAAATGTGGAAACACCATGCTGTATATACAACGGAGCAATGTGGGCGTGGTCTATTTCAGTTCTTGGTTAGAATTCATAATACAGTAGTATGCTCAAATAACGATTAATAATGACACGATACTGTGCAGATAATTATTGTACATACAGATACATATTGGAACATGTTGGTATCGCTCAGTTTTATGTGAACTGATTTACGTGTCCAAGCAGTTCTACTAAACACTCCTCGAAAGAAGGTAGCGTACGCAGCGAAAGTAATTCAAAATGGTCCCAAAGTGCCGGATTCCTTATCATTCACGGGTAAAGATAATCACTTTGCACGAAGATGACAATAGTTTCCGACAAATATCAAAGAAATTGAAGATATCTTTCAGCGGAGTTTTGAGACCATACACCAATATCGACGTAAAGGTCCTTAGGACGAGCGTCCTCACTCAGAAGCACCCAGAAAAATATAAGCGCGCCAGAAAAAGTATTGAGTAGTGACCAGTAAAGATAATGGATTCAAAACTGTCCGCAAATTGACTGCTGAACCAAACACAATTAGCAATACGCTAGTGAGTGAGCCAACAGTGGGTCGGCGCCTGGTAGAAAACAACCTCCAGGACAATGTAGCAGCAAACAAACCATTGTTACTCCCTGTTAACAAGAAGAAAAGGCTTTAGTAGGCTACGACGCATTAACGATGGTCAGCATGGGAAAGAGTCTTATTCATTGATGAATTCAAGTTCGAAATATTTGGATGCAGACACCGTCAATTCGTACGCTGTTTACCCCATAAACGCTTGAATCCTCAGTCCACAATTCCAACTGTGAAGTTGGAGGAGGTTCTGTAATGGTATGGGGATCTTTAGGAGGGAATAAAGAAGGGGATTTGGTGAAAAGAGATGGCAAAATTTTTTTGAAGCAACAGGATTAACGTGTCATTCTCCAGCGACATGCCAAGAGATCTGGTTTCCGTCTGATTGAGAAAGGGTTTGTCTTGCATCAGGACAGCGATCTGAAACATACATCATTTGGTTTTTCCAAAATTATGGATGCTAGTGGATATTCATGGATCATTGACGATGCCACGGTATGTGTAACTCATTTCTCGAAGAGCTGTCTTCTCCTTCGTTCCAATCATTTTCAGGCTGATATTCCTCTTTTCAGCGTCGATGAAGCGTTCTGGCACTTGCTCTCTCATATTCACTTCTTTGGACAGCTCTTGCCTACTTGAACGTGGCGTCTCACTGGCAGTGCTACGTCTTGATGCGTGCCCCAGGTCTTTAATTTCTAAATCACGTGTTGCTGGAGCACTGTTTCCCACTTCCGCTGAGTTAGGATTATTTCCGGATCATTTTTTTCTGAATGTCGATATTTACAAAAACGTTTGTGTACTTTGTTTCTTCAGGACCATAGTAATTACATCTTATCTCATCCAGGAAGTTCCGTTACCTTTAATCTAATTTCGTAACAACAGGTAGAAATGTCATTGCCAGATTAAAAACAAATACATGTATTAGATATTTAGGCAGTCAGAGACTGAACTGGTGCTATCTATAAAATGTAGTAACTTGTCTCAACATTCACACATATGTTCCAAGAGAGTGTTCAGATAACATATTTACTGCCTTGCCCGTACGTTCTGTGATCGTTCGAATGAAGGAAAACTCGTTATACGCTCCACGATAACCCTTAATTTCGGTATTATCCTCCTAATTTTCCAGCGTATCAATTCATAGTTGGCAATTCGTGTAGGGAAACAAATTAGAGGCTACTTGTGCTCAGCTTTCTCAACAGCTTAATTGGATGTCTCAGTCAAAGAGAGTTTTACTTTTATTACCTGCCTGTTATTAACAAGCGTATGTGGACACGTCGTGCTAATTAAAGCAATATGGGTATCAAACGGCTGTAGAATGACGTGGTAATACTGCAAGAAGTTTTTATCTTCCGATTGGAAAGCAATGTTGTGAGTCACCAATGGATTCTGCTGTTAATATTTCGCAAGCAATGGAAATGCGCAAACCGTAAATTACTGCATTCTCTCTGGGATTTCAATCCATATTTTGTAGAACACGTGTACGGTAATTTAAATTGTCTGCATACCTAATCAGTCGCAAGGGATTAGGTTATTTGTGTGATTAACGATTTCTGTATGTAGTATTCTCAATAAGTGTAAACTTTCGCGATGGAGTATAATCCAACAAAAAACGTTTGGTTGTGTGAGCATGTCAGGGTGCAAAACGAAAAATGACGTTTTGTCTATTATTGCAGGTAGCCATTATCAGGAGAGTAACTTTTCCATGACATGGTCACGCTGTGAGATTAATTTAATGACCTCAAGATTGTTTCTCTAGCTTCTTCTCAAATGCAGCTTATACGTGGTTCTGTAAATCAACATATGGCACCCAAGACCTGTTACCTTTGAGCCAAAAATTATTGTTCACTGACGTTAACTTGTTATTAACTAAATTGTTACTGCGCAGGGGCCTCTCAGCAATGTAACGTGACAAACAAACTCACCAGAAACATTTCATCACCCAGACTGTTAAAGCGAACGCTCACAGTTTTCTCGATGGAGAAATTAAAACCTATCTTCTCAGCCCATTCCTGCAACTGCCAAAGGGTCAGTTGCAACTGACGAGTTGTTGCTACGCTGTAGGACGAGCAAGACGTTAACATAGAAGGAACACTGGGCAGGACATTTAACTGCCAATATGGTACTGTTAACAGCAATGGCAAAGACAGTCAAACTTAAAACACTACTTACAGGGACATTGTTCTCTTGCTGAAGTGAACAGAGGACCTCACCGACTTGATATCTAAAACAGCGTGGGGAGAGGAAGGATCGTATAAAGATGGAAAGACATCCTCGAAAACCCCATTCGTGAAACTGTCCGAGGATATCTTGCCTCCATTCAGTATCGTAGGCCTTCCCGATGTCAGAAAGTGTGCGTAGAAGGTGATGCGGTCGTACAAAAGCTTATTGTACAGCTGCTCCCAGGAGAGGCGGGCTATCAAAGGTGGAGCGATACTTCCTGAACTCACAGTGAAAGCGAATGAGTTGCCTGGCTTCTAAGACCCAGACGAGGTGGCAGTCGATCATCCTATCCAAGGGCATCACTACGATAACTAGCCAGGTATTTGTGGTCCTTCCAGGGTTTTAAAAGCGGAATTAAAATTGCCTCTCGCCACTAGTCGGGAAAGTTTCCTGACACACAAATGAGGCTAAAAAGGGAGAGGAGGGTATTCTTCATCAATGGTGGAAAGGAAAACCCATCTGCCGCTCTCAGCAGCCATTCTGTTATGTCCGTTCCTTGAGATGCCGTAACATATTATAATTGACGCAATCGTGATCAGGTGGTGTCATGAGCTGCAGATAACGCAGAATTCAACTCCCATTTGGAGAAGGGGCATTTGTATTGTTCATCAATGGTGGAAAGGAAAACCCATCTGCCGCTCTCAGCAGCCATTCTGTTACGTCGAAACGCTGAATTATGACTAGCAATGACGGTAACTGTGGCAAAATAGGCCGCAATACTCTGGGTAATGTCTCGGCGGTTGGCCTGGAGACGTCCATTCCCCATTACAGCATCCACGTGGTACCTCCATCCTCTCCCAGAAATACTCCTGATGTTCTCCCACACGACTGCACTTGTAGTGGAATGATATATGGTGGCCAGGAACTATTGCCACAATATAGTTTTGTTCTCTCTAATAATTCGGCGACATTTCACCCTCACTACCCTGATGGGAATTGATCGGTTCCCATTGTGCAGTACGTGTGAGGGCCGCAGAGCAAACCGAGAGATCTATAGCAGTGATCGACCCTGTTTCAGTGCTGAAGTGCGTGCTCTGCCCCATGTTCAGCAAACACGCAGATGGGGACATGAGAAGGCTCTCAATTCCTCTGCCCTTAGGGCAGGTAGCTACAGATCCCCAATGCACACCGTACGCGTTAAAATCACCACAGAGGATGAGGGAGACGAAGAACTGAGTAATGAGGCCACGAAGAGCCTCTTCATCTAGCATCTCATGTGGAGCCAGGTAAAGTGAAAGTACCGCCAAGCAATACGCACTTGCGCTGATACAACGAGTGCTTGCATGGGAGAGAGAAGCAGGGAGTCGTAGGCGTTGTTTATGAACATTGCTACCCATCCTTTAGCTCTCTCTTCAGTAAGGCAATCCCTTCTGCGGTTAATGTAGTTACGCAGCTCAGGGGCATCAAATAATTTTAAATGTATCTCTTGATGGCAGATACACATTGGTCTACTCTGAGCCGATATACGAAGTTCCTCAACATGCATCCTGAAACCATTCTAGTTCCACTTAAGTGCAGAAGGTATCTTAATGTTGAGGTTTTCCTATCTTTTTCTGTCCGTCGTTCCTAGAAGGTGGAGAAATTGCTGTGGATGGGGAGGTACTTGAGGAACGCTCTAGTTCCCTCAGGCAGACGTCGAGGCCCATACAATCGATAGTATGCTCATCGTCTGATCCATCAGAGAGGACCAAAGCCATGTGGTCTGATGACTTCAGAACTAATCGCTTTGGCCTCTTGGTTTTCGTCCTCAGCTTGGATCTTGTACAGTGGTGAGGCTGTTTTAACAGAAACATTTTCATGGCTGTCTTCTGTTGTTTACTATGAGGGTCTGCTATCCTTTCCAACTTTAGATTCGATATCTACCATTATTTCAGTGCAAGGAAGGCTTGGTTACTGCACTAGCTATGCAGGTTTGCAGCTTCATTTGCATATAGAGGTTGATGTGGTCTGCCCAGTTGTCAAAGTGTGGCTGCCAACACTTGTGTTCTGTGCAGGCTCCTTCAATGCTGAGGCCAAAGACTTCATGAAACTGGAAGGCTGTGTGGTCTTAAACCCCTTCTTCACATCAGATACGAGATACAGTGGGTGACGTTAATCTCCTGTATTTTCTTCTGTACTGCTACGACAGAGCATTTCTTGCTCCAAACTAAATGGACTTGGGAGCATTTGACACATGTGGCCGGGGAAGTACATATAACACCTGGTTCGTGAGCAGTGGAGCCGTATGTTCCACGCGTAATCTGATTCTTACCACCCATGGTGGTGTGACCGAAGTGTTAACTTGAAGCAGCTTATAGGATTAGGCACATAGGGCATGACTTTAAAGAGGAGAAAGCCTGGAGCGACATACTCAGCAACTTATGTAGAATGAATTTCGGAATGAAAGACGCTGACTTCTATTCCTCCCCATCAACCCTTTTCATCAAAGTCTATATTTCTCTGTGGGCGTAGAAATGCGGCAACTTTTCAAAGGAACATTCTACACATTCAAATACATTTTCTACCACAGCATGAGGTCCGTTACTGTTGCTTCTTTCTCTGATATGCAAAGACGCAAGTGGACTAACCACACAAGGTACTCGGGAGCTTATTTGTTAATACTGCCCAAATTGCCACCCGAACCACTGGGAATAGAGAAAAGTGATTTAAGCTTCATGGAAATCCCACGAACTGCTAGGGAAGTAAGGGTCCTTCCAGCCAGAGTCCAGCTTGCCTGCTGAAGCCTTACACTGTTCTCCCTCAACAGCAAAGCATTTCATCGGCGCACAGCAGGCCTTGAGATGGAGGGTTGTTTTTATAGAGGTTTCTACCTTCGTCGCAATCCGGGAGGTTAAGCCAAGATCCCAGCTCTCTGTGAAAAGCAACGTTCCACCACCGCGCCGCACTGTGGTTGCTGAAGACTGCGCAGAGATTACGGTTACATAGGACGACTGGCGGCACTCTCCAGTCCTCAGCTCAGGATAATCGGTTCCGCCAAGCCCGCACTAGTAAACTAAAGCTGACATCCCAGAGAAGCTCAACATTTATAACGATCTAAGAGGCACGCATGACTTTATCTAAAATACCACGGACACGGTGAATATCACCCCCCGAAAGCGATTTCAGTACTGTCGTTCCGGTTGTTACCAGTGGCAGAAGTCGTGGAGCACAAGGAATACTAATAATATTTGAGTAAAAGATAATTATTGCAAGCTGTGGCAGAATTCGTGTTTTCCAGATTCAAGAAAACTAACTCTGCCCTACCAATAAGCAGACAGGAAGGAGGATAAGAATTTAACGTGCCGTTGACAAAGAGGTCGTTAGAAACGGGGCACAAGCTTGGATTGGGTAAGTATTGAACACTATGACCTTTGCAAAAGAATCATCTCAGCATCAGCGATAAGCGTTTCAGGGAAACCAAGGAAAACCAAAATACGGATAGCTGCATGGGGACCCCACTACTATCAGGATCTTAACAACTGAGCAACGTCTCCGTGTGGGTCTGCATAAAACAGGAAAGTAGAAAAGCCGCAGGCACTGTAGCACAGCCCAAACTACTGTAGTGGTTCGACGAAACGGGTTACTCACCATGGATATAAGAATGGCTTCCAGTCACATAACATGATGAAGTGATATTGCAGTGCTGTTGCTGTCACAGTTACAGGGATTTTGGGTAATTCAACAATACAGCTTTTCATTGCATAAATGGCGGAAAAATTGAAACACGTATTGTGAGAAATGTCGTACGTCCGACAGTTCAAGTTCGATATGGATAAGAACATTACAATTACTAGCAATATGTAAGTTTTTCTATTTAATAAATGTGTACCTGAACCTAACCAGTTAGAAACATACAATCAAACTTATTGAAATAAAACTGGAATAGCTTTCACAAATTCAAGCCATGAGTTTATGCAATCAAATATAACTACAACGACTTAAGTTCATCTAGAGATGTAGAGGAAAACGACAAACATTGATCTGAAACTGTGAAGTACCAGGGACTTCACAGACATTAGTTTATGTACTCACATATCGACACAAATGAAATACTTAGTGTCAGTTTTATTAGAAAAACACTCACACTCTGTGAAATGAGCTATTATAGGCTTATTGGCAATGAGGTCCTGTACTCAAAAATAGTTTCGTGCACTTTACTACAGATTGAAATGCTTGACGAGACCATGATAAAATACAGTTTCGAATAAACTAGGAGCATCCGAAAATTTGCTAGCATTAGCGACATAGCTTTCATCGCACTAATAAAAATTAAGTACTCACCGCCACTATCATACAAAAATTATACGCCTACTTATTGAATCTGATAAGTGTACTGAGCACACATCTAGGATTTTATTACTTTTCTATTCGTTTATCAAGTTCGGTGGGACCATGAGAGCCATAGGTGGTTACCGGAACGCTTAATTACACGGATTGCAGAATGCTTACTTAAATTTTGTTTACAAAATAAATAAAGAATTATCAAAAGAAGAAGCAAATTATAGTGACGCATCGTACACAGGTGTATGATACAATAGACGGCCTGCCTCTACAATATGTGATTGGTAACATTTATTATTTATTTCGGTGTTTGTTAATGAATTCATGGTTGTAGTAATTTGAAATGAAAAGCCTAGAAACTATATGTACATGCTTCTTTTGTGACATGATGTAACACGACATATTACGAACCCATGCAAGAACGCTACGTGCTATGACGTCCGCGTGGACGACCGTACAGGGCTGTAAATAAAGTACGAGCTTAGTAAAAATGAATGAGTAACACACTGAGGTTCCAAAAGTAATGGGATAGCCATATGGACATCTATAGATGTGTGAGTATCGGGTACAAAATAAGAGGGGAGTGCATTGGCGGAGCTGGGAATTAACAGACTTTGAACGCGGAATGGTAGTTGGAACTAGACCTATCGGACATTTTATTTCAAATATCGTTAGAGAATTCAATATCCCGAGATGCACAGTGTGAAGAGTATGCCCAGAAAACTTCAGGCATTACTTCCCACCACGGACAACGCAGACGCCGACAGCCTTCACTTAACGACCGAGAGCAGTGCCGTTCGCATAGAGCTGTCGGTGCTAATAGACAACCAACACTGCGTGAAATAACCACAGAAATAAACGTGGGACGTACGACTAACGTGTCCATTAGAACAGTGCAGCGAAATTTAGTGTTGATGGACTATGACGGCAGACGACCGACGGGAGTGGCTTTGCTAATAGGACGAGATCGAATGCAGCGGCTCTCCTAGGCTCGTGACCATATCGATTGGACCGCAGACGGCTGGAAAACCGTGGTCTGGTCAGATGTGTCCCGATTTCAGTTGGTAAGAGCTGATGGTAGTGTTCGAGGGTAGCGAAAACCGCACGAAACCATGGACCCCTGTTGCCAACAAGCCGCTGTGCAAACCGGTGGTAGCTCCTTAATGATGTGAGCTGTGTTTACATTGAATGGACTGTGTCCTCTGGTCCAACTGAACCGATCGTTGTGTGGAAATGGTTATATTCAGCTACTTGAAGATCATTTGCAGGCACTCATAGACGTCATGTTCCCAAAACAACGTTGTCATGTCATCAGGCCACACACAGAACTCCCTGGACAATTCGAGTGATTTAGCCACCCTGTTCGCCTGACGTGAACCCCATGGAACGTTTATGGAACATAATCGAGGGGTCAGCTCTTACACAAAATCATGCACCGGTTACACTTTCGCAATTATGGGCAGCTGTAGAGGCAGCATGGTTCAATATTTCTGCAGCGGACTTCCAACGACTTGTTGAGCTAATGGCACGTCGAGAAGCTGCACTGCGCCCGGCAGAAGGAGGTCCTACATGATATTAGAAGGTATTCCACGACTTTTGCCACCTCAGTGCAAATCAATTGACAGCTGAGGATGAGCAGCTCGCTGATATATTCATAGTTTGCGTATCAACTTCGTTTCAAAGAACAAAATATTCAGTCGCGATTTACACCATTAAAGAAATTTTAGTGAGGAAAGGAGTCATATAATAATAATTCTTGACAGACAGGTGAACCGAAATCTGTGAACAGATTTCAGCAGTCATCATTTTGAGAGGGGTTGATAATTTATTCAAGATGGGGGTACCGTTAAAATTGTTCAAGTTTGAAAGGAGGAGCGTCGTTTTGTTTGTGAGACGCGCAGGAATACAGAAAATCCCGTATTTCCAGTAGTTGAGCCGACGCCAGGACGGGGAACATCTGGGGCAAAAAGGAAGTGGCCAGATTATGGCCTAGCGGGAGAGAACTAGCCACTTGCTAGCCCAGCAAGTTGGAACCAACACTCTCTTTTGAATTCGTAGGTATACTGGTGTGGGGCGCCAGTTGGTCTTAAAGGTCTGGCCGCCGTCGTTGTGTATAAACTTCTTGGAACGACTAGCAGCTGCCGACTCGATGCCACACGCTGTAACGTCGCGAGTTAATGCACGATAACATTCGTTGCTATACAGCCAACAGTACTGGAGGCGGAGGCAGTGAAGGAAACCGCAAGTTGCGTCCTATCAGTGAGTCATGAACACCTGCTGCTACTGCAGCGTGTGAACCAGCCAATGTGTCACAGCGACTGTATATTCATGCCACCTATGAACCTGAATAAACGATATTAAATATTATTCAATCATTTTCAAAATCAGTACACTACCTTTTGTCACTCAGGAGAAGGTTGTATCAAAATTCGAACATAGAAACTATCATAGTTACAGAGATAGAGAAAAATTGCTAAAAAGTCAAAAACCGACACATAGGGAACTAAATTCTGTTTGGAAATATAATAGCTTATATTTTGGTATTAATGGAAAACATAAACAGAACTCTCGGTGTGCAGAATTAATTAATTGAGATTTTCATATTAAAACTTTAATTATTTTTCGTTTTCGTAATATAAAAATCAGACACAATTATTACTTTTGTTTAATATTGTTGTGGGAATAAATGTGAGTGAATGAGAGTGTGTACGTGGGAAATTCGTCAGATTTAAATGTTGCATTATGTACTGTCTTAAGTAACCTGCAAGAGTTACACAAGCCTGTCGTTGGAAATTGTTCATAGGGAAATTACCCACTTTGCTGACAACATACACTCCTGGAAATGGAAAAAAGAACACATTGACACCGGTGTGTCAGACCCACCATACTTGCTCCGGACACTGCGAGAGGGCTGTACAAGCAATGATCACACGCACGGCACAGCGGACACACCAGGAACCGCGGTGTTGGCCGTCGAATGGCGCTAGCTGCGCAGCATTTGTGCACCGCCGCCGTCAGTGTCAGCCAGTTTGCCGTGGCATACGAGCTCCGTCGCAGTCTTTAACACTGGTAGCATGCCGCGACAGCGTGGACGTGAACCGTATGTGCAGTTGACGGACTTTGAGCGAGGACGTATAGTGGGCATGCGGGAGGCCGGGTGGACGTACCGCCGAATTGCTCAACACGTGGGGCGTGAGGTCTCCACAGTAATCGACGTTGTCGCCAGTGGTCGGCGGAAGGTGCACGTGCCCGTCGACCTGGGACCGGACCGCAGCGACGCACGGATGCACGCCAAGACCGTAGGATCCTACGCAGTGCTGTAGGGGACCGCACCGCCACTTCCCAGCAAATTAGGGACACTGTTGCTCCTGGGGTATCGGCGAGGACCATTCGCAACCGTCTCCATGAAGCTGGGCTACGGTCCCGCACACCGTTAGGCCGTCTTCCGCTCACGCCCCAACATCGTGCAGCCCGCCTCCAGTGGTGTCGCGACAGGCATGAATGGAGGGACGAATGGAGACGTGTCGTCTTCAGCGATGAGAGTCGCTTCTGCCTTGGTGCCAATGATGGTCGTATGCGTGTTTGGCGCCGTGCAGGTGAGCGCCACAATCAGGACTGCATACGACCGAGGCACACAGGGCCAACACCCGGCATCATGGTGTGGGGAGCGATCTCCTACACTGGCCGTACACCACTGGTGATCGTCGAGGGGACACTGAATAGTGCACGGCACATCCAAACCGTCATCGAACCCATCGTTCTACCATTCCTAGACCGGCAAGGGAACTTGCTGTTCCAACAGGACAATGCACGTCCGCATGTATCCCGTGCCACCCAACGTGCTCTAGAAGGTGTAAGTCAACTACCCTGGCCAGCAAGATCTCCGGATCTGTCCCCCATTGAGCATGTTTGGGACTGGATGAAGCGTCGTCTCACGCGGTCTGCACGTCCAGCACGAACGCTGGCCCAACTGAGGCGCCAGGTGGAAATGGCATGGCAAGCCGTTCCACAGGACTACATCCAGCATCTCTATGATCGTCTCCATGGGAGAATAGCAGCCTGCATTGCTGCGAAAGGTGGATATACACTGTACTAGTGCCGACATTGTGCATGCTCTGTTGCCTGTGTCTATGTGCCTGTGGTTCTGTCAGTGTGATCATGTGATGTATCTGACCCCAGGAATGTGTCAATAAAGTTTCCCCTTCCTGGGACAATGAATTCACGGTGATCTTATTTCAATTTCCAGGAGTGTATGTCTAGGTGTGATTGCTATTGTAACAGAGCAGCCAGAAAGTCAGTTGGAGTATTATCTGTATCTCAAGGATATTTCCAGATTTATTGCCTTTTCGTTTTCGTTTATTATTACACATTACTTTAATATTTGTATATCAGAATGACGTAGATACGTCTGTATGTAAGGATTGGTGCAGGCCAGTTTTGGCGCGAGGATGATCAAGAGCGAGCATTCTGGTTGGCAGCGAATATGGTTAGCCAATCAGAATTGAGACGGTTCCCGCTCTTTACCTGATAGGCCACAAGAAGGGAGTCTCTCGCTAGCTTTGAACGTGGACTGTCATGTTACTAGTGAGAGTCAAAATAATGTGTAAAATGAAGGAATATTGAATTCCTCGAGTTTGATACGTGTCGTTACTGACGCTTATGTAGTTACACAGTTTTGTGTAGTTTAGAAGTTTTAGAACTGTGTTGTTGGAATGATATTCGCATGTGAATATTTGGCCTTCGTAGTATCCGCGTAGCATTTTTCATTATTCAGCCACTGAGCATTTTTGGCGAGCAATTTCTTTTTTGAAATCCACCAGAAGGACCGAATGTAATGACTCATGTTAGTGGCAGAATTAATGACTGTGGAAACGTTGTTTAACTCGGGTCGGATTTGGATTGATTTCTGGCGGCTGTGCGTGCGAAATGAGTGAATGAATTGGGAACTTGACAAAAATAACCAGCAGTTTAAATGTGGACTGAATAGTACCATTTCTTTGGTTATAAGAACAAATAAACATTTTTTTGTGGAAATTCCGGACATTATTTTCC
Source organism: Schistocerca piceifrons (assembly GCF_021461385.2). NCBI lineage: Eukaryota > Metazoa > Arthropoda > Insecta > Orthoptera > Acrididae > Schistocerca > Schistocerca piceifrons. The sequence continues at coordinate 414,525,396 of NC_060149.1, read as the reverse complement.
AGAAGCCAATACATTATCTTACCGCCCGATAATTTTTTTTTTATTGACAGTGTTTCTACAGAACTTTATTTCATTACTAGAGTTGCGCAGCCTCAGTAATTGTAGATACAAGATGGCTTTTTTTATCAACGCTGCTTTTACATCATCTTGTAAGTATCTACGTTGCCGAGTGAAGGGACATTGAGCAGACGCCGATCTGAGGTAGGTGAATTTTTAAATTTCAGCCTACACAGTACACGGAATTTGAAACCCCGCACCGCCGCAACTCGACCGCCTCTTTCTTTAGTCAGACACTACCATGCTGCTGTAAAGTTTATCTGTTCGTTACTTCGGAGAGAGGTTAGTAATGTCGCTCGATTTCGGTCGTTGTTTCGTTCATATGGTGATCGCGATTATTTCGCGGAATAAAGGCATAGGAACAACGCCAGCAAAGTGGTAAAATTCATCGAAAACTTCCCCCTTCCGCTGCCTAAATCTAGTTATCATGATTCAGCATTTTCTCCGATATGTACTCAGTTACGTGCGGGTGTATAAAACAGTACTGATTCTCTATGTTGTTTTTGGCCAATTGTCAGTGAAGACTGCTTCGGTCAAACAGTATTCTGGTCTATTCTTGTTTCAGAATACATTTATGTTCTTACATTTACTGATTGTATTATTAGCGTTGCGATCCCTACCACCTTCCCCCAATAACCTAACAAATCAGAGGCCCCCTGCAAGAAGGGCTTCAGTCGATGCCTTCCATCGGAAATAAGCTTGAATCCCGGCAGCCTATCAATATTTATTTCGTCCTCAAACTAGGGAACTTCCTTTCCATTTAGGCCGTCTCGGATAACGAGGACTGTGCCACACAGATTAGGTAAAGTAGCGCAGTGAGCAATGCAGGAACCAAATGGGAGTCAACAGCAGATTTATACACTGCACGAAGAGTTTATTTCGTCGCCGAATGAAATTTTCGCTGCATTGACGGCCGCGCATCGTCACAGAATACCTGAAACTGCACTCGCTTACGGTGCTAATTGACTTATCGAAGTAAAACCTAAAAGAAATGTTGTATGTAATGGCATACGATCAAACCGTATTGGGTTCTTGTTCTCGCCACGCTACAGTTAATAATTATACCACAATTTGATTTCAAGTTTTAAATAGAGGCAGACTTTTTAATCTATGATTAATAAACCAATGTGAATTAGTCTGTGAAATAAAGAATTTTAGTGTAGATTTTTTATGACAGTCAGTAGCAACATGAATAATTATTACATTATGTTCTATTTTGGATATTTAAATGAGAAGTGATCAGTTTGAATTAAGAAAATCTGTAAGCGAGTTCTACATAGAGGGCAAAGTTACTGATGTCTTTCGATCTAAAATATTTCGATGCACTTAAATTATTGTTTAATGAATATTTTCTGAACGGGAGGGAAGAAAAAAATACTTCAAAATGTAAAATAGCTACTAATAGTGGCAGTGGTTAAAACGAGGATAAAATCTCTCACTTACATTCTAGAATCGTTGGAGGGCAGCTAGTCTTCATACACAGAGGAAAGCTGATGTGAATAGTTACGCGAATCAACAGCACTAACATTCCGCAGAATCATAAGTGCAAACTTCGACTTCATTTACGTAAGAGAGTTTGTGCCAGTAGTTCCATTTCATTAGCTATCAAAAGAATTTGCTGAATAAAAATATTAATCTTCAGATAGAGTGAAGCACGATCAGGAGCAGCGTACTTGTTTTAATACTGGCGCATTTAGACTTAAATCATTCAGATACGAAGCTTCACTACGCTACTTTCTCAGACGGTTCATAAATACACAGTGTAAAATTCTGCACTTATACTCCGTAAACGACATTACGGTGTGTGACGGAGTGCACTCTGTGTTCCACTGTTATCCTTCCCCTGCTTTCTTGTTCCAGTCGCCGCGAATGTTCCGCGGGAAGGACGATTCTTGTGTGATATTCAATCTCTGTAAATTTACCTTCATGGTATTTTTGCGAGATATACAAAGGAGGGAGCAATGTATTGTTTGATTCTTCTAGAAACGTATACTATCGTAATTTTGGTAGTAAACCATACCGTGATGCAGGACGCCTCTCTTGTAGCCTCATACACTGGAATTAGCTGAGCATCTACGTCACGATTTCGCGCCGATCTTCTTTGGATATCCTCTAATGCCTCTATCGACCCTGTCTTATACGGATCCAACACTGACGAGCAATCTTCAAGTATTGATCTTACGAAGTTTTTGTAAGCAACGTCCATTGTGGGTGGACTATACTTGCAAAGAAATCTGCCAATTAACCTCAGTCTAGGATCAGTTCACCTACGATTAATTTAATGTGGTCGTTCCACTTTAAATCTCTCTGTACGCATACTCTTCGATATTTTTTACTGTGTCTACTTACAGAGTTTGTTCTGCAATCGAGTAATCAACCAGTAATGCGTGCTTCTGTCTATTTATGCGCAATATTTACATTTTCTTACGTTGAGGTTCAACAGCCAATCCCTGATCCAAGCGTCTGTCCTTTGCAGATTTCCTGCGTTTCGCTACATTTTTCTTACGTTGCCATTTCTCTGTATACAGCAGCATCACCTGCTAAAGGTCGCATCGTACTTCCGACGCTATCCACTAGAAGTTTTGTCTATATCGTGAAAAATAATAGCTCCATAACAATGTCTTGGGGTACGACCGACGCTCGTCTTACGTCTGAATATATCTCTCTCTTTGAGAATGGCATGAGGTGTTCTGTTTGCAAGAATCCCTTTAATTAAGGCACACAGTTAGTCTGATTATTCGTATGCTTGTATTTTGTTTACTAGGCGGCAGTGCGGAACTGTACTGAACGCCCATCGGAAGTCAAGGAACACAGCATCAACCTGGGCATCGTAATTTACTGATTTCTGGGTCTCGTGCACGAACAGAGTGAGATGAGTTTCACAAGATCCTTGTTTTTCGTAACCCACATAGATTATTACAAAGGAGATTTCTCGGTACAGAAATGTCGTAGTTCGATAGCATAAAAGTATTTCCAAAATTCTACGACAGACCTACGTCAGAGACACAGGCCTACAGTTTTCTGCCCCTGTTCGAGGATCCTCCTTCAAAACGGGAATGAACTGCACTTTTCTTCCAATCAGTAGGGACGCTTCGCCCCTACAACGATCTACGGTACATTCTTGACAGAAGAGGGATTAGTTTTTAGACATACTCTTCGCAGAATACAATTGGTGTTCGATCAGCTAGCAAATAAATTCTGTAGTGATGCTCATATCCTACCAGCCATGCCATTGGTTTCCGAGAACAAGATCGTTGACGGTATAGCAAAAGTCATCAAATTAATAAGTTCGACATTAGATAACATGAAGAGAAAGATTAATAGTAAACCACACACTTTAAGACAAACAAATGTATTATTAATTTGTATTTTCGATTAAATAAAAAGACTGAACTACTGCCCCTTATTACTTAGCGGTGGCTTGAGCGTGAGATTGTACGTTATTTATTCTAAGGAGGCCCCCAATGCATAGCATTAACACATTAGAGGAGTTAGTCGAGCAGCTCAGTGAGGGGTAATGTGCATCGGTGAAAAGTGGTGTAGACCAGTCTGGAGTTGGTGGACCAAGCAAAAGATAGAGTGAAGCCTTTTTGGTCCATTGTGGCAAGTAGCATTATTTGCCAGAAATACCTTATAACAGTGTCTGGCAGAAACTGTTCGCAGTTCGGTATAGCCTCGCTGATGACAAGAGCAAGCTTTTCACCTTATACTGCAATGGAAGACTCAGCAGATCGCTGATGACGACATAATAATAATAATTTTACGAGGAAGCTTATTTCTTCTGTGGCCAGCTCCTTTCATTTGTTCGGTCTGCTATCTTCTGTACCCAATGTTACCGATATTACACTCAGATGACAAAAGTCATTGTACACCTCCCAATATCGTGTCGTACACCGTTTGCTGGGCGTAGTTCAGGACCTCGACGTGGCATGGACTCAACAAGTCGTTGGAAGTCCCTTGCAGGAACACTGAACCATGCTGCCACTATAGCCGTCGATAATTGTGAAAGTGCAGGATTTTGTGCACAAACTGACCTTTCGATTATGTTTCATAAATATTCATTGCGATTCATGTCGAGTGGTCTCGGTAACCCAATCATTCCATCTAAATGTCCAGAATGTTCTTCATACCCGTCAAGAACAGTTGTGGCTCGGTGGCATGGCGTATTCTTCTCCATAAAAATTCCATCGTTCTTTGTGGACATGAAGTGGCATGAGTGGCTGCAAATGGTCTACAAGTAGCGAAAGTAACCATTTCCAGTCAATGATCGGTTCAGTTAGGCCATATAAACTCAGCCCACACCATTATGGAGCTACGAACAGTTTGCGCAGTGCCTTGTTGACAGCTGGGACCCATAGCTTCATGGAGTCTGAGCCACACTCGAATCCACCGTCTGTTTTTACCAACTGAAATTAGGGCTTATCTGATCAGGCCGCGGTTTTCCAATTGTCTAGGGTCTAACGGTTATGGCCACAAGCCCAGGAGAGACGCTGCAGACGATCTGGTGCTGTTAGCAAAGGCACTCGCTTCGGTCGTCTGGCACCATAGCCCATTAATGCCAAGTCTCGTTGCACTGTCCTAACGACTTCCCACATTTATTTCTGCGGTTATTTCACGCAGTGTTGCTTGTCTGTCAGACTGCTGTAGGTCGTCAAGTAAAGTCCGTCGGCCACTGGGTTGTCCATGGCGAGAGGTGACGCGACAAGTTTGTATTCTCGGCACGTCGATCTCGGAATATTGAATTTCCTAGTGATTTCCGCAATGGAATTTCCGATGCGTTTAGCTCCAATTACCATTCCGTGTTCAAAGTCTGTTAATTCCCGTCGTGCGGCTATAGTCACATCGGAGACCTTTTCACTCGAATCACCTGAGTGCAGATGACAGCTCCGCCAATACACTGCCCTTTTATAGCCAGTGTGCGCGATACTGACGCCATATGCATGCGTGAATATCGCTATCTGACTTTAATCACCTCATTGTATATCTTTGTGCTGCAATTTGGAATACAACTAAAAAGAAGCAGACAATTTATTGTTTTAGAAGGATTTGAGAGTAATTTGGTGAAATTGACTGAGCCACTTGCAACCGATGAACAGTTTAATATTTAGTACAGTCTGTTCGTTTAAAGTTAGCACTGCGTCTTGCATGTATACTCCAGTTGATTGTTGCAGATTTCTACGATCTGCTGGCCGGCCGGTGTGGCCGAGCGGTTCTAGGCGCTTCACTCTGGAACCGCGCGACCGCTACGGTCGCAGGTTCGAATCCTGCCTCGGGCATGGACGTGTGTGATGTCCTTAGGTTAGGAAGGTTTAAGTAGTTCTAAATTCTAAGGGACTGATGACCTCAGAAGTTAAGTCCCATAGTGCTCAGGGCCATTTGAGCCATCTACGATCTGCAATGTATCATTCACGTTGCATCGCCGCTTCAGAGTTTTTGGTCAGTGAACAAAATTACACTATATGATCAAAAGTATCCGGACACTACTATGTTATGCGGAATTGACCACTAGATGTCACGATTGGCAGACCGGCCAGTACAATAGGAGGCGAGGAATGCTGAGTAGTCTTAAAAAAATCGTATGGTATTAATGGCTGGAAGACTGAGTAGAGCAGATTCAGCCACCTGAATGGGAAAAGTGTTTTCTGTCCTTCACATCGGTAGGCATTTTAACATCGCGAAGTATGAGCGTTATGTATTGCTTAAGTGTAACTGTTAAATGTAGGTGACTGTAAAGGATGTGTGTGTAGTGTGACGTCATGTATGTGTTAGATGATGATCAGACAAGGGAGAGGGTGAAGCCTGGTGCTGGCACATAGCCTACTGCTCTCGAATAGCACCAAGGGGCAAGTCGAGCTCGGCATCCCAAGAAAAAGGACGCCTCACCATCAACAGTATCGCCTTCCCTCACTTCATGAAACATTGCGGAGCGGCTTGGAATTGAACCCAGGACACTGGCGCAAATACTAGTGATCAGGAACTTGACGCCACTACCCTTCCTATCTCCTTTACCAGAAGGCAAAGGGAGAAGTGTCAACAGAGCGCAGGGTACACCGCCAGTCACCCATCCAAGAACTGGCCACGCCCGACGGTTCTAAACTTGGGTGATCGTACGGGAACTGGTGTGTCCACAGTGGCACGGACGTTAACAGTGGGTAGTCAATAGAGAAGTAGAGACAGCAGAAAGGGACGGTAAGGAGCGTTTAATGACTTCGGACGTAACCAGTCACTAGATGACATGTGAGTAACAAATGCAAAACCCTTCTAAAGTTGTCCAAGTCGACCGTTGGCGATGTGACTATGCACTGGAAACGAGAAGGAACAACCACAGCTAAGACAAGACAAGGTAGAAATCACGTACTGAGGGGCAGAAACCACGAGCTCTGCGGGGGGTTGTTACAAAAAATCGCACAGAATGAACGAAAGGAATCACTCGTGATTTCCACAGGACAACCGACTTAACAGCTTACACACTGACTGTGCGTAAGGAGTTACAAAGAATGGGGTACAATGGTCGAGGAGCTCCTCATAATCCACACATTTCTTTACTCAGTGCTAAGTGGTGTAAAGAGCGACGCCAGTGGTCAGTGGATGACTGGAAACGACGGACTTGGAGTGGTTAACAACGCTATGCTCTGTTTGGGTTTGGCGAACGCTTGGAGACCTTTACCTGTCTTCACTTGTGGTGTCAACAGTGAAATACGGAATAGATGGTTTTACGGTATGAGGATGCTTCTCACGCTTACAATGTGATACACTTATAGCCCTTAAGAAGACACTAAAAGCGGAAGGACGTGAAGGTATTTTACAGCGTTGTGTACTGCGTACAGTAGCGGAACAGTTATTGTATCAGCATGACAGCGCACACTCTCATAAAGCAGCACCTGTGAGGCAGTGGTTTGTGGACAATAACATTCCTGAATTAGACTATCCAGCACAGAGTGCCGACCCGAGCCCAGTGGATCGCCTTTGGAATGAGGTAAAACGTCGACTTCGCTCTGCACCTCAGTGTCCAACATCATTACTAGCTTCGGTTTCGGCTTTAGAGGAATAATGGGCAGCCATTCCTCCATAGATGTTGAGAAATCTCATTGAAAGTGTCCTCAGCAGAAGTAAAGACGTGAAAAAGGCGAAAGGTGGACGCAACTATACTGTCTCCTTTCGAACCGGCCTCGGAAGGCCTGACGATACCGACCTTAGGCCGTGTCATCCTTCGCCGATGGGCGTCACTGGATGCGAATACGGAAGTGCATGTGGTCAGCACACCGTTCTCCGGTCGTTGTCAGTTTCCGTGACCGGATCCACTACTTTTCAACCAAGTAGTTCCTCAATTGGCATCACAAGGGCTGAGTGCACCCCGCTTGCCTACACCGTTCGGTAGACCCGGATAGTCACCCATCCAAGTTCTAAACAAGCTCGACAGCGCTAAACACAACCTATATTAATGTCCACTAAATGCCAGAACACTTTTGATCAGATATGTGCACTTTGTCGGCGGAGATGGCATGCCATCATTCCTTAGCGGAATGCTGCCCAGTGCCATATGGAACGCATCATCGTCCTGACGTAAACACTTTTCAACCAGAAGTGGAGTGCCACTAGACTTCGGAACTGTGTCAGTAACTGGACACTTTGTTTTACTTTCATTGATAAGAAAGATGATACTATGTTTTGAAACATTTATTGTATGTCTTTCATTTTCCATTGATATGTAACAGGTGATTAAGTATAATAGCTTGCAGAATATGAAAATTGTAAATTATTTGAAGACTACAAGATGTGTAAATATAAACCTAGCGAAATAGACTTCAAGAAAAAAACTTTCGAATCACATGTTATTGTAATTCTGTTATATGTTCTAAACTTAAAAATTAGTCCTGCTCTAATTCAACTTTTAGAGGATGAGTGCATCTGGCACAGTGGGTTACATCCTGGGAATAATTACCCCCTCCCCCCCCTCCCCGTGGGGAGAAATGAAATTCCTTAGCGGTAAAATCAAAAGGGTTCAATGGTGTTTCGTTCATAAAATTAAGTTATCCTTGAATGAACATTACTGAGTTAGTATTTCGTAAGACTCTAATACCAATTACATTTCTAAAAATGCATGCATTAACATGTAAAGGGATGCTGTGGAGGTTACAGTTTGTGAAACGAATGTATGAACATCTTTCTCACGTAGTTCACCCAGTACAGACGTACTTCGTCTACCACAACAAAATCTAAACATATATATCTCATGAAAATTTCTTCTTAGAGTTCCCACAGTATATTAGAAATTCCTTTCAAGATTCACTTCGCAACAATAAATGATGTATTATTATTATTGTTATTAGTGGCAGAAATCACACACAAAGCATTAGAAGTGGCAGAGATCACACACAAAGCATTAGCAGCTCGAAGTCTTCCAGGTTCGTGCTGCTGGTCCCGGCGGAGGTTCGCGTCCTCCCTCGGGCATGGATGTGTGTTTTTGTCCTTAGGATAATTTATGTTAAGTATTGTGTAAGCTTATGGACTGATGACCTTAGCAGTGAAGTCCCATAAGATTTCACAAACATTTGAACATTTTTCTTCCAGGTTCTTCCATTTTAGAAGAAATAAGTCCAGCAATCAGTTGACTTAGAAATAGTGAGTGTAATGCCCACATTTTAACTTGGATGAGTTTAAATGGGGTGCATGGTGTGAATGGAGCAAATATCGTTACGAGAAGAATGATACGGAGGAAGCATATGTTTTGTAAAAAGTGTCTACTTTCAATGCAGATAGTTAGCTTTCTTTTCTGAGTATCAGTTGCACGTAGCACTCGCGATACACTGAGGTTTGCTTCATAGGACTACAACAAAAGAGTGCTACAAATAAGTAGTAGCAATTGTCTTACTCACTCATCAGTTCATGAGATAATAAAACATCTACAGAAACTAAATATCATTTGAAGAGAGGAAATGCGTAACTTTTAAGTATTATTAAAAAAAAAAAACGCCTTTCAGTGGTAATGCATTCTCGATGCTCTGTTGCATGCCGCTAGACTTGCTCCAAGTGTCGAATTATGGAGAAAATGTTGCAAATATTTATTACTAGATGGCACATGGTCTTTGTGCCGAGTAGGATTTCCTAATATAGCTCAAAGTACCATGCGTCCGGGTCACCTTCATTTTTGCTTGGGATTATTTGAAGAGATAATACACTAGTTTTTGGTGAGTGGATACAGCCTTTTGAACTGTGACAGAGATTTTATAATTATAGAGAAATGAAGAACAGAAAGCAAGGCCTTTGTTCCGCAAAATCACACTAGATCATTGAATCAGCTTTAAAGCTATGAGTCTATTCTATGTAATTTTAATGTATATAACTGACTTCTCTGATTTGAAAGATGATACTGAAAAATGGTTCAAACGGCTCTGAGCACTATGCGACTTAACTTCTGAGGTCTTCAGTCGCCTAGAACTTAGAACTTATTAAACCTAATTAACCTAAGGACATCACACACATCCATGCCCGAGGCAGGATTCGAACCTGCGACCGTAGAGGTCGCTCGGTTCCAGACTGTAGCGCCTAGAACCGCACGGCCACTCCGGCCAGCCGATGATACTGAAAATTTGTTATCAATGGAGTATGATCAAAGTGTCTCATACTCATTCAACACAAGTACTTATATAAACATGTTCAGTCCGAAACAGTTGAATGGAAAAATGTCAGTGTATTCAAAGTAGGAAAGAGCATAGCAGATGTATGCCACGCCATACTTTGTCTGAAAAACCAGTATGTTCATCAGTTGCAAAATAGAAAAGCCTACTGACGATATTGCCACTTCTTCCTCAATGGCACAAAGCGTTGTACAATAAACTTTGCCGTATCTTATCCCAAGAACAGAGTCGTGTAAGGAATATAAATCAATAATAGAGACTTTTTGTTTTAATTTAATTATATTATTTTTCTGTAAAAACGACAATTTACAGTAGGATTTTGGAAAGTATACTGTGTTCGGACATTATGAATCACCTCGAAGAAAACAATGTATTGACAAATAGCCAACACGGATTCAGAAAATATTGTTATTGTGAAACATAACTAGCTCTTTATTCTCACGAAGTGGTGACTGCTATCGACAGGGGACGTCAAATTCATTCTATATTTTTAGGTTTCCAGAAATCTTTTCACCCTGTTCCTTACAAGCGACTTCTATTCAAATTGCGTGTCTATGGAGTGTTTTTTCACTTGTGTGAATCGATTCGTGATTTTCTGTCCGAAAGGTCACAGTTCGTCATGACTGGTGAAAAGTCATCAAGCAAAACAGAAGTAATATCTGGCGTTCCCCCAGATCTTCTTGTTGTTCATGTTGTTCATGACCTACATAAACTATTTAGGAGACAATTTGAGCAGTCCTCTTAGATTCTTCGCAGCTGATGCTGTCATTTACAGACAAGTATTGTTGTCAGATGATCAAAACTAATTAAAAATTATCTAGCCCAGATATTTGTATTTATTGGCTGAACGTTTAGAAAATGTAACAGGTTTAGTAGGGAGACTCTGTAGGGAAGCAGCCTACACACACCTTATAAAATTCACATCAGTCTTTCCACTGTGTGCCAGCCAGTCCGCTGTAACTAGCTCTGACGTCATAAATATTGCGCAATACTTTAAAATGAAGTAAATAACCTGAAACGTTTCTAGCATGTCAGGAGTAATACTAAATCAGTATGTGTTGGATATCAGTTCAATAACTTTAACCATTTTCGAAATTTGGATGTTTTTCTGTAAAAATCATTGGCGCAACAGAAAAGAGCTAGAAACTTAAAAAATTATATTTAGATTCCATTTGCATAATAATTTAGTAGAAACAGTATTCTGGATCTCACAAATTAAAATTTTAGTTGAAATTCATGATTTTCTGGTTTTTGTCTTAGAAATTAAGGAAGCAAGATAGATTAAGTAGGCGAATAAATAAAGCTAGGATGTTTAAATTTAAGTAGAAGGGAGATCCGCTATAAACATAAAAATGTGAGAAGTCTCAACAGAATAACTATAAAACTATAGCTATAGCGTATCTCCAAAGAGCAAGTTCAGAGCTCGTCTACTGCGTGTAGTGTAATTAAATTAATTCTCTCGCCCAAAATATTTGACTTAGCTACGTCAGACTTTTATTATGATTGCTTACTTGTGTGCTGATTGCACAATTAAATTAAAAAGCTTCATTGGCCATCAGCAAAGGAAGCAATGATTTATTCGATAACTTAAAGTGGTGCATTACTAGCCCAGCGGCTAGTCGGGAGCGCAGATTTGATCAGGCGTTCTCTTAGCCGTCCGCACCACGGCTTTATATGTAAGAACGCTGCACAAGAAAAGGAAGGCCCCAGTTCTCTCCAGACGCTGATTAGCGCACCACCTGTGCCGGGAGTCGCGTCGTGTCGGTATCGTTGATATAAACAGCCTCGGATGCAGTAATAAGTTACTCAGGATATGCGTAACCATGAAATAGTTTTCGAGTGAAGTGTTAATTCTGGGATGACTTTAATGCTCTAGCTTTAGTTTGCATATGTCGTATTTTCATGTGCCGCCGCAGGACAGACAGTCTATTAGCGTGGCGTTTGATGAACATTATCATCAAATTATGGCGAGCATTCACTTAAACATTTAATTTGAACAGTTGTAGTGGCATCAGCGCATTAGACTCTGAACTGCTCTGGTAGTTGGATTGTGTGGATTCTTTTTGGTCTGTGACTTTCAGAATATAGTGAACATTTTAGAGAGAATGGTATTTGATTATGAATTCCAGACAATCTCCTAATTCCTCAAAGCTATAAGCTGTAGCTATAAATGTATTTTTCAGATGAAGTGGGCACTAGGAATTCTAATTACAGGCTTCACGTTTTGCTAATCACTTTCTGGTTGCCAATATTGTAGTTAGAGAGCCAGTGTTGAGGACAGCAAACAGCATAAATACAAAACATTTATTCAATTATTCCACCCGCCGCCCCACACATATTGCTAATCGGCCGGGAAACAAACTGAGTAAAAGTGAAAGTGATTTTTAAAGATTCCGATTCGGAAGTGAAATGCGAGACGCAACTGAGCAATGGAACAGTGATAGAAAGTGTTACGTGTGCATGTGGACGACGCAATTGGATTAACAACGCATCTGGATTGACGGAGCTGGCGCTGAGTATAGCTGCACTGCTGGCATCGCGAGAAGTCAGTCTCGCCGCACCGCAGTCATCCGTCGGAGCGACCAGAGCCGTATCTGCTGTTGCCGGCTACGCCCACAACACAGCAGTTGTCGAGCTGCCGTCTGCAGTTCAATGCGCCGCGTCACATCAGTAATCCTGGTACGCCGCGCCGGAAACGCCATACGTCGTGCAGAAGGAACTAAGTTAAGTGAAAAGCTGTTAAAACTTTTACTAACTTGCACTGAAAGACTGTCGGCGATGGAACCGCAAAAAGAAACACAAGTTAAACCTAAATCAGGACCTATGTCTGTTGAAGGAACTGTAAATCCAGACAACGGTTCAAGTGTAAATATGCATGAAAATAGTAATGTTAAAGTGAAATCCGAACTAGTGTCTCCTGACAGTGGTGTGAAAAAGGGCAACGATTCAATGGTAGAGACCTCTGTAGTAAATCAGAAATCAGAAAGTGTTAAGTTATTGGATGATAGTTTCTCTGATGAATTAAAAATGAAACAGTCATCAGAGATGGTAGAGTTTAAAAAGGAGAAGTTAGATATGACTGATCAATCAGAAGTTTCATTTAGTTTTGATGATTCTGGTGTTGGAGCTAGTTTTTCGTCACCTGAGTGTGATAAAAAGCCAGCTAGTGAGCAACCCAAAGATACTGGGGCTATTGATTTAAATGTAATATTACAAGCAATAGCTGCCAGTAATGGAAAAATATCAGCCAGTAATGCTAGAGTAACAGCTGAGTTAAAATCTGATATAATTGAGGTAAATAACTGAATTGTGGCCAGCCAAACCAATTTTAATAAACGGTTTGAGGCAATGGACAATAAATTAGAATCCAATACAGGTGAATTAGAAATTTCCTTCAAGACTGGCTGCAATAAGTTGAAAGAGGATCTGGACAGTTTAAATTATAAAATTTATTACAACCATGAGGATATTAAGAAAAAGGTTGCTCAACAGTTATCTGAGATGTATAAAACAGTAAAATCCGAAGTTGTTGAGGTTCGCAAAGACTTCCAAATGGAAGATGCGAAGTTGGAGCACAAGTTAACAGAAAAGATCGAGGCGGAATCTGAACTGTGCTCAGATAGGTTTAAAGATGTTAATTTCATAGTAAACATATGTCAAGCAGAAGTAGACGCAATCAAAACTGATACTACTCATATTGTGCAAAGAGTAGATAATGTTGAAATGAGAGTAGAAAATATTAGTACTAACATTGCTAACATTGAGAGTAAAGTAGCTTCAGTAACTTCTGGTAATGGTAGTATGCAACATGTTGTGGCTGCAAACGCCGCTTTTATCGGGTGTCGGCAGTTCTTGCGTTTCGATCCAGATAAAAATATCCACCCGCTAGATTTCTGGAACGATTTTGAAGATGTGATTCCACCAACTTGGTCTGAACGAGAGAAAATCTCATTTATTAGAAGCCATTTAGCGGGTGACGCCATGCGTTGGTCAGCTGATGTTATGTTGAAGTGTAAAACATTAGCGGAATTTAAAACAGCTTTCATTAATGAGTATTGGTCTAGCAATAAGCAAACTGAAGTGTTGAGAGAATTTTGGAGTGCAAAACGCTTCAATGCAGGCAAGGAATCTATTAAAGAGTTTGCCAGGTCATGGATCTCACGTTTGTCACATTTGTCTGAAGAGCTAAAACCTGAAATGATAATACTAGGTCATGAAGCCAAACTGCCATGGTATTGGCAAACTAGAATTATATCTGCCCCTAGAGACAATCTGGATCGTTTCATTGAATATTTGGAACGTGTAGAGCGTGTGGCTGCCAATGAGGAGCAAGCACGTAACAACAGAAATGCTAATAAAACTAGTAGTAATTTTAAAAACGAGCAGAATGGCAATGTAAACATCAGAACAGTAGGTGTTCGCCATTCTAAGAAAGGTAGGAATTGGAGAAATAATTACCAGAACCAACAATGGCATCCAAATGATAGTAATTTTGTTCCTAACAAAAATGTGCAAGTAAACAACAGTGTTGAAAGCAATGCTGTGCCGGTTAACTATAATGCAAATAAAGGTAACAGAAGTAGGCAGAGGCTGGAAAACTAGTTCCCGTCTATGAGGATACTGGCGCTCACCAGGCGGTTGCTTTTCCTAAGCCAGTAATTACAGTAATTAGTATGACAGACCAGAATACTCAAACTGAGGATTCGGATGATGGGTCGGTAGCATCCAATGATACTGCAGAAATATTAAACCACTCACAGTATTTGATAGATACCGTGTTAGAGACGCTTTCTAAGTGGGAAGAGAATGAGAAGGTGCAGCAGTGTAACGGTAGGGAAGAGCTACAAAATACTGAATTGTCAGGTGAAGAAGCAGAAGAAATTCATGCTTATATTTACGATGAGGATGATGTGTTCTTATCTAAAGTGCCTGTGCAGGATGTTGATACTGTACTAATAGATTTAGGAGAGGAGGTAAGTGAGAATGTAGAGGATAGCCTGTTGTGGGTCGATGAACCCAGTAGCTGTGACCAGTTGTCACTTGAGAAGGAACCCGACGATAATAGTGAAAGTGGTTTAGCTGTAACTAGTGTTATGCCCGGTGTGGAGGCGCAGAACGGCTCAGACTACAGTAATTTGGGTCATGTTCAGCAAACTAAATGTAATGAAGTCGTGCGGTGTTTCAATTTAAAATTAATAGACCGACTGGAAATCGCAGCTGAAAATGTAATTCAGGAAACCCCTACACACTTTGACCTAAATGTAATGAAGACAGATGTCGATCACTTTAGTTGGAGACAAATCCAAAAGGAACTATTGGATGAGTTTGAGGAACCACCTGTACAACCTAGAATAAGCCACCCTATAATGATAGTGAATATGTTGGGTATTAATGTACGTTGTCTTTCAGACAGTTGAAGTGGGGTGAGTGCGATATCTCAGTCCTTCTTTGATGCATTACCTAGTAAAGACAAGCTTACCGTAATGAGGGTATCAGAACTAAGAATAATTGGTGCTACTGGCAAGGTGTTAAAGACGGTAAAACAAGAAGCTTTTCTGCCTTTTAACATTAATGGTAATTTAATTGATCATCCATGCTTAATTGTAAATAATCTCAGTATTGAGGTTTTAATTGGCATAGATTCCTTGTCAAAATATCAGAGTGTTGTTGACTTTGAAAGAAGCAAGTTAAAAATGGTCTTGCCGATAAGTGGAGTAATTACGGTACCTTTTATTGATAAATATGTAGTAACTAATGATGAAACTTGGGAGCTGCCTATACGGGTTGTGAAAAATAGGAGATATTGGGACGAATGTGTTAATCTTAGTAAAAGTAAGCTAAACGCAGAAAAGAAGGAGAAGAAGAAGAAGCAATTATTTTGAATAAGATAGAAGCTAAATTGCAGGAAATCGATAAAATTTCAGCTAATCAGAAGGGAGAACTGAGATAGGTTTTAAAAAGGCATCATAAGGTATTTTCAAATCGACCTGGCGTGGTCAAAGGTTATGAATGTCAATTAAAGGTGAAACCTGGCCAAGTGTTTTTCAGGAGGCCATACCAAATACATGTAGGAAGGAGGCGGTTCGAAAGGAGATAGAGAGAATGCTAGAGTGGGGCGTTATTGAAAAAGCGGTCAGTGAGTACAATAATCCTCTTGTTGTTGTACCAAAAAGAGACGGGAGTGTCAGATTGGTCTTGGTCGCTCGTTGGTTGAATGAAATAGAGGTTAGGGAAAGTGATAGACCGCAGAACATGGACGAGTTATTGCAAAAGTTCTGGGGAGTAAAATTCTTAACCTCTATAGACATCACGTGTGGATATTGGAATTTGCCACTGGCGGAAAGTTCAAGGAAGTACACAGCTTTCTTGTACGAAGGAGTTTGTTACCAATACCGTGTGGTACCTTTCGGACTTAATATCTCTGTTTGTGCCTTCGTACGTGTGATGTGCCATGTTTCAGGACCAGCCTTAAGTAATGAAATAATAGTCTACGTAGATTATCTGATCATAGCAACTCCTACGTGGGAAGAACACATAGTTTTATTAGAGGAAGTGTTAGAGGCTATTGAGAGAGGTGGCATGAAACTAAAGATTGAAAAGACAGAGTCTGTTAAAGAGGAAATAGGTTTCTTGGGATATATGATAAGTGGAAAAGGTATTCTGCCTAACCCAGGCAAGCTAGCAGTCATTGAAAAATTTGAGGTTCCCAGAAACAAGAAGCAGTTGAGATCGATGTTCGGTCTTTTCGGCTTCTATAGGCGTTTTGTTAGTGATCAGGCCTATAATGCGCCCTGTCTTCACCTCCTGCTGAAAAATAATACCCCTTGGGTTTGGACAGCAGAATGCCAACAGGCGTTCGAGGTGCTTAAACAATCTTTAATTAATAGTCCTATTTTACATCATCGTGATTTTGAAAAACCATTCTGTATGTCTGTTGATGCTAGTGGCTATGGTATAGCTGTGAAGATATTCCAAGTAGAAATAGAGAACGAACAAGAAGTGCACAGGACTATAGCTTTCGCAAGTCGATCTTCACAGGCAGCAGAGAGAAATTATGGCATCTCAGAACTGGATGCATTGGCAATTGTATTTGGGGTACAGATATTTTAGCAGTATCTATTAGGTCACAAGATAATTGTTTACAGTGACCATAAGGCGTTGACCTTTTTAAAGACCTGTAAGTTGAGGAATTCTCGTTTGGTAAGATGGTCATTGTATCTCCAGCAGTTTGACCTTGAGGTTAGATATATTCAAGGGAAAGATAATTTGGTAGCTGATGGGTTATCTAGAAGAACGGAGCTCTGTGATGACGCGGGAATTACAGCAACAGACCTAAGTGAAGTATGAATGTTTGCGTTGCACGAAGTAAAGGAAGAAAGTGCATTAAAGAGGGTGATGAAGAACTTGAGACGTGAGCAGAATGCAGATAACCAGCTGAAATTAGTGAAGAGCTATTTAGGAAATGCGAACTATCCTAAGGTTTCGCAATACTGTTGTCTGCACAAAGGTATTCTATTTAGAAGGAAAAATGTAGGAGTTTCAGAGTGGAAGCTGTGCTTTCCCTCACAACATGTAGACTTAGTACTCGACTATGTACACCTGAGGTATGGGCACTACGGTGCAAGGAAGTGCATTGCCAAATTAAAAGAGAAGTACCGCCGTGTTGCCAAGCGTCTAGCATCTTGCGTAGTGTGCCAGAAAGTTCGTGCTGCTAACACCAGGATACAAGGAGATATGCATTCAGTAGAGCCAACTGAAACCCTAGAATTACTGGCTTGTGATTTGTTTGGCCCTCTTCCTGCTTCGAGAGGTGAGTGCACCCATGTTTTTGTTGTTGTGGATGGATTTAGTAAATATGTTAAGCTATACCCAATTAAAAGAGCAAACGTTGGTAGAAAAGTTGGAAAAAGATTTCTTCGTGAACGTTGGCGTTCCGAAGAATTTGCTGTCAGACAATGGGCCTCAATTTACTTGTGATAGATTTAAAGAATGTCTGGATAAGGCCGGAGTGAAACATCTGAAAATATCTGCGAATTTCCCCCAAGGAAATATGAGTGAACGTATTATGAGAGAATTGAATAGGCTTTGCAGGACTTATTGTGCTCGGAAACACTCAAGTTGGGCAGAGCACCTGAAGTATTTTGAGACTGTAATTAACAACTTAAGGCATGATGCAACTGGTTTTGCGCCTTGCGAATTGATGTTTGACCAAGAACCACACAATGTGATTGCAGATATGGTAGAATTCCCTATTCTAACGCAAATATCCACAGACGAAAAGAAGTTAAGGGCTAGGGCAAATATAAGGAAAAGAACATTAGAAAGAAAGAAGCGTCATGACGCAAAAGTTGTACCCACCAGTTTTGAAATAGGTCAGTTAGTCCTTGTCAAAACCAAGGAAAAATCAAAGAAAATAAATGCAGAAACCAATAAATTCATGTTCGTGTACGAAAGACCTTTCAGGATCATAGGAAAACCACATACCAATGCATATAGGCTAGAGTACCCTAAGAGTAAAAAGCTATTCGGTCTCAGGAACGTGATCGACCTAAAGAAGTTCATAGGTAGTAAATGAAATCTGTAGAGAGGAGGTTGTTCTGTAACCTCTACACAGTGTGGCAGCTGTGCAGTCCCAGCTGGGTGAGATCTTATTTCCCATTTCAGGTCTCACTCTATCTTCATCTTTCGTATCCACCAAAGTTTCGACTCCTTCTTTGCAATACAAAAATTTTCCGTCATGTCTATCAAGCCATGAGTTCTGTAACCATTCTATCCACCGATTAGTGAAGAAAATACCTAATGTGACAAACCTAACAGTGAAATAAACAACAGAGAAGTATGATGTAATTAAGATACAAAGGTATTTGAGTAACAAGTATGTATAGAACCCTGGTAATATTATAAGTACGAAGTTGTTGCTCTATTGGAAATGGTCCACCAACAGTAATTTAAAAAGATATACAAATTCGTGTACAAGCAGGAACTGAAGTGACAGTGAAACCTATTGTATGCTGTAGAGCTAACTAATTAATAGTAAAAGAGATTGCTTAGTGTTATGGAAAATATGCAGATAAGTTGTAAGAATGAACTCACCTTGTGTAGCAAGGAATGGCAGTGTAATAGAATTGAACAGTGTTTGTGGTTGAGACGTGAAGGACACGTCCTTGAAATATTTATAAGGTTGGAGCTGGCCGTTATTTGGCGTAGTGTGTGACAGGACACACCTACACGTATTGAGGTTATGGGTTGGAGGCATGAATGCGACCATAGGTACCCTTATGTTAGATGAGACAGAGCAGCTCATGGTGTCCTATAGGTTTAAGGAATTTAGCATTACGCTCGGCCATAATTACTTAATGCACTTTAGTGGTAGATCGAGAGAGACTACCTGTGGTTTCAGCATCCAATCAAGTGGAAATCGATTGCAACGTGAGCAAACTGATCAGCTGCAATACACTATAGATATGAAATAAATGTGCTATCCTATGCGTTAAATGTTAATAGAGTGAGTGTTAAATAAGTACGTACAGTAGAAGCATAATTGAGTAACATAATGGCAGACGTGAAACATTATTTATGGCTCAGCATAAATACACTTCAATGAAGTAAGTACATAATTGCAGATGTGGAACTGACACAGCAGCAGAGGACCAATAAGTGGATTTAGTAGTCAACTAACCGTAGTGTGTTTTGAACACTCAGAACTGTACTATTACCACAAGTTACTCACATCTACAAAGAGGCTGAGAAGACAACTGCTAATTAAATATACTCATACTATCTCTAAGAATAAGGTAATCGAAGATGAGTCAGTTAAGTAAATAAAATACAGATTTGTCAGGAATGTACCGAGCATTGGTTCAGTATTCCGGCCCCGAAATAATAAACTGAGATTAAATAGGATTTATGATTGTATGCCTTGAGCATAAATTTTCTCTAGTACGCGACTAACGGCGTTTTGAGCCATTTGTTTACCGATTTTATGACAGTTAAGTAACCGCAAGAGTAAAATTGAAAAAGTTCTGTTAAGTTTGTTCCAGTAACATATTGAAAGATAAAATGTATATATTCCCATTTCATTTTGGCCCACCCTTAGATATTAAGTGAACAGAGTCTGAGGCACTCTTTTTGTTTGTACTACAGGACAAACCAGATAATGGCAGCCTGGTAGCTGCGTGAAAGCCTGGAGTGACTTGGACACAACTCACAGTGACGCCTCCCCTTTCCCCATGTAATTTAGAGTGAACGTGAAGGACGCACACCATAGCAACTTCCCCTCCTCTACCCTTGTGAATGGAAGTGTAGAACGCCAGCCAAAGCGGCTACAACCACGTGTGTAAAAATGAAATTGTGATGATTTGTGAAATTTTCTTTCAGATTTAGAAAAGCCTGCTAAGATATAATTATCTGTTTATGTATCATGAATAACTGTGTTATTTTCTTTGAATTTGTGTATATAAAAATATTTACAGATAATTTAATGGATTTAAGATTTTCATAATTTTACATATTTTATGTGCTTGTCTGTCTACGGCAATATGTATGCCAAAGTGTTTCATTGATTTTGAGAGATAATGTTGCTTAAGAGGAAGTGAACATGCCAGCAATTTAAATAATTGAAGTAGGTAATAAGTTTTCTTTAATATTTCTATATGTTTACAATCAATTTTAATTTTCATAGGGAGTTAAGCTGTACTCTTGCTTCCCTTTTCGTAATTATTTTTTTTTCATTTACATTCAAAAAAATTAAGTAGAGGGTGATGTAGGGAAGCAGCCTACTCACGCCTTATAAAATTCACATCAGTCTTTCCATTGTGTGCCAGCCAGTCCGCTGTAACTAGCTCTGACGTCATAAATATTGCACAATACTTTAAAATGAAACGTTTCTAGCATGTCAGGAGTAATACTAAATCAATATGTGTTGGATATCAGTTCAATAACTTTAACCATTTTCGAAATTTGGATGTTTTTCTGTAAAAATCATTGGCATAACAGATAAGAGCTAGAAACTTAAACGTTTATATTTAGATTCCTTTTGCATAATAATTTAGTAGAAATAGTATTCTGGACCTCACAAATTAAAATTTTAGTTGAAATTCATGATTTTCTGGTTTTTGTCTTAGAAATTAAGGAATCAAGATAGATCAAGTAGGCGAATAAATAAAGCTAGGATGTTTAAATTTAAGTAGAAGGGAGATCCACTATAATCATAAAAATGTGAGAAGTTTCAACAGAATAACTATAAAACTATAGCTATAGCGTATCTCCAAAGAGCAAGTTCAGAGCTCGTCTACTGCGCGTAGTGTAATTAAATTAATTCTCTCGCCCAAAATATTTGACTTAGCTACGTCAGACTTTTATTATGATTGCTTACTTGTGTGCTGATTGCACAATTAAATTGAAAATGTTCATTGGCCATCAGCAAAGGAAGCAATGATTTATTCGATAACTTAAAGTGGTGTATTACTAGCCCAGCGGCTAGTCGGGAGCGCAGATTTGATCAGGCGTTCTCTTAGCCGTCCGCACCACGGCTTTATATGTAAGAATGCTGCGCAAGAAAAGGAAGGCCCCAGTTCTCTCCAGAAGCTGATTAGCGCACCACCTGTGCCGGGAGTCGCGTCGCGTCAGTATCTTTGATCTAAACAGCCTCGGATGCAGTAATAAGTTACTCAGAATACGCGTAACCATGAAATAGTTTTCGAGTGAAGTGTTAATTCTGGGATGACTTTAATGATCTATCTTTAGTTTGCATATGTCGTATTTTCACGTGCCGCCGCAGGACAGACAGTCTATTAGCGTGGCGTTTGATGAACATTGTCATCAAATTATGGCGAGCATTCACTTAAACATTTAATTTGAACAGTTGTAGTGGCATCAGCGCATTAGACTCTGAACTGCTCTGGTAGTTGGATGTGTGGATTCTTTTTGGTCTGTGACTTTCAGAATATAGTGAACATTTTAGAGAGAATGGTATTTGATTATGAATTCCAGACAATCTTCTAATTCCTCAGAGCTATAAGCTGTAGCTATAAATGTATTTCTCAGATGAAGTGGGCACTCGGAATTCTAATTACAGGCTTCATGTTTTGCTAATCACTTTCTGGTTGCCAATATTGTAGTTAGAGAGCCAGTGTTGAGGACAGCAAACAGCATAAATACAAAACACCACCCGCCGCCCCACAACTCCTTGCACTACGCTTGACCACCCGCTTCTGGAGTACTGCTGTGCAGTGTTGGATCCACATCAGACAGGATTGAAAGAGGACATCGAAAAAGTTCAAAGAAGTTCAACTCGTTTTGAATTACCACGAAACAGGGGAGAGAGTGCCACGGATATGATACGCGAATTGGGATGGCAGTCTTTAAAACAGAGCCGTTTTTCGTTACAGTGGGACCCTCTCGTGAAATTTCAGTTGGTGCCCACCTACATAGGAAGAAATGATCATCATAATAAAGTAAGAGAAATCAGAGCTCGCACTGAAAGATTTAAGTGTTCGTTTTTCCCACGCACTCTTCGAGAGTGGAACGGTAGAGAAGTAGCTTAAAAGTGCTGAAATGAACCCTCTGCCAGGCACTTAATTGTAAATTTCAGGGTAATAGTGTAGATGTAGATGCAAACGCACGTCTCCAGGCAAAGTGTGTGGGCGTGTCAGTGTGCCGCAGTTGAGTGGCAGTGACTGAGCCACGCGCTTCTGTCAAATTCAAACTAGCGGACGTGATGTCAGTTCACCGCTAGTGCGCACAAAGTGTTAATTTATATTGTATACGTCTGCCTACCTTCAGCCAATCCTTAACAACTTTCATAATATTTACGGTGCAAGAGAAACCAAGTCCTCAAATTGTAGCTGTCAGTAATGCATATAAATTGAACTACTCACTTGTATCACATGACAATTAATTAATCTGCAGGACACTTTTCAATTGAACTTTCATTGAAATTCAGCATATAATTTAATGCGAGACGCATACACTGTTAGAAAGGCAGTATGCAATAGCGGACGTAATTACGCAGCACATCCAACATTTAGTTCGTAAGATTAGTATGTCTTACTGAGTTTACAGTTAATTGTTTGTTAATTTGCATAGTTTCACTTTTAACATAAAACTATTGTACCAATCTTAATTCTGAGTACTACAATTGAGAGAGGAGAGACAATCCTGTAAGAAAATAATGTATTCATATACATTGTAATAATTAACGGCATACAAATTACGAACAGATAGTTAGCACTGCAAGAAAACTTTGCATTTTTTATATTAATTTTTGGGTGGGCTTCTGCACATAAAATTAAATGTAACGTATCGGTTTTGTTTAGTCTTTTAGCACACACCTGATGGTCATTCAGATTTTGAACATAATTTATGGACAAAAAGTTTTGAATGATGCTAGTGAAAGTGCAAAACTATTACGTGATGTAGATACAGGGTGTTTACGTGGAGGAGAGAACCAAGGCTATCTCTCATACGCTCACAATTTGGTACAAGGTCGAAGAGGCAAGATCTGGGATGATCTGAGCGATGATCCAGCGGCGAACGGTTTCGCCAGCAGAAATTTTTCGCATCGTCAATAGCGACACTTAGAAATGTATCGATTGAATTCATTGGAGACTTACAGCTTTTCTGCAGTAGTTTGAACTCTTATTTCTTTCTGGCAGTAATACACCAGAAATTGTATTTTTGCATGTTAAGTTGATTGGGACTCTAAATTAGTGCATTGAGTCTGAACTTTAACTCAGTTTTGCCAGTGTGGGACTGCAACTATGGTCAGGGCACTAAAAGAATGCCCTAGGTAGTTCACGCAAGTGGACCTCGTTGTATGAAGGCGACACTCTAGCGCCAGGCCCAGCAGTGTAATTTGTAAACATTGTCATAGCTATTGTGGCCCCTTTCCACCCCGTCAACTCAAGATTACGCGTGGTGCTATACTCAGTGGCTATAATGCGTTTTCCGCGGATCGTGAACTAACGATTCAGTTTGTATAAACGGAGCGATTTAAAGTGTCATATTGTTAATTTCAATCGTATGTGATATAGCGTCTACCTCAACCCCAGGAAAGTAGTCAGGGACGCTGTCTTAAAGATTCTGTCTCGTGAATTCGTATATAATATATGATGATTCTTTGAGGAAAAAAAGAGATGAGAGCATCCGTCTTATACCTCTGCCGAAAGTCGTTGAACAAGTAGCTGCGGCTCTGAAAATTGGAACGACTTCTGTGAAGAAAATAAGGAGGGAGAATTGTGCTGGGGATCTACAGGATACAACTGCTGCTCATTCAACTTCAGCAAAAACCAGAGTTCATAATGCCAAAATGACAGATCTCGGTAATTTCGTTTTCGGTGATATGCATATGACTATTAGGAGCTGAAAGAATACCCACCCGGAAGAAGCTACTTGTTTCACTACAAGGTAGTGAACTGTTTTTCAGAGAAAACCAGACCTTGAGTAATGCTAAAGAAGTTCGGGATTCGGTAACAAACGTTTTCTGGAAGAAGGATGTCGTTGCCTGAAGAAGTTGTTTTTTGAGGGAAGTATCTAAGTGCAAATCTCACAAAACCGTTTGCTTGGTCGAAACGTGGGTAAATGCTGATCATTCCAGACCGACTGCATAGACTGATGGCATTGCTCGAGAAGCAATAAAATCTCCTGTAGGAAAAGACAGTTGGCTCATACTTTTATATACTGGAAAAATCGGTGTATTTGTTCCAAACATTTTGTTGTAGTTCACCTCAAAGCAATCTAGTGACTTCCAGGGGGAAATGACGGCAACAAAATTTAAAGAGTGGTTCGCACATTTTTTGCTTTAAAACATAGAAAAGAACTCCTCTATAATATTAGATTAAGCACCACACCACTCTTTTCAGTTAAACAAAGCCCCTGCATGCAAAAACAGGAAAAGTTACATAGTAAGCTGGCTAGAGATGATCGCACAGATTCATTTGATAAAGAAAGGAAAATGGCACAAGTGCTGGAAATCGTGAAAGAGCATAAATCACGTAATATCCCTTACGAAACTGCTAAAATTTCAGAAGAAAATGGCCTTATAGTGTTCCGCCTTCCACCGTATCATTGCCACTTCAGTGCAGTGGAAGTCGTGTGTGCTCAGATGAAATCATACGTTGCAGACAGAAACAAAAGTTTTGAATTAAAGGACGCCGAACTTTTAGTGCGTGAGTCACTGAGGAGTATTTCTCCCACAACACAGAAGAAAATTGTCACACTCACATGGCACATCTTAGAAGAGATTAATGGATGATAGCAGCAGCCGCAGCAGGCATGAAGACAGTGATCGTGACATGGGATATGTGGCTGATGAACACTGCTTCACTCAAGCCTGTGGTTCTGTATTCTCTTCCAAGAGATGAAGTTAAGAGATGCAGCTGAGCATTAAAATACGTAATGAAATACTGAAGCATCGTATTCTTTACTTTATGCCATATATTTCGAACTTTAAATTCCTTTTAATTACGAAGAGGGAATGTTTCAATCCCACAAGGTTATTAGCTGTTCCTCATGCCTCAGTAGTACGGACTTCAACGGCTCTACAATTTTCTGGCGTGACATTCGTAGTCAGGCGACCAACAAGGCATAGGAACAAATCGCCGCTTAGTAGCATTGGGAACATAGCCACCGGCTGACACGGGCGTTCTTTCGGAAGCTCGACTGTTACCGACACTTAGGTTTAGTGCATTGTGTATCGGTTAGACTTCTATGACTTGTGAGTTAGCATGAAGTCTAACTTCCGTTAATTTTTAGCTGCGAACACTATGATTTCAAGCTACTTTATTTATTATTTTTCGACTGATGGATAAAAACGAAACACCAAGAAGAAGTAGCGTGACATAAACGAAAGCTGATAGACGTGTTTTTACATCTGAAAGATGATGCTATTCAAATTTCTGGTGCTAGTAGCGCCACCATGAGGATGCAAATCTGGTTTGCTTTAAATACATGTTGTAACGGTTGCGCGTGTTTGTTACCTTTGAGATTAGTTGTGGTGATTTGATATTAGTCAAGAGTTGTTGATATACTTTTTCGGGATGTGAGGTCGTGGTCCAAGAACTTTTCTGCTCCTTACGTTTCGTCCAGGCTGCGCTGGACTTCCTCAGAGGCGCTGCTCCGCTGAGTCTTGCCGACTGACTGGTCGGGTGTCTGAGAGCGACTTATATATTGTAAGAAAGGGGGGCGTGGTTCAGGTGGCACGTGATGAGCAGTGATAATCCATAGCAAAGATAAGGTTGACTATCGATTACCACCTTGTCAAAGATAAAAATTGTTAGTATTTTTGTAGAGCCACTGTCCATATATCGCTAAGTTTCATAGCCTCCTCTTTCCTATTAAAATTATCGTGATGTTTATAAATTTCAATAGCTTCTCTATATAGCCGTGGATAGTAATTTAACGTTGTAGATAAAACTTCGGTATCCGAAAACTTCACTTGGTGGTTGCCTGGTTGAAGAGCATGTTCCGCTACAGCTGATTTTTCTATTTTTCCAAGTCGACAAAGACTTTTATGCTCTTTCAGTCGTGTGTTTACGCTTCTTTTGGTAGTACCAATATAAACTTTACCACAGGTACATGGAATTTTATACACACCACATGTCGACAAGGGAGGGCGTTTATCTTTCACAGATCGTAGTACTTGACTTATTTTCTTTGTTGGTTTAAAGACAGGTTTTATGTCATGTTTTCGTAAAATCTTACCGATCCGATCTGTTACTTTTTTAATAAAAGGGAGAACTACTGTATTTTTCTGTCGTTGTGGTTCATTCTTATCTTTTGGTCTTCTATAGCTTGGACGCAAAATTCTATTTATCTCTTTTCTTGAGTAGCCGTTTTTTTCAAAAGCCTGCTTCAGATGTTTCACTTCAGCATCCAAATGTTCAGGTGTACATATCTGTTCCGCTCGATCGACAAGACTTTTTATGACACCTCTTTGTTGTTGTGGATGATGATTAGAATTTTTATGTAAATACCTGTCCGTATGTGTTGCCTTCCGAAAAACTTTATATTCCAAGCTTCTATCGGACCGTCTCATAACTAAGACTTCCAAGAAAGATATTCTATTATCCTTTTCTATTTCCATGGTAAACTGTATTTTTGGGTGAATTTTATTTATATAATCAAAGAAATCGTCCAAGGCCTTTCTGCCATGGGACCAAACCACAAATGTGTCATCTACATACCGATACCAACGAGATGGTTTGTTATGAGCTTTGTCTAGGGCTGATTGTTCAAATTTCTCAATGTAAAGATTAGCAATCGCAGGGCCTAATGGATTACCCATTGCTACTCAATCAAGTTGTTCATAAAATTCATTATCCCACTGGAACTGACTTGATGTAAGACAATGTCTGAAAAGAACAGTCAAATCTTCTGGAAAAATATCCGCTATGAAAATCATAACTTCGTTAACAGGAATCATTGTGAATAAGGACACACGACTGAAAGAGCATAAAAGTCTTTGTCGACTTGGAAAAATAGAAAAATCAGCTGTAGCGGAACATGCTCTTCAACCAGGCAACCACCAAGTGAAGTTTTCGGAAACCGAAGTTTTATCTACAACGTTAAATTACTATCCACGGCTATATAGAGAAGCTATTGAAATTTATAAACATCACGATAATTTTAATAGGAAAGAGGAGGCTCTGAAACTTAGCGATATACGGACAGTGGCTCTACAAAATTGCTAACAATTTTTATCTTTGACAAGGTGGTAATCGATAGTCAACTTTATCTTTGCTATGGATTATCACTGCTCATCACGTGTCACCTGAACCACGCCCCCCTTTCTTACAGTATATAAGTCGCTCTCAGACACCCGACCAGTCAGTCAGTCGGCAAGACTCAGCAGAACAGCGCCTCTGAGGAAGTCCAGCGCAGCCTGGACGAAACGTAAGGAGCAGAAAAGTTCTTGGACCACGACCTCACATCGCGAAAAAGTATATCAACAGCTATGTCATCCTGTCGTGAAAGCCATCATTCTACAATCATTAGTCAAGAGTGCCTTCCAGGGGACAAAGCCGCAAGTATCAACACCTCACTGGGTTACAATGTGGTCGTGTAATAGGCCTACGAGAAGCGGGATATTTTCTTTTGCGATACTGGAGAAAGACTTGGCAAGAATATAGAGGTTGTACACGATTACTGGCAGCTGTGGTCACGAGAATGCACGGTTGCAAGAAGACCGGGCTTCGGACGGCCACATGGCACTACAGAGAGGGAAGACCATCATGTTCGGCGTAAGTCTCTGGCGTATCGTACAGCAGCTGAAGCTGCAGTTTGGGCAGGAGTTGGCACCACAGTGACACAACGAACTGCTGCAAATCGGTTACTTCAGGGACAGCTCCGAGCCAGACGCCCTGTAGCGTGCCATTTTAGACTTCAGTGGAGTCAAGAGAGCGTTTACAAGAGGGCAGGGAGGAGTTCTGTTGTGTTTTATGATGAAAACTGGTTCTGTCTCGGAGCCAGTAATATCCGTGTGTTGTTTAGGAGGAGGCCAGTTGAGGGCGAGCAACCAACCTGTCTGCGTGCTAGACACACTGGACCTGCACTGGGAGTTATAGTGTACAGTGCGATTTCGTATGACAGAAGGAGCACCCTTGTGGTCATCCCATGCACCCTGACTGCAAAACTGTACGTCAATCCGGTGTTCCGACATGCAGCACTGCCATTCATGAAGAGCATCCAGGGGGTGTTTTCCAACAGGGTAACGCTTGCTCACATACCAATGTTGTAACCCAACGTGCTCCACAGACAGTCGACATGTTGCCGTGGTCTGTTCAGTCACCGGATCAGTCTTCAGTCGAGCGCATATGACACTTCATCGGACGACAACTCCAGCGTCAATCACAAACAGCATAAACAGTCCCTGAATTGACCGACCATGGGCAACAGGCGTGGAACTCCATCCCGCAAATTGACATCTATCACCTGCTTGCATTCAACATTCTGGTTGTTACACCGGTATTAATGTCAGCATTTCATATTAGCAACTGCTTATCTCACGCTAACGTTAACCTATGATTTTGCAATGTTTATCACTTAAATATGTACACTTTTTTATCAGCTTATATAGCCTGTTTGCTAACCACTGTATGGGGAGCCCGAGCTATTTTCAAATCATACCGTGAAGTCTTTCACAACGGGATGTCATTGTTACTAATCTTCAGGGTTCTATTGTCGTAGTCCAAGAAACTCTTCGGTTGCTGAAGTTTCGTCCAGAGCTCCCCTGGGCACCCTCAGACCTTCAGACGTGCTCCTGGCGACGCTGAGTGTTGCCAGTTGGCAGTCTTAGACTACAGTCATACACCTCGGAGGACTGACCAGCAATTGTTTTTAGATCACTTTATCACGTAGTCGCTTTCACCAGCCTACGAACTGATTTTTGAATTTTACAGCCAATAAATTTTGTTCGTTGATCTTTAACCATTGTAGTTGTAGGACATTATTTAACATCGAATGCGTCTATGTTCAATTTTGCAATTACTTGTCTGTCTGTTTACTACATTAGGGGCGAATTTATTAGTTTATTGTTATTTGAGGGACTTACAATAATTAGGCGAAGACTCTATAACATTCACAGTAGAGACAACGAGGAGCCATTATTGTCGCATGTGGGGTTGCGCCATTTGGTTGGCCTGTACAGTTTCATGCAGTTTGTTGTCTGACTAGTACGGTACACGGATTTCATAGATACTTTGCTTGCAATATTCCGCCTGTAATGTATGACAATAAACCACATATATTTTAATTTTCAGTTTACAACATTGGAAGCAGATCCTTCCAAATTCAACCTTTTCCCACTGCTGAGTCTAACGATGGTTAAATGTATCGCTAAAATCACCAATTATTGTAATTATGTTCTGTGACTGTGATGAAATAAAATAAAATGAAGACTATTATATGTAAATTACATTCTCTGTAGACGAAATTATTATCTGTACTTGGTGTATTGAATCAGAAGTAATAAAAAGCTATAATGTAGAAGTAGAAAAAAAAAGTTATCACGTGATATAAGGTAACATTAAAGAAAAAATCAATAATTGAAAAACGGAAACTGCAAACAGGAATTTCTTCATAAAAGTAAGACATCGGATATAGAGTTATTAATTCGTATACAGGGAATTGGCAAATAATGTGAACACCTGTACTTACTTGGGAATGGTTGGACCCCCATTTTCCCGTAATACAGCAGCGATTCTTCTTGGAATACTGGCATATAACGATTGTATAGTCTCCAGTGGAATGTTATGCCACTCTTCGTTCAGAGCGCCTTCTAACTCCTGTAGTGACGAGGGAGGCGGAAATCTGCTCCAGAGTCTGCGCTATAATACCGCCCACAAGTGCTTGATAATATTCAATTCCGGGAACTGTGCTGGCCAGGGAGGACGCTGCAGTTCAGTTCTATGCTCCTCATACCACGATTGCATTATCCTGTCTGAATGGGTCCATTATCGTCCTGAAATATGGCATCATCGTTGGGGAACAACATTTGAATCATGGGGTGCACATGATCAGTTAAAATGTTCACATAATCGTTGGCTGTAACACCGCCTTTGAGAGTAATGATGGGACCATGAGATGACTGCCCACACCATCACACTTCCACCTCCATGCTTAACCGTTGGAATGAAGTAATCAGGATTTGGTGTTCTCCAGACGTAAACCCAGCCCGATGTTGGAAGCAACAAAAATGTTGACTCGTCGAACCATATGACGTGTTTCGACTCATCAGCCGTCCAGAATTTATGCCCGTGACACCATGTTTTACGCTTCTTTATGTTGGTTCTCGTCACTAATAGTTTCGGTATAGCAGCTCCTCCATGAATTTTCGCTTTACGGAGTTCTCGGCAGAGAGTGTTCATACATACTGGGTCTCGAACATGGCTATTGAGCTCTGCAGTCACTTTATCCGCCGTAGTTTTGTGTTGTTTTGACACAATTCGTGTTTGCATGCGACGATCTCTGTCACTTAATTTTGATTTACACCCACTGTTACGTTTACACGATGATGTCTTTCTATGTTTTGTGTAGGCTCTCATGACTGTTGAAACAGTTCCTCTTGGAACATTCAGGAAGTTGACTGTCTTGGTTACTGATGCTCCAGCTAATCCGGCCCCCACAATCTGCCCTCTTTGGAAATCTGTTAGGTCTTTCATTGCACGTCGACCTCGGCCTCTTAAGGCAAATACGAAGTATAGATGCCTAGTCCGTACTGAACACGCACAGTCCAGAGCGACAAGTGCCCTACTTGCGTTGTTGACCGTCAAACACATCCGTCCAATTACTGCCACTGTTCACATTATTTTGCCTATCTCCTGTATGTCAGTTCATTAAGGCACACGACGTATATGATTTCAACTTTTCATAAATGCTGCCAACTATAATATCTAGGAATTCAATCTTATACGTCTCAATGGTTTTTTTTGTGTGCATAGAGCATGCCATGTTGTCTTACACTGTATAGAGCTCGCTCTTCCCAACACATGATTCATTAATTGCATGTGTCAGCCCAGAATGTTCTTTCTAAATATTGTGACTGACTCCCTAGTAATGATCTGTTATATAATCTTTCTGTTCTGTTACCTATACCTGAATAAGTGACATATTTTGTTGTTAGTATTTGACCAGCATGGTCAAAGTTACTGTATTTGGGTTATTGAATTTAAACGTATGTCACCAAATATAGCTGGATGTGAAAGTGAGTTGCCGATGTCCGTTGCACTGCACATTCCAACCTCTATTGGAAATGTTTCTATTGGACATAACCTAATGTGTCCTCCAACAACACTAATTGATGGAAATTCTACAGTAAAGCATCTACATCAGCTCTCCAGTTACCCCTGCTTACCTTTATAAATATAGTTAACTGCCTGATGATGCTAAATAAACGCTATTATACAAGGGACGATCAAAAAGTTTCCGTTTGAGGGTGATGTTGCAGCGCATATGTAACGCAGCACGACTCCAATGAGGGTATATAAACACCGACATCTAGGAAAGGGATTGGAGTAGCATTCGTACCTTTCCGATGTGCGTGCAGTAAATACGGAAAATTTAAACTATGCCGACATTAACACCAAAGGTGTCCAAATAGGACCAACGTGCTGTGCTTTTTTTTCTTGGCTCTTGAAGGACAAACATCGGTTGACATCCGTCACAGAATGAAGGATATTTATGGTGCTGCGTTTCTGCCACAAACCACAGTTGTGTAATGGTGCTCGAAGTTCCGTGCTGCTCGCGATTCGACAGAAGATAGCCGGTCGATCTGGGAGGCCAGCCACATCCATTACGAAATAACTGAAGTGAGAGACCTTCGAGCATCCGCCCTATGGTCTTGAGATTTCCCCATGCGGTTATCACGCCTTCGATCCTATAAGAAAGGCCTTTAAGGGGTGGCTTTTGCTGTCGGACGAGGATGTGCAGCAGACACTTACGGCTTTCTTCATACAGCAGGACACGGTGTTTTGCCAAAAGGACATCTTCAACCTGGTGCGTCGGTGGGATGATTGCCTCAATGTTCACAGCGATTTGGCGTGAGTGGCATACCGATTCTGGATTGTACAGCTTTCGAAGGGAAACTTTTTTATTGCCCCTTATAAAAGGAAGATCGAATTTTTAACTGTATAGGACCACACGTAAATCGAGCGAAAACGAGTGTCTACATGGTATCCTTTCATCCCACGGCATCTGAGAGATTCACTCAGGACAATATAATAAATTCGGGAACATGAAGCGGACAGCAAATTCAGTAACAGCGCGTGTTACGCTGGGTGCAAAATTGATAGCGATGTCCATGAAGCGGAATGAAATTGGAAGAGACGCAAGGGCCGTCAGGCCACGAGAGCCGTTCGCCAACAGCCGACAACGGGTGAGTAATGGCAATAATTACGGTTCGTGATTAGCTGTCAGCGATGACGGCGCTGAATCGACACTTCGTGGCGCCAATAGGCTCGCAGCTCTGCTTCCATCACGTTCGGAGCACTGTTTAAACAGCAATTTCGCTTCTAATCACCCACATGCTTTGTAATCTCTCTTCCATTTCCCAAAATGGTGTTTTAGTCAGAGATCGAAATACACAAACATTTGTTCGAGATGGACTATGAAATATTCTCATATTTTCACGGAAATGGAATCTCGCCGAGAGAAAATTACCATCCTTAACGGCACATATCAACGTCTCGTAGTCTAGTGATAAGGTGCTTGCCTGGGAACAAAGAGGTGGCAGGATCGAATCTCGATTGTACAATGCAAGTATCCAGTCTTCGTTTGATCCATCTTTCACCGCTCAGGGATGAGAAGAGTTTCCAAGAACAATACGTCGTTCGTATTCCACGTTAAGTGTAATTCCACTTTCCCTGGTTGGACAGCGGT
This sequence comes from Schistocerca piceifrons, assembly GCF_021461385.2. Classification (NCBI taxonomy): domain Eukaryota; kingdom Metazoa; phylum Arthropoda; class Insecta; order Orthoptera; family Acrididae; genus Schistocerca; species Schistocerca piceifrons. The sequence goes on along the minus strand of NC_060149.1, from coordinate 414,492,328 downwards.
TGAAGATTAGGGACATACTAGTCTCCTAAATGATAACCAATTGAAAGACTTGCACCCACTCAATGAACCCAACCAAATAAACCTCATACCTGTAAGTAAATACGTCTTAACTGTCGAAATCCGCCGTATGCTCTTGCTTTATTCTCCTGCTCGGAGAGAAGTTGACTACTAACTTAAACCAGTATCTTGTCCTCTTCTTCCGAGATGGATTGGTGAATCAAAGCCTGAAAATAAAGATCGTTAATGCGGTACAGGGGTAATTATGAAACGGCCCAGTCCCAATTCCATCTTGATGAACACCGGGCTGCTTCCCAATTTTCGCTACAGCCTTTAACGGAAGAAAAAATGGTTCAAATGGCTCTGAGCACTATGAAACTTAACTTCTGAGGTCATCAGTCCCCTAGAACTTAGAACTACTTAAACCTAACTAACTTAAGGATATCACACACATCCATGCCCGAGGTAGGATTCGAACCTGCTCACCATAGCGGTCGCGCGGTTCCAGACTGTAGCGCCTAGAACCGCTGGGCCACCCCGGCCGGCGAAGGCTGTTTTGTCGATAGAAAGTAATGAAACACAAATTTTTCTCTGGTGTACTACGCTAACGATGTTAAGAAATCCCAAAAGCATTTCTTCCTACAGTTGAAAAATGGATAGGAGATATTCAAGCAAATACAACAAGACTTATATAATTGGGATGGTATGTAATGTTACAAAAGTAGAGCATGATCAAAGTAACTAAGTGCAAAGTGCCCACTAGTTACAAAATTTTAAGAGCCATTGTAATTATTCCTACGTTTTCGAAGCGTGTGTCTTCAGCTACACATATTTCATAAAAATCGAAAGAAATTCATACTACACGACCACACCAATGTCCCTAGCCTTCTAAAGGGGTTTTCCCATTTTGACTCACGCTTTCCCCTTTTCAGCTACCAATAAGTCCAGTTAGCTAGTGATTATTTGTGTTATGGGGTTATCAATAAGACGTCTTTTCTGTCGAGACATAAAACCGATACGTCTTTTCTGTCGAGACATAAAACCGATGTTTGTTGCCCCATCATTAACTTACTAACTGCAAACTCAAGTGCTGAAACGGTTATTTATGGACCAAATGAATGTCCTCCAACTTGCTTGGAGCCTAAATATGAGGTCGTTCCGTTTTACGACAGAGATAACGGACTGAATAGTACCTTGAATCCTACAGACGTTTCTCCACTAGTGCCATCAGAATATCGTCATTTACTCAGCTATAAGATTCAGCCTATTCCCGTCAAAGCTCAATCGCTATCTGAGCAGATTACAATAAAATAAATTACTCGATTTCGTTTTTGACAACAAAAATCCTATGTTGGTAAATATTCGCTCTGGACTCTTTGGTTGCAATTGGTTCCGCTGTGAAGAATGCTTTTAACGTAGAGTACGACGCAATTCTGTTATAAGATTTTTATGTTCTCCACCGTAGATTTTTTTCTCCTTCTAGTTCATACCTTCTCGCTGTTTTGTAGCAGTAATTCTTTCAGCAAGTAGAAGTATTTATTGTCTGACAAAGTGATAATCCTATCAAGTGTCTGACAACTAAATTAATTTGAAGAACAATGTCTTTTTGTTGCAGGAAGAAGCTAAAAGCGTAGCATCGATACGAGATAGGGTACTGACGAGTCTCAGGATTACATTAGTTTATGCACACCTAAGGCTGATAATAGACCCACGCTTTTTAGACCAAATGGCCCATCGATGCTGAGAAACTGTTAGTGACATCAACAACTCATTCTTTGCAGAAAAATCCGCTTTTCAGTACAGTTAGTGACTTACTACTATTCTACAATGAAGTTTGTTTTGAGACGTAATTTTTAATTGCTCAGCATCAAGAAATAATTGCGCTTCTTTTTAACACGGCATACGGACTCACTAACGTATTTTATTTCAACTGCTGATTTCTCCGTTTTCCACAACTTCTCAACAAAGAAAGGAGGGGAATAAACGGTTTTCTAAGTGAAGTCTTGTCAAACTGGCAATAGAAAATACGAAACGGCGCTAAAGAACTAAAGATTTTATACGGACCACCTAATGTCGATGACCTATCTTCACACTGACTGTCCGCATGTGCTGCAACTCAGAACTTAAAGGAATGAAGGAAGGCTAAGATATACACTATGTGATCAAAAGTATCCTGACACCTGGCTGAAAATGACGTATAAGTTCGTGGCACCCTCCATCGGAAATGCTGGAATTCGGTATCGTGTTGGCCCAACCTTACCCTTGATGACAGCTTCCACTCTCGCAGACATACGTTAAATCAAGTGCTGTAAGGTTTCCTTGGGAATGGCAGCCCATTCTTCACACATTGCTGCACTGAGGAGAGGTATCTATGTCGGTCGGTGAGGCCTTGTACGAAGTCGGCGTTCCAAAACATCCCAAAAGTGTTCTATAGGATTAAGGTCAGGTCAGAAATCTGTGCAGGCAAATCCATTACAGGGATGATATTGTCGTGCAACCACTCCTCCACAGGTTCGTGCATTATGAACAGGTGCTCGAACGCGTTGAAAGATGTAATCACCATCCCCTAATTGCTCATCAACAGTGGGAAGCAAGAAGGTGCTTAAAACATCAATGTAGGCCTGTGTTAAGATAGTGCCACGCAAAACAACAAGGGTGCAAGCTCCCTCCATGAAAAACACTATCACACCATAACACCAGCCCCTCCGAATATTACTGTTGGCGCTACACACGCTGGCAGATGACGTTCACAGGGCATTCTCCATACCCACACCCTTCCATCGGATTGCCACATTGTGTACTGTGATTCGTCACTTCACATAACGTTTTTCGTTTACACTCCTTACACAAAGCGCGTCGTCGTTTGCGTTTACCACTCGTGATGTGTGGCTTATCTATAGCCGCTCGATCATTAAATCCAAGTTTTCTAACCTCCCGCCTAACCGCCATAGTGCTGACAGTGAATCCTGATGCAGTATGGAATTCCTGTGTGATAGTCTGGATAGATGCCTGCCTATTACACATTACGGCCCTCTTCAACTGTCGGCGGTCTCTGTCAGTCAACAGACGAGGTCGGCCTCTACGCTTTTGTGCTGTACGTGTCCCTTCACGTTTCCACTTCAGTATCACATCGGACACAGTGGACCTAGGGATGTTTATGAATGTGGAAATCGCGTGTACAGACGTATGGCACAAGTGACACTCAATCTCCTTACCACGTTGGAAGTCCGTGAGTTCCGCGGTGCGTCCCATTCTGCTCTCTCACTATGTCTAATGACTACTGAGGTCGCTGATATAAAGTACCTGGCAGTAGGTGGCAGCACAATGCACCTAATATGAAAAACGTATGTTTTTGGGGGTGTCCGGATACTTTTGATCAGGTTGTGTAACATCCCATCGACGACGACGGCATTAGAGTAAAAACACAAGCTCAGATTCAGAAAAGATGGAGAAGGAATCCGCCCATACTCTTTTCAAACAAACCATCCCAGCCATTGCTTTAAGCAATTTAGGTAAACTACGGAAAAGCTATATCTTTGTGGCTGGAGAGAGCATTTAACCCAGGTCATCCCGGTTACGGATCCACAAAACTTGAAATTCCCGTTCCTCTTAGCTCATGTCATTTGCAAGTAGCCAGTAATCGCATATCGAACGTAGATAAAACATTATGTCGTAGACGTATAGACACTAAGTAGCAATGTAAGAACAGTATATTGTCAGTTGTCGCTTTACAGAATAATGTTGAGACTTAAGACTATTGTTTCTGAAACTAAATGGCAGAAGGATCATGTATACGTGGTAGGTTAAGACAGCGTTATAGGGAAACAATACACTATATTCATTACGCTGCAAAATATTAAGTGGCTGAAATCAGATTCAGAGTCTAACAGTTCTTGTGTAGTTGAAAACAACAGTAGATGCTAACACGCTGTCTCAGGCTCAAGAGGCAATCCATGTCCAAAAGAGTGTACGGATTTATCTACCATGAAATCAGTAGCGGACCCATGACAGTAAAGTCTCGTTTGGTTTGAAATGAGGGGCAAAGATTAATTTAAACACAAACGCTTTGAGTTGAGATGTGCGTCCCTGACCAAAATACGCTGTCCTTTTTTTACATCCACGAAGCTGGGCTTTAATATTTAGAAATATAATTTTCTATTTTACTTTCCATGTACGAAATCCATAGAATATAATCATCATTGAAGTGTATACAGTATTACTGCGTAATTTGTAAAACTGGTTAGGTATGGACCGGCGCAGAGGCCGCACGCCATTGTCTGTGCGTACTGTCTGCAGCAGAGCCACGCACCGACCTGGCGCACTCACATATGTCGCCGCGTATCGACCTGGAATAATAAGAGGCAGGTCCCCTGCACGACCGGCCGCTAGCTGTGGACGGATATGTGTACGACGCGGTCCGGCTGAAAGGCATACGGCATGTTCTAACCACGTCAAGTCATCCACTTCATCCTCATGCAGCTGCTACGTCGTAACCTGCTCTCCTAACTTAATTTGTACTTCTGTTATTAATATGTGGAGTGATCAATATGTTAGGAAAGAGTAAGCAGACCATTTGATGATACAGTGCGGCGATTCTTATTACTCTCACCAAGGAATCGGAACATTAAGGATATTTTGGTCTCGTGTTGAAATATTTGACGATACTTCTTTTGTGTCTTCCAGGAGTCATCCATCTTATGAGGGTAAGTGGGATAAAGTAGTCACTCTAAGAGAAATTCAATTTTTATCAACTCATGGTTATTGATAGAAGTTTGCCACTAAAATGTATTATAGGGTGCCATACTAAATACAGGGCTATTAAAAATGATTGAAGCGATTTCATAAATTCACTGTAGCTCCATTCATTGACATATGGTCACGACACACTACAGATACGTGGAAAAACTCATAAAGTTTTGTTCGGCTGAAGCCGCACTTCAGGTTTCTGCCGCCAGAGCGCTCGAGAGCGCAGTGAGACAAAATGGCGACAGGAGATGAGAAAGCGTATGTCGTGCTTGAAATGCACTCACATCAGTCAGTTATAACAGTGCAACGTCACTTCAGGACGAAGTTCAACAAAGATCCACCAACTGTTAACTCCATTCGGCGATGGTACGCGCAGTTTAAAGCTTCTGGATGCCTCTGTAAGGGGAAATCAACGGGTCGCCCTGCAGTGAGCGAAGAAACGGTTGAACGCGTGCGGGCAAGTTTCACGCGTAGCCCGCGGAAGTCGACGAATAAAGCAAGCAGGGAGCTAAACGTACCACAGCCGACGGTTTGGAAAATCTTACGGAAAAGGCTAAAACAGAAGCCTTACCGTTTCGAACTCATTGATGGGGACATGCTGCGCCGAGTGTGGGAGGAACTTGATTATCGGCTTGATGTCTGCCGAATCACTAAAGGGGCACATACCGAACATTTGTGAATGCCTAAAAAAACTTTTTGAGTTTTTGTATGTGTGTGCAAAGCATTGTGAAAATATCTCAAATAATAAAGTTATTGTAGAGCTGTGAAATCGCTTCAATCAATTGTAATAACCCTGTATATGCAAGTGAAAATGTATACATGGTGATTCATCTGCCCCTTCCGCTGTCGTTTTATGCAACCGGCAATGTTATATCTGACCACGCATGATATTTTCATATTTTATCACTGGCTACGCGCAAACTATACTACTGGCCATTAAAATTGCTACACCACGAAGATGACGCGCTACAGACGCGAAATTTAACCGACAGGAAGAAGATGCTGTGATATGCAAATGATTAGCTTTTCAGAGCATTCACACAAGGTTGGCGCCGTTGGCGACACCTACAACGTGCTGACATGAGGAAAGTTTCCAACCGATTTCTCATACACAAACAGCAGTTGACCGGTGTTGCCTGGTGAAACGTTGTTGTGATGCCTCGTGTAAGGAGGAGAAATGCGTACGATCACGTTCCCGACTTTGATAAAGGTCGGATTGTAGCCTATCGCGATTGCGGTTCATCGTATCGCGACATTGCTGCTCGCATTGGTCGAGATCCAATGACTGTTAGCAGAGTATGGAATCGGTGGCTTCCGGAGGGTAATACGGAACGCCGTGCTGGATCCCAATGGCCCGTATCACTAGCAGTCAAGATGACAGGCATCTTATTCGCATGGCTGTAACGTATCGTGCAGCCACGTCTCGATCCCTGAGTAAACAGATGGGGACGTTTGCAAGACAACAACCATCTGCACGAACAGTTCGACGACGTTGGCAGCAGCATGGACTATCAGCTCGGAGACCATGGCTGTGGTTACCCTTGACGCTGCATCACAGACAGGAGCGCCTGCGATGGTGTACTCAGCGACGAACCTGGGTGCACGAATGGCAAAACGTCATTTTTTCGGATGAATCCAGGTTCTGTTTACAGCATCATGATGGTCGCATCCGTGTTTGGCAACATCGCGGTGAACGCACATTGGAAGCGTGTATTGGTCATCGCTATACTGGCGTATCACCCGTCGTGATGGTATGGGGTGCCATTTGTCACACGTCTCGGTCACCTCTTGTTCGCATTGACGGCACTTTGAACAGTGGACGTTACATTTCAGATGTGTTACAACCCATGGCTCTATCTTTCATTCGATCCCTACGAAACCCTACATTTCAGCAGGATAATGCACGACCGCATGTTGAAGGTCCTGTATGGGCCTTTCTGGGCACAGAAAATGTTCGACTGCAACCCTGGTCAGCCTATTCTCCAGATCTCTCACCAATTGAAAACGTCTGGTCAATGGTGGCCAAGCAACTGGCTCGTCACAATACGCCAGTCACTTCTCTTGATGAACTGTAGTATCGCGTTGAAGCTGCATGGGCAGCTGTACCTGTACACGCCATCCAAGCGCTGTTTGTCTCAATGACGAGGCGTATCAAGGCCGTTATTACGGCCAGAGGTGGTTTTTCTGGGTACTAATTTCTCAGGATCTATGCACCCAAACTGCGTGAAAATGTAATCACATGTCAGTTCTAGTATAATATATTTGTCCAATGAATACCCGTTTATCATCCGCATTTCTTCTTGATGTAGCAATTTTAATGGCCAGTAGTGTATTTGTCCTACAGAAAAAATGAACAGGACCTCTTTTGTAGGAAATGTAATGTACAAAAGTAATCTTCAAACGCACCCCCACTCCAGCACTCAGACCCCTCCAGTCAGGATTTCTAGTATGTTGTTCATCGTACTCCCTCCTACCACTGTACAAAGATTACCGACTACACGAAGTATTCCCAATATTCGACCTTCTTTGGTCTTACTTCGTTAACTGGCCTTATCACGCCACCAGCTTAGTCGAGTACTTACATATTTTAAAACGTATGTTTGTGTAAATCTTACCTAACAGTTTCGTGATTTTAACAGCATTAAATAAACAGTTACATAATTCTTTTCGTCAGGCCTTCTGACTACGAAAGCACCGTTCTTCTATGGGTTAAGTTTGTCTCGAATTGTCAGTGTAATTTGTTTAGCGTATAGCTTACAAAAGTGGTTTTCTTTCATTACCCTCACGGTCACGTCAAAATAAATAATGTTAACTAAGTAACCGACTATGCTGGTGGCGTACCTGCGCAATTAGAGATCATAAATGGACGCTTATGGGGAATAGTTCATTTTGGCGGAAATTTTTGTACAGTGGTAGGATAGAGTGCCAGGAACAACGTACTAGAAATCCTAACTGGAGAGTAGGTGGGGAGGGGGGATTGTAGGTGGATTTTAAGGTCACTTTTCAGGTTTTCTTTTGATAACGCGAAAAATGTGGACTCCAGCGAAAACCCAGTGCAAAATACAATAACATTAAATTTCTTACGAGAAAGGCCTTGTTCAGTTTATCTGTAGACTAACAGTCTGTCCTTCGCGAGCGAGAGAATATTAAAATCTCCCGTGTAGTCAGTTGTAACATTGCGTGTTGCATAAAACGACTGCGTTAGGAGCAGCTCAATAACCCTATATAACGAATAGAACCTACATGCATTTTTATAGAGCCTTTTCACAATAAAGTCTACGCTGTATGAAACAAAAGACACTATTATGAATATGTGTTTACATTAAAATACCTATTATAGCTAGCTGCACAATTACCTCATAGTTAATCCAGTCGCCACCATTATCGATTATAGCTTGGCTTCTTATTGCGTGATTTTCACGAGATTTTCTGCACCTTCTCTCGGTAACGATCTCCATATCGTCCTGATTTTATGTGACAGCTGCTTCAAAGTATGTACTGGCTTTCCTGTAAGCTTCATCTTAATATACGACCAAACATTTGCCATCGGATTTGCATCCAGAGACAATGCAGGCCAATCCGTGGTGGATACCCCATTGTCTTGTTTCTACGCTGTACAGAGACGGATGCGATGTTTTGGATCATTATCCTCTTGAAGCGCCCATTTTGCCTCGTTCGAACCAAGTAGCTTCTTAACGGACATCAGAAGGCATTTTTGAAAAATGTTGCGCATTTTTTCAGAGTTTAAGGGGAGTTAGAACGGAAATTTTTTTTCACATTTTTGGATCTTTACCTCATTATAAAATTTGCAATTTTCCGAATAAAATGATATATGTATACATCGCTTATAAACTCACATGGGCAGTATTTTATTTTATTTTTTAAATATAATCTACACCGTTTGAAAATGTTAAAATTTTCACATGTATTACTTCAAGATCTAATAAAATCGGTAATTTTTTATATAGAAGGCTGTGGATTGCTGCGTTATAAAGGTTAAATGTTGTAAATGTTGGTCATGTCCAGAAGAGGATGGGTACCAGCTGAGAAAGTTGAAACAAAGTTTGAGAGACAAGAAACTTTCTGATGCTAAAACCATAAGAGGCTGGCTGCTAAGGAGTTCAGAAAGAAGAAAAGAAGAAAAAACTTGAAAAAAGATCAAGAGGATGCTATACAGTATGGTGCAGCGTGCTTCTGAGGGACTAAAAATAAAAAATTAAGCATATATTAAGTGAGTTACAGTATTTTGAAACTTTGGAAGCCGTTCCTGAAAATTTACATTTTCCGTTACATTTTTTACTAAATCTCAGAAACCACTTCGAGTATTGAAATTTTCAGGGAGTAATAATATACATATCCTGAGTCTAATGAACTAAAAGAAGAACATAATGTTATATATAATTAAAATTATTTAGGATAACGTACAAAAAAGTACACAAAATTTTAATCGTGTAATTAAAAAATTGTATTTCCGAAAGCAGTGGCTGAAATGCAATTATTATAATTTAGTAGACTCAAAACATACAGTTTAATGTCCTGCAAAAGTTTCATGCCAATGGCTACAATGGTTCCTGAAATACAGGGAAGCCAAGACAATAAATTTAACATCGTCGGGATAGGGCGTTCCAGCTCCCCTTAAATTGGTTGCATATAAGTGTAAATAGCCAAAACGGAATTTAGATAAACGTCTCCAAATATGCACACACTGTTTATCTATACACCACTGCCAGAGACGTCAGTGCGGTCGTTACATTTAAAATTATGGCATACACTTTCTTGTGGGACTGACTGTAATCTGCAAGCGAGCAGTCATTTAAGTGCAGACAGCTTGCTGTTCTTGGATTGATCTGCCAACGGTTTCTTCCAGCTTACAAATGTTATGAGCAATATGAATTAGTTTCACATGCACTGCTCTAAAGATATACAAAAAAATTGTCTATCCTGACCTTGTTAAAAGCTTGTCATGTAGCCGTTGAGGTAGGTTATTGAAAGACTAGTATCAAGTCCGACTCTTTGTCAAGACGATCAGGTATTTCGTTTCGCTCTGCCGACTGGAATGCTAATCTTCATAATCGTTCACTGTAAATTCATAAAATCGTTATTTCATTTGATAAACGTTATCAGGGGTTTCTTGTTTCTGTTCTTTACTAAACACGCTCGATAAACTTCCCATAATTTTTGCCACCAACTGCATCTCTATTTTTTCCTACAACTCTTCTTTAATAAATTAATTCAAAATCGTTACAAACAAGAAGAATGACGGATGATAGTTTTGTATATAAAAGGACTTAGAAGTCAAACTATAGTATTACGTGTGATATATGGAAGTAACTAACTGGTTTTGGAGTAACTAGATTAAAAATGAACCTCTTGGGAAAATGGCGACCTTGGCCACGAGTAGTGTGCCCACTTATTCCAACCAGGCGCCACGTCGGCATGTCACAGATAAATCTACGAAACCGAAAGAAACAAGTCAAAAGACGTTGTTTAAATAATGATATTGTAAAAAAGTATTGCTCTGTGCTTAAGTGAGGTAACAAGAATAATATAAATGACTTGCGTTACATCTGAGGCATCAAAATCATAAACGTTTTTACTAAAAAATAACGGAGCAAGCTTCCGCGGTGAATCTCACTGAAAATAGTGACGGTCTATATTTAACTACACTGATGTCCAAAATTAAAGCAACAAACAGAAATTATCCAAGGTTGCGTTCATTTTGCCACAACATAGCGCAGACAGGTGACAGTACAGTAGAAACAATGTAAAGAAATCAGAACATAAACAAATGAAGCGTGCATAACGGTAGACGAAAATGTTCTTCGTTTTTTACGACTTAACGGGTTTGCACACACGTTCCGGTAACTGCTTAATGTGCTCAGCACGGGGTGTGATCACCTCTGGCAGCAATAAAGGCCTGAAAAAAGACGGTGCATGCTATGAGTGATGTCATCAGTCTCATGTTGAGGCAGTAACGCCAATTCTTCCTGCAGAGCTGCTCCCAAGTCTTGGGGGATGGGATGCTGTCGTGATGCAACCTGTCTCCCTAGTGGATCCCAGATATACTTTATGGGATTCAGATCAGGAGAGCGAGAAGGCCCTGCCATGAATGCAGTATTTTTAGGTTAGAAGGTCTCGCGAAAAAAACAAAAAGCGCCTCAGTCTCAAAGGATGCACGCCGAACACAGGTAGAACTTCGGTACAGGAACCATCGGTATAACAGTTGTAAATTGTCGTAGCTGTGTTGGGAAAGTGCCAAGGCCCCAAGCGCTAATAGAAAGCGCTGATACTCAAATCCTTATAGGCACTGAAGCTGGATAAAGCGGGAGATAAATTCAGCCGAAATTTTTGCGAAGAACCTAATAGTGTTCCGAAAAGATAGGCAAACCCAATTTGCTGTGGCGTGTTTGTTACTGTTAATAGTGTTTTACTTTTCGCGAAATTGAAATAGTTAGTTCTGTGAGTTAGTATGGGCAGAGGTTATTCTTGGCAACAGGAATAAAATAATAATTTGATTCTGTTACCGACCTCCCAGTTCAGATGATACATTGCTGAAACGTTCAAAGATAACTTGAGTTTAATTTCAAACATGTACGCGAGTCATATAATTGTAGTTGGTGGTGACTTTAGTTTACCCTCGATATGTGGGCGAAAATGCATGTTTAAATCAGGAGGTACCCATATAACATCATCCGAAACTGTGCTAAACGCATTCTCTGAAAATTATTTCTAGCAGTTAGTTCATGAGCTCACTCAAATAGTAAACGATTGTGAAAACACACTTCATTTCTTAGCATCAACTAACCCTGAGCTAATGTTGAGCATCAAAACGGATACAAGGAATAGAGGACACAGGGTTAACGTAGCGAGACCAAGTACTGTAACCGCCAAACCCTCCAAAAATAAATGAAAAATATATCTGTTCAAAAAAGCACATAAAATTTCACTTGACGCCTTTCTGATAGACAACCTTCACTCATTCCAAATTAACAGTATACGTGCATACCAGGTGTGGCTTGAATTCAAAGAAATAGTCTCGGCAACAATTGAGAATTTATAGCAAATAAATTAACAAACGACGGAGCTGATCCTCCATCGTATACAAAACGGGTCAGAACACTGTTGCAGAAACAACGACAAAAGCATGCCAAATTTAAACGGACGCAAAATCGCCAAGATTGGCGATCTTTTACACAATCTCGAAATTTAGCGCAGACTTCAATGCGAGATGCTTATAATAGTGTCCACAACGAAACTTTGTCTCGAAACCTGGCAGCAAATCCAAAGAGATTCTGCTCGTATGTGAAGTATGCAAGCGGCAAGACACAATCAATGCTTTCTCTGCGCGATAGCAATGGAAATACACTCCTGGAAATTGAAATAAGAACACCGTGAATTCATTGTCCCAGGAAGGAGAAACTTTATTGACACATTCCTGGGGTCAGATACATCACATGATCACACTGACAGAACCACAGGAACACAGACACAGGCAACAGAGCATGCACAATGTCGGCACTAGTGCAGTGTATATCCACCTTTCGCAGCAATGCAGGCTGCTATTCTCCCATGGAGACGATCGTAGAGATGCTGGATGTAGTCCTGTGGAACGGCTTGCCATGCCATTTCCACCTGGCGCCTCAGTTGGACCAGCGTTCGTGCTGGACGTGCAGACCGCGTGAGACGACGCTTCATCCAGTCCCAAACATGCTCAATGGGGGACAGATCCGGAGATCTTGCTGGCCAGGGTAGTTGACTTACACCTTCTAGAGCACGTTGGCTGGCACGGGATACATGCGGGCGTGCATCGTCCTGTTGGAACAGCAAGTTCCCTGGCCGGTCTAGGAATGGTAGAACGATGGGTTCGATGACGGTTTGGATGTACCGTGCACTATTCAGTGTCCCCTCGACGATCACCAGTGGTGTACGGCCAGTGTAGGAGATCGCTCCCCACACCATGATGCCGGGTGTTGGCCCTGTGTGCCTCGGTCGTATGCAGTCCTGATTGTGGCGCTCACCTGCACGGCGCCAAACACGCATACGACCATCATTGGCACCAAGGCAGAAGCGACACCACTGGAGGCGGGCTGCACGATGTTGGGACGTGAGCGGAAGACGGCCTAACGGTGTGCGGGACCGTAGCCCAGCTTCATCGATACGGTTGCGAATGGTCCTCGCCGATACCCCAGGAGCAACAGTGTCCCTAATTTGCTGCGAAGTGGCGGTGCGTTCCCCTACGGCACTGCGTAGGATCCTACGGTCTTGGCGTGCATCCGTGCGTCGCTGCGGTCCGGTCCCAGGTCGACGGGCACGTGCACCTTCCGCCGACCACTGGCTACAACATCGATGTACTGTGGAGACCTCACGCCCCACGTGTTGAGCAATTCGGCGGTACGTCCACCCGGCCTCCCGCATGCCCACTATACGCCCTCGCTCGAAGTCCGTCAGCTGCACATACGGATCACGTCCACGCTGTCGCGGCATGCTACCAGTGTTAAAGACTGCGATGGAGCTCCGTATGCCACGGCAAACTGGCTGACACTGACGGCGGCGGTGCACAAATGCTGCGCAGCTAGCGCCATTCGACGGCCAACACCGCGGTTCCTGGTGTGTCCGCTGTGCCGTGCGTGTGATCATTGCTTGTACAGCCCTCTCGCAGTGTCCGGAGCAAGTATGGTGGGTCTGACACACCGGTGTCAATGTGTTCTTTTTTCCATTTCCAGGAGTGTACTATCGAAGACTGTGCTGCCAAATCAGAGTTACTAAACACAGCCTTCCGAAATTCCCTCACGAAATAAGACGAAGTAGGTACTCCATAAATCTAATCAATAACAGCTGTAGACATGAGTAACGTAGAAATAGATATCGTCGGAGTAGTGAAGCAACTTAAATCACTTAACAGAAGCAAGTCTTCCGGTCCAGACAGTATACCAGTTAGGTTCCTATCAGAGTATGCTGATGCAATAGGTCCATACTTAACAATCATATACAGCTGTTCGCTCGACGAAAGATTCGTACCCAAAGACTGGAAAGTAGCACAGGTCACACCAATATTCAAGAAAGGCAGTAGGAGTAATCCACTAAATTACAGGCCCATATCATTAAAGTCTATATGCAGCAGGGTTTTTGAACATATATTCCGTTCGAACATTATGAATTACGTCGAAGAGAACAGGCAATTGACATACAGTCAACACGGATTTAGGGAACATCCTTCTGGTGAAACTCGACTATCTCTTTCCTCACACAAAGTGTTGAGTTTTACTGAAAAGAGATTTCAAATTGATTCCGTATTTCTGGATTTCCAGAAGGCTTTTGACACTGTACCTGACAAGCTGCTTGTAAGCAAATAGCACACTTACGGAATATCGTCTCAGTTATGTGACTGGATTCGTGATTTCCTCTCAGAGAGGTCACAGTTCGTAGTAATTGACGGAAAGTCATTGAATAAAGCAGAAGTAATTTCTGGCGTTCCTCAAGATAGTGTTGTAGGCACTCTACTGTTCTTTACCTATATAACCGATTTAGGAGAATCTGAGCCACCGTCTTAGGTCGTTTCAGATGATGCTGTCGTTTATCGTCTAGTAAAGTCATCTGAAGAGCAAAACAGATTGCAAAACGATTTAGAAAAGATATCTGTATACTGCAAATATTGGCAATTGACCCTAAATAATGAAAAGTGTGAAGTCATCTACTTGAGTCTAAAAAGAATCAGCTAAATTTCTATTACACGATAAATACCTCAAATATTAAGGCTATAAATTCAACTAAATACCTAGTACTTACAATTACGAACAACTTAAATTGGGAGGAACACATAGAAAATGTTGTGTGAAAGCCTAACAAAAGACTGAGTTTTATTGGCATGACACTTCGAAAATGTAACAAATCTATAACACTGCAACTGGATTTACGTAGCTTATATGATCAAATACCAAGTTTGGTTTATTACGTACTATGCCCCAACAGAACAAGTAGTCCTGTCACGGAAAATCCACGTATAACATTCCTGTCTGCTACTACTATACCATAACCTTAAAGTCGAGGGCAGGTCGTTAAATAAAACTATCTTGTTAAAGCAATTATGGTACAACGCAACAGAGCAGTGTTACCCTCTGAGAGGAATTTTGTTATGTTGACCGTGTTGTACCTAACGGAGGTGGCTTATCGGAAGTGAAAGTCAGAATTACGTAAACATTTAAACAGTAACAAATAATATTTTGCCAAGCTACACTGTTTAAAGAGTAAAGAAAACGGTCGCCAGCCTAATTAGGCAGGAGAATGATTAACATTCTTGTTAAAGAAATTAGATATGAGTAACTTAAACAGACAAACACAACCTATACTTTGCCAAACGCGAGTGCAATGAACTCTGACACCTGCATATGTTCACGGTTAAGATTGGAAGCTAACAGAGCAAAACAAACTATTTGCGTAAATATAACAGATCATGAAACACACTATTACTTTCAGGGCTTATTCAGACTTAATGGTCTTTATAACATTACTACTAATATTCACTGCAGAATCATACATTGGTCATAGGTTAAGTATTATTATTTCAAATACTTTCCTAATTGACACAGAATTATAAATGTTGTTCACTGCAAAATTATGAGGTGGTAACAGGATAAGTCTCTCTCAGTTATATACTTTACTACTTAAAATGAAAGTTAATTGGAATTCACTAACAGGTTACTTCTCACTGTCTTTTGGATAAAGAAATTACTGTTTTCATAAAAAATGGTAAAGGATAACCTGTGTATCTTATTACACTATTAATATGCACTTTCAATACCCGAAAGAAGCAAGTGCTTAGCAAGTAAATATAACTTTCCACAACTGCAATTCACGACTTTTGCTGCAGTGAAGCACAATGTTGACAAAATTTACAAGAAACTGACTCATCTTTTAAAATTTACTACAGGCAGCACTATGACCATTAACTAAGTAAAACTTTATAAGCCTCCTTTTTAAGAACTTTTAATTTTTAAAAGAAACAGCAAATTATCTTTATTACCACAGTCTTCTACTTTCAAGTAAATATTTAAATAGATGACTTTGACACTCCAAAAAAACTTTAAATTGGACTGTCTCCATCACTGGGAGGCTTTCATTTTTTCCACAAACTAGGACATTCGGTAATCATAGTTCAAATGGAGAGGAACCTGAGAGGTGTTGTGATAGGCAAAAAATCAAGGTAGGTACATGAATTCAATTAAAAGTTACCTTATATTTTAACACACTAACACATCCAATAAGCTAATCCTTCACTGTACATTATTATAGTATTCCGTTACAGTGATTGCGCAATGTGGTGGCAACTGCATGTTGGTAGGTGGATTTGCAGGCGGAATTGCTAAACTCTGTCGCTTCTTGATGGCGATGATGGATACCGATTCCAGAATCGTTCCAGCTATTTATCCATCCATCCGAGGCATTCGAAAGTGGCAGAAAAAGCCTCTCTCGGAACCAGCACAATATACAACCTTTTACATGGCAGTGCACAGTTTGGTAACTCGTCCCCGACTGACTATTGTTCCACCTTCTCTACCTAGGCCAACCACAACTTGCGCGAGCTACTAAGTTCCGTTCCCGAGGGGAACCACACTATTCCTTACACACAAAATAACTAAGAATCCTGACTGAAGGTCAGCAGCTTACATAACAGCAAACATTTTAAATAAAACAGAACATTTGCACATATTGACATTTCTACAAAAAATTATTCACCCAAATTCGAAATGTATACAGTAAGTTTTGTCTCCCTCCAATTGAGACAAAGAATTTAAATGACAGATACACTACATTGCATAGAATCAAATCATGACATCGAAGTTTTAACAAAGAAAGGAGTACACAATTTTGTGTTATCGATTCAAACACATTTACAGAAGCCCAGCGATGTAACATTAAATAAAACAAAAGGCAAAAGAAATCAGTAGAGCATTAGAGCTATGGTGTTACAAGTCTACTAAGGAGGTTGCCTACACTACGCTTGTCCATGCTCTTTTAGAATACTGCTGAGCGGTGTGGGATCCTTGCTATGTACGACTGACGAAGTACATCGAGAATGTTTAAAGAAGGGCAGCACGTTTTGTATTATCGCGAAATAGGGGAGAAAATGTCAAAGAAAATTATACAGGACTTGGGGTGGTTCAAAAATGGTTCAAATGGCTCTGAGCGCTATGGGACTTAACATCTGTGGTCATCAGTCCCTTAGAACTTAGAACTACTTAAACCTAACTAACCTAAGGACATCACACACATCCATGCCCGAGGCAGGATTCGAACCTGCGACCGTAGCAGTCTCGCGGTTCCGGACTGAGCGCCTAGAACCGCTAGACCACCGCGGCCGGCACTTGGGGTGGGCATTAAAACAAAGACTTTTCCGTTGCGGCGTAATCTTCTCACGAAATTTCAATCACCAATCCTCTGAATGCGAAAATATTTTGTAACGCTGACCTACATAGGGATAAACGATCACCATAAAACAATAAGGAGAATCAGAGCTCGCACAGAAAGATACAGTGTTGGTTTTACCGCTCACTCTACGGGATTGAAATTACAGAAAATTAGTGTGAAGGTGGTTCGATAAAACCTCTGGCAGGCACTTAAATGTGGTTTGCAGAGTATCCATGTAGATGTAAGTGCAGATGTAGATGTATCCATCGTGTCCAGGGAAACATCAACGACCCGTGCTCTATCAGGTCGAGCATTGTTGTCCATCAGTACGAAATCTGGGCCCACACCTCCTCGCAAGAACCGCACATGAGGTCCAAAGATCTCGTAACTATACCTCAGAGCAGTTAAACCTTGCTAATTCACCAGTACGATTTCATGAAGAGGTGTTCGAGTGATCAATCTAAACTCTGCTCATACCATTAAGGATCCTCCTCGATATCGGTCTCTTTCTACAAAGTTTGGACTCGGAAATCATGTTCCACTTTCCCTCCGGATGCGAATGCGTGGAGAATCACTCTCCAGACCAAATTAGGACTCATCTGCGAAAAGTACATTGGCCCACTGTTCGATCGTCCAGGGTGCATGTTGACGACTCCACTCTAGACGTTCACTTCTGTGCAGACGCATCAGAGGTACACATGAAGACGGTCTCCGACAATAAAGCCTACTCTGCCGAAGCCTTCTATCCACCGTTTGTCTCTATACACCATGTCCAGTAGATACTGCGAGGTCAGATGCCAGTTGCCTTGCAGTGCTAAGTCGGTACCGTCGTGCCAAATAACGGCCCTCTCCTGCCCTGGTCTTCGGGATTCTGTTTCGGCCTCTATACATTGTCACCACACCAGAGAAAGAAGCGAACGACTGACATTAAGCCATAGGGCCATATCAGTTGGTGACTGTCCTGCTTTCATTCTTTTTATTGCCCGCCACCACAGAGAGTCTGATAGTCATCTTCTTTGTGAATACTGCACCGTCTGTGACAGACACTCCCCCGTTTGACTGGTGCACTGACGTTATCGTTGACAAGTTTTCCGTTGACCGGAGTGCCAGCTTTCTTGCAGAAGACGCTTGTACGGACATCTGTTGACATATTTTAGGATCAAACCGTGAATTAAGCAGAAGAGGGGGAAATATCTGTTTGTTGCTTTAATTTTGGACACCATTGTAGTTTGACGACTTCTCAGCTGGCATCAGCACTGTTCAGCGAAACAAAATGCAATGGCCACTTTTCCCCGATGTCCACTTTAGACCTACATTCACCAACTCATGAGAAAAGTGTCGTTAATGGAAAACATCTTTCGATTTTTTTGATAAATATGGCAACATTCTTGTTATTTGTATGCATTTATCATGGATAACACACAAGAAAATATTCCATAATGACTCTCTTGTGCCAAAGTGTTATATACATTATACGGCTTGAGTAAGACATCAAAACGCAGCTAAAAAAAAAAAAAAAAAAAAAAAAATATGTTTGAAATAGACAAACTAGATGTTTCAGTTTAGAGTAAGAAATGGACAGCCAATACATATTGTGATTATGTAGAGTAACGATAGAGCACTTACAGCTCAAAGCAGCATAATTATAAGGAGGCAGAAACTGGTTCCTGAAGAACATCTGACACATTCGTGCGGTTTTCTGGTCGAGAGAACAAGCGGCTCGTTCCCCGCACCAGATATGTTTGCTTTTCAAAATCTATATCCACGAATGCGCAGGTAAGGCATCAAGGATGTCTATTCTGTAAGTTAGTACAGTTATCGATCCATATTTTAAAAGACAAACCATTGTACATATATGCACTGACTCGCCTAAATGTAGCTCTGTGAATTATGCTTAGTGGATGATAACGGGGTCTGCTGTCTCACCAATCAAAACACGACTGCTACCTGTTAGGAAACCAAATTGAGATTCTTCAGTGAACAGAACGGACTTCTTTTCTCTGACTCTTGAGTTCAGAGTTTATATCGGCGTGTCCACCTCAGCGCATCCCCCTGTAAAGATGTGTAAGAGGTAAAATACCCTCCACTCCGTTATGGCACCTGGTACAGCATCTGTACGTAGAATATAAGATATCAGATGATCCCACAAGAAGAAAAAAAATCCTTACTGTCACAGAGCCTCGCCCGAAAATCCCACTCACTTAAGTATACTGCGTAACTCAATTTAAGAGTCACGTTTTCGAAATCCTTAACTGTTTCACATTCTAACGTATAAGTTTGAAATTTGGTCATAGGTGCCTACTACCTTCCTCTGTAAAGGAGCAAAAGTGTGGCGCCGTACTACGTCACCCACGGGCTCCACGGTGCTTCAAACAGAAAAGCGAGGCCAGAGCTCAGCTGTTCATCTGAGGAATAAGGTGGGTTAATGATTTCACATTGGCACCAAATTTCATTGAAATTTTACCCATTGCCACTCTGGGTGTGTCGCATGATGGGAAAGGTCTTCGCACGCGCTTACCTATATTTCACCCCTTCTTTTGACACTTTCGCAATGGATGATGCAACCGCGACGCCCAGCGTTGAAATCACGCAAATTCATTTAGGGTGGCTGACGATAACATTTGAGACACAGTGTCGCTCAGAATCGACACGAAAAGGCATCTGCAGGTCGCATAAAGGATGTCAATGAAACCACCTTTCCCTTGCGGCTTTGATTCCCACATATTTCGGGTTCGAAAATGACAGATCGTTGGGCAATGAGCAACAGGACGACATTATTAAGAACATTCAACACTGCCCATGGACGATTGAACCCTTTTGTAAGAATACCACGGGGCTGCTACCGTATTGAACGTGTCCTGATCCCTCTGGAGCGTGGCGTGACCGCAACGTTTGGTATGGTATACCCTATGGAACCACAAGCGACCGTTAAAAACTATTCCACGAAATCTGAAAGGGATCCGAAGCAGCAAACGCTGTTTACACTTTTTCAGCCCTCCTTTGGCATAATCACAGGGTTGTGCAGTTTTGGCATGTGTGTGTATAAAATGGCAATGTTCTCATGGTCAATGTTCACAGTCATACAGAATTTTCGAAAGGACGTCAAATTCACTGTGCCAATCGGTTTGAGGCGTCATGTCACTGATTGTGCGGCCCCTCCCACCGGAGGTTCGTGTCCTCCCTCGGGCATGGGTGTGTGTGTGTGTGTGTTGTTCTTACCATAAGTTAGTTTAAGTAGTGTGTAAGTCTAGAGACCGATGATCTCAGCAGTCTGGTCCCTTAGGAATTCACGCACATTTTAACATTTGAAATTTGCTTTTAACTGTCAGAGAATTTTAAACTCTGACATGTGTTGAAGTAAATTTTTTTGCAGTATTGCTTGAAAATTGACCAAAGGCCAAAACTGTTATTGCGAAATAAATAATTTCTACAGTCAGTCAATGGCAAATACGATGTCCTGTACAGAAATGGCAAATGTTCTATCTAAGAGCCTCAGTAAGACCTGTACAACTTCGCTGAGCACTTTTAAAATGTGCATACACAGAGACACCGACACTGCAGCGATAGCGCCTGAGGCCAGGCAATCCCTTCAGATTCTGCATGATCGCCAGCGGCCCTTAAGCCACCTCCTGAGGTCTTCCCGCGCCGATTCTGAGCGGCAATATGTCTGAAATGCTTTTCTCGCTCACCTATAAGAAAAGCACGTGATACCAATGCTGGGTATCACACTTCTGACCGCCACCACGCAGGCGTCAAAGAAAGGACTGAAATGTTTGTAAGAGGTGGTGTGACGACCATGTGACTTGTAACGTATCAACAGTGACGAAAGGCAAAATAGTGGTGAAATTTTGTGCCTATATGACATCATTAAACAACCTTCACCTCACATGAACTTCTGAGCCCTGGTATTTTTGTCGCGTGTGTTGACACTTTGCTGTTTGAATCATCGTCGAGACCAAGGGTGAAGTATGAGGGCGCCACTGTTTTCCAAAATTACAGAGCAAGGTTGCAAGCACCATTGAGCCCAATTTTGAAAATTCTGTGTCCCAATAGGAGAAAATGACGGAGTTTCAAATCAATGACCCATTAATTGTGTTGCGTAGTGTAGCAATGGGACAAAACATTTTTCATACTTATCTTTTTTTTGTAGATGTCTGCAATCTTTCTCATAAGTCGATTACATAATGTTAAAATCAAATCAACACTTTTTATACAATGGTTTTTTAAATATTTTCACTAGGAGTCTGTTAAATGATTTTCAGAGGAGTCGTACATCTTCAGTTCAATCTTTCAGAGGCTTAGCTTCATAAGTTTTTGTTTAGGTTTCCCACAAGGAATAATATTTTAATCTAGAGGGAGATTATAATGAAAGTTAAACTTTCAAAACGCTGTAGAAATAACCCAGTAGTCAGAATCATGTAAAATTGCAACGGAATTTTATCGGAAAAGGGGGGGGGGAAACGTATGGCTGAAGAAAAAAAAGTATGTGGAAATTGATCAATAGATGGCGCTGTATGTGTAAATGAAAACACCTGTCATGTGCACGACACATCGAAGTTGGTACAAACACGCCGGGTACACGGCTTTTCCTCCTGTCGCTTCTGCGACGTTCGCCATGACTGTCTCAAAGCAGGATTGCGCAGCCTGTATAGCTGTATTACCATAATGGTGACTGTGCACACGTCGCTCTGCAGAAGTTCCGGACATTGAAGGGTTTGAAAAAAGTTGTTGGTCCCATGACTACAGTGAATCTGGAGAAAATGATCCGGAAATTCCAAAAGACGGATTCTTTTGACGTGCAACCTGCTAGAGGGAGGAAACGAATTGATTCGACGTCAGTGGAAGCAGTGGCCACAGCAGTGCAGGAGGAGACGAGTGGTGGTGTTCAGACGTGTAGTGCACGGAGAATTGCCCAAACATTATACATACTCTTGAGCAATGTGCGTAAAACTTTACGAAACATCGTTCTTAGCTATCCATTCAAAACTACCCACATCCACGAGTTGCTTCCTGTTGACCTGGCAGCAAGAGACACTTTTGCTTTAGAATTTCTTGCTCGCAAGGAAGTGGACAATGGCTGGCCGTGTAAGATTTTGTGAACAGACGAAGCCCACTTCCATCTTACAGGATACGTCAATACACAGAATTGTCGAATATGGGAAACGGAAAATCCACACACAAATCAACCAGTATCACTTAATCCTGAAAAGGGCACTTTGTGGTGCAGGTTTCCGGCATCATTTAACGTAGGGCCATGTTTTGTCTAAGAGACGGGTGCTTCCGGTTCTGTTACCTGTACTGTCACTGTTAAGCGCTGTGAGTGTCTTTTGCGCAACCACGTCATTCCAGCTCTCCAACAGCGTGGATGTGTGGATGGGATTATTTTTATGCAAGATGGCACACCTCCACACATTGAAAATTGAGTTAAGCAACTGCTGAAGCGCCATTTCGGAAATGCTAGAATTATCAGCCACCATTTTCCTGCAGCATGGCCGTCCCGATTACCTGATCTTAATCCGTGTGACTTCTGACTGTGGAGCTACCTGGAAGATGTTGTGTTCAGTGTTACGACTGCAAACGTAGCTGCATTGAAGGCACGCATTGGGACACACATTCTGAACGTGACGCCGGAAACAGTTCGATCAGTTGAGGAACATGGCGTTTCTTGATTTCAACTTGTTGGAGAAAATAGTGTCCAGCATACTGAACATGTTTTGCTGCAGTCACACGGATTTTAATAATCCGATTTGGTTTTACCTCGGGACAGTTAAAAAGCGATGTGATTGATGATTTAATTCTGTTTATGGTCTTATGACAATTAAAAACTGATATGAGTGACGCTTTTATGCGAATTTTTGCCTCAGGACAATTAAAAACCGATTTTTCCCATCCGATGTGATATGACCTTGCCGTGGTTGATGGGCTTACGTAACTAACAGTATCACACTTGTACACCCATGCACACTGAGTAGTACAGTTAATTTAAAGTCAAATTTACACCTTAGGCATTGTTGTATGATTCATTTGTCGTTTGTAGTCGACCACTATTAAATTATGATGCTTACAGCGCCATCTATTGCTGCATTTTGTAACTATTTATTTTTCTTCAGCCATACGTTTTCCCCCTTCTCCGATAATATTCCGTTGCAATTTGACATCATTCTGAACAGTGGTGTTATTTGTACAGCGGTTTTAAACTTAAATTATAATCACCCTGTATACATGTTACTAAATTAAAGTCTTCCACCACGATTTTTCTGTCTGAATGTGAAAGCTAATCTCAGGAACTACTGAAGGGATTTTGATAGAGTTCATTCATGGACAGACTGATTTACGAGCAAGCTTAGTGTGTATAATTTATTACTGCCACACAAGGAAAGTGATGTGGCTGTGAAGTTGGAACAGGTCACTACACAGTACTAAACGCATTAATTTGTATAAGATAAAAAAACGTATTTGCGTTCTCCAGCATTTGAGTCAACTTCATTTCTCTTTCCTAACTCTGTTTTGTCATGCATTATTCCCCTTACAGTTGTTGCAGCTAATTTTTCACCAACTGAAGCGACTGAATTATATGACAGTCAAATGAAAACGAGACAGATGGAAGTAGGTAAGTACACTGTTTATTATTTCAAAAGTAACTGCCATAAGTGCTAACAAATTTATCCAAATGTGACACAAGACGGTCAGTGCCTTCATGGAAAAATGTTTGCAGATGGCTACGAAACCAAGATTTTATTAAGACGTGCACCTCTCCGTCCGAAGCAAATCGACGGCCCCGAATGTCTTTCTTCAGGTCTCCAAAAATAAGTAAATCGTATTGGAAGAGTTTGGGACTGTATGGAGATGTGTAAGGGCTTCCCTATGAAACCTCTGCGACGTAGTCAAAACAACCTTTGCAACATGTGAGCAGGCACCATCCTGAAACAGATATATTCTGTCCGTCAACATGCTCCTCGTGCGGACTTCATGGCACGCTGCAGTTTTTGCAGACTGTCAATGTGCCGCTGTGCGTTAATTGTGGCACCGTGTTCCAGACAGTCAGTGAGCTTCAGGTTGACGGACGGCAACATTGTGATGCAGAATAATGCCTTCCCACTTATTGCCGTGGTTGCTTCCACTACGCTGCCCTTACACATTCTCCATACAATTCCGACCTCTCCCCATGTGAAATTCACATATCTGGAGCCCTGAAGAAACACATTTTCTTTGGATGAAGAGGAACACGCATGGGTACAATCATGTTTCAATAGAGAACCGTAAACATTTTTCCATAAAGGCACTGATCGTCTTGTCTCACGGTGGGATAAAAGTATTAGCAGTTGTGGCGATAGCTACTTAAAAAATAAACAATTTCTTTACTCTCTCCTCCATCTGTCACGTTTTCATTTGACTGCTCCTTATACGAATGTTTTCCTTAGCACGTTGATGAAGTTCTTTATCTGATTAATTTCTATGTTTTATTTCTTTATTATCACTTTGTGCCAAATCCTTTGTATGAAAGGTTAATGTAATGCAGTTGACACATATTTTGATGTTTTTCCGATTAGTGTGTAGTTTATTCAGGTCGACTTTTTGGGAATTTTTACTATCATAAAATATTTATATATATTATATAACTATTTTCTGAAATTGTAGGGACAACTCTGAAAAAAATTAGAAAAATTAAAAGTGTGCTAAAAGCCTACCAATATGTCTAATACATATAGTTAAGTACAGTACATACAAAATACACACATTGAAATACGTACATGCCACATTGAGGAAAAGCTATAGGCAGTAAAAATAGAGTACCAACATGTAATTTTTCAGTCTTTCTTAGTATCTTCTATTTTGCTGCATGTAACTTACTATGCATATTACGTCTATTGTGAATTCTTCCAGCAGAGAATCATGCAGAAACTCTGTCGTTGTCATACTATTCACCATGTGAAACAGGTACAGTGGTAATTTACATTCTTGTTTACTATTACCTGACGTAGTGCCGTCAACACATTACGACACTGGAGCAAGATACACAATCGATATTTATGTTAATACTAATGTTGAATATGGATATACATATTATACGCTTAAGCATGTAATAAAATGTATAGCTTAACAGTACACCTTATAATGATAACTAATGTGATTCATAACTACGTTGTGTGGAACTAGACACAGTCCACAAGGGCGCTCAGACCAGGATTTACAGTCATAGATTTGCTGTTCAGATACAGTTTAACATCAAGCCCAAGAAAACATGTACACCGCCTGTGTGTCTGTGGACGGAAATTCTAGAGGGGGAGGAGAAGAATAAGCCTTATGAAATAAAATGAGTGTAGAGGGTACTTGCAACGTCGGACAACAAGTTTGAACCGATTTCAGTCGATTTCACGTCATCACATTTGATTGATTCCTGTCTGCTGGAGGAAGAATGCGTTAACGATGTGTGCGCTGTTTGGGCAGTATTATTATCTTGAGAGATGGAAAACATCACATAAATGTTTAATGCAGATTGGACTATAGGTTGGTGAATCTTGTACAGATATTGCGTAGATATCAAATTAGCGTCGACCACCAGGAAAAGTTTTGTATGTCCAGCCTTGTGACTGGAGGTTTGGGGGAGTTCCGCAGTTCACTTATGTAGGAAAATCAAACAGCTACAGCCGTCCTTATGACGTCACTTATTGTATGGCTACCAGTTTAAGCGCTTCAGTGCACCATCTTCAGGCCTTAGCTGATGTCAATAGGGTTAATACCATCCGTATACGCGATGTTTCAGTGACCAACATATATAACTGGTTTTCGCAGATTACCTGTAGCCGAAAAGTTGTCTATCCAACCATAAACTACCAACTTGATAGTTGATGGTTGGAAAGACAACATTTCAGTCACAGGTAATTTGCGAAAACCCGTTGTAGACGTTGGCCACTAGACACCGTGTACACGTATGGTATTAACCCTCTCAGCATCAGCTAAGGCCTGAAGATGTAGCATCGAAACATCGAAACTAGTAGCCATACAATAAATGACATCAAACGCACGGCTTTAGCTGTTTCATTTTCTAATAGGGGTAAAAAGTGTCCGATATCCTTACATGATACAGCCCAAAAACACGATTAACACTGCTCTCTTCTGAACTCATGGGACCGCGTGCCTGAGACGCGCTCTGGTACGTGGCAGACTCTTCACTCTTCCATGAAGACCATCAGGCCTCACGGAAAGCGTTCGCACAACAGTGAAGGTAACCCGATCTCACTGATGCGGAATACTTTCCAGGTATTCCCTTGAACACCAACTCTGCGCACTACGGTGCTGGTTGTGGTTGTGCTGTGTTGTCAAGATCATAATGGACGCCTAAAGGCTAATTCCATTTTGTATGCAGACGTTTGTGTTCTGTCTGGGTCGACACAGCCCTCTCAGTTCCCTCCAGAAAGGCAGTGCGCAGTTTTGTTACATTCGCCTTATAGTATGTATGACCAGTAATTTTGGGGTAGCTGTTTTGAGTTGCTGTTGCTGACAGCAGCAATATTTCCATTGCTTTATGTCCGACGATAACGGTTGCAGGTTTGAATGATATCGCTGTGGTGTTCACTAATTTGCAGGTGAGGCGGGGGGGAGGGGGGGGGGGGAGGGAGGGCGCAACTTCTGTTGATGGCAATCCTTCCTTGTGTGTAACAATGTGACAACGTGACACGACTTTCGGTGTACTACTAAGCGCGATTTCGAGAAAATCACAGGAGAAATTTTACGCGTCACAGATGTATCACTGCGTTGCGAACTGGAGTACTAGATGGCGGTGGTCATGACGTTAGTTCTCAAGCTTCGCAAGCGGTGGATCTTTGGAGTGCCGTCGTAACTGCCGTCTGCTTCACGTCTGCTGTGCAGCGAGCTACGTTAATTTAAGTATTAACTGTATTTTTCTTACTTGTCACTTCTTCTTCCGTGTGTCTTTGCTTTTAGGAAGCTTTAATTGTCGAGTGCTAGTAATAGTGTTCCATAGCCGGCCGGTGTGGCCGTGCGGTTCTGGGCGCTTCAGTCTGGAACCGCGTGGCCGCTACGGTCGCAGGTTCGAATCCTGCTTCGGGCATGGATGTGTGTGATGTCCTTAGGTTAGTTAGGTTTAATTAGTTCTAAGTTCTAGGCGACTGATGACCTCAGAAGTTAAGTCGCATAGTGCTCAGAGCCATTTGAACCATTTTTGAATAGTGTTCCATAGATTTCGTGTTTGTTTTGAATACAGTCAGAGAGAGTCCCTTTAGTCAGCTATAGTACCAGTAGTGCTAGTGTTTGTTTTGAATACAACCCAGGGACAGGTAGTGCTATTTTCATTGTTTTCTGCAAGAAGTGTCTAGTAACCACAGTTTATTCAACTACCAGCCGCCTTTAGTGAATTAGCAGTCTAGTTAAAAGTTGATTAACTCTCCACAGTAAACTGATTTCTTAGGATGGATAGGATGTGTGACTGCTGCGTACGGACGCAGGAGGAGCTGGCCACTGTTCGCGAACAGCTGAACGTGTTGATGGCCGCGGTCAGCCGTCTTCAGGTTCCTGCCTCGGAGTGTAGCGGCAGTGGGGAGTCTGGTGCGTCGTATGGTACACCCCAGGTATTACATGCTTCACCATTGTCCCTGCTGTCGAGACATCTTCGAGGGTACCGGGCGCGGTTGGGCCACCCTCTCCCCAAGGGGAGTGGCGGGTTCAGCGGCGTTCGTGGCGCACGAGGCGGAGGGTCAATGTGGAGGCTGGCCGTGTGGCATCGCCCGCTCTGCCTGTGAGTGGACATGTGGCTGCTCCTTCAGCAAGGTCCGAGCAGGCACACGGGGGAGGGGTTTATTAGTTATTGGGAGCTCCAACGTTAGGCGGGTGATGGAGCCCCTTAGGGAAATAGCGGAAAGGTCGGGGAAGAAGACCAGTGTTCACTCTGTCTGCTTGCCGGGGGGGGGGTGGGGTGGTGGAGGGGGTAGGGGGGTGGGGGGGTCTCATCCGAGATGTGGAGGAGGCCCTGCCGGCGGCGATAGAGAGCACTGGGTGCACCCGACTGCAAATTGTTGCTCATGTCGGCACCAATGACTCCTGCCGTCTGGGTTCAGAGTTCATTCTCAGATCATACATGAGGTTGGCGGAGTTGAGGATGGCGGAGTTGGTGAAGGCGGAAAGCCTCGCTCGTGGGTGGAATCTGAGCTAACTATTTGTAGTATCGTTCCCAGAACCGATCGCGGTCCTCTGGTTTGGAGCCGAGTGGAAAGCTTGAACCAGAGATTCAGACGATTCTGCGGGGATCTGGGGTGCAAATGTCTCGACCTCCGCTATTGGGTGGAGAAATGTAGGGTTCCCCTGAATAGGTCAGGCGTGCACTACACGCAGGAAGCGGCTACAAAGGTAGCGGAGTATGTGTGTAGTGCACATGTGGGTTTTTTGGGTTAGAGAATTCCCTCCCTAGGCGCGACAAGACGCCTCCTGAAACGCGGCAAGGTAGGAGTAGGCAAAATGTAACAGGGAATAACAATATAAAAGTGCTAATAGTAAATTGCAGGAGCGTCTACAGAAAGGTCCCAGAACTGCTCTCATTAATAAACGATCACAATGCCCACATAGTACTAGGAACAGAAAGTTGGCTGAAACCAGATGTAAACAGTAATGAAATTCTAAACTCAGATTGGAATGTATACCGCAGAGACAGGCTGGACAGTGAGGGGGGAGGCGTGTTTATAACGATAAGAAGTGCAATAGCATCGAAGGAAATTGACGGATATCCCAAATGTGAAATAATTTGTGTGAAAGTCACGGTTAAAGCAGCCTCAGACATGTAATTGAATGTCTCTATAGTCCCCCTGGCTCAGCAGCTGTTGTGGCTGAGCACCTGAAGGATAACTTGGAAAATATTTCGAGTAGATTTCCCCACCATGTTATAGTTCTGGGTGGAGATTTTAATTTGCCGGATATAGACTGGGAGACTCAAACTTTCATAACGGGTGGCAGGGACAAAGAATCCAGTGAAATTTTTTTAAGTGATTTATCTGAAAACTGCCTTGGGCAGTTAAACAGAGAACCGACTCGTGGCGATAACATATTAGACCTCCTGGTGACAAACAGACCCGAACTATTTGAAACAGTTAACGCAGAACAGGGAATCAGCGATCGTAAAGCGGTTACTGCATCGATGATTTCAGCTGTAAATGGAAATATTAAAAATGTAGGAAGGTTCAAACGGCTCTGAGCACTATGGGACTTAACTTCTGTGGTCATCAGTCCCCTAGAACTTAGAACTACTTAAACCTAACCAACCTAAGGACATCACACACATCCATGCCCGAGGCAGGATTCGAACCTGCGACCGTAGCATTCCCGCGGTTCCGGACTGCGCGCCTAGAACCACTAGACCACCGCGGCCGGCAAAATGTAGGAAGATTTTTCTGTTTAGCAAAAGTGTCAGATGTGCTTTCGACGTTACAAATTGTAATATGATGCTTCTTATGCAGTCACGGAAAACATAAACTACAACTGCACCTACTAAATCGAACGAATACAATTTTCCACATGCACAATGAATCTCGAGAGTTTGTCAGGGAAAAAAAAGCTCGTTAACATCTTAAAAAATTTCTCTTTCTTCCGACAATTTGGATGCAAATCACGGTAAGGCAAAACAATTCGTGATGTACCATAGAATATATTTTAATAGTAGCTTCACGAGAAGCAGTTTCACGGTTGTTATCAATCAAATATGAACAAGACTGAAGAGGCTTGACAAAGTTTTTAACTTTCCTAGAGAAATAAAAGTAGTATAATATTCGTCGCTCTAATAAAAAGTTTTAAACGGCCAAATAACATTGGAAATTCCATAAAAGCTCATGTAAATGCACGTATCTTTTCATCATATTACCTTTCAGATGTAATATGTACTAAGTAACATGACTAGTGTTGCAGCAAACACAAATAAAAATAAGAACGAGACTCGATCCAGCGATCCAACGTTTACGGAACTGATGGCTAACCTCACGAATACCGCCAGCTCGCACTCAGTTTCACAACTCGGCGATGCATCAGTGACGTGTAAAGTTCTCTTGCGATTTTCTCAAAATATTGCTATTTACACATTGTGTTTTTCTAATGGACTATTAAAAGTGTGCAAAGTTTGAAGTTAATCTGTGATCCAAACGTCCTGGCCTCCTCTTATAATCTTGGAATGACTTTATACGTTTCTGGTTTCTACAGGCTTTGTTTTTATGTGCATACATAGCTTGATGATAGCGTAACCCGAAATCGGTAGATATGATAAAAGATAACTAAAACGCTGCGTGCCATCCGTCAAATTAAAAAAGGAATCAGGTATGAAAGTCGATCAAAAAGTTACCATTAGAAGGCCATACAATCTAGAATTGGTACGCCTATCAGGAAGAACTTCCGTGAGCATTGAGGCTACCATCACACAGACGCACTAGGTTCGAGATACTCGTTTGGTACAAGGCAGGGCCCAGCTGCGTGAGCAAGTTCGTAACTGCCTACTGCACATCCTCTTTCGACAGGATTCGTCAACTCTTCGAGGCCTTTTCTTTTCAGGAACCTAAGGAGTAACAATCGCATAGGGAGAATTCAAGACTACAATGCTGATGCTCGAGTGTCTCTCACTTGAGTTGCTTAACTGTTGCGTTACGACATTTGCGATATGGGGACTTGCGTTTTCATGAAGCGGCAGCACCCCTCGTCGAGCAGCATTCCACAATGGTGATATTCGACAGTCATATTGTCTTTACGTTTTCTGCATGCACGTTGTTAAGACACAAATGCCACACTAGTCCCTTGTCTGCATGTCAGTGCTTATATACCAGCTTCGTAGTCACGGTACGCTACATATAAGCTGCACCAACGGCCTCAAACGGAAACTTATTTGATCGTTCCTCTCTAGTTTTGCTTCTACACTCATGCTCATAAATTAAGGATATTTGCAGAATGTGGTACCACACAACGTTTCACTACACAAAAGTGGCGCTAATAGAATAGGTACATAGGGAACACCCACGACACAGATCTGTAAGTCTACGGTATTTGTGATGAGTTGAGAAAACCGTCCCGAAACACATGTGCTAAAAAACGCCATTGTTTCCTGCGCGTATACCCGACATCAATATGGGATATCATCACCATGCACACGTACACAGGCCGCACAATGTGCTGGCATACTCTGGATCAGGTGATCGAGCAGCTGCTGGCGTATAGCCTCCCATTCTTGCACCAGTGACTGTCAGAGCTTCTGAAGTGTCCTAGGGGTTTGAAGATGTTGAAGACGTGCAACAATACTTCGATCAAGAGAATCCCAGACGTGCTCGATGGGGTTTAGGTCTGGAGAACAGGCAGGCCACTCCATTCGCCTGATATCTTCTGTTTCCAGGTACCCCTCCACGATGGCAGCTCGGTGGGGCCGTGCGTTATCATCCATCAGGAGGAAGGTGGGACCCACTGCACCCCTGAAAAGGCGGACATACTGGTCCAAAATGACGTCCTGATACACATGACCTGTTACAGTTCCTCTGTCAAAGACATGCAGGGGTGTACCTGCACCAGTCATAAACCCACCAAACACCATTAAACCACGACCTCCATACAGGTCCCTTTCAAGGACATTAAGGGGTTGGTATCTGGTTCCTGGTTCACGCCAGATGAAAGCCCGGCGAGAATCACTGTTCAGACTATACCTGGACTCCTCCGTGAACATAACCTGGGATCACTGTTCCAATGACCATGTGCTGTGTTCTTGACACCAGGATTTACGGGTTCTCCTGTGACCAGGGGTCAGTGGAATGCACCTTGCAGGTCTCCGGTTGTCTGTGAGATATCGGTCTTCTTGTGGTGTTGTACACTGTGGACGTCCCGCACTGTAGCGGCTGGACACGTTTCCTGTCTGCTGGAATCGTTGCTATAATCTTGAGATCACACTTTGTGGCACACGGAGGGCCCGTGCTACGACATACTGTGTTTGACCATCCTCCAGTCGTCCTAGTTTCTACCCCTCAGAACGTCATCAATATGTGTTCTTTGAGCCATTTGCAACGATTAGCACGTCTGAAAACGTCTGCACACCTACTCGCTGCATCGTACTCTGACATGCACCAACACACCTCGGCGTATGTGGACTGCTGCCAGCTCAAAAAATTGTTCTAATGGCTCTGAGCACTATGGGACTTAACATCTATGGTCATCAGTCCCCTAGAACTTAGAACTACTTAAACCTAAGGACACCACACAACACCCAGTCATCGCGAGGCAGAGAAAAATCCCTGACCCCGCCGGGAATCGAACCCGGAAACCCGGGCGCGGGAAGCGAGAACGCTGCCGCACGACCACGAGCTGCGGACCTGCTGCCAGCGCCACCGTGCGACGACTGCAAGTCAAATGCACCGCATGGTCATACCCCGAGGTGATATAAGCCCGCAAACCGCCCACCAGATCGTTGTTTCACCATGTATCAGCATTATCCTTAATTTATGAGCATTAGTGCAGTACTATATGTTTGAAAGAGGCAGATTGAGGTGCGCTTCTCTCACAGAAATCTAGTTAGTAGTTTTGGAGAAATTACAATGTTTTTAAATTTTTATCTTCTTTTAAATCAAACCAATTGTTGTCTTACTCGTACCATAGAGAGTCCGTGTTTTTGTATAGAACTTCACGTTCGGCTGATGCAGCGCTTCAGTTTGACGCAGCTGAAGTGTCTCATTATAAATTCGGTATAGTTGAGGTTACAATGACACACAAACTAAAAGGCAAAGGACATGGCGGATATTGATGATGATTAACTTGTCAATGTTTATGTCCTTGCCTGCGCCTTCAAAGAAAGATTAGTGTCACAAACTGGGTGGGTGCAGAGGTGGTGTGTGTTCTTTCGGACATATCCGAATCGATATCCTAATCATGCAGGTTGGTTAGCGCATCTGTCTAGGGAGTAGGAGACCTTGTCTGGCACAAATTTTCAACTTTCCCTGTTGAAACAAATCAGTGCCCACTAGCAGCTAATATCTTTAATTGCTTTGTGTCTTAAATGGATTTCTCTAGAGCTAATATTTGCAGTGTGTAGCAACAGTTACCACAATATTACTTCGTTCGCTACACTCTTTGCAGGCTTGCCATTTAACCTTTGTGTAGCATTCCTGTGCGCTTCCAATTACAATTTTTTCACATTAGCTGAAATGTCATTCATTTGAGACATTTTCTGTCACGATACCTTTGCAAGTATAGCTGCAATGTTTGCATTTCTACTGCACTCTTTATTAAAGAACTAGAACATCTAATATCTGTTGTTTTCTTCTCAAAATAACCACCGCTCGATACACGAGAACTTCACACAAGTAGAAAGTACATTTCTCCTTTGTCCCTGTCATATCGGTATCGCGGTGGTGCAATACTGTTTCCTCTTCATCCGAAAAAGCAAAATAATGATTAACGTCCCATCGACTTGTGATAGGTAAAAGGTTTTTCCTAATATGTGCTTGGTTTTTCAAAGGAATCATTCCAGAATTTTCTCTAGACTGTTTAGGGTAATCACGAAAAACCGAAATCTGAATGACCAGTCAGATATTTGAAACGCTTTCTTATCGATTACGAATCCAATGTCTTAACCACTGCACTACCTTACGTGTTCTGTATTCTATATTACAAAGTGAAATTACTGACATGATAATCAATCAGCTTGATGTTGTTAACGGATTAGCCCTGTGTTCTAAATATTTTAATTTCCCCGAAACTACTTATGAGATTTGGAACACTAAATCAATATACTATAGTAGCAGCAGATGTTATATCACTTCCATTTGAAAAAATTCAGAGTGTAGTTAATGTAGCTTGGACAAAAGACAAAATATCGAATCGTGAAGACTTCCTAACAGTTACTCTGAGTAAAAACAGAATGTCAAACGGTTTTGGAAATATTTAAGATGAATAGCTTCTGGAACACTGAAACTGTCGTTTTAATATTCATTAGGCTCACTATCTTCAACCAGTCTGGACGTCTGAACCACACTTCCCATGATACATTCCTCCACTTCTTTCAGCCTTTCGCTTACCTTACTCTAAGATCCTCTCACGTGTACTGAAGATCCTCTCATGTGTACTTGTACATATCCTTACGTGAGTGTGTATCTGCATCATAATGAGAACATCGTCGAAAATCTTTCACATATCTCCATCCCACTCCAGTGTATGCAGCTGCCGATGAAATCACACTTTTCTAACAAGTAATTGTTTTAAACGCCCTTATTTTCCACGTTTGTTGTGTATTACCTATTTGTTTCTTCCATCTACTGTGTGTGACGGAATTCACGTCTCTCTTAACGGCGTTCAATCTTACAACTGAGCTGTGGCATGTACATATTGATTTTGTTTTGGAGATTTCATTTTTCTTGATTTGCAGTGTATTTTAAGACAAGTAGATGTTTGGTTTTCGTTTAAAAAACGTTTTGTGATCAAATATATAAAAATGGAAATCAGGAAGAGGCGATTGTTGGTTTCCAAATAACAAACGTAATATAAGTAACAAAGTGGGCTAATGAACATGCAGAATGGGTTCAGACACATACCCAACTCACACAGTTATAGTTGGTGGGGATTTCAAGTTACCCTCGATATGTTGGGGAAAATACATGTTTAAATACGGAGATATGCATAAAACATCATTCGAAATTGTGCTAAACGCATTCTCTGAAAATTATTTTGAGCAGTTGGTTCACGAGTCCACCTGAATAGTAAACGATTGTGAAAACACACTTGATCTCTTACCAACAAATAATCCTGAGTTAACAACGAGCATCAAAACGGATGCAATGATTAGTGGACACAAGGATGTCGTAGTGAGACCGAATACTGTAACTGCCAAATCTTCAAAAAGAAAAAAAAAAATTAAAAACATATTTGTTCAAAAAAGCAGACAAAAATTTGTTTGACGTCTTTTGAGAGACAAACTCCACTCCTTGCAAATTAACACAGTGTGCACAGACCAGATGTGGTTGGAATTCAGAGAAATAGTGCCGACAGCAGTTGAGAGATTTATACCAATTAAATTAACAAAAGACCGACCTGATCACCCTTGGTACTCGTAACAGGTTTGAACCCTGTTTCAGAAACAACAAAAAGAGCATTCCAAATTCAAACGAAAAATCCCAAAGATTGGCAGTCTTTTACAGAAGTTCGAAATTTAACGCGGACTTCAATGCGAGATGCTCATAATAGTTCCTATAACGAAACTTTGTCTCAAAATCTGGCAGAAAATCCAATGAGATTCTGGTCGTATGTAAAGTATATTAGCGGCAAGACACAATCAGTGCCTTCTCTTCGTGATAGGAACGGAAATACTATCGATGACAGTGCTGCCAAAGCAGAGGTACTAAACACAGCCCTCCGAAATTCCTTCGGCTAAGAAGACGAAGTAAATATTCCAAAATTCGAATCAAGAACAGCTGCCAGCATGAGTAACTTAGAGGAAGGTTTCTTCGGAGCACTGGAGCATCTTACATCATTTAAGAAAAGTACGTCTTCAGGTCTAGACTGTATACCAATTAGGTTTCTTTCAGAGCATGCTGCTGCAGGAACCCCATACTCAACAATATGAATAACCGCTCGCTCGTCGAAAAATCCGTACCAAAAGTCTGGAAAGTTGCAAAAGTCACACCTATATTCAAGGAAGGCAATATGAGTAATCCACTAAATTACAGGCCCATATTATTAACGTCTATATGCAGCAGAGTTTTTTAACATATATTGCGTGCAAACATTATGAATTATGTCGAAGAGAACAGTCTATTGACACACGGTCGACATGGATTTAGGAGACATCCTTCTGGTGAAACACAATTAGCTCTTTCATCACACGAAGTGTTGAGTTCTACTGAAAAGGGATTTCAAATTGATTCCGTATTTCTGGATTTCCAGAAGGCTTTTGACACTGTACCTCGTAAGCTCCTTGTATCCAAATCGCATGCTTATGGAATATAGTCTCTGTTATGAGACTGGATTCGTGATTTCCTGTCAGAGAGGTCACAGTTCGTAGCAATTGACGGAAAATCATTGAATAAAACAGAAGGCAGTGTTATAGCCACTCTACTGTTCTTTATCTGTATGACCGATTTAGGAGACAATCTGAGCCACTGTCTTAGATTGTTTGCACATGATACTGTCATTTATCGTCTAGGTGCTTCAGTCTGGAACCGAGCGACCGCTACAGACGTGTGTGATGTCCTAAGGTTAGTTAGGTTTAAGTAGTTCTAAGTTCTAGGGGACTGATGACCTCAGATGTTAAGTCCCATAGTGCTAAGAGCCATTTATCTTCTAGCAAACTCATCAGAAGATCAAAACAAATACCAAATTATTTAGAAAAATATCTCTATGGTACGAAAATCGGCAGTACCCTAAATAACGCAAAGTGTGGTTTCACGACAAATCAGTCAAAACTCAAAGGCCATATATTTAACTAAATATCAAGGAATTACAATTACGAACAACATAAATTAGAAAGAACAATGTTGTGGAGAAGGCGAACAGAAGACTGCGATATACTGACAGAACACTTTGAAGCTGTAACAAATCTAATACAGAGACTGCCAACAGTACGGTTGTCCTTCCTTCTTTGAAGTAATGCTGCGCAGTGTGGGATGCTTACCACATACAGGGTGTTTCAAAAATGACCGTTATATTTGAAACGGCAATACAAACTAAACGAGCAGCGATAGAAATACACCGTTTGTTGCAATATGCTTGGGACAACAGTACATTTTCAGGCAGACAAACTTTCGAAATTACAGTAGTTACAATTGTCAGCAACAGATGGCGCTGCGGTCTGGGAAACTCTATAGTACGATATTTTCCACATATCCACCATGCGTAGCAATAATATGGCGTAGTCTCTGAATGAAATTACCCGAAATCTTTGACAACGTGTCTGGCGGAATGGCTTCACATGCAGATGAGATGTACTGCTTCAGCTGTTCAATTGTTTCTGGATTCTGGCGGTACACCTGGTCTTTCACGTGTCCCCACAGAAAGAAATTACAGGGGTTCATGTCTGGCGAATAGGGAGGCCACTCCACGCCGCCTCCTGTATGTTTCGGATAGCCCAAAGCAATCACACGATCATCGAAATATTCATTCAGGAAATTAAAGACGTCGGCCGTGCGATGTGGCCGGGCACCATCTTGCATAAACCACGAGGTGTTCGCAGTGTCGTCTAAGGCAGTTTGTACCGCCACAAATTCACGAAGAATGTCCAGATAGCGTGATGCAGTAATCGTTTCGGATCTGAAAAATGGGCCAGTGATTCCTTTGGAAGAAATGGCGGCCCAGACCAGTACTTTTTGAGGATGCAGGGACGATGGGACTGCAACATGGGGCTTTTCGGTTCCCCATATGCGCCAGTTCTGTTTATTGACGAAGCCGTCCAGGTAAAAATAAGCTTCGTCAGTAAACCAAATGCTGCCCACATGCATATCGCCGTCATCAATCCTGTGCACTATATCGTTAGCGAATGTCTCTCGTGCAGCAATGGTAGCGGCGCTGAGGGGTTGCCGCGTTTGAATTTTGTATGGATAGAGGTGTAAACTCTGGCGCATGAGACGATACGTAAACGTTGGCGTCATTTGGACAGCAGCTGCAACACGGCGAACGGAAACCCGAGGCGGCTGTTGGATCACCTGCTGCACTAGCTGCGCGTTGCCCTCTGTGGTTGCCGTACGCGGTCGCCCTACCTTTCCAGCACGTTCATCCGTCACGTTCCCAGTCCGTTGAAATTTTTCAAACAGATCCTTTATTGTATCGCTTTTCGGTCCTTTGGTTACATTAAACCTCCGTTGAAAACCTCGTCTTGTTGCAACAACACTGTGTTCTAGGCGGTGGAATTCCAACACCAGAAAAATCCTCTGTTCTAAGGAATAAACCATGTTGTCCACAGCACACTTGCACGTTGTGAACAGCACACGCTTACAGCAGAAAGACGACGTACAGAATGGCGCACCCACAGACTGCGTTGTCTTCTATATCTTTCACATCACTTGCAGCGGCATCTGTTGTTGAAAATTGTAACTACTGTAATTTCGAAAGTTTGTCCGCCTGAAAATGTACTGTTGTCCCAAGCATATTGCAACAAACGGTGTATTTCTATCGCTGCTCGTTTAGTTTGTATTGCCGTTTCAAATATACCGGTCATTTTTGAAACACCCTGTAGGATTAACGGAGTACAACGAGAAAGTTCAAAGAAGAGCCTCACGTTTTGTGTTATCGAGAAAAAGGGAGAGAGTGTCATGGACATGATACAGGGTTTGGGGTGGACATCATTAAAACAAATTCGTGTCCCACTCGCGGGAAGGTGGTAATATTAGAAAGGGTGGTCCGTTTGTCCCCTTTTGAGGACGAAAGGGGGGGGGGGGGTCAGAGTAAATCTGTGGTTCGGATTGCTTCTTTCCCCTCCAAGCTTACCTATGGGTTATTCGACTGTTAGCCTCTTCCATGTCTGTGAAAGTCTAAGGCACGAATCGCTGTACTGTTTAAAATGCAAGGCACTAAGACCTGAACCATTCTCTCGTCTGACAAAACTAGTATTACTAGAATAACGTGTTAAAGGTACTCTAAAAAAGAAGAAAAATTCCTTTTGCCTTGTGGTAAGAACTAGTCAATTGCATAACGAATTCCTGCTCGTCTGGAAGTTGTAACTTACGTAAATGTGTGTTTGTGTATATTGGGCTATAATAAAGCAAGGTTGTTAATGTACGCCGTAGTGCATTTTTTTATATTGTTTCTACTAAGCAAAAACTGTTGTATGTTTTTTCCAATTCAATACTTTTTAAGGCTTTTACTCAACTTGCTTATGTGTCTTATACAGGTAATCGGTTATTAGTGTGTTTTCTTGCCACGCAAAAGTTTGCCATTTTAGTTGTAAAAGTTCGCAAGTCCTACCTTGCGAGCGTGTGTGTTTGCCGTAAGTTAACTGGCAGAAATATGTAAAATTTGTTTTTTATGTATTTTGGAAATGTTAATGTTATTAACTGCGCAATCACCAACTTTCTCCTCCGAATTCGAAAATATTTTGTTGACGTCGATTTACATAGGGAGAAACGTTCATCATAATAAAATAAGGGAAATTAGAGATTACACGGAAAAATATAGGTGTTCCTTTTTTCCGCGCGCTGTTAGAGTGTGGAATAATAGACAGTTACTCTGAAGGTGTTTCGCTAAACTCTCTGCCAGGCACTTAAGCGTGATTTGAAGAATATCTTGTAGATGGAGACGCAAATGTAGATGTAGATAGATTATGCAGGAATTTTTATGCTTATCAACGTTTACACACTTTTTATGTAGTCTTGTCCCTGAAACAACGCAGGCATAAGGAAGAAAACTCTGCTGCTGAAACTGAAAAAATGAACTGAAGGCCGTTAGTTGCCGAGTTGCAACTTAAGGTATCGATCCAAAGTAGAAAACGGTTAGTCAGCGATTGCGCGGCATCCATTTTCTTAATTGAATTCGCTGGCAGGCGAAAAGGCTATTTGTGTGCGACAAGCAACCGCAGTTCAGACAGCACAGTATTATGCTTACACTGTTTCTTGTAGATGCGACCTAGGAACACGTTTAGTTTCCTGTCGACGACAGACAGCTATGTCAGTCTTTAGACTACGTATACGGTGGAAGTGAAACAATATATATATTCTAGAAAGTCACCCGAATATACTACTGTGTGACCGGGACATATCTAGCGCAAAGAGTGACATCAGATAAAGGAATATTGATAGAAGGAGATGCACTATGTGACTAAAGGTTTCCGCAGACCCACTGAACTCGCTCTATGTGACGTCACGGCGTACTGATGTAGACAGAATGAGTCACCATAGTTGATACGTTCTCTAACAACGAATCAACACAGAGAACTGAGCTCGAATGTTGTGTACCTTTGGGGACCGAGACGTTGAGATTTTTGTCATCAGAGTTACACGTGCTTATGGCTACTTTATTGTGAAGCAGAGACTACAGTAACGTATGAAAACTGAACTATCGCATGAATTATTGACTCATAGGGGCCATCGAACTCTGAATTATACTGCAACTACTTACAATTCCACACACATGAGCTCTCTTGCTGGAAGTCATCCTTGACTATGCAGTTAATGAAATAAGTGGCAAAATAGTCTGTCAAGAGGCGATAGGACTCGGTTTTAATACCTATGCAGCGTCGTACAAGTCACTGTTCACAAGTACAAACTCACGTCTTGGGTCTTGCAGCAGTGAAGGTTTCCGTAGTGATGAGCGGTGGTACGAGGGTTGCCCAAGAAGTAATGAACCGCATTTTCTTTCTTCACTAATTCTTTATTGATCACATTGGGAATTACACACACAAAAGAATGATGTCTTCCACCCTATTTTTCCATGTGATCTTCATCCAGTTCTATGGCCTTCCTCTGGCGTGAAAGAAGGGCGTGTATGCTCTGTCAGTACCAGTCCTTGTCCTGCTGGAGGAGCCAGTGTTTCACTGTGTGAATCGCCTCCTCATCGTCCTCAAAATGTCTTCTGCAAATTGCATCCTTTAATGGTAAATGACAGCATCAGATGCATCAATTTCTGGGCAACCCTCGTATATAATCTGGATCTCAGACAGGAATATATACACCAATATGATGCCTGCACTGCTCAACACTGCGCAACCGAAGTAAAGAATAACTTTTTCAAAACCCCGTACTTGTCTCCCATTCCAACGCGAAAGTTTGAAATTTCGCTCAAAGGTGCCTACACCCTCCTTCTGTAGTGGTTCAGCCGGCCGGGGTGGCCGAGCGGTACTAGGCGCTACAGTCTGGAACCGCGCGGCCGCTACGGTCGCAGGTTCGAATCCTGCCTCGGGCATGGATGTGTGTGATGTCCTTAGGTTGGTTAGGTTTAAGTAGCCCTAATTTCTAGGGGACTGATGACCTCAGAAGTTAAGTCCCATAGTGTAGTGGTTCAAATGGCTCTGAGCACTGTGGGACTTAACATCTGAGGTCATCAGTCAACTAGAACTTAGAACTACGTAAACCTAACTGACCTAAAGACGTCACACACATCCATGCCCCAGGCGACCGTAGCAGTCGCGCGGTTCCAGACTGAAGCATCTAGAACCGCTCGACCACTTCTGTAATGGTTCAAGAGCGTGATACTCTGCGAAGTCACCGTTTCGATGACGCTTCAAATAGTAAAGTGTTGTTATATGCTGAAAGATGGCCAGAGCTCAGAAGTTCATGTGACATATAAAGTAGATTATTGGTATTACTTTGCCTCCATATTCTGCCCAACAGCACCGTGGACGTATCGCACGATGGGAAGGTCATCACACTCCTTCTTGCTCACATTTCACCCGTTCTTTTGACGCCTCCGCGATGGTCTTCAGAAGCACGACGCCCAGGGTGGAAATCACGCGGGTTTCTTACTAGTGGCAGAGCAAAATATTTCAGACACATCGATGAACATAATCGAAACAAAACAGGCCTCGTGGGTGGTATAAAAGGCGTCAATGAAATCACCCCTTTCCCTGCGACGTTTATTCCCACACATGTCGCGGTCGAAAACCACGGTTTGCAG
Source organism: Schistocerca piceifrons (assembly GCF_021461385.2). Classification (NCBI taxonomy): domain Eukaryota; kingdom Metazoa; phylum Arthropoda; class Insecta; order Orthoptera; family Acrididae; genus Schistocerca; species Schistocerca piceifrons. The sequence continues at coordinate 414,450,628 of NC_060149.1, read as the reverse complement.
TGCGACGAGCAAAAGGATGAAGTTCTTGACAACCTTTGACACTGCTAATACCCTCGGACGCTTCATCCGCTTCGGAGTGCAACGTGACAACAATTTTTGCTCTCGTGTACAGGTTGGAAGCTTTAGGGACCATTTAAAACCATTCGAAGAAATTTCCACGTGATCCGAAGATGCAAAGTGTTCTTACACTTAAATTTCTTCATGGAGGATTTTGAGGAGAAGGCTCTGTAGCAGGCCTGAATAAAACCAACTTGTTTTTACCGTTATGTGGATGACGCGCCCGTCGTTTGGCCATATGGATGGGGCAGTTGAGTTTATTTTTTCCACCACCTCAACTCTAGTTGATGTTGTGGCTAAAAATAAAACAGATGGTAAGCTGGTACACAGTCTGTCCAGATTACCTAACCCACTAATCTGTAGGTACACACCTACTTTACACACACTTGTTCACAGGGCGAGATCTGTCTGCGACCAAGACAGCTGAAGCTCCTGGAGACAACATTCCGAACAAATAGGTACAACAACAAGCATTTTGGCAGTACGTTTAGACAAGATGAACCTAGACAACAGCAAGAAGAAGAAAAGAAGTACTAATCACTTTTGTACAACCTGTCTGTTGGCAATACCTATAGAAAATTCGGCTTAACCCTGGAGCGACATTATGTCAAATGTATATGTGCACCTTTGGCCTCAGTCCAACTCCACCTCTCCCATCTAAGTCCACCTCCTCTTCTTCCCTCTGTCCATCTCCTCCTCCTTTCTTTCTCTGTGTATCTCCACCGTTCTCCCTCCCTCTCTCTCCCCCTCTCTCTCCCTTTCTCTCTCCCTCCCTCACCACTTTGTCACTTCCATCACGGTTGGGGGTGGCTGGTTCTTAACCCCACGGTATTTCTTTCCAGACAGTAAGTAATATGTTTTTCGAGTTTGACTGGAATCGATAGATGGATTCAGGAGGAGCTTTTACCTCACGGCTGTGCCCACGTACATAGGTATCACGTATATTTCAAACATTTTAAACATATTTCGCACGTATTTGTCTACGTATTTCATCTTTATCTATGGTGACATGTATCCTGCACTGTGTGTCGTACAGTGATATATATCTCCCAATATCTTCAGCGGCAAATGTGGATATTGATTGCGAAATTGTTATGAATGGCGAAAGTAGAAAAGCAGTAATAAATTAAAACCTCATGCACGATGCGACACTTTTTGACGCATCTCACTGTTTATGACGTCACATCTCCTGAAATGTGTCGTACACATGTTTGCAAGTACATTAAGTGGTATATGTGAATACTCTCTGCAAAACGTGTCTTAGTAGCAAAGAAGATATAAACTAAAAGATCATGCCCGATGCGGCAGTTTTACTGCATGAACAGCGAGAATATAGTCAACGATAAACTTCTTTCCTTTCATCATTTAGTTGGGGTGGCAGCAAGAAAGACTTGTAAAGGTTTGAAATTATGTTTAAACATGGCTGCAAGTCACCGAGTGCTCTCATTCTCAAATACTGTATGAATATAATCTGGCTATTTGATCACCATGAGCTACGCTTCTCTTTCAATCTCATCCTTACCACTTTCAGAGGTAGGTGTGACTTACCTCCACAGTGGTTCTTTCCAGACAGTGACTGGTATGTGTACCAATTTCGGTCCAAATCGATCCATTTAGGAGGAGATATGGAACATACGTACATACATATATACATACACTTTTATAATACGTATGGATTGTCCACTGAGTCGGCAACTCAAGATACAAGTACTAAATGAAGGACAGGTACGTTAGTCTCAACGGAATCACATGAAAAAGATAGTAAAATAGAAATAGTGGAATACTATTAATGGTGACTATTGGATGTGTTGCCCTAACTGTAACTTCGTTCTGGTATATTCAGATAAATAATAGCTTGCCTGAAAGATCATCCTGCCTCCTTTCCTGCGGCAACATCAGAGAAATGAATGTGCAGCAAGTGTTTCAACCGGAAAGGGTTATAGAATTGGGGGCAGGAAAAGGTCAGAAATAAGTGACAGAAGCAGAAAGTCAATTTACTTCTGTATACAGGATGGACAGAAACAATCTGAGAAGCCTTTAAGGATGTTGTGGAATAGGTTGTGCTGGTAAATTATCGTTAAGAACAGAATTCGATTTGTTGCGCAGCTTCGAAGTCAGTTAGCACTGAAGTTAGCCAGTCAGACTGTTGCGCGCGGTTAGAGGCGCCGTGACACCGATTGTGGGGCGCTGCCGCCGGACGTTCGAGTCCTCCCTCGGGCATGGGAATGTGTGTTGTTCTTAGCATAAGTTAGTTTAAGTACTGTGTAAGTCTAGGGCAGGCCGGAGTGGCCGTGCGGTTCTAGGCGCAACAGTCTGGAACCGAGCGACCGCTACGGTCGCAGGTTCGAATCCTGCCTCGGGCATGGGTGTGTTTGATGTCCTTAGATTAATTAAGTTTAATTAGTTCTAAGTTCTAGGCGACTGATGACCTCAGAAGTTAAGTCCCATAGTGCTCAGAGCCATTTGAACCATTTTTTTGAACATTTTTGTTGCTCGCGTAAATTCAAGCGACCTGCTAGAGACAGTATCGCCAAACGTGTCGTTCGTTTGGTTTCCTAAACGGCAACAAGAGCCCGATATAAAAATTGGTTATGGGACGGTAGTAACGATCGAATTCGAGTCAAAGTCAGAGCAGTCTCGTGCGCTATCATCTAAACTCTGATAACAACTAAAACCGTCTGTACACGGCGGGACGCTTAAATTTACGATCGCAACGACCTGATTGGCTAGCTTCAGCGCTAGTTAGCTAGGGAACGGTGCAATTTATTGAATTTTTTCTAAAAGTTATTTCTCAGCACAACCTACCCTGCAATAACCTTACAAGCTTTCCGGCAGTTTCTTACCACATCATGTATCGAACCATAAACACAAGTGAAATGCAGGGCCTTTACTGAATGGGACAGCACCAAACCACAACGCTGGATTGCCCGTGGTCATAACCAGTCTTCCAGTTGTCCCTGCATTGTGTACTCCTCAGACTGAGTATCTAGCCTCCTAGAGAACTTATTACTGTAAGGCTGAAGGCCTTCTACGAAAGAAGATTTTACGTTAAACAATTAAAGGGAATGCAGCCAGGTGACGTCTTTGACAAACACATATATTTCGATAGGTGCACACCCTGTCATTTTCAAGACACAAATGCTACAAGAGAGTACTGCACAAGGAAATTTAAAATCTCGACATGCACGACACATCACGAAAGATAAAAATCACTCCACAAACACACACACACACACACACACACACACACACACACACACACACACACACACACCGTAAACAATAGTGTCACCGCATAACCAAACATGACGAACTTCAGAATTTACAGATGTTGTCGTTGTGATCTTCAGTCCGAATACTGTTCTGATGCAGCTCTTCTTGGTACCACATCTTGTGCAAGCCTCTTCCTCTCTGAATAACTACTGCAACTGACATCCTTTTGAATCTGATTGCTGTATTCATCTCTTGGTCTTCCTCTATGAGTTTTACCTCCCCTCCCCCTCCCCCCCCCCCAATTTTCTCAAACTCCAAGTTGGTGATCCCATGATGTCTCAGACTGTATCCTGTCAACCGACTCCTTTTTTTAGACAAGCTGTGCCCCAAATTTCTGTTATTCCCGATTTCATTCAGTACCTCCTCATTAGTTACGTTATCCAACCATTCAATCATCAGCATATTTCTGTAGCACCACATTTCAAAAGATCCTATTTTCTTCTTATCTGAACTGTTTATCGTCCACTTTCACTTCCATATGTGGCTACCCTCCAGACAAATACCTTCAGAAAAGACTTCATTATACGTACATGTACATTCCATGTTCACAAATTGCTTTTCTTCAGAAATGCTTTTTAGTCTACATGTTATATCTTCTCTACTTCGACCATCATCAGTTATTTTACTGCGTCAGTAGCAAAATCATGTACTACTTGAAGAGTCTCGTTTCCTGAACTTAATTTCCTCAGCATCGCCTGAGTTAAATTAGCTACAATCCATTACCCTTATAATGTTTTTGCTGATGTTCGTCTTATATATTCCTTTCAAGACACTGTCCATTCCATTCAAATACTCTTCCCAGTCCTTTACTGTCTCTGACAGACTTACATTGTCATCGGCAAACCTCAAGGTTTTAATTTCTTCTCCATGAACCTCCTTCCTCAAATATTTGTTTGGTTTCCTTTACTGCTTCTTGAATATAAATATGGAATAAAATCGGGATAAACTACAACCCTGTCTCACTCAATTTTCAATTACTGCTTCCCTTCTATGCCCCTCGATTCGTACAACTGCCATCTGATTTTTGTACAAGTTATAAATAGCATTTCGCTCCTTGTATTTTACCACTCTTACCTTCACGATTTCAAAGAGTATGTTGCAGTGAGCATTGTCAAAATCTTTCTCCAAGTCTACAAATCTAAACGTTGATTTGCCTTTCTTTATCGATTATGAATATTAGTTACGAACGGGTGAGGTAGCATTAACTCTCTCTTTATGTTGTTTGACCAGGGAGAGAGCAGGATATCAGACAGAATCTAAGCAAAAATTTTCATCTCTATTTCCACAGTCACTTGTTAATTTAAGCTCTACTACTTCTTTAACAATACTATCCCAGTAGCTGCAAGTACAAGGTAGACTACCAGTGTTGGTATATTCCATAGGAGGATGGGCGCCAAGGCAATATCCTGTAACAGCAGACGGTTTACGTTTGAATGACTCTGATATTTCAGTAAGTTTTCTAGTGGTCTCTCCATTCACTCGCATTCCTCTAATTCGTCACTGTTTCTTGGGGTGAATAAACGTGGAATTTAGAACCTCAGCTTTCGTTCTGCTGTCTTCTATTGCCTCATCATACTGGTCGACGAGTCCCTGAATAAAAGCATTCGATCCGCTTAGCTATTTTGCGTCGGTACAGAATTTTCTCGGGTTCTCAGCAAGATCGTTCGCTTAAGTATGACGGTGGAAGTTTCTGTACGTTGCGCTCATCGATCTTTATGTAGTCGCACGAATTTCTACTAACTTTTCCCGTAGACATCCCTACGTTCTTTTTTGAACCGAAAGAGCAACAATCTCTATTTTTTCCGCATTTTTCGAATGTGTTCTTAAACCGCTACACGTATTTTCCCACTTAACCCACTTACTCGGCACATAATTCTCCAGGACGCGATATATCATCAGTTTAAACTTTGCCGATAATTCCTCTTTGTCCATTATGATGGAACTAAATGATGTCCATTCGTTGTGTAAGTGGGGTGGTAATAATTTCTTTTCTCCTCTTTCCAGTACAAAATCTTTCCTAGTCTTCGTAGACTTAAGTAATCATCGGCTCTATGATGATATCATTATCATTTATCCCCCCCTCTATACTGACTCTGAAGATAAGGTCAGGCCTGCTTGTATCTACAAGTTTTGAAATATTTCCGTTGGGAGCGGGTAGTCCAACTAGCTCCTGAAGACTGTTTTCGGAGAATGTTTTCCGAAACACAATGAGTCCACAGACGTTCCAATATACAGTCTAAAGGTTAAGCCACCTCCCACTAAAATTGCGTGATCGGGGTACATCCGCGCTAATGAGCGTAGAATTTCTTTGAATCATTCTACAGCTGTTAGGGTGGACTAGTGTGGCCGGTAGAAACATCTGGTAATTAAGTTGAGTTCACCAAGGCCTTTTCCTCGTGTACAGATAATTTTTCATTCAGGCTCAATATAGACTTTGATATACAGAACATTTCTGTCGACTGAAATGGACACCCGCCCCTCCTATGACGTCTAGCGTGTCTTTACGCTATACGTACCACGCCTTGTTAAATATTTTCGGAAATCTATATATCGGGTTTCATCCAGCTGTCGGTTCCGAGTACAATTTCAGCTCAACAGCTTCCTAGAGGCTGGAGAATTCAGGAACTTTAATTAATATTTCGGCCGTTTACTGCTAAAATTTTTCATTCGAAGTCTCTTTACTTTGTATAGCCTTTGCCTTTCGATGTTGCAGGGCGCGACCGGCAGCCCACGCTAATCGGAATTTACGGATTTCACGGATATGGGCACAGTTCAAATGCTCCAACATCGAAAATGCTGTCTAGGTCATATAAGTATATGTGAGGAAGCACATTTTCCTTATCGCATCTAACAGTAAATGAAAGCGAACAGCTTCGAAGTGCTCTCAGAAGGGCACACCTTGGAACAAATTTGACGGAAAAAAAATATGGATGTATTTATTGGAAACAAGGAAGCTGAGAAAAAATAAAATGTAAGCTAAGTTATTATTTATAATTTTCTCTCTGTTAATATTATTACACATGGAGAGGACATAAATCTTTCTGTGATTTATCTAAGTCGGTGATATTATAGCTAGGGCCGGTGAACTGTGGAAACGGAATCATAAACTAGAGATTGTTAGGACTGATGATATTGCAACTGAATGGAAAGTTTTCTCAGAATCTATAAATCCTAGACAAAGTAGTACTTCATGTACATCACTCCGTTCTACAGTTTCGGTTACTTGTAATGTAATACTCTGTCCTGATCGACTTTCTTGTCGTATAACAAATAAAAGAAGCGATCAAGACGGAGCAGAGCACTGCGTTTTCAAGTGAAATTATTATTATGTACTCTTTTAATGATTTTAAGTTATTAGTTGAGAAAATTTCGTTTACGACTTGCATATGGCCCAGCGTGCTATATCAACACCTTGTTACTTTGCCTAATTAATATCTTGTTTTTCTGTCTATATCGTTAGCGACAATGTTAGTGAATATCATGTACATTACTGGGAGGTATCACATAGGTCTAAGGGATATTATACCTTGTCTGTATTCTTTACTTGAAACAGAACGACTACAGAATTGTTGTTTCCATATATCTGCTTCTGTAGCTCTACGTTGAGTTCTTATAGCTTCTCGTCAATATGCGAACACGTTGGGACACAGACCTGAAAAATTTCCGTGGCATATCCCTTTCTTACAAGTCTCGCAATTCTGTCACATTGTAACACCATTATTCTATCAATCATCTAATATAAAAAAATTGCCTTTAAAGTTTATCGTAATATAACTGTGATGTGCAAAGACTATATGGAAAGTGTAATACATGTGATGTTAGAATGCTTTGTATGTTTATAACTTATGTTCAAAAGGTTTAAAGGGCTCTGAGCACTATGGGACTTAACTTCGGAGGTCATCAGTCCCCTAGAACTTAGAACTACTTAAACCTAACTAACCTAAGGACATCACACACATCCATTCCCGAGGCAGGATTCGAACCTGCGACCGTAGCGGTCGCGCGGTTCCAGACTGTAGCGCCTAGAACCGCTCGGCCACCTCGGCCGGCACTTATTTAAAGAAGTATGTGAAACGTGTAATTTACTAAATAATCTTTTTTCATGGGTTAACGAAATGAATTTCCATATCCGTTACACATACCTTACAGTCAAATCCTGTAAAAGGGGTAACATTAAAGACAGTTGTGGAAAGTAGGCACGTTTATGACGTATATACTACATGCACAATTCTCCGTATGATAGTGTCATACGTCGCTTTTCCCGTGACAGGGCTATTGGTTCTGTTGGGGTATAGTGTTATAACATGGCTTCAGTATTTGTAACATCGTTTTAAAGTTTCTTGTCTGTGGTAAAGCCCTATTCTCAATTTGTTTCCATCTTCCGTTCTTCTGGAGTAATACGTAAGTCGCGATTTTCATTTAAATTGATTTTCACTTCGTTATAACACTGTTCATGACCATACTATAGCCAATCTGATCTAAATTGAACCCTCTTGCAACTTAATTAACTTATGGTTCAAATGGCTCTGAGCGCTATGGGACTTAACATGTGAGGTCATCAGTCCCCTAGAACTTAGAACTACTTAAACTTAACTAACCTAAGGACATCACACACATCCATGCCCGAGGCAGGATTCGAACCTGCGACCGTAGCGGTCGCGCAGTTCCAGACTGAAGAGCCTAGAACCGCTCGGCCACATCGGCCGGCAATTAACTTATGTTTTGACCCTAGAATTCTGCAGCTGTTGAATGACATAAGTAAAAACTTTCATAAAATACTTAATGAAATATTTCAATAATTTTTGTGCAAAGCGACATCGCTATGCGGAATACCGCCAACTTAAAAAAAAAAGTGCTTTTAGCAGTAAGACTTAGAAGTCATGATGTAAAGTTTCACATATAAACACTGATGATCAATACATCAAGTTGGAAGAAAATAATGGACGTGATGTAAAATAACGGGTATGTGAATAACTGATTTGTTCCATGCCTTACAGCCAGCCGTTGTGGCCGACCGGTTCTAGGCGCTTCAGTCTGGAACCGCGCGACCGCTACGGTCGCAGGTTCGAATCTTGCCTCGGGGATGGATATGTGTGATGTCCATAGGTTAGTTAGGTTTAAGTAGTTCTAAGTTCTAGGGGACTGATGACTTCAGATGTTAAGTCCCATAGTGCTCAGAGCCATTTGAACCATACCCTCCATACCCTACAATTACGCATTAGTTAACTGTTAGTAAATCTCTTCTTCAACAATCGAATTTCTGGAGGGTAGGCGACTTCTGAAAGCTAATGTTTTGTATTGCGCCACTGCCAAACTTAGCGATCCAACAATGCTGTGAGCAGTAGCCGCTGCTGAATGCGATATTCCAGTGTCCTGCGTTTATGACGTTTGTGATAGAATGTTTGATAAAGCAATTCCTAGCCAATTACACGCCCTAGAAGCGATTCCTTATCGTATCCGGATTGGAGGTCGATGGTAGGTTTGTAGTGCAAAGTAAAAGTAAAGTGATTACATTTTATGACTTCCCTTCGTTACACTCAGCACTACAGTCCACGAGCAGAAACCCGGATACGCTTCTGTAAGCTCTAAAGCATTTGTCCGTACCATGTATTCACCAGTTTTAAACAATTGTACTTTAATTTGTACGAACATGTTTTCATCAAAATTTCAGCCTGATTACATGCTTAGCATCTATTACCAACTCTCCATTCATTCATAGTATTGCAAGAAACGCAGGACATATTACACTTTTTGCAAAATATAGAATTACTTTTACAAGTTGTGTGCAGAAATCACAATTAGCAAAAGAGAAGGAAATGTCTGCTGCCCTCGGCTATTTAATGAGTGCTGAGCTAAGACATTCGGGTGTGGGAGGGGCTGTAGGAATCTGTGGTGCGATCCTAATCTGATGCTTTAATTTCTGGAGACTCTAATAACGACCGCGGCTTCCGCTTCACCCGTTTCGTTTTAATTTGGACTCTAATTCCGCACGCAATAAGGAGGTGCTGTACTCGCTCTTCCACTGAAGAGAAGTTCGTTTACAGGCGACGGAATAAGCTTCGGCGTCTCTATAAGCGCTCTGTGCACTGGCGTTTTATGGGACCGGAGACTGAACTGACAACTGCAGGATCCCTTTCCGTCTCTCCGTGTGTGTGTGTGTGTGTGTGTGTGTGTGTGTGTGTGTGTGGTGAGGGTAAGAGAGAGAGAGAGAGAGAAAGAAAGAGAAAGAGAGAAGGTAATGAGGATGAACTGAGAACTTATTCCAGCTACTAATAAAAGAGCCGTAGCCTCGTGCTTCACATCGCTCATTCCAGTGTATCCAGTTCAATAAAATGCCGCCACACGTTGCCAAAAGTACATAGTGATCGTAGTGTACTATCAGCCGCATTAATGATTACTGGCTGCAATAATTTACTGAGTTGGACACAGGTTGCACGAAAGAAAAGCGGATAATAGGGAACCACGCGTATTAAAACAAACGGATTATTTAATCATATTTTCATTGAAACAAGAAAATCGAACAATTGCTTAGTACATCACTAGGTCGCTTGGCATAGGAGGAAGTGCACACTATCTATTCCATGTGGGATTCTGAATGTAATTGTACTGAAAGAAAATTGCAGATTTCTCTCGAATTTGGAGCCGTTGACTCCAATGAGAAGGGATAATTTTCTTATCGTTGTCTTTCCTGCGGGTTGGGTATTTTACTATCGTCTCGCCGGAGCCAGCTGAGATGTTGTATGGCTATTAGACAATGGATATCCTGACTCGGTGCCTCACTGACGTGGACACCACAAGCGTGACAAGAAGTCAGCCGAAGAACTGCAGTGAAAACTCGTTTATCCGTTCTAAGTAGGACTGTAGATTGTCAGGATAATCGAATCCGGCAAAAAAAGAAAAGGATGACTAAAGTTAATTACAATAAATGAGGGAACCCAGTGAGTTCTATGTAATGAAACAATAAGTTCCTTGTGGGTCGGATTAGTATGTCGTTTACACACGACAGGATCAGTTTCAGCAGTAATATTTGTTCGTTCCAATTACATCATAGTCTTTTCCAGCTGTTGCTTCTGTGTGTGTCATAATACGAATAGCGCTCAATAAATAGCTCAAAACATTTTTTCTCTGCCACTTTTGGTTGGAAAAATGCAGAATTTGTCTTGGGACACCGTGAAATATTCCCGTTTCAGACCCTATAGTTTCGCGAAGTACTGACAAGTGGCGGTGCTATAAGTAGCCTTCAAAACTGGCGCCTGTAAGAGAGATGCGTTCCAAGCAGAGAGCATTCATGCAGTTTCTTTTGTCGGGAAACTAGAGCATCGCAGATATTCATAGGCACTTGCCGAAATTCTAGGGAAACCTGGCTGCATACAAAAGGACGGTGAGCTGTTGAGCGAGGCGTCAGTCATTATCGCAACAAGGTCGCGAAACCTGTCCCATCTCCGGCGTGCCAACCTCCGCACACAGCTGTTAACTACGGCAGTGTTGGAACGTGCGAACAGTCTCATTCGAGGTGATCTACAGATCACAATCAAACACCTCCTTGCTCAACTGGACGTCACTGTTGGTAGTGCTGACCCACTCGTCCACTGGTTGAAACTCTGAATTGTATTGTGCTACCCTCAGGAAATTGAAGAAACGGCTTCAACGTGTTCGTCGGACTAAATGCAAACGAACTTTTCAATCTCCACGACAACACAAAGCGTCACACAAGTCTGCCCACGCGAGAGGAGCTCACGAAACTTCGTTGGCCCGTTGGATTTTCTTCCTCATTTATCCTGCAGCCCAGATCTCGCACCTTTAGACTCCCATCTGTTTGGCCCAATGAAGGATGCACTCCGCGGGAAGCACTACCTGGATAATGGGGAGGTCATTGAGGCAACAAGACGTTGGCGCCGGCGTCGATCAGGAGAGTGGTACCATGTCGGCACGCAGGCCCTCCCATCAGTACGGCGAAAGGCGGTCACAGTGAACGGAGACTACTTTGACAGTTAGGATTCTGTAGTGAAAAGAGTGGGAAATAAGATGGTATATTGGAATCCTGAATAAAACCAACAGCCAACGGCCTTGCCGCAGTGGTAACACCGGTTCCCGTCAGAGCACCGAAGTTAAGCGCTGTCGGGCTGGGTTAGCACTTGGATGGGTGACCATCCGGTCTGCCGACCACTGTTGGCAAGCGGGTGCACTCAGCCCTTGTGAGGCAAACTGAGGGGCTACTTGATTGAGAAGTAGCGGCTCCGGTCTCAGAAACTGATCTACGACCGGGAGAGCGGTGTGCTGACCACACAACCCTTCATATCTGCATCCAGTGACGCCTGTGGGCTGAGGATGACACGGCGGCCTTCGATACCTTTGGGCCTACATGACCTGTGCGGGAGGAGTTTAGTTTTTAGTTTAGTTTTAGAATAAAGCCAACCTCCTTTCAGAAAAAAAGTGTTGCATTACTTATCGGATTGAGCATCAATTCAGTTAGATAATCCATCTTCACTATTTTTGTTATCTCCGTATAATTCCGTTATCAGAAATAGTTGTCCTTTCGCAGCGACTAAGTTACGTCTGTGGCACCTATGTCAGAGAATTCTGGAATCTTTTCTTTGGTGTTAGTTTACACTCCCAACAAACGGGTGCAATATAGTACTGCTACACTTAACGTCAGTCTGTTAACTATCTTCCAGATTCTGTGTATGGCAGTTGGTTGAATTTAAATTCAATGACACTCATCATAGATTGTTACCTCTGTTACATCAAATACCGTACAGTTATTGTACACAACACTCGGAAGCAGTGAGACGACGCCTAAGTCCATGAGCTACTCAAATTCCATCACCAGTAAATTTTCTAAGTGTAGAAACTGTGCAGCTGTACTGCCGTTCAGGAAACGAAGTCCAACTCCCGGCTAAACGCTAGACATACTCCGCACGCCAGACACTCACCACCGACTGCCGACTAAAAAGAATTATCGTTAAAATTACCATAGTCAACAATCAAAGCGACCGCTACGGTCGCAGGTTTGAATCCTGCCTCGGGCATGGATGTGTGTGATGTCCTTAGGTTAGTTAGGTTTAAGTAGTTCTACGTTCTAGGGGACTGATGACCTCAGAAGTTAAGTCCCACAGTGCTCAGAGCCATTTGAACCATTTTTGAACAATCAAATATATTTCATTAAAATCAAACACAAAAATAGGAGTCATCTCACGCTGATTACTTCCTCACTTTCCAAATCCTTCTAACATTAATGTTGTTGCACTTTTCTATAAAAAAGAAATAAAATATAAGGAAATACTCCGGAAGAAAGAAAACCACGCAACATGTAGGAATTATCTGAATGGGAAGGAAATCAATAGATGCGATGTACATGTACAGACAAACAAATGAATACAACTTCAGAAAAAACTAAATGGTTTATTCAAGAAAAAGAGCTTCACAAATTGAGCAAGTCAATGACGCGTCAGCCGACCTCTGGGCCTTATGTAAACATTTATTCGGCTTGTCATTGGTTGATAGAGTTGTTGGCTGTCCTCCTCAGGGATATCGTTCCAAACTATTTCCAGTTGGCGCATTCATTCGTCAAAATCCAGAGATGGTTGGAGGGTCCTGCCCATAATGCTACAAACGTTCTCAGCTGAAAAGAGATCTGGTCAACTGGCCAACACAGGCTTTAGCAAGCACGAAGACAAGCAGCAGAAATTTTCGCCATGTGCTGGCGGGTATTACCTCCCTGAAACCTAAGTCCAAAATTGCTTTCCGTTAAGGGGGAAAGCAACGGAGCGTAGAACAATGTAGACGTCCCGCTGTGCTGTAAAGGTGCCGCGGGTGACAACCAGGGCGGACCATGCCATCACTCATGTTTGTCGGGACTGACATTGTGCAGCACTCAAGGTTGGTATTCCACCGCTGTCCAGGGCGTCTCCAAACACATCTTCGCTCGTCATTAGGGCCTAATTCGAAGCGTGACTCATCACTGAAGACAATTCTACTCTAGCTAATGACATTCCAAGGCGAAGATGTGTCTGCAGGCACCCTGGACAGCGGTGGGGTACCAACCAATCTGAATGTCGTCCGCCTTGCCGCCCGGCACCGTGGAGTGGTCGTCTGGGCTACCATTTCCTTTCATAGCAGCACCTCATTGGGTGCTATCCGCGGCATCCTAATAGCACAGCGGTACTTTGATTGTGTTGTACGCGCCGTTTTGTTGTCATTCGTGGCAAGCCATCTCGGCTTGCATTTCAGCAAGATATTGCCTACCTGCACACGGCATTTAGAACTGTGCATCAGAACACCTGGAGTCTACAAGATACCTTTGAGTGTTGCCAGACTTACGTCGGACAAACTGCACGCACTGTGGAAGAATACAGGAAGGAGCATGAGATGTTTTATCGCCTACGCTACCCCGAGAAATCCGCTTCGTTGAGCATGCTTTAGAAAACTGATACCGGATAAAACTTGGTGAAACACCCGTCGTGGCTCGCATTAAAGGCTTCTGAGATTATGTAATTAAAGAAGTCATTGAAATAAGAATCACCGATAACACCCTAAATAGGGAAGGTGGCCTGCAGCTAAGCACGGCGTGAGCGATCGCGCAGTTGAAGCGGGCGAATCGAATTCCGAGTCATCTTATGCCCTTATATGGTGACATGCTGGGCACCAGCGACGTCACAGCCGGCAGCTAGTGTACGAGGGTGAGTCAAATGAAAACCTTAAATAGTTTTTAAAATATTATTTATTGTGCAGAAGTGGTACAAAGCTGTATCACTTTTCAACATAATCTGCCCCACGCTCAATGCAAATCCTCCAGCGCTTACAAAGTGCATAAATTCCTTTGGAAAAAATTCTGTTGGTAGTCCGCGCATCCACTCATGCACCGCGTGGCGTAACTCTTCATCAGAACGGAACTTCTTTCCTCCCATTGCGTCTTTGGGTGATCCAAACATATGAAAATCACTTGGGGCGAGGTCTGGTGAGTATGGTGGATGAGGAAAACACTCAACATGCAGGTCTGTGATTGTTGCAACTGTTGTACGGGCAGTGTGGGGCCTTCCATTGTCATGTTGCAAAAGGACAACTGCTGACAGCAATCCACGTCGCTTTGATTTGATTTTATAGGAGATCTGTGTATGATGCACTGGTGACAGTGGTCCCTCTAGGCATGTAATCCCCCAAAATGACGTCCTTTTCCTCCCAAAAGAGAGTCAGCATAACCTTCCCTGCTGATGGTTCTGTTCGAAACTTCTTTGGTTTTGGTGATGAGGAATGGCGCCATTCCTTGCTCGCTCTCTTCGTTTCCGGTTGGTGGAAGTGAACCCAGGTTTCGTCCCCAGTAACGATTCTTGCAAGGAAGCCATCACCTTCTCGTTCAAAGCGCCGAAGAAGTTCTTCACAGGCATCAACACGTCGTTCTCTCATTTCAGGACTCAGCTGCTGTGGCACCCATCTTGCAGACACTTTGTGAAACTGGAGCACATCATGCACAATGTGGTGTGCTGACCCATGACTAATCTGTAAACATGCTGCAATGTCATTCAGTGTCACTCGGCGGCTTTCCTTCACTATGGTTTCAACTGCTGCAATGTTCTGTGGAGTCACAAGTCGTTGTGCCTAACCTGGACGGGGAGCATCTTCCACTGAAGTCACATCATTTGCGAACTTCCTACATTCGTAGACTTGCTGCAGTGACAAACATGCATCACCGTACTGAACCTTCATTCTTCGATGAATTTCAATAGGTTTCACACTTTCACTACGCAAAAGCCAAATAACAGAGCGCTGTGCTTCCCTGTTGCAAGTCGCAAGTGGGGCGGCCATTTTTATACTGATACTGCGACGGTATGTGTGCATCTGCACTATGCTGCCACCTACAGGCCATTCTGTACGCTGTTTGTAGCACGCTTACCAACTTACAGGATAACGGAGCGAAATTTCGATTTGTTATTACAAATTTAAGGTTTTCATTTGACTCACCCTCATATATAAGGGCGTACCAGCAGCCCACTTGCAGCCGTACCGCTTGACAATGTCCAAGGAGTCTTGGCCGAAAGCTCATGTAATTTTAATCACCTGACACTGCTGGAAATACGAGAACATTTCGTTCAATGTTACTGCCGCGAGACTCTGCATTCTTACGCATTAGTTATACTTGTGGATCCTCGGATATCAGTTGAATTTCAGATAAACGTACTTATTATATTGTACAGTATACATAAGCTTCAATTAGGAGGATAAGTGAAGTTAGTAGCTGCGTTACTCTGCCATTAGTTTAACTTAAAATATATGTTAAATCATAGCTTGTAAAAAGCTGTGTTATTCGTGATCTAGAGGTCATACAGCGAAGTGCAAAGCTGTAACAAGCTTTTAAAGTCATGATATTGATTGGATATTCTCATATACTCTGACGCTCTGTTTCATTCAAATTGTGGTATTTCTCATGTATTTAAAAGTTCTTTTCAGTGGCTGGAAATTGTCAGTCGGTTCCCATCATACGTAGGTCTCGCGGCTCCTGTGTTTTACCTGTCGTTACTAGCCGCTATTCATCCTTTGTGTCCATGCCAGTTAGCTGAACGGGGCCATCTCACTGCCGCGCTCCTCTGTCGTACCTAGCCAAGATCCAGCCAGTCCTGTAACTCACAGCCGGTGATTGACGTCAGCATCGAAAAGAGCAGTCTGGATCTGCCAAACACGTGAGTGAAGCCCATCGGATTTGACGCAACTTGTATCTCCATAGCATACTCGCGATCAGCCATCGGACGATGTGCTTAACAACCTTTCAGGTCCTTTGACCTGACTTGTGGTGAGCGCTGTGTCTTACTTCTCAAATGTTGTCAACATGAATACCTACTATCCGGGCACTAGCGAAAAGCTTTACCACAGAGGGAGCGCCACACATCAACGTATCCAACTATGGCCCAAGGTTTACATCGGCTGACTTCTATTCCTTTTGTCAAAGGAATTGCTTAACACATCTGACCATCATTCCTTTAGATCCTGCGTCAAACTCGGAAGTGCAGCAGTTAGTCAGAACGTTAAATGCCCAAATGAATAAGGTTAAGATGATGAAAACCTTTGAGGAAGCCCTGGCACGCTTTCTCGTTACATTCTGATCCACCCCCGTGCACTACCGCAGTCCAGCTCAGCATTGCACACGTGCCGGCATCACATCCTCGTCAGTGAGCCCATTTCACGCAGACACACCAGCGCTGTTGTACAGGCGCTTTAGACAGAACCTGCACGTGTGGCGTCAATGAGGAGCACTTACTCCGACGTTGTAATCAGCTCTGGTCATAACAACTGAACGGCATTATGTTCCCAACACGACCTCGTCAGAATCCAAATAACCACCCAAAACCGTCAGTGCTGCCGGCTCAAGTCTAGACTGCTGCCTCCCAAACATCCGCACATTATCCACTAATGTTTCCCACTTCCGCTCCCGGCGAAGAATCACCAACTTTGCCACTACCGTAGACCCAGCATGCCGAGACCATAACGGAAAATGAACTAAAGGGAGCCTGTTGTACCTTTACCCCCATCTGTGGAAGTCTCATCGTCATCGAAAGAATAGTCATTGAGGCTCTGCCACCTCCAGCAGATGGCAGAAATGCCCTCCTCTCCTGCCGATCTCGCTGGTCTTGTTTTCATCCTGGCCGTTACTGCCGTAAATAGTCAGTTAAATGCGGATTGGGTGATCTAATATCCCACCATTGTAGTGATATGCAGCGGTCACTTTTCCAGAGGTCGAGGTATCGGCGTGTTGCATGTTTTGCGGCAGTGACCTCTCTGGCTCCTATCAACCTACGGAACAAAAGCCAGCGAGCGATACTGAAGTCTGTTGACCCATGACATATTTCAGGCGACTCAGCAGAGCAATGCACCACACCACCGCAAATAGTATCGTGCTGTTTTTGTGAAGTGTCGGTTGAGCTGTTTAGTATATCCGCAAGACGCTGTAAGTCCGATTCCTGACGACCTACAGGGAAGAGAAGCATCATAAAAGACCATGGAAATTTAAGATAAACAATTTCATGCCAAAGAAACATGCTATTGAAGGAAAGCTATTAGGATTAGCACAGTTAAGCATGGAAGTATGGGTACCACACCATGCGTGGATATGTTAATGAAGGGACTCATTTACCTACAAAAGACACTAATGGTTACTACAAGAATTTGGTTCATTACCATAAAATATCAAACAAACAAATAACCCACTGAAACAAGTGGACGAGGACTTGTAATTATGAAATATTGGCACTGTCACTGTTGGGTGGACAGATGAAAACATTACAAGAAACTATATCACAGATACAGCCAGTGACTGCGAGAATGGTTTGTAGTTAAAGAAATAACTAGAAAAATACGTACAAACACCAGTGGAGTCACCAAGTTGCGTGACGGAAGCAACTAGCTGGCTGCGAGTGTTAAAATTGTACAATTAAACCCAGATAAAAATTAACTAGCCTCGTGTCCCCCTTATTCTTACCATTCTAATACGCTGTAACAGTTGGATATTCTTAGTACGGCTCACCCTCTCTACTCAGTGCTAATACGCCGGCATCTCTCCACGCGAAACTTCAGCAGCAAGCTCGTCTCCAGACAGGAAGTGTTCTGTCGTCAATCACCTGGCGGTAACGGTTTACCCACCGATAGTTTGGCACCAAGTGTTGTCTCACTTAACTCTATGAAATTAGGCTGTGTCTGTCAATGTAGATCTTGTGATATCCACCACATAATAATTTTGGAAATAAGTTTAATAAACACTAACTTTCATGGATTTGGTCATCGTTAGCCAATGATAGTTTGGCATAGGAGAGAAGGCAGAAAATCTGTTTCACTCCATGACAAGTTTCTGACTTTGACCAACCAAAGAGCTTGCATGTAGACGGACGCAGGAAAGCGCGCTGTTTACAGAAATACACTCCTGGAAATGGAAAAAAGAACACATTAACACCGGTGTGTCAGACCCACCATACTTGCTCCGGACACTGCGAGAGGGCTGTACAAGCAATGATCACACGCACGGCACAGCGGACACACCAGGAACCGCGGTGTTGGCCGTCGAATGGCGCTAGCTGCGCAGCATTTGTGCACCGCCGCCGTCAGTGTCAGCCAGTTTGCCGTGGCATACGGAGCTCCATCGCAGTCTTTAACACTGGTAGCATGCCGCGACAGCGTGGACGTGAACCGTATGTGCATTTGACGGACTTTGAGCGAGGGCGTATAGTGGGCATGCGGGAGGCCGGGTGGACGTACCGCCGAATTGCTCAACACGTGGGGCGTGAGGTCTCCACAGTACATCGATGTTGTCGCCAGTGGTCGGCGGAAGGTGCACGTGCCCGTCGACCTGGGACCGGACCGCAGCGACGCACGGATGCACGCCAAGACCGTAGGATCCTACGCAGTGCCGTAGGGGACCGCACCGCCACTTCCCAGCAAATTAGGGACACTGTTGCTCCTGGGGTATCGGCGAGGACCATTCGCAACCGTCTCCATGAAGCTGGGCTACGGTCCCGCACACCGTTAGGCCGTCTTCCGCTCACGCCCCAACATCGTGCAGCCCGCCTCCAGTGGTGTCACGACAGGCGTGAATGGAGGGACGAATGGAGACGTGTCGTCTTCAGCGATGAGAGTCGCTTCTGCCTTGGTGCCAATGATGGTCGTATACGTGTTTGGCGCCGTGCAGGTGAGCGCCACAATCAGGACTGCATACGACCGAGGCACACAGGGCCAACACCCGGCATCATGGTGTGGGGAGCGATCTCCTACACTGGCCGTACACCACTGGTGATCGTCGAGGGGACACTGAATAGTGCACGGTACATCCAAACCGTCATCGAACCCATCGTTCTACCATTCCTAGACCGGCAAGGGAACTTGCTGTTCCAACAGGAAAATGCACGTCCGCATGTATCCCGTGCCACCCAACGTGCTCTAGAAGGTGTAAGTCAACTACCCTGGCCAGCAAGATCTCCGGATCTGTCCCCCATTGAGCATGTTTGGGACTGGATGAAGCGTCGTCTCACGCGGTCTGCACGTCCAGCACGAACGCTGGTCCAACTGAGGCGCCAGGTGGAAATGACATGGCAAGCCGTTCCACAGGACTACATCCAGCATCTCTACGATCGTCTCCATGGGAGAATAGCAGCCTGCATTGCTGCGAAAGGTGGATATACACTGTACTAGTGCCGACATTGTGCATGCTCTGTTGCCTGTGTCTATGTGCCTGTGGTTCTGTCAGTGTGATCATGTGATGTATCTGACCCCAGGAATGTGTCAATAAAGTTTCCCCTTCCTGGGACAATGAATTCACGGTGTTCTTATTTCAATTTCCAGGAGTGTAGTTCAAAAAATGGTTCAAATGGCTCTGAGCACTATGGAACTTAACATCTGTGGTCATCAGTCCCCTAGAACTTAGAACTACTTAAACCTAACTAACGTAAGGACATCACACACATCCATGCCCGAGGCAGGATTCGAACCTGCGACCGTAGCAATCGCGCGGTTCCGGACTGAGCGCCTGAACCGCTAGACCACCGCGGCCAGCAGAAATAGTTATTGTGAGCCAATCAGAGTTCTTATTGCAACGAGTTTAAATAAACGGGCTTTCAATGCATGACCACAGAGAAACAGATGACCTCACAGTTCCCCCGTTCTCGTGGGTACACCTGGCTTCACACGTTATCTTTCGAAAAGGATCCCTTCAGGCATCTCGCAGATAGGCCACATCCCGTCACCTGTTACATTGAGATAGGACGTACACATTCTCCATCTCCTGTCTGCTCTGGAGGAACATTTTCAGCTCCAAACACGTTTATGATCACCCAGGTCCTTCTAAGTAAGCGTCTACGCTGCTCGAGGCGGCTAGAAGGCTTTCAAGACTGCAGAAAATAACAATTCCCTCATGGTAATAAAAATGAAGGAAGAGAAAAATAATTAGCTGAGCAATCATTTGCAGTATTGAATGACGTCTGCAGTTATGATGCAGAATTAAGGGTGCTCCTAGACTTACTATGGGAATGTGTGTATTACATTATAAAATATGTTGTGTGACAGTTTGTGGACAAACTGCCACGTAACAGTTTGAAGAACACTCCACTATTGTGAAGATGCTTGAATGAGCCAGAGTTCAAATGACTTCGTGCTACAGAGCACACCAGCAATTTAAACGATTTCATGCTACTGAGCTCACCTATGATGCCACCGATATGTGTTCGACCTGGACCGATGATGCTTGTGGGTGGACGTAGAACAGTCACACGTGAGGAATGTTTCCGAATGAATAAAGTCTGTGTTCCATGTGGTCCATGTATTCTCACGTCATAGCGGTTCTCAGGAACAGAGTGCTATTCGCTTACGCTGACTATCGTCAGAAACAAATATACTTATCACTTATACAAACGAAATAAAGTTCTCACAATTATTTCCCACTTTTTGTTACAAATTGTGCAAGAAAATCACTATAGTTACTCATATGTAGATAGATAGAGAGGGAGAGGGAGAGACAGAGAGGCAGAGAGAAATAGATAGAGACGTCTACATTGTAAACACGGCCAAGGATACAGATTAACGGTAATTTTGGAAGCCTTTTTCGTGATGATCATGTTTCTGAAAGTTTCGTTGTTTAATAGCTTCTATCTGACAGCAAATTAATAACATAATTAGAAGATTTCAAGGTAAATAACGATACGAGGGTGCTCTAGGTAGGTTCGATAATCAATTCTAACAACGAAATTGTAACTCAGTTTCAAAAGTATTCGTGGAACATAGCAGAATACTGACGCACGGGCCTCCTCCATTATCAGATGTTCATCTATATTGTGTTTATGTCTACGATGAGTACTTTTGTAAGTAACGTTATGTCTTTGAAGTTGAGGACGAGAAGGATACCTTAGAGAAAATATGAAGTCTATTTATCTAAGGTATTTAACAGTAGAATGCGGGAGTGGAACCATTGTCAGCGGTGTTACGTGCCCTCACTCCATGATATGTTATGAATGGACATGGGGCTTAATAAGCTGCATTACCAAACAGCCTCATTATCAGGAACTGTAAGCCACCTTTTGTTGTGTAAATGCTGGTGATAAAACTTTGTGCCATGTACACTATTCGAACCGGCCACCTGGACTAAATTGTCATCGCTTTTAGCTCAAGATTTGTAGTAGGGGCGTACAAAGATATTTGCATCAGTAAAAAGTATTGAAATCCGCCTCACTTTTCGAAGAATGAGCAATTACTAACTAGTTTTGGACCTAAGCCTATTTTTAGTCAGTCACACACATTTCTTACGAACCTGTTGGATGGTTTCACAAAAACAAAATTTAACTTATATAAAACACCGGAGAAATCAAATACCTTGCTGCCACACAGAACAAGCAATTTATACTTCATGCTATTGTCCTGTACTTCATGATTGATTAGGCCTTTTATAGTCTGCGAGGTATAATAAAATTGATACCTTGTCTCTTATTCGCCTCGCAGAATTTCTTCGTTCTTTCACTGGGGCTCTGTTTCCTTTCTTCTGTGCACCTGTTCTCGACGTTTATTTTTCATGGAATACCTTGAAGTTATCGACCTTAATTTGAAATACGCCTCGATTCCAATTTCTTAGAATCAGTCACAACTTTGTCCATATCGTTGTTATTTTTTCATCTCATTTTGTCGCTGCGTATAACTTGGGACTGAAGTTGCAAGTTTTCTTTGATAATCTACTGGAAAGTTCGCAAATAATTTCAGTCGCCTGTTGAATTAGTTCTGTTATCTTCTGCGGCTGTTTGTATTAAGTTTCCTTATTCATCCTCCTCGATGAAAATAGTCTTCTTTGTGATTATCTTCAGATTATTATTTCCTTTTGCTTTTAGTTGCTCCACTTCTCATTTCTTGTTAAAGAGTTCCATGCTTTTCAAAGTTTCTGTCTTCACTACCGTGGTGCGATACTGTCTCTTTGCTTTGTTCGAGATCATCGCGTCGTATCTATTCAGAATATATTTGTACGTCAGTTCTGCAATCTTTACTTCATTATCAACCCATTTTGCTGCAACAAATCAACAAGATATCTAAATTAACCTATTTCTGGATGTGTGGAAACAAGAATTACATTTGAGTTTATTCAATATGTTTGTATTCTCTGTACTTTGTCTTTTAGTAAGAGAACTTGAATATCGTTTTTTCTACAGTAAGTTATAATTTTAGAACCATGTCCCGAGCGACTTCTTTATTTTTGGACGGTAATACGAAAGCATTTGTGAATGTTAGGTACTCCGGCTCTAAGCTGTCACATTTTGAGCTAAGCATATACTCTACACTCATTCTTCATTTACAATAGTCCATATTGTCATTATGTTTCTGGGGCCTTGGGGAAGCAATAGTTGTTCACAGATGTATGACTCCTTACAAAATGTTGAATGGCTGCGAAATATCCCAGTAAAATTTAACTTCCAAAATAGTTTTCCTTAAAAGATTTTGTCTGCTATTTGTTCAAGACTCTTCCAAACAACTGAGTAATGCCGTTGAACCAGTCGGGTTTTCTGAGATGACGACAACAAATAAGACGCATAACAGGCAAATTTAGTGTGAGACCAGTGTTCCCAGCACCACGTAAAATTAACGATTTTCCTTATTAGAGCACCTTGTGTTTCAACGTGTCATGTTAATACAGTGAAACTCTTATGGGACAGACAATTTGAACCATATCTGAGTGCTTCACTAAGTGTAAAAATCATATAAATCCAGAAAATTAGATAAGACAGGGGTTTATGAACATCGTCTTATGAAGGAAAAAAACGTCTCTTTGGATGATAAGAACGGTCGTGTAACTGGGACTCTACAATAACAAAAGCATTAAAAATTCATCTGTGCACTAGTAAACTTAACAGACCATGACTGTAATCTTAGTGGAGCCAGGAATCTTAGTGAACTGGGAACCTCACCCTGATAACGGTGTAAAAAATTTGAATAGAAAAGTTGATTTGAATGGAAGTGGTGGTGCTGGGAGGGGTCTCCGTTCTCCTTCCGGTCCGTAATTAAGGCCCGAGGCGTAGGGGACGTGGAGGGGCTGTGTTCTCTTCACTGTTAATTTCCCACAAGTCGAGGGCGCAAATCTTCCCGCAACAGGAGACGTCATTCTACCAACCCTAACCAGAAAAACTTGGGACCCACTGATTTCAACGAGATGTGGTTGGTACACTGTTCGTAATTTATCGCGTTTTTCGTTAGCTATTTCACTTAAAATGTAACAAGTTGTCCTAACTGACATTAGGCTACAATTACATTAAATTACGTAAAATAAAGACAGATTGAAGGTCATTTGTGTACTGTAATCTACTCTCGCTGATGTTTTTCATGATGAAAAGTAAAATTCAACTAATATAACAACACTTTTCATTTTTCAGTTTCGCAAACGATGCCAGCAGGCCAAAGGAAATGGAAGCTCTACAAAGTACCGTCCTTTTATCAGGAATGAGATTTCTTTATATTTCTTGCTAATCTTTCTAATTTACATTTTTTTCTCTTTATACACACGTTGAAGTGAATTCCTATGGCACACCGAACTACGTAGCACAGAACTTGAACCACTGAAATCTAATTCGGGAGGGTTGACGGTTCAAATAACAGACTGGCCGTCCATACCGTCCATACTTCTTTTTCGTGTGTTCGAATGATTTTTCTAAGCAGATACAGCTGATATTTTTTCTCCTGTCTTTATCGGACTAGATAGCGCTGTGTCCCTAATCATCCTTACTTTCTTACGCAACATTAGTACTGAATTGGTTTCAAGTACAAATACGTTCACACAATTGATTAGTCACGATCATATGCTAAGACTATATACATGCATGTTGCAGCTTGGTTACGATGGCTAGGTAAAACCTCATTATGCTGGCGGAAGAAAGATAATGGAAATTAGTTCCGCAACAAATGCGGAATCTGGACCCGCCTCAGAGAAAATCAGGCTATAAAGTAAGAAAGAGTGCCGTCACAGATAGGAAGAGCGATTTTAATTTAAGTTGCCTATTCGTCTCCAGTGTGCGTGTAGAAAGGCAACGGCAGTCTCCATTAATTACTTTGCATTAGAGAAATTAAGAAAGTAATTTATGTGCCGATAACGGAACGAGAAACCGCCAAAGGGAGGACAGTTATACAGCTGAATTGTTTCCAACGGCATTTCTCTTGTTTTCGCATTGAATGTAACACTGAAACAGCCTTTACTTTGTTGGAAGTTCTGCCACAATTCTCGGAAGACGTTCACAGTAGCTTCGACAGACTTCATATTTCTTATGTTTCGCTCTGATATTATTTGTGTTTGTTATCGAGCAAAATACGAATTCTGGACCATAAAAAATCCCCTGCATGACAACATTTGCGATAGTTTTGGAGAGCAAATGAGTTTTTAGTCAACGGTACAGATCAAAT
Source organism: Schistocerca piceifrons (assembly GCF_021461385.2). NCBI lineage: Eukaryota > Metazoa > Arthropoda > Insecta > Orthoptera > Acrididae > Schistocerca > Schistocerca piceifrons. The sequence continues at coordinate 414,425,905 of NC_060149.1, read as the reverse complement.
AATTTGATCATGAATTCTCAATAACATATCCTCATTAAAAGAAAACCTTTCTGAGCCACTCCATACTTAGTCCTCGACGAGAATTTGTATTTCATATTCCGTATCCACTACAATCCTCTTTTCTTCCACTTCTGCCCGAGTGTCAAGTTTCAGCTTGAATACAGTGGTGGGCAGAAGATCTTTCGCTTTAAGGCCGTTATTGATCGCCAATTCTTCAGGGAGGGTTCCTCGAGTGACTAACCCGTCCACCTCAGGCACTTCGCCCTGCTGGGTCATTGTGTTCTAAGTAGAATTTTGAATAATTATTTTTGACACCTACGAAAGCCTCTCATATCTTACTATTTGGTGTCTCTCATATCCCAACCGAAAATCTGTACCTCACACTTGTCGTTAAGACAAAAGACCAATAGAGGTCCTTCAGCCTGCGGATCTTCAGTTTGCGCCTGCCTTACACTATGGAAATCTGTATGGTATCCTTTTTCGTAACGGATTTCTGGCAGCAAGCTAGTAAGTAGCTCTGTACTTAACAGCCAGATAATTTGGAAGAAAATCAAAGTTTCCATCACAGACAGTGAAGTAAATTATTATTTGTCATGAGTTCTAGAATGAAACAAGATATGAGAATTATGCTGCCTATATGAAGAAAAAGGAACTATCAGATTTGTCACTATCTTACTTAGTGTTATTTACGAATTGTAATGCAGCCCTGAACAGAAAGACGGCTGTGACTTCTAGCCACACATATCCAGATTTAAAGATATGATCGCGGCGACACTGAGATTTACATGTAGATGTTCACACCTGTAATAAATACCAGTAAAACTGTTTTGTTCGCTCTTATCTATATACCCATTTCAGTAGCAATAAGATTAACGATTTCTTCTTCCAGCAGAAGCAATTGATGCAGCAGCTACAATTAAGGATGCAAGTCAACAGAAAGATATTGTAAGACACTACTAATTATAATAACCACGTGTACAAGTTAAAAATTTACTATGTTCTACTTATGACGTTACCTATATCATAGTACAGCAGGAAATAAATTATTGATTTAAAATTTTTGATCAAAAACATGATCTTAATTTCTCCTTAAAATTAGTGAGAAATAAATGTAGGTTCCCTTGTGAGATGCTTATTAAAATAGAAAAAAAAAAATGGTTCAAATTGCTCTGAGCACTACGGGACTTAACATCTGAGGTCAGTAGTCCACTAGAACTTAGAACTACTTAAACCTAACTAACCTAAGGACATCACACACATCCATGCCCGAGTCAGGATTCGAACCTGCGACCGTAGCGATCACGCGGTTCCAGACTGAAGCGCCTATAACCGCTCGGCCACACCGACTAGCTAAAACAGAAAGCTAAGGACGTTTTTTCTTTGGATTCGGTAGATGACCAATGGGCTGCTGTCCCACTGACGATCTAGATTTCGGCTTTCACTGGGACGTGAAGGTGGTAAATAAGATTAGTGAAATAACAAAGGCCCCTCATTGCTTTAGGTGAGTCAAAACGCGTTAGAATGTGCATATAAGCACGCGTATTAATATTTGTGGCTGTAGCGGTATTAAGTTTCGTGGGTATTGTTTTTCAGGTTCGACGTAATACACGGTTCATAACAGGTTGCAGCTCTGCACTTGGTAATTACAATGGATAGTCATGTGGCCTCTCTGAACGATATACCAGCGAACACATCGGTGCACTAGACGTGGAGCTATCAGGTCACATCGTTTCTGGTACACTATTGACACAAGAGTAGCTCTTGTGGTGGGAAGATTGTTTTCATGCAGTTACTTGCTAAAGAACAGAAATGGGGGATAGAAGAAGAAAACTATCGCTTCTATCACCAGTGTTTTCAAAATTATTTGGTTGTTAAGTGAAATGAATGTAAAATTTTTTTTTCTCGAACACTGGAAAGATATAAAAATTCCAGAGTTAAACGCAGATGATGATCGTAAGATTCCAGAATGAATTTTATCGTCAAGACGATGTTTGAATAACTGTTAAAAAGCCCCACAGTAATCTATATATACGAAATATTCCTGAATCGTCTCGTTTGCTTTTCCTGAAAGGGCAAATAACACTTTTGAGCACTGAATAGTGTTTATGAAGGTGTAGGAATGGACATTGACCTTCTCTCTACCAAGTAACTGCTAAATCTAGTATTTTCTGTCTAACAGTGTTCAAAACACTGGGAATTTTAAATGCTCCGTGTGAGTACATTTACCGATCAGTTCTACACGTCAAAAATAACAGTGATGATTACTGCACCAACAGCTCTGCCCATGACTATGGAAAAAATTCTAGACTGAACGTATATTTATCAAGAAAGAATAAACATAAAACTCAAAACAGCATTTTCTGCCAAGGAATAAAACTGGACAATAAAATGTCAAAGGAAACTAAAGAAATTACTGAAAAAACCTTTTTTAAAACGGCAGTTAAAAAGTACCCGTTAAGCAATACATTCTATAAATGAAGGATTATTTAGATAACACAGAATAGGGATTTGAGAAAAAAATTAAGACAAATAAATAATAATAATAAGTAGAATAATAATAATAATTAGAATCTATCACTACATGAAACACTTTCACAGTTTATTTTTCTTTCCTTTTTCTTTTTCTGGAAAAATTGGCCCAAATGTTATGCAATGTATAATGCGATCCCTGTAACGTCTTCCTGAGCTAAGCATCTCACACGTTATAGAGAGATGTCGGTTCAGTTTTTCAGGCTAGCAAATGGGAAGCTGCGGTACACAAAACTGTAGAGTGTTCAGTGATTGGCAGTGAGAAAGGAATGAACAGTGTAGCACTAACGGTTTACATTATTAAATAACTTTTCCGTATAACAGTATTGTACACTAGGGATAAACCAAATGGCGTAGCACCGTTTTTCATAGAGCGGAATTGTATTCGGGATTATGGAGGCTTCAATCTTCATCCAGCCATCCTGACTTGTAGTGTCCGTGGTTACCCTAAATTACTTCAGTCAGAGGCCAGGATGTTTCCCACTTTAATTCGACGACCGACTACCTGTCCCACACTTGTCATGCTAGGCTTGCTGGTATCTAACTGTCTGTATATGTGAATTACTTGATTTATGTTGTTCTTAAATTGTAATACAAAGACATGTTCAATATCCTTGTAAAAGTGCTCTACGGATGAATATAACTATTACTACTATTACTACTACTACTACTACTACTTCTACTGCTGCTGCTATTACTACCACCACTAATATCTTGCAACGTTTCAAGCTATAACCAAACACAGGTTCCAAATCTGAGGTATTTTTTGAGGATATATCCACTATTACTCCATTTTATGTACCCAAAGTTGTGTTCTTTAAGTAAATCGGCATATTTATCGAGAATACCAGGCCAGATGAGACAATTTCAACAATAGCTACCCTTTTTGATTGTCACAGTGTCATTACATGACTTGTCTGATTAAATCTCGAGTCAACATGTAGAGCAGCAGTTATAATATAGTGAAATTTGAACAGAATTCCTCGTCTTACTTCAAAATTGCCAAGTTTTTCCCTCTAGAACCCTGCTGAACGGGAGCTGATTAGACACATTGTGTGGTGTATGGTGAATACATGTAACGATTTACACTACCTATGTGTTTATCCAAGATGAGAATGCTGTCCTCAGTGTCATTATCCTTCGATTTTTTGTGTTATTCAAGGTCGTAACTGTGTAGAAACTGTTGTAGTCGTTATATATTGAGAATTTACTTAGGGGAATGTACTATCCTATATTCCAGTTGTGAGCATGACGGCAAATGCATTAGTACGTTGAAAGCGTCTGACGTCTCAGACCATATCACAAAGCCCATTAGGAGAATAATGTTGGTGCTTTAATTATGTGTATTTGAAAACAGGGAAATCTCTGCTGACATACATAAGTTGGCAGACAGGAAATAATATATATTTATCTGGGCGACTTGTGAAGTTACACATAGTTAATGGTTCCATAAATAAAATTCACGATAAACTTTAAGATGTGAAACCACGTGAACAGAAGAAACATAGACGACTTAATTAAAACTAAATAAAAAATATTAACTGTACCGTTGCATGCTGTCCAGTTACGGGAGATTTTAATGGCTAATTATCTCCACTCAAGAATCCCTCAATGACATACATAGAGTTTTTAAGGCTAAAGCTCTTCAATCTAAATTTGAAAACCTTTCTGATACCTGTCACACATGTCATTAGATTGTCAAGCTGTTTTATAAAAGCATATTTTACCCCTTACTGTGCCTTAGTTAGATTCATTAAAGGATACTGTAAATCATTTTTCTTTCTAGTGTCGTACTTGTGAAACTCTCTGTTACTTCCAAACTTAGATGGATTGTTGATAACAAATTTGGTATGTGAATAACTGTACAGTGAGGCTGTCGTTAATATTCCAAGCTGCTTAAAGAAACGCCTGCAAATTGTATGTGTTTGAACTCCATTCATAATTCTTATTACCTTCTTTTGTTCTATGAATACTTTATGTATAAGCAAGGAGTTATCCCACAATATTCTCTCATAATACATAAATGAATGAAACTATGTAAAATATGTTGACTTACTGACTTCTATTTCCCAAAATCTTGCAATTATTCTTATGACAAAATTAGCAGAGACTAAACGTTTCAAGAGGTATACTACATTGTTTTTCCGGTTTAATTTTCCAGCTGTTTCCACATCTCATAACTTACAATTTTCTTGCCTGTTTATTATTTATTGTAGGTATACTAGATCAGTAGGAGATGGAATATATCTGACAATACAAAACTGAGTTAACTAAGTTTTTTCAAAGTTTATAGCTAACCCATTTTTGCAAAACCATTCAGAAACTTTCACAAAAACGTTCTTTACTTCTTTCTCTGTAGATGTTTCTTTGCATGGCTTCACAACACTGCAAGTATCATCTTAAAATGGGACTAATTCTACCTCGTGATACCAATAAAGTGGCACATCATTGACACAAAGCAACGAAAGTAGTGGGCCAATGATTAAACCCTCTGGGGCTCAAATTGCAATTTCTCTTCATGCAGATTTGTCGTATCTCTTTGTATCAGTCTAACTGCCTAGGGTAACTTCCTATTGTTGTTGTTGGTTTTGGGGTGTACCAGTGCTCAACAGCGACGTTATCAGAACGCTTTCAGATATTAAATAAACGAATATGGTTAAAAGAGCTTAAAACGTTGTCGCACTGACTCACTCACTCACGTTGATCCACACAAGCACTGGGTATCACATGCCGTAAAACAAAGGAGAAATAGTAAAGATATTACGCCTGGGAAGAAAACTGAAGGAAAACGGCAGAGGAGATAAAACAACGGCACGGGGATATTTGACCAGCTGACCACTTACAAGAAACTTGGGTGAGCCTGTCAACCTGTTAACGCATAAGAACGTTTCCATATACACTCCTGGAAATTGAAATAAGAACACCGTGAATTCATTGTCCCAGGAAGGGGAAACTTTATTGACACATTCCTGGGGTCAGATACATCACATGATCACACTGACAGAACCACAGACACGTAGACACAGGCAACAGAGCATGCACAATGTCGGCACCAGTACAGTGTATATCCACCTTTCGCAGCAATGCAGGCTGCTATTCTCCCATGGAGACGATCGTAGAGATGCTGGATGTAGTCCTGTGGAACGGCTTGCCATGCCATTTCCACCTGGCGCCTCAGTTGGACCAGCGTTCGTGCCGGACGTGCAGACCGCGTGAGACGACGCTTCATCCAGTCCCAAACATGCTCAATGGGGGACAGATCCGGAGATCTTGCTGGCCAGGGTAGTTGACTTACACCTTCTAGAGCACGTTGGGTGGCACGGGATATATGCGCACGTGCATTTTCCTGTTGGAACAGCAAGTTACCTTGCCGATCTAGGAATGGTAGAACGATGGGTTCGATGACGGTTTGGATGTACCGTGCACTATTTAGTGTCCCCTCGACGATCACCAGTGAGGTACGGCCAGTGTAGGAGATCGCTCCCCACACCATGATGCCGGGTGTTGGCCCTGTGTGCCTCGGTCGTATGCAGTCCTGATTGTGGCGCTCACCTGCACGGCGCCAAACACGCATACGACCATCATTGGCACCAAGGCAGAAGCGACTCTCATCGCTGAAGACGACACGTCTCCATTCGTCCCTCCATTCACGCCTGTCGCGACACCTCTGGAGGCGGGCTGCACGATGTTGGGGCGTGAGCGGAAGACGGCCTAACGGTGTGCGGGGCCGTAGCCCAGCTTCATGGAGACGGTTGCGAATGGTCCTCGCCGATACCCCAGGAGCAACAGTGTCCCTAATTTGCTGGGAAGTGGCGGTGCGGTCCCCTACGGCACTGCGTAGGATCCTACGGTCTTGGCGTGCATCCGTGCGTCGCTGCGGTCCGGTCCCAGGTCGACGGGCACGTGCACCTTCCGCCGACCACTGGCAACAACATCGATGTACTGTGGAGACCTCACGCCCCACGTGTTGAGCAATTCGGCGGTACGTCCACCCGGCCTCCCGCATGCCCACTATACGCCCTCGCTCAAAGTCCGTCAACTGCACATACGGTTCACGTCCACGCTGTCGCGGCATGCTACCAGTGTTAAAGACTGCGATGGAGCTCCGTATGCCACGGCAAACTGGCTGACACTGACGGCGGCGGTGCACAAATGCTTCGCAGCTAGCGCCATTCGACGGCCAACACCGCGGTTCCTGGTGTGTCCGCTGTGCCGTGCGTGTGATCATTGCTTGTACAGCCCTCTCGCAGTGTCTGGAGCAAGTATGGTGGGTCTGACACACCGGTGTCAATGTGTTCTTTTTTCCATTTCCAGGAGTGTATTTCTTAGAAACAGTTGGAACACATCTCAACATCTTAAAATTCTCACCACGTTCATTTGAACGTCACTTAGAACAAAAGGCAGATCTGGCGGCAAATCTGAGACTGTCCTCTGGTCCGAAATTACAGACTATTAGATTGCGGCGCACTGCGATGTGAACCTCACAAGCACCAACAATAGGAGGGTCGTCGTGTTGGATCAAGAAGCCAATGCGTCAGAGGACTGTGGCCCATGTGAAGACGAGTAAGGACAACCTCATCCCGTTTGCGTGGCTAATAGGACGTACGCCACTGCCGTGTAGTGGGCTTTATTAGACTTAGCTTATTATCTGTTACTTCCAGCCACTCATCCTCACATCAAAGCACGATTCTGTACTGCAACAGCTAGGCGATAGCATGCAGGAGGATGGCACACTGAAATAACTGAGAATCACGACACACCTCCTTGGATGCTACATCTGCACTTTCGTTTCCTGCAGTACCCACGGGCCCTGGTACCCAGCAGAAAGATAGCTCTAGCTGTTGTTGTTGGAGGAGGGTGTCCTGGATATTCTGGACTACTTTATCTGCTGGGTACAAGGGTTGCAGAGAGAGAATGGCACTCAGGGAATCGGAAGAGACAAGGAATTTAGCATTTGAAGCACATCTCATCTGCTCCAGTGCCCGTAAGATCGCATATAGTTTCACGTCGAAGACAGTAAAGTCGCGAGGCAGTCGGACTCTGAGGACACGATCAAGGAAAAGAATAGAGTAACCAGCAGAGTCCACCTGTTTCGACTCATACGTAAAGACAGCTGAAGAGTTCTGGTGCTCAGTTAAATGTCACAAAATAATGTATTAAAAAACATACAAAGGAGTTCAATCGCTCCTGTACTGCACCAAATCCGAAATTACTCTGGGATTCCACAGTAAACAGGGAGACAGCCGGTTAAAACTCTGGATTTGGGGTTGTAATTGCTCCACAAGAAGTGACTCCAGCACCCACCGCACGCGGATCTCAGACGGCATCGTTGTTCGTTGACAACTGGGAAAAAGGCGTTCCAGATATGGTCGAACAGCAGTATGGTATGTGGATGAAGTCGAAGCTGCGAGGAAGTTACATGCCTGACCCATCATGAAGAGTTGTCTCCGGCTGGTGAATGGTGGTTCCACAGGCTCAGCACAGAGACAGTGTAAGGGGCTGGTGCTATAAGCACCTGTGGCCAACCTGACCCCCTCGTAGTGGATAGTGTCAATTATCTGCGGGTAAAAAGGCCTCGCTGACTCATACACTGTGCATTTAGAGTCGAGCCATGAACGCACAAAAGCCCTATAAAACTGGAGTAGACGCTCAAGTCTGCTACCGAACATCTGTGCCGAAGTCACTTCACGATATTTGGTGCCTTCTGGGTTCTGCATTTCAGGTCTCTCAGGTGTGATAACAACGATAGTTTGGAGTAAAAAATGAGGCCCAGAAATCTCACAGAGTCCTTAAAATGTAGAATGCTGTCCCTCATATGCAAGCTAGATAAATTAGAAATACGACGAGAAAGAGTAAAATGAACACGAACACACACACACACACACACACAATTATCAGCAAAAAACTGAAAATCCTTTTCGCGGCCCACTCCTATAATCTCCGCACTGAAAGCTTCAGCTGACGGGTCACTGTTGCAAACACTGGAGGAGCAACAGAAACAGAAAAATCGTTCACTATCTTAGACTTTAAACTGTTTATGACTATGGTTAGGAGGTTAACAGTCAAAATACTGCTATGAAGGACACCGTTCTCCTACTCAAAACGATCAAACGATCCGACACACGTCACCAACTCGAGACCTAAGAAAGCACTTAGACAGGAAGGACCGTATGAAAATGGAGAAGTGGGTTAAAGAAGTCCTATTGACGGAGTTGCACGAGAATATTGTGTCTCCAAGTAGTGCCGGGCGCCTTACTAATATCGAAGAATATGACAAGACAGTGATGTTTGCGTACGAAAACCTGCTGAGTAGCTGCCTCTAGTAGGGTCAAGTTGTCGGGAGTGGAACGAAATCTGCGGAATCCTCACTGAGAGCGGTTAAGAAGTTGCCTGGTCTCTAACGAACAGGTGTCAGTTACCCATTCGTTCCGCGGTCTTTAGTACACAGCTCGTTAAGGCAATGCTCCGGCAACTACTGGGACTTGTGAGGTCCTTTCCAAGTTTGAGGAGAGGCATCACAACTGGGAAAGCTACCTGTCTGCCATATAAAATTACAAAATTCGAAGAAGATTTCCTTTCACACTGCTAGCAAATTCTGAAGCATGTAGTACCGGATTTGGTCGTGACTAGGTGCAGTGTCACGAGTCCCAGACAGGACCGATTCCAGCTCTCATGTGGAGAAAGGGTAGTTGTAAGACTCAAAATTGTGGGATCTGAAGTCAAAATTGCCCCTCCCTGTAGTCACACGCCGGATCCTGGGTGGCAACGGCAGTAGTTGCTGCAAAATGCTCTGCCATCGTCTGAGCGATGTCTCTGAGTGTTGTTTGGAGACACCCATGTTTCAGCACTGTTGATAGTGGTAAGCGACTGTGTTTACCGGAAATTCTCCTGGTGGCTTCCCATACTTTTGTAGAAGAAGTGGGATGGTTGATGGAGTCCAGAAAGGCTTGCAAGACGATTCCTTGCTCTGAGCTTTGGCTCTCGCGACTCGCAAATCTGTGAGGTTGTCTTCTGTTCGGTGTTACTTAAACCGTCGAAGAGCCTCGTGCCTTTCACGTACAGTACTCACCGGTTCACTAAGGAAGAGGTTGCAATCTGAAATGACCTTGTCCACCCATTCCTTGATGCTGTCACAGCTTGATGCTGGATGAATAGCGTCCAGTTAGGCCTGCTTACCATCCATCTCGGTGTCTTCTCTGCTGGGAATGCTCCATTCAAGAGATGAATGCGGAGTGGGAAGTGTCACTAGAATGAAGATCGTCAATGACTTCCCACTGAACAGAGTCTGCGAAGACGGCAGAGCAGACATATTTGTCAATGGATCAGAATCACCCAGTAGCAGCACAAAAATGAGTCGGAGTACCAGTGTTGATGATGCACAGCTCGTAAGATGTCATGAGGCTCTCCAGAATGCGACCCCGAGGGCAAGTAGAGGTCGAGCCCCACAAGATGGGCATTGAAGTTTCCCGGTAGGAGAAACGGTATGGGAGTTGTTCAGAAGACCTGTGAGAGCCTCAGGATCTATTGCACCTTTGAGAGGTAACTAAAGTGATACATCATTGACTGACAATTCATACAACAATGTTTAAATGCAGGTTTTAAAACTATTAAAATATAAAAACGAATGAAAAATCCAATAGTTTGCTTTAGCTCTATTTATTTAAATCCATCAGAAACCCATAAAGCAACCGATTTTGCAACTTTTAAGTTGCATCTTCTGCTGTATACCTATACAATTTTTTTTATAAATTAATGCTTTGATAACGGGGAAATGAAGTTGTCTGAGATATCTTTAAGAACTGAGTGAACAGGCTTAAACAAGGAATAAATTATTACGCATCTAATTAGGAAACTACGTGTGGGCCACATATGCTCCACAAAGAACAGACCTATACGTGTTTAATAAACAAGATTTGTAATTTCGTTCTAAAAGATGGTTACTTACAAATGTTGTGTGGTATCGAACAGGAGTTGCAGAATGCCGCAGAGTAACATTTGGAGTGTGTAGGCAAGTTCCCAGCCCTCCTCAACTGATAAAAGCCCTCATCAATGATGCATGTCCAGTCTAAAACATTAGAAGCGCAGCACGGTGGTCGCTGAAGCATGCCCAGAGCTTACGGTGACAGAGGGTTGTCAGCGCTTACCAATCCTCATCTCATTAACCACGGGGTCGCCAAGTTCGTACACAGTAATCGAATGCTGAACCCATGAGGGGATAACTTACTGCATTCTGTTTCTAGAACAAGAATTAAACCAGACATTTGCTGGTTTCTAGGACAAGAATTAAACCAGACATTTGCTGAACTACATATTCCATAAAAACTTAGCATCTGTAACAGAATATTGTGACTGGCACAGTCAAATGGCTTCGACTAGTCATACAACATACCAAATGGAGATGTCTCATCATCCAAAGGTTCTATTATGCGTTCAGAAAATCTCTAAATGGAATGGAAATTAAGTCCCATGCTTCTTGACAGAGCGTAGGGGAACGATGCGGGAGATCCGCACCGCCGTACTAGGCGAAGTCCTAGTGGAGGTGGTTTGCCGTTGCCTTCCTCCGAAATCTATAAACAGCTGGCTCAGTAGAATGGCCTTTCTGAAATAAAAACTGATCTGTTAAGTATCCCATTACTACACAGGTGGGTGACAACTCTGTTCAGTCCACAACCCGATAGCTCACAAGTAAGCCAGCCTCAGATACCTCCTACGCAGACTGAACAGAATTCCAACGGACGTAGACAGATACGCATAACAACTAAACGTAATCAGACAGATTGCCACAGAAAAGGCTAAAAATAAATGTTGTTGACTAATTGATCCATAAAATAAAAGCCGGCCGCGGTGGTCTAGCGGTTCTAGGCGCGCAGTCCGGAACCGCGCGACTGCTACGGTCGCAGGTTCGAATCCTGCCTCGGGCATGGATGTTTGTGATGTCCTTAGGTTAGTCAGGTTTAAGTAGTTCTAAGTTCTAGGGGACTGATAACCACAGTAGTTAAGTCCCATAGTGCTCAGAGCCATAAAATAAAAACAGAAGTAACAGCGAACACACACATCAGTATCACAGTGGAGCATAACAGTAACAACCACACAGCAGACAACACACAAAGCACACAAGATGATGAAACCACAAACAGCAGGAAACTTTGCACACACTGGCATTTTACAACTGAATAACACACAGAATAGGAAATACGAAAAAGAAAGTATACGGGTAGCGTATAAAACAAACAATACGCCGCAGAAAACATAAAAAATACCAAATACCACAACAGATAAATTTAAAAAAGATTACATTTACCGGCTAACAGGCAAAGAATGTGATTCAGTATATGTCGGAGTGACTTGTAGAAATTTCAGGATAAGAGCACTGAAAAGTAACAGCACACATTCCACGTTTGCAGACCATTCCATTAAAAACAACCACCAGGCCATTGACGAAGAAACAGACCTCAAAATCCTAAAACACTGTAATCATCTGCACCATTTTTAAGAACAGAAGAAAATTACCACATCCAAAAAGTTATCATACAGGACAAAAATATCATCAATGACTAAACAATACTCTGCAACAAAACACTATTCAACGCTCTAAACGAACTGTCAGACAAAAATATACTGTGTGATCAAAAGTATCCGAACACCTGGCTGAAAATGACTCACAAGTTCGTGGCGCCCTCCATCGGTAATGCTGGAATTCAATATGGTGTTGGTCCACCCATAGCCTTGATGACGGCTTCCACTCTTGCAGGCATACGTTCAGTCAGGTGCTGGAAGCTTTCTTGGGGAATGGCAGCCCATTCTTCACGGAGTGTTGCACTGAGGGGAGGTATCGATGTCAGTCGGTGAGGCCTGGCACGAAGTCGGCGTTCCAAAACATCCCAAAGGTGTTCTATAGGATTTAGGTCAGGACTCAGTGCAGGCCAGTCCATTACAGGGATGTTATTGTCGTGTAACCACTCCGTCACAGGCTGTGCATTATGAACAGTTATTCGATCGTGTTGAAAGAATCAATCGCCATCCCCGAGTTGCTCCTCAACATTGGAAGCAAGAAGGTACTTAAAAAATCAATGTAGGCCTGTGCTGTGATAGCGCCACTCAAAATAACAAGGGGTGCAAGTCCTATCCATGAAAAACACGACCACACGGTAACACTACCCCCATCGGAATTTTCCTTTTGGCACTACACACGCTGTCAGATGACGTTCACCAGGCATTCGCAGTATCCACACACTACCATCGGATCGACGCAGGGTGTATCGTGATTCGACACTCCACACAACCTTTTCCCACTGTTCAATCATCCGGTGTCTACGCTCCTTAGACTAAGCGAGACGTTGTTTGGCATTTACCGCCTTGATGAGGGGCTTATAAGCAGCCGCTCGGACATGAATTCCAAGTTTTCTCACCTCCCGCCTAACTGTCATAGTTCTTGCGGTGGGTCCTGATGCAGTTTGGAATTCCTGTATGATGGTCTTTATACATGTCTGCCTATTACACATTACGACCTTCTTCAACTGTCGGCTGTCTCTGTCAGACAACAGACGAGGTCGACCTGTACGCTTTTGTGCTGTACGTGTCCCTTCAAGTTTCCACTTCACTATCACTTCGGAAACAGTGGACCTAGGGATGCTTAGGAGTGTGGAAATCTCGCGTACAGACGTATGACACAAGTAACACCCAATCACCTGATCACGTTCGAAGTACGTGAGTTCCACGAAGCGTCCCATTCTACTCTCTCACGATGTCTAATAACTAACTGAGGTCGCTGATATGGAGTACCTGGCAGCAGGTGGCAGCGCAATGCACCTAATATGAAAAAAGTACATTTTTGGGGGTGTCCGGATAATTTTTATCACATAGTGTATATATACATCACACAAACATACAAACAGAATGAAAGCAAACGGAAAATTTTTAATTTCGCGGCCGAAAAACCAGCCGGACAGGGTGGCCGAGCGGTTCTAGGCGCTACAGTCTGGAACCGCGCAACCGTTACGGTCGCAGGTTCGAATCCTGCCTCGGGCATGGATGTGTGTGATGTCCTTAGGTTAGTTAGGTTTAAGTAGTTCTAAGTTCTAGGGGACTGATGACCTTAGAAGTTCAGTCCCATAGTGCTCAGAGCCATTTGAACCATTTTTTGAACCGAAAAACCAAATCAAAACAGCGAAAAAAACGGAAGTCAAAAGTGCATAAGAAACGTAAGCTGTGAAGTGGAACGTGAGACCAAGCTACAGAAACATAACATGACGCAGGCTTCACAAATGAGCGGGGGAAAAGGGTGAGTGTACTCTATTAAAATACAAAATATAATGCAATGAATAACAAACCACACCAAACAGTTCTCGATACCAAAGCTTCACAAATTTTACCGATGTACACAGATGAGTCCAGCTACACAAATACAACAAAAACATATTTGCCATACAAATACAAATCAGCCACAGTTAAAGACAAGGCAGAGACCGCACTGTAAGTTTAAAAAGGCGAATATGCAACGACTGTTTCTGGAATATATGTTTTAAAGGTTGGATTATAAACAAAAATGCCTAACATCCCTCATTTTCGCAGATGACACCGTGTGTTAGTTCAGATCTGTGGCCGATTTCGGTTGGCGCCCACAGGACACATGCAATGTAAAATAAAAGGTAAAGTACATATGTAATTTAAATGACAACAGAATCTTATATAATATGTTACAAAACCTTCATTTAATCTGTATGTATGTATTACAGACAAATAAAAGAAGAAAAGTCCACTGAGAATGCCACAACCGTGATGAAACCTGTTTGGGTATTAAAGTAAAATAATAACTGCGTACTTCCATAAAGGTGGACCCATCCTTAACTCATTATTATTTCCTGAAGGCACGGAAACTGAATTGAAAATTCCTATATAATATTTAAGAGTTTGTGTTGTCTAACAGCTGTGGTGATTTAAATACTATAGTTTCGATTGAAAACTATCACATTAGCAGTATAAAATCAGTACTCTGTACAAGCATCCAATCTGCAACAGTAGCTTTCCTCTACCGATTGATCCAATCGAAAGTTAAATTGGTTTGCGGTAGCTTAAAGAGAAAAGTTGCTTCATTTGTGTCAATATTTCATGCACCTCTCACTGTAGGACTTCTGTGCTTCGGATAGCAATCACCTTATAAATGTGGTAACTACGAATAGTTCGCTGCGGAATAAGAGAAGAGTTCTGTGGTGGAAAGAGGAAGACATTACGCTGAACATGTGGCCAGGCTTCGTCTTAGTATAAGAGACAGCAGTCTCCACAAAGACCACTATATACAGAAGTTACGCCATGTAACTGTAGTGATGGAACGTGTTCGCAAATCTTCTTGCAGACATTGAGAATGTCTAACAAATTTGTTCCACGCGATTATGACAGACTGGTGAACGTCTGTACGAAACTCTAAAACAAGTATGTGGTGGTGGATCACATGCTTAACTCTTTCTGAAGAGTAACCTCCTTTGAGTAGTTGGTGTGATTCTGTTTAACGTCGTTGTGCATTATCGATAAATAGGCTTACTGAGAACTGGGCCTAGTCTACACAACTGCCGCCATCTGGAGAAATCTTAGTCTCTAAAGCTACATCTGTACAGCTGAATATTGTCCCCAGAACTCAACACAATACATGCATTGTACACAAGTTTCAAGTACTGATTGAACGTCTGTGAACGTAGATTTTTCACTAGATTCATAGTCTGCTAGAATCTTCTATCATTTAAGATATATCGACGCCAATACGGCACATAACAAGGAACCAGAACACAATCCTTTAAATTATGTGGACAATTGCCCAAAAAAGTCGTAACAGTATATAAATATGAAAGGCTAGCACAAGCCAACGCTTTACTCCCGGTAAGGTAGTGCATAATCTCGTGGAACCCTGCAAACATTAACATACATAAATTGGTAAAATTATACATTATAAATGAGCGTACAAAATAAAAGACTTGGATGAAAAAACTGAACACAAGCACTTTATAAGAAAATATTTGCTACCATAAGATGAGCGTTGGAAACACAGAGGTACCTAAATCAGTAAAAGACTTTTTAATTAAGATATCAACTAATATAAGCAAGAAATATTTCTGGATTGCTGTTGTTTAGAGTTGCAGTCAGAAACGACTCAAACTATTTTCTCTAATTTTCACTCAATATTGCGTTCCCTACAGTGACCTCCTCGTACACGAGTTTACGTGGGCGAATTACCTAGACGAGCGAAATTTTTGACCATTGTTTCAACGATGTAGTGCTTATATAACACTATGTTCTATACAGCTACAATTTTTCCAGTTCGTCAGTCGCTACGTGTTCCGCACACAGATAATTCACATTTCCTGGGCGGTACAAAGGGTTTTATTCCGCTGTTAGCAGACTGGTCTGTCGACTATACTAGCACTCCTTTAATATCGCCGGTTGCTAGCACATGCCATCAGCTTTTACTGCCACTCTTCCTCCACATCAGGTGAGAATGAACTGTGCTCGACGGACTGACAAATACTTTTCCTACTAGACGCAGAATCAATAAAACACAAAGTGAATGAGCGAATGACGCAACGAGTGCCTTATTGATCAGCATCAGGAATACCCATACACAGGTGATTTAGAAGCCCCTACCTATGGGTTTTATGCAACCCGAACTCCTTAGAATACCACGAGCAAGATTTTCGTTTTTTTTTCCCTGTTAGTCGTACAGAACAAATGACCAGATCCTTTTTGTAGGAAATTTAATGTAGCTAAATTTTGTGCTGGCATAGGTTTTCGCTAATGGCTGCAGTTTTGGCGTTATTTAAGAAATCGTACATAAAAGACCTTCAAACGCGTGTTCCTTAAAGAACTTGAAAACTGTAGCCTTCAGAGAAAACATATCCCTTATCCCAGTAAAGAATTTAACAACATTAAATTTTTCTGTTAGTTTTTTTTTGTAGGACTAACTCTTTGCACGTAGCGAACAGGAGAATACGCAAATCTCGGGCGTGGTTTTTGAAGGCTATGTCGGTTGTGTAAAATCCATAGGTAGGGACAGATGAATCACTCTCTATAGTCATACCAACACTCATTAATTTACAGTAAAAGTGTGAAAGCCACCAAATGGCACAATACTT
Source organism: Schistocerca piceifrons (assembly GCF_021461385.2). Lineage (NCBI taxonomy): Eukaryota > Metazoa > Arthropoda > Insecta > Orthoptera > Acrididae > Schistocerca > Schistocerca piceifrons. The sequence goes on along the minus strand of NC_060149.1, from coordinate 414,409,256 downwards.
AAAAGACTAAGGAATATACGCCGTAAGTATTTTACTGCCTACGACGTAACTGAAGCAAAATTATCACCGATGTTGAGTACATTGTCATCACAGCAATGCTGCGCACCATTGTGATGTCACTGAAGATGCGTACATCTATGGCATGTCACTGAAAACACAAGGAACGAATCCAAAAAAAAAAAAAAAAAAAAGAGACCAACACTCAGACCTCTCCAAATAGTCCTCAGCCGCAACACTCTTGCACCGAGTAAACGATTCCGTGACGAAACGCACCGCCCTTTGTTCGATCTTCTGCACCTGTTCAATTAATGCTACTTGATAAGGTTTCCAAAAGAAAAACAAAAAAAATGGCTCAGAGCACTATGGGACTTAACATCTGACGTCATCAGTCCCCTAGAACTTAGAACTATTTACACCTAACTAACCTATGGACATCACACATATCCATGCCCGAGGCAGGATTCGAACCTGTGACCGTAGCAGTCCCGCGGTTCCAGACTACAGCGCCTAGAACCGCACGGCCACACCGTCCGGCTAAGGTTTCCAGAAAGATCAGCAGTACACAACAATCAATCTAACGGGTATTTCATAAGCAACTTCTTTTGCGGATGAATTAAATTTCTTTTAGATTCTCCAAATGACTTTCAATCCGGCATCAGCTTTCCTTATTATTTGCTTTATGTGATTATTCCACTACGGATGGTTGCTTCTAGATATTTTGCGACAGTTACTGTTTCTCGCAATTTGTCGCCTGTAGTGTAATGGACCAATATGGGATCTCTTCGCCTATTTATCTGTAGTACTTTACACCTACTTACGATCAGGGTCAATCACCAGTTCCTGCACCAATCTTCGATACTCTGTAGGTCTGCCTACATGTCGGTACAGTCTCCTTGCGTTGCAACGTTTTTGTAGATAATAGCATCTTCCTCGAACAACCTCATGGAGTCTCCAGCGTTATCCTGTAGATCAGTAGTTTAATCTGTAGAGAGCAGCCCTATAACACATGGTAAGTTCGTATCTTGTTCACTATACGCCAATCCGGAACTGTATAAAATGCTTTCAGGAAGTCAAGGCACCAACATGAGCTGCTCTGATTGCAGCACTCTATATCTCATGGGCGAACATAGTGATCTGATTTATGCAAGAGCTCTGATGACTGAATCAGTAATGGTTTTTATAGAGGAGATTTTCGTTGCCCAAGAACCTCATAATGCGTGAGCATAAGACATGTTGCATTATTTGCAAATTTGATCATAATATGAAAACTCGCTACTTCTGCTTGACTATGATTTTCATTTCAGTTACTTCTCACCCCGAATTGAGTATGACGCACTAGTGTCGGAACAGCCAAGTATATTAGAAATTTTAGGTTGTTCTCGATTCTGGCCCTCGTATATTTTATGTACATATACTATTCCATACATTTCCTTAAAGAACGTATTTTTTAATCTATATCGTGTCTGTGATCATAGATAACGTCGAAACCTACCTGTATATAATTATCGACTTGCTCTTTTATTTTAAGCTAAGCAAAATTATTGTGGTTATGGAACATTCCTAAGAAGTGACATGATTTATTATAGTACGAAAATCTCAAAGACTGTATTTACCTATTTCTATTCTACTATTTAATTTTACAAACCACATCTGTTATATAGATACTGACACTATCTATTAGTATAATAGTGGTTTGTGGAAAAATTCTATTCGCATGTTACAAATTAGAAACAGTTCTGTGACTTTCTGTTGAACATCCAGACCTTTTGTCATGACTTTTGACATTTGCTGAAGAGGGTTAGATTATAACATGTCGCCGGCTAAGAGGCAGTTAGTGACGGAGTATGAGCTTGGAGTTGAAAATGATCGGGAAGAAACTATCCGTGTCTTTTCATAAAAAAGTCATTCCCTTTTTGGCTTTAGTTAACGTTTTGAAACCATATAAATTCAAAATAAAGAGTGACCGATGAGATTTTTCACCCTTTTCCTCCAGAATGCGTGTCCTATTTCTTAATCGCTCTCTATCTCATTTGCTGCCTTTCACTGCATACCTTCACTGCATACCGTTAGTTTGGACATCACTCATCACTTCATTCTATGGGTGTCATATAATAGAGTGTAATCCACGAAATTTGCGCAGACGTTTCCACAGCAGTATCTACGAGGGCTATCCAGAAAGTAAGTTTCGATCGTCTGCAAAATGGGCACTACTGTAAAAATCAAAAATGTTTTATTTGCAACAGGTTGCAACAAGTCTTGGATATTATGTAAATAATCTACGCTCCGACTTAGACATTTGTCGTGGCGTTGTACCATTTGTCAACATCCTTGTCATAGAAGGCAGCCGCCAGTGCTTTCGGCTAATTCTCTACGCAGGTCTACAGCTCGTTGTCTGTGCCAAAATGTTGACTTCATAGTCAGCGGTTCGTGCGAGCAGAGATTAAACTCAGGGGGTTAATTTCGGTCTGTATTGTGGGTGATCAAACACTTCCCACTGAAAACGCTGTAGCAGGATCTTCATTGCCCCTGCAGAGTGAGAATTGTCATGAAGAAGGAACGGCGTGACAGTTACGTTACGTGGGCTGCATAGATTCAGGCGAAATGTGTCACCAGGCCCTCGTACTTGGCGGGAGTCCCTATTTTCTAGGTACGTTTACGGGCTCACTGTGCGCTCAGAACTTAAAAGAGCGATGTGACGCGATCCACGGGCGTTCTACAGACACTGCCCATCACATCTGTGCAAAGCATCACCGGATTTTTACAGTGGTATCCATTTCGCGACCGATCGGAACTTACTTTCTGGCTAGCCCTCGTATTGTAAATAAACTGCCGCTTACTAATATATCATTATGAATCGAAATATTCAGTTTTCCTAACTCAGACCGGAACTTAGGTTGTAATTGCACTTCATGCCCCTCCACATTATTACTCTCAGTGGAACTCGTTTATAGTATGCTAAGCAAAGTGAAGTGTACAGCTTTATATTGCTCTACATTTAGAGCCAGTTTACACTCAGTAATTCAGGTAGAAATCTTTTGGACTTCCTCATTTGATATTTGAGCAATTTTCTTTCGATAACACTTTTTCTGAGTCCTTTTTTTTGTAATGTGTGATGTTCGTATCATTTGTCAATCCGTTAACAGGTGGACTAAACGGTAGTAACCATACAGCACTTCCTTGACACATACCACATGTCACAGCATTTATTGTGGACTACGGTTTGCAGAAATCACTTATTAATTTATAACATTCGTTCGGTATACCGAGTCAATGAAACGTTCTTCTATTCGTCGTTACGATAACGAATAAAATATGTTTCCGAAGTTAAGATACACCGAGCACAAATAATAATGTTGGGAACTTATATAGTACAGTCAATATTGCTCTTGAAATGCTGTCGTATCCCACAACGATGGTGAGTACAGCGTGAGAAGATTTTACGTCTGAAGCAAAACGATAAACCATGATCGTAATGGTTTACGTCCAGTTTGTTAGTAAGTAGAGTGTTGCCGAAACGTACTCTGTATAATAATTATAATAAGTAAAAACAGCGCCAGACAAAGGAAGATAATTTGTTTTCTACAAGTAAAGGTCAGAAGGTCAGTAATATTGATTAGCGATAACCAGGTCGATGTAGCATGAAAGATTGAAGCCATGTCTGCGGGGCAAATCCTCGGCAATTGGGCATGGACCTCTCGACCTGCTTCCGAGTGAATGACGACGCCACCGTGCCTGCGGAGGCCCAGGGCTGCACACCCGCATCCTAATGCCTGCGCCCTCCATCCATTCCGCAACCTGTCCACACACAGCGCCGCTGTCGGCTTTTGTTGCTCCCACCCCGAGAGATGTGTGTCTGAGGCAAATATCACCTATTTGTAAATTTTAGAGTGAGACTCGTACTTACACAGAAGCAGCACCTATATATGAACTTTCAGATGTACTGCACCCAATAGTTTGATTTTGAAAGAATTATAAACAGTCATACGAAGAAATGCAAGATTTAGTTTTAGGAATGTTCATTGACACATTTCTGTTATGAAAATGATAATCATGATGTTAATTAACATGTAGAAGATGATAAGCGAGGAATAGTGGCTAAGCTGTAGAAGGAAAAGGAAGATGTTACAATGAAATGAACACCCTTAGCTGCTTACAGGCGTTGACATACGTCAACGGGGACAGATGAAAATGTGTGCTCCGACCGGGACTCGAACCCGGGATCTCCTGCTTACATGGCAGACGTTCTATCCATCTTTTTTCTTTTTTTTATGTTTGGTCCATAGGAGATAGTTGACCGACGAAGTAAATGTATACAAGTAAACAAAATCCCTTCTTTTGGGGTTGTGGAAAGAAAATAGGTCCGCTACATTCTTCCATCATTGTGCGGGAGCGATTTTTATAGGAGAGCCAGGCGTACTTCAGCCTGCTGGCGTCTCATGTTTGCGTCAGCAACCTATTAGTGCTGCTACACAAGGGCAAAGGGTAAAATGAATGAGAAACTTAATAGATAATTTCATAAAGAAAAAAAAAAAGAAAAGGAATCCTGAGATTGAACAAAATGTCGTTTGATCGTTCTTCAGCTCTGTCGGTAAGACAATGTTCGGTTCAAGAAATTTGCGTAATTTTCTTTGTATTTCTTTTGTCGTTCGAGCGTTTGATGTTCTGTCATCAGGTACATCCAATAATCTGCTTCACTCTTCGTCATAGCCGTTGAGATGTAATGGACTGTCAGTCCTTTGAGCCAGTAGGCTGACCTTCTTTTAGTGTTAGGATATGGCACGCCATCAGGCAGAAGGACGTGTGTCGGTGTAATCGTGTTAGGTGACGTGCGGAGCACATGTGCTAGGTTTTGCCTGAAGAGATTCCACACGTCTTTCACATCGTCACAGACGAAACGATGTTCTTCAGTGTCGACGACATTGCAGCTGGAACAGTTTGGTGTGTGTGCCAGACGTACCGCGTGCAATTTGGAGTTGGTGGGAATTTTTCTATTGACTGCGAGGTACCACGTCGATCGCACATTGGATGGTAGATGGGGGTCAGATATGTTGTCCCATATGTTGTTCCAGTTATAATGTCGAAACTTGTTTTCTATTCGATTGCGCAGTTTTCCTTCCAGCAAGGTGTTGTAAACCTCCTTAACCCGATATATGTCCTTCTCCGGTATTCTGTGGCGTACATAGCTGTATTCCACAAGAAAATGTTTATAGTGGTACAGCTCGTGGGAGATGTGATGCACATCGATTGGTGGATCTCTGCTGACTGGGGTGATTTCACGTAAGAGATGATCCACTAAGGTCCGCAGTGATCGTTGCCACTGTTTATAAGTTTTGCTAACGTATAGCGATTGCGCTTTAAGGTAGATTTCTGTCGGATGTAGCCCTCCATTGCGTGTCGGCAGCGTCGAGGTATCATATGAAACCTTAAATATCTGACCTCTGCTGACAAAATAACCAATCGCTGCTTGCATTTGGTGTGCTATGGTTCGTGGCAGAGGCAGCACTTGAGCAACATAGTTGACTTTGGAAGTGATATATGTATCGGCCAGTTGCACTTTTTGTATTACGTTTAAATTACGCAAGCTGTGTTGTTTTATGTTTGCCCTTGGCAAGTAATTTTCTATAATTGAAAGCGGCCGTGCGGCGGATATTACTCGTATATTTTATTCCAAGGCATTTTATTTTTTCCACAGTGTTGATGCATCCAGCGGCTCTGATCTCTATACCCCGACCAAGATTCATAATGCCAGATTTATTGCGGTTGAGTTTAGCTCCCGACGCCAGTTCGTAGGTCGCCTCAACTTCAAGTACTGTTTCCACCTCGCTTTCGTCAGTCACAAGTACCCCTACATCGTCCGCGTAGGCTTGACATACGATCTTCTGTCCGTGTATGTGTAGTCCACGGAGTTGCCGAGTCAGGGATACTAAGAGAGGTTCAAGCGCAAACGCGAAAAGCGTCATGGACATGGGGCAACCTTGTGTTACCGAACTCTGAATATTGATCGGGTGACTGAGTTGTCCATTGACACTGATCATTGACGTGCTATTCGTCAGTATGTTTTTCACGGAGGCTATAATTTTCCGGGGAAAGTGCATGGATGTCATACACCGGAACAGGAACGAATGATTAACTTTATCAAAAGCTTTTTCAAAGTCAAGCGACATCAGAGCACAGCGAATGTTGCAGGCTTCCGATATCGCTCTAATGTCTCTGTAGTCGCATAAGGTCTGAAATATCGTTCTATCCTTTCCCACACTTGTCTGGTAAGCTCCTGTCACTGTACGAATGACTGAATTGAACCTTTGCATCATGATACGGGCGAAGATTTTATAATCACTATTGAGAAGTGTTATGGGTCGAAGATTCTCCACGATTTTGCCTCCTGGTGTTTTGGGGACTAAGACCACGGTACCTACACAGAATTCCTTCGGAAGGTCAGTGTCGGCATTTAGTATTTCATTGCAGACGAGTGTCAATTTAGCAATTATCTGTTCTCGAAAAGTTTGATAAAATTCAGCGGGTAGCCCATCTGGTCCAGGTGACTTATTCTTTGCGCTCCTCGAGATGGCATCTTCGACTTCTTCGTCCGTTATTCTTGCTGCGAGCACATCAGCTTCTTCTGGAGTGAGCCGCTCTGTCGTCCTAGCAGTGAGAGCTTGCTGCGCTGTTTCATCTGTCTGTGTATTGGCCAGAAATTCACTAAAGTGTCGATGGATCTCGTCTCGTATTGCAGCTTGATCTGTCAAGAGTCTCCCGTCTGAAGTTTTAAGTTCTGTCAGAATTTTCAGTTTTTGTCTTTTGTTCTCTTGGAGGATGTGGTACATCGATGTTGTTTCTTCTCGTGTACCGTTCTGCAAACGCGTTCGTATTTTACAGCCTTCGAGATGGTGTCTCTGCAGGGTGAGCAATTTTGCTTTTATTCTGTTGATTTGCCCATAATTAGTTATGACTGCAGCATCCCGAAAGCACAAGTCTCTCAGACAGCTGAAGTAAAAGTCTAATGTCCGCTTCCGCCAGGCGACTTTTTCACGGGAGTAGGTTTTCATCGTCTTTATTATTGCGGGCTTCGCGCAGTTTAGCCAACAGTTCAGCACCGTACCGTACAAGTGGAACTTCCTTTCACATTCTGCCCAAGTGGTGTGGAAGGCGGCGTGACATCCAGGATCCGAAATACGAGCAACGTTTAGCTTCCACTGGCCTCTCGCCCTGTAAGTTCCTTGTTTCTCTAAATTTACCGTACATATGTACGCGACATGATCAGAGAAAATAGAAATGATCAGAGAAAATAGAAAATAAAACGTGTCTCCTTAAATTGGATGTTGCGTAAATCCTGTCGATACGACTGGCAGAATGGCTGGTGATATAGGTGAAACCTAGCCTATCACCGTGTTTTAGTTCCCAAGTATCAAACAGATGGAAGTCTCTGACGATGTTCTCCAGCTCCAGAGATTTGTTAAACTTAGGCATCTGATCTTTGGGACTCAGCACGCAATTAAAGTCACCCGCAAATATTATTTATTCAAATCGCACCGCGAAAACGGGGGCGATGTCCTCCTTGAAAAATTCGGCCCTGCGGCGCTTATTTCCGGTTCCTGACGGGGCGTATATGTTGATAAACCTGATGTTGTTTATCGTGACAGCGAGACCTCCACTGTTCGGCAGTTTCACCACGTCTGTAAGTAGGATCCTCTCTTTAGTCTTAATCGCTGTGCCGAGGCTATTGTTATTGCCAGGATTGATGACGGCGTTGTAGCCAGTGATGTCGTCCAAACGGATAGCCGTTACTTCTTGCAGCATTAAGATGTCAACATCAGCGGCGTACAGAAAATCTTGGAGATTGCTCAGATTGAGGGTGCTGCTAATTTTATTTATATTCAAGGTCGCAATTCTGTACGCCTGCAAGGACGTCATGTCGACTATACCGTGTCAGGTGGGATACTGTTTGCCAGGTGAAGTAGATGTTTGCTCCACTTAGAAGAAGTCGGCATCATCATCTGCTGCACGAGCGTCTTTGATGGTGGTTTGTTGCCGGGTGGACACATCTTGTCGACGGTCGGGTGCCGTCCGTCCTGAATGTTGTGGTATGTCAGCCATCTCTGCATCATGGCTTTGCTCCTCCATGTCATCCGCCAGTCTCGCGTGCACGTAACTCCCCGCGTGTCCGTGTTTGGTACAGGTGGAGGGTCCTTCGGACTAGTTGTACCGTCGGGAATGGGGATTCGACGGTCGGGTTCAGTGTCCTCATTTCGGGTCTTCTTTTTTGTTGTTCGATCTTCCAGAGGAGTTGCCTGTGTCGTCTCCGCCAGTTCTTGGCCTATCTGTTTCGCCTTTTCACGCGGGATTGGCGCCATTTCTGCTGCTCCCTGACGGGCTATTCGACGTTTCTTCCGTTTCTTTGATGAAACAGTTGTAGGCTGCTGGTCATTATCCTCCGACGTGGCAACCGTGTCCTCTTTGTGTTGCCCGACTTCTTCGAGTGGTTTGCACATACCTTCTTCTGCCGTCTCAGCCTGGTCTTGTTCTGCACGCCTGTCAGTTTCCTCGTCTTGTGAGTGTGCTGGACCTGTAGCTTCTGTGCTGCTAGTATCCATGGCTACGCTACCATCGGGAACATCGGCATAAGCAACTACCGCCCCGTCGAAACACATGTCTGGGGCGACACCATTGCGAATTGCGGCGGCGAACGTCACGGATAGCGTGGCCATCCGACTAGGCGGGTCTCGCTCCCCAGTCGGCAGTTGTGTCACACGCCGTTGAACACACTGCGCGCGGACGTGTTGGGTCGAACCACAACCCGAACAGGTTCTCGGCTGGCCATCGTAAATGATGATCGCTCGATACCCACCAATCCAGAGATACGATGGGATATGTTTCAGCATGTCAATCTTAACTTGCCTGACTCCATTTAATACTGGATACTTGTGCAAGCTAGACTATTTTTCGGCGACATCGCTGATAATGGCGCCATAGTCTCTCAGTTTGTTGTTAATCTCCTCGGGCGTTATTTCAAAGGGGAGCTCAAATATTTGAACCGTTCTTATTCCCATTCCGGCACGCGAAACTGTGACCTGCCCTATGTGTCCGTCTGAATGTTTGAATTTTGCCACCCCACCACATGCTCCTACAATTTGGTCGCACTTATCAGAACTGTATAACTTAAGGAAAACACAGTCGGACTGAAAATCGACAGGTGAATTCCAATCAATTCATCCACTTTGATCTGAAAAGTTTCTTCGATAAATGCCTCAACTTCGTAAGATTTCGGTCGGGTGTAGTTCGGATCGAAAATCAACTTCAAATTATCGCGTCGCGTTGTCTGTTCCATTATGTCATTCTAGAAATGTGCTCGTCGACTATGACTAACGCAGAAAGCGCGCACTCACCACACAGCGCCGGCCGCTCGCAGCGACGATGTAAACACCGCAACAGCCGCTCCTCACGTCCGCACAGCACGGCCGCCAGCGGCGGAATCGTCCATCTGAGCCATCGAGGACACAGAGGATAGAGCGACTGCAGGGATTTATCTCTGGCAAACCTCCCGCGATGGATAGAGCGTCTGCCATGTAAGCAGGAGATCCCGGGTTCGAGTCCCGGTCGGGGCACCCATTTTCATCTGTCCCCCGTTGACGTATGTGAACGCCTGTAAGCAGCTAAGGGTGTTCATTTCATTGTAATTTCATTCTAATGAGCTGCATGGTCACCGATGGTATCTGTTCTTTCAGACATGTCCGAATGAACAGATACCATCTTAGTATATATATATAGTTAAGGCTCACCGGCCACTTGACCATCTTCTTCTTCTGTGCGAATGCAGAACAGCTGGGCTGGCTGTAAGCACTATGGGACTTAACATCTGAGGTCATCAGTCCACTAGACTTAGAACTACTTAAACCTAACTAACCTAAGGACATCACACACATCCATGCCCGAGGCAGGATTCGAACCTGCGACCGCAGCGGCATCGCGGTTCCAGACTGAAGCGCCTAGAACCGCTCGGCCACAGCGGCCGGCCCACGAACAGTTCCCGAACTCTTACGGCAATCGGCAACGCGCTGCGAGTAATGAGTATAATGGGCGAGGGCGCTACGAATGTAGTGCGGAACAATACGTTGAGAATGTGGGTTTCGCGGGAGGCGTGCCAGAGATAAATCCCTGCAGTCGCCTTATCCTCTGTGTCCTCGGTGGCTCAGATGGGTAGAGTGTTTGCCATGTAACCAGGAGATCCCGCGTTCGAGTCCCGGTCGGGGCACACATTTTCATCTGTCCCCGTTGACGTATGTCAACGCCTGTAAGCAGCTAATGGTGTTCATTTCATTGTAATTTCATTCTAATGAGCTGCATACCATCTTAGTATATAAAAGGAAGATAACAGGCAGCTGAGAAAGTAGTTCTGACTTAATCTCAGTCTGATAACTTTGGAAAACATACACTGTTGGACATTAAAACTGAAACGCCAGGAGGGATAGCAATTAACGAAATTTTACTTACTGTTCGTATACAGTACATAGAATGAAATAGTGTTTAAATCTGTAGGTGATCTGAGCTCATAAAGATGCGAAATTTAGTTCACAAAGGTGGCGCTAACCCGTCAGGGCATCAATCAAACTGAGCTTCGATGATAGATATGGGTGCGTCATTATATGCTGTATCAACGGCAGAATTTTCATCAATCACAGCGCTCACCCTGTGGTGACGTGCTAGTCTCTTGCTAACCAACTATCGGAGTTTTTATTGAATGAGAGAACTGGAGAACTGGCAATAGTCGAACACCCACCGAGATAGGTCAGGAGGGTACTGACAACATATGACGTAGCATTATCTTCTTGAAAGATAACGTCACTGAGGCCTAGAAGATATATCGCATACGCCGGACTTAACACTTCAGAAATGTAACAGCTGCTGTCCAAATTATCGCCTGTGAATACAAGATGTGACCGTGTTATGTACGATTGGCACTACATACCGTCACCCTATGTGCTGGACTCGTATGTCAATGACGAGTACTAAAGTAGTGTTTTATTTTTGTTTTCATCTACTAGACATTGCCAGAGGTTATCAGAAAGCCGTGCACACAACACATACAGATAATATTACTGAATAAAAATGAACCTGATGATAGAGGTTTAAACCTCTGAAACAGATGGAAAGCCGCGCGGGGCAGCCGCGGGGTCAAAGGCACCTCGTCATGATCCATGCAGCTCCCCACATCTGAGGTTCGAGTCCTCCCTCGGGCATGGGCGTGTGTGTTGTCCATAGCGTAAGTTATTTTAGGTTAGGTTAAGTAGTGTGTAGGCTTAGGGACCTATGACCTCAGCAGTTTGGTCCGATAAGACCCTACCACAAAAGAAAAACAGATGGAAATAAATAAATTGTCAGTGGCAACAATGAACATTTTGCTTCAATCAATATAAGAAATATGGCAACTAAATCTGTAGTAACTGGAGAAGTAACAGCAGGTGTCTGTTAGTTACATACTACTGATAGATACACTTGCAGCATATTGAGGATATTGCACAGGTGCCACTCGTAGGTAAATACAATGGCGCAACCTGCGGCAATTTGCATTTACGTTCAAGGAAGCATTTCTCACGTTGTTATTTTTGTCGATCCCTGTACTATTTATATGTACTCCCAATTCTTAGTTATGGCATTTCCTTTTGGAGAACAAATGCACAAAATATGAACACAATTTCCAAACTACAGAATACGGCTATAAGTATAATAAGCAAAATCAGTAAATTATAAAGATCTTCTTAAAACACTGGTGATTTTAAGTGCACCATGTGAGTACATCTGTCGATCAGTTGCCCACACCAATAACATTAATAATCAAGTCAAAAATCCACTTATGACGAACTGCAGCTTTCTGTACACTGGAACAGATTGTGTAAATAACTCCATCATCGCTTCAAATGTATAATCTTAGTTTCATAAGACGATAACAAGTGCCTGTTATAATTTCGTACCAAAATGAAACCAAAACAAACACCTAACTGCATCCAGAGGCTACACAGGTAAGAAGATAGCCCTTTTTTCCACCTCAAGACGATGGTACACACTCTCAAAACGTGTCATGGGATAAAATAAAAAGTGAGTGACACGGATAAATTGCTTTATTTGAACTTTTATTGTCAAAGCAGTCGTAGTTTCCTTAAAAAATAGCCCAACATGGACGACATAAGTTTAAAGACATTGCCGGCCGCGGTGGTCTCGCGGTTCTAGGCGCGCAGTCCGGAACCGTGCGACTGCTACGGTCGCAGGTTCGAATCCTGCCTCGGGCATGGATGTGAGTGATGTCCTTAGGTTAGTTAGGTTTAAGTAGTTCTAAGGTCTAGGGGACTGATGACCACAGCTGTTAAGTCCCATAGTGCTCAGAGCCATTTGAACCATTTTTAAAGACATTGATAATTACTGTAAAAATAGCTCTGTCCATGACCATGGAACAAGATTAGGCAGAACATAACATATACAACGAAACAGTAAACATAAAATTCAAAGCAGCATTCTTTATCAAGGAATAAAACCGTCCAATAAATCTCCAGTGGAGGTTATAAAAGTTACGGAAACGATATTATCTAAACAGGCAGTATTAAGCAATACGTTCTAGGCATTGAAGGATTACGTAGATAACACGGAACATGGGTTTTATAAAACCTATGACACAAATAAATAATAATAATGATAATAAAACATATATAATTACACATAGCACTTTCACACCATATTTTTCCTTCTTTTGTTCTTTTCTGGAAAAACTTTCTCCTAGAGCTGTCCAATGTATATTACTGATACCTTATAGTCTTCCTGAGCTAAACCTCTCACTACTTATAGACGGATGCTACCTCAGTTTTTCAGGCTAGCAAATCAGACGTATACAAACTAGCCCTGACATCAGCTAGTAGTGTCTGTAGTGTTCCGAAAGAATGTGTATATAATGTGCGCAGTGACTGTGAGTGAGAAATGAATGAACAGTGTAGCATTAGATGTTTTTATTTTTAAATAACTTCTTTGTAAAACCGTATTGTACACTAGGGACAAATAGTATGAGGCAGCACAGTTTTTAACAGTGTGGCTTTGTATTCGGAAATGTAGAGGCTTTAATAATCATACAGCCATCCTGATTTAGTTTTTCCGCTGTTTCCCCAAATTACTTCAGTCAAATACCGGGATGGTTCCTACTATAAGGCGACGGACTACTACCTGTCACATCCTTGCCATATTAGGCCTGTAAGTCTGCAAATGTTTTTACAGGTAAATTACTTTATTTTTATGGACCTTCAATTTTAATATCGAGACATTTCTAATATTCTTGTAGAAGAGATCTACGGATGAATAAAACTACTACCACCGCTGCTGTCACTACTAGTAGAAAAGTAAACTGTATACACTCTTCCTTTTATCTGTTAATGCTTTAACCTGTATTACGTAGTAATAAAGTGAAATTCAATGTTTCCTCGCAAGACTGACTGCTATATGTGTGGATTAGTTAGAGGTCTTGATCAGTTACTCACCCACATCATGTTGCAAAGTGGGTTTAGTAAAACGCTTGATGTCACGGAACGTTGTCATAGATGTTCTGTCACGCTGTTCCTTCTATGTTACAGCTAATGACTACCTTCTTTCTTAGAGAATTTTGATTTCTCACAACCCGTGATTAATCATATCTGATGATGATCATTAGATGTCATCAAAACTAGTTATCAAGTGTGACTATTTGCAACTGAAACTATTTTAATAAATACACTCTAAGAAGAAGAAGGAAAACACAACGACGCATTCTCCACGTAGGAATTATCCGATTGGGACTGAAATCGGAACGTAGTTGTATATGTATGGACAATCATAGGATTAAAATAAGGTTCGTATCCCATCATTGTGGGGGGCGTCTCCAGGTACATTTTCCCTGGTCATCGGGGCTCAGTTGGAAGCGGGACTCATTACTGAAGACAATTATACACCAGTCAATAAGATTCCAGGCGTAAGATGTGTCACGAGATGCCCTAGTTAGCAGTATGATACCAACCTGACGTGTCAGTTACCGTGCGACCCGATAACCAAGAGTAATGCTCTGGGGTGCTATTTCGTTTCGTAGCGGGACCCCTTGGTTGTCACCCGCGACACCCTGACAGCACAGCGCCACGTCGAGGATATTCTACACCTCGTTTTGTCGTCCTTCGTAACTAGCCTCCTGGGCTTACATTTCAACAAGACAATGCCCGCCTACACACGTCAGTGTTTCTATTGCTTGTCGTGGTGCTTACCAAACCCTATTTTTACCAGCAACGTCGCCGGATCTCTCACCAACTGAGAACGTTTGGAACGATATGGTCAGGGCCCTCCATCCAGGTCGGGATTTTGACGATCCAGCCTGTCAATTCGACAGAATTAGGCACGATATCCCTCATTAGGAACCTGACAACACCGTCAACCAATGCCAAACCGAATAACTGCTTGTATAAGGGCCAGAGGAGGACCAAAGCATTATTGACTTACTCAATTTGTGAAGCTCTTTCTGTTGAATGAATCATCCGAATTCACTGAAACTTGTTCGTTTGTAAATGTACATCACATCCACCGATATCCGTCTTATTTGGATAACTCCTATGTGGTGCGTCCTTTTTCTTGTCTTTGGGCGTATTTAAAAAGAAAAAAAAACATATAAATGTTTATTGAACTTACTTAGTCTTAGCTAATACATGTTCGTGGCATGATTAACGGTATGATTACCTAGGTCAAATCTCATCGGGATTCCTTTAGTGCGTACAAAATGTAATGAACTTTATAGATTATATGAAGAGATGCTACTTTTGATTAGAACAGTTCAAAACTATCATCAACAAGAACTACCCGGTGATCAAAAAGTCAGTATCAATTTGAAAACTTAAGAAACCACGGAATAATGTAGATAGAGAGGTAAAAATTGACACACATGCTTGGAATGACATTGGGTTTTATAAGAACCAAAAAAAAAAAAGCACGCCATATTGCTAGACGCTTGAAAGATCTCTTGCGCGCGTCGTTTGGTGATGATCGTGTGCTCAGCCGCCACTTTCGTCATGCTTGACCTCCCAGGTCCCCAGACCTCAGTCCGTGCGATTATTGGCTTTGGGGTTACCTGAAGTCGCAAGTGTATCGTGATCGACCAACATCTCTAGGGATGCTCAAAGACAAAATCCGACGCCAATGCCTCACCATAACTCCGGACATGCTTTACAGTGCTGTTCACAACATTATTCCTCGACTACAGCTATTGTTGAGGAGGGATGGTGGACATATTGAGCATTTCCTCTGAAGAACATCATCTTTGCTTTATCTTACTTTGTTATGCTAATTATTGCTATTCTGATCAGATGAAGCGCCATCTGTCGGACATTTTTTGGACGTTTGTATTTTTTTTTGTTCTAATAAAACCACATGTCATTACAAGCATGTGTATCAATTTGTACCTCTCTATCTACATTATTCCGTGGTTTATTCGGTTTTCAAATTTATACTGACTTTTTGATCACCCGGTATATTGATAAGATCGGTATTACAGACAGTACAACTATTCGTACCAATCAGTCTATTGCATTTACAATACAACATACACTTAAGACTGTTATTAAAATGTAATATGTGGAGCGGTAGATGCTGAGGGAAGATATACAATACACATTGTAGCTACGTAATGACATTCACCGTGGAGAGAGAAGAATACTGGATCGGCAGAAGCGAGGAACGAAAATAAGAAAAAAGTTACAATGGATGAAAATCATGAGTCGTGGAAATGTAAGTGAGAAACAAAGAAACTGGTAGGATAAATAGTAGAAAGAACGAAAGGATTGAATTGTTTCAGTGTAAAGGAAACACATGACCCTTTATATCATCATCAAGAAAAAATTCAATATTACATAAACAGAAGAAACTAAATACTTTTTTCTTAAATCAGACGTGCTGCAAAATAGTGAAAACTTCATTCAAGAAGTAGATTACTGCTTGAGAGAAACTGATCGACAAGAATAAACTATTTTACAATGGCGTATTGATAATAACATGTATTACGGAGTGATTATAAATACGTATTGTATGTCTGAAAACAAGACAAGGATAACGTTGCTTATCACTATGCATACGATTTATCAGAGCACATAAAACACTGGTAAGGTGTCAGTTATATGTTACAGACATATTTGGTAATGAATAACTCGACTCACTGAAAATTTTCGATACTCTTATTGTGCTGAAATACAACATAGAAGTAAATATACAGGGTGTTACAAAAAGGTACGGCCATACTTTCAGGAAACATTCCTCACACACAAAGAAAGAAAATATGTGATGTGGACATGTGTCCGGAAACGCTTACTTTCCATGTTAGAGCTCATTTTATTACTTCTCTTCAAATAACATTAATCATGGAATGGAAACACACAGCAACAGAACGTACCAGCGTGACTTCAAACACTTTGTTACAGGAAATGTTCAAAATGTCCTCCGTTAGCGAGGATACATGCATCCACCCTCCGTCGCATGGAATCCCTGATGCGCTGATGCAGCCCTGGAGAATGGCGTATTGTATCACAGCCGTCCACAATATGAGCACGGAGAGTCTCTACATTTGGTACCGGGGTTCCGTAGACAAGAGCTTTAAAATGCCCCCATAAGTGAAAGTCAAGAGGGTTGAGGTCAGGAGAGCGTGGAGGCTAAGGAATTGGTCCGCCTCTACCAATATATCGGTCACGGAATCTGTTGTTGAGAAGCGTACGAACACTTCGACTGAAATGCGCAGGAGCTCCATCGTGCATGAACCACGTGTTGTGTCGTACTTGTAAAGGCACATGTTCTAGCAGCACAGGTAGAGTATTCCGTAAGAAATCATGATAACGTGCTCCATTGAGCGTATGTGGAAGAACATGGGGCCCAATCAAGACATCACCAACAATGCCTGCCCAAACGTTCAAAAAAATGGTTCAAATGGCTCTGAGCACTATGGGACTTAACATCAGTGGTCATCAGTCCCCTAGAACTTAGAACTACTTAAACCTAACTAACCTAAGGACATCACACACATCCATGCCCGAGGCAGGATTCGAACCTGCGACCGTAGCAGTCGCGCAGCTCCGGACTGAGCGCCTAGAACCGCGAGACCACCGCGGGCGGCTCCCAAACGTTCACAGAAAATCTGTGCCGATGACGTGATTGCACAATTGCGTGCGGATTCTCGTCAGCCAACACATGTTGATTGTGAAAATTTATAATTTGATCACGTTGGAATGAAGCCTCATCCGTAAAGAGAACATTTGCACTGAAATGAGGATTGACACATTGTTGGATGAACCATTCGCAGAAGTGTACCCGTGGAGACCAATCAGCTGCTGATAGTGCCTGCACACGCTTTACATGGTACTGAAAGAACTGGTTCTCCCGTAGCACTCTCCATACAGTGACGTGGTCAACGTTACCTTGTACAGCAGCAACTTCTCTGACGCTGTCATTAGGGTTATCGTCAACTGCACGAAGAATTGCCTCGTCCACTGCAGGTTTCCTCGTCGTTCTAGGTCTTCCCCAGTCGCGAGTCATAGGCTGGAATGTTTCGTGCTCCCTAAGACGCCGATAAATTGCTTCGGACGTCTTCCTGTCGGGACACCTTCGTTCTGGAAATCTGTCTCGATACAAACGTACCGCGCCACGGCTATTGCCCCGTGCTAATCCATACATCAAATGGGCATCTGCCAACTCCGCATTTGTAACCATTGCACTGACTGCAAAACCACGTTCGTAATGAACAGTAACCTGTTGATGCTACGTACTGATGTGCTTGATGCTAGTACTGTAGAGCAATGAGTCGCATGTCAACACAAGCACCGAAGTCAACATTACCTTCCTTCAACTGGGCCAACTGGCGGTGGATCGAGGAAGTACAGTACATACTGACGAAACTAAAATGAGCTCTAACATGGAAATTAAACGTTTCCTGACACATGTCCACATAACATCTTTTCTTTATTTGTGTGTGAGGAATGTTTCCTGAAAGTTTGGCAATACCTTTTTCTAACACCCTGTATAAAGGAAATGGTAGTTAAACCGTTCTTGATTGTTTATTGAGAGAAAATAAAGACCAAAGAATCACATATTTTGTGCTGAGGCAGTGTTCTGTTGTCTTTTTATATATCTTTAGAGATGATACCTAGATATTACTTTAGTAATTGATGCAGCGGAGCGTTATCAGTTCACCAAAGTTAACGTGCTTTCTATGGCGCAGAGAACATAGTAACAACCATTTCACTCTGACAACTCCATTCCCGTACAGAGCAAAAGAAGAATGGCATTTAGTACTATTCCGAGAAAGCACGAAGCTATTTAAGTTTACTGGAATCGTCATTAAATTGGATGTACAGAGGTTGAATTAAAATATGGGTACACAGCAAGAAATACATTCTTGAACATAGATGCAGATTCTAGCCAAGCCTGCAGATTATGCTGCTTTATTTCACCACAAACGGCATCTCTGTAATGTCCTCAATACATTGCAAGTATCAGACAAGATCAGAGAAGAGTTTTGTGTAGTTGTGAATGCATAATATCGGAGCTAAGTGAATCTGAACGTTGGAAACTTATTGGTGTTCGTATGGTGGGCGCTTCCGTAACCAAAGTAGTGGTCGAAGAGGCACAGTATCGAAGATTTATATCGCATACAGGGAAAGCGGAAAAACATTATAAAAATTTAAATGTTTCAAATGGCTCTAAGCACTATGGGACTTAACATCTGAGGTCATCACTCCCCTAGACTTAAACCTAAGTAACGTAAAGACATCACAGACGTCCATGCCCGAGGCAGGATTCGAACCTGCGAGCGCAGCAGCAGCTCGATTCCTGACTGAAGCACCTAGAACCACTCGACCACAGTGGTCGGCTGGAAAAAACATCATCCGCTACGTTGTTCAAATGGTTCAAATGGCTCTGAGCACTATGGGACTTAACAGCTATGGTCATCAGTCCCCTAGAACTTAGAACTACTTAAACCTAACTAACCTAAAGACATCACACAACACCTAGTCCACACGAGGCAGAGAAAATCCCTGACCCCGCCGGGAATCGAACCCGGGAACCCGGGCGCGGGAAGCGAGAACTCTACCGCACCCGCTACGTTGTAACTCGGACGAAATTGTGTCTTGGGTGATCATAGCGGACATTCATTGAAGAGAGTTGAGATGAAGAATAAGAGGACGAGAACTGTGAAAGTCACTGCGGGATGAACTTCGCACTCGCGAACCCTCTCAAGATCAAACCAATACGTAGGGAATCCTAGCAGCTGGGAATTGTAGGGCCAGCTGGAATTCCTAAACCATTCATCAGTGGTGCAAATCCCGTAATAGGAAAACGCGGTACCGAATCCAAACGACCTGTACTATGGATCAATGAAAGAACGTCGTTTGATCGGTTGAGTGTTGTACACTGTTTGCAACTTCTGACCGTGGTTACGTTCCCGGGGTGAAACATTGCTGAGATTCGGCGATGATTTGGGCAGCTACATCGTGGTATTCGATGGGCCTCATGTTTACTCTGAAATGTCGCCTTACAGCCAACGATTATCTGATCATTTTGGCTAACCGGAACCATCTCATGGTACAATCTTTGCCCCTCATGGGTGATGCTGTGTTCCAAGACGACAAGGCCTTTCTGTTCACAGAGCTCGCATCGTCCTAGACTGGTTTTTTGAACACGAGGACGACGTCTCCATTAGCCACGACGGTTACCAGGTCTCATTATTAGTGAGCCTTTGTGGTCTCTTTGGAGGGAAGGGTGTGTGACCGCTGTTCACCTCCATCATTATTACCTGTTCCACCCCTGGTAGCTGAGTGGTCAGCACGACAGAATGCCATACCTAACAGCCCGGGTTCGTTTGCGCGCTGGGTCGGAGATTTTCTCCGCTCAGGGTCTGGTAGTTGTGTTGTCCTTATCATCGTCGTCATTTCATCCCCATCGACACGCAAGTCGCCGGAGTGGCGTCACCTCGAAAGACTTGCACCAGGCGAACGGTCTACCCGACGGGAGGCCCTAGCCACACGCTATTTCCATTATCATTACCTGAACTTGCCACTAGCCTCCAGGAAAAATGGTATATGATTCCCTTGAAAACCATACAGGACTTGTATTTATCCATTATGGCACGAGTGGTAGCTGTTATGAAAGCTAATGGTTTTCCTACACCGTATTTGGCATGATAATGTATTGCGTTTTTGGTGTTTCCGTATATTTGTCCGACTTCTGCATGTAGGAGAAATTAATACCTTTTTTACTGTCTTGGATCTAATACGAGCGTCTTCACTGTTGAAAAATGTATAAACCACTACACGTTACGAGACAGTGGCTAACACACAAGGACTCAGAACACTTTTAGCTGAGAAACTAAAGTAATGGACAAGCTATGATTTTGATTAGTGAGGCAAAACGATGTCACCTTACTGATAAATTTATATATTGGTGCTGAATACATCACTTTCTCAGCATACTTCAGTCTGTATAATTATACATTCTGCTAAACTCTCTTAAATAATTGTACATTGAAATTTTTAACGAGTTCTTTAGTGTAAAGTAATTATTCAAATGAAGGCGATTATTATGGCACAATATTGAGTTGGGAATGTTGAAGGATTTGCAATAATGATGCCTCAACACCTTTAGACCAAGTTGGCTATGCCAACTGTCTTCTCACAGCCTCAAATGAACCTCCTACACTCAAATGTACGTGGTACTTTTATGCCATGAAAACATGGTAATAACACATTCATCTTTTATGTTAATCGTCTTACACTTTCTCTTTTCCCTGGTGTTTATCCAGTTTAGTACGTAATCCACTATTCAGGATATGGCAAACTTTTGTTTTATTATTTAATTATGTGGTCGGATGGTCTTCATGACGCCACAGTTGTAAAGGCAACCTAAAGGAGTGAAGCAATGCGTATTATCCGTCTGTGAAGTGTGATATCTTTTTTATACTGTTTCAGTATCGTTGAGGCAAAAAACGAGGGTGGGAAACAGCCTAAAAACCTCTCCCGGGCTGGCCACTGTATCAGCCCACGACCTTTAGTCAGCCAAGCGAATTCGAGACTGGTGTGGCTCAGCGCCATGAGTCGCGAGTTACCGCTCTCAGCGTTGCTCTATACGTGCAGATCAATAGGTTTACAGTTTATAATTTATGGAAATCAATCTACATTTCTCACAAAATAACCGAAATATGTCATTTTAAAACTCAGCAATATACACTGAAGCGCAAAAGAATCTGGTATAGGCATGCGTATTCAAATGCAGAGATATGTGAACAGGCAGAATACGGTGCTGCGGTCTGCAACGCCTATATAAGAGAACAAGTGTTTGGCGCACTTATTAGATCGGTTACTGCTGCCAAAATGGCAGGTTATCAAGATATAAGTGAGTTTCAACGTGGTGTTACAGCGATGGGACACAGCATCTCCGTGGTAGCGATGAAGTGGAGATTTTCCCGTACAACCATTTCACAAGTGTACCGTGACTATCAGGAATCTGGTAAAACATCAAATCTCCGGCATCACTGCGACCGGAAAAAGACCCTGCAAGAACTAGACCAATAACGACTAAAGAGAATCGTTCAACGTGACAGAAGTACAACCCTTCCGCAAACTGCTGCGGATTTCAGTGCTGGGCCGTCAACAAGTGTCAGAGTGAGAATCATTCAACGAAACATAATCGAGATGGGCTTTCGGAGCCGAAGGTCCACTCGTGTACCCTTGATGACTGCACGACAAAATGATTTACGCATCGCTTGGTCCCGTCAACACCTACACTGGACCTTTGATGACTGGAAAACATGTTGCCTGGTTAGACGAGTCTCGTTTCAAATTGTATCGAGTGGATGGACGTGTACGGGTATGGAGCGCATTCCATTAATCCATGGACCCTGCATTTCAGCAGAGGACTATTCATGCTGGTGGGGCTCTGTAATGGTGTGGGGCGTATGCAGTTGGAGTGATATGGGACCCCTGATACGTCTAGTTACGACTCTGACAGGCGAGACGTACGTAAGCATCCTGTCTCATCACCTACATCCATTCATGTCTTTTGTGCATTCCGACGGACTTGGGCAATTCCAGCGGGACAATGCGTCACCCGACATGTCCAGAAATGTTAGACAGTGGCGTCAGGGACACTCTTCTGAGCTTAAACACTTCCACTGGCCACCAAACTCACCAGACATGAACATTATTGAGCACATCTGGGATGCCTTGCAACGTGCTGTGCGAAAGAGATCTCCACACCCCCGCACTCTTAAGGATTTATGGATAGCCCTGCAGGATTCATGGTGTCTGTCCCTCCAGCACTACTTCAGACATTAGTCGAGTCCATGCAACGTCGTGTTGCGGCACTTCTGCGTGCTCGCGGGAGCCCTGCACGGTATTAGGCGGATGTACAAGTTTCTTTGGCTCTTCAGCGTAGAAATGCGGTCGTTGTTGGGTTGCTCGGTCGGTGGAGCAGTTGTCCCCGAATGGCAAAGGTTGCTATTTCGAGTCGCAGTGCGGCATACAATTTTGGTCTGCAAGTAACTTTCTAAACTCATACTGTTAATTGTGCTATACTTTATTGATTGTACTGAATGAACGAAAAAAGGGACGGTGATTGTGATAACACGAGAGAGTTTGTCAACGGCTATTTAAACTTTAGACCTTCCTTACTGAGCACATGTTGTGTAATAAAGATTTGCAACGTGCTTAGTAACAGTGTACTGAGTGGCGGTACTGCATCTTTGCCTTCATTGATCTGTTGAGTGAATCTTGCCCGCTCTTACGTGGTAAAGGGGCGTATCAGTCTAAATAACTTCCTGGCTTTCACGTGGATAATAGTGATGGACTTGGCTGGCTAATTGCATTATTATTGTTTTATAGGTGTTGAACCAGCCTATAAATGATAGGAGAACTACGACATTGTATCGTCTTCAGAATCTACAAAGCCCTCAGACTACAATGTACTCATGGGTACTAGTGTCTCAGAGTTAAATACTTCGTTGGATATCACGTACTCTATAGGCTTTTACGTATTGAGAGAAATCTGATTAACCAATGCTTCGAAAATATTTGAGAGACACATGTCTGCCTTTGTGCAAGTAATTACATATGCCCTGTTAGATAAGGACAAAGCATGGGCACATGTATGAAGCAGTACTTTAGCTTTACACGAATAGTATCAACATTTGACTGTACGAATTCGGGGCTTCGAAAAGTACTGGCTCGAACTTCGAAGTCAAAGATTAACAATCGTGTCATCATAATCGCTGATATACGAAGTCATGCTGAAAAGTAATATCTCCGAGTTTTTCATGTGAAAACTCTTAAAGATTTTTATATAAAACAAAATGTTATTCACATACTACATCTTTATTCTTCACGTCTACGTGTTCAGTTTTCACCCTGTCGACGATTACCTTTCTCGCAAAGAGAGAGCAGTTTGTTGATACCATCACCGTAGAGTGTTTGACATTGTCGACGGAGGCACAACCTCATCTTAGCTGGCACCGCTTGATCACTATCAAAGTGAAGTCCTCGAAGGTGTTCTTTAAGTTTTCGAAACACATGAAAATCGGATGGGGCCAAGTTGAAACTGTTTGGAGAATGATCGATGCTGCGAACCAAAGACGTCGGATTGTTGTATGCGTGGTCTGACACTATCATGCTGAAGGAGAGGGTGCTCCATATCTGGATGAACTCTGCCAATTCGAAACTCGATTACAGAAAGCTCTTTCCCACGCACCGACGTATTGCGTTACGCACCGCCACGTTACAGACTACAATTCAAGGCCCTCTAGCGGTAGAGGCCTGCAAATATGTAGACATGAGGAATAAAGATGTAGAATGTTAATAACGTATTTTTTATTGTAAAAGCTGTAAGAGTTTTCTCATATCAAGTTCGGAGGCATCACCTTTCAGCACTCCCTTTTAGTTCTAAGCTCACCAGACAAAATTTTAGACATCCTCTCAACGGATTAGACTTATCGTTTTGAAGCAGGAGATCATGTGATCCTATACTACTAAGTCGTGGCAGTGCAGTGGTGTGTATAGGTCAGTCGGTTATATGGAATCAGCACGTAACAGAGTGACAGAATTGAGCTGCCGTGTTTGGATATCCCCATGGTTAGCCCGTGAACAAATTTGTCCTATTTTTTGATATGTCAAAGGGGGTTATACAACCTGTCCATACGGGACGTAACACGGTGTAAGGAAAGGAGTCGTAAACAGACCGTAACCGACATCGGTCGGAGACGAGTGTCACGGCTTGACATTCAAATCTGTTTCAAAGCCGACAGAAATTGCTACTGTCAGCGAACGCAGAATCATATCAACTTTTTTCCAAGCAAACAACGTGAAGGGAAATGCATGCAGTGGACATTTGGACTATAGTACTTCACCAAAGTCCATTGCTCACAGCCGTACATAAGTCTTCACCACTTCAAAGAGCCAAGCAACATAGTAACTGAGTTGAGATGTATAGTGTAGTCCGAAGATTAGAAATTTCACATCTTTTCCAAAGAAGCAAGGAGACTCGTGCACCAATGGATTAAAGATGTGTTTAACCTGTAGTGTGAGAAAGTTGCGATTGGGGCTGGGCGTGATTATATGCTGTTTTGGGGATGTTTTCCATATCATAAACTGGTCCCAGTCATTCACGTTACTGTGAACATGAACTGGAATGTTTGTCTCAACATTACCCGTGATCAAGTGTTGCCGTATATTCGTTATTTTCATTATGTGTGTATATGTTGTGGACTCCCCAGTACTCCAGAAGGATAACAACGATGTTCAGAGGGGCTGTACGGATACGTTCCTGGTTTGATGGACACGCAGGTATGCTATCGCTCCTACACTGGCTCTCTAAATTACCCGAACTATATTCTATAGAAAATTTCTGTGACTGTTGGAAACGTAACTGTCAACACTCCCGCAATTTTGTTGCTCTTTGAGATAAAAAGTCAGTGATGGCATTAGCTATATGTGGCAAAACTGAACAAACTTGTGGTCTCTCTACCTTGCCGAGTACAAGCCAGTATTAGGTCCATTGGGGGCCTTCTACGGTGATAGTTGTGCCTCCTACGGGTGACTATTTTTTTGCCGTTGTGCTTAGTTTCACTGTAGTTCGGATTCCACACTGAAGTCCCGTGAAACGGTTGGACCGAACCGGTTCTCAGTAAGGTGGAAGGCACTATACGATGTCCCAATAGAGCACTCTTATCTTGAGAACAGTTTCCAATTTGATAATTACAGATTTTAAATTTGATTTATTCTAAGCTTTGTATTTGTACACTGTTCTTGACATATGTCCTGAAGTGAATATGTGGGATCTGGCGTGTCATAATCTGCCCTGAGATTCTCCAGCATCTCGGTCCAACGTCTTAAAATGGCGCAGTATGCAAAGTAATGCTCCTGCATTTTCTCGGGCACTATTATCACACAGAGGCGCATCACAATTATTACACAAATTACATTTTTCTGAACATCCTCATTGCAGTGTAAATATGATGTCTTTTTCTCTCCCCAGCTTTTAAGAGAGTAGCTGCTATATTTTCATCCCCTGCCACACATGGTGCACCATCTCCTTCAACATAACCATGGCCGACCACACCCGAGCGCTGTGACGTATGCAGCAATTCGACGTCTTAGGTTCACTGTTGTCGATCATTCTCCATACAGTCCCGACTTGGCTCCATCCGATTATCATCTGTTTACAGAAGTTACAGAACACCTTCGAGGACTTCACTTTGATAGTGATGAAGCGGTCCAAGCACAATGACGGTATCAACAACCTGTCTCGTTGGGAGAAATGTGCCCGTTGTCAGGCTGACTATGTCGAGAAACAAATATGTAGACGTTTAGAATAAAACTATAGAATCTTAATAAAGTTTGTTTTATTTAAAAAGGTTTGAGAGTTCTCATATAAAACATTTGAAGGCATTCCTTTTCAACACGTCCTCATAACAACTTTCCACACCCAATCTTTTAAATTTAGTTGGTCCAGTCAAATTTGTACTGCTTCAGAAATAGTTTACTTTAATGTTGCTAATTTTCCTTTCCCTCTCTCTTCTGTTTATTGCTTTTTCTGTTATTGATTTATTTAAGTTGAACAGTTTTTGTGACATTTAGTTTCCTAGGTTTCTGTATGTATTTTATACGAAAAATTTATTGAATCAGGATCCATGCTGCCTTCAACTTGCATGACATTAATGATATATCTCTTTTCTGACAATACAAGGACTATTTCAGTACTATCATTCCGTTCTCATAGGTATGAAGTTTCTTTGTTAATTTACGTTTAATCTCTTGGTCTTTCTACTGAGAGTGCATCTTCTTTAACGATGGTTGCATCATTTCCTTTCCCTTTCTGAAGTAGTTCTTTCGTGCATTCTTACTATCCTGTTGTTCTAAAACCAACTCTGAGGCTATTTCCGCAGATATAATGCATTTCTTCTCATTAATTAGCACTAATATCAACATGCAGCCTTAGTATCAGATAATACAGCTTCTCCACTTCACAAAAGGCGTGGTATTTGGTAAAAATATTTCATTTCCCTCGTTTCCATCACGTCTAAATGGAAGTAGCACGTTTCAAACTCCCGTCCTACCATCCAGATTTACTTTTCCTTGAGTCATACCAGGTTAATATCTCATAAAATCCGCCTTTTTGCAACAAATCTCTATTCGTTTCGCCTTCTCAGATGTATCTTCGCCACTTGTTATTGTCTCAATTTCAACGGTTTCTTTAGGTACCCCCCACACTGCAACTGCACTTTCAACTGTTTTATATTGTCATTCATTATAACGGAGATGATTAAATGGGTGATTACAAATCCCACGTGCTTTGGTCATGTAACTTAAACATATTTTATTTTGAGGTATCTGGAATTAATGACAAAACGATACTTTTTGTGATAATTACGAACTTTCTGCATTCTTTTTTAGAATGACACTACGTCTTCCTTTTATTTAGGGTACCACTATTACTAACTAATTGTAAAATTCAGTTTAATGACGAGGTAGTGTGAAACTCAGTGACATTCCTAGATGTGAAATGGTTTGTGCTCTACAGTCTTATAACTCATACGTGTCTCGTACATTTATAAACACAAGAAGTCTGCGAAGCAAACTTCTGATAAAATTTTAAGCAAGTAAAGTTCAACATTAAACAGTATTTTAACTGTAACGGCTTTCAGAGTCGGCGCAGGGAGACTGGAAAGGCTCGTCGTCGGAAGAACTTGCTCTAAGTACTGCTGCGCTGAACTAAATACTTCGTTAAGAATTTAAAAATAGTCGTTAACGCACTCATAAGAGTGGTATATTGTCTAAAAGTTATATTATTCTACCTCCGGGACTTTTTCTTAGAGTTATCCACTTTGGATCTGGAAGTCCTAACATTTATTACTTTTTTAAATCTAAAACGCTCGAAATTACTTTTTATTTCCTTTTTAAGGTACGTAGATCTTTCACAACCACTACATGTTTAATTAATAAGAACTTTTGCTTCTGGAAACAGGGGCAGGTGACTGCTGCACTTAAAGAATTTTATACAGTTAAGGCCATCAAACACAGGCAGACTCCTTTGATCAACGAATTTCTCCTCAAAAGCTTTGGGCAGTCTCTTAAGCGAATATTTTCCCTTTCAGTCACCGACACTGCAGTACGTACAAAGCCAGTGAGTTCTACGGATAGCAACATTTCTCAATTAACGGCTGCTTTGATAGTCGCACTTGAAATAAGTACACAGGGTTTGGTACGGCAACTAGAGGCTGTACCTGACGGCACTGCTGTCCTTTTATAAAGGAAATCGTGTCGACATCATTATCACTACAGACGGTTTCATTTGAGTAACATCAAACGTGTCTCGTCTACTCCCAATAAATATCCAATGAAACATTTGTTAACGAAAAATGTAGAACTGGCAGCTATACAACTGTCAGTCACAAAGATGAAACGACGGTTTCGAAACAATCACAGTCCATTACTTCTTCTCGTCCTCTTCGGGCTCGTTAATCAACAAGAGTGTTGGATTCTCTGATAGTTTTCGATCCGTCATTTTATGTTTCGGTTCACTCACCTGAATTATTTTAGCGACCATTATGGTGGTGATTAATGTTTGCCTCTGATTGAAGACGGCGTATTTGACGATAGGTGTCTTAACCAGCGAAACGAAGAATGTGATGAATGTGGGGGATAACACTGATTTATGTAATTCCATCACCCCAGTGTAACGCACTCACTTGGTATCTTTATTCTCCTGCACCTTCTTAACCTCAACAAAAACTTTGCAGCCTCATGCTGCAATATCACTAAAGCATTCGACTCAAAATTCGGGAAATAAGAATCTTACTCCAGCATCTTAAGTAGCCTTGCTGCATCTGCCACACATTGCCTGACAATTAGATGGAAATATTTTGCGCCTCGGACAATGCCACTGCCACGATAGAATCATTCAAATACAGATGACGTATGTGTGCTGAATAGTTTGTTTGGCAATAGATGCTTGCACAGTCTCCTATAATTTTATTATGTAATATAACTTAGGCTCCTGGTCATTAAAACTTGAGCACTTTTGGAAGAGATAGAAGGTAATGTGGTCAGTAGCCACAGACTTTCTAACGTCTTCAGGCCTGCGGATGTCCCCTATCTCCGAGGCGTACGTAGCATTATTTTTTAACCAGGTAACGCAAGATGTTGCCGGTGATGTCCTGATCTGCCGCGATACGGAGGGTGTTGAACTCTTGACATGGCCAACTTATTTACTATTTCTCTCACCCACTGAAAACATCTGGTCATGGGTTGTGTGAGACTGGCACGCCAACAGGTTGCAAGCAATTCAGTTGATGAATTCCAGTACAGAGTTGAAGCAGTGTGGAACAACGTACTCGTATCTGTTACTCAAGCTCAGTTGCACTCGATGCTCAGCCACGTAGAACGATTGTTGTCGCCGAAGATGGAGCTATGAGTACTTAAGTTTAGACTTTGTACACTGTTACCGAGTCGTTTCAAAATTTCATGATAATTGCTTTGCCTTCAAACATCTGTTAATATCTCACTAGCCCCCTTTCCAATCATAGTCTGATTCTATTTTCATGCTTATATTTGTATCAACGACAAAAGTAATAAAATTTACGTCCTTAGTACTGAGACAATTTCTCAGACGGTTTTCCCAATTTTTTTTCGAAATACTAAGAGTAATGGTATAGGTTATCAGCGCTCTGCTACTACAGTTCTTTGAACTGCCACGTTTCACTCTGTATGATAAAATACCAGTCCTTCTGGTCTGCGTGTGTGGCAGCCGTGAGGAGGATTAGTGTTCAGTTTCTGTCGCCGCCAAACATTTTTTCTTGCTGGGAGGACGGGAACTGATTATAGGTCACTAATAGTGAAGAAATTACTTTATTACGCGTAATTACATTCAGTAATGTGTTAGTGAATCATCCTGGGGAATATCGACTTGTGGAGGTACGATCAGAAGTTTGCCCTATACATTTGGCGCTCTGCAGCTTGTAAAATTTGTAATTAAGTCGTGTTAATAATTAATTATTTGACAGAAGCTGGTTGTTGGTAGCAGTTTATTTTACCGGAATAATTTCAAGTGTTACCCATCATCAATGGTACCTTATGCGTAATGTTATCTAACGCATACCAATGACAACATTTCGTAAAATTTTTCTAAGAGTACAATTTCTTATAAGAAATACGTTTGGTGTTATTTCCTAAAACATCCTTTGGAGTCCTCTTCAGAAAGCTAGGTATTCTGAGAACTGTTTGGTAATCACTGTCCTTTGTGGTTATGAGCAACTCTGTTTCAAAGAAAAATATTGTGCATGCAGTAGTACAGGGTGGGGCAAACAAAAGTTGCCCGGAGAACAGGGTTCGAGGGTGCAGAGAAACACAGCAGAGGCGTAGATTTGGTAGGATTGTGAAGCATTTTCTGGTGAACTGCAGCATCATTTTCTGATGTGCAGACACGTTTATGGATGTTATTTGACTTGATCAAAACAGATCATGTCTGATGCCATTTTCGAACTATGCGTTGCATGGCAATCCTTGACGGCACATTTTACACCATTAAACTTCTCAGCACACAACTGACCACACCATTTCCACCACTTTGTTGTCACAACGAACATCCGTTGCACCACTGTGAGTACCATCGTTCCCATTGCACTGCTCCACTTATACTGATACAGACCGCACTACGATCTGAACCGGTGTGGATCACTTGTCGCGCATACACGTGATACGAGATATGCGTGTCAAGAGGTGTGCTTATATGCGCACATTCGCGTCCAACCGTATCCACTCATCCAGGCCACTTTTATTTGTCCCACATTTTATAATACTTTGACCAAATGCAAATACATAAGTAATTTAAGTGATTTCAAGTGTCAGCTAACGAAATTTCTTTGGCAATTCTTTCTACTCCACTGAAGATTAACAACAAATTAATGCTGTGGGCTATAATACAGTTCATATCAGTACTATGATCTACATACTTGACTTCTTTCCATCCTTGTCCGTGGTATTCGTAGTATACGATCCATCTGCAGTAAAAATTAAAAGCCAGATGCTACAATTTATTCATACCATGAAAATTCTCAGCTATCAGCCTTGCTGCATCAATTGATTCAGCCATGCCGAAGTTTTACACAACAAACGCAGAATGTTTCGATTTAAGTATGGAAATTTAGGATTCCTTACTGCCGAGGACGCTCTCAAATCTAGCCATCACGTGGCTTGGCAAACGCTTCACTAAATATAAGTAGCTGGTTTGTTCACGCACCTTACTATCGAGCGGAGTAAATTGATGACTCACATCCAGATCTTTCAGCGACAACTATCTGGAATCACTAGTGGCGACAGTCTTTTTCCCCCTCAGACCTCACAAGAAATGTTCATTAATTCCAACGTTGTAAACAGGCACTGCCTCAAATATTACGTGTGAATTGCGTCAACGTTGCATAAATACGAAGAAATGGAGAATGGGAATGAATGCTTTTCGAGCCATAGATTAATTACTTATCTTTTCGGTATGCGGTTATGGGAGCATCTGATCGCTAATATGATAAAAGCAGCTCTGATTTGAGGAGCTACTGTGAAAGTTTAGACAAAATGAGGAGGGCGAATGATATCCTCGTAATCACAAAAAAGAATCTTGTTTACATAATATATAATCCATTTATGGAACTTGCATAAGTGTGTAAAGTCCTCAGTCTGCCAATTCCTCTGAAAAAGAGTCCACCGAGGCCTTCATTCATCTGATGTCCATGAAGGCAAGGCTGCAAGGAAATGAGTTACTACATCTCGTCATCGAGAAGCATGCACAGCGTTCTGTCTGCAGTACTAAAACGGTACAGTCAGTCCGGTTTCATAACGTATGGAGGAAGGATGGGCGGGAAAATAAGATTATTCACTATGCAATTGTACCTATTTGACTCACATTCCTATCTGTGTACCGATGTGAGTGATTAGATGGATTAATTAATTTTTTTGAAAGTTCTGGGGGTACCAGCGAGTTAACCACTATATGCCTGAGCTTTACAAACCTAACAGTATTCAGGTAGTTGGACATAGCAGTGAATATAGAGCAAGTTAGATATACACTGATGAGCCAGAACATTGTGACCACCGACCTGTTATCGACATAAACCCGTCCAGGTGCTAGAATCGTCACCTGGAGAGGAATAACTGCACGGTTCGTGTAGTGTTGTGAGCGTGGAGACCGTGTGTGGAATAGGGGAGGCGCAAGAGCTGTCTAAGGTTGACCGAGAGCAGACTGTGATGGCCGGGAGGTTCTGCAAGAGCATTTCGGAAACTGCAGGACTTATCGGGTGTGCCAAGCGTGCAGCGGTGAGTGTCTTCAACACGTGGTGGAACCAACGTGACGCGACGTCCAGACGTCGGGGGTTTGGACGGCCACCCCTCATTACATACGTTGGACGCCGTAGGCTGGGCAGACTGTAAAACAGGACAGGCGGAGAATTGTGGCGGTATAAACGCCATCCTTTAATGATGGGCAGAGTACAAGTGTGTCTGGACACACAGCGCACCGAACACTCCAAAAGATGGGCCCCTGAAGCCGACGACCCATGCACTTGCCAATGTTAACACTATGACTTTGGTAATTACGACTCAAAGGGGCACGTGACCATCGGAACTGGACGTTGGCGCAGTGGGAGAGCGTTGCATAGTCTGATTAATAATAGTACCTTCTTTATCCTGCCGATGGGAGGACGCGAATCCGTGGTCTGCCAGGGGAACAGCTCCTTGACACTTGTACTGCGGGGTGAAGACAAGATGGCTGCGGCTCCATTATGCATTGGGCAACATTCACGTAGGCATCCATGGGTCCAGAGGAGCTCGTGCAAGGCATCATGACGGCCAAGGAGCATCGTACAGTGGTTGCAGTTCTCGTACACTCCTTCATAACGGTCGTGTTTCCCGACAGCAGCGGCGTTTTTCAGTAAGATACTGCGTCGCGTCACAAGGCCAATAGAATGACGGAGTGGTTCGAGAAATACAGTGGCGAGATCCAATTGATGTGCTGGGCCCCCAACTCGCCAGGTCTGAATCTGATCGAATACATATGGGACGTCATTGAACGTGCTATCAGAACTCATCGACCCCCTCGCCGGAATTTACGGGACTTAGGTGACCTGTGTGTAGATGTGGTGCCAACTCCTTCCAACGACCTACCAAGGCCTCATTGCGCCCATGGCACGACGCGTCGCCGCTGTTATCCGTCCCAAAGGTGGCATTCCAGCTGTTAGGAGGGTGCTCATAATGTTCTGTTAGATCAGTGTATAAGGTTTCCCTTTAGGCACCTATTAGCGGTGGTTTATTCTGGATAACGGTTCTGTACGCCCCTCTACGTTTCGTGACGACGTGAAGGATTGAAATTTGCGAACGGTAATATACTTGGCTTCTGGAACGCATCATTATAAGACAGTGACCCTTCCGAGCTTACTGGTGTAGTTTGGAGTTAGATATCGGTTTGATTCGTTTCGGCGTGTAGGGGGCTTTGGTCAGAAGGGTAAATCAATAGATTGCCTTGCGATTGTATTTCTTGGTGGCTTTTATTCAAATCTTGCGTGTAGTGCTGTTTAGCGTGGAAGCTTTTGTCCGTTATGAGGTGTAACCATACGCGCATAGACATCAGCGAATTTAGTTCCTCCTTATTTGCTTCAGCCTATTGTGATCACAATGGCATCTGACTCTTTCCTGTTGTGCTTCTCCCACACAATGCTTCACGTCTGCCACGTTCGTGAGGTTGACTATATATGAAAAACTACCACCATGTCTATAATCTTATTTTAATTGCGTTAAGCAACAATCTAATTAAGATTGTACCATTACCCTTGGTAACAGTGTGTTCATATATTGAAGCTGTTTCGGTATGTCCTTCGTGAATATTCATTGGAACCTCTACTTTTAAGAGAACGTATATTGCTTTTCTTTGTAATTAACGAACTTCATCTTCTATTCATATCACGTATGAATCCAAACTTGAAACTTTCCCATATGTTTAACCTGCTCCAGCTACGCGATGAATGTTTTAGAAAAGGAATGAACCTAGTTTATCGTGATACTTTTTAGGCCATTGCGTGCGTTACCACGTACCACAGAGTTTGTTTTCTGACACTTAAGTTATCCGTTGCAGGTACGATACCATGAATATTAGTGGCTTTTTTAAGCCGTTTCTGTTGTACTGATTCACATACTTCACACGTTCCCAGTATGACATGAACGCAACCTGAATAACGTGATTAAATCCTATTCATGTTCAACGTACACTTTCTTAGCCAATATTACGATATACGCGTATAAATTTTCTTTAAAATACCTACCTGTTATCCGGCTTTCCAAACTGGGCTCCCCTTTTTTAAACACAAAAGTTTCATAATTAATACTTCCCCAATTCAGTAATACCCAGCTGTCATGTACTTAAAAGATTTTATGGTCTGGTCTCATGAAAACCATTTTTTTTTTTTTTCAGAATAGGGTGGCAGAATGTCTGTATGGATTTTCGATGACACATGATTTTCTGCAAACCACAAACTGAATGATAAATTAGCTTTTTAGGATTGGATGGTATCTAGTATACATCTGGCAGCTACCATTTAATGCCCTGTTGGCTGAAGATTAATCATTCAGAATATTTATTTATTGCTTTTACAAACCAAACCAGCAGTATTATTACTTAACGCAAATTGCACAATAAAATAGTGATATGCTAGTAGCTATAATTGAAACAACAAGTTCAGAAAACCGTCACGAAGTTTTTAGTTTCTTTATTAAAGTTGCAATAGACTCTAAGAAATTCCACATAATCTCTCAAAATTAAAAATCAGTTTGAATTTATGTAGCTATTGGCAGATATGCCGTGTGACACAAACCTTATGAAAAATTTTAAACTAGTCGCGCAATTCGTCATGAACAGTGATGTATAACTTTTACTGGAATTATTTGCAGACTCGTAATTCTTCACCTTCGCGAGCACTATTCTGGTTCAATATCGCCATGATCCCTCTTCCAATCAGCTTAGGCAGTCTTTGTTGTTGCATTCGTGTGGCTTCTTTCCCTTATATTAAACTCCGCAGCATGATACATGTAGTATAATAATCTATATATATTATAAACCGAAACGTAATGATGTACCTGGAAAAATCAGCCATGTTGTATACATATTTCCTAAGAAGCTGTCAAAATCATTACGCACGACTGTTTGAATATAAATATCTTCTTTTAAAAAAGAGAACAATAACCTACCAAATACAGTCCAATGTCGTGGGTTGGGTACAAACACAATAAACACTTTTCGCACCAAAAATGCTTAGAAGTGAGGGCCTTCGCATGAAAATTTTTATGGATATACTGTTTAATAACAATGAGATTGATAGAAACAATCTGTGCATTACTGCTGTTTCAAGTGGAATATCTTAAGATTTACCAAACAGCGTAGCACATCAGATCAGAGAAATGCATCGTTAGAACGAAACCAAAACAAAACAATCCATAGCATTAACATAATATTTCTGAATTTAAATATCAATAGCGTTCTAGAACTAATAACAGACATTTATACTTACACCATTTAAAGCACCAGAGACGTTGACCATTTATGTAAGGATGTGATCGTAGGAAAATTGTAGATCTGAATCTAACTGTAGCGGGTTCGATATATACTTGTGCAAATGAGCGTACATCACTGGAGTGTCACAGTCAATAAGATTTCCTATTAGTGGCAGTACTTTTATGCACCCATAGGTCACTGTTACAAGGATATAGAACATATCATGGTATTATGATTGAAGAAAACTAAAAATAATTCAATTCATATACTGAGGTGACGGAAGTCGTGTGATGTCTCGTATCGGGCCTCCATTTTCCCGGCGTAATGTAGTAACTCGATGTGGCATGAACTCAACAAGTCGTTGGAAACCCTTGCAGCAATACTGAGCCACGCTGCCACTATAACCGTCCATAATTGCGAAAATGTTTTGTGCACAAACTGACCTTTCGATTATGTCCTATAAATATTCAATTTGATTCATTTCGGGAGATCTGGACTGCCATATCGATCGCTGGAATGGTCCAGAATATTCTTCAAATCAATCACGAAGAGCTATGGACCGCTGGAATGGAATATTGTCATCCATACAAATCGTTGCTTGGGAACATGAAATCCATGAATGGCTGCAAATGGTCTCAAAATAGCCGAACATAAACATTTATAGTAAATGATCGGTTCAGTTGGACCAGAGTATCCAGTCCAGCCTATGTAAACACAGCCCACACCATTATGAAGCAACCACCAGCTTGCACAGTGCCTTGTCGAAAACTTGGGTCCATGGTTTCGTGGGGTCTGCGTCACACTCGAACCCTACCATCTGCGCATAGAATCTGCAATCGGCGCTGATATGAACGGGGTACAGTTTCTTAGTCGTCTGGGGTCCAGCCGATATGATCACCAGCCCAGAAGAGTCGCTGCAGATGATGCTGTGCTGTTAGCAAAGGCACTCGCGTCGGTTGTCTGCTGCCACAGCCCATTAACGTCAAATTTCACCGCACTGTTCTAACGGATACGTTCATCGTACGTTCCATATTCATTTCTATGGTTATTATACGCAGTGTTTCTTGTCTGGTAGGACTGACAGCTCTTTACAAACGCCGCTATTCTCAGTCGTTAAGTGAAGGATGTGGGCCAGTGCATTGTCCGTGGTGAGAGGTAATGTCTGAAATCTGATATTCTCGGCACACCCTTAACACTGTGAATCTCTGAATATTCAATTCCATAATGATTTCAGAAAAGGATTGTTCCATATGATTAGCTCCAACTGCCATTCCATGCTCAAAGGTTGGTAATTCACATCGTGTGGCCACAATCACGTTGGAAACTTTTTCACAATACTCACCTTAGCACAAATGACGATACCGCCAATGCACTGCCCTTTTGCACCGTGTCTATGCGATACTATCTCTATCTGTATATGTGCATATCACTGTCCCATGTCTTTTTGTCAACTCACTATATATACAGGCATATACATAACAACAGGTCTCGTTCGAAAGGGATGGGGCACGTAGTCGGCCGTGGTGTTATAGTAGGAACCATCATGGTATTAACGCGAAGTAATTTAGAAAAGCTACGTTACACATCAATCAGGATGACAGAATCAATATTAGCAGCCTCACCCCTCTCGAATAAAAGGGTAGTCTATTTTAAACAGTGCTACCTCATTCGGTTTGTCCCTGCTGTAGCATACTGTTTTACATACACTTTATTTAATAATGGAAACAGCTAGTGCTACACTGTTCATTCACTCCTCACTCACAGTCACTGAACACACTACAAACACATTGATTCATGTTGTAACGCTACACATATTATTAGCTGATGTCAGAACCGCAGTGACGATGTCTGGTTGCATTAAGTGTACCGCAACGTACCAAATACTAGGCTGAAAAAACGGAGCCGAAATCGCTGTGTAAAGAGTGAGATGTTGAGCTGCGAAAGAGTATAGATTGTAACTGTTCAACACTGCGCAGCTTTGGGATAAAGTTTATCCAGAAAAGGAAAAAGAAGGTAGAAACATTGTGTAAAATTGTTTTGTGGAATAATAGATGTTTTGTTAACGTTGTTATATACGTTACGTTTTTTACCAAAGCCCTACATAGTGTTATCTCAGTAATCCTTCAATTTATAGAATGTATTGCTCAGTAGGTACTTTTTAAATGATTCTTTATGTAAGTTTGTTTCATTAATCTCTTGAATCTCCGAAGACAATTTAATGTTCATTTTATTTCTTTGCATTAAACGCTGTTTTGAGATTTATGTTTATTATGTCTTGGTAAATGTAAGTTTAGTGAAGATCTTACTACATGGTCATGGACAGAACTATCTATGCAGTAATTACCAATGTTATTTTTGATGTGTGATGGTAAACGCACTCACATGGTGTACATAGAATCTACAGTGTTTTTAAATACAATTCTTGATCTCCGGGATGTCATGTAGTCTAATGTGTTAAGTCTAAACTCTCCACGTAGTTCTACAAAGTAAAAGAGAAGGCATCTGTCTTGATATTGAGTACTGCTACTGTTTCTTTTTTTGGGAATGTCACTTTATAACCAAACGTAGTAGTAAACCACAGAGCATAGAAAAGAAACAGTGAGTGCTTTTACAAAGTAAAAATCTAGTACTTCATATGATACGGAGTTTAAATTTATTGCCGTCATCATGCTCTTCAAGATGGACAGATCACATACTCGTGCTGTATTTCAGCTTCAAATATGCTTTAACTTTCACGAACAATAAGTGAGGTACAATACTGAACCTTACATATACTAGTCAAATTAGGATACTTTGAACTGATGTGCAATAATTGCAGCTTAAAAATGTACGAAAGCGTAAAAAAACTCATTAGACCTCTGAGCAGTCCTTAAGAGCGAGACAGACGGTCACATCATACTTTCTTTGTTTTATGCTGCTTGCAATAGTCTAACGTCGGACAAGTGCCATCTTACTGTTATCCAGACACGAATCACATCTCACGTAAGAAATTTGTATCACAAGAATTCTCCTTTTCGCTGTTACTGGGAACGGAAAAAGAAATTTTGAATATGATAAACAATATGACCACTGAAACACTGTAAAAAATTTTTGGTATGAAGTCGCCATCAAGATATTTTCTATTGACGTAATTATTATAGATTATCCCAAACGCCATAATGTGTTGTCTTGCAGTAAGTGTTTGCGGGCACAACATGACTTAGAAAGGGGATTGCTAATCTGTAGGTAAAGAGTGCTGTCCTAACTGAGTGCAAATCTTTGGTAGTGGAGGTCAATGAATTACAAATTATACCAGTCGGTTTACTGATATTGCGCGAACCTTTTACTTTAATCTGTCCGTAGGAACACATATTATGTTAATGTTTCTAACCCCACTGTTTCAGTTTGACTCCTTAACTGTTTAAGTGAACTAAATGAGAGATTACTGCCTAAAGGCGAATTAAAAATATTGTCGGATACCGCATATCCGCAGTGCGCGCATGAAATAAGCTAGTCTGAGTGCCGGCCACGTGCGCGGTGGTACAGAATGGCGTGGCGAATGTACAGAAAACAGCGAAATGAGTTCCTCCGCTACGTGCTCGCATTACGGAACCTACGGGGCACTCACACGCTGAACGAATTTCTAAGCTAAGTAACGAAAGAGCTCATAAAAAGATATGAGATGTAGCATATTTCGAAACAGCACCTTTCTCGCTTCTCTTCCACATTTACGCAGAATATTCATGCTCATTCCATAGCTAGAGCTTGAACCCGTCTCGTTACCGTAAATAAACAGCTATCCACTGTTTTCTACTACAAAAAATTAGAATCTGAAGAAATGAATATTAAAACATGAGTCGAAAGCAAGTAATCAATGAAAGGGGCCTTAAACTACTTTCATTAAGCATGGCCGTACTTTGTCTTTTCAAACAACTAAGTAACACATATCTCAGCTAAATGTTCTCTATCTAATGAAAGTTGAGATATATTTTATCCGAAATTAATAAAATTTCAGTGCGACACTACTTCCTCTGCTCGTTCATTTAATAATGTAACCGAAATTCTTCCATATTTTCGGTCTATAAACATAATATGTACCCTCTTGAGTAAAACGTACTTTTCGGAGACTGTTTTTTAATTTAACTTCTACTGCAACAACTCCCTCTGAACTGTTATCAGCCGCCACTATCACTGCACACATAGTTCTGGGAAGATAATAGCGCCCAGATATTGTGTAAGTAAAATTTAACTTTCTGTTTGAGACAGATTGTTATTTGTGTTAAGAAAACAGCGCGATGGACGGTTCATGGAAAAATCATTCACTGTAGCGTTAAATTATTACACTCAAGCGCCAGAGAAACTGGTACAGCCATGCGTATTCAAATTCATAGATATGTAAAGAGGCAGAATACGGCGCTGCGGTCGGCAACGCCTATATAAGACTATAAGTTCAAATGGCTCTGAGCACTATGGAACTTAACATCTGAGGTCATCAGCCACCTAGACTTAGAACTACTTAAACCTAACTAACCTAAGGACATCACACACATCCATGCCCGAAGCAGGATTCGAACCTGCGACCGTAGCAGCAGCGTGGTTCCGGACTGAAGCGCTCGACCACAACGGTCGACCTAAGGCTACAAGTGTCTGGTGCAGTTGTTAGATCAGTTACTACTGCTACAATGACAGATTATCAAGATTTAACGGAGTTTGCATATGCTATTACAGTCGGCGCACGAGTGACGGGTCACAGCATCTACGAGGTAGGAATGAAGTGGGGATTTTTCCCTACAACCATTTCACGACTGTACCGTGAGTATCAGGAATCCGGTAAAACACCAAATCCCCTACACCGCTGCGGCCGGAATAACAACCTTCAAGAAGGAGACCAACGAAAACTGAAGAGTATCGTTCAGCGTGACAGAAGTGCAACTCTTCCGCAAACTGCTGCAGATTTCAGTGCTGGGCCATCTACAAGAGCCATCGTGCGTACAATTCAACTAAACATCATCGATATGGGATTTCGGAGTCGAAGGGCCACTCCTCTACTCTTGATGACCACGACACTAAGCTTCACGCCTCGCCTGGGCCCGTCAACGTCGCCTTTGGACTGTTGATTACTGGAAACATGTTGCCTGGTCAGACGAGTCTCGTTTCAAATTGAATCGAGCACATGGACGTCTACAGGTATGGAGACAACCTCATGAATTCTTGGACCCTGAATTTCAGCAGGGGACTGTTCAAGCTGGTGGAGGCTCTGTAATGGTGTGGAGCGTGTGCGATTGGAGTAATGTGGGACCCCTGATATGTCTAGATACGACTCTGACTGGTGACACATACGTAAGGATCCTCTGTGATCACTTTCATCCATTTCTGTCCTGCGTGCATTCCGACGGACTTGGGCAGTTCCAGCAGGACAATGCGACACCCCACAAGTCCAGGATTGCTACATAGTTGCTCCAGCAACACTCTTCTGAGTTTAATCATTTCCGCTGACCACCTAACTCCCCAGACATGAATATTACTGAGAAAATCTAGGATGCATTGCAACGTGCTGTTCAGAAGAGATCTCCACCCCCTCTTACTCTTACGGATTTATGGACAGCCCTACAAGAATCATGGTGTCAGTTTCCTCCAGCACTACATCAGACATTAGTCGAGTCCATGCCACGTCGTGTTGTGCCACTTCTGCTTGCTCTCGTAGGCCCTACACGATATTAGGCAAGTTTACCAGTTTCTTTGGCTATTCGGTGTAGATTCATTGTTGTTACTTTTATTACCGTTTCTTTTTTTATTATCGCTGCCTCTCGAGGTCATACAGAATTAGATTCCTCAAGGTTCCTCTAGGAGATTCAGGTGAATGCCATGGTCCCTTTAAAACTGCAGCGGCAAACCTTTTTCCGTTTCTTCGTCTAATCCAAGCTTGTGCATTCCAGTGTTTCTATAAACGTTGAAGCCAATTTTGGAATGGTTTCGTTAATACTACCATGCTTCTGTTCCTTTTTAAACCCCGCACAAAATCACGCTATGGTTGCTTGTCTAACGACAAGGGCTACGGCAGTGTGCTAAACTCTGATCTTCCTTCTTCTATGAACCTCCACGGTTAAATGGCAGCCCTTTGTCGTTACTAGATGCACCCCTGATGTAGATGCCCTAGAATTTACCGTATCTGTGGATTAAAGATCATTTGCTGCTGGGCATTGCTTTCTTGCAGGAGTACAATACAGTAAGCTGTCAGTATGTGTTTATTGCTACAAGCAACAAATTTCTATGATGGCAGTATAGATTCTTGTGGTTGTCTGTGGTATACACTGCTGTGGAAATTATTTCCTGCTTCATATCGTACAGATAAGATATCCACACGAAGAAAAAAAAAGGAAATAAAAGAAAATTTAGTTCGGCTCACAGCATTTCACTTAATTTGAACTTAGTAATTTGCAGAAGCGTTTTGGTCATCAGGCACAACATTGCTTGCTGTATAGCAGCTACAGTCACGATGGTTTGTATTGTTATCATTATACAATACAAATCAATTTTGGATGCCTGGTTTTTCATCCTCTTTACGCAACTCCGCGTATAAAATTCGGAGATTTGCATATTTTTACGAAGAAGCATCGTTTTCTCAACTTCGTGTAATGAAAGATAGCGAAATATAAGCAGTCATACCGGTTCACGATTGTGATGTCCTGCTTTGATTTTGTGGTCGTCACTCTCAGCGTTCCATTGGAGCGTACTGAAAAGAATTTTTTCTCATCGTTAAGATTTGATAACACTACGTCAACACTTATCTTCATTAGACTAATTTTCAGTAAGTTGTGTATTTCTCTTTTCGATTGTGTTTACCAAGATTATAACTTCATTTTGATACAAAACACGTACTAACTCACAGAGAAATGACGTTAGTGTTTCTTTACTTAATTATGTACTGTATGCAGTAGAGTAAAGCACCCATGTTCCTAAATATTGCGTTGTGCTGTATGCGACAAAAATTTGACTCCAGAGTTATGCGAGACATAACTTACAGATATAAGAATGTGAAACATTTACCGCTGATGCTAGTTTGAAATAACGTGAAACACATCTGATCGAAATACTTTGCAGTTGTAATGGACGTCATAAACAGGATATTATTGATGTAGAAGTGACTGTTTATGTGAGGCCACAAAATCAAATATTTTAAAGAATTGCTCATATAATTCTGTTTTCAACTATTATGAATTTGTTTAGAAGTTGTGAATATTACTTTCCCATGTTGTTAATATTATATTCGTTACACTAATATCTTGTACTTTATTATTTAATTAACATTTTTTGTTTCCCTGCAAAACCAGTATGTATGTTAAATATGCCCGTGGGCAATATAGGCTGGAAACACTTATTGTAACTTTTCTGAAGGCAGCTTGAGTATTTAAATCTTACTCAGTAATACAGAATGATTCTTCACGGTATGCGAGAGAGCGCAAGCAGGCAAGATAATCCGCAACAGATTAGCTGTGGGGTGTCAAAGGAACGTGTGGACAAATTCATCCCACGCTTCGGGTACACGCCATACCCTGAGAGCAATATCAGAGAATTTCCGGCAACGCCTGGAGGGATTTCACTGCTTTGCGGATTCAGACTATCGGTTTTGTACACAGTTCCGGATAAACAGAAAGTACCATATGGGCATGGACTCTACTTCCGAGAAAACTTGATAAGCTGGTTATTTTTATTCTCATATTATATTAGTTATACGCTTTACTCCGTTTTTTGTATCGTACCGTGCCACAGAGCTCCATAGTTGGTGAGAGACTCTGTTGTGTCCTTAGTCTTGGATACTGTTTGACAGTTAATTGAGAAATTGACATTTCGTGAAAACGACATCTCTTCAATCTCAGCTTCAGTTCTCAACTCATCTAAAAGTAGGATAAAAGAATGAAGTTTAAAAATTAACCTCTTGTCGACACCTAGGTCATTAAACACAAAAAAATATCTCAATAAAAGAGCAGGTTACTATTGCAGGTCTCGTCAACGTCGAGGTTACTAGAAACAGAGCACTATCTCGTGTTGGAGTGGGAGCCGGAAAGGAAATTTGCCGTGGACTTTTTTGAAGAACTTTTCTGTTATTCTTCCAAAACTGTTTAGGGAAACAACTAAAAATGTGAATAAGGATGGCTGCATAAGGATCTAAATTCCGTTTCTCTAGAATAAAAGTCGAGAGTCTTACGTAACGCCCCACTTCGATCGGTTGTAAGTTGTATGATGTGAGACTGGAACGGTTGAAATTCCTGTACTACCCCGCTTCGACGCATCTGTGTGGGGTGTGTGTGCACACTGAGGGGAACAAAGCAGCTAGGCAGGGCTGTTGGCTGACCGCAGAACGTAGTGCCGAGAATAAGCGCAGCATTTATGGCCTTACGCCGAAAGGTCATCCACGGCCAACACACCCCCTTCGTGTCGAGACATATGCATCTTCTAATCTGTTGTTCACAACGACATCCGCAGGAAGCTTACCACCGGTAATTGTGCATGAAGCAGACACCCTCTTACTAGAGGACAGAAATGTTTCTCCCATTTTCTTGCTTCTGTGGACGGTACGTATCTAGCTTCGGAAGAGCGGCTGGTACGTTCGTGACAAATGCGCGTATTTTTTATTTATTAAGTTATTCGCAGTAAATATAACAGTGGAACAGTGGTAGTTCCTGCATGGAATGTAAAGTTATTATTTGTAGCTTCATTGAACTTAACTCATGTGTCTCCTAAACTGATTGATGGACACCGTGGGAATATAACGCCCTTTTTCTAATATGACTCCTGTGACACGTTCCTTGGTTAAGTAACGAATACCGGTAAGAAATAGTTTTTAGGGTTTCCGCTGTACAAATAGTATTGAGACTTTTACACCGATGTATTGCTAAGTGATACGGAAAATGGATTGAAAATCTGTTAATGATGTTGTCAAAGGGAGAACAGTACATGTTAATTCTTCACACTCCACTGTAAGAAATCTTGTCTACCAAATTCAGATGCATAGCACGAGCGTCTGTCAATCACAGATCACAAAATATACTGAAAATATATTTCTCATCAGATGTTAACAAGGGCACAACATGAAAACGTTTTATAAACGTCTTATGTATTATATTTGTATCTATTATGCACTGTTGTCATAGCTATTGTGTACTGTTGGCACAGCTATTGTCCTGTTTTGTGACGAGAGACGGTACTACGGAATATCGTCTCTGTAAGTTGTGTCAAATTAATTTGAACAGTCGACAAAATGGATTGGGCCTGTAAAAATTTTGCTATGCAAAACATCTGAAGATGACGATTTAATTTCGCTGAAACTAGTAATCAATGTGCATTTTTATGAAATCTAGGCCAAATAAACTTCTGTAATACGAAGAAAAATCGTGTTTACCTTTACATTTATCGCCTTGTTCCTTTAGTAACGATGTGATGAATTCTGTACGCATGGAAGTGCTATATCCAAACATAAGTCTGGTCCGATAGTTGGTAAGCTAACATTTTGCTCACTAAACGATAGTGTGGAACTTAATCGAATTTCTCCCAGTAATCAAGGAACACGGCATCAGTATAGCGCCTTTGAGCGATTCAGATCTCATGGACGACCAGAGCGAGGGCGTTTCGCAAGATTTCTGTCTGCGCAGGGGAGATTTTCGTTCTCCAAAGGCTTCATAATGCGTGAGCATGAAACATGTTCGATATTTCTGCAACATATTAGAGTTAA
Organism: Schistocerca piceifrons; assembly: GCF_021461385.2. Classification (NCBI taxonomy): domain Eukaryota; kingdom Metazoa; phylum Arthropoda; class Insecta; order Orthoptera; family Acrididae; genus Schistocerca; species Schistocerca piceifrons. The sequence goes on along the minus strand of NC_060149.1, from coordinate 414,364,450 downwards.
CCATATACGCTCATAATCACGCGCATCTTTACGACGACCTTCACTGTTGGAATGACCGGCGGTTTTATTCAATCGATAGGTACCTTTTGTTGCTCCAATGATCTACGATAAACTAGTGCTAAAAGGAGAGCACGCTCTTTCGCATGAACTTTGTAGAGTCCATGGGTATCTCACCCGGTAGAATAGCCTTTCTACTGTTTGACAGTTGTAGTTGACTTTATATTGCGTGATGGCTTATATCAACATCTGTAATTTTGGCACTCGTGTAATGATTGAAAGAAGGAAATGTGAAATAATTCCAGAAGAACGGATTCAGTATTTTCACCTTGTCTCTGTCATCTTCTGTTTTGGGGCCAGTATGGTCAGTGAGCGATTGAATAGATGATTTCGATCCACTTACTGATCTTAGGTAAAGCCACAACTTATTAGCATTTTTAGTCAGACCGTATGAAAAATTTTTGCTTTTGAAACTGAATGAATACTGCTCGCATCGTTCTCCTCGCGTTCATTGTGGCTTCATTTAAATTCTGTTTGTCTACCAGGCTTCGACTTCACTTAAAGCGGAGATGCTCTGTCAGCAACTTTCTAACATGACTGTTTCTCTCACAACCTTAATCGGTACATACTTGTATAAGGCGTACTGTACAATACTTTTGAATTATACCAATTTGTGCTCCACATCTTCCTGAGTACTGAAAATTTGATGAAGGCCACTAAGACAGATTGCAATTTTTCCCCTGTCACTTCTGCTATCCAAAAATATTTTGCTACCTTTTTGAACATTCCTTGTAATACTCGGAGTTATTGATGCCAAAAAATAAACAAACTCCCAACTTGAACGCCCAACGGTAGCGACCGGCCACCGTGCCATCTTCGGCCCTTAGGCGTCACCGGACGCGGATACGCAGGGGCATGTGGTCAGCATACTGCTCTCCCGGCTGTTGTCAGTTTTCGCGACCGGTGCCTCTACCCATTAATCAAGTAGCTCCTGTATTGACTTCACAAGAGCTGCGTGCACCCTGCTAGCCAAGTTCTAGCCAAGCCCGACAGCGTTAATATTTGGTGATCTGACGGGAATCGGTGTCACCACTATGGCAAGGCCACTGCCGTCGTCGATACCACAGGCTAATATGTCACTGATTCCTTCTTCGGCGTTGCCTCATTCGAAAAGTTAGTTACAAAGAGGTCATGACACCGACCCCACACGTTAGTTCCTAAACTATCTGCTTGAAGCAATTTTCAGACAAGACATTCAAAATAATCTCTCACAAATCCCTTTCTCTCCCAGTCTATAGGTGGCAAGCTGTAGTCTCCTCCTACTACAACAGCATGATCAGGAAACTTAGTCGTGATATTCTTTAAATTGGCTGTGAAGCGCTGTGACTCTACAGTTCCTGATACAGGTGGCCTATAAAAGCAACCGTTTACCATGTTTGACCTATTTTTTATGCTTACCTCTACCGTAATCTGTAATAGCCTAACAGATATTAACGAATTCTTTACTGGAATAAATTCTCCGTCATCAATGGCGTCCAACTTGCCCTTGCGTATTTAAGGGTACTCAAATGAAAACGTAATGGGTTACAAAAAGTAAGTAAATGGTATATTATTTCAAAAGTAATCGCCACAACTGTTAATACATTTATCCCACCGTGAGACAAGACAGTCGATGCCTCCATGGAAAACTGTTTACGGTTGTCTAGGACACCGTAATTGTACCCAGGCATGCACCTGTTCGTCCGAAGCAAATTAGCGGCCAAGAAAGTCTTCCTTCAGGGCATCATAAATATGAAAATCGCATGGGGAGGAAACGCGACTGCTTGAAGGGTGTGTAATGGCGTCCCAGCCGAACTTCTGCAGTGTATTCGAAACAATATTCATGCCATCTCCGGAAGAGTGATGATGACCTTTTCCTTTCATAGCAAGGGCCCACTGCTCATTAACTTTCTGGAACACGCCGCCACAATTAACGCACAGTTGTAAGTGAACACCTTGCAAAAACTGAACCGCCCAGTCATGTCTAAGCGCCTTAGAACGTTGACGGAGGGCATCGTTCTGTTGTAGGATATTTCCGACACACATGACGCCAAGGTTGTTTCGACTACGCTAAGTTTCAGAGGGACACCCGCACACATACTCCCTACAGTCCCGTCTCTCCTCACAACATTTCCGTAGTTTTGGAACCCTGAAGAAAGTCATTCGTGGCCATCGATTTGCTTCGGACAAAGAGGTGGACACCTGGGCACAGTCATCGCTCAGTAGACAACCGCAAGCGTTTTTCCATGAGGGTATTGATCATCTTATCTCATAATGGGATAAATGTATTAAGAGCTATGGCGATTACTTTTGAAATAATGAACAGTTTTCTCATTTTTTTCCATCTTACTTGTTGTCATTTGATTGCCCCTTCTATAATACAATCTGAATTTAGGATGTTATTGTTATTCTCTTCTGGTTTCAACCAACTTTCTGTTTCTAATACTATCTGACACTGTTAACTTTGATAAGTGGTTTTAATTATGTGGCCTTACTATGGATGCTCCTGTAGTTTACTGATACCACATTAATCTTTTCCATTTTGGAACTGAGAGGACGAACGTTCTCTTTGAATAGTATGGATGGTCTGTGTTGTGACTTGGCAAGACAGCCAAGCCACTATGAGATAGCCGAAAGGCACGCGTTCAATCTCACGCAGGCTGGCGTGAGGTCTGGAACAGTTAAAGGACTTGAGTCTAGTAAAAAATGTACGTAGCTTCTGGAATAATTAACTTTAATCCATAACTGGTAAACATCGGTCTGACGGTACATGCATCACAAGATAAATAGCAAATGGTAATGGCGCCTTGCTAGGTCGTAGCAAATGACGTAGCTGAAGGCTATGCTAACTATCGTCTCGGCAATTGAGAGCGTAGTTTGTCAGTGAACCATCGCTAGCAAAGCAGGCTGTACAACTGGGGCGAGTGCTAGGAAGTCTCTCTCTAGATCTGCCGTGTGGCGGCGCTCGGTCTGCAATCACTGATAGTGGCGACACGCGGGTCCGACGTATACTACCGGACCGCGGCCGATTTAAAGGCTACCACCTAACAAGTGTGGTGTCTGGCGGTGACACCACAATGTGTCTACAAATTCGTCGACTTCGGCAGGCATTTCATCACTGATCCAAAGGATGGATTCCTTAAAAAAATGGATGAATAAATAAATAGATAAATAAAACATTTGCATCCATTAATACTCCGCTACCCTATTTGCCGCTTGATGCATGTAGTGCATGCCTGACCTTTTAAAGGGAATCTACAATTCTGCACCATACAGTTGAGGTTGAGAGATTTGCGGCCGGATAGTTGCAGAATCTCTGATTTGTACCTCGCAGTCTCCTCCAAAACAGAGGACCGCGATCGACTATGGATACGGTGCAAATAGTGAGCTGAGCCATGCTAGTTGCCTACATCAGTTTAGCCAGCGGCCGAAAGGAACGGAAGATGGCTTCAGCACTCAAGCGGCAGGTCTGGTTCTTGCCGACATGAGCCATTATCCGCATCCGCCTGTCCTTGGTGCGCTCAATAGCCGCAGGCAGAGCTCTCTGCTCACACCGAGCGAGATGGCGCTGTGGTTAGCACACTGGACTCGCCTTCTGGAGGACGACGGTTCAAACCCATCTACTGGCATCCTGATCCATGTTTTTCGTGATTTCCTTAAATCGCTTCCGGCAAATTCCGGGATGGCTCCTTTGAAAAGGCACGGCCGATTTCTTGCCCCTTCCTTCCCTAAACCGAGCTTGTGCTCCGTCTTTAATGACCTCGTAGTCAACGGGACGTTAAACACTAATCTTCTCCTCCTCATCACGGACGATACCTCCTAGAAAACATACAGAGCGCAAACTAGCGTTCTATCCTGTCCTGCTCACTGTTCCGTATGTATTAAATTTTAGTGCAAGTATTTAATGTAAACAACAGTGATAATTATACGTGTAATGCAGAAATATTTCTTTCTTTAACTCTAGAATATCCTCATATCATAAAACTTTTATGGTAAACTGGCACTCGAATCTGGACTCTAGGTTTTCAGGAGCGAATTTCTTAAGGACTGGGTTATCGGAACATTACCCAGGATCCTATATAGGGTGTTAGATTTTCAGTCATCTATTGCTGATGACAAGAAGGGAGCGAGAAAGAATGGAACATCTGCGCCTGCTCAGTGCTGTAAAGAAACCAAGTATGCTCCCATCTTATGGGCGGTTCAGCATTATTAGTGTTTTAACTCCTCTCTCCACGAGACACCACGGAGAAATTTTTAAAATTGTCCGAAATCATTAGCGCAGAACGTAGTGATTACGAAGCGTATTCCACCACCTCTCCTTCCTTTCGCTAACAGAAGCTGGGGAAAAAAAATACTTCGCACCACAACGATGTGTTCTTTACCATACTCAGGGAGGTTCCTGTCTGTTGTTCCAGAGGAAGTGAACTATCTCTAACTAAATCCATATAATTTGATCGTAATGAATCTCGAGCCTCCTATCTCGACAGCTACATGCTGAGCCTGCGTATCGGCCCTGTCCTGAAAATAGGCTATTTTTCTGTGTTAAAGATATGGTTCGGATTGTTGTTATTCTAATTGATTTTTCCATTTACGGTCAATGTTCTCACTAAATAGCTCTTATTTTTATGTATCTGAAGCTTAAAGATAATTAAACATCAAGATCTGATCACATGATCGAAAACGCTCTGTTATTGTCTCTTGCTCTGGTGACGTCACAGGCTACGAATAAGACGAAGCTGTAAGTATGTTATAGGAGCGTTGGCTGAAGTTATGAGGTTTTTACGCACTTTTATCTGGAAACTGTTTAGCTATTTGGTGATGGAAAATGCAATTACAGTTTTTAAGTAACAATAGAACGGAATTTCGTGAACACTGATAGTGGAAGCCTTGCGGAAGTTGAAGCATTTATGCTCCATCCATTTAGAGCGGCGATATCTGCAACGACGTACATTCTGCAACAGCATTAAACATACTCAGAACTAAGGAACTGTAGAACTTTTGTAAATGACTCAGTACATTTTAACTAGATTGTCGACTTTAGTCATGAGCTACGATCAAAAGCGCAAAACATTATTCTTGGCAAAACTTAATGCTGATTTCGTTTGTAGTAGACACTCAACAGAGAATATGTTTCTACCAGGCGTTGGGTTGCGCAACGGGTAACGAATTCCATTGCAGAGAAAAAGATCGCAGTTTCAAATCCTGGAATGGTCATATATTTTTAAAGGTTTTATACAAAATACAGGAACTGATTGTAGCAGTTGTTTCGATTGTGGAATGTATTCGATATGGTTCTAGATTAGTTTTAGTCTGAGAAAAGGATAACGGAGGATAAACGCATTTACTTTGCGCACAAAAAATTCGCTTTTATGGAAAGTATTGCTAGTGTTCCAGATATCACCATACGCCCACTTTACAACGAGGTGTAGGACGATGAAGTTATACGGAGAGATATAAAGCGCGTACAGCAGGCAGGTGACACAAACGTAAGGGCTGTGATGTTCGTAAGCATAGATCAACGTTGTCATCTGGAGCAGACTTACTTAAAAACATTGTTCCTCATAAAGTAAAAAGTGTGTGGACACATTATCCAGAAAATATCTTTTTGAACATAAAGTGTGTGAACCGCGTTTGCAAATGGAAGCGTATGTAAACAACAAAGAAAACACAGTAATATTATGTTTTTGATCGGTATGGTGAAGTTTTGTGATTTTGATTTGGTTATAATGTGAGAGGACTGTCAAGTCGTTTTACAAATAAGTTAAAATGTTCTTTTGGGTTAAATTCGAACCAGCGATCTATGGTCATCAACTCATAAAATTCGACGGTCTGCAGCTCAAACAACTGAGCTATCGAACAGTTGAGGTGTAGTTGGGTAAAACGACAATTTTCACTAGGACTTTAATTTCGGTGAATGGTGCTGTCCTTCTTTGTAACAGTAGGAGAGCGTACATCGGAGCTAAGTCAATGTTATCTTCACAGTGTAACACATTTTTAATTAAGTTAGTGAATTTGTGCGTTGACGTGGTGTAAATTTGCCGGTACAGTGCTATCATATTTTATGCATCTTCTCATTCTCTGGAACACTGAAAAATAACTGTTCAGGAGTTTTTACAGGTGTATTTCTACACTGTGATACTACACACCATTTGTAACCCATTTTCCGAAACGTAAATTCCAAAACCAGACATCACTTTGAATTAGCATTATGGCAGTAGGAGCAATAGCCAGTGACGTCACAGGCACCACATGACTCGAATATATCGTTTTAGCGGGTTTTCAAATTAATTTTTGATGCAGTTTGTGCCTCTTTTACTCTTATTTCCCTGCTCAAACTCATGTTATATCTTTCAATTCCATTCCTGCTACAAGAAAACATATCAGTCCTGTCATTCATGGATCACCAGCCCGAAAGTACGAAGTCAATATTGTGATTTCATACACGACGAGTATCAGAAATCTGAAGCAGATTCTCTTGTTCGAGACATTGTTGTCAAATGTACTCTGGAACCAGGGGTTCAGCACGATGTTATTAAGATTTGTAGCTCTCGCAATGCCCGTTGTTGGATTATGTATCTGGCTTGTCCATCATGACGCTTAGACCACCGGCAATTATAGTGCCTGTACCGCACCTTGTGGGAAAAATGATCACATTGAGAAAGTTTGTCGAAGCGAATCATGGGTCCATGACTTCAATACACCGATGGGTGCCCAGGCTATTATTACAGCAACTGCTTGTCTATAATAGTACAACCCCACGCATCTTTTTTCAAGTTAAACTTAAGGAGCTACACATGTTTCCAAACAGATGCAGGATTTATTTATTTATTTTTTTTTTTTTTTGGGGGGGGGGGGGCGCTGTTTCTGTCACTCATCTCAAGACCTTAACGGCTCGGTTGCCTTCCATTACAGAAGTTGTCTCATAGGCTCGTTGTACACAACGAGGAAACAACTTCCATGCGCGGCATGATCACCACACAATTGACGTACTAACAAGTCCAGCACTCGATACGCCTATAGCCGCCGATACTCCAGCAGCTGCAGATATCTTCGAGGTTCTCAACTATTCACTGTTTGCTTTCCCTATTTCAGACGCTATTAGATTTGCAACGGACACCATTCCGTTTAAAAACCTTCAGGATATATATTAAAAATATGCGAGTATATCCCTTTTCGAACCTGGTCTGGGCTGCGACAACGTCCTAGCCCACATGCCTTTGAAATGCACAGAAGACCTCAATTTTTCTGAGCGCGGGCAGTCAGATTGCCCTTAAACACTCTCTTAAATCAGAAATCGATCCCCTTCGGGAGCTTAGAGCAATTGAACACACCACCACCAGGTGCTGGTATATGCACATCGTGCTGACTAAAAAAAGTATTCGGGTACGTTGCGCATCTGAAGAGATTTTAAGGCCATTATTAACATCGCAAAATGAATAGAAACAATGGTATGAATAGAAACAAAACTTCCAAAAGCGTTGCATAATATCGTGTGGGAAGACAAAAGGGAATATCATTCAATGACTTGTTTGTCGAGGTTGGTAGTGAACTAAACTAGCAAGGAAATACGAATTTTAAAGTTGGCGATACTGTCGCCCAATGTTTTGTGCATTCTATGACAGGCATTAGATGTGATGCTGTATTTGCTGCCTTCGTACTTCCTATTACGTACTAATTGATCTGCCTTGTCCTAATATATGCACATGGTAATCAAATTTTGCAATTCCGTTTCATTAACAAAAAGTTAAGTTTTAAAGTAAACATTAATATGATTTGTGTTCCTGTGAACTGAAAACGTAAAGTTGTATTTTCGTAATTTGTCCAGTGAATAGAAACAGTAATCGCCAGTGTTACTTCAGAAGCAGGCCTAGAATTTGACGGAAATGAAGAACCACCTGACACTGTTCTCAACCCATGAGATGGTACTGCGATTAAATTATATGAAAAAAATGAACAGTCATTTTGGCTGTATGCATGTAAAATTGTTTGTGTTGATGCATTTTTGAAGATACAAGGCCGATTAAAAACGTTCATTTCAACAAATGAGTCAATTTTCAGTGAAGGAGATGATGTAAAGATGATGTTCGAAGGCTCTTCGTCAATTCTGGGAGTACGATTTGTAGATTCAAAGACATATTTTTCAAACATGATGTCAGTGGCTTAATGTATCAACAAATAAAGTATATGAATGTAATGTTGCAATAAAGTAATTACTGATATAACGTTTTACATCGAAAACAGAATAAAAAACACAATTTATGCAATATTATTAGCTTTTCTGTTGAATAAAACTTTTTGAACCAGATAGATCTTGTTTCTCATTCTCCTAAATCCAAAACAGATTTTTTCATACCTCTATTCAACCCAGACATCAATAAGTAGGAAAATATATGGAAAAGATTAGCTTCTCTGCTTCTATTCATCTCGCAGAGAGGGGAATTTCCATTCTCCCCTCCCTGTGGGGTAAATAGAAACTTCAAGTTCTTTTCTGTTGTAAAAGCATGAGTGAAGTTTCCAGAATGAGATTTTCACTGCAGCGGAGCGTGCGCTGATATGAAACTTCCTGCCAGATGAAAACAGTGTGCCGGACTGAGACCCGAACTCGGGACCTTTGTCTTTCGCGGGCAAGTCCAGCACACAGTTTTAATCTGCCAGGACGTTTCATGAGTTAACTTCCAAATCTTTTTATAAGACGAAACCCAGGAACAAGATCAATAATACCGCATAATTTTGATGTTCACATTAATTTTTAAAGTTGTTAATTTTTATTTTAAATCTGAAAGCTCTTCCTATTCACCCCATTAACTATAGTCAAGCTATTATCGATTTGTATCCTATCGCGTGACCTGAGAAATTGTATTCTAAATTTAACCTGGGCAATATTTTTCTGAAACTGACCGAGCAGATGCTTATCTACGCTACCATAGACCTAGAGTTTCGACTTTTTGTTCTGAATAAGCCTTTAGGATTGTATCATTATAATGGGCTTAATTTCGTGGTGTCGAATCAACTCGTCATTTTTCAACGCTATGTGGAACAACAAATGGCTAATATCCCATTATTTTCAAAATAGTTGAGTAATATTATTGTATCGAACAAAACATGTGCACAAATATCACTTCGTGTCTGCAAGGTCCCGCCTTACATTGTAACATACGGAGTCATATATTTAATCAAAACTGGCTGGGCTACGTCGTCAGCAAAAACAGCATTATGCCAATTGGCAGTTATCTCACCATAATCGACCACAAGAAACGATCTACGAAACTTTTCGAGCTGTATTCTTTGTTACGGAAGGTTAATTATTTTGGTAAGCTGATACACCACCCAGTTCAAATTACGTTCCATTCAAACCAATTGTGGCCAAACGGAGTGGCTTCTGAGTGGTTCGAAGTGTGTGAGGAAGCTTTCCAAGGGCTAAAACGAAAGTTGTGTTTTCTGCTCTGTGCTTAGTGCCATTCACGTCAGGTCGTTGTCTTGTGGCTGCATCGCATGTGTCGCAGTACGGCGTCGGTGCTGTTCGCCGCACTACAGACGGTGTTTGCCGCGCAGTCGCGGTTACCTCCAAAACTTTAATAGAGATGCAACGCAACTACTCTTACGTCGAAAAAGAGGTTCTTACTATAATCTTCGGAATCGATAAATTTCGGCAATGCCTTTGTAGTACCTGTTTACAACTCCTCACAATACATAAACTTCTTCTGGAGGTTTTTGCTCCACACGACTACCTTCCTGAATGCAGGACTCAGAGATTACTATTCTGTGCTTTGTATTTAACCGCTTATCACTACGATATTCGCCATCAGAGATCTACACGGCATGTTGGTACGGACACGCCATCACGCACTTCGTGCTTTCAGATTGTGTTTCTATAGGTTCTATGCTATTCCTTCGTTTTAAATATCGACTACCACTTTATGTGTTTATAAGCTGACATGAAAGACAGGGAGTGGCCCTAAGGCAGTTATCTTTCCTCTATGAGTTCTTAATCCTTTAGAGTACTCTTCATGTATTGCTGAATGATACTATTTTTCAGTATCCTTTTATTGCTTATACCGTGGCTAAGAATTCCATGTAAAATTTTCTCTTTATTCGTCTTTGTACAGATCACCAGAGGATGAGTCTTCAATTGACGCAAAACCGGCCGTGACTTTGAATAAAATTATTTCACAGCAAGAATGTATCATTTCAGTAAAAAATGTGGAAATTTGGCTCCGGTTGCCCACAATTTAAATTAACAACCACTTGCTATGGATTCAGTAAAGAAGAGATTTTGTGCTTTTTAACCAAAGACAAACTCCGACAAACCCTCAGCAATGTTCTGCGAAAAGCATCCAACATTACTAAAGTTACAAAGTCGCATACTGGACAGGATGCATTGCACTCATTGTAAGAAGTGGTTTCATGAAACAGGCTCGGATGAAGCAGATATGTGTAATGACTGTGTTGTAAAATATTAAATAACAACCGTAGGCCGATATGTATGTGCAACACAAACTTTTTATATTTCATTACTTGACAATAAAATACGTAATAAACTTGGTAGTGATTCCAAATTTATTTTGCCATCTTACCCCGATCTTCGGGGTGAGATTCCTAGTAATCTAACTAAAAACAATTACTACGGGACGTAAAAGCTATGATTTTATCATATTCATCGGCTTTCAGTTTGAAGAAAGCTTGCCAAACATAAGTTATTAAATTTAGTTTTGAATATCTCAAAATTTCTTGTCATAATTTCATGTAGACACAAAAAGTGTGACTTCTACTCCCGACCTACTACATCTCAAAAAACCCCAAGATATTTCGCTAACGCAAATGTATCGAACATCTTACCTTTGTCTCATCCAAACCAAAATGAAATGGGGAAGCCAAACGTATGACGCACACGTTTAAGAGCTACATGTCTAAACACATTTGTGCCCTATCAACAACTAATGTGGAGCAACGCTAACATACTGACGCTGTCTCGTCGCAGCCATCCACGTCTGCCAAACTCATACGTTCTTCCGTCTCCTTCACCCAGATCTCGCATCTCCTAAAAACCTCTTCCACACACGTCCCCTCTCCATCCCTGCGGCCAAGTCTGTGCCTGGGAGTTGGCACACTCATCTGCATGGAAGCCTGCCTCTGTGACCCAGAAATAGGGCAATTTTCTCCGTATAATAGCAAGACAAAAGTGATGTTGGACTCACCACTGGAATCAACTTCGCCCCTGTAGTACTACTGACCCTTACACAATGTGAACATGAACGCAACACCCTTTTAAGATAGGACTACTGCCACACGGAGCTCAATCACCACTTCCAAGTTCATCCTAATATTTCGCCCAGTGGTACAGGAAAGTGACAGCGCCCATCCGTCCGCCTGTTGCAGCATGTCATACACTGTCACCCAAGGAGAAAATAAGCCCTGAGACATCTCCACTCGATCTTGTTGGTATCAATCGCAGCCTACAGGCGTCGTCGCACCGGTAGCCCACACATCAGACTGTCAGGGACACTGTGATCGTCCGCCCGCTCGTCCTTGTACTACCACGCTGCTGGGATCGCTCTGGATCCCAGAAGACAATGAAACGGCTGATGCCCGTCCGCATTCTTGCTGAGCAGCTCTCCACATGTCATCTTCAGTCACTGTAACAACGTTTTTGAGGGAAGAAGTGTTATGGTTCAAATGGCTCTGAGCACTATGGGACTTAACATCTGTGGTCATCAGTCCCCTAGAACTTAGAACTACTTAAACCTAACTAACCTAAGGACATCACACACATCCATGCCCGAGGCAGGATTCGAACCTGCGACCGTAGCAGTCGCGCGGTTCCGGACTGAGCACCTAGAACCGCTAGACCACCGCGGCCGGCGAAGAAGTGTTATATCGTAGCTCGTAAAATAATAACAATCAGTCGATCACAGCTTCGAGGGCACTGTAGATCTGCCACCAGGAATATTTACAAGTATCTGGGCCACGCGTCAGGCACCATGCCACCCGGGGCCTGTGATAAATGGCGTTGCCCTGCCACAGTTGATTCAGAGGCGGGGTCGCGAAGCTAAGGGATCGTGAGTACTCTCGGGAATAGGCCGATCGTTGTCCGGAGGAATTTGTTCCTTCGGCGGCTCCATCGGTCACCCCAACAATGACAACACAGGAAATGGAACTGGACTTTGAGAGAATTCCTGAATCAGACTCTGCTAACATCAATAACGTGGAAGTAGAAATACCTTCGTGTGACTAAGCAGAAACGCTCAGCTGTAACCACCACAAGCAACACACTGCAAGCACCAGAAGCCAACAACGGAGTTTACATCAATCCACCGTAGAAGGAGCAAACGAGACAGACTAAACAGAGTAGGCCTACCAGCAATAGCAGCAACAACAAAGGCGGAAGATACACCCATTGTGCTTTAGTACTCACAAAATTATGACAAGTTGAATACTTGGCTAGGGATGGCTGTATAGGACACTTCACAGCTGAGCTAGCCGGCGGTAATAAACTGAAACATATACTTACAAGTAATACTGACTACGTTAACGTGCCGAGGATGATAGGTACGCAAGCAATACTACGCTACGTGCCCTCGACAGTGAAGGAGAAATGGATTAAAGCAGTCATCAAACGATTCCCAAAATATATACTATATATCATGATGTGAAACAACAGACAGAAGATGAGGTATGCGCTGTCACGGTCGCAGACTGCCTAAAAATAGCAACTTTCGTAAAATCACTCCAAAGAACGTAATTCTCCTCCCAGCCACAAAGAAGCGCCGACAAATGTTCAACATGCAACGATTTTACAACTTAGTTGTAAAAGTAAGCCCTGAAACGGTCAGAATTGTATAAATCGGTCTTTCTGTAATTTATTAAAATTTAAAAAATAATTTTGTAAACATCTCTTAACCCCAAGACAGCATTTACGTAAAATAAATAAAATAAAATGCTGGCCGGTGTGGCCGTGCGGTTCTAGGCACTTCAGTCTGGAACCGCCTGACCGCTACGGTCGCAGGTTTGAATCCTGCCTCGGGCATGCATGTGTGTGATGTCCTTAGGTTAGTTAGGTTTAAGTAGTTCTAAGTTCTAGGGGACTGATGACCACATATGTTAAGTCCCATAGTCCTCAGAGCCATTTGAACCAGCCATAAAATAAAATGACTAGCTAGTTTCGGTTGTAAGTAACAACTATCTTCAGATCTGTAATCGAGCAAAAAAAGCAAAAATACAGAATATCGTCGGAGGAAAGCCTGTGAGATGTAGGTTCATTTTCATACGTGATGGTTTTCGTCTATAATACGTCATTTTTTAACAGAGTAGCAGAGTATACCTTTGTATTTTGTACCTTATTCAAACATTTTTATCTATTATATTTACTTTGAAATAGTTTTGCCTAGGACGATGTTCTGTATATTTGCTTTCTTTTGCTCATTTACTGATATGAAGCTGATTTTTACTTGCAACCGAAACTAGACACTAATTTTATTTATTTTATGGAAATGCTATCGAAAATTAGAGAACTAGCAGAAGCCTCATCCAATGCTATAACTGTCAAGAAACCTAAATGTGACACGACATTGTACCATGCCAACAAGATGTTTGATACGCAACTATGGACACGGCAGAGGAAAATGTCCACTATCAAGACAATCTCCAGCAATATTCTGTCACTGCAAAGGAAACCATTCAGCCAGTTATAGAGGCTGTATCATATACAAAAAGTTCATGACGACGACAAATGTGTCTCCACCACTAGAACAAAAGAATGTCCACCAGAATAAGAGACATCATAGCAATCAACAGATTGCAATAATCTCTTCATCGCAACTCCACAATCAACAAATGAATACCTCACTAATGAACCGACGCGTTACCTCAGTCAGAGCGGACGTGACGTCGGTACACCCGTTGCGACCCAAGCAGAAGACTGCAACAGAGCAACTAATGAGGCAGCAAAACGAAGCAGTGCAACAGATCAAGACGGAGAAATTTGAACTTACTGAATTACTGAGCGCATTCCGTCGAATTGACGCCGATGTTAACGAAGACTTCGCCAAAACACCAGCAGTCATCACCACGACTGTACAAGTGGTCGTCAGAAGCCTGCTAATGATCACCAGCGTACGCAGGCACACCTATTACGTCCAGAAATGTACTAATATATGGCAGCACTTCCGCAGTACGGAATGCTAATGGCATTTACCAGAACATGCACGAATTGAAGAATACGTTCAGAATGAGAAGGCAGACGTCTGTTTCGTTCGCGGGACCAATTTAAAACAGATGCACCGAGCAAACATCACAAATCACACATTTTAATTGCAGCAACCAACCGACAACTGCAGTAGAACCGCAATATACGGGGTGGTTCCGTGTTGAGGTTACAAACTTTCAGGGATGGTGGAGAAGGGTAAATTTATCAATCAGAGGCAAGGTACCATATTTTGGAATCGACCTAGCCGAGAGTTATAAGCGAAAATCGCTCTCATTTATCCGACAGCACAATTCACGTATTGGAACAGTTTATTTCTGAGACCGTATGGTAGGCAACCTTCAGGCGTGGTAATATGGACAAAAAAAAAACAAAAAAACTTTAGTAAACGTGGTCTCTAAAATTCTTACCGTCACAGTTATGAGATCTTGCTCACCTTAGATTTCTGTGAAACACATCTCTTCACTTACAAGCTTTTTGAATTCCATGTTTTTGGATGTGACACTATGGATAAGGAAAAAGTCCAGTACATATGGGTCCTAAAATGAAATCCTTAAGAGCTTTGTAAAGCTTGCATGGTACGGCGCGTATTAGACGACAGTCTCTCTAACAAAGCATCATTGAATAAATGGTCTGTAGCATGGAAACCGTGCATTTCTGGACACAAATTCATTAAACCATTTTCGTTCCGTATCCTCTCATTTATCAATCCCTAGAATTTATACATGATGGGAAAAGTCACCCTGTTTAAGAAAAGTTCGACTGATTCAGAGTAGAGCGCTCCGGGTAATCTTCCATGAAACCAAGAAATTTTTCAGCCCGCTACTTCACCGAGCTGCAGAGGAAAGGCAAATGCTCCAACATTTCAGGGACCACGCCGGAAAATTATACCGTACATCACGACACTCGTCAAATTCTCTCATCTGACGCTTTGGTTAGCGCAACGAAGACATCGATTGTTTTAAGAGGCCGGTGGCTCATCATATATTAGCTGGTACCATATAAAAATTGGCACACTAGCCGACAGCAAAATTACCAGAAGTACAGAAACAGCGACTACCATAATAACACTCTACCGTATAGGATGAATCTATTGAGAAGACAAGAACTGTATTCGTAATTGCGAATATGTTCAGACTCCAGCTGCAAAGTGAACTGGTGACAATGAAAATTTCTGCTTGACTGGGACTTGAATGCGAATATCCCGCTTTAAACGAGCAGTCTCACTTTAATCGCCTCGGCCATTCAGCACGCCTTCAGGACCGACCCAAACTTTCTTATGTCACCGTGTGTCTACATCCTGTACTCGCACAATTGCTGTGATTCAAACATAGGAGAAGAGCTATGATTATTGTCCCGGCGTTGTCTTGGCTTGAAATGTTATTTCGCTGTAGCTTGGTTTTTATGATGTATTCTGCAGTGGCCTTCAGATATGCAAACATAGTATTTCATACCAAGATAGGGTGGCGACAATAATCATCAGCCTCTCCCTGTGTGGGAATTACAGAATTGTACGAGTACAGGATATAGACACACTGTGACATATGGAGGTTTTGGTCGGCCCTGAAGGCGTGCCCAGATGGCCGAGGTGATTTAAGTGACCGCTCGCTTAAAGTATTATATTTGGGTTCGAGTCCCAGTCAAGCACAAATTTTCGTTGTCACCGATACATTGTGCAGCTGGAGTCTGATAATATTCGCAACTGCGAATGCATTTCTTGTATTTCATGCAGCTGTCGATCGCAGCAGTGCCTGATCCTTCAGACATGCATGCATGTCTTGCAGAATATATCGTAAAATCACAGTCACTGTAATTTATTACTACTGAGAAGAAGAAGACAGCTAAGCCGGCATTTCAGCACGACTACTGCTACGGACCGAATTTTCGACGAGAACTTGGCTTCTCTTCTGGCCTCCGTCTATGTGGATACCTGGATTCGTTGTGCATTTAAGCTGTAGGCAGAACTTGAATTATTAACTGCCACTGCAAGTCCAATAGTATTTGTTAAGTGACAGCGAAGGAATTCGTGTGAGTGAATTTCTGCAGTAAAGTTACAACTGTCCAAATACAAAAGTAATCTACTGGTATTAGCAGAATTTGTGAGTCTGATATTCGTCTACGGCTGGAAGTTTCGCTATGTCACTTACTCCTGCAAAGCTCCTTGTAAGACATATTACGGCGTAAAACCAAGGCCCGGCACGCCAGTCGGCAACGATAGGGAAGAGAAGGCTATGAGAAGAGTCGGCCAATCGCACGCTGCCCGGACCTCCCTTCAGGACGACAACGCGACAGCAGCGGCCCCTATGTGAAGAGGATATAAGCGCCGCGACCGACTGATGACGGCCCAGTTCAATAGCAGCTTCAAGATTAGCGAGTTCTATACCAGCGACAACACTAGTTACTTCGCTTGTACTGTCTATGTAGCACAGACTTAGGATTTTCTATACTGAAGAAGTTTGATTATTTAGTATGTCGCCCTTTGCTGGTGACACATCTGTGTAATTCCAAAAGTTAAGTATTGTAATTTTCATTTTGTAATGAAACTCATTAATACTATTTCTTTGAATGTCTGTCTACAGTACCGAGTATGCAGGCTTCGTAGACAGCATAAGACAAAATATTGTCTTTCTCAAGTTCTGAAGAAGCTTCGTCCATGACGCTGTTGTAACGAAATACATGTATCCATGTGCAAGTATTCACAGTCAAAATGACATCACTCTTCTATGAAAGCTACGAAATGAACATTGCCGCGCTGTATAACATATAAATAAATAAACAGAGAATAAAATATTTATTTATCAATGGTAAACTGAAGTAGAAGCTACCAGAGCATATAAAATACAAATCACACTGTGAGAATGAATTGTTCCAATTGCTCATGAACGAAATTACTCAATTGTTTAAACTCTGCTCTGAAATTATAATTAATTTGAGTTAGAAACTTACTAAGAGTATTTTCTATACAACGTTTTCATTTTATAGTGTTGTAAATTGGACAGTGTTTTTCGTTTCAAAAGAAAACTTCATTCTATCTAGTCACTGCTCTCGGATTAAAGACTTCTAGTTCCTTGAAACATTTCTGTTTTATTCCGCAAATATTGCACAACCCTTATCGTCACCTTTCCTCTGTCTTTCTCTGTATTTGTGGTAGTAGTCGCTTTGTAGATCGCCACCTCCACTTATTAATTTTACGCCTGTTAAGTCTCGTCCTTTTGCATTCTTGACTATTGGTTTATTAAGTCACTTCTTGTGTCACAGACTGTTTCTGATTTTCATTTCGTTCCACACCTTTGAAACCTTTGATTCCCTTTACTTATTTAGGCCTAACATACATTTTTTTCTTGTTCATACTTGAAGACTCGGTCTATTGAGCATCAGAACAATTGTAACACAAAGGGCAGGAATTTTATTTTGGTCTACAAATGGCAATTTTTTAAAAAAATGCTCGTATGAAGAGAACATGTAGATGTACTTCAGTGTTTGACGTTGTGTCGACGTCTAACCAAGAACAGTAGTCAGGACAATGACCTCGAACTAACGTGAAATATGGTTCAAACATCCGTTATGTGATTCTGTTTTAGGTTTCCTATGATTTCCAAAAATCACTTCAGGTGTTTGCTGCGACTCTTAATGCAGTAATACCACGCTCAACTACCTTACTTATCCACGTGTAACTGTGTTAATGATCCGTATCTGATGATGTCGATATAAAGCTCCAAGCTTCCTTTTTATTTTCGGCTGGGTGGGGAAGCTTAAAGATGTGGGAACGTTGATGACAAAGACAGAATTAAAAGTCCAAGAGATCAGAGCTTATCTGTAGTCCTCAATGCTTATGTCGCGCAGTATGTCGTGTTATGGTGTGCATAAAATGATTAAGTGCGTAATTTTTCAACAAATCGTGAGTAAATCAGAAAATTCACTGATATATCCGTAATTTGATCAACGTTCGTTACTCCTTTGTTCAGTCGCATTATTTTTTTAAGCTGATGCAGCAAGACTCTACTTTCGAAGATAAGTTCTACGATTCCATTTTGAAGTGATAATCAGAACTAATAAAAATGCAATCTTTCCACGGAGTTATTATATGCTTCTTTTCAATATTGCTACCTGTTTAAATAGTCACTGTGTCATTTTTAATGTTATTCTTTGTTTTCCCCTCTTAGCTTGTTGGTTCAAATGGCTCTGACCACTATGGGACTCAACAACGGAGGTCATCAG
This sequence comes from Schistocerca piceifrons, assembly GCF_021461385.2. NCBI lineage: Eukaryota > Metazoa > Arthropoda > Insecta > Orthoptera > Acrididae > Schistocerca > Schistocerca piceifrons. The sequence continues at coordinate 414,345,996 of NC_060149.1, read as the reverse complement.
TCCCCTAGAACCTAGAACTACTTAAACCTAACCAACCTAAGGACGTCACACACAACCATGCCCGAGGCAGGATTCGAACCCGCGACCGTAGCGATCGCGCGGTTCCAGATTGAAGCGGCTAGAACCGCGCGACCACACCGGCCGACTTCTTAGCTTGTTGCACGGTTCCTCACGTTATAAATTTGCATCATAGTTGCTGCGTCTCATAACACTTATTCCAGTTTTACACGGCATATTATGCGGTTTATGAATTAGAACTGTATTTTGACGTTCCAGAAAACAGCTTTATCTTGTTTCGGTTAGTGACATCATAAGGTTTCTTCGTGTTTGTGCTCAGGTTACCACAGGCAACAGGTGCTCACATTTGCACATTCCCGACAGGTTTTCCTACACTGATTTTCCATCTACTCCGCAGATTTAAAAGGACCAGTCAACGTTCTACGACTTTTCGTAATATTTTAGATAACCGCTGAATGCATTTTAGGTAACTGTTGAAGCATTATCTGGTGGATACTTAGAAGAATGTCCGTTATACCCCTTATTTCATCAGAAATGATGGACGAACGTTAGCTTCTAAATCACTCCAATATGGAAAGAATGGTGGATAAAACTGCAGATCTGATGCAAAACAACGTCTCCCTACCTAAGTCTGAATAACAGGACAGAAGAACAGTTTTGAAGAAACAACCGTAAAATTTTTATGGTGCTCCTACCGTGCCATTTCTTGTTCTGTAATCTTTCACCAACATTTTGATCCATAGGAGTCATCTTTCACGACTCATTTGCCAGAACTGCGACGCACTGCGTTGTACTTAATTACCCAGTGTGTATTTTAAGCTACTTTCAACACTCTTGATTGTTTTTACGTATTTTGGTGAAAATATTTCTTCGAAAATGATCCGAAATAAGCTTCATAACCTCATCCTCCTCTGTAGCGATGCATATATTTACTTCACAAGCAACTGTTTATTATATCGCGGATAATGCTTCGTGCCTTCATTTGTCTCGCTATTTCCTACCTTTGAATATAGTGAGGGTAAATATGCGTCAGTATGATAGAAAATTTGTTTAATTGAGTGCTGATGATCCTTCTGTGAAATATTTAATAGAGACTACTGCATCCCCTAAACTCAGCCTCGAATATAGTTGCTTTATACATTTTCAATCGTGCTCCGCAAGGAGAGCGTCATTGGTCTTCTCAAGAATTCCGTATGTGATTCCCTGACCATCTCCGTTTTCATAGTCATAATACTCTCGTACTCAGTGAATCGACCGGTTGTAAATCAAGAAAAAAGGCTCCCGTTTAAATCATAACAGGCGAGGGTCCGAAATAAATCACACAAAGTTCTTTATAAGAACTGCTTTACAGCTGCTCCACGCTTTTTCCGAATTAATCGAACATATCGAAGGCGTTCATCGGCTCTTTTTTCACGTTGTTTGGTATGTTTATCCCAATTTGTTGTCAAGTCGTGATACAAAGTGCAGATATTTAATCGATGCGATTAATTATAACGGCAGGTTACAATTGCTGAACTCAACTGTTATTTGCTTCTTCGTGGATGCAACGAAGAAGAACGTTATAAAGTTCCACTGGAGAACGTTCGGTATTTATAAAATCTCTGCTCAGAGAAAAGGAAATGCGTTTCCAGTATAAGTGTTACCGATATATGTTTTAGCCTCTACACATGACGGTGCGTCCTACTGAATCTCTGTTTTACGTGCGCATACTCTGCCAACAGAACCTAGGAGGGCTGAGGCAGCGGTGAGTACGTGGGTCGGAATGAGCGTGCTAACTGTGCACCGCCCCCCATAAAGTGGTAGCCGCAAACTGATGAGGCGAGGGCCGGAGGTGACGCCAACGGGGAGCGGGCAGATGAAAGCCGCTGCAGGGGGTTTCTGCCCGGCAGCTCAGATTACGTTCATTTTTGATGAGTGTCGTTCGCGGAACGGCCCACGGAAATGTCACGTCATAACCCATTCATAACGCGGTTGGTCTCTAGAGAGCGCTTCATCAAGTCTTCACCGCAACAGTCCCCGACTTATATGAGAGTAAATCTTGCCTCTCTCAGTTGAAGTCGAAGGTAATGCTGTGTGTAGATTAGCTTTTGTTTACAGCGATCTGTCAGCAGACGACGCCTACTTTGAGTCGTCCTTTCATCATTTCGTTTCGTCTCAGGAAACTTAAGAGTAAGAAGGTACATAAACCGTCCGTCCAAGATGTTCCGAGACTGATTTTATTCCTGGCGTCTGATGGTCGTCAGCACAGTAACTACGGTGGCAGCTTGTACTAACAACTGTAAACAACAGATGTGCACTCTTTTATCAGTCAGTTGTACCCAGGCGGTGTTAAGTGATGGACGTGTGGCCATAGTGTGTCAACGTCGTTGTATCACAATTCTCAATGGAGCAACATCTCTAAATGAAATGCTCAAGACATTCTCCCGAATATTTTCTCTGTTTCTTTTTCATAATCCAAAAAAGAAAAGTTTTGACTGCCGAAAAGTGGTGAATGGGGCATGGTGGCAGCATCATGGACATCCCTTTGCAATTAGGCTTCTGAGTCAGCGGGGAAGTGTACTCAAGGGAATTAAAGAAAATGATACGATGTACTGAACAAAGCAATAACGAAAAAAATGTGGGAGATCACTACTTTTTGAAACCCCAGACTTTGCAAAGAAGTTGAAAAATCATCACTACGAACGCTTCTGAAAATGTAAAATAAACAATAGTGTTCACAAACGAAACTTGCTCCACACTCAAAGATTCTAACTCACTGTTGCATAACATTCATTCTCCTTACTTTCTACATCTGAATATGCGTATACATACTCTGCAAACCAATGTGAAGTGCCTGGCAGAGGGTACTCACCATTGTACATACTAGGGTTTCTTCCCATATCCATTGCATATGGAAAAGGGAAGAATGATTGTGTTTCCGTTATAATTGCCATTCCTAATATATGTTTGTTCCAAATGTTAAAGAAGAAGTCTAGTATTCCTGTATCTAGTCGACCACCATACATTTTACATTCGACAGCCTAAACTAAGAGAATAACTTTCGGCAACAAGTCACATCTGTTGTTCAGAATACACGTTGTCCCAGAAATATTGTGACAAACTTCGAGGGGTTGTAGAAGGTGTCTTGTGGAACAAATAGAGGATAGGAATCTTTTCCGGAAACATCCAACGACGCTATAGAGCGTTGAAGTTAGGGGCGCCAGTACCTGCCACAACTCCACCCCTTTGGCAGCAAATGTGACTTGGTACACTGTACGACCGTGCGGGTTGTATGTGAACGTGCATGTGCATGTGGCGTGGATGACGAAATAAAATACAATCTCTCTCACCAACTCACCGAAAATCAAAGTTCTAAACTGTTCAAACTATAAATTCCACAATGACTACGGAATGAAACCTTGTAGCCGCCACGTGCTACTGCACGAAAAAGATTTACCCACACATTACACAACACAGACACTTCAATGGGTCCCCGTAAATGTGGTTGGACTTACAAGTTTGGCTACGTTTCGTCTTTGGGGCGCCAACCCACATTCGTAGCAATGTATCTAATGTTCCACAAAAGTATTTAACATAAATGCAGGAAGGATTTTCTATGCCAAACTCACGTATGCACTCACGATTTTTTTAAAGTTTCACAAATTCGAGAGTATTTCCAACAATAAAACAGAAAAATCGAAAGTCACAGTTCACAATAAAGTAATATCAGGGCCTAACCGGGTTTCTTAATATCTTGGAGGCGGTCAGATAAACCGCGATTAATGCGTGAGTTATCTTTAGACAACCGTGGAAGATCCACAGTATATCAAACTATAAATTCCACAATGACTACACAATGAAACCTTGTAAGTGCGGTTTATATCACACGCAGCCCAAAAAGTAACAAGTTCATCAGATGCCGAAATATATCTGTGTTCGAAAGTACGAACTCTGAACAATTTACACATGAGAACTAGCGGCTATTTCACCGCTCATCAGATAAAACTCTTTCCTAACAGAGCCTAACCGCCTCCAACGGCGACCGGACATAGACTCGCCTCCAACTTGCCGCTGTTCCCTAAGGAAACCTCGCTCAAGCCCTACTGACGTCAGTTAAACTACTGAAAGTGAAAATTGCTTAAATACTTAATGGTAACCTTTTTTACACGCATGATGCATCAAATCGCACGGAAATTTTCCGAGAAATATTTTACTGTTATCAGATTTCTTTTGTCTACGATAGTTTATTTATAAACAATAATTTCTATGGTTTTCCTCCGTTTTCGGATTTATAACGGTAAGTATTAACAAACAATTTAAATTACACATTAAATAATTTCCTACACATCTAAAGTTAACAGTACTGTCGCTACTTTCAATGCTTCCCTATTTATTTTGTAAGAAGAGCTCTTTTTAATTGCGGGAAATCCACTTTTATGCCTCTCATTTTAATATATCATAGACACCTCGATTGTTGCAATCGCATAAAGCGTTGCCGAGAAATTCACTTTCATAGTTTAGGAATTATTTATAACGTCTAATGTACAATAAATTACAAACTAATCCGGATGTCGAATGTGTGTCTTCACACGCCTAATTATGCATTTTTTCCGCTTCAAATGAGCTTACTGGCTCTTCAGTGACACATGGAGTTTGATATTTATTAATTTTGGGGTAAGCTTTAATTTTGCAGTGGACGCGAAAAGCAGCCGTGAGAAATTAGCAGTCTAACTGGTCCTCCACGTGCTCCTGCCAGTCTGATTTCAGCTGTCAACACGAATATGGCCGGATCTTAGCCGCCGCGTGTGCCTCCTCGGTCGCGTGTTTGTGATTGAATAAAGTGCCTCTTGCCTTTTCAACAGGCTGTCGTATTACAACTGAAGGACTGTAGACGGAATGTCTCCCAATATTGTTTTTTATGGACTGATCGCGACTGATTGCCTTGATCCCACTGGAGAAGATGAAACTAACTGCTGCGTAGGTGGGCCTTGTCTCCTATGAATGTGATCCTTATGTTACCTTGGTCGATGATAGTTTCGGACGTGGGTTTCCATCTGCATTTTATTTTTCCTGTGTATCTTAAAAAACTATGGGTGATTTTAGAATGTTTCAGGAGCAAAACAACCTACGTCCGAAACTGTCATCGTTCAAGGCAACAGAGCATCGCATTCATAGGAGACAAAGCCTTTGTACGCAACCGCTAGTTACATGTTCTTCACTTGCGATAGTAATAATGAGTCGAGATCTCTGAATAACGAACTACATTGTGAGATGTTTCGCCTACGGTCCGTCGGTGTACAAAGTCACGTTTGCTCCCGAAGGGATGGCCTAATGGCAGGCGCTGGCATCTATATCTTGGGTGCTCTGTGCCGTCGTTTGTGGGTGACGCTTCTGGACCAGAGTTTCTTTCCTCTATTTGTTCTTCAACACTCCCTCCATAATCCCTCGAAGTTTGTGGCAACATTTCTCGGACACCATGTAAATAACATGGTATTCTTGCTCCTGTTGATACACCTGATGACATCTTTGTGCGGTTGACAAAGATATCATCAGAGTCAGATCCATAGATGCGATTGGACATGTGAAGGAAAGGATATTTACTGTGGACTTCTTCCAGACGCTGTCTGATCAATATCTTGAAGTCATTTTGGAAAACCCTGAAAAATTCAAATCAGGAAGGCTGGAGAAGATTTGGACTTCTTTGTTGCAGAATACGAACCAGTTCCTTCACTGCAATGCCACGTACCTTCCTGAAATCAAGGTTGCTTCAAATAATTTATTGTTATACAGGGTGTTACAAAAAGTAACGGCCAAACTTTCAGGAAACATTCCTCACACACAAAGAAAGAAAATATATTATGTGGACATGTGTCCGGAAACGCTTACTTTCCATGTTAGAACTCATTTTATTACTTCTCTTCAAATCACATTAATCACGGAATGGAAACACACAGCAACAGAACGTACATGCGTGACTTCAAACACTTTGTTACAGGAAATGTTCAAAATGTCTTCCGTTAGCGAGGATGCATGCATCCACCCTCCGTCGCATGAAATCCCTGATGCTCTGTTGCAGCCCTGGAGAATGGCGTATTGTATCACAGCCGTCCACAATACGAGCACAAAGAGTCTCTACATTTGGTACCGGGGTTGCGTAGACAAGAGCTTTCAAATTCCCCCATAAATGAAAGTCAAGAGGGTTGAGGTCAGGAGAGCGTGGAGGCTAAGGAATTGGTCCGCCTCTACCAATATATCGGTCACGGAATCTATTGTTGAGAAGCGTACGAACACTTCGACTGAAATGTGCAGGAGCTCCATCGTGCATGAATCACATGTTGTGTCGTACTTGTAAAGGCACATGTTCTAGCAACACAGTTAGAGTATACCGTATGAAGTCATGGCTGTGAATCGAGGAAGTAGAGTACATACTGACGAAATTAAAATGAGCTCTAACATAGAAATTAAGCGTTTCCGGACACATGTCCACATAACATCTTTTCTTTATTTGTGTGTGAGAAATGTTTCCTGAAAATTTGGTCGTACCTTTTTGTAACACCCTGTATAGGAATCACGAGAATTTATTAGGCAGTGAGGACAACACGCATGTACACATTATGGACACCTGCTAATTGTTTTGCTTGCACATGAGATAATTATGTTTTGCCCTCTGCATCATCATATAAACGATTCTAGTTTCTCAAAAGACAACATCAAGTGCATGAGAGACAATTCCGTGTTATTGTCTTTGTGCTTCCTATGAGCTGTTTTGTCACTCATCATAATTATGGTACACGAATGTTCATGCGTTGCGCTGTGCACAATACCCAGAGGAAAATGGAAGACCTGAGTTTAGCGGCACGTTGACGTCGAGATCTTTAGAGACGGATTGATTCAAAGATGGGGAAAGATATCGGCCTTGCTCTATCAAGGGAACCATGCTGGAATTCGCCTTTAACGATTTAGGGAAATAATGGAATATCTTTGTAAGGATGGCCGGATGAACTGTCGTCCTCCAGAATGCAATTGCAGTGTGCCAAGCACTGTGTCACCTAGCTCGGTATGCGCAGAGAAATACGTGACGCATTAAAAATACCACATTTCATGTCCATTCACGTACTTCAATGAACGTTGTGATATAATCTCACGTGCTCAATCCTGCAGATGACGAATTTCATCACGAGAATGTTGTTCCTTAAATAATTATAAATGCTAGCCAAAAAGTGACGTACTGAAGACTCTGATTCCAATAATAATTGTCCGAAATAGTCAAAGTTTTGAGCTGAAATCGCTCACAATTGCAAAGTCAACAACGTACATTATACATGCAAATTTTCGAGGTCAGCATGAAGTCACTCAAATACTTATGAGGCGAAGTTTCTAACCTCACATGGATCTCCAACAGCAAGGTCAGACCAGCTGTAGCTCAGGCACAAAAGCCTAAAAGAAAACAGTTCAGCACCTAGTCCACATCTCGCCGACACAGTTTTCAATATACTATTAATTCCAGCAGTGTCTCTTCTGGCGTACTAAGCCCTCGCTTCTTATATTTTAAATATAAGGGACCGATTTCCCAAGTAGCAGTTTATATGAGGACTCTTTTACAAGTCTCGCAAACGAAGAGTCAGCCCTCGCATAACGGGAAAGAGTGGCTTTGACACGCCCAGCGAGTCTAATATTTCCGTAAAAATAATTATTTGTTAATAGGTGTTGAACTCTAACATTCCCAGTCACACAAATATTCTCAACGTTTGGAAATCAAGTGCATTATTATTGATGTAAAATCTTACATCCTCTGATAGAAGTAATGGTTAGATGATTGCCTCATACTTAAAATATTACGAAAGAAGAGTTAGGGACACCTGCTACAAAAACTTTTAAATTCTCTATTTCTTCAACTGCAGATCCCTAAAGTGGCATATCAGTGTTGAAAAGTCAATTCTTATTATCGCCCTTCACTTTTCCAAAAAGCGGCTTATTTTACCCTTATTTTCTTCTAATTCCGTAGCTACGAGCAAAATCCAATTTTTGTAACTTTCATATGAAATGGTTTTATATATTAGGAAAATTTTCGAAAATGATGTCTTCATCGTTCTTAAATTATTGACAGAATGCATTCAGAATATTCTCTAACTCAGTGTGAACGCAACTATTTGGTTTTTTCTTTGTTCAAACTTGCAAAATATGACGTTGTCGAAGGAACCATATTGAAATTCGCTTAACATTGCTACTAAAACACTTTTTATTTCATACTTATCCTAGAAAGACTATATATCATATTTGGCTTTTGTTTCCTTTATATTTTATTACAGTGAGAACGTAGGCAAGAAGATTAAGGGAAGGTTTACTATCTTTGGCCCGAGAAAAGCATGTTCTTTGAGAAATTTTTTCTCGGGATGTGTTATGGGTACCAATGTCAATTTGGTCAAAATGTTTATTGATATTTCCTCTACAAACGGGAAGTTTTTCGGCCGGAAATGTCGAAGAGCAAACGCGGAAGTGCCAACGGAACGAATCAAAATTTCGATGTAGGCCTCCACGCCCGGTATGTCACAGGTCAGCCGGCTCGCCTGAAATCAAAACTGAGTTAACGTTAGCAAAGTATATAAGATTCTTTAGGAGTTGGACCTCGCTTAAGTTATTTGGACCATAGGAAACAAAATGGCGGCCGTTTGAAAAAATAGCGTGTTTTCATAGATTTTTCGACTTCGTCGGCCAAGTAAAAATATTTATAGCTGATGGATCGAAATAAAAGTGGTACAACTCCAAGACAATTTAGTTAGCTTCGTCGGAAACAAAGAATCTTGCCAATCGGTTTAGTAGATTTGAAGTTACCATACCGCGCGATAAAAAGAAGTCATTTCGAGAAACACGCGTTTGAAATTTTGACTACATATAAATGCAATATTATGCAACTTACGTTCAATCTGCTATTCCAGGTCCATAAACTAGTCCTTCCTCTTCCTCACAGAGGGCGTTCTGCTCAATCTGGGCCATCCTGCGCTGCTCCAGAGCCGCTCGAACGGCCGGTGACAAGCGGTTTTCGGCTGCTTGAGTCCAGTGGTCGTCGGAATGCTTGGCGAACTGCGCAGAAGAGTCCCAGGGTCACGTCCATCGTTGTCATGGTCTTCAGTATTGCTGAATACCCTTCGTTGAAGCTGCTCAGTGCCAGGGAAGTCGCAATCTCCACAGTCTTCGCACCAGAATGCAAATGCTTGGGGGCTAACTTCCAAACACACGCGTTCGAACTTTCATTTGAATTTTGTGTGTTTCCTCCCAAGAATCGGCACAATAAGTCGTCCTCCGAAAGAAAAAAAAAAAGAAACTGGTGCATGAAAAAGGCCGATTTCAGGCAGGTGCATTTTGTTGTTCAACCGCAATCAACAAACATTTCCGTTCCGTATTCGGAAAAATCATTTCAGGGGCAGATTCTAAACACTTTTATGGATCCAAAAATGAAACTAACAAAATCGATTTTTTGAACCAAAAGATGGTAAACCACCCATTAAGATTTTCCCATCTCCATAAATTAAGCGATCTTTGTGGTCTGCGAAACGATATGAGACATGGCGATATGTAGATAGCAAAAAAATACTCCAAGAATATTGTGACACTTCATACGACGATACGGATAAAGTACACATTGGAAAATACCGAGCTAAAGGCCTGTGCGTGGCAATAGGGAGCGCGAAATGCTTTCTTGTACTATTGATCAGGTCTTCAAGCACAGCTTGAGGATCTGTTCCATATCTTGCATGGCTGGCTCTTCCAAACATCTTAGTAATTATCAAGGAATATTATATAAGGAATATTGTATACACCAGTTGTCTTATTTAAATTACGCCTTTCAATTCTTTCTCAAATTTTCTCTCCGTACTTTTTCTCACAGTTCATCTTCATTTTTTATCTAATAATGTATTAGCTCTACTATACATCCTTTGCACATTTTAGCGTTCATTTCTGTGTTCGAAACAAGGCTTCTGTTTTCTTGAATTACATCTATCTGTTTTGTGGTATCGATAGTTCCGATGCCATAGCGTAGGTGCACGCTCGTAGGTTGGCACTACGAGAGCGGAAGAACTACGCCGATCACAGCGCCCTCTAGCCGACGCTGTGGTGTTCAACGAGCGCCGCTCTACTTTCTGCCAAGTTGATCAAGAGTAGACGACCTAGCAACTTAGCTTCTACTTGTAGGGGGTCTAGCCATTATAGGCTTTGCCTTTGTAACTTCTAGTAACTGTTAGCTTTGATACATGAAACGGCTTCGCACCTACGTGCTCATCTGTACCAAAAGTTAAGTAATGTGTTTGTATATGTTTCTACACCAGTAAAGGTGCTTTAACTTTACTTGCAGTACCAAAGTGCTTTACCTCACTTGCTTCTACTCGCTTCCTTCATTCGGCCTAATTTGCAGATCTCAGGAGCAGACTCACGCGCCGCCTTCCAGGCGTGATGCAAAGTGTTTCTCTACTCTCCAAAGGTTTCTGTGATTTTCCCATAGAAGGCATGTAATTTCCCAGAGACATGTATAGCTCTACAACTTTCGTTTCTCCTTTATCTATTCCCATTTGTCCACTTTGCACTTTTTATCAATCTCATTTTCTAGACGTCCGTATCTCCTTTTAATTGTTTCGTGTAATGCATTTCTATATTTTCTCTCTTAGGTAGAAAAATTCAATATCTCATGTGTTATCCAATGTTTTCTATTGGGCTTTGTCTGTTGGCCTAACGCTACCTTTTAAAATCTCAACAAACACTTGTATTTGCTATTTATTCATTTTCCATCCCGTTAATTTCCTACATTTCTGCATTTTTCCACTTTCAATCCACATTTCATACCAATGAAGCATGATCGGAGTTCACATCTGAAACTAGAAATGTTTTGCAGTTTAAGATTTAGTCTCGAAATTTCTGTCTCTCCTTTATATAATCTATCTATAACCCCGTTAATTTCCTAGATTTCTGCATTTTTCCACTTTCAATCCACATTTCATACCAATGAAGCATGATCGGAGTTCACATCTGAAACTAGAAATGTTTTGCAGTTTAAGATTTAGTCTCGAAATTTCTGTCTCTCCTTTATATAATCTATCTATAACTATACATCAAGACTTAGCAGTAATTAAATATTATTCTGTGCAAAAATTATATCAGGCAGCATCCCATTTCATTTATTTTCCCAGTCCATATCAAATATCCTTCACAACTGCATGTCATGTTCTGTAATGGTTAATTGAAATTCAATAGTATAAAAAGGAAGAAAATGTTTTTTTCTTCTGTTCGGATTTTTGCTATGGAATTACAATCCCCCAACATAAAATATCACATGTAATTTGGACGAGTATTTTCTCTTCACACTGTAAATTATTAGTATAATAGTCGATAGGGTAAAAAAGAAGTATAGGGACTTTGGACAGAAGTCACAGAAGAAGAGGTGGAGAAACTGATTCTTGGACATACCTGAGACCCATAAAAGAAGCATAAGAATAAAATGCGTTTGAGCACAAGCTATAGAAAAAGCCATGAACAGGAGGCATTTGACGGACGGCAACACGATTGGCAGAGAAAGTAGAAGTAGACTAATCAACGGCTTTGTTATTTACGATTGTTATTAAAAATGGTACCAATAAATGATTTATGTTTGTTTGTGAAATTAAACTAAAATTGTGTCCGTAGCAAATCATGCGTTCATCACTGATTAATCGTAAATCACATACTCGCAACCGAGATATTACCTGTACTAAATCGTTTTGCAATTTACTTCAGAATGAAGTTAGGGTGCCTAACAGTGAGTATACACAGCTATCCCTATGAAACAGCAGTGTCACTAATTAATTACACAACATTAACAGCAACAACTTTAAAAAATTGGTAGAACACAATTTTCGAGCAGAATTGTTAAAAGTTAACTAGCGAGGACGTTGGTCATTTCCCGAGCGGAAATTGCTATTCTACGGGTAGCACTGAAAACATCAATTTAGCTGGAAACTTGCTTTTTATCTGGTGTTATTACAAATATTTCTACAAAATACCTTCTGCTGACAGAGGGAGAAATGTGAGACGTCCACGCCTCCTGCACGTGCCGTACGCGGTCTCGCTCTGCCCAGTAATTTACTACAGCAGTTCAACGGCCGCGGAAGACCGTTATTGCTTCTCCCGTTGCCTGCTTGGCCCTTTGAGGGTTTTCATTGCGTCCAGGTAATTTCCGGAACCTCACTGGACTTCAAACGCGCTATGACTGCGAGGTTCGCATCTCAGTATTACGAACGTGAAACAGCCTGTCCGTTCTCAGTCACCAAGGAACTGACATTCATGCTACCATTTCTCCTTCTTATTTCATTGATTTTCTTCTCCCTTTCAGCGAACGTGGGGGTAAGTATCCTTTCATTTTTAAACTGAAAACTCCTATCAAGGCGTCATTATTTGCCCAGAGCATTTTGTTAACTATTCCTGAACACAAAATACATTTTTACTGTCGATCCTCTATTAGTGTGCTTTACATTTTATAGACTTTTCATGACAGCCTTGCATCTACCGAGAAAATGATCTGCAATTTCTAAAATACGTATTCTGTGTCAAGTCTCCAATGTGTGTGCTCTACATACACTGCTGTGCAATACTTAAGGACAAGGTAGATAAAGTAACATAATATACTAACAACACGGTGTAAATGTGGGAGAATGTTGTCAGAGTGCTCCCAGTCACGAACAGAGAGATGGACCTCACATGGCGAGAGGTCAGTGTGTCCATAGCACCAAATGGGGTTGTCTCCACAGCACCTAGCAGCTAAAGGAGAGGGAAAAGACAGTGTGTGTCAATAACCGATCAGTTACAGTACACTGTGGTGGTGGTCTCCATTATAACGTGGTCCGGAGACATTTGGATGACTACACACGAGGAAGAATCGTGGGGAAACTGGAATAAGAACTGTAAACCAGAAGTTGTGTATTATTTTAAGGTCCATAGTGGCGCGGTGACTGGTGACTGCATGGGGGTGGTCTATTTGCCTCAAGTCCAGTATGTTGATTTCCGTTGACATCTGCACATTGGAGGGACCTTTTGCAATGGTACCAAGAGTGTTCAGTTTGGACCAACGACGAGTAGGGTGGCATGGTCTTTCGGAATGAGAGCAGATTCATCCTGAGTAGTGATTCTGGACGTACCGTCATGTGACAAAAGGATGGAACACATAATGCACTCAGGAACATTGTCAAACATGATGGTGTCGGTGACCTTCTGCCGCCGAGCAGTGTGTCAGTAGTGCGCAAGTAGCAGTATTACTACATTTACCAGGCAGTCTAGTACTTTAATAAGCGTTTAAATTTTGTGTCGAATTGTTTGTGCTCTCTGTAGATTAGTTGAAATGGTTCAAATGGCTCTGAGCACTATGCGACTTAACAGCTGAGGTCATTAGTCCCCTAGAACTTAGAACTATCTAAACCTAACTAACCTAAGGGCAGCACACACATCCATGCCCGAGGCAGGATTCGAACCTGCGACAATAGTGGTCGCGCGGTTCCAGACTGAAGCGCCTAGAACCACTCGGCCATACTGGCTGGCTGTAGATGAGTTCAGACGTTCTTTGTACAACAGTATTTAGCATGGATAGGGACTGCGACTGCTGTGTTCGGATGCTGGCGGAGTTGGCATCCCTTCGCTCCCAGCTTCAGGCAGTGTTGGCTTCGGTCACACAGCTTGAGGCTGTAGCCAATGGGCATAACTGTGGGGGTCCGGAGGGGGGTTGTCGGGGACGGCCAGCTCGTCCCATGCATCCCCCGATCGGATTATGGCTGTATGGCTGTGGCTGCCCGGGGTTCTGCCCAAATTGAGGCTGACCCCTCACCCATGGTAGAGTGGGAGGTCGTCTTGTGGTGTAGCGGGGGGCGAATGACATTCTGGAGGGCTGAACAGAAGGCCTCTCCAGTTTGTCTGACGAACCAGTTTCAGGCTCTGTCTCCAGCTGATGCTGGTCTTCTGCCAGACATGGCTGCTTGTCCTGTTTCGGAGGTTGCGCCTCAGTCTGCAAGATCCGGGTGGACTTAGACGGTGGGCTTATTGGTAGTTAAGAGCTACAACTTCAGGCGCGTTATGGGGCCCCTTAGGGATATGGCTGCAAGGAAGGGGAAGAAAACCAATGTGCACTCCGTGTGCATACCGGGGGGAGTCATTCCGGATGTGGAAGGGGTCCTCCGGATGCCATGAAGGATACAGGGTGCACCCATCTGCAGGTGGTCGCTCATGTCGGCACAATTGATGTGTGTCGCTATGGGTCGGAAGGAATCCTCTCTGGCTTCCAGCGGCTATCTGATGTGGTGAAGACTGCCAGTCTGGCTAGCGGGATGAAAGCAGAGCTCACCATCTGCCGCATCGTCTACAGGATTGATTGCGGACCTTTGATACAGAGCCGAGTGGAGGGTCTGAATCAGAGGCTGAGACGGATCTGCGACCGTGTGGGCTGCAGATTCCTCGACTTGCGCCATAAGGTGGTGGGGTTTCGGGTTCCGCTGGATGGGTCAGGACTCCACTACACACAGCAGGCGGCTACACAGGTAGCAGGGATTGTGTGTCGTGGACTGGGCGGTTTTTTAGGTTAGATGGCCTCGGGCAAGTACATAAAGGGCAACAGACTCAAAGGGTGCGGGGCAAAGTCAGGACATGCGGGGACCAAGCAGCAATCGGTATTGTAATTGTAAACTGTCGAAGCTGCATTGGTAAAGTACCGGAACTTCAAGCGCTGATAGAAAGCACCGAAGTTGAGACCGTTATAGATACAGAAAGCTGGCTGAAGCCAGAGATAATTTCTGCGGAAATTTTTACAAAGGAGGTGTTTAGAAAGGATAGATTGCATACAACTGGTGGTGGCGTGTTTGTCGCTGTTAGTAGTAGTTTATCCTGTAGTGAAATGGAAGTGGATAGTTCCTGTGAATTATTATGGGTGGAGGTTATACTCAACAACCGTGCTAGGTTACTAATTTGCTCATTTTACCGACCTCCTGACTCAGCAGCATTAGTGGCAATACAACTGAGAGAAAAGCTGGAATACATTGCCTATAAATTTTCAGCATGTTATAGTCTTAGGTGGAGATTTCAATTTACCGGATATAGACTGGGACACTCAGATGTTTAGGACGGGTGGTAGGGACAGAGCGTCGAGTGACATTATACTGAGTGCACTATCCGAAAATTACCTCGAACAATTAAACAGAGAACCGACTCGTGGAAATCACATCTTGGACCTACTGATAACAAACAGACCCGAACTTTTCGACTCTGTAAGCGCAGAACAGGGAATAACTGATGATAAGGCCGTTGCTGGATCCCTGAATATGGAAGTAAATAGGAATATAAAAAGGGAGGAAGGTTTATCTGTTTAGCAAGAGTAATAGGAGGCAGGTCAAAACGAAAATTTCTGTTCTGACACTGACAATATTGAGTGATTATGGAAAAATGGCTCTAAGCGCTATGGGACTTAACATCTGAGGTCATCAGTCCCCTAGACTTAGAACTACTTAAACCTAAGAAACCTAAGGACAACACACACATCCATGCCCGAGGCAGGATTCGAACCTGCGACCGTAGCAGCAGCGAGGTTCCTGACTGAAGCGCCTAGAACCGCTCGGCCACGAATATGGAAAAAGTTCAAGGCAATCTTATAATGCGTTTTAGGCAGATACGTGGCGAGTAAAACTTTGAGGGGCGGGAAAAACCCACCGTGGTTCAACAACAAAGTTAGGAAACTACTGCGAAAGCAAAGAGAGCTTCACTGCAAATTCAAACGCAGCTAAAACCTCTCAGACAAACAGAAGCTACACGATGTCAAAGTTAGCGTAAGGAGGGCTATGCGTGAAGCGTTCAGTCAATTCGAAAGTAAAATTCTATGTACCGACTTGACAGAAAATCCTAGGAAGTTCTGGTCTCGCGTTAAATCAGTAAGTGGATCGAAACAGCATATCCAGACACTCTGGAATGATAATGGCATTGAAACAGAGGATGACACGCGTAAAGCTGAAATACTAAACACCTTTTTCCAAAGCTGTTTCACAGAGGAAGACCGCACTGCAGTTCCTTCTCTAAATCCTCGCACGAATGAAAAAATGGCTGACATCTAAATAAGTGTCCAAGGAATAGAAAAGCAACTGAAATCACTCAACAGAGGAAAGTCCACTGGACATTACGGGATACCAATTCGATTCTATACAGAGTACGTGAAAGAACTTGCCCCCCTTCTAACAGCCGTGTACCGCAAGTCTCTAGAGGAACGGAAGGTTCCCAATGATTGGGAAAAAGCACAGGTAGTTCCAGTTTTCAAGAAGGGTCGTCGAGCAGATGCCCAAAACTATAGGCCTATATCTCTGACATCGATCTGTTGTACAATTTTAGAACATGTTTTTTGCTCACGTATCATGTCATTTCTGGAAACCCAGAATCTACTCTATAGGAATCAACATGGATTCCGGAAACAGCGATCGCGTGGGGCCCAACTCGCTTTATTTGTTCATGAGGCCCAGAAAATATTAGATACAGGCTCCCAGGTAGATGCCATTTTCCTTGACTTCCGGAAGGCGTTCGATACTGTTACACACTGTCGCCTGATAAACAAAGTAAGAGCCTACGGAATATCAGACCAGCTGTGTGGCTGGATTGAAGAGTTTTTAGCAAACAGAACGCAGCATGTTGTTCTCAATGGAGAGACGTCTACAGACGTTAAAGTAACCTCTGGCGTGCCACAGGGTAGTGTTATCGGACCATTGCCTTTCACAATATATGTAAATGACCTAGTAGATAGTGTCGGATGTTCCATGCGGCTTATCGCGGATTATGCTGTAGTATACAGAGAAGTTGCAGCAATAGAAAATTGCAGCGAAATGCAGGAAGATCTGCAGCGGATAGGCACTTGGTGCAGGGAGTGGCAACTGACCCTTAACATAGACAAATGTAATGTATTGCGAATACATAGAAAGAAGGATACTTTATTGTAGGATTATATGATAGCGGAACAAACACTGGTAACAGTTACTTCTGTAAAATATCTGGTAGTATGCGTACGGAACGATTTGAAGTGGAATGATCATATAAAATTAATTGTTGGTAAGGCGGGTGCCAGGTTGAGATTCATTGGGAGAGTCCCTAGAAAATGTAGTCCATCAACAAAAGAGGTGGCTTACAAAACACTCGTTCGACCTATACTTGAGTATTGTTCATCAGTGTTGGATCCGTACCAGTTCGTATTTACAGAGGAGATAAAGAAGATCCAAAGACTAGCGGCGCGTTTCGTCACAGGGTTATTTAGTAAGCGTGATAGCGTTACGGAGATGTTTAGCAAACTCAAGTAGCAGACTCTGCAAGAGAGGCGCTCTGCAGCGCGGTGTAGCTTGCTGTCCAGGTTTCGAGAGGGTGCGTTTCTGGACGAGGTATCGAATATATTTCTTCCCCCTACTTGTACCTCGCGAGGAGATCACGAATGTAAAATTAGAGAGATTCGAGCGGGCACGGAGGCTTTCCGGTAGTCGTTCTTCCCGCGAACCATACGCGAGTGGGATAGGAAAAATAGGTAATGATAGTAGCACGTAAAGTGCTTTCCGCCACACATTGTTGGGTGGCTTGCTGAGTATAAATGTAGATGTAGATGTAGACCCAAGTTTTGTAGTGTGGGTAAGCATAATTTTCCTTCTCGTCTTTAAGCACAGTAAAAAATGGTTCAGATAGCTCTGAGCACTATGGGACTTTACAGCTGAGGTCATCAGTCCCCTAGAACTTAGAACTACTTAAACCTAACTAACCAAAGGACATCACACAC
This sequence comes from Schistocerca piceifrons, assembly GCF_021461385.2. Lineage (NCBI taxonomy): Eukaryota > Metazoa > Arthropoda > Insecta > Orthoptera > Acrididae > Schistocerca > Schistocerca piceifrons. The sequence goes on along the minus strand of NC_060149.1, from coordinate 414,328,205 downwards.
ATCCATGACCGAGGCAGGGTTCGAACCTGCGACCGTAGCGGTCGCGCGGTTCCAGACTGAAGCGCCTATAACCTCTCGGCCACTGGGACCGGATAAGCACAGTAGTTCACCGGTCAATGTTATTGTGACACCGTACTCGTTCCCTACGTACGTCATTTCAGGTGTGTATTCGGTCCTGACTCCATTTGTATTGGTGACAGTGCAGATCCACATCTAACAGCGTATGTGGAGGAGCTTTATAAATGCTAGAATATTCTGCGAATTAACCGTTCTTCCTATTAGTGGGACTTAAATCCCATCTAGTACGTGTGGGGTTCGTTTGAAGACATTCCGCAGTCCCCTCACATTCACCAACGACGACCCAGCAGTTCTCGGCCGCCTTCGTGAAGAAATGGAACGTTCTACCACCAGAACTGTTTACCAGGCTTGTGACCGGCATAGGAGCACGTTGCAGAACATGCCTAGGAGCACGTTGCAGAACATGCATAGGAGCAAGTTTCAGAACATGCATAGCAGTCCATGCTGATTACGCACCCCGTCAGCAACCATGTACCACAGTTTTTAATGTACAGTGGACGATCGTAAATGGAAGTGACATCAGCGTATTCATTATCTGCGAATAAAAGTGTCATTTCTGTTCGTTTCTCTCCGTATTTCTTTCAGCTATCATATGTACCATACTGTAGCAGTTCTTTCTATGTATGGCACAAGTTCCATAGAACTGTGTTTCTTGGCTGGGACACATTCTGCGAAAGTTACTTTCGTCCTTAAGTTTTGCAGAGGTCTGTAGGTATGGCGTCTCGTGCTGTGAAATTCCCATAACTGAGAACTCTTCCCGTCAAATATGCAATATGTGGCCTTCTATAGCCGGCCGAAGTGGCCGTGCGGTTAAAGGCGCTGCAGTCTGGGACCGCAAGACCGCTACGGTCGCAGGTTCGAATCCTGCCTCGGGCATGGGTGTTTGTGATGTCCTTAGGTTAGTTAGGTTTAACTAGTTCTAAGTTCTAGGGGACTAATGACCTCAGCAGTTGAGTCCCATAGTGCTCCGAGCCATTTGAACCATTTTTTGGCCTTCTATATAAACTTTATTCGTAAGTAGATAAATTACATCCTACACGTCATCTTGCATACAAGAAATGCTGATGAATGGGTAGATTCCGTGTTCCTAGATTTTCGGAAGTATTTCGACACTGTCCTACATTGTCGAATACCAGCGAAGTACTGACCATACAGACTATTTCCATAATTATGTGATTTTTGTCGAGAGATATTTGACTAAGAAGAACCAGTACAGTAGACGGGGTGACGAATTTTTCCACAGAAACAAAATAAACATCGGGTGTGCTCGAAGGAAGCGTAGTAGGACCTTTAATGTTCTCAGTATACGTAAACGTCAGCTAGGATCAGTAGCTGTGTAAGACTGTTCGCTGACGATGCGGCTATTTGCATGAAAGCGTCGTTGGACGACCGTAAGGAACTACAGAATGACTAGGACAAAAATTTTCTCTTTATGTAATAACGGGCAGCTCTCTTCAATTGTGAATAAATATAAAATAATGCCTGTATCACAGAGAAGCAATCCAATGGTATCTTATTACCAGATTAGTGATAAATGTCTTGGTCACGTCACGTCGTGTGGGTATTTGATAGTAATACAAAGAAGCTAACTGAAATGAGACAATCACGTAAGATCGACATTAGAGAAGGCGAATGGAAGACGTAGAAATGTTAGAAAGCTTCTTCGAAAATCTGCTGCATCTGTACGGGAAACAGCATACAAGAAGCTAGCGTGACCACTTCTACAGTATTATTCCAGTGTCCTTACCAGGTCGGCATGGCAACAGAAATCGAACGATTTCAGAGAGACGCTGTCAGAATCGTAACAGGTCGGTACAGCTCATACGAAAGTGTAACAGATGTATTAGGGGACCTTAACGGGAATCCGTGGAAGATATTACGAGTTACCTGAAAGAAATTTGGTGTAGATCTAGAATCATTGCACAATGCGGATCAACCAAATAGGGCAGTGGTGTTGTTGAGAAACTGACCTGATATCAGGGAGGATGGAATCGCTCTGTTCGTCATCCTGATTTCGGGTTTCCGTGGTGTTCCTAAATCACTAAGACAAATGCCGGAATGGTTCCTTAATCAAGTCCACGACCAACTGACTGTCCTATCCTCATACACCATCTGTCCTATCCTCACAAAGTTTGTTATGTGTTCCCTGTGTTGCATATTTTGAGCTATTTATTGGTATCGGATTATTTTGTCAATTCTAATATCATTGTGAATTATTCTTAGATGAATAAATATAGGAGTAAATAATAAATACTGTGGCAAAGTTAGTTGTTCAGCTGCACTTTTATTTTTACCAACGATATTTTTGTTTTCTATGATCGCGAATTCGTATTTGTAATTTTCTGCAAAATGTTCCGATGGTCAGCTTCGATTACTCTATCCAAACTCTTTGAGTTATCTCTTGCTAGTACCACTGAAGGGCATTGTATCTTTGTTCTGTATTGCTTGGGTTCAACGTTCTCTGTTCTGCTACCTGTTTTCAGCCTTCTGTTTTCTGCTTGGTCGGCGTGACGCATTTCATTCTCGTGTAATGTTTGAGACTTCGGCTGAGATCTTTACAGTTACTTCCCGTGGTGGTTAATAGGCGATATGTAGATCATTTCATTCGTCTGATCATAAGTATTGACACAGATATTTTGCAGTCATTCCATGTCCGAAATTTACGGTGAATTATAACGTGAAGTTTTATCGTTCTGCGTGGCGACACAATAATACGCAGATCGTTTGTATTTCGTAAACTGATTTGTAGGCTCGAGAAATATCTGTTTCACCCTTTGCATTAAACATTGAATTGTATCATTCTCTCCTGTATTACAAATGGTTTGTGTTGCTGGAAGATATATTTCGAAAAAGTGGTATTTCGCGGCTTTTTCTAGAATTTTAATTCGTTTCATGTATACTGTGGCCTCGTGTGATCTTTGTGATTTTTCTGCAGTAAACTGTTTGTAATGTTTATGTTAACTGTTTCACTCAACCCAAGTTATTACTTTATTATATACTATACACTTCCTGAAGAAGATTAGTATTCCTGTAAAGACGGTGTCGATTTTGTCCGATTATGGCATATGCCACCTGAGGGATAGTAGATATACTGATAATGGTTTCGATGTCATCCGCCAACAAATATCCTAGTGGAATCGCTCTATGTCTAACATTTAATAGGGAACCCTCACAGCCAGAAGGTTCAATGTGGTGAGAACGTGTGAAGCAAGCAGGGAACCACGCCACGAAGGCGCACAGCCAAATGCAAGAGTTAAAAATGGGTCAAATTGTGACTTTCCGAGTGACTGACTAGATGGTATTTTCGCGGAGTTGCTGCACAAGTTGGACGTACTGCGTCAGTTGTGCAACGGTGTTGCTATCAGTGGTCACATCAACGTACTCACACACGTAAACGAGGTTGTGGTGTCCACGCAGCATAGACGCCTACCAGAATCGTATTGTGAGGGCAGCAGTGGCAGATCGTACAGCTACCACAGCACAGATAAGAGGGCGTATGAGCCGAGACGTGTCAACACTGACTGTTGCGAACCGATTATTAGCAGTGGGACTGCGAGCACGCATACCGCTAGACCATCTTACACTCACAGCATAGCATCGAAGTGGTACCTGATGCCGTCAAAGGATCACTTGGAAGAATAAATGGTGCGTACGACGTAGACTGGTGAGTACTGTCTCGTATAAGGCATTCGTCCAAGACACACTGGCCCCACTGCAGGCCCTATCATACGGTGTGCCATAAGCTACATCCCTCGTTCAACTTTTCTGTTTCAGGAGGGGATACTGACTAACGCTCGGTACGTGCAGAATGTTGTTAGACCCGTTATCTTGCCGTTCTTGCAACAGGAAGGTAATGTATTGTTCCAACAAGATAATGACTGCTCACACACTGGAAGAGAAATTCAATGCACTTTGCAAAACGTGCAGCAACTACCCAGGCCAGCACGATCTCCGGACTTGTCTCCAGTGGAGAACGTGTGGGATATGATGGGACGAGCAGTAACTCGTGCGACTCGTCAACCAACAACTCTTACAGAATTACGTAAACAAGTCTATCAGGCGTGACATAATGTGTCCCAGGACAGTATTCCCCATCCGTATGATCGACTGGATGCCACAGTCAGCGCCTGTACTGCCACCTATGGAGGCGACACCAAGTACTAAAGTGGGTGTTTCAGCGTGGGTTAGTACCTCTTACCTCAGAACCACTTGTGCTATTGATACGTAAGTATAATCATTTCATATACTCCGGATGCAGTGTTGCAACAATAAATCTTGAGTGAATAGGAAACCTCTAAAAGGATGCACTATTTTTTTACGGCAGTGTAGTTACATGCTAGTATACAACCATCTTGTCGAAACCTACAGTCTTTGTCGTATCAGTGACCTGTCAGTGCGAAAATGCTCCAACAATTCAATCGTAAGCTGCTGTTTCACTGCATTAATACGAGAGTTGGAACTTAAATAGTGGCAACTATTTATTCACAAACGAGACAAAAGAGTTACATGTTTGCAACTATTACTGTCCTTCAAAGTAGTCACCAGCGTTGTGTAGAAGCCGTTGCCAGTGATGTGGAAGGCGTTGTTTAACGTTGGCAGAGCCTGTTCTGTTGATGGTGCGAAAGGAGCTGTCTACTGCCTGTTGCATCTCTGGAACAGTTCTAAAGCGAATGCCACGAAGTGGTTCCTTCGTCTTCGGAATTAAATCAAAGTAACAAGGACTTAAGTCCGGACAGTATGGTGGATGGTACAGTACTTCCCAGTCGCATCGAACGAACAGAGCAGCCACAGCTTGTGCTGTATGCGCCCGCGCATTGTCGTGAAAATGATGGGTGGGTTGCACAGAAAGTGTCACTGCTTCTTTCGCAATGATGGTCGCAGAGGATGCTCCAAAAACGAACAGTAATACTGTGCATTGACGGTCTGCCGTGGAGAAACGTAATGCGTTAGAATAACACCATCAGTCGTACACTACAATTTCCATAACTTTAGACCGCTCCATTCACACCATCAACAGAACATCTGTTAACAGTATACTAGGCCTTCCACATTGCTGGCAATGGGCTCTACACAACACTGGTGACTACTTTGAAGGACAGTAACAGGTGAAAACATGAAACTCATTTGTATCGGTTGTAAATAAATAGTTGCCACTATTTAAGTTCCAACCTTCGTAAAAAACATCCCGTTCTTTTCCATGAATGTCCTTCAGGTGCAGGATGGTAGGGCACTACACGCTGTTTTGAAATGCAGATGACTGCTGAAGACTATACATTGTGCTTTTTCATAATAGTGATACATTTCGTGGAACGTATGATTGTGAGGCACTCCTTATTTTCAATAGTGTGTGCAGTTTTTGCTTTTAAATGACGTCCTGACCTCACTAGTGAACGAAACATTTCAGGAATAATGGTCAATATAATGGGATATGACAGGAATGATCATTTGAAGTATAAAGTATGATATGGACATGTGCTCTGTTCTGAAGGGTTTTCGATACAGAAAACATTTAAAGTACATCGGTATTTATTTTCTGTATTATTCAATACATTGTCACGTTTACACATATACACATGCGTAACAGTAAACATTACAACAATCGGTTTACAAAGTATCATTTGAAAAATACTTATTTTTAATGCACCTCTAAGCATTATCGTACATATCGCGTCATAGTTGTTGCGCAGTTCACAGTAAACGTTCGAATATGAGGCAATAGCGTCTATGATATGACCAAGCAGTTCACGTCCCATATTCACCCTTCGTTTGTATACCTCAGACTTCATACAACCTCATTTTGTGCTACCATGTCCAATCCAGTAAATAAGGTAGGTGCAGTTGAGATATTCCGTCACACGTCTGCTAAAATGTGGAGGGGCTCCGTTATGCTGGAAGTACATTAAAATCTGTTTGGCCAAAGGCACGCCCGCAAGATGCTCCAAAAAATGCAAGTAATTCTGTTCCGTCATTCGCTTATCGAAAATAACTGGGCTTATCAACATTAAATGTGTTCCATCCAGGGGAACATTCAGAATTGACCATATATCCATATGAAGCGTTTTGCTTCAAATCAGCGTTCCTGTCATACGTCTGAATAATGACCATTCGTCTTGGAATGTCCTGTATAATACTACGGTTAGGACGTAATGACTGATTACCTATTATTAGGTGTTAGAGTACGTAGCTATGAAAATTCGTTACTGTTGTGCGTATATTGTATTCTATGACTATTTCTTTAGTAATTTGTGGTGCGTTTTCAATCGTATAGAGTGGTATAAACACACATGTTATAAGACATAGTTTAATAGGTCTGGGCTTTACCTAGCTATTCGTGATAGCAGCTTATTATTCCGTAACACCACGGCGCGGCTACAAACGTAGTTGTCACAAAAAAGAAGGGTAGGTAAAATAAATAACCTGAATTAGAAGAAGACTGTTTCCACTATATGATATCTCGTGTAGGGTCATGAAAATAAGATTAGAGATTATGGCACGTACAGAAGTACATATAAAGTACCTTTCCCTCAGTAAATCCCCGAAGTTGAACTAGAAGACAATAGATAATATTGCTATGAAGTAGCGTCCACCATGCACTGTATAGTGCGCCTCGGAAAAAATATGTAGATGTAGAACTACGCCTTAGGAACTACTGTGGATTCGACAAACAGTGATACCGTGAAACAGTATTCGTGTACCAAATATAACGTAACGGTGCTTAATGTGATCTCATGGCTTTAACATCGGAAGACAATTGCCTCAGTTTTGTGGAATCTTGCCCACTCGTGTAATATAGGGTGCCTAGGAAGCTGTTTTCTTGGATAGCTAGATAACATACAAGCAAATCATATTAATGGAGTTTATTACAGTAATTTAACTGACAATACTTCACTTTTGTTTCTTCATGATGGGTCGCAAGCAATTGGCGACATGCAAATAATCAAAGTCCTTCGGTATATATCATTCCCAAGTAAGCTAATCACACAAGTTCGTAAGTCACTGCTATCGTTAATATCACTGCTCGTCTTCTAGTGCCGTTCTTCTAGTGCGACCGAAGCTGGCAGAAGCGGCTCTTATATTCGCTTCGGACAGAGAGGTTGCTCCTGTCGTGGTGCAGTCCTAGTCGGCGTACTATTGGCTGACGTCGTCTCACAGCATTTTACTCATCAAAGGGTGTTCGGAAATTCCTGTTAAAAACTTCTAGGAATTGTAGAGGGAAGTTACTAGAAAATATTTTGATTTTGAAACCCACCATATCCGTCAGCTTATAATTCTCGGATTACAACTGTTTGAAAACATGTTGGTAACGCGACCACTCTTTCAAGTAATTGATTAGGTGGGACCAAGTAATCACTTGTTTTGTAATTCCACTCATTAATAGTCAAAGAAATTGCTTGTGAACTCGTTGATGGGCTCTCTTCAAATTGATGCAGTACGGCCTCTTCCAGTTCCAGTTTGCTGTGTCTCTTTGGAGCACCACAGACCAGCCTTGCTGATGGTGGAGGTATCCTTCCTCGGAACCGTTGCATAACTGTGGAGAGAAGGGTATCCGATGGAGTCGGACGCATTGGATAAAAGCGACGAGCAGCGCTTTGATTACGGTGAGTTTCGGCATTCAGAAGGATCATGTCGGTGTACTCTGCAAAAATGTACTCAACCATGTTGCTCAAATATTCGCAGACACGTAGGTTACGCTCGAACCAGGTGAGAGGGATAGGATGGACGACAAATGATATGTCAATGCAGCGTAGCCTCCGCCCCCTTCCAAATAAAAAGTCACTACCCTGTTGCACACTTACCTAGCAAAATGTTTTCTAACGGCTGTAGCACGGAAACCGTACAGTCCCGGACATGGTACCCTATCCAAAATATTATGTACTTACTCCACTCTATAAGACCTAGACGTCTGTAACAAAAATATCCAAACACCCTGTATATATCTCGATGGGCTACAGTGACGAAATACACGCTGCAGTCACATTAATGTGGCCACCGCCTATATTCGACGTCAACGTGGAATAACCACTCAATGACGGCAGGTTGCAGCCCTATCTGTAGAGGGTCTATAAAATGCCTCGGGAGGGCACTGCAAACAGTGCTGTCATTATCGTTATGCCGAAACGAAGCGAGTTATCTGGCATCCAAAAGGGCAAGATCATCGGCCAGGGGTGGAAGCATTTACGAAAAGGCTAAGTTTGTAAACTGTTTGCGTGCCACCGTGATTAAAGTACACTGAGGTAACAGTAGTCAAGGGATAGCTATATGCACACATACAGGCATCGGTAGTAACGGGTACACATGATATAAAAGGACAATTCATTGGCGGAGCTGTCACATGCACTGGGGTGATTCGTGTGAGAAGGCTTCCGTCGTGATTATGAGCTCACGCCGGGAATTAACAGACTTTGACCAGGGAATGGTAGCTGGAGCGAGGCGAATGGCACATACCATTTCGGAAATCATTAGGGAATTCAATATTCCGAGATCCACAGTGTCAAGAGTGCGCCGAGAATGCCAGATTTCATACATCTCATCTCACCGTGGACAACCCAGTGGCCGACGGCTTTCACTTAACAACTGAAAGCGGTGGCGTTTGCCTTAAGTTGTCAGTCCTAACAGACAAGAAACACTGCGAGAAATGACCGCAGAAATCAGTGTGGGACGTACGACGAACGTATTCGTTAGGACAGTGCAACGAAATTTGACGTTAATGGGCTATGGCAGTAGACAATCAACGCGAGTGCTAACAGGATAACATCGCCTGCAGCGCCTCTCCTAGGCTCTTCACCTTATCGGCTGGACCCTAGACGACTCGAAATCCGTGGCGTGGTCACCTGAGTCCCGAATTCAGTTGGTAAGAAATGGTGGTATGGCTCGAGTGTGGCGCAGATACCACGAATCCATGGACCCAGGTTGTCAACAAGGTCCTATGCAAGCTGGTGGCGGCTCGATAATGGTGTGGACTGTGTTTACATGGTCCTCTGGTCCAACTGAACTGATCATTGACTGAAAATGTATAGTTTCGGCTACTTGGATGCCATTTGCAGCCATTCATGGACTTCATGTTCCCAAACAACGGTGGAATTTTTATGGATGAAAATGTGCTATGTCACAGGCCAACAACTGTTCGTGGTCGGTTTGAAGAACATTGTGAACAATTCGAGTGAATGATTTGGCCATCCAGATCGCCCGACATGAATCCCATCTAATTTTTATGGCACATAAGCGATTGGTCAGTTAATCTATAAAAACTTGCACCGGGAACACTTTAATTCTGGATGGGTATAGAGCCAACATGGCTCAGTATTTCCACAGGGGACTTCCAACGACTTATGGAGTTCATGCCACGTCGAAATGCTGCACTACATCTGACAAAAGGAAATTCCACTTGATATTAGGAAGTATCCCATGACTTTTTGACCTCAATGTGTACTGGGCATGGCAATTTGTGCTATCCAAAACCGGCGCCAGAGGCCTCTGTTGTGCACCACGGCCCATAGATGACTGAGGTGAACGACAGCTGTGGAGATCTGTATGGGCGAATCGATGTGCAATTGTTGAGCAACTGACAGCCCACATGAACCAAGGGGCTACCAAAAGTGTCTCTTCAACGACTGTTCAGCGAGCATTGCTCCGTATGAGCCTCCACAGCAGGCGCCTCTTTCATACACTCATGCTGACTGCTGTTCATTGGCGATGAAGGTTGGGAATTGCATGCCAATACCGCAATTGTATGTCCGGTGTGTGATGACAGGTGCCCTTTTCGTACGAACCACGTTTTATGCTCCATGGGAGTTATGGCCAAAGAAGTGTTCAACGTGAAACTTTTGAAAACCAACACTGTGGTTTAATCTTCAGAAGGGTCCAGACTTAGGAGAGAGCATTATGGCCTGTGGAATGTTTTAATGGTATTCTCTGGGTGATCTCGTCATTCTGGAAGGCACAATGGATGAACACAAGTATGTCTCTATCATTGGGACCGTGTCCATCCCCATATACAATTTACTTTTCTTCGGCACAATGGCATCTACCACAGGACAATGCAACATGGCACACAGCTAGCAGTGTTCCTATGTGATTTTAAGAGCACCAGGATGAGTTTACCGTAGTCCCCTTGTCACCATATTCCCCAGACTTCAACCCAGTTGAGAATTTGTGGGACCACCACGATCAAACTGTATGCTTCATGGATCCTCAACCCAGAAACCCATTGCAGCTGGTCACGGCACTGGAGTCGTCGTGGCTCCACGTCCCTATTAGTACCTTTCACAACCTCACTGACTCTCTTTCTGCACGTCTTGCAGCTACTTGGACTGGAAAAGTAGTTATGCAGGCTTTTGACAGATTGTTACATTAAACAGACAGAACTGTGTGTAATATCTGTCTCTACCTGTGTGGTAATCACGGAATGTGTGAGCCTAAGGCTTGTGTACAAGATTACATATGGAAGTTTGTGTCGACCCTGGAAGTGTGCGCGGTGATGCATAATGTGACAGCTTTCTAAATGACAATAGCAGCGGTCTTAAGTTCCTTCATTCAGATGACAATAATGGTGACGTGTTTGTAGAACATGGACCTTAGACTGCGGATGATATGTGTTTTTGAGCTCCTGTTTGAATTACCTTCAGAGATGGAGACTTGTGTGCTCTGCCCATACAGGATGGTGCTTAGGCATGCTGCTGAGAAGTGGGCTCACTTTACTGCACACCCAGTCGTCAAAGGAGTGCTGCAAATCAATACGAATTGACTAAAGGTATGTCATCCTTTTTATACACACATCAACAAAAGTTTGACTGTACAGAGATGTCACTAAACCCGCCCAGAGATGTAAACAATAATACATGGGCAGCGCCTATTAGACGGAGGGGGTGAGACAGCGAATCAGTTCCAGTCATTCCACCAGGAAGGAGGTACACAGCTCGAGTTGTCTGTAGTTCAACCATGCCTAGACGGTCAATACCGCTGTTCGATCGCGTCCGCATTGTTACTTTGTGCCAGGAAGGGCTCCCAACAAGGGAAGTATCCATGCGTCTAGGAGTCAACCAAAGCGATGTTGTCCACACATGGAGAAAATACAGAGACACAGGAACTGTCGATGACATGCCTCGCTCAGGCCGACCAAGGGCTACTACTGCAGTGGATGACCGCTACCTACGAATTATGGCTCGGAGGAACCCTGACAGCAACGCCACCATGTTGAATAAAGCTTTGTCTGACACTATGACTTCAGATAAATCGTCTAGGCAAAAAATCGATGACAACACCTGAATTGTGCAACGTGACGTTGTCGGTTCATTGGCACAGCAAAAGGAAACTTGATATACGTGTCAACCACAATCAACCAACGAGTGTTCCAAAAAGTTCCCGCAAAGTCTATGTGCACACGTTGTCATGGCGAATGCGACTGAGGCCAAGCAGAAAATTTTTGTGGCAGAGCGGACTGATTTTCCACACATGCGTGACACTGTGAAGTCATCTGTTCTATTTGGGCGCCCATACCCTGCCAAGTACAGTGTCCACGCGCTAATTGTTTCGTACATAAGTAGACCTTCATTCAAACTATGCAATGAATGCTATCGACAGGGGATCTCAAACTGATTTACAAAATGATTCTGTAATTCTTTTAGATTTACAAAACGTTTCCCGACGCTGTTCCTCACAAACGACTTCTGAAAAAAAAAGAAAGCCTGCCTGTGGAGTGTTGTCGAAGTGATGTGACTAGACCACTCATTTCCTCTCATAAAGGCCACAGTTCGTAGTAACTGCTGAAAATTCATCGAGCAAAACACAAGTGATATCTGGCGTTCCCCAAGAAATTGTTATAGACCCTCTCCTGTTCCTACTGTATTTAAACTATCTAGGAGACAATCTGAGCAGCCATCATATATTGTTTACAGATGTCGCTGTCATTAAACGTCTGGTAAACTCATTGCAATCGCAAAATCACTTGGATTACATATCTCTATGGGGAGAGAAGTGGCAAATGAATCTAAATATTGAAAAGTGTGAGGTCGTCCACATGAGTGCTATAAGGAATCCGTTAAATTTCAGTTGCACAATAAATCACGCAAATCTAAAGGCTGTCAATTCAACTAATTACTTATGGATTACAATTACGAATATCTTAAACTGGTACGATCACATAGATAATGTTGCGGGGAAGACAAACCAAAGACTACATTTTGTTGGGAGAGTACTTAGAACATGCAAAGGTCTACTATAGAGGCTGCCTACTCTACACTTATCCTTTCTCTTCTGGAGTACTACTGTGCGGTATGGGATTCGCATCAGATAGGATTTACGGAGAATATCGAGAAAAATCATAGAAGGGCAACTCTTTTTGTATAATCGTGATATAGAGGAGAAACTGTAACGGATATGATACGTGAGTTGAGATGGCAGTCGTTAAACAAAAGCATTTTTAATTGCGGTGAGACCTTTTCGCAAAATTCCAATCACCAAATTTCTCCTCCAGATGCAAAAATGTCGTTGGCACCCAACTGCATAGGGAAAAATGAGTATCGTAAAGGAATTAAGGAAATCTGAGCTGGCGCGGATAGATTTAGGATAGATTTAAAGTGTTCGATTTCCTTGGGCGCTTTTAGAGAGTGGAACGATGGAGAAATAACTTGAAGGTGGTTCGATGAACTTTCTACCAGGCACTCGATTGTGGATTACAGAGTAGTCATGTAGATTTAGATGAAGAAAACACGCCTGACACGGTCAATATGCCCTTTTATATCACGGAATACACCTACAGTTCTCTCTCTTTTACTTACCGCTGTAAAAATGTACTCTAAGAACCGTATGGTCTCTTGGATTCTTGAACGTTTGGCACGGAATCCCTCTTTTTCCGAGAGAATGATGTTTTAATCAGTCATAGCATATGTAGTGCGTAATCTTACTTTATATGCAGTGTGTAAATGACTTTACTCTTAAATATTTGGTACAAGAGTGGTAAAGTGTTAGTCATTGTGCATATCGAAGCATCTGGTACATTTTAAGCCAATTTGGCATTCATAGCGTACCGTCACAGGGTATATCAGTTTTAATGTCCTGCGGCGTGCTTTTAGTCACAAGGCACAGGCCTTGACCAGATTTGCCGTTTCTTCTCATGCTCGCACTCTGCGAGTGCCAACACGTGTAGCCAGTGACTCTAGTTCCCCAACCCGCTCGGGTTTTCAGAGGAGGAGTGTGAGTATTATAGCCTCGGTGTTGGGCTACCTTCTCCCTTTTCCTCCCATTTCCTCCACTTCACTCCGTGACGCCCTACGTGCCACGCCCGAATGCGGCTGGAGCACACATTCCCTCGGAGCCTGCTTGACCAGGTCTAGCACAAAGATACAGCGCAATATCAAAATGTGCAGGAAGCACCACTGATAAACTTACAGTGCACGTTGTAAGCACCACAGAAAAGCTAATTTCACTTAATTCATAGTTTTTACAGCGCCTATATGAGAACACCAAATTCATCTCGAACGTCGGAGAAATATATATTGAAGCTGTTTGGAATAGTCTGTTAGTTCTTCGGTGCAGAATTTTATGATGAGTAAAATTCTATATATTTTTAGAACTGTTTATATAATATACAGACAGTTAATTCATACTTCGTCGATTGTGCACCATCTTGTACCTTGAAACAAAAGAATGTCGTTTGTCATGAAAACTGTGGTACTTCCAAATCAATTGACTTAACAATTTTACCTCCTGAAAAAAAGGAAATTTGAGTTACTTTCCAACAGCTTCTATTTGATATCTATCTAGCTTGCAATTGGCTTCTGGTAAAAAAACAGTATTGGAAATTAACATTGTTGGTTGGAATAATTGTGGACAATATATATGCAATGGTTGTTGTTGTTGTGGTCTTCAGTCCTGAGACTGGTTTGATGCAGCTCTCCATGCTATTCTATCCTGTGCAAGCTTCTTCATCTCCCAGTACCTACTGCAGCCTACATCCTTCTGAATCTGCTTAGTGTATTCATCTCTTGGTCTCCCTCTACGATTTTTACCCTCCGCGCTGCCCTCCAGTACTAAATTGGTGATCCCTTGATGCCTCAGAACATGTCCTACCAACCGATGCCTTCTTCTAGTCAAGTTGTGCCACAAACTCCTCTTCCCGCAATTCTATTCAATATCTCCTCATTAGTTATGTGATCTACCCATCTAATCTTCAGCATTCTTCTGTAGCACCACATCTCGAAAGCTTCTATTCTCTCCTTGTCTAAACTATTTATCGTCCATGTTTCACTTCCATACATGGTTACACTCCATACAAATACTTTCAGAAACGACTTCCTGACACTTAAATCAATACTCGATGTTAACAAATATGAAATACAATATATCGACAAATGCAGTAAAATGGTATCGCATTTGACGTCTGTAGTACTCTATATAACAAGACATCAACCGATTCAGACGACTGAGAGTGTAACTCAGTATAAAGGCAGTCGGCTCTGTGTGGTGTTAGTGTATGTGTACATGTCTTTACTACACATAGGAAACATACACCATTAGTGACAGTGCGCGTTGTGTACACAAACGATGACTCTGATAATGCCATGCGGAGAACAATTATTATATTACGAGGAAACAAAAATCCATATGTATAAGCGAATGAGACTTTTTTACCGTCAAACTGCCAAGAATGTGAACTGTTCAAGTACAGTGACTGACAAGTTCCTTAGTTTGTGCACACAATACAGACATAACGTAAAATATGGACAATGTAGAAAATTATCTGAGACGTTGAAAGGGTTACTTTTGGGCAAAGCAAGGTCCACAAACTGTTATTTTCCTCAGACTGTTTATAATTTAGAGTTGCCAGTAATTGCCAGACGTGTACGACAGATTTTGTCACATGACGAACGTCTTACATTCAAGAAACAACTACAGAAATGCGCTCTAACACACAAGCATAAACAGTCTAGATTAGAGTTTCTAAAAAACATATGACATGGACTTCAGAATGGTATAATGTGACCTTCATCGATGAGAAGAAGTATAATTTAGATGGGCATAATGGATTTCAATACTTTTGGCATGATATGAGAAAAGAGCGGCAGGTAAGATAGAGTAGAAATTTTGATTGTGGTAGTGTTATGATTTGGGCTGCCTTCTGCGCTGAACGTAAGTCACGCATTGCTTGGCTGAACACAAAATTGAACTCTAACATGTACAATGACATACTAGATACAAAACTGATGATGTTCGAGGACCTAACGGACGAAAGTGTAGTGCTTCAACAAGATAATGCATCTGTGTACTTTCTGTTACAACAGTGGTTTGAAGATAAAGATATCGACGTCTTGTCCTGGCCTTCAGGTAGTCCGGACTTGAAACCTGTGGAAAATCTTTGGGGAATACTTGCAAAGCGTGTTTATAGAAATGGAAGACAAATTGAGAGCGTATGTAAGCTGAAACGCGTGACAAGGTGACAATTATTTCACTGCAAGAACTACTGACCCTAACCACTTCAGTGCATAAGAGAATTTTTGACGTAATTAGGAAGAACGGAGGTTGGACAAAGAGCTACCAATGCATAATTCAATGGACAGTGAGTGCGTTTGTTCCAGTTTCCATCCACGAAATGCAAACTCCTTATTTTGTTACTCGTATTATGAAAGAATCTGCGTATTTTCCATCATTATTGTTTATATCTCATATATAGCAACTTCTTTCATAATTAATTCAATACATGTATACCTCACAGATTGTACTATTACTTACGTCGAACCTTGCTTTTATGTTGATTTACACTACTGTACTTGTGTTTCATTTGATTTCAGTTACTGATTACTGGTGTGTACTGGAGTAGTAGTGCAGCAAGTAGACTATTAAATGCAGTACTAAGAAGATTTTTTAAACTGCAGCGCTTTTTAATTTCAAGCAAATATTTTTTCCTACGTACATGACCATGTTGTACCTTGGAACATGTTTCTACATTGGGGGAATCTTAATTTTTTCAGAGTAATTTTTGCAATTTTAGACAAAATTTTGCAACGCATAAAAAGTGACTGCCGTCATTTACAAATGTAATAATAAAATATATTAAACTTCTGTTACAGTGTTGGTTACAGGCGAAAGTTTGAAAAATGTACCAAGGAACAATATTCTCCCCTACATAATTCAGTTTTACCATCTCTCTGAGCTTTGCATATTTATTGTCAATTGAATGTCATCTGATCAGTGCCAAAGTTCGCCCTCAATTTCTCACAGGTGAGGAACATGCCATAAAATCTAAACATATGATCTCCAAGGCATTGCGCGTATAGCACTTATATAAATTACTAAAATATTTTGCAACAAGAGATACCCTCTGATCGAATGGCGTTTTACAGCACAAATGCGAACCGAGAGATATGCCGCAGTCCTAAGACAGCGGTCTCGTTTTCATCTGGGCGGTGGTCCAATCTTTGTCCTGTCGTTGAGGTTTAGGTTTCCCGACGTTTGGAAAGGAAATGATCAATTTCGTTCCCCATCCTTCCAAAGTGTGAGCCTCCGTCTCAAATGACCCCGTTTTCGGTGCGAAGTTCAACCTTAATCTTCCTATGTTTTCCCTATATGAGTCTGACATGCTACAAAACCTTCACGTAATTGGAAAAATTCTGACTTTTAAATTCCGAATCACGAATCCCTGAACCATATTTTGAAAGAAAATGAAACTATTAAATTCTACAGAAGAAAGCATAAGTATGTCGTTTTAAGATACATAACCACTATGTGAAAATTACATTACAGGGAATTATTTAAATGCTTTCAATCTTCACTTGTTCTTCCTTCTCATAAAAGACTAATGCGGAAGTGTTTAGCAGAGGCCATGTAAGATTGTACGAACACGAACGATGCATACACGAAGTGACACAAGATTTTCTTGGCAAATGAGATGATATTGACACGTGTTCCACGACATTTTGCAGATTTTGTTGCTTTTTGAAACTAATGCTGTAACCAAGGGAAATAGATACGTTGTATAATTAATATCAATAATTCTTTCAAGATATGATAATATTGATCGTAGAAACACACTAAATCACTTTCTTCTCTTGTAGGCCAAAACTGAGGAAAGTTTGCCTTCTTTTTTTATTTATTTATGTTTTCGTATTGACCAACAAGGATCACGTAACAGCTTCAAGTCCTCATCCTTCTTTGTTGTTTTCTGATTATCTAGTACTCCTTTGTCTCATCCCCGTGCGGTCTTTTTCTTTCTTCTGTTCATGTTGTTCGCAATTTCGTACTTTTTTCTGCATCGACAGCTTTCTACATTTAGTATTTTGTACGTAAAACGATTTCGGCCATTTATCTCCGATTCTTTGATTTTGTTTCCTTCTAGATCTTTCCTTATTTCGGTAATCCATGCTATTGTCGATTTCTTCTTCCGAAATACAGGAACATTTGTTTCGTGAGACTATTATACATTTGGCAGAGGTGTCCAGAAAAGAATCTTCTCTTGGCCTTTATTTCTGATGTTTTCTTTCTATATGTGTAGACTCCTCATTACTTCTCATTTTCCAACCATCTGTAGTTTGTGTTGCACCCATTATTTTTCTGAGTGTCCGTCTTTTCAGTCCCTCTATTCTGTTCAGCTTATAGTTCATTGTTAGGCATTCACATTCATTTAAGTTTTGTTATTATAGATACTCATTTCTTGTTGTAAATATCCTTTGTCAATCCATATGCTATCCCCATTTTATTAACCCTTTCACCTATTACAAATTTCTCTAGTTAATTCTGTTCTATTGTTTCTCCAAGATATTTCAATTTAGTTACTCTCTTTGTTTTCCCTATTTGCGTTTCTATGGGGCCTTTGTTATGTTTCTCATGAATTTTGTTTTCCAGTAGAAATTTTGAGACCAGTTCTATTTGTTATTTCTTCAAGAAAATTTTTTTGAATAGGTGCGTCTGTCAGATTTTCTAAAAAGTATTGCAAAACCAGTTTACCTTAATTCCATTTGTTTTCCTTCCTAAAATTATTGTTTCAATTTTGTGATTCCTTAACTCCATTTTCCAGATGCTTACAATTTTTCGGACGACACAGCTAAACGGTAAAGGTGACAAACCATCCCCTTGTCTGACACCAGTTTTTATTCCAAATGGCTGAGATAGTTTTCCCGTAAATTTGACTTCAGGTATAGTCTTTGTTATAATTTCATGAATTATATCTGCTAATTTTGCCTTGACACCAAATTTTCTAATGATTTTACCCGTTGTTTCTCTGTCTACCGAATCAAATGCTTTTTTGAAATCAATCAATGGTAATGTTAGACTATATGTCTACTGGTTAACATTCTGTGGCGTATTATTGATTTGAACTTAAAAATCTCTTCTGTGGAGGATCTTCCCTTTCGAAAATCTCCCTGATATACTCCCAGTGGTTTGTCTAAACTTTCTACAATCCTGTCCAGGAAAACTTTTGATACCATTTTCTATGCCACTGGCAGGAGTGACAGTCCTGTGTAATTTCTGGCATTTTGTTTATCGCCCTTTTTATGTATCAGGTGGATTAATGCTACTTTCCACTCCTCTGGAATCTTTCCAGGTTTGCTAGTGTTCTCAGAAGGCAGCTGTAGATAATTCTGACCAATTCAGTAGTTCTGCTCTGCCCTCTTTTCTTATACACAGAAATGTGTTTTTTTTTTCTTTCTGGCATTAAGTTATTTTCTTTTTGTCTTGAACCAAGCAGTTCCAGTTTTTCCTTTGTTAGGCCCAAATCAGTAGCCTTACCATTGAGTCAAATTTGTGTAAACTGGTTTGCTTCTAAATTATCTTAAGTTCAATGAAACTTATCATGAGTTCGTTCATATGCATCAGACAGGGTGTCATGACAAAAAATTTCTGTTGTAACATCAACAAAAATTTTCGATGGTCTAGGAACAAGAACAGCTGGACAATGGCGTACTGATTGCACAGGATTTTAGGGTACCTTATTAGTATTGAGTTGTAGTCACTAACACCAACGCTACCGCTCCATCGATATGTTGAGTATAGTAAATATGAAGGCTTATTTTGTTGTTTTTCATCATCTTCACCTCATGCATAGCATACCTTACGCAGTGAGCACGGTTTATGCTGATCAAGTATATACCCAAAGTATGAGAAGGATCATCTTCATAGGGCGCTTCACAGCTTTAATTTATTAAATAAATGTGACAATTGTCAACCGAGGCTGCATTTATTTGTACTACTTCTTCTTTTCACAACTATGTTCGATTTTTTAGGCACTACCGTATGTTATCTGTGTCAATAGAATGGAACACACCACTTCGGATCGCGAACGCAATGATGTGAATGTAAATTAATAGGAATGTAGAAACATAGATAATGGTGGCATACGTATGTAAATGATAGTGTAGTCACACGATGTACTTCCGTTCGTTTCGGCCCACAAATTTAGTGTTCTTTGTAGTTTGCCATGATTCTTGGTGTTCATTGGATCGTAAATGTGCAGAGATTTAACGGTGATCAAAGACTAAAAGTGAGGCTGTCTTAACACGACGTGGGTCGCACATATTTCCTTAGAAGCTAACCCTCAGGTCAGAGGTGACGCAGTATTTGAGGTCATCCGTCTCTTGGTACACTAGCGGCTACGTGCGGGAGTGAGAAGGCGACGGGTCAAGCTGGGAATTTTCTGTGTTAGGAGACAGTACAGAATGACTTGAACATCAAGCTAAGTTGGTAGATATGCTGATGATGAGGAAACGTGACTGTGGATTGGCTTACTGGTGTGCTTTTATTGCTTCTTCACGTGTTTGTAACGAACGTGCAGAAGAGCACAGACACTAGTTTATAACTTCAGAAGGTGTAAAACATAGATGAGACTGACTGGATTCTCCCATCAATTACCAAAATAAATACTCACCTCGAGCTATAACATCATTAGTACTCTGTTATACACAGTAACACATGTTATTACAGACCATGTACCAGAGAAGTGCCAGATTCAATTACTCTAATCGAACCCTTAGGGTCAATTACTCGTTACCGTGAAAATGACGTATGGGCATTGGTACATGCAGACAAATGTACGATGGAAACCAATAACACATAGGCAAGCTTTGCAAGTCATTCTTAGTCTACAAGCTTCTTATTGTTGTGGTCGTCAGTCCAGAGACTGGTTTGATGCAGCTCTCCATGCTGCCCTACCCTGTGCAAGCTTCTTCATCTCGAAGTACCTACTGCAACCTATATCCTTCTGAATCTGCTTAGTGTCTTCATCCCTTGGTCTCCCTCTACGATTTTTACCCTCCATGCTGCCCTCCAGTACTAAATTGGTGATCCGTTGATGCCTCAGAACATGTCCTACCAACCGATGCCTTCTTCTAGTCAAGTTGTGCCATGTCCTAATAGCCGATCCCTTCCTCTAGTCACGTTGTGGCACAAATTCCTCTTCTCCTCAATTCTATTCAGTAACTCCTCATTAGTTACGTGGTCTATCCATCTTATCTTCAGCATTCTTCTGTAGCACCACATTTCGAAATCCTCTATGCTCTTCTTGTCTAAACTATTTATCGTCCATGTTACACTTCCATAGATGGCTACACTCCACACAAATACTTTCCGAAAAGATTTCTTGACATTTAAATCTATACTCGATGTTATCAAATTTCTCTTCTTCAGAAACGCTTTCCTTGCCATTGCCAGTCTACATTTTAAATCATCTCTGCTTCGACCATCATCAGTTATTTTGCTCCCTAAACAGCAAAACTCATCTACTGCTTTAAGTGTCTCATTTCATAATCTAATTGACTCAGCATCACCTGATTGAATTCGACTACATTCTATTATCCTCGATTTGTTTTTGTCGATGTTTATCTTATGTCCTCCTTTCAAGACTCTGTCCATTCCGTTCAACTGTGCCACCAGGTCGTTTGCTGTCTCTGACAGAATTACAATATCAACGGCAAACCTCAAAGTTTTAATTTCTTCTCCATGGATTTTAATTGCTACTCTTGATATTTCTTTTGTTTCCTCTACTGCTTGCTCAATATATAGATTGAATAACATCGGGGAGAGGCTACAACCCTGTCTCACTCCCTTCCCAACGACTGCTTTCCTTTCATGCCCCTCAACTCTTATAACTGCCATTTGGTTTCTATACAAATTGTAAATAGCCTTTCGCTCCCTCTATTTTACCCCTGCCACCTTCAGAATTTGAAAGAGGGTATTCCAGTCAACATTGTCAAGAGCTTTCTCTAAGTCTACAAATGCTTGAAACGTAGGTTTGTCTTTCTTTGATCTATCTTCTAACATAAGTCGTAGGGCCAGTATTGCCTCACATGTTCCAACATTCCTATGGAATCCAAAACGATTTTCACCAAGGCCGGCTTCCACCAGTTTTTCCATTCGTCTGTAAATAATTCGTGTTAGTATTTTGCAGCCGTCGCTTATTAAACTGATAGTTCGGTAATTTTCAAATATGTGAACACCTGCTTCCTTTGGGATTGGAATTATTATACTCTTCTTGAAATTTGAGGGTATTTCGCCTATCTCACACATCTTTCTCACCAGATGGTAGATTTCTGTCATGGTTGGCTCTCCCAAAGCTATCAGTAGTTCTAATGGAATGTTGTCTACTCCCGGAGTCTTATTTCGACTATGGTCTTTCAGGTATCAGACTAACTCCTCATGCAGTATCATATCTCCCATTTCATCTTCATCTACATCCGCTTCCATTTCCATAATATTGTCCTCAAGTACATCGCCCTTGTATAGACCCTCTATATACTCCTTCCACCTTTCTGCTTTCCCTTCTTTGCTTAGAACTGCTTTTCCATTTGAGCTCTTGATATTGGTTCTCTTTTCTCCAAAGGTGTCTTTAATCATATTGTAGGCAGTATCTATCTTACCCCTAGTGATATATGCCTCTACATCCCTACATTTATCCTCTAGCCATCCCTGTTTAGCCATTTTGCACTTCCTGTCGATCTAATTTTTAGATGTTAGTATTCCTTTTTGGCTGCTTTATTTACTGCATTTTTATATCTTCTCCTTTCATCAGTTAAATTCAAAATCTCTTCAGCTACCTAAGGATTTCAACTAGCCCTCGTCTTTTTACCTACTTGATCCTCTTTTGCCTTCACTATTTTATCTCTCAAAACTACCCATTCTTCTTCTACTGTATTTCTTTTCACCATTCTTTTCAATCTTTCCCTAATGCTCTCTCTGAAACTCTCTAAAACCTCTGTCTCTTTCAGGTTATCCAGGTCCTATATCGTTAAATTCTTATCTTTTTGCAGTTTCTTCAGTTTTAGTCTACAGTTCATAACCAATAGACTGTAGTCAGAGTCCACATCTGCCCCTGGAAATGTCTTACAGTTTAAAACCTGGTTCCTAGATCTGTGTCTTACTATTATATAATCATCTGAAACCTTCAAACCTTCCAGTAACTCCAGGCCTCTTCGATGTATACAACCATTCATGATTCTTGAACCAAGTGTTAGGAATGACTGAGTTATGCTGTGTACAAAATTCTGCCAGGTGACTTCCTCTTTCATTTCTTACCTCCATTCCATATTCACCTACTACTTTTCCTTCTCTTCCTTTTCCTGTTATAGAATTCCAGTCCCCCATGACTATTAAATTTTCCTCTTCCCTCACAATCTGAATGATTTCTTTTATCTCATCACACATTTCTTCAATTTCTTCGTCATCTGCGGAGGTAGTTGGCATATAAACTTGTACTACTGTAGTAGGCGTGGGCTTCGTGTCTATCTTGGCTACAATAATGCGTTCACTATGCTGTTCGTAGTAGTTTACTCTCGCTCCTATTTTTTTGTTCATTATTAAACCTACTCCTGCATTACCCCTATTTGATTTTCTATTTATAGCCCTATATGCACCTGACCAGAAGTCGTTTTCCTCCTGCCACCGAACTACACTAATTCTCACTATATCTAACTTTAACCTACCCATTTCCCTTTTGAAATTTTCTAATCTACCTGCACGATTAAGGGATCTGACATTCCACGCTCCGATTTGTAGAACGCCAATTTTGTTTCTCCTGACAACGACGTCCTCCTGAGTATTCCCCGCCCGGAGATCCGAATGGGTGACTATTTTATCTGCGGAATATTTTACCCAAGAGAATGCCATCTTCTTTTAACTATACAGTAAAGCTGCATGCCCTCGGGAAAAATTACGGCTGTAGTTTCCCTTTGCTTTCAGCCGTTCGCAGTACCAGCACAGCAAGGCCGTTTTTGTTAATGTTACAAAGCCACATCTGTCTGTTATCAAACCTGTTGTCCTTGCAACTACCGAAAAAGCTCCTGCCCCTCTTCAGGATCCACACGTTTGTCTGGCCTCTCAACAGCTACCCCTCCGTTGCGGTTGCACCTACGGTACGGCTGTCTGTATCGCTGAGGAACGCAAGCCCCCTACCAACGGCAAGTTCCATGGTTCATGGTGGGGGTTGGGAGGTGGGGGGTGGGGGTGGGGTGAGCTTATACAAGCTTAACTGAGTATAATTCTCACTCACATAGTATCTGCTGTCGGCTGTTGGTCATTCGAAGCTTCTGGCTGGAACCCTCTTCGACCTGGAACCTTGCCTTGTTTGGCGTTTGAGCCCCTACAGACCGTATTTGGGGCTGCCTGCTTAAAGATGGTACATGACTGCGTCAGTTTTTACTTTCAGTTTGCAAACAGTGTGTGAGAAATCATCGGTTTCTCATTGCGGAAGACCTCTTAATGGACTCACGAAAGCGGCTTGCACTGTTCGTCTCTGTCCAAGTTGTAAGACGAGCTGCTAATATTCATCTTTAGATGATTTTTCGTTTTTCGGCAAGCCTTCGTCATTCGGTTATTACAGTACGCACTAATAATTTCAGAGTCCTATACACCAGTATTTGTGTGAATACGTGAAGAAATAAGGCTAATAAAAATTTTAAAAAATCTTTGAAGACCTGATTTAGTAAAGTGTGAAATCTGGAAGTTTATAAAGTTCACCTTAGTATACAGGGTGTTACAAAGAGGTACGGCCAAACTTTCAGGAAACATTCCTCACTCACAACGAAAGAAAATATGTTATGTGGACATGTGTCCGGAAACGCTTACTTTCCATGTTACAGCTCATTTTATTACTTCTCTTCAAATCACATTAAGCATGGATTGGAAACACACAGAAACAGAACGTACGAGCGTGACTTCATACACTTTGTTACAGGAAATGTTCAAAATATCCTCCGTTAGCGAGGATACATGCATCCACCCTCCGTCGCATCGAATCCGTGATGCGCTCATGCAGCCCTGGAGAATGGCGTATTGTATCACAGCCGTCCACAATACGATCACGATGAGTCTCTCCATTTGGTACCGGGGTTGCGTAGAGAAGAGCTTTCAAATACCCCCATAAATGAAAGTCAGGAAGGTTGAGGTCAGGAGAGCGTGGAGGCCATGGAATTGGTCCGCCTCTACCAATCCATCGGTCACCGAATCTGTTGTTGGGAAGCGTCCGAACACTTCGACTGAAATGTGCAGGAGCTCCATCGTGCATGAACGACATGTTGTGTCGTACTTGTAAAGGCACATGTTGTAGCAGCACAGGTAGAGTATCCCGTATGAAATCATGATAACGTGCTCCATTGAGCGTAGGTGGAAGAACATGGGGCCCAATCAAGACATCGCCAACAATTCCTGCCCAAACGTTCACAGAAAATTTGTGTTGATGACGTGATTGCACAATTGCGTGCGGATTCTCGTCAGCCCACACATGTTGATTGTGAAAATTTGCAATTTGATCACGTTGGAATGAAGCCTCATCCGTAAACAGAACATTTGCACTGAAATGAGGATTGACACATTGTTGGATGAACCAATCGCAGAAGTGTACCCGTGGAGGCCTATCAGCTGCTGATAGTGCCTGCACACGCTGTACATGGTACGGAAACAACTGGTTCTCCAGTAGCACTCTCCATACAGTGACGTGGTCAACGTTACCTTGTACAGCAGCAACTTCCCTGACGCTGAGATTAGGGTTATCGTCAACTGCACCAAGAATTGCCTCGTCCATTGCAGGTGTCCTCGTCGTTCTGGGTCTTCCCCAGTCACTAGTCATAGGCTGGAATGTTCCGTGCTCCCTAAGACGCCGATCAATTGCTTCGAACGTCTTCCTGTCGGGACACCTTCGTTCTGGAAATCTGTCTCGATACAAACGTACCGCGCCACGGCTATTGCCCCGTGTTAATCCATACATCAAATGGGCATCTGCCAACTCCGCATTTGTAAACATTGCACTGACTGCAAAACCACGTTCGTGATGAACAGTAACCTGTTGATGCTACGTACTGATGTGCTTGGTGCTAGTACTGTAGAGCAATGAGTCGCATGTCAAGACAAGCACCGAAGTCAACATTACCTTCCTTCAATTGTGCCAACTGGCGGCGAATCGAGGAAGTACAGTACATACTGACGAAACTAAAATGAGCTCTAACATGGAAGTTAAGCGTTTCCGGACACATGTCCACATAACATCTTTTCTTTATTTGTGTGTGAGGAATTTTTCCGGAATGTTTGGCCGTACGTTTTTGTAACACCCTGTATAGACGATATAAACAATCCTATCTGTCAAAGAGGGAACTACGTATGAAACTGCTGCTTTGGTTTTGAATAACTGTAAGGAGAATTTGAATAAAATTATCGAGATTCCTTTTGTTTTGTACTTCAGTTTGTTCACTGATAAGTTTGTATCACTGATTTTTAAAAAGATTAAAATTTTTAATCTCTTCTAGAATATTCAAGTTCTTTTCACTAAGCATTTCTGGGGATTAGACGATGGATTTATTTCACTGAAACAGTCATTCGTATTTACGACTTTTAAGGGAAATGTATGGCACTGTATCTCAGCGATCACAGGCTCCTTTCCAAGTCGCATTGAGTCACATTTCGTGGACTATAAGTGTCAATAAATGATTTTCTTCGGTAATCATTTGCAAAGAAATGGCCATTTTTAGCTAAATAATTAATTGCAAAAACGTTATTACTTAATAACTAAATTTAGCACCATACTAACTGCTTACAAACTTACTAATTAAGAATCGGTTCTTTGTTAACATCACTTTACGTATAACCAGATACTGCCTGGTATACGGCACCCGAAACTAGCGTAGTGTTTCTGGAATCAAAGTGACTTCGACCAAGCTAAAGATTTCAATTTCCGTAACTTCTACAGTATTCAAATGTTTTGTTCTCACAGTTCCACACTGCCCCGGCATCAGAAGGGTGCAGGAGGTTTGAGTTCAAAAAAGAGACGGGAGATACACTGAATGGCCATAAGGAATTAACATGCGATTCAGTGTTTCTCCTCTGTCTTATTTGACGGTAAATCTCCAGCACTCTTGTCGATACTTTTGTTTCACTTGTGCCCGTGAAATACGCCCTGTAAGATAACGTGTAATATACAATGACGTATTTCGACTATTTCGTATTCGGCGGAATGTCTCAAATGATTACAGAGCCGAACCGTATGCTCCGGCATTCCCCTTTCTCAATCTTTGTTGTTACCATCAAACCTACTTCCTATCATATTATAAAACGCAGGACTAGGCCCTTCCACTGTAAGAAAATATAATATACTCCTCGAGGATAAACGTACTTCACTTGAAGTTTACCCTCACACTGGGATGGAACTCATAGACACGAAACCCTTTTGTACCGGCACCTATTTTCCTGTCATATACACGAAGAGATTTATTTGTTGGAGTTTACGTTTTGTCCTAACATTTCTATCACTATTTTTGTGTCAAATCTGCGTTACGAGCATAGTGCTACGAACAAGGTATATATATACGTAACGGGTCATCGATCTCGCCCGCCTTTCTCATGGTTGTAGTAAATATTTAGATGTAACAAATGCTGTTCTAGAGAAATTGAAATTCTACCTTTTACGAGCCTCTTACGCCAACCGTCGAGGAGCGGAGTTAACGAAACCGACCAAGGCGGGTGACTAATGTTGACCCAGTCGCGGCACACCCCTACACCTCCCCCCCCCCAAAAAAAAATCTACATGTATCGCTACAACGAATCATGTTTCGTCAGAAAGCGTCAACACTAATTATGATAATCATTGTGGTACTTTCGTGGCGAGATATAATCAAGTTATAATAAGAAATCGCAATAAAATTGTTTTTTATTTATCGATACATTCAGAGAAGTCATCCAATATTACACCTGCTTTGAATAGCGAATGAACTGATTTGAACTCAGACTCTCAGACTTGCACCCAGCAGCCTTAGCTAGTTACTCTAACGCCGCTGTTCGACTGTTAGCGATCTCGTACGGTACTCAAAAGTCTTGTAAAAGTTTCTAACCTCGATTTCTTGAAATCGTTTGATAATCCCATCGCACCGGAGCAGCATTCGTTACGTCTGAGTAAATACTATAAGATGGGCTCAATCTGTAACCTGTTGGGTGTATACACATACTTCCCTCGTATGGTGCATATTCCTAAAACTATAGAATGATCTGTACGCACCTATAAATCTCAGTATTATGCTCCCCTGCATTCTACGTAGAGCAAGTTTAGCCATTACTCTGTGTGCCCCTGCGCTTGATACCTTTCATTATCCCTTGCGTAAGGTATATCCCGTCACCATGTGTACGGTCACCTTTTAAAAGCGGCGCCGCCTCACAATTACAATCTGCAGTCGCATCCTAGATAGTGCACTTACCATGAAATACTTGATGTTTCGGCTACAAGACATTCAAATAGTCCGTTCTTAAGCCAAGACTTACGTCTGCCGCCACAGAGAGCACTGAAACCTAGAAATATTTTATACATCCGCCAAAGAGATAGCATTTGCACATTAATACGTCGAGCACACTATTTATGAGGCCGCACGCCCATATAAGACGAGTTCAGTTGCCTTCAGTTGCCTACAGTTATAGTAAAATTCTCATCCGCATTCATCATTCGCCATCCAGTTCCAGTTCTCAGACAACTAACGCCTAGTGTCGAAGATCAACCTAGCTAATATTCAAAGTGCTGACCTACTGAGAACCTGAACTTAAACTCTCTAAGCAGCAATTCATGGTAAACTTCAATTTGATTACTTGTGATCATCTACTGTGTAAGGTTACATTGGGTTCAGAACTTTTACATCGGTGCTACGCCTCCCCACGAAGCCAAAGCGGAGTATATTTTGATGTACACTACTTTAATACAAAATGTTCAAATGTGTGTGAAATCTTATGGAAGTTAACTGCTAAGGTCATCAGTCCCTAAGCTTACACACTATTTAACCTAAATTATCCTAAGGACAAACACACACACACACACATACCCGAGGGAGGACTCGAACCTCCGCCGGGACCAGCCGCACAGTCCATAACCGCAGCGCCTTAGACTTTAATAAATAATTGTCTTGTTTCTCATGTGTTGCCGTAGTTACTGTATTTTAGATACATCGCTCTGTTACGTGACCATGGTAAGCGTGCAAACACGCACTTTTCTACATCCATGAAACTCTGTGGATATGGGTTCGCTTCCTGCTATCTTCATGTTGGGTACCTAAGTTGTTGTTAAAACAACATCTTCACATGAAAGTACCACGTCATCCTATTAATACAGCGCCTGCTGTACTGTAAACTTACACAGCAACATTTGCGTTGTGTCCCGTTCATGAATGAGTCATGGTTTAGCTTGGACTCTGAATTCTTCCATTTGTTCATCTGGTGGGTTCTTAGGGCATGTTACAACACTATCTACATAGAGGAAAGTAATGACTGAAGGATAGCGATGTTTTCGTCTGAGGCGACGCCATGTTAGCAGCACGTGTTTCACTGTGTTTCCTAGGAGTACCGTAATAGCTGCAGTTCATAGCTGGTGAAACATATCTGCAAGTCGTACTTTGAGCATGGAGCCCCGCCAACCAATTAGGTGGCTAGGCAATGATACTCAGTTCGATCAGCGCAATGTGGGGAATACTCTTGCACTTCTTGTTCTCATCACCATCACATGCTACGTTTCGACGTTATTGTATTGTGTGTTGTGGAGATGGGTATGTCTAAGCTGCAGTATTCACCATTTCTGTTGAGAGAATTGCTTGATAGCGTTGCATTCGCATAATTTTACACTGATGCGCCAAAGAAACCGGTATAGGCATTCAACGAAGCATCATCAGTGTGGACTTTCGGAGCCGAAGGCCCATTCGTGTACCCTTGATGACTGCACGAAACGAAGATTTACGCCTCGTCTGGGTCCGTCAACACCGACATTGGACTGCTGATAGCTGGAAAACATGTTACCTGGTTGGACGAGTCTCGTTTCAAATTGTATCGAGCGGATGGACGTGTACGGGTATGGAGACAACCTCGTGAATTCATGGACCCTGCATGTCAGCAGAGTACTGTTCAAGCTGGCGAAGGCTCTGTAATAGTGTGGGGCGTGTGTAGTTGAAGTGATAAGGGAACTGTGATACGTCTAGGTACGACTCTGACAGGTGATACGCACGTAAGCGTCCTGCAAGATCACCTGCATCCATTCATGTCCATTGTGCATTCCGGCGTACAATCCTGCACGATTCATAGTGTTAGTTCCCTCCAGCGCAACGTCAGGCATTAGTCGCGTCCACGCCACGTGGTATTGCGACAATTTTGCGTGCTCGCGGGGGCCCCACACTATATTAGACAGGTGTACCAGTTTCTTTGGTTCTTCAGTGTATATGGCATGGTTTTTCAGTTTTGCATGTGTGTTTTCGCAGTAAGAAATGTTAGGTATTTTTTCGCTAGTATTCTTTGTGTAATATAATGAAGATTAATATCTACTTTCCTTCCGATCCATCTGCACATATTATTTCAGTACCATTTTACATTCTCACTCGCTAAATAGTATTACGGGGACCCCAAGGCATATTGGACAAATTTTCTGTTGTTGAGATTATTTGCTATTGTATTTCTTCATTGTCCCTTGTACGTCAGATGTATGTATCGTTCATGCACTATAATGTTTTTTCATTGAATAATAATTGTAAATAATTTCAGGTTATCCTTAATTATTTTCCCTCTGAAATCATTTCTCAGTTTTAAGAATTTTGTAATACATCTATGGAAGCTCTACCTTCAGCAGATAGTATTGTGAACTGCTTTCAGATAATATTTTTTTTCATTGCGTGTAATTTAAATTCAATAAAAGGTAGTTTTGAACTGCAGTGAATTTCAAATCTCGTGCTACAGTCATGAATACAACGAGATTTTGGTTTTTGGTGAATCACACATCCTGCTAACCTTTGTTAGGCGACACAAGGCGCAGTTTACATCTTCATTACATTGAGTTTTCTCTGCAAGAGAAGACGCATCTTAGCTTATAGGTTGCATGGTTGAGCGTCTTCGTTCTAATTTTTCATTACTTCAATGATTGTTAAATTATGTTTTCCTATGAAAGTGTGCTTAATATCTCATATTTCAATAACAGTAGCCATATGGTCCATAGATCATAATTTTGTTCGAGGAGAGAAATATTTTGAAGACATTAGTACCGGAGTCTAAATCCAGGTTAAAGTTTCACCGTAAACTTACCAAAGTCTTATTGAACCCATACAAAACAAAATCGCTGCTGTACTGCGTTCCAGAGGTGTAACAACACGTTTTAATGGAGGAGGTTCATAATGGTTGGCTCATCAGTGAACCATGTACGAAAATGTCATTAAGCTGCTGAGGAAATTAGAATGTGAATCTTCGAAAGACGGTGCTGTTCTCACAATAAACTGTGTTGGTAACTACAGGAACAAACACTCGAATTAGATTATACAACAGTTCCGCTGTTTCCATTGTATTACTCACGTAGATATACAGGTAATTAGAATAAGAGACGGCCGCTGGTGGCCGAGCGGCTCTAGGCGCTTCAGTCCGGGACCGTGTGACTGCTACGGTCGCAGGTTCGAATAATGCCTTGGGCATGGATGTGTGTGATGTCCTTAAGTTAGTTAGGTTTAAGTAGTTCTAAGTTCTAGGGGACTGATGACCTCAGATGTTAAGTCCCATAGTACTCAGAGCCATTTCAACCATTTTAATTAGAATAAGAGAGATTGTGATACCTACTCACCTAGTTGTCTTTCTCTTTCTCTCTGTGTAAACGGAACAGGGCAGACCGTGGCCAATATTAGCACTGAGTACCCTCCTCTATACAATGTATAGCAGTCTACACAGTAACTTAGCAAAAACATATTTACGAGGAGCACGCCTTTCTGAAGATAGTTCAAAATATAAGGGGCAGTCAAACGAAAACAAGGCATATGGAAAAAATTATTGCAAAAGTAATCCCCATAATTGCTAAACAGTTATCACAGTGTGAGACGAGATGGTTGACGCCTTCGTCGAGAAATGTGTGCGGTAGCCTACGGAACCACATCGTACCCAAATGTGCACCTTTTCATCAGAAACAAATCGACGGCGTTGAGCGTCTTTCTTCAGGGCTCATAAAATATAGAAATCGCGTGAGGAGAAATCGAGACTGTGTGAACGATGTGTACTGGCTTCCCAGCGAAACTTCTGCTATGTAGTCAAAACAAAAAGCACGCTACCTCCAGAAAGTCGTGAGGCACTTCTTCTTTAACAACAAGGGCCCGCTGCTGATTGACTATCTGGAACACGGCACCACAATTAACGCATAGCTGTACGTGGAAGCTATACAAAAAGTTGATGCCCGCCATAAAGTCCAAACACCCAGGAATGTTGACGGACGGCATCATTCTGTCGCAGTGTAATGCCCGCCCACATGTTTCCTAGTTTGTTTTACTAGGAACCTCTTACACATCCTTTATTCGCTCCTGATCTCTCCCCATGCGATTTCTATGTTTTTGGAGTCCTGAAGTAAGTCATTCGTGGCCGTCGATTTGCTTCCGAGGAAGTGATGCACGCCTGGATACAATCAAGGTACCGTAGGCAAACGTAAACATATTTTCATGAAGGCATGGACCGTCTTGTCTCACATTGGAATAAATGTAATAACTCTTACAGCAAATACTTTTGAAATAACAAGCGGTTTACTTACTTTCTTTCCACCTGTCTTGCTTTTATTTGTCCTTCACTTATTATCCATTTCGCTCTCAACGCGAGAAAACTATAACTTTTTAAAAATTTCGTTTTCCAGTTTATTTGTATGTCCACATTCTCCGTTTAACACGAAATGCAATAAATTGTCTGAGATTAATAAAAGAAAAGTTAGACAAACCGAAATGGAGGGAAAATAATGAGAAGACTGTGGACTATGAATGATCTTCTTATGAGTTAGCAAAACATACGCACCAGTCAATGGAAACCTCGTTTGTTTACTCTCTTTGCTAATGGAGAAACGCTGAAGCTATTATTACAGTCACCTGTGCTTTGCTTCATTAA
Organism: Schistocerca piceifrons; assembly: GCF_021461385.2. NCBI lineage: Eukaryota > Metazoa > Arthropoda > Insecta > Orthoptera > Acrididae > Schistocerca > Schistocerca piceifrons. The sequence continues at coordinate 414,295,808 of NC_060149.1, read as the reverse complement.
TCAATGTACAGTCGTTGAAACTGATTCGCTGTTGATTAAATTGGATGGGGCCCGCTACTAGTTAATTTCGGTGACGGCGTTTCCCTAAAAGGAGAACAGTAAAAAGCAATCCTTTTATCTTCCGATTACAACAATCCAGAATCAGGTTAGTCGCTCATGTTGCTTGTCCTATACTATTTCGAGTCCATTTGCCAGGGCGGAACATCATGGAACCGTTCATTCTACATCAGCAAATAATATAGAAGCTTCAGCCAAGCACCTTATAAGCATGAATAGCAGCTAGAAACAGAATGCCTTTTCACGAAATATCATTCAGTTCTCCACGAACTGCATGGACAGAAGTGAGTTGATTCAAACAGGCGTGCAAATAAATATGTGTGTAATATACAGAGCGTAAATATTCCTGGAATATGAAGCGTTAGTGTCAGTTATATGAATTACTCAAAAAATCAGTAATATTAGTTTGGGATAAAGTAATGCAAATGAAGATGAATTACAAGACCTCCGAAATATGCACTGTCCAATACCTCCATCTGATAAAATTATTGAAAGAGTAATATTACATTTAGGTCTTTTGATGCAAATAATATCGTCCAAAACATATGGTAAATCCTTTAGGGAATTTTTCACGACACAGTGGAACCACACATTCTACATAGATTTATTCTGACTGCAACAGGATGAACGATGTAATTTATGTTCTTGGCAGAATGGGTGCGCAAAGAGGTTCATAAATGCAGAAGTTCATGAAGCTATCTGTTGACTATCTCTTCCTAGAAAATTAACTGAGTTGCCAAATTTTGACATTCATTCAATATTTTTTTTATTTTGACTGGAAATATATAGAGTTTGTTTGATAGCACCTTGAAACATTGACTACCTGCAATGACTAGTCAAAACATTATGACCGTCTGCTCAGTAACTTGTTGATCCACCTTTGGAACGCAATACGTCACCGATTCTGCCTATCATGGATTCGACAGTTTGTTGGTATGTTTGTGGAGGTATGTCGCACCAGATACCCACGCACAAGTTATGTAATGTCCTTAAACAGCGGGCCGCTGATTTCTGTACGCTATGATGCTACCTGACAGCGACCCATCTGGGTTCAACTGTATTCACATCACGCGAATTTCGTGCCCAAGACATTAACGTGAGTACACTATCATGCTTCTGAAACCACTGTAGCTCAGTTCTGGCTTTGAGGCACGGACAATTATCCTGGTGGAAGGTGACACCGCCGGTGGAGAAGACATCAAGCATGAAGGGGTGCAGGTGGTTCGCAGCTGTCAGCGTTTCTTCGGTCACTATCACAGGTCCCACGCGAGCGCAGCAGAATGTCTTCCATAGCATAATACTGCTCCCACCAGCCTGTATCCTTCACGTGGGGTGCACGTTTCGAATCGCAGTTCGCGTGGATGACGGCGTTTGTGGAGTTGACCATCGACCTGGTGCAGCAGAAACGTCATTCATCCGACGAGGCGACACGGTTCCATTGATCCACTCTCTAATCTCGACAATTCCGTGGCCACTCCGATCGTAACTGACGATGTCGTTGGATCAACATGTGAACACGTAAGGGTGGTCTGCTGCTATAACACTATAATTGAACAGAATAAATAGTTCTGCCAATGGAAAAACCACATATAGCACTATTATACGGGAAATTGTGGATATGGTATGATGTTACCCTTTTACAGGATTTGACTGTGATGTATGACTAATGGATATGGAGATCAGATTATTAGTTCCTTTTCCTAAGAGTTTTCTAGCTGTTAGAAAGAAACACAGTAGAAATGGAATAATACCGAATCTAGGATCTTTCTGTACCAAGTTCATTAAGTGGTCTGTCTAATGGATTTACGGTCACCAGCCTAGCTAGGCAAGGAAATGGCTAAGTTTCAGAAAAGCAGAAGAAGTAAATTTGGCCTACTTTCGTGCTGTTCCCAAATATAACATCTCAGGTAAATATAGCTTTGAGGATATGGTTCTGAGAAAGACACAGGAATCTCTTAGCTACTATACCCAATAACATATCTACACAGTTTTGATCTAGAAAGGCCACAAATTTTCCATCATCGCTATGTGGTAAAAAAATTTCTCCAGGGGGTACTTCTATGTTTGCATTTTGTTTAACCAACAAATTAAGTAGTTAAATATTGTAATAGCATAACACACACATTTAAATTTATTAATATATTATAGTTTATACCGATCTCTTGAAAAATGATCTGTAAAAAGCCAAAGGTACGTTGTGTATTGTCATTCAGTATTTTTATGTAGCACTATATCAATGTTATTGCGATACATTAGCAATTTTCTATTTATAACTCTTTGTACTTTACTGAATTTCATTAATAGCTGAAATAATTTTATCTGTACTTTACTCAATACTCATTTACTACCTTTCTCGTTACGTTTTGCCGCAAAGGGAGTAATAATATGAAAACCGTTAAATTTGTCTGAAAACATCTACCTCAGTACCTAAGCAAAATTTCACTTCGGCGCTTCCATTACTTTTACCTTCACTTTAAACGTTAGTTCACAACAACCGTTTTCAAACATTTATTCAAAGATGAAAATTAGTGCTTGTAGATAACGAATAAAGCATTTGAAATTCCTTTGTAACAGGTTCACTCGGAATAATCAAACACGAGAAAAGTACCATATATAGGTCAATGATTAGGAATAAAATAACAAGGTGGACCAAATTATATAAAAAATGTTAATTTTGAATTAATTGTTCATGCTTCAACAAATCTAATTGTACAGATCGTAACCTGTTGGCTGTAGGTACTGCTTGTGGCAGATTGTAATGGCGGTTACGTTACCCATGGTACAGCGTACAAGTTTCTTGAAAAATGGGCTAAGTAATTCTTCTTGGCGTCGTTTTAACGTCCATAACATAACCCAATAACTTGTACCGAAGCCGTAATAATTCAGCAGTCGTCACCCGAGACTACTGTGCAATGATTTCTAGGCAAGGAATCACCTGCTCCGTCCGGATGTTGCCTCATTCACTGCTGCCTTAAGACTGTCTTCCCGTTCCCGCTCGCTCTACAGGTAGCGTGCCAAAATCCCAAACCACCTTCTACACTTCCCACAGTACCTTCCACACAGTACAAAATAACTCCATCTTTTAGATAATACATGTCCTATACAAGTGACAACTTGCACAAATATATAAAATTACACACACAAGCATTTTCATTTCATTAATATACGACAAAACATTGTACAGTAAATTATACCTTCCAAATATTTCTTCACATAAGTTTCAAACATAAATTAATAAAGCACTCTAACATCACCTATATCACACTTTTCAAATGGTCTTTGCATATCAGAGTTATGTTACGACAAATATTAAATGGAAAAAGTTTTTATAAATTTAGCTGAATGAATTATACTCCGAAGCCTCATTTTCAACAGTGTACGATGAACAGTGTTCTGTGAAACACTTATGAGTGCACCAGCATTGTGCTCTATTGACAAACATGCCACAGATCGCCACCTACCTTGCCTTACAGAGGAGGCAAGCCTCCAAATCCCATGTTCAGTGAAGAGTCGTGGGTGTCCAACCACTTACTGGCCAATGGTAGTTTCACTGTCCTTCTATTACTCTCCATAAATGTTCAGTACAGTAGCACGTGAACAGTCGACTGGCTACGCAGTTTTCGAGATACTCATTCACAGGCTCTGGGTAATAATAACATTACCTTTCTAAAAGTCGCTTATGTCAATAAGGATCTCAATTTGCGGACCGTGTCCTCGCTAGAATGATTCCCCATCTGTCTTTGATCCACTTATATATTTTCCTTAACATGTCACGTTCCCGCATTGCCACCATGTAACACACAGCCTAGCGGTGGGCAGCGGTCACAATGTTTCTGCTTGTCAGTGTGTACAACAGCCACATGAATTGACTAGACAGGATGATCACCAATATCTCTATAAAAACAATTATTACCACTTACAGACTACGAGCAATTAGACTCTCAGGTGCATATTATCCTCGATATTGGTCCAATACATGGTTTCAGGGCCTGTTGGAGGTAGTAAGGCACTTCGTGAGGTTCACTGAAGACGAGAGAAAACAGATAATCGCTACTTTAAATGCTTTTGCATTCAGCAATGCGTTACCTAAAATTTAAATGCACCTTTCATATCCTTGATATGTCTTTATAGGTCGGTTTTATTAGACAACTGTTTCACTTTATACGTGAGGTTCAGTGGTACTTCCCATTTAATACTGACATTTGTGGCTGTATAAAAGCAATATGCGCTATACTTAAGGGGCATATCGTGTGATTCTGTATAACAACATACCGAGGAATATTTCCTGGCGAAACACAAACATTGACAGAGACGACAATAGCGCAGTGTAAAAAGAATGGATTGGTAGCTAGGGAAAAAACAGGTCATGTCATTTACTAATTACGTTAATAAAACCAATATTTTCACACAATAGACGAAGAAACGGATTGTGGTATCAAATAACTTCAGTATTATTTGCATCCATCGTCTAGGAGTAGAGTCATTGATTAGTAATCAAAACGTCCTCGGCCCAAGGTTCGAAACCCGCCAGCGCTTAAATTCTGATTAACATTCAGCGTTAGCGGTCGAAGACTTCCGGCGTAAGAATTCACCCTCATTCTGCCAACGGCCTTGTTAAAGAGCGTGGTGTAGCGGATAGACGTTCAGGGTACTCTCTTGTCCTTGGGGTAGAAAACTACCCATAAAGGATGAGGAATCAGCATTAATCAACGACATGAGGACGCAGAAGGAAATGGAAACCACTGCATTACAGACACATAACGTGTATTCACAGGACATGTGGCCTGGAACTGAAGAAGTCTCATGCTGATCTCTCCATTGGCAAAAGATTCCGGAATAGTCCCCAGTCGGATCTCCGGGAGGGGCCTGCCAAGGGGGAGGTGACAATGAGAAAAAGACTGAATAACCAATGAAAGGTTAACGTTCTACGAGGCGGGGCGTGGAATCCCAGAAGCTTGAATGTGGTAACGAAGTCAGAAAATCTGAAAAGGGAAATGCAGAGACTCAATTCAGATATAGTAGCGGTCAGTGAAGGGCAATGGAAGGCAGACAACGATCTATGGTCAGATGAGTATAGGGTAATATCAACAGCAGCAGAAAATGGTATAACGGGAGTAGGATTGGTAATTAATAGGAAGGTAAGGCAGAGAGTATGTTACTGTGAACAGTTCAGTGACAGGGCTGTTCTTATCAGAATCGACAGCAAAACAACACAGACATCGATTGTTCAGGTGTGCATGCGGAAGATGAAGAGACAGAGAAAGAATACGTAAAGGGAGATGAAAATTTAATTGTCATGGGGGACTGGAATGCAGTTTTAAGGGAAGGAGTAGAAAAAATGGTTACAGGAGAATATTGGCTTTGGAGGGAAGAGAAAGACTAATTGAGTTCTGTAATAAATTTCAGCTACTAATAGCAAATATTCCGTTCCAGAATCACAAGAGAAGGAGGTATGCTTGGAAAAGGATCGGTGACACGGGAAAATTTCGGTTATATTACATCATGGTCAGACAGAGATTCCGAAATCAGATACTGGATTGTAAGGCGTATCCAGGAGCGGATATAGACTCAGATCACAACGTATTAGTGATGAAGAGTAAGCTGAAGTTTTGAAGTTTAAGAGATTTGTCAGGAAGAATCAATACTCAAATGAAATGAGATACAGAAGTACAAAGGAATGACGAGATACGTTACAGATACTGCGATAAGAAATAACTCAGCAGGCAGTAGAAATGGACATATCTAAAACGGGCCATCACAGAAGTTGGGAAAAAAACCATAGGTACTAAGAAGGTAACTGCGAAGGAACCATGGGTAACACAAGAAATACTTCAGTTGATCGATGAAAGAAGGAAGTACAAAAATGTTCAGGGAAACTCAGGAATACAGAAATACAAGTCACTCTGGAATGAAATAAATAGGAAGGGCAGGGAGGCTAAAACGAATTGGCTGCATCAAAAATGTGAAGAAGTCGAAAAAGAGATGAATGTCGGAAGGATTAACTTAGCATATAGAAAAGTCAAAACAGCCTTCGGTCAAATTAAAAGCAAGGGTAGTAAGATTAATAAGATTGTGACAGGAATGCCACTGTTAAACACAAAAGAGAGAGCGGATAGATGCAAAGAGTACACTGAAGGATTCTGTGAGGGGAAAGATTTGTCTGATGTGGTATAAGAAAAAAACAGGAGACGGGGCTCCAATATTATAATCAGAATTTAAAAGAGCTTTGAAGTACATAAGATAAAATAAGGCAGAAGGGATAGATAACATTCCATCAGAATTTCTGAAATCATTAGGGGAAGTGGCAACAAAACGACTATTCACGTTGGTGTGTAGACTGTATGAGTCTGGAGACATACCATCTGGATTTCGGAAAAATTTCATCCACACAATTCCGAAGACTGCAAGAGCTGACAAGTGCGAGAATTATCGCACAATCAGCTTAACAGCTCACACATTCAAGTTGCTGACAAGAATAATATTCAGAGGAATAGAAAAGAAAATTGAAGATGTGTTAGATGACGATCAGTTTGGCTTTAGGAAATGTAAAGGCACCAGAGAGGCAAGTCTGACGTTGCGGTTGAAAATGGAAGCAAGACTAAAGAAAAATCAAGACACTTCATAGAATCTGTCGATCTAGAAAAAGCGTTCGACAGTGTAAAATGGTGCAAGATGTTCGAAATTCTGAGAAAAATTGGGGTAAGCTATGGAGAGAGACGGGTAATATACAATATGCACAAGAGCCATGAGCGAATAATAAGAGTGGACGACAAAGATACGAAGTACTCGGATTATAAATGGTGTAAGACAGGGATGTAGTGTTTCGCCATTAGAGTTCAATCAGTACACCGGAGAAGCAATGATGGAAATAAAAGAAAGGTGCACGAGTGGGATTGAAATTCAAGGTGAAAGGATATCAACGATACGATTCGCTGACGACATTGCTATCCTGAGTGAAAGTGAACAAGAATTACATGATCTGCTGAATGGAATGAACAGTATAATGAGTACAGAATGTGGACTGAGGGTATATCTAAGAAAGATGAAAGTAATCAAAAGAAGGAGAAATGTGAATAGCGAGAAACTTAACATCAGGAATGATGGTCACGAAGTAGATGAAGTTAAGGAATTCTACTACCTAGACAGCAAAATAACCAGTGACGGACGGAGCAAGGAGGACACCAAAAGCAGACTGCCACTTACAAAAATGACATTCCTGGCCTTGAGAAGTCTACTCCGTGAAACAAAGGCTTTAATTTGAGGAAGAAATTTGGTTGATTTGGGGGAGGGTATCAAAAAGCGAGGTCATCGCTCCCATCGGATTAATGAAGAATGTGGAAGGAAATCGGCCGCACCTTTTCAAAGGAACCATGCCTGCATTTTCCTGACGTGGTTTAGGGAAATCACGGAAAACCTAAATCAGGATGGCCGGACGCAGTCTTGAACCGTTGTCCTCCCAAATACGAGTCCATTGTGCTGACCACTGCGCCACCTCGCTCGGTAAGAAGAAATTTCTGAGAATGTGCGTTTGGAGCGAAGCATTTTATGGTGGTGAAGCACGGACTGTGGGAAAACTTGGAAAGAAGAGAATCGAAACATTTGAGATGTGGTGCTACAGATGAATGTTGAAAATTAGGTAAACTGTAAGGTACGGAATGAGGGGATTCTACGCATAATCGGAGATAAAAGGAATTTGTGGAAAACACTAACAAGGAGAAGCAACAGAATAATAGGACATCTGTTAAGACATGAGAGAATGACTTCCATGGGTCCAGAGGGAGGTATAGAGAGCAAAAACTGTAGAGGAAGACAGACATTGGACTACATCCGGTAAACAACGGAAGACTGAGGTTGCAAGTGCTACTCTAAGGTGAAGAGGTTGGCACAGGAGAGGAATTCGTGGCGGGTCGCATCAAACCAGTAAGAATACCGATGACTCAAAAAAAAAATAATTGTGTGAGCATCCTGGTGCACGTTGTTTACATTTGTGACGTCAAATGACCTATCTCATTGACCTAGTGACGCCATTGCTGTTATCAATAACATCATCATCCATATCAATGGCAAGCTACACCGCCTGCACCCTCCCTTGCCCCCCCCCCCCTGCGCCTCTTATCTCCACTCAGTCATAGCACAGTATTAAAAAACCCAATTTAGCAAAATGGTCCAGCTGCGTTAACAGAAAATTAAAAATTATTCCCTCTTCTCAGCTCCAATCAATAATAGTGCAGTAAACCCATTCTTCGCCGCCCCCCCCCATATCTCCAGACAATCATAGGACAGTATTTAAAACCGAAGTTATAGAAACAGACCTACTGTGTGCTTTATATCCCACCCACTCCTCTTTCCAACCATTGGGAGTGTAGTGTAGAAATCGTGTCACGTTCGCTATTTATGCACAGACAAATTGTGTGATTTATACCACATCCCAGACAGAGTGTAGTGTAAAAATGGTAGCAACTTACATTACGTAATGATGCGTAAAAATGCTGTCAAATTACATTATTTCTAACCTACACCCCAAGTCGCACCCCTTCCTCTCCTTACCTCCAGCCAATCAGGGTGTTGGAAACAGATCACATGTGTGCTTTATAGGACCCTCTCTCTCATCTATCCAACCAACCAAAGTGTAGTATTCAAATGATGTGTCAGACATGTAGTAAAATTATGAAACCTCCACTTGAAAGTAAAAGTTTTCATTATTTTCTTGAAAGTCGTAGATAACTTACTTCTAGAGCAACTGTGGGCTTTATAGTCCCCCTCATCTTTTTCCCAACCAATCAAAGAGCAGTATTCTAAATCCAAGATGATGAAAACAGTTCAGTTGTTTGTTTGATACCCAACACTTCCTAATGTAAATAGTAACGATAAAAATAAAAATCATAGGACTAATCCCTACACGGTGAAGGTTTAAGGGTAAACACTAAACAGTTAACACTAAATGCTAAATGTTAAACATCTAATGACAAACGTTAATGGTAAATGCTAAACGCCTAACGGTAAAAGTCTAATGGTAATCCTAAAAAGACAATCACTAAGCATTAAAGGCAAAAGGCTAAATACTAAATGCTAAATGCATAATGTATAGCGCCTATCGATCACTGACCATCACTGATCACTGATCGTCTTTGATCACTGACCAACTGACCATACTGACGTGAGCCCTCATTGACATCAATCACTGACCATCTTGGATCAGTGACCTTCACTGATCACGGACCATCACTATCACTGACCATTGGACACTACTGTCATTCTTCATAAATACAAGAGCACTCAAAAATTGGCTGGTTTAGAAGGACACTTTCCAATCATGCTTGAAAAAACGTTACCAATTATGCTCTATCTGGCTACAGTTTCAAATACTGCCTAATGGCTAATGCATAACGCCTTCAGGCAACAACATTGTAGTATATTATAGAGAGACTACACTTCCCTTCCCACTGCAGTAATTGACATCCATCAGTTGTTAGAATGCTATTTAAGACTCCAGATGCTTAATGGCTAAGGCATAATGCATAATACCTCCAGGCAACAGCAATGTGATCTATAGTTTTTCTTCCTCCCCCCTCCACCCCTGTAACATTCATCTGGTGATAAATACTATGTAAGACCCAGTAACACATAATGCTTAACGGCTAACACGTAAAGCGTTACACCTCCAGGCAACAACTTTATAGTGCGTTACCGAGGGAGTATAGTTTCTCGGCTCCATTAACTGACACCTATCGAATGTTAGAACACTTACTAGTATCCAGCAACACTTAACGCACAGTGCCTAATACCTTAGTGCATGACATATTACGCCTCCAGGCAATCACACTTAATACATTACAGAGGAAGTACAGCTTATCACATACTGCATCCAGGGAATAATATTATAAAATATTACAGAGGTGTGCAACTCTCTCCTCGCTCCAGTGGCTAACATCCATCTGGTCTTAGAATACTATTTCAGACACAGTAACGTGTAACTGCTGTGGCTGTGAGGTGTGCCATAAATTGAGACGTTTGACTGTTGTGACTGAGCATTGCAGTTATCAACATGTCTCTCTCACTTCTATTGGACAGAAGGGTAGGTGTTGAAATACCCGCAGGAAACAGGCATTACTTAAAAAAAAGAAGGCAAGCCTTGTTTTATGCTATGTATTTCAAAGTTCATTTAGACCGCTAGAGAGATACGGAGAATTATTCTAACAGGAGAACTAGATATACCTGAGCAAAGGAGGGTTTCTATGGTATTTATGAAAGGAGAAGATAAATATGACGATACTGAGGATGAAGTAGAGCCAAGCGAAGGAAGTTATGATGGAGGCGTGGTATAGACTGGCAACATTATTCTTTAGTAAACAGAGAGTAAACGTGATACTACCTGAGGCGTAAGATTTCAAGCAAGAGCTTGGATGATTGACAACTTTCTGGTAACTGTCGAAGGTTATGATATAATACTTTACAGTGTAAGATACCTGGAGACGAGAAGATTATGTGAGGGACGTTAAATATGTAATGCAAAAAATTCTTTTCGCTGCCGATTTCGATTGAAAAAATTCGAAATTTGCTGTGGGACATCGTGAAACACTCACGCTTTTGTCTCTATAGTTTCATGAAGTTCCGATTGGTGTCGGCGCTAAACGTAGCATTCAAAACGGCATGTGTTGTTTAGGTGCATTTCAACAGAGAGCTTTCACTGAGTTCCTTATGGCCGAAAACCAGGCCATCGCAGATATTGATAGGCGCTTGTAGAATGTCTGTGGAGACTTGGAAGTGAACAAAAACACACTGAGTGCTTTGGAATGGCGTCAATCATCATCGCGACAAGGTTGGGCAAACCTGTCCGATCTGCCGCGTGCTGGCCTGCCGCACACAGCTCTGACTCCTGCGATGTTGGAACGTGCGGACACTCTCATTTTAGGTGATCGACGGATCACAATCAAACTCTCAAATACCTCGCCGCACAACTGGACGTCTCTGCTGGTAGTGCTGAAACACTCGTCCACCAGTTGGTGTAGTCAAAGCTGTGTGCCCGCTTGGTTTCTCTCCGCTTTATAGAAGACTACAGAGAGCGATGGATGACCATCTCTGCGGAATTGGTTGAGCGTTATGAGGCTAATCGTGACAATTTTTTGTCTGAAATTGTCACAGGCGATGAAACATGGGTTCACTGTTTCGAATCGGAAACAAAAGAGCAATCTATGGAGCGGTGCCACAGCCATTTCTCCCCCGAAGAAAAAGATCAAAGCCGCATCCTCATTCGGTAAAGTCATGGGAACTGTCTTCTGGGACATTGAGGGTGCTATTCGGCTTGGTGTCCTTCCTCATGGTGCAATGATAAACTCTCGAGTGTATTGTGCTACCCTCGGTAAACTGAAGAAACGATTTCAGCGAGTTCGTCGCCACAAAAATTCAAACAAACTTCTCCATGATAACGCAAGGTGTCACACAAGCCTGCATACGGGAGAGGAGCTCGTAAAACTTCATTGGAGTGTTTCTCCTCGTCCACCCTACAGCCCGGATCTTGCCCCTTCCGACTTCCGTCTGTTGAGCCCAATGAAGGATGCACACAGAGGGAAGCAGTACGTGAATGATGGGGAGGTTTTTGATGTAACAAGAAGTTGTCTCCGACGTCAACCAGTAAAGTGATAAAATGCTGGTGTGCAGACACTCCCAGTAAGGCGGCGTAAGGCCGTCGCACTGAACGGAGATTATGTTGAAAAACAGGGTTTTTTGGCAAAAGAGTGCGGAATGATACGGAGAATTGGAATCTTGAATAAAATAGACCTGCTTTCAGAAAAAAAAGTGTTGCATTACTTATCGAACGACCCTCATATAATCTGTCGTATAAATTTAGAACTCCTAAAAGGAACTACACAGCATGATATCTTCCAAATTCTTAGGGCTAGAAACTCCCATAAGCAAATCTATCTCTGTCATAAACCAATAAACTTAATCCGAGGCTATAAATTCACTCAAATCGTTCAGCCTTCATTAAACGAAATTGATGGTTGAATAGTGATAGATGTTGCCATACATATCAATAAGTCAGAGAACGAAAATGCATTTTAAGTATGCTAATGTATTTGAAGTATGCTATTGGAAGATAGTCTCCACTTAATCACTAGCACATATCGATTTTGTTCACTGGAATAATCCGAACGAATTGGTGGGATGATTAGTGTTCTTGCTAGTTTCGAAAGCAATGGGAAACAATTCACATAATGAAATATTATGTGTTGAAGAAGAACATCACAAAACACTGATTATTGCCTGCAATGTCTGACAAGAAGAATAGAGTGAAACTCTGTATTCGGAAACAGTCCACTTAATTATTGATTTTTAGATCGAACAGCGTGCACTGGGTTGTGGGATATCGCAGAGGAATTAAAAATATTAGGCAGGTGTGTTGTGTGACGCTCCCACGAGTTGCCGCGCTTTCGGGGTTTGGCAGCATGTAATTGCGCTCGACTTGCTATGATAGTTTCTGACACGGTGTCGCGGACGGGAAGCATTAGCTGGCGCACATCAAGAGCCTGTTTCGTCTGGTGACCGTGTCGAGAAGATGGCGCGCCAACATCCAACTTCTGCAACAGCGACGGCCGACAATGAGTGACTGTCGCCACCTCCTCGATCGACGGCTTCAAACCTTCAATCAACCAACAAGGAAGACTGGAAGCACGTAAAGTTTTAGAACTGTATGGCAGGCCTCAGCTTTTAAAGCTGTTCAAATCACAAAATTACAGCAACGTAGCTTGATCCTTTGTTGCTCATTGTCCCAATTGCATTACCAAGCAGGGTCCCTTCCTTTTCTGGAATGAACCCGAGTGTCGTTGAAATTCAAACGCCAGCATCATTCGATTTCACTGCTTTAATTTCAAAGTTCAGTTAAGGTATTCATAGCTGGCTACAATATTTGGATTACACAAGCACAAATCAAGAGTGCGAGTTTTGTTACCGTATTTTAGCTTACCTGTGACTGCAGCCCAGCTTGGTACGTACTAAATTTTACTATTGTTAATGTTCAGAATCATTTAATTCAAGTTCAAAGTTAAATCTGTTATTTCTAAATTGCGTAGATTCAAGTAGCTTCTGAAATGATTGTTGAAGTAGTCCAAGAGTAACCGTGTTTTACTGAATTTCGATGTGCTTCAGAAAGAATGCTCACTATTAACTTCAGTCACTAAATTAACTTTCGATTTTCCGGTTTTATTAATTCTTTTGCTAAATTAAGTCAGAGTGTAGCGAAATTTATTACTTCTGACAAACTTTCAGTTTTCACACTACACGTGTCAATTATATGTGTAATAACCTTTCTTTTTCAGTTACTATAGTAATTGTCCTTAGGACTGGCGACCGTAATTTCCCCCAAATCTCAAATATCTAATTACCGCTAGTTAATTGTTAACGTAACGGCCGCACATTTACTTTCGTTATTAACTTTACCCCCTTTTCAAAATTAATTTCCACCAGTTTCATTTGCATTTTTCCTTTCAGTTAGATGTAACCCTGTCCTCCCTCTTTACAGACAAATTAACTTCGGTGACGAATGCTTTTCCCAAATTTCCATTAGGTACACGCGGTTTAATTTTTCACTGTCATTAAGATCGATAAGTGAGGGGGAGGTTACATGTGGCGACCGTGACAGGACAATCTTCGGATTTGAGGTTGTTCTGGACACGAATTTTGCATTGTGCAAATCTCGTAACAAAGTACTGGTTACGAAAAGGTCGATACGTCAGCGAGAATATTAGTGTGAGGAATCCTAATTAGATTTGAGATTTGGCATTTATATTGAAAATTATTAAAATGAGTGAAGGCAACAATTACCAAAATTTGGTAGACTTGGATACGGAACAATTGGTCGAACAGTGGGAAACGCGCACCGCGGTACCCATTGTTCAGGGGCAGGCGGCTAGCATGAAAGACACGACCGCCGAAACGCAACAAAGAGCAGAAATGGAATTTCACACTTTAGAAAATGTTTCGGAATCGGAAGTGAAAATGAAATCTGAATCCCTTGATGACGAATACGGGGGGACAATTAAAGAGGAAGCCGCTACGGAAGTAAAACCGGTAATTTCCGGGAATTTAACTGATTTATTGAATGTTTTGATTAACGAAATCAAGAGTCAATCGGTAGAAATTAAAGCTCAGGCTGCCAAGCAAGAAGCTCAGGCTGCCAAGCAAGAAGCTCAGTCTGAAAGGATTGAACGGAAGCTAGACAATCAGAACAAAGCTATTAATGTTGTTAACAACAATGTTGGAGCTGTTAACACAAAAGTTGATAAAATCAAAGAAGATATTGTTGTGATTAATACCGAAATCGGTAATCTTAAACAGGAAATGATAGGCGTTCAGGCGGAAATTGCGAGCATAAATACTCGTTTTTATTCCGAAATTAGCAGAATCGAGAAAAGTGTAGGAGAAGCAGTTGCTCCGATCATCGAGAATAAGGTGACGGAACAAATTCAATTAGTGAAAAAAGAGGATCAAAAGAAGGTGGAAACTTTAAAGGCTTTAGTATCCGAAGTAGATACCAAAGTGACGAAGCAGGCTAATACCTGCGAAGAAAAAAACAGGGAAGTAGAAACGCTTGCGACAACCACTTGCCAAGTAATTACGAGAGTGTCGGAATTCGAAAAGAAACTTGACGAAAAACAGAGCTATGTGCCAATCTGTGCACATACACTCCTGGAAATTGAAATAAGAACACCGTGAATTCATTGTCCCAGGAAGGGGAAACTTTATTGACACATTCCTGGGGTCAGATACATCACATGATCACACTGACAGAACCACAGGCACATAGACACAGGCAACAGAGCATGCACAATGTCGGCACTAGTACAGTATATATCCACCTTTCGCAGCAATGCAGGCTGCTATTCTCCCATGGAGACGATCGTAGAGATGCTGGATGTAGTCCTGTGGAACGGCTTGCCATGCCATTTCCACCTGGCGCCTCAGTTGGACCAGCGTTCGTGCTGGACGTGCAGACCGCGTGAGACGACGCTTCATCCAGTCCCAAACATGCTCAATGGGGGACAGATCCGGAGTTCTTGCTGGCCAGGGTAGTTGACTTACACCTTCTAGAGCACGTTGGGTGGCACGGGATACATGCGGACGTGCATTGTCCTGTTGGAACAGCAAGTTCCCTTGCCGGTCTAGGAATGGTAGAACGATGGGTTCGATGACGGTTTGGATGTACCGTGCACTATTCAGTGTCCCCTCGACGATCACCAGTGGTGTACGGCCAGTGTAGGAGATCGCTCCCCACACCATGATGCCGGGTGTTGGCCCTGTGTGCCTCGGTCGTATGCAGTCCTGATTGTGGCGCTCACCTGCACGGCGCCAAACACGCATACGACCTACATTGGCACCAAGGCAGAAGCGACTCTCATCGCTGAAGACGACACGTCTCCATACGTCCCTCCATTCACGCCTGTCGCGACACCACTGGAGGCGGGCTGCACGATGTTGGGGCGTGAGCGGAAGACGGCCTAATGGTGTGCGGGACCGTAGCCCAGCTTCATGGAGACGGTTGCGAATGGTCCTCGCCGATACCCCAGGAGCAACAGTGTCCCTAATTTGCTGGGAAGTGGCGGTGCGGTCCCCTACGGCACTGTGTAGGATCCTACGGTCTTGGCGTGCATCCGTGCGTCGCTGCGGTCCGGTCCCAGGTCGACGGGCACGTGCACCTTCCGCCGACCACTGGCGACAACATCGATGTACTGTGGAGGCCTCACGCCCCACGTGTTGAGCAATTCGGCGGTACGTCCACCCGGCCTCCCGCATGCCCACTATACGCCCTCGCTCAAAGTCCGTCAACTGCACATACGGTTCACGTCCACGCTGTCGCGGCATGCTACCAGTGTTAAAGACTGCGATGGAGCTCCGTATGCCACGGCAAACTGGCTGACACCGACGGCGGCGGTGCACAAATGCTGCGCAGCTAGCGCCATTCGACGGCCAACACCGCGGTTCCTGGTGTGTCCGCTGTGCCGTGCGTGTGATCATTACTTGTACAGCCCTCTCGCAGTGTCCGGAGCATGTATGGTGGGTCTGACACACCGGTGTCAATGTGTTCTTTTTTCCATTTCCAGGAGTGTAGTTCGGAATTGTTGACGAAAGAAGAGCGGTTCGACCCCTTGAAAAAAGGTGGTATACACCCGACGGATTTCATTCAAAATTGTGAAAGAGTTTTACCCACATCATGGACTAATGAGAGAAAAATTAATGCGGTTATTGATGTGTTGGCTGGTGATGCCAAGCGTTGGGGCTTAAACCTCAACATTACGAACCTGACTTTTGACGAGTTTAAAAATTTGTTTCTGGCTTAATACTGGTCAGAGCAAAAACAGCAAAGTGTCTGGCTCGAATTTGTTGTATCGAGGCCTTTCGATGTGAATTCACGCGGCTCGATGGAAGAGTTTTGTGAGCGCTGGATCCACAAGTTGGAATATTTGCGTGATCGCCGGACGGAATACGAAATAGTCTGGGAACTCTACAAGAAGCTTCCAGATGATACAAAGCGCTACGTAGGAAGCAATTACAGGACAATCAATGATTTCCTGCAAAGAGTTGAGGACGAGGACAATTGGCGCAATAATCGCGATAGTGGTAGAGGCCGTGGTAACAACAACTGGTACCACAGCAACCACAACAACGATAACTATGGGAATAATGCATACCGCAACCATGGCAGCAATAACAATAATGGTTCGGACCGTAATAACAGTCGGTACAATGCAAATAATAACAGGAATGACGGAAACCATTATCATACTAACGTGATAAGGGTTTCGCAGAATAGTAATAACGCCAGAGGGTGTGATCAGCCGCCTCAGCAGCGTCCGGGGAGCGTATCTGCTGGGACGAGACAGGGAAGCCATTAGCCGCGCCGGTGAGGGGCCGACCGGGCGTGGAGAAATTTTGGAGGCCCAATAACAGGAGGAAACCCAGGTGTCGTCGTTACGAAAATTCCGTATGGAATATTCAACGTTGAGAGATTGTGCCAGTGTTAAGAGAAAGGAGTGCGCCCACAAGTAGTAGATCAGCTGTAGACACGGCAGTAGAAAATACATTCACTGTCAGTGAGAACAATTTAAGTAGTGTTCCGTAAAACGATTATTAAGTGGCAGCTGTAACACCCACAGCGGAAATGGAGATTGAGTTTAAGAATGATTCGCAATTGTTGAGAGAAGATCAGATGTCGGATAACACGTTCGTCATTGAGCGAGGGGATGCAGAGAGGGATGAGGTCTGGTTAAGGCAGTTCGGTCGCTTATACGACGAACTAAGAGATTATAGGGGCCTGTACGGGAGAAGTGTTTATGGGGAGCGCGGGCAGGATTTGCCGCGTCTCGTCCCACAGGAAGATAGTATTTGTGAAGTGATAGAAAGTTCTGGCCCTAACCAGCAGACTTTACTAGAAATAGTTGATGTTAATGGGGAGCACGAGCAAGATTCGTCGTGTTTCGTCCCGCAGGAGTTGGATGTTGAAGTAGTAACGGAAAGTTCTGGCCCTAACCGGCAGACTTTACCGAAAGTTGTAGTGGTAGAAGTCGCCGACCCATCCGACGCAAACCTCCAGTTTATACATTGCGAGAGTATTAAGGAGAAAGATTACGAAAATTTTAGTGATAGCCGGACACGATTGGTAGAAAAGCACATAGATTACAGCGTGTATGAGGTTAGAGCTGACATTATACGGTCAGACGATAGCAGTGTGGGTTGCGCAGATGTAGAGGGAGTAATTGCAGATACTACTGGCCACATTCCTCCAGGTAGATTGGCAGTTGAGATCAATCTGACCAAAGAGGAATCAACGAAGGTGACAATTAATGAATTGATAGCAAAGCAACACTCACTAGTTGACGAGTTACAGGAAAAGGTTTCGGTATTGGAGGCGAAGCTACAGACTAAGCCTCAGGACAAACGTGTTGAAATTAAAACTGTATGTGAACAGAGGCCGAAAAGGTCGCCAGATAAGCCGGATTTAGGATCAAAGCCGGATGGTTTTTTTCTGGAATGACCTGGATATAGACGAGGATTTACTGTGGGAAAATAAAGAAACAGTCGAGGACAAGTGTAGACAGATAGTAGTGTCTGTTAATATGCACGACCTACAACTAAACGTGTTGATTGACACCGGTGCAAAATTGAGTGCTGTATCTGGGAAGAGGCAGGAGATGGTGTGCATAGGCAATACCAGCCTATACACATTGTTAACTGGCCGGATGGTATTGACGCAGATATGAATTTGAACTACTGTAATGTGAGGAATCTCGGCATTGACAATAGTGTAGAAAGTGAATTGGAAAGTATTGTAGACGGTGTGTCAAACGTAACACACGAACAAAGGCGAGGCCTGTATGAAGTAATAATGAGGAAGAAGAGTGTGTTTTCAGACAAACCGGGACTTGTGGAAGAGATAATCAAATACCCTCCACGAGTTGACATTAGTGTTGGTGTGAAAAAAGATCGTTTGCAAGAAGTAATGAACCTAAGAGCCGATGCACGCATACGTCGTCATGACGCTTTAGCAATCGGAGATTTAGTACTTGTAAAAGCTCATGAGAAATCGAGCGAGATAGACAATGAAATCTCTAAATTTAAGTTTGTTTGTAACGGACCATATCAAGTCATTGGTATACCTCACACAAATGCTTATTGCTCAGAGTATCCAAGCTCTGGAAAACTATTAGGTATACGGAACATTGTAGACTTGAAATTGTACCAACCTAGGACTGATTAATACCACAGAATGGGTAATTTGTACAGTATGTAAATATAGAGTGTAAGATTTAAGGATTTGATAGATTGCCATGCTTTTGCCTGACCAAGAGGACATTAAAGAAGTTGTAATTAATAAGTAATTAATGTTGACTAAATGATTTAAGAGGAATTGATTAATAATCAACTGAAAAATCCAAGCTGCTAGTTTAAGTTTTCAGCTGAGTCACAGTAGATTAAGGAGTGTAAATATGATTTTGAACTAGCTGTAAGACTTCATAAATATGTGATTTACTAGTCATTGCCGATGTACTTAGACTTAGAGGTTACAATTTGATAATACAAATAAATATTGGTGGGCTTCACTCCAGGTTTATATTTTAATATAGAACGTGTTCTAAATTTCTCCCTAGAGACTGGTAGTTGGGATAAGAAGCTGAGAGTAATAAGAGTTTACAGCTTTCAGCTTTTCTATTCCTTGTCTCTTGGAAAAAACGAGTCCCTCAGCTTACTTAGGTGTATCTGGTTCCTCACGTCTGGTATTTGTGGAAAACGGGCGTTTCCGGAAATTCTATAGCGCCATTTATCTTATTGAGCAGATAAGATAAAAAGTTACTGATGATTCAGCAGGAAGGCCTAGTATAAAAGCTATAAAACTCCTTAGGTAGCATCAAGTTTATGCTGAGGAATCATTGATGTTGCCAGCACCGCCACCACCTAAATCATCGTAGCTGTCGCCGTCGTTTTAGCTCCTGTGCAGCCAAAATACACTGACGGAGAAGAAACCACAACACCAACAAGAAGTTGTGCGACACAAACGACACTTGGTAGATGTGTTGCTACATCTGAAAGATGGTGTCTATTCAGTTTTCGTGCCGTTCGCATAAGAATGGAGCTAGCAGCGGCAATATGACGATGAAAATCAGGTTTGCCTTAAAAGCAGAGGTACACGATTGCAGGTAGTGGTGATCACGAGAATGTGCATTACAAGGAAGATCGGCCTTCGGACGGTGATGTGGCACTAACGAGAGGGAAGACCATCGTGATCGGCATATGGATGTATCGCATTGTACGGCATCTGCAGCACCAATTTCAGTAAAATCTTGCACCATAATGACACAACAAACTGGTACAAATGGGTTACTTCAAGGACAGCTTCGAGGCATTAAAACAACCCTAAGCCACTGACATTTGCAACTTCAGTGGTGTCAAGCAAGAGCACATTGGAGAGCAGATTGGAGGTTTGTTGTGTTTGCTGAAGAAAGCTGGTTCTGCTTCGGTATCAATGATGGCCATGTGTTGGTTAGAAGGAGACAAGTTGAGGGTCTGAAACTAACCTGTCTACGTGACAGACGCACTGGACCTACACGTATAAATATGGTGTGGGGTGCGATTTCGTACGACAACAGCAGGACCAACAGGAGCACTCTCCTGGTTATCCCAAACATCATGACTGAAAAATCGTGCCCCAATAAGGTGATTTCGACCTGCTGTGCTGCCATGCATGAACAACATTACAGGGTGTGTTTTCCAACATGATAACTGTCGTCCACATATAGCTGTTCCAACCCAACATGCTCTATAGAGTGACGTGATGTTATCTTGGCCTGTTCGATCACCAGATCTGTCTCCAGTCGACCACATATGGGACGTCATGACGACAGCTTCATCCACAAGCAACATTAACCGTCTCTGTATTGACCGGGCTAAGCACAAAAGGCATGGAACTCCAAACCACCAACTGACATCCTGCACGAGTACAATACTATGCATGCACGTTTGCATGCTTGCATTTAATATATGGTGCCTATTAATGTATCAGAATTTCACATTTGCAACAGCTTATCTCGCTCTTATATTAACCTGTGATCTTGCAATGTTACTCACTTAAATATGTTACCTAGACAAATGTATTTCCGAAATTTCATTACTCGACATTAATTACTATTTGGTGTTGTAATTTTTTCCCTGCAGTGTATGTAAGTCTGGCAAATCTATACTTTACTATTAACGTTCTGATAACTCAGGCTTTTCTTTTGTTTAAGGTAATGAGTGCAAATTTCTCATGTGAAAACTCTTAAACCTCTTCAAATAATAAAGACGTCATTAACATTTTACACCTTCATTCTTCATATCTGCTTATTTATTTCGCAACATAGCCATCCTGGAGACAGATACTGTTCTCCCGACGAGGTACTGTCACTGTAGAATATATGACCCTGTCGAAGGAGCCGAACACCCACCTCTGTTCGCACCGCTTCATCACTATCAAAATGAAGTCCTGCAAGGTTTTCTTTAAGCTTCAGAAATGGATGAAAATTGGATGGAGCCAAGTCGGGACTGTATGGAGGATGACTGACGGCAGTAAATTGAAAGCGTCGGATTGCTGTAGATGTCCCAGCGGACATGTGTGCTTTGGATTTCTCATGTTCAAGGAGACGTTGCTCCATGTTTGGACTAACGCATCGAATTCGAAACTCGATTACAGTACGCTGTTTCTCATTCAGCCGACATAGTTACGTTACACACAGCTGTTTTACACGCTATAATTAGGTGACCCCTAGCAGCAGAGCTCTGCAAATACGTACACGTGAAGAATAAAGATGTCGCATGTTAATAACGTTTATTTTGTTAAGAAACCATTAAGAATTTTCACATTAAAAATTTCGGAGACATTACCTTCCAGCAAGCACTCGTATATTTTACTATTAACAGCATGCATGTTTTCTTTTTAAATGTTACAGAATCCTTGGGATATTACCCTTTTTTCGTGATTGAACAGCAGAAGCTGCAGCAGTAGAAAGAAGTCACCCGTAACTTACGGATGTTGCGATCATCGTCATCGTCTTCGTCGTTAGCGCGGGACTAAGTAAAGTAGTACTTCCCATACACACATCATGAAAAGTTTTGCGTCACCCCGATTCCCAGAATTCCTGAAAATAGACGTTGACTGTCGATATTGTATCACGGACGCAGTCCCTTTGACTGTTCAGAGATGTCACTAAACCCACCCAGGCCGGCCGGTGTGGCCGTGCGGTTCTAAGCGCTTCAGTTTGGAACCGCGTGACCGCTACGGTCGCAGGTTCGAATCCTGCCTCGGGCATGGATGTGTGTGATGTCCTTAGGTTTGTTAGGTGTAAGTAGTTCTAAGTTGTAGGGGACTGATGACCACAGATGTTAAGTCCCATAGTGCTCAGAGCCATTTGAACCATTTGACCCAAACCCACCCAAAGATGTAAAGAAACATGCATGAGCAGCGCCTATTGGAGGGAGGGGGTCCGACTGCCGATCAGTTCCAGTCATTCCACAAGGAAGGAGGTATACGGCTCGTGTTGTCTGTAGTTGAACCGTGCCTAGACCGTCAATACCGCGGTTTGATCGCTACCGCATTGTTACTCTGTGCCAGGAAGGGCTCCCAAAGACGGAAATGTCCAGGCGTTTCGCGGTGAACCAAAGCGAAGTTGTTCGGATACGGAGGAGACACAGAGGGACAGGATCGGTCGAAGACATGCCTCGCTCAGGCCGCCCGAGGGCTATGAATAATGCTTTACCTGCAGCCACAGGACGTCATATTACGACTCAAACTGTGGCCAATTAGCTGCATGATGCGCAACTTCACTCCCGACGTCCATAGCGAGGTCCATCTTTGATGCAGCACGATACAGATGGGACCAACAACATGCCGAATGCACCGCTCAGGACTGGAATACCGTTCGCTTCACCGATGAGTGTCGCATATGCCTTCAACCACACAGTTGTCGGAGACGTGTTTGGAGGCAATCCGGTCAGGCTGAACGCCTTAGACACACTGTCCAGCGGGTGCAGCAAGATGGAGGTTGTGGGGCCGACGTACGCCGCTGGTGGTCGTGGAAGGCGCCGTAACGGCTGTATGATACGTGAATGCCATCGTCCGACCGAGAGTGCAACAGTATCGGCAGCATATTTGCGAAGCATTCGTCTTCATGGACGACAATTCGCGGCCCCATCGTGCACATCTTGTGAATGACCTCCTTCAGGATAACGACATTGCTCAACTTGCGTGGCCAGCATGTTCTCCAGACATGAACCCTATCTAACATGACTAGGATAGATTTAAAAGGGCTGTTTATAGACGACGTGACCCACTAACTACTCTGAGGGATCTACGCCTAATCGCCATTGAGGAGTAGGACAATCTGGACCAACAGTGCCTTGATGAACTTGACGCCACGAAGTATACAGGCATGTGTCAATGCAAGAGGACGTTCTGTGGGGATTAGAGGTACCGGTGTGTACAGTAATCTGGACCACCACTTCTGAAGGTCTCGCTGTATGGTGGTATAGCACGCAGTGTGTGCTTTTCATGAACAATAAAAAAAAGGTCGTTTGACTAGGGTCTCCCGTAAGGTAGACCGTTCGCCGGGTCCAAGTCTTTCGGTTTGACGCCACTTCGGCGACTTGCGCATTGAAATGATGATGATTAGGGCAACACAACACCCAATCCCTGAGCGGAGAAAATCCCCGACGCAGCCGGGAGTCGAACACGGGCCCTTAGGATTGACATTCTGTCGCCTTACCACATTTTTTTTTTCGCTAGCACATAACCATGTGTTGTTTGTCTTCTGTCTCGGTTATCGTATTTCTATCTTTTTTTATTTTTTTTACTGAACAAACTGAGAGTACACATATATATACACAAAGCAACAGTTCTTCAAGGTACCAGTTAAACATATACAAATGAGTGTTATGTAAACAAATTATTAGAATAACATTAAATATAACAAAATGTAACATATCCTGTTTTCTTTCTTTTTTATTTTTATTTTTGTTTTGTTTTTTTAATAATCTATATTGAAGAAACTAAAAGTACTTATATATGTACTATGCAAGAGTTCTTCAAGGTACCATTTAAACATATACAAATGACTGTTAGTTAAACAAAAAAATATTAAAAAAGATTAAATACAACAAAATATAACATATTCTGTTTTCTTCCTTTTTTTTTTGTCGATGCATGAGAACGTGGATAAGGGTGTTGCATCATGTGACAGGTAGACATGGTACACACCAACTTTGAGGGGGGTCAAGGAAGGCGCTGCGGAGATAACCGGCAAAAGTTTGTCGGTTAGATGGTGTCCGAGTGAGGGTGCTATGCGCCGTCACAACTTTGCACCAGAAGTCAAGGGCTGTATGCGGACCACTCTGAAACAGGTATTCTAAAGCCTGTCCTCGAAACCAGATTAGGGTATGGTGCTTAGCAAGAGGGTAGTGAAATGTCTGGGACAACAACTGGAAATCCGGGGTTACCGTCGTTGGCGGGGCACGGAGGTAAAAGCCCACGATTCGTTGGATGAGGAGCCATACGTTTTGTTTCAGGGGGCACGTAAGACGGTGCTCGTCAGTGTCTTCGAGCTGACAGTCAGGGCAGAGTGGGGAGGTGGCCAGTCCTATGCGATAAAGTCGACTATTAGTCGGGAATTTTCCATAGACTAAAACATACCAGAGTGCAGACACAGAGGAAAGTAAAAAGGGTGCATGCACACACCCCCAAACCATTCGCCAGTTAATGTCAGGATGCTGTAGCACCATGGGGTCACAAGGGTTGGACAGCATAAAGAAAAGATAATAATCTTTTGTGCGGGGACGACGGGTGACTGGAAGATCGGCCCGAACGTAGCTGAGTTCTATGAAACAATTGGCGACTTGGTACAATAATGGAGAAAAAGGTGCCACATTGATCGGTGGATCGAGAGAAGCTGGTCGGAGGACATCTAAGAGACTGCGTGTTAGGGACGGGACCGGCCCCTGCCAGTGCCGCAACAAAGTGCGGACAAAGAGTGCAGAAGATCGTGCCCGCACGTTGACGAGTCCGAGGCCACCTTTTGCAGGAGGCAGTGTTAGAGTGTTGTAGCGGACTTTGAAAAGTGCCCCTGCTGACACGAAATATCCAAAGGCTGATTGGATGCGGCGGCCAAGGAGTAACGGCATTGGGAGGATCTGGGCGACGTGTACCAGTTTAGGGGCGACATACATGTTGACATAGGACACACGTTGGAGTTGGTTTAAGATACGGTGCACTTGACCGCGGACATGGTGCCGAATCGACTGCAAAAGCCGCCGGTAAGCCAGGGCCATTGTGCGGTGTGTGGGGCTCGTAAATTCGATACCCAAGTAACGAAGGGTGGTACTGACCGGCACCATAGCCGGGAGGCCGCGCCCGATGTGCATCATAGTCGATTTGCGGACATTAAGAATGCTACCAGAAAGACGTCCATACTGGTGGATCCATTGGATGGCGTCATTGAGTTCCGTGGAGGAGCAGGTGAGAAAGAGGAGGTCGTCCGCATAAGCCCTGAAGTGAAAGGTGCAGTCACGCAAAGTGAGACCCTGCAGTCTAGAGGAAAGACCAGTGATGAGGGGCACAAGTGCAATGGCATATAATGAAGTAGACATAGGGCATCCTTGACGCACAGAGCGGCGTATAGGAATCGGTACTACAAGCCTCCCATTGACTTGTACCATCGAGACCGCGGGAAGTAGTAACCGGCGAATGGCATCGACAAAAAGTAATGGGATCCCCATACGTGTCGCCACCATGAGGAGGAATGGGTGTCGAACGCGATCAAAGGCACTCGTGAAATCGACGGATACCAGTGCTGCACGAAGGCGACAAACCGACGCCAGTGCGATGAGGTCACGACATTCTGCTAGGGCTATTTGTAAGGTGGCCCCACAACCACGTGCAGTCTGCTCCGGTGAAAGGACCGTAGGTAAGACGGTGCGTATGCGCACTGCTAAGAGGCGTGCATAGATTTTATAGTCTGCCTTCAGTAGTGTAAGGGGCGATATGCAGAGACATGAGACCCTCCTTTCGGCTTAGGCACAGGTAGAAGAATGCCAGTGACGAATTCAGGTGGAATTGGGAAGGACGGAGTAAAGAGTTCCTGAATCATTTCCGTCCAGCGAGGAAGCATTAACGTGGTGAACGCCCGGTAAAACTCCACTGGGAGACCATCTGGTCCTGGTGATTTGTTCTTGGCCCCTTTGTTGATCGCATCTACCACCTCTTCTGCGGTGATTGCAGACATCATGGACGTTGACTCCGCTACAGTGAGGGTCCGATCAGGGTAAGGACGGAGATCATCAGGAATTGGCGTTGCCATCAGTTCATCATCATAAAATTGGCGATAATGTTCGGCAAAGGCAGACACCACTGCCCACTGTGTTGTGTGGTGAACACCATCGGAGGTCGTGATGTTGGGGACGAAAAGTCGACGTCGACGACTATGGTCGGATGCGGCGTGGATCGTGGATGGGGTTTCGTCGTGGAGGAGGTCTTGTCGTCGGGAACGCACCACAACACCATGCAGTAGTGCACGTTGGAGAGAGAGGAGACGAGCTTTAGTACGCTGTCGTTCCCTATGGGTATCAGGTGATGGAGGGAGCGCATCGAGCTCACGGAGGACGGCGTAGTGAAAATTTGTGGTGTCTCGATGCCATGTTGCTGCTTCCTTGCCACATTGCATGAAGACCTTTCTGATCGCAGGTTTGGCACATTTGAGCCACCAATGGAACGTGGATGTGTACTGTGGGAGGCGTCTTTCGCAAGACGCCCATGTAGTGGCAATACATTGTCGGCATTGTGGATCATTAAGGAGGGAGGTATTAAGCTTCTAGTAACCTCTGCTGCGCCACACTCACTGAGGTGGCAGAGCCAGGGAGCAAATGACGGCGCAGTGGTCCGAGAATGCAAGGGGCCATCGTTCAGCTTGGCCGACTTCATTGACAAGGTGGGCAGAGACATAAAACCGGTCCAGTCCGCTCGCAGAATGTGCTGTATAATGGGTAAAACCGAGGGTATTGCCATGAATTTTCTCCCAAACGTCCACTAGATGAAAATTCTCGATTAAGGTGAGCAGCGCCGGGCATGGCGAATAACCAGGCATTTGGTCCTGCGGATGGAGGACGCAGTTGAAATCGCCTCCCAACATAAGGCGATCATAGCGTCCAGAAAACAGGGGCGCCACGTCATGTCCGAAGAAAGTGGACCGCTGCCGACGGTTCGTGGAGCCAGGCGGAGCGTAGTTATTGATGACGCCCGTGTCGAAGATGGTAACAGCCATGCCCCTTCCACAGGGAAGGATTGTTGTGTCCTCGAGTGGGATTCCTTCACGTATGTAGAAAGCCACTCCACGCGCTGATTGATCACATGTGGATGTGTATGAGTCGTAGCCGTAGATTGGTGGTAGTGTGGCAACGCGTACTTCCTGAAGAAGGGCGACGTCGACGTCAGAGGCCCGAAGCATGTCACATAGGAGTTGCAGCTTGGGTGCACTGCCGATCATGTTGATGTTCAGTGTGGCGAACCGGTACGTTTGTTTCAGTGGTGGCGGACGCGCATCTACCATCACCAAGGGAAGTATTAGGAGGGCACCGACAGGAAGTCCCGTCCCATCAGCTGCAGTGCCTCGCTTTTGATGTTAACAGGCAGCCTTGTCCGACGGAGGCAATTCATCCGGAGGAGGGGGCGAATCTTCCTCAATGTCGTTGGCCCATGCTCCTGTGCCGTGGGTCTGTCCAATGTCCATGGGAATTGCGTCGTGGTGAGAGAGATCTGCAGTTGTCGGCGGGGAGACAGGCGTCTCAACCTGCGCACCGATCGGTACATTGTGCGTGGCGACCTCCATGGTGGTCCCGTCCTGCGAAACGTCTTGTTCATCGTGAAAGTTGTCCACCGACCTCTGCGTGGAAATGTCGGCTGGTTGGGTGTCGTCTTCGTAATCGCGAGTGGCGACGCTTTGAGAGCCCGTGGGTGAACGGCGACTGCGTTTGCGCCTACGTGACGAGCGTTGTTTGCGCACGTGTTCCTCAGTGTCGGACGACGGCAAGGAGGAGCGTCGACCTGGTTCTAAGGCATCGGTGGGTACAATGAAATTGTCAAACAGCGGCAAGGTTGTCAGGTGGGACGTCCGCACCGTCCATAGGTGGCTGGGTCGGTGGGACGTGCCGATCGGAAGGACCGGGCGACGGACTGGACGAAACTGTAGACGTGGCAAGAGCCGCTGCGTAAGTGACCTGTAGGGCGGTCATCGTGGGTGTGACGGACGCTTCCGACAACGGGAGCTGCGCGACACGTCGTTGAATGCATTCAGACCGTAGGTGACCTTCTTTCCCACAACCAGAACAGGTCCGAGGTTGGCCATCGTACATTATAATGGCACGGCAACCTCCGATACGTATATAGGAAGGCACGTGTTTCTGCAACTCGATGCGGACCTGTCTAACACCGCTTAAAACGGGATAGGTTTGAAATTGTACCCATCGTTCGGCAACATGTTCCTGAACGTTGCCATAGGGACGGAGCGCCTCGATGACGACGTCTGCAGGTAGTTCGAACGGCAGTTCGAAGATCCTTGTCGTCCGTGTGCCGAGACCTGCGTGATCGACGGTAACAGGTCCGACGTTACCGTCGGAATGACAGAAGCGCAGTCCACGTTTCGCCTCTTGAAGCACCTTGTCGCACGCTGCATCGTTGATAATTTTGACGTAGACGGTACTGCTAACTATGGACAAGTGGATACCAATGAGATCCGTTGGTGGTATTTTAACTTCATAGCGAATAAATCGTTCTACCTCCAGGGCCTTGGGTCGGGCGAAGTCGGAACAAAAGTTGAAACGTAATGTCTTCTTCCGATAGTTGTGCGCCATGGTGGTCTAGAAGGGAAAAACGGCACTTACAGCGACCGAAGTAAACACAAACACACCGTGCGCGCCTCGCCCGCAGTGCTCTTGCGCTTGACCGCCTCGCAGCACTGCCGGCGGCAGACTGCCACTCAGCTACCGGGGGCGGGCTTCATGAACAATAAAAAGGGCAGAAATGAAGTTTATGTTGATCTCTATTCGAATTTCCTATACAAGTTCCGGAACTGAGGTGATGCACAACTTTTTTTGATGTGTGTACCATAATAAATTATGGGTGAGCTTTCTACAGGTGGCGTTAAAATCAATGATAGTATGTAGTCTACAATACGTTTGTGAGAATTCAGCATTTGAAGATCTAGAATGTATTGCCGTAATAGTCAGTATCATGGGTTCGAATATCCCTATCAGTTTCTTGTCCCATTTCATAGGTTTTCACTCTCGTCCCCTGCGCATTATGTGCCCAGATTATATCTCAGAAAGGAGCGTTTTCGAAATTTCTGGCATCGTCATTCCAACTGTGACTGGATTGTCGAAGACGATGTTTAGTTTGCGAAGTTCAATGGCGACAAGATTTTCGTTAAAAATGACGCTCCTTTGGAAATTAGGTTTTATACTGAGTGCAGTCACCCTATACCTGCCTTACTACGATGCTTCAAGTCTAGTATGCCGCATCTTCCACATATTTTGCATGGCATTGCCGATTACGGAATTATTCATGAGGTTGAATAAATTCTTATGAAACTCATTCTGCGCTTTCATGCTGTTTGGTGCGCGACTTCATCCAAAGAGCTTGTCTAAACCATAAAACTGAATGAATCTTTTTTTCAGAACCAATTTATTTTTCAAACATTGTTTCAACTTTCTGTAATAAACGACATAATTTCTCTGGTAATTCAGGTTCGAAAACAATTTCTTTGGTTTTTTGTTGTCTGATGGTGTTGCCGTTTTGCTGGACGTAACGGTATACCTGAATGTAAATCGTGAATACTTTCGGGCTATTCAAGATCTAATATGGACACCTGTGTTAGAATCGTCTGGTACCTTTATCCGCATCAAAATTATTGAAGCTGTATGAAGGAAGTCATTCGAAAGTAGGTGCGGGGAGGCGTTACAGCATAGATGAGTAAGTTATTCACATCGAGATGGTTACGTAAGATTCATCGATTTTTTTACATCATAATCGGACATGAATCTGCTTTTGGCAACTGCATATCTGTAAGAACTATGAACAAATTTTCCTATAATGTGTCGTTCTACAAACTACAATTATTCTATACTGATTATTATCTGCAACTCCTCTTTGGTAATTGTTAGCACAGCGTCCGAGGCGAAATAAAGTGCAGTAACAAAATGTGCACGTTCCAGTTCATATGTCTTAATGCAAAGACTGTGAAAGGATTCAAAGACGTGAGCAAGGAGCAGCACATCAATTTCTAAATATAAAACACAGCCTCCGAGTATTTGCACTTGATTTAGTTCCTTGTGTTCACGGTTTTCACCCTTATGCTCTGCGCATTATGCGTGCAGATTCCGTGTCGGGAAGGACCGTTTTCTAAATATCTAGAGTTGTCATTCCAACTGCGACTGGATTTTCAATGTTGATAATATTTTCGTTAAAAATTCTGTTACCGTTTCACCAGTTAGCAAACACTCAAACTTTTCAGTTGAGGGCAGGCGATCTTCCAGAACAATCGGTTTACTGTGGACGTATTCATATATGAAAATTCTCTTCTTTTTAACTAAACTGTACTCATGATTGGCGGGAAATTTACCCTAATTACCTTTAGTTCTTCTGGTTTCACGTAAGATGCACCGTTTTTAAGGGAACACGTCAGAAAATTTAGTGAATCAATAAATCGGAAGTTTATGTTGCATTTCTTCTCCTGATGCATTACTGGTAAACTCTTTGTGAAAGATTTATATTTTCTATATTCGATGGTATAGTAGAAACTTGGATTTAAGGTGATTTCCTTATCACCATCTCTTGCTTTTGTTCATAAAGGTTTGTGATCAAGAAATGACCGTCATAATTGCTCACATTCTGGAACGCGACTGGCACAGTATAGTGACGTCTATAATACACATTGCAGCCAGTATGTGCTGTACCTCGGCACTCCCCTGTGAAATGGCAATGCGGTTTCTCGAAAATATAAGAGACTTTTTCGGCACAAACTGCTGATTCTTCCTTAGGGCTTCGTGAACCATCCCATACAATCGCTGCCTGGAAATATTCCTGGTTTTAGCTGCAGTGTATCTAGTAGGCGACACTGAACTGTCTATACAAATGTGCCTGACCAGCATATGAACCAGAGTCTGTACTAAGACTGTAAAAAGCGATTGGTTTCAATACGGATTCCGTACCAGCATAAAACACCAAAGGAAGTTTCAAGGTAGTACTAAATTTTGTTAATTTCACAAACTCATTTTGCCAACAGGTATTGGACTCGTGACTAAAGTAAACTGCACACAGTCAACTTAGTGGGCGTCTAATTTTTTATACGAATAAATATATCGCAGGCACCGTTCACATATTACAATAGATCGATGCGAAGGACTGATAGTAGACCGTGCAAACATCGACAAATTTTTTGGGTAATGGAAATGACATTCACCGACGGAAAAAAATCGCAACACCAAAAAATAATTAACGTGATGAGATTTCTGAAATACATTTGTCTAGGCAACATTTGTAAGTGATTAACATTGTAACATTAGAGGTTAATGTACGCGCGAGATAAAATATTGGAAATATGAAATGCTGGTACATTAATAACCAATGTAACCGCCAGAATGTTGAATGCAAACATGCAAACGTGCCTTGTGTTGTACAGGTGCCGGATGTCGCATTGTGGGATGGAGTACAGTGCCTGTTGCACTTGGTCGGTCAATACAGGGACGGTTAATGTTGCCCGTAGATGAAGCTGGAGCTGTCATCCGCCCAGACAACATCTCGACACTCTGCGGAGCATGTTGGGTTATAACAGCGGCACGTGGACAACAGTTATCCTGTTGTAAAACGCCCCCTCTTGCTGTTCACGCATAACAGCACAACAGATCGAAATCACCGTATTTGCGTACAATTTTGCAGTCAGGATGCGTGGGATAATAAGGAGAGTGCTCCTATTGTCATACGAAATCGCATCCCACTCCATAATTCCAGCTGTAGATAGAGTGTGTCTAGCACGCGATCAGGTTGGTTGCAGGCCCTCAGGTGGCGTCTTTGTCGCCTTAAAGGTAATCTTGACTAACATCGACAATCCACGTTCTGTCGCCAAGGCAACTAAGGCTCACGACAGTTACAGCATGTATTTAAAACAAACCTGATTTGTATCCTCATGGTGACGTTACTAGCGCCGCTCTTATGCGACTGGAGCGAAATTTGAATAGACATCATCTTTCAAATATAGAAACACGCCTACCATCTTTCGTTTATGGAGCACAACTCTTTCTCTGTGTTGCGATCTGTATTACCAGCAAACTACTACAATATTAGATTTACTTATTTCTTGCGGTTATATTATGTAATATGCAGTCCTGCCTCTATCTCCTACAGTCATCCATTCATAATTTGTACCCTGGACGCCATTGTCATTTACTGACACGTCTTGATTCTAAATGGTTCAAATGACTCTGAACACTATGTGACTTAACTTCTGTGGTCATCAGTCCCCTAGAACTTAGAACTACTTAAACCTAACTAACCTAAGCATACCACACACATCCATGCCCGAGGCAGGATTCGAACTTGCGACCGCAGCGGTCGCGCGGTTCCAGACTGTAGCGCCTAGAACCGCTCGGCCACCAAGACCGGCATCTTGATTCTGTTTCCTAAAATTTTGGCGAATTTTGGCGAACGTTAATATTTTTGCACATAGACTATATTTAGACATTCTGCATGCTTATTTACAGAATGTTTTGTAAGTGACACTGAATGAAATCTGTAAATGCGCCTGATCGGAATACTAATCAGAGTCTGTAATACGACTGCAACAAGCGTGTGGTACCAATATGCCTTCCGTATCAGCACAAATAACGAAAGGCTGTTTAAAATTGTAAATTAAACTCACTTTCTCATTGCACTGATGAGAACAATTTAATTATCCATTGTAACTTTATTTTACAGGGTGTTTCAAAAATGACCGGTATATTTGAAACGGCAATAAAAACTAAACGAGCAGCGATAGAAATACACCGTTTGTTGCAATATGCTTGGGACAACAGTACATTTTCAGGCGGACAAACTTTCGAAATTACAGTAGTTACAATTTTCAACAACAGATGCCGCTGCAAGTGATGTGAAAGATATAGAAGACAACGCAGTCTGTGGGTGCGCCATTCTGTACGTCGTATTTCTGCTGTAAGCGTGTGCTGTTCACAACGTGCACGTGTGCTGTAGACAACATGGTTTATTCCTTAGAACAGAGGATTTTTCTGGTGTTGGAATTCCACCGCCTAGAACACAGTGTTGTTGCAACAAGACGAAGTTTTCAACGGAGGTTTAATGTAACCAAAGGACCGAAAAGCGATACAATAAAGGATCTGTTTGAAAAATTTCAACGGACTGGGAACGTGACGGATGAACGTGCTGGAAAGGTAGGGCGACCGCGTACGGCAACCACAGAGGGCAACACGCAGCTAGTGCAGCAGGTGATCCAACAGCGGCCTCGGGTTTCCGTTCGCCGTGTTGCAGCTGCGGTCCAAATGACGCCAACGTCCACGTATCGTCTCATGCGCCAGAGTTTACACCTCTATCCATACAAAATTCAAACGCGGCAACCCCTCAGCGCCGCTACCATTGCTGCACGAGAGACATTCGCTAACGATATAGTGCACGGGATTGATGACGGCGATATGCATGTGGGCAGCATTTGGTTTACTGACGAAGCTTATTTTTACCTGGACGGCTTCGTCAATAAACAGAACTGGCGCATATGGGGAACCGAAAAGCTCCATGTTGCAGTCCCATCGTCCCTGCATCCTCAAAAAGTACTGGTCTGGGCCGCCATTTCTTCCAAAGGAATCATTGGCCCATTTTTCAGATCCGAAACGATTAATGCATCACGCTATCTGGACATTACTCGTGAATTTGTGGCGGTACAAACTGCCTTAGACGACACTGCGAACACCTCGTGGTTTATGCAAGATGGTGCCCGGCCACATCACACAGCCGACGTCTTTAATTTCCTGAATGAATATTTCGATGATCGTGTGATTGCTTTGGGCTATCCGAAACATACAGGAGGCGGCGTGGATTGGCCTCCCTATTCGCCAGACATGAACCCCTGTGACTTCTTTCTGTGGGGACACTTGAAAGACCAGGTGTACCGCCAGAATCCAGAAACAATTGAACAGCTGAAGCAGTACATCTCATCTGCATGTGAAGCCATTCCGCCAGACACGTTGTCAAAGGTTTCGGGTAAT
This sequence comes from Schistocerca piceifrons, assembly GCF_021461385.2. Taxonomy (NCBI): domain Eukaryota; kingdom Metazoa; phylum Arthropoda; class Insecta; order Orthoptera; family Acrididae; genus Schistocerca; species Schistocerca piceifrons. The sequence goes on along the minus strand of NC_060149.1, from coordinate 414,261,920 downwards.
TTCATTCAGAGACTACGCCATATTATTGCTACGCATGGTGGAAATGTGGAAAATACCGTACTGTGGAGTTTCCCAGACCGCAGCGCCATCTGTTGTTGAAAATTGTAACTACTGTAATTTCGAAAGTTTGTCTGCCTGAAAATGTACTGTTGTCCCAAGCATATTGCAACAAATGGTGTATTTCTATCGCTGCTCGTTTAGTTTTTATTGCCGTTTCAAATATACCGGTCATTTTTGAAACACCCTGTATATAGAAAACATAGACTGTAAAAATGTGAATAATGTGAATTGTATACTTTTTCAATGAAAACACAGTAATCCATTGCAATTCCTCACATAGAGAAAAATATTGTTACAACATTGTATAAAAAATTTTTTATCTAAGGAGCGATCAAAAGGTTTCCATTTGACGGCTGTGCTGCAGCGTATATGCAACATAGCGTGACTCCGATGTGAGTGTATAAGCACACATGTAGGCAAGGAATTTGTGTGGCATTCGTGTGTTTCCGATGTGCGTACTGTAGACGCAGGAACGTGATGGCGAAGTTATTACCAAATGCTTCGAAACAGTACCAACGTTCTTTTATTCTTTTGTGGGGTGCCGAAGGATAATTGCCGGTAGACGTCCATCGGAGAATAAAGATTGTGTTTTGGGTTATGAGGCAGCTTGTCGGTCGGAAACCAGCATTGTGGAATGCTGCGATAAGTTCTGAGCTCGTCACGTTTCTACACAAGTCGCTGGTCGACCTGGAGCGCCTGTCTCAACCGCTAGACTCAAGTGCGAGACACTCGAATGCCAGTCTTATGGCCCTATCTCTCCCTACGCGATTATCTCGCCTTCATTCCCTCAAAAAAGGCCTTGAATGGTCGACGATTCCTGTCGGACTAGGCTGTGCAGCAGGCAGTTACAAACTACTTCACGCAGCAAAACACGAAGTTTTGCCAAACGGGTATTTTCAACCTGGTGCGTCGATGGGATGATTGAATCAATGCTCACGGCGATTTTGAGTGATTGATATTCTGATTCTAGACTGTACCGTCTTCTAACGCAAACTTTTGATCGCCTGTTATAATAATCACACGTATAGAACTTTTTGGGTTTCAGTTTTACTCCCCGCTTGCGCTATACTTTGTTTTCTGCACACTGCTGCGCTGCATCTTATCAGGATAGCTGAGACGTGTAGAGATATGCCCCCCCCCCCTTCTCCCTCTCTCTCTGTCCCTCTCTGCATGGGACCTCCCTCTCCCTCTCTCCCTGAGATTTAAAGAGGAATTTAAATGACGAGACAGTACAGAGAGGAATCTAGTGGGAAATTTATTGTGTCTACTGGGAAAACAGACAAGAATTGATAACTGATCACATGTGTCTTTAAGGACGATATAGTATATTTGATGTATGAAATACGGAGGTAAGTGAGTGTGCCGTTTTACATGCGTAATGCGTAACTTTGACTTTAAACATTTTAATGTTAAAGCACGGGAGGTATGTATTTGTAGGTAAATAACACATTACTTTGACCTCGGCTTCACTTTAATATTAAGCCAGAGATAACACAGAGAGAAAATTATTACTTTACCACAGGTGCGTTCAAGTGGTACAGTGTTTTGGACGTATTAAATATAGAGAGAACATAAGGAGTATAGCATTTTTTGACATACGTAGACACCATTTTTACGTGTGCAATGCATCTCTTTGATCTTGGAGTCATTTTAGTACTACGGCAGGGATATGTACGCTCACAACTTTAACAATGACATTTTTAATGCCGAAAATAGTGCATATCTTTGACTCTCAAGGAAATGAAGAATATCTTTGATTTTCAAGTGGAGGTTACGTAATTTTTACTACGTATCTGACATATCATTCATATCTGATTGGTTGGAAAAATGTTCAAATGTGTGTGAATTCCTAAGGGACCAAATTGCAGAGGTCATCGGTCCCTAGACTTATACACTACTTAACCTAACTTATGCTAAGAACAACATACACATCCATACCCGAGGGAGGACTCGAACCTGCAGCGGGAGGCGCCGCACAATCCATGACATGGCGCCTCAAACCCAGCCCCCACTCTGGGCTGCGAAACGTGAGAGGGACGGAGGTACAAAGCACACAGTTGCTATCTTGATTGGGTGGAGATAAGGAGAGGAAGGGACGTGACAAGACGCGCACTTCAGAAATAATGTAACTTGACAACATTTTTACACATCATTTAGATACTGCAGTTTGATTGATTGGAGACATAGAGGGGAAGTGGCACACGGTATAAAACGCACAGTAGGTCTGTACGTAAATAATGTAACTTGACACGATTTCTACATTACTCTCTGATTGATTGGAAAGAGGCATGGGTGGTAAATGAAGCACACAACTGGTTCGTTTTCGTCATTTTAAATACTCTGCTATGACTGACAGGAGATATTGGGGAAGAGGAGGGGGCAGCTGTACTGTGATTGGTTAAAGATAAGGGGCAGGGAGGATTATTTAATTTTCTAATAATGCATTTATACTATTTCCGCTAGCTTGGATTATTTAATACTGCGCTATGATTGGGTGAAAATAGGGAGAGGGTAGGGTGCCCGTGGCGTGGCTTCCCACTGATAAGGATGATGACGTTACTGATAACAGTGATGATGTCCTAGATGACGTTACGGATAACGATAAAGACATCACTAGGTCCGTGACCTATGTCACACGACTTCACGAATGTTAACCAAGTGCACCAGATTGTCCATACCCATGCTACTAATTTTATGTATTGTGATAGTATCACTCCCTTTTACTGTTCTACTCACGTGTTATGCACGACACTAAAGATTGGCAGAAAGATTCCGATAGCCGGCCGCGGTGGTCTAGTGGTTCTAGGCGCGCGGTCTGGAACCGCGGGACTGCTACGGTCGCAGGTTCGAATCCTGCCTCGGGCATGGATGGGTGTGATGTTATTAGGTTAGTTAGGTTTAAGTAGTTCTAAGTTCTAGGGGACTAATGACCACAGAAGTTAAGTCCCATAGTGCTCAGAGCCAAAGATTCCGATATTCAGTCACGTTTGAGAGCTTACTACTATTTTCTTTGTATTCCATCAGCAAAAGTGTATTAAATCAATTGTCACTGAAGACTGCTTCAGTAACAAGTTCTCCCATAGCCACAGCACCTTTCTTTTCTAACTGAATTCCTTTAAGCAACGTTCTTGCTAAATCTAAGCAGTGTGAAATCTTTCTGACTATACTTACTTCGCGAGAATTGTAAGATGTATAAGTAAGTATTACAAGTAACTTAAGACAACTATACCGGAGGTTAACATCTAGTGTTTCTAACAGAAGACGATTTCATGACAAGACGCTTGGGATTTATATCACGTTTTGTAGCTGAAATTCCACAATATCTAGAGTTGCCGGTCATAAAATTCAGACAATTGAGTTGGCAGCTGTTATCGAGACGAGAAGGTGATACGTCCGAGAGGTTTCAGTGATAAAACCCGACGTGAAGTTCGGCAGCGTCAGAAATATTTGCTACACTGGAAAATATTCAAAAATCACAAATGGTGACTATTATTTCTGTAATTCAGCTTGGTATGATTGCAACTGTTTCTCGATATCGTCTTTCTAGATGCAAAACAATCATCAAGAAATTTTGATGGACACAAGCTTCTACGTTATTTGAGCCATGTTTGCAGCAAACGAGATTATGTTTCATCTTACATGCAAGGGATTTGTGTGGCATTCGTGTGTTTTTCATGTTAAAACTTAATATAAAGCACATATATGTCCAAAATATATTTCAACATTACGATAATATTTGCTGCTTTGTCACCAAAATTATGCATAAAATGAGTCTATTTAGATTAAAGAAATTTAGAACACAGAGAAATACAGGGTGTTACAAAAAGGTACGGCCAAACTTTCAGGAAACATTCCTCACACACAAAGAAAGAAAATATGTTATGTGGACATGTGTCCGGAAACGATTAATTTCCATGTTAGAGCTCATTTTATTACTTCTCTTCAAATCACATTAATCATGGAATGGAAACACACAGCAACAGAACGTACCAGCGTGACTTCAAACACTTTTTTACAGGAAATATTCAAAATGTCCTCCGTTAGCGAGGACACATGCATCCACCCTCCGTCGCATGGAATCCCTGATGCGCTGATGCAGCCCTGGAGAATGGCGTATTGTATCACAGCCGTCCACAATACGAGCACGAAGAGTCTTTACATTTGGTACCGGGGTTGCGTAGACGAGAGCTTTCAAATGCCCCCATAAATGAAAGTCAAGAGGGTTGAGGTCAGGAGAGCGTGGAGGCCATGGAATTGTTCCGCCTCTACCAATCCATCGGTCACCGAATCTGTTGTTGAGAAGCGTACGAACACTTCGACTGAGATGTGCAGGAGCTCCATCCACATGTTGTGTCGCACTTGTAAAGGCACATGTTCTAGCAGCACAGGTAGAGTAATCCGTATGAAATCATTATAACATGCCCCATTGAGCGTAGGTGGAAGAACGTACTGACGAAACTAAAATGAGCTCTAACATGGAAATTAAGTGTTTCCGGACACATGTCCACATAACATCTTTTCTTTATTTGTGTGTGAGGAATGTTTCCTGAAAGTTTGGCCGTACCTTTTTGTAACACCCTGTATAATACAAATCTTAGAAGTTACATAGATGTGCGGTAGATTCTTATTATTACCTTTACTAGGCGATTATCAGTGTATTATTAGTATTATAAGAAGATGTGATACCTCGTGTAGCTAGGCACCTGCTCCGAGAGAGTGTGCATATGCTGTATGTCGTAAACACCATCAGCTATGTCACACTTCCTTGTGTTTTCACCTACAATCTGTTGTTTTGTGACGAGTAGAAAATATTGTATCATCAGCTCGAATTTGCTTATCAAATGCCAGTGTACAAATGTACCATAGCTTTTCCAGATATTAAGAAATACTACATTACCCTAAGCATCGACTTCAAAAGGGTCATGCAAAAGGAAGGAAAATGAGTTTCCAGTGCAGTAAAAGGTGGAAGATTCAAGGAGCAACGAGTAGCGACAAATTACTTTTGGGGGTCACGCGACTATTTCAACAAGAGCACGCGGTGGCAAAAATATAAAAAGAAAAAGAATAAGATACGAATGGGAGGAGCGCTGGAGAAAACTACGTGACTCTCGTACTGCCTGTAGGTCAAAGGTGAACGAGGTAAGAGAAAGTCATTAGCAGAGAGAATATGGATCGTTAGGGGCGCCGGGAAGAAATCGGCGCAGTATGCATCCAGTGAGGGGGCGCTAACAGCTACCTGTGGCCAGCTAACTCCAATGGATGCCGGAGGTCAGCGGCCAAATCGATAAGACAGTAAGAGCAGACGCCAGCCACAAGGCACCCACACCGCTGGCTGCAGACGACTCTCTCCAGCAGGGAGAACGGGGAATCGTGCGATCCAGTAGCCCCGCGCGCCCTAATGACAGAACTGAAATATGATAATACGCATGGGAAATTACTTAAGGATATGCAAGCAACCTGCAGCTAACGAAAAAATAATTGTCTTACACGGATGCCTTTCTTATAACATGGCACGAGTAAATCCTATACGCACTTAAATATGTTAATAACTCCCATAACGGTCATGACGCATACGTTTATGATGACAAGAAACAAGAAATAAAAAACTGTTTGATACACTAGGTGAATTCACAGTTCTTCAGCTGTTATTAAGACTATCGCTACACGTAAAAGAAACTAATCGCAGAAACAGGTTGGTAAAAAAAGAGTGTTGAAGAAACATAATGAAGTCTACTCCCATATAATAATGGGTGAAGCTTTTTACTCAAGTGACTTACAATATGATAGACAGTTACATTCCATTGCCCAGTAAGGCTTATTATGCAAATAGTCCTCGCTATTGTCACAAATATAGCCGTGACTCATTAATAGATACAAATTTGTTGGTTTTGCTCTAGTAATACAAGGAAATATACTTTTGAGGCTTTATTGTTTTGTGAAACCTGAATATACGTACAAGCGACAGCAGATTAGACCTCTGGGATAGGCAGCATTGTTTTGAAACAAAACGTTCATAGCTTACTGTCAAAACATGGCACAGTGCAGCAGACATTCTGTACAGGGTCCATTTCTGACGACTCAAAGACGTCATTTACGTTTGCATGGGGCACAAAAACAATTGATAATCCAGGAATGGAAAGAAATAGCACACTGAGATGAAGCTTCGCCCTTATTGGAATATTGTATGTCAAGATATATCGACTTCAAGGAGAACAAGTGTTGGATATTTTCAAAGTCTTGTGGTTGTTGCAGAAGAGAGTATAAAAGCTGTGGACTTCCACTTTTTCAGGGATGAATTCTTCGTCATCTGTCAATAATCAATGGAACTAAAACACGATCGGGCTGCAGCAGTCTGAGGAGCACCGTAATAAACCAACCGGATGCCAACCCTACTCAACACTTTTGTATATCACCGCACTCGAGTTGTAGTACATAAGCCGCCATTTCATAAACTACAGCATACAAGTAGTTCGTTCGCAGATATTTAGCGCTGTCGACCTCTCCTTCCATAAACTTCCAGTATTTGAATATTAATAACTCGAGTTCTTTCATTTACGGATTTTTTTACTGCTGTGTCTTAGGTAAATAATTCAGATGAGTTACTCTAGGTTTCTTTCTTGTTTTCATTGTTACTGCTGTGATTTTCTGTTTCTCTCTGTAACTTTCGCAGGACATCAAGCAAAAAAGTGTGGTAGGAATAAACGCTAGAGCCAGCAAAGCGCATTTTTATGGCTTTCACTGGCTTTCAGCTGAAGCATTATGACCCCAGGAGAGAGGTCAACAGCGCGCCTAGTAATGTTTGCTAGAGAAGAAGCCAGAAACTGCTTTCTCAGTCCACTCGTTTTATTATTGTGCTTCTGTCGGTTATATGGGTACTTCGCAAAGGGCCGCGCAGATTGGCCGCGCGGTTAGAGGCGCTATGTTACGAATCGTGTGGCTGTGTGGCCCCTCCCGCCGAAGGTTCGAGTCCTTAGAGGATGGCCTTCTGTGTTGTTCTTAGCACAAGTTAGTTTAAGTAGTGCGTAAGTCTAGGGACCGATGACCTCAATAGTTTGGTTCCTTAGGAATTCACACAAATTTGAACATTTTTTTGAACTTCGAATAGCGCTTCGGCAAGTTAGCCAGATGTGACTTCAAGCTTACGTCGTATTGCTCTCTTACATCCAAAGTTTTGGCTTCTTTTGGACTGTCCCAGAGCGACATGGTTTCGGGCAAAAATAGCTACGTTATTCATATGCATATTAATTATATGACGGCCGGACTGTTGATAACGAAATAGACGCAAGATGAATTTAGTGTGTGGCCCATTAATTTGACAACGATCAACATATTAATTCATCAGTGGTTGAGGCATGGCCTGTATTCACAACGTTTTTTTAAGTAACTGCTGATGATGTCTTTACTTATATATTTATTAGGGAGGCTGACTACATCCATAGCTAAAACTGCAACACCTTTTAAACCTAGTTTTGGAAGGATACATAACTAAAGCAGTAACACATCTTACATCTAACGTTCGAAAGGAAATAAGACTAGATATAGGGGTTAGAATAAAATTCTCAAATTGCTTATCACCTTTGCCCGTACTGTCTAACTTTTCTATAGTGAAGGGAACATAGTGTGCCTGATATGGTCGTGGACAGAAATAACATTCCGTTAGTTAGAACAGCACCAAGATGAGCCATGCAGCCACAAGACAACAGTTTCTCAACATTGCTAGCCTTTGATACTGTTTTATTACTGATTACATCATACATTTCTAATATCTCACGTCATTCAGTCTTCTTACTGTCCTAAGTAACTGTTGCCATTTCATTATTAATAACTTTGACGTGATCACAGTTCTGTTGATGTGGTAGAGGATTTGATGGTGTGGTTTTGACGGCAAACCTTCTCTTCCACTCCTCTGGAGAGATTTTCCAGATCATTCTCGACTTTTGAGGACTGAAGTTCTGTTTGGCGCCAGGAATACACGGCAAACGGCGTTGACTTCCAGATTCTAGTTTTGTTCAGGTTGCGATACTACTGAAAATGAGCCTCTATATAACTCACAGCCCATTCCGATATTAAGTGTCTTTTTCTAAAAAATGTATGGGAGGCTTAGCTTGGTCGCATATAGCGAGAGTCCGTCTGTCAGTAAGAGATTACCGTTTTTTCCTGAATCTGACTGCTGTTAGTCTCCTTTCGTGTCACAGAAACTGATTTATTTATGTAAACGCTCATGTGATTGACGAGCTGCGACATATTACACCAGGCATCTACATGGCTGATCAGAAAGGTAATGCTTTGTCTGGATCTTCAATTCCGAATCCGTTATTCAATCAGTTGCCCTTCAAGAGCTTTGCACACACTAATCAGAGATGTATGTGTCAAAATGTATATTTAAATTTGCGTAGATGAAATATTCTCTGGACGACATCTAAAAAACACACACAAAATGTGCGTCAAACCTGAAACATGAAGCAGTTGCTCATGAAAAGTTATCCCCAAGGATGAAGCCAAACACAAACATAACAAAAAACTGAAAATGAAACAGATATCAGTGGTTGATTGATAACTAACGAACAATGAATGAGTCAACAGTTCGTCAACACGCTAAAATAACTTCATCTCATTTTTGCAAAGAAATTCAGATGCTACATAAAAATTTAAGTTTCGTGCACTTACGCATCACGTAAAATAGTGGACATGTTCACTATCAAACGTTAAGAGGTATGTAGCTGAGTCCGTCACAGAAAGTGGCTAAGTTGAAGTAGTTAGCACTTTGACTATTGTGTTGCCTTTTTTGTCCTATTTAGTTACACCAACTTCAGGTTCCACAAGACTAAACATAGTGTTGAATGGTCGTGCGTGTAGAGGGGTCTGCTCAACTTCAAGCCCTGTTTTCTCTGACTGGCAGGTGTGCGTGACAACGTGTCGAGCACAAACATAGTCCGCGCAGTCGAACTATTTATTCCTTTCATTTACTTATATTTCTAAATTACTTTAAATCTGCTCGTGTCCAGAGCAGCCTAATTATCACATAGAGGTATTTTGTACGATAATACAATGATGACCCAAATTATTATGACAAACTGCTTAATAGCGTGTTGTTTCACCTTTGGAACGCTGTACGGGAGTGATTCTGCGTGGCATGGATTCCAAAAGTCCTTCTTATATTTCCGGGATTAAGTAGCATTAGATGTTTAAGCATAGGCCACATAATTCCCTTAAAATTGAGGGCTGTTGCTTTTGGGGCTTGAAGCTGGCGTCGGATAGCGTCCAAGATGTGTTTCGTTAGGTTCAGGTCACACAAATTTGGTGCACAAGACATCAACGTGTATTCACTGTCACACCCCTCCGATTTCTGTCGCACTTTTCTGGCCATGTAACATGAACAGTTAACCTGAAGGAAGATGCTATCTCCGTCTGTTAGGACATCAAGAGTAAATTGGTGCAGGTGGTCTGCAATAATTTTCAAGCAATCCATACCTATGATGATGGTTTTGATTGCTACTACACATCCCTTGGAAGCCCCGGCGAATGTTGCCCATAGCATAATCCTGCCCCCATTCAAGTTGCGTGCAGCCTTTCGCCAATGTGAGGGCGTATCCGGACACGACCGGCGACCTGGTTTAATAAGAAACCAGGTCACACGTTTCCATTGATCCACGGTCCAATCTCGATGAACACGTGCCTACGGTAATCGTGCCTACTGTTGCCGTTGAGTCAACATGGGGACACACAGGAGTTGTCTGCTGTGTAGCTGCACATTCAACGGTATGGGCAGAAGGGAGTGCTCCAAGACACTTGTGCCTGCACCAGTCTTGCACTGACGTCAGATCAGATTCAGATAACCGTCAGTCCTGCTTTAGAGATCGGAAATTTTCAAAATATTCGGAAAAGTACAGCTCCAAACGGTGAAATTTTGACCGAATACAACTATAAATATATATTCCTGTGGAGGTTCTGCAATCCCCCATCGGTGGCGACCAATGTGTTGGACTACGACGTTACGAACGTTTTCCAGGGTTCGGCTAGGGGCAGTTATAATACTAAAGTCTTCTAATCGGGCCATACGACCACAGAAACCATCATGCGACCCTCACTCCTGAGGTTTAACATTAATTCAAATATTAAAAACCCAGTTGCATGCTATATAACCTATTAATAATATGAAGTATAGGGGTCCGGTGCAAGGCCCCTACAGTCCTAATCATTGTGCCGAGCAGGGTACGGTGATAAGGATCTGCTTACGCTCGAGAGTGTTGTTCAGAAATACGAGATCGTATTCGCAGAGCCATGGCAAGCTAGTCGGATCGTTGTTGTGCGGTCACCTTGAGCAGTGGCTGGCACGCGTCTGACTGGCAGCGCTGTTGTATGCTGCCATAGTGGAAGGCTCGTGTGACAGCGTTACGTCACGACCATTTTGTCGCCCCCCTCCCCCAACCCGTACCATAGCTTGCGCGGCGCGTGTTGGATGACGTTGAACAGCTGCTCTGCGAGCCGATCTTTGTCTACATCTACATCTAATCTACATCTACATACATACTCCGCAAGCCACCTGACGGTGTGTAGAGGAGGGTACCTTGAGTACTTCTATCGGTTCTCCCTTCTATTCCAGTCTCGTACTGTTCGTGGAAAGAAGGATTGTCGGTATGCTTCTGTGTGGGCTCTAATCTCTCTGATTTTATCCTCATGGTCTCTTCGCGAGATATACGTAGGAGGGAGCAATATACTGCTTGACTCTTCGGTGAAGGTATGTTCTCGAAACTTCAACAAAAGCCCGTACCGAGCTACTCAGCGTCTCTCCTGCAGAGTCTTCCACTGGAGTTTATCTATCATCTCCGTAACGCTTTCGCGATTACTAAATGATGCTGTAACGAAGCGCGCTGCTCTCCATTGGATCCTCTCTATCTCTTCTATCAACCGTATCTGGTACGGATTCCACACTGCCTAGCAGTATTCAACCAGTGGGCGAACAAGCGTACTATAACCTACTTCCTTTGTTTTCGGATTGCATTTCCTTAGGATTCTTCAAATGAATCTCAGTCTGGCATCTGCTTTACCAACGATCAACTTTACATGATCATTCCATTTTAAATCACTCCTAATGCGTACTCCCAGATAATTTATGGAATTAACTGCTTCCAGTTGCTTACCCGCTATTTTGTAGCTAAATGATAAGGGATCTTTCTTTCTATGTATTCGGAGCACACTACACTTGTCTACATTGAGATTCAATTGCCATTCCCTGCACCATGCGTCAATTCGCTGCAGATCATCCTGCATTTCAGTACAATTTTCCATTGTTACAACCTCTCGATATACCACAGCATCATCCGCAAAAAGCCTCAGTGAACTTCCAATGTCATCCACAAGGTCATTTATGTATATTGTGAATAGCAACGTTCCTACAACACTCCCCTGCGGCTTACCTTAAGTCCCTCTTACTTCGGAAGACTTCTCTCCATTGATAATGACATGAGCTGCGGTCTGTTATCTAGGAGCTCTTCAATCCAATCACACAATTGGTCTGATAGTCCATATGCTCTTACTTTGTTCATTAAACGACTGTGGGGAACTGTATCGAACGCCTTGCGGAAGTCAAGAAACACGGCATCTACCTGTGAACCCGTGTCTATGGCCCTCTGAGTCTCGTGGACGAATAGCGCGATCTGGGTTTCACACGACCGTCTTTTTCGAAACCCATGCTGATTTCTACAGAGTAGATTTGTAGTCTCCAGAAAAGTCATTATACTCGAACATAATACGTGTTCCAAAATTCTACAACTGATCGACGTTAGAGATATAGGTCTATAGTTCTGCACATCTGTTCGACGTCCCTTCTTGAAAACGGGGATGACCTGAGCCCTTTTCCAATCCTTTGGAACGCTGCACTCTTCTAGAGACATACGGTACACCGCTGCAAGAAGGGGGGCAAGTTCCTTCGCGTACTCTGTGTAAAATCGAATTGGTATCCCACCAGGTCCAGCAGACTCTCCTCTTTTGAGCGATTTTAATTGTTTCTCTATCCCTCTGTCGTCTATTTCGATATCTACCATTTTGTCATCCGTGCGACAATCTAGAGAAGGAACTACATTGCAGTCTTCCTCTGTGAAACATCTTTGGAAAAAAAACATTTAGTATTTCGACTTTTAGTCTGTCATCCTCTGTTTCAGTACCATTTTGGTCACAGAGTGTCTGGACATTTTGTTTTGATCCACCTACCGCTTTGACATAAGACCAAAATTTCTTAGGACTTTCTGCCAAGTCAGTACGTAGACCTTTACTTTCGAATTAATTGAACGCCTCTCGCATAGCCCTCCTCACACTACATTCCGCTTCGCGTAATTTTTGTTTGTCTGCAATGCTTTGACTATGTTTATGTTTGCTGTGAAGTTCCCTTTGCTTCCGCAGCAGTTTTCTAACTCGGTTGTTGTACCACGGTGGCTCTTTTCCATCTCTTACTATCTTGCTTGGCACATACTCATCTAACGCATATTGTACGATGGTTTTGAACTTTGCCCACTGATCCTAAACACTATCTGTACTTGAGACAGGTACTCTGTAGTCTGAGACAGGTACTCTGTAATCTGCTTTTTGTCACTTTTGCTAAACAGAAAAATCTTCCTACCTTTTTTAATATTTCTATTTACGGCTGAAATCATCGATGCAGTAACCGCTTTATGATCGCTGATTCCCTGTTCTGCGTTAACTGTTTCAAATAGTTCGGGTCTGTTTGTCACCGGAAGGTCTAATATGTTATCGCCACGAGTCGGTTCTCTGTTTAACTGCTCTAGGTAGTTTTCAGATAAAGCACTTAAAAAAATTTCACTGCATTCTTTGCCCTGCCAGCCGTTATGAACGTTTGAGTCTCCCAGTCTATATCCGGCAAATTAAAATCTCCACCTAGAACTATAACATGGTGGGGAAATCTACTCGAAATATTTTCCAAATTATCCTTCAGGTGCTCTTTAGTGCTCATGCTGACCTAGACGCCGTGCACCCAGCAGGCTCGCCCTCCAGCCCAGCCTGGAGTACTCGTTGCCTTGCAGATTTCGACCCGCTGCCTCCAGTTGCGAGACAAAGGTCGGTAGCATCAGAGTCAGTTGCAGGAATGTGGCGAATAGCAACAGTGGCTACCCTTCACGTTGGCGAATGGCGAACAACTTCTTGACCCCTGTAGTCATGCCTCCAGTAGACCAATAGGTTGACGATGCTCTCTGCTCCCAGTCATTACCCAGAAATTGGCGCTGTCGCATGCAGTGGCAGAATCTCTCGAACGAGGCCTGCAGCTCCAGCGTTCATTGTAGGCCATTAGGTATGCAAAGGGTAGACTGACATAGTCTCATTGGCGCTGTGGCGTGCACTGGCAGAATCTCTCGAGCGAGGTCTGCAGCTCGAGGGCTCATTGTAGGCCATTAGGTATGCATAGGGTAGACTGGCATAGACTCCCCCTCCACAGAACAATTGCCACTGGGATCATTCAATAACAAAGGCGTAATATTTACGCTGACGCCTCCGTGCGCTCTGCTGCGGTGGGTGTAGCAATGACATCATGTGTACTCACTTACCTGTTTCGTCAACTCTTCTGGTGGCTGCAGACTTTCGTAACTTCGTCTTTCTGATGCTCTTTTCTGCTGCGTCAGTAGCTGAATGGCTACTGTTGCGTTGTATGTGGGCCTACTAGTGACACTCAGCCCAGTCACAAGTATGAAAGTATTTTCCTGTTGCCATGATGTCATTGTGCTTTGCTCGTAGGCTTGGGTACAAGGCCAGCCCCTCATGTCACAATCGCCTCCGTGTTAACCTCGACCTGTTCAGAATTTCCCCCTAGATGGCACTCTGCCAGCCATTGACTCAGGTGGGTTGGCTTCTGGCATCACTAACGAAGAACTTTAATGAATTTTTGGTGTTCGTCTGGGATACCATTCTGGGGCGCAGCATCTTCCCCTCACCTAGACTTTTTCAACATGGAGTATTTCTGTTACAGTCTCACTGGCCACATTTTACACTAATATTTATACACTGTTCAGTTTAATTACCCATACCCACGAAGCTGAATCACATTATTTCTTGAATTAAACCTTACTACTATACTATAATTGTATTCTATGTCCAACGCATCGAGTTAATCATCGTGATTGTTATAGAAGCTATTTCTTATTCGCTAATAAAAATTTCCCATATAATTACAAGTTCATTTAATAGTTTATACGTAATCCCTTACTATTCCTTAGCTTTATTTACAAAGCAGGCAATGGGTATTTTGTGCACAAGAGAGTTCTGAATGATGTTCAGACTTTCATTCGAAACAAAACTAAATTAGACATATGGCAATCACTAAAATGTGAAAAATTAGCTGAGACAGAGCACCGATACATCAGAAACATTATGTAAACACCAAAGATTAAGTATCTACAAGGAGCTGTATTCCTTGCAAATTACTAACTTGGAAACAGATACCGACAACATCATGCATAATTTAGTGGTTTATGGTTATTCCAAAGATTCACGTTCCATATCACTTGCAGTTTGCTTGTTTTCACCATGTTCTTTAAATAGAAGGAATGGACTTTGGTTTTTAATGGGTGAAGTTTCAACACGTTTTTTAGTAGCGTAGACTGAGTTTCGCAAATGCTCCCAATAAATACCTCTCTACAGCAAGAAACGTTTCCCCCTGATTGGCTATGGCAGAATCACTGGCCTACAAAGGCCTTTTTGATTCCCCGTGTGAGTTTTGGTCGCATATAACACTACACTGAGGTAGCCGATAAGAATCTTCTGAATTGGAGCAGCGCCTAGACGAATCCTGTGAAACGTACGTAACGTCCCAGCCCGACATGCAAGGGTCCGTTAATGGAGGATTGCAGAACCTCTAAAGGAACATATACACAGTTACAGCAGTATTCGATCGGACCCTCACCGTTTGGAGTAGTACATCTGTGAATACTTCGAGAAAAATTGCGTACATAAAATCTCTGTGCACTGACAAAACTAAGATGTGAGAACTGGGTCATAGAAATTGTTAGAAATTCCACTGTCCGAAGTGGAAAAATGATATTACTCTGGATACAAAATATCTGTGATTACAAGGAAGGCAGGATGCATAAACTGAATGGTATTTTGTTTTACTCATATGGGAAACCCCAATGGTAAGAAACACCTATCTTCACCAGCATTTGAATGTTTTTTGTTTGTAAGTAGACAATGTTATACCATATATAAGAAACAGGCATTTACCAGGATTTAGAAGAATTCGACGGCGTCCAGCCCGATATCTATCATGGCTGCAGTTTATCGTTTCGCGATATTACTGGTTGTGTCGATCAGGAGCCGATTAGTGTCACGTGATCTTGGGAACCGTTGGGTTCAGCAGCACCATACTCAACGGAGTACAGGATCTCAATGTCTCGTGCGACTAGCGCCTGAAAGGACAAACATACAGGGCACTCGAAAATACCGGTTACAAACCTCTAGGACTTGAAGAGGGGAGTGAGTTCATAATATTTTGAATCGGAACTCGCGTACGAAAAGTATCATTTTCATGATACAACCATTTGAAAACATGTTGGCAACGCAACCATTCTTCCAAGTAATGTATTAGGCGTGACCCAGTATATCATTTGTTTTAGAATTCCACTTATTAATAACTAAAGAAATTACTCGTGTACTCACTGACGGGTCACTTCAGCATAATGCAGTACGGCCTCTTCCACTTCCGATGCTCGGCGTCTCTTTGGAACACCACAGACATGCTGCTGACAGTGAAGGCACTCCTTTCTCGAAGCTGTTGCATAACTGTGGCGAAAAGGGTATGCGACGGGATCATACATTGTAGGTAGTAATTTTGATAAAGGTGGCAAGCAGCTCTTCTGTTATCGTTAGCTTCGCCATACAGAAGTATTAACTCACTGTTTTCAGCAAATGTGTACTCAAGTCATGCTGCTCTAACGCTAACAGGCACCTGAATTAGGCTTGAACCAGGTCAGAGAGGTGGGAAGAACATCAGGCACTCCGACATAACCACCCCTCCCTCCCTCCCCCACTACCCTGTTGCATACCTACCTACGAAACATGTTTTCAAATGGATGTAGCACGTTGGTTCCAGTTCACAATATCGTCTACTCAGACTAATTCTAGACGTTTGTAATGGAGATTTCAGCCGGCCGTTGTGGCCGAGCGGTTCTAGGCGCTTCACTCTGGTACCGCGCGACCGCTACAGTCACAGCTTCGAATCCTGCCTCAGGCATGGATGTGTGTGATGTCCTTAGGATAGTTAGGTTCAAGTAGTTTTAAGTTCTAGGGGACTGATGATCTCAGATGTTAAGTCCCATAGTGCTCAGCGCCATTTAAACCATTTGGAAATATCAGAATACCGTGTATAGCTCTCTCGGCTGTGCAGGTTTATACAGTGAATTCTGTGAGGTAATGGGCGAGTTTTGGTGCTCTGAAAAAAAGTTCGGGGTTAGCGTGGCCGCGCTGGGGCCTCTCGGTGGGCCGCGGCGCGTCAGCGGCCGCATGGTACCGAACGTTAGCCGGGGTCCAGGGACTGCATGGTTGGGAATTCCATGGTGACGCTGTGTCGATGAAGGAGACATGCCGGGAGTGCCAAAGATGGCGGAATTTGTGAACCCTTAATGGCAGCCATTTCACAGTTCGTATAGGAATTAATAGTAGCCAGATGAATCATGTAACCTCAGAAAGAAACATATACCTTACCATTATTTGCGCGACGATTCTGATGGTGTAATAAGATTTTCAATGTCTTTATTAGTTTATAGTTTAGCATCTGACAATAAATTATACAAGTAACACCCAGCAACGAATTTACAAAATCTAAACGGTTCATTCGATTTTGTCGATCGATGTGTCTTTAGAAAGCTATCAGTGTAAACCTAAATTGGTATAAATTACAGGCGTGTAACTTGAATAGTACATGAGTTATTGGAAGTCAAAGTGGTCAGTTGCTATCGATTGCACCAGGCCATAAGCACTCCATAGTTACACGAAAAAAACGGTAGCAGTATGCTTATAAATATATTAATTCATCTATGTCTTTGTTTATAATCGATATATACTCTTCATGAAGAAATTGTTCGATTATCTACTGTGTTTCAGAAAGCATAGAGACATTAGGCTACTGGCTTACTTCTGTCCTATTCCTTTGATATATATTTATTTAATTTGTCTATGTATTTAATAATGTGTGTTAGATCCTGTTTATGGTCCAGCTGTAGGAATATTTAATTTCAAGTTATTTAAATGTAAACCCAGTATTTCGTATGTGTTTCAATAAGTCTGTGAGTGCGTATTGGCTTTAAGACAGGCAGGAGTGCTCTAGCCAATCACAGCGATCTTTTCCAAAAAGGACACGTGGAGAGACGTATGGAGGTTGGGGAGGAGCATTGTTTCCGGAGAGAACACGAGGCAGTTCGGGACAGTGCGGTGCGAGGGACAGGACGGGAGAGTGCACGAGAGAGTCCTGGACAGTACGGCGCGACGGTCGCACAGTCGCGGGAAAGACTTGGAGAATAGTGCAGTTTTGCGCGTGGTAGCGGGAGATAGAAATACTTCGTAGTGCCGACTTGTGCACTTGTGAGATTTCCGTGGCTTCTTCAGTGAAGACGTAGCATGCGTTTAAAGTGAATATCTCGCGAGCTATGTTGTTGTTTATAACTAATTACGTGAAGTAGGATTCTATTGCTACCCTGTTATTCAACTTATATTTTATTTAATTGCTGGACCATCGACACCAATAAGTGTTTTGTAGTAATAAACGGCATCCTTATAGATACGTCTACTATCATACTTATCATTTAAAGTTGTTAAGAATAGCACCTGCAGATTTAATTTAATTGCAATCTTTCATTTATAAATGTCTATTTATTCAAAATTCGCAATTACCGAGTGATAGGAACCTTCGACCATTCGATTCATGTGTGTATTCATATTGTATACAGTAGACTCAGCAGTATTTGGCCTGTAATGCGGCAACTACATATCACACCCTCTAGACAACTAAACCAGCTAAAAATATTAATATTTCAACTCTGAGTCTGAGGGTACGTAGTAGAGGGCCAAAACACTTCATTTATTAATTGAAAGCCCGCATGTCGCTTACCGTATGTCAGGAAATTAGTTTGTCTGCAGCATGACAAGTATACACACGGACATTGCGACCACCACGAACTGACAGCACAGCACCATAGTTACACTTTCCATGAACACAGCAGAACAGAAACTCATGTCGTCAGTGGTACGTGCATCGACAACAATGGACACAGGAGTCCACTGGGTAGTCTTTTCAGACGAATCCCCATTCTGCAACCAATATCAATTTCACTTATCTGAGTACGGAGACTCAGAGGAGAACGAACACTGTCTGATTGCACTTGTCATCGTCATTTAGGTCCAGGGTGGGCGTGATGGTATGGGATACCACTTACACACAACACGGTTATCTCTGATTCACACAGCCAGGTAATGTGGGCAGCAACAGATGCATTTCTGACGTTTTCAGGCCAGTGGTTGTGTGCTGCCTTTGATGTCTCAATGACGTTATCTTTCAAAAGATCAGGCATAATCGTATGTTGCCCGTACTATCCTGGCGTACCTAGATGAAGAGGGTGCTGTCGATATCTCTCACCTGTTCAAAATATGTGGACGTGAGTTAAAGGGAGACTGTCACACCCCCACTTACCAGTATTAATATTACCTCTGGCATACAGTTGAAGCAACGTGGAAAAACATATACGCATCTTTCCTTTAACATCAATTCGACGGAATGCCCTAGCACTAACGCTGTCAGAGGTATTCTAAACTTTGCACTCTGTATAATCATAATGCTGTTACATATTTAATCGTGCAGTTTTCCTGCTATGCTGTACATGCATAGTAATTTAAATTTCGTTTTTTGCAATCCTTACTCGAGTTGCAATTTTAATGGCTAGCAGATTAAAATATGACAAGATTGACTTTTACGAGTTTCGGTTAGAACCGCTTACATATTTTTATCAACTGTTGGATAAAGAATTATAATCGGCAACATAAAATGAACAGTTAATATTGTGACTGTATTGAAATCGAATAATTATGGTACATTAACATTTATTTAACGACCAACATGGAAACTGATATCAGTGTTCGGATAATGCGCTCGAGGGAAACATGCAACTCACAGAAGCCACAGTAGCACTTGGACGGAAGCAGAGTTTGAATCGTTCCAGTCACAAATGTTCCAGCTTTTAAAAGAGTCTCTTTGTTCTGCTACCCGAAACAGATGTTTCAGTTGGAGCGGAGACATTTTTACATCCCTTCAATCTTGCACTCGGTGTCTAACTTGGCCACAGTTATTGCGCTCAGTTTGCTAACCCTGCTTCCGTACGTCACCTTTACGCCTCTTATATAACACTTCAATTCTACAGGAAAAAAGACGCTGGTCCATATGTGTTCTTTTAGCAATCTCGATCTCCTGTAATTGCGTAGCCACGGTAACAGTTATAGTTAAATTCCCAGGATTTTCCATCCTTACCCTACGTGACATCTAGGTCGCGATACCATGGAGAAAAACATCGAAACCCATACTCGCGCCCCTCTGCAGTAAGATTCTACCCGCTTCTGGCTTTTAAACCAACTGGTACGTCTGCACGTTGATCTTCACGATCCTATCTGAAAAGGTTCCCTCTAACATCTTACGGTTCTTCGTTAAAGTACCATACTTAAAACCTTGTGTTATTTTGATTCGGATAACATTGTCGTAAACCGTCATTCATGTCTGAAGGAACTTTGCATCGTAATTCAGAATAACATGGGTACTGCAATTTTGTGTTTATGCGCCGACACCGGGCAAGCGACTTTCAAGTAAAATGTTTCCCTTGTGAGGGACTGTTCATAATGGATGTACGAGCACAGGTTGCAGACACATGGTTGACGACATATTTAAGTTTGGGTCTAGCCGCGAGTCGCTCTTAGATAGCCATATGATAAGACGACCGCTAGAAATAGGCGGGAAATACGGGTTCAAGTCCCGGTCCGTCACAAATTTTCACTGTCGGCATTCCATTATATGGCTGATGGTTATCCATTTTCGCAACTGCGAATACATATGATGTACTTCATAACGCCTGTAGTTGCCGCAGTGTCTGTTCCTTCCGACACGCATTCATGTCCGAAGGAACTTAGTATCATAATTTGGGATCACACAGGCACTACATTATCTTACCATAGGTTTCAAATATGTTTCAGGAACATTCCCTCTAAACAAAGGCAAATCCACAGACTCTTGTGACTTAAGAAATGACAACTTAACGGTACTTCTGAGTCTCTGTGACTTGCATAATCTAAACTGATTCACGTATACACTATGAGGACCATCAACAAAGAAAAGTTCACTCACTACATCACATTGTGCTCGTGCTGCTACACGGCACTCGATGCTGTTGGAGTAGCTTCAGTGTCACCAAAGTCCTGAGGTGACAGCCAATTCTGACACCAGTCTTACCACCTGGAGAGCTGGGACGCGTTGAGTGCTAGAGGCTGGGAGTTTGGATGAGCGGTCGAGTTTATGCCCACAGGCATTAGTAACATAGTGGTACCAGAAAAAATGTTTATTTCCTGGGTCGAGTTTACAGAGTTATAAAGTGTCTTGAGGACGACAGTCGGCGGCTGGAATAAGCACATACTGTGTGCTGGCAGCAGCATGCGAATGAGAAGTCGTTGTCCACCTAGGTGTTCTAAGATACAGCGCAGCTCCCACCTCAGTGCGCTCGGGTGAGTGCAGCCGACTGTGGTCCAGGATGTCAGTTATCGTGATGACTAAGGCCTGGTCATTCATCACGGATCGACCGCAGCAGGTTCATGACTCAGCCACACGCCTGGTGGGTGCGGTGATGACATCTTGCAGAAAATCATCACGTCTCTTGGTGGAGAAGGGCTGGCCACACACCAGCCCTCTCCTCATCCGAGATGTGCCAGTAGGCAGCAACGGAAACGGCAGAACACAGCTGTGACATGTATCAGGCTGGATGTGTATTGGTGTTGAAGTTAGCAAGCAGGTAGCAGGCATACCATCGTCGATCAGCTTGTCATAGTTTCACTGAAACTCAATGGACCTTCAATCTATCAGGGTTCTAGGGACTTGGAGAGAATTGCAGCACGATTGGATGTGTCTTTGAGCTCCGGAAGCCTCAGTTCTTAAAGGGCCGAGCCCACACCTCTGACGCAGTGGCTCTAGGTGTAACATCAAATGTGTGTGAATTCCTGTGGGACCAAACTGCCGCGGTCATCGGTCCGTAGACTTAAATACTGCTTAAACTAACTTATGCTAAGTACAACACGCACACACACTCGTGCCCAACGGAGAATTCGAACCTCTGGTGGGAGGGGCCGCGCAAACCGTGACATGGCGCCTCAAACAGCATGGCCACTCCGCGCGGCGGTGTATCATCGTATTTGCCATCTTTTCTCGATCTCGTCAGCGCTTCTTCTCTCGCTATGGTAATTCAGTAATTGTCCTGAGGCGCCGAGCTAGGGTAATTCTGTCTACGTTTGAGTTTTCAGTGGCTCTCCGTCACTGGCTGGCTCTGAGCACTATGGGACTTAATATCTGTGGTCATCAGTCCCCTAGAACTTATAACTACTTAAATTCAACTAACCTAAGGACATCACACACATCCATGCCCGAGGCAGGATTCGAACCTGCGACCGTAGCAGTCGCGCGGTTCCGGACTGCGCGCCTAGAACCGCTAGACCACCGCGGCCGGCCTCTCCGTCACTGACGTTACGAAATGTTCCTTAATATTATCTGGTTATGTGTTACTGTCGTGTTTGCATTTCTGCTTTCCTCGTTCAGAGATTGTGTGGTAATGTTCGCCTGGTGCTCTGACACCCGTAACATGGGTGATAGTCTTTTTTATATTCCGATTGGCGTACCAGCCCGTATCTAGAGTTTTCTGTTCTGAACTCGCTGGGCAGAACATAAAGATATTCAAGCTTGTATAATAAAATTATTCTGCGGCGCAAGACATCTGAACAGTCACCAATCTACCCAATAGTAGAAAATATCTCTGACGCCTAACTCCTTCCTGCTTCAGCATTCACGCTTGTGCCGACCTTACATATTTCGCCTTTTAAGCTCCCCTGGCTATGTACTCTACGTGAAAACCTGATCCGATTTAAAAAACATTTTGTTAAGAGAGTACAACAATAAAGAGGGCCACAAATTGAACGGACTATCATAATCACAGATGCAAGAATGGTTCAAATGGCTCTGAGCACTATGCGACTTAACTTCTGAGGTCATCAGTCGCCTAGAACTTAGAACTAATTAAACCTAACTAACCTAAGGACATCACACACATCCATGCCCGAGGCAGGATTCGAACCTGCGACCGTAGCGGTCGCTCGGTTCCAGAGTGTAGCGCCTAGAACCTCACGGGCACTGAAAGGATGAATTGTGACGCTTTGTTCAGAGACTAACATTGAGCTACCTGTAAATGGCACAAACTCTATTCTGCGTAAAATTAATGTTGACAGTTTGCTTACAGTATTTATTTCTTCCTTCCAAACATTATTAATTTGGTGTCAGCGCCAGACACCACACTTGCTAGGTGGTAGCCTTTAAATCGGCCGCGGTCCGGTAGTATACGTCGGACCCGCGTGTCGCCACTATCAGTGATTGCAGACCGAGCGCCGCCACACGGCAGATCTAGAGAGACTTCCTAGCACTCGCCCCAGTTGTACAGCCGACTTTGCTAGCGATGGTTCACTGACTAATTACGTTCTCACTTGCCGAGACGATAGTTAGCATAGCCTTCAGCTACGTCATTTGCTACGACCTAGCAAGGCGCCATAATCATTTTCTATTTATCTTGTGATGCATGTACCGTCAGACCGATGTTCACCAATTATGGATTAAAGTTAAGTATTCCAGAAGCTCCGAACTTTTTTTACTAGACTCAACTCCTTTAACTGTTCCAGACCTCACGCCAGCCTGCGTGAGCTTAAACGCGTGCCTTTCGGCTATCTCATAGTGGCTTGGCTGTCTTGCCAAGTCACAACAGTTAATATATGGAAATGTACATTATGCAAAGGAGAAACACTAAAAAAAATTTAGGTAATTTCCAAGATACTGTGGTAAAGAACATGGTTAGTGTTACAAATAATAAGCCGCTTGATAAGGGATAAATGGCGTATTATAGCAAAAGTTTTCAAAAGGATAAATGATAAATAATTGACGTTTGGTGAACGTAATCCGCTTCATTGGGGAAAGAAGTATCATACATTTTTCCAAAATAAACAATTATTTTGGCTACAAATTGTTGTTTTAAATCGAGTATATGCGTATCATCTATTGCTTTCTGCATCCATGATTCTGTAATTTAATCGAAATTTTCTGATTTTATATCTGCGAAATTATATTAACAGTTTCATAATTCTCGTTAATGAATATATTTGTCGTACAGGTGTCTCAGAAAATAGCTTTGTCTGTAAGTTTACACGTTTCATTCAAAACTGATATGTAAGCTAACGCATCACGTCAATTTTTTGTGAGGGCATATCAGTCAGTCGTCCTCTTTATTAATTTTGAATTTTTTAAGTTCTTTTGTTTGTTAATTATGCTGACGTACGGTAAGTCACAATATTTATTCTTGTTTCCGTCTGCAATACAGGAAAATTTCAGAGAAATTATATATTTGTAAGCAGCGATACCGAAACCAGATTATAAACTGCAGAATAATTCCAGGGGTAGACACGCACTTTGACAATAATTTATCGGTTGTTCATTTTGAATTAAAACTGAAGAAACTGCTGAAAGGTAGAAAATTAAGGAGATGGGACTTGGATGATCTAAAAGAAACACAGGTTCTTGAGAGGGTCAAAGGGAACGTTAGGCAATGACTGACTGAAACATGAGGAAAAAAAATGCAATAGAAAACGAATGGGTAGCCTTTAGAGATGAGAAAGAAACAACAGAATAGTATCAAATATGCAGAAATACAAGACATACTATAAATAACAAATAAGAATAAATAACAAAAATAACTGGATGAGACAAGACCTACTAAAATAAATGACAGTGACTGAAAGTGCAAGATCGCTAACTAGGTGTGGACAAGCGCAAGGCTGTAGAAGCATGCATGCCAAGTGGAAAGTTACATGCCGACAACTGAAAAATCAAAGAGGACTTAAGAAAAAACCGAAGCAGCTGTTGAATATCTAGAGCTCAGATGATAAACAAGTATCGAGGAACGAAGAGGAAGTTGAAAAATGTTCAAATGGCTCTAAGCACTAAGGGACTTAACATCTGAGGTCATCAGTATCCTAAACTTAGAACTACTTAAACCTAAGGACGTCACACACATCCATAACCGAGGCAGGATTTGAGCCTGCGACAGTGGCAGCGTGTGGTTCCGGACTGAAGCACCTAGAACCGCTCGTCCACACCGGTCGGCCGGGAAGTGGAAAAAAAATGGTTCAAATGGCTCTGAGCCCTATGAGACTCAACTGCTGTGGTCATCAGTTCCCTAGAACTTAGAACTACTTAAAACTAACTAACCTAACGACATCACACACACCCATGCCCGAGGCAGGATTCGAACCTCCGACCGTAGCGGTCGCGTGGTTCCAGACTGAAGCGCCTATAACCGCTCGGCCACAGCGGCCGGCAGAAGTGGAAAGGTGGAAGGAATATATAGAAGGGCTGTACAATTGAAACAAACTTGAAGACTATATTATAGAATGGAGAGAAGAAGTAAAATAAATAGACAAGAGAGATATGAAACTGCGAGAAGAATTTGACAGTGTGCTAAACGATGTAAGTCGAAACAAGGTCCCTGGTGTAGATGAAACTCCCTCAGAATTGTTGAGATTCTAGGAAGACCCACCCGTGACAGAACTATTCTACATGGTGTGCAAGATATATGAGACAAGCGAAATAGCTTCAGAGTTAAAGAAGAATGGAATAACTTCAGTTCCTTGAAAGAAAGTGCTGACAGGTGTCAATATTACCGATCTTGCAAGCCATGCTTGCAAAATTATTTAGAAAAGTATCGAAAGATTGCTAGAGGCCGAAAATCAGGGAAGATCAGTTTGGGGGCCGCAGTAATGAAAGAATGCATTAGGAAAACGACACTATTCTTTTTCTTAGAAGACACGCTAGAGTATGTAGCAATTCTAGATTTAGAAGCGTGTTAAAATAATGACTGCACTACTCTCTTTGATATTCAGAAGGTGACAGGGGCAAGATACAGAGAGCGAAAGGTTATGTCCAGCCTGTACAGAAATCCAACTTCATTTTTAAGAATCTAAGGATATGAGACGGAAGCAGTAATTGAGAAGGGAGTGAGACGAGGTGTATGTAAGTTTCGTAAATGCATTCTGTAAATTTATAGTTGACCTTTCTAGCAGGTAGATCAAGTACAATGAGGATGTGAACCTCATTCTGATTACCTAACAGCTTCCGACATAAAAAATTTGACAGTCACGTAAAAAATGACCGGGAAATCACCAAGGACAAAAAGTCTCAATTAAGTCTCCAGATCCCTTTCCTTTATTTGCATGTGACCGGTTTCGTGTCAGCTGCCCATCCTCAGATCTATTATAAAATCTTATTTTATAATTAGAACTGACGCAAATTACAAGTGGTTTAAAACTTACGTGTAAAAAGCTTCATGAGTCTCAAGAAATTAGTTATAATACAAATTTGAACGGCATACATTTTCTTACGGTTATAGAGTAACCTGTCGAATGTTCATAAATAGCCATAAACTAGCCTGCTGGGGCTTTATAATTTTTTTAAGACACCTGACTAGTACAACACCTACAAAGCTGTAGAGAGTGGACAAATTTAATTAATCAGAATTGCTCCTAAGTATAGCACAAAACACTAATGTGGAATTTAATAGCATTTAAATGATTTAAAAGAACTTTATAAAGCAATTATAAAAATATTTGTAAATTATTTTATGCAGATCGAAATTGGTGCAAAGTTTGTAGCACTAGAAAGTGCCCTCTGTGAACTAATATAATATATAAACGAAGTTCCTAAATGTAACGAATGAAACATCGATATTCCAAAAATATTTTCTCTTCCTACAATTAGGTGATCATAGGACCTCTATGGACTGAAATGCATGTAATTCATAAAAAGTGAAAAATCAGGGCTTTAATGTTATTAAAATTAAAAAGAAACTTCGAAAATATGAAAGCTCTTTCCTCTTATTTGGCGGTCGTAGAGTTACTACTGCGCCAGGCCGAACACAGCGCCACGATAGTTTCCTCTGCCGTGTCCGATTCGCCGCCGCCAGTGTACCGAGGGCCACCGTAGCTGATGTTTTGTAGAGCGTCCCATCTCATCCCAAAGCAGGGCTATAACAAGTCTTTGAAAAGTTCCCTAATAGTTACTATGCATGAAGTCACTTTGATCATTAAATAGTTCCTCTCGGTCTTTCATTTGATGGAAGTAAATTTGTAATTCCTCCAGCACATTCATCTAAGAACTGTTGAGAGCTATGTGAAGCGCTCACAATAAAGTTGATGCTGAAATTAAATGCGGATTCGATGGTAAAAATAAAAGCACGTGTGCTGTCAAAATTTAGCATACATTTCACAAGTTACTGGGGATGGAAAGTAAATCATAAATGTTTTAGTTAGATTTCTCGTTGTTAAGTCTCAATTCAAAACCAATATCAAATGAAATACTGCAGTTTTCTGTGGCGGACCACGTGGTGTACAGGGCCACCATATGTGAAAAACTGAACGATGGGAAACTCTAGACGTATTAGAAAACACTGAACACATTTGAATTAGTGGGAACGTGATGTAACTGGTACCCCAAATGTAAGGGTAAAAGAGTGAAAATCAGTACAGTGGCATGGGCATGGACGACGATCTACCTCTTTGAACAAAGGAAGTTCAATCTGAAGACAAGTGAGGGCACATTTATGGGCCTGAAATACTGTAGACAAAGTATCACTTCAAGTTTCAATACGCAATCATAATTTTCGTAGTTCATGGGCTGAGAAGATACATAAGAAAGTAATCTCAGTTCAAATACCGAAAGTCCATGAACAAGCTACGACACCATTCGTCCAGAATACAGCAAGTGCATCCAGCGATATGAGACGAGCGAAAAGCCAAGAACAGAATGAGCCCCATTTCACGGAGGACAGAGCAATCAAGCGACACGACCCACGTAAGTGAGTGATTTGTGTGTACACACTGTCTCCAAAGTATAGGCTAGCAGAGATGCGTTCAGTCGACTCGTCAGACTGTAATAAATTAAGGAATTGGTAACTGTTGCACAGAATGTCTTTGCAACAGACCTGCGATTCAGAACTGTCTTAAGAGAGAACAACTTTGAAGTGGCCATACTAAACCAACGACTTTCAAGAGCTGCAGGCTAACACCATAGTTATTCATACTGGGCATCGAGCAAACACAAAAAGAATCCAAGAATTAGTACTGAGGGAGAAAAAAAAAAAATCTTTGAGGTTTGCTGATGACATTGTAATTCTCCCGGAGAACAGATGAACGGAATGGTCACTGTCTTGCATAGAGGCTGTCAGACTAACGTTAACAAAAGTAATTCAAAGTAAAGGGTAATGAAATGCAGTTCAGTTAAATCAGGTTATTCTGATGGAATTAGATTAAGAATTGCACTAAAAGTAGTAAATGAGTGTTGCTATTTGGGCAGAAAAATAAGTGCCTAAAGGAGAAGGAGAGAGAATGTAAATCGCAGACTGGCTACTGCAAGCAGTGGGTTCATGAAAAAGATATATTTGTTAACATTAATCATAAATTTTATTTCAGTAAGTTTTTCATGGACGTATTTGACTGGATTGTAACACTGCACCTAAGTTAAGGAGAGAAGAGGTGCTTTTGAAATGTACTGTTACATAATACTCTTGAGTGTTAGATGGGTAGATCAAATAAGTAACGAGGAAGAACTGAACTGAATTGGGGAAGATAGAAATAATTTTTCTGGATTATAGCCTACATGGAAAACAAGACGAGACTCGAAGCTACTGAAATTCGATGCTACATAATGCTGATGATTATCGGATTGGTAGGTCGAATAAGTATGTTGTTGTTGTTGTGGTCTTCAGTCCTGAGACTGGTTTGATGCAGCTCTCCATGCTACTCTATCCTGGGCAAGCTTCTTCATCTCCCAGTATCTACCGCAACCTACATCCTTCTGAATCTGTTTGGTGTATTCATCTCTTGGTCTCCCTCTACGGTTTTTACCCTCCATGCTGCCCTCCAATACTAAGTTGGTGATCCCTTGATGCCTCAGAACATGTTCTGCCAACCGATCCCTTCTTCTAGTCAAGTTGTGCCACAAGCTTCTCCCCAATCCTATTCAACACCTCCTCATTAGTTATGTGATCTACCCATCTAATCTTCAGCATTCTTCTGAAGCACCACATTTCGAAAGCTTCTATTCTCTTCTTGTCTAAACTATTTATTGTCCATGTTTCACTTCCATACATGGCTACACTCCATACAAATACTTTCAGAAACTACTTCCTGACGCTAAAATCTATACTCGATGTTAACAAATTTCTCTTCTTCAGAAACGCTTTCCTTCCCATTGCCAGTCTACATTTTATATCTTCTCTACTTCGACCATCATCAGTTATTTTGCTCCCCAAATAGCAAAACTCCTTTACTACTTTAAGTGTCTCATTTCCTAATCTAATAACCTCAACATCACCCGACTTAATTCGACTACATTCCATTATCCTCGTTTTGCTTTTGTTGATGTTCATCTTATATCCTCCCATCAAGACACTATCCATTCCGTTCAACTGCTCTTCCAAGTCCTTTGCTATCTCTGACAGTTGCTCAATATACAGATTGAATAACATCGGGGATAGACTACAACCCTGTCTCACTCCCTTCCCAACGACTGCTTCCCTTTCATGCCCCACAACTCTTATAACTGCCATTTGGTTTCTATACAAATTGTAAATAGCCTTTCGCTCCCTGTATTTTACCCCTGCCACCTTCAGAATTTGAAAGAGGGTATTCCAGTCAACATTGTCAAGAGCTTTCTCTAAATCTACAAATGCTAGAAACGTAGGTTTGCCTTTCCTTAATCTAGTTTCTAAGATAAGTCGTAGGGTCAGTATTGCCTCACGTGTTCCAGTATTTCTACGGAATCCTAATTGATCTTCCCCAAGGTCGGCTTCTACTAGTTTTTCCATTCGCCTGTAAAGAATTCGCGTTAGTATTTTGCAGCCGTGACTTATTAAACTGATAGTTCGGTAATTTTCACATCTGTCAACACCTGCTTTCTTTGGGATTGGAATTATTATATTCTTCTTGAAATCTGAGGGTATTTCGCCTGTCTCATACATCTTGCTCACCAGATGGTATAGTTTTGTCAGGACTGGCTCTCCCAAGGCCGTCAATAGTTCTAATGGAATGTTGTCTTCTCCCGGGGCCTTGTTTCGACTCAGGTCTTTCAGTGCTCTGTCAAACTCTTCACGCAGTATCATATCTCCCATTTCATCTTCATCTACATCCTCTTCCATTTCCATAATATTGTCCTCAAGTACATCGCCCTTGTATAGACCCTCTATATACTCCTTCCACCTTTCTGCTTTCCCTTCTTTGCTTAGAACCGGGTTTCCATCTGAACTCTTGATATTCATACAAGTGGTTCTCTTTTCTCCGAAGGTCTCTTTAATTTTCATGTAGTCAGTATCTATCTTACCCCTAGTAAGATAAGCCTCTACATCCTTACATTTGTCGTCTAGCCATCCTTGCTTAGCCATTTTGTACTTCTTGTCGATCTCATTTTTGAGACGTTTGTATTCCTTTTTGCCTACTTCATTTACTGCATTTTTATATTTTCTCCTTTCATCAATTAAATTCAACATTTCTCCTGTTACCCAAGGATTTCTACTAGCCCTCATCTTTTTACCTACATGATCCTCTTCTGCCTTCACTACTTCATCCCTCAAAGCTACCCATTCTCCTTCTACTGTATTTCTTTCCCCCATTCCTGCCATTTGTTCCCTTACGCTCTCCCTGAAACTCTGTACAACCTTTGGTTTAGTCAGTTTATCGAGGTCCCATCTCCTGAAATTCCCACCTTTTTGTAGTTTCTTCAGTTTTAATCTACAGTTCAGAACCAATAGCCGGCCGAAGTGGCCGTGCGGTTCTAGGCGCTGCAGTCTGGAACCGCGAGACCGCTACGGTCGCAGGTTCGAATCCTGCCTCGGGCATGGATGTGTGTGATGTCCTTAGGTTAGTTAGGTTTAACTAGTTCTAAGTTCTAGGGGATTAATGACCTAAGAAGTTGAGTCCCATAGTGCTCAGAGCCATTTGAACCATTTGAGCCACAACCAATAGATTGTGGGCGATGTCCACATCTACCCCTGGAAATGTCTTACAATTTAAAACCTGGTTCCTAAATCTCTGTCTTGCCATTATGTAATCTATCTGAAATCTGTCAGTATCTCCAGGCTTCTTCCATGCATACAACCTTCTTTTATGATTCTTGAAGGAAGTGTTAGCTATGATTAAGTTGTGCTCTGTGCAAAATTCTACCAGGCGGCTTCCTCTTTCATTTCTTAGCCCCAATCCATGTTCACCTACTACGTTTCCTTCTCTCCCTTTTCCTACTACCGAGTTCCAGTCACCCATGACTATTAAATTTTCGTCTCCATTCACTATCTGGATAATTTCTTTTATTTTATCATACATTTCTTCAATTTCTTCATCATCTGCAGAACTAGTTGGCATATGAACTTGTACTACTGTAGCAGGCGTGGGCTTAGTGTCTATCTTGGCCACAACAATGCGTTCACTATGCTGTTTGTAGTAGCTTACCGGCATTCCCATTTTTTATTCATTATTAAACCTACTCCTGCATTACCCCTATTTGACTTTGTATTTATAACCCTGTATTCGCCTGACCAAAAGTCTTGTTCCTCCTGCCACCGAACTTCACTAAGTCCCACTATATCTAACTTTAACCTATCCATTTCCCTTTTTAAATTTTCTAACCTACTTGCCCGATTAAGGGATCTGACATTCCACGCTCCGATCCGTAGAACGCCAGTTTTCTTGCCCCTGATAACGACGTCCTCTTGAGTAGTCCCCGCCCGGAGATCCGAATGGGGGACTATTTTACCTCCGGAATATTTTACCCAAGAGGACGCCATCATCATTAATCATACAGTAAAGCTGCATGCCCTCGGGAAAAATTACGGCTGTAGTTTCCCCTTGCTTTCAACCGTTCGCAGTACCAGCACAGCAAGGCCATTTTGGTTAGTGTTACAAGGCCAGATCAGTCAATCATCCAGACTGTTGCCCCTGCAGCTACTCTAAAGGCTGCTGCCCCTCTTCAGGAACCACGCGTTTGTCTGGCCTCTCAACAGATACCCCTCCGTTGTGGTTGCACCTACGGTACGGCTATCTGTATCGCTGAGGCACGCAAGCCTCCCCACCAACGGCAAGGTCCATAGTTCATGGGGGGAGGGAGGGGCGAATAAACATATTGAGTAAATACTGGATTGAACTGAGGAAAATAATTTATGGCACAGCCACAGAAACGGATTAGTTGATAGAACACATTCCGAGGGATCAAGGAATCATCGACTTGGCGATGGAGGGAACTGAAGATGTAAAATTTGAAGAGCCACACCAAGGCCGGAATACAGTAGGCAGATTCAGATGGATTTAGTTTTCAGTAATTATGCTCAGATGATGAGACCAGCGCAGGAAAGAGTAGCATAAAAAGATTTCAGACTACAGACCACAAGAACAATAGCAACAACAGTGACAACTAATAAATAAATAGCTACAAGTCTGTAGTTCCCGTTAAATATTATACCGTAAAACACTGAAATAAAACAACATTATTGTCAACAAGAACAGTATATAATCTTATCCCATAAGTTGATTTTGACGCACATGGAGATATTTCGATTTTTCTAAACATTCTAACAAATATAGAGTATGCCAAATAATTAATATAGTTCTTTCCCAAGATATTCTTATGGCGTTTTGCTTCAAACGATGTTCGATAGAGGACAGCGGTAATATAGCTAGTGGAATAGTTACTATACTTACAAAATATTCAGTTCTTACAGTATGTGACGCAGTTTACCATAACAAATGCATTTTGTAGCTGGTCTCATCAGATAGTTGGCAACAACACAGAATGTGTCTCAGTATACAGGTAGCACTAATTACAGATATAAACATCGGAATAAGCGATTTATTTATTCGTGCTATGAGGGTTATCTGCTTGGGTAGAGGAAGAGAGTAGAAACCAATTAGGCTTCCACCTGAATGTAAAAGACTCCCAAAGGCATCAGAGAGGGTGGTTAGTTTGGCAAATCATTGTTGAATTGTTTTCGATCTCGATCGTGCATGCGTGTCGTACGTTATCACATCACGTCATGCAATGCGTAAAAAAGTCTGTTAACTGACAACACATCAGGAAGAAAAGTGACATCAGCACTGATGAAGAAGTTTTATAGAATGAAACATAGGTCCTTACTATGCATTCCACTTTGCGTCTAGTAGATAGACTGATGCGAAATGAATATCGCTAGATCTGTTCTACTTGCTTCACCACCGCAACCTTTCATGGCTACAAGCACAGACAATTTTAGTCATCAGAGATTATTTCAAAGCTGACTACACACGAATAATAATTTTGGTGGTGCAAAAGTTGCACTTGTGCAGTTATAAACTGTCATCAATTTCAAGTTTAGTAGCTTTGGTATGACGATTAGCTGTTCCACAAACGTTCTGCATATTGCTTAGTCTTTCGTATTTCGTTGTATATGCATTTTTGATTCCTCCTGTTCCGAAAAATCCGTAAGCTATATAATGTTATATTAAATTATACGGAGGTCAGTAAAACACTGCAGTGATATAATGTCCTTCTCGATGTTATATACAGAGTGTTATAATTATATGTATTTCTTGACTGAATTGTAACTTTCCGCACACGACCCTCCCACCAGCCTCCAGATGGGGGGGGGGACTAACTGGCAGCAGCGTAATATGCCGCTCTGCAGCCTACAGAAGAGTTTAAAAACATAATGAGTGGAGAATAAACAATAAAAACAGGCAATAAAACGGTGACTGGTTAAAACTGTAACAGGACGAAAACTGGCTGAAGTTAAAATATAAAAACAAAGTGACAGCGATGCTGATTAAAACAGATAGAATTAGACAGACATAATTTAAAAAACATGGCAACAGTCTGGTTTCTGTTCGGGATGATGTCCGTTCACAACACGTAAAAAACGGGACCCACAACACTGACACATTACTTAAACACTGCACTATAAAGTAGACACGAAGGCAGATTGCGGGGGGGGGGGGGGGAGAGGGAGGGAAGACCTGGACAGGAGAGGAGGGAAAGGGGGGGGGGGGGATGAGAGGAAAAGCAGAAGGGGGGACCGATGCAGGTACAGGACACAGAAAAAGGGGTGAGGGGGCTATGGCTTATTCGAGAAGGAGTAGGGAAGGCAGTGGTGGGGAAAGCAAAAGGACTACAGAGCGTTATAGTTCAGTGTTTAAGGATCTTACAATGTTGCAGAAAACAACTGTTTTAATATACACACATCAAAAAAAGTTGTGTATCACTTCGGTTCCGAGAGTTCCGGAACCTGTACAGAAAATTGGAATAGAGATCAACATAAACATCCTTTCCGCCCTTTTTATTGCTCATGAAAACCACACATTGCTTGTTGTACTATCACACAGCAAGACCTTCAGAAATGGTGGTCCAGATTGCTGTACACACCGGTACCTCTAATACCAGTAGCACGTCCTCTTGCGTTGTTGCCTGTATTCGTCGTGGCATACTATCCACAAGTTCATCAAGGCACTATTGGTCCAGATTGTCCCACTCCTCAACGGAGATTCGTCGTAGATCCCTCAGAGTGGGTGGTGGGTTACGTTGTCCATAAAACAGCCCTTTTCAGTCTATCCCAGGCATGTTCGATAGGGTTCAGGTCTAGGGAACATGCTGGCTACTCTAGTCGAGCGATGTCGTTATCATGAAGGAAGTCATTCCCAAGATGTGCATGTTGGCGGCGCGAATTGTCGTCAGTGAAGACGAATGCCTCGCCAATATGCTGCCGATATGGTTGCACTATCGGACGAAGGATGGCATTCACATATCGTACAGCCGTTACGGCGTCTTCCATGACCACCAGCGGCGTACGTCGGCCCCCCCTTAATGCCATCTAAAAACAACAGGGAACCTCCACCTTTCTGCGCCATGGACGTCAGGAGTGAAGTTGCGCATCATGTAGCCTATTGTATACAGTTTGAGTCGTAACACGATGTCCTGTGGTTGCACGAAAAGCGTTATTCGACATGGTGGCACTGCTGTCAGATTTCCTCCGAGACATAATCCGTAGGTACCGGTCATCCACTGCAGTAGTAGCCCTCGGGCGGCCTTAGCGAGGCATGTCATCGACAGTTCCTGTCTTTCTGTATCTCCTCCTTATCCGAACAACTTCGCTTTGGTTCACTCCGAGACGCCTGGACACTTCCCTTGTTGAGAGCCCTTCCTGGGACAAAGTAACAATGTGGACGTGATCTAACCGCGGTATTGACCGTCTAGGCACGGTTGAACTATAAACAACACGAGCAGTGTACCTCCTTCCGGGTGGAATGAGTGGAACTGATGGGCAGTCGGACTTTTTTCCTTGTTTGGTTCAGTCTGCTAGAAACTGAGATGGCTGCTTCCTTTAGACAAACTCAGGAAAGGCACACTGCGATGTGGTAATGAATATTGCAAAAATTGTAAGACCATAGTTGATGTCAGAGCGTTAAATGTCTATGTCTTATTGAAGTACAATATCAGTTTTCTGCTACTGTATCGCAAAACAAAGGAATTTTTTCATAGTTGAAAAACATGGCATTTTCTCGTATAATACATTTTATAGTTAATCCTATCTCTAAAACATAATGAACTAATTATACTGATGTATGCTATTTCACATATGTTTAATCACCTTTCGTCTATTGTTGTACTAAGCCATTTGTCGTGGTTTTCACCTGTGGTTCCCGTTTTAGGAGGTATTCCACATGGTTCATTTTCAGGGGAAGTTAGATTCAGATTTCTTTCATTTAACGGTTGAATTAAATGATCAGATTATTCGTAAGCCCTGATCAGATTATTCGTAAGCCCTCACTAACTTTGAGTGAGTTTTTCTTCACTATGATACCTGACGCACATACATACTAATTTAAAAGGACGTATAAGCCGACATATTTCTTATAAAATCGTAACAACTACGTTATTGCCCAATATGTATCAAAGTTAAAAGAAACAAAGCTTGAATGATGTAATTTCCAGCTTATTGCCAGGCAGAGGAATTTTTCATGTTTGCTAATAAGCATATGACCGTGTGAATGTCATCATATTTAGTGTACAGCCCATATAGCGTGAAAATAAAATTATGTACTATGTCTGTATTCGTAGCTTGGAGGCGTTCATTTTTCATTTTAATTTGCTAATATTAAATTTTTCTTCAAAGATCATGTTGCTGTGAGCCCAACCGTTTCACATTACCATTATGACGTAGTGGCAAACCCACATCACCGATTATTAAGGCAGTGACGATGTGATACTCAATATCAAAAAGTGGTTCGAATGGCTCTGAGCACTATGGGACTTAACATCTGAGGTCATCAGTCCCCTAGAACTTAGAACTACTTAAACCTAACTAACCTAAGGACATCACACACATCCATGCCTGAGGCAGGATTCGAACCTGCGACCGTAGCAGTCGCGCGGCTCCAGACAAGCGCCTAGAACCGCTCGGCCACAACGGCCGGCATATTCAATATCCTTCGCTGCCAATCTTGGCACTAACAGTGTATTAAATACAATCAAAACCACATCTTCTTAACATTGACGTTAGATGTGATATGTCATAACGTATATAATATGAGTTGACCCCTTCTGGAACAGTGCCATTTTTGAAAATCCGCTGACTCCTGGCCAGTTACGAGGACGATTGGAAATGCAAAAATTTAAATATTTGGAACTGCTTCTGCTTGTTGTAAGTATAAGTGACGATTCACGATGTTTAGTGTTTTGAAACTTCAAAACTCGTTTTCACATTTGTAGTGAACAGAAAGAGAGCAGCTATATTCTAACGAAGGCATCTCTCGAGAGTTCCGATTGTGGCTCAGCGCTGCAGTTTCAGGTACGTAAAAAAAGACATCACTAAGCTATAAAGTTTACTGCAGATGCTGTCTTTCTCAGATAACCAGCAGACTACTTTCAGGCAGCAATATTTACGATGAGGAGTCGCAAATGCTTCCCGAGCAACGTGCCGTGGCTGCACATAAATAATTCACTGGCTGATGCGCGGCAGAGCGTCGTACTGGTCTGCTGCGTATGAAAGTGATACAGCTGGACACTCAAATCCCTGTATTAAATATCTCAATGAATACTGAAACAGTCACAAAATTGCTATCGAAGAATGCGCTTAAAAGGTTTTATATAACTTGATATGCACGGCAAAACTTAATTGTGAAATCAGTACACGAGTGCAAACAAAAACAAGTATTAAATCGGATTAGACAGTACAGGGAACGATGCTAACGAAAGGGAAATACCCCGAAATAAAAGGGCTCGTCTTCCCCACTGAAGGCAGGAGCGCACATTTATCTGTGTATGTAGGCCTTTGTGCTGAATTTCAAAACCGGCAATGCATGATGTTGACGACATAGTTACATTTTTAACATCAGTGCCTAGTGCAGAACGAAAAAGTGACTTGAAAACTTCGTAACCTGCTCATATATGAAAAATTTATGGCAAATTTGTCCCTCGTTTTTTCGAAGTGATGTCCAACGGGATAAATCGAAGATACAGTGTTAGTGTTTGGTAGGCTTATGAAGAAGTCTCGCACTGTTTGCTAATTATGAAATGCGTAGATGATGATTTTGTCTCAGTGTCCTTTGAAAAAAATTCGCCTTTGCTGCAAACGTGAGATCACGTGGATCAGAAAACCCCACAAAGAATCGTTCAGTTTAACGTATTAGATGCATACTAAACGTATTAGTCGCTCTGCCTTTCTGTTATAGTTCGTTCGCAGGACATAAATTGACTGTGTTATGATTTAACGTGTGCTTCTGAATTTTAGAAACGTGGTAAGTACCACTGTTAACTCATACGACATTGACGTCTGTGAAAAGTACTTCATTACTTTTTAAAATCCTGTCCGTACCAACTTGCATCGGCTAATCATTTCCCACAATTGCAATATACATTTGTGTAATTAGTAGCATTTTCTTACTTTCTGTCTCCCATTGTTGAGCCGCGAATATGTAGTATGTCAGACTTTTAATAAATGTACAGATAACGGAGATGTTGTGTACAAATGAATTTGTAGAGTTTTTTTTTATCTGCCCGGATTACTTTTGTTGACATTAATTAGTATGCAACTCCACTGTAAAGGTTCTTGCAAGTGTAGAAACACACAGTCGAAAGTTACCTTGACTGGTGTCGAGCTACTAAAATAAGCTGGAGATGGGTGCACGGAACGAAGGAACCCGAAAAACCAAACGGAACAATTGAACGCCTGAGTTGTCTGTCGTTCAGCATTTTCACAAACTCCAAGAAAAAAAGGTTTCCTTTTATTAGATTCATTGCACAGGTAGCGGGTAGGAACTTCTTCACAATCCCAGTGAAGGATAGTCCTATTTCAGGGATTTTGCTACCTTGCCTACGCGACACGCAAGCCCTTGGTTTGTCTTACCTCCTTATTCACGACCTTGCCACTGATTCTAACCACTTGTACTTAGTCCTTTATATTTCCTTTATATTTTCAAACGACAGGGGGAGGCAACGGGAAACAATCGCAGCGTTTTGTTCCCAAGAAATCCCATCATAGATTTGCCTCCTGTTAAACAGTGCGGAGATAATAACAGTCCCTCCAGTCGGATCTCCGATGGTGGTGGGGAAGGTGGCTGGTGGGTGGGGGGGGGGGGGGGGGGTGAGGGGGCAACTGCAAGCAAAACTATGGACATCGAAAGGAATAATAACGTACGGAAAGTTCTCGTTGAAAATTACGAATTATTTAGTAATAAAGAAGTCGGGTCGCCGAAGGACAGAAGCGCTGCGCCATGGATGAACACACAAACAAAAGGAATGGAGTTTTACTTGCCTTTGGAATGCACCTCCTTTTTCTAGCAGTAGGTAAAACATGCACACAAGCACACACACACTCTCTCACATGCACACGGCTGTCTCCATGCATTGTACTCAGTCGACTGCCAGCCAGGGAGGGCATTCCGGAAGCTCCGTATCTTCTGTCTGTGTGCCTATCGACGACGCAGGCTTCTGCCTTTCGGGTGAGGCATGGAAAGAATTATACACAGGATTGCGACTTACAATGGACAAGGCTTATGCCAAATTGGAAAATTCCAAATTGTGGAAAAGGAACAGCAGCGAACTACAATCGGGATATCAAGATTAGCAGAGACTCACTGGAACGACACTTGGCACTACAAAACAGCTAATAGCAATACAGTATATTTGTCTGGTAAATCAGATAAATTCATCGATGTTATTGCCTTGTTGGTACACAAGGGATGGAATGCCGCAGTGATTGAATACAAGCCTGTCAACGACCGAATAATACAAGTGACATTCAACACTAGATCTTGCCAACTAAATGTTATACGAGCATATGCACCAACTTAAACAGCTGATGATGAAGAGTTATATTAATGAGTCTCTTTCGCAGGTGATGATGAAGAGTTATAAGAATGAGTCTCTTTCCAACTGCCTGGAATCGTTACCCAAAGAGAAAGTTACCTAGTGCAAGGAGATTTTAATGCTAAGGTAGGGAAATGGGACTCATCAAATGAAGCACTTGGCTGTCGTAGTTTAGGCAAAACAAATGATCGTAGTGATCGACTAATTCAGTTCTGTCAGGAAAATAAGTTTGTTATGAACAACACCTGCTTCCAACACCATCCACGAAAACTTTACACCAAGACCTCACCAGATGAAACATCCCGTAATCAGCTTGACATTGACGATTCTTTAAATGGCTAAAGATGGAAATCGTCAGAGAAAAATATTAAGACTCTTCCTGCTGTCGACTGTGATTCTGACCATCAGTTACTATGTGTTGAACTGAGAATGAAACTG
The DNA here is from genome assembly GCF_021461385.2 of Schistocerca piceifrons. Taxonomy (NCBI): domain Eukaryota; kingdom Metazoa; phylum Arthropoda; class Insecta; order Orthoptera; family Acrididae; genus Schistocerca; species Schistocerca piceifrons. The sequence continues at coordinate 414,222,718 of NC_060149.1, read as the reverse complement.
TTGAAATGTAAAGAGACACAACCGAAAGCAAGAAGATTAGAACAAAACGATGGAATTCAAATTTTTGGGAATCGAGTCCAAGAAACACTTTCCTAGTCAGTGAGATAATATGGTATCAGCAGCGAAATGGAACTTGCTGAAGGCGACAGTAGTTAAAACAGCTGATGAGGTAGTCAACGATAGCAAAAAAGTGAAGACTAAAAATAACTGGTTTACTAACGGAATCATGCAAATCATTGAGAACAGAAAAGTACTGAAGGTGAGAACTCAATAGTACCGTAAATTATCGCCTTTAGTACAGTGAAGCTGCTGAAGATACAAAAATAATTGCATCAATGAAACATGTGAGAGAACTGAGGAATTCCGAGATTTTAATGAGACCATGTGCAAGTTCAGTGATATAAAGAAACTCTAACAAACCAAAACCATGGGTGATAGAAGATGGAGATGATACATCGCTAACCAACATAGAACTAGCTACTGATCGGTGATGAACGCCTGAGAATCTACATATAAAGAGATACCACCAGCTTGGACTATAGCAAGGCTTTAAACGGTGTTCGATGGAGAGCTGGGGAGTGTTGCCACCAGAATTTGGAAATTTGTGGGAAGTTCCTATGGGACCAAACTGCTGAGCTCATCAGTCCCTAGGCTTACACACTACTTAATCTAACTTAAACTAACTTACGCTAAGGACAACACACACACACACACACACACCCATGCCCGAAGGAGGACTCTAAACACCGACGGGGAGACCTGCACGAACCGTGGCAAGGCGTCATAGACCACGTGGCTACCCCGCGCGGCTGCTATCAGAAATGGGAGTTCCTGATCATTTTATTACACTTATCAGAAATCTCTACTTTGATAGTCATGCAATAATCAGACCATTAAAAACTATTTCAAGTTCTTTTGAAGCATGTAAAGTAGTTAGACAGTGATGCAGTCCATCACCGGTTGTACTTAACGTATGGAGAATATGTTATGAGAAAAAGTTTTCGTGGCTGGACTGGTGGGACTCGAATTGGAGGACGAAGAATCGGTAATTTAAGACTTGCTGAAGACACCACACTGTGCGCAGAACCACAAGTGGAAATGAAGGACCTATTGGATACAGTAAAGAGAGAAAGCGAGAAAGTTGGATTGTTAATTAATAAGAAACAGAGCAAGATCATAATAATTCGTGGAGGTGAGTCACCACCAGCAACTGATGTACTGCCAGAATGTGAAGAAGTTGATCACTTTGTCTACCTAGGCACAACGTTGCAAAAAAAAGGTGTAGGGTCACCAACGTTCTACTATGAAAGACAGAGCGTTGAGAAAGCGTATCTCTGGAACTGCTGATTCCAGAAAATACAAAAGAACTTTAGTATAAACAAAAATCTGCAGTGACAGTTTGGGAGCACGACAGCCGCGTCTTTAGCATCCATACTAGTAAAATTATAACAGGAATTAAAACGGAAAAATACAGTACACACACACATAACACACACACAACACACACACACACACACACACATACAAACACACTCTTACACTCTCACTCACATACACAAAGAATCAAGCAAGTACTAAAGTCATGATTCTAATCATTTCTACAGTTTCTAGTTAAAAAGTAATTTCAATATAATGACCTAAAACAATGAAGCAGAAAATAGATAAAAGTGGCTGGTTGTTCATAAGGCCAAAATACTAAAAGCTAACCACTCTGCAACACAGTGAAGCCTATGGTGGATACCAGACTCCCAATAATATTTTAAAACTACTCCTCATCAGCTAAAATAGACGGCAGGACTCCATTTAAATTGGCTTCTGTTCTCTCATCAAAATATTAAATGCACTTAGTTAAAATGTTGCTCACATTGATTTGCATGTATTTGTATACCATAACGCCACTGACATCGACATACCAGATTGAGCGGTCGTGGGGAGGGGTCAGTAGGGTTGGGGGTGAGGACGAGTGGAGGGAGCTCTCTCGCTAAAGCGTGCAGCAATTACACTACTGGCCCTTAAAATTGCTACACCACGAAGATGACGTGGTACAGACGTGAAATTTAACCTACAGGAAGAAGATGCTGTGATAAGCAAATGGTTAACTTTTCAAAGCATTCACACAAGGTTGGCGCCGGTGGCGACACCTACAACCTGCTGACATGAGGAACGTTTCCAACCGATTTCTCATACACAAAACGCAGTTGACCGGCGTTGCCTTGTGAAACGTTGTTGTGATGCCTCGTGTAAGGAGAAGAAATGCGTACCATCACGTTTCTGACTTTGATAAAGGTCGGATTGTAGCCTATCGCGATTGCGGTTTATCGTATCGCGACATTGCTGCTCGCGTGGGTCGAGATCCAATGACTGTTAGCAGAATATGAATCGGTGGGTTCAGGAGGGTAATACGGAACGCCGCCCTGGATCTCAGCGGCCTGGTATCACTAGCAGTCGAGATGACAGGCATCTTATCCGCAAGGCTGTAACGGATCGTGCAGCCACGTCTCGATCCCTGAGTCAACAGACGGGGACGTTTGCAAGACAACAACCATCTGCACGAACAGTTCGACGACGATTGCAGCAGCATGGACTATTAGCTCGGAGACCGTGGCTGCGGTTACCCTTGACGCTGCATCACAGACAGGAGCGCCTGCGATGGTGTACTCAACGACGAACCTGGGTGCACGAATGGCAAAACGTCATTTTTTCGGATGAATCCAGGTTCTGTTTACAGCATCATGATGGTCGCATCCGTGTTTGGCGACTACGCGGTGAACGCACATTGGAAGCGTGTATTCGTCATCGCCATATTGGCGTATCACACGGTGTGATGCTATGGAGTGCCATTGGTCACCTCTTGTTCGCATTGACGGCACTTTGAACAGTGGACGTTACATTTCAGATGTGTTACGACCCGTGGCTCTACCGTTCATTCGATCCCTGTGAAACCCTAGATTTCAGCAGGATAATGCACGACCGCATGTTGCAGGTCCTGTACAGGCCTTTCTGGATACAGAAAATGTTCGACTACTGACCTGGCCAGTCACTACTCTTGATGAACTGTGGTATCGTGTTGAAGCTGTATGGGCAGCTGTACCTGTACATGCCATCCAAGCTCTGTTTGACTCAATGCCCAGGCGTATCAAGGCCGTTATTATGCCCAGAGGTGGTTGTTCTGGGTACTGATTTCTCAGGATCTATGCACCCAAATTGCCTGAAAATGTAATCACATGTCAGTTCTAGTATAATATATTTCTCCAATGAATACCCGTTTGTCATCTGCATTTCTTCTTGGTGTAGTGATTTTAATGGCTAGTAGTGTAGTTAAAGTACTTTGTAATATTCGCAGGCATATCAGGATTACTTCAACCTGTCGGCGTGGCCGCTACGAAATGCACCCTCGCGGATAGTTAACCTCTTGTTTCCTTATATTCTCAAGTGTCTTGGAGACCATCAGATTTACGGGGCAGTGCTGGAAAGTAATCTTCCGAATTTTCTATGTGAAAACTCTTAAAGCTTTTTTAAATTAAAATAAATTGTAAATTTACATAGTATTCTTCATGTCTACATATTCGTCATCTGCCGAATTATAGCATGTTACATTGCGATCTGTAACGTAGCTACTTCGGTGCGAAGGAAATGGAGTGCTGTAATCGAGTTTCAAATTCGGTGAGTTTGCCAACACATGAAGCACCCTCCCTTCAGCATGACAATGCTAAACCACACACGAGCAGTACAACTGCAACAATCCGATGATTAGGTTCAATGTCAGCGATAATCCTACGTTCAATTCCAACTTGGCTCCATCCGATTTTCATATTTTTGAAGAACTTTAAGAACACCCTGAAGGACTTCATTTTGATAGTGTTGAAGCGCTGCAAACAAAGTTGAGGCTGTCTCTCCGCCAACAAATCAAACATTCTGCAGTGGTGGTATCAACAAACCGGTCCTTCGATGGGAGAAATGGGTTCGGGAATAAATACATAGAATGATAATAATGTTTGTCTTATTTAAAAACCTTGAAGAGTTTTCACGTAAGAATTCTGGTGTATTTCTTTTCAGCAAGCCCCCTTATATGTGCATTCCTTGCTATTGAAGCGTGAGTAGTTTGTCCTCTACTGTTTGTATCATTTTGTATGCTGAAGAACCCTACAAATGGTGCAGTTCTTGTAGGGCACTACCTTCTTCTACGCTGAAGAGCAAGTTTTGCTTTTATAATGCCTCTTCTGCTCAAGTGCTTTCAGGATCTTATGAGGTTCTGCGCGATATATAGTGTCCTGATTGCACTCGTAAATCCTAAAGACATGGACAGAGAAAATGAATAAGCAATGAAATCTCCTTGCTTCGAGCATGCGTATACTTTTTTAAAATCGTAATGTTTATCTCAATTTTTAGAGGAAGAGGAATGAAAATTTAAATCTGAAGTGCATTCCATCGTAAAATTTATCAAACCTAAAGTAATTCTGGACCTCTTCATCAGCCAAAGTGGGGATATACCCCAACAATGGCGTATGACTTAGCCCAGATCCCAAAAGACTTTGTCGTCCGGAATCGATTAATGAAAAGTTGTTCCTCTGATGGGTGAAGAGATGAGCATAATAATAGTATGGCGACATCTGTGTCACGAATTATGTGTTACAAGCTTTCCGTAACACGTGGAGTCACCGTCTGATGCAGAGTGGCAACTGAATAACCTCAGCACAGAGGTTGGGAATGGGCTGGTCTTACGGTTATGGTGGCCAGCATGGGTCCCTCGTTGTGCACCACGTCCATCATGTTTAAGTATGGCTCTCTTGTAGAGCAATAAACAGTGCACACTGCACAGATAATGAGGCCGAAATTACACGAAGTCTTCGTTAAATTGAATCAGACGAATTATGTTTCTTCCTCAAAAATTATGAACTACAGAGATTGGACAAAAATATGGAAACAACACGAGAAATACATGCTTGAAAATAAAGGTAGGATGCTAGCCGAGCCTGCTGCTTGCGCTTTTGTACCTGAGCACGAACTGCACCTATGTAATGTCCTCAGTTCCTTGGAAGTGTCAGCCGTTGTCAGAACAGTTTTCTCTGTGGTTGTTGGTGCATTAGGTCAGGGCTAAGAGAATTCCAACGTGAACATATTACTAGTGCTCGTATAGTGGGTGCCTCTGAAACCAAGGTAGCCGAAGTGTTTGGTGTTTCAAGAAGCACCACATCGAAGATTTATACCGTACGCAGGGAAAGCGCTGAAACATCATCCGCTAAGTCACAACACTGATGAAATTGTGTGATGATTGATCGTGGTGGATGGTCACTGAAGGAGATAGTAAAGCAAAATAAGACGACGACGAATGCGAAATTCACTACAGAGCCAAGCGTCACACACGCGAACCCTTGCCGAAGCCGAAGCCAAACCACTTGGACCGGAGCAGTGGTAGAATGTCATTTCATCGGATCGGTCTTGTTTCACACTATTTCCAGCTTCTGGCACAGTTTACTTCTCAAGAGTGGATCATGGAAGGAGTTCGGTGATGATTTCAGCAGACATATCCTGTTATTACATGGATGACCGTTTTGGCTCATCAAGTCCATCACATGGTGCAAAGTTTGTTCCAAGACTCAGGCCACCAATTCACAAAGCTTGCATCGTCCAGGACGGGTTTTATGAGCACAAGGATGAACTGTTGCCTCTCCCGTGGCCACCATAGACACCATTTCTCAATGTCTCAATATTATTGAGACTTCATTGTCTGCCTTGGAGAGCAGGGTGATCGCCGTGTACTTCCATCATCTTTACCTGAACTTGCCACTATTTTGCGGGAAGAAAGGTATAATATTCCCTTGAAAACAATACATTACCTGACTGGAATCTGTTTTGAGTGTCAGTGGTCTTGCTACACCATATTATGCATGGTAACGTGTTGTGTATTTGGTGTTATCGTATTTTTGCGCACCCCCTGCGTCTGATTTAAAAAAAAGTAATACTTCCATGTACAAAGCTTAGACATCAGTAACGTTTGGCTATCAGGCTTTCTTAACGTCTAATGTTAAACCAAATGTTATTACCTACACACACATCCGTTTGATAGGCTGCCTCCATAACAGTCTGTTTAAAACATAATTAATGACACAACTTAATGGTTCAAATGGCTCTGAGCACTATGGGACTAAACATCTATGGTCATCTGTCCCCCCAGAACTCAGAAATACTTAAACCTAACTAACCTAATGACATCACACAACACCCACTCATCGCGAGGCAGAGAAAATCCCTGACCCCGCCGGGAATCGAACCCGGGAACCCGTGCGTGGGAAGCGAGAACGCTACCGCACGACCACGAGCTGCCGGCACACAACTTAATGATTCGGTAAGACATGGTAACGTTAGCAGACAGTGAAATAGCGAATGTGTGAAGCTCTGAAGGAGAGCTCTCGTGGAAATTATGCAACAAATATACGCAGGACTGCAAATATTGCTTCCGAAATGCTTCGAAAAGAAATACGAGAAGTTATGTTACTGATGAGAAGTTATGTTACTGATTAAGTTGTGTTTTATTTCTATGTTAAATCTTACTGTTCGTTAAAATTAAGGATATCGGTCTCCGTACTTAGTGCAGAAAAGTTAAAAACAGAGCGCCAACTCTTAAAAAGGATACACAAAGACTTTTCAGGCAGAAAACTAAAACCATTCGTCTCCACTCATTCCTCCAACCTTTTAATTATCAGCTGCACTTGACTGGTTGTTGTTGTTGTTGTTGTTGTTGTAAGGTCGGAGGAATGAAAAACGGAGAGATCGTTCACAACCAACGAAAACTGGACAGTACTTCTGTCTGTCAAAGTTAAACTGTTATTAGATAGGGAAGACACAATCACACTCAAAACAGTACCTACAGGGGCACTGTTTTCTTGCTGAAAGCGGTTAGAGAGAATGTCACCAGCTCGATATTTCAAATAAAATGGGGAAAGGGAGGCCCATATGAGGACAGGGGAGACACTCTCGGAAGCCCCATTCGTGATTGGTGTCAAGGATATTATGCATCCACGTAGTACCATAGGCCTTCTCCAAGTACAAAAAGGATACCTGTTAGTCGATTCCTGCGCAGGATAACTTGTATTATAGTTGCTTCCTAGAGGGCTATATTGTCAAAGATAGTGTGATACCTCTTGAATCCTATAACACATTACGTGCGTTGAAATCTATACATAAGAGGAATTGCTGGGGGAGTTGTATAATGACTTCAGTGAGGACCGATTTTTCTAGAATTTAATCTGAAAGTAGGCAGAGGACACATGTTGTTAACGTATGGCGCACGTGCACTGTCGCAACAACCACTTGCAAACTGGTCCTGAAGGGTAGAGGCGTGTGACCGGTATGTTGCATTAAAGACATTGGCCAGGTGTGGGCAGGACTCGAGCTCTCAGTTCCCTTCAAACATAACTGTGTGTATAAACTCTTCATCTATCTTGGGAATAGAGATTCTCAACGATTTTTGCCTGTTATTGACATCGATGCTGGCGACATGTGTCCCAGGTATTCCATAACTTACGAGAATGTTTAAATTTTAAGTTGTATAAAATGACAATATAAATATTTTTTTCGTGTAATATAGTTACAATCTAACAATTTCCGGATTTTTTTCTTTTAAGCATACTGTGAAACTTCGTTTCTTACCAAATTTCAAGATTCTAAATCAATGAGAAGTACTCTATGTTTTGAAGAGTTAGTTTGCAAGTTTTAAAATACGTGACATAAGTGATCATATCTTTTCATAGTACTGACTTGCAAGCTCACGATTATTATACCGCCAAGCGACCGTAGACGTTAGTATATTACATAAATTTCAACTTAATACGTCTATCCGTTACCAAGAAAAAAGGCTTTTAACGATCGGACAGACAAACAGACGAACAACAAAGTGAGCCTACATGGATTTCGTGTCTACCTATTCAGGCATGTAACCATAAAAAGGTCCCTCATCCATTAGCTATTTCTCAATTAAAGTCATCGTTTTTATGAAATCTGTAGCCATGTGGGACAAGGACGTCAGAAATTTTAAAAGGTGTCTCTAGGAGACATATACAACTGATCTGTCCTGTCATGAAGCTACTGAGGATCCATTTTAGTACATAGACCACATTACCGGTGAGGTTGATCCGTGTTTTTCCCGCTGACGTTTCTCCGAGGTGTAGACTATGCGGCGTGGTCAGCGGCTGGGGTAAGGGAGAGGAAATTACTTGATGGACTTGCCGGTTCCCTTAGGCAGGCGTCGACAATCCATAACATAGTATGAATGGACATCCTCTGACCAGTCAGATAGAATCACTGTCTATGGTTTGTGCCGAATCTGTTATGATAGGGATTCTTGTATGAATTTCGGGAATATGATTAAGACTCTTTTACAAGAACTATTTATTTTTCCTTGTACAACGTATTGTGGGAGCTTTTTGTTCTTCTCAATAATTTTTTTTGCTGCCAGTATTGTTTATGTTGTATGTGCTTATGTTTTGTCCTTTGGAACGGTTCACAGCTTCGTTTAGAAGAGTATGTTGTGTTCTGATCAGCTTTCATTGTCTGGTTGCTAACACTGGACATCGATGCAAGCTGATCCATTACTGAGGCAAATGACCTTGCAAAGGTATCCATCCTATGGCCGTAAACGCCAAGTCGTGAAGTTTGGAGATCTGGAAGGCCATATAATCGAATGTCCTGAAATAGTATCATTCAGGTCACAGTAGACGTGGTTAGAGAAATTCTCTTTACCTGTGGTGTTACGTAAGAGACCGCGTTTTTATTCACCCTGTGTCTGACACTCTTGAAAGTTTGCAACATTGCACTGTTGAAGCTATGAATTCGATAACAAGAGACCAGCTGCTTCGTGTGTGTCAGGAAATGAGCCACAGTTTGGATATTTGTCATGTAACACATGGCACTCACACTGAGTGCATAAAAATTTGAAATTTACTCTTTCCAGGAACGTTGGAATTGTGTTCCTACCTTTTGTAGTTTGGAAACAGTAAATGTATGAAATCTGTTCCTTCTTTTTGAACTGCCCTGTTTGTGTGATATACGATAAATATGCGTGAAACATACGAATAGGTGACATGTGAATAAGCGGGAAAAGCCGTGGATAAAATGCTCCTCCTCAGCTCCTCGACTGATTTCAGCCAAAGTAGGTACACATATTACTTACTGTCTGGAAACAAATAATCTAGGCGTAAGAACCAGCAACCTCCTATTGGGAGGGGTCAGAGAATTGGGAAGGAGCAGGTGGACAGAGGGGAACGTGGAGGTGAACAAGATAGGGGGAGGAGGTGATGGACAGAGAGAAAGGCTGGCGGAAATGGATAGAAAGGAGAATGGAGGAAATAGTCAGAGAGAGGGGAGAGATGGAAATGGGCAATGGAAGAAAAGAGGAGGAGACTGACAGAGAGACGTGGGAGGAAGAAATGGACAGAGAGACGAATGAGAAGGACATGAACAGCGAGAGGGCGAGGAAGAGGTGGGCAGAGAGAGGGTGTTGAGGAGATTGACAAGAAGAAGGGGGTGTAGGGGGATGACAGACAGTCGCCGGAGGAGGGAATGGAATAATAGAAGAGTAGAATGAATACTTCCTAGGGCAACGCCGGGCACACAGCAAGTAATATACGAAGGTTGCAACTTTAATAGTGGCTACTATTTATTTGCAGCTGCCCCTCCTGTCGGAGGTTGGTGTCCTACCTCGGGCTTGCGTGTGTGTGCTGTCTTTAGAGTACGTTGGTTTAAGTAGTGTGTATGTCTAGGGATCAGTGACCTTAGCAGTTTGGTCCCTCAGAAATTCACACACATTTGAACATTCTTATTTACAGCTCGTGCAAAATAGATACGTGTTTCAAAGTTTTACTCACCTTCAAAGTAGTCACCAGCATAGTGTATAACCCGTTGCCAGCGATGTAGAAATCGTAGGATACTCTTACCAGCGCCAGTTGTGTTGACCGTTCGAGCAGCGCGGTCTATTGCCCGACGAATGTGTAGCAGTTATGAGGCGAATGCCGTAAAGTGTTTCCTTCATTTTAGAAATGGAGTTGAATCAGGGGAGTGAAGTAGGTGGTATAGCACTTAGCAGCCCCATCAGTCAAACTAATCAGTAACAGCTTGCACTGTACGTGCTTGAGCATTGTCCAGCAAAATGATTGTCAGATCCTGTACAAAGTGTCATCATTCTGTCTCTATGCTGTTCATTTTTGGAACACAACCTACGACCAGCTTAGAAACAGAAGTGATGACACTTTCTGCAGGACCTGACCATCATTTTGCAGGACAAGGCTCAAGCACGTACAGTGCAAGCTGTTACTGATTTGTTTGATTGATGGGGCTGCCAAGTGCTATATACCACCTACTGAACTCCCCTAACTTAAGGCCTCGTGAGTTCAACTCGATTTCTAAATTGAAGGAAACACTTCACTTTATTCACTTCAGAACTACTAGAAATTCGTCGGGCAATAGACCGCACCGCTCGAACTGTCAACACAGATGGCACTGCTAAGAGTATCCTACGACTTCCACATCGCTGGCAACGGGTTATACACAATGCTGGTGACTACTTTGAAGGTCAGTAAAATTTTGAAACCCGTATTTACTTTGTACGAGCTGTAAATAAGTAGTTGCCACTATTAAAGTTCCAACCCTCGTAAATAATTAAGTTTGTTGCCACGAAACTATCTGTTTCGGTTACTTTGCAGCAGAGTGACATAAATTTTAAATCATAAAACAACCATTAGAAAAATATGCTAACGTACTTGCTACATCAAGACAACGAACATATTGTAAAGTAACACAGAGAACACCTATAACTTGGTTCTATCTTGTATTCATTTTCTATGCTAACATTACATGTATTTAGGGCAAGTTATTTATAGCTTATTGATAATTGGTTACTCATTGCCTCCTACAGATGATGTTTCAGCTTCTGTTACTCAATATTTCCCGCGAGGCAATTTTCGTTAGGGTGTTCGATTCATGCCCAGTACGAACTAATAATAGCTTTACGTGTTTGTTAGTGGTGGCAGTGGCACGGACAGCAACTGCCATCAATACCTATTGGAAAATTAATCTTTGTGTCCTGAATGAACTTTGACGTTACGTCTCCAAGAAATATGCTTCGCTTTCGTAGATAATAGTTATAGCTGACATTCTCTTGCGGAATTTCGTATACATCTTCAATCGCAATCTGTCTCAGACATCGCAATTATTCTCACACGTTCATGGAAAACTTGATGAACTATTTACGACCCACCAGCTATGTTACACTGTGAGGATACATCTTTTTAGTTGCTAATCCGCTAAAACAGATATCGTCTGAGAGTATTAGTATTTTTACTCTTATCAAAGACTATATTTCAATTCGAGAATTTAAAATTCGTCTTGGGTATATTACGTAACAGAGATTTTGCTTGATTCAGAGTAGCACATCTGGAATGTTTGTCGACGAAGAAGGAAGCATTTATTTGTTCCTTTTGAAGCACGTGAATACTTTTTTCAGTTATGTCTATTCACTATTCCCTCATATTGTGCAAATATCAAGAAAGCTCAATAGTGTAATGTACTGAGTCTTGAACCTTAGGTTTATGACGTCGTTATCTCCAGTCTGCACTGTTTGCAAGAACAGAAGTACGTTTGCACAACAATAACTGTCTTGGAAATAATTTTTCATTAGTATGTCCCATTAACTATATTATTTGTGAGTTGCTTCATGTAATCGATGAACACAATGAACATTTACTTACGAGCTTTTGTAATGTTATATGAGATCCTTTGGTCAACGGCACCTATTGTATCCGTGCTTTCCGTTCAGTATTTAAAAGCTGTTTTCCTATCTTTAGAACTATTATCTCGATGAAACATTTATGTATTTTTTTCCATACAAATCAATGTGATCGAAGCCGCTTTATATTTGTCAGCCACTGATCGACCTCCTATGTTAAAATTAACGTTGTAGCACAGACGCTTCCGTAGACGTTTAGAGAACGTAGTGAAGTCTCTATAGTTATCGAGCACAATCCCTTTACAATGAAAGAAAGTAAAATAAAGTTAAAATTTTGTACATGGCTGCACGTTCAGAGACCGTGAATAGTTACAATTGAAAGAAAAACAGCCCTCGGTCACTATTTTTAACGAATTAACCTGGTCTTAACACTGCTAGGAGTGTCTTCCTCAGAATTTAATTCAAAGAATGGTCTATATTCTATAACATGGTCACAGAGTTATGGCTAAAAACGTATGATAGGGTATAAGTACGTTTTGCAACCTGAACAACGCAAGTAACGCGCAGCCCTTAGTGGCTCGCCATCACAGTTTTCTTTATCTTAAATATCTTTGTGACTAATGCCCTTTTGTCACATTTATTATTTTATAAATGACATATAAGTACTGCGTCTTTTACGATGGTTCCGCACTTATACCCTATCATATGCATTTAGTCATAACTCTGTAACCATGTTATAGAATATAGACCATACTTTGATTTAAATTCTGAGGAAGACACTCCTAGCAGTGTTGAAACCAGGTTAATTTGTTAAAAACAGTGACCGAAGGCTGTTTTTCTTTCAATTGTAGTAACGTTAAAACCGCGTTACCGACCACAAATTCAGACTGCTATGCAACTACGACTCCATTGTTAAGAGGTAAGGCGCTGTACAGCCGTTAATTTAAAAGTCTATGAATTTCATCTGCTTTTTGAAACACGGTCAGTTACATTAATACACCAGTTAAAAGCCTGAATAACCACCTTTTGCAGTGCGTACGTGTGAGGATAGAGTCGATGACGTTGTGGACGGTATCGACAGAGATGGGGAGCCATGTCGACTCCACTGCCGTGACCAGCTGCGCTAGGTTTCCCGATTGAGAATCCATTGCGAGAACAACCCGATAGATGTTGTCCCACAGATTCTAGACTGGGCTTAAATCCGGGGAGTGTGGCAGCCAGTCGAGCAGAGTAGATTCATCCTGGTGCTCTTCGAACCACGCACGTACAGTGCGAGCTGTGTGACACGTTGCAATGTCCTGCTGGAAGAGGCCATTGTGTCGACGGAGAAACAAACTGCATGTAGGGGTGGACGTGATGACCCAAGGATAATGCATGCTTGTGTTGGTCCACTGTACTTTCCATAAATGTCGAAAACAACCAGGAAATGCCAGGAAAACATTCCACAGAACATAACGCTACCTCCTCTGACATGGACCCTACCGACGATTGTTGGAGGGCCGTACTTGTTACCAGTCATCTGCCTGATGGAGAATTAAACATGTTTCTTCCAAAAAGGCACCTGAAGCTTCTCTGTGGACGTCCAGTTGCGGTACTGGAGTAGAGATTCCTGCCTTTATCGCCGGTGAACAGCAGCTAGCATGGATGCTTGAACCAGGAGCTTGTAGCAGAGGTCCACACGCAGCAAGTTCGTTGAAAAGAAACTGTTGGTAGACCCATTGTTCACCTGGGCAGTCATTTGCTCAACACTTGCAAGTGTTTTCGCCAGTATGTGTCGCCCAGGCGTCCTTCATCCTTGTTATCTCACGCCTTTAGTTCACCACAGTTACATTGGTGCTGGGTTTGGATAGCGCCATTTTGTCGTTCATGGTACACTTTTATCACGACGGCACGCAAACAGCTTACGAAATTATCTGTTTCATAAAAGCTTGGCCTGAAAGCCAATGATCGTGCCCTTTTGGACGTCAGATAAATCGCTCTGTTTTCGAGTTACGACAACGTTTGCACGGTTCTCCGCATCCTATGAACACGTTTTATACACCCTCCACCGCTAGTGCTGCCACCTACCGTATGTGAGTGGTTATTGCATGATGACAGTGTCACATTAATGTGAGAGGACCATGTACATTAAATGTAAGTTTCCCAAGCCAATTGAAGCCACCAATAACTTATGTAAGTAGAAAACTATCGAATGACGGGGTGAAGCAATTTTCGTAGTTACAGAACATTTAATTCTCAAAATATAGAAGATGAAGTAAATCTAAAGAGGTTCCAGTGGCCATTAGTTCAAATTCAAACCAAGGCAATGACTGCACGGAGTCACACTAATCATTTTCGAGGATAGAGAGGTGGCGCCGCAATCATGAACGCCAACGTGTGAATGCATGGGCCATACTGACACTCGTCAGAAAGACTGAATGACCATCAGCATGTCTGCCCTCAGTTAAATTGCCTGCAGCGAACTTGCTACTCTCAGGGAAAGCACACTGTGTGCTGGGATCCGAGGTAACAAATTTTCTGAGAGATGTCGTCTTGGTTTCAGTTCGTTGAAGTTCTTGGTAGGCTTTACTTCGTGTCCAGCAGTAGCGCAGTATTTGGTGCCATATTTGCGATATGTGTAAATTTTTTCTATCACCCTTTAAGCAACCAAGCACCGTTACCTTCAGTTTCAACCAAGACGTTCACGGTAAGATGCTCATAGTACGTCGCTCGTATTTAAGCTGCAAATACGCGATTTGCACGGCGAGGAATTAGCTTCACCGTATTTACAATGTTAGAGTGGTAATTTCTGTCACTCTGCCCCCGTCTGCGTGCTTGCAGCACGTGTCTACTGATGGCTCATTACCTCCGTTTGTGATTCAAATCCCGGAGCTCATTCTCTAATTTACTGCAACAGTACTGTCTCTAGGGACTGGAACAGTTATCATTATTTTTTTTTTGTGTTCTTTGTTTCCATGATCTTTTGGCTTGTCCCAGAGCAAGCCAGTGTAATACAAATTTCTGGACTGGCAAATTCCCACATTTTTTCTGCAACGAGACCACTTCTAATTTCTATGTGTTTTGAAGAATATGTCCAGCTGTACTTAAGCTGTCTGACTGTTACTGGTCTGTAGTCTCCTCCTATTCCCTTCATTAATCAATTAATTTTAATAAGCAATCAAAATTCCTGCTGGACGTGAAGGGGCATGATGCCACCATGGACCGGGGAGTGGAGGACTATCGGGTAAAGTCATTTTAACCTGATGATAGGGAAGATAACAGCCGAAACATATCACATTCAAAATTCATGCGTAGCCAATTGATCTGCGCTGTCAGGTAAGCTTAGGTCTTTCAAACGTATCTTCCGTTTCAGCACATATTTACTGTTGACTGATTTAAGAGACCCAACCATCAATAAAACTATCTATATGGATTCTACCAGTGCCAGCCCTTTTTCTTAAATTATATCCTAAAAATATTCGCTGCTATTTCTTGTAGGACGCAATTGTTATCAGTCTTGTACGGCAAGAAAAAGGAATATAAGTGAGATAGTGTTAATACTTTCATCCTTTTTTACCTCCTCTGCATTACTGCAGATGACGTGTTACTGAGTACATTTGTCCTGTGCATGCAGTACACGTGAGGTGCCTAGTTGTTTCCACTGCTCTGTGTGGAATACATAAGTTCTTGTACACTTCACTAACCTGCTGTCTTCATGATGATGATGTCCCCAGTGCAGAAAACAACACGCAGGTAGTGGATTCTTTTTCTTGAGGGTGAAATTAACTTCGCAAGGAACTGCTGCTACGAATAAACTATAACTCATTTAGGATGCCACTCGCGGTTTTATTGATATAGACACGACAAACTATTCTTGAACACAACGTATTGAACTTATCTTTCCACAGACATTATATCTGGCTAAAATAACATGAAATACATCCTGCCACAGAAAACATGTCTGTCTACTGGAACCGTCAGAACTGGAGAATAAAATTACATGAATCAAATACTACTATTAGAGACAACATGTCTGTACCTAGCGACGATCGGAACTGTAGTAAATAAAATTGCATGAAACAAATACTGCTATAACAGACAACATGTCTGTCTACTGGAACGGTCAGAACTGGAGAGCCGGACTGCCCGAGACACTTCGCGCGCCAAGCCAGCAAGGCGTGACCCGAACGCAACAGAAGTGCATCGGCAGTAATATCGTCAGTCTTTTGTTTTAGTAATACTTTGATTTTAATAATTTTGAAATGACTGATTGATAGCTGGCTGTTGAGAGATGTTTATTTAAAAAATGAAGTAATTTGGATGACAGGTTTAATTAATAATAGCAACTAAAATTTAACGTTTTGGCGCCCTACCGCCGAACACAGCAGCCAATCACAGAGCAGCAGCATCATGCAGGCGGCCTTTCTCAAGGGAATGGTACCGAATCTAACATCTGTCCCCGGTACCTCATCCCACATTGCGTCATCACTATGCTTCTTGCATCTCCACTGCCCTGGGAATAGCTTCCTGGAGCCTAATATAATGGCTGAATAAGCCAGAAATATTACACTTGCCAGTGTCTGAAATCATTTCTTTTTCTCCGAGACTGAACCATATGTTCTGAGTTTCTTTTCTCCTTCACAATTAAATGTTATTTGATTTCGATTTATTTTTCTCTTCTCCATGGCGGCTGAAACATGTGACCATTATTTCCTGAGACAGCACATGTCTTTTAGAAAGTTACTAAGATATGTATCTCACCTCTAAAAACTGCCAGTGCTATTTAAAGAATTATCCTCCCACCAGAGATGCCCAACTGTTTTTGTCCCATTCCTGCGAGCCGTCGGTCTCACTCACCTCCTAATCCCAGGAGTGAGCTGTAACCGTTTTGGAATGTCCTGTGTGCTATGTGTCCGCCACATGGAAGAAAACATCAAAAACTGGAAAATTGACTATCTAGAGCACTGAAAAAAAAAAACTGGAACAGACACGGTGCAATCTCTTTCTCCTAAAGCAATTCAACATAAAGCATTTATTTCGATGAAGATTAGTGTGTTAACTAAAAATGGTGCCAGAAGATGACACTGTTGAAAGGAAATATGAGAATATTAAACAAGCAGTGACGGTAATTATTCAAGAGGTACGGGGGACTGAAAGTAAGGATGTAGACAAACAGGATCCTCCATGGAAGTCAGACGACCTTAAGAAGTGGAGTTTGGGAAGGAAAAATTTATACAAAAATGGTTCTCAACTAAATTACCTAAAGATAGACAAAGTTACAAGACAGTAAATCATGTCTTAAGAAACATAATAAAATTAGAACAGAAAACCAATCTGAGTGTTTAATAGGCGAATCACAAACGACAGAAGTATGCAGAACGATCACTGTTATGAAGAAAACACCAGTAAACAATGCAGTAGGCCTTTTATTTCCTTTAAGCGAATGGAAAAAGCATTATACAGATCATCTAACTGAAGACGTACCCCAGTACACTACAGAGGAAGAAGGTAGGACCGAACAAACATTTCGAAATATGGCCATCACACAGCATGTTAAATAAAATGATGAATGGCCGATCAACCTGGTCGTGGAAATATGTCTGTGGAATTATTGAAAGCTAGTGGATACCATTTGGGGAAAAGAATACTGCACATTAAGAACAACTGTTGTCAATAGATTGAACTTACGTTGGAGTGGAAAAGATCGTATACCGTCTCCATTTTCAAGAATGGAAATAAAAAAGACACTAATTGCTACACAGACATCAGCGTGGACTGCATGATGAGCCACTAACTTGCCAAAATTATGCATGAGAAAATAAGACATAATGTTGGACACGATATTGGAGAAGACCAGAGTCGGTTCAGACACAACAGATGCTGTACAAATAACCTCTTTATTTTACAACAGTTAATGGAGAAATTCATAGCAGTAGAGAAGGAGTTACACATAGGCTTTGTAGATTTAGCCAAAGCCTATGACACAGGGACTAGAGCAAAACTCTGGCAAGCTTTGAAGTATCTAGATATCAATGACCATATTTTACAGATTATTATGGAAATGTACAGATATAATAAGATACAGATTTAAAGAGACTCAAAATTATCAAAACCGATTAATGTCGCAAAAGGGATGAGACAAGGTTGCCTTATGTCACCCATCTTGTTCAATTTATATTTAGAGGTGGCTCTCTGAAGGAGTAAGAACAGCTGTGGAGGAAAGTGAATTATTATTAACGATATACAGATGTTTTCGTTAAGTTTTGCTGATAATCAAGCTATTATAGCACAAGATGAATTCTATCTTTGGTTCACGATACGTCATTTGTATCAGGAGTATGATGAATGGGGACGAGAAAGAGTCTGACAAAAACCGAATATGTGGTAGTGAACAGTGACACTAAATTTCAAGTTTACATCAATGCCAGAGCAGTTATTAAACAGGCAGAAAAATTTAGATATCTAGGGGCATATACTGACAAAAATGGACTGGATTCTACAGAAATAAAATTCAGTATACAACAAAGCAGTAAAGTAATAGGGCATATGAATTCTTTTTCGTGGGACAAGAACATCTGTAACAACAATAAGAGAGGGTGGGCTACTGGTTGAATCTGTTTTGTCCTATGGGTCAGAACTATGGATTTTAATTTCTGACGTTACAAGAAGAATAACAGCTGTGGATATGGATTATTTACGAAGGAGTGCCAGAATATCAAGAATCAAAAAGAAAACTAATGTTGTCGTGAGAGCTCGAATGAAGGCAGAATAAACACTGACAAACAGAAGCGAAAGAAATCTTTAAAGTGGTATGATCAGCTGTTGAGAATGCCAGATCATCGATGGCCAAAGAAAATTTTAAATGGAAACCATCTGGCAGATGTAAACGAGGGAGACCACGATGTTCTTGGAGTGACCGCATGAGTGGAGTAATGGAGCATTGCGGTATACACATCAGGAGGCATTGAATAGAGAGGCTTGGCAGAAGATAACAGGAATAACACAAAATGTTGTTATTAATTGATCTCTGTATTTATTAATCCTGTAATAAGAATAACAATAATAATAATAAGTTAAACTATGCTGGTGCAGCTAGGAACAAGTGGTGAGATTGTGCTCTTGTCTGCTCTAACAAGCCGGAGCGACAGAATAATACCTCTTTTCCCGATGTGCGGCATTGTCTCAGGTAACGGTCATGGTTCAAGCGTCTGCGGTGCAGCGATGTACGACACCTGTAATTCTCTATCGAGGGCACGCAATATAAAAAGTCGTGGCTGGCGATGTGTTCGATGGATCGCAATTACTCTCCAACGGAGCCCTGAAATTTCCGCAGATTCCGGCGTGCGACACTCCCGTTCGCTGGTCATACCATGCACCAATGTGAGTCACATATATGGCAGTGTGGGCAGTGTGCACAAGTAGATGAAACGTCAAGCAGCAGACCCGTCACGAATAAGACAGCCCTTGACACAGCAAGTTGTCTGAGGTCTAAGCTGTCGGTACAGCTAAGTCCACATCATAAACTCCCTAGTCAAGACCAGTGCTAGTGCAGAGTCATGTTCTGGACAAGTGTCCCAAGTGCACCCCACTCATAACAGGAGTCAAGACAAGTTTCACCACCAGACTGGAATCTGAATCAGAAGACTAAGTATCTCCTCTCCTCACTTTCAATCACGCCTCTGTAAACTCCATAAAAGCACTCCTGCAATCGCCCCCCACAAGGGTTTCATACCAATCAGAAGACTCAATGTAGCCCATCTAATTCGTCTGCTCTACTTATCAGCCAACCCTAATCAACCTGTTTCTATTCCGATGCAGAGAGGAGGATACATTGTGCTCCTGATTTGTTTCAAGTTTTTTTTCACGGTCACTTTACGCAGCGTGTTATTTTGAGTTTCCGTATAGCTCTAAAGTTAACAACACATTTATCATGGAAGGCCTGAACGTTAGTGCATGTCTGATCAGGGCCTAAACTAAGAGAAGTAGCTTTGTGTCCCGACATAGATAATTTCAGAGCCACCATAAATGCTGCATTCCTTCTGAAATTTGTTTTGAAGGCCTGAAGCTTTCCAAAAAACTCTGAAGGCCAAGGGACGACATCACCTGATGGCTCTCTCGATAGCGTGCTGTCCACGGTGAACATGAAAACTTGTGAATTTTTATGGCCGCCATCCTTATTCACAAAGGGCGTTTACAGTGCTCTCGTAACACTTTAGTTGGGCGACCTAGATTTCTCTGTCGTCTCCTGTTTCTGCTGTGGCTAGAGGCGCGTAACAGCTGGGTCCAGGAAGGACGTTTATCCGCTTCGTCGACCGAACGCATTGTCTGCACACTGTAGGAGAAATTCTTGTGGCCAGCATTGTGTACCCAGTAAGAGCTTCGAGATATTCCTTTCCCTAATAGCTGCAGGTTACTTTCAAACCCCAAACGTCCACTGCAAGATTTACTTTAAATGATCAAACTCGCTCTTCTCTCAGCTCCAGAAAAATACTATTCAATGAAGAGCCACCATTAAGGTCCCACATGCATTAACAATGTACACGCTTCCATCAGTGCCTGTTCATACTGATAACTGCCTATCGTCTAAGAAACACGACGTCTTGGGTGAAAAATCAACGTTAAATTGTACCCTTCAGTATGGAGAAATGTGAGAGAGTGACTCGTCCTCACTGAAAATTACCGATTAGATGCCAACAAGTACTGGAAGCAAGATGCATTGATAGTACTGAAGCATTCTAGATTGTGTTGTATGAATCAGAGTTCACATTTCACAGGAATCAAGTGCAGGTGAGAAGGAGAGAACAAGAGAATAATAACAGTCACAATAACTTTCATGGAACGCTGCGATGGAATAACGGTAGGAGGAACAACAGGATTAGACTGCCAGGAGGGGTCACTCCATTCAATACTTACCCAGGCAGCGAAAAGAGAAGCAGAGAATTACTGTCAAACAACTAATGGGTCACATTTCGTACCAAATTGGAAAGAGACAGACAGAAATAGGCAACAGGCAGAGATTGAAAAAATCAGACCACTGGATCTAAGAGATAAAAATCACGTGGAACATCCATCACAGCAATGACAGGTGTGGATGCAAGAACGGCTGTAAGAACACTCGCAGAAGAAATCAAATTGAGCCAAACTGACGTAATAGGATAAGTAAATAGGACGGAAATCATGCCACAAGAAGTGAAGGAAAATGATGACAAAGAGGCACAGAATGAAAATAGTAATGATGTGGAAGAAGAGCAAATTAAAAAATATATATGGAGGTTCGATTAATTACTTGCATACTAGGTCGCATAGCAGAAGAGGCAGCAAAACACAAAAAGATGAGAGGAATGGACAGGATGTGGAGAAAGAGGACGGTGGAGATCGGTATCCATTCCACGTGAAGAAGGTGAAGAAGCGGAAGGACTAATGTATGACCATCTTAGACATCTGTGTAAGTTTGATGATTTATATTCCAGGGAATAACTGCACAGGAAGTTACTGCAGATCTCCACAACAACAGAGGAGACAACAAGGTAGGAGAAATACGTCAGGAAACAGAATCTATTGCGACTTCAGATGCAGAAGAGGTGGGAGAGATTGAATAGAACCAAATTAACATCATCAAATATAAAGCTCTAACAGAAGCCCTATTACAGGAAAAGGAGGTGTCGAGCAGACAAGACATGTACCAGTAATCAAAGAAATGCTCGAGAACGTGCGGTTAAAAGGGCTTCTGTACAACAGTAGCCAGATCTCCGACACTGCATTCAGAAGATATGAAGAAGAGCATCAGTGTCCGGTATTGGCATTGTGGAAGACATGAATTAAAGGCACAGTTGTTGGACAATGTAGTTAGTTGAACAGGCAGACAAGATTAGAGTTTATGTGTCAGGGACACGCACTAGAGGGAAACTTTGGCATGGTACAAATGCTTGCCATAGACTTCATTATCAATGTGGATTTGATGTGTGAGAACGAAGCCATACTCGATTTTGGACGAGGGATAGTGACATTGCAGAAGGGAACAGCGGTGCAGATACATTTTGAATAGCAAGCAATCAGGGCACAGATTCCAGTCACTTGCTTAAAGTTGCTTTTGGAGCAAGAAGCACATGTATAACAGTAGGAAGGGACGTATTGGGACCGGATAAGGGGATTTCAGCAAAAGGAGATGCAAATGACACTCGAAATAGCGCATAAAATATGGGATAAGGTGGAGGCAGAGGGCCGGTGTGGCCGTGCGGTTCTAGGCGCTTCAGTCTGGAACCGCGTGACCGCTACGGTCGCAGGTTCGAATCCTGCCTCGGGCATGCGTGTGTGTGATGTCCTTAGGTTAGTTAGGTTTAAGTAGTTCTAAGTTCTAGGGGACTGATGACCACAGATGTTAAGTCCCATAGCGCTCAGGGTCATTTGAACCATTTTTGGAGGCAGAGCACAATATCTAGATCACAGCAAGGAGGAAGTAAAGTGCATACTAAAATACAAGACAGAAGTATTTCTACCAAAGTCAGGGGCAATCAAAAACTTGCAATATAAATTCGAGGTTATATGGCATTGGACATTAGACTATTAGACAGACAGAAGGTGTGCTAGGAACTAAGATGTTGAATGATGGAGTAATAAGGCACGTCATGCTATTTTATAACAGCCTCCTGCATATTATGAAAAAGATGTATGAATCAATCTGCCTCATTCTAGATTCTCAGCAGATATAGTACCGTAATTGCACCTGAGACAGACAGGCTGGGAAAGCTCTAATAGCAACTAAAAATGTTCCGATGTGTCAGTCTTTTCCTCAACAGACTAGAGGTCGAGTTTCTGCCAGATCGGATTGCATCCTTCATGCCATAAATAGATAGTATTTATCTCGTTCGGCAGACGTTATCAATTTAGATATTTACTATTTGGCCTGAACATCTCATCAGTTGCCTTCATCCGCAGTTTGGACAGGATCCTCGATGAGCCATTGAAGCGACACATTTACAGGTTTGTGGATGACCTGCTGATAGCAGAGAACAGATGGTAACACCACAATAGAGTATTAAAGGCTCTACTCACCACATTAAAGGACCACAGTATCATTGTAAACACCTGGAAATCGTGTTTGGCAACGTCACACGTGAATTATTAGGACACATTATTAGAGTTCTGGGAATAGCACTCAATCCAGAAAAGTTGAGGCTATTGTTCACCTCATTTCATCCAAGACACAAAAGTGATCCAGAAGCTTCCTAGATCTCATCAACTTCTATTAAAAGTTCTTGAATAGAGAAACGCTACACCTCTGCAAGCTAATGGAGAAGAATATGAACACCTTTTGTGGAGGATCAGGTTGCAGAGAAGGAGTTTCGGGCTGTAAAGGCAGCTCCAGTTACAGTTCTGATGATGTCACATCCGAATTTATCACGGGATTTTTGTGTGGCCACAGACAGCGCCAAGAATACGAATATAATGGAAGGAGAGCCACAAAAATGACATCATTTGGTTGCCTTGTTGTATCGAAACGTGAAACAAACTATTTAGAAACTGAAATGGAAGAGCTGGCAGTAAGCTGGGTCTTTCAAAAGTTCTGTTACTTCCAATTCGAGATAAAGACTCATAATACACCAACCACAAGGTGATTCAGTTCTTACTCACGACTAAATTTACGTATGGATGATGTACATGAAATGTGTTCGTAGTTGCGAATATGGATGAGCATCAGCTGTGTAATGAAATGACAACAATGAAAATTTGAGCACCACTGTGATTCGAACCCGGGTTTCCCAGTTGTCATGAGCGGTTGCCTTAACATTAGGCTGTCTTCTGGCACTCTTAATGGCCAGATCCAAACTTCCACATTTTGTCTATCATGTGTCTACAACCATCTCTTAGATCCATGGAGTATATTCTGTACAGGGGATGCATTTTAATTGAAACTCGCTTGCCTAGTGTCAGCAGGTAAATACGATACTGCAGTGCTTGTGTTGCTCACAAGGGAAACTCCCCATCGCAGTCCTCACCCCCTCCACCAGATTTAATGGTAAGATAGCCCAGTGGATAGCTCGTCATTGACTGAACACATATGAAGCATGAAAACAGGAAGAAGGTGTACTGAACTGTGAAAAGAGAAGGAAAATTGAAGCAGTGAACGGTCCAAGCGCAAGATGTGCAACATCGAGCGAATTTGCAGAAGTATGGCGTTGTGGTTATGTAGTCACGGTGTTGGAGTGCAATGGGATAGATACGTGTTCACATCTCCCTCGCATCACTTTTTTTTCCACAAAATTATGTACTGTCTGTCCGGTTACTAACGTGCCTCTTCGCTGTATTTAAATTTTTTCTATGTCATGGTGTAAAGTCCATTTGCAACAGCGATGTGAAGGACGGGACCTCCAGACATATGTACGTGTTGTTTCTCTACACAACTACCACCTGTTATGACACTTGTGTTTCGTTTTTGAAGTCTTGACTCCCGAGTTCTTTTGTTGTAACAGTTCGCACATGTTTATTTATTGCTTTCATTTCTGTGAGAGGTCTGTGTGTCCACTCACCTGATTGCACTATTCATCACATTTATAGCGAGGGGAATATATTCTTACCACATGAGGCATATTCTATAGCCAACGTATAGTATGGCAATTGCCATGACTACATAAGGAGAACGACATATCAAAGACTGGACGCGAAGTTCACAATTTTTTGGAAAAAAATGGGGTATGTGGGAGATTTGAACATGGATCTCCCGCTTTGTAGTACAACACCGTGACTGCAGATCCACGACGTCGTGATGTCGACAATTTGCTCGATATTCCATATCTTGAGCTTGGACCGTTCAACGCTTTTTTTTACTTGTTTTTACTCAATTCAGTACATCTTCTTGCTGTTTTCATGCTTGATATGGATTCAGTTTTTAATGAACTATCCAATATGCCATTTTATCACTAAATCTGAAGAGGTGGGGGTGCAATGGGGAGTTTCCCTTGTCAGAAGTATGATGCAATGTTCCTTCGGAGATGATGGATGATTGTCACAAAGGGTTGTATACCACCAGGAGTTCGATTTTTCGCTCACCTATGTCCTTGAGTTACTGAAAATTGTAGGAGATGCTTTTTCATGATCTCTTATTGGGTTAACAGAAGATGTAAATGAAGATGTTGAGGAAAATCATTTCAGTCCGTTTTATGCAAAGAAGGTAACATTAGAACGCTTCATCACCACATCCACGAAAAACATTGGCAACAAGCGAGATAAGGATGCAGCAAGTCTTGCAATAAAGGACAAGAGGGAGGACAGAATTCAAGTCGTCATAAGGCAATATTGCTTGGTAATGAAGGCAATTTCGTCTTATCGAAGGAATATAAGTAGGTTATTTTGGCTACTTCGCTTACCTGAAGAGATTATCAATAAGAACATATGCAGCACACATTTCAGCTATGCTCATTCGAGGCATAGGAAATGTTCCTTAAACTGTAAGCACTGGGCCATTTTGTCATTATGGAATGGAGGATTATGAAGTGATAACTGTTAAGTTAAAAAGTGAAGCTTTCAACTCAGAGCATGCAGGCATCTCTTAACCCTATTGTACCAAGGAAACTGATTCATTTCTCTGCTATGCATCTTCTACGCCCACTACCAGGAATGAGACGTGAGTTTGTTCACGTGTTTCTAGTAGTAGAATTGGCATTGAATTCGTCACAGGTACACCATTGCAGAAATCAACAGTGGTAACAGTCTCAAAACCGCTGTGCTAAGACACCCGGAGGCGGGTGGGTTTTGTAGAAAACACTATCACCGACAACACACCACAGTGTCGATCACAGTGGCTGGTGGCAACATAAAAAAAAACCACATCGAGTGAAATATATTTTCGTATCAGCATATTGGCCCACGTCAAACTCACAGAGCGAATCACGCAAGAGATATTGAATTCATGAAGATTAAATTGCTCTAAACAACATATTACCGGGAATACCTTCATGGCAGACTTTCAGGATGTTAGGAATGAATTGTGACATAGTTGCACCAAGGTCCGCTCATCACTGAGGTGATGAACCGACAGACACATGGCCACATAAGGGACTTGGTTGAGTACCACCTATCGCTAGGGAATGGGATGAGAAAGTGCCCACTAAATAACATACGAATGGCCATGAAAAACATAAACGAACACATGAACAAGAAGGTGAGAGTGAGGGAGTTTCATGTAGAACATAAGGTGATAGTGAAATCCTGTCATCTCCCCGACAAGCAAAAGGCATTATGTCACATGTTTTTTGCCGTGCATGAGAAATCTCTGAGTGTAGAGCTAGAGACGCTCAAATCAGGAAAGTTAGCTAGTGTGCACTATGTAAGTAATATAAAACCATTAGTAGGATAAAGAGCAGTCTCGAATATGTCAGACAACCAAGGAGATAAAATGGAAGGGTAAGTGGTACACCCGTGGTCTAGGGATAGCGTCTTTGATTCATAATCAAAACGTCTACAGTCCCGGGTTCGATCCCCGACACTACCTAGATTTTGATAAATAATCAGCATTGGCGGCCGAAGACTTCCGGCATAAGAAGTCAGCCTCACTCTGCCAACGGCATTGTCAAAGAGGGCGGAGGAGCGGATAGAGGTTCAGGGCACTCTCTTGTCCTAGGGGTGGGAAATTGCCTCTAAAGGCGGAAGAATCAGCAATTATTAACGACATGAGGATGCAGAAGGCAATGGAAACCACTGCATTAAAGACACGCAACGTGTATCCACAGGACATGTGGCCTGTAATTGAAGAAGTGTCATGATGATCTCTCCATTGCCAAAAGATTCCGGAATAGTCCCCCATTCGGATCTCCGGGAGGGGACTGCCAAGGGGGAGGTTACCATGAGAAAAAGGTTGAATAATCAACGAAAGGATAACGTTCTACGAGTCGGGGCGTGGAATGTCAGAAGCTTGAACGTGGTAGGGAAACTAGAAAATCTGAAAAGGGAAATGCAAAGGCTCAATCTAGATATAGTAGGGGTCAGTGAAGTGAAGTGGAAGGAAGACAAGGATTTCTGGTCAGATGCGTATCGGGTAATATCAACAGCAGCAGAAAATGGTATAACAGGTGTAGGATTCGTTATGAATAGGAAGGTAGGGCAGAGGATGTGTTACTGTGAACAGTTCAGTGACCGGATTGTTCTAATCAGAATCGACAGCAGACCAACACCGACAACGATAGTTCAGGTATACATGCCGACGTCGCAAGCTGAAGATGAACAGATAGAGAAAGTATATGAGGATATTGAAAGGGTAATGCAGTATGTAAAGGGGGACGAAAATCTAATAGTCATGGGCGACTGGAATGCAGTTGTAGGGGAAGGAGTAGAAGAAAAGGTTACAGGAGAATATGGGCTTGGGAGAAGGAATGAAAGAGGAGAAAGACTAATTGAGTTCTGTAACAAGTTTCAGCTAGTAATAGCGAATACCCTGTTCAAGAATCACAAGAGGAGGAGGTATACTTGGAAAAGGCCGGGAGGTACGGGAACATTTCAATTAGATTACATCATGGTCAGACAGAGATTCCGAAATCAGATACTGGATTGTAAGGCGTACCCAGGAACAGATATAGACTCAGATCACAATATAGTAGTGATGAAGAGTAGGCTGAAGTTCAAGACATTAGTCAGGAAGAATCAATACGCAAAGAAGTGGGATACGGAAGTACTAAGGAATGACGAGATAAGTTCTCTAACGCTATAGATACAGCAATAAGGAATAGCGCTTAGGCAGTACAGTTGAAGAGGAATGGACATCTCTAAAAAGGGCCATCACAGAAGTTGGGAAGGAAAACATAGGTACAAAGAAGGTAGCTGCGAAGAAACCATGGGTAACAGAAGAAATACTTCAGTTGATTGATGAAAGGAGGGAGTACAAACATGTTCCGGGAAAATCAGGAATACAGAAATACAAGTCGCTTAGGAATGAAATAAATAGGAAGTGCAGGGAAGCTAAGACGAAATGGCTGCAGGAAAAATGTGAAGACATCGAAAAAGATATGATTGTTGGAAGGACAGACTCAGCATACAGGAAAGTCAAAACAACCTTTGGTGACATTAAAAGCAACGGTGGTAACATTAAGAGTGCAACGGGAATTCCACTGTTAAATGCAGAGGAGAGAGCAGATGGGTGGAAAGAATACATTGAAAGCCTCTATGAGGGTGAAGATTTGTCTGATGTGATAGGAGAAGAAACAGGAGTCGATTTAGAAGAGATAGGGGATCCAGTATTAGAATCGGAATTTAAAAGAGCTTTGGAGGACTTACGGTCAAATAAGGCAGAAGGGATAGATAAAATTCCATCAGAATTTCTAAAATCATTGGGGGAAGTGGCAACAAAACGACTATTCACGTTGGTGTGTAGAATATATGAGTCTGGCGATATACCATCTGACTTTCGGAAAAGCATCATCCACACAATTCCGAAGAAGGCAAGAGCTGACAAGTGCGAGAATTATCGCACAACAGTTTAACAGCTCACGCATCGAAGCTGCTTACAAGAATAATATACAGAAGAATGGAAAAGAAAATTGAGAATGCGCTAGGTGACGATCAGTTTGGCTTTAGGAAAAGTAAAGCGACGAGAGAGGCAATTCTGACGTTACGGCTAATAATGGAAGCAAAGCTAAAGAAAAATCAAGACACTTTAATAGGATTTGTCGACCTGGAAAAAGCGTTTGACAATATAAAATGGTGCAAGCTGTTCGAGATTCTGAAAAAAGTAGGGGTAAGCTATAGGGAGAGACTGGTCATATACAATATGTACAACAACCAAGAGGGAATAATAAGAGTGGACGATCAAGAACGAAGTGCTCGTATTAAGAAGGGTGTAAGACAAGGCTGTAGCTTTTTACCCCTACTCTTCAATCTGTACATCGAGGAAGCAATGATGGAAATAAAAGAAAGGTTCAGGAGTGGAATTAAAATACAAGGTGAAAGGATATCAATGATATGATTCGCTGATGACATTGCTATCCTGAGTGAAAGTGAAGAAGAATTAAATGATCTGCTGAACGAAATGAACAGTCTAATGAGTACACAGTATGGTTTGAGAGTAAATCGGAGAAAGACGAAGGTAATGAGAAGTAGTAGACATGAGAACAGAGAGAAACTTAACATCAGGATTGATGGTCACGAAGTCAATGAAGTTAAGGAATTCTGCTACCTAGGCAGTAAAATAACCAATGACGGACGGAGCAAGGAGGACATCAAGGAGGACATCAAAAGCAGACTCGCTATGGCAAAAAAGGCATTTCTGGCCAAGAGAAGTCTACTAATATCAAATACCGGCCTTAATTTGAGGAAGAAATTTCTGAGGATGTACGTCTGGAGTACAGCATTGTATGGTAGTGAAACATGGACTATGGGAAAACCGGAACAGAAGAGAATCGAAGCGTTTGAGATGTGGTGCTATAGACGAATGTTGAAAATTAGGTGGACTGATAAGGTAAGGAATGAGGAGGTTCTACGCAGAATCGGAGAGGAAAGGAATATGTGGAAAACACTGATAAGGAGAAGGGACAAGATGATAGGACATCTGCAAAGACATGAGGGAATGACTTCCATGGTACTACAGGGAGCAGTAGAGGGCAAAAACTGTAGAGGAAGACAGAGATTGGAATACGTCAAGCAAATAATTGAGGACGTAGGTTGCAAGTGCTACTCTGAGATGAAGAGGTTAGCACAGGAAAGGAATTCGTGGCGGGCCGCATCAAACCAGTCAGTAGACTGATGACAAAAAAAAAATGGAAAGTAATTATTTTGTGTGTGTATAAGAATAGAAATGATATAAATAGGGTGATATTAATTTTTGAATGTTAATTAGTTATGGATTATCAGTATATTTTGTTTGCTAGATCGGATTTCATGATGAAGGTAATAAATGTACCTACAGATGTTTTTATAACAATGTTAGTGATTGTTAGTTTTGTTTTTTTCTGTACAGATATTTTATCATGTCATATAGTTATATACACTCCTGTAAATTGAAATAAGAACACCGTGAATTCATTGTCCCAGGAAGGGGAAACTTTATTGACACATTCCTGGGGTCAGATACATCACATGATCACACTGACAGAACCACAGGCACATAGACACAGGCAACAGAGCATGCACAATGTCGGCACTAGTACAGTGTATATCCACCTTTCGCAGCAATGCAGGCTGCTATTCTCCCATGGAGACGATCGTAGAGATGCTGGATGTAGTCCTGTGGAACGGCTTGCCATGCCATTTCCACCTGGCGCCTCAGTTGGACCAGCGTTCGTGCTGGACGTGCAGACCGCGTGAGACGACGCTTCATCCAGTCCCAAACATGCTCAATGGGGGACAGATCCGGAGATCTTGCTGGCCAGGGTAGTTGACTTACACCTTCTAGAGCACGTTGGGTGGCACGGGATACATGCGGACGTGCATTGTCCTGTTGGAACAGCAAGTTCCCTTGCCGGTCTAAGAATGGTAGAACGATGGGTTCGATGACGGTTTGGATGTACCGTGCACTATTCAGTGTCCCCTCGACGATCACCAGTGGTGTACGGCCAGTGTAGGAGATCGCTCCCCATACCATGATGCCGGGTGTTGGCCCTGTGTGCCTCGGTCGTATGCAGTCCTGATTGTGGCGCTCACCTGCACGGCGCCAAATACGCATACGACCATCATTGGCACCAAGGCAGAAGCGACTCTCATCGCTGAAGACGACACGTCTCATTCGTCCCTCCATTCACGCCTGTCGCGACACCACTGGAGGCGGGCTGCACGATGTTGGGGCGTGAGCGGAAGACGGCCTAACGGTGTGCGGGACCGTAGCCCAGCTTCATGGAGACGGTTGCGAATGGTCCTCGCCGATACCCCAGGAGCAACAGTGTCCCTAATTTGCTGGGAAGTGGCGGTGCGGTCCCCTACGGCACTGCGTAGGATCCTACGGTCTTGGCGTGCATCCGTGCGTCGCTGCGGTCCGGTCCCAGGTAGACGGGCACGTGCACCTTCCGCCGACCACTGGCGACAACATCGATGTACTGTGGAGACCTCACGCCCCACATGTTGAGCAATTCGGCGGTACGTCCACCCGGCCTCCCGCATGCCCACTATACGCCCTCGCTCAAAGTCCGTCAACTGCACATACGGTTCACGTCCACGCTGTCGCGGTATGCTACCAGTGTTAAAGACTGCGATGGAGCTCCGTATGCCACGGCAAACTGGCTGACACTGACGGCGGCGGTGCACAAATGATGCGCAGCTAGCGCCATTCGACGGCCAACACCGCGGTTCCTGGTGTGTCCGCTGTGCCGTGCGTGTGATCATTGCTTGTACAGCCCTCTCGCAGTGTCGGGAGCAAGTATGGTGGGTCTGACACACCGGTGTCAATGTGTTCTTTTTTCCATTTCCAGGAGTGTATTTAGGGTGTAAGGTGTAGGGCACCTGCATCATACTAGGAAGAAGTTTGCAATATTTCTTTTTGTGTATTCTCGATTAAGGTGCATGGAAGGTGGCGTGAGATGTGGATTAAAAGAGTCAATCAGAGATAGCCATTCTATGATGCTAACACCTGAGAGGTGAAAGCAGAACAGTTGACAGACATGAAGCGAATACACAGAACTTTAGTTTTGAGTAGGAGGTCAGTTGTCTTGATTAACTTTGAACTTTGTACATACAATGTTATGATGTCAGCAAAAAAGAGATTGAGATGATGGAAGGAGCATTAATTCAAGGATAATATGGACACAACAAAGAGGATACAGAAAGGAAGAAACTGTGCGAAAGGAATCAAAACTTTTAGAACAAAGTACTAAACAAATTCACGTAAGTCGATTGACAATATATGAAGGTTTATATCAATCTGATGATAACTGAAAAATATTTAAATTTGATGTTCCAGAGGTAAAAATGCACATGAGACTGATACTACCATACTCTAAAAATTATGTATGTTTTTGCTTTTGATAAGGCTTCCCACAGATTGAAGCGAATTACAGATGGAGTGGAAGGCAAATAAATAAATAAATAAATAAATAAAAGGATGACAGAAAGAACTACGGTTACTGGTAGAGAGATCATACGACTAATAATGATAAAAGATAGTGACGTAAAAAGAAAAGAAGAAAACAGAGGCAGACACATAGAAGATAGTATGCATGATACCATGAAGGTTTGCTTTTCTTGCATAACTTATTAGGTTAATAGTAGTTAGTGTAGATTAAGGGATGAATCTCACGATACGAAACACGAATACAAATTTAAAATACCGCATGGGAAGAAAAGAAATGATGAGGCATGGTTACTAAGAAAATAAATGGACTGACTCTTACAACTCTAACAATGACAAATATGTTTGATTATCCCCCTTTCTCTTCTTCCGTAAAACAGGTGCAAAATATTGAATAATGAGTCACTTTCGGCCCTTTTGTCGCTGAGGGTGAATTTACATCACAAGTAAGAAGCACTGTGAATCTTAGAGTTGGTTTCATATTTGTAAAGTTATAGAAAGTCTTTCGAGGGGACATGTGAATCTCATTTTGAAATAGACGGACGGGAAAAGACTCGCAGTACCAGAAGGAGTTGTACGGCACAAACGATATTTGGTATACGTGTTTCTAGAGTTGAAAGACAATGACTGTCCCAACTTCAGGCCGGTTGCCTAAGAGCGGCGCAAGTAACGCCACTATAAGGATGTACATCAAGTTTGCTTTAAATACCCGCTCTAACGGTCGTTGGCTTTAGTTAGCTTTGAGATTGGACGTGGTGTGTTAATGTTAGTCAAGAACGTCTTTATGGCAACAAAGACGCCTTTATCAATACCTCACTGAGTTTGAATGAGGTCGTGTAATAGGGCCACGGAAACTAAATGTTCCTTCTGCGATATTGCAGAAAGACTCGGCAGGAATGTAGCCACTGTACGTGATTGCTGGCAGCAGTGGTCACGAGAAAGTGCGATCGCAAGAAGATCTGGTTCTGGACGGCCACGTGGAACTACCGACAGTTGAGACCATTGTGTTCAGCGTATGGTTCTGGCGCATCGTACTGTATCTGCAGCAGCAATTTGAGCCGCAGGTGGCACCATAGTGATACAATGAACTGTTACAAATCGGTTACTCAAGGACAATTCCAAGTCAAATGCCCTGTAGGGTGCCGTCTACTGACCCCGAACCACCGCCATTTGCGACTTCAGTGGTGCCAAGCGGGAGCTCATTGTAGGGTTGAGTGGAGGTCTGTTGTGTTTTCTGATGGAAGCTGGCTCTACCTCGATGCCAGAGGTGACCGTGTTTTGCTTATAGGGAGACCAGTTGAGGGTCTGCAACCAACCTGTTTGCGTGCTAAACACACTGGACCTACACCTGGAGTTATGGTACAATTTCGTATGACAGCAGGAGCACTCTGACGTTTATCCTGTGCACCCTGAGTGCACATTTGTCCGTCAATTTGCCGATTCCACCTGCTGTGCTGTCATACATTAACAGCATTCCAAGGGTTGAATTCCAACAGCATAACGGTCCCCCACATCTGGCTATTGTAAACCAACATGTTCTATAGAGCGTCGAGATGTTTCCTTGACCTTCTAGATTACCAAATGTGTCTCCCGAGCACATATGGGACACGGTCAGACGACAAATACAGCGTCATCCACAAAGGGCATTAACCATCCCTGTATTGAAGGACCAAGTGCAACAGGCATGGAGCTCCATTACACAAACAGACATCTTGAACATGTACGACACAATACATGAACGATTGCTATATTCAGACGGTTACACCTTTCATTAATGTAGCAACATTTTACATTTGCAGTGGCTTATATCACGCTTACATTAACCTGTGATCTTGAAATTTTAATCACCTAAATATGTTAGCTAGACAAATGTATTCCGGAAATTTTGTTACTCTACTGTTATTATTTTTGGTGTTATGATCATTTTTCCATCAGTGTAACTGTAAACTGTATAAGATCTCAAGAATATTCGATGTTAGTAGTAGGAATTAATGCAGCAATTCTTACTGTGCAGATGGTCAGGCAGACGAAGAGGTGAGAGAGCAGCAGGGAGCGAATGGCCTTTTCCTGAGGCCAAGATAGGGGACAGGAGGATGTGGCGTCAGGGTCACAGCAAGAGAGCGAATGTAGTGGCCCAGCTGAGCTAAACCACTTTCACCGCTGACAGGAGGTCTGGTATGAGCAGCGTGGAGCCAACTGCCAAAAGTGGCGTCTAAATGAGATTTGTGACCAGGGGTCTCTTGGCTAGACAGGCCGACTTGTGCGACATGGCGAAGCTGAACCAGTGATAGGTCTCCGTCAGCTAAATTACGAAGACACCCACTCGCCACAGAAACGCAGCATGCCGTGGAGTTGGCATGCTCCCTCTGCCACGACAGATAAGGGACATTTTATGTATAATACTCCGTATGAAATGGTAGAAGCAGAAATAGCAAAAGATTGCTGATACAGTAACTGGTTTGAAAGAGAATATGGGCAGTCTGCGGGATATGCAGAGTTGCACAAAAGGTCAAAGGAGAATACCATTCCCATTTCTCTTTTCCACGCCTTATTCTACACTGTAAAGCAGGATCAAACGGCATCTATTTCACTTACCTATTCTTGCAGCACTACAGCGGGTGATCTTTCCCAATACCCATGGCAGAATGGAAACTAGGTGTAAATGCTCTCTGTGTACCACTATAGTAGCATATCGAGCAGCGATGCTACGGGAACATATGAAACTACGTAAGTAACCATAACTGATAACACAAGAACTTAACCTGGCTGAGGATGACATGGAGGGCATCTCAGATGCAAGAACCGAGTGTGTCATTCCAATAACTGGACACCTCTCGACAATAATCCAGAGACCGCCCACGATGTCCTGTTTCAGCTACCACAGAAAAGATGAACGGGCTACAATGCAACACATGCGCATAACAATGAGCCGGCGCAGTGCAACACTTGCACATACCGATGGGCCGGCACACAATGCCCGCAGACGACAAGTAGCAGCATACCCTCGCTCTTCTCTGTACTGAACCATATGCCTCTCTCCCAATTCTAAGACAGGAACAGTGCATACCCTACTTTGTGCGTGCGTGTGTGTGTGTGTGTGTGTGTGTGTGTGTGTGTGTGTGTGTGTGTGTGTGTGAACATCACATTTAGTGCGTAAAGGGAAGTTGAATTTCCTACTGTCAGGAAAACGTTAATTACAGCGATTTAAAATATTTCTTTCTTTCAGCTAGACATTATTTTTCCTTACGTTTATCATTCTTTTTTACTTACTGTGTTTGATACTTGCATGTTCCTTGACATCATGCTCATGAACAATATGAAGCAACATGTACAAGCATACACATTTAACATGTATATATTGTAACTTTAAATGAGTTAGTTTTTATAATTTTCTTGTCACACATACACACCCTGTACAACACCAAGAGATACACTCGAAATCACACACGTAATTTCTTGCATTTGTGGACTAAGCATGGAGTTTTGCTACGTTTCTTTTATCAGTTTACCTTGTTATGATCATGATTACTGATAGGCACCGATT
This sequence comes from Schistocerca piceifrons, assembly GCF_021461385.2. NCBI lineage: Eukaryota > Metazoa > Arthropoda > Insecta > Orthoptera > Acrididae > Schistocerca > Schistocerca piceifrons. The sequence goes on along the minus strand of NC_060149.1, from coordinate 414,187,495 downwards.
CATGCGTTAATGCGCTGGCAATGTTTTACATGCTCTAGTTTCATCTTTCGACGGACCCTAAGTTTCTCATGATTTGCTTCCTCTCATGAATGAAACGAAATTGAGAGTTGATTGTGCTCTGATATAGATGGCATATATGTCTGTGGACCTTACGTCAGTTTTGATTTGCTTTCGTGTAAACTAGTTTTTATGGGAGCCACCCATGAATTTCAGGAAGAACGGTCAGCTAACAGTTGTACATAACTGTGCACTCTTAAACAAGTTAAAGTAAGACTGTATCTTACGTTTGCGAAAGTGGACTGTTTTACGGTACTGTTCACTTTCACATTTTTGGAAACATATTCCGTTTAATTAAGGTCTCCGGACAGTAAATGCAACAGCAAGTTAGTTGCCTTTTGTAAAAGGGTCAGCTATAAGTATGAGGGGGGCGGTGGTTATCACAGGTATGAATGAGTTAGGATATATTTTGTTTTGTATTTTACACTCTGTAAGCTGGCAAGATGTACATTACCTTCCCATACCTATTTTCAGCTCACCTCAAGGAGAACGATTATGCAAACTGAGAGAACTATCAGCTAGGTAACAAATTCGTTTGTCGATGACACGCTAGGTTTTAAAAAAAAGTATATCGTCGAGGATATAAATTATTTGAAACACAAGTGGGAGGTGATGAAACGCATCAACGACTCGTGCTTCGTCTCTTTCCATTAAACGATACACCATTTTGCATATTAGCTACGTTTTCAATTTGAGAGTTAGAGACTGTTTGACATGGAAATGAATAACAACTTAATTAAATCGAATCAAAATTAAAGGACATAGCGTAAACACACAGTTATTTCTATTTGCTATATGAGGACAAAGATTCAATGGGTGATTTCATTCCTAATCTCCCTCCCCCTCTTTTCTCACTTGGTGGTAGACCTTACACGTGCACTAGGCTCGGCTTAAGACGAATTCAGCGAGCAGTGTCCACACCAGAGCAGACAGGAAATTCCAACGAGGGGACTGTCATAACTCGGCTGTGGGTAGGAGGTGGAGGAAACCACCAGCCCCCCTCCCCTTCACCACCCTGTCATAACTTCCCTCTGGGCTTATGTGATGGGGGAAAGCTCCGACCGCCGGTGCTGGAGCATGCCGTTGGGACCAGAGCTGCTGATTGCACCACTGTGCCACTTGCTTCCTGGAGAGAAGACGTAAGACGGGTGCCTCAACCATAAGTTTTTCTGTCCTGAACATTCGCAAAAAGTTTCTCTGGTGGCAAGAGGATCCTTAAACTTTTTTTTGTGTCATTCCTAATAGTAATTTTCTAGGGCACGAACATCCTAAAAGCCGCCTACAGTCTCTGGAAATAATGGTCACATGGTTCGGCTGCCAGTTCGGCGCCTAGCCCAGGATTTTTACTTCTTTAGGTGTCCCACGCTAGAAAACAGGTCACCAGGTGTTCTAAAAAATAAGACACAAGGATTGGCTGAAACACCATGGAGCAAAAGTTTTGGAGGCAGTTTATGATGGTAGGCCGTCACTACGATTGATTCGGATGACCGCACTTTCCTTACTTTGGTGGAAGTATACTGGCGTCAGCTCAATTTTTTTTATCGATGGGATGCTAAATGTAACTTTTCTGTTACCAGTTGCTACTAAAGGCGCGATAAACGTCGAAGAACAGACGCGCTCTGCGCGTTTTCGACTCCTCGGATTCTGCTCTCAATTGTGACACATTGGTCAGGGCGCATCAGGCAGAGACTTTACTCAGCAGACTTCTCCTTCAGACCTTGCCTGATGGCGATGCAGCTGCTATGTCCAAACAGACATAGTAGTTAGCGGGCCATCGAAAGCACCCGCAGACATCTCATACACATTTCAGTGATGGTAACACTGGAGCGCAGCGCCGACAGCATAGGTCACGATGGATTTAGTGTTATTCCGTAACATCACGGTAACGTTCGACTCACCCGCTGGGACAGGCACAGTTCCATAATAATTTCATTTCTGTTTCGGGCATGATAAGTAGTCGCTGTTGTCCATTCGCGGATATTGGTCAGTCAGTTTTAATTTATTAGGATGCTGAATTTATCATCACATACATCCCTATCCTAAATTTGTCAATAGCAGTTAATTTCAATTTTGTTTCTTCGTTTTATTGTTAATATTTGTCACATCAGGGGTAAAATTTTATTGAATCATAGGATACAGGTTCCACCTTTTTGCAGACACACTGCTTTTTCCTTTTACCCAAACATGTTTCAGCACATCTTGTAACACCATAGCTCTAATGCTCTACTCATCTACTTTGTTTTTTTTTCATTTAATGTTACATCGTTAAGAACCTGTAAATGTTTTTGATTGAATAGATAACACAAAATTGTATACTTTTTTCTTTGTTAAAACTTTGATGTCGTGTTTGTTTCAATGCAAAGTAGTGTATCTGTACTGTAAATGCTTTGTCCCATTTGGAGGGAACAAAACTTACTGTATATAATTGTAATTTTGTGTGAATAATTTTTTGTAGAAGTGTCAATATGTGAAAATGTTCTGTTTTATTTAATGTGTTTGTTTGCTGTTATGTAAACTGCTGACCTTCACTTAGGGCTCTTAGTTATTCTGTATGTAAAAGGTGTAGTGGTTCCCCTCGGGAACGGAACTGTGTAGCGCGCGCAAATTGTGGTTGGCCTAGGTGGAAAAGGTGGAACTGATAGTCAGTCGGGGACGAGCCACGAGTCGGGGACGAGCCAGCAGTCGGAGACGAGCTACGAGTCCGTGCTCTGCCATGTAAAAGATGCATATTGAGCGGGTTCCGAGAGAGGCTTTTCCTGCTTCTTTCTAAGGCCTCGGGTGGATGGATAAATAGCTGGAACTATTCAGGAATTTGTATCTGTCGGCGCCACCAAGAAACGACAGAGTCCAGCAATTCAGTCTGCGAATCCACCTACCAACATGCAGTTGCCACCACGTTGCGCAATCACTGTAACGTAATACTATAATGATGTACAGTGAAGGATCAGCTTAATGGAGATGTTATTGTGCTCAAATATAAGGTAATTTATATCTGAATTTATGTACCAACCTTGATTTTTCTCCTCATCATAACACCTCTCAGGTTCCTTTCCGTTTGAACTAAAGTAATCACCGAGTGTCCCTACTGAAAGAACTTTTATGACCAATGTTATGCTAATTAATGCCTCTTGAACTTAGTAAAAAGAAAGTTAAAGTTAATGTGGCAAGAGAGTGAGTTAAAGTAAATGTTGTTTGCTGAAAATAATTTTCCTATTAAAACTGCTTATTAAAGTGCTGTTGCCAACTGCAAAATTAAAAGTTCTTAAGACTGAGGCTTCTAAAGTTTTGCTTAGCTAATGATCACCTTGATATCTGTAGTAAATTCTAAAAGGTGACCCAGTTTCTTGCAATTTTGTTAGCATTGTGTTTCGATGTAGTAAAAGTGAGAACGCTGCAGTGGTGAAATGTTATACACTCTTGTTTGCTAAGTGTTTGTCTCTCTTGTGTATTAGAAGGGCATATTAATAGTAATGTTATAAAGACCATTCACTTTGTGTAAGCCCTGAAAGTAATAGTGTGTTTCGGTAGCTGTTATAATTTTGCAAACAGTTTGTGCTGCTCCAACTGTCAGTTTCAATCTTACCGTAATCATATGAGTGTGTCAGAGTTCATTGCACTCGCGTGTGGCCAAGTATAGGTTACGTTATCCGTTAAAATTACTAATAACTATTTTCTTGAACGAGAATGTTAATCATTCTCTTGCCTAGTTAGGCTGGCGACCGTTTTCTTTATCAATTAAACGGTGTAGATAGGCAATATTTCGTTTGTCACTGTTTAATTAGTTACGTAATTCTGACTTTCACTTCCGATAAGCCACCCCCATTAGGAATAACACGGTCAACACAACAAAATTCCTCTCAGAGGGTAACACTGCTCTGTTGCTTTATACCATAATTGCTATAACAAAATAATTCTGTTTTGCAAACTGACTCCTACTCTAAGGTTATGGTATAGCAGTAGCGGACAGGGAGTGTTATACGTGGCGACCGTGACAGGACGTTGTTCAATTTGCACCTACAAGCGGAAAAAAATTATAAGTAGTAAGCATTTTACAAACACAGAGTGAACATAGAACGTCCAGCGGCACGAACCTGTACATTAGTTAACAGAACGGATAGTGAAAGTTCAGCTTAAATTGAAAATTAAAGGTATCAGTACTTAGTAATAGCTAAAATGGACAGGGAACTAGAAATGAATCTAAATACGTGAGAGCAGAATGCAATCGAGAGTAGTTCAGGCAGCACACCAACAGATGGCATTACGCGCGAGTTAAATTACGTACGATACCATGCCGATGTCAATAAACAGATAGAAGCTATGAATGTCGCTCGTACTATGCAAGGCAATGTGAGCGATGTTGTGGAAGACAGTGGCTATGTTAATGAATCGCGGGATATGTTCGAATCACCAGAAACTGAGAGGGGTGTAGAATCTGAACACGAAAATGCAGTTGAAACCAAAAGTGAAAAGACACCAGATGAGACTGAATTGTTAAAAATGTTGTCTGCACAAATTGCAGCACTGGGGCAACAAAATGTAGAACAAAGACAGCTAATTGCAGCACAGGGACAACAAAATGCTGCGCAAAATGACAATATTAATGCACAAATCGCAGCAGTGGGGCAACAAAATGTAGAACAAAGACAGCTAATTGCAGCACAGGGGCACTTAATTACAACACAGGGTAGTGATATTAGTAAACAGATTGAGAAAGTTGATGTAAAAGTAGACATTGTGAGTAATGAAATTAAAAACCTCAAAAGCGAAATTACTGTCATCAATGGCAGTATTGCCAACATACAGGGACAAGTTGATGACATTAACGAAAGATTTGACACGGAAGTAATTAAAATTCAAGATCAAATAGAACCCTTAGTCTGTACTAAAGTGGAAGAAAAGGTATTCGGTATTAAATCCGAAATACAAATAGAATGTAATGTGGAATTTGCACAGATTAAACAATCTGTAATTGAAACAAGTAGAGAATTAACCAAACAGATTGTTACTTGCGAAAAGAAGTGTGAACATAACACTTCACAAATTCAAGGCAAAATGTATCACTTGGAAAGAAAAATACAAATCGGATCTACACATTTTACTGAAAGAATGCCTCTCAGTAAAATATTAGAGGGCGAAGAGAAACTCGACCCTGCAAAGAGGCATAACGGATGGCACCCCCTAGACTTTGTAAAGAATTGCGAAAGAAATATTCCTGAATATTTGTCTGACCAGGAAAAAATTAATGTTGTAATTAGTGCACTAACGGGAGAAGCAAAAAGATGGGGGTTGAATCTGGATAATAACCAGATGTCTTTTGAGACCTTTAAACAAAAATTTATTGACGAATACTGGTCAGAACAAAAACAAGACCAGTTGTGGCGTGAATTTCTAATGGCCAGGTTGTATGACATCAGAGGTAGGCAAACCATGAAAGAATTTTGCGAATCGTGGTACAGAAAACTGATACATTTGAAGGCTAGAAGGACTGAAGCTGAGATCGTTTGGGTTCTTTGGCAGAAGCTGCCTGAGGATTCTAAACGATATGTTGGGAGTACCCACAGAAGTTTTTCTGTGTTCTTGGAAAGGGTAGAGGATGAAGGTCACTGGCGAAGAAATCGCGAGTCCCGTCCCCATCATAACAACAATTATTCGCGCGAAAACAATGACCAAAACGAACGACCTGAAAACGAAAGATATCGTGTAAACGCGATTCAAAGAGGTTGTGCGAGAGGTAGAGGAAATTATACGACGCGCGGCAGAGGATACATGGCGCGAAATTTCCAAACTAGAGACGAAAGGGAAAACTGAAAACCGCGTGTGTTACGGGCCGGATTCACGCGGAATCTAGTTTTGGGCCCGAAGAAAAGATGTCAGATATTAGATTCGAGAAAGAAAGATGTAAACTATGGGGCAGGAAAGTTAAGGACGCGCCTATAGCAGACGGGCGCGGGCGGAGTGATACATAGTGGCGATCCCAGTGCGAAGTCACGTGAGCGTTCGTGCTCGGGCCAGCGGTTGCCGGAGCAGCGTACATTGCACTTGGCAGCAGACACAAATGGCAGACGTCAGAACAAGATGGCTGCCGTAGAGAGAAACAGAAGAGGCGGGATCGGACACTTCCGATGGCCGGTTTCAGTAGTAGATGAATGTAAAAATGGAAATAAAGTTAATATGTCATGTGATAAGGATAACTCAATGTCGAAATCGTGCGAAAAGACTTTAATAAAGAATGAAAGGGAAACAGAAAAGGGGAATGTTGGCACTGTTAATGATGTGTATGAGGTAAAAGACGTAGATGTGGGGGTGGTTATGATAAATAAAGAGGAAAGGGAGGTAGAATATGCCACGCAAAAGACGTGTGCAGAAGTAATAATAGGTAAAAATGATGTAGGGGAGGACGTTAGTAATCATGACATTATAAGCAGTGCAGATGAAATTGTTGTTGATGGAAAGGTGTTTTATGGTTCTGATGCAGAAGGGTCTAGTAAGAATTTCGCACGATTACCTGAAAATGACAACAAAGGGGAAAATGAAATGAAAGTTATCGAAGTATATGACGATTATACTAAGTATGAAGTTAAGGCTGAAATCGTTCAGAGTGATACAACAGAAGTGCCTGAGTCTCCAAACGATATGCATTGTGTAGAAAATGAATCGAAAAACGAAGTGGCTGAAACATCTAGTGATAATCTGCCTCACTGTTTAAAAGTTGCTTTCCTGCTCGAATCTGATGACGAAAATGAAATCAGTGATAGTTCAGATGATGAAGGGTATACGAATACAGATAAGAATGAATATACTAACTTCCTCTATTGTTCAAAAGTAGAGTACTTAAGTGAATCTGATGGTGAGGAAGGGCGTAGTGATGACTCCAGTGAAGATGAATTCTCAGGTGTAAACGAAAGTGAATATACTTTTACTGAAAGAAGGTATGAGAAAATTAGTAACATTTTACAAAAGCAAGATACAGAAAGTGAAACTGGGCCAAACCTTTGATGTCGTGATTTGATTCTATGCTGTGTAGCATATGTCTCGTTTAAATGCTTTGACCCATTTGGAGGGAACAAGACTTACTGTATATGATTGTAATTTTGTGTGAATAATTTTTGGTAGAAAGGTCAATATGTGAAAATGTTCTGTTTTATTTAATGTGTTTCGTTACTGTTATGTGAATTGCTGATCCTCACTTAGGAATCTTGGTAATTTTGTGTATAAGAGGCAATGTGGTTCCCCTCGGGAACGGAACTGTGTAGCGCGCGCAAATTGTGGTTGGCCTAGTTGGAAAAGGTGGAACTGATAGTCAGTCGGGGACGAGCCATGAGTCGGGGACGAGCCAGCAATCGGAGACGAGCTACGAGTCCGTGCTCTGCCATGTAAAAGATGCATATTGAGCGGGTTCCGAGAGAGGCTTTTCCTGCTTCTTTCTAAGGCCTCGGATGGATGGATAAATAGCTGGAACTATTCAGGAATTTGTATCTGTCGGCGCCACCAAGAAACGACAGAGTCCAGCATTTCAGTCTGCAAATCCACCTACCAACATGCAGTTGCCACCACGTTGCGCAATCACTGTAACGTAATACTATAATGATGTACAGTGAAGGATCAGCTTACTGGAGATGTTATTGTGCTCAAATATAAGGTAATTTATATCTGAATTTATGTACCAACCTTGATTTCTCTCCTCATCATAACACCTCTCAGGTTCCTTTCCGTTTGAACTAAAGTAATCACCGAGTGTCCCTACTGAAAGAACTTTTATGACCAATGTTATGCTAATTAATGCCTCTTGAACTTAGTAAAGTGAAAGTTAAAGTTAATGTGGCAAGAGAGTGAGTTAGAGTTAATGTTGCTTGCTGAAAATAATTTCCTTAGTAAAAATGCTTATTAATGTGTTGTTGCCAACTTCAAAGTAAAAGTTCTTAAGACCAAGACTTATAAAGTTTTGCTTAGTAAATGATCACATTACTACCTGTTGTTAATCCCAGAAAGTGACTTAGTATCTTACATAAATGTTAATTTTATGTCTCATGGTAGTAAAAGTGGAAAATTGCATAGTAGGAAATTATATGTTCATGATTACTAAGCGTTTGTCTCTCCTGTGTGCATATTAAGAGTATAAAGACCACTCACTTTGTGTAAGCCCTGAAAGTAATAGTGTGTTTCGGTAGCTGTTATAATTTGGAAAATTGTTTGTGCTGCTCTAACTGTTAGTTTCAACCTTACCGTAAACATATGTATGTGTCAGAGTTAATTGCACTCGCTTGTGGTCAAGTATAGGTTGTGTTTACCCATTAGAGTTACTAATAACTATTTTCTTGAATGAGAATGTTAATCATTCTCTTGCCTAGTTAGGCTGGCGACCGTTTTCTTTATCAATTAAACAGTGTAGATAGGCAATATTTCGTTTGTCACTGTTTAATTAGTTACGTAATTCTGACTTTCACTTCCGATAAGCCACCCCCATTAGGAATAACACGGTCAACACAACAAAATTCCTCTCAGAGGGTAACACTGCTCTGTTGCTTTATACCATAATTGCTATAACAAAATAATTCTGTTTTGCAAACTGACTCCTACTTTAAGGTTATGGTATAGCATCTTCATTGGAAGTTTTCAGTGTATGTGCGAAGTCCACGGTTATCACTGGATGTAATATAAATTAAAAAATCTAAAATCGGTTCCTTCAGTGGTAACTGCCATCCCTAAATAGCGCTTTCACCAATCCATACAGAGTTGGCTGAAGTGTAGGACAACGTCTCACCATCACATGACACAGTGGTTAGGTGGCGCAGTCGCTTTCAGCGTGGTCAAACTAGTCAATGTCAAAGAACCAAGACTCAAATCATCTTCCTACATAGAACCGAGAATCGCAGTAGAAGTGGAGGCCTTGGTGTTCGATGACTGACGTATCAAAAACGAGGCAACAGTGGTAAAAGTGAATATCAGTCATGGATTAGTTACAAACTTCTGGCACAACTTAATGAATGTGACAAATGTCGGAAACCGCTAGGTTCCGCGATGGCTTATTCCCATTCAAAACAGATGGAGTCAGCAGCGAAAATGTTGCCGGTGTATCAGGCCAACCCAGATGACTCGTTTAGCCGCCTACTCAAAATTGGCGAGTGCCGGACGTGTCACTATGACCCTGAGACAAAAAAGCAAAGGAACCTGTGGGAACACGTGCGTTCACCGCCGTCGAAAAATCCGAAGATTAATCATCATCGTGCATACTTTTGCTTAGCTTTTTTGGGGGGATGCCGTAGTATGGAGCTAAAACATCATGCTCTTTAGGGTATAGCAGTAGCGGACAGGGAGTGTTATAATCTGTGCCATCATCAGTGGGTTTTGTTTATTTAAAATCTGATTTTACATTATATGGCTTTTCAGGACCAGTTATATGGTCTCCTGCACTGAATGCTTGTCATGTTTCGGTGTGACTTATCCTTCTTCTTTTACGTTCAGAAGGAACTCTAGACACATATTAATGTGCAATTTAGTTTTTTATAAACACCTTTTTACTTCGCAAAACGTGATGAGCAGTATGTTTTTGTATTTCCTAACCCCGACGGGAAACACAACAACATAGTGCTCACCGCGATTTGAGAAGTAAAAAGCCGTTTATAATAAATGATATTACACAAAGCATCTTAATATGTGTGTGCAGTGCCCTCAGAACTCAAAAGAAGAAGCATCAGTCACGACAAAGCATGACATGCTATCAGTGCAGGGCACCATACAGTTTGTCCTGCAAAACCATATAATGTAAAATCAGGTTTTCAAAAAGCAAAACCAACTGATCGTGGCACAGAGGTACTGAAACATGTTGGGGTAAAAAAAAATTCAATATGGTGTTGGCCCACCCTTAGCCTTGATGACAGCTTCCACTCTCGCACGCATACGTTCATCAGGTGCTGGAAGGCTTCTTGGGGAATGGCAGCCCATTTTACATGGAGTGCTGCACTGAGAAGAGGAATCGATGTGGATCGGTGAGGCCTGGCGCGAAGTCGGCGTTCAAAAACATCAACAAGGTGTTCTATAGGATTCAGGTCAGGAATCTGCGCAGGTCAGTCCATTACAGGGATGTTATTCTCGTGTAACCACTCCGCCACAGGCCGTTCATTAAGAACAGGTGCTCAATCGTGTTGAAAGATCCAATCGCCATCCCCGAATTTCTCTTCAACTGTGGGAAGCAACAAGATGCTTAAAACATCAATGTAAGCCTGTGGTGTGATAATGCCACGCAAAACAGCAAGGGTGACGCCCCCTCCATGAATAACACGACCACACCATAACACTACCGCCACCGAATTTCACTGTTGGCACTACACACGGAGGCAGATAACGTTCACCGGGCATTCACCATACCCACACCCTGCCATCGGATCACTACATTGTATACCGTGATTTGTCACTCTACGCAACGTTTTTCCACAGTTCAGTCGTCCAATGTTTACGCTCCTTACACCAAGCGAGGCGTCGTTTGGCATTTACCGGCGTGATGTGTGGCTTATGAGCAGCATCTCGACCATGAAATCCAAGTTTTCTCACCTCTCACCTAACTGTCATAGTACTTACAGTGGATCCTGATGCAGTTTGGAATTCCTGTGTGATGGTCTGGATAGATGTCTGTCTATTACACATTACGACCTTCATTTACTGTCGGCGGTCTCTGTCAGTCAACAGACGAGGTTGGCCTGTACGGTTTTGTGCTGTACGTGTCCCTTCACGTTTCCACTTCACTATCACTTCGGAAACAGTGGATCTAAGGATGTTTAGGAGTGTGGAAATCTTGCGTGCAGACGTATGACACAAGTGCCACCCAATCACCTGACCACGTTCGAAGTCCCTGAGTTCCGCGGAGCTCCCGATTCTACTCTCTCACGTTGTCTAATGACTACTGAGGTCGCTGATGTGGAGTACCTGGCAGCAGGTGGCAGCACAATGCACCTAATATGAAAAACGTATGTTTTTGAGGTGACCAGATACTTTTGATCACATAGTGTATATCGTATAATTGAACTGCAAACTCGGGAAGAAAGACGAGAGCTGCAGATCCAAAAGATGAATATTTTACTGAATTATTTGATAATGTTTTTCGTTTTATTATTAATATTTGTCACACCAGAAGTAAGCTTTTACTGAATTATCTGACAATGGTAAAAATTGTTGTTAATAAACTCACGGGATTACTTTACATTTGAATTTCATCTCTTAATAAGTCATCCAGTTGCATAATTACTGCAAATTTTTGATTACGACCACACATTAAGCAATTGCTAGGCTGTAAATCAGCGTTTATAAATTCCGTTGTGCACAATTTAATTAGCAGTGTTCCGTTGGGCTGAGATCTAGGTTGGCCACTTGCTAGCATCATTAATCTTTCTTTAACAGAGCGGGAACTTCACCTTGTGTATGTAGAATAGTTCTGTTTGTTTCGTAGGATGAAAAATGCGATTCGGAGACACCATGTCTCGGTATCCACACCAGACCCAAGAGTAGTGGTAAGCAAAGATGCACATAGGCTTACGCACAGTTGTAAAGTGATAGGCATGTCAGTGTCAATTGACTGAAAACCTTATTATCGATAAAATAGTCTTAACTCTTGCCACCTCAGGCGATGCACACACTAGGAGCGATTTCTAAGGGTAAACGGTCATTCTTTGGGGATGTTAAACTGAATGTTTTGACGTCAGTATCTAACGGAATGCGAAGAATCGTTACTGAGTAGCTATTCATTCACCTCGAATAATTTTTGTTTGTTTTGGTGTAATTCATTAATTTCTACAACTTTCGTGTAATGCTGTTTGTATTTCCTAATGAAGGTAAATCAGAAACTTCAATCGTTGCTACAGTGTGCTAAAAATCACGTTTTTCGTTCATTTCCGTTAAGTGCTACTGCAATCCGCTTACATTACAGGAGTGAGACAGATATTGTCAAAGATATTGCGTAAGGTTTGTCATAGAGTGTCTTACACTGTTACAGCAGTCCGCACCATTTCACTGTCTCGAAGAAACTACATACTTCAAATTGTTAGTATCGTCCTAAGGATTTTTGTGGCAGGTGTATCTTTTATTTTATTTACTGGTTACACGTTCCTCTAAAACTTTTTTAAACTTTCAGGGTATGTTTATCAACATATGTTCCGACAAAATTGATCGAAACAGATTTATACGTATAAGAGATATAATGCATCTCCAAAACTTCCACATCGATCAACTTCATAATACAATAAGGAGAAACATGTGTTTTTAAAATAGAAAACCTCCATTAAAACAGCAGGTGAAGCAGAGAGAAGATCTTAGAAATGACAGTCTAGCAAAGAAATTATGACGTTCAGTTCAGTAGTAAGGAAATGAGACCACGGATCTAGAATCTGTCTCAGTCAATAGATAACGAATTCCTACAATATCTTGAAGTGAAAGGCGCTCAGCAACGATTGCAATGAATCATCAGCCGTGTCATTCAAGAAGAACTTGTTCAACATGAGAATTATGTTAAAATGTCTTAGTAATATGACCCATATCGCTTTAAGACAGTCTGAAGCTACTGTAAAATAACACCCAGATACTCCTCTTTCGTTTCGGTTTGCTGCGCAGCTGAGTGTTATGCACTCGCCAATCGTTCATCCATTCCCCATCCTCGACACACACATCCAGAATATGTAAATTGAGATGATTTGGTTGAATCGAGAAGATTTGGTTGAAATGAGAAGCTACGAGGGTAATCCCAAAAGTAAGGTCTCCTATTTTTTATAAGTACAGAACTCTGTTTGTGTTGCAGTTAGTCTCACTGTTATGAAGAGTGCTTCACGCGCTGTGTGTAAACATGCGCACGCCTCGCTGAGGCGCTCAGTCTTGGCTTAGCAGCCGTTGAGAATGGAGCTCCCGTTGGATGTTACCGCCAAGTACGAACTGCGCGCAGTTATTCGGTTTTTGAACGCAAAGGGTACTGCGCCAATTGAAAACCATCTCCAATTGACGGAAATGTATGGTGAGTCGGGCATGGATGTCAAAAATGTTGCCGGCCGGAGTGGCCGTGCGGTTCTAGGCGCTACAGTCTGGAGCCGAGCGACCGCTACGGTCGCAGGTTCGAATCCTACCTCGGGCATGGATGTGTGTGATGTCCTTAGGTTAGTTAGGGTTAATTAGTTCTAAGTTCTAGGCGACTGATGACCTCACAGGTTAAGTCGCATAGTGCTCAGAGCCATTTTTGAACCATTTCAAAAATGTTCGTTACGTGGTGTAGAGAGTTATCAGCTGCTCGGACCGAAATTCACGACGAACAAAGGAGCGGGAGACCGTCAGTTTCTGAGGACACAGTGTTGAGCAAAGCGTGCATTAAGATCGGCGGATCACCCTGGATGATTTCTGACAGATACTGTGAGACTCTGAAAAAACTCAAACGGGTAATTCAGAACCGGAGAAGAGGAATGTTGAGCAAGGGCGTACACATTCTCTACGACAACTCTCGCCCAAACATCGCTCGGCAAACCGTTGCTCTCCTGCAACAGTTTCAGTGGAACATAATCACCCACCTACACTATAGTCCTGATTTGGCGCCCAGTGACTATCACCTGTTCCTTAAGTCAAAAGAACATTTGGTCGGAACGACGAGGTGAAAGGAGAGCTTCATAACTTTTGGGATTGCCCTCGTATTACTATACCACACCACAAGAAAAACTTCCCATGTAATTGGACCAAATTATACCAACTGACTACTTGTTCTGAACTGTAGGTCCCCACCACGTCACAGTAGAGATGTACACTCCTGGAAATTGAAATAAGAACACCGTGAATTCATTGTCTCAGGAAGGGGAAACTTTATTGACACATTCCTGGGGTCAGATACATCACATGATCACACTGACAGAACCACAGGCACATAGACACAGGCAACAGAGCATGCACAATGTCGGCACTAGTACAGTGTATATCCACCTTTCGCAGCAATGCAGGCTGCTATTCTCCCATGGAGACGATCGTAGAGATGCTGGTTGTAGTCCTGTGGAACGGCTTGCCATGCCATTTCCACCTGGCGCCTCAGTTGGACCAGCGTTCGTGCTGGACGTGCAGACCGCGTGAGACGACGCTTCATCCAGTCCCAAACATGCTCAATGGGGGACAGATCCGGAGATCTTGCTGGCCAGGGTAGTTGACTTACACCTTCTAGAGCACGTTGGGTGGCACGGGATACATGCGGACGTGCATTGTCCTGTTGGAACAGCAAGTTCCCTTGCCGGTCTAGGAATGGTAGAACGATGGGTTCGATGACGGTTTGGATGTACCGTGCACTATTCAGTGTCCCCTCGACGATCATCAGTGGTGTACGGCCAGTGTAGGAGATCGCTCCCCATACCATGATGCCGGGTGTTGGCCCTGTGTGCCTCGGTCGTATGCAGTCCTGATTGTGGCGCTCACCTGCACGGCGCCAAACACGCATACGACCATCATTGGTACCAAGGCAGAAGCGACTCTCATCGCTGAAGACGACACGTCTCCATTCATCCCTCCATTCACGCCTGTCGCGACACCACTGGAGGCGGGCTGCACGATGTTGGGGCGTGAGCGGAAGACGGCCTAACGGTGTGCGGGACCGTAGCCCAGCTTCATGGAGACGGTTGCGAATGGTCCTCGCCGATACCCCAGGAGCAACAGTGTCCCTAATTTGCTGGGAAGTGGCGGTGCGGTCCCCTACGGCACTGCGTAGGATCCTACGGTCTTGGCGTGCATCCGTGCGTCGCTGCGGTCCGGTCCCAGGTCGACGGGCACGTGCACCTGCCGCCGACCACTGGCGACAACATCGATGTACTGTGGAGACCTCACGCCCCACGTGTTGAGCAATTCGGCGGTACGTCCACCCGGCCTCCCGCATGCCCACTATACGCCCTCACTCAAAGTCCGTCAACTGCACATACGGTTCACGTCCACGCTGTCGCGGCATGCTACCAGTGTTAAAGACTGCGATGGAGCTCCGTATGCCACGGCAAACTGGCTGACACTGACGGCGGCGGTGCACAAATGCTGCGCAGCTAGCGCCATTCGACGGCCAACACCGCGGTTCCTGGTGTGTCCGCTGTGCCGTGCGTGTGATCATTGCTTGTACAGCCCTCTCGCAGTGTCGGGAGCAAGTATGGTGGATCTGACACACCGGTGTCAATGTGTTCTTTTTTCCATTTCCAGGAGTGTAGATGTGGATGCAGCTGTAGGCGTAGACATAAGCACTCTCCTATGAGCATAAGAAAATGTTATCAAAATCTATCCTGTCGATCCATAATCATATTTTCTCTCATCAGTCTATTCGAATTAGACCCTCCGTTCTCAATCGTCTGGTTATACCTGAGAGGTTTTCTAATTGTATTTGTGCGTTGGAAGTACAATTAGAGGGAGAGAACAGGTTCCTATCAATTATCTCTGTCTATCTGCAAGGAAGACCGACTTGTATTATACTTTTAATTTTGTTATAAGTATTGAAGAACACTTAATAACGTACTGAATGGTTATGGAAAATGTGCATATTTCCTATTCGTTTGTGATAAAAGTGACTCAGACGTCGCCGTTGGGTTCTGAGCCAAAATGATCACCATAATACTTAAGTCTGTATCTCTGCAACTATATCTACATCTATACACCAGAGGAGTGTGCGGCAGAAGGTCATTGTGTAACTCTAATGTATTCTCATCCCCCTCCCCCCCCCCACACACTTACCCCCTCTAGTCTTCGTATGATATATATATTGCTGGACACTTCTTCCAACAGCTTCAAAATAGTTTCAGAGATAAACCTTTGCTCCACGCTCAGCACATTAAGCTTACAAAACGATCCAATAATCAAAAACGCAGCTCTTTTATGAATCTTCCCCTTATACTCTATTAATGGAATCTGTTAAAGAGCACAATTATAGAATCAAGTGTTTTGCAAATTACCTCTTTCGTAGCTGATTTACAAATTCTTAGAATAAATTTGATGAATAATTTAGACGCCACCCTCTTCCCTACAATAGTGTTGCGTGATCGCTCAGCCTGGAGTATATAGTCCACAACCACCTAACAAACTACGTAAGGAGTTCAGTAAATAAGGCAACAAATTTTTTCTTGGTCAATTTCGGTTGAAAAAATACGTTATTTGTCGTGGGACATCGCGGAATTTCCCGCTTCAACCCTTACAATTTCATGAAGTTTTGACAGATGCCGGAGCTATACATAACCTTCAAAATGGTGCTTGCAACAGCAGGTGCGTCCCAAGCAAAGAGCTATCATTGAGTTCCTTTTGGCGGAAAACCAGAGCATCATAGATATTCATAGGCTCTTGCAGAGTATGTAAGGAAACCTGGCAGTGAACAAAAGCACGCTGAGTCGTTGGGCGAGGTGTCTGTCATCATCAAAGCAAGGTAGCGCAAACCTGTCTGATCTCCCACGAGCTGGCCGGCCGCACACAGCTGTGACGCTTGCAGTGTTGGAACGCACGGACACTCTCATTCCATATGATCGATGGATCACAGTAAAAAACCTCGCTGCACATCTGGATGTCTCTGATAGTAAAGCTGACACACTCTTCCACCATTTGGGATACTCAAAGGGTTCTTCTCCACCTAACAGAACACCATAAAGAGCAACGAAGGACCAACTGTGCGGATTTGCTTGGGCGTTACGAGGCTGGTCGTGACAATTTTTTGTCGAACATCGTCGCAGGCGATGAAACATAGGTTCATCATTTTTAACCGGAAACAAAACAGCAATCCATGGAGTGGCGCCACACCACCTCTCCTCCGAAGAAAAAGTTCAAAGCTGCACCCTCAGCCGGTAAGTCATGGCGATGGTCTTCTGACATTCTGTAGGGGTTATTCTACTTGGTGTCTTCCATCGTGGTGCATCGATCAACTTTGAAGTGTACTGTGCTACCCTTAGGAGACTGAGAAACGACTTCAGCGTGTTGATCGCACAAAAATGCAAACGAACTTCTCCTTCTCCATAACGAGACAAGGCTTCACCCAAGACTGCGCACCCGTGAGGAACTCACGAAACTTCATTGGGCTGCACTTTCTCAGTCACCCTACAGCCAGCATCTCGCACCTTTCGACTTCCATCTGTTTGGCCCAATGAAGGATGCACTCCACGGGAACCAGTACGTGGATGATGGGGAGGTTATTGATGCAGCAAGACGTTGGCTCCGACGTCGACCAGTAGAACTGTACCATGCGGGCCTGCAGGTTCTCCGAATAAGGTGGCGTAGGGTCGTCGCAATGAACGGAGATTATGTTGAAAAATAGGTTTTGTATCCAAAAGAGTGGAGAATAACATGGTTTACTGGAATCCTGAATGAAACCAACTTACGTTCAGAAAAAAAGTGTTGCATTACTTATTGAACTATCCTCGTGCCTAACTAATAGCACCCTACTAGATGAATATCAGTCAGGTTTCAGTAAACATCACAGTGCAACATTCTGGCTTAATAAAGGTAAAGGAGACTTGAAGCTTTCCATGGATACACTAAAGGCGACTATCATGTTCCTTTTAGACTTCAGCAAAGTTGACATCTACATTTTACTACGCAAACTTAGTAGCATAAGTTTCTCGCCAAATACAGTGCAACGTTTTCGCTCATACTTGACTTCTTGTCATCAATGCGTCATGTCCGGACGATAATTCACAATGGAGGCAAGTAACATCATGGCCGGTATTAAGTCTTATACTCTTTTCACCGTATGTCAAAGCTGATTCGTCAGTCGTGACCTACCCTAAGTGCCACATGTATGCTGATGACCTCCAGTTGTATCTATGTGCAAACCAATAAACCCGAAGACAGCTATCTAAAATGTCAGTACTGACCTGTGTTCACTATCAAAATGGGTGCAGGATATAGGGTTAAAGCTCAGCCCATCCAAAACCCAAGTGGAAGTGGTTGGTCATTATAGGCTCATAAACCCGAAATATCGGGAATTCTGACCATCTTTAACCTTACATTGAACAAATATCAATTGCTCTCCTTCAGCAGAGTCTAGAGGCAATAATAGATGAAAATTTATATTGTACTCAGCACGTAACTGGATTGTGCAAGAAGGCATTATCATATCGCCAAGCCACAAAAAATATAAAAAATCTCATTCCTCTTGACTTGAAAAAGAAGCTTGTTCAGGTACTTGTTCTTATAATTATTTATTACAACGATGTTACCCTGAAAGGACTTTCTCAGGAAAGCTAACGGCGCCTGGAACTGGTCATGAATGGCTGTTTTCGTTACATCTGCGATTTTCGACTCTTTGATCATAGAACACAGCTCTCCTTGCTGAGTGCAGACAAGCGCAGACATTTTCATACCCTCTGTCTTCTCTACTGCCTTATCAAAGTACACTGTCCCTCATATTTCTCTTCGACCCAAAACACTTGTGTCTGAACAACATGGCAGCAACACTAGTTCCCATCAGCGAAAAATCCTGTCTGTCACATCCCGACGTTCAGCCACTACCTCAAGGGCCTTTCAGTAACAGGAACCCGACTCTGGTATAATCTCCCACATTATATTAGAGAACTGAATAACATCTTCTGCTCCAGAAAGCAACAGTAATGATTAACATTGTCCGTTTAAGCATTCCTTAAATTTGTACCTCCTTCTTTTCAGCCAGATCTTCTTCATATCCCACTATTCTGAGCTGATGCAGTCTTCTTAAATTTTTTCCCCAGAAATCACTGTACCAGAAAATATCTATCTTGTACACCTATGAATTCTTTTTATATCTGCGACTATCATTATTGTTATTATTATTATTCTTTCTTTCTTTTCTCAGACGTTATGTCTGGTCAAAAATGGAAAGTGACGCGGATCTTGATCAAGCGTGACTTCCTTTTAACTGTACGGTATATGTTACATTGCATTTAGGAACTTTCGGGTAATTGAACATGTATCAATATCAGTTATTATTATTATTATTACTATTATTACTATTAGTGGCAGCAGCAGCAGTAGTATAAGTGCCGCCAGTATTAACGTTATTAGTTCATAGTCAGTGTTATTTACTCACACTGTTGAGTCTCACATCATTTTAAAACTGTTTGTCACATTAAAACTGTTATCTCTCAGGTAACTACGATGTAAGAAAGTACTGTATATGTGTAACCCAGGTCCAATGTGAGAGATAGCCTTGTTGGCCCTAATCAGATCAGGTTAAATAAATAAAACAATATGTGGGTCTGTAACAAAAACACCACCCACAAGCCCTGCTGGCGCCATCGATACTGATCGTGTCATACTCTGCCAGTTGCGTCATTGGATGCGGTATATAGAATTTGCTGTTAGCATACCGCTCTTCCGGCAGTTGTCACTTACTCTGATCTGAAGCCGCTACTTCTCAGTCAACTGCCTCCTCAGATAGAATCAAATGTGCAAATATGTGTAAATTCCTAAGGGACCAAACTGCTGAGGTTATCGGTCTTATGCTAAGAATAACACACACACACACACACATGCCCGAGGGAGGACCCGAATATCCGGCGTAGGGGCCGTGCAGTCAGTGACATGGCGCCTCATACCACGCGGCCACTCTGCGCGGCATGGAATCACAAGTATGTGTGCACCCCATTCCAGTCCTTTCACCAAGGAAAAATCCCGGACAGTTGCGATAATAGAAACAGAGTCTTCCACATGACAGTCAAAGAGGCTGACCACTCTGCTACAGAGATGGACATATGGCCGTGTACTTTTAGAAATAGTTATCTTGTGTTTATATACACTCGTTCATCTTCAATGGAACAATCAATGAGGCAGCTATTCGCCTCATAAACGAACGCATTATCTCTGTTTGTGCTGAGGGTCGATGGGTATTCCCTGCACCAGTCGTCGAATTCTGAAAATTTTCCAGCATTTCTTTATCACTTTCCAGCACTGTCACTTCCGCAAACGCATCAGCATTGACAGTAAATGGCATTATGGAGTTGTAGACGTTATCCCCCGGGTCACTAATATACACCGTCTGATCAAAGGTATCTGTAGTTGTACCTGCTCATTTCCACTTAACAATAACTTCACCAAATCCGGCTTGGGGTTGAAATATCCGTGGTGAATTTGTTACCTGGGTAACATCCACTGACTAGTCCACGTCCGAACTCACTGAATTTTCTAACAGACACATTCTGCCGTGAGTGCTTCTCTACAACAACACAACACCTCCCGCCTACTTTTATACTATCGGGTCCGCATCTCGAGACATCTAGTGGTCAATGACACATTACAAAGACGTGCCCAGATATTTTTGATCAAATTCTGTATACTGACAACTGTGACTGTCTAAATATCACTCCCTTGAGCTATGCCTAAGTTACTTTCGCATCTGATGATTTGTTCTCGTTGAGAACGACGTAATGAGTTCACGTTCCTTGAAATTTCAGTGTCCCATATGTCGTTATTATGTTCACTAGGTAGGTAAGTGAACTGTATTGAATGACTTCTGGACGACAAGGAAACGACATAATACCAGACGCTGTTATATCTGCTTTCTGTACCTCATAGACAGATAAAGCAAGTTAATTTTCACATAATGCCTGTTTGTGGAATGAATTATGACTCAAACAGGAAAGATCTTTGACCTTTTAAGGTGCAATATTTGTGGTTTACTTATTCTCGGATTGAAGAAAACTGTGTAAGTTGAAATGACATGTTAAATGTCGCATTATTAGCACAAAAATACACGCTTTTACATAATTTTCAATGTGACAACAAAAAATAAATTGTCAGGCTAACGCATCTCGTCAACATCAAAAAGTGAAATAATCCTAAACACAACAATATTAAATATTAACTCTCAGAAGGTTAAATTTTCCTAAACACGACAATATTGAAGTTTAACTAGAAGTTTCTTTAGAAAATTGTTCCTACACTTACGTTACGATGTCGGTCAGTACAACGAAAATCGTCCGATTCCGATTCAAAGTTTGGTACTATTTTTAGGATGACAATCAAGTCAAAGGTGGATGGTTAGTTATGCGACAAAATTGAGCAAAAGGTTACCCAAGGTCGCTCGAGATTACAGTGTACTCAAGCTGGTGAACCAACAAGTTTACGCCTCTGCATGCGGTATTTACCTTAAGCCGTGTTGAGCTGTCGTCTGCTACGTCGCTCTCTTCCGCTGAAATTCCTATAAAACAAATTACACCTTTGCTGAATTTTCCAGCAGAAACTTTCCCTATGTTTCTCGTTATGTGAGAGTACATGTATTCATCCCTAGTCTTAGAATGTGGCGATATACTCTCGCATTGTTGGAGCAGCGTGCATTATAATGCCCTCTAGTTCTCGCAAGAACAATTAACTAATTAGCTGGTTCGTTTCCCCACAGTCAGAGATAAACGATGCTACAGCTAATTTCTAGCTGGATATCAGCCGCTCTGAACGCGGTGTTCACACAAATTACTCCTCTGCGTCGTACAGAGCGTTATGCGTTCCATTCTGCACTTGACGCCAGTTCACAGAAGAGTCCCCAAAAAAATCCGTCTTGTCTGACTCATAGCCGAACTGTCTCACCACTTGGGTTCTTTCGTCCTTCACGTCACGGTTTTTTTTCGACCAATAGGAGCGTTCCTCTTATTTTATGGAAACTCTCTCTACCAATCGCACAGCCCCTACCAATAACGTGCGTAGATACTTTGGCTCTTTTCTCCTTCTTAGCGTGTTTCCACCAATCGGATGTTTTGTGCCCGTTCCAGGCTCCTAAATGTGTACATTTACTCTCTCACGTGTGTACCACTCACTGGACATGTGATCGAAAATGCGTCACTGGTCTTGTTTCTTATCCACTTGGAATTCCGAAATGCAGTTTTCTAAAAGATTTCTTTCCTGTCCTCCCTCAGATGGGCCGTTATACTCGCTCTTCCCGCCTTAGTCACCTGGACGGTGGTTGACTTTCCGCCTGGGGCACCCCTTTAAGTGGTTTTCGTGGTACTCCCTGTAGCGAGGCCTTGCCTCTGCGTCGTCCCTCTGAATTCCAAACTAAAACGCCTCTCGCTGCTTGTTTCACATTCTCCTCAAACGTGCATTATAGGAACGGTGTGTTAATTACCATTAATTGAATGTCATCCCTTTTTGCATTACATACTGCTAAGCAAATTTGCTTATTACCGCCGAATTAAGTTAGGTGCCATATTCACCTTCCTGTTGCGATGTATAAAGCACTGACCTTCATTTATTCTGCCATCTTACAACCTTCAAAACACATAATATGAGCTAATAAAAAGTGCTCCATAATTATAAAGCAGGCTGGCACCACCAATATAACCACATAGGGACATACACCTCTCTGACAATCCTTCCCAGAAACGTGAATGAATAACGTCATTTTCCAATCGCTTCGAACGCTACATTGTTTCAATCGGTTATTAGAACCTTCTGCTACATTCGGAAAGAAGGAATAAGTTTTCCTGTCCAATGTATGTTGAACTGGTCATATATCCGATCAGAACAAGTGAACGCTTGCAGTTGAGTCAAATTCCGCGATCTCTTATTATTCTCTTCAGCGTTCACGCACTGGATCAAACGTAGTATGATGCTCATTAGTAGAGATGAGATCTTATGAAACTACGATTAAATAGTTTTGGTACAGTACGTAAATGACGTAATAAATGGTAGGATTTCCGGTAGTACTGGTAGCAATGATAGAGAAGGAAACATAAATGAATGTGTGTGAGAGAAAATGGGAGCCGACGACTTCTCTTTGTTTGTTTGACTGTTTTGCACATAACTGGTACCACTTACCGCTCAGTGTTGATTCACTGTGTATTTTATATCCTTACAAAATAGAAACAGAATTTAACAAGTAATAAAAATCAGTAGATCACGTAACTTCTGTGCTTTCATGTAAGCAAAGCAATTACTTTTGATTCAAGTACAGCCTACGTGCACAAACAAACAAGAAATAATCTAAATAATTATTGTGATTCTTGAGTTTCTCCCGGCGTATTTGATAATCAAAATATCCACGGGTGTACTGCAGGTCTACAGTGTCCAACGTGCACAATATTTCGGCGATCATACATGTCGCCATCATCAGGTGAACTGACGGACTGAGCTCCTGTGAACGTGCCGGCACGGAGATCCGTACGCTATGGCTGCTCAGAAGGAACTGGGTTCGGTCGCGGCGGCGGCCGATTTAAATACCCTCCGCCCGCGGCGCGCTCCCTCCGCTGTCCGCGCCCCGCGCCACGGTCGGGCGGTGGAACAGATTGCGACGGCGTCTGAGATAACGTCGGTGTGATGGCTCTGTCCGCCGTGGTCGTCACAATTATAGCCACAGTCACGGTTTATGAGGTCGTCATTGGTGCGAATTTCTATGGCCTCCCAGTATCTCGACGTCTGGTCCAGAATCCTCGTGGGTTCATACTCTATAGCGTGATTTTTCGACAAACAATGTTCAGCGACCGCCGACTTGCTCGGATACACCAATCGAGTGTGCCTCTGATGTTAACGGCATCGATCCTCGATGGTACGCATCGTCTGACCAATTTACGACTTGCCACATTGACACGGAATCTGGTACACGCCGGCCTTCCTCAAAGCGAGGTCATCGGTCATCTTTGGTGCTCCCCACCAGTGCACGAGTTTTATTCGGAGGACAAAGCACAGTTCCGACCCGGTGTTTCTTCAAAATGCGGGCGATTTTTCCAGAGAGTGCGCCTGTATATGGAATAAACGCAGTGCCTACCTCCTCCCTCGTGATTTCATCCTTCTCCACAGATTGTGCTATAGTGGTTGGGCGGAGAGCACGTTGAATCTGCCACTCTGAGTACCCATTTTTTTGAAATACAGTTCTCAGATGTTCCAATTCCTGGGGTAGACTCTCTGCGTAAGAGATAGTGCGCGTTTATTGAGGAAACTACGTTTTCTAGCGCTTTGTGATAAATATGTATATTTTTAAATTTTAACTGCACATCCCTCTGTTTCACGTTAGGAATTAACAATTTTCGAGTAAAACCGGAATTACGCCTTGAAAATTTAAATTTTGCTATAAATAATGGTTACTTTTAAGTAACAAACGGTAGTAAAAGTATGTAGAACAAAAATGTTCCATAGGTTTATAGAACCCTCACTCAATTTGTAGGCGGTTCGCTGATCCTCGTTTCTATTAGAATATAGTAAGATACTGGCTAAATACGCATACAAAGCGATAGAAATGAGGTACCTCCCGATAGGTATACAACACACCTAGCGTACTGCTAATGCGGCTACGATCTTAACTGAGCAAGGCTACTACGAACACTACCGTAGTCCACGTTTATTTATGATAGTCTACCATAGCCTACAGTAATTTTACAACTCTAGTCATTAGTGACACGTTTCATAAGATATAATAATAATAATAATAATAATAGTAACAGTAACAAAAACTGTAATAATAATAACAATGACATAATTGTTATATTCACTGTGGAGTACATGTACCGATGATTTGTTTATGACAAGTTAAAATTTTAATTCCTCGCAAATATTTGAGAGTGATGTTTGTAAATTGTAAACGTTAGTGCTTCCTAAATATCTTGCGCTTTTGTGTTCTTATTCTGTTTCTTAAATAAAACGTGATAAAACTTCGAAAACTGCTACAGTGTTTTCGCTCTCAGTCTATACATTTTACGTCAAAGGATAGAATAGCAGGAGCCACAATAACTCAATAAAGTCTGTCAAAGTTATGTTGCAGTGTTCATGTTAAGTAACGTGATAGACCAATTAAAACACCATTCTGGCGATTGGTAATCCAGACATAGGTGTTTGTGGCTTTCTAAATAGCCAGGGGCGAATCCATGGATAATTTTTTCAGATAGATTCTTTTCCCTGTTCTTCCCTAGTACTATTAAAGACTTAGTTGTCACTGGAAGAAGATATTCTACTTCCTTCATTTCTTTAAACGTTCATAAACCGTGTGTCGATGAAGATGTAAAAGCCAGCTGTCTTGTCTCATACATCAACGATCATCTTGTTCTTAGTAATATTGTTGCCTGCTACGTACTAAAGACATAACCCTATTGCAATGGTATTTGGTTCTGTGCAATAGTTCAATTCAGCACTACTATGGTAAAAAGATTATTTTGTGTTATTTATTTGTCGAGTTGTTATTGTTTTCATGAGATTCTAATAACAAATAATGTCATACCTATGTAAAAGGTGGTTATTTATTCTCACCCAAAACGGTATGTGATTCTGGGACCTTCATAAGAACTTCAGAATATTACTTTATAAACCATAAGGGAGGACACTGAAGTCTTATTGTACAGGACGGTAGACTGAAGACTCCGCTGATTGCAGGGATGAGAGACAGCAAGATAGTGTCATCATATGCACACACGGTGAGACTGAGTGGAAATGCAAGGACCTACAAGTCTCACGGCGTAGATAATGTGTATCGGTCGTAGGCAGCCAGTTCGACGTCTTCGCCATGCGGGCTTGCCTACCCGTCACACGCAGGCTATTCTGCTCTCGAGAATATTTACTAATTGAACACGGGCATCGCATGTTACGGACAGCCGTTGACACACTGTCTGTTACAGGTGCCACTAAAGGGTATATGCTTCCGAGTTTCTGAGCGGCTTGTGCATCAGGAAACAGGTGGTGCTGCTATCCAAGAAACAAGTACCGTCCGCACATCACGTGGTAGCTGTCGTATTGCTGTCTGCTGGATACTTAATGCTATGCGCAGCCACCTGCGGGCAGACAGTAAATAGCCCGTTGGTATGCTGTGACAACTTTAGCACTTGCTCGGATCATATGGTGTTGAGCGTGTCGGTGCAGTTTCCAGATTTCCTGCAAGTGACGCGGTGGAACTGTTAATGCATAGCCGGCCGGTGTGGCCGTGCGGTTCTAGGCGCTACAGTCTGGAACCGAGCGACCGCTGCGGTCGCAGGTTCGAATCCTGCCTCGGGCATGGATGTCTGTGATGTCCTTAGGTTAGTTAGGTTTAATTAGTTCTAAGTTCTAGGCGACTGATGACTTCAGAAGTTAAGTCGCATAGTGCTCAGAGCCATTTGAAACATTTCGTTAATGCATAGCGGACTGTGGTCAGTGTCAAAATCACATGTGCTTGTGCAGACTGTGAATAGTGAGTACGTAATATATCAATTGCTGGATCTGTTTTATTTGAAGATTATAATCTAAGTGCAGCCACTTTTGCACACGCTTAAACAAAATAGAAAGCACATAATGTTGAAAATATTGTTGTAGTACTTTCATCCGTACTAGAATTGTGTGTTGCTGAAAGTGTTAAATATTTGCCGTAAAGGTACTTCCTTCATACCACATTTCCACGGTATATAGGTGTAACGGATGTAAGTGCAGATTTCTGTTGGTGACAGAGGACGGTGTGCCGGGTGGAGTGGCCGAGCGGTTCTAGGCGCTACAGTCTGGAACCGCGTGACAGCTACGGTCGCAGGTTCGAATCCTGCCTCGGGCATGGATGTGTGTGATGTCCTTAGGTTAGTTAGGTTTAAGTAGTTCTAAGTTCTAGGGGACTGATGACCTCAGCAGTTAAGTCCCATAGCGCTTAGCGCCATTTGAACCATTTTTTGAGGACGGATCTGAACAACATTACGTCATTTGGAGACTAATGACTATACTCATTATAAATTGTATGTTTTTAGGTTGGTTAGTATCTCCAAGCACAGGTGGCAACATTAAGCCGGTAATGGCTACTCATCCCCTGTTACCACGTCAGGCCGTGCAATGTGGACGAGAAACGTTTAGTCTACACTGACAAGCATAGTCCATTTAGTGGTGCAGTATGACCGTGCAGAAAACATCAGGTTGTCAAGTTTTTGACGTGTTTGTGATAAGACTGTTCGACGTGGAGAAAAGCAAAGAAAATTTTGCATCACCACGGTTCCCACAACTCCTCAAGATAGACACTGACTGCGAATATTGTATCATAGACACAATCACATTGACTGTTCATAGATGTCACTAAATCCGCCCAGAGATATAAAAAACCATGCCTGAGCAGCGCCTATTAGACAGACGGGGTCCTACAGCCGATCAGTTCCAGTCACTCCACCAGGAAGGAGGTACACGGCTCGTGTTGTATGTAGTCCGTCCCAGGTAACTGAGTGGTCAGCGCGACAGATTGTCAATCCTACGGGCCCGGGTTCGATTCTCGGCTGGGTCGGAGATTTTCTCCGCTCAGGGACTGGGTGTTGTGTTGTACTAATCATCATCATTTCATCCCCATCAACGCGCAAGTTGCCAAAGTGGCGTCGAATCGAAGACATGCATCCGGCGAACGGCCTACCCGACGGGAGGCCTCTGTCACACGACACTTACAACCATGCCTAGAAGATCAATACCGCGCTTCGATCATGTCCTCATTGTTACTTTGTGCAAGGAAGGGCTCTCAATAATGGAAGTGTCCAGGCGTCTCGGAGTGAACCAAAGCGATGTTGCTCGAACATGGAGGAGATACAGAGAGACAGGAACTGTCGATGACATGCCTCGATCAGGCCTCCCAAGGGCTACTACTGCAGTGGATGATCGCACCGCTGCCTACGGATTACTGCTCGCCACCGTGTTGAATAATGCTTTCCCTGCAGCCACAGGACGTCGTGTTACGACTCAAACTGCGCGCATGATGCGCAACTTCACTTCCGACGTCCATGGCGAGGTCCATCTTTGCAACCACGATAGCATGCAGCGCCGTACAGATGGGCCCAACAACATGCCGAATGGACCACATAGGATTGGCAATACGTTCTCTTCACCGATGAGTGTCAATATGCCTTCAACCAGACAATCGTCGAAGACGTGTTCAGAGGCCATCTGGTCAGGCTGAATGCCTTAGACACATTGTCCAGCGAGTGCAGCAATGTGGAGGTTCCCTGTTGTTGTAGGGTGGCGTTATGTTTGGCCCACGCACGCCGCTGGTGGTCATGGAAGGCGCCAGGATGTTCTCCAGACATGAACCCTATCAAATATGCCTGGGATAGATTGAAAAGGGCTGTTTATGGACGACGTGATCCACCAACCATTCTGAAGGATCTACGCCGAAACGCCGTTGAGCAAAGGGTCAATCTGGACCAATAGTGCCTTGGTGAACTTGCGCATAGAATGCCACGACGAATACAGGCATGCATCAATGCAAGAGGACGTGCTACTGTGTATTAGAGGTACTGGTGTATACAGCAGTCTGAACCACCAGCTCTGAATGTCTCACTGTATGGTGGTACAACATGCAAGGCGTGGTTTTCATGAGCAATAAAAAGGGTCGAAGTGATGTTTATGTTGATCTCTTTTCCAATTTTCTGTACAGGTTCCGGATCTCTAAGAACCGAGGTGATGCAAAACTATTTTTGATGTGTGTATTATCCGTGCCAACGGCCTTGCTGCAGTGGTAACACCGGTTCCCCGTCAGATCACCTATGTTAAGCGCTTTCGGGCTGGGCTAGCACTTAGATGGGTGACCATCCGGTCTGCCGAGCGACGTTGGCAAGCGGGTGCACTCAGATCTTGTGAGACAAACTAAGGAGATACTAGATTAAGAAGTGGGGGCTCCGGTCTCGTAAACTGAGATACGGCCTGGAGAGCGGTGCGCTAACCACATTCTCCTAAATATCCGCATCCAGTGACGCCTGTGGTTTGGGGATAACACGGCGGCCGGTCGGTACAGTTGGGCCTTCATGGCCTGTTTAGGTGGAGTTAGAGTATTATCCGTAGCTTCAAATATCCACTTAGGCGATAACGAAACAGCAGTTATAATAACGAAAAATTCGCATAAAAATTCCTCACAGTGAAGGGAGAAACAATGAGAAAGTACAATAGTGTGTTCATATTGTCTATATACCGGCTACTACGCGCGAGGCACCACGTAAGTTTCTGTGTGGGTAATAGTTGCCTTATACCCCAACTAGTATTAAAATTATTTAATATTACCACCTCAGAAAAGAAAAACATAAATTTTCCCTTCATAAACAACTTTTTAATAATAATGATTAAAAACAATAAATTCTAAATTCGAAAATCTTAAACTAAATTTGATCATAAAGAGTTTTGTATTTTTTCAGATACACAGCTTAATACTGTTAAGCTTTCATTTTGGACCTATATTGGTATATATATGTCGTAATGAAACTAGTAAAGGAAATATATTGTTCAACCTGTAGACTTCTGCTTGTCTAGCTTTCAGGAGATGGTCGTTTGAAGTGCTTTTGCACATAGTGTCTAACTTTCCAGTCGATCCGTGTTCCAAACACGAGTTCTTGATAGTTCTATTTTCTGGTGGTCCATTCGTATGTCGTTGCAAAAGTATTTCTGTTCATTGATCCCGTTTATCTGCCGGCCGGTGTGGCCGTGCGGTTCTAAGCGCTTCAGTTTGGAACCGCGTGACCGCTACGGTCGCAGGTTCGAATCCTGCCTCGGGCATGCATGTGTGTGATGTCCTTAGGTTAGTTAGGTTTAAGTAGTTCTAAGTTCTAGAGGACTGATGACCACAGAAGTTAAGTCCCATAGGGCTCAGAGCCATTTTTTGAACCTGTTTATTTATCTTGTTTTCAGTGGTTATTTGAGGCCTCTTTTGCACTTCTGTGACAGTTCAAGTTACCGGACTGACAATGTATCTGCGCATATGGCTTGAGCGTCGTCTTACAATAAGTGTGTTCTATTGCTGGAGCTGTCGTTGACTCAATTTCTTCCGTTACTGGGTCATAATGAAGAAACCGCTGCAGCTCACTGAGGTTTTGAATGCGAAAGCCGCATCTCGGCAAACCACTTCCACATCTGCACCGAATTTTCCGCTGTTTGACGGCCAGAAAGAGGACTGGGACACATATCGTCAACAGTTAAAGGCGCATTTTCTCTCATACGGAAAACCAGGTACGAAGTGCAGTGCTCGCCTCGTTGCAAGTGCGGATGTAGAAAGGTTTCCCTTGTGTTGTCATCATTTCCAAGCCTCTCGTCCGCAGGACATAGTGCATGACTTATTCTTGGAACAGGTAGATGTGCACTTTTGTAGTGACAGTCGCCTCCAGCCAAGGCAACTGTTCGCGTCATTATGGGCTCCAGGCAGACCATCTCCGCCGCAGTGTATGAGTGCGCGTGTTCATGAAAAGTGTCCTGGCAGGGAGACCAGGAACGTTGTCTGAAGCAAGCCAGGCCACCTTTAGTCAGAATGTTTCCAGTGTTGTTGTACCATGCGGTCCTCTATTTTGTTGGCGACTGTTACGCCTCTTTCGGCCCAGTACTTGCCTGTGATGTCATCGGGCGCCGACCATCTCGTT
The DNA here is from genome assembly GCF_021461385.2 of Schistocerca piceifrons. Taxonomy (NCBI): domain Eukaryota; kingdom Metazoa; phylum Arthropoda; class Insecta; order Orthoptera; family Acrididae; genus Schistocerca; species Schistocerca piceifrons. The sequence continues at coordinate 414,157,214 of NC_060149.1, read as the reverse complement.
ATCGGCGTCACTCTTGCCGTTGCCAGTCCTTTTACAACCAGCTCTCCTGTCTCGGCCAAGTCACGCGGCAGGCATATCTACCCTATCGTCCGTCCGCACGTCGACAGCTGTGTCTCTGCTGGTCCTCAAGTTGTCATCAACCGTGTCCAAGACACAGCCAATCCTCCAGTCTCAGCCGGCACTCCTGTCATCGCTCAGTACGCCAGCGGCGACGTCATCAGTCCGCACACAGCCGGCCATGTTCCGGCCCGCCCTTCGGTCGTCGCCCAGGCTGTCTGCGATGATGTCGGTCGTTTCGTCGGTCTTCTGACCGCCGGCCCTGTTCCGGCCGGTCCTCCTGCCGACGCCAGCTCTGTCGGCGCCGACGCGAGCTGTGTTGTCAGTGCGTTCATCGCCGGCCCTGCCACGGGCAGTTCTCTCGTCACCGCCGCCATCGCCATTCCCGCGGCCGACCCTGTCGTCCCCACTGGCGTTGCCACGCCCGCTCAAGCGGCCACTTGGATAGTTGCTGCCCCAAAGTTGCCGACAGCGCTGACGATCCCGTCCTATCTTCTTCCGAGCCTTTGGTTGCGCCTTCTTCAGAAGTTCGAAGCAAGCCCCCGACGCTCGACCGTCCCCGTCGTCGTGTGGGGAGGCAACTTGCCATTCCCTTACGAGAACAAGGCATGCGTGTTCCAAATGGTTCAAATGGCTCTGAGCACTATGGGACTTTACTTCTAAGGTCATCAGTCCCCTAGAACTTAGAACTACTTAAACCTAACTAACCTAAGGACATCGCACACAGCCATGCCCGAGGCAGGATTCGAACCTGCAACCGTAGCGGCCGCGCGGTTCCAGACTGTAGCGCCTTTAACCGCTTGGCCACCACGGCCGGCCATGCGTGTTCCGTTGGGATCATTTTCTTGTGTTAATTAATGGCTTAGTTCAATATATTCTTGTGCCTTTCGCTGAGCTTTTGGAAGTTACCATGTTTGTCAGTTTCTTCTCTTCATCCGTATCAAACATCATGTGTTCTAAACCCAATGCTCAACAGTCTTGTTCATTGTATTTTGCGTTCTTATTCAGAGATGTGTCAGTTCAGGGACTTTCGTTACGTATGTTGTTTTGATTCTGTTCCAAGCTTGTGGACTTGCATACCAGTTGTTTGTTTCCTGATTCCGTAGAGTTTCTGGAGGTCACTCACGGTGGCGAAAGAATCTCAAGAGAGATGTCCACGTCTGTGGTAAAATAATGTCAAGAAAGACGGTTCGTCACTCATGGTTAGTGTCGCTTGTCTATATGTCTGGGCTCGTCCAGTGCCTCCTCATCAGTCTCCAGCATCTCGTGCTCTGGCTCCAGTGTCTTTGATGGCTTTGCGCCATCTCCTGCCATGAAACTTCCTGACGGGTTAAAACTGTGTGCCGGACCGAGACTCTATCTCGGGACCTTTGCCTTTAGCCGGCAAGTGACGAGTCTCTGTCCGGCACACAGTTTTAATGTCAGGAAGTTTCATATCAGCGCACACTCGGCTGGAGAGTGAAAATCTCATTCTGGACACATCCCCCCAGCTGTGGCTAAGCCATGTCTCCGCAATATCCTTTCTTCCAGGAGTGCTAGTTTTGCAAGATTCGCAGAAGAGCTTCTGTAAAGTTTGGAAGGTAGGAGACGAGGCACTGGCAGAATTGAAGCTGTGAGGACGGATCGTGAGTCGTGCTTGGGTAGCTCGGTTGGCAGATCACTTGCCCGCCAAAGGCGAAGGTCCCGAGTTCGAGTCTCGGTCCGGTACACAGTTTTATTCTGTCAGGAAGTTTCATATCAGCACACACTCCGCTGCAGAGCGAAAATCTCAATCTCCTGCCATAGTCCACACGATTCAGCTCCAGGGGTCATCACCCGTGTCGTCCTGCCCAGCAGCCATGCCCGCCTACAATCACAGCGCCCAACGCTGCTTCCGTCCTTCTGCACCTATGTCACGCGGCTGCAACCATGGCCGCTCCCTGGAGATGGGTTTGTCATCTCCGTAAGAGAAAGGGATGTACACTCCTGGAAATGGAAAAAAGAACACATTGACACCGGTGTGTCAGACCCACCATACTTGCTCCGGACACTGCGAGAGGGCTGTACAAGCAATGATCACACGCACGGCTCAGCGGACACACCAGGAACCGCGGTGTTGGCCGTCGAATGGCGCTAGCTGCGCAGCATTTGTGCACCGCCGCCGTCAGTGTCAGCCAGTTTGCCGTGGCATACGGAGCTCCATCGCAGTCTTTAACACTGGTAGCATGCCGCAACAGCGTAGACGTGAACCGTATGTGCAGTTGACGGACTTTGAGCGAGGGCGTATAGTGGGCATGCGGGAGGCCGGGTGGACGAACCGCCGAATTGCTCAACACGTGGGGCGTGAGGTGTCCACAGTACATCGATGTTGTCGTCAGTGGTCGGCGGAAGGTGCACGTGCCCGTCGACCTGGGACCGGACCGCAGCAACGCACGGATGCACACCAAGACCGTAGGATCCTACGCAGTGCCGTAGGGGACCGCACCGCCATTTCCCAGCAAATTAGGGACACTGTTGCTCCTGGGGTATCGGCGAGGACCATTCGCAACCGTCTCCATGAAGCTGGGCTACGGTCCCGTACTCCGTTAGGCCGTCTTCCGCTCACGCCCCAGCATCGTGCAGCCCGCCTCCAGTGGTGTCGCGACAGGCGTGAATGGAGGGACGAATGGAGACGTGTCGTCTTCAGCGATGAGAGTCGCTTCTGCCTTGGTGCCAATGATGGTCGTATGCGTGTTTGGCGCCGTGCAAGTGAGCGCCACAATCAGGACTGCATACGACCTAGGCACACAGGGCCAACACCTGGCATCATGGTGTGGGGAGCGATCTCCTACACTGGCCGTACACCACTGGTGATCGTCGAGGGGACACTGAATAGTGCACGGTACATCCAAACCGTCATCGAACCCATCGTTCTACCATTCCTAGACCGGCAAGGGAACTTGCTGTTCCAACAGGACAATGCACGTCTGCATGTATCCCGTGCCACCCAACGTGCTCTAGAAGGTGTAAGTCAACTACCCTGGCCAGCAAGATCTCCGGATCTGTCCCCCATTGAGCATGTTTGGGACTGGATGAAGCGTCGTCTCACGTGGTCTGCACGTCCAGCACGAACGCTGGTCCAACTGAGGCGCCAGGTGGAAATGGCATGGCAAGCCGTTCCACAGGACTACATCCAGCATCTCTACGATCGTCTCCATGGGAGAATAGCAGCCTGCATTGCTGCGAAAGGTGGATATACACTGTACTAGTGCCGACATTGTGCATGCTCTGTTGCCTGTGTCTATGTGCCTGTGGTTCTGTCAGTGTGATCATGTGATGTATCTGACCCCAGGAATGTGTCAATAAAGTTTCCCCTTCCTGGGACAATGAATTCACGGTGTTCTTATTTCAATTTCCAGGAGTGTATATCGTCCGTAGGTTAACTACGTACGCTGCCAGTCCGACGTCTGCGCTCTGCGGGTCTGCCTACCCGACACGCGCAGGCGTCGGCACACCGGAGAATATTTTCCAATACGACACGGTCATCAGACGTTCCATGGACACATTTCTGTATGTGAGCAGTCGTTCATACACTGTCTTTTACAGGTGCCACTAGAGGGAACCATCCGCGCTTCCGAGCAGAGCGCGTATCAGAAACGCAGTGGCGCTGCTGTCGGGGAAACAAGTACCTTCCACATCACGTGGTTGCGGATTTACAGGGCGAGTACAAATGATTGAAACGATTTCACAGCTCTACAATAACTTTATTATTTGAGATATTTTCACAATGCTTTGTACACACATACAAAAACTCAAAAAGATTTTTTAGGCATTCACAAATGTTCGATATGTGCCCCTTTAGTGATTCGGCAGACATCAAGCCGATAATCATGTCCCCATCAATGAGTTCGAAAGCATCGTTGATGCGAGCTCGCAGTTCTGGCACGTTTCTTGGTAGAGGAGGTTTAAACACAGAATCTTTCACATAACTCCACAGAAAGAAATCGCATGGGGTTAAGTCGGGAGAGCGTGGAGGCCATGACATGAATTGTTGATCATGATCTCCACCACGACCGATCCATCGGTTTTCCAATCTCCTGTTTAAGAAATGCTTCTGCTTTAGCCTTTTCCGTAAGATTTTCCAAACCGTCGGCTGTGGTACGTTTAGCTCCCTGCTTGCTTTATTCGTCGACTTCCGCGGCTACGCGTGAAACTTGCCCGCACGCGTTCAACCGTTTCTTCGCTCACTGCAGGCCGACCCGTAGATTTCCCCTTACAGAGGCATCCAGAAGCTTTAAACTGCGCATACCATCGCCGAATGGAGTTAGCAGTTGGTTGATCTTTGTTGAACTTCGTCCTGAAGTGTCGTTGCACTGTTATGACTGACTGATGTGAGTGCATTTCAAGCACGACATACGCTTTCTCGGCTCTTGTCGCCGTTTTGTCTCACTGCGCTCTCGAGCACTCTGGCGGCAGAAACGTGAAGTGCAGCTTCAGCCGAACAAAACTTTATGAGTTTTTCTACGTATCTGTAGTGTGTCGTGACCATATGTCAATGAATGGAGCTACAGTGAATTTATGAAATCGCTTCAATCATTTGTAATAGCCCTGTACTTCAGTCTGCTGGGTACTTCAGACCAAGCACAGCGTGCAGAAGGCAGTAGTGACATTGAGGAATTGGTTTCTAACTAGAGGATTCATTGTAATGCTGCTAAGAGCCAGGCACTACTAGTTACGAGACAACAACATATGGCAGTGGACAATATCACGTAACGCGACACCCCATTCCTTGGGCACAGAAAGCCAGATACCTGGGAGTCACCACTGACCAGCAGTTGGCCTGGAAGCTTCATGTTGACGGAAACTGGAAGAATGCGTCATCTCTGCTAGGAGCTCTTTATTCCTGTTGAATGAACGGTCCACGTTGTGGTTGCAGTGTGGCCTTCGACTATACAGATCCTCAATCCGTACTAACACAGACTATGACCGCGCAGTGAGAATGGGAAGGGGGTGGAGGTGGGTGTGGACTGCCGCCAACACACATATAGTGAAATTGCAGCGCTTCCAGAATAAAGCAAAAAATGGTTCAAATGGCTCTGAGCACTATGCGACTTAAATTCTGAGCTCATCAGTCGCCTAGAACTTAGAACTAATTAAACCTAACTAACCTAAGGACATCACACACATCCATGACCGAGGCAGGATTCGAACCTGCGACCGTAGCGGTCACGCGGTTCCAGACTGAAGCGCCTTTAACCGCACGGCAACACCGGCCGGTAGAATAAAGCACTTCGGAATATTTTCCACCTACCACTTTAATTTCCCAGCCTATAACCTTCACGAGGCAGCGAAGGAACGAATTGTGCTCCCGTGATTTCAGGAATACGCAGCAAAGCTGTATCAGAAGACAGTCATTACCAAGTGCCCTAATAACAATATTAGAACGTAATGAAGCAAATGACCGCTTTAAGTGCCCCGCGGCTCTACGCCGAAGTCATGCCAATTCGTGATGGTCCCATGGACATTACAAAAGGCGAGACTTGGTTGTTAATGGAGTATGTGATCACCACTGACAGAAATGTATGTCCCGTAAAGTGCTCCTATATGGTCATAACTCTTGTACAGATTACTCGTAGTGTGACGTTGCATTCGTTCACCAGCGCCGTTGACAGATGCTGGATGCTCGTTGCTACATGTAGACGTGCTGCAGTACCTGTCCCCAACGGATCCCACACGTGCTCGGTGGAATTTAAGTCGTCTAAACGGACTGGCCTGTTCATTCGCGGTCTTCTCGTTCAAAAACTCCTCCATCTGGACAACAAAAATAACTATGTTCGACCCTGTTGGACGTATCCTCATATGGTGAATCGTTTGGTGGTCGAGGTGTGATGATGTGGGCAGGCATAATGCTGCATTGGCGTAACAATCACCAATCTTCTAACACAACACACTTAACAGTAAACGTTATTATGACACTGTACACCTTCCCTATGTGCGTCTTTTTAGGCGCGCATTCGGTCCCGGCTTCGTTATTATGGATAACGATGAGCGACGCCATCGAATAGCGCAGATGGAGAAGCTCTTGGAGCGAGTGAGTATTGGGTAAATGGAATGGCCGATCTATTCCTCTGACTTAAATTCCGTCGAGCACGTGTGGGATACGTTGGGGAGACGTCCACATGCACCGACGACCATCCAGCAGTTGTCAACTGTACTGGTGGCGTGATGGGACATCCTACCTCAAGAAATCCTTACCAGCCTTGTGGTCAGCATGGCAGCACTTCGCAGAACATGCATTGCCGCCCGTAGTGATCACACATCCTATTAAGAACCACGTCCGACCGTTTTTAATCTGCAGGTTACCATCATGGATCCCGTTGACCTCAGTGTCATTATTGTATTCAACCAATAGTGTCGTTTCTGTCGTGTCATTGTGAATCTCTTTCAGTTATTTTCTGTAGTGTGCTGTCCTGTGCTGTGCAGTACTGTACTGTACTGTACTGTACTGTACTGTCGTGTACTATACTGTAGCACTCCTTTCTACTTTTATGTGTATAAAATCCACTTTCCTTGTTGGCCGCCATAGTGGCCAATGTTGTTAATCCACAGACAGAATTCGATCCGGGCCCAGCACGCCTTCCCCAAATCGCAGAAGCGGCGCTGTAACGCGTGTGGCTATCCACACGAGACCCTCCTATGTAAGTGGTTGATATTTCAAATGCAGAGTGCCAATATCCTTCTCAGATGTTTTATCCTTTTCCTCGTTTCTTTTAACATTTTTCGTCGACAGTAAAACTTCCTGTGAAATGTTTGTTGTATGTGCACAATTTTTCTAATTTATTCTCAGTCCCCACTCTTTTAAGCATGTGTCGTGAACTTTAGCTGAGAATCAAGAGCTTAGAGTAATGCGTAGGAAGTATACTGATAAAAGAGTGTTCGTCAATTTTAGTCGCTAATGGGGTGTTTTTGTCGTATCTGATTTACACTTGATTGGTACCACACTTGCTTTTGTATATTTGGTGAGAACCTTGGACCGTACACCTTACAAAGACATATTTATTTGCCACATTTGAAAGATTTTGGAGCTAGGTCACTTGTACCGTTTGATATATTAAAATACCTGGATGGAAAAACTTTGCCGGCGGGAGTGGCCGAGCGGTTCTACGCGCTACAGTCTGGAACCGCGCGATCGCTACGGTCGCATGTTCGAATCCTGCCTCGGGCATGGATGTGTGTGATGTCCTTACGTTAGGTAGGTTTAAGTAGTTCTAAGTTCTAGGGGACTGATGACCTCAGAAGTTAAGTCCCATAGAGCTCAGAGCCATTTGAACCATTTGGAAAAACTTAAAAGTCAGACAGTACAGACATGCTACAATTTTGTGCACGCTTCCTTCATTCGCGCCTCGATTGTGGCTGTATCGTAAATGGATCTGCTCGATGTTCATATCTGAACATGTTACATACAATCTTTTAAGAGAGTATAAGTGTGGCTACTGAGATGTAAAGAACTATCCACATTCCCCGTACCTGCTCTGAGGCAACGAGCCACCATTATGGATCCCAAGACTGCTTCTCATCATACGTCATGGCTCCAGATGTAATTCCATCGACCAATTTCTACGCATCTGTCAGTTCCCGTCAACTTATAGAACATTTACTTACATGGCACAAAAACGCTGTGAGGGCATTTCCGACTCAAGCGAAGCATCTGCTGGCCATGCTACTATAACAGGGATGACTTCTAGTTGCCAGCTATAGAACAGGGGGTCATGTGATCAAAAATAGTGCCAGAGGCAGAGATCCGTGTGACATTATTTTGAATGTCTTGTCCGAAAATTACTTCGAGCAGATATTGGAGAACCAGCTCGTGAAGATAACGTCTTAGACCTCCTTGCACCACACAGACCTAAATTTCTCCAATAAGTTAACTTCCAGGAGGTTATCAGTGATCATAAGGCTGTGATAGCGTCTACGACTATGGGTATTACAAGGACTATTAAGAACGTCTGGAAGATATTTTTGCTTCGCAAGACTGACACGATACAAGTTGCTGAGTAACTGATTAGTAAACATCAAATATTCACTGATGAAAATGAAAATGAGGAGCACAAATGGGAAGAAATTCAGAAACATCGTTCAGTATGTCTTAGATAACGATGATCTGAGCATGGTCTTAAGGGATGGAAGATAGTTGTGTCAGGAAACTGCTTCATCACAGATTCAAAAGAAATCAAGTCGTAGCGACCAAACAGAAGCTGAACGAAGCAAAAATAAGCACAAGGAGAGCAGTGACACATGTGTTACATGGCTTTGAAAGTAAAATTTTGCCAACCGGTCTGACTGAAAGCCCCAAGAGGTATTGATGTTACGTAAGATCAGCAAGCATATCTAAATCATCTAACCATTCACTCAGTGACCGTAGTGTTACAGAAATGGAAAGTGACAGAGAGAAGGACGAAATATGGAATTCCGGTTTTCCAAAGTGTTTCACTGCAGGATTCCCTACATTCAGTTATCGTACGAATGCCGAAATGGCAGGGAATTTGGACGAGTGATCGTGAAATAGAAAGAGAACTTCAGTCGCTTAGTAGTGGAAAGACATCAGCACCAAATGGGATACCTACAGGGTTCTACAGAGATTGTGCGAAAAGACCTGCTGTCGTTCTGCTAGCTGTTTAAAGTAAGTCAATGGAGCAACGAAGGGTACCTAGCGACTGGAAAAAGCGCAGGCCACTCCTGTTTCCAAGAAGTGGTGTAGGACAAATGCACATAATTAAAGATCTACATGGGTGACGTTAATCGGTTGTAGAATTATGGAACCTACTTTACGCTCAAGTGCGTTTCGGGAGAAAGAAAATCTTCTCTATAAAAATTAACGTTGATTCCTCAAACACAGATCTTGCGAAACTCAGCACGATTTGTTCCTCCATGAGATTCATAGTGCTGTAGACACCATCACAAACTAATTTCAAAAGTAACCCAAGGAAGTGTATAGGACAGTTACGGGATGGTTTAGTCGGCGCGACAGCGATACAGAGATACTCAACAGACTTCATTGTCAGGCGCTACAAGTGAGGCGTTGTGCATCACGTAGAGGTCTGCTATTCAAATTTCGAAATATTAATTTCCGGGAAGAGTCGGACAACATACTCCCAGATATCTCTCGCGTAGTTACAACGACGAGAAAATTCGAGAAATTACAGTGAAGACAGAGGCTTACCGACAATCTTTTTTCCCACAAACCATTCTCGAATGGAACAGGGAATGGGGGACTTACTTAGTGGTAACAGAAGTACCCTCCACCACACACCGTCAATTGGCTTGACAGGTATCGGCGTGAATGTAGATATAGACGCAGATTACTGTTTACAATTTATAAAAGTGATCTAGTAGAATGTGTTGGAAACTCCTTAAGGCTGTTCACAAATGATGCTTTGTTCTATAATAGGGTAACAACGCCAGAAGACTATAGCGATTTGAAAGAGGATGTCCAGAGAATAGATGAATAATGCAACGATTAGCATTGACCCTGACGTCAGTAAAAGTAACATATTGCGCATACGGAGTAGACGAAATCCGCTACTATACAACTACACAATAGATGAGAAATTTCTGGAAAGAGTACCTACTGTAAAATATCTACGAGTAACAACACGGAGCTACCTTAAGTGGAATGACCACACAAAACATATCGTAGAAAAAAGCAGATGCCAGACTGAGATTCCTATGACGAATCTTAAGGAAATATAACTCATTGACGAAAGAAATGGTATACAAAAGCCTTGTTCGAATGGCTCTTGAATATTTTTTTATCGTTTTGGGGCCATTAGAAGGTAGGAGTAATACGAGAGACAAGGAAGATCCAACAAAGAGCTGCGTGTTTCGTCAGAGGATCGTTTAGTCGCTGAGAGAGCGTTACAGAGACCCTCAAAGAAGTCGCTACAAGAGAGGCGCTGTGCATCATGTAGAAGTTTATTATTGTAAGTCCAAGAGTGTACGTCTCGGGGAGAGTCAGATAACATATTACTTCCTCCTACATACGCTTCGCCATAACGAGAAAATTCGAGCAATTAGAGCTAATACAGAGGTGAACCGACAATCAATCTTACCACGCGCCATTCGCGAACGTAACAGGGATGATAGCTTCACTTAGTGGGACCAGAAGCACATACCGTCAGGTGCCTTAGGGTGTATTGATGTAGATGTAGGCAAATTGCTTTATCTCAGGCCTTCAGTATGTTTCCTCCCTCGTTATTTGAATGATACAGGATTTTTTTTAATTATTTAATGGCGAACTAGGTCCAGTTCACACTTCAGTTCAACGTAAAGAAATGAGTCTTAGCAAGGGGATGTTCTAGACAGTGTAGTCGTTTTTTCTGACCATGATTTCAGAATTCGTGTCGGAAATGAATACGCTATCTTTGAAGCTGATCGTCATGCTAACTTGGAGACATTACCACGGGCTTCTTTCATCCAGGAGAAGAGATAAATTTTTGTTAAGTGGCTTGCGTATTGGTCTTTAACACTTACCTACCTGCTCCAGTACGAAGATACAGCTATTTGTATGGCTTGTAAAGAACAGATGACAGTGAAAAATATTTCAGCTGGTTGCATTTTATACGTTGACTGTAGGATGATCTTTGGTTTAAATGAGAACTTGCCTTCTGTCTTAAATATTAACAGTATTTTTAGTCTTTTGTGAATTGTTAGAACTCCTCCCTAAAATATTAGGACAGTGTTTTCAATGTGTTCCAGGATGGCTTGTTTATGTTATATGTTGCGTCATTAAGCAACCATATACATCTGCAATTCTGTAAATGAAATTATCTGTATTTTAGAATGCTGCGTGCGTGTATGTGTGTGTGTGTGTGTGTGTGTGTGTGTGTGTGTGTGTGTGTGTGTGAGAGAGAGAGAGAGAGAGAGAGAGAGTGTGTTAGTGTTATCACACACACATCCAAAAGATTTAATGCATTCTAGAGGTTGGGTCCTTCGAAATTTCTGTGTTTATGGACAGTCAGTCACACAGACCTGGGAGAGAGTTTCAGATACTTTGATATTTTATTGGGTCATGGTTAAAAGTACATTATCTAATGACTTTTACTGCCATTTTGACATACTGACTCAATGATTGTACAAGTTGTTAACTTACTCAACAAAAAAGAATTTTATGTGACCACAGACAACCTAGACTTTGCATATTCCTAACCTAAACAACGTCAACTGCCTACTTGTCTGTTGTGTGATGTGAGAGATGAAAATAATTGTCTCTGCGTTCTTCTAGGACGCTCCGTGTAGTTCATCTCCAAGGGACAATGAGAGACGTGTCAGCAGCCGCTTCTCACTGTATGAAAAATTTTGTAGACGCGAATATCGTTTCTAGCCTAAAGTGTAAACTGATCACTAGAAGAACTGATAACTTTATGTTTTTCGTGAAACATCGGACTATACCTGTATCTATCACGCCTTATTAGTGCAAATGGCGGTCTCTCATGTTACATGTGTCCAGTGGTAATGTTTCGGATTCCACAACAGTGTAAATGCCTTCTCCCTGCGTTTCTCAGTGCAAGTGGTCATGAAAGACAGTGGCAAAGCTGGAATACGTGTAACACTGCAATCCGAACGCTATTCATTAGGACCATTGGTCCTGGTGGTGATGGATTTAACTGAATGGAAATGTTTATGGTAGACATGTAACCCAGCGCCCCGTTAAAATCCTAGCGAGTAAAGAAGAGATTGACAGTAATAATCAGACCACCATTAGGGACATTGAAATTTCCTATTTTGCCCATCTTCTGTCACTCACGAAGATAGAGCAATTTCTGATGACATTCTGGACAAGTACACCCTGAAACACTGTATACACTAAGATGCGGGAGTGTTGTTTCTCCAACATGGCAGCTTACCTTGGTTCAGATATTCACCAGTTCACACTGCAAACTGCACTAGTTCATAGACCACCTAAATGCATTTCAGCCAATGATAGTGTCCGCCCCCGGTAGCTGAGTGATCAGCGCGACAGAATGTCACTTCTAAGGGCCCGGGCTTGATTCCCGATTAGGTCGGAGATTTTCTTGGGTGTTGTGTTGTCCTAATCATCATCATTTCATCCCTATCGACGCGCAAGTCGCCGAAGTGGTGTCAAATCGAAAAACTTGCACCCGGCGAACAGTCTACCCGACAGGAGGACCTAGTCACACTACTTTTACATTTTACCAATCATAGTCACTACAGCTGATTGCATTTGCTATAGTGTGCGGTCTTTTGTTTCCAAGTTCTCATATGTATATTTTTATATACAGCCGCCACCACTTCCACAGGTCATAGAAGTATAACGACTTTGCCACTTAGCAACGTTATTTTTAATCCTGCTTCCTACTCCCGTTCATGAGACAAAATGCTTTTTGCCTGCTCCTTTGATGCCTTTCCTGCGCATTACCGACATTGTTAAGCAGTTGTTCAGTAATGCTCAACGGTGCACTTACACACAAGGCCTCATGCGCAGCAACACTGTAGAAGTGACTTGCGATTAGCTCGCAGCGGCAAGTGTGTCAGCAACTATATCTCAGATTGTTTCGAAACTGACAGAAGATTATTTTGTGTTATTCATTACCACAGAAGACCTGGAGAAACCTTTTGCACGTGTACATAACATAATAACGGTAAGCATGAAACACATATAGTCCGCCATAAACAGTGCGCATTGCTTATTTAGAAGAAAAGAGGCTGCCATGGGGAGAAGGGTGTGTGCCAATAGTATCATGTTGAAATTCGCTGACCAATTTCACTTTTTTCCATGACCTTTATTGAAATCTAAACATTCTTCCAGGAATAGATGAATGAAAAGGCGGTTGGCAAAGAAACGGAAAGTTACAGGACGACTTTCACCCATGTTAACAAATACAGTTCCTGAATTCTGTCTTTTATTGAAAATTTTAGTGGAATATTCATAATAGCACGTGCAGAGATATCAAGTTTCTCATGTGTGAGAAAGAGCTGTGGCAAATAAAGATTTTGTTTCTAAACCTTCTTATTTCTCTCTGTGTCGATGAATGAGGTTATTGACGGTTACGTAATGTTTTCCTGTGGATTAACTCCAGCATGCTCTTCTTTCCGTGTTATACTGTATGGTGTTCAGACACATTTGAAAACTATTTCCATGCCCAATTTTGTGCCTTTTATGGCAAGCCATCCTAGGCTTACATTACAGCAACGTAATGACCGCCCGCACACGGCTAGAGCTTCTATTCCTTGTATTTGTGATTGAAAATCACTACATTGGCCAGCAAGGTCGTCGGCTCTCTCCCAGATGACAACTTTGGGTGCACTATGGGCAATGCCCTCCAACCATCTTCAGATTTTGTCGATCTAATGCTCCAATTGGACAGACTTTTGCACGGTACCCCTCAAGTGGACATCCAACAACTCTGTTAATCAATGCTAGCGGTGGACGAACTCGTTACTGACTTGCTCAGTTCGTGAAGCTTTTTCTCTTGAATAAGTAATCCATTTCTTCTGAAACTATAATTATTTGCTTGCCTGTACACGTAAATCACATCTAGTGATTTCTGTCCCATTTAGGTAGTTGCTTCGTGGTGCGTCGAATTTCTTGGCAGGAAAGAATTTGGCAAGCAATCATTGAAACAGTTGCAGATTTAACAGAACGAAAAATACAGGCGTAAGACGCGACTAAGTGCCATAAAACCGCACTATCTGAACCCATAACTGTTCTCGATATTTACGTTGGGACACACTTGGTTTCCATGATCCAGAAAATTTTATTTGTAACCTCTGTTACAATCATTCGTTTTGTGTTGTTCAAACTGCCTACAAGCTTAGCATTTCAATGATTTTGGCTTCAGCCATGGACATTTTCTGAACAGAAATTTTTTACTAGCTAGTCTCGTCGTCCTACACGCCGCACCAACACACTGTGGGTAGGGGTTCTACTAACTTGACGCCACCTGCAGCAAATATATTGTTTCTCTCTCACCCAATGATACATCCTTTTTACCATCTTACAATTTCCTGCAAGAGTCCAGAACTTCAGTGATGACTGATGACACATGAGGATAATACTGAGTGAATACATGAAGGAAGCAGAGCTAGCGCATTTGCTAAAAATTTAGATTCTTTATTCATAAGACTTAAATGTCACAATGAACAAAACTGACAATTATATGTAATTTAAATATTGTGGAAAATGTTTTGTATTATTTATTCTCATTTATAACATCCCTTTCAAATCTTAAATGTCCTTATTTAATCGTTACTAAGAATTCTGAATATTCGTGTTACACATAATGTGAAATTTACAACAGACATCATCTTGCAAACACTTTTAAACACACTGGAGGAAAACTGGAATTAATGTTGTTCCCAATTCTGTTTATAATTAGAAATATAAATGAGTTCAGAATAATTTTAGCATATTACACGATTTATTTTCAAAAAAAATATATTTTATATGTTGGTTTTATTTTAAATTAAATCTAAATTGATATTTCTCCATGCACCCAAGTACCTTCGAAGTAGAATCCTGCTAACAGCATTTCCATTCATAAACGCCATATGTGAATGATACGAAAACGTCACTGAGATGTGTTTGGTATGTGCTGGGAAGGGGAAGACAGAGTAAGGAGCTAGAAAATTAATTAGTGCCTTGTTGTTCATCAATAAAATTCTAAATCAGAAGAGGGATAGTACACAGATTACGCAATGTACTAGATGTTGGATTGTGTCAGGTCGTTATCTAGATTTGAATTAAAAACTTCAAAAATATACATACGTAAAATCATGTTCATTCCATCTTCTGATTAATTAAAACAGTGCTTCTGACATATTTACTTCTGCCAGTCTTGATTCAATCCTGAAAGGAAGTTATTTCCTTACGGTGATGATTTATGGATTCAACACAGCACAAGCAGGCTAGTTAATAAATAGATTATCTTTTAAAGAATGATACACACATTTCCTACGAAAGTTTCAGTTAAGGTTCGTTTGAAATATAGTCATTAGTCATGTTATAATTAGAATACATTTATCTACATACATTGGCTTATAATTGTTAGTGCCAGTACACTCAATAAATTACAAGTGGAAAAGAAATAACATCGAAGAACAAGCACACATATATACAGTCACTTTATAATTAATTGGAGATACAGTACAGTTTATCGTAAGAGTGACCTTCAAATACCAAACCAAAATAACATTATTATAAGTATCTGGCTACTGCCAGTTGAGGTTAGTAGTAAGCAGCTCTCCTTTGGTTATACATTTCATAAAGGACATACGCTGGGTATGGATCAAGTTTGGTTATCCAAAAGACTGGAAACTGTCTTTCTTTCCCTGAAGGTAAAATGGGTCGCATATTCACTCAAATCTTTCACTCATGTGGGAGATCAAGGCTGGTTAACTATGTAGTTAACAGCACACAGGATCAATGGATAACAGCTAATGCTAGAAGATATCTTGGATTAGCTCCTAATGCGATTTGAATGTTATTACGAACATGAGTCAATACAGTTTCTGTTAATAGAGGTAATGTGCGGAATTGTATCATAGTGGTTAAATTTCAGATTTTCACAATTAATCATGTAACATGTAACGTAAATCGCCGAGTTTTCATTAAAATTATTAGACACAGTGTAGAGCTGATGAAGCAAAGAAAATGTGAGGTGTCTAGTTTCTACGTTACATCTACTGCTTTAAACTTTCTGTGTTGCGGAACTACAGCAAAGTAAAAAATAAAGACTGTGATACATTCACTTTTCAGTTTGAAATATCATATCAAATTCCCAGTTTTTTCTGACAGAACACGTATTGTCCTTACAGAAAAATTCTTAAAATCAAAAGATTTGATGAACATGACATTCCTAAACAAAAGTAACTCTACACGAATTTACAGTTAAGATACATGCTCTACATGGTTAGCAGTCAATGTTCCTCTCTTATGTTTTGAGAATATTCTCCAAATTGTACATAACGTAAAATATGCTACTTTATGGTAGCGATTTCAGTTCTTCCTGTTCTACAAATCACAGCCAGAACACAATAAAATGAACATGCTTGTTTCACGTTCAAGCTTTGTCATTCTACGCAAAGGGAACATTACCATGGCTAGAGATATTACTCTAGAGAGAAACATTCCAGTGATCTATTTCATGTGTCTTTACTCACACAGAAGGATTCATGTACGTTTGTACTACACATCCTTTACAGTTATGTTCAAATGACATGAAGAATTAAGGCTATAACTGTACAGTTAGAAGGTACCACATGCATGCACTTAATACATATTTCTGATACGATAAGCGTGACATCTAGATACACATTAGTTACTAAGAACGACTACACACATAATGGCCACAGCAAAGATATTCATTATAATTGTGAACTTGAGTAGACTTCCAGACAATGGATGATTAGGATGATACATTATATTGATAGACGTTACTAGACGATAAGTTATTTTGAATAGATCTTCATGGAGACAAGGAAACTAAGACATTTCCATTATGCCATATTTACAAAGCGTGACAACTTTGGCAGAGGTCACTCCTTAAGTGTATCAAATCATTAGGACACCCTTTTCCAGTGTAGAAGAAAACGACTGATACAATATAAGAGAAATATCATTGACAATCTTAGTAATACGCACCAGAGAGGAAATCAGTTACGTGACCTGTCAGTAGAGTATCTCAGTGCAGAAGGACCACGCAGTTATATAATTTTAGATGTGGTGTTCAGCATGTTAATCACATTACTCATTCCTACGTGTATAAAACTACAACAAATAGAATATGTAGTGCTGGCTGGTGGATGTTTTCCAAAATCATCACCGAACTATGGTAACATTTACAATACAAAGAGGTAAAAGCAATTTATCCTGTTCTGGCGATACTTTCATATGGTATGGATGTGTTTATCTGTGTGAAACAAACATCTCATGACGGAATGTGTTTCTGACATGGATTTTTTATTGTTCACCTTCTTGACCTCTATGACGTACTATTTCTGGTTACATTGGGTAATCGAAATGCATTATTGCAGTAATGTGTGCAACATGGTGCGTACTTCAAATTCTGGCATAAAACACCACGTCAGTGTTTCTCAACCCGAGATACAATAGGGACATTTTCACAATAAAATTGCAATGTAGAAATATATTCTAAGACTGGACCGCATACACCTTTATTATAAAGTAAATAACAAGGTGAAATGACCTTAGTCCCACACAGTTTTGTTTTCCACTACATGTTACATTAATTATGAAAAGGTAAAAGCATAGAAACTGTTATAATCATGCATGGTGATTTATTACGACCTCTATTTGTAAAATAATTTTCAACGACTTTTATAACTCTATGTATTACACATTGTAACAATTTTCTGAAGAGGAGAATATTAGACAACTAATTTAAAGATATGTTTCATGAGTTACAGCAGGCTATTAATACGTGAAGCATAGGAGTCTAAGTATGTTTCGAAACAGTATATAGAGGAAAATTTAGCTTGTGGTGAGGTTGAGAAACGCCAAACACTGGTGGGGAGCCACTGTTGTGACACGGTAGGTCACTTCAGTCCAAGAATCCGGTATTGACGAGCTTTTCCAGGAAGAATTTTACGTCGCCCAGCTCTGAGTCCTTTATTCCAAGACTCTTGAGCATTCCCAGATCGCCGTTCTCCACAGCCATGAAGACTGAGCGCAGGTGTTCCAAGTCCGATCTCATCAGATGTAGCGCCGCCCCGAAGTCCTCGATGGTCTGTGATTCTGAAATTACAAAAATACTTTTCTAACATTTGTTGTTCTCGACAGCAACAAGCGCGAAAAATATTTCTTGTTGATTGCAAATGAACAGAAAAATATAAGCGCTTAGTACTTAATATGATAAATTCATTTTATCTACTTTATCATATACTTCGAAAAGTCCATATACCAACATGTGACTTTTTGAATTTCCTAATTAATTAATTTACACCAGAGTGAGAAATTCTAGCAAATGTTTCATAGCTTTATGCTGTACACAACACCAAAAACAGTTGCATGGTGTTTATATCAATGAAAAATCAATCACTTTTCTAAAAGACTGAAGTAATATTAGGGTTCAGGTTTACGTCACCAACAAGATCATCACAAACGGAGTTCAAGGGGATTTTGTACACAGATAGGGCAGCAAATAGGCCTTGAAATTTTCACAGGAACCTTCGGTCATTTGCCTTAAGCAATTTAGGGAAACCGTGGCATATTTAAATCTTGTTTGTGGGGATGAGGGGACCAGGATTCGGATATACTCGACACGAATATAGTTACTTAACGCTAGCGCCACTTTGGACAAACTCTCACATTATGAAAATTGAGTGCTACAGGCAGCATACAGATCACCGCTTTGTGTCAGAAGGCCCACATTAAATTAGTTTTGCATCACAGCTGTCATGGTTTGTAGATTCCGTTTTGCGTCCACGACGAGCTACATCATGAGAGATATTGACCTGAGGGATATATAGTATAGATAATGCAAAACACCTGAGCAAATGCCATTTGAGCTGAGGTAGTCTACAGTTGCCCTGCTATTTATTTCATTTGTGGACCATCAAGTAAACACTCCCTAAAAATAAAAACGAAAGGTAATTACAATTTTTACATTCGTAGCGGATGTGAAAGTGAACACTACATTAAAATAAACAGACAGTCTAATTTTTAAACCACTCTTTCATGTTTTTGACATGACTTGATATAGAGTTTACAGAACCTAATATCTAAATAGCAACACTCGGTTTTACAGAATATGGGGAGAACGGAAACGTACTGAACACCTGTCTTGTTATTTGAAGGAACGAACTGAAGATGCGAACGTTTCTTGGTGTTCAGTTAAAAGCATGAAACAGATCTATCACGTGTTTTAACGTGTTTCGGAATTTCCAATCACATTTAAGAAATTAAAATAGCTTTCAATTTTATCTCTTTAGAAAGTACTATAAATCAAACTTTATGACGTTTATGTTGGTTTGCGAGTGTTTTCGACTATGATTTTACACTACTGCGATTTTTTTTCCGACGGAAGTATCCGCACAAGCTATAAGACCAGACTGTTATTTTAAAACTGCCGCTCACTCTGTCCTAGACTCTACTAGTTCAACGCTTGCTGTGTTACGGCAGGACAGTTTGCATTTTATAAATGTGTGGCGATACTACAGACAGAAGGATGAAGTAGTGGATTTTTGTAGAAAACTCGCGTGGGACGGCGAACGGTTGTTTATGATTGTTAAGTGTGGAGCTAATGTATCAGCATACACTGAAAGGAACCTAATTGGTATACAGTCTGGACCAGAAGACTTTCTTTTATTAAGTGATTTAAGTTGCTTCACTACTCCGGGGATATTTACTTCTACGCTACTCACGTTGGTAGCTGTTCTCGATTCGAATTCTGGAATATTTACTTCGTCATCTTTTGTGAAGGCTTTTCAGAAGGCTGCGTTTAGTAACTCTGCTTTGGCAGCACTGTCTTCGATAGTATCTCCATTGCTATCGCGCAGAGAAGGTTCTGATTGTTTCTTTCCGCTAACATACTTCACATACGACCAGAATCTATTTGGATTTTCTGGCAGGTTTTGAGACAAAATTTAGTTGTGGAAAGTGTTACAAACATCTCGCATTGAAGTCCGCGCTAAATTTCCAGCTTCTGTAAAAGATCGCCAATCCTGGGGATTTTGCGTCTGCTTACAGTTGGCACTTTTGTTTCGTTGTTTCTGCAGCAGTGTTCTGACCCGTTTTGTGTACCAAGGAGGATCAGCTCAGTAGTTTGTTAATTTGTTTGGTATAAGTCTCTCAATTGCTGTCAATACTATTTCTCTGAATTCAAGTCACATCTGGTCTACACTTATATTATTAATTTGGAAGGAGTGGAGATTGTCTCTCAGGAAGGCGTCAAGTGAATTTTTATCTAGTTTTTTTGAATAGGTATATTTTTCGTTTTTTTTTTTTTTTTTGGAGGATTTGGGGATTACAGTATTTAATCTCGCTACGACAACCCTGTGCTCACTAATCCCTGTATCCGTTTTGATGTTCGTTACTAACTCAGGATTATTTGTTGCTAAAAGGTCAAGTGTGTTTTCACAACTGTTTACTATTTTCGCGGGCTCATGAACTAGCTGCTCGAATTAATTTTCAGAGAATGCGTTTAGCACAATTTCGCATGATGTTTTGAGTGTACCTCCGGAATTAAACACGTATTTTCACCAATATATCGAGGGTAAGTTAAAGTCACCACCAACTAGAATCGTAATAGTCGGGTACGTGTTTGAAATCAGACTCAAGTTTTCTTTGAACCTTTCAGCAACAGTATCATGTGAATTGGCAGATCGGTAAAAGGATCCAATTATTATTTTAATACTTTTGCCAACAATGACCTCTGCCCATACCAACTCACAGGAACTATCTACTACAATCTCGCGACAAGATAAACTACTTCTAACAGCAACAAACACGCCACCACCAACCGTATTTAGCCTATCCTTTCGGAACACCCTTAGGTTCTTCGCAAAAATTTCGGCTAAGCTTATCTCTGGCTTTAGCAAGCTTTCAGTGCCTAAGACGATTTGAGCATTAGTGCTTTCTATTAGCGCTCGGAGCTCTGGTACTATCCCAACACAGCTACGACGGCCGCGCGGGATTAGCCGAGCGGTCTGAGGCGCTACAGTCATGCACTGTGCGGATGTATGTGTTTGTCCTTAGGATAATTTAGGTTAAGTAGTGTGTAAGCTTAAGGACTGATGACCTTAGCAGTTAAGTCCCATAAGATTTCACACACACACACACACACACACACACACACACACACACACACACACTCACACACAGTTACGACAATTTACAACTGTTATACCTATGGTTTCTGTACCTTCGTTCTTCCTGTGTTCGGCCTGCACCCTTTGTGACTGAAGCCCTTCTTGTGTTTCCCCAGGACACTCTAACCTAAAAAACCGCCCAGTTCTCTCCACACAGCACCTGATATCCGTGTAGCCGCCTCCTGCATATAGTGGACACCTGACCTATTCAGCGTAACACGAAACCCAACCAGCCTTTGGCGCAAGTCGAGGAATCTGCAGCCTACACGTTCGCAGAACCGTCTGAGCATCTGATTCAGAGCTTCAACTCGGCTCTGTACCAAAGGTCTGCAGTCGGTCCTGTTGACTATGCTGCAGATTGTCAGTTCTACTTCTATCTTGCAAGCAAGACTGGCAGCCTTTACCACTTCTGTTAGCCCTCGAAACCAGAGAGAATCTCTTCTGATACAAAGCAAGACACATCATTGGTACCGACGTGAGCAACCATTTGCGGTTGGCTGCAGCCTGTGCTCTTCATAGCATCTTGGAGGATCCATTCCACATCTGAAATGTCCCACCTGGTATGCAGACGGAGTTCACATTGGTTTTCTTTCCCTTCTTGGCAGCGATTTCCCTAAGGGACAGCATAACGCGCCTAACGATGGAGCTCCCAACTATCAATAATCCCACCCTTTGTGATTGTCCGGATCTTGCACTCTGAGAGGTTTCCTCTGTAACAGGACAGGCGATAGGCTCTGGCTCAGTGACAATGTCAGCCACAGACAGCACCTGGAACCTGTTTGTCAGACAAAGCGGGGAGGCCTTACGTGCGGCCGCTTAGGAAGCCTTTCGCCGCCTGCTACGCCCCAGGGCCCATTCGACCACAGGTGAGGGGCCAGACTCAGTGCGTGCAGTAACTGTGCTGGCTACCGGTGAGGACCGATCGTAGGACTCTGACGTGCTGGACGTCCGTTGGATCCCCACGGCCGGCCTACAACAGTGGTGCCCATCCACTGCGGCTTCGGGCTGTGTAACCGAAACCATCACAGCCTGAAGCTGAGAGTAAAGTGTCACCAACTCTGCTTGCGTCTGCACACAACAATCGCAGACCCTGTTCAAACTAAAGACTCTGGAAAAATAAACTTTGCAGATAAACGGACTATCAGCAAGTGCTGCGCGACTCTACTGTAGACCCTGACGAAAACGCGCAAACTGTGTCTAATAAATTAGATTAATACGCAGAGATTCAAAAACCTAACTACCGAAGCAGTCAGGTGAAACTAAATAATTCGCCCCTGATTAGGAATTTGTAATATGTCACAAAATAGGTTTACTTTCCGACGCAAACGAAAACGAGAGACCTATGGCTATTAGATATTAAATAAACATGCAGAAACTCAAGAAACTTAATTATTAAAGCACACAGATGGTATTATCAAATTCGCTTATGATTAGGAACTCGTAAAAGTCACAAAATCGGTTACTTCCCTGCTGCTGCTTGTGTCTCGGCCGGCTACTGCTGCCTGACTGTTGTTTAGTTGTTTAGTTAGTTTGATGTTCCATGGATCATTTTGCACAATGTATCGTAATGATGTGGAGCGGGTCATTTTACATTCACACTCCAAAATAATTTATAAATAGGGCTACATACTAAAATTTTGTAAAATTTTTCATTCATAACATACATATGAGAGTTAGTAACTCCTACACCCCACGTTTTTACACATTACAATAACAGAAATTCTTCTACGGAACAGAAGCAGTTATCAAGGAGAAACATTATCAATTTTTTTCAAATTTTATTTTGCTGCTGTCAGGCATTTTGTGTCACTGGTTAAGTGGCCAAAAGCTTTAGTTGCAGCAGTGTACACAACATTTTTTGAAAAATACAGCCTTAATGTTGAGTGAAGGATGTAACTTTTCCTTCTGGTATTGTAATTATGTACATAATTGTCCCTTTCGAACTGCAGTGTATTATTTACAACAAACTTTATGAGGTAATAAATATGAATGTAATGTGAAGCAGCAGTCAGAATGCAGAACTCTTCAAAAAGATGTCTACCAGATGATCATGGTGAACACCGCATATTATTTTTATAGCACATTTATAAACAATGAAGACTTTCTATCTTAAACTTGAGTTAGCCTAGAAAATTAATCCATATGAAATAACTGGATGAAAATGTGCACGATATGTCAACTTACTGGTTTTTCTCTACCCAAGATTTTCAGTGATTCTAAGTGCAAATGTGGCTTACCCAGGCTGTTTCAGGAGTTCCAAAACGTGCTTTTCTCAATTAAAATTCTCATCAATATGGACACTTAAGAATTTTGAAATTTCCTATTCGTTGCATTCATCCTAACCAGAGGGGATCCATTCATTTTGTAGTAGCAGACGTTATATTATAAGGAGACTCTAAACTAAGTTACATGACTTTTAAGAGCAAGATAAAAACGTCTTTTCTAGACAAAGAAAGATGTTGTTTCTGGGGAAGAAACACTCTCTTTATGTGTTAATGTACCTGCCCTTTAGGCCAGTGCATCTCGTCCGACGTATTTCGTTGACCAAGAGATGTGGCGCAGTAGTTTTGGGTTGCCGTTCTGGGTATCTCCGCCCGATTGCCCATATTTAAATATTTTGTGATTTCTCTAAATCGATTAAATGTTGTGATGGTTCAGGCGAGGAGGACAAAATGTCCTTCCCATTTTTTCCAATCCTTGTGTGTGCTCTGTCTCAAGAAACATTGTCGTAGTAAATATTTTGAGACCGATGTTTCCTTCCCTATTATGTCCCGTGAGTACACTTATTTCCAGAAATATTGTACTGGAAGGTATATAGTTATACGTAAGACGCTCCGTAGAATAAATATTTTTGTTTTTTACGCTACTGCCACAGCAGTATCAACCCCACGCTCATCTTGAGCGACATCTGCATCAAAGAAGACAAAATGCGTTTACAGTACGTTAATATCTAGCGCATAGACTTCTGTATCAGTTAATGTGACTGCTTTCTTTTTCTCATAACATTATAAACTCACTTCACCCACCAATTTTCAGTTAGTTGCACCTTAAAGAACAAAAACACACAGACACACAAATAAAATAATGCCTATCAATTCTTCACGCCGCCTAAAATGTCAACCTGCTAAATAATTTAGACGAAATAAAAATTTTAACTTATATGGCGGAACATCCTGACATTATATGGAGCTAAAAGGGAGACATAAGAAAAAGTCATCGAAAATTTCACCGATATTCTTGTAAACCTATAGTCGATAAGTATGTTTCTTTGTTCTAGATAGTTCAGTAATACGAATGAAAAAAATCAGAAATGAAATTGTATAGTCTATGGTAACAACAACTCACAAATAACCTACGGATGCAACGGACGTTGACTTTACCGAGTGCACAACATCAAAATTCATATACTGATTACGACGGTTCTTATACGGATAATTACATGAGTGTTATCAGCAGATGTCTTTGATTCGTGCTAAAGAGCTGGTACATAGAATGTAAGTAAAAACGTGATTTGTTAATGAACAGCATCTTGTGAAAATAGCTATACGCTAGAGATAAAATACTGTTCAGGTAGCTCGTACGAAACGCATAAAATACGACTACTATCAAACGGTAAATAAAGAAATATGTTAAGCGGGTGAAAAACAAAGCTAGTTGAACATATTTTACGTGGTTTACGTAGATTTCTACCTCACGATTTCAGAAAACCAATATTCTGTAGAATTTATGCAGAAGCTGAATGTAAGAGACGGGACCTTAGAGTGAGAGACACAGTGCAGGCGGCTCTTCCTGACATGATAGCAGATTTGCTCGCCACAGGGGTCTGTATTTCACAGCGTCGCACTGCCACCTCGCCGGAGTTGGCCAGCTCTGGAAAAGTTGTCTCCCTGGGGTGGGAGTCTCCCTGGGGAGCGGCGCACTTCACGACACAGTTGCTTGCCTCTCCCCTGCATTCTCCTGGGATGGCATTCCGCCTGGACACAATAAGGGGGCAAACCGTTGTCCTTCCCTGTACAGTTTCATTTCAGCTCTGTTCACCACATGTTGAGAACATCAGAGAATTTTGGAATTTAAGAATATGAACATTGTATTCTCGTTTTGAACAGTACATTGTAATTATCATGTTATTGTGGCGTTCAAGCCGTATTTTGGTTTGCTGCATCTCTGCACATTTTCATTTTTGCATGACTATTACTACCTACATATATCTGACCTAAGTGCTGTATTCAAGTCTTAATATTCCTCTACCGTTTTTACCCCCACATTTTCCTCCATTGCCTAAATGACGATTCCTTGATGGTCCAAGATGAATCCTATAAACTTTTACTCATGATGTGCCATAAGTTTCACACCATTTCGATACGCTACATCTTTATTAGTAACACGACCTCCCCATCTTATCTTTGCGGCATTATCCTGTAGCTCGACAGTTCAAAACTGCTTATCGTCCACGTTCCATTTTCGTATAAGATTGCACTCCAGCCAAACACTTTCTGAAAAGACTTCTCAACACTTGTATTTATAGCTGAAGTAAATAAATTAGTGTGTAATGTTAAAAAAATTTCACAAATTGGATCTTTACAGTGTGACGATTATACAAATTCCAGATAGATTAAGACTCCATGGTGGACTACCAGTAAAAATTGAACCCTTGAATCTGATGTGAAATGTTGCCGACTTTGGAGTTCAAGCAGCTCTCACAAAACGTCTTCAGTAGTATACTTCTGCACTCTTCTAAGTTCGAAATGCGTAGATCTTCCCCTACAGGCCTACATACTTTGCAGATGTCACTCACTGTTCTCAGAATTGCATAATGCGTAAACACATTGCCCGTGATAAGCAAGTGTTTGAGTTTCACTCCCGATACGACACAAAGTTTCAATCTCAATTAGTAGATTACCCTCAAACAATCAGTTTCAAACATGATGAGTTTTAGTATTTATCACCTGGCAAAGCAAAAAGTGGTTCAAATGGCTCTGAACACTATGGGACTTAACATCTGAGGCCATCAGTCCCCTAGAACTTAGAACTACTTAAACCTAACAAACCTAAGGCCATCACACACATCCACGCCCGTAGCGGTCGCGCAGTTCCAGACTGAAGCGCCTAGAACCGCTCGGTCACTGCAGCCGGCGGCAAAGCAAACTAACGCCCTAAAAGTATAGCACCATTCGCTAGTGTTCGCCTGGGAGAGAATGAGACGAAAGTAGCTACAGCGTACACTTCGGTACTCTCATAAGTTTGGGCTGAACTATTTGTGAGTGTTACATTTCAAACAATCTCCACCAGTTGTACAGAGGTTAATTTTTGTGGGTCAATATCTTTAAATATTTCCAGAAATAACTGTTCCACAGCTACTGTTTTTCACTGATAAGCCAAAACGTTATAACCACTGTCCACCGTGGCGTTTGACACCGCCTGGTAGCGTTTCAGGCACGTGACGCGGTAACAAAAGTATGTAAGTGGAGCAGACACTGGCGGGGGATCACCGTAGCGAATATATGGGCTCCAAATGGGGAAATACCTTGAGATAGACGACTTTGACAAAAGGTAGATTATTATTATGCAGAGACAGTGAACGAGCATCTCGGAAACGGCGAATGGGAGGCGAACATGTTACAACCGTGCTAAGCAGACGGACAGGATAGATGATGATCTATGGCATCTCTGCCGAAAGAGCACAATGATGGTGCACACACAAGTGTTTCGGAGCACACCATTCATCGTACATTGTTGAACATGGAGCTCCACAGCAGACCACCCTTACGTGTTCACTTGTTGACACAACGAAATAGTAAGTTACGATTGGAGTGAGTACGGGACCATCTGGATTTGACCGTCGAATAATGGAAACTTCTCAGCTCTTCGGGTGAATCACATTTTTGCTACACTAGATTTATAGTCGTCTCCACAAACGGCGTCATCGAGGTGAACGGCGACTCGAAACGTGCAGCGTGCCACGGACGCAAGCTGGTGGGAGCAGTATAATGCTATGGAAGGTATTCTCTTAAGCTTGCCTGTGTCCTGTGGTAGGAATCGAAGGCACGGTGGCAGCTGCGAGCCACCTGCATCCCTTCATGCTTGATGTCAACCTTCAACTGTATAGACGTCCGTGTCTCGGAGCCATAACCGTACTGCATTAGAGAATGAGATTTTCACTCTGCAGCGGCGTGTGCGCTGATATGAAACTTCCTGGCAGATTAAAACTGTGTGCCCGACCGAGACTCGAACTTGGGACCTTTGACTTTCGCGGGAAAGTGCTCTACCAACTGAGCTACCGAAACACGACTCACGCCCGGTACTCACAGCTGCCCGGTACTGGCAGAAGTAAAGCTGTGAGTACCGGCCGTGAGTCGTGCTTCGGTAGCTCAGTTGGTAGAGCACTTGCCCGCGAAAGGCAAAGGTCCCGAGTTCGAGTCTCGGTCGGGCACACAGTTTTAATCAGCCAGGAAGTTTCGTACTACATTAGTTTGAGGAGTATTACAGTGAACTCACATTGATGTCTCCGAGACCAAATTCGCCTGATGTAAATCCTGCGGGACACATCTAGGTCGCTATCGGGCGCCATCACAGCTTACACAAATCAGCGGCTCGGTATTTACGCGAATTACATGACCCTTGCATAGACACCTAATGCCACAAACCTTCACAAATCTACCAACAAACTGCCGGATCCCTGATACGCAGAACCAGTGATGTATTTCGTTCCAAAGACGGACAATCAAGCTGTTAAGCAGGTGGTCATAACGTTTTGGCTCGTAAGTATATTTCCTTGTTTGACCTCAACTAGTTTCAAGGCCTAACCCCTATTACTAGGTGCCCATGTTTGTTGAAGCTAGACGTAAGCTGTCATCGTATTACTCGGCACACACAAGAATCAGAACATCTAACATGTGTCTGCTCCCTAGTTACAGACATAGAACCTTTGACTTAAGTGCTCGTTCACGAAATTAATTATGACAAAATAAACAAAGAAATGAAGTGTGATTCTGAATAGTTATTCCCAGTAGTAAATGAAAGCTTCTTTTCCGCCAGTACTGTTGTCCTTCAAAAACATAACAAAAGATCTCGAGCGTACCTCTTTGGGCTAGCTCTCCTGGAGTAAAGGAGGCTAGCCACAGCCTAAGGGTTGGTTTCACTCTTTAGTGCATAGCCTAAGGGTTGGTTTCAATCTTTAGTGGCGCGAAAGACTCATTCTGAAATTAAATGTTGATCTCCATTTTTTTCCACAAGACTCATAGCACACTACAACGATGACTATATTTATTTACACTGTAACATGCAAAAATTGTACGCTGTGTCTAAATAAACCACTTGTCTTTTGGATTCCGATGTCCCATGGTGCCGCAAAAATCAACTGTAGTGCGCTCTTTTTCTAGTTGCCTACTACCGTTCACACGTGATGATCCGTTTAACTTGGTACCTTTTACAGCCTAAATCTTTAAATAGAATAACTTTTCTGTGAACTTGATTGTCAATGAAGGATAATTTTGTGTGACAAAAGCTGTGAAAACTAGATGAGTTACTCTTAACAATATGCTAGAAAATGATGTCTCATATTACATTTCTGAATATCGTTAAGTCCAGTACTTCTTATGATCATCTCATTTCTTCTTATTCGGGAGGACGACGGTTCAAAGCAGCGCCCGGCCATCCTGATTTAGGTTTTCCGTGATTTCCCTTAGTCGATTAAGGCAAATGCCGGGACAGTCCATTCGAAAGGGCACGGCCACTTTCCTTCTCCGTCCTCTCCTAATCCGAGCTTGTGCTCCGTCTCTAATGACCTCGTTGTTGACGGGACGTTAAACATTAATCTCTTCCTCCTCCTCCTTCTCATTTCTTCTTCTTGATCCCACTCATTTGGCGTCGTATCCTTTTTTCCATACTTTACATGTAATCGATTTACTGAAATACAAGGTTTTGTTATCACGTTTCACCGCCTCCTAAGTTGCCAATGTCATGCTTTTCTCCCCCTTATGGCCAATGAATATAATATTTGTAATAGGAAGCTGTTGTTACGCTCCACGTGGATATTTCCAGCGTCATTTTCTATTAATTCATTGTGAGACAGAGGCAAAAACATGCACTAGTTAGAGCTGGAAAAAGAATGCATCCAGTTACGTTATAAAGTTAATTTGCTCTGCGGCCGGACTTCACTAGGCTTTGTCGAATAATTAATACTGTCCGCGAGGCATCCGCCATGTGAAAGCGCGACCTTCTGAGTGCAAAATCATGTACCGTAGTCCACCACACCGTAAAAACTTCACTCCCCCACGGAAAAAACAGTGCTGTTTTTGTCTCTCTGAAGATGTGTATTCACAGGCGGGCTCGTCTGGCGAACTGGTCGAGAGGAGCGGTCGGCCACGCTCGACCGTCGCTGTATTGAGTTGCGTCTGTCTCAGTTCCACTTTCTACACACGGACTCACACCACACTTATGGTGGCAGTTTTTATGTTCATCGCTATTTATCGACGGATCACTACGTTAGTAGCCCCTGTGATAAAGCTGACAAGGACGTTTATTTCGTTGAGTTATAATAAGACCACGTTAAATAGTACGTCTCATAATATTTACGACATCTTGCATCGGTGGAATGTCTTAAAGTGATTAACTGTTATCCATTATGATGACAAAGCCATGGTTTAGCCACATGCACATATGCAGATGACAGTAGTATTGCGTACACAAGGTATAAAAGGGCAGCAGCGTTTGCTTAGAGCTGTTACTGCTTACACACAAGTAACATTGCATGTAATAACCGTAAAAATCAATGTGGGACTACAACGAACGTATCTGTTACGACAGTGCGGCCAAACTTGGCGTTAATGGTCTGTGGCAGCAGACGATCAACACGAGTGCCTTTGCTAGCGCCACGACATAGCCTCTAGTGTCTCTCCTGGGCTCTTCATCATATCGGTTAAATCCTAGACGACTGGAAAACCGTAGCGTGGTCGGATGATACCGATTTCAGTTGGTAAAGCTGATGGTAGAGTTCCAGTGAGGCGCTGATCCCACGAACCACGTACCAAAGTTGTCAACAGGACACTGTACAAGATGATGCGGCTCCACAATGGTATGGTCTGCGTTCGCATGGAATGGAATGGTTATGCTGGTCCAACAGAACCGATCATTGACTGGAAATGGTTATTTTCGGCTACTTGGAGACCATTTGTAGTCACTTATGCACTTTATGTTCCCAAATAACCATGGAATTCTTATGAATGACAGTTCCACACGTCGCCGGACCACATTTGAACGCGACTGGGTTGAAGAACATCTGGACAGTTAGAGCGAATAATTTGGGCACCCTGGTCATCCGATATGAATCCCGCCGCAAGTTTATGGGACATAATCGAGAGGTCAGTTAGTCCACAATATCCTGCAACAGCAATGTTTTCGCAAATTACAGATGGCTATAGAGGAAGCTTGGTTCAGTATCTCTACAGCAGACTTCCCACCACTTTTTTTGTGTCCACGCCACGGCGGGTTGCTGCATTGTGCCGTGCAGGAGGAGGTCTGACATTGTATTAGGAAGTATCTCATGACTCTTGTCTGAGCGTAAGTACATGATATAGCTGCAATAGAAATAAATATTGTTGTCAGTTGGCAGATGTTTCGCCATCTACATGAATATTACATGTTACTAACAGCAGACACTATGTCTCATAGATACACTACTGACCATTAAAATTGCTACATCAAGAAGAAATGCAGATGATAAACGGGTATTCATTGGACAAATATATTGTACTAAAACTGACATGCGATTACATTTTCACGCAATTTCGGTGCATAGATCATGATAAATCAGTACCCATAACAACCACCTCTAGCCATAACAACGGCCTTGATGCACCTGGGCATTGAATCAAACAGAGCTTGGATGGCGTGTACAGGTACAGCTGCCCACGCAGCTTCAACAGGATACCACAGTTCATCAAGAGTAGTGACTGGCGTATTGTGATGAGCCAGTTGCTCGGCCACCATTGACCAGACGTTTTCAATTGGTGAGAGATGTGGAGAATGTGCTGGCCAGGGCAGCTGTCGAACATTTTCTGTATCCAGAAAGGCCTGTACAGGCCCTGCAACGTGCGGTCGTGCATTATCCTGCTGAAATCTAGGGTTTCGCAGGGATCGAATGAAGGGTAGAGCCACGGGTCGTAACACATCTGAAATGTAGCGTCCACTGTTCAAAGTGCCGTCAATGCGAACAAGAGGTGACCGAGACGTGTAACCAATGGCACTCCATACCATCACGCAGGGTGATACGCCAATATGGCGATGACGAATACACGCTTCCAATGTGCGTTCACCGCGATGTCGCCAAATACGGATGTGACCATCATGATGCTGTAAACAGAACCTGGTTTCATCCGAAAAAATGACGTTTTGCCATTCGTGCACCCAGGTTCGTCGTTGAATACACCATCGCAGGCGCTTCTGTTTGTGATGCAGCGTCAAGGGTAACAGCAGCCATGGTCTCCGAGCTGATAGTCCATGCTGCTGCAATCGTCGTCGAACTGTTCGTGCAGATGGTTGTTGTCTTGCTAACGTCCCCATCTGTTGACTCAGGGATCGAGACGTGGTTGCTCGATCCGTTACAGCCGTACGGATAAGATGCCTATCATCTCGACTGCCAGTGATACGAGGCCATTGGGATCCAGTTCGAGGTTCCGTATTACCCTCCTGAACCCACCGATTCCATATTCTGCTAACAGTCATTGGATCTCGACCAACGCGAGCAGCAATGTCGCGATACGATAAACCGCAATCACGATAGGCTACCATCCGACCTTTATCAAAGTCGGATACGTGATGGTACGCATTTCTCCTCCTTTCACGAGGCATCACAACAACGTTCCACCAGGCAACGCCGGTCAACTGCTTTTTGTGTATGAGAAATCGGTTGGAAACTTTCCTCATGACAGAACGTTGTAGGTGTCGCCACCAGCGCCAACCTTGTGTGAATGCTCTGCAAAGCTAATCATTTGCATATCACAGCATCTTCTTCCTGTCGGTTAAATTTTGTGTCTGTAGCACGTCATCTTCGTGGTGTAGCAATTTTAATGGCCAATAGTGTATATACAACGAGCATTGATTAAGTAACGTTTAACGCGACAATAAAAATCATTTAATAATAACGTACCGAAAAACGTGTCCATTAAAACCTGTTGTAGGATTTCGGGTTCTCATTCCCTGTCTTGACGTCAAAGAAAGAAAGGGAGTTTATTAGAGATGAAGTACTGAACACAGGGTAGTATCAGGCATTCGGCATCTTATGAGGAATCATCCTGGAGCAATTTACCTTAAGGAGAACGTAATTTGGGGTCCCGATCCCTGTCATTCTGATTTAGGGTCTAGTGATGCTGTCGCGCGAGGTAGCCGTGCGGTCTAAGGCGTGTTGTCGCGGTTCACGCGGCTCTTCCCATCGGAGGTTCGAGAACTCCGTGGAGCATGTGTCTGTGTGTGTTGTCCTTAGCGTAAGTTAGTTTAAGTTAGATTAAGTAGTGCGTAAACCTAGGGACCAATGGCCTCAGCAGTGTGGTCCCATACTCCTTACCACAAATTTTCATATTTCTATAGATGGTACTGTCTATTAAAGCGCTACTGCAAAAACGTAATAATATCCTAGAATGTACCGTAGGGGTACATTATATCAGAACACTAACCTACGTTACTGTTTCATCGTAGATTAATAGAAAAGTTCCAAGCAGTTAGCTAATAATATTAAAGTAAGTTGGAGCCACCAGTTTACGGTTTTAAACTTCGATATATTCTCATTTTACCGGTTTCACATTATTTACGTGGATTTGGATGCTGCACATTCTTAACAGAAACTCGTCTGAATGTGTGACCTTGCCGTTCTTTGAATGGGAAGTGTGGTTAATTATCACTGATTTAAAGTATTTATATGATAACACTAAAGTCTTCGCTTACTGTAGAGAGTCAAATAACAGATTTTACAAGAAGTAAAATGCCAGATAATCGGAGAAAGCCATAAAGAAGTAACAACTTGTCGCAAGTATGCAACAGGAAAGTTAGAACTTAGGCTAGATATAGGGGCACACACTGAATATGAAAAATGACCAACACGAGAATTTCACTCAGTTTCTTATGGGAGACACTGAGCCATAATATTTTCTAACTACAATGACGTTACGGTAAACAAAGTAGATTCCTAGTAGGAGAGATCATAGAACAGAACCAGGTCCTACCATCACTTACAAGCCTGCAGTATTCGTACATCCTCGTTACTTCGTTACTGTTGGAGGACGACAGTTACGCTGCACTTGTTTTGGCTAAGAATTATTTATAAGCTATTAATTTATTCTTTATGACTTCCATTAAAAATGACCTTAATAAAAAGTAACAGAAGAAACTTCCACTGAGGTGGCAAAAGTCACGAGATATCTCCTAATACAGTATCGGACCTCCTTTGACCCGGCATAGCGCAGCAGCTCGACGTGGCGTGAACTCAAAAAGTCGTTGAAAGTGCCCTGCAGAAATTTTGAGCCATGCTGCCTCTATAGCCGTTCATAATAGCGAAAGTGTTGGCGGTGCAGGATTTTGTGCACCAAATGACGCCTCGATTACGTTGGATAAATATTAGATGAAATTCATGTCGGGTGATCTGGGTGGTCAAATCATTCGCTCGAAATGTCCAGAACAATTATGGCCCGGTGATAATGGCGCACTGTTATCCATGAAAATTCCATCGTTGTTTGGGAACACGAAGTCCATTAATGGTAGCAGAGGGTCTCCAAATAGCCGAATATAACCATTTCCAGTCATTGATAGGTTCAGTTGGACCAGAGAACCCAGTCAATCCCATGTAAACACAGCCCACACTATTATGGAGCAACCACCAGCTTGCACAATGTCTAGTTGATAACTTGAGTCCATGGCTTCGTGGAGTCTGCGTCACACTCTAATCCCTACCATCAGCTCTTACCAATTGAAATCGGGGTTTATTTGTCCAAGCCACGGTTTTCCAGTCGTCTTGGGTCCAACTGATATGGTCACGAGCCCAGGGGAGGCGCTGTAGGAGATGTCGTGCTATTAGCAAAGGCACTCGCGTCGGTCGTCTGCTGCCATAGCCCATTAACGCCCACTTTTGCGGTACTCTTCCAACGGATATGTTCGCCGTACGTGCCATACTGATTTCTGCGGTTATTTCACGCAGTTTTTCTTTTCTGTTAGCACTGACAACTCTACACAAACGCCGCTGCAGTCGGTCGTTAAGTGAAGGCCGTCGGTCACTGCGTTGTCCATGGTGAGAGGTAATGCCTAAAATCTGGTATTGTTAGCACTCTCTTAATACTGTGGATCTCGGAATATTGATTTCTGCAACAATTTCCGAAATGGAATGTCCCATGCGTCTAGCTCCAACTACCGTTCCGCGGTTCAGAGCCTGTTAATTGTCGTCGTGCAGCGATAATCATGTCAGAAATCTGTTCACATGAATCATCTGTCTACAAATGACAGCTCCACTAATGCATTACCCTTTTATATCCTGTATTCGTGATGCTGCCGTCTTCTGTATATGTGCATATCCTTATTCCATGACTTTTTCCACCTCTGTGTAATAAGAATGGAAGAGAAATAACAATAATAAATATTGAGAGAGAGTGATTAGAAAGGTAAAAGTAAGGAATAAATTCATCATTACTACAGAAATACGTGGAGAAGATGAGAAATTCTATGGAAGTGTTTTGAGTAACATTAAGTGATTTCAATAGCTAGTGTACTCCTGATCCGCCGGCCGGAGTGGCCGAGCGGTTCTAGGCGCTACAGTCTGGAACCGCGCGACCGCTACGGTCGCAGGTTCGAATCCTGCCTCGGGCATGGATGTGTGTGATATCCTTAGGTTAGTTAGGTTAAGTCCCGTAGTTCTCAGAGCCATTTTGTTCTCCTGATCCAGTCTCCTTTTCACTCTACCTTTAGGAGTCTCTTGGATCCAAAAGCAAATCGACAGCGTTGGCGAGTATTTGCCATTTAACCAGTTGCGTACTAAGTGAGGTTCTGAAGGGCCATTCCGCCTTTTAGACTTACCTTCGGATCCGGAGACCACTCGGAGAAGCTGACGGTCTACTAAACCTTTTTCTGTGCATTCCTGTCCTGATACTGAACCATTACCCTCCTCCACGGCATGTCATATCCTTCCGTCCTGGACACGCAGTAGTTGGCCTGCTTGCTCTCTTTTGGTTCTCTGTGAAAAGCTGAAGGTAAATTTCACCTCATTATTCACTACTTTGTAGATACGATTGCCTTATGCTGCTGTCTCCCTTCTGTCATTAACGACTCATAAGCAGGACATTCCCGTAGGATGTGGTTAGATATATGTAAGGCTCCAAATTCACAGCTGGTTTACTCTTTCTTCTGGATTCCATATACCTGACAATTGAGAAGACGCAATAATTTCGAGTGTCAGTGGCAGAAGAGTCCCATCTCTCTTGCTAAAAATCCGTAATACGCTGTCTGGTAAAGATGCGATTATCTTTACGAGTCCCTAGTATTTTCTAGTATTTTATTTCCTTCTTGCGGCCATTTTTTTCTTCATCAAGAAGATGGCAGCTCTCTCTGTGTCATGCAGATCAAGAGAGACAGAGCCCCAAATACTACTTGCAATGCGTCACTTGATGTTGCGCCAAATGCACCCGAGAAACGCAGATGAACTATACGGAGTACACTCACCACAGAGAGTTTCTGTCACCACCGTAATAGGTATTTATTACTTACTCTAAAAAATAGCGGCAAAAATGTATCTTAAGTTTGTATAATTTGTTTTAAAATGTAATGTACAAAAAATAGTCCATTTAATTAGTTGATGGAGGCCTGCTCGTATATCGTAAGGCACAGTGCGCTAGCTTGTGAGACGAGGAGGTAGGTTATACCCAAAGCAAATCCACCCGCAGATGAACGAGCGTGGCGGTATACCTACCTGAGTGTGGTTTTTTGACGGTTTTCCACGCTCATTCAGGCAAATGCTGGGGTGCAAATTCTGCCTCAGCGGGTACTATACACAAACAGTTAAAACAGAATAGCATACAGAACCAAGTTTACATGAGTCACAGACAGATGGCGATGATTACTTCCCTCTGTTAGGTTACTTAGGCGACTGTGGCGTAAGGAAGGGGATCCGGCCACAAAGTGAAATAATGAAATAAAATTAGCCAAATACGGAAAAAAGCAGACTCGTACTTGAGGGGAAAAATGCTGGAAAAGAAAGAAGAAATGTGAGGGAAAAATCGTTAAATAACTTTCGGCGAAGGCCAGAATGTTTCCTTCAACGACTGGAAGATCAGTTCCTGGACCTGTTACCGAAAATGGGCTCGTTTACAATCTGCAGTGACCTCGATTCTGACGCAGACCTTATATGCGAACAGTAATAAATCTGTTATAATATCTTTGCCTTGTCTTTGGCCTGTAGTTCAGTTTCCGTAGAGAATAAGAACGAGGACATGGGTGAATACAGTAGCAGATGACAAACTGCACATTATGATGACTGACTGCATTCAATGACTCGTGATTTTCCCTTTGATCGCAATTAGATGGAATGCAACAGTCCTTAATAAACGGACGAAATTTTGTATAGCGTGTGAGGACTTGCACATGCAAGTAAGTCCCGCAGGAAGCTGCTAATAGAGCTCCTCTATTACTATATTTGGGTAGCCAAATAGTAGCAATTACTTCCCGCTTGCACAGTAGCTTAATAGTCTTCAAAGAGAAGGACACTGGCTAACATTTATGGAGGCAGTTGCTTTCGAACAGCCGCAAAACCTGGATACACGCTGTGTACCACTACAAGACAAACTAAGTGCACACTGCTAAGTAGTTGGGAGGCACGTGAGAAGGGAGTTAGTGTATGTGTGTGTGTGTGTGTGTGTGTGTGTGTGTGTGTGTGTTTGTGTTTGTGAATGAGTGAGTGCAAATCTGTAAATTAGTAACAGTATCTATTAGATGTTTTGCAGAGATGTGAGTGCAGGAGGGTTGGGGGAGTAATGTTTCAAGTTTGAGGGTTGACATCGATTACTATTACACTTAGACGCGCACGCGTACGCACACACGCACAGAGACGACCCCTCCCCCCTGCCCCCCTCTGACAGCCCCCCCCCCCTAACACACACACACGGCTACAAAAACATTTGTATTGAGAGGTTGGCAACACTCACAACCTACATGGAAAACATATAAATATACTTAAACACTATGCTGAGTGTGGAACACATGAAACAACAGCACTAGTTCTTCTGTGAACTTTCAACAAAGCTAACTGAAATTTAAATAGCACCAATGTAGTGTAAGAAAAAATGGATTCAAAAAAGATCGAAAAATTGCAGTGCGTGCATGAGCTACCAAGATTATTCCGAAATCAACATCCACTAACAATGAAGGGATAAGCTGTGTTTCGCAGAATATACAAACAAGAGAAGAACATCGTAGTAAATTATAACCCATTTTTATAAGGAAATACTGTTTTCAATCTACAAATACCGAAATTCATAGACATATTATGTACACACATTTTCACAGTAACCACAGAACATGCCTTAAACATAAAAAGAACAATGCCTCTGATAAAAAATACTCTTTATTTGAAATAAGTTTAAAACAAAAAAACAGTAATAATTGTATATAACGGGACTGAGCCCTGCTTGGCGCTCGAACATTCAGTGCGTGCAGAATTCCTTGTGAATCAGTATTCACCTAGTTTCGAGGTTCAAACAACCGCCACAGAACTAGGATGGGCATTGGAGGGCTGGAGTGTATACGCTGGCCCATACGCGGTAATTTCGTCACGCACCGAACTAGGAAGCAGACGTACGTACATATCTGTATTGTATGTGGTCGATGAGAAGTGACTCAGGGAAGTTTTATATACTGTTTGCACACCTGTAACTAATCCATCGATCCTTCTAAATCTTATAATTGTATATTTAATATCATTTATGTTATTGTGAGGCTGCATTAAGTCAAAAGGCTAATCGACATATTGGGTCGTCTTAATAAGCTTCACATTCCGAGCATCCATTTGATTTATAATTGTGGTTTCAATTCCAGCCTCGTTCATGTATACTAATAGGATTACTAGACAGAGCGTGATGTCGCTCGACAGTGTTATCGTGTGCTTTCGGTTTAGCAGCTTACCTTAATGATGAACCGTTGCGTAAATGAAAGACGAGGAAGACATACAGGCAATCTGACTGGTACTGCGTGAGAATGCTTGCTTGGAGCCAAATACAACTCACGTACAAATGTATGACAGGCTCACAAACCGCTGGGCACACTGCAGTTTACATATACCTAACACTCCCCGTGCTCCTTTTCCTTCTAGCATTTAACACGGCTATGTAAGACAACAAGTCTCTGGCGCAGTTGTTAAATTACTGCTGCTTCAATAATACGTTATCAAGATTTAAGTGAGTTGGAAGTGCACAAGCGATGGGACACAGCATCTCCGAGGTAACGATGAAGTGAGGTTTTCCTGTACGATCATCTAACAAAACATTCGGTTGAGCTAGGGTAAGTAAGGCCTTTTACAAGGAACTATCCATGTGGTATAGGGAAACCACGGAAAACATAAATCTGCATGGCTGGTCGTCGATTTCAATCCCATTCCAGCCGTTAGCGGTTCCAGAGCCGTAAAAGTTGTATCTCATTCAGTAAATACACTCCTGGAAATTGAAATAAGAACACCGTGAATTCATTGTCCCAGGAAGGGGAAACTTTATTGACACATTCCTGGGGTCAGATGCATCACATGATCACAATGACAGAACCACAGGCACGTAGACACAGGCAACAGAGCATGCACAATGTCGGCACTAGTACAGTGTATATCCACCTTTCGCAGCAATGCAGGCTGCTGTTCTCCCATGGAGACGATCGTAGAGATGCTGGATGTAGTCCTGTGGAACGGCTTGCCATGCCATTTCCACCTGGCACCTCAGTTGGACCAGCGTTCGTGCTGGACGTGCAGACCGCGTGAGACGACGCTTCATCCAGTCCCAAACATGCTCAATGGGGGACAGATCCGGAGATCTTGCTGGCCAGGGTAGTTGACTTACACCTTCTAGAGCACGTTGGGTGGCACGGGATACATGCGGACGTGCATTGTCCTGTTGGAACAGCAAGTTCCCTTGCCGGTCTAGGAATGGTAGAACGATGGGTTCGATGACGGTTTGGATGTACCGTGCACTATTCAGTGTCCCCTCGACGATCACCAGTGGTGTGCGGCCAGCGTAGGAGATCGCTCCCCACACCATGATGCCGGGTGTTGGCCCTGTGTGCCTCGGTCGTATGCAGTCCTGATTGTGGCGCTCACCTGCACGGCGCCAAACACGCATACGACCATCATTGGCACCAAGGCAGAAGCGACTCTCATCGCTGAAGACGACACGTCTCCATTCGTTCCTCCATTCACGCCTGTCGCGACACGACTGGAGGCGGGCTGCACGATGTTGGGGCGTGAGCGGAAGACGGCCTAACGGTGTGCGGGACAGTAGCCCAGCTTCATGGAGACGGTTGCGAATGGTCCTC
This sequence comes from Schistocerca piceifrons, assembly GCF_021461385.2. Taxonomy (NCBI): domain Eukaryota; kingdom Metazoa; phylum Arthropoda; class Insecta; order Orthoptera; family Acrididae; genus Schistocerca; species Schistocerca piceifrons. The sequence goes on along the minus strand of NC_060149.1, from coordinate 414,117,812 downwards.
GCCGATACCCCAGGAGCAACAGTGTCCCTAATTTGCTGGAAAGTGGCGGTGCGGTCCCCTACGGCACTGCGTAGGATCCTATGGTCTGGGCGTGCATCCGTGCGTCGCTGCGGTCCGGTCCCAGGTCGACGGGCACGTGCACCTTCCGCCGACCACTGGCGACAACATCGATGTACTGTGGAGACCTCACGCCCCACGTGTTGAGCAATTCGGCGGTACGTCCACCCGGCCTCCCGCATGCCCACTATACGCCCTCGCTCAAAGTCCGTCAACTGCACATACGGTTCACGTCCACGCTGTCGCGGCATGTTACCAGTGTTAAAGACTGCGATGGAGCTCCGTATGCCACGGCAAACTGGCTGACACTGACGGCGGCGGTGCACAAATGCTGCGCAGCTAGCGCCATTCGACGGCCAACACCGCGGTTCCTGGTGTGTCCGCTGTGCCGTGCGTGTGATCATTGCTTGTACAGCCCTCTCGCAGTGTCCGGAGCAAGTATGGTGGGTCTGACACACCGGTGTCAATGTGTTCTTTTTTCCATTTCCAGGAGTGTACATTCAGAGGAGAAAATGTATAGGTTAGTGTTACAGAAAATTTAGAAAATTGTGGAGCTGCAGGTGCTTCACTAAACCAAAATTTAAGACGATACAAGTGAACCCTCAGTGCAGATACCGTAAATGTAAAACAGTATTTGCACTGCTCTATAAAAATTTATTTTATCTCACCATTCTAAGATAGAAAGTAATGTTTTCTGATACATTTAAAACAGACGAGAACGCTAGACATGATTGCAGCAATGGACCTTGAAGTATACGTGTGTTTTTTTAAAATTATTTTTATAACTCTTAACTGGCATGGTCATCCTATATACTCATCATTTTGACCATGTCATTTTCCAGTTCTGTACAGTAGAAAGGAATTGGTTATTCTTGATAATATCGCCTATGTATCCCGGAACTGACATCTAAACATTTAGTTCGACTGTATCTAAGCAAGTAATAGGTTTACAAAGTATTGCTGCTTTTGTTGACAAGTATGATGATTTATTTTGTTTTTTTCTTAAATTAAAAGTTTATTACGAAGAGAGAGAAGATAAGATAAGGTAGAAGAGGTTTGAGTGAGTGCTTCCATGAAAAGATATGCTCGTCACATTTTTAAAATATAAAAACTACCCCAGAATTAAACAGAAAAATGTCGTCATTGTGTATCTGAGTTTATAGCGTGACAGGCCCATCTCCTGCCCTGTGTCAGGTTTTATAGCTGACGCGCGGGGACTGTGAAATGCTTTCCTTACGAAGAACACCATTTCCTGCCATTTCTCAGCACGGATATTGCGGGTTGCGCGACTTAATTGCTATGTGCACAACAGCGCTTCGGCGTAACGAGCGGACTGTCGCCAGGCCTTTGTGCTTCGAAGAACAGTCCAAACAGAGCCGCTGACGTGTGCACAGGAAATGTTAACTGAAAAAGCCACTACCCGATTCCTTGCCAACAGGAGGTACAAAGCCTTCCGTTTTCAGCCATCCCACACATGCCATCCTCGTTTGGACGGATTAAACCGCATAAAAGAGGGTGTACCTCACTAACAGTTCTGCTTTCAGTAAATTGTGGTCTGTGCCGTAATTAATGTGTCGCTACCGCACTTCACGCTATATATGCACTTTACGTCAGTTACCTCCCACGATGATGCGTATTAACATTCCAGCAGTGATCTTTCGTTGATTACCGACTGCCGCACGCAAACAACGCGTAATAACTAAGATTAAGCTCCCGAAAAACCTCACATTTTCATCTAACTTCGATTTGAAAATTCTCTGTTAAAAATTGAAGTTCACATACTCTTCATTTTATTTACTCCACTTTTGGTTCAGACCCAGGGAGTACAAGGTGCGTGAGAAAAGTAACGAGATCAAAGTTTTTCTTTTATTTTTTTTCAAATAATAATATTCTTCCTTTCTAAGTAGTTCCCTCAGGAGAGTCGTTGTTCCCAGTCTTGGTAGCAGTGCTGTAAGGCTTCAACTCGTAAGTCCTTTAACATGTCTTTCGCATGCATTTGAATGTTCTCCAGGGGCCAAAAACGATGTCCTTTCAAGACTTTCTCAATTTCGGGAGAAGAAAAAAGTCGGAGGGATTCAGATCAGTTAAATACGGTGGGGGCGGGGAGGAAATGAGGGGTTGGGGGACTGTGGAACGGGGCTGTGGAACAATTTACACGCCTTTTGAGATCATGGGGCGTTACCATGTTGCAGGTTCCACTTCTTTGCAGTGTCCGCTCTCACTCGATTCACGTTGCACGATACCCCTACTGTCAAAAGTCATGTTTTGAAATTGACCTTCTCCCGGAGCGAGCTTCATCTTCAACGAATTCTCGGCCTTCCAGAAATGATCTGCACCAGCGAAAAACTTGTGCTCCTGATACGGAATGTTCACCAAAGACTTGCTTCAACGTTTCAAAGATCACACTCACAGATATTCCAAGCTTAACACATAATTTGATGGCATAATGTTGCTCCAAATTCGTCTGTTCCATTTTCGTAACACAGAACAAAAACAAATCTTCACTGATGGCGCTCTCAAAAATCACGTGATGGCCATACGGAGCGGAAACTCTGACTGAGCGGCAGGAAGGAATGAACATACTGATCTACACAACTAGAATAACACAGTGTTTCCAGATCGCTCGCAGTGTCCGATCTCACTCGATTCACCTTGCTCGGTATCACTACTGTTAAATGACAAGTTTTGAAGTTGACCTTCTCCTTGAGCTAGCTTCATCTTCAACGTATTCTCGGCCTTACAAAAATGATCCGTGCAGCGAACAACTTGTTCTCCTGATAAGGTATGTTTCCCCTAGGCTTGCTTCAAATTTTCGAAGATCACACCCATTACTTTACTCACACACCTCATAAGTCTTATAAATGGCAGTTTAAAAAGATATACCAAGATAGTGGTGCAATGATTAAGAAACAGAAATCACGTAAGGATGTAATGAACCTCCAGTTCCTGCCAGAACATCAAAATTTAAGTTTTAACGTAATTCGTTATTCAACTTACAGATTTGTTCCTTTGAATAAGTAACGACCTATTTATTTCCCAGATATTATCTTGTTCTGCTAGGGACCTCTCATCAATGAGTTCGATGTCTACATGATTTAAAACCTCAAAATTCGTTCCTCTCTAATTGTAACCGCCTTTCTAGCAGTGTATATCATCCGTTTCACCTCGGAGACTACAGTCTGTCTTTATGGTGTGGACTCCAGAGGACATCTGAAACTTTGGATAATCTATGACCACGACTGTTCGCTGATACTAGTCTCAGAAAGGTCTTAAACTTCGACAGTATCAAAAATTTATGCAGTAATATTTACACTGAAGCACCAGACAAAGTGGTATAGGCATGAGTTATATAAACAGGTGGAGTAAGGCGTTACGGTCGGCAACGGCTATGTAAGACAACAAGTCTCTGGCGCAGTTGTTAAATTACTGCTGCTTCAATAATACGTTATCAAGATTTAAGTGAGTTGGAAGTGCACAAGCGATGGGACACAGCATCTCCGAGGTAACGATGAAGTGGGGTTTTCCTGTACGATCATTGCAAGGAATCCAGTAAAAAAGCAAATTTCCAACATCGCTGCGGACGGGAAAAAGATCCTTGAAGAACGGGACAAAGACGACTGAAGGGAATCGTTCAACGTGACGAAAGTGCAACCCTTCCGCAAATTGCTGCAGATTTCTATGCTGGGCCATCAAAAAGTTTCAGCATGCGAACTATTCAACGAATCATCATCGATAATGGCTTTCGGAGCCGAAGGCCCGCTGGTGCACCCTTGATGACTGCACGAAACAAAGCTTTACGCCTCATCTGCCCTCGTCAACCCCGACGTTGGCCTGTTGATGAATGGAAACATGTTGCCTGGTCGGATGAGTCTCGTTTCAAATTGTACCGAGCGGATGGACGCGTAAGTGTATGGAGACAACCTAACTAATCCATTGACCATCCATGTCAGCAGGGGACTGTCCAAGCTGGTGGAAGCTCTGTAATGGTGTGGAGCTTGTGCAGTTGCAGTGATAAGCGACTCCTGATACGTCTAGATAGACTCCGACAGGTGACACGTACGTAAGCATCTTGTCTGACCACCTGCATCCATTCATGTCCATTGTGCATTCCGACGGACCTGTGCAATTCCAACATGACAATGCGACACACCACACGTCTAGAATTGCTATCTAGTGGCTCCAGGAACATCTTCTGAGTTTAAACACTTCCGCTGCCCACCGAATTCCCCAGATATGGACATTATTGAGCATATCTGGGATGCTTTGCAACGTGCTCTCCAGAAGAGTTTTCCACTCCCTCGTACTATTGCTGATTTATGTACAACCCTGCAGGATTCATGGTGTCAGTTCCGTCTACCATATAAAATGCGTCAAGCTTTCAGAGGGAGTATTATTACGCAAAATCTAATCTCTGAATCTCTGTGCTAAACGAATGGCAGTTGGCAGACATACACGTGTAGGATGAGGGTCAATGTCCTCCAAAATTATGTTTCTCTGAAGTAGGGTGGTTGGCATAATATCAAAGATTCATTTTTCAACATGTTAAACGTCTGCGATCAATATAGTTTGCACGATGTTAAACGAAGTAGACGGCGGTGGTGACTTTCTAAATCGAGCTGTTCATGATTCATCTTCTGTTGTGAAGACGAGCCTAGACTGAACGACTTTGGAGACCAAGTTTCGCATTCGTGTGGTCTGGTGAATCTTGAGCTGAAGAATTCAGCAATATCTCATTGCCTTTTACCGTACCCAAATCAGCATCCTACTCTGGGACTTTCAGGAAATCGCAATATGGTGCAGGAAGGTAACACATGTAACTTACTCGAATATTTCCCACAGATTCCACCAGGGGCTTCCTTAACCATTAAATCATTAATAAAAATATTAAATCTGTGTATTGTAATGTTGTAAATTAATACGGAATGAGTTTAATCGAGATGCTGAAATTCATTTTAGCAAACAGTTTTTATATCTCATAACGGGTTATTATAAATAGTAAGAACAATGCGCTATTGAATTCATCGGTTTACAAATCAACAAATTAAAATGAGTTATAGTTTAAAGAAACAGGTCGGTAGCACAGCTGTCATTCCTCGATACTTTTTAGTGTTCAGCCAGTGGTGTTATAAATACATATGATACGCAAGGGCTGTTTTGAGACGCAAATGGGGGTACCTTCTTGCAGGTCATTGTAGTAGCGACTTGAGTAATGAAGGGAAGACGCAGAAAACTTGATAAAATTGTGATTAGGCCATTGCTGGTTGCTTATAAAAACACCCTTGTAGACAAATACCAATTGGGCTTCCTTAAACAGTCTAGCTCAATATCTGCTTCAATGAAGGTAACAGACGACCTGAAGCTAGACATAGACAAATAAGAGACAAACTATGATGTGTATTCTAGATTTTAACTACGCATCTGAACCTGTATACTTCGATATTTTACTTGACAAAATGAACAACCTAAATTTGATTCCGAGAGCAGTGTAATGATTTCGTTCGTCTCTGACATTCGCAGACATCGTCGCTTCGCGTCATCACAGCTGTTACACTGTATATCATCTCCTGTTATACCTATGTAATTAAACCATCCAAAACCGAAGCATTCCTAGTTGACCATTAGCCTGAAATTTTGGGTATCTCCAACCTTTTTAATGGTAAATGGGACGAATCTAAATCACCCTTCCTCAGCAAAGAGACTAGTAGTAGTAACAGACGAAAAATTAAAATGAGATGAGCACATGCCTACGGTTTACGAGAAAACGTCAGCAACTCTCCGTCCCCCGCAAAAATGTAAAGAGTAATTACTTTCGATCTGAAAAAAACGTTGTACAAGCACTTTTACTTCTGTGATTACAGAGACGCTATGTGGCGTCGAATGTAATAAGACCTGCCCGGCAAGGGGCCTCCCGGTCAAAGACGCCAAACGCTCATTTCCATTTCCAAAGTGTACCGTCCCTTATACCACTCTTCGACATTAACGCTCTTGTTCGAACAACACAGCAGAAACACTTGATCCCAACAGAAAAAACACTTCATCTGTTAGCTGCCTTCTCGAAGGTCTTCGTAGCAGCAGGAATCCGACTCTGTTCAAAAAATGGTTCAAATGGCTCTCAGCACTATGGGACTTAACTTCTGAGGTCGTCAGGCACCTATAACTTAGAACTACTTAAACCTAACTAACCTAGGGACATCACACACATCTATGCCCGAGGCAGGTTTCGAACCTGCGACCGTAGCGGTCTTGCGGTTCCAGACTGCAGCGCCTTTAAACGCACGGCCACTTCGGCCGGCCCGCTCACCATATTTATTACCCAGTATCGACACACAGGACGATCAAAAATCTATGCTTGGAGCGGTTAATGACAAGAATTATCATTCAGTACACACCCTCAACGAGTATTTTCCGAAGTTTCGTAAGTGTGGTGCCACGTTGTGCCCTCAAAGTGATATGCAAGTCAAGAATGGGCGGGTGGCATCTGCATAGAACGTCCCACAATAATATTCCACATATGATCTATGAAATTCGGGGTAGGTAGGTAATTTAATTCATGCTGAATGCCCATTTGTACTTTCTCTGAATCGCCGCTGGTTCAATGGGAACAAGAGTCGTCGCACACTGGAATTACTACAGATCCTGCTGCAACACCGAAAAGCCACCACTACCTTGGTTCATTGCCATTCTCCTGTGGCAGACACAGCTACAAAAATAGGAGGTGTCTTGTACTGATGATGATAATCACCTAGTAAATGACACCAAGTCCACCACACTCATTACGTTTCAGTATATTTTTACACGATAACGTGATACTCATTCTCTTCACATCAGTGTGACATCGTTCGCGTGCAGGGGATTTGTTAGTGGTCTTAAGCAGCTTGAAATAGCCTTGACTAAGGCCAAGCAGTTAGAAACTGCTGTGAATGGGTGTATCGTGAGGCCAACCGAGATTTGTGTACCAGACATACCAAAGGTTCCCTCAAGTACTATCCGCTGTTGTGGACACTGTCTCGTCTACAGGATGTACGGGAGCTATTACCTATCGTACACTTGACTGTGAGTGGCGTGAGTGTCAATGGTAGGTCTAAGCTCCCTGCACACGGCAAACAGGAACAACGGAGACGTCAATGTGTACACCCATGCCCCTAAACAACACGTTCGACGAGCTATATCCCACGGAAACTGAAACTAAGCCAATGACCCACTTCATCTGTTGGGAACGTTCTGAGTGTCATGTAAATGGGACGAAAAGGCATATGCCAGCTTTAATGTGTGGCAAAGAATGGTACCCTTTAGGTGAATTGGAAGCAAGGGATGGAAAGGAACACCATATGTACTGAGTTTGTAATCCTGGTGTCCTCGTTCAATGGAGTGAAGAGACTATTTCAGAAGCAACTAAGACAACAGGGTGTATCCAACTGCATATTATGGCGCCAGTTAGGACAAGTGATGCCTGTCGTCTGGGCTCCGACCTCATACTTGGGTCGTTCCAGTGAATGGCAGATATGTTTGAGAACCTCAGCCTTTCTCACAGAGCTTCAACAAAGCTCACAATTTGCAGCATTGTTTCCACAAGTGATCGTGGCCTCCTGGATCTGAGTCGCATGGAGAGCTTCAGAAAGATACTCCGAATGTTCTGTAACAAGCTAGGCTGTGACTTCCTAGACATACACAATAGGGCTGAGAACTGTACAGTGACTCTAAATGGGTCAGGTATGCACTACACTTCATAGCAGGTAATTGATTGTGTGTCGGGTGCACACAAGTACTTTTTGGATCAGACAACATCTAACACAACAAACTTTTCCAGGACCGGCAGTTGGCAAGACGAATGCCTCGGCAGCCACGCGAATGTGCAAACAAAGAAAGAGGCGTGATGGAATTAATAATCAATTAATCAGACGATGTATTCAGGACCCTTCAATCCATTCGTAATCTCCCTAACAATTTTAACGAAATTTCCGAGAGAAAACAAATTTAATGACAATGACTCCCAACATACTGTGGAACCAAAATCTGGAAACACATTTAGGCTGCCGTCATTTGGAGCGGAAGAGATAATCTACTCAAAATTGCAGCAACTCTTAAAAACCAACAAAGTTTTAAACGGATGTTCTACTTTCTTGTATGGTCACAGGGATGCAGTGAGGACCACCTTTCCAGCTGTTGGAACTAAGACAGAATAGGAAACCTCTATCGGAAAAAGACGTTATCAGCACCTATGTCAGCGTAGGCAGGCTTTGACCCATGCACTTTTGAAGTTGAAATCTGACAGGAGTGTGACACCAGCTAAGCCTTTTAAGATTTGTCTGTCACCTCGTCCTGCCCATTCAGTTTGAGCTTCAAGACGGACCTGCAGCTGCAACTTCGTCGCTGTCATGGAAGTGTCTTGCAGTCATTTTGAACAGTATACTGTAACGGCGCTCAAGTTCGCACGACGTTCCGTCCATTCGTCAGATTCATGTATCTCGTGCTACGGCCGCAAACCATTGGCGCCTGCGTGAAGATACAGTTCATCAGAATCGTCACATCTGGCACACTGATCTGCGCCCACGTTTCAGCACACTTCCACCCTCCCTCCCGCTCCCCTCGTCCCCCCCCCCCCCCCCATCCACCCCTAGTAGTTCAGTGCACGTACCTATGGTTTCAATACAAGTGCTCTCTGTAGTTTAGCATTATGTAATGTCAGTAAAGGCTGCCCTTGGCTAAATATTATGTTTTCCTAAATTATGATTACTGTATATACTAAGGATAATTTTTGGACCTGTATACGACGAAAATAACATTGAATGGAGAATAAGAAAGGCCGGCCGGAGTGGCCGCGCCGTTCTAGGCGCTACAGTCTGGAGCCGAGTGACCGCTACGGTCGCAGGTTCGAATCTTGCCTCGGCCATGGATGTGTATGATGTCCTTAGGTTAGTTAGGTTTAATTAGTTCTAAGTTCTAGGCGACTGATGACCTCATAAGTTAAGCCGCATAGTGCTCAGAGCCATTTGAACCATTTTGAGAGTAAGAAGAAATGAAGAATTAAGAGGACTGTACAAACACCGTAACATCGTCGAAGTTCTCAAGAGTAGAAGGTTGAATTGGGCAGGCCATATAGCAAGAATGACAGAGATTAGACTACCTAGAATGGCATTCAGCAGAACAGTAGATGGAACGAGAGGAAGAGGGAGACCCAGAATCAGATGGTGGGATAACATTCGGGAGGACACAACTAGGATGAACAGCAACAGCAATTGGACAAACAGCGCATTGGACAGGCAGAAGTGGAAGAGGCTCATAGAGCAGGCGTATGGTCGATAAGGCCCTTGCCACATGTAAAGTAAAATGTAAAAGTAAGAATATGGTAATATTTTTGCTGTACCTTATTTCTTTGTTATTAGAGTTGTGATATCCTCCCACCTTTCCAACCTTTCCAACAAATGAGGGACCTCCTGCAAGAAGGAACGCACCCAAACCTTACATGGTTGGAACTGGATAGGTAAACAATTAAAATTGTCGCAGCAGGTTAAAATTTACTGCACACGAAGATGGGAGAAAACGCCTTTCATTTTCATCGTCTGGGTTTGTAAGAGCTGTGAGAGACAGTGAGGTGAGGTAGCTACAGACTCTCCATCCAGTACAGATAATGGTAGCTGCAGTAAACCGGAAGTATCAATGTAACATCCATATAAAACGCTAGCGTTTATTTCCCACAGCATTCGCAACAATGTGCCAAAGTTTGAAGCATTGCAAAAAAATAATGAACCCCTCATCTGACCACTAAAATCACCCTCTGATGTAACTGAAAACTTACGAGATAACCTGAGTTTTCTGGTACATAACTGCCCCAGTCACACCTTAATTATCGTGATGATGAGGCCCCAACCTCGAGGAGCGTAGGGGACGATAAGGGAGACCCGCACCGCCGACTAGGCAAGGTCCTAGAGAAGGTGGTTTGCCATTGCTTTCCTCCGACCGTAATGGGGACTTAATCATCAGATGAGACTTTAACCATTCACCAACAGTCAATTAGGATAATTAGAGTTTTACTCGTAGTGAGTGTGATAAGCCACCCTGTGAAACAATACTAAATGCGAAGCGAAGAAATTCTGGTCTTATTATTACACAGCAGTTTATGTTCAGACTGTCATCTAACTTATTTTATATTGTAATATGCATATCCCAGTAGACTATAGTCGATTCTTTAATTCTGTATGAAAACTGTAGACAACATTCACTGCAGCCAATGATTGCACAGCTAATTGCTAGTGCTTCTCCTTCGTTTTGTTATGGTGATGGGGACGTGTTATTTTCTATAGCGTTGGGAGCTTTCTTTAGCTGGCTCCTGACAGGTAAGGTAACAAAGGGGGACGAGAGTGTCATAAAACTGTTTGTCACTGAAAACAGTCCTCTAACAGTTAAATAACAGGAAGTCACGTTGTCGCATCTCCACAATGCAGGGATAGGAGGATAGCCCGTTTTCCATAAAACTCTGTTGTGCTAAATAATAAAAGGAATCGTTTTTAGCGAAATCAAGATCTGAAACCCAGGTAAAGCACCCATAACTTGAGACTGTGGGACTGGAAGTTGCCCATGGCTGTGCCAGAAAAGAATGTTCGTTTAAATCTGAGTAACAGTGGCCATGATTGGCTCACAATAATTATTTTGGTAGAAGATGTATTATCCCATATGTGTCTGCGTGCAAGACTTTTGGTTGGTCAGTATTGGAAACCTCTAATGTAATGGGAGAGATTCTCTGCCTGGCACCATTGTTGGTTAACAATGACAGTATCCGTGAGAGTAGGAACTTGTGAAATTTGTTTCTTAAACTGATTATTGGTCGAATCTCGCAAGGTCTGCTGCAGTTGGCTGGCAAGATACAGCTACGTTCTAGGGAACAAAGTGTGAACAGACTTACTGCCAACAGATCGATGAGCACTGCTGCCTCAGGTGGATCGTCGAAAATACACTTCAATTTAGGCAGCTGCAGAGACAGATGTCTCCGACTTAGAGCATAGCACAGAGGCCGGGTTGGGCTCGGAATTTCCAGCCACCGCTGCAACCATCTTCCACTCTCATTCCGTCTAAGAGTGGTAAGCATGTGCTGGCAATGCAGCCACCGAGCTAAGGGGGACGTAAAGCTATTTAATTTACATTTAGGTTTAATTGTGCAGCTTTAACATTCACAGTCTGCTAGTTGCATCCTTCATGCTCTTTCATGAAATTAATGGTGTTTGTTCTTTTACAGGATTATTTGTTCAAACGACTAAATATTTTTTGTCACTGGCCTTATCTGCACTATACACTGCAGGAAAAAAAAAACAAGTAGTACACACCATTAGAGGTTTCCATTCATTCGAGATGTATTGCTGCAGCAGTGCATATGGAGTACATGAAATGAATACATTTACATATCAGCGGTACAAGCGGTTCTGAGCTTCCAGGTATCAACACATGCTGAAACACCCATACTAGTATTTGGTGTAGCCTCCATTGGTGGCGATGGAGGCGCTGACTCTGGCATCCAGTTTATCAAACAGATTACGAATATTGTGCTGGGATACGTTATGCCATGCCTGCTCAACCTGTTCACGTAGTTCGGTAAGAGTTGTTGCCTGATGAGCCGCACTAGTCAAATCTGTCACAACCCGCATGGCCAATGACGTCACTGCACTTCTTGCAGGGCACATTCAGCTAGTTCACGGACAGTGTGTGAGTGAACATTATCCTTTTGGAAAACACATCACCTTTCTGTTGCGCGGACATCAAAAGAACGGGTATAACAATATTTTGCATGTAGCGAACGCTGGTTATCGTCACCTCCAGAAACACGAAAGGTGAAAGAGAATTGTAGATTATCATACGCTAGACATTAAGGCCACGGATGAGGCCAGTGTGTCTTGCACGGATGCACTCTACGAGTCTGCACTCAACACGTCTACATCGCATGCGCAGACGATCATCACTTGCGTCCACACAGAATCTGTTTTCATTGCTGAAGAGCATGGCGTACCATTTCATCTTCCAAGTTATCCTCTGATTGCACAAGTCCAGCCGTGAGCTTCGACGCTGTGACGCGAGTGAAAGACAGGCTAGAGGTGTGCGTGCCTGTAGTCACACTGCTAACAACCAGTTGACAGCAGTTCGTGTTGACACGCCTGGGCTCACAAGTACTCTCATCTGTTTTGAAGTAGCCGTACGTTCTGCCGCTGCTGCCCTTACAATACAAAGAGCCGGAGCCTGGCGGGCGTCTGTGCAGTCTGGACGTCCTGAACATCGTCTTTGGGTGCGAGAATGTTTACGTGACAACTGCTCAGCATCGTTGTACATCTGACACAGCACGTCCAACTTGTGTGGCAGTTCTCCGAAAGGGCCATCCCGCACTCGGAAGACCACAGTTTGGCCCTTCGTAGATATGGATGAAGGTGTATAAGAGTTCCGAAAATCTCTCATTTCAGTCAACTGCGATTCATCTACCTCTTGTTGTTCCCAGTCTGTTATGATGAATGTGCATACCTAACTAATACAATTTTACGTATTCCCTTTTCAGTTCGTCCACTTTTCACTCCCCTCAAACACGAACCACATCCGGTTCCACATGAAATACTAGTACGTCATATACATACACTCCGCCAAAATACTTCTAGGAGACCTCACTGATACCATTCCCACATCATGGGAAAAATCCACATTACCAGTATTTCATTGTTACTTTCATTTTTTGGCTAGATTATATTTCATATTAGCTATTATTTGGAAACAACAATGAAAGAGCAGTCTAGTTGCTAGCAGTTCACCAAAGAAACTAAACTGAAAAGTACTGACTATAAAAACAAACACAAGCGTCCATTATTAGGTGGATACATGGTCGTTCCTCTCAGTCGTCTATAAGAGGAGAGCAGTTTCAATAAAGAGAAAAAGTACTATATTGCAGTGCCTGTGTTATTCTGATTACGATGCAAAGTTCCTTTGGATACGCATGTCCAAAGGAACTTTGCATCGTAATCACAATAACACAGGCATTGCAATATCGTATTTATATGCTGATACCAGGCAAGCGACTTTAAATGCAACGTCTGACCTGTACGGGAATATGTATAAAGGATGTACGAGTACAGGTCGTAGACGCACGGTTAACGACATGTGGAAGTTGGTCTGGCCGTGAGTCATGCACAGATAGCCAAATGGTAAAGCGACAGTTCGCGATAAGTGGAAAATACGGGTTTGGGTCCCGGTCGGGCACAAATTTTCATTGTCCTCATTCCATTCTACAGCTGATCGTAGTCCTTATGCGCAATCGCGAATTCATTTGATGTATTTAAGAATAGCTGTCGACTCTACAAAGTATACATTAAATCTATCAATGTCGGCCTCAAATTTACATAAGTGTCTGAAAATAATAATACTATATTAACTTCTATAGAATTTCTAGAGTGGTCATTTGTAATAACATGAATTGCTGCAGGGAGACTATGCATTTGCAACAGTTGCTGGAGTTGTTAATTCCTCCAGCTACATTACCATCTCAGCCGTTAAGGGCCTCATACAAAGTAATTTGTATCACAAAAAGTAAAGCAGCTGATATAATAATTCTAGTGATGTATGTAGTGGCCAATTTGTCCTATCACTTAGATAGATGGGTAAATTCTACTCTTATCTTCTTTTCTTAGTCTATATACTTCAGAACAACTATCGGATTCGGTGAAGAATCCCATCTGTATTGATGCAGTTTCGAGCTGAAGGCCTAGATATGCTGTAGATGAATGGAATTTCAGTAAATAAATTAATTTAATTACTGTATTTTATACGGTTTTAGAAATTCCAATGTTCCACGTGCAGGAGTCTGGGAAGGAACCTGTAGATTCAATTGATTACTGTGTTGTATATGGCTATACAGGGCGATGTAGCTGCCACTACTGATGTCTTACGCGACCCCTGTAAATGAAGGCGTTCTACGTATAGGAGTTGAGGGAAGAGCTCTTTTCCTTAAAAAGGTTCATAGTAAATTTGGGTGAACCTAAAGTATATTTCTGTAGACGACCAGAATATGGCGCAACGACGAGAGAAACAAGGAGGTAAATAAACTTACCTGAAAGAGCAATAGCGACCTTCTCGACTCCTCCGAGTGGTGCCAGGGCGTCTCTGGCTTTGTTTCCAAAGAGTTTCTCAAGGTAGTTTGGTCCGTGGCTCGCTAGAAGTGACTGTAGAAAGGATGCTGTCTCTTCAACTGGTGGTCGCTTTGCTGCAAACAGTGACATGATTTTAACATTTGATTTGAGTACAAGTATACATTATTATTGTTATTTACGTAGTCGCCTTGTCTATGAGTACTGCACCTAGCAACCGTCGTGACATATGATGCAATTTCCAAAATTTATGGATGTCTGTCAACACTCGGTTCTTCAAAATATTATCTATAATTTTTCCAAAAGAAAGAATGGAACACAAAATTATTTATATACTTGTTTTCACGAAATTTATACGTATCAGTTTACCGTTTCTATTCACACATCGTTTTTTAAGAGATTGTTGATACTGTATTCACGTTTTCAGAAAGGAATGGAGTTTTTACGCTGTTCTAATGAATTTCCGTGCATTTGAATTATTATGCTGAGCTCTAATCTAAGGAGTTTATGCTCACACGCTTACCTTTCAACCGTAAAATATTATTACTTGTATTTATACTCCAGAGCGTGATGAAAGCTTCTTATTTTGTCAGAACACACCATATGGAAGCGATTCAGTTTATTTCTTCCCTATAATACTAATTCAAAGCTAACAGGAACGGAATGTTTCGACAATTTGTACGTAAAGTGTAGACTCGATAGTTTTACACAATGCGGTAAACTCAGGTTACCAAGATCAGAAGAGTATCGGCAGATCAGCGTGTTGGTCTTAGGCAGCTTTCCATGTTAGGTCAGGATACATCCGAGATGATTCGCTGTAATACACACGATATGCAAACCAGTAAAATATCGACACACACGCACACACACAACGTCAACAGATGATACGATTCAGAGACAGACAACTTATATTTTAAAGCGAAAAATGACTTTTCATGACAAGGAAGACATTTGGCCACAGAAACCAAGACACATGATGATTGTGAATCCCTCATCAGAAACAGAGCACTAGTACGGGACGAAGCAAAAAAGTAAAGAAACAGTTCTATAACACTGATACATCTTAATATCTGTAGTTGATGGTCGTAATCGCTAAGAGTCGAAAATTTTGTTGCAGCTGGAAACAGCAATCTGTTTCTGTTGTAATCATTACAAATCCCCAGTTAAGATGGTACGTAACAATATGCTGGTTAGTGTAGATGAACGAGTTATCCGACCCTACGTTCACACTCAACTTCCCACTAGTTATCAGTTTACCAACTAGCGCCAGCACCATTTCATGGATTACAAATGCTCCAAACCACTACAACTGTGGAATGCATCCGTTGCTGCTATATTATTGTGTTTGGTATCAATCCATAATTAGCAACATGTGTGTATCCATCTGCTTTTAATGTGCTACAGCGTCACAGATGTTACGTGTTATCAAATCTATAATTACGTTAAGTCATCGTTATCTGATCACTGATTCAGTTAGAAACAATAATGAACTATAAAGTTCATACATTTTTAAGGTTGTGAAATGTGAAGAAGGTAAGCTAAGAGAAACACTAGAATCTATGTGACTGAATTTTTTGAGGAGTTAATGTAACTATGACACATAAGCAATGACACATTCCAAGGAGAACTGAAAATATTCGCCGAGAAACTGAAAACTATACAGATAACACAGCATAAATAAACTATATGAATGAGAGAATACTTACATAGCAACCATAGCATAGAAGAATCTTCGGGAGACTAAGCAATGGATTGATAGAGGGATTGTACGTGGCAGCTATGCGTAATTTGATAAGGAGAATGATAACAATGAAGTATGTTTCACATTGTTGCTCCAATAGTCTCTCTGTTGCTGAATAATGAGCCATTCCCTTTCTGAGTAGCAACGAATTTTGCTCAATATACGCGACAATTTGATCATATGTCCAAATTTTGCAATAAAATTGACTTTTTTGTGGTTTAGTGCTAAAATTTCTGCTTTTTTTATTAACAATGTATTTTAGTCTATATTCCATCAAAAACTTGTTTATGTTGGTGTTTTCGTTAGCCACGTCAGACCCAACTAGTTCGCGTCGTACAGGACATCGGTGAAATGTGGAAGATTTGGGCGCGAACGGGAGCTGCCTATCTTGCAACTATAAAGTCGTGGAGATGCGTACTGACTCTGTGAAAAATGCAATAACAGAGAGGATTCGCGTGACTGAAATTATCTTTGCACCACAGGTTAAATACTGTGGTGAAAGAAATATACAAACGCCAAAAACACATACCACTACCATGTCCCATACGGTGCAGCAGAAGCGTTAGCGTTCAAAAAAGCTTCCAGTCGTCTCCGAATGAATAAATACAGGACCTGTATGGTTTTCAAGGGAACCTTATCCTTTTCTTCCTGCAAAAAAATGGCACATTCGGCTAACGATAATGAAGCTGGATAGCGATCACGCGTCGTTCTCTCCAAAGTAGACCGTAAAGGCTTAATAACAATGAGATTGGCGAGTGTGGTGGCTAGGGAGGACGCGAAAAATCAGCCTCGCCCTCACAAACAATAAACAATGCCAGCTGTGTGAACAGGGCCCTGCTGTCTTCGAACAAAGGATCACCACTGCGGAACAAACGTAGTACCATGGACCGGACATGATCAGCTAACACAGTCACATAATTCTTGGCAGTTCTTCGACTTTGCCGAGTAACCATGGTGTACTACGATATGGCTGCCCAAATCAACTATGAAACCTCGCCATATTCCACTCTTGAGGTGTAAACTCGTATAGAGGCGGGAAAGAGTGTGCAACAGGACTCAACCGAAAAAATTATTTGCTTCTGTCGCTCCATAGTCCAGGATTTGATGACCGCATCATCAAGTTTACCCCTTACGGGCATTTGCATAACCAATGTGTGGTTTTGGAATTTCATCTCGCCCTACAATTCCCAGTTTTTGGAGCTCCCTTCGCATTGTTTTGTTACTGACATGGTTTGCGAGTGCAGTCCTGCAGTAAATTTTGCAGCTGTTGTCCTTTGCTTTTCGTCACAATGTTCTTCAATGACCGACCGTCATGCCCACTCAGTACTCACATTCATCCACGCTGTGTCTTTCCGTTTTCCCTGTATGCGGTATAAATCTACGATACGGTGCCTCTTGAAACACCAAACGCTTCGGCTACCTTAGTGACGGAAGCAACCACCATATGAGCACCATCAATTTCCCCACGTTCCAATTTACTTAGCTCCGACATGATTCACGGCCAGTCACACAGAACACTGTTGTGGCCGTGACTGACACTTCCAGCATAATGAGGACACTGGAGAGTAGCCGTTTGTGTCCAAATACAATAGCGCAACCTACAGGTTTTTCTAGCATCTGCATTTATTTTCAAGCATTCATTTCTCACTGTTTTCCACATTTTTGTCCAACCCTTGCATTTGCATCTTCTTAAGCTATGCTGTGCAAGTCATGCTTTTATTCTTTCGTCAAACTGACCTTTTTTAATTTTATATTTCTGTTTGCGTACTGTACATTTTCGAGGGTATTTTCGGCTTTCGTATCGTTTTTTTTTTTAATTTCGACTTATTTATACATCGAATAAACTTGTTATTTTATTTCAGTTGAAATTAGTAATAAGATAAGTATTTGCGTTTTCTGTTATTTTTTGTTTTGTTGTTGTTTCTTGTCTTTTGTTGTAATAACCCAAAGTCAGATTCTTGCATATTACCATATAATTATGGTTTCCGACATATTCTACTTTATTGGAAACTTTTTGCGTGAGAAGGTGTGTTACTTCGTGACCATCACTTCACAGCAAGGACTTTCCTTACATTTATCGTTGATTTTTTTACACCACGAATGTTACAAGTCTGGCATGCTCGCTTTTGGGGCACTAAGTGTAACCACTTACTAAACTGAAGTAGATTTTTGAGGCTGATAATTCTAATGATTTTGTCGGAGGTCACTGCGGCTGGTGGCTGTTACGCTGTGTCGCGATACTGGTAGTGTAGTATACAGCTGCATTAATGTCACTCCTCACTGCAAAAAAGTCAGTTTTATGCAAGAGTAGATGAACAACGAATGTAGGTACTTAATATATACTGAGGAGGCAAATAAACTGGTACACCTGCCTAATATCGTGTAGGGCCTCCGCGAGCACGCAGATGTGCCGCAGCACGACGTAACGTGGACTCGACTAATTTCTGAAGTAGTGATGGAGGAAATGACACCATGAATCCTGCAGGGCTGTCCATAAATCCGTTAGAGCACGACGGTGTGAAGATCTCCTCCACACAGCACGTTGCAAGGCATCTCAGATCTCCTCAATAATGTTCATGTCTGGTGGGGCTGGTGGCCAGTGGAAGTGTTTAAGCTCAGAAGAGTGTTCCTGGAAACACTCTGTAGAAATGCTGGTCGTGTGGGGTGTCACATTGTTCTGCCAAAGTCCGTCGGAATGCACAATGGACATGAATGGATGCAGGAGATCAGAGAGGATGCTTACGTATGTGTTACCTGTCAGAGTCGTATCCTGTCGTATCAGAGGTCCCATATCACTCCAACAGCACACGCCCCACACCACTACAGATTCTCCACCAGCTTTAACAGCCACTGCTGACGTGCAGGGTACATGGATTTAGGAGGTTGTCTCCATACCCGTACACGTCCATCTGCTCGATACAATTTGAAACGAGACTCGTCCGGCCAGGCAACATGTTTCCAGTCACCAACAATCGTTTGTCAGTGTTGACGGGACCGGGAGAGGCGTGAAGCAATGTTTCGTGCACTCATCAAGGGTACACGAGTCGGTACTCGGCTCCGAAAGCCCATAATGATGATGTTTCGTTAAATGGTTCGCATTCTGACACTTGTTGATGTTCCAGCACTGAAATCTGTAACGATTTGCGAAAGTGTTGCACTTCTGTCACGTTGAACGGTTCTCTTCAGTCGTCGTTGGTCCCGTTCTTGCAGGATCTTTTTCCAGCCGCAGCGATGTCGGAGATTTGATGTTTTACCGGATTCCTGATATTCACGATACACTCCTGAAATGGACGTACGGGATAATCCCCGCTTCATCGCTATCTCGGAGATGCAGTGTCCCATCGCTCGTGCGCCGACTTTAATAGCACATTTAAACTCACCTAAATCTTGATAAACTGCCATTGTAGCAGCAGTAACCAATCTAACAACACTACCAGACACTTGTTGTCTTATATAGGCGTTCCCGATCGCAGCGCTGTTTTTTTTCTGTTTACATATCTCTGTATTTGAATACGCATGCCTATACCTGTTTCTTTGGCGCTTCAGTGTATTATTACCCATGATATTTTACTCGACTGGTGTTAGTGATATCAGGGTTTCAGTGAGTTTCAAATTATTTACCAACTTTTTCTTCTTCGTTGTTCGTATTTCCTCCCCGTATCTGCAGTGGCCCCCATCATGAATAATTTCACTGACGTAGGGCTTCGTCGCACTATACTGTTTCCTTAGATTTAGCTAGCTTATTTAATTTCTTCCATAATTCACTTGTCAGTTTCCCTCAAAATGTCACTATTATAATTCTATGGCCCTGCATCACAAAGGAATATCGAAGATTGTTTAGTGGTATGAAGTACTACGTAGCCTGGGATATACAGATTTTGCAAAATAGACTGACTCACTTTCAAGAAAATCTGTTCTAACAGCGCTTGAGAAACCAGGCGTTAATTCGACTAATGTTACTGTTCCGAAGAATATAAACATTACTGTTATTAAAAATAGTATTAGACATTATCAACAAAGTGAGAAATTCACAAATGATGGAGGAGTCATGCAAGAAGATCTCATACTATCAGCAGTGCTAGAGGAAATTTTACACTGGAAACTGAGCAGCGAATACGGGTAGGTGGGTTGTACCTGAACCATCTTTATGTAGTGGATGACACTGCACTGTTTGCGTCAAGAGTGGATAAAATTTAACCACCAATGGACTTACTTAGTTCAGTTAGTTTCAAATATTTCTTGAAAATAGATAAAAGTAAGGTTAAAGTAATGTAGCATTTAGTTATCTCGAATAACTAAAAACACAAATTAGCAATGAGGCCCACAGGAAAAGTTGTTATATTAATAGCTGTGGATGCAAATGACTGGGTAAACAAGAGAAGAAAGCGAAAGAAAACAAAGCTTTCGATGAGTCTGAAAAGAAAAGCGTGCTAGGAATGCATATTATGAGTTTTAGCATATCAGAGAAGAGCATCTCAAAATTGAACGTTGCTGAGCGATCAGCAGCAATATGCATGTTGAAATTACCAGGAGGGACAGAAAAGAAAGTAAATTGATAATGGAACAGACGGGGTTATGGGATGTGGTTATAACCGTAATGAGAGTGAAATGGAGATGGTTAAACTGTAGATAAGCGAACGGATGATTGATGGACCAAGGAAGTTCTTCGCTTGATGCCAAGAGATCAGTAACGACAAAGACGACGACCAGATGCAGGTGGTTTAATGACATTAGAAACATCAGGAAACAACACTGATTCTTAGGGCTGAAAGCTGTAATTCCTTAAAAGGTTCAGAGCACATTATTACACATGACTGGAAGTCAAATGGCTGACAATGATGATGATAATAATGATGTTCATAATGACAATAACTCATTATTGGTATGTCACTCGGGGTCTACCCCTTCAATTCAAAGAGTTCTGTGACAGGTTCAGTAAAAAGTAGAGGAAAGTTAAGATGTTCGTTTCAATGCTTCAACTGTTCCACACAGTCTTCCCCTACATCAGCACAGTACACAGAGCTTTCATACAATCATGAGAAACTATCCGAATAGTACGAGGGTTACCCAGAAAGTAGTGCCCTCGTTTTTTTTCGAGGATTCTTTATTGAACATAATGAGAATTACACACATGAAAGAATGGTGTCTTATCTATACACCCTATTTTCCACGTAATCTCCATCCCGTTCTATTGTCTTCCTCCAGCGTGAAACAATGGCGTGTATCCCCTGTCGGTACCAATCCCTGTCCTGGTGGCGGAGCCAGTGCTTCTCTGTGTGAGTCACCTCCTCATAGTCCTCAAAATGTCTTCCACGAATGACATCCTTTAATGACCGAAACAAGTGGAAGTCCCAAGAGGCTAGGTCAGGTGTGGTAGGTCTCAGGTGTGACAGCCGTGGATGGTCTCCCCCGAACGCTGCAAATCGTGTTCTGCCGAACCGCCTTCTGATGACCTCACCCTCCGTGCCCAGCGAATAGCTGTACTTCTGTGGACAGCAGATGCTCTATAGACTTTGCACAAGCGTTTGTGAATATTCCTCACAGTTTCTTTTTCTGCAGCGATAAATTCAATGACGGCACCTTGCTTGTAGCGTAGCTCACCTAAAGACGTCATTTTGAAACTGTCGTGCAGCTACGTTATCTGTCGGAAGTGACGGAAACTTGGCGCGCCCACCCAGGAGACTTCAGCGTAACGTAACGTTTCGCATTCGTAGCATTGATTTCGGCTGAGAACGAAAATGCCGTGCGTTACTTTCTGGGCAACCGTAGTACTTCTTTGGAATGTTGTTCAACATGTGCGTCATTGTCGCACCTTCCTCGGTCTTGGTCAACCATCAGAGAGCCATTCCGCACTGCGTCGTTTTCTGGTAGGTTAGTGCTGGTAACAACAAGTCAATTTTCCAGTGATGATTTTTTCCATATTTTAGTTTCAATCACGTTGTTGCAGACGCCGACGCCTCGTTGCTTTTGTTGGGATCTCGAGGTGTACAGGTTAGATTTTGCAAGCAATTTTCTCTTCCTGCAAACGTCGTGGAGAATATCTTGAACCCTTGATTTATAGACGTTCCGTTCCTTTTTCCGTTGCTATTTGTGACACAACAACGTTGACACACCACGGGTGCACGTCCATCCGCTGCTCTAAAACTGACTGATCGAATGCACGTCTGCCACCGCAGTTACTGCGCTGACGTCGCTTGTACGTCAGAAATTAAAAGCGTCGCGGAACCTTTTGGACGGACGGCGTGTATAAAACTTTTCTCTTTTTCAGATTCAGACATGATTTCATGAAGTGCTTCTACTGCGCTTAATCATCTTTTCAAGCCCTGAAATGTAACCTAAGATATTTAGTTTTCTACTCGCACTCTTTGTAGCATAATTTTGAAAATTTCTTTTTTATTCCTGGTACTGAGTACAATTTTCTCTTCATTCGTATTAAATACTTTGTATTTCATACAATACGGATAATTTTTTTTATTATTGCAAATAATATTTCCACATCTCAGTGATTCCCCCATTTTTCGCAAAACTATGACAGTGATACAGGAGTCCCAGCACACAGTCAAAAGCTTTCCTTAACTGTTTTAGCAGTTTTAGAAATACATCTCCGTGATTTAGTTTCACTGAATATCGTTCTCTATACAGGTGCTGTATTGTGCACAAGACTGTTTATGGATTTTCCTGGACAGTTGTTTTCGCATGATTATTAGGTTGGTGCATAAGTTCGTAGCGTTTTTGAGTTGTATGTTGGCATTCCGATTGCTCTGGGTTTAGCTATCGATTATCATTTTTTTATTTCTAGTTCACTGTTGCTATTTGAATTAATGTATTGTCATTTTGTCATTTGGAGATAGTAAGTGGAGCTGTTGACACTAGAAAATGGAGCGCCAAGTGGAGAAATCGGAACATTTCCAACATATTCTGACGTTTGAGTTACAGAGACGGGCAACAGCAACGGAGGCAGCCAGAAACATTTGCGCCGTGTATGGGGATAACGCCATTGGACAGAACCAGGCAAGAAAATGGTTTTCTCGTCCTAAGGAGGATCGTTTTGGCATTCGTGACACACCCTACTCTCAGGGAGACCTTCGGCGTTTGATGAATATCGTTCAAACGCATTAATCCACAATGACCCATGTCAGTGTACCTGAAAACTGGCAAATGCGATGAACTGTGATCATTCCACATAGTGCACAATCTTGCATGGAATGTGTAAGGTAAAAAAATCGGGTGTGTGGGTACCGCATGCTCTAAAACAAAATCGCAAATATCAGCAAGTTGCCATTTGTGCATCTCTGCTTGCTCGTCATCAATTGGCTCGTGAACAACACACGCCATTCCCATCCTATATCGTTACTGATGACGAGAAATGGTGTCTTTATGCTAACATACGGGGAAAAAAAGGAATGATTGAGACCAAACAAAGCAGAGACTCCACGTACGAAGACCAGAGCGGATCCACAAAAGATAATGTTATGCATCTCGCGGGACAGCGACGGAGTGGTGTACTACAAATTGCTTCCCGAAGGTGTAGTCATCACTGCTAACATTTATTGTTAACAATAATTGAGAAGTCTTTCAGACGCAATCCATGAATAAGACCAGGAAGACGGCGTGAAGTGATACTACTCCACGATAATGCTCGCACGCATTCTGCTAGACTGACAAAAAAACACCATACAGGGATTGCGTTCCGAAGTCATTCCGTACCCATCTTATTTACCCAATCGTGCGCCCTCAGATTTTCACCTTCTCCGCTCTCTATCGAACAACCTTCAAGGAACTTCCTTTTGGGATGAAAATGCGATCAGGACATGGCTCGACGATTTCTTCGCCTCAAAACTACGTGATTTCTACAGTCTCCGAATCTAAAAGTCACCCCATCGGTTTCCGAAGATCCGCTTGGCTATCCAGGCGGGTCGGGGAATGACATGGCACCCCATTAGTATACTGTGTAGGAAACCAGCATGGTAGATTTTTCACTATCGTAATACTAGCGCAGATGGTGTCTCTTTTACTAAGACAGTAGTTGCCTCTGAACTATGGGCGTCGTTTTAGCGTTAGATGAGGTTAATCTCAGTGCTTTCTCCAAATCATATAGGACGTATCCAATAATGAATGGCAACAAATGAAGCGAAAAAAAATTTTCTTGTGATTAACGACGTGGGTGAAACGTAGTCGGATTATCGTCCTTGTTATTCGTTCCGCAATAGACAAAGAAAAGCCCTTTGCTCTGTTTTAATTGCAGAGTTGGCGGCGAAAATTGAGAACTCGCCGAACTTTTTCCTCGCCATTAATGCCGTGAAATTTGTTCTTAAGACAAGGAAATGAGGTTGCCAGAAACACAATCAGAAAAAGCTTTATCAACTTAAATCAAGAGTTAACAGCGCATTATAAGTATTCTAAAGACATAAGGCCCTCGCGCCACTGATTGGTATTTTTCTAAATTCTCGCATAAAATAATAGCAACCAACAATTTTCAAATCTGCTTATAGAAATACGTATAACTTAGAATGTTTCAGGACTCCATGAGAGTACCGCTTAGTTAGTGTTTACTTGTAATGAATGATGAACACTATCTGACCATACTGAGATGAACACGTATCGTTGATAGAGATACGATTTACGAACTTTCGCCTGCTTGGCAAGGAAAGAACTGCATTCAGCTTGTGCTTTCATTTGCTAACGAGGCTTTCAATTAACTTACATCACATCTCTAATCCATATTACTTACAGAATGGTACCAAAGCCATTTTGCGAATTGCATTGGCGTCCTCTCGAGCAGGTCGCACGTTCTAATTAGTCTCCTTTATACTAAGAAAGGTACTACTTAGGTCCAGCCAAGACGTTCATGATTATGACTCCTCGGAAATCATTAATTTCGTGTCTCTTTTGGTCAGGATGTTTTCGCGTACAAACTTAGTTCCAACAGTTTTCAGTAAAAAATGGCTACTCTGTCTTGTCTTTCTGCTGACATTATGGGTTTACAAGTGTGTGGAGTGCTGTAAATGGAATATCACTGTGTAAGTGTGTGCTTAAATGGTCTGTATAGTGTAAAAGTTGTACTTCAGGTACAGCAGGCATCAGCGGTATTCGCCACGCACGCTGCTTCATTAATGCGTCTTTGGTCACCCGCTACACATTGCCAAATAGTGCCTGCGTAAATACTGCGAACGCTGGATTGCCTGCGATTGGCTTAGTAGATGAGTGCCTACGGATGGTACTTTTTCTTTTCTGACAGATTTTATTAACAATTCTGTATTCAAATGTATGGATATGTTAGCCGAACTGGAAACAGTGAAATAGAACAGAAGTATTTTGCGGAAATAATAAAAATAGCTACTACTGTATTGTGGAAAAAGAGAAGTAAGCAAGGAAAACACAACACATGGACGTCTACACACTTGAGTTTTGAAGATTTACGATACTGTTTTGAGTAGAAGAGGGAAGAAGCCAACAGCTTCTTTTTTCTTAGCATGAAGTACGTCAAGATGACTAATATTTACTTCAAATTAGATGCTACACTGTACATAAGTTTCACTGATGATCTATTCAGTTAAACTGTAGATTTGTCATATTTCCCATGTAGCTGTCAGGTAAAATTATTATGATACAATCATTCTCTGAAAATTGTTTCGAGCAGTTAGTTCATGAGACCACTCGACTAGTAAATAGTTGTGAAAAGACACTTGACCTCTTGGCAAAAAATAGTCCTGAGATAATAAAGGATCAAAACAGATACAGGAAACAGTGAACACAAGATTGTCGTAGCGAGACTGAATACCGTAACTCCCAAACTACCAAAATAAAAAATAAAAACAAATGTACGTCTATTCAAAAAAGTAGATAAAATTTCGCTTGACGCCTTCGTGAGTGGCAATATCTACTCTTTCCAAATTAACAACTGAAGTATAGACCAGATGTGGCTAGAATTCAAAGAAATACTATCGGCAGCAATTGAGAGATTTTCGCCAAATGAATTAACAGAAGACGGAGGTGATCCCTCATGGTACGCAAAACAGGTACAGAACAATGTTGTAGAAACAACAAAAAAAGCATGCCAAATTTAACGAAAGCAGAATCTCAAGGAATCGCGATCTATTACAGAAGCTCGAAATTTAGTGCGGACTTCAATGCGAGAAGTTAATACAACGAAACTTTGTCTCTAAACCTGGCAGAAAATCCAAAGAAATGAAGTATGCCAGCGGCAAGACACAACCAATATCTTCTCTGGCGTCAGAAATGGAAATACTATTGACGACAGTGCTGCTAAAGCAGAGTTACGAAACACAGCCTTCCGAAATACCTTCAACAAAGAAGACGAAGTGAATATTCCAGAATGCGATTCAACAATTGACAACATGAATAGCTTAGAAGTAGATATTCTCGGAGTAGTGAAGCAATTTAAATGACTTAAAAAGCAAGTCTTTCGGTACAGATTGTATACCAATTAGTTTCCTTTGAGAGTATGCTAATGAAATAGCTCCATACTTAACACTGGTATACAACCGCTCGCTCGACGAAAGGTCCGTACCCAAAATCTGGAAAGTTGCTGAGGTCACACCAGTTTTCAAGAAAGGCTATAGGAGTAATCCACTAAATTACAGGCCCATATCATCAACGTCGATATGCAGCAGGTTTTTGGGACATATATTGTATTCGAACATTATAAACTACCTGGAAGAGTACGGTCCACTGACACATGGTTCACACAGATTTAGAAAACATCGTTCTTGTGAAACACAACTATTTCTTTATTCTCACGAAGTAATAAGTGCTATCGACAAGTGATTTCTAATCGAGTCCATATTTTTAGGTATCCAGAAGGCTTTTAACACCGTACCTCACAAGCGTCTTGTAATCAAATGGCATGCTTACGGAATATCGTCTCAATTATGCGACTGTATTCAGGATTTCCTGTCATGTAGGCCACAGTTCGTAGTGATTGATGGAAAGTCATCGAGTAAAACACAGGCAATTTCTGGCGTTCCCCAAGGTATAGTTATAGGCGCTCTTCTGTTCCTTATCTATGTAAGCGATTTAGGAGACAAGCTAAGCAGCACTCTTAGGTTCTATGCAGACGACGCTGTCGTTTATCGTCTAGTTCAGTCATTAGAAGATCAAATCCAATTGCAAAACGATTTCGTTAAGATATTTCTATGGTGTGAAAACTGGCAGTTGATCCTAAATAATTAGAACTATGAGATCATCCATATGAGTGCTAAAATGAATCCGTTAAATTTCTTATACACGATAAATGAATCAAACCTAAAGACCGTAAATTCGACTAAATACCTAGGAATTACAATTACACACAGAAAATGTTGTGAGGAAAGCGAACAAGAGACTGCATTTTTTATCGGAACACTTAGAAGATGCAACAGATGTACTAAAGAGATTGCTTACACTACACTTGTCCGTCCTCTTTTGGAGTAATGCTGCGTGGCGTAGTATCTTTACCAAATAGGATTAACGGAGTACATAGAGATTGTTCGAAGAAGGACAGCACTTTCTGTACTACTGAGAAATAGGGGAGTGTCATGGACATGATACAGGATTTGGGATGGAAATCATCAAAACAAAGGCGTTTTCCATTGCGGCAGGATTTACTCATCTCACGGAATTTCAACTACCAACTTTCTCCTCCGAAAGCGACAACATTTTGTTGATCCGATCTACATATGGAGTAACGATCATCGTAACAAAACAAAGGAAATCAGAGATCGCACGTAAAGATATAGGTGTTCGTTTAATCCGAGCGCTGTTCGAGAGTGGAATGACAGAGAATTAGTGTGAAGGTGTTTTGGTTAACCCTTTGCCAGGATCTTAAGTGTAGATGTAAATGTACATGAAGCCCATTCCTTTTTACTTTACTTCAGGAAGGCATTGGATACCGTTCCACACTGTTTTTTAACGAACAAAATAGGAGCTTACCGAGTATCGGACCAGATTTGTGAGTGGATCCGGGATTTCCTTGAAGGTAAACCTCAACATGTCGCTCTTAATGGAACGAAGTCGAGAAATATAAATGTAGCTTCATGAATACCCGAAGAAAGAGTGATAAGGCTGTTACTGTTTATATTATATATAAATGATCCAGTGAAGAACGTCAGAAGCCCGATCAAGCTATTTACAAATGATGTTGTTGACTATAAGAAGGTAACAACGCCAGAAGACTCTACAGACTACTGGTGAACGGTGCATGCATAGGCAGTTGAACCTAAACGTAACGCATTTAACATACGGCAGGTACATAGTAGAAGAACTCCATCATTGTACTGTTGCACTATTGACAAAAAATCAGTGGATACAGTATTTACTGTAAAATATCTAGAAGCAGCCATTCGGAGCGACTTCACTCAGATTCGTAGGAATAATCTCAAGCAAATGTTATTCATCCCAGAAAAAAGTCGCTTACAAAACACTTGTTCAACCTATTCCTGAGTATTGCTCATCAGTCTTGCACCCTTAACAGGTTGAACTAAGTGAGTAGAAAGATAAGATCCTAGAGGATTGTGACGATTCGTCACGAGATGGTTTACTTTGCGGGAGAGTGTTATGGAGATGCTCGCCAACCTGGAGGGGCTTAGCTTTCTCAACGTTCGGCTCACGAACTGATGATGACGACAAATTCGAGACATTGGAGATAATACGGAGGTTTATGGACAGTCTCTCTTTTCACGCACAATTAGTCAATGGAGCAGAGAATGGACTGACCTAGGTGGCACAGTGATTAGCACACTGGACTCGCATTTGGGAGGACGTCGGTTCGAACCTGTATCCGGACCTACTGATTTAGGTTTTCCGTGATTACCATAAATCACTTCAGTTAAATGCCAGGATGGTTCTTTGAAAGGGCGCGGTCGACTGCCTTTCCCATCCTCCTCTAATCTGATGGGACCGATGACCTCTCTGTTTGGTCCCCTTCCCAAATCAACCAACCAATCAACAGGGGTCAGGTAAAGACACAAGAAATGCCCCCCCCCCCCCCCCACCACACAAGATGACTTGTGGAATATACATTAGATAATCTTACAGTAAACTTATTTTTCTCTGCCCAACTACATTCTATACGCTTTGAAGGAACATTTTATGTTGGGAAAACGAAGCTATTTCTTAAGCTTGTAAGTGCCTTAACACGATTGGTGTGGTGGTAGATTCTTTTGTAACGGAACCGTTTGGTCCCCAATCACTTTAAAATCTACATAGCCACATGCGTACTAGATAGGTGACCATATTTACCATAACGCTGTGGCAGGAAATGATTAACAGCATTACGAACACGATAAGATGTTTGCTAGCCAGTAGCGGAGTACCCCGTCACTAGTAACTTTGCAGTGCCTCAGCACTGAGGCGGAAACGCTGAACAAGATCCCACGAACGCAGTAATGGCAGCCACTCTGCAGGACAACGGTAATATTTCCACACTGTGATGCAAAGCTGTATAGAATTACCACAGTGGTCAGTGGTGGTCCAAATAATTGTCACTTTGAAAACCTCGCTTAATGCGACTGCACAGTGTGTTTCAAAGTCTTTGCGGCAGATCTTGCGTAGTAGATCACGTCATGGGGAACACTTTATGTTGAAGTCAAACTGTTCTCTGATCCATTCCGTAGATGATAGGCGTCATTTTGTAATCGGTTATGCTTCTCTGACGAAGCAGGCATAAACACTCTGTGCCGTAGGTATGTAATGTGTTTCGCCTATCATGCAGTCATCAGCTCCATGTGAAAGGCACTAGGCTGATCACCCTTGAAGTTCCTCATTCACTTCTAAAACTTCTTTCTCCACTTAGAGAGGCCCATTTTTATATTTTTGTTGTTGAAAATCGTTCTATCAATTTACTAGGTTAGGTGGTATGCTGTACACGTTGTTAATAGACCCTGCACGTTCAGTGAAATCTTGTCGTTACAGGGCCGGCGTATGCTAAATGTCCTCGAAAATGTTGTCTCTAAAAAAAGATAATTTCCTCAATGACTCTGAAACACCCTTCATGTTATGCCGTGATCCATGTTTCAGTACCGTACGTCTCTATCTACATCTTCTGCTTCTACAGTCAGCAACCTGTTCACGGGGTGTGTCGGACGGTACGAATATACACTACTATTGCTGTGCACCGAAGCGAATAAAGCTCATATTTATAGAGTCAACGTTTCATTTCTGAATAGCTTCTTTGCACAGGATACTACTTATATTAGCTCTGATGCGTGATACACTTTTTGATGCACAGCAAGTAACGATATTTCACCACAATTTTTGGAATTTATAAGTACCATCTTCCTAAACACTCCATGGTCTCCACATCTTGATGAACTCTTCCTAGCTTGACGTTTTAGTGTTGCAGTTCCACCTTCACAAATAAGTCTAACAGCTGACAGACGCATTAAGTTGGAAAGTGTTGAAATATTTGGTGGAGAGACTACAAACAATAACAAAAAGTTTCTCTAGTTAGTAAGTTGCACAAATCTCCTCAACTACACATTAATTAGAACTGTATTTTCTACATCATCGAGTTCTGGGAACCGTGGAACTATTAAAAATGATACTGATGATTTGCTTCTTCAACTTTCATTTTTTTGGGGGGGGGGGAAGGCATTTTTCCATCCGCTCCATGAGCTATTTTCTGTTCAATTCGAAAACTGACAAGCTTTTCTCCATTTCTTAGGAGCTCCAGGCATACTTTTTGTCCGTTTCTCAATTTTATTGTTTTGTTTGTTTATTTAATCTTCGTCCAAGTATTGAAAATTTTTCGCAGGTAGTGTACAATCTCACAGTGATTAAACTTCATAGACACAAAGAATATGGGACGTCTTTACCGGAATGTGTATGAGGTTCGGTTGATTATTGTAATGGAGCCAAAAAAAATTATTACGTTTACGTCTTCGTGCGACTTCTGCCTCTCTTACTTTGTCCTTAAGCGAGATGGACGTTGGGGACTGTAGAATAATTCTGCAGTCTCTAGCAAATGCTCGCAATCTAAACTTCTTCAATAATGTTTCGCGAAAAGATCACCTTCTTCCCTCCAAGGAATCCTATCTACCCTTTCGGAGCAGATCTTTTATGCACAACACTAGTGGTCCTATTACACTTTTCTTGGCAATCCTGACGTTACGGTTTTCTCTGATGAAAATTTACCGTCCACAAAAACGAGCTAGTTTCTGTTATTCTAATATTCTCCGAGCCATCCACCTATTTCAGAATATACTCCACGTGCTAGGACTTCACTAACAGACTACAGTGTGATGCCAAGTCGAAGGCATTCTGGAAATGTAAAATTATTTATATCAGTTGGCCTTCATCCACGGATATCGAAATGTGTTTTAACAAGGCACACTTTGTTTCTTACGAGTGATGCTTTATAAAACCATACAGAGTTATGGATAGATTTTGTTTTGTCTCTAGGAAATGCATTATGTTCGAGAAAATCATGCTCAAACTCTTAGTATTTTGACTTTTATTCCACCATTGTTTTATGTAACTTTAGCAGATTGTTTACATCAGTGAAG
Source organism: Schistocerca piceifrons (assembly GCF_021461385.2). Classification (NCBI taxonomy): domain Eukaryota; kingdom Metazoa; phylum Arthropoda; class Insecta; order Orthoptera; family Acrididae; genus Schistocerca; species Schistocerca piceifrons. The sequence goes on along the minus strand of NC_060149.1, from coordinate 414,086,403 downwards.
ATACTCTTGTAGAGTTGGTATGTGGATTCAAGCTTTCTATTCCTTCCTTTGTGATCATAGTTTAGCCATTTGATTGAGTGGCTTGTCGATAGTATTTTAGTTTTTGGTAACTTTTTCCAGTACCAGTTAATAGCAAATTCCGTACATTCGCATGTCGAGATCTGGAGGCATCTGTAATTTGGGAGGTTTGTGAGAAGACGGATTGATGCTACGGGTGGATTTCCGTCTTTCACTAAATCAGCTAGGTAAAGAATTTGATTAAAGATCTTCTGCTTCCTTTTTATTTCTTAATAAGTTTTTCTTGTTTTGATATTGCTGAGAAGAGGTAGCGTTTATTTCCATTTCGTACCTCACTGGTTCCTGTTTGCAGAAGATTTTGTATGACTACGTAGGCTTCTGTGTGTTATGCAGCTGCAGTACATATTTTCGTTAATCTTACAGAATTGGCAGAGACATTGGCAATTGCTTCTTCATCTCAGATAACGAATTACGAAGCTTGTACACACAAAATTATTGCGAATAAAAGATTTAATTTATTTCGTAAAAGATACGGCTAACACGATACATAATTTCAGAACAAGTAGTCTTAGAGTTTGATTGAAGAAGTTTTAGTTCCTTACCACTGTGGCGGTATGGAAATAAGGAGTATGATGGTCACTGGCACTTATATTTTGAAGCACAGTTCCCCTGATAGTGATATTCACCAGACGGCATGTTTAAGAAACGTTCTTCTCTTACGACTAGAGTATATCAACTACGCTGTCATTAGAAATAGGCTCCTAACTCTGATATTAAACTAAAAAGTGAGCCATGGCTGCACAGAGGAAACCATCCTAACATTCACCTGCATATTTTAAGGAAATTATGCTGAACATAACACAGAAACTTGGGCAGAGAAACGAAATTGACGACTTTTGGTATGGGTTGACTCCATTTCTCACTTTTCACTCTAATCGAGTTACGCGGCGTTGAATGCGACGGATCATAGCGTAACCTTGACTGAAAATAATTTAAAAAGGACTAGTTCACCCGCCCTGACCAAGGGATTTGACCCCCCCAGTTACCAAGTAGGGTTCCCATTCGGCAAAACAGCATTCACGTTTCCGTGTGCTCTTCGAGATTTAGGCCTTCCACGGTTTTCCCAAATCGATTAAAGCGAATCGTGGGATGGTTCCTCAGGAATAATTTCTTATCGTTGCTCTGTTCGAGTTCGTGTGCCATTTCTATAAAAAACTCGGCGTCGACAAGAGATAAACCACAAGTTTCCTTTTTTTCCCCTCTTGTTTTTAAAACCCGGCAGTGGTGACGTCACCTACCGTGTCGTACTAGCTGTCGCCCCAGACATGTAACAGGTTGTGTTCTAGGAACTGCACTGGGGGACTCTGAGTCGGCGGTGTTTGCATCGATCTTTCCATGTATTCTGGACGATTACGCGAGCGATTTCTCTTTGACTCACCGGGAACTTATTCCCAGACTTGTTCAACGTCACTGATAAAGAAGCTACTGTGAGAAGAGGACCGTCGCTGCAGGAACATTTTTTCCGAATGCGGACCGGAAGCCAATGACGATAAAAAGCTCTAAAACTCCTTCCGGACAGACCTCCGAAAGTCCAAAGGTACCAGCCGAACGCCTTGTCATCCCCAGCTGACAGTCTGCACTGGATGAGGATATGAAGGGGCATATGGTCAGCACACCGCTCTCTTGGCCGTCGTCAGTTATCGTGACCAGAGCTAATGACCATACCTTACACAATATGATAGTGATGCGGAGCGAAACACCTTCATCGGCATTTGGTTGCCAGCATTGTTGTCACCGTAAATAAAGTGCATCTATTAGCGATGTTTAAGGCAATGAATAGCATATTCACCGTGAACGAACAAAATACTGATCTAGGGTACGTAAAGGATTTATTAAGATCAAATAATGTTGTAAATATTGTTTCCACGTAAGGGTAATATCAGACACAGAAGGAAACACTTGCTATTAAGACGAGAAGGAGGCATAAAATTAATCAAACCCTGTCAAATGTCCTATTACATGACCTCTCAAACTCCAAAAACCACATTACGGTCTCTGGGAGTCGGTATTTCTATCACCTCACACGCTCCTCTGCCCCCACCCCTTTTTCACGTCCCATTTGCAAATAGCGCACTGGGAGAACATTTTCCAATAAGTGGCGCTGTGATTTCGAATTTCTCTGATTTTCCCGTCATCGTAATGTGTCATGATACAGGTGGGAGAAATTCCTTATTAAGGGTGCCAGACTGACGAACTATATTCATGAATCGATCCAAAGAAGGTTTTATGAACTACCTCTATCATTATTTTGGTACATTTCCTTTACACTCTCCCAACGAATCTCAGTCTGGCATCTGTCTCCACTAGATCCAATTTTACGTGGTTCTTCAGCTTTAAATTTCTCAGGTTTAAGTTTTCCGAAAGATTCCTGTAATTTTACTAACAAAAAAGAGGGTTTATTCTGTTTTCACGGAAGAGGTTGCATCAAGTTATCTCAAGGTGTATATATCCTCAAGGAAATTCCAACGTTACCTGTTAGTTTATTCATACGTACCGTGGGCATTAACTACTCTTTAACACTTCCTTTAATGTGTATCCGAAGTTATTCTCACATCTGATGCCATCTCACATTACAGACGACGTGCTGGGTTCTCTATGCTGGGAAGTCCTTAGTTCAATGGCAAACTCAGTCCGATACTCAGTAAGCATGTATTTTGTTCTTTAAGTGAACTGCGATACTGTATCAAACGCCTTCCAAGAGTCAAGGAACACGGCACTATCAAGGACACCGCTGTAAATTTAAGCTGGAAGTGAACCGTTAATGATCTACACCTACAAAACAGCAACCAACTAGTGACCAACGCAAAGAAGTTTTTCCGGTGTGCATCCAGTTGGGCGGTTTTCTCGGACTCAGTTTGTTGCAATTTACGGTGCTGTGTCGGCTATATGTTGTAACGTGCCTGAGTCACCATGAACAAGTACACTAGTATCGTGCTATGCCATATTCACTTTGTTACGGATTATCGGAATGCAGGTTGGTGGGGGCGAGAATACGGTACGCTGATACAAAGCAGTTGGCTTGCACCAGTTAACCGCTTTGCAGGTTCTTATAAGTGCGTCAGATAAACAGGTAAATCTACTCACAGAAAGGAGAACGGAAAACTACTTAATTGCTACCAATTATTTTTCTGTATGCTGCATTGAATACATACCAGTTTAGGATATCGAGACTTTCGGTACGCCATACGGTTCTTATCCTGTTTCTTTTTTTTTATTTGCTGATACGAGAGCATCCCTATGCAGATGGGCCAGAGTAAGGTATGCATTCAAATCTTTGTAGCGTCAGTACTTATCCCACGTTACTAGGGCGCTAATTTTAGTGGGTGAGACCGTCTGTCTTCATTTCTTTATATCGGATATCACATATGCCTATTTATTAAAGAGCAATTTAAAAAAAATTAATATATTATTGAGTGTTTAATATTATAGGTTGATTTTTGTTATTGTTTTTACGTATTGAAAGGACGGACTCTTATAACATTTAAGCTCACTTGACCAACACGAAACTTGTATGGTTGCAAATATTTTTGACGGCAAGCATTCTAAACTCAACCAAAACCAAACCAGGAAATAGAAAAGTGGAGAAAAACGAAGTATTTGAAAGAAAAGAACAAAGAATGCATAATAAACTGAGAAATAATTAATACTGTTAGTTAAATAGGAAAAAATTGAGGTCGCTTGTGATAATACTGAGCATTATAACGTCTCTTGCAACCGTAATCAACAGGAAATGACTAGGACTAACAGATTCTGAAAGAGGGACGCTTGAGCCACATAAATATAAACAAATCTGCCTTAAGATTAATATTTTTCATGTAATTAATGCAAAAATGACTGGTAGACTAAATTTTATTAAAAGATTCCCACATTGTATTGACAAAGGAAGTACAAAGTAAAGAGCACATACACGAGTGAAATTTAATGAAACCCTTAATATAAATTGACGGCAGAGACATTTAGCTTGACTTCAACGATGTTACAATCTAAGAGGTCGAAGAGGCCATACTATATTTTAGCAAGCTGTTTGAAAGTCATGAAACGAGCGGAGTTCTATCACACCTCAAGATAACCATACATCCGTATATCGAGCGAGAAAGAAGTAAAATGTGGGAGATGCGGCTTAATTTTGGTAATTGACTGATGTAACGAAATTGCAAAGAATCTAAATAATGTGCCCCTGGGTTGTAGCAAAAGATGTCATGAGCTCTAGCGTGAGACATAAAAATGAATTGGAAAAAATGTAGATACGTTTAAGTCAATTTTTGTTTTTATCTTGGAAAGATAAACTGTTATTAACTTGCCGCCGTGCCTTCACAAAAACCAGTTAAACAGCTCTGACGAAAGTGATGCTGATAGTAACCGTACATTTGTCTTTTTCGTGGTGCATTAGATCCAGAATTCGACATCTGTTGGAGTCGAATTGTGTAGAATCTAATAAAACTATACGAAATGACTAAATGTTATTTTTACTTAGGGAATATTTTCGCAAATTTTCTAGAATAATGAAAAGTTATGCAGGGTATAACTAAATTCCCTTTACAAAATTTGAGCACTTCTAGTGGGAATCAAGCTGGTTACGTTTAGCACAGGAACTCAGTCCAGAAACGTACTGTTTTCTAGCTACACGCAAAATACCACAACACACGTTGCTATCTGACACCTGCTGCCTGTCGTTAGGATCAACTTACCAGTAGGTCTAGATGTGACGACCACCGACGTCAACACAGATGCAGTACCTCTGTACCATATTCCGGTACACACGACCACCAGTATCTCGCCCTACAGCGTGCGTCGCAGACATAACCTGCGTCAGTAGGTCTTCTTCGGATGCTGCAGGGGTCTCGTAAATCAAGCATTTCACGTGACTCCACAGGTAGTGGTCTAGCGTGTCCAAATCAGGTGAACGTACAGGCGAAAATTTTGGGCGACCATGCCCTATATAGTGTTGTCCAAATCGTTGGTCCGGATGATCTCGGACAGCACGTGAAAAATGAAGTGGTGCGCCATCGTGCTGGAACCACTTGTTTTGATGTTCAATCAGTAGCACATCTTCCAACAGCTCAAGCAGTGTGCCGTAAAGGAATCTCAAGTACGCGGCACCATTGAGATGTGGTGGAAGCTATGGCTCAGTCACACGACCATCCTGGAATCCTACAGAATGTTGAGACCGTGTAGTTACAGAAACGCATTGGGGCGTGCAGCATGTGTGTTTCCACCATCCCGCACGACTATTGTGGGAACTGAGAACACCTCCCCTATTGAAATTGGTTTCATCCGTGAAAAGGAACCATTTACGAAAGTCGAGGTCTTCCACTTGACGGTGCAAGAACCACCTGCAGAAATGGGCTCGTGTTGCATAATCCTATGGCTGCGTTGCCTGAACCTTCTGGAGGTGGCACGTGTGTAGCTGCTGTTCATGCAGAACATGCTAGACAGTTTGGTGATCCACATGCAGTCTGTCTGCTATGTTTCTGGTATCGTCGTGGCGTCTTCCACAAACTCGAGTGTGCAGCGCCTCCGTGGAGCAGCGCAATCGGCTGTGCTGGTGGTGAATATAGTCCTCTCCGAGGGCCACTGATACTCGGTAGCAAAGAGGGAGTGCGAAGGCTACTAGCTGCGTGGGAATCGCTCCGCATACAGCCCCCATATTGCACCGATCTTCACCGAACAAGAACATGATGTCGACCTATTCCGCAAACGTGTAGTTCACCGTAGTCAACAGGAACACATAAAAAATGAAATGTAGGTAAATTTTGCTTTCTGTACAGTAGCGAATGATTACTGCTGTACAGTAGTAAAGTACGAAAAAAAGACCACAAGCGCGACAGCAGGTACCTCTCTGGGCAGATCGCAAATTCGAATGGATGGCATGTAAACAAACCTGTAGTGGATGTGGGACAACACGTCGTCGGTGAATGACGTACGTAATACGTTAGTCAGTGGCGCCGAAAATGCGTAGGATATGAAAGCTTATTGTGGTATTTTGCGTTTCGCGGGGAAACTGCACGTTTCTGGACATGAGTTCCTCTGCTAAACGTAACTGTCTTTGTCCCCGTTACAAGTCCTCAACGTCTGTAGGGGGAATCAGCTACACCCTGTATAAATTACACTGCAGAAACGAAGGTATTTTCTTTGTATTTTTGGTGACTTCTAAATAAATCAACAGCGGAAATAAGAACAGTAGTGGATCGATGAGCAGAATTTTATTCCTCGTAAATAATACGAAATATGGAAAGAAAAAATAATAAAAACGCCAACACGAAGTAAATGAACTTTGTCCAGAAGAAAAGGAAGCCATCACTTAAAAATAATATCTTTCCTGTAAGTTCAATAGTAAGTGAATAGCAATATTAGAGCGACTGAGATATGGTCATCCAGCCAATTAATTGGCGTCTGATCGGAGCAATGTGAAATCTCATCAGACGTGGAACAGAATCTAGTTTGTGAATGGACTCTGATTGAATGATCTGGCGTAACAGAGTCCCTAGGGCATCGGAGTCTCTAACCGCTGGCCACTGGTAGAGCGACACATTATCAGCTATGATTTGGAGGTAGATTTACGTCTTTTGGCACTCTCTGACACTACTACCTTTTGTGCTAAATTAACTGATGAGGAAATACGGACTTCTTTCATAGTGAAGTCCTAGACGAAACGTCAACTGAAAGGTAAATTAAACAAAATTTTAATAACTTACTTTTGTATCCTCTGCAATAGGCAAAGGAAGCTGTAGCAGAGTCCAAAAGTGTGACATAATGGGAGAAAGAGGTAACCGGAAGTTGAACAGGTGATCAATCACTGTAAGTAGTGGTCGAATAGTTTCTGCAATTCGGATAGACACATATCTACCAAACCAAAAAAAAAAAAAAAATGGCTCTGAGCGCTATGGGATTTAACTTCTAAGGTCATCAGTCCCCTAGAACTTAGAACTACTTAAACCTAACTAACCTAAGGACATCGCACACATCCATGCGCGAGGCAGGATTCGAATCTGCTACCGTAGCGGTCGCGCGGTTCCAGACTGTAGCGCCTAGAGCCGCTCGGCCACCCCGGCCGGCTCTACCAAAACATGGCTCTAACAAAAAAAAGCGTCGATTCAGAGACAGTAAATTTTCGTAGTTGAATGGTAATGCGCTGACTACTCTAAAAGAGAGAAATGCTGAGTTAAAATCTTTTATCTAGAAATCAGTGTCGTGAATGAATAAAGAAATGAACTATTCGCAGAAGAATCTCTCTTCAGTTTGCTGCATTATTATTTCTTATCACACATCCGTCTAGATGGAAGGCGGTGGCCAGAACAATTACAGGATCATATCATATACCAAACAAAATTTCCGATGATAGATTCTTGGTGTGGGGAGGTCTTGCGTTGGATGGGACTACAGACCTTTGAATTTTCATTCTTGACTGGAGTACTACTAATAACGGATAGATACACAGAGATAAGGCACTATTATCACATACACTATCTGATCAAAAATATTGGGACACCGCTATGCAATGCAGAATTGACCACTGCATGTCACGAGAAGTGGACCAGCCTTTATGAAAGGAGGCTGCGGGTATAGCGTTGTCAGCAGAGAAAGAAGCAATAGCAGCAGAATGGGTCCGTCCATGCTGCTTATTGACTTCTAAATTGGACTACTAAGTGGATGTCACCTAAGCAACAAATCCATTGGTCAGTGACGTTTGACGTAGTATAAAGAGTGACGCCATTGGACAGTGGATAAATGGAAACAAGTGATTTAGGGAGGTGAATCACGCTCTACCCTGTGGCAAACCGATGGAATTGTTTGGGTTTCGGTTTGGCGAATGCCTCGAGAACGTTACCCGTCGTTACTTGCAGTGCCATTAGAGAAGGACGGTGGATCGGTTGATAGCACCCATTCTGAAACATCAAGGGCTCACCTCTTTAGTACAGGAGGGAAGTGTGAGGTGTAAAAATTGTAGAGGGAGAGCAAGGGGTGAATACAGTAAGCAGATTCAGAAGGATGTAGGTTGCAGTAGTTATTCGGAAATGAAGAGGCTTGCACAAGATAGAATAACGTGGAGAGCTGCATCAAACCACTCTTCGGACTGAAGACCATAACAAAAACAACAACAACAATGTCTAGTCTAATAAAGCAATCATTGATATACAGGATACGAGTACATATCAAAGATATACAAAGCTAAGATTGTGCACCGTGGAAAAGACATCATTAGAGTGTAATGTCTATTTGACAGCCAGTACATTGCTGTGGGCTACATTCATCACGTCCATGCATACATCATGTGTCAAACCTAAAGAGCATTATCGAAACCCTTTGAAGACTCTCTAAAAGAATGTGTTAACCACGGACATTACAATACATTTATAATGCGTCCCAAGCAGCTACGGACATTCCACTAAGGATAGCGGAAGAGTGATAAACACCAAAAGTCGACGAAATGACGCCTTTAAGAGAGAAATTCATGACACGGTTTTTCTGTTATACACCTCCAGGAACACGGATAGAATCAGCCGTATTATTTGGAAAACACGGTGTACAGACCGTTTAAAGACCAAGATAATCAATAAGTAACGCAGTTTGTGTTAAGACAAAGATGACCCAATTACAGCATCAGGGATTTACCAAATACCAGGCAGTCGCCGCGAAATGTATATCGAGATGAACGGATCATCTGCTAATGTCATGACCGAGGTACGTAATGAAACAAATGGCTGGAACAGACAGAGAAATCGGCCACTGTTGAATATGTCGGACATTCTATAAAATTCGACGAAGCTCAAGTTCTATCTGTGGAAAGTTATTATGATACGCTTTTGTGACATCTAGATCTCCAAACATGGAACAAGTTCAACAAGGAAGAGGAAAGCCTCAGACGAGGTGGAAGCTGTATTCTGTCTTACAGAGAACGACTTTCACAGGTAACAAGTGAGAAGTTCAAAATGGCTCTGAGCACTACAGGACTTAACTTCTGAGGTCATCAGTCCCCTAGAACTTGGAACTACTTAAACCTAACTAACCTAAGGACATCACACACATCCATGCCAGAAGCAGGATTCGAACCTCCGACCGTAGCGTTCGCGCGGTTCCAGACTGTAGCGCCTAGAACCGCTCGGCCACTCCGGCCGGCCAAGTGAGATGGCACGCCAGTAATGTCGGCACATGGGACCCAGGGACAAAGCTGCCGCGATTACAAATAACCTTCTCTCGTCCGTCAGTAAAGACCAGGTCACTGGAAAATGCCACCGATAATGGATTTAACCATCTGAGATAGATTTGAGCATTCGTGTTTTTATTTTTGTTCAAAGCGTCCATGATTTTAGCCAATAGGACTAGAGACAATAACCCGCAAATAGAAGAAGAAGGCATAGGGGAAAGGATACCCAGCAAGGCTTAGCTCAACGTCAGTCCTCCAGAAGCAATTGACAACTGTTCTTTGGAAATTCTTCCTACTAGTGCTGGCGAAACTTCACATCAGCAAACAAACAGCCTTCAGATGTAAAAGCCGAAGCAGAAAACCTTAGGCAATATGTCCTTCTTGGTATACAATGAGACAGGCAGCTAGGACCATACCAATAAGTTCGTCTTCCGCATCTTCCGTAGTGACATACGACAACGACCTCGTGTAAAACCACAGGAAAAATATCCACCGTAAAAATATCACAGTCAACTGTAAATTGTGTTGACAAGGTAGCCACTCCAAACTCGATGCAGAGCCTAATCAGTTCATGAACATCTGCCTCACGCACATTGCTCTCTCAGCATCTTGCACCGCCTGAAATATTTATTTGCGCCCATTTTGATTCTTTACCCCAGGATGCTCAGTTTAGTATTCTCTCTAGATTTATTAATTTATTTATTTATGTACTCTGCATGATAGCCCATTACCTAGTACCCTCCAGGGTAGGCAGAATAAAATGGCCCGGAAAATATCTGATGCACTTTAAGATGGGCAACCCAAGTTACATTACACACAGATCATTTAAGTTTTGTTGCCTGGCTTAAGATTCGTATAACACTTTTCGGGCCTCTTATGTCGTGTACAATAGAACGCATGCTCTGCCTACTGTTTTTCAGGTTGTTAGACGTATAAGTGAACATATTTCTGTGTGGCATATTACGGTTCGTTGGTAGAATATTAGCGAAATGCCACTAGCTTATAAAGGAGACCACTCACAAAAGACTCGTGCCACCCACTCATGAACATTGTTCATGTGTGTGAGGCCGGTACCAAATAAGACTAGCAGGGGGTACTGAACGGATACAAAGGAGGGCAGCACGAATGGTCACAGGTTTATTTGATCCGTGGAAGAGTGTCACGAAGGCGCTTGAATATAGACGCAAACTATCCCGTGAAACCCTACTTAGAAAGCTGTTAGAACAAACTTTAAGTGTTGTAGCTAGGAATGTATTAGAGTCTCTTACATAACGATCCCACAGTGATCGCTAAGACAAGATTAGATTCAGAACAGTGCGCACGTAGTCATTTAAGAATCATTATTCCAGCGCTCCATACGTGAATGGAACCGAAAAACGCCCTAATAACTGATACAAGGGGACCTACCCTTTATAGAGTATAGATGTTGATATAACAGATAGATCCACCTGGAAATAGAACGAAATATGAATTAATGCGATACTGGATTGATGGCAATTCCATTAGAGACGAAGGGCAAAGATGATTAATGGAGTTAGTCGTATTCTTGCTTCTGGAAGCGTTTCGCTATCGGCGTTGATTAACTGCAGGAAACAAAGGATACCTGAGTCTGGAATGTCGGGCGTGGGTCTGAACCCACACAACAATAGCGATACAGAAACAGTGAGCTCAAGCGTCGCAAGGGACATAAAAATTGTTTTGTCAAACCTTCACCTACAGGGAGTTCACGTTTTTCCACTGCATTTTCTTAACATTACGGCTCTTTCATATTTTGGAAGTTTCACTGTTTTTCTTAAATGGCTATTCAGCATGAGAATCGTTTTCCTAGCACAGCGGTTGACAAGAAACGTATTATATGTAAACATACATGCCGCTACCTAAATCAGTGTCTACACTGTTGCCAAAGTAGTTAAGAAAAGCAGTCAAACGCTATACGCAATGTTGGATCACGGTTCAGCATTTGCTTTGAGGGAATCCTGAGGGCTTAGAAACTATTAGTGACATTAGAAGTTGGGGCGTAACAGTGTGCCTCTTTCGACTCAACGAAGCCACCAGCGTATCCCACGCCGATAACACAAGTTCGTGTGGTGTTTCTCGATATTGACGTAGGTGGTTCACAGCTAGAGTGTAATAATATTTCAATACCCAGAAAGGAAGGAGACCTTGTGGTATTCATCAAACTGACCATCAATGTCACAGGCTGATCACAAATCTATCCGCAGCACCCAGAGGCTTAGGATATTGCTGGTGACGGATGTTACCTTATCGGTTCCCCAACATCTAGAGTAATGTAAATTAAACTGAGTCATCATAAGAATCTACGTCAAAACCGATATAGTTAAGACATGAGATAGATTCACCGTAAACAGCAGGTGCTATTGTTAAAGTCAGAGAAAGCACTCAAAGAACACCTGCCGGTCTCCTAGCCTATGAACTCAACAGACGCAAGGAAGACTCTCTTTCCTCCTTTTCATTTTTCATGTGAACACGACTATCTTATCTTGTTACATCTGATGACAGTTTGCGAAAAGTCTTTTCTCGTCGTGTAATAGCTGTCTATCACTGAAGAAGAGCCGAAATTTGAATGAGCACTCGTCCATCGTCTATGCTTTATTCCTGAATAACAGTGGACCAGTTACTGAGTTAACTACCAATGACTTGAAACTCATTGAACAGTTATAAGAATATAACGATTATACTTTGAATATAGCAACCTGTCCAACTGTAGTACAAAAATATAATTCACATTCAACCATTATTGGTTAAATGTAAATACACCTGTTATACCGTACTTGTGGTTGATAGCTGGATTCAAGTCTTAATCTTTACATATACAGTACAGTCACGTTTCTCAAACTGTGTGTTTGTGACAAGACAGAATTTATGTGATTTTTTTGAGCTTTAATTATGTATTATAACATGGAAACCTTCTGTTAAGAAAAAATAACTAGCCGTCTCCCTTTAGCATGGCAATATAAGCAATCTATCACAGCATTATCATGTGATGTCTAGTTGATAACCATACAGTTCATTTGTTTGGAGTTATTGAAGCTGAAACACTGTGATTATCGTATTACCATCCATGTACGACGAAATAGCGTAACACATTATAAAAAGACTCCATACCCTTAGTGAAACTGTTAATCATTTTTATCTAGCAAATACAGTTCCAAAAATTGTAACACTGATATTATTAATTACTTACTAAATAAAAAAATGTACCATTACTTACGTGCAGATGCAGTTGTGCAGCGTGTGGATGCAGTGCCCGAACTAGGATGAAAGGTGTGTAAGAAAGGTTAGTGCTCAAACTTAGCCAGGGTGTTTCAACCACTTCCACTTAAGTGCAAATACCATGCTGTTTCAACACTACGTGTCAACTACACTGCAGTGCGCATTTTTGTGATTGGTCTTTTGGAGATGTCAGAAGGGAATTTCTGTCTATATTATTCAAAAATTAAGTTACAGAGCTCGAATCATTTGGTTCAGTTCTGTAAGGTTACTGTGAAAAATTAAGTTACAAGTGGTGACTTATTAAAACAATCTGAAAGTGAACTGGCAATCGTGGACGCCACATCTAGCTTATCATCACTGTGTCGAACTCTTTGCAGTTCACTATACTAATATAAACATTTTGCAACATTTAGCCACAACTAATGTATGATTTCCCGAAAGTTACTAATGAAATAAGTGGAGGTATGTGTTCGCTGTTACGTTAATACGAAACTAGATAAACATTACTAATTAAGGTAAAATTGTCTTTTACCTGACCTAACGATGTGTCGTAAATGTCCCGTTCAATGCAGTTCTGTATTACTGGCGATATTTATGTTCTGCTTTGTGTTACGTACGTCTCGTTGTGTGGTGACAGTGCCGAACAAGTTCTGCAATTTCCACAGGGTTGCGTGATTATGCCTTTTACATTTTTTTTTATTTTTTGTTGTAGTACTTAAAATATTCATGAACTTATTCGCATCTTTAAATGCTTTCAGATAATATAGTTTGGGCTCTAATTAATTAGCTTTTCATTCCCTGCTAAATAATTACATTACCAATTCTGAACATCTTACAATGATTTCTGTTTGTGCTGACACGTGTACTAATGCTTCTTCTTTCTCCGCCAGTGATATGAAAATACACAGTCCTGTCACATTAACGTGACTACCACCTATTTTCAGCGTCGCCGTGCAATAACCATACACAAGTGGTCGGTGGCAGCACTAGCAATGGAGGGTATAGCTCGTCGGGAGGACGTGGATACAGTGCAGTCGCTGACACTTCCTGGCAGATTAAAACTGTGTGCCGGACCGAGACTCGAACTCGGGACCTTTGCCTTTCACGGGCAAATGCTCTACCATCTGAGCTAGCCAAGCACGACTCACGCCCCGTCCTCAAAGCTTTACTTCTGCCAGTATCTCGTCTCCTACCTTACAAACTTCACAGAAGTACTCCCGCGAAAGGCAAAGGTCCCGAGTTCAAGTCTCGGTCCGGCACACAGTTTTAATCTGCCAGGAAGTTTCATATCAGCGCACACTCCGCTGCAGAGTGAAAATCTCATTCCAGTGCAGTCGCTGTCGTAACGAGGAAACGAAGCAATTTATCTGTCGTTGAAAAGGACGTGATCATTGGCTTTCGGGACAAGAGTGGAAGTATTTCCGAATCGGCTAAGATTGTAAACTGTTAGCACGCCGCTGTGGTTAAAGTATTCCACAAAATGACGCTATCCAAAGTCAGCACCGAGGCAACTGTGGCGCACCACGGGTCATAGATGACAGCAGTGAACGACTGTTGCGGAAATGTGTACTGGCGAGCAAACCTTCAACTGCTGAGCAACTGACCGCCCATATGACCCAAGGGACTATCAACAATGTCTCCTCAACGAGCGATCAGCGAACGTTGCTACGTATGGACTTCCTCAGCAGGTGCCTGGTTCAGGCACCCATGCTGACTGCTGTCCATCGGCGACAAAGGCTGGTGTTTGCAGGCCAATACCGCAACTGAAGCACTACTGAATGGTGACAGGTGGCCTTTTAAGTTGAATCACGTTTTATGATCCATTAGACTGAAAGCGAACATGCCGCAGTAACACAAGAAAGTAACCAGACCGCAGTAAGGAGCATTATGATAGGTGGAACGTTTTCGTGGCATTCCCTGGGTGATCTCGTCATCCTGGAAGGCTCAATGGATCAACACAACTATGCGTCTACCCTTAGGGACCATGTCCACCACTACAGGCATTAGTTTTTCCTTAGCACGTTGGTATCTACCTGCAGGAAAATGCAACGTATCACACCGCTTACAGTGAACGTGCGTGGTTCGAAGAGTACCAGAATGAGCTTATTGTATTTCCATGACCACCAAACTCCTCGGAATTTAACTCAATCTAGCATGCGTGGGACCACATCTATTGTGCTGTTCGCGCCATTGATCCTCAACCGAGAAACTTAGCGCAGCTGGCCACGGCAGGGGAGTTGACATGATTCCATATCCCAGTTGGTACCTTCCAGAATCTGACTGACTCGCTTCCTGTACGTCTTGTTGCGGTCTACACTGCAAAATGTGGGTTCACATTAATGTGACTGGACAGTGTATAATACGGCATCATCACTGATGGGGTGTCCAATAACATAGTGTATATCTATCTATGTATCTGAATCGAGTGACAGACACTTCGTTTTCAATGAGAAAGGTTACTATTACTTTTTAAATATTCATTTCTATTATTCGAAAGAAGGAATTAAAGAATGTTGAGGATGAACGTCCTTTCGACAAGCTCCAGCTGGGCAAGAATGAGGGAAGAAATCAGTCCAACCTATTTGGTTCGGTTCGGTTCGGTTGTGTCGGGAAGGAGAACAGACATCGAGGTCATCGGTCTCATCGGATTAGGGAAGGATAGGAAAGAAAGTCGGCCGTGCCCTTTGAAAGGAACCATCCCGGCATTTGCCTGGAGCGATTTAGGGAAATCACAGAAAACCTAAATCAGGATGGCCGGACGCGGGATTGAACCGTCGTCCTCCCGAATGCGTGTCCAGTGTCTAACCACTGCGCCACCTCGCTCGGTAGCCTATTTGGAAGGAATAAATCTAGCATAGGCCTTAAATGATTTAGGGTAAGCACGGTGGTTAGAGGGGGATTTGAATCACACTCCTCCCAAATGCGATTCCACTGTTTTATCCACTGCGTCACATCGCGCCGTCGCTTGGTCTCTTGGTCTGTTTACATGTGAGCTTACATTGATGATCTTCTGGTTCATATCTTATTATTTTCTTGTCGTTTCGACTTCCAATAGTCATAATTACTAGCCGCAGCTACTTTTTTGCGTTACTTTTGATACATTTTCCATTTATAATTATCTTCACGACTTACACTAGACGGTATACTTTGACTGTGGGCCATTTTCCAAAGCATTCTAGCACATAGAGAAGAACTCACTTTCAAAAAATATTTATGTTTGTAAAATGATGGCTTTACAGCATCGTTTTTATATTTGTAGGCACAAAACTGCGAGTTGCCCTTTTCGAAAGATTTTCCAGGGTCTGCTATGTCAACTCTGTTTCGGGACTAGGAGTCTCAGTGGATTTTCAGCATTGTTTGAGTGCGTGGCTACTTAACAGCTACGTTATGCTTTACCTGTAGACTTAGAACTGAATTATGGTGTTAATTGACACACTAAGCAAAGTCAGTACCAGTGTTCCAATGTGTGGTACTGGATTACTTAGCTGGCAGATGCAGTTTGTGCAGGGTGTGTTCTAGAGATCACAAGTAATGCAACATACTAACGGTATGTACAGGGTCATTCAGCTACACCTACCTGTATGTTTATGCAACCTGCAGAACCATCAAGTACCATATGCAAGATTTTCATATTCTCTTACTCACTATAGACAAACTATTAAACCCATAGTGAGAGTGAACAGGACATTTTCGTAGAAAATTTAATGTAGCTAAATTTTGTACCAGGGTATGTTTTTGCTAGAGGGCATAGTTCTCGAATAATTCAAGAAAAACGTACAAAACAGATCTTCAAACTCGTTTTTCTTGAATAACTCTAAAACTGTGGCCTCCAGTGAAAACGTATCCCAGTGCAAATTGCAGTACATTAAATTTCCTACAAAAAGGTCATGCTTATACTTTCTGTAGGACGAAAAGTTGGCACATAGCGATCAAGAGAATATGAAAATCTCATGCATGGTTTTGAAGGTATTGCAGGTAGTGTAAACCCCATAGGTAGGGGCAGTTGAATCACATTGTTCGTCGGGTAGGCAGTATCTTTAATTTAGGAAGTGTGGGCCATACGTAAAACAGGTGATGCACTATAGCCTCACAAAATGACATAGTCAGACTGTAAGAAACCAGGTGAACTACGGCCTGACAGAAGTTTGGTTTCAAAAAATGGTTCAAATGGCTCTGAGCACTATGGGACTTAACATCTACGGTCATCAGTCCCCTAGAACTTAGAACTACTTAAACCTAACTAACCTAAGGACAGCACACAACACCCAGCCATCACGAGGCAGAGAAAATCCCTGACCCCGCCGGTAATCGAACCCGGGAACCCGGGCGTGGGAAGCGAGAACGCTACCGCACGACCACGAGATGCGGGCAGTTTGGTTTATTTCCGTTGGTAAAGAAGAGAAGTGTTTGTGTTTTGTTTACGATTCTCGAAACTGAAACCTCTAAAGGACCCTACATTTAGAGAATCCCTTCCGCCTCTAATTCTAAACTGTAAATAAGTAACTTTTTCATCTCTCAACTCTACATCATCTCTTGAACTGGACTATACCAGTGTCTGCATTTTATATGTAAGTAATGACTGTTGATGGTAAACGCAATAAAATAAGCGTTTATTAAAAGTATTTGTGGCTAACTGCGTTCTCTGTCAATAATTGCCGGCCGGAGTGGCCGAGCGGTTAAAGGCGCTACAGTCTGGAACCGCACGACCGCTACGGTCGCAGGTTCGAATCCTGCCTCGGGCATGGATGTGTGTGATGTCCTTAGGTTAGTTAGGTTTAAGTAGTTCTAAGTTCTAGGGGACTTCTGACCACAGCAGTTGAGTCCCATAGTGCTCAGAGCCATTTTTTTTTGTCAATAATTCTTTTTTAAACCGCAGGCACGGAGTTCAACAAGATACGTAACATTGTACGTAGGGATTGTGGGCTCTCCTGGTACTGTAGAAATATTTTATTGAACAATTTCTCCAGTTCATTGTCAACTTCTAGTCCATCGATCTCTTGATGATGCCGTCTATATTCTATACGATCTTCCACGTGGGAGTTCACATTGTCAGGAGGTCGTAGTGAATGTTTGTGTGTGACATGCTAGTGATCTTCGCTGTTCTGACCTTTCAGTTCACGCTATTAACATTTATTTTGCTTACATGACTATAAGCGTAGAGACTATTAGTCTAATTACATTATACCTGTACAATTTCATGATCTCTCCTTACATTTCTTCGACGATAGCAGTGCTGTCTGAACTACATAACAGAAATATTCATCCTCATTAACGCAGAATCAAATCTTTTTCACTCCACAACATATTTAATTTTTAAAAATCAAATTTTGTGTGGGCGATGTGACTCTGTAACGATATTCCCAAAAACTCAGTATATACTTTTACAGCTTCACAATACGGTTGTTGGCGCACATCCTGTTAAAATATAAATTATTTCCTTTCTTTGTCTGTAGCTCATTCTTTTATGACTATCCCAATTCTGCTCGTTCTTGCCCTTACAATCCTATATTGAAACAATCAACAGCTGCTATCGCTGCCATTTCGAAATTATTCTCTGTTATGACTTCTTGTGCTTCACACTATGCAAACAATGCCTTATAAAACATTACAATTACTGATTTATTTGTGTTATTGATCTCCTTGTTTCTGGCCTTATCCCGTATCTTCGACCGGTCGCCATGTCAATATGGGTTTTTCAATGTTAGTGGTAGTGGGATACATTTCCTGTCGCCTCGCCTTCCCACTCAGGTCGGAATTTGTATATCATATCTATCTACGTCTGGTGTAAGTCCACGTGAAAGTGTGAGACCGTTTCAATGTGTTCGCGAAGTCTACAACTGAGATAAGACGTGGGTACCAGCCCACTATACACCTAGGCGGAAGTGGGAAGCCGCCTGAAAACCACATGCATCTGTCCAGGCCACAATCCTTCGTCGTTAATTCTCTGGGCGGATTCGACCGGGGGCCGACGGTCCTGCCCGAATTACGGAAGAGCTGTGCCAACGCTTGCGGATCTCTGGGTGGGTCATTTATGTTACTCAGATTGTTTTGCTATTATCATCTCATCTGATATTATTATAGTTATTATTGATATTATTGAGTATCATTATTCCTCATGTTGCCAAATATAAACTTGTATGTATGTATGTATTAAACTGGGGACCTAGAAACGACGGAGAGGCTTCGTCTCGCCGTAGACCTCGATGGTTCACAACCCACAACAGGCCACAGCAGTCCATCCACCCCACCGCCGCCCCACACCGAATTCAGCGTTATTGTGCGGTTCGGCCCCCAGTGGACCCCCGGGAACGTCTCATGCCAGACGGGTGTAACCCCAAATGTTTGCGTGGTGGAATAATTATAGTGTACGCGTACGTGGAAACGGTGTTTGCGCAGCAGTCGCCGGCCGGAGTGGCCGAGCGGTTCTAGGGGCTACAGTCTGGGACCGAGCTACCGCTACGGTCGCAGGTTCGAATGCTGTCTCGGGCATGGATGTGTGTGATGTCCTTAGGTTAGTTAGGTTTAATTAGTTCTAAGTTCTAGGCGACTGATGACCTCAGAAGTTAAGTCGCATAGTGCTCAGAGCCATTTGAACCATTTTGCGCAGCAACCGCTGACACAGTGTAACTAAGGCGGAATAAGGGGAACCTGCCTGCCTTTGCCGACGTAGAAGGAAAACCGCTTTAGGAACCATCCACAGGCTGGCCGGCACACCAGACCTCGACACTAACCCGCCGGGCTGATTCGTGCCGGGAAAGGGCACACCTTCCCGCTCGGGAAGCAGAGCGTTAGATCGCGCGGCTAACCGGGCAGGCTAAATATAAACTTACTCTTATAACTGTTTCTTTACTGGACTGAGTAAGGTGGCACAGTGGTAAGATAGTGGACTTGTGTTTCGGAGGGTGGCGTTCCAACCCCGACGCCACACGTCCATTTTTAAGTTTTCCATGATTTCCCTAAATCGCTTAAAGCAAATGCCAGGACGCTTCCTTTGAAAAGGAAAAGGACTATATTCTTTCCCATCTTTGCCCGATGGAAGTTTGTGCTCCATCTCCGAAGAATTTGTCGTTGCTGGAATGTTATAATCATAAATTCCTTCTTTCTTCTCGTTTGTGTAATATAAAAATAGGTGAATCAAAAAACAATTATAGAAATTGAAAGGCTTGAGAACGTATGTTTGGTAAACGTTCTGATGGGTGTAATTCTTGGTTCAAAGTATGTGAGAGATTGAGATCAGTGAAACAACATAATACATTCAGAAATTCCCTTCGACACGCAAAAGACATCATCAGTAATTTGATATAGAATTGTGCAATAAACTGCCAACTAAGGAACACCAGGTGCTGAAACAAAAGGTGGAGCAACGTGTGGCAAGTACATGATAAGTGCTGTGAAGGGTCGTGGTTGTGCTCGTGGCGTGCTTGAGTGCAGTGGTCGCCTCACCCTGCCCAGCGGGAACCACGAGGAGGTGTTGAGCTCTCCCGCCGGGATGGTGGGTGGTGGTGGGGGAAGTGGGTGAGGGGAGGGAGGGGGCAGGACCGGGCATGCAGGAGAGGAACCATGCGGTGCACACATATATCATCTCCTGAGCTACAGCAGTTCTACGATAAGCGTGTAAATTTGTTTCAGTTCTACAAGAATGGGCCTTCTTAAAATATAAGACCCACGTGATTGATTCGTTTGGTTCGATACTCCTGAGATACTTACAATGGCAAAATACTGTTTACATTCTGATGCTACACAGACTGTGGCACGACTTCTGTGCCAAACTCTGAAAAACGTGTCTCGTAAAGAGCAAAGAAACATTTGCTCATTGCTTGCCTTATTTTTTGACGTGAAAACGTCTATCCGCTCGTCGTTCGAGCTGTCGTGTGTAAGAAAATACCGTCAGATTTGAATCGCTCATAGCTACGAGACTAATAATGCGTAAACAGTGGTTTAGCCCACAACAGATAGATCATGTTTGTACGTGTTTGTCGCGAAGTACTTGTTTTGCCTGTGACATCGTTGTACCAGTGTAGGCGCATTAGCTCTGTGTAAAGTTATAAATTCGTGTAGCGTGGAAACGCATTCAGCTATTACGTTGATCCAGATGTAACTGCGAAGAGCTTACGGCGCACTACTAGGACCCAAGCGGGGACAATAAAAATATTCACAGAGATATAAGTGAAACTCAGTATTAAATGCAAAATCATAAAATAATGGAAGATGTCATATCATATGACTCCGAAATACGCTAGGAATTACAAAAAAACTACTTACGTCGAAAGGAATCCAAAAATCCCTAGAATGTCCAGTACCGAATGAGTGCAAGAGCTATGGCAGCATCGAAAAGGAACTGAAGAACGCGACGTAAAGCGTTTACATAGCTGGCTCATCGGGCATGCAGCGGTCAGCGTCCCTCCAGACTTGTAATTTATTTATTCTGTAACCACTGTACTATGTAAAAATTGTATTAAAGAGACTGATTACTAAATTAAATATTAATACTAAACCCTTGTTATGATTTCTTCCCGTCGCTTACACGAAAACTCTACGATACGGACCCGAACTGCGCACACAGAAATTATTTTGTTGCTCATTTTATGGCGCGAACATTTCTGTGGGATGGTAACCAGGCGACTTAGATGTAAACGTGTAGCTCTGTAGTGTGATCACTTTGATGATCACGTGCAGAATGTAGTGCCGTATTTGTGTTGTTGCTAGTGATAAAGGGAAAAAGACAGTGTAAAACACGTTGCCTGTACATACGTTAACTGTACTACTCTCGAACAGCACCAAGGTGTATGTTTCTGTCCTCATCCAACTGGCGGATCGCTTTTAATGGTTCTGCATGCTCTTATACTGCGAAACGATTTTGGCCTTAACACGGAATATCCGTACATCCTCCTATGACCAGAAATCTTGTGCCATTTTCTCCAGCGCCCTGCTGACCAGCTACTGCAGATGAAAATTTAAAAAGTGACCCTTTACTTCCATAGTGGAGAATACGCAGTGATGAAGTACCTAAAATACAGTAAACTTGTTTGCCAGATCTGGGCTCCAAACCGTATTAGGTGGAAAGTGAGCCACCAATTGTGCTAACAGTGCGTGCTTGTCGGCTCTACCTTTGAGATAGGTCTTTTCTCTATGTTCTCAACCCCTGGGCATGAAAAGTACCGAGTGGTTCTTGAAACACTTTCCTGTAGGGAATTATTGTTTCCAGTTACTAAATATTGAAGTATAAAACTGGAGCAGAAGGTGTTCTAATCACGTTTCGTAGTTGTACACCCATGGAATATAATTAATCTAAATTAAGGGTTTTGTTTGTTGTGATGAGAGAATTTTGTTCATATTTTTGTTAATATTTCTGTAGAATCTTATGAAATCGGAATGCCTACGGAATATCTCCTTTTCTGTTTTATTAAATGCAGACAATTAGTTTCATCCATGAAATTCCACCTCAAGCGCTAGTCGACAATATTTCTACTATCTCCTGTATGTTGGTATGTATGATAGTTTGTTACTGGTTATCAATGCGGAGAAGAGTAGTGCTAGACCTCCTAAAGCAAAATGATATAAACATATCTGCAAATGTTCAGTGCTGTAAAGATGAGAGGCAGTAAGATTCAGGAGTAAATGATAGTATGTGTGAGGAGTAAAGGAACTGAACAGGATAATATCTTCAGGCATACAGGATGACTTCAGAAGAGACTCCAAAACGAAGGACAGTAATAGTACTGATGATCTGAAGCGAAAAAGGTCATGTGAACATACCTTTACCAATAATGCTTATCTTTTGGATTTGCAGAAACCTTCACAAAACTGCCGGAATCAATATTTTAAGTTAAATTGTCTATGAAAATACTTCGGTACACGTTTTTTGCTTTAGATGAATATTTGAGAAGAGAAACTAACCAATCGTTAATTTGTGTCTAACTATTACAACGGTTTAAAAATGTAGCCTTAATCCTCAGGCGCATGCAACATGATGGATCGCTGCTCTTCTTATGTGAAGAGATAGTAGAAGAGACATGACTGTTTTCCTCCCTGAGCATAACGGTCGAGAAATAGCATGTGTTAAGATTTCTATCGATGTGATTTGTTCAGCTGCTAATTTTTGTACTCTGAGGTGACTGGTAGTGACGATTTGACTGACCATTTGAATAATAGAAGTTAAGACATTAACACAGATATATACGAGGTCTATTCGGAAAGTAAGGCCCGACGGGGTGCGAAACGGAAACCCCAGTGAAAATCCGGTGAAGCTTTGCACAGATGTGTTGGGCAGTGTCTCTAGTATGCCCGTCGATCACATCATATGGCTCTTTCCAGTTCTGAGCGCACAGTGAGCACGTAAAGACGCTTAGAACCGTAGTGTCTCCCGCCAAGGATGAGGGACAGGTGTGAGAGTTCGCCTAATGTCATGCAGCCCACATAACATAACTGTCATACGTTTCCTCCTACATGACAATTCTCGGCCGCAGTCTGAAGGGCAATGAAGATGCTCCTGCAGCATTTTCGATGGAAAGTGTTTGATCACCCACAATAGAGCCCGTAATTGATTCTCCCTGAGTTTCATCTCTGCTCACGTGAGCCGCTGGCTACGAAGACAACGTTTTGGCACAGACAACGAGTGTAGATCAGCTTAAAGAATTGGTGGGAAGAACAGGCGGCTGCCTCCTATGACGAGGGTATGGGAAAGTAGGTACAACGCTACGACAAATGTCTAAATCTGAGCGGCGACTATGTAGAGAAGCAGCTGGAAGGTGTAACTAACTGTTGCAAATAAAACATTTTCGATTATCACAGTGGTTTCAATTATACGATCAGACCTTACTTTTCGAATACGCCACGTATTTAATACTTCCGCATAAAAAAATTATGATCTGGCATGTGAGCCGAAATATAGCAATATAGGCGATGTAAATTTTAACAACGCATTGAAACATATAAGTCACTCATGGTTCTGTAACAAAATTATAGAAATTTTGTTTATGGGGTTTATTCAATTTTATAAAGACATTAAAACCAATCTAACATGACTATTTTCACTTCAGACTTTTAGTACTATTGCTTCCACGAATATGAATTTCTCTTCATAAATCATCCTGTACATATTTTGGAACACTATACCAGAATTTCTTTCAGTAGGAAGTTTTGCCACTAGAGCAGTATTAATATACTGATCTTTTCATATTCAACGGAATGGAACGTTATAAGGTCACATGCAGCCAGGCATCGTTACTAGTAACACTGAAATATGACTTCCATGATTTCTGTTATAGTAAATTGTGGTTCTACTTCATATGTTCAGCGTGTAACTGAATTGTACCACAAACTATCTAATAACTGATCAGGCTGCACACTGCAGTTCCCATGCATGCAGTTGGTTGTCTGAACGAACACAACACTCTCATACCGTTTGCGCCCAACACAACCACGACAGCAGATGGATGGCCAAGCGCTAAGTCTGTTGCCTCAACAGGTGATAGGTCAACAGGTGGAGACACACCAACAGGTACAGCTCCACTCGTAGGTTACGTATCCTTTGCTCAAACAAGTTTCTGGCGCCACAACTGTATTTCAAAGGTCGACTCCGCTAGTTGCCGACTTTTCACATCTTGCGTGAATAACTGATTGTAGCCTATAACACAATATCTGTAGGTGTATTATATCTCACGAAGAGAAGAAACGCTGGTAAATTATTTACAGTACAGACGTAAATACTTAATAAGGGTTTCACATTGATTTTCATCCTCTTAGGCATTGTGCGTAGTGTAACCTAGCAGAAGTCTTTACCAGTTTTACTCTGTAAACACGTTGCCGCTTACGAGTAGATGTATCGTTAAGACCACAAAGCCTTCTAAATATCGGAAAATAAATTGCACTGAAGCTGAAAATGATTAGCGATTTTCAGAGACACTTTAATACTCCGATTGTTGTGCAAAGGAATTACATGTGAGCGATTAGAAATGGAAATTTTCTTAGTTTATCTTATATCTAACATTGGTTAGTCGTCCAGGAGAACTCGATTTATCGTATGAGACATATCTTTGTCATATAACGTGTTAATTTAATTGCTACAAAGGTATCTGGCAAATTAAAAACAGTTTTTTACTTTTTTTCCATTTCCAGCGAATGACTGTAGGAAGTACCTCATACGGATGGGTTCTGTGACGAAAGGAGGAGACACCAAGTAAATCTTTCTGAGAGATTATATCTTTCCGCCGAGCCGGGACACGAAAGAGAGTCTTTACATATACTGTATTACCACCTGAGAAAAGTACAGAAAGAGACTGAAATAGATTTTGGTATACTGCAGCTTGAAAGGTAAAGTTATATTTTGGAAGACTGAAGGTCTGAATCACACTTTGAGCAGTAGCACAAGTTGGATGCCTCAGATAGTCACAACGTTGAACTAAAGAGAAAAATGGGGTTCCGAATACCAGTACAGCATTTGAAACCTTTTGTGACGAGTCATTACAGCGCGCACTCTGTTAGAAAATGCATCATTAATACCCGTACTTCGTTGCTGTTCTCGGTAGAGTTCTGAGAGATTCCTTTTCTCACATGTTACTACGTCCTCATAATGAGAATTAAGCTGGCATAGCTTTTACAAAGATACAACGTAATACATGAGGAGCATAAAAATAACAAAAGTGCCAAAAATATGGTTAGTTTCCTTAAATGTTTGGTTTAGAGACTTCGAACATTAAGAACCGGTATCTCGGTTTGTCAGTGCAGCGCATTATCGATCAAAGCTTCGAGGTTTCGCTGGAAATTCGTAGTTTTAGAAGCATTGTTTCTGAAAAGTTTTTCTGACTGACAAACACGCCTGTCTGTCGCTTGCTGAGAAAAACAGGTCTTGGAGAGGTACACTTTTTTTTAACAAATCTGAACCGGCAGCGCGCTCGTGTAACGCCGCAAGTAGGGCGCAGGTGTGTGGGTCGATGTGACAGCGCCCCGCCTTATGAATAATGAAGCGAAGGGCGTTGCGTCATGCGACCACTCGACAGCTGTTTACTTCAGCTGGCTCGTCTCCCACAATAGCAGCCCTGTCTCATCAGTCACCGAATCCTCTTGCCGCATCCTAATCAGACGTGGCCAAACTAACTTCACTGCCTCAGATGTTCTTCACAATGCGACGCATGTGCATTCGTATCCAGAGTTTAGGAGAAACAATAGAGACTAGCTAAAATGGCAGCAACCGCCAGGAGCATTAGTACTGCAGAAAATTACCCCAGTGGTACTTCAATCAGTTTGTTTTTATACTCATGTGACGAAGGTCGTGGGACACCTCCTAATATCGTGCCAGACTCTCTTTTTCCCGGCATAGCGCAGCAACTCGACGTGGCATAAACTTCACGAGTCGTTGGAAGTTCCTTGTAGAATTATTGCGTCATGCTGCCTCTATAGACGTCCATAATTGCGAAAGTGTTGCCGGTGAAGGATTTTGTGTGCAAACTGACCTCTTCATTATGTCTCATAAATTTTCGATGGGATTCATGACGGGCGATCTGGGTGACCAAACCGTACGCCCGAATTGTCGAGAGTGTTTTTTCAAACCATTCTCGTATAATAAGACGCATAAAAATTCCGTCGTTGTCTGAGGATATAACGACTGTGAATGGCTGCCAATGGCCTCCAAGTACCAGAATATCCTGAGGACCTAGTTCATTACAACAAAGTTATGGAGCCGCCACCAGCTTGCGCAGTGCCTTGTGGACAACTTGGATCCTGGACTTCGCGAGGTCTGCGCCACACTCGAACCCTACCGTATGCTCTTACCAACTGAAATGGGACCCATCTCAACAGGCCACGGTTTTCCATTCGCCTAGCATCGAACTGATATTGGCATGAGCCCAGAAGAGGCGCTGTAAGCAATGCCATGCTGTCGGTCGTCTGCTGCTATAGCCCATTTACACCAATTTTTTGCCACACTGTCCTAACAGATATGTTCGTCGAACGTTCCACATTGATTTCTGCGGTTATTTCACCCAGTGTTGCTTGTCTGTTAGCACTGACAACGCGACGGAAACAGCGCTGCTCTCAGTCTTTAAGTGAAGGACGTCGGCCAATGCGTCATCCGTGGTGAGAGGTAATGCCTGAAATGTGTATTTTCGGCACACTCTTGACACTGTGGGTCTCGTATTACTGGATTCCCTAACGATTTCCGAAATGGAACGCCTCATGCGCCTAGCTCAACTACCATTTCGAGTTCAAAGTCTGTTAATTCCCGTCGTGCAGCCATAATCACGTCGGAAACCCTTTCACATGAATCACCTCAGTACAAATGATAGCTCTGCCAATACACTGCCATTTTATACCTCGTGTACGCGATGCTACTGCCATCTGCATATTTGCATATCGCTGTCCCACGACTTTTGTAACTTCTGTGTACAACAGACAACAGCATGTTTGCAAGGGGAACGGCATCTGATGCCGTTAGAGATAGGCAAGATTCAATTCGGTCGAGTGAGATGGTGGAATCCTTTACTGGATGATCAGCAGCTCATAGCCGCCAGTAGACTGGAGGCAGTTCAAATCCACAAAGAAACAACCTGGGCTCAACTAATTATGCTTCTTTAGTTCACTGACTCTGGCAATAATTTTCTTAAGTTCCACAGTTTCAGCACCGCCAAGATTCCGTTACGGACGGTAGAGGCCAATGATGGGTGATGATGACCAATTTTGCTGCTATGTCTGAAAAAGGAAAAGACTACGTTACAGTGTCATGTATAAGTGCAGTAACTGCAGAGCCAAGAAGACTCATTAAGTCAAAGGAAGGAACTTACTGAGTGGGAACATCAACACGTACCCTTACTTACACCTCAGATAGGACGGTTCTCTTCACGGGATACGTTTTCGATGTGACAAGAGTCAAAGACCTGTTATTTTCAGTCAGAAAATGCATCAAATCTTTTGATTCTGGAGGGGCACAGCGGGTTTGCTACTGCTCTAGGCTAGGTGGATCCCCGGACCTCCATGTTTCTCCTCATGGAACTTTGACTGGATGGGACTACAGAGATGAGAAGTGAGCTACTAGCGTACAAAGGGTGAGGTGTGTAAAACAGGCCACGCTCTTCCGGAAGTTATCTCACTATTAAGTGTTATAAGATTTGCTGGAATTGGAGATACTTGGTTCATTGTGCATTGGCCTTTGGAGCAAAGTTTACGAATCTGTCACAGATGTGCCATAATATCCGTAAGAAAATGAGCCCAGCCGAATTTCGAGTAGTAAAAGTTCATTTCCTAGTATATTAGTGTTCTTAAATGTTTCGCTAGCAAATCTGAAATTTCTCATACTATGGAAGGTATGTTGGGAACCTCCTCTAACGCTATAACGAGAAGTACAAATAAAATTATTTGAGAGTCACAGGATAATTTCGGCTACCAGCTTGCTATGTGAGCAGTTATTATTTAGACACAGGAAAAGCTGTGTAGAAAGGTACTCGTGAAGGTATGCCTTTTATCGTATACAAATTTCATTTATTCTGTGGGCATGTCGCAATAAAGAATAATGAATCTGGTTAGATTGATCCTAAGAATACGTTCCATTCCGTTGTACTTTCGCTGAACATTTCCCATTGGATCAAAGAGATCCTTGCACAAAGTCGTTACAAACTTCTCGATTTTCTTTTACTTAAGACCGTACTTTAATTAACTGTAAATTAATCATAAATAATTCGTTATTGTTACATTCTTCTTCTAACAGAAACGCTGCAGTACATCGCATTTGCAGTTAACTGATCTGCGATCACCTGACAAGAGATTCACGGACGACTCAGTCACGTTACGGAAGTTCCGCATATCCCTACGATTAGTTAAGTACCAGTGCCACTTTGAAATTGCCTAAAATAACTCATTTTTCTAAGACTCCCTGATTACCAAATTCTTTAGGAAACAAATCAGTGGAAGCACTTCTCGACTTTGTTCATCCATTCATTCATTCACTGTGGATCGTACAGTCAGTTATTCTGCTTCCAAACTGAAAAATATAGCAGTGGCCATACGACGTTTGTGGCCATCGTCTTAATAATCATTCCGTGACGTCCGCCATTCTCTCCGGGTCAAACAGTGCACTGCAGTCCCACCACAATAACAGCAAGCGAAACAGTAATTCTTCCTAACATCTGAGTCATCTTAATCAATCACAACGCAAGCTCACAAAGCCAAATTCTCAGTCTTATCAAATAGCCTAAGGGATTCTATGTCGTGTAAAATTCAGTCAAAGTAGTGTACTACCAGTCCAATAAATTGCGCTCCCGATGGATTTAAATCTTTATGCAAAGAATAGGAATACTAGACGTTCAGCTGCAGTCACATTCCAGTTAGATGTACTGTTAATATTAGTGACAGAAAACTGCCTTCTGTATGCTTCGGGTGGTACTTCTACGTGGAGTGTGCGGTGATGTTTGAGTAATCTGGTGAAGGATTTTCGCGTTTAGTTGATGTCGTGATCGCGTGCGCTCAGAGCTAGTTATCGACCTCTGCCTTCAATTATTCAAAGCTCTCGCTACTGACGTTGCACCATAAGGGCACAATATTTCTTCACTGAATGAAAGACTGCGAAAACTTCGGACTCCGGAATGAATTCAGAAACTTAGACGTAGTTCCTTCTGTCGTCCTTGCTGTGGAAGGAAGAAACAGTTAGCAAGCAAGTGCAAGACAACAATTCTGTGAATGCCATACGACTGTGCTTAAAAGTCAACATCGTGCGTAGTCCAATAAAGACGCTCCATGCAACGAAGGGACAATCCCCTGCATCCTGTCAACCCCCAGATGTGATTCTCATCGTCAGTATAAATTGCATATTGACAAACTGAACAGCATCTAATACACGGGGACACGAAGTTTTAACTTTTAACAGCTTTTGTCTCTTAATAAATGAAATTTGTTTCCCGAGTGCATAAAACTTCTGCTATAGTAGTAATGTTGAAATTCGTATCTCCGCTTACTTCTTTCACATGCATTTAAATTGATCAGAGTTTCTCAATAAGTGTGAGCTAATCACCGGAAGTTTTTCTTCTGCACAGAAAATAAGTCCATGGAAAAAAGTAAGTGAAGTAGCTGAGGTTCAAGAATCTAGAACAACGTGCTCCTGTACCAGTAAATGGAACTCTTGTATTTGAAATCCGTCAGACAACTTTCCAGTTCAACTGTATATTTAGTACACTTGCAAAATGATTTTTCATTATAATATAGTAATGAACTTTCGTGAACCATGATTCTGTTGTAGCTGCGTAGTATCGCTGCATACTAATAGGAAAGTTGATTGCTGGTTGAGCTTCCGTAAGAACACACGTGGCGGTTTGCGTGATGCAGGGGCTGTGAGCGTGACGTAACGTCGCGTGGCGTCCAGTAGCCAGCGAACGCCTAGTGCCTAGAACCTAGTCCTTACCTGCGGTGCAGAGCCGTGTGTCCTCGTCGTATCCGTCAGGGCAGTCTGGAGCGCCATCGCACAGATACTGGATCGAGATGCAGATGCCCTTTCCTTCACCACCAGGACATTTGAATGGCTCGTATGGATGACAGGCCTCTCCTGTGACAAATTCCATTACTCTTGGTACCGCTCCACATACAGTAGAAAGTTACATGTAAAATGTAATGTTGCCACACATATAATGACATAAAATAGGCACTCTAAGTCAATAGCAGCATGGGCACAAAACACGATATTTTTATATGTGGGAATTACATACTAACCTGTTCAGTGCGTCAATAAACACAGCTTGACAAAAAAATTTAAGCACCCAGAAGATACAGACGGATGTCAGTGTAACTTCGTCCACGTAGACGCAATCGGCGGCTACGTGAATGAATAGATTTCTAATTCTCTATCACAGGGAGAATGACCACCAGAGTATATTAGTTTTGCTTGTTTTTAGGCATGGTATGGTATGTAAGTTGCGTGAACTGAATCAGATGTTGCGTGATCACTGTGGAGGATAGGGAGACCCCACGTATGCGCTTGAGAAAGCGTTATCAGCACTTAACAGAGTTTGAAAGAGGCCTCAGTGAGCGTCTCCATTTGTCCAACTGGTCAAATCGTGCAATATCCAGGTGTGTGGGGCATTCGGATGCGACAGTGGCCTTACGTTCAGCAACATGGGGGCATGAGGCTAGGAGTACTCATCGTCACTGTTCCGGACAACCACGTCTGACCACCACAAGGGAAAGTAGCTGTACTGTGCACTAGCACATCATAAACCTTCACATCAGCGCCTATCAACCGAGAACAAGTAATGGGCTCCCTACGACATTCTATGCCACCCAACACCGTTATCAGCAGCGGTACTAGAGACAGTACTGCCCGCAGGGTGCCGTAACTCCAAAACACAATCGCGACCGGGAAGCATGGACTGCTGATGAATGGCGAGCAGTGTGCTCAGCGATGAATCGCGGTTGTGCACTACGCTGAATGACCATCGTCGGTGAGTATGGCAGCGACCTGGGAAGAGGTCCCAATCTCCCGATGTTCGGGAGAGGCGCAGCGGTGCTGCTTCTGGCGTAATGGCACGGGAACCTTCACGGTCGATTTCAGGTCACGGCTAGTAGTGATTGAGGGAACTCAGACTCCACAACTGTATGTCGCAGACATTCTGCATCCTCATGCGTTGCCTATAACGTTAGAGAATCGTGGTGCTATTTTTCAATACGACAATTCTCGCCGAAGATGGCACATGTCTCTATGGACTGTCTGTATGTTGAGGTACTCGCGTGGCCAGAAGATCTCCAGATCTGTCCCCAATATAATATGTGTGGCATCCAGCTCTGACGTCGACTCCGTCTCAGTGCCAGTGTGAAGGATCTCAAGTGCCAGTTACAACAGCTGGGCCAGCATGCCTCAGGAGAAGGCGCAACGGCTATATCAACCTCTTGCCAACCGAATCAGTGTATGCATGCAGGATGGAGGGGCTGGGACAATATACCAATATCTGGTTTCATACTACCAATTTCTTTGTAATTTTGACTTGATCTCACTGCGCCTGGCGTAGTGGCCGAGCGGTTCTACGCGCTTCGGTCAGGAAGCGCGCGACCGCTACGGTCGCAGGTTCGAATCCTGCCTCGGGCATGGATGTGTGTGATGTCATTAGGTTGGTTAGGTTTAAGTGGTTCTGAGTTCTAGGGGACTGATGACCTCAGATGTTAAGTCTCATAGTGCTCAGAGCCATTTGAACCATTTTTGTAATCACTGCAATAACGTCACATGAAGTTTCGTTTCCTTTCCTACTCCCCTTGCTGGTATTTAACATTGTTGCAGGATCTTTCACTGTCATACCTACATCGTTTAATGACATTAAGTACCTACACGGATAGTATTCATGCCCGTATACCTAAATGATTAATTTTTCGGAGTTACACGACTAAATTACTGCCAGACTGTCAGTATTTTCACGAGTTATTATTAAGAGTCTACATTCAGGACGTCAATTGAAAGAACATTTAAACTCAGGATATTTCGACAGAAGTTCAGAGTTCAGTGACATATTGTGGTAGAGCAAGCTACAAGCCATGATTCTGAGTGAGCATATATCTTAGGTGATACTCAATGACATACCTCCCAAAGAACAGATGAGATGAAAATGTGTATCCTGTGGTGAGTAAAATGCAGAGGTTTTGGCCATCTTGCTGTTGGCCCTTACATACTCTGATCAGCCAGAACATTATGACTACCTACCTAATAGCCGCTATGTCCAACTCTGGCACCGACAACAGCGGGGTCGGGTCGTGGCGTGGAAGCAGTGAGGCCTTGATAGGTCGCCGGTAGGAGTTGGCACCACATCTAGACACACAAGTCCCCTAATTTCCGTAAATTTTGGGGAGGGCGCGATGAGCTCTGACGTCATGTTCAATCACATCACAGATGTGTTCCATCGGGTTCAGATCTGATCACTTGGGGGGCCAGCACATCAATTGGGACTCAGCACTGTGTTCCTCGAACCACTGCATCACACGCCTGGCCTTGTGACATGGCGCATTATCATGCTGAAAAATGCCACTACCGTCGGGAAACATGAACGTCGTGAAAAGGTGTGCACGATAATCCTTGACCGTCATTGTGCCTTCCACGAGATCCACTGGACCCATGGATACCCACACGAATGTTCCCCAGAGCATAATGGAGCTGCCGACAGCTTGTCTCCGTTCGCAGTACAGGTGTCAAGGAGCTGTTCTCCTCGAAAACGACGGATTCGCGCCCTCCCATCGGCATAATGAAGAAGGTATCGGGATTCATCAGAAAATGCAACGCTCTGCCACTACACAAATATCCAGTGTCGATGGTCGCCTGTCCATTTCAGTCTTAGTTGCCGACGTCGTAGTGTTAACATTGGCATGTGCATGGGCCGTCGGCTGCAGAGTATTCGGTGCGCTGTGTGTTCAGACACACTTCTACTCTGCCCAGCATTAGAGTCTGAGGCTAGTCGTGTAGTTTCCGAAATGCTCTTGCCGAGCCTCTGGGCCATCGAAATCTGCCCTCGGTCAAACTCAGATAGATCGCTCGCCTTCCCCATTCAACAGACGGATAGCACGCTCACTGATACTATACGCACCGTGCTTGTGTCTGACAGCCATTCCTCACCAGGTGACGCTGCTGTCGCCTGGTGGGGTTTAGTAGGTCGGTGTTCATAATGTTCTGTATGATCAGTGTATGTAGAATGAGACGTTTGGGGCATTGTGATGAAATGGGAATTGCTGTATCCTCTAAACTTTCTAAGAAATCTGTTGACGTTCTGAATACAAATAATTTGTAGAAACTGTGATCACTGACGATATCTCAATGTATCCCTGTCATGAACCACTATGTGGCAGCAAAATGTATGCTTTCGGGTGTCATATCAAGAAAATCGCAAGTCAGATATTAAAATGCACCTTGGAGATGATAAGCATCTGCAGATAGAGGAGAGTGTTGAACCTAGAGTATACTGTACCTTATTGATAGAGTTTAAAAGCGTATATTTCTTCTTTAAATTTTCGATCTGGTTACTGATGTTTTCTCTTTGCTTTAAGCTTGACAGTCATGTGTTCCCTTGCGGTTGTCAAGTTGCGTTTTTCTAATTGTAAGAATAGAAACCATTTAATTCAAGAACTGTTAAGACATTGAATTATTACCGTGTGAATTATGCAGAAATTCTGTAAATTGGTGACCCCTGAAATACTAAAGAGCGCTGAGGCCCCAGGAAGAGTGCCAAGTCAAACGGTGACTTTACGTCACGACTTCAAACTGGTCCAGACGGAGACACACTTTACAATTGCAAGACAATCTGCAAAAGCGAATTGACAACCTTTAAATTCGAATCTTGATACGAAAGGACAGGAAATTATCTCCCCAAATGACGAGACAGTACGGAAATATGACAAGCAGTTTCCCCGCTGAATCTAACGTAGTTTCCACTCATCGAATGAAGGTGCAGATTGCGAAGTTCCTACCAAAAAAGCAGGAACTGTGGTTCGTGATTTTGGATTTTGAGTTTATGCAAATCAACGCTGTGGATGTGCTATGGTGATTAGCAGTTTCGATGCCTGGGCAGTGTCAATGGTTTCGGATATTACACTCTTAAGACAAAAAAAAGACGCATCACGAGTGATTTATCCGTATTGGGACGGAAATCGTTAGACATGTGTGTGTCCAGAAATGATTATAATTTAAAAAATTGGATAATTCATTCAAGAGAAAGAGCTTGTCAACAAAGTATTGGTTCACCTCTGCCCCTTATTCAAGCAGTTATTCGGCTTCGCATTGATTGACAGAGATGTTGGATGTCCACCAGAAGGATATCGTGCCAAATTCTGTCTAACTAGCGAGTTAGAGCTTCAAAATCCCAAGCTGATTGGAGAACTCTGCTCATAATGCTCCAAACCTTCTCAATTGGGGTAGAGAACCGGTGAGTTTGCTGGCCGAGGTGGGCTTTGGCAAGAAATAAGACACGAAGCCATACAGACGTGAAAATTTTTCTGGTCGTGAATCGTAGTTAAAAGTGGGGGAAACATCTGTTAAAATTTACTGACCCGAGATATCTGATCACAGCCTACATTATAAATATTACAACATAAGAATAAAAATGCGTTTAAACTATTTTCCATATTAGCGATTTCTTGCAAATAACTGTATTTCCCTTTTAACTTGTCATACAAAATATTATATGACGTGTGAATATAGAGAACTATAGTCAAATAACGTGTGCGTTGGCTAAGAACAGCCGGCTTAGTATCATCTGTCAGAGGTAAATCTTGAAAGAGATATCCTGCCTCACATCAGCAAGAAAGAATGTCATTTACTCATGATATGCGGTCTCAGTGCTGGCGAATTCTTGTAAACTTGGCCCATATTGTTCTGGAAATGCAGCCGTAATGGGGCATAATACTACTGCAGTGCTGCAATGTAAGTGCTGAAGATATAGACTGAAGAGAGCCAGGTGAGCCGTAAACCCAGCAGCGGATCGTGAAATACTGCGTAAGCACACAATGACAGGTACTTCCACCACCTGGCAGAACAGGACGTACATTTTCGGGCTCAACGAGAGAACAACGCAGGAGATTTTTTCTGCTCATAAATATCACCAGCGTCTGCTGTAACAAGGATTCCGTGTATATATTGTACTGAACATTATTTCTAAGGAAATCATATTTGTTGTTTTTGTTGTTGTTTTCAGTCCCGAGACTGGTTTGATGCAGCTCTCCATGCTACTCTGTCCTGTGCAAGCATCTTCGTCTCCCAGTACCTACTGCAGCCTACATCCTTCTGAATCCGCTTAGTGTATTCATCTCTTGGTCTCCCTCTACGATTTTTACCCTCCATAATGCCCTCCAATACTAAATTGGTGATCCCTTGATGCTTCAGAACATGTCCTACCAACCAAACCCTTCTTCTAGTCAAGTTGTGCCACAAACTCCTCTTCTCCCCAATTCTGTTCAATACCTCCTCATTAGTTATGTGATATACCAATCTAATCTTCAGCATTCTTCTGTAGCACCACATTTCGAAAGCTTCTATTATCTTCTCGCCTAAACTATTTATCGTCCATTTTTCACTTCCCTACATGGCTACACTCCATACAAATACTTTCAGAAACGACTTCCTGACACCTAAATCAATACTCGATGTTAACAAATTTCTATTCTTCAGAAACGCTTTCCTTGCCATTGCCAGTCTACATTTTACATCCTCTCTGCTTCGACCATCATCAGTTATTTTTCTCCCCAAATAGCGAAACTCCTTTACTACTTTAAGTGTCTCATTTCCTAATCTAATTCCCGCAGCATCACCCGACTTAATTCGACTACATTCCATTATCCTCGTTTTGCTTTCGTTGATGTTTATCTTATATCCTCCTTTCAAGACACTGTCCATTCCGTTCAACTGCTCTTCCAGGTCCTTTGCTGTCTCTGACAGAATTACAATGTCATCGGCGAACCTCAAAGTTTTTATTTATTCTCCATGGATTTTAATACCTACTCCGAACTTTTCTTTCGTTTCCTTTACTGCTTGCTCAATATACAGATTGAATAGCATCGGGGAGAGGCTACAACCCTGTCTCACTCCCTTCCCAACCACTGCTTCCCTTTCATGTCCCTCGACTCTTATAACTGCCATCTGCTTTCTGTACAAATTGTAAATAGCATAAAAAAGGAGGAAGGATGAAAGATTAGGTTCAAATGGCTCTGAGCACTATGGGACTTAACATCTATGGTCATCAGTCCCCTAGAACTTAGAACTACTTAAACCTAACTAACCTAAGGACATCACAAAACACCCAGTCATCACGAGGCAAAGAAAATCCCTGATCCCGCCGGGAATCGAACCCGGGTACCCGGGCGCGGGAAGCGAGAACGCTACCGCACGCACACGAGCTGCGGACTGAAAGGTTCGGATTTAAGGTCCCGTTGACGAGGAGTTCGTTAGAGAATGAGCACAAAGTCAGATAGGACCGAAGCAATAACTTATTTAATTTTAGATAGTGTTCATATGGAAGCAGAACTACACGTCTTTTATATTAAACAAAAAGTTTGACACATAGACATCTAACACTACGTTGTGATGTTCATAAATTTAAACACATTTCAGGTTCAAATGGCTCGGAGCACTATGGGACTCAACTGCTGAGGTCATTAGTCCCCTAGAACTTAGAACTAGTTAAACCTAACGAACCTAAGGACATCACAAACATCAATGCCCGAGGCAGGACTCGAACCTGCGACCGTAGCGGTCTCGCGGTTCCAGGCTGTAGCGCCTTTAACCGCACGGCCACTTCGGCCGGCCACACACATTTCAGGTTTAGAGCATATAATGTATCTGGGTTCCTGATACAGTTAAATACCTGTAGTCACACAGATTAGAATCTGTTTAAGATGGGCGTTGATGGGACCTTGTCCCTTTCGAAACACAAAAAATACCTTCACATACACATTTTGAAGCAGACACTGAAAAACGTTTGCCGCTCGTCAGTGCAGTCAAGGATTTTGGTCTTGGGGTCACAGTCTTGTAAAGTTTTGGCACTACCTCACTTACCCTTCATTCAGATATTTTCCTGATGGCAGCCTTCAGTTCAGCACGCATTCACTGTCATTCGTCAGAAAACAAGGATGAGAGTCGTTCAGTAAGTAATTCAAAACTTTTTTTTCAAGAAGGTTGGTTTTGTTCAGGATTCCAATACACCATATCATTCCTCACTCTTTTGGCTACGAATTCTTATGTTTTAACATAAACTCCGTTCAGTGCGACGGCATTACGCCACCTTGCTAGGAGGGCCTGTATGCTAACATGGTCCCACGCTACTGATCGACGTCGAAACCAACGTCTTGCTGAATCAATAACCTCCTCATCATCCACGTACTGCTTCCTACGGAATGCATCTTTCATTAGGCCAAACAGATAGGAGTCGGAAGGTGCGAGATCCGGAATGAGGAAGGACAGTGCAACGAAGTTTTGTGAGCTCCTATCGGGTGCGCAAACTTGTTTGAGGCTTTGCGTTAGCATGGAGAAGAAGTTCGCCTCCATTTTTGTGGCGCCGAACACGCTGAAGTCGTTTCTTCAGTTTCCTGACGGTAGCACAGTGCACTTCAGACTTGACCGTTGTAACATGAGGGAGGGTGTCAAACAGAATAAACCCTTCTGAGTTCCATAACACCGTCAACATGAGAAGGCGCAGCTTTTGAAGAGAGGTGGTGCGGCACTAGTCCATGGATTGCCGTTTTGTTCCCAGTTCGAAGTGGTGAACCCATATTTCATCGCTTGTGAGGATGTTCGACAAGAAACTGTCACGATCATCCTCGTAACGCACAAACAATTCAGCAGAGATGGTCCTTCGTTACCTCTTTATTGTCTTCTGCTAGCCAGCGATAAACCCAGCGGGCATAGGCCTTTGAATACTTGTCAGCAGTACTAACAAGGGAACCTCCCCATCGCACCCCCCTCAGATTTAGATATAAGTTGGCACAGTGGATAGGCCTTGAAAAACTGAACACAGATCATTCGAGAAAACAGGAAGAAGTTGTGTGGAACTATGAAAAAAATAAGCCAAATATACAAACTGAGTAGTCCATGCGCAAGATAGGCAACATCAAGGAGAATGTGAGCTCAGGAGCGCCGTGGTCCCGTGGTCCCGTGGTTAGTGTGAGCAGCTGCGGAACGAGAGGTCCTTGGTTCAAAATCTTCCCTCGAGTGAAAAGTTAATTTTTTTATTTTCAGACAATTATTATCTGTCCGTCCGTCCGTCCGATGCGAGGAAACTGCGCCGTAGTATGGGGACGCTACACATAAACAAACGTTAAAAACATATGTTTTGACAGAGCACACGGAAAATTGCGCGACTGTGAAACTGTTGCATTCATTTGTTGCAGTTTATGTGACAAACTCTTATGCTTTCATCACTTTTGGGAGTGATTATCACATCCACAAGAAAACCTAAATCGGACAAGGTAGAAGAATCTTTTTACCCATTCGCCAAGTGTACAAGTTAGGTGGGTCGACAACATATTCCTGTCATGTGACGCACATGCCGTCACCAGTGTCGTATATAATATATCAGACGTGTTTTCCTGTGGAGGAATCGGTCGACCTATGACCTACCGATCAAATGTTTTCGTTTCCCATTGGAGAGGCACGTCCTTTTCTCTACTAATCGCACGGTTTTGCGGTGCGGTCGCAAAACACAGACACTAAACTTGTTACAGTGAACAGAGACGTCAATGAACGAACGGACAGATCACAACTTTGCGAAAATAAAGAAAGTAAGTTTCTCACTCGAGGGAAGACTTGAACCAAGGACCTCTCGTTCCGTAGCTGCTCACGCTAACCACGGGACCACAGCTCTCCTGAGTTAATGCTTTCCTTGATGTTGCCTATGTTGCGCGTGGACTACTTAGTGTGTATATTTTGCTTATTTTTTTCATAGTTCCACACAACTTCTTCCTGTTTTCTCGAGTGATCTGTGTTCAGTTTTTCAAGGCCTATCCCCTGTGCCAACTTATAACTAAATCTGAGGGCGGTGCGATGGGGAGGTTCCCTTGTATGACTTCCAGTCGCGCAGCAAGATGTTTGATTGTGATCCGTCCATCACCCAGAATGAGAGTGTCCGCACGTTCCAAGACTGCAGCAGTCACAACTGTGTATGCCCAGCCGGCAGGTAGGAGATCGGTTAGGTTTGCACGACCGTGTTGCGATGGTTGCAGACGCCTCGCCCAACGACTCACCGTGCTTTTGTTGATTTCCAGGCCTCCGTTGACATTATGCAAGCTCCTATGAATATCTACGAAGCTCAGGTTTCCCGCAAAAGAAACTCAATGACAGCTCTCTGCTCGGAAAACACTTCCGTTGCAGACACCATTTTGAACACTGCGTATAGAGCCGCCACCAAACGGATTGAAGGGGGAATATTTCGCGATGTCCCACAACAAATTCCGCACATTTTCAGCCGAAAATCGCTGTGAAAAAAATGCGTTGTATTGTTTATTTAACGTCTGCCGTAAATCATATCGTCTTTGTGGCTGGTGCTTCAGTGATGTTGCAAAGAGCGTTTTCTTCCAGTTCATAATAGTACGATGTCGTTTGAATCACCATGTGCGGCCGTTAAACAATAAGAAAGGTAAAGTACTTCCTTTTTCGCAAATTGCTTGGCATGTGGCAAGGCTACTGCCTAGCTCTAGTCGCGCCGGGCTGAAACCTTCCACCCTCACCCTGCGTCCCACTCTCCGTTGCACTCGGAGCGCTAGATAGGAGCGCAGCCGGAGCGGTCGAGCCGGCAGGTTCAAATGGTTCAAATGGCTCTGAGCACTATGGGACTTAACATCTGTGGTCATCAGTCCCCTAGAACTTAGAACTACTTAAACCTAACTAACCTAAAGACAGCACACACATCCATGCCCGAGGCAGGATTCGAAACTGCGACCGTAGCAGTCTCGCGATTCCGGACTGAGCGCCTAGACGAGCCGGCAGGAACCACAAGGCATCTTACTCCGGCTGGCCAGATAGTGATTTGACCCCCAGTCCTCCCGAAAACGAGTGCACTGTATACGTCACTGCACCATCTCACTCTCTGGCATAGAAAAAAAGCGTGGTGAGGCCTTCCGGCTTTTATTTTAACGATCCTGGTTGCTGTGAATCCTAAGTGCTCCCAACAGCGACCACTGTGCTTTTGAACTTCTTTAGTCCGAATAGATATCCTACCTCCAAATCGTTTCTAGAGACGCTTTCACACAGGACATCACTCGTCCAGAAAATACAATGAACACTTTGCACTCTTCTCTTCGTGACTAATCAGGCTTCAGTTCTGCATCTGGTAATTCTTCAAATTTTTTCCATATTACACGTACTTGCGAATAAGTTGAGTGGTTATTTACTAGTGTCACTTATCCCGTAACAGATAAGTCGAATGTGAATCAGGTTACTAATATTTTCAGTTGGGCACACACTCCTCAGCATGGAATTGATAGCACTATTCATTAAGTCTGAATTCTCCTCGAAATTCGGGAGATTTTAAGAGCTAAACTTGCAACCAAAGCTACGCACTCTTCTCGAACCACAAATGTCTAAGCTTTACACTATTTCACACGTCATTGACGTTGTTCTGAGCGTTCGATACGCAGACTAGTGTATTGGAACGTCATGTGCCTGGCCCTTATTATTCTTGCAGACACGTTGTCATTCTGTAATCCCCATTCTATTGTCACACATCGCGAGTGAATCGATGCACTGCATTTTGCGATTCACTCTCTTCTGCTACGATTTTTAGCCAGAGCCTTCTTCATCGCTCTTTGTTTCACGCCGCATCTCCTCTGCCAACGCCTCGGCGCTGTAATAGAGCTTAGTTCAACAATTACAGTCATAGAAAGCAAGGTTTTCTTTGTTTTGAATACGTTTGTTAAAATGATGAATAGTTTGAGACAGCCTTTCATAAGCACATTTCCTAACACCAACCTGTAATATGTGCGTTTTAATTATCATTGGGCTACGTTACGGCATTGTTCTCTGTAATATGTTATATTTGTAGGAAAGTGTAAATATCAGTTACTAAACGCAAAACGCAATCATTCACATGCACTTAGAGAATGTAAGTTCTGATGCTAAAACACTGAAACAATTTTGAAGTAATGTAGCACTCACAGAAAATTTTTCAAGGATATGTTTCTCAGAGAATGCTGCAGTCGTACACAGCAACACAGATTTTATTCGTTGAAAAAGTGTGTGATCAAGTACCCAGCAGGAAGGTTTAATGTTTGAATTGAATCCTCACACAGAGACCGTGAAAAGTTTATTAATACATTAGTTCGGAGGATTATAATTGTATAGTAGAGAACATTGCTGAGTGTACACAAACACCCCGATTTGTTACACTGAACACGTATCGGAGTAAATACTCAAAGGGACCTCCTCCAACGCAAATCCAGCCTCCGCTCGTCATCGCATGTGTGCCGCAGATGATGAGAAATGTCTGATGTAATTTGTACCGTCTGGCAGGCTGTCAAAACGCCCAATCTGAGAAATAGTTCACAAGCAACGACGGTGAAATACGCCACGGGCCCCCCACGCTCACGCAGATAAACATCCTGGCTGCGTATGCAAGGAGGACGTATTGGCCAAGGAATCGGTCGGTCTGACTCTCCCCATTTACCATCAACGCTATTGTGGATTAATGTACCAGGTGCCGACAGACTGTAACATGCGTCACAGCTACAGTGAGCCGAGCGGAGCTGTTGTTGGGAAGCTATTGTCTTGCAACTACCTGCGAGAACAAATGACATTTGTCGAGTATTCGACTATCGTCTCTGTCCGTACGCAAATTGAGGAACCTATGAAACGGCATTAACTACAATGAGTGTTACGCATTTTTTGAGGCACTGCGTATGGATAAATTAAACAAATCGAGGCCTACGCTATTTTACAATTTTTTATTGTATTAATATAAAGGCACTTCAGTCTGGAACCGCGTGACCGCTACGGTCGCAGGTTCGAATCCTGCCTCGAGCATGGATGTGTGTGATGTCCTTAGGTTAGTTAGGTTTAAGTAGTTCTAAGTTCTAGGGGACTGATGACCACAGATGTTACGTCTCATAGTGCTCAGAGCCATTTGAACCATTTAATATAAAGGGTCCACTGGTGTTGAAACTTCACACACTCTGTATATAACATTTAATGAAATCTCCTACACTGGACACAGTAAAACTTAAAATATTCATTCATTTATGGACAAGTGGTTAATCTCAAAGCTGGTGAATATAATATGTATAGA
This sequence comes from Schistocerca piceifrons, assembly GCF_021461385.2. NCBI lineage: Eukaryota > Metazoa > Arthropoda > Insecta > Orthoptera > Acrididae > Schistocerca > Schistocerca piceifrons. Next base: position 414,044,235 of record NC_060149.1, on the reverse strand, counting down.
AATAGATTTTTAATGTTGTAGTTAAGGAAATGAGACTGCCAACTAACCGAAGTGCTAGAGAAACAACAGAACAGTAGACTATCATCATCTACTGTTGCGTGAAGCGCTTGGTAGGAGGTGTCTTTTACCTGAGAAAATCTGTTGTACGACAAAATATTTCTTACAGTTACTGGAGACTAGTGTATTATCTGGTTCTGATACTTGATAGCGTTTTTGAAAGAGCAGCAGTACTCAAAGAAAGTGTAAACTGAAGTGCCAAAGACACTGGTAAAGGCATGCGTATTCAAATACAGAGATATATAAACAGCCAAAATACAGCACTTCAGTCGGCAACTCCTATTTAACACAAAAAGTGTCTGACACAGCTGTTAGATCGGTTACTGCTTCTACAGTGGCAGGTTATCAAGGTTTAAGTGAGTGTAAACGTGGTGTTATAGTCGGCGCACGAGCGATGGGACACAGCATCTACGAGGTAGCGATGAAGTGGGAGTTTTTACGTACGACTATTTCACGAGTGTAGCGTGAATATCATCAGGAATCCGGTAAAACATCAGCTCTCCCACATCGCTGATGCCGGAAAAAGATCCTACAAGAACGGGACCAACGACGACTGAAGAGAATCGTTCAACGTGACGGAAGTGCAACCTTTATGGAAATTGCAGCGGATTTAAATGCTGGGCCATCCACAAGAGTCAGCTTGCGAACCATTCAACGAAACATCATCAATATGGGCATTCGGAGCCGAAGCCCCACTCGTGTACTTTTGATGACTTCACGAGACAAAGCCTTACGCCATGCCTGTGCCCGTCAACACCGACATTGGACTGTTGATGGCTGGAAACATGTTACCTGATCGGACAAGTCTCGTTTCAGATTGGACGTGTACGGGTGTGGAGACATCCTCATGAATCCATGGACCGTGCATGTCAACAGGGAACTGTTCAAGCAGGTGGAGGCTCTGTAATGGTGTAAGGCGTGTGCAGCTGGAGTGACACGGGACCCCTGATAAGTCTAGATACGATTCTGACAGGTGACACTTACGTAAGCATCTTGTCGGATCACCTGCATGCATTCATGTTCATTATGCATTACGACGGACTTGGCAATTCCAGCAGGACAATACGACACCCCACACGCCCAGAATTGCTACAGAGTGACTCTAGGAACACTCTTCTGAATTTAAACACTTCCGCTGGCCTCCAAACTCCACAGACATAAACATTATTGAGCATATCTGGAACGCCTTGCAACGTGCTGTTCAGAAGAGATCTCCACCCCCTCGTGCTCTTACGGTTTTATAGGCAGCCCTGCAGGATTCATGGTGTCAGTTCCCTCCTACCTCAGACATTAGTCGAGACCATTCCACGCCGTGTTGCGGCACTTGTGCGTGCTCGAGGGGGCCCTACACGGTATTAGGTAGGTGTACTAGTTTCTTTGGCTCTTCAGTGTACCGTGTTTCGTTCGGAAATGTTAAATTTACTACCGACTTATAAAACATGTTGTGTGGTGTGTGTGTGTGTGTGTGTGTGTGTGTGTGTGTGTGTGTATGTGTTTGTTTGAGAGAAAGAGAGAGAGAGAGAGAAAAAGAGAGAGAGATGGAAGTGGAGAAGAGAGAGAGACATATAGATAGAAGGAAAGAGACTATACCAGAATTACACAGCCTAATTTCATTTGTTTTATGGTGACTAACGTCGATGTTTCACTTACATGATGACTCAAGTTTCGGTATCGAGACGGTGCCAGCTATAGCCTATTGATTAGAAAGTGCCATGGAGTTTCCGGTTTGTTGTCTGCAGCAGCGAAATTTCGTTGGGTTTGGGTTTGGGTACGTCTTGTTCGCCTGAAGAGTTCAGTAGATACCATTATAGTGCGATAGCAGGCTTACATGCCTGGCTCTTACTTGCGGGACTGTTGGCAGCAGTTTATCCATTAAGCGTTTAGTAAAATTACGAAAGTGCATATATGATGCCGTGAAAGGCAGCTCGGAGTCTACAGTATCGATACCATCATTCTCTCTCCCCCCTCCCTACCCCCCAAACCACTGATGTTTTCCTTGTAGTACAGTCCAACTTCAGCTACTACTGTACAGCAGCTGCTTCTTCGGAGAAATTTAATAGTGTAACTGAAATCGTAGTCTGTTTCACTTCGCACAAACTATCTTTGGTCTGGAACGAAACCCAGCGCGGTAAAGCAAGTAAGCTAGAGTGTCTCGTTTACGTGGTTTGTCTGATATGCACAAAACAACTATATTTCCTTAAAAATCAAAATCTGATCAGAACGAAAACAGATGGGCAGATAATGTATGCTGGTCACCTACTAGCACAGAAAAAGCAGTTAAAAATTATTCTAGAAGTTGAAAATATCGCTTCATACATAGCTTATCGTAGCACACCACATCTGTAAGAGGAAACTATCTGAAGAGAATAACAGCGTCACAGGCCCCTCATGTAATCCTCCTGGACAGTTCGGAATTTTCATAATCTACTGATGGGCAGCCGTTTCAAGTAGCTTCTCAAATAATATAACAGTTGCAAATTTATATTCGAGAGGAACGGACGTAGTTGCCAATCGAGATAGTTAAATCATTGCTCAGCAAAATTCAGATTTCTGAGGTTCTTAGCAACGTTACTATCGTTTAACGTATTCGAACTGTAACTTCTTGATTTATTTTCTTAACAGTTTACTTGAAATTCACTGGTACCATTTGACAGCATTGAATTTCATTCATTTCATATCCATGACCACATTCTTTTCATTTTGTTTTAATTCTAATGAACTGGTGCGTATGCGTATGACAGCCTAAACCACGGTCTTCCGCCATATGTAATCCTTTGATGGTGCTGTTCCCCTAAGGTAAAATCTATGATCTTTTTTCGGAAAACTAACAGAAAAACGTAACTGGCATTTAAGTTTCGGGTGTTTCCAGCGTTGTCGGGTGGCTTGAACTAGCTAAGGCGATTGCTGTTGGTAAGTTGATGGTTTGTGGTCGGATCCAAGTCTGGTACATATATGTATTTATCACTACTTAGAAATTACATTACAGGTTCAGAACTTCTGAAACGGGTTTCCCTGATATAAATTCGTGTTATTGGGATCTATTCAGTGTAGCTTCACTTGATCCTTTTATGTCATCTCACTGAAGTTCATAAGAAAGGATTCTAAAGTAATGTAATTTATTTTCGAATAAGGTAGTCTACAAGGATCCCGGTGGTCCGGTTCTGCAATCTGGGGCACATGCGCGCTTGATGTCCTTTTATACGTGATATACTATCTAGCACAAACGTTGGGTAATCTGCGGAGATCACCGAGTTATGGTAGCAGTTGTAAAAAGCTGGAAATGCACTCACCAGAACAGAAGTTCTAATCCCCGTCCGGCCATCTAGATTTAGGCTATGTTTCCCTCAGAAATCATCAGTACAGAACATTTTAGTTTTACCACTGCATATATGACTCTTTGGTGGGCTGTGTATTTTCAGACTATGGCGTGTCATTTCCAAGGGATACTGAATTATAATTTTTTTTACTTATTGTTCTTTCATCCTGCACGCCTCATATGGGCAGCGAGAGGACTGACAGCGATTAGATTTCGACATTCTTCAGCAAAACTGAGTTAGAAAATTTAAAGCATGGTAAAAATTTATACGACGTTTGAAAAATAAATGTTTTACAAAATGAAATACATGTATTCAGTTGTGTAAATTAAAAGACAAAACCAGAATTTTTGGTTGATTAAGATATACACAGGTATAAATGAAGTGACGACTTTATGTAGACTATCAGAGGCAGGTGCATGATGGTATTTGTAGCAATTGGGGTTCTGTGTAGGAAGGGGTTTTTGTGGGTGGATATTTGGTGGAGCGATTTGGGAGACTGACGATGGATGAAGTTCCGAATCCAGCCTTAGGATGCGGGCGGATGGGACCGTCAAGGAAAGGAGCCCTGACAAGGGGAGGAGAAGTGGGTTCTAGATCTGATAGGAAGGGTGGAATTGATGGTCGTGTAAGGAGAGACGACTGAAGTTTTATGTGGAGAGTGGGGAGGTGTAGTGTTGGGGGAATGTGGTGGCGTAAGCACGGGAGCGTACCCGGATCAGGAAGCAGGAGGGGTAATAACGAGTTTTCGTGTAACGTAGGATATTCGGTGATGCTGAAGGTAGAAGAGTACGATGGGGAAATTTATAAGCTGGTAGAAGAATCGGGTAGGGGAGGTTAAGCGGATACGAAGGACTAAGCGTAATGCGTGGCGTTCCAGGATTTGTTGAGCGTGCTAGAAGGAGGAATGAGCTTAACTCCATGCCGCATTTGCATAGCAGAGAATGGCTGGGATCAGGGCTTTATAGGTTTGGAGGCTCGCGGAACGGTGCAGGCTTCATGTTCGACCGGTTAATAGTCTTAGTAATTTTAGTGCAAAGTGAGCTTTCTGTTGAATGGTCAGTACATAGGGCTTCCGTGTTAGTCCGAGGCAACATTGGTGTGTAATGATTCAGAAGTAGACCACGTATAAACGGCCTCAGTTATAAGAAAGACCGAACAGTCAACGAAATGACAAAATGCAGTACAACAAACAGGTCCCGTCTAGGACCTAACCCCATTACATAATAAGACCAATGCTGTTTATGTAATGAAGAAGGACAGTTCTGATTATATTAAAATAAGAAATATAATACACACAGTACCACGTACTGGTTGCACACTACTTTATAGACATTATATTCTTGGCTTACAAAACAATAATATGCACCTAACGTAGAAGTTCAGACGGCGACGTTCAACGGCCATGCTCCAAATCTAAGTCTAATACTTTGCTTGACAGTGCGTACTCTCAGTATCGTGGCAACTGATAAAATTTTCATTCTTTGTTTATCAAGTTGAAAGTCATGCCTATAGTGGTATAATTTCATCTATCGGGAGGTAGCATACTGGAAATGTTTCAAAATTTGTGTCACAAGGAAAAAGGTTGAAACAGTAATTAGAATTTAATAAGACTGTGTAAATTAACCGTAATTAATTTCGATTGGAAACTTAATCTGTTTTGTGTTTACCCATTCGAACAGATCAAGCTTATCAGTTCATGGTGTATTGATATTGACTGCAGTTTTATTCATTATAAACCCACATGCCCAAACAGAGATAAAACATTTATCATATTGGCATGAGGTAATTGAATAGATGGACGATAATGTTAACTGCATTTTGTTACTTTTAAATCTCGTGCTTCTAGTGAGTGTTCTTTTATGCTTAAATATGATTTTTAACATTGAAGAGAGTGATGTTACGGGAAAACACACTGAAAGAGAAAGAGATAGAAAAACTTAGCAGTATGACCGGAATTTAGCTGCAAATATGGTTATAAAGATATTAAATGCCAAAGAAAACTAAGCAATGAAAATTATTAGTCGATATTGCGTCTACAGATATATTTCCGAAATAAAAATGGAAGGAACATTATAACGTCCCATCGAAAACGGCGTTATTGGAGACGGAGCACATCATCAGACAGTGTCAAGGATGAAGGGGAAAATCGGCTGTTCCCCTTCTATTGAACCATCCCCGAATTTGCCGTATTAAGTGATTTAGGGAAACCATGGAAATCGGTGATCTGAGTGGCCGGACGAAGATTGGAACATTCGTCTTCCCCAATGCGACTCCATTGTGCTAACCACTGCACCCACTCTCTACATATCTTGCTTAAACAACCTTTCACATTATTTTTGAGTTTACAGACGTATCATGCTCTTAAAATACTACAATAACGCCTTGTCAGCAGCCCAGTGGACACATTGTTGTCAAACATTACACACATTTGGGTCATAAATTGGATTACATTAACATCTTCAACTTTTGTAGTTCTGTCGTCCTCAGTTGCGTGTGATGTTACGGCATATTGATAATTTTTACTTTTGGACCGTCTAACTACAACTAAATGTATGTAGAATTTAAAATATTATCACTCCATAGAAAAGCGAACCACCAAAACTGTTTATAACCTATATATACATTGTCCCAAAATGTAAACTAAGTAATAAAAATATATACGTGTTACAGTCCACTGAAGATATCTTGCAGAGAATAAAGACGAAACACCTATGGCAAGAAAATTGTGTTTCATTCAGTTGTAGTTATATGATTCAAAAGAAAAAATTATCAATATACTGGATTACCTTAAATTTAAACAAAAATTCAGATCTGATGCCTCTAGAATCTGGTCGTTAAAAAGACGTTTGCATTGCTCTGCGCCAGCCGAAGTGGCCGTGCGGTTAAAGGCGCTGCAGTCTGGAACCGCAAGACCGCTACGGTCGCAGGTTCGAATCCTGCCTCGGGCATGGATGTTTGTGATGTCCTTAGGTTAGTTAGGTTTAACTAGTTCTAAGTTCTAGGGGGCTAATGACCTCAGCAGTTAAGTCCCATAGTGCTCAGAGCCATTTGAACCATTGCTCTGCCACAACAGTCAGAAAGTATCAGTCCCAATTTAACGGATGTGTAGAGCAGTGCATTGGCAATAAAAGTTTTAGACATCAAAGAGGTAGCCTGCAGCACCAAAACGGTCATCTTCAGTCAATGAAGAGCCGTCAAACGAAGCGAGAGCGAGGGTATGTCGGTACTCATCTACGATGTCGGAAGTCACAATACGAGCAAGTAAGACCTTTGGAACAGTAAAGAACAATCATTTCCTGGAAATGTATTTGTCATACCGTGATATTTCATCGTGTACAGGCATACGGCATTCTGATACAACACAGATGCGCGTGTGGATTCGGTGTGTAGAAATGGGGGGCCCTACTCAACGATTAGCATGTACGGTACTGAAAGATTACAAAGCAACTACAGCACATAACCTGTTCCTGGGTTAATGTACCACAAAATGGCAGCAACATATATCGCCTCCAGCACATAAAAATGAAAAGTAGGCAGAATTTGCTGTCCTGTATACGTCAGTATCAATAGGGACCGAGTAGTAGCACCTGTGGACAAGAGCTTTGACCATGTCGAAGAATTTTCTGCTGAACTGTTTAAGAGAAACCGTACTCAGAAAGTCTGGATAGGAATTTGACTTCATTTGAATGAATACGGTTGATTCTAGTGTACAAACTGCTCTTTATTCCAGCGAAATAAGTACAGTTTTCTTCTGATTTCACGCCCAATCGACAGCTTGTTTGTAAGAGAGAGAGAGAGAGACAGACAGAGAGAGAAAAGAGAGAGAGAGAGAGAGAGAGAGCACAAAGGTGCGTGGCTCTCATGTAGTCGGTGATTGAGGATCCCAAGCACGAGATAAAAAAACATGGTTCAAATGGCTCTGAGCACTATGGGACTTAACATCTGAGGTCATCAGTCCCCTAGAACTTAGAACTACTGAAACCCAACTAAACTAAGGACATCACACACATCCATGCCCGAGGCAGGATTCGAACCTGCGACGTAGCGGTCTCGCGGTTCCTGACTGAAGCACCTAGAACCGCTCGGCCACTTCGACCGGCCACGAGATCAGATTGATCGAGATTAATTTCTTGTTTAATATAGAACATATATGACATTTATCTTACTACTACAAGGCCTCGACTGATACGTGGAAACAACCATGCAGCTGGCTGAAACATCAGCGAAGTCGAGAAAACTCACTGAAGGATTTTTATGAGCTGAATGCGTACTAGCGAACTGAATCTATAGATAGTCTTAAAAATGGTGTCTCTAATCTCTCATTCACAGAATAATACATGCATCTCTGTTTTTACCTTGTCTAACCATATGGCTTTCGGACCCTTGGCCGTAAAAAATTCATCAGTTATGATACCGTATTTAAACATGTATACTAGTACCCGTTAACTGGCTTTCAAGACCTGAATAACAAAATGGTATTATTCGAGTAAACTATCCCACATGCGACACTTTATTAGTTTTTATTAAATTGTTGATCCACAAGGTTGTTTAGTTTATCTCTAAATATGCTACCGAACTACGTTGAGCAAAATGTATCTCAGACGACGAGGAATTTAAATGGGCGTTTCATCTGATCACTCGGACTACTTTCCATATGTAGTGACCTAGATACGTGAGCAAGAGGGTAATTGTGGTAACCACGCATTCAAATGGTTCAAATGGCTCTGAGCACTATGGGACTTAACTTCTGAGGTCATCAGTCCCCTAGAACTACTTAAACCTAACTAACCTAAGGACATCACCCACATCCATGCCCGAGGCAGGATTCGAGCCTGCGACCATAGCGGTCGCGCGGTTCCAGACTGTAGAGCCTAGAACCGCTCGGCCTCCCCGGCCGGCACCACGCATTCAACGGCATCTGGACGTCAGCAAAAGGAGAACCTAAGTCATACATATTTCGTCTCATTCGTGTCACACAAAGCACTGACAATATTTGCAGTTTGTGTAGTGCCTCAACATAGACGTCTACTCACCTTTACGTTTCTGGCTTATTCAATCAAACAACTGAGAAACAATGAATGCTGTGTATTACTGCAATGTGTGCGTTTGAAATGAATATTCAAGGGATAACCCTTCTGAATAGAAAACGCGTTAAAGAGTTTCAGACGAAGTGAATTTGTATTGAGACACATCCGTTCGTAACTAGTCGCATTTCTGCCATAGATATACGTAGAAAATTTCTCTGTGACCAAATATTAATCTTCCGAACATTACACGGTGAGAAATATTTGTGAAAAACTCATCTGTGTTGCTTTTGCAAACTGACACCTCGCTGCCTTAAGCGATCGGCTTTAAAACAGCAGTATCTCGTATGATTAACTCTAAGGGGTTAGGATTTGTTGTCGGATGTTTATATCCAACGGCTTACTATCATATCTCTGAACGAGGCAGGGGACAATATGGAGCGAGAAAACTCATAAAAAAAACTCTAGCGCCGTCCTGCGACCTAAATACACCCACCTGCGCGTGGTCGATCACTTTACACGCTCGGATGCGCCAGTTCCTTGTGGCCCCATTAAATGGCAGGCTCGGCGATTGCCTAACAAAGGCCCTGCTGTGTCCATTGGCGAGCATCTCGTCAGAGAGAAGCAGTAATTCGATGGCAGACGCGAACGGCACATTAAACAACAGCGTGGGGTGGGCGCGGCGACAGCGACGGCAATTACCGGCCCGCACGCTCCAGCTGCAGCCGTTCAACAAATTGGCCCTTACCGGCCGTGGCGGGCGGGATTTGTCCCGGCCGCGCCTCTGCTCTCGCCCGCAGCCGCGCTCAGCACTTTCTGATCCTTTTTCGGCTTAGCGGGGAACTCTCTGCTCAAAATCACATCCACGGATTGTGTTCCCCACGCTTCGCGTAGAGAAAGAAATTAATATTTAGCTTCGCAAAAACTTTGTGACTCCGTTTTTTACTATCAAATAACAAACGGATAACCCATAATATTGCAGACGAACCAGTTTTCACGTACGGATTACAAAGGAAATGGAAATGGTTCTCGCCGCGCGGGATTAGCCGAGCGGTCTCAGGAGCTGCAGCCATGGACTGTGCGGCTGATCCCGGCGGAGGTTCAAGTCCTCCCTCGGGCATGGGTGTGTGTGTTTGTCCTTAGGATAATTTAGGTTAAGTAGTGTGTAAGCTTAGGGACTGATGACCTTAGCAGTTAACTCCCATAAGATTTCACACACTTTTTTCTTTTTTTAAATCGTTCTCAACCTGGCACAAATATGGCGTGTACATACATATACTCCCTCCTAAGAGTCGTCAGACGTATTTTCTCTGGTGTGGTGGGTTGGAGGGGAGGGCCCAAACCCCAAGGTCATCGGTCCCATCAGATGAGGCATGGACGGGAGGAATTCGGCAGTGCCTTTTCACAGGAACCATCCCGGCATTTGCCTAAAGCGATTTAGGGAAATCACGGAAAACCTAAGCCAGGATGGCCGGACGCGAACTTGAACCGTTGTCCTCCCGAATGCGAGTCCAGTGAGCTAACCACTGCGCCATCTAGCTCGGTTTCTCGGCAGATACCCGCAGTTTAGTTTTTGCAACGTGTAGCTGGAGTCAGCCCAAACAAATACGTTTTTCATATGACGTCCAACGTCAGTCGAAAGTGTCGGTTTGTTTAACGTAACAATCAAAATGATGGAATTTTATTCGACAGAGGTATCCCAAATTAGTCTAGTGCGATATGCTTTTCATCGATCTGTATTAACAGAGACAGTAAAACACGAAGAATAACAAGCACTCCATCAGCGACAGCATCGCTCTGGCCCACGTTGATTGCTAGTGCCAGCAGAAGCGCTGCTACATCGCTACTGGAGTACTGGTTATTCTTCTTGTTTTAATGACCGTGTTAATACGTATGTATAAAACAGATATGGCAGTTCGCCAGTATGGGACAGCTCGTAAAGTTGCTCTTTAAGAGGTCTACCACAGTTTTACACATATTAAGATCTTCAGCTTTAATCGTTTAATTTTCTTCACCTACTTCCTACTGTCATCATATCTGCTCTTTATTCATCTTCGTCATTTCGTGCAAGAGAGATTTAAAAGAAAAGCCTAATCCATTATTTGTAATTTCGTGTACGTGTGTGATGAGTTGTTCTATTGGATGTCCTATGACATTCCGACTGACTTACCGAAGCTAGTTACATTGGTCCTAACAGTTTAATGGGGATTCAGAATCACAGTGCCAATCGGTATTTGTCACATTTACAATTCAGTACCACAAGCGAAAGATGAAGTAAGTGACAGATACAATCCTTGAAATGACTATGATTAAGAAGAGAATGTTAGGATATGTAGTCTAGTACTTACCCACTGAGCTACGTACCTAACGGCAAAATAAAACTCTATATTTTTTACTCTGATTTTTTTTTCTTTGTCTCACTTTTTTCTGCTCAGCATGTTTCTTGTCACTGCCCTTTTTACTTCTCTGTGTGTTTGGATTTTTGTATACCAAGATTCATATCTGATGGTCATGACGTGCAAAGCGACGGAGATCTTATGACCTATAGCCCATGTGCAAGAGGAATGAAGATTAGATTTTAACATCAGATCGACGACAAAATCATTAAAGATGGAAGTTGAAATCTGCGTCTAACCGTCAAGATTTTGTTTTTCTACATCTTGCCTCAAACTATTGCACGCGAATGCCGAAATGATTCCTTGCGCAATATACTTTCGACTTGCTTTCCAACTTTTTTTCCATCTGAATTTACGAGTCACTTCCAGAGTCAATGAAGACTCTGCCCTCTCTAGCCTATTCCGTATTAGGCTTTTCTTGTCAGTCAATCTACGAATTTACTTTTAAAGATTTGATCTACAGGCCGAGTCACTTCCTTGCGTGATTCTTTCAATGTCCATCTCTCTATTTTCAGTTGTTTTAAGTACACAAACTCAACAACTTGTTCTATAACATTTTTGTTAATTCTGACTGCAAACTTTCAGTTCATTTCTACTTCTCACAAAACTTCTGAATATTATTATGTTCGCGTGTGCCTGGGTCCGTGTATGTGTGTGTGTGTGTGTGTGTGTGTGTGTGTGTGTGTGTTTTGTGTGTTGTGAGTGAGAGAAGGAGCGAGAGAGAGGAAGAGAAAGAGAGAGAGAGAGAGAGAATATATGTGTGATTGAGAGAGAGTAAGTAGGATTATCGATTGCAAAGTAAAACGTTGTTAGCTCTATCAGATTGTTGCCATAGTCCTCATGGGAATTTGTGTTAAAATCATTTTCCACTTGCAAAATAATTGACACGATCCACATCCGACTGGTCGTAATTACAATACACAGGACACGTAACTAATTAAGAATTAAGTACTTAACAAACCCAGCATAATGATAATACATTAGTCTACCTTACAGCCGCGCGGGATTAGCCGAGCGGTCTCAGGCGCTGCAGTCGTGGACTGTGTGGCTGGTACCGGTGGAGGTTCGAGTCCTCCCTCAGGCATGGGTGTGTGTATTTGTCCTTAGGATAATTTAGGTTAAGTAGTGTGTAAGCTTAGGGACTGATGACCTTAGCAGTTAAGTCCCACAAGATTTCACACACGGTTTTTTTTTCCGCACATGCTCATTTCAGGATTTTCATTTCCTATTCAAATTCTTCTGCAGTCCATATAGACTATACAAATTAACGCATAAATTGGAGATGATAAGTCTGGCCATTCGTATTTCTTATTCGTCAGAGTATATTGGTATCAAAACCTTTTCAAAGCAGCAGCAATTGGTATTCCCTAAATCATTCGCATAGGCTAATGGTTATTAAAGTGCTTTCATCATTTCTATCTGAAATTACAGCCTCACTACATACGTTTCTTAAACACCTCATGCACATAGCTAAGATTTATTCTTTCCAAAGTATTGTTAACACAAATTAAATCAAACGCCCGCTCTAACCCCTGCAAAAGCTGTAACTTCTCAAATGTTCAAATTAGTGTAAAATCTTATGGGACTTAGCTGCTAAGGTCATCAGTCCCTAAACTTACTCACTATTTAACCTAAATTATCCTAAGGACAAACACACACACCCATGTCCGAAGGAGGACTCGAACCTCCACCGGGACCAGCCGCACAGTCCATGACTGAAGCGCCTTAGACTTGTAACTTCTGCTTGTGCAGCACTATCTTTGTCCTCGCCCTATCTGAAATTTAACATTTGTCTGGCAGTGAGGATTTTTGTAAATATGATACACCTTCTTACAGAAGTGCTGTGGAGAGTCTAGATCAGGGGCCTCCTTCGAGACACGAAGGGATTTTATCCGACACGCTCTTCAGTGAAAGATTTTTAAAGCAGCGCGCAATACTTCCCGTTCGTTAACTCTAATCGCTTGGCGCATTGACTTCACTTGTTCACAAATAACAGATTGCAACTGGAGCACTCTGCATGCAACTGGCAGTCACTTCCTGGCTGTGTTTGCTGTGTTTTTATGTATTTCAGGTACTATTTATTTCGAACATCCGTTGAAACTAAAAACAGAAAAGTGGATCCGTGTACAATATGTCCGTTGAAACTAAAAAGAGAAAAGTGAGTAATAAGTTCCGTATCCTCACTATAACATTGGCAGTGAAATATTTAGTTATAGAGGAAGACAACCAACCAATGTGTGTTCTCTGTAACGAAATTATTGCTGTTCTTAACGAATATAATATTTATTGGTCACCGCTACGAGAAAAAGCATCGTGCACAGTTTTATAAATTTAGGGAAAAGGTACGTAAACATAAACTCGAAAAAATTGAAACGTGTGCTTTGTTTTCCTCAACACGTGTTTAGTAAACTTGTCTATGAAAGTGAAGCCATTACGAATTGCCAATGAAATCACGAAACAAACCAAGCCAGTCCCTGAAGTGATTACATTAGAAGGCGCATTTCAGTTACAGCTAAAGAATAGTTTCTAGACAAAACCGAAAAATGGAACAATTGAAACAATCATGAAGAATTCGTATAAGTGAAGCGAGAGACAACAAGAACACTGAGGGCAGGAGAGAGAAAATTCCTAACTTTCGTGCTGAAGTAAATTGAGGAGGTAGGACAAAGAAACCACAGCACACAGATGTTCCAAAATATGAATCAAGTGAGAAGCGGAAGACAAGACGAGTCTCTAATCATTAATGATAAAAATGAAAAATGGAAATTCACACAGAAATGATCGTAGAAAAATTGGCAGAATACTTAGCTAGTCTATGAAATAAGGAGGGCACAGAGGTGATGCTTCAGCAAACAGAACAAGAAAAGAACAATGAAACGGTTAACATTGCTAAGAGTATGTGAGAGCTGCAATAAAGACTCTTAAGAGGAGGAAGCTGCCAGGAGAAGATTAAATACCATCAGAGATGATCAAGGATGGAGGTGAAAACCTCATTAAAAAGTTGACCAGAATGATAAAAACTATGTGGAAGAAGGAAGAGATGCCAACAGAATGGAAGCTAACCGACACTGTATCAGTCCATAGAAAGAAAACAAAAAAAACCTGTAATAACTGTACAAGTATCTCAGTCCTTAATACGAAATACAAGTTTTTAGTCTTGATAATTCTGGACATACTTGAGCCATAGTAGGTAATCACCAAGTAGGTATCAGATTAGGAAAATATACAAAGGCCACATAATTAATATTAGAAAAGAATGGGGAAAATATTGCGAATTTAACAAACGACTCTTCACTACAATTGTAGATTTTTCAAAAGCGTAAGATAGAATCCATAGAGCGAGACTATGCTAGATTCTAAGAGTGTTGGGAGTACTTTAGTAATTTATCATTCTAGTAAAAGCATGTATAACAGAAAGTAAAGCTAAAGTAAGTAGAATAACATGAAGGAATGTCAAAGGAAGTGAAGGTACGAACTGGGATACGACAAGTTGAAGCATTGTCACCCATATTACTTAACTTTGTCCTTGAGAAAGATGCACGCGCAATGAAGAGACTAGACAATGGCATAAATCTGAATGTAAATCTCCAAATGCCGGGTTATGCAGATTATATGACAGCTGCATCAGAGTCAAGAAAATAAAAATTGTGGGAACAGTGAAGGACCTGAACCGCGGTGCGGGTAAGGGGGGAATGGGAATCAAACCAGAAAAGGCAAAAGTGATGGAATTAAGTACAAGGCTGAACCACAGTGTGACTGAGGTTTACGGGTGAGAGAGATGAAGTTGAAGATATTTGAGAACTTTAAATACTTGGGGTCATACTTCAACTGAAGGAATAATGTCCAGCTAGAAGTAAACCAACGAATCGTTAATGCTTCCAGATCATATAACAGTCCTAAAAACAATGATGAAATCAAAGGTAATCTTAAGCGAAAGTTAAAATGAAGGCGTATATTACAATAACTCCTAAGTACTGTTTTAAGACATAGAAGCATTGAGTACAACCAAGAGAAATAGTGAAAAACTGATATTGTTTGAGAGGAAGATCATGAGAAAGATTTTTGGGCCGGTAAAGTAAGAAAGAGGGTGGAGGTAACTGAAAAATTAAGAAATATATGCTACGTTGAACCAGATAGATATTGTAAGGAAAGTAAAGGCTAAAGGACAACAATCGGCTTGACATTTTGCGAGGACGACAGAAAGTGTGTTGGTACAAAGATCAGAGGGAAGCACCACCGGAGAAGACCAAGAACGAGATAGGAGGATAGATTACGAAAAGATCTGCAAAAGACTAGGATACATATGAAACTGAATAGAAGCTGCGCAGGGCAAAATCTGCTGGATGCAGTTTGTAAGGTCGGCGCATGACCTCCAAGGTCCCTGATCGCCGGTTAAGTAAGTAAGTCAGGCTAAGTTTGAGCCAAACCTCGAGAAAATCTTGGATTCAAAAGAAAATTTTCATGACTCTCACTAAGGGTAATAGCGAGTAATAAAGTGTACCTTAGATTTTCATTGAATATTGAGCTTGTGTTAAACAACACTAAATTTCCATATAAATTTACTCTTTAATTGGTGAGATTCCAAACTTGATATGTAGCTCACATAATCTTGTATTCCGGACACGTATTTTCTGGGTCCTCTACGGATACACAGTGGGACGTGGTGACGGGCCTGTTACACCGTGCTGACGTCACACTTCGTGATTCACTGCCAGGCCCACAGCTCGTCCGGTAATTTTAGGTCAACGTGTTCCTCACACGCATGACCGTAATAGCATTGCACCACGTGCCAGCTTAACTCCAAGCTACATTCATAATGTGCCACTACTCAACCCACTTCAAATACTTTTCATGTTAATTTGTTGGTTCCAAGTTTACCGATGCGCCATAATTCCGTGTAACGAGTCAATTGACTAGCTGTAACTTTAATTAGCATTTTAATGTGGCTATATCTTGACTATTTACAGATAAGTTCACATAACAGATGAGAAAGTTTACTCATAGACGTGATTGGTTGGCAGTTTCTGTGACTGTCTATTAAATAAATAACGCAACGTAACCGGGTACTGTACATTAAGGTTTTATTTACGACGTGCTTTGGGGGCTATGCTGTATCATCAGGCTGGAGTCCCGTGTTTATCTTACATGCGTTGCGCTTTTGTAAATAAAGGAAGTCGAAATATCTAGAATCCTTTAAAATTATCGCACGGATGGTAAAATGATTTTGGTGGATTAGTAAGACGAAATATTTTGGAACTGATTTGGCAAATGTGTAGCCCTGTGCATCTTAGTTACTTTCATAGCGAGCTGTGCATTTGAGCTTCACAGATTCACTGCTTAAAAACGTTCCCAGAGAAGATACAAGTATTTAGCGTTCCCTCGCTTACAAATATGCTACTGGTCTCTTTCGTTTTATGGTGTACAAAGATTATCATTAGGTTATACATGAGTGGATATTTCTTTTTACAAATTTCTACAGTACTGCTACGTATTTATCATATTTTTCCCATAACCAAACAATTAGGTAAAAGGAGCAGAGGTCAATGTGTTATGAAGCTCACGTTAGTATGTCATCTTGAACATTCGCAGATCCCTTAATCACTTTCCATTGATGACTTTTTGTCATTTTTCACGTCTCCATGAAGCTTGTTACATTTCTGCTACTGCATCGAATTACACTTAACAGAAATATGTACGTACTCGGGACTCCGTTATTCCAGTACGTAAACGGCTATGTAGAGAAAATTTATGATACAAGCTGGAACCGCTTGTCCGCTACGGAGTTTATGTTTTCCTGTTACCCTCTCCTGCAGAGTCAGACTAACGCTACCAGCCATCAGGTTGTACAACATTCTGCATAAGAATAGTTCTATATGAATAGAATCTACTTTATATGCTATACTTATAGACGACTGGAAAGGCGTGAAAGTAGCATAGCACCAAATCGTGGATCCCGAACACATTCGATACTCAGAATGTAACGTAGTGCATCAGTGAGCAGAGTTCTTGCAGAGTGCGTTCGAGGAAGTGTTCCTGAGAGAGTTCCATCATGAGATAATCGGAGTACCATCTCCCGTTCATCGCAGATCATCTATCCGAAGAAGGATCTGCCGCTCTTCCGCAACGCACGAAGCCGCCAAAGCAGTGCTAACGTTGTGTAGAAGACTGCAGTGTGCAACAATGGACTCAGAGAAAAGCTTTCACAGACTAGGAAGACCGTAGCAGGGTAACGGAAAAGTAATGTCCTTTCTCTGCATATCGATGTTTGTCTGCCATTTATCAGCTAACTGTGTACTTCAGCATTATGCCAAAGCCATATTAAGGTTAGGTTAGAGTGGCCCTTTTACTCGTAAATAGCTTAACTTCAATTTTGTGTCTTTTTGCAGTTTACAGTAAAATGGCCTGCCAAATATCAGAAGTAGTACATAACCGGCATCTTACGCTACATGTGTTCCACTAGGCCAGTAACGCAACTGATGCTACCAAAATTTTTTGGGATGTTTATCCAAGTGCATTACACGTTCGTAAATGCCAAAGCGGATTTTCCACATCTACATCTACATCCATACTCCGCAAGCCAACTGACGGTGTGTGGCGGAGGGTACCCTGAGTACCGCTATCGGTTCTCCATTCTATTCCAGTCTCGTATTGTTCGTGGAAAGAAGGATTGTCGATATGCTTCTGTGTGGGCTCTAATCTCTCTGATTTTATCCTCATGGTCTCTTCGCGAGATATACGTGGGAGGGAGCAATATACTGCTTGACCCTTCGGTGAAGCTATGTTCTCGAAACTTTAACAAAAGCCCGTACCGAGCTACTGAGCGTCTATCCTGCAGAGTCTTCCACTGGAGTTTAACTATCATCTCCGTAAAGCTTTTGCGATTACTAAATGATCCTGTAACGAAGCGCGCTGCTCTCCGTTGGATCTTCTCTATCTCTTCTAACAACCCTATGTGGTACGGATCCCACACTGGTGAGCAGTAATCAAGCAGTGGGCGAACAAGCGTACTGTAACCCACTTCCTTTGTTTTCGCATTGCAGTTCCTTAGGACTCTTCCAATGAATCTCAGTCTGGCATCTGCTTTACCGACGATCAACTTTATATGATCATTCCATTTTAAATCACTCCTAATGCCTACTCCCAGGTAATTTATGGAATTAACTGCTTCCAGTTGCTGACCTGCTATATTGTTGCTAAATGATAAGGGATCTTTCTTTCTATGTATTCGCAGCACATTACACTTGTCTGCATTGAGATTCAATTGCCATTCCCTGCACCATGCGTCAATTCGCTGCAGATCCTCCCGCATTTCAGTACAATTTTCCATTGTTACAACCTCTCGATACACCACATCATCATCTGCAAAAAGCCTCAGTGAACTTCCGATGTCATCCGCAAGGTCATTTATGTATATTGTGAATAGCAACGGTCCTATGACACTCCCCTGCGGCACACCTGAAATCACTCTCACTTCGGAAGACTTCTCTCCATTGAGAATGACATGCTGCGTCCTGTTATCTAGGAACTCTTCAATCCAATCACACAATTGGTCTGATAGTCTATATGCTCTTACTTTGTTCATTAAACGACTGTGGGGAACTGTATCGAACGCCTTGCGGAAGTCAAGAAACACCTCATCTACCTGGGAACCCGTGTCTATGGCCCTCTGAGTCTCGTGGACGAATAGCGCGAGCTGGGTTTCACACGACCGTCTTTTTCGAAACCCATGCTGATTCCTACAGAGTAGATTTCTAGTCTCCAGAAAAGTCACCATACTCGAACATAATAGGTGTTCCAAAATTCTATAACTGATCGACGTTAGAGATATAGGTCTATTGTTCTGCACATCTGTTCGACGTCCCTTCTTGAAAATGGGGCAAGTTTCTTCGCGTACTCTGTGTAAAATCGAACTGGTATCCCATCAGGTCCAGCGGCCTTTCCTCTTTTGAGTGATTTTAATTGTTTCTCTATCCCTCTGTCGTCTATTTCGAAATCTACCATTTTGTCATCTGTACGATAATCTAGAGAAGGAACTACAGTGCAGTCTTCCTCTGTGAAACAGCTTTGGAAAGAGACATTTAGTATTTCGGCCTTTAGTCTGTCATCCTCTGTTTCAGTACCATTTTGGTCACAGAGTGTCTGGACATTTAGATTTGATCCACCTACCGCTTTGACATATCGATCAGGAAGACCAACAACTAACTGTACACAATGACAAGTTAAGGGTGGAAGTAAAAGCAAATCCTTGTGATTCATTTGAGGAACTGTCAAATACTCTTAACCAACCTTGGTCAACCACCCAAGAAGATTTGCAGTGGATTGCTAAAGATAAACAAAGCTAACCGATTCACCACATGCAACTTATTGCTTCTGTGGCACCGTATAGAAGCTTTTTGTGATCGCTGGATGACTGGATATGAAACATGTGTCCTCTGTGATAAAAACGTATACGATAGTGGCTCTCTCCAAATGAATCGCCACGAAGTACAGCTAAGCTAAGTACACCTAAGCTTGTGTGTGTGACAGAGTATTTGCGGATTCGTTGATTTTGAAGTGCTGAAACCCGGACAAACCGTAAATGGAGACCTTTACTGTGAACAACTGGATCGAGTAAATCAATCATTAAGTGAAAAGTGCCCAGCGATTGGCGGTATTCTGCAACACGATAATGCAAGACCGTACTGCGCAAGAAGAACGCTGGAAAAAATTGATGAGTAGGGATGAGAGGTATTGCCTCGCCCACTAAACTCTCCCGATATTGCGCCATCGGATTCCCATTTATTCCGACACCTTCAACACTTTCTATGTGGCAGGAGATTGGAAACTGCGGATGTTGTCCACACTGCCATCTCCAGAGTGAATATATGCACACTGGGCAGGAAAAGGTTGTTGATGACGAGGGTAATTACATCATTGATTAAAAATAAAATCTTATTAACAATTGATCTGTTTGAATTTTATGTGACTAACGCTGTTACTTCCCGGTTTCCATAATAAAGCTGTCTCTTGAAGTTGAGTATTTAAGTGCCATTGAATAAATGTGTTTCTATGAAACAGAACTGTCGGCATTTCAGTTGTGCCTGAAGATATGTGCACCTGGTATTTATTTGTAAATAACGCCCCTGTTTACACTGACATCCACGACACGTCGGTGTTTGTTATCAACATACACCTTGGCGACGAAGTGTATCTACAACACTAATAACCCCTCATTCTGTAAATTGACAACTTGCACACGGCTTAAGCATGTAATGACCTCTCAGTGCACGTAGACAGGCTGAATAGTGTAGAGACAACGTATTGTACCATTCATATGGGAAATACAGTGCCCTTTGCTGAATTTCACAGAAGAAGCTGATTTCCGTTATCTTGCATTACACAGTGACTTCCTGTGGTCAAGAAAAGTACTGAGAAAGAGATTTTCATCTTCTTGATGCAATAATTTACCAACAGCCGTATGATTTGTAGAAGTTTATTTTATTTAATGAACTTCTATGTGCTACCAGTTTCGGCAATACATTGATGCCATCTTCAGGCCCCACTCTTCATACTCTGTGTCGCCTGGCCACCAAGAGCTGTTGCAGGACGATTGATTCACGGATCCAGTTATATGGCTCCTTCCGTGTACAGCGATTTTACGACTATGACGAGTGGGGCCTGAAGATGGCATCAATGTAATGCCGAAACTGGTAGCACATAGAAATTAATTAAATAAAATAAATTTCTACAATACATACGAATGTTGGTAAATTATTGCATCAAGAAGTTCATGCCAGTCGTCGTCCCACGATCCATAATGGATCAACGAAGATTGTCATCTGGTTAGTATAATTTAAGCAAAAACTAAATTGTCATTTATGTTTCTAAAACATTGAACGGGAGCCCCTCTGCGACCACTGACAGATCCCTGATACCATTTAACATGGTTTCTATCGTCGGAATGGAAAGATTCTTCGTTCAGGACTCTTCGGGCCAATAATTTTTTCTTTCGCTTAATAGTTCCCATCGCCTCTGACACTGATTTTTATACGTGAAAAAGGCAAAGGGGCAGCAAGACTCGGAGCCCATGCTAAATCGGTTGGTCCCTGATAACTGAATGGCTAAGTTAATTCAGATGTCGGAGAAGACGAGGGAATACAGTATGGTGTTCCAACTAAACTTTGCGAAGATAACAATTTTGTTTCATATATTTTCTCTTAAACGCTCTTACAATACACCTGCCGGCATACTTTTAGTGCTCACAGCAAGATCTGTGTGTTACGCTAGCGGTATCACTCAAAGTGTAACTAAGTAAGCAGATAATAAAATACATTTCGTGGTTTCCACCACTTACTTTGAAACGTCATGGGAGCATCGTATGTTTGTCGCTATGCATCTGCCTACCACTCGTAACTTGCGTGGAAAGTCTGAATATGCATCTCTAAAATCAAAACTTTGCTACCAGACGAATATCTCAACTAACACATAATTAATCTTCACAAACAGTAAATATATTTGAGGGGACATTGATAATCTCACCGGCATATCTGTTGCTTGCTAACCAGTATGGCATTATTAACTCTCGTGGCATAACCAGTGTAATATTTACTGCTCCTTAACTCATTAAAATTTCCCACCAGGAGTCGTAAAATTTAGGGAAAGCCTTTGACCGTATTCCACATTTATTTATTTAGTACGCTCTTACAGACTACTTAGACTGTAACGAAATGTAGTACGGGAAAATAAACAATATTGCGCGTTGTCCATCTGACCCATCGCTCAGCATTCCAGTGACAATAAATTATTGTGCCTCAAGGCTCAGAACTGATATTGCTGTTATTTATTTAATCGTCGCACTGGCAGAATCTAATCTGGATTTTGGTCCACGCTGTTGTCGTAGTTGTTGCTTATATTGGAGACGAACTAATCAATTGTACAGAAGTAAGTGCAACAGTTCGCGCTGAAGATCCTGAATATAGACTACTGGGAACCAGTTGTCCTTCTGAAACCTTCCAGATAAAAAGAAAAATCTGCAAGAGTCGTATGCGTTCCAGTAACTTCAGGTCTACCAACAAATTCATGCAAGAATAAGTAGTGTCAAACACGCTGGGATCTAAATAGGCCGAATGCTACAGTCTAAATTCGCCCGAACCCGGTGTAACAAACAAATGCCAATAGACACAAAGACAAATTGTGAAAAACTGTAGTCCATATGATTGTACTGACTGCTAGGCGATAAAAGAAACCAGTGAAAAGTAGCGTCCCGAGATGCGAAAAAGCAAACCCTGATAAAGTGGGAAAATGATAGAATGATAAAGAAGATGAATGAATGTAAGTTAATTTTTTAATAGTTATATATTTTCTACGAGAACAAGCTCTGCTTCATTTCATTTCATTTCAGAACACGTCCACGATGTACAATAGTGATGGAAGATAAGGTTCTTCATTAGGCCTAATGTGGGACCTGCAACAAAATGTTCAGCGACCTTCCATTTATACCGAGTTATTCAAGTGTTTCACACGGAACGTAAGTCAGGGTATGTAGAAGGAAGTTCATAGAAATACACCCCTTCTATATTGACGTGCTAATTCGCTCGGTTGGAATCGTTGTGTATGTAATTGATGTCTATGCAGCCTGTCGGGAAAATATACGGTACACTGCATTTTTCATCGCCGTCTGCTACGCCGTATTCCGCTACACGATGACTAAACGTGGGCACGTTTCAGCGGATAATGCCCCGCCATTACTGCCTCCAATAGCTACGTTAATTGCAATAATTAAACCGTGTCAAACAACCTGGGACGCCAATGAAAGAAAATTCAGGCAACACGACCGGCGCTGTAATTTGGCTTCATTCAAACGTCGACGACAGGCTGCGGCAGATACCGGCAAATGCAGACCTCGCCCATCACCCTTCCCCCACTGCACGAATCAGTCTGTAGCCAGCAAAAAAATATAAGAAAGAGAACGCTGTGTACTAAGAAGAGAACTCAGCAAGGCGCGAAACGTTACGTGACGAGGCACAGAAGCGAATGAACTGATTAACATAGAAATCGTAGTGGACCATTTCAAACCATATTTCTGACCCAAAGAGACCAACTTACACTTCTTTCCACACAACTGGGCACATGTAACCACTAACAATGATTCCCTAGCGGAAAACTGAATTGCGTCCGTCTGTTTGGCATCCGAAACAACCGTAGTGTACGCAATCAAAAAAATGGCTCTGAGCACTATGGGACTCAACATCTGAGGTCATCAGTCCCCTAGAACTTAGAACTACTTAAACCTAACTAACCTAAGGACATCACACACATCCATACCCGAGGCAGGATTCGAACCAGCGACCGTAGCGGTTGCGCGGTTCCAGACTAAGGCGCCTAGAACCGCTCGGCCACATCGACCGGCTAATGCACGCAATCAAACTGCCTATAATCTTACTCGAGGGACCTTCCTGACAGATAACAGAATAGGGGCTCCAAACCAAACCATACTATACGAGCCACGTAAGCGCACTTATATGCTTATTGTGAGAAGGGTAACCATGATAAATGGATCAGGGAAATGGAAATAATTCCAAGCGACTCTCTATTTTGCATTGGCAGGTGAATCGAAGGTAACAACAAGTCGTGCATTATACTCCCAACGCTACGTATTCGTACCGAGGATGGTGTAGCCTCTTGCTGAAATATACAACAGAAAAGACATAATTTGGATTTTGTTCAGGCGGTCAGAGTGTTTAGACTATTTGAAGTATATCATAAACAGTGTGCGGTCTAAACAGTCTTGAACATGTCAAACACTGTCATTTCGCGGTTATGGAAACGGTTCTGATATACCAGATATGTTGGTCGTTGACCAATGTAAGGTCACCCTCGAGGAGCCACTCGGCAAGAAACCGATATCGTGCTTTAACTCCACAACGAATTCCAACGATACCTGCAAGACAACTGTCTGCAGTGAGCTATTGGAATTTCCCTACAAACGGTGTATCTGATTGTTAGGTTATGGTCGTATGACAATCTATATCGCGCAAAATGTGTGAGGTAGAAGATAATTACCTGCAACGGAAACTACTCTGTAACTGTTCATCTCACAAGCAATGAAACAGACGGTGTTTGAAAAAAGTACTCTGGTGTGCAAAACTTACGGACAAAGGTAAATATCGCATGATGCGTCACTGTCAAGTGACGTAGCTGGATTAAACTTGTACCATACACAGAAAGAACTGTTACAAATAGTACACAAGGTAACTGAAAGAAATCCGCAATGAGACGAACGGAAATAACACTCTTAATAAAAGACAATGATTACATTGATGTTATCGCTCTTCATGGTGATCCCCTGGGCATTTCACAAAGTGAAGTATGGTTCTTAATAGGGTATGTGATCAACACGAAGGGCCTATCAGACTCTGCAATGGTTACAGGGTGCTCCGTTCTTCTGCCAGCGCGGTTGACAGTCGCTGGATGATCGCTGGTGCACGTGGACGTGCTGCAGTAAGTCTTCCTAACGCATCCCACACGTCCTAGATGGGATTTAAGTCTGGACAACGGGCAGATCAGTCCTTTAGTAGAATATCCACTCGTTCCAAAGGCTCCCCATCTGCGCTGTGCTATGCAGTCGCTCACTGTCGTCCATAAATATGAAGTCAAGACAGAATGCACGCCTGAAAAGAGGCACGTGGGTAACGAGTGATGATGCTATTGTTTCGGACAACGCCCGTACAAAGTTCCAATTTTTAAACACCAATTTTTAACTCAATCCAATCTAGCAACTGTCACAACAGTCTCCAAGCAGAGAAAATCCCCAACGCAGCCAGGAATCGAACCCGGAACCCCGAGATCCAGAGTGCATTCCTGTAGACCAAAGAGGGTATGTATTACCACTTTGTTTGGGATCCACAGATTTTGAGAAAGTCACTGACGCAATTTCAACAACGTCTGTGTGAAAGGACCTTAAGAAAAAGGGTATTTATCCAGCCTTTATTAGTATATGGAAAATGCATACGGCATTGCTTCCATAAGAATTCATTAGGACGGCGAGAAAATCAGAATTGAAAGAAATGCCACGTAATGAGTTTCCATACGACATAAACTGTTCTCAGGAGCGACATCGGATGTTTTGGGAACCCTAAACTGTGGAATACATGTCAATCGAATGTAAGCGAAACGCTTTCGTTTCCGTGACGACATTTGTACTGTTTTCCTCTACTACTATTGAACTGAAGTGACTCATGGAAGAACTTCATAGTGCTAGTGTTAATGTAAATCTGGAAATAATAAGACTAGAAAGATATGTAATGAACATTTCAAAATGGAAATAGTCCATATTAACAATGAAATGATAGAACTAATTAATGGTTTCTGTACTTAGAGCAGTTTACGACAAAGACCGGATGGACAGGAAAGAAATAACCAGAAAAGTAAAAAATGGCCGCAAGTTCTTTCGGTAAATTAAATAAGGTATTCAGAAAGAAGAACGCAGGATTTCTGAAATGGAAATATTACATTGGACGTGTTTTACTAATTCTGACTTAGTTAAGAGTACGTGGATGTCTAGTGCGAAGCCATTCAAAAACTGAGGGCTCATCGGCCATAAATGAAGAAATATGGATAAAAAAATAGGTTACGGGAGAGAATGGAGAGTAAGAAGTAATTACAACCACGCTGAATATGAAATGTTGGTAGATATTATTTTCTGGAGTCCAAGAGATAAAAAATAATCGAGACGATTACCTGATGGTAGGTGGGTTAATAACATCAGAAAACAGGAACAACATCGATTCACCCCCACATAAAGACCATAATCCCAGGAGAAGCCTGGAAACGACGTTATGCGGCAGTAGATTAATGGCTGATGTTGATGTCGACGATGATGACAAGGAGGATGAAAACGACGTTAATTCTAAGAATGGTTACTGGTATATGAATAAATCGTGATTAAGGAGCGTACGCTACTTCAAATTTTCATTGGTGGTCAGAGGGCTACTGCTAACGCTCAGACCGTGAGACTGTACGATATTTTTGATTATTTTCATTTATAACCCTGATCCAGTTACGTGTTTTGGATCTGTTGTACGAAAAATAACTTTTGGTCAAGCTAACTGCGTTTTTATTCTTTTCGACATCTTTTTCAGGAGGTGTGGTTTATGTTTAACTTTCGGACAGAGTAAATTTTTTGCGTAGCACACCATGGAAAAACAAAATGGCACAATATGTTTTATTGACATCCTAGTGGTTATTTTCAGAATAACAGCTGCGGAGTTCACGTTTTCATATTTCGCCTGGATGACCATTGAGTCTATGCCGCGTCCTCTAGACATTCCAGGTCTTCAACTGAGAGACAGTATTCCTTTTTTCGTCGTTATCTGTCGAACATAGTGAGATTATACGCCATGCCTTGGAGAATTCTTTGGTTTTGTGTTTTTTAATTACTCTCGAGAGCGACGTCCTTGAAGCGTTGTAATAGCTGGAGTTGAACGATCAACATTGTCGGTCTTATTAGACACTGAAGAGTCACTTGCTTATTGAAGTAATGATCTTGGAGGAAGTTAATGGAGATAGACCACTCATTCAGCTTCAGAAGTGTGCAAGGAGCAATCGAATATGGACTTAAAGGTCCCATCATCCTTCCTCTGGTCATGAAAATGACGGATAATTCAAACCTGGGTGGGAGTGATTTGAACTATGGTCGTTAGGTATGCGAGTGCGGTATCTCGACTACGATCCACCTTGCTAGGCCAGTAGGAAACTTCTAGACTTACAAAGGATTGCGAACAGAAGTACTATTGCTGTTGCCACCATTCACTATGCTTCGTTTATATAAACGGTCAGTAATTGTGGTTTCAGTAGAGTCGACTGACTAAAATACTTAGAAATAAGAAATCAGTGTTTATTAATGTGTCACCACAATGATGTCCTGCTCACAAGAAGTCTTCCGGAACCTAGAGACAGTCACCAGCACGTTTGTTTCTTAAAATTGTGCAGTTAAGATTCACGTACACTATCACTTGTGTAGGTGTGTGCCGTCATCCATTCTTGATGTAATTTGTATCTATGAATTTTCGTGCTTAAAACAGTATACTGTCGCCGGAGCACAAGCCTTGCATTAATATTTAGTGACACTGACGCTTTGATATTAGTTATTACTACATCCAAATTTACATATCTCAGAATATTTGCTGGTTTTACAACTACATCAGTAAATTAGACTCCCTAATGCAAGTTCATTGTGGCAATATCCGGTTGAGAGACGAAAAACGATTGGAGACACCTTAAGTGTCTTGCAGGAGTATTATAAGAACTCGTCATTGCAAGAGATGGCTGCTGGTAGCTCACAAAAAAGACTTTTCAGCGTATACTGCAGCATTATCATGTGAATCTTCCGAAATCAATGAATCGTCTGGCATATAAATTGAAGATTCAGTGGGATCGTTGCTAATCATGTACACCAACGTTCCTAATTGTAAGGGAGCTGATAACCGTCGTGAACTTCATGACACGCTCGAGATACGTGATAATATATAGATGATTAGTGTTACAGAACTGCATATACTCTTTACGAAAATCTGATTTGACAGTATGAAGCGCTGCTGTAAGACACTTTAAACATCTTGATATTAATTCCGCGGTGAAAAAATGTTTACAGGGAATCTCACTCCACTCGGTTTTTATGTGAGTCAACATCTGTAATGACTACTGGACGACAATGACGAACAAATTGTGGACCAATAACATGACAGACATGTTGGATGGACTACATTTCAGTGAACAGGGAAAAAATGATAACCGCTCTTTTTCACAAGGCTTGCACAGATTGCTCTTAGTACATAGGACACAACATAATGTTCAATGATGCCTCAGGCCACTACACTTTATTTATGTATGTATGCTGGTCGACAACGTATGCTGTCAGAATGTCCCAACCGCAGCAGAGTTCAAGTATGTTACCAACGCTGTACAAAAGACAAAAGTGCCATTTACATTATGAATACTGCTTCATACGCTTTTGGTTTGAAGAGGAAGGAAAACAGCGCAATTGCTTCCATGGCACGAGTCCGGCAGCCTCATGCTGTCCCATGCCCCCTGCTGGGATCCAGCTTCTAGCGAACACTGTGGTTGACATTGTGTGGTCCGTCACAGTTATACGTGTGATACCTACTCCCTGCTATGATCACACAACGAGAT
The DNA here is from genome assembly GCF_021461385.2 of Schistocerca piceifrons. Lineage (NCBI taxonomy): Eukaryota > Metazoa > Arthropoda > Insecta > Orthoptera > Acrididae > Schistocerca > Schistocerca piceifrons. The sequence continues at coordinate 414,016,272 of NC_060149.1, read as the reverse complement.
CCAGTACTCATTCGGGTCTGTGTACAAAACTCTTCAATCAACAACATCCATGTGTAGATCAATGTTATGTACACAACTTTTAAGAGCCAAAATATCGTGCCAAGACAAATTCATTTCCCGGAGACCAATAACTCAGGCCCATTCCAACTCACCCATACACTGATGACGCCGACAATACATCCCGGAACCTACTTTTTATTTCCACTTGCTTAAATGGGTCTTACGTGGCTGTTTTTTGTGTTATATTGACGTCTCCAATCACACAAGAGAGAATTCTGACAGACACCGATTCAAAAAAATCGTGGTTGGTTTTGTAAGTCGGTAGTTATAATCTACTTGCTCTTTCACTCACTGTCACTTCTTGAAAAGCTTCTTTAGGTACCTTCCACAATTCAGCAAATATTGGGGTTTCGCGGCTTACGACTGATTCTATAAACTCTAGAACGCCACAAGTCCTCTAATACTCTCTAATGAAAACCGAAAAAGATTAAAAATTGTTAACGGAAAACTAATTCGGACACTGTATACGGGATAAAAATTACGAGCAAGAGCAGTTTATCCAGACTCGGCATACGCATTTGGTTAATAAGTCCATCTTGTGAATCAAAGATAGTTGTAAACCGTAAATAACGCACCGTTACCTCTTCTCTCGGTTACTCACCGACAGCGAGAACCTCACATTCTAATTCGTCGACCTCCGTGAACCATTTCATCTTCTGTGTCTTAAGGTACATAAACACCACGTCGAAGCAGGGCAACAAACGACAGCCAACCCCTTCGTCGGCTTATATTTGCTAGCATGTACGGGCGGCAAATCGGAGCTACCGAAGAGTGTCGGTGTGCTGGCGGTATCATCAAAGCGTTAGCGGTTGGTTGGCTTTGGGACCTCTCTCCTAGTGTGAACATCGGGGTCGAATGTTCGTTGGTTTGGTAGCGATTTGCTGCCTCTTTAGAATGTGTGTGTATTTCAGTTTTTTAGGACAGCCTCAACTCACACTTACTATGTTTTATTGATCGGTTTCGCTCTTTAACTTAACAAGAGCATCTTCAGAAACTATAGAGTTAATTCAAGAACGAAACCCATCAATACAACATACTGAATGTGACTAGCGTCTGCCCTGAAAAACTCTCTGTTTCCCTTGCAGCCAATGTCTGCCCTAGTTAACGTTGTGTATTTAATGTGTTTAAAAATACTGGAGTATGGAGTGGAATTACGGAGAGAGCATTAAGGCTGAGTTTTTTCGTGAACCGGAATGTTTACCGGTCCATACGAGCAGCAATTATAGAAATAAATTGACAAGGTTAGACACTTGGATTGAAATAAGTGAGCCGTTAGAGAGAAATGTGCACAATATGAAATAGAAATCGGAGTTTTTGTTGACATCTTTTCGCCGTGAACGACAAAGAGAAACCAACAAAACTGGGAGTCACCATTAACTTCCATGCAGCAGGTACAGAACGCCTACAACAGGTGTCATTTTTGGAAAATTTAGGGCTTAGACAATTCAATAAAAACTCGAAGTCTGCAGCTTTCTTTAGGAGAAAAATTATGAAACAGCCCATACTCCAATCCAGCTTTAAGGCAGATATTAATTTTGTTCCAGCACACTTATCCCCACTTTTTAAAAGAGAGGTCGTCCATAAGCATAGTTTCTTCTTCTTCTTTTACTGATGATCAGCTTCGTGCAGTAAAGTAAATGATGCACATGCTACTACTGCTAAATCCTCTTCTTCCCTCATAATATCGACTTCTGAAATTGTAATTAAAATACTACTTTATAACAACAGCAAAACTGGAGCAATGGTGACAGTTTATAACAGTCAGTTGCAATTCCACGTGGCCGAATCCTTCTGCCTCAAGCCCTTAGTTTGGTGAGGATGAGAAGCCGAACGCCAATGCACTGGCGACAAACGTTCGGCCGAATCCAGTGTGTAGACTGTACGCGCCGTAGGTACTTGTCAATCTTGAACTACGCAGGTTAGGGTCTGTTGGCCGTGGCGCATTGTAGACTATTTTAATACTGCGCACAGGGACCGCAAGTGAAAACTTATGCAAGAAGAGGTGACAGAAGTTTGTCGCGTTGATGAGACGGAGACCGGCTCCGCACAGAGGAGTCGTTTAGGGGCGGCTGGCCTAGGTGCGTCTGCGCCAGCAGGGGCGATGGGACGCTGGCCAGCGGCTCCACAAAGGTTAAAGGTGAGCGCACTCAAGCGCCGCCTGCACTCCACGGCCATTGAGTTTGCCGCCTATTTTACGGATATAACTTCCATTACAGGTAATGAAGCGACACACCATTATTCACATAAGCCTGTATATACAGCTGACAGGCGTACTCCGGCAGGTTGTGTGCTCGGTTCTTCTTGGAAGGGAGGAAGTATGGCGTGTTACGGCCAATTAACTTGGCTCCACGCAGCTTGGCCATGCTTTTAGGATCGAACACCAAGTTCTGACCCGATGCAGAAATTTTACGTGAGCAACATTAGTCACGAACGATGATTAATGTGAGTCACGTCTTGGAAACTGTTCATTGTATTTGCATTATTATAGACGTCACTTGCATAAACAAGTCTATTTAAACACTAAAAACGTAACCTCTGAGTACATAACTTCTGAATACTCTTACAGTTTAAAGCGTATTTAGACGTTACCTACTTGATCACAGCTGAGGAAGCCCTTCCCATTTTAGTTAGTCAGTCACACGTTCCATGGGTCATTTTGCACGATAGATCGTGATGATGTGGAACGAGTCATTATACATTCACATTGGAAATTAATTTATATGTACGGTTACATTCTGAACATTTCTAAGGTTTTTTTGTGACTTAGTAATTTCTATCCACCACCTTTTATATATTACAGAGATACAGAAAAGAAATTTTTCTACTGAAGAGAAGAAGTTATCAAGGAGAAGCATTCTCAGTTTGGTATCAAATTTTACTTCGCAGTTTGTCAGACATATTATACCACTGGATCACTTACCCAAAAATTTTGTTGCACCACTGTGCACTTCTTTTCGTGCAAAAGAAAACCTTAATATGAAGTAATGAATGTCATTCTTCCTTCTGGTATTGTATGTTTGGACTGATTAAAATACTAGTGTCATCGGCGAAAAGAACTAATTGTGCATGTTGTATATTAGGCGGAAGACCGTCTACATACACACATCAAAAAAAGTTTTGCATCACCCCGGTTTCCAGAACTCCTGAAGATATACGTTGACTGTGGATATTGTATCACAGACACAGTCGCTTTGACTGTTCAGCGACGTCACTAAACCCGCCCAAATGTGTAAACAACCATGCATGAGCAGCACCTATTAGACGGAGGGGGTCCGACAGCCGATCAGTTCCAGTCATTCTACCAGGCAGGAGGTACATGGCTAATGATCTCTCTAGTTCAACCACGCCTAAACGGTCAATACCACTGTTCGATCGCGTCCGCATTGTTAGTTTCTGCCAGGAAGAGTTCTCAACAAGGGAAGTGTCCAGGCGTCTCGGAGTGAGCCAAAGCGATGTCGTTCGGACATGGAGGAGATACACAGAGACAGGAACTGTCGATGAAATGCCTCGCCCAGGCCGCCCAAGGGCTACTACTTCAGTGGATGACGTTACCTACGGAATATCGCTCGTAAGAACCCTGACAGTAAGGACACCATCTTGAATAATGCTTTTCGTGCAGCCCATAGGAATTCGTGTTACGACTCAAACTGTGAACAGCTTCACTCCCGACGTCATGGCGAGGTCCATCTTTGAAACCACGACACCACGCAGCGCGGTAAAGATGGGCCCAACAACATGCCGAATGGACCGCTCGGGATTTGCATCACGTTATCTTCGCCAATGAGAGTCGCATATGTCATCAACCAGACAGTCGTCGAAGACGTGTTTGGAGGCGACCCGGTCAGGCTGAACGCCTTAGACACACTGTCCAGCGAGTACACCAAGGTGGAGGTTCCCTTAGGTTTTGGGGTGGCATTATGTGGGGCAGACGTACGCCGCTGGTAGTCACGGAAGGCGCCGTAACGGCTGTACGATACGTAATTGCCATCCTCCGACCGATAGTGCAACCATATCGGCAGCATATCCGTCAGGCATTCGTCTTCATGGACGACAATTCGCGCCCCCACTGTGCACATAGGATAACGACATCGCTCGACTAGAGTAGACAGCATGTTCTCCAGATATGAACCCTATCGAACGTGCCTGGGATAGATTGAAAATAGCTGTTTATGGACGACGTGACCCACCAATCACTCTGAGTGATCTACGCCGAATCGCCTTTGAGGAGTGGGAAAATCTGGACCGAGAGTGCCTTGATGAACTTGTGGATAGTATGTCACGACGAATACAGGCATGCATCAATGGAAGAGGACATGCTACTGGGTATTAGAGGTACCGGTGTCTACAGAAATCTAGACCACCACCTCTGAATGTCTGGCTTTATTCTGGTACAATATGCAATGTGTGGCTTTCATGCGCAATGGAAAGGCAGATATGATGTTTATGCTGATGTCTATTTCAATTTTCTGTACAGGTTTCGAAACTCTCGAAACCGACGTGATGCAAAACTTTTTTTTATGTGTGTATATGAGAGAAAGTAGTGGACCTAAGATTGAACGTTGGGGAACCCGATACATGATTAAATTTCTCCTCAGTCAGAATTATGTCTCTAGACTATGTTGCTTGAATTGCTAAGCACAACTCTCTGCATTATTTATGTTAGATACGACTTTATCCATTAGTTCGCTATACCATCAATCCCATAAAACATCAATGTATCTAGGACAATACTGTGATTCACAGAGGCAAATGGCTTAGAGAGGTCGCAGAAAATACAAATTTTTAGTACTCTATTGGAAATACTATCAAAACTAGATGATAATCATGGAAGCTGCAGAAATGGATTAAAATTTCTGCCATAGCTGGGACTTGAACCCAGGTCTACTTGCTTACTAGGCAGGTATACTAGCCATTACATCACCACAGCATTACACCTTATATAGCTGCATGGACTACCCCAGTCGAATGCCCTCCCTAAAACAAACATCAGTACACATCTGCAGCTTTGTATAGGGAGTCCATTGGACTAGGGTTGCCTGCGCAGCTATGATAGCTATAATGCTGTGGCAGTGTGATACCTAACATCTGTGCCCAGTTATCAAGAAGACCTGTGTCATGTCCTGGCCATGGCAGAATTTTGAATTCATTTCTTCTGTTTCCTTCATTATGGTAAATAAAGATGAGACTCAACTGTCTCAAGGAAATTTAATTATACCAAAACCAGATGAGCTTTTGCATTGCAGAAAATGTGTAATTCACTTAATTTCAGAAGGAGAAGTTGGTCATACATTCATACAGTATGAATGAATTTTGCGAAAGCTACATTTTCAACATACTGGTGTGATTCTACTCTTGAACTATTTATCCCTAAGCTTTTTACTAACAAGGGAACATCCCCATCGCACCCCCCTCAGATTTAGTTGTAAGTTGGCACAGTGGATAGGCCTTGAAAAACTGAACACAGATCGATCGAGGAAACAGGAAGAAGTTGTGTGGAACTATGAAAAAATATGCAAAATATACAAACTGGGTCGTCAATGTGTAATATATGCAATATTAAGGGCAATATGAGACGAGGAGCGCCGTGGTCCCGTGGTTTGTGTGAACAGCTGCAGAACAAGAGGTCTTCAGTTCAAATCTGCCCTCGACCGAAAATTTTAACTTTTTATTTTCAGTTTATGTGAAAAACTCTTATGTTTTCATCACTTTTTTTGGAGTGATTATTACATCCACAAGAAAACCTAAATCGGGCAAGGTAGAAGAATCTTTTCACCCATTCTCCAAGTGTACTAGTTAGGTGGGTCGACAACGTATTCCTGTCATGTGACGCACATGCTGTCACCAGTGTCGTATACAAAATATCAGACGTGTTTTCGTGTGGAGGAATCGGTTGACCTATGACCCTGCGATCAAATGTTTTCGGTTCCCATTGGAGAGGCACGTCCTTTCGTCAACTAATCACACGGTTTTGCGGTGCGGTCGCAAAACACAGACACTAAACTTATTACAGTGAACAGAGACGTCAATGAACGAACGGACAGATCATAACTTTGCGAAAATAAAGAATGCAAAATTTTCAGTCGAGGGCAGATTTGAACCAAGGACCTCAGACTGAATGAACGGACAGATCATAACTTTGCGAAAATAAAGAAAGCAAAATTTTCACTCGAGGGCAGATTGGAACCAAGGACCCCTCGTTCCGCAGCTGTTCACGCTAACCACGGGACCACGGCGCTCCTCATCCACACATTCCCCTTAATATTGCCTATCTTACACGTGGACGACCCAGTTTGTATATTTTGCTTATTTTTTCATAGTTCCACACAACTTCTTCCTGTTTTCTCGATTGATCTATGTTCAGTTTTTCAAGGCCTATCCACTGTGCCAACTTGTATCTAAATCTGAGGGGGGTGCGATGGGGATGTTCCCTTGTAAGTTTAAGAAATGTTTATTAAATGCATTTGTTACCCGTAACTCATCATTTATAGGCCTTCCATTCAGTTCAATAGCGATGTTGTCTTGTTCAGTTGCTAGTTGTCCTGTCTCTCGTCTCACGACATTCCACGTAACCTTGAGTTTGTTGTTGGAAATACTGATTTCTGACATCATGTGTATGCTCTTTGATTTTTTAATAACCTTTCTTAGTAGTTTTGAGTAGCTTTTGTAGTGTGCAACTACTGCAAGATTCCTACTTCATCTTGCCAATAGATACATTTTTCCCTTAACAAGATACTTTGATTGGTCTAGTGATCCACGGTTTTTTACATGCCTCTTTAGTGTCCTTTCTGTCTACCTTATGCAGAAAGCTATTTTCAACTAATGATATGAATTTATCATGAAATAGATTAAATTCTATGTTAACATTTGGTTACTTATAAATTACATTTCATGTTCTCTCCTGTAAACTACTCTTAAAAACATTTGTCCTGCAGTCATTACTTATTTTAAATGTTTTCCCCTGAGGAGTATCCATGCTGTAAAGCGCTATGTTATCTGTCCTAGCTAATTGTGCGTCATGATGACAGAGGGCATTTGTTACTGGGTAAACAGTTATTTTCTTGCTTGTAGCTTCATCAAAGGAAAGATTATCAGTTAAGGTCCCATTATTTTTACCGACGGATATTGGAAAGTTAATTGCTGGCAACAAATTGTAGCGTCCAACTACATTTTCCAGATCATTTTTTCTATGAGAATCCCTGAGAAAATCCACATTAAAGTCACCACAGCCTATTAAGTGCTTGCTGCTGCCTGACACATAGCACAGTGAGGAAACCAGATTCCTCACAAATAGTTCAAAATTTCCCAGTGGAAATACGTATACTGTTACAATTAAACCTAAACCCTTTTTTAGCATTATATCATAAGCATAAACTTTCATGTGCTGATCACTACAAAATCTACTTGTCTCGTTGGTTTTGAGTTTGTGTTCTGTCTTAATTTATATAAGAACTTTTCCTTTTCCCATATTATTTCTGCCTGAGTAAGCTGCAATAGTGTAATCTTTTATACGTAACTTATTTAACCTTGTGGCCATGTGATGCTCAGACTGGCACAGAATGTCAGTCTTTCAGAACTCTCTAAATTTTCCAAACTGACAAAACGCTCTTCTACTCTACTAATTAATCCTCTAATATATTGATGAAGTAAGCTAACGTTAGTTTTCTGTGCATTATTAAGCATTTTGTGGGGCTCTTCTGTTATTTTCACTTCTTTAAAAACAAGGTATCTGAATCCTGGTTCTAAATTAGAAAGATGGCCCTCTGACACCAGTAACCACAGGTTATGTGTGATGGTGTCCCTCAGTATATTATCTGCAAGAAGCTTAGTCAACCTATCTTTCTCTCTCTTATTCGGGTGTTGGCAATGTCTAGTATATTCCCATCTCCAGATTGTAGCAACTGGCACTGCACTCATATGAGATTTCGTTTCTGTCATCAGCGACGTGCTCAACTCAGTGTTCACACGGCTCGCAGCATTGTTTAACCAAGGCTGTTCATCGCACTGCAGGGCCTACACGAAATTCACACTTGGATGTGTAGTTGTTACTCTTACTTCATCCAGGTTGCGCCTAATTCAGTAATCTCTGTTCTTAGTCAGGCTGTTACCTGCTCTAGCTTCTATAATAACTTGATCCTCTTTGCCAAAACCTTTGCACAGATTCCCTATGTCCCCTGGCTAAGGCAAGCATTTCGCTTAAAAATACTTGTGACCTAGTGCCCTGTCCCTTATTTGCCCTGTACCATCTGGCCTATATCCCTTTCATGACTACCACCTAGCAGCAAGATTCTTTACTTCCTACTTTCCTATCGTGTTTATTCGTATTGCTTAAATGACAAATAACGTCCGACGCCACTATAATACCAGCATTTTCCCTTTCTGTCACGATAATAATTAACCTGAAAATTATTAGATGCCATGTCGCCGCTTCTTCGTGTTAGAGTATATGTTGATATCCCTTACAGCAGAGTCTTGAGATCAAATCTGTTTAAATACAACTGTCATAAAAAAAGAGGTAGTATGTTCGTGACAGTGAACTGGAATGTAATATAGAAACAGAGTCTACATGTGGATTTATGTAGAAAAGAATGCCAATCAAATGTAAGTCAGTAAAAAGATAAAAATAGTACAAATTAAGTAGTCCTTATTATCGTAAACCAGACTTGTCTTCAACCATATCTCTAGACGTTAGTGAAAAATATTTGTTCATTACTACACTGAATGGCCCTCCTAAGAATCGACAGTCGAATTTTCTCTGGTATTTCGGAAGATATTTGCAGTTTAGTTTATGCAATGTGTGCTCGTAGATTGAGTCATCCCAAAAAAGTAGACCTACTATTCATTGCGTCTTTCACGCGACGGCCAGTGTCGACGTTAAGCGTCGGTATGTTTCCCGTTACAAACAAAGTGATTTTTTAAAGCAGAATTTTACCTGCCCATTGAATATAGTAGTCCAATATTAGTCTAGTGTTATATTTGTTTAATCGATATTCATTAGCAGGGACAATAAAACACGAAGGATAGCCGGTACTCCAGGAGAGAACGCGCAGCGCTGCTGCGTGGCGGTAGCCGTCGGTGAGGGCTAGAGCAGTCGCATGAAAGACGTCATGAGAAGTATTTTTTTATTCCGACTCCAGCTACACACAGCAAAAATGAAAGTGCAAATATCTGCTAAAACACTATATAAATTGCTCTGACGACACTGGAGGGACAACCCTGTAGATGTTTGTATGTCATGGCGGAAGGGTAAGAGTCTTCATTCACTACTTCACATTAGATTACGAAAATTGAAAATTCAGACAAGGGAACAACTGTGAGCGAGATTCGACTGACTGTCGGGAACAACTCTATAGAAACGTGAAGAGGCCTCACCGACCATTCTGCGGCGATCAGCAGCGAATAACCGAGTGCGAACAGTTAGATGGTGGTGGTATGTTCCTATAGGACTAAACTGCTGAGGTCATCGGTCCTTAGGCTTACACACTATTTAACCTAACTTAAACTAACACGCTAAGGACAACATACACATTCATGCCCGACGGAAGACTCAAACCTCCGACGGGGGGAGCCACGCCAACCGTGGCAAGGCACCTGAGACCGCACGGCTACAACGTGCGGCTCGCGAGCAGTCAGACAAACAAATAAGAAATGGAAAAGTGGAGATGGCACAACAGATAAACAAAGTCGAATGTGTAATCCGGAGAGACGAAATATGATATGAAGCGAAAATGGACACCAGCACCAATGGTACTTTATGACAATGAGACGATAACGAAGCGAATACACCACTGATAAGGAAATATCACCAATTCGCCCTTGTATCTTATGTAGAGAAAAACAGACGTGCGCGATATCAGCCCCAGTAATCGACCCCGCGAGTAAATTAGTAAATTAGGGCCATTATTTTGACAGTATGCGGCTATGACCTGAAATTACAACGTTTAGAGAAGCCCGAGCATCGCTTATTTGTCACTAGCTACGTCTCATTGCACCCACTAAATACGCGAGCGCGAAGTGTTGTATAGCACAGTGACAACTAATGCCCTTCTACTGAATAACAGTACACCTCCTCCTAATGTATTTTCCTTCAACACTTTCAGCTTAACAATCCTATGAAAATAACGCACAACGGCGATGTTAATAATTAAATAGTGCTACGCCACTCCTTTAGCGGCACATTCATTTGTTTCATTCATGTACAATGCGTTTGTCAATTGTAGCATGAAAATGTTCGAATCAAAGAGATCCCTGGCACCACCTACATGTTAGAAACCGCAAGCTTTGGTTCAATGAACAAAGCACTTTACCTGTGTCAAAACAGTGTTTCACTGGATATTTAAAAGTGATCTGGGTGATCAATGGTGTAGTTGATACGATACCTAGCGTAGTGGAATACTGGCCGAAGTACTGGTGCAGATAACTTCTTGTAAAGAGCAGACTGCATTTGAAGCATGTTGTTGCGCTGGTGCAAGTTCATATCGACGCCTAGAAGTCGTGTCGAGTTGATACACCTGCGGATAAACCCCTTGAATATGCGAAAGCCAAATATGTCCAATGTTTGACAGTATCTTGTACCTGGTGGTATCGTGAATGCAGAAACTGCAGTGTCTTCTTCTCTGTTCTGTTCATGAACTGAGAAGCGTTTGTGGCCGGAAAATGATTCCAGGATTAAAATAGTTCCGCTATCAGCTTGTGCGATGATTCAACCGTAAATGTTCCCTGCTGACTTTTCTACAATATGAGGCGACTGCTATAGTACCGCCAGTATAATGCAAACTTTGTCTGATTCGCAGCTCAAACGTCCCTGTCGGCTTTTTTTAAACTACAAACAGAGGTGACAGCAAACGCCCATCTCCAGATAGCGTTGGCCTTATTGTGTACCTGTGCCTCATGTTATTAATGGACTGCACTGCTGTGTCGACGTCTATCGTCCCCTTTTTGGCAAGATATCGACCGGACGTTATTTATAAATTAAAACCGTTCTGATCCATCTTGTTCACATTCCATACACTGACTGTTTCCATCATGGCTCTGGTGTTAGCGAAAAACTCTTTACCTGCAGCATGTATAGCTGTCTCATTACCCAGATTTTTAAGTGTAATAAAGTGGGTTTGTTTTCGTAACAGTACCATGTTTCATCTTGAGAGCGTACACCCACCCAGCAAGTACTTTAAACGTTTATAATCCCACCTTCATCGCCGGTTGAACCCTTCACTGCTGTATACACTGGTGTACAAAGTTAAAACAATAAACGGAAATGTTGAGAGGTTGCGTTTATTTTGTCACAAAACAGTATAAACAAAAGATAATAAACTAAAAACAATGTAAAGAATACGAGAAAATAATCAACTGCAACATGTATAACAGCAGAGAAAAAATTTCTTCGTTTTTCCGAATCTAACGGATTTGCATACTCATTCTGAGAACTAGTTAATGTGCTCAGTATGGGGTGTGATCACCTCTGGCACCAATACAGGCTTGACACCGACGGGACATGCTGTGAATAATATCACGAATCTCATGTTGAGGCAATAACACCCATTCTTCGTGCAGAGCTGCTCACAAGTGTCGGAGAGTGGTCGGTGGATGCTGACGTGATGCAACCCGTCTTCATGGTGCACTCCAGGCATGCTCCATGGAATTCTAATTGGGAGAGTGAACTGGCCACATCATGCGTGAAATATCTTCTGTTTTTTCAAAACAAAAGAAACATCAATCACCCGGGCTCTATGAGGTCTAGCATTATCGTCCATGAAGACGTCTTCTGGGCTCACAGCACTGCGCAACAACCACGCTTGAGATCCCAGGAATTCCTCACGGTATATGATAGTAGTTAAATTAGTTAAAATCTTGTTGAATCACCCGTACAATTTCATGAAGAGGTGTTCGGTGGTTAACATAATACTTGTCCACGCCATTAGGGATTCTTTCCACAATGTTTGGGTCCCGAAATCGAGTTCAACGTGCCCACCAGATGCGAATCCGTCGAGAATCAGTTGCCAGACCAAATCGCGTCTCAACAGTGAAAAGAACATTGGCCCACCGTTCGACCGTCCAGAAAGCAGGTTGATGGCTCCACTCTAGACGTTCCCTTCGGTGAAGGCACGCCAGGGGTAAACATGCAGCAGGTTTCCAATAAGAAAGGCCACTTTGCTGAAATCTTCTGTACACCGTTTGCCTCGATACAACACGGCCAGGGGATGCTGCGAGGTCAGATGCCAGTTGCAGTGCAGTACTAAGGCGGCACCAACGTGCCAGTTACAGCCAAATAACGGTCCACTCTTCCTGAGGTCACACGTGGTCGGCCCTGCCCTGATCTCCGGGATACAGTTTTGGTCTTCATAAACTGTTACCTTATCCGAGAAACAACAAAAAATGGTTCAAATGGCTCTGAGCACTATGGGACTTAACATCTGAGTTCATCAGTCCCCTAGAACTTAGAACTACTTAAACCTAATTAACCTAAGGACATTACACACATCCATGCCCGAGGCAAGATTCGAACCTGCGACCGTAGCGGTCGCGCGGTTCGAGACTGAAGCGCCTAGAACCGCTCGGCCACACAGGCCGGCCTGAAACAACAGAAGCATCCAGATTAACCCATTGGGCTACATAAGTTTGCGGTTCTCCTGCTTCCACTTTCCCTATGGCCCTCCACAGCAGAGTGTCTGTAGGTGTCTTCTCTGTGCTATGCTGCACCCTCTCTGACTGTTTACACAGCGACTGTGGATGTGGGACTACCGTGCAAAAACTACCCCGCTTGATAGGTACCCTGACGTCATTGCTGGTGTGGTTATCCGTTGATCGGAATATCTTTCGTGCAGAACACGATCGTAACGACGTCATTTTACAGTTTGTGTGATTATATTGTGAATTAGACACAGGACGGAGAAGTAGCAGTTTGTTGCTTTAATATCGGACACTTGTGTATTAATATCATGGAGTGTCGACTTTTTCGTGAATGCATTATTAAATTTACCTATGCGGAATGTGTTAACCTTCGGAAGCTTTTGTTGATGCGTACCCTGGCTTTAAGATTCTACTCCAGATGTACATCTCTCTTTTTTGTTTTAATTATTTAAACTTTCTCTTGACGGTCACCGTGCGGGGTAGACGTACGGTCTGAGGCGCCTTGTCACGCCTAGCGCGGCTCACCCCGTCGGAGGTTCGAGTCCTCCCTCGGCATGGGTGTGTGTGTGTGTGTGTGTGTGTGTGTGTGTGTGTGTGTGTTGTCCTTAGCGTAAGTTAATTTAAGTTCGATTAAGTAGTGTGTAAGCCTAGGGACGATGACCTCAACAGTCTGGTCCCATAGGTACTTACCACAAATTTCCAGTTTTTTTTTTTTTCCTTGACGGTCCTGAAAGACAGATTACCAGTCTTTCGGCTTTTTAAAACGGCGACATCTCGTTTCATACACTCCTCTGTTATGGGCAGGGGTAAAGTGGTATCCAACGATATTACATCCTCAAAGCAGGCTTCATCATAACTTACTTCCTCGTTTTCACATCCATATACCGTTGTACCAATGACGCTGTTCGATGAATGCGACTGTGGTCAAAGGACAGCCTCATCATCGTCATCGTCATCGTCATCCTCTAGTAAATAAGCACGAACGTCAGTTGACCATCGTACTCTATACAGAACAGAAAGAGTTGTAAAACTACCGTAGGCTACTGCAGATTACCATATTAAGCGTAAACTACAGTAGTTTGCCTTGTAGCTTTGGTCAGTTAGGCCATACCTGCATTACCAGTACGTTGGGTGTGTCGGATACCTATCGGGCGCTACCTCGTGACGATCAGTTTCCTTAGGCATGCGACCAATGTCTTACTAGGGTCCCCTGGAAAGGTGAAAAGGTGAACCGTCTGGAATCTGCGTGAGGATATATAAAGGGCCAGGTAACCTATGGAAAATTTTTGTTCTACATCGTTAGCTTCCTGTCTGTTACAGAAGAATAAACAGTATTTATAGAAAAACCGAAATTGTCAATACTTAATTAAGATTTTATTCGAAAATTGTGGATTTTTAACGTGGAACAGAACGACGTTGTAGAAAAATAAATAGAATAATACATATTTATCACTTCGCGACAGAAAACGAATTTTCCTCAACAAAAATGTAAAACAAACAAAAAAATATCATACATCGCTTCAATATTTCGTCGAACTTGCATAAAAATGTTTCTGTTATTCATAAACAACTTTCGTATTCGTCAGTAATAACAAGAAACTCTTGCCTTCTTTCGTGATCAAGAATGCTCTACTGAGTACAAAATAACAGTAATAATTATGTAGATTTTACATTTGTGCATTTAAATTGAACTTGCGTGAAAAGTAATCGCTTCGGTTATACAGAAGCGTAGAAGTTATGCTATCAATTAAATTTTATGACTTAAACAATGCAATTTTTATTCTTTAAGGATACAAAACATTCAATGGTCTAATACTGGATGATGTGCGGTTCTAATTATGTGCAAAACAAACAACCAAACAAAGAGAAGTCGTTGGCTCCCATTTTCTCTTTTTCACGTTTATTAATATTTCTTTCCCCACCAATTCTACCAGTACTACCGGTAATCCTACCATTTACTACTTCATTTATGCAATGTACCAAAACAACCGAACAGTAATTTTGGTAAACCATAGATTTGGTCGAGTGCAACTTTTCTAGAACGTCTTCCTTCGTAAAGTTGTCTATGATTTCTGCAATGAAACTGAAAGGTATGAATATTAGCACAAAATAAGCCCCACAAGCTTTCATTTTCCTTGTATAAAAATGGTCGAATAGACACATATAATTATGCTTACCAGTAACGACATTCAGGAGCTGTCATTCTTTGACATTTAAACGTTGCAATTTTGCCGTCATTCCGTACCGCTCCTGGAGATACCGCACTGTCACTTGTTGTTTCACCCACGTTATAAATACAACCTGTTACTCCACCGTACAGTACTTTGAGCTCGGTCATTAAGTGGGTGCAGTGGAGAAGGAGAGAGTGACAAGCAAGCGATGCGCACACATATTTAAAAGCTGTACTTTCAGAAGGTCGTAATTGCGTACTGTCAGAATAACGGCCCTAGTTTTCGCCCGTGATCGACTGCTGGGGATCATATCTTGCACGTGTGCTTTTGCCTCCTGAAAAACGGGGTCGAGTTGGTGATATTTCCTTGCGTGTCTTGTGTGTCTGTACGGCGGTAGCCGCAAGCTGTAACTGGCCGGCAGAATGGTATGTGGCGCTGAGGCAAGGCGACGCTACGGCGGGCAATTTTAGATTCTCCGCCTATCACCTGAGATTCATTTTAAAGGAGGAGGAGGATATTGGTGTTTAACGTCCCGTCGACAACGAGGTCATTAGAGACGGAGCACAAGCTCGGATTAGGGAAGGATGGGGAAGGAAGGCGGCCGTACCCTTTCAAATGAACCATCCCGGCATTCGCCTGGAGTGATCTAGGGAAATCACGGAAAACCTAAATCAGGATGGCCGGACGCCGGATTGAACCATCGTCCTCCCGAATGCGAGTCCAGTGTGCTAACCACTGCGCCACCTCGCTCGGTGATTCATTTTAAAGCTCTCCCGCAGGTTCTGAAAGTCGCTGAGCCACGATACCAGAGGGACGAGACAAAACTTTTCGTGAAGTGGTTATAAAAGCTTTCTCTTAAAATTACCTAGCACAGATAATTCGGAACTCTGTTCGCGTTGGAAAGATATCAGGTGAACAAATTCAGTCTCTTTGAATGCGTTTACACTGAGACTGAGATTAATGGAAATGTTATCCTTGTGGCAACAGTGGTTAGAAAGATTGAAAGAACTACAAAACTAAACGAAACATAAATATTTCACTACAATAAATGAGAAGGAATGTATCTTATCGACAGGTAGAAGAAAGAGTTTTGATGTGGGAATGTAGTGGAATTACTGCTAGCATTCAGTCGAATACTCGAGCAAACTGGACAAATATCTACATAAAAGGATAATTACAGGTGTTGGAGGCCACGTTTTATGTATGTACGACATCAGGAAACTTCTTAAAAAATTACGTCTACTGCACAGAAAGTCGAAAGGTATGTACAAATCTACAGATAGGCAAATATAATCTGAAACCGATACTGTATCACAATGAAGTGTGTCAAGCCTTTATAAAATACCACAGTACACTTTGTCGATTATGTTAAATCTAGCAGTCGCACAAAGATCCCAGACACTTGAAGACGAGCCTAGGAGAAACAGATTATAGTAAATCGAATTGTTGATCTCTGTCTTAAAATATCCCTTTTCAAGAGAAAATTTCGAATTTTCCTCAGCCTCAATTACCGTTACGTTGTGAAGACGTACTAGTGACGTTCAAAAACACTGAAATCAAGAAACCTCAACAAGGCCGTAGGTCCCAGAGCACGAAGGTACCTGAACGCAGAACTGTTCTCAGTAACTGGAAGCGGGTACAAGCCGCAGTCATCAACAAAATAAGCCATAGAACTTTTTATCGAACAGTCTTCCTATACGTCTGATTTCAAACTTATACAACACGTGAGACGAAACGATATTTTTGGAATCGTCCACGTATTCCCTACATTATGAAAAATCCAACTCCCGCCGCACACGACGTCGTAAAACCCGTGGACAGGGATAACCATTTTCATTACGCCTTTGTAGCGCCAATAGAAACTATTAATTCCATATCAGAATGTCGCTTGCTAAAGAAAACACTTTGATATGTTTGAAACTTGACTGCACACATTAAAACACAGAAAGCAGTACGCTGCAGTCAATGGAAACCTATCTTCAGATACGGAAGTGAAAACAGAAATGTGAAACGACAGGTACCGTTGACGTTAAACATTATTGACTTAACGGGTAGTACTTGTTCTGATGCATGAGGTAATTTTATCAAGTAAGACTTTTACTAATATCCAGTTCGATACAGACGAAATAACAGTTTGGGAAACTATCTCTCAATGTTGATAATCATAGCGGCCCACACACTTCACAGGACTTAAATGTTTCAGACAGGAATGAATTCCAGAAATTTTTCAGGGACTTGAAGGCCGCAATGGAGAAAGTTCGTTGCAAAGGTTGTGAAAATGATAGCAGGTTCGTCGAATCTGCGGTGCAAGTCCAAGCTGGACCGAGTCAGCCAATAAAGTAAAATGTGTCACCCTGCCTCATGTGTCCACGCCTTAAATGATTCAAATGGCTCTAAGCACTATGGGACTTAACATCTGAGGTCATCAGTCCCCTAGACTTCGAACTACTTAAACCTAAGTAACCTAAAGGACATCTCACAGATCCATGCCCGAGGCAGGATTCGAACCTACGGCCGTCGCAGTAGTGCGGTTCCGGACTGAAGCGCCTGGAACCGCTCGGCCACAGCGGCCGGCTTCCACGCCTTAAAAACACAAAAACTGCCAAAACACGTTCCAAATGTAAAAAAAATGCATTTGCAACATGTATTCCACTGGGCCAAAGATATGTAATGAACTAAAATAAATGCTAATTTGATTTTTTCATGTCCCTGCTGTCATTTTTTATTAATAGTCTTTTTTTTTTTGCAGTTTACTTAATGTATCATTATTTGATCTCTAAACACGTTTCTGAACATTGATGAAGTAGATTTCCTTTGCGTTTTAAGTTAATTCCAAAATGTCGGTTTAAAAGACCAGCCTAAATTGTTGGTAAGATTGTGTATTTTTTTTTAATAAGGACTGATTTTTCATAAATAGTTCCTTTCTTTTACTGATTCTTTAATAGAGGTTTACAGAAATACAGAATTAAATAGGCTTCAGATGATTTTTGTTTTTGGAGTAGAAAGATACCCCACAAAGTTACAAACGCCAGTCTAATTAGCGATTATAGTTAAGGATTAATATTCTCTGAGATACAACAGTCAAAGACGCGTAAGTGCGTACAGTGAATTATGTTTTTAGTCAGAACGAGGATGTGTGTGGTGTCCGTATATTGGCGGTGGCCGCAAGTTGTTTCGTGTGGTTGCGGCTTTTGGACGGGCCACAGAATTTTGTCCGCCTTTACGGCAGCGGAAGGGAATATAACCACTTTGTCTGAAAACCGTTGAAGCATTTCCCAGGAGAAGCTTAGGAGAAATATGGAAAGAAGTTTAATTTCGTTGGCTTGCGAGAACGAATGGAGTCTGTCCATCCACTTGCCTGGTCGAGAGCCGCAAATCCCTGGTGTACTTCCACACACAGTCGTTTCACCAAACACAGCAAAACAGTTTCTTCCAGTGATAAAATAAAAACGCTGCAACAGCTAGCCATATATTTGAGAACATTGACTTGTAAATTACGTTATTAAGAAACAGATTTATTTGCTTTGTACACAATTTCCACCAAAGCGTCAATGTTACTGCCTTACTCTGTGGCATCGAAATGATTATCACATATTTCAGTCAGTGATTAAGGAGGGAAACTTTTGATGTCACTGAAAGCATGAAATTACGTAAAAATTACGCTTTCCATTAACTTGTTTTATTTTCTTTCATATTATCCTTTGACCTGCATAAACAGGCGCTTTGATAGGTTGTATTTGCTGCTTATCTTTACTTTTGATTTCCTCTTATGAACAGTAATCCTTCTATTATTCTTGAACATGAATATGTTTAATTACTGCCGGGAAATAAGAAGAAATTAATTGACTGCAATTCCTATGATGACACTTTATAAAAACCTTCCGATGCAGTAGCTGTGAATTAGAACTGTATATTCGTCAACAAACTGTTGTTAAAGAATTTACAGATTACTTAATCTAACTTAAAATAACTTACGCTAAGGACGACACACACACCCATGCCCGAGGGAGGACTCGAACCTCCGAGCGGACCGTGACCAGACGCCTGAGACCGCTCCGCTGCCCCGCGCGGCTTGGTCGTGGATACCCTGGATACTGACACTGGGACAGAGTTGGCGTCAGAGTTTGTCTCAAATGTGTTCTATCGGGGAGAGATATGAGGATCTTGCAGGCCACGGAGGAACCTCAACATGGCGCAGACAGTTCATAGAGACGCGTGCCATGCGTGGAAGAGCATTGAAATCCAAGTTTTATCTCCTCCCGCTTAACTGTCATAGTTCCTGCAGTGGACCCTGATGCAGTTTGGAATACCTGTGTGATTATCTGGATAGATGTCTGCCTATTTGTTACACAACAGACGAGGTCGGCCTGTACGCTCACGTGAGAGTCAGTGCTTGAGAACGCCGGATATCCGTGACATACAGCTGTGCGGTAAGAGTTCACTCAATCAGTGCCAGTCGTAACCCGAAGTCAAACCAAATGGCTCCCCACAACATGACGGCAGGAGTGACACTGATTTGCCTCTCCTAAACGTAAGAAAAACTTGACCGCTACCCAGGTCGCCGGGATACTCGCAGACGATGGTCATCCAAGGTGTTGTAGAACAACGATTCGTCTCTGAATACAATGCGACGCCATTCATCAGCAGTCCTTGTTTTTCTGTCACGCCACCACTCCAAGCACAGCAGTTTGTGTTATTATGTTAACGGGAGTCTTCGCATGGACATTAATTTCATAGTCCACCTGCTGCTAGTCTCCGACCAACGGCGTAGGATGAGACAGACTGTTGATGGGACTCTATTTTTTGTTCTCGGATGATAGCCGCGTATGCGAAAGGGTTACGGTGTGCTTGATGCAAAATACGGCGATCCTTCCTAGTGGGGGTCTCACGTGGTCGACCGGAACCTTGACGGCGAGTATGCTTGACATCACGTTACCATGCAAATCAACATCTTTCGGGTTATCTGTATGGGCCTGATACGACCCTAGCAGCACCACTCCGATGTTTGGCGTCTTGCTGACTTCATGTTGACTTCTAACGCTAAAGTAGTACCCTATATTTTGCTGCTCTGGCTTTTTGAAGGCGGCTTCTATTTCAGATGTGTAGTAAATTACCAGAATACTTCCAACAAATCTAAATCTTCCATCCGTCACTTCCACTACAAATTTCATCTAGTCATCCTGTTTAGTGTCTCTTCTTAATGTTACTTAAACGATGAGATAGGTACCAGAATTTACCACTACCATTGGATAAACGGTGGCTTGTTAACAATCAATTTTTAGCATTGATTGAAGAATTTCAGAAAATATTGAAGTTTTTACTAATATTTGTATTTCGTATGAACGTATCATTTCTTACTATAATTTGTTTCGAACATTGAGCTATAAGTCACCATTCACAGCGATCTCGATCTGTCTGAAAGCCAGTGCATAAATAAGACTGCCCTTGTCATAACTACAAGTTCACAGCCAACATATAATAAATAATCTGTGTTTCCAGATGTTATTCTTTTTCGACTTCCGTTGTTTGGCAGTAATCATTTCGTTGTTATGAATCAACCTCTAATTCTACGAAATATGGAGCCCAGTCATAATTACTTTACTTAATACAGATAAACGCAGCAGAAACATTTCATGTAGGTTTATTATTTTACAGCTTTTGTAACTTTATCGTCCTCTGGTTTGTTGATTTTCAATGCATTATACCTATTTTTCATGGTTATTGATCTTCATGTTAAAATTTGTAAGTGTGGTAAAGCTCTCAGGATATTCAAGCTCTTAGCAAAAAGTATGCAAATAAGACACCCAGTGACCACAATCTGAAGTAAGGTTGTTTCAGATATGAACGATAATAAGACTACAAGTAATACCCAAGATCTTGTGCAGTCACTGCTTCTCGTTTGCTACAGACAGCCATCTGAGTCTTGGCCGTATTTCCTCATGTGGAAGGCTTGTTTTCCGCTCCAGCGACAATAAGAGGGGCGGAACAGAGGTATCGCTTCTGAGAAGGCTCCCTTTCATCACGTAGTAGGACCGGACACACCT
This sequence comes from Schistocerca piceifrons, assembly GCF_021461385.2. Taxonomy (NCBI): domain Eukaryota; kingdom Metazoa; phylum Arthropoda; class Insecta; order Orthoptera; family Acrididae; genus Schistocerca; species Schistocerca piceifrons. The sequence goes on along the minus strand of NC_060149.1, from coordinate 413,995,370 downwards.
GATCTGCTCCCCACAAACAAATCCCAGTGAATAGGGCACGGAAAATATCTTACATTTTATGGAATAAAACCTATGAGTAGACGAAAACACTTTCATCGGAGATACTGTTCGTTTAAAGATAATCAGACGTAACGACAGAGAAAACCAAATAAATGAGAGCCACTGTTTTTATACAGACCTTTATTCGTTACAAAGCAGACAAGGTTTCTTTTGCCACTTTGTAGAATATGCTAGCTGTTCTGGATTTTAAATGAGGAAGTGTACCGCCGTGGATATTTTCCAATTTACTTAGAAAAATTACATTAGAAACTTCCCTCTCATGACAGGTTCTTCCAGAAACCACGAAAATGTGAAAATTTTAAGAAACGTAATTTTTACGGACGTTGCTATATCGGAATGTTTGTAACGAGTGAAAATGTTCTGGAGAATGAACGTTTAAGAAGTAAATGAATATAAAACTAACATTTACCACTGGCCTCCTACTGAAAGTAAATATTCTTGGATTGTCTTCGGCGTCCACCTTTGTACATAATTTTCCACATCCAACAGTAGTCAACCATTATACGTACACTCCACATTCAAGATATCTACGTTTCATCACTTAAAATCCTATTGCAAGTGCACATCATGCAAAAGCACCAAAATTGTCAGGAAAGTAATTTACATGCGGATGAAGAAAGCGAGTTTTGTCACCCCTATCACATTCAATTTGTTTGTAAAATTCGAACATCTTCTTGACTCAAATGATGTTATTTGCTACACTCTTATTCATCAAAAGGTTCTGTACTAAAACTTTAAATGTACTTCATGCTCACAATTCACACTGACTTATAGTTCTCTCTAATACGTTATCTATTCCCAATTTAGATTTATATCCCTGTAAAAGATTAATTTTAATTTCTTAGATGTGGGCTAGTGCCACATAAGATCAAGACATTGATTGCATTTACTGTGTCTGTTTTAAGCTGTTAAACATTGTTGCCTCAATCTAAGTATGATGTGTAGAAGTAAATCAACATTTTCAAAGGATCAAACAGCAGATGTGAAAAAATGCTTTTACCGACATTTGTGATTATAGGGATAGATCGTCTGATACCGACATACGTTTTCCATTTATCTAACTCCTCAACCCCTCAAAATATGCACAGATCACATTTTGAGCGTCCTACAATTTCTTCTGATATGTTACACTCATTCAGAAGTACTGAACATCAGCACTTTTCTCGAAAGGTGTAATATCTCGCTTTCTTTACCCTCTGTTGCTGAGGTTTAATTACCACATATGTAGCAAGGTGTATTTACATGATTTATAGACCCACACGAAGCCAACACACATCCAACGAAGAAATCAATGAACAGGCGGGCACAAAAACAAAGCAGCTGTTTCCTTTGCCCTGACAAGTGCAACACGATTGTCAAACACGACAACATTTTCTAGAAATAAGGCAGAGGTGGCGTGGGATGTGGTTATACTGGAGAGCCAAGATAACTTTCACTCTTGTTGCGCCATGTAAGTGTGACAAACCGTGATATAATTCACATAAATAGTTCAACTTTCGTTGTTTGCTTTATTTTACGTTCCTTTCCTAAATATTCGCATTTCGTTTATCCATGAAGAAACATGATGTGATACGTAACTTGAAGCATTTTACATCTACATCTATGCTCCTTAAGCCACCTTACGGTGTGTAGCGGAGGGAACTTTGTGTAGCAGAGTCGCTTCCCCCATATCGCTTTCCAATCGCGAATGGTTTGCGGGAAGAACGAATGCTGATAAGCCTGTGTGTGGACTCGAATCTGTCAAGTTTTAGCTCCACCATCTTTTCCAGAGATGTACGTAGGAGAAGCGATATATCGGTTGGCTCTTCCGGGAACGCACGCTTTCGGAACTTTTACCGTAAATCACATCGTGACGCAGGTCGCCTTTCTTCCATCGTCTGCCACTGGAGTTAGCTGCGTATCTAGCCGACGCTTTCGCGTTTGCTAAATCAACCCCTAATGAAACGTGCTGCTCTTCTTTCTATATTCTCTGTTTTCTCTATCAGTCCTCTCTGGTTCGGATCCCAGACTGATAAGCAATACTCAGGTATCGATCGAACTAGTGTTTCATAAGCTATCTCCTTTTTCGATGGACTACATTTCCTAAGAATTCTTCCAACTAATCCCACTCTGGCGTCTGCCTTACCCGCGATTAATGTTATGCGGTCACACTTCTTGATATTTTATGGGAGTTACTGTTTTTAGTGATTATTCTGCTATTGTGTAATCATACAAAAGAGGTTCTTTCTGTCTATGTATACGCATCACGCTACACATATTTACGTTGAAGGTTAATTTCCACTCTCTGCACCAAGTGTCGATCTTCTGAAGATGTTCTTGCATATTGCTACTCTTTCATAGTTTTACTGTTTCTCTGTATACAACGGTATCATCTGCAAAAAGCTTCATGAAACTTCCTACGTTATCTACTGGGTCATTTATATATGTTACGAAAAGTAATGGTCCTATAAAACTCCCCTGGGGCACTTCCGAAATTACTTGGACGTCTGAAGGCCTCTCTCCGTTCACAATCATATGCTGTTTTCTGTTTGCTTCAAACTCTTCAGTCCAATCTCACAGTAGGTCTGATATTCCGGTCGCTCGTGTTTTGTTCATTAAGTGGCAGTGCGTAGTTGTATCTAAAGTCTTCCGTAAGTCAAGGAGCACGGCATCTGTCCGTGCGCCTATAATTTCTGCTCTTTGGGCCTCGCGGACGAAGAGAGCTACCTATGTTCCAAACCATGGTTGTTTTCGGAATCCACGTTGATTTCTACAGGGAAGATCATCGGCTTCCATAAACTTCATAATTATACAACATATCGATGTCTGTGATATGGATCTATGGTTCTCTGCGTCTCTTCGATGACCGTTCTTGAAAACCGGAATGGCCTGAGCGTATTACTAATCATTATGAACTCTTTGCTCCTCCAGGTATTTACGGTACACTGCTGCTAGAAGAAGGACAATGGCTCTGAGCACTATGGGACTTAACATCTGAGATCATCAGTCCCCTAGAACTTAGAACTACTTAAACCTAACTAACTGAAGGACATCACACATATCCATGCCCCAGGCAGGATTCGAACCTGCGACCGTAGCGGACGCGCGGTTCCAGACTGAAGCGTCTAGAACCTCTCAGGCACAACGGCCGGCAGAAGAAGGACAAGTTCTTTTGCAGATTCTATGTAAAATTGAATTAGTATCCTGGTATTATTTTTGGAATATGTTTAAAAATCCATTTAGATACACTTAAACCATAGAGCAACTGCTTTTCAGCGTTATTGATTAGTGAAATACATATAAACCTGTTTACTGATATGCGCCTGAGACTAAAACCCGTTTCGTAGTGATATGATTTGTGTTCTTTCGTCTTTTTCTTGCCAGAGCGTGTTACTGATAGATCACACTTTCTTTAAATGTTTTTATTCCGTTTTATCCGTATTGCTTTATTGTACTAGATGAAACTGTTTCGTGTGTTGATTGTCGTGAAACGTCTGATAGTCAATGAGATTTGCAAATTCCTCGTATTTTTTCACAGAACCTCCTCTCTGGAGATAATCATCTTACGAACTCTAGATGTCACCAAAGTACTGAAACAAACAATACTTTATAGTTTTTACATTTAAAGGTATGTCTTCATTTTGTGAACCATGGTGTCAGTTTCAGTCCCTACACCACGAAGTCTCGAAAGCACTTCCTCTTTTCGCTCTTTGTGTGTAATTTGTAAATACGAAAACTTCCACAATTGCAGTGTTAGCGGTAGGATGTACAAATACAGTGTTAAAATAACATTGCTATTCGTGTTGAGAGCGTGTTTCGTCTCCTAGCTGCTGTTACCTTTGCTGCCTCGTACGCACAAATCCAGCAAAATCTTGCCCTTTATTTTGTAGCATTCAATGGTGAAGAAATTATAAAGGGCGATCAAACAGTTTCCGTTCCAAGGCCGCACAGTCCACATTCCGTATGCCAACAAGACAAAATCACTGTGAGCACTGAGGCAATCATGTCACCGCCACACTGGGTTGAAGATACCCGTTTGGCAAAACACCGAGTCTGCTGCTTGAAAAAGACCGTAAATACCTGCTACACATGCGTGTCCGACAGGACTCGTTGACCGTTGCAGGCCTTTTCTAATTTCCACAATCCTGAGCTTAAACTTTGTGAACGAAATGTTTATAATGGTGGTTAATGCATTGTTCTTGGACAAAATAAGACTGAAAGTCTGAATGTAAAAATTGGTTCGATTCGCAAAAACTTTAGAACGTTTCCAAAGTAATTTATGTTAGAAAATAAATGAAATATAGTCAATACTCGGAAAACTGATCGTAGAAAACTTCAAAATTACGAAAACAACATCACTGGAATGTGAAAATATAAGCTGTTTCCCAATGTAGTCCAAGTGCTACTTCAAAAACGATATAGTGCTATGTCATTGTGATGAGATAAACCGTCACTTATTCCATATTGTAGAGTATATTAGCATATTGAAGTATGGTCTAAAGCATGCTAGTCCAAAATTACTAAAACCAAGCAGAAATTACATTTATTTTTAGAAGACATTCTGACACTACGATAAACAACTCGTTTAAGCAGATGTTAGAAGCTATAGGGAACATGAAAAAAAGTGATGCGATGAAAGCAAATGGTTTAAAATATATGTTACAATTAGGCACAGCGAGTCTGGTTTATTCCCTGAGCTAGAAAAAAATAAAATTTGGATGTAGCATATATGTTACACGGGGACTAAGGAGGTTAAGTGACCGAAGGCGTGAAAATCGTCTGGGAAAATATCAGGTGGGTGCGTGAGTGTCTCCCGCTTGAGTTGCTGTAACTTCTGCGTTACGATATTTGCGATATGGAACCGTGCATTATCACGAAGCAGTAGCACCCCTTGGATCACCATTTCTCAATGGTGGTTTTCGACAGGCGCGCTCCCACATACACATTCTACACACTCCGATGGATGTCTATCAGTGTTTGTCCTTCGGCAACCAGAAAAAAATAAAACGTTGGTCCCGTTTAGACTCATTTGGTAATAACGTCAACATAGTTCACTTTTTCTAATTTAGTCCACGCACGTGGGAAAGACACGAATGCCGCTTAACCCTTGCCTATATTTCGCTGCTTATATATCCGCATCGGAGGCGCGCTACGTTGGATATAAGCTGCAGCAACGCCCTCAAACAGAAACGTTTTGATAGTTGATTGGTTCATGTTGAGGGAGGGGACCAAACGACGAGGTCGTCGATCCCATCGGATTAGGAAAGGTTGGGGAAGGAAGTCGGCCACGCCCTTTGAAAGGGACCATCCCGGAATTTGCCTAAAACGGGTTAGGGATATCACGGAAAACCTAAATCAGGATGGGTGGACGCGGGTTTGAACCGCGATCCTCCCGAATGCGAGTCCAGTGTAAACGTTTTGACCAACCATTATGTTTATACGTAACATGCCTTAAATGGCATGCTTAGAAAACCAGAGAACACAGCGTTGCTTGCACCAATACCACGTCAAAGACGTTGCGTGAACTAGGAAATGACTTAAATGATCAATGTCGTCGCGTGAATACATTGGTTGCAACTAAAATTTATTTTACTAGTTTTCTGCATCGCTGTGAGGCGCACGCTTAACATATATCTTCGAAGAATAACGAGTGTCGGAATTCACAGCGAAGTGTTCAAGAGTTTCAGTAACATAGGTGAATATGAATGAATAGGGGCGCCAGCGGTGGATGATATGCTGTGTGTACTCAGTTATGAGTGCCCTTGCTCCCACGGCCCCCAAAGGGCTGAAAAGCCGCGAAATATATTCACGAGGCCGCTGTCAGAGAGAAGTGGGCCTTGCACGAGTTGCCGAAGAAAAAGTGACGTCACGGAGTCGACGAAATTGTGCGCCTCTTTCGCAGCAGAGGCATCGCAAGAGTTTGTGGACGACATCAGCATGCAAAAATTCCCACTGCTATCGGGCTTGCTCTCTGCTTTGGAAAGCGCTCCATACTTGGTGCTCCCTATATTGTCTATATGGTAGTTAATTTTATAACGTGACTATCATCCGCATTAACTGATTCATGCAGCGCGTTTTCTTTTATTTATTGCATATTAATTAATGTAAGAAACATACCAGTGTCTAGTCACCTTCCATTTATTAAATCACTAATTAATAATACAGCAAATACCAAAGGTAACCTCAAATATGTTCACCGTGTCAAGGTGTAGGATAAGATCCACCAAACCGAGTGGATGTGGTTGATTTTTGAAATTTCCTCCTGACTGTCACGTACGATGTGGTAAAGAAAATATTGCCATATAGCGCTTCTTGTAGGAATCCGGTGTGTAAGATGAAATGTAGAAAACACTTCCTCGCCGCTTCATTGCTGTATTAAAGCTTGGGGGAGATTTTGCTGTTTGTCTTAAACTCTGAAAATATTCTACTTTGTGAAATAGTGCTGGGTTTAAATTAATATATCTCGGATAATTCGTCTTGTAATTTATTAAGTATTTCTAGCACGGAACGTTTCCATACTGGGATGAGAGTATGGTGCTACCGGCGAGTTAGTATCCTTGTGCAATACTACCAATTTAAGGAAGAAACTATTTGGCATTTCCCGCTAATCGAGTCATTGTTAGGCGTCAAAAGGGTCAATGTCCTTGCGTTAGTTAATTGAAACTGTTATTTTGCTTTCATTTTGTATTGCAGAAGTAAAAGTATACATGAAACTCTTTTTCTTTGTGGGCCAATGATGTCAAGCAAAGCGCAATTAAAGCTTGCCGCGAGGATAGAAGTCAAAGTCACGCAGCGGTATTATTTTGGGTGCCCCTTAGCTGTGTATAAAGAAGAATGCAAAGTATAAAAGACTCTCCGGCAAAGGTAATAGGCGGCCAAACAATATTCAGTAAAGAGTAAGGAAGATCAGCGGAGAAGGAAGCTCAACAAATTGACATTTGCAAACATTTTCAAGACCATATGGATGAAAGAGGCAATACCGGCGATTGCAGAGAAAGGAATGCGTTTTTCCATTGAATGCACACGCGGTGGCTTTACATGAGTCCTTGCCTTCTAGTACACCGTCGAGCCAAGATAACACACAAGAGTAAAATGAACTTCAGCCTTTGTCAGCTCCTTTTATCGCACTTCATGACGACAATGACACTAGCGAGTCATTGTTTCATTTCGCAACTTATTGTCGTCTCCAAAGAAGTCTATACCAAAAGCTTCAATCAGGAAACAGAAATCACTACTTCTTACATCCACGTAAAATATAAATGAAACCCGAAAACGATTGGAAAAGAAAAGAAAAATGTATTCTCAGCCAGAGAGTTCGAAGAAACATCAGGCTAGGAGGAGATCACACTACGGCGATCCAGTATCGGCGAAATTCTGACTTCAGTGTCAAGACAACTTCATGGACTGGTGCCATGAGAAATGTGTTGCTGCAGTGAAAAATGCATTGTTACTTTAATGAGATATACAATTTTTGTACTGTCCATATTCGCCGGAATTATGACCCGATCGCCTTATTTGAAGAGTGTAAAATAGGATACGCACCACATTCTTTCGATTAATTTTGCGAAACTATGAACAACATCTATGTAGTTTTATATACTGGAATTTTAGGCAAAATGACATAACGCTTAAATATTATTGTAAAAATATATCTTATATTTAGATTTTAACAAATTTTGCCCTTGCGTCTGAGGCGTCTTCTCACGGACCGCGCGGCACCCCCCGTCGGAGGTTCGAGTCCTCTCTCGGGCGTGGGTGTGTATGTCATCCATTGCGTAAGTTAGATTAAATAGTGTGTAAGCTTAGGGACCGATGACCTTAGCAGTTTTGTCCCGTGAGACCCTACCACAAACTTCCTAACTTCAAAATTTTGACCGATTCAGCCGATATTACCTCACATATCAGAAGAGATGTAATTCTGGAAATCATTCCTGCAGACTGGACTAACTACTGTCAATATGCTACATTCTGTTTAAGGTAAGAAACGCTATAAATGAATGTAATTATATTAACAATCAAACCTGTACTTCACAAATAGCGGCCGGGGTGGCCGAGCGGTTCTAGGCGCTTCAGTATGGAACCGCGCGACAGCTACGGTCGTAGGTTCGAATCCTGCCTCGGGAATGGATATGTGTGATGTCCTTAGGTTAGTTAGGTTTAAGTAGTTCTACGTTCTAGGGGACTGATGACCTCAGAAGTTAAGTCCCATAGTTCTCAGAGCCATTTTTTTTTTTTTTTTTTTGAGCTTCATAAATCTGATAGTTTTTCGGATATAACAAATAGCTTCCTTTTGGCTACTGCTGTGAAATCAGTGTGTTAATCATTCTCAAGTAATACGACATATCTACACGCTATTTATCTCATTGTTTACTGTTATGTTGCTAATAGAGATGTCTTATCCTCGTATGTTAAGTAACATACAATCAGTAAAAGGAACTTCCTTTTTTCTTTGCATCTACAGCGAATCTAATTTCTTGCCACTTCTTTGTAGGCAGTTTCTTATCGTTCATCACGGCAGAATACAGTACGAGAATATCATTCTTATCCCTAGAAAAGTATGCAGGGTATCATACCTGTTAAGTTTGTGTTTTGTGTTGCGGGTGTCGGTATTTAATAACACTTCATTAAATTGTAAGTAATGTTAGTAATCAAATATATAGTTAAGCAGCTTAAGAACACTGGGAAATGAGACCAAAAATTCCATCATTTGTACAAGAAGTTTCTTTTATAGTTTACAAAACAATTTTTCTACTCGCTTTTGCACATTAGTGTTTTACTGGTTTTGTTTTCGCTGTGCATGAAGAATCCGTTCGAAAACAGGAGTGAAAATAAGTAAAACGTGGAGGCTGTTTTTGTTTTCAGATCTACACAATAGTAAACGGCAGTAAAAGGATGTTGAATCTTCTCTTTTTTATGTCCCAAATTGGCAGTAAATTTAAAATGCAGTATAATGTAATGAAATAAGTAGGGAATTATACAACTAGAAATGACACTTCCAGGCAAATTCAAAGAAAATAATTACACTGAAGTCATCGCTATTTATGGTGATCTCCGTGGTATTACAAAAGTGGGACACAGTTCTTAATAGGGTCTGTGATCAGCACGGACGGCAGTGCATGCTCTACAACGTGTTCCTAAGCTGGTCAGAAGTTTGGAAAGAATTTCTTCTGGTAAGGTGTTGCATTCCTTCACCAGCACGATTGACAATTACTGGATGGTCGGTGTGACTTTAGTGTAATTACTGCATGTGAATAAAAGTGTCGTTTCTGTTCATCTCATTGCTTATTTCTTTCAGTTCTCTGTGCTATACTGAATAAGTTCTATCTACGTACGGTCCAAGTTTCTGCTAGCTGTGCTACGTGGCACTGGCACATCAAGCTGCAGTGTACATTATAGAAATTCAATGAGAAAAGTTGAAAAACTTCCCTTCCATTCTCTTCTCGTTCTCCGCCACAGACACTGGTTGTCCGGCATACGCTTAAAATATCAGTTACAATAATTAAGAATTCAGAACAACTTGAATTTCGGTTAGAATATGTATGGATACTTGCCTTATAGTAAAATCCTATTCCGTTTCTTGTGTGGGAAGATATCACCCATGAGATGTTGCAAACAGACGGAAGTAATATACAAAATTTGCCTACAAATGTCTGTGTACATGCAGTGGGATGTGCACCACCGATACGTTTACCTGACTGGCGAAGTTGATCTTGTATATGTCGTGGAATTATAACGCCTTCTTGTCTACCAAGTTATGCATACTATTGTTCCTTCACCTTGTATTTGTCGTTGGATGATGGAGTGGCTGTTTCCAAAAAAGAAGTAGAAGAAGAGAGAGAAGGGAACGGATCCTGAGAAGGATGAAAGAACCAGACACGGAGCGAGAGAGATGTTTGGGCATTTTGAGCTCAACGAATCTATCACCTCACACTCCCCCCAACTTTTTAAACACTGAAAATTGTTCTATAATTGGCATCGTTATCGACACGAAATGGAAGCAACAGCCCCTTGTAAGGATAAAAAAAAAGTTAAACCTGGTGTGAGAGATTTGATTGAATACTTCCAACTCAACAGATCATACCCCTCCATCTTTTTTTAGGGAAGGGAGCTGTTTCTCTAGCGGGGGCGGTTTTCAAATATTCTTGGCTGGACTCGTAAGTGCACAGACGTTCTTCTTGGAGCATTCCCATCTGGTCTTGCGAAGAAAATACCGGAATGTGTTTATTTAGTGACTTGCTGTTTTTAATTCCTTTTACTTAAGTCTAATTATCATAGTGAAATGTGTGATGTTATTTATTCCATTTTTAGTGGTACTTTGGCGTACCTAGGAAGATGTTTTGAGGTGAGCTTTGATCATCATAGTAATCAGCTGTGTGTGGGTAATGCTATTGTAATTGATTATTGACTGAGATCCATCACTGCAACTTCCGTCAAATTAATCAAATTACGTGTGAAAACGCTTAGGCTGATTTTCTTTCGTTCTAACGGGTTTCTGTGTTGGCATCAGTCGCCGTCGTGTTGTGGTGATTCTCACGCTGCTACTTATGATCACGATACAGTGCATGAAGCTCCGTTGGGAGATTTCCGGTGTAATAGCGATTTTTCGAAATTTTCTAAGAGTTTCGTGGAACTCCCAGTATTCCCCAAATAGTGCTCCATCACCACTCTGTCACCATTGTATTACCGTAGCAAACAGTATATAATAGAATGACATGCCTTCAGTTTGTATCTTCGATACATAGGAGGGAATACGACCCCTTAGCCTTATCACAAACGATTACCTCACTCCCTTGGCGATGACTGAATTTCCCTTCAAATTAATGTCTCACTCATTATGTGTTAGGGGCCACTTGACGTTTATAGTGAATGTTCTGGTTTCTAATGTAAAGGCGTGCTGAATCACATACCCTTGTTCTGAAAAAAAAGAAAAGAAATAAAAGGCTGTATTTGAAATTTACAAGTGTAAATCACCGTTTATGTAACAATATCCTCAGAATTCCCGATACTTTCCCCACACCCCAATTCGTGTAATACGAAACAGTAGCAGGGACTGCGTAGTAATCTCCTTTTGGTAATCCAACCGCAGCCGAATGTTGGACATGCTCCGTTACGTTACTTTCCATCTTCTGTCTGCTAATAAGACGTTATTCCGTTGCGCGAAATCAGATAACTCATTCAGCGGGCCGTATTTAGTTGTTATTCCATCCTTATCACTAATGGAAAAGCAAGGAAGGTGACTTGAGCGAGCAAAGCAATGATCGTTAAGTTTGAAAGGTAAGATTTCAAGTGCATTAGTCATTTCTCTGGTGATGTAAACCTTACAGCAATGCAGGAGGCAGGAATATTGAGCGTTTGCTGTAAAAAGTGTGGTTTGAGAACAAAATAATGTTTAACATTTCATTTCTGTTCTCTTGTTCACCATTGTCTCAGACACACTTCTTAGTCTACTGTATTTGCTGCAGTTAGAATTCATTCATTCTCTCTGTACTTCAGCTATAATTAAAATAACTGACCCTTACGGTTCGCTGTTAATGACATTACACCATGTAATATCACACATCGACTATGACAGTGTAGTGGTGTTACTGCAGTATAGCGTATTATCTGAAACAGTTAATGGTATAACGGACACTTTGGGCGGATGGTTTAACAGTCTAGGTTTACGGAGTAAACACCACAAAAAATTGTTGCTAACGTAACTAGTAACGGATAGAAATTTAAATTTCGCCTACCTGTGACTGTTCAGCTGAAATCATTATTTGTAGATGATTGTGTTAATAACAGCGCTCTTTGGTGTAACCGATGTCAGCTGGGTAGAATTAATTTAAACTCACGCACTTCCTAGCGCTGGCCGCTGATTATATGTCGATGTACAACCGCAAATCCACTACGGTGCGTTTCTGACCTGTGGTTGTCCGACAAACTTTGCTCAATCCTACAGCTCCTCCCGTATTTTGACCATATTACCAGGTTGATTTTCTCCATCCTGTACTGCTACCCCAACTGCGATCCTAGTGGTGAGTTGTAAAGTCAGTCCAGTATGAAATCGTCTTATCGATAACCAATCCAAAAGCAATGAATGGTCCCTTGACTAAGAGCCATTGCCCACGTTAAGCAGCATTGTGGATGCTGTGTCCTCCTATTTACGATCTTCGAATCGAGAGTAGCCCTGGGCGTCACTCATTGATATCTTCTGTCTACCGACATTCTGTCTTCCAGGCTGCTAAGTTTCAGTGAGAATACTTAACTTCACACTTTCATACAAAATGGTTCAAATGGCTCTGAGCACTATGGGACTTAACATCTGAGGTCATCAGTCCCCTACAACTTAGAACTACTCAAACGTAACTAACCTAAGGACATCACAACCATCTATGCCCGAGGCAGGATTCGAACCTGCGACCGTAGCGGTCACGCGATTCCAGACTTAAGTTCCTAGAACCGCTCAGCGACAGCGGCCGGCACACTTTCATACAAAGATACATAGCTCCTACACAGATTCCTCATATGTCCATATTAAATAAATATTAGTACTGCTATTGCAGACGAGTTCGTCAACGGAAACCAGTATTTTTACTCCTGAGATTTGAGACAATAATCTTAGTATTGAAACACTGAAGTTTTGTTTTCTTTTAAAATACAAAGCCTATTTCGTAATGAATTTCGTCGACGTCAAATAATCATTATCCACAGTCACGCTCACGGGGAAAAAATGTACGTATTTGCTTAGGAGTTTAACTGCGTTCACGTTCCACATAGAGTAAGTCATCTTCAGAATTCGAGAAAGACAAAATTAATTCATCCTGTAATATTTTAACTTACTGTTCTTTTTGCTGCCTGTAGACATTCCACAACTTTTTTCTCCATAGCCCACGGCGATTGTGGCGACGAATTTCCTTACCGTCAAAGGAGACTATGTCGTCATCTGACGCGCCACAGATGTTAATGAAGCAAGAATTGTTTTCTTGGAGGCCAAACGCCGCTGCTTGATTTCCTCCTTCATTTCTATGCCCTCATTCCAGTAAGTGAGCTCTATCTATGTTAAGCTATAGGAAAAATCATGTGGTGTTTGCACCGCAAGGTATGGGAAAACTTGACGACTGACGCTGGGTACCGCGTGCTGCTTCGTTAACTATGTTTCGTGATCTGTATTGCCTGAAATATTGTCAAGATTTACTTTGTGAAACACGGTGGTCCCATCTTGGTCAGAGCAATGCCACTTTTAAGAGTAGACTACCTTGATTTCCTAGTTTGTTTCTCACAACTGCACAACTGCCTACTGAATATCGAGTTGTTCGGTTGCTATTGTTTTGCTAGTGATTCTACGGGATGCTGTTTGCATTTCGGATGAGATTTGCGAAATTCATTAGCAAGGATAAACAAAGCTTTCTACCGTTGGGGTGAAAGATTACTGCTTGTCTTGCAGCGCACGGTGTATTATACTGAAAGTTTATAACTGACTTCAGCCATTGTAAGACTGATACTTGTAGACAATGGCGGCATTTAGGAAGAGAGTAAGTTCATTGTGTCCGCAGAAGCAGCAACAGCTCTATTTAGCCTCGTCGAACTATCATTTTCCCCGAGTCATAGCTGGCAACTTCCGACAGCACTCCATTTCATACTCTGTACAGTTCTTTTTGTCTTTTCTTTTTCGTTTCTTAAAACTGTGGCACAATACACATAAATGACCTGGCAGCTAAAGTTTGAGGTTCCAAGAGGCTGTACATGGATGACACTGTTGTATATAGGGAAGCTAAAAAGTTAGAAAATTGTAGCGAAATGCAGGAAGACGTGGTGAGAACCGACGCTTGGCACAGGGACTGACACTTGATCCTCAGCATAGGTACATGTAAAGTATTGTGCATGTATAGACGGAATAACCTGTTATTGCGTGCTTACGAGATTGCTAAACAAACACTGGGAACAGTTACATGCGCTAAAGGTCTGAGAATTGTGTACGAAGTGACTGAAAGTGTAACGATCACATGAAATGAAACGTAGGAAAAGTAGATACTAGACCGAGAATCAGTGGAAGAATCACCAGGAAGTGCAGTCCGCTCAAGAAAGAGGTAGCTTACAAAACTATAGTTTTATTGACACCTGACTATTGCTCGTCAGTCAGCGAACCTTACTAAGCAGATCTGCGCGTTTTTTCATAGGTCAGTTTAGCAAGCGCGAAAGCGCCACAGAGTTGCTCAACCAACTCCAGCGGCAGATGCTACGAGAGTGGCATTATTCATCACGATATGGTTGACTGTTAAAATCCTAAGACGAGTCATTCTGTATCCTGCTTCCTCCTATGCATATTTCGCGAAACGGCCATGAAGGTAATATTAGAGATATATCAGCACATAGGCTTACTAGCTGTCGTTCTTCCTGCGGACCATTCGTGAATACAAAAAGGAAGGAAAGGACTGACAGTGGTACACAAAGTACCCTCCGCCATTAGGTGGCTTGTGGAATATATACGAAGATACATATTGAAATTCGACAGAAAGCTTAAATTTCTAACGAACTCCAGAGCCAGCATCTGTACACAAATGGAAGGAATCATCCAAATCTTCAAACTGCAAGGGAAGAAGGAATATTTTGGTTTAAAGAGCCGCCGCCGACGATGTAGTGAAGGCGACGCACAAGCTCAAATTTGACAAAAGTGGGTAAGTTCTACCCTGTTCAACTCAGTCTTCCTATTATTCACTGGAAAGTAATAGCTAATGTTACACATTAATGTGTAGTGCTGACGATGTCACTAAAGATGCTATTGGTGACATGGAATGGATATAAAGGACCCATTGTATCATTCATCTGAAATGGTGAAAGTAAACCACTTATAATCTACGTTTACTTGTTCATATACTGATCTGAGGCCCCCCTCCCCCCCCCCCCGCCCCCTCCACACATACACACGTACACACGCCCGCGCTTACGTGGAGTGCAGTTTTTTAACCACTCCGCCTCTTCGATTTGCGTAGACAAAGCCGACGTAAAAAGATATAATGGATCAACAACAACATAAGTAGGCGTTGTACCAGATTAGTAAGCACTCATAGGTGTTCAGAGCTGGAGAACTGAACTCGTATTGACCACTAAATAAACCACGTACGCTTCTCCTATGATCCTAAGATTCACTTGTAATTCGTAGCAACCGTAATAGTATTTACCGAAATATTCTCTGATAACAGTTTTCTAGAAGTATTATACTCTATCTTAAAATGACTTATAGAATGATATGCATTACGTTTAAACATTACTCAACAACTTTTCGAAGATCGTGTAAAATGAGAAGTGAAAAATGTAGATCCATTGTAGACTGTGGCATTGATTCTTTCCCTTTCCCTTGCCCTGACGACATAAACGCCTTATAAAGGGTTTTTTAGTACTTTGTTAAGGAAACGTGTCCCTTTTGTTATTAGATATTTCAAAAATCACATCTTCCGAGATAAATTATTTCCGAAGGAGACAAGCGCTCACTGCCTATCTAATTTCTCGATACTTAAGTACACCTTCATTCACAAAGATATTTAAAGTTAACAAGTTAAACGATCGGATATGAATGTTACTTTAGTACAGCATGATTAGAGATTATGAGAATGGCCAATTAAGTTTGAATGTAAGAATTTAGGGAAGCTCCTGACATATTCGAATTTTTAAACCCCAACATAAGACTTAGAGACATCGTAGCCACATTCATGCAGTGGATGGTGAACCTTAACTAACGGTTATGGAATGGATGTGAGTGACACGTCAAGTTAATGAAATAATGCGCTGGCAGTATATAGCGTATAGTACTGTCTGCGCGCCCAACCTTCCCTCACTTGTCAGAAGCAAGCAATTTAATTTAATTTAACACGCTAGGAAGAAAAAACGCGACTTTAATAATGGAGTTTTGCATAGCGTGCTTTAATGACATTACGAAAGTACCAAACAATTCAAATTGAATAGCGAACGGGTGTCAGAAACATTAACACAACTGGAAATGTGTAAACAGAACTCAGTGGATTTGAAATCGTAGTGTGGTTCCACATCAATTAATTTGACACAAATAATACATTATTTTTAATGGAAGTACATGGAATTCTGTTGTGTATAAATAGCAATGGACATGGAGACATCGTTACAAATTTTTCGCCGCCTCTTCCTTGTCCGACTTGCCCCGTCTGGTGTCGTCCCTTATCGCAATTTCTGCTTCCGTCTTGCAGTAACGCTATTAGGTTGCCGCTGAGTAGTCGTTGTTCTTAGTTATTTGCCTTTTCTGTTTAAATATTTTGTTAAGTGTAATATCGCACTACATTAATTTTTGACTTTTCTATCGAATCGACATATATAAAAATTCCGTTACAAAAAATTAAAGTTTTTTTTGTTTGCAACGGAAACATACAGATCATTTCCGTTGCACTGGATGTCGCTTGACACACTAGATGAGCCATCCTTGTGAAGCGACAGCCAGTGTCAGTGGAAAGACATTTGTGTGGTTGTTTCTGTTACAAACAAAAAGCTGCAGTGTCTGTAACGGAATTTTTATATACCGATTCGAAAGAACGGTCCAAAATTGCTATAGTGCGATATTAGGCTAGTATCTGTGTATCTTTCTTTCTATGACAAATCACATTGCTTAGTCAGTAATGGAACTGTCATGCTATCTGTAGTCATTGATTTGCAGGCAGCGTTAAAAGAAAGAGCTAAGTGGAGTCCGGAAGCAGTCCGCAATCAAATGAATGAAATAAGCAAGGAGGATGAGGAATCAACATTCTCGACTCGCCATTTTACTTAGGTCATCTGTGAACAGATACAAGGCTGAGATGACCAAGTATTTACATGTTCGTCTATCTGTTGTTCTCTGATTGTGGCAATTATATATTATTAAGGTTCGTCATTCTTACGGTTCAGCTACGGATGTCCATGACCTAAAATTCATGTCGTTGTTCGATTTTGCATCAGTTCCTTCCCAACTTCCGCCTGCCCTTGTAACAGCCATCTGCACGGTAATATTATCGAAACAGTACAGAAAGATTTATGTAGGTTGTAAATGGGCAAATCTGCTAGCCGCACAGGCTACCCGCCACACAAGGAGACAGTTGTATTGGTCGCGCTAGCACATACGCAGAGTTGCACATCACTGTATAATCTTTGTATTTGGAAGGAGCTCCGCTTTCACGCAGACATTTCAAAGACATCATCACTCTGAAAATAAACTCTTGTTTTACTTATTTTCATACCTTGCTTGAATTCTACACTTTTGGCTAAGTTCCGTCACAATGAGTCGTCACTTTTTGAGTTCTCTTTGCTTATTTTATTGTTTCTGGGATCACTGCCGTCTAGGTGATCTCGAGGTGGATGTTATAGCGGCTCAGTCCTCAGGGCGACATTCGATATCACCATGAATGGGCACACTACTGTAGCTCGCGTCATTCATATGATTATTGTCTGGATCTAATCAAACGCAAGATTTTTCATTAAAGGCGAGATGGCTCTAGTACGTCGCTATTCAGTGTACCATTCCACGAAAGCGCTATAAGCTGAGGAGACGGAAGATGTCTGTCAATGACGTTCAACGTAACGAAACCGGGAAATTGTATGTCGATCCGAAAAGCACCTGACAGTTGTGTGGGTGGGCAGTGAGGCATTTAACAGATGGCGAACAACGATGCAGTTGGCTTTGCCTTTGTTAAAAGTCCACGTGTCATACGATCTGTAGCCACATTTTTTGCACAGTTCATACTTTAAAACCGATAAGTTTCTTTTACCCATACTAGTCGATACTTATAGTACCAGTGTCTTACTGATGCCCTGTTCGACTGCTAATTGATAGGAATTTTGTTGTTCATATTCTATGTCTACCTTTAAGCAACGTGAGTATTATTTCAGATGTATTTTAGTCAACCGTCAGTAAATATTTGCCCTTGCAGAAGGACCTGATGATGCGATAAACAGATAGCTTCTTATTCATGGTGGACCGGACATAATTAGATTCATTGCAAGGATCTTCTATCTTGCTCAAGATCTTCACTCGTCTTTCTAAGAGGTTTCTGTTATAAGTTCGACATCTGACCCACGCACTGTATATTTAACAGCACAAAAATTGGCCAGTGGAGATAATAGCCAGACTTAGTCCGCTACAACACTGACGGGAATGAAATGCAACATACCATATTTTTCTGTTTAACATGGGAACATGAAGACGAGGAAATATTACAGGGAAGTGATCTTGCCTGTATTCCAAATCTGTGATGATATTCTCTCTCTTTATATATATATATATATATATATATATATATATATATATATATATATATAACTGAATAGATAAAAGCTTGTAAATGATTTTTGTAGTTGAATAAACAACGTGCAGGTTTTATATGCAAGGTGTCTCATGTTCGAATCCATGTGATTTTTTTCCGCCATAAGTGACACGTTCTTCTGGTTCAACAATTTGTTGTCTATAAGAATTTAATTGATTTGCAGCTTATTTTCCACGGGATTTTGGCTTTAAATCAGTGAGATTCACTTCTGGTGGAGAATGACCTCCATGGAGTCTATAAGTTAAATTTACTACTTCTGTTTAGTGTGCGTAATAACTGAGAATTATTCACACCGTTTTATTTATTTTACACGCTAACAGATTGACAGTCTGCTGCGGCGAGTTAAGCCTCCACAGCACACCATTTGTTCTACAGCAGCGAATCACTGCACAAGAGTAAGGTTATTTACCCACGCGACATCCCTTTCAATCGAAGCCATACCTCATCATCAAGAGTGTTTCGTGACCGCGTCATTGCTCTTGTGAAGACAGGTAATTTGACGGCGTCTGAGGCCAGGAACGGTATGGCGTTCTTTAGCGCACAGCACCACAATGGATAAAACGTTTTCGAGACTTTGGAGTATCCACTAGGCGTGTAGTAAATTTAGCGTGTATAATAAATAACTAGGCGTGTGTAACAACACCCGACCAGGCTCATGAACTTGTCAGCATGTCACTGAAAAATTCTTTTTCAAACGCTGTGCAGTTGAAATATACTACTACGTTTCCTGGATCTCTGTATACTGTCTGATGCCGGCTCCAGGATACCGGAACACTCAGAAAACGTACGGCCATCAAGGAGAGGTTTCGTGATGATCATCGATTCTACCTATTAGTGTTTGCGAGGACAACGTCTATAGTGACTAACGAAAAATGACATTCGTAATCGAATCGGGATTGTCTTCAGCGAATGATGGCCAAGCAGGAGTGTACAGGACGCAGTATGCCCATTTCAACCCCAAACACAACCATGAGTCATCTCGCAGTGACCGTGTGTCTGTGGCAGTTTTGGAGTTGCCTGTTATCACATTGACTTGGAATACTTCACGGGCTAGATGGTCGACTTGATGCTGCCCATTATAGCTATATTGTGAGTAATATCGTTAGCCCATTAATGCTACAACTTTATAAAGGGAGACTACTCCGTTTACAACAGTATCAATCTCCTACAACGAGTAGACCAGCATTGTGAATTGGCGCAAAGCACTGGCGGCTGCCTTCAAAAACGAGGGTATTTGAAAGCTGGTACAACGCTACGACAAATGTCTAAGTCGGATCGGCGACTACATAGAAAAGTAGCTGGAAGGTGTAGCAAACTGTTGCAAATAAAATATATTTTATTTTTACAATCATTTGTATTTCACGAGCGATCGGACATTACTTTCCGAATAGCCCCTGTAGAAACAAGTTCTCTTTTCGATAAGGGAATCACGGAACGAAGTTCTCTATGTTATCTCTATGACATTTCGTCTGGTGCAATTTTTGCGTTACTTTGTTTAATCAGTAGAAATCACGAAATTAGTAGAACGAACAATTCACAGTTCTTATTAAGATATTTTGGCCCCCAAAAGCGCACAGTATCTGGCATCTTTACCACTCAATATTTCTGCCGAAGGCATTCAGGTTCAGTCATTGTCTGCAGTCTGCGAAGATGCGAATCCCTAAGGTGGTTAATATATCATTTTTAGCCACTTCCTCCCAGGCAGCTATGATGGTGTTCCAGAGGTCAGTACTGGTTCGTGACGCTGGGTCGGGCGATTTTTATCGCATGGTCCGTTTGGTTTCCGCCCATACGTTTTCAATAGGGTTTATGTCTGGTGCTGAAGATGACCGATCTAGAAGTGAAATCTTATTTTGTTCTGAAAATAGCTCCTGCGCCACCGATGGCATGTGTGTAGGAGATTGGTACTGTTGTAAATAGATTAGTCTCTCATGATAAAGTTGTGGGATTAATGGGATTACAATATTACTCATAATATAGATATATTGGGCAGAACGTTGTCTTCATGTGAGCAGAGATGATACCCGGAGGGGGCAATCACGGGCTGTATTGTGGGTGATCAAACATTCCCATCAAAAACGCTGCAGTAGCTTCTTCAACGCCCCTGTAGAGTGCGGCCGAGAATTGTCATGGAGAAGGAAACGCATGTCAGCATGTGGGCTGCATATCATCAGGCGAAATCTCTCACCAGGCCTTCATACAAGGTGGGAGACACTACTTTCTAGGCATCTGTACGTGCTCACTGTGCACTCAGAACTGAGAAGAGCGACGTGAAGCGATCCACAAATATACTAAAGATACTGCACAACACATCTGTGGAGAGCTTCATAGGATTCTCACTATTGTTTCCGTCTCACGCCGATCGGACCTTTCTTTCCGAATAGCCCTCGTATATTAATGGTACGATTCTGCTTATTCAACACAGCTAAAACATACTTGTAAATATTTTAGTGTTTTTCCACTGTCGATTAGTGAGAACATTAAAGAACACTCCTCAGCATTGTACGTAAAAGGGCCAATTTCGCTTCTTAAAATGTGACATATCATATTATCAAGATATGGACATACAGAAAAAAACTAATACCAGCGTATATGTGGCACAATAACGAGAACACTTAAGGGTAAAACAAGAAAAGACACAGAACTGAAATTTTATAAAGTCTTGAATGTTTCCATTATATTGTATGGGGCAGACATTTGGACGCTGAGAAATAAAGATTTAGGGAAACTGGAAGAAGCAGAAAGGAAATTTCTAAGAACCGTGAAAGGCAGCAATAGGAAAGACAAAATTAGGAACGAAGCAATAAGGAAAAAATTACGGAAGCAGCCAATAACCCAAAAGGCAATCCAGTTCACAGAAAAATGGAGGGAACGTGTACTTCGTATGTCATCAAGAAGACAGAATAATTCCAATTAAAAAAAAAGGAGTTGCTGACAGGTGTGAATATTACAGAAATATCAATTGAAGAAGTCATGGTTGCAAAATACTAATACGAATTCTTTACAGAAGAATGGAAAAACTGGTAAAAACTGGCCTTGGGGAATATCAGTATGGATTCCGGAGAAATATAGGAACACTTGAGGCAATACTGACCCTATAACTTATCTTACAGGATAGGTTAAGGGAAGGCAAACCTACGAGTATAGCATCTGTACACTTAGAGAAAGCTTTTGACATGTTGTATGAGCACTGTCTTTGAAGTTATGAAAGTTGAAGGGGTAAAATACCGGGAGTGAAAGGCTTTTTACAGCTTGTGCAGAAACTAGATGGCAGTTTTACGAGTCGAGTGTCATGAAAGGTAAGCAGTGGTTGAGAAGGGAGTGAGACAGAGTAGTAGCCTATCCCTGGTGTTATTCAATTTGTACACTGAACAAGGGGTACAGGAATCCAAAGGAAATTTCGTTGTAGGAATTAAAGTCAGGGAAAATAAATAAAAACTTTGAGGTGTGCCGACGACATTGTAATTGTGTCAGAGACAGCAAAGAACTTGGGAGAGCAGCTGAACGGAATAGACAAGGAGGATACAAGACGAACATGAAAAAATGCAAAATAAAGATAATGAAATGTAGTTGAATTAAATCAGGTATGCTGAGGGAATTAGATTAAGAAATGAGACACTTATAGTGGTACATTTATTTTGCTATTTGGGTAACAAAGCAACTGACCATGGGCGAAGTAGAGAGGATATAAAACGTAGACTGGCAATGGCGAGAAAAGCGTTTCTGAAGAAGAGAAATGTGTTAACATTGAATATAGACGTGATTGCTAGGAAGTCTTTACTGAAAATATTTGTATGGAGTGTAGCTATGTATGGAAGTGAAATATGGACTATAAACAGGTCAGACAACAAGATAATATATGTTTTTGAATATGGAGTTGGAGATTAGAAGGTTATATCACATAACTAATGAGGAGGTACTGAATGGAACTGGGCAGAAAAGAAATTTGTGGCATAACCTGACTGAAGGAAGGAATCTGTTAATAGGACACGTTCGGAGATATCACAGAATCATCAGTTTAGTACTGGAGGGAAGTGAGGGGGTTAAAAATCGTAGAGGGCGACCAAGGAATGTATATAGTAAGTAGATTCAGAAGGATGTACGTTGCAGTAGTTACTCGGATATGAAGAGGCTTGCACAAGACAGAATAACGTGGAGAGCTGCATCAGACCAGCCTGAAGACTGAAGATGAGGATGACAGAAACAACAAAACTTGTCACCAATACTATAACTTGAGATGGTTAGACCGGAATAGGCCCTAGGACAAACGTCGAAGAGGCAGAAGAAGAAGAAGACAGCTAAACGATACAAAAAAGATGATAAAATCAGCATCTGCGATACACGAATTTGGAACGTTGATATTAACTTTAAAAATCCACGAGGTCTTTTATTTATCAGCATGACAGTGCTTCTTGTCTGGTTTCCAGCGCTAGCGCGTTTTCTGAGGGCTTGCAGAACTTGAGGCGAGCCATGCAAATGGCAAGAAAGCAGGGGCTGTAACGACCCGCGTCACACGGGAGTCGTTGCAGGTCCTCGAGTGGCAACTTCTAACCCATTTATTTCACAGCTCAGATCTCGCACCAAGCGATGCCATTTGCATAAGAAGTTAAAAGAGAACCTCGGTGGAAAAATTCTGATGATTTCTATGCGGCCGGGGACACAACGACGACCTAGTTAAGAGCGTTCCTGTGACCTGTACACTACACTCAGTAAGCGCTCTCCCGAGCTCATCGAGTTCGCTAATGTCAAAGGTACCTGCATTACAAGTAATGAGCTGTCATATATACATACAACGTATATCGTATAAAACATGTGGAAACAAATGAAGAATATACGTGTCTTCTAGGACCGGTAATTTCCAAATACATGTAATGTGATCAACAATAATATTTCCTAAGTTGAATACGATTTTCCATAAATTATAGTACGCAATGGGTTCAAGATTTCTCACTGTGGTTACTAACTATACCGTTTTTATGAATCAAGACACACTTTCTTTCCTTTTTATAGAATGATTAATTTTCTTTTAAGACAAGACTTCCCGAAAATATGAGTGACGTGATATGACATTTATTAATGTGCTTCGAATGTACTAAAAACAAGGCAACGAGTGTCAACCCATCCCAGTTGCACTACCAGGGTCACGTAAACATCTCACAATGTGATAAAAACTACGCTGTGCCGATAACTTTGGTCGACTCATTGAGGAAAATTCTCGAAAGTTTTCCACGCAAACAGTTATTATTAATGATGTCCCTCTTTTCAAGAGACTTCAAATGCCGTTGAGAAAGAGCTTCGAAAAAAAATGATGAAAAGAACTACTTTTATTTAAAAAAAGCTTCCTAAGAAAATAAAAAAGGTAAGTCTGTCACTCAACTGCGAATTATCTCTTGCTTGAAGCCCTATTCCACTACCTGAACCGTTTATGAAATATTACAGACGTCCACATTACGTCGGTCTAAGGCGCTTCAGTCGTGGACTGTGCAGCTGGTCTCGGCGGAGGTTCGAGTCCTCCCTTGGGCATAGGTGTGTGTGTTTGTCCTTAGGATAATTTAGGTTAAGTAGTGTGTAAGCTTAGGGACTGATGACCTTAGCAGTTAAGTCCCATAAGATTTCACACACATTTGAACATTTTTTTCCACATTACGTACAAATAATATTTGGCGCTTATATATGTTATAACTTCTGCAATCTTTACTTTAATTTCTATACTCATTAGATACATTTCACGGCTCGTTATTTCTAGGAATATAATGAATATTCATAAAATACAAGCCCCACCCGAACTTGGGGTCCCTCTGTAAATGACGTCATCGTCATTGGGACGTTAATCTCTAAACATTCCTTCGTTCCAATTTCTTCTGCAAGATCCCCATTCTTCAGAAACACATTTTTCAGTACCTTTATTAACAACTAGGCAAGGTTTACTGAGAGGGCTGAAGGAGTTTTTGGGATCCACTCAGCTGACAAATTACTGAAGACACTACAACTTGAAGTACATATTATTAATGGCGTGTAATTCTTATGAATCTTATAAGAGTCACAGAAATATGCATTATCATTTTTCTGCATAATGTTCGTTGACAAGAGTATTTCAAGTATACGTTAACTCAGTTTAACACTTATTATGTGCAGTCATTCGAAAATGATTACCATAAATCTAAAAGTCTGTTGGCGTGCATTTTGATGCTCTTTATCCTTTGTAGTTTTCTTTGTGTTAGGTAATACACACATCAAAAGTTTTGCATCACCTCGGTTCCGAGAGTTCCGGAACCTGTATAGAAAACTGGAATTGAGATCAACATAAACATTTCCGCCCTTTCTATTGCTCATGGCTCAAATGGCTCTGAGCACTATGGGACTAAACATCTATGGTCATCAGTCCCCTAGAACTTATAACTACTTAAACCTAACTAACCTAAGGACATCACACAACACCCAGTCATCACGAGGCAGGGAAAATCCCTGACCCCGCCGGGAATCGAACCCGGGAACCCGGGCGTGGGAAGCGAGAATGCTACCGCACGACCACGAGCTGCGGACTATTGCTCATGAAAACCACACATTGCATGTTGTACCACCATGCAGCGAGAACTTCAGAGGTCGTGGTCCAGATTGATATACACACCCATACCTCTAAAATCCATTAGCACGTCCTCTTGCATTCATGCATGCCTGCATTCGTAGTGGCATACTATCCACAAGTTCATCAAGGCACTGTTGGTCCAGATTGTCCCACTCCTCAATGGCGATTCGAGATCTATCCCTCAGAATGGTTGGTGGGTCACGCCGTCCATAAAAAGCCCTTTTCAGTCTATCCCAGGCATGTTCGATGGGGTTCAGGTCTGGAGAACATGCTGGCCACTCTAGTCGAGCGGTGTCGTTATCCTGAAGGAAGACATTCACAAGATGTGCACAACGGGGATCCGAATTGTCGCCCATGAAGACGTATACCTCGCCAATATGCTGCCGATATGGTTGCACTATCGGTCAGAGGATGGCATTCACATATCGTACAGCCACTACGGCTCCTTCCATGACCACCAGCGGTGTACGTCGGCCCCACATAATGCCACCCCAAAACAGCAGGGAACCTCCACCTTGCTGCACTGGCTGGACAGTGTGCCTAAGGCGTTCAGCCTGACCGGGTTGCCTCCAAACACGTCTCCGACGAGTGTCTGGTTGGAGGCATATGCGACACTCCGGTAAAAAGAATGTGATGCCAATCCTGAGCAGTCCATTCGGCTTGTTGTTGGGCCCATCTGTACCGCGCTGCATTGTGTCGTGGTTGCAAAGATGGAGCTGGCTATGGACGTCGGGAGTGAAGTTCCGCATAGGCAGCCTATTTCGCACAGTTTGAGTCGTAACACGACGTCCTGTGGCTGTACGAAAATCATTATTCAACATGGTGGCCTTGCTGTCAGGGTTCCTCCGAGCCATATTCAGTAGGTAGCGGTCATACACTGGAGTAGTAGCCCTTAAGTGACCTGAGCGAGGCATGTCATCGACAGTTCCTGTCTCTCTGTATCTCCTCCATGTCCGAACAACATCGCTTTGGTTCACTCCGAGATGCATGGACACTTCCCTTGTTGAGAGCCCTTCCTGGCACAAAGTAACAATGCGGACGAGAACCAAGGTATTGACAGTCTAAGTTTGGTTGAAGTACAGACAGCACGAGCCGTGTACCTCCTTCCTGGTGGAATGACTGGAACTGATCGGCTGTCGGACCCCTTCCGTCTAATAGGCGCTGCTCATGCATGGTTGTTTACATCATTGGGCGGGTATAGTGACATCTCTAAAAACTCAAAAGGTCTGTGTCTGTGATAAAATATCCACAGTCAACGTCTATCTTCAGGAGTTCTGGGAACCGGAGTGTTAAATGGTATTTATGAGTCGTCATTGCTTCATAATTTCGGATTATCTTTAATATTTCTATAAATGTATGTAACGAAAATTTTTCTGCAGTTCTAGATATGACGTAAACTAGTGACTCGTGCCAGTTTCACCATATTATCTTTCACGAAGCCTCGCAAAGCATTCATGTGAGTTTCTTTGCATTTCTTGTCTCCAGAAGTTAGAAGGCTGCGTCAGAAATTATGCATAACGTATCCTAATCTAATTTCCTTGCGATGCAGTACAGAATATTTTCATATTTGTTTGTACCTTTATTAGTGACGTTTGTTTCGTGTATTGTCAAACGTAATATAATATTAGTGCCAACTTCGAAAATCAGTTGCTGATGCTACTTTCCATCTGTATTCTAAACAACTGACAGAGTAGTCAGCGAAAATCCAGATAGTGTAGGAAGAATACTTACGATGTTTAATTCTTTAAGATAATGTTAGTTTTCTTAGATTTTTATACTTCATTTTTTGTAGCTCTGTGTTAAAAAGCACACGTATCAAACTCATGACGCAGTAAGGATTGTTGAACATGGCGCTCTGTAGCAGATGGCCTGTACGTGTTGGCATGTTGACGCAACGACATCGTCAGTTACGATTGCAGTGGGCATAGTATCGCCGAGATTGGACTGCGGATCTGTGGAAACGTGTCGTTTGGTCGGATAAATCACTTTTATTGTTGTACTAGGTCGTTTGTCCGGATACGCCGTCATACAGGCGAACAGCTTTTAGAACTGCACGAACGGCGCAGGCCAACGTGTCATGCTATGGCGAACATTCACCTGGATGTCCAATGGACCTGTGCTAGTAATCGAGGGCACCATGACAACTTTGTACTACCTGAACATTATTACAGACAACATGCATCTCTTCATGCTTGACATCTTAACCGACGGTGATGGCGACTTCCAGCAGGACAACTCTTCGTATCATAAGACAAAAATTTATACTGCTGTGGTTTGAAGAGTATGATAATGAAGTCGTCTTGATGTCAACGGCCACTAGATACGTCTGATCTAAATTCTACGGAACACTGATTGGACGATATCGGGCGCCAGACCCATACCAATAAACCACCGGCCTGTAAATGATTGAAACTGTGTGATTAGTGCATAGGCCTCTTGAACCTACCAAGGACTTGACAAATCCATCCCACGTACAATCACAGCCTGTAGCGCATTATAAATGCTGATCAACATACTATTAAGCAGGTGGTCAAAATGTTTTGGTTCATTACTGTTCATTTGTGTGGGTGTGCGTGCGTGCGCATGTGTGTGTGTGTGTGTGTGTGTGTGTGTGTGTGTGTGTGTGCGTGTGTCTTCGGTATTTCGTAACAGCCACAGTTGCCTGCACCTAGATCTGAAGAGATTCTTGTATATCTATCCGTAAAATAGGAAACTTCCATAAATATTAATCTATTTTTCGTTGTAAGCAATTATGAATGTAACTTTTTCTGTCCAGCTGTTGTTCTATATAATTCACTGATCATGACGAAATATCTTCAGCATTATATAAATATTGATGAGATGACTTGACATCACAACACATCGTTATCGAGCTTCATATAAAAAGCGAAAAATACCTTTTCCTTTAGATGTTCCGTAAGTGGATAGATTAGTGTTGATCGAAGTGTGCAGTACAAAATGGTGTGCAATGAAATTAAATTACGGACATAGTCACGCTTTACATTGCCAGATGTCTAATTTCAAAGCAGCAAAGCTGCACGGAAGGCCTCTGATAGAGAGGTTTCACAAATAATTTACTGTCATTTCGTCGACATTGCTGCCTTTGCGTGACTGTCATGGGCGGACGAGATAATCTGTAGATTAAAAGCTTCGCTCCAGAACCACTTACTGAAAGGAGCACTTAAAACCTCCCAACAAGGTTAAATCAAGAGACTACGGCTTCATTATAACCAAGGTATGCCACTTATTTAAGGAGATTACAGTATAATTTGACAAATGGTACTTACCACATATTGGATTTTCAAGTCTGACTTAACTTTTACGTAAAAACCTACTTTCTTCTTTGATTACATTCTTTTAATGTATAGTATATTTTTAAGACCAAGAATGGGATATATTGTACGTGGTGTTCAGATTGCTGATGGGTTTCATTCATTTGGGCAGTTCAGTATTTCGGAAGTGTGCCTGACTATTACATCGAAGCGTAAGTGATATGTTCTCATGGATTACCGCGGAAATGAACGGAATAATACGGATAAAACTTACTGCCCATTGGTCTCAAATACTCTCATACTAACGAACAGTCATAATTTCCCTACTGCACAGATCACAACTAATGATAGCACACAACGTCGCTCCGCAGAGTTTGGACATTGTCATAAAGGCTAGTAATCCATTTGTCACCTCTATCCCACCCATTGTCAGCCTAATACTAGTTACGTTACAAAAATCGGTTCATCTAGCCAATTGCAACATTTACAACGCAAGAACGTATGATTTCCTATACAACAAACGTAGACAATATGCTATTAGCTCTGTGGTGAACTAACAAAAACTGCCCTATGGAGGAAATTTTCCAAATTAAAAATCCCCAAATTGACACTACATGTGCTCTGCTAACTCCTTCGTGCGCTAAAAACCTAGCGTATTAAGCAGGAACACCAAGTCTCCCGCAGACAGAGCAGGTCAAGAAAGTCTGCACTCTAGATCATCACAGAATCGATTGAATCTCTGGTTTAAACCTTCCTCCCACCTCAAAATCAAACGACTACTGTCGATCACGGATCTTGTACTATATACCCCGGCAAACGTACTAAACCCAGATTGCTTTTCCTTCTCCCATGTTGGTTATTTCCATTACAGATTGCGTTACTCGCCTAGCCAAGAGACTTCAAGCGATAAGAAGCAACACCTCTGTTTGTGAAAGTGCGGATCTTCCAGTAAGCGCAGACTCAGTCCAAACAGACGAAGCGACTCGTTTTGTCTCGGGTTACACCCACAAATCTGCGACTCCACCATTGCCCGGTACTCATCCTCAGATGAACTGAACGGGAGAGGTGAAACGTGTATCCGTCAGGAATACCAGCCATTGACATATATACTCAATACACACTGAAGCCAAGGTTATCAGACTGAATTCTACTAACTGTGCTCAAAATAGCTGCTCACTGTTTGTGAAAAGCGACCAGCTTCTCCAAGATTCACACACAACTGATATTGTCCATTAAAAATATCTCTAATGGGAAATAACTACGCACCCTATAGAAGGTACATAGTTGACTGTACGTAATAAAGTTAACAAACTAGACGTTTTCCACTGAAAAATACTGCGACTGTAGTAAGCGGCGCTCCCTACTGGAATATTACTCATAACAGAGATGGGCTTTCAACAGTCGCTGATCTATTCAGATCAGGGGACAGTGGAAAAACCTAGCAAATGTTACCTCAGGTGCTCCTAATGAAATAATAAAACACAAAACAGACAGAATATTACTTCTAAGTGAATCAAACCAAGTGTTGAAAGAGTGTAGGAGAAAATTGACAATTACGCACAGAGGGTTGCGCTAAAGGCAAATCAAGACAAAACAGAGTTCATGCCATTACGAAGAAGACCAGGTCAGGAAAAGTTTCTTGAGATAGGTGGCCTGGGGTTCAGGAGAGTTCACCAGTTGAAACGCTTGGGATCCTGGTTTACCAGTGATAACGGCATAGGGATCGACATCAAGGAAAGAACAGCAGTGGGAATGAAATGCATGTATTCCCTCCGGGAGACGCTCAGCTGAAAATCTACATCATCAAATACAAAGATGAAAATGTGTAACACAGTGATATGCCCAAAAGTCGTGTACGGTGCAGCAACTAGGGTCACGACTAAACAAGAAGGTGAAGAACTATTAATATTTGAAGGAGATGTAATGAGGAATACATGGGGACCGATCTTAGGTAAAGGAGAATAGAGGAGGAGGAAGAATGAAGAAATCTACCTCATGATGCAACAGCCAACAATGATACAGAAGCTGAAGAGCAGAAGAATCCACTGAAGGGGCCAAGTAGCCCGTATGCCAAAAGAAAGACAAGTGAAGAAGGCACTTGAGGGGAAACCAAACACCAGACGCCCCATAGGACGATTTAGGTAGCAATGCATGGAGGACCTGGTGAAGGAACTGGGAGCTCTGGCGATTAAGAGACCTGCAGGAACGTAGCACAACACGGGAAGGAATGGAGGCAGTTTGTGGAAACTGCGCGTGGTCTGCAGAGCCTGTAATCGCTGTATATCTCAACATAAAGCTTTACGCAAACCACGTACGACGGCTGCTGATACAGCTACTGCGAAATACGACGATCTGTTGCAGACTATGAACACGAAACAAATTCTGAATAGCTCATATCAAATATGCTGTGGAGGACCTAGTAGAAGGGGGCTAGTCATTACATACCTGTAATATCCTGAGCTGCGTAATTATGAGATCGTATGGATGACATGATAACCATTGCCACAGGGCAGTCCAGAATTAAACTGGAAGAGAATTTAATGAAGCTTTCACCTTGGTACACATCTGATATGTCAGGGACAAACTCAGAGTAGCATCGAATTAAATAGTCTGTTTGCTATTACAAAGAAATATTTTAAAGGAACACAAATTTAAGTATATGATTACACATCACAACTATAAGAAGGACGATCACGGGCAGATATCCAAACATCTTCCAAGATATAGTCAGAGACTCAAATGCATACGTTGCAAACGTTTGTTCAAAAGTGTGTGGACTAACAAAACGTAATGTTCCTAAGTATACTGTAATCATCTACATCTACATCTTCGTGATTACTCTGCTATTCACAATAAGGTGCCTGGCA
This sequence comes from Schistocerca piceifrons, assembly GCF_021461385.2. Taxonomy (NCBI): domain Eukaryota; kingdom Metazoa; phylum Arthropoda; class Insecta; order Orthoptera; family Acrididae; genus Schistocerca; species Schistocerca piceifrons. The sequence continues at coordinate 413,964,307 of NC_060149.1, read as the reverse complement.
GAGGGTTCAATGAACCACCTTCAAGCTGTCTCTCTACCGATCCACTCTCGAAGGGCGAGCGGGAAAAACGAGAACTTCAATTTTTCTGTACGAGCCCTGATTTCTCTTATTTTATCGTGATGATAATTTCTCCCGTGTAGGTGGGTGCCAACAGAATTTTTCGCAATCGGGGGAGAAAACTGATGATTGAAATTTCATGAGAAGATCCCGTCGCAATGAAAACCGCCTTTGTTTTAATGATTGCCACTCCAATTCACGTATCATGTCTATGGCACCATCTCTTGTACTTTCTTTGTATTTTTTCGATGTCATCCGTCAGTCCCATCTGATGCGGATCCCACATTCGCACAGTAATACTCCAAAATAGGGCTGACAAGCATGGTGTAAGCAGTCTCTTTAGTAGACCTGTTGCGCCATCTAAGTGTTTTGCAAATGAATCGCAGTCTTTTGTTGGCTCTACTCACAACATTATCTATGTGATTGTTCCAATTTTCGGAATTTGTAATTGTAATCCCTAAGTATGTAGTTGAATTTACAACCTTCAGATTTGTGTGACTTATTGCGTAATCTATGTTTAGCGTATTTCTTTCAGTGCTCATGTGAATAACTTCACACTTTTCTTTATTCGGCGTCAATTGTCACCATGCAGATATCTTATCTAAATCATTTTGCAATTCGTTTTGGTCATCTGATGACTTTAAAAGACGGTAAATGACAGGTAAATGCAGCGGTGGAGACTTTAATCGTCCAAAAACCAATTGGGAAAATTACAGTTTCATTAGTGGTGGGCGTGATAAGACATCCTGAAAACATTACTAAATGCATTCTCTGAAAGCTACCTAAGAGTGATTCTTTGGAACTTATTATTTATTTATTTATTTCATTAATATTACAGGGGTCCGCAGCTCGTGGTCGTGTGGTAGCGTTCTCGCTTCCCGCGCCCGGGTTCCTGGGTTCGATTCCCGGCGGGGTCAGGGATTTTCTCTGCCTCGTGATGACTGGGTGTTGTGTGATGTCCTTAGGTTAGTTAGGTTTAAGTAGTTCTAAGTTCTAGGGGACTGATGACCATAGATGTTCAGTCCCATAGTGCTCAGAGCCATTTGAACCATTTTTTGAATATTACAGGGTAACCCGCCGCCTTGAAATGTAAGGTTGGTGGGATGCTTATGAATCTAACAGCAAAGACTTCTCATTGCAATCTTATTAATATACAGTTGTTAATACTTTAAAAAAATAATGTAAATAAAATAATATATAAAGATTTCTCTGAGGTTACAGCGAAATTAATGCTTAAAAATTGTTTAAATGATTCCGTAGTTTGGATCCCCCTCATGATGGGAATCTGTTGGGTCTAATGACAACCAATAGACATGACCTCTTCTTCTACATCGAAACTGGTATCAGCGAGCCGGCCGCTGGGATCGAGCGGTTCTAGGCGCTTCAGTCTGGGACCGCGCGACCGCTACCGTCGCAGGTTCGAATCTTGCCTCGGGCATTGATGTGTGTGATGTCCTTAGGTTTGTTAGGTTTAACTAGTTCTAAGTTCTAGGGGACTGATGACCTCAGATATTAAGTCCCATAGTGCTCAGAGCGATTTTTTTCTTTTGGTATCAGCGAAACGGAGCGATTGTGGCAACACTGATTACCAAAGTAGGCACTGTAAGAGAACTTCTAAAGAAAGCGAGATTACCGCATAATATATGAATGTGTGGTATCTGTTCCTTCAAAAGAACAGACACCACGCAGATTTCGCAGCTCTAAACCCTATATGTAAATGGAAGGGGGATACTGCTGTCAGCTGCAACGGGACATTAAGTGGAGTCAGTGGCGACGAGTTAAAATGTGTACCGGTCCGGGATTCGAACCCGGGATCCCCTGCTTACTGGGCAGGTGCGGTAACCACTGCGCATAGGTGGCGCTGTGTGGGAGGATGGAACGGCCGTGAGTCGTACCCAGATAGACCACTTAGTTGCGATGAGGCTGTCTCACGGATGGGCAGTGGTTACCGCATCTGCCTAGTAAGCAGGAGATCCCGGATTCGAATCCGGGTCCGGTACACATTTTCGCTCGTCGTCGCTGATTCCACTTAATTTCCTGCTACACCTGACAGCAGTGATCCCCTTCCATTTACATATACTGCATTACAGGTGCAGAACAAAGCTTAGGAGCCAAAGAGATCCTGAACGAAGCGAGTCAGGATGATGATGATGGATTTGTGGGGCGCTCAACTGCGCGGTCATCAAATGGTTCAAATGGCTCTAAGCACTATGGGACTTAACAGCTGAGGTCATCAGTCCCCTAAACTTAGAACTACGTAAACGTAACTAACCTAAGGGCATTACACACATCCATGTCCGAAGCAGGATTCGAACCTGCGATCGTAGTAGCCGCGTGGTTCCGGACTGAAGCGCCTAGAATCGCTCGGCCACCGCGGCCGGCTGCGCGGTCATCAGCGCCCGTACAAAGTCCATATTTTTACGCAGTCCAAATGTTTTTCACATTCCAATCTAGCCACTGTCACGAATGGTGATGATGAAATGATGAAGACAACACAAACACCCCAACCCGGCGAGGATTCCAACCCGGGACCCCGTGATCCAGAGGCAGCAACGCCAGCTACTTTTTTTTTCATCTCATTTTGTTCCATCCTGTTCGTTGAATTTGTCACGACGGGCATCCGATGACATTCGTTCAGGTTGTTTGTTGATCCGCTCACTCAGTATTTTTATTACGGAGGGCTGCTAACCCTCTGACCGAACACGCTGAGGTACCGTGCCGGCTGCCACTAGACCACGAGCTGCGCACAATGGGTAAGGAGAGCAATGCCTGAAGCCTTCAGTGACTACCGTAATGGAATATTGTCACATGATCTTTCACAAAACTCAAATAAAATCTGGTCGTATGTAAATGCTGTTAGTGGCACTAAAGTTAGTATCCAGTTCCTACCGAATGAGATAGGAACTGAAATTGAGGGTAGCAAACCAAAATCTGAAATGCATACCTTTGTTTTCAAAAGTTCCTTTGCAAAGGAAAACTCGGGAGAACTATCACAATTTAAGCTTCGAACCATTGAAAAGACGAGTGAAATTAGTACTAGTGTCAATGTGCCAATGGTATTGAGGAACAGCTGAGACCAATAAACTTAGAGAAAGCTCCAGGGCCCGATGGAATCACTATCAAACTCTATACTGAATTTGCGGCTAAGTTAGCCCCTCTTTTAGCTACAATCTGTCGTAGATCCCCCGAACAAAAAACCGCGGCCAGTGGTTGGAAGAAAACACAGGTCACAACCGTCTATAAGAAAGGCAGTAGACGTGGTCCACAAAACTACCGTCCACTATCCTTGGCATCGATTTGTTATACAATCTTAGAACATATTATTAGCTCAAACATAATGAGATATCTTGAACAGAATGTCTTCCTCTGTGCCAGACCGGCATGGATTCCGAAAGCGTCAGTCATATGAAACCCAACTCGCACTTTTTTGAATCAAGGCAGTCTGGTAGATGCAGAACTAACTTCGGGTGTGCCCCAGGGAAGTGTTTTGGTACTCTTACTGTTCATGTTGTACATTAATGACCTTGTGGACAACATTAACTGTATCCTCATGCTTTTTGCAGATGATGCAGTTATCTATAATGAAGTGTTGTCTGAAAGAAACTGCATAAATGTTCAGTCAGATTTTGATGAAAATTCAAAGTGGTGCAAAGATTGGCTACTTGCTTTAAAAGTGTACCAGTATCACTTGTCCATTTTCCTGCTTCCGTCGCGAAACGTTCATGGGAAGAACGATTGCTAGTATTGCTAGTAAGTGTCTGTGCTTAAGCTTCAGATCACAGTGCGTGATAAATTGGAATAAGACCGCACAGTATCCTGTACGCTGCAAAAAATATGCAGATAGCAGTATATTCGCCTAAATTTCCAATTTTTCTTATCTTCCTGTTGTGTAATATCAAAAATATTTCATCTCCTGCACAGGTAATAAATTAATTACAGATGTGAGTTGATACCTGACTGATGCTTGCTGTAAATACATTGTGAAAGGTACGCTGATGTCATTACGAACATCGTCCTCTATTATTTATACACTGCTATCGGATATTTATAGTTTACTGCTATCATGGCAGTTACATATAACAAGTTAATCAATAAAAATAGAAGTATGCTTGTTGTTATCATTACATTCAGCGGAGAAGAGGAGGAACAGAATTCAAGTTTTCACGCTTCGCAAACATAAAGAACTTTTTTGTACAAGAATACATGATTAAAAAGCCAATGTTACCCAACATAGATTTCGGTTTCTGATTCTGACAGCCAGAGCAGTGAACAGTAATACACTTTGCCAAATACAATAAGCTTTCCTATTCTGTATTGGATTGGCACACTACATTATTTCGAAGCAGCAAACAAAGCTTCTTGAGATGAGGTGTTTGGTTTTGTAGTGCGAATTTAAAAATATTCTTCTACTGTATACAAATATTTACTGAAGACAAGTACTTACTTATATGAAATTTACGGCGCCTGTGTGTATATGAAACAGATGCACATGATATAAGACGCAATGTGTGCAGATAAGAAATTTTTCGTAAATGTGAGTTACAGATTCTCTGTGTAAAATTATTGGGAATCTGAGCAACAAATCTGAGGGTATATAACAATGCGCAAATTATTTTTGTTCTTTAGAACTTCCTGTTTGATTGAAAAGAAACTAATAAAATAGGGAAAACGACTGATTTAAGTAAACTGTGCTCGAGAAGTGAGAGAAATGTTAACATACAAATAGTTTTGCGTAAGTACTTTTTTTCTGCATTACAGTACTACGAGTGAAAGAATGTTCTGACAGTGATTCCAGTGAGTCGACCGGACAGTTTAGGTCTGGCAGCAGCCTTGACCCAAGTCGCGATAATGCCAGGGTGTGGTCTGCTGCGCGTCATCGATAATCATTCAGAGTGGCCCACTCAGGCCTCAGGCAAATGCCTTCACAAAGATAGTAGCTATAAGGAAAACAACCCTCGGGTAAAGTAGCTTAACTCCTCTGAAGATCACAAGCGACATTAAGGGAGCTTAAATAGAAGCACGCCATTACACGAATTATTTCAACAATTAATAAGTAATTAGCTGTTTTTGTATGCTTTAATTCAAACGAAACTCTAAAGTTGGTGCTCATAAGATGATGCAAGCTCTAAACAAATATATTTCATGTCCTACTCCTACTTAGGGGTTATTCTTTCATTTCTGATAATAACATTACCTGTAATAATTATTTTCTCCCGGTATCTCCTTCCTCATTCATTAAAAAGTGTAAACCCGTTACTACACTCAGCACCCCTTACTTTGCAGTGAGAAATACTACAATACGTACTCCCCTCCAAAACTAATTTTAACACTCCTGTTCAGATGTTGCACATTATTTTTACAATATACCCTTCTTCTCACCGATTCCAAGGTAAACATCCATCTGATAGCTGTATACATTGGTGAGTGAAAACATTATGACCACTGCCCACTGAGCGATTGAATGTCGCCTGGTGGCGTCCCGGGCACGTGACGCCGTAATGCAATAATAAAAGCGGAGCAGAGTCGAACGGAGAATCACTTCGACTGTGACACGGACCACAATGGGGGAAATCCACTGACTTAAACGAACTTGACAAAAGCGGATTGTTATGGCTCGGCGCCTCGAGATAAGAATCTCGGAAACTGCGATGCTGGTGGGCTGTTGACAGTCGTGAAAATCTGTGCAACGTGCTTGAAGGATGGTGAAACTACGAGTAAGTGCCAAGGATTTTGAGGATCAAACCCCGTCACAGAACATGGAATTTGGACAAATGCCCTTTGTGTGAACAGGGCTAGAGGCCCATCTGTAGAAGATCTGACGACAAAGTACATACCAGTGCAGGCACGAGTGTTTTGAAGCACACCTTTCAGCGCTCATTCCCCTGTATTCGACGTGAAAGAGTCTCAAAACATTCAAGTGTAAAAGATCCAAAAATACGTATGAAAAACCTAGGCCGGTCGCGGTGGAAGAGCGGTTCTAGGCGCTTCAGTCCGGAACCGTGCGGCTGCTACCGTCGCAGGTTCGAATCCTGCCTCGGGCATGGATGTGTGTGATGTCCTTAGGTTAGTTAGATTTAAGTAGTTCTAAGTAGGGGACTGATGACCTCAGATATTAAGTCTCATAGTGCTCACAGCCCTTTGAACCATTTGAGAAACCTATTCACAACACATGCTTGCGAGAGACTTTTATACTCCGTATTACATGATTCAAAAGCTGTACTGACAATGAAAGACCTCTGAAGACATCTGGAAGAACTCTTGTTAACAGCCGACAAACTGCAATACGTTCTCTCGATGATGCATCCCCAGATTTCCAAATTCATATCGAGAGGTCAGTCTAGCCATCTCCAGAAGTGGATGTCTTCATCTGCGAAATCAGCTATATGTTTAAGTAAAGTATCCTTATTTCTTTTGGAGTTAGCAATATTCTTCCGATCAACAACGAAGATGCGAATCTCTGTATCTCATCTAATAATATGCTTCGCGAGACTAGAACCATCACGGCCGCCAAATTGATATCTTTAGACGTCCTAATGCCTTGCTAACTCCACAATAATTGGCCACATTTCTACACTACGACGTGCAGAAAACTCATTGTCGTACTTCTGATGTACAGACCAAATAATATCTCCAGTACACAGTATGTAACTCCTCAGAAAGCTCTGATCTCTACAGCTGAATGTCTTACAGGTAACGCTGGATTCTTTGGTGCGATTAAAACCAGATACTGGCCCGTTATTGTGTGGTTAATATTACTTACCTACGAGGAACGTTTACTGTGTTTAGGAATCGTCATCCCCGACTCAGAATGACTCTCCATTTCTCGTCGATGAAACTATGGACTGCGTCAAGCTTTGTGGTGTCTGACAGCTCTACTCCACAAAATATGGTATCAATGGTGTCTTCATTGAATTATGTTATACATTTCACCAAGTCGATAATTTCTGCCCACAAGGAATTCAGCTATCACTGAAATGTTATCGAGATAATCCACAGAATTTCATAGCCAGAGCTCTAGCCAGAAACAACTTTCCGTGAGAGCAAATGCACAACCGCTGTTAACATGGCGCGTGTGTACTTGACGGGTGGCTGGAGAACACGCTTTACTTCGTTGTATTGTGACGACAATGGTATTCGGTGGACATGCTTTCCCTGGTATGGCACTGGATTGTTGTTCTGGTCGTTACCAAAATTCAAGAAAGTTTTTCTCAAAATTCATCGGACAATAACTTCACACAGTATCTCATAATTTAGAAATTGGACCTTTAATATTCAAAATGACAATGGTTCTAAATACAAAGCAAGGAGCACCCATCCTCTCTTGACGAAAAAGCAGTGGAAAACTAATAATAAATCAGCACATTGAGTTCAGCAATTCAGAGATCAAGAACAGCCAAAAGATAGAGTTTCAATGATTTCTAGCTTATTAATAAAAATTTAAAACTGATAAAAAGTTTATAGAGCCACTTACCCAAATTAGTTACGAAATCTAGTACGTTGTGGCCTTAGAACAGTCGGTGAAAAACGGAGTCATGGACTGTGCGGCTGGTCCCGGAGGAGGTTCGAGTCCTCCCTCGGGCATGGGTGTCGGTGTTTGTCCTTAGGATAATTTAGGTTAAGTAGTGTGTAAGCTTAGGGACTGCTGACCTTAGCAGTTAAGTCTCATAAGATTTCACACATATTTGAACATTTTGTTTTGAAAAACGGATCCGAATGTCAGAGATCTCGCTCGTTTTCTTTTCAGTAACGTCGTACATACATACACATCCAGTGATCGCAAGGCCTGCAGACCGGAAACTGCTTCCACCAACTGCCTGCCGGCCGGTGTGGCCGAGCGGTTCTCGGCGCTTCAGTCTGGAATCGCACGACCGCTACGGTCGCAGGCTCGAATCCTGCCTCGGACATGGATGTATGTGATGTCCTTAGGATTAAATAGTTCTAAGTTCTAGGAGACTGATGACCTCAGATGTTAAGTCCCATAGTGCTCATAGCCATTTGAACCAACTGCCTCCGGGCCGGCCGCGGTGGTCTAGCGGTTCAGGCGCTCAGTCCGGAACCGCACGACTGATACGGTCGCAGGTTCGAATCCTGCCTCGGGCATGGATGTGTGTGATGTCCTTAGGTTAGTTCGGTTTAAGTAGTTCTAAGTTCTAGGGGACTGATGACCACAGATGTTAAGTCCCATTGTGCTCAGAGCCATTTGAACCATTTTGAACCAACTGCCTCCATTCCTTTCAATTTTGTACTTGGTTCCTCTGGTGTCTTCAATCGCGAGAGGTGCCAAGTCGTTCGTCGGGTCATCCATGCAGCGCTCCCTTGATCGTCTTATTGGGTGTGTGGGGTTTGGTTTCCACTCAAGTGCCTTCTTCATCTGTCTTTTTCCTGGCATATGGACTACTTGTCCCGCCTAGAGGGTTCTTCTGCTCTTCAGCCTCTGTATGATCAGTAGGAAGATTTCCTCGTTCTTCCTCTTCCTCTAGTCTCTGTCTTCAAGAATCTGTCGTCATATCTTTCTCATTACTCTCCTTTCAAATATTAATAACTTTTCGTTTAGTCATGTTTCATGTTGCTCAGCAGTATCTAACCGCTGGGCATATCACTGTATTCTAGTGATAGTTACCGTCGTACGAAAATATTTTCTAGAGTTACTCTTCCTTGGTAAAGAAAGTTTTCAGTGATTATCGTCTTGTGGACAACTGTAAAAAGAGTTCTGCATATTAAATGTATCATCACAGTACGTACATTATCGTATCAAATGTGAAATAAAGAAGACTTATAGTCCAGAAGAGATAACGCTGTCCACAAACGCAAAACTAACAGATAAAATAAACTTCATTACACTTAATTAAAATTGGCTTCATTTCAGACCGAAGCGATCTGTTCCTAATGATACAAAACGTTTGGTACAGACCAAAGATATGTATGACGATTAGCTAATAGTGTTTCTTGTTAGCAGTTACTTCTATTCCATATAAAAAGTGATTTTCTTAACTCGCAGCACATGCACTGAACAACAATTACATTCTTCCATCTGTTGTTAAGCAAAATATGTCTCATTGTTGTGTAAACTCACCTAGATGTTTTCAGCATGCAGTCACATTTACGATACATTGCACAAATGAAATATGAAAGAGATTACCAATAGAATTAACTAGCTTCCAACGACCAGTCAAAATCTAGGTCATTAAACAGAGAGCAAAATTTCACTTGGACATGGATAGGGACGCCAAGTCGCCTATGTGTTATTGAAAGAACCATTTCGTCAATCTGCTTGACTAATATAGGGAAACAGCCTAACTGAGAGTGGCCTGGCGGGATGTGATTCCTTTCCACGTGAACACAAATCCAGTGTCACAATCATTTAACTACCTAGTTGGATGGATACGAATGGGAAATATATACTGGTCACTTACCTCATGACTGCTTGCAGGTAATGGAAGCTCATCCTCTTTATCTGCATCCAGAAAGACTTATAATTTACTCCACGGGATCTTCTCCATATTGTAAATACGACCAAAAGCACTACTAAAATATTTGCTTTTAAAATTATAACTACATGACGTAGTATGGAAAATCTCACTAATGCAGGATAGGGTAATTAGTCAATGAAATTTCGAGACTGAGTTAATGAAAATCAGATAAACGTTTATATGGTGGTTTTAATGATTCAGGTGTTCTACATAGTCTCCCCTCAATCCCTCCTCCCCCCCCCCCATTTGATTACAAAGCACAAAACGTTCATATAACCATGTGAAAGTTCTTTAAGTTGTTTTCAATTCGCGCGTCGTATAGGCTTGAACATCGCTTACGTCATCAAAGCGTTGACCCATCACGTGAATTTCTGCCCTTTGTCGTTTTGTGGTAGGTTCAAATTGATGACATTAATTCTCGTAGTCTGTGATAATTTTTTTCTAGAAAAAAAATTCAGTGAAGTCACGGCAGGCGTCCACGCGTCGTTTCTCTGTTCTGGAGTAAATATGTGCGGGAAAAACTTTGCAAACAGTGTTCTCTTCTTCAAAACATTCTGAATAATGTCTTGAATACTTGATTGAAACGTGTTTCAGCATTTCGATTTGTAACACAACAACGAAGACACACTACGATCGTAAGTCCACTACTTAATACTACCTGATCACAACTGAGTGGTCGAATGCACATCTGTTGTTTACAGTTGTCAGTTGCCACCATAGTTACTGCGCTGACGTCGCTTGTACGCCAGGAATAAAATCGCTATCGGAACTTTTTGGACGAACGCTGTGTCTAAATCTTCGTAATATTCTGTGGTTGTTGGGCGGGATTCAGTGGAATAGTGTATCGTCGTCAGGCAGATTTTAAAATATCCTTTACAACTGATAGGCTTAATCGACGTCATAGAACATAAGTCATCTATAGAACTCTAACGTAGGCGGCTGGACAACGTGTCTAGTGGAAGAGTTTCATGTAGCATAGCTACTTTTTCTTTGAATAATACCACAATAGTGTTGTACGAATGAACACAATGATCTACCTCACGAGGACGTGTCGCAATAAGAAATATGCCCACATCGTTACATGATACATGTCATCCTTATGCCATTGAAGAATAGATAGCACCCCGAACGTTAAAACCACATTACAGCACTGAGACAGCATGTTTCCGCGAACTAACGTCGTGAGCCGCGCTAAATACTGTGAGTAAACATTTCTGTGTGAAGAATCTCTTGAGGGGGAACCATTAACGTTTAACGTTACAATGAGACAGTGACAAGAGTATACTAACAGGCTTGCGTGTGTATCGATCACTCTATTACGAACAAAAATATCGATTAAAAACACATTAGATGATAAATGGTGTATGCTACGTCAATGCATTTACATTGGAACATTGCCACTGTTATTCTGGACCGATTAAATGACTCTGAATAGCAGCTGTCAAACTCGAGAATGGTCTAGGATCTGACAATTATGTTACCTTAAGAATTATTGTACTGTAATAATGTTATAAGTTGACACCTGACCCCACGATCTGAATTCCTTTCTTCGCTACACCACGCGTTGGGAAGCATGACACATATTGAACGGATATGACATTCGGTCGTTTAGCACATGCCCTACAGTATTCCCCGACATACATCCTACGGAGTATTTAGTTCGATATCGCTTACGGACATTTTTTCCGTAGCTGATTAGACCACCAAAGATCAGAGGTTTTTTGACATCATACTAATATTTAGAAGAAGGTCGCACTTATTTTGTATGATTATTTATGACAATATGGTTTCCATTAGCGTGAGTGTCGAGTGTCTCACACTACCTAAAAATGAGAGTCCAGTCATCACCAGAAATGATATTTGCGGTCCCACTGATGTTACCAAGCGAACATATAGATACATTCTGCAATGTATACGTCTTGCCTTTGACCACCCCCTAAATTACTTTTATATGCATGGATGATTCTCTATCCTAAAGTACAAGAGATACTCAACTTCACGGAAAACCGCACAGAAGTTCGCAGAAGACTGTTTCTCTTATTAGAGACATGGACGGTATTCTATGAAAAGTCTCTCGAGAGTCATAAAAAAACCAAAGCCACATGGTTAATTACATTAGAGGGTCTAACACTACGTGTAAAAGGTGCTAGTTATGTTTCACGTACACATTGCAGTGTGACAACCGCATGGTGGCAACATACTTTGGTATACATTTATTCAACATACTTTTGGGAATACTATGCAGTACTTTCTCTTTCGTTTTTATGTTGTCTCGTTCTGTCGCGTCGGTTTGCTGCTATTTCTTACAGCCGTTTCCCGTGTCACGAATCGAATGTGCGAATAAATTTTTGTGACCTGAAATATGGCTTCAATATCTCAGAATATTTGTGGAGAATCTATTCTGCAGTACCACTCTAACACTTATCGTATTACCTCATAATAGTTACACAGGTCTCTAAACCTTCCTTTATTTTGTTCACTACTATGGAAGAGGGTTAGTTTTTCACATCTCATTATTATCTCATGTAGGTTTTTTGAAAGTCGCGTTAGATTTTAATCTGAAAGTGTGCCACAATTCCCGTTCAAGTTCCACAGACTGAAGTGGTACATTGATTAAGATATGGGGACTACGAAAGGGACCCGAGCAGTTTCGTTCCCCATACTTGCCCAGTCCGAGCTTTTTGCGCTATGTCCTCGTGTTTCACTAGACTTTAAACCCTAGTCTTCCTTACTATCTTCTGCATAACCCCAACCAACGTTACATCTTAACGTGTAACAGAGCTGATTGTCCATCTAATTTCTATAGCCTGTCATATATCTATGACCATGGAAGCTATAACTGCATGATGGCTACTGGCTTAGTCTATACGTAATTCTCAAACATCTCCAGGTACTACAGAATTACTGTAGAACAAAAGAAGTAGTCGAGGTATTTCTTTCAAGATTTCATTACTTCTGCCGATGGGTTCCACGGTCATATGATAATCCCTCGTCCGCAGCTCGTGGTCGTGCGGTAGCGTTCTCGCTTCCCACGCCCGGGTTCCCGCGTTCGATTCCCGGCGGGGTCAGGGATTTTCTCTGCCTCGTGATGACTGGGTGTTGTGTGATGTCCTTAGGTTAGTTAGGTTTAAGGAGCCCTAAGTTCTAGGGGACTGATGACCATAGATGTTAAGTCCCATAGTGCTCAGAGCCATTTGAACCATTTGATAATCCCTCGATGTATAAACTTCCCTACTGTATCTCGCACGTTGTATATATTTCTTCTTCCGTAAATTTTCTTTTATCTAACGAAACGTATGTGTTTCTTCTCATCATATATGGCCTGCCGCCTGCCCTTAAAGTAAGCGGATATAAAACATGTCCTCCCAAAAATAATGGAGACGTGATGATGAATCGTTCCTGATCGCCTGCAGCGCGCAATGTACTGGATAACATTTCTAACCGCTTCGCATTGTCTACTGCACTCAGGGCATGTCGGCGTTGTTGATGGTGGAACAATAGTCGTATGGGAAGTTTTGTCGGTCCTCTGGTACTCTTCCAGAGCCTAAGACTCAGAGCCTCTACTAGCTGTCGCTTCTTCCCTCTCCTTGTTATCTTTATTATCAACAAAATCAGAATCTGCATCAACATCAATAACATTAACAATAATGATAATAAAAATCACACTACTCTCTACATACACTCATCACATTCGCCGACATTATACCGCTACACACCTGACACGTTTCACAAGCGAGTGGTGAAGAAGTTCAGTTATTAGTCTTACAGTAGGCAATGAACTAGACGGAAAGTATCACGTAAGACCAAGTCATTTGTAGTATGTCAGTTGTACCATTAGTCGAGATATAAGGATAACTGAACTTGAACATACGCTGAACATACCCTCTAATTTCTAACTTATTCTTGTATATTTCAGTGACCTGTTTTTATCCGCTGTTACCTCATACTCTCAACATGAAAAATTACCGTTAGATAGCATCACACAAAAGCAGTTGCCCATGCTTCCTCTCTATATATTAAACTGCATTGTAGTTTATATTATTCTCACTTATTATGATATCTTGAAACAAGCTGTCCTTCTTTTCTTCGATTCTGGACGGAACTCCCCGTTATCGCTCTTCAGAAATATTTTCCATTCACCTATCTGAAAGCATCACAGTGCTGAAATCGGAAAATAGATTACCGAGCACTAATTACTTCAAGATAGCGAGTAACTGTGTACAGCAAAGGGAACAATTATAAATTATGACACTACTATCGTGTAATCAGCTGCACTGTACAAGCGATAAAGGAGCCGGAACACAGCACTAACTTTCCTCAGATTCTCTCTTGTAGTTGTAAATATAATTATCTGGATTTCATCTTTGACAGAACTAGTCTTTTTAAGTACAATGTTTCTAAGCTTGGCATTTGCAGTTACTGTTTCCAGCTCATCTCTGTTTCAGTCTATGACTGGTTTTAGCTTATACACATTTGAAGCACTTGGGATCAGTTTCCTTGTTAAGGTTTCACAAAAATATTTTATTTGTTCATGTGCATGCATGTATAATAAAATATCTCTCTCCTTTGTAGCCGTTACATAAGAAATACCTTAACACACGCGATAGGCGTATTGTAAGGCTTTCTATGCTTACATAACACAATGAAACTCTTACGTCCATGATCCCACCGTGCTAAGAATACGATCCCTTTTCTGCTGATTTACTTAAATACAGGGAGCTCCAAGAGACCTTGTGCCATGACCAGTGAAACTTGTGGCATTTTTTTATCGAGCATGTTATCTCTCCAACAGAAACTCTGGTGTATTCCTGTAACTAAGTTTATTTTGTTTGTGAAGCAATCAAAGTTACGCTATCAAGCAACATGAATTTCAGAAGCTGGTAGCTCTTCCCCTGTGAAACGTACGGCGCAACTTCGCGGAAACTTTGGCCTGTCTTGAATTTTTCAATTATGTTGGAAATATGCAGCTTCGGAGTCGCACACATTTTGCTTTTCCTCAGGATTCAATAAAGGGAAAGCACTTACCTTTCTTCGGTGATGTAAACTTTACTTTAAACCTTGAACGTAAGGCATAAAACTATGTTCGTGCAACATTTAGATGGGCCAAAAGCCACTTAGTGTTGTTTAAAATAACGTATCCTGTAACCCACTACAACTGCACGCAATTCGGTTCTCAAACTGCAAGAGAGATTGGCCAGAACATTTCTGTAGTCGTTCTATCATTACGTTACAATTTATTCGCTATTTTTAGTCGAAATATAAAGGCTTTTGTCTTAATAATTCAGAAATCTCATTATTGTTATAGTCCTTAATATGAAGACTGGTTTGATGTAGCTCTCCATTAAGTACATTCTGTGGGAAGACTATTCATCTCTGCAACCTACATCCATCTGATCTTGAGTACTCTATTCGTGTCTTGGTCTCCCTCTGCAATATTTATTCATCCACTCTTTCCTCCATTAGTGAACTACAGATTCCTTGATGCCTCTGGATGTGCAACGTCAACCGATCCCTTCGATTAGTCAGGATTTGCAATAAATTTATTTTTCCCCCGATTCCTTTTAGTTCCTCCTCTCCAATTATTCGACCTACCCTATTGATCTTCTGCAATTTCCTGTATCACAACATTTCAAACGCTTATATTTTCTTCTTAACTGAATAGCTCACTTCCGTTTGGTCTAAAATTCAGACGTCTGCATAAAAGATACCACAACATTTAAATTTATATTGCATGTTAACAATTTCCTCTTTTTCAGAAATGCTTTTCCTGCTATTGACAGTCTGCATTTCGTACATGCTCTACTTCCACCATCCTAACCTATTTTGCCAGCCAAACCTCTAAACCAGTCTACAATGGTTAGTGACTCATCTTCTAATCTAATTTTCTCAACATTACCTTAATTAATCAGACTACATTCCACTCCCTTTATTTTCTGTTTTTAATTGTCATCTTATACCCCCTTTCCAAGACACTACGCATTCCGTCCAACTGTTCATCCAAGACATTTGTCGTCTCTGACAGAATTACAATGTCATCAGTGGACCTTAAGGTTTTTGTTACTTCTCTCTGAGCTTTAAATCGCTATCAAAAATTCTCCTAGATTTCCTTCGCTGCTTCCCCCATGTACAGCCTTGTTTCACCCCTTCCTCAACTATGCCTACCCTTTCATGTTCATCAGCACTTATAACAGCAGTCTAGTTACTATTCGACCTGTAAATAACTATTTGCTTGCTGTATCTTATCCCTGCTACTTTCGAAATTGCGAAGAGTGTAGTCCAGGCAACATTGCCAAAATCTCTCTCTAAATCTGAAAATGCTATAAATTTAGCTTTTCTTCCTTTTAAACATCTTAGAGAATAAGTTATAGAGTCAACTTTTCCATGACTTACTTTACTGATGGTTCTGTAAAATTCGCGCATTTCAACATATGCCTACTTGTAATTGGAATTTTTATTTTGCTCTTGAAGTCGGAGGGTATTTCTTCGGACTCATAAATCTTTCTCATCTGATGGAGTAGTCATGTCATATTGGCCGCCCTAAGGATCTCAATAATTCACAGGGAATATTGTCTACTTCAGGGGCCTTGTTTCGACTTCTGTATTTCAGTGGACTGTCAAATTCCTCCCGCATTATCGTATCTTACGTATCATCTTCATTTACGTTCTCTTGTGTTTCTATAATAATGTAATCAGGTTCATTTCCTTTATATAGCCCTTCTATACGTTCCATCCACCTGTCAGCTTTCCCTTCTTTGCTCAGAACTGGGTTACCGTTTGAGTTCTTCATGTTCATGCAACTGCTTCGCTGTTCTCCAATGCTCACTTCAGTTGTTCTATAGACAACATTTATCTTTCCACGCGCCGTACATTATTGTACAGCAGTCAATTTTTCGTCCAGCCGTACGTTCATAGCCATTTTAGACTGTCTCTTAATCTCATTTTTGGACAACTGTATTCCCTTTTGCCTGCTTCATAGAATGCATTTTTATATGATACCGTTTCGCCAATTAAATTCAAAACCTAGTGTGTTATTTAAGGATTAATACTGTGATTCTCTTTTTGCCTATTTGTTTCTTTGCTGCCTTCAGTATTTCATATCTCAAAGCTACCCATTTGGTTTTCATTGTATTCCTTTCCAATGTTTCAATTCTCTGTAAAATATGCTTCTAACACATTTCAAGCGCATGAGATTGCACATTGCATTGAGTAACGTATTGGTTGAGACATCCAGGAACAAAATATCGATTCAGATATTGATTCATTATAGTTTTGTGGCGTATGATATGTTTCAACGGCACAAATGATAAGTTAAGCAATACATGGTAAAAATAGGGAGCTAAATTCATCTGCAATGTTGATCTCAACAGAATATTTCATCGAGTTTTTTATCAAATAGAAAAGAAATAAAAATACAAAACTCCCGCAACATAGACTAATGTAATTTACTAACTTTGTATTTTTGAAAGTTATCAGACTACAAATTGCTGACGTTACTGTTATTATGGTACGGGTGATTTTGCTGGAGGAACGCTGTACTTTTATAAGAAGTATAGTATGTGTAATTCTTTTCATGAAAGTATCGTGTGCTCTTATTTGAAGTATACTTTCATTACTGCAAGGTACAGTTAAACAGAAGACCTTTTCGATTGTCCTTACCTTTTTAAACTTCAACTAATTCTTCTCTCAAGCAAATGAATGCCCACCAAGGTAAAGATTGTGTCTCATCTGAAGAAATATTCATCCAAAACTTTTTTAATTTTTAAACGTAATTTGTTCCCATATATGATCGTTTACGTTCACCTTTACGCCTACCAACTTTCGGCTCGTCATCAGCAATGGATTAAACGTCGTAGTTTGACATAGACGTTACAAGTTGCTTCCGATAGTTTAATTAATGCAGGCTACACTACTATCGCCGTACTTCGGGTTACTACCATTCACATCTAA
Organism: Schistocerca piceifrons; assembly: GCF_021461385.2. NCBI lineage: Eukaryota > Metazoa > Arthropoda > Insecta > Orthoptera > Acrididae > Schistocerca > Schistocerca piceifrons. The sequence continues at coordinate 413,946,833 of NC_060149.1, read as the reverse complement.
TGTCTCGAATAATGCCGTTTTCGTTTCTGCTACCAAGAGGAGCGCTACTGGGATGAGGAACCCATCATTCGCTCACACATGTTGATGACAGATCACATCGATTTTGCTCTTCGCCTCTGTGACTGTATTTCATCTGAGTTCCTGGATACATTTGGCGTAGGTAGCGTATCTGAAATGTGCTCTTGAAGTGAAAAGTTCAAAGTCCCAACAATTAAAAACAACGGGGTCTCTTAAATATTATTATTTACAGGGACAGTGTTAACAAAAGACTACGGAAACATAATGCCTCGTTATTGGTCAAAGCTTGCGCCTACAGTTGACTCTAAATAATAATTGACCCATCCTATCTTTCACGAAACAAACGGCTTTGTAACTTCATCTTCTCACATCGCACTGAATATAGACGTTACTATATACCATGTCAGTAACTTTTCTGTAAAAGTGTTTTAGTTAGTTACCTTCTACGATCATCCCTCATCATGTACAGTAATGTGAATGACATTGATATTGTTAATAATAACAATTTCAGGCATATCTTGCACAATACGGTCCCTCTTTATTTTAGGATTACAAGGTTTTCGTCATAGATGCAAGATACCTCTCTTCTATTATTTGTTAACGGGATCCTGTCATGAGACAGCCGAAACCTTATGTTGTAACCAATCCTTATTGCAAATATCAGTTATCCATCGTTCAATTATGGATCATCTAGTGGCTATATATTTGCGTACGTCGTTTCAGAGAGATAAAAATGCAAATGTGTAATGAGAAACGATACAACGCGACAATCCTTTCTGATTTCGGATATTCAGAATAAACTCAGCGCCCTAAATTAATTTGTGAATGCCATATACTTCCGGCATCGAATGTTACTACTGGGATTTATGTCAGTTACGACTTCATCTTCCACATTCGAATTTGTGTGTGAAACACTGCAGCCCACATTACAAAAAATATTCCATATGCAATTCTGTAGCACGATAATACTAGTTCTCGCTACTCAAGGGCTTTGCAAAGTGTCAGTGCCATTCTTTGGTCTCTGAAGGCTTCACATTTGTAACTTGCAGAATATATTTCGAAACTGACGGAATAACAACCTCTTCAGCTCAATAAACATGCACGAACTGCACGGTAAAGTGTGTATTATTGTAAAAATTGTGCAGCGTATCTCAGAACACTTTTCAAACCATGCACGATAGAGCACTGTCTTATCACTTTCTACAAATGCACGAAGTTCACGTTCGGACTCATTTTTTGAGTGATAAATGTGTCTTTCTTTATGTTTGAAGCGAAAGTAGTTATATCTTTTAACGTATCTGATTTCTGATGCTCTAACAATTGTTTTAGACAGCAAAACAATAAGTAGAAAAGTCTCCAGTTGTCTGTGTCACCCCGAAATTAGTTTGGCAAAGATTGAAATGTGTATAAATAAAACAGAGCATCTGTGAAACTACTGTTACCAAAACACATACTGGACATAGCCAGCAATATGGAAACACCTTGAAAAACGCATGCTTGAACATAAATGCAGATGCTAGCACACCATGCAGGTTGCACTGTTATATTTTACTACGGCGGCACCTACGTAATGTCCTCGATACGTTACAACTGTCAGGCGTCGTTAGAACAGTGTTCTATGTAGTTGTGAATGCGTTATGTAGACGCTAAGTGAATTCAAACTTCGAAAGACTGTTGGTGCTCGAATGATGGGTGCTTCTAACCATAGTAGCGAAGTGTTTGGTGTTTCGAGAGGTACCGTATCGAAGATTTGTAACACACATAGGGAAAGCAGGAAAACATCACCCGCTAAGTGAAAACGCTGAAGGAAGTGTGTTTCGAATCATCAGGATAAGCCAGTCACTGAAGAGGATTGTTACGAAAAATAAAAGGACGATAGCTTCAAAAGTCACAATAAAATTGAATATCGCACTCATGAACGCTGTCAGCACAAAAACATCACGAAATGAGCTCCACAAACTGGGAACCGGTGGGCGAGATAGAATTCCAAAAGACCCTCGTAAGTGATGTAAAGGCCAGTAACAGGAGTAAGTGGTGGTGAAGCCATAAACCCTAGAGTATGGAACAAGAGAAGACAGTAATTTGATCGGATGTGTCTGGTTGCACACGGTTCCTGGCCGAGTTTAAGCATCAACGCTGAAACATTTCGGGAATTCACTGATGATTTGGACAGCGATATCATTATATTCCATGGGCCGCATGGGTACTGTGCTAGGTCGCACAATTATCATGTGACCATTACGGCCGATCAGGTCAATCCCATGGTGCAGCCCCAAGACTGATGGTGTGTTCCAAGACGACTGGGCCGCTGCTCACACAGCTCGCCTGGTTTTGTGAGCACGAGGATGAACTGTCGGATCTCCCCTTGCCACCACAGTCAACAGATTACTGTTGAGCGTTTGTAGTCTATTTAGAGGAGTAAGTAACCGCTATCCACCCCCATCATCTTACCACAACTTGCTACTATTTGGCCAGAAGAATGGTACAGTATTTCCTAGAAAACCCTACATAACTCATATTTATCAAATCCGAGACGACTGGAAGCTGTTTTGAATGCCAGAGGGTTTCCTACAGCGTATTACGGATGATAGTCTGTTGCGTTTGTGGTGTTAACACGTCTTTGTCCACGATCTGTACACTGTCAGCTATAGACCAGCAAACAGGTTTCCTTCGAAAATAATGGAGAAGGTCATGGCTGATATTAGTGATGAAACCTGGTCGCAACAACTAGCTTCGTGGATGCACTTAGATGTATATTCTGATGTTATACTCTTGTATAGACTCAAATTTATTCTTTTAAGCTACATTAACTAGACCTCGAACCAGTAATGTTTCCTTTATAGTCGTCTAGTACGATCTAGCAAAGTGAATATCGAACTTGCATTCCGGAGGGGTGGGTCTTCAGCTCGCCAACCAAATACCTAAAATTTTTTCACATGTGGCTTCCATAATCACGGTTCCTGGAAATTGTCATGGTTTGTTATTTTGACCCACTACTTATCAAACTGAGGTATTGCTGCAACTCTGAAGATCACGTTCTCGACTCTAAGTCAAAGTTTGACATTATGTTCATACGTTGTGTATCCTAACTAATCCCGATTCTCTAATGGGTAGACCGCTGCAATTCTTGGAAACTGTCACGGTTGTTGTTTTTGCCCACTACTTGTCAAACTGAGCTATTGCTGTGCTCTAAAGACGATGTTCTCGATTTTCAGTCGAATTTTGAAGTTCTGTTCTTATATCGTGTATCTTAACTGATCCTGATTCTCTAATGGGTACGCCGCGGCACTATACTGACATCAATATACGAAATCATAATTTAAATTTCACATCGACAATATGACTGACTATTAATTGGCTCTTTCCCATCTCTTTGGCTCTCAGTTCAATCTCTGTAAAGAAAACTCCGCTGTAAATAGCTTAATACCTAACTATAATTCGTATTCGTCTATAATTTAGTGCTTTTTCAGTTGTCTGTCGGTGTGAATAACATTTGAGAGATACGAGCATCACGTCTAAAGGCAAAGTTTGCCTATTTATGTCGCAAAGTTATGTCGCAAAGTACCGCTCTTCATTTTTATTTAGATTTACACCTGTCTTCTGTGTTCCATTTCTGTGGTAGCACGTTGCATTAAAACGTAATTGCATATAACTTTCAGTATTTCCATAAATGTTATTAATTCCATACGTTAATTTAATATCATCTTTATCATTTGTTCTTGCAGTTTTTCTCTTTTGTTACATGCTTATTTACATTTAAGCTTCTGTTACATATATACTATACTTTTCTATATAACAAACGTTCGTCTGATGCCATCTTCTCAGAGTTTCTTATTCAGTCCATAAACTAAAATGTTTGTTGTCAGATATAAGGTTTCCCGGCTGTTGCTGTTGTTATTGTTAAAATTTATCCTAGTTCAGTAATTATTATTTTTTGTAAGTCATCAGTTGAATAATTCCTATCGAATTTTCTGACTTTGTACCCACAGTGTGACATCAGTGTATGGAAGCATTTTTCTTTCAGAATGTTTGTAATATCTTTCGTTAGTCTCCGTTTTTTGGTTTTCTACCTTAGACTGTCTCTCTATACTTGCAATAACGAGCGGCATGGGCAGTATTCCATTTCCGGTAGTTCAGGCTTTTCTGATTCTTGAATATTTTGCACCTGTTGTGATTTCTTAGCACCACGTATCCACTATACGTATTTTACTGGTACGTACGAACCTGTTTCCTCTGTCATTCCACTCACTTCTCAACGGCTTAGCGCACTGTCACCAGGAAAATTGTAACTTACCATACTGTAAATGGCGTTCATTCTTTGATCTCAGATGACCTCACTAGAATTCCGCTGGTTTCCTACATGAAATGTTGATCATATGATTAAGGATTTCTTGCAAGTACGTCTCAAGCGATCATCCTAGTACGAATTTAAGTTTTTTCGCCATTTTCATTTATGTTAGAGTCTTTTAAACAATAGCTGTATGGTCCTCAGACAATTTTTCGACTGTTTAACGCAGAACAGCACCAGTCATGGATAAAAGTTATGCAGTGGCTGAATGTTCTATTTCCATTGTCATTCCGTGGCTTATTGGAGAGTCGTGATACTTGCCACAGCCTCATCCTATTGGGAGTATGCAATCAAGAAAGTAATGTAAATACTATTGGCAGACAACCTGCTCAACTGAGACAAGGATTGCCTTTTCAAAAATTCATTGAACCCAATTATTTCACGTCTGTGCCGTAGAAGGTATTACGGTTCTGATTCTTCGCTGCTTGGCATTTCAACACCTATCATAAATTTTATTAATTAATCACATTTTTATGTAAACACTGTAGTGTTGCTAATTTGATGCTTAATACTTTTTTTATCTTAGACACATATGTGTTATCTGTGACTGGTACTGTTGTTCTGATTGCGTTATCTGTGACGCATGCGTATTTTACTCCAGAATAGGCTATATCTTTGCGTCGCGTAATTTTTAGCATTTCAGAGTATAAATAGGGACGCTTAGAGACGCAGAATTCAGTCACCGACTTGCCTTGAAGATGGCTGCAACGTTAACAACCGACATATCGGCACATGGAGTATTTCTGTCCCAGACGTAAGTCCAAAAGATGGTAGCACACTAAAATATTATATTTCTTAGCTATTCATGAATTAAATTAGATAATTTAGCCGAAAACCTAAGATATCTGATAGTTTAGACCAAGAGGACAGCCTTTGTCTCTTTTTCGGTATGATATTTTTGTACAGAAGCCTTAATATATGGTTAATGGTACATCCTGTTATTTTTATTATTGTTACTATTATTGGTGTTTTACCCATGAAGAGCGCAGTTAGACTAAAGTACATGGTCAATTCCTTTTTCTGCATTCCTTGCTGCCCAAACTTCCTTATTCGCTCGTTGTGTTTCTGTTTCGGGTCCTCTGTCCTTTCTTCTTGTCGGCTTCGTGTCTTATGCTTCATCTTGGTTATTATTATTATTATTATTATTCCTGTTTTGCCTAGTGTGTAATCCGCAGTTGTGGTTTGTGAACTGATTCTCCACCCTTCCTATAAAGATCATCTATTTTTTATCATACATTTTTTATTGTACTTAAATTTATTTTAATTCAGCCACAGTTTGGAGTACGTTACCAATTTCCTTCAATGAAATCATGCATAGGACATACCCAGTGCTCTTAATTTCGATCTTGGGAAATACAATGTGTATCATTCTTTCGTTACGAACCATATGAATAAATTTTCATGTGAAGTTCTATCTGTCTACTGTTTCCATTTTTTTGGAAATTCAATTATAAAACTTTCCAGGTAATTCCTCTACTAATATAAGTTCATAGGTTTCCATAGTCTGAGTCAGTGTTCCAAAAATTCTTTCGGAAACTAGCATATGTCTACGTATAAAAATAAATAGGAACCACAGTCTAATGCTGAAAAGGATTTTGGTGACATATATTTCTTCTATGTCAGTTCTGTAATTTCTAAGCAACACTATCGTTGCTGAAAATGAACAATTTTATGGGTTGCTTCCGTAAATCCTGGGTAAGCTTCCTGGTCCATGAACTCTTCATTTTAATTAATGTAGCTTTTACGTCCATAATGTTTCATATAATTACGTAGGCGATAAAGGCATTGTTCGTTATCCTACAGTGGATACGCTGTTTATTGGAAGTAATTTCCTACTGTGTTCTGCAGGTGTATTCACTCTAAATACTGCTAACCATAATCTGCAAATTTTGTAATTGCGACGACAGCAGCACGATACCGTCACGCACTTAACACTGATTGCTAAATCTCTTATTCCTACTGCCTTCCTTTGCCAAACACATGTGAGAAGCATATATTTTGAAATCCAACTCTAGAACGCTGCATTAATGCCACCAATGTTTAGCATGCTCGTGTGTAAGATTGATGACGACCAGCGCTAACAAGAACTGAATTGCATTGAATTTCAGTGTCAGCAAGGAAGGCCCCATTCGTCACTCAAAGAAACCTATTTCGGTGCAGACACAGGGGCTCAAGTTCCTATCTGCGGCCGTGTATTTCCCCGGAGCCGAACGTCCGAATCGATCTTCAGGCGAGCCAACCGGTCTCCGGATGTGCGGCAGGGACACGCTAAAAGCCTATGGTGAGTATACGTCCGCTATAGACGTAGCAGAGGCCGTGTAACTGCCTTCGACCCTCAGTCCGGAAGGACAGAAACCTTTAGCTGCAGCAATTTCTGATATAAAGTTGGCAGAAACTTTAGCATCGTCCAGATGAAAAAGAAACTGCGGGCACTACCAAGAAATAATGAAAGGTTTCCCCGCGACCAACGTCGTTTTGACGGAAACCATATAAAAGCTCATGCGGACAGCTGTAAAAGATCGTAAAATTACAAGAGCACAACTAAAATCGAACTTTCTTTAGATAAAACGTTGTTGTATCTACAGAGAAAACGACTAACTCAGATAAATTTATTTTATTTTTAACACAATCACGTAGAACGACAATAACAATAACCAATTTCTGCCATACTTTGGCAGCTTACCAAGTTCTATACGGCATAGACCGGACTTGGTGAACAAAGAGTTCACAAGATGTGCAGTACTAAGTTTAGCATATTTTGAACGCTTTGTTTGCTAAAGGCAGCCTTTGTGATATAGAGTCTGAAGATAGTCTAAAACCGTTAATGGCTATTTCCATATTAAGTGTTTATGCCTAAAGTAAGAGCAAATATCGCATCAAAGTTTACTATCCAAAATACTGAAGTCCAACGATATCACGACAACAGACAAATCTGGTGACAACGTAATGACCTTCTGCAACGCCTCTTCAGAACTTGTGGGTTCACTGTTTTGTTTTTAGTTCGCTTTAACACAATAAAGTATACATCACCATATGTCTAAAACACAAAACCGACAGATATACAACAAATTTTTCGATTAATCCAAAAATAATGGTACAGTGATTCAGGTCGTAGATCTACATTAGAAAGCGATGGAAAGCAAATCGATATCAGGACCACTGGAGTTAGTGTTTTGAGGAAACGTGTAGTAAAAGTAAAAGATACTATGCGCGATTTGTGGTGACCAAATGTCTGCAGACATCGAAAAGTAATACAAAACTGTTAGTGAGATACTAGTTTAAATCACGTCATCCAGTGAATCGAGGTCAAGCTTCGTAATTTATTGGTAATGTATGTCTGAAATAGACCAAGTGTCTTCCGTGTTACATTATTTCAGGGTGTTTTCAGTATACGAGATTTAATATTGTTGCCTTGCCGATTTGTATAAAACGCCTTTTCCGAGATGAGTTTATAAGTCTTACTAAAAAAAGGCAAAGAAGCATAAGAAACTAGCAGTCGGCTTCACATCCCTCGTTACTCATGTTCGTCGACTAACTGTCATGTTATTTGACAAAGTACCACATGCTGACATATTGCCTCTCTTTCGACTACTGCCCTCCTGAACATCATGTGTCCGACTTTATATTGCGTGTCTATGTTTTGTATATTTTCACGTAATTTCGATATGTCCTGCTTTTGCTGAGGGGAAATGAATGAGAGGTAATATAAATGAATTTCTGTCTGAACGTCAAAAGGAAGCGTCATTGCAGATCACAAATCTGCTCATGTAACCGTGAGTCAATAACAATAGAACCGTGTAGAGCGTATTTCATCTTTTATGTAGCTTGATATGCATTTTAGTCTGATTACGTATACACGGCGGGTATATAGCTCAGTTGGAACAGTAACAGAAATGAATCACTGGAATTTCAGCAACGAGCGGCTTTTATCTCTGGCTGGATTCCCGATGTGGCTTCCAATTTTACAGCGTGGTCCGACCAGAGTGTAGCAGTTCATCGGGCAGGTTAAAACTCCACATAGCTCTGGCATGTTTTGTAATCACGAAATAATATTTTACCCCAATTGATTTGGTCAAAGGCTCTTAATTAACAATGCTCTCTCTTATTACAATATAAGTATCTCCATAAGATCTATGTCAGGGTTTTGTGGAACCAGGTTACAATCCTCTTCCTGTAACTCGCAAAAAATTCGTTGTGAATCATTTGATTTTTTTCGCGTACTAGGGATAAATTTCAGTCTGACGTATTCTCACCTTATAGCTGCTTAGTCAGTTTTTTTTAAATAGACAAGGGACGCTAAAAATAGTCAATTAATGGTCACTGATCCTAAATCAAACTCAGTTTTGCACGTATTATCAAGTATATACCAATATCCTGGATAAAGGGTGACATAATTTCTACCTGTCTTTCATTAACATAAAACAGTTTCACCTCGTGAAAATTATACGAATGAGAAGTGCGATAAAATCAATGTCACTTTTATTTTAGTAACAGAGTTTTTATACGAAAGTAAATATGACTAGAAACAAGACAGTCATTAGATACCGTCTGGAATATTCACTACATTCAAGATGAATCATAATATGCTATATTTCCATAGTAGTGCTAAGAAAACTAACCATTGCTGCAATCTATTTGACCAGATAATTTCATTTACTAAAGTGGACGCTAACTCAGCTTATGTTTGCCATGTCTACCACTTTTACGTGGCTGAACCGTCATCCGCAAGAGAGTTTCCGACTGAGAAATTGAAATATTTCTGTTTAGAATAATGACAATGATTCGTGTTGACTATGCTGGAGACGGCAAACTACCAATTTTTGAGGTCTTTGAATTCATTTATCTCATGAAACATCATCAGATTAGATAAAAACAACAGTTACGAAGAGTAAGGTACGAATATTTAATTTAGAGTTTAGTTTCACAACGGAAGTGTTTTTTTTTTAAGTTTTATCCCAAGAACTAGAGTTATGCCGTCGATTTATTTTCGTTGTGGTATCAGTTGGAGGGATAGTGCCAGTCTATGATATGAACTTGAAAATCACGCAACTACATGAACGATATAGGCTATTTATACAAGGTTTTTTTTTTTTAATGAAGACGGGAAATGTTTCATACTCTCCAGACCGGGAGAGTACTGGAAGGAACGAAGGAAGGAAGATTGAGATTTATCACCCGGTCGAAATGGAGGTCATTAGAGACGGAACACAAGCTCGGATGTAAAGGTGCCGTTTCAAAGGAAGTATCACGGAATTTGCGTGGAGAGATTTGGGGAAATCACGGAAAACCTAAATCAGGATGTACGGGCGTTGATTTGAACGATCATCCAGTCAAATACGAGTTACTGTGCTAACCACTACCTCACATCACTCAGTGAGATTGCTGGATACAGAATATTTCTCTATATATGGAAATAATATTACGTTGCATTGTGTGCGCAATGAGTAAAAATCAATAGAAGGTTGGGAGATAAATGGTACTTCCACGGGAACAAGTTCAGGATGATATTATTTTGACACCGAGCTAAATATTTACTATAGGCAGACATTTTAAAAATCAAAGGCTTGTTCTTATCCCACATAAAATGTGTTGTATGGCACCTTTTGGTTCTATTGTCGATTTTCCGAAAGATGTCATGTTCGGAAGAAATGGGGTTCAAAAGTCCATGGCCAGATTCAGATTTCGGTACTCCGCAGTATCTCTAAATTACGTCAGACTAATTCCCGGATCGTTCTTTCGAACGGAAGGTCGTCGATAACATTCCCAATCCTTGTCAAACTCAGCTTGCGCTGCGTCAGTAACGGCCACGTTGATGACAAGACGTTGATCTCCTGCCTGCCTTCCTTTTCTGTTATTAGTGATAGTAATCATTTTTGAAACATATTGATTTTAATTAATCACGTGGTGAAAGAATACTACTTTTTACACAATCCTTCGTCGTTGTAGTTGACTTCAGATAAATTGTTCAGTGTTCGATTTCATAGGAATTGTCAAACACTTGAACGTCTGAAACGTCGGTGTTGGAAGGGAGAGGCGGGGAGCCGTCGCCCTAACCGCCACTCAAGTCGGAGAGGGCTGCGATGTATTAACTCAATCAGCTAATGCATTCGCCACATACTTCACCGCTGACAGTCCCCGGGCCCCTTCTGCCGGGAAGCTCTAATCGCCTTAGGCGACATTTATTTTATTATGTCAGCAGTCTCCGCCGGGATTATTATAATACCCTGACGACGTGTATGGTAGTTAAACTGTTTCATTTAATTAAAGATTTTTCGCGTTGGCCCATACTTCATTATACAAGCACTATTCAGTTACAAATACATTTATACAGAAATAAATCGCAACATCGTCTGAATATTTAGTGTGAAACTGATTATGACACCAAAAATTATTAATGGGAATATAAATAATCGATTAAAGTTTGATACAATAACTATAAAATTACCGCTATATAATCAGAGTTGCTTCACATTCTATGAACTGATATTATGTCGTATCAATAAGCTTTTGGGCTGTATCAGGTTTATTGTTTACCTGGTTCACTGGATAAACTTGCGTTTCATTTAATGGCAGAGGACTAGCAATCAGAAGACATATACATTCTCTCGACGACGTGTATAGCAAATTGGCACGTCAAACAAGAAGAATTTTATGCTATTCCCCGAGAACATGGCCCTTCTGAGCGTCATGTGAGTGTGCACTATCTTATTAGAAACTTAATTAGAAATGTACCAAATACAGCATATCACATTCGTGTGTATGATGTTCCTTAATTACAGGTTTATATCTACAGCATCAGTACATCGTAATAAATCCAGACTGTTGACGAAAACTCCTTTGAATCCCGTTGTGTCACATGTGATGTTTTCTGGCAGTATCGAACGCAGTAACAGAATTCTGTCCCATTGTCGTGTTCCAACACGCAGACGCTCTACCTTATGCGGACCGAATGTGAAACTTTACTTCCAGAATAAATCTTTCAGTTTGGAACGACGTGTACAGTATTATGAAACTTCTGGCAGATTAAAACTGCGTGCTGGGAGGGGACTTGAACCAGAATATTTTGCCAAATCTCTTAAGGTAAAATATCTCACTGAAAATGTTTTCCACAGGTAACTGACAGGGCACCTAGGAAAGTGGAACAAATTTTGAGAGCTCTTAGTGAGATGGAAACGAACATTTGTCAGTGGCTTGGAAAAGATGGCAGAGGAGGCTGATTAGGATTAAACGTTTCATCAAATACAGACGTTAGAGATGGAGGGGACATGGACTAGCCAAGTATGGGGAAAGAAATTGGCGGCGACCTTCTTGAAGCAACCTTCCCATTATTCAGCTTAACCGATTGACGGAGAAGACTAAAAACAGGAATCTGGATGGTCGGACGGGTTTTCAGTTCGGCTCTTTCCGAATGACGATCTTGTGTGATTAGCTACCTCACTCGGTCAGAGGATCCTGGCTCGATGGACGATCCAGGCCCACATTCACGTCAAAAAGCGTAGAAGGAGCCACAAATCAGTGTCCCTCTTGTAAAGAAAGTTTAGCTGTTTGTCATGTTTGATACTGTATACAATAAAGAGAAAAAGAGACCTTTCATTTTAGGAACGTAGCTTTACTCGCGCATTTCAAGAAACAGAACTGTCGTACTATTCCGAACACACAGGAAATTAGCAACCCCAGTAACAAAGGAGCAAGAAGGAAATAATGAATGAAATGTTAGGGTTCTGCGAAAACAATGCACAATCGTGAAGGGTGAAACGCCTTTCACTTTTATTCAAACACTGTTCGTTTGTTCATTTCCAGATTAAATGAACGGCATTCCCAATTCCCAATTACGAAAAATCTGGTTGAAATACACGCAGGGATACAAATTTACGTAAGGGGCATTTACGAAGTTAGATTGTACCATCAGCTGAGCTCTCCATATAGCTGTGCGGAATACGAGCCAACAGCAATAAGAATTAGATTATCAGGCGCAGCTGATAAATTACACCGTATCTGATTAAGGGACAGCTTCCCTCTTGTAGCGTCATAAGGTAATCAATATGAATTGTTAGCACTGCAAACTGTATAATTGAATTACGCGTGTAAGCTTGTTGTGAAGAGAAAATGAAACTCTATTACATAGACAATATGACGATAATTAAAAGGGACGAGTTTCGCTCCTACATGTATGTGCAAGGTACACGCAAACATTTTGCGCTAACAGTATCTGAAAAATCAATTAAGAGAGGGAGTGAGGCAATAAAAGTTATTTTTTTAAATGAAAGAATACTGGTAATAAAGGACAGATGTGTAATATAAACGAACTGTGACATTGACTTTTCCACTGAGCGATGCCCATTCAGAGGCGAAATATTCATGAAAGGGAGTCTAATCAATCTGAAATTTTGTAACGTAAATTAATAAATATGAAATTAACGTAATGCCAGTTTCATCCCGTCTTAATTGTAAAAATTAGATCATTTCCACTAGAAACTTAAAAATGTCAGTTTACTCATACGGCGAAGTGAATTTGTAATTTACCGCCTTACGTTCAATTCAGTCACGGCTTGTCAGTTTACCGCTACTACGTGATTTTGCTTCTTTTTTCAATATATTTATATCAGATCATCATCTGTATTAAACAAGAGGGAAAGGTTTATGGCTATATATTCCCCTGATTAAAAGACGTATAATATATTCATAGATGATACCAGGGACAGCGAAGGAAATATCGTCCGCTTCACATGTGGAATTCCCGCAGAATTCAATAAGACGGGTTGAGAGACCCACAAAATGATTTAGATCTTATGTCCACATAATCTAAATCCTGCTCAATGCGGAACCTGTTTACAACAATGTTAAAATGTTGAGAAACTACATGATAGAGACAAAGAATGAAAATTATAATATCTCAAAAGGGTGACGTAAACTGAATATTATCTGGAACAAACATTATTGGTTGTATCACAGCAGACACGTATCCGATTTCGACTTGTTTTCATTCATATATATTCTTGACTACACACGTTGCTAACAGATTACATTTTCTAAACACTTGTATAACGACATGTTAAAATGTTGTAGTCTATGGAATAATGCAACCAGCAGTAACTCTGTAAAGGAATTTAGCTGTAGGATGTTTATATACACGTCGTCTTTGCCGATGAGGGAAAGCGCAATGTTGAAATTGTCATTGCTTCGGTTTGCTCTTCTGTTCCCAAACATCATACGCTGTGTAAATATCTGGTTCATGTTTCTGTTTTGTTGAAATAGTAGACAAGTTTCTGTGGTTCATACCCTCTTCACCTTAACACTTTGTCGTACACTGAACATAGTGTTCATTTCTGGTTGTAATTTAGTAAAATAGGAAAAAATTGATCACTGTCAGGAAACTGTATATCTTCCCATAATTTACTGGGTACGCTGGTTTCCAGGTATCAGTAAGATAAGAACACACCTCAATCAACAGGATCTTGCCTTATAAGGCAGTCTGTCAGAACGCATATACAAGTGCGGAGAACTCACGCGTATAGCCTTGTCACTTTTTATGGGGGGTGTATGTGTCGCTGCATTTCACCAGGAAGTTACCAAATGTGGCACTTAAATATTCAAGCATGTACTGCACACTTTACGTGTAAATGAAACAAACACAAGGTATTGCAGTGTATCCATATCATTATCCTACTGACTCTTTCTATCTGTAATATTCTAATATGACTAAAACGTTCAAATTCAAAACTGGAAATAATACAGAAGTTAATTATAGTTTGATAAAGTGATTTAAGAAAACAGACACAATGAAAGAAATGATCTTTGCATTAGAAGTGTCACAAAATAAGCCTATGCAAACGAGAAAAAAATTCTCTGAAAAATTGTTCTAAAGAAGCGTTTTGCCTCCTGCAATGCTGACAACGGCAATTAGGATACAATCTACCTATGTTTCATAGTATGATACGTGCCTTTAGTGTGCGGTTTCGTACACTTTTCGAAATAAGGAGAAGGAGGGAAACTTGAGGTTTCTTTCACATGAAATTATTGTTATTCTACAAGTAACTCTTTATAAACTGTGCAGAAAGGATCTTACACAATTGAAGTTGGCCTGGTAATCTGAAGGCAGAGAGTTTGCCTCTAGGTCCGTGATTTCAGTTTCTTTGAAAAGCTGGATTTCATGACTATTGCTGTTTCCTTCCTACTGTTGCGCTGGATAACGGGTTTATTAAACATTAACTTTTAAAGAATTTGTCAAGAGTAGTATCTGCGCAACTTTCGACGAATCAAGAAAATCTGAACTAGGAATTTTGTAACAGTTTTCTTTTCACCGTCAGGATCTCATTTAAACTTTTTATTTACTGTTAGCAGTTTCTGTTCTCTACAAAATGTACCATCAGTTCTTGTGGCCTCTGTGTCATGCACAGTTTAACTACAGACGATGAAAAAACATGCATATAATGTTTCTGCCATTTACTTACACTGTTACGTGAGATTAGCTATCACTATTCCTTCTGTGTTGGTGGATTAACTTTCAACTCACGGCAGTTAGTAGTGGAGATCACTTAGATTTTGTAACAATGTTACTCTAGTCTCGAGGATTTCCCATTTTTTAAACATTGCAGCCATAACTCTGCGTGAACAATGATCAACAATCAACGTATTATACGAGGCTCAGGCGTCGTGTAGGGTGCCCCGAGCAGAGTAGATAGAAAAAAAAAAACAATTGGAAAAACAGAGAACAGATTGTAGAATTTAGTTTTTTTTTTTTTTTTTAATATACCCATTTAAGCGTTATGGCGTCGCAGCACCAGTATGGAATATCAAAGAATACCTCGCATTATTCATTTAGGATCTCCTCCCATAATGACTAAGATTTTAGAGAACAGAAGTGAGATACAAATAACTGTATCCTGAGCAAGAATTGAAAGATAACGGTTGTGGCTTAAAGGACAAAGCAAGGAAAGTGAGGTTTCAACATGAATATTTCGGCTGTCTATGATATGCTCTCTGATATCATGCGCTGCGTCTTCATGTATTCGACACATCAAATACATTTGTGTGAAACATTGCGAAAGAATGTTTACGATGATACTTTGGCAGCAATGACCCTGATAATGGTATTGAGGATATATTATAAAATTACTTTAGAAAACTGGATTTAATATAAGAATGAAAGTACAAAGAAACTTACAGTTCATGAAACATCTAAAATCATATAAATGTGACATTTTACAATGATTTTTGTACAATGAAAGCACAAATAAATTCTATATGCGCAACAGACGCACAAGAAGACATTAATTTTCTGTAGAAATTTGTGTTCCCCTGAGGCATCTTATTTACTTAGAGTCCGCAATTTAGATGGCAGCAGCAAAGCACATTTCAAATAGTTACTTCGAGCTACGGAAAACATGGAAACGGCGCTGAAGAACGTAGCGGAGTTGTCTGCAGTTTCATCTTATTTAGTATATTGAAGCGCGTATTATTCCACAAAATTATAAGGTATACGTTAAATAGGTAACAGATGTCTTTATATGCTTCTCTTAGCACGTATAACAGTATGAAAATTATAAAACATTTGAAGGACTTAAAACCACAAATTTAAAATTGATTATTCCACATATTAAATCCACATGGAACCGCTTACGTATTTCTTTATCGGATGTTTTTTTGTGAAAAGTAGTGAAATTAGATCCGTGAACGGCAGCAGGAGGTTATGTTAGTTACATATCCACAAAATGATCTGGAGTAATTTTATCAAACGCTTATTTAACTGACTATTAAGTTACTAGATTTTACCAAAGACTTTTCACCGTCGTTCTAGGTAGGAATGGGTTTCTCAAAAGCAGTCCTATGAACATAACTGGCGATCGCTCCTCACGCTCTATTAGAAATTCTTTGTTTAATTATTAGAAACGAGGGGAACAGTGCATATTGAGTTTAAGCATTATACATACTGACGGGTCCGTTGAGCTAAGTTGTATTGACTCGGTATGCACCATTATTAGGGACTAATTAATAATTTTCTCACTAATTCGTAAACCCCGTCCCCCCCACGTCCTCCTTCTTCCACACCATTCCCCCCCCCCCCCCCCCCCCAATTCAGAGCATTTGCTCTACATTAGCTATGATAAAAGCTACAACTTTCAATAATACGTGGACTAAGAAGTATTTAAACTCGTTCAGTTAAAAGTAAATGATAACGTTTGCTTCGTCTCGAATGCTCGCTTTAAAGACAGGAATATGATAGTGAAGTGACTATGTTGTTGAAAAGAGCGATGCGACGTTCCTTCGGACATGCATGACCGCAGAATAGGCCCTGCGGTGACTACAGCTGTTTTGAAATGCATGAATCCACTGTTTAAACCATAAGCTGTATAAGGGAATGACGACAACGAAAATTTTTGCCGGACCGGGACTCGAACCCTGATTTCCCGTCTTACGCAACTGCGAATACATTTCATGTATATTAGACAGGATACTAAAATCTGAGGTGGTGCTTCGTAACCATTGAATGCTACAGTTCAGTATGATATATATCAAATGTAACGCTCTGTAATTGGATACTTGTGTAACATGAGAGAGTGGCTTACCGCTGAAAGTATTTATTAAAGCCTAGAACAACGACCGACTGCGATATATCCCAAGCAGAGGTTTCGCCCTAATGGGAAACGTCTCATTCCACGCATCTCTCATTAGTCTGAGTGGGGCGAAGTCAAAACTCATTGATTCATGCTTAAACGAGCTAAAAGTTGGTAGACCGGAAGGATTGTATTCCATTTCACTTTCCTGTTAAAATTACCCCGGTACCGTGTCCCATATAAAGCACAGATCACTTTGCAATCCACTGTTTAAACTTCCATTGACAAATTCAGTTTTCTTTCCAGATTAACTATTTTAAATCTATTCTGCGCTTCAATTAACCCGATGCAGTGTAATATCGCCCAGTAAGCATTTTAATAATGTCTGCATAAGTGAAACAATGATAGATGGACGTTGCCGTTACAAGACGTTTCCTATTACTACAATAACCGGTTGTGATTTTCATCTCAGCAAAGGACCTGTTTAAGCCCCATCATTGTTTCGGCATTACTGTAGAGCTTGTGTGATAACCATGAACTTGAAAATTTATGTACCGCTACCACAGTAAATTTTATATGCCTAAATGTAGTAGTACATTGCAGAAATTGTCGTGGTTGCTTGTCGCTTGGGTCGTTAATGTGACTGCTTCGGATAATGATTTTTGAATCGTAGGATCATTCAAGAAATTCTCGACGGTTAGGTGTTCCCTACATTTTTAAGAGTTTCCGCCACCTACAACTGATCGCTAGCGGTAACACATGATACTACACCAGATAAAAATTTACCCTGTGTAGTTTATGGAACATTAAATACATGATTGGTTAAAGAGTGACCAGTGCCGAAAAATATTTCTTAATTGCTATGGGGCGGTTAAAAATGGAAGAGTCCGGGCGTTCAGTATATTCATTACAAGCTAGAAATAGCGGGAAATATTGCAGAAACCGGGTAAAGTTCATAATCTGAGACGGTACCGTATCCTTTTCGCATGATTTACATTATCTCTCATTTTAATATCTACAGTTTTTGTTTTTGTTACAGAAATACAAGAACATTGCTATCAGTGTATCAGTGGTCAGTGGAATGTAGATTATACGGCTACTGCATTAAAACGCGTCGGAAAACGCAACGAAAACGGCCTAAAATGTCTTACAATGGATGTGAATGCACTATAATCTTTGGCGACAGCTAGGAATGACAGTGGATAACGCTCACAAGTCAAGTGAGGAGGGGAATGAGGATTATTATAGTGGGACATCCAGAAGCCTTGTTTATTCAGAAAATTCTGGTGAACCTTGAGCGCAATGAACAGCAAGTGAAAAAAAATGATTCTACTAAACATATTTACATGATGGACTGAATGAAATATCCTCATGCGATGTTGCGAGTGTTCGAAATTATGAAACTTTCAGATGCTTTTATATATCAACACTTAGGGAAAAGTTGATTTTGATAAGTTATTACAATTAATCCAAATTTCAGAATGTTATATTATTACTTACTTGAACAAATAGAAAATATTTAAAAATACATGGTTAAAATAGCAATACATCGATTTCTTTTTATAATCTTAGAAACTACAAGTAAACATTGTTAAGATGTTGATACCTCTCTAAGTGCATTTTCATCAGAATGGTATCTTCGATGCTTTCCAGCTGGAGCAAACATATTTATAGTTGCTGCTGCAAATAATGGTGGGAAAGTATCACAGAATGTGGTGCTGTCAGTCGAATATACAGGATTTTTGTTTTAACTTGAGATAAATAAATATTTCGAAAACGGCGGATCGGACGAAAAAAATGTTCTAGGTGGAAGGTTAATGTTAGTAAAGGGGACATCTGTCCGTGCTACAACTGGTCACCTACTAACCACTCCTCCTGCTTAGGCACGGTCAATTTTGTATTTCCAAATAGAAAACTCAATTTTCATAGCTTATTAGAATTCTACGCCAAAAAATATGTACGGCTTATGAAAGCATTGTTTTCATTCGTGGTAGATGACGCTGTAACCGACAAATATGCAGTGTGCCTGCTTTTGCAGTTACGAACCAACACATTTGATTCTATATTTCATTTGCGATGTAAATGTATACCTTGCGCTCTAACAGTTGATATTTATATTTTAAATTTATATTAGTATTGCAAATTTTATTGTACAGCGCATTATGGTTAACCGTTTCAATAGGCTGGTTAGAAACTACGTTTAGCGTCATCCAAGAACAACATCATGGACACAATAGTTTTTTGTTCCCATCGGGATTGTTGATACCGACAAGTCTTCTTGCCTCTCACCATTCGAGTGCTTGATTTGGGTGAGTCCCCTTGTCTCCCACCATAACTGTAACTTGCAATAAATGCTCAAACTGATGACCTTCAATTTCGATGCATTTATTAATTTGTGCTTGGAATGTATATACACAACGTAAAATCGTGTCTGGTGGAATGTTTGTGCAAGTATTTCTGATACGTTCTGTCATGTGCTGCCGGGTCGTAGGTACTTCTGCATACCGTTTTTCCTTCAGATACCCCACACAAGAAAAAACCCGGCCACGTAAGGTAGTGTGACCTGGCAGGCCACGCTACCGGCCCACGTCTACCTATCTAGCGCCCAGTCAAATCGCGATTCAATGCCTCTTCAGCTATTGTGGAGTAAAGTGCAGGACATAAAGGTTTACATTTACATCGTAAATGAAATGTAGAATCACATGCGTCGGTTCTTAAATGTGAAAACAGGTATTTGTCGATTACAGCGCCATCTACAGTGAATGGGAAACAATGGCTTCAGTAAACTCTACTTTCTTTTGACGTAGAATCCGAATATGCAAAAAAAAAAAAAAAAAAAAAAAAAAAAAAAATAATGGGAGTTCGCATCTGAACGTACAAAGCTGACCCCGCACACGGAGATGTGGTATAGCACAGACAGATGTCCTCTTTACTAATACTACATCTACATCTACATACATACTCCGCAATCTACCATACGCTGCGTGGCGGAGGGTATCCCGTACCACAACTAGCATCTTCTCTCCCTGTTCCACTCCCAGTACGAGCCCTAATCTCTCTTATCTCATCTTTGTGGTCTTTCCGCGAAATATAAGTTGGCGGCAGTAAAATTGTACTGCAGTCAGCCTCAAATGCTGGTTCTCTAAATTTCCTTAGTAGCGATTCACGAAAAGAACGCCTCCTTTCCTCCAGAGACCCCCGCCCGAGTTCCTGAAGCATTTCCGTAACACTCGTGTGATGATCAAACCTACCAGTAACAAATCTAGCAGCCCGCCTCTGTATTGCTTCTACGTCCTCTCTCAATCCGACCTGATAGGGATCCCAAACGCTCGAGCAGTACTAGCTTTTCCCTTTGAACGTTTTTTGGTACCATACGTCGTTTTCGGGATATTTATTGTCTCAAGTTAAAACAAACATCCTGTATAGCTAACCGCAATGATATCATGGTTTTATGCACAGTGTGAACTCTTTCCTGTAATATCTGCTATACAGAAGATGCTTTGTGGGTAACTCACTCTCACTGTTGAACCCAGTGTTTAACAGACATCGTCTTTATTGTCCCTTCGGTAAAAGAACCTGTTGTGAAAACATAAAACTGATTTTTAAGCTATTGATATAACATGTCCTTCTTTTAGAAATTATTGTTTTCCTAATAGCCATATGATTCAAACATAGAGTTTAATTATGACATCGTTCTTTTCTAATCTCTTATAATTGGCAATCATCTGATTATTACACACTGAAACATAGCTGTATGATTTACAGAAAATCTCCAACAGAAAAATTGGATTGAATTTCACGCTTCTTAACCATTTCTTTCTTAAAATTTTTCCATTCATGCACACTTCAGTAAAATAATTGGATGAAATCAATACAGTTATCGTACAGAATCGTAAATGTTTTGCAATTCATGCTAAAATAAATTGCCAATAAAAATTTTGGTGCGTTAGCAAACCATGCCAGTGCAATAGGTAAATGACGATCATTTTGTTCCAGAACTACTGAGCACTATTGTGTCAATAAATCAAGTATGGATTTTCATCTGCAGCAGAGGTTGCATCATTCTCCAAATTCTTGTGTAATGTACCAGGAGGATTTCAGTGGTACGTGTGTAGTAGTGCCTGTGGTGGTGCGTATGCATGCAAAATAGGGTGAAATTACCTAATGCTGCACACCACGAAGGAAGATATTATCATCATTTCTCCATCAGCGTTCGATATTCTGTACGAAAGTAAACTATATAAAGAGTGAGACTTTTCATCGTCGCTGATGAAACTGCCCGTTACGCGGTACTTGCTTAACTGCAGCAACCGTGGAAGATCAACAAAGATCATTATAATAAAAAAAATACTGGTGTAGTAAATCATTGAACGAAGTTTTAAGTAGTGTTTCGGATCGAGCCCCATGGATGTTTTATAAATTATTGTTTTCCTAATATCCGTCTGTGGTATAACTAGTAGATTTTAATGATGACCTTAGATAACATGAAGGAGTATTTTTATTCTACATATTATTTTTTCAACCAAACTTACGTCAATGAAAATTGTGAAAAGGTTTTCATTTCTAGGAAACTGGAACGTTGGAAAAAAACGGCACAGCTAGTTGTTTGAGGAAACGACCAATTATGCGTTATTCAGTGTCTAAGTGGACGTTAGACTTGTGATTGGAACAATGTAATATTTCGATGTTTCAGAGATACCTGTGCATGTAAGAATGATTATTCAGTGGACTGTGAAGCCACTCGCTGATAACGATTGATGCCTGTCTTGAAGACAAGCCTGCAGAGCAGGACTGGCCCGGTCACAGAATTTCTTTCCAGCTGTCCAAACTACAGCTGCCTTCAAGACCAACAGCAGATTCTAGCTTTCAGACAGATAACCAAGAACGCGCACGTTAAGCGGCTTTTTTCATCGTTATTCGCGAGTCTACGACTGCCTACACCACATCATAAAGTGTAGGATAAAATTTCAGTGGGCTTGACCGAAGTATTAGGCCTTACTGCAATCCGTCGTTTTAAGTAACAGCTTTGAATGAATTGTTGCGCCTAAATCAAATTTTACAACGTAACACTTGGTTTTATGCAGAACTGATTTGCTATCCGAGACGTTTTGTTCTGGCTGCATATGTTTTGATGATTCGTCATCTTTTCCAATGCATCGTCCACATGAGCGACATGACATTGATTTTTCGGTTATTCTTTATGTTACCAGATATTAATATTGATACGGAGCTTTCTGGAGACGTTTTGAGAAGTAATGTCCTCTTATGAATAAGCTCATCCTAACTTATCTATCTTCAGTACGTTTTCCTTTGTTGTATTAGAATGAGATGGGAAAAACCGCTTCATCGAGTACAAGAACGTGATTACAAGTTACAGGAGTAAATTTTGAGAGGAAAAAAGTGACTGATATCTAAAATATCTGAGAAATGGCTTGTCTAAGATGACCAATTATCATAATACCCTAGTTTGTCGATGCGAACGCACCGACGTATGTACGTTGCAACAGTACGCTGTGCTCAATTTGAAGGCCAGTTATCCGCATATTACGTTCTAAATGCTTTTATTGACTCATCTTCCTCGTAAAAAGTAATAGTATAGAAATTATTACTAGTAGTTTACAATTAAATTGGTTCGTACTTACCAGTTTTGGCTTCTGAACTTGTTCTTTCACGTCGGACTTCATACGCAACGGTACCTGGCAAATTGTCATCGACTATCAGAGCCTCTCATCGATTCATGCAGATACGTAGAGTTGCCAGGTCGTCGCGTATGGAGTCATTTACATATAAAACAATATTTGCTGTCAAAGTGGGACTATTTGATAAGGGAATTTGTAGAGAAAGGCGTAGGCCAACGAATGGCAGTAGGATATCAACTTTAACGCCAGAGCTTGCCCGGGAAGACCAGCCAGCAGAAGGCCAACTGTTGCTCCCGCCGTGGCAATCCCCGGGGTCAGGTTATTTTCCAGGATCTATCGATCCCCGCCTTGAGGCTGTGATTCTCAAGCTATCCAGTAACTCACATCTCCTTTAAGACGAAGCTCTCCCCTAGATCAGCTCCTTAATTCAATCATCCCAATGTAAAAGGCAGGAGACTGTCATTTCCAGCACCTGTTGTTCTCTTCCATTCACAGTCCAGCTGGTCGAAAATGTCTCATGTGATTTGAAAACAGTCATCTCAGTTATTGCTACTTACAACAAATTCGCTGGCACAAAATGTACTTGCCCGTGCACTGCCACATCATTATACTATTTCTTTGGTTTTAAATAACTCATCTTGAAAAGGCTATCCCTCTCAGACACGAAAAGCTTTTCTTAACAGATATCAAAAATATTCTGTTTACAATGTGCATCGTAATTTCTTTAGATAACAATCAGCACAAAATGCTTAATATATACTTTTAAATGCAACAAAGTCTTAAATTTTAGGACATAAATTACGAAGTGTTCCACATCGTTTTTGCAGACATTTCCCATGCATGCGATCACATGTGCGGTGCGAAGTGAGGTGCGTTGTCCAGAAGGTGCTGTAACGGGTACGGGTGCAGTGAGGTGCAAGAAAAGTGCAACAAAGTGTGACAATAGTGTTTCAAGACTTTTATCTGTTATGTACATATAAATTTGTTGTGATGACATATAAATGTATTCTCTGTTATTTTATTTTATAGTGAAAAGAGAGAGAAAGAAGAAGAAAAGAAAAAAGTTGATAGTTGAGCAAATCACAATACATGAAACGAAAGACTAACGCTGATTAATTGATAACAGCTAGTGGAGACTTCACAATTTACTGACATGTTTTCTGTTATCTCTGTATTGTGTCGATACCCTGCGTACATTGGTAGCAGTAACAGACATTTGAATCTAATCTGCGTGTGTACCAAACTCTGTCAGTGATAAATGCTCAGCTGCGTTAAATAAGGATTGTTCCTATTGTTACCGATATATTAAATGAATTTAGTACCAAATCGGTAAAAAATACAACTATCCTGCAATACCAGATTTACGTGCTAGTGCTGTACGCAGGGTGTGCATTACCCTGAAAGGCATTAGACAGTAATGGAACACAAAATATCACACTCCAAACGTTAAATAGTGACAATTAAAAGCAAAATGACGTCGCCATGTGCTCGGTGGCTCGTCGAGAACAGAAAGAAAAGACAACGGAAAGAAAAAAAAGGAAAGAAACAGACCAACAAAGTGTGAAACAGTGAGCAACAGTGTAAGATACATCATTGTCGAGCTCGTAGTTTCTGTGCGTTGTTGGTGCACTGTGGTGCTTGTCGCGGGAGATGCTCACCGTTCCTTTTGGCACTGAGGTGCCCGTACAGGCGACTCAAGTCAATGGCCATGACAGTCTGCGGTAGGGCGGCGCAGAAGGCGACCAGGGTGGCGGCGGTGAGCGCCAGCTGTGCACAAGCTCGGACCATGCTGCTGCGGCTGGCTGGGCTGCTCTGCGCTGCGCCTGCGGCTCCGGAGGTCGACTTGCGAGTGCCGCCGCTCCGGCCAAATTGTTTTATAATCTGCGCTGCGCCGGCCCCTACCGACGCCGGCCCCCCACCCCCGGTGCCGCGCCGCGCTTCCGCCAATGAGCGCCCGGGACGCTATCGAAGCCCGCGGCGACCAATCAGCGAGCGGCGTCGGCGCGCGTGCGACCCGTTTCTACCCTCCACCCGCCGTTCTCGCCTGCAGTTCTTGCGCCCCCGCAACCCTCGCGTAGCCTACGCACTACAGGTTTGAGTGGAAGATTCACGTACGCCGAACATTCCGTGAAAGAGGAGGGTGGGAGGGCTGGGTCGAAGTGGAGCCACCCACACTGGTGAATCCCCATTCCCCTACCTACTGATACCTGACACGCGGGTACCTCGGCTCGAGAGCGACGAGCTACAGTCACATCGGTTTTATGTTGCACTCACTGGCGCCTGCTTCCAAACAAACTGCTCCTGACTAACCTTTATAATGTATTCTAAATTTTACACGGATTCCTGTAACCTTCCCAAAATGAGACATGTTTCCTTTTGTGTAATACATAGTGACACCGACATGGAAGCCTTCTCTGGAAGAATGTTATCTGGTTGCCATAATCTGCCTCTCACTTATTTAGTGTCAGGTTAACAGTATCCCACCTCATCTCGGCGCTACATCGATAGAGCAGCCATTACCCAGTACACCTTCACAGAAATAAAAATGTGAAAGCTATGATTCCTCTCTCACTTCGAAGCCACAAATCAATAACTCGCATGGAGTGATTCCACTGAATAATTAAAATGAGTTGTTCGATATTCCGACTCACAGAATAATGATTACATCATGATGTTGCTGAGTTATGCCCCTGTGATGCCATGTTAGAAATATCCTAACACCACTTCATTTGCAGCTTGTTAGTTCATATGAGAAAAATGATCATTTACTTTTAAAAGACGGTAATACGTGAGAATTTGAGAAAAAATTTGCTTGCAACAACCGACACTTCCAATTTTTCAAAACTTTTTGAGACTTTGTTTACTTCTGCTATCAAATTTTTCGAACAGTTGTTTCCCCAAGAAAAACATAATGCTTACATATTAAGAAATTTGAGTGTATGTAAGGTGCTTTGAAACTGAAAGAGAAGGCGGCTGGAATCGATTATTGTGGTGTAAACACTGCCGAGTGGGAGCCTCATGCCAGGCTTCGTCATTGTATCAAACTTTTCGATTGTTTGCTTCTTATCGCAAAAGCTGTTCTCTTAAACATGGCGACGTACACACAACTGAAATAGTTTTCCAAAGCGGTTTCTTATACGGAGTTTATACCACAGTAGCTGATTGTGGTCATGTTGTCTTTTAGTTTTAGCACTTTACTTGGATACTTCAGCGAAAAATTTCAAGGCATACAATAAAAAGCGTTATATTCATCTTTTCAAGCGTTCCGTTTAATAAATTTACTTCACTATCTCGATCGATACATGAGTTAAGAGCATTAAACATTCAACAAACTTACGTGCGCTCTGCCTACTATCATTCGCAGAAAACCTCTGTGCTATATATATGGAAATTAAGCTGTTCCTCCCGCTGCAAACTCGCAGTGTTAAATGTGGCCTTAAAAACCCACGTGCGAGATTTTCATATTATCTCGCTCGCTGCGCTCGGACTATTAGTCTTACAGAAAAAATGAATTGGACATTTCTGTAGTGAATTCAATGGAGCTAAATTTGGTACTGGGATGCGCTTTCGCTGGAGTTCACGGTTTTCGAGTAATTCAAGAAAAACATACAAGCGCGACATAAAAACGCACATCCATCTCCACACTCGTCCCTCACCAGTCAGGATTTGTAGTGTATTGTTCATGGCACTCCCTCCAACCACTTAAAAAAAAATTCCGACTACACGAACTATTCCCGATATTTGACCTTTTTTAGTCTCTGTTGATTGGACTATTACTTCACCGCTATAATCGGCTATTCCGTTAACATTATTAATTTAAACGTTCACCGGAGGGCAATGAAAGCGACTTTGTAAACGCTACGCTAAAATTAATTACGTTGAAAATTTTTTCCAAACTTAACCATTACAAGCACTGTAGTTTCGTAGTCAGAAACCTGACGTATACAACGATGTAATTTTTCATTTTATGCTGTTAAAATTCACAAAACTGTTAGGTAATCTTTACACAAACCTCAATTTTACAGTTTACTAAGTCAGTGGCATAATAAGGCTAGTTAGTGAAGGCCTAAAAATGTAGAATGTGCGAAATAAATCGTGCAGTCGTAAATTTTTGTACAGTGGTAGGGGGGAGTGCCATGAAAAGCAGACTAGAAATCCTCACTCCTCGGGTCTGAGTCTGGGAGTCGGGATACGTTTGAAGGACACTTTTTTATGTTTTCCTCGAATAACTCGAAAACTACGGCCTCTACCGAAAACATATCCCAGTACAAAATTTAACTACATTAAATGTCCTTCAAAAAGTTCCTATTCATTTTTTCTATGGGACTAATAGTTCGCATTTAGCGAAGCTAAAAGTCACTCAGGGGGATAATTGTGGAAAATTTTTTATTTATTATTAGTTTCCATTGATATTTCGCAGACTTAAAGACCAACCGTGATAATTACGATACCATATTGCAGCTCCTGTGTTGTCCAGAAGTGTGATGCAATGTTCCTTTGGACGTCCATGCACGTCCGAAGGAACATTGCATCCTACTTTGAACAACGCAGGCACTGCAATATTGTATTTGTCGAACGACACCAGGAAGGACTTACATAAAAATGTCGTTCCTACACGGGAATATACATAATGAATGTGCGAGTGCAGGTTGTTGACACATGGCTGATGACATATGAATGTTTTGGTCTGGCCGTGAAGCGCGCTCGTATACCTTAACGGTAAGGCACCGCTTGCGATAAGAGGCAAATCCGGGTTAAAGTCCCAGCCCGCCGCAAATTTTCATTTTCGCTACACTGTATGTATTTCGTATACACCTATGGCCAGTCTCATGGCCAGTCTCACGGCCTCCCTCTGTCGGAAGGTACGTGTTTGTGTGTGTGTATGTGTGTGTGTGTGTGTGTGTATTGGATGGTAGGTGGGTGGGTGCACACCTTTACTTGTTGTCCTCGTGTGCTGTAATTTAAATGTGAATTAGCTTTCCTCTGTTTCCTTTCCACCTTCAACTTGTTCAGAAAACATTTTTAAGATTTTTCTGTTTAAAATGCAAACAAAATACCAGAGCAAGAAAACTGTCAGGTTGTACGGTCAATCCTAATTCGTACTAGCGAACTTCTTAGTTTTATAAATGTAAAATAACAAAATTGCAGACTATAAAGAATAAGAAGAAGAATGCTGAAGATTAGATGAGTAGATAGATGAGGAGCAGATGAGGAGTTACTGGATCGAATTGAGAAAAAAAGAAATTCATAGCACCACTTTACTAATTGAAGAAATTGATTGGTAGGACACATCCGGAAGCATCAAGGAATTGTCAGTCTGGCAGGGGAATGAAATGAGGGCGGTAAAAGCAGTTGAGGGAGACTAGGATTTGCATATAAGATGCTGGTTCAGATGTATGTAGGTTGTGATAGCTATACAGGGATGAAGAGACTCGCATGTGACAGACTAGCATGTAGAGCTGCACCAAACCAGACTTCGAACTGAAGGCCACAAGAAGAAACGTTAGCTTTAACATGTTGTCTCCTTTCTTTTTCGGCCTCTTTTTTCGCAGTTGCAAATATACAAGTTGTATGAGTTAAACACCGTTTTTTGCAATTGCAATGAAAGTCTTATTAAGACCAAACGAGTTTCACATCTTCAGTAGTTACTGTAACAATATCGTTCTTTTTTTCTAACAATTTTGTGTGCTAAAATCATGAATCGTGAGTAACGATAAAAATTAATACTATTTATTATAGTAACTAAAAGCATGCGGAGTGTACATGATGTTAGTGTGTTAGTGCACAAACTTGTAAGAAAACGTAGTATTGTTACAGCGAGCTCTGAAGGCGCTTTAGAATAAAGCGAAACGCACTTTTTTAACGAGACGTTCATTATAGTTGCAGAAGACTGTATCTAACCTAAACCAACATGCAAACTTTAACGTCCCGAAGACTCCGTGACAACTCCACATCATATAGTAATGAAGTAGAAGAGGGATGTGCAAAGAAATCAGTGGTGGCTTTTTTGAGGGTGTCATCGCCCAAATAGCCGACAACCAATTAGTGGAACCACAAAAAAGTGGTACGGTCCCAGGCATTTAATACTGGACTGCTTCCCGCAGTACAGGTAACAAAGGATGACACTGATTCCTTGAATCTTAACGTATAAGTTTGAAGACATGATTCGTACCCTAGAAGAGAAGCTGAGTCGAATATTTACTGGATATCACATTTACAAAAAGAGCAGTAACTTTTTATTGGCTTAACAATTTACGTTTAGATTATGATGCAATAAAGCAGAAATCCAGGGTGTACCAGAAAAGATCATTCGATTTTTAAAAAATCGTAACTGTTACGTTACTTGAGCTATGTGCGTGAAGAACGTACTGTTGGAAAGAGCAAACTCTCGAAATTTACATGGTTCCCGCTAAATAGCAACGGTGTGCACCAACTTCCGTTTTAGTAAAAGTAGTGTCAGGACAACAGAAAACGTTTTGTGTTCTACCTTTTGCGCAGTGCGATTCAGTAATAACTGTTCAGCGTGACCTTTCGCGCTAGGAATTATGTGGATGCTCCTACAGCACGGAGCATTAGACGATGGCATGAACAATTCCGAGAAAGAAGTTGTTTGTGTAAAGGCAAATCGCCGGGCCGTCCTCGAGTGTGTGACACAGACGTCGAATGCATCTGCCATAGTTTCACAAGGAGTCGGCAGAAATCCGTTCGCCGTACAGTTCGATAGCTCAATATGCCCCCAAAGTACGTCTGGCGTGTGTTGCGTCGACGTTTACACATGAAACCATACAAAATTCTGTTACTGCAAGCTCTTCGTGAAGGTCACAAACAACAACGTGTGGAGTTCTGTAATGTCGTTCTTGGCTAGATGGAGGATGACAGTTTTCTTCCACGCTTGGTGTTTGGTGACGAGGCAACATTCCATTTAAATGGAAATGTGAGAATATGGGGCACAGAACAAGCACATGAAGTTGTACAACATGAGAGGAATTCCCCAAAATTTAATGTACTTTGTGCAGTTTCACAGGAGAAGGCGTATAGTCCATTTTTCTTTACCGAGAACACTGTTACAGGTAGCACATATCTCGATATGCTTGAGAACTTTCTTTTCCACAGTTGGAGACTGATTCGCACGAGGTCACTTACCAACGGGATGGGACCCAGCCGCACTGTCGTCTGGAAATGTGAGAATTTTTAAATTAAAGGATTACTGAACGATGTATCTGTTGCACTGGACCAAATGAGTCAGCCTTACATCACGGGCCTCCAGGGTCACCTAACCTGATAGTAAGTGATTATTTCTTGTGGAGACTTATAAAAGGCTCTGTTTATGTGCCTCCGTTACCAACAACAATGAATGAACTGAGACATCACATAACAGCAGTTGTGGAGGCTGTAACTCAAGACACGCTCGCTTCGGTGGGGGAACAATTCGAATACCACATTGACATATGCCGTGCACCCCCAGGGGGGGGGGGTATACTGAACACCTATGAAAAGGTATGAATAAAAAAGCTTTTTGAGTGTCCCGTTCACCAAAAAACAAAATTTATTGTCTGTGTTTATTAGTTTAAGAAATACAGCCGTGCCAAATCGGATGATTCGTTTTGATACACCCTGTATTATGACTGATCTTTCCGGAAGTGACAATTATTACAAACGACCCCGTATATTCTGACTGTTAATTCGAAGATCCGCTCATTCTGATCAATTTTTCAGTGTCAGTAAAAATTAATTCAGAACTTCTCAGCTTTCAAACAACGCTGAAGACACAATATGTACTGTTCTAGTAACTGTTTATTTTTAAGTTTAAAGCTTCATCAATAAATAAATCACCAGTCACAGAGCTCCGCTGAACGAAATTTCGTATACCAGATCATCACTGCGTCGATCTAAATTAAGTTTGAGAAATTATAGGCAACATAAATCAGGATGAGTGGATTTCACTTAAATTAGCCCTTTAGATCTACGGATCCTAAGTGGTACCAACGCGCTATACAACTTACGCTGTAACACTTAATAATACATAAATAAATAGTAAAAAGAAACGACAGCCACAGCTTAGATATATCACTTTGAAGATAAAACCACTTCCGCTGTAAATACTTTAAATAATCACCAACGGGGTCGCATCATTTTAGCTGCATTATCAGGTGCGATAAAACAAAGTCAAGATCTGATTAGAAAAGGGAATTGCACGACCGCGTGTTCATAGGCAGCAGTTTTCTTGCTCTGTAGTGTAGGTAAATTATAGAATAGCATAAACCAACATGTAACGCTACCGTGATCACTTTCTCGATATATGGTGACCTGTTTGCTCACCAGGTACGCCTGATGTCAACGCAACGTATCACGGGCTCTACGTCGTTTTATGCTATTTTGTAACTGACGCCCGATACACAGCGAAACATTACTGACTATGGACGCTGGATCACCCGATTATCTTTTTTAATCAGAACGTTGCTTGATTTACTGTAAATGATGATGCAGCTTAATGCTGCGAAACATTCGTGTTTATAAATAAAGTATTTACAGATGAAGAGATTTTATCATCAGAATTATTTCGGAGAAGTTACTGCTAGTTCGTAACTCCATTTAGGAACACTCAATATCAAGCAATACCTTCGTTGTGTACCCCATTGCTCACTTTGCATTATAATTTAGCGAGGCTTTTTTGTTTTGAAAGAACGTGCTCGACTCCTCTTCTTTTGAGACTATCTCTCTCTGCTTCTGCCTCACTTTTTGTTGTAGTTTTCTTGTAGAGAGTTTACACATGATGTGCACCTATGTTTTCTGGATTTAGTATAATCATACTTCTCTTCTATGATTGTCACACCAGCCTAAGATATGAGATAAAATTGTGCGTGCCCTTCGTACGGAAACTTTATAAATTTTGTTGTGTATTTCTTAATTATTTCTTAATTATTTGTACGTTATGATTATCCATTTTGGTTGTTTTTGAGCTAAATTACTGTAACTTACATAATGTGAGGCGTGGAGAAGGCTTACATCACAAGTCATTACGCATAGTGCTCGAATATCTCCGGAGACAGACTCTTTGAATGTCGATGAACTGCAAAACACACATTTTTAGTTTTCAACAAATTACGTGAACCAGTTACCTGAACGAGAAGTTCAAAGTTCATGGTAAAAGCTATTTATGCTGAAGAATTCTTCATTTTATGGTTCTTATCATTGCTTTTGTTTATGTATGTAATGAGATAATAATAACAGTAGGCCTAATTTGAAAATAACGTAAAAGTATATGAGATAGTGTTATTTCGGAAACGTACTATTCAATCTTCGCGAGATTTCATTTCTTTAATAAAACTTGCATTAAATCAGAAAAATGGATGGTTGCAGATTTTGTTTACCATAAGAATGTGTAATTATTACAGTCACGGCGAACAAGCATATGCAAATAATAACGCTAGTGAATACAAACTGAAGTGAAAAGGCACTAGTAGAAAATTAGGCTTTAACCTCCTGTCGACGATGTGATCATTTCATGCAGAAATAGTGCTTAGAGTCAGAAGCATAGTGGAAAAAGGAAAACTAAATGAGAAACTGTGAGCTATCACTGTATTACCGTCATTATTTCCTAACGAACATTATTCTCGTGTATGGAAGAAACATTCCACTTTCCGATAGATATGAGATTCACCTGTTAGTGTAGCTTCACACGTAATGCCACAAATATGCCTACTATAGACTGTTTTTCAGGGTTTAATCGTTGAACTTCTTTCAGCAGACCAGACGTAGATAGCATTGTCAGCAGAGTTAGACGTGCTACATTTCATTTCAAGGGTTTGTAGAAGTTTGCGAGAGATAAGAAGAGGTGGGCAGAGTCGCCACTGCAAGGTGGAGCAAGAGAACCCATTCCACAAAAGGACCGATATCAGGCTTTAACATCACGACGAAATCCAGCGTTGTCTGCACAGCTTACAGTTACCTCAGGAGATGTAGTTTCTCGGGAACATGCTATAAGAGACTTAGAGAAAGTAGGGTGAGATTTGTTAACGGCTGAAGTTACACTGCTGAGGTACAGCAACCCAGAATTGTAGTTGATGAAGACTTATTAGAAAATGTGCGATAAAGTTTGTCCCCATTACGAAAAAGTTTTCTTCCTACAACTGTATTATTTGAGATATAGTGCCAGCTGACTTTTCAGAAGATTCAGGAAAATATCTGGGTCTAGTCATATTTAAATAACTACCTCACCACACGCAAAGACCACCTCAGTCTGCACGGTGTGGAATGAAAGTTCAGAAGTAGTGCTCGTTTAATTCTTCTGTTAGATAAGTTAGATAAGTTAGATAAGTTCCTTTTACAGTATAACTTTGAATTCGGTAAAAGTTGACTAACCTCTACCGCTCGACGTCCAAGCAAGCCCGGGTAAAACTCAGTGTTTATAACTGCGTAGCACCACTTACTTTCTTATGAAGAGGTTCTTTTCAAATGCACTGAGGCAGTCATTGCCTTTTGTCTTTGGCCGGCTAGGCATTAAACTTAACAGAAGGCAGACAATTTCTGTTTCACTTGGTGAATGGTGAACATATTGTATTCGGCAAATGTGAGACATGTCTCTAATGAGAAAAAGAGATGTGGGAGAAGCGAAACGGGAGTAACTTCAGCAAAACAGGGTATTGTGATTGTATAAAAGAATTGTTCACTCAAATTGAAGTTTAGAACTTCTACGTATTCACAGTGGTAAGTTGTAGCCGACTCTACAAGTTGTAGAGATTTAGAGAAAACAGACGACATTTATATTTTAAATTACTGTTGCAATTTTCAAGATTACCAAAGCAATCGTTAATTTCTAAATATTGCTACGCTTATTGCATGTCACTGTAGATATCTCTAATGTAAGATGATGTCTTCTGTCTCAGATATCTGAATTAAATGTCTCACAGTCAGTTTCGTATTTTGTAGGTCCTTTACATTGTTACCATAGGGCTGTGAAAACTTGAATTTTTCTTCTATTTCGTTTCGCATATGATTCAGTGTAAGTCGAAAGGTCTCGAAAAAAAATAGCTTCATAAATTTGTCTACATAAAGGTATCTGCAGTTTTGACTAAGTAAATGTAGCGTTTCACCAGGAGAAATAAAAAAGTAATTTGAGGAAACGTCAAAAAAAGGGCAAAAGTTCAAATGTAATTAAGCTCGCTGACAAGATTATAATATGTAATTATTATTATTGTCTTTATTACTGTTGCAAGAGCATGTACAAGAAAGGATTTTTAGTCTTTACGGAACCGTTTACGAGAAGTTTGATGGGGATGAACGTCAGAGGGCGTTTGATTTACACTGTTCTAAACGCTCTAGAAATAGCGTACCGGCATGAAAATTCTATCGTATATACTTTCATTTATATTTTATTATTAACTCCTCTACGACAACTGAAAGTAAAATCTGACTATTTCTTACTATTCTACTATTTACGTGTGATTCCGTCAAATAAGCCTTAAAATTCAATGAGATGGATTTTGTAAAATGTCATTAACGTTCAGTCATCATATCGACTGATTTCAAGGGCTATAAGAATTCGAGCTCATGAGTGATATGAATTAATGATGCTACTCCACGAAGTAATTACGGATATTCCAGCCAATAAAGAAATTACAGGTTCAGATATTTATTTGTTACCGCGAAATGTTACCAGCTCATCTGATAGTAATAATATGCTGGTTACTACAAACTGCTTTTAACATGCCCACTTACTCCTGGAAAGCTGATCAACAAAACCTCCAAAACAACAGTGCGGAAATCAAAGGAGAAATGTTAATCAGAAATACAAGCGTGTGCACGTATGTGGATGCTTTTGTTTTCCATTAAGGGATTAATCGATTGGAAAACCAGAAGAATCGGCTACGAGATATACAATTATCACAGTACGGAAATTGAAACTGATTTCCGATATTGACGCCTGCCGCGAGAGAGATTTCAACTAGCAAGTCATATCCGCATTGATGTCACTTGGAGGCGGTTATGTAAAACTTAAAAGTTCGCATTCGATGAGCTTATGGTCTGCAACTTGTTTTTATAGTACAGAATTTCAAAAAATTGCTCTGATCACTATGCGACTTAACTTCTGAGGTCGTCAGTCGCCTAGAACTTAGAACTAGTTAAACCTAACTAACCTAAGGACATCACACACATCCATACCCGAGGCAGGATTCGAACCTGCGACCGTAGCAGTCGATCGGCTCCAGACTGTAGCGCCTAGAACCGCACGGCCACTCCAGGCCCGGCAGTACAGAATTTGGCATGATTTCCACTTAATGAAATACTTTTAGCCTCTTCTTGGTCGGTCTGTGTCTTCAACTGAAAATACTTAATTTTTTAGTCTGTTTTGATGAAAAAATGCTCGACTTACTTTATCGAAAGTAGTTTCATTGTGATTTCCACATTATTATTGAGGTTTTAACTCAGTATAATATACATAACGTATCTTTCTGTTTTCTAACATGGCATGCCACCATACTCTTGATGGCATGCTAGTTTCTAAGTCGATTGTTTTATAGTTCTTGAATAAACAGAAAAATTAGTGAAGGATTTCGGCATAGGATTACTAAGAAACAGATTAATTTCAATGCATTTTATTGTACTCCTCGCGATTCTCAGAATAACAGCCCAATCATAATGACGAAATTTAGCTGTAACTAGATTCCGTAAAAAAAAGTGATTTGCATCAGAGCGGATCCCAGAATTGCACAAAGAGTAAAATAACAAAAAAAGTCAAGAGAATTTCAATGTAATGAACTTAAGTGTATGCGTGTATGCTCATTTCACAGTGCTGTCAGTCGACGAAGTTTGCTGGAAAAGCAGCACGCAGAAACGAGACACAAAAGTGGTGTACCACCGGAAATTGAAGGCGGATAGCTGCTTTTGACGTCAGTAAAGCGCGCGACGTGAAATGCGGCGTTGCCGCCCGCTACTGTAAATCCGCTGCCGGCTTGACAGTAGCGCACAAGCTTCCAATTCCGTAACCCGAGTAGGCGTGTACATCCGTTGTTCTCCGCTAATATTTGGTTTGGATTGTGCCTGTCAATTCTGCGGAGGCAGCCACAACGACACTCTAATAATCCTTTAAAAAAAAAAAAAAAAACAAAAAAAAAACAGTCGGCTGTGACGAGACAAAGAAGATACAAACTAATCAACTCTCATTCCCTGTTTTCAATAACGACAAAGACACGAGGATACGGGTAGGCGATCAACCTGAAATAACGACCGTAGGTTTTGTACTGCGGCGATTTTATAAAACCGCGAATGATGTCCATGGCTATGTCATTTAGCTACTGGTGAACTCCTGCAGATCTTGTTAATGAATTTTTATCCTGCATCAAAGGACAGACTGACTTCGAACTTCCTCGCAAACTGAAATTGTCTGCCGAACTGGGGATCCAACCCAGAACATTTTCCTTTCGCGGGCAAATGCTCTACCGAATAATAGCTATCGAAGACTGGATACCTCAATCGTCAGAGAATTTTCCTGAGAAAGGTGAAGGTTGTGGTACCGATTCCTGGTCTGCCATACAGTTTTAATCTGCCTTGAAGTGTTTGTAGTTTTCATTAAGCAAAATTAGGCGAAGATTATTAATAATTCACATGATAAAATGGTTATGAATGCTATTATTCTTTTATTGCAGTAGTCCACACTAAATACAAATATTCAGAATGGCCATCGCTAGATCGATTAAACTATCATTTTACTTTGGATTCTTTACTACTGCACAGTTTCAGCTCTGTAGCCATCCTCAAGTGTCTGAAATACATACGAGATGAAACATAGTTGAATTGTTCTAAAAAATAAAAACAGAAACGGGAACTTAGAGTAACCCATCAAAAGGTACTATTTCGCTTACAGTCGAAACATTCGTGTAGTCACACTCATAAAATCGCAACACCAAGAAATAATTAATATTGAGTAATAAAACTGAGGAATACATTTGTCTACGTAACATATTTAAGTGATCAACATTGCAGGATCACAGGCTAATGTGAGAAGGAGATACACCAAAGCATATGTGAAATACTGGTACGTTAATAACCGGTGTAGCCGCCAGAATGTTGAATTCAAGCATGCAAACGTGCATCCATTGTGTTGTACGGGTGCCGGATGTCAGTTTGTGGGATGGAGTTCAGGGCCGGTTAATTCTGGTTGTAGAGGACGCTGGAGTTGTCGTCCGATGACGTCCCATATGTACTCTATTGGAGACAAATCTGGTGATCGAGCGGGTCCAGGCAACATATCAACATTCTGTATAGAATTTTGGGTTACAACAGCGGTATGTGGACTAGCGTTATCTTATTGGAAAACTCTCCCTGGAATGCTGTTCGTGAATGGCAGCACAACAAGTCGAATCACCAGACTGACGTACAGATTTGAGTCTGGGTGAGTGGGATAACAGGAGAGTGCTCCTGCTGTCATACGAAATCGCTCCGCAGACCATAGCTCCAGGTGTAGGTGCAGTGTGTCTAGGCCAAAGGGAGGTTGCTTGCAGGCCCTCAAATGGCCTCCTTCTCACCAACATGCGGCCGTCACTGTCACCGAGGCAGAACTAGTTTCCATCAGAAAACACAACAGGTCTCCAGCCTGCCATCTAATGAGCTCTCACTTGACACCACTGAAATCGCAAATGGCTGTGGTTTGGCGTCAGCGGAATGCGCGTTACAGGGCATCTGGCTCGGTGCTGTCCTTAAAGTAACCTATTTGTAACAGTTCATTGAGTCACTGTGGTGCCAACTGCTCCTCAAATTGCTGCTGTAGACGTAGTAAGATGCGCAAATGAGATACGCCGAACACGATGGTCTCCCCTCCCGCTAGTACCACGTCACCGTTCAGAACCCGGTCTTCTTGCGACCTACATTCTCGTGATCACCTTTGAGAGCAATCAAGCGCAGTGCCTACATTCCTGGCAAATGTTTCTGGAATATCGCAGAAGGAACATCTAACTTATAGTAGCTCTATTACACGACCCCATTCAAACTCAGTGAGGGGTTGATAATAGTTTGTTTGTCACCTTAAAAACGCTCTTGACTAACAACAAATCACCACGTCCAAACTCAAAGGTAACTGACGCTCACGACCATTACAGCGTGAATTGAAAGCAATCCTGATTTACACTTGATAGAGGCGCTACTAGCGTCACTCTAAAGCAACGGGCGCGTAATTTGAATAGACATCATTTTTCAGATGTGGAAACACACCTACTATCTTTCATTTAAGTGGAACAGCTCCTTCTTGGGGTTGCGATTTTTTTCCTTCAGTGTATAATCAAAGACTTTACTACGTTACTAGCCTAGTGTGATGTTATGGGGTACCACTGGGCACACAACTCGATCGCCTCTGGTTTGCAAAGCCGGTGATGTCGACAGTATGCGCTACATTCCTCCAGTTTTAAGGCCGGTGACTGTGCCTTATCTTCCACCTTTTATGACGTTAATTTTCAACAAATTAACGCATGACCACATGTTCCTGTGCAGTTTTGACCTGCATTTCTACGGAGAATGTTACCCCGTTGTTCTGCCAGGCATGGTTCAAATGGCTCTGAGCACTATGGGACTTAACTACTGTGGTCATCAGTCCCCTAGAACTTAGAACTAATTAAACCTAACTAACCTAAGGACATCACACACATCCATGCCTGAGGCAGGATTCGAACCTGCGACCGTAGCAGTCGCGCGGTTCCGGACTGCGCGCCTAGAACCGCTAGACCACCGCGGCCGGCTCTGCCAGGCATGTTCTCCACATTTATTACCCAGTGAGGGTGTATTTGTACACCACCACTCACAAATTACAACCATTGATAAACTCTGGCATTAAGCTGAAGTGGCACAGAACGACATACCCGTATCAGTCACCCATGGTCAGTCCAACTAGACTCCCAACATGATTAGAATCATTGTTGGAGCCAGGGTTGTCATCTCTGTATGCTAAATTTCGCACTCCGGATACTCCAAAATCACCAAAAAATTTAATTATGTATTCATCCTACAACTATGTATACGCCCATTAAATAAAAATCTGTTATTTTTTATCTTTCCTGCTTTGAAAATTTAATGGCCAGCTCTGTATTAAACGACAACAGATAACGGAAAGCATCCTAAAATACAAAAATACCGCATATATTCTCCAAAAGGGTAAGAGAGTGCGTGGATTTTGACGAGTCATATAAGGCACGAGGACAAGTCGTATCCCTCTCAAGTCGCGCATCTTCCTTTCGTCACTATCGGAGTCTAACGATAATCTCTGGTTGGTGTAGGTACTAATTTTGACAGCAGTCGTTATACTTCTGATGTGCAAAGGCCGGTGGTCGTACTGCATTTTCCAGATGTCCGTGGCGTTATCTTTCAACAAGACGACACAACGCCGCATGTTGTACTGACTACCTCGCTATAGAGTGCGTTCGGCTTTTTTCCTTTAGAGCTTCCCTCCACTGGAAATTACTGTTCACAGTTTGCCGAGAAACTGATACACAACCACTCGTCCGCCTCTTCGATTGATCAACTCTGGACCAGAGTTGAAGCACCATGGTATGACTTACCAGTATCTGTTATCGAAGCTCGGTTCGACTATAGGCCCAGTTGGGTTATAGCCGTTGTTGCATCGTTGCTGCCAGAAGTGTCAGCTCTGTGTACCGTTTTGTCATAAGTAAAGTGCAGCTACTCACAGAGGTCCAGTGTGGGCTGTAACTATCATATGGCAGCGAAACGTTGTACATATTCTAATGTGTTAACGCCGAACCGATTTATGCTAGAAAAATCGATTCCGCATTAACGCATTAGCATATCTGACACGTTTTGCTGCAGTACGATAATTACAGCCCACACTGGACTCCCATGAGCGGATAGACTTCAATTATTACTAACAAGTACTAAATTTTGTATCCTATATACCAACATATTACCTACAAATTTAATTGTATTCTATACACGCAATGAGCAAAATTTCGTTATTTGCTATCCATCCCTGTGTTACTGTTTTAATGGGCAGTTGGGTTACACTTGTATATGTGCAATAATTTAAGTGTAATCTTCCTCTGCCAAATACACTCCTGGAAATTGAAATAAGAACACCGTGAATTCATTGTCCCAGGAAGGGGAAACTTTATTGACACATTCCTGGGGTCAGATACATCACATGATCACACTGACAGAACCACAAGCACATAGACACAGGCAACAGAGCATGCACAATGTCGGCACTAGTACAGTGTATATCCACCTTTCGCAGCAATGCAGGCTGCTATTCTCCCATGGAGACGATCGTAGAGATGCTGGATGTAGTCCTGTGGAACGGCTTGCCATGCCATTTCCACCTGGCGCCTCAGTTGGACCAGCGTTCGTGCTGGGCGTGCAGACCGCGTGAGACGACGCTTCATCCAGTCCCAAACATGCTCAATGGGGGACAGATCCGGAGATCTTGCTGGCCAGGGTAGTTGAGTTACACCTTCTAGAGCACGTTGGGTGGCACGGGATACATGCGGACGTGCATTGTCCTGTTGGAACAGCAAGTTCCCTTGCCGGTCTAGGAATGGTAGAACGATGGGTTCGATGACGGTTTGGATGTACCGTGCACTATTCAGTGTCCCCTCGACGATCACCAGTGGTGTACGGCCAGTGTAGGAGATCGCTCCCCACACCATGATGCCGGGTGTTGGCACTGTGTGCCTCGGTCGTATGCAGTCCTGATTGTGGCGCTCACCTGCACGGCGCCAAACACGCATACGACCATCATTGGCACCAAGGCAGAAGCGACTCTCATCGCTGAAGACGACACGTCTCCATTCGTCCCTCCATTCACGCCTGTCGCGACACCACTGGAGGCGGGCTGCACGATGTTGGGGCGTGAGCGGAAGACGGCCTAACGGTGTGCGGGACCGTAGCCCAGCTTCATGGAGACGGTTGCGAATGGTCCTCGCCGATACCCCAGGAGCAACAGTGTCCCTAATTTGCTGGGAAGTGGCGGTGCGGTCCCCTACGGCACTGCGTAGGATCCTACGGTCTTGGCGTGCATCCGTGCGTCGCTGCGGTCCGGTCCCAGGTCGACGGGCACGTGCACCTTCCGCCGACCACTGGCGACAACATCGATGTACTGTGGAGACCTCACGCCCCACGTGTTGAGCAATTCGGCGGTACGTCCACCCGGCCTCCCGCATGCCCACTATACGCCCTCGCTCAAAGTCCGTCAACTGCACATACGGTTCACGTTCACGCTGTCGCGGCATGCTACCAGTGTTAAAGACTGCGATGGAGCTCCGTATGCCACGGCAAACTGGCTGACACTGACGCCGGCGGTGCACAAATGCTGCGCAGCTAGCGCCATTCGACGGCCAACACCGCGGTTCCTGGTGTGTCCGCTGTGCCGTGCGTGTGATCATTGCTTGTACAGCCCTCTCGCAGTGTCTGGAGCAAGTATGGTGGGTCTGACACACCGGTGTCAATGTGTTCTTTTTTCCATTTCCAGGAGTGTATATTTGTTTATATCGTTCTTTAAAGTACGTGTATCTGGCTGTTTCATATGCGTAAACTGGAGTATCATGTAGTCATGCACTGCGTTTGTAGCGAAATATGGCAGCGTAAATTTCAATTTGGTCCTTGATCGTTTACTTACATGCAGTGTTGATGACAATGCATAATCATGAAATCATACAATAATTTCTATTTTATTGAAATTGCGGTGGCGCGGTTCCTTTCATCCTTTTAACAGCACCTACCTGTGAACTCGTTGTAGCAGATCGCTGGCAGAAAGCCGAGCAGAAACCTACCGTACTGTAACTCGCACCAGGCTGCATACAACGTAACTATTCTAAGAATCTGGAAAAGATCTTAACTTTGAATGAAAGGTGGAAATACTGGCAAAACCGGTATATTCTGAAGTCAGCCTAACACTGTCATGCACAAACCCTATGATTCACGTTAGCAAGTTTATGGTAACGTATTTCCCGAAATCTGAGTATCTATTAAGCACGGATTCTTCTTAAATAAAAATGCTCGCCACACTATTAAGTTTATCGGTGTCTAATGCATTCAAGTTTCTGGATACGGATCTCCTCAATACGGTACGCGGAATTACTGTCTTTTTGTCGTACACAATATTACTTAAAAAATCCATACTTTCTAAAAGGCCCACCGGAATAAAAATGCCTTCACTTTAAAGCACTTTTGAGGAATGTGGCACAACTAAAACCGGCAAACTATAACTTTCTTCGGAGCTCAACACAACTGTACCATTGAAAGGCTGGGCTCCGACTGCCATAGACTGCTGTAAGCATTCTACATCCCCAAGAGAAAAGACGTGCGAAGAATACTCCGTACTGATTGGTCAGTTTTCTTTAAGGCCAATAGAGAAACACTATTCTTCCGCGTTAGTCCGCACTTTTCATGACTAACCAATCAACAAAGGACACACTTTCGAACTGTTTTTTTTTCGAAATAAATATTTAACATTATGATATTTTGATTAACTTTACGTTATTAACTACTTTCATTTGCGCTCGAATTAGCTTTCCTTTTACCATAAACTTACTTAACGTATTATGATACAAAATTCCCGTCGTCTGCATTCACATTGTCTTGAAAATTTCTCACGCC
This sequence comes from Schistocerca piceifrons, assembly GCF_021461385.2. Classification (NCBI taxonomy): domain Eukaryota; kingdom Metazoa; phylum Arthropoda; class Insecta; order Orthoptera; family Acrididae; genus Schistocerca; species Schistocerca piceifrons. Next base: position 413,904,681 of record NC_060149.1, on the reverse strand, counting down.
CGTTCGTACAGCGAAAAACTGCACAAACATAAATAAACAAAAAATCCTTCAAGAAATTAACAGAACAATTCACAAAAACATTCTCTTGACCTGTTTCTTGACTGTCTTTGTGCACTGCTGTACTCTGGTGGATGAAATTTAGAACTACGTACTCGACTGATCCCACTTCATACCATCTGTCACTCTGCACGTATGAGTCGCTCTCCCGATACACGGGCTCTATATAGGAGCGATATAAGCGCCACACCTCACACCCCCTATGATTATAAAGTTTTTTTTCAAAAATTTTAGAATTATATAAAATTATCGATCGTGGCTTCAAATTTTAAATCTTTCAAAAAATTATCATTCTTATAAACTAAAATCACAAATTTCTTACCACGGAATTGGCAGTCACAACTAACCTAACCTAATCTCTTAATTTTTTCATGAAATATCATTTCTTCCTTGACAAAATTGATGCCAATTTTCGAAACTATTTTTGAACATTTTAATAACTTTTTCAAGATTTTTAAATTTATGTTTCATGAAAGTCTTTTGAGTTTAAGTACTTGTTCGCTTTCTTTATTTAAAAGCGCTGAAATTTGTATCCTTCCATTTCATAATGGTATTTTATCCTACCTTAGTTGAAGCACATCACTATAGTCGTCACATACATCTCCCTGGTTTTTGATTATGGCACCTTTGCACTGTAGTGTCCATAACATTCCTCCATTCTCCACATATCTTGTCTTCCATGGTTTACATGCAACGTTGTCCTTGAAACCGTACTTCCATCTAAGACTACTTTATTTACGTACATCCTAATACACATGCACTTATTATTACAAGAAATTATTTACAGATTTTATATTTCGTTTAACTTGATTTCAAATGGAAATAGATTAACAGACTATTGCTTTTTCTTTTACTTTAATCAGCAAGATCAAAGCCACTAGAAAGTTTTTCCAATAATTTATTTCCATTAGAAGACTTAATGAGTTTTTTTTATAAAACGAATTACTATTGAAAGCAAAACTTAAACTTTTTCTTTACTGTAATTCAACTGGAGGAATTTTAATTGTGAAAAACACATTCCACACAAAGCAATTCACACAAGCAATTTACACAAAGCAGTTTTTTACAAACATTTGATAATACATAGTTACCACTTTTACACAGTGTCTCTTCGCATCACTTCTTCTCCATATTTTTGTACCACTATTGAACAGGAATACAAAATTTTTATTTGCAGTGTCTGTATAATTTCCATATTCATATTCATTTCATAATAAATGTTCTTCAGCTATATCCAGGTACATTTTTCGTCATATTTGTTAAACGTCCTTTAACTATTTGGCCACTATATATATCCCTTTTCAGCATTACAACACGCCTTTTCCTGACCACTAAACTTAAGTGTTCATCATCAAAGTCTCCTTTTTTTAGCTGCACTTGTCATATCCGGCACTTTCATTTCCCTAGACTAACATACTTATGCCGTCAGTTCACTCCATTACAATTTGACCCCCATTTCTCTTTACCAGAATTACCCTCATCACTTTTCTTTGGCCGGCCAGGGTGGCCGAGCGTTTCTAGGCGCTACATTCTGGAACCGCGCGACCGCTACAGTCGCAGGTTCGAATCCTGCCTCGGGCATGGATGTGTGTGATGTCCTTAGGTTAGTTAGGTTTAAGTAGTTGTAAGTTCTAGGGCACAGATGACCTTAGAAGTTAAGTCCCATAGTGCTCAGAGCCATTTGAACCATTTGAACTTTTCTTTGCCAAACTAACTATTCTGTCCACTAATGACCGCTCAAAATTTCTTCCGGCGTTTCGCCATTCTGCCTTTCCTCCTTCTCCTCCTTTTTTTCACAATTATCTGACTGACCCCAATTTCGGTCACCATTTTCCTGCCTCTCCCTTATAGCCTCAAAAATGTTATTTATAGACGCTAGTATTTCTTCTAAACTGACATCATTAATTTCCCGTAATTCTGCAGCTTCTGTACTTTGTCATTCCCCAGAACATGACTAGACTTCAACTCGGTTGCTAAAGACTTTCTGGCAATCAGGTTCTGTCACATTTTCCGCTAATACATCACCAATTTCGTCTGCAATACAGTGCTTATTTTGTTTATGTCTGTCCAAAAAATCCCCTAAACCTACGTTAAATGTTCAGGTTTGTATGTAGCTCGTTTCGTCTGTTGTTACTACATTCTTCTGCTCGTCACTTATAATCTCTGTCTGTTTATTTCTAACACGTACAGAGGGTTTTGGTAGCGGGTTCAGATTACTACTTCCCGTCTTGTAAACGCTAGCCCTTTCACAGAGGACATTTAGAGTAACGGATTCTGGGATTCTGTACCATTTCTTACCTTTACCCCCATTTTCTGCCGCCTTGGTGCAACATCATCCTCTCGAACCAGAGAAAACGATCGATAATTGTGCACCTGCTTCCATTCTTTCGCCTATCATTTGCTGGATAGCGCCACCTCACTGCCCTCTGCTCCTGCTGTTTCCACGGTACACGGCAACTGTGTTAAAGTTTATATTCTGCACTTTTTGGTGGTCTGACTTTAAGATTTGCACGCTCCTCCTCATACAACAACTTCTTAACTCTCTCCAAATAGCTAATAAATTTATGAACGTCACCCGTCGGAGCTGCCGTAATTTTGTTTCGCCAGTATCTTACTGTTCAGTAGCGATAATCCCCCAAATTCTATCCTCTCCCAAGAATTTAGAAGTAATAAACCCTATTTTTGTCTGTCGACCACAAACTAGGTAGTACACCTGTAAAGTCATTCCAACATTCTTTTGCATATATATATATATTTCCTGTTGGATCAAAACGTAAATGCTGCTTGTTAGCGACATATCATATTTCAGACGATTCTGCTACAAAACTACACCCACTACTGTTAGTTCCATGTCTGAGGTTAGTTTCAACTTCGCATAATCTACTGCTATGTCTTCCAACTTATTTTCAACTTCTTCTACCGGGTAAGTTAGCTGGAGAACATTTTATTCAGGCACACCCACTCGGTCAGACCCACCTTTTACTTCATTCATACATTTGGCATATTCAGAACTGATTTTACTGTCTAACAATTTGTGATCATTTACACATATAGACCCTACCGTCGCTATTTTGACCTCTCCTTTCTGCACACTTTCTTTTATCAAATCTATCCTTTGTTTGTTTCCAATAGCAACTTTTTTCAAGGCATCTGTTAATTCACTTTTTACAGTTTTAATGGATTGTTGGCAGCTATTCTCAGCTTGAGAAATTTTGACATCCACTTTACTTTCTAACGACTTCAAATCATTTTTCCACATTTCTTTTAAAACCGCAGTCTGCTTTTCAATTTTTTCATAAAAATCACTAGTTTGCTTTCCAATTTTCTGACCAATTGTTTCAGCCAAATTAGTATGTCCATCTTTTATAGAACCTATTAATGCTGCAAACATTTCTTGCCTACTTCCATGTTTCCTGTTTACCATGTTCCACAGGTACTATGTCAATTTTGATACCCACATTTGACACATTTGTTTCCTTAACACTACTCACACTGTCATCACACAATTGGTTGTTACCGATTTCATGCTTAATGTCTCTTTCAGGATTTACTTTAACCCCACTAGTTACATTAACTGACGTACTTGAAGCAGATTCTACTCTACTCCCCGTAAATAAACAAATATCATCAAAAACTTCCTCTTTTACTTTAACATCTACTCCTTTTCTCTGTTGAGGCGTGCTAGTTTGTAAAGCACTTACACTGAATGAGAGTCCTTCCTCCTCCATCGTATTTACAGAATCTTTATGACTTTCCATGTTACTCAGTCTCTCAGCACACACACACACACACACACACACACACACACACACACGCAACAACTGTAACAAACTTATCTTTCGTTGAATGCTGCAGCCTCAGCGTGCTGAAACTTCGAGTCCGACCTCGTTCTTCTGCTGTACCAGTTTCAGGGTCCCCGCTTGTCGTGTAAGTTGGCAGCTTCGCCCTGCCGTACTGCTGCTCGTTGATACCGCTATGACGCCGTCTGTTGCTTCGATGCGCCGTCTTTATTATTGTGACTGTTAACATTTTCTTCTTACTTGTAAGTCTCTCCGGCGACACGAAACGGGTTCCGTTCAAAATTCCGCATGTACAGATTTACTAAATTTTTCACTATCGTTCACTATACGGTCTTTCACAAAAATTCTCTCAACCACGGATTCAATGTACAACGGCTTTTTAATTGTTTTGCTGGCACAGATGCACTATGAGCGGCGGTGCTGTTCCTTTTCGTCCTTTACCTGCACCTACCTGTGAACTTGTTGCAAAACGTCGCCGGCAGGAAAGCCGAGCAGAAACCTACCGTACTGCAAGTCGCACCAGGCTGCATACAACGTAACTATTCTAAGAACAGGAAAATACTGGCAAAACTTCGGTATATTTTGAAGTGAAGAATTAAACGGTCACTGCCAAACCCGTGATAATCCTAACACTGTCATACAGAAAGTCTTTCATTCACGTTAGCAAGTTTATGGTCACGTATTTCCCGAAATCTGAATATCTACTAAGCACGGATTCTTCTTAAATGAAAATGCTCGCCACACTATTAAGTTTATCTGTGTCTAATGCATTCAAGTTTTTGGATACCGATCTGCTCAATATGCCACGCGGAATTACTGTCTTTTTGTTGTACAAAAATTTACTTAAAAAATCCGTACTTTCTAAAAGGCCCACCAGAATAAAAATGCCTTCACTTTAAAGCACTTTTGAGGCATGTAGCAAAACTAAAACCAGCAAACTATAACTTCCTTCAGAGCTCATACTGCACACGACCGTACCATTGAAAGGCTGCGCTCCGACTACTTTAAATTGCTGTAAACACTGTATTTCCAAGAGAGAAGACGCGCGAAGAATACTCCATTCTGATTGGTCAGTTTTCTTCAAGGCCAATAGAGAAAAATTATTCTCCTGCGTTAGTCCACGCTTTTCATGACTAACCAATCAACAAATAACATACTATCGAACTTCACTTTTTCCTGAAATAAATATTTAACATTATGATATTTTGATTAACTTTACGTTATTAACTATTATCATTTGCACTAGAATTAGCTTCCCTTTTACGATAAATTTGCTTAACGTATTATTATACAAAATTCCCGTCGTCTACATTCACACTGTCTTGAAACTTTCTCACGCCAGTTCGTACATCGTTGATCAGTAGAACAATGATATACATATTTACTTTAGACCTCATTCACGCATCATTCACACTACTAAAGGCATATACAAAACTGTACAAAAATAAACAGAAAACCTTTCAAGAAAGAAATATAATAATTCACAAAAACATTCCCTTGACCTGTTTCTTCACTGTCTGTTGGAGTTGGGGTTGTTGTAGGGGAGGAGACCAGACAGCGATGTCATCGGTCTCATCGGAGTAGCGAAGGACGGGGAAGGGAGTCGGCCGTGCCCTTTCAAAGGAACCATCCCGTCATTTGCCTGGAGCGATTTAGGGAAATCACGGAAAACCTAAATCAGGATAGCTGGACGTGGCATTGAACCGTCGTCCTCCCGAATGCGAGTCAAGTGTTTTCTTCACTGTCTCTGAACACTGCTGTCCTCTAGAAGATGAAAATTAAGAGATACATACTCGACTGAATCCGGTTCGTACCATCTGGCACTGTGCACGCATGAGTCATTCTCCCGATACACAGGCTCTAGACACGAGCCATATAAGCGCCAGGCCTCAAATTAAGTAGACACAATTCTGTAGGTATATGCTAGGGAGCTCATCTGTGTTTGTTGCTATGTCACAGCACCTTTGTAAATGAATGCCCTGTAGTTCCTTCCAGAGACCAATACTGACACTTAGCATACACCTTCTCCAGACAGTATCATGTATCTTGCTAAGTTCAACGATGTACCTCAAAAATCTCTGTATTTCTGCAATTTGTAGTTTGCTTCCAGTTTATGCAGCAACACACTGCCTACAGACCGTAATTAAGCTCTTTGAGAAGTCCTATTCCTTCACTACAGGAAGTGCTCACAACCTTACCACCGAGCGTAGTGCTGCAGTAGTTAATAAATTGGATTCGCCTTCGAGAGGACGACGAACAAATCCGCGTCCATCCATCCAGATTTACGTTTTCCGGGTTTCCCTAAGTCACTCAATGGAAAAGCCGGGATGGTTCCTCCGAAAAGAAACAGTCTATTTGGTTCAACATCTTTAGAACAATCTAAGAGTGTTGTTGACGAGACGTTAAAACCTCATCTTCCTTTTCATTTTTGAGAAGCGTACGAGGTATTTCAGAATGCTAAATCATAGGTACTATAGCTCTGAACTAATATTGTGTTTGGTGCAGATATTCTCAGTTTTCAAACACAACGCTTTGTAACTGTTGACTATCGCTAGTTAATGAACAGTGGATTCTGGATTCATTTGATGTTCCTTTACGCCAAAAACGCAACGAAACATTGAAAGAAGGGAGTAAGCAGCTATTAGGCATTTTCCTGGATTATTCTGTTTATTAATGAAGTCAGTAGCCTTCTTAGTCTTTCTCCTGCATGCTCACATAACATGAAAGTTTTTCCTCGTGTTAGGATAAAAAAAACCTTCATGACTCACAGATTATTAGTGACGGATCAATGACCGTGGCCTTAATGACAGAAGGACAGATCTAAAATTGCCCTCTTTAGTCATAGAAGTCATTGGAACCGCTATACAAGTTAGGAATGGACAAAGAAGGGGATGAAGTAATACATGTCAGTTTCGGAAACAACGCAGAATCTAAATCAGGTTTTTCGTTAAGGATTTGAACTAAACGGGAGTTATTGTCCTAACCCAGTGCGGCTCACGAGCCATATGCAGCTCTTCAGCCCTTTGAATGTTGCCCTCCCAGGGAACACCATGTCCAAGCGTGCACGTACAGGCTTCAAACCCTTGATCATCGTTATTTTAAAGAATTTTTGATTTAAAGGAGAGTGAGTACGTAAAGTTTCCGCTGCATAATGAGATACGTTGGCTTTCAAGAGGAAGCGTTTTGAAACTTTTCGCTTCATTATTAACAGAAATTAAAGCATTTCTCCTTGAGAAGAATGTTCACTATCGTGAACTAATCAATGATCAGTGGATACAAAGACTTTAGTTCATGTTAGACGTTATGTCTCATCGAAATCGGCTTAATTGTAACCTATATTGGGGAAATAATTTTTTGTTTTGATGTCGGAAGAAGTTATTTCATTATAAACAAATTATCTCGCTTTGATGTAGATTCTGAAAAAGAAACTATAATACACTTTCGAAACTTGTCGAAACATCGAGAAGAAAATAATTCTGATGTGAACATTTGCTATTTTGAAACAACACTTTTAAATGCGAGGGAAGCTGTAACAGATTCCAGGAACTCAGAGAGAGCAAATGATATTAGGCTTTGTGAAAAAAAGACTCTTAATTTTACTGCAAAAGAATTTTCCTCTCTTTAATACTGACTCTGGTCACTTTCAAATGTAATAGCTGGAGTTAAAAAGCAAAGAATTTTTGAGGTCGAAATTTGAACATGTTTTTGTGTTATATTCAAATACTAGCGAACCCTACAATGCTTGGCAATTACCAAATATATATGGGAATTGTATATACGTCCTAATCTCCTTCCCTGCCTTCTCTCTGTCTATCTCCTCCTTACCCTCTATTTGTCCATCTCCTCTTTTCCCTGTCTTTTTTCATCTCCTCCTCTTTCTCCCCGATTCGCCCTTCACCTCCCCCTTCGCTTTCCCACTGTCCATCTCCCCCTGCACCCCCTCTCATAGTCAATCTCCTCCTTTCACCCCAATCTCTCTTCATCTCCTCCTTACCCCTCTCACAGTCCAATTTCACCTCCTCCCACTCTCTGTCCATCTCCTCTTCCTCTCTCTCTGGTCTTGAGCCTTGTTTGTTGTTATAGCACACGAAATCTCTATTGAGAAATGAGTTCACTTAAATTGAATGGGTAAATCGCTTGGTATTATTAGTACGAAGGGTATAGAAAATACTTCTCCATCTGCTGGATCTGCGAGGATAGTAGCATCAATAACAATATTTCTCCAAATTTTACTCTGTGAACGGATAGGAATTCAAAGTTTCGACATGCTTAGATTCCATGGCACAGTAGCATTCTAATCATAAGTTGACAAGCTTTAAAAGCAACATTCCGCTTTCCACTTACGAGCGACTCCAACGAAGGAAACAAAACAGCACATTGTGGAAGAAACAATTTGTCTAATTGCTTAAATGCCCTGATATCGCTGTTAAAATTGACTGCTGGAAAGGAAACGAAACTATACATTTTCACAGCGCAGCACTTTCCGTCACGCCGTTGGTTTTAACAGAAAATCTGTAAATTGTTATTTAAAAGAAATGTATATTCGAAGTCCGTCTGAATGTCAGTAAAGCACCGCGTAACAGTTTGGAGAAAAACAGTCAAGAACTCTTCGAGATTTTTTCTGACGACGTTTTCGATTTACCTGCTAAATATGTATTTAAATACTACATATAATTAAAAAATATACAGCCAGTGTCTATTAGAATTTTTATGAGATCATCGTTCAAAAATTTCTAATAAAGTGTTTAAGAACTTTTCGAGATTTTGGCTAACGTTTCCCCTACATGTATTATATATACATTTTTGTACCACGTATATTAATGAAATATGTAGCTAGTGCCCATCCGAAAATTTATTGGAATATGGTGTAAAAATAGGAAAAATGTCAGTCAAGAGCTTTTCGAGATACTTACTAACAATGTTTCCCCTTTATGTATTACATATATATTTATATACCATATGTACTGAAAACATGTAACCTATGTCAGTCTGAACATTTTGTGGAGTATCGTATAAAAAAATCTGAAATAATCAGTAAAGATCTTTTTTGAGATTTCTTCTAACGTTTCCTTTTTGTGTATTATATACACACTTCTATATCACATTTATTAGTATATTACATTATAATGTAAAAATTTTAACTGAACAGGTGAAGAACATTTCGAGACTTTTGATAACAACTTTTCCCCTTTATACATACCATACATACTTGAAAAATGTGTAGCCTAGGTCCGTGCGAACGTTTAATAAACTATCGTGTTAAAATTTGAGGTAAATCTGTTACGAACATGTCGAGATCTTTGGTAACAACGTTAAACTTCATACAGAAGTATAAATTTTATATACATACTTATGCACTGTATATACTAAAAATATGTAGCCTGTGTCTGTCCAGACATGTGTTAGACGACCACGTAAAAATTTGAAATAAGTAGGTGGAGAACATTCCGAGATCTTTGCTAAAAACCGTTCGTTTTTATATTGTACACACACACACACACACACACAAAAACACACACACACACACACACACACACACACACATATATATATTTATATTTATATATTTATATTTATATTTATTTTATATTTTATATTTATATATTTATATATATATTTATTATATTATTTCAGATATATACGAAAATTTGTAGCCGGTGGCGGTTCAAATGTATATTTAAGTAGCGTGTAAAACTTTGAAGTAAATCAGTCTAGGACTTTTCCAGACTTTTGGCAACAATTTCAAATTACAATTTGTCTTTGTATGGTAGTGGATATTGGAGAAAAATAAATGTGAAATTATTTGTTATTTCACGGCACAAGTGGGCTGCTTTGAAAGACCTCGACAAGGAAGATATGTTGATTTTCAGCACCTGAAATAGTAGTTTTGACTTACACAATTAGCTGAAAAAATTGCGTTTGCCGCTCTTTCCTTATTCATGTCTACATAGTCATGCGAACAATACATTTCAAGCTTCAACCTTATGAAGAGGAAATTGAGAAGTCATTTTACTGATGAGAACGCGGAATCACGGCTAAAATTAAAAACAGCTACATACAAATTTCACTTACACAAACTTTCCAAGGACGTGCAAGGCCATTGTTCACATTAGTGTCGGCTAGTCATCGTTATGACTTAATTTTATGGATAGCTTCCAGTTTAATTTTATCAATAAAAAATACCGTTATTAAGTATGATACCAAGTTTTATTCAACGCACCTACGGTGTAAATAAACCTTAACCAGCAAGTTTATTAAGTGAATATTAATGAGAGATGTGGAGTGAAAGAAGATGTAATTTCGAGTACTAAGAAAGGTATGTTGTGATGGTGTGGACATGAAGAAGGGATGACAAACAGGTTATAGGCGAAACAAGTATAGAAGACGAGTGCGGATGGGAGAAATGGAAGAGGTCGATCTCAGCAAAAGTACATCAGTCAGACTGAGCATGTTTTTAACAAAGTGGAGGTGAGGAGTACCCTAATTAAGTTAATAATTAAGTACCTGACTATATAGTATAAGTTTAAAAATTCGAAACTCAGAAGATATTACAGTCGTTATGTTGTAGATTCTTTTGACTACATTGTTTCCCGATCACTGTCTTAACCAATAGCGCACAATGTACTGTGCGGCGGCGCTGAAGGAGACTCCAGTATCTGCATATGTTGGAGAAATGACTAGCTTATTTATTCCCGTTAACACTACTAACCGAATAGTGTATTTAAATGCCCCACGTGACGAATTTCAAGGATTAATACATCTCAACGACTTTCTAAAAGCCCTAACGGTTGAATTGGAATATTTTCTCGAGGCACACAAAATTAGTTTTATGGTATAATTTTCACTAGTAATATCACTGTTCCTGCTCAAAGAATTGGCAGTAATTACATCAAGTTATCAAGATTTACTTCAAATGGGTTTAAGTATCGTACGAGGAACGACCGCTTTAAATTATATTCACCTTCTGTGTTTTATTATTATGAAAGTAACATGGAATATCTACAATGTATATTGTTCCCCCTAAATATTTCGCAAAAATATCGGTTAAAGGACTATCATCACATCCTAAACAATGTTAGCATTCTTCACTATAAATCTTGCAATTAAATCTCGAATAAGCTGACTTTACTTTCATGTGCAGGCCTTCAGTCTGAACATCACGTGAAGCACTAAATATGCAGAAGGCATATCAGTACGCATTATGAGCTCAATCTTCTGCCGAAATGCTGGTTTTGATAGGAAAAAAAAAATCTATTACAACGTTCTCGGTCTCCGCAGGGAACGAGGAGCACGGGATCTTGACACAATCAATAGCTTGACCGCACATTTCGCTAACGTGTCTGTCTGGCTGGGAGCACAAATGCAATTATTGTTGAACCGTGCCTCGTTCAGTTGATTGTCGTATCTGCTGACGTCAGAAACGAGGCAACTTCCTTCCTGCACGGATATAGTTCAAATGTGCGCTACGTCTCTGGCACAGCAAGAAGAGCGCTGATCGCGTTTCTTTGATTTCCAAAGCTTTCTGTGTGTCCGCTGTCGAGATGTCCTTGGAGATGTATCACAACATTATATCGTTTGGGCCAATTGAAGAAAAGGAAAATGGTCCATTCTATAGTATTCCAGCTGGCTTGCTTTCGTACGGTGGAAAATTGAACTCGCCTTTTCTCTGTGGTAATTATTCACAGTGCAATATGGACAATATTATATTAATATAGTATACAGAGATAATAAAGATAGGGTACAAAGCAGAAAAGGAAGTGGAGTAGTATTTTAATGGTTCACCGACAGCGTTATTGTTAGAAGGAATATTTAGTCATTATAATTGTACTAAAAAGAAAATTGGCGGTGACTTGCGTTGAAACCTTCCTGGCATTCGCCGTATTTCATCGAGGGAAACCGCTGGAAATTTAAATCGAAATGACCAAAGAGAGATCTCAGTCTCACTCTTAAAACTCACTAAACTCCGTATGAACAAGCCTTGAAGGCCCAACAGTACTGATCGACCGCCCTGTCATCCTCAGTCCAAACGCATCACTGAATGCGGGTATGGAGGAGCTTGTGGTTAGCGCACTGCTCTTCCCGGGCTTGTCTGTTTACCAGACAGAAGCCGCTACGTCTCAGTATACCAGCTCCTCAATTTGTCGCAGAAAGCCTGAATGCATCCCGAACGCCAACAGTGCTCGGCAGACCTGGACGTTCACCCATCAAAGTGTTAGCCTAGCTCGACAGCGCTTAATGTCGGCAAACTCGCGGTAACCGGTGTTACCACTGTGGCACTGCCACTTATAACGAATAAGTAATTCAATGTCTCAATAACAGAGCCACCTCGCTCAGTTAATAAGTAAAAGTATCGTCACACACAAAAAGTACAGTGGCCCAACATCAGACAATTAAAATGTTGAGAAACACAACTTAGACACGGACTGAACATGACTGAAATTCAATTGGAAATTCCGGTTCAAAGAAAAGGATTAGTAATGTATTACTAAAGAGTATCGTGGGCTGACCTAATGTCAAAAAATCGAGATTCTAAATTTTATGCTGTTTCAAATTACAAATTACATAAAGTTAGTTCGCCAAAGACCGAAAGATTCTAAATTCTATGATGTTTCACATTAAAAATCACATAAATTCAGAACACCAGAGACATTGCGTTGAATTATTTTAGAAAGTAATATAGCTGCACAAATGATTCGAACTGTGACCCTCTTGCTAATATCAAACTGAAACCTAAGTATACATCGAAACGCAAAGCATTTGTTATGTAATTCAAATTTTGAAAATCTTAACATCTGAACGCTACGTTATGACTGTTAATAAACCAGTGTTTGAGACTTCCACTGCACTTATTCTAATACAGTTACTTAACAGTCTGTAGGGCATAAATTGCTATTCAGGAAATCTGAAAAAAAAATCAGAATGCACAAGTCAGATGAGGAAAATCATAAATTGGTTTTAAAAAGCAATTTTTAATCTCCTACATTTCATTGTGAATGTCTCCATGTATGTGAAAGATTGAGTTTCAGCCATTTCAGCCCAAATAGGAACATAATTTATAGTTAAAATAGATATTTTGAAAATGAAGCAATTAAATGGCTTAAGTTTCATACACCTGTCAGTATGGGTTGTATGCTGTGCAAAATTCATCGAAGAATCTCTCTAACTTATGAAGAAAAGTGTACCTATAGCAACAAATGCAGCCATTAGTAAGTGAAAAAAAGATGAAATTTCGCACGTAAAAAAATTTATTTTGTTATGTTTTCGAACTTCCACTGCAATGGGTGTGAATCCTGAATCCTTCCTGGTGATGCTGACAAAGTTTTATGAATTTATTTGTAAAAGTATAGACATTGGAAATTAAAATGTCCCAAGATGCCTCTCCTGCTCCAAGTCAGCCCGTTTGACGTCCTACCCCCCTTAAATTGTAGATATGCCTTCTATATTCAGTGCCAGTTCTGTCTTTATATTTCTTACACGGTATGAGATTTGGACCAAAACCGGAAAGGAGTTGCATGGACAGAATTGTGTAGCTTTGCCACAATTCGTGCTATGATATTTCACGGGACCTATCCCAGGATGAATAAATAGCATCATCAGTGAGATTTAGTTGCGTGTTGTGTACGCCCTGAAAATGGAAAGCAGAAACTCGATGTGAAGAGGATCACTAGGTCTCAACTTACAAACTACAAAATAAGGCATATGTTGGTACAATTAAAGCGCCAAGTTCTAGTCTGAAATACCAACACGACCTCTAGTCCTCTGCATCCACACACCTTGCACAACACGAATGCTTTACCAATTCGGCTAATGTCCACCACAACTAACTCATACTAGGCTCCTACCTCCTGTCTTACCAACTACAAAAAAATCAAGAACATGGAAAATCATGTTTATGCCGTCTCATCCTCAACGCCCTACCCTTAAAAGTTCATATTCGTAGCATCCTATAACACTGTTAACTTCAAAAACTTCCGGGTCCAGATCCTAAAAGTCTTTGTGAAATCTGCCTCTCTCGTCAAATCAGATATGTCATTCTCTCATCGCTTCATTTTCTCATATCACGGCTCTAAGCCCTCTTCCCTTTTCATTTCACAAAAGCTGAATTAGCAGCTACTATCAGTAAATTCCACTTCGATGACTCAACATTCCCTACACACTAAGACAAAGGCACTCGTCCGTATAGTAAATTACTTCTCTTGATTTATCCTCCCCCTTCCACAAATGGAGCAACAAATGCAATATCTTTCACTGTGCTATATATTAGATGTGACTGACTAATAAAGTTGCTGCGATGCCCCCTACTTGTTGTGTCCATTGGTAGTGGACGCGCACTTGTGCATGAAATGCTTGTCTCATGTTCGAATATGTAACAGGCACACGCGACACTAGTATTTTGAAAGGAGGCACGCCCATTGGCAGCGAATGTGCACTTGAACGTCAGGTGCAACGCAAACTCCATCGAAAGTTTCCTGGTGCTGTTAGCTATGTTGACCTCCATTTTGATTTTGGCTTGGTAAGAGTTATGTGTGGATTGTGGCGTTCAATGTGTAAACATTTACAAAGCATGTTTTGTCACTTTGATGTTTATTGTTAAGATCAGACACTGTCAGTGCAGGTGTGTTTGTATTCAAATAATTAATTTCAGTTATATTTGAGCTTTTTACTGCATTACCACTTTTGTATTCATTGTTCAATGGCAACTATGCATTGCTTTTTGTTGCCTCAGTAGGTCAGGCTTGAAAATGAACTTATAAGGTTCGAAAGTAGTCGCCTATATCCACCCATCATAAAAATTTTTGCATCACACCAGTTGCCAGAACTCCTGAAGATGGACGTTTACTGTGGGTATTGTATCACAGACACAGTCCGTTTGACTGTTCAGAGATGTCACTAAACCCGCCCGAAGATGTAAACAACCATGCGTGAGCAGCGCCAATTAGACGGAGGGGGTCCGACAGCCGATCAGTTCCAGTCTTTCCACCAGGAAGGAGGTACATAGCTCGTGTTGTCTGTAGTTCAACCATGCCTAGACGGTCAATACCGCGGTTCCATCGCGTCCGAATTGTTACTTTGTGCCAGGAAGGGCTCTCAACAAGGGAAGTGTCCAGGTGTCTCGGAGTGAACCAAAGCGATGTTGTTCGGACATGGAGGAGGTAGAGAGAGACTAGAACTCTCGATGACATACCTCGCTCAGGCCGCTCAAGAGCTACTACTGCAATGGATGACAGCTACCTACGGATTATGCCTTGGAGGAATCCTGACAGCAACGCCACCATGTTGAATAACGCTTTTCGTGCAGCCACAGGACGTCGTGTTACGACTCAAACTGTGGGCAATAGGCTGCATGATGCGCAACTTCACTCCCGACGTCCATGGTGAGGTCCATCTTTGCAACGACACCATGCAGCGCGGTACAGATTGGCCCAACAACAAGCCGAATGGACCTCTAAGGATTGGCATCACGTTCTCTTCACCGATGAGTGTCGCGTATGCCTTCAACAAGACAATCGTCGAAGACGTGTTTGGAGGCAACCCGGCCAAGGTGAACGACTTAGACACACTGTTCAGCGAGTGCAGCAAGGTAGAGGTTCTCTGCTGTTTTGGGGTGGCATTATGTGGGGCCGACATACGCCACTGGTGGTCATGGAAGGCGCAGTAACGGCTGTACGGAACGTGAATGCCATCATCTGACCTATATTGCAACCATATGGGCAGTATATTGGCGAGGCAATCGTCTTCATAGACGACAATTCACGACCCAACGTGCACATCTTGTGAATGATTTCATTCAGAATAACGACATCGCTCGACCAGAGTAGCTAGCATGTTCTACAGACATGAACCCTATCGAACACGCCTGGGGTAGATTGAAAAGGTATGTTTATGGATGACGGACCCACCAGCCACTCTGAGGAATCTACGCCTCTTCGCCGTTGAGAAGTGGGACAAGCTGGGCGAACGGTCTGTTGAT
Organism: Schistocerca piceifrons; assembly: GCF_021461385.2. Taxonomy (NCBI): domain Eukaryota; kingdom Metazoa; phylum Arthropoda; class Insecta; order Orthoptera; family Acrididae; genus Schistocerca; species Schistocerca piceifrons. Next base: position 413,888,853 of record NC_060149.1, on the reverse strand, counting down.
GAAATTGTGGATAGTATGCCAAGAGGAATACAGGCATGCATTAAAGCTACAGGGCGTGCTACTGGGTATTAGAGGTACCGGTGTGTACAGCAAACTGCACCACGACCTCTAAAGGTCTCGGTGTATGGTGGTAAAAGATGCAATGTGTGGTTTTCATGAGCAATAAAAACGGCGGAAATGATGTTTATGTTGATCTCTATTCCAATTTTCTGTACTGATTCCGGAACTCTCGGTACCGAGGTAATGCAAAACGTTTTTTTGATGTCTGTATAAATACTGCAACTGTAAACAAACTCTCTAAAGATTTGCAGCTATTAACTGACAGAACTCTCCAGAAATTTAAACGGAAATAATGGACAATAATTAAAAATATACGTTTATGATACTGTGCAGTGTATAGGAAACCTGCGCCAGAGAATCTACGGCACAGGAAGAACAATATTATGGGAAGAATAAGCTACAGTCACCTCAACGTGGTTTGTAAAAGCATGTACAAATCTTAGCCGTGAGCAATTATGTCTTGCACTCTCAAGTTTCGTGTGTTTGTTCTGCTCTTACCCTGGATATTATTTTATCGGAACTAATTGAACTGGAATATTCAATTAAAATAACATTTTTTGTGTAATTCGCAGGTTAGAAATCTTGAAGCTGTGCTTTGCTGTCTTCATAATCTCTGCAAAATGTCTCTGATCCGACACATATACCATGAAATCACTAAAAAATAAACAAGAGAAGCAACTATTTCACAACTTTTATTAATAGAAGCACGGGAACTACTTTTCTTAAGATGATTGTTATGACCTACATTTCTTCGTTTACTCCTGAATATTACTTAGAAGTAATGTTGGGGCCGTCTGGCAATAGTTAGATTCGAATTTAAGGCGGTGTACCGAAATCTAGCAACAGTTTACGTATTTTAGACATACTGTTAAAGATGATCTGTATTTTACCCGAAATAAAACAACATTGATGAATGCTCAGTTTCTTTCTCGGCGTACATACAGATAATAGGTTTTATGTAAACGATGTTTATGAGAAAATCATCGAAGTTTAAGTTAAAAATAACTACAGGTAGTTATAGTAACCTAGCCCGCCCGGTTAGCCGTGCGGTCTAACGCACTGCTTTCCGAACGGGAAAGCGCGCCGGTCCCTTGCGCTAATTCGCCCGGCTGATTAATGTCAAGGTACGGTGTGCTGGCCAGTCTGTGGATGGTACTTAAAGCGGTTTTCTATCTGCCTTGGTGAATGCGGGCTGGTTCCCCTTCTTCCATCTCAGTTACACCATGTCGGCGATCTCCACGTACGGGTACACCATAATTACTCTACCACGCAAACATTGAGGTTACAGTCGGTGACTTTCCCGGGGGTGGGATAGGGGGTGGGGGGGGGCCTCAACTGGGGCCGAACCGAACAATAACCGTGGGTTCGGTGTGGGGCGGCAGTGGGGTGAGTGGACTGCTGTAGCCTGTTGTGGGGAATGTGAACCACGGAAGGCGACGGCGGAGACCGGAGACGAAGTCCTACGACACTCTCTTGCGGCACACCTGAAATCACTCTCACTTCGGAAGACTTCTCTCCATTGAGAATGACATGCTGCGTTGTGTTATATAGGAACTCCTCAATTCAATCACACAACTGGTCTGATAGTCCATATGCTCTTACTTTCGTCATTAAACGACTGTGGGGAACTGTATCAAACACCTTGCGGAAGTCCAGAAACACGGCATCCACCTGGGAACCCGCGTCTCGTGGACGAACAGCGCGAGCTGGGTTTCACACAAATGTCTTTTTCGAAACCCATACTGATTCCTACAGAGTAGATTTCTAGTCTCCAGAAAAGTCATTAAACTCGAGCATAATGCGTGTTCCAAAATTCTACAACTGATCGACGTTAGAGATATAGGTCTATAGTTCTGAACATCTGTTCGACGTCCCTTCTTGGAAACTGGGATGACCTGTGCCCTTTTCCAATCCTTTGGAACGCTTCGCTCTTCGAGAGACTTACGGTACACCGCTGCAAGAAGGGGGCAAGTTCCTTCGCGTACTCTGTGTAAAATCGAATTGGTATCCCATCAGGACCAGCGGCCTTTCCTCTTTTGAGTGATTTTAATTGTTTTTCTATCCCTCTGTCATCTATTTCGGTATCTGCCATTTTGTCATCTGTGCGACAATCTAGAGAAGGAACTACAGTGCAGTCTTCCTCTGTGAAACAGCTTTGGAAAAAGACATTTAGTATTTCGGCCTTTAGTCTGTCATCCTCTGTTTCAGTACCATTACGGTCACAGAGTGTCTGGACATTTTGTTTTGATACACCTACCGCTTTGACATAAGACCAAGATTTCTTAGGATTTTCTGCCAAGTTAGTACACAGAACTTTACTTTCGAATTCATTGAACGCCTCTCGCATAGCCATCCTCACACTACATTTCGCTTAGTGTAATTTTTGTCTGTCTGCAAGGCTTTGGCTGTGTTTATGTTTGCTATTAAGTTTCCTTTGCTTCCGCAGCAGTTTTCTAACTCGGTTGTTGTACCACGGTGGCTCTTTTCCATCTATTACGATCTTGCTTGGGACATACTTATCTAATGCATATTGTACAATGGTTTGAACTTTGTTCACTGATCAACAGTAACTGCACTTGAGATAAAACTTTTGCGTTGATCCGTCAAGTACTCTGAAATCTGCTTTTTGTCACTTTTCCTAAACAGAAAAATCTTCCAACCTTTTTCAATATTTCTATTTTCTCCAGAAACAGAGTACTCACTGAAAGTGTCCCCAGCAGAATTAAAGCCGCCATAAAGGCGAGCGGTGGACACACCCTATATTAATGTTCATTAATAGTTATCCAGATACGTTTGATCAGGTAGTGAACCTGGAAGCAGGATGATACGTTATTTCAGTGGATTTATCTTAAGTCTCAAGAGAAGTGGACCTCGAATAAGAATGTGACGTACAGGCACATTTTTCTATAAAATGTGACAACTTCTGTAGTGAATCTAAAAGTTGGACAGTGATATGTTAAAGAAACATCACACTGGCTCTGAGGATCCCTTTTGTGATTGAGTAGAAGAACAATTTGTTTGTTGTTTTTGACTGTTAAATATGTTTTACTTTTTCCATTTCTTTTTTCTGTCTATCTTCTTAGTTCCTAAGTGTCTGCATGATAATGGAAAAGGACTTACAAATTCCAATCACCTTGCTTTTCTTCTGTTCTATCCCCAATGTGACTGAGTGTTCTCCAGTCCAGATTTTGTTACGTCATCGTATACAACCTAAGAATGCCACATTGTGTAAACGTCCTTACTGATAATGGGATATATATTTGCTTTTCTTTAAACGTACTTATTAACTTAGTGGCCCAGAAGTGTACGTCTCGTATGTTTACTCGTGAAAGTTCTGGTAGATTCTTTGTGTTACTAATTTCAAAACACGGTACTGTAATTAAAGGACAGTAGTATGTGGACACTGCAAAAATTGAAGCGCACCACCAAGTTCAAACGCCCAGGAATGTTAACAAAGGGCATCCACTCTGTTGCTGAATAACGCACGCTCACGTGTTGCCAAGGTAGTTTCGACTACATGCAGAAATTCTGCTGTGAAGTCCTTACACATCCTCCATAGGGTCCCGGTATCCCCCCCCCCCCCTCCCGCTACGCGATTTCCATATTTTTGGGTGCCTGAAGAAAGACATTCGTGGCCGTCGATTTCCTTCGGACGAGGAGAAGAACGCCTTGGTATATTCATGGTTTCATAGGCAACCCAAACATTTTTCCACGTATGGACTGGCCGTCTTGGCCTCACAGCGGGCTAAATGTATTAATAGCTATGGCCATTACTTTTGAAATAGTAAACTGTTAATTTACTTTTCTCCATCTGTCTCGTCTTCACTTGGCTTCCGTGTATACGTAAATAAGAAAGAAAATTGATATTCAGCTTCCGAAAGGTCTTGTGTACCAAAAGCAAAAAAGTGCTAAGTTTTGTTTCATAATTTGCTTACCAAAGAGGTGAAAATCGGTCTTCGGAAACAAGCTGTAAGAAAAAAAGAAGTGTCACATTATGCCTAAAATTATTCAGAGGAGTCCAAAATCAAGTTCGTCTGCTGTTTCAAGCGAGACAGAAAAATATTCTCGAAAAAGAATGCCTCCTGAGACCGTCGCAGGAATACTAAGTAAGTGAAACGCCAGTATCTGGCTTCCGAGAGCCATACTTTGGCTCAGAAAACTACAGGGCCGGCCGGAGTGGCCATGCGGTTCTAGGCGCTGCAGTCTGGAACCGAGCGACTGCTACGGTCACAGGTTCGAATCCTGCCTCGGGCGTGGATGTATGTGATGTCCTTAGGTTAGTTAGGTTTAATTAGTTCTAAGTTCTAGACGACTGATGACCTCAGAAGCTGAGTCGCATAGTGCTCAGAGCCATTTAGAAAACTGCAGGGAGAACTTCAGGAAAGAGAACGTTCTCCGGAAACAAGACTTTTTTCGGAGGAAAGCAAGAACAATATCTTCATACGGTTTTTTTTCTGTGAAGAAGGATAATTAGTGTGTGGCGGCAGTCGACTAGGCACGAGTCCCAGTGAGGACGAACTTCTTTGATTTCTTTTTACGGTGTGTGCTTTCAACCATGTTTTGTGCGTCGTCGTTATTTAAATGCTACGAGCATTGCGTAAAGACTCTGTTAATGAAATGTATATGAGTGAAATGTTTGTCTCTAGTACTTTCTACTACGACTTAGTACAGGAGTACCCACAATCATTGTGCATTTACGTGCCGCGAGTGATTATCGCCGTTTGCTGTGAACAATGCTTCCCACGGCCAGTGCCTCGTCGTATTAAATAGCGGACGTTGCGCGCCAATCTCTATATTCGGGTGCAGTACGGAGTATCGCCGAAAGTATGTCCAACACCGCTTTCCACGCCGCCTTCACGATCCACCCCCCCCCCCCCCCCCGGACCACGAACCACCGTCTGCGGCAGCCATTTTGGAATCTTCAGGAGTGGCCAACTCGAACAAATGGTGATCAGACAGGATCCAGGACTATTGTCCCCGCATCATACTGTGCAACACGCAAGCATCCACCCCTCACAACTAGTGTCGTTTTTTAGCCTTCGGGCAGTGCCGCTTCCTCCGCTCTCCGCTCAATTTGAACATTGTGGACTTTTTCACGATATAATGGCCACGACGATCTGTACCGCGCCGGTCGTGTCTTCCGCATTCGCGCCCATGTTATCCGTGCCTTCTGCATCTGCTATGATGTCTGACGCACCGAAGCGCTACCCTATTATGGCCAAGATGTCGGGCACCGTAGTGCTGTTGCACGTCGCCCTCGCTCCATTGAGAGCCCTCTCACCAAGAACAGCCCTCTCACAGGGTTCGCTCAGGCGGACTCTGTTATGGACGTTAGCGGCATCACTAGGGATGACGCACGCTTTTATGTCTTATTGGACATTTACATGCCTACTTCGAACTTACCAGCGATGTGATCCTGACCGCGTCTCCTACTCCCTCCCTTCCCCCCCCCCCCCAGGTACCTCAACGCAAGGCAGATCATCGTCAAGTGTGTTTCTGGAGGAGATGCTTCATGATGTACTTCATGTGAAACACATTGGCGACCGGATTACCTCGCAACTCTGACGTTACCTATATGCCCTTGTCGATCCTAACATCCTCTCGGACACTGCCTGGTGAGCCACTTGGATGTCAAGCTTGCAAACAACATCCAACCAGAACTCTTATCTTTATCTACAGAACCATTAGAATGTAGACTTCGGCATGCGGATCATGTGTATCTTGTGACGTGAGACCACCAGCTCGTCACTTCTGCAAGACCGGATTCTGTTTGCTGTGTTCACAGTCCTGCTTCAGATATGGCTACCCCTCCTCCTCGTCCACCCTGAGAAGTCATGTGGGATCTCATGCTTCAGACGACAGAGCAGCGCAGCCACCTAGCAGCAGACCAACCACACTACACGCTCCCCAATCCCTACCTGAGTGCAGTGGCAGTTGTCGAACCTTCATGTTCTGTCCACTCCCCCCACCTATCCGCTGTGTTGGTTCTATGCGAACGAACGTCTGGCACGCTGCTCGTAATTGCCGCCAGCCCCCCCCCCCCTCCATCACCTTCCCCCCCCCCCCCCCCCCCCCCGCTGCAAAAGCTCACTCCTGATCTGAAGATTCTGTGGACCTTCCACGTGGTGGATGTCGAGAGTGCTGTCCTTGCTTTAAGCACTTTGGCCTCCTACCAGACATCCAGTCAGCTGTGATGCTGGATCATACTTTCGGCACATGGGTATCAGGTTCCTTCACCTCCACTTGTTACAGCCCCCATGTCTCGCTGTGACATTTTGGTCCGTCCATAATCCAAGTGTATACTTCTGAAAGCTCAACTCGCCAACTCCGTCACAGAGTTCTTACTCCAACATCGTGACATCGACGCCTTCATGCGAGCAACAACACGCTCTGTCAGCTAGCTGTGGACGCTTCTGGCAACCTGACTTATGAATTACATGTGACTGATGCTCTTCCCACCACGATACTGCCTGCAGTACCTCCGGCCGACGACACACACACTGCCATTCCGCAGATTCGACAGGTCAGTGGTGGTTGTGACAGCCCCTCCTCCCGTTCGCACCTCCTGGCTATTTCAAACAGTGCCTGTCATAGGCCAATTACCACTGGAGGTCCTCCCATCTGTTACATGGCAATGCAAGCGCGACAGCTAGCAAACTTCACCACACTAACGCCACTGTGCAGTAACTATTGGATGCAGGTATAGTCCTCCCCTCTTCTAGTAACTGGTCTTCACCTACCTGTCTCGTCCCTAAGAGAGATGGTAGCTATTGGTTGGGCGGAGACTGCCGCGAACTGAACACACACACAATAATTGCAATTATCCCATTCTACACACCCAAGACTTTGTGCAACAGCAAAATAAGCCCCACGCTCGGATTGGTTCTCTGTGTCTTGAGCGTACTGAAAGTTCAATAGCTCTTTAAAATAAACGCTTTTCGCTTTTTTGACAATGAATGAGAAGTTGTAACATTGTAATAACTACGAGTAGATTATTTTTGTCGTTCTTTCAGTATTTTTAGACGGAATAACAGTTTTGCTTAAGGACGAATTACTCTAGACGTTACTATCAGCGATCTGTGTTCTGTGTTCTACGTTCTGACGATAACTACTTCCCCTTTTATGTTAACTGGTTTGATTTTATCCACGATTTTTTGAGCATGATTTTTTGGTCATGATCTATGTTTTCCATGCAAAGAAGAGTCTCTTTATTTGGGGCTTTAGGTAATTCTAGCTTACGAAGTGTGTCTTCACTTTTTGTAATGAATAATATGTCGTTATATTTCATTCGTATTCCTTTGTTTTGGAAGGGTGGGGGTGGGGGGGGCAGTGCCTGTGACAGTGTGCCAAATAAAATATATTCAAAGTGTATAATAATCAAAAGACGTGTTGCCTACTCGTAATGCTTACAGTATAGCCACTGTAACGCTCCAAAAATGTGGTTCCCGTCTGGTGAATGACCTTTTCAGTAATCAGTACACTTGAGACGGTAAAACAAAACGAATTGCTACAGTTATGGATTTATTTTGTTTAGTCTGCAGTTGGTGCGTCTGAGTATTATTAGTAACTATGCTCCAGTCCCTGAACGTAGTTACACAAATGGGAATTAAACTCAGTAACATATATTTTTGGTACCCCAATCCTGAGTAGCCGTGTGTTTAAGATGCAAGGTGTAGTTACTTCCGAGTCTGCCAAGGAAAACATCAGCTGTTATCCTTCCTGGTGATAGTATAACTGAATCTTGGCAACAACACAGATCACATTTGGTAAATCTGTGGCCGACGACTTACTTCCGGGATGGTACAAAATTATCCGCCCACTTCATCTAATTTTACGTGTCATTTACGGTGAACGATATTTTCGATTTTCCACTGAAAGTATTACTAAAGATCATCAGTTTATGGTTTTGAGCCCAGGAAAACAGTTCCACGAGGAAATTGCAAATACTCTCGACTTTCACGTTACTATTTGTATGTCCTAGCAATAACTGAAGAAATAATTAAGAGACAAATACTGCACTTTTTTGCTGTCTCTGAGGTAATGTGGTTGCCCGTTAAGCCCGTTGCTGTTCCAGTGCTTCGAAAGGGCGGATTTTTAGAAGTTCTGCTACAAAGATACAAGCAGCCATATCGAGAATCCATTTGGAAACCTTAAGAAAACTTCAGCATGAAAAGCCGTCTCACTACTTACAGTATCTCATAACGCAAGGCCGAAAAGCTTACGATACTGCACATCTGATATGCCTCTTTCCGGTTCTGTGACGCAGTGTTTGGCTTTTGAGAATACCTTATTTTGTTTATGCCAAATTTCCGTATGACGCGGGATAGAAAGCAAACACAAACACTTTTTAAGTCCAAAGTGTGTTTCATCCTTATAATTTTTGTCAATATAGGCTTTTAAGTCGTATTTCATATGTATTAGTACAGTTCTTCTTTTAATACCATTTCTCCATTTGTTTACTGAACACAACAAGAACAATAAAAGGGAATTTAATAATAAATGATGTATTCTCTTGCTTTATCTAAAAGAGTCTGACGGTGCTTCAGAAGTATACTGATCCCATGCCTGTAGAAACCTAGTGGTTCTGAGGTAAAGACGTTGTCAAAGCAGGTTTAAATTTCAGTTTCGCCGGGCACGCAAATTTCTTGACGGTTGTCCAAATAGGAGTGGAAAGGTAAAAAGTAGAAGGCATAATATTAGTACAGTAAGTACGTGGGGGAGGAATTCCGAAACACACTCCTGGGTAGTTTTGATTGTGAAAACAGCAGAGTGCCTTATGTGTATAGCAGAGCAGTCTAAGGCACTGCAGTCATGGACTGTCTGGCTGGTCCCGGCGGAGATTCGAATCCTCCCTCGGGCATGGGTGTATCTGTTTGTCCTTAGGATAATTTAGGTTAAGTAGTGTGTGAGCTTAGGGACTGATGACCTTAGCAGTTAAGTCCCATAAGATTTCACAAACATTTTTGAACCTTATGTGTAGTAGGAGCAAGTAATGCAGTTTTGTACGTCGTTTTTATTACATTGCGACCTGAATGTGTCTCAGTTATTTGCAACAAAGTCCAGCAGCGATGGACACAACCCTGAGGAAAATTTCGTAGTGAACAACGCTAATTTTGAGCCACTAGACACAAAATATTATGTTTACACTACCCTTTGTTCGAGTATATGGCTTTTGTTAGGGTTCAGCCGTTAATTTCCTCTTACATGCTACATAAAGGCATCATAACTCGTCATCATTAACAATATTGCGTAAGAATGATTAACTGGTGAACTGATTATGTTCAAGCAAAAGTGCAGTGATAGCCAACCTTCGATTTTTGTCGCTTTGAATTACAGCAGCGAGTATTCATATACCCGACTTCTTAACCCTTCCTATTGACTGCAAATGCCAGATGGAGTTCATCAGCTATGTCAATTATCGAGACTACCTCAATATGGAGAAACGTTAATTCCAGAACTAGCTGTTTGCAAACAGTAAATATCTTCTCTCGAATGGTTTGCACAGAAGAACTCGCTCAAATTACGATAGAGTGGTATCGAGCTGTAACTGCTACGTTCACCCCTCTGTTAATCCAAAAGCCAACAATACGTCGCAGATGTTAGACATTTTCCACTTGCGACTCTGTTTCACAACGAACAACGACGTTAATAAGTTTCAAGTGAGAAAATTCCAATATGTAACTGTAAGATAAATACCAAAACTTCAAGTAAGAAAATAACACTTGACAAATACACTTATAGGGCCGCACTGCGGTTATCTGGTCGCACGGCGCCTTACATTAGGGGGCAGATATCATGTAGGATGTAGGTTGCAGTAGGTACTGGGAGATGAAGAAGCTTGCACAGGATAGAGTAGCATGGAGAGCTGCATCAAACCAGTCTCAGGACTGAAGACCACAACAACAACATAGCACTAGACCACATCAGTATAATAACTCGAGAAGAAAACACAACTCTTCCTCCGCACACTTCTGCATCCTTCAACGTTACAACAATGTGCACATAGCCGAAGTGAGAATTCTGATGGGTAGCCGTTTTTTTTGGCCGACTTAAGTGTACGATCGGACATAGTTTCCGTGGTGGCCAGCCGGCTGCCAGGCTATATGTCTAAGACTTAACACTACGTGTAATCGCTTTAGAACACGTTCCCCATAGAAAGTAGATATGACGCATTGGTAGATGTCGTTCCATTCCTTGGGCGACAGTAATGGAGGTAAGAGAGGCCAAGCCTCAAATTCAAGATACCCCGCAGATGCCTCTTGAGCAATTACGTATGGTATATTCCAGGTCAGTGTGTAACCTGCTACCAGTCTCTTGTCTACATAAGCCCACCCCCTTCTGCTGCCCAAGCCCATAGGCCATTGTGCCACTTAAACAAGGAGGGAAAATGTAGGTGACCCATTAACTGTGGCCATTCAGGCACCAAAATCAAGGTCAATATTTTACCATTGCTCTAAGCCAATAGGATGACTTGAAATTCGAAGGAAAATAAGTTCCTTCTTCCTCCCCCACGTACCTTTCGCTTTAACTCAGTAATTCAGTTGCATGAGGCTCACCCTTCCTGGTATGTGCACCATAGTGCAAGGATCATCAGAGAGATCAGCTACAGTTGAAGTGATGATGTGATTTAGTTTGTAGGGATCAGGATGTGCTTTTTTTAACAAGCAGTAACAGGAATATACATGATACTAAATTGATATCAGGATTATTAACAATATGTACATATAATATTTTATTTTCTAACAAAGTTTTTATTTTTGTTAACAATAATTTTAACAATTAATAGAAAACTTATACGTATATTGAATGATACATTTCTTACACTAATACTAGCAGTTGTTTCTTGTACCCATATACGTTTACAATGAATACAAACTTGTATACAGAGAAACTACTTTTTCCGTAATACTAGTAAAAAAGAATCTATAAACTGTAATGAGATTTCTCATTCTGGAAACATCCCCCAGGCTGTGGCTAAGCCATGTCTCCGCAATATCCTTTCTTCCAGGAGTGCTAGTTCTGCAAAGTTCGCAGGAGAGCTTCTGTGAAGTTTGGAAAGTAGGAGACGAGGTACTGGCTGAAGTAAAGTTGTGAGGACGGGGAGTGAGTCGTGCGTGGGTAGCTCAGATGGTAGAGCACTTGCCCGTGAAAGGCGAAGGTCCTGAGTTCGAATCTCGGTCCGCCACACAGTTTTAATCTGCCAGGAAGTTTCATCCATAACCTATGTTTCCCATTACAGTCTTAAGAACGTAATTTACAGCTAACTTTTCTTTTCTGATGCTGTTTCTTAACAATAGATACTTCGCTTATATACAGGTATAATTCTTTTATGCCACTGTTTCAATATGGAGGCTTTTATTATTTACGTGGTTAACGAGATGACTAACAGCTGATAGTCATGCTAGTCAGTATTACTTTTAAAGAAATATATGTCTCGTTTCCCACGTAAATAATAAAATCCTTCACATAGAAACAGTGGTATAAAAGAATTACACACATGCACCCACATTCACTATTTACAAATAACTATCCATCCACCCTCTTTCCATCACTCACATGAGCAGTACGAGTACAAGTGGGTCTTAATCCTTTTCACACTAATGAACCATTTGTCATGATGACACAACAAATCAACTTTTAGTTGCGATACAGTATGTGTCATATCGACATATGGCATTTGAGGTGCAACACCACCAACACCACTGAGCAGGCATTCATAATCCTTAATCATGAGAGCCATTGAGGTTGCACAATGCACACGCTTAGCCTGTCTTAGAGTGGGATCTGCGTCTGTACTGTACGCATACATTTTTGATGTAAGACTCATCATCTCCCTCATCCGTGACCCATTCGCCTCGTCTGTCAATAGGCCAATAACGTTCTTTTTTTGTTTTAATGAGATATGCCATAAGAATTATCGGCTCCATATCCCAATGTGTCGAATTTGCCAATATGACACCTTATTACTTTAGATGGACCGCACGCAGCCTTTCATCCATTACAAGTTAGTATCTGTACCTATAAAAAGTGCTTTGTATCTGCGAAATGATGTTATGCAAACTCATAATGAAACTGGTTCATGTTGACTTTGGATTGATCCAGTATATACACACCGACATAAACAGGTTTAACAAACTCTGCCAAAGCGTTATCTGTCTCTACAGCAACTAATCCTTGTTTGAGTATAGTGGTCCATTTAAAATATGACGTGGCACTATAATCCCTTGAGCTAAAATTACAATCTCAGGAACAAACTATATGAATTTAGCGGTCGTTTCTCAAATTCTCCATGATTTGTCCAAAAATAGAGTAATTCATTTATTTAAAGAAATACTTTACAAAATCACATGTTGTAAGGTCCGTTTATTCGTTGATAACACCAATATACTACTTCAACCAGCTTGGATAATTGGAGCAGATTGTTCAGGTGACTTTAATAAGATCCATTCCCAAAATGTAATATTGTTTGAGGTTTCTGTAGTGCATTATATGGCTATGTTTATTCCCCAGTGGTGCTATCAGCTTTTGGAGGGACCACTGCATGAAACTAGTCGCTCTGGACATAGCAGCAAATTGCTATGCGCATCATGCTAAATGTTAAGATATGCCACTTCTGCCTACACGACACATCCTACATCACAATTCGCAGCAACAGCTTTGAACTTATGCAGACAGCTGATTTTATCATTGGACAGCCATAAAAACCCTCCATTCGGCAGAGACTGTTGCATGGCATGCCCATATAAATATAAGATGTACACTACGTGATCAAAAACCATCTGGACACCTGGCTGAAAATTAATTAAAAGTTCATGGCGGCTTCTATCAGTAATGCTGAAATTCAATATGGTGTTGGCCCACCATTAGCCTTGATGACAGCTTTCACTGTCCCAGGCATACGTTCAATCAGGTACTGGAAGGTTTCTCGGGGAATGGCAGCCCATTCTTCAGGGAGTGCTGCACTGAGGAGAGTATCGATGTCGGTCTGTGAGGCCTGGCACGAAGTCGGCGTTCCGAATTTTCCGAAAGGTGTTCTATAGGATTCAGGTCAGGACTCTATACAGGCCAGTCCATTACAGGGATGTTATTATAGTGTAACCACTCCGCCACAGGTCGTGTGTTATGAACATGTGGTCGATGGTGTTGAAAGATGCAATCGTCATCCCCGAATTGTTCTTCGACAGTGGGAAGCAAGGAGGTGCTTGAAACATCAATGTCAGCCAGTGCTGTGATAGTGCAACGCAAAACAACAAGGGCTGCAAGCTCCCTCCATGTAAAACACGACCACACCATAACACCACCGCCTCCGAATTTTACTGCTGGCATTACACATGCTGTCAGATGACGTTCACGGGCCATTCGCCATACGCACATCCTGCCATCGGATCGCCACATTGTGTACTGCGAGTCTTTCACTCCACACAACGTTTTTCCACTGTTCAATCGTCCAATGTTTACGCTCCTAGCACCAAGCTAGGCGTCGTTTCGCATGATACGTGTCATGATACGTAGCTTATGAGTAGCCGCTCGACCATGAAATCCAAGTTTTCTCACCTGTCGCCTAAGTGTCATAGTACTTGCAGTGGATCGTGATGCAGTTTGGAATTTCTGTGTGATGGTTTGGGTAGATGTCTGCCTATTACACATGATGACCCTCTTCAACTGTCGGCGGCCTCTGTCAGTCCACAGACGAGGTCAGCCTGTACGTTTTTGAGCTGTACATGTCCCTTCACGTTTCCACTTCACTATCACATCGGAAACAGTGGACCTAGGGATGTTTAGGAGTGTGTAAATCTCGTGTACAGACGTATGACGCAAGTGACACCCAATCACCTGACCACGTTCGAAGTCCGTGAGTTCCGCGGAGCGCCCCATTCTGCTCTCTCACGATGTATAATGACTACTGAGGTCGCTGATATGTAGTACCTGGCAGTAGGTGGCAGTAGGTGGCAGCACAACGCACCTAATGTGAAAAACGCATGTTTTTAGGGGTGTCCGGATACATAGTGTATCTCAAATCGTAGGATGTTGTGTACTCTTTCTTACTCATTCTCAGGTTGTTTTCCTTGGTGGAGCTATCGACACATTGACAAAGTCCCTTAGAAATCCTATTTTAAAGACGGATCAGCATGTCAACATCTTTCAGTAGTTCGATGCTGATACATGCTCCTTATATCATCGATTGCCATGAAATCCGTAGTGCAATGTAATAGAAGACAGAATCCAACGAGTATGTGTCCATGCACACGCTCCCGAATTTATGAAAAATATCCGCAGGCAACCATGTCAGCAACCATGCAAAGTCTTGCACAGTCCCCTGAATTAGGAATGTTGAATTCCTGTAAAGTATTCACAGCATGTCTATACCCTGCATCCGTTATGGCATTCCCTGTAAGAGTATTGGTTAATGCGGTTATGTCAGGCAATATTGCTTCATCGAGTCTCTCTATGAAATTCAGGTATTCGTACTGGAAGACCCTGTTGTTAATCACAAGTTGAAATTTTGCATCATCAGGACGTATAGCGGCAGTGATGTGCATTACCTCCCGGTTCATGGTTTCAGGAAGTCTCCAATATGGTGAATGCGTAAATTGAAGAAAGTGTAGCAAGCGGGGCATAATTCTTGGTGTGATTCAATTGGTGTGAAATGTATTTTTCAGTGTCCTCTGAGAGGGCACTAACCTGATCATTTCTCAAGCCAAAATAAGCCAAATTCTTAACAACAAAGTGAAAATTATATGTGCTTAAACTGTGGAAGGAAATAGGTATCCGTCATAACAGTTTATACGTGGGTTGGATCTTTAATAGTGGCAACTATTTATTTATAGCTCGTACAAAATAGATACGTCTTTCAAAGTTTTACTGACATTCAAAGTGGTCACCAGCACTGCGTACAGCCCGTTGCCAGTGATGTGGAAGTCGTAGGATACTCTTAGCAGCGCCAGTTGTGTTGACACTTCGAGCGGTGCGGTCTATTGCCCAAGGAATTTGTAGCAGTTCTGAAGCGAATGCCGTGAAGTGTTTCCTTCAGTTTAGAAATCGAATTGAACTTACGAGGGCTTCAGTCAGGGGAGTACACTAGGTGGTATAGCACTTAGGAGCCCCATCATTCAAACAAATCAGTAACAGCTCACACTGTACGTGCTTGAGCATTGTCCTGCAAAATGATGGTCAGGTGCTGCAGAAAGTGTCATCACTTCCGTCTCTATGCTGTTCCTTTCTGGAACACAACCTACGACCGCGCCGCTGGAACTGTCATCACAGCTGGCACTGCTAAGAGTATCCTACGACTTCCACATCGCTGGCAACGAGTTATACACAATGCTGGTGACTACTTTGAAGGCCAGTAAAACTTTGTAACACGTATCTATTTTGTACGAGCTGTAAATAGATAGTTGCCACTATTAAAATTCCAACGCTCGTATTTCAAGTTGCATGCGTTGTGTGCAGCTCCATAGAACTTCCTCGTTGCATGACAGTGGTGTCTAAGTGGGGCTTCAACTCCCCAACCCAATGGTAATCCACAAATATGACAGTCAAACGGCTTTCTTATATAATTTGTCATTCGTCTAGAATTCGGCCATGCTAATGTTGGCGCAGTAAATACTTGCAAGTTGTTCAGTCTCAGAAAACAACCTCTCACAGGATTATCCCCTCTGTATGAATCGAAATTATTGAGATTTGAGTCATATGAGGATACAACTTGGTACATCATCAAATGTGGTATGTGTCTTTCTGTTTATCTATTATGGGAGGCTGTGAGGTCACCCTCACAATGCATCACAGGGGGCAGGAGGCACACCAAAAATCCCTGTATACCACCAAAGGAGCAAAACTCCTTGTAGTGGTCATTCTTAAAGTTTAAGAACTTGTTTGCCTCAGTGAACATTTCCACACGTACAAGTTCCTGGCAAGAGCAATGTACGAGATGCTTTGCTAATTACTCGCTTGTAAAAGATGGGTTGAGACATCTTGGTCCAAAATTCCTTGCATCATTATATTTTGACAATTCAGAGATAAGTAAGTGGAACATATTGTTGAGTCATAGATAGAGCTGTTTCTCTCACTTGGAGAATAACAACAAATTTACGTGTTTCAGGTGCTGATCAGCTACTTTTGATAAGTAGAATGGTCTGACTACTTCAAGCTTTACATTTTTATTCTGAACGTTGTGCTTCTCTTCTGGCTTGCTTTCTTCTTTCTCCAGTGTGTAGACATGGGATTCATATATCTGGTTTCTAACTCTAAAATTTAGATACATCCTGAAGTTTGATTTGATGCAGTTGAAGTTATAATGCTCTCAAACCTTAGATGTATGGCATGTTCTGATGAGCTCAGCACGTTACTCGTAATTTCTCTGCAAGACAGAAGCGACCATGCAAAGCAAAATTCGTCATCTGATCAATATTTTACACATAAATAAGAGCATGTTTGGCAGAAATATCATTCTGATGACATATATAACTGTAACCTCCAGTTACTGAGTCAAACACATAGGACTACATCTAGGTGTAGTACGTGACTATGTGCCTTACCTGAATCATTTCCTACATTTTGGGAAAATTATGCAGTATGGTATTCGAGGTAAGAATTTTGAATGACAATTCAGGTCAAGAGCCCCATAATATCATCCAGTTTCCGCTCCCCCTCCCCTTTTCCACAAATATAACAATGGGTTGCTCCTAAACAGCAATGACACCTTTCTATGGGAGAGAGCGGTGAGCTCACAGAATAGAACTGCACTACACTTAATGGAGGGATACTGCTTACTGTAAACAATTATGGGAAGCTACCTTCCAAAAATGGGAAAACAAAGGATTAAGAAAGTGGTGGTATCTAGGTAGACTGAGGTTGGATTATCTATGCACGCATACAAGATGTAGTCCACAAAAGTGCTTGCATTCAGAGAGTTATGTGACTAATCTAGAACTCGTAAACAAGATGGGCAAGAGAAGTGCTCTGAGGTAAGCATGCCGCTGAAGGTTCAACGTGAGTTGATGGCTGATACTGAGATGAAAGTGCAGTCAAAGGGCTTGGACATGGCAGTGATGAGCCTGAGTCCTGATAGGTTCGAGTGTGGTGATTATGTGTCCAGGTGCATTGTTAATAGGCCTGGGTACAGGGACGCAGTATTGACAGGTCCAGGTGCGGTGTCATCAGAAGAACAAGGTGCCAAGACAAGGATGGTACCTCACGCCGAAATTTTAAGTAGCATTTTCACTATGAATGAAAAAAAGTGGCGAAGAGACCCTCAGAAAAATTTCCATATACCATGATTTCAGCTCGCTACCTTACATCTAAGCATAGTGTCACTCTGGCCAGTCGGTATTCATCGATGAATAAAACAGCACTGTCTCTTTACCGAACCATCAGTGTGACAGTTGTAGTAGATGAACTGTATGTAATATTTTACGTTTAATTTCAATCTTTAAGAATACACTAGTGTTTTGTTGTATACCAAGTGATACATTAATGTAGGGTGACAAAAATATCAGTGGCTAGCACACTAGACTCGTATTCAAGAGGGTGACGGTTCAATTCCGCGTCCGGCCATCCTGATTTAGGTTTTCCTTAATTTCCCTTAATCGGTCCAGGCAAATGCCGGCATGGTTCCTTTGAAATGGCACGACCGACTTCCTTCCCTGTCCTTCCCTAATCCGATGAGACTGATGACCCCTCTGTCTGGTCTCCTCCCACAAACAACCCAACCCAACCCGACAAAAATGTGTACTCATGATATTCCTATGAACATGGATTGTAATACAAAATGTCGTGTGACTGCCGGCCGGAGTGGCCAAGCGGTTCTAGGCGCTACAGTCCGGAACTGCGCGACCGCTACGGTCGCAGGTTCGATTTGACGCCACTTCGGCGACTTGCGCGTCGATGGGGAGGAAATGTCCCTGAGCGGAGAAAATCGCCGACCCAGCCGGAAATCGAACCCGGGCCCTTAGGATTGATATTCTGTCGCGCTGACCACTCAGCTACCGGGGGTGGACGTGGATTGTAATGAAGCTACGTGTTTCATCTTGTTCAAGTTGTAACAAAATGTGGTGATATTTTATATGTTTTAGTACCATCATAGTCCCTCCAGGAGTAAAGTTAAGAACCCACCATTGTACCGATGGGTGTTGTTTCATCCTGTGCAAAAGAGGATGCAGCAAATGTATCATCGATAGATTATAGAATAATATTTTTGTCACAAGCCCTCCTCTGCACAGACACAAAACTCCTGAAAGGAAGAAGAAAATTGTTGTTGTTGTGGTCTTCAGTCCTGAGACTGGTTTGATGCACCTCTCCATGCTACTCTATCCTGTGCAAGCTTCTTCATCTCCCAGTACCTACTGCAACCTACATCCTTCTGAATCTGCTTAGTGTACTCATCTCTTGGTCTCCCTCTACGATTTTTACCCTCCACGCTGCCCTCCTATACTAAACTGATGATCCCTTGATGCCTCAGAACATGCCCTACCAACCGATCCCTTCTTCTAGTCATGTTGTGCCACAAATTTCTCTTCTCCCCAATCCTATTTAATACTTCCTCATTAGTTATGTGATCTACCCATCTAATCTTCAGCATTCTTCTGTAGCACCACATTTCGAAAGCTTCTATTCTCTTCTTGTCCAAACTATTTATCGTCCATGTTTCACTTCCATACGTGGCTACGCACCATACAAATACTTTCAGAAATGACTTCCTGACACTTAAACCTATACTCGATGATAATAAATTTCTCTTCTTCAGAAATGCTCTCCTTGCCATTGCCAGTCTACATTTTATATCCTCTCTACTTCGACCATCATCAGTTATTTTGCTCCCCAAATAGCAGAACTCCTTTACTACTTTAAGTGTCTCATTTCCTAATCTAATTCCCTCAGCATCACCCTACTTAATTCGACTACATTCCATTATCCTTGTTTTGCTTTTGTTGATATTCATCTTATATCCTCCCTTCAAGACACTGTACATTCCATTCAACTGCTCTTCCAAGTCCTTTGCTGTCTCTGACAGAATTACAATGTCATCGGCGAACCTCAAAGTTTTTATTTCTTCTCCATGGATTTTAATACCTACTCCGAATTTTTCTTTTGTTTTCTTTACTGCTTGCTCAATATAGAGATTGAATAACATCGGGGAGAGGCTACAACCCTGTCTCACTCCCTTCCCAACCACTGCTTCCCTTTCATACCCCTCGACTCTTATTACTGCCATCTGGTTTCTGTACAAATTGTAAATAGCTTTTCGCTCCCTGTACTTTACCCCTGCCACCTTCAGAATTTGAAAGAGAGTATTCCAGTCAACATTGTCAAAAGCTTTCTGTAAGTCTACAAGTGCTAGAAACGTTGGTTTACCTATCCTTAATCTAGCTTCTAAGATAAGTCGTAGGGTCAGTATTGCCTCACGTGTTCTAATATTTCTACGGAATACAAACTGATCTTCCCCTAGGTCGGCTTCTACTAGTTTTTCCATTTGTCTGTAAAGAAATCGTGTTAGTATTTTGCAGCCGTGACTTATTAAACTGATAGTTCGGTAATTTTCACATCTGTCAACGCCTGCTTTCTTTGGGATAGGAATTATTATATTCTTCTTGACGTCTGAGGGTATTTCGCCTGTCTCATACATCTTGCTCACCAGATGGTAGAGTTTTGTCAGAACTGGCTCTCCCAAGGCTGTCAGTAGTTCTAATGGAATGTTGTCTACTCCCGGAGCTTTGTTGCGACTCAGGTCTTTCAGTGCTCTGTCAAACTCTTCACGCAGTATCATATCTCCCATTTCATCTTCATCTAAATCCTCTTCCTTTTCCATAATATTGTCCTCAAGAACATCGCCCTTGTATAGACCCTCTATATACTCCTTCCATCTTTCTGCTTTCCCTTCTTTGCTTAGATCTGGGTTTCCATCTGAGCTCTTGATATTGATACAAGTGGCTCTCTTTTCTCCAAAGGTCTCTTTAATTTTCCTGTAGGCAGTACCTATCTTACCCCTAGTGAGATAAGCCTCTACATCCTTACATTTGTCCTCTAGCCATCCCTGCTTAGCCATTTTGCACTTCCTGACGATCTCATTTTCGAAAATTATGACATTCTTTTTCTTCACTCACCCTGTTGTTCAACCAGTGTGCAGGGCATTGTGTCAACTTCACGCACAGGCTGAAGATTGGATATGCTCTGGCAATCCATTGTCAGAGGACTGGACTCGCTCTCATCAACTCCTATTCCCACAACCTCAGCGAAATATTTTGAATGAGGGAAAAATGCCTTATACCAGATAATCATATTACTGACACAAGTAATGTGGTACGTAGTTCATCATTTTAGACCAAGTGAAACACATATGACTTAGTAAAGGATGTCCAAAACAAATAGTCGTACCGATTCACAGCGTATCCTGCTCTCCTCCCCCGTCCCCCCGTCCCCCCTACCCACTCCACGGGAAGTGACGCGGACGAGTATTTTCATATGCAGATGATCATAAAGGTGCTGAATGGCATACTACAAGAGACTGTCCAAAGCACCTTGTGCCTTTTGTTGCAATTGAGCAATGGTTCTTGCAGGATTTGGAGAAAGATTAAGTTCACACTTCACCATGTTCCAAATGCGTTTCATTGCAGAGAGATCTTGTTATCTCGCTGGACAGGGCGGATAACACCACGTACAGCATAGAGATCTCTGGTTACTGTACCTCACAGAAACACTAAACACGAGTGCGAATTGTCACCCCATTCAAAAGGCTGAAGCTGTTGAGGAGTACTAGAGATGAGCAGTCCACTCCTGAACTGATTCAGAGAGATATGTCCTCTCACAGAATGAATGGCTAATCACTCTTTGAATCTGACAAGCTCCTATAGTGACATCAGAATGTGGAATGAATATTCTAAGACAGGATGCTGAGGATGCTGCAATAAGCGTCCTAGCCAGTATGCTGAATTAGTCACAATGACATAGACTATGGAGCAAAATGTACTCTGTATACAGTGTGTTACATATGTGTTTATGAATATTAATGTTGTGAAGAGCTTTTGTGTGCCATGAACAGAATAGAAAGCAGAGAATGGTCGCTACTTCAGAGCGCTTCATTAATGCAGAGAACCCTTTCTCGCCTTTTATTTCTGCTGTTGAATTGAAAAGACAGCAAGTAAAGTGCTGCCGCCCTTCAGTGCTTCAGCACCAGAAATTATGCTCCATGAAGCGAAAGTACTTGGCTCCCATTTCACTCGTGACTCAGCATGGAGCGGATCGCAGGTGTCCCACAAGTCAGTGCGTTATTGGCTCCTCACTCCAGACTTCCGGCAGCCATTCACGGCTCCGGAGTCCGCTCGGAGTGGATCACAAGACGACTCAAGAGTCACCCTGTTCTTTGAATTTTTACCTGACTCTACGATTTGGCTGACAGTCTTTTGGATTGTTCACTGATTCAGTTTGCAGTTTGACTTGAATCTTTGCCTCATGCTCTCCATTGGAATTCAACTCACCGTCGACATTGTTCACAGTAACAGTTATGGTATGCATATTACATTATTAAATTTTGGATATAAAGGTATAGGATGAGTTTTTTACCTTTAGGCAATGAAGTTTCTCAAAAACTACACATTGTATTAAAAAAGGGAAAAATTTGTGTTCAGTATTTATAAAAGTACATATGTGATGTCTGTTCTTTCAGATAAGTCTGAAGGAAAAGACACCATTTTGTTTCTGCAGCCATTATTTATCAAGACACAAAGGAATTAAAGACATTAGCTGCCAGTGGGTAATGGTTTATGTCAATGTGACAAAATGAAAATTTGTGGTGGACCAGGATTCCTACCTGGGACTGCAGCTTACTAGGCGTATGCGTTGACCACTATATCATCCAGACACATTGGTTACCACAGCCTCACAGACAACTTCAGCAATCCTCGTGTCAGATCCAAACTCTCAACTTACATCACACACTACTGATATAGTGGCCCCGCTCATTAGCCTCATAACATGCCGCATCTCGACAATTCCCGTTCATAACTAGAACTTGATGTGCATCTGCACTGAAGGGTTGATTGGTCCTCATCACCTTAATTATATAATTATATATTTAATTAAGATATTCAGAAATGGGAAATTGTCCTCCAAGAATGTTCGACATTTATCACCATTTAAGGTGTCGTCAATAACGACTGGACCAATGACTTCGTCACCAATTGTTCCACACCAAACATTCACGCTCCAAGGACGCTGATGTTCAGTTTGGTGTAGCCAATGTAGATTTTTCTCATTTCAATAATGGATGTTGTATGGATTAATTGTACTGTGGTTCATGAAGGCCGACTCGTCACAGAAAATTACTCGGAAAACAATTAGGATTTCTCTGTATTTGATGACGCGACCACTAGCGAAATGTTACTCTGTTCTGGAAATCATTGGCATGGTTGTGTTGACGGAGGGAAGTACCAAACGGATGATATTTTCTATGTTTCAAAATTCTGCAAACAGTAGTCTGACAGATTTCTAGTTCACGTTTTAATTGCTGAGAGCTAATGTGTGGGATTATGATTCACTGCAGCTAATATCACAGTTTCATTATTATCTCCAGCAGCTGTTGTTCGACGGTACCATTCTCGTGGTTGTATGGTTCCCTCGCTGGTCAACTGCCAAATAAGCAGAGAAAAAGAAGCCCGTGATCGCACCCTTTTTGGAAAACGTTGAGGATAAGAAGTTATTGCATTATCGACATTCCTGTTACTTTGTCCATAAATGTAAACCATATCATTTTTCTGTTCTATTGTTACAGCCTGCATTCTAACCAACAATGCAGTCACATTATGAAGGAACGTATTTAAGTAATCAGGAACGACGTGCACACAGCGGGATCCAGTCAATGAGTAAATCAGTGAATGGTTCAAAATAGCTACACAGAGAACACAGCAAAACATAGAGCCATTAACCACAAACTTCGTTTATTATGTCTTTGATCCAACGCGTTTTGTCTCGAAACTTGGCCCTTTATGAACACAGCTATGTTATTTGTCGATTACAGCACTATGTATCACACAACAACGAAAGTGTTACATAAAAAGTTACACATTTTTTCCCATAGAATCCGATTTTACTATAAGAATGGGATGTTCCTATTCAAGCTTTCAAATTTTCCGCTTACCCTCCACTGCTCCACCTCGTTGGGTTGGGCAGGATGCTCAACGTTTGAACTGCCGGATAGCATTTTTAAAATAAATGATAATTAATTGAAATCCTCAGCTGCCGACAGGTGTTGTTGATATACCTTGATGGGGACAGCTGAAAATGTGTGCCCCGACCGGGACTCCAAACCGGGATGGCAGACGCTCTATCCACCTTTTTTTATCTCATTTTGTTCGTTTTCGTTCGTTGCATCTGCTGGGTGCGGCCGTCGTAAGACACACGTTTCAGTTCGTCGTTGATCCATTAACTCAGTTTTTTTTTTGTTACAGAGAGCCGCTAACCCTCTGTTTGAACACGCTGAGATACCGTGCCGGCCATCTGAGCCACCGAGGGGACAGATGAATAGCGCGGCTGCAGGGATTTATCCCTTGCACGCTTCCCCCATCGAGGTATATCAACAACACCTGTCGGCAGCTGAGGGTTTCAATTAATTATCATTTATTCTAGAGAAGCTGCGCGGTCATCAATGGTACTTGTTCTTTGAGAACAGTTACTATCTTCATACATATTTTTAAAAATGTTGGATACGTGTTTTTTCGTTTCTTAATCTACTGATAAATTTCGTTGTCTCAAGATAAGAAATTCACTCTGTATATTGCTGAATTTATAATTATAGAATACTCTGCGTGCACATTTGTTCTCATTTTAAGATTTTACTGTTTAAAAGTTGTATTTAAATTTATCCATAAAACGAATTTTTCAAAGGTGCAACACATGTCACCTATGTCGCCTTCGTGTATAAGAGTTTTAAGTGATATGTGGTAACATTTTGCCAAATTGGATAAGAAATGGAAAACGCTGTTACTATCAGCAATAGCGACCTGTTCTTCTGGATCCACATCAGACGTGGAGGCACGTCTGAAGTTCAAACATCCAACAGTACATCTAGGACGGTGTAGATCAGGGAGCCCATCAAGATCGCAATGAACCGACAATTCTGCTGCAGATATGTGAGAAATTGTTGTTCGTCGTCTGCTTCCTCTTCAAATGAATCTCTCAACCATGAAATCAAAACGAATCTCAAACTGTTTCCAGCCCATCATTGTCATTTGATTCCCAAACAGAACTTGAATTAGTTTCTTATGTGTCGCCGTCACTCCGAAACAATTTTCGTTTGCTTCAAACACATCAATAAATCCGTTGTGCTATGATGGGACGGTAAGCCAGTTAAGCCAGTATACCGCAGAGGCAGGCTGGACAGCGATGGGGGAGGCGTGTTTATAGCGATAAGAAGTGCAATAGTATCGAAGAAAATTGACAGAGATCCGAAATGTGAAATAATTTGAGTGAAGGTCACGGTTAAAGCAGGCTCAGACATGGTAATTGGATGTCTCTATAGGCCCCATGGCTCAGCAGCTGTTGTGGCTGAGCACCTGAAGGATAATTAGGAAAATATTTCGAGTAGATTTCCCCACCATGTTATAGTTCTGGGTGGAGATTTTAATTTGCTGGATATAGACTGGGAGACTCAAACGTTCATAGCGGGTGGCAGAGACAAAGAATCCAGTGAAATTTTTTTAAGTGCTTTATCTGAAAACTACCTTGAGCAGTTAAACAGAGAACCGACTCGTGGCGATTACTATTAGACCTTCTGGTGACAAACAGACCCGAACTATTTGTACAGTTAACGCAGAACAGGGAATCAGCGATCATAAAGCGGTTACTGTATCGATGATTTCAGCCGTAAATAGAAATATTAAGAAAGGTAGGAAGATTTTTTTTGTTTAGCGAAAGTGACAAAAAGCAGATTACAGAGTACCTGACGGCTCAACACAAAAGTTTTGTCTCAAGTACAGATAGTGTTGAGGATCAGTGGACAAAGTTCAAAACCATCGTACAATATGTGTTAAATGAGTATGTGCCAAGCAAGATCGTAAGAGATGGAAAAAGAGCCACCGTGGTACAACAACCGAGTTAGAAAGCTGCTGCGGAAGCAAAGGGAACTTCACAGCAAATATAAACATAGCCAAAGACTTGCAGACAAACAAAAATTGTAGTGTGAGGAGGGCTATGTGAGAGGCGTTCAATGAATTCGAAAGTAAAGTTGTATGTACTGACTTGGGAGAAAATCCTAAGAAATTTTGGTCTTTCGTCAAAGCGGTAGGTGGATCAAAACAAAATGTCCAGACACTCTGTGACCAAAATGGTACTGAAACAGAGGATGACAGACTAAAGGACGAAATACTAAATGTCTTTTTCCAAAGCTGTTTCACAGAGGAAGACTGCACTGTAGTTCCTTCCCAAGATTGTCGCACAGATGACAAAATGGAAGATATCGAAATAGACGACAGAGGGATAGAGAAACAATTAAAATCGCTCAAAAGAGTAAAGGCCGCTGGACCTGATGGGATACCAATTCGATTTTACACAGAGTACGCGAAGAAACTTGCCCCGCTTCTTGCAGCGGTGTACCGTAGGTCTCTAGAAGAGCGTAGCGTTCCAAAGGATTGGAAAAGGGCACAGGTCATCGCCGTTTTCAAGAAGGGACGTCGAACAGATGTGCAGAACTATAGACCTATATCTCTAA
This sequence comes from Schistocerca piceifrons, assembly GCF_021461385.2. Classification (NCBI taxonomy): domain Eukaryota; kingdom Metazoa; phylum Arthropoda; class Insecta; order Orthoptera; family Acrididae; genus Schistocerca; species Schistocerca piceifrons. The sequence continues at coordinate 413,863,097 of NC_060149.1, read as the reverse complement.
TGTCGATCAGTTGTAGAATTTTGGAACACGTATTATGTTCGAGTATAATGACTTTTCTGGAGACTAGAAATCTACTCTGTAGGAATCAGCATGGGTTTCGAAAAAGACGGTCGTGTGAAACCTAGCTCGCGCTATTCGTCCACGAGACTCAGAGGGCCATAGACACGGGTTCACAGGTAGATGCCGTGGTTCTTGACTTCCGCAAGGCGTTCGATACAGTTCCCCACAGTCGTTTAATGAACAAAGTAAGAGCATATGGACTATCAGACCAATTGTGTGATTGGATTGAAGAGTTCCTAGATAACAGAACGCACCATGTCATTGTCAATGGAGAGAAGTCTTCCGAAGTAAGAGCGATTTCAGGTGTGCCGCTGGGGAATGTCATAGGAACGTTGCTATTCACAGTATACATAAATGACCTTGTGGATGACATCGGAAGTTCACTGAGGCTTTTTGCAGATGATGCTGTGGTGTATCGAGAGGTTGTAACAATGGAAAATTATACTGAAATGCAGGAGGATCTGCAGCGAATTGACGCATGGTGCAGGGAATGGCAGTTGAATCTCGATGTAGACAAGTGTAATGTGCTGCGAATACATAGAAAGATAGTTCCTTAGCTACAAAATAGCAGGTCAGCAGCTGAAAGCAGTTAATTCCATAAATTATGTGGGAGTACGCATTAGAAGTGATTTAAAATGGAATGATCATATAAAATTAATCGTCGGTAAAGCAGATGCCAGACTGAGATTCATTGGAAGAATCCTAAGGAACTGCAATCTGAAAACAAAGGAAGTAGGTTACAGTACGCTTGTTCGCCCACTGCTTGAATACTGCTCACCAGTGTTGGATCCGTACCAGATAGGGTTGATAGAAGAGATAGAGAAGATCCAACGGAGAACAGCGCGCTTCGTTACAGGATCATTTAGTAATCGCCAAAGCGTTACGGAGATGATAGATAAACTCCAGCGGAAGACTCTGCAGGAGAGACGCTCAGTAGCTCGGTACGGGCTTTTGTTAAAGTTTCGAGAACATACCTTCACTGAAGAATCAAGCAGTATATTGCTCCCTCCTACGTATATCTCGCGAAGAGACCATGAGGATAAAATCAGAGAGATTAGAGCCCACACAGAAGCATACCGACAATCCTTCTTTCCACGAACAATACGAGACTGGAATAGCAGGGAGAATCGATAGAGGTACTCAGGGTACCCTCCGCCACACACCGTCAGGTGGCTTGCGGAGTATGAATGTAGATGTAGATGTAGATGTAGAACTAAAGCCTTGTTCCCTCGACAACTGATGGTGCACTCTCTGCGAAACACGTCAGCTGCAGAGCTTCTCAGTAATTCTTCTCAGTAAAACCTTCCAGAAATATCCTCAGCTTCACTGTCCTTTAAGATGCAAGTTCTTGGGTTGGTTCTTTACACTTTGGAAACTGTGAAGATCTTCATTGATCTATTCAGTAGGTAAGATTTCTCAAACACAGTCTCGTACTTCGAATTATGTATCAAATCACCTACATTAAATATCTGCAATATACAATCAACCTGAAAGCCACAGTACATAGAATTAGCTATCCAGCAAGCCTTCCATCCAACAAAGCCTATGATAACATAATCCTTAATGAAGCGAACAGTGGTGATATTACGAAGATATTTTAGTATTTGCCTGAGGAATACAAAGAGTATGATCGAAATCTTACAGAAAATGTGTGATAATATTGCGCTGTAAAGAAAATTATGTTCTTTCACATTTCATTAAATTGGTTACTTTGTTCAGAAACACTATAATCAATAGCCTTGAAAAAAAAAGATTAAGAACAGAACAAAGATATGATACCCATTCCTCAAATTATATCTGTGGAAATTTAGCTAATGAGCTAGTATAAGTTATTAATCCATTATGTTTTGTTAACATACATGTATTTCATGTTTCAGATGTTTATGCTTGTTGTAATATTAATAATTATAGTAGCATACACTTTGAATCCGCACAATACAATGTTAATTTTAGAAACAGTGTAAGTCCTGTAACTTTAATAATTTATAGTTATTTTGAAACTACTAATTATGGATTATAGCACTTAACAATGTTGAGAGAGACCATTATTTATGATACACACAAAAAGCATTTGATTTACCTATTTTATAATCGGCAATCAATTATTTTCGTCTCCTGAACATTTTGTCTTTCGGGATACTCTTTCTAAAATTACTAATTTATTAAGTCTCTGTGAAGGTTTATTTCGTGCACTGGGTCATGGTAATTACTGTGTGTTTACACCGCATACAGGGGATTTTATAGAGAAATAAAAACACACATTTTTCTTTTACACTGATTTAGTTATTAACTCTTGCGAACGGCTGGATATATCAACATACTTAAGGGGCTCCGGAACGCCCTATACTTGCAATGTTAAAATAACGCTTATAAATTACATCTTTCCTCACAAAGTATTTTAGGTAGGAAGTTGAACTTTTTACAGGTTATTTATTGGAATATGGGCTACAACTTAACACAGGGATTTTACAAAATTTTAGTTCAGTTATTAAAGATGATTTTTTTTCAATTGTAATGAAAATTCACAACATTTTTTTGCAATTTTTTATTTATATATTAAAAAATACACAGTTTTTTGGAAAAAGGCTGTGTTAAATTATGCAGAAGGTACTGTGTAACATTTACTGAAAGTTTGAAACAAATATGTTTGGAAGATCCTTAGAAAACATGTAATTAGTATGAGAAAATAAAAGTTTTGGGAATCGAGCGACAAAGATTGGATTAACTTTTTAGTGCATTCCAGGTCCATAGGATGGATTATCTTCATCCTCTGCAAACTCCTCCTCCAGCTTCCTCTCGTTCCTCCTCCTGTTTACTCTTGCTGGTATTTCTAGACTCTTTACAGCCCTGTCCGCAGCCCGAAGGCGTTCCTTGTCTAAAGCAAGCATCGCTCGTTGTTGTGTTCGTAGATTTTGCTACCATTTTCTTCAGTTGCAGTTACTGCAACACTGTTCCAAAAGGTGGTCATGTATGAACACTTATCACATTTCAGTTGTATTTCACTAGCAAGTCCTACGTGCTTTATTATGGAGAGTTCCAGACCAACTTCACTACAATGAATACATCTTACACAGTTTGAAAAAATTCCTTTGAGAACCGACATATCAAATATTTCATTCACATCCGATTCGCCCATAAAACCTTCATAGTTTTCACTCACTGAACCAAGCTTCTTCTGTGAAGTATTTTCTTTCGCACTTTGACTGCTATGGGCAAGTGTACTTGAGAGGTTAGGTTCACTCACTTGGTTATCGTCTTTATTGTTTACAGCAATAACACATACCTTTGGCTTTCCAACATTTCTCCTTTTCTTAAAAGCCTTCAGAGGATTTCTAATAACTTTACTTTTACTCATTACTATACTTCAACAAAACAGAGACTCAAGAAACAGAATTAATTACGAATATTTTCGAGATAACGACAGAGTAAATAAACATGAAACAATCGACAATCACACCAGCGATATATATTGAACCATCACAGGTTAGCCACAACACATACTTTATCTCACATCACTAAAATGTACCTGATGAACACGGACGTTAATAATAACACCATTTGACAGCAGTTTAACAGCGCCACAGTGGGTCACGCCCATGTAGAACACATTTCAAAAAAATTTTAAAAATAGTTGTAGTCTTCGGAATTGAATAAATTATATATGTATTAAAAGGTAATAGTCTGCAGATTCAGAAAACGCGAAAAAGTAAAAATTGAACTTTTCATGATTTTGAGCCTTTCCGGAGCCCCTTAAATGAGAATGTAGTTACTTATCAGCTTTACCATTGTCTAGAGCAATGGTTTCTAACTTTTCTTAGCTTATACCCTGAGTGCAATCAGACATTAGCAAGTACCCTCACCCTTCCCCACCCTGCCATCTGTTGCGCCCCCTCCCCCATATTATTACCAACTTTATCACCTATTTAAACCATAGAATGAAAGAGTTTCCTTGGAACGCTTTTACTTTTAAAGTGATGGAAAATGAATGATTTGTGTGTGTGTGTGTGTGTGTGTGTGTGTGTGTGTGTGTGTGTGTGTGTGAGTGTGTGAATGTGAATGTGTGTGTGTGTGTGTGTGAGTGAGTGTACGTGTGTGTGTGTGTGTGTGTGTGTGTGTGTGTCTGTGTGTGTGTGTTAGAATGGATGGCGAAGGAATTGGTTGTAGACACTTGTTACAAAAGATACTTGCCTTACGTTACTTCTTTCCACTGTAGCACTTGCTTGAAGTGCACACTACAATCTCACTTAAAATCAACCAAGTTAAAATGTGTGCACTATACTTACGCTTCATGAATCGCTTGATTGCTGCACTCCTTACTTTTTAACTGTCAGAAAATGGAAGACTTCAGGCTGTTAATACATTGTGTGTGACCATAGTCACCAATGGTTATAATAATAATAATAATAATAGTGTGTAGAGCACTACGGTAGCATTTAGGTAGTTTCTGCTGTCTTGTGCTGTCAATTACTTCATTTATCTGTTTCGAAGCGAGTAATGAAGCAAGTTCTGGTCTGCTGCAGGTGTTGTCTACAACTTGGAGAGTACATTTTCTTCAGATGTTTGGCATTTGTTACGTATATCTCTCACTTTTGTCATGAGCCATGCACGGGATAAAGCACGTGTGTAGTGGGTGGAGTATGGGAGGAACCTGTAACCTCCAACGCATTAGTGTTACTGACTGAGAAAAAATAATGATTGGTAACTTATATAATCAATATAGAGTCTTACAGAATTGTGATAATAGTAATGATCTTTTTAAAATAATTTAGTTTCGTAATAGAAACAGAATCGAATCGTTTTTTACCGCTGAGAAAATTTCATTTTATCCATCAGGGAGTAAATACTCCCAGGTTGGGAACCACTGGTCTAGAGCATGCTGGACCCCAGAACTAGCAAACATTAACCCTTTTAAAAGTATGCTCTTGTATATGAGTGCAATCTCACTCTTCAGACAGTTTGACAGTTACCACAATTTTCACGTCAGGCAGCTGTGATGACTTTTCCTCACCTACATAGAAAAAAATTTTCAGTTGCACATTTTTTTTTTACTGTTACATTCATATTCATCTTGACAAATACTTACAAGAAAGCTGTCTTGAGGCAGGGAGTTGTGCAGTGCATGTCGATATGTTTATTATTTGAGACTTCATACATAATTGGATTTAAGAAACCAATGCAAGTATATATGACGTTAGCAGCTGTGTATGCAACATGTAAAAATGGTTTGTATCATACGTTGGACACTTCAATGAGTTCGTTCCTCTCGCTCGTGAATAATGAATGAGGTTATGACACTTGATCCTAAAAGTGATAAATGCGGAGTGTTAGAACTAGTTGCTAATTTAAGTGAGGGCAGTGAATGAACACCGCAAGTTCTGAACACAAGCAGTTGCATGTACTTAGAACTCATCCATTAACTCACTGTTACAGTAACTTGATGACTGCATGTCGCTGGTGTGTTCTAGAAATCTACTAACCATAGGCGTCCTAAATACTGTGGAACTAACTGTTCCTGAATATTTCACGCTGCTGCCACTAGAGGATTATGGATTCAGCGAGAAGGATGAGGGAAGTGTCAATGCTTAATTCCTTTTCGAGTATCTTAAATCTAAATATGTGTCTACTCTGCTTTTAGATATTTATAAGAAAATAAAAGAAATGCATCATAGTTTGAACACAATCGACTATTATTCGTTTACTAAACAACTGGTACCACTGTTATGTGATGTTTCACACAGATTTCCTCTGCTGCCTCAAGTGCTTATTTCTAAGTACGAGCCTTCCTGCAAGAATTGTAATCTGAAAGCACAAAATCAAATTAATGGACCTCCTCCTGTTAAACTTCATTGCGAAAGTTGTAAAAAGGAGCAAATAAAATGATTTCTCAACGTATCATTTTTCTTTCTTTCTTAAAAAGCAAGTTGGCTGGGTTATGGATATAGAATTATTTCTGTTTAAGAAGGAAACACCTTACCCAGTGAGTCACAATGACTACAGATTTTCTTAACTTTTAATTCACATTTAGATGACATGATAGTGTGGAGAAACGAATCCTGACTACTTGACACATCGATAGTGAGCAGCTTGTTGGACTTATCGAGGCTGCTCCCGCTGTGGGAGGATCCAGGGACTAATTATCTCTCAGGTATGTGTGTGGGCGCTGGCCGAAAGTCGGGAAGTGGCGGTCACAATTTATGGCTGGCAGAACATACCTTTTCCCGTTGGCTTATGGAACAAAGAGTGGCCACCCTCCACTTGTCTCTCTCTGTCACGCATCAATGGTGTGGATGGTTCTGACTATTGCTAGCAGGCGAATTGAAACCTACTAGCTGTTCGTATCAAGACTGCAAAAGCTTCTGAAGTAGATGGGCGGATCACTATCTCTCTCTCTCTCTCTCTCTCTCTCTCTCTCTCTGTCTCTCTCTCTCTCTCTATCCGTCTCTCTCCTATAGTGACCCCTGTCGGGCTCGCCTGAGGTGGCTCTGCACTGACTACACATCTTTATAAAACATTTGATTTACAGGATGAAATAGTAAAAATAAAACGTTTTTGTAGGAAATATTATTTTCTTATATACCGGGTGATCAAAAAGTCAGTATAAATTTGAAAATAAACTATAGAATAATGTAGATAGAGAGGTAAAAACTGACACACATGCTTGGAATGACATGAGGTTTTATTACAAAGAAATAAAAGTTCACAAAATGTTCGACAGATGGCTCAGGACAGCAAAACGTCAGTGACTGAGCATGACAATCGTGTATAAAGGAGCTGTAAGGAGAGAGAGAATCAGATGCGCCAGCAGTCGCAGCATGTTGACGTTACCTGAAAAGGCGCTTTTAGTCAAGCTGTATTATCAGAATGGGGAATGTGCTAGTTCAGCGTTACGATCCATCGCCATAGGAAGGGGATTCGAACGGGTAAAGGTCTGTTGACAAATGCAGCTGTGGCGAGAATGATTTCGAAGTTCGAAGCCACGGGTTGTTTAGACGATTGACCGCATAGTGGCCGACCGAGCACAAGGCTTAATACTGCTGAGACAGTTCAGGAAGAAATGGAGACTGTAACGGGTTCGTCTATGCACGGGGAAGTCAGCGCTCGTGCAGTCGCACGTCGCACCGGCATTCCATACACTACTGTTTGGTTGGCACCTAGGCGTACCCTCCGATGTATCCGTACAAAATCCATCGGCATCATGAACTGTTACCTGGCCATTTAGTGAAGCGGAGGGCATGTGCGATGTGGGCGTTTCAAAAGATGGCGGAAGATGACTATTGGGTGAGTAACGTGTTGTGGACCGACGAAGCTCATTTCACGCTCCGAGGGTCTGTCAACGCCTACAGCTGCAGAATTTGGGCTACCGGAAATCCTAGAACTGTGGTGGAAACTCCACTGCACAACGAGGGTCACGGTATGGGTTGGATTTACCACATCTACCGTTATCGGGCCTTTTTTCTTCGAGGAAATGCGTGATTCTGGTTTTGTAACTGCTACCGTGATGGGTGAGAGGTACACCGATGTTACAGAATCGCATCATCCCCAGCCCGGCTGATAGACACATGCTGGAAATTACGATGTGTATGCAGGATGGCGCTCCACCCCATATTGCTAGACGCATGAAAGATCTCTTACGCGCGACGTTTGGTGATGATCGTGTGCTCAGCCGCCACTTTCGTCATGCTTGGCCTCCCAGGTCCCCAGACCTCACTCCGTGCGATTATTGGCTTTGGGGTTACCTGAAGTCGCAAGTGTATCGTGATCGACCGACATCTCTCGGGATGCTGAAAGACAACATCCGACGCCAGTGCGTCACCATAACTCCGGACATGCTTTACAGTGCTGGTCACAACACTATTCCTCAACTACAGCTATTGTTGAGGTATGATGGTGGACATATTGAGCATTTCCTGTAAGGAACATCATACATCATGTTTGCTTTGTCTTACATTGTTATGCTAATTATTGCTATTCTGATCAGATGAAGCGCAAGCGCCATCTGTCGGACATTTTTTGAACTTTTGTATTTTTTTTGTTCTGTACAGGACGGGCGTATGGGCAGGCGGTGGGCGTTATAGAATGAATAGGGTAATTTTAAGATAAAGGCCATTTATTGGCGAAAGCATGTTGAAAGGGGTTACATAGCCCTAGGGAGGTGAAGGTGAGCCAGAGCGTAGAGTTTAGCGAGACATAGTTCGCGAAGCTAACGAAAGTGGTTATCTGCCAAAACTAAGTCCACAGTGCCGCAGCAGTGGGAGAAGCGGGAGATGTTCAATGCTACAGGGCGTGCATCCGACACGCGGCCGGCCGGGTATACTCGACGCTGCACGCGGCTTCCTTCACCCTGGTTGGTCAGGACCGAGCAACCCATGCGGGCGGCATGGAACTTTCCAGAGCGTTGCCTGCTAAGCGACGCCTGGGGCAGCGTTACCTCGTCAGCACATGAGAGAGGTGTGTGGCCAAGGTGCCCTTCCTCGGTGCTGACTTCCTGTTACTAGACCGTGGGACGAAATAATTTACAGGCAGCTAACACTGCCGTCCTTGGCTTGGCCGCAATGGAAAAATTAAGTTACCGTTTGGAAGCTCATATAATAAAGTAAAATCTCTTACTGTCTGGCTCATCCTTTACAGTTCTAATAAAACCCTATGTCATTCCAAGCATGTGTATCAATTTGTACCTCTCTGTCTACATTATTCCGTGATTTATTCAGTTTTCAAATTTATACTGACTTTTTGATCACCCAGTACATACTAGAATATACACAGAATATATTAATAAATAAATAATAATGGTAACGATGGATGACTCTAAGATTTAAAAAGCGACGCACCACAAATCAATTATCCAAATGGGACGGAAATTGTTAGATGTGATGTATATCAAGAGTCAACTAAATGATTACAATTTTAGAAAAATTGGATGAGTTATTGAAGTTATAGAGTTTTACAAATTCAGCAAGTCAATAAGCAGCTGGTTCGCTTCTGACCCTTATTCAAGCAGTTATTGCACTTAGCATTGATTGATAGAGTTTCTGGATGTCCTGAGGGATATCGTGCCAAATTCCATCCAACTGGCCAGTTAAATCGTTAAAATACCAAGGTCACTGGAAGATCCTGCCCATAATGCTCCAAACGTCCTCAGCTGGGGGAGAGATCCGGTGACCTTGTTCGCCAAGTTGTGGCTTCGCAAGGACGAACACATGTGTGGAGACGCCCTGGATAATGGTGAAATAGCAACCTGACGGTGGCCCGTCATACGGCCCGACAACCAGAAATGATGATCTGGGGTACCATTTCTTTTCATAGCAGAACCCCTTTCATTGTTATCCGCGGCATATCCTTGTAGCGCAGCAGTACGCTGGCGATATTATACACTCCGTTTTGTTGCCCTTCGTGACAGGCTATCCTGGAGTTACCTTCAGCAAGACAGTGCCTGCCAGCATATGGCCAGAGATTCTACTGCTTGTCTTCGTGCTTACCAAACCCTGCCTTGGCCAGCAAGATCGGTGAATCTCTCCCGAACTGACAAAGTTTGGAGCGTTATGGGCAGTACCTTACAACCGGTTCGTCTAACGCGCATATTGGACAGAATTTGGCACAATATCCCTCAGGAGGACATCGAAAACTCTATCAATCAGGGCCAGTTCGAATAACTGCTTGCATATGGGCCAGAGGTGCATCAAAACGTTGTTTACTTTCTCCATTTGTGAGGCTCTTTCTCTTGAATAAATCATCTAATGTTTCTGAAATTGTAATCATTAGTTTTTCTGTAAGTGTACCTCATATCTACTGATTTCTAAACCCATTCAGATAATTCCGCCGAGTTGCCTCGGTTTTATTGTCTTACAAGGGACACCTTTGATCTCTAACGCTCGGGACAGCGTGAAACCATGATTACAATAACACTCGATTATATAAAAATAACTACTGATCTATGTCATTTCCATACAAAACGTTGCATTCTGCAACAAGTGAAGTTTTAATAGAGAGAAAGAAATTAACAAGATGTCAATACCATAAGTGACGTCAGTGAATCATCACATTTTCAATCACTAGTGCCAAAAAACCTCTGCTTGAAGTAATGATAATAGCGCAACACACGTATATCCTGCACACCTGATGGTGCTTGTATTATTCCTCATAGTTCACATTCGGGATTGCATTGAAGTGGTTAAAACAAAGTTGAAGCGAACAGTGTGCACGCCTTATTAATGCCGCGTTTTTACACTCAAAATTGCTTTCGCATTCAAGTAATCCAGTATCAAAACCCACAGTACTTACATTTTCAAATGACGATATGGGTATGTCATTGTCATAGCCTGCCTTTCGCCAAGCATATTACAACATAGGCGTATACATTGGTGTAGAAAATTGATTGTAAATCTCCGAGTGAATTTTGATGATGAAATAATGATCAGTACCTTCTCTTGTGGTTTGGTACATTGTAGTCTGGAAAAACAGCAATCCTTCTGATACAGGGCTTATATTGCCGAAAGAAGTAAACACCAAGTGGCTGGCAATTTTTCGTTGTTTTCCATGGCAATATCTTCAGCATAACACCTTCATTCGGAAAACTTGCGTCTAGAAGGGTACGATATGTATGACCTAACCAGAAATCACAAAGTAGTAGGCTCTTTTTACTTGTTATATCTTCACCAAGGACTGTAGTTAGAAAACATTTCGTGAGTTATGTAGTCATTTTTCCACTTTTTTCTTGCCTCCATATTAATGTTTCGTGGCCAGATTGTTTCAAGTTTATTTGAAATATTTGTGCCGAAAATGCCTTGTGCCCCTTGAAAACAGATGTACAACTTGTTTGCCAGTATGTCTGATATTGATACAGCCACATCAGTTGTGTAGATGTGTATAGAGCAATGGGCGTACTGCAGCACACTAGCTATAGTTTTCTCTCCCCTGTGTGACAGAGTTGACGTTGAAACCATTTCATACTAGAAATGACTCTGTTCACTGTTCCAAACATTTCCTATCTCAACATCCTGCTTTGTCATAACCATGTTCACTTACTCCATTAATTGTTGTATCTTTTCAAAAAAATGGTACAAATGGCTCTGAGCACTATAGGACTTAACAGCTGTGGTCATCAGTCCCCTAGAACTTAGAACTACTTAAACCTAACTAACCTAAGGACATCACACACATCCATGCCCGAGGCAGGATTCGAACCTGCGACCGTAGCAGTCATGCGGTTCCGGACTGCGCGCCTAGAACCGCTAGACCACCGCGGCCGGCTATCTTTTCACGTATACTACTATTATCGTCTTCTACGTTATCACATGTGACTGACGTAGTAATATGCCTGGATTAAATGCCATATTCAGCTTTAAGATTGCCGATAAAAGAAATCGAAGCTTTGAAATTGTGCAAGCCAACTATTTTAGACGCCTCTAGTGCCCACATTTGCAGAAGCCAGTGTGAACTGTAGATCCATACTAGCCTGAGCGGTCCATTCGGCTTGTTGTTGGGCCCATCTGTACCGCGCTCCATGGTGTCGTGGTTGCAAAGATGGACCTCGCCATGGACGTCGGGACTGAAGTTGCTCATCTTGCGGACTATTGCGCACAGTTTGAGTAGTAACGCGACGTCCTGTGGCCGCACGAAAAGCATTATTCAACAATGTGGCGATGCTGTTAGGATTCCTCCGAGCCATAATCCGTAGGTAGCTGTCATCCACTGCAGCAGTAGTCCTTGGGCGGCCTGAGCGAGCCATGTCATCGACAGTTTCTGTCTCTCCTCCATGTCCGAACAACATCGCTTTGGTTCACTCCGAGACGCCTGGACACTTCCCTTGTTGAGAGGCCTTTCTGTCACAAAGTAACAATGCGGACGCAATCGAACCGCGGTATTGACCGTCTAGGCGTGGTTTAGCTACAGACAACACGAGCCGTGTACCTCCTTCCTGGTGGAATGACTGGAACTGTTCGGCTATCGGACCCCATCCGTGTAATTGGCGCTACTCATGCATGGTTGTTTACATGTTTGGGCAGGTTTAGTGACATGTCTGAACAGTCAAAGGGACTGTGTCTGTGATACAATGTCCACAGTCAATGTCTATCTTCAGCAGTTCTGGGAACCGGGGTGATGCAAAACTTTTTTTATGTGTGTATATTTTAAAATGTCTGTTTGTGGATCATTTCTCCTGATTATCCATATGCTGAAAATAAAGTTGCTATCGCCAGCAATCTGCCTTAAAGAGCAGGTTATGCACTGGTATGGTAAACTGTTCTTTACTGACATTTATCTCAGTGCGTAAATCTGTAGTCGCAGTAGGGATAGTCAACGATGCCGTCGAAGTGACCAGCTATTTGTGTTTAGAAATTACACTTGAGTCACATTGACAAGAAAGTTATTTTGACCATCATTTTATGTTCATAAGGACAAATTACTTCGATTAACTAGCTATAGACTGCAGAGATATGAAGACACTATTAACCGTACGGGAAGCGGAATACATTAGATTTTCTGGCAACTGTTTTCATGTTCTCGTTGGCTTTTCTATCAGCCTCTATAAGGAAGATGTCCGCCCATGAGCCGTGTTCCGCATCGACACGGTCCGAGAGCGTAATATGTCCGTTCTCGGTATCTTCTGGATGTACTGAACACTGTCCACACGAGCACGTCTCACGGACCAATTCAAAGCTTTAGTTTGTCACGGGTTCTTTTCCTGATCTCCAAACTTTGCAGAAGATTGCCCACCGTGCTGTGAGGCTAGTAACACAGTCCCGGCTTCGCTTCGGTAGCACTAAGTATCTACGACCGTCTGAAAGTATCCTTTATATACGGACAGTAAAACGCGATGGTGGAATTGAATTCATCTTAATTCAACTAATTTACAAGAAATATTAATAAATTGTACACACAAATATTCTTCGTAAATTAGTCTATCAGTGACAATCGTATCAAATTTCTCTGAGCACTATTGGACTTAACTTCTGAGGTCATCAGTCCCCTAGAACTTAGAGCTACTTAAACCTAACTAACCTAAGGACATCACACACATCCATGCCCGAGGCAGGATTCGAACCTGCGACCGTAGCGGTCGTGCGGTTCCAGACTGTAGCGCCTAGAACCTCTCGGCCACTGCGGCCGGCGACAATCGTATCAAAATCAGTACAGTAGTTCCTGATATTATCCTTCACATACAAACAGAAAAAAGTGGTGGAGAGTTTTATAACATGTCCAGTTGACGAATATATGTACAGATTCTGGTTTCAGTAGTTTCATGTGGCTGAATGACGTTGTGCAAGTATTAGGGATGGACGTCACTTTGGCTACATGCGTGTCACTAACCTACTCCAGTTATCAAAGGGAAGGGAGAAGTACAGTTTGATGTGTGCTTTCTGGCGAACCTCGGAATCATTGAGAGTTGAATGCCAGATTAAAATGATTACTGAAGAATCCGTGGCCCAACCAGGATTCAATCATATTACTTTTCAGTTGGGGGTCGCGCATTTACTGCTAGACCACTAGACATGACATAGATCCTGCTCAAGCTTTGCTGTTCTCTGTTTCGGTGGCTGTTTACTTTACTGCTTTTTCTGCCAGGTGCCGTCGTATTTATATAAAATATCTGTTCTTATCAGCTTAATATCTGATATGTTCTGCATCACAGGTAGGTTAGGAACTCGACCGTACCTCCAAGGAGTTCTGTCATTCACCACTAGAGGCCAATGGTACAGTTTTCAGAGTGGTGGAGGACGATAATTCATCATAGTTCAGTCAAGTTGCACCAAATATTTATGAATTATATACGTAAACCCACCTCGGAATCAGTGTAACTATTAGCGAAAACCGTATCAAACTACCTGAGGTTAGCGTGAACAGATAGACAGAAACCTCAGCGGAGGCCTTCAATTTATGCACGTGGAGAAGATGGGTAGGTAGATAGATAGATATAGAAATATAAGAAGTTGTTAGTGACCCACATAATCGTATCTACTGTTATCTTCAAAGGTATATAACTGCCTTACGGGAACGAAAAATGGTTATAATTAACCTTCATGTATGTAAACAGAGGAGAATAGAATATGAGATTATTTCGTAGAGGATGAAACGATTTTTTTAAATGATGAAATGGGTGTTCCTCCTGTCCTAGGGTCCAGTGTCTTAAGAATTTCGCCACCTACATTAGTATATTCTCCAGAACCTGATCCGATGTTCGTGCTATAAATAACACATCAAAAATAATTTTGTCATTCTTTGTACTCCTGTGCAACACCGTAGCTGTAGCAATTCATCACAGTGATGCACAAGTCTCATTTCAAGAACCAGCTTTACAGAAATCAGTTCCAACAACAGAAACAGGCGCACCATATGCTTCATGGCGTAGAAACATAGAATATTGTCCACTATGAATGATCGTGCATTGGAGTGTATATATTCGACGAAAAAACAAGATGAGGTATCATGGTATCTTGACTTCCCCGAAGCAATACATTGTTATTTTGCCCCAGAAATTTCGGGAAGAAGGACAGAGGAGGCAGCGTTATCGATCCTCGAGGAAAGAATTAATTTCGCCCCGCGCTGACTTCACTGCTGATCACGAAACTTATCAGCGGCGTGGAACAAGATACCTCCGTCTTCTTCGAAAAGCAACCTCCAAAATACCTAAGGAAACTCGTTCCGCAATCAGCAGAGCTGCTTTGGGGATGACAAACATTTCGAAGGAGTGAGATGCACTAATATGAGGGCTTTGTTTATTAATTAAATAATTTTAGTACTATTACGATAGCATTTCCTGGGTGACTAATATAGTCCACTACAACAAAGTTATACAGTTCTTCATTTAATCATTACAAATGCTATGTTTCTACGTCACGTAGTCAATCTACATTTAGTTATGCGTCCAATATCATAAATTCATAAGACTCGGTTGTTCGTTGTGTAAAACTCTTGACCTTGCTCTGGTATTCCCAGTCATTGGTAATCTAAAAGGACTGGCCAAACAGGAAGATAATTAGTTCTCAGTGAATTCACATACGTGGTTTAGATAGGAAAGCGAAAAGAAAACTCGGTGTTAATGTACCCATAAACTTGGATCATTTTAGGAAAAATGAAATCCAAGAAACTGCTCAGTGATGTCCCTCTTAAAGCCTATGGCCACTCGCAAAAATCATAACAAAACACTCTACCGACTACCTTCGATTGTCTATGAACGTCTGTCCATTGATTTCTTTTCATCAGTGATATTTTATTTTAGTGTATTACAAATGTACAATTAAAAATGGAAAAAAGTAGCTAAAAATAAATATTCAGATCACAAATAATAATAAGCTCCTCATTCCGTAGCGCATTGATCCTTGTGTAAGACCAACAAAATCGTTAAGTACCCCTTTTAATGTAACAGAATGGGATGTGCTTTTTTCATGCCCCAAGCTCCCAATTAGCATGAAAAATGTGATTCGGGCAAGTTTACAATACTGCTAATTGCTTTTTCTCGGCTGTCTAACCACAGGGGATGATTTTACATCCTTGGACTGTTGTTCAATATAACTACTAACACAGAAAGATAAAAAATATATCACTTTTGCTGATCAACATTAAATACAAACACTATGATGACAGGACATAAGTAAATGCAATCGATTGTGTCTACACTGCGTTTCACGTACGAAACAAGCTGAGTCTCCGGCGTTGCTCGACAACAGCAGGCAAACTCCGATAACTTCGTGTAATACACAGCTCTGCAAAACTTAACGATGAGAAAGATAAATTAACATAACATATTAAATACTTAGTGTAAATGAAAATAAGGGCGGGAAATGTTGCCAGACGTCTTCTAGTTGTGCACAGAAAGCCGAAAATCACATGGCGTGAGGTTCAGCGTGACTATAGCTGGGGCTGGCTACGAAACATCAAGCAACTGAAGGAACGGGAAAAGACAGTGTGTGTCAATCAGCGAGCAATTACGGTGCACTGTGTTGGTATTCTCCGTTGCAAGGGCCGCAGACAACATTTATTAAAACTCCCACGGTGAATAATTCTCGGGAAACTCGAAGAAGGACGAAGCCTAACGAGTGTAACAGAGTAGTTTGGTATTATTCACTGCATTACTGGCACAGCATGGGGAGCATTCCGAACCACAGGCACCGTTGCACTATGGAGAGGAGATGGTCGATCAGTGTCAGCTACAGGACCAGACGACCGCTGCATTGTGCAACACGCAAGGAGAGACCCACGTTGAATAGTGGAAGCAGTTGCATCATCATTAACAGGACTCCATGGCACGCAATCCCACGCTCCACAGTGGCACGGAAACTGCAGGGGGCTCTCCTTGCCCAACGACCGTGCCGTTGACGCTTGCACATCGGCGGAACCCCTTTGTGATGGCGGACTGGACCAATGAGGAATAGGGTCACGTTGTCTTCTTGGATGAGAGCAGATTCAGCGTGTACAGTGATTCTGGACGCAATCTCATATGGTGAGAGGTGGCTACACGTAAATTGTCGAACATGTTCGTCTTGGTGATCTGGCTATTACGGGGTGGAATAAGCATAATGTTTTATGGGTGTACTGACCACTAAATCTTTGCACACGGAGCAGTCCCCGGTCAACGTTATTATGACACTCTATTTCTTCCCCACTTGGGTCTTTTCAGGGGTACATTCAGTCTGATTTTTTTTAATGGGTAACAATGCACGAACTCATCCAACGGCACCGGTGGAGGAGCTCTTGTAACAAGGGGATATTCGGCATATGAACTGGCCTACCCGTTTTCCCGACTGATGTCCCATCCAGCATGTAGGGGACGCTTTGAGCAGAGTCCGTGCGTTCTCTTGTATGGTGTAATTCTGCATATTCTGCTACACTGGATTCAACTGAAGTCTCAAATTGTTATGAAATTTTGGTGTGTTCATTTGGCAGTACCTTATTTTTCGAGTTAGTTGGTGGATCTCAGTTTTAAACGTTTTCTTACTTCTCTTGTGATAACATTGCCTCGATATTAGGTTCGACACTGCTGCCGAAACCCGAGAGATCTGTGTCCGATTGCCGGCCGCTGAGGACTTTCTAGGCGTTTCAGTCCGGAACCCCGCTGCTCCTACGGTCGCAGGTTCGAATCCTGCCTCGGGCATGGATGTGTGTGATGTCCTTACGTTGGTTAGGTTTAAGTAGTTCTACGTATAGGGGACTGATGACCTCAGATGTTAAGTCCCATAGTGCTTAGAGCCATCTGAAAATTTTGTGCCCGATTCTTCGTGGTTAACCGCAAACAGTATTGAGCGTGTGTCATCCCTCTGCTCGCGTTGTATCCTTTGTTTATTTTCTGGTGGAATAGTATCTTACCTTGAACAGAATGGATTCTTTTGGCCTTGGAGACCAGATTAGTTTTTGTGCATTCGGCTGAAAGCTTTCACTATTTTCGAGTTTCTTATAGATTCTGATTGTTCCGTAGAATCACACATCGCACGTGTTCTTATCTGCTTCTCATAGATTATTAAAGCCCTGTATCGTGATATACAGGGTGAGTCACTAACTATTGCCACCTAGAATAACTCCGAAAGTATGATAGTAGCTGAAAATTTTGTGGGACAAAAGATGCATGAGGCAACGAGGACCATAATATGACGTTCGTTTTTTGTTGCTAGATGGGGTTGCGTCAGAGATATGAACGTCAGTTTTGTTTTCTTAAATGGGATGCTATAGTTTGTTACCTATTTTCTGAAAGCGACTATCGAGACTAATCCAATGATGTGTAACAGTAAGGTCTTTGAAGTTCAGCGATGGTCAAAAAGGTGGAATGAACGTCCATTTACAGAAGGTGTTCGAAGTTCAAAATGTTCAAATGTGTGTGAATTCTTAAAGGACTAAGCTGCTGAGGTCATCCGTCCCTAAACTTACACACTACTTAAACTAACTTAAACCAACTTATACTAAGAACAACACACACATACCAATGCCAGAGTTAGGACTCGAACCTGCGGCGGGAGGGGCTGCGCAGTCTGTGACATGGCGCCTCAAACCGCACGGCCACTCTGCGCGGCGGTGTTCCCAGTGATGACCATTGGTATTCGTGCAGTGCTGCAATCGTATTATCATGGGCTCAGTGGTATTGCTTATCGCTTCGGCGCTTATCGAAGCACACGCTCTGACAATTCCCTCTCGTATATCGTGCAAATAGAGGAACAGTAAGACAAGTATCGTCGAATCAAGCGAATGTGAATGATGTATTCCTCGAAGAACAAGTCGATATGTTTCTCATTTACGGAGAATGCCAACAAAATTCAGTGAGAGCTACAGACTTATACGCTGAAAGGTATCCTCAACGTACTCACCCTACGCGTCGTACAGTTAAATATCTGTATGATAAGTTGAGAACAACTGGATCTTTAACGCATCGGAAACATATCCGGGAAAGGAAAATGACAAACGAAGAAACGGAATTTGGTACTCCTGCCACTGTGGTTCGAGATCCTTGTGTTTAGTTCTCGTCAAATCGCAAGGGAATCTGGCAAGAGCCAGAGTAGTGTTGTTCGTGTTCTGCATCGCCATAGATATCATCCTTACCATATCAGTCTCCACCAAGAGTTAACCGGTACGGATTATATGCGTCGGACTGAATTCTGCCGATGGGCTCATTTTCAGATTCAGAAGGATGACACATTTGTTAATTTGATTTTATTTACTGACGAGGCTACATTCAGGAACTATGGAAATGTTAATTTGCATAACATGCATTACTGGGCAACTCAAAATCCATGTTTGCTGCGGCAAGTTGCACACCAAAAACCGTGGTCGGTGAATGTATGGTTTGGGTTCTGGAGGACAGAATTATAGGCCCCTATTTCATCGAATGAAATCTTAATGGTAGGAAGTGCATAACATTCCTGCAAGAAACATTAGGTCTGTTATTGGAAGAAATACCTTTAGTAACAAGGAACAGAATGTGGTACCAACACGATGGGTGTCTGGCACATTTTTCGCTGATGGCTAGAAAAGAGTTGCAAAGACAATTCCCAAATCGTTTGATTGGACGCGGAGGAGATGTCGCGGCTCGCTCTTTCGCCAGACTTCACGTCTCTGGATTTTTTCTTGTGGGAATTCGTCAAGGACATTGTTTATAAAGACATTCCAACTACACCAGAAGATATGCGAGAGAGAATTGTCAGAGCATGTGCTTCGATATGTGCCGATACGATAAGGAATACCACTCAATGCATGATAAGAAGAATGCAGCACTGCATTAATACCAATTGTATCTGTAAATGGACGTTCGTGCCACCTTTTTTGACCTTCGTTGACCTTCAAAAACCTTACTGTTACACATTAGCCGCTATCAGAAAATAAGTACTAAACTGTAGAGTCCCATTTAAAAAACCCAAGTTCACCTTCACATCTCTGAAGCGACCCCAACTAGCAACAAAACACCAACGTCATATTAAGGCCCCGTTGGCCGATGCAACTTTTGTCCCACAAACGTTTCAGCTCCTCTCATATTTTCGGAGCTATTTTTAGTTGCAAAAGTTAGTGACTCATCCTGTATATACCTTGGAATGTGTTCTTTCAGGTCTATTTTGTCCATCTTTGGACCGTTGTCCGTATTGAAATGTCTATTGTTTGACCAATTCTACGACTGAACAACGCATTTGTATCATTTTGGTGTGTTCTGTTTTAAATGTCAGATTGTACACACAGAGTAATCTCAAGCATAAACGTGCATAGCAAACAATCACATTTATTTGTTCGGCATTGGATGACCTGAAATCTACACCGTGACCCTTTAATTGCACAATTTTCTGAAACATGTATACTCATTCTTTAACCTGACATAAATCGCGTTCGTTACGAAATTGTAATGAAATCCTAACAGGTCGTCATCTCGTACCGATGTTCTGTCGTTCAACCAGTTTTCTATCTTAGTTACTTTAAGCGTTCGATATGCTAAGTGAAACGAAATTTTCAAAGTGACTCTCATCATTAGTGGTTCAACGGCGCTGTATGCCAGCGTACTTCCAGTTCACAACAGCAACACCTTCCCTCACTTGCGATATTTACAGCTGAGCGCTGGCGCGGACCTCCTCCTCCTACAGCGTGCCAAAGGGGAACGAAGCAGCGAATGCATGATAGTACAGACCGACGTTTAAATACTTTTAACCTCATCACGAAATAAAGTGCCTTTGCTAGTTCGGCAATGCTACGAAAGACGATGCGTAATTTTCTTGTGTGTTTTTAGAGGGTGCATCAAGGTCACAAAGGTGTTAATCCTTCAACTACACACACAATTACAAGTGTTATTTACTCTTGCGAGCAGATCTGTTGTTATGTGATTGTCTGCTGCGCAATACGGAGGATAATTCATATTTCAGTCGTGGCCATTTTTTGTGCTGTCAACTGTAAATCAATGGAAGTTGGTCAGCACACCCGTTGGATTCTTTCAACGTTGCAGGACCGTTGAAATTTTCTTTGTCGCACCTGGACCGTTTGTTCCCACCTAAGTTGAATGTTCTAGTCAATCAAAAGTACTGCCACAGGAAAATCATATATCATCCAGAAGCAGCACAGGACATAAATGTAATAGCCGTACTACATTAAGTAAGTATTAGCGATGTAGAGAGTAAGTGGCCGGATGTAAACGCCCGCCAGGCATATGACAATTGAAAAACCCAGTTTCCCAGCTTTAAAACGAAAATGTTGCATATTGTGAGTGTTCCACACCTCATAATGACGCAGCAAATGATATAAACCTATTAACACTTTAGGCACACTGTGCAACTTCTAAAGTATCATCTAAATGTATTGACAGCATTTCTGTAGTAAAGGCAGTTCTCCGTTTTCATAGACAGTAGGGCCGACGGTTGTGGTCGAGAGGTTCTAGGCGCTGCAGTCCGGAACCACGCTGCTGCCACGGTCGCAGGTTCGAATCCTGCCTGGGGCATGGATGTGTGTGATGTCCTTAGGTTAGTTAGGTTTAAGTAGTTCTAAGTCTAGGGGACTGATGACCTCAGATGTTAAGTCCCATAGTGCTTAGAGTCATCTGAACAATAGTCATGGCTAACTCAGTATCTTATTTACACAGTACTACAGAAAATACTGCCGACAGATGTGCTGCATGCAGGGTCTCATAAGAGATAGTGTCGCTGTTGGGCATGTAGTAGGTCGCCAGATCGAAACCGACATCCAGAAATTATTTGCTATTCTGTACTTGTCATTTCCAGAATCTTTTCGATTTTTAACATTTTTGTAATGATTGTATATCCTGGAATATCTTACGTTTGCATAAACTGCAGCACTATCAGCGCTGTAGCTCACTTCTATACTGGCTGTCCTTTGATGTCAGTAATAAACGTGTTTGTGTCAGTAATAAAGGTGGTTTCAGTGCCAAGTGCTGTACTTCATTAAGGACGTTGCCTTCGAATTTGGACATTATTGTTGTTTCGTCGTCACATTGTTTGGTGGAGACGCTTACGACTTTAAAACATCCACTTGGGGCCTTTATTAAGTAATTCAACATATTTTTTTCTCGGTCAATTTTAGTCGAAAAGCGTGGAATTTGTTGTCGGACTTCGTGGTATACTCCCGCTTCGGCCCCTATAGTTTCATGAAGTGCCGACGGGTGGCGACGCTTTACGTAGCCTTCAAACTGACCTCTGTAACGGGGGTGCGTTCCAAGCAGAGAGCAGTCAGTGAGTTTGTTTTGGTGGAAGACCACAGCATCCCAGATATTCATAGGCGCTTGCAGAAAGTGTACGGAGACCTGGTAGTGAACAAAAGCACAGTGAGTCGTTGGGCGAGGCGTCTGCATCGCAGAAAAGTCGCCCAGACCTGTCCGATTTCCCGAGTGTTGGCTGGCTGCACACAGCTGTGACTTCTACAATATTGGAACATACGAATGCTCTCATTCGAGGTGATCGACGTATCACAATCAAACACCTCGCTGGTCAACTGGACAGCTAAGCTGATAGTGCTGACACGCTCGCCCAGCAACTGGGATACTTAAGGGTGTGTTCCCGCTGAGTTCCTCACCGTCTAACAGAAGACTTCAATCTCTTTGACTCAGAGAGGAACGCACTCGATGGTAAGGAGTACATGTATGATGGGGAGGCTACTGATTCAGCAAGACGTTGGCTCCGACGTCGAGCAGTATAGGGTTATCATGCGGGATACAGGTCCTCCAAGTCAGGTGGCGTAAGGCAGTGACATTGAATGGAATTTATGTCGAAAAGTATCCATACACAGAAGTTATTTTTCACGGAGTTTGTCAGTTTGGTGAGATTCATGTGACTCATTTTCTTAAAGTCAAAATAATTGTAGGCCTGTCCTCACTGATAAAAAAAATAAGATTGACAGAAAAAACTCCATTAAACACTTATCTACACATCTGTTAAGTGAAACCCTGTGAGGAAAAGGAGCCGGTCACAACACTTACATTTAACACAATATAGCCAAAGCAAGGTAATTAGTTCAAACTGTTAGACACTCATATACAAATTCAGTAGTATGAAAAGAACCAATCATCTTGTGGTGTTGCAGAGGAACCACTATCGTGACACATTCAGTAAAATATTCTGAGCAATTGGAAACAAAGTTATAGTGCAAAATAAATTTCATTCGTTTCTGCAGTCTGCTGTCTCTTACTTGCAGATAGTCACCTCTCTATAGCTATCGATAGTAGCAGGAAGTTTCCAAGATACCTACAAACACGTTTTACAATCTGCCAACAAAATGGCTTTTTGGCCAGATCAAGTGTAATGCACGTACTTGTAACTTCCATCACAAATGGCAGCCCTATGGATGAGTACAGTGCAACAGAGCTATATGTTGAACGTTGACACGGGAATTTAAGAACAAGAAACTAGAGCGTGCTTTTGTCACAAAGTAATAACTCAGTCACGCAGTTGCTCACTTTTAAGGTATCGCCTGTGTTATCCATGGATTTCTGCCACGCCTTGTATATTTACCTATGTGACCCTCTGCTGCCTTCCTTGTTTCGCCTTTCACAGTTACCCATTCGTCTTTTAATGTATTACTTACGCTATTTCAGTTATTCGTTGCTTAATGCTCTTTCTGAAACTCTCAAAAGAATTTGTTTCCTTCAGTTGAGCCAAGTCACATCTCCTTAATTTCTTAAAATTTTTGCAATCTCTTCGCTTTTTATCTGAAATTTATAACCGTGAAATTATGGTCAGAGTGCACAGCTCTCCCTGGAAACACATTAGAGTTTTGAATCCTCTCTTAGTGTTATACAACCAATCTGAATTCTTCCTGTGTGACCAGGTCCCTTTCACTTATACAACCTTCTTTCACGATTCTTGACCCAAGCTTAACCTATGGTTAAATTATGCGTGTGCATAATTCTACTAAGTGGCTTTCTATTTTATGCCTTTACCCCCATCCATGTACACCTACACCGAGCGAGGTGGCGCAGTGGTTAGACACTGGACTCGCATTCGGGAGGACGACGGTTCAATCCCGCGTCCGGCCATCCGGATTTAGGTTTTCCGTGATTTCCCTAAATCGCTCCAGGCAAATGCCGGGATGGTTCCTTTCAAAGGGCACGGCCGACTTCCTTCCCCGTCCTTCCCTCACCCGATGAGACCGATGACCTCGCTGTCTGGTCTCCTTCCCCAAAACAACCAACCAACCATGTACACCTACAATTTTTTCTTCTCTTCCTTTTCCTACTACCGAATTCTAATCATCCATCAAAATTAAATTTCCTTCCTCTTAAATATTCAAATTATTTTCTCCATCTCTTCATTCATTCTTACAATCCCTTCATCATTTGCTGGTCTAGCTGGCATATGCATCGATGAGCCAAAAAATTATGACCACCTGCTTAATAGCTTGTTTGTCCGTCTTTGAACCGAAATACGTCACTGATCTGCGTAAGAGGGATCCGACGGTTTGTTGGTGGGTTTGTGGAGGTATGTGGCATTAGATGTCTACGTATGGGTCATATAATTCGTGTAAATTACGAGCCACTGATTTGCGTACGCGGTGATAGCGTCCGATAGCGACCCCGAGATAGTCCATAGGAGTACATCAGGTGAACTTGGTCGCCGAGACAACAACGTGAGTTCAAGATGACGCTCCTCAGACCACTGTACCACGGTTCTGATTCCGAGACTCGGACGATTATACTGCTGAAAGATGACGTCGCCGTCGGGGAAGAAATAAAGCACGAAGAGATGCAGGTGGTTTGCGGCTGTCAGCGTTTCTTCGATTACTAACATAGGTCCCGTGCAAGGGCAGGAGAATGTCTCCCATAGCATAACACTGCTCACACCAGCTTGCGACAATGGCGCGCTTCACGTTTCGAGCCGTCGTTGACGTCGATGACGATGTTTGTGGAGACGACCATCGACCTTGTGTAGGAGAAATGTGGTTCTCCCCAAGAGCTGACACGTTTCCATTGATCTACGGTCGAATCTCGATGGTCCCGTTTACACTGAAATCGTAATGGACGATGTCGTTGAGTCAACAAGAGAACACGTAAGGATGGTCTGCTGCGGAGCTCTATGTTCAACAATGTACGATGAATGGTGTGCACGGAAACACTTGTGCGTGCACCAGCACTCAGTTCTTCGGCACTGATGCCCCATATCACCATCTATACTACTTTCCAGGCCAGACAAGTCTCCGAACCGCACTTTGTGCGAAGAGTCGTGGGCGTCCAACCATTTAGCGCATAGTGGTAGTTTCACTGTCGTTCTACCTCTTCCAGCAGGTGCTCACGACAACATTTGACCAGCTTCGCCGCTTTCGAGACAATCGTTCACAGACTCTGCGTAATAATAGTTTAACCTTTGTCAAAGTCGCTTATCTCAACAGATTTCCCCATTTTCAGCCTGTATGTTCGCTAGGTTGGTCCCCCGTCGGTGTCTGCTCCACTTACGTACGAGTACTTTTCTTACTGCGTCACGTGCCCGCAACGCTTTCAGACGGCATCCAATTTCGCGGTTGGCAGTGGTCATAAGGTTTTGGCTTATCGGTGTAAACTCGTGTTACTGTGATGCGTATTGGCTTGATTACTATCATACGTTCCCTATCGTGTTCATAGTAGCCAACCCCCATTCCTATATTTAGACACATTCATAATTTACCAAATTTTATCTTGTGTTGATAATTCTCTACTAAATTGATAAGAAGTCCTGTTCTTGCTACTACCACACATTACTAATTGCCAGTATACCTAACTTCAACTTATTCAGTCCCCTTTTGAAATTCTCTAACCTACCTACCCTATTCAGGGATCTAACATTCCACTCGCTGACCCGTAGAATGTCAGTTTCGCATTTTCTGATGCCCCGTCCGGTGATACGAATGGGGGACTAGTTTACCTCCAGAATATTTTACGCAAGAGAGTCTTATCTTCATTATAGCCTATAGTAGACCTGCACGTCCTCGGTTAGGAAAAAAAGATAAAAAGTTAAAGTTTCCCCTTGCATTCAGCTGTTCGCAGTACCAGCACAGCAGGTCATGTTGGCTAATGTTACAATGACAGATCAGTAATCATCCCAATAGTCTGCCCCGCAATTACTTAAATGGCTGCTATCTCTGTTCAAGAACCGAAAGTGAGTCTGGTCATTCCACAGAAACCTCTTTGTTGTGGTTGTACCTACGGTAGGGCTATCTGTATTGTTGAGGCACGCAAGCCACCCTACCTCGACAGTTTCTATGGTTCATATGTATTCTCAAGGAAACTAGTTTTAGTATCTTGGAATAATCGCTTATCGGACTCACGAATGGCCATCTACAACAATTCTTACTGGATAATTTATACCGTTGAGTCGTAAATACGCAATATGTTAGTCATTCTTTCATTCACGTGTAACGTGCAAATCTCGTTGGAGATACTTTATCTATTTAACACAATATGCTCAGTCCTAACAACGCACTGCCTCCTTCCTAGCCTCATGTCTTTAAGATTAGTTCTTGAGAGGATGTGCATAGTGCTGGGTTTTACGACAAAATAAGTCCCCAAATTAATTCTATCAGTTTTACTGCTAAAATCACTGTCCGTAACACAAATCAACTATAATGCGATAGTGAATGAAGTAATTAAATCTATATATCGAAGCCACATCAATATAGTTTTGCCAAGTTCTAGCCGCGGACTGGTCATAATTTTCGATACAGTTAAGATTTTGAAGGTTCGTATAGCATTAGCCACGCTCTGGCTCCTAACTAACGTTCGTAGACATTTTACGCGAAACATTCTGAAATGTATTCCAGTGAAATTTACATGCATAAAGAAGTATTTCAAGTTGTCCACGTCAAAAGAAGTTATGATTTAGCAAAGAAATTGTTGTTGTTAACAGAGACACAAGGGGCAAACTTGGATATATATAATGTCTGCCTCAATTGTGTTGACAAAGGCATGCTTCTTGTTCTTCTATGCCAAGTGTAGTTGAGAGCTGCTCCACTTCATGAACATGATAATGAAACGCAATGCATTTGAGAAGAAACACTCGGTAGTTCTGTTAGTCAATACCGTATCGTATTTCTGCCGAAGTAATATAACATAAAACCGAACACACTTGGATCGTTGTACTCAATATTAAAAACGTTTTAAAAGCTTACTTTTTTGGGTAAACAATATGAAATATTAACAGCAACGCTTGGTACAGTGCTTAGAACGTATATTACTTCCTAAACCGAGCGAAGATTTATCGTATAGCCTCAAGGTCAGAAAGATAAGAAATTTCGATGACGGTATTCAGGTGTTACAATTTTTTTGCTGATTGCGGCTTCTCAGATTTTAAATACCGCTCTGCCTTCTACGAAGGGCAGACCTTCTGAGCCGTGTCGACATTGGAGAGGACCCCTCGTTCATTCACTTACCTTCTGACCAGTACGTCCGAGTGGATGCTATTATAACTGATGCTTGTACATGTAATAACGACTTCGTAATTTCCAAGATCGTTCCACATTACACCCTTTAGAAAGACACACTGTTAACGACAACGCGTCTATTCCTAGACACCTTGTTACTTACCTGTGTTAAACATCTGAACTGTGTGTGTGTGTGTGTGCGCGCGCGCGCGTGTGTACTGTCGTCAGTCTCAACTTGCTGGTGTAATGCTGTGTACTGCTTATTCAGTGCCAGCCACCGTATTGGCATTGAACTTGAGTCGTCACAAATAGACGACTGCCTATAACCACCGCCACTCCTATTTGCCTCACCTCTCCACCTGCCCATACCACCACTCCCCATCTCTTCCACCCGGGTTCCCGGGTTCGATTCCCGGCGGGGTCAGGGATTTTCTCTGCCTCGTGATGGCTGGGTGTTGTGTGCTGTCCTTAGGTTAGTTAGGTTTAAGTAGTTCTAAGTTCTAGGGGACTGATGACCATAGATGTTAAGTCCCATAGTGCTCAGAGCCATTTGAACCATCTCTTCCAACTCCCCATACCCACGAGAGGTGCAAAGTCGACGAATAGGGCAAATGACAAAATCGTTACCCACGTTCAAAAGCCAGAATGTTCGAGAACATTTACATATTGAGTGGAGTTAAATGGAATATAGGTTGCTCATATTCAACAAGTTATCTCAAATTTTTCTATTCAAAAGGGTACTGATATGAAAACGAGGTAGACCAGTAAGTCCTAAACTATTCGTAGTCTGTCAACCTACCTACATTAATTTTTGGTGGTGATTCATTAATGATTGTATATTTACATTTAAAAAGAGCAGAGACTGATGTGCAGTCATTTATGTGTAACAACGGTGCAATTATTTTCTATACTTCCATACACTTGCTCCATGCAATTTTTGCAGGAACAACATCCATTGCTGGCCGCGGTGGTCTAGCGGTTCTGGCGCTGCAGTCCGGAATCGCGGGACTGCTACGGTCGCAGGTTCGAATCCTGCCTCGGGCATGGGTGTGTGTGATGTCCTTAGGTTAGTTAGGTTTAAGTAGTTCTAAGTTCTAGGGGACTTATGACCTAAGATGTTGAGTCCCATAGTGCTCAGAGCCATTTGAACCATTTAAACCAGCATCAATTAAAGAAGTCAATAAGTTTCTGTATTTAATATCTTCATCGAGAAAACAAATAAATCTTATTCCTTAGTTGACATGGAATCTTATCAAGATTTTCCCCACTAGCCACTAGAGTTTGGAAATCTCAAAATTTTTGGCAAACACTCTCGATGAGTGGGATTGAAATCCGAACCTAACGTCCAGATGTAGATTTCCCTTATTTTCCTTGCACATCTTCAGGTGACTAATAACATAATTTCTTTGAATAGGCCTCGGTTAATTTCCTTCCTTGTCTTTCTCTCTCTCAAGTAGTACTCCATCATTCATGACAATATAGGCGACATTTTAAAAGATAACTTTCTTCGGGATTTCATGTTATGATACGTAACAGTCCAACAGAAGGAGAAATATGAAAATGGCCGTGCGTTTTGTCTTATCCTGCTTTTGGTCTCTGATAATTATAATTTTTCATACCTTAGCAGTGCTCCCCAGGGCAGTTTCGTTGCCAGGTCTTGAATTTCAGTTTCAGCTTAGACTCCGACTAAAAATAGTGATTTAGGAAACTTCTCCACCCATCGAGGCTCCGGCAACTGACAATAATTCATTTTTAAATTAATAAATGTGTACATTAGACAGTATAAAAACATAGTGACAGTAATTTTATTCAAGCAGGATGTTGACGGTTCTGTGGTAGGGAAAGCTAGCGACCAGCACCGGCTTCGCGCGGGTAGCACAAAGTATCTACGGTCGGATGACCTGTCCGGAATAGCGGTAATATTGTTTACGGGACGCTGCGCAGAATTATGCATGCAATTCAGAGCACAACGTTAGTTCACAGAATATCATCGCTTTCGTGTAGCTTACACGGTTTAAGCAGCGCCCGCCAGCAAAGCGCTCAGGACACAAATATGTTATCTGCTCCACATTTAATTTCGCGTTTGCAGTGACATCTCATGGCAATTATGGGAACATATCACGATGGAACTAATCTGTTTACTACGAACGTAAATATTATATGCATATCGTGGTTGTCAGTGTGTGTGTGTGTGTGTGTGTGTGTGTGTGTGTGTGTGTGTGTGTGTGTGTTTGGATATATATTTTAATTTGTAGCATACCACGTAACGGGGGCTGTGTGGATGGATCATATCTGAGGGCTCAGAAAATAAAATGAAAAAGCGAAGAAAACACGCCTGATGTAAATACATAGCTCGAGACGACACTCCTGTTGTAAAGTATAGTATGTGCTGATTCATTGTTTAGACTCATTGCCGTAATTCTCTGTCACAGACCTTTTGAAGCAGACTTTGTCGCCATATCATGCAAAGTATAGTTTTCGCTTTGTGAGTAATCAAAAATGAAAGCAGAGAGTGGAGTCATCTGCTGTGCTGCTTAAAAAACATTCTTTATGTAAACGAAGCAAAGCTCCATGCCATACTGAAGTCCAGTTTCGGAAATCTTTTCAATTATTGCATAAAAAGTTAAAAATCACTGATTTTGGATTCGCTGCGCAGTTGTTCTAAGACGATTGCAATCAACTGCATGTCACTTAGACGACTTTCGTATCCCTAAACAGTTATCCAACCTATAGTGTAAAGTGGAATTCAAACCACGTCTCGTTTCTGGCAAATCGCCACGCCATTGAGTGATGAATGCTAGGTTAAAAGGTAGTGGGCAGGAAAGGGTCTTGCCGGGGCTCGAACCCACAACGTTCCACCTTTCAGGCATTTCCACTTTACCGTTTTTGATTGACTTTTTTCGTCGTTACAGCTAACTGTTTATTCGTCTCTGCAGATGTCGCATGACACCTCCTAAAGTTCGTTGTTAAAAACTTCATTCAGTGTTTCTGTTCTGAGCTATACTGCCGGCACCAGTAGTCCACTAAAAACAGGCCCCGCACGGAATTAGATCAAGGTTTTTTGCTGTTGCGAGTCACTGCAGCTGTCTAGAGTTTTGGCGAATGTAATGATAGGTGGCAATGACGTCGTTTCCACTCGTGTGTGGGATTCACTTCATCATAATTCACACACTTTTCACAAAATATTTATAAATTATATACATAACGCTTCCTCAAAATTCAATGTATCTATTAGTCAAAATCTGGTCAAAATCCACATAGAAGTTCCTGATATTAGCCGGAATATACAGACAGAAGCGAGTAGGCGACTTCAGTTTACATGCAGGGTGTTCCATCCGCCCCTACCGATGTCGCTTTATGCAACCCGAAATGTCATATCTGTCTTTCATAAACCAGGCGCCAGATTTTCATATTCTCTCGCTCGCTATGCGCCAACTATAATAACCCGTTCCACGAACGATGGCGGTTCGCACAGCTCGAGACAAGCACGGGCCCTTCATTGTTGCCGGTTCCAAGCGACGGTTCCCGTACGCGCATACACGTGCTCTGCTCTTGAAGACAGCGTCTATACTGCCAGTTACATTTCTCTCTAGGTTGTGCAGAATTTGTCGCCTACCACCACCATCAGCATTGACAACTCGCAAAAAATGGAATAAAAATTCACTAAATAAATCGCTATAATGCTCGCACTGGCTCCGACAGTCACAGCAGAGCGCTGAAAACACTAATGGACGCTCATTGATTATCGGAGTATGCGTGACGGAGACACGCAGAACAAGCCTAAACTCTACCAGTGTCGTTCGTGACATCAACTACAGTCATACATAGAAAAATGAGGAGGACCTTTTTGTAGTTAATTTTATGTAGCTAACTGTTGTACCCTTATACATTTCCGCTAGAGCTCATAGTTTTCGAGTTATTCAAGATAAACCTACAAAAATGACCTTCAGACACACCCACACACCCACAATGAATTCCCACCCGCCAGGATTTCTAGTATGTTGTTCATGGCACCCCATCCTACCACGGGAAAAAAAAATTTGCTGATGCACGAATTATTTTACACATTATACATTTTTTGGTCCTCTTTGACTGGCTTTATAACGCCGTCTGCTATGTCGAGCATTTACAAATTCTAAAACTGACGTTTTTGTAAATTTACCCAATAATTTTATGAATTTTAATAGCGTAAAATAAACAATTACATCGATATATTCGTCAAGCCTTCTAACTACGAATCTACTGTGATTGTAGGGGTTAAGTTTGGATCGAATTGTCAACGTAATTAGTTTTACCATATTATTTAGAACAGTTTTTTTTCTTTTATTACACCCACGGGCCCGTTTAAATTAATAATCTTAACGAAATAGGTGACTATACTGATGGCGTAATAGCCGAGTCAACAGAAACCAAACAATGTCGAATATCGGTAATAATTTGCATAGTGGGAAAATTTTGTACGGTTGCAAGTCAGAGTGTAAGGAACCACATACTATAAATTCTGACTACTGATGAGTGAG
This sequence comes from Schistocerca piceifrons, assembly GCF_021461385.2. Lineage (NCBI taxonomy): Eukaryota > Metazoa > Arthropoda > Insecta > Orthoptera > Acrididae > Schistocerca > Schistocerca piceifrons. Next base: position 413,831,730 of record NC_060149.1, on the reverse strand, counting down.
TGTGGTGGTGGAGATGTGTTTGAACGTCACTTTTAGACGTTTGTCTTGAATAATTCGAAAACCGTGGCCTCCAACGTAGACGTATCCCAGTACAAATTTAACTACATTATATTTCCTACAGAAGGGTCTTGTTCATTTCTTCTGTTGGATTAATTGTTTGTTTGTAGCGAACGAGAGAATATGAAAATCTCGCTTGTGGTTTTTCGAGGGTAACTATAACATTGCGGGTTGCACAAATTGAAATCGGTAGGAGCAGCTGAATCAGCCTGGTTCAAAAATGGTTCAAATGGCTCTGAGCACTATGGGACTTAACTTCTAAGGTCATCAGTCCCCTAGAACTTAGAACTACTTAAACATAACTAACCTAAGGACATCACACACATCCATGCCCGAGGGACGATTCGAATTTGCAACCGTAGCGGTCGCGCGGTTCCAGACTGTAGCGCCTAGAACCGCTCGGCCACCCTGGCCGGCGAATCAGCCTGCATGTAGATAGATAAAAGAAACTGGTTACCGGAGTATTCATGCCCAAGACCATAATGTATACAGTGTCACGTCTGAATAATAAATTAAATGCCTTCTGGCTGGTTTTGGTCTTATAAGTTAACGTAGCAAGCATGTGCGTACACCATAGCAGTTGTTTCTCGGAAGGAAACTATTACTCTCAGTTCCGTGTTGTAAGTAAATCAAACCTGATAAAACATTATTGTAGTAACTTAACTGTGCAAAATTCATAAATATCCATATATCTTGTCTGATAAAGACTGGGTACTGGAGGACTCATCAAGGTTGTTGCATCTGATGATGAAAAACCAGTTTTATAAGAGCCTATTTCATATCTTTCAGACATGGTTCCTGTGAGTGAAACGAAATATTCAGTAGACGAGGTTGAAAAAGTTGAAATTACGTTTTCAGACAAAACGGAAATTGTAAGAAGTCATGCAATACGACAGTTTTCAATGTCTTTGGCGTAGCGCCAGTAACCAGAGATATTCATCCCCTACCATAGAGCAGTTGGCTGTATTGTATGACATTCCTATTTGTGTGACAAAAGCTGAACTTCATTCTCTTCGCAGCCGGGGGAGAAGCTCATTATTCCTCCTTCTGTTGACAATGGCAGTGCGCCCGCATATTGGACGGCGTCATGTTTTCGGCAGAACGTATTCAGCGTGCCGTCTCTGTCTTCCCGTGCGCTTAAGGAGAACCGTAACGGAATCAGGGTGACATGAATATCGCTAAATGTTAAGGGAGACTGAGACACTAGAACTTTCAACGTTCTCAGTATTACGATCTTTAACATGTCGTAACCTAATAAAAACTACGTAGGCGCTGTCGTGAACCTCTTGGATATCAAAGCAAACGCTCAGTCGAGGTCGAGAGTACCGTTGACAACACCAGAGTCGTCTCAAACAGCAAAATACACAAATTTTCTAATTGAAGTCCAGTTCTGAAAAAGCGAAGTAGCAGTTTTATTCGGATAAACCTTCACTGGCGAGATATTAAAAGATGAGCCAGCCGAAGAAACCGGTATTAATTCCCTGTAGTCGATCGCAAACGGAACTATCTGCTAAGCGTCTCACGTATCAATATTCCTAGTGTTAATCATATTTGTGACCCTAAGGCTACCACATATCGCCATGTATAAAGAAATTTGTGGCAGTAAAAGATTTGGATTCTAATGTTAAGTCTATTTTACTATCCTTGCCATGCACCGAAATGGTCAGAGAGCCGATTCAGTTGCGATGATGAACCGCCAGTATCATTATCAGGCTCGCTGCTCATCAGATGGCGTTCTAATATCACTGTACACCAGGAAGCAGAAATTCTGTGGTTAGACTATGCTTTGTATGAAAGGTAACTCACTTTTCTCATTAAGGGTATGGCTATATAGTAGCTAAACTTTTTGTTCTAGTTTGGCATTGTTTACGGTGAACCTGATATAGAGTAGTTTCGTTAATCCTAGGTCAGGATAGTTCATTAGTACGCGATGTACTATCAGTTTTTGTTATCATACAGTTTTATTCTGCTGACCCTCTTGGTGGGTACTTTTAAAATTGTGAGTCACCAACAACACAGGACTGGAGACATTGTTTACTCTTTGGTGACTATATCAATAAAAGTTTTCAATGTGCTAGAAGTGGTATTTGCAACTGGAGTGCGCTTTCTGCGATAATGACTGAAGCAGAAGAAATGGATTAAAATTTGTGCTGAACCTGGGTCTTCTTGTTTGCTAGGCAGAAATGCTAACCATTACACCACAACAGCACTATGATTAACATTTCTGCGCGAGCTACCCAAGTTGAGTGTCCTCCCCAACGCAAACTACAATTCATACCTTCTGCTTATTTTTTTCTTTACATTGTCACTACTGACAGGGCTCTCCGGCATTGGAATAGCACCCCAGCATTGAACATAATGGGAAAGTCCTGTACCATAGGTGATCTTTTAGATCTTGTAATTATATTTTTCCCTGAGACATTTAAGTCTCTTCTTTATCTGCTATAAAGGGAAAAAAATAAGAAGAAGATATGAATTGAAGTTTGTGTTGGGGAGGCCTCTCAAGTAGTTCGTGTAGCAATGTTAACCATAGGGCTGAGGTGGTGCAATGGTTAGCATTTCTGCCTAGCAAACAAGAAGACCCGGGCTAGAGTCATGGCCTCAGCACAAATTTTAATCCATTCTTCTGCTACAATCATTATCGCAGATAAAGAAGAGACTTAAATGTCTCAGGGGAAAATATGATTAGCTGATCTAAAACGTGTACGCATTACTGAAAGTAACCGAGGATCATTAAGACATAAAAGAGAGCAAGAGCAAACGCATATTTTATAGCGTCAGTATCGAAAACAGAAACATAGCTTTCAAGAGCAGCAGTTGATCATCAGCAACAGGATAACCAAATGCATGTTTCCCAGTTTTGAAACTATACATCGAAACATTGTACAATAAAACACCAGAAGCAATAAGGATGTAATAGCTCGCACGGTGCCACATCTACGGGTGAGATGTTTACTCGGAAATGAATCTACAAGCTCGTACGTGTTTGTTATACGTGCATAGTAAGTCCAGGCTGCCACCGCTGTACTCCGCATAGCCACAGCACTCATGGGACAGAGCTCATGTGCACTACAGTAGCTCCTTGACGTTGGCGTCCCTTTTAACTTTCCGTGTCTCATCTACCATTACCAGGGTCACCAACACAATACTGCGAAGATTTCTTCATCTGAGAGTGCTCCTTGCACTGTAGTGAACGACAATGACTAACGATTTCTTGCAGACGATGCGGAAATTTGAATTGTGGGATCATTAGATACCTAACAACCACACTCAGTTCTACCCTGTATCGAATTCAGAAGTCTCTCCGTCTGTAAATACATTCATGATTCAAACTACACCCTGCGATGAGGCACTCTCAGAATTTCTGCTACCTGATAACTTAGCTCCATCCCTGACGAGATATTGCAGGTACCTCGCCACAAGTCCTTAATTCACCTGATCCTCCGAGCAATGCCAGCAGCGCCTAACTTTCCGTCCAGGTACCCACGTGTGAGCACACGTTCACACGGTACGGGGGTCGAGAGATGTTTCAGTCGGAGCTTGAGGCAGGCAGTTGAACAACCACCTTAAGGAGTGGCGACCACGGCCACCAGCAATTGTTGCATGGTACTTGCGTGACGACGTAGAATATTTTATCTTTAGTAGATCTTGAAGGAGAGCTGAAATTTTGTTATCTAAAACGAAAAAAGTAAGCGTGGATTACACGCGCGAGAATATTAATTAAATGACAACGCTGGCCGCTAATATTATAAAGGAATTAATATTGTGATTAATAACTCAACAAAATTTTAAATTATGGAGCGTAAGTAAGAGTCGATAATTACTTAACAATATTTATTTTCTATTAAAATGTAAAGCAAAGAATAACGATCACAGTTCGGCCAACGGCGTGACGGCGTTTTCTCTCGTAGTTGCGAGATGCAGGCGTAATGGAGCTTCGCATCCGACTGCGAAAGATCGGAATTACCAACCCATGCCGCATCCCCGACTTCGGCTACGATAGTCTGTAACTCAGATGTTACCGAAGGTTAAAACTGAACGTCTGAACTTCAAACTTCAAAAATGTAAATGTCAGTAACAACGCATACCTCTGACAGTGGAGGGACGTTGCTATCTGCTTTGCTTCCTTACCCAATACAAAGGACTGCCACTGCTTACAAATCGGCACATGTATGTCCACTGTGGGGAGGATTAGTAAAATATGATGGCAATTTTCTGCAAAAGCGACGAGAAAATGGGATATGGAAACCAGAAGCACCCCACAGATGGCTTTCAACTGACGGCTAGAGATCCTTTAAATTAAGTCTTTAAAGGTCTATTTTATGTGTTGTTCAGTTGCTCCGTGTGTGTGTGTGTGTGTGTGTGTGTGTGTGTGTGTGTGTGTGTAAGTGTTTATGTTTATCAGCTGGTCCTAATGAAGTTAAAGTCCAAGACGTATATGATACGGATTTACTTCAGAGGAGTCGACGCAAATACTGCGAAGTGTAACATTTTGCAGGTAATTTATTCAAGTAGAAGAGGTACAATTACTATTTTATAATGGCATTTAAATCACTTAGACGTTGCTTAATGTGAAGACAGGCTATCCGAACGGGAAAGATATGGTATTTCGCCAATCTCCACTTCACGCTTCCTACAAGGAATTCAGAAGCACATATCGTACGAAAACTTCAGTGACAAATGAAAAATGGGATGTATCGAACACTGAATCAACAGAAATCGACATATTGACGTGTGAATTGATTGCCCTTCCTTATCTGCCCTTCAGTTTTGTTGCTTTTGGTTACAACACATGAAACTTCTCATTGCGAACTATCACTTAGGAGGATGTCGTTTCTTTTCACACACGTTTTCATATTATATCATTTGATCCTTGTCTAGACCCGATTGGAAAGCTACACGAGTTAGCATGTCGCTTCCGGGGTTCGGAGCGGTGCTCGACCGCTAACACTGACAAATCCAACAGTAAACATGCCAACCCCGCGTAGATATGCGACAAAAGCTAGGAAAAGAGAAGAAATTTGTAATATTTAATTACCATTACATAATTAGTTTACAGTAAAAATAATTTTATGAGACAGGATGGAGTAAAACAGCCTGATAATAAGTTCAGAGGAGGATAACAGACGCCGAATCGAGCAAATCGTTCCAGGTAACCATAGGTCAGAAATACAAAGTTGTGGATCTACAGTCGTAAAGAAACAGCTGATCAGTGAAGAGCATATGGAAGTGTTTGCATCAAAACTAACTCGACCCCGCTAACACCAGTTATGTTAAAGGAATGACCTGCTAATTAGAGTACCTGAAGACGTTTCCACCCGAACACTTACAGCTGCGCAAACGCTAAGCTCCTGAATGAAATTTGCATCCTGCAGCGGAGTGTATCCTTATATGAAACTTCCTGGCACATTAAAACTGTATTTCGGGCTGAGATTCGAACTGGGGACCTTTGTCTTCTGTGGGCAAGTACTCTGCAGAATGAGCTACGCACGCACGAAACGATTGATACAACCCGTAGGAAGTTCCTAGAACGTTCTTAATGATTGCTGTAGACAAAACTGCACTTATAGGCACACATAGTAAACTTCTGTGCACTCGTCATTGACTGGATGTCGTTTTATGGCTGTAACTCCAAAATGTTGCATTTCCAATCTGTAGTGGGGTTGTGTGAGTTGGAGCACAGACTATTTTGTTACCAACCTCCCTCAAAGCCAAGATCAGGTCAAGATCAGCCTCTCACTGTCTTCAAATTCATTGCCTGTCCCTTCCCCCGTCCCCCACAGGGCCACTTGTCTTATGGTGGAAAACGGCAGGAAATATATATGAAATTGGTCACCCAGATGGGTGCCTCTATGATGTCACAATCCAAAATGGCGTTCCAAGACAGTGAAACTTGCCTTCATCACTTCACAATTCTAAAGGATCGTCCCCATCTCACTCACCCCAAGTTCAAGGTCAAGATGACACAGGTCCTGTCACCCAACAGAACCTGGCACCCTGATTTAATATCAATGCTATGATCGGGAGAACATTTCTAGCACATGAGTGGGGCTATCAGGATGAGTTGGTTAGTTGAACAAAGATAAAGAAAATGGTGGAACTAGACCATTTCTGTGAGACACATTTTTTAAACAAAGTATCCTCTTCCTACATAACGATTAAACTGTGGTAACACTGAATCATATTTCAACAAATAACACTTTTTCTGTATAAAAGCTAAACTGCGGAGGTTGTGGGTTAAAATTTTTAACGAAATATATGCTTTCTACATAACAATTACAGTACACAAGAGCCACATTCACTTAAAAAAATTACACTGATATCCCCATGGTTCAAGGATTTTTTTTTAATGACCTACTTTGTTTAACAGTTACCACTGCCCTCATAGACATGTCTGGCAGCATGTCGAAGTCGTACTTATCTAGACACACTTGCTTCAGGCAGCGAGCTTCGTCACACACGACACCATTTCTTGCTCTAGGCAATGCATTCTTCAAGAGTTGACAATCCTCCACAGTGCACCACGTCTTCGGCCTGGGATCTCATTGACTGAAGCAGAGTTGTCTTCAGGACGAGTTCCATTTTGATATGCGACCCAATAACCCTGAAGACGTGCCTGTAGACGAACCAGACAGAGGTGGGATACCAGCCTGAATGTCGGTCTCCATTTGATCAAACAACCCAGAGTGATTATCTGGGGTGCCACTTCTTTCCATAGCAGGACCCCTTTCGTTGCCAATCTCGCCACAGCGGAATGTCGACGATATTCTACTCCCCATTTTGTTGCTCTAACTGGCAAGCCATCATGGGTTTACGTTTGAGCGAGATAATGCCGCCTGTACACGGAGAGAGTTTCTACCGCTTCTCCTTGTGCCTGCAAAACTTGCCTTGGCCACCAAGTTCACTGTGCCTCTAGCCAACTGAGTACGTTTGCAGAATTATGTGCAGAGCTCCTCAACCATCTCGGGATTTTGACTATCTATAACGCCAACTGGACAAAATTTGGCACAGTATCCATCCAAGAACTCTGTCAATCAGTACCAAAACGGATAGTTGGTCCATAGGGGCCTGTCCCCTATGTTATTCAATCTGTATATTGAGCAAGCAATAAAAGAAACAAAAGAAAAGTTCGGAGTAGGTATTAAAATCCATGGAGAAGAAATAAAAGTTTTGAGGTTCGCCGATGACATTGTAATTCTGTTCAAAAATGGTTCAAATGGCTCTGAGCACTATGGTACTCAACTGCTGAGGTCATTAGTCCCCTAGAACTTAGAACTAGTTAAACCTAACTAACCTAAGGACATCACAAACATCCATGCCCGAGGCAGGATTCGAACCTGCGGCCGTAGCGGTCTTGCGGTTCCAGACTGCAGCGCCTTTAACCGCACCGCCACTTCGGCCGGCCTATAATTCTGTCAGAGACAGCAAAGGACTTGGAAGAGCAGTTGAACGGAATGGTGGTTCAAATGGCTCTGAGCACTATGTGACTTAACTTCTGAGGTCATCATTCGCCTAGAACTCAGAACTAATTAAACCTAACTAACCTAAGGACATCATACACATCCATTCCCGAGGCAGGATTCGAACCTGCGACCGTAGCGGTCGCTCAGTTCCAGACTGTAGCGCCCAGAACCGCGCGGCCACTCCGGCCGGCTTGAACGGAATGGACAGTGTCTTGAAAGAAGGGTATAAGATGAACATCAAAAAAATGGTTCAAATAGCTCTGAGCACTATGCGACTTAACTTCTGAGGTCATCAATCGCCTAGAACTTAGAACTAATTAAACCTAACTAACCTAAGGACATCACACACATCCATGCCCGAGGCAGGATTCGAACCTGCGACCGTTGGGGCCGCTCGGCTCCAGACTGTAGAAGATGAACATCAACAAAAGCAAAACGAGGATAATGGAATGTAGTCGAATTAAGTTGGGTGATGCTGAGAGAATTAGATTAGGAAATGAGACACTTAAAGTAGTAAAGGAGTTTTGCTATTTGGGGAGCAAAATAACTGATGATGGTCGAAGTAGAGAGGATATAAAATGTAGACTGGCAATGGCAAGGAGAGCATTTCTGAAGAAGAGAAATTTATTATCATCGAGTATAGGTTTAAGTGTCAGGAAGTCATTTCTGAAAGTATTTGTATGGTGTGTAGCCACGTATGGAAGTGAAACATGGACGATAAATAGTTTGGACAAGAAGAGAATAGAAGCTTTCGAAATGTGGTGCTACAGAAGAATGCTGAAGATTAGATGGGTAGATCACATAACTAATGAGGAGGTATTGAATATAATTGGGGAGAAGAGGAGCTTGTGGCACAACTTGACTAGAAGAAGGGATCGGTTGGTAGGACATGTTCTGAGACATCGAGGGATCACCAATTTAGTATTGGAGGGCAGCGTGGAGGGTAAAAATCGTAGAGGGAGACCAAGAGATGAATACACTCAGCAGATTCAGAAGGATGTAGGATGCAGTAGGTACTGGGAGATGAAGAAGCTTGCACAGGATAGAGTAGCATGGAGGGCTGCATCAAACCAGTCTCAGGACTGAAGACCACAACAACAGGGGCCAGAGTGGATAACATGCTACTGACTTGCTCAGGTTATGAAGCACTTTGTCCTGAATGAATCATTCTATTTTTCTGAAGCTGTAATCATTTGTTTGTCGTACATGTGCATCACATCTACCGATTTCCGTCCCGTTTGGATAATTCAATTGTTGTGCGTCTTTTATTTCTGTGTTCCTTAGAGTGTACGTACATGAAACAGGGAGGTCAGCATACATGGAAGAATCTTCTGCACACACTAAGCGAGGAAAGCACAATGATAGTCCACCACTCTGGGAGGTAATGTGGAAGTACATATAAAATTCTGTGATAAAGATGAACCAAAGACTTCATTTTCGTGGGAGAACACTTAGACGATGCAACAAATCTCTTAAAAGAGATTGTTTACACGATTTTTGTTCGTCCTCTTCTAGAGTTCTGCTGCTTGTTATGGGAGCCTTATCAGATGGGCTTCATGAAGGACATCGAAAGTAAGTTCGACCAAAGGTCGCTCATTTTGTTTTATCACGAATTAGAGGAGAGAGTGTTACTGATATGATACCTGACTTGGGATGACAATATTTCCCCACACAGTCCCGCACGCCATCCAGCGAGCGCAGTGCTTGATTCCACTGGGTCGTTTAGTGAACAAAAATACAAGCTTCAGGTCAAATTTGAGACCACATTCAGCCACTTCAGAATTACTAAAGAGATCATGGTGGAACGTCTGGATGCCAGTGTCCAACGGGCACAATGTTGCGGCAAACGAGCAAGTGCACCTGCCAATGGTAACGACATCGTTTGACGCAATGCTTTCCCCATCGGACACTGACATTCGGCCGTTCACCCGTGTAATATAAACATCAAAAAAAGGTTTGCATCACCTCGGTTCTGAGAGTACCGGAACCTGTACAGAAAATGGGATAGACTTCAACAGAAACATCATTTCCGCCCTCTTTATTGCTCATGAAAACCACTCACTGCATGCTGTACCACCATAGACCTACAGAGGTGATGGTCCAGATTGCTGTATACACCGGTACCTCTAATACCCAGTAGCACGTCCTCTTGCATTGATGCATGCCTATATACGTCGTGGCATACTATCCAAAAGTTAATCGAAGCACTGTTGGTCCAAATTGTCCCACTCCTCAACGGCGATTCAGCGTAGATCCCTCAGAGTGGTTGGTGGGCCACGTCGTCCATAAAAAGCCCTTTTCAATCTATCCCAGGCATGTTCGATAGGGTTCATGTCTGGAGAACATGCTGACCACTCCAAAAAATTGGTTGAAATGGCTCTGAGCACTATGGGACTCAACTTCTGAGGTCATTAGTCCCCTAGAACTTAGAACTAGTTAAACCTAACTAACCTAAGGACATCAAACACTTCAATGCCCGAGGCAGGATTCGAACCTGCGACCGTAGCGGTCTCGCGGTTCCAGACTGCAGCGCCTAGAACCGCACGGCCACTTCGGCCGGCTGGCCACTATTGTCGAGCGATGTCGTTATCCTGAAGGAAGTCATTCACAAGATGTGCACGATGGGGGCGCGAATTGCCGTCCATGAAGACGAAAGCCTCGCCAATATGCTGCCGATATGGTTGCCCTATCCGTCGGAGGATGGCATTCACGTATCGTACAGCCGTTACGGCGCCTTCCATGACCACCCCAAAACAGCAAGGAACCTCCACCTAGCTGCAGTCGCTGGACAGTGTGTCTAAGGCGTTCAGCCTGACCGGGTTGCCTCCAAACACGTCTCCGACGATTGTCTGGTTGAAGGCATATACGATACTCATCGGTGAAGAGAACGTAATGCCAATCCTGAGCGGTTCATTCGTCTTGTTTTTGGCATGTTGGCATGTTGTTGGGCCCATCGGAACCGCACTGCATGGTGTCGTGGTTGCAAAGATGGTCCCCGCCATGGACGTCGGGAGCGAAGCTGCTCATCATGAAGCCCATTGCGCACAGTTTGAGTCGTAACACGTCGTCCTGTGACTGCACGAAAAGCATTATTCAACATGGTGGTGTTGCAGTCAGGGTTCCTCCGAGCTATAATATGTAGGTAGCAGTCGTCCACTGCGATAGTAGCCCTTGGGCGGCCTGAGCGAGGCATGTCGTCTCTCTGTATCTCCATGTCTGAACAACGTCGCTTTGGTTCCCTCCGAGACGCCTGGACACCTCCCTTGTTGAAAGCCCTGCCTGGCACAAAGTAACAATGGGGACGCGATCGAATCGCGGTATTGACCGGCATGGTTAAACTCCAGACAACACGAGCCGTGTACCTCCTTCTGGTGGAATGACTGGAACTGATTGGCTCTCGGACCCCCTCCGTCTAATAGGCAGTGGTCATGCATGGTTGTTTACATTTGTGTGTGGGTTTAGTGACATCTCTAAACAGTCAGAGCTAGTGCGTCTGTGATACAATATCCACAGTCAACGTTTATCTTCAGGAGTTCTGGTAACTGGGGTGATGCAAAACTTCTTTTGATGTGTGTATTTCGTCATGAATTACGCCAGGTGAAGTTGAAGAATCACAACTTCGTAATATATGGAACTCCAACACGAAGACGAAATCGTGATATACTCTCCTGGAAATAGAAATAAGAACACCGTGAATTCATTGTCCCAGGAAGGGGAAACTTTATTGACACATTCCTGGGGTCAGATACATCACATGATCACACTGACAGAACCACAGGCACATAGACACAGGCAACAGAGCATGCACAATGTCGGCACTAGTACAGTGTATATCCACCTTTCGCAACAATGCAGGCTGCTATTCTCCCATGGAGACGATCGTAGAGATGCTGGATGTAGTCCTGTGGAACGGCTTGTCATGCCATTTCCACCTGGCGCCTCAGTTGGACCAGCGTTCGTGCTGGACGTGCAGACCGCGTGAGACGACGCTTCATCCAGTCCCAAATATGCTCAATGGGGGACAGATCCGGAGATCTTGCTGGCCAGGGTAGTTGACTTACACCTTCTAGAGCACGTTGGGTGGCACGGGATACATGCGGACGTGCATTGTCCTGTTGGAACAGCAAGTTCCCTTGCCGGTCTAGGAATGGTAGAACGATGGGTTCGATGACGGTTTGGATGTACCGTGCACTATTCAGTGTCCCCTCGACGATCACCAGTGGTGTACGGCCAGTGTAGGAGATCGCTCCCCACACCATGATGCCGGGTGTTGGCCCTGTGTGCCTCGGTCGTATGCAGTCCTGATTGTGGCGCTCACCTGCACGGCGCCCAACACGCATACGACCATCATTGGCACCAAGGCAGAAGCGACTCTCATCGCTGAAGACGACACGTCTCCATTCGTCCCTCCATTCACGCCTGTCGCGACACCACTGGAGGCGGGCTGCACGATGTTGGGGCGTGAGCGGAAGACGGCCTAACGGTGTGCGGGACCGTAGCCCAGCTTCATGGAGACGGTTGCGAATGGTCCTCGCCGATACCCCAGGATCAACAGTTTCCCTAATTTGCTGGGAAGTGGCGGTGCGGTCCCCTACGGCACTGCGTAGGATCCTACGGTCTTGGCGTGCATCCGTGCGTCGCTGCGGTCCGATCCCAGGTCGACGGGCACGTGCACCTTCCGCCGACCACTGGCGACAACATCGATGTACTGTGGAGACCTCACGCCCCACGTGTTGAGCGATTCGGCGGTACGTCCACCCGGCCTCCCGCATGCCCACTATACGCCCTCGCTCAAAGTCCGTCAACTGCACATACGGTTCACGTCCACGCTGTCGCGGCATGCTACCAGTGTTAAAGACTGCGATGGAGCTCCGTATGCCACGGCAAACTGGCTGACACTGACGGCGGCGGTGCACAAATGCTGCGCAGCTAGCGCCATTCGACGGCCAACACCGCGGTTCCTGGTGTGTCCGCTGTGCCGTGCGTGTGATCATTGCTTGTACAGCCCTCTCGCAGTGTCCGGAGCAAGTATGGTGGGTCTGACACACCGGTGTCAATGTGTTCTTTTTTCCATTTCCAGGAGTGTATATGCGACAAATATGGTTAAGATGCACATGGTGACCTCGTCCTTATGTGATAATCAAATGGCTCTTAGCACTATGGGACTTAACGTCTCAGGTCAGCAGTCCCCTAGGACTCAGAACTACTTAAACCTAACTAACCTAAGGACATCACTTACATCCATGCCCGAGGCAGGATTCGAACCTGCGACCGTAGCAGTCACGCGGTTCCGGACTGAAGTGCCTAGAACCGCACGGCCACCACGGCCGGCTTATGCGATAATCAAACGGAGGCTTCTATAAAAATGATTATACCTAAAATGTACCCATGTTTTTATTTTTAGTGATGTAAAATTAATTGTTACGAGAATCGCAACGTTCCTGGGGCCGTGAAGCAAGAATTACTACATCTATATCCACATCTAGATCTACATTCACATTTAACTACTTGGCAGAGGGTTCATCGAACCACAATCATACTATCTCTCTGCCATTCCACTCCCGAACACCGCGCGGGAAAAACGAACACCTAAACCTTTCTGTTCGAGCTCTGATTTCTCTTATTTTATTTTGATGATCATTCCTACCTATGTAGGTTGGGCTCAACAAAATATTTTCGCATTCGGAAGAGAAAGTTGGTGACTGTAATTTCGTAAATAGATCTCGCCGTGACGAAAAACGTCTTTGCTTTAATGACTTCCATCCCAACTCGCGTATCATATCTGCCACACTCTCTCCCCTATTACGTGCTAATACAAAACGAGCTGCCCTTTTTTGCACCCTTTCGATGTCCTCCGTCAATCCCACCTGGTAAGGATCCCACACCGAGCAGCAATATTCTAACAGAGGACGAACGAGTGCAGTGTAAGCTGTCTCTTTAGTGGACTTGTTGCATCTTCTAAGTGTTCTGCCAATGAAACGCATTCTTTGGCTCACCTTCCCCACAGTATTATCTATGTGGTCTTTCCAACTGAAATTGTTCGTAATTTTAACACCCAGGTACGTAGTTGAATTGACAGCCTTGAGAATTGTACCATTTATCAAGTAATCGAATTCCAACGGATTTCTTTTGGAACTCATGTGGATCACCTCACACTTTTCGTTATTTAGCGTCAACTGCCACCTGCCACACCATACAGCAATCTTTTCTAAATTGCTTTGCAACTGATACTGGTCTTCGGATAACCTTACTAGACGGTAAATTACAGCATCATCTGCGAACAACCTAAGAGAACTGCGCAGATTGTCACCCAGGTCATTTATATTGATCAGGAACAGCAGATGTCCCATGACGCTTCCCTGGGGAACACCTGACATCACTTCAGTTTTACTAGTTGTGACAGAGCTCCAAAAGCCCATCTTGTTGACATCACTGCCCAAATAACAGGAAAGTTGCACTGGAGTGCTGTTCCCTTATCTGGTCGCGCCAGCCCTTGTGCTTTGGAAGACGCTAATCCCCAAACGTGTACTTGAGATTATGAAATCTGGGGACCTCCCTCGCTGATGTCACGAGCTGACAGAGGCGCAGCTGGAGCTACCTGCTCTGGGCTAATACCACGGCCCGAACTGTCTTCCACCTGTGTGGCACAGAAGGAGACCAAAACTCCCCTCACAGCTCTTGGGGAAACTGAGCTCTATGGTGCTCAGGCTTCAGTGCAGTTCTACCATGCAGGGAGATGCCCAACATATGCACAAACCATTGCATGTGATGCAACCCACAATCTGCAACGGTATATTGCCACTAAAAGGAGAGAGATTACATGTATGTTTGTCTTGTACCGTACACTGTGGTACCATGATGCCGACCCGCACATCTGTGACAAATGTAGATGAGCCAAGGACGGTCTCCTAAGACATTTGCTGTCTAATGAGAAGACGGAGCATACAAGTTGTATGTTCCACCAATGACTTGTTTCACCTGTGACATGTCGTAAACTGTATTGAACTGGAAGACGCCCATTGCTGCATGTTGAGCTCACTGTAGATGACTGTCCTATCAAGACATTCCAAGGACACACGGTTCAAACGGTTGGTCTTATGACTGAAGAGGAAGTCTACTACCGATGCAACACGACCACATGTTGTTGACATGATACTGCTTGCTACTCTCTCTGCTCAGTCTTTGCTTGACTCAGTGGGAGTAGATTGTAGTACTGAGCATTGCCTGTTCTCGCCCAGTATAAATGCATATGAATTTCATTGATTCTTATTACGTGTTCTAGAACTTTGGTGTCTTGACCAAGAGGTCGGTTCCACTCAAAATAATCAATGTATTCTCGTTGTTCCATTTTTAAATAAGTTAAGGAACTCCCTAACGGATAAGGAATTGCGAACTGGAAATCTCATTCGTCAAAAGTGCTTTGAAGTGTTGTCAGTGGCAGCACGATGTTTTGGGTTGAATAAATTATCACCATTCATGGAAAAAAAAATTTCATCTGCTCTGTAAATGGTTTTCTACCAACTTTTCTGTTTCCATTCCACTAACAAGCACTTACCTCCAAGAGATATATCCATGTTAAGTATTAGTGTTTTTTAGAGGAAAGTGATGAGCAGAATAAGAGATGTGCAATATGACAAGACTTGGTGCGATTTCCGTAGCGTTACCTCCCCTGAAATGCTTGTTCAGACTTAACTGTCTTATTTGTAAGACCGTATTTAAATATTTTAATCACAATGTGACAAAAGCATGCTAGATAGTGAATGTGACATAACCAGAAGTGCACATTATTTATCAGCATATGCATGAATGCCAATTCTCTTTATCTAGAGTTCTTGGTCAGCATCATTTTCTATCACATAGTAATACAAAATTTTTTCACCCTCCTTTACTTTGATTACTGTACATAACATATGTCCATAAAAATAAAAATTTTATACAACCCACTTCCATACTTACCATTATTATGCACTATTAAATACTACAGACTTACAATGAGAACAAGTGTAGATGTAATGTATTCTACAACTAACTCATATGCTAATATGTATGCAGAATTTAACCATGTAATATACATCTCATTATTGTTATAAAGAAGCATATCCAATGTGAGGCGAACTCAAACTGAGAGCACTAAGTCAAGAAAGAATCAGGTCAAAATGCGAGATTAGTTATGAAACAGTGAAGAGTGTTGCAAGCTGAATCACTGAGTTTGGAGTGGTGAGTAGTAGGAGAACCATGAACACTGAATTGTAAGAAAGCGCAGAGCAGTGAGCTGTGAGCGGTGAGCAGCTGCCAGGAAGTGAATCAGACAGCGAGCTCAGAATGCCAAGAATGGGGTGGATCATGAGTAAGAACATGTGAGTCTTTTCCTCCAAGGTCATTCGCTCTCAAGTGAATTGCCAAATGTGTTGCCAGTGCGTCACCTTTCGCACTGAAGCATCAAATGAAGCAGCACGACAGTGCCTTACAAACTGACCTCTCAAATAAAGAGCAAAACTAAGGGGAAGAATGTGTTTTCTGCTCTAACATTGTGGTATAAAGAACTGACCTTTTTTTTATTTTCATTCTTTTTAAGGCTGATAGTAAGGTACACAGAAACCAGGCATCCATGTCGTATATAGCCGGCCGGTGTGGCCGAGCGGTTCTAGGCGTTTCAGTTCAGAACTACACAGCTGCTATGGTCACAGGTTCGAATCCTGCCTCGGGCATGGATGTGTGATATATCCTTAGGTTACTTAGGTTTAAGTAGTTCTAAGTTCTATGGGACTGATGACCTCAGATGTTAAGTCCCATAGTGCTCAGAGCCATTTGAACCATTTTTTTTTTTTTGTTAAGTCCCATAGTGCTCAGAGCCCATGTCGTATATAGTGTATTTTTCTGCGTACAGTCTCTGTCATAGTGGCTAATTCAGCATGTTTCATGGGATGCTGTTGCAGCAACATGCTCTGGAATCCTGATTCCGATCACAGACGACACGGGAGGGACATTTTGGATCTAATGAGCAACTGATCCTTTATTCTGGGTTACTGATCGCTCGCTACGTGGAGGATTTACCTCATGGAATCACTACAGGACCAGATCGCCATTCTCTAGTCTGCAGATCTCGTTTCTGATCTCTAGTATCTGCAAGAAAGGACCCAATCACCATATTGTACGAAGTTCATTGCGTTGTCTCCAGACAATGAATACAAATATTGAACTGACAGAGTGGCAGACGTTTGAACTATTGATTCTTGTGCAAAGTACAGAATAATACACAAAGTCAATCAAACTATCTCTCATTAATTTTAGAAATGGCCTATAAGTTTTTCGAGATGCTTCCTCTGTCTTCTGGTTAGTGACATTACTTTTGAGGAAATGCTACTTTTTCGATCCTTACCTGTACGTTTTGCTTGATTCTTTGCTCTTTAGGTAACAGTGGGCCTGTGTTGTGAGTTCTTATTAACGTAACTTTGCTTCTTTCTTCTTTCCTAGAAACCATACACTCAGAGGATTAACATTTCCTGGTAAGTTCCACACTCCAAATTAAGACTCGTTTGCTATTCGAATAGTGTATCTTACTAACGTCAACTACATACTGTACTTTTAATTTAATGTAATTACTTGTGGGTACATTTCTTAAATAGATAATCACAGTAAGACCCTGTTTTTACAGTTTCTAACTCACAATTCAACAAGAACCGATATTTTGATCAGACAGAATAGGCATATTATAAGCGAGACGGAACAGTTCAAGTTCCTAGGCGTTCGGATAGATAGTAAGCTGTTGTGGAAAGCCCATGTCCAGGATCTTGTTCAGAAGCTAAATGCTGCTTTATTTACCATTAGAACAGTATCTGAAATGAGTGACACTTCAACACGAAAAGTAGTCTACTTCGCATATTTTCATACGCTTATGTCGTATGGTATTATTTTTTGGGGTAATTCTTCTGATTCAAAAAGGGTATTTTTGGCTCAAAAACGGGCTGTTCGAGCTATATGTGGTGTAAGTTCGAGATCCTCTTGTCGACCCCTATTCAAAAATCTGGGAATTCTGACATTGCCCTCACAGTATATATTTTCTTTAATGTCGTTTGTTGTTAGCAATATTAGCCTATTCCCAAGAGTTAGCAGCTTTCACTCAGTTAATACTAGGCAGAAATCAAATCTTCATGTAGAATGCACTTCCTTGACTCTCGTGCAGAAAGGAGTGCAGTATTCTGCTGGATCCATTTTCAATAAGCTACCACAAGAACTCAAAAATCTTATCAGTAGCCCAAACACTTTTAAGTCTAAACTGAAGAGTTTCCTCATGGCTCACTCCTTCTATTCTGTCGAGGAGCTCCTGGAAGAGCTAAAAAATTAAGCAAATTCCAGTGTTACATTGTTGATTTTCTTCATTTAAGCTTACGACTTGTGACCTGAATATGTTTTTTTATATTTCATTTTATCTGTTTCAAATATCGTGTTATAATTTCATGTATTGACTCGTTCCATGACCATGGAGACTTCTCCTTAATTTGGTCCCACGGAACAATAAATAAATAAATAAAAAATAAATAAATAATTGGGAATATAGTTAATTATAAATTAGTTTCACGTGTCCTTCGAGGCCATATGTCTTAGGTGGCGTACTAATCATATTTTCGACATCGTGTTGTTGCATGGAGAAGTCATGCAAACCATTGCATGTCTTATCCAACTCGATACAACAGTTATTCTCACTAACATGGTAACAGCACTGTTCAACTTATGGGAAGATATTAGAAAGAGTCTTATTGTTTCGTAGCAAGGGTGTTCAGAATTTTGAAGAATATTGAACGCAAGGAGTATTACAAAACTGCAATATTTCCGCGAAGGAATGGCTATGGTTTTGAGAATTTTGTAGGTAATGTGAAGACTATGGCTGGCTACAGCGAAACTGAATGTAACGCGATTTCTATCGTGGAACTAAGTTCAAAATTAGCTGGCGTGGCGTCTAAGAATAGCCCAAGCTAGTATGACATACAGTGGAACTGACAAGACATAAGTTTTGTGTAGGCGTAAACTCTCGCCTACGTCTTAATGCTGAATGTACAGTGGCTTTGGAACAGCAGGTCTGTAAACTCTGACGTTAAATCTATTTGCTGCCTGTCACTACGCACTTTTAGTTAAGCAGACGACATTAGTGTGCTATGTACCTCATATTCTATACTTGGAAAAACAGTTAATTCCGATTAAACAGACAAAACACTCGACTAAATGGCAATATTACAAACGAAAACTCATCTGCAACGCGGCCCCTGCACCTGTGGATAAGGACTGGAACAACCAACCAGGTAAAGCAGATACTTGGTATTTTAATCTTGAACAGCAGGTATTTTTCGGTGTTAATTTGGTCTCATTTATAACAGCTTTTTAGTATTTTTTCTAACAACAGTGTAAAAAACGATATATCAGTTTAGCATAGCAGCGGTGCTAGCATTTTTGTTTTTAAATAAAAGTATTTTCAAAAACGAGTAATACTTAGCGGTAAAATTTGCATTGCTTTGAAATATTGGGTTATTATAAAAAAATGGAAAAGTGATCAGTGCTATTTAAATAACAACGCCGACAGTTAGAAACGAGCAACAAATACATGACACGACCTATTAGACGATGCGCGTCTACGTGATATGTGCAGGATTTCCGCACACCCAGTCTATGTAATACTTTCTCGCTTTCTTCGCAGAAATCGGCTGTATCGCAGAAAGGCACCATCCGCAGTCTGGAAGTATTTTACGAAGTGAGGTGGCAATTAAGTAGAATGGCCCATTTGCTTTAAGCGATTAAAACGGGGGAAGACGTAACGAACTTGCGACATAAAAAAAGAAGTAAACATCCACATTGTTAATTACCATTAAAAACAGTCTTGACCACAATTTATTTAATAAGGTGACCGGTTTCGACCACTACTGTGGTCATCTTCAGACCATTGAGTAGGAACCTCTTTGTTGGTGATTCTCCAACAAAGAGGTTCCTACTCAATGGTCTGAAGATGACCACAGTAGTGGTCGAAACCGGTCACCTTATTAAATAAATTGTGGTCAAGACTGTTTTTAATAGTAATTATTTATAAGACATTGATCACTGCTGTTCCCACAATGCATTCAAAAGTAATCCACATTGTTCTTTGGAAGAGAAGGTAAATTTTATTGCTATACCTATGATTTTATTGACTCATTATAAACTTGGGATTATAACTTAACCCCCAGTTTTGTACTTCCTCCAGGGGACAAACTACTACATCCAAAAGAGACGATGCACGAAAGTCGTCTTGTGACCTTTCGCTACCGTCGCCGCCGTGCCCGTCTTCTTCACTTTCACCATCTTTGCTGGAGATACTGTGACTGATTTCTGCCACAGCTTCAACCCCACGTCGATCGAGATTTCCAACGTCCTCACCTTCATTGGGGAAGATTACTCTCTTCCGAACCCAGGAAAGAATTTCTAACTATCAGAGTAAGTTACATAATTGTCTTAATTCGATCATAAGAACTGAATCTAAAGACAAATCTCAAGTACTTATTTCAAACATAAATTTCTTCAGAGAGTAAGAGTAAGCAACGTGTAATATGGCATAATCGAAAACCACTTGTTTCAACGATAACCACCATCCCTATGGCAGACCTGAATCTAGCCAGTACCTACACGCAGTCTCCAGCTCCCAGTACGTTGCAGTCCCTGGCGACAAGCCCACTGACGGTGATCTCTACAGTGACTCACACGCAGCTAGGGGACTTCTGCTCTTATGAGTTGATTACCAGGCGACGTTAAAAGATCCTGCACACCAGTCACTGGCAGTGCTGTACGTCGACTACTCTTTAAATGAATGCTTACCTGCTCGCTCCAGATGTTGTACTTGTTTGGTAATCGGTTTGGTAGTATTTACAATTAGCTTCGCAACGAACTTCAATCATGGACATGGACTAGCTTGAGTGTCTGTAGAATAGGAAACTGAACTGCATGCAGAGCACTACCGGTCTCTGTTTCCGTTCCGAGTGATTTCTTAGTCGCTCAGAGCGGGCAGTTCTTTGACAGTGGAACCGACAAGTAAGTTATGGTGGCTGTTAATACGTATTTTCAACAAGTTCTAGAATCGCACTTCATGTGCTGGAGTCTACTCACCTGAAAGGTGAGAGAAGAGTGATATGAGTCGGATACTCGTTAGACAGTAGCTCTACAAGTTGATATTTTCGATAGGGACACTATGAGAGTGCTGAGGAATGTGAATAGCTAGTCTACTGTACTGCTCCAGATATCAGTCATGGTGAGATAACCAAAGACCATATTTGGTGCCAGTATACTGACGATTCCTGCTCTGAACGACTGCTAGAACCAGTATTATAGAGGAAGAGATGATTGTTCCAGAAGTAAGAACAACTCCAAGTAACATGAGACCAGTAAGTGCTCTCAGCAGAATCCTGTGTGTACCAGTACCGTTTTCCAGACGATTGCGAGACGCATGATTAACAGCATATTGAGCGCCACCGTTTCTGCTTTTAGTCTCATAGCGGCGTCGCTATAGACTCAAGTAGAGCCGTCGCAGTCACTGACAGAATCATGCAGCGTGGCAACCATTGGTACCCTAATCCGAAAGAACATGTTCCCTGATACAATGGTGGCTCGTGAGTATTCTAGGTGTTCACAAAATTTTGGATTCAGATAAATATGACAGAGTGCCATTAATAGCATCTTCTGTCTAACAGTTACCCTTAGCAACATATTTAACAACTGTCTGGGAGGCCCTAGTTCCTCTGCGGCTAACTTTTCCTGGTAATTTTCTTTTCTGTTAGCACTTAAAATACATTCAACAGACTTCATGTTGACACTGCACACGAAAGCCGATTGCTCCACAGTAAGCAACCAACTCCAAGCACAAACTGGCGTTTGTGAAAATAATTCAATTCAAATAGTACTGTCCATTAACATGGTCAATTAACTAGAATACAAATGAGGTACTGAGAACCGTAAGGGTCCAAAACTCACAGTTGTCGATTCCACATTTAAGTGAAAATCAAAGCCGGCCGTGGTGGCCGAGCGGTTCTAGGCGCTTCAGTCTGGAACCGCGCGGCCGCTACGGTCGCAGGTTCGAATCCTGCCTCGGGCATGGATGTGTGTGTTGTCCTTAGGTTAGTTAGGTTTAAGTAGTTCTAAGTTCTAGGGGACTGATGACCACAGCTGTTAAGTCCCGTAGTGCTCAGAGCCATTTTTGTGAAAATCAAAGAAACCCGTGGGACAACTTTTTGTGAATGTTCATCTATACAATGTGGGCCTATAGCACCGATAGACGTTGCCCATCATAATATCAACACATCTCATAAGCATCAATTGACACTATAGTCTCACAATCGACGATGATGTGCTTCATGTTTCTCAGCGCCTTAAATCGATTACTGTATGATGAAATTCAAAACTTAATATACTATATCTCATTCAGAATACCAAAACAAAGGTCTTTCTATCGATATAACTATAACATATACTGGTGTTCAATATAATTTTACTACATACTGAGTGAATTTGCATATCTGAGGAGCGTGCTACCTTCTAGTGTGACTTATGACAAGCGAATGGGGATAAAATTATTCTGAAGTATGGTACTACACGGTGGCATTGCCGTGAACTTATAGTTGACTGTTAAGGGCTAGTTGTGAATGACTTTAACCTTGCACTTTGTTTATCAATTCTATATGTATTTCGCCAGTATGGCAATTACGTAACGCCAACTGCACATGCGCAAAGGCTCCTTCAAACGTGCACAGCTGTAAGTGTGCTCGCGACCATAATGCCAAGTTTCACGGAGTCTAGAGGAGTAGCGAAGTAGCGTAGCGCGGTAGATTTAGTGCCGTGTATTTCATATTACCACATCTACATTACGTTTACCAGCTTTCAAAGAAAAATAACCAATAAATCCGCAAGGTGTCAAATGTTAGGGTTTCACATGCTCTTGCTCCCTTACAAAACAGCCACCATTTCCCATATATCCTCAGTACCAAAAGTGTGACACTTTGTTGGATAAGCAATGAAGCTATCACCCGAAGGCTACAAGCCTAATAGATCGGGACTCAAAATACTATGTTGTATTACACGGAATGTCGTAGGGTGCTCTGTAGTTCCACGAAGTCTGAAAGACGACTTTCCCATGCATGACAATCTAACAAATGAAAAACTGCAATAATTTTGTTGAAACTTTCTGGCAGATTAAAACTGTGTGCCGGTGCCGGACCGAGACTCGAATTCAGCACATTTGCCTTTCGCAGGCAAGTGCTCTACCAACTGAGCTACCCAAGCACGACTCACGCCACGTACTCACAGCTTTACTTCTGCCAGTACGTCATATCAGCGCACACTCCGCTGCAGAGTGAAAACCACATTCTGGAAACATCCCCGAGGCTGTGGCAAAGCAATGTCTCCGCAATATCCTTTCTTTCAGGAGTGCTAGTTCTGCAAGGTTCGCAGGAGAGCTTCTGTAAAGTTTGGAAGGTAGGAGAAGAGGTACTGCCAGAAGTAAAGCTGTGAGGACGGGGCGTGAGTCGTGCTTGGGTAGCTCAGTTGGTAGAGCACTTGCCTGCGAAAAGCAATGGTCCCGATTTCGAATCTCGGTCCGTCACACAGTTTTTATCTGCCAGGAAGTTCGATATCAGCAAACACTACGCTGCAGGGAGAAAATCTCATTCTGGAAACATCCCCGAGGCTGTGGCAAAGCCGTGCCTTCGCAATATCCTTTCTTTCAGGAGTGCTAGTTCAGCAAGGTTCAAAGGAGATCTTCTGTAAAGTTTGGAAGGTAGGAGAAGAGGTACTGCCAGAAGTAAAGCTGTGAGGACGGGGCGTGAGTCGTGCTTGGGTAGCTCAGTTGGTAGAGCACTTGCCTGCGAAAGGCAAAGGTCCCGAATTCGAGTCTCGGACTGGCACACAGTTTTAATCTGCCAAGAAGTTTCATATCAGCGCACAATACGCTGCAGAGTGAAAATCTTATTCTGGAAACATCTCCCAGGCTGTGGCAAAGCCATGTCTCCGCTATATCCTTTCTTTCAGGAGTGCTAATTCTGCAAGGTTCGCAGCAGAGCTTCAGTAAAGTTTGAAAGGTAGGTGACGAGGTACTGCCAGAAGTAAAGCTGTGAGGACGGCGCATGAGTCGTGCTTGAGTAGCTCAGTTGGTAGAGCACGTGCCTGCGAAAGGCAATGGTCCCGATTTCGAATCTCGATCCGTCACACAGTTTTTATCTGACAGGAAGTTCGATATCAGCAAACACTCCGCTGCAGGGTGAAAATCTCATTCTGGAAACATCCCCGAGGCTGTGGCAAAGCCATGTCTCCGCAATATCCTTTCTTTCAGGAGTGCTAGTTCTGCAAGGTTCGCAGGAGAGCTTCTGTAAAGTCTGGAAGGTAGGAGACGAGGTACTGGCGGAAGTAAAGTTGTGAGGACGTCGCGTGAGTCGTGCTGGGTAGCTAAGTTGGTGGAGCACTTGCCCGCGAAAGGCAAAGGTCCCGATTTCGAGTCTCGGTCCGGCACACAGTTTTAATCTGCCAGGAAGTTTCATATGAGGGCACACTCCGCTGCAGATCGAAAATTTCATTCTGTAAACATCCCCGAGGCTGTGGCAAAGCCATGTCTCCGCAATATCCTTTCTTTCAGGAGTGCTAGTTCTGCAAGGTTCGCAGGAGAGCTTCAGTAAAGTTTGGAAGGTAAGAGACGAGGTACCGGCAGAAGTAAAGCTATGAGGACGTCGCATGAGTCGTGCTTGGGTAGCTCAGTTGCATGTTTGAACCAATGAACATTTCTCAACAATTGAACGGAACACATCATTTCGAGAAGATGTGACTCAACATTACCAGCGGGGCGCAGAAGGCCTCTGATCAATTACACACAATAAATAAATGAATAAATAAAAGAAATAAAAATAAAAATAAAATTCAGAAAAAGGAAGATTTTTCTTTTTGTTTTGTAAGGATAGCCCTAACCTTGATCTCCATATTTCCCCTGGTATATAGGCAGATCTCTGGGGTAAGTTTAGTCAGGAGCCAATGAATGAAATGGACCAGATTTTTTTGTTATAGGATGAAAAGTGGCGGTGGCACTTTTTTTTAGTTCCTTTTTCCTGAGTTCGAGTCTCGGTCCGGCACACAGTTTTAATCTGCCAGTAAATTTCATATCAGCGCACACTGCGCTGAAGACTGAAATTCTCATTCTTGAATAATTTTGTTGTTCGCGACATGTACCTGCATATCACGCAATATCTCTATTTGCCTCCGTTTCCAGGTGCAATTATTGTTATACAGACGAGTCCAGTTTCTGCAGAAAGAAGCGGCATAGCGGTGGATTTTCTAGTTAACGTGGAAGCATGAATACTAAAAACATAGATATGTTGAACCGATATATTGCTTTCCGTCCTTTCTGCAAAGTATTTACTGCTAAAGCACAGAGACGTCTTTAAGAGCTCTCTAATGCTACAGAGGATTTTACGGTCCATGAAGCTGTCTTGTGCTCAGTACTGCTTGGGGATAAGTAATTGGGATTTACGTCTCGACGTGCTGAAATATAAACGGCGAGTAAGTGTCTACCTTCTGTCTCTTTCGTCAAGGATTTGTACTGTGCGTTCTAAGTAGCAGATACAGGGAACTTTTTGTGGATTTGAAAATATAATTTTTCTGTACAGGATCTTTCGGCTTAAAACAGCAATCAGTTGCCGTTTACTGCCTTCAGTTTCGTTTTAGTATCCTTGCATTAACTAGCTTTCGAGCCATCGCAGAGTCACCATCTGATGATACCTGTTTATAACAAAACGTGCACGATTGTGCCACCTATTAAACCCATTTATAGTTAAACTAATTAAAACAACAGTGGTCGTTAATTAATAAATTTCACATTTTCCCCTTAATACGGCAGATAAAGATCTGCACTTAAATAGCAAAGTATTGACTGTAAGTATTGGCTACCTGACGACAAGCCTGCATTGGTGAAATATCCTGCGGGAGAAGGATGAAACGTATCTGTTATATTTACTACTACTAAAAGTGTACAAGTCAGGGATTGATTAAAATCGTTACTTCAGTCTGGACAGAGCTCCTTTCCTTTAAAACTTAACTGTAGACCCACTCACTGTTTGCATCTGATAATCATATAAAAGGAATGCGCTACGGATAACATTTAATGTTTTAATCAAGGAGATAGAATATGACGTCTAAATTCATTTATCAGGCTTTCAACTCACACTGTCACAAATACACTATGAATGGGAACTGGGATAGCCATATGGAAACCGCAAAGTATTTTTTAACCTGTGGTCCGAATGGTCCATTGAACAGTCTGGTTGAACTTGGACCAAGTACAAACAAAAACAACAGCTTTCACAAAATAGTAGGTTACTGTAGTCCTCTACTTTACTCAAATGGCTCTGGCTCTGAGCACTATGGGACTCAACATCTGAGGTCATCAGTCCCCCTTTACTCAAAGGTTCAATGAAATACATCATTGCGTCAGTCAATACAATCATGTGGAGTGGCTGGGATAACCAAAAGAAACAGGGTTAAGTAAACTAATCTAGCACTCGTACACTCGCTCATACCACAACACACAGAAGGCTGACACCGCCTTATTACTACCAAAACTATCGTAAAACCCAGTGGCTACTCAGGAAAGAGTATCTTTGCTAGGGATGTGAGATAGAAAGTGAGTTGATCAACATATGATCGCTCATGGAACAGTTCATACAACGAAAAGCCCCGTTTATAGCTTCGACAAACTTTACAGAAATATAGTGAAGCACACAAACAATCCGCGAACGCTGAAAGCATGAACATTTGTCGTAAAATTAGCGAAAGGAGGCATTAAATGTGGTACACAAAACTGCTCAATTCTGGAAACACAGAAATAATTTGATTGAGAAAATACATGTTCCACGCAGTCTACTGTGATCAATCTACTGATTAATTTTTAAAAAGTGCAATACCCTCTACTCTGATCACACGTGGTTAAGAAAGCCAGATTCTGAGAATGAAAAAGCATCGATTTACAACGGAAAAAACAGTAGAAATCCGGAAACATTTCATACAACACTCACACACTGAAGGTGCACGTATTTACTGTAGGTTAATAAAGAATAGGTTTACAATCTATCATTGAGCACGTAGCAGTGTGGTTGAACAAAGCCACCGACTTTCAACTTCCAAAAACTCGTGAGGGATCTAAAATTCAATCTCGCACCTCTCTTAATTTCGTTTGATAAATTTACTCGATACTGCGCATCCGGTCTGGGAAGCCAAAGTCTCTTTATCCCACCGTACAAGCGGGGTCTAGCTCACTCAAACACAAAGTATTCTCACCAGAAAACTCAAGAATGGTATGATCACCCCCGACTACCAAAAGAACTGAAATAAAAGTGATTGAAATTCACAGACTAAATAATTCAAATACCTCCATCCGTGGGCTGTCTACAGGTCAGTCCGTACGCTCCAAGCTCCCACAGAACAATAACCTTTTCCGCTCCTCTACGGTGGGGAAAACCACCAAAGATGAGAACGTCGTTACCTGCCAACGTAACTCTTTTACCTGCTACTTAACAAGTTCTGATAACCTAATTAGACCTATCCGCCTTTCTATTTCCACTACAGCTATTGGGAAACCTATAGCAAAAAAAACTTCGGCGGCAGACAAACAGGTACTATCTACTCTCACGAAAACTCTCATTAACTCGTTTCAGTCACGTCCAACAGGTTCAATGATGGAAAAAGGCTATTGGAATGATGCAGGTGCCTAATTATTGCTAACATAAAAAGAATAGGAACGTCATAATTCCTTCCGAGAGGGTGGTGGCACAGAAAAGCAACATATACAAGAAATATAAGCAGAGAGATATATGAGAGAAAGTTGATAGATCTCTCTCTAGTATAAAATATTTTTTGAGTCCCATAAATCGCTATTGTTTGCTGGTTCTGTGTAACAGTCAGCTACTTACACCACTGTCGCAAGGTTTCAACAGTATGCAGAATTACTAGAAAAAAAATTTGTTCAGTGGTTGAAAATTTTTCCTTCCATTTATTCTGTTCAGCAAATGCACTTTGCAAGATGTTTTGAAATGGATTTTCAGTAACTTCGACCATAAGTTTTCAAGTCTTGTTAAAACTTTAAATTATGATTGTGAACCGTTGAAATATCAGCATATACAGTGGACTTTCATTTAGTTGCAAAGAAGGGCCACGTTCCAAATAATATAGATGCAACTAAGGAACAACGGAAATAAAAAAAAATAGGATTTAGAGGTGCCTTTCCGCATAGCCGACATTCCTGCGAGAATAAGACTCTTCGGTTCATCCAGTCCGGAGATCAACTGCAAAATAGTTTTTATATACAATGCGTATGGGATGCTGTCAGTGTTGACTCACTGACAAATTGCAGATCTCAAGTTTTCCATTCAGAAAATTTAGACCCTAATAATGACGTGTCTCACAGCATCCCAGGCTTCAAATACACTGATCAAAACTAAATTAATGCCAGATACATAAAAAATGTTTTGTGATAATCGACATCCTATTATTTAAACTGCTGCACCATGAAGCTCCATTTCGATATTTATTAACCTCTGTGCAGATGTCCATCACATAACTGTCATTAAATGATTAAATTTTATTGCGTTTGGAAATGACATCTATCACTAACATCAGCATAAAGTATGATCCCCACAGCCACGAATACATCCTTGTGTTCATGATGATACTGATACTTTGAATTTACTCACAATAGGGCACTGAAATAAACTGAAGGGCGAAAAGTGAAAATTTGGGCCCAATCAGGACTCGAACCCGAATTTCCCACTTTACATGAGCAGTCGCCTTGACGGTGTTGGCTAACTAGGCACGCTTCACGTCCAGCCCAAATTTCGAACTGATATAGTATTCTCTGTCCAGTACCCTCACAGCTCACGCTTCCCTGCTGATTCCTACAATAGCTCAGATGACTGGACTGGACTGAATGATCATTAATTGCCATCAAGGCACATCTATCTATACGTGTGGTATCTGTTCAGAGAGCAGCGGCAAGTCAAGAGGCGAGGTAAGTCTTTCTAGTCATTAAAGTACTGATCGCTCCCTTCTTCCTAACAACAATCTCGATAACCAATCTATTTCAACGTAATATCAGCCCCGTAACGCTGTAATTCTTTCTTTAACAAAATATCCCACCACAAAAGAAGTGAAATGGTAAAACACCAGTGATTTCAATTTCCTCCCCTCTTTTCCAAAAAACTGCTTACTAGGTGTTACATCCTTCTGCTATCACACCAGTTTCACTAATTGGTGCCGTCTCAAGCAGCAGTTAACCTCACATTACAGGTCCAGGGAAAAGCTAAGAAACTGTTCATGCGGCTAGCTGTCAACCTTGTGGCACCTCCTGAACTGGTAGTTTTAGAAAAGCTGGGAGATGTTTATCTGGTTAAAGCATTTTTTTAACATGCTACAAAAGCCTATCTCCTGCTGGCAGGGATCTGTTTTCCGGAACGAAATCTTTCAGCTTGGCAGTCCAAAGTGGATACGTGCCATAAACTGTCCATTAGCCATGGCGCCAGTATGATGCTAGTTGAAATAACTTTCTCCACAACAACGCCGAGGCGGGTATATCTGCTGCTCCCCTGCCAGCAGTTCCGCGAAATGTCATCTCCCCTCGGCTCACCACGGGGTGTTGGGCCGAGCCTCGCTACAGCCCACCTGTCCCACGTATGCAGAGCCCCTCACTACTAAAGCTGACCGGGAAAGACAATTGACGAAGCCACACCAAGTTAAATTAAGGAATGTTAAAAAAAAGTGGGAATAAAGTTAGTGCATACAGCCACTGCAATCTTAAAAATCCATTTATACTTTTATATTATCAGAGTCTGTCTAACACAACTTCCATCTTATCGAAATATTTATCATAAATAAATGAAAGGAAACGAGCTGAACAGCTTGTGGCTCTTCATCACACCCCACTTGCACAAAAAATTTTGTGTGAGAGGTATCCCTCTAAAGAAAAGCAGAGGTGTGTCAACAATCAAAAACTTGAGCTGCACCCAGTGAAATCGACAAGTTTAAGCAGATGACAACCAATGTCATTGGCTAAAAAGAAAGGCAAGAAAACAAAGGTATTTTTGTTAGCAACCACATGGAAATAAAAAACACATTCATCCACAGGGAAACCAGTTGACACATTTATAATTATAGCTGGACAAGATGCTGAAGGCAATTTCTTGATTATCAGTAACTCTAAAAAGTGAATATCAAATGTCCAGCTGGTCAACCATTCATCCCTTTTCCGAGGCTAGAGTTGATATTACGTTACAATATCATTTTGTTGCTCTGCTCTTGTCAAAGTGTGGGCCCCTCATTAGTCCATCAGCTGACTGAAGATGCATTCATACCAGTTACATACATTGTTGGTCCCTGGTGCTGCATCAATGTTTATTAAGACTCCACATGTTTAACAACATAATCAAACTGTTACTAACTGCTTGCTCTGTTTCACCACTATCAAAATGAATTCATCAAAAGGGTACTTTAAGTTTTGGAAACAGATCAAAATTGAATGGGGCCAAGATGAGGTTGATGAATGACAGTGGACCTAAGACATCAGATTGTTGCAGATGACACTGCTCTCGCGAGTGTTCTGGCATTGTCATGCTGAATGAGAGGATTCTCCATGTGTGGAAAAAGTTTTCTACGACTAGAAACTTGATTACAGGATACTGTTTCTCATGTACTGACACATTTACATTACATACTGCTTCGTTACAATACAGAGCGCTGCAGTGGCAGAGGGTTGCAACTCGTGTCAGTGAGGCTGGAAAGTCGACAGAGTAATATGTATGACATGTAATACTTCAACCAGTACTGAGAACGGAATAAAAAATACGGAGGCATTACTTGCTAACATCGCATGATAGACGTAGCTTATAGTGATAGTCTCAAGTGTGATGTGAAATCTAAACGTAAAAGAAAATAAGCATAGCTATGCCCCCATTCTAATTTTTATTGGTACACAGTTCTTACTGTAAGATTAGTATGTACATCTGGTATCATGATGAAAATGGTTTAGTATTCATTATACATCATTGCTACAACACAAAAACCTTATGTATATACATCGTCCAGAAGAAAACAACATGTCCATGAAAGCGCGGCCCCTCCCGCCGGAACTTCGAGTCCTCACTATGGCACAGGTGTGTATGTTGTACTTAGCATAAGTTGGTTTAAGTTAGTTTAAGTAGTGTGTAAGTCTAGGGACCGATGGCCTCAGTACTTTGGTCCCTTAGGAATTCAGGAATCCATACACACACACACACACACACACACACACACACACACACACACACACACATTGTCCATGTAAAAGTAAGAGAACATGTAACAATATGGAATGTGTACCTGATCTGAGACTGAATATTCTACGTTGTCACACGGCAACTGAGGATCTTTCACTTTGTCACACGAAAGTGATAGGGTATTCCCATGGTAACATAAACTTTCTGGAGAAAGGCGAGGATGAGCTCATCAGGTAGGCATGTAGTTATGACTTGTAGACTGGGCATGCTGCACCTGGGAGGTTCACCTTTGGCTGGAGACAGCGTATGGACCACCTCCTTCAGCCAGGCACCATCAGGAACAGCGTGTCAGTAAGTCTATCAATCGTGTGACACTAAGTGTCCAAAATGACAGAACTTTGACTTCTCTTCTTCTCATTCTCTCGAAGGCAACATATGCTTGTTGCCAACAAAAAAGGCTATTTTAAGCTCAACCCAGAGGTCGATGTGCTACCAATCGATGCTGGTCATTCTACAATTATCAACTCGACTCTGCAGTGACAATGAGGTGCTAATGGCACCATCAAGAGCAGAACAGTTTTCCATTGTGGAGTATCATGAACAGACAGATCCTTGCTATGCGTAGGTGTAGACTAAGGACGATATGCTGATCAGTACCGTTTGCTATGAGTGTTAGAAGACCATATCGTGGTAAACGGACTGTGGCTTTGTAACACAGGACTGTGAAGTGGGCTGACTGGATGTGCTATAAATCTGCCACAAGGTGGACAGGTGTATCAATTCATCATTTTAGTGTAGCACCCGCTACAGTTATTTTCTGCCTCACCCGTGGTTAGCATTGCTGCTTATACAGAAAAAATCAGCCATTAATATCAATAACTACTTGACGAGTCAGGTGGTAGGACGGATGACAAAACTACACCGTGGAGACTAGAGGGTCATCGTGCGATGGCTGAAGGGGTACGTGGGGGACACAAAAAAAAAAAGAAAAAGTTACACATTAATATGACAGGCCAAGTACCCTTTACTGAATGCTGTACTAAATATTAAAGTGACTCAGATACATGTTACTATTTACCAACATAGTCACCAAGTCTCTGCACACAACGGTCGGAACGTTGTACCTATAGTTTAATTTCTCGGCCTGATTACACCACTCCTTGGTTACGGAGGCATTCGAGAACCGCCATGTAAACGATCATATCGTTGTAACATGTCACCCCTCTCCCTCCTTTTAGCCTGCAGAAAAGGTGGAGCCCCAGGTTGCAAGATCTGTACTCCCCGATCAGTGTCATCCACGTCTGTACTTTCTGGTCAAATTCTTGGGACCATGTTACCACAGCTGGACACGAATTGCATTTGGTTCACCTATTACCACTTCTTTAAGATGAATCTGTGTGGAGTTCAGACGTTTTTCCGACAAGAATCGCACTGTCCCTCGTACTTCAACTTCGTGATACGTTTCTATTGCCGCGCCATTTCAGTCGCACACTATGATGCACGAATAACAGATTCGCACCGCACGAGAATTATATCTAAGAGCGTTATTCGGAAAATAAGGAACGATCGGTCGCGAAATGGAAACCACAGTGAAAATCCGATGAAGTTTTGCACAGGTGTATTGGTCGGTGTCTTAGAATGTCCGTCGATCGCCTTACGTCTTTTTTTTTTTTTTTTTTTTTTTTTTTTTTTTTTTTTTTTTTTTTTTTTTAGTTCTGAGCACACAGAGAGCACATAAAAATACCTAGAACAATAGTGTCTCCCGCCAAGTACGAGGACCTGATGAGAAATTTCACCTGAAACTATGCAGCCAACATTACAAAACTGTCGTGCGTTTTCTTCTTCAAGACAAAAAAAAAAAATGGTTCAAATGGCTCTGAGCACTATGGGACTTAACATCTGAGGTCATCAGTCCCCTAGAACTTAGAACTACTTAAACCTAACTAACCTAAGGACATCACACACATCCATGCCCGAGGCTGGATTCGAACCTGCGACCGGAGCGGTCGCGCGGTTCTAGACTGAAGCGCCTAGAACTGTTCGGCCACACCGGCTGGCTCTTCAAGACAATTCTTAGCGGCATTCTGCAGGGGCAATGAAGATGCTCCTGCATCGTTTACAATTGGAAATGTTTGATTGCCCGCAATACAGCCCGTAATTGTCTCCCTCTGAGTTTCATCTGTGCTCACTTGAACCGCTGGCTATGAAGACAACATTCTGGCACAGACAACGAACTGTAGGCCAGCGTAGAGAATTGGCGGAAAGCACTGGCGGCTGCCTTCTATAACAATGGTATCGGAAAGTTGGTACAGCGCTACGACAAACGTCTAAGTCGAATCGGCGGCTATGGAGATAAGTAGCTGGAAGTTGTTGCTAACTGTTGGAAGTAAAACAGTTTTGATTTTCAATGTGGTTTCCATTTCGCGACCTATCGATCCTTACTTTCCGAATAGGCCTTGTACAAAAAATCGGTAACATAAACTTTTTGATGAGAATGTACCACTATTGTTGCAATATGTTCTTGACTTGGATCAATATTGATAACTTACCTTCTGATGTCGCTACGTTTCAAAAGAAACGGAAATGTGGGCAGTTCCCGTAACTGCGCTACCATCATGAGATAAAGACGTACGACTATGTTTTGTACACAGACTTTCTGTCATACATGCTGTGGTAAATAAGAACCTTATGAAATAGGAAGTGTCCTCGATCGTTCTACGTTACATGAAGACATTAATCTGATACGACCCATAAGTCTCTGTGTCATAATTTATGTTTGTGTTTTGACGGGGAATGTACATTCAGTACCCCACCAGTATAGTAACTCCGACATTCGATTACACTGTTATTCTCTTGTGTTCTTATCTTTTATTTATAACAGCGAGAATTCGACCGACCAACAAAACGGTCTCTATCACCTGTGTGACGTTACGTCTATCGTACCGATCTCGAAGATTAACGCTAAGGAATAGATACGGTAAATGTCTTCATAATAATCGTTTACGCAGCCTAAATTTTATTTTGAATACAGTGGAAACTCGATTAACCGTCATCTTCGGGACCGTGGTCTTGACGGTTGAGCGAATAGACGGATAACAGAAACACTGTATTCCTCCAAAACATAACCTCAATCAATTACTTTAAGTATAGACACGTATCAGCCATTTTTTCTTTAAATTGTTCCCGGAACTCAGCAGTTACAGAGCTATCCGCGCTGAGTTTTTCTCCACTGATATCAAGTTGGCGAATGCCGTGACGAAATTTAAACTTGTCGAGCCATCGGATACTTGCTTTAAAAGACGAGTCACCATCAAGTTTGTTGTTCATTTCAACAGTCTTGGCCATTATTATAGGCCCTGAAAGTGGAATCCCCTCACTTCTTGCTTTTCTAAATCATCGGTACATTGCAGTGTCCAATGCGTCATATTTTGCAGGTTTCATTGTCTTTCTTGTTCGCACATCTTCATCCATGCTCTGCATTGTTGACACATGTTGTTCTATTTTACCAGCATCACGTTTTATACCGTTAACTGTTGTTCTTCCAATACCATAAATCAGCGCTACACTTGTCGCAGTTTCGCCCTGTCTTGAGCGTTTTATAATTTCAATTTTTTGATCAATTCCTAAAACAACACGTTTACGTTTTTCGGACATTTTATCAAGTCACTGTATCACACACGCCCGCACTAAATACGGTAGTGTAAAATATTAGTCAATAAAGCTTATTCAAGTGGAAAACACGTAACGCGGCACAGCCCGATAGATACACTGCGACAATTACAGTTTTCTCGCCACAACTGGAAACCGATCTAGTGGTGATTGTTGACCCACAAGTGGGACAAAGAGAAGAAAAGAGGGAGATGTGTTAGCACGTCAGCTGAAGGTCATATTTTATGTACCATTCTACGGCGGGCTTGTACATTCACTTCCCACTAAAATAGAGTAAATAAACAAAGCGAACGCGTCACTGCACCTTAGAGCATTCTGTTATTACATTATTATTATGCTGTTACAGTAGTGACGGTTAACAGAAACTGACGGTTTAAAGAGTGACGGTTAATCGACTTTTTACTGTAGTTTCAAAGTAACATATATTTGAGTTCTGTGTGCTGGAAAAATAACTACACAAACCGTCACTTTATTTGCAGGAAAAATGCCGAACAACGCTCTGAATACGTTAAGGGCATGTCAAATGCGTCTGATCATCGAGACATACGCAGTTCATGGACACTGCAAGTCTTATCACTGCTCTTCGGATCTTCCCAGTTTTTTGGAATATGCTGAGGAAACTCTTCTGACGAATAAATTATTTTGCAGCACGTCCATGATGATCAGAGTACCTTTGAGAAATGATGTCTGGTTATTAAGACGTTCCTACCAGTATCCTTAGAGCTTATGCATGTGACAGTAAAAGTTAGGAAAGACGCAGATGCTGATTCTGCGAAGAATTGCTTATCTGATTATACATATATTTCGGTACAACTACACACATAAAAATAAGTTTTGCATCCCCTCGGTTGCGAGAGTTCCCGAACCTGTACAGAAAGTTGGAACTGAGATCAACATAAATATCAATTCCACCCTTTTTATTGCTCATGAAGACCACACATTGCATGTTGTACCACCATACAGTGAGACCTTCAGAGGTGCTGATCTAGATGCTGTACACACTGGAACCTCTAATACCCAGCATTGATGCATGTCTGTATATTCGTCGTGGCAAATTATCCACAAGTTCATCGAGGCACTGTGGGTCCAGATTGTCCCACTCCTCAACGGCGATTCGGCGTAGATCCCTCAGAGTGGTGGATGGGTCACGTCGTATAAAACAGCCCTTTTCAATCTGTCCCTAG
This sequence comes from Schistocerca piceifrons, assembly GCF_021461385.2. NCBI lineage: Eukaryota > Metazoa > Arthropoda > Insecta > Orthoptera > Acrididae > Schistocerca > Schistocerca piceifrons. The sequence goes on along the minus strand of NC_060149.1, from coordinate 413,796,069 downwards.
AATATTCGATGGTGCTCATGTCTGGAGAACATCATGGCCACTGTAGTCGAGCGATGTAGTTATCCTGAAGGAAGTCATTCACAAGATCCATGGAGACGGATGCCTCGCCAATATGCTGCCGATATAGTTGCCTATCCGTCGGAGGATGGCATTCACGTATCGTACAGCCGTTACGGTGCCTTTCATAACCACCAGCGGCGTACGTCCGCGCCACATAATGCCAATCCAAAACAGCACGGAGCCTCCACCGTGCTGACTTGCTGGACAGTGGGGCTAATGCTTTCAGCCTGAGCGAATTGCCTCCAAACACGTCTCCGACGATTGTTTGGTTGGACGTATATGCCACACTCATCGGTGAAGAGAACGTGATGCCAATCCTGAGAGGTCCATTCGGCAAGTTGTTGGGCCATCTGTACAACGCTGCATGGTGTCGTGGTTGCAAAGATGGACCTCGCCATGGACATCGGGATTGAGGTTGCGCATCATGCAGACTATTGCGCTCAGTTTTTGTCGTAACACGACGTCCTGTGGCTGCACGAAAAGCATTATTCAACATGGTGGCGTTGTTGTCAGGGTTCCTTAGAGCCATAATCCGTAGCTAGCGGTCATCCACTGCAGTACTAGCCCTTGGACGGCTTGAGCGAGGCATGTCCTTGACAGTTCCTGTCTCTCTGTATCTCCTCCATTTCCGAACAACATCGCTTTGGTTCGCTCCGAGACGCCTGGACACTTCCCTTGTTGAGAGCCCTTCCTGGCACAAAGTAACAATGTGGACGCGATCAAACCGCGGTACTGACAGTCTAGGCATAGTGGAACTACAGACAAGACAAGCCGTATACCTCCTTCCTGATGGAATGACTGGAACTGATCAGCTGTCGGACCCCCTCCGTCTAATAGGCGATGCTCATGCATGGTTGTTTACATCTTTGGGCGGGTTTAGTGACATGTCTGAACAGTCAAAGGGACTGTGTCTGTGATACAATGTCCACAGTTAACGTCTATCTTCAGGAGTTCTGGGAACCGGGGAACGCAAACCTTTTTTGATGTGTGTAGAATATAGTAGTCATTCAATTATTAATGTCGACACTGTATATACTGTAAAACGCATATATGCTGCATCACCTGGCTCACTGGGCAAGCCGTCTCGTTAGTGGTGAAATTACACAGCCCAAAAGAATATTACAAACCATTAAGGATAGCAGTCAACTTAAAACCCTCATTAGCATAAATAAAAGAGAAAATAAAACGTGTTCAGTTAACTTCAGTGCTTGAAAATGGGCTTCCATCTCAACTCTGATTAATATTCGTCCTATTTTCCACTCATATTAGATATTCTCAAATTATTTTATGTCAAATGTTCGCTACTGATAGTTTCTAAATGTGCTGAAACAACAGCAACCTCATTAAATATCTAGGAAAACTATAACTGGACACTTATGGGAAACCAGTCTGTCATGCCATTTTTAGAGGAACCACCATAGGTATCACGTTAATGGTTTGAGACAAACATAGGAAAGCTTCAGGAGGTATCGCCCGGGGTTCCCGGGTTCGATTCCCGGCGGGGTCAGAGATTTTCTCTGCCTCGTGATGACTGGGTGTTGTGCGATGTCCTTAGGTTAGTTAGGTTTAAGTAGTTCTAAGTTCTAGGGGACTGATGACCATAGCTGTTAAGTCCCATAGTGCTCAGAGCCATTTGAACCTTTTTTTTTTTTTTTGATGCATCGCTATACAAACGTTACAACCTCTCACCTCCCGAATGCAACTTCAGACTCTCTCTAAATTAAACGACGTTATTGCGCATAGTCATTCAACTTTTTTCAGTGAGAGGGAATGTTAAACATCTCTCCAATACTAGCATACATGGTTACTGGCGAGATGTCTACAAGCTTGTGCTAAATTTGAGCCTTGAATGAACTGTAAACATGAGTTAAGCCCTACTGTGAACGACGTTGTATATTCAAGGTATTTTTCCGAAAATTTGTAAGTGTGAAACATATCACTCTGTAAAGAAAGAGTGACAGAACAGTACATAAATGTGCTGTTCGATTAACAAATACGCTGGCAGAAACTGAAGAATCTTAAAATGATGTTCATTTTGATTAACACCGTAAATCATATCAAATAACATTTCGAAATCCTGTATCCTGGAAATATTCGATGAGCCCCTGCTGACGTACTTACCGCTCTACCGTTTCGTTTATGCATAAACTATCGGCCAAAGAAAAGAATACTGCACAAGACCAGTACTATGAGCAGACGCTAGAGCGAAAGATTAATGATTTACTCCGTAGCAACACTGCAATCCTCAGATAATAAAGCACATGCTAAGGCGATTGGCGTGGCTTTGTTTAAAGAACTAATTAAATTAGTTCACAGGAACCACGAAAAACGTTTAAGTATAGTCACCCGGATGGAGGAGAGGGGATTTGAACGTAACTTCTGTAGAATATCAGTTCGTTACCTCAAGCATCGCCGCGCGGAGTGGCCGCGCGGTTAAAGGAGCCGTGTCACGGATTGCACAGCCCCTCCCGCCGGAGGTTCGAGTCCTTCCTCGAGCATGGGTGTGTGTGTTGTTCTTATCATCAGTGTGTAAGTCTAGGGACCGACTTCAGCAGTTGGATCCCTTAGGAACTCACACACATTTGAACACATTTTACAGCATCAATGGGTAAGAAGTGTTGTGCTCTTCAACCACAAATATGTTGCCTTCCTATTGTTTTCTGTGGGTTATACCGTTACATACAACGCGTGAAGTGACTCAAGGGAATATTCCAAATAAAATTCAGAGCACAATAACGGAGCTACATTACCTACTTAGGAAGAAGATTTTTTTACTTACTACACTAAGATTATTTGCAAGTAGTGTAGACACTATAAAATTAGTCCTCTGAATTGATGTAAACGTGTTGCTCCCCGGAGACACAGGAAAACTATGACATCGTGTATTAATTATGGTCATCGTATAAGCAAAGAAATCCCGTCACTTAAAATGAGACTACAAGTTGCTTTGGCATCACAGTTCCAATTTTTTCATTCCGCCCAGTTTTCCGTAGTTATAAAATCTCTTTCTGGTAAAGTGTTTACACAATTTTAGAACGAACGCTAAGTTACCACTACTGGATGAGATATATTTATTTTGATGCGTTAAAACTACAAATGTTATCCGTTTGTTGTTGACGTCTGAAGTTGTTTAAAGCTCTCATCAGAAATATCAGTAAAAAATACCTGACATTTGCATAATGTTATAAATGGCTCTGAGCACTATGCGACATAACTGTTGAGGTCATCCGTCGCCTAGAACTCAGAACTAATTAAACCTAACTAACCTAAGGACATCACACACATCCATGCCCGAGGCAGGATTCGAACCTGCGACCGTAGCGGTCGCTCGGCTCCAGACTGTAGCGCCTAGAACCGCACGGCCACTCCAGCCGGCGCATAATGTTATATTAAGTGGATGAAGAAGACACATACCACATTGAGCACTGAACCAAACCACCCCAAAAAGTTGTCTGTGGCCAGTAATCAAACAGCCTGTGTTCTGCCCCACATCTGTAAGATGTCTCCACCCGAAATATTAAGCACAATTCGCCCTTTATGGAAAATTTGTGGTAAGGTCTTATGGGACCAAACTGCTGAGGTCATCGGTCCCTAAGCTTACGCACTACTTAATCTAACTTAAACTAACTTACGCTAAGGACAACACACATATCCATGCCCGAGGGAGGACTCGAAAACTCCAACGGGGGGAGCCGCGCGGACCGTGCAAGACGCTTCAGACCGCACAGCTACACCGCGTGCCGCCCTTTATGACGGTTCCCTTTGACCGCTCACCAAATTCAGTAAAAGCAGGAAATGTGTCACAAGAAAAAGTCTCGACAGACGAAATCTTGCAGCAACTGCTGTTCAATGACGTCTCGGAACTCTACCTAAGCTGAATGCGAAGGAGGCGTTCTGGCCGACACAGAGTAGCTAGACTAATTAAGGACTGCCTCTCTGTTTCGAAATCTGGTGTTATGGCGTTGCACAATATTACCTGTAATATCAAGTCACTTCTGGCATTCATTTTATGTTCTTTTTAAGAATATTTGTATGCTGTGCAGGACCTACAGCTAGTTTTCGCATTGCAATTTATTTCATTCACGGACAGTGTTTCAGTAATAGGAAGTCATACCCCACACAGATGCTAAGGGACTGCTAAAGCCATCCTCCCATGACCATTACAGTTACTTGGTCTGTTAAAGTCAACAAGAAAATATGTGGGATGAAGAGGGACGCACCCTAAAAAACGCTACTTTAAGGCGAAATATCGGCCGATTGTGCGGCAATGTAGGTCGTTTAGGTTGGGGTCTCAGGTTTTCTTCAGACGCGTCTGAAGGTCGATCAGTGCTATGAAGCCCGGTGCACAGTAAGTAACACTAAGGAGTAACTAATCACAGTGAGAACTAAAAGCATTCCTCTAGTTCAGTTTTCTCATTTCTTATCTGGGCCAAACTCACGATAAATATTTTGACGTGCAATGTCTGATTTGTTCAACAAATATCATGGACTCCTTACAGAAACAAAATCATTTTTATAGGTCCACAACTGCTCATTCATTCCAGACGCCACTCTGTTTGGAAGTCAGAAAACAAATAATGTTGTTGCTTGACATCGTCAAGTTTACCTGAGGTAGAAAACTAGCTAGGAATGGACAAAGATGGGGTAGAAAATGACTCATAGCCTTGTGTAAGAAATAGATTGCGACATTCACCTTAACCGATTACGACAAAGTAAAAAAAAAAAAAAATCTAAACTTAGATGACCGTGCAGTATTTGGAAATTCATTTGCTCTGTTTATCACTCATTTATTTCCACTACTCTAGCACCTCACTCAGTACAGATAGAATGAGTGCAATGGTTTCATCAAAGAACATCTAAATGCAACCTTGGGAAACTTATTGATGAGTATCACACCAGAACAATCCTTTACACACTATCTACTCCACAATAACTGGTCGTTTATCGTAATTAAGTGGTAACAGCTTTAATAGCCAATTGTTTGAATTCTACCAGAGAAAAATCGAGTTCAATTTCTGAGCATTTATGTGAGTAACATAAAGCAGTAAGGGAAACGAGTTTCTGTGGAAGCTCCAAACTGTATAAGCGATACTTTAATTTGGATGCGGCAAACAGGTAAATTCCTGTAATTCACATTACAGGTTACTAACGTTTAGGGGAATGCCGGAGACGAGAAATGACATATTGTTTTTTCGGCTAATAGTCGTGATTATTATTTGAGCTGAAGAATGTATTATATTAAACGTTTATGATAGAAGAGATAGATAGGAATGTAATAGACTCGTTTGAGTGACAAAAATGTGTAGTCCATGCTTTTTATGAGTCATAGTCTGTAAGAATTGGTAACAGCCTTCGCATATCTTTCATGGAATAAAGATGTGGTGGCAGTTTCGCTCTTTAGAAAGTACTGTAGTTCGAATTCCACTGTGAAGGGGAAAGCAAATACATTGTTATCTGGAACCGGATTAAAGAACTTATTTAAAAATACAGATTGGTCAGAAATAGTCTGGATAGCTTTTAAGGATTTGGGGGGGGGGGGGAGGTTGTTCTGAGAAATAGCTGTTCAGAAAGAAATTCGAAAGTTGCTCAGTTTCCGAGTTAATTACCACTGAAGTCCGCCAATCAAGACGTTCAAAGCATAAAATCAAGTGGCCCGCCAGATATGGTGTTCTTCATTTGGTTTCCTAAAACCGAACAAGAGAGCGATACAATAACCGGAAATGGTACGGTAATAAGGAACGAAACCAAGCCATATGCTGAGCAGACGCACTATGAGAACAACAGACTCTAATTGTATGTGGCGAGCAACTTGAATTTGATCGCGGAACGGTCTGATTGGCTAACTTCAATGCTAATTAACTCAGAAACGATGCAACATATCAAATTTCGTTTTTGAAAGTTACTTCTCAGCACAGCCTAACCTGCAACTCCATTACAAGCTTTTAAGACTGTTTCTCACCACCATGTGTATTACAGCTTTCTGTATTTGCATTGAGAGGCACCCACATGCCTTGCTCATACTGTGGCATCAAGCAGTCAGGCCTGCAAGATGAGTGGTCTGCCAAGCGAGTGGATTCATTCTTAATTTATCGAGTAACATGAACTCTCGTACTCACAATTTAGTTACAAATTATCGTCCTGTATGAATAATACGCAACGGAAACACGCATCTGACTATCAGTAATTTACAGAACTCTGACTGTACACTACACACTGGCAATACCACATTTTCTTTTTGTCTTTTATTTAACGGCTTTTGTCAACACGTGGCCACCGCAATGAATATGAATGGCGCACACATTATAAATTCGGGACATTATGACAACATACAATTCGAAGGAAAAGTCCACCAATCTTTTTCTTTTCACTATCTTATTTATTCCGATAAATTCTCTAACCTAAACACAAATTCTATAACCTACAACAATAACACATGAGAAATTCCGCCCAGTTGGTGAATCTCTATATGATGGTCTCGTAATTATTTAACGCTACAGTGCACTTTCTGGATAGGATGGTGGATCTTTTATTATATCTCACACTTCGACTCTCACAATCATCATCACGAAACTTTCCTCCAGATCGAGCGATACAGAAGGAACAAGCATAACCCACTAATCTTTTGAAACTACCTTGCTACTCTCCCATGCAAACCACACATACCCAAATTACATGACATACATCACACTGCAATAAGAAATATAAAACCCTAAATAGTCGCAACACTATCACTTTCAACTTTCCCACTTCAATTAATATTTATCCCAGTTTCACACGACACTGCCCCACTTCGTAATTCTACTTTCCTACTATGAACTCTGGAGATATATGCACGTCTTCCTGTGCAATGCAAGCCAAGTGGCGTTGCTGGATAGACGGCCGACTCACCTTGCTTCTCAGAGTTTGAATCTAGCGTCACACGGAATCATATCACGCAAAGTAATATTAAGAACGTATTCATCACACACCCGAGTCCTCAACTGATACCATGGACGAGTACTTCTCTTTATCTTTTGCCTCATACACAGATTGAGACTCACACAGTACTCACCACGTGGAAGTACTCGTCTCTAATTTCAAGTCCTGCACACGCCATTTCTTAAATATTTCAACTTATGGTACACACACTATTTCTTAAATATTTCAACTTATTGTACACACGCTAGTAATTCAGCTTAACTTAAGCACACGGAAGTATTTCAACTTATGGCTACACGTGGTTTCATTGTGACCGTTGGTCACTTCCGAAGATTACTACAATCCCTTTAATATTACCTGCCTGACATTTAATTCTCCCCACAAAAGTTCCTGAAATAGAGAAATTATTATTTCAAACTACTCTTAAATATTCCACATGCATACCATGTCTCCACTCTTTCGTCATTACGGAGCACAACTAAAACAGGTCTTAACAGTACAAGATCCAGCGGCAGAGTGCTGAAACATGGCCGTTCTCGAGGTCCTCTCCCATCTCTGTCGAGGTGGGGGAAGCACCTTGCTATCGTATTGGTCAGTCACATTTCAGGCACTCAAAGCTCTGGTAAATTTCATCTCTTTGGTCCCACCAAAGGTGGCCAAAGGATCGTCTCAAAGATGATCATATATTCACATTCACTATCTGTGGTTAGCAGACGACCATACATTCATTCATTTCACAGATCTCACCAAACTGGATGTATGGATTTACTTTGTGGGAGTGCACATGTGATCAATTAAATAAATGAATTGTCATTCTTTCCCACACTGGTATCCGGCTTCGCTGTATTAATTGAAATTGAGTTATTTTACAAAAAAATGTGTTGTTCTGACAAAAATAATGAAGTATGTTGTACCTATTTTCAATGTCGGGCGGTACTGTACCCTTTCAGCATATACGTTATTGAACTCAAAATTCGCAGCACTCCAGAGCCCTGAGAGTCCTGCAGCCGTGCCGTGCGATCGCCGCGGGGGATGTATATCAGGAGGGTGATGTGAGAACTGCCGTGAGAATGAGTCAACCTGTTGCTACTCTCTCAGGCAGCTTCCGCCGGCCCGCCGCTTTACAGTCCTCCTCCACATCAGGAAGGCAGTCCCTGCCTGCGATCCACCAACCAGTATCGTGTATATCCAAAAGATCACGTTACTACTTTTAAGACTGAGGTACCAAAGGAAACAATAATTTTAACGAAATGTCTCAAAAATTAATAAGATGGAATACCTACAATGATATACTTTGCTTCTATCTTCACCCAGTAAAGTAAAACAGTGCAGCTCGCGCAAACGTCTCAATTACTTCGTTCTGACGAATGTCGATCCATATATCGCATACTACATTTAGCTGAAAATGAGGTATTGAGCCTCTAAACGCGTGAAGTTGTAAGGGTGTGCAATATTTGGTGCTCCGTATTTTACTGAACTTTATAATGGTTTGCTCAAATTTTAAGAAGCCTCACTTTTTGCAGACAGTTTGACATTACACTGAATATTTCGACGTATTCATGGAGAAAAATATGGTATATCACGTAGACATCCTGTAACATGGGCCCAGGTTCCCGGGTTCGATTCCCGGCGGGGTCAGGGATTTTCTCTGCCTCGTGATGACTGGGTGTTGTGTGCTGTCCTTAGGTTAGTTAGGTTTAAGTAGTTCTAAGTTCTAGGGGACTGATGATCATAGATGTTAAGTCCTATAGTGCTCAGAGTCATTTGAACCATTTGTAACATGGGCGGATTAATTGCCATGGATAGCCCCATTAAACTTTCCCTTCCATGGGCTGAGAAGATCTGAACATACGTAACTGCTTACATCACTGTCCTGGATGCGGCAGATAGGATAGACGAGAAGGAAGAAGAGATAAGCAAATCTTCAGGGAAGCTACTTTTCTATTTGCCGTTATTATTGTGTAAGACATATTTGACGGAATCAAAAAGAAACGATTGCGCAAAAGTACAATATATAAATTTGTGGTACTTTACTGAGTTTTCTATCACAAATGCAATTAGTATATAATTATTCAACAGTGTTGTCTCCATTTAATTTGTTATTCATGGTATTGCAGTTGCGACGTAAAAACGATGTTAGCTGTCGACTAATATCTTCAAAATCTCTCAACTGCAATCTATGGAACACGATATATGTCTCAAAGATCGGTATCTTGTTGCTCCGTAATAAGGTGGAAGCTATCAGTTGATTTTTGCAGAATGCAACTAATTGCTGAACAGTCTACAAAAGTTTTGTTGGTGAAGTTCACTTTCACCTTGAACGGAAAAATGAAACCCTTCATGCGAAAGAAAAATAATCGCTCGATGATATCATAAATGCACAAAATTGTGCTTTATTCATTATCATAACATGTACGAAATGTGACCAGATTTAATGGAAACTCATTTCAGTGCCTCACAAATACGCCGTCCACGCAAAGTCGGTGCTCTGCAAAGCATAAGGATGAGATATATGAAGTAACACAACATATTAACGCCTCGGTGAAAATGAATAAAGTGCTGGAACATGTTGCCAGAGATCTTCCAGCCGGGCACACAAAGCTGAGCGTTATATGGCGTGAGGTCAACGTGGCTATATGGTCTGTCCTCACATCAGAAGACAGTTGAAGAAAATAGAAGAGACAGTGTAAGTCAATCGGCGAGCAGTTACGGTGTACTGTGGTGGTGCTCTTTACTACATTATGGCCCGGAGACAATACTCGGATGATTTCACACGGGGAAGAACCAATGGGAAACTGGAAGAAGTGTGACGAGTGTAGCCCAGGAGTTCGATATTGATCACAACATTTTTTCATGTGCACGGGGAACGTTCCGAGCCAGAGTATTATGATGCAGAGCTTCATTCTGCTAGTATTACATTGTTTAATCAGACGGTATAGCTTTATGTAGAGTTGTTCTAAAGCGAAGAATCGTGAGTAGATGTAGTTATGATCTTCCTCGTAATCGACACTCCAATGCACTCCGAAGATGGTTTGTGGCATTTTGAGCTAACGTGTTCATTAGTATCACATTTTTTTCCGAACACAAAGCAGTGGTCGTCGCAGAAAATGTTCACTGCGGAACTGCATTGACCGTGCGCCAGCATAAGCACATGAGTTGACTGTGCCATAGAAAAACTAATCGTCCATCGTAAAAGTAGTGGTATGAAAAGTAGATGATAGGTTGAAATTCATTGGAAGTATCACACGAAGTTATAATTCACGCACGAAAGAAGCGATTTGTACGAACCCAGTTCGCCCAGTTCTTGAATACTGTTTGATGTGTTGTTGTAGCGGTCTTCAGTCTGAAGATTTGTCTGAGGCAGCTCTCCATACTACTCTAGTCGGTGCGAGTCTCTTCATCTCCGAATAAGTGCTGCAACATACATCTCCATCAATCTGCTTGCTGTATTCGTCTCTTGGTCTCCCTGAATGAATTTTATCCCTCACACTTCCCTCCATCTACACTACATCTACATGACTACTCTGCAATTCACATTTAAGTGCTTGGCAGAGGATTAATCGACCACAATCACACTATCTCTCCACCATTCCACTCCCGAACAGCGCGCGGGAAAAACGAACACCTAAACCTTTCTGTTCGAGCTCTGATTTCTCTTATTTTATTTTGATGATCAATCCTACCTATGTAGGTTGGGCTCAACAAAATATTTTCGCATTCGGAAGAGAAAATTGGTGACTGAAATTTCGTAAATACACTCCTGGAAATGGAAAAAAGAACACATTGACACCGGTGTGTCAGACCCACCATACTTGCTCCGGACACTGCGAGAGGGCTGTACAAGCAATGATCACACGCACGGCACAGCGGACACACCAGGAACCGCGGTGTTGGCCGTCGAATGGCGCTAGCTGCGCAGCATTTGTGCACCGCCGCCGTCAGTGTCAGACAGTTTGCCGTGGCATACGGAGCTCCATCGCAGTCTTTAACACTAGTAGCATGCCGCGACAGCGTGGACGTGAACCGTATGTGCAGTTGACGGACTTTGAGCGAGGGCGTATAGTGGGCATGCGGGAGGCCGGGTGGACGTACCGCCGAATTGCTCAACACGTGGGGCGTGAGGTCTCCACAGTACATCGATGTTGTCGCCAGTGGTCGGCGGAAGGTGCACGTGCCCGTCGACCTGGGACCGGACTGCAGCGACGCACGGATGCACGCCAAGACTGTAGGCTCCTACGCAGTGCCGTAGGGGACTGCACCGCCACTTCCCAGCAAATTAGGGACACTGTTGCTCCTGGGTTATCGGCGAGGACCATTCGCAACCGTCTCCATGAAGCTGGGCTACGGTCCCGCACACCGTTAGGCCGTCTTCCGCTCACGCCCCAACATCGTGCAGCCCGCCTCCAGTGGTGTCGCGACAGGCGTGAATGGAGGGACGAATGGAGACGTGTCGTCTTCAGCGATGAGAGTCGCTTCTGCCTTGGTGCCAATGATGGTCGTATGCGTGTTTGGCGCCGTGCAGGTGAGCGCCACAATCAGGACTGCATACGACCGAGGCACACAGGGCCAACACCCGGCATCATGGTGTGGGGAGCGATCTCCTACACTGGCCGTACACCACTGGTGATCGTCGAGGGGACACTGAATAGTGCACGGTACATCCAAACCGTCATCGAACCCATCGTTCTCCCATTCCTAGACCGGCAAGGGAACTTGCTGTTCCAACAGGACAATGCACGTCCGCATGTATCCCGTGCCACCCAACGTGCTCTAGAAGGTGTAAGTCAACTACCCTGGCCAGCAAGATCTCCGGATCTGTCCCCCATTGAGCATGTTTGGGACTGGATGAAGCGTCGTCTCACGCGGTCTGCACGTCCAGCACGAACGCTGGTCCAACTGAGGCGCCAGGTGGAAATGGCATGGCAAGCCGTTCCACAGGACTACATCCAACATCTCTACGATCGTCTCCATGGGAGAATAGCAGCCTGCATTGCTGCGAAAGGTGGATATACACTGTACTAGTGCCGACATTGTGCATGCTCTGTTGCCTGTGTCTATGTGCCTGTGGTTCTGTCAGTGTGATCATGTGATGTATCTGACCCCAGGAATGTGTCAATAAAGTTTCCCATTCCTGGGACAATGAATTCACGGTGTTCTTATTTCAATTTCCAGGAGTGTAGATCTCGCCGCGACGAAAAACGTCTTTGCTGTAATGACTTCCATCCCAACTCGCGTATCATATCTGCCACACTCTCTCCCCTATTACGTGATAATACAAAACGAGCTGCCCTTTCTTGCACCCTTTCGATGTCCTCCGTCAATCCCACCTGGTAAGGGTCCCACACCGCGCAGCAATATTCTAACAGAGGACGAACGAGTGTAGTGTAAGCTGTCTCTTTAGTGGACTTGTTGCATCTTCTAAGTGTCCTGTCAATGAAACGCCACCTTTGGCTCGCCTTCCCCACAATATTATCTATGTGGTCTTTCCAACAGAAGTTGTTCGTAATTTTAACACCCAGGTACGTAGTTGAATTGACAGCCTTGAGAATTGTACTATTTATCAAGTAATCGAATTCCAACGGATTTCTTTTGGAACTCATGTGGATCACCTCACACTTTTCGTTATTTAGCGTCAACTGCCACCTGCCACACCATACAGCAATCTTTTCTAAATTGCTTTGCAACTGGTACTGGTCTTCGGATGACCTTACTAGACGGTAAATTACAGCATCATCTGCGAACAACCTAAGAGAACTGCTCAGATTGTCACCCAGGTCATTTATATGGATCAGGAACAGCAGAGGTCCCATGACGCTTCCCTGGGGAACACCTGATATCACTTCAGTTTTACTCGATGATTTGCCGTCTATTACTACGAACTGCGACCTTCCTGACAGGAAATCACGAATCCAGTCGCACAACTGAGACGATACCCCATAGGCCCGCAACTTGATTAGAAGTCGCTTGTGAGGAACGGTGTCAAAAGCTTTCCGGAAATCTAGAAATACGGAATCAACTTGAGATCCCCTGTCGATAGCGGTCAATACTAAACTGGTGATTCTGTGATGTTTCAAAATGAATTTCTTGTCGCCCCAATTTTATTCAGCATCTCCTCATTAGTTACGCGATCTGCCCATCTAACCTTGAACATTCTTCTATAGCACCACATTTCAGAAGCTTCTATCCTCTTCTTGTGTAAACTGTTTATCGTCCATATTTCACTTCCATGCATGGCTACATTCAAAGCAGATACCCTCAGAAAAGACTTCCTAACACTTAAATCTATATTCGATGTTAAAAAATTTCTCTTCCTCAGAAACACCTTTCTTGCCATTGCCAGTCTACAATTTATATCCTTTCTACGGTGCCATCATCAGTTATTTTGCTGCCTAGACAGCAAAACTCATCTACTACTTTAAGTGTCTCATTTCCTAATCTAACTCCGTTAGTATCATCTGATTCATTTGGAATGCGTCCCACTATCCTTGTTTTGGTTTTGTTGATGTTCATCTTATATCATCCTTTCAAGACACTATTCCACTGCTCTTCCAAGTCCTTTGCCTTTTCAGACGGAATAACGAGGTCATCGGCAAACCTGAAGGTTTTTATTCCTTCTTCCAGAACTGTAATTCCTGCTCCTACCTTTTATTTGGTTTCCTTTATTGCTTGTTCAATACACATATTGAATAACACCGGGAATAGGCTACAACCCCGTCTCACTCCCTTCTAAACCAGTGCCTCGCTTTCACGCCCCTCGACTCTCACAACTGCAATTTGGTTTTTGTGCAAGTTGTAAATAGACTTTCACTCCCTGTATCTTACCCTTGCTACCTTCATAATTTGCGAGTATTACGGTCAACATTGTTAGATGCTTTCTCTAAGTCTACAAATGCTATAAACGTATGTTTGCCTTTCCTTAACCTATCTTCTAAAATACGTCATAGAGTCAGCATTGCCTCGAGTGTTCCTACATATCCGCGAAATCGATACTGATCTTTCACGAGGTCGGCTTCTACCAGTTTCTCTATTCTGCTTCAAAGAATTCGTGTTAGTATTTTGCAGCCATGACTTATTATTCTGATAGTTCGGTAAGTTTCCACAGTTGTCAGCAACTGCTTTCTTTGGAATTTGAATTACTAGATTCTTCTTGTAGCATGAGGGTATTTCGCCTGTTTCATACTTCGTGCTCACCAGATTGAAGAGTTTTGTCAGGGCTGGCTCTCACAAGGCTATCATTACTTCTAACGAAATATCGTCTACTCCCGGGGCCTTGTTTCGACTTTGTACCTTCATAGCTCTGTCAAATTCGTCCCACAGTATCGTACCTCCCATCTCATCTTCACCTATGTCCTCTTCCATTTTTACAATATTTCCTTCAATATTCCCTTGCACAGACCTTCTATGTACTCCTCTAACCATTCCTGCTTAGCCGTTTTGCACTTTCTGTCACTCTTATTTCTTAAACATTTTTATTCTCTTTCACGTGCTTCATTTACTTCATTTTTTTGAATTTTCTGCTTTTATCAATTAAATTCAATTCCTCTTGTGTGCAAGGATTTCTACTAGCTCTTGCATTTTTACCTACCTGATCCTCTGCTGCCTTCACTATTTCATCTCTTGAAGCTACCCATTCGTCTTCTAGCGCATTCCGTTTCCCTGTTCTAGTCAACCGTTGCCTAGCGTTCCCTCTGAAACTTTCACAAAGCTCTGGTTCTTTCAACTTATCCAGGCCTTACCTCCTTAATTTCCTACCTTTTTCCTGGTTTTTCAATTCAAATCTACAGTTCATAACAAATAAATTGTGGGCACCGTCCAACGTTGCTCCTGAAAGTGTCTTACAACTTAAAATCTCGTTCCCAAATCTCAGACTAACCATCATCTAGTCAATATGAAATCTTTCGACGTCCCCAGGTCTCATCCACGTATACAGCCTTCTTCTATGATACTATACCAAAATATTATCGACAATTAAATTATGCTCTGTGGCAAGTTCCTCCGGGCAACTTCCTCTCTCATTCCTTTCCCCGAGTCCATATTCACCTACGAGTGCTGTTCGGCCGAAAAATGAAAATCACAGTGAAAATCTAAATTTTTTTTTATTCTCGACAGTTATCCACCACTTCCAGCTACCTCTCTAAATAGTCGCCGCACAGACTTAGACATTTGTCGTAGCGTTGTACAACTTTTCCCGTACCCTCGCCACAGAAAGCAGCCACCTGTGCTTTCCGCCAATTCCCTACGCTTTTCTGCCTTTCGTTGTTTGTGCCAAAATGTTTTCTTCATTGCCAGCGATTCATGTGAGCAGAAATGAACAACTGAGGGAGCCAATTAATAGCTGTATTGTTGGTGATTAAACACTTCCCATCTAAAACGCTGCTGGAGCGTCTTCATTTATCGTGCAGAATGTGGCTGAAAATTGTCTTGAAGAAAGAAACGCATGACATTTATGCTATGTGGGCTGCATAACTTCAGGTGAAATCTCTCACCAGATCCACATACTTGGCGGGAGACGCTGTTGTTTTAGGCATTTATCCGTGGGCGACCTGAAGCGATCGACAGCTAGTCTAAAGACAATGCCCAACACAACTTTGAAAAGTTCTGTCAGATTTTCACAGTAGTTTCCATTTCGCAACTAATCGGACCTTACATTCCGAATACGTCTCGTATTAGTTTTCCTTATCTTCCTTCTTCTACAATTGAATTCCAGTCCCACATCACAATTAAATTTTCGTCTACTTTAACTGTCTGGATAATTTATTTTATCTCATCATACTTTTCTCCAACCTCTTCATCATTTGCGGTTCTAGTTGCATTTAAACTTGTAGTACTGGGGTAGGCGTGGACTTCGTGTTCTTATTTGTTATTGGACCCACCCCTGCATTACCCATATTTGATTTTGTATTTATAACCCTGTATTCAGCTGACCAGAAGCCCTATTCCTCCTGCCACCGAACTTCACTCTATCTACCTGCAACCTATCCATTTTCCTTCTTAAATTTTCCAGCCTACCTGTCCGGTTAAGGGATCTAACATTCCACACTCCATACTGTAGAACGCCAGTTTCGTTTCTCCTGATGACTGCATCCTCTTGAACTGTCCCCACCCAGTGATCCGAATGCGGGAATATTTTACCTCCAGAATATTTTACTCAAGAGGGCGCCATCATTTAACCCTACAGTAGAGCTTCATGCCCTCGGGAAAAATTATGGCTATAGTTTCCCCTTTCTTTCAGCCATTCGCAGTACCAGCACAGCAAGGCCGTTTTGATTTATGTTACAAGGCCAGATCAGTAAATCATCCAGCCCGTTGCCTATGCAAATACTGAAAATGCGGGAGCCCCTCTTTAGAAACAACACGTTTGTCTGTCCTCTCAATAGATTTTTGTCATTCCTGATATAACTTATATTAGAGATGGAGAAGATTAAGGGAAGATTTACGCATTTCATCATGAGTTTGTTTGGTAAACACAACTGAGTCATGGGGATGTTCATTAGACTAAAGCGTTAGACGCTATAAGGGTCGTGTTGAACATAAGGAGACGTTTACTGTAAGAATTCTCAGAGTGTACTTTCCGAGAAAAGAATAGCAACGTATTACTTCCTCACATACACATCCCACAAAATTGTCAAGATTGGAGAATCAGAAATATTCAGTCGTATACGGACGTTTACCGAGGCTCATTTCTCCCGCACATATTTCTTGAACAGAACACGAAAACTGAGGAAATCTATTGGACCAGAAGGACACTGCGCCACAAACTTTAAAATGGCATGCAGCGCAAAGATACAGGTGTGTGCAAACACTCTTGAAAATACTCAGTTATGGACGTGTATTCTCTCTCAGTTGAGTGATATTCCCTTTAATCACATCAAATTTTCTAATTAGGGAAAAGACTGTAGTCATCAGACTAAGAGGAAATCTATTAAGATATCATTTTGCTGGCTAGTGCGTTATCATGGTAAAACACATTGTCGTGCAGAGGGTTTGGTTCTTTTTCAGTTAGTTTATGTATTGAACCCAATATTGGTCAGTTACAGTTCTGCCTTTGCCAAAGTAATCAATCAGGATTCCATTCTGGGAATCCCAAATTGCTGTGACCATAACCTATCTGTCCGACAGAACATTTTCACCTTCTTCGCTGAACTTTGTTTAGCCACGTACGTGGTTGTTACTGTACCTTTGACTGGAGAGTGTCCTGATGAGTCCAAGATTCATGCACCATGAAGTTGCGTACAAAACTTCCAGTGGGTTGGGTCTAAACATAGTCGTTTATTGTCTCTAATTACCTCGTCATCACCGCAGGATTAAACCTTGATCTTTTTTCTAAGCATAGCCAAATTCTGTGTTGAAATTTTCTTCTGAATATCGTTTTGATCAAAATTCAGCGATACTCAGCCCTATTTATCTTTAAGGACTAAGGAATAATACAGTAATAGACGAGGACTTACTTGTGTTGTAATGATTTTAATAGAGAATTATTACTGGAAATATTGTCACGTAATAAAAAATATATATTTTTGATTATTAAAAGACACGCGCTGGGTGTGTGTCCTCAAGTCACATTCTTATCGTGTCCGGCCTTTATTCTTCAGCGGTGTAGTTTTATCTATGTAGCTCTGCGAGCTTGGACCTGCCGTCTGTTAACTTTCATGCATGGGACGATGCTTAACAGCTCGCGGCTTTGGAGCTCATGTCTTCTGCGGTATTATCTCATGTGCATGGGAGGCTTTCTAGCTGGATTCTCGACTTTTAAATATCACACTGTGCTAACTGTGAAACATTTACAATCATAAATTTATATATATCTTAGAATGGAGGCATGGGTATTCGCAGAAAATCGGTGGAAAAAAAGAACAAACTGTACATTGCAACTATAGTTGGGAATGCTTACAGAAAATGTCATGACCTCTATTTTATAGTAATTCAGCCACATATTGTAACATCAAAGTGTCTTATATCATAAATTATGTTAGTATTTACCTCCATTCTGCAGAGTATGACGAGAAGTTATTGAACTGTATTAATTCAGCCACATACTGTAATGTCGAAGTATCCTACCTCACCGGTCGCTGGACCGAGTGGTTCTCGACACTTTAGTCCGGAACCGCGCTGCTGCTACGGTCGCAGGTTCGAATCCTGCCTCGGACATGGATGTGTGTGATTTCCGTAGGTTAGTTAGGTTTAAATAGTTCTAAGTCTAGGGGACTGATGACCTCAGATGTTAAGTCCCATTGTGCTTAGAGCCATTCGAACCATTTATCCTACGTCATAAATTACGGTAATACTTACCGCCATCTTCTAAGTAGGATAACTCTACTGCTTATGATCCTCATAGAACGGTGCACATAGCAAAGCCTATGCAACTGAACTAGTGAGAAAAGGAGGAGGGATAGTTTGATCCTTATTGGTCTAGATAGAAAAGATGGGAGAGGAGGGGTTTTCCGCCATCCCATTGCCATAGAGGAGTGGGCAGACATGTGTGACCTCAACACGTGCCAGCTTTATTTTCCCCGCAGTCTTTTTCGCACAACTACCCAAGATGTGTGGGTGGACACAGGTAACCTCGACTTGTGAGAGCTTCATTTCCCGCACAAGTACCCACGGTGTGTGGATTCTCAGAGCCGAGGGTGGTGTGTGTTCCCGGAAGTCTTATTTTATCCCTGGAAGTAGTCTTGAGCTAATATCGTAAATCTGTATTCGCGCTGGTACTGATACCCTACTTATTCATTCAAGTGAAATCACCAGCTTATTTCGAAGCAATTGAGAGGATTAAAATACGACTAGCCATATCAGTATGCTCCTGAGAATCTGTAGAACTATCTTACTGGTCACTGTGCGATCATCATTTCTCTTTCAGTTATTTAACAGATTAACTAAGTTTTCGTATAATTTGTTTCGGGGACTTAGTACTTCTTCGACACTCGTGAAGACAAACGTAATGTTTGTTCCGAGGAGGGATTTCCTGGTAATTTTCATTAAAAAAGGAACGTCACCAGGCTGTATAAGATTTACGTCTCTACGACCACATGGTCAATTTTTTTTACTATCTAACAACATTAGAAAGCAGACCACCTTCACTCTTTCTACAGAAAGAAACCGGGTTGCTATTTCCTGTTACTCATCAGTTCTGTTGGCATCTTGACGCGGGAGAGTGGATCAATGATTACGTCATTCTTCCGGAACACAGTTAACTGAAGGACGAATCTGATTTGATTCGCTCTCATTTTAAAGCTACATGGCTACTCAATAATTCACGCATATGTGTTTGGCAGACTTTTAATCGCACTACCTTCATCCTTTTCGCTACTATTTCACTGTCGAACAGCGCACTGGAGACAAGAAAACTTAAATATTTTTGTTCGAGCTCTGATTTCTCTTATTTTATTACTATTATCATTTCTTTCTATGTATGTTGGCGTCAACAAAATATTTTCTCATTCGGAGACGATAGTTGGTGATGGAAATTTTGCGAAGAGATCTCGCCGCAACGACTAACGTATTTGTTTAAGTGATTGCTGCCCGAAACTTCCCCCCCATGAACCATGGACCTTGCCGTTGGTGGGGAGGCTTGCGTGCCTCAGCGATACAGATAGCCGTACCGTAGGTGCAACCACAACGGAGGGGTATCTGTTGTGAGGCCAGACAAACGTGTGGTTCCTGAAGAGGGGCAGCAGCCTTTTCAGTAGTTGCAAGGGCAACAGTCTGGATGATTGACTGATCTGGCCTTGTAACAATAACCAAAACGACCTTGCTGTGCTGGTACTGCGAACGGCTGAAAGCAAGGGGAAACTACAGCCGTAATTTCTCCCGAGGGCATGCAGCTTTACTGTATGATTACATGATGATGGCGTCCTCTTGGGTAAAATATTCCGGAGGTAAAATAGTCCCCCATTCGGATCTCCGGGCGGGGACTACTCAAGAGGATGTCGTTATCAGGAGAAAGAAAACTGGCGTTCTACGGATCGGAGCGTGGAATGTCAGATCCCTTAATCGGGCAGGCAGGTTAGAAAATTTAAAAAGGGAAATGGATAGGTTGAAGTTAGATATAGTGGGAATTAGTGAAGTTCGGTGGCAGGAGGAACAAGACTTCTGGTCAGGTGACTACAGGGTTATAAACACAAAATCAAATAGGGGTAATGCAGGAGTAGGTTTAATAATGAATAGGAAAATAGGAATGCGGGTAAGCTACTACAAACAGCATTGTGAACGCATTATTGTGGCCAAGATAGATACGAAGCCCACACCTACTACAGTAGTACAAGTTTATATGCCAACTAGCTCTGCAGATGACGAAGACATTGAAGAAATGTATGATAAAATAAAAGAAATTATTCAGATTGTGAAGGGAGACGAAAATTTAATAGTCATGGGTGACTGGAATTCGAGTGTAGGAAAAGGGAGAGAAGGAAACATAATAGGTGAATATGGATTGGGGGACAGAAATGAAAGAGCAAGCCGCCTGGTCGAATTTTGCACAGAGCACAACATAATCATAACTAACACTTGGTTTAAGAATCATGAAAGAAGGTTGTATACATGGAAGAACCCTGGAGATACTAAAAGGTATCAG
This sequence comes from Schistocerca piceifrons, assembly GCF_021461385.2. Taxonomy (NCBI): domain Eukaryota; kingdom Metazoa; phylum Arthropoda; class Insecta; order Orthoptera; family Acrididae; genus Schistocerca; species Schistocerca piceifrons. The sequence goes on along the minus strand of NC_060149.1, from coordinate 413,775,521 downwards.
ATAGATTATATAATGGTAAGACAGAGATTTAGGAACCAGGTTTTAAATTGTAAGACATTTCCAGGGGCAGATGTGGACTCTGACCACAATCTACTGGTTATGACCTGTAGATTAAATCTGAAGAAACTGCAAAAAGGTGGGAATTTAAGGAGATGGGACCTGGATAAACTAAAAGAACCGGAGGTTGTACAGAGATTCAGGGAGAGCATAAGGGAGCAATTGACAAGAATGAGGGAAATAAATACAGTAGAAGAAGAATGGGTAGCTTTGAGGGATGAAGTAGTGAAGGCAGCAGAGGATCAAGTAGGTAAAAGGACAAGGGCTAGTAGAAATCCTTGGGTAACAGAAGAAATATTGAATTTAATTGATGAAAGGAGAAAATATAAAAATGCAGTAAGTGAAACAGGCAAAAAGGAATACAAACGTCTCAAAAATGAGATCGACAGGAAGTGCAAAATGGCTAAGCAGGGATGGCTAGAGGACAAATGTAAGGATGTAGAGGCCCATCTCACTAGGGGTAAGATAGATACCGCCTACAGGAAAATTAAAGAGACCTTTGGAGATAAGAGAACGACTTGTATGAATATCAAGAGCTCAGATGGAAACCCAGTTCTAAGCAAAGAAGGGAAAGCAGAAAGGTGGAAGGAGTATATAGAGGGTCTATACAAGGGCGATGTACTTGAGGACAATATTATGGAAATGGAAGAGGATGTAGATGATGATGAAATGGGAGATATGATACTGCGTGAAGAGTTTGACAGAGCACTGAAAGACCAGAGTCGAAACAAGGCCCCCGGAGTAGACGATATTCCATTGGAACTACTGGCGGCCGTGGGAGAGCCAGTCCTGACAAAACTCTACCATCTGGTGAGCAAGATGTATGAAACAGGCGAAATACCCTCAGACTTCAAGAAGAATATAATAATTCCAATCCCAAAGAAAGCAGGTGTTGACAGATGTGAAAATTACCGAACTATCAGCTTAATAAGTCACAGCTGCAAAATACTAACACGAATTCTTTACAGACGAATGGAAAAACTGGTAGAGGCCAACCTCGGGGAAGATCAGTTTGGATTCCGTAGAAACACTGGAACACGTGAGGCAATACTGACCTTACGACTTATCTTAGAAGAAAGATTAAGGAAAGGCAAACCTACGTTTCTAGCATTTGTAGACTTAGAGAAAGCTTTTGACAATGTTGACTGGAATACTCTCTTTCAAATTCTAAAGGTGGCAGGGGTAAAATACAGGGAGAGAAAGGCTATTTACAATTTGTACAGAAACCAGATGGCAGTTATAAGAGTCGAGGGACATGAAAGGGAAGCAGTGGTTGGGAAGGGAGTAAGACAGGGTTGTAGCCTCTCCCCGATGTTGTTCAATCTGTATATTGAGCAAGCAGTAAAGGAAACAAAAGAAAAATTCGGAGTAGGTATTAAAATTCATGGAGAAGAAATAAAAACTTTGAGGTTCGCCGATGACATTGTAATTCTGTCAGAGACAGCAAAGGACTTGGAAGAGCAGTTGAATGGAATGGACAGTGTCTTGAAAGGAGGATATAAGATGAACATCAACAAAAGCAAAACAAGGATAATGGAATGTAGTCTAATTAAGTCGGGTGATGCTGAGGGAATTAGATTAGGAAATGAGGCACTTAAAGTAGTAAAGGAGTTTTGCTATTTGGGGAGCAAAATAACTGATGATGGTCGAAGTAGAGAGGATATAAAATGTAGGCTGGCAATGGCAAGGAAAGCGTTTCTGAAGAAGAGAAATTTGTTAACATCCAGTATTGATTTAAGTGTCAGGAAGTCATTTCTGAAAGTATTCGTATGGAGTGTAGCCATGTATGGAAGTGAAACATGGACGATAAATAGTTTGGACAAGAAGAGAATAGAAGCTTTCGAAATGTGGTGCTACAGAAGAATGCTGAAGATTAGATGGGTAGATCACGTAACTAATGAGGAAGTATTGAATAGGATTGGGGAGAAGAGAAGTTTGTGGCACAACTTGACCAGAAGAAGGGATCGGTTGGTAGGACATGCTCTGAGGCATCAAGGGATCACCAATTTAGTATTGGAGGGCAGCGTGGAGGGTAAAAATCGTAGAGGGAGACCAAGAGATGAATACACTAAGCAGATTCAGAAGGATGTAGGTTGCAGTAGGTACTGGGAGATGAAAAAGCTTGCACAGGATAGAGTAGCATGGAGAGCTGCATCAAACCAGTCTCAGGACTGAAGACCACAACAACAACAACAACAACCCGAAACTTCGAATCATGTCTGTGACACTCTTGCCCTACTTCGCGATAACACAAAACGAGCTGATCGTGTTTGAAGTTTTCCGATGCCCTCCACCAATCCTGTCTTGTAAGCATTACATATCGTGCAGCAATACTGGTTCAAATGGCTCTCAGCAATATGAGACTTAACATCTGAGGTCATCAGTCCCCTAGAACTTAGAACTACTTAAACCTAACGAACCTAAGGACATCACACACATCCACGCCCGAGGCAGGATTCGAACTTGCTACCGTAGCGGTCGCATGGTTCCAGGCTGAAGCGCCTAGAACCGCTCGGCCACACCGGCCGGCCCTCAGCAATACTCCATAATAGGACGAACAAATGTGGTGTTCGTGGGCAATAACTTTAGTATATCCGTTTCTTCAGAGAAGTACTCTGCCAATAAAAAGCAGTCGTTTGTTCGCCTTCATCACATTTTCTACGTGGTCATTCCAGTTTAAGTTGTTCGTAATCATAATCTCTATGTCTTTTGTTCAACTGGCAGCTTGTAGACCTGCGTGATTTATTGTGTATCTGAAATTTAATGGATATATTTTTGTGCTCATGTGGATGACATGCCCCTTCTTATTGTTTAGACTCAACTGTTACATTTTGCACCGTACAGTTATCTCGTCTAAATCATTTTCCAGTTGGTTTTGATTCCCTGATTACTTTTCTACACGGTGAAATACGGCATCATCTACAAAAAATCTAAGAGAGCTGCTCAGAATGTCTCCCGTAACGTTTATACAGCCTAAAACAACACAGCGCCTACAACACTTGCCTGAGGAACGCGATATGTCGCTTACGTTTAATTCAATTACTTTGTGTCAGTTACTACGAGCTTTTATCTTTATAACAGAAAATCGTGAGCCCAGTCGCACAACTGAGACGATACCCCAAAGGCACACACTTTTATTGGAAGCTGCTTCTGAGGAATGGTGTCGAAAGCTTCCTGCAAATATAGAAATACGAGTAAATATGAGATTCCCTGTCGATAGGACTCATTATTTCGTGTGAATAAAAATCTAACTGTATTTAACAAGTCTTTGTACAGTATTTGTACACTTGCTTCTGTATCCTAGTTTAATGTTAACGTAGTTTAGAATCAGACCTAATTGTCGACACTCTTTGTTGAATTTCATGTGTGTAATCGTTTTGAAAACTTTCATTTTCATGTTTTTTGAACTTTTATATTACAAGAAAAAATACTTAACTGCTGCAGATTTTCATTATTTAAAACATCACTGACACAGTTGCAGCTTTCCATAAACATCGATTACGATGAACAAAATTAAGTCATTAGTGTCTACCCAGGCAATGAAAAAACTAGGACACAGATATCAGCGTACAAGGTCTGTAAAGCGAAAAACAAAAGCAATATGGCTAAATATAGAATGAATCTGTTGTAAAAGAAGAAAGATATTCTAAACAGACAACGTTTGGACATACATTAAAAACAGCCAATAGCATCGACTCTAATATGTGGAACCTTTCATGACAGAAAATTCATGGCATAGTTTGTAAGGAGTATATTAATAAATGTAACATACACATTAGGAAACCTGACAAGCTGAAACCCAAACAATATCAAAACAATATGCAAGTGAACAATATTAAAAACACACACAAGTTTCACAGCCCAGTAGCTACTAACACGTGCATAGTATTCAATGAAAAACAACTGAACCTGTTAAACTAACGTCTGAAATATAATTCAAAAGAAAACCTTTCAGCCAACACACAAAAACAGCTCATAGTGGCAACAAAGAACGCAGTAGAAATAATAAGACTAAACTGCAATGATAAATCTGCCTTAGGTCACAAAATAAACAAGCTCCTTCCTAGAGAAGGAATTAGTGCGATGTGAAGATAACTGCACATTCATCAAAATGATTCAAATGCCATGAGCAGTACAAGAAACTTAGAGAAAATCAGATAATAACCGCAAAAGCAAATGAAAGCCGTAGAACTGTAATTATGAAAGAAAGTGAATACATTGAAGAAACTCTTAGATTTTTCACAGAAAACAACATAGTAGAATTGAACAAAGATCCAGCGAAACAATTCGACAACAAAATCAAAGAACAGTTTAAGAAAACACATTTGTTACTAGAGAACATGAAACGAAATACGTCCCTTGTATGAAATCTAAAACCCTCATATTAAGATCCCAACCTAAAGGGCACAAGGTAAGATGTTCAGTGAGACAATATGAACAGCCCTCCATGCAAAGTCTCTCACAAACTCAAATAGTTCCTAAGAAAGTATGCCACATACGAAAAACCATGTGCTGTAAAAATACGTACCACACCAGCCATCGAAATAAAAGACCATACATCATGAACCTAAATTCCAATATCCCTGTTAAACAAGCCGTTGAAATAATAAAAAGCAATTTGGGAAAGTGCAAAAAGTATTCTTAAGCTGAAATTATTAAATTATAGAGCTACTAGAGCTAATCCTCAACGACAATTACTTTGTAATCAATAGTAATTTTTAGGGACCAATGACCGTCGCAGTCTGGTCCCTTCAATCACACAACCAACCAACCAATAGTAATTTTTTCTTATCAACTGTCAAATGGGTTAGCCTTGGGCTCACCCATATCTGACACAATAGCAGACATTTTCATATACAACCTGCAACACAAAATATTCAGCATCCAGGAACCGTGCTTAGAAAACATAATGTATTTTCTTTTCCTTCACTTTAATCAAAGGTGACACGAATGACACTAATATCATCATATATTTGTTTAATAATACACTAGAAAATAAATTTTGCAGCTGAATACAAAAAAGTAAAATTAATTTTCTAGAACTGTGCATAGAAAATTACAACAGGCCGAATTTTAAGAAATGAAGAAATAAGACAGTTTCCATCAACACAGTTCAAGTCACATCATGTCAACAGAATGTACACATGAAAGCTCCATATAATACTATTGTACACGGAGCAAACAAAATTCTATTGAACAAAGAGGTCAGGAAGAAAGAACTAGACATCATTACACAAACTGCAGTGCCTGATGACTTCCCCAGGACAGCGCTAGACGAGATGCATAAAATGATAGCGACGAAGAAACAAATTCCTGGGACTTTAGAAGGAAACAAGAATACAATCAAATGTATGGCCAGCGTCTCTTATGTAGGTAACATTTCCCAAATAATAGCAAAACTACTTAGGTCACATATATTGAAAGTAGCTCTCTCCACAAACAACGAACTGTGACAGAAATTTAAAAAAATACTCCATTGCTTCCAAAAATCAAATGTAATGGATTTAACGGAAGAGCTAGAAATGTTTGTACACCACAAAAAGCCAGGGGGAAATCTCCTAGTGACAAACTAGATAGCGAATCAGTTGATTTTTTCAAGAGATTCTCCTGTATATGACAACTGTAATAATTTCCATAAATATTTTCTTTTCCTAATAGATTAGTTCAACACCCATATCAAATTGGAATATAAATAACATCGATAAGTCAATAGACAGTAATATTAAAATAAATTATATATTGACAACTCTGCGTAAATCAAATAACCCACAAAAAAGTAACGCCTCTCCTGTATACAAACTGTTGTGGAACAATACTGTCATAAAATCTTTGTAATATACTCGTATTTTGGTTTCAAAAACAGAGTGTTAGTGATTATTTGCGTGTATGTGATATTCTGTCTAATGAAGGCGGCACAATACTTGTGAGTTGACTGTTTTAAATACTATTTCTAACATTACCATATGAGAACATATCATCATTTAGCATATTAAAAAGTCTCATCATTTATTCTATCTGATTTTTCGATTGCCGTATAATCTCAAAACGACAACTACAGCGCAAGAGAGACAGAAAATTACCCAAGCAAACATACCTAAAAATTTATGTAAACAAATGCATTTGAACGTGAGAACAAATTCTCGAAATGCGTTGTGTTAAGCTCGAAGAAACACGTAAGTGGTGTAGTTTTTCATTATTTAATTCAAGAACGATATTAGTTCTCCTCATATTAGCTCAGTCTTGGGTCACGCACGTTATGCTGACAAGATTTCGTGTTAGCACAGAGATGACTACTAGTACCAGATGTTCCGAAACAGTAATAGCATCTAAAAGCGATCGGCGGTATTAACTAGTACGGTTTCCAATTTATCATTCTCATCTGGTCGGGACTACTCTAGAGTGTCCTCGTCGCGTGTTGGCCACTACATCCAAATCTCTGCTGACGGAATCTTCATGAGTTAATACAGCCGCCGGTTATCACCTTCCCTCTCGTATTTCTCTCTGCACCATCTTTAGGCGACGATAATTCCCTTGCTGTTATACCTACTTGACGATTTCTCTGACAATTGTTTCAATTGGCCATTGTTCATAGTTATTCTACCAAAGTTGAGCCCCATTAGTAATTAAGTCTACTGTATTATGTATAATGATTAAATACTCTCCTCAGTTCCTGAAAGTATGGAAAGCAGAGGTTGAAGCTGACCTGTATTTAGCCAAACTTTTGTAAATTATGCAGTAATAAAAGAACTGCATTCAAAGTAACAAATGTATAGCTGTCATTATGTGAAGTTTTCACCTTTGTGTTTATTGTATACATACATATTGTATACATACATACGTAATAAATTATTAGGCACCAACTGCATGGGCATCTTCTGATTCATATACTAAGTGTTATTTGTCATTGTATCAACTTCCGTATTGACTGATGGGATTAATCTGATAACTATCCTCGATCTGTTCTCTAGTATTAAAGTGGAACAGAGGAGTATCGATCAAGTTCTCTCATCTCGCAACGGATGAAGCTATCTTTTAGAAATCTTTATACCCCTGCTCATTTGCTCCAAATATGTCACTAACCATAAAGTCATCCGTTTCCAGGGCTGTGTTAAAGGTGTGCTATTGTCGCTTTCTTGACTGATGTTATGGTTATTATTTACGTCTCCACCAGATAGTTTCCACCACCTGCTAAGTGAACAATTCATAATTTTTCACTCGCTTACGATAAAAAGCATTACGCGCTAACGCATATAAATGGTACTATGTAATAGGCGTACTGTAAAGCTTCGTAAGCTTCTGGAGTGACGAGTATGGCATAATAAGATACGGAAAGAAACAAAAGCTCTAATGGACGCTCCTCTGAGCAGAGTCCTGTAGTGGGTAGGCAGCAGTGTTTATGTGCTACTCCTATACGTAAATTTTAAGCTACGTGAGCTCTCCCTTTTGGAATGTGGTGACCACGCCCCTCCGTAGGGCACAGGGGTCCTCAAGATAACACCAATGGTGGCGCTCTACTTTCAGGACGACCCACTTTCCTTGCCACTCAGAAATGAGGACTCCTTTCACGTTAATTCTGTCTCTTGTGTACTCTAGAGTCGACGTCGCGTGACACTAAACCGTCACTCACATCCTTACTTTTGAGCAATACTATTCCATTAGTAGTGGAGTCACTTGATTACAGAAAAAAGCAAAATATAATTCAACTTTCGTCCAACTTAATACATTTTTATGTCAGTATTTAGTGCACTGACATGTGAATCAACACAAACATTAGCGTATTTAACGTAATACATCAAATAAGAGGAATAATACATATTCGGTTTGACAGCATTAACGGTGCGCCATTCAGATTGTATCTACCGGTGAAATATTTTGGCGATATAAGGCGGAATAATCACTTTGGTTCAAATGTGACGAAAGTAGATGAAAGATAGGAGCTTGAAAAACTAAGCTTCTTTACACTGGCGATCATTGAAAAAAACGGTACACATGACCAATTTTTCAGTACTGCTGCAGTGCGTGGGTCCGTCGATAGGCCAGAACGAATGAAAATGGAAGGCGTGCCGTGCATGTTTCCCGAATGTTGTGGCTCGATGCGTAGTACGTCTTTCTGACAGACGTATATCTGTTACAGATGGGTGTGCAGTGAGCATGACACCATGTCGCAGGTTAAGTGACTTTAGTGGGATCATAATCCGTGAAAAGTACAGGGGTCATACGTAATGAATCGGACGTTGCACAAGAATTCAGGTTTCTGAGATTAACAATGCCTACAATGATTCTTCAGTACCCTGGAGACCATCTCGACGACAGAGTCTTATCTTAAGGACCTTTAGTGTCGGCCTGGAGGGTGTGCGCGCCTCTACGACGCTGAAGGTTATGCCGGCAGTAGCATAGCAACTGGCAGGGCCACTCAAGCCGGACAGACTTCATCGGAAGGGACTGACGAAGAGTGTACGACTACTTAGGAAAATGGCTGATACGGAAATCCGCCAGCATTAGTTGGATACGGACACAGTGACCCCAGGTTTCCTGAGTCGGAGACTGGCCAGCACTGCTAGTCCTCTTCTTCCTTAAACTTGGGGCATATTTCCATGACCATTGTTAGATACATGGTGGAACATTATGTTTCGGAGAACTGTGGCGTTGGCTTCACCGCCAGGACCATGAGAAAGGTAAACATCTATATATATCCAGAAAAAATGGCGGGTAAAGTCGCTCAGTCTGTGTTGGACTGTTGGGCTGGGATGACCTCATGAAAGTACGCAAATATATAGTCACTCACATTGCACTGAACAATTTAAGACACTGGAATATTGTTTAAACAATTTACAGGGCACAAGGCAGAGCAGATTATTGTTTATTTAACCAGCTGGCGTGGATTAATTTCACACAGGTTATTTATTTAATTCTAAAGATTACAATACAGCTTGAACCTGATGATATCACACAACTGGTGTAAAAAAATTCATTGTACCACTCAAAACATGTAGCACGCAGACTCAAACCTTGCATAGAGCACCCTTTCATATACAACTCGAAATAAATAAAGAAATATCTCTATAACTCTAAACAGGACGCTCACTTCACCTACAAATCGAAATAAATATCTCTCCTTCAACTACAAGTCTAAATACATCTAAAGACACTCCTGTGCTAAAAAATACACCACCTAAATCAACTAAAGACACTTGCACATATCGCAAATGGACTCTAAGCCACTTCTACATCCAATGAAAACATTGTTAATTACATATAAATGTTGCCTACAAAACGCTGCACAAAGATAGCCGTACTTTGCTTTGCTGATGACACACTTTGGAACGTTCAAGATGTGACACAGGAAATACATCGTCTCAGTAGATGCTGCAATTCAAACCACTGTCCTACAGATGAGAAACCAGTGTGTCTAATTACCAACATGACACGCTGAGAAAAAAACGCCCACTGTATTAATTATAAAAATGTCTGTACCCCACCAGCATGGGCACCTGCTTTATGAATGGAACGGAGGCCGCATGGCGATCCACTCACTGCCGCTGACTGGTGCTGAATGAACCCCAGCCAGAAGTGGTGGCGCTGGCCGTTATGACGTCAAGGATCAAGCCACCGCATCCAGTATAAGGACCTACTGTCACAGCTCCTAGCTCTGACAAAGAAGTGTGATGTCACGGATCAGGCCACCTTACAGTGGGACAAGGGATTTCAGGAAATTTCCATGCTACTGCCCCTTCAGTTTGGGTGCCCATTCAAAATGACGCCTTATGATAGGCTGCAAGTGAAGTGTGGTGAGTCTACATAACCCAGTCACCTATCCCCCTCATCCTTACTCTGATCTTGCTCACAGTGGAGGTTGTAGTTCCGTGTGTGCCTGTGTTTTTAAAAATGAAATGTACCAGCAGCATTATCATCCAGAGTGGTGCCGGAAAATGGCGTAGAGAGTCAGAAGACACAGGATTACCCTGTAAGTTGACATTTACCACCTATAATGCGTTTCCCATCAAGCACGTTATGTTACTGTGTTGGTTGTACTCCGTGCACAATTTTATATAGAAAATCGTTAGCGGACAATCCAACTGTTTTTTGATGTAGGAAAAACAAGCGATTTAATAAGTACTGTATCCTGTCGGTGTCTTATGACAAGCTCTATGAGAAATATGTGTGGTTCTGAGCTTTTCTGCATTTCCTCAGTGTAAGAGCATCCTGAAATTTCAGTACCACTGCTATCCTTTAAGATGTAAGTTCTGGGATTTGTTCTCTGCACTTTGGAAATTGTGAATATCTCACTTGACCAGTTTGGGAGGTATGACTTCTCAAATGCTGTCTTGTACTTTGAGGTATGTACCAAATTACCAACCTTAATTTTCTGTTTATGTGGAACGAGCATTTTAAAACAATAGTACACTGTATCCATGAGTCTTTTATCATGATCATCGATTGGTATCATTTTTATTGTGCTTTGTTTGGTTTGATTATAGTGTACGATTAATTCTGGGAGAATATCTTTCCATTTGTATGAACCACACAGATTAAAACGCATCCACATTTGAACTTATATCGTTTTGTGTGGACATTCCGCAATACTCGCATTCAGCTGGGTGAATAGTGAGTAGTGATGTATTCTATACTGCTGCAACGCGGTGTTGACATACCTATTCCAAAACTCTCCACCGTGATCGGTTTGGAGGTTAATAGGGGATTGATTCGTCCCTGTCTGCAACAAATTCTCCAACACCTCCGTAACATTTCTCTCTGTTTCTGTTTTAACGGACAATGTCTAGGCAAATTTGGAGTATCTATCTTTAACCATGAAAATACGAAGACTCCATTATTCTTATGTGAATATTCCCTCCCATATACAAGATCAGCCTGCCGCAAGTCATCCAAACCCTTAATCACAATATGCTTATGAGGGTATGTTTTGCATGCTGGTTTGCGCAGCTCTCGAGCTACTGTCTCCATACTCGTTTTATTATCCCTCTCTCCCCAAGCTCTAAAATTACTGAGACAACCTCAATCGAATAAGCGGTACTGCCTGCAGAAGTTGACACTATGAGTAGCCATAGTCGTAGATTATGAGAAGCGGTCGTAAACTCTACCCTAAGGTAATTACCGTAATGTTTCGCATAAGCAACACCACCTACTTTTATGGTGTCCCTTTGTGGGTACGAAAGTCAAATTTCGTGGCTACAGCATCGTTAGTTTTGTCACTAGGATGCGTTGTATACCTTAGTGTAAGCAAGATGACTAATTTCGAGAGAATCAAGAACCGTGTTGCGATTGAATATCTTCATTTCAAGCGAATGAGGCCCAAGGAAATTGTGGAGGACATGCGGAAGGATAGTGATACGTCTTATGCAACAGTAAAAAAACTGGATGTATGACTTCAAATGTGGAATAACGAGTGTGGAAGATGCGCGAAGGAGCGGAAGGCCTGTCACCGTTGCCACTGATGAAACAGAGACTGCAATTCACGATGAGATTTTGTAGGATCGTCGGACAACATTGCAGCAAATTGAGACCATATTTTGAATCTCCCATGAGTGTGTTCATGGCATTGATGTGGATATTTTGGGAATGCGGAACGTTTCATCTCGGTGGGTTCCGAAAGACTTGAATGCAGATCGGAGACGGGAGCGTGTGCAGTGTTCTGAAGAAATCATCCGCCAATCTGAAGCGGATGAAAATGGCTTTCATGTAAGGTATGTGACAATGGACGAAATGTGGGTTCACCACATTGATCCTGAGACAAAACACTCACAACAGTGGAAACATCCTTCATTCCCAACCCGCAAAAAAAATTCTGGGTGAAAACTCAACCAGTAACGTGATAGCATCGTCTCCTGGGACTTGGAAGGTAATTATGGTGCATTACTTGCAAAAGGGTGTAACTATCAACACATCATACTATTGCACCCTCCTGCGCCGTTCGAGAGAAGAGATAAAGAAAAGAAGGGTGGAAAATTCGCGCACGGCATTCTTTTGCATCAACATAATGCACCGGCGCACAAAGCCCTCGCAACTCTGGGAACTCTGCATGACTGCAGGTTCGGATTGTTACGTCATCCACCATATTCTCCAGATTTGGCTCCATCTTTTTTCTTTTCCCAAACCTAAATAAAGACCTCAAAGGATGACGATTTGACTGATGCTGTGAACACTTGGTTGGACTCTAAATAGGAGACCTTTTATGTCAATAGTTTGCAGAAGTTTGTTAGTGTACACTGGTATAATACTGGAAAATAAACTGGTATTATGAAATTTCTGTCAATCTTTATTTCTAAGGCTAGGAACTTTTTGACCCCCCCCCCCCTCTTTATACATACTGAGGGTGCTGATTGCTGACTCTTTTATGCTGAATGTTAATATCATCACCTATGCTATACCATTAGTCTAAGCTGCATGGGTTAGCCGTGCGGTCTTAGGTGCCTTGCCACGGTTCACGCAGCTCCCCCTGTCGAAGGTTTGAGTCCTCCCTTGGCCATGGGTGTGTGTGTTGTCCATCGTGTAAGTTAGTTTAAGTCAGATAAGTAGTGTGTTAGCCTAGGGACCGATGACCTCAGCAGTTTGGTCCCATAGAACTTCCCACAAATTTCCAACTGTCTAATAATAATGGCTTTATAATGTGTCTGTATTTCGCGCTGGATTGGTTTCCTGCTTTCCTGTGTACACTGGTCAATTGTAGTATTTCGCCATACATCTCCAAATCTTAGGGCGAAAATTTTACTGTTTTTGAGGGTTTTGCGAATATGAGATTCGGTAGACCAGGTGTTCTTTGAAATTCCTTACCCCCTATGGGTATTGTTCTTTTTTTTTTAATTTAAAGTTACCGCTGCATGGCCAAGAAGTATGGTTTCCACTACTGACACAGAATGTTTTGCCTATCCTTTGTCGCTGTGACTGTTAATGAAACCGGCAGTAGCATCATCGTTGTCATTGTGTAATTTCACTGAGAGTTCTTTGAGAGATTCAGTAACTGATTCAGTGTTTCTTGCAGTGTCTGTTCTTGATCGAAATGTCCTAAGCTTAGCAACTTTAACTTCTCTCAAACAGCCTTCCGTGCAGTGATGACCTTATGCTTAATTGACATATTGTAAACAGGCTGCTTCACAGGCTGCATGTTACGTACATTTCACTCAGCATTTACAGTTAAGTCATATACTTCCTTTTCATTTCCATCAACCATTACAGCTAAGTCGTCTACATTCTTTCTCAGAATGATTTGGGCGTATATCTCTAGTTCCTTAACCCTTGCATCTAGTTCATTGATCGGTTTCAGAAGGGTATGGACTTATGTCTCTTCCTCCTGACTGAAATTTTCCATCCATGTACAGATGCACACCTACCCTCTCGCTGAGTACCTGGCATACATGCAAACTTGTCCATGGTATGATGTGTGCTAACGTACTCATCACATTTTTCGTAGATATATATATAGTTACTCCTGGAAGTTCCATCTGTACCTACTGCCAGTCAGTTTTCTTGTTTTACCAATAGAAGGAAACATGTATTTGTGTGTGGTTCCAGCTATCAGCACATATCTTTACAAAATTATTGAATGACATGTCAGTTCAAAAAAATGATTCAAATGGCTCTGAGCACTATTGGACTTAACATCTGAGGTCATCAGTCCCCTAGAATTTAGAACTACTTATACCTAACTAACCTAAGGACATCACACACATCCATGCCCGAGGCAGGATTCGAGCCTGCTACCGTAGTGGTCGCGCGGTTCCAGACTGAAGCGCCAAGAACCGCTCGGCCCCTGCGACCGGCCATGTTAATTCCTACATGCACGTAGTAAATGTGTTTCAGATTCAAATTGTCTTGTTTGGAAGCTATAATGAGATTTGCATTATCCCTCACCAACTGTTTTGAGATTCTGGAATATGTCTGACTCAAATAAAATACATCAACCCCAACATGATGACCAAAAGAGAAGTATTGTAGAATTTGATCTTGGTTCTCCACAGCAACATCGTCAAATAGAACACTGAGTTTGGCTTTAGTTTTTTTGGTGGGGAGATTTGACTACTTTGACTGAATGTCACATATGTTACACCCTTTACACTATGCAGTCAGTATCTTTTGCATTAACGAGGAGTGGTTAGGGACGTGACCTCACATGTCAGCCAGGGATGGGATAATCAACTGATCAAATAATTAATTTCCGTTATTAATCTGATATCAATGTGATATAAAAACTGCCCCACTACTTGGAACAATCGAAGTTCTCATCTATTCCTAATGGGACACCAAGGAAAGAGAGCTTAGGTGATCAGCCTGCCTGGAAGAAATTATAGAATTATTGTATGAGGGCACTAGCCTGACATAACACTTTCATCGTAATCAAGAGAGCAGAGGGAACCTATGATAAGATCTCCTCTTTCTATGATCACAAGGAGTGAAGATATTTCCAGGTACTTACAAATGGTTAAAGGGCTTTGTAATGTAACACTTCTATTTGAAACTGTTACATCACACGAAGTGTGTAAGCTTCTGGGAGGCAAGGACTTAGGTAATTACCCTGTTGTGGCTGAATAGGATTACATACTTAACTTCTTTAAAGACGTGGTTACCTGCTCAGATATAACGTAGATATACTTGTGGAATTCCTTGAAGAATGGAGAAACATAAGTGTAACGCAAGTGCAGAATTATATGGGAAAAGTCAGTGACACATTGAAATAAAAAAATGGTGCAAATGGCTCTAAGCACTATGGGACTCAACTGCTGAGGTCATTAATCCCCTAGAACTTAGAACTAGTTAAACCTAACTAACCTAAGGACATCACAAACATCCATGCCCGAGGCAGGATTCGAACCTGCGACCGTAGCGGTCTTGCGGTTCCAGACTGCAGCGCCTTTAACCGCACGGCCACTTCGGCCGGCATTGAAATAAAAACTGCAACATTTATTCTAACCTTCAAAACACTGGAATTATCTGTGCATATTCTTGCAGGTTATAACCATCCTTAAGTTCAGCTGTTTGTTCCCAATCCAATGCAATGTTTTAAATGCCGAAGACCTTTTTTTTTCATACCACTTTGTGTGAACCTTGTGGGGCCCGGCTCACGGATCAAGCGGTTCTTGTACACTTCCTCCGAATTTTATAAACTTCTCTGAGGGTCACCCAGTATGGAGCGGAATGTGCGGAATTAATCATGTGGAAAAGAAAATTCGGGAATTGTTAGTTACGAGACGCAAACACTATGGAGGAACTAATACAATTTTTAAACCTTTGCGACTTCCGCAGTTTTCTAATTCTTTTGCGCCAGCCCTCAAGAAGCCAGTCGCCAAATATGTTGCCTCCACACAAACTGAGACCGCAGATTAAAGTACCTGGGTGGGGAGGGAGGAATGTGGGGAGTCAAAGCTACACTTGAATCTGAAGCCATTCAGAAATCGTCAATGACGACTTGGGCCGTCAGCCACGTGTCACTGCACACTACTGGCGACCAACTAAACCGTCCCCTCTACCGATGAAACCATCTTCTTCCACAAGCAACGAAAAACGACACACAAAACGTCATTAGAAATCGAAGACAGTGGCAGCTAAACCATCGGATAGGCGAGCACTCTCCCTTTCCCATGGTAATTTTACTGTCCAGAATATTGATATACACATGGAGGAACTGGAGAAGCGGGCACCATCTAATGTTTCCTCTGACCTCTCCGGTAAGTCACCGCAGCTGAGAGAGAAGTACAAGAAACATCATCGCTCATCAATGGCTCCCATAACGACAGCTAAATTGCAGTGGAACTTAAATGGATGCCACTCGCCTTTGTGAGGACTGCAGCTCCTGGACCACGTAGACTGTTCTGCATCAGAACGTACTGTGGGGTTCGACTACCACGTACTCTAGGGTTCTAATTATCATGCCTCTCGATCACGCAGAGAATGTTTGGCTCTGAGCACTATGGGACTTAACATCTTAGGTCATCAGTCCCCTAGAACTTAGAACTACTTAAACCTAACTAACCTAAGGACATCACACACATCCATGCCCGAGGCAGGCTTCGAACCTGCGACCGTAGCAGTCCTGCGGTTCCGGACTGCAGCGGCTAGAACCGCACGGCCACCGTTGCCGGCCGAGAATGTTTGCTTTTGAACTGTGGTCAGATGATACATTTAACAACTGCAGGATAATCTTCAGTCACTGACATTCGTTGTCGAGACTCAGTTCAGTGGGGGATGACCACGGATTTGCAGTGACCACTTTCTGGTGTGGACTGTTCTGCTGACCCGGACGGTTGTCGACGGAGCACAACACAGGCGGATGCTTAAAAGGGAAAATTGGTTGCGATGCAGTCAGCAGGCTTCGAACAACAGGAATGTGGACAGGAGATGGTGGACCATATCACCTGTTTGATCCCCCTAGATACATCTGATTCCATTCCCCAGTCTAACAACATCAAACGACGGCCTGTTCCTTGGTGGAACGTAGAACGTCACTACACAGTCAGAGCCAAGCGTGCAGCTTTGTAGAAATTCAAATGCCATCCAACGACACTCCTGGAAGGAATTGGCGACTTTCATTAATCGGTCCACTTCCACTAAATGAATTTGGGAATCAACAAGATGGAGGCAATCCCTCTTACCGCCTTGTTCAGGAATGGAATCTTAGCGGATGCATCTAAAGACATGGTCCAGGTTTTAGCTGAACACTCTTTTACCATCACTGTGTCATCCGGACAAACTCCTCAGTTTCATATACTCCGCAGGACTGCGAAGGTGAGGAACCTCTGCTCCATCTCGTGTAATGAGAAGATCTACAATCTTTCATTCTCAATGTGGGAATGGGAATCACTTATGTCTGCACTCATTGTCACTGCTCCAGGACCAGACCAGATTCATTATGCCATGCTCCGTCCTCTGTGCTCAGGAGCCAAATATAAGTCATATCTTGCTTGAATCAGATCTGGTTTGATGGACAGTACCCTGCCACCTGCGAGGACGCAATATTAATTCCAGTCTGAAAATCAGACAAAGATCGCAGCGACCCTAACAGTTACTAGAGTGAATCCCTTACCAGTTGTACGGGTAAGACTCTCGAGTGGATGGTCAAGCGCCGCCTCACCTGTCTCCTTGAATCCAAAGGTCACCTCTGCCACTACCAGTACCATTTCAGGCGCTACCGTTCTGCCCTTGACAACTACTTGAGAATGCGGTACAGGAGTTTTTCTTAGGCGGCAGCTATCAAGCCGGTGCGTTCTTTATCTTCAAAAATCATATAACATCTCTTAGAGAGACAATAATCTTCGACAACTTCATGAATGGGGACCACGTGGACATCTGCCACTTCTTATGCAATCCATTCTCGAGGACCTGTCCTTTTGATGTCCGTTGGTGATACCTCGTCTGTCCTCTGTATTAAGGAGCATTGTGTCCTATGAGACCGATGACCTCGCTGTTTGGTCTCTTCCCCCAAACAACCCAACCCAACCTCACTGTGTCCTGAATGCAGTGTACTCAGTGTCATACCATTTTCAATCACTATCAGTGACATTTCCTCCACAGTCAGGAGCCGTGATAAATGCTTTCTCTTTGTGGATGACTTCGTGATCTTCTATTCTTTCTCTGTTTTTACAACGATAACGAGGCAACTACAGCTGCCCATCAGGATGCTGGAAGCTTGGGAAAATATAAATGGTTCTGGTTCTCACCAGAGAGGATTAAAAGTGTCAATTTTAACTGTGCTTGTCGAAGTTTTAACATACCTATATTGACTATGAGGGTCAATATTTTATATTTTAAGGCAATTTGCTCTTTTTGGGCTTACTATTTGACACGAAATTAACTTGGTTCCCGCACCTGCAGGACCTGCGAAAAAAGAGCATCAAATCATTGAACAACCTGAAACGCCTCAGCGGAAAGTCGTACGGAGATGAAAAGTCCTGTCTCCTGTAGTTTTATAGGGCGTTTATCAGATCACAATCAGATTAGGACAGCGTGGTTTAGGGTTCATCGCGTATTTATTACCTCAAGATGTGAGTTATTGTCCACAACGAATAATTTTGATATTGACTGGAGACTATCCGACCAGCCCAGTTCAGCGTTTGTATACAGAGGCAGGTGGTGAACCACAACTCTTGACTCGGTGGCACGTCCTCCTAGCTCGACAAGCCCTCAAAGTCTAAACATTGCCGTAGTCATTAGCATTTAGTGGGGCGTCCAACCCGAGCATTGAGTCGCTGCTCGAGAATAGTGATACGTGCAACCGACTGTCTCACGGATGTGGATATATCAGGCCTCCGAATACAATGATGGGTGTGGAAGAAAATTCCGCTTTGGGGAGGTAAGTGATATTAGGGTAAGCTTGATGCAGAACAAGAAAACTTGTACTTCAGATTACGTTCTTAAAAATCTCTTTTCTTCATTGTTAAGAACGTACCACGGTTTACAGTAGAACTTACAGATGGCTCCCAGCAAGAAAATCCTCTCGATTGTTCAACTGTTCTCCCTGATAGGGTTTTCCGGAACACTATACAAATTATGATTCGGAGTTCATTGGGATTGTCACGGAACTGAAATGTGCGTAAAGGCATCACAGTACGAAGCTTCTCGTCTGCTCTGACTCACTCAGTGCGTTATAAGTGATCTATCGCATGTATGCAGTAGACCAGTTGATTCAGATCATCCGTGACACCTTACAGTGAATCCAACACGGAGGCAAGGATATGGTCTTTCACTGGGTAGATGCACATGTTGGGATACATGGGAATACCACAACTGAAAAAGCCGTCAAAGAAGCTTGTAGAGATTATGTTTCAAGTCAATGTGCCGATCCCCTGCACACACTCACCTCATTGTCTGACAGAAAAATCACGCGTTAGTGGAAAACAGAATGGTTAAAACTGGCGAGCAATAACCCGTGGGCCGGCCGCGGTGGTCTAGCGGTTCTAGGCGCGCAGTCCGGAACCGCGCGACTGCTACGGTCGCAGGTTCGAATCCTGCCTCGGGCATGGATGTGTGTGATGTCCTTAGCTTAGTTAGGTTTAAGTAGTTCTAAGTTGTAGGGGACTGATGACCACAGTAGTTAAGTCCCATAGTGCTCAGAGCCATTTTTTGAATAACCCGTGGTCACTAGTATCGACCAATCACGTATGGCGTACCTCACCTGCTCTCCAACTGCGTGCAGAACATCGCCAACGAACGCACAGATTCCTCCTCCGACAGGATGATCCACCGCTCTGTGAAGTTTGTGGTGTGCCACTTTCAGTTTAGCATGTTTTGTGTATGCTTGTGCTATTTCCTGACTGTAGGGCACCCCTTACTTTGGCTGGGGATGCCTCCAGCATTCTCGTTGACACAGACCCCAGTATAACACGGGTTTATAAATTTTGTAAACTGCAAGGCCTCGTCCCTGAAGTACTGGGCGGGGGAGATCAGCGTTCACTGGATGGATAGCTCGGCCAGGCAGTTTGGCATTGCTATTAATCGGTTTTCAAAGTGATGTTTTAGTACAACATGACAGCGGTTTTTATAACTGTTAGCTGCGTCCCCCTCTTCACATGTGGTGTAGGGGTATCGTCTTTGACCAGTTGTGAAAACGTGCTGTGTACCGCGTTCGTACACAGACACTGCTTTAATTTTGAATAAAAATCGTCAGCAATGGCGGCCGAACACTTCTGGCATAAGAAGTCACCCTGGTTATGCTAACGGCAGTGTCAAAGAGGATGATGTAGTGGACAGACGTTCAGAGCACTGTCTGCCCTTGGGGTCGGAGGCTGCCCCTAAAAGGAAGAAGAATAAATGATCAACGGAGTGAGGATGCAGAAGGTAATGGAAACCATTGTGTTAAAGACAAATGATATGTATCCACAGCGCATATTGACTGTAACTAAAAAAATGTTACGATGTTCTCACAATTGGCAAACGATTTCGGATCAGTCCAACTTTCGGACCTCCGTGAGACAACTGCCAAGGGGGAGTGACTTTGGGAAGAAGATGGAATAATCAGTGACGGGATAACATTTTACATCAATATACATATAGTAGGTCTCAGTGAAGTGAAATGGAAAGAAGATAAGGATTTCTAGTCACGAGTGTAGGGCAATATCAACAGCAGCAGAAAATAGTGTTACGGTATTAGGATTGGTTCTGAATAGAGAAATGGAGGAGAGACTGAGATACTTTAAGCAGCTCAGTGGAAGGCTAGTTCTCATCTGATTCGGCAGCACTCCAACGCCTAGAAATATATTTCGGATATACATGCCAACGTCGCAAGCAGAATATGAAGAGAGAGAACGTGTATGTGGATACTGAACAGGTTATGTAATAATTATAGGGGATCGGAATGTGGTTGCAGAGAAAGAAACAGAAAAAATGGTAACGGGAGAATACGGCCTTGGGAATAGGAAACAGAGAGAAGAAAGATCAACTGAGTCCAACAATAAATTTCAGATGGTAATAGCGAATACTCTGTTCAAGAATCACAAGAGTCGGAGGTACACTCGGGAAACGAAAGGAGACACGAGAAGATTCCAGCTGGATTACATCATGGTCAGATAAGGAGTCTGAAATGCAATATTGGATTGTAAGGCGTATCCAGTAGCACATACAGATTCAAATCACAATTAATAAATAATGAAGAGTAGACTGAAGTGTAAGAGAATCGTCCATGAGAAGAATCGGGCTACTGAAGTACTGAATGTTGAGACGCGTTTGAAGTTCGGTAAGAATGTGGATACTGCGATAAGGAACGCCAGTGCAGTCAGTTGAGATGAAGAGAGATGTACATCCTTAAGTACGCCAATCAGAGATGCTGGACAGACATACGTAGGTACAAGGAAGGTAATAGCAAAGAAAACCTTGGGTAACAGAAGAAATACTTCAGTTACTATACACTTTCGATCACAAACTGCATCTGCATGTGGCAATCGCAGAGGAGAGAGCGGATAGATGGAAAGATTACACTGATGGCCTCTATGAGCGGAAGGACTTGTCTGACGACGTGATAGAAGATGAACTAGTAGTCAGTATGGAAGATATACAGGATCCAGAATTAGAGGCCGAATTTAAACGAGCTCTGGAAGATTTGAGATCAAGTAAGGGAAAGATAATATTCCATTGGAATTTCTAAAATCATTGGGGAAATGGAAACCAAACGACTATTCAAGTTGGTGTGTAGAATGTGTGAGACTGGCGCAATACCCTCAGACTTTCATAAAAACATCATTCACACAATTCCGAAACTAACGAGGGTAGATAAATACGAGAACTATCGCATAATCACCTTAATATCTCATGCATCCAAGCTGCTGACAAGAATAAGCATACGGAAGAATGGAAAAGAAAATTGATGGTCTGTTAGACGACGATCAGTTTGGCTATAGCAGAGGTAAAGGCACCAGAGACGCAGTCCTTACGTTGCGCTTGATAATGGAAGCAAGACTGAAGTAAAATCAAGACACGTTCATAGGATTTGTCGACCGGGATAAATTGTTCGATAATCTAAAATGATGCAAAACATGTGAATTCTCAGAAAAATCGGAGTAAGCCATAGGGAAAGACGGATAGTATACGAAATGTTCAAGAACCAAAAAGAAACAGTAAGACTGAAAACCAAGAATGAAGTGCTCGGATTAAAAAGGGTGTAAGAAAGGGATGCAAGAAACAATGACGGAAACAAAAGAAACGATGAAGGTTCGGACTAAAATTCAGGGTGGAAGAATATCAATGATAAAAACCGCTGATGATATCGCTATCCTCAGTGAATGTGAGGAAGAATTACAGAATCTGTTGAATGGAATGAACAGTCCAACGATTATCAAATATGGATTGAGACTAAATCGGAAAAGGCAAAACTATTGTCAAGTATCAGAAATCAGAATAACGAGAAACTTAAAATCAACATTGATGATCACGAAATAGACGAAGTTTAGGATTTCTGCTATCTTGGAAGTGAAATAACCAATGACGGACGATGGAAGTTGGATATAAAAAGCAGATTATCATATTCAAAGAGGTCACTCTTGGTCATTCCTGGTATCAAACATAGCCCTTAATTTGAGTAAGAATTTTCTGAGAATGTACGTTTGAAGTACAGCATTATATCGTAGCGAATCATGGCCAATGCGAAAATCTGATCAGGAGAGAATTGAAGCATTTGAGAAGTGGTACTGCCGAAGAATGTTGAAAATTAGGTGGACTGATAGGATAAGGAATGAGGAGGTTCGCCGCACTCTCGCCGAAGAGGGGAACATATGGAAAACACTAACAAGAAGAAGCAACTGGATGGTACTACATGTCTTCAGACATCAGGGAATACCCTCCATAGTACAAGAGGGACCTTTAGAGGGTAAACGCTGCAGGATAAGACAGAAATTGGAATTTCCAAGAAATAACTGAGGACGTAGGGTGCTGATGTTACTCTGATATAAAATAGCGCAGGAGAGGAATTCGTGGCGAATCGCATCACACCAGTGAGAACGCTGATGTGTGATAAAGAAAAAAGGAAAAAAAGCACGACGGTGGTAAGAAACGCCTACGTGGTAGTATTGTATAAAAAAAATTTCGCTCTGTTCTTTATGAAACCAAGTTTCAGAACGATGTAGAACTCATTCGGAAATATCGCCGACGTTACATGAATATCTTTTTGAGCCCTTTTCTGAATCCAGACAACAGTCATTTAGCGTTAGCGATATCATTTCACACCACTGGGCTTTAGATGCTTCTGACGATATGGAGGCAAAATGATTTGTAGCTCTTCCAAATTTAACTTCTTATTTCAAAAAATCGCATAAGATTTCGTCTCTGAAGACAATAAAGTTTTTATCGAGAAAGAAGTGGTTGACAGTAAAGTGATTGAAGCTTTTGCTGCAAATGTAGATTAAAAACCGCTGGTTATAGTGAATCTTGCGCTACAGTGCAGATTAGCTTCATTCTCTAAAATGATTCCGAGCTAAGAGGATGATATCGTTTAAAAGGGAATAACATACATAGTCGGCCACGCAGTCAGTGTCGGCAATTACACATTCACAAAGAATAATGTTCGTGATGAGTCTTGAAGGTTCCGTTTTATCTGTATTAATTTATTACCTGCAATCGAACGGCAACTTTAGATCACATGTGAAAAGATCAATGTAAACTCGTCAAAATCTGGACAAAAACACGAGAAGATATGTCACATATTTGACACGTCACGCTTTCCTTTATTATTGTGGTAACAACTCCTTTCATTTTCTAGATCCTTGTGCAGACCGTAAAAGCTATGAATCATTACCAGTCGCATTTTCAAAGTAAGACTGTTATAGAAGTCCAGATGCTTAAGATTCCAGCAAGTACGACACATGTACTTCAATATATTTTTCCAACACTGGACGGCACTTTACTGCAAATTAATGGAGAAAATTACTGTGATGATAGCACTGCAGTTTTGTCCACTACCGTTGCCATATCGTTCAACTACAATAACAGGGTAGGGCAAATAAAAGTAGCCTGGTTGGGTGGATACGATTGGACGTGAATGTATCCTTATACCGGCCGGACCTTGGAGCACATTTACACAGTCTTCACGTCTGAGAGAGTTGTTGGTAGAGACCAGTCTGGTTTGTGATCTACGATTACTCCCAACTGGATGGAGGAACTGTCCATACTACCGGCCGGACCTTGGAGCACATTTACACAGTCTTCACGTCTGAGAGAGTTGCTGGTAGAGACCAGTCTGGTCGTGGCACCTCGGGCGACTGATCTGTCAGTGCCGATTTTCTTTGTGTGGGGAGCCGTCAAGTCTAACGTGTATCGCAACGACCCTCTTAGTATTCAAGAACTGCTACAGAACATTTCAGATGAGATTGCAGTAATTACAGCAGTTCAGCTTCGATCTGCCTTCAGTAACTTGCTTAACAGAGCCCAAAATTGCCAAAAGATGAATGTCGGTCACTCTCAGCATCTTCTATAGTCAGGTTAGTACTGTATTTACTTTTCTCAACGGTGGTTTTTTGTATTCTGGAACTGTTCTCCGGGCCACTTTTATTTGCCCCGCCCTGTACTAATACACTATAAGTGTTCCTCAACTGCTTTTCAAAAGTTGATTAAATATGCACTGCACTCCTCAAAATATAATAATTTTAGGCGAGGCTTATTTCTAAATCAGGCCTTGTTTGTGTGAAAACTTCGAAGGTGTCTGCAACTCACAGTGCTGCCGTATGTCATCGTTAATTTATGCGTATGATGCAAACGATATAAGCCTTCGCAAGCTTGTATTTTTTTAATATCTTCACAATAATTACTACAAATAAAATTAATATTGTTGTGGTGAGTATCTTTTATTTTTTGGCGTATATTCCTTACTACTTTCGCAAATATGTCTTTGATATATGTAAGTTGTGCTCCTCTAAGAATATGTATTTAGCTTTTGATCACTTTCGGTCGGTGTTACAGCGTTCGCCTCGCAAACAAATGGAAGAATTGACAAGAGCTGCCACGAGCCGCTGGACTAGAATTCGGGGTTGTACAGCGGGCTGTTCGAATCGCAGACAAATGGAAAATATTTCATATTTCATTTCTTTCCTTTTTCCTTTGTTAGTTGCCTATAGTGCATGTCAGCTGCCAAAATTTTGTGTGGCTAACTAACAGTGGGAAAAAAGTTAATACAGTTTCCTATATGACATGTCTAAATTCTCTCTTGTCAGTTATTTACATATAAAAGTTTAATGAATACTAACTACCTCGTTTCCAAATTTGCTTTTTGATTGTAGATTTATTTATGCGATTCAAACTTATATGCATGAAGAATTAAACTGTTGTAATGACTATGAACTGAGGGAGCAGATGGAGAACTACAGTCTACCTCACTGGACAAAGGTATAGGTCAATTAATAAAAGACCTCACGTTTCATCTCGACAATGAGCAGAGCACATTTAATTGTAGTGTGGGAGGTAAACGCAGGAGACCAGCTTAATTTTCCGTAACGAACCGGGAGTAGACTGGTCAGAGACGTAAAATGGATGTTTTCTTCAAAGCGATGGGTGTAGAGGTTAATAATATTAACAACATGGAATGGGATAAAAATCTTATAAAAATATTCACTTGAATGTACCGCTGCTCAGAGAAACATTTACGAGAATACTATCAACTTTGTACACTGAAGAGCCAAAGAAACAAGTACGCCTGCCTAATATCGTGTAGGGCCCCCACGAGAACGCAGAAGTGCCTCAACACGACGTGGCATGGACTCGACTAATGTCTGAAGTAGTGCTGGAGGGAACTGAAAACATAAATCCTGTAGGGCTGTTCATCAATCCGTAAGAGTACGACAGGATGGAGACCTCTTCTGAACAGCACGTAGCAAGGCATCCCAGGTATGCCCAATAATGTTCATGTCTGGAGAGTTTGGTGGCCTGCGGAAGGGCTATGCGTGAAACGTTTAGTGAATTCGAAAGTGAAATTCTATGTACCGACTTGACAGAAAATCCTAGGAAGTTCTGGTCTTACGTTAAATCAGTAAGTGGATCGAAACAGCATATCCAGACACTCTGGGATGATAATGCCATTGAAACAGATGATGACACGCGTAAAGCTGTAAAACTAAACACCTTTATCCAAAGCTGTTTCACAGAGGAAGACCTCACTGCAGTTCCTTCTCTAAATCCTCACACGAACGAAAAAATGGCTGACATCGAATTAAGTGTCCAAGGAATAGAAAAGCAACTGAAATCACTCAACAGAGGAAAGTCCACTGGACCTGACGGGATACCAATTCGATTCTACACAGAGTACGCGAAAGGACTTGCCCCCCTTCTAACAACCGTGTACCCCTCAGTCTCTAGAGGAACGGAAGGTTCCAAATGATTGGAAAAGAACGCAGGTAGTTCCAGTTTTCAAGAAGGGTCGTCCAGCAGATGCCCAAACTATAGGCCTATATCTCTGACATCGATCTGTTGTAGAATTTGGAACATGTTTTTTGCTCTCGTATCATGTCATTTCTGGAAACCCAGAATCTACTCTGCATGAATCAACATGAATTCCGGAAACAGCGATCGTGTGAGACCCAACTCGCTTTATTTGTTCATTAGACCCAGAAAATGTTAGATACAGGCTCCCAGGTAGATGCCATTTTCCTTGACTTCCGGAAGGCGTTCGATACAGTTCCGCACTGTCGCCTGATAAACAAAGTAAGAGCCTACGGAATATCAGACCAGCTGTGTGGCTGGATTGAAGAGTTTTTAGCAAACAGAACACAGCATGTTGTTATCAATGGAGAGACGTCTACAGACGTTAAAGTATCCTCTGGCGTGCCACAGGGGAGTGTTATGGAACCATTGCTTTTCACAATATATATATAAATGACCTAGTAAAAGTGCCGGAAGTTCCATGCGGCTTTTCGCGGATGATACCGTAGTATACAGAGAAGTTGCAGCATTAGAAAATTGCAGCGAAATGCAGGAAGATCTGCAGCGGATAGGCACTTGGTGCAGGGAGTGGCAGCTGACCCTTAACATAGACAAATGTAATGTTTTGGGAATACATAGAAAGAAGGATCCTTTGTTGTATGGTTATATGATAGCGGAACGAACACTGGTAGCAGTTACTTCTGTAAAATATCTGGAAGTATGCGTACGGAACGGTTTGAAGTGGAGTGATCAAATAAAATTAATTGTTGGTAAGGCGGGTGCCAGGCTGAGATTCATTGGGAGAGTCCTTAGAAAATGTAGTCCATCAACAAAGAAGGTGTCTTACAAAACACTCGTTCGACCTATGCTTGGGTATTGCTCATCAGTGTGGGATCCGTACCAGGTCGGGTTGACAGAGGGCCGGCCGCGGTGGCCATGCGGTTCTAGGCGCGTCAGTCCGGAGCCGCGCGACTGCTACGGTCGCGGGTTCGAATCCTGTCTCGGGCATGGATGTGTGTGATGTCCTTAGGTTAGTTAGGTTCAAGTAGTTCTGATGACCTAAGATGTTAAGTCCCATAGTGTTCAGAGCTATTTGAACCATTTTGTTGACAGAGGAGATAGAGAAGATCCAAAGAAGAGCGGCAGTTTCGTCACAGGGTTATTTGGTAAGGATGATAGCGTTACGGAGATGTTTAGCAAACTCAAGTGGCCGACTTTGCAAGAGAGGCGCTCTGCATCGCGGTGTAGCTTGCTGTCCAGGTTTCGAGAGGGTGCGTTTCTGGATGAGGTATCGAATATATTGCTTCCCCATACTTATACCTCGCGAGGGGATCACGAATGTAAAATCAGAGAGATTCGAGCGCGCACGGAGGCTTTCCGGCAGTCGCTCTTTCCGCGAACCATACACGACTGGAACAGGAAACGGAGGTAATGACAGTGGCACTTAAAGTGCCCTCCGCCACACATCATTGGGTGGCTTGGGAAGTGTAAGTATAGATGTAGATGTTTAAACTCAAAAGAGTGTTCCTGGAGCAACCCTGTAGTAATTCTGGACGTGTGGTATGTCGCATTGTCCTACTGGAAATGCCCAAGTCCGTCGGAATGCACAATGGACATAAATGGATGCAGGTGATCAGACAGGATGCTCACGTACGTGTCACCTATCACAGCCGTATCTAGACGTATCAGGGGTTCCCATATCACTCCAACTGCACAGGCCCCACACCATTACAGAGTCTCCACCAGCTTGAACAGTCCCCTGATGACATGGAGGGTCTATGGAGTCATGAGGTTGCCTAGACACCTATACACGTCCATCAGCTCGATACAATTTTAAACGAGATTCCTCCGACCAGACAACATATTTCCAGTCATCAACAGTCCAACATTGGCGTTGATGGGCCCAGGCGAGGCGTAAGGCTTTGTGTCGTGCGATCATCAAGGGTACACGAGTGGACCTTCGGCTCCGAAAGCCCATATCGATAATGTTCCGTTGAATGGTTCTCACGCTGACACTTGTTGATGGTCCAACACTGAAATCTGAAGCAATTTGTGGAAAAGCTGCACTTCTGTCATGCCGAATGATTCTCGTCAGCCGTCCTTGGTCCCATTCTTGTAGGATCTTCTTCCGGCCACAGCGATGTCGGAGATTTTATATTTTACCGGATTCCTGATATTCACGGAACTCTCATGGAATGGTCGTATGGGAAAATCCCCACTTCATCGCTACGTTGGAGATGCTGTGTCCCATCGCTAGTGCGCCGATTATAGCATCACGTTCAGACTCTCTTAAATCTTGATAACCTGCCTGTGTAGTAGCAGTAACCGATCTAACTGTGCCAGACACTTTTCTTATATAGACGTTGCCGACTGCAGCGTCGTTATCTGCCTGTTTACATATCTCTGTATTGGAATATGCATGCCTTACCATTTTCTTTGGCGCTTCAGTGTAGAAGATGAAATTTAATTTTCCCTGTGGAACGATATTTTATAAAAATCGTTTGCATTGCTGTAAGCGAAGGCAAACGTTGACAGAATGAGATACACCCAGACAGAGGTCTGACTGACACAGGTGTAAATGACAGATGATACCTTTTGATAAAATATAATTTGTGGAAGATAATTCAAAGCTATTGCTATGAACATCTAATACGTATCCTGTGGTTGGGCATTCTGATGGAGAGGCTGTTAAATAATGAAGGTCATCAGTGCTTGGGCGATCGCCACAATGCAATTTGTGTTAATCGGCTATCCTGCAATGTGTTTGAAGATATTTCTCATAACCAGGTGGAATTAACGCAGCTGAGCATATCGACTAATGCAACGATAAATTAATACGAGTATTAACATCAACTATCGACAAAAGAGAAGTCATTTTTATTATCCTTAAGCATTGTATAAACAGTATTATATACTGACGTGTTGCGTTCCACTTAAATCTACTGACCAAAATGAAATATTACATTCACTGTACCCTTCCTCAAAATGACATAACATTGATGCCAGTCTACGTGTATTTCTAGTCGTTGCAACCCTTTTCTCCTCATCATATTTTTGTGTTTATCTGCTACTGTCATACTGAAAGTGAATGTAACTTTGTCTATACAAATACATAGAAAACACGTACCTGATGTTTAGTAACTGCTCCTCGAAATATATTATACAGAAAAAATTTGGGAGAATATAGTGGAGCATATTTTTTGAATGGTGAAAAAGGAAGCACAGCTCTACCGCTACGGTCAAAGACGAGCCACCTGTGACTGAGCGACCGCCTTGTCGTTCTCACTCAATGGCGTCATTTGTATGCGTATGGAAGGGCGTCGGGTCAGCACACCGCTCTCCAGGCCGTTGTCGGCTTTACAGGCCTTGGAGCCGCTACTTCTCATTCAATTAGCTCCTCATTTAGTATCACGAGGCTGAGTGGACCCAGAGTCAGTCTTCCCAACGAGGTGAAATCCTTAGCAGTACCGGTAATCGAACTCGGCTCCTCCGTATGGCAGTCATCTATCCTGGCCGCACAGCAACGGAAGCGGACTGTCTTGAGGTGTGGTTAAATACGTGAATTAGACACTATAGGTTGTACGAATTAATCTGAGGCAAGCAGACCAAACCGTTAGTTAAACTTTATCAGATTAATAGCCACCTTTTACCATGAATTTTCTATTTCGTTTCACATACTGGATGCCAAACTACACTACTAGTCGTGAAGCTCGTGACAAGAATGTTCAACTACTTTGTACTACTTACTGTTTGAATATGTTGTTATTGACGACCTAACAAAGAAAAGTCTATTATCACAAAGTTTGGATCCTGAAACATGCGACACTCACTCACTTTCTGACGTGTCGTTGAGTGTTCGGAAACTACCTTTTACTAGCTAAAGCGCTTCTATGCGTTATTCGCAGTAACTGTTGATAGAAAAATTCTGGAAATACCTCACATGAACTGACGTCGTTGGTAACGTTCCAAAAAGTAAAAAGAAAAAAAATGTATATGGTGCAATCATATTATACTCTTTGAAATTGTAAGCGTAACCCTGTGCCTATTTTTTTTTACTCTAAGTTTTTGATTTGTGTGCTGACCCCACGCCCCTCCTATCCGCATCCTCCACCGAGGATGACACGGCGGTCGGATGGTCCCGGTAGACCACTAGTGGCCTGAAGACGGAGTGAGTAGCTTTTCCAAGTTTGATTGTTTAAAATATTTACAATAATAAACAAATGTCTTTCATCTTTTACATATGAGCCGCGATGGACTACGGTTAATTCAGCTGTTACTAATTACTTTTCTTCCACATATCTCTCATCATTTCTCGACGTTTCTTTCTTCTGTCCAAGTGTCTCCAGTCTTCTTCTTTGGTTTTTCATGGAAATCTTTGGAGGTACGTAATTTATTTCTGAATGGCAGTCGTTACTCAATGTCTTGTGGAGTAGTTTGGAGTTCGTCCATGTCCATTTCAACTTCTTTGCACCATGGGTTATTCATTTTTAATTTACCAAAGTAAGTGATTAGTCTTGTTGCCAGTTTGGTTGTTGCTGTAGAAAGCTATACTTCTATCCCTAATTATGTCTGTATTTTTCCAATATATGAATAAAATTGACTATTACGTTTTCTGTATTTTGTCTTTTCTTTAACTAGTCCCTAAATTTTCTTAGCGTTTTCTTCCTGTGATTTCCAGCTCTTCCATCATCTCCTCTTAGTTAAGAGTAAATCATTCTTCTGCATAAAGTGTTTCTTGGCGAATTATTGTAAAGTAATATGCAAGTTTAGCAATGATTGGTATTGATTTTCTGTTATATGCATCCTTAGTGAGGTAGTATATTGTTTTCATTTTCTTAACTCTTTCTTAATTATTAATATGAGTTTATTTTTTAATATTTTCAATCCAATATTGATCCTGTTAATAACATTCTTTACAATATACATGATTTAAATAGTATACAGCTTGCAGACAATTTCTATCAACAATTCATATTTCTAATAACACATAAGACAGGTGTTGACTAGTGTAAGGTAGTTTCTGGACGCTACATATTATGACATGTTTCGAAGTTCGTGAGCGTCACATGGCCCAGAAACCAAACTTTTTGATAATAGGATTTTATTTGTTCATTCGCCAATAACAACATATTAAAACACCAAGTTAGTATAAAAGAGATACGCTTTTTTATCACGGGCTCCCGGACTACACCTGATCAAAAAAGTGAATCACACAGGAGACTCAATCGGATGTCAGTGTAACTTTGTTCATGTACTCACCATCGGCGAGTATATTATTGATTAGGTCTGCAATTCCCTGTAAAATTTGAAACGGTCACTGGAGTGCATTAGCCTTGTTCGTATTTATTGCCGTTACTAGGTCATGTGGGATGTATAATGAGATGAACTGCGTCAGCTTTTGAGTCATCAGTGTGATGGACAAGGAGATGACACGTACTCGTATGAGAAAGCGTTATTAGCATCTGACAAAGTGGGGAAGGGGCCTCATTGTCAGTCTCTATTTAGATGGTTCATCGAGTCGGACGATAGTCATATTTGTGGGGAATTCGGATTTGACAGCGACCCAATGTAGAACTACGTGGGAGCATGAGAGCGGATATACATTCCGTCAAGTTTTCAGCCGACTAAATCTGGCGAGCACAAGGGAGGATCATCGTAGCCGTATTGTACAGGGTGATTATAATTAAAGTTAAAATTTCAAAACTCTGTAGAAATAACACCGCTGGTCAGAATGATGTCAAGCAACGAAATACCATCGGGGAATAAGGAAAACGTATGGCAGAAGAACAAAAAATAGTGTTAAAATTGATCAATAGATGGTGCTGCAAGCATCATAATTTAATAGTGGTCGACTACAAATGACAAATGAATCATACAACAATGCCTAAGGTGTACGTTTGACTTTAAACACAATGTACTACTCAGTGTGTTTGGGTGGACAGGTGTGATACTGTTAGTTACGTAAGCCCATCAAAAAATGGTTCAAATGGCTCTGAGCACTATGGGACTTAACTTCTGAGGTCATCAGTCTCCTAGAACTTTGAACTACTTAAAACTAACTACCCTAAGGACATCACAAACATCCATGCCCGAGGTAGGATTCAAACCTGCGACCGTAGCGGTCGCGCGGTTCCAGACTGTAGCGCCTAGAACCGGACGGCCACCCCGGCCGGCCGTAAGCCCATCCACTACGACAAGGTCGTATCACATCGGATGGGAAAAATTGGCTTCTAATTGTCCTGAGGCCAGAAACCACATTAAAAGCATGAATGAAAATCAAATCGAATTATTATTTTCCGCGTGACTGGCGCAAAACATGTTCAATATGCTGTCTGTCGTTCCCTGCATCTATTTGAAATAGAGTTACAGCATGTTCAACAACTGATCGAAGTGTTTCCGAGGTCAAGTTCAGAATGTGATGCCCAATGCGTGCCTTCAATGCAGCTAAGTCTGCAATCGGAACACTGAACACAACATCTTTCAGATAGCCCCACAGCCAGAGGTCACACGGATTAATATCAGGAGATCGGGACGGCCAGGCTGTAGGGACCTGGCGGCTGATAATTCTAGCATTTCCAAAATGGCGCTTCAGCAGCTGCTTAACTGGATTAGCAGTGTGCGGAGGTGCGCCACCTTGCATAAAAATAATCCCATCCACACATCCACGCTGAAAGTGGCTCTGAGCACTATGGGACTTAACATCTATGGTCATCAGTCCCCTAGAACTTAGAACTACTTAAACTTAACTAACCTAAGGACAGCACACAACACCCAGCCATCACGAGGCAGAGAAAATCCCTGACCCCGCCGGGAATCACACATCCACGCTGTTGGAGAGCTGGAATGACGTGGTTGCGCAAGACACTCATAGCGCTTACCAGTGACGGTACAGTTAACAGGACCGAAAAAATATGGCCCTATGATAAATGATGCCGTAAATTCGCACCACACAGTGACCTTTCCAGGATGAAGTGGTACTGGTTGATTTGAGTGTGGATTTTCCGTTGCCCATACTCGACAATTCTGTGTATTGACGTCTCCTGTCAGATGGAAGTAGGCTTCGTCAAAAAATGGCTCTGAGGACTATGCGACTTAACTTCTGAGGTCATCAGTCGCCTAGAACTTATAACTAATTAAAGCTAACTAACCTAAGGACATCACACACATCCATGCCCGAGTCAGTATTCGAACCTGCGACCGTAGCGGTCACGCGGTTCCAGACTGAAGCGCCTAGAACCGCACGGCCACACCGGCCGGCAGGCTTCGTCCGTCGACAAAATATTCTACGGCCAATCATTGTCCACTTCCATGCGAGCAAGAAATTCTAAAGCAAAGCTTTCTGGCGGGTCAACAGGAAGCAGCTCGTGCACATGGGTAATTTTGAATGGCTAGCCAAGAAGGATGTTTCGCAGGATTTTACGTACCGTACTCACGGGTATGTCCAATGTTCGGGAAATTCTCCGTGCACTACACGTTCTCACACCACGACTCGTCTCCTCCAGCATTGCTGTGGCCACTGCTTCCACTGACGTCGAATCAATTCGTTTCCTCCCTCTATCATGTTGCACACCAAAACAACCCGTCTTTTCTAATTTCTGAATCAGTTTCTTCAGACACACGGCAGTCATCGAACCAACGCCTTTTTTCAAACCCTTGGGTGTCCGGAACTTCTGCAGAGCGACGTGTGCACAGTCACCATTCGTTTAATGCAGCTTTACAAGCAGAGCGCGATCCTGCATTGAGACAGTCATGCGAACGTCGCAGACGCGAAACGAAAAACCGTGTACCCGGCGTGTTTATACCAACTTCAGTGGGTCGTGCGCATGACAGGCGTTTTCATTTACGTATTCTGTCACATACAGCGCCATCTATTGATCAATTTTAACACTATTTTTTTTCTTCTGCCATGCGTTTTCCCCGTTCTCCGATAATATTCCGTTGTAATTTGACGTCATTCTGACTAGTAGTGGTATTTCTACAGCGTTTTGAAACTTTAATTTTAATTATAATCACCCTGTACATCTACATCGTATCTCCACTCTCATCTGAGCCTGTCATCCGAGAACAAATAACGGACTTCCTGCAACATTCTTTGTTATTCCGCACCAATGGTAGGATACTAGCAGCAACCGGGGTGGTGAATTATCGTCCCATGCGTAGGCTGTCGTTAACAGGACAACTCAAACGGCTGTGTTTGCACTCTTGCTGCGACCGGTCAAAATAACTGCTGATGAATGACGTTGTACTGCGTACAGAGATGAGTCATTATTCTACACCAAACGGAATGACCATTGTCTGCGAGTATGGCGGCGACCTGGGGAGAGGTCCAATTATTCCACTGTTTTGGAGGCATAGCGGTGCTACTTCTGCTGTCACGGAGTGTGGAGCCATATCGGGTGTGACTTCAAGTAATGACTACTAGTGATTGAGGCAACTATGAGGGCACAACGCTACGTCACAGACACCTTGTGGCCTCACGTTTTATTCCGCATGCAACCGCATAGAGGCGTGGTCCACACATGGCACATGTCTCTATGAACAGTCTGCGTCATGTCGAGATACTCCCTTAGTCAACAGGATCCCTTTGATCTGTCCCAGACGGAACATGTGTGGGACCAGGTTGGACGTCACCTTCGTCACAGGGTCAGTATCCAGAATATCAAGCAGCTGTAGCCTTGCCAGGAGAGCATACAATGGTTTTATGACAGGAAAATATTCGTCAATGCATGGCACGTGTCTCAATGAACAGTCTTCGTGATGTCGAGATACTCCCTTGGTCAGCAGGCTCTTCCCAACCGAATCTCTTTACGCACCCAAGCAAAAGGGAAAGTAAATCGTTTTTTTTAGACTCCTACTAAGCTACCCGTCGGCTCCAAGAAGCAAAGTTTTCCATTTTCTCTTCTCTCTTTCTGATGTCCTCATATTTGTATCGAGAGCCTGTAACGCTGTGGTTTCTTTGGTACGTTCGCTTCTCTTTGTTCCCCTCCGCGGTGGCGACTCGACGGCGCACACTGCGAGAGGGATGGCGGTGGGATGGGTTTTACGCGTGAAAGTGGTGCGTACAATGAGTGTGAGCCGCCGCGGCTATTGATCCGGCTGCGCTACGCGTGTTTACGTGCGTGCCTGCCACAGACGGCACTTGACCTCGCTGATGGACTGCGCTGCCATTGATCCCTATCCGCTACTCAGCCCGCTGACGGCTTTAATTAGCTCTAGAGTTCACAACGTCCTTCTCTGTGTCCCCATGCAGTTAGTTGTGCAATTGCTCCTATGGTTCTGGTAAACTGACTAGTACAGTTTGATCCAGTTTCCCGTTTCCTAAGGACCCTCTAGGCAGTAGCGTATCCGTTAGATGTTCAGGTATGCATCCCTGTTGACAGAGGGTCTCAAGTGGTGTCTGGATATTATACAGCTTCCCTGACATCTTTGATGTCAGCCGCACAATAGTTGGTATAGAATGTGTCCTGGTGTTCAGGTGCATAGTTTTAGGTCCTCCAATACGACCCGGTACTTTAGAGGCATGCAGAAAATCAAATAAAATATTATTGTTACTACTATACAAACATAAATACAGAAATATGTATAAGATAAATAGTCAAGTTAAATTCCAGTCTACACAGAAATGATCAGATCAAAACGGTTTCGTAGAATAGGTCGACGTTGAGATTATCATAGCTGTAAGAGTGCGTAAACAATGCTTGTTCTTGCTGTCTCTCGTAACATTTGGTTTTCAGCATGTTCCTCGGCCGTTACGAAAGAGCAATGCTTATTAGTTATTCCAAAACAGTGACAACAAGGAAAATGTACGCCAAAATATCACATTTAGGCACAAAATTATTCATTCTTGTTGTGTAGTGTACCTGAGACTGTATTACGAACATTTTTTATAAACGTTTAACTACTTCGCATCTTTATTAGCCATCAATGTCGATTAACCAGTAAGATGTCGTCATGTCCTAACGACCAGTCTACAGCCAAGTTAACTTCAGACGAACTGTCTTCGCGAGAATTTAATAATAGGTGTATCGTCAAGCGGTGCGGTATTTTTCAGACTTGACTTGAACAACTCAAAAGTTTAAATTTTGTACTTTAAAGTAAAATTAAACCTTTTAAAGGAAAGTACGAACATTTAAGTGGTGCACAAAGAAGAGAAGAAGCGAGAATTAGAAGAAGATACAAACAAATTAGTGAAAATAATGGTTTTCTTCTCTTCCTAGTGGTAGCATTAGCTCAACAGTTACAGAATTTTGCAGTGTCAGAAGTGAGTACGCTTCTGCAGTGAAACGGGATAACAGCAATTCTGTAACAAAATAAAGAGTCTAACAAAATCGCCATAAATATAATTACGCCATTAATATCGCAGATTATTCATATGATCGTGCATACTATCAGTTAGATGTACGTGATGAAACTGAAAAATTCTTTGTTAGACAAAATCCTTATCAGCCAACAGGTCCATTCCTAAAGACACGAAACAGGAAAACGGGTCCTTCTGCACAAAATATTACGAAAAGTTCACATTAACAAGACAAAGAACTTCTACATCTACATCTACATGGATACTTTGCAAATCACATTATGTACCTGGCAGAAGGTTCATTGAACCACCTTCACATTTCTCTATTATTCCAATCTCGTATAGCACGCGGAAAGAATGAACACCTACATCTTTCCGTACGAGCTCTGATTTTCCTTATTTTATCGTGGTAATCGTTCCGCCCTATGTAGGTCGGTGTCAACAAAAAAATTTCGCATTCGGGGGAGAAAGTTGGTGATTGGAATTTCGTGAGAAGATTCCGTCGCAACGAAAAACGCCTTTCTTTTAATGGTTTCCATCCCAGATGCTGTATCATTTCTGTGACACTCTCTCCCATATTTCGCGATAATAGAAAATGTGCTGCCTTTCTTTGAACTTTTTCGGTGTACTCCGTCAGTCCTACCTGGAAAGGATCCCACACCACGCAGCAGTATTCTAAAAGAGGACGGACAAGCGTAGTGTAGGCAGTCTCCTCAGTAGGTCTGTTACATTTTCTAAGTGTCCTGCCAATAAAACACAGCCTTTGGTTAGCCTTCCCCACAACATTTTCAATGTGTTCTTTCCAATTTAAGTTGTTCTTAATTGTAATACCTAGGTATTTAGTTGAATTTACGGCTTTTAGATTAGACTTATTTATCGTGTAACCGAAGTTGGAGCCAATCATTGTGTGAGTCATTTAAAATAACTTCCATTACTGTAAACTGTGTTGTCTCTTCGGAGGAGAGAAATCGTCGTCAGCGTGGAGGGAAGTGTTCGAGATTGATGGTGGCTATCGAGAAGTATAGGGCAACACAAAACTAGTTATGCGCGTTTGAACGTATGCGCTGTTTTCAATTCGTGCATTAAGAAAAACAGTTGACGCAGGTGTTGATTCAGAAGTAACTAAAAGTGAGAACGTATGCCAACTGGTCCTTGAGCGTATTGTGAATGTGACGTTAATACAAGCATCCAATAATGTAGCTATTCGGGGATATAAAGAGGAAACTGGAAAGTCAAGTAGTGGAAACTTTTTAGCAATTATCTAACTTCTCACAAGGTACGGCCCACTATTACGCGATCTAATAAATAAGCCAAAATACACTCAAAAATACCTTAGCCCTTCTATTCATGATGAGTTAATGAATGTCCCATCCCGTGCAGTTGAAAAAGAAATTATTAATGACATGAAAGTTGTCCCAGTCAATTCTGTTATTACAGGTACAACACAGGACATTGCAAAAAGTGATCAATTAACTCGCCTTCATAGGTTTTAGTGAAATAAAAGTTCAATGTGCATTAGAAATAAAAAAGGAAATACTAAATGCATTAGACTAAAAGGGACTCATTTTAACAAAATCCCGTGGTCAGGGTTATGACGGTTGTGTTGGTATGTCAGGGATACACAAAAGTGTTAAAACGAGAATTCAACAAAGATAAAGAATAGAAAAATATTTTAACTGTGCAGCACATAACTTAAATCTAGTACTTAACGATGTTGTATGCGGAATTCCAGGAGTCAGGTCCTTTCATGACACGGCAGAAACGTTGTGCCTTCCCTTCAGTCGTATCATTAAAAGATGGGAACTTTTGGTAGCTTCTTGTACCTTCAAAAACTTTTACAATATGTTATTCTTCGAGGTACCAGTC
This sequence comes from Schistocerca piceifrons, assembly GCF_021461385.2. NCBI lineage: Eukaryota > Metazoa > Arthropoda > Insecta > Orthoptera > Acrididae > Schistocerca > Schistocerca piceifrons. The sequence goes on along the minus strand of NC_060149.1, from coordinate 413,737,462 downwards.
TATTAAAGCTTACGTCGATATACATAAGCCTCTATTAAATATAACATTGATTTCTAAGATAGGGAAAGAAAGAAAACAAGCTGTTTTTATGCAAAATCAATTAGAGAAATCTGAATTCATTTTTCAGATAGTCCTGAAATCAAAGAGTCTAAAACGTACTAAGTCAGCATCTCAGTTATGCACTCAGAAAATGTGGAACTTGATAAAGGCTGTTATCTTATTCGAAATGCAGCTGATGATTTATCTTTACACACATCAAGAAAAGATTTGCATCACCCCGGTTCCGAGAGTTCCGGAACTTGTACAGAAAATTGGAATAGAGGTCAACATAAACATCTTTTCCGCCCTTTTTATTGCTCATGAAAATCACACATTGCATGTTGTACCACCATACAGTGAGACCTTCAGAGGTTGTGGTCCACATTTCTGTACACACTGGTACCTCTAATACCCAGTAACACGTCCTCTTGGATTGATGCATGTCTGTATTCGTCGCCCTGTAGCCCTTCCTGGCACAAAGTAACAATGCGGACGCAATCGAACTGCGGTATTGACCGTCTAGGCATGGTTGAACTACAAACAATAGGAGCTGTATACCTCCTTCCTGGTGGAATGACTGGAACTGATCGGCTGTCGGACCCCATCCGTCTAATAGGCGCTGCTCCTGAATGGTTGTTTACATCTTTGAGCGGGTTTACTGACATCTCTAAACAGTCAAAGGGACTGTATCTGTGATACAATATCCACAGTCAATGTCTTTCTTCAGGAGTTCTCGGAACCAGGGTGATGCAATACTTTTTTTCTGATGTGTGTATAACTAATATGGTCTTCATTGCGAATTATCTCTCTTAGGTATCACTAGCTCTCTGAGGGAGAAAGCAGTGCTGTGACCGGGCAGTCTGTCAATGGAAACGACGTCCTACAGCGAAATCGTTGGTTCTAGGCTCTACGCTCACAGGACACTAACATGTTAACTCTTTCTGCGGCAGATCTACAGTGAGCAGCTAGCTGTATGTGGCAAATAATTCACGTTAAAACCATCCTACCTGAAACGAGAAAGCTGTTATCCACCTTCATTTCATCGATAACACTCATCGCGTGGAGGCCAGTGACGTTCGAACTCTTTTCCTTCCCCCTTCTATTCAATCCAAAACCGCCACTAACCTATGCACCAGCCTCCCTTTTCCTGATCAATTTAGCCCGCAATGGTGGATTACGTACTTAGTCTTCCTCACGTCATACACTGCGAGAATACTGGTTATTATGTTATCGTTACTGACAGGTGTACACAATCATTACAGAAAATATTTCACGCTGAAGACCAGACTATAATACTACATAATCTTATGGTTGCCAATGTGAGTGTACAAACGTCCGCTGTAGGAGTCATCTGTCGTGATCACCTGGGATGACAGCGGTTTGCGTCAGGCGGCCGTAGGCCGGTGGAATAGAAATTGTTCAGATTAGGAATCACAGATACCATTTCTTCACGGAAAAGTTTTCCCAAGGTTTTGCTGTTATAGGCTGGCTATAAAATTAAGTAAATTTTTTCTGAGCTTACAGCAGATCGGTACTATTAGCATACCGACGAGTTACTGTTTGCCGAATTAAAGTAGAATAAGGTAATTCCAATCCCAAAGAAAGCAGGTGTTGACAGATGTGAAAATTACCGAACTATCAGTTTAATAAGTCACAGCTGCAAAATACTAACACGAATTCTTTACAAACGAATGGAAAAACTAGTAGAAGCCAACCTCGGGGAAGATCAGTTTGGATTCGGTAGAAACACTGGAACACGTGAGGCAATACTGACCCTACGACTTATCTTAGAGGAAAGATTATGGAAAGGCAAACCTACGTTTCTAGCATTTGTAGACTTAGAGAAAGCTTTTGACAGTGTTGACTGGAATACTCTCTTTCAAATTCTAAAGGTGGCAGGGGTAAATTACAGGGAGCGAAAGGCTATTTACAATTTGTACAGAAACCAGATGGCAGTTATAAGAGTTGAGGGACGTGAAAGGGAAGCAGTGGTTGGGAAGGGAGTAAGACAGGGTTGTAGCTTCTCCCCGATGTTGTTCAATCTGTATATTGAGCAAGCAGTAAAGGAAACAAAAGAAAAATTCGAAGTAGGTATTAAAATCCATGGAGAAGAGATAAAAACTTTGAGGTTCGCCGATGACATTGTAATTCTGTCAGAGACAGCAAAGGACTTGGAAGAGCAATTGAATGGGATGGACAGTGTCTTGAAAGGAGGATATAAGATGAACATCAACAACAGCAAAACGAGGATAATGGAATGTAGTCGAATTAAGTCGGGTGATGGTGCGGGAATTAGATTAGGAAATGAGACACTTAAAGTAGTAAAGGAGTTTTGCTATTTGGGGAACAAAATAACTGATAATGGTCGAAGTACAGAGGATATAAATTGTAGGCTGGCAATGGCAAGGAAAGCGTTTCTGAAGAAGAGAAATTTGTTAACATCGAGTATTGATTTAAGTGTCAGGAAGTCATTTCTGAAAGTATTTGTATGGAGTGTAGCCATGTATGGAAGTGAAACATGGACGATAAATAGTTTGGACAAGAAGAGAATAGAAGCTTTCGAAATGTGGTCTACAGAAGAATGCTGAAGATTAGACGGGTAGATCACATAACTAATGAGGAAGTATTGAATAGGATTGGGGAGAAGAGAAGTTTGTGGCACAACTTGACCAGAAGAAGGGATAGGTTGGTAGGACATGTTCTGAGGCATCAAGGGATCACCAATTTAGTATTTGAGTGCAGCGTGGAGGGTAAAAATCGTAGAGGGAGACCAAGAGATGAATACACTAAGCAGATTCAGAAGGATGTAGGTTGCAGTAGGTACTGGGAGATGAAGAAGCTTGCACAGGATAGAGTAGCATGGAGAGCTGCATCAAACCAGTCTCAGGACTGAAGACCACAACAACAACAACAGGGTACAGTAGCTCAGCTGTTCGTTTTCAATGAGCGACGTTTACCATGGAGAGTAGCTTAAGCTGAAGCAACACTTCCTGTGGAAACTTTCGCATCCTACAGTGTGGCAGTGTTTTTAGGTGGCCATTATGTGATTTTATTTCAGTGATTGCAATATCAGTCAATTCACTACAGGGAATTAGGAAGCCAGAACTCTCATCGAGTCTGGCGCAGCAGTGCTACGGTAAAGTCATGACCCAGCCAAAGATGCAGTTCAGTGGTCTGGGGGCTTGATATTAGATTAGTTTCCGCAGGGTTGTCGTTCGAATTCCCACATCAGGTGAAGATTTTGAGGGGGCACAAGCAGATTCTGTTTACCACGGATTAGCCAAATGAGTACATACGAATCTACCGTGGTTCCAAATTAAAATTAAACATGACGTCCCTTCGCTACCGAGTACAGTTTACGTTGCGCCTTGTGAGATGCGTATGTGGCAGTATATAGAAACACTGTCACCACTAACATTTCATACACCTGTATTTTTATTAGTTAAAACGTTAGGTAAGGTCACAGGGCACTTATTCTATCTCTTATTTCATTCTGAGATGTTGAATATATCGATTCTTGTTTCACGGGATTTGATACCTTCGTGATCACATAGTGTCACCAATTCATTGCTAGCTCATGGTTACAAACTCCTCAAATTCTCCACGTAAGACGCGTTTCATAGTTCAAATAATGGCTTGGCATAACGATTTTCATAATTACCTTTCGGGCTTTATCATGAGCATACCTAACTGCCGATGGAGATTTATTTTGACTTTGAACGTCTCTTCATTCATTGTCATTAACTATACATGACAGTTTTAATTCCAAGTCTTCTTGTGAAATCAACAACGATATGTGCGGATTCCCAGTCATCACTGTAGTCTTCATCACGTCATTTCTAGTTCAAACATGTGCACATCTCGTATCTGGTGAAAGAAACCTATATTTAATGTCCACTGATGGATAGAAATCATGGCAATAGGGTCTAGGTTCGAATCCAGGGAAGGCAGAAATTATTCGTTTCTCCCGTCACTGCAGTTTCGAACGTTTCACGACTACTGGGAAAATTCGATATATGGCCTCTGTCTCCGCTTACATAACAATCTGATTAGGTGCTGTGTTCGATTCGCTATCCAACAGATAAATTACGTCATTTTAAGTTTATTACTCGGGAATGAACCGTATTTAACAACTTTTGTGGTTACTTAACAGTGACCACAGTTTTTGGATTGTTGTCCTAGTCCAATAAAAAAATTTGCCATGTATTTTTAAGTTCAAATTTGCTAACTGGTAATGGTTAAAATGTGTTATACCACGTCTCTCTATGGTTAGTCAGCAAGGACAGTTAGTATTGTGGTCGGGTCTCAAGACATATTAATAACTTTCATTTTTAATGTCACTTTGTGTTAGATAACAAGTACGATAGGTGGTTTTCGAACTGCACATAGAGTAACGTGCCATCTAGAATATAATGAAATAACTAGTCAGACGTTGTTGACGGTGAAGTTTCGATAGAGCGCTGGACGCTGTTTATCCTGGTTTTCGTAAGTGGTTAGTTTATCAATCAGTTGATGTAAAAGCACTCGCCAAGTGAACAACGGTTAATAGATGGTCGGAAAATGTTTTAGAGAACAAGAATATAAGACTGACTGATGTGTTAGATTTACTGTCAATATTTGTGTCAGGTGCTAATGGTAGTGGTAAGATTTTACAAATGTCACTTCTTGTAACAAGTTTATGTTTACAAATGTTAATGCCTGTTCAGGTGTTCCCATATATTTGTAGTATCGTTGTAATAACTGACATCTTGAGCTATTGTCATACATACCAGTGTTTTTTAGTGGTCACTTGTGGTAGCTATTTCGTATCGTCAAATGACTGTGCCGAACGGAGATTAGAGGACCTGCAAGACAGTAACGTTATGTGGGTTGCATTGAATCAAGCGAAACCCAATTCAGCTCGTCCGGATACCTTTGCGTGTAATAGTGCATTCCTCTTTGATTCACCAACAAATCGGTCAGAATCATTCACGGTGTCGTCAAGGGGACTTACAAGTACACTGTCTCCGTTCTGCCATTTTTTTCTCATCACCATGTGTACCATCTCACACTACACTCATTTCATACAACCGACTGATACGTACACACCACTCCAACGTTCGCTGACGTTACTTACGTCAGCCTTCGAAGTTCAGATAACTGCCTGGTACGCGTGTCTACCGTCTACAGTGGTGCAAAGCGGACAGCGTAGTTTCTAAGAATGTAGCAAATATTTTTTCTGTGTGTTTAGTGTTCGAGACACAAGACCGAGTAACGAAGAGGGTCTTTACGTTCCTTTTAAAATTACGTCCTATGAACATCCTCAAAACTAGTCACAGTGTTCATATTACAACCAATAACATGTTAAGTTTCCACCTTTAATAGCTCATTTCATTAAGTCCGCAGCCGTGGGTTGCCCCATGGAACAAGAGAAATAATAGTGTCTATTACTTACCTTACATAGGATTCTTTATAGTGATTTTTTAAATTGTATCCAGAATGACTTTCTCTCTACAGTTGAGTGGGCACTCATTTGTCACTTCCTAGAGTCGAGTCTAGGATCTTTGTCCTTCGGCTGAGGTATCCAAGCACGACTTTATTACTGTTCTGCTCGACGTAAATCCGGTCAGCTTTGTTGATTCTGCCTGCAAACGGTTAACTGATAACCCATGGATAGAATGGAGGAAGGATAATGTTTAATCACAATTTGTCAACGACAAGCTGATATTAGAGTAGCATGTAGAAAGAAACTTCCTCTGCCCTCTTCTAAGCAGCCATCTGATCATTCACCTCAAGTGATTTAAGGAAACCACGGAAAACCTTTAAACTTGACGCTTATCTAGAGATCTGAACCGCTGTCCTTCCGAATGAGAGTCTAGTGTCCTATTTATACACAACCTGGCTTCAATATACAGTAATTCCTAGAAGTACAAGTGTTGATCATTTGCGAAGTGATTAAAGATGACCTATTAATGTTTACAACTGCTACATGTATTAATGTTCAAAAAAATGTGTGTGAAATCTTATGGGACTTAACTGCTAAGGTCATCAGTCCCTAAGCTTACACACTACTTAAGCTAAATTATCCTAAGAACAAACACACACACCCATGCCCGAGGGAGGACTCGAACCTCCGCCGGGACCAGCCGCACAGTATTAATGTTCAGTTAGGCGTGATCTGGTTGGAACCTCGGAATTTCTTTGCATAAATAACGCCATTACTCTCATCACCACCTTAATTGTCACATCAACAGATGTAACTTATTCGGCTGTCAATGTTAATTCTATCACAGTAAAGAAAACATACTTCATTAGAAATTATAAATATATCTGATTCAGTTCTAATGACATTGTTATCTCTTTTACAACATTCGAGCGGTTTCGCCCTTCGTTGGAGTGTTGAACGATAGGGCAAAGGGTACTTCTGTATCCTCAAATAATTATATGATTTAGGAGAAACTGCTTCTAATTGAGTTACGCAACTGTCGTAGCAGAAAGTCCAACGCAGGTTACGAAAATTTTGTTTTGTCATTTATGCATCTAACTAGGTTTCAGTTGAATAGATTATAAATGCAAAAACAGAAGCAGAGAGAAATTTGAACTAAATATTTATTTCAACACTTTAGCACCTCTCACTGAAGACTTGTCACAAATGCAAGAACTTTGACAACTCACTGGTAGGTCTAACAGAACACGATCAGCCTGCTGCAAAAGAAATCGCAGAGCAAGAACGTGATGAACATTTCCATTATCTGAATGGTGGACTGTAGTGCTTGAGTCCGAGCATACTTTCACAATTTTCCACGGAGAAAGTGCAAAAGCTGCTGGCAATACTCATATATACTCAATTCGACAAATTTAACAAACTAACTCATTTTCTTGTACGTGAGGACCAAGGCTTGAATGTGTATCAGGCGTCTAAACAGGAAGGCTAAATGGGTGGCAAATAATGAGAATATAACAAGAAGAAACCAAATCTGGACTGCGGTTCTTTTAGCATTCACAGATAAAACACCTCGCGCTAACGTCGTTTCAGATAGCACCAACGGTTACTTTGCGTAGCATATGACGTGTAACATTGCTATAGTGAAAATAGTATTTACGTTACCTATTACACACGTAGATAACTAAAGTTGTCTGTGCAACATTCTTTTAATATGAACAGTCTCATTCAATTTTTAGCCGCATTACTATGCAGAGCTTTTAGGTCGAATGATTATAACAGTAGTCGTTTTCAAATTTACCAGAGCTAAAATGTTCAGCTGTTTATGATCGGTTCGTGGAATAACTTAGAAACAACATCACTGTTATTGGTTAACGCAACGGAGAATTGACGTCAACGGCATTGCTCTCTCCGTGGTGACGTCAGAGGGAACAGACTAATGGCATCGCGAGTGCCCTACCTGTTAAATTTCTACGTACCTTGTCTGTTGACGTCACAGAGAACATCTGACGGCAAAAGTTTCTGGAGAATCGAACAGGACTGTCAGGGAATCAATGGAGGTTGAACCGTTGCTTCCACTTCAACTATTTCCCAAATTTCTCTACACCAGTGGACCGATGGATCAATAGACGTGCAGTGCTGATGGGACTCCTCCCCCCACACAAGGATCTCTACTCTGCTGTACGAGTCATCCAGCAAGCCATTTAATGGGGAGGGGCGGGATGTGTGAGGCGTGTATCAATGCGGCGACGATAGCGGATGACGATATGCTGCAGAAACTCCAGGCTACGCTGCTGCAAGCTAGTTACCGAACCACAAGTAGTGGGCAGTTATGGGTAGTGTTTCTTGCACTCTGGCTACTTATCTGTTTCTTGTGGACCACTGTGAACTGAGCGTGGGCGGGGACCTGCATGCACAGGCTCCCTTTTTCAGTTTATATTTCTTTAGCATTGATGATTGTTTTATATGGATCTTTTGGTTATCACTGTGGTTGGCCTGAGACAGTGATACTGCCAACCTAGCCTGTACTCACCATGGTTTACTTCGACGTATTTCTCCATATTGGTGAATTCAGACGTAGCTAATTACTTTGGTTTTAACTGTGACACTAAGGGGTGCTTGCCATACTGATTCATATAAAAATCCTTCCGATGACATATCTACATAATTAACAATTGTCTTTTTTGCTGCTACTTTTTTTTTAAATAGCTTGTAAGTTTGTTTCCAGTGTGACATAGTGTACATCTTTTGGCTTATTAGTGCGTTTTCTAAACTGATGGACTGCTTCCTTGAACAAGTGCACCCATTGTTAACCCTCCTCAATGTACAACAGGATTTTCATCATGCGTGGGCGAATATACATTCCGTATACCGTTATAAATTACCTCAACCGTAGTTCCTTTCGTCATGTGGATTAGTAGTGAAGTAAAGCCCTAGCATTTTCAGCCCCATCTCCAGTTCCGTACGCATCAGAGCAGTGTCAAGGTGAAGTCTATGGGGCGCCCAAGCTACTCGGCCAGCTACTGATTAGTACACAAATTGAGGAGCTGATCTTGTGCACATGTGCCATGCCTTCCACAATGAAACAGTCTACTTATTACCTCAGCAGCTTCATTACCTCGTCGTGTGAACGTTAAATTGTCCATGCAATGATATGAAGATTGACAACAATTGAAAAAGAGAGACAGATATTTGTGAGTGTTGAAATAGATGGTGTAACAATATTAATATGAGGATACTTTGAAGGCAGCACTGAAATATGGCGAATATTATGTTGGAGTTAGAGGAATTTACTTCTCTCTAACGTTTTTCAGATTTCTAAATCCAAAAGACATTACCTTAGTGCCTGTATATGTATAAAATGAAGATTGTAATGAATTAGACTGTTAGTAATAAAGGACATATCCATGTTTCCATTCTGCGTACACTGACGAGCCGAAACATTACGAATGTTGCCCACCGGGCACCATTTTAATCCTGTAACATATGGCAATAGGCTGATTGTGGCCTGGCATTTGGAAAAGAGTATCTCGGCAATGGTGAAGCTCGTTAGCTATTCGCGTGTTACTGTCGTGGGCGTCTGCGGAAAGTGGTTGAAGTACATTGAAACCACGACTAAGCGAAAAAATGGTGGAGGTCCACGCCTCACCACAAGACGTGGTGATCGGAGGCTTGCCCTCTCTGTACGAGTAGATCGGGATGGACGGCGATCGATGGTAGATGTGATGTCAGAGTACAATGCTGATGTTGGCTCAAATATGTCGCAGCACATCGTTGAGCGCGCATCGTTGAACACGGAGCTAAGCAGCGATGACCCCTACAGGTTCCCGTGTTGTGGCAAAGATATCGTAGATTACGACTGCAGTGCAGACGGCACCATCACGAACGCACAGTAGTTCAGTGGAACATGTCACCTGGTCGATCAAATCAAGAAATCAAGTCTCTTACCAGAATTAAAAATGCTCCTATCATAGCAAAAAGAAAGGCGATTATGTCCTGGGAAGAGTTAGAAATGAAAAGAAGAGAACTAGCTTTAGGACCTATCTGGCAGCTTCAAAGACATTTTAAACATCTTGACATATTCGCGCTTTCTTACTTTTTAATGTTAGTACCTACGTCATGCAATATAATGCAAAGTGTCAAGTAAAGTAACATGATACGTAATGTCATATCGCATAACATGATACATGCTATCATGTCATCGAACATGGCATTTGTCCTGTCGTGCAATATTACACACCGTGTCATTAAAGTTTAGGATGTATGAATCCTCACTCTGGGAAACTTCCTATTATAGATGCACTCCCACTCTCGGATTCTTCCAATCGTAGGTGCATCCCAGTCTGTAGAGGCACATAAGTTTGCATCTATTTGTTCTTACACCATTCACCATACATGTAAGAGGGGGTGGGTTTTGGAAAGAAATGTTCCCTTAGGAAAAAAAAATCAACCCGTCCTCATCCTCTACCCAGAAGTCAAAAATTGTTTTAGCGTCCCCCCCCTCCAGGTATAAATCCACCCCAAGAAATTTAATCCCTACAAAACGTTTTTAGCTATTACAAGTATGCTCTTCAGCCTGTGATATATTGTTTCCATGGCTGGTGAATCTTTAGGATTTTTTACACAAGATCAGCGACTTTAGCTTATAAATTGAAAAATGTAGGTGTGCCAACACCCTGCAGCTAAGAGAGTTCAGTGAGCATGGGAAAAAGGTTTATTTCGTAAAAGAGCGTGAATATGTCAAGATGCTTTGATTTAAATTTGTTTGAAGCTGCCACATAAGTCGAAAAGCTGGTTCCCTTCTTTTACATCCCTTACACTGCCCGGGACATATTCGCGTTTTTTGTGCTATGATGGGAGCATTTTTCATTCCGGTTCCCAACTTTTACTCTACCATAATTTTGATATCATACCACCATAGCTTGTTGACTAGAGTGACGACTGATCCTATATAGGTTTTTTTTTTTTTCATTGTCTTTCCAACCATGTTTCTCGAGTTAGGCATGGTTAATCTGGCTCTCCGCGGTTACCTGCCTAGTATGGTAGAAACTGTCCAGTGTAGCCTACTGTGTCTTCCAAGCATAAAAGCTTCACCACCACGTGAAGTTCACATGACTTCGGGAGGCTCTTGTCTATTTTTTAAAACTGTGTTCAGTTTTTTAATCTTTTTTAATTTTTTTATAGTTGCACACATTTTGTCCTTTTGCGCATGAAGCTGCATACGCAAACATTTGAAAAGTAGCCATAAGTGCTAATACAGTGGACAAACAACAGCAAACCTAAATACGATACCGAATGAAATTTAAATACTATGCAAAGTTAACTGTAATAAGTACATATACAGTTTATATTACGTAGAAAAATCTTACGATACCACCATATTATATAGATAAACTTACATAAAGCTTTACTGTATCGCAAGCTGAACTATTCACGCAATAAATAATAAACTATTGAAAAGCATATATTTTGTCTTTATCTCTTATCTTAAAATTCTTGTCATTGTTTATTTAAAGTATGGAGCAATGCAGATAAGGTCAAGAAAGTGCCGCTAGAAAAATTCAAATGTATAATTTTGGCGCGAAATGTTGGAACATTTAATCCGCATTAAGTATGAGTAAGATTGGCTGCAATAAGCGGAAGAACTGAAAAACAATATATGCACGACAAAATGCTATCAACTTTTCAATCCTGTACGAGAATAGACGAACTTAAGTTGTTTTGTCCTAAAAGTAATTTTCTACCTGAAAGTTTTCGAACAAAACGCATTACAGCATTTTCTTTTGGTTAGAAAAAAGGTGATCTTCTTCTGACAGTTATTTTTATAGCAATTTTCGAGTTAGTTTAATTTCCTGTGTGGTTATCGATAAAACTCTCAATGCTAGAGAAAAAAGTATATCATTTTGTTGGGAAAAATTCTGGTTTCCTATGAGTACTTTTTTAAATTTTTTTTTTTTTATTTTTGTGCACGTTCGAAGACTTATCGATGATTTTAAGCCACTGGTAAATAAAATCCTTAGGTCACAAACAACGAAACGATAATCAACTGTAACAAGCAATTTTGTTAATTATATCCAAACTCAGCGCTTAAAATGCAACGCATTTCTATTAAACACAATTTCATGTGCAAACACGAGATTTCTCGTACTTAATACCCGAACGATGAAACATTTTAGCAAATGCTGCATATAACTTCCGTAAGAATATACTTTTTATATTCATCTGTATCACTTCAAACCGTCTCAGCCAGTGCGATTCTCGTAAAACCGGATTTCACGTGCATATTATGTACAACTTTACACCGCTATACCGCGGTTACCGATAAAACTTTCACAGAACAACAGGATAACCACTTAATATATATATATTTGTCTACCTTCTTACAAAATTTGAAGCGATTCACCCAAATCTGAGACGTAGAAGTGGTGCACGTAAAAAAAAACACCTCACACAAAAAGTTTTTTGCGTATATAATCTGAATGAAGTTCGATTTTTGAAACTGAATTTTCAATTATGTCCTAAGGACGCATTTTTTATTTCTTTGATTCACTTTAAACCAATTCCGTGTATTCAGTTCACGTAAGAATGAAATTTGAGTCCTACATTTAGATAGCCTTTAAACCATCGTATCTCGGTGGATTATTGGATAGAGGGTTGGGTTGTTTAGGGGGAGGAGACCAGACAGCGAGGTCATTGGTCTCATCGGATTAGGGAAGGATGGGGAATGAGGTCGGCCGAGCCCTTTCAAAGGAACCATCCCGGCATTTGCCTGGAGCGATTTAGGGAAATCACGGAAAACCTAAATCAGGATGGCCGGACGCGGGATTGAACCGTCGTCCTCCCGAATGCTATTGGATAGAAAAAATTCGTCTTTACTTTCTCCATTTATCTACCTTAGAGCAAAGTTTGAACTTATTCGTACCAGATTAAAGTACAGAAGTGGCGTGCTCAAAAACTTCCCAAAAAATGTCTTTTTGCTAATAAAATCCAAACAAAGCAAGATATTTTGAAGCTGTTAAAACTTCTCTTAAACCAAGGTCCGATACATCGGTGGACCAAATTTCAATCATTGGTCTCGCTCCAGTGACTTTTTTTGCACGTAAAATCCGAACGGTGCACATACAAATTGTGCCATTAGCTGAGCAGTAGTTTCTGCCCTATTATAATATTTTTGGAAAGCAATTAATACATTCGCACAATTTGCGTGGGCGCAAGGTCCGGTTCGTCGTTCAAACCTTGCTTAATCTACTGTATCATAGCTCAGTAAGACAGATGTTCGAATGGCGATACATACGGCTGCTGGTTTGGGTTAAACACGAACATTTTACCCCATGTTTTAGATCAAATAGGAACAGAGCACTAAGACCCCCCCCCCCCCACAAACCGGGGTTCTGCCTGCAGATTTTGCATACATATTTTTGTACATCAGGTCCATTGTCGAGTCCGGATGCTCCGTAATCGAGACGAACGTCAGGTTGAATCATACACCTCTCCACGCACGGAAGCCGGTAGCGGCAGCATTATGCTACGGGGGACATTAATCTGGACTTCAGCGCGACTTGTAACAGTAATAGAAGGCAGCATAACAGCTTTGGGCAACGTGAAAATTAGGTGAGACCATCTGCATCTCTTCACGCTTGATATTTTCCCCAGCGGCGACTGCATCTTCCAGTGAAATGCCTGCCCGTATCTAAGTCCATAATCGTGCTGCAGTGGTTTGAGAGGGATGACAGTGAACTAGTGCTGACATCTTGTTCATCAGTTCGCCTAACGCCAAGCAGATGGGAGACATTCTGGACACTATAGGGAGCCAGCTAAGTGCCCACGAACCACCGGCTTGTAATTTACGGGAATTTCGTGGCCTGTGTGTAGAAATCTGGTGTCCCATAACTCCTGGAATCTAACAAGGACTTTTTGAGTCCATTTCAGCCAAAATAGCGGCTGTACTGCTTACGAAAGGCGGACCAACATGCTATTAAGCAGGTGTTCATAATGTTTTGTCAGTGTAAGATTGTGACGGTTAGAATAGGAGTGAGGTGTTAGTATACAGGTGAGTCTGTTTCTAATATGATTCCATTCATTGGTACAGCCACAGTGTGCGAATCAGCTCACACTGTCAATTCGTGGGAAAGGAAGTCATACTGCGACAACAAGATGTCTACTTGGAAACGGCTTGTCAGCTGTTTGTCGGATTATCTTACCCCTCTGAACGCTAAGCTGTGCACTTTCGCATAGAGACGTCAATCTCTGGATAATGAGTGTAGTAGGGCGACACAGATACACCAAAGGTGCAGCTAGAAATTAAAGTGCCATAGGAAACTGGACGTCCTAGGAGAAACTTTCCATGGCGAGAAGCACAAAAGCCTGTGGCTTCCAAGCACAGAGTTCCTGATCGTGACGTGTTTCTGGAACCATTTATTTGGCAGGTGATGAAAATTCGTCACGAGTTTGGAACACTTTGTGACAATATTTGTGTTTGTGTGGGGCCTTGGAGAAGAACATTTGGCACACGGATACTTCATACTCCCATATCACAATCTTACCATCTGTCTTTCAGGTTTCTGTGCACAATGTACCATGTTTTAATCTACCAGGCGCCCAAAATTAATTAACTGAACCCCTTAACCATAAAATAGCCCCATACGAATTAATGATACCATAAATATGCATTTTACGAAATCAATATATATTTGCGTGTACGGATGATACAACAGCTGGCGCGTGATCATAGGTCCAGAACTGCAGACGTAGCATTTCATTATGGTACCCAACCTGGGGCGAAATATTACAGGTTACATAAAACAGTGCGCCGTACCCACTCCTCTATTCTCACCACCATGAAAATTTAGCAAATTCTATACTCTTCACTCTTTAGTCACAGTATATACAAGGAAATGTTTATCTGAGGTACACTATTCATTTGCGCATGAATAGTGCCAGTGGGACGTGTGATGGAAAATTCTTCTAGGAAACATGAACCTTCATTGCTTGAGTGATATTGCAAAATACTGCACGAATCGTAGAGTTTCAGAATTTCAACGGTGGCATATTACTATAAACTATGCGTATGAAAGCCATTGGTAATGATAATTTCAAGTTTTGGTAACTCGGTTACACTCGGTCACTGAAAAGTTTAATTTGTGATTTCTGCTATTCTTTAGACGTCTTCAGAAAGAGATTTTCTCTCTGCAGTGGAGCGTGCGCTGATATGAAACTTCCTGGCAGATTAAAACTGTGTGCCGGAACAAGATTCGAACTCGGAACCTTTGCCTTTCGCGGGCAAGCGCTCTATCAACTGAGCTACCCAAGCACGACTCACGCCCATTCCTCAGAGCTTTACTCCTGCCAGTACCTCGTCTCCTACCTTCCGAACTTTACAGAAGCTCTCCTGCGAGCCTTGCAGAACTAGCACACCTGAAAGAAAGGATATTGTGGAGACATGGCTTAGCTACAGCCTGGGGGATGTTTCCAGAATGAGATTTTCATTCTGCAGCGGAGCGTGCGCTGATATGAAACTTCCTGGCAGATTAAAAAGGCAAAGGTCCCGAGTTCGATTCTAAGTCCGGCACACAGTTTTAATCTGCCAGGAAGTTTCATTATTTAGACGTGACTGACATTTCAGTATGTGACTTCTGACTCTTTTCTCACGTAATTTTTTCAGTATGTTCCACTGGGCTGATGATTCAGAGTTTCTGCATGATTTTGACAGCTTTCGTTCTTCATCAGATGTTGCAAATATACTTCTTAAATGAACTCGCTTACTGGCGCCCAATCACAATGGCTGGAGGAACACTTTTTCTTTCAAGTCCAGACACTGAGCTCACTTAAAAACAAAGTTTTCAGCATATGGCGAAGGCTACTACGTGATTCTGTATACTCCATAAATTCATTTTCTTTCACGCAGTACCCATTAACTAAGTGTCCAATATCACAAAGTATAGTAGATGATTAAACTAGTTCCCTCTAAATAATATTTCAGTAACTAAACTAAGTATGTTAATTCTTGCCATGAAAGACTTTTGTAGCGCACGGCACTGTTTTAGCAGAATTTTTTTGATTAATGTCTTGCCACTAGATTTTTTGACCTATTTTTGCACATGACTTTGTTATAAACATATGTAGCTTAGAAACTGTAGAATTTTCACAGCTCACTTCAGAGACATAATCGTCAAAAAATTCTGCTGTCGACCGCCCACATTTTTCTTATGTTTGTCGTAGACAATAATCTGGGTGAAGTGGAACAATAGTCGCTTACTACTACAGTATACTTTTCCTTGAATCCAGAAAGCATAGCTACTAAGACAACGTCACATTCACCTACGAAATATTTTCTCTACTAAAGGGCCGGGAGAAAATCCGCAGCGTGCTGTGATGTGTCGTAGCGACAGTCTTCGGCAGACCGTGCACATTTGCTGAAGTACCGGAGCTTTCAAAATTTATACCTTATTTATGAGCGTCTGTGACGGCATGTTGTTATGCGCTGCTGAATCTTTCATCTGCCACTTTACACCGCGTTTCATATCACCTGCAGATGCCGCAGAATATTTTTCTGCTTTTTTGGCAAATGGCAGCTTGCAGCGCAGTGGGGCATTCGCTATAACGAAGCTTCGAGCTACAACTCTGAAAAAGCGAGCTTTCCTTTCATATTCAGTACAAAGGAAAGGGTGTTTTTCAGATTCAGCAATTTCTGTGAGTCGTGATGCGAGAAATTCTCCCTCGCACTGTGATCACTGCTAACAGTGGGTGAGAAAACGTCTAAGAATTCTTCTCTACCGTTATTATGCCTTGCACTCACATTTTGCAAGGTCGAAAACGTCTTTGTTCGTATTTGTTAAGGGATTTTTTACAAGCAGATCCGTGCGATTGTGAAACGAATTAGAAATTAAACTGCATAGAGGAAAGAGCAGTAACACATATAATTACAGTAAAGGTGCAGCAATTGATATGAATCATAGGTATGCTATTACCTTGGTAGTGTTTCACAAAAGGAACACAAGTAGGAAATAAGAGCATCTATCTTCTCGTTGCTCTGAAGAACAGAATCGACTCTCCTTGAAGGTCACAGGCATCCTTACTAGCAGCGCCATTCGTTGCTAAGTTTGCTATATTAATGTTTAGAGTAATGGCACGCTATATAGGAGTAACTTGGGCTGTGTAAAACTGATATAAATATTGCACATTCCAATATGTTCTATGTAAACCAGAAATTTTTTGTCTGAAACTGTATTTCACGTCACGTCATGTGTTGCATATAATCGATAATTTCATTACAATTGAGATGTAACTTTAATAATTTACTGTCATTTGTCCTTAATTAATGAATAACAGTGTATTACGCTAGCAACCTGTGCAGTATAAAACACATCGTGTCAGTCCCAGCCTTATGTAAGCCATTCTATTGAACCGAACGAGAGTCCGTAGTGGTAAGACAATTGATTCGTATTCATGTGGGCGACTGTTCAAATCCCCGTTCGGCCATCCAGATATAGGGCTTTAGAGATATCCCTACATCGCTTCTGGTGAATATGTAGATGGACCCTTTGAAAGGATTCGACCGATTTCGTTACCCAACATCCCCCAAACTAATCTTGCTTCATCTCCGTCTCTAAGACCTCGTTATTTCCTTTCTGTCTTTTTGATACAACTTCGCTGTTTATTTAATACAGCTACTTCTCATTTCTCCCGTTAATGGACCGCATTCCGGACCTCCCCAGACCGGAAAAATTCGAGGAAGTCACGAGGAATCGAACCCACGACCTCCGAATCAGTGGCGCTATATAGTGTAGCCCGAAGGCAGAAATCTATGTAAAGTAAGAAAATGTGATCAAGAAAACTGCAGCACTGATAACAGTTTACTTGTGCGGATTAATGTTATTGATATCCTGTTATTATTTGTTCCCTGCCAGGGTCTCCATATATAAAGCTCATGTAACGTGAGACTCGAATGGTTTTTTTAAAAATTCTTCTTTAATTGTTTTCATAGATGATCTTATGGATAATAATAATGTAGCTGTTTTTGTCGTGCATTATTAATACGTCAGTTATATGTTTAAATCTGAACCTTTCTGTGCCATCAGCAGATACCTCAGTTAATCTTTATAGGACCAAGGTTCCCTACTTATCCGACGACAATTTTAGCCGTGTAGCTGCGTACTTAGGGGTCATTTCTTTAATTGTCGCAGCATTTATCCAGCCAGCATATGGCCTCGTTCGCTTGGCAATAAAAATCATCTGTATTTTCAGTTTTCCTACTACAACAAGTAAATCTAACTCTAGTGCAATCTATGTTCGATATAGAGTACTGTATTTGTTATTGTTCCTTCAGTGCCTATTTTCGTAGCCAGAATTTGAACTAAATCTTCCACAATTAGAAAAAATTGCTAACTAGCTTTAATTACTTGTGGTATAAATTTCTGCAACTTAGAGGTGTCAATATGGCTTTGCTAACACTATAAACGACTATGTGAACTTGGCAGACGGTTCATTGTTCAAACAAATAGAAAAATAATAAAACAGCATCTGAAAAGGTGGTCGTACAAACACTACCACACTTTCCCCTATCACTCACTCTAATCCGATCGTCTGTAGAAACACAGTACCCTCAATACATCAGTCTAAACACCAAAAAGTCTCCCCTTAGCCACACCCTGACTCCCTGACAACTATGTTTGCCACATCCAACATTGACTCCCTGACGCTATCCTCACTCCACCACTTACCCTATCATTATCATAACATTTCTCTAATAAACATTATATGCCTTATTACCCCTTTCATTTTCCGTGTAACATTTGAATTAAAAATAAATTATGTAAATTAAAATTATTTTGTGACCACAAAAACACACACTCTCTCTCTCTCTCTCTCTCTCTCTGTCTCTCTCTCTCTCTCTCACACACACACACACACACACACACACATGCACACGCACTTGTACACAGAAAGGTGGTGGGAAGAGAGAGGGAGAGAGAGGGGAGTTGGGAGAGGGAGAGGGATATGAGAAAACAGAAAAAAGAAAAATTTTTAACCAAATTTATGTCAAATTTCAGTCAAATGCAAGTGAATATCTTAACCAGTGGTCACATCAGCAGAAACACAGAAATCGTCAAACAGGTACAAAGCAGGTACTAATAATTTTTTATAATTTATGTAAAAAGTATGACTTAAATTGTTGTAAATCTACATTAATGTTGGTAAAATAAAGCTGTAAATTATTCCAGAAATCGTCTGAAGCTGCCTTACATTTAAAAAGCGAAACACCTATGGGATATTATATGTGAATACTGCAGCACGAAAAAGCCGTTTGTTCATAAACGAATACAAACAGTGTGTACCAGTCAAGGGTCAGTGAGCATACTGGACAGGATAGTGCTGATATTGGCAGCAGCATTTTTGGAATTCTGACATCATGATATCTGGCCATCATCACTCCAGAAATTCTGATATCATTGCATCCCCAAGGCTATGACATCGTCACTCCTCAAATTCTGACATTAACATGTCCCTGCTCTGTGAAGGCCAACACCACCCCCTCACCCCTCACCCCATGTTTCTGTGCTCCCACCTCACATGCCTGCAACAACCAAACCCCTCCCCCCCCCCCCCCCCCAATGACACACACCCCCACGACCTACTTGTGGATATCATCGCCTATGGTGTACAAGTTCAACTCCCCTCTCGTTCGAGCAATTTTAATTTCATTGTGTGCACACTATCATTTGCTGTCTGTACTTTGTGCAGTGTGAAATACCGGCAGTAACAGCAGTGATCGACTGGTTGAGGGGGGGGGGGGGGGGGAGAGATCGTTGAGTAATTGATTTTGTTATAAGAATATGGTTACTAATAGCAAACCCACAAACATGCCTGAGGGCAGCAGCTAACGATATAATAATTCCTTGCATGATGATATGTATATTTTACTGATAAGCCGGCAGGAGTGGCGGAGTGGTTCTGGGCGCTTCAGTCTGGAACCGCGCGACCGCTACGGTCGCAAGTTCGAATCTTGCCTCGGGCATGGATGTGTGTGATGTCCTTAGGTTAGTTAGGTTGAAGTAGTTCTAAGTTCTAGGGGACTGATGACCTCCTATGTTAAGTCCCATAGTGCTCAGAGCCAATTGAACCATTTTTTACTGATAAACAAATAGCATCATAACATTATCTTTTGATATTTAGGTTTTGTTTTTATTGTTAGAGCCCCTAATCCCGTGCTGGACAAAGTGCTGGACCACAATAGGCAGATGTTCCCACCTCAACTACAGGAAGAACAACAGCAACCACTCTCCACAACATGTGTTCCCATCATAATGTCATTTATCTATTCCACAGTACAACAGAAGCAGCTATTGTAACATGAGTCTCAGATTGGTGCTAGCAGAATATCGCTATTCACAAATACATACAATTTGGCTACAAGACAATAAAATGTCTGAATGTAGGCCTAGCATTCCTCAGTGGCTTTGATGTGGTGATTGAGATAGAGAACTTCAACGTCTTGGTCCTAGAGTGCAGTATGTGTGATATGATTGGGAATATCTGTGTAGTATAATAGACTTCATAGAGAGGGAGATGATGACTTACTACAATCCATGTCATACTCATATTAGCGCTGTCGTGTTAAAAGGTGGGGCATCATTTGACGATATGTGCAGAAAGGCAGTGTGCTTGAGTTTAAACCTGAAGGTGCAGTTATATACATTAAACATACAAGTATGGTGAGTTTAATCAACCTATACAATGCTTTACTGATTGCAGTCGACCGATTGAGCTGCTGATATCCTTAAATTGGCAGCTGGTACTTTATTCACTATTTTCATGTGCATAGTATGAATGTAAATCAATTAGAAAAGCGTATAAATTCCCATGTTCATTCAACATCAAAATATACATCTGAAAACCCTATAAACATAAAATCTGTGGAGGCAGAATTTATGTAATTGTATCTATACCTTTGTGTGTGTGTATGTGTGTGTGTGTGTGTGTGTGTGTGTGTGTGTAAATGAAAATGCTCAAAAAGTGGTGCACATTTGCTTCCACCCCACAATAACTTTAATGGTGGAAGAATCAGGGTCTTTTATAAATGATAATACTGATATATAACAAATTAACTTACGTTTTATCATTAAAGTATATTTTAATATATATTCTTTTTAAAAAAAACCATTGCTAATACACAGAGATACAGCACACTAATACAAATCATTCTGTATATGTGAGAAGACGAATACATCATACTAACACAGGAGGAGGAGAAAGATTTTACATACAATATTTACACAACAGCAACTGATTGCTGAAATTTATCATAGTAATACTGCTACTATGGATCTTATGCACAGTATTTGCACTGCCTGTCGACAAGCAGCCATAGGTCAGCAAGAAGAAAGAACCACACATACCCAAATTCACACACGTACATGAATTCACACACATATATACAGGTACACATAGTGACAAGGAAACATGTACGTTGTACACATAATAATACACAATATGCAGTCATTTATATGACTACACATATACACACATAACTATGACAAATGCTTCATCTATCTATTCCACACACACACACACACACACACACACACACACACACACACAAACACACACACACACACACACACATACACATACACACAGCTAATCAAGTGGACAATCTGAGGATGGCATAGTTCCAATCCCAGGATGAGGAGGCGGATGAGAAGGAGAAGGAGGTTAGTGTTTAACGTCCCATTGATGATGAGATTATTAGAGACAGAGCACAGACTCAGGTAGGGAAGGATGGAGAAGGGAAGGAGTCATGCACTTTCAAAGGAACCATCCTAGCATTTGCCTCTCAAATGTAAGTCCAGTATTCTAACTATGGCACTACTGCACTCAGTAATCCCAATGCCATCTGCACACATGAAGCATTTGTCACCTAGGTACAACAGCCCAACATCTAGTTGCAGTGTGATATGAACCTCATGGCCTTGTGACCAAAAGATTACTTGCTGTACCATATGCAAAGATGCATCACCACTGAGCAGACGCTTCTTACCGTTCTTCATGTTAAGATAAAGCTGCACAATGTACACCCTTGGCACATCTTTGGGTGGCACCTGCATATATATGGTACGCATATATTTTTGATCTTAGCCCCATTAACTCCACATCTGTGGACCCATTCGCCTCATCTTTCATCAGGCCTATAACCTTCTTGTTTAGAGGTGTAATGCCATAAGTATTATCGGCCACATATCAAGATCTGTCGAATTCCTTTTGATTGTACCTAATTACTTCATTTGGACTGCAGCTATTTAAACAGTAGATGAAACTGTCTGTATCCATATAAAGAAACCTGAGATCAGCAAAGTAGGTGCAGACAGCGAATAAATGATGGTGCCCCTGCCACCATTATGTATTTTTACAAATAATACACATATTAAAATAAGATATTCATGAAGTCACAGTTTTAGTCTTCATTAGCTTTCTTCAACACAGTCTCAGTAGAACCACGCTGCTTGCAAAATAGTTCAGCAATGGTGGGCGGGGGGGGGGGGAGGCAGAGTTGTTGGGGGAGGAGGTGGTTGGGTTGGGGCCGAGAGGTGGAGGTGGCCTTTACAGTTCAGCTACATCTTGATGTCAGAATTCTGGTAGTGACATGTCATGGCCTTGGGGATGCGATGATGCTGGTGTCAGCACTTTTCTGCCCACTATGCCCACTGTCCCTCTACTTAAATCATTTGCAAAAAGTAATTTTTCATTCTTACAGCAAAAAAGTGTACATATCTTGAGATAGATATCTTGAAACAAAATTGAAACAGATGATCTGTAATTAATACTAACATATGAGTACGTTATTGATGATCACTTTTATCAGACTAGACGCTATGAAAATATTTCACCACAATGAAGTGAAAACACCTTAATAATATGTGATTAAGAATGTGACTGGCATTTTTATCACTCAGTCATTTTCATATAATTGAATGCTACAGATTCAAAGTTCCCAGACTTTTTGTCGCACTTTCTTTCAGTTTGAACCGGAGAAGTTTTATTTTGCTTCACGTGCTATAGGCTCCTGAATTTAAAGATGAAAACTGAAGTTTTTGAAAAGAATGCACTTTAAAGAAAACGGTTAATAACTTTATAACAAGAAAGGGTGTTTGGTTCTGAATGACACATTAAATATAAGAACGGACTGAATTTTCAGCAGTCGTTTATGGACCATGAATTGCGTTAGCCATACTACTTGACTGCGCTCAGTTCATTTAACGCTGAAACATTTCACCATATCGTTTAATATAATTGTGATGCACATGCATTTTGTGACTGTTTCTGGGAATTTTTTACCTCAACAACTCTTACAGTGTTAAACAGCAGGAAATCTGATTTCATGGAAACTGACATTATGGACTAAATGATACATATCTTTAAGATCCCTATGGCAGTTCTCAGTTACGACGGACTTTGTAGTTAAATTTTACTTTTTGTTTAGAGTTTGTGTATTGTGCATGCACTATAAGTAGTCACTCTGGAGTCTGCTTATACACTCCTGGAAATGGAAAAAAGAACACATTGACACCGGTGTGTCAGACCCACCATACTTGCTCCGGACACTGCGAGAGGGCTGTACAAGCAATGATCACACGCACGGCACAGCGGACACACCAGGAACCGCGGTGTTGGCCGTCGAATGGCGCTAGCTGCGCAGCATTTGTGCACCGCCGCCGTCAGTGTCAGCCAGTTTGCCGTGGCATACGGAGCTCCATCGCAGTCTTTAACACTGGTAGCATGCCGCGACAGCGTGGACGTGAACCGTATGTGCAGTTGACGGACTTTGAGCGAGGGCGTATAGTGGGCATGCGGGAGGCCGGGTGGACGTACCGCCGAATTGCTCAACATGTGGGGCGTGAGGTCTCCACAGTACATCGATGTTGTCGCCAGTGGTCGGCGGAAGGTGCACGTGCCCGTCGACCTGGGACCGGACCGCAGCGACGCACGGATGCACGCCAAGACCGTAGGATCCTACTCAGTGCCGTAGGGGACCGCACCGCCACTTCTCAGCAAATTAGGGACACTGTTGCTCCTGGGGTATCGGCGAGGACCATTCGCAACCGTCTCCATGAAGCTGGGCTACGGTCCCGCACACCGTTAGGCCGTCTTCCGCTCACGCCCCAACATCGTGCAGCCCGCCTCCAGTGGTGTCGCGACAGGCGTGAATGGAGGGACGAATGGAGACGTGTCGTCTTCAGCGATGAGAGTCGCTTCTGCCTTGGTGCCAATGATGGTCGTATGCGTGTTTGGCGCCGTGCAGGTGAGCGCCACAATCAGGACTGCATACGACCGAGGCACACAGGGCCAACACCCGGCATCATGGTGTGGGGAGCGATCTCCTACACTGGCCGTACACCACTGGTGATCGTCGAGGGGACACTGAATAGTGCACCGTACATCCAAACCGTCATCGAACCCATCGTTCTACCATTCCTAGACCGGCAAGGGAACTTGCTGTTCCAACAGGACAATGCACGTCCGCATGTATCCCGTGCCACCCAACGTGCTCTAGAAGGTGTAAGTCAACTACCCTGGCCAGCAAGATCTCCGGATCTGTCCCCCATTGAGCATGTTTGGGACTGGATGAAGCGTCGTCTCACGCGGTCTGCACGTCCAGCACAAACGCTGGTCCAACTGAGGCGCCAGGTGGAAATGGCATGGCAAGCCGTTCCACAGGACTACATCCAGCATCTCTACGATCGTCTCCATGGGAGAATAGCAGCCTGCATTGCTGCGAAAGGTGGATATACACTGTACTAGTGCCGACATTGTGCATGCTCTGTTGCCTGTGTCTATGTGCCTGTGGTTCTGTCAGTGTGATCATGTGATGTATCTGACCCCAGGAATGTGTCAATAAAGTTTCCCCTTCCTGGGACAATGAATTCACGGTGTTCTTATTTCAATTTCCAGGAGTGTAGATGTCTGCCCGGCTCATCAGCTGAGCTAATATTGATTCTCGCTTATACTGACACCCACCTAGATATCAGTGGGTCTTTCTTCCCTGGGTCGTTGCACTGCTAAGGATTCATTTAAAAAGGTAAAAAAGTGTAGCTGTTTACTGTCTTGTTAAAATATATCCAAACATTTGGTATAAATTCGTGACAGAACACTTATATTTAATTCTAAGATCATGCAGGGGAAGGAAAGGTCGAAAGAAAACACACCCGGTACCAATACAGTTTTATTTGTGGGTAATAGTCGGATTCCGAGGGCTGTAACAAATGTTAATCCCTGAGAACGCCACCTGTCAGTGATTCTTTTAGACTGTAACGTCCTGTATTTGTCGAAAGTGCAATACAATGTTATACTCATACCAAACCGTAGGACATTCAGATCAGAGTATGAAAACTTAATGATTAATATCGTCTCATACTTCTCTGACGGTCCCGCATTGTTCCGTCTCCAGCTAATGGACTTCATTCTCCATTAATCATAGTTACGATGGTCGTAGTTCTTCTTCATAATTATGCCGTTGCCATAAATAGCTTCGTGAACATAAGTACGGAAAACCGAGTAATTTCGATCATCTACACGTTTCGTCCTCCCTTTACTCCTACCCACACAACTTTCTTCTGTTCCTTATCAGTATTTTCATGTTCTCTAGTTGTGTCATGACAGTATTTCCGAAAAGGTGGTGCGTTGTTAGGAAGCTGGAATCGCATTTGGGAGGATGGAGGTTAAAGACCCGGTCCAGACGTCCAGGGATAGGGTTTCCTTTGTCTCCCCGAATCGCTTAAGGCAAATGCAGAGTGGTTACTGTGAAAAGGACATGTTTGATTTCATTCCCAATCCTACCTAAATCCCAGCGTGTTTTAGATCATTAATGACCTGGTTGTCGACTGAACTTCAAACCGTAAACATCTCTTCTACGTTTGTGAAATTCACCATTCGAATCATTTTCAACACAGCTATTCTCAGTACATCTACTTGTGCGCAGCATCAGTTCGAGAATTCCAGCGGCGACATTAGTAGTAGCAACCACAGAAGCTTCAGTTGACTCAGCCCCCCACTCACATCAAAATTATCATCTCCTCGTGAAATTCCTGCCCTGCTTGGACGGCGTGATCCTCATCTCACCGTCCGCATTCTCCTACTCTTTCCCATACTCGCCCTTTACCAAGTAAATCAGTTATCAATCTTCCTCAGAATTGTAGATATTTCCCAATATCACGTGCATCCGAATAATCGAGCAAAGTTCGGCCGTTTATCCACTATCCGTCAAAAGTCCACTGCTACCGCGTATCAACCGACATATGCACTTTACATCCCCTTCACGTATTCAAACCATGTCGCAGGTCAGTTTAAACGTACTCGTACTTCCTGCTTATTAAATCGATGCAGAAATTTGTTCTTCCTGCATGTCTTCTTTAACTGGCTGTAAATCAACATACATCCTCCACCCCCTATCTCTACTTCGTAAAATATATCTTCCGTATCATCTTTATTACAGTTCCAATTATAATCCATGGGTGAGAACAACAACAAACCCCTGACAACTGTACATCAACTTAACAATCCATCAAGAACAATATCAAATGTAATAAGTACCTAATTCTAAACGGCTGACCTAAAACTAGAAACCCTCTGCAGTCTGATTATACTGTCCAGGATGTCGATAAGACAGTAGGCCTAAAATGGATCTGTTACATTTGATATCAGTTGCTGAAAATGACTCAGTTGCATTACAGAATATTTTTGAAATTTTATTAGTTTCTGCGCCACGGCTATATTGTGTACATGAAGCATCTTGGAAACATTGCATCACGATCTTCTTCTGTCGGAATGGAGTCATTGTAATTGTTGGATAACTTCTAATCTTTAAAGTTGATTACTTTTACTTTTTCAGTGTATATGATTCAGGGTAAAATGCCAGGGACATTAGCTGTAGGTAAAGTAGCAAGCTGTTCGCATTTTCTTGTCTACGGAGAAAAACAGATGAACAGCGTGGCTAACTTTTTCTTGTTCTTATTGAGCACTGCGCTTCACACTATTGGTAGGACTGCAGTCACGTCCACAGACTTCACTGAACTGAAAGCGTCCGCTCCACCTTGCGTCAAGGACCTAAAGACGGTAGAAGCTGTGGCGCGTGCCTGGCGAGTCATTTTTCAGCTGGACAGTTCCAGGCCACGTCTTGTGTAGGAGACACGTACTTTGTTAAAGGATAATGGCCTCCTCCATGTTGTGACCCTATACGTTGTAGGATTTGCCATATACTGAAAAAGTACCAAACGTGCTGAGGTCAAGAGGACGTGGATAGTGCATTTTTCTTTCTTATTGCCATCAACTAAAATACATTCTTATTTTTCTCTCCTTTCTTCATGTTTGTAGTAACACTAACTGAATTTACTATTATTACAATAAATCGTTGCTCTACTTTGTCCTAATATAGACATACGTAAAATTAGTTTAAGTCATCTTTTCTCTATCACTGTTATCAATATTCTTCTTATTACTTAAAACATTACAGCCGTTGTCGTTATTCAAATGAAGTCTGAGCCGAGCAGTTTAGTACATGTAACATGATGACCTGCTTTAAGAGAATATCTGAAGGTCCTAACCTAATCATGTTAAATACACAAATAAATTGCCTGCTAGTGCCACTACGTACACTTTCACTAATGGACAGTGTCACTACTACACAGTGAACGTAGAACACAAGCACACTGGTAAAGCATTATGATAATGTCGACAAATATATCTCCAAATAGACATACACCAAAAGTACAAGATAATATAAGACTTTCTGAAGGAAAGTGCTTTGTTTTACACAACATAACTTTCGGTGGTAATCCTCACGAAACTGATAGTACATCGAAGAGGACTATTCTTTTAAGGGGAGACATCCAAGAATGCGTTGGTAGCAAACTTGGACAAGAATGCCGTCCACTTAAATTAATTCTTCTTGAGAATAATAGGCACACGTTTTCTGACCCCATCGCCTTTTATTTGTTGTACAATGATTGCACAATTTTGGTAAATTTGGAAATTTGTGATAAGTTTGATGGGACCAAACAGGAGGTCATCGGTCCCTTGTCTTACACACTACTTAATCTAACTTAAACTAACTTACTCTAGGGACAACACACACATCCATGCCCGAGGGAGGACTCGAACCTGCGACGGAAGGAGCCGCAAGAACCGTGGCAAGGTGCCTAAGACCGCACTGCTACCCCGAGCGGCACACAGTGTTGTTCATCCCAAGTTTCTCGCGTGTGTCACTGACGTCGATTAGCTCTCTGAAACACCGAAAGTGTTCCTTCAGGGGACGTTACTACAACAGAATATCGCTGTATTGTGGGACTGGAAAGAAAGGACCCCACGTTAAGGAGTGGGTGCAATTGCAACTATATTAACAGGTATGAAAGAAATACAATCTCAAGCTCCTTAGTGGCACGGCGACCGCATCGACGTGGTCCCTTTACCAACGACTATTACGTTGTATTCCGTTAATACCAGCACACCGGCGACATTGTTTGGGATGATTCCAAGGGCATAGAGACTGGACTAACAAGAAGTTAATTGGCATGCTCTTCTGGGGTGAGATCAGATTCAGTTTCAATAATGATTCCGGACATACCCTTAATGGCGAGAGATGGAAACACGTAATGCGCTCATTAACATTGTCGAACATTGTCGTTTTCGTTGTCCAGGTGTTATGGTGTGAGGAGGCACAATGTTGAACGAGTGGACTGGCCTCCACATCTTTAAACACGGTAGACACACTCGTCTACGTTATTGCGATAGCGCACTCCTTCCCCATGCCCGTCTTTTCAGGTGTGCATCCGGCACTGATTTCATTTTTATGGATGGTGATGCAGGACCGCATCGAACAGCGCAGTTGGATGAGCTCTTGGAAAGAAAGGATATTCGGCGAATAGACTGACTTGATCGTTCCGCCGACTTACATCCCATAGACCACGTGTAGGATGCGTTGGGAAGACGTACTGCAGCACGCCCAGATGCATCAACGACTATCCAGGAGTTGTCAACCTTACTTATGGAGGAATACAACACCCTACCACAAGAACTCCTAATCAAAACCGGCCGTCAAGGCACCTCGTTATAGAGTATGCGTTGCCGTCCATAGTGATCGGCACACCCTATTAAAAACTATGTCCCGCCTTTGGGAATTGTGAATCGCAATGATTAAGGTGTAACTATTTTCTTGGAACAAAAGTGTCATTTCTGTTAGCCTCACTGCTCATTTCTTTCAGTTACTGTCTGTCCTATGCTGTAGCAGATCTTTCTCTGATGGGTGTGGGTTTCATCGAGCAATGTTACTTGACAGTAACGCAACATGCGGAAATTACCGTTATACGTAAGTTCTGCACTTCCGTGTATATTCTTATACTTATTTCCCCATAGCACTTCAAACACTAAATTTCATGGTTTAACGAATGGTCATATAATGTGACCCAACATGGCATACGCATTGATAAATATTGTGGATGTCAGCGATAGTAATACCTAACTGTGGCAAGATATCAGATAGGTAAGTATCTGCAATGTCAAAGTATGTGATAAGTACTGCCATGATATTTATCTTCTAGATAGATAAAAGATAGCATTAGTGATACGATCGCACCGTAGTATGATCAGATCTGATGTTGTTAATAAGTCGAATAGTAGTTAAGGTGACTAACAAAAAGAATGAAAAACTTGGAAATTAGCAGTAGCGGTTGTGACTAAGGCTGTGGACTGTGATACTGACAATCAGCTGGGGTATTAACAGCATCAGGATGGTGGATGCAATGTGTACGTTGGGGGGTAGTCCAAATACTATGGAAAGCCAACTCGAAACACAAAAACGCAACTGGAAACCACCATACTGTTGTCAACTCATCACCCAGTCTCATCACTTTTGCACATCACGGAGCCAGTCCTATTAGACTCCATGCACGACATATCGTCAATATCATCTCAGGTAGATGATCGGCGACTGCTGATATTAGAATTGCGAGTCACTGTCGCTTGCTTACGCTGCTCTTCGTATCACAAGGGGATTTTTTTTCTTTTTTTCCATTTGGAATGGCATCATTACCGGACACAAGCTACTAGCGAATAGCAGAACCAAAATTTCTGAGATTATTCGTATTCTCATTCGGCAGTGAAGTGAAAGGCCGCGCTTTATTACCGTCGCAGAAACAATTATAGCCGTTATCCCTGGTACGAAGCCGCGGGGAATATTCGGGTACGTCTTGAGTTCTTCTCTGGTAGTGATTTTAGTACCTCATTCCTAGAGAAAGATCTCGTACTCTCGGAAGCCAAACGCGGAACGGTCTCTTATGAAGAAAACGTTCATTTTCACACAGAACATGTACTTGTGGTTGTCTACATTATACTTTGAAACATCCAATGCAACATGTGAGTGTGTAGCACAGGCGACACCTCCGATCACATGTGGGTCTTCAGGTTAGCGAGAGGCAGTTGCAAAAGCTGTAGGCTAATTTTACTTAAAAAAAGATTGCAACGGCACTACGACTTCGCTTAGGAATATGGTTCCAGACCCCTGCCGAAGGACTATACTGTAACCCAAAAGCTCTGCATGATTCCAAATCAAGCAGAATGGACAAAAATAAGTCACTCTCACGAGACATCACTCTAAAACTATGTAACATTGTGTTTAGTCTTGGCAACGGCCTCAGTTCAGCGAGGGAGAGAATTCACAAGTTTTTTAAGTATGACATATTCATCTAAGCACATTCATTGAAGATGGTTCCCGTAAAAGTAACAAATTGCAAGGATTGTATTTGCTACGTTTCATTCGGCGTTCCAAATTGTTCCGGACACTTTCTATGAGATTAAGATCAGACGATTAAGAGGGACAGGTGAGGTGCGATAGGGTGAGTAAGTATTATCCAAACCACGAACGTACGCGTACAGTCCCGTGAAGTAAGATGGGAATATCCACAGCATACCTGTCACGAATATGTAAAAGAAATGCAGCTTGATTGACGAGATTGTAGGAATAAGCATCCAGTAACCTCAAAAAGTGGGCGCTAATCATGGTACGTAAACCATCACGCTGACCATCTCTGACCAGAATTACACCCTTGACGAAATGAGTACTAAACGCCTCATTGGACAGTCTGTGAATTCGACGCCTTGCGTGATTTGAAAATAAGCAAAATTTTAAGTACGGCTGTGAGCCACGGTCTTTTGCCAGGTACCCTACTCCAGATACGTATGGTATGCAGTTAGCTTTGCAATGTTCGCTCAGAAACTGACACTGACCTGCATTCACTAACAGCAGTAATTTCTGTCGGTATTGAAACCGATAGTTATTGAGCAATTGTCTCCAGCCTTTGGCCGTTAGGGTCCACTTTTGACCTCTGTTATTGCCCTGTTATTTGAATGCAAGTGGTACACTATTCCTTCTAGAAACATTGTACAGTCCGCTGTGATACGCGAATTAATCGGGCAGCTCCATCATGCTGTGTTTATGGGCACATACAAACACTTTCTCCCATGTTCGCATGACAATATATCTTCCTGTCTGATACCATACAAGTTTATGGCACATACATACTACTTCACTGCCGTCACTTACGTCAGCATTGTAGGATAACATATGGTATGTGTGCGTCTTTAAAGGTGTAGCCAGCATTTTGTCCTGTGATCTAATAATCAATGATTTTGAAGATTACAATACCCATGAAATGTCTACCGGATGAATGCAAACGAGATCGATGCTTAAAACACAGTGCCAGCAACACGTGATTAAGGTTGTAGAGAGATGATTTACTCGTAGACGATTTAAAGTCTCTCCACGTCATCGAAATGTTAGCGTTAAGCTAAGCTACGTCAACGAAAAGCCCTAAAATTTCGTCTAAGTGTGGAAGCAAGTCGCTGCTTACTTCTTTGACATCAAAGAGCACAACATTTGTTCGTGAGTGACTTCGAACGAGGCAGAATACTCGAACTCTGGTAGAATTGGTTAGCCATACCGTGAAATTTAATCTCACACATGCCATGCTGCCACGTCAGTTAATTGTGTGTGGTAACTACAAAAAAGATCGCATGCAGTGATAGGCCAGTACTAGACGACAAAATGTGGCCAATGCTCGGGATGATCAGCATCTATTGTGCATGGCCGCAACGGACCATACGGTTTCAACTGCCTTGCGAACATCCTGCTCTATTCGTGCAACGAATGTTGAAGTGCAGGCCTTGACGATTCGATGCAATCTTCTACGAACTAGTATTGCCCAGAAACCGAACAGGCATCGGTCTGAAGTGGGGCGCTTCAGTGCTGTCTCTGACATATTGATGAGAAACCGTAGTTTTCGACTGAATATTATTCATATATTTTCTACTGCGTCGGGTGCAAACGTTTCAAAGAGGAATTTACTTATCCTTAGTACTAACTTTCTTACAGACAATATCTCGTGTCACATTTCAGCAGTAAATGCCCGGCCACTCTTGATGCGAAATATGCAAGTCTTTTACGAGGAAATACAGGTACAACTGCTCCTGTGGTTTTCACGATCGCGTGAAATGACGCCCTTAATTCTTGCTTTGGATATTTTTGGTCGGTATCTCGAACGTCACGATCCAACTGCAACCTCTGTTAATGTTTTGAGTCATTCCCCCCGCATCTTCACATTTATCATATTCTCAAACTACTATATTTCCGCTCCTGACATTCTTGAATATTCGCCAGTTCCGTACCAACATCACCATCATATTTAGTGGTCAGAGCTGCTCCAACACCACAGTATCTTCACGTGTGACATGCAGCAGTCATAACCACACCAGCATCTTGTGCGGCAGTCACAGACATATCAGCGTCTTATGCTGCGCTTGTAGCTGCATCAATATAGCATGCAGCTGTAAAAGCTCTTCCTCCAACATTTGCATCAGGATCAACACAAACAACGTCATCTCATCCAAATGACAATATTCAAACCAGAAGACCAATGGTCATCCTCACAAACCACGTCCTAAAGTCCCATAAGCCACTGATCATTGACACCCCAACCCTTTGGGAAGCCCAAGCAAGAATCCAAAAAGACCACCACATAGTCAAAAGGTGACCAAATCCATGCACTCCCCTCCCATAACACTTGAAACCTCTGTCCTGTTTCCCTCCTGTGTCCTAGCATACTAAACTTTATACTCCCTCCGAATATGCCTCTGAAGGTCCAACGGTACCGACCGACGGTCGTGTCATCCTCAGCCGATGGCGCACTGTATGTGGGTATGGAGGGGCATGTGATCAGCACACCTCTATCCTGGCTGTTAACACTTTACGACAGTATAGTCGCTACTTCTCAGTTAAGTGGCCCCTCAATTTGTCTCACAAGTGCTGAGTGCACCTCGCTTACGAACAGATATCGGCAGATATCGACGTTCACCCATCCAAGTGTTTGCTTAACTTCGGTGATCTGACGTGACCTAAAAACACTCTTTCGAACTAAAAATGTACGTGCCCAATAGAAATATATATCACCTTATACCCAGTAAAGATACTGTCATAAGGAAATCTCCGCATCCTGACTTCCGCTCCTACCTATTGTGTGAGCTTCCGACTCTACCCTCTGATCCTCATGCTATTGCTACTTCTACTCAGTCCTCTACGCCTCATACGACCCCTACTTCCACGACACCCCTTTTCCCTAATGACTGTGATCAAGGGAACCAGTCCTGAAATAACAGCAATTGGGGTTAAAAGGCAACTGAACTCCAGTCCTGATTTTCAGTCCGCGAAGCCCTTCGCAACCGTCACTACTCTGGTCTCAGAGTCTCTGTCTGCACATTCCCAGGATCTTCTTCAATCTATTTACCAATGGAGCCCTAATTTACTCCCATAGATCATAAACCACCATTGCTCATTCCAGTTCACAAACCTGATCACACCAATGCTCCAAATGCCTAAATTACCATGAACATCCCACCCAAACTGAGAAACAATATAACGTGTCCCCACTGCAAAGCAAATCACATCCTTAAATAATGTCCCAACATACAGTCCCCACTTCTATGTATCACCTGGCCAAACCTACTCATGTAAATATAAGAT
The DNA here is from genome assembly GCF_021461385.2 of Schistocerca piceifrons. Lineage (NCBI taxonomy): Eukaryota > Metazoa > Arthropoda > Insecta > Orthoptera > Acrididae > Schistocerca > Schistocerca piceifrons. The sequence continues at coordinate 413,703,944 of NC_060149.1, read as the reverse complement.
TAAGTCTCTTCCCACTAACCCAAATTTTCTGTCCGCATACGTCTTATCGATACACTGCTCCACCCATAGGGTCCCTTACGTCCCGCACCCAACCTCGAAGATATAATCCGTATCGTATGAAACATACTCCAAAATATCCATCCGGTTCACCTACCTCATATCCTCCAACAACTCACATTAGCTGCTCGTACTGTTATACGTCTAGTTACCACCGCCACGCACTCCCATAATCACTCACACTTCACTTTCTACCGCATTGACACTCTTATTTCTCCTGGATCTCACCTTAGCTCCTGCTGTACCCATTTTGAACTGCAACCACACCCAGATCTCCTTCTTCTATCTGAATACTCCTAATGCTAGCCAAACAGTTCTCTTCTCTAACTCACACCCTGTCATCAGCTCCTCCAGTCCCATTCCCCGGTCATTTTTATATTTTACTCGGTGTTTGTCATCACGGTCGAAACAGATCATCTGCAGTGTAATGACAGCAGCTCCAAAATCATCTTCTACAGCATAACAATATAAACTCATCAAAATCGAAGCCATTCATCAAGATCTAATTAAATCAGAATCATTATCATATTTCACTAATTTTATTTTCAACATTGTGTTCAACACCCGTATGTCTGAGGAATGGGTATCTAGCTGCTGCCGGAACGCCGAGAAGGGCATTAAAAACAAGGGAAAGAACCACTCTTCGTCATTCTCTTCTGGAATGTGACAGCAAAAGTTCGTCATATTATTGAGATCGGTCTGGACTTGGATTCTGAAACTCTTCTGGATACTACGGACTTGGGATCACCATGGACTCTGGTTGGTTTCGCCTTTTGAACTGTGATTTACACTGCTCCAAGTGATCTTCTTGGCTTTAGACTTGTATTGCGATTGCATTTGAATTAGGCGCTCAGTCTGCGAATTAATTTAATTTTAACTTTAAAAGAAATTCATTAAGAAGGACCACCACACCCTTAACAACCAACAGCCCCTTCATTCCTCTCTGTGGCTGCTTAGACCTCAAAATACGAGTGATCCCTTTTCGAGCAGTAACGAAAAGGGTCGCTGAGTTTCTTTCATTGTCAGTGGGAGACCAAGTCTCAAACAGGTGATTGCGTAGCTTTCCTTGCGTAGTAATTCTTGATAATCTTCTCGGGTTTTCTGCTGGAACCTAAAATCAACGTGATTCGACATTTTGGCAATCCACCTATCCGTCATATTGAGGAGAGACGCCGCTGGTGCTGATTCTCGGTGAAAACTGATGGCAAGGTTGGAAACCCGTACACGGCGCACACTTCGCCCACCACAGGTGGAAAACTCTTTTCTTTATTAGTCAGATTTTTTGCCAACATAATTTCAGTTGCCTTCTCATATACACTGTTCCAGAAATCGGACGTATTGGCAAGGATCTCGCCAAATTTCATCACTTGTCCCTCTGTTAAAAAAAGGTTCCGCTACCCTCGATTTTTCACGCAGTTGTAGCCTCGTGTGAGAGCGAGGTTCCACGCACCTGTCCTGAACTGTGGGTATCGATCGGCTGATGTAATCCTTTCCAGACTGACACGGAATTCTATGTGTGCCATGCTTCGTATGGCCCAAAAATATCCTCTACAAAGCCGGGTAGCGCCTTAATAGTGACAGGTGGACGGAACACTCTGTTAATGTCAAATCCTCTTAAAATTCTTCGATTCTTAAAGGATATCCCTCCAGCATATTGGAACAAGACTACAGATCTATACTCCTCTTCGTAGACCTCCAGAGGTGGTCCAGGCTCTTTGGAGTATACATTTGCCGTCTAGTGTATAAGTTCCTGTGTCAGATGTAGCATATGGCCTGAGTACCATTGTCCTAAGGACACCACTGCGCTGATATTCAATCCAGATTCGGCGCAATATGGAGTTTGGACCATCCTAGGAGGTGCATCAGGTGATTGTTAGATTGAGAATCTCTAAGGATAACGTCTGCAACAGTACCAACCGGTACGCTGCGCGGCGCAGAAATGGTTCAAATGGCTCTAAGCATTATGCGACTTAACGTCTGAGGTCATCAGTCCCCTAGACTTAGAATTACTTAAACCTAACTAACCTAAGGACATCACACACATCCATGGCCGAGACAGGATTCAAACCTGCGACCATAGCAGCAGCGCGAGTCCAGACTCAAGCGCCTAGAACCGCTCGGCCATAGAGGCCGGCACTGCACGCAGCCTTTGCGACTCAGGAAAAGCTTGCAACTGCATTAGCAGTGCAATTCGTAGAGGTCATATGAAACAGCTTTACATTTGACAACGCAGCTTTCAGTTGTTTACGAGCAGATTCTAACTCTTCCTTCACCATCGGACAACTGCTGTATATCCAAGACACAGGAAAAATGAAGTAGAGACTGTAAACAGAAAACCAAATGGTTCAAATGGCTCTGAGCACTATGGGACTTCTGTGGTCATCAGTCCCCTAGAACTTAGAACTACTTAAACCTAACTAACCTAAGTACATCACACACATCCATGCCCGAGGCAGGATTCGAACCTGCGACCGTAGCGGTCGCGCGGTTCCAGACTGTAGCGCCTAGAACCGCTCGGCCACTCCGGCTGGCCTTAGAAAACCAGATAGTGCTTACGGCCAAACAGCAATATATAAAACTTAAAACTAAACTAAAAGGTATATATACATTTAAGCTACCGCTATCGCAGGTACAACTGCTAACTATTACTGATGCCTTGGAGTCTGCCACATAATTGAATGTTACTTACATTTCTTCATTTCTCATTTGGGCTATTCCCGTGTTCCAAAGTACCCGACATCTTCTCCAAAACATTTCAACATTTCAGCGATTGAAAATTTGCTGTACGTATACAATAAAAATAGACTGATTTGACGAGTAAAAGGAGGGTTTTCGATGTATATAGAATGTAAATTTTTCAATAATAATAATTTTTTTGCTACCAAGAAACTTTCAGAATTTTTCAAGGGAACCAGAATGCTTCAGTGCACATCTGACTTTCTGACTTTACACTTCATGATGACCCATGACGAAATTCGTTGGGGTACGGAATGGCACCTATCGTTGTACAGAGGAGGGAAACCCGTCTACAATGGTATGGACATGGGCTATGAGCAGATCAAAAAACAATGACAGGATCGAGGCTTTTCGTTGAAGTTTAGTGCTGAAAGTCCTATTGGAAGACAGAGGGAACGTTGACTAGATACCCTCCATAAAGACTCCAAGATATCGGGTTTCCATCCTGACCAAGCACAAGATCGTACCAAGTGGAGACGGAGACCAAAAGAGCGGCCCCTGCTACATTGCAGGATAAATGGCGAGAAAGAGCAGTATGCTGGCAGCAGTTGGAATATTGAACGTGGGATTTTCCATCATCAGACAGATACTCTACCCACAATTTCACTTTAGACGACGCACAGACCGGGAAATATTGTAACATACTCGTAACTTAGCACTAAGCCCCATCCAAGACGACAAAGTTTTTTCTTAACACATAAAACCCTTGTAGTTCAATTGAACACTTGTGTGCAAATCTCTTCAATCCACGTACCTTCCGGTATTTGCGCAATGAACAGATAACAGCATGGCTTTGGGCAACCGTGGAGACTTTTGTATCCGAATTAGTCACTTCCAACTCGTACTGCTAATGTGTTCGTCAGCAAACTGTGATTTAACTGCGAAATAAAAGGTATTCACAATACAGCAACGTGACTCCACCAACATTCTTTGAAACCTATATAAATAAATATTCTCCTGTTTCTTGCTGAGTCGTTAGATCGATGTATGTGTATCTTCAGAAATGTACTCTGTATCCATATTCAGAAAAAAAGTCTAGTCTTCGTATAGGACGGTACCAATGACATTTTAACCAAACTAATGATTTCTTTTACGAGCAATGAATACACCAGACTCTCGTCATGATATTTTCTCAGAGCAGAGAAAAAGTACGTTGCGCATAATGTACGAGTATTATCTGACGACGAGAACAGTAAATGGCACGTGTGTTTTTGGCGGTGAAAGAAAAAATAACTGTACTGACAAAAAGGTTTTGCTTTTCGATGTCCGGAAAGTGCCAGTTTCCTCAGTCTCCGGCAATACATTTATATTCATGAAATTTTCAAGCCTACATTTCCTTACATTAATGTTTATGAGCTTAATAGGTTTCATTAGCAAGATTAATGTTACACGAAAGTCAGAGATGCGTTTACGGTTCCTCTTATTTTTATTTAATGTACACACTTGATGCATCCCATCAAATTTCCTGTGCCCAACTACTGTGAATATTCGACATGCTTTAGAACGTACTCCATCGCAGTTATAAAACTCGATGTATCACTGTACATTTAACATTGTGAATGTGTCACTACCTAATTCCATCTACTTCTTTGTTGTAACCAATGTGAATAGTACTCCATATCACCTCCTTAGGTGTTATTTGAAGGTTACTTTCAGACATGTGTATTTCTCGTTTTATTTCCATTACCTTTGTGTGTAATAGGTAGCAATTTCTATATAATCCAGAGGACACAACATTAATGTTTCTATTCCGCCATACATTCCTGACAATGGCAAATTCCTTGTCGTCGCTGAAGACTTTTCCTGCAACCGATTTAGCTAATGAATTTCATGTTTCATGTAATTCTGACTTTTCACATTTATTTCTACAATCAGTGAACGAACGATCTCTTTCATCCTTCAAGATCGCAGACTCCAGTCAGGTTTGAAAAGTTTGAATATGCGACGTGCATACATGATTGACAGCACGAACCTCCATAATCGAAAATAATTCTATAAATATATCAAAAATGCCCCCTATCTGTAATACATACCAACATATTCAGTTTATGATATCTCTGTGACAATGAGATGATTAACATATTGTATTTCCAAAATAGTTTCCATAACTCAGCAAGTAATCCCTTCTACAAGTCTTCTAGTAACCAAAGCATTAATACTAAATGACTACGGTCTCACGCAGCAAAGCAGCTTGAGAACTATGAACTTTTTGCTACCAAGTAAACAAACTTGAAGCCAATGTTTATGTAAGTGAATACTTATTACATGTACATTTGCACCAACATCTACATCCACACTCCTTAAGCCACCTTACGACGTGTGGCAGAGGGTACTTCGTATATCACTGTCACTTCCCCTTTTCCTGTTCCAGTCGCGTATGGTTTTCGGGAAGAACGATTAATGGTTAGCCACCGTGCGCATTCGAACCTCTCTAATTTTATCTTCATGGTATTTTCCCGAGACATACGTAGCAGAAAGCAATATATTAGTTGACTCTTCTAGGAAGGCACACTCTAGAAATTTTGACAGTAGATAATACCGTGATGCAGCAGACCACTCTTACAGCGTCTACCATGAGTTGACTGAGCATTGTCGTAACCGTTTCGCGCTTACTAAATGAACCTGTAACGAAAGTTGCTGTTTTTCTTTGCCTATTATCTATTTCTTCTGACAATCCGATCTGGTGCGGATCCCAGACTGAAGAGTAGTAGTCACGCATTGGTCGAACGAGTGTTTTTTAAAGGTACTTCCTTTATTGATAAGCTACGTTTCCTAAGAATTCCTTCAATGAATCTCTGTCTGGCATCTGCCTTACCCGCGATTAATTCTATATGATCGTTCCACTTCAGATCGCTCCGGATGCAAACTCCTAGATATTTTATGGGAATAACTGCTTCCAGTGAATGTTCTGCAACCGTTTAATGATACAGTAAAGGATCATTTGTCTATGGATTCGTATTACGTTAAATTTGTTCACTTGAAGTTCAGTTGTCACTCCTTACGCCAAGCGATGATTCTCTACAGGTCTTCCTAGAGTTCACTGCCATTTTCTGACGTCGCGACTTCTCTGTATACAACAGCACCTTCCGGCAAAAGCCTTGTGGAATTTTCTACGTCATTCACTAAGTCATTTACATATTCTGTAAAAAGTAATGGTCATATAACACTCCCTTAGGGCATGACCGTGCGTAGCTTTACGTCTGAAGAGCTCTCTCTGTTCAGAATATCATGCTGCGTTCTGTTTACTAGAAACTCTTTAGTCCAACTGCACAATTGGTCTGATATTGCATAAGCTCTTTTTTTCTTTTCCTTTAGACAGCAGTGTGAAAATGTATCGAACGCCTTCCGGAAGACAAGGAACACGACATCATTTGGGTACCTATATCTACTGCTTTCTGAATCTCGTGGAGGAATAGAGCGGCCTGTATTTCACACGGTCGTTGTTTTCTGAACCCGTGTTGTTTGCTACAGAGGAGATTTTCTCTCTCCAGAAACGTCATGATATGGGAGCATCAAAATTCTACAACAGGCCGTCATCAGAGATATAACCCTATAGTTTTGTAAGTCTGTTTGACAACCCTTCTTGAAAACCGGAATGACCTGTGTTTTTTTTTCAATTATTAGGAACGCCTCGCTCCTGTAGATACCTACGGTACAATGCTGCTAGAGGAGGGGCAAGTTCTTTCGCATACCCTGTGTGGAATCGAACTGGTATCCCGTCAGATCCTGAGGCCTTTACTCCATGTTGCTTGTTATTATTTGCATTTCGGTCATGGATCTTTCTGCTCCATCACAGGAACCGTATCTTTTATTGGTTATGGATTATTCAGGATGATAAGAAACGACAACGAGATCGTATCAGATGGTTTTAGGACATTTTTCACGAAAGACAGCCATGTGTGCAGCGTCATGGACTGGAAATATCCTAGTAGCAACTACACTGAAAGGGTAAATGCCATGGTAGCTGATAAAGCTTTCGGGATGTTAAGTCATGGTCCAAGAAACTCTTCTGTTCCTGACGTTTCGTACGGGTCTGCGCCAGACATCCTCAGAGGCGCTCCTCCGCTGAGTCTTGCCGACTGACCGGTCGGACGTCCGAGAGCGGCATAAATACTGTAGAAAAGGGGGCGTGGTAAAAGTAACCAGTGATGAGCAGAGATAATCCTTGTCAGGGATAAAATTTAACTATCGATTGTCGTCTTGTCAAAGAATAAAACTGTCTAGCGATTCTGCAGAGCTACTGTCCATATGTCGCTGAGTTTCATTGCCTCCTATTTGCTATTAAAATTATCCCGATGCTTGAAAATTTCAATGGCTTCTCTATATAGTCATGGATAATAAATTGACGTTGTAGAAAAAATTTCTGTTTCAGAAAACTTCACTTCATGGTTTCCTGACTGAAGATCATGCTCTGCTGCAGCTGATTTCTCTATTTTTCCTAGTCGGCAAAGACTTCTGTGTTCTTTTAGCCTCGTATTTACGCTCCTCTTGGTAGTTCCAATATAAACTTTACCACACTTACACGGAATTTTGTATACACTGCATGTCGACAGAGGAGGTCGTTTATCCTTTACATATCGAAGTGCTTGTCTTATTTTCTTTGTTGATCTAAAGACCGGTCTGATGTCATGTTTCTGTAAAATATTACCGATTTGATCCGTTACTTTTTTAATAAAAGGGAGAGAAACTGTATTTTTCCGTCGTTGTAGTTCATCCTTGTCCTTCGATCTTCTGTTCCTTGGTCGCAAAATTTTCTTTACCTCTTTACCTGAGTAGCCATTTTCCTCGAAAGCTTGCTTCAGTTGTTTTATTTCAGCGTCCAAGTTTTTCGATGTCCGTATCCGTTCGGCCCCTATTGACAAGACTTTTAATGACACCTGTCTTTTGTTGTGGATGGTGATTGGAGTTTTTACGCAAATATCTGTACGTATACGTTACTTTCCGAAAAACTTTATGTTCCAAACTTCTATCGGACTGTCTCATATCTAAAATATCCAAGAAAGATATTCTGTCATCATTTTACATTTCCATGGTGAACTGGATTTTTGGAGTAATTTTATTTAGATGATCAAATAATTCGTCATCTACAAACCGTTAACAGGGAGATGGTTTCTTATTTGCTTTTCCAGAGCCAATTGTTCGAATTTCTCCATATAGTTGTTTGGGATGATTTGGGGAAAGACATCAAACAGCGAGATCATCGGTCTCATCAGATTGGGGAAGGATGTGAAAGGAAGTCGGCCGAGCCCTGTCAGAGGAACCATCCCGGCATTTGCCTGAAGCGATGTAGGGAAATCACGGAAAACCTCAATAAGGTTGGCCGGGTGTGAGATTGAACCGTCGTCCTCCCAAATGCGAGTCCATTTCTCCATATAGAAATTAGCGATCGCAGGACCTAATGGGTTACCATTGTTACACCATCAGATTGCTCATAAAATTCATTGTCCCACTACAACTGACTAGAAGTAAGGCAATGCCTAAAAAGAGTAGTCAAATCTCCTGGAAAAATATCCGTTATAAAAATCATAACTTCGTTAACTGGAAACATAGTGAATAAGGACAATATGTCAGACCTTACAAGAATATATTCAGGATCCAGAATTAACCCTTCATGTTTCTCAATAAAATGACGCGAGTCTTTTATATATGAGTTATATTTCCCAATATATGGTTGTAAACGAGTTGATAGATATCTTGCTGTTTCGTACGTGGGAGAACTGATGGCACGAACTATCGGTCTCAAAGGATAATCTATTTTATGAATTTTGGGTACACCATACAGACTAGGACACGTAGCTTCACTCTTCAATAAAGCTCTTTTATCTTCTTTCTGAATAGAAGTAGATGGCCGGCCGGTGTGGCCGAGCGGTTCTAGGCGCTTCAGTCTGAAACCGCGCGACCGCTACGGTCGCAGGTTCGAATCCTGCCTCGGTCATGGATGTGTGTGATGTCCTTAGGTTAGTTAGGTTTAAGTAGTTCTAGGTTCTAGGGGACTGATGACCTCAGATGTTAGGTCACATAGTGCTCAGAGCCATTTTAACCATTTGAATATAGGTAGATGACTTAATCAGATTATTTGTTTTCCTCAGTACGCTGGCTGTAGGATCCTTCGTAAGGTTTTTTTTTCTGTCCTGACTTTAAAAGGTTCAAAATTTTGCTTCGATAATCCTCTATATCTATGACGCTTTCGGACGTCCGACGGGTCTGACTCAGCGGAGGAGCGCCTCTGAGGATGTCCAGCGCAGACCTGGACGAAATGTCAGGATCAGAAGAGTTTCTTGGGCCACGAATTTACATTCCGAAAGGTTTACCAGCGGCTATGTCATCCGGTCCTGAAAACCTTCAGTCTTTGAAATGCCATGGTGCCTAAAACAATATAGCACTCACTGTATTACCAGCCACAAGCTAAAATATAATTTAAAATTAATTTACCCGCAATGCAGCAACATTTGATCGAAGCATGGGCATTTGTGTAATAGTAATTCAGTTGGATACGGTCTTGTTGTAGCACGCAAAACACAAACACTATAAAAGATAAACGTTAGTTATTTGACGTCTCAAAGTATTACATCAAGATCATGTCGAAGAAGTGAAATCACTGAATGAATATGCATTTCCTCTACGTTAATAATTACACGTGGCCCCTGGGTATACCTTTATGTGAAGATACAGATGAAGATCAAATCTGTCCATTCGACCATCGATTCCCTGACTGTCAGAGAGTAGATTATCCTTATGAAACATCTTCAGATATGAAGGACACGCGTCTGCACAATGCATAATGTCTCCATGCAGCTTTCCCCATCGCTTATTATCAGCTAATCGGCCCAAGGAAAACAGTAAAAGCATTTCATGCCACGAGGAAACATCCCTTACATGTACAGAACTAGAGTAGCTTTCACTGTGTTTTCATATCTACCTTAATATAGGCCACGTCCGATACAATTCTGACCACGAAGCAGCTATACTCATTCCTCTAACTTTTCGCCGTCAATGAATGAGAGATGGACGTGCTGTCCAGAGATACTATGGCCAACTCTACAGAATCTACTATTCCGTGTCGAAATGTAGGGCGACACCTGAGCTTACTACACACCCCTGTGTGTGTCAAAATGATCTGCATCGGTTGGACAGACCTATAGTCAAATTGCTCCCATGTGCTTAAATGCTTTAATATATGCTGTAGCACAACGTATTAGTGTAGGGAAAGGCTGGCCCTAGCAAACATGATACATTGGTGTTGCTCCTAAAATAATAAAAATGGGCTCATATAATTATGAAATTAAATAATGGTCCAAATTAGCCATAATTTATTTTAAAGATCTCTGCTAATGCATACACGAACAAGAATCAATCACAGGATGTTTTTGAGATTTGTAACACCCCACCCGTCACTTATCTGGTTGTGGTGTGTGTTCACCCCAGGTAATTGACTAACAGATCAACAGAGAGTGCAAAACTGCAGCAATATCGGATAACGCAAAGAAAGTAATAAGGCCCTGCGACTCCTGATTGAACTGCGGTAGCAGTGTTGACATTAATTGATTCAGACCTGATCCATTTTAATTAAAAAGGGGTGCACATTGATGTTCTACTCAGCTATTGAACACCAGATGCAAATGTTGAACATAAAATTAATTAAGAAAGTGACTTGGGATTTCAACTACTTGATTGAAAACAGATGCAGTCGATTATCACAGATTTATTTTAACTCACGACCTTCAATCATCACATTACATGACTCTCATAACAGGCAGTGGTAATATATTGCGGTTGTGTGGAGTAAAGCGCGATAAATCAAAAGTAATTCCTATCAACTGACCCAGGCGTAATGCGAAGTGCGAGAAGAATTCTACAATACACGGCCCATGAAACCCTCGTGGAAACTTTGCCAATGTGATCCAACCAATTAATCAGTGGCCGAATTCAGCGTGGCGGAGCGGCGTCGTTGTGTGGACGTCGGCCGACCTGGTGGTACTGCAAGGCTGCACTCGTCTATTCACTCCTAGCTATCTTGCTCAGTACATAGCTGAACCAAAACTTCCTATCTCCAAGCTCAATCGTTCCCTTTGCTAAGTCCTAAACTGCAGAGATGCTCACTCTATCTCAGGCAAGCTGAGTCAAGAACGCCACGTCCACACTCTCGGCAAGCTGGAAACGGAAGACCTACACGGACACTTCTTACAGTCCGCTCTTCGCCTCGATTTCCCCTCCAGCAAAATCACTTACGCCAATTGCAGCGCAAGTCGCGTTAATTATGCGTTGCTTCCCAGCGCCGACCAATTCCTGCTCTGGGAAGTGAACAAATTCCCACAAAATTTCCCTTCCTCTCAACTTCTGCTATTTCGCTCCTCCCAGGCCACCCACCAAGGTTAGCATCTGCACAAACACCAATTTTTCCGGAATTCTGACTCCCAGGAGAGTACTTCAAAATTCCTTGGTCCTACGTTCCCATCGGAGGCCGGCGTATTTCATGCTGTCGCTCTTCACCTGATTTATTTCAGGCTCTGTGGACCGTGAATTCAGCGTGAATTTGCTATAGACACGAACACGCATATTTTGACCTCTGTTGGCCGCTCCACTATAGCTTTGCGTGGCTTTCTCGCATGTTTCACAGAAAACGGGACGACGGACATTTATCAACAGGCGTACAAGTTCTTCGTCTGTTTCCTGGTACACCAGCATGGAGTTGGGGTCCCATCGGAGGCCGGCGTATTTCATGCTGTCGCTCTTCACCTGATTTATTTCAGGCTCTGTGGACCGTGAATTCAGCGTGAATTTGCTATAGACACGAACACGCATATTTTGACCTCTGTTGGCCGCTCCAGTATAGCTTTGCGTGGCTTTCTCGCATGTTTCACAGAAAACGGGACGACGGACATTTATCAACAGGCGTACAAGTTCTTCGTCTGTTTCCTGGTACACCAGCATGGAGTTGGGGTCAACCACCCTCTCACTGTCACTCATCTTAAGGCGGCTGGAGGCCGCGCTGCGTTACCGCTTTCTCAGAGCTTGAGCCGCCCTAAGCTGCCTATTGTCGCTTCCCTTCGCAGTTCCCCAGACGGCCACGGTCGATTTTAAATGCTTCCCTGGGGTAAACTAGAGTCCAGTAAATCGACTCATTTCCACAAAGTTTTCACGTCGTGTGAATTACTTTAGAACCATCACCCAACATTAATTATTCCAATACGTCCATGCTATACCCTCTACAAGATTCATTGTGCCTTGTCAGTCATTTTTTGTTCAGCCCTACTGTTCGCTCAACGTGAGTTAGGTGATCTTTAATGGCTTCATGAAAGGGGCATAGTTCTTGCCATCTTACAGATTGATAAATACAGAGGAAAATAAAAATGACAGTTACTAACATGAAATAGTTACAATCTGACACTTAACTGATCTGTCAGAGCCTCGATGGTTTGAGTGAATAGGAAAGACCGGCATCCTACAAATTTGTTATAGAAAGACGAATTTGTGGTAGACACACAGTGATTGCCTGATTGTGCCAGAAGTCCGGAAAGCCTCTACATGCATACATTATCGCTGGTCGATTCATGAACGAGCCCTTATTCACTCAAGAAAAGTGCAAGATTCGCAGAACCTAACCGAGGCTAGCAACGCGCCTACAAACGATCGTTAAGTCTCATACGCTGCTCGCCAAATCTGCACTTCCTTGTCATACTCTGCATACTGTACAGTAGAAAACTACAAGTGCCGTTATCTGCTGTTCCCTGCAACGCATCAGTTGCTGATTACAGCAAATTCCCTTCTCTACATCTGCGGAGAAAGTGTTCTTCTCAACCTCTGAAGACCAAGGGCTGCTCTCAAGATTTCCAGACGATGTGTTTTACTCAAAATTCACTGACGAAATCCTTCACGCCGAAACAGTCTTGTCTCTTCTCTCTAAAAAGCTCTTGTAATTCCCGTGCGCTAATCAAAGGCTCTACAAAATGCTGGCCAATGACGTCGTGTTAATGAAATAACTAACTTTGCACCTTCACTTTTATACATACAAAAAAGGATTCCAAAATAAAACTCAGCTTTTTGCCAGGTGCCCAAACTAAACAGTGCTCGACCATAGCGTTTTACCTGTCATAAGTGGACACTTCTCGCCATCCCCTCGCTGTAAGCTCTGAAAGGCAAGCTGAAACTCCCAGAGGGCCTTAGCTGGCTCCGAGTCACTGCCCTGCGGTTCTCTTTCTTCCCTGGTTCCTCATAGCCCCGCTAACCTACAAAAACATGACATACACAATCGTCACCAGAAAAGAGAGATAATTAATATACGAGTAGACAGCTTAATCCCTTGTTGTCAGTGAGGTTACTTATTACCAGCATTCTACATTTAGTAACCGACGGGGCTAGAACTCAGATTGTGACGAATTTAAACCATTTATAAATGACATAAGAGAGGTTGTCAATCCTGCAATAGACTGACGCGTATCACAAAACAAATTAACTGAGGCAGATATTCTGGTCTTAGATTTCATAGTAGTTAATTAGTCCCTGAACATCCCATTACAAGACACACGGATCTTGATTTAGCCCGCATCTCGTGGTCGTGCGGTAGCGTTCCCGCTTCCCACGCCCGGGTTCCCGGGTTCGATTCCCGGCGGGGTCAGGGATTTTCTCTGCCTCGTGTAGGCTGGGTGTTGTCCGATGTCCTTAGGTTAGTTAGGTTTAAGTAGTTCTAAGTTCTAGGGGACTGATGAGCATAGATGTTAAGTCCCATAGTGCTCAGAGCCATTTGAACCAACTTGATTTAGTTCTGATTTCATTTGTTACCGCTCGATTTCTCCAAGTATTTCTTGTTAGTTGCCGTTGGTCACGATCATGGAAAAACTAAGGTCGATCACCACAGTACCTGCAGAAAATACGTTGTTGGCCATTAAAACCGAAACGCCAGGAAGAATAGAAAATAAGGAAATTTTACTTGTATGTATACAGAACATTACGAATAAAACACGATTAAATGTGTGATTGGCGGTACAGAAGACGCGAAATTTAGTTGACTGAAATGCCATTTCTGGCAGGAACAGTGACTAATCCGGTTTTGAATCAAGTTGAATTGAGCGTGAATCACAGATATGAGTATGTTAGTGCATGCCGTCTCAGCTCTATGACAGAGTTCGTCAATTGTAGAGGCAAGTGTGTTGTGGCGTGCCAGTGCCAGACTTCGAGCAATCCTGAACAGGTGTTTTCAATAGGTGACAGATATGGGGAAAGTGTTGGCCAAGACAATAGTCGAACACGCTCTTTATCGAGGTTGATCAGTTGAGCTTCGGGAAAACGTACTGTCATGCGTTATCTTGTTGAAAGACAACGTCGTCGAGACATAAGGTATGACACAGGCACCGGGCTGAACACGTCGGAAATGTAGTGGTTACTGTCCAAATGACCATAAATATGAACCACAGTGAGTGAGTTGTGTATACAATAGCACCTCGTACCATAAAATTATTTTTTGGGCCCATATGGCAATGACTAACACAGTCTGGCAACAATTATTCTCTTCATAGCGCCCATGTATGGATATATCCATCATGATATTGTACGTAGTGAACCGCAAACAAGCCGATTTCCTGACTCGAGGTGCATGATGTGGCAGTATGAGCCTGCATGGCCGGAACAAATCATTCGGGTGCTGGTCACATGGGGACATTGAGCATGGTCCCCTTAAATGTATCGATTCCATATCCGCATGACAATCGTGGCAACCCGACAATCACGAGAAGCAGTATTCGAAATGATAAATTTCAGTCTCGGTAGGTCACCACTCTGCCACTGTCGATTTCCGGCACGTCCTGGTAGATGTTTTCCTTCTCATTAACGACCAGCACTCAAATGTGATTTCTTTTCTTACATACATAATATAAATGGCGTTACTGCTGCGTACTTTGTCCCATTTCGCATGAAATGCTAATCATTTGCGTAAACAAGCACATACAGGGTGGTAAGGAATAGTCTGAGAACCTTGCAAATGTGGTGCAGGGTAAGTTGTGCAGAGAAATAGTTATTAAGAAACAAATTCGATACTATGCGGAGTTTCCAAACTAATTAGCAAAAAAGTTAACCAATGAAGCCTGCCAGCGACGGTGTTGCCAAAGGTATTCTTCGTCTGGATTCACAAAACCGCACAAGAGAGCGGTACAAAAATTGGACATGGGACGGTAATAACCATCGAACCGGAGCCAAAGGCTGAGCAGTCTCGTACGCTACAATCTACGCTTTGAGAATAATTCTGACTACCTGTATCTGGCGGAGCACTTGAATTTGCACGCGCAAAGGCCAGATTGGCTCATGCTAATTAAATTGGAAACGGCGAAATGTATGGAGTTTTTTCTTAAAAATTACTTCACAACACATCCTACACTACCATACCTTCACAAGCTTCTCAGACTGTTTCTCATCACACTGTACTTTTTTTTAATGTCCAGCAGTAGTAACGTCTTCAGTTCGGTATTCCTGGAATATACGAGATATCTTACACTGGTACATCTAGATATATCTTAAGACATAGAACGTGGGACTGTATTTGAACTGAACATCTAATTCAAATATGTAGGGGACAGTGGCTTACATTCAAGTAGTGTACACATGACGTTCCCTGGGCGATGTTTCAGTTTAGTGACCAGTTTTAGAATCATGTGAAGGAATATGCACTACAGACATTCATAAACAGTTTCCGGCGTTTTATTTTGGTTTTGTCGTTGTGAGATATGAGGATGTTACAAGATTTTTTCGACTATAACGCTTCTAAATTTCAATACGATACTTGTTCCTAGGAGCATGACGATGTTGCAACTTGCAACATTTTTTCACATTTGGAAAAATCTTGGTTTGCCGGGGTAATTTTTGCAATCTCAGAAAAAGACTACAGTTCATAAAAGGTGACTGACATGATTTAAAAATGGAGCATGGAAATAATTTAAACTTCATTTCAGGGCTGGCTAGAGATGAAAGTCTCAGAAGTGTACCAAGTTGCAACTGTCGCCCCTACTCCCACAAGTATTCTTCTTCGATCGACATACACAACCCCATTTCTGAAGAATTAATATTTTGCATTTCATTGACGGATAGTACAAGCACTGCACATGCTGGTATCACGACAGTAACTGTGTCTCCTTGACTCTGATTTTGTAAATAGTAGAACAGGAGCAAATGTTCAAATGTGTGTTAATTCCTAAGAGACCAAAGTGCAGAAGTCATCGGTCCCTAGACATACACACTACTTAAACTAACTAAGCGCTAAGGACAACACTCACACCTATGCCCTAGGGAGGACTCTAACCTCCGGGGGGAGGGGCCGAGAAAAGCAACATAAATGTATCCTCGGCGCGTGTGCAACGTAGTACTTCCAAGAGGGCGGATTCAATGTAAGGACAGTAATAGGGTAAATTATAACCCTATACTTCTATATTCCCATATTTTTCCTTCCTTGTGTAATAATTAATTTCATTTATTTAGTTCTGTATTTTCTGTCTCCTTTCTATGTCTACGATCGTTTGAGAACATTCAGTCTGGCGCGAGACATGACAGGCGTCATCACAAGTGTCTATTAGTTCGAAATTATTTCTCATCCATTATTATTATTATAAACTTATTTTTGGAGGAAGAAGTTCATGCAAAAGCAACGTATTTATATATCGTAGGTTTAAACTATTTCAGTTCTTTCGATAAATGTGTCCCATAGAGGAGAGAAGATTGCAAACTGGTTGGTAGAGAAACGTTGGTCTCCGGGATTCGTAAGTAAAGTGAGCAAAATCCACCAACTCTACACACTCATTTTCTGTATCATCGCCGGTAACGACCTGGAGGCAGAGAATTCGTACTCGGATTTACCTGAGCTTCCGCAGCCATTGAAATGCTGTCTGCATATGTCTAAGCTGCTGTCTTGCATCTCGCTTGGAGCGATTTAGGAAAGCCAGGAAAAATCCGAGCCGCGCTTGCTACTGCCTCGGTGGAAGGAGAGGTAGGTCAAGTGTTTACACGCTCTGAATACACGGAGTTCACTACATTATTAAGTCGAGCTCGATATCAGCGGAGCTGAATCTCGCCAAAAGCTTTGAAAGTTTTAGTGAACCTATGAATTTTACATAGCCAAGGTCATTTTACGAGACAATTTTCGTTTACCTTCCATACAGCTAGCACCCTATTTAGAGCTTCGTGCTGCAGCACTCCAGAAATAAATCTTTCTGAATCTTTTGTGAAGCATTTAGCTTCAGCCAGTAATACTAGTTTAATAAATGAGCACCATGAACATTATTTTCCACAGCTAATCACCAATTATATTTATAAAACACACAAAAATGTCCGACATATTCTAAAGTTTAAGACATTCAAGTTAATATATTTTTCGTGGAAATATATGATGTGTGCCTCTGAAAATCAGTGCAGTTTCTTGTCAGTGACGCTTTGAAAAACACATTCCGTAATAATTATTGGAATTATAAGAAAGTACACCATTTAACCTTAGAAAATATCAAAGTAATACCTTTCAAGTATTTAATGCACGGGAGTATGTTCTAACACTAAATTATACGGTCTAATTGACGGACTTGCTCTCTTGCTACGGTTGTGATTCTTGCCTGTTCCGATTTGAGTCAAACGATAGATGGTAGGGTAATAACGACACATGCATAATCTTAAATACTGCCATGTAGCGATAGTAAATATTATTTACTGAAACCGGTAACGACAAATCCTCTGCCACAAATTTTTTAAAGTGCTGCTCATTGACTCCCTCGTGAGGAAATAGACTAGAATTTTATCTCGCCATTTACTACATAACTCCATTACTTGCAACCACCTATAGTATTGAGGACTTCCTTGGTTTGGAAACAATCAGTACTTATGTTTTCGTCCGATAGTTAGCCAGATTATGGTATTTGAACCAGTCTCGTGAATTAAACCATAAAATCGTGAGTTTTTCTTGCGATATGATTTATATCAACGTCCGAAGATCTTGACACCTGTAAAAATAGTAACATATCACTGGTTTTGGTGACTTTAAGTAACCTTTGGTCACAAGAAGATAACCTAGAAGCGAAGAATCATAATGGAGTTCTGTAGATAACAGCGCGATGCTATTGTACAATAGACATTAAGTGATGGTAAGGAGGCGACGGTCGAAGTAGATTCAAATGGCTCTGAGCACTATGGGACTTAACTTCTTCGGTCATCAGTCCCCTAGAACTTAGAACTACTTAAACCTAACTAACCTAGGACATCACACACATCCATGCCTGAGGCAGGATTCGAACCTGCGACCGTAGCGGTCGCGCGGTTCCAGACTGTAGCGCCTAGAACCGCTCGGCCACTTCGGCCGGCTGGTTGAAGTAGAGAGGAAATAAAATGTAGACTGGGAATGGCAAGGAAGGTGCTTCAGAAGAAGTGAAACTTGTTAACATCGAGTATAGATTTAAGTGTCTGGAAGACTTTCCTGAAAGTATTTGCATGGAGTGTAGCCATGTATGGAAGCGAAACATGGACGATAAATAGTTTAGACAAGAAGAGAATAGAAGCTTTCGAAATGTGGTGCTACAGAAGAATGCTGAAGATTAGATGGGTAGATCACGTAACTAATGAGGAGAAAGTGGTGCTACAGAGGAATGCTGAAGATTATATGAGTACATCACGTAACTAATGAGGTGGTACAGAACAGAATTGGGGAGAAGAGGAATTTTTGGCACAACTTGACTAGAAGGAGGGATCGGTTGGCAGCACACGTTCTGAGAAAAATGGTTCAAATGGCTCTGAGCACTATGAGACTTAACATCTGTGGTCATCAGTCCCCTAGAACTTAGAACTACTTAAACCTAACCTAAGGACATCACACACATCCATGCCCGAGGCAGGATTCGAACCTGCGACCGTAGCAGTCGCGCGGTTCCGGACTGAGCGCCTAGAACCGCTAGACCACCGCGGCCGGCCACGTTCTGAGGCATTAAAGGATCATCAATTGAGTATTGGTGGGAAGCGCGGAGGGTAAAAATCGTAGAGAGAGACCAAGGCATGAATACACCAAACAGATTCAGAAGGATGTAGATTGCAGAAGTTACTCGGAGATGAAGAAGCTTGCACAAGATAGAGTAGAATGGAGAGCTGCATCAAAGCAGTCTCTGAACTGAAGACCACATCAAGAACAAGGAGGCAGCAGTCGAAAGTGAGAACGAGGCTTAGTTTGTGCACAGGTACAGACAGCTTATACAGGGTGTTACAAAAAGGCACGGCCAAACTTTCAGGAAACATTCCTCACACACAAATAAAGAAAAGATGTTACGTGGGTATGTGTACGGAAACGCGTAGTTTCCATGTTAGAGCTCATTTTAGTTTCGTTCTTCCACCTACGCTCAATGGAGCACGTTATCATGATTTCATACGGGATACTCTACCTGTGCTGCTAGAACATGTGCCTTTACAAGTGCGACACAACATGTGGTTCATGCACGATGGAGCTCCTGCACATTTCAGTCGAAGTGTTCGTACGCTTCTCAACAACAGATTCGGTGACCGATGGATTGGTAGAGGCGGACCAATTCCATGGCCTCCACGCTCTCCTGACTTCAACCCTCTTGACTTTCATTTATGGGGGCATTTGAAAGCTCTTGTCTACGTAACCCCGGTACCTAATGTAGAGACTCTTCGTGCTCGTATTGTGGACGGCTGTGATACAATACGCCATTCTCCAGGGCTGCATCAGCGCATCAGGGATTCCATGCGACGGAGGGCGGATGCATGTATCCTCGCTAACGGAGGACATTTTGAACATTTCCTGTAACAAAGCGTTTGACGTCACGCTGGTACGTTCTGTTGCTGTGTGTTTCCATTCCATGATTAATGTGATTTGAAGACAAGTAATAAAATGAGCTCTAACATGGAAAGTAAGCATTTCCGGACACATGTCCACATAACATATTTTCTTTCTTTGTGTGTGAGGAATGTTTCCTGAACGTTTGGCCGTACCTTTTTGTAACACCCTGTATAACAAAGCATTCATCTCTGTAGAGAAGTAGTTAATTTATGGCACAAAATATAATTCCTTATGTCCTTACTCTGAAGGTCTCAGAAATTTTGCGTACCACGAGCAGCTTTAAAATCACTTCAGCGTGGCGTTGGCGGCCCCTTCCTACTTCCCCTGCCGGACCTACGCCACCTTTGCTGGAGGATCCGCTGCCACCTAAGCTGGTTCGTCATGTATTCCAACCGCTCCAACCAGTGCACGTGCCAATTAACCGTAACCACTTTCTGTAGACACCGATAACTATCTTAAGATCCCACGTGCAAAGATAGGCGCTCTAACGCCGTAGTGTGTAGTTATAACGTATAAATCAAACGTGGCTCCACGTTACGTCATTCACAATGGCAGAATCTTGAACAAAGCAGCGTCGAAAACTGGGGCCCACGTCAAGCATAGGCCTGCCACTAGTACCAAGTGGAAAAATCAGTAGCGTCGACACAGATTTCGTTTAATTCATACATGATCTCCCGTATATAGTAGATGCATGTGAACAGTGGAATTAGTATACTGAAAGGCGTTCTACGCTTGGCCAAAAAATAACCAAGACACGATCATATGGAGTATGTGCACAGACATGCGAACCTTTGGTGAATAGGACCTATTGTGTTACATGGACGGCGAATGTTCAACAAAACGTAGCAACGGTTGTGCCCCAAAGGAGCGTAAACTACCGCTCATATTTTCAATACAGTAAAGCGATATATCGTATAGGTTCATCAGCACTATGACTTTGATCGCTAATTATGTTGTTTTTTTATAGAAAGTACCATCGATAGGGAACATAAAGGAAATGTAGGTAGCTCAACTGGAAAAGAGAAGAAAGAAAAAGAAAAATGCTCAACCCCACAATCAGATCAAGAATACCGCGTGGTGCCTACCGGGCTAACGTGTCATCCTCTGCACTATGACGTCTTTCGCGTGCGGTATGGAGAAGCTTAGGTTCAGCACACTACTTGCCCTGTCGTTGACGGCTTTCCAAGCCTTTGGAATCGCTACTTCTCATTTAAGAAGCTCCTGTGTTGTCTGAATGGACCCCTTCCCAAAACTCACAAGAAAGAAAACATCGGGGTAGTATCAGGAATTGAACGCAAGTCCTCTGCGTGGCATTCAGAAGCTGGTTCAAAATGGCTCTGAGCACTATGGGACTTAACTTCTAAGGTCATCAGTCCCCTAGAACTTAGAACTACTTAAACCTAACTAACCTAAGGACATCACACACATCTATGCCCGAGGCAGGATTCGAACCTGCGACCGTAGCGGTCGCGCGGTTCCAGACTGTAGCGCCTTTAACCGCTTGGCCACCCCATTCAGAAGCGCTGACCACTCAACTACGGAGGCAGACTAAATGGAGAAAGCGTATGACAAAATTTTCTCGTGGTTAATGAATGGCAGCTCTCTGTAAATATGGATAAATCCTAGCTAATTCTCATGACAAATATAAAATAACAGTTAGTGTCTAATCTCAAGATTAGTGGTGAGTGCCGGAGCAAGTCACATCGCGTAATACTAAAAGGAATACAAAATGAAACGAACCCATTGAACCCGTTAGCTCAGTTAGTTCCAGAATACTGCTGCAGCGATTAGAATCCTTATTAAGTGGTCATAGCAGGGGGCATAGAACGGATGCCGATAAGCACTGTTACGCTCGTAACAGGTGGGTGTAGCTAATGCGAAACTCTAACAGAGACGCTCACTTAAATAAAACGGCAAACTTTGGAAGAAGGATGGCGTTGTTGTCGCTAAAAGTTCGAGTAATATGTGTGACATATAGTACTATAAAAAGTGAGAAGAGCGCCTGGTGCTTTCCAAGGTATACAGAAAATTTACCCTGGGCTATCAGATCAGTTATTCATCGTACTTGCCTAACGGAAGACTCTTTATTCTTACCGTTCGCAACGTGTACATAGTTGTCCTCTCGATATTAAGAAAATTCAGATCACCTCCAACTATTACAGTAGGCGTTGAGTAGCTCCGTATCACCGAGTTTATACTGTCTTTGGATGAACGACAATATGCGCACAGGCGATTCTGGCATTCGAAAGCGATATCCTATTATTAATCTAAATCGCCGAACGTACATTTCTGTCATTCATATGAGTTTGTACTCAAACTTGCTTGTGGTCTAATGTTTGTATTTGTTGCTATAAACATTCCACCTTCTGGGGTATCCATCTTTACTGTCTACTTTCTACGTGCTGCTCACAGTTTCCCCAGATTCTGTTTATACTTCCAAACAACTTTCAACCGTTAGTCATGTGGAGACCGCTTTTTCCTTACAACATGTGCGCGCGGGTTAGCCGCGTGATCTCAGGCGCCTTGTCACAGTTCGCGCGGCTCCCCCCGTCGGAAGTTTGGGCATGGGTGTATGTGTTGTCCTTAGCGTACGTTAGTTTAATTAGTGTGTAAGTCTAGGGACCGATGACCTCAGTAGTTTTTTTTTTTTTTTTTTGGTCCCATAGAATCTTACCACAAATTTCCAAAAATTTCCTGTTGACATGTGAGTCCTGGAATATTGCTGCAATAATTAAAATATCATAGTTCTTGTCTTTTATTTTCGTGCTGTTATAACGGGAATAAACGAAAAATAGAAAAAGAAAGGAACTCATTGTGAGCTATTAAGTTCTGAGTACAATTATAAAATAAGCACAAGCACTGAAAGTAACGCAATGCTGTGTTCGATTAATAACGTTCAAATGATTATTCGGATCTGGAGTGTATATTACCACAGAGTTTCCTCTGTAATGATTTAACGAAACTCATCCTGGTGCTTTTCGAATCACGCACGTACACTGCGAGTTGTGTGGCACGTTGCATTGTCCTGCTGGTTGATGCCATCGTGACGAGGAAAATCAAACTGCGTATAGGGGTGGACATGGTCCCCAACGATAGATACATACTTATGCCGATCCATTGTGCTTTCCAGAATGACGGGATCGCCTAGTGAATGCCACGAAAACATTTCCCAGGCCATAACGCTCCCTCCTGGTTCCAGGATGTTTGCTTTCAGACGTTTCACGCCGCACACACCAGCGGCCATCTGTCCGAAGGCGTATAACTGCGAAATTGGCGTGAAAATTCCAGCCTTCTTCACTGATGAACAGCAGTCAGCATGGGTGCATAAACCAGGCGCCTCCTGCGGAGGCTCAGATGCAGGAAAGTTCGCTGAACAGTCGTTGAGGACACACTGTTGGTGGCCCCTTGGTTACTCTGGTAGGGAGTCCAGTGAGGACATGGTCGTTGGAGAGCGATGGCTCCCGGCGACTGCTGGACTGCTCGTTGTTGGTGACCCAGTGTTGATCTTTTGGGACTGTTGCAGCTGCTGGAACTTCCACGGATGCTGCAAAGAGTCGATCCTTTAGTGGTTCCACGAACGGAAATGTTACTCACGGAACTCACTAAAGTACAAGTTCGGCAGACGGATACTTTGCGGCGCCTTTGGCGGACATGTAATCATCCGAAAGTTTTACCAATCGAGTGAACTACCTACTTGCGTTTCGTATTTTTTTTTTTCGTTTTCTACTGCAGAAGAGCATTACTTTCCGTTGTTTTGGGTAACCGCAAATAAGCTGGCTAAAATGCTACAACGTAGCTCGTTTCAGGCAAGCATCCACATACGATGTATTAATTTAGCAGATCGACATGCTTTCACTTCTTGCCAGAATTCATTAACACGTTTTCACAACAATATTTTTTGTGCAACATTACTTAATAATATGCAGACATCTTAAGTAACACAGGAGCTGCGGCCAGTTACTCACAACACAAAAAACAAAACGTTTATTTCCACGATATACAGAACTTCTTCAGATGATAATGAGTGTTCTACAACCAATTCTGTTATCTTCTCGTCGTGGTCATTTCGCGAGACGTACGAAGTAATATTTTGGACGGGTTTCCTTGGAACATCTGTCTTCGAAATTTCAAGAGCAAGTCTCTCCATTACGCGCAACACTTCTTTTGTAGCGTTTGCCATTGGAGTTTGTTGAATGAATCACGCTATACCCTATGGCAATCCAATGGAAGTGTTTTGGATTGGTTTTAGATTGGCAAATTCCTGGAGAGCGATACCTGCCATCATGTGCAGTGCTAACAGTGAAGTACGAAGGTCGTGTTACGATATGGTGGTGTTCTCATAGTCAGGTTGTGGCTCCTCTATTCCGTTTAAGGAAGCGCTAAATGCAGAAGGATGTGAACACATTTGCAGAATTGTGTGCATAGTACAGTAGAGGAACAGTTCGGAGATTATGAATGTTTCTATCCGTACAACAATGCACCCTGACGTAAAACAGCATTTGAGAAGCGATGGTATTTGGACGCTGACATTCCTCCACAGTCATTTAGGAGCCTTATTCAAAGTGTTCCCAGCAGAGTTCAAGCTGTCATACACGAGAAAGGTGGACACGCAACAAATTAACATCCACTGATAGGTATTCGAGTACTTTTGATCTGATGGTGTAGACGAGGGAGGACCACGGCATGCAAAACTCAACGCGGGCGGAATGTGTGGGCCACGTGCTGGCCACACCTCTGCCTTTCTCAGCTTTGCTTGTACCTTCCCGAAAGTACTCGGTTCAGCGCAACGGTTCATTTAACATTACTGTGAGGCATTTTCCGGTCGCCATAACTCTCTTCAGTTCGGCAGAATTGTGGTGTCAGCGCTGTCTAACCTTTGTTCTTTGTTCGTGGTATGAAGGATGTTCACACGTCCAGTGGATGTTTGCAAAAAACGAGGCAGCGTAGCGATCTATCGTCACAATCCTTTAAAAATATATATGAATAACATACGAGAGGGATGAGAATTCTCAATATGTATTATGCAGTCGCATAAGCGTCGGGGACTGCAGATTAGCTATGAAACGATATTAAAACATCATGCAGAGAGAATTCAAAGATTTAGTTGACATGTGAAGAGCAAAATATTACAACAGTGGACAAATGGGATTCATTGTTCAGCAGATCAAGAAGTACTTTCTGCTAAATTTTCAGTCACGTAGCATGTGAAGAAACTGACGATATCAACAACAAATTTTTTGAAGTCGTACGCAATATCACACTATCGGTTACAACAGGTTTCAATAGAATTAAACGAATAGTATGGAGATTTTATAAATTACAGCAAAGTACGTTGACTAAGTGAAGGGGCATTTTTCGATTTAAAATTCGCTATTGTTGAATTTATGAAGGAAAAATAGGTGCAAGAACGAAAAGTAGAACATCCAGACCGGATTGCAGACCTTGCATTTTAAGTGGACCTGACTCCACACTACCCACAGTACGCCATTGCTAGGTGAATATTGATAGTGATGCACTTGAAAAGATAATCGCGCTGTAGAAGGGACACGTTCTCACGAATATACTCGAGTTCCCTAAGCTCACTGTCATTAAAGAAACACCAAGTCGGAAGAAATCATTACGAACTTGAAATAATTACAAGGATACTTTGTTATACGTTTTATGGACACTCTCAGTCTTTCATCTGTTTTCAAACTCTTTTCTAGACCATTTGCCGTTTCAGGTGAAAGCGGTCCTGTGCATGTGCAGATGTAACTGACTAACCTGGAAGGTAATTCCAGCGTTAATGATGAATCACATTACGTTAGAACTGTCCAGGGCATCTGCGCTGCTTTTCTTGGGTAGTGTTTACACATCGACATAGTGAGGTTGCAGAAGAGCTACAATATTTCGATCGACATACTTCTGAGAAAGAGCTTTTTTTAAGTGAGTCACGATTATTTGGCAACTTCAGTGAAAAAAATCTGTAAACTCGTTTGTGTCCGTCGATATGCCGATAGTTTGTACCAGATAAAAATTATGTTATGTCTCCAACACGCAAAATCTAATTAATTAATGCTGAAAATTTTTGTTTCTTGTCTGTGTTGTTGAGAAATCTTAAATATAAAACCAAGTCGTACGCAGTGCTATTTAAACGTGACACATTCGTTTTCCCCTCTCCACTCCAAACGCTAATAAGTGTGACGTGGCGGTGGGGGAATGTGCAACGAGACTGCACGGTGTGTCACTCGTGCCAAGGCATGGCCTGCAAGCCGAAATTTTGGCCACCCCTGGTGTACATGATTACTATCCATTTGCCGACTTTACATTACACCAAAACGTCTTAGTATGTTCAGTGAGTTTCTTCAGTGTTACTTTTGACCCACAAATTACACAGAGGGATTTTACAGTAATAGTTTGGATAATATGACACAATGTTCTCCCTACACTATCGATTTTAAAATACGAGTATATAGCAGCGAGTGAGAAATGTTTATCGAATGGGCTCTAAAAGCCTGACATTCATAGTAAGTATGCTTTATTATGCACATAAGAAAAGTTATGTCTCTTACAACTGAATTTCTTTGTGTGTACCAAACATATTTCACCTATTCTGTTAGGTATAATCAGTGACCTATAATACAAAGAAAATTATGTGATTACCCATGTTTTGATATGAGATCAATAGTGACCCGTGGCAGCTCATTTCAATCTATTTCCGCTTATAATTCTATGGTTTTTTTCTAGTTTTTTTCTTTCCACTTACATTTATTTTACGTCCTATTGATCCACACATTCCTTCTTCTGTTTGTACTAAAGCTGTACCACAACCAACGCACACACAAAATTAGCAACATCTTCAAAAAACATAAAATTAACGTCTCCTTAAAGACAAACAGCACAATTCAGAAGAAAGTAAAAACAGTGAAACGAGAGGAAGATAAATACCACAGTTCAGAATGAGATTTTCACTCTGCAGCGGAGTGTGCGCTGATATGAAACTTCCTGGCAGATTAAAACTGTGTGCCCGACCGAGACTCGAACTCGGGACCTTTGCCTTTCGCGGGCAAGTGCTCTACCATCTGAGCTACCGAAGCACGACTCACGTCCGGTACTCACAGCTTTACTTCTGCCAGTAAGAGCACTTGCCCGCGAAAGGCAAAGGTCCCGAGTTCGAGTCTCGGTCGGGCACACAGTTTTAATCTGCCAGGAAGTTTCACCACAGTTCAGGATTATTTGAATTAACATGTGATAGCAGCAACTCAACGTATACTGCGATGACTGCAAAAAAAGGAAAAAAATATCATTAGGTACAAAAAACATGCGAGGGCGCTAAAGGAGGTCTCTACCCACACCACATACGCAAAACGTCTAATAAAAATATCAACATCGTACTGGGACAAAAACAGACATGGCAGTGTTATACTATATCAACAAAATGAAGGGAATGTTCACTCAACAAGAATAATATTCCATGCAGGAGGCCATAAATAAGAATGAAAATAAGCTCAACGACCAAAAGAGTAATAACGGAAGAACAATATTCAAACTAATTCACAGTTTACCATCTAAAAAATTCACACACACACATCCACAGTCCCAATCACTACCCAATCTCTCCGTCCCTCCCCCACCCCCCCCAAAAAAAAAAACTCCACCCCACTCTCATCTCCTACAGCTCCCACGATCCCTCAGTCAGCCCTGAATCATGTAGTGTGTGCTACAGTATGCATTATGTAGAGAGAAATGTTTAATGTAACATATTAATTGGAAGAAAACTGCACTATGTGCATTCAGTAGAAACAGAGTAACAAATGGACGGTGAATAAGACCAACAAATGCTCCATGAAATGTATGTAAGTGCAAAAACAAGGAACAAAAACCAAAGAGTTGTAAATATAAATAGCTAGATTTAAATGAACTACCAAGAGTCGTAAGAGATCTCATATCAAAATATATACACTCCTGGAAATTGAAATAAGAACACCGTGAATTCATTGTCCCAGGAAGGGGAAACTTTATTGACACATTCCTGGGGTCAGATACATCACATGATCACACTGACAGAACCACAGGCACATAGACACAGGCAACAGAGCATGCACAATGTCGGCACTAGTACAGTGTATATCCACCTTTCGCAGCAATGCAGGCTGCTATTCTCCCATGGAGACGATCGTAGAGATGCTGGATGTAGTCCTGTGGAACGGCTTGCCATGCCATTTCCACCTGGCGCCTCAGTTGGACCAGCGTTCGTGCTGGACGTGCAGACCGCGTGAGACGACGCTTCATCCAGTCCCAAACATGCTCAATGGGGCACAGATCCGGAGATCTTGCTGGCCAGGGTAGTTGACTTACACCTTCTAGAGCACGTAGGGTGGCACAGGATACATGCGGACGTGCATTGTCCTGTTGGAACAGCAAGTTCCCTTGCCGGTCTAGGAATGGTAGAACGATGGGTTCGATGAAGGTTTGGATGTACCGTGCACTATTCAGTGTCCCCTCGACGATCACCAGTGGTGTACGGCCAGTGTAGGAGATCGCTTCCCACACCATGATGCCGGGTGTTGCCCCTGTGTGCCTCGGTCGTATGCAGTCCTGATTGTGGCGCTCACCTGCACGGCGCCAAACACGCATACGACCATCATTGGCACCAAGGCAGAAGCGACTCTCATCGCTGAAGACGACACGTCTCCATTCGTCCCTCCATTCACGCCTGTCGCGACACCACTGGAGGCGGGCTGCGCGATGTTGGGGCGTGAGCGGAAGACGGCCTAACGGTGTGCGGGACCGTAGCCCAGCTTCATGGAGACGGTTGCGAATGGTCCTCGCCGATACCCCAGGAGCAACAGTGTCCCTAATTTGCTGGGAATTGGCGGTGCGGTCCCCTACGGCACTGCGTAGGATCCTACGGTCTTGGCGTGCATTCGTGCGTCGCTGCGGTCCGGTCCCAGGTCGACGGGCACGTGCAACTTCCGCCGACCACTGGCGACAACATCGATGTACTGTGGAGACCTCACGCCCCACGTGTTGAGCAATTCGGCGGTACGTCCACCCGGCCTCCCGCATGCCCACTATACGCCCTCGCTCAAAGTCCGTCAACTGCACATACGGTTCACGTCCACGCTGTCGCGGCATGCTACCAGTGTTAAAGACTGCGATGGAGCTCCGTATGCCACGGCAAACTGGCTGACACTGACGGCGGCGGTGCACAAATGCTGCGCAGCTAGCGCCATTCGACGGCCAACACCGCGGTTCCTGGTGTGTCCGCTGTGCCGTGCGTGTGATCATTGCTTGTACAGCCCTCTCGCAGTGTCCGGAGCAAGTATGGTGGGTCTGACACACCGGTGTCAATGTGTTCTTTTTTCCATTTCCAGGAGTGTACAATTATATAATTTTCCTTGTATTATAGACCACTAAAGATGCCTAGTATGAATAAGCGAAGCACATTTGATATACACATATAATACAGTTGCAAAGACGTAATTTTTCTTATCTGCATTATAAAGCATAATTGAAGTGGCAGCTGTGGAGAAATGATTGTAAATGCAGTAACACTTGCTCAACTCGGCACGTGTATAATTCGGAAATCTGCCCAAACCGTAGAAGTATTTCAGTCCCGGCCCATTCAGTGCACTTTTTTGTACTGATTTTTTGTATAAAGCTGAACGCACGTAACGCGTAAACGGAAAGCAAAGCTTAGAACATACTTAATAATTCATTGTATAATGCGGAAAAGAGCCTATATAGTACTACTGTATTACAGTTCATGAATCATTCACGACTCTGCAAGGATGTAGCTTTTAACACCTCTGTTAAGCGGCGCAAAACCAAGAAAAGAGGTTCAGCGCAGCGCGGCGCTGCTGGTGTGGACCTAAAACCGCGCCGCTCTGTGCAACAACGAGTAAGTTACGCTCAGTGTCGGTACAGTACATCAAAGGAAACGGTTCGTCCGTCAGCGCTCTGTTTGTCGGATTTCTCGTTTTCCTCATTATTTACGCACCGCGGAGCGTACAGGAATATTATTGCGCATCTACCAACACTTTGCTGCAATGTGCACTGTGAAATTATTGTTCCAATAAACAGTGGTTTTACCCGGCAAGGTCATTATTTTCTACCAGTTTCAGTTGATTAGTAACACTTTAAGAGATACAGTAACATGATGTCGAACAAACGGTATGTTTCGTTAACACTTAACGAAAAGATTAATGTAATCGAGGCGAGTGAGAAAGACAAACTCTCTGTGAGCGAAATTCTGTTGCGTTTCAAATTCGGTAAAACACAAATTTAAGAGCCTTCAAGAAAAAAAGGATAAAATTCGAGACGAATGGATGAAAAGGAGGGGGCAGATAAAAAGAAAGGCGAAAATGACCGGAAATGAAGAAATTAACGAAATAATGTGGGAATGGTTCGTAGGTGCTCGGGCAGAAAACTTATCTTTATCTGGACCCATGTTGCAGAGTGGGGCTCTGAAAGTCGCTAAAGTGCTTGGAATTACGGAGTTTAAGGCATCCACAGGATGACTGAACAGTTTCAAAGCTAGGCACAACATCGTGAGGAATGAAGTGTATGGGAACGCTAAGGATGTGCAGGAATGTGGAGCAACAGAATGGAAGACAATACTGTCCAACTTAATTGTGAATTATGACCCGTAAGACGTGTTCAGTGCCGATGAAACGAGACTGTTTTATCGCAGGTTGCCTTCAAAATCGCTATCAACTCTAGGTGAAAAGTGCACCGGCGGAAAATTTTTCAAGGAAAGACTCACTGTAGTGTTGTGTGGAAACATGTTAGGGGAAATGGAGAAGTCACTGGTGATTGGAAAGACGGCAAAATTACGTTGTTTCAAAAACATAAACGTCAGTAAGCTTCCAGTCACATGGCGAAGCAATAAAAAGGCGTCGATGGTGAGTGGTCTTACGGAAGAATGGCTGGGCTCTTTCAATGCCAAAATAAAGAAAGTAAATCGCCAAGTTCTCTTTTTCCTAGACAATGCAACCTGCCACCCAAAAGTAACGTTGTCAAATGTGGAATTGGCTTGGTTCCCTCCAGGGTCAACCAGCCTCACACAGTTCATGGATTAGGGGGTTATTTATACATTCAAGTGTCATTATAGGCGATTACTGATGCAATCTCTTATTCTTAGTGTTTAAGAAGCCGAAAGTGCGTTTGGTCTTGCACGGTCAGTTTCTGTCCTGGATGCAGTACATTGGATTGGCTCGGCAGTAAAGGAAATAAAACCCGAAACCGTCACCAAGTGCTCCAACAAAGCGGGGTTTGGGAGTCAAGAAGAAGACTCTCCTGTGGCCATTTAAGTTTTAGAAAATGCAGCAGCTATTGCTGAATTAATGAAAATGCGAAATATTTCATGTAGTCCAGATGATTACATTCGAAGTGATGACTTTCTGTCAACTCACTCCACTTTCACTTCAGCAGCAGATTTAATAGAAATCCGCAACAGAGAGGATGATGAAGAAGAAACAAAGGAAGAAGAAAAGGAGCAAAAAGGTTCCCCGTAGAAAAATTAATGCGCCTGAAGAAGCCATTGCACGCATAAACAATGTTATGCAATTTGAAGCACACACAAATTCTCCCAATTTGTTGGAACTATTGTGTGGTGCAAAAAATTGTCTGGAAACACAGTTTTGAACGGGAAATTAAAACAAGTTTCCCTCCTTGATATGTGGCGAAAAAAGTGAAATGTAAAGCGAATAAACGTTGGAATAATATGTATGTACATACAACAATAAGGGAATTTAAAGTTCAAGTAAAAATATAGAAATGCCTGTTATTTATCAATTAGTGTAATAGTCCAGTGTTCTATTGTCCAATATACAGTAAATGAACATCCACTGTGCTGGAGTGAATGCAGTGAATGCAGTATGTGCATAAGTAAATACTTTTACTGTATTTTTTTGCATGATATCTGACAAATTTTACGTAGGCCAGTGAGTTTTGTGTAATCCGGAAACTTCTCCAATTTGAAGAACTATTTTAGTCCCAGGCGATTCCGTTTTGAGTACATTTTCCTGTACTGACAATATGATAATAAATATACTGAACCAGCAAAGTTAATTTAACCACCACGCAAACTTCAAGAAATTTGACGAATACGACGTTCTTCGCCGTACAGTTGGCCTGTCCTGACGGGCCTAGCGCTGTGCTGGACTGCTGTGGCTCTCTGAGGAAAACGTGCGTGAGTGACCGCTCTTCCCCGGTGGCTCCACGATAACAGAAGAGCACGCAGACACACTTCAACTGAGGTGCAACGCCACAGTCAAACATGTTTGTGGCTTGTAAAATATCCTGTAAACATTTATAAATTCAATGTAATTTTTACACCTTTATAAATTGTATTAAAAAGCATTTATCTTTTTTTTAGTGTCGAACTAAATATTTTTACGTAAAATTATCCAGAGATTTTATTAATTTCGAAGACATTACTAAAGCAATACTAATATATTTTGGAATTATATTTTTTAATTGTTTTAATTTTCCTCTCTTCATCTAAAAATGTGAAGTGAATAAATGTAATTAATGTGCGTACTGCCACCTCCTTCTCACTTACCACATCGTTCTTTTAATAATGACTACGTAGGTACCTTCTCGGACAGGCCCACCTCTCCTGCCCCCTAAACGTCCATCAGTATTTTAACGCTGAAGCAGCGTGGAGGTTTCACAGTGTAACCAAGCTAAAAACATACAATCTTTATACTGTAGTGTGCAAAACTTAAGGACGAAAGGTACTTTCATGGCCAAGTAATATAGGTCGATGAAACTTGTACCATACATAGAAAGAACTGCTGAGTATAGTACATAAGATAACTGAAAGAAATACACAATGAGACGAACAGAAATGACATTTTTATCCACAGACAATATTTACACCCCTGTTCATGATGGTCCCGTGGACAACGAAAGTGGGATGTGGTTCTTAACAGAGTCTATGATCACCGCTGACGGCAACGTATGCTTTTCAACTTGCTCCCACGCTGGCCACAAGGTTAGTACAGAGTTCTTTTGATAGGGCTTCCGATTCGTTCACCAGCGCTGTTGACAACTGCTGAATCGTCGTTGGTGCACGTGCACACGCCGCAGTACGTCTGCTCAACGCATTCCTCTCGTGCTCGATAGGATTTAAGTCGCGGGGGACGGGCAAAGCCAGTACATTCGTCGAATATGCTCTCGTTCCAAGATTTCCTTAAACTGCTCTGTTCGATGCGGACGTGCTCTATCATCTATAAAAATGAATGCGGGGCCGAATGCAACCCTGAAATGAAGCACATTGGGAAGGAGTACATTGTACAGTATACCACGTTTCCCATGCAACATTATTGCTCCCCTCACCGTAACACCTGGATCACCAAAACTATCATGTTCCACAACATTACTGTATACACTAAGTATTCCCACCTCTCGTCATATGCAGGTGCGTCCTGAATGTTGAACATCTTCGTTTCGGTGGTCCGGGTGTTATGGTGTGGTGAGGCATAATATAGCATGGACGGAATCATCTCCAAATCATCGAACACAATAAACTCACCGGTGTACATTATTCTGACACTTTACTCGTCCACAATCTCCTTCTTTCAGGGGTGCATTCGGTTCTGACTTCATTTTTATGGTTGACAATACTCTTTGAACCAGAGGATATTTGGACTCGTCTGCCTGTTCCCCTGAATTAAATCCCATCGAGCACGTGTGGGATGCGTTGAGGAGCGGTCGCAGGTTCGAATCCTGCCTCGGGCATGGATGTGTGTGATGTCCTTAGGTTAGTTAGATTTAAGTAGTTCTATGTTCTAGGGGACTGATGACCTCAGAAGTTAAGTCCCACAGTGCTCAGAGCCATTTGAACCATTTTCTTTTCGTTGAGGAGACGTATTGCTGCACCTCCGCATGCACCGGCAGTTGTCACCCGCGCTGGTGGACGAATGGAAAGCCCTACCACAGCAACTCTTCACTAACCTTGTGACCAGCGCGGGTGCACACTGCAAAACATAAGTGGCCGTACGTGCTGATCACAGGCTGTATAAACATATCCCACTTTTATAATGTGCTGGGGACCATTATGAATCACGGTGACTTCAGTGTAATTGTTGCCTTCGAATAAACGTGACATTTCTGTCCATCTTATTGTGTATTTATTTCGGTTACCGTCTGTACTATTTCTTTCCATGTACGGTCCAAGTCCCTTCGAGCTATGTTACGCGGCATTGAGACATCATGCGAGAGTAACTTTCGTCCTTATGTGGGGACGTAACGGAAAATATAAACATGTGTATAAAAAAGCAATACAGCCATATTTATTAATGTACAAATCTCAAATTTTGCATGTGTAAAGAAAAAAAGAGTTGTTTTTTAACGGAAAAATATAATAAAATATGCAGGGTTAATATTTTGGCACAAATCTGAATTTTTAATTTTTATTGTCTTTTTATAAAAAGCCATAACTTAAATCCTAAACGCGCAATTAATCTGAAAACTTTTCTGTAGTGTCCTGAGAAGGTTATAAGATCACTGAACTACAGTTATTAATCTAAGGTACAAATTGTATCATTAACAGAGTTTTTAATTTTCCACATCCAATAGTAATTTTTATTTCTACGTACTATCATCTACAAGTCACAATGTAATTGCACGATCTCGTATTTGTTAGTTACAGGGAGACATCAACATGTTGCAAACAGTTCCTGAACATTTCACAGCATTAGCGTTTATACTTTTTGAGAAAATGCTTCTAATAACGTAAAAAAATGTAAAACAGAGAAAATGAGGTTCAAAGATTTTCTTCTCATGCCTCTACCTGTAATAAGCTTACCTCAGTTTTAAAATCCTCCATACTGATACTCCTCATCCTCCAGATTTCTCTCCTCTTCGAATCTGCCTGGCCTGTATTTGCAGGTAAGACACTCATCTGTTAGCTTTCTTGACCCAGCTCTCGTCGATGGTGTAAAATGCTTTTGTTGTAAACACACCAGGATCTACACCAACTTCTTCAGCACTTCAATTCTGTCATTATTTTCGTTATTGTAAAATAAAACTGCATCATAGACACTTATTTTGAGTACTTCTAGTCCACAGTATGTGGTTTTTGAGCATCTAATCAGAACTAAATTACTGAGGCTTTCATTTGCATTTTGTGTCTTTCCGTGAAGACACTTCCTCAGTAAATCAGGGTTTGCAAGAAACCTGAATGTGGGCTTAATTGAATTCATAACACGTTCTGGTAATCAGTGTTTATGTGAATACGTCTCATTTCTGTTGTTGAACTTCGATTAATCGTCTTTCGGACACAGCTTGTGCATTGGTGTTTGACCAGTGGATAGTTTGTGGAAAAAAATCACGCCACACTGCCTCTAAATTATGTGTGGTTTTCCAAATATCTCTCCAATAAAATAACTGAAGAAATCAATTTCATTCAGAGTAAGCTTGCCTTTTCCTCCTAGTGGTTTTCCATCCTCAAGTACTTCACCTTTCTTCTCTTTCAGCAAGCGATGAAACCTACCACCAAGCCCCTTTCCGATGTGGCCAACACATTCCCACTTTTCTATTGTTGTATTTTATGGATTTTGAACGATGATTTGAACGAAGACGAGTCACCATCAACAAGATATTTAGCATATCCAACACCATACTGGTCCTCAGGTCTGGAAAACATCCTCACAATTGCAGCAGCCTCCATGCGCCCACTTGAGCCACTATAATTTTAGAGCACTGCACTGCATACTTTGTTGCAACAGATTCTCACTGTCTTCATTGTTGGACATTTTCCTTGTTGCACACTGGTGGCAGTATTTAGACATAATTTCTACATCTATAACTTTACCTGAGTCAATACCAGTAACAGATGCAACTCCATACAGAGATGTGTTGCCCCTTTTTATCCAGGTCCCATCTATAGACACACACAGGTCAGCAACATTTGTAGCGGATTCACTGTCATCAGTATCTACCCCAGGATATATTTCTTTTTGGTTTATTTCCACCAATTTCTCCACTGCTTTTTTCATAGAAACTTTGGTAGTATCGCATACAGCATCAGACATTTTTTTATTTATTTTTTGAAACCTTGTACAAGGCGGAGGTATGTTCAGAAAACCACACAATAAATTACGTCGTTCCCTGCCCTGTCCAAGGCATCTCAGAGCATATGCTAAACTAAAATTGCTTTCATAGGTACCAGTTTTAGGTTTTTTGGAGGAGGAAAATGAAAATTCTTAGCCACACAAATTACAAATTAATTTAAAATCACAAGCTATTTCAACTCTTCTTTCTTCAACAACAATCATGCATTCCGTATTTTTACAGCTAACACATGAACATGAAAACTTTATAGCCTGGCAGAGAAGCTCTAAATCAATAAGTCTTAGTCCAGTAAAATCCATATCAACATCATTCACACATCTGTACAATTCTCTTGTCCCAAGTTTCGATGCTGGAGCTAAGAGCTTAAGTTCTTCATTTCGAGCTGCTTCGTCTTTTTTGTTGGTAAACCGATTTCCATGAAACCTCCGTGTCCTAAACACAGTTTTTCCACCCCCCATTATGCATAAATCTTGACTTCCTCGTAAAGGTTTGCGAATTCATTCTTTCACCTACTAATATGTGTTAGTATTGTCAAAACGTATATAAACCACGTTCAAGAAAGTTTTCAGAGAAAGATATAGATATCAGCCAAATATATCGAAAGAAAATAGCCTTCACGCTGAAAAAATTTCCGCTGAAGCAAGCAGTTTCCCAAATGTCTGAAAAGGTGGGAGTAGCCGTCAGCGCAGAGTTAATCAGTTTAAGAATTTAAAG
Organism: Schistocerca piceifrons; assembly: GCF_021461385.2. Taxonomy (NCBI): domain Eukaryota; kingdom Metazoa; phylum Arthropoda; class Insecta; order Orthoptera; family Acrididae; genus Schistocerca; species Schistocerca piceifrons. The sequence goes on along the minus strand of NC_060149.1, from coordinate 413,667,565 downwards.
GCATTTCTAAAGCTGCTATCACGATATAATTCACACACGACATAGACTAAACTGTGTATATCAAGAAAATAATATTTTTGAAGAATCAATTTTTGGGCAAAAATCCATAAGACCCTCCCTTAATTTTTTCATTCCGTAGTATAAAGATCGTAGGTTCAAAATGGTTCAAATGGCTCTGAGCATTATGGGACTTGGTCATCAGACCCCTAGTACTTAGAACTACTTAAACCTAACTCAAACCTACTTAAACCTAACTAACACATCGATGGCCGAGGCAGGGTTCGAACCTGCGACCGTAGTGGTCGCGCGGTTTCAGACTGTAGCACCTAGAATCGCTCGGCTACTCCGGCCGGCAAAGATCGTAGGTTTTTAGCTTGGCTACAGCGTAAAATCTCAACGTATGACAGCTTCAGCTTTAAAATACTGATGGGCGGTAAGGGGGCAGGAGAGTCGGGGCTGTCAGAGAAGTAGCTATGTAGTCGTTATTACAAGAATGATTTGCAGGTGAGGAGGAGCTGGCAATACGCACATTAATTAAAATTTTTCTCCACACATTTTTAGACAGAGCGAGAAAAATTGAAACAATTAAAAATTATAATTAGTTCCGCACAGCAGACTACAACTTACTTCAAACTCTTGTATATGTTCAGTAGTACAGTAGGATACCTTGACGCATTAGCATATTTTTCATTTAAATATTACAATAATGTTCGGGCTATCCACAGCTGACATGGTGCCTTTCATTACCACCATACGTACTACGGCAGTCCAGGTAAATGCGTCCGTAGCATAATATTGTCACGTTTGCACTGATCCTCGGTCCAATTCCTATTATTGTATTTGGTGTTGTCTTTATCAACACGGGAACACGTAGAAATCGTCTGCTGCGCGGCCCCAAGTTCAACTTTGTGCATTTAACAGTGTGCTCCGAAACACTTCTGTCTGCGCCAGCAGTGTCCTCTGTCCTCATATTTGCCACAAATATCGTGATTTACAGAGTGCATAACTCTCCTGTATACACGACCTGTGACGAGGCATGGACATCAAATGGTTCAAATGGCTCTGAGCACTATGGGACTTAACTACTGAGGTCATCAGTCCCCTAGAACTTAGAACTACTTAAACCTAACTAACCTAAGGACATTACACACATACATGCCAGAGGCAGGATTCGAACCTGCGACTGTAGCGGTCGTACGGTTCCAGACTGTAGCGCCTAGAACCGCTCGTCCACTAAGGCCGGCTGCATGGACATCTAACACCTTGTAACAGGTTACTGGTTTCACAGTCCTTCAAGTATATATGTTTGTTTACCAATTCTTTCAGTCATAAATAAGCAACCAAAAGACTGCAACTCGCAGTGTGGCGGTCTCCCGTGCCTCATAAGGTTGGAAAGTAATAGCCTCGCAGCTGAAGGTTGTGTCAACGGCCAATACGCTGAGCTCCTCATAAAGCAGGACATCACACACGCAGCCGATCATAAAGTGGACAGACCTTTGTGTACAGAGTCAATGAAAGAGAAGCCGTTATTGTTTCCATGGTCAACGCTCCACCTGTTTTGCATTTCAATGGGCAGTAACAAATCTCATACATGCGATAGTAAGGTTTCGAATGATACAAGAATGATACAAGAAAAATTCAAGCGAGAAATATAACTGATACGGAAACAACGAAACATCTCGTTTATCAGGCATGAGGGAACACTGGAAACACGCAAGCTGACAAAATAGTGGACACTGTCCAAAACCTCTGGTACAATTTCTTTGACAAGAAACTTCTACCTGCAGCTTCGTTCGCATACGTGTATGGGATATATTGCTCACATATATGTTTGAATCTCTGGTGTTTTACACCATACGACTCCAGCGAGGATGTTAAACTTACCTGTGATATTCATTGGCTGGATGCAGCGGTCATTTCGTGATCTTTTTGACACACTGAGCAAAACAAATATGAAACAGATTGCACTTCGTACATTTAAACTATTCAAAATCAGCCAAATACAGGAAAGAAACAATAACAGATCGTTGTGGTATATTTTATATTTTTAAATATCACAAATATCACCCCCCCCCCCCCCCGATATTCCCTAAATCGCTTAGGGCAAAAACCGGTATGGTTCCTTCAAAAGGCCACAGTAGCTTTCCTTCTCCATCCTTCCCTAGCCCGAGCTTGTGCTCCGTCTCTAATAACATCGTTAGCTTGTGCTCCGTCTCTAATAACATCGTTAAATCTCCTCCTCCACCTCTCTTTGTCCATCTTCTCCTCCCCATTTCTCTGGCCATCTCCCACGTCACCCCGTTTTCACTGCCACCCCCAAGCCCGATGTGAAGCAGGTGCTTCTTACCGCCGCAGCGCTTCTTTCCAGACAATAAGTAAGATGACCCGTGGACCTTGCCGTTGGTGGGGAGGCCTGAATATCTCGGCGATACAAATAGCCGTACCGTAAATGCAACCACAACGGATGGGTATCTGTTGAGAGGCCAGACAAAAGTGTGGTTCCTGAAGAGGGGCAGCAACCTTTTCAGTAGTTGCAGGGGCAACAGTCTGGATGATTGACTGATCTGGCCTTGTAACATTAATCAACACTGCCTTGCTGTGCTGGTACTGCCAACCGTTGAAAGCGAGGGGAAACTATAGCCGTCATTTTTCCTGAGAGCATGTAGCTTTACTGTATGGTTAAATGATGATGGCTTCCTCTTGCGTAAAATATTCCGGAGGTAAAATAGTCCCCCATTCGGATCTCGGGCGGGAACTACTCAACAGGACGTCGTTATCAGGAAAAAGAAAACTGGCGTTCTAGGGATCGGAGCGTGGACTGTCAGACCCCTTAATCGGGCAGGTAGGTTAGAAAATTTAAAAAGGGAAATGGACAGGTTAAAGTTAGATATAGTGGGATTTAGTGAAGTTCAGTGGCAGGAGGAACAAGACTTCTGGTCAGGTGAATATAGGGTAATAAATACAAAATCAAATGGGGTTAATGCAGGGGTAGCTTTAATAATGAATAAAAAAAATAGGAGTGCGGGTAAGCTACTACGAACAGCATAGTGAAGGCATTATTGTAGCCAAGATAGACACGAAGCCCACGCCTACCACAGTAGTACAAATTTATATGCCAACTAGCTCCGCAGATGACGAAGAGGTTGATGAAATGCATGATGAGATAAAAGAAATTACTCAGATAGTGAAGCGAAATGAAAATTTAATAGTCATGGGGAAATGGAATTCGATAGTAGGAAAAGGAACAGAAGAAAAGTAGTAGGTGAATATGCAATTGGCGTAAGGAATGAAAGAGGAAGCCGCCTGGTAGAGTTTTGCACAGAGCATAACTTAATCATAGCTAACACTTGGTTCAAGAATCATGAAGGAAGGTTGTATACGTGGAAGAGGCCTGGAGGCACTGGAAGGTTTTAGATAGATTATATAATGGTAAGACAGAGAGTTAGAAACCAGGTTTTAAATTGTAAGACATTTCCAGGGCAGATGTGGACTCTGACCACAGTCTGTTGGCTATGAACTGTAGATCAAAACTGAAGAAACTGCAGAAATGTGGGAATTTAAGAAGATGGGACCTGGATAAACTGAAAGAACCAAGGTTTGTAAAGAGGTTCAGAGAGAGCATTATGGAACCATTGACAAGAATGGGGAAAAAATACAGTAGAAGAAGAATGGGTAGTTTTGAGACATCAAATAGTGAAAGCAGCACAGGATCAAGTAGGTAAAAAGACGAGGGCTAGTAGAAATCCTCGGATAACGCAAGAGATACTGAATTTAATCGATGAAAGGGAAAAATATAAAAACGTAATAACAGAAGCAGGCGAAAGGGAATACAAACGTCTAAAAACTGAGATCGACAGGAAGGCTTCAAATGGCTCTGAGCACTATGGGACTTAACATCTATGGTCATCAGTCCCCTAGAACTTAGAACTACTTAAACCTAACTAACCTAAGGACATCACACAACACCCAGTCATCACGAGGCGACAGGAAGGGCAAAATGGCTAAACTGGAACGGCTAGAGGACAAATGTAAGGTTGTAGAGGAATAGATCAGTAGGGGTAAGACAAATACAGGAAAATTAAGGAGACCTTTGGTGAAAAGCGAACCACTTGTATGAATATCAAGAGCTCAGATGGAAAACCAGTTCTAAGCAAAGAAGGGAAAGCAGAAAGCTGAAAGGAGTATACAGAGGGTCTATACAATGGCGATGTACTTGAGGGCAATATTATAGAAATGGAAGCGGACGCAGATGAAGATGAAATGGGAGATATGATGCTGCGTGAAGAGTTTGACAAAGCACTGAAAGGGAGCGGAAGGCTATTTACAATTTGTACAGAAACCAGATGGAAAGTTATAAAAGTCGAGGGGCATGAAAGGGAAGCAGTGGTTGGGAAGGGTGTGAGACAGGGATGTAACCTATCCCCGATGTTATTCTATCTGTATATTGAGCAAGCAGTAAAGGAAACAAAAGAAAAAATCGGAGTAGGAATTAAAATCCATGGAGAAGAAACAAAATCTTTGAGGTTTGCCGATGACGTTGTAATTCTGTCAGAGACAGCAAAGAACCTGGAACAGCAGTTGAACGGAATGGACAGCGTCTTGAAAGAAGGATATAAGGTGAATATCAACAAAAGCAAAACGAGAATAATAGGATGTAGTCGAGTTAAATCAGGTGATGCTGAGGGAATTAGATTTGGAAATGAGATGCTTAAAGTAGTAAATGAGTTTTGCTATTTGAGGAGCAAAATAACTCGTGATGGTCGAAGTAGAGAGGATATAAAATGTAAACGCAATGGCAAGGAAAGTGTTTCTGAAGAAGAGAAATTTGTTAACATCGAGTATAGATATAAGTGTCAGAAAGTCGTTTCTGAAAGTATTTTTATGGAGTGTAGCCATGTATGGAAGTGAATCATGGACGATTAATAGTTTAGACAAGAAGAGAATAGAAGCTTACGAAATGTGGTGCTACAGAAGAATGTTGAAGATTAGATGGATAGATCAGGTAACTAACGAGGAGGTACTGAACAGAATTGAGGAGAAGAGAAATTTGTGGCACAACTTGACTAGAATAAGGGATCGGTTGGTAGGACATGTTCTGAGGCCTCAAAGGATCACCAGTTTAGTATTGGAGGGCAGCGTGAAGGGTAAAAATCGTAGAGGGAGACCAAGAGATGGATACACTAAGCAAATTCAGAAGGATGTAGGTTGCAGTAAGTACTGGGAGATGAAGAAACTTGCACAGGATAGAGTAGCATGGTTAGCTGCTTCAAACCAGTGTGTGGACTGAAAACCACAACAACAACAACAACAACAACAAGTGAGATGTGCTCCAAGTTTGACTGATATCGATCCAGTGAATTAGACGTGTAACATACATAAATTTATACATCCGTCCATCTATCCATTTTTAAAGCACATTTGTACCTCAATTGTACTAGTATGTTACTGCAGCCTATATAAAAAGTGATTGCAGTGTGTGTGATATTCCGTACTGCTTGTTGGCTTTAGAATCGACTTGGTGGCCGCTACCAAAAATGGAGGATGAACCTTTGACAAAGCCAGCCACTCGTGCTTCATGAAAATCATGAAACATGTCTCTTATGAAGATTCCGTGACGTAAGCCAACAGGCAATACGAATACAACAATTTTGTGTGCGATATGAACATCACACTGAAGCAGAGGTTCTAAGATACAGAATAAAGAGCTGCTGCAACTTTAAAGATGCACTCTAAATAGCCATAATTATGATAAATATGTGACTGCATAACTCCGTTTAAATGCGACTCAAAACCCGAAACTTGTCTTGTGATTATTAAGGCTGAAAAAAAAGTGTATGACGGTCGTATACTTTCAGTTAATGTACACTCGAATTTTACGTCAATGTAAAGGAAAGAAGTTTACAGCGTACCGTCCGTCGACCACAAAATCATTAGGAATGGAGTACATACCCTCGGGAACGAAATGATGAAGGGGCAGGTGGCTAGTGTCCTCATCAAAAGAATCTTCAGCGATTTTCTTGTATCGTGCATCATTACTTCTACATGTGTAATTTCCGCATCATTGTGACTGCTGAATGTAGGAATTGCACTATGATCGTTTCCGGAAAAGTAAATTTGGAAGACAGTATTTAGTATTTCGGTATTCAGTTTGTGATCCTCCACTTGGGATCCAGCATCGCAAACAAGAACTCGGGCACACTACTTTTATCCACTCACTGTTTACACACAGGACAAAAACATCTTTTGCGATTTTAGGCAAATCAGCAATCGCGATCTTGTTTGTGAATCCAGTGAATGCTTCTCGTGTGCCTTTCCTTAGGCTTGGCTTGACTATGTTCAGCTCCTGGTTTCAGCAAATATTAGGCTCAGGTCTGAATCTGCAAAGCATCTCTGTTCGGTTTTGTAAGAGTTGTTTAATATTTGCAGTTACAAAGCAGAAATTTCTTCCATCTTCTTAAGTTTTCATTCTAAACAAGTGATACATTATGTAATATTAGTTTTGTCGTTCCCAGTTCGCTGAACTGTACGTTTTTTCCTGTTGACTGCCACCAGACCGAAAACGTTTATTTTGTGGGTCGAACTTGTAAACAAATGTACGTAATAATTTTTGAAAAACTGGTTTAGTGCAAAATCCCACGCATATTTCTCCCTGAATTATTTTCGAAATGAGACGGCCGTTGTGGCCGAGCGGTTCTAGGGGCTTCATCCAGGAACCGAGCGAGTGCTACGGTCGCAGGTTCGAATCCTGCCTGTGTCATGGATGTGGGTGATGTCCTTAAGTTAGTTAGGTTTAAGTAGTTATAAGTTCTAGGGGATTGATGACCTCAGATGTTAAGTCCCATAGTGCTCAGAGCCATTTGAACCATTTATTTTCCAAATGTGAGTGACCCACTGTACAGTGAAAAAACTGATATCCTCTTTCTATTACTGCAGCACGGGGAATTACCGTGTATGGTTTCCCATCTCGTACATATAGCTTTCCATCGCTTTGATTCTTGATATGGATGGCCGATAAAAAGATTCGATTACTTATCTTCACTAGTCTTTGAAGCTTATCTTCACTCAGATTATCTCGTGTTCTATCTTTGTGTATGCTAACATTTTACAGCAATAAATATGTCTCCATCGTTGATGTTCAGCCTCTAGGAAAATATTCTGCTCAGGACTCTTTACATCCGTTTTCATCCAGTTTTATTTACAAATATTACTCTGAAATTCTGAGATATTAAACAGAATAATCTCATTGCTAGCTATAACTCCGATCACATTTTCTTTTTGCAGCCCACAAGGACTTTATTCTCCACCATAGCGAAAACGTGTGATCTGTTCCTGTATCACAGTTAAGTGCTTATCGGTTATACTGTAGGTTTCTTCTAGGCCAAGAAACCTTTAGGTCCATGCCAACCTTTTCAGTTCCCCAATTAACTGATTCCTACTTTACATGTCTCTACATGATACCTCATGGCAGTGTTAGATGACCCTTAGACTGTCACCTGTGGAAAGTCAAATAAGACATCAGGACGACAGTAGATTAATTTAATTAACTACATTATTCTGGCTCTAGGCCATAGTACATCAGAAACAACTTGGTGGACGCGTCTAGTTGCCTCTCATGCAAAATAATGGACCTCCGGCATTACTGACAGCACAAAGGGCATGGCCGAATGTAGCGTCACACGAGTGCCACTGTCAGCGACATCTCGAGCGCGACCATGCTGACAGCACAGCAGCGCCACTGGCGGTACCACGTGGGTGTCGTGACCTCCCTACAGCGAGTGGGCGGCTTCCTGCTGCGCCGGCTGCTGGTCACATGACTCAGGGCAGGCTGCCCCGCCCCTTGATCGAACAGCGGACCCCGTATTGCGTTCTGGGACATTGCTCTGGGTGTCACAGGTTCTTGGTCTAGACTGTGATACTGAGGCGAGTATATTTTAGTACATGAATGACTGAATACCTATACATTCCAGGCTGTTTGTTTAGGGCTTAAGGCACATACTCTAAACACTTCCGTGGTGGCAGGTGACGAAAGGCTTCCGTCTTTGCTCTAACTATTTCAGCGTTGGCTGTTGCTATACCACACACAGCTGGCTCTGCTTAACAATGCCTGTCAGCCATGTTTGCTTTGCAGTTCATAACACTCTGGCCTGTCTGTGGCTCGCTCGTTTGCAGCTCACTTCCGCTCTGGCATACTTTGTTGACTGAATACGGTTCATTCGCTTCATTGCCCTCCTTTTCATCAAGACCTAATCCCTTATGTCGACCAAATTAGATTATTCTTTTCACTAGAGTTCCTGGCGATCGGCCCTTATGGCCCTTTTTCGCCACATAATAATTATTCTAACAATTAATTTCCTTAACCCTGTCACTAAATCTCACACATTTCTAAAGGTCCCCTTGCCCGGCTCCTTAACTCCATAGAAATTAAACTTCATGGCAGAGACTGGAACTAGGGACCTTTGCCTTTCGTGGGCAAGTGCTCTCTGCCAACTGAGCTACCCAAGCACGACTCACGACCCGTCCTCAGAGCTTTTCTCCTGCCAGGGTCTCGTCTCCTACCTTCCAAATTTTACAGAAGCTCTCCTGCGAACCTTGCAGAACTAGCACTCCCTGGAAGAAAGGATATTGCGGAGACATGGCTTAGCCACAGCCTGGGGGATGTTTCCAGAATGAGACTTTCATTCTGGCAAAAGGTCCCGAGCTCGACTCTCGGTCCGGCACACACTTTTAAACTGCCAGGAAGTTTCATATCGGCGCACACTCCGCTGCAGAGTGAAATGGAAATTGTCATTAGTATGCATCTTGTACAAAATCGTCTAACTCTCTATTCCAAACTTACAAACTAAACTGAAGAATCTGCGCTAGCTGAATTACGGAAAACACAAGTCCGAAAATAATTTATTAGACTCTCCAAAACGAAACAATAATACATTCTCCAAAGACCAACAGACTCCATCCCAACTCCGGATAGTCACAAATATAAAATAATAAATAATAATCGAAAAACCCGTCTCTTCATGGGGAGAGATCACAGTAAAGCAATTATACAGTATCAAGATGTTTTGTCTATTGTAGCAAGTCGATCTGCAACGGATCGGCAGCTAGAAGAGGTGTCTGGTCGTGGTTGCCGGGGTGTCAGCTCTGTATACTTCCAAGCGGTGCGTCGAACTGCCATTTGCCGGCAGGGTGCCGCCCTATAAATCCCGTTTGGCGGATTTTTTATTTTTTTTCCTTTATTGTGACTTCATTCCCCTGCCCCATATGGGCAGGGGCGGGCTGTCAGCGGCACGATCCGCCGCTCTTCAGCTGAGTGACACGACAACTAAAACAAGAATAAAATGGTACATACATAAGGAGATAAAAAAGGGGAACATAAAACAGAGTAAGGGGAGAAAATGGAGGTAAAAATACACTGACATGGAGACGTTCATGGGGGACAGTTAAAAAAGTCACCAGAAAGTTAAAAAAACACAGTTGGCGATTCTTAAAACACAGAGAAGACACTGAATACGCATGCACAGGTTAAAAGTTGGCCACAGTATTAAAAACACTCTGAAACAACACACTGGAAACCCACTTGGAGCACACATGACGAAGAATAAAACTACCAGGTAGGACCTGCCGAGGGAAAGGTCAGAGAGGATGGAAAAGGAGGGGAGAGCATGGGGCAGCTGGGGAAGCTGCGGGATGAAGAGAGGAGGGGCAACCGTGGGTTCGCGAAGAGGGAAGACAGAGCAGGAGGGAGCGCAGAGACACTGAAAGGAGGCACAAGAGATGGAGGGGGAGTAGGAGGGGCAAGCCGCTCAGGAGGAGGGAGGGGGAGGAGAGGGAGCCCTGAGGAGGAGGCAGGAAGAGGGGGTTAGAGTTGGTAGGAAGGGTAGATGTCAGGGCAAAGCTCATCATCCAGGAGGGGCAGACAGTGGAAGTTGTGTTGGGAAACGAGATGGATGGTGTGGAGATGGAGAGAGGGAGGGACACAACGATAAAGGTGCGGCAATTGGTTGGGGGTGGTGAGGAAGGGAGACACCAGGGGGTGAGGGGGATCAAGGTGGCGGACAATATATAGTGCACGGATGTGTTCAAGGAAAAGGAGAAGGTGGGGGAACGGGATGAGATCGTAGAGGATGCGCGTGGGGGACAAAGGCGGATGTGGAAGGCGAGGGTGAGCGCATGGCCGTTGAGGATTTGGAGGGCTTTATAGAACCAGGGAGGGGCGGAAATCCAAGTAACGATGGCATAAAAAAGGATGTGGCACATCATGGATTTGTAGGTGTGAAGGATGGTGGAAGGATGGAGACCCCACGTCCGGCCAGACAGGAGTTTCAGGAGGTGGAGGCAGTTGTGAGTTTTGTTTTGGATGGTAGGGAGATGGGGAGTCCAGGCGAGGTGGCGGTTGAGTGTGAGGCCAAGGTATTTGACTGTAGTAGTGAGGTGGATAGGACAGCCATAAATGGTAAGGTTTTGGCGGATGCATCTGCCGGAACTATTTGCGATCACGTGCCTGGCGTATCAATGTAGTTCCTGGGCTAGCTGCGACCTCTGGTGAAGCTGTTCTGCAGGCTCCGCGAACTGGGAGCGGTCCCTGGCAGCCGTTGGTGGAGACCTGGTGTTGGGTTGTGTTGTGGCCGCCGGTAAATATTTGTCTTAGCAACACAGACGACGTAGGTTTTCCAGGTAAATATGCGCCCTGTGAAGTAGGCATCCTGTGTTGGTTGGACCTGAAGTGGGATGCCGATGGAGTAGGCACTACTATGAAAGAAGTGGGCAGCCACAGCAAAAATTAATCAACTATCCTTAGTAATAAGCCCTTGTACATTAATCTTCCTACTGCTGCTTTTTATGCTAGGGGTATCCAATAAACTGGAATCTGAATGACGCCTGGGTCCGAACTCAGTCTTATGCTTCGTCTTCTACATACCGAAACAACGACTACGCCAGCAGTGGTTGGTATAACAAAAGTTAGTGTTGTCTCTCTCCGGTATTGATTTTCCCTCCTACTGGTTCCAAAGGGTGTTTGTATAAAACATCAAAAAAAGTTTTGCGTAACGCTGTTTCCCAGAACTCCATAAGATAGACGTTGACTGTGGATATTGTATCACAGACACAGTCCTTTTGACTGTTCAGAGATGTCACTAAACCCGCCCAAAGATGTAAACAACCACGCATGAGCAGCGCCTATTAGTCGGAGGGGTCCGACAGCCCATCAGTTCCAGTCATTCCACCAGAAAGGAGGTACACGGCTCGTGTTGTCTGTAGTTCAACCATGCCTAGACGGTCAATACCGCGGTGCGATCGCGTCCGCATTGTTTCTTTGTGCCAGGAAGGGCTCTTAAGAAGGGAAGTGTCCAGGTGTCTCGGAGTGAACGAAAACGATGTTGTTCGAACATGGGGGAGATACAGAGAGAGAACTGTCGATGACATGCCTCACTCAGGCTGCCCAAGGGCTACTGCTGCAGTGGATGGATGACTGCTACCTACGGATTATGACTCGAAGGAACCCTGACAGCAGCACTATCATGTTGAATAATGCTTTTTGTGCAGTCACAGGACGTCGTGTTGCGACTCAAACTCTGCGCAATAGGCTGCATGATGCGCAACTTCACTCCCAACGTCCATGGTGAGGTCCCTCATTGCAACCACGAACCCATGCAGCGTGGTACAGATGGGCCTAACAACATGCCGAATGGACCGCTCAGGATTGGCATCACGTTCTCTTCACCGTTGAGTGTCGCGTATGCCTCCAACCAGACAATCGTCAGAGACGTGTTTGGAGGCAACTCCGTCAGGATGAACGCGTTAGACACACTGTCCAGCGAGTGCAGCAAGTTGGAGGTTATCTGCTGTTTTGGGGTGGCATTATGTGGGGCCGACGTACTCCACTGGTGGTCATGGAAGGCACCGTAGCGGCTGTACGATACGTGAATGCCATCGCCTGACCGATAGTGCAACCACATCGGCAGCATATTGGCGAGGCATTCGTCTTCGTGGACGACAATTCGCCCCCCCATCGTGCACGTCTTGTGAATGACTTCCTTCAGGATAACGACACCGCTCGACTAGAGTGACCAGCACGTTCTCCTGACATGAACCCTATCGAACATGCCTGGGATAGATTGAAAAGGGCTGTTTATGGACAACGTGACCCACCAACTACTCTGAAGATTCTACGCCGATTCGCCGTTGAGGAATGAGACAATCTGGACCAGAAGTGCCTTGATGAACTTTTGGATAGTATGCCACGACGAATACAGGCCTGCATCAATGCAAGAGGACGGACGTGCTACCAGGTATTAGAGGTACCGGTGTGTACAAAAGTCTGGACCACCACCTTTGAAGGTCTCGCTGTATGGTGGTACAACATGCTATGTGTGGTTTTCATGAGCAATAAAAAGGACGGAAATGATGTTTATGTTTATCTCTATTTCTCTATTCTAATTTTCTGTACGGTTTCTGGAACTCTCGGAACCGAGGTGATGCTAAACTTTTTTTTATGTGTGTACTGCATTAATTCCGGCCCTAGAGTTTGATATAAGCTGATTAGATTTGCCAAAGGTAGTACTCCCATAGGCTCCTCTGGCCAATACTAACGAGGTAGCGAAATATTCGGGTGAGTTATCACTGAAATCGCTGAGGGCAGATGGAAAGTAGGCTCCATTATCTCGCACGCTGTTCCATTTAATAACAAACCACTCCTGTTTAATTCTAGCCTCTTTGCTGACGGAAGCTTCCTTTGCTTGAAATGACTAACCACTAGTACCATCTCGTCAAAGGTAGAGTACAAGCAATGCGCATGGATCTGCTGAAAGTACCATTCCGGTTCGATCAGGCCTTTATTGCGTTCTCTTACCTCCTTTTGTCCCATTAGCAATTTCATTACGCAGGAATCCTGCCCCTCTCTTATTAACATATTTGGGCAGACTAAGATTTCTCCTCAATAGTATTTTTGTAACTTTGTTTCCTCCAATTAGACATATCTTCCCATTTCTTTTGCAAGTAATAATAGTCGCTGCATTTTTACTCTTACAGATTTCCTCAATATCCCTCACTTGATGGGATACACATGAACTATGTATCACTCGAAACGTGCTTATTTCCCTGCTACTGACTGGTATAGAAAGGGTAATGTAAACTTTCACTCCATCTGTTCTCACCCATACTGAGGCTACCTTGAAATAAAAAGGTAAGGTTTTATACCCGGGTTCTAATACCAAACGCAAATCTGGCGGTCCCTTTGTACTTTCCTTACACCCTCTAAATACTGCTCTGGTGACAGCAGGTTTACCCCCAGTTTATTTCTTACAGTCTACTGCATAGCCTCCTGCAGTTCTGTTACTTTCCCTTGTGCTCCCTAAACACAGTCTTCCACGGACTGCAACTATTTTGTCATTACTACTTCCCTATCCAAGACTTCTACTTCGGTTTGTAGTTCCCGGACATTCTGATTAACTGCCTCTTCTGCAGCTCTAGCATACCGCGTTACTTCTCCACTCAGTTGTCGTAGTAGTCGTTTGTTATTCAATACGTCCTTCTCTAAACTTACCGTCTGCGTAGTGTGCCAATCACTCACAGCTTTGTTCCCGTTTGCCCGTTGCTTAACCTCTTCTACGGTGCCGTTCACCCTACGAATGTCTTCGTCATCAGCAGTGCTTTTTTTTCATAAGTCAACCTCTAGCGTCGATCCAACCCCTCTTCCTTCCCATGTGGGGAATAATTCCCAATATATGCGTCATCCCACTCCTTAATCTCTCGTACGCACCATGTACATTCTCACACACACTATGTGATCAAAAGTATCCGGACATCCCCAAAAACATTCGTTTTTCATATTACGTGCATTGTGCTGCCACCTACTGCCATATAAGCGACCTCATTAGTCAGTAGACAACGTGAGAGAGCAGAATGGGGCGCTCCGCGTAATTCACGGACTTCGAACGTTGTCAGGTGATTGGGTGTCACTTCTGTCATACGTCTGTACGCGAGATTTCCACACTCCTAAACATCTCCAACTCCACTGTTTCCGATGTAATAGTGAAATGGAAACGTGAAGGGACACGTACAGCACAAAAGCGTGCAGGCCGACCTCGTCTGTTGACTGACAGAGACCGCCGACAGTTGAAGAGGGTCGCAATGTGTAATAGGCAGACATGTATCCAGACCTCGCACAGGAATTCCAAACTACATCAGGATTCACTGCAAGTACTATGACAGTTAGCCAGGAGGTGAGAAAACTTGGATTTCATGGTCGAGTGGATGCTCACAAGCCACACATCATGCCGGTAAATACCAAACGACGCCTCTTTTGATGTAAGGAGCGTAAACATTGGACGATTGAACAGTGGGAAAACGTTGTGTGGAGTGACGAATCACGGTACACAATGTGGCGATCCGATTGCAGGGTGTGGGTATGGCGAATGCTCGGTGAACGTCATCTGCCAGTTTGTGTGGTGCCAACAGTAAAATTCGGAGGTGGTGGTGTTATGGTGTGGTCATGTTTTACATGTAGGGGACTAGAACCGCTTGTTGTTTTGTGTGGCCCTATCACAGCAAAGGCCTAAATTGATGTTTTAAGCACCTCCTTGCTTCCCACTGTTGGAGATCAATTCGTGGATGGCGATTGCATCTTTCAACAGGATCGAACACCTATCCATAATGCACGGCCAGTGACGGAGTGGTTACACGACAATAACATCCCTGTAATGGGCTAGCCAGCTCAGAGTCCTGAATCCTATAAAACACCTTTGGGACGCTTTGGGACGCCGACTTCGTTCCAGGCCTCACCGACCGACATCGATACCTCTCCTCAGTGCAGCACTACGTGAAGAATGGGCTGCCATTCCCCAAGAAACCTTCCAGCACCCGATTGAACGTATGCCTGCGAAAGTGGAAGCTGTCATCAAGGCTCAGGGTGGGTAAACACCATACTGAATTCCATTATTATCGATCTATGGTGCCACAAACTTGTAAATCATTTTTAACCAGGTGTCCGGATACTTTGATCACATAGTGTAGGTCGGAACTTCCTTTGAGTATCCCGTGCCTTTCCGTTCCCTGACGGGATTTGTGGAATGCTTCTTCCAGTCTTCTCACCTCGTTATGGAACTCCCATGGGTTGAATATCACCTGTATCACCTACCGACGCTTGGTGACCACTACGTCTTCATGCTTGGCGGACAGTACTCCCCCTTCTCGTTGGTGATTCCGTAACACATCCAGCCCTGTGAAGATCAGTAGTTCCGCTATGACCACATGGTCTCACCTTCTCTGCCCCTCGCCTACTGGCAGGTTTGTCTGTTACCTTTCTCCCCCTTAAATTCATTGCTGCTCCGCAACTACTTATATTATTTACAATAAATCTATACTTAACATAAAAAATATTAAATGTCTATCTCCTAGGCCTTAATCCAACAGAGTTCCTCGTTACAGTTTCATTCACTACCTATTGTTTATCTTCCGATACTTCCTCTTAACTCTCCCTTTCCGTTCCGCATCTCCTATCCCTGGAACAACTTCCAGACTCCCTCGAAAAGATTTCAACCGTCCTACAGGCACAATTGTCGTTCTTGTCGGTAATTCAGCCTTGACATTTAGTGGTGACGTAATCTCTACACTTGCTAAGACCCCTGACAATTTGCACAAAACTTCTTTGGTTTTCCCTTCGGCGTATTCGAAGTTGGCAGCCTCACCCACTGACCAAGCTTATACTGTGCCATTCTTGCCGTACGACCCACTGCTTTTTCCTGTTTGCATTTGCCCTCCGTCCTCGATTCAAATTTCCCTAATCACTCTGGCAAATTCCTTAACTGACTCTCCAATCTCCTTTCTTCGTTTTCAATAAGTCGAATGGTGAAGACATTTTATGACCATATAGTACTTTATATGGCGATAATGTTGTATTCGTATGTTGTTTTGAGCTGTAGGCGGAGACGACGTACTTCATATTGACATCCCAGTTGGTGTGATATGAGCCAATGTAGTATCCAAGCATCTCCCCAATTGTCCTACACTCTCATTCAGTTCCTCCATTGGTTTGAGGATGAAGAGGACTCATCCTTAATTCGTTCACATTCAATAACTTACACAATTAATTGAACAGATCTGACATGAGGTTCGTTACCTGGTCTGTTACTATTGTTTCGCACACCCCAAATTCCAGTATTCAATTATTCACAAACGCTTGTGCCACTGTTGCCTCCTGCTGGTTTGGGATCGCGACCATTTCTACGTACCTTGAAATATTGTCTATGATTGTGAGTACATACTTATTATTGAATGGACCTAAAGCATCAGTCCCTCGAAATTCGATTGGTGCTAATGCGTCAGGTAATCTCTGCAGCGGTACTCTTGTTCGACACTAATCCGCTCACTGTGAGCACTCTATGCAATTCTGCACATAGTGGTTTATGTCCGTCTGCCTATTCCTCCACCAGTACCTTTCTGCAACATTTCTGTTGGTAAATCTGCAGCCTCCATGACCTGGTAATAAGTGACCATGAGCATCTTGTAGCACTCTATTCCACAGTTTCGCTGGTACCACTACCCTCAGTCCCAGCTTGGTTTCTCTTCATGGCAACCCATCCTGGGTACAAAACTGTGACTGCTTATAGTACTGCTTACATTCATCATCCGCTCTCTGTGCAGTTTGCCATTTCTGAATCTCATTCTTCCCAATATGTAATACTGCTCAGCATTTCCGTGCTTCGTCTCAGATTTATGTGTGACTTTGAAATCAAATTCACTTAGCCTTACTGCCGACCACGGCAATCTATCAATCTATTAGAAGGATCCTTTAACTCCAAAATCCATTTTAATGCAGCATTGATACGCCCGCTAAATCCGCTGGGGAGAACAGGTAATTAGGATTGTGGAAAGGACCAAATAAGGTTGGGTCAGTTACACCTTCCAATTGTAATATAATAACACATTTACAACCAAAGCGGCACATAGCCGAACCTTTACCAAATGCAACTCTTTCAAACAAGAAGTCTTAAAAATCAACAAGATAAAAATGCAGTTACAATAGCAAATAAAATAATTAAAATATAAAAAGCCTCAAGGCAAATGTAGATAGAACAAACATATGCAAGATGCAATACAAACGGCTGAAGTCCCACAGTAAAATTTTCAAAATTTTAAAATAAATTACCATAACCTTTAAAAGGCAGAAGGCCGCAATGTTTAAGCTTGAAAGATAATTTTAAGAATAAGGTTCCAAGCCGCAATGTTTAATCTTGAAAGGTAATTTTAGGAATAAAGTTCCGAGGCTGAAGGCCCACAATTAATTGCCAAAAATTTAAAAAAGAACATAAAGCCGAGTAAAAACAAGAATTTTTTAAATCATTGGCTATGATAAATTATAAACAAACAATTAAACACCGGTGAGAAGGACAATAAAGAAAACGGCACTCAGAAGCCTCCAGGGAGGTCGGTCTGTCCTCGTTCACTTAGTTTGAGACAAGTGGTGAGCCAAACTACGCTTTATCCGTCGGAACCCAACCAGGGGACCAGGTGACAGCCACGGACAGACCGACACAACGACTTGCTTGTCACCAATCAGTACATGAGAACTCAAACACAAAGATTACGAATGTGATTATCCACAATGAAATATGTATTAGCTGTCAAAACTACACACCGTGTTGGGCAGTGACAACAGGTGAGGAAAAGACGCTGCCTGAAATTGCGTTAGTGGCCACGGCAGGTAACCGGAACATTAACGGCCACAAGGCAGAAAATTCCGCTGGTACACTTGAATTTGAAATACAGTAATATAGTTAACTTCACCCAAAAAGAACACTGCTTGAATTTACGTCAGTGGCCAGGACAGGTAATCAGAACACTAACGGCCACAAGGCAGAAAATTCCGCTGGTACACTTGAATTGTAGTCAACCAATATAGCCAATTGCACCGCATGGCAGCTAAATTTCAGCAATAGAAACACTCGGTGTTGCTCACAGGAAAACCTCCCCAATGCCAAACCACCGAAACGAACCACAACATGAATGGACGGTGCTTGGGTAGTTGAAAACACTACTCAACTTTGACGTCCTGGATCGGTGAACCACAAATCTTGTAGCGATTGGACAGCTCCACACACGCTCCGACACTGCGCAGGGACCGCCAGCGAACCCAGCCGCCCGCACCGCGTGGAGGTAACTTCCCTGGTCCGCAGCAACTGACCGACTCGCCGCAGAATGCCGACAATATCTAAAATAGTCGTCAGTGGAAATAACGTCAACTACACACACAACCTGACAAACACTAGGCGCGAAGATGTGAACGACACCGACGGTCCACCAAGACCATGGCCCGGCTCAAGTGATGCGTGGCGGCAATGTTCTTCCGCTAGTGTATTGCAGCATCGGCTGTTGCTGTGGTGCGCCCAGCTGCCTCTTCTTGGCGATGCCTGTCAACCGTGTTTTGCTTCGCAATGCATGACTCTCTTACCTGCCTGTGGCTGGCTCTTTTGGAACTCACTTCCACTCTGCATTGCTTTTTTCACCAAATACGGTCGATACGTTACAGCAAGAAATCCACACTTGGGGGTGCTACAGAGCAATTGGCTCTTTCGCTATTGGATTGAACTAAATATGGCCAAGAATAAAAATTTGTATATGGGAACATGTAAGAAAGAAAGGCTCTCCAGAAACTGATGTAATGGTTACTTTTTCTGGCCTCGCACTGAGCGCTGAATTACACAAAGGCTACCATACAGCGTCTGGTGTCATGCAGGAATGATGCAGACTGTCCTTCGTTTCATAAAACTGTCGGGATAGGATGGTGTTAAGAATAAGCGTCGTTGGATGATGATTTTTTGCTGCCTTGTCGTAGGTTGGTGTTCATATACAAAAACAGTTGTAGGAGGATGTTGATTCTATTAAATATTGGCAATATCTTTGAGTTAAGTAAGTGTGGGCTTCTGCGTACATCAAGGAATGGCCGTTGGTGAACAATTATTTTATGGATCCCTTGTCTAACTATTCGTACGGAGGTATTTATTATTGCCTACCTAAAATCAGGGCTTACACAATTTGGTTGACATTACAATAAGATTTACGATAGCTGTAAGTGACACTAATGGAGCTACTCAAGTTAATTCTCTCCTTCCGAACTTGATATCTAGCGCATAAAATTTTTAGCAAAGTCTAGTGGTCAGGAACTACACACTGCCACTTCTCCTACCCTTGATGGCCAGCTATTAGTCATGTACTTTTTTTCCATCATCAGTGATGGAACTGACTGCGTTCGAGTCGAGCGCCGTCCCAGAAACTTGCTTAAACGATCACAGCTACGAAGACGGGATGACAGAATGTATGTAAACGCTGTTAACCGAGAACACTTCAGTGGAATGCGGTAATCCACTTCCATCAACGACTAAAAATTCCCAGAAAAAGTGTACATACGTTTCTCGTCTATAGTGTCATTTTCCTTATGAAAACAATAGTATCCCAGAAATATGTGAAGTACACGGCCTGAAAAAAGTCGAAGCACGCGGAGGACATGGTCGGATGTCATAGTGACTTCCTATACATACACGCCACTGGTGGATGTGTACCATGCTGCTCATTAATTTCAATAAATATTGAGTGCTAGCTGATATTTCAAATGTAAACACAAGCCAAACTGTATTTATCCAAACATACTAGTATACATACCTAAAAATATAAAATACAAACAGGAAAAATAAGTTTTGCTTTCATTAAAGTATCCTACCTCGGACTTAATGACTGCTTCACAAACTGAAGGCATGCAATTACTAAGTTTTTTTTTAGGTACTGCGAGTCTACATATCTCTAAACATGCTTAACGACATTCCAGAGATGTTCCTTTCTTGTTATATGAACTTTCCAGATACGTCTGACAATTTCATTCCAGATCATTTCAATATGACTATAGACAGCAATTAGTGACAGCCATACCACATCTTTCAGTACTTTCTGTGGTGTCTCGGAAGCCTACATATTCGGTTCGTTAGACAAACATTCAGATAAGTCCTATTAATGAGTTTCATTACAATAAACAAATTACAATACTTCACTTTTGCAATTAGACAGATGTGTCGCAAGCAAAGGGTGACATACAAAATAAGCAATCTTCCTCAGTATAAACAATCCCAAATCTGGACTACATAGAGAATACAAGTGAAGTGACTAGAGTTGAAGCTGCTAATCTTGAAGCTGCTATTGAACTGGGTCGTGACCAGACGGTCGCGGCGTTTATGTCCTCTTCACATAGGGGCCGTTGTTGTCGCATTGTCATCCTGGAGAGGGGTCGGCCAGTGTGCGTTTGGCTGACTCCTTCTCACAGCCATCTCTTCTCTATCGTTCCCAAATGGTGTACCGGCGCTCGACTTTACGCCGTAACATTCGTCCCCCTCAATGCGACGGACCGTTGTCGTATATGGAGCGCGACAACGGTGTGGGAGGCAGAAGCGTGAACGCCCTAATGGCCTGGAAGCTGTGGCTGCAGGGGACGGCTGACTTCCGGTCGTACCCTGCCATCCGGCGTTTGTTCTGGTGGAAACGTCTCCTAGAAAACGCCCAGAAGGGTACGCGTCTACCTCCTGAGGCCCATACCCAGATGTAGAAGGCGTCGGCTGCTGCTGCATGGGCGGGTCCTGTTCCATCGATAAGACGATAGGACGCGGAGGAGGCGAAGGCTCCGTCTCCGTGGGGTCGTCCCGTGGGTCATGACACCCTTTCGCGGTTGTTTCGGCCGCACTGTCCTCGGGATCCGTGAATCTGGGGAAGAGGTACAGAAGGATCACCGTGCACATGACAGTGGAGAATTTGAGTGTGATGTCGGTACTGCAACTGAAATGAGATACATGCATGTACCAAGTCGACGATGGATCTCGCCTCACGCCCACCGTCTGCTGCCGCTAAATACCCTGAAAAACACAATATCATGCTGCGCGAAGCGATACTTGCGGCCTTCCTTCGGCGCCGGATGCCGAGGAGGATGGAGCAGGTGGATCAGTGTCCGATTGCGGGCTCCGTGAAGCAATTCCGCCGGCGATGGTCCATCTCGTGGACGCTAACGATAGGAGGCGAGAAACAGTTGCAATGCTTGATCACTGGTGTGTGTGCGGTGCAAAGTTTGGCCATCTGGTGCTTGAAGGTTCTGACAAAACGTTCCGCTTCGCCGTTTGACTGTGGATGGAACGGTGCACTAGTTAGATGCTGTATGCCATTGCGTTCACAGAATGTTTCAAATTCATTTGACGTGAATTAAGGGCCGTTGCCTGACACCATGACTTCAGGCAAACCTTCCAAGCAGAACTGTGCTACGTGACTTCGTCGAGTTCATTGGCACAGCAAAAGGAAACTTGCTATAAGAGTCTACCACAATCAACCAACGAGTGTTCCAAAAAGGTCCCACAAAGTCTATGTGCACACGTTACCATGCTGATTGTGACTTAGGGCAAGCAGAGAATTTTTGTGGCTGTGCGAACTGATTTTCCACACATGCGTGATACTGTGACGTCATCTGCTCTATTTGGGTGTCCATACCCGGTCAAGTACAGTGTCACTCGCTGTTGCGTACGAACAATCCACCGGTGTCCTTGGTGATGTAGGTGCAACACTTCTTTTTGCAGAGCTTTGGGGATCAACACACGTGACTGTCCACTGTCATTTTGCACAAAAATCACACCCTACTGCATAGCGAGGCAATGCCGACGTGAAAAGCATCGGCGCATTACAGAGTCCTTTATGCTATACAATGAGCGAGGCCAAGCTGGGCGAATGTATTTTAGCAAAATATTCAGATCTGAATCAGTTTCCGTGGCCTGTGCAATCTTCCTATGGTTCAGAGGAAAAGGATTGAAGCAATTCAGAATCTTGAGCATCGATGTGACAACAAGATACAGCAGAAGGGTCGAAGTCTGTATCAGGGTCAATCGGAAGACGTGACCGTGTGTCTGCATTACCATGTTGACCTGTCGGACGATACACAATTTTGTACTCGTATTGAGACAACAACAAAGCACAGCTTTGCAAGTTTTGGGCAGTTGGTACAGGAACCGGCTTCGTCGGATGAAGCAAGGACTGCAATGGCTTGTGATCCGTTACTAAGTAGAGTTTTCTGCCATACAAATAGTGGTGGAATCTGGTGACATCATACACAATAGCCAATGCCTCTTTCTCTAGTTGTGAATAGTAACACTGAGCTGTGGACAACACTTTTAATGCGAAACCAATAGGCCTGTCTTTACCACCATCTCTGTGTGAAAGCACTGCACCGATTCCGTAAGAGGAAGAATCAGCTTGCAACACAATTGGTTCGGCAGGATCTATATCAACTAAGCAACGATCACTGAGCAATGCATTTTTAGGTTTCTGAAAAACTTCTGCCCAAACAAAGGGGACATTCTTGCGACCCAAGCGATGCAATGGATCCGCGATTTGTGTAGCATTCGGTAAGAACTGAATATAATAGTTCATTTTCCCTAAGACTGACTGCAATTCTGCGACATTTCGAGGAACTGGCAGGGCCCGTATGGCTAGCAAGTGTGATTGAAGAGGATGTACACCTTGACTGTTTATGACATGACCAAAATACTGCAACTCAGGTTTAAAAATCACACTTATCCAGTCTACACTTTAGTCCAGCATCAGGCAACACACGAAACAAAGCACACAATTTTGTACCGTGTTTTTCAGGTGTACGACCAGCTACGACAATATCGTCCAAATAGTTTGAACAGTTTGATGCCTAATCAGTCAGCTGTATCAAATTCCGATGGAAAATGGGGGTGCGGAAGCAATGCCAAAAGGCAAACGCAAATATTTAAACAAGCCCAAATGGGCGTTCACAACACACAGGGTTTGAGATATTTCATCTGGTGGTATTTGAAGACATGCATCGCGCAAATCAAATTTTGAAAAGTAGCGTCCACCGCCTAATCTGTCAATGAGATCTTTTAGGCATGGTAACGGATAAGTATCAATCACAGTTTATGGGTTTACGGTAGACTTGAAGTGCACACAGAGGCGAATGCGACCTGAAGGTTTGGAGAACAAAACCAGTGGACTTGCCCACTGACTAGTTTCTGTGGGCGTAATAGCTCCGCTATCTTGCAATTCTTGAAATTCAGCAGCCACTTTGTCCCATAATGCAATGGGAACAGTTCAGGCCTACTGAAATTTCATATGTTTTCCACTAATATGCAAATGAAAAAAAGGTTTGTTGGACTGGCATAGTACTGAAGAAACTGTTTGCCTGCTAGTTTTGCTAATATCTGCAGCAGGCTTTGAATACACTGCTTTGATTACAAGGGCTGAGAGGCTAGATTTTTGTGAGTGGGCAGAATTCTTATGTTTCTTCCATTGCAAACATACGGATTATACGTTACCGTTCTTTCCACATTCATGACACTGTGCTTGTCTGGATGGCAAATCTTGGCGTTTGTGCCACGAATAGCACCAAGACATGACTTAATTCTGTTCGCTGATGTAGCCACCTGTTTCGAGAACTGTTTACGCTGGATGGTGCATGGCAGCTGTTGCTGTCTTCTGGGCCAGTCGTGAGCAAGATATGACTCAACCCAACAAATTTGTGGCTGCTCAAATTTATCGGCCGCTAGGGCACCTGAATCATACTGACCTATAATTGGGACTATGTAATGAAATGATGGACCTGACTGTTTAAAATCTGTTCCCGAAGTCTGATATCAGTTACACTGTACAGATCGCATCAAGCAACATAACACCTGAATATAAAGCACCACAAGCACATTTGAATTTGCATTTTCTCTTCATACCCTGCAAATCTGTTACCCACTCGCGATAAGTTTGTTCTGACCTTTTCTTGCAATGGAAGAATTGGTACCTAGCTGCAAATACGTTCAATTGTTGGTCATAATAGTTAGAGAATCTAGAACCTGATCATAAGAAAGTTCACTCGGAGTGGCGTTAGGGAACAATTTCTGAATGAGGCGAAAATTGCATTTCTACCGTTGAAAAAAAGTAATGTAGTTTCACAGTACCTGATACTTTGTGAGCAATGATGTGGGTTTCATACTGTTGCAACCACTCGAGCTCTTACTCATCTTTTTCGTTAAACTGGCGAAAAGGCTGTATGGCACTCACAGCTATAGTTGTTGCCTGCTGCGCTGCATTAGGTGTGGTGTTCGCTAGTAACTGCTGTACCTTGTTTAGCAGAGCAGCTGTCTGTTGCGCCTGAAACTGAAACATTTGTGTTAGTTGCTTTGCATCTACTGCTTGCAGCTGAGGCGCCTGAGCAAGGGATGGGAGAGATGCGTTGCCAATTTTGGAATAGGCAAACGCAATAAACAGATAATGCCAGCAATAAAAATAAGCACATAAGCACAGGAAATTTCTGCAAAGCCCACCTGCAAACGCTGAAGAGAAGAAACACTATAAGAGACACTGTTCAAACATGTAAACACACCCCGGCAAAGAAAAGACAAGGAGAATTAAGGCGCCAGCAAAACACAAAAGCCTACGACAAAACTAAATTATGGCAGCCAGGCTCTGGGATGTCGCTGTGGTATTCGTCCAGCCTCGTCGTAAAATATGTGGTGTCTAGGAAGCCAGCATACTTGGTTCGCTAGACAAACATTCAAACAAATCGTATTAATCAGTTTTATTACAAAAAGGAAATTACAATACTTCACTTTTGCAATTACACAGATGTTCAAGTGGTTGAAATTGCTCTAAGCACTATGGGACTTAACATCTGAGGTCATCAGAAATAGTTAAACCTGACTAACCTAAGGACATCACACACACCCATGCCCGAGGCTGTATTCGAACCTACGACCGCAGCAGTAGCGCGGTTCTGGACTGAAGCGCCTAGCGCCGCTCAACCACAGCGGCTGGCTATACAGAGGTGTCGCAACCAAAGGGCGATATACAAAATACACTCCTGGAAATTGAAATAAGAACACCGTGAATTCATTGTCCCAGGAAGGGGAAACTTTATTGACACATTCCTGGGGTCAGATACATCACATGATCACACTGACAGAACCACAGGCACATAGACACAGGCAACAGAGCATGCACAATGTCGGCACTAGTACAGTGTATATCCACCTTTCGCAGCAATGCAGGCTGCTATTCTCCCATGGAGACGATCGTAGAGATGCTGGATGTAGTCCTGTGGAACGGCTTGCCATGCCATTTCCACCTGGCGCCTCAGCTGGACCAGCGTTCGTGCTGGACGTGCAGACCGCGTGAGACGACGCTTCATCCAGTCCCAAACATGCTCAATGGGGGACAGATCCGGAGATCTTGCTGGCCAGGGTAGTTGACTTACACCTTCTAGAGCACGTTGGGTGGCACGGGATACATGCGGACGTGCATTGTCCTGTTGGAACAGCAAGTTCCCTTGCCGGTCTAGGAATGGTAGAACGATGGGTTCGATGACGGTTTGGATGTACCGTGCACTATTCAGTGTCCCCTCGACGATCACCAGTGGTGTACGGCCAGTGTAGGAGATCGCTCCCCACACCATGATGCCGGGTGTTGGCCCTGTGTGCCTCGGTCGTATGCAGTCCTGATTGTGGCGCTCACCTGCACGGCGCCAAACACGCATACGACCATCATTGGCACCAAGGCAGAAGCGACTCTCATCGCTGAAGACGACACGTCTCCATTCGTCCCTCCATTCACGCCTGTCGCGACACCACTGGAGGCGGGCTGCACGATGTTGGGGCGTGAGCGGAAGACGGCCTAACGGTGTGCGGGACCGTAGCCCAGCTTCATGGAGACGGTTGCGAATGGTCCTCGCCGATACCCCAGGAGCAACAGTGTCCCTAATTTGCTGGGAAGTGGCGGTGCGGTCCCCTACGGCACTGCGTAGGATCCTACGGTCTTGGCGTGCATCCGTGCGTCGCTGCGGTCCGGTCCCAGGTCGACGGGCACGTGCACCTTCCGCCGACCACTGGCGACAACATCGATGTACTGTGGAGACCTCACGCCCCACGTGTTGAGCAATTCGGCGGTACGTCCACCCGGCCTCCCGCATGCCCACTATACGCCCTCGCTCAAAGTCCGTCAACTGCACATACGGTTCACGTCCACGCTGTCGCGGCATGCTACCAGTGTTAAAGACTGCGATGGAGCTCCGTATGCCACGGCAAACTGGCTGACACTGACGGCGGCGGTGCACAAATGCTGCGCAGCTAGCGCCATTCGACGGCCAACACCGCGGTTCCTGGTGTGTCCGCTATGCCGTGCGTGTGATCATTGCTTGTACAGCCCTCTCGCAGTGTCCGGAGCAAGTATGGTGGGTCTGACACACCGGTGTCAATGTGTTCTTTTTTCCATTTCCAGGAGTGTAAGTAATCTTCTTCAGCGTAAATCCCAAGTCTGAGCTACATAGAGCGTACAAGCGAAGTGGCTAAAATTGATGCTGCTAATCTTGAATATGCTGAACTGGGCTGTCACCAGTCGGCCGCTGCTGTCGCGTTGTCGTCCTGGAGAGGGGTCAGTCAGGATGCTATTGGCGGACTACTTCTCATAGTCATCTCTTCTTTATCGTTCCCAACTGGCGTGCTGGTGCTTGACTTTACGCCGTAAAACCTTCTGTTTTTCCTTTGATGCAATGTACTTCTTACAGAATTTTGACTACTGTTCCGAGTCATTATCATGTAATGTGAACCCTTTCCCTATTAAGTGCAATCCAGGTGGTATCGTATGATAATGAAGTATGCGGTGGTAATGCATCTGGTCCACACACTGTTGTATTTTGCCGGCCGGTGTGGCCGTGCGGTTCTAGGTGCTTCAGTCTGGAACCGCGTGAGCGCTACGGTCGCAGGTTCGAATCCTGCCTCGGGTATGGATGTGTGTGCTGTCCTTATGTTAGTTACGTTTAAGTAGTTCTAAGTTCTAGGGGACTCATGACCACAGATGTTAAGTCCCATAGTGCTCAGAGCCATTTTTGAACTGTTGTGTTTTCACAATGTCGCCAACTCTATCTCCTGTAAAACAAACATTCATCACACCATAAATGTAGGTAAAATTCACTGGTTGGCCACACTTCCTCCTTCAGACTGATAAACAAGTGCCCTCCTTGGTTCAAATGGTTCTGAGCACTATGCGACTTAACTTCTGGGGTCATCAGTCGCCTAGAACTTGGAACTAATTAAACCTAACTAACCTAAGGACATCACCCACATCCATGCCCGTGGCAGTATTCGAACCTGCGACCGTAGCGGTCGCTCGGCTCCAGACTGTAGCGCCCAGAACCGCACGGCCACTCCGACCGGCTTCCCTCCTTCTGATACCAAAAATCACCAATTTCGATTCATCTCGAATAACACTTTCTTCCACTCTTCATGTGTCCATTTACAATGTTTCCTCAACCTTTCGAGTCTTTTATTTTTATTTACGGGACTCACAGAGGATTTCATCGTTGACATACATGCTTTCTAGCAGGCATCAATCTGACTCTCTTTTACTGTTGCGACATGTATGTTCACTTCTATCAGTTGTGCGCGAATTCGTTCTGGAGTTTAGAACCAATTTCTTTTAATAGTAATTCTGATGAATTTTTCATCACT
Organism: Schistocerca piceifrons; assembly: GCF_021461385.2. NCBI lineage: Eukaryota > Metazoa > Arthropoda > Insecta > Orthoptera > Acrididae > Schistocerca > Schistocerca piceifrons. The sequence continues at coordinate 413,640,038 of NC_060149.1, read as the reverse complement.
TTTAGTTGTTTAACGAAGTCGCCTTGGTCGTGGTAGGTCCTTATTGCTATCTATTGTCTTGTGGCTGTGAAGGATGTATTGCACTCCTCCTATAGACACGCCACATTGTTTCCGAATTTGGGTTATAGATAAATCTGCTTGTCTGAATGCTACAATTACAGCACGTTTCTCTCTGAATATCTGCACTTTTGGCGCTATATTAACAATTTGCACACTATCAACTGTGACTAAGGAACTGAAGCGCTGTAACCATATAGTATGTATCGTACTGCCGTTTGAGGTACAGTGCGGGCATCACAACACTACGAGGAACAAAGAGTGCAGTATGTAATGGACATTCATTTGTCATACAGGTAAACAGACATACTATTTCAGGTAAGTAATATGTGTGTACACAAGGCTCATATGGATAACAGTGCATGTAGATGAAAACAAAAACGCAAGTCTGGCATCTTTTCCAATTTTGTACGTATTCAACCGTGGCCATTATGTTACACGGTACCTACTGGGAACTAGATGTCAGTTCTTTCATTTGTTGAAATTAATTAGCGATAGTGTAAACGATTATAGATGCAATTCTCAGTGACAAGTAAAACTGCCACCAGGGTGCGTTAGTGTTGTTCGTGTTTAGTGTTGCTACCAGGCGTACTAGGAATTATAAGGGGTGTGAGCAGCGTCAAATGTTGAGTGGTTACTGCGAAGGACACGGAGATGTCGTGTACCCATGTTACACAGCATTATCATCACCTGACAGGGTTTGAAAGAGGGTTTCACTGTGGGTTTTATATTTGGCTGGCTGGTCGAATTGTGATGTCAAGATCTATGCGGCATTCGAACATGACAATGTCCCAGTGTTGGCCTAAATCGGAACGTGAGGGTGGGTGTACTCGCTGTCAATGTTCCGGTCTACCACGTCTGATCACAACAAAGGAGGATCGACGTGTTGTGCACGAAGCACAACCTGGTTTCTTTACATCTTTGTCATTCTAGAACAAGTTATGGACTCCCTTCAAGAGTCTGTGTTATCCCACACTAATAGCTGAAGACTAGCAGCAGACGGACTAGGGAATTACCATCCCAGGCGTAGGATGCCATTAACACCACATCACAAACGGCTATGTTTGGAGTGATGGCCTAACTGGGAAGCATAGACTTGCGATAAATGGCATGGTACCGTGTTCAGCGCTGGTGATGACTGAGGTAACTCTAGCGTTGCATTAGAAAATTGCAGCGAAATGCAGGAAGATCTGCAGTGGATAGGTACTTGGTGGTGGGAGTGGCAACTGACCCTTAACATAGACAAATGTAATGTATTGCGAATACATAGAAAGAAGGATCCCTTATTGAATGATTATATGATAGCGGGACAAACACTGGTAGCAGCCACTTCTGTAAAATATCTGGGAGTATGCGTACGGGATTTGAAGTGGAATGATCATATAAAATCAATTGTTGGTAAGGCGGGTGCCAGGTTGAGATTCATTGGGAGAAGAAAATGTAGTCCATTAACAAAGGAGGTGGCTTACAAAACACTCGTTCGACCTATACTTGAGTATTGGTCATCAGTGTGGGATTCGTACCAGGTCGCGTTGACAAAGGAGATAGAGAAGATCCAAAGAAGAGCGGCGCGTTTCGTCACAGGATTATTTGGTAAGCGTGATAGCGTTACGGAGATGTTTAGCAAACTCAAGTGGCAGACTCTGCAAGAGAGGCGCTCTGCATCGCGGTGTAGCTTGCTGTCCAGGTTTCGAAAGGATGCGTTTCTGGATGAGGTATCGAATATATTGTTTCCCCCTACTTATCCCTCCCGAGGAGATCACGAATGCAAAATTAGAGAGATTCGAGCGCGCACGGAGCCTTTCCAGCAGTCGTTCTTCCCGCGAACCATACGCGAGTGGAACAGGAAAGGGAGGTACTGACAGTGGCACGTAAAGTGCCCTCCGCCACACACCGTTGGGTGGCTTGCGGAGTATAAATGTAGATGTAGATGTAACGTCATAACAATACGTCGTGGTATCCTGTGTCCTCATGAGTTACACGAGATAGTGTCGCGGTGGCATTTTTCATCAGAAAAATACTCTTCCACATATGGTACGTGTCTCTGTGAACGGTCTGCGTGATACTAAGATACTCTCTGGGCAACAAGATCACCAGATTTGTCCCCTATAGAACATGTGTGCGACCACCTCGGACGTCAACACTGTGCAGTGCCAGTATCCAGAATATCAGGGACCAGTGACAACAGCTATGAGCGACCTTGCCTCAGGCGCGGATATAATGGCTTTATGACACTCTTCTCAACCGAATCAATGCATGAACACAGGCCAAGGGGCTGCAACGTAACACCGATAAATGGGGTCGTACCACCCACTTCTTTGCAAATTTGTAATGAATGAAATAACATAACACACCCTCTCAAGCCACGACGCTTCATTTCGTTTAGTCTTCCACTCCTGGGTGCTTCACATTTTTTGCTCAAAAATGGTTCAAATGGCTCTGAGCACTATGGTACTTAACAGCTGTGGTCATCAGTCCCCTAGAACTTAGAACTACTTAAACCTAACTAACCTAAGGACATCACACACATCCATGCCCGAGGCAGGATTCGAACCTACGACCGTAGCGGTCACGCGGTTCCAGACTGAAGCGACTAGAACCGCACGGCCACACCGGCCGGCAACATTTTTGGCAGGCTGTGTCTATAGGATAATTGTTTATGATAGGCGATTAGTGGAATACATATTTTCTCCGAGTGTATCTGAAGCACCCAATACCTTTCAAAAAAAGTTTTTTGCACAGCCCATATTCACAAGCTCTCCTAAAATAGTATTATTATTACCACGATTAGTTAATGTACTTGTAATGTTTCCTTGTATTTCACTGTAATTTATTGCTCGCTGTAGAAAACGAGAAACACAACGATATAAATCCGCTTCATTTGCATGAATAGAATGAAACAACAGATATATGGTTTAGATTTATCTTCTGCGCAAACTGCGGCTAACCGACCAATGTGTCCCGCGACAGTAATATTTACGACCTAGTGCGCAACCAAATAGGGTACACTTCAATAAAACCTATGTGAGCTAAATACAGCTCGCCGCACGTGTACATGTTGACCCATTCACTAGTGCTCTCACAATGAGTAAAAGCAAATGACGGCACAGAAATTTATCATTATCGCAAATACTCACGCATTATAAAGTATAAAGCAGTTAATTATGCTACAATCTACTCACGTTACCAAAAGATAGTTCCGACAAAAGCACTTTTAAACACTTCCAACGAGACAATACTGTTAAACATCTCAAAAATACAATTTTAAAAGGTTGGAATTCTTTCATTGTATGATACTAAGATCTGTAGTACCAATTTTTGCAGTAATAAAGTATAAGGACCTCAGTAATAAATCAATGATTCAGCACAATTTAAACTTAATATTATTCACATCTTACTATAGCACGCAAACAATATTAAGGATGACCCACACACTGTCACGTAAGTTCGTGTAAAATATAGTAAGGGACACAAAATTGTTTACTTGCTTAAATAACTATTTACGTTTACCCGATTAGCAACTTTCGAAGCGGGTTTGCATTCAGGATCATACTAAGGATCTTTATATGAGCCTTAGTTGTGTAACTACACCATCCAAGAATCTGTAAAAAATCGTCCCTAAAAGCACTTTTCTAACAAGAACGCTGAACACGTTATTACCACTGGCAACCATGTTTTTGCACTTACTACTGTTTACATACACGCGTCTTGACAAAGCTGTCATTAGTGAGATCCTGAAATTAGAAGTAAAGCTGCCGTCTCTCAGTTTATCGTGGAACTATCAACTAATATGAATAAAGCACTTCACGCTCCATGTTTTACATGCAGTGAATCTGTTTCTCATTGACTGTACCTTACCACTGTTTACAAGTGAGTCCTTGATTTAACCTTGACAATGTTCCAGTCGCATTAGAGACAGGTCCATAACATCTTATTTAAGAGGAAACCTTAATAGCAGAAGACTGATTGATGGAATTTATTGTTTTTAAATGTATTCCACAAGTTTAACAGTACATCAGTATTGTAAAATTGTGTGACATTAAACTATAGACGTACCGTCAGTGTGGTGTACACTTAGGAACATAAGGTACGTAAACTTGCCAAGTGGGCCACATGGGTACGGCTCAGAGGTAATTACCTGGTTACATAACGAAAGCAGATCCATTAGACTGATGCCACAGGTACTCAGTTGACCTCGTTATAATACATACGAAAGAATGGAAAGCTTTAATGTCACGAAATACCAGTAAGTAAGTAAACTGACAAAAGTGCTCTATTGTGAACAGCGATCCGTGGCTCGTTAGATTGGAATTCAAACTTACTGCTTCTAAAATATACGATAAGTCACTGTCCCTTTATATTCTGGAAATCGACAATACATGATACAAAGACAAGGGTTGCGGTTTGGCGAATAGTTTGGAAACCTGACAATAAACTATTTTAGTGAAGCAGTCGAAAAGAGCATGAAAATGTTAAGATATCTGACTCAAATATGACGAGGGGCCGATTGTTTATACGTGTTAGTAGAGAGAGGCTATGTTCTACAATAGATTCTAACAGCATATTCTGACGTGGACAAGCACTTACGTAACTTCAGTTCAGAAGTCTTCGTTAGTGCAATGACTTCCACGTCAGCAAATGACTCGATGTTAGAAACAACAATAACGCTTCCGATATTTAGAAGGTTCATGCGTGTAGAAAAATTCTTTCCAGGGTAGTAACTGAACAAAACGCATCTGTCTTTCTAAAAAATTGGATATCTCTCCGGGAGTGGACGTAACAATTACAATTCACTTCAGTTTCAAACGAAAGATAGACATATACTAGGATTATTCGGAAAGTAAGGAACGTTCGATCGCGAAATGGAAACCATAGTGAAAATCCGATGAAGCTTTGCACAGGTATGTTGGCCAGTGTCTCTAGTAAGCCCGTCGATCACGCTACGTAGTTCTTTTTAGTTCTGTGCACACAGGTAGCACATAAAAATACCTAGAACAGTGATGTCTCCCGTCAAGTACGAGGGCCTGGTGAGAAATTTCGCCTGAAGCTATGCAGCCAACATTAAGTAACTCTCGTGCGTTTTCTTCTTCAAGACAATTCTCAGCCGCATTCTACAGTGGCAATGAAGATGCTCCTGCATTGTTTTCAGTTGGAAATGTTTAATTACCCACAATACAGCCCGTAATTGTCTCCCTCTGAGTTTTATCTCTGCTCACATGAACCGCCGGATATGAAGACATTTTGGCACAGACAACGAGCTGTAGGCCAGCGCAGAGAATTGGCAGAAAGCACTGGCGGCTGCCTTCTATAACGAGGCTATGGGAAAGTTGGTACAACGCTACGACAAACGTCTAAGTCAGATCGGCGACTATAGAGATTAGTTGCTGGAAGCTGTAGCTAACTGTTGCAAATAAAACAATTTTGATTTTCACTGTGGTTTCCATTTGGCGACCTAACGTTCCTTACTTTCTGAATAGCCCTCGTACTTTCAGTATCGCTGTCACTCATGATACTTCATATTCTAACTACACCCTGATATCAGATTTTCTAGTATCTGTACAATACGCTGATTTCCCGCTTAACACTGCCTACCTGCTAAGTAGTCAGAGTGGTAACTTGTATAGAAATACAAATACGAAATAAAAGACAGACTTCTACGAAATGTACACTGGCATGACAATGTACCAGGATACAAACAGTGTAGGTTATGGTACTTTCTGTCAAAATATAGGGCTCCATTTACATATAGGATCTATCTTCGTAAGGAACTTTTGGTTGTATCAGGTAGCATGAGTGTCCTCCAATATTTGCAGTCATTCAGTGCGATGGAGAGAGCTCATAAACTTAACCTGGATGCCAAGCAAGAATGTACAAATAGTACATTTTACTAGCAAGTAAGAATTGTGTGTGTAAGGTGACACTAAGCAGTAATATTAAAATGCATAATTAGAGACACACAAAAGAGCCGACAAGAAATTGACAAACATAAGATTTTTAATCATCGTTAAGAGAAACGAAAGGCGTCATTCAAAATATTAACCTATCAAGAGTGTGAGATCAAGTGGAATGATTAAAAATATTTGAGTGGCAATAGACGTATATATTCTCCGAAAATTATGGTTTGAGTTATGAGTAACCCAGCTTCGCTATTAAGTATGAGATTAAACCATGATATACAGGGTGATTCAAAAAGAATACCACAACTTTAAAAATGTGTATTTAATGAAAGAAACATAATATAACCTTCTGTTATACATCATTACAAAGAGTATTTAAAAACGTTTTTTTTCACTCAAAAACAAGTTCAGAGACGTTCAATATGGCCCCCTCCAGACACACGAACAATATCAACCCGATACTCCAACTCGTTCCACACTCTCTGTAGCATATCAGGCGTAACAGTTTGGATAGCTGCTGTTATTTCTCGTTTCAAATCATCAATGGTGGCTGGGAGAGGTGGCCGAAACACCATATCCTTAACATACCCCCATAAGAAAAAATCGCAGGGGGTCAGATCAGGGCTTCTTGGAGGCCAGTGATGAAGTGCTCTGTCACGGGCTGCCTGGCGGCCGATCCATCGCCTCGGGTAGTTGACGTTTTTCGTAGGACTCTCCATACAGTTGATTGTGGAATTTGCAGCTCTCTGCTAGCTCTGCGAGTCGATTTTCCTGGGCTGCGAACAAATGCTTGCTGGATGCGTGCTACATTTTCATCACTCGTTCTCGGCCGTCCAGAACTTTTCCCTTTGCACAAACACCCATTCTGTGTAAACTGTTTATACCAACGTTTAATACACCACCTATCAGGAGTTTTAACACCATACTTCGTTCGAAATGCACGCTGAACAACTGTCGTCGATTCACTTCTGCCGTACTCAATAACACAAAAAGCTTTCTGTTGAGCGGTCGCCATCTTAGCATCAACTGACGCTGACGCCTAGTCAACAGCGCCTCAAGCGAACAAATGTACAACTAAATGAAACTTTATAGCTCCCTTAATTCGCCGAAAGATAGTGCTTAGCTCTGCCTTTTGTCGTTGCAGATTTTTAAATTCCTAAAGTTGTGGTATTCTTTTTGAAGCACCCTGTATTTCTCATGCATCTGAATCCAACCATGGATACTGAAGCCCTATATTATGAATGTGATTGTGCATCGGTTGCAGATTTAAACCTTTTTTTTTCTTCCTGCAAGCGGTACGACACCCACGAAACTGAACTGGTGAACATTTTACTAAAAGCCAAGTGACTGCACCAACAGCTATTAATTATCTTTTATTTCCAAATTTGCGTATATGTAATTCATTTATTTAAACAAATATTGCAGTATAACCATGTAAACCAAACCTTGTAATACGACAGTAAATAAAGAAACCATGTAGTACGTAGATAGCTGTATCATCAGTACGACAAAATTTAAAAAAAATTAAAAGTCATGGTGTGGGTACCTGTAGTCATGTCCTAGTTCATGAACCACGGGCAACATATGAGTGGCCAAGTAAGTGGTCCCGACAGTCGGGATACCAGTTACTTTGGAATAAGGCTGGGCATCTCGGAGATATTCTGAGTCGTGGTCACCTTTGTGCTCATACGGCAAAGACTACCAAATCCACCGGTTAGTCCCTCAGCCGTTAGGGGTAAAACCCAATGGGACTCGGGGCAAGTAAGGCTAGCAACCTGCTTCCCTGGTACTTTAAATATGATGCTGGCAACAATCAGAGCAAAATGCCTCGGACCTTTGGAGGTGACGGAGTCCCACCTCTAACTGACAAACCAGGGACTCCTAAGATACGACTTGGCAAACAAATGGTAATGAGATGGGGAGCTATTAATATCAATGGGGGCTACTCTTGGAAGAAGGTAGAGCTGGCAGAGGCTGCAAGTAAGGTGGGGCTGGACGTTTTAGCTGTTAGTGACATTCGGTAAGGGGTGAGAAAGAAGAAGAAGTTGGAGAATACAAGGTCTACTTGTCAGGAGTCAAAGCAGGAATAGCACAATGGGGTGTAGGGCTTTACATCAGGAAAGAAATGGAATCCAGCGTAGTTGCAATAAGGTATGTAAACGAACGACTGATGTGGATAGATTTGACAGTGTCTAGCAAGAAAATTAGGATTGTGTCAGTATATTCGCATTGTGAAGGGACTGTTCAAGATAAGATGGATAGTTTTTATGAGGCACTCAGTGATGTAGTTGTTAGAGTAAAGGACAAGGACAGTGTTCTGCTCATGGGTGATTTTAACGCCAGGATTGGAAATCGAACAGAAGAGTATGAAAAGGTTATGGGTAAATTTGGAGAGGATATGGAGGCCAACAGGAATGGGCAGCGACTCTTGGATTTCTGTGCCAGTATGGCCTTAGTAATCACAAACTCCTTTTTTAAACATAACATTCACCGGTATACTTGGGAAAGCAGGGGAACCAGATCTGTCATTGACTATATAATAACAGATCAGGAATTCAGGAAAGCTGTGAGGGACACACGTGTATTCAGGGGATTCTCTGATGACACTGATCATTATTTAATCTGCAGTGAAATTGGGATTGCGAGGCCGAAAGTGCAGGAGGTCAGGTCCATATGTAGGAGGATAAGAGTGGAGAAACTTCAGGATAAGGAAATCAGGCACAAGTACATAACAGCGATCTCAGAAAGGTACCAGCTAGTTGAATGTAGTCAATTACAGTCATTGGAAAAGGAATGGACAAGGTACAGGGACACAGTACTAGAAGTGGCTAAAGAATGTCTTGGTACAGTAGTGTGTAAAAGTAGGAGGAAGCAAACAGCTTGGTGGAATGACACAGTCAAGGCAGCTTGTAAAAGGAAAAAGAAGGCGTATAAAAAATGGCTACATACTAGAACTCAGGTAGACAGATAAAGTTATGTTGAAGAAAGAAACAAAGCCAAACAGATAATTGCAGCATCCAAGAAGAAATCTTGGGAAGACTTTGGAAACAGGTTGGAGACATTGGGTCAAGCTGCTGGAAAACCATTCTGGAGTGTAATTAGCAGTCTTCGAAAGGGAGGTAAGAAGGAAATGACAAGTATTTTGGACAGGTCAGGAAAACTGCTGGTGAATCCTGTGGATGCCTTGGGCAGATGGAGGGAATATTTTGAAGAGTTGCTCAATGTAGGTGAAAATACGATCAGTAATGTTTCAGATTTCGAGGTAGAATGGGATAGGAATGATGATGGAAATAGGATCACGTTTGAGGAAGTGGAGAAAATGGTCAATACATTGCAGTGCAATAAAGCAGCTGGGGTGGATGAAATTAAGTCAGAACTCATCAAATACAGTGGAATGTCAGGTCTTAAATGGCTTCACAGGATAATTGAAATGGCCTGGGAGTCGGGACAGGTTCCATCAGACTAGACAAAAGCAGTAATCTCACCAATCTTTAAACATGGAAACAGAAAAGATTGTAACAACTACAGAGGTATCTCTTTAATCAGCGTTGTGGGTAAAATCTTCTCAGGTATTGTTGAAAGGAAAGTGCGAGTATTAGTTGAGGAGCAATTGGATGAAAATCAGTGTGGGTTTAGGCCTCTTAGAGGTTGTCAGGACCAGATCTTTAGCTTACGACAAATAATGGAGAAGTGTTATGAGTGGAACAGGGAATTGTATCTATGTTTTATAGATCTTGAAAAGGCATATGACCGGGTTCCTAGGAGGAAGTTATTGTCTGTTCTACGAGATTATGGAATAGGAGACAAACTTTTGCAAGCAATCAAAGGTCTTTACATGGATAGTCAGGCAGCAGTTAGAGTTGACGGTAAACTGAGTTCATGGTTCAGAGTAGTTTCAGGGGTAAGACAAGGCTGCAACCTGTCTCCACTGTTGTTCATATTATTTATGGATCATATGTTGAAAACAATAGACTGGCTGGGTGAGATTAAGATATGTGAACACAAAATAAGCAGTCTTGCATATGCGGATGACTTAGTTGTGATGGCAGATTCGATTGAAAGTTTGCAGAGTAATATTTCAGAGCTAGATCAGAAATGTAAGGACTATGGTATGAAGATTAGCATCTCCAAAACGAAAGTAATGTCAGTGGGAAAGAAATATAAACGGATTGAGTGCCAAATAGGAGGAACAAAGTTGGAACAGGTGGACGGTTTCAAGTACTTAGGATGCATATTCTCACAGGATGGCAACACAGTGAAAGAACTGGAAGCGAGGTGTAGCAAGGCTAATGGAGTGAGCGCTCAGCTACGATCTACTCTCTTCTGCAAGAAGGAAGTCAGTACCAAGACTAAGTTATCTGTGCACCGTTCAATCTTTCGACCAACTTTGTTGTATGGGAGCGAAAGCTGGGTGGATTCAGGTTATCTTATCAATAAGGTTGAGGTTACGGATATGAAAGTAGCTAGGATGATTGCAGGTACTAGTAGATGGGAACAATGGCAGGAGGATGTCCACAATGAGGAAATCAAAGAAAAACTGGGAAAGAACTCTATAGATGTAGCAGTCAGGGCGAACAGGCTTAGATGGTGGGGTCATGTTACACGCATGGGAGAAGCAAGGTTACCCAAGAGACTCATGGGTTCAGCAGTAGAGGGTAGGAGGAGTCGGGGCAGACCAAGGAGAAGGTACCTGGATTCGGTTAAGAATGATTTTGAAGTAATAGGTTTAACATCAGAAGAGGCACCAATGTTAGCACTGAATAGGGGATCATGGAGGAAGTTTATAAGGGGGGCTATGCTCCAGACTGAACGCTGAAAGGCATAATCAGTCTTAAATGATGATGATGATGATGATGACGATGATAAAAGTAAAAATAAATATGTCGATGGGATGTATTCCCCGTCTGGTAATGGACAGTATAGTCTGAATGGCTTTAGGCTAACCTTCGCTGTGGAATTGGAAACATAGGTCAAACATTAACAGAAACGCTTTGATGCAAGTTTAATACCTTTGCACAAGACGGTGGACTTATGAACCATCTACAGCAAAAATACAGAACTAGCCCTAAATGTAAATTTATGATGACGGTATACAAGAGCAACTGGAGACAAAACAGAGTTCACAGCATCAGTTTACTAATACTGATGAGGAAACATGTCAAACGGCACCTCACAATTTCAGGAGAAAGAGGCACACTTGCAAGATATCAAGCCTAGTGTCTAAGGATAGAACACGATGTACTGAACAATGGAGTGAAATACTGTTTTGGCAATGGTTACATGCTTTGTTCATTGTGACGAAGTGCGCGGTTTCTAACCTGTAGCTGAAGCCTGATATCTCTTTGTTTTGTAAATTTTTATGTTGTGATTCACAAATGCAGTGTAAATGAATTGGTGTGTGCTTGACGAAGTAGTATAGCGCTATTTAATTATTTAAATCGCTGTTGTACATCATTTTCTTTGGAATTTAAAGCTGACACTCTTGAGGTGGAGTGCATTTGCAGGAGATGCGCTATTCTTTAAGGTGGCTGGCATGACTAAATTGTAATTCGAAAATCCTTAACTTCACTTCATAATTATTCTTCACTTACTTAGGGTTTATTGGCTCTGAGCACTATGGGACTTAACTTCTGAGATCATCAGTTTAGGGTTTATTAATATTGATTCTGAGGCGTATATGTAACTACATAATATCAGCCTATTGCTAAAATAACATTAGACGCATGTGAGCGTGAGGCTGATATATTAGGTACACTAATTTTCACTAGAATAACATGACTGTTCTCGAACAAGATTTGAAACCACAGTGGGCAAAAATGTCCACTAGTCCCCTTCTCGTCCCTCGTCTTCAACATCACGCTAATAGGAGAGCTCTGGTCGTCACTTCTCTGTAGAGTTCCTCGCGCCTGGGCATTGGGCGACTCCTGTGGGATGGAGGGAGTAACAAACTGGTGCACGCGAGTTTAAAGTTGTACTTTCAGAAGGTCACGATTGCGTACTGTCATAATTATGGAACAAATTTCGGTGCGTGATCCATTTCTGGGGCTGACACACTGCAAGTGCTTTTTGTCTCTTTAAAACATGAGGTCGAGTTACTAACGTTTCCTTTTGAGACGTATTTTTATGTACTGAAGGCAAAAGTGCTCTCAGATGCAAAAGAAATGGTTTTAGGAATATTTTTTTTTATAACTGATCAATGATGCCAGTTCGAAAATAGCGATTCGTACATAGTCCGTGTGTTAATCCGTAACTATAGACCTATATCTCTGACGTCGATCTGTTGTAGAATTTTAGAGCATGTTTTTTGCTGGAGTATCATGTCGTTTTTGGAAACCCAGAATCTACTATGTAGGAATCAACATGGATTGCGGAAACAGCGATCGTGTGAGTCTTTCGCTTCAGATGTAAATACATTTCATATGAAAACTGTCTGAAGATGGAATCGCAGAAGGAGTTTGGCAAAACACTAGTCACGAAAGCATTGAAAGCCGTATCACTGTCAGTTAAAAAGTTATTTGAATATCCATATTTCACCCAGTAGAAAAGTTTTCAGTTTGCTTCTCTGCTGTACGACAACTCATTGGGAGTCACAATGCCTGTACTTTAATCGATGTTAGGAAAACGTATTTCGCTTTCCTTTTTTGGAACCATTATTCATAAAATAGCCCTTTCGATTCAGAAGACTGCTGAACACCGTGGATGTAGTATAAATAGAAGACATTTTGGTCAGAAACCATTTTTTTATGGGAACGTCTGTTGGTTTTGAAGTCTGAAGGGGGATTAAGCAGAGTGACATCTGTGTTACTGATAATAGATAAAAATCTTCATGCTCTATCAAAATCTGAGATATTATTCTAATATGCGCAAAGGTAAGAAAGAGAATCAGCTACGCCAAAAATCCTGATGTGGTGACGGGGCTAAGCTCACAATGGGAGATGGGTTTATCCGTGGTGGTAACGAATTTTCATTCGAGCTCATCGAAAAATTTCACATAGCCTTCTGCCTTCTTCGACATGAAAGAGATAATAATATAGAATACGGCTAAAATAATTTTATGCGTAACTTAGAAGCTTCCCTTTCTGCTCCTGATTCACGATATCCTGACGAGGAGAATGAAGAAACTGCAAACTAACTCATGGGACAACATGTCTTTCTATCCATATCAACTTCTACATATCACAAAATCAAATAATCTAAAGTTTTAGTATTCTTAAGAGACCAGTAATTTATACTCACAAAAATTTAAAAACTAGTATTTTGGCTCGGAATACCCCATGTAAGTGTGCGAACAGAAATGGTTCACCCCCACGTAATTTGTCACCAAAAAAAAAAATTTACGGTTTTCGGTACTCCATTACCTTTCATGCGTATCAAAATCTGTATAGCCATCAGATATGAATGATTTATTAAGGTTTATCTTTGTTTAACAGAACGTGTGTTACATTTTCAATTCTCTATACTTCATGTAAGAAAGGAACATTATACTTTCTAACTTTCTCAGCTTCGTCTCTGGATAATTGCCAGAGCCCACATGTGAAAAACAGCGGCTATCCTTTCACTTTGTGTAAGTCTGCATTAACTAGAACGAGTTCTTAATCAGTCCAAAAACAGAAAATAAAGGTAAGCTCCACTGGACCTGACCTGACCTCACCTGACCTGACCTGATGGGATACAAATTCGATTCTACACAGAGTACGCGAAAGAACTTGCCCCCCTTCTAACAGCCGTGTACCGCAAGTCTCTAGAGGAACGGAAGGTTCCAAATGATTGGAAAAGAGCACAGGTAGTCCCAGTCTTCAAGAAGGGTCGTCGAGCAGATGCACAAAACTATAGACCTATATCTCTGACGTCGATCTGTTGTAGAATTTTAGAGCATGTTTTTTGCTGGAGTATCATGTCGTTTTTGGAAACCCAGAATCTACTATGTAGGAATCAACATGGATTGCGGAAACAGCGATCGTGTGAGACCCAACTCGCCTTATTTGTTCATGAGACCCAGAAAATATTAGATACAGGCTCCCAGGTAGATGCCATTTTCCTTGACTTCCGGAAGGCGTTCGATACAGTTCCGCGCTGTCGCCTGATAAACAAAGTAAGAGCCTACGGAATATCAGACCAGCTGTGTGGCTGGATTGAAGAGTTTTTAGCAAACAGAACACAGCATGTTGTTATCAATGAAGAGACGTCTACAGACGTTAAAGTAACCTCTGGCGTGCCACAGGGGAGTGTTATGGGACCATTGCTTTTCACAATATATATAAATGACCTAGTAGATAGTGTCGGAAGTCCCATGCGGCTTTTCGCGGATGATGCTGTAGTATACAGAGAAGTTGCAGCATTAGAAAATTGTAGCGAAATGCAGGAAGATCTGCAGCGGATAGGCACTTGGTGCAGGGAGTGGCAACTGACCCTTAACATAGACAAATGTAATGTATTGCGAATACATAGAAAGAAGGATCCTTTATTGTATGATTATATGATAGCGGAACAAACACTGGTAGCAGTTGCTTCTGTAAAATATCTGGGAGTATGCGTGCGGAACGATTTGAAGTGGAACGATCATATAAAATTAATTGTTGGTAAGGTGGGTACCAGGTTGAGATTCATTGGGAGAGTCCTTAGAAAATGTAGTCCAGCAACAAAGGAGGTGGCTTACAAAACACTCGTTCGACCTATACTTGAGTATTGGTCATCAGTGTGGGATCCGTACCAGATCGGGTTGACGGAGGAGATAGAGAAGATCCAAAGAAGAGCGGCGCGTTTCGTCACAGGGTTATTTGGTAAGCGTGATAGCGTTACGGAGATGTTTAGCAAACTCAAGTGGCAGACTCTACAAGAGAGGCGCTCTGCATCTCGGTGTAGCTTGCTCGCCAGGTTTCTAGAGGGTGCGTTTCTGGATGAGGTATCGAATATATTGCTTCCCCCTACTTATACCTCCCGAGGAGATCACGAATGTAAAATTAGAGAGATTAGAGCGCGCACGGAGGCTTTCGGACAGTCGTTCTTCCCGCGAACCATACGCGACTGGAACAGGAAAGGGTGGTAATGACAGTGGCACGTAAAGTGCCCTCCGCCACACACCGTTGGGTGGCTTGCGGAGTATAAATGTAGATGTAGATGTAGATACGAAATAGAGATAAATTTTCAGTGTTCAATTATTTGAAATTAGTAACGCTAATGCTGATTGTGATTTAAATTTCTTGATAATTAATTCGTATGAACTACAATAATTGTACCATATACATCCTAGAAGCAACAAAAAATAACACTCACTATAATAAATAAACATTGTTGATGAGCCACTAATGTAAAATACATTTCGTTTGCCGTAATAATGTACTGCATATTAATCCACATTTATAACTCACTGCGGCATAGTATTAATACGATACTGAGTTGTCTGTAAAATGTTCAGTTGGTACAATGAATCCCTTAATTTGGAGTAGGGTGTGCACTATTTTGAAACTTCCTCGTATATTAAAACTGTGTGCCAGCTCGGAAATAGAAACCAGACCTTAACTTTCGCACTAATGTTCGCACCTGCTGAGCAACATAGGCATGATTCGGGACGTGCATCACAGCTTTACCTCCGGTACGATCTCTCTCCTACCTTCCAAACTTTACGGAAGCTGACAAACTGCCTATTGGTTTCTGTCTCGGGTTCTTCGGCCGACGTTCGTCTGATTATTTTTCTGAAGTTTCGCCAACACGAGTGGCTGGCTGTTCAGAGAAGCTATAGAAACACACAAACACGAGAACAGCTTCAACAAGAAAGAAGAAAGTCTCAAAGTAAACGGATCCTGGCTTCCTGTGCTGCTGCTAACGACCGTCGCAGGTAGCAAGAGAACACCGGATATGACCGCTGAGAAGCCCTTGGATGTTGGCGCGCCAGGTACATTTAATCTGCGGACGCGAGCTCGGCTCCAAGTCCACCACCAGCAATGGAGGGTGAAACAATGCCAGCTACTCGGTCTTATGAAACGACAGAAAAACCATCAGACGAACGTCGATCGAAGAATCCGAGACACGAGCCAACAGGCAGTTTGTCAACAAGTGGCCACGAAAGCCCTAACAATTTTGTTTTACAAAAGCTCTTTTGCATAACTTTGATACTCACACGGAACAAAAGATATTGTTGAGAAATGGCTTTTCCACATCCTAGGTGACAGGGTCCAGTATGAATGTTTTACTCTGTAGCATAGTGTGCGTTTCCAAACAGCGCGCAATCAGTAGCACACATTTTTAGCCTAGCGGGAAGTTTTAAATATTCATTTAGTTCAAAAATAAATCCATAAAATTTTAATTAAGGTGTCTTTCAGTGTCCGTTATATATATCTACACATCTGGCACATTTCGGTTTCCACAATTTAAGCTTACCAAGGCGTATCAAATCAATACAAATCTTTCTGGTCTGTAGGTTGTTGCTCAAATGGCGTATAACTGACATATTGACCGCCAGAACTCCCACCTTTGATAGGAGAAATATGGTTTCGCGGATTGGCTCAGACATTGACATTTATTGTCTCGTAATATGTTACAGAATTAAAATCCTCTGAATACCGTTGCAGGTTAAATAAAATTGTTTTGAGTGTTTGACTACATTGAGATAATAATAGAACTAGATATCAGCAACTTTACAGGAAGCCTACACCAGGGGACAACTTGCATGGTGTTTTAACAACAGTACATGTACTGCCGTTTCCTGTTTCTACAGTTGTCACGTCGCAGGCGTATTTTCAAAGAGACGTATTCGTCTTAACCACTTCAAGGAAACAAAGGAAAATATAAAGTAGTATGTTTATCGACTGTGCTACATCACTCATTTGCATGTTTACTCGCATTCATTACTTGGGCAAGATAAAAGAAGCGGTAGGTGGATACTTAGTGGATGCCGCTAATAAACTTCACACTCTAGTAGTTAGTTACCTGCTACATAGCGCATATTCACGATACATGCTGTAACGTGAAACGTTTCAACAAAACCAACATAGACCGCATAACAAGATGAAAAAAAGTTACTACATGCTAACCATTTACTTTTTTTATTACTGATTTATATTAAAGAATTTATCTATTGTGTAGAAGAAGCTGTTAAGAAGGAACATCTTTAATTTACATTTGTAATACACATCTGCTATCTGTCAGATAGTTTATTTCCATGTGCAGATGGTCAAAATGTTTAACAGCTCCGCACATTACTGTTATTTGAGGTAAATTTAGACTCATTAAAGAGTAAAGCAGATAATTTTCCATCTAGTATTGTATTGCGGAATGCCTCTATTACTCTCAAACTCGGATGGATTGTTGATAACAAATTCATGTAAAAGAATGAACTATTAGACTGTGGTTAGTATTCCCAGCAGCTGAAAGAGATACCTGGATGATGTATGTATACTCGTATTAACCTGAGACATAATTTTGGTGACTTTCTTTTGGACAGTGAGTACTTTTGCCTAAGTGAGGAGTTATCAGAGAATATTTTCCCATAAGACATTAGTGAACGAAAATATCCAAACAAAGTTAATTTATTTACTTCTACATATACAATGTTCGCAATTATTCCTTTGGCAAAAGCTGACGAACGTAAACTTTTACCAGGAGTACTATATGGTTTTAGCAGATTAAGTTTCCATCAATATTCGCGGCTGAGAACTTAAAACATTCCACCATATTTATTATTTATTGCTAGTATTCTAGGTTAATGGAAGGATATGTCTGACAGCACAAAACTTAATGAGGTGTGACTACTTAAAATTTAAAGTTAATCCAATTGTGTAAAATCAATCAGTGACTTCCTCACAAACATCATTAGCTACGTTCTCTATTAGTGCTTCTACGCTTGGCTTCACGAGAATGCTTGCACCCCTTGCAGACGGGAGAAACCCCACCTCCTGATTCAAAGAAAATAGTAGATCATCAACATACAGTAAGAAAGTGTGGAACAGACTACGTTGCCATCCTGGATAGCAGCCATTGTGGACCAATGTGCCAGTCACGGTTGCCGATCAACGTCTTCGCAGGGTATAGTAAGGAACCCACCTACTTACAGCAAAGGACGAGCGCTACATCCGCTTAGTCAGCAGTACAAATCGAAGGTGGCGTAACAAGAAAACATGGCAACAGATCAATGTAATTCATGGCCTGCCTGAATGGCACGGGTACATCTTAGGTCAAGATTGCATTTTGGAACCAAATGCTCTGCAAAGTGTTCTTCTTTTGTCTTGCATTTTCATTCTCAGATGTGAGGGCGTTCTGGCAGCAGCGATGTTGCCGCTCTTCAGCCTACAGTTTGCGAAAGATGAAAGTGATAATAAAAAAATGAAAGCACATGGAAGGTGAGAAAACTGTGACGTTATTAAGAATAGGATAGTGATAAACTGACGAAGTTGACGTTGTATGGAGGCGATGATGCTGATCTTCCTTTCTTAATAAACAGTTCCAGCTAATGGGTAGGTGTGGTGAGATAATGGTGGAGAGAGGACGAAGGAAGAGGACAGGGAGCTGACATTGGAGTGACAGATTAAGGTAAAAGGATGTTGAGAGTTGTTGATGGGGGTTGTGGTGATGGGAGGAATCTAGCTATGCTGTGGTGTGGGAATGGATGCTGTGGGGTTTGATGTTCTGCATAATGTTAGTGGGAAAGTGTTAGGAGAGGAAGTATAGTCGGGAAAATATGAAGTAGCAGTCGTTTTGAGACTATGCGGCAGTGTCACTTAAATCTAACACGGAACTGGCATCCAGTGTGACTTCAGGTCGGAAACATGGACACTCAAATGGGTGAATATTTTAAAGTACAATGATAATGAAGCGGATGAAGTCTTCAGCAGTGGAAGCTGCGCACAGGGAGATGTTTGGATGAAGTGGCTTGTCGACAGCCCGGATATGGACGGTCAATTCAGATTTTGTTGCTGGGGATTGCGCTGTGCGATTATAGGAGTATGTGGGATGTGATTGTCTGCAAGTGCTACAAAGAGTTACGCACTGAAGGTCAGGACAGTGTAGGTACAGGTCGATGGCTCTGCAATGAAGGTATGTGGGTCAGGTTTTGCAATTGGGAGTTAAACGGTCACTGTAGATGAGGCGTTTGTAGTAATGGTATGTTTGGGCTTGGGACTGGGACTGGAAAGGTTCTACTTCGTATTTACGATGGTATATGTAAGTTACATTCTGAAGAAGGTGTTTCAAGGAAGATGGAGCTGCAGCAAACGCTGGAGTTATGTTATTTGCAACAGAGGAGTCAACTAAAGTTGAGGATGCAGTGAAATGGGAAAAATTATGGAGCTATTCGAGTAGAGGGGGAGGTGGTAAAAGTGCGGTGAAAAGATGGGAATAGTGAGTAGGGTGAAAAGATGTGAGTGTAAGTGGTAATGGAGTATAGATACGAGTAGACGAGTGTGGACGTTGTAGGCCTGGATCGGTACGTCGTAGAATGAGGGCAAGCAGGCGATGAAGCAGTGGTGAACTCAGTGACTGGTCGGTGAAGGCGATGACTGACAGCGAAGATGACGAGGGGTGGTCACCAGCAACGATGGCGATGACTGGTGGCAAGGACGATGGTTGACGGCGATGACTGGCAGCGATAGTGATAATGAACACAGCGACAACGAGGCGAGGAAACATTTTCCTATAGTGGTTTCAACGATGAGAGCAGCACAGGTAGTTGTTTTCCTAAAAGGACAAAAGGGGTTAAACCCCTCAAACCAAAGTGCTGTGAGTGTCTGTCACTTGCATGTTTGCATCAGTTATTCAGTGAGAAGAAATGGTTCAAATGGCTCTGAGCACTATAGGACTTAATTTCTGAGGTCATCAGTCTCCTGATACTTAGAACTACTTAAACCTAACTAATCTAAGGACACCACACACATCCATGCCCGAGGCAGGATTCGAACCTGCGACCGTAGCGGTCGCGCGGTTCCAGACTGTAGCGCCTAGAACCGCTCGGCCACACCGGCCGGCCAGTGAGAAGAATAACACAGAATTTTAAAGCGTCACTTTTCTTGAGTACAAGAGGTAGTGTATTGTGTTTTCAGTTACAAGCATAGTAAGTGTCAGAACTGTCCTAATCGCTGAAATACAATTTGCTTGGTAGGGCTCTGGATAGTCCAGCGTTTCACGTACAAAGTCACCTCAAAGAGAATGCACTGACTGTCCGTCAAGATGACGGACGATTGGTTAAACGTGAAAAATGTGGACACTGAAGAACTCTTGCCATCCTGGATAACAGCTATTGTGGACCAATGTGCCAGTCACGGTTGCGTATCAACGTCTTCGCAGGGTGTAGTAAGGAACCCACTAAAATAAAGTACTGACAGGTTGTAGTTACCAATAAATAATACATAAGCAACCTTCGTCATGGTCGTAGTGTCCATCTTATTCGTTGATGATTTAAAATACAAAATTCGAATCAAACACTTACAGGGAGGGGGAACTAGTAGCGTATACACGTCTCCAACATGAACTTATTACGACTGCCTGCAATGGTGATCACATAACTATAACAGTTTTAGCGAAATCATCTCCAGTAGCGATATTGAGAATCATATGCAATTAGGCATGTCGCGGTAGTAACGGTATCTCGTAGCTTTGTCCGTTATCTGTCAGAATTGCCTTAATCAAAAATCGAAATTAATGCGTTACTATGGTAAATACAGGATAGGCAAAATAAAAGTGGCCCAGAAAATATTTACGATAAAACCGCCGCGCGATTGGCCTTTCTTAACGAACATGTTAATTAATAACACAAAGGATGCTGAATATAGCTACCGTTGACGTCGATAGAGCTCTGTGTTCGATTTACCAAACTGTGAGACACGCGCGGCAACTGTACCTGAGCGATAGCACCAATGAAGTTTACAATGTTCTCCTGAGTTCTTCCAGCGTGTAAGTATTATTTAAGCACAACTGTCCGTCCCACTTACCCACAGGTAAAAATCACAAGGAAAGAGATCAGGAAAGCGAAGTGGCCAGGAGATTGTACTGCGTCTGCTGATTGTCCTCTCCTCAACGAACCCCTCATTCGCTTATGAAGAGGTCGTCAAGGCTGTGTGTGCTGTTGCTCCAGTACCATACAGTCGTTCATCTTGTATCAGTTGGTCCACACTCACTAACAAGGATCAATTACAAGTAAAGCTAATAAGTATTTTCAGAGTCAGTGAGTTTTTCGCTTCCTATACATGATTACACAGTTTTGAATATATTAGTATACTGCAGCAGGAATCAGTTTTGCATCTACTTGCTAAGTTTTAGCCCTCTGGTTCTCGTGTAATCGGGGATCCTAAAGTCACATTACATGCTACTGCACTATTTTAGGATACTCCACAACTACAGATTTTGTAAATTACACTTATACACTTCACTAAACATCACTGTACTCAAAAATGGTTCAAATGGCTCTAAGCACTATGGGACTTAACATCTGAGGTCATCAGTCCCCTAGACGTAGAACTACTTAAACCTAACTAACCTAAGGACATCACACACATCCATGCCCAAGGCAGGATTCAAACCTGCGACCGTAGCAGCAGCGTGGTTCCAGACTGAAGCACCTAGAGCCGCTCGACCACAGCGGCCGGCCATCACTATACTATGATACACTTACAGTACAGGACGTTAAAAGAAAACCTGCTGTTTTTCTCATTTTATCTGCGTTGTTGGCACCTTGAGTGCTGAGTCACAGTTAAAGAATCACAAGAACTGCACTGGCAGTATAACTTCATTTTTCTTTATACTTTGAGCCAGAACAGTTTGGGAGGGAGTTGGCTAGCTGGGCCTTATGAAATCCTTCCTGCTCGACCCCGAAAAGTGTATCCCCGCTGCATACGGAAGGACCTTACTGCTGGGTGTTTGTCTTGATACGTCTCGCTGTTTTGATATATATCTTCTGCAAGATCTTTTTTCCTCATCATTCTGTTGAGTATCTGACTACCAGAGACGCTCCTGTCCTGATCTATGTCATCTTGTCTACTGGCGTACTTCCAGACAATGCGTTCTGGATAGCCGAATTCTTCATATTCTCGTACTCGTATATGTCCGTGGCGAGTCGGAGTATTTTTAATAAGTGCGTGGAAAACGGTCCAATTTTCATGAGGTAGTGCTTTGAGCTCTTGATAGAAGAGGTCTGTAATACTTTCAGGGTTTCTTTTATATTTTGCAGGAAATGGTAATTTCTCCTCTGAATTTGTACCGCGTTCCAGACTTTCTGCCAATCTATATTGGTGCATTCCTTCATTTCCTTCTTAGATGAAGCTCTTATGACCAATTTCTTCTCCACTTTTCCATAATTACCTTTTCTGAGGCATTACTGTGTTGCTCTCACTCTCTTGCTGCTGTGTCTCGTGATCGGATGCCTAGAACCACCAGCAATGTCTAGAACTGTCGAGCTTTAGATGGGTTTGTGAAGTGCAGCAGTATGCCACCTTATGTTCGCCACAGGGTCAGCACTGTTGCTCCCTTTCCCGCTCCTAGAGCACTTAAACTCACACCACAGTCCACTATAGAGAAGGACTTTGTGTTGTAACAAGTCTCGTATATTTAAGAATGCATTTCTGCCCCAAATTCTGTTTCTGTTCTGCGTTTGTAGCACAACTCCATGAGATAGTTCCCACAAAAATCTCCAAATGACGTCTAATGTCTAGAGCTGTTTGATATGAACAACGCTCAGGAGCCTGTTTTGGAGCCACACTCAGCCTACGATTTCGCTAGTCTATAATTCCGATTTATGTAGGCTACTGCATGTACTTTCCATTCTTTATCAACAAAATGTTTCACTATATTTATTTTTAGAGCTAAATCTGGAAACTCTAATCTTTTCAGAAAGCAAACATACCACTCTCTTAATACAAAAAAATGGTTCAAATGGCTCTGAGCACTATGGGACTTAACTTCTGAGGTCATCAGTCCCCTAGAACTTGGAACTACTTAAACCTAACTAACCTAAGGACATCACACACATCCATGCCCGAGGCAGGACTCGAACCTGCGACCGTAGCGGTCGCGCGGTTCCTGACTGTAGCGCCTGGAACCGCTCGGCCACTCCGGCCGGCCTCTTAATACAAAGACGGAAAAAATGTCACAGCACCAGGAAAGAGTTGTGCGACATAAACGAAAGTTGGCAAGCGTGTTTCTACTTCTGAAAGATGATGTCTATTCATATTTCGCGCCAGTATCACAAGAGAAGCGCTAGTAGCGTCACTTGAGGATGCAAATCGGGACTGCTTTACAGATACGCTGTAAGGGTCCTGAGCGTTACTTATTTTCGACATTGGTCATGGGGGGTTGGTGTTAGTCAAGAGAGCCTTAAGGCGACAAAGACGTCATTATCAATACCCTGCTGAACGAGGTCCTATAATAGGGGTACGAGAAGCTGGATGCTCCTTCTGTGACGCTGCAGAAGGACTTGGCAGGAATAAGGCACCGATCGAGGTGGCGCAGTGGTTAGACACTGGACTCGCATTCGGGAGAACGACGGTTCAATCCCGCGTCCGGCCATCCTGATTTAGGTTTTCCGTGATTTCCCTAAATCGCTCCAGGCAAATGCCAGGATGGTTCCTTTCAAAGGGCACGGCCGACTTCTTTCCCCGTCCTTCCCTAATCCGATGAGACCAATGACCTCGCTGTCTGGTCTCATTCCCCAAACAACCCAACTCAATCCAACCCAGGAATACCGCCACTCAACATGACTGCTGGTACCGGTAGTCACGAGAATGTACGGCCGCAAGAACATTGTTCTCCACATGGCCATGTGGTACTACCGAGAGCGAAGAACATAGACGCTCATGTTTGACGTATGACACTGGCTCATCGTACTGTATTTGGAGCAGCAATCTGAGCAGCAGTTGGTACCACAGTAACACACAAACTGTTGCAAATAGGCTACTTCAAGGATAGCTCTGAGCCATACTACCTCTAGCATGTATTCCACTGACCACAAACCACCACCGCTTATGACAGTAGTGTCAAAAAAATGGATCAAATGGCTCTGAGCACTATGGGATTTAACATCTGTGGTCATCAGTCCCCTAGAACTTAGAACTACTTAAACCTAACTAACCTAAGGACATCATACACATCCACGTCCGAGGCAGGATTGGAACCTGCGACCGTAGCGGTCACGCGGTTCCAAACTGAAGCGCCTAGAACCGCACGGCCACAACGGCCGGCGACAGTAGTGTCAAACGAGAGCTCATTCGAGGACAGGGTGAAAGTCTGTTGTGTTTTCTGATGAAAGCTAGTTCTACCTCGTTGCCATTGATGGCCTTGGCTTGGTTGGAAGGAGGTCCTGCAACCAACCTGTCTGCGTGCTAGACACATTGTACCTATACCTGGAATTATGGTCTGAGGTGCAATTTCGTATCATAGCAGGAGCACTCTCGTGGTTGGCCCAAGCACTCTGACTGAAAATTTGTCCGTCAGTACCGTGATTCGACTTGTTGTGCTGCCAATCATGAACAGAGTTCCAGGGGGTGTTTTGCGACAGGATAACGGTCCCCCACATACCGCTGTTGTAACCCAACATGCTCACCAACGTGTCGACATGTTGCCTTGGCCTGCTCGATCACCAGATATGTCTCCAATAGAGCACAAATGGGACATCGTCGGATGGCAACTCAAGAGTCATCCACAAACAGCATTAACCGTCCCTGTATTCACCGAACAAGTGCAACAAGCGGAAGTCTGTCCCACAATGTGACATCCGGCACCTGTACAATACAATGCATCCACGTTTGCATGCTTGCATTTAACATTCTGGCGGTTACACTGGTTACTAATGTACCAGAATCTCACATTTGGAATGGTTTATCTCTCGCTTACATTAATCTGCGATCTCGCAATATTAATCACTTAAATATGTTACCTCGACAAATGTATTACCGAAATTTCGTAACTCTACATTAATTATTTTTTGGCGGTGCGATTTTTTTCCGTCAGGGTAATGCGCTTTACTCTCGTAATTCTGGGCCATGATTTCTTCAATTCTAGTTAAATTTCCTTTTCTTTTGATTGGTTGATATCCACTTCTTTTCTTCGAATCAGTTAACGTTTTGATAGTTGTGAGTTGGCACATTTGGTAAACAAACTCGTCCCACTGAGAAAGCCAATATTCGTGATCTCGTGTTCTTAATAATATTGAATTGCCACTTCCAAGCCTCTGGCTACAGATATTTGTTGACAAGACGCCTTTGTTCTTGTCACAAATTTCGTTTTTAAATTCTATTTCTTTCGTCATAATAACTCATTTGCTCTATCATTCAGATTGTTTTGTAATTCAAGTTTTTGGTAATATCTGTTTGGTGATACATCAGTATGGATGCAAGTATATATTTAAATTTTCGGTCAAAGTTTGTACACAAAGATTTTCTTTCTCCGTTAATCTAATTACCAACTAATTTTGTGATTCCCTCGTTCTCTGTCTGCTGTTGACGTTTTCATATATTTTGCATACACTACAGATCCATCCAATTCAGTATGCTTATAATTACTTGTTTATTTACAGTTCGCCCACTCAAGTCATCTTCATGCTTACTACTCATTGTGTAATTACTCAATTTTCTTTTTTATTACGGCTGTGTCGTTTTCATATATTTGGCACACTCCATATCTATCCCACTGAGGAGGATATAATATTTCATATTATTGGTAATTTAGGGCTGGAGCTTGCATTTCTTGTGGATATAGATATTTCTCTACAATTCCTCAACAAAACGCCTGATTTTCAGAAATATGGAAATGTCGGAATAAATTCTTTGAAAAGTTCAGTTCTAATTTTCTTATCAATTTCTCCCGCTTCCGAGGCAGGGTCCGTCTCTAGCGGTCTCATTATCGACGAAAGGTACAGTCTTAACACTTATAGTGTTATGTCCATATTATTAAATTTTCGCACTGTAGAAAAAAAGTGCAATGCCCATTATGTTACGGGCAGCGCTTCCCATTCAGTTGCTAGCTCTAGAGATCAATATTTGGCTCCAGCAGATATCAGAAGACACATAAGTACTTCCAGTACACATTTCTAACACTTTGGTTCACGAAAACACAAACTACTAATGGAAACAATTAAACTAATGAGTTGAGTGCTAGACGCCACTGTTAACACGTTGTGGAATTGAAGCAATATGTTTAACAGTAGTCTACTCATTGATGCTGAGACTCTTCGCATACTCGAAGAATCTGAAAACGATCTCAGCGATCGTTTTGATGCTGATGACACGGATGAAGATCCTACTAACAGTTTATCAGATTCAGGTAAGAAAGTTTCTGTAATTTTTTATGTTGTATACATATTTTTTTAGACTAATGTATCCCATAAAATAACATAAGGGGCAGGTTTTTTCGATACTTCATTACTGACGTTACATAAGCGCTCATCTTCAATCGTAACTTATATATTATTTCAGAATCACGTGCGTAGAGTGAAAATGTGACACCAACTGCTGCTGAGCCCTCAGAAACTGCTAGGCATTTGCAAGCAGCAAACGGAGGAGGGTGGATTTGAACAAGAACTAGGTTAGTAAATGAAAATGACAACTGAAAAGGCACGTATGATATCCAAAATACGAATCCAGTTTATACCGCTGCTAATGAGAATAAACAAGCGGAAACGAGAGTGAAGTGTGACATTAGTGTGGCACATATATTTTATGAAGAAGAAAGTTTGTAGCAGACAATTCATTCTTTATGTTTGCAATGATGTGACAACAAAATGTGCTTGTGACACACTACCTTCCCCAGGTGCCGATGAAATTTCATGGTTGGCTGGAAATAATTTTCTGGAGAGAGTACCACTGCAGTCACGACAGTAAAAACACTAGAAAACGTGTACTTTGTGCTCAGAAAGAGGAATGAAGTAAGGAGCAGAAAAAAAGAAACTTATGTCGTTTCATTGTGGTTTATGCGAACTGGGGTTTTGTGTATGTAACCATGTTTACAACTGTAATACACAAAAACAATTGTTTGATATATTACAGCATTCTCGTAAAACACTCTTCCTTTTCATTGTACACAGAGACTTAATGTGTTCACTCCGGCGCTGAAAATGGTGTTTCTCACTGTGGGGTGGCATATGTATTGATGCTTTCCTGCATTTGGCAGCGCTGCTATTTCTAATTTCGCCGTGGAGCGGCGGTCGTATTCAGAAGCTCTCGACTACTAATTTAATGTACTGACATTTTATTTGATAATCCATTCTTTTAAAACAAGGAGAGATCACTAAATTAATAAGAAAGTATCAGATATCACATTTGTTCAGAAAGTTCTCTCACTGAAGTGTCACATTAGGCGAAAATGACCTGCACTGGATAAAGTGGGCGGAGACAACAGTTTTGCACTGAGGTAAGCAGGTTTACGTGAGGACTTGCACTCAGAGTGTTAATCTTCAATCCTTCCTTGAAATGCAGCTAGCACATCAGCCAGAGCATACACATCTCAAATATAGTTAACAAATTTTAGAATTTTAAAAAACACAAAATGGTAAGTATATATCAACATCAGTGAGAAAAGCACGCAGTTCTTGCCTTTCAGCTGCGAAGACCACTGGGCAGGACATGCACACTTTCAAATACCAATTCCGCAATCTCAGGCAGGTAAGTTACATAACAGTACCGGGGTACTTAGACTGCGAATATGACACATCGAAGTTTCAAGGTGGTCGCACCAGGTCATCGATCCTATTGAAATTTTTTCTCAATGGAAACATTTTTTATCAATGTAATACAACTATGTATTTACGCATTAGGTGCATAAACCCATGCTATGAAATAAACCGAACATTTGTATACGGTCCTGTCACATTGTCACCACCGCCTGCATTCGACGTCAGTGTGCAATAACCACTCACAGACAGCAGGTGCCAGCACTCTCAGTGGAGGCTGTATACAGAGCGTGCCCACTGGACGTGAAGAGCAGTGCAGTCGTTGTTGCAATGCGGAAACGGAGCGATTCATCTATCGTGAGCCAATAGTGGAAGGATTTCAGAAACGGCTAAGTTTGTAAACTGTTACGTGCCACCGTGATTAAAGTATACCGTGCATGACAAATTGGCGCTATCCAAAACCGGAGCCGAGGCAATCGTGGTGCAACACAGGCCATATATGACAGTGGTGAACAACAGCTACGGTGACGTATAAGGGTCAATAGATGTGCAACAGTTGAGCAACTGACAGACCAGGTACAGCAAACAACCGTTCAGCAAACGTTGATGTGTATGGCTCTCTGCAGCAGGCGCCTCTTACATGCACTCAAATGGTTCAAATGGCTCTGAGCACTATGGGACTTAACATCTGAGGTCATCAGTCCCCTAGACCCAGAACTACTTAAACCTAACTAACCTAAGGACATCACAGACATCCATGCCCGAGGCAGGATTCGAACCTGCGAGCGTAGCTGTCGCGCGGTTCCAGACTGAAGTGCCTAGAACCGCTCGGCCACTCATCACGCACTTATGCTTACTGTGGTTCATCGGCGACGAAGGCTGGAATTTGCACGCTAATACCGCAACTGGATGTCCGCTGAGTGAAGAAAGATAGCCTTTTCGGATGAATCACTTATTACGGCCTATCGGCGTGAAACGTCTGAAAACAAATAGCCTGTGATAATCGTAGGAACGGTCCAAGCCGAAGGAGGTGCGTTATGGTCTGGGGAATGATTTCGTGGCGGTTCCTTGCGTGATCTCCTCATTCAGGAGACATGTAAGCATCTATCTTTGGGGACCATGTCCACCCCTACTTGTAATTTCTTCTTCCTCGGCACAGTGCCATCTACCAACAAGTCAATGCAAAGTGTCACACAGCTCGCAGTATAAGTGCGTGGTTAAAAAGTGCCAGGATGAGTTTACCGTTCACCCTTGGCCAACAAACTCCAAGGATTTAAACCGAATCGAGAATCTGGGGGACCACCTCGATCGGGCTGTTCGCGCCATGGATGCTCAACCGAGAAATCTAGCGCAGCTGCCTGCGGCAATGAAGTCGGCATAGCGCCACATCCTGCTGATACCTTCCAGAACCTCACTGACACTCTTCCTACACGTCTCTCAGTGGTACGCGCTACTAAAGGGTGGAAAGGTGGTTATTCATACATCTGACACGTGGTCACATTAATGTGACTGGACAGTGTGTACAATGTATGCAACAACGATTCGTTTCTGCTTTGAATTAATATCTTAACTTCCAGTATTTTTCTGATTAATCGAAATGTTGTCACATTTCACGAATAGACATTCTCCAATGATACTGCATCTTCTTGTTAGAGTGTCGTGGATGCAGACGGATTTTTTCAGCTCACACTTTGTTTGGACGTCTAAGAAATTTTTTTGATTTTCCAATTTATTTTTGTGTTCATAATTGTTGTGTTCTTATCCATCCGACTGAAAACATAAGAATTTTCAGTCTTCCAGTTAATTTGATCAGCTCCATATTTCACGGAGGATTGTTCATAGATTTGAAATGTACAGACATCTAACTGAAAATCAGCCATTTCATATTCTTGATAGGATCGAAATGAATACACCAATCTCTCCCGATGCAACTACAGTATGTATTTTACATATCGACGGAACTGTTCCTTTATTCTGTCAGTCTGTTGAGACCCTTACTCACCTCTTACTTCTTGATGATGGTATGCCAAAACATATATTTCACTGTATTAAAATGGTAATATTTGTATTTCATGCTAATCCAGAATTGGAGAAACAATTTTCCGCACATGTAAATATACTCCACAGTACTCTGACAAAACGACTGTTTCACGGTTCGAACTAATTTTCACTCGAAATATTCGAATATCACGGTGGTAGACACACACACGCATGACCTTTATCGATTTGCTTGCAGTGTCCAATTCTGAACATGTCTGCCGTTATTACACAGCATAACTACACTGACGGAAAAAAAATTCGCAACACCAAAAATTAATTTCTGTAGAGCTATGAAACTTCGGGAATACGTTTGTTTAGGCGACACGTGTGAGCGATTAACATTTCAAGACCACACATTAATGCGAGTGCTAGATAAGCCATCGAAAGTGTGAAATGTGGTACATTAATAACCGGTTTAACCGCCACAATGTTGCATGCAAGCGTGCAAACGTACGTGAATTGTGTTGTACAGGTACCGGATATTAGTTTTTGGGGTGGTGTTCCATACCTGTTACACTTGGTCGGTTAGTACAAGGACGGTTAATGCTGTTTGAGGATGACGCCCGATTTGTCGTCCGATGATATCTCATATGTGCTCGATTGAAGACACATATGCTGATCGAACAGACCAAGACAACATGTGGGTACTCGGTAGAGCATGTTAGGTTACAACAACGGCATGTATGGGACCATTGTCCCGTTGGAAAACACCCCCTGAAGCCCTGTTACTGAATAGCAGCACATCCGGCCGAATCACCAGACTGACGTACAGATTTGTTGTCTGGGTGCGTGGGAAATCCACGAGTGTGCTCCCGCTGTCATACGAATTCGCATCCCAGACGATAACCCCAGGTGTAGGTCTACTGTGTCTAGCATGCAGACAAGTTTCAGGTCCTCAATGGGCCTCCTTCTAACCAACACACGGCCATCACTGGCACTGTGACAGAACCAGCTTTCATCAGAATACCAAGCTGACCTTCACCCTGCAATCTTGTCAGCTGTCGGTTGACGCTACTAAAGTCGCAAACAGTGGTGGTTTGGAGGCAGTGGAATGCCCGCTAGAGGGCGTCTGACTCAGAGCTGTTCTTGAAGTAACCGATTTGTAACAGCTTGTTGTGTCACTGTGGTGCCAACTGCTGCTCAGACTGCCACTCCAGATGCAGTACGATGTGCTAGTATCACACATCGAACATGATGGTCTATGGACTTCACTCTCGGTAGTGACACGTGGCCATTCGGAGAAAGGTCTTCTTGCTACCGTACATTCTTGTGACTACCGCTGCCAGCAGTCGTGTACAGTGGGCAGATTCCTGCGCAGTCTTTCTGCCCTATCGCAGAAGGAACATCCAGATTCCTGTAGCCCCATGCAGCTTCTAGCAGCCCTATGACACGACCTTTTCAAAATCAGTGGGATGTAGATAATGGCGACTTTGTTGTCCTGAAGGCAATCATGACTAACATCAATTCAATACGTCCAATCTCAAAGGTAACTAACGCTCACGAACGTTACAGCGTTTCTTTGAGGCAAACCTGATTTGAGTAGAATCCTGTTCTAGATTCTAGCTCGTTTTATTCTAATAAATAAATAGCCATAAATCAGAAAATCCCTCGGATATCCTCAGAATTTCGTGATTTTTGTCGTTTTTTCTATAGAAAAAATAGCCTTAATCTTACAAAAACATTCTACTTTCTTTCAACTCTTTCACCTCAATCCCCTCATTCACCTCACTCCTAAGAAAAATAAGGTATAATTTATATCTTTACTTTTTATTTTCTTTCGTATCTTCTATTTTGTTTTCTTTTATTTATTGTTATTTACTTTATTTATTGTTTACATTTTTATAATTACAGGCGGAATGCTTGTCCACTCTGAGATTCCATATGTATTTTTCTCTTCAAATAAAGTAAATAAGGTAAAAATGTTAATGGAATTCACACAAAAAATTCATTATTGTCATTATCAAATTTATAAAATCCCATCCAATGATGTTACACAAAATATCTGCTGGTAGGTCACAAACTTTTAACAAATTAGGATTACTTGGCCAATACTAAATAGAAACACATATTGTTGGTTTGGCAGTGTAGTCGGTAAGGAACTGGCTGCATGGTCTGTATCTGCAATGACTGAAATAATTAGTAGTCGTTGGTAAAAAATAATATATACTGTACTTAACTTGTGTTAATGCTTCTTCCTATGCTGCATACGTATAATTACAAACATATCTAGAGAGGCATTACTTATGATGTACTTCACTAAGCGCCTTGTTAGAGGTTGCTTCCTATCAGCTGAAGGCTATGCTCCATTCCTAGTTGACGTCCCGAGCAAGAGTGGATGAGAGCTCGCTAGATATTCGTCAGAAGCCGCGGAGCGGCGCTAGCGGCGCTAGTCGCGACTCTTGTTTACAGCGATATCTATTATGGACCGCGATCGATATCTGCAACCCCTAACAAGTGTGGTATCGAATGCTGATACGACAACTTGCATTACTGCGCTTCTGTAGCAGGGCTCCATTTATACAGTATAAATTTTTATTCATAAATTTCAGCAAAACCTTCGGGCCCATGAAGAAAACACCCAGAGGCATTTCTAACTTCTCTCTCTTACATTTCTAATCCCTCTGGGGTTTTTCAGAGTCGAACTTGGAGTCCCAGTCCACAGCCAGGCTGTGATGATAGAGTGACTTGATGGTATCTTCCCTTCTTGCATCGGTTACCCATCATCTTTAATTGAGAGTGTACAGCTCAGACATCAGTGACTTGATGGGCTGTTATGATGAAATCTAGCTCTGGGATGTCCACCCCTTCCCAGCCTGGGTGCCTCGCTGGGAGCGAATGAAGCCACTCTCAGCTTGCTTATATAGTAACTAAGAAAAGTGCAAACTGTATTGTGCTACAGTCTTCAGTTCATTTTGGGCATAAATACGTTATATTCTTTGAACTACTGCGATGTTTTAGAAGAGACTAATTGTAAACAATAAGTAAATTTGAATATGAACAATCAAATTAAGATTAAAAAAGAACATTTTATATTAAAAATGAAGTAATTCCTCTACTGTTGTGAATGCAAGCGCCTTCTGTAAATGAAGATATTAGCTGCTCAGTCATAATGGGTGAACAGTATAGGCAGCCTGTGCAAGCTGGATGGTGCATACAGAAATTTATAGTCCTGATATACAGTATCAGTCAGCCACACAGCCTTCTAGAGGTAGGAGTTACGCAGTAGCTGCCGCCTGCTAGAAGGCAGTGGCAGCTAATTAGAACAATTGTTGTTTATTTCCCACCCAAATACGAACTGGCTTTAAAAATTCAAAAAGCCAGCATAATCTACATGAAAAGAGCTATCCATAGAAATAATACCCAGTAAAATCGGTTATCATCTTCTAATCGACATACTAAATTTTTCAGCTTTTATTTCATCTATCGTTCTTGAAATGTAAACATGAATGTAACATATCTGTAATTTTTTCTAATTTTTTATTCCTTTATATAATCAAAAATTTTCAGTAAATTTACTATGCTACTTTTCTATGTCCCTAATTATTTTTCTTTCTGTACCTCATAATATATGCTAGGACATCTGCAGGGATTTTATCATTAAAGGCTGCACAAAATTTCATGTTGTTTTTTGTGTGGCATCTGCAGTCTTTCTGTGAGTCATATTTATGATGCAAATTGTTTAATTTGTTATGAAATTATATGGGTTTATATTAACATCACCTTTCAGTTGTGTAACTCGTTTAAAATGTAGAAAAGAATTTTAAGCATTTAAATTATAATTTAGAGGATCTAAGTCCCAAATTTCTTGTGGACAAACGTCATTTCTTCCATCTTCAGATAAAATGTGTCTTATTTTTTCGATTTGTCTGATGAATATGAAGTAAGGTGTATCAAATTCTGCTGAGTTATAGAAATTCATAATATCTAGTTCAAAATTCTTCTTACCATTGAATATAGCAACTTCCACAGTTTGTAGTTGATAAAAAGATATTAGAATTTTTCGAGTTTTCAAAATATATTCTCGTTCTTCAAGCTCATAACTAAGTTCATATTTAACTATATGCACATGAATTGCCATACATTCTATGACAATTTAACCTTCATTTGGAGGAATATCTTTTATTTCAGTTCCATCATACCTGTAATCAGCCCATCAAATAACAGCATCTCCAGCACCAGAAATCATTTAAAAATAAGAGATCATCCTCCCACATGATCTCTTTCTAATCTTTGAGAAATCCACCAGGCATTCCAAGTGAACAAACCACCCCATTTTTGTTGCTCGTTGTTTTTCCATTGTTAGCTGCATGACCTAGCACGATTATTTTATCAACAAGAGATGAGGTCAAATACAATAAAACTGATGATGAAATAAAACGATCTTAAATTCTACATAAAATACTGTTTCATTTTTAATGGTTATGAAATCAAATAGCTTTGCCACACAATTACCAATTAATTGTTTATTGGATTTTCCATCACATGTTGGGTAATCTGATCCATCAGCTTTAACAGTCCTACTGATCATGTAAACTGAGCATGATTCCAATGAACTGAAACATAACCAATATAGATTTTATCTCAGTATCCTTGTTAGGAACATTTAGATTATAATTACTTTTCTTATTCACAGGGAATGAGTAAAACAGAAAACCATTGAATTTGATCATTTAAAACGATAAATTTTATTACCCCATTTCTAAAACAGCTGTCCTACTAGCACCACTGAAATCAAATCATAATTTTCATCTGTTATAGTTATTTCCAAACCCTGAACAGTGTCAAAACCTGGAATATATAGAGCATAATGTGGTTGATGAATTAGTGGCTGACCAAACTCTTCATTAGCCTTGAATAGAGCAATAATATTAATTTCTCAATTAATGTGGTCAGTATGCTTTACAAACATAGCATCACACAAATTAATATTTATGTTTAGTCATTCAAATGGAACAATTTTAGGAACATCATTAACAACAATCTTTTCATTAGCAAGAATAGTCTGACCATTAAATCCAAGAACACTTTCAGTACTTTCTTTTGTATCCATAAACATTTGAATATCTCTCTCAGCGCTAACTCTATTTCATATTTCATCAACTTTATATCAATATTTGGCTTTATTGAATAAATAAATTTTTCTAGGCTTTTCACAGTTCTATTCTATCTCTGGTGTGGTTCAATTGCAATAAAATAAATCATCAGGTCTGTTTTCCCTTAGAGCTTAGATCAACTAAAATATCAAAAGTTTACACAAATGGTTGAAAAACTGGAAGACATAGTTAATGAGAAGGTGACACTACTTTTATTGAAAATATTGATGAAATCATGCCTCTGGATCAATGTCAATATAATTCACTTGTAGTATTCATTGATTTCATTCTCGAAAATCAGTATGTGGTTAGAGAATATTTTACTAGAGGGAGACACAAGGAAACAGATTCTTTTTATTTACATCATACATATTCAAAAATACCAAAACAATTAGTCAGAAATAATCTAAATTTTTAAAAATATATTTGACCAAGTGATACAAATTTAAATCATTTTTACCACCACTTTGTTGATGGTGATCTAAAATAAATGATTTGAAAGAATATTGTAGTGAATGCTGAAATGAGGATCAATTCAGATTTTTTACAGTACACATGAGAGGAATCTAACAAAAGAAGATACAGATGTGAAATAAAAGATTTTGTACAGCATCTAAATGTTAAATGCAACACATATTTGATTAATGTTTTTTGCCTTTAGTTAATGTTGATGAAATACAAACCAGAAGTTGTAAAATAACCTAAATGAAATAGAAAAACTGAAGAATTGAAAGAAGGATTCAAGCTTTCAAAGCAACAATGAAGAATAAAGTACAAAAAACATAAAAAAGAATATCACCCAGTTACTGATGAATCAAGTGGGTAAATCAAGGAACTGAAGGAAGGTCATAATTTTCTCAAAACTATTGAAGAAAATAGAGACATTGAGAAACAACTGATTCCATATGTATGCTACCATACCACTTCTCATTCAGAAGAATTTGGAGACGTTCCACAAATTAAAAATTATAAAAGGCCACAATTTGATTACTTACTAAATGAATCAGAAATACAGTTGGCACTTAATAGATAAGAAGATAAAAAAGTAACAAAAAATCACAGACTGGAGGGAATAGAGAGAGCGACGATAAAAAAAGAAATATAAGTGAAAGAATGTTAAAGTATGTTAAATATTTCGATTAAAAATTATTTGCAAATTGAAATTTAATGGTTATTTGGGAGTTTGATCCAATGGAGATTAATGAAGTATTGGGAAAAAGAATTTGAAGATATAGATGGACAGATTACTCCTTTAACAAAAAAGAAAAATACAGATTGCTATGGATGGTCTGGGTACAAAATATGATGCTGCTGATTTATCAAATAATACAGATACATTATACAGTTCAGGTGCATTGTATTCTGATATTGATCCAAATAAAATAAGGTCAAGTAGAAGGAAAAAATATAAAGGTATGACAAAATAAATTCGTGATATTTTCTACAAAAATTAACAATATTGCCATCAAATTCAGATTCTCCAGATTATTCAAATGCAAAAACAGGTGTAGGATTCATAACCCATGTACTGATAAACCTGATGAAAGTATTTGAACTGTTGATCTTCTGATCTAATGGATAGACAGCTGTAATTCGCACTGAGGAATTTGCAGGAGATAAAAATTATCATAAGAAAAAGCAGGAATAACACAAATGTTAATGACTGAATTGAGTGATTTCATTATCATTGAACTGAGAAGAATACAATATCTGATTAGGTTTTTGAATAACTAGCCACAAACATTTTAGAAAAATGAAACATTTGGAAAAGGATTAGTTAACACATTATTTAACAAATTACCTTTTGATATGCATCTACCAACCTATAGATTCTTTTGGTCAGGGAACCAAACTAGATGAAAGAGGAGATCAAGGAATAAATGCATTGGATGAAGCATGGAAAAACATGACATTGCCTATGTAGATCATAAAAATGTAGAGAAAAGGCATGAAGCGGAAAAACAACTTGAACTCATGGTAAAAGAAAGGATGCATAGGTCTGAGGTTTCAGTAGGAGAAAAATTAGCTGCAGCTACTGTTACAGGACTAACATATGGTAAAAGAAAGTTAGGAATGGGCCTGGATGAAAATGGATATAGACTATAAAATATTTTGTCCTAAAAAAATTTCATTCTACATAAGTGAATAACTTCAATATTGATTACAAATTGCTACCTAGTGGCAAAACTGAAGCAAAAGCAATTACAATTAAACTCAATAATATATCGTTACATAGTATCGATAATTTCTAACTTATGCTGAAAACAGAAAGAGAGACAAGAAAACTAGCAGAAATTTGCTAATAACACTAGGCATACATGCAATGAAAAAAATATTGAATATCAAACAAAAATGAAAGAAGAAACTGGATTAACAAAAGATGAAGGAGGATTCTTTCCATTACGTTTGGCAGCATTACCCTATTTAGCCACTGTTGGTGCATTACCTGCTGTACCAGCTGAAGTTGCAAATGCCCTTATAAATATTAAAGGAAGATCACAAAGAACTGGAAGAAAAATTAATTAGTATATATCCTAATGCATTAAGTGATATCGATATAGAAATACTTGCTAAACAGTTAAAAATTAAACCTTTTCATGATGTGTTCATGAATGATGAATTAACAGACCAACCAAAATACACTCCTGGAAATTGAAATAAGAACACCATGAAGTCATTGTCCCAGGAAGGGGAAACTTTATTGACACATTCCTGGGGTCAGATACATCACATGATCACACTGACAGAACCACAGGCACATAGACACAGGCAACAGAGCATGCACAATGTCGGTACTAGTACAGTAGTCCTGTGGAACGGCTTGCCATGCCATTTCCACCTGGCGCCTCAGTTGGACCAGCGTTCGTGCTGGACGTGCAGACCGCGTGAGACGACGCTTCATTCAGCCCCAAACATGCTCAATGGGGGACAGATCCGGAGATCTTGCTGGCCAGGGTAGTTGACTTACACCTTCTAGAGCACGTTGGGTGGCACGGGATACATGCGGACGTACATTGTCCTGTTGGAACAGCAAGTTCCTTTGCCGGTCTAGGAATGATAGAACGATGGGTTCGATGACGGTTTGGATGTACCATGCACTATTCAGTGTCCCCTCGACGATCACCAGTGGTGTACGGCCAGTGTAGGAGATCGCTCCCCACACCATGATGCCGGGTGTTGGCCCTGTGTGCCTCGGTCGTATGCAGTCCTGATTGTGGCGCTCACCTGCACGGCGCCAAACACGCATACGACCATCATTGGCACCAAGGTAGAAGCGACTCTCATCGCTGAAGACGACACGTCTCCATTCGTCCCTCCATTCACGCCTGTCGCGACACCACTGGAGGTGGGCTGCACGATGTTGGGGCGTGAGCGGAAGACGGCCTAACGGTGTGCGGGACCGTAGCCCAGCTTCATGGAGACGGTTGCGAATGGTCCTCGCCGATACCCCAGGAGCAACAGTGTCCCTAATTTGCTGGGAAGTGGCGGTGCGGTCCCCTACGGCACTGCGTAGGATCCTACGGTCTTGGCGTGCATCCGTGCGTCGCTGCGGTCCGGTCCCAGGTCGACGGGCACGTGCAACTTCCGCCGACCACTGGCGACAACATCGATGTACTGTGGAGACCTCACGCCCCACTTGATGAGCAATTCGGCGGTACGTCCACCCGGCCTCCCACATGCCCACTATACGCCCTCGCTCAAAGTCTGTCAACTGCACATACGGTTCACGTCCACGCTGTCGCGGCATGCTACCAGTGTTAAAGACTGCGATGGAGCTCCGTATGCCACGGCAAACTGGCTGACACTGACGGCGGCGATGCACAAATGCTGCGCAGCTAGCGCCATTCGACGGCCAACACCGCGGTTCCTGGTGTGTCCGCTGTGCCGTGCATGTAATCATTGCTTGTACAGCCCTCTCGCAGTGTCCGGAGCAAGTATGGTGGGTCTGACACACCGGTGTCAATGTGTTCTTTTTTCCATTTCCAGGAGTGTATATCGAATGTGGAATAGTAAATTTGGATACATCTGATGATAGTCACACACACTGGATTTGTTACTATAATACGAAAATTGGTTTTGAATCATTTTCTGGCAACATACCAGGAAATTATTTGGCAAAAAATGACCTATACTACAATTACAAGAGAAAACAAAATTTTGATAAAGTGATTTTTGTGTATTTGTGTTAATGCTGTTGGCAGATAGTTATAAATACAATAATACTTTAGAGGTAATAAAACGACATTTCTGTAAATAAAAGAAATGAATAAATTACTGCAAAAATAGAATCTGGAGAACTAAAAAAGTCAATGCTAAAATTGAAAATATTCGACCAGATACAATTAAACAATTTCAAAAAGAATTATATCACATTTGTAAAGTAAATAAATGCTGTATTTAGTTGATATAACGAATTCTGCAAATGGTTATGATGCAGTTACTAGTAATACTTAGAAAGTGAATTACATATTTATGCTCTGCACTCAGTCCCTACGGAAAATCCCATTACCGAAGCTGAGTATTGAAGTATTTGGAAAATAATTAATAAATATTTTAATCTATGTAAATGGTAATCATATTTGGTACTTGAAGTAGAGAAAATTTATTGAAACTAGACATCCTTAACGAGAAACAACTAAAAATGAAAGACAGTACACTGAAGGTCATTACACAGTATGTCAATCTAAAAGGAGCAGATTTGTTAAAAAAATTGTAGATGTTGGTCTGTAGTCTAATATTCGAGAATAAATTGTTAATGAGTTACATAAACCATCGGTAGTCTAATATTTGAGAAGAAATTGTTAACAAGTTACATAAACCCATGACAAAAATTTTAAAAGAAGGAATGTCGTTTTTCTTCTTATGTGTGATTTGTACCAACATGATCTAGTAGAAATGGATTCTGGAAACTTAAAAGGAATTTCAAAAACAAATAAAGGATATAAATATTTATTAATTGTTATTGATGTCTTTTCAAAATTTTCTTGGGCTGTTCCTGTTAAAGATGAAATGTTTAAAAATGTAGGAAATGTTTTTGAAAAAATATTTAGAGGCAGAAGTCCCACAAATCTGCAGGTAGTATTTTACAACAAAGAATTTCAAGAACTTAAGAAAAAATGGAACATTAATCGTTATAAACTTTTACTGACTTAAAATCATCTGTTGTTGGAAAAGTTAACAGGAAACTAAAAGAAAAAATGTGATACAGATTTCCTCTTCAAGGAAATTATAAGTGGTATTTATAAAACTAGTTGATAAATACAATAACACAAAACATTCATCAAGAAAAATGGGACCAATAGAAGTTAGTGACAAACATTATAAGCTGCTATTGTAAAACCGAATTTAAAATAGGAGATTAATTTAGAAGTAACAACCTTAAAGGAATTTTTGAAAAAGAGTTCACAACCAATTGGTCAATAGAAATTCTCGAAACTGAAAATGTTTTTCGTCTAATTCAGTCACATACAAGCTGAAAGCATTGGATGGTGGAGAAGTAAAAGGAAATTTTTATGAGCATGAACTACAAAAACCAAATTATCTTGTATATGTCAGGTGGTTGGGTTTTGACAATTTGCATAACAGTTGGGTTAATAAAGACAAAATTGTTTTATAAAATATTCCTTAATTGATGTAAAAGCTGTTTCACAGTGTATCCATTAATTAATGTAAAATAATATCTGTATAAATTAATATTTTGATTCAGTTTTTCTTTCATTTTATTGTACAAGTTAATAGAGTTACGATTATATTCGATTCTTAAAATTTAGTCAGAATTTAGGTGTATGTGTTCAAGTACATATAATTTTGTTTGTAGCTTTGTTTTTAGGTATCTAATGAAATAATAATCATATAGAAATTCATCATCAAATAATCCTTGAACAACAAAAATATTTCTCATATCAGTATTTTCAGTTGATACAATGCCATGTGGTTACATTTCTTTTATTTGTTGTGAAAGTAGTTCCTCTTCTGCTGACAACCTTGTAGGTAGGGCAACCACAGCTATGAGTATTCCTCCTGGTTATTAATAAATAAATACTTTCCTATTAAATACTTTCCTATCCTAAATGCGTAAATATTGCTAAACTGCGGGGATCTGTAGATTGTTACAATTACTATAGAGGTATATTGCAGTAGCAACTCACATGCACATGCTTCAGATATCTGATCTACACAAAAACTATTTCTTTCAATACTTTTGACCTTGTGTTCAGTTTTTATATAAGTAGCAATTCTTCCTTTTCCCATGTTGAGTCTACATGAATAAGATGCTAATCTGTAATCCCTTAAATTTAACTTCTCCATTCCTGCGGTTACATGGTATGGCACTGTTCTATTTTACTCTCTTTCAATACTCTCCATTTGTAATCTGACTCTAAACTAAAAAATGTGTCCCCCTGACTCCAGTAGGTATTTTGTCTTGTGAGTGAGGAAGAATCCTGGAGACTCCAGAAGGTTTCAGATCGATTACATAATAGTAGGACAGAGATTTCGGAATCAGATTTCACACTGTAAGACATTTCGAAGGACAGATGTGGAGCCTGCCCACAATTTATTGGACATCAAATGTAGGGAGACCGCACTGCAGTTCCTTCTCTAAATCCTCGCACAAACCAAAAAATGGCTGACATCGAAATAAGTGTCCAAGGAATAGAAAAGCAACTGGAGTCACTCAACAAAGGAAAGTCTACTGGACCTGACGGGATACCAATTCGATTCAGCACAGAGTACGCGAAAGAACTTGCCCCCCTTCTAACAGTCGTGTACCGCAAGTCTCTAGAGGAACGGAAGGTTCCAAATGATTGGAAAAGAGCACAGGTAGTCCCAGTCTTCAAGAACGGTCATCGAGCAGATACGTAAAACTATAGACCTATATCTCTGACATCGATCTGTTGAGGAATTTTAGAACATGTTTTTTTGCTAGCGTATCATGTCATTTCTGGAAACCCAGAATCTACTATGTAGGAATCAACATGGATTGCGGAAACAGCGATCGTGTGAGACCCAACTCGCTTTATTTGTTCATGAAATCCAGAAAATATTAGATACAGGCTCCCAGGTAGATGCCATTTTCCTTGACTTCCGGAAGGCGTTCGGTACAGTTCCGCACTGTCACCTGATATACAAAGTAAGAGCCTACGGAATATCAGACCAGCTGTGTGGCTGGATTGAAGAGTTTTTAGCAAACAGAACACAGCATGTTGTTATCAATGGAGAGACGTCTACAGACGTTAAAGTATCCTCTGGCGTGCCACAGGGGAGTGTTATGGGATCGTTACTTTTCACAATATACATAAGTGACCTAGTAAATAGTATCGGAAGTTCCATGCGGCTTTTCGCGGATGATGCTGTAGTATACAGAGAAGTTGCAGCATTAGAAAATTGTAGCGAAATGCAAGAAGATCTGCAGCGGATAGGCACTTGGTGCAGGGAGTGGCAACTGACCCTTAACATAGACAAATGTAATGTATTGCGAATACATAGAAAGAAGGATCCTTTATTTTATGATTATATGATAGTGGAACAAACACTGGTAGCAGTTACTTCTGTAAAATATCTGGGAGTATGCGTGCGGAACGATTTGAAGTGGAATGATCATATAAAATTAATTGTTGGTAAGGC
The DNA here is from genome assembly GCF_021461385.2 of Schistocerca piceifrons. Taxonomy (NCBI): domain Eukaryota; kingdom Metazoa; phylum Arthropoda; class Insecta; order Orthoptera; family Acrididae; genus Schistocerca; species Schistocerca piceifrons. The sequence goes on along the minus strand of NC_060149.1, from coordinate 413,597,742 downwards.
GGGTGCCAGGTTGAGATTCATTGGGAGAGTCTTTAGAAAATGTAGTCCATCAACAAAAGAGATGGCTTACAAAACACTCGTTCGACCTATACTTGAGTATTGGTCATCAGTGTGGCATCCGTACTAGGTCGGGTTGACAGAGGAGATGGAGAAGATCCAAACAAGAGCGGCGCGTTTCGTCACAGGGTTATTTGATAAGAGTGATAGCATTACGGAGATGTTTAGCAAACTCAAGTGGCAGACTCTGCAAGAGAGGCGCTCTGCATCGCGGTGTAGCTTGCTGTTCAGGTTTCGAGAGGGTGCGTTTCTGGATGAGGTATCGAATATATTGCTTCCCCCTACTTATACCTCCCGAGGAGATCACGAATGTAAAATTAGAGAGATTCGAGCGCGTACAGAGGCTTTCCGGCAGTCGTTCTTCCCGCGAAAAAAACCATACGCGACTGGAACAGTGAAGGTAGGTAATGACAGTGGCACGTAAAGTGCCCGCCGCCACACCGTTGGGTGGCTGGCGGAATGTAAAGGTTGATGTAGAAAGAAACTGAAGAAATTGAAAAAGGGTGGGAAATTAAGGAGATGGGACCTGGATAATTTGAAAGTACCAGAGGTTATTCAGAGTTTTAGGGGGAGCATTAGGCAACAATTTACTAAAACAGGGAAAGGAATACAGTAGAAGACGAATGTGTAGTTTTGAGAGATGAAAAAGTGAAAGCAGCAGAAGGTCAAATAGGTAAAAAGACAATGCCTAGTAGAAATCCTTGGATAACACAGGATATATTTAATTTATTTGATGGAAGGATGAAATATAAAAAATGCTGCAAATGATTCAGACTTAAAAGAATACGAACCGCCCAAAAATGAAATAGACAGGAAGTGCATTATGGCTTTGCGGGAATAGCTAGAGGACAAATGTAAGGATTTAGAAGTATGTACCGCTAAAGTAAAGAGAGAGACTGAGTAGAGGAAAATGAACGAGGCCTTTTGAGAAAAGAGAAGCAGCTGTATGAATATGAAGACCTTATCTGGAAAACCAGTACTAACCAAAGAAGGAGAAGCTGAAAGGTGGAGCGACGGATAGTCTGTACAAGGGAGGTGAACTTGAAGGCAATATCATAGAAATGGAAGAGGAGGTAGATGAACATGAGATGGAATATACAATACAGCGAGAAAAATTTGATAGAGCACGGAAAGACCTAAGTCGAAAGAAGGCCCAAGTAGCATATGACATCCCGTCAGAACTGTTGATTGCCTTGGGAGAGACAGGCACGACAAAAGTAGGAAGTATGAAAAAGGTGAAATACCCTCATAGTTCAAGAACCACGTAATAACTCAAATTCCAAAGAAAGAACGTGCTGACAAGTGTGACTTTTACCGAACTATAAGTCTGACAACTCACGGTTGCAAAATACTAACGCGAATCCTTCACAAAAGATTGGAAAAAGAAGTATATGCCAACCAGGAGGAAGACCAGTTATGATTCCATAGGAACATGTGAGGAAATAGCAAGCCTACGATTTATCGCAGAAGATGGGTTAAAGAAAGCTAAAGCCACGTTTGTAATATTTGTAGACTTAGAGAAAGCTTTTGACAATGTTGACTAGAATACTGTCCTTGAACTTCTCGAGGTATCAGAGGTAAAATACAGGGAGCGAATCACTGTTTGCAACTTGTACAGAAACGAGATGGCAGTAATAAGAGTCAAGGTGAGTGAAAGGGAAGCAGTGGTTGAGAAGGGAGTGATACTAGGTTGTAGCCTGTACCCAACGTGTTCAATGTGTACACTGAGCAAGCAGTAAAGGATGCCAAAAAAAAAGTATGGTACGAATTAAAGCTCAGGGAGAAGAAATAAAAACTTTGAGGTTTTCCGACGTCATTGGTCTTGCCAGAGACAGCAAAGGACTCACAGGAGCAGGTGAACGAAATGGACAGTCTTGATAAGAGGATGTAAGATGAACATCAACAGAACTAAAGCGAGGATAATGGAACGTAGTCTAATTAAAGAAAGTGACGCTGACGGAATTAGATCAGGAAACGAGATTCTGAAAGTAGTAGATGAGTTTTCTGTTTGGGCTGCAAAATAACTGCTGAGGGATGAAGCAGAGAGCGTAGAAAATGTACACTGCCAATGCCAAGGAAAGCATTTCTGAAGAAAAGAAAATTGTTAACATCGAATATTGATTTAAGTGTTAGGAAGTCCTTCCTGAAGTACTTGTATGGGATGAAGCCAACTATCGAAGTGAAACGTGGATGGTAAACAGTTTAGACAAGAAGAGAATAGTAACTTTTGAAATGTGCTGCTGCAGAAGAATGCTTAAGATTATATGGGTAGATCACATAACTAATGAGGAGGTAGTGAACAGAATTGGGAGAAGTGAAATTTGTGGCAGAACCCGAGTAGAAGAAGGGAGTGGTTGATAGGACACATTCTGAGTCATCAAGGGATCGCCAATTTAGTATATCAGAGAAGAGTGGAGGGTAAACATCGCAGAGGGATACCAAGAGATGGACACGGTAAGGAGATTCAGATGGACGCAGTAGTTATTCGAAGATGAAGAGGCTTGCACAAGACAGAGTAGGATGGAGAGCAGCAACAAACCAGTCTTCAGATTGAAGATCACAAGAATAACAACGACGACAACACACAGTTTCGTCGAGAGCACCTTACACGATGCATCTGCCCTGCATCAAATGACAATACGTTTCACTACCACATTTCCCGAGTTGTATATTTACGGATAATTAGTAGTTGGTAGCACTCAACCAGTGGTTCCTTTTTTCACCTTTCAATGCATAATATGAACAGTTATAGCGTCATTGATGGGCTGAGGAACAGTGGCATTCACCATGTGGTTTGTTCATGCATTAGATTACACTGCTAATTACATCTAAAGTCACGATAAAAGTCTACTCGGACACTTTCTCAACTTCAAAGCAGGAACTGTTTTCAGTAACTTAACGTCACACTTTCTGAAAAGTACGGAAGGCTCTCAATACCTTGTACGATAATTTTAACATTAATTTCTCTATTACAATGGAGTAACGTGACTTTAGACATAATTTCGCATACAAACAAACGTATAAGTCGGCCACGTGACGAATACTGCGCTGCATCAGAGAAGCTAAAAGTTTTTGCGCTATGTACATAAAGGCAAAACACGGAGATAAAAGATACATACATCTAACTATTAGTTAAATGTAAGTACACAATTCTGGAAACGTGTTACCTAAACAAATTGTTGTTTGGTACAGGGCAAGTGCATAGTTCAAAAAGCAGTGGATAAATGTTTGTTTTAACGAATATGTGAATGTATTAATCCAATTCAAGTGGCACAAATGAATTTACGTAAAAAATTTCTGGTTTCTGTATTTCTTCAAGTAATTTAATCGACAGCAAATAAGCTCAGACACCATTAACAGGGATAAATCAACCTGAGTGTAGCTATTAGGTAGTTTTTCAAGTCCGTTCAGGAAAGTTCCGGGCTGGTCCCAAATTTCAGCATCAGAAAATACGATATACGAACAGATAAAATACAGTACCACACAGAACAAAGTTTACACGATTCACAGACAGACTGCGGTACACGACACGACAACTTCGGTAACAGAGAGGACATCTGGTCACAAGGTTAAAATAAAACAAATTTTCCAAATCACGAAGATCAGTCGTACGACGGAATAAAAGCTACGAAAGAGGGATGCAAACGTATTTAAATTTTTTGTTATTGTAAGATTATCCTAATTTTCTATGATCACAGAAGATACATCATTAGGGTGGACAGAAAGGTTACAAAAATGAACATGTAGTGTGTTTGTTGACGATCAGGAATGCAGGCGGAAAGGAATACATCACGCCAGGCGTACCTCATCGTCTGCCATTGTTGTTATGGGAGGGGCGTCTTATCTGCATGGTCTGCAGGGCAGCGATAGCGCACAATGGTCGGTTCATACTGGCCAGATCATTTATGATTCAATGGAATATGTTGTTTGCAGATAATGCAGAAGATATTTTCGAAAAGATGTTTACCAAAATATGCATCACTGAGGAACACTTCTTGAAGTATAACACTTATTGACAAGTGTGTCCTTTTTAGGGCAAGTAATCACGAATTTGGGCAACAGCAGTGATTATTTCCAACAGATAGCTCGATTGGTGGGGCAGAAATACCGGGCTCGTCAGTAATATGTAAGAAAATTACGTCAGTGACTTTTCAGAATGCTCCGAGAGCACATAGACTTCAATAAATTGCTAAAACAGTAGGATTTGCTACTATGTCTGATGTGAGACAGTTTATCATGTATTGGTTGATTCTTTCAGAAATAATAACAGCAACCAGCTGCTTTTTATAATGATATTTATTTACATAAATAGCGCCGTTGCCGGTTTCGAAGCGACAGATTCATCATCAGACGACTCGTTCACGTTAAGATACATTTTTGTTGTAGTTTAAATTAGTTTTCACGTTTTATTCCCCAATATGTTGAAATTCCTTGTGGTGGTGATGATCTAGACCTAAAACATGTTACAAGAAACTGTCTATTTAACTGTAATTGTGCCTCATAACGATCCTAAGAGATGTAAACAAATTATTAAGATGAAATTGTTCGTGTTACTTATGTCGAAAATTTTTGCCATTACGTTTGCAATGCTGGCTGCTATAGTGTTCACGCAGCAGTGAAGACTACTTGAAGAACTTTCTTTATGTATATATGTATATATATAACATAAAGCACCAATCATACACACCAGAAAGTTTCGCCACATGGAAGGATGTATACAAAGAGAGATGTATCACAACCATAACAATGCCAAAGAATTCCTCTCTAAGTGATATTTCGATATATACAATGCTGTGACTATAGAAATTTATGAACTACAAACGTTCCAACTGATTACAATTAAGATAAACACATAAAGCAGACAGTTTTTTATAAAGCGTTACTGCAATCATGTTATTTAGATATCATGGTATACATTGGAAGCAAACTAAGTAATGAAGAATAGATGTACATAACTAAATATTACAACAGTGGACATTAAAATGTTGGTAGCTAATTGAAGATATTGCATGGCGTTGTTATATTTTATGCAGTTGAGTTATAGTCTGCATGTTGTTATTGTCAAAGGGAATAGTGTTTACTTTAAACTGAAAAATAGGTGAATAAAATCTTGAAGATAGGCTGCATTGGCTAACGCAGCCGGTTCATTGAGAAGATTTTGTAATGATTTGCTTTTATGTAGATGTATTCCAATCTCTTCGGGCAAATTCATAATGCTACCTTTCTCAGCTTGATGCAATAGCTGATGTGATCTTCAGGGTCATTTATTCCACTACTTGTAATAGCTGTGTGCAATGCTAATATAGATTTCGTTATATTGTTCACACGTATGGCATCTATATGATCGTTGAACCTGGTCTCAAAGCTTCTCTCAGTTTGTCCTACATAATAGGAAGGGAAACATTGACAGCTGAGTTTGTATATGCCTTATTTTTTGTATGGAGGGTTATTATTCTTTAAATTGTGAACAGGCACCTGCTGAAGTTTGTTGTTTCTGTGGAAGCTTATCTTCATGTTTGTGCTCTTAAGTAGATCGCTTATTTTGTAGAATAGTCTCCCTAAGGAAGGTAGTGCAACGTATTTCTGCTGTTTTCGACTCGATCTTGTGTTAACTGCCAGGTTGTCTGGCGTACAGCTTTGTTGTCTGATAGTTTTTTGCATTTTTATGACAGTTTGTCTATTATGAAAGGGCTGTATAGACTTATCAGGCTGTCGTCTTAACGATATTGATACCTTTTCCATTTTGAATTGATTTAAGTGGAATTTTGCGTAGGTGATTCAGTGTGGACCTAAAATATTCCATCTTATGCTGCTTTGGATGACAAGATGCGCTGTTGAGACACGTATCAGTGGATGTTAGTCTTCTATAAATCTCTTGATGATGTTTATGGTTCTTGTTGGGGATTTTTGTGTCTAAGAAATTAATGCTGTTGTTGGTCTTATGTTAAACGGTGAATTTAGTTTGTTTTTGCATTCTGCTCAGATTTGTTGCTATTGTGTCAATTTCCTCATCGGTGCCATCAAAAATTGTAATTGTATCATCAACATACCTTTCGTAGTAGATGATTCTGCTGTTGATGTGACTGTTAGCTTCGAAAAATGATTGTTCTAAGTGGTTTATGTAAATAGCTGCTAACATCCCAATAGGCCACTACCCATTGCCAACCCATCTTTCTGTTTGTATATTTTGTTACTGAAACTGAAGTATCTGTATGACAGTACTAAAGTAAGTAACTCAATGAGTTCACAGATCTCCCCCATGTTTAGCTTCTTACGAACAAGTAGATTATTCCTGATTGTGTTCATGGTGTCCCCTATAGGGATATTAGTATAAAAGTTTACTATCTCGAGCGATGCAAGTCAGGTTGTGGGCAGAATGTGCACATCTTTAATTTGGTCAATAAGTTCATATGCGTTCTTAATGGAGAATTTTTTTTCAAAAGTATTGTATGGGGTTAAGTTGAGTAACCGGTTCGTTATTTCATCCACATGAAAGGCTTGTCCTTGAAATTTTCACTTTAATAATTGGTTTAGATCGTTTGAAATCTTTATGAGGCACAATTACAGATAAACAGACAGCTTCTCCCATCATACACTGAAGTCCAAAATTGAAGCAAGAAAAGGAAATTTTTCAACGTTGCATTTATTTTACCACAAAACTGTACAAACAGGTGACAGTAAAGTAGAAACAATGTAAAGAATGCAGAGCGTAAGCAGCTGCAACACGCGTAATGGCAGGGAAAAACTTTCTTTGTTTTTTTCTATCTTGATGGATTTGCATACACATTCCGACAACTAGTTAATTTGCTCGATATCGAGTGTGACCATCTCTGGCAGCAATACAGGCCTAGTAACGACGAGGCATGTTGTGAATGATATCATCAATCTCATGCTGAGGCAATAGCGCCCATTTTTCCTGCATAGCTGCTCGCAAGTTTTGGAGAATGGTTAGTGGATGCTGACGTGATGCAACCCGTCTCCCTAATGAATTCTAGACATTCTCTAAGGGATTCAAACCTGGAGAGCGAGCAGGCCAAGCAGTGCGTGCCATATCACCCGTTTCTAAGAAAACATCAACCAGCCGTGCTCTACGATGTCGCGCGCATTATCGTCCATTAGTACGAAGTCTGGGTCCACAGCACCTCGCAACAACCACACATGAGGTCCAAGGATCTCGTCACGGTACCTTACAGCCGTTAAATCTTGCTGATTCATGCGTAGAGTTTCATGAATAAGCCATCCAGCGTTAATATAATTCCTACCGACGCTATTAGGGATCCTCCCCGCTATCGATCTCTCTCCTCAATGCTTGGTCCCGAAATCGCGTTCCACATTCGTTCCAGATGCGAATCCGTCGAGAATCACTCTCCAGACCAAATCGGGCCTCATCTGTTAATAGAACATTGGCCCATTTTTCGACTTTCCAGGTGCTATGTGGACGACTCCACTCTAGACTTTCTCTTATGTGAGGACGTGTCAGAGGTACTCCTACAGCATGTGTCCGACAATGAAGTTCAATCTGCCGAAGTCTTCTGTACACCTTTTGCCTCGATACAACACTTCCAGTGGATGCTGCGGGGTCAGATGCCAGCTGCCGTGCTGTTGCAGTGCCCTGGTCTTCGGGATACAGTTACGGTCTCCATAAACTGTCGCCACAGCCGAGAAACAACGCAACGATTTACATTAAGCCATCGGGCCACATCAGTTTGCGACTGTCCTGATGCCATTCTTCGTATGGGCCTCCACCGGAGAGAATCTGGTACGCGTCTTCTCTGTGCATTATTGCACCGTCTGTGACAGTGTACACAGCGATTGTGAATGTGGGACTAACGGGCAAACAGTACACCCTTTTACTGGTGTCCTGACGTCATCGGTGGAATGGTTGTACGTTTATCGGAATGCTATCTTCCGTAAAGAGCACAATCGTATGGGCGTCTGATGGCAGTTTGTATGGTTATATCGTGAGTTAGATACAGGTCGAGGAAATAGCGGTTTGTTGCTTTGATCTTGGATACAGTGTGTTTTTGTTGTAGTGAATCACCACCATAAAGGAATTTCATCATATGAGGAATAAGAAGCGAAAACTAATCTAAACTACAACAAAAATTTATCTTACCGTGAACAAGCTGTCTGATGATGAACCTCTTGATTCGAACGGTGCTGTTTGTGTAAGCAAACAGCATTATGAAAAGTGGCTAATTGCTGTTATCTTCTCTGCAATAATCAACCTGTATTTTGTACACAGCTACGGAATTAAAATGCCTGTTTTCGACAAAATATCAGTTTATTATGTGCTGGAAAGTCGATCATGGCTTTGATCATAAGTGTATGTGGTGACGGACAATCAGAGTCAATGATGTTAGACATCTGGTGCCGTCCAACTGGGCTGCAGCTACACACGACACCGTCACTCTCTGCTATCTCTGATACACGTCATATGTCTCACCTGATGCCTTCAAACTCCTCGTGTACCAGTTGGTAATGAAATGGACAAATACGTGGGCGTGCTGAAAAGTAATTCCCTGAAAAGTAATGCTTTCAATTCTTTTATTCTGTTCTCAACATTAATAGAGTTATTACATGTCGTCCATATTGCTCGACTGACTCCCGCTTCGTTGATTCAAGTTGCAAACCTTTGCCACTAGAGCGTCCAGCAGTGTACCTTGTAATATGGTGGTGAATAACGTAATTATATCGGTGCGTGAGGAACAGCTTGCTGTATTCGAGTTTTTAACCGCATAAAACGTTCGTCCACACATGGAGCAACTTCTCCTTCAGCATGACAATACCACACCGCAAACGAGGACTGCGACATCTACAACAGTCCGACGCTTTGGGTTCACTGTCGTCCATCACTCTCCCTACAGTCCCTTCTTACCCCCGTCCGATTTTCATCAGTTTAAAAAACTTAAAGAACAGCCTCGAGGACCTCACTTTGATAGTGATGGTGCGGTGCAAGCAGAAGTGTGGTTATGGCTACGTCAACAAAGTGAAACATTCTGCAGTGACGGTATCAACAAACAGACTCTCGTTGGAAGAAATGTCTTCGTTGCCAGGGTGACTATGTTGAGAAATAAATACGTAGACATGAAGAATAAAGATGTAGACTGTTAATAGCGTTTGTTTTATTTAAAAAGTTTTAAAAGATTCCACATAAAATATTATGAGGAAATACTTTTCAGCACGCTTTCGTATACCCATAAAAGTCTGCTTGCTGCTGTTCCATTTATCCCAATCATAAATATCAGCACGGAAAGCAGCCGCGAGGTTATTGTTAAGGCAGTAGTAGCTCGTATCATTGGTGTCACAGTTTTACTTCAAATGTAAATATGTTAGTTTTCAGATCAATCGCTTCATAGTATTGTATGACGTAACTTTGTAAACTGGAACAACAACTTATTGAGCAATTGTGCAAAATGCATCATTCGTATAGAAGTAAAAGCATTTTTGATGTACTTTAACTAGATTCCTGCGGTATGGCAGCTAGCCTTTCTTTTATTCTTTTCAAATTCTGGGCTCATGTATTTATCACATAAAGCAATACGCATTTTATTAATAGTCTATGCTTGATCTTAGAGTCAATGGCTACCAAAACCCCCGTGTTTTCATTTCGACTAACAACGGTGTTCCCATTTTGCGCAGCAGTAGTTTTCCGATGACCTCAGCAACGAAAATTTCATTTTCTCCCCATTTCGTTCAGAGAGGTCGGGACGCCGCAATCACTCGCTGCCTACGCATGCTGAACCGGATGGTAAATTGCGCGTGGGATGGGAGCGGGCGTTTTTATTAGATGATAAGCTCGACGCTCTGATGAATTAATTCGAGTCTCCTAGCAACGTTATTAAATGTTGAAGCAACCAAACACTGTGCGTAACTGCGCAACATGCAGTCGCTTCAATGTTTTGTGGCCCTATGGCGTGAGTGAAAAAAAGTGACCTGGTGTTTTACCAGCACTTACTCTTGCAGTGTGTACGCTGTCCGTAAAATTTCTTGTGAAATTAAAAGTGCTCACAGGACAACTCTCTACGGCGTGTACTATGCAATCATACATCAAAGCCTCCCTGAAAGTCTTAACTAACCTTGTTGGCTCAATTGCCGGATGTAAACGCAAAATCCCTCAAATTACTTACTATCACAGTAGTCACAGGGCTTGCAGAGCTATCTGAATTTGACTGCTACAGCATTGTTAACAAACTTTCACGTGGCCGATACATGAGGTATGAGTCCGCCAGACTGTCATATTTAAAAATACAAAACACAGCGTACCATTCAGGTATTAGGCTGTCCATTGTAGTTTTTAAGACCAAACCTGTTCTCACATTTTTAATGAGGCTAGTGAACCACCACCCTCTTATCTGGCGGCAGCTCTTCATGACGGAAAAGTGTCGAGTGTACTCGTATCCACATTCGCTTGCACACAGTATTATGGATCGCTCAAATTTCGAATGACTCTTTAAGAGCCGTTAGAGTAATGTGGCCAATTAATATCTGTTAAAGTATTTAGTTTTAGGAATTAGTGTCGTACATATGCGTACTGGACGTTTCACGAGAATAATTTAGGGTACAAATCTAAGATTTGTTTCTTAAGAGTCGCGCAATTACTACAGTCTTAAGTATATTAAAGAAAGAGTAAACTAGACATATAAATTTTGATTCTGTTTTTATAATACAGTCTGTTTCAAAAAGATTCAGCCGATTTCTCAAGACTGTATCTCCTAAGAGAATGAAGACAGAAACTGTGTGTAAATATTAGCTTACGGGTAGAATTTCAAAGAATTTACTAGGGACATCATTTACGCGCATGAACATAGAATCTTGGACTACTTTTTATAATTGCGTGTAGCATCAAAGTGTTCATTTACCTGTCACGATCAAAGAGTGGGAATGTCAAACGTTCTAAGAGCCAGAACACGCAGGTTCTAATGTGGTAGTGTGCTTCGTGTTGAATAATGAAATTTTAGGCATATTCTCGTAATGGTGGAGGTCTATCTCCAACATATTCAGGCCCGCGAGTCCTGTAACGGTCTTTTCAACAACAAATGAATGTGCTGCAAATTCTTCCTCAGGAAACGGGGTAAAAAAAATGACGCTCTGGTGAATTCTCCCTTGCATATCAATGGTATGTGGGTGATGCGTTACCCACAGTCTAACACTGTGTAAGTTCACTTTCCACTTAAATGGAACGTAGCCACTGAATTTATGTCGTGAGTGATGGTAAAGAGCAATAAATTGTGATGGTTGAAACCATCTTCCAGCTGATTTGCACCCATCGTCGCCATTATCAAAGCGGCTCCTGTAGGACCTAGTCCAGGAGAGCTATCACAAATTCAGGCATTGTCCCAAAAGCTCAACGCCTTTATATGAGAGTGAATTTGAACTTACCGTATTTTTAACGCTTGAAAATTATACAATATATTGAAAATATACCGAGCATATCTAAAAACATTGCGCTTATAATTATTGCCTTCCACAAACAGTATGAGGCACAGTTGAGTCTATGTAGCTTACAAACGTGCATTTGACTATTACTGTCATTTCTACTGTCTCCTTTCCAAATGTAGCGTCTTCTGAGTGATTAATATCTCTCTTATTTTTCGCCACAGTAGGAGACTCCAACATATCTCGAGGCTGTCTGAAGCAAAACTTAAATCCATATCTTTGTTTGTGTCTTATTATTAAGTAAATAAGTTGTACTGTTTTTCTATTACCACTTGGACTTTTCAGTTTACATCTGATTGGTGCATTTAGAACACAAGTATTACGTTAGAATTTCCACACAAGTACACAGTCGTATACTAGCTCAGCTTATACCACAGTATCCGATTGTGGGACCTGGTAGTGTTCTCAGATGGTACCTAACGTATGCTAAACTAAGCCATAGCGATCTATGTCGTGTCGCAAGACATGGAGCTCATTCTCCAGGCTCTAATCGAATCTAATTTAAAAGAAAAACTGTAAAACGTTAGTATCATTTTTGTGTTTTGTAAGTGAGATTTAAGTACGTCAAGACAGAGTAAACTACCGTCGTCATTGCTGGAGGTCGATTTTACGATAACAAAAGCCAGTGTTCGACTGAATTTCCAATCTCCCTACTTCCCATCGTACGTGGACCTTTGTTTTTCATGATATGGCAAATTTGCGTCTTGCCACCGGTCTGCAGTTAATCTAACCCCAGTTTCGTATGTCCCATCTATGTATGAATCGTCTAAACTTCGACCTCTACTTTAGTTGTCCATGTATCAAATTTTCTGTGGCTAAGATTGGGGACCAGCGCAGCATTTGCCCAACCGCGAGTGGAAAGTCGCCTGAAAACAACAATCAAGCTGGTTTACGTATCGGACCAACATTCGTTTTCCGTAGCGGAATTAGATCCAGTCTGGTCACTTACCTACCCTCGAAAGCTAGCGCGTTTCACCTTAGACTCCTCGACCAGTGACCAAATTTCCAATGTCTAATATGTTCTCTTTAATTTTCAGGATCTAATGGGTAATGTCATGTTATCGACATGATCAGTAGCTACATATTGAAGCGAAACTTCTTATTTACTTTCTGTACTTGGCTTTCTATCGTTTCCGACAGTGACACAGACTATTTGTAAGTATTCTAGTGAAGAAATCAGGACAAAAACAGTTTGGTTACTGTCCTGAAATTTTCAAATCTGATTCCTTCCTCTGAAAAGATTTTTGAAGTATTTTTACGATCATACACCCTCTATTCTGTTCCACAGAATATAAACGACAGTAGCTTTAGTTTTCTTGATTCTTTGCTATGTGGGTAGTATATTCTGTAATGAAGAGCTTTATAGCAATTTACCAGTCAAATGATCGGATGTCATTACTGGCGGCAGACCGGTCTGTGGTTGTTCGGGCGCCTGGTGTAAATCTTTCAATTTGACGACACTTGGCAGGACTCTCAGTTGGTATCTAACGCTGGCTGTATTAGCACATAACGATCAATGTCGTGTCATCAGACATTTAGCTCACGCTCCATGTTCGAATCGAATCTAATTTAATCAAAAAACTATAAATGTTAGCATTATTTTAGTGTTTTCTAAGTGAGTTTTAAGTAAGTCAGGAAAGAGCACTCTACAGTCTTCATTTCTGGAAGTCGATTTTACAATAACAGATGCCAGTGGTCGACTTTATTTCCAATCTCCCTGTTTACCGTCGATGAAGATAAAATGAAATCAAATGGAAAACGCAATCGCCCAGTTACCAAGCGAAGAAAATCTCCAAGGCAACCGATAATCGAACTCGGTTCCCAGATATGTAGAGGGAGCGACGTTAAGCTCTGGACTATGGGTTGCAGACGATTAACCAATATGAGTGACTGAAGATCTCAACAGAAAAAGCCAGGCAGTACATGGAAAAGTCAGTTTTGAAAAATTTTAGTCAGATTAAGTTTCATCTAACGACCTCTTGGGAAATAAGGAAAATTATTAAATCTTTGAAAAATAAATGTTCTGTTGGAGTAGATGACATCTCTAACTAGTTATTAAAACAATGTGGAGCAATTACAGCTGAAGTTTTGAGTCACATATGTAATGCTTCACTGACTCAGGGTATTCTTCCAGACGGGTTAAAATATGCCATTGTCAGGTCTCTCTACTAAAAGGGGGAAACCACAGATGTCAATAGTTATCGGCCAGTATCCTTGCTTACAGCATTTTCAAAACTCTTTGACAAAGTAATGTACTCAATAGTGGTTAGCCATCTCAACAGTAATGAGACACTTAGTAAATCACAGTTCGGATTTCAGAAATGCTGTTCCACTGAGACAGCAATATAGAATTTCCCTGTCCACATAATAGAGTCTTTAAATAGTAAAATGTCACCAGTAGGAATATTCTGTGACTTATCCAAAGCATTTGAGTGTGTGAACCATGACATTATGTTAGAGAAATTACAATTCTATGGTATAAATGGAACAGCATATGAGTGGTTTAAGTCATATCTACAGAACAGGAAGCAAAATGTCTCTTTATATGCTTCAAGTGATTCAAAGGAGTTTGCCACTTCATCTAACTGGGGTGAAATCACATTAGGTGTTCCACGAGGTTCGATCATGGGTCCCTTCCTGTTCTTGATGTATGTGAATGACCTCCCTTCTTATGTGAAACAAGATGCTAAACTGTCACTGTTTGCTGATGATACAAGCATAATTATTAATCCATTAAAAGATATTCCGATAGAAAATTATACAAATAAGGTCTTTGGAAAAGTTATTAATTGGTTTTCTGCGAATGGGCTTGCTCTGAACTTTGAAAGAACACATTACATCCAATTTTCTGCTGCAAAAAGTATAATTCCTTCAATAAACATAACACATCAAAAGAAGTCAGTAGCCATGGTAGAGCATACTAAGATTTTGGGTGAACATATAGATGAAAATCTTAATTTGAAAATTCATATTTTGGGCTATCCTAAAGCGACTAGGTTCAGCAACTTCTGCAATCAGAATAGTTGTAAATTTTGAGGATGTATAAATTAGTAAGCTAACTTACTTTGCATACTTACACTCTCTGGTGTGATACGGAATAATATTCTGGGGCAACTCAACACTTAGGCAAAAGGTATTCACTGCTCAAAGGAAAGTAGTTAGAATAATTTGTGGGTTGCATAGTCGCACATCTTGTAGGCATCTATTTAAAAAGTTAGGAATTCTTACAACTGCTTCACAGTACATTTACTCAGTAACGAAATTTTTTCTGAACAACATGGACCAGTTTAAAATCAACAGCGACATTCATGATGAGATTTTCACTCTACAGCGGAGTGTGCTCTGATATGAAACTTCCTGGCAGATTAAAACTGTGTGCCGGACCGAGACTCGAACTCGGGACCTTTGACATTCGCGGGCAAGTGTTCTACCATCTGAGTTACCCAAGCGCGACTCACGCCCAGTCCTGGTAGAGCCCTCACCCGCGAAAGGCATAGGTCCCGACTTCGAATCTCGGTCTGGCACGCAATTTTAATCTGCCAGGAAGTTTCAGCGACATTCACGATTACAATACCAGAAAAAAGAAAGACCTACACTATCCTTTACTTAACCTATCTTTGGCACAGAAAGGGGTAAAATACGCTGCTATAAAACTTTCTGATAAATTACTAGATGAAATAAAATGTCTGACAGACAGCAGTAAACAAATTGAAATCATACCTCCTTGACAACTCCTTCTATACCACAGATGAATTCTTGAATATGAGTGAATAAATCTGGAGATATAATATATGCATTTTGTGCCATTTAAGGGAATGGGATAGGTTATAGAAATATTTAGGTATAACACTATAATGTAAAAAAAAGAAAAAAACTTGTTTCCTGTGCGCATTTCTTGTGCATTTGACACGTTCCACATCATAACGGTTTTTCGTGCTATTGATCAGTGGAACACGTAACTAACTAACAGAAATCCGCGAGAAACACGTTATATTATAAAAAATTACAGTCTATTGTACGACTACATAAATTCCATACAAGTAAATCTAGGGACAGATTTTTCACATTGACCTACATTTCATTCTGCCACAACTGATGATAGTGAAACCGTATGGATCACACTTTGACGAAAGCGTCTTATGAATGACACGATTTAGGCGGCTTGCATCTCAGGTTTCTGTTTCATTTAGGTGATCGTAACGGGTATGTGTCTAGCCCCGTAACATTTTTGTGTTATTCATGATGAACGATGATGATGAAAGATGAATAAGGGAGAACCCAATGGTGGCACGTAGCATATATCTCTCAAGAAGTTTGACGTCGCCACTCGACGGACTGACCTCTCTAACGACACTGTGGCTTCCAGTTCTCCATCAGACGCTGCGGAGAAGTTTGGAATTAAATTCAGGATTTAGGCGTCAGGTACGATGATAAGAAAAATGTCACGAAATTCCCGTAAATAACGTGTCGCAGGTCTGTGTGCGCAGACCTGGCGACCAATAGTATCCTAGATGTGTTCCACCGTGTTCACTTCTGCCCAGTTTGGTGCCGAAGACATCAACTAGAGTTCAATATCATGCTCCGCAAGCCACTGTATAATAACACTGACCTTGTGACACAGACAGTTATCCTAATGGAAGATCGCTATCGGAGAAGATATAAAGAATAACTGGATGGC
The DNA here is from genome assembly GCF_021461385.2 of Schistocerca piceifrons. Taxonomy (NCBI): domain Eukaryota; kingdom Metazoa; phylum Arthropoda; class Insecta; order Orthoptera; family Acrididae; genus Schistocerca; species Schistocerca piceifrons. The sequence goes on along the minus strand of NC_060149.1, from coordinate 413,581,568 downwards.
GGTGGTCCACTTTAATGTTCACGTATTACACATCTGTAATGGTACCTTCGATTACTATAACAGGTCCCACGGAAGCCCCGATGATATCCTCCGTAGCATAATATTGCCCGCCCAACTGGCCAGCTTCCATGGCACGGTGCATGATTCGAGCAGCTCTTCGCCTAAGTAATGCCGTATCCCGACACGACCACCGACCTGGTGTAACAGCAAACGTAATTCATCCGATCCGGCAACATATTTCTACTAATCCAAGGTCCAATATCGATGGTCCTATGCCCACTGAAATCGTAATTAACGAAGTTGCTCCCTCGATATGGGATATGCGGAGCCTAATGTTTAATAACGCGTGTTGAGCGCTGTCCTCCTGTGCCAGCACCTCAGCGGCTCCATGGTATATTTATAATGCGATCATCTGACGTATGAATTAGTTTTAAGTTATTCCGACTTGTCGTTTGTAAGTTTCTGAAAAGAAACAATACCTCTCTAAATAACGATTTTCGTAAAAATACCACATAACCCTTCGATTACTGTCTGCGTTATCTATATATCGTTTGTGTTTCCGTCCACATCGAAAAATCTCCTACTTTGCATATCATGACTTACTTGGAATTTTATCCGTTTATGAAGCGGTGGTGGTTTTCATGTCTGCTCGGCATGTGTGGACACGTAGGCATAAAATCGTAACTACTGTGATAGCAGCCTCGCTGGAAACAGCGGCTTTAGGCGGTACAGTATACGCCATCCATTATCTTGCCACATGTAAATGCAAGACACAGAATGAGTCCTGCATATGTGGACACGTAGACGTAAAATCATAACTAATGTGATAGCAGCCTCGCTGGAAACAGCAGCTTTAGGTGATACAGAATACGCCATCCAGTAACTCGTCACTTGTAAATTGAGGACACAGGAAGGTCCTCCCGGATTGTGTGTAACTGAGGGAAAAAATTTTTCTCTCCTTGGCCACTACAAGAATGTCCCATCGTTCAAGCACAGTCACTCCGTTGCTCTCTCTTTTTAGTATGAGAAAGTACGCGCCATTTTCAAGGTAGAAACTGGAAATTCTGACATGAGAACGAGCGAGAATTTAATAACAAGAAAGAATGTCATTCTCCCATTACGAGCAGAGCACAGTGAAAACGTAGAGCTGAATCAAGAAACAAAAACATGAGCCTCGTCGGAAGAAGGTTTGACAGGCAGCGCTGTACCATCATCCTTGACAGTACTTTACTTGCTCTTCCGCTAAATATTTAACGTTGACTGATTCATACACTCTTCTTAGTATCATGCTCAGAGGCTAATAAAAGATATATTTTATAATGGGAAGTCAAATGAAAACGAGGCAGATGGAAAAAAAGCAAGTAAACTGTTTATTATTTCAAAAGTAACCGCCATAACTGTTTTTACATTTATCCCAATGTGAGATCAAACGGTCAAGCCTTCATGGAAATGCGTTTGAGGCTGCCTAAGAAACATGATTGTACGCAAGCGTTCCCCTCTTCGTCCGAAGTAAATTGAGGGATAAGAATGCCTTTCTTCAGGGCTCCAAAAATACAGAAGTCGCGTGAAAAGAGATTGTATGCAAGATCTGTAAGGCTTTCCAGCAAAACTTCCCTAGCGTGCTCAAAACAAAATTGGCAAACGTGGGAGTACCCATGTTTTCGATTACGCTGAATAAGTTTCTCTGGGAAGCCTTTACACTGTGTGTAAGGTTACGCCCGGCAATGATGATTCGTAAGGGCCGTCACGTACCGTTATATGCCGTCTGCGACCTTTAGTCACAGTCCTGTGATTTTAATGTTTAATATTTTTCCGTCATAGATTATTATTCCTTTTTTTTTCAAATAAGCAAGTACACTCTCGATATAAAGTGGGGAAGGACGGGGTTAAAAACTGATTTTCTTCCGTTAGTGGGCATTTCGGTGTGTCGAGTAACATTATGCATGCAAAAAAGCACACATTCATCCTGCACCTGGCCCTGAGTTATCCACACCGCAGCACACACACAAAATAGTGGAGTTGCATCCACACTTAGAAGGTATGACCGAAAGGGCTGCCGTTTTGGCTCCTTACTCAGAGGTTTTTGCTACCGATACGAATAATCGACTAAACTGTGTTCCACAGGTGGGGATCTAATTCAAAATTCTATCTAACTGTCTATAATTTTAATTATTTAACTGGAAACTGGTTACAAAAACTCGTGCTGTTGGTGTACTTATATAAAATAACGCACAATGATATATAATCACACCTTGCAGAGTGCTATTGGTAAAAACATTCAGTTTTTATCATTTTATCACATGCCAGGGACTGTAACGTCTTGGTACAACCATGCTTCTCATCTCCAGATAGCGCATACAGTTCCGCGGACAGGCTGTGAGCGATAGCGACTGTCTGCCACTAGACGCTGCGTAGGTCTAAAATGTTGTCTCATTGGCAGAGTAAAAAATTATTCTCACTACCTTAGGTTACTATTACTGTGGAATCAGTGCGTAACGTGATATCTAATTGACTCTGAGGTATGCCTGATGCTGACATATAGCATTGATAACTTCCGCGATAGCGGGCACCTGCGGAGGCGCATTACTAAAATACGTTTGGTATTGTTTGAACAGAGCTGACAGCGGTGTCTGTAGCACGTATAGTGCTCCGCAGATACCGGCCGCGGTGCGCAGAAAGTCTCGAAACGTCGGAAAATTATTCATCTCTTCCATTAGCGGTCGCACCGTCCATTTGATGGGCCATCTGCGCACCTGCACTGAAATACAATCCTAAATTTAAGAACGCGGACGGAAGCGGTGTAAGATAGAGCTGCCTACGCAAAGCCGTGGGCTGATGCTATTCTGCCTAAAACCATGTGACTATAGATAGATAAACTCGGTTCCAATTGGTTAAAATAAGCGTAGAGATATGGTTGTCAGCTATAAATACGAGTCGTATAGGCCTGAAAAATCGTTTTAGTTTGACATTGAAACATCAACAGCAACGATAGGATCACCAGAGATGAAACGCCATAATGGAAATGATTATGATGATGGTTTATCAGGAACTAATAAACAACTCTAACTTGACTCTGGTCATTCTACAGATATTTATTTAAGATTCTTCCCCTTACACGTTTGTGTGTGCTACTTTCAGCTGCAATCTGATGTTTAATTTCTTCTTCTTCTCCTCCTTCTGTTGCAGATGTGATTGGCGTGGGCAGCCTCGGGGCTGTGCCTACAACAACTACTCCCACAACCTGACATGGTAATGATGGACCAGTTCGTCGACAATGTATTCCCGGCACCTGCAAACACCAGCGCAGCTGGGTTCACCGCCATCATCGTGATATGAACTGATAACAGCAGTTCGTTCGCCGACGCAGCCACGCGCTCCACGGCCTGGATCATCTCGCATTCGTCGCCATCGGACAACGTCTCGACATCACTCTGGGCGTAGCAACAGCAGTACCGCCACTCGCTTTTTTACTTCTCAACAGTTAAGTCCTGCAGCCACAGTGGGCTACTCTGCGGCTGCTGGCGGTTTTGGGGATAGGATCTCACAAATCCGTATTGACAACACAATTCAGAGCTACCGAGATCCTACAGCTTTTCTCCATGCCTGTCAAAGCGTTTTGGGAAGAGTGCTACCTCAAATCGCCAGCGACCAGCGGTGTATTGCCATTAAGTGTAACACTGTCCTAAACTGTGAGCTCACGCACCCCCCGAAAGATATCAGTGATGCTGATGAGGAAAAGAGCATCGTCCAAATTTGGGGGAGAACTGGCTTGATATCGCGGGTGATTCAATCACAGAGTTCAAATGGTTGAAATGGCTCTGAGCACTATGGGACTTAACATCTGAGGTCATCAGTCCCCTAGAACTTAGAACTACTTGAACCTAACTAACCTAAGGACATCACACACATCCATGCCGGAGGCAGGATTCGAACCTGCGACCATAGCGGTTTCGCGGTTCCAGACTGAAGCGCCTAGAACTACTCGGCCACTATCACATAGTGTTTCGCAACTTTTGTCAAGAGTGTCTTCCTAGGATATTTTTCAGAAATGCAGAAAAGAAAGACGGGTAAGGTACTCAGCAGTGTATTCCATCTCAACATGTACTACCACGTTATCGATCCGGAATAATGGTGGCAGGGGGTCTAGTTTTATCCCTCTTACAAAAGATACTCGGTTAAATAGGCATCTGTTAATGTTCAGAATCTAGGTGGGAGGGATTAACACCGCTTTTCATGATCACTTCTAGTTAGCTAAAGATACACTATGTAATCAAAAGTATCCGGACACCTGGCTGAAAATGGCTTAAAAGTTCGTGGCGCCCTCCATCGGTAATGCTGGAATTCAATATGGTGTTGACCCACCCTTAGCCTTAATGACAGCTTCCACTCTCGTATGCATACGTTGAATCAGGTGCTGAAAGGTTGGAGAATGACAGCCCTTTCTTCACAGAGTGCTGTACTGAGGAGAGATATCGATGTCGGTAGGTGAGGCATTCCAAAACATCGCAAAGGTGTTCTTTAGGAATCAAGTCAGGACTCTGTGCAGACCAGTCCATTACAGGGATGTTATTGTCGTGTAACCACTCCGCAACAGGCCGTGCATTATGAACAGTGCTCGACCGTGTTGAAAGATGCAATCGCCATCCTCGAATCGCTCTTCAACAGTGGCAAGCAATAAGGTGCTTAAAACATTAATGTAGGCCTGTGCTGTGGTAGTGTCACACAAAACAACAAGGGGTGCAAGCCCCTCCATGAAAAACACGATCATATCATAACACCAACGCCTCCGAATTTTACTGTTGGCAGTACACACGCTGCCAGATGATGTTCACCGGGCATTCGCCATAACCACACCCCGCAGTCGGATCGGCACATTGTGTACCGTGATTCGTCAGTCAACACAACGTTTTTCCACCGTTCCATTGTCCAATGTTTACGCTCCTTACACCAAGAGAGGCGTCGCTTGGCATTTACCGGCGTGATGTGTGGCTTATGAGCAGCCGGTCGACCATGAAACTCAAGTTTTCTCACCTCACGCCTAACTTTCATAATACTTGCAGTGAATCCTGATGCAATTTGTAATTCCTGTGTGATGGACTGCATAGATGTCTGCCTATTTACACATTACGACCCTCTTCAAATGTCGGCGGTCACAGTCAGTCAACAGATGAGGTCGACCTGTATGCTTTTGTGCTATACGTGTCCCTTCACGCTTCCGCTTCACTATCACATCGGAAACAGTGGACCTAGGGATGTTTAGGAGTGTGGATATCTCGCGTACAGACGTATGACACAAGTGACACCAATTCACCTGACCACGTTCGAAGTCCGTGAGTTCCGCCACGCGCCCCATTCTGCTCTCTTACGATGTCTAATGACTACTAAGGTCGCTAATATGGAATACCTGGCAGTAGGTGGCAGCGCAATGCACCTGATATGAAAAGCGTATGTTTTTTGGGGCGTCCGGATACTTTTTATCACATAGTGTATTAAGTGAAACATGTCCCAGCATAGAAGTATATAGGAACTATCTCATGTCTGCAGGCATTACAATTGCAAATGCATCTAATTCACCGTGAAAATCCAGTACATTCCAAAAATCGAAAGACAGAACACTGGTTATTCGGTTCACGTATACGCCTTGAGTGTTGATGATAGCTTTCCAGAAGAAGAATATGACCATGAGCTCACTGTGCAGAACAAAGATGCAAAGCATAAAGTAGTTGGACGTCTCTCCTGGTCAGCACCCCAAGCATGTAGATTTGTTCCTATTCTCCGAAGATGAGAAGCAACACCACGTGTCAATCACAAACATGTAACGTCTGTTTATCTCCCAGTTGTCATAAAATTAAGGTGCAAATTATTTTTGTCGTAGATGTCTCACGTCTTTTACCAAGAGTGAGTGTCTTGAATGTCACCCCATTGGCTGCTCTAGCCAGAAACAGGTACGTGTGAAAATCCCTAAGGAGGATACAAGTTCTTAAGGTTTAACAATGTCCACCACCGGGAACTATGTCCTTTCGTCATATACGTATATAACAGTTCCTCTTCACTCCAGTGGCGTGTTGTGAAGGCGACTCCACTGCCTCCCGTATAACCTTCACAGAACGGCATATAGCATATGCGACGTCGGATCAAGCCATAAGCTCGTAAGCCTCCAGTCACACAAATTCTAATCATATGTCGGGGATAATCCTTTGAGACGGCTGCTGTCTGATGGTTCAAACGGCTCTAAGCACTGAGGTCATCAGTGCCCTAGGCTTAGAACTACCTAAACCTAACTAACCTAAGGACATCACACACATCAATGCCCGAGGCAGCATTCGAAACTGCGACCGTAGCAGCAGCGCGGTTCCGGACTGAAGCGCCTAGAACCGTTCGGCCACAGGGCCGGCCTGCTCTCTGAGCTCGAAAAACGTGTGTGGGAACTTGGTGGGATTTACAGCAACAACATCCCACGACCGACTCGCAGGAGAATGATGCATTGTACAAACAGGCAACTGACTGTCATAAGTGTGGGCTGCGGTTGGACGGAAAAGCAGAAACTTCATGTAGAGACATCTGCCATCCAACAGGGAAGTTCCGCAATGCAGCTCACAGTGCACGCTACTTGAAGTACGAACTGCCACGACATACTCGTATACCCGTCTGCTTTCAAAACGTGAGTGTGCATGTTGCTCACTTTCTCGTTGAGTACTTGGAGGATTTCGGCTTGAAATGTGGTAAGGTTAGTGCCATTCCTACACCAATAAAAAGTACATGTCATTTTTCCAAGAGAATCAGGTCAAAAATATCGCTCCACATCCTGGGCACGCTATACTTCACGTACACATAACTGCAAAAACTTACTGAGACGATGCGACAGGACATGCATACCACCAGAGTCATGCAACGTTTCAGCTTGTGACGAAGAAGTGTATCTTTCCATACTAATACCAGGATTCAGTGTAGAGACTGCGAAAACACATTGCGACATAACCCCAGTCTCAAGTAAATAACAGACACTGCCACAACACATGCCCTCTTATTTAGGAGAATATGCAAGATTATACATGAGCACTGACTGCTCACAGACTTCTCTGAGAAATTGCAGAATGTACATCTGAGCGCATACTGTTTGTATCCTGCCTTTCATTACACCATTCCAGGGGTTTCGTAGAACACAATGGCAAGAATAGCACGTGCGAGCTTGGAACTGTTGACCGGTGTTGACATTCTGCTCTTCTTCGAACGGGGATTTCGCAGGGACTTCGCCAGTACATGCATAGGTACACCAAGGTGAATAATCCGTGAATGAGTGAGGAGGAGATCAGGCCATCTGACGATTGAAGTTGTATCCTTTACTTGGATGTAAACGACCTCTACGGGATACGCCACGCAACAAACTGTACCATTTGGAGATTGGGAAAGCTGCCTGGATATAAATCGTCAAATTGAAGGGAAAGAGACATGAGGTGGCTGCTGATGCGAGTGAAGGATATATTCTGGAGTTAGAAATGGCATATCCTGTCCATTTCCATGGCGCTGTGTTCGGAGCGCTTAGTCCAGCGAAATGGTTCCGTCCCGAAGCAGTTGACAATGGTGGGGGACAAGCAGCGATATATCCTACAATGCAGAAATCTCCAGCAATGGCTCAGGTTGAGGATGTAACTTGTTAGAATCACCTGTGGCATCTCCTCTTGAACCAGAGCAGTTGGCTGAAGGAGTACTTTAATTTTAACATCGAGCAGAGCGCCGTCGCGATACATGATCTTGCAAAAGATTTTTAACGAATTAATGAACAATCAAATTTTCGCAAACACAAGGAAATTGTTAGTTTACCAGCTGGGAGCTCGTTACGATGCAAGAGATTACATCCCCAAGCCAAATTTCAAGCCGGCCGGAGTGGCCAAGCGGTTCTAGGAGCTACCAGTCTGGAACCGCGCGATCGCTACAGTCGCAGGTTTGAATCCTGCGTCGGACATGGATGTGTGTGATGTCCTTAGGTTAATTAGGTTTAAGTAGTTCTAAGTTCTAGGGGACTGATGACCTCAGAAGTTAAGTCCCATAGTATTCAGAGCCATTTTTGAACCAAATTTCAAGCGAGTCATGATATTCAATGAAGGACTATTCACTGTCGAGATGGGCAAAGTTTCCGTGCAGTCCACGAAGCCAGTCTATATCGGTATGTGTATTCTGGTCTTCTCGAAACTCCTTATGTACCGATTCCACTATGAGTTTGCGAAGCAAAACTTCGCAAAGCCAAGCTACTTTATGTGGCTACAGTTTCATCTACTGGGAGAACGGCTGCGATCCATATCAAGTAATCAGGTACAGTCACGAAGAAGTAGACATTTCTGGATATGTGGGCGATAATCCTTCTGGAATAACACCAAAAAACAAGAATGTTGTCGGCTTGATGAAAGACGAGCCAAAGGGTTCACAGATTGCTTTGTTTTTGGGTCTCATATCGATGCAGGTGCCACACGGAGGCAGGTTAAGAGTGTGCAAATTGCGGCCTCAGAGTCCCTCACGTTCCAGGATTAGAAGAGGTGCCTGCTCGAGGACATTGGCACTGTTACACATATGGCACACCAGTTAATCTTTCGATCGGAAGACCATGAGGTACATACTGCATTGCACCTCTGCACCTGAAAATTGGGCTGTCACGTCATGACGACAAATGGTTCATCTGTAGGGGGCATCGAGACCCTCCCTTTCTTATAACTATTCACTGAGTGAATGAGCATGTGACTCTTATTTATCTGTTTGTAAATAGCGGCTGTGTTTGTAAAATAGTTGGATGAACCGCTTGTCACACTTGGGGTCGTGTGTGTGTGTGTGTGTGTGTGTGTGTGTGTGTGTGTGTGTGTGTGTCTGTGTATGTGTGTATGTATGAGTGAGTGAGTACGTATGTCTAATTGCCCACTATGTGTACCTATATATATAGTGCGCACACCGTGTATACTTATTTTTGTGAATCTGTGTGAGTGGTTTTTCTTCGCGTGCCGCTACTACTGGTCCTCACTTCCCATATACAGTTGGCCCCAGCGCCAATCAAGACGCTCTTAAAGTGAATTAGGAAAAATATTGTAACACAAATATTTAATACGTTGTAATGATGAAAACTGTGATTGTAAAGAGAAACAAATTGCAGCGTGTACCACGTAGAGAGATTGTAGTACCCACTATAACAAGGAAGAAAATCCGTTAAACATGGTCTCTAAAATGCATACCTAAAGACCAATGAGCACTTGCTCAGTGGAAGAGAGGTGTTTCACAGTATTGAAGGTGAATAAGTGCTCATGGCTGCTGAGGTATGTATTTTATAGCGCATGTCTTCTAGACATTATTCGACAAGTTTTTAACACCCTCCATATTTTATATATAAAAATAATCCTTAAGAATTGATTAAAATTTGAATACCGTATACAGAATGACCAGGAAGGACATGATTCAAATGTAAATATTGTATAATAGAATAACAACTGTAATACCAACATGATAATGGAGAATGTAGTATGTAAGCTGTTAACCTCTCTAATAGTTTTAATGTAAATAAATGCAGCTGATAGTCATTAGTCATGAGAAAAGAAAAAGGTAAGAATCCTTTGCAATTTACTGTCAATAAAACGATTTACTTGCGTCATCAAAAAATTATTATACTTTGTACTTGGAAATAAAACTGTAAACATTGTCATCAAACAATAAAAAATATTGTACAAAACTTGTACCGCAAATAACAATTTGTTAATTATAAACCATTAGTTATAAAGGATAAAAAGAGGGATACGGAGCTCGAATTTCATTGAACGAGGAGGAGAAGGTGAGGGTCTTTCCGCTGTTTTAATGTGCTCCTATTGATTCGTTGTTTCAGACCAAGTTTGTATCATGTAACCAGTATCGGGTTATGTTATGACCCAGTCTACTTACCCAAGGTGATTGGATATAACAGGGATTCGCGTGAATGATACTGATCAATTGCCAGTGATTTCCCAAGGGGGAAGGGAGTGGGAGCTGACATTGAATATAACTAGCACATGTGTTAGTAACCTGACTCCAGAAGTGTTTCTAATGTATGATGGTTATCTGCACAGAAGGAACATTGATTATCTGCTACTTATCAGTTACAGCGTAATCTTATCAATGTAAGAGCGAGTTGCCTATATCCACTGCTCCTGGATTCTAACGTGTAGTGAATAACTACTGTGGGACATCTTTACAGGGTGAGTCGGGAGCAAAGGTACATGCTTTGAGAGGTGATAGCATCAGTGATTCCGAACAAAAAGCTTCATATAGACATATGTCCTATTCGGAATGGTTTGAGGGATAGAACACATTTAATGTACACTGTTATTTATTTTCTGTATTATTCAAACTTTGTCACTGTTTACAACATACCACAGTTGTTTAGAGGAAGCTTAGTCGAACAATTTGATACCGTCCACTTAGTAGTCTATCGGGTCGGGAAACTACCTCAAATTGGCCTACAAAACTATCTACGCTACAGTACATGTACGTCGCATGAAATTTTCAATATCCTCGCGTTCCCTTTGCGCAAACTATTATTCCTAGAGAAAAAAAATTTAGGACATTTTTTGTAGAAAATTTAATTCAGTTTAATTTTGTATTGCGACATGTTTTCATCGAAGGGCGTGGCTTTCGAGTTTGTCAAAAATAAAATACAATTGCAGTTTGCGTGAAAATGCTATGAGAAGACGCGGTGATCTCGATGCACTTTCAATAACTTATGTCTTGACCACATTTTTATTTTTCATCAATCGTACGCGTTTCGACTTTCCTTCCTTTCCAAAGGCTATAAAAATACAGCTCAAAAATGGTATCAGATGATATGAAAATATGATACTCCATTGATAAGAGACATGTTGCAACAACTAGAATGTGGCTTAGATACATTGTATCACATCAACTTTCTCGAGCACGAGACAAGTGCAAACTGCTACCAAGCAAAAATTTTCCAAGCCAAGTGGACTAGATCACCGGGAGGCGCTGGCTACGTGATACACGCTTCAATTCGTTTCATTTACAATCACAATTTTCATCGTTACAACTTATAAAATAATTTCATCAGTCAATATTGGAATTACTTACTATGTTTTACAAAAGATATTACTTTACAAAACAATGTGTTAAAGTTTTTCTCCTAATACACTGGAAGAGCGCGCTGATTGGCAATGGGGCCAACAGCCTGTAGCAAACAAATCGTTTGTCTTTTTTTTTAAAACGTAAACCTTAATAAAATTTTAAATTATATAGATTACTAGATAATTGTAAGGGAATTGTTAATAAAACAAAAGATAGGTTTGTCAACAGACAGTTGGCCCGAGCGCCAATCAACACTCTCTTCAAGTGTATTACGAAAAATATTGTAACACAATTATTTTATACGTTGTAATGATGAAAACTGTGATTGTAAAGAGAAACAAATTGCAGTGTGTACCACGTAGGCAGCGCCTCCTGGCGGTCTAGTCAAATTGGATTCCATAATTTTCACTTGGTAGCAGTTTGCACTTTTATCGTGCTCGAGAATGTTGACGTGATACAATGTATCTAATGTTTTATATGACTGACATAGGAATGGTAAGCTAGGAAGCCACTCTTATCAGTGGTGAAATGTATGATATTTTCATACCATGTGATACCTGTTTTATTCTGTATTTTTGTAGCCTTTGAAAATGACGGAAAGTCGAAACGTGTAAGTTTGGTGAAAAATAAAAGTATAGTCAAGACACACGTAACGTTATTAAAAATAACGTAAAATAGTTATATTGAATGTCTCCTATCTCGGAATCCATTCGGGATAGGGCATATGCCCATATAATTTTTTTTGTTCTGAATCACTAACATTATAATCCTTGAAAGCGTATATTTTTCCTGCGGACTCACCAAGTATCCTAGCAACACGCATTCCATAGTATCTTTGAATGAATTTCATTGAGTCCCAGTACTCATTTTTACAGTTACTTTGCACTTCGTGCTGCCTGTTCTCTTTGAAATTTAACTATTATTTTAACTCAGCTGGAATAGCTGTTGTACGTAACTGCATTTTACTCTCTTGGAATATCGTTTCATTTCTCCATTGTTGTCCTGATTCCAACATTAGTTAAAACTGTGACCTTTCATGGAGTAAGATTCATGCATCGATTTGAAGCTAAACACGTCTCCGTGTCGATTTAAAGAGTTTCACTCTATTCTATTTGGTGAATTTCATTGTATTCAAGTATTCATTATTACAGCTACTTTGCGCTTCGTGTTGTCTGTCGGGTCTAAAATTTAAATAATGTTCAACTCAGCCAGGGAATATTTTCAGTGAGTTTCTTTAACTACAGAACACTTTTGTATGTAACTGCATTTTACTCTCCTGGTATATTATTTCATTTCTCCACCGTTGTCCTGATTCCTACATTAATTAAAATTATGCCCATTTATGGAGTAAGATTCGTGCCTCGTTATGAAGTGATGGATTTCTTGTGTCGATTTAGATTGTTTCACTATCTTCTATTTCGTGAAGCCTGGAAGCAGTTCCAAACTTCTCTGTAAAATTCTTTAGTTTCTCAGATACGCTGTCGTTAGTAGTTCATCCGTTGTTTTAACATATTCTTCTACTCCAGCTAACTTTCTGCAAGTTTAAACTTCTTCCAGGCATCCAGGTTTTTTTCTTACTTACAGATAAATTGAAGGCCCCTCCTCCCCCCCCCCCTCCCCCAGCAAGTATTTCTGAAGTTTCTGCTGACGAATACTTGAAAGCCATGGTGAGCTTTATTGTTCCTTTGTGCAGTTGTGCTAACTAGACGTAGTTCAATACGATGTTGGCAAGTGTGTGCATCAGATCGAACGCTTCTGAACAGACCTTTGCTATAGACGTACTTGAAATTCTGTCCACATGCATCAAAAAGCCCAGATAACTGTTCACTTCATTTAAAATTACTGAAGTTTTGGATAAATGTGTATTTCGGTTTCCCGAGCTTGACAATTTCCCCCATAATAAAAGGTAGGTTTTCTTAGTTATTGTAATTCTGAGTTCATTCCCATTGCGCCAGGTGTATGTCAACATGAAGATATATATATATATATATATATATATATATATATATATATATATATATATATATTTATTTATTTATTTATTTATTGCAGTGCTATTGTGCAACTTCCTATGATAGTAGCAATTAGGAGTTGTGCATCTGCATCAGTTGCTTCAACCATCTCATTTCTCTGCACAGTGTGAGCAGTCGCTCAAGTAAGGCATAATCTCATTAACTTCCTTTTAAATCACTTACAGGTTGAAATGTCAATTGTGAGAGTAACCGATACCACTACGTTCAGCTGTGTGGTCTTGAAAACGATGAAGGGGAAGTTATGTTGAAAAATATAATATGTGATAAGCTGTGCTTTGTGGTACTTGCAGTAGATAAAAATATACACTACGATGTCTTTTTATCTTGGTTTTCAGGACTGTAGAGAGACCAATAAGCACATAGACACGAAATATAACGCTCTTTGAAGTTTTCTATTTTATTTGCTGTGAAAAAAGTTAGGAACAAAACATACGAGGCATGGAACATCACAAATTCGTTTCTAACAGTCTCTTTGTGATGTGAAAAAAGATTCTGACGAGTACGAAATGTATTCCGACACCTGCGTATATTTTTTACTTTGAAAGCAGACAACAGACCAGTTATTGGGTTTACCTGAAAGAAATGTGTGCCATCGCGCACAAAGAACAGCCTGAGGGAGGCTTTTAATTTGACTCACAGAATCATTTCTACTTTCAGGGACATCTTAAAACTGTTGCTGACACACAATTTTCTGTAAATTGTTAAAGATAAAGACCTAAAATTTTCAGTGTTGTACAGTAAATTAATTTACACATTTTTTCATAATATGTCGAAACAATACAAAATCAGAACCGACAGACATCTGCGAGAAAATTATTGGCAGAAAGAAAATTCGTAATTTACTGAAATCTAATAGTGTAAATTTCAGCTCCGTTCCCATGCGTGTCGTGTCTAAATTATGAATTAAAGAAGGCCCACCTTTTCGCAAGAATACAATTTTTGTTTTGTTTAATACCCAAACATGTTTCACCATAGCTATGGCATATTCAGTGTTTTTTTCCTTTTATTGTTTCTTTTTTAACATTATGTGTGCTCTGTGGATGCCAAGAGAGATCAGTGACAAGTGTGAATTGATACACCGTGTCATCATTGCTGCCTTTTGATTTGTCCTGAGATGTATTTGGTTTTTATTTCACTTTTAAATGTGTTTTTATTGTTGTTTTTATTTTCAAGATAACATTTTCTCCCTCTCATTGGAGAATTCTGGACGTTATTATGTTGCTGTGGCTTAGACATAGTTTTCACGCACAATTTACAGTCTGTCGAAACATAAACTGTGCACTTGAATAAGTGTCTAAGCCCTAGAAACATAATAACATCTAGGATTCTCAAAGACCGGGAGAAAGTTTCATTTCCAACATAAATACACCAATTAGAACACATTCATCACGCAAATAAAACTCAAGTACCGCTCAAGACATGTCAAATACAACATCTCATAGCGTACTGATTTAGACTTTCTGTTGGCATCCACAAGGAATACATAATTTACGAAAAGCACATTAAAACAAAACAAAACTCTGAGAATTCCACAACTTTGGTGAAAAATGATTGTAGATTAAACAAAACAATAACAGTGTTCTTGCAAGAAAGCAGATACACTTCAATTCATTGTTACTGAAATCCCTTTGACAAAAGTTATGAAATTTTCCACCGTGCTATTTCAAGAACAGTTATACTGAGAGTGCATGTAATAAAAGAACATATGTTCATTAAATTTTATATGGCAGTTGTAGGACGGTTAATGTCCTCTTAAAATACAACATAAAGGGTGACAACTATTGAACAATATGAAAAAAATGTAGATTAGTTAAAAACTACGGCGTGCACACATTTTATTCAAAATGCAAACGTCACTTCAGATATTCGGATTTAGGTTATAAGATGTTCGATATGCCTGCCATCATTGATGATGATGTGGCGCAGACGAATAGCGAAATTCTGCATGACACGCTGAAGTGTCGGAACATCGATGCTGTTGATGACCTGTTGAATGACTGTTTTCAGCTTATAAATCGTTTTGGGACTATTGCTGTACACGTTGTCTTTAATATAGCCCCACAAAAAGGAGTCGCATGTGTTCAGGTGAGAATATGGCGGCTAATGGAGGTCTATGCCAGTGGTCTCTGGGTGCTTCAAATGGTTGAAATGGCTCTAAGCACTACGGGACTTAACATCGGAGGTCATCAGTCCCCTAGAAATTAGAGCTACTTAAACCTCACTAAACTAAGGACATCACACACATCCATGCTTGAGGCAGGATTCGAACCTGCGACCGTAGCGGTCGCGTGGTTCCAGACTGAAGCGCCTAGAACCGCTCGTCCACATCGGCCGGCTCTCAGGGTGCCCTAGAGCCAGAATGCGCTCCCCAAAATGCTCCTCCAGGACATCAAACATGCTCCTGCTTCGATGGAGTCGAGCTCCGTCTTGCATGAACCACATCTTGTCGAAATCAGGGTCACTTTGGTTAATGGTGTTGAAATCATCTTCCAAAACCTTCACGTATCGTTCGGTAGTCACCGTGGCATCAAGGAGTATCACACTGATTATTCCATGACTAGACATTGCCTACGACACAGCAACCCGTTCAGCGTGAAGAGACTTCTCGATCGCGAAATGCGCATTCATAGTCCCCCAAATGCCCCATGTTTGCTTTTTGACGAACCCATCCAAATGAAAGTGTCGCTAAACCAAATTATAAATGCGCATACTAATTCCTTTCATGCCCTGCGGTCATCTGTGCAGTTTGAACAGCCTAACGCAAACCGTTCAGAGGTTATGACGATTTAATTTCATATAGTGCAATAATTGTCACGCTCTAATGCTCCTCGTGGACCATTATATCCTCTTTAAAACGCGTCCTTCGAGAGAAAACATTTTTCGCAGAAATGCGACGTAAGGAATACCGGGACGGAGAGATTGTTTGGATGTTGGTGACAAGCATCGCAGATGCCAGATTGGTGGATCTCGAGTGACGCGGTGAAATCGTTATATGCGCTCAGGGAGGCGTCGCCGGTGAAACTGAACCCGCTAGCGGTAATGATGCCGGCAGTGCTGCAGCCCTGTATCCGATACAGTTAAACAACTGGCGGCAGCACGCCTTTCCTTTCTGTCTTACTGTCGCTCAGGCACAGCAGGTCAAGTCCACACCGACCAGAAAGTATACGAATATAAATGAAACTTCCTGCCCAATATTTTCATCTTTAATAACCTACACGATGACTGTATTCTACGTCTCAAGAAAATGAGAAAAAAAAATCCATTATCATAGAATTCAGCACCATTAGAAAACTGCTAATAGTGATGTAGACCATACTTGAAAACTGCGTTTAATTATTTATCATTACAAAGTACAAACCAATATTCGTTTTTAAATATGTTGTGCGTAATATCATGTGAACGTTTAATCATTTTTCATTACTATGTACAAACCAATATTCGTTTTGCAATATTTTGTATGTAATATCAGGTGAACAGAATTTCGTGATATGCGATAGTAGAGAACCCTGCTCTCAGTAACGTTGGAACGCAGAAATAAATGCTTTTGCGCGTGCTATTTGAATGTTTGTCGCACATTCGTTACATAATCTCACACGGACGTTTTTGAATCTCTATTCGCAGAGACGCTTTTGCGCGTGCTATTTGAATGTTTGTCGCACGTTCGTTAAATAATCTCACACGGACATTTTTAAATCTCTATTCTCCTGTTGTCCGTACGATGAAGAACTTGTATAAACACTTGAATCTTATGATAATAAACCAAACAAATTAGTGAGCTTGTTACATCTTAACATAGGGTTCACATTTGTAAGTCCTAGGAGGATTAAGTAAACTAGAACATTTTATTATTCACGGTAACCAGAGTAGGCAAGACTCTTTGTAACGTGTAATGTATGTGTGTCTGTTAACGCTGCAACTAACTGAGACGTTGATCGCTCATTTTCTCTTGGCATATTTTCGGGCTAATTCAAATATAAATTACAACTGAATTGCCACGCCTTAATACTAGACGTCGTCAAATAGTATAAGCAAATAATTAAAATTCTTTAGGTACGTTAAACAGTATTGTATTGCAAATGCCGTACGTAATGAAATCAGAGCCGACACTTAGCAACGGAAATCATATAAACTGTAAGAAATAAAAATATTTTAATTTAATTTATCTACAGCTAACACAACTAATTTACTGTTACAATGGAAGGAAATTTAGCTAGAATAAAAGGATAGCCTTGTCTCTAAGTGGAGAAAGTACCCACCTAAAAGGTAATTATAAAACGCTTGATCGCGGAGCGTCATAAAAAAGAACCGAGGTTAAAAATATCACTTCTCATGATCAAATGAAAAATCTACGAACAGCACTTAATTCGCACGTGGATGTTGGGGGACAGTGCTTTCTTCCTTTAGCCATGTAACTGTAGGCTCCCGAAAAGTATCTAGCTAGTGAAGAACAATTACACCGTATCTTACAAGGACTAAATATTTTTAAACTTTTCATTCATTAATTCTCAAAGAATTCATTATCAACTTATGACCAATATTACAATTTAGCTCCCAATCACAACCGAGCGACGTGGTGCTGTGGTTAGATACTGGACTCGCATTCGGGAGGACGACGGTTCAATCCCGCGTCCGGCCATCCTGATTTAGGTTTTCCGTGATTTCCCTAAACCGTTCCAGGCAAATGCCGGGATGGTTCCTATCAAAGGGCACGGCCGTCTTCCTTCCCCGTCCTTCCCTAATCCGATGAGACCGATGACCTCGCTGTCTGGTCTCCTTCACCAAAACAACCAACCAACCCAATCACAGATAAACTAAAGATGTAGGAATGCAGGATCGCAGTGCATAATACATAATGTGAGACCTGTTTTTGACACGTTGAGTGCACTCAAATAACTATTTGACAGCCAATAATAGTAAACTTCTGGAGAGACTCTTGTGTTAAGATGAAGATTTCTTCTATATAGTTATAGCTAATTTGCAAGATTACTTTCCTGAATACAACCATTACTTAAATTTGCTCATTACTGACGTCACTTTGAATGAATTTCATTCATAGAGGATGCTGTTCAACTTCGTGCCTGTTCCTTTATAGGGTGTAGAAAAATTTCCGCTACCAGTCAGAATAAAAGGTTATTTATTTGTCACACGACCGGAATCGGGCTTGTGTCCTTCCTCATCTATTTATACATTCATGTACATGTATATATTGCTGGAGATCTATACCCTATGGAGTCAAAATATCCGCTTGGGTTGCACAGTTTGTACAGCGGTCACAGACTGCATATAAAGTAGATAAAACTACAGTAATCATAGAAAGTATAATTTTATCTGATACTTAGCCACGAAACAATAGTTTTATACTGTTTAAGAGAATTTTTTCGCGTTTGTGAGATCTGTATTCTGCCGCATATTACATTATAATCATTATGAACTGCGCTGACATGTACGGCTTATACACGTGTATGCCTAATTATATATTTCAGAATTTGTAAAATACTTTCCATAATTAATCTAAATGTGGTACCGCAGTAATCATGCGAGGTATAATTTTTTCAGCTTATTAGAATGATGTACGTCTTTAAAGCTATTCATAAATTCTAAACAAGAGTTCTATGTCAGTTGCTTGCCAGTATACAGGTTGTAAATTTTAAGTTCACAAACCAGAATAACTCGAAAAATAAGCTCCACACAAAAAAATGTGTAGAATAGAAAGTTGATTATTTTCGAGGGTGACAACCGCTGGTGCTAAAATTAGCCCGCCACCCCAGCCCCCTGGGGGTGGGGCGGGAGGCAACTTTAAAATTTCAAAAGGGAACCCCCATTTTTTATTGCAGAATCAGATTCTACATAAAAACTACATACATTTTGTCCTAAACATTTGTTTTGATTCTTGGTAGTTGGAGCTGTAATTCAAGAAAATCCATGCTCTCATTTTTGCGTGGAAAACGGTTACGGATAAATAAAAGATACTTATTTACTTCGTAAATTTCAATTCGCTAAAACTAAAACTCTCCCTCTCTCCCCATAGGGTGGGGTTCGAGAGAGAGGAATTAAAGTTTTACAAATGTTGACCCAAATTTAATTTTTTCCGCAGATTCGGTTAAGTTTTGTTTGTTTCGTGGTCATGAGGCCACACAACTTTTAATTATCGAAGAAATCATCTGACTAGCTAACTAATTAGCCAAACGTCCTACTTACTAGCGAGTGAACTCATTAACTCGCCAGATGTTCTTATGGGGTTATCTAAAAGATATCGTTTATCAGGAAACGCCTACCACTTGCGAAAACATGGTGCAAAGAACAAGAGATGCTTGCGCTGTAATTACACCAGACATGTTGTCAAGATGTGTGCAGGGATTTACAGCACGAGTCAATAAAGGCATCGAATTTGGAGTTCATCACTTTAAACACTTGATTTCATAAAACGGTGAGATGCACGGGATTTACGGGCAACAAGCAGGCCGGAAGTGAGAGGCGAGGGGACTCAATAAATCGAAACCAATCGTTCCTTTTCAGGAGCATCAAATCTTAAACGGGAACACGTTCATCTTTAGTTAGCGAGTGGGTTAGTCTTTTCCTCAGTTAGTCTTTTACTTCGTTTACTCTGTGAGTTAATGAGTTCTCTTGTTAGTAAGTAGTATGTTTGGTTAGTTAGTTAGCTAGTCAGATGATGTGTTTGATAATTAAAAGTTGTGTGGCCTCATGACCACGAAACAAACAAAACTTATCCGAATCTGCGGAAAAAATTAAAGTTGGGTCAACGTTTGTAAAACTCTAATTCCTCTCTCTCAAACCCCACCCTATGTGGAGAGAGGGAGAGTTTTAGTGTTAGTGAATCAAAATTTACGAAGTAAATAAGTATTTTTTATTTATCCATAACCGTTTTCCACGCAAAAATGAGAACATAGATTTTCTTGAATTACAGCGCCAACTACCGAGAATCAAAACAAATGTTTAAGACAAAATGTATATAGTTATTTATGTAGAATCTGATTCGGCAAATAAAAATGGGGTTCCTATTTGAAGTTTTAAAGTTGCCTCCCGTCGTACCCCCAGGGGGCTGGGGTGGCGGTCTAATTTTAGCACTAGCAGATGTCGCCCTTGAAAATAGCCAACTATGGATTCTCCGCATTTTTCGTGTGAAGCTTATTTTTCGAGTTATTCTGGTTTGTCAACTTAAAATTTACACACTGTATATTGAAAAACTTTTAATAAGATGAAAATGGTGTACTTTCATATTTTCATTGCTAATGTTTGATTCCTGCGCAACGGCCTTGCTGCAGTGGATACACCGGTTCCCGTGAGATCACCGAAGTTAAGCGCTGTCGGGCGTGGTCGGCACTTGCATGGGTCACCATCCAGGCCACCGTGCGCTGTTGCCATTTTTCGGGGTGCACTCAGCCTCGTGATGCCAACTGAGGAGCTACTCGACCGAATAGTAGCGGCTTCGGTCAAGAATACCATCATAACGACCGGGTGAGCAGTGTGCTGACCCCACACCCCTCCTATCTGCACGCTCCCCTGAGGATGACACGGCGGTCGGATGGTCCCAGTAGGCCACTCGTGGCCTGAAGACGGAGTGCTTTAATGACTGATTCCTGACTGTAGGTAAATGAAGTTTTAGGTTCAAAAATCTTCCCTCTGTCGCATTTATCTTTTATTTTATTTGCATTTCGAGGCCTGTGGCTACATCGCATGTTGCAGTCTATAGAAATCACCGTGCTTGAGGCTTAAGTTTCATATGCAATTTTGATGAACGGTGATTACAACACAGACACAAACAACAAAACTGCAAACGAATAAATTAAAACTCTTGAGCGAAGAGCGCAATCGAAATGGAAGACCGAATGACTGCCAACCGCACATTTATAATACAAATTACTATGAAGTAAGTTATCAAATTTGTTATAGTTACACCTGCAAGTGACTATGAGAAGTGCTTAAGTGATGGTCTGTTGATGTACATGACCCATTTAAGGACGTTGCCGCAATTAATATGAAGCGTTTACAATTTACATATGAAGAAGGACATGATTCTCAATAAACACATTGTTAACAATGATCAAAAGCTGTTTGGGAAAGTGACGTCTGTGGCTGCATGATAACACTAACAAAGCCTCTTCATAAGATATCCGTACATAAAAAACTAGTTTGCCTTTTAAGAATGTTAATGAACCACATCATGATCTTTAGCACTAATTTTCGATAAAAAATATCACTATTATTGGTAAGAGTACAAGTGGCAATCCTTTAACAAAACAATTTTTTATTAGTCGAAGCAGATATGATCAATTAATTTCAACATACTTACAGTATCATGGATTGATGCAACGTAAGTTTAGTTAGTTTCCTAATACCGTTCTAGTAGTTGTCATTGATAATCTCTCTACTGAATGCTTAGAAGCCATGAGTTGGTTAATGGTTTTTAGATTGAAAGTCAATATTCCACTGGTGTACATCAAAATTGGTGACGGAGATTGATTCTAAGCCTTCTGATGCACACACTTCGAAATATTTATTTGGAAAACTATTTAGTTTACTGAAAGAACTCTAGGTCAGTAGCATTCTTTTGTTACTTCATTGGTTGCTCATCCAGGCGTGGCCTTCAACCACGCTAAAAGTAAAAACGCGTCTCATGGTTCAATAACTTCAGTCTTAATATTCAGGTTTTTCCACGTATTTATTACTTCCTTCTTATTACAACTGATTTTTAATCCTAGCTCTCCAACTTCCACAATTAATTTCTTCATTTTCTTTTCATCTGGTTAGGGTTAACGGTACGATGTCATCAGCGAAAAAATATTTAGACTTTTTCCTGACTTCTCCTTCAATTCTGGGTTTCCCATCATCCTTTTGAAGTCTATTGGAAGTTGTAGCATTCATGTTAGCACACATACTAATAATTATTTCTTTAGTGGTAACAATTTATGAATCCAATTACTGACACACATCCAAATTTAGTTTGATGATGAGACAACTTAACGCTTCTATACATATTATTACATTGAGGTACCCCGCCCATTTGTCTCTATGTGAAGGTTAATCTCATGAATTGCTGCAGGGGTTTTGATCCGGATTTCGTTGATAGACTGATTAGCGAAGAATATTTGTATATGTAATTTACAACTATTGTATCAACAAGTGTGTAATATATGTATTGTTGTCTCTTCCATATGTAATTTGCGTCTGGATAAGATCTCGTGCCGGCCGGTGTGGCCGAGCGATTCTAGGCGCTTCAGTGAATCCTGCCCGGGAATGGATGTGTGTGATGTCCTTAGGTTGGTTAGGTTTAAGTAGTTCTAAGTTCTAGGGGACTGATGACCTCAGATGTTAAGTCCCATAGTGCTCAGAGCCATTTGAACCATTTTAAAATCTCGTGGTAGTGCTGGCTAGTCAGCTACTGAGGAGACGGCATATATATATATATATATATATATTGTGCGGATGCACAAATGTGTCCGACCTCTTGTGGGAATATCTCAGTGAGCGAACATGGAGGAAATGAGTGCTCATGGTGAAAATGGACAGGGGACTGCGGACAGGTGGCGCTCGATGGGGATGTGGATCGGCCGTGAGGCGTGTCGAGATAGTCTGTGTAGCTGCGATAACACTGTGTCCCGGATGCACAGTGGTTAACGCACCTGCCTAGTAAACAGGATATCCCGGGTTCGGTTTCGAATACCGGTCCGGTACACATTTTCACTCGTCGCCGCTGATTCTGCGTGGTGTCCCGATGCAGCTGACAGCAGTCATCCCCTTGCTCTTCTTTCCTCCCCTCTCCGCCTTCTATATAATTAGTAGATAGACTTATTAACGAGAAAAGCTTGGCTATATATTTTATCAAATGTTCAAAAAAAATGTTCAAATGTCAGTGAAATCTTATGGGACTTAACTGCTAAGGTCATCAGTCCCTAAGCTTACACACTACTTAACCAAAATTATCCTAAGGACAAACACACACACTCATGCCCGAGGGAGGACTCGAACCTCTGCCGGGACCAGCCGCACAGTCCATGATTGCAGCGCCCCAGACCGCTCGGCTAATCCCGTGCGGCTTATTTTATCATCCCCTCACCACTCAAGTCGTCTGACCTTAAATACTAATCCTATCTGACCGAAGTGAAGACAGGTCGTTGGTGTTATTTAAGCATGAGTCTTCAATTCTTTATGATATCATATATAGATTGTAATATTCTGTTATGTAGTGGTCAGTGTTCCGTAATTCTTGTGCGTATGACTAAATATAGGGGAAGGCAAATTTTTCACCACTCTAATGGCATATAAGGACTTTAATAAATGTATAAATTTCCTATTAACGTGTTGTTAAGCTAACAGATATTTTTCCTCTCCTGAAGGAAAGGGATTTCGGTCGTCTAACAGCTGCTGTTGTTTCAGTGTATGCGCTATACATCTTCGAAATTATCCAAGGGATACAGATTCATGGACAACTCTTCTGTCCATCGCACTGAAATCTAAATATTGGTTTCTTTCACGTTTGCATTCTGTCCATAAGTTAATGCGTCAGTTTACAAACACAACATTAGATTACTACTGTTGAGATTGCAGAATACTATTCCTTGCTGATTGTTATCTGCAGTGTTTTAGGGTTCCTGCACCATCTATCGTTCTGCCGTCTAAACCGACGGGATGTCAGCAAATCACAAGCTGTAGATGATAGTGGATGACCTTGTCCTAATCTGTAAATAGCTCCCATTGTTTGAATGTGAACTCAGAGTCATGAAATTGGACATTGAGAAACACATTAATATTCTGCTGCCTCATGCCGTCAGTGAGCAACTTCTATCAAAAGTACCGATCGACAGTCAAGCCGCAGATAGTCTAAACGACACCGATCGGGCGTTCCACTACATTTACTCGTATCGAAGTAAAGACTTGTAACTCCATGAACTTCAAGAGCGGAGCCATTCTCCATATTTTAAACACCTGTCTAGTTGACGAAACATGATTTTCAGAACGACTTTTATCCTCTTTATGTGGCAATACTCAGGGGATTACACAGAACTGAAAAATATGAATAGGATATTTATTCGTATTTAGAGATATGGTGAAACTCCCATAATTCAGTCTCAGTACCAATTAAAGGCACTAGAGTTTTTCCGAAACCAATGCCTCTTACTTCTTGTGATCATGTTGAGTATCCCAGCCAGACAGTGATAGTGCAATACTGGTTTATGAATCTTCACGTTGATTTACTCTTGACTGTGTTGTCCTGCGATAGATAGCAGCATTGATGTGTTCCAGAATGACATCTGAAATCTAGTGCGTATAGAACTGAGATTGGTCATTGAATTTCTCAATGATGAACTGATTGATCCAACTGAAATTCATTGATGTTTGTAAAAGGTGTATGGACATAATATTGAAGAAGTATGTAATGTGATTTGGTGACTACTGCGTTTCGGTTGCTGTGAAAACACGCTGGTCGACCCCTCTCAAAAAGGGTTCAAATGGTTCTGAGCACTATGGGACTTAACATCTGAGGTCATCAGTCCCCTAGAACTTAGAACTACTTAAACCAAACTAACCTAAGGACATCACACACACCCAAGCCCGAGGCATGATTCGAGCCAGCGACCGTAGCGGTCGCGCGGTTCGAGACTGAAGCTCCTAGAACCGCTCGGCCACACTGGCCGGCCGACCCCTCTCAGCTACAATCCCTCACAATGAACGCTGTCCCGATCATGTCATTCGCGATGTGTATTGTGATCAAGAGGCTGTTTGCACAGTGGAATGCCGGCTCTAACGCCGTAGCAGATGTTACGCAATCTTGCATATCGCTAAGTACGTGCGACTTGGGGTCCGCAGATTCTCACACAATACTAAAAAATTATTAAACATAAATTTGTCGGCCGTTCTGGACCAATCTGACAATATGTGGCTGAAATTAACAACATACAGAACTCATCATCATCACATAAGGAGTCGTAATCCAAAAGGCAATCAAAAAAGAGCTGACAAGGAAATTTTCTAAAAATTAAGAAGTTCAAGACAGAGTTATCTGCAGGTAAAAGTCATCTGCACAGTCCTCTGGTATAGGTATGGCGAGTTAGCACACGCTTGCAACACAACAAAACCAGGCCCCCCAACAGTTTTAGGACCATGGAACCCTTTGCCAAATTTGGCTGATCCTTCCTTTCTCTTTAAGACTATGAAAGATCGACTAAATGGCCAACATATTCTACACTCAAATGTTATAGTCAGAGCTGTGAGATAACCTCGCTTGGTTCAGATTTTTATGCGCTTGGCATGCAGGCTCTCCTGCAGCGTTGAGAAAACTGCAAAACTAACGGTGGTGAATATGTGGTAAAATGACAGTATTTGGCTCAAATCTTGCTCTATTTAATTGCGTTATTGCTCTTTATTTATCTGTTATACACTGAGGTGACAAAAGTCATGGTATACCGATATGCCTCTATACACATGGAGGTACTATCGCATACACACGGCGTGAAAGGACAGTGTACTGGCGGAGCCGTCGTTTGTACTCAGCTGATTCACGCGAAAAGGTCCCCGAAGTGATTATCGCCACACGACCGGAATTAACAAATTGTGAAGACGGAATGTTAGTTAGAACTAGACTGATGGGACATTCCAGTTCTGAAATCGTTAGGTAGTTAAATATTCAGAGATCCACAGCACCAAGAGTGTGCCGAGAATGCCAATTTTCAGACATTACCACTCACCACGGACAACGCAGTGGCCGACGACCTTTGCGTAATGACCGAGGGCAGCGGCGTTTGCGTAGAGTTGTTAGTGCTAACAGACAAGCTGTACTGCTTGAAATAGCCACAGAAATCAATGTGGAAGTGCGACAAACGTGTCCGTTAGGACCATGCTTCGAAATATGGCGTTAGAGCACTGCGGCAGCAGACGACCGACGCGAGTCCCTTTACTAACAACATGAAATCGCCTGCAGCGCCTCTCCTGGGCTCGTGAGCATATCGGTTGGACCAGAGACGACTGAAAAACCACGGCCAGGTCAGAAGAGTCTGTAATTCAGTTGGTAGGAGCTGATGGTAGGGATCGAGTGTGGCGCAGACTCCACGAAGCCACGGATGCAAGACGTCAATAAGGCACTGTGCAAGCTGGTGGAGGCTCCATTATGGTATGGCTGTCTTTACATGGAATGAAGTGGGCTCTATGATCCAACTGAACAGATCATTGACTGAAAAATATTATGTTCAGGTACTTGCCATTTGCAACCATTGATGGACATCATGTTCCCAAGCAACGATGGAATTTTTATTGATGACAATGCGCCATGTCATCAAACCATAATTGTTCCCGATTGATTTGAAGAACATTCTGGACAATTTGAGCGAACGATTTAGCCACCCAGAGCGCCAGACATGGATGCCGTCGAACATGTATGGGATGTAATCGAGACCACAAAATCCTGAACCGTCATTTTTCCCAATTATGAACAGTTATAGAGGCAACATCGATCAATATTTTTTCAGCTGACTTACAGCGACTTGTTTAGTCCACGCCAGGTCGAGATGCTGCATTACGCCGGGAAAAAGGTGGTCCTATACGATATTAGGAGATATTCCATGACTTTCGTCACGTCAGTGTAGTTTCCACGAAAATAAATGGGAAGCATTAGTTTACCACGCCAGGTCGAGATGCTGCATTACGCCGGGAAAAAGGTGGTCCTATACGATATTAGGAGATATTCCATGACTTTCTTCACGTCAGTGTAGTTTCCATGAAAATAAATGGGAAGCATTAGTTTAGGAAAGACTCGTAGCTGTGTTTGATGGTACGAAAATACCCAGATGTGCATGTGAAAGAAGATAATATTTTTCTCTTGAGTACTATCGGCAAAGGAATGTTGTAAAAACACATCAATGGAAAAGTAACTTAAATAGATAAAACATAGTATTGGGAACCAGACAATTCGGTGGAAAGGACTTTTGAAAAATTACCCGGGGTGTTGAAATAGATTTTATCAACACTTCAGCCAAATAATCCTTGACACTACAAGAAAAAGAAAGCAAAAATAAATCTATAATCAACACGTTGTCTTAGTAAACTGCTTGAGACCAAATTTTTAATAATCGTTGAGACCAAAGTTCTAACAATATGTGCAACGTAAATGCATCTGGTTCCTCTGTTATTATAGGTTATCTGTCTTGACGATGATGATGATGTTTGGTTTGTGGGGCACTCAACTGCACTGTTATCAGCGCCCGTACAAATTCCCAACCTTTGCTCAGTTCAGTCTCGCCACTTTCATGAATGATGATGAAATGAGGACAACACAAACACCCAGTCATCTCGAGGCGAAAATCCCTGACCCCGCCGGGAACCGAACCCGCGACTCGGTGCTCGAGACGCAGTCAGCTCAAGACAGATAACCTATAATAACAGATGTTAACAGCTGCTACGGAAAATGCCCAAACAAACAAACATCTGGTTCCTATTTTCATGTGTTAATCGATTCAAAGACCATGTCGCCACTCTGTAAGTAGTTGTTTACGTGTCGAACTCTTATTCGTGAAAAGCTAAACATACTGAAAAGTGTGAAACTTTTGTTAAGAGAACGGTCTCGAATTTTAAATTGTGAACTTCTAAATACTGTTGAATCACTCAGATTTCGACTTTTATGCATTCTGAAAATAATTTCTCCTGAATTATTGGTCGTCTCCCTCTTTGTGTCAAACTTTTCCTCCTGACCGAGTATTCCAATTTAGTGGCTTTCATGATAAGGTGTCGATCAACTCTAACCGTACTTCCTGCCTTACTAGCAATCATTAGGATAGAATGTGAGTGTTCTATGCACGTTCTCGCACACTCAGCGAAAATCTGCACGAACTGAATTCGTAAATGTGACAGATTCCCAGTGCCTCCATACTTTAGTTTACGTGATATTCTACATTTTCACACGCAAACAAGTTCCTGGTATCCTATACTGTACCGTGATCTCCATTTCCATACATGTTTACTGTGTTTTCTGATGGGACGGGAGTTTCCGATGCAATCAGAAACATGACCTTCATTACTACTGAAACACTGTGAGTCCGCCTCTGTAGTATGCTTCGTCGACTGAGTATTGTAACACACAAATAAGAAGGAGATCATCTAAACGGTAATGGTAATTCGGGAGTACATCCTTTAAATTTCTTAAGCCAAGCCGTCCATATTTTGTTGGAATACGTATAACTTCTCGAGATTTCAGAGCATTCTTCACTGACGCACTGGTAACGTATGAGAAAGTTTATATATTAGATTATGCAATATCTGTTCCTTTACCGTCCAGTATGTCGTCGTGACATAGAAAAACAAGTTCCTCAAAATGTAACTGCAGCTTGCGGAACTTTGTGAGTTCTTGGCCTCTTCACCGAGTTAACAAGTTAAAACCCGTAAGTCATCTGTGAAGGAAAGTTATGTAAGCACTCTGCGAAATGAGTTTTGCAGTGAGAAACAGCTTAAGTGTTAGCTCTTCGCCCTGGAAGTGTTAGCCACTCGCCGCAACGAGTTCCATGTCAGAGAAACGCTGTCATACGTGTGCTCTCTCACTCCGCGTACCTCAGCTCTTCTTGTTTCAAACTTTGCTTCTACTCATTCAGTAAATAGCCTAATTCTAGATATGGCCAGGGCGGGTCCGATGTCATTTTTCCACAGAAGTGGCATAAAATTTGGCTCCCACTCCCACCTTCCCCTTCCTCCCTCATATCTTATTTGCCGTTCCTTGCGCTCTTGGTAAGACGTCTAAAAATAAATCTAAATCTAGTGAGCGTGGAAATGGGTTGTTTCCGCTACTGTATATGATCCACCCTTTATAGAAATATTGCATTTGGCCGCCTCTGCCGCCCCCTAACTTTGGCGTCCTAGGGGACCGCTTGTGTCGCTTGGAACTTAAAATGGCGCTGGATATAGGATTTAATAATAATATTTATCTTGTGGTTACGAGAAAAGCAGTAGATTCCAGTGTTATTCAAGTTATCCTGTCATAAATTAGTAACATGAACTAATTTAAACTGACCTGAAGCATTCCCTTCGTGACACCTAGCTACGAAATTTATTTGCTGCTGGGTAACATTTCATTAATCATCGTACAGATAGTCGTTCACTATTTTACATCTTCCAGTGTCCATAAGCTTCATCACCATTGAAATATGTGAATCACAGTTGAAATAAGTGAGCGATGAATCTTAGAGTTTAAAATGTAGCACGAAAGGTTTCATTCTTGTATATTACTCTTTAGTAAGTACAGAAGATACATACAATATAATGACTGACAAACGAAGAGAAACAGCCAGAAGGGGAGGAGGAAACGAAACGAAACTTCACGGGTTGAGAGGATATGTAATGTTATTTTCGTAATTACAAATCGAGTTAAGTTTACAAAGAACTTTGCAGTATGAGCCCACATACTTGTATGATGTTACAGCCCCTCTTAAATGTATGCTTTGATGGGGTTGGGAAAGATGTAAAGGCGTTGAATTCTCTCCTGAGGCAAATTAGCCCACAATTTTTACAGATGGTTCTTGACATCCTTGATATTGGCACAGGGACAGTGATGACGTCCGTGCTGATCCTGCACATGTTCTATTGGGGCAGATGTGGGGAGACGGCTGGCCACGATTGTACCTTATCGTCACGCAGACGGTTCAGACAGACACGTTAAATGGGTGTACGAGCACGGTTCTACTGAAAAATGGCACTACAATGCTGTCGCATGAGACGTAACACCCAAAGACGCAGGATGTCCGTGACGTATCGTTGTGCCTTCATAGTTCCCTCAATCATTATCGGCCTTTTCCTGAAGTCATGATGCCGAGAGTAACACCGCTACGCATGTTCAAAACATTGGAAGAATGGTATTTCTACCCGAGTCACCGACTTACCCGTCGACAATTTGCCATCTGAGGTAGTGCAGGACCATGGTTGATCGCTGAGCACAATGCAAAGCCATTCATGTAGCTGGACATGGCACAACTCCTAATGCAGCAGTTCGAGTTATGGTTTTAACGGCAGCCTACGCTTGGGACGGTAATTCCGCAATCCAGATTGCTAGTATCCGACCAATTTTGGGCGATGAATGGTACAGAATGTTGCAGTGAGTCCATTACTTGTTCTCGTATGACAGACGGAGGATTACGATGTGTTTCGTATTCAGTACGGGGATACTCCCTTTTGGTGGTCATACATGATTGACCGGAACGTTGACGTCGAGTATGCCCACCACCATGTTTCCATGAACTCCAACATCGAAGGTCTGTCACATCAGAATGCCCTATACATCTGAATATTACACGATTCGATCCGCCGACCAAATGGAGGCGCATAGTGAGGCCTCTTTCAAACTCTGCCAGGTGCTGATAATGCTGTCTCACACGAGTTCGCAGCATCTTGGTGTTATTCACAGTGATCACTGAACGTCTGACGTTACTCATGCCCCTTATATAACAAGCAAGGTCTAGTAGCAAAACTAAACATGATCAACACTACTGCACTTTGATGATCGTTATACCTTTCACAGAGTACTGAAACTCAAACCATTTAAGCAGCCGCTGATGGGGTGTACGTGTACGAAGTTAAATTGACATTTGACTATATCTTCTGCGTGTTTCACTCTATCATCAGGGAGTGTAGTTTCATTTTAATGTAGTACTACATGTATATAGGATGTACAATATCGTGTTTCTGTTGTCTTTTAACCAAGATTATTGTATACACTAATTTATCTGTGGTCTAGTTACGTTGGATCGTTTAGACACACGGACTTTAAGAAATTACTCACAGTAACTTTCTTTCACGCAAGAAGCGATTGTGAGACATCCAGAGAAAGAACGTGTCGATCTCAAAGTTCTCCATCCATGACGTCATAACGAAGTAAATCTACAAAAGTTCGACACGAAAGTATTGGAATACTGATTGACTTCCAGGTACCCGTTCAGCGGAGCTGCGTGGTTGGGTGGTTGGTTCAAAAGAGTGGAGGGGGGGTGGGGGGAGGGGGGACCAGACTGTTAGGTCATCAGTCCCTAAGCTTACACGCTACTTAATCTAACTTAAATTAACTTACGCTAAGGACAACACACGCACCCATGCCCAAGGGAGGACTCGAACCTCTGACTGGGTAAGCCGCGCGGACCGTGACAAGGCGCCCCAGACCGCGCGGCGAGTATGCATGTTTGATGATAGCTGTAAAAGACGAATTGGGCGTGAAAAGAAGCACAATTAGCTACATTGCATGGATGAGAAAGTAAATTAAAGGTAGTTGGTGTGACGTAGCTGGGGCGATGCTGTCACCACAGAGAACAGTGTAGTTCAGAGTGACAAGTGACTGCGTTGCAGTCTGTCCATCTGATGCACTCGAGTGCAGGAGGGGCAACACGCAGAATATTGGAGTGTTTCACATCGGCCAGCTCTTGAGTGTCTGACACAAGGGAGAAGAGATGCTTTTCATGTACCAACATGCCAAAGCTCTAAAGTGTATAGTGTAATTCAGGTGAACTGGCACTACCAGAGACAACTGCCACGGTGTTGTATAATAACACTCTGTGTGTAGCCATTCCATACAGAATCACCTACTCGCATATGTGGTACAACAGCCATGATTAGTAACTATACTGATACTCATCACAAGATTCAAAAATTATCATGATCGCTGAAACACCTCCATTGGATGCGATAATCATTGGAAAAAGCTATCTTAATATGTGAGTACTGTTTCACATTGTTGGCTAAGTGTATTGAAACCTACATGAAGTGACTTACCCTCCTTGTCAACAGGGCACGTTCTGGTGGGTAATAGATGTAAAGTAGTATGAGGATGCTTAAATGGGATGAAATAGGGCCCCTGATACAGTTGGTGTCTTCTGTAACCGCCGAATGGTACAGTAAGCTACTGCTCGACCACGTACATCCGTTGCTGCGCCCTTAATATCCAGTAAGTGACATGTACCTTCAGCCACATAATTCCACTCCCCTCCGCATATTCCAGTTTTGTTGGTGCGTTGGTTGATTTGGGGGAAGGAACCAAACAGCGAAGTCATCGGTCCAATCGAATTAGGGAACGATGGGGAAGGAAGTCGGCCGTGCCCTTTCAAAGGAGTCATCCTGGCATTTGCCTGAAGCGATTTAGGGAAATCACGGTAAACCTAAATCAAGATGGCCGGACGAGGGTTTGAACCGGCGTCCTCGCGAATGTGAGTCCAGTGTGCTAATTACTGGGCCACACCACTCGGTCCCAGTGTTATCGGAATGATTAGAGGAACATCCATGGACACAAGTGTTCCTTTATAACCACTGAACAGACCTGAGCTCCGTCTATTAAATACCGTACATCAGTGGTGAATTCCACGGGATGTGACATTCTTGGACTCAGATCCATCTCATCTCCGTTATTGCACGGGGAGATTAAACTGTCCTGTACCGGGATCGCTTCCAAACAAATTTGGTGTCTCGTGGTCCACATGGCACGATTCGTAGCAGCCACGATCAGAGAGTCACAAGCTGTTAGGTAGTTTTTTCGAAGTGAGTAACTCAAAAGTGTATAAGAGCCGCTTATTTATAAGTGGCAAATCATACAATACTATGGAGACAATATATGGTATAAAATCAAGTGTAGGTCAGTTGTAACAACAGTACACATGGATGTTTATGAGGTTTTGGGATTGCAGCCGCATCGTGCTGACTTCTTGCCACAATATTTCGCCTCGCAACCGTCCAGCCATCTTCAGGTGACTGTCCGCCACTGGAGATTGCACCTGAAGATGGCTGGAGGGTTGCCAGACGAAATATTGTGACAAGAAGTCAACATGAACCAGCTGCAATACTGAAACCTCATAGAAATTTCAGTGCGCCGGGAAAACTTCAAGAATCACTGTATACGTAGGACTTGCACTAAAACACAACTACATTTATGGCGATAAAAAGTATCATTTCCAATAAGAACCTCAAGGCGTACTAGAAAATGATTAACGGGGAGTTTACAGGAAGCACTGGGAGCACTAAAAGATCATACAACCGCAGAGAAATGTCCTTATATAACACAGGAGGATTTTCCTAATGCATATTGCCATTGAAGAAAAACTATAGCATCTTACTTCGTAAAAAAGAGAAACTAACTAGTATCCTGACCTTGCAACATCAGCACAGAAACACTAGCATTGCCAGTCGTGTTTATATAAAAGATATTCATTTTAGGCACAACAGTCATAGTTTGAATAGTATGCTATAAGATGAAAAAAACGACACACAACGATGAAATTATCCGAATGGGACAGATATCGGTAGATCTGACGTACCTGAGCAGACAAACAAATGATTAAAATTTCATTAAAAAATAGATGATTTATTCAAGAGAAAGAGCTTCACAAACTGAGCAAATCAATAACGCGTTAGTCCACCTCTGGCCCTTATGGGAGCAGTTCTTTGGCTTGGCATCGATTGACAGAGTTCTTCGAAGTCCTCTTGAGCGATATCGGGCCAAATACTGTCCAACTTGCACGTTAGATTGTCAAAATTCAGAGCTGGCTGGAGGATGCCACCTACAATGCTTTGAAAGTTTTCACTTGGGGAGAGATTCGGCGACCTTGCTAGCCAATGTAGGGTTCGGCAAACACGAGGACAAGCACTAGAAACTCTCGCCGTTGCAGCGTCGCAAGTTTGTTCCGAGCGAACGTTTGTTTTAGGATAGCTAGCTGAATATGACTTCGGGGGCTGACATCTGCCGACCTAACCGGGAGACAAACGCGCACCTTTCAGTACCTGCCTTGGGAAAGCTATCCAATGTCTCTCACTGGACGCATACATTCACCACCTATAAGAACCTAAATAAATGATATTAAATATTATTCAGTCATTTTCAAAATCGGTACACCACCTTTTGACATTCAGGAGAAAATTTCATCCAAATTTCAGCTTTGTAACTATCATAGTTTCAGAGATAAAAAATTGCTAAAAAAGTCAAAAACCGACACTTAGGAAATTAAATTCCGTTAAGAAATATAATAGTTTACCCTTTGGTATTATCTAAAAACATAAACAGGATTCTAAGTGTGAAGAATTAATTAATTGAGGTTTTCATATTAAAATTTTAATCGTTTTTCGTTTTCATAGTATAGTTGCAAGGGCAACAGTCTGGATGATTGACTGATCTGGCCTTGTAACAATAACCAAAACGGCCTTGCTGTGCTGGTACTGCGAACGGCTGAAAGCAAGGGGAAACTACAGCCGCAATTTTTCCCGAGGGCATGCAGCTTTACTGTATGATTACATGATGATGGCGTCCTCTTGGGTAAAATATTCCGGAGGTAAAATAGTCCCCCATTCGGATCTCCGGGCGGGGACTACTCAAGAGGATGTCGTTATCAGGAGAAAGAAAACTGGCGTTCTACGGATCGGAGCGTGGAATGTCAGATCCCTTAATCGGGCAGGTAGGTTAGAAAATTTAAAAAGGGAAATGGATAGGTTGAAGTTAGATATAGTGGGAATTAGTGAAGTTCGGTGGCAGGAGGAACAAGACTTCTGGTCAGGTGACTACAGGGTTATAAACACAAAATCAAATAGGGGTAATGCAGGAGTAGGTTTAATAATGAATAGGAAAATAGGAATGCGGGTAAGCTACTACAAACAGCATAGTGAACGCATTATTGTGGCCAAGATAGATACGAAGCCCACACCTACTACAGTAGTACAAGTTTATATGCCAACTAGCTCTGCAGATGACGAAGAAATTGAAGAAATGTATGATGAAATAAAAGAAATTATTCAGATTGTGAAGGGAGACGAAAATTTAATGGTCATGGGTGACTGGAATTCGAGTGTAGGAAGAGGGAGAGAAGGAAACATAGTAGGTGAATATGGACTGGGGGACAGAAATGAAAGAGGAAGCCGCCTGGTAGAATTTTGCACAGAGCACAATATAATCATAACTAACACTTGGTTTAAGAATCATGAAAGAAGGTTGTATACATGGAAGAACCCTGGAGATACTAAAAGGTATCAGATAGATTATATAATGGTAAGACAGAGATTTAGGAACCAGGTTTTAAATTGTAAGACATTTCCAGGGGCAGATGTGGACTCTGACCACAATCTATTGGTTATGACCTGTAGATTAAAACTGAAGAAACTGCAAAAAGGTGGGAATTTAAGGAGATGGGACCTGGATAAACTAAAAGAACCAGAGGTTGTACAGAGATTCAGGGAGAGCATAAGGGAGCAATTGACAGGAATGGGGGAAATAAATACAGTAGAAGAAGAATGGGTAGCTTTGAGGGATGAAGTAGTGAAGGCAGCAGAGGATCAAGTAGGTAAAAAGACGAGGGCTAGTAGAAATCCTTGGGTAACAGAAGAAATATTGAATTTAATTGATGAAAGGAGAAAATATAAAAATGCAGTAAGTGAAACAGGAAAAAAGGAATACAAACGTCTCAAAAATGAGATCGACAGGAAGTGCAAAATGGCTAAGCAGGGATGGCTAGAGGACAAATGTAAGGATGTAGAGGCCTATCTCACTAGGGGTAAGATAGATACCGCCTACAGGAAAATTAAAGAGACCTTTGGAGATAAGAGAACGACTTGTGTGAATATCAAGAGCTTAGATGGAAACCCAGTTCTAAGCAAAGAAGGGAAAGCAGAAAGGTGGAAGGAGTATATAGAGGGTCTATACAAGGGCAATGTACTTGAGGACAATATTATGGAAATGGAAGAGGATGTAGATGAAGATGAAATGGGAGATTTGATACTGCGTGAAGAGTTTGACAGAGCACTGAAAGACCTGAGTCGAAACAAGGCCCCCGGAGTAGACAATGTTCCACTGGAACTACTGACGGCCGTGGGAGAGCCAGTCCTGACAAAACTCTACCATCTGGTGAGCAAGATGTATGAAACAGGCGAAATACCCTCAGACCTCAAGAAGAATATAATAATTCCAATCCCAAAGAAAGCAGGTGTTGACAGATGTGAAAATTACCGAACTATCAGCTTAATAAGTCACAGCTGCAAAATACTAACACGAATTCTTTACAGACGAATGTAAAAACTAGTAGAAGCCAACCTCGGGGAAGATCAGTTTGGATTCCGTAGAAACACTGGAACACGTGAGGCAATACTGACCTTACGACTTATCTTAGAAGAAAGATTAAGGAAAGGCAAACCTACGTTTCTAGCATTTGTAGACTTAGAGAAAGCTTTTGACAATGTTGACTGGAATACTCTCTTTCAAATTCTAAAGGTGGCAGGGGTAAAATACAGGGAGCGAAAGGCTATTTACAATTTGTACAGAAACCAGATGGCAGTTATAAGAGTCGAGGGACATGAAAGGGAAGCAGTGGTTGGGAAGGGAGTAAGACAGGGTTGTAGCCTCTCCCCGATGTTGTTCAATCTGTATATTGAGCAAGCAGTAAAGGAAACAAAAGAAAAATTCGGAGTAGGTATTAAAATTCATGGAGAAGAAATAAAAACTTTGAGGTTCGCCGATGACATTGTAATTCTGTCAGAGACAGCAAAGGACTTGGAAGAGCAGTTGAATGGAATGGACAGTGTCTTGAAAGGAGGATATAAGATGAACATCAACAAAAGCAAAACAAGGATAATGGAATGTAGTCTCATTAAGTCGGGTGATGCTGAGGGAATTAGATTAGGAAATGAGGCACTTAAAGTAGTAAAGGAGTTTTGCTATTTGGGGAGCAAAATAACTGATGATGGTCGAAGTAGAGAGGATATAAAATGTAGGCTGGCAATGGCAAGGAAAGCGTTTCTGAAGAAGAGAAATTTGTTAACATCCAGTATTGATTTAAGTGTCAGGAAGTCATTTCTGAAAGTATTCGTATGGAGTGTAGCCATGTATGGAAGTGAAACATGGACGATAAATAGTTTGGACAAGAAGAGAATAGAAGCTTTCGAAATGTGGTGCTACAGAAGAACGCTGAAGATTAGATGGGTAGATCACATAACTAATGAGGAAGTATTGAATAGGATTGGGGAGAAGAGAAGTTTGTGGCACAACTTGACCAGAAGAAGGGATCGGTTGGTAGGACATGTTCTGAGGCATCAAGGGATCACCAATTTAGTATTGGAGGGCAGCGTGGAGGGTAAAAATCGTAGAGGGAGACCAAGAGATGAATACACTAAGCAGATTCAGAAGGATGTAGGTTGCAGTAGGTACTGGGAGATGAAAAAGCTTGCACAGGATAGAGTAGCATGGAGGGCTGCATCAAGCCAGTCTCAGGACTGAAGACCACAACAACAACAACAGTATAAAAATCAGACAAAATTATTATTGGTGTCTAAGATTATTGTGGGAGTATATGTGAATGAAGGAGAGTGTGTACGTAGGACATTTGTCAGATTTTAATGTTACATTATGTACCATCTTAAGTAACCTGCCAAAGTTACGCAAGCCTGTCGTGGGAAAATGTTCATAGGGAAATTACCCACTTTGCTGATGACGTATGTCTAAGTGTGATTGCTATTGTAACAGAGCAGCCAGAAAGTCAGCTGGAGTAAAATCTGTATCTAAAGGATATTTCCAGATTTATTGCCTTTTCGTTTTCATTTATTAAACATTACTTTAATATTTGCATGTCAGATTGACGTAAATGCGTCTGTATGTAAGGATTGGTGCAGGCAAGTTTTGGCGAGAGTATGATCATGAGCGAGCATTCTGATTGACAGCGAGTATGGTTAGCCAATCATAATTGAGACGGTTCCCTGATATTTATACTGGGAGTGAGGCCACAAGAAGAGAGTCGCTCGCTAGCTTTGCATGCGGACAGTCATGTTACTAGTGTAAGTCAAAATAATGTGTAAAATGAAGGAATACTGAGTTCCTAGCGTTTGATACGTGTCGTGACTAACGCTGACGTGGTTACGGACAGTTTTGTGAAGTTTGGATGTTTTATAACTGTTTCGTTGTAACGATATTCGCGTGTGGAAATTTGGCCTTCGTAGTATCCGTGTGGCATGTTTCAGTATTCAACCACTGAGCATTTTTGGCGGGAAATTTCTTTTTTGAAATCCCACAGAAGGACCGAATATAATAACTCGTATCAGTAACAGCTTTAGTAATTAGCATAGAAATTAGATTAGCATATATCTTCTTAGTTAAAGGTAAGCAAAGGATTGGAGACTGAGGATCAATGTCTTGACGACTAATTCCAAGGCTTTCATCCTCAGTTCCCCAGGGTGGAGGAACTATATACTTCTTCCTTTCCTATCTTCTTTCCTCTTCTTCATTCTAAACTATATTTTTGTATTTCTTTTTCAAAATTTAAACTTCATGTAAATTTTTGTTAAACGGTTTGCGAAAGCTGCCATAAAGAAAAGAAAAGAAATATAAATAGCAAACAAAGATAACCAAGTAAAAGAAAACAAAATAAAAGAGATAGAAACAAAACATGATCAACTACGTGACGGGACACGGGCAACGGTGCGATAGGATGTGCGAACTGGTGTGGAGGTTCAGCCATATCAGCGCCCATATATCGATCGCAGCGGCTAAGTGGTCAATAAAGACCCACCTTAAGCAATTAGGTGGTGGGTCGTAAAATCAGGGCGGCAAGTGAAAAAAAATTTGTGGTGGAATTAATGACTGTGAAAACGTTGTTTAGCTCGGATCGGATTTGGACAGATTTCTGGCTGTTGTGCGTGTGAAATGAGTGTACGAATTGTGAACGTGAAGAAAATAGCCACTAGTTTAAATGTGGACTAAATAGTACCTTTTCCTTGGTTAAATGGACAAAATAAACTTTTTTGTGTGGAAATTTCGGACATTATTTTTCCAAAAGCCAATCCATCTTCTTACCGCTTGATAATTTTTTTAATGACAATTTTTCTACAGAACTTCATTTCATTACTAGAGCTGCGCGGCCTCAGTAATTGTAGAGGCTAGATGGTGTCTTTTATCAATGCTGATTTTACATCATCCGGTGAGCATCTACGTTGCTGAGTGAAGGGACATCGAGCAGATGCCTTTCTGAGATAGGTGAAATTCTAATTTGCAGCCTGCCCAGAGACAGCACACAGAATTTCAAACCCCATCACACCGCACCGTGTGTGGAGGGGCATTATCTTGTTCAAATGCAAGCCCAAGATGGCTTGCCAGGCAGGGCAACAAGACGGGACGTAGAATATCGTTAACGTACAGTGCAGTAAGGTTGCTGAGAATGACAACCAAAGAGTTCCTCCTATGAAACGAAGTGGAACCGCAGACCATCACTCCTGGTTGTCGGGCCGTAAGGCGGGCGAGAGTCAGACTGGTATCCCACCCCTGTCCGGGGCGTCTCTTCACACATCTTCGCTGATAATCAGGGCTCAGTTCGAAGCTAGGCTCATCTCTGAACACAGTCCTACTCCAGTCAGTAAGACTGTAGTGGTGCCTGACACCACTGCAAACAGGCTTGTTGGTATAAAGAGATTAATGGTAGTCCGCACAACGTGACTGTCGCATACCATACGGACCGACAACCAGAAGTGATGGTATCGAGTGGCATTTTATTTCATACCAGGACTCATTTGGTTGTCATCCGGGGCACCTTTACAGCACAGTGGTACGTCGACGATATTCTACGATCCGTCATGTTGCACTTCATGGCAAGCAATCCTGTGCTCACATTTCAGCAAGAACACACCCGCCCGCATACGTCGAGAGTTTCTGCTACTTGTTTTCGTGCTTGTCATACCCTACCTTGGTCAGTAATATTGCCGGATCTCTCCCGAGTTGAGAACGTTTGGAGCATTATGGGCAGGTTCCTTCCACCAGCTCGGGAGTGTAACAATTTAACGCGATAATTGGACGGAATTTGGCACCATATCCCTGGAAAGCACATCCAATAGTTCTATTATGTCAAATAATTGGTTGCATAAGGGCCAGAGGTGGACCACCGTGATACTGGCAAATTCGATTTGTGAAGCTCTTTCTCTTGGATAAATCATCCAAGTATTGTGAAATTGTAATCATTTGTTTGTCTATACATGTACGTAACATCTACTATTTTCCGTCCAATTGGATGATTCCTTCGTGATGCAGCGCTCTTTTTTGTGTTACAGTGACATTGGTGTCTAAGGACACAAACCATTAAAGCACGAAGGAGAATATGTAGGTTGTAGTTCGAGCACCGAAAGAGGAGCCCTCACGGTTTAAGTGGGCTACACGCAGCTGCATCGAGCCTCTACCGTAACCAATCATGAATATCGCAGCTGATAGCTGACATCATTGGTGCCAGACGCCAGGGCCCTTCTTTCACCTTAACGCAGCATAATGTGCCAGAAATATGCAGTTAAGATTACAGAGAAATAGGTTACAAGTAAGCTCAGCAGAGACCCCCATTATATTACAGTAAATCAGTATTGCGCCCTACTGTCCATAAAGAAGCGTTAAATGAATTAGGACCTTAAACCGTTAGAACATACATAATGGACAACAAAGAATTATATGTAAGTGAAGAGTGGATATTGAACGGAACAATCTGAAAACCACCGACATCTTCTCCAAGAAGTGGTACCAGAATAAAAAAGTTTCTTCGTTTGACGCTGGTGCACTGCAAAGACTGTCGACTTGTCTGCGATGATGGTTCGTTATCCATAAATTAAAAACCCTTCATTACAATAGGTCCGCCGGCCGACACCATTTGAGACCCACTGAGTAACAACACGTAGCACGTGCGGACGACTCCCACATCCATGTGTCATACTGCGATGACCACATTCATATAATATCCGAACAAAAGTATCCGGACACCATGTGGAATTGACCACTAGATGTCACGAGATGCGGACACACCATTTCAAAAGAAGTTTGGGAGTATCAAGTTGTCAGTATAGAAGCAGTAACAGTGAAATAGGTTGGTCTGGAGAACTCAGTGATTTCGAACATAATCTGGTCATTGACTATCATTTGAGTAACAAATCCATCAGGTGCAATGGAACCGTTTTAAAGCTGCCCATAGTGACTTTTGGTGATGTGATGATGAAGTGGAAAGGCGAAGGGAGAACCACAGCTAAACCACGACCAAGTAACATCATGTACTGAGAAACAGCACCGTCAAGCATTGTGGAAGGTAATTATAAAAACTCGCACGAAAGCAATGGAAGAAATCACTTCCAAGGTGCTACCAGCAGTCCACCTACTAGAAGTTAAAATGAATGGCGTTTTAATGAACTGCTACGCCGTAAAAAAATTAATTAATCAGCTAACTTGACCTTTGACTTTGACACTGAGAAGACAGGTAATGCACATAAATTCTCTTTTAATTTTTTTGTTTTTTTTTTTTGCCTAGATGCATAAATTCAAAAAATTTTTACCTGTCTAAGATAAAAATCTGTGAAAAAAAATTGATTATAGATGATTATGGTTTCTTCGTGGTTACTGTAAGGAGAGAACGGGCTAGGTACACGACGAGTTGGCTGTCGGTGGATTCTGTTTCTCCGATCCTTAGAGAACAACAGACAAAATCGGAGAAAACTGCTACAACTCGCGATGAAGACTCTGTCTCTCTTGGCAACTAAAGTACTCACAGTCGCCGTAAGATTTTCTGGAAACACTTTCAGAATAAGAAAGCTGAATAATTGGCTGTGTGGTATCTTGGGACTAACAAACTCGTCACTTAGGGAACGTCTTGAACACACAAGCTGACGGCGAAATACTGCGCGTCGTTCGGACCGTGACAGTAGCAGATTCGCCCAGTATTGTTAATTCGCGAAAAAATCACTATGCACTGTATTGCTAAACACACTAATAGTTTTTATGAAGGTCCGAGAATCCAGCATCGAATAAAAGTTCGTAGACGACATTTACCTTCTTTTTCACAAGAGAAATTTCTTTTATTCTTGATAATTGTGATTATAAGTTGACCTCTGAACTCTAAATTAGGTCTATATGCAACCTTACCTGACCTCAAAAAAAAAAAAAATAATAAAAATGTCCAATCAGCATTCCTCATATCCAACAATTGCAAAAAAAAAAAAAAAAAAAAAAAAAACTAGAGGCTCCTTTTTCACAACAAAGAGCGTTGTCGTCACAGAAAAGAGCGTTGTCGTCTCAATTATAGTAGCACATCATCACTGGCACTCACAACCGGAATATTACAGTAATATTACATTATGTAGGGACATTACAGCGTGAATGTTCGAGCCACACAATTCTGGAGTCAGTACTAAGCGACATTTGTTGTGGTGTACTGGAGTCAGTACTAAGCGACATTTGAGGTGGTGTCAAGAGCGATGCCACTAGACAGTGAATGACTGGAAACCTGTGATTTGGAGCGATGGATCGCGCTATGCCCTGTGAAAATTCAGTGGAATTGATAAAACCATGCCATCATGTGTATTGACAACAGTGAAATATGGAGAAGGGGCTGTTACGGTTTGGGAGCATTTTTCGTGACCAGTGTCTGCTCCTCTTGCTGCACTAAAGGAAACGCTAAATGCGTAAGGATATGAATACATTTTACAGCACAGTGTAGTGTGAAAATTAGAGGGACAGTTCGGAGACAATGATTTTTTGTATCGGCGTGACAATGCACGCTTCATAAAGTAGCATATATGAGGCAATAGTTTGTGGACAATAACATTACTGAAATAGAATGGTCTGCGAAACGTCCCAACCCTCACGCAACGTAACAACTTTGGGATACGTTAGAATGTTGATTTTCCTCCAGGCCCCAACATCCAAATTGTACCTTCTCTGTTTCGGCTCTTGAGGAAGAGTGGGCTGCCATTCCTCCACAGATATTCAGACGTCATTGAAAGTGTCGGGATATCTTTTGATGAGATAGTGTATTTCATGGAACACTCCAATCTGACATGGGATCCAACTCCGAACAGAACGAAAAGAAATTAGAAAGGCTTATTTTTATGATTAAATCATAAGCTAAGCAAACGCTCGAATCCGATAATTATGGGGTGGAAAAATGACGATGACCTTATCAAAGCCATCGTCCTGAAATCCGGTCTCCTCTCGAATACGAACCCAGTGTGTTAGCCGCTATTTTAATTGAGTTGTTGGTGTTGACATCATCGTGATATTGTCACGAAAAATGAAACATGGACTTACCTCAACAGTGACTGAGACTTTCACATTTACGTAACTTATCTCTCCAATAGGATAATGCTTTAAAACTTTTTGTGTTCAAATCGATGGCGTTCCATCCATGGAAAAGAATTTTTTAATGATTTCACTGGTTTGTACTAGCAGTTAATAGGAAAGAAATTTTTGCATTTATGTCTAACGCTTTTGGGAATTCATTCACTTTGCGTGATTAACATCATAGGCTCAAAAAAGAGGAATGTTACAGACGCTTCAATTCAGTCTAGAACTGTACCACGTCTAAATAAAAGTGACTTATTAATATTAATGGAATCTTTGCCGTCTGCTATCCGTAACATTAACCTCTGAGAAGCATATACGGAAAAGTTCCCGTTGTTTTTCTGTGTGTCATATACACTTCAGCATAAATCGTAATTGCGCTCAGACGAAAGGTATTAGCGGAAATTTCTGTTAAATGTTAAAGCTTTCTACAGTGAATACACGCTATAGATGCCTACGTTTAGTGTAATGATTCGAATGACATGATGACCTACGATAATTATAAAACACACTTTACTTTCAAAGCATATATCGACTATAACCATTTGCTTTCCATCTTCCATACTTAGGTAATATATCGAAGGTGACTAATTTTCGATGGTACCGTTGGTAACTAAACATTTACTTACAGAAAACGAAGTATTGAAAGTAAAGAAGGTTGAGCGAGATGAAAAAATTTACATAAGTTAAATATAAAAACTGTGAAAACGAAAGTGATATTGTACAAAAAGCAGACAGAAGTAGAGAAGCAAATAGTAGAGAAAGTCATACACAAACTTGCTGGTAGTATGTGGGTTGTTCATCTTCATATCCTTTACTCTTCAACCCTTTGCTCTGTGTTTCCATCAAAATCCAGAACACTTGTTTGCGGCATTTCTGCTCTCAACAGGTGGACTGACACTTCTCTGAAAGATATGTGGCTTGATTCAACTGGATAATTATGATCAGCTGAAAGCATGTTACCCTCACTTATAAGCAAAGCAGTACCATACGTCAGACGAATGACTGCGTCAGAAGCCGACATGTAGAACCGGAATAAGACACAAGATATCTCTTGTTTGCCTACGAATAGCAACCGCTGGGTCCTAATCAACAAAGGACAACGCAGGAATGGACTTTCACAGTATAAGGCGATTTCTAACCAGTGGGGAATCATCACGGGGCAG
Source organism: Schistocerca piceifrons (assembly GCF_021461385.2). NCBI lineage: Eukaryota > Metazoa > Arthropoda > Insecta > Orthoptera > Acrididae > Schistocerca > Schistocerca piceifrons. Next base: position 413,537,220 of record NC_060149.1, on the reverse strand, counting down.
ACACGTTGTGTATTTGGGGATCTCCAAGACACACAATAATTCCTAAGCTATATGAAACTTATTTGTGCATGCATTATGAACGACCAGTTTAAAGCTAACGGAAACAATATTCACGTTGCAAAATTTACGATTCCACCGTTTAGTTTCTCCCTTGTGTTCGCATATTTTCTATATCTGAACTTCTTTGCTTCTAATGTTTGTGTATTTGTAATCTACAATGCATATGTTTCTGCCTATGAAACGAAATTTTTGAATAATGTTTTCTTATTGAATCGTCTAATTTACTTTATTGGGCTAAGAAATTTTATTGGGAACTGATTGTATCATAATAATGAAATTCCGGTGTATAATATACAGTTTTCTACGGATGTGGTTACAGAGAGCTATAGATTTCATGAGCAAGTAACTGTTGAGTTAAATTAATTTAATGTAATTTTACTTTTGTTATTGTAAAACGAAGTCCGTGTTCAGTATGTAAGTTTCTGTATTTTTGTCGTATGTGTGGACTGTTTCCGTTGATATCGGCAGATTCATCAATGGCAGATTTTCTTTTTTCCTGTTGAGGGTTGTGAGATACCACCTAAGAGGTATAGATAGGAGCTTTGTTTTTGGCATAGCAAACATAGGGTGCAATACTTTACTCCCGTATGTAAGGGCACTTTCTCTCACAGAGCAACAGGTGAAACTTAAACACCATAGTTGGTAATTTGACCAGAGCGTGGAACTCAATGGATGTAACGTAGGTCGCCGGCAGTTTTTCCCTTCCACTCAAAATGTGATATCTTTTCTTAACAGTATCACGGTATGTACAAAAATCTCATTATTGGTGTTCGTTCAAAGGATTTCTGGTAACAAGCTGTAGTAGCATACACAGGAACTAAAAAATTGAACAGATGGCTGGAGTCATTCTTGTTCAGTCTTTAGCACGAAAACCACGAGACTCATGATGTAATTAATAAAGCTCATATTGTGAATATTATTGTTATTTTTTGCAGTAGCAAGAGAAGCAGTTTTATCATTTCAAGGAGTGTTATTGTGTTTCCATTAGCCGGCCGCTGTGGCCGAGCGGTTCTAGGCGCTTCATTCCGAACCCGTGTTGCTGCTACGGTCGCAGGTTCGAATCCTGCCACGGCCAGGATGTGTGTGATGTCCTTAGGTTAGTTATGTTTAAGTAGTTCTAGGTCTAGGGGACTGATGACCTCAGATGTTAAGTCCCATAGTGCTCAGAGCCATTTGAACCTTTTTCTGTGTGTTGGCATTACTACTTCAAATACAATGGTATAATTTAGTATCAAAATATCATGTCCTAGTAACTGATAACTGTTTCACAAAGTGTCTGTTTTAATATGCTTTACCCCATAAAATTTTGGACAGTTTTTGGTGGTATAACACTGATTTCAACAACAACGTTGGTCCCTGTTTCCATAGGTTCCATTACCTTAAAGTTGCATATAGTGGCTATGTAATGATTCCTGTACTCGAAACTGCTAGAAATTCAGTTTTGTGCCCTTGCGTACACAGTGGCAGTGTAACTAATAATATATTCGTTATGACGTCTTTCGCAACTCAGTAATAGCATATTTCAATTAAATGCGTTTCAGCTGATTCCAAGTATCATCATTATTCACTTTAACAACTTTGATTTCTTTTATTACATTCAAACATCGGCCTTTTCCATATTGCATTAAAATATGCGATTCAGCCTTTTTGTATCTCTTGTTTAAAGCACCTTCACTTTGCGTTACTGTTTAGTTTACTAAGATAAGTCACATATGTCGTACTTGAATATGTTCTTGTGTACCTCGTAATAAATTTCTTTTCCTCTTAAACAAAAGAAATGCCTTATTGCCGTGAAGTATATTTACGCATTCAGTGTGTATCTATATTTTGAGCTACTCACTCTCACTGTATTACTATCACAATTCCTACACCACTTTGTAAACGGGGCCTGGTAAGATTAACTGGCCTTATACAATACTTCGTTTTATAGCTTTGTTTTCAGCCAGACATGTTTCATAACTTTTTGTGCATGTTGAAAGATTGGTTCGCCAACAAAATGCACATGTAACGGCAACAGCAAAAAAGGCATATTGCTTCGACAAAAACAAGAGAAAAACACCGCAACATCAAAAAGAATGACAAGCTGTAGACTGTGTAGTAGATTTAAAGCTACCACTATAAACAACCAATATCTTTACGTGAGAAAAAAAACACTGAAAATAGCATAGAATGTACTGAAACACGTCTGATGATCCATAGATAGAAATTGAACGAGGATATGGGAAAGATTCGGCCATGGCCAGTTACATAAGTGTGTTCCAGCGTATTCACTTGCTGCAGATAAAAAATTGACAGTCGAACTGGCCCATGTAAGCGTTCATTATAACTGTAATGGTCACGAACGCAAAGATCAGTAAGGCAGATGTGAGATAATGAGTTTTCATTTTGAGTAAAAAGTGATTATGGCGACGAGACCTGACGATTGTACGCATATTGAATGTAAACCAGCCGCGGAAAGTTTAATTATGTAAGTTACATTTTTTTATCAAAAACCCTTTACCATTAAAACTTGGTATCAGTCAGACCCAAACATCTATTATCCTTCCTAAAACACAACGACTGGTGGCACCGTCAAACTGTACTACAATTTCATAACCAGGAGTTTGAAAATCGTGTAGTGTTACTATCTAGGGCGGTGGACTTTTCTGCGTACAGCTTAAATAAATATCTTTATCTTTTTGTAATATAGTCATATCATTCTTGTGGGAGGCATGAGATTCATAAAAGCGAAAGTAAACAATCGCGGTTCTTTATTGTTTGCGCCAAGTCAGCTGCAGCTGATGGTTTTACGGCGGCTATCTGCGTGAACACTGATAAACCCAGATTTACTACACGACAGAAGCGCATATGAAAAGCAAGGAAGGCGCCAATATGTGCTTTAATTGCAGCGCTGTCGACGAACGTGCTGTCCTTCGTTTCACGGAGTCTGATAAAGAATAGTCGGGTTATCAGTAATTACGTCTCGCAACAATATTAAATGAAGGTCTTCTCGGGTCTATTTCTGTGTGCTATACGATGAAATTTCTCTCGTTAATGATGAATAACATAGCGCTAAATTTCATTTATCCTGATACGTACTGTTTAGAGATACTAATAATTCTTGCTGCCTAGGTATCACTTACAATTTTGTAGGGAAATATTTGTAATTCATTCCAAGGGAGGCTACAACTTGAGTAACGCATAGAGCGCTAGCTTATTATACTGATAAACGGACTATGCTGAAACAAAGCCAGCAGCTAAATTAATAACGGTTACTATCTTTCACCGGTCAGCCAGTGTGCGTCTTTTGCCACTTTGCCCAATGACGGCCTGTTTTCTTGTTTTTCTCCAAGACGAAGAACACACACTAAGTTAAATTACCATAATACACAGGGCAAAATTAATGTAAGTCACAGAGAAACAGTTCTCTTGCTATATTAAGGTGAAGCTGTGGGACGAGGGATGCCATCCAGTCTCTGAAACTAGTACCAAACTCAACGAATGCTAAGGTTCATTGAACGTGGAGTCTGTGAATTAAGATAACATCATTAAAAAAACAAAAAAATGTTGTATGTCTCGTTACTCTACTGTTGACGAGGTAAATATTATTAGTGGTGATGGTGAGATTTCAAGCGGAAGATTCGTGTTCATATATTTCCTAGTGTTTACGTATAACACAGTTTCTTCGGAATGCGTACATACTGTCTTTGGTCTCCTAGCGGGGTATACAATTCAACATAGTACATCGTATTCATCGAAACACATATATGTCTTCCATACAATACTGGACTATACGAGTGGTCCATCGTGTAACTTCAGGCATAGCAATAAACATTAATATGCCCTCTGGCGAAGCCCCGTATGGGTCACAATGATGGGATGGGATGTCTTGGGGCGGGGGGGGGGGGGGGGGGGAGGGGCGGGGAAAGGTGAAGGCAGGACCAGGGACGTCGAGAGGGACACTGGGGGATATACACTTTTTATTTGTTATAAATTCTCACGCATTTCCTGCAGGGTCTCCTAGCGGAGTATACAACTGAACATATTACGTCTTATTCATCGAAACACATATATGTCTTCCATACAATATTGGACTATACGAGAGGTCCATCGTGTAACTTCAAGCATAGCAATAAACATAAATATGCCCTCTGGCATATTTGTTTGCAAAATATGATAGTATACATCTGATGTGTTACGACTGTGAAAGGAACCTGTGACCACTAGATATAGTGCCACAAGATCCTCCGAAAAATCGTAACACAATACACTGACAAATGTCATATTAACAAATGTAAATCCACCGGATGATGGAGGTTTAAACCTTTGGAATGCGTCGTGGAGATAAATAAACAGTGACTGGTAACAGTAAACTTGTTGTTTCATTTAATGTCAATAACAGTCACGGTAAAGCCTAACCTAAAATGCTCGCATTTAAAGTACAGGACTGATACGAAGTGGTCAAGTGAATCGGCTGACTTTAGTCATGTCAAAAAAATGGTGTCTTCTCGTATGTGTCAATCGTTTGTATGGAATCACCACAGTAACATGGTTTGACGTGGTGAGCTGACTAAATAGCACAAAAGCGCTGTAGTGTTGGGCCGTACCTATAACCACACGGTGAAGAAGTTTCCCTATTTGTTGGTGATCAACAAGGAGTGTCTAACGTGCCCACAACGGACGGATGGTGTACCACTTGGAGTCATGTAACACGGCATAAGTACAGTCGTCTAACCGTCAAGGTTCGGAGACCAGTTACACACCTTGGTAATGACAATGGATTTCAAATTCGACAGGAAGTGCTGCTGTCAGTGAAAGCTGCTCCGTTTCAATCGGTTTCTGAGTGAACATTTTGAACAGAACTCCATGCTATGAACATTCGGCGTCGGAAATCTGGAAACAGCCCATTGTTCACAGCGGCATTCAGCTGCACGTCTGCTGTGTCCCAAACGACACTGTAACTGGACAGTAACTGACTGGAGGCATGAATTGTGGTCCGACGAGTTGCGATTTAGCTTCCTATCAAATGATTCCTTGCGTCGAGTACACCATCTGTCCTATGTGACATTCAACCTATAGTGTGTGGAGGGTTTTTTACAGGATGAAGGTGGCTGTGAGATATTTTGGAGGTTGTTTAAGTACCATGACTTGAACTCACTCATTTAAGTTAACTTAAACGTGAGCCAGGATGTTAATTTTCACATTTGCTTGACCAAGTGGTATCTAGTCCTCTAAATCTTCGTAATGAACATTCTGTGGAATTTCAGTTTTCAGAGCTCCCTGCAGCCTTTTTCAAAGAGCTACAAGCATACGATCTTGACCTGTTGACCATTCAGCCACCTAATCGAACATCTAATTTGGTAGCGCTACGAAACTTAATCATCAATTAGCGGATTCAATCGCATACTGAATACCTGAAGAAACTTTTGGAGCCGCGCGGAGTGGCCGCGTGGTTAGAAGCGTCGTGTCACTAATCGTACGGCCCCTCCCGACGGAGGTTCGAGTCCTCCCTCGGGCATGTGTGTGTGTGTGTGTGTGTGTGTGTGTTGTCCTTAGTGTTAAGTTAGTTTAAGAAGTGTGTAAGTCTAGGGACCGATTACCTCAGTAGTATGGTCCCTTAGGAATTCACACACACTTGAACATTTGAAACTTTTGGACCCTTTCCCTAGACATATGGAGGCAATTATTGAGGCTAGAGTTTGTGTTTCAGGGCGAATCCTTGAGGAATTATTCAGCTCTCTGTCTCCACCCTAAAGGTGCACTGACAACATCACAACGACGAAATATATTTACGAATCAGCCCAAAGGGAAATTTGTAATTGAATGTACTGCACTTCCTGAAGTTTGCCTAAAAATGAACTTTGGGAAAATCAAGATCATAATGAATTAATTGACATCGAAGTGAAATACATCTGTTGGAATAACGCAACTAAAAAGGGTCACAGTATATGGCATATACTGTGACCCTGTTTAGTTAGGTTCTGGGTGAATTTGTAAATAAGAAAGGAGACCTAAAACCAGAAATATTTCTACATATTCTATTAGGCTGGCAATCTTACGGAACATACTCTTCAGATTTGAAGTCTAAGATGTGCGCTGAGCTGAAGAAAACTGTTTTTGACCAATATATTGCCAGTAAAACTTAGGGCTATGAGACATGGATACTAAATGAATTCTTTATTAGAAAACTAATTGTAAACCAAAGACAGCTTGAGAGATCGGTGTAGGGTTTCGCAAAGAAAGACAGAAAGAAAGCAGTTCATTTCCGACATATAACAAACGTCAGTGACATGATGGACAGAGTGATTACGTTGAAATGGCAGTGGCGTGGTCATGTCGCTCGAAGGAAACGTGGCAGGTGCTCAAAACAGTTCCTAGACTGGAGCCTAATTTACCTAAAAAGACCAAGGGTAAGACCACCGGACAGATCGGAGACAGACTTAAGAGAGACAGCCGCAGTGAATTGGAAACTGGAAGTTCAAGATCTGCAGAAATGAAAGAACCTGCAGAGATCCAATGTTGCCCTCTGGCTCAAGGCGGCCACATCACCAAGCAATGGAATTGGCCGAAAATGATGACGATGCTTAATCACTCAGGATGTATGAACCTAGATATCTGATTGATTATAGAGATTTTTCAGCTATTGAGTAATTATAGGATCCAGTAAATGAAGTGTTTGAAACTCTCACTATTATCGAAGAAATTACGAGTGGACATTGTTAACATGAGAGTTCTTTTTGATCCGACAGCTGATAGTATGCACGAAAACGTAAAACAGTGTAACAAACTTTGTTAATGCCAAATATGATGTCTGAGAAATTAACTCTTGTTGAGAGGAGTACCAAATCTAACATCCACTAATTATAACACTAACCTTTGCTTATCGTCGTCATTTAGTCTTTGAAACAGTACTAATTCGATCATTCTACCACGACCCTAACAGTCAGCTGCTGTTTTCTTGCGTTACTCAGCAGCCTTATCTTCTGTACACTTACCAGTATTGTACTCGAGACAATACTGTCATCTAGACACGAACGTCTGTTATTCGTACAACCTAATGCTAAGACTTTTACGAAAATCCCATGACTCGTAAGACCACGGCAGCTTCAGTGCTATGTCTTTCAACTTGGTGATATTCTAGACCATCCGGATTACTCGAAGTTTGCATTAAGTCCTCAGCTGCGGAGTATATCATTATTCTATGCTATGAATGTTGCACATTACTGTCATCTAAAAGATGTCGTACTGTAGGGAAGGATATGCGTTGCAATAAATATGCATTGAGAATTTTTGAGGACAACTTTTAAAACAAGAGACGAAAATTATTTTTTTTTTATTTTTATTTTTTTAAATATTCGTGTGCGCTATTCATGGTTCCCTGTTTTGATCGTCACTATTACCTATAAAAGCATTACTTCTATTTGTTGATACTCTATATACACACATCAAAACAAGTTTTGTATCATCCCAGTTTCCAGAACTCCTGAAGATAGACGTTGACTGCGGATAATGTATCGCACACACAGTCCCTTTGACTGTTAAGAGACGTCACTAAACCCGCCCAAGGATGTAAACAACCATGCATGAGCAGAGCCTACTAGAAGAAGGGGCTCTGACAGCCGATCGGTTCCAGTCTTTCAACAGGAAGGAGGTACACGGCTCATGTTGTATGTAGTTCAACCGTGCCTAGACGGTCAGTATCGCGATTCGATCGCGTCCGCATTGTTACTTTGTGCCAGGAAGGGCTCTCAACAAGGGACGTGTCCAGGCGTCTTGGACTGAACCAAAGCGATGTTGTTCGGACGCGGAGGAGATACAGAGAGACAGGAACTGTCGATGACATGCCTCGCTCAGGCCGCCCAAGGGCTACTACTGCTGTGAATGACCGCTACCTACGGATTATGTCACGGAGGAACCCTGACAGCAACGCTACCATGTTGAACAATGCTTTTCGTGCAGCTGCAGGACGTCGTGTTACGACTCAAACTGTGCGCAGTAGGCTGTATGATGCGCAACTTCACTCCCGACGTCCATGGCGAGGTCCATCTTTGCAACCACGACACCATGCATGGGACCAACAACATGCCGAATGGACCGCTCAGGAATTGCATCACGTTCTCTTCAACGATGAGTGTCGCGTATGCCTTCAACCAGAAAATCGTCGGAAACGTGTTTGGAGGCAACCCGGTGAGGCTGAATGCCTTAGAAACACTGTCCAGCGAGTGCAGCAAGGTGGAGGGTACCTGCTATTTTGGGATGGCATTATGTGGGTCCGACGCATGCTGCTGGTGGTCATGGAAGGCGCCGTAATGGCTGTACGATACGTGAGTGCCATTCTCCGACCGATAGTGCAATCGTATCGGCAAAATCTCTTCTGTCAGGATAACGACATCGCTGGACTAGAGTGGCCAGCATGTTCTCCAGACATGAACACTATCCAACATGCCTGGGATAGATTGAAATGGGCTGTTTATCGGCGACGTGACTTACCAACCACTCTGTGGGATATACGCCGAATCTCCGTTGAGGAGTGGGTCAATCTGGACCAACAGTGCCTTGATGAACTTGTGAACAGTATGCCACATCGAATACAGGCATGCGTCAATGCAAGAGGATGTGCTACTCTGTATTAGAGGTACCGGTGTGTACAACAATCTGGACCACCACCTCTGCTGTTCTTGCTGTATGGTGATACAACATGCAATGTGTGGTTTTCAAGAGCAATAAAAAGGGCGGAATTGATGTTTATGTTGATCTCTGTTCCAATTTTCTGTACAGGTTCCGGAACTCTTGGAACCGACGTGATGCAAAACGTTTTTTAATGTGTGTATATAGCATGCACCCACTGTTCAATCAGAATATAGAAAACTTGTTAAATTTGTGTTTGAAACGCTCCGTGATTGTATTCACATTACAAAATTAAATTTCTTGGTAGAGAAGGCAAAGCCCATCTTTCTAACTTTAAATTCCTCAGTGATGGTATTTAATGCTGTGTACGCTCCTCTTCAAAGATGAACTCAAGCCCTTTTGGACCGACAGTCACAAAATTCGAAGCTCCAGAAAAGCTGTTTAGGGCTAGGCTATTCGTAAGGGGCTTCATTTCGAGTTTAAATGAAACGTTACGGAAGGAATTGCGACGTAGTTTTGAACGGATCGCATGTGGTTTTAGCAGACGGCAGTGTCACAGTAATGATATCTCACCAGAACGAATAATGTGGCCCAACTTGACTACCGAAGCGAGACACTATGTTGCAAGTCATGTTTTTTAATAGCGTACGTACAACTAAAGCCTGAAAATAATCAGGTTAATCTTGTAACAGTGTATTTCAACCTAAAGATAATATAATGAAGAGGTATATGGGTAAGATATGAATAAATAAGAGACTAATTAATTAATACAGTCACGGGACAGATATAATTTGTTCATTTTTTAAACTATTATGGCTGAAGGCAGTGACGAGCAATTTCTTTACAGACATTTATGAAGTAGCGTATAACACTGTAGTAGCCACTTAAAGAGCATATATTTCGTTCAGTCGTATCATGTTGTGCTTGTTTATCGCCGATTTTTTGCAGATGTACAGGATACGTTCCATTTCCCATTATGGAATGAATCGTGCCTCTACTTGTGTTCACATACTGGAGTTCCGTTCCTTCGAGAATCTCTGGAAACAAGTCGGAAACACGACGAATTGTATCTTTATTGTGCCTCTCCCTTTACCAAGTACAGCTTCTCCGGGTCTTCAGTTGAATGTTGTTCTTAATTTAATCCCCAGTGATCCACCTCACGGTTTTGCTGTTCCCTTCCTGCAAACAGTAGCATTCAGCTCAGTAACTGTCGAATCTATTAGGAAGTTATATTTCCAAAACTTATAACAGTGGTTCTCCTGGTCTTGCTCCAATTACTAATGTTAATTTAGAAGTTCACGTCTCTGCTGTACTTTCGCAAGTTGGTAGTGCCTCTGGTGAGCCCGCATGCTTGCTGTGTATCTAGCAATAGCAATAGAAGTGGCATTACAGTACTGTCTCGCTGCTGACAGTGGTAACTTGTATGTCATAGTTCGAACTCGAGGTAGGTTGTACATAATTTTGTAAGTTTTATATGTAGCTTTTATTGAAGTATACTCCTAAGTACATGCACACATGTCTCCTGCGAGTTGAAATTATTCCTAATTTTAGCTTAGTATTTTTAGTTTGGCGACAAGAGGGCATGTATACAATTTTCTAAGGACTTGACCTCTTTTCATGTAATCATATGACCAGTGTAGTGCGAGATCTAAAATGTTGTTTAATATCTAGTATTCTTCCTAAATTTTTGCCATCTGGATAGGAGCAACACAAGATTTAGAATGACTAGAGTCCCAATTTATTTGAGAAACGACGATATTTGTTGGCCAATTCTTGAGTCAAACCTAAATGCCGGCATATACATTATATGACCAAAACATTGAAGAACCCAGATGACTCCGCACAGGGTCTATCTGGAATGGATTTGGAGATCTTGTTGACCACGAGAGTACCTCAACATCATGCAAACAGTTTACGGAAACACAAGTCATGTAAGAACGGGCGTTGTCCTGTTGAAAAATGGCCCCACGTTACTGATGCATGAAAGGTAACACATGAGGATGCAAGATATCTGTGACTTACCGTTCTGCCGTCACTGCTCTCTCAGTCATTAGCAGCCATGACCTAAAATCACTTCTGATGGCTAGCCATACCGTGACGCCAGGAATAACACCGGTGTTCCTCTCTAAAACATTGGATGAATCGGATCTCTCACCAGATAGCCGTTATACTCGCCGATGCTGGTCATCCAGGGTAGTACTTAACCGCGATTCATCGCTGAACACAGTGAACTGCCATTCATCTGCAGTTCATGCTTCCCGGCTAGAGTACCACTCCAAATGCAGCTGTTTGTGCTGTGATGTTGACGGTAGCCCACGCATAGGGCGGTAATTGCCTATTACGTCTGCTGCTAGTTTTCGACCATTGGTTTGGTATGACCCAGAATGTTTAAGGTGTCCTTTATTGTCAGATGGCGGGCGCACGTTTGAAGGGGTAATAATACGAAAATTCCTGGCAGATTAAAACTCTGTGCCGAACGGGACTTATTTGCCTTTGGCGGGCAAATGCTCGAGCGACCGAGCGATCAAAATACGACTCACGACTCCACCTATATCCCACCTCATTCAAATTTTCGTAGAAGTTCACCTGCATACCATGCGGAACTAGTACTCCTGGAAGAAAGAAATATTGTGGAGAGACGGCTTAGTCACACTCTCGCGGATTGTATCCAGAACGAATTTTAACGCTGCAATGGAGTGTTCGCTGATCTGAAACTTTCTGGCAAATTACAACTCTGTGCTGGATCGAGAATCGAGCCTGGGACCTTTGTGTTCTGCGAGAAAGTGCTCCACCGGCTGCGCTATGCAAGAACGACTTCCGCCAGTACCTCATCTCAAAATTCACTCTGGGTTACAATATGCTTGGTACACAATACGGTGATCTTCCCTTGCAGTAGTGGTCGACAGAAACCTAGACGACGAGTATGCTTGCCCTCAAATTCCCATGCAGTCTAACATCGGACCAATGCGACATCCGAGTGCGCCACAAGTCTGTATAATGCACGATTCAACCAGTTGGCAAATGGAGACCCAAGATGACACTCTATTTAAATTCTTTCAAGTGTTGACAACGCTGTCTCACAGGAGTTCAAGCGTCCTTCGTAGTGACCAGTTGATATCTGACGCTGTTTACTTCCATTATACCCCACACCAGGCCCTGTAACAACACTAAACACAGACAACACTAATGCACACTGGTGACCATTCTGCCATGAAGAGACAATTGCAACTCTAATCGTTTACATACAGGGTCTTCAGAAAAGGACTCCCTGATTATTCAAAATGAAATGTCTCGAAAGCAAAGATCGATAGAGGAATGCAGTAAACGGTATGTTTATTGTGAAAGCTGTAAGAAGTTTATACAGCAGTTTGAAATAATAGTTACAAAATCTGCTAACAGATGGCGCTGTACGCTGTACAGCTCATTTCAGCATACATAAGTGAAATAAACGTATGGAAACAATATTTGTAAACAATCACATCACAATGTTTTCAAAATGTTCACCATTGGCACTACAGAGGTGGCGCAAAAAAAGAATGAATTTCGCCATCACATTTCGTAGTGTCTCAACCGAAATGGATTCACATGCCACAGAGATCGCCGATTCAAGCTCGTCCAGCGTGGCGGGATGCTTCGGGTAGACCATGTCTTTCACTGTGCCCCACAAAAAAAAGTCACAGGGAGTCAAATCCGGAGAATATGGAGGCCAATCCATGCCTGCACCAGTAAATTTGGGATATTCCAAAGCAATGACTCGGTACCTGAAGTATTCCTCAAGAAAGCGAAATACTTGTTCGGTCCGATGTGGTCGGGCTCCATCTTGCATAAACCAATCAGTACCTGGTCGATCCTCTAACGCTTGCTGTGTGGCGACAAATTGCTCCAAAATTGCAACGTAACGTGCACCACTGACCGTTTCTCGAATGAAAAAAGGGCCAATAATGCCTCTGCTGCATTCAGCAGCCCACACAGTAACTTTAGGAGAATACAGGGGTTTCGCTTCACACCAATATGGCTTTTCGGAACCCCAAAATTGCCAGTTCTGCTTATTCACGTATCCATTCAGGTGGAAGTGTGCTTCATCTGTAAACCAGATGCAGCCAACATCAAATCCTTCACTATCAATCATTGTGAGCATCTGATTAGCAAAGGCAACCCTTTGTTGCACAGTTCGTACAGGTATGGCCTGGCGAGTTTGAATTTTGAATGGAAACATGTGTAGGCTCTTTCTCAGTATTTTCTGCGTGCTGGAACGCTTCAAACCAGTCTCAGATGCAATTCTACGGACGGATGACATTGGATTTCACTGAATAATTCCAGAAACTGTGGCGATATTTTCAGGCGTAACTGCGGTTTGCTTGCTGCCAACATGCCCCACTAAATCATCAGTTGCGCTGCCTGTTCGTTGAAATTTTGCGAAGATCGTGGGAATTTTTCCGCATCGGGTCCTTTTGGAACATTAAATCGTGCTTGAAAACTTCGCCTTGTTGCCGTAGGACTCTCTTCTAACCTGTGGTACTCCAGCACCAGAAAAACGCGTTGTTCGATGGAGTACATGGTTTTAATCTCTTCCTTCGGTACGCTAACCTCTTTTCACGTTTCATTAGTGGAACTGATCGCTCTGGGCTTCGGATCACTATTTATACTAGGCATTACGTATGGCGATTACAGCGCCATCTGTTAGCAGCTTTTGTAACTATTATTTCAAACTGCTGTATAAACTTCTTACAGCTTTCACAATAAACATACCGTTTACTGCATTCCTCTATCGATCTTTGTTTTTGAGATATTTAATTTTGAAATCAGGGAATCATTTTCTGGACACCCTGTACCTGTCTATGGTGTGAACATCTACGAAGTTATACTGACATCTAACAATGTCTTCTGGGTACTTCACTTTCTTGTTGGCCAGTGCATTTATAGGTCGCCCATATCTATTATAGTATGTCGAACACAGTGATGCTATGAATTAAGAGCAGACCTTCCAAGCAAATAATTATAGTAACACAGTAGTTATCACAACCCAGAGATCAAGACTTATGAACGATTCAGATTTCTCTGAGATATTCAGGGACCACAGGGTAGTATCCATCTCTGACGGTCGTCACCTGGCTCTGGAATAGGACTGCGAAAACCATTAGTAATACAGATAATTAAACTCGATAATTACGTTCCGAATTTCCCTCCCGTTTGTACATTCACTTCTCATCGACAGATCGTATAATATACACTGATCAACCAGAACATTATGACCACCAACCTAATAGCCAGTATATCTCCATTTGGCAGGGATAACAGCGGCAGCGCATCGTGGCATGGCAGCAATGACGACTTGGCAGGTCACTAGAGGGAGTTGGCACCACACCTGCACACACGTCACCTGATTCCCGGAAATTACAGGGAGGGGTGTGATGATCCCTGACGCCTCGTTCAATCACATTCCAGATGTGTTCGCTCTGGTTCAGATCTGACGAGTTGGGATGCCAGCACATCAATCGGAACTCGCAGCTGTGTTCCTCGAACTACTCTATCACACTTCTGCCCTTGTGGCATGGCGCATTATCTTGCTGAAAACTCCACTATTGTCGGGAAACATAATCATCATGAAAGAGTGCACGTGGTCTTCAGCCAGTGAACGATACTTCTTGGCCGTCATGGTGCCTTGCACGAGCTCCAGTGGATCCGTAGATGCCCATGTGAATGTTCCCGATAGCATAACGTAGCCTCCGTCAGCTTGTCTCCATCCCACAGTACAGACGTCAAGGAGTTGTTCCCCTGGACGATGTTTGATTCACACATTCTTACGGCATGATGAAGAAGCACCGCGACTCATCAGACCATGCAACACTCTGTCAGTATGTCAGTGTCCAGCACCGATGGTCACGTGCCGATTTCAGTCGTAGTTGGCGATGTCGTGGTGTCCACATTGGCACATACATGGGTCATCGCTCGGCTGCAGAGGTCCATCGTTAGAAGTGTTCGACGCACTGTGTTTCCAGACGCATTTGTAGTCTAACCGGCATCAGAGTCTGATGTTGTTCCCCTACAGTTTCCACCTGCCCTGTTTTACCACTTTGCCCAGCCTACGACGTCCAACATCTGTAATGAGGTGTGGCAGCTCAACTCCACGTCTGGACGTGGTTTTACCTTGGTTTCGCCACGTGTTGAAGACACTCACCACAGCAATCCTCGACCACCCGACAAGTCGTGCAGTCTCCGAAATGCTCGATCCTAGCCTCATGACCATCAGAATCCGCCTTCTTTCAAACTCAGATAGATCACGCGCTTTCCAAATTCTACACATGGACAGCAAGCTCACTGATACTGCATGAGCCATGCGCATGTCTGAGTAGCAGTCACTACTCGCCATGTGAGGCTGCTATCACCTGGACGGTTTTGTATCGATAGTAGGTCGGTGGTAATAATCTTCTGACTGATCAGTGTACGTTGAAGTCTTCATAGCATATGAATGATGGTACAAGCTACTTAATTGTTGAAGAACCGTAGTATAGCGACTATGAAAGGAACTAACAGCTTTAAACAAACTCGTGCTGTTACCAACTGAATACTTCTTATATATGCACCGTAGATGTGACTGGAGCCAAAGATCTTGTGGTGTCTCATGCAAAAGTTGGTACCACACGATGGCACCACAAGTAAAGACAGTCGTTGCCCATAAGCGAATCGACAGCGTCGAAGGAGACAGAGACACGTCTCTATGCGTTTCCTTACGCCCAACTGGAAAGTAATTTATGTCCGAGAGCAATGCCTCTCAGCCCAGTCTCTGTGGAATCAGCGACCACTCGCAATAATCGCTTACAACAGTACCGTCTTAGCACAAATTTGGCTGTGTGCTAATAGAACAGTACAGTTATCGATGAGTTCAAATGGTTCAAATGGCACTGAGCACTATGGGACTTAACTTCTGAGGTCATGAGTCCCCTAGAACTTAGAACTACGTAAACCTAACTAACCTAAGGACATCACACACAGCCATGCCCGAGGCAGGATTCGAACCTGCGACCGTAGTGGTCACGTGGTTCCAAACTGAAGCGCTTAGAACCGCACGGCCACACCGGCCGGCTTATCGATGAGTATATATTAAGTTACATATAATTGTACTCTGATGGGGAAGTATCATTCTGCAAAAAACGAAGTGCTAAATGTTGTAAGTGTCAGCGACAGTATCAATTTCAAGGCATCTGTGACGACAATAACTGTTTCCAAAGTTAAGTATTTGTCATACTCAGGTTTCAAATTATTACTAATAATCTGTTTATGTGGTGTAATATCTGTTCGACCTCTTCCTGAAGTAGTCTAAACTTCCTACAGCACACAAAATACGTTGCAAGTAAGACTGTTCAGCCTTTTCCGTCCTGATGACATTTGATTTTCTCGATTAATCTCCACGAGGGACTGAGACGAATATATTTTTATTACTGACTTTGAAACTTCCTGTAAGTAACGCCATGCTTGGTCACAACCTCCTTGACAGGCGTTTTGCATTTGATGTGTAAAAAATTTGCAAGATAATGTTTTGCACATAATGGTTCCTGTAATGCATTCAGTGCCAGTAGATCTCAAATGAATGTTGGTAAAAGCAGAATTGTAATACAAGAAGCATCGTTTGGCATATGGGCTCCTACAAGCCGAGTCTTTGCTCTTGATGGACTTAATAGAACAGTTACCACTAGAGGCATTTTGGCATCTTGGAAACTTCTCTCAACATATCATGAATTTACGTATCTTCTAATGTTCTGAAACAGCTGGTGCCAGATTAAATCAGTTTATCGCACGATATCAGACTAACCCGTAGACTAATAGTGACTATCTAGAAAACTGACTAGAGACTAAATGTGTCTGAATTTCTTTAGTGACTTCTGATCTGAGTATTTTGTTTTCTTTTCTAATAACTTAACCATACCTTTACATAAGTCGGTTATTTTTAATGCGACCATTCCTTACAGTAAATGAGGACAAACTCGAAGTTACAGCAGC
This sequence comes from Schistocerca piceifrons, assembly GCF_021461385.2. Classification (NCBI taxonomy): domain Eukaryota; kingdom Metazoa; phylum Arthropoda; class Insecta; order Orthoptera; family Acrididae; genus Schistocerca; species Schistocerca piceifrons. The sequence goes on along the minus strand of NC_060149.1, from coordinate 413,520,555 downwards.
ATTAATAAAACACTTTCGTTTTCTTATTCACGTATCTCATCAAACAACAATGTATAACAGTAGTTTCGTAGAAATACTACAGTGACACACAGTCCCTGCGAATATTCTCGTCAAATGATACCTTGAGAATACACTGTCCGTTTACCTTCCTGGAAAGACATATATAAATTACGTAATTACATGCATCTTCGTGACGCAGTTGTTAGACTGCAGCTCCAGCAGTTCACGGAGCCTTGTGGTATTACAGAAATCTTACGTAGAAGTTGTGGGACCGAGAGATGTGTAGTCCGTGGAACTCTTTTATTCTCAAGGCGCAGCTCCACCTCACCAGTTTATTAAGGCTTCTTGTTTCAATTAGAGGCAAGCAGCCGTGACACGAGAAACTCCCCCGGCTTCACCTTGTAGCATTCTTCTAGAGCGATCTTCGCCTTGTCTACATCACGTTTAATATGTCAGGGCACTATGCTTGAAATATTCACTAAAAAGTTAAGTATAAGAGTTTCTCTTTTTGATTAAACGTTTTTCATATCATCATAACTTTTTGCTATTTTCGCTATGAATTTACTCTGTTTGTATTACGGATGACTGTTTTGCTTAAATGTCGTCTAATGTATTCTCTTTGCGACAAAGACAATATGAGTCGTAAAAATATAGTTAAATGTTAGTCTTGTAAATAAAAAACGCCTTTTCCTTGCTACAATATATTTCATTTGTTCGAGAACCGTTTCGCCTTTTACTTTAAGCTATCTTCAGTGGAATCTAGAATCATACAATCTTGTTCTGATATGCGTTATTTGTGGAGTATAAAACAGTTTACTTCTTGCAGCAAGAAAAAAGACCTTTTTTTATTTACAAAACGAGTATTTTTACTCTCGCTCCAGATGATGGCCATGCAAACAGATTTGATATAGCTAAATTGTTTTCCCCAGAAATAATGAATGTTTTTCATTACTCTAAGTTTTCATTTTAACCTGAATGTGAATTTTCGGGAATGTGTTATAAATATCAATCTAATTAAATTAGATAACGAGAGAGTGATGAAATTAAATGAAGACGTTTCTAGATTGTTCTACAGGTTTTTGAGAGGTTTAGTTGCTTTCAACCACACTGACTAAAATGGTTGTAACTATATTCTACATTTATATGTAAGTTCACTAACATACTGTGACGTAACTATAATAAACTGTTATAAAATTATATGGTAATAACTTAAATCTTCTTTTCGTGTCTCAACATTCTTTTGTACATTTGTTAACGTATACACACCAACACACATTGTTGATTTAAACTGGTTGATATAATTTTTTTATGAAGTGGGTGTAAAACTGTATAACGAAATTAAGGTCAAAATACTATCTGTCCATCTCCTATTCCCATTTCTTAGTGTCCATCTCCTTGTACCCCATCTCTCTGTCCATCTCCTCTACTTCTCTCTCTAACAATCTCCTCCTCCCACTTCTCTTTGTCGATCTCCTCCTCCTACTCCTCCTCCTCCTCTTCCTCCTGCTTCTCCTCTTTCTCCTCTCTCTGTCCAAATCCACTTCGCTTTCTCTGTCTATTTCCTCATCCCTGTCTCTCTGTCCATCTCGTCCTGTCCTTCTCACTGTCCATTACCTCCTTCCCCCCCCCCCCTCTCTCTCGCCATCTCCTCTTCCTCCTCCTCTTCCTCCTCCTCCCTCTGACCACCTATTTCTCTTTCCTATCTAAATCCATCTCCTCCCCCTCCTTCTGTCCATCCCCTCTTCCCTTCCTCTGCCCATCACCATCTCCCCCTCTCTCCGTCCACCTGCTCCTCCTCCTGCTCCTTCTACTCCTCCTCCTCCTCCTCCTCCTTCTGCTCCTCCTCCTCCTCTCTCTGTCCATCTCCATTTCGCTTTCTCTGTCCATTTCCTCCTACCCTTCTCTCTGTCCCTCTCCATGCCTCAGTTCATTTCCTCCTCATTCCCTTTTCTCCACCCATCCGCGCTTGTCTTTCCTTTCTCTGTCCATCTCCTGTATCTCTTTCTCTGTCTGTCTATCTCTTCCTCCCCTCTCCTCTCACCACATCACTCACATCCCAATAGGAACTTGCTGGTTCTTGTCCTTACAGTAGTTCTTTCCAGATAATAAGTAACATGTGTTCCGAGTTCAATTCAAATCTAAATAGGGGTTTAGAAGGACCTTTTCTACCCACAGCCTTACCCACATCTACATCTACATCTACATGATTACTCTGCAATTCACATTTAAGTGCTTGGCAGAGGGTTCATCGAACCACAATCATACTATCTCCCTACCATTTCACTCTCGAACAGCGCGCCGGAAAAACGAACACCTAAACCTTTCTGTTCGAGCTCTGATTTCTTTTATTTTATTTTAATGATCATTCCTACCTGTGTAGGTTGGGCTCAACGAAATATTTTCGCATTCGGAAGAGAAAGTTGGTGACTGAAATATCGTAAATAGACCTCGCCGTGACGAAAAACGTCTTTGCTTTAATGACTTCCATCCCAACTCGCGTAACATATCTGACACACTCTCTCCCCTATTACGTGATAATACAAAACGAGCTGCCCTTTTTTGCACCCTTTCTATGTCCTCCATCAATCCCACCTGGTAAGGATCCCACACCGCGCAGCAATATTCTAACAGAGGACGAACGAGTGTAGTGTAAGCTGTCTCTTTAGTGGACTTGTTGCACCTTCTAAGTGTCCTGCCAATGAAACGCCACCTTTGACTCGCCTTCCCCACAATATTGTCTATGTGGTTTTTCCAACTGAAGTTGTTCGTAATTTTTACACCCAGGTACTTAGTTGAATTGACAGCCTTGAGAATTGTACTATTTATCGAGTAATCGAATTCCAACGGATTTCTTTTGGAACTCATGTGGATCACCTCGCACTTTTCGTTATTTAGCGTCAACTGTCACCTGCCACACCGTACAGCAATCTTTTCTAAATGGCTTTGCAACTGATACTGGTCTTCGGATGACCTTACTATACGGTAAATTACAGCATCATCTGCGAACTACCTAAGAGAACTGCTCAGATTGTCACCCAGGTCATTTATGCAGATCAGGAACAGCAGAGGTCCCAGGACGCTTCCCTGAGGAACACATGATATCACTTCAGTTTTACTCGATGATTTGCCGTCTATTACTACGAACTGCGACCTTCCTGACAGGAAATCATGAATCCAGTCGCACAACTGAGCGCGTAATGGGGCCCCTTAGGGAAATGGCAGCAAGAGAGGGGAAGAAAACCAATGTGCACTCCGTGTGCATACCGGGGGGAGTCATTCCAGATGTGGAAAGGGTCCTTCCGGATGCCATGAAGGGTACAGGGTGCACCCATCTGCAGGTGGTCGCTCATGTCGGCACCAATGATGTGTGTCGCTATGGATCGGAGGAAATCCTCTCTGGCTTCCGGCGGCTATCTGATTTGGTGAAGACTGCCAGTCTCGCTAGCGGGATGAAAGCAGAGCTCACCATCTGCAGCATCGTCGACAGGACTGACTGCGGACCTTTGGTACAGAGCCGAGTGGAGGGTCTGAATCAGAGGCTGAGACGGTTCTGCGACCGTGTGGGCTGCAGATTCCTCGACTTGCGCCATAGGGTGTTGGGGTTTCGGGTTCCGCTGGATAGGTCAGGAGTCCACTACACGCAACAAGCGGCTACACGGGTAGCAGGGGTTGTGTGGCGTGGGCTGGGCGGTTTTTTAGGTTAGATGGCCTTGGGCAAGTACAGAAAGGGCAACAGCCTCAACGGGTGCGGGGCAAAGTCAGGACATGCGGGGACCAAGCAGCAATCGGTATTGTAATTGTCAACTGTCGAAGCTGCGTTGGTAAAGTACCGGAACTTCAAGCGCTGATAGAAAGCACCGAAGCTGAAATCGTAATAGGTACAGAAAGCTGGCTTAAGCCAGAGATAAATTCTGCCGAAATTTTTACAAAGGTACAGACGGTGTTTAGAAAGGATAGATTGCATGCAACCGGTGGTGGAGTGTTCATCGCTGTTAGTAGTAGTTTATCCTGTAGTGAAGTAGAAGTGGATAGTTCCTGTGAATTATTATGGGTGGAGGTTACACTAAACAACCGAACTAGGTTAATAATTGGCTCCTTTTACCGACCTCCCGACTCAGCAGCATTAGTGGCAGAACAACTGAGAGAAAATTTGGAATACATTTCACATAAATTTTCTCAGCATGTTATAGTCTTAGGTGGAGATTTCAATTTACCAGATATAGACTGGGACACTCAGATGTTTAGGACGGGTGGTAGGGACAGAGCATCGAGTGACATTATACTGAGTGCACTATCCGAAAATTACCTCGAGCAATTAAACAGAGAACCGACTCGTGGAGATAACATATTGGACCTACTGATAACAAACAGACCCGAACTTTTCGAATCTGTATGTACAGAACAGGGAATCAGTGATCATAAGGCCGTTGCAGCATCCCTGAATATGGAAGTTAATAGGAATATAAAAAAAGGGAGGAAGGTTTATCTGTTTAGCAAGAGTAATAGAAGGCAGATTTCAGACTACCTAACAGATCAAAACGAAAATTTCTGTTCTGACACTGACAATGTTGAGTGTTTATGGAAAAAGTTCAAGGCAATCGTAAAATGCGTTTTAGACAGGTACGTGCCGAGTAAAACTGTGAGGGACGGGAAAAACCCACCGTGGTACAACAACAAAGTTAGGAAACTACTGCGAAAGCAAAGAGAGCTCCACTCCAAGTTTAAACGCAGCCAAAACCTCTCAGACAAACAGAAGCTAAACGATGTCAAAGTTAGCGTAAGGAGGGCTATGCGTGAAGCGTTCATTGAATTCGAAAGTAAAATTCTATGTACCGACTTGACAGAAAATCCTAGGAAGTTCTGGTCTTACGTTAAATCAGTAAGTGGCTCGAAACAGCATATCCAGACACTACGGGATGATGATGGCATTGAAACAGAGGATGACACGCGTAAAGCTGAAATACTAAACACCTTTTTCCAAAGCTGTTTCACAAAGGAAGACCGCACTGCAGTTCCTTCTCTAAATCCTCGCACAAACGAAAAAATGGCTGACATCGAAATAAGTGTCCAAGGAATAGAAAAGCAACTGGAATCACTCAATAGAGGAAAGTCCACTGGACCTGACGGGATACCAATTCGATTCTACACAGAGTACGCGAAAGAACTTGCCCCCCTTCTAACAGCCGTGTACCGCAAGTCTCTAGAGGAACGGAGGGTTCCAAATGATTGGAAAAGAGCACAGATAGTCCCAGTCTTCAAGAAGGGTCGTCGAGCAGATGCGCAAAACTATAGACCTATATCTCTTACGTCGATCTCTTGTAGAATTTTAGAACATGTTTTTTGCTCGCGTATCATGTCATTTCTGGAAACCCAGAATCTACTATGTAGGAATCAACATGGATTCCGGAAACAGCGATCGTGTGAGACCCAACTCGCCTTATTTGTTCATGAGACCCAGAAAATACTAGATACAGGCTCCCAGGTAGATGCTATTTTTCTTGACTTCCGGAAGGCGTTCGATACAGTTCCGCACTGTCGCCTGATAAACAAAGTAAGAGCCTACGGAATATCAGACCAGCTGTGTGGCTGGATTGAAGAGTTTTTAGCAAACAGAACACAGCATGTTGTTATCAATGGAGAGACGTCTACAGACGTTAAAGTAACGTCTGGCGTGCCACAGGGGAGTGTTATGGGACCATTGCTTTTCACAATATATATAAATGACTTAGTAGATAGTGTCGGAAGTTCCATGCGGCTTTTCGCGGATGATGCTGTGGTATACAGAGAAGTTGCTGCATTAGAAAATTGTAGCGAAATACAGGAAGATCTGCAGCGGATAGGCACTTGGTGCAGGGAGTGGCAACTGACCCTTAACATAGACAAATGTAATGTATTGCGAATACATAGAAAGAAGGATCCTTTATTGTATGATTATATGATAGCGGAACAAACACTGGTAGCAGTTACTTCTGTAAAATATCTGGGAGTATGCGTACGGAACGATTTGAAGTGGAATGATCATATAAAATTAATTGTTGGTAAGGCGGGTACCAGGTTGAGATTCATTGGGAGAGTGCTTAGAAAATGTAGTCCATCAACAAAGGAGGTGGCTTACAAAACACTCGTTCGACCTATACTTGAGTATTGCTCATCAGTGTGGGATCCGTACCAGGTCGGGTTGACGGAGGAGATAGAGAAGATCCAAAGAAGAGCGGCGCGTTTCGTCACTGGGTTATTTGGTAACCGTGATAGCGTTACGGAGATGTTTAATAAACTCAAGTGGCAGACTCTGCAAGAGAGGCGCTCTGCATCGCGGTGTAGCTTGCTCGCCAGGTTTCGAGAGGGTGCGTTTCTGGATGAGGTATCGAATATATTGCTTCCCCCTACTTATACTTCCCGAGGAGATCACGAATGTAAAATTAGAGAGATTAGAGCGCGCACGGAGGCTTTCAGACAGTCGTTCTTCCCGCGAACCATACGCGACTGGAACAGGAAAGGGAGGTAATGACAGTGGCACGTAAAGTGCCCTCCGCCACACACCGTTGGGTGGCTTGCGGAGTATCAATGTAGATGTAGATGTAGATGTACCCCATAGGCCCGCAGCTTGATTAGAAGTCGCTTGTGAGGAACGGTGTCAAAAGCTTTCCGGAAATCTAGAAATACGGAATCAACTTGAGATCCCCTGTCGATAGCGGCCATTACTTCGTGCGAATAAAGAGCTAGCTGCGTTGCATAAGAACGATGTTTTCTGAAACCATGCTGATTACGTATCAATAGATCGTTCCCTTCGGGGTGATTCATAATGTTTGAATACAGTATATGCTCCAAAACCCTACTGCAAACCGACGTCAATGATATAGGTCTACAGTTCGATGGATTACTCCTACTACCCTTATTAAACACTGGTGCGACCTGCGCAATTTTCCAATCAGCAGGTCCAGATCTATCGGTGAGCGAGCGGTTGTATATGATTGCTAAGTAGGGAGCTATTGTATCAGCGTAATCTGAAAGGAACCTAATCGGTATACAGTCTGGACCTGAATACTTGCCCGTATCAAGCGATTTGAGTTGCTTCGGAACCCCTAAGGTATCTACTTCTAAGAAACTCATGCTAGCAGCTGTTCGTGTTTCAAATTCTGGAATATTCCATTCGTCTTCCCTGGTGAAGGAATTTCGGAAAACTGCGTTCAATAACTCCGCTTTAGCGGCACAGTCGTCGGTAACAGTACCATCGGCACTGCGCAGAGTAGTTATTGACATGCTTCTTGCCGCTTGTGTACTTTACATACTGTAAGTAGGCTGTTTAGGTTTTCTTATTGGTAATGCCACGTAGCGCTCTGTATGAAAAATCACTGGCTGTGCTGTGTGCAGTCTGTGATTTTTCATACAGAGCGCTACGTGGCGTTACCAATAAGAAAACCTAAACAGTCTACTTACAATACGACCAGAATTTCTTCGGATTTTTTACCAAATTTCGAGACAATGTTTCATTGTGGAACCTATTAAAGGCATCTCGCATTGAAGTCCGTGCCAAATTTCGCGAGTCTGTAAATTTTAGCCAATCTTCGGGATTTCACGTTGTTCTGAACTTCGCATGCTTTTTCCGTTGCCTCTGCAACAGCGTTCGGACCTGTTTTGTGTACCATGGGGGATCAGTTTCATCTCTTACCAATTTGTGAGGTATGAATCTCTCAATTGCTGTTGCTACTATATCTTTGAATTTGAGCCACATCTCGTCTACATTTGCATAGTCAGTTCGGAAGGAATGGAGATTGTCTCTTAGGAAGGCTTCTAGTGACACTTTATCCGCTTTTTTAAAAAAAATTATTTTGCGTTTGTTTCTGGTGTATTTGGAAGAAACGGTATTGAGCCTAGCTACAGCGACCTTGTGATTACTAATCCCTGTATCAGTCACGATGCTCTCTATTAGCTCTGGATTGTTTGTGGCTAAGAGGTCAAGTGTGTTTTCGCAACCATTTACAAATCGCGTGGGTTCGTGGACTAATTGCTCGAAATAATTTTCGGAGAAAGCGTTTAGGACAGTCTCGGAAGATGTTTTCTGCCTACGCACATATCATACATTTCACATACATTTACCAAATTTCGCCCTGCAGTTTCGTTTCCGCGCAGTTTAATGTTTAAGATGTCATATCCCCTGAAGTATGTGTCGTACAGTTATGTAAGTTTGTAAGTAGATCCAGTGGTGTATGTAGAAACAGTCTGCGAAATTTGTTGCGAATAGAGTTAGTAGTAAACAAATTACCAAAAAACGCCATGTATGATGCGGTAGTTTTTCACGCATGTCAGCACTAATAATGTCGTATCACCTGAACTATGTGTCGTACAGTGATATGTTTTTATAGGTGTATTCATTGTTATATATGGATACCGTCAGCAAAATGCGCTGCAAAGAATGTTGTTAGTAAAGAAGTGATGCGGTAGTTTTGCTGCATGGAAAGCGAAAAATTAGTAAGCAGTTAACGTTTTACCTTTCATCATTTTTTAGGAGGGGCGGAGTGAGCGAGAAAAAGTCTCGTAAAGGTTTGCAATTGTGTGTGAAGTTAGTTGCAAGTCAGTAAGTGCTCTCATGTTCAAATAGTGGATGAATATAATCTGACTATTTGAGCGCCGTAAGCTACATATCTTTCTTACCCCCACCCCTTTGAGATGCCCTCACAGTGGTTCTTTGCAGACAGTAAGTGATATGTGTACTAAGTTTGGTTAAATTCGATCCATGAGATGTGGAACATACACACACACACACACACACACACACACACACACACACACACACACACACACACATACATGTATGTGTGTGTGTGTGTGTGTGTGTGTGTGTGTGTGTGTGTGTGTGTGTGTGTGAATTAAGAAATTTGAGGCGACATGCATCAATATCTAACAAAATGACTCAGTTTGCTGATGTCAAAATTTATCACCACAGTTAGGCACGTCAAGTTTAAAAGTTGCAGTCGCTGAGAAATAATACGAGTCTTTTGTTTGCTAAAACCCTCCCCTACAAACTCTACCATGTTGATTATGCGTGGACCTTCCAAGTAATTGCCATCGAAAAATGTTACATTCTCCAACCTTCTCGTATGTTCTTTTCTACGAATATTTCTTTCCCGTAAGCGGCAGCTGGGCTTATTCATTGCTAGCAGTTAATAAGCTAATTCAGTATACTTACTCTGCTCTGCTATTACACTCAAATGAGGCATCAAAATGCCTCAAATGACTCAAAAATTTTCCGGTTAATGACTTAAAATCGAAAATTTCATTCAAAACATCCTCGTTAACGGGCAATTCACCCACTACTCCTATCGATTCTCACATTCATGCATATACTCACACACTCTAGCATACATAATATAAAAACTGTTAATTTGACCTGTTCTTAAAATATACTGCTGGCGTACCTATACACAAACACAATGAAGTTAAATAGCAAGAAAAGCTGACAACATACTAAAATTTCGCATCTATCAATTTATGTAGAAATTCTAACAGAAAATAGAATCTTGTAAACATCTGTCACATTCTTCTCATTGTAACCTACAGCAATGAAGTCATCATCTGTTATACAAATTTCTGCCCTTTTCTCATGACTCATGGTGGGTCCTTTTGCTGGATGGAGAACAAATATATCATAGACCAACGGCCTGTTCTGTAGCACAGTAACATTAGTTCTTCACGCATAAGTGACTGGAAGGGAAAACATGTTAGCCAGGTTGTTGTCGTGACTAAACACAGATTCTTGTTCTATACTTGCTGCCGCTATTCCTGCCATTGACACGTGATCCTGTACTTTATAGTCGAAGTGGTTTCCTGCAGACGGTCGACACATTTTTCCACAGTGTCTCCTTTATATGTACCCATAACTAAATCATCTAGGGCTTCATTTCCCTGAATTACAGCGTGTGCTAACACTTATTAGAGATGACACCTCCCTTTTCTCTTCCTTTGTAAGTAGAGATGGGAGTTCTGGTGGTCTCAATCTTCTTTCCTGCTGTGTACGACTGATAAATAGATTTAAGTCCGTTTTGGGGCGGGGAGGAAGGTTAGGTGTTAGGAAAAATGAGAAATTAGTAGTTCAAATACGCATCTCTAATGCCTTCAGCATTACATACATCACTGCATTTTTAACTGCGAATTAACTTGTCAAGCGAATATCACAGAGAAGCGGGTGGAGTCTCCCTGTTAATACCGATCTGCATGTACATAGTAGTGGTTCTTTGCTGAAATATCGACAACATTGACTTAAAGCGTAATCTGGGATATACTTATACCCATAAATCGATAGATTTAAAATTTTCCTGAGTGTTTTAATGAATAGTGTGCCTACTATCTACAACTTCGATTATAACCAGGTTCCATCAAGGATCAGTAGGTTGTGACATTTTCTGTAAGCACTCCTACCTTCCACTCTTTTGCTATAATTTTACCGATTTTCTCTAAACACCTAGGCTTCCAATCTAAGATTTATGTCAATACGTGATTTTAAATGTTTAAAAATAAGCACAATGTAATATTTAAACAAACTACACCGACATCAGCGCATTTTAACAAACGCACCCATATTGGAAATTTTGAAATTTGTGGTAAGGTCTTATGAGACCAAACTGCTATTGTCATCGGTTCCTAAGCTTACGCACTACTTAATCTAACTTAAACTAACTTACGCTAGGGACAACACACACACCCATGCTCAAGGGAGGACTTTAATCTCCGACGGGGCGAGCCGTGCGGACCGTGACAAGACGCCCTAGATCGCGCGGCTACCCTGCGCGACGCCTTGCCCCTGTGTTATTAGTGTGCGACGTCACTATCGAACTGCCCCTACTAATCTCGTAAATATTGATGAGAAAACATTGCCTCACAACACATCGATAAATCTACACATTAAACAACATACCCACCATAGGATGGAAATGGCAAAGGAAATGCGCTTTAGTTAAAAACGAAACAAAGCATGCGAGGAAGACACCCTAGTATAATCGTCCTAGTGGCAGGATGTAAAGCCGTCAGAGGCGGCCACCAAGCAGCCACTGCCCAGGGCGCTGCACGAATCTAGCCGCTCAGTGAACAATGCGGCCATCTCGAGTGGGCACTATACAAATGGTTCAAATGGCTCTTAGCACTATGGGACTTAACATCTGAGGTCATCAGTCCCCTAGAACTTAGAACTACTTCAACCTAACTAACCTAAGGACATCAGGCACATCCATGCCCGAGGCAGGATTCGAACCTGCGACCGCAGCGGTCGCGCGGTTCCAGACTGAAGAGCCTAGAACCGCTCGGCCACACCGGCCGGCAGTGGGCGCTGTCTCGCCACAGTTGGAAGCCCAGGTAAGGACTCCTACTGCTGACGCCAGTGTATGTGAAGCGACAGGACTCTACACGCATTGGCCACCAGTAACTGCCGGGAACCTGCCAGGCGTACCCGCTAGATGGACAGTCCCCACTCTGCTAAGGACCAAAAAGCGTCCGACGTACTTGAGATAATACTGAGGAAGTCATGAGCTCCATTACCTCCGACGGCCGTCAAGTACTGTCCCACACACGGAAGATTTGCAGTCGTCAGGTCCTAGCCGCCAGAGCCGCAGAGATGAAGCTCCATCATGGGGAATATGGGGTGCTCCAGGTCCATGTTTCGCTTTACCACCAGTTGAGCCCGACCTTTGTAGTTTATGTTGTTGTGCCCACAGTGATGGCACTGAGAACACATCTTTGTGTTCGGAATACAGAGTCACACAGAAAAGATAAATAAAATCCCTCTCAAGATATTCTGGTAAGACGGGTTACTGGAGGTGATTAATTTTGCATGCTCGCCTTATTATCTTTCACACCTTTCACACATTGACTGATACCTCATCTTCTCAGTCATATTTCAGCTCTTGGATGTAGCTCGCCATTACATCTCTTCATGACAGAACGCCAATGATGATTTTCAGGGAGACATAAAGGTCTGTAGAGAATGGACTTGCGCGTTTTGATATTTGATGTCTGGCTGAATGGTTGGATGTTACTGTCCCGAAATGCTGTACCCATCAAGTGGATTCGTAGATTTGGGGGAGAGGACCAAGCAGCGAGGTGATCGGGAAGAATGTAGAAGGAAGTCGGCCATGCCCTTCCAGAGGGACCATCCCGGCATTTACTTGAAGTAATTTAGGGAAATTACAGAAAACCTAAATCAGGATGGTGGGACCCATCAAGTCTGAAACATTTTTATATTTTGAGTTGGCTGCCATGGTTTTTCTATGAAGTGGTGGATTGTCGTCCCCGAAGTACACTCACCTGAGCAAGCATTATGCAACAGACGTATAGCAGAGAGGTTACCTTCTAGTGACTGTTTCATCTCAACAGCCGCCCCGCCAAACGATACGAAATATATCTTGTAGTTAAGAGATTTTTTAGGAGATTTGTACCAAACTCTCTACAGTGCCAGTTAAGTCGAGATTCCCGTTCCTAGTGACATACACAGTTCCAACGCCTAGCACGTCGAGAGCCTACAATTACAGACAACTAGCGGCGCTCATCAAAAATTAGCTCAGGAATCATTTTTTCGCAAAGCCCGTACTTAGCCAACGAAGAGCTTCCGGAAGTTCTCGCCATTTTTCACTATCCAGGAAGCACGTGTCACTTATCGAAAACCACGGACGCGTATAGCAGTACACTCTTCGGAGAAAATTGTACTAACAGTCTGTGACCGGCCGCGGTGGTCGTGCGGTTCTAGGCGCTCCAGTGCGGAGCCGCGCTGCTGCTACGGTCGCAGGTTCGAATTCTGCCTCGGGCATGGGTGTGTGTGATGTCCGTAGGATAGTTAGGTTTAAGTAGTTCTAAGTTCTAGGGGACTGATGACCACAGCAGTTGAGTCCCATAGTGCTCAGAGCCATTTTTTTGAACAGTTTGTGTACAATGCACACAGCTTAGATGATAAGAATACTGGAAAAAATAGTCACCGCAAGAGAATTGCACTCGTCTCGTAAAACCTTGCTAATGGACTCCACGAGGAAGAGTGTCCGAACGTTTTCTTCAGGTAGACCTTTTCCATCTGCAGTCATGTACTGATGATAAGATTAAGTAGAGCTACCAAAAGGTGGGGATGTTGATTGCTATATTGCTGTTCCAAATAACTCCAATCATTTTCTGTGGGATTAACATTGAATGTTTTAACGCTCATTCAAGTTATGGTTGGGTGCCAGGAACGTATGAAAGTGGCCCTGTGAACATTACTTTTGTCATCTTGGAAAACTGAAGTGTCCACAGCACGTTCATCATAAAGATGCAGACGAAGGGGCAACACTTGGTCACCGAGAACGTTCTTTTCACGGTAGCCTGAATCAGTCATGATATGAAAAAAAAATATCCAAAAGAACGTCACAAAACCACCGCCCGCCTGACGTACATCCAGGTCACACAGTAGTCTAAACGTCCCATTGGGTTGTCGGTGCACTCGACTCTTTACGTTATTTGAAAAGTGTTATATATACTACTTGTTGGACTACAATACACGTCTTCAGTCAGCTAGTGCTTAGTCTCTGTATAGTTTGGCGCACAGATACGTGCAGCTTGTAAACTTCCTTCCCCTATATTTTTGGTTAGTGCTTCATTTCAACAGTTTAGTTTACGGCGATCAGACATGGGAAAGGGATAAAAGAGAGAAAAAGTTTTGTTGCGAGATCTGATAATGTTGCTTACACGAAACCATGTCTCTTTACTTAAAGAATATCAGAGTTCGTCAAATTTAGGTGGGAAAGTGTTGCTTTGAAAGGATAGTAGCATACACCATTTTACTTAGTTTATTGGTTTCGTAAGTGACACATTTCACAGCAATTTCTAGCATCAACCATGCTCTTATTAACAGTTAAATCCATTCTATTTTCACAGTGAAATTTTTCATAGCTGATTTCCTTTCCACATTAACCTTTTACTCTGTAACTATACACGGTAACCTTTGTTTTGTGCACTGGTTTCATGTGTAATTACGCTTATCCTCCACGAATGAACCAAATCATAAGTCACTGCTGCGCTACCAATCGACGAGAAACTTCCAAACTCATATTTCATCACATCAGGAAAGTTTTCAAAAAATTTTATATTGACTCAACACAATGCTACCGCTCCGAGCAAAACCCGAACAACGATTCTCATCCCGCATTTTAGCACGTGACCCCTAGCGCTTGAGCATTGCTGTAAGTAACAGAAAGACAATGATCCTGCGGGAAAAGATGTACTCACCTTCGAAAGTTACAAGGAATCAGCGATGCGTAACTGGTACAATTTACTATGCCAAAATGTTTTTTGAAAACTCAAAACAAAGCAGGAAACAAATCCCAAAGATTTTTTCCCAACCAAAAGAACCACAAAAAAACTGCACACTAACAAACAACCCAATAATGGGCCCCTTCCTCTTACGTCATCATAACAATGATACTATAAAAATATCAGGCATACTACACATACTCCCAGCCTCGCAATTAAAGTTACAGTATGTTTATACTTCTCTTTATACAGATGGCACATATACATGCCACACACATTGAAATCAATATTGGTATATCATACTTTAATCCTCAACACATTATCAACAATAGCCATTATGTTAAATTTAACTTAATATATTAGCGCAGTTAAGGGAAATATATACACCGTCCAGTCACATTAAAGTGACAATCTGTCAACAGTTTGAATAATCACCATTTGCAGAGTGGATGTGGAGCAAGAGAGAAAGTGCCGCTCCTGAAGGTACTGACATGGACGTGGGGCCGTGCCAATTCCAGTACGGTGGCCAGTTGCTCTAGGTTTCTCGGTCGAGTATCCATGGCGCGAACGGCCCTATCGATGTGGTCCCATATATTCTCGACTGGGTTCAAATCCGGGGAATTTTATGGCCATGGGAGTGCCATAAACTCATCCTGATGACCTTCGAATCATGCACGTACATTGTGAGCTGTGTGACATGCTGCATTCTCCTGCTGGAAGATGTGAACGTGCCGAGGAAACAACACACTGCATGTAGGGTGGACATGGTCCCCAAGGATAACTACATGACTTGTGTTAATCCAGTGTCTTCCGGAACGACGGCATCACCCAGG
The DNA here is from genome assembly GCF_021461385.2 of Schistocerca piceifrons. Taxonomy (NCBI): domain Eukaryota; kingdom Metazoa; phylum Arthropoda; class Insecta; order Orthoptera; family Acrididae; genus Schistocerca; species Schistocerca piceifrons. The sequence goes on along the minus strand of NC_060149.1, from coordinate 413,505,460 downwards.
AAATGCCACGGAAACGTTCCCCAGACCATAATACCCCCTCTTCCGGCCTGGACACTGTGATGATTGCTGCGGTGCCGTACACGCCAATGTCCATCATTCTGATGGAGCATAAACCGTAATTTATCTGAAACGGCCACCCGTCGCCACTCATTGGAAGTCCAGTTGCGGTATTCGCGTGAAAACTTCAGCCTTCGTCGCCGACGAACAGCAGCTAGCAAGGATGAATAAACCAGGTGCCAGCTGCGGAGGCCTGTACACAGAAACGTTCCCTAAACGTTTGTTGAGGAGACACTGTTGGTAGCCGCTTGGTTCATCTGGGCGGTCAGGAATTCAATAGTTGAACTTCTATTCACCCGTACACATCTCTGCAACCGTCGTTCATCCCTGCAGTCTATGACCCATGTCGTATCACAGTTGCCTCGGCGCTGGTTTGGATAACGCCATTTTGCCATACGGGGTATACTTTACCCACAGCGGCACACGAACAGCTTACAAACGTAGTCGTTTCGGAAATGCTTCCACCATTGGCCCGAAAGCCAATCACCGTGCCCTTTTGGACGTCACATAAGTCGCTTCATTTCCGCATTAAGACAACGACTGCACTGTTTTATCCATCCTCCAACACGCTTTACCTACCCTCCATTGCTAGTACTGCCACCTGCCCTCTGCGAGTGGTTATTGCACGTTAATGTCGAACATAGACAGTGGTCGTATTAATGTGATTGGACCGTATATATTCATCAATCGGAAATTTAATTAATTAGGAATTTTTCATCTAATATGGTAAACAACCTTAAAACCTTACATAAAATACAGCATTCTTGTCTCAAAATGAAAATGAAATGTATTTACTAAAATCATGTCTATAACACGAAGGAGAAAACGAGGCGCAAGAAATATTTACTACTCTAGCTGATAACTTGCACTGAAGGAGAAGAAGTAGCCGGCCGCGGTGGCCGAGCGGTTCTAGGCGCTTTAGTCCGGAACTGCGCGACTACTACGGTCGCAGGTTCGAATCCTGCCACGGGCATGGATGTGTGTGATGTCCTTAGGTTAGTTAGGTTTAAGTAGTTCTAGGTTCTAGGGGACTGATGACCACCGATGTTAAGTCCCATAGTGCTCAGAGCCATTTGAACCATTTGAGAAGAAATATTTTATTGTGTATTACCACATCTAAGGGTACACACGCAAAAAACGGAAATATGTATACCGCAAGGGTAAACAGGCTGGCATAGACATATTTATAACGTGATCAGCGTTCAAGTTTTTCTAACTAGAGTTACTTCAAGAAATAAGAAAAAAATTGGTTTTCATGTATCTTTTGTCAAACGGAATCAAAAAAATATGAGCCGGCTGTTGTGACCGAGCGGTTCTAGGAGCTTCAGTTCGGAACCGCGCTGCTGCTACGGTCGCAGGTTCGAATCCTGCCTCGGGCATGGATGTGTGTGATGTCCTTAGGTTAGTTAGGTTTAAGTAGTTCTAAGTTCTAGGTGACTGATGACCTCAGATGATGAGTCCCATAGTTCTCATAGCCATTTGAACCATTTTTGAAAAATACGATGTTTATAGTTAATAAGTATTCTAAGTTAAAGTAATACAGGTTGTGATCGGTCTGCTGAAATTAAACACTGCATTAACACATGTGAAACTGGTGTTTTTCTTTGTCACACAACACTTCAAACCACACACACACACACACACACACACACACACACACACTTGGTGACGGTTGGATGTAACAGATGGTTTCGTCGTCTGTAATATGTAGAAATCTCTTTGGCTGGTGTGCATGCTCTATGCGGCTATGCTTAGCTCCGGCTCTGCTGTCACTGCCTCCCGTAGCAGTAAACATGGTGAGTTGAAGCTGAAACTGCGTCATGCAACAGTCCCCACTGTTTTGCTTCCTCAGCAATTCGGCTGACATGTTGTAAGTAGGCTGTTTAGGTTTTTATATTGGTAACGTCACGCAGCGCTCTGTCTATGTAAGTAGGCTGTTTAGGTTTTTATGTTGGTAACGTCACGTAGCGCTCTGTATGAAAATCACTGGCTGTGCTGTGTGCAGTCTGTGGCTGGATGGCGTTGCTGGAATATTCGCTATTGTAGTGTTGGGCAGTTGGATGTGAACAGTGCGTAGCGTTGTGCAGTTGGAGGTGAGCAGCCAGCATTGGTGGATGTGGGAAGAGAGATGGCAGAGTTTTGAGAGTAGACGATCTGGACGTGTGTCCGTCAGAAAAACGAAATTTGTAAGACTGGATGTCATGAACTGATATATATATTGTGACTTTTGAACACTATTAAGGTAAATACATTGTTTGTTCTCTATCAAAATCTTTCATTTGATAACTGTGCCTATCAGTAGTTAGTGCCTTCAGTAGTTGAAATCCTTTATTAAGCTGGCAGTATTGGCGCTCGCTGTATTGCTGTAGTTCGAGTAACGAAGATTTTTGTGAGGTAAGTGATGAAAGGTATAGGTTATTGTTAGTCAGGGCCATTCTTTTGTAGGGATTATTGAAAGTCAGATTGCATTACGCTAAAATTATTGTGTGTCAGTTTAGTGATGATCAGAATAAGTAAAGAGAGAAATGTCTGAGTGCATTCAGTTTTGCTCAGCTGTTTGAAAATCAAATAACGTAAGGGGTTTACCATTACAGTAATTCATAAATTTTTCCAAGGGGAAGTTGCAATGTGTAGAACAAAGTGATTCAGAGTCCATACACATGACCAATATCCAGATTATGTGCAGCGTGGTAACATTCCTACCATCACCATTACTGAAATGGTAAGGGTTTCAATGCCAATTACTAAAGAAATCCTTCCACTCTTGGCACAAACGACAGTTCAGTTTGCTGTTCATAGAATTTGATAGCTCCTTTCTCTTGCGGAAATCATTCACAAGGAACTCCTTGAGGCCGAGGTCGTAAGTTCTGTCTTAAATAAAACTCATCTGAAATTATTAAAAGTTATGACAGGAAAAATATTAGCTGTTATGAATCAGCATGTGAATCAGGAGGGCGACAGAAAATGAGTGCCCGGGAGCTGCAGAGATCAACATTCTATGGGTTATATGTATTACACTTCACGAAATGGACATCGTTAACAGTCAAGAAATGTTCGAAACAAACCATTAAATTGCTACATGGATACCGAATGAAAAGTGGTGCCCCGAAGTGACCAAAAGATTCGCACCATCAATATCGAAGGCGAATTCCTTGGGAGTTACAAACCGGGCAGGATGTTCAGCAAGGTATCCACTCTTAAGGAATGCAAATAATCATATTGGTGTAACAAAGTGTTAATAACAATGGAATGTGATGGCATGCAACCGAATGCGGAACAGTCTGCCCTTATCGTGAAACTGGCTATCCTTTAAGGCGTAGCTGCAGATAGTGCGACAATATGTTCTATAGGCACGGAAAAAAGAAACATCCAGACGCTGAATTTGTCCAGTAGTTCCATGTGGTATGAACTGCAATGTCACACACTTTTCAGAAGGGATACTTTGCTCTAAAGGAGTACGGTTATTATACACAGACCAGGAATCAAGAAAAACCAGCTTAATTTGACCAGCTTATGCCGAAAAGCAGTGCTCATACCATAGTTTTAGTTCTCTTACGCCCGTTTCACCATTCTGCTTGCTGTGACGTAAATACTCCCTACTTCCCTTGCAAGAGCACGCACACGAGAAAGAATGGTAAGGGGCAGAGCACCTCCGACTTCTCGCAGCGCAATAAATAACTTCCCAGCTAATTTACCATCGAGATTAACAGTCGGTGAAATTGTATACGAAATCGTTAAGGTATTGATGTCAGTTGATCTTGATATAACTCTCATGGTACCTCTAGTTTCCAGGGTTCCATTCACATGCATTTTCTCTTCAAATCCCGACTGATCGGAGTTGAGAACAAATTCCTTACTGAACGGTGGAATAAGTTTGTTTATCTCATCTACGACTCCTCAGTTTGCTGTGCATCATCAAGTTGACGCTTTGTCTGAAATTTCGTTATCTTACGTCATCAAGTTATGTAGCACTGATTGAAGCTATGCACTCATCGACTGCTTCCCTCGAAATTACTGTAATCTATGTCGCTCAATTGGATGCGCATAAAGTAATAGGTCACTATCAGGCACATCCTGTAAACTCTATCGAGCATCCTTGAAACGCGCAAACTCCAGTTTTTGTAATAAGTGCACCTTGTCCTCCCTTGAATATCCGTAGTTTTTCTAAAGCACTACTCGTTCATATTGCTGCGGCCTCATTCGAAATCTGTTCAAAATTGTTTTTTTAGTATGCTGCGGACGATTTTACATGTATCTAATTATGTTTAGTACCCACTCCTTGGACGATTGTCCTTCACTATGTTTCACTGGGGACGGGATTTGTGGCTCTCTGTCCGACAAGGACGATGAAATACACGGCTCGACACTTGTTTCAGTATCACTTTCCCTTGTTAAGCACGTATTGTTATCATTGCACTCCTCATGTACATTGTCCGCACAGTCGAGCGTACCGAGCGAGGTGGCGCAGTGGTTAGCACACTGGACTCGCATTCGGAAGGACGACGGTTCAATCTCGCATCCGGCCATCCTGATTTAGGTTTTGCGTGATTTCCCTAAATCGCTCCAGGCAAATGCCGGGATGGTTCCTTTGAAAGGGGACTGCCGACTTCCTTCCCCGTCCTTCCCTAATCCGGTGAGACCGATGACCTCGCTAAAAAAATGGTTCAAATGGCTCTGAGCACTATGGGACTTAACTTCTGAGGTCATCAGTCCCCTAGAACTTAGAACTACTTCAACCTAACTAACCTAAGGACATCAGGCACATCCATTCCCGAGGCAGGATTCGAACCTGCGACCGTAGTGGTCACGCGGTTCTAGACTGTAGCGCCTAGAACCGCTCGGCCACTCCGGCCGGCGATGACCTCGCTGTTTGGTCTCTTCCCCCAAATAACCCAACCCCAACCCAGTCGAGCGTATACGATACACACATTCGACTGAATCATCTTGCAAAAACACTAATTTTTCACCTGCCACTTCTTTCTGACTTTGTGAAATTCCTTAGGTTCCTTTCTGATGGAATGTCAAAGTCGGCAATTGTTCCTGTGGATATAATGCAATGTTTTCATTGATCATCGTTGCCATTGCTCTGCTTTGTATCAACACCACTAGCACTGTAACTTCGTTGTGAGTTACTCGTCGAGTAAGCAGTTGAACTACGCTCCGTAGCTTCAAGCTGTGTTCACCATTGGATACCTCCATTCCCGTCCCCTGTTGCCATTAACAGCCAATATTGTGGTTGCGTGGTAGACAACATTTGAAGCATCTAATGCCGTAAACAACATCGGCCTTTTGCAGACTCGCACTCGATGGGTTCCTTGCCAGTTTTCTGGCTGGCGTACACCATATTCCATTTTATCGTGGGTGGCGTTCTCGTCGCTTTCTTCCGCCACTTCTTCCTTCGTGTAATATTTACGTCTTCTTAATACCAACGGCCTTGCCTCGTTGAGAACACTGGTTCTCATAAGATCACCAATTGAGCAACGTCGGGCGTGAGCAGTAACCAGATAGGCATCCGCTTGAGTATACAACGTGCAAGGGAAAGAGGGGCTTTGGTGCAAAATTTCTGGTCACCGGACTTTGTGGCAATGTCCTGGATCAAATTACAAACCTCTCCGCAGCGTATCGTACAATGAGGGCATGTGACGCTGTTGATAATGATTTGTCCGTCGGATGGGGACGTTACGCACGGCGGCGCCCGTGGTGCTACTCGAGAAGTGTAGGCTATGTGCTGGCATCAGCTTGCAGCCTCTCCCTTCTCTCAGGGGAGAGAACACTGTACACACCCAATATCGTCACCTACACTTATCAGATACACTAAAACAAATAACTCTCACACTTCTCGAAGAAAAGGTGGCATTGTGCCCGAAGGACAAAGGAATTCTTCAAATTAGGCGACTGAACTGTCCTTAAAGGTCTCCGAGCCAACGATGCCATACGAATTTACTTTTATCTTCCTAACAGTTCACGTGGGAGCACGTCTCTGATGTTCTGTCTGTTACATTTTGCACTGGCCCGTAAGCACACAGCTGACCTCTGCCGTGACATACTGTACCATTCCACGTCGTACCATCACATGTTCTGTTATACAGATAGTGGCAAATCAAATTTAAAATCTCATCTTGTTTGCTTTTAGACAACCATGTAAATGTCTAACCTAACAAAAATCACGTTTACCTGTGTAAATTTTGTACAGCCATGTTGCAGCAGTTTCCCTAGAAATCGTATGTTAATTTGAGTGGCCTTAATATTCATTCATCTCCTCGGCGTGTGCCACAGTTCTGGGGAGTGGGTTTCCTTATAGACGACGGTACCTTCCTTGTCATCTAGGCTCTCAGTCAAAGATCTTAGTTTTGTGTAGCGCACGACGTCATGGCGTTCTAATCCAAGGTATACTCTTTACTTATGAAAAAAAAAAGATAGCGCTAACCAGTATTCGCATAGGGAGTACCAGGATTACCCAACGTTTTAATACTATAAAATGAATGGTGTAGTTCAAGGAAGTCTACTGGTGTGACAGCTATCAATACCACTATTTTCTGTGCTCCACCATCCACGTCTTGTTCCGTGCACCACATCTCTTTTGTTATAGACTACGCACATCTGAATTACGCATCAGAAGGTACTTTAAACTTAGAGGACGAAAATTAAACATCTGTAAATTCTCTCTGGAACATACGGAGAACAGAGGTACAAGTATTGGAATTTATTTCATATGATTTTTCTGTTGCGTCACCGCCGAAGTTAACAACACGTTATAAAATTTTCGTGTCTCTTAGCATTACCTCAAATGATACAACTGTATTTTATTATATTGTTTATGTGAGCCAAATAAAACCGCAGCGCATTGCTATACAACCTTCTGAAATGACGAAATGACATAAAATAAGTATAAACTAATTTGTCAGTAAATAAGCCTGAAACAGTTAAAAAGTATTTGCTTAAATTTTTAAAAAAACTGAACCCTCCATGAAGGAGAACTAATTTCCTAAGTAGGAAATGTATAGTGGAGTCCTACATCTATTTTTTTTTTTTTTTTTTTACAATTGCAAGTTGGAGTCACTCTTTTCCAAACAGATAACCGAAATACTATCTACATCCATACTCCGCAAGCCACCTGACGGTGTGTGGCGGAGGGTACCCTGAGTACCTCTATCGGTTCTCCCTTCTATTCCAGTCTCGTATTGTTCGTGGAAAGAAGGATTGTCGATTTGTCGATATGCTTCTGTGTGGGCTCTAATCTCTCTGATTTCATCCCCATGGTCTCTTCGCGAGATATACGTAGGAGGGAGCAATATACTGCGTGACTCTTCGTGAAGGTATGTTCTCGAAACTTTAACAAAATCCTGTACCGAGCTACTGAGCGTCTCTCCTGCAGTCTTCCACTGGAGTTTGTCTATCATCTCCGTAACGCTTTCGCGATTACTAAATGATCCTGTAACGAAACGCGCTGCTCTCCGTTGGATCTTCTCTATCTCTCCTATCAAACCTATCTGGTACGGATCCCACACTACTGAGCAGTATTCAAGCAGTGGGCGAACAAGCGTACTGTAACTTACTTCCTTTGTTTTCGGATTGCATTTCCTTAGGATTCTTCCAATGAATCTCAGTCTGGCATCTGCTTTACCGATGATCAACTTTATATGATCATTCCATTTTAAATCACTCCTAATGCGTACTCCAAGATAATTTATGGCATTAACTGCTTCCAGTTGCTGACCTGCTCTTTTGTAGCTAAATGATAAGGGATCTATCTTTCTATGTATTCGCAGCACATTACACTTGTCTACATTGAGATTGAATTGCCATTCCCTGCACCATGCGTCAATTCGCTGCAGATCCTCTTGCATTTCAGTACAATTTTCCATTTTTACAACCTCTCGATACACCACAGCATCATCTGCAAAAAGCCTCAGTGAACTTCCGATGTCATCCACAAGGTCATTTATGTATATTGTGAATAGAAACGTTCCTACACAACAAACTTTCAACAGGAAATTGAAAGAGAATGTAGGAAAGTCATCGAAAAGGAAGAAAGTTTTGTTGTTAGGCAGTTCTCATGCCAGAGGTGTAGGCCAACTTCTGCAGGAGGAATTAGGACCAGAATACCAGGTCACAAATTTTTTCAAACCAAGTGCTAGTCTGGATCAGGTGACAGAGGATTTAGGTTCACTCTGTAAAGGATTTACCAGGGAAGACACCGTGGTTATTGTGGGAGGGCCAGGGAACAGCATCGACAGAGATCCTGGGTACAGTATAGAGTGTGACCTGGTAAAGATTGCGTCGGCATCGAGACACACCAATGTTGAATTTGTATCTGTCCTGAGACGCCTTGACCGGCCTCATTTGAACTCTTCTGTTGGGAGAGTTAATTTGGAGTTGGAACAGCTGCTTGGATCGGGTGTGGGGGCTCATATTGGTGTGGTTCCTGTTGATTATCTCAGTAGGTGGGACTATACCAGGCACGGCCTTCATCTCAACAGGAAAGGGAAGGGGAAACTGGCTGGGGTAATAGCAGGAAATTTAAGGGGGGGAGGCACTGCCATGAATAGTAAAATACCAGTGGTTACAGGTGTTGGAGCAGCACCTTTTTTAGGATAGGTAAGACAGAAAGATGTCAAGTTCTACGAGAGGTCAGGATTGAAACAAATCTTCAGTTTAGGAAAGAAATTAAAAAGCACAATTCTAGCACATTTGATCACCAATCACAGCTATCAATTATAAATTTTCACCAATCACCAGAAATTTTATCTCCACCAAGTTGTATCTCAGTCCTAGGTAATTGCATTGATGAATTAAAGTCACCCAACCCAGTTGATATAATCTGCCTCTCTGAACACCATGTGACCACTGGCATAGGAACTAGGCTTAAGCACAATGAGAAACTCAGACAGGAGAGTACTGCAAATGTTAGAATAAGGAAAGGTTCTCATAAAAGTATACTTAAAAATAATGTAAGTATATTTCATCAAAATATTGGGAGTTTAAAGAATAAAGTAGATGAGCTTCTGTTTTGTTTAGAAGATTTAGAAGCTGAGAATGAAATAGATATACTATGCCTGTCTGAGCATCACATTGTTACTGATATGGGTAAGATAAATGTAAGTGGATATAAGCTCTCTGCACATATAATGAGAGAAAATATGGAGAAAGGAGGAGTTGCCATATATGTCAAAAGTTATCATTGTGCAAAAAGTATAGAAACAAAAAAGTTTTGTGTAGAGAAACATATAGAAGCATGTGCCTGTGAGCTTAAATTAAATAAAGGCACATTTATAATTGTAACTGTATATAGATCCCCATCAGGAAATTTTCAGCTATTTCTGAAAAATTTGGACTCCTTGTTGTGCTATCTGTCAGACAGGGGGAAGCAAATTATTATTTGTGGGGACTTCAATGTAGATTCTCTGAAAGAGGGTAATAGGAAAAATGACCTTGAAGTATTACTCGGTTCTTTCAATTTGACACCCGTTATTGATTTTCCTACTCGGGTGATAAAGGATAGCAGCTCACTGATAGATAACTTCTTTATAGACCAAGATAAGTTTAACCAGATAAATCCTCAGCCTGTTGAGAATGGTCTTTCTGATCATGGTGCACAGCTAGTTACAATATATGACATAGCTCCATTCAGCAATTCTAAACAGTCCTCCAAAGTAGTACGTTCAGTCAACTATTTAACAATTGCAAATTTCAGGGAAAGCCTACAGCAGTTAGACTAGGATGAGGTGTACCGTGAACCTGATGCCAATTTAAAATATAATTTATTTCATGACATTTTTGTAAATGCATTTGAAAACTGCTTCCCCAAGAAAATAGTTAAATATACTCGTAAGAAACCTTGTAACAAACCATGGCTTACTAAGGGTATAAAAATATCTTGTAACCGGAAAAGGGAAATGTATCTGACAGCAAGAAAGAGTAGTGACCCAGACACTATCAAAAATTATAAAAACTACTGTGTTATATTAAGAAAAGTTATTAAAAAATCCAGGAGTATGTGTATCATGTCTGAAATCAGCAACTCTGATAATAAAATTAAAACAATTTGGAATATTATTAAAAGAGAAACAGGTCAACCAAGAGCAGAGGAAGACAGTATTACCATCAAATTGAATGAAAACTTTACGAACAAAAAGTCAGAAGTTGAAAATATTTTTAATAATCATTTTCTAAATGTTGTGGATATAGTAGGATCCAGGTGTTCATTAGAAGATGCTAGGCTGTTAATGGAAGAGGACATACATATGCAATTTGATACAATTGAAATCTCACCCACTTCTCCCTCTGAAATTAGGAAAATAATAAACTTGCTTAAAAGCAAAAACTCACATGATCGATGGCATTTCCAGCAAAATACTAAAAGCTTGTTCTCAACAGATAAGTAAGATTCTCAGCCACCTGTGTAATAGCTCTCTGGAACAGGGCATTTTCCCTGATAGACTGAAATATGCTATGTTATACCTTTGCATAAAAAGGGGGATAGATCTGATGTCAACAATTACCGTCCAATCTCCTTTCTAACAGCTTTATCCAAAATTTTTGAGAAAGTAATGTATTCAAGAGTAGCTTCACATATCTGTAAAAATGAAGTACTAACAAAATGTCAGTTTGGTTTCCAGAAAGGTTTTTCAACAGAAAATGCCATATATGCTTTCACCAGTCAAATTTTGAATGATCTGAATAACCGAACACCACCCATTGGGATTTTTTGTGATCTCTCAAAGGCTTTTGATTGTGTAAATCATGAAATTCTGCTAGACAAGCTCAAATATTGTGGCATGAGTGGGACAGTGCACAAATGGTTTAATTCGTACCTAACTGGAAGAGTGCAGAAAGTTGAAATAAGTAGTTCTTGTAACATGCAAAGATCAGCACATTCCTCAAACTGGGGAGCTATCAAGAATGGGGTTCCACAAGGGTCAGTCTTGGGTCCTTTGTTGTTCTTATTATATATTAATGACTTGCCATTCTATATTCATGAAGAGGCAAAGTTAGTTCTCTTTGCTGATGATACAAGTATAGTAATCACACCTGACAAACAAGAATTAACTGATGAAATTGTCAATACTGTCCTTCAGAAAATTACTAAGTGGTTCCTTGTAAACGGACTCTCACTGAATTTTGATAAGACACAGTACGTACAGTTCCGTACAGGGAATGGTATGACGCCATTAATAAATATAGACCTTAATCAGAAGCATATAGCTAAGGTAGAATATTCAAAATTTTTAGGTGTGTCCATTGATGAGAGATTAAATTGGAAGAAACACATTGATGATCTGCTGAAACGTTTGAGTTCAGCTACTTATGCAATAAGGCTCATTGCAAATTTTGGTGATAAACATCTTAGTAAATTAGCTTACTACTCCTATTTCCACTCATTGCTTTCATATGGCATCATATTTTGGGGGAATTCATCACTGAGGAATAAAGTATTTATTGCACAAAAGCATGTAATCAGAATAATAGCTGGAGTCCACCCAAGATCATCCTGCAGACATTTATTTAAGGATTTAGGGATATTCACAGTAGATTCTCAGTATATATACTCTCTTATGAAATTTGTTATTAACAACCAAACCCAATTCAAAAGTAATAACTACAATACTAGGAGAAAAGATGATCTTCACTATTCAAGATTAAATCTAACTTTGGCACAGGAAGGGGTGAATTATACTGGCACTAAAGTCTTTGGTCACTTACCAAATAGTATCAAAAGTCTGACAAATAACCAACAAGTATTTAAGAAGAAATTAAAAGAATTTCTGAATGATAACTCCTTCTACTCCATAGAGGAATTTTTAGATATAAATTAAGAAAAAAAAGAAAAAAAATATTTAAAAAATAAAAAAATAAAGAAAAACAAAAAACACAAAAAAATAAAGTTGTTATATTAACATAAGTATGTTGTTAAATTAACCTAATCATGTCATGTATTAGAAAATTCGACTCGTTCCACATCATTACGAAATATCGTATTCATGATCCATGGAACTAGTATTAATCTAATCTAATCTAATCTAATCTATGACACTCCCCTGCGGCACACCTGAAATCACTCTTACTTCGGAAGACTTCTCTCCATTGCAAATGACATGCTGCGTTCTGTTATCTAGGAACTCTTCAATCCAATCACACAATTGGTCTGATAGTCCATATGCTCTTACTTTGTTCATTAAACGACTGTAGGGAACTGTATCGAACGCCTTGCGGAAGTCACGAAACACGGCATCTACCTGGGAACCCGTGTCTATGGCCCTCTGAGTCTCGTGGACGAATAGCGCGAGCTGGGTTTCACACGACCGTCTTTTTCGAAACCCATGCTGATTAATAAAGAGTAGATTTCTAGTCTTCAGAAAAGTCATTATACTCGAACATAATACGTGTTCCAAAATTCTACAACTGATCGACGTTAGAGATATAGGTCTATAGTTCTGCAAATCTGTTCGACGTCCCTTCTTGAAAACAAGGATGACCTGCGCCCTTTTCCAATCCTTTGACATAAGACCAAAATTTCTTAGGATTTTCTGCCAAGTCAGTACACAGAACTTTACTTTCGAATTCATTGAACGCCTCTCGCATATCCCTCCTCACACTACATTTCGCTTCGCGTAATTTTTGTTTGTCTGCAAGGCTTTGGCTATGTTTATGTTTGCTGTGAAGTTCCCTTTGCTTCCGCAGCAGTTTTCTAATCCGGTTTTGTACCACGGTGGCTCTTTTCCATCTCTTACGATCTTGCTTGGCACATACTCATCTAACGCATATTGTACGATGGTTTTGAACTTTGTCCACTGATCCTCAACACTATCTGTACTTGAGACAAAACTTTTGTGTTGAGCCGTCAGGTACTCTGTAATCTGCTTTTTGTCACTTTTGCTGAACAGAAAAATCTTCCTACCTTTTTTAATATTTCTCTTTACGGCTGAAATCATCGTTGCAGTAACCGCTTTATGATCGCTGATTCCCTGTTCTGCGTTAACTGTTTCAAATATTTCGGGTCTGTTTGTCACCTGAAGGTCTAATATGTTATCGCCACGAGTCGGTTCTCTGTTTAACTGCTCAAGGTAGTTTTCAGATAAAGCACTTTAAAAAAGTCACTGGATTCGTTGTCCCTGCCACCCGTTATGAACGTTTGAGTCTCCCAGTCTATATCCGGCAAATTAAAATCTCCACCCAGAACTATAACATGGTGGGGAAATCTACTCGAAATATTTTCCAAATTATCCTTCAGGTGCTCAGCCACAACAGCTGCTGAGCCAGGGGGCCTGTAGAGACATCCAATTACCATGTCTGAGCCTGCTTTAACTGTGACCTTCACCCAAATTATTTCACATTTCGGAACTCCGTCAATTTCCGTCGATACTATTGCACTTCTTATCGCTATAAATACGCCTCCCCCTTCACTGTCCAGCCTGTCTCTGCGGTATACATTCCAATCTGAGTTTAGGATTTCATTACTATTTACGTCTGGTTTCAGCCAACTTTCTGTCCCTAGTACTATATGACCGTTTATTAATGAGAGCAGTTCTGGGACCTTTCTATAGACGCTCCTGCAGTTTACTATTAGCACATTAATATTGTTATTCCCTGTTACATTTTGCCTACTCCTACCTTGCCGCGTCTCAGGAGGCGTCTTGTCGGGCCTAGGGAGGGAATTCTCTAACCTAAAAAACCCCCATGTGCACTCCACACGTACTCCGCTACCCTTGTAGCCGCTTCCGGCGTGTAGTGCACTCCTGACCTATTCAGGGGGACCCTACATTTCTCCACCCGATAGCGGAGGTCGAGAAATTTGCACCCCAGATCTCCGCAGAATCGTCTGAGCCTCTGGTTTAAGCCTTCCACTCGACTCCAAACCAGAGGACCGCGATTGCAACAGCTTGAGAAAATAAAGAAATTACAGAGAGTTTGGGGCCAGCCTTTACAGCTAGAGGAATGAAAACTGTTATTTTAGTACAGTATCTCTGAGCATGAAATTCTGTAAAATTTTTAATCAGTATTCAGAGAATAAAATGTTTTGTATTATACTAGCAGAGATAAAGTAAAATGAAATGAATTGACCTCTAGTAGATGAGAATATAATCCGAGCAAAGATTAATTAGCTAGTGAAGCATTAAATAAGATTAAATTTATTTTTCGTTCAAACAGATCCGGAGCGAGGAGATTCGCCAGGATTTAGAACATGCCAGAAAACGCGAATACACAATATATATTGTCAACGGAAAAAAATATGTTAGTACACTATCCACAGATCTGGCTCAAATGGCTCTGAGCACTATGGGACTTAACTTCTAAGGTCATCGGTCACCTATAACTTAGAACTACTTAAACCTAACTAACCTAAGGACATCAACACATCCACGCCCGAGGCAGGATTCGAACCTGCGACCGTAGCAGTCGCGCAGTTCCAGACTGTAGCGCCTAGAACCACTTGGCCACCCCGGCCGGCCCACAGATCTGAAATGAATCGGTCCTTATAGATGGGGAATAACGTTAAATATCCTAACTATATTTTGGTTTACAAGGTAATAGCAAACTTGCCACAAACATGTAAATATTTGATGCACTAAGCTGCATATGATAATTTTTAAGCTATTGTAGCCATGCATCATCAAATAAAATAACCGTTTTACAACACTAATTTACAATGATCGTATTGCTACACTGAATTTTTACAGAAGCGCAGTTGTACACAATACTCACATTATTTGGTATTATTAGTAATAAATACACATCAGTTTCTTCTACTAAGAAACTCATCAAAAGAGCAGAAAAATTTGACCACCAATAAATGCTTAAGCTTCTCTTAACTGAATTTTATTGGGATAACTTTTCGTGCTCACTGGAAAATTATTGAACATTTGTTTTTCTGAGTAGTAGACGCCTTTCTGGATTAAAGTGAGCGACTTTCAGTTTTTGTGCAGAATATTCTTATTTGTAGTATTGATTCCATGAACTGAGTCATTGGTTCGAGAAAGGGATTTGTTTTACTGACAAGTTTCATCAAGGAATGAATATATTGGGAAGCAGTAGTTAGTAATCCTTTTATACGTTTTTGGATTTGGAAAACTTTAGTTTGGCTTGATAAGTTACCCAAAAATATAATCGCATATGACATTATGAAATGAAAGTAAGCCTAGGCAGCTGTTCTGTTTTATAGCATCTATGACTCACAACATTCGCACTGCAAATAGATTATTGTTTAGGCACTTCAGAAGTTTCGTCCTATGTTTTCCTCGACTGACGTTATTATTAAGCTGTAATTCCAAGAATTTAACGCTGTCAACTTCTTCTACCTCCTCGTCGCCAAATTTTAGGCATATACTGGCGGGAAACATGCTAAAATTTCTAAACTGCGTACAGTGTTTTTTTTTTTTTTAAGTTTAGGGACAAAGAATTGGCTAGGAATCGTTATACAGTACCCATGAAAATTTCATCAGCCAATCATTCCAAGACTGTATTTGAGTTGCTATTCATTGCAGTCTTTGTATCATCTGCGAACGAAACAAACTTGGCAACTGCTAATGTTACAGATGAAGAGGTCAGTGATATACACTAGAAAAAGTAAGGACCCTAAGCTGGAACACCAGATGTAATTAGTTCCCAGCTGGATGATGCCTGATAGTTTACCACATGTCTCTTTCTGTCAGACAGCCGTAGTTTCCTGGCAGAGATTTGGAATATGAAACATTTACAGAATTCCCTGTTACACTGTAACACTGTAATATTATGGCACATATCGATATGCATTCGAAGCATCACAAAATTTACGAATAAACTGTAATTTATTGTCTACTGAATTAAGTAAATTCTCGCTGCAGGTCTAGGTAGCTTTCTCAATAACGGAACACTTTATAAATGTGAACTGTGACTTTGAAAATAAACTATTTGTTGTCAGATGGTTAAGACGCCGTTGGTATATTGCTTTTACTAAAATTTTTGATAGTTCTGCTAAACGTGCTATTCAACGGAAATTTGACGATATTTATTATCTCCTTTCTTAAACAAAGGCTTAAGTGCAGCATATTTCCATCATTTAGAAAATATTTCACTGACAGATGACTGGTTAAACATACGACCAAATACGAGCATGTAACTAAACTCAAATGCACACATTTTAATTAACTTCGTTGATATTTCATCATAATGAATATAACACTTTTGATTTTAAATATTTTATGGTAAACATTACTTCTACTGGTGTAGTGAGGGCTCATATTCATATCACTGAAGTTATTTCCATGAGAAAGATAATGCATGCAATCCTGTTTAGTTCTTTTGTGTAACTCAGCACTCATCGACATGGAAGAAGTACTTTGCAGTCCTTCCGAGAGATAATAAAAGGTCTACCTGCTACTTGTTTAATATCTCATTTCATCAGAGAATCAATTCTGCTGTGGAAACAGATTAAGACACTTTGAAATTATATCAAGGAAAGCTGTTAATATCCTTTAACCATTGAGGCGTTACTTATAACTAGTATAGCTATGGAGTCTCCAGCACACTCTTTTTGTATTTGTGACGTCTCGTGAGCAGGTCAGCGACCAACCCATGATCTCACAAACCACTCTCCTATCTATGAAGTCATCATGGAAATGAAGTCATTGAAGTCATCATGAAATCACGCCCCTTTTCAAATGACGTAATCAAGATGTCCAATGCGGTAATTTTAAATATTAAAGATGAGGATAAATTTAAAAATTAAAAATGGCGGATGGCAGAAAATTTAAATAACGCAATATGACACTGGTGGTAAATGTTTTTCAACCAATGACATTGCAAGATGGAAAAAAATCTTAGAACGAATAACTACGCAGTATGTTTTGCGTTATTTCAGTTATTGTCTTTGTTGTTGTTGTTGCTGTATTTTTCAGTCCGAAGACTTGTTTGATGCATCTCTCCAAGCTACTCTATCCTGAGGAAGACTCTTCATCTCCGAATAATTACTGCAATTCACATCTCCATCTGTAATTTTTTTACTCCCCCCCCCCAAAAAAAAACACATACACAGTCCTCCAGTACTCAACTGACGATTCCTTGATGTCTCAGAATGTGTCCTATCCACTGATTCCTTCTTTTAGTCAAATTCTGCCATAATTTTCCATCTCCGGGATTCTATTCTGTACCTCCTCATTATTTACATGATCTGCCCATCTAATGTTCAGCATTCTTCTGTAGCACCAAGTTTCAAAAGCTTCTATTCTCTTATTGTCTGAACTGCTTGTCATCGAAGATTCTCTTCCGCAAAAGGTAATGCTCCACAATCCTCTTGCAAAGACTTTCTAACACATTTATATTCGACGCTAGTAAATTTCTCTTCTTCAGAAGCGCTTTCCTTACCATTGCTATTCTACATTTGATACCCCCCATACTTTGGCCACCATACGTCATTTTACTATCCAGATAGTAAAACTTGTCTACTACTTTTAGTGTCTCACTTCCTCATCTAAATTCCTCCGTATAGCTTGATTTAATTCAAATACAATTCATTAACCTTGTTTTACTTTTGTTAATATTCATCTCGTATCGTCCTCTCAAGACACTGTCCACTCCGTTCAACTGCATTTCCAAGTCCTTTGCTATTCTCTGGCACAATTAAATGTCATCGGCACACCTCAAAGACTGTATTTCTTCTCTCTGAACTTTAATTCCTTTCCAAATCCCTCCTTGCTTTCTTGTACAGCTTGTTCAATGTACATATTGAATAACATTGGGGATAGCCTAAAACCTTGTCTCACTTCCTTCCCAACAACTGCTCGCTTAACATACACTTGGACTCTTATAATTGCCGTCTGGTTTCTGTATAAATTGTAAATGACGTTTCGCCCCCTGAATTTTACGAATATTACCTTCAAAAATTTAAAGAGCGATTTCCAGTCAATATTGTCAAAATCTATCTCCAAATCTACAAATGCTACAAATGCAGGTTTGCATTTCCACAACCTACCTTCTAAGACAAGTTGCAGGGTCAGTATTGCGTCGCATGTTCCCACATTTCTCCGAAAACCAAACTGGTCTTCCATAGTGTCAGCTTCTATCACTTTACCATTTTTTGTAGGTAATTTGTGTCAGCAGAATGAATTTTTCACTCTGCACAGGAGTGTGCGCTGATATGGAAGTTCCCGGACTTCCTGCAGATTAAAACTGTGGGCTACACTGGGTTTCTAATCCTGGACCTTTTATGTTCGAATGGAACTGTCCTACCGATCTTCTTGTTTTAGTGTTCATCGCAACCTTTTGTTTTGTTTTTATTCGTACCCGGGTCTCCTTTTCTTTATTCCTAACGCCATTACTGCCTTATTATTTTCCGGAGGTACCTGGAGGATGCGTTGATTTTTTGTTTATAATCGTCTACACATCTGACCAGAAGTCTTGCTCATCCTGCTGCCGAATTTCACTAATACCCACTATATCTAACTTCAGTCTATCCATTTCCCTTTGTAAATTTTCTAATCTACATACCTGATTAAGGAATCTAAAAGTTTACGTTGCAATCCATAGAATGCCAGTTTGTTTTCCTGATGACGGCATATGCATGGGTAGTCCCCGCCCAGATATCCAAATGGGGGATTAGTTTACTTCCGGAATATTTTACCCAAGAGGGTGCCATCATCATTTAATCATACAGTAGAGCAGCATGTTCTCTGTAAAAGTAATGGCTACAGTTTCTCCCTTGCATCCCATCCCACCGTTCGCAGTGCCAGCACAGCAAGGCCATGTTTGCTGATGTTTCAGGGCCAGATCAGTCAATAATCAAGACTGTTGTCCGTGTAACTACTGAAACAGCTGCTGCCTCTCTTCATGAACCAAATGTTTGTCTGTCAATTATCCAACAGTATTAGCAGAAGCCTCTTCACCTGAATAGGCGCCACGTTCAAAAAAGTGTTGCCAATTCTACAGAACTTTCAAAAAATTAAATTAGAGAAGCTTCTTATATTAGTTGTGTGAATTGATTTTATTCAGCGCATGCACACGCACACATCCACGCGTGTACACACACACATCTTTTGCGGAGTGCTTAGAAGAATCTAAACGTTCTGAGTACTTTTTATTCTTTTTAAATCATATTCGTGTATGAAGTTATGTAAGGGATATAACTTGTGGTATTTCTGCTCAAGTGTATCCCAACGCTCTGCTTTTTTTGCACCATATTGCGGTATCGCAAAGTACTTTGCAAGATTATCAAAGGTATCCGAATACTCTAAAATTTTTGCGTCATATCCTTAGTGTATTTATCCAATAATTATGTAAGGCAACAGTTGCATTCATGGAAAGTTCGATTCATTTACCATAGATGGTGTGAGACACACCGGGACTTCAAGTTAATTGTATTTCACACCTAAACTGTTCTATGATGATTTACAGGTGTCACAGGGCTGGCAAGTATCGACAAGACTCAACATGCTGGCTGAGCGTTTTGTTTATTCCGTCAGGCCATGAGTTGCCGACTGTCTTAATTCGGCGCAATGCATTGTGCATGCCGCGTAGCATAACACACGTTGGCACTACCGCTGATCTGACCTGCCTTAAGGTGCAATTGTAGATGAGAGTAAATAATATAATTCTCACGTTAAATACTCGTCTTTTACATACACGTAGTTTTATCCATATTTCAGACGTCGATCTTACCATGGAGAAGAACAAGCAAACAGACGGTCGCTGAATGACATTTTCAGTCCTGTATAATGCGTTAGTTTTTGATGCAACAAAATAATATAACGACTGAAAACTTTTAGGACGACGAACTCTCGTGCTTACCTTGTAGACATCAAATAGATGAAATTAAACTCAGATGCATTTTTGAGGAAATGACCAAGCTTCGACTATAACAAACTCCCTCGTACTATTACGGATTTAGGGACAGCCCTGCAGGATTCATGGCGTCAGCTCCCTCCAGCACTACTTCAGACATTAGTCGAGTCCATGCCACGTCATGTTGTGTCACTTTTGAGTGCTCGCGGAGCCTCAACACGATATTAGGCAGGTGTACCAGTTTTGTGTTGTCTAGGAATCCTGTGTACTCGGTTCGCTATACAAACATTCAAACAGATAGCATCAATGAGTTTTATTACAAAATGAAAGTTACAATAATTAATTTTGCAATTATACAGATGTGTCGCAAGGAAATGGCGACATACAAAATAGTCACTCTTCTTCAGTATTAACAATTCCAAGTCTGAGTTACATAGAGAGTACAAGCGAAGTGACTAGAGTTGACTTCTATAGAAGTGGGTTATCTTGAAGCTGCTATTGAACTGGGCGTCACCAGTCGGTCGCGGCGCTTATGTCCTCTTCACATAGGGGCCGCTGCTCTCTCGTTTTCGTCCTGTAGGGAGGTCCGGTCAGCGTGCGATTGGCTGACTTCTTCTTGAAGCCGTCTCTTCTCTTTCGTTCCCGACTGGCGTGACGGCTTTTGACTTTACTCCGTAACTAGTTTCTTTGGCTCTTCAGTGTGCATCTATAATTACAATTCAAACGAAAACTACGCAAATCCCTGATCAGCTTCTCTGTTTTAGATTCTTCACAGTTCACTTTATGATACCAAGACATTTCCCGACACATTAGAGAAGTGATTCCTTCTGAATGGCATCACATTCCGATCTCCTGTCCTGGGACAACTTGTAGAGGAAAATGAATTTTTAGGCGATTTACCTAAACCTGCTTAAGGCAAATGCCAGGGTGGTTATTTTGAAAGTGCGCTTCCGATTTTCACCACATCCTACCCAAATTCTGGTTTGAGCTCGTCTCTAATGACCTCATCGTTCATAGTTTGTTATAATGTAATAGTCCATTCTTTTTCCTTTCCCTAGTAAATGTTCAGCTAATTTGTTTTGTAACGTATTTATTAATGTTTATTTTCTCAACTGTATACTGCCTCGATGTAAATTTCGTTAAACAATTCTTATCGAATGCCACACCGCACTCTTACAAGTGCAACGTAACCTATACGGAGAATAAACAGCAGCCTGTAGCGAGTGATAAGACGACCAACGCCAGTAAGGGACCAATGTACGAGGCACTACAAGAGATCGTCTTCGAGCTGCAAATACAGAACGACATCCTTCCATACCCAGCATTCTACCGTGATTAGAAAGCTGGATCAAGAACACGGAAGTCAGTATTTCGGTAAGACAATAAAATGTTTTTTTCAGCAATGACCTGTCAAATTTCAAGCTTCACCAGTAGGGGAGAGCTTATACCTTTCTAGACTTTCACCTCTAGTAATACACTTTCTTATCCGATTTTTAAATGGTGGCATTCACTTTTTATGTGCTGCAGCCTTTTTCTGACGTTACAAAAATTACTATAGAAAATTAAGATTTTTCCAAAAGTGAAAACATTCTACGATACATCATGATCGTTCACCCAGGAACAAATAATCTGTTGCAGTTTAAACGTGTTACAATCGAGAAAATCTTTCCAGTACTGTTTTTAATAATCCTTCCCTTACATCATTAATCAACTACATTCCAATAATTAGTAAGAGACATCAAATTACACGAAATTATTTTAAAACAGTTACAAGCTAAATACATTTTTAATTATAAACTATCAAAAAAACACAAATTTTCATTTTCAGGACACCTATGATTGTTAAGACATTAAAAGGAAATCAGCTGATCTGCAAATATCACATGTTCCATGGTGGGAGACCTGCTACCGTTTCAAGCCACAAGGTGCTGCACTGACGAATTGAGGCTTAACTGTCCATACGTTGTATAACTACTTTTAAAAATATATAGAAATTACTCATCATGAAATTCTATAACTGGAGAATCAACGATATCTTCCAAATATGCTGCACTTAATCGTGTACCGTGGTGAGTTGATGTTAGTCAAGAATCCCTCCAAGGCTACAAAGACGCCATTATCAACACCTCACTGAGTTTGAACGAGGTCGTTTAATAGGGCTGCGAGAAGCTGGATGCTCCTTCGGCGATATTGCAGAAGGACTTGGCGGGAAAGCAGCCACTGTAGATTATGCAGGCAGCGGGGGACACGAGAACATATAGTCGCAAGAAACTGGGTCTCGGACGGCTAATTGGCGCAACCTAGAGGGAAGACCGCTGTGTTCGGCGTATGGCCCTGTCGCATCGTAATGCGTCTGTAGCAGCAACTTAAGCAGCAGTTGGTCCCACAGAGACACAACGAACTGCTACAAATCGAAGTAATTCAAGGACAGCTCCGAGCCAGACGCCCTGTAGCATGCGTTCCGCCGACCGCAAACCACCGACATTTATGAATTCAGTGGCGTCAAGTGAGAGCTAATTGCAGGGCGGGGTCGGATATCTGTTGAATTTTTTTTATGAAAGCTGGTTCTGCTTCGGTGCCAGTGATGGCCGTGTGTTGGATAGAAGGAGGCTAGTTGAGAGCCTGCACCTAACCTGTTTCCGTGCTAGACACAATGGACATACACCTGGAGTTATGGTCTAGCGTGTGGTTTTATGACAGCTGGAGCGGTCTCGTGGCCATTCCACACACTCTGACTGCAAAACTGTATAAGTCAGTCTGGTGATTCGACCTGTTGTGCTACCATTCATGAGCAGAATTGGAGTGGGTGTTTTCCAACAGGATAAAGCCCGCCCATGAGCCGGCCGAAGTGGCCGAACGGTTCTAGGCGCTGCAGTCTGGAACCGCGAGACCGCTACGGTCGCAGGTTCGAATCCTGCCTCGCGCATGAATATGTGTGATGTCCTTAGGTTTGTTAGGTTTAACTAGTTGTAAGTTCTAGGGGACTGATGACCTCAGAAGTTGAGTCCCATAGTGCTCAGAGCCATTTGAACCATTTTGTTCCGCTGCCGACTGAGTGTCGACACGTTGCCTTGGTCCTCTCAATCATCAGATCTGTCTCCGATCGAGCACATATGGAACATCATCGGACGACAACTCAAGCGTCATTCACTAACAGCATCAACCGTCCCCGTATTGACCGACCTAGAGCAAAAAGCATGGAACACTATGCCACAAATTGACATCCGGCACCTGTAGAAACAACGCATTCACGTTTCAATGCTTGCATTCAACATTCTTGAAGTTGTACTGGTTATTAATGTGCCAGCATTTCACATTTGCAATGGCTTATCTCGCGCTTACATTAACCTGTAATCTTACAATATTAATCACTTAAATATGTGAGCTAGACAAATGTACTCCCAAAACTTCATTACTCTACATTAATTACTTATTCGTGTTGTGATTGTTTTCCTGTCTTCGTATTCACAAACGCTGCACAAAGCACAACCTCATGTCACACAACTATAAAAACACCTGAAAATGCTGGAAAATGTTTACGGCCGTCTCCAGTGTGTACACCTCCGCATGATCTTAAAATCGGTCACTACAATGAAACACAGACGAGAAACATTAATTGCTACTATATACGCACCCTAGTTACAGCACTCTATTCTACTATACCTAACGTAATATCCTGATATTAATACCACGACTGTCGGTTGAAAGAAAAGATAACACCCGTTTGCTTATTTTCAATTAAATATGCTCTCTGCAGTAACATTCCCTATAACTTTAACAATTATTTAACTCTCTGAGGCCAAACAATAACAAAAACTTTTAAAATTGTTCATAAAATTTTGCTTTATCATCACAGTAAACAACGAATACAAAAGAAATTGGAAAAAAGTAAGAAATCAATTATTTTAAGGAGGTGATTTCACTTTGGAATATAATGCTAAAAATTTTCCCAAAATTGATCTTTATTATCATAGTAAGCAACGAATACGAGAATAAATTGGCACAAAGTAAACGATCAAGATGTGGTTTCAGTTTGTAATCACTGAGACACGCAGTTTTCAACCACCTATCATTTCATGACATTTTATTTGCAAGCAATTTCGCGTTTTTCCTAGACGCAATGCCACGTCTCAAAACTTCAATGATCTCACAATGCCTAAAACAAAATTACAGCCCTAAATAACAATCAAAAATGGGCACAAAATTTAATATATTTATAACAAAAGTACATACTGCTACAATGGTTTCACTTCGAAACCACTGTTAACAGCAGTAGTACAAACTCAAATTTACGGTACAGTAACTTTAGCCGTATTCTCTTTCACTGTCAATGATCTCCTCAATATCATCATTGAAAAAAAAAACCACACACATGTCACAGTCTCCTAGAACTACGTAGCTTAATCTCCATGCCGATTGTTGCTTTGAACGCTGTGACTGCTACAATACGGCACATTCGTAGAAGTAGCTCAGTGTACTACCAGACATCTCTGTCTTGCAGTAGCATCGGGTATTTTACGCCAAAGGCATTGATACTTTTAAAAAATTGATAAAATGGTGGTTTCATGCAGAAGTCACTGGTACTCGGAGGGTTAAGCCAGTGCACACAAGCTATGTCATACTAGTAACTTACGGCGAGACCTTATAATGAAAACTCGTTAGTGGATTTTATCCTTCCGACTTAGGACAGCAGTTACTATAAATTACAAGTTAGATCTAAGCTGCACACTTACTTCACATCAGTAGTCATCATGTTATATTTTTTTACAGGTTACAAAGCAAGTTCATCATTTGTCTCTCTTTATTTTTAGACTTTTTTTCTGGAACAAGTGTGTCTGGTTATGTTTGCACCAATTACAAAACATTTTCTCACAAAGCACAGCATCAAATGATACATTTCTCACATTATACGTCATGTACTAGACGTAAATGTATCCTTCGAAGAAGAGCGCAGCTGTGTGAAACTGATACGGCCTACATAACAAAGGCAATTATTGAGAGCTGGAGCTTGGCATGCTCATTACGCGTAATGAATACAGTGAGCGAATGCAGAAAATAAGATTAATTTTGTCTCGAGATTAGTTCATTTGGTTTCTTTACTACATCTCAGCTAGTAGTCGGTATCTAATGATCTCATAGTCCTACAAATAAGAGATAATAATAATGCGTATCTGACATCGACGATTCAAAATCAAGCAGATGAAACGTATATTATGAACGACATTTCCAGCTATTTCTTTCTTTACAGTGTTTCAAATGGCTCTGAGCACTATGGGACATAACATCTATGGTCATCAGTCCCCTAGAACTTAGAACTACTTAAACCTAACTAACCTAAGGACAGCACACAACACCCAGTCATTACGAGGCAGAGAAAATCCCTGACCCCGCCGGGAATCGAACCCGGGAACCCGGGTGTGGGAAGCGAGAACGCTACCCCACGATCACGAGCTACAGACCCCTACAGTCTTTGCACGACATATGGCAATGTTTACTAGTGTTTAATAATCACTCATACGACGTTATAAATCATTCTTACAGTCTAGCTGGGTCCCCTTTCTGTCACGACAAACACCTCTTACCTTAAGAAAGCAAAGCCGTGAGTGCCAACTCTATTTGAACAACGTAATCGTTTTCTGGGAATATTTGTATTTCAACTGTCTGTACATTCTGTTTCTGAATGTGGAGAACAGACAGGCATTTAATTATACAAGTTTGGAAAATCGATTGTAATTCACATTCTTGATGGCTGACATATCAGAACAGTGTATTTTTATCGAGCCAAAGCACTGCGCCTCGAAAGTATACGACCATGTATAAACAAAATGTCATCTCATTTTTCAATAATAGTTTCTAGGGCTGTTGCAGCATAACACACTCATGTAGAATGCAAGCATCGGTTGTTTATTCAAGTAACACATACACAGAGTATACGCCTGCAAAAATACTGACTTCCGTAAATAACAAATATTCTCGCGAGAAGATCGAAGCATAAGATATACGAAGACTGCTTGTTTATGAGTACTGGACACGAAGAATGATCAGAAACGACAGAAATGTACTTTAAATATGATCTACAACTATACAAAAAAGAGAGGAAATTATAAGTGAAAACCATAAGAATGTGAATGTTCTGAAGTATTAATTTATACTCTACATTTTTCATTTTTTTACAGTGTTTGCATTTTTCCCTACACCAGGCATAGTTCTTCATACCTACTGATGTACAGTTTAGCCTACGTATTTCCTGTTACAGTTGTCCCTGATGTCTTTTACATTTTTCCTGCATCACCTTCCATATGTAATATCTTCTCAGGCTACTCCAAAATACTCGTATCTTCTATGACTTTTATTTAACTGAGAATGTTAATTTAATTTAAGTTTTGGCAATACATTTTAAATATGACATTTAATCTACGTCTGCACGTCACTCTTCATGCGTAATATCTTATTCAGTGTTATTCGTCAGTATTGTAACCTCTTTGCCGACGATAGTCATTTGTTGTTGTTGTTGTTATTGTGCTCTTCAGTCCAGAGACTGGTTTCATACAGCTCTCCATGCTACACTGTCCTGTGCAAGCTTCTTCATCTCCCAATACCTACTGCAACCTACATTCTTCTGTACCTGCTTAGTGTATTCATCTCTTGGTCTCCCTCTACGATTTATAACCTACACGCTGCCCTCCAATATTAAATTGGTCATCCCTATATGCCTCAGAACATGTCCTACCAACCGATCCCTTCTTCTAGTCAAATTGTGCCACAAATTTCTCTTCTCCCCAATTCTATTCAATTTCTCCTCTCTAGTAACGTGATCTGCCCATTTAATCGTCAGCTTTCTTCTGTAGCACCACATTTCGAAGGCTTCTCTTCTTGCCCGAACTATTTGTCGTCCATGTTTCACTTCCATACATGGCTACACTGCATACAAATACTTTCAGAAACGACTTCCTGACACTTAAATCTATACTCGAAGTTAACAAATTTCCCTCCTTCAGAAACGCTTTCCTTGCCATTGCCAGTCTACATTTTATATCCTCTCTACTTCGACCATCATCAGTAATTGTGCTCCACAAATAGTAAAACTCATTTACTACTTTAAGTGTCTCCTTTCCTAATCTAATTCCCTCAGCATCACACGACTTAATTCGACTAAATTCCATTATCCTCGTTTTGCTTTTGTTGATGTTCATCTTATATCCTTCTTTCAAGAGACTGTCAATTCCGTTCAACTGCTCTTCCGAGTCCTTTGCTGTCTCTGACAGAATTACAGTGTCATCGGCGAACCTCAAAGTTTTTATTCCTTCTCCACTGATTTTAATACCTACTCCAAATTTTTCTTTTGTTTCCTTTACTGCATGCTCAATATACAGATTGAATAACATCGGGGATAGGCTACAACCCTGTCTCACTCCCTTCCCAACCACTGCTTCCCTTTCATACCCCTCGACTCTTATAACTGCCATCTGTTTTCTGTACAAATTGTAAATAGCCTTTCGCTCCCTGTATTTTACCCCTGCCACTTTCAGAATTTGAAAGAGAGTATTCCAATCAACATTGTCAAACGGTTTCACTAAGTCTACAAATGCCAGAAACGTAGTTTTGCCTTCCCTTAATCTATCTTCTAAGGTAAGTCAGTTTTGCCTCACGCGTTCCAACATTTCTATGGAATCCAAACTGGTCTTCCCCGAGGTCGGCTTCTACCAGTTTTTCCATTCGTCTGTAAAGAATTGTTGTTATTATTTTTCAGCCGTAACTTATTAAACTGATAGTTCGGTAATTTTCACATCTGTCAATACCTGCTTTCTTTGAGATTGGAATTGTTATATACTTCTTGATGTCTGAGAGTATTTCGCCTGTCTCATACATATTGTTCCCCAGATGGTAGAGGTTTGTCAGGGCTGGCTGCCCCAAGGCTGCCAGTAGTTCTAACGGAATTTTGTCTACTCCCGGAGCCTTGTTTCGACTTAGGTCTTTCAGTGATCTATCAAAATCCTCACGCACTATCGTATCTCCCATATCATCGTCATCTACGCCCTCTTCATCTCCATAATATTGCCGTCAAGTACACCGCCCTTATATAGACCCTCTATACTCGTATACTGCTTCCACTATTCTGCTTTCCCTTCTTTGCTTAGTACTGATTTTCCATCTGAGCTCTTTATATTCATACAAGTGGTTCTCTTTTCTTCAAAGGTCTCTTTAATTTTCCTGTAGGCATCTTATCCCTAGTGAGATATGCCTCTACATCCTAACATTTGTCCTCTAGCCATCCCTGCTTAGCCATTTTGCAATTCCTGTCGATCTCATTTTTGAGATGTTTGTATTCCTTTTTGCCCGCTTCATTTACTGCATTTTTTATATTTTCTCCTTTCATCAATTAAATTAAATATTTTTTCTGTTACCCAAGGATTTCTACTAGCCCTCGTCTTTTGACCTACTTGATCCTCTGCTGCCTTCACTATTTTATCCATTAAAGCTACCCATTCTTCTTCTACTGTACTTCTTTTCCCCATTCCTGTAAATCGTTCTCTTATGCTCTCCCTGAAACTCTCTACAACCTCCTGATCTGTCAGTTTATCCAGGTCCCATCTCCTTAAATATCCACCTTTTTGCCCCTGGAAATGTCTTACAATTTAAAACCTGGTTCCTAAGTCTCTGTCTTACCATTATATAATCTATCTGAAACCTCAAGTATCTCCAGGCCCCTTACATGTATACAACCATCCTTCATGATTCTTGAACCAAGTGTTAACTATGATTAACTTATGCTTTGTGCAAAATTTTACCAGGCGGCTTCCTCTTTCATTTCTTACCCCCATTCCATATTCACCTACTACGTTTCCTTCTCTTCCTTTTCCTGCTATCGAATTCCAGTCACCCATGACTATTTAATTTTCGTCTCCCTTCACTATCTGAATAATTTTTTTTTTTACCTCATCATACATTTCATCAATCTCTTCGTCATCTGCGGAGCTAGTTGGCATATAAACTTGGAATACTATGGAAGGCCTGGGCTGCGTGTCCATCGTGGTCACAATCATGCGTTCTCTATGCTGATTGTAGTAGCTTAGCCGCACTCCTATTTTTTTACTTATTATTGAACCTACTCCAGCATTCCCCCTAGTTGATTTTGTATTTATAACCCTGTATTCACCTGACCAGAAGTCTTGTTCCTCATGCCACGGAACTTAACTAATTCCCACTATATCTAACTTTAACCTGTCCATTTCCATTTTTAAATTTTCTAACCTGCCTGCCCGCTTAAGGGTTCTGACATTACGTCCTCCTGAGTAGTCCCCGCCCGGAGATCCGAATGGGGGACTATTTTACCTCCGGAATATTTTACCCAAGAGGACGCCATCATCATTTAACCATACAGTAAAGCTGCATGCCCTCGGGAAAAAATTACGGCCGTAGTTTCCCCTTGCTTTCAGCCGTTCGCAGTACCAGCACAGCAAGGCTATTTTTGTTAGTGTTACAAGGCCAGATCAGTCAATCATCCAGACTGTTGCCCCTGCAACTACTGAAAATGTTGTTGTCCCTCTTTAGGAAGCACACATTTGTCTGGCCTCTGAACAGGTACCCCTCCGTTGTGGTTGCACCTACGATACAGCTATCTGTACCGCAGAGACACACAAGCCTCCCCACCAATGGTTAGTCCATGGTTCTTGGGGGGGAGGGGGGGAGGGGATAGTCTTTTATAGTCTGTTACTGACCTTGTAAGTCGAAAACCATGTAACTAATTAAATTATTTCGCCTGTCTCATACATCTTGCTCACCAGATGCTAGAGTTTTGTCAGGACTGGCTCTCCCAAGGCTGTCAGTAGTTCCAATGGAATGTTGTCTACTCCCGGGGCCTTGTTTCGACTCAGGTCTTTCCGTGCTCTGTCAAATTCTTCAC
Organism: Schistocerca piceifrons; assembly: GCF_021461385.2. Taxonomy (NCBI): domain Eukaryota; kingdom Metazoa; phylum Arthropoda; class Insecta; order Orthoptera; family Acrididae; genus Schistocerca; species Schistocerca piceifrons. The sequence continues at coordinate 413,475,747 of NC_060149.1, read as the reverse complement.
GCACTATCGTATCTCCCATTTCATCTTCCTCTACATCCTCTTCCATTTCCATAATATTGTCCTCAAGTGCATCGCCCTTGTATAGACCCTCTATATACTCCTTCCACATTCCTACTTTCCCTTCTTTGCTTAGAACTGGGTTTCCGTCGGAGCTCTTGATATTTATACAAGTGGCTCTCTTCTCTCCAAAGCTCTCTTTAACTTTCCAGTAGGCGGTATCTATCTTACCCCTAGTGAGATAAGTCTCCACATCCTTACATTTGTCCTCTAGCCATCCCTGCTTAGCAGTTTTGCACTTCCTGTCGATCTCATTTTTGAGACGTTTGTATTCCTTTTTGCCTGCTTCATTTACTGCATTTTTATATTTTCTCCTTTCATCAATTAAATTCAATATTTCTTCTGATACCCAAGGGTTTCTACTAGCCCTTGTCCTTGTCTTTTTACCTATTTGATCCTCTGCTGCTTTCACTATTTCATCCCTCTAAACTACCCGTTCTTCTTCTACTGTATTTCTTTCCCTCATTCCTGTCAATTGTTCCCTTATGCTCTCCCTGAAACTCTGTACAGCCTCTGGTTCTTTCAGTTTATCCAGGTCCCATCTCCTTAAATTCCCACCTTTTTGCAGTTCTTCAGTTTTAATCTACAGTTCATAACCAATAGATTGCGGTCAGAGTACACATCTGCCCCTGGAAATGTCTTACAATTTAAAACCTGGTTCCTAAATCTCTGTCTTACCATTATATAATCTATCTGATACCTTTTAGTATCTCCAGGGTTCTTCCATGTATACAACCTTCTCTGATGATTCTTGAACCAAGTGTTAGCTATGATTAAGTTATGCTCTGCGCAAAATTCTACCAGGCGGCTTCCTCTTTTATTTCTTAGACCCAATCCATATTCACCTACTATGTTTCCTTCTCTCCCTTTTCCTATTCTCAAATTCCAGTCACCCATTACTATTAAATTTTCGTCTCCCTTCACTACCTGAATAATTTCCTAACGATGGAGACGTTAAATCCTAAACCTACTTCCTCTTTTCGGTATTTGGTGAAGTTTTCATTGATTGGGATAATATCCGCTACGCGGCACAGCATTAGACAGAACTCATTGTTTCTCTGAGAAATTGCACCCTAGAAATTTTCTGCCAAAGCTGAAATTCCATCTGTATCAACTCTTGGAAGTGTTTCAGAGGTTAGAAAGGTTGCACAGAATGGTTCCAATGTAGAAAATACAATGCACGATAGTGAGGTGATTTAACCTACGGTTAGGAACCACCAGCACTGTCTTTGATATGTGCAAAGTCGAGCTGTCAAATTTTCAGACAAGAACGGAGAGGGCGTTGACGTTAAATAAAACTTTGTTTTTGTTATATCGACATTTGTTTTTCAATACAGTGAGTCAAGTGCCAACATTATCTACTTAATAATTAAAGCTGTCCTGTCATATGTGTTTCGTTCAAATGAATTAACTTTACTAGTAATATAGGTTGCATGCCGACTTTGCGAGTGTAATAAACGCCTTATTTAGACCATATGCGTTTCATATTGTTTCAAAGCGTCGTCAGTGGTCAGATTTTTTGCTTCGTACTAACGTTCGTCAACACGTATGTTCGATTTTTAGAACATTGCACCTCACTGACACTGGATCGTTTTTGTTTTCATGTTTTGTAGATGCACTTACACTTAGTGTACAGGCAAAGTACACGAGGTGTAAGTGCATCTACACGACATGAAAACAAAAAAAAATTTCCTGTGTATTACCACTGAAAATGCTTTGGAATAAAGTGAAATTCGTATCGCGTAATATAACTTCTTACAGTCTAAAAAAAAACAGTATATGAACCATATTACTAGTGTAAAGGCGACTGCGGAGAAAAAGAAGGTCTAAAAACAAACTCCGTGCCGTCATATTATCCATTGTTCTGGACAGTTAGTTGTGAATAAAAACTCATTCATAGTTTCTAAAATATATTCAGTCTTCGCTTTCATTTCCAACAGTTAATAAACTGATGACTGAATTCAATGACGCTCTGCTTGCCTAGAGGATGATCCGCCTGAAGTACGCCATAGAACTGGAACTCCTGATGACAACGTCGGAAAGTACAGGACACATTATTGGCCGATCGTGAGTTAAAAATATATGAGGCGTCTATTACCAAAGCCACATCAGAGGAAAAGGTATCACTGAATTTAAGTAGAGAATTAACTATTAGAAAGATTCGTGCAAAGTAACTGCTGCATTTGCTGAATTCTGAGTGAACGAAACGTAGAAACTGATTTTCCTATAGTATTACCAACGTTTCAAAAAGAATATACCTGGTTTTTCAGGCCGATTTGTTACTGTGAATAAGGAACCAGTCCTACACTTTACGCTGGAAATGAAAGCGCAATCAAAGTCGTGCATGAAAATCGATGGCGAAAGCAATGGAATCCGCCGGAAAGTATTTGGTCAATGCTGGGATAAAAATGCCGTATTACTGTTTACCCTACATATACCAAAACAATTACTGAAAAATATTTCGTAAATCTCCTAGATAAAGTTAAAATACGTAAGAAATGTACGCCTTGCTAAAGGGGAGTAATGCACGCTGATAAGCTAAATGCATTTCCTGGGTTCTGACAAATGGTGAAAACCCCAAGAGAGCGGGAATTTTTTCTATAAAAAGACTCAGAGTAAAGGAATGTTACGTGTTGATGGAATGGATGACTTGAGGTGAAAATTCGTTAGTGGCCAACCTTTGGGGAAAGTGCTGTACCTCACTGGTATAAGGCTGACTCCGTCAACGGGATTGTGATACCCCGGCCGCTCACGGGACACTTATGGAACCCAATAATTCTATAAAACAAAAACCACGCCAAGATTGTTTGGACCAATACTGTGTACTCACACCCAGTTAAAGAAGGCAACTGAGACGGATAGCTCACCAGAGCAAAGGAAAACCCAAACTAACTATATGACAGTTCAGTTTTTTACTTAATTTTGAACTTAGTGATAAAACTAGAGTAAGAGACTTTTCAGAAGCTGACCCAGTTTCTACTTAACAAGCATTACAGACAGTAACGAAAGGTTGTAAGCCAGTAAAAAAGCTTAGGAATTGCACCTTCGTCATCAGAATACCAGCCGTACAACGTCTTCTTAAATAAATGAAACTGTGGGACACTGCTGTCATTGTCGGAAACCACTATATGCTTAACTATAGCAAAGTTGTCATGTCCCGTGAAATTCATATTTGTTCGAGTAACTGAACTTGTAGTACCACGCATCAACCAGCTAACCTCAACGTAAGGCCCACTCTTACGCACAAAATAAATGATTCAACATCAAACCTCAACTCATGGTTTTAAACATTACACGGCTGTACGCAACAGAATATCTAATCCTAACCACTGAAGAATAGTTAATGACCACGCTCTAACTCGTACTATTAAACGTAATACAGCTGTGCGCAACTAAATACAGAATGTTAACTGCGGAAGAACCAGTTAATCATCAAAACCTGCCTGAAACAATTAAGGGTAAGTAATTACTTCACCCTCCTTTAACAAGAAACGATTACCGGAAAACTCTCCTACGCGTCTGCTTTAATTGCTCCTCAGCTAACCACGAGCGATATGTTCAATCAGCTACCTCCTATATCAAACAAGAGAACAATTTTCCCCTTATTCATAGTCTTGTTAGTATAGCGTCCGCCGCTGGAAAAGTTGACTTAAAGAAAAGAGGTAGTGTCCAACTTTTCCTAATACTTTCTCTGCCCAGACATGTGGCACACGTCAATACAGACTTTAAAGGACTAAGAAAATTCTCACAGGCGAAGTAATAATTATTGAAAGTATCATCTGAAAATGAATCTGAACTCAAAAGTTCGACATACCACAGAAACAATATAAATAGAATGCAGGCGAATGGGTAAATCAAATTACTCTCGAGCCATCGATGCTAATCAGACACAGCTTTTATTCCTCAGAATCACTCAATCACGAGGTATTTGTAATACACTTCACAGTTACCGTAGAAATGTTTAAAGGACTTATAAGCAAGCTTAAATTACAGGATGAGTGAGTTGTTCCTGCCGATGCCGTTTTATGTATCCCGCAATGTTGTATCTGGCATTCAAAAACCGCGCGAGAGATTTAACTACATTAATCCTCCAGACAAAATGAACAGGACTTTTTTGTAGCAAATTTAATGCAGTTATGTTTTCTACCGGGATACGTTTTTGCTGGAGGCCACGATTTTCGAGTCATTCAAGAAAAAGTACTAAAGTGACCAACAAACGCACCTCTAGTCACTTGTCATTTCTACGAGGGGCACTCAGTAAGTAATTCAATACATTTTTTTCCCGACCAGTTTCGGTTGAAAGAATGCGGAATTTGTTGTGAGGCATCGTGGAATATTCCCGCTTCAGTTGCTATAGTTTCATGTGTGGTGTCACCGCCAGACACCACACTTGCTAGGTGGTAGCCTTTAAATCGGCCGCGGTCTGTTAGTATACGTCGGACCCGCGTGTCGCCACTATCAGTGATTGCAGACCGAGCGCCGCCACACGGCAGGTCTTATTCTAGAGAGACTCCCTAGCACTCGCCCCAGTTGTACAGCCGACTTTGCTAGCGATGGTTCACTGCCTACATACGCTCTCATTTGCAGAGACGACAGTTTAGCATAGCCTTCAGCTACGTCTTTTGCTACGACCTAGCAAGGCGCCATATTCATCTTCAAGAATGTATTCTGAACAGATAATATTGTGAATCACATACCGTCAAGAGCGACGTTCATCATTAATTGATTAAAGTTAAATATCAAACTACTTACGTCCGCTTTCTGAATTCTAATTCCTTGTCATGTTCCAGACCTCACGTCAGTATAGTCCTTCCCTCCTCACGCCAGCCTGCGTGAGCTAAAACACGTGCATTTCGGCCTCCTCTAGTAACACGGTGTTGACTCTTCTGCCAACACAACATCATGAAGTTCCGATACGTGGCGGCGCTATACGTAGACTGCAAAGTGGCAAGTGTATCGGAGGCACGTTTTAGGCAAGGAAGTATCATTGAGATTCTTTTGGCGGAAAACCAGAGAATCGCAGATATCTATAGGCGCTAGCAGAATGGGTACAGAAACCTGGCAGTGAAAAATAGCACGGTGACTCGTTGCAGGCGTCTGTCATCATCGCAACAAGGCCGCAAAAGCCTGTCCGATCTTCCGCGTACCGGCCGGTGCACACAACTGTGACTCTTGCAATGTTGGCGGACACTCTCATTCGAGTGATAGACGGATCATAATCAAACGCCTCTCTGCTCAACAGGACGGCTCTGGCGTTAGTGTTGACACACTCGTCCACCAGTTGGGGTACTCAAAAGTGTGTGCCCGCTGGATTCCTCCCCGCCTAACAATGGCCGTAAAGAGCAACGAAGGAACATGTGTGCGCACTCGCTTGCGCATTATGAGGCTGATCGTGAAAATCTTTGTCATCACTCTAAACTGGAAACGAAACGGCACTCCATGGGGAGACGCCACATCACCTCTCCTCCGAGGAAAAACTTCAAAGCCGCACGCTCAACCGGTAAAGCCGTGGCGACGGTATACTGGGACGCAAGACCTCACACACGTCTATGTACCGGTGAGGCCAGATATCAAACTGCTTGCTGCATACAAGACATCGGTTAGGGGCAGCTATATCATCCTGTATAGTCGCATCTCAAATATTTAGATGTTACCTAAGCCTGTCAGCGATGAACAGCTCCGTTTTCCGACAGTAAATCAATAAAATTATTCATAGACTTACTTAAAGTCAACGGGAAATTCTTACACTTTTGAAAGATCGTCCTTCTGATGTGGAAATCAAACTTCTGTATGCGTCGTTACACCTCAGCTGATGATGCAACGGATTCGTTAGACTGATGATTCATAGCCACGTTGTGCCCAAGACTGAGAATTTTAAAAACATCTATTATCCTAAATGGCACAAATGTACATCATGTTGCAACATAATGACTGCGTAGTTATTTAAGTAATGCATAATTGCGGCAGTGACGTGGAAACAGTAACGCTATATGTGCTTACACAAGTACACTTAGTAATAATTCCAATTATTGGCTTGATACATTCTGTCACAAAACATTACACATTGTGAAACCACTTTTGAAATAAATCTGCAGAGCAAAACGTTAATGCACAGAATGAGCATCAGAATGTGAAACAAATAACCTGGGCGAATCCTACACGGTCAATCGGCAAGCACTGTAAGCTATATACCGATATCACCGAATCTCCATTCCCCGAAATGACGTCAAACGCACCCTACCGAAAAGCCAACATTAGTGAACCGCGGGTCTCTTTTCAATTTCCACTCGATACTTGAATAAGCTCTCCAACACATTCCACTAGACCCATAGTCACTAAACGTCCACAGTCAACCTTTTCTTGTTTAAGTACGCTACTGATCCACTGGAGAGTGACATTATCTTTGAACACAACTACTGCCAGTACGCTCGCGAGATCTGAAGGCTGTTTACATGAAATGGAAGCTCTTTCTATTTACATCAGTTTGACACTAAAATTATGAAAATAGACACGAATTATAAAACGAACTCTGCAAAACTTAAGTACGAAAGTAACTGTCGCACATGTGTCATTGTCAAGTAACATAACGCGATGAAACTTGGACCATAAATAGAAAGAAATTCTACAGAACAGTAAACAAGGTAACAGAAGGAAATACACAATGAGACGAACAGAAATTCCTCTTTTATTAAAAGACAATAATTACACTGAAATCAGTGTGAATCATTACGGTCCCCTTGACAGTAGAAAAGGCGGAACGTGGTTCTTAATACGTTGTGTGATCACCATGGACGGCAATGCCTGTTCCAAGGTTGGTTAGGAGTTCTTTTGGTAGGGCGTTCCATTCCTCCGATAGCGCTATTGACAACTGCTGGGTGGTGATTGGTGCATGTAGATGTGCTGCAATACGCCATCGCAACGCATCTAACACCTCTCGCCACGTAGTACACCCAGGAATAATGTCGGACATTATGGTTTTGGTGTTCCACGTGTTATGGCGTGGGAGACATAATACTGCATGGACGTTCTGACCTCTAAATTATTTATCAAGGTACTCTCACTGGTTATCGTTATTGTGGCATAGTACGCCTTCCCCATGTCCGTCTTTTCAGGAGTAAAATCGGATCTGACTCCATTTTTATGAATGACAATGCGTGACTGCATCGAACAGTCCAGGAGGAGGAGCTCTTTGAACGAGAGGGATATTCGGCGGATGAACTGGCCTGCCCGTTCCTCCGCCTTTCACACCACAGAGCATGTTCACGATGTGTTGCTGGGACGTATTGCAGCACGTTCACATGGACCAGAGGCCATGCAGCAGCTGCAGGAGAAATGGAATGCCCTGCCACAAGAACTCCTTATCAACATCGTGGCCAGGGTGGGATCACGTTGCAGGGCATGTATTACCGTCCGTGGTAATCACACACCCTATTTAGAACAGTGTCTCGCTTTTGTAATGTTCAGAAGACCATAATGATTGGCAGTGAATTCTGTGTAAAAGTTGCCTTTAAATAAAAGAGTCATTTCTGTTCATTTGATTGCAAATTTCTGTCAGTTATCTTCCGCACTATACTCTAGCAGGTCTTCCTATGTGTGGTATAAGTTTCATCGAGCTATGTTGCTTGGCAGTGGCAATTCATGCGAAAGTTGCTTTCCTACTTAAATTTTGCACATTAGTGTATTTTCAGTAAGACGAAGCAACAACACACCTCACCATGACAACATTTCCACGATTACTCCAGGATTTAGGTGAGGAGAGGATAATCAGCAGAGGTAGTACTATTTCCTGGCCGTCTCCGTCGTCTTATCTCTCAGTCCGTGATTGTTAGCTGTGGGGCAAACTGAAGGACCGGGTGTGGTCAATTAACCCTCGCGCACCGTTAGAACTATTGTAGAACATTGAAAACACTATTGCTGCATTCATTCAGGCAGAGCAGATACGCGTGTCGTATTGTTTTATTAATCGAGTGCAGCGCTGCACCGTCGTCAACGCTGAACATTTCAACATCTTCTACACTATGTGATCAAAAGTATCCGGACACCTGGCTGAAAATGGCTTACAAGTTCGTGGCCCCCTCCATCGGTAATGATGCAATTCAGTATGGTGTTGGCCCACGCTTAGGTTTGACGACAGCTTCCACTCTAGCAGGCATACGTTCAATCAGGTGCTGGAAGGTTTCTTGGGGAATGGTAGCCCATTCTTCATGGAGTGCTGTACTGAGGAGAGGTATCTATGGCGGTCGGTGAGGCCTGGCACGAAGTCGGCGTTCCAAAACATCCCAAATGTGTTTTATAGGAATCAGGTTAGGTCTTTGTGCACGCCAGTCCATTACATGGATGTTATTGTCGTGTAATCACTCAGCCACAGGCCGTGCATTGTGGACAGGTGCTCGACCCTGTTGAAAGATGCAATTGCCATCCCCGAATTGCTCTTCAACAGTGGCAAGCAATAAGGTGCTTAAAACATCAATGTAGGCCTGTGCTGTGATAGTGCCACGCAAAACAACCAGAGGTGCAGCCCCCCCCCCCCCCCTCCATGAAAAACACGACGACACCATAACACCAACGCCTCCGAATTTTACTGTTGGCAGTACACACACTGGCAGATGATGTTCACCGGGCATTCGCCATACCCACACTGTCATCGGATTGACACATTGTGTACCGTGATTGGTAACTTCACACAACGTTTTTCCACTGTTCAATCGTCCCATGTTTACGCTCCTTACACCAAGCGAGGTTTCGTTTGGCATTTACTGGCATGATATATGGCTTATGAGCAGCCATTCGACCATGAAATCCAAGTTTTCTCGCCTTCTTTTTAACTGTCATAGTACTTGCAGTGGATACTGATGCAGTTTGCGATTCCTGTGTGATGTTCTGGATAGATGTCTGCTTATTACACATTACGACCCTCTTCAACTGTCGGCGATCTCTTGTCAGTCGATTCCCGGCGGGGTCAGGGATTTTCTCTGCCTCGTGATGGCTGGGTGTTGTGTGATGTCCTTAGGTTAGTTAGATTTAAGTAATTCTAAGTTCTAGGGGACTGATGACCATAGATGTTAGGTCCCATAGTGCTCAGAGCCATTTGAACCATCTTGTCAGTCGACAGACGAGCTCGGCCGGTGCGCTTTTGTGCAGTACGTGTCCCTTCACGTTTCCACTTCACTATCACATCGGAAACAGTGGACCTAGAAATTTTTAGGAGCGTGGAAATCTCGCGTAAAGACGTATGACACAAGTGACACCTAATCACCTGACCACGTTCGAAGTCCGTGAGTTCCGCGGAGCGCCCCATTCTGCTCTTTCACAATGTCTAATGATTACTGAGGTCGCTGATATGGAGTACCTGGCAGTAGGTGGCAGCACAATGCACCTAATATAAAAACGTATGTTTTTGTGGGTGTACGGATAAATGGTTCAAATGGCTCTGAGCACTATGGGACTTAACTTCTGCCGGCCGAAGTGGCCGTGCGGTTAAAGGCGCTGCAGTCTGGAACCGCAAGACCGCTACGGTCGCAGGTTCGAATCCTGCCTCGGGCATGGATGTTTGTGATGTCCTTAGGTTAGTTAGGTTTAACTAGTTCTAAGTTCTAGGGGACTAATGACCTCAGCAGTTAAGTCCCATAGTGCTCAGAGCCATTTGAACTTAACTTCTGAGGTCATCAGTCCCCTAGAACTTAGAACTACTTAAACCTAACTAACCTAAGGACATCACACACATCAATGCCCGAGGCAGGATTCGAACCTGCGACCGTAGCAGCTGCGCGGTTCCGGACTTAAGCGCCTAGAACCGCTCGGCCACTCCGGCCGGCGGTGTACGGATACTTTTAATTACATAGTGTTTATTGTTCATTAACAAGGATCAAACTTGCGTCAGTCATGTAGATATTAGCTGCGCCCCGCGGTGTTACCCGCTGTGTTACCCGCGATTAAACACTTATTTATAAGAAAAGGCTAGGATATGCATGTATTTCAATCTTCTACTAGTCCATCTTCTGCTTCCCCCTCTGTCCGTATTCCCCTTGGCCCACCCCTCTCCGTTCATCTACTCCATCTCCTTTATCTATCCACCTCCTCCACGCCCCCTCCAATTCACTGCCAATCTCCTCCTCCCCCTCTCTCTTCATCGCCTCATCCCCCATCTCTCTGTCCAACTCCTTCTCTCCCGTCTCTCTATCCATCTCCTCCTCCCTCTCTCCCTGTCGATCTCTTCCACCTCCTCTTGCTGTTCACTTCCTCCTCCCTATTTTCTGTGCCCATTTTCTCCTCTTTCGTGTCTCTGTCTCCTGCTCTCCTTTGTCCCTGTAGATTTCCTCCTCTTCCCTTTGTCCGTCCATCTCCTCCTCCCCTCTCTCTATTGTTCTCCTCTTCCCCCATATCTGTGTCCATCACGTCCTTCCCCCCTCTCTCTCTGTCCATCTCCTCCTCCGCCCTTCTCTGTCCACGTTATCAGCCCCACACAGTATTTCTTTCCAAATGGTAACTAATATGTGTACCCAATTTGGTTGAAATCGTCCCAGATGTTTAGGATGAGATGAGATTTTTACCTGTAACTTTGCTCACTTGCGCATATATCAAATATATTTCACATCTATTTGTAAACATGTTTCACCTCTATACCTAGAGAGTTTCGCCCTTCAATTTCATTTTCATGCATCTCAGTGATTCTGACGCCGCATCTCCTGAAATATATGTTGTACAATAATATAATGTTGCAGACATCCAGTGGTATATGTGGCTACTATCTGCGAAATATATTCTGAATAGAGCCTGTGGCAAAGAAGTAATAAATTAAAATATCATCCATGATGCGGCAGTTTTTTCTCGCATTTCAGTATTTAACGTCATGCCTACTGAACTATGTGTCGTACAATGATATGATGTTACTGGTACATTCAGTGACTTATGTGAATAATACCTGCAAATTTCCTCACTAATGTTTTACTGCACGAACAGCGAAAACATAATAAAGAATAAACTTTTTCCTTTCATGATTTTGTGAGCGTAGTCAGCGAGAAAAACGTCTGTAATGATTTGATATTATGTTGTAAAGTTTGTTGCAAATCACTGAAAGCTCTCTATCTCAAACACTGGATGAATAAAGTATGGGTATTCGTGCGTCGTGTGCTCAACTTCCTTACTATTAACTCTGTTTGTAACACATGTTGCAGACAGTATTCACACATGCCGCCGAATGTACCTAGAAAAACGAATCATTAGACGACACGCCATAAACAATGAGTTACGCGAAAACTGCCGCATCATGCACGACGTTTTATTTTATTACTTCTTTGCATCAGACTCCATTCACAACACATTTCGCAGACAGCAGCCACATGTACCACTGGATGTACATGCACAGTTATACCATTCAGTTACGTGAAGATCAAATTGCAAGGAGAGTTTCGGCAGAGATACTGGCCACAGGTGAAAAGCTCGTCCTAAATCCCTGGAATGATTTCAAGAAAATTTGGTCCACTTATTAGGTACGATATGGAATGCTATTGGGGTGAGCGTGATGACGTGGAGAGAGAAAGAGGGAGAATGAGATGGAGAGATAGTGAGAGGTAAGAAGGAAAATGGTTCAAATGGCTCCTCCTCCCCCTCTCTCTCCAAATCCTCCTTCCCCTCTGTTAGTCTGATCCCTCCTTCTCACTCTTTGTGTCCACATCCTCCCCCCACTATCTGAGTCTGTCTCCTTCTTACCGGCCGTCCGCTGTGACCGGGCAGTTCTAGGCGCTTCAGTCCGGAACCGCGCTGCTGCTACGGTCACAGATTCGAATCCTGCCTATGGCATGGATGTGTGTGATGTCCTTAGGTTAGTTAGGTTTAAGTAGTTCTAAGTCTAGGGGACTGATGACCTCAGATGTTAAGTCCCATAGTGCTTAGAGCCACTTTTGGGAAGGTCGTCACAGCCCCTCTGGCTCACATTTCACCCCTTCTTTCGACGTGCCTGCGATGGTGGTCAGAACCGCGACACTAAGCTTCGAAATCGGTTTTTCTCATAGAAGGCCGAGGAAAACATTTTTGACACACCGCCGCTCCGAATCGATACGAAAAGGTCTCAGGGGCGGCACAAAGAGCGACGATGGTACAACCGCTTCCCTCGTAGCGTTTATTCCCACACATTTCGCTGTCGAAACAACAGTTCGTAGTACATTTAACAACAGGACGTCGTTCTTGAGAACGTTTGTTTGACACAACTGCCATCCCCTGGGCATTTCAACTATACTCTAAGGACATATTAGGGCTCCAACCGTATTGAACGTGATATGATCCCTTTGGAGTGTAGTGCGACCGCAAGTTTTGCTTTGAGATGTGGGGTGGAACCACTAGGGACCATTCAAAACCATTCGACGAAATGTAATTTATTTTTCTCCTGTAAACCTAAAGACAATTGAGATCTTAGAAGGCTCCAGGAGAAAAATGAACTGCTGATAGATACCCGTGCCCAGGTTGGTTCAAATGGCTCTGAGTACTATGGGACTCAACTGCTGAGGTCATTAGTCCCCTAGAACTTAGAACTAGTTAAACCTAACTAACCTAAGAACACCACAAACATCCATGCCCGAGGCAGGATTCGAACCTGCGACCGTAGCGGTCTTGCGGTTCCAGACTGCAGCGCCTTTAACCGCACGGCCACTTCGGCCGCCCCCCCCCCCCCCCCCCCCGTGCCCAGGCAACAGAGCTTCACATTCATAGGAGACAAGGCCTTTCTACGCAGTAGCTGGCTCCATCTTTTACTGGCGACTGCACCAGGTGCCAGCGCTCGTAACTTCCACGCTCTCTAGAGTGATTGGATGAAATTTTTGGACACGGGTTGCTATCCTCGACTTGTTGCTCAAGACGCCCTCTACAGCCTCAAAAGGTTCCTAGTGACATTTATGGGATACCCTATGTATATAATATTTACAAAGCTGCTTTTAGTTTGCCCACCCATTATTATAAGACAAAAATGCGGAATTTGCACGAGAGATCCTCGCTACCGTCTGACGATGAGCCCAGGTTCTAAAACAGTTACGGTGAAATCAGTCACTAAAAAGTATGGATGTTTGTTATTGGTTTTCCAGTGATATTTACGAAAAAAGCTGTAGTGTTCTCAAGCGTTCATGGATAAAATGAACAGGAAAACCTGAAGTTAAATATTTTGGAGATATGTCTGAAGTTTTTAAGGTGCGACCAGGTTTCAGACAAGGAGATCGACTATCCGCCATTTTTTTCAGTAATGCAATAATGGAAAGAATTAAATGACCAGATGCAATTGGGCTATAAAAACAACAGTCTTTTAATTAGTGTTTGGCTTTTGCCGACGATCTTGCAGTACTGTCCGAAGATATAGTAATGGTGAAAGGAAAAATTATATTTTGAAAAGAATTGCAGGAAAATAGGTCTTAAAACAAATTAAGCAAAAGCAAAATAAATAGCAAATACAAAAGATACTCCAAAGCTCATGAACACTTGTAACAGGAAAATTAAAAGAGCCAATAAACTTAAATACCTTTGTGAGGTACTACAGGTGAACGCTTGTAAGGGGAAGGACAATAAATACAGGAAAAGGGAAACTGAAATGACGTTTAAGTTGACTAAAACTGTGTGCAATAAGACGTCTATCTACTGTCAAAGAAAGTTATAATATTATATTACAGTAATTATACCATAAAGTTTATATGCAACCGAGTACGTGGATTTGACTAAAAAAGGAAAAACAAAAACATAAAAAAGAGAGAGAGGAAAGGAGGAAAGGTTAAAGTTTAACGTCCTGTCAACAGCGAGGTCATTAGAGATGGAACACTAGCTCGGATTACGAAGGGACGGATAAGGAAATCGCTTGTGCCTTTTTCAAAGGAACCATCCCGGCATTTGACTGGACCGATTCAGGGATATCCCGGAAAACCTTAATCTGGATGGTCTGAAGGGAATTTGAACCGTAATCTTTCCGAATGCGAGTTCAGTTTGCTAACCACTGCGTCATCTCGCTGGGTATAAGAAAGAGAGGGAAGTTCTAAGAAAAATATTGGGGTTAGTAGAACACAATGGTGAATTCATGAACAGGAATGATGAACAAAGGAGTTGAACAACTAAATGTACCGACTAGAAAAGTAGAATGCTGTTTTAGGCCCATCTGGTTCGGATGAAAAAAACCAGAACATGTAAGAGAAATTTTGAACATGTTAACAGGAAAAAATCTCCCTGTGGCAAATCGCTCCAAGAAGTCGTAAGCAATCTGAAAGAGATTAACATGAAATGCTGTGTAACTAATTTTTTATTATGTACCGGTGACTGGAATCTAAAACCGTTTTTGGAAGCGTTTCGAAAGAAGGTTTTAGATTCCAGTCTCCAGAGAAAATGAGAAAAGAAGCTGGACTAAAGTGATCAGAAGTTTGGAAAAAGCACCAATCTGATGGAATAAAAATAAATGGAAAAACCGGAAGTTAGATGAGACGAAGTTCTTTATGTGGTCCATAAGAGGCCCATATCGAGTAAGAAGAAAATGAGCAAATACAGTTGGCTGCTGCGCAGGGTAGCCGTGCAGTCTAAGGCGCCTTGGCACGGTCTGGGCGGCTCCCCCCGTCGTAGGTTCGAGTCCTCATTCGGGATTCGGTGTATGTGTTGTCCTTAGCGTAAGTTAGTTTAAGTTAGATTAAGTAGTGTGTAAGCTTAGGGTCCGATACCTCAGCAGTTTGGCCCCATAGGACTTACCACAAATTTCCAATTTTGTACCGTTGGCTGTGTGAATTCTCGAACTGTGTAAATCATTCCCCAAAGTCTGTTTCAGTAAGGGATACCATTTGGACCATTTTTGGTAGTGGTGGATCGTGCCCATTATCTCGTATAATTATCAATAGTACTCTCCTGAAGATCCTACGAGACATATTCCTAACAATGGCGTAACATCCTCCAGAAGAGAAGGGTCCTGTTAGCCCGTCTCTAGAGCTTCACCATGACAGTACTAATGACAAGACGGAAAGATACGACTTTCTTTCCAAAAACAGAATCTTTACAAATCCCCTTTCTCTATGCAAGAGCTTGTGGTTAGTGACATGGCACATGGTTACGATAAATTACTCTACACCATGTTGAGGCACCTATCGTAGGGAATGGAAGTTAAATCCTCCTTGTCCTTTTCAACCTCATATCTAAGACAGGAGATTTATCCAACACCTAAAGGGATGAAACTTCCTGGCAGATTAAAACTGTGTGCGGGACCGAGACTCGAAATCAGGACCTTGCCTTTCGCTGGCAAGTGCTCTACCAACTGAGCTACCCAAGCACGACTCACGCTCCGTCCTCACAGCTCTACTTCTGCCAGTAGCACATCTCCTACTTTCCAAACTTTACAGAAGCTCTCCTGCGAACCTTGCAGAAGTAGCACTCCTGAAAGAAAGGATATTACGGAGACATGGCTTAGCCACAGCCTGGGGGATGTTTCCATAACGAAATTTTCACTCTTCAGCGGAGCGTGCGCTGATATGAAACTTCCTAGCAGATTAAAACTGTGTGCCGAGACTCGAACTCGGGACACTCGGTCCGACACACAGTTTTAATCTTCCAGGAAGTTTCATATCAGCGCACACTCCGCTGCACAGTGAAAAACTCATTCTACCTAAAGGGATGATGCCCCAAATTCTCCTCCTAAAGCCATCGAAGGACCGTACTTGTCAGAGTAGTTGTCGCAGTATCCCTCATGAGCTGTAAAAGATATTCCTTGCAGCCTTTGCTAACGTCGTGTTGTCTGGGTTCTCGAATCCAGGCACCCCTTTACTCGCTTTCAGTATAGGTTCAGAGGGTGCTGTTCTACCATAGATAGTTATACACTTCTGAGGGTGGTTTTACAGCAGGGTTTTCTAAGTAGCAGCATCCTTGGGATACTTTCCATGTATTTGTACGGCATATTTCTTTACACAGTAATTTCTGATACGGCACAATTTCAGACAACAAGTTGGGGCAGTGGTACCACACATTTTTATCCAGGAGAACAGTGTCCCGCCGGCCGTGGTGGCCGAGCGGTTCTAGGCGCTACAGTCTGGAACCGCGTGACCGCTACGGTCACAGGTTCGAATCCTGCCTCGGGCATGGATGTGTGTGATGTCCTTAGGTTAGTTAGGTTTAAGTAGTTCTAAGTTCTAGGGGACTGATGACCTCAGAAGTTAAGTCCCATAGTACTCAGAGCCATTTGAACAGTGTCCCACAAGGAAGCGTATTAAGTGTCAGCCTTTCGTCTGTCCCCATTAACAGTGAAACCTCTTCGATAATGAAGTCAGTAACTTCTGGACGATTTTACTATATTTTGCAAAAGTAACATATCAGTTCCAAAATATGTTAATTAAATTTCAGGTTCAAATGGTTCAAATGGCTCTGAGCACTATGGGATTTAACATCTGTGGTCATCAGTCCCCTAGAACTCAGAACTACTTAAACCTAACTAACCTAAGGACATCACACACATCCATGCCCGAGGCAGGATTCGAACCTGCGACCGTAGCTGTCACGCGGTTCCAGACTGAAGCGCCTAGAATCGCACGGCCACACCGGCCGGCTTAAATTTCAGGGAATGGGCTACTGCACGGTATCAGAAGCTCGTTTTTGGCAAAAAGCTTCCATGGCTGACACACTTGAGATACTTTCCAGCAAAGTCAAAGCGCATTATATTTTCAAGGACTTCAGCTTCAGGTCTTACAGCTACAATTCGACATCGATTTCATGCGGTTTGGAATGGACTGTATTCCAACTGTACGAATCATCGAAACATTTACATTAAAGACTCGCTCATGCTTTAGGAGGTAAGGCTGCCCATAGGTGTCTGCAGGACCATACCCAAAATCTGTACTGCAGCTGGTGAGCCACAACTATCTATCCAGCGTCAGCTCTTCATTGTACACTGAGGCGACAGAACTCATGAGACAACGACATGCATATGTACAGATGGCGGTAGTATCTTGTGCACGAGATATAAAAGGGCAGAGCATTGGCGGAGCTGTCATTTGTACTCAGGTGATTCATGTGAAAAGATTTCAGACGTGGCTATGGCTGCACAGCGGGAATTAACAGACTTGGCACGCGGAGCTGTAGATGGAGCTAGACGCATAGGACATTCCATTTCGTAAATCTTTACGGAATTCATTATTTCGAGATTCATGTGTAAAGAGTGTGCCGAGAATACCACATTTCCGACATTACCTATCACCACGGACAACGCAGTGGCCGACAGCATTTACGTAACGACCGAGAGCAGCATCATCAGCGTAGAGTTGTCAATGGAAACAGACAAGCAACACTGCGTGAAATAACCTCAGATATCAATGTGGAACGTATGACAAACGTCTGCGTTAAGACAGTTCAGCGAAATTAAGTGATAATGGGCTATAACAACAGACGACCGAAGCGAGTGCGTTTGCTAACAGCACGACATCACCTACAGCGCCTCTCCTGTGCTCGTGAGCATATCGGTTGGACCCTAGACGACTGAAAAACTGATCTGGTCAGAAGAGCCCCGATTCCAGTTGCTAAGAGCGGATGGTAGGGTTCGAGTGTGGCGCAAACCCCACGAAGCCGTCGACCCAGGTTGTCAACAAGGCGCTGTGCTAGATGATGGTGACGCCATAGTGGTGTGGGCTGTGTTTAAATGTAATGCACTGTGTCGTCTGGTCGAAGTGAACCGATCATTGCCTGGAAGTGGTTATGTTCAGCTACCTGGAGACCATCTGTAGCACACAACGATGGCATTTTTACGGATGACAATGCGCCATGTCACCAGACCACAATTGTTCGTGTACAGTTTGAAGAACATTCCGGACAATTCAGGTGAATGATTTGACCATCCAGACTGCCCGACAAGAATCACATCGAACATTTGTGGGACACAATGGAGAGGTCAGTTCGTGCACAAAGTCCTGCGCCCGCAACAGTTTCGCAGTTATGGACGGCTATAGACGCAGCATGGCTCAATATTTCTGTAGGCGGCTTCCAACGACTTCTTAAGTCCATGTCACGTTGAGATGCTGCGCTACACCGTGAAAAAGGAGGTCCGACAGGATAATAGGAGGTATCCCATGACTTTTGTCACCTCAGTGTATATCGGATAGGTTCTTGGCTGATCTACATTCGTCCATACTCTGTCTGGTTAAGCGACCGCCAATGGCACTGGTTTTCGACAGTTACCGCCGAGTGGCAGAGCGACTTGCGTTCTGTGTGAAAGCAGATAAAAGTAGCAGTTGGTATGGGGGAAGTAAAAAGCTTCCAAAATGTTGCTATCGTCACACGTTCTGCCTTCTATCGACGCCCTATATTATTTTAAGTTTAAGAGACATCATGACAGACGGTGATCTACTTCGCAATTTTAAAACTGTATTTCGTAATACACTACCTGACACAGAAGGTGAAGCACTCAGAAAACATTGTTGGATGTCAATGCAAGTTCGTATACGTACACACCATCGACGGGTATGTAAATGATTAGAGTTGCAATTCTCTGTGGCATGTAAACGGTCATCAGAGTGCATTAATGTTGTTTGTGTTTAGTGTTGTTACCAGACATTGTAGCTTATATAACAGACATGAACAGCCCAGATGTTGAACGGCCACTGTGATGTACACATAGATGGCGCATACTAGTATGAGAAGCGTTAGCAACACCAGATAGAGCTTGAAAGGGGCCTCAATATGGGTCTCCATTTGGCCAGCTGGTCGAATTGTGCAATAACCAGACTTGTGGCACAATCGGGTGTGACAGCGACTCAGTGTTGGTTTGCATGGGAAAGTCATGCCAGGCCATACTCATCATCAAAGTTACAGTGAAGCATGGTCTGCTGATGAATGACGTCGAATTGTATCCAGCGATGAATAGCGGTTTTATAGTACCCCCGTCACCGCACAAATCGTCAAAACATCTGAACTGTCTTCTCAATCCCAGGGTGTTAAACAGACATTCTAAATAAATATGAGCTTGTCCCTGTAAGGCAGCTAATATCAGGTGTGGATCGTAACAAAATTCATTGTAAAGGCTGCTGTCACGTAACTAGAGTGCATGAGTTAATAAAGGTAAAAGTTTGGGTTCCATTCTAGAAAGACAAAACAGCTATTCCCTTTTTTATTCTACACATGATTTATCAATTGCCCTTTCAGGGGTCAAGTGATACACAACAATCATGTACAGTTACTTTTGACACTAAATAAAAAATATTTAACTGGATACATGAAATTGATGATTATTAAAACCGTTATCTCTACATATAAAATTTCTTATCACAGGAAAGAATGACTAAAAATCTTCATCAACTCATTTACATCAATGTTGTCATAGCTGGTCAGTGCACTGAGTTGGTGGAGAACAAATTTACTTTTTGTACCAATGAAAAAACTCTCACGTACTCAATGTGAGGGTGTAGATTAGTATCCTAGCTTTTGATATGCATATGCAAGATGGAGTGAGCAATTCTAGATTCACACTTACTGTGGCCTAATGCGTGATGCTACTTTAACTAGCGGCATCTGCAACAGCGTTGTCTCCGTGCAGGATCTGAAACGCTAATTCCCTATTCTGTCCGTGACTGAATTCTCTCAGTCTCAATACTCCTGTGTTCCGTAGAACATTATTCTTTCCCTAGTCGAAATAATGGCTATTGCACATTAGCTAAGTGTTGGAGCGATGTGCACAATTTCTTCGCCCACAAAAATTCCCGCAGGAATAATTAACTACCTCTTTGCTGTCGCCGCGATATGTAAAGTTTATCGTCCTCACTTCGCAGAAAGCAAAGCTCTCAATGCCTTCACTATTTTCCATACACTTGTGTGGTCCGCCGCGAGACGAGAGAGATAACAATTTTAGGTCTCAAAATGCTTTCTAACACCTCGAGCATAATGTGTACTCTACGATCTTTCTCTATGCGGATAGGAGTCACCAGGCATTCTTAGCATAAAGTTAGAGACTGAAAGTTCCCCTTGTACTGTCTTTGACCAACCCCGCCCTGCAGCACCGATACCGATTTAATCTATAGCTGACCAGAAGCAGGCCACTACATGCCGCATCAAAGCGAATGAATGGAGCTTGCCGAGTCTGCACCCATCCAAGTGCACAGGGTTTCTCCAGATGTGCACATGCCGAGGAGGTTAGCGCCCCATTTCAGTGTATAGTAGTAGATTTGAAACTGTTGTGATGTAATAGCAAATGTTAAAGAAAACCAAGAAGCGGGTGGTTTTTATGCATGATGGAGCTCCAGACGGATGGAGTTTGAGGCATTTTACGTAAATTAACAACGCTATCAATTCTTAAGTATTGTTCTAGTGTCTGGGATCAGTACCAGGAAGGTATTGGTAAGAGAGAACATAAATACTCCCACTCCTAAGGCTACACAGTTCTGCACTTAAAACAGGCTATAATGTTAGATTGCTTCAGTTTCCGATCTATTTGTCGTATGGAATGCAGCGCTGTTAATATTTCAATGTACGAAGTCTATTTCCAGTGCATGACATTCATCCTTCTTGCGGGTTTCTCTACGACAGACTATGGTACAAACTGTAAAATGAAAAAACCACTTCCTTAGAACATCGGCTCTGTGTGATACATGAACAATATAGCTTTCCAGAGATGTATAGTGCACTCTGTTCACATCCAGTAACGGTTCAGAAATTATACTATGCCCACATCAGTCCTATATAAAATGATCGTTACTAACGGAGACTACCACTAACGAGGAAACAGATAAACTCATAGCAGCGGCGTCAGACATGTGAAATTACACACCATGCCCCCACTAACTATGTAAACAGGACATCTGTCACGCAGATGTATACATGGGGATTGCAGTGCCTCACAAACACCTACTGCTAACTTATAATCATCTTAGTTATGACTCTAAAGTCTCAGTTTTATTCCCAAGATGCCATAGGGGAATGGAGTAGATCGCATACATCTTCGTTCGTTTAGAGGAATGTGTCGAAACAGGATGATCACGTTTCATCACACATGAGATGGAAGTCCTTTGATGACTGAGAGGTTTGCTGTTAACGATCACAAGTAAATAGGGCTCTAAGTCACATACAGAACAAGTGGTTGTATACGATTCGAACGTAGGCTATCTCACACGACTGATGCATCCCGACAGAAAAGCGGAAAAAATGGTCAAGTGACCTGCAGCAACATATCCCTCCCTCTCTAGAATGCATCATCAGTCTGCCATTAAGTCATACCTCGTTACAGTCCCATCTCAACAGATCACACCATCCACTCTCTGTTATCCTTTAACGCAGATGCAAGTAAGTTTAAAGGCATATGGTTCTCCGTTTTCCTGTAAAGCGTAAAATACGGTAGTCAACTCGCGTGTATCACTGTTACCTCAATATACATACAGTAGAATGCTGCCTCGACGGAACAAAGTGACTGTTTCCCCGGTTCCCTTCACTTCCATGTCGACGTTCCCTCAGATTCCTCTTGCTGCACCGAGCGAGGTGGCGCAGTGGTTAGCACACTGGACTCGCATTCGGGAGGACGACGGTTCAATCCCGTCTCCGGCCATCCTGATTTAGGTTTTCCGTGATTTCCCTAAATCGTTTCAGGCAAATGCCGGGATGATTCCTTTGAAAGGGCACGGCCGATTTCCTTCCCAATCCTTCCCTAACCCGATCTTGCGCTCCGTCTCTAATGACCTCGTTGTCGACGGGACGTTAAACACTAACCACCACCACCACCTCTTGCTGTCCCATACTCGTTCCCATGTAGAAGAATTGTTCTGTGCCAACCAGAAGACACACAAGCACTTCCTCAATTCCCCCGCATTTCGGTGTATTTTCCCTCAATCTATAGGTATTTTCCGTCATTTTTCGTAATTCTATCGACTTATGTCACTTCTAACCATGCAATCATGACATTACCTCTCGTTCCGTGTTCTAAAATTGCTTATAAACGTAGTACAGCTGCCAACACCTAGTGCAAATGCACTACTTTTCTCATCGGATGACGTAGTACAACACTGTATTCGATTTCATCCAGTCGTCTCCACCTACATTTGAAGTGCGTATCCTCTGTTTTATGTATTTCTATGTATGTGCATGTGTCGCAGAGAGCGTCCCGCGCCCGGGTTCCCGGGTTCGATTCCCGGCGGGGTCAGGAATTTTCTCTGCCTCGTGATGACTGGGTGTTGTGATGTCCTTAGGTTAGTTAGGTTTAAGTAGTTCTAAGTTCTAGGGGACTGATGACCATAGATTTTAAGTCCCATAGTGCTCAGAGCCATTTGAACCATTTTTTGTCGCAGAGAGCTCCCGGGAGGGAAAAAACACCGAAATGTGGCGAAATTAAGGAAGTACTTTCGTGTCTCCTGGTTGGCGTAGAGAATCCTTGTACATGGGAACAAGTGTGCAACAACAAGATGAATCCGAGAAAACGTCGACATGGAAGCAAAGAGAACCAGGCAAACAGTCACTTTCTGTTTCCTCAAGGCAAAACTCTACTGTATGTCTATTGAGGTAACAGTGATACACGCAAGCTGGCTACTGTATTTGAAGCTTTCCAGGAAAACCTAGAGCCATCTGCCTCTAAACTTACATGCATCTACGTTAAAGGATAACAGAGAGCCGATGGAGTGATCTGTTGAGATGGAGCTGTAACGAGGTATGACTTAATGGCAGACTGATGATGCATTCTAGAGAGGGAGGGATGTGTTTCTGTCAGGATACATTAGTCGTGTGACATAGCCTGCATTCGACTCATATAAAACCATGTGTTCTGTGTGGACTTACAGCACTGTCTACTTGCGATCGTTAACAGCAAACCTCTCAGAGACCTCTCAGACGTCTTCAATCTCATGTCATGAAACGAGACCATCTTGTTTCAACACATTCCTCTAAACGAACAAAGATTTATGTAATGCACTCCATTCCCCTGTGGCATCTTCGGTATAAAATCGAGACATCAGTTTGAAAACTAAAATGATTATAAGTTAGCGGTAGGTGTTTGTGAGGAACTGAAATCACCGTGTATACATCTGCTTAACAGATGTCCTGTTTACAGAGTTAGTGACGGCTGGCGGCGTGTTGTATAATTTCTGTCGCATCATTGGTTGGCGTTGAAACTGCTGCAAAATAGCTAAAATCGTTCACAAAATCAACTGTGATGCTTCTTATTATAATACATTAAAGGTGTCTTTTCCATCCCATCCGTCCACTGGTAAACTGTTGATTACCACATCATGTTGACCGAGATCGCTTATTTGAGATGGGGATATAGTCATGGTAGAGGGGCAATACCTTCTGGAGATGGCTAGCACCAAAATGGTGATCGCATACATGACTGCAAACTGAGGAACCAATCAACACGGAATACAGAGTCATCAGATACCCTGTCACTGAGACAGACGAGTTTAAATGTTGAGGCCGTCAATCACCTTCAGGCAGTAGTTTGAAAGCTCTCCACAGCGCCGCAAAACTCTTCCAGTTTCCTTATGTTACGAATGTATTTTATTTAAAATCATCCTGTGTATCTGTGTGTGTGTGTGTGTGTGTGTGTGTGTGTGTGTGTGTTGTAATAGTAGTAGCAGCAACAACATGATTTACACTGTGCAATGTCTAGTTTCCTGTGAGAGGCAATGGATCAGGACGTGTTAATATCAGTTTAGAACCTGATACAGACCTCGAGGTCGTGGCGGAAAAAACGAAATGTATGGCAGTGTACAAAGCGTGTTACATCAGGAAAAAGAACAATGTTTCAAACAACAAACACAGGGTCACGAGGAGCATCTCTTGCAACTTATAGTATAGTCCGTGTGGTACGGTCATCCGTCTACAGAACAGGTGATGAAACTTTACACTGGTCTCTACACTGGATCAATAACTGTATATTTAATAGAACCGTCACATGTGCTTGATGCTGGCATGCAGACGGTATTTGTTTTTGATATATGGGAAGAGAGAGATGCAGTAAAAATTTTGTTGAGTTGTCTATCAGATGAAGTTAGCAAAACATTTACAGTTCAAAAGTTTTCTCTGTTGGATGATATGAAGTAACAATGATAGCATGTTGAGGTGATAGACGTGAATGGGCCCTGAGGGACACGGATCTGCTTCAGACTGCAGTACCTGTATGTAGTTTGGAGACACATCACAATGCAGTTGCAAAATACTCGTCCTTCTCTCAGTTTCCGTACTGTCAATTATACCACCTCTTGCAGCAGGAGCAGGTTTCCTTTGACACTGACCTTACACATCGTACATTGTTGACGGATCTACGACAGTATGTCCCCATTCCCACTGAATGGTCAAACCACAGTCCCGTTGAAGTAACTCAGCTAAGCCTGTTTCTACACGGGCTGCGGAATATGGTAGATATAGCTCTCTCCAACTTCTGCTAAGATGCTACTTAAATTGGAATGATCACATGCGCAAAGCTGCAGAGTGGCAGTACAGAGTCTGACGGGTAGTTGCAAGATGCATAGGGACAATCTAAAATTTGACTGTAGCAGATAGGTTTGAAAATGTTGACTCATTTCGAGACATGAGAGTAGCATAAATATGATTCACTAGTGGCTGCACTTATTAAAAGACTTCTCCATACGCAGGTATGTGGTTGAATGGGAAGACTATATTTCAAATTGCAGACAGCGTTTCTACTGGAGAGCATAACACTAGAGATGTGAAAAGCCTGTCTACATTTCTTACGACCTCAGTCAGCACAGTATGTGATCCTTCTTAATCAACCATCGCCTATAACCCGGTGGACTCATCGCAGAACCTCTGATATGGCACTGAGACAGAATGCGTTACAGATACTGAAGAAATATCTAGCGGAAGCATTACAGAGTAGGGGGTGTTTGATAGGTTCGTCTTGAGTATCAGGCTTATAAAGCATGTGTGTGTGTTTTTAGACATGTGCAAAGGAAATGACTATGTCCAGTTCTAAGGGAGGTATGGATTTGGTGTGGAATACTGCGATAGCGAAGGAAATGAA
This sequence comes from Schistocerca piceifrons, assembly GCF_021461385.2. NCBI lineage: Eukaryota > Metazoa > Arthropoda > Insecta > Orthoptera > Acrididae > Schistocerca > Schistocerca piceifrons. The sequence goes on along the minus strand of NC_060149.1, from coordinate 413,450,753 downwards.
AGATTGTTTTTTACTTGGAAAAGTATGTCAAGTCATAGGAGTGGCACAGATGTCGCTATTTCCAGAGCCACTGCCGTCAGCAGGGGCATTTTCAATATCTCGCTATTGTCGAATGTCGTCCAATTGAGACCGCGATCGTAATAATTAATTGTAAGTACAGTGATCAAACATATATGTAGCCAGTTTCCTAGGACGATTCTCTCTTTGGGTGCGTGGCACACGTCGGCTGTGGCCTGTGGCGGGAATGATTCACGTTTGCCGCTAATGGCTGGAGCCGTCCTAATGCATTAGGAGGATGTTAGTGTTTAACGTCCCATCGATAATAAGATCATTAGAAACGGTGCTCAAGCTCGGATTAGGTAAGGATGGGGAAGGAAATCAGCCGTGCCATCTCAAAAGTACCATCCCGGCATTTGCCTGAAGTGATCTAGGGAAATCATGGGAAACCTGAATCAGGATGGCTGGACACGAGATTGAAGCGTCATCCTCTAAAATGCGAGTCCAGTGTGCTAACCATTGCACCACCTCGTTCGGTAGACCTAATGTGAAGACTGGTTTGGGTATAGGAATGTAGATGACTTAACCACGTTGCCCTCTAGACAGCTGAATAGAGAACTAAATATCAGTATGTGTTGGACAGCCTTCGTGATCGCATGCCGTCTCATGAAAATTTGAGAAGATTGAATATGGACATATGTTTGCACTGGACCATTATTCCCTCCCATGTAAACTGGTCGACTGACTGCTTCTGCACATTTCTCTTCTTCATTTGTTCGAGAGAATATCGATTATGGTGTGTGCATCTAGCAGGTGAAAGATGGGTGAAAGACACATTTACTTGTTTTCTATACATGAGTAACACCTTAGCTGACTTTGTAAATTATAAGGATGATTTGGAATGTGTTATGTCACCAACATCAGCATTCGCAAGTGGAAATATTAATTTCCTCTTTTTTTTTGGGGGGGGGGGGGGTTTCACTTAAATGCTTCACAGACGAGATAATTTTCTTGTTGCTCTGTGGTTTACAGCACATTCCACCTCGCTAAAATTTCGGGTTTCTAGAAAAATGATTTCTAGTATATATCTTTGGAATTATAGTGTGCAAGCGATCGGTAGTATACTGCTAAGTGCTTGATATCGAGGAGTATCGCGGAAATGGTATGGTATTCTGGCAAAACATGTGAAAATACATATGTTCTTGTAATCCCAAAGTCTGGAAATGCGTGTTGAAAGAAAGCAAGCAAGCGGCTAGGAGGCAGAAACCGTAAAACCTTTGTGCCGAAGGAATCCGACCCAGCCTTTGTACAACTGTTTGGAGAGTGTCGTCAGTCTGCTGAGGGTGCTCTGGTCCCATGTCGGGCCAGTGGGTGTACGGGGGCAGATGAGTTGTGACCACCGTTGGCTGCAGTGGATGACCAACCGACCTCACGGGAAATATCTAATGCTGCGAGGAGCATATATGGAGCAGGTGCTTATGCTGTCTGTCTTCGCCATATATGTACGAGTGTCTGGTGATCGATAGCTATACGCAGGATACAGAAGTGGCGATTTTGTATGGTGGATGATATGAATTATGAGTTTACTACACCAATATGGTACTGAAATATTCAAGCTTCGATCGTCAGTGGCGGAGCAGTGTAATTGAGGAAGTGTCGTTCCGTATTTGATGATCTGTAGACCACTTTTGCAGGGTTTAACTGTCAGTGCATGATGGCGGTCTGTACAAAATAGTTTTGCTGCTGAAAGTCTCGTCTGCAGAAAACAACGTCGGACAGAGCTCCCACACCTGCAACAGCAGCAGTTTGTCGGGTAAATAATCAGAATGCTCCATTCATTCACAGTACATTCTTTGTGCTGGGACATAGGACCCTCTACAGACTGGTTCGAACAAGGTGTGGCCAAGGTATCAACGGAAAGCTCTGAGAGTAGGGTGATGTGTTCTTTGTTTGAGTTTTCAAAGACAAGTTGAAGCAGACCATCCATCTCTGGCGTGATGCTGTCCCTCATCCGTCATTGTGGCATTGGGACATCTCCAGACCAGTAGCTGTAGGATGCCGACAATTCCAGCCATGCTACACAAACATCTCACCTCTGCATGTCAGCCACACTGGGCAGGTAAACATGTGCATGCGACCCGGCGCGTCTTGTATATGTCCCATTTGGATCGCTAGGAAGATTGCATCCTGTGTTAATCTGGGAAGCATTGCAACAGATTTCCATAGCGCATCCAGAGTAAGACTTGGCTGTTATTTACACAGACATATGATGTCAGTATAACACTGATAACCTTTTATCTACACTTTCGATGGTGAGGTGCTAGGCAGTCATCTCTCTCTGGACCACCAGTACAAAGCCTATGCATCATCGCGCCAGAAGCGGTGAATGCGTGTATGCTCAGATGAATCACACATATGGGACAGGTGTGAGCACACTGCCTTCGGGCTCTGTAGGGAACAGTTTGCTGATACGTTGCAGTCAAATTTCTTAACAATAGTTCGAAAGCGTTTTTATGTGCAATGACTGTTTGTACAGTGCATTATTTTCGGCTGTTTAAGCGTTGTGAGCGTGTTTGCAGAGCGTCATGCATGCATCGTTTTGCCAGTTTTATGTGTAGTTAATGTGTCTGTTGGATTATTTTGTGAACAGGTCTTATAGGCTGTGCAATGCATTATTTCGACAGTTTACAATTAGTGAGCGTGTTTGCATAGCGTTTTACATGCATTATTTTGACAAATTACGAGTTGTTTGCGTATCTCTACATCTGTTTACTGCACTATTTCGATAATTTACAAGTAGTTTGCAGGCTAGTAGGCTATTTATTGTGACCCCAAGCACGTTAGGTGAGTGTTTTGTATCAGTGTAATAAACTATGTGAAATCCATCACTAAATAAATTGTTCCAAAACAAATAAAGTACACTCTTTCCTGTCTCCAGCAGCTGGACACAGACTGAGTCCTTTTCCTGCCATTTTGCCCCACACCGCCATGGGATGACAGTGCCCTCTGCTTGCAGTACTGTGTACTAGGTCAGTTGGACTCCGGACCTCATGGTGAATACACTGGATGGAGCTACAGGCTATGACAACACAAATTGCTTAAATAAATACTGCATGCAAAATAACATTTACATCCATCCTATCCAGCAGGCCAGCACCAGCTGAGTCTTTTCCCCTCTATTGCAAGGAGGAGGTGGTTGTCAGATGACTTAGCTGAGGTAGCTCAAGTGACCTTTTTTCTCAACATTTTCTTACGTGGCCCTATTGATCTTTTTTCCCTCTAAAATTTCAACTTCACAAAATTTTCTGGGTTAGGGGGGAAAGAGGGATAGGGGAGGGGGGAAAGAGGGATAGGGGAGGGGGGAGGGGAGAGGGTTAGAATAGTGGCTGTAGCCTAATTGATCTAATTTCCCGCCAAAACTTGAAATTCCGCCATGACGTCCTTGCGACGTTTCCACATCTATCGCCGCCATCTTGAATAAATTTGGCAACAAAAGCAGAGTGGGGCCACACACCTGTTGCCCTACTACTGTGCAGCACTATCTACAAACCTATACATCAGTTCACAAGTGTCGATGAAGCATCTACTGCTCACGATTCCCCTGCAGGATGTGCCCTTTTCTAGTTCGTCGCTAGGCAGACTCGCACAAGGAATGTTTGTGTCTTCCAGTCAGAGGCCGATACATGCCTTCTCGATCCTTTTAGCTTTCTGTGTCACTGTATAGCAACTGCAGTCTTTCCAAATGACTTTATAGGAGATACCCTCTTTGTCTATATGTCATCAATTTAGGAAATAGTTTTTAAAATAGAATTTTTTTTTAAATAAACACTGGGCTGCGATTGGTTAACTCAGTTTTTGGATGGATTCTGCTTTTTTTTTCTTGACCATTTACTTCCAACTCTCACGCGGTCAACGGTTTAGCCTGGCGCCGTTCCGTCGGCATTCCACTTGCCCATTCACAAATGGCTAGAATTGTAAAACTACCGTAGGCTACCGTAACTGTAAGTAAATAAATGTAGACTATGGCAGTTTTAATAGTAGCCTAGGTCAGTTAAGATCATACCCGTATTATCTGTGCTCTGAGTATGTCCACATCAATCGAACGTTACCTCATATCAATCGCTTTGTTTATGTGCACGATCAGTGTCGTACAAGATGGAACTAGAAACCAGATGTGGTGAACCGCTTGGAATCTGAGCGAGGTTATACAAAGGGGGATGCAATCTACAGAATAATTTTGCTCTGTATAATTATCCTTCCGTCTGTTATTTAGAAATAAACAGTATTTACAGCAAAATTGAAACAGGCAATTTTAAATTCAGGTTTTATTCGAAAACTGTTGATTTGTAACGTGAAACACGGGCATGTTGTAGTAAAAATAATAAAAAGTACATATTTATCAGATATCGCATAAAAACTTATCAAAGACGGTAAAACTAAAAGAAATGCGCAACAAAAAGATATCAAAGTTAGCTTCAATACTTCATCGAGCTTATATATATGTTTCTATTATTCATAAACAGTTTTTGCATATATCAATGATAACAGGAAACTCTTGCCTTTGATCGTGATGAAGAACGTTGTATTGAGTAGAAAATAACAACAACAATTATGTACATTTTTTATGTTGGCCGTGTAAACTGTACTTGCATCAAAAGTGACTGCTTTCGTCTAGGCGCTACAGTCTGGAACCGCGCGACCGCTACGGTAGCAGGTTCGAATCCTGCCTCGGGCTTGGATGTGTGTGATGTCCATAGGTCAGTTAGGTTTAAGTAGTTCTAAGTTCTAGGGGACTGATGACCTCAGAAGTTAAGTCCCATAGTGCTCAGAGCCATTTTTGACAAAGGAAATCAACATGTCAAAGAAAAGGTGCCCTGTAAAGGTCTTAACGTTGTATTGTGTTATCGAAAGCTTACATTCTTATGACATGTAGTGTGATGAGCTGTGACGCACTGCACAGGGCCTGTATACCTCTTTGGCCCCGTCAGAACAATCACAGTATTTGACACTACATTGGTTGCCTACTTATTTATGTCTTCTGATTCACTATATCCTTCTAGTCACAAAAGCGGGATAAAGTGTTATTAGTACAGCTGCATGTTGGGCACCAGCGTTCAGGGCTTGTGACATACCATTTACATTACGCCATATTAATTAAACGTCAGATTAGTTCCTGACAGCAGGGAAATCTATTTCAGGTGACAACTGGACGAATTCAAGATGGATTTACATATTTTTTGATGTAATAGGATTATTTTAATGTTCATAGGAGCGGCTGGTTGTTTCGTATTGTTGTAGCACTGGTCAGCCAGGAACTAACATGTGTTGGAAAGTTTTACCAAGCCATGTTTTATTATTTAATTTTCTGTATTGTGTATTTCGACTATCATAGAATACTGAATCATCAATCAAGTTGGTGTGAGTTAGTGAGTGAAGGAGTTTGTGTGTATGTGCGGTACAACTCACATAAACAATCACAGGTTTTAACAGAGTAGCTGATTCCTTCCCTTTCATTTTTTTCATTAGTGAGCAATCACTTATAACCCTCAAGTCTTTTATCTCATTATAGAATCTTCCTATAATAATTATTTTATCCTATGACTTATTGATGTTTTAACGAATTCACAAAAAGTTTTAATTGGCTGGTTAAAATGGCTCTGAGCACTATGGGACTTAACATCTGTGGTCATCAGTCGCCTAGAACTCAGAACTACTTAAACCTAACTAACCTAAGGACATCACACACATCCATGCCCGAGGCAGGATTCGAACCTGCGACCGGAGCGGTCACGCGGTTCCAGACTGAAGCGCCTAGACCGCACGGCCACACCGGCCGGCTAGTTTTAATTGTTTCGTCACTCGTCCCCATAAAATATCTTGTTAGCTGCTCTAATTGCCTAGATTTTGAAAATCTCACATCTAACCAACAACTGACTTTCGAAACAATATATATTATGCTTCATCAAGACAAAACGTCAGCTCGAAATACGTTTTAGCACTTAGAGAATTGAAGGATCTGAAATGCGAATTCTGTGAACATTCACCTTATTTAGCAGATCTGGAACATCTGATTTCCATGTATTCCCACACGTAGCTATATGTACTGAATAACTAATGGCAGCGGTAGATGGGTGCACTGCTGACCTTCCAGGACCGCACTACAGGGGCTCACTAACAAAACGGCATAGAGAATGCATTAATCTAAAAGAGGGCAGAACAGGTGGATTCCGTATGTAACATTCGCAGTCTTCCACTGTCTGGCTGACAATATCTTTCCCTCATAACTGAGGTCATCGCAGTCCTGGTAGGCGTTTTCTCTTAACGTAGCTGGAAAATTTTCTCTTCGTCTCATGATTACTTATACGATGTTAAAGCGTAACCCGTTCTAAACTATGGTCACTACCGTTTCGGTGCCAGATTTTAATGGCCTACCAGATTCACATAGTTTGTTGCTTTCTTCACGGTATAGAATCTTTTGTAAACAGTGATTTATATAAATTTTAATCACACCGAACAAAGAACACACTTTTGCTTTAATTACAAATTTTTTGGGCCCAAACCAACAAAAGTATATTTTATAAGCGATTTCGCAATATTATACTGGCACATTCCTTTCAGCAAATCTGATAAATGAACTTTAGTGTGGATTACGAGCTGCTTATAGGTGGTCGATTAGACATGAAGGTGAAAACATTCCTGATGGGTTTGCACGTTTGCAGGACTGCTTACTTACTTTGATTCACTTGCAAACTATTACAGTACTTCGTAATACTCCCATAACAGTTATTTCCGGGTATCAGATATATGTCCACTTCCTATTGCTGGTTAGGTGTAATCAATGGGAATTAACACTGTAATCCAGATAAGCAGCTATCAGACATTAGCCGTAATTGAGAGCCGTTGAATGTATTAAGCTATTTTAGAAAAGAGGTATTTTAATGAAATAAAATTATTTCTAATAGAAAAATCTCCAAAATTGCATCTTACTCGATATTAAAACTGAGGACCGGAATCTTAAGAAAAAAGAAAACATTTAGATAAAGTTTTGGAACAATCACTAAAGTTTAAGGATATAAACATATTTCTGAAACTGAAGGGTGTTTCCTGAAGTATCTTACCCCTCCCATTCCTCTACACATCACACACGTAAACGCAGGATCCTTTGCTGCGGTGCATTCCTTATGGCAGTACGTGACAAGAGAACACGGTGGTTAAGGCAATGCATTCGTTTTCACACAAATCACCATTCAGTTTTCTGCTTTCGGTATGTCGTGACTTCCCTAAAACACATCAGGAAATAGCTAGGATTATCACTTGTATCAGGCACTAACGAATTTTTCCCTCCACTCTCTTCACATTTTTTACTACGATACCTATAACTAAACTGTTGCCAATAAGGGAAACAAAGTAAGGGAATGTCGAAGAAATACAAACGAAAATGCAGATGCGTAAATGCATGCAGTTTTGTCTACATAAATTTTGTTAATCACTCGTTAGGCTTCTCATTAATTATATGTGCACACTCAATAGCATGACAATACTGTGTCATTATGGACTCAAAGCATCATAGTGTACCATAACATATTGCAAACAGCAAAATTACATCTTTCAAGAAGCCATTACATTTGAAATGAAATTTTCATCTCAGTACTGTACAAGAAAACGTAAACAACATAGTTAAAGGTATACAAAAAAATGAGTAAAAGGATAAGGAGCTAGATAATAAGTCAATAGTTACAATGTTTACTTTATATAGTTACTTTTAATAAATATCATAGTCATTAACAGATTCCATTTCTCATTATGAGAATTTAAGTGTTTCAAGCGAGTGTCCCGATAACACTTAAAGGTTTACAACAAAGCTTTATAATGGTTGTACTGAAAAGAAAAACGACGCGTTCCACACGTGTATTTGCAAAGGACGCCGTAACGTTCTAAGAGCCAGCAGCGGCTCAGTTCAGACATGGCATTGTTGCGTGTGCCACAGCGGCACGCTTGCTCTCTGTTTGTGCAGTGGCATTCCAGAACGTCCACCTGCCTTACATACTTTGAAAACCCACTCCCGAGCAATCTCAAGGATTCCTTACATTTCTATCACAATGGACAACTCAACACTGTCCGTGTTCACACGAGTACACAGACCTGAAACTTACACATTGTGTGAGTGTATCGGTATTCACTTACATTATACAAGGTATAAAAGAATTTTTACAACATATTAGTTACAAAATTATAAATATACATATAACAGAGTGACATTTATACTTATTGGTCATGTCATTGGTTTTCCTTTCATTTCAGTTTCTTTCAGAACATCTACTCTATAAACTAAATATCTCGTATACCTTTTACCAATTCGTTGATGACAGTCTGCTCAAAGAAACAAATTTGGCACAAAATTTGAAAATTACACTAATAATCAATTTTTATTGTAAATTCTTTGTCAGATTAATCAGTTCTTAACTGATGCAAGTTCAAGTCAACAATATTACGTACACCTAACAGCTTGTCAGAATTAGGTAAAGCTGAACAAGTAAGCGTTAGTGTGAATTAGTCCATTATAAACGCATTTAAGTTTTGAAATTTCATTATCAATCTCGCTTGATTTGTCACTTGCCTTAACGAGAACGAGGTCGCCAATTGTAAATTTAGCAAACCGCGCTTTCGCATGACGCCGTATCCGCCCCTAGGTTGTTCTTTTTCATTACCTCTCGTAAACGTTCTTTCTTCTCCTCAATATCAACTCTAACTCGCAGAGAGAAAACAGTTATCTCTCCACCAAACTCTTAGACTTATGGTCTAATAAGATTTCCTCTGGAGTGAATCCTGTCGATTCGTGCGTCAAAGCATTCATAATCTTTACAAAGTCGTTTATATACACTCCTGGAAATTGAAATAAGAACACCGTGAATTCATTGTCCCAGGAAGGGGAAACTTTATTGACACATTCCTGGGGTCAGATACATCACATGATCACACTGACAGAACCACAGGCACATAGACACAGGCAACAGAGCATGCACAATGTTGGCACTAGTACAGTGTATATCCACCTTTCGCAGCAATGCAGGCTGCTATTCTCCCATGGAGACGATCGTAGAGATGCTGGATGTAGTCCTGTGGAACGGCTTGCCATGCCATTTCCACCTGGCGCCTCAGTTGGACCAGCGTTCGTGCTGGACGTGCAGACCGCGTGAGACGACGCTTCATCCAGTCCCAAACATGCTCAATGGGGGACAGATCCGGAGATCTTGCTGGCCAGGGTAGTTGACTTACACCTTCTAGAGCACGTTGGGTGGCACGGGATACATGCGGACGTGCATTGTCCTGTTGGAACAGCAAGTTCCCTTGCCGGTCTAGGAATGGTAGAACGATGGGTTCGATGACGGTTTGGATGTACCGTGCACTATTCAGTGTCCCCTCGACGATCACCAGTGGTGTACGGCCAGTGTAGGAGATTGCTCCCCACACCATGATGCCGGGTGTTGGCCCTGTGTGCCTCGGTCGTATGCAGTCCTGATTGTGGCGCTCACCTGCACGGCGCCAAACACGCATACGACCATCATTGGCACCAAGGCAGAAGCGGCTCTCATCGCTGAAGACGACACGTCTCCATTCGTCCCTCCATTCACGCCTGTCGCGGCACCACTGGAGGCGGGCTGCACGATGTTGGGGCGTGAGCGGAAGACGGCCTAACGGTGTGCGGGACCGTAGCCCAGCTTCATGGAGACGGTTGCGAATGGTCCTCGCCGATACCCCAGGAGCAACAGTGTCCCTAATTTGCTGGGAAGTGGCGGTGCGGTCCCCTACGGCACTGCGTAGGATCCTACGGTCTTGGCGTGCATCCGTGCGTCGCTGCGGTCCGATCCCAGGTCGACGGGCACGTGCACCTTCCGCCGACCACTGGCGACAACATCGATGTACTGTGGAGACCTCACGCCCCACGTGTTGAGCAATTCGGCGGTACGTCCACCCGGCCTCCCGCATGCCCACTATACACCCTCGCTCAAAGTCCGTCAACTGCACATACGGTTCACGTCCACGCTGTCGCGGCATGCTACCAGTGTTAAAGACTGCGATGGTGCTCCGTATGCCACGGCAAACTGGCTGACACTGACGGCGGCGGTGCACAAATGCTGCGCAGCTAGCGCCATTCGACGGCCAACACCGCGGTTCCTGGTGTGTCCGCTGTGCCGTGCGTGTGATCATTGCTTGTACAGCCCTCTCGCAGTGTCCGGAGCAAGTATGGTGGGTCTGACACACCGGTGTCAATGTGTTCTTTTTTCCATTTCCAGGAGTGTATTTGCCCCACGTTGTGTGGCTGTGGTGACAATACGTTCATCAAAATCGCCCCAGCTCGCGCATAAATCGTCTCGCTAGATTTCCGGTCGGGCATTAGGTCGAGAAGTGTATCACTTCAACCCCATTGCTTTCCATACATTCATTCTATAATTTGGAAGTAAATTGTGCCCCGTTATCGGACAAAATGGCTTTTGGTTTGCCGACATGTACAAAGTAATCGTTGTAAGTTTGTTATAAACCTCTTTAGCTGTGGCCTTTTCTATCGGGTATAAGTTAATGAACGCCGAAAAGACCTCCAGCACTACTAATATTCAGACGAAATTACCTGAGGTTTTTGACAGGAAACCATATAGGTCCGTACACACTAACTCTAGTACATCGTCAGGACTTATGCTCTGCATAGAGCCACGATTAGTGCTGTTGGTCACTTTCACCCACTGACACTTATCGCAAGTGTTTATCCTATCTTGTATTCTCTTTAACATGTTGTTAGAATTCACAGCCCCAGCCATTTACTCTGTACATATCTTTGGTCCGCAGTGACCATAGTCTAAGTGATAATAGTCTACTATTTCGGTGATGTACTTGGTGGGCCAACATACCCGCCAAGTGTCGCTATTTTCATCTCTGCGTATATACAGGATATTGTAATACATTCTGTAGTACCTTCTCAACTTTTCCCTGTGTTTATTCTTTTCATTATACTTGGTCTTCACAATTTTCAAGCATTCGTCCTCGCTTTAATGACGCCGCATATTTTTACAAATACTCTCTGTCTTCTTTCGTCCTTCCACGTCTTCAAAGTGGGATAATTTCAATACACTTCCGGATTCTTTATCCCGTAACAAGTCCTCATTCACATCAAGGTCATTCCAGAAAATTCCATCCGGCTCTGATACCGACAGCCGTTTATCTGGTGTTTTTTTTAATTTTCTGTTTATGGACATTCTAAATTTCTATCTGCCTGTTCTGCTGTTGTTGAAGGCATTTTGACCCCAACACTGAAACCTTTTCATCAATTTCTTCAGTTAACGAACCTTGTATTACCAACAATTCGCTAACTGTCAAGTCAGGTAAATTTTCTTCGGAAGGGTAGCTATCACCTTCCAAATTGCTTGGAGATATGTGCTCTGCTTCTGCTTCTAATTCTCCTCCCGAGCTCCCTCAGCCCTTACGACACTCGTCTGACTGTATGACGTCAGCCTTAACCTCATAGACGTCGTAATCTACGTGGCCCTCAATTAGTCGTACCTGGTCATCATCGGCAAAATTGGCTTGCCCCTCTTCAGAAACTTCGCCTCGGTTTTATTTGGGACCAGCGTCGTTGGGGTTGGCTACTTCAATTACTACGACATTTGGACAAGCTTGCCTCTTCGGTACAGTGCTTTCCGTTTCTTCATAAACGCTAATTTCATGCAGGTTGAGAAGCGTCAAATTTTGTCCGCTCTTCCCGTTAGCACATAACTCATATAATCCTCTGTAATTCTTCAGTTCGTCGTATATCCGACTGAACTCCTCGCGTTCCACGTTGCCCTGCGCGATAAAGGAACTTTTATCCAATATCGGCTTCTTTAATTTCGCCAGCGAATTGCACTGTACTGGAGCCTGCGGCACCATTTTTGTCTTAACAGCGGCCGCCTCTTCCTCGTTTACCGGTACACTATTTTCATCGTTATTACAGACAGCGATCGCTTTGTCGACTGCCGTTTCATCCTCAATTATTGTTATTGCGGATGAGTTACTCGTTCTGTCTTCTTGCATATTCTCCCATCGCCGATTTATCCATACGGATCTATCATAGCGACGTTGCCTAGGCTTTCTTCTGGGCAGCCAAGGTCTTCCCACGTCCGGTGGGCCCCAAACCGGCGTGGTAAATTATTTCCCTGATTAAATACGATAGGCCATTTCTATCCGGGTGTCACAATTGATGATTTTGCTCCTGCCTGCAACCATTCTGCTGAGAACCAAAAACCATATTCACATGATACTGGCATCTGTCATTTCTACCATTGTTGTTCCCACTATGAGTGTTATTGTTATTATAACCATGGTTGTGGTTGGCATTATTGCCATGGCAATTGTAACTATAGATTTTGCCGTTGTGGTAATTGTTGTTACTGCCACAGAAAAAGCTGAGTAGCTCCGTAGTGTAGTGGTTATGATACTAAACTGTTGCCTGGAGGGTTGTGAGTTCAAAATTCACCTGGACTGTACAATTTTAGTTTCGATATTCGGTTCGAGTACATTCTAGAAGTATCCACAAATGTCAAGAATCATTGCACTGGAATTTTCTGTAGCTGTATATATACTGTATGTGTTCTGGCCGGAGGCAGTTCGCTCCGCGCTCTTGTATGTGCAAGCGCTGAATAAACGTGCGTTAACTGAAGTTAGTGTTCGTCATCATCTAATCACACTTTCTTCTACGTGACATTATTCTGGTGGAGACGCTGGGTATTGGAACCTGTGATAGCGTACATTATCAACGACACAGTGGCTCCCATCAGGCCACGACAGAGCCGCCGTTTACGTGGCGAGAAACCCGAGTTCGAGCCATATTCAACAGATCGCAATGTATCGAAGACCGAAGAAGAAGAAGAAGACGTTACGATGACAGCAACTGTGTTCCACCACATGAAACATCCTTCCGGGTTGTCTGGTGATGATGGCCAAGATCCAAATAAGTGGCTGAAGGTAGATGAGCGTAGAGCCGAATTTAACAAATGGGATGGCACCGTGTGTTGGGCTAACGTATTTTTCTACTCGGAGGGCACGCCAAGCAATGGTGTGAGAACAACGAGGAGAAGTTCACAAACTGGAAAGTATTCGAGGCGGAACTGCGCAAGTATTTCGGCGACACACAACGACAGAAGTGCAAGGCTGAAGTTAAATTAAAGTGTAGGGCACAGCGTCCAGCAGAAACTACAGCATCCTACATTCAAGACGTCTTGGAGCTGTGTAAAATAGTGGATCCTAGAATGAAGAAGGAAGATAAGATTGCACATCTCATGAAGGGTGTTGCTGAGGACATGTATCAAGCCCTTCTCCTGAAGGATGTTTCGACAGCAGACGACTTCATAAAATGGTGCCAGTATGTCGAGACAATGCATCAAAAAAGAATTACACGCAAGAAGTTTGAACGGCTTCCAAACGTCGTTTCGATTTCTATGAAGGAGGAAGCAACTGGTTTCACAAGTATTCTTCGTCAGACAGTGAGAGAGGAAGTTCAAAAGGCACTTGGATTGCACGGCGTGCAAAATCCGAGACGCTTGAAGAGGTCACAAGGGAGGAAGTGTAACAGACATTGAACCCAATCTCTCGTCCTTCATTTCCCTTTAAAACGTTGAAAAAGTCGAGACCCAGGCGTAGTTACGTTCCTACAATGCCGCAAGTGGAACCTGTTTGGGCACCAAGGAAGACTGACGTCTGGAGGACCCAAGATAACCAACCAGTGTATTTGCACTGTGGACGTCCGGGACATGTGATGCGCTATTGTCGAGAAAGGCGGTGGATATTTGTTGACGCCTGCGCCAGAAGACAGCAGGCCGATCTTAGCCGACGCCAACTCCGGGACGACGAAGATGAACAAAAAGATGTGGGTGCAGGACGACGTAGATCACCATCACCGCAAGCTCGCCGCTGGAGAGGCCGCTCCCCAGTACGCCGATCAACGTCTCCATCACCGTTTAGAAGCTCCAGCCGATCACCTAGCCGCCACAACCTGGAAAACTAAAGGGTGCGCCCTTCCTTGGAGGTGAGGCAGCCGATGAGAAAAATCCTCCGCTGTCGATTACTACAAAAATGATGGGAAACTACGTCGATATCCTCATGTATGGCCGACCAGCCCAAGCTCTTGTGGACTCTGGAGCATCATATTCAGTCATTTCGGAGGAGTACCGTCGCCAGGTGCAGAAAACCGTATTCGTCGACAACAAAACATCTCTGCTGAAGGTGGCAAATGGAAACATGTAAAGCCTAAAGGAAGATGTACCATTCGTGTGGGTATAAGTGGCCATACACAGCCCTTAGAATTCATCGTCTTACAAGCGTGTAATCATGACGTCATTCTCGGATGGGACTTTTTGAAAGCTTCTCAGGCAATTATAGATTGCTGTCGCTCGAAGATTATACTAGACGAGATTAGATACTATGGACAGGAAGATGCACATCCGAGTGTGTGGAGACTGTGTGCTGGATGAAGTGATCATTCCTATAAAGGTAACTGTCACGTGTCATTCCATGCATCAACCCATGGATCTCGTAGTGGAATGTAAGAGAAGCATACCACTGAAGAATAATTTTGCCATACCAGCATCTGTCGTCTCGTTTAAGAACGGATTCGGTGAATTGTGGATAGTTAAGACACATGTGCGTAGCAAACGCTGAGCCGTTAATTGAAGAACAGCTGAGCGTCATAGAAACCTCCTATGCCGAGCCTGTGGGCGAAATTAGTCCTACCACTACGAGACAAGATCCTCTAGCTCGACTATCATCAAATCTCGCTAAGGAACAGCAGAAGAAGCTTCTTGCCATTCTTCAAGAGTTCTCTGAATGCTTCAGTCCACAGGTGAAGAGCAAATTAGACAATTAGACGGTGAAGCACCGGATTAGCACTGCAGACCGTCTACCAATAAGCCCGACAGCATACCGTGTGTCAACAACGGGACGTCGAATAATTCGCGATGAGATATAGAAAATGATGAAGAATAACGTCTTCAGGCTTCGGAGAGCCCATGGTCGTCACCAGTGGTCCTCGTCAGGAAGAAGGATGGCAGCTGGCGATTTGTGTTGATTACAAGAATCTTAATAAGGTAACTAAAAAGGACGTTTACCGCCTTCCACGAATTGACGATACATTAGATTGTCTGAAGGGGACTTAGTTTTTCTCAACCATGGACATGTACTCGGGATACTCGCAGATCGAAGTAGATGAGGCTGGTCGTGAGAAAACTGCATTCATCAACCCTGAGGGCATGTATAAGTTTAAGGTAATGCCGTTTGGTTTGTGTAATGCACCAGCAACTTTTGAACGGATGATGGATAATCTCCTAAGGCACATGAAGTGGACGATGTGTCTTTGTTGTTTAGTTGACATTATAGTGTTCTCAGAGACATTTGATGAACATATAAAAAGACTGAGGGCCGTTATTGTCTCCAACAAGGCGGACTGAAACTTAATCCAAGAAAGTGTCTCTTTGGAGGAAAAGAAATCAAAATACTTGGACACTTTGTGTCAAACGAAGGTGTGCGGCCACACCCAGAGAAGGTGAGATCTATAACGGAATTTCCTATTCCTAAAAGTATTACAGATGTGAGAAGCCGCGCGGGATTAGCCGAGCGGTTTAAGACGCTACAGTCATGGACTGTGCGGCTGGTCCCGGCGGAGGTTCGAGTCCTCCCTCGGACATGGTTATGTGTGTTTGTCCATAGGATAATGTAGGTTACGTAGTGTGTAAGCTTAGGGACTGGGGACCTTAGCAGTTAAATCCCATGCGATATCACACGTATTTGAACAGATGTGAGAAGCTTCCTCTGATTATGTTCTTTTTACCGTCGGTTTATCAAAGACTTTTGTATCAAAGCCAGACCACTGCAAGAGTTGTTAAAAGCTGATGCTAAATTTATCTGGGGTGGTGCCCAACAAGATTCTTTCGATGCGCTTCGAAAAGCTTTGACGACTGACCCTGTAATTGGTCTATATGATGAGAGAGCACCTACAGAACTACACACAGATTCCAGCGAGTATGGGATCGGTGCTTGTCTGGTGCAAATTTCGGATGGAAAAGAGAAGGTTATAGCATATGCTTCTAGGACACTTACAAAAGCCGAGAGAAACTACTCAATAACAGAAAGAGAATGTCTTGCTGTGATCTAGGCTATGTGCAGATTTCGACAGTATCTCTATGGAAGGCCATTCACAGTTGTTACAGACCATCATTCACTTTGTTGGTTGACAGCTCATAAGGATCCAACAGGACGACTTGCCAGGTGGGCACTACGTCTTCAAGAGTATGACAATACAATAGTGTACAAAAGTGGAAGAAAACACCAAGATGCCGACTGTTTCTCAAGAAACCCTGGGTAAGACCACCAAGACTTTGATGAAGATAGTGACTGTCTCGCTGCACTCCAGGATCTCTCTGCTGAGCAGAAGAAGGACGCCAAGATATCTCAAATTATGCTCGCCTTAAAGCGGTCAGAGGATGTAAAAGGACAATTTAAGGTAGTTAATGGATTATTTTGCAAGAAAAACTTTGATCCGTTTGGAAAGAGGTGGCTACCAGTAATTCCTAAACACATGTGCTTAGATGTTTTACAGAAATTCCATGACACACCTGTGGCAGGACGTATAGGATTTATTAAGACATACGATAGAATCCGCAAGAGATTTTTCTGGCCAGGTTTATTTACGAGAGTCCGTCACCATGTGTAGCAGTGTCGAGAGTGCCAGAGGAGAAGGGCAGTGCCTCAGAAACTACCTGGCCGACTCATACCAATTTCACCAGCCAAAACGCCTTTCCATCATGTTGGGATTGACCTCTTCGGGCGATTTCCAACGTCTGCTAGTAGCAATAGATGGATTATTGTTTGCACTGGTTACCTGACACGCTATGCCAATATAGAAGCTGTGAAAACAGCCGAATCATCCGAGGCAGCCAAATGCATCGTGGAAGACATTGTAGTAAAACACGGTGCCCCAAGGGCGTTAATTACTGATCGAGGGAAAAATTTTCTGTCGAATTACATTACTCATTACATGGTGACTGCCTACCATCCGCAAATTAACAGGCTTGCTGAACGCCTCAATAAGACCTTGGCCGACATGCTATCAATGTTCGTCAGTGTTGAGCAGCACAATTGGGATGATGTGCTACCTTTCGTGACGTTTGCCAACAATACCGCCTAAAAAGACACTACAGGATTTACACCATTTTTGCTGGTGCATGGGCGTGAGGCGACTACGAAAATAGACGCTGTGTTTCCGTTACATCCAGATAATGTGGACGACGACTACATCGACCAGATGTTAACCAGAGCTGAGGAAGCTCGGCAGTTAGCTCGAATCTGCACGCTGCAGGCTCAAGAAAACGATCGCCGAAGGTACGACGCGAGCCACAGCCCTGTTGTCTACTAGCCTGGTGACCTCGTCTGGATCTTCACTCCTGTTGGGAAGGTTGGTCTCTCTGAGAAGTTTCTCATGCACTACTTTGGACCTTATAAGGTGGTAAGACAGTTTTCTGATGTTACTTATGGAGTTGAAGATTTCGACCCCTACACAGGACGATGAAAGTTCAGAGATACGGTCCACGTCCTTCGAATGAAGCCCTGTAAGGGTCCTGCAACTCAGGGTAAATTCGAAGCTCCAGCGACAGGCAACAAGCGGAAAGGTGACGAAGAGCGTAGCGGCAAAAGAAGTTCTAAGAAGATCAGCGCCAGGACGAGAATTAGTCATCAGGAGTCAGATTATGCAGGAGCTATGACTCGTTCCCGGACTAGGACGACGTAACACCGAGATGCTGTTCCCTTCAGGAAGGAGTAATGTCGCAGAAAAAGCCGAGTAGCTTCGTGGTGTAGTGATTATAATACTAAACTGTTGCATGGAGGGTCGTGAGTTCAATATTCCCCTGGACTGTACAATTTTAGTTTCTATATTTGGTTCGAGTACATTCTAGAAGTATCCATAAACGTCAAGAATAATTGTACTGGAATACTCTGTAGCTGTATATATACTGTATGTGTTCTCGCCAGAGGCAGTTCGCTCTGCGTTCTTGTATGTGCAAGTGCTGAATAAACCTTTGTTAAGTGGTATTAGTGTTCGTCATTCATCTAATTACACCTTCTTCTATGTGGCATTATTACCATGACTTTTAAAATTTTCGCGATTATTCTCCAATTGTCATCTTCGATCTTTTCTAAGAACGCAGTAACTGTTCTATAACTACTGCCTATGTACCTCTTGGAATCATCTGGAAGCTTCTTCCACAACTCCCAGAAAATTTCCGATTCAGTCCGTCTATCACTCAAATATTCTAATTTGCTGATCCAATTTTCACAAAATTGTTTCATCGAGCAGCGAGAGTTCGTGTCATAGGGTTTTGACACTACAAAATCACGCCATTCACTCTCCTGCTTCTGCTATGACCAATATTTTGTCAAGAACGCATTCTTAAATTCTTGAAAGATCATGTTCACAATATCGAGGTTTAAGCCCTATCACTTAGCCTCGCCTGCTAGCGCGTCGATTACAGAGTTTATTTTTCTCTTATCCGCCCATGTTTCAGGCAGTAGCCATTCACAATTTCCAATGAAGTCGGTAGAGTGCAATCCACGCTGAATTTTGAGGGGATCGAAACGCACCTCCTTCTCTAAAATTTCAGTGTTATGTGCATGGCATGACACGTGCTATTTTTCGTCCAGTCTCTTTTCTTGTTCGGTTACTTTAGTAACTACTTGGCAAGTGGTTGTCGCTAAAGTTACAGCTTCACTCTTTTCTCATCACACGTAGGCAGCTGTTTCTTCACTTTAGTTTCCATGTCTGATACTAAAGTTTACAAAGTCGTAATCTTTTCCCTATAGCCTTTCGCGATAATTCTACCTTTTCACTTACTTTGCTTTCAATAATGGGATCAACAGTCTGTTGTAGCTTCTAGTAAATCCTCTGTACTTTCGTCTCAAAACGATTGCTTATGCTTCCTATTTTTGACTGTGCCTCTGTCATGTCCTGCTGAAGATTTCTTGTTTCGGCATTCATTACAATCATTTCTTTGTTGATTTCGTCTACTTTCATGTTAACAACTCCAATATTATTGTTCACAATCTTGATTGCTTTGAATTCAGCATTAACTTATTCGGACTGAACATTAATTTTAGTAGTAACTGATTTGGCCTGAGCATTGATTCGGACTGAGCATTAATTGCATTGATCAAAATGCTCAACAAATCATTTATATTTGCAGCTATTACTGGTTTTGACTCTAGTTCTGGTTCTTTCTTAATGGTTTCCTCGTACCCACTATCATTGGATTCGGTTTTGACTTTTATCCCGAATTCCGTAGCATCCGTCAATGCCAGGAATTCCATTTTCCTGTACTCCAATGTTTCAGCGGTAGCGTTTTTGATACTAGGCGCCGGATCCTCAACAATGGGTTCCGCTGCCAGCGTTCCTCTTTGTTCTACCGATTGTTGACCTTTAAGTACAGTCAGTTTCATATGTGTACATCATTTTGCCTGTTTTACTGATTAATGCAAATTTAGAAATTCTGTGTCTCATTTCCTACACTTACTCCTACCTTGCGTGAGCGACTTTATTCGTAGTGGAAGGCTTTAATTCGGTACGAATCTGCACAGTGCAAAATTCGTGGCAAGAACAATACCAAACTGATATTGTCATGTCACCAGCGTAACCCCCTCTTTCCTACTCGGCCTACTGGACTGAGATATAACTGACCGTGATCGAACATGCGTAATGAAATTTTACAGTGCGTAAGGCTATCGTTACCGAAGGAAAATAACACCGGTTAGTTGGAGGAAAGTGTACAACAGACTCTTCTGAAGGAAGAATCTATTCTAAACTTAAGCTAAACACTGATGATAATTTTGAAATGGGTGTAATTTACTGCAATCGTTCACGAACCGCACAGGAGCCAAAAAGGGTGCCAGGTAATATTTACTACAAAACTCACTGATAACACAAAGAAAACACTGATTAGCTAGAAAAGGGATAATTAAAAGGTCGCCAGCTCGCTAGGGCAATGATTCCCCAGAATCTTGAGAAACGTAATGGTAAAGAAACTTTAGCAAAAAATAACTGGCGTGGCAACAGAAATTTGAAACGCCTTTCCACAGCACAACAGTTCACGAGAAAATAAATGAAACAGAAAGCACTCAGTTTGCAGTTACTGATTCTGAAATACTAAATTTGGGAAGTATTGTTAAATGAAAATACTGTTTAAAAAATGACTGGCTTCACTTGAACTCTGTTATGCAAAATAATAACTTTCAGTAACCTCAGTGTCACATGATGCAAAATTTAGAGAAAAGGCAAGCAGTTTACTTTTGATTATTGAAAGTTTGAACTGAATTTACTTTAAGCAACTGAGCAATTGGTTTTACTTTTAAAATAAGTACAATAAAATACATCCCAAGCCAGCAGAAGTCACTCGCTGAGCTAAATACAGAATAAATGAAATTTTCCACTCTTAATTTGTGCTGTATCTTTAGTTATTAGTTCTGCCAGTGAATTTTGACTTTATTTTAAGTAGCCTCTGTTATGAAACACAAGAATGAACAGCTACTGTGGCAGAATATTTAGACTGAAACTGGCAGTAAATAGTTAATCACTTTTCCTATTCTTACTACTCTCGATCATTATATGGAAAGCAAAGGGACCCTGCTTGGTAATAATGCGTGAGGACTATGACAGCACAAGTGCCCTACGAGTTTTAACTATTGCAAGTTATTATTCAATTTATTCATACTCTGTGAAAGAAATGTTGCTAAACAAAGCCTCTACATTACCATGTTTGTCATTTAACAGTCTTTCCATGTTGTAGCTGAAGACGAAGAATGTAGGCGACGACAATGCTGAGCTGCTGTTGTTGCCGCCACTGCTGTTCGAAGAGAAGAACCCCGAGTGGTCTCCAGAGCAACGGATAATTATGGGACAGGCAATAGTTGGAATTGCAGCTTCCTCCTCCTGTCCATTCCTACCACGCTCTCAACACTCGCGGGTTAACAAATCAGACGCGAGCATAGCTGGACGCCGCGGCAGTGGGACGCCCAATAAACACTTCCGCACTCGTTCGTAACTCAAGCTGGTCTGCTCCCTCTTTCCTCGCAAAGCTACAGAGATTCTCCATACCAAAAGATAAACAATGGCACAGCTACTACCATTTTATAGTCGCTATCGATACATTTCAGTGAAGCTCCCTTGGCTATTACCCACCAGTTTTTAATATTTTCATTACAATTACAATGAGTTGTATACAGTAAAAATAAATACACTAGTACATAGGTTACGTATTAAATACTGTCTTTATAATACAGCTTACAGCTTCAGAATCAAAAGTACAGTGCAAGTTATCAACGGAAATTAAACGGTGAAAATTTTGGACGGTGCAGAACGTATTTTATCTGCATTTTCAGTGTTACGTAGTATCCAAAGTATTATCTCCTGGTACACAATTCAGACCCTTGCGAAATAGAATTTTGATTAAGCACAGAACTATCTGTAGCTGCCCAATCATTGGTCCCCACGGTAATGGTCGTTCTCATGCAATATGAGATGTGCAATCGTCGACAGTTACTAGTCAAACGTCGTCAGAGAAATCGCACCAGAACGACTAGTAAGCATACTACAAAGTACCGACCATCAGGTACATCAGTAAACATGACTAAGAACTCAGAGGAATTCGAACGTAATTGGTCAAAAACCTGGTCATTTGGGAACCTGGTTTCGAAAGGAAGTCCCTCTGGCCAATCATATTGTGCAACCTTCTACAATCCGTAGTTCGACGAGGTGCTCTTGATTCTGAAACCGTTGTTGAATGAAATCGATTGATGATGTTATAGAACTTGGCCGAGGGTGTGTCACCTGAAAGTTGTTCCCCATAAACACTTGCTCTATTCTCTCATTGGTTGAACCTACTTGTTAGACAAATTACTGTCAGATTTGAATCGCTAATAACTACGAGACTGTTGTTGTTGTGGTCTTCAGTCCGGACACTGGTTTGATGCAGCTCTCCATGCTACTTTATCCTGTGCAATCGTCTGCGTCTCCAAGTACCTATTTCAACCTACATTCTTCTCAATCTGCTTAGTGTATTCATCTCTTGGTCTCCCTCTACGATTTTTACCCTCCACGCTGCCCTCCAATATTAAACTGGTGATCCTGTGATGCCTTACAACATGTCCTACCAACCGATCCCTTCTTCTAGTCAAGTTGTGTCACATACTTCGCATCACCCCCATTCTATTCAGTACCTCCTCATTAGTTATGTGATCTACCCATCTAATCTTCAGCATTCTTTGGTAGCACCACATTTCGAAAGCTTCTTCTCTAAACTATTTATCGTCCATGTTTCACTTCCATACATGGCTACACTCCATACAAATACTTTCAGAAAAGACTTCCTGGCACTTAAATCAATACTCGATGTTCACAAATTCCTCTTATTCAGAAACGCTTTCCTTGCCATTGCCAGTCTACATTCTATATCTTCTCTACTTCGACCATCATCAGTTATTTCGCTCCCCAAAAGCAAATCTCATTTACTACTTTAAGTGTCTCATTTCCTAGCCTAATTCCCTGAGCATCACCTGATATAATTCGACTACATTCCATTATCCTCGTTTTGTTTTTGTAGATGTTCATCTTATATCCTCCTTTCAATACACAGTCCATTCCATTCAACTGCTGTTCCATGTCCTTTGTTGTCTTTGGCAGAATTACAGTGTCATCGGCAAACCTCAAAGTTTTTATTTCTTCTCCATAGATTTTAATTCCTACTCCCAATTTTTGTTTCGTTTCCTTTTCTGCTTGCTCAATATATAGATTGAATAACATCGGGGATAGGCTACAACCCTGTCTCACTCCCTTCCCAACCACTGCTTGCCTTTCATGCCCCTCGACTCTTATAACTGCCATCTGGTTTCTGTAGAAATTGCAAATAGCCTTTCGCTCCCTGTATTTTACGCCTGCCGCCTTCAGAATTTGAAAGAGAGTATTCCAGTCAACATTGTCAAAAGGTTTCTCTAAGTCTATAAATGCCAGAAACGTAGGTTTGCCTTTCCTTAATCTATCTTCTAAGGTAGGTTGTAAGGTCAGTATTGCCTCACGCGTTCCAACATTTCTACGGAATCCAAACTGATCTTCCCCGAGGTCGGCTTCTACCAGTTTTTCCATTCGTCTGTAAAGAATTCGTGTTTGTATTTTTCAGCCGTGAGTTATTAATCTGATAGTTCGGTAATTTTCCCACCTGTCGACACCTGCTTTCTTTGAGATTGGAATTATTATATTCTTCTTGAAGTCTGAGGGTATTTCACGTGTCTCATACATCTTGCTCACCAGATGGTAGTTTTGTCATGGCTGGCTCTCCCAAGGCTATCAACAGTTCTAATGGAATGTTGTCTACTTCCGAGGCTTTGTTTCGACTTAGATCTTTCAGTGATCTGTCAAACACTTCACGCAGTATCGTATCTCCCATTTCATCTTCATCTACGTCCTCCTGCATCTCCATAATATTGCCGTCAAGTACATCGCCCTTACATAGACCCTCTATATACTACTTCCACCTTTCTGCTTTCCCATCTTTGTTTAGTACCGATTTTCCATCTGAGCTCTTGATATTGATACAAGTGGTTCTCTTTTTCCAAATATCTCGTTAATTTTCCTGTAGGCAGTATCTATCTTACCCCTAGTGACATATGCCTCTACATCCTCACATTTATCCTCTAACCATCCCTGCTTAGCCATTCTGAACTTTCTGTAGACCTCATTTTTGAGATGTTAGTATTCCTTTTTGCCTGTTTTACTGCATTTTTACATTTTCTCCTTTCATCAATTACATTCAATATCTCTTCTGTTACCCAAGGATTTCTACTAGCCCTCGTCTTTTTACTTACTTGATCCTCTGATGCTTGCATTATTTCATTTCTCAAAGCTACCCATTCTTCTTCTATTGTATTTCTTTCCCCCGTTCTTGTCAATTGTTCCCTAATGCTCTCTCTGAACTCACTACAACCTCTGGTTCTTTCAGTTTATCCAGATCCCATCTCCCTAAATTCCTGCCTTTTTGCAGTGTCTTCAATTTTAGTCTACAGTTCATAACCAACAAATTGTGGCCAGAGTCCACATCTGCCCTGGAAATATCTTTGCTTGTCACGTCATAATACGTGTGTAGGTGCATGTACGTGTTTCCTACGAATTAGCTTTGTGTAAAGTTATAAATTGGTGTAGCATGGAAACGCGTTTGGCTCGGACGTTGGCACTGTGAAGAACTTGTGGAGCACAACCTGAATTCAGAGTGAGATGATAAAAATATTCGATGGGGTACGGGTGAAAATCGGCATTAAAATGAAACTTACAAAATAATGAAATATGTCTCATATGCTCGTAAATAGCCTCGGAATTATAGGACACGAAAGTCAGAGGACAGCTCGCTTCGAAATGAAACCAGCCACAAGTCCTGTGCCAAGCGAATACGAGAGATACCGTAGCGTCGAAAAAGAAATTAGAAAACGGTACAAAGCGATTACGTAGGTAGCCCATTGGCCATACAGCGGCCAGCGACAGTCAGAACTTTTGATTTATCTGTTCTGCAACTACTATACAACTGTGTGTAGCTATTTCATTAAAGAGACTGATAATTAAATTAGATATTAATATGAAACTGCACACACAGAAAATTTATTTTCCTCGCCCTAATACTTCTGACGCTCGGTAAAGCTGGATCTAGATGTGAGCCATAATTTACCGTACGAGAGTAGATCAAATGTCCACGTACGTCGTACCATACGAAAGGATGTTTATGCACAGGATTGTACAGTAAATAAAAAAACCCTATAACAGCTGAAATATTAATCGAATGTTCGAGTATCTTTCACAGCTTTTCGTATTTCGAGAGATTAATAGTTTTCTCCTTGAGATTTTGTAGTACGACATTATTGTTTTGCAAGCTGGCCGGAGTGGCCGAGCGGTTCTAGGCGCTACAGTCTGGAACCGCGCGACCACTACGGTCGCACGTTCGAATCCTGTCTCGGGCATGGATGTGTGTGATGTCCTTAGCTAGGTTTAAGCAGTTCTAAATTATAGGGGCCTGATGACCTCAGAAGTTAAGTCCCATAGTGCTCAGAGCCATTTTTTGTTTTGCGGTAACTTAATGATACATCCCCTACACAACTGTCTACCGTCAAGCACGAGAAAGTCCTCATTTAACAGAGTTACACATCCTTCAAGAAAACAAGTATTGAGTAAGGAAGTAAACACGAATATTTCGAGCGTCATAGAACTAACGAGCCAACCTCATCACTACATCACTTACACAAATAACGTCATAGACTGGATTGCGAAGAAAGTGAACACTATAAATTCTGTATTTGTAAAGATTTTATAAGGTCAGTCAGATGAAAACGAGACACAGGGAAAAAAGTAAGTAAATTGTTTATTTTTTCAAAAGTAATCGCCGTAATTCTTAAAATATTTTTTCCACTGTGAGACAAGACGGACAATACCTTTATGGAAAAAATTTTTGCGGTTGCCTACGGAATCATGGTTGTACACAGGTGTGCACCTCTTTGTTCGAAGCAAATCAACGGCCAGAAACGTCTTTCTTCAGGGCTCCAAAGAAATGGAAATCACATAGAGAAATTTCGGGACTGCGTGGAGGATATGTAAGGGCTTCCTAGAAAAAATTCTGCAGCATAGTCGAAACTTCCTTGGCAGCGTGTGGGCAGGCATTATCCTGCAACAGAATGATGGCGTTTGTACTTTATAGCGTACTTCAGGTTTTGTAAAGTGTCCACGTGGACTCCCACGAATGTTGAATGACGGCATCTTTCTATTGCAGGTTAATGTCCGTCCACATGTTGCCACGGTTGTTTCTAATACGCTGCAGAAGTTCCCATGTGAAGCCCTTATACCTATTTCACACAGTCCCGATTTCTTCCCATGCGATTTCCAAATTTTTGGAGCCTAAAGAAAGACATTCGTGCTTTCCGATTTGGTTCGGACGAAGAGGTGCAGGCCTGGGTACAATCATGGTTCTGAAGACAACCGCAAGCATTTTTCCATGAAGACACTGACTGTCTTGTCTCGTAATGGGAAAATCTATTTGTGGTGTCACCGCCAGTACGTCGGACCCGCGTGTCGCCACTATCAGTGATTGCAGACCGAGCGCCGCCACACGGCAGGTCTAGAGAGACTTCCTAGCACTCGCCCCAGTTGTACAGCCGACTTTGCTAACGATGGTTCACTGACAAATTACGCTCTCATTAGCCGAGACGATAGTTAGCATAGCCTTCAGCTACGTCATTTGCTACGACCTAGCAAGGCGCCATTATCATTTGCTATTTATCTTGTGATGCATGTACCGTCAGACCGATGTTCACCAATTATGGATTAAAGTGAAGTATTCCAGAAGCTACGTACTATTTTTGCTACTATAAAGACCTTGTCCTGTTCCAGACCTCACGCCATCCTGCGTGAGCTTAAACGCGTGCCCTTCGGCCTCCCGTCCTAGTGGATTGGCTGTCTTGCCAGTCCACAACACTATTAACAATTATGGCGATTACTTTTAAAATAATGAACAGTTTACTTACTTTTTTCCATCTGTCTCGCTTTCATTTGACTTCACCCCCTCATATACAGCACCTTCGACAGCTTCTGCCTGTCCTTTGTTCTCTCTGATAACAACTGCAGATGAAACTTCGTCAGTTTGATAAACTAAGACATGTGCGGCAACACTACACTAATTCCTTCCTGCTACTCAGTTACCAAATCAAGCAATCCTAGCGAAACGTGAAATTACCTGCCGACGCTCCGCAGGAGAACGTAACTTTGTGGTCCCTACCGCTACAGCAACCACAAACAAGGCACACGCTTGTTGTGTGTCGGGGGGATTTGTGAAATACCCACTCGTGCGTAGACGCTATACATTCTATGTATTCTCCGCGACTCCACAGCAATAAGTCAGGCGCTTATGTGCGGCTCACGTCTCCCTGGAGGTTTCATGCGGAGATGTCTGCAACGATTTCATGCGGGATTCAGTTCATCCGCCTGTTCTGAGAATATATTCAAACCTCGCAATCGCGACACTGCTCCCATGAAACCAGCTAGTGTATCCGCACATAGAGATAGAATAAACGTTGGCTGTAATACTTTACTACGAGAATGAATTCTCTACATAAACACTTATAACCCACAAGCCACTGAGCGGTCTGTGACAGAGGATACCGAATTAAAGGTCAACTTGGTTGGCGTCCTAGTATATTAACAAAATGGACTGCGAAAAGATTAATCGTCTGCACGCTCCCTATGTGTGTCTTAATTTATGAATTGAAAGTTTCTGGCTCTGCTTGAATCGTGAAAAACAATTAATTTATTGAGTGCTTTCTTATAACAGATTCATCTAACTTCAGAGGCACAGTGTCTTTCGGAACCAGGAGCACCTCTGAATATGTCCGACACAGCTCTGGAGTAGACGTCAGGAATTAAAAAGGTTCTGGACTTTGACCATACATCGTGGAAGCTACACCAGCAACTAACACAACCGGTCGTGAAACTGTTCATTGTACAGATTTTTCTTAATCCTCTCAGTATCATTTGCTACTTTACTGAGCGAGGTGCACTCGCATTCGTGACAAATGGAGTTGAAATCTACGACGGCTATCCTTTTTTTTTCAGGTTGCGAAACCGAACCACAAGAGAAAATCAAAAATTTGAATTGCAACATCTAGCTACACTTTCCAGCTTTTTCTCTTCAAATTCACCGCTTCGACTTAGATATTTGTCAAAAAAATGGTTCAAATGGCTCTGAGCACTATGGGACTCAACTGCTGAGGTCATTAGTTCCTTAGAACTTAGAACTAGTTAAACCTAACTAACCTACGGACATCACAAACATCCATGCCCGAGGCAGGATTCGAACCTGCGACCGTAGCGGTCTTGCGGTTCCAGACTGCAGCGCCTTTAACCGCACGGCCACTTCGGCCGGCGATATTTGTCGTAGTGTGGTACCAGCTTTACAATAATTTCGACATAGAAGGCAGCTGCTTGTGTTTTCTACCAGTTATCTACACCGCTGTGCAGCTCGTTGTCTGTGCATAAATGCTTTCCTCATAGCCAGAGTTTCATCTGAGGAAACAGATGGGAGATTAAGATTTACCATCCCATCGACATTGCGGTTATTATGGACGAAGTGAGCAAAGAGATGAACATCAGAGGTTGTCAAGTTTTGGTTGTATGGTGTGGAATTAAACACTTCCCACCGAAAGCACTGCATGGAGCCTTTGTTGCAGCTGCAGTGTGCGGCCGAGCATTGACATGAAGAATGACAGTACTTGATGACAACATTCCTCTTCGCTTGTTCTCAACCGCCATTCATAGAGGATTTTCTCGGATCGTCTGATCCACTCGCTGAACAAAGTCATTGGTTGACACTGATAGTCTGTATCGTGAATGTCTGTACGTCCAGCTTCAAAAGTCCTCAACCACTGTCGCACTTTGCTGTCACGAATGACAGTTACGTTATGTGGGCTGAGTTAAACCAAGCGGAAACCCTCACCATGGAGAATTCGAAAGGCAGCATACACTTCGTGCTTAGTGTGATACTATTATTCAAGGCATCTTTATGGTTTCCCTGTGAGCTCGGAACTGAAAAGTGCGACGTCGGGCGACCGACGGGCACACTACAAACTCTGTGCAACACATCTGCGTTAAGCTGCATCCGACGTCCACTGTGGATTTACTTTCGCAACCAGTCGGACGTTGAAAAAAAATTACCCTTGTATTCCAACCATCCTGATTTAGCTTTCCTGTGTTTGAATGTATCATCTGGAGAGAATACCAGGACTATTTCTTAATATGGTTTAATTGATACAGCCAATACGTTTCATTCATTTCGTGTTTTTTCTTCCTCTCTAAAGACCTTGACATTGGCAGCTACTAAATTCTTAACTTTCGTTGCTTCGTTCTCTTCTCTATTCTTCCGTTACTTTGACTGGATATGCATCCAGCATCGTCAAATTGTCCGATGCCTGCAAAGTGGCTGTGGATTGGCGAGCCGACTACAAATTAGCAGGGCAGCACCACAGTCCTTTATCGCCAAATATGCTCACTTCATCTTAAGCGTTAATACTCATAAAATTTACGCTGATTAGAGATGTTGAAAATATTAACATGTTTGTAGCGGAACAATATTCTGGATGTGTGGAGTTGATCCTCGAACTTGACACCAGACAAAAATATTCTATATATTGTTACTTATGATTTTAAAAGTCAGGTGACTGTCTTTCATATGACATTTTCTTACAGTTTGGTTATTGACTGACGTATCCTACTCATCGGATGAACTCTCTTCTTGCATTTTTCTTACGAGCTCAGCCAATGTGCAATGAGTTCCAACAAATTTAACAGATTTCTCATGGACAGATTATTGGGAATAATGTGAGTGAACTTAGAGCTTAACCTCCCGCCATAGCCGGCGGGAGTGGCCGTGCGGTTCTAGGCGCTACAGTCTGGAACCGGGCGACCGCTACGGCCGCAGGTCCGAATCCTGCCTCGGGCATGGATGTGTGTGATGTCCTTAGGTTAGTTAGGTTTAATTAGTTCTAAGTTCTAGGCAACTGATGACCTCAGAAGTTAAATCGCATAGTGCTCAGAGCCATTTGAACCATTTGAACCTCCCGCCATCGTTATTAGAAAATAATCATTATACCAATAGAAGAAGGGAGGGGAAGGGAACTGGTTGCATCCGACTTTAATAAGATATTTCTATAATGAATAAGTGTCTCATGTCGTATCCACTGCGCGGATGTTCGTCGTTGCCGGCCGCGGTGGTCGTGCGGTTCGCTCCAGTCCGGAGCCGCGCTGCTGCTACGGTCGCAGGTTCGAATCCTGCCTCGGGCATGGATGTGTGTGATGTCCTTAGGTTAGTTAGGTTTAATCAGTTCTAAGTTCTAGGGGACTGATGACCACAGCAGTTGAGTCCCATAGTGCTCAGAGCCATTTGAACCATTTTGTTCGTCATTTTTGACTGAAACTGAAAGACAAAGCCACATTAATAAATTTAATATTCTGTTATTTAGCTGATTTTATATGTTGATTTCCTTGCCTTCGGAGTATGATTTCAGACACAGGATTTTCCTGTCCAAGAAAACTGGGACCTTCTGGGATTGTTAATGGTCAATGAATCTCTAACTACGTTATGAAAAATGTTAACAGTTTCGATTTCTCGTATTTTAAACTCTTCAGACATCTTATTGACAAAATTTAACATCCATTCGCTTCTCTGAGCTACAAATTCCAACTCAACATGTCTAAGCTTTACAAAGGCTAAAACACAACTGCTTCCTACGAGAACTAGAACGAAACTGCTTGTTACATCTCTTCCCACCAAGTGGGAGAGAAAGATCAAAGATTACATTTTGTGGACAAAGGGTTTAAATCGTTTATGTCGCTGTCAAAGATACGAGACCTATTCGAAAAGTAAGTTCCAATCAGTAGAAAAATGGAGAACACTGTGAAAAGCCTATGAAGCTTTGCACAGATGTGTTGGGAAGTGTCTCTAGTATGCCCATCGATTGCAG
The DNA here is from genome assembly GCF_021461385.2 of Schistocerca piceifrons. Taxonomy (NCBI): domain Eukaryota; kingdom Metazoa; phylum Arthropoda; class Insecta; order Orthoptera; family Acrididae; genus Schistocerca; species Schistocerca piceifrons. Next base: position 413,420,153 of record NC_060149.1, on the reverse strand, counting down.
CGCATTGCTCTTTTCAATTCTGGGCGTATTCTGGGTGTATTATTTATATTGACTGTTATATACGTAAGAAAACTTAGAAGAAAGTAAATTTACATATTTTCGCGTTAAAGCTTCAAAATGATCCTAAGGACATAAAACATAATCATCAGTGCATGAAATATGAAAATTTGGTTTACAAAGTTTGGTCAGAGCTCCATAATTTCCAAAAGAAAATATCGATCCCCATCGGTATCAGAGGGTTCATATGTATTAGGCTAGATTAAATCACATCACCCAGAGGAACAGACTACGTATTCGTCCGAGATGATGTACGGAAATATAAAATTGGATGGATGAATTTTTTTATACCAGTGTCGTAATTACTATGCCATCTCGTTCGGTAGTCAGAGCAATGGAACTGTGAATAACTGGAGTCCTCAGGATTGTGTGAGACCAAGCTATACATGGCGCAACACCAGACATACCTGTGGCTCTGCCTGACATGTAAACGTCGCACAGCCTGCCAGCACAGAATAGCACCCACGGGAGAAGCCCTAGACATGTGCACTGCACGGCAATCAGAGACCACATAACGCTGCGAGCACAGTAAATGAGCTGTGTTTCCACTAACCTGACATCCTCCCACAGTATAAATTCGCCGTTTAGTGTTGTCGCGTCCTACAGGTCAATCTGCAATTTCCGAGAGGTTATGAGCAAATGCTGAAAGACGAAAGTGAAGGCAGGTGATTGCTTAAATTGGCGCCAAATTCTGTCTCTGAGCACCTACCAGAGGTGCGTATTTTGAGACTCGATAAGGATACTCGTAGCAGGAGACTCATGGGTCTCAAAGGGCTAAATATTTCTTTCGTTCAGACTAACTACTACGCTGCAGGCTAATTCTAAGCACTTTAAAAGCAAATGATGCAACTGGTTGCACAACATAATTCAGTGTCAGAGTACCTGGGATGACATCTATCAGAAGTAGTAGCCACTAGGATCACTGTAAAGTACAAACATTGAGAGCAGTACTCAAAGGGAGAAAAACAGATTTAATCGGAGCTTACCAAAGTCTGGCGACGGGCGACATGGAGTGAGCATACCAGCGATTTGACGGAGAACTCCCCTGAATACAAAAATCTTTGCTTTTTAAAGGACTGTGGCGGTGTCCTGCTAATCTGTAGTCGGCTCGCCAATCCACCACCACTTTACGGGCATCGGACAACTTGACGTGCGGTTTTGCATCTTTGGGGTGCTCTGGCCAACCACATTCAGATCCTTCCCCTTCTTCTGCTTTGCAGGTACGGATATTCCTGGCTTTTACACTAACAAACACCAATTTTGGTAGTAACAGGTTTCAGCTATAAGCTAAACGTCACCAAAAATGGTTCAAATGGCTCTGAGCACTATGGGACTTAACAGCTATGGTCATCAGTCCCCTAGAACTTAGAACTACTTAACCCTAACTAACATAAGGACAGCACACAACACCCAGCCATCACGAGGCAGAGAAAATCCCTGACCCCGCCGGGAATCTAACCCGGGAACCCGGGCGTGGGAAGCGAGAACGCTACCGCACGACCACGAGTTGCGGGCTAAACGTCACCGGCCTTCCTATTATGGTTGGCTGTTTTGTGTCACTTGGCGCCGTCCTTGGTGCGCTCGTGGGTAGAGACCACTGTTCCAGCACTTTCACTCGTTTACCGTCTCACTGTTTCAGGATCTATAATCATGCTTGCTGTATGTGCTAAGGTGTGCCTGTTTGCGACCACTGTTTACTGTGACACGTTAAACTGACCCTTTATAGGTGGTGTATGAAGTTTCCACTTAGCCCTGAAGTGGAACTTCGACCTTGAGACAGCTGCAAGTTTACTTCTGGTTACCTAAACGCTAACACATTTGCCTGCTCTTTGCATTCTACCTCTTATTTCCTATCTTAGAGTGCCCTCGCTGGTTTCTAATAACATTAAGTTTCACCACATACAAGTCAATAAGTCGTCAACAGGTGACAGTATTTCCAACTCTCAATGACATCGGTGCCCTGGAGGACCAAAACTTTTTACACAATCTTGCCTTCTTATTGACACAAGGTATAACGCCTGAGAAAAAAATTTAAGTACCCAGAATGGGAGGAGGAACCGAAATGATAATTCATGGGTTGAGAAGATATGTGATATTATTTCAGTGATTACAATATCGAGTCAAAATTATAATGCACTTGGCAGTATGATTCCACTTACCAGTATGACGCTGCACCCATTCTGGCTCGCATGCATTCTCTGATTCTGTTGGGAAGGCTGTCATGAAGCCTCTCCTGAGACAAACGGGCCCACAGCTATTGTAACTGGTCCACGATACCCTGGATATTGGCAATGAGATAGAGGTGACGTCCGAGCTGGTCCAACACATGTTCTATTGGGGACAGATTTTGGGGTCTTACTGGGCGTGGAAGTACCTCATCATCATGCAGTGAGTTCATAGAGACACGTGTCACGTGTGGTCGAACATTGTCTTGCTGACAACTGGCACCACGATACTGTTGCGTCAGAGGTAACATATGATGACGTAGGATGTCCACGACGTATCGTTGTGCCGCCAATATTCTCGTAATCGCTGCCACCGGTGACGTAAGTTCATACACGATGGCTCCCCATACCATGACGTCAAGAGTAACATCGTTGTGTTTCTCTAAAACACTGGAAGAATAAGACCTCCCCCCAGACCACCATCATATTTGCTGACAGTGAGCAAACGGGGTAACGCAGAAGCGCGATTCATCGCTGAAAACAATACGAAGCTATTTGTCAGCATTTCATGCTTCACGGGTCACGGCACCACCCCAAACGCTGTCGTTTGTATTTTGGTTTTAACGGCATCCAACGCATATTACAGTAATTCCCTAATCCTCTTGCTACTAATCTCCAACCAATGACGCTGGATGACAAAGAATTTTGCTGGGAGTCCATTACGTGTTTTCGGATGGCGAGAACAGATAACGAAACGCTTACTATGTGTTTGGTGAAAAATACGGTGATCTTGAGATATGGTTGTCAGAAGTGGTCGACTGGAAGCTTGACTTCGAATATTCCTGCCCTCACGTTCCCATGAGGTCCACCATCGTGTCAGTGTGAAATCCGAGTGCCCCACAATTCTAGACATTGCAAGCCGGCCAAGTGTGGACCCACAATGAGTCCCATTTCAAACTCTGTCAGGTACCGATAAAGCTGTCTCAGACGACCATGCGGCATCTCCTTCACAGTGATCACGCCCGTATAATAACCTACCCGACCTGATAACAGCAAGAAACACGAACAACAGCAGTGCACTCTGGTGACCATTATACCCGTCACACGCAATTGCAGTTCTAAACATTTATATACCCGACGAAGGTGTGTACGTGTTCGAAGTTACATTACATCCGACCAAGTCTTCTGCCTGCTTCACATTTTTGTCTGGCAGTGTATCAGAAATCACCCACGTACTATACTTGTCACTGTTTTTCTGTCCGCTTCCGGTTGCGTGGGATCACATATTGTGCACAGCTATGGTAGCGACCTGTCATTTCTGACTGTAACGATTGCACCACAGATCATTTCAGGAAATTTCTGTAATAAAAGGCTTTTCTTCAACCATCATGCGCATGTAAATCATGTTGAATTGACGGAAACTTCCTGCTACTGATACTTCCCTGGACTGAAAAAGGAGTAAACACCTGAATTCAAAAAATGGTTCAAATGTCTTGAGCACTATTGGACTTAACTTATGAGGTCATCAGTCCCCTAGAACTTAGAACTACTTAAACCTAACTAACCTAAGAACATCACACACATCAGTGCCCGAGTCAGGATTCGAACCTGCGACCGTAGCGGTTGCGCGGTTCCAGACTGTAGGGCCTAGAACCGCTCGGCCACCACGGCCGGCATTCCACCTGAATTAATCTCTCACGTAACAGCCGGTTCTGTCCAATTTGTCTATACAAATATACCCAGCTCAGAAATAAACAAAAATGTTGCTTATTCAAATGAAAAATATTACGCCTCCCTATCCTGGGTAGAAAATGGCTGGCGCAGCTCTATGTTGTCCTAAATCATGTGTGAGCAACTGGCAGCCCGCGGGCTGAATCCGGCCCAGGATTGGTTCGGATCCGGCCCATGGAAAAAATTCGTGAGAGAAAACGGCGTTCGCATTTTAATCTGCCTGGGCGCATTTTCGTATATTTCTGTAGTTTGTTTCTTTAATCCTTTTCGTAGTAACATTTTAAAATAATTATTGTCCGTTGTCGACGTATTAGAACACTTGAACTGTTGGAACTGGACGTAATTTATAATGAAGTACCTGCAACCATTTGCTTTTGTAAGAGTTTACTTTTCCATTACGAGATTTCAAGATGCTTGGCATCCTGCTTTCAAATATTTACATTTATGTGCGTGTCATGGACGTAGCTCCTCTACTAACGACGAAGCAAGACTTTGCAACGGGTGTTTTTAAGACAGTAAAACGTAAGTTAAGTAACGAAACGATGTTTACTATGCGCAGATACATGAAAATATCTGAAGATCGGGTGCACATAAAATGAGTTTACTGTCAGAAACACGTGTTTTGAGGCACAAGTTCTTGTCGTGGCGTGTCGGGAAATGGGTGCCATTCACATCGGTGTATTACCCCATAAACATTAAGGACGCTCGTTTTTTTTCTTTTTTTTTTCATGGGCTAGCAGCGCTGCAGTTAAGTCACATGACGTGAAGGCCCGCTAGATTAAGTAAATATGTTAATCAAGCACGCAGATCACCAAACGTTACCCGTGTCTGTCCGTAATCATCAGCTGAATTTCTTACCAGATCACATACTGCATGCATCATACATACGTTTTCGAAATTTCAGGCGTATTCAACACACTAAAAGAATGTCTATAAATGTCTGAAAATCATTCGTGTTTGTGTTATGTATTAGAGAACTATTTTAAAATTTCTCAGGAGAGAATATGATAAAAAAATATTTAAATGTCCTCTGTTTGCTTCTCCACAAGCATTCACTCGTCTACAGACGGCGATGACGAAGCATCGCTCCGGCAGAAATATCAGTCTCACATACCAATTGCTTTAGGTGTCCGAAGAGGTAAAAATCAAAACTTGGAGATCACACACTTGATCCTCCACCGTGTATCCACCAGTTTAGCTGGATATTAGCCAGCGAATTTTCAAAATGTGTTGGAGAACCTCCTAAACTCCCACTTAAACCGAAGCAGTGCTCTATCCTATATTACCACATGTAGACAAGACATAAACTACAATCATTTTTCCTTCGGCTACAAATATAAATTTCTCATCAATGTCTTAAGGGCAACTGATCTTCCTCTTAGGCCACACAGCGTTTTTCCTCTCACCCATCTAACTAGAACGCTTTATGTCGTTGCACAGAAACTTTTAAACGTGAAATGCAGCCTCTTGGAGAGATTAGTTGTACGTAACTGGGCAGCAATGTGTTTATTCAACGTAACATACCAACATCCAGTGATGTCTATCGACTGAGGATGGCACGCCGGCCGGTGGCGTTGGGCCTTCCGAGGCTTGTCCTGACATAGTTTAGTTTTATAGACACCATCCATCACAACATCTTTTGTTAAGTGGAAAGATATTCACCAAGTGAGTCTCCATCATAGTGAAGAGAGACATATGGCAGGAGTTACTTCGTGAATATAAATCCAGTAACATGACTGTTATCGTGGCTTGATTATACCGACTTCTCCTCTGTAAGAAACTTTTACCGTGTTTATCTGACACACGATAAAGACTCGCGTCGTTTACGTGATATACCGAGTGTATGGGAAAACTTCCAGTTACAAAGTAGCTAATGGCAGACACTCATGTGGTGGACTACATGACGCGTGGAAGATAATGCTGTGTTGGAAACATGTCATTGACCTGCAGGTACCTTTAACCGTACAAGTGCATACACTACAACAGCTTTACCTCACGTATTACGTTTCCCTTCCCACTTTTATATCATTTTTGACTAAAAATGTCTTAAGTTTTGGCCATGAGCAAAATAAATTACCATACAATATAGGACTGAGGAGACGCGTTGATGCAAAACACTTTCATTTTTTATTTATTTACTAGTTTCAGCGACAATGTCGCCATCATCAGTGGGTTCTTTAAATCTAAAACATGCAAAAATAGCATACTTACAAATATTGTAAAACATTATTACATGTTCACTTTTTGATTCGAAAATATTATGTTCTGTTAATAGTTTCACAATATTTATTTACTGTACGTCACAGCATGGTTTTTCCGTTTGTTGTCGCTGTTACCAGCTCATTATCAATGTTTTTGTTGCCGTTTCTTCAGCGTATAGCATGTCATCTGCATCTGTATGAGTGATTGTTAGTAAACAAATATGGAAAAGTGAATTTGTGTATGTCAGCCTTATACTATTGGGACTGCAGTATTGTTGTGGTTACAAATAGTAGGTTGGTAGATAGTTCGTCATGTGCTCACGTTCGTTGGACGGACTGCAACTGCTTTTGAACTCAGAATAACATAGCTTTTAACCTTGTTAATAATCCAGAATGTTACAAAATTTTGTTGTTGGCGTGCGTCGCGAGAATGTATCGCCCATCGCGAGAAGGTTTTGAAAATTGAAGCTAAAGTTCTGACGACTCCTGTTCCTTATTTATTTCTCTTTGTTGGTGGACTGGTGATCAGTGTGTGTGTGTGTGTGTGTGTGTGTGTGTGTGTGTGTACTCCTGTTGTGTGTCCTGTGTCTGTTCTCTAAGCACTGTAACTAGTGTGTTGTTGCAAAGTGTTGTCTTTTCGTTTATTACGTCTTGCCCATTGACAATAGACTTTTGGTGTGTAATAACTTTCTTCTATTGTTAGCAACAGTTTATATCGAAAACTAACAATAAAAGAAAATTATTACATACAAAAGGCTACAATGAAAAGGAATAAGGTAACAAATGAAAACACAACATTTTGCAACAACACACTCTTTACCGTACTAAGAGAACTGACAAAGACCAAAGAACAGGAAAACACACACATACCCACACAAACACTCTCTCTCTCTTTCTCTTGCACACACACAACACACACACACACACACACACACACACACACACACACACACACACACAAACCAGTGCCCCAATGACAAAGAGACACAAAAAAGGAAACGAAGTCATCAGAACTCCAGCTACAATTTTCAAAACCTTCTCGTAAAATGCACTACATTCTCGTGACACACGCCAACAGCAACATTGTGTAGTGTTTTGGGTTATGAACAACAAGGAATTAAAGTCGTATTTCTCTATGTTTAAAAGCAGATGCAGGCCGTCTAACGAATGTGAGAACATTAAAAACTAAGTAATAACCAAGTATTTGTATCCGCAACACTATTGCAATCCCGATAGTTAATGCTGACATACATAAGTTCACTTTTTTTATTTGTTTACTAACAGTCACTCATACATGTGCAGATGACATGCTGTATGCCGAAGAAACGGCAACAAAACATAGAAAAAGTTCCGAGAACAGGGGTAACAAACGTAAAAACGATGCTGTGACGTCAAGTAAATGAGATATTATGAAACTATTCACAGAACACAATATTTAGGAATCAAACAGTACACATGAATAATGCTTTACATGTTTGTAAGTATGTCATTTTTGCATGTTTTAGAATTAAAGAACCCACTGATGAGGGAGATATTATCGCTGAAACTAGTTTGGGAATAAATAAATTTAAAAAAAAGATGTGTTTTGCACCACGGAAGACCCACAAACCCATATTGTTGTGCCGGTCGCTGTGGCCGAGCGGTTCTAGGCGCTTCAGTCTGGAACCGTGCGACAGCTACGGTCGCAGGTTAGAATCCTGCCTCGGTCATGGATGTGTGTGATGTCCTTAGGTTAGTTAAGGTTAAGTGGTTCTAAGTCTACAGGACTGATGACCTCAGATGTTAAGTCCCATAATGCTCAGGGCCATTTGAACCATATTGTTGTTTTTATGCAAACACAGACTAATGGAAGAGTTTCAAGATAACGTGAGAAATTACATTCTTTGCCTTGCATAAGTTGTCGAAGACCTTGTTTCTGTAACTTTAACAGTTGCCGCGCGGGGTAGCCGCGCGGCTCCTCCCGTTGAAGGTTCGAGTCCTCTCACGGGCATGGGCGTGGATGTTGTCCTTAGCGTAAGTTAGTTTAAGTTAGATTAAGTACTGCGTGAGCTTAGGGACCGATGACCTCAGCAGTTTGGTCCCATAAGACCTTACTACAAATTTTCCAAATTTCCAATAACTTTGACAGTTATGAGCTGTGAGCGTTGTCTATTCTAGATGAGACACTGCATCTTTTCAGTACATCATATTGTAAAGGAATACGTTCTGAGAGGCTATCCGTAATTTGACGAAATCATGTCCTATAAACTTCTTCTGAATGGGCAGCATAGCTTCGATAAATACAAAGAAATACATAACTTCTACCTGCTTCTTAAGTGAAAATAAGTACATTCTTAAGCCCTACTGGCCACTTCGAGCTCTGGCTCATTTTTAAGTGGTTCAATGGTTGCCGGCACACCCTCCTCATTAGTAATCGTATATAACAAAAACACATGCTGTGTATAGTTGCACATTGCATGGAAGCCAGTTGACAGAGTTTCAGAAAATGTATACATAAACCACGATCACCCAACTTTTTATAGTTCAGTCGCAAGGGTTTGTCTGTTGACGACCATCCCACTTTAACTGGGCTTGACATATGATTTGGATTATATACTTACGGGAATTAGCGGAGAGTCGTGCAGTATGGGCCGGTTTACAGTATCTACATCTACATCTACATTTACATGAATACTTTGCAAATCACATTTAAGTGACTGGCAGAGGGTTCATCGAACCACCTTCACAAATCCCTATTATTCCGATATCGTACAGCGCTCGGAAAGAACGAACACCTATATCCTTCCGTACGAGCTCTGGTTCCCCTTGTTTTATGATGGTGATCGTTTCTCCCTATGTAAATCGGTGTCAAAAAAATATTTTCGCTTTCGGAGGAGAAAGCTGGTGATTGGAATATAGTGAGAAGATTTCACCGCAACGAAAAACGCTTTTGTTTTTAATGATGTCCACCCCAATTCCTGTATCATTTCAGTGACACTCTCTCCCCTATTCCGCGATAATACAAAATGTGCTGCCCTTCTTTGAACTTTTTCGATCTACTTTGTCAGTCCTATCTGGTAAGGATCCCACACTGCGCAGCAGTACTCTAGAAGAGGACCGACAAGCGTAGTGTAGGCAGTCTCCTTAGTAGATCTGTTACGTTTTGGAAGTGTCCTGCCGATAAAACGCAGTCTTTGGTTAGCCTTGCCCACAAAATTTTCTATGCGTTCCTTCCAATTTCAGTTGTTCGTAACTGTAATTCCTCTGTGTTTAGTTGAATTTACGCCTTTAGATTTGACTAATTTATCGTGTAACCGAAGTTTGACTGATTCCTTTTAGCACTCAGGTGGATGACCTCACACTTTTTGTTGTTTTGATCTTCTGATGACTTTATTAGTCGATAAACGACAGCGTCATCTGCAAACAAACTACGACGGCTGGTCAGATCGTCTCCCAAATCGTTTATATAGATAAGTAACGGCAAAGGGCCTATAACTTGGGGAACGCCGGAAATCACATCTGTTTTACTTTATGACTTTGCATCAGTTACTACTAACTGTGACCTCTCTGACTGGAAATCACGAATCCAGTCACATAACTGAGACGACAGTCCATAAGTACGCAATTTCACTACAAGCCGCTTGTGTGGTACAGTGTCAAAAGCATTCCGGAAATCCAGAAATACGGAATCAGTCTGAAATCCCTTGTCAACAGCACTCAACACTTCAACACCGACCACTGTTGTGATTCCCCCTTCTGCCTCCAAATGCCAGAATTGTACTGTAAGCAGAAGCAAGCTTGGGTGTACATGTCCACTGGCATCGGATATCTTCTTCCTCTCTTCAGCGTTTTGTCTACCCTGAATACCATGAAGCACTCATGGTACTGCTGTAGCTCTTAGTGCGCTGAAGATATTTTGAGACCTGTGTTCTCCGTTTTTCAGATAAGTGATTAATTTAGTTTCTATATTTCGGTTATCTGTGTTATATAAGAAATAGACAGGAAATCTAACAAAGGTTTCATGACAATTTCTTTAAAGAACGTATTATATGACTAGATCCTACTGCGTGTTTGTCGTTCCGTACAGATAACCCGATTGTCTTCCAGTATAGGCCAGAAGTATTTTCACTTTTTAAAAATGTTCAAATGTGTGTGAATTCCTAAGGGGCCAAACTGCTTAGGTCATCGGCCCCTAGACTTACATACTACTTAAACCAATTTAAACTAACCTATGCTAAGAACAACACAAACACCCATGCGCGGGGGAGGACTCGAGCCTCCGGCAGAAGGGGCAGCACGATTAATGACATGGCGCATGGCGCCTCTAACCACGCGGCCACTCCACGCGGCTTCAGTTTTTAAAATATATTTTCTTTTTCTCATTTCTTTTCAGAATGCTGTGGAGCAAAATGAGAAAAAATCAAGAGGAAAATGGAATGATGAATGTATGAAAACAGCTGTGAGCAAGGCTGTGTCTTACAAAATGACCACGAAGGAGGCAGCTGAAGCGTTTTCAACAATTAGAAAAGAAAAAGATCGTTACCGAAGAGAAGAGAATAAAAGCAGAAAAATTAAAGTCTGAAAGGGTGTTGAAGAATGCTCCAATTACAAAGCGTCGAAGAAAATGGAAATTTACTGGAAATAATGGGTCAAGAGAAGACAACGAAATGTGCGTTGTGTGTCTGGGTCAACAGAAGACAATGAAAAATGCATTATGTGTTTAGAGTCATTTGAAAAAGACTGAGTGATGCGTACTAGGCGTAGAGGCTGGGCACATGTTGGATGTGTCGATCAGGAGAATATTTTCTATTTTATTTCCAGTCTCTATACAACAGTGAGCTGAACATTGGTGAACTGAGCTGAAATATTAATAATAGGTTCACATGCTTACGTGTTCCGTTATCATTCAATAAGTATAGGTGCAGTGTATCATTTAGACTCGATATTAACACAGAAAAGAAAATGGCCAATACTGCAAGACACTTTCTAAAAGGCTTGTAATTGTACCTATTACAATTTCGATAATTAAGTGCTGCACAATAAGAAACAAAAGTCATTACACTTGTTACTCCCTGTCATGTCTTGAGGTAACAGAAGAGTATATTAACATTCCTATTAATCACCACAATTACGCAGTAACGTTAAAAAACGTAAGCCGGCCGATACAGCACGACTCTCCCCAATATAATACCACGAATTTGTGAACTTGAAAATTATCTCTGAACCACTACAGAGGAATGTTCAAAGAAATGCGAAGTCCTTACCTCATGTAACTCTTGTTGGGTAGATGAAATGATTACCGGTACGTGTACCTATTACATCATTTCTTTCCATATTTTCCATACTATCCTCTTCTTTCAAACAGGCCTTACCAAAAACGTGTTACCATCAGGAGACTTCATGTTAATGTCGTGTGACATCACTGCTACTCTTGATAATGGTCCCAATTTTTCGAGGAAGAGGGTCCAGAAGTGTCTTCAGATATGATCTAATTAGCTGAAGCCGCTCTTTGACGATCAGATCCCACAGAACTAGCAAACTGTAGGCATCCTGATTGCTAATGTTCACCCACGGTTCCAAATAGTCTCATAAATTCTGTACAGTATTAAGATCGGGTAATTTAGTAGATTCCTCGAGAGGCGATAGGACGTTTTAGGGTTCACCCTACCAGGGAAGTACGCGTGAAGACCTGTAGACACGACTGTTACCTTCTTACAAAATGGGAGTTCCACAACACACTCATCACAAAAGATGTTTGGTCACCGAGAATGATTCAATAAGCAGCCGATCTATATTCCAGGTAATGTGATTGAATGAGACCCAATCATGGTACAATAAACATCCCCACAATATTGCCAAAATTACCTTCTGCGTGAATTGCACCATCCACGTACTGTATCTCGTTGGACCACTCTACGTGCTTCTGCTGCTGTCCCGTTTCTGTGTTGTTTGACCAACTGAACACGCGTGGATGTAAAGGCTGCTGTAAACAATGGCCTTTTGCGAGGTATTCGATTCAAAATGTTTGTTACATACAGTTCCTTCCGCAAAGTACGCTAGAAACCTGGTTGACATGGCTCTGCATTCACTGACTGTCAGTTTTAAACCCGATTGTCATTCACAAGGAAAGACACTCATCTCCAGTCCATGCCGATAAGGCTCTTTTTACGAGTACTTTTCTCAAATCGTATAACACGACTGCAAGTGAGACATCATCTCTTGCAGACACTCTGGATATTCCACACTGATAAATCAACAAATCGGACAACATCATTCACTTTGTTCTCATGCTCATGACTAAACGTGTTTGCTACTTTCTGCCATTCTGTCATAGCTCCACGTCAACCATCGCTGCTGTGCTGATTATATGCAGCATACCGACACGTACACACCGCTTCACTGTCGAGACTTACTTCAGCATTGGAATGTCACACAACCTCCTGACACTAGTCCTACGCCCTCTACAGGGCCACAGGGTGATCAGTGTGCTCTTCTAACTGAGTGGTTAATATTTCGACCAGTAAACTTAGTCTACTTTTCAGGTTCATGTTTACATACGAGGGACGACCAAAAAATAACGAGAACTGTGTCACAAAAAATCGTGTATTTGAAGGAATATTTTCAGACTTCAAAATAGTGTCCATCAGATGTAATACACTTGTCCTAACGTTTCTTTCCATGGGTAGTTTTTGAACTCGTCTGAAGTTATGCTGTTTAGTGCCTCCAGCGACTATTATTGACATCATCTACGCTTTTAAACCATTTCAAAATGGTTCAAATGGCTCTGAGCACTATGGGACTTAACTTCTGAGGTCATCAGTCCCCTAGAACTTAGAACTACTTAAACCTAACTAATCTAAGGACATCACACACATCAGTGCCCGAGGCAGGATTCGAACCTGCCACCGTAAAGGTCGCGCGGCTCCAAACTGTAGCGCCTAGAACCGCTCGGCCACTCCGGCCGACCAAAACCATTTCCCTCACACGTTTATTTTCATTCTTAGGAACAAAAATAAGTCATAGGGGCCAGGTCCGGCGAGTAGCGTGGGACAGAAACCGTTATTGTTCGGTTTGTTGCCAAAAACTGCATGACAATCAACGCTGTGGTAAAAAAGCCAATCTCTTTATTGGCACAATGCAGATCGTTTATGTTCTTACTGCTTCACGTAATCGTTTTAGCACTTCAAGATTATAATGTTGGTTAATGTGGTACCCTGGAGATCGAAGTCATGATGGACGATCCCCTTGAAAAAATCAAACCAACATTGCCCTCACATGGGGTATGACCAGCCATTTCTTTCTATGGTCATGATGATGGTGTCTTCCATAGGCTGAATTGTTGCTTGATTTCCTGTTCGTATCCATAACTCCATGATTCGTCTCCCGTGCTGGTTTTTGCGTCAAAATCGGCACCAGTTTGTGACCTTTAAATTCCCGGCACACGCGCAAACGACTAGACCTGTGTTCACCAGAAACGACAGACGGAATGAGTTTTGCCGCAACGTGCTTCATCTTCAAATCTTCAGTCAAAAATCTTTGGCATGAACTCCAGGAGATTTCAGTCATTTCCAACAATTCATTGACTGTTCTGCGACGATCAAAAAATTGCTCTAAGCACTATGGGACTTAACATCTGAGGTCATCAGTCCCCTAGACCTAGAACTACTTAAACCTAACCAACCTACGGACATCACACATATCCATGCCCGAGGCAGGATTCGAATGTGCTACCGTAGCATCAGCGCGGTTCCGGACTGAAGCGCCTAGAACCGCCCAGCCACAGCAGCCGGCTGCGACAGTCATACATGATCGCAACAAGGATTATTCCATGTTTCCGTCAGTTCTGAAAACAGAGGGACGTCCCGCTAGTGATTCGTCTTCTACATTCATCTCTGATCACTTTAAAAATGAAAGAACCATTCGTAAAACCCTTGCCTGGCTCAAAGCTCCATCCTCGTAACTCCTCCGAAGCATTGCGATAGTTTCCGCTTCTGGCTTCCCAATGGGAAACAGAAATTGATGTTAGCACATCGATATTTACCGTCTGCCAATGAAAAATCGCCGAACACAGCTCTAACACAAACAGTCACACTCTCCACAATAAACCTTCCACACCAGTGCCACCAGAACAACTGATACAAAATGGTGTGTATTGAAGGAACCTAGCGGGAGAATTCGGAACTAGTGTTCTACCAACTGCCAGAGAAAAATTCTCGTTACTTTCGTGTGTGTGTGCACGTAATGACGGATGTACAGGGTGTTCCAGAATTACACCAACAAACTTTCAGGAGATGTAGAAGGTACATTGAGGAACAAAAGCAGAGTACGAACGCCAGTCCGAAAACGTCATCCAACGACGCCACAGAGCGTCGAATTTATCGGCACTGGAACCTGTATATGTATGTATATACAAGGTGACTATCAGGGATGATGGACAAGGATAAATGTATCAGTTTGAGGTAAGGGACAGTGGTCCGGAAACAAACTTTGGAAAGTTATAAGCTAAACTTGTTCTGATACCTATGACAGTGGAATACATGTACCGAAACTGTTGTTGCTAATATTGTAGGGTAGGCTACATTCAGAGGTGGCAGTATGGACCAAAACAAGAAAAAATGTCTAGCAAACACGGTCAATAAAATGTATACCTTAAGAGCCACGGGCATATGTTCAAAAGATGAGATTTGTTTCACAGTAGCGAAGATGAACAAGTACTTGTAGCTCCTCAGGTATGCATTTTAGAGCCCATGTTTACTGTTTTTTTTTCCTTGTTTTGGTCTATACTTTCACCTCTGAATGTTGCCTACCCTACAATGTTAGCAATGAGGGTACCGGTACACGTATTCCACTATCAGAGGTATCAGCACAATTTTACATCTTGAATATACAAAGATAATTCGTTCGTTTGTCACATGTACAATTGTTGAAGACTTCTTAAATACTTAAATGTGCTCGTCTCGTGAATCCTTTGTACGCCTACTAAAGACATTATCGTGGTGTTCCAAATATAAACACTATTAGTCGCTTTTGTGAAACACAGAAGTAAGTGTTTTTTGATGTCTCTTTGCAATGAACAGTACCGAGAATAGACCATCTCACAGCGCTTTTTTTTAAATAAGACCTTATCACGTGAATGACGAATAAGCATCACGTCATGGAATATTTGCTGCGGAAATGCGCGTGAGACAGCTCGCAAATATGCGGATGCAGTACTAAGTTCCAAGCAACGTCACATAGGTGCTCATCCTAAAACCAAAGTAAAATCCGAATCAGACGTAGCCATTAGAAATTACGAAGATATCTTCGGCACAGGGAACTGAAATAAAAGATTCGATGTAGAAAAGTCACCTGTACTTCAATTACGAAAAGAGGAGGGCGTGAGAGAAAATTAAATTCTGTACAGCGAGGCAGTAAACGACCGCAGGCAATCAAGCGGCGCTGCGGACTGGAGGAGGGGAATTAAAAAAGAGGAAAGAAGTAGTCTGGCAAACCTGATAAGCTATTGGCTTGTTTATTCCAATGGTTGACAAAGCCATTCCCGACGTGCGCTTGTGCAGAGCAATTGCTTTTGTTGGCAATGAGTTCGGCGATAGATATACAATCTAGTCTCTCGGGCACTTTGTGCTCATGTACCGATACTGTGCTGAATGTCAAATACGTGTTGCAAATTTTTTCTCCGTTTACCATTTAAATGATCCTTCCCCCTGCACTGAATGAGGAACTAGATGATTGGCTACGGATAGTTCGTCAGCTAATAACGCCAGTTCAAGCGAACCTTATCTAGTGTCACACTATACAGTCGTTACATTTTGTTTTAATAACACACGACCTAGAGCGACACATATAATACGAATTGTGGAAGTGGCTGTAGGCTTTGACATCTGTTTCAAGAGGCTAGTAGAAAGTATTACTTCCTTACGTCTCCACATCTTTTGCGAGTCCCAGCTGAATAAAGCCGAAAATTTTTGTTTGTCACGAAGACTGCATCCAGGTCAAGGTTTAGTGCCGGCTTCACTTCCTCCTGCTTCGTGCCAGATATGTGAAGAGCTGGCCTCCCTGCTGCTTTTACCCCAGATTTCCCTCGAGTCTGAAGAGAAACAGCCCTGACTTCGCATTAATACTACACCTGTAAGAATAACACAACTCCTGAGCTTCGTATTATGGTCATTGCTATTTAATGATCCGCGGAATATATTTATTTTCTCACAAAATTCTTATCAGCTAGAAAGTCCAGCTTTGAACGGTGACATAAAATTCAGATACACTATCAATAAAATCGACCTTCGTTCCCCATACATTGTCTGCCATTACTCAGGTAATACGCAACCGAGGTGCCACTACTAATTATCTGTGGAACGTAATACAAACAGAAATTTCAGTTTTACTATAAAAGAAAACACTTCTTATTATTTTGCAAAATTGTCTGTATTGGGTCACGAACCGACTTTCAGCTTTTCAGGCCATTTTCAGGTGACAACTGAATGTCGCAAACACATATAAACACGATGTCCGACTTACACAAATATTGCTTCTGTAGAAGACAGAAACGACAGAGTGTTTGTATAGGGAGACTTTACTTTCTTTGTCGTATAGAAATAATTACATTTACTAACGAAGTGGGGTAAACAATGTTTATATATGGAGATATACATTTAACAGTTAATGAGAAATAACATAAATTTGCAGTTTTAATCTAGTATTTGTACTGAAAACTTAAAATAATAAAGAGGAAAACGGAAATAGAGTCTGATCATTCAGTACAAGGCTGGCGTTCTGTGTCATGTGTTTCCTGTAAGGACTCCTTACCGTGTATCTTAAAAGGCTGCAAATCTTCACTTTCCACATAACATGAAACATTAATCACCAGCTCCCCTCATGTTTATGTACCCCAATTGTAACAGCTCTGCTTGACTGACCAATATACCCTTTTTCACACTGCTTGCAAATAATTTCACACACATCGAAAAGAGTTTTGCATCACCCCGGTTCCCAGAACTCCTGAAGATAGACGTTGACTGTGGAAATTGTATCACAGGCACGCTCCCCTTGACTGTTCAGAGATGTCACTAAACCCGCCCAAAGATGTAAACAACCATGCATGAGCAGCGCCTATTAGACGGAGGGGGTCCGACAGCCGATCAGTTCCAGTCATTCCACCAAGAAGGAAGTACACGGCTCGTGTTGTCTGTAGTTCAACCATGACTAGACGGTCAATACCGCGTTTCGATCTTGTCCGCATTGTTACTTTGTGCCAAGAAGCGCTCTCAACCAGGGGAGCGTCCTGGAATCTCGGAGTAAACCAAAGTGATGTTGATCGGACATGGAGGAGATACAGAGAGACAGGAACTGTCGATGACATGCCTCGCTTAAGCCGCACAATGGCTACTGATGCAGTGGATGACTGCTACCTACGGAATATGCCTCGGGGGAACCCTGACAGCAACGCCACCATGTTGAATAATGCTTTTCGTACAGTCACAGGACGTCGTGTTACGACAAAAACTGTGCAAATTAGCTGCATGATGCGCAACTTCACTCCTGACATCCATGGCGAGGTCCTTCTTTGCAACCACGACACCATGCAAACCGGTACAGATGTGCACAACAACATGCCGAATAGACCGCTGAGGATTGGCATCTCGTTCTCTTCACCGATGAGTATCGCATATGCCTTCAACCAGACAATCGTCGGAGACGAGTTTGGAGGCAACCCGGTCAGACTGAACGCCTTAGACACACTGTCCATCGAGTGCAGCAAGGTGGAGGTTCCCTGCTCTTTTGGGGTGGCACTATGTGGGGCCGACGTACGCCGCTAGAGGTCATAGAAGGCGCCGTAACGGCTGTACGATACGTGAATGCCATCCTCCGATCGATAGTGCAACCATATCGGCAGCATATTGGAAGGCATGCATCATCATGGAAGGCACATCTTGTAAATGACTTCCTTCAGGATAACGACATCGCTCGACTGGAGTGGCCAGCATGTTCTCCAGACATGAATCCTATCGAACATGCCTGGGATGATTGAAAAGAGCTGGTTATGGACGACATGACCCACCTAACACTCTGTGGGATCTACGCCGAATCGCCGTTGAGGTGTGGGACAATACAGGCATGCATCAATGCAAGAGGACGTGCTGCTGGGTATTAGAAGTACCGGTGTGTACAGCAATCTGGACCGTACTCTGAAGGTCTCACTGTATGGTGGTACAAAATGCAATGTGTGGGTTTCATGAGCAATAAAAGGGTGAAAATGATGTTTATGTTGATCTGTATTCCAGTTTTCAGTACAGGTTCCTGACTCCCGGAACCGAGGTGGTGCAATTTTTTTTTATGTGTGTATAAAAACTGCCCTATGCCAAGGGAAGCAATTTGTCTTTACCATTGAATTAATTTTTTTTATATGTTATTGATATTATAAAATGCAGGTCTGTAATTGCGAGAATTTAACATTATTGCAAGGTTGTCAGAAAAGTTGCCCACAGTTGATAGTTTGATTATTGATCATCTACTTCTTCCGTTAACAATCATTCACAAGAAACGAGTGTTAGATGCTGTCCCATCTTGTCAAAACATCATTTGTTCAATATATTACACTGTCTGACAAAACAAATGAAGCCCCCACATGACATAGTCAGATGTCACTGTAACTTCGAACGTGTACTCAACATCGGTATGTATGTCCGACTAAATGATTAGAGTTGCAATTCTCTATGAGAGATACAATGACCCCCAGAGTGCATTAGTATTGCTCGTGTTAACTGTTGAACGTGCCTGGTCGTGTATATAAGTGGAGTGAACAGCATCAGATGTTGAGTGATCACTGTGAAGGTTACAGAGACGCTGCGTTCCAGTGTGAAAAAGCGTTATCAGAATATGACAGAGTTTCATAGGGGCCACACTTGGGTCTCCATTTGGCCGGTTGGTCAAATCGTGCAATATCCACATTTATAGGGCATTCGGATGCGACAGTTGCCCGATGTTGAACTACATGAGAACATGCTGTGGTGTACGGGAAGGTGTCAGTGACTGTAGGAGGATACAAGATGACTTAGACAAAATTTATAGGTGGTGTGGCGAATGGCAGCTAGCTCTAAACGTATAAAAATGTAAGTTAATGTGGATGAGTAGGAAAAAAACGGTAATGTTAAGCTACAGCATTAGTAGAGTCCTACTTAACACATTCACGCCGTTTAAAATATCTGGGCGTAACACTGCAAAGCGATACGATATTGAACTAGCATGTAAGGATTGCAGTAGGAAACGCGAATGGTCGACTTCGGTTAATTGGAAGAATTTTAGGAAAGTCTGGTTCATGTATAAAAGAGGCCGTATACAGAACTATAGTGCGACCCATTTTTGAGTAATTCTCTGTTGTGATTACGGAGATGCTTCAGGAAACCAACTGGGAATCCCTGGAAGGAAGGCAACGTTCTTTTGGTGAAAAGCTATTGAGAAAATTCGGAAAATAGACGGTTGAAACTGATGCAGAAAGATTTTAATTCCGCCAACGTACATTTCGAGTAAGGACCACGAAGATATGACAAAAGAAATTAGTCTCTTACGGGACATATAGACAGTCATTTTTCCGTCGTTCTGTTTGCAAGTAGAACAGGAAATAAAATGACGAGTAGCGGTCTACGTACTATCCGCCACGCACCATACGGTGGCTTGTAGAGTATGTATGTAGACGTAGATGTAGTAGATGTAGGAAGGCTTACTCGTCGTCAAGTTTCCGGTCCTTACCATAAGGGAGGAGCTCGGTACGATGAACCAGGCACATCGTAAATCCTTCACATGTGCGCCTACCATCCGAAAGCACCTAATGGATTCCCTGAAACATTCTGCGTCATCGTGCACCATCAGTCGTACACTAGCAGCAGCCGGATTAGGGAATTACGGTACCACGCACTGGCTGTCATTATTACCACAACTCAAACGGCTGTTTTTGGAGTGGTGCCGTGACTGCGAAACAAGCACAGCTGATTATAGGCGTCGCATCGTGTTCTGTGATGAATCGCGGTTGTGCACTATCCCGGATAACCATCTTAGTGAATGTCGCGACGGTCTGGCGAGAGGTCCCATTGTTCCAATGTTTGTGAGAGGCACAGCGGTGTTACTCCTAGCGTTATAGTGTGGGGAGCCATCGGTTATGGATTCAGCTCACAGCTAGTAGTGACTCAGAGAAATCTGACGGCACAACGATACATCGTGGACGTCTTGCGTCCCCATGTGTTACTTCTCATGAGACAGTGTTGTGGTGTCAACTTTCAATAGGTCAAAGCTCGTCGACACATGGCGCGTGTCTGTATGAACTGGGCTGCTGATGTTGAGATGCTCCTGTGGGCATCAAGATCCCCACTTCTACTTTTCAGGGACCAGACCGGACGTCGAATCACTCGCAGTCCCAGTATCCAGGATATGTAGGACCAGTTACAACAAAAAAATGGTTCAAATGGCTCTGAGCACTATGGGACTCAACTGCTGAGGTCATTAGTCCCCTAGAACTTAGAACTAGTTAAACCTAACTAACCTAAGGACACCACAAACATCCATGCCCGAGGCAGGATTCGAACCTGCGACCGTAGCGGTCTTGCGGTTCCAGACTGCAGCGCCTTTAACCGCACGCCAGTTACAACAGTTGTGGGCCACATTGTTCAGGAGAGGATACCACAGCTTTACGAAACCCTTCTCAGCTGAATTAGTGCATTCATCCACGTGAGAAGACATGCAACGTCATCACATACCCTCTCAGCCCATGAAGTTTCATTTAGTTGCGTCCCCCCTTTCTGATTGTTTCAGTTTCTTTTGTCAGGCAGTGTAGTTCACACATTAAATTTTAAAGTGCCTAAATATTGTCACACACTTGTAAGTACCATCTGTGAAACTAACACATTCCACTGTCGTAAAGCAGACTCCCAGCCTCGTATATGGGTATATGGATGGAGGTTGTAAAGGTGGTGTTACTTTCAATGTCTGACTTAGTTTGTGGACCAAGAAAGACAGTATTTACAACACACATTTTCAGCTATAATTGAAACTGCCTGTTAATTTGATGTGTGAGGTAGTTTTGGAAATTCGAATTTTACAATAGTCTCATTGTGTCTGTTTTTTTCACGCGGATGCCACCCCGTCATAAAATTCTTTGCCTTAGACTCCTTATGACCAACGGAAATTCATCCACGGTTGGTTACGTTTTACAACATTCCGTTCTTTAATTTTGAAAAGTCAAGAAAAGATTTACGGATTTTATGTGTGTTCCCACATTTGTTCAAGAAAAATTACGTAATACCTGTAACCACAGATGAAAACAACGACAAAGTGCCTGTTCTGATGATGGGTGATCGACGTTTAAAGCTGTAGAAAAAGTTGACGCCATAGGCATATCAAAATGAATACGGTTATTTTTATATGAAGAATTAACAATGAAAAAGCTTGTACAACACTTCACCCTCTTGGTGAGAAAGGAAAAAAATCAGATGTAAACAATTACAGAGAACTTTCCATACTTTGAGTAGGTGAGGGAATTTCATTTTGACTTTCTGAACTGTTCGCAGTCAAAACATGAGTCAGCCAAGGAGACGAATTATTGCCGTTACCGTTGAATTTAGTTTTGGAAAAACTGGTCAGGAAATAGCAATATGATATTAATATTATAAGTATGGGCTGAAGTCTTCAAAACAACAATCACCTTCATTGTGTAACATTTGCTAATAACATGGCAATTCTCTCCTATAAAAGACCAAAAGTAATCCAATCTTCTAATTAACTCCATGAAATAGGGGCAAAAAATTGACCCAAAATTTCATTTGAGATAACGCACTATATGAAATGAACCAGGTCAAGATTTAATAAACAAACTTTTAATCAACTGATTCGCAAAATTGTATAAAAGCAAATACAAGTAATTAGTAGAAATTTTTTAATCAGCAAAGCTATATCGGGAAGCTAACGAAGAAAGAACTGCGAAACTAAAAATAACCATAGAAACTCAACTGGGCCAAAGCATCAAAAATTATGTTAAAAAATGAAAAGTTATGATATAACATACAACGATTAAAACAGTACCTACTGAAACTTCTAAAACCATTATAATTGGTGGCTGTTACTAAATAAATATCCCCGAGAAACATGAAATGAAAATCTCAGAAAAATAAAAAAAAATGTTCAAATGTGTGTGAAATCTTATGGGACTTAACTGCTAAGGTCATCAGTCCCTAAGCTTACACACTACTTAAACTAAATTATCCTAAGGAAAAACACACACACCCATGCCCGAGGGAGGACTCGAACCTCCGCCGGGACCAGCCGCACAGTCCATGACTGCAGAGCCTCAGACCGCTCGGCTAATCCCGCGCGGCTCAGAAAAATCTTACGACCAAAATACGAAAATAGAATTAGGATAAATAAGAAATCAGATGAGATCTGTCAAGTTACACAAAAAGTTATAGATACCATCCGTAAACGGCGATTAAAGTATTAGGTCACCTGTGTGGAATGGACAACAACAGGCTCACAAAGGAAATTCTTAACTTATTGCGAATGTCTAACAGTAGTTAATAAAATCTGAAACAAAATGGCATTAACGAAGAAGTAATTCAAAACTGAAATAAAATTGGGAGCCGTCATTGAGAATCCTGAATTTGCTGAGAAGCCTTCTAGATAAAATTTAGGATGGTCAGAAGAAACGTAACGAGAACGAATGAAGAGCGTTGGAATAAAGAAGAAGAAAAAGAAGGAGGAGGGGAAGACCGGAGTTAGAAGTTCCGTCGACAAGGAGGTTATTAGAGACGGAGCATAAGCTCGGATTACGGAAGGATGGAGAAGGAAAGCGGTCGTTCCCTTTCGAAGGAATCATGTCGTCATTTGCCTGAAATGATTTACGGAAACCACGTAACACCTAACTCAGAATGGTCGGGCGAGGATTTCAACCGTCGTCCTGCCGAATGCTAGTCCAGTGTGATTACCACTGCATTACCTCGCTCGGTAAAAAGAAGAAAAATTATTATATAAATTTAAACATTTCACAATAGGCTAAAACGAACAAAAAATGAAACCTAATGGAAATGGATCTGCCATTTGCTTAATTTTGGCGGAAAGCAAAAGCAGGAAAAAATTTCTCAACAAGACTGAAACATTTTGAAAAGAACCTGTAGTTAAGGTAAGGATGACTTAGAAGAACGTTTACTGAATCACAGCACCAGTTGCAACACAATTTCTCCACGGCCGAGTTTGGCCATTGCGCCATTCTCAAGTCCTCACAACCGAACAACAGGATCTCCTCTCTCAAACACTCCACGTGTCCGAAGAAAAATTTTAGATAAAATATCTTGGAAGAACTCTTCAATGGTATAAACTGGATACACACTTTTTGTTAAGAGTGGGCTGGCCGTTGTGGCCGAGCGGTTCTAGGCGCTCCAGCCCGGAACCACGCGGCAGCTACGGTCGCAGGTTCGAATCCTGCATCGGGCATGGATGTGTGTGATGTCCTTAGGTTAGTTAGATTTAAGCAGTTCTAAGTCTAGGGGACTGATGACCTGAGATGTTAAGTCCCTTAGTGCTTAGAGCCATTTGAACCATTTGTTAAGAGTGAACAAAGAAAGTATGAACCAGTGAATGTAGTAGAAAAGGAAGTAATGATTTCCTTAATGTAAATTACGAGGGGGACACAGCAGAAGCGGAAGAACTTTTCGTACCATCAAAGAAGTGAAATTACACGGAACAGTCAAAGGAAGGGTGGTATCAGTAGAAGACTGGCGTTAAAATAGACAATGTTCTTCAAATGATCAGGTTTCTTAAACTCTCTGTTTGGAGTACAGCTTTGTGTTGAAGTGATATGTGGAACCTTACGCTACGTTAGCGCTACAAAAAAATCTTAACACTTTTCTACGTAGATATAGTACAAAGCGAAGGGCTACTAGAAATTAAAAGAAAAAGTTTATGTAAGTCTCTTACTATAAGGAGGGAAAGCGGCTGGACATGTACCAAGACCTCCACAGATCGTAAACTTCGCAGTGGATTGAGCAGAAGACAAATATTTCAATATGTAAGACGGGTTGTTGTGTATGTTGAACGTACCAGATATGCAAAGATAAAAACATTACCACATGATGAGAAGAGATGGAGAATGATATCAAAGACTCCGAGAGGTCGTCAAAAGAATGGTGTCACTTAGTCCTTGTGACTTATTGTTACTCAGTGATTTAATCCTTTCAGTCTCTCTGGCTACAGTTGTCTACATTAACTTTTACTACGTCTTAGCTGCTAGACAAGCATTTTTTCCCCAACGGAAATCTGCCGTACACATTTGTGAACGTTCAACCTTTGCAACATGTGCAAGTGCTGCTAACTTTTGGGCATCGCTATGAAAATACGAGCATGTCAGTGTAGCGGTGCACAGCTGCTTGTGACCACCACAATAAACGGATGTGGTCGGTTCGCTATATTGGACTGTATGATTGAACATTGATATCATTATTTTGCATGGTAATTACTAATTGATCATTTTACTATTTATTACAATAGAGAATATTTCATAATTAGTTATTTTAGTCCATAAAATGGAGCCAAGTGCATGAAGTATGTTTTTAAAACCAGTACTTATTTTTGTACAAATATTGCATCTAAAATCATTAAAAAATCACCTAAAAGCATTACCACATAAAGAAAAGTTTTGTTTCCTCCAGAAAAAATTCAGGACTGAAAGGGATAATGTAGTACCAACTGAATGAATATACAGGGTGTTACAAAAAGGTACGGCCAAACTTTCAGGAAACATTCCTCACACACAAAGAAAGAAAATATGTTATGTGGACATGTGTCCGGAAACGCTTACTTTCCATGTTAGAGCTCATTTTATTACTTCTCTTCAAATCACATTAATCATGGAATGGAAACACACAGCAGCAGAACGTACCAGCGTGACTTCAAACACTTTGTTACAGGAAATGTTCCAAATGTCCTTCGTTAGCGAGGATACATGCATCCATCCTCCGTCGCATGGAATCCCTGATGCGCTGATGCAGCCCTGGAGAATGTCGTATTGTATCACAGCCGTCCACAATACGAGCACGAAGAGTCTCTACATTTGGTACCGGGGTTGCGCAGACAAGAGCTTTCAAATGCCCCCATAAATGAAAGTCAAGAATGGAATTGGTCCGCCTCTACCAATCCATCGGTCACCGAATCTGTTGTTGAGAAGCGTACGAACACTTCGACTGAAATGTGCAGCAGCTCCATCGTGCATGAACCACATGTTGTGTCGTACTTGTAAAGGCACATGTTCTAGCAGGTAGAGTATCCCGTATGAAATCATGATAACGTGCTCCATTGAGCGTAGGTGGAAGAACATGGGGCCCAATCAAGACATCACCAACATTGCCTGCCCAAACGTTCATATAAAATCTGTGTTGATGGCATGATTGCACAATTGCGTGCGGATTCTCGTCAGCCCACACATGTTGATTGTGAAAATTTACAATTTGATCACGTTGGAATGAAGCCTCATCCGTAAAGAGAACATTTGCACTGAAATGAGGATTGACACATTGTTCGATGAACCATTCGCAGAAGTGTACCCGTGGAGGCCAATCAGCTGCTGATAGTGCCTGCACACGCTGTACATGGTACGAAAACAACTGGTTCTCCCGTAGCACTCACCATACAGTGACGTGGTCAACGTTACCTTGTACAGCAGCAACTTCTCTGACGCTGACATTAGGGTTATCGTCAACTGCAAGAAGAATTGCCTCGTCCATTGCAGGTGTCCTCGTCGTTCTAGGTCTTCCCCAGTCGCGAGTCATATTCTGGAATCTTCCGTGCTCCCTAAGACGCCGATCAAATGCTTCGAACGTCTTCCTATCGGGACACCTTCGATCTGGAAATCTGTCTCGATACAAACGTACTGCGCCACGGCTATTGCCCTTGCTAATCCATACATCAAATGGGCATCTGCCAACTCCACATTTGTAAACATTGCACTGACTGCAAAACCACGTTCTTGATGAACACTGACCTGTTGATGCTACGTACTGATGTGCCTGATGTTAGTATTGTAGAGCAATGAGTCGCATGTCAACACAAGCACCGAAGTCAACATTATCTTCCTTCAATTGGGCCAACTGGCGGTGATTCAAATGGTTCAAATGGCTCTGAGCACTATGGGACTTAACATCTATGGTCATCAATCCCCTAGAACTTGGAACTACTTAAACCTAACTAACCTAAGGACACCACACAACACCCAGTTATCACGAGGCAGAGAAAATCCCTGACCCCGCCGGGAATCGAATCCGGGAACCCGGGCGCGGGAAGTGAGAACGCTACCGCACGACCACGAGCTGCGGACAACTGGCGGTGAATCGAGGAAGTATAGTACATACTGACGAAACTAAAATAAGCTCTAACATGGAAATTAAGCGTTTCCCGACACATGTCCACATAACATCTGTTCCTTATTTGTGTGTGAGGAATGTTTCCTGAAAGTTTGGCCGTACCTTTTTGTAACACCCCGTATGTCTAGGAGCGATGTGGTCTTAAACGGCTGTTTGAGATGCTATAATAAATGTCTTCAAGAATCGTTTGTATTGTAACAAGAAGGTATCAGCATATTCTTTCACAATTGTCTTCATGGTTTTGGCGTATTAGGACCCCACATCAGCATAAGTCTGTTTTGTGAAGGAGCAGATTCTCCATAACTATTCAGTAGGCTTCTCCGCTCCAATGATTTCCATGACGTATTAAAAGAGCACGGACACAGACGCCCCGTATCGACAGTTTCACATATGATGCACTATTGACCTGCCGTATAATGAAACACGCAATGGAGCGGTTCTGTTGCCAATAGTTAATGTCAAATGTCTACGTTATCATTGTCATCACTTAAAATTTATACACTGATTGCCTTCATTTCATTTCAGACAGATTTCTCACTTTCTTATGTGATACTACAGTTGTGTACCCAGCATACCACTATGATGCTAGTACGACCTGTCCCTGGTGACCTAATAAGTGAACAGGTCGCCCCACCCACGAAATCTTATGAAATTAATTAATAGAAAAGTCACGCAATGGAAACTACTGAAATCTGGAGTGACAACAGGTGTGGCCCTAGCAAACATGACAACATGGGTCCATAGCTCACATAGATTTATTACAGAAGGATTACAACTAACTAGCTAATGAAAATAAATGTCACACTCAAGTTAAACTTATTACAAGAGTGCGAAGGCTCCTTGATAAACGTGGATTGAATTTACCACCAGCCTAGAGTGCACAATGATTCAGTGAGATTCATTGGACATATTAAGACCTTGACATGAGTGGGTGGAAATAGGGTTGGGAGTAAAGTGAATAAAAGTCCCTACATAAGCATCAATGATTGTGAATGCACCTAATCAATGGAATTGAAGAACGGACTAAAAATAATCGATCCAGAAAGTTATATGCTATCACCACTTGCCTTATGTAAGTGCATAGTAGGTCAATGTGAATTCGGTTATGTCAAATCAATCTCGAAATAAGCAAGTTTGTAGCCTCCTCAGCACACCACGTGTAATTGTTACACATTCTCACCTAACTCATATGGTTCTGCCACAGCTGGTACAGGAAGAGAAGGCTGCTAACTACAGACTCTGAGTATGGCCATAACATCTGCATCCATTTTGTGACAGGGTCCAAACTTTGCAAGGCAGAGGAAAATGTGGCTGCTGTGCTTCTGAAGTCAAAGAATTCTCAGTGTCCACCTAAGATGAAGTGTTGTCTGCTTGCTATTATAGAAATTGTGTTGGTTCTCCCAGTATTGGACGGTCTCTAGCCATTTATGGTAAACATTGTGCGCACTGAACAATAAAAGTCCAGAAATATCTTACAAAAATCCCTCCCCTTACGTATTTTGAGTTGATTAACCAATGTTCATAGTTCATGTTCATAGTTCTCTCCCCCTAAGAGCATGATTTTCTATCCTGGCCAATGAGATGGAAGACACGTACACACATGCAAGCCCTTCCTACAGCTACCAAAACAATTTTCGTGAACCAATCAGAGCTCATTTCCCAATTTCGATGAAGAACACGTATCTGCCTCCTTTGTTGCTATGGCGTCGTTCTTCTCTTTCAAAACAAGTTGTGTTATTCTGCACGCTGCACTTCCGTATCTGTCTAAAAAGCGTTCTTAAGACTCCAGGCAGCCCCGAAGATTTACAGTCTCCTAGTATCGCTAGAAAGGACTCCATAGTGTAAAAAGAACAGAAACGAAAGACTTCGGAGTCATTGTAATAACTCATACTTGTGCGCATATTCAAGTGAACTACACATATTATGACTTTATGGAGGTCTCGTAGTGTAAATAAATGAATAGTAATTAGATTGCTTGTCATTTAGATAACATCTGCCATGTAACTTCATACCACCCTCTTTTTTCTCAAAACTGATGCCGATGTACAAGGGGACTTGTTTCCGAGCAAATATTTTTAAGTGCTGATTGGGAACAGCAACCAGCGACAAATTGCTTTTGCGCTACTTTATTGAAAAAGTATCGTTACCGGTTTCGAATTTTTTTAAATTCATCATCAGACGGTTTTTTTTCTTGCTTTCTAATGTTCAAATGTGTGTGAATTCCTAAGGGACCAAACTGCTGAGGTCATCGTTTCAAAAATGTTCAAATTTGTGTAAAATCTGAAGGGGATTAACTGCTAAGGTCATCAGTCCCTAAGCTTACACACTACTTAAACTAAATTATCCTAAGGACAAACACACACACCCATGCCCGAGGGAGGACTCGAACCTCCGCCGGGACCAGCCGCTCAGTCCATGACTGCAGCGCCCTGGACCGCTCGGCTAATCCCGCACAGCTGAGGTCATCGGTCCCTACACTTACACGCTGCTTAAACTAACTTAGACTAACTTATTCTAAGAACAACACACACCCATCCCCGAGGGAGGATTCTAACCTCCGGCGGGAGTGGCCCACACGCTTTCATCAATAGGGATTATACACTGGTTTCCTGTGAGTTGCCCTAGGATAAACAATAATTTACAAATTACAAAAATGTAACAAAAATGGCTGCGTTACATATTTGTGTTGGAATGTAATTTACGTGAAATGTCCATCTAGCTCATTTGTATTAGCAGTTTTCTTGCAATGAAATGCATTGTCAGGGATGTTTGTATTTTCACGGTTACAAACGTTGCACTGCATTTCAATCCACTTTCGTTCAGTCACAAAGCGACTTTTCAGAGTGCACCACATGTTTTGATTTTTAGCACAGGAAAACAAATACACAGTTTTGAATTGTACTTGAGTGTTAAAGATGCTTCAATGCAATGATACAAAGACATGACATTTTCGCGAGGGGGAATGGAAATGATTTTGATCGATCAGTCTCAGCAAGTCATTTTGCAAACCGATATTGTCTTTTGGCGTTGCTACTTTCTTATAGTCAACCACATTATCAGCGAACAGTCTTAAAGAGCTTCCGTCGCTTTCTACTAGATCTAGATCTTTTACATACATTTTAAGCAGTAACGGTCCTATCACACTTCCTTGATATACTCTGGAAATTAAATTTACTTCATTCGATTTTTTTCCGTTTCAGTTTATCTGCAAAGAATTCCTGAATCCAGTCGAGAATCTGGTTCGATACTCGATAAGCTCGTATTTTCACTAAACGACATTGCGGAATAGTGCCAAATGCCTTTCTGCAGTCAAGGAACGCTTCACCAACCTGAGTGCCGTTGTCTACAGCGCTGTGGATGTCATGGAGGAACGGAGAAAGCTGACTTTTGGGAAAGGTCTGCTTGCAGAACCCATTTTGATTTTTATAGAGGAGATTTTCGTTCTCCAAAAACGTTATAATTCTTCAGCATAAAATATGCTCCATAACTGTACAATAGTTTGATGTCAACGACATAGGCCTATAATTATGGGCATCCGTCCTACGACTCATCATGATAACGGAGTTACCTGCTCTTTTTCTAGTTGCTCGGTACCTTTCTTTGCTTCAGCAATCTACGATAAACTGGTGCTAGAAGTGGAGTAAGCTCTTTCTCATAATCTTTGTAAAATCTTATAGGTGCCTCATCTGGTCTTAATGCCTTTTCCCTACTAAGCGATGGCAGTTGTTTTCCTACTCCACAATCGGATATCTCGGTATTGCCAATTCGGCGTTCGTACGGAAGACCAAGTTCAGCTTTTTCGCCTTGTCTTTGTTGTTTCCCGTTTCGGTGTCAGTATGGTCACTGAGTAAGTAAATGCACATTTAGATCTGATTACTGATTTTATGTAAGACCTAAACGTCTTAGGTCTTTTAGTCACATCGGATGACGCAATTTTACTTTCAAAGTCGTTGCATGCCTCTCTTGTTGCTCTGCTTCCGCTCATATTCGCTTCGCTCAGTTTTTGTTTGTCAGCTAGGTTTTAACTTCTCCTGAATCTGTGATGTAGCTCTCTTTGCTTACGTAGCAGTTTTCTAACGCCGCTATTAAACCACGGTGATTTATTCCCATCCCTAAAGACCTTGCATGAAACATACTTTTCAAAAGAGTATTGAACGACGATTTTGAATTTTTTCCATTTGTGCCCCATATCTTCGTCCTGAGCACTGAGTATTTGATACTGAGTATTCGGATACTCTGCAATATGTATGCTATTACTCTTACTAAGCAAAGATATTGTTAGGAGGCGTAAGATGTTACCTTCACGAGTTTGTTCTTTGATTACCTGCTCAAAGTAATTTTCGGAATACAAATTCAGAATAATGTCACACGAATTCCTATCTCTGGCACCAGAATTTTTGGCATGACTCTCCCGCTCTACATCCCGCAAGTTGAAGTCGCTCCCTGTTACAAAACACGATAAGCAAAATTATTAACAATATTCTGCAATTTCCCTCTAACACGCTCTACAAGCACAGCTCCTGACCCAAGCGGTCTATAATTACCATTTTTGAGTGACCTTTGATGCTTAACTTCAGACAGATTAATTCACATTCGGAATCCGCGATAACTTCGTTAGATATTATCAAATTTATACTGCAATAAATACGCCCCCACCATTATAGGCTAACCCACCCTTATGATACATATTTCAATCTGAACTTATGATTTTGTTGCTAGAAACTTTGGGTTTCAACCAGTCTTCTATTCCTAATACTATCTGTGCATCGTAACCTTCAATAAGTGATACGAATTCCAGGGTCTTTACTTGGGTGCTCTTGCAGTTTACTAATACCTCATTAATCTTTTCTATATCTTGTCTGTGCGGATGTACATTCTCCAAGAACATTGTGATTGATGTAAATTCGATTACTCGATTTTGGCTGTTTGCTCATCTATAATCCCATAAGGAGGGGGTTCTCTGACCTAATAGACTCTATCAGTCCATACCGTCCTACCCCCTCTCTCTATCCGTCCACTTCTGGCCCCCTCTCTCTGTGCATCCCCTCCTCTATCAATCTCAAACTGCCCCCAGCCATGTCCATCCACACATATAACCACTGGACATCAGGTCGATAAATCAGGCTGGTAGTAATCCCACAACATATCTCTAGTGTAGGACAGCCTACACATCAGGCACATCTTAACTGTTTTTTTGCCACTTACATATACCACACCTCATTCCTCCTGCCTCCTCTCTGTATCCACCTATTCCTCCCGGTGTCTCTCTATCCACCACTTCATTCCACCTCCATCTGGCCATCTCCTGCTAACCAGTCTGCCTGTCTCTTCATCTCCTCCTCCACACTACTACTGTCTAACTCTTCTGTCACCTCTCTCTTACCATATCTCCCTATCCCGTCCCACTCTCAATATCCTCCTCCTGCTTTCCGTGTCCATCTCTTCCATTCCCTCTTCCTTTCCCAACTGCCCACTACCCCTCTCATCCTTACACTTCATCTCCCCCTTCCTCCATTTTCACTGGCCATCTCCTCCTTCCCCCTCTGCCAATCTCCTCCTTTCCCTCTCCCCCTGCTCCCTCCCTCTCTGTCCATCCTGTGCTCCCCCCCTCTCTGACAATATCATCCTACCCTCTCTCCTCCTCATTCTCCTCTCTCTGTTCACATCATCCCCCCTCTCTCTCCCTATCCATCTCCTCCTGGCGCTTCTCTCTGTCCAGCACACACACACACACACTATGTGATCAAAAATATCCAGACACCTGGCTGATAATGACTTACAAGTTCGTGGCACCCTCCATTGGTAATGCTGGAATTCAATACAATGTTGGCCCACCCTTAGCCTTGATGACAGCTTCCACTTTCACAATCAGGTGCTGGAAGGTTTCTTAGGGAATAGAAGCCCATTCTTCACGGAGTACTGCACTGAGGAGAGGTATCGATGTCAGTCAGTGAGGTCTGGCATGAAGTTGGCGTTCCAAAACATCTCAAAGATGTTCTTTAGGATTCAGATCAGGACTCTGTGTACGCCAGTACATTACAGGGATGTTATTGTCGTGTAATCACTCCGCCACAGGCCGTGAATTATGAATAGGTGCTCCATCGTGTTGAAAGATGCAATCGCCATCCCCAAATTGCTTTTCAACAATGGGAAGCAAGAAGGTGCTTAAAACATCACTGTAGGCCTGTACTGTGATAGTGCCACGAAAAACAGCAAGGTTTGCTAGCACCCTCCATAAAAAACACGACCACACCAAAACACCACCTCCTCTGAATTTTACTGTTGGCATTACACACGCTGGCGGTTGACGTTCACCGGTCATTGGCCGTACCTACACCCTACCGTCGGATCTCCACATTGTGTATCGTGATTCGTCACTCCACATAACGTTTTTCCACTCTTCAATCGTCCAATGTTTACGCTCCTTATACCAAACAAGGAGTCGTTTGACATTTACCGGCGTGATGTGTGGCTTATGAGCAGCCGCCCGACCATGAAATCCTCATCCTTTCTCACATCCTGTCTAACTGTCATAGTACTTGCAGTGGATCCTGATGCGGTTTGGAATTCCTGTGTGATGGTCTGGATAGATGTCTGCCTATTACACATTAAGACCCTCTTCAACTGTCAGTGGTCTCTGTCAGTCAACAGATGAGGTCAGCCTGTACGCTTTTGTGCTGTACGGGCACCTTCAAGTTTCCACCTCACTATAACATCGGAAACAGAGGGCCTAGGGACGTTTAGGAGTGTGGTAATCTCGCGTACAGACGAATGACACAAGTGACACCCATGTCAAGTGCTTGAAAACCGGTTCTCTATGCCCCTGATATGTAGGCTAACCTGCAACTCGAGTCGATGAAGTAGAGAGACACTTCTAAAACACAGTGTATCTTTCATGCATGGCAGCTTACATGTCAAGGACTGGAAAACCACTTCTTGCACCTGCCATATAGGCTGCCTTGCAAAGCAGATCGACAAAGAAGGCTGATATTATTCCAACATACAGTATGAATGCAAGTTGTAGACACATGGTCGATGAAAAATGAAAATTTGGGTCTGGTTGTGAATCGTGATCATATAGCCTAATGGTAAGGCAACCGTTCGTGATAAGTGGGACATCCAAGTTAGAATCACAGTCCAGCACAAATTTTCACTGTCATCATTCCATTATACAGCTGATGTTTGTCCATATTTACAACTGCAAATACATGTCAGGTATTTCATAATAGCTGCAGTAGCCGCAGTGCCTGTTCCTTTGGACATGCATGCATACTCAAAGCAACATTGTGTCATAGTACTGAACAACACAGGCACTGCAGTATCATACTATGTAATACGGGTCTCACCAGGTCAGCGTCATACATGTGTAAATCTATCACTCACATACGGATAGAACCTATACTCATCACTGAAGACGACACAGAGCAGTTCTAATCTCCAGTCGAACATCAGAATAGCCATATTTGGAGGTGTCGCGGTCTCAGTGGTAGCCTGGCCAGAGGCACACATGATTCTATTCTTGCTTCAACCAGGTGGCTCCCAACAGACGCTGGAGACATAACAGGTGCAGCATGTGCTCGAATTTCGTCTCTGGATGAACTGCATGTTTGCATTATGAGTCGAATGTTGCACAGACCATGCTGAAAGCTGCGACACACCACTGATACATTGTGAGCAACATGTGCAGAAACCTATCGGTATGTCCATTCAGTCTCCCACGGATGCACAACACTACCCTGTTAAAATGGCTGAGGTAGATCAACAGGAGGTCATACTCATTGACGTGGCACGATTATACCGTAGAATGAATGTTGCAACCACTGTTCACCTCTAAACCCAGCGCTGATACTGTCTGCACAGTTCATCTACATCTACGTGATTACTCTGCTATTCACAATAAATTGCCTGGCAGAGGGTTCAATGAACTACCTTCAACTGTCTCTCTACCGTTCCGCTCTCGAAAGGCACGCGGGACAAACGAGCACTTAATTTTCTTCTCTGCGAGCCCCGATTTCTCTTATTTTATCGTGATGATCATTTATCCCTATGTAGGTGGGTGGCAACAGAATGTTTTCGCAATCGGAGGAGAAAACTGGTGATTGAAATTTCATGATAAGATCCCGTCGCAGCGAAAAACGCCTTTGTTTTAATGATTGCCACTCCAATTCACGTATCATGTCCGTGACACTATCTCCCCTATTTCACGATAATACAAAACATTCTGCCCTTCTTTGTACTTTCTCGATGTCGTCCGCCAGTCCCACCTGATGCGTATCCCACACCGCACAGCAATACTCCAGAACAGGGCGGACTAGCGTGGTGTAAGCAGTCCCTTTAGTAGACCTGTTGCACCTTTTAAGTGTTCTGCCGATGAATCGTCGTCTTTGATTTGTTCTGCCCACAATATTATCTATGTGATCGTTCCAATTTAGGTTATTTGTAATTGTAATCCATAAGTATTTAGTTGAATTTACAGCCTTCAGATTTGTGTGACTTATCGCGTAATCGAAATTTAGCTGACTTCTTTTAGTACTCATGTGAATAACTTCATAATTTTCCTTATTCAGGGTCAATTGCCACTTTTCGCACCATACAAATATCTTATCTAAATCATTTTGCAAGTCTTTTGATCATCTGATGACTTTACAAGACGGTAAATGACAGCATCATCTGCAAAAAATCTAAGACGGCTACTCAGTTTGTCTCCTATATCGTTAATATAGATCAGGAACAATAGAGGGCCTATACCACTTCCTTGGAGAACGCCGGATATTACTTCTGTTTTACTCGATGACTTTCCGTCTATTACTACGAACTGCGACCTTTGTGACAGGAAATCACGAATCCAGTCGCACAAATGAGGCGATACTCCGTAGGCACGCAGTTTGGTTAGAAGACTCTTGTGAGGAACGGTGTCGAAGGCCTTCTGGAAATCTAAAAATATGGAATCAATTTGACATCCCTTTTCGATAGCACTTATTACTTCATGAGTATAAAGAGCTAGTTGTGTGTAACAGGAACGATATTTTCTGAAACCATGCTGACTATGTGTCAATAAATCGTTTTCTTCGAGGTACTTCATAATGTTCGAATACACTATATGTTCCAAAACCCTACTGCAAATCGACGTTAGTGATATAGGCCTCTAATTCATCGGATTACTCCTACTCCCCTTTTTGGGTATTGGTGTGACTTGAGCAATTTTCCAGTCTTTAGGTGCGGATTTTCCGTGAGCGAATGGTTGTATATAATTGCTAAATATGGAGCTATTTTATCAGCATACTCTGAGAGGAACCTGACTGGTATACAATCTAGACCGGAGGCCTTGCTTTTATTAAGTTATTTAAGCTGCTCCGTTATTCCGAGGATATCTACTTCTATGTTTCTCATCTTGGCAGTTGTTCTTGATTGGAATTCAGAAATATTTACTCCGTCTTCTTTGGTGAATGAGTTTCGGAAAACTGTGTTTAATAACTCTGCTTTAGTGGCACTGTCATCAGTGACTTCACCGTTGTTATCGCGCAATGAAGACGTTTATTGCGTCTTGCCACTGGTGTGCTTTATGTATGACCAGAATCTCTTTGGGTTTTCTGCCAGATTTCGATGAGGAAATTATTAAAAGCATCTCACATTAAAGTACGCGCCATATTTCGAACTGTAAAAATTTTCCAATCTTGGGGATTTTGCGTTTTTTTGAATTCGGTATGCTTTTTTCGTTGCTTCTGCAACAACGATCTGACCCGTTTTGTCTACCATGGGGGATCAGTACCATTACTTATTAATTTATGTGGTATATATCTCTCAATTGCTGTCGATACTATCTCTTTGAAAACATTCCTCAACTTTCTACACTTACATAATCAGATCGGAAGGAGTGAAGACTGTCTCTTAAAAAGGCGTTAAGAGCATTTTCATCAGCTTTTTTTAAGTAGATATACTTTGCGTTTCTTTTTGATGGTTGTAGGTGTTACGGTATTCAGCCTAGCAGCAACTGCCTTGTGGTCGCTAATCCCTGTATTCGTCACAACACTCACTATATGTCCAGGATTATTTGTTGCTAAAAGGTCAAGTATGCTTTTGCAACCATTTACCTTTCGAGTGGGCTCATGAACTATTTGTTCAAAATAATTTTCTGAGAAAGCATTCAGTACAATTTCGGATGATGTTTTATGCCTGCCGCCGGCTTTATACGTGTAATTTTTCCAGCGTATCGAGGGTAGATTGAAGTCACCACCGACTATAATTGTATGAGCGGGGTACTTATTTGAAATGAGATTCAAATTTTCTTTGAACTGTTCAGCAACTATATCTTCGGGGGGGGGGGGTCGGTAAAACGATCCAGTTAATAGTTTAGTCCAATTGTCAGGTATAACCTCCACCCATGCTATTTCACACGAACTATCTACTTCAACTTCGCTACAAGGCAAACTACCTCTGACAGCAATAAATACTCCACCACCAACTGTATCTGATCTGTCCTTTCTGAACAGTGTTAAAACGTTTAAAAAAATTTCGGCTGAACTTATTTCCGGCTTTAGCCAGCTCTCTGTACGTACAACTCGTTGAGGTTCAGTGCTTTGTATTAGGGCTGGAGCTCTGGTTCTTTCCCAACACAGCTATGATAATTTACAACTACAATACCAATAGTTTCTACAACTACCTTACTGTGTTTTACCTGCCCACTTTTAGACGGACGTCCCTTCTGTGGTTCCCTGAGACCCTCTAACCTAAAAAACCGCCCAGTCCCTTCCACACAGCCCCCGCTACCCATGTAGCCGCCTGTTGTGTGTAGTGTACTCCTGACCTATTAAGCGGAATCCGGAAACCCACCACCCGATGGCGCAAGTCAAGGAATCTGCAGCCTAAACGGTCACAGAACCGCCTGAGCCTCTGATTAAGACCCTCCACTCCGCTCTTCACCAAAGGGCCACAGTCAGTTCTATCAACGATGCTGCAGATGGTGAGCTCCACCTTAATCTCGGAAGCAAGACTGGCAGTCTTTGCCATTTCCGCTAGCCACCTGAAACCAGACAGAATCTGCTCCAATCCAAAGTGACACACGTCATTGGCACCGACATGAGCCACTACCTGCAGTTGGCTGCACCCTGTACTCTTCATGGCATCCGGAAGCACCCTTTCCACATCCGGAATGACTCCCTCTGGAATGCACACGGAGTGCACACTGGCTTCCTTCCCCTTCATGGCAGCAATGTTCCTAAGGAGCCCCATTATGTGCCTAACGTTGGAACTCCCAACCACCAGCAAACCCACCCTCTGTGAATACCCAGACCTTCCTGGCCGAGAAGCTTCCTCTGGAACAGGGTGGACGATTACATCTGGCTCAAAGACATAGTCAGCCACAGATAACGCCCGAAACATATTCGTCAAACGAACCAGGGAGGCCCTACGTTCGGTCCTCGGAAAGTTTTTCGCCGCCTGTCAGACTTTGGAATGATCTCCCACTTGACGACGGGTGAGGGATCAACCTCAGTGCAGGCGGTACTCAGGGCCGCCACAGCAGTGGACTGATCGGAGGACATGTGGGACGTGCTTGACGTCCCTCACATCCCCGCATTCGATCCCCCACAGTGACGCCCCTTGGCAGCAGCCTCAAGCCGTGTGATGGAAGCCAAAGCAGCCTGGAGCTGTGAGCAAAAGGTCGCCAATTCAGCTCGCATCTGTACACAACAATCTACAGATCCTATCCATTACTGCAGTTGCTCCTGTTTAAAGCTCATAAAAATATGTGACAAGCGAACGGTGTACTCACCTTATTAGTAGCAGGAACTAACGGTGCTGCTCTCACTGATAGTCTAACTGAGCTAATGCCGAGGGGGCAGAGACTGGCCTCCTTAGTCATGATTACTGTTGACTGTGACAAATTAATCGCTAACACTACAGTCCTTCGGTATGAACACTGCCACTGAACACAATTCTTGAGGTGATATACACTCCTGGAAATGGAAAAAAGAACACATTGACACCGGTGTGTCAGACCCACCATACTTGCTCCGGACACTGCGAGAGGGCTGTACAAGCAATGATCACACGCACGGCACAGCGGACACACCAGGAACCGCGGTCTTGGCCGTCGAATGGCGCTAGCTGCGCAGCATTTGTGCACCGTCGCCGTCAGTGTCAGCCAGTTTGCCGTGGCATACGGAGCTCCATCGCAGTCTTTAACACTGGTAGCATGCCGCGACAGCGTGGCCGTGAACCGTATGTGCAGTTGAAGGACTTTGAGCGAGGGCGTATAGTGGGCACGCGGGAGGCCGGGTGGACGTACCGCCGAATTGCTCAACACGTGGGGCGTGAGGTCTCCACAGTACATCGATGTTGTCGCCAGTGGTCGGCGGAAGGTGCACGTGCTCGTCGACCTGGGACCGGACCGCAGCGACGCACGGATGCACGCCAAGACCGTAGGATCCTACGCAGTGCCGTAGGGGACCGCACCGCCACTTCCCAGCAAATTAGGGACACTGTTGCTCCTGGGGTATCGGCGAGGACCATTCGCAACCGTCTCCATGAAGCTGGGCTACGGTCCCGCACACCGTTAGGCCGTATTCCGCTCACGCCCCAACATCGTGCAGCCCGCCTCCAGTGGTGTCGCGACAGGCGTGAATGGAGGGACGAATGGAGACGTGTCGTCTTCAGCGATGAGAGTCGCTTCTGCCTTGGTGCCAATGATGGTCGTATGCGTGTTTGGCGCCGTGCAGGTGAGCGCCACAATCAGGACTGCATACGACCGAGGCACACAGGGCCAACACCCGGCATCATGGTGTGGGGAGCGATCTCCTACACTGGCCGTACACCACTGGTGATCGTCGAGGGGACACTGAATAGTGCACTGTACATCCAAACCGTCATCGAACCCATCGTTCTATCATTGCTAGACCGGCAAGGGAACTTGCTGTTCCAACAGGACAATGCACGTCCGCATGTATCCCGTGCCACCCAACGTGCTCTAGAAGGTGTAAGTCAACTACCCTGGCCAGCAAGATCTCCGGATCTGTCCCCCATTGAGCATGTTTGGGACTGGATGAAGCGTCGTCTCACGCGGTCTGCACGTCCAGCACGAACGCTGGTGCAACTGAGGCGCCAGGTGGAAATGGCATGGCAAGCCGTTCCACAGGACTACATCCAGCATCTCTACGATCGTCTCCATGGGAGAATAGCAGCCTGCATTGCTGCGAAAGGTGGATATACACTGTACTAGTGCCAACATTGTGCATGCTCTGTTGCCTGTGTCTATGTGCCTGTGGTTCTGTCAGTGTGATCATGTGATGTATCTGACCCCAGGAATGTGTCAATAAAGTTTCCCCTTCCTGGGACAATGAATTCACGGTGTTCTTATTTCAATTTCCAGGAGTGTATTTTTATTTTTCCGCTGTTGTACGCAGTTTCATAATTTCTTGTCTAGAGGAACAGGTTTGTCCTTAACATATTATATCCTAGGAGAATAAACTGAAAATCGACCTGGCTAAGCCCAAATGGAGAAAAAATAAAACTGACTACATTTCACACAAACAATAAAGCAACTGTTCAGATTTAGAGCTTCTGAACCAAATTTTACTCTACATTGTATGAGAGTAAGATGGCTCATAATTACAAATTTGCCACATACTAAAACTACTTTAGTTTCATACTCACTTTCATTGCCATTACTTCATTTTCAAGTAATAGTCTAGACATTTGAGTTTCCAACATAAATGAATTGTGTGCACAGCCATCCATTGCATATACAGAGTGTCACAGGAAGAATGGTCAGTGGTTAAGTACATGACAAGAACGCTCATCTCAAGTAAAAATTTAATATGGACATACACCCCACTCCAAATGTTTTCAGATATCTAACCCGTTTCTAAGTAATACAACTGGACCCAGTGCTGAACCCTGTAGGACTCTCTTTGTGAATTCCTTCCCGCACGATCAACTGGCCGCCAAGATCACCTGACTTTACGCTATTAAATTTTTGTTTACAGCTTTGGGTGAAGTGTCAGGTGTACAAACGAGAACTGAATACGCGAGTGAACTGCTCGGTCGCATCATGGATGCTGCTGCCCTTAGACACGAACGTGCAGAGTCACTCAGATAAGCAACACAAGAGTGCAAATACTTTGTAAAACGCGTGTTGTAATGTTTACTAATTGTTGTACATGTGTAAACCTTACAATGTACTACATAATACAGAAAATTAACAACGTCTATTAAGTGTGTTCTATCTTGGAAACCATACGGAATTAGGGTTATGTTCAAATGAAGTTTTTGTTTAAAATTATCGTTCCTGTCATAGCCCTGAAATCGAGCATTCCTCCTGGTACACCTTGTACATGAAATCCTTCCCTATACCATATTTTGAAGGAAGTACTCCTCAGGTAGAGCAACCTTTAAATGTGGGAACTATATATTTAAGTTTTCAAGCCTTAGGAAACTGGATGTGAGTATAAAAATACGCAGCTAGGACTTTCCAGTTCATCAGCATCCAATATGGAAAAAATAAATAAATTGTGCGTTGCATGGGTAAATATATATTGTACCGCGCAGAACACAACTAAAGAATCAGTCTATAGAAACCAAGTAATTCACTTCCGTTGCGACGCAGAATATTGGAATTAGGCTCAGAGGTGCCTTCAACCTTACTCTGTAACGGTGTAAAAGCATGGCGCCCTGCGACGTCACTCTCGTGCTCGGCGACGCTTCTAATTGACACGTAACCATTGGCACTAGACGTTGTCACAGTGGCAAAGCGTTCCATGCTCTGACGAATCTCAATATCTTCTTCATTATGCCGATGGGATGGCACGAATCCGTCGTCTTCGAGGGGAACAGCTCCTTCCCACCTGTGTTGTGGGACAGAGTCAAGCTGGCGGCGATTCCATTATGCACTGGGCATCTATGGGTCCAGTGGAGCTCGTGCAAGGCACCATAACGGCCAAGGAGTGTCGCACACTGTTGCAGACAAAGTACATCCTTTCGTGACGATCGTGTTTCCCGACGACATTGACATTTTTCAGCAAGATAATGCGCCATGTCACAAGGCCAGGAGTGCGATGGTATGGCTCGAGGAAAACAATAATGAGTTCCAGTTTATGTGCTAGCCCCCTAACTCGACAGATCTGTACCTGATCGAACACACCTGGGATGTGATTGAGGGTGGCGTCAGAGCTCATCGTCCCCATCCACGGAATTTATGGGAATTAGGTAACTTGTGTGTGTCGATTTGGTGCTAACCCCCTCCAGGGACCTACCAAGGCCTCACTGCTTCCATACCACGACGCGTCGCAGCTGTTTTGCGTACGAAAGGTAGCGGCAACTAGGTAGGTGGTCATAATGTTCTGGCTGATCAGCGTACTTACGTAATTCGATTTAAAAATGCATGTATTTGGAGATCAAAACACACTAGCTATCCAATTAAAAACTTGCTATAAACATTACGATAAAACAGAATTTAGACAATTTCTATAGGACGCAGTACCAGTATCTGAAATTATTTATGGAACGGTAAGAGTCTTAGATCCTTCCAATCCCTTTGTGAAACACTATTATTAATCAACAGGGAAATTAAGTATTTTTCAGTTGACACCATAAAGCCTCTGCAGAGTAAGCTCTGTTTCAAAATTTGTAACACATTTTCCGGGTTGAG
Source organism: Schistocerca piceifrons (assembly GCF_021461385.2). Taxonomy (NCBI): domain Eukaryota; kingdom Metazoa; phylum Arthropoda; class Insecta; order Orthoptera; family Acrididae; genus Schistocerca; species Schistocerca piceifrons. The sequence goes on along the minus strand of NC_060149.1, from coordinate 413,377,984 downwards.
CAAACGTCAGATTCGTGGAAAAGCATAAATTGCAATATTTTTGTATCTATGTGTTCATATCCTTAAAACGAGGTTGAGGTTATGTTTAGTAGCCCTTAAAATATGGCTGAATATGTTTCACTTTGATAGTTTATTTGTAAAAGTATAGTGACCATCAGGCAATACACGTAATCTCCCTAGTGTCAGCAATGTCTCATACTGCAACATTATACACAATACTCTATTGCATGGTGAAATCTTGAGAAATCCTGTAATCTAGACATAAGCGTCCAAAGATATATCAGTTTTCGAAAACATAAGTGTAAATGGAAATTCGAGAGCAAAATATAAACAATATTATTAGTATATCTACTGATTACTAGGAGATACGCCGTAGCAGATGCATAGAATATTACATGGCAGCAGAAGGTGCAAAATTACTTCGAGGCACAACTGCACATAATAAAATGAGTTGGCTGCAAGGACACAATTCATCATCAGTTTCCAAATACGAACGTTATCACATACGTTTCATTGCTGTTGTAAATGTGCTGAATATGAAAACCCGCAGAAGAGCACACGGGTTTCCGTGGTGTTCTGAATAAATATAATCCACGTGCAAATTGTTTCCCTTCATACTCTTTATGGATTGAAAGCTGCGGCTCCATCTGAATCATCAATGTTATTAACTATAAATCCGATGAGATAGCATATATACTAAGATGGTAATCTGAAAATTCCAAGAGCTTCATAAGGAAGCCAAGTGAAGTTCCCCAACTGAGACATTAGATTATTCTGATTCCCCCTCTGCACGTTAACAACAGCCTTTGAGGAAAGCACAGAGTTAAACCAGAATATGTTACAGCAGAATCAAATAGAGTGAAAATATGCTGTCACGGTTCGTTGTCGGTGATAGTGAAGTGCATTCTGATGTAGGCTGCAATATTCAGTTTTTCAATAAGATCACGAATATTAAATTTCCCAAAAGCTTTTCAACTTATCTCCAGATCTAGAACGTTACAGACTGTCACATATCTTGCTGTTTTATCGTCGTGTGATAATAAAATGGCAATTTCATCGCCTAGAAGATAACTGGGGCTTTTCCTACTATCATATTGCGTTTTTGCTGTCAGTCACGTTGCCCTGAACATGTCAGTAAATATTCGCCTAAAACACGGTATCGAAGATTTTGGGTATTGCTAACCCCTGCCATGAATAAACGCTCTGAAACTTCCGGGCAGATTAAAACTGTGTGTTCGCAGGAGAGCTTCTGTAAAGTTTGGAAGGTAGGAGACAAGGTACTGGCGGAAGTAAAGCTGTGAGGACGGTGCGTGAGTCGTGCTTTGGTAGCTCAGTTGGTAGAGCACTTGTCCGCGAAAGGCAAAGGTCCCGAGTTTGAGTCTCGGTCCGGCACACAGTTTTAATTTGCCAGGAAGTTTCATATCAGCGCACACTCTGCTGAAGAATGAAAATCTCATTCTGAATAAACGCTCTGTTTGCGCTACTAGAATTCTACCTTTTCACCTTTTCAGTTCTTAAGTCTCGTAACTTCTTCGCCATTAAAGCCAATGCTGATATTTACATGCAGCTGGTAGTGTTACAGGCTCCCAGTTTCCATTGCCACAAAAACCCAGATTTTTAAATATCATCCTCTAGTCTCTTTACAACCAGACTTTTGAATGTCTACGAACTGGTGGCTCGCCCGCATCTCGTGGTCGTGCGGTAGCGTTCTCGCTTCCCACGCCCGGGTTCCCGGGCTCGATTCCCGGCGGGGTCAGGGGTTTTCTCTGCCTCGTGATGGCTGGGTGTTGTGTGATGTCCTTAGGTTCGTTAGGTTTAAGTAGTTCTAAGTTCTAGGGGACTGATGACCATAGATGTTAAGTCCCATAGTGCTCAGAGCCATTTGAACCATTTTTGAACTGGTGGCTCGCAGTAGCTTCAGAAAGCGCTGATCTCGTGGAAATAATTTGGTAAAAGTCATTTAAAACTTTGTCATTTACGTACATAAAGATTGCCATCTGTGCCATGAGCTTCATTATCTCCCTATGAATGATTGATAATGTTGCATTTTTACCGTACTTCCACAAATCTTGCTTACTTTTTTAAGGGGAGTACGTATGGCGGAATTGGTCAAAAAGTGACATTTTCGGATTATTATCTCTTATTAATATTTGATCTCTCCTGAATGATTTGATGCATTATTTGTCGAAAAATTCCAATTGGAAGCGTAGTTTTTATCATTTCAAAGTTAATAGTGCGTGTGTAAAATTATCCGGTCGTTCTGCACTGACTTTTCCTACGTATCTCTATCTCTTGAACTATTCAATCTAGAAGGCTGTGGTTTTCAGCTATTTTTTCCTTGAAATCATGTTAATGTTCGTGTTAAGAGGTTGGATGCACTGTGTAAACAGAAATGGCGGTATATCACATGCATTTTGTTTATTTACTTTGTGGTTGTCGTGTTTCATAAGTTTTGAACTGAAAACATAGTGGTTTGGTGTGTTATTATACGCTCTTATGACTCTTTTCAACATGACGAAAAGAAAGGGTTGTTTTAAGAAGCGACGTTTCCATGGAAATAATCATATCACAAAATGTGATTCCAGTGTTGATCCTGAAATAGATTTTTCACAGACCCGTGATAAGGACACGCCTACCAGTGCTTCGAAGAGGAAACTTGGAGACCATGAGGATTTATTTATTGGCAAAGATCAAAATAGTTTAGGTTATGTTCTTTTAGATTTGAGTGTGTTAGTACAAGCTTTGCAAGATGCTGTGTCATGTAAGGTTTGTGGTGGGCAAAATAACATCTCTGAGGACTTATCTGGAAGGACTGGATGGCTAACAAACTTGAGATTCAGTGCGAAGTTTTCAGGCTTTCGACATCATTTTGGACTTCTGAAAAGTGCAAGAATGACTTGTTTGAGAGCAATGGTAGATTCCTGTATGGAATGAGGTGCATTGGGAAAGGACTGACTGCAGCTTAAATATTATGTGCAACGCTGAACTTGCCAAACCCACCAACCAGATCAAGTAAGTACACAGAAGTAATTGGTGAATGTGTCAAATCTGTTGCTGTTGCTTCTATGAAAGCTGCTGCTAAAGAAGCAGTAGAATTAAATAACACAACAGACTTATCTGTGGCAGTTGATGGCACATGCCAGAATAGAGGTCATACATCAAAAAATGCACTTGCAACTGTCACTAGTGTTGACACAGGTAAAGTTTTAGACATTCAAGTGCTAACTAAATACTGTCACCAGTGTAAATCAGTTGATGAAACAAGTGAAAGCCATAAAACAAATTGTGCTAAGAATTATGAGGGAACTAGTGGGGGTATGGAGGCTACATCAGTTGTTTCTATGTTCAGACGTTCACAACAGGAGAGAGGTGTGTGTTACACTGAGTACATGGGGGATGGTGATTCAAAGGCTTACAAATCAATAGTGGAAAGCCAACCTTATGGTAATACGCAGATTGTTAACGTTGAATGTGTGGGCCACGTTCAAAAGCGGACGGGAACACGTCTCCGAAAACTGAAGCAGACAAAAGGAAAAGAGAAGTTATCAGATGAAAAGACTCTAAATGGTAAAGGAAGATTTACAGATAAAAACATTGATGAACTCCAGCATTATTATGGAATGGCAATAAGAAACAATACACATGACCTACAAGGGATGAAACGAGCAGTGTGGGCTACATTCTTCGACAAATCTTCCACTGATGATACACCTATACATGGTCTTTGTCCACCTGGTGCTGATTCATGTTGCAAGTACCGCAAAGCTCAGGCAGCGGGTAGCGAGGAACAATTTAGGCACAAAAATAGCATACCATCTGCAGAGATGGAAGCTATTAAACCAATATATAGAGAATTAGCTCATCCTGACCTTCTTTCCAATGTCTCAATGGTCGAACACAAAACCCGAATGAGTCCTTCAATAATGTAATTTGGACCCGCATACCAAAAAATGTCTTTGTAGGAAGGAAACCTCTATGCTTGGGTGTTTGTGATGCTGTGATAACGTTTAATGATGGTATAAAGGGAAGAATTGGGGTACTAGAGGAACTTGGTATCACTCCAGGTGCCACTACACTGCAAGCCTTTCAGTGAATGGATCGACTTAGGATCACGAAAGCCCAACGTGCAACAGAGGAAATGACTAAAGAAGCAAGAGGCAGGAAAAGAAGGAAACTTCTAGGTTTGCAAGATAGTCAAGAACAGGATCCAGATAATGCTGATTATGGGCCTGGCTATTTCTAGAAGCTGGCATGCCTCCATGTGTAAGTTAATATCAAATAAAAAGTTTCAACTTGATTTGCCGGAAATGACATTTTTAAAATTATTTGACCCATTATCTCAGGAACTATTACAGATACATATCTCTAATAATAAATGAAAAGCACCAGTTTGCTTTTGTTCTACAATATTATTTTTATTGCTAACCGGTTTTCGGCTTACAAGGCCATCTTCAGACATTTACTGAGTATTATCACCAAAGAAGTTAAATGTTAGCAGACAACATTGGAAGAGAAGTAACACATCTAGAGTGGAGTAGAAACATACAGTGAGTAACATCTTTGCAATGAAATAATAAAAACTGAACAGTACATAAATAACAATGGAGTTGACAAGAACACCTTTAGCACAAAATAGGAATAGCATGCCTACATAACAGTTTCTATTAATAAACAAAACTAATAAAATAAGATAAGTACACACACACATTGTTTCAAAATTTACAGAAAAACAACTACAGACACAGTAATACCTTCTTGCTCACAACACCCCATAGCTCACAAACATGCAGCTTTCCACTCAATGGTACACCGTCTCATATCTATCCCCATGTCCAAAGATGATTTTAAAGCCGAGTTAGATACAATAAAATTTATTGCCTCAGCCAATGGCTACAATCCAGTTCTTATTGACCACATCTTGCACAGAAAACAAAAACGGAAAATTATACCCCTCCTCTATGCCCCACCCGCTTCCCCATCCACTGTCTGCAAGAAATGGTGTACTGCACCATTTCTAGGTCAGGTATCACAGACTGTAGCCAAAGCACTGAAATCCTGCAAGTATAGGGTTTCCTACTATGTCAGGAACACTACAGTCCAGTGTGTTTTTAATAGCAAAGACAAGATCCAGTTATTAGCCAACAGTGGGGTATACAAAATCACCTGCTCTGATTGTGACAAATTTTACATTGGTCAGTCAGGCAGAGACATATCAACTAGGCTGGCTGAACATGAACACAGCTGGAGGTTGCAGAATTCAGACTCTGCATTTGCTGATCATGTACTGAGTGAGAGTCACAACCACCAGCCAGTGTCCCATGTACTTCACTTAGCAAACAAAGGCCATAAACTCAACCTGCTGGAAGCCCTGGAAATTAACAAACATATTGCTCACAGTCCAGATCTCATCCTAAATGACCAGACACAACTCAACACTTCCCCTCTCCTAAACTTCATATAATCATCTTTGTTGTTCATTACTTCCCACACTCTCTCTTCCTACATATTCCCATTTTCCTGTAGTCATTAAGTTGTTTTATTTGTTGCAGTTGTCTTTGTATTCCACGTATGCTGTCGTTTCAATAGTTAAGGGTTTGCTTTTAACTTGTACTTGTATTACTGTCCATGTTTAACTCCCCTTGTAGTTGTCTCATCAAGCACTGTTCATATTTTACTTTGCTCATTTATTTAATGTAAACTGGTATACAGCCACTGCTTTGATTATAATGTTAATGTTAAAATGCAGTACCATCACACTCTCAAACTGTAGGTTCCCTCGAACACCTCAATTTTCCTGCATTTACTAATTTCTGTTTATCTTATTGATATTGCTTAAGTTCCTCGTGTATTCTGTATTTACATTGACAACTGTCTCTTCTTTTTTAATTGGTTGTGTATCACTCTCCATGTTTCATACCTCTTGATGCAGCCTTGTCTAGTACTAATTTTATCTTATTTTATTACTTTTGTTTTTAATAGAAACTGTTATGTAGGCATGCTATTCCTATTTTGTGCTAAAGGTGTTTCTGTCAACTCCATTGTTATTTATGTACAGTTCAGTTTTTACTATTTCATTGCAAAGATGTTACTCACTGTATGTTTCTACTTCACTCTAGATGTGTTACTTCTCTTCCAATGTTGTCTGCTAACATTTAACTTCTTTGGTGATAATACTCAGTAAATGTCTAAAGATGGCCTTGTAAGCCGAAAACCGGTTAGCAATAAAAATAATATTGTAGAACAAAAGCAAACTGGTGCTTTTCATTTATTATTATAATGTTTTTCTACCAAGAACCGACGGAAGATTCTGTTAACATATCTCTAACTTTACACTATGTTTCAACTTAGTATACTGCAGCTACTGAACCTCTCAAAACATCTCCAACTCTAACGGATTTTTACTTACGGAAGAAAAAGTGGACTTTTAAAAGAAAATATTGAACAACTTTTTAAAAAGATCTTAACTAGCTAATTATTTCTCTGTACATTTTGATTCTGGTTCAGTAATCAGAAAAGGAGTGATACTATACATCCCAAAAATTTCAGATCTCTCTCTGTCACATGTTCTGAGATAATGGGTCATCAATATTGCAAATTTAACTCTGTGGGTATAGGACGTACGTACTCCCCTTAATCTCTTAACGCAAGACAGAGCATAAGATCCAGAATTGCTCATCAGAGGACTGGGAGACGTAAGGAACTTTCCTTGATCCTTTGAGCTGCAGGGAGGAAGCCAATATAAATCTACACCAGTGTAAATAGACTGCGAGTGTAATAGGATTAGCCAGTGAGGAGGCATCGCGTAGGTGTGCAAGTGGCCCTCCTACTCACTCCTTCCCTCGCTTCAAACGCTTGCACGTGGTTCACAGCTTCCTGCTAGTGGAACCCCCAGGGAGACACTTCCCACGCGGACCCCACTGATGCGATATTCTGGTGCTGTTTCTAACCGAAAGACGTTTCCCGCTGCGTCGTGACGAACTTTACACTGAGGGAATTCTTATTTCTACACAAATGCGCGACGTAATCTTATTCATTCGAGAATACCTAACCAACTGCATTTAAAGCTGAACTCTATTTCAAAGTCCTAGTGAAATGGCACTTCTAATTGTAACTAAGGTTCTGATTTTTTCTTTATTTTGTCAGTTAGTGTGATAAAATTGACATAGCCATCTCGGAATACGTCGTTTGGTCGCTACAATTACTCTAACTTATGGGATAACTGCGTCAATGTGATGCAGGCAACTGAAATTAACTATGAACCACAGATTAAGTAAATGACAATACACAAATGATTACGACTACAGATCTGCATATAATTTCTGTGTTTCAGAATATAGTGTAATGCGAAGTCCCTGAATTTTATAATCAGAGACCGTAGACGTTGCGGCACCAAATCAGAAAGTGATCAATATTTTCCTGTGTCAGTTACACTCCAAGCATTTTTATATGCAAGTTCTCAAAGCATCAAGAGTAACTGCTGCAGCATCGGGATGAGCAAGTTGACTAACAACCATTCCTCAGAAATATTCCACTGGTAAAATGTAAGACGAACGGGCATTCTACCTAAGCAATGGATCGAAGAGGGTCAGCATTTTCCTGCTAAAATATTCCACTGGTAAAATGTAAGACGAACGGGCATTCTACCTAAGCAATGGATCGAAGAGGGTCAGCATTTTCCTGCTAAAATATGTTATGACGAACTGCCTGAAGGACCAACAGTATCTCGATCCCTGAATCACCCTAATTTAGATGTTGTTGTTCAAATTAGCGTCAATACATGCGAGCTGACACCATGTTTTGCATTTAGTAGTAACACAAAGTGCAACAGTTGACATTTGCTTACCATGCAATCCAACAATGCAAGAAGTCAGAGTCCTGTCGTCATAGTTGAATCTAACACGCATGCGACATCATTTTCGGGCAGATTCAAGCGGAAACATTACGTTAACTCACTGTGACTATAGCCCAAAGCCTGACATACACGTTATATGGATTCTGGCGAACAAAAGCTGAAGCAAAAATATGCGTGCTACTGATCCACCCGTCACCAGTAACAGCATAACCGCCGATGCAAAGATCCACGGCTGTTGCAGTGCTTCACCATCAAATTAAAACATTGACGGAAGCCATACTGTACACAACAGCCATGCAGACAAGGTGGCTGGCATCCCGTGCTGACATATACACTCCTGGAAATGGAAAAAAGAACACATTGACACCGGTGTGTCAGACCCACCATACTTGCTCCGGACACTGCGAGAGGGCTGTACAAGCAATGATCACACGCACGGCACAGCGGACACACCAGGAACCGCGGTGTTGGCCGTCGAATGGCGCTAGCTGCGCAGCATTTGTGCACCGCCGCCGTCAGTGTCAGCCAGTTTGCCGTGGCATACGGAGCTCCATCGCAGTCTTTAACACTGGTAGCATGCCGCGACAGCGTGGACGTGAAGCGTATGTGCAGTTGACGGACTTCGAGCGAGGGCGTATAGTGGGCATGCGGGAGGCCGGGTGGACGTACCGCCGAATTGCTCAACACGTGGGGCGTGAGGTCTCCACAGTACATCGATGTTGTCGCCAGTGGTCGGCGGAAGGTGCACGTGCTCGTCGACCTGGGACCGGACCGCAGCGACGCACGGATGCACGCCAAGACCGTAGGATCCTACGCAGTGCCGTAGGGGACCGCACCGCCACTTCCCAGCAAATTAGGGACACTGTTGCTCCTGGGGTATCGGCGAGGACCATTCACAACCGTCTCCATGAAGCTGGGCTACGGTCCCGCACACCGTTAGGCCGTATTCCGCTCACGCCCCAACATCGTGCAGCCCGCCTCCAGTGGTGTCGCGACAGGCGTGAATGGAGGGACGAATGGAGACGTGTCGTCTTCAGCGATGAGAGTCGCTTCTGCCTTGGTGCCAATGATGGTCGTATGCGTGTTTGGCGCCGTGCAGGTGAGCGCCACAATCAGGACTGCATACGACCGAGGCACACAGGGCCAACACCCGGCATCATGGTGTGGGGAGCGATCTCCTACACTGGCCGTACACCACTGGTGATCGTCGAGGGGACACTGAATAGTGCACGGTACATCCAAACCGTCATCGAACCCATCGTTCTACCATTCCTAGACCGGCAAGGGAACTTGCTGTTCCAACAGGACAATGCACGTCCGCATGTATCCCGTGCCACCCAACGTGCTCTAGAAGGTGTAAGTCAACTACCCTGGCCAGCAAGATCTCCGGATCTGTCCCCCATTGAGCATGTTTGGGACTGGATGAAGCGTCGTCTCACGCGGACTGCACGTCCAGCACGAACGCTGGTCCAACTGAGGCGCCAGGTGGAAATGGCATGGCAAGCCGTTCCACAGGACTACATCCAGCATCTCTACGATCGTCTCCATGGGAGAATAGCAGCCTGCATTGCTGCGAAAGGTGGATATACACTGTACTAGTGCCGACATTGTGCATGCTCTGTTGCCTGTGTCTATGTGCCTGTGGTTCTGTCAGTGTGATCATGTGATGTATCTGACCCCAGGAATGTGTCAATAAAGTTTCCCCTTCCTGGGACAATGAATTCACGGTGTTCTTATTTCAATTTCCAGGAGTGTAGTTCTGTGGCTCGGAATTGGTTCAGCGTTTGCCATGACGCTTTTATGTGATATACACGCTCATCGACGTCTTAACGCCACGCCCTGTAGGAACCGGAATGTATGCTATTAGAGATCCATCTTTTGGTTCAGACTCACACATTTGCTGATATCGCAATTTTTACTCTCTGGGGAGAAGTGTATCTCTCTGAAGAGAAGTGTATGTTTGACAGGGAGCATTATGTCGTCCTGAACGGGGTAACTTCAACAGAAACAAGAGTAGCTTCAGGTGTGCCCCAGGGCAGCGTAATAGGTCCTCTGCTTTTTACTATTTACATAAACGATCTGGTTGATGGTATTGACAGCGGCCTTAGACAGTTTGCCGATGATGTTGTAGTCTACAGGAAAGTAGTATCACACTACAGTTGTGAACAAATCAATGAGGATTTACAGAAAATAAATGCGTGGTGTAATGACTGGCAGTTATCTCTCAATATCAGTAAGTGTAGTCCACTGCGTATAACAAGGCGAAAATCCCCATTAATGTATGAGTACAAAATAAATAATCAGTCTCTGGAAGCGGTAACATCAGTCAAGTATCTGGGTGTGACTATTTGAAATGATTTCTAATGGAAAGATCAGAGCCGGCCGGTGTGACCGTGCGGTTCTAGGCGCTTCAGTCTGGAACCGCGTGACCGCTACGGTCGCAGGTTCGAATCCTGCCTCGGGCATGGATGTGTGTGATGTCCTTAGGTTAGTTAGGTTTAAGTAGTTCTAAGTTCTAGGGGACTGATGACCACAGATGTTAAGTCCCATAGTGCTCAGAGCCATTTGAACCATTTTGAATGATCAGATTACACAAGTAACGGGTAAGGCGAACTCTAGATTGCGGTTTATTGGTAGACTCCTTAAGCGATGCAGTCCTTCAACAAAGGAAATAGCTTACAATACGTTAGTTCGTCCAGTCTTAGAGTATTGTTCGTCTGTGTGGGACCCTTACCAGTTGGGTCTGATTCAACAGATTGAGAAGGTCCAAAGAAGAACGGCAAGATTCGTGACTGGTACATTTAGCGATCTCGAGAGCGTTACATATCTCATAGAAAGTTTGAAGTGGGACACACTTGCAGATAGACGACGCGCTAAACAGAAGGGGCTGCTCTCTAAATTCCGAAATCCGATCTTCACCATCGCTTAATGGTCATCATTCAAAGATAAGGGAAATAAGAGCTTGTACTGCGGCATTCAGACAGTCGTTTTTCCCTCGCGTGATCCGCGAGTGGAACAGAGGGGGGGGATATGACTTTGGCGCGAATTGTGCCCTCCGCCACACACCGCTTGGTGGCTAGCGGAGTATATATGTAGATGTAGATGTAGTATTCTACCACACATAGATATGAGTGATATGGTATGGGACAGTTGCTCTGCGAAGCAGATATATTTCTATTTTGTATGAGACTTTTGTTTTATTATTTGGAATTTCGGTTCCTGTCTCTCCACAAGTAACTAGAAAATGATTTTTGTGCCGCTGACAGCCTTGACATATAAAACTTTCTTGCAGATAAATCTCTACGTCCGACCGGGACTCTAAACTGGAGCCTTGCCTTTTGTGGACAATGGTGCTACCAGCTGAGGTATCCAGACACGTCTCACGACCCGCCCTCACACAACTTTATTTCTCCCAGTACCTCTCTCCCACTTTCCACACGTCACCCGCATACTTTGCTGGACTAGCAGCCTGGAAGAAGGGGGAGAAATGGCTGCGCCAAAGCCTATTGGACTGCGCCCAGAATGAATCTTTGACTCTGCAGTGAATATTGCTGTGTTATGAAACTTCGTAGCAGAGTGAAACTGTGCATTGGAAGGCAAGGTTCTTTGTTAGATTCCCAATACAGCACTCAGTTTTAATCTGCGAGGAAGTTTTTGAACAGCGCACTTACATTGAAAAGTCACAGAGTCACTCAGCGTTAACATAGGAGCAAATTTTTATGCAGTTTCATGACAGATCAAGTGACAATATTTTGCTGCAGTAGTTACTGAAGGCTTCAAGTTTTGCCCGTCAGGCAACCGAACTCTTTCTAAGGACTTATACTTTATTAATTACCTCCTCTGGAGAAGACACTGATTCTTAAGAAACTTCTTGATACTGTCTGTATACCAAGGGGGACCTATACCACCTTCATTTATTCAGCTAGGTAAAAATATTTCCAGAGCTTGATCGTCATGAAATGGTTCGAACTCTAGCATGATAACTGAGACAACCTCCTGCTTATACATTTTCTGAATATGTAATCGTGTTTCCTTAATTGTCGACCACTTTGTAGCTTTGTGCTCATTATTGCTAAACTAATCCTTGGATATACGTGAAATCCTCAAAGAAGTCGGGTTTGTTTGTTGCCAACTATCTATGTATTTTCCATTATTGGTAGCTGTTGTAGGTAATTTTTAGACCACACTCTATATCTGTGACAAGAACGTGACGAAGGACGCCCTCTTCAAAGTCGAGAATACAGCTCATCCTTCGAGCACAACAGTCAAACCGCCTTTTTGTGAATGTATCAGTGTCTTGAAAGGAGGATATAAGATGAACATCAACAAAAGCAAAACGAGGATAAAGGAATGTAGTCGAATTAAATCGGGTGATGCTGAGGGAATTAGATTAGGAAATGAGACACTTAAGTAGTATATGAGTTTTGCTATTTGGGGAGCAAAATAACTGATGATGGTCGAAGTAGAGAGGGTAAAAAATGTAGACTGGCAATGGGAAGGTAAGCGTTTCTGAAGAAAAGAAATCTGTTAACATCGAGTATAGATTTAAGTGTCAGGAAGTCGTTTCTGAAAGTATTTGTATGAGTGTAGCCACGTATGGAAGTGAAACGTGGACGATAAATAGTTTAGACAAGAAGAGAATAGAAGCTTTCGAAATGTGGTGCTACAGAAGAATGCTGAAGATTAGATGGGTAGATCACATAAATAATGAGGAGGTGCTGAATACAATTGGGGAGAAGCTAAATTTGTGGGACAACTTGACTAGAAGAAGGGATCGGTTGATAGGACACGTTCTGAGGCGTCAAGGGATTACCAATTTAAAAATTGGAGGGTAAAAATCGTAGAGGGAGACCAAGAAATGAATACACTAAACAGATTCGGTAGGATGTAGGTGTCAGTAGGTACTGGGAGATGAAGAAGCTTGCACAGGATAAAGCACCATGGAGAGCTGCATCAAAACAGTCTCTGGACTGAAGACCACAACAGCAACATCAGTTTCTTGCAGCCTTTGTTGTAATCGGACGAAAATGGCACGCGAAGGACTGAGGCAACCCGGAAAACGTTCTCGATACATGTGTTGTGCAGCTCTACCATAATGTCCAGAATCACAGTAAATTATTAACATCTCTATGTACCCTTCAATCATGTATTTTTCCATCTGCTTTTGTCTCGGTCGTTCCTACAGCTCAATGACGGACCGCCAAGTGAAGTTAACGCTAAAGCAGTGATTGTAAGCAGGGGGCCCATTTAGTCAAGGAACATTCTTCTCAGTTTGTGCGCGTACTGTGATGCGGAAGATTTGAAAACTTTTTTATATTCAAACAGACCACTTCTGTAACTGATTTCCTTAATAAAACTTTATTTACTAAGTGCCCGCTACAATCCCTGGAAGCCTGTAATAAGAATTGTGGAGCACTCCAGATAACAAAAAAAGTCCGCGACAAGTGATGTCACAGTTAAAGGCTATGATTGGGAATATAGAAAATTTGGCACATCTAATCACGTTAAAACTAAAGCTGAAACGTGTTTCATTATGAAATATTTATGGATTTCTTGTGGGATATCCTGTTCCTAGTACATAATTGTATACCCGAAGTTATCATTTACGAGACCAATTACCGGCTACGATCGACTTGTGTTCAGCGTTCTTAATCCCGTTAACAGCATTTGCAGCGCTCTAGCAACCCAATATAAAACGCGTGTTTATATTAAGTTATGGAGCCATCTTCAGTCCCACACTGGAGCCAACGGGCGACAAAAAATTTCGGTAAGAAGTTTTCATAACATGCAATTAGTTATGGTGAGTCAGGTACCAGATGAGTTATCAACGGTTTAACCTTTCTCCTTGTTGAGTAATTTCCAAACATACGGTATTACCGTAGAAACAGCTCTTCTAATGGAATTGCAATATACTATTTCGAACGATTCTTGTAATTTCTCAGAAGTTACTGAACAGTTGGAGAGAGATCGAATAAACACGGATTTCAACAATCTACATATGTGGAGATATGTGTAAAACATACTTGATAAACTGATAAATTGTTGTTTCAATCAATAAGATAGTAAATCCTTTTTTAAATTGAGTGAGCCATTAAATAACAAAAATAAATTATAAATGATGAACACAGTGCCTTAGAATCTTCCTGAAGTTAACAAAATCTGAGTTTTTAGCTTCAGTACTGGTAGCAGTAGGAAAAGAGAAGTTTTATTTACGATTGTGGAATTGAATTCATTTTTACCCTTTACTTCTGCATTAAATAAGGAAAGACATTCTGATTTACTTTTGAACGTCTTCCGCTCTCAGAAATACTTTTTATTTCTTATTTCATGTCCGCTACGTTTTCAGCTTCTGTTATTACTTATGGAGAAACTGTGAAGTTCCTTGAGGTACAAATTCATGGGTTCAATCCATCAGATTTACAAATATTCTGATGACTTTCCACATAACTTCGTTTTCGCCTGTTCCTTTAGAGCTGAGAATAGATAATCAATCTCTTGTAGCTGAACAATGTACACAGAGTTAGGGCATACGAACTGGGTGTTCAGCCGAGTACACCAAGTGCCTTTTCTTTTACATCACAGTATTTATCTAGGGCATCCTCCGCCGCATACCATAAACACACCGCGCTAGCACTGCTCTGTGTCACTTGTTTTAGGCGAATGATTCAGTATCGTGATTTCCACACATAAGCACGTTACTCATATCTAAAGAAGTAGATCAAGTATTTTACTTATATCACGTGCTGTGTGTAAGACTGCCTAAAAATTAACTAAATAATTGAAGGTGTGATTAACAATACTTTCAATGTTTCATAAATCACATTCTTTTTCGTATTGTTTCTTCCTTCAAAATGTTTAGCAAGATTTGATTTCATATTTCTCAGGAGACACAAAAGATGTTTTGTTTATATTTGATTTGGGGCTGTTAATGACGTTTTATATATATTGTGTCTGACATAATAAAATGACATTCATAATGCATTCGCTATGAGACCAGCAGTCAAATGATCTTGCTAATCGAAGATCTTGCACTATACATGCAATGTCACTAAAAGTATGTCGTACCGAAAAGAATGACTGATGGATGATTATTCGTAGTTCGATGGGTTACACATACTTATCTCCCTGGTATATTTAGTGAATAGGCGAACAAAGTCTCTACGACAACATATGTATCAACCCATTTCCCACCATATCTCTATCACCAGTGCGCGGGGTAACGGCCTGGAGTTTTTGATTCAAATTCCACACATGGAAGAAAGGTAGAGGTCGTTTTAGATGGGAATTTCTCTGAGAAAGTTGGTAATGGTGATGAATGGTGAGTTGCTACCTGCAATTCTTTGTGGTGTATAGCAGCAAGTTTAGATTACTTCATGAGGAGGTCGAGCGGATACTACAACACACACACAAATTATTAGTAATTTATTAAAACTTGAGCATGGCAACTACTTAACTTTGCAAACAATTATTGTTCTCACAGATAGATATAAAGTTCTCAATAACAGTTCTATTAGCAAGCAGCAAGATCTGTGCTAAGACGATGCTGTCGCCGTAAGCGATGGCTACAAGTGATCGCTGATTACATACTAACTAGGCTCAGCGGTACTGCGATCGAACATAAATACGAGGGGCGTTCAGTAAGAAATGCAACACACTTTCTCTCGGCCAATTTCGGTTGAAAAATTGCATAATTTGTTGTAGGACATCGTGGAATATTCCCGCTTCAGCCCCAACAGTTTCATGAAGTTCCGATAGGTAGCGGAAAATCAGAGCACCGCAGATATTCATAGGAGTTTATAGAATGTGTTCGGAGACCCGGCAGTGAACAAAAGCACGGCGAGTCGTTGAGCGAGGTGTCTGTGACAATCGCAACAAGGTCGCCCAAACCTGTCCGATCTCCCGCTTGCCGTCCAGCCGCACACAGCTTAACTCCTGCAGTGTGTTGGTAACCACAAAAATGCAAACAAACTTTTCCTTCTCCGTGACAACGCAAGCTCCCACTCAAGCAAGCAGACCTGAGAGGATCTCAAAAAACTTCATTGGACTGCTCACCCACATCCACCCTGCTGCTCGGGTCTTGCACATTCCGACTTCCATTCAATGAAAGATGCACTCCAGGTGCTGCAGTACATGGATGA
This sequence comes from Schistocerca piceifrons, assembly GCF_021461385.2. Lineage (NCBI taxonomy): Eukaryota > Metazoa > Arthropoda > Insecta > Orthoptera > Acrididae > Schistocerca > Schistocerca piceifrons. The sequence goes on along the minus strand of NC_060149.1, from coordinate 413,361,994 downwards.
TGTGGAGGTTACTGAGAAAGAAAACGTTGGCTTCGACGTCGACCAGTAGAGTTGTACACTGTGGATGTGCAAGCCCTACCAGGAAGGTGGTGTAAGGCCGATGCATTGAACGGTGAATTTGTTGAAAAGTAGGGTTTTGTAGCCGAAAGAGTGGGGAATAATACGGTGTATTGGAATCCTAAATAAAACCAACCTGCTTTCAGAAGAAAGTGTATGGCATTACTTAACGAACGCCCCTCATAACTTCCCGGCTGAGCCGACGTAACTAAATACGCTGAAGCACCAAAGAAACTGGTATAGGCATGAATTTTCAACTACAGAGATATGTAAACAGGCAGAATATGGCGCTGCAATTGTTAGATCGGTTACTGCTGCTACAACTGCAGGTCATCAAGATTTAAGTGAGTTTCACGTGGTGTTATAGTCGGCACACGAGCGATGGGACACAGTACCTCTGGAGTAGCGATGCAGTGAAGATTTCCCCGTATTACCATTTCACGGGTGTACCGTGAATATCAGGAATGCGGCAAAACATCAGATCTCCGATATCGCTCCAGCCGGAAAAAGATCCTGCAAGAAAGAGGCCCAACGACGACTGAAGAAAATCGTTCAGCGTGACAGAAGTGCAACCCTTCCTCAGATTGCTGCAGATTTCAATGCTGGCTCATCTGAAAGGGTCAGCTTGCGAACCATTCAACGAAACATCATAGAAATTGGCTTTCGGAGCCGAAGGCCTACTCTTGTATCTTGATGACTGCACGACACAAAGCTTTACGCCTCGCCTGGTCCCGTCGACACCGACATTGGACTGATGATGACTGGAAATATGTTGCCTGATCAGACGAGTCTCGCTTAAAATTGTATCGAGCGGACGGACGTGTACGGGTATGAAGACAACCTCATGAATCGATGGATGCTGCATGTCAGCAAGGGATTGTTCAAGCTGGTGGAGGCTCTGTAATGACGTAGGGCGTGCGCAGTTGGAGTGATATGGGATCCCTGATGCGTCTACATACGACTCTGACAGATGATACATACGTAAGCATCGTGTCTGATCACCTGATTCATGTCCATTGTGCATTCCGACGGACTTGGAAAATACCTGCAGGACAATGCGACACTCCACACATCCAGAATTGCTACAGAGATGCTCCAGGAACAGTCTCCTGAGTTCAAACACTTCCGCTGGCCACCAAACTCCCCAGACGTGAACACTATTGAGCATATCTGGGATGCCTTGCAACTTGCTTCGTACTCTTACAGATTTATGGACAGCCCTGCAGGATTCATGGTGTCAGTTCCCTTAAGCACTACTTCAGTCGAGCGCATGCCACGTCGTGTAGCGGCACTTCTGCGATCTAGCGGGGTTCCTGTTATTAGGCAGGTTCAAATGGCTACAAGCACTATGGGACTTAACATCTGAGGTCATCAGTCCCCTAGACTTAGAACTACTTAAATCTAATTAACCTAAGGACATCACACACATCCACGCCCGAGGCAGGATTCGAACCTGCGACCGTAGCAGCAGCGCGGTTCCGGACTGAAGCGCCTAGAACCGCTCGGCCACAGCGGACGGCATTAGGCAGGTGTACCAGTTTCTTTGGCTCTTCAGTGCCTATGGGGGCGCATCCATGCCGACGTCTCCGACTGACTGATGCGTCTGGCAGCGACTGTCTTTACTTGTTTTATCGTCGTGAGGTACTATTCTTTGTATAAGACCTCTCTCTGCAGGTAGCACCACGTTTTCAATCCCACGTGCGTGTTTTTTTTTTTCACTTTTTCTAGTTCCATAACATTGCGCGATTTGTACCTAACTTATGTAAGCAACTATAGATTGTTCTAGTAATATTTGTGCTACAACGGATCTCACTAGACAGCCACACGACGGTATACGACATCGCGATCGATAGGTATCCAGCAGATAAGGTGCTTTTGACTGTTTCTTGCTACGCCGAAGAGTTTCTTTTGTTAGATATTGTGCGGGGAGTACTGAAGCGCTTGAAAATGACATCTGTCAATACCGAAAGCTACACAGACACATCTAAACATTTCCGCTCAATTGGAAAGCGAGAGACTGTGCTCAGTGGGGGTCGCCCTTTAGCTGGACAAAACAACAGTAGAAACAACAATAACAGACCCTTCTCTGCCTGCGTCATGAGTCCCCTTCCCACTCCTTTCGCCTCCACCTCCACCGTAGAGTAGCTATCAACTTCTTACTTGCATTAAAAAGAATATTTTCTCTTCTAGAGTTCTATTCCCCTTATAACGCAGAACGGCAGGCTTTAAAAACACATTTAGCGTTGGGGATCTTGCAAGTTAATCTAACAGCGGGAAAATGCGTCAGTGACTGTGTGAAGTCTCACAACAATATTACAGTTCGTTTCAGCTACGATTACCCATTTCAAAGAGAAATTCTTGTATGTGTTCAAAGTGGACTGGTTGAGAAACAATCATGTATGTCAACTTTGTCTAATGTTTACTAATGTCATGTGTTGTGTTTGTATTAACACTGTACTTTTCCTGCACTCTTTTGTATCAGTAATTTAACAGGTTTCACATACTTTCATAACCTTTTATCAGTTAAGTAGTGAGTAGAAAGAACTTTCGTGAAGCAAAAGTACTTAAAATTATCATTTCTCTGAAATAAAAGAAGTAGTGGAAAGCAGAACAAAAATATTTCTTTTCTTCAACCATACCATCTCCGAGAAATCACAGCCTTCTTTAGCTGGACAAAACAACAGTAGAAACAACAATAACATACCCTTCTGTGCCTGCATCATGAGTCCCCTTCCCACTCCTTTCGCCTCCACCTCCACCGTAGAGCAGCTATCAACTTCTTACTTGCATTAAAAAGAATATTTTCTCTTCTAGAGTTCTATTCCCCTTATAACGTAGAACCTTATGTAAAATGCCAATCACTGGGAGAGTAGAGATTTTTCTTTTTCCTGACGTAACTAAAATGTGAGTAACGATAAAATCTCAGTTGTATGATGTGTTTGGACTCAACTGTCACAAGTTTACAAGGATTTATTTTTCCCAGCAAAATTTATTGTTTCTTTGCTTTGCAACAACAGTTGCAGTATGAATCACTTCGCTATAATTCTCTACTGTCTGTCTGTACAGTACAGACTAGTGTTTGAGCCCTAAATAACATCAAAAAGTAGGCTCAAATTTTCTTAAGTGACAGTAAATTACTCTTAAATTGTAATTTGTCTTTAATACTTGATGTGTAGCGGAGTCTAGCTCTGCACCATTGCGGCATAGTGTGTCTGACGACTAAACATTTGTGGTGTTACTATCTCTAGACAGAATGTGAGAAGATGATTCTGAACATATGATAAGCAGTAAAGATGGGAAGTGCAAAATATCTGTTGCTTCAAAAGTCTTGAAATGCACCACCTTGAACCTGAAACAGCTACATATGTCAAAAATTTAGAGTACGTCATTCAATGGCTCCGCTGGCTCACTATATCTCAAGACTCTGCAAAAGTAGAAATAATAATCACAGGATAAAGCGGTCTTCGTAACCGCCGTCTGCTTCACGTCTACCGTTCAGCGAGCGAGCTACCTTAATTTAAGTATTAACTGTATTTTTCTTACTTGTCACTTCTTCTTCCGCGTGTTTTTGCTTTTAGAAACCTTTAATTGTGGAGTGCTAGTAATAGTGTTCCATAGATTTCGTGTTTGTTTTGAATACAGTCAGAGAGAGTCCCTTTAGTCAACCATAGTGCCAGTAGTGTTAGTGTTTGTTTTCAATACAGTTCAGAGACAGGTAGTGCTACTTTCATTGTTTTCTTCAAGAATTGTCTAGCAACCACAGTTTAGTCAACAATCAGCCGCCTTTAGTGAATTATCAGTCTAGTTAAAAGTTGATTAACTCTCTACAGTAAATTGATTTCTTAGGATGGATAGGATGTGTGACTGCTGTGTACCGACGCAGGAGGAGTTGACCACTGTTCGCGAACAGCTGAGCGTGTTGATGGCAGCGGTCAGTCGTCTTCAGGCTGCTGCCTCGGAGTGTAGCGGCAGTGGGGAGTCTGGTGCGTCGCATGGTACACCCCAGGCGTTACATGCTTCACCCACTGCCCCTGCTGTCGAGACATCTTCGCAGGTACCGGGCGCGTTTGGGCCACCCTCTCCCAAAGGGGAGTGGTGGGTTCAGCGGCGATCGCGGCGCACGAGGCGGAGGGTCAATGTGGAGGCTGGCCGTGTGGCATCGCCCGCTCCGCCTGTGAGTGGACATGTGGCCGCTCCGTCAGCAAGGTCCGAGCAGGCACGGGGGGAGGGGTTTATTAGTTATTGGGAGCTCCAACGTTAGGCGAGTGATGAAACCCCTTAGGAAAATAGCGGAAAGGTCGGGGAAGGAGGCCAGTGTTCACTCTGTCTGCTTGCCGGGGGGTCTCATCCGAGATGTGGAGGAGGCCCTGCCGGCGGCGATAGAGAGCACTGGGTGCACCCGACTGCAAATTGTTGCTCATGTCGGCACCAATGACTCCTGCCGTCTGGGTTCAGAGGTCATCCTCAGTTCGTACAGGCGGTTGGCGGAATTGGTGAAGGCGGAAAGCCTCGCTCGCGGGGTGGAATCTGAGCTAACTACTTGTAGTATCGTTCACAGAACCGATCGCGGTCCTCTGGTTTGGAACCGTGTAGAAGGCTTAAACCAGAGGCTCAGACGACTCTGCGGAGATCTGGGGTGCAAATTTCTCGACCTCCGTTATCGGGTGGAGAAATCAAATGGTTCAAATGGCCCTGAGCACTATGGGACTTAACTGCTGTGGTCATCAGTCCCCTAGAACTTAGAACTACTTAAACGTAATTAACCTAAGGACTTCACACACATCCATGCCCGAGGCAGGATTCGAACCTGCGACCGTAGCGGTCACGCGGTTCCAGACTGAAGCGCCTTTAACCGCACGTCCACACCGGCCGGCTCGGGTGGAGAAACGTAGGGTCCCCCTGAATAGGTCAGGTGTGCACTACACGCCGGAAGCGGCTACAAGGGTGGCGGAGTACGTGTGGAGTGCACATGTGGGTTTTTAGGTTAGAGAATTCCCTCCCTAGGCCCGACAAGACACTTCCTGAGACGCGGAAAGGTAGGAGTAGGCAAAATGCAACAGGGAATAACAATATTAATGTAGTAATAGTAAACTGCAGGAGCGTCTATAGAAAGGTCCCAGAACTGCTCTCATTAATAAACGGTCACAATGCCCATATAGTACTAGGGACAGAAAGTTGGGTGAAACCAGACGTAAACAGTAATGAAATCCTAAACTTAGATTGGAATGTATACCGCAGAGACAGGCTGGACAATGAAGGGGCAGGCGTGTTTATAGCGATAAGAAGTGCAATAGTATGGAAGGAAATTGACGGAGATCCGAAATGTGAAATAATTTGGGTGAAGGTCACGGTTAAAGCAGGCTCAGACATGGTAATTGGATGTCTCTATAGGCCCCCTGGCTCAGCAGCTGTTGTGGCTGAGCACCTGAAGGATAATTTGGCAAGTATTACGAGTAGATTTCCCCACCATGTTATAGTTCTGGGTGGAGATTTTAATTTGCCGGATATAGACTGGGACACTCCAACGTTCATAACTTGTGGCAGGGACAAAGAATCCAGTGAAATTTTTTAAAGTGCTTTATCTGAAAACTACCTTGAGCAGTTAAACAGAGAACCGACTCGTGGCGATAACATATTAGACTTTCTGGTGACAAACAGACCCGAACTATTTAAAACAGTTAACGCAGAACAGGGAATCAGCGATCATAAAGCGGTTACTGCATCGATGATTTCAGCCGTAAAGAGAAATATTAAAAAAACGTAGGAAGATTTTTCTGTTTAGCAAAAGTGACAAAAAGCAGATTACAGAGTACCTGATTGCTCAACACAAAAGTTTTGTCTCAAGTAAAGATAGTGTTGAGGATCAGTGGACAAAGTTGAAAACCATCGTACAATATGCGTTAGATGAGTATGTGCCAAGCAAGATCGTAAGAGATGGAAAAGAGCCACCGTGGTACAACAACCGAGTTAGAAAACTGCTGCAGAAGCAAAGGGAACTTCACAGCAAACATAAACATAGCCAAAGCCTTGCAGACAAACAAAAATTACTCGAAGCGAAATGTAGTGTGAGGAGGGCTATGCGAGAGGCGTTCAATGAATTCGAAAGTAAAGTTCTGTGTACTGACTTGGCAGAAAATCCTAATAAATTTTGGTCTTATGTCAAAGCTGTAGGTGGATCAAAACAAAATGTCCAGACACTCTGTGACCAAAATGTTACTGAAGCAGAGGATGACAGACTAAAGGCCGAAATACTAAATGTCTTTTTCCAAAGCTGTTTCACAGAGGAAGACTGCACTGTAGTTCCTTCTCTAGATCGTCGCACAAATGACAAAATGGTAGATATCGAAATAGACGACAAAGGGATAGAGAAACAATTAAAATCGCTCAAAAGAGGAAAGGCCGCTGGACATGATGGGATACCAGTTCGATTTTACACAGAGTACGCGAAGGAACTTGCCCCCTTCTTGCAGCGGTGTACCGTAGCTCTCTAGAAGAGCGTAGCGTTCCAAAGGTTGGAAAAGAGCACAGGTCATCCCCGTTTTCAAGAAGGGACGTCGAACAGATGTGCGGAACTATAGACCTATATCACTAACGTCGATCAGTTGTAGAATTTTGGAACACGTATTATGTTCGAGTATAATGACTTTTCTGGAGACTAGAAATCTACTCTGTAGGAATCAGCATGGGTTTCGAAAAAGACGGTCGTGTGAAACCCAGCTCGCGCTATTCGTCCACGAGACTCAGATGGCCATAGACACGGGTTCCCAGGTAGATGCCGTGTTTCTTGACTTCCACAAGGCGTTCGATACAGTTCCCCACAGTCGTTTAATGAACAAAGTAAGAGCATATGGACTATCAGACCAATTGTGTGATTGGATTGAAGAGTTCCTAGATAACGGAACGCAGCATGTCATTCTCAATGGAGAGAAGTCTTCCTAAGTAAGAGTGATTTCAGGTGTGCCACAGAGGAGTGTCATAGGACCGTTGCTATTCACAATATACATAAATGATCTTGTGGATGACATCGGAAGTTCACTGAGGCTTTTTGCGGATGATGCTGTGGTGTATCGAGAGGTTGTAACAATGGAAAGTTGTACTGAAATGCAGGAGGGTCTGCAGAGAATTGACGCATGGTGCAGGGAATGGCAATTGAATCTCAATGTAGACGAGTGTAATGTGCTGCGAATACACAGAAAGATAGATCCCTTATCATTTAGCTACAAAATAGCAGTTCAACAACTGAAAGCAGTTAATTCCATAAATTATCTGGGAGTACGCATTAGGAGTGATTTAAAATGGAATGATCATATAAAGTTGATCGTCGGTAAAGCAGATGCCAGACTGAGATTCATTGGAAGAATCCTAAGGAAATGCCATCCGAAAACAAAGGAAGTAGGTTACAGTACACTTGTTCGCCCACTGCTTGAATACTGCTCACCAGTGTGGGATCCGTACCAGATAGGGTTGATAGAAGAGATAGAGAAGATCCAACGGAAAGCAGCGCGCTTCGTTACAGGATCATTCAGTAATCGCGAGAGCGTTACGGAGATGATAGATAAACTCCAGTGGAGGACTCTGCAGGAGAGACACTCAGTAGCTCCGTACGGGCTTTTGTTAAAGTTTCGAGAACATACCTTCACCGAAGAGTCAAGCAGTATATTGCTCCCTCCTACGTATGTCTCGCGAAGAGACCATGAGGATAAAATCAGAGATTAGAGCCCACACAGAAGCATACCGACAATCCTTCTTTCCACGAACAATACGAGACTGGAATAGAAGGGAGAACCGATAGAGGTACTCAAGGTACTCTCCGCCATACACCGTCAGGTGGCTTGCGGAGTATGGATGTAGATGTAGATGTCATTGACATCTTGGTTCGTTTGACCACCTGAATGCTTTACTAGACGTTGTCCTAATAGTTAAAAGTGCAACCTTAAAAACATTATGACTTGTTTTTCTTAATACTGAAAAGAAACGTTAGAAGTGAATACATGTAACATTTTTATACATCAATGGCAAGATCATTAGTTGTTCTAAAGTAAAACATCATGAGATGTTTTTTCTTTCCAACTAAAATCTTGAAAATCTCATTGTTCATTCTTCATTCTCTGGAATTAGATGCCTGAAAATTCCTGTATATTACAGAGAAGTAAGTAATATTTACCGCACTTATCTGTAGCTTTGACGAGAAAAGAAGAAAATAGGTGGCAATGAACTTAATGTTTGCATTCGTGAGTGAGTTTACAGACCCCACAGTTAGTGTTTCCAGCTGGCAGCGCTGTAACATTTTGCCTGACGTGCGTAGACACTCACACCCCGTTGAAGCAATATGTGACCCTTACTTCAACATCCGAGTGCTATGGAAATGGCAAAGTGCCAGCAGAAGTCGGTTGCGTGGGCAGAACCGCCACGTGTTTTGCTCTTTGCAACAAGCGTCCTTTGTACCTCGCTGTCTGTGTCGTCAATTTCCGCCATGGATTTTCATATGTGCGAGGCTGCAGTACCAGTAACAGCAGGCATTTTGTTCACATGTGGGCTCACAGCATTCAAGGATTTTAAGAAATAAAACATTGCCCGCGGTAGGATGTATAGTTATCCGTTGTTTTTTGTGCGATTCGGCAGTGTCGACTCTTAAGTTATTTTCCAGCACTTATTCAAAAGCAGCCCTGGTTTTGTGACATACAATCGAAAAAACATTCCATATATTCATCCATACGTCGAATATTAAATCTGCATTGTAGTCTAATGTCATGGTCTGAATATGGAAGTCCTGTGGTTTAAACATGAGATGAAGGGATTATATGCTTCTAGTAAAATATTTTCGATCGCAGGTTGCGATATAGATTAATTATTCCACGTATGAATGAACATATGGAATGGTTTTCTCGGCCGGCTGGGTGGCCGAGCGGTTCTAGGCGCTACAGTCTGGAACCGCGCGACCGCTACGGTCGCAGGTTCGAATTCTGCCTCGGGCATGGATGTGTGTGATGTCCTTAGGTTAGTTAGCTTTAAGTAGTTCTAAATTCTAGAGGACTGATGACCTCAGAAGTTAAGTCCCATAGTGCTCAGAGCCATTTGAACGATTTGGTTTTTTCGACTGTATGTCACAACACGTAGTGCATACACTGAGATGAAAAACGTCGTGGGATACCTCCTAATATAGCGACGGATATCCTTTTGCCTGGCGTAGTGCAGCAACTCGGGGTGGAATGGACTTGACAAGTCGTTGAAGTCCTTTGCAGAAATACTGAGCCATACTGCCTCTATAGCCGTCCACAATTGCGAAAATGTTGGCGATGTAGGATTTTGTGAACGTACTGACCTCTCAATTATCTCCCACACATGTTCAGTGTGTTTCATGCCGGGCGATCTGGGTGGACAAATCATTCGATCGAATTGTCCAGAACGTTCTTCAAACCAATCTCGAACAATTGTGGTCCGATGATACGGCGTATTGTCATCCCAAAAGTTCCACCGTTGTTTGGCAACATGAAGTCCACGAATTGCTGCAAATTGTGTCCAAGTAGCCGAACATCCAGAGGACCTCGTCAGTTTCATGTGAACACAGTCTATACCATTATGGAGCCACCACCAGCATACACAGTACTCTGTTGACAACTTGTATCCTAGGCTTCATGGGGTCAGCTCCACACTCGAACCCCATCATCAGCTCTTAACATCTGAAGTCGGGACTCGTCTCACCAGGCCACGGTTTTCCAGTCGTCTAGGGTCCAACCGACATGGTCACGCGATGTCGACTGTTAGCAAAGGCATTCGCGTCGGTCGCCTCCTACCATAGCCCATTACCCAAATTTCGCCATACTGTCCTAACGGATAAGTTCGTCGTACTTCTCACATTGACTCCTGCTGTTATTTCACGCAGTGTTACCCGTCTGTTAGCACTGATAACTCTACGCCTACGCCACTGCTCTCGGTCGTTAAGTGAAGGCCGTCACCACTGCGTTGTCCATGATGAAAGGTAATGTCTGAAATGTGGTATTATTTGCATACTCTTGATATTGTGGCTGACAGAATATTAAATTCCCTAACGTTTCCCGAAATGGAATGTTTCATGCGTCTAGCTCCAATCACCATTTCGTGTTCGAAAACTGTTAATTCCCGTCGTACGGCCATAATCACATCGGAAACCTTTTCACATGAACCACCTGTGTACAAATGACAGCTCCATCTATGCACAGCCTATTGAGACCTTGTGTACGTGATACTACTGCCATCTGTATATCTGCATATCGCTATCCCATGATTTTTGTCACCGAAGTGTATAGCATACTGCTTATGAATAAGTGTTGGGAAATAACTTAAGAGTCGAAACTGGCCAATCGTACAACAAATAAAGGATAACTATACAGCCTACTACGGATATTGTTTCCTTTCTCGGTAATAGTAGAGCTACATGAGGTGACTACTCATGGTGAGGATGTTAATTCAGTAAAATAATACATATTTAGCACTGTACGGAAGCGTGCCGACAGTCTGACACCCAGGACACGGATAAATTAGTAACAGAACTGAAGGGAGATGTGGGGGTGGGGGGGGGGGGGCGCTTGACATTGATACATTATGTATCCGCCTCAGACCGTATTGTGACTTGCGAAGTACAGAGAAATAGATGTAAATGTATGTGACTGCCTGTGGTGGTTACCTGTAAAGTGTAGTGTCGTAATGCATTGTTAATGATGATGAGACAGGGAACGGAGACGCTGAAACGTAGTGACAGTACGTAAAATCTAAATAAAGGTCATACTCAGTCTATTGAGCGTTAGGGTCAATGGCTGTGGCTCGACGATACATTGCCTCTGAGCTTCTGTGATTTCCGTAACAGTATCTGCATCTTGTAGGTGCATGTGATGATTTCATATGCTATTCAGTTTCATTGTGCTGTGTTGTAAAAGAGAGTTAGAGCCAATGCCAGCTCGTAGCATACTTTTCTTGAGCATCTTGGAGAGTCGACGAATTTAGAGTCTCCATCTTACGGACAGATCTTCATCACAAATGTCATAAGCTCTGACTCCGTGAGACATTTAGAAGAGATGGTAAGTTTAATCTATGACCCCGGCACATAGTCTAGTAGCTAATAAGAATTACACTGCCGTGCAATAACGACGTACACAGCAGAGGTGCATTCAGAATTTCTGTTTTTTATTGATTTCAAGTTTTCATTATTAACAACAGTTAATTTGCATTTTGATTACATTTTAGAACTATTTTCAAACGCGTCTCTACGAAAATATAATTCTACACAGAATGGCAAGTGCTTGTGAGAAAAATTGATTTTCTCCTATTTGTGGCATTTCTGTCTTCTGGTATGTGGTACACCAGATGATGTCACTAAGAAATCCACTGTAGCCTGCGCTAAATTTTCACAGCTTTGACATAGAAAGCGTCTCACTTAGCAACCCCAAGCGATGGAATTTGATTTACCATACTACAAGGGCGATTCTTGAGCCACAGCACGATTCATTGTAAAGAAGAGGTTCGTCAAAAGAAGGGTTTCGAAAGCACTGTGATTTCGTTCCTACACGGATGCCTCGTTTATTACTGTATGAGTCTTTCGTGCATACAGGACTAGCTGCCAGTACAGCCATGCGACCAACTAGCTGTCGTCTAGGATTAAAGATGTGTCATAGTTGTCTCAGGTAGTTGTATGAAAATAATGACTTGTTTGCCGACTTCTCAGAATGTTCGAGAACAGTGTTTGATAACATCTCACTAAAAATAAATAAACAAAAGTAAGAATTAAAAACTGCCTCTTCTTCGGACACTGGTCATTTTCACCCCAGCTCTCTTAACAAGCAGTCACCAGCGCAGATCGTGGCCTGTTGATTGACGAAAATCTGTGAACCAAAGTGAATCTCCCTTTATTTTCTCATACCGTGCTGGTCACTTTCTGTTTCATTACATCGTAGTGAATGACAAATAAGGAATTTCATCTGCACTGTCATGCTTACCCGAAGCGAAGAGTCGACGTTTCGCGCAGCCAATGGTTACCATTAGTATTTACACCTCACACACTCGTACATCGATGCCTGTCTCCTGCTGCATTGAACGTTAGAAGCGTTTCGCTTAAGACGATGATGTTTCACACACTGTCTTTTTCAGTTTAAAGATTTTTGATAATTTTTAAAGTCGGAGCATCAATGATTTTCCACACTGAAATCATTTAAACCCTTTGGACTGAGATTAACAGTGCTTTCTTAGTTTACAGTGTTTGTAAACGCGGTGAATAATTTTGTAGCTAATAGAATTTGTGTTAAGAGAGAGGTTGTCTAACCATTTGCCGCGTACCCTGTCCTGTTTCGGAAGGAATTATTTAATATTATGTCGATTTTAGAACTAATTGTTTAGAATATCTCCATCATTATATTAATTATTTATTAACAGTGCTAGTTATTTAATACATAAATAAATTTCCTTGGGACCAGACATATGTGATCACATTCGCCGTATATGACCATTAGAATCGCAGACATCGAAAGAGCCTCTGGTGGTTTGAGGACAGTTAGTTGTTCCTCAAAAAAAATGCATTCCGAAATGACTTAAATATGACCGAATTCTGATTTTACATACATTACTCAATCTATAATGATCACTGCACTGTAACATAGGAACAGAGATAATTTTCTCGTTGCAATCTCCTCTTTGCCAGATATTATAACAGCATAATGTCCGGACCATGTCGCTCACCTATATGTGTTCTACAGTGACAAGCAGATATCAGTGGCTGTGTTCTCTTCACATTCACGTAACGTGTCGTTTGTTTTGAATATGTCCATTAATTAAATTTTCTTAAGCGTGATCTACATCGGGCATTTGATAATATACACGAACAGGCTAAGGAAGATAAGCGAATAATTCCCATGAATCGTGGCACAGGAGCAGAAGCATAACTTAGTTTTTTCCAGTACTAGCTGTTTGATTACATATGGTAACTTCACTGAGCATCTCTTACGTCTGCATAATTTTCTAGAGCAGTGGTGAAATTCAGTGTCAGCTGCAATCTATAGAATAACTTTTATTCTACTGAGTCGATTATAACAAAGTGTCGAGACTAACGCAAGCAGCGGTGTATGTAAGTTCCTATTGCAGCAGAAAAAACTAAATACAGCAATGAGCAAAATTAAATAAAATTTTCCCGCCACCCATGTCAATTTAGTGGGCGGGGTGGGAGGGACTAGGAATGTCAGGGAAGGGTTGCACTTTCCAGTAGTTTGAGAGAGAATCCAGACACGTTTCAACAAGAAATTATTTTTTCGTTTCCACTCTTCATTGGATTCTGTGGTCACACAGTACGGCTACATTACCCGCGTGTCGCCGAATATGACCTTTTCACCCCGTTGCCTACACACATGCGCACGCGCGCGTGAAGCAGTATACCCTGTAAGTTGCAAAATTTCACTGCGTTACACGCAAGAGGCCAAATAATTTGCTACGTTCGAACCCTCACATATTCTGATATCGTGTCTTTACAAGCTGACAGGTATCAAAGGAACTTGCTTTTTCGTTTCTAGGTCATATGACGACACTGGGCTCTTCGTAGCACTGACTGTTCAGACCCCAGAAGGAAGGGCGTTGCTGTTCGGCATCTACCCCCTATCTCAGCAGTCTTAATCACTGATTTCTGGTACACTGTCCTATACATTTCCCTAATTTGAATGAATTTCCATTCATTCCCTCTAGGTGCTGCAACTGCTAGAAATCTCGGTGTACTGAAGAGAACGTCTTTACTTTTCTGTCTTGTAATTTGGTGATTTCTACATTAGTATAAACGTAGTCATTCCACATATCACTGCAAAAATTGTTTATTTCAATAAATATTTGAACAGCCATATCCGAAATGACTACAGGGTGGTTATAATTAATGTTCAGTTACTTACAGAGGTCCAGTGTAGGTTATAATGATGGTACGGCAGTGCAACTTGGAAGAGATTCTAATACGTCAAAACGGATGCGATCTGCTCTGGGAAAAACCAGTTCTAATTTTGCCACCAGGTGCAAATATGGCGACGTCTCCAGTGCTCATATTGAACAAATAGTGTAAGTGGTGGTTAATAATATCAATATTATGCCTTTCTCACTTGTTTGACCTTTCCTGTCCACATCCCATTCCTAATGCATTATGTATGGAAACATATCTATACGACTTTCTTGCATTCACAGCACCAGATTTGCTCCTGATGACCAAAATTTGAATTAATTTTTTTCCAGTGTAAATCGGTTCCGCATTACCACATTAGAATATCTACCAAGTTTCGCTGCAATATGATAATTATAGTCCACACTGGACCAGTACGAATTGCAGCACTTTAATTACAACCACCCGGTGCATTCAATAATTACATTGAGACTGGGCACACAATCCCCATCAAAATTCTACAGCTGTTGACACCTGTCTTTACTCATTTAGATAACCACGGCTGACTACTATATATCACACCTTTCAGCTTTTCTTTCTCAGGTGAAACTTCTTTTTATACAAATATATTACAGTAATCTACGACGTAAGTTAAAGAACTGTTTCATGACTTGTACAAATTTGTGCTTCCTTATTAAAAGCAACGAGGCGGAACAGTACTAACGAGTGGGCGTTCACGAAGCTTGAATTTGGGGAACTTTCACCACACGCGATGCACGAGGGTGGATCGATGGCTGTGTAATGCGATGAGATGGATTTAGTACGCGCCTCAGGGGCATAAAGGGACGCTGCGCTGACCAGTTGCTCCCAGCAGCCGCTCGCCAAAGCCTACTAACAGCACGTCTCAATTTCAATCCAACTTTGCGTTCCAGGTAATATATTGTCCTTAACACCTCGCGTTTCAGTCGGGAATATAATTTATAAACTTTATGTGTATTAAATCAGAGGACCAACTTTTATCGGAAGTACCTTTTTCACCGAAACGGTATGGGAAACGCTACATACTGATAACTAAGATGAATTTGCGATCTTGTGTAAAGGACTATTCTTTTTCAAGCAGTATATTTCGATATGGGGCTATGTACGCCTGTTTGATATGATTCACGCATGCTACGTTGTGTTAAGTAATTCGAATGAAAGAACGTTCTGAAAGAATGTCATTATGAATATTAAAGCGTTTGTTACTTCCATTACGCTCCGAATGACAGTTGTCTAAAGCAGTATTTCCGCACCATAGCAACTCGTTGACTTTCACTGTGACATGAACTAATATAAAGGCAACCCCTTTCCAGCAGGGTGAGTTCGTCGAAACGTCTCGCCTTTCCGACGAACTTACCCAGTTGGACACGAGAGTGAGTGAGAAAGAGAGAGAGAGAGAGAGAGAGAGAGAGAGAGAGAGATGGAGCCCCTCCACACCAGCATTTGCATGGAAACCATCGCAAACGTTATACTGTCACCTGTGTGAAAATAGTATTTCTAGCGGGAAATCATGGATATAGGTCTGCAATATTGTCCATACCTCTGTATGTCATCCCCCATTAATATGGTCCCATAAGGAACGCAGCACACTGAGACTTTTGAAGGGTAGTGGTTTAGCAACCTCTCAGTCTAAATTATCGAGTGGGATTTGTTTGTAATTTTTGTGTTGTCATCTTTCCTCTTGCATCTGGTTGTTTGACTGATTTAATTGTACTGTGGACAGAGTCAGTCACACTTGCTGTTATACTGGAGTTCGCCCGCCGAGTGCTGAGTGTGTTTTCCAATTTGAACAACCCTTAGGTGTCCAGGTTCCCCTGCTTAAGAGAGACGCTCGAGAGCTTTATTTTTATCTCGCATTCACTTATGTGAACTAGGTAACTTCTTGTTATTTACACAACTGTTATGATTCTTTTCTATTTTTTTGGGCTGATTTTATTACAAGCTACTTAAAGGTGCAATAGCGGAATGAATGAATTTTGTGTGAGTCCTTACAACAGTTCAAATGGTTCAAATGGCTCTGAGCACTATGGGACTTAATATCTGTGGCCATCAGTCCCCTAGAACTTAGAACTACTTAAACCTAACTAACCTAAGGACATCACACACATCCATGCCCGAAGCAGGATTCGAACCTGCGACCGTAGTGGACAGGCGGTTCCAGACTGAAGCGCTTAGAACCGCACGGCCACACCGGCCGGCCCTTACAACAGTCCACGTTTTCTTGGCATGAGGGCAGTTTAGCTCCGTATTGTCAACAGAGGAGCAACTAGCACCAAAAGTAGCCCACAGCGACGGCCAAAGAGAGTTATACTCCAGCAGTGCCTTCCAGTGAGGCCTTACGCAAAGGATTATGTTCAGGCGTAACATCAAGCGCTGGCACGTTGGGATGGAACGTTACAGCAGGGAGCGCCGTGAGACGACGTCAGCCAATAGTACGCTGACTGGAACGACACCAATGCAGCAGCGGCATTTATACTAAGAGAATATAAGCACCGCGCAGCTGAGCCGCGACCGCAGTGAAAGAGTAGCCGTCGTACTAACGCTACAGCAGTGACTTATGAACTGTTTTGAATTGCTTGTATTGAAATTGTATATACCGAAGAACATTGATTATTTGCATGTCGCCATTTGCTTGCGACTCACCTCTGTGAATATGCAGAGTTAAGTATTGTCAAATAAAAATGTTCAAATGGCTCTTAGCACTATGGGACTTAACATCTGAGGTCATCAGTCCCCTAGAACTTAGAACTACTTAAACCTAGCTAACCTAAGGACATCACACACTTCCATGCCCGGGGCAGGATTCGAACCTGCGACCGTAGCGGTCGCGCGGTTCCAGATTGAAGCGCCTAACACCGCTCTGACACAACGGCCGGCTAAGCATTGTCAATTTAACTTACTGTAATAAACTCCATTAATATGATTGGTGTCTAGCGATCCGAGAAAACAGCTTCCTAGGCAACCTATATTAGATGAGTGGGCAGGATACTACATTGGCGCCTTAATTCTCCCTTGTGTTTGCTTTGTAGGGGTGTTTACTTGCTTTAACATTCTCTTATCGCGTTTTTGGTAATCAGTGCTTTCAGGTGGGTGTTGCAGAAATTTTCTTTGCTTTTGTACTTACTTTTCTTGCTTGCCTTGTGTGTTTATTGCATTTGTTTCCTCCAACTTGCCCATCCCACCTATTCCACCTCTTGCTCAGATGCCACAGCTGCCAGAGTTAGATGCAATGTAGCCAATGCAGATGTTTCAGTTCCAGACCCTGCAAATATCTGCACTGCCCAACACTGCATGCCTGACTGAAGCTCTCAGTACTGTACTGCCTATTCGCAGGTTTCAAGTACAAGAAGAGGAATGGCGCGAGTGGTTGCAACAGTTTTAAGCCCACGTAATTGCTCGTACCAGGTACTGTGAAAAGCCACTACATTCTCTCAACGGTAGGAAGTGCACTTTCAGACTAACTCAGAAGTTATTACCTAACACCACTCCGAGTGAACTTTCATATGATCAGGTTGTAGATTCGCTAACTAACTATTATGTCCAACAATTGAATGTGGTAGGAGCTAGGTATGAATTCTTTAATTGCAAACAACAGTCACAACAAACATATCGCGAGTGAGTAACAGATTTCGAGGGTATGGCTAGGAAATGCAAACTCATATGTGCTTGTGGTGCTTTATTGGCAGATGTTATGTTGCATGATACGATCGTGTACAATGTAACTGATGTCTAACTCAGAGAACAGATTTTGAAACAATAAAATACATCGTTCAGCAAGTCGTACAAATACTAGATCATTAAGATTCAGGTGACCTGTCGGTCGATAAATTTGAGCAGCCAGAAACTTGTCAGGAAGAGTCCCCTGTTTGCGAGTGACCCATTTGGCAGCAGCTGCTTGTGCTTGCCACGCCGCATAAAGAGTTCTCCACGCCGCATAAGCAGCTTGCTAAACAGGTGGCTACACAGGTGAACAGAAAAAAGTCATGCACTCAGTGTTATCCGAGGCTGCCCCTCCCAACAAACACAGTGTTACGCTTGTGGCAAGAAAGGACATACACAATCTGTATGTTATCAACGGCCGGCCGCTGTGGTCGAGCGGTTCTAGGCGCTTCAGTCCAGAACTACACAGCTGCTACGATCACAGGTTCGAATCCTCCCTTGGGCATAGATGTGTGTGATGCCCTTAGGTTAGTTACGTTTAAGTAGTTCTAAGTCTAATGGATTGATGACTTCAGATGTTAAGTACCATAGTGTTTGGAGCCTTTTTTTTTAGCAACGCAACAAACATAAAAAGTCGGCCCACTCACAAGAATCTAGTCACAAGGCCCATATCATAAATGCAGTACATTCAAAGTCTGCAACAGGCATTAGCAAAACTAGCAAGCGAGCAGTTTCTTCAGTGCTACGCCAGTCCAACAAACTTTTTGCTCATTTGCTTCTTCGTAGGAAATGAGTGAAATTTCAGTTGGACACAGGTGCCTCCGCTCCATTGCTGAATCGTCACACATATGAAACGTTAGGCTCCCATGCATGTCTAAAACTAGCACAGACCTGACGACTCATAATGGACAAGACATGACCCGTTCTCGGAAAATGTACTTTGCCTGCCATATATCGCTTTCATACGCGAACTGTGATTTTTACGGTACTACAATCATGCGATTGTGAGAACATATTTGGTCTTGATTCATTTAATTTGTTTGGCTTTAACATTCAGGACAATGTGTTGTCAATGTCTGCATACCATAGAAACCTTCTCTGAAGATTTAGGTAAGGCTAACAGTTTTGTTGCACATATTACTCTGAAAGACAGTGCTCAGCCGAAATTTTACCAAGCAAGAACTGGTCCCATTGCATTACGGGACGAAGTCGCTGCTGAACTTGAAGAATTGCAAGATGCGGAGCTATTGCCCTAATACAAGCTAGTCAGTCGGCAAGTCCACTAGTTCTGCTCCCCAAAACTTCAGGTCGCATTGGCCTCTGTGTTGACTTTAAGTCTACAGTGAAACCACAAACTGTGATTGATACTTCTCCATTGCCACGACCAGAGGATCTCATGGACAGATCGGGCGCTGGTTGCTACTTTTCTAAAAATTGATTTGCGTGACGCATATCTTCAAATACCGCTTGATGAAGAATCTCAAAAAGGGTGTGTAGTGAATACTCATTTGGGCTTGTTTAAATATTGCCTTTTGGCAGTGTTTTCGCACCCGCCATTTTCTAACGGTATTTGGTGACTGCTCAGGTACCAAACTGTTCAAACTACTTGGATGATATTGTAGTAGCAGGTCGTACACCTGACGAACACATTTCAAATTGTGTTTCGTTTCATGTGTTTCGAGACTAAAGTGTAGACTGGGCAAGTGTGATTTTTTTTTAACCCTGAGTTGCAGTATCTTGGTCATGTCATAAATAGTCAACGTCTAGATCCTCTTCAGTTACAGTTGTTAGCCATACGTGAACTGCCAGTTCCTCTCACTGCAACAGAATTGCAGTCTATATTGGGGAAAATGAACTATTATATTCGGTTCCTACCGAATGCTGCACATATCGCAGCACCACCGCGTCGCAAGACTGTCCCCTTTATTTCGACAGGTGAGTGCGAAGCAGCTTTTCAAAAACTTTCATGCATTGCTGAGTGATCGATGCTTAGTTCACTTTGATCCTGACAAACCACTTGTACTGCAAGTTGACGGTTCCTCTTACGGAATCGGTGCAGTGCTTTTGCACAGAATTGGTGATAAGGAAAGGCCTATCGCTTTCGCACCAAAAGTGTTGTCCAAAGCTCAGTGTAATTATTCACAAATTGAGAAAGAGGCTTTGGCTATTGTGTATGGTGTCACGAAATTCCACCATAATCTGTATCGCAGAAAATTCTACTTAGAAACGGATCACAAGCCTTTGCAGTCCTTGTTTCACCCGACGAAAAAGGTTCCTGTACGAACTGCCAAAAATTGCAAAGATGGGATTTGTTTTTGTCTCAAGACCGGTACAAGATTGTGTATCGTCCGACAGCTCAACATGATAATGCAGACACACTTCCACATCCACCGACTGGCCCTGATGCAGACTTTGACGCTTTTACTGCATTTTTTTGTCGCATCGATGCTTAGGTTTTGCATTGCTTCAGTCTTTTCCGCTGAACAATAGGAAAATTGCACAGGCCACGGAAGGTGATAGATTTCAACATTTTGCTAACATACATTCGCACAACTTAGCCTCGTAACTTGCATAGCATAAAGAACTCTTTTGTGCGCCGATACTTTGCACGTCGGCATAGTCTCGCTATAAAGAAAGGTGTGATTGTTGTTCAGAGTGACAGTGGACAGTCACGTGTGTTGATCCCCAATGCCTTGCAAAAAGAAGTGTTGCAGTTACTTCACCAAGGACACTGTGGGTTTGTTGGTAAGAAATAGTTAGCGCGTCGACACTGTGCTTGTCAGGGTATGGACACCCAAAAAGAACAGATGACGTCACATTGTCATGCATGTGTGGAAAATCAGTCCAATCCTCCACAAAAATTCTCTGCTTACCTTAAGTGCAATCACCATGGCAACGTGTGCACATAGACTTTGCAGGACCTTTTTGGTACACTCGTTGGTTGACTGTGGTAGACTCATATACACCCCTGGAAATGGAAAAAAGAACACATTGACACCGGTGTGTCAGACCCACCATACTTGCTCCGGACACTGCGAGAGGGCTGTACAAGCAATGATCACACGCACGGCACAGCGGACACACCAGGAACCGCGGTGTTGGCCGTCGAATGGCGCTAGCTGCGCAGCATTTGTGCACCGCCGCCGTCAGTGTCAGCCAGTTTGCCGTGGCATACGGTGCTCCATCGCAGTCTTTAACACTGGTAGCATGCCGCGACAGCGTGGACGTGAACCGTATGTGCAGTTGACGGACTTTGAGCGAGGGCGTATAGTGGGCATGTGGGAGGCCGGGTGGACGTACCGCCGAATTGCTCAACACGTGGGGCGTGAGGTCTCCACAGTACATCGATGTTGTCGCCAGTGGTCGGCGGAAGGTGCACGTGCCCGTCGACCTGGGACCGCACCGCAGCGACGCACGGATGCACGCCAAGACCGTAGGATCCTACGCAGTGCCGTAGGGGACCGCACCGCCACTTCCCAGCAAATTAGGGACACTGTTGCTCCTGGGGTATCGGCGAGGACCATTCGCAACCGTCTCCATGAAGCTGGGCTACGGTCCCGCACACCGTTAGGCCGTCTTCCGCTCACGCCCCAACATCGTGCAGCCCGTCTCCAGTGGTGTCGCGACAGGCGTGAATGGAGGGACGAATGGAGACGTGTCGTCTTCAGCGATGAGAGTCGCTTCTGCCTTGGTGCCAATGATGGTCGTATGCGTGTTTGGCGCCGTGCAGGTGAACGCCACAATCAGGACTGCATACGACCGAGGCACACAGGGCCAACACCCGGCATCATGGTGTGGGGAGCGATCTCCTACACTGGCCGTACACCACTGGTGATCGTCGAGGGGACACTGAATAGTGCACGGTACATCCAAACCGTCATCGAACCCATCAATCCACCATTCCTAGACCGGCAAGGGAACTTGCTGTTCCAACAGGACAATGCACGTCCGCATGTATCCCGTGCCACCCAACGTGCTCTAGAAGGTGTAAGTCAACTACCCTGGCCAGCAAGATCTCCGGATCTGTCCCCCATTGAGCATGTTTGGGACTGGATGAAGCGTCGTCTCACGCGGTCTGCACGTCCAGCACGAACGCTTGTCCAACTGAGGCGCCAGGTGGAAATGGCATGGCAAGCCGTTCCACAGGACTACATCCAGCATCTCTACGATCGTCTCCATGGGAGAATAGCAGCCTGAATTGCTGCGAAAGGTGGATATACACTGTACTAGTGCCGACATTGTGCATGCTCTGTTGCCTGTGTCTGTGTGCCTGTGGTTCTGTCAGTGTGATCATGTGATGTATCTCACCCCAGGAATGTGTCAATAAAGTTTCCCCTTCCTGGGACAATTAATTCACGGTGTTCTTATTTCAATTTCCAGGAGTGTAGCAAATTTCCTTTTGCTGTGCCAATGAACATGACAACGTCACGTAGCACAATTCAGGTGTTGTCCACTATTTTTTGCGTCGAAGGTTTACCTGAAGTCATAGTGTCAGATAACGGCTCTCGGTTCACGTCACATGAATTTGAAATATTTAACTAGTGCACCGTTCCATCCACAGTCAAACGGTGGAGTGGCAGGTTTTGTCAGAACCTTCCAGCAGCAGATGGCCAAACTTCGCTTCGCACATACCAGGGATCAAGAATTGCAACTGTTTCTCGCCTCGTATCGTTCACATCCACGAGATAGACCATCGCCGGCGGAACTACTTCACGACCGCCGCCATCGGACACTGCACCACCTGCTCCACCCTCCCCAGTATCCAGCGCCGAAAGAAGGCCGGAAGCATCAATTCGCGCCGCATGATATTGTCTTTTACAGGGCTTTTAGCAGCAACAGATGGTCGGCGCGAGGCGATATCGTCCGTCGACTTGGCGCTTGCACGTATCTTATTTTAGATCCAGACGGCATGCAGCGCCACTGCCATGTGCACGATGATCCTTTTGTGCCTCTTCCCCCAGATTCACAGATCCCGAGGACACCACGGCCACAGCAGACGCCAGAGAGTGTCATCACGACGTCAACTCCTTCTCCTATCGTCCTACCGATGGAGATGGACCCGCCCACACCGCAGCAGCCGACGCCTTCTTCATCTGGTTATTGGACTCAGGACGTGGACGCGTACTCTTCGGGTTGTTTTCCGGGGGACGTTTCCACCAGAGCGCAGGCTGGATGGCGGGGTACGAGCGGAAGCTTAACGTCCCCTGCAGGCACAGCCCCCGGTCCGGCGAAGCTTCCACCCGCCTGCCTCCCCCGCTGTCGTCGTCGTCCCTACGCGACGACGGTCCGTCGCTTTGGGGGAGAGGAATGTTCCGGCGTAACATCAAGCGCCAGCACGTCGGTCTGGAACGTCACAGCCAATAGTACGCTGATTAGGACGACACCAAGTCAGGAGCGGCATCTATACGTAGAGAATATATGCGCCGCGCCGCTTAGCCGCGGCCGCAGTGGAACACTGGCCGTCATACTAACGCTGCAGCAGTGTCTTATGAACTGTTTTGTTTTGGTTGCATTAAAACTGTATGTAACGAAGGACATTCATTATTTGCATTTCGCCATTTGTTTGCGACTCATCGTTGTGAATAAGCAAAGTTAAGTATTGTCAATTTAAGTTACTGTAATAAACTCCATTAATATGATTTGCTTGAATTGTTGTATAGTTATCCGAGGAAACAGCTTCCTAGGCACCCTATATTAGACGAGTGGGCAGTATACTACAGTTGAAGCAACGTATGGCCACTGGACCTGCTTGCTGCGTTTTAGTTTCGTAAGATCCCTATCCAAAGAAAGCTAGTAAACACAATACCTTATTTTTCCTTAGCTGTTACCGGATACTTGATCAGCAGGCCGGAGGAAAACTGTACCGAAAAACTTCGAAAGGTTTTTCTAATTCAAGCTTTTAATACAAAGTGCTTATGGTTTAGACCGAGCTGTAATTGATTATTTTCTGTTCCTGAACTCTAACCTCAGCTTACATTAAATTCATTTTCTTTTTTGAACAAAAATACCTTCGCTTTATCTCGCTCGCCACTGGCACACATTTTTATCGGCAGTGTGGACACTCGGAAGAACACTTCAGGCAAAGATGGATTCATCGCAGTGCTCCTTTGTGATACATTGTAGTATTTCTCATTTCACGCACGAGATGTATTAAGTATGAGTGATTCCAGTGCTGATGTTCGCAAATCTAACGTGTTGTTGGAGTCTTACGTAGCAGCCCATGAAGCGACGTTATTGACTTTGTGGTTGTCTTAGTGGTCGACACTTAATCTTTTACTTGGACAAAGTTGTACTTACTGAATAGTTTGAAATAGTCAGTACGGATTATATACCAAGGCTGTTCCATTAACCGTGAAACATATTTTATTTATAAACTAGAGTATTTCTTTGTAATTTATGGGGGTTATGTCAGTGTCTGGTAACTAGTTCAGCCAGATATAGTTTTTGAATGGATCACACAAAGGAATCTGATAACTGGAAAGTAATTTATTATCTGTTTGTTATTTTTTCTGATAATGTTTTTGGAAGGGAAGCTTTGGTGTACGAAAATTAAATACAAACTCATGAAAAGAATAAACTTTTATCAAATCTACTGGTGATAAGTCATCATACTTGGAACACACATATTGATCAGCTAAAACATTGCTATCACGTTTCTATCTCGAGAGTGTGGATGTCTTGGCTACCTGAAGGGTGTGATGTGGCACAAAGGATACGCAGTTCGTGCCCGGCATACAAAGTAAAAGTGATGTCCATAGTTGATACGAGGTGGCGCAGAACACTACAAACATTTAATAAATGAATAAAACATCAGTACTTTTATTTACACTGTGTACAAAGTAAAGTATGTTTATACATAGATTAGATTTCTTGGATTTCTGTTCCAAAAAGGTATCTCATACAGAAATGTTCATCATTTGATTACCGTTTCAATCACTCAATGTCAACAGCGTCGTGCTAGTACGTAGTACCTATCTCATTGCAAGTCTTTCGAGATCCGAGGTGGAGCTCTGTGTGCAGCGTCTCAAAAAGACGCGCGGACGGTTACATACGCATGCTGTAATTACAAGCGATGACAGCGTTCTCTGGTGGCGTCTGTAGCGCCCTTTGTAGGAATACGAAGTGCCCTGTAGATAGTGGATCTCGCGCTGACGCTTGCTGCCGGCCTGTCCAAAGCCACGTCATCTACTGAGATGTGTGCGGCATATAGCATGTCGTGTGCGGTCGGCATAGACACCGTCGATACCGCCGCAATCATTCAGTCGATTCCTTGGCGGATGTTGCTGTCCAAGTGAATATGACAAACGACCGTCTGTTATAGCCCAGCAGGTGGGAACAAATACAAATGGAACGACGAAGTTTGTGAGGCGTTAGGTAGCTGCTGTTATTAGAGGCTATCGCCAGCGGACAAGTGACTATGAAATTGCTGCTAGTCCAGAAGTAGAAGATTTAAAATCCATACTAAGGATCGTGGCCGTTTAACACTGGTTCACCCGGTACGTCAGGATCGGTGGGAGTCTGTGGCTCAACTGAAAGAAGAATACGGTGCTCGGAAAAGCACATATTTCGCTGTTTAAAATAGGACTCCATAGGAATTGTTGAGCCAAGGATATGTTATAATAGTACTGGACGTTGGGATACGGGGATACGGCAATATAGTAGAGTTATAAAACTACCGTAGTGTAGTATACTATCTTAAGTGTAGTAGCTTTGGTCAGTTAAGATAGTAGCTGCATTACCTTTACATTAGATGTGTTCCATACCTATCGGGCGTTACCTCATTTCGACCCCTTTGTTTGCATCTGCAATCAGTGTCTTACTACACTCTCCTAGAAACCGGAAACGGTGAACCGTCTAGAAACTAAGTGAGGATTTATAAAGAACCATGTAGCCAGCGGAACATTTTTGTTCTACACAGGTATCCTCCTGTTCGTTACTTAAAAATAAACTGTATTTTTAGCAAAATTAAAAATGTCAATGGTTACTCAGGTTTCATTCTAAAATTTTTGAATTCCAAATGTTGAAATGTGTGTGAAATCTTATGGGACTTAACTGCTAAGGTCATCAGTCCCTAAGCTTACACACTACTTAACCAAAATTATCCTAAGGACAAACACACACACCCATGCCCGAGGGAGGACTCGAACCTCCGCCAGGACCAACCGCACCGTCCATGACTGCAGCCCCTCAGACCGACGGCTAATCCAGCGCGGCTAAAATTTTTGAGTTGTAACGTGAAAGAGAGGGATGTTGTAAAAATAAAAGAACACACAGACTTATCACATAACGATAGAAA
The DNA here is from genome assembly GCF_021461385.2 of Schistocerca piceifrons. Taxonomy (NCBI): domain Eukaryota; kingdom Metazoa; phylum Arthropoda; class Insecta; order Orthoptera; family Acrididae; genus Schistocerca; species Schistocerca piceifrons. The sequence goes on along the minus strand of NC_060149.1, from coordinate 413,336,069 downwards.
ACGCAATCTCCTCAAAAAATGGTAAAAACAAAAACATATGAAACGTCGCTCCAGTACTTATATAAAACATGATTTTGTTACCTACGAAAAACTTTCGCACTTATGATGAACGTTCTGTTGAGTACAACATAATAATAAGTATATGGCTTTTTAATGTATGAAGTTGTAAACTTTACTTGCACCGAAAGTAATTGCTTTTGTTGCATAGTAGCTCAGAAGTTACGCGATCAATTGACTTTTACTACATATAAAATGTAATTTATATTTTTAAGGATATGAAGTACACAATGGACGAATAGTTAACGATGTGCGATTCTGATTATGTGAAAAACAAAGAGAAGTTTTCGGCTTATAGGTTCTTTTCACCCATTCATTTATGTTTCTTTCACTACCAGTCATTTATGTACTGTACCAAAACTACCTTAGTTTTGGTAAAGCGCAACTCCACAGTGTAATGACTCGAAAGAGCAAAGATATACACGAATTGAAAACGAGTGACGCAGTTAAAGGCCATTTTAATTTTGCTGTCCTTTTAACTACTTTCTTATTTTTACACCTATTCTGAATCACTGATGCTGCTAAGATTAGGTGTCATTGGTGTTATATGCTGGATCCCTATGATGTCGATATATTTACACCGTATTTGCTGAATGCTGCTAGCAGCACCGTCCCAATGGATCTGTGACGAATATGACCGTATGCAGTTGTTAAGCGTGGATTAATACTAGTATACACCAAAATGTTTTTAATTTATAATTCATTTCCTCATTCCGGCTTGTGCTTCCTCTTGAGAGTGAAACAATTTGATTATATTGCTGTTCCAAAATTGTGTGACTTCGAAGTACCGAAAGAAAACGCATTAAAAGTATGTTAATGTATATCGGCGAAAACGTTTCGCTGAAGACTGTAATGCAGACAATACTCTAGAGAAAGTCTTAATCCAACAGTGCATAACACACGGTTGATGACAATAATATTGATGATAATTAGGTGTACAAAATTAGACCGACAACTACCGAAAACTAAAGTGTCAAGCTGTAATTTATTCCGACCCGCTCTGTGAGAATATACAGGATGTATAAAAATATGGCAGTGCTTAGTACGTTGTGCGCGACGACTGCCTAGTCATTTATCAAGGAGTAATCTGTCCCTGGAAATACATAGTTTGGGTGATGTAAGGCGTCGAAGTTCACAAACGGTAGTATCGGATTGTGTCTGTTTCATTAATTGTGCAGCCTGTTCTGTTCTGTACCAGGGCAGTAACATTGTTGACAGGATTTCGACATGTGCCAGCGCAGAAACAAAGATATCACATCTGTGCTGCTTGCATACAAAAAAATTGATCACAACGGCACATAATCTCCAGGGTTGTGTGGGGAAAAGTTTCCCAACAAAAATGCTTCTCGCCATTCGACGCTCACAGCAGCTAAGAGAGGTCTGCGAGAGACTAGAAAGTTGTAATCAGGTACCATATTTTCTGGTAGGAGTTTTCATGAATTGTAAGGGATTTGGGTGTTGTGTGATGTCCTTAGATTAGTTAGGTTTAAGTAGTTCTAAGTTCTAGGGGACTGATGACCACAGCTGTTAAGTCGCATAGTGCTCAGAGCCATTTTTGTAAGGGATTCGTACTTTTCTGTGCGTTTTACGTTTTTATGTATATACAGTAATACCTCATGTTACTGATAAATTTTCTATACCTGTTGTAGGCATTCTATATTCTGTATAAATTATTCTACATTTCCGTACAATATTTGGTGCCAAAAACTGTTGTCAGTTGTCCACTCCCGGTTCGAGAGGCTGCCTCTGATGAGGACATTTTGGGATACCAGTTCCAGCCGTGTGGTACAAGCGTCAGGCGTATCTCATACTAACGTGTCTTGAGGCATCTGTTAATAAGAGGTACTTTCATATCATCAGTAGAACTCCAGGAAATATTAGCGAAGGACTGCCCATGGTGATTACAGGTTATTCAAATGGTATTTATAGCTCCGTATATTCCAGCCATAATTCTCAACTTTGGTGGTATTCGTCGGTGATATTACGTTGACTCAAGACGGTATTGTGAACTTGCACAACAATCATATTTGGGCAGACAAAAATCAGCATGCGTAACTGATTATAAGAAACATAGTTTCAGTCTGACCGTATGGACTGGGATAATTTGTTATCCGATCATTGGGCCGTTCCTAATATCAACCACACTAAGAGAACCTATTAATCTCATTTTTTTCTCAGAGACATCCTTCCTGCAATATCGGATAAGCTGCCACTACGGGTTCATCACGGAATGTTGCTGCTCCAGCTCATTTCGATGCAAATGTGTGCACCTGTTAGAGATTATCCGATCATTGGGCCGTTCCTAATATCAACCACACTAAGAGAACCTATTAATCTCATTTTTTCTCAGAGACATCCTTCCTGCAATATCGGATAAGCTTCCACTACGGGTTCATCACGGAATGTTGCTGCTCCAGCTCATTTCGATGCAAATGTGTTCACCTGTTAGAGATGAGCCTGTTCCGTGGCGATCACACTCACTTCAGCTTACAGCTCTTGACTTTATTTCCCTGACGTGCTATGAAGACTATGGTGTATGTTACTCCCGTAGCTTTAGGCGAGGACCCTGTCACACGAATCCACGTTGAGACTGAAATACTGAAAAAACAGCTGCACTTATTTCATCATGTGCGTCAATCTCTAGATGAACGATATTTATTCTGCTATCAAGTTTGAGGTCGAAATTGTTAAATACTGCATGGTGTTGGGTTTCTTAACGAAATGTCGAACAATGACCCTGCTTCATATCCACATCGTTCTCAGACTGATACACCGTGACCACATAACAATCTGTGGGTTCCGTCACGTAAGATAACAGCAACTAAGCATTCCAAAGGCACAGTCCGTACGTCCACTTTATGTTGTTGGGTAATGGGTTGCATAACGTAGAGTCGGAAGGAGCTCTGAGGTCACCGTTCCAAGACATCGACGTTCCGCAACTATGTATTTTAGGACAGAGATTCCCTCATCAAAAATTACCAGTTTGCAGTCTCACACTACGTACTAAGCGTAGCCGGTGGATTTGTTTATATACCCCCATATATGAAAATAAAAATGAAGGTGAGCATTTCAAGTTCAAATGATAAAAATTATTGTAAAATAGTGTTTTCACACGAAAATAAGTGAAAAGGAAGTTTCTTAATGATTTTTTTTAGATATTTTAATCACAATAAATGTATGTTTAAATGCATCTGTGAGTGATCAGACGACTCCTGTGAGTGTCTCTTTTCGGTTAAAGGCAACATTACATTATCATAACGTTTCAACTATGCCAGTCACAGCACTACTATTTCCGTCCTGATCCATAAAAATTAATCCGTCAATAAGATTTCGTTGCAGGGTACATTCCATTGCTAGACTATAGGTTCATCCAAGGTATTTGATGCCCCTTGCGTATTCGTCAACAGAGGAGGCTCAAATAGATAATCACTCAATGACTTGTTCTTCAGCAGTGTACCACTTGCACTACACGAATTGCCCAGCTGAAACCCAAATGCAGCTGGATGTACACACATCTTAACATCAGTATGCAATCCTTGTCAACATATTGTCCATCACAGATCAAAAAAAAAAAAAAAAAAAAGGAAAATTGAACCCTAGCAGAAACGGCTGATAGAGGTGATGCGGTGACTAAGACACCAGTGTATCCTTCGTCAGTAGCGGGTTTCAATATCTATCCCGCCATCCAGATATTTTGTTTCTCCTAATTCAAATAATGACGGAATTGTTCCTCTGAAAACAGTATGGTGGAATTCCTTTTCCAACCTTATCCTTCCTCAAACTCGTGCTTACTGGTCATAATCAGATAGTATTGCAGTTCGTTGTTGATTATGCTCGTTGAAGAATTTCCATTCAATTCCCTCGCGTCCTCTCGAGATGTGTATCATGATCTAGCTTATTTGGACACTGACAGCGTAGCTGATCAGCCACAGCTATAATGAATAGAGAATCCCAACACTTTCTTAAGTGATCTAGAGATATCACTGACAGAGTTAAACCACACTGTCCACACAGAGATATGAATTGCGTGTATCTTAAACATGAGTTCAACATCTTAAACAAAGTGCCGTCAAGTTCTGTTCTTAAACCAGGATGACTTAACGAGATCTTTTATCCTTGCTCTATGTTTCTTAGCTTTTTTGTTTGTTCTCGATACTATTTCCTTGTACTTAGCTCCCTGCGTTATTTTGATGTCAGGTGTAGCTTTTATTGACAAATTAGGGGCAATTGATTGACGCATATGGTTTGTGCACGGCCACACTGGCGCGCAGGCACTCATCTGTTTCCTGCCTTATCTGTCACTTCCAAAATAGGCCACGATATGACAACTACCGTAAATATCCATTTGATGTTATACCGAAGCCCGATATTTTCAATGAAATAAGGCTATTAACGAATTCGGAAACAAAAATAACGAAAAGGTGATTCATTATGAAAATTAGCACACGTCACTCTCAGCAGCAGAAAACTTTTTTTATCTAACAGATTTCCATGTACTTTTTAATCATATGGCAGTTGAATGACACACGTCTGAATGAAAATGGTAATCAATAATTAAGTGCGGTCACTCTTCAGAGGCATCTTATAGGTGTATTAGAGACAGTTCGCTCTCACGCCACAATGTTTTCGACAAATGAAGAGTTGCGTGGAAACGATTAATTTACAAGTAATATAATACGAATTTTAAGATATAAGTGAAGTGTAAGCAGCACGAGGTTGATCATCATTGGTTCGTAAATAAATGACTAAAATTCCCGATGATCAGAGGCAGTGAGTAGTAGAAATACTGAATCAGATTCAATTTTCATAAGTAGTATGGTAACAAACGTATTCATTGTCAGATATTGGGGCTTTTTTGTATTGCAAAAAGCATTTCCGTTCCTCTGAATCTATCGTCTGCCCTAATATCGCACTTGGATTTTATCTATGGCTGATGAAGTAGTAGAAACTGACGTAACTCTCACAAGAAAGTTGGTTTTTCATTCTGAAAAACGTGGATCATAGGAGACTGAAAAGAGAAACTTGAGATACGGTTGAGAAACTTTCCAGACAAACTGAGAGGAAGATTCCTTGACGTTACATGGGTTGTTAACACTTAGAACTGCACCTCACTACCACAAATCACTTGTCTCAAGGTTCACAGTTTTCATCATGATCATTATCATCTTCCTCCACCTCCTCCTCGTCATCATCATCATCATCATCATAAGAAACAGTAGCAGTCGAGTAAGTCTGTTATCCAATCATAATGCTGACTTCCGCAGCTCTTGAAATCCCAGACAGTGAAAATTAAAGGAGCTCTCCCCGGTTTGCGGGCGTAGTAAATATTAACTCTTCGTCGAGAATTTAATTCGATTTTCTGTTTAGTCTTTGACCAACTATGTTTTTGACTTATTTGTTGGGTACTGCGGAACTTGGTAGGATATCACAGTTTTAATAAGAAAGAAATATCACAGATATAGAAATATTCTGAACTCAGAATTAAGTAAAGCACACTATTTATCCGAAGGCAGTCATGAATGCAATGAAAGTATTGCTACGTACACAGAATTACGATCAAGCCGAAGAGAGAGAATACTCAACCATAGTAAGAAGGTCATAGTGAGATAGCGGGGGATTCCAGTGAACCTTACCACATGGCTGACGCCACTGAATCACGGTCGTAGAGCAAGATACAGGATGATAATTATTGAACTAGATGACATAAAATAGTCATAACTTCTGAACGGTTTGTGTTAGCACGTTCAAACTGTACGGGTGGCCGCGGCGCATGATGGGAATTAGTATGCGCACGCGCATTGTTGATATCGGCCATTTGCACGTGAAAGTAAGCAAAACTGGCGCATCTGGAGGACTGAGAATCCGCATTTCGCGATCGAGAAGTCTCTTCACCCTCAATGGGTGCCTGTGTGGTGCGCAATGTCCAGTCACGGAATAATCGGTGTGATATTCCTTGATAGCACGGTGACTACAGAACGGTACGTGAATGTTTTGGAAGACAATTTCATTCCCATTATTCAGAGAGACCCTGATTTTGGCAAGATGTGGTTCATGCAAGACGGATCTTGACCCCATCGAAGCAGAAGAGAGTTTGATGTCCTGGAGGAGCACTTTGGGGACTGCGTTCTGGGCCTGGGGTACCTAGCGGCCACTGGCATAGGCCTCGATTGGCCGCCATATTCTCCGGATCTGAGCACATGCAACTCCTTTCTGTGGGGCTATATAAAAGACAAGGTGTACAGTAGTAGCCCAAAAGCCATTCCTAATCTGAAAACAGTCATTCAGCAGGTCATCGACAGCATCGATGTTCAAACACTTCAGCGGGTCTTGCAGAATTTCACTATTCGTCTGCGCCACATCATCGTCAATGAAGGCAGGCATATCGAACATGTCATAACCTGAATCTGAATATCTGTAGTGACGTTTACATGTCGAATAAACTAATTTACGTTTCTCTTTTTTCATACAGTTCAATAATTGTCACCCTGTACTTGCGCTCGCTAGGCGAACGAAAGGACGGAAGGTAGGAAGATCATGATTTAACGTCCCGTCGATATCGAGGTCATTACACACGTTTCCAACTACGTGGGATACTGGAGGTAAAAGCTTTCCTTCTGAGGCACAGTAGCTGACCAAGTTCTTCTGCCCACAGACGTTTCCTACTGTGCTTCAGTTACAAACGTCCCTGTTACTTCACGAGGAAGAAGAACGATCGTTTAAAACTTAAGTAGCTTTTAATTGCAACTGCCGCTCTGAGTAAATTAACAGCGTCTCTCAATGTGACGGCAGCTGAAGTTTGTCGCTTCATTTTTGTTCCGCAGTATGTTCGAAATCATCGCCATGAAAAATGGTTCAAATGGCTCTGAGCACTATGGGACTTAACAGCTGTGGTCATCAGTCCCCTAGAATTTAGAACTACTTAAACCTAACTAACCTAAGGACATCACACACATCCATGCCCGAGGCAGGATTCGAACCTGCGACCGTAGCAGTCGCGCGGTTCCGGACTGCGCGCCTAGAACCGCGAGACCACCGCGGCCGGCCATCGTCATGAGTTAGTCAGATGTTCGATAGATCTTTTCAATGATTCTTTTATCGAAGTGATGTGGAATGAGCCAGTTTGCAGAATGTGTGTACACGATTAGCGTCAACATTAGAGCACATGATATTTTTAGTCTTACACATTCAATCACGCAACTGCACTTAAATGCTACGGGTTTTTTCACGGGTTACCAGTTTTAAAACACAAAATCATCCTTAGAATAGAAGGAGTTATCCAGGAGACATCTTAAGTTAGATTTAAAGCTTGCTTTGGTACCTGTCAGACATTTTATGTTACTAGGAAAATGACCAGAAATCTTTGTGTCTGCACGGTAAATTCCTTTCTGCGCCACTGACCGCTTCAGTAATGGGTAATAAAGGTCATTTTTTCTTCTAGTGTTGTAGGTATGAACATCAATATTCTTTTCAAATCGAGTTGGATTATTTATGGGAAATTTCATTAGCGAATATATTTACTGTGAGGGTTCAGCTGAAATGCCTAATTCCTTGAAGATGTACCTACACGACGGCCGCAGGTGAATAGCACGTATTATTCTTACTGCTCTGTTTTGTACAATCAACATTTTTTTTTTATAAGGAATGAGTTCTACAGAAAGCTATTCGGTAAGATTTATTGAGTGTAAATATGCGATGTTTATGAGGAGACTAATTCATTTCTTCCAAGACTAACAATTATGTGAAGAGCAAACGTAGTTGAACTTAGTTCTTTGAACAGCTCAGTGATATCCATCTTCTATATCAAGTTTTCATCAGTATGCATGTCCAAAAATTAGAAGCATTCTGCTGTGTTAACTGACTCCTGTTCATGTGTAACTTCAGTTGCCGATATGACTGATTGCTGAATAGGACTGAATATAATGTATTCTCTCAAAGTTTAGGGAGAGTCCACTTTCAGAAACCCTCTTAATAATTCTTTCAAAAACATCATTAACAATCTCTTGCTTTGGTTTCTCTCTAATGGTATGGTCTGCAAAAGGTATCAGTTCTGCTTGATGAATGTTAAGTGGCGGGTCATTCACGTAAATAAGAAGTAGGAAATTATTTACTCTCGGAAATTTCGTGTATAGATTAAATTGAGATTGAATTTTCAAGGAGTTCAAAATAAAATAGACAGGGAAATAATGGATACACCGGTGTATTATTCATCACTAAAGGATCTTGTATCTGTCATCTAGTTGACTGGTTATGAATTCATGTTTGACTAATCAGCTTGAGACAAGCTTTTCTGTCCGTGGTTGCTTACAAACAGATTTGTTTCTGGAAGGGGTCCGACTTGAGCACAATACAATTTTATCTTCTCTTCTATTTCCCAGACATCCTTCGCTGAAGTTCCAGCATCATGGTCTTTTCTACATGTCCATATATGATTTTGAGTTTCCAAGACAGTCTTTACAGACTTGAAGAACAGACACAGTTTTGGATATATACGTTGTTACCACATGCTGTGGTTTTCCTCGTTTTTTATGGTTTTCATTGCACTTGTTTTCTTTCACAGTTTGTCATCTGCAATCATACATAAGTTAATGTCGTAAAGTTAGTCACTTTTATATATATATATATATATATATATATATATTACGAAAACTAGATGGCGGTCTGCTAAGAGTAGACTGTGTTCTGGGCAAGAGATTTGAATCTTTGTGAAGTTTGTCTGTCATTTTATGTGAGCGAGTGATGACTGTGTGTATGATGGGAGAGGGGATGTGGGAGGGTGTTTGTGGGTGGACGGGTGCGTGTGAGTAGGTGAACTGGTGTCGGTTTTATTTAATTAAATTCTTTACTTTTTTTAATTGTGGGAGTGCGTGTGGGGATGGGGGCGAGTATGTATTGGCAGGGATGGTGGGTAGGTGTGTTCATGGGTTTCTACGGTCTGATATTTCTTTGTGGGCAGCGAATAGATTTCAATTGCAGAGAGCTGTGTGTTCATTTATTATTTGTTTTTCTCCTACTATGTATTTTATATTTGATAGTTTATTTCACTTTTATTTTTTGTGAAGTTGATGGGAAAACCAGAAAAAGTAAGTGATACATTGTAAACGCACACACACGCACACACACACACACACACACACACACACACACACACACAGTCTTCCACAGAGAGTTAGTTAATGTTATGCTTCACCATAAAATTACCAGTCGTAAGATTGTGAAGTAAATAACTTTCCTGCCTTTAGTATTATATGACTGCAGCAGATGACAAACTGTGCAAGAAAACAGATGCAATAAAAGACATCAAAACCAGGAAAACCAGCATCATGTAGTAACAAGGTGTATATGTACAAAACTTTGTTTCTCGAGTTTGTAAGTACTGTCTTCAAAATTCAAATTTATATGTGTACAAGTAGTAAAGAGCTTTTTCAGTGTTTAATAGAAAGAAAATAAAAGCCCACTTATGATGAACAAACTTGCACAGAACATGTTTGGGGACTGCTAGTTCTAGGGGACTGATGACCATAGCTGTTAAGTCCCATAGTACTCAGAGCCATTTGAACCATTTGACACTCGCCTGGCATTTCCTGGCAAGCTACACAAGAAATCCGAAACACTACAGCAGAATTACATCAAACCATTCTACACATAAAATTCAACAGACTGTGTCTCTCACAAAAACCAGTACTTAATTATATACATGTAAATGTAAGAAGTATGTCATCTGCAGTCCAACGTGCCAAGTACAAAGCCGACATTGGTTGGCTGAAACAAGAAGTTGGATGCCCATATACGAAGAAACAAGAAGTCACTGTCGAATTATACAAAATTCATTTGTAACCAGGATATCACATCAAAATCTCTGAAATATTTAATGACATCGTTAATTTAGTAAAAAAAACACAGAAACACTAATAAAAATAAAATGGGAAGGAAAAACAATAAAAATTAAACACTTTTTAAACAAAAAATCAAATGAAATCATTATTCATAAAACCAGAAGGCAAACAAATCGCTCATTCTACAAACGCCTAGTCAACCCTACTGACATACAGCTAACTAACAAAGAAATAAATTTGCTACAAAAAAGACCCAAACACGACGTCAATACACACATTTCACACAGGTAAGTGAAGAACCTTATCACAGAAAGTGAATAAACAATAAAAAAACAGGAAAGAAACAATAACTAAGGCTTCAGTGCAGGTCTGACAAGAGAGTTAGTTGCAGATGAGATCAGATGCATACTAAAGGAAAACAAAAATAACCTACTGACCAGAACAAAAAGCGATGAAGAAAAAACATTCAGAAAAATAATGAAAAAAATTACAAACAACGGTGCTCCCGTCAAGAGAACAGACAAGTGCAACATCATAATAGTGATAAAACAGGAGGATACAAAAATAAAAACCTTTAAATTTCTAGAAGCCAGCAACATAACAATGCTAACCACTGACCCAACACGAAGATACCAGGAAAATATACAGACACTTCTAAAAAACATGTCACACATATACTCATATTCACAAAACCGAAAGTAAAATGGCTAAAGCAAAAGGCAGCCATGCTGAACAGCCTATTAAAACTGCACAAACAGGATATTCAGCTACATCCAAAGGTAAAGGCCAGAACTGCACCCACATATCACTTATCCAGAGAAATACACACATATTTACAGAAGTATTATGTATACAGAAACAAAAGAAGTATACTCAACACTGATACAAAAAGTCGAAGATATCAACATACCCACAACAGCCATATTGATGTCATTCGATATCACATCCATGTAATGAATGTCCCCGTTGAAACCATCAGCATCATCAAACAACAATTTAAACAACATAAATTCATTTCTGAACCCTACATAAAAGAAATGGCTACCACTCTAAAACAAAAACAGAGAAAAACTGTCTCTCATTTGACGACCAGTTCTACAAACAACGAGATGGGTTTCCCATAGGGTCACCAGTCAATGGACTCCTAGCCAACATCTTCCTCAATCACACTGCAAACAAAATATTTGAAACAATAGTAAGACCCACACAATACAAGGTACTATACTGGTATCGCAATGTAAATGAAACAACCAGTCGCTTTCAACATCTCCACAATTACATAAGCACAGTTCACTCAAAAACAGAATGTACCATAGAAACAGAAAATGACAAAAGCTAAATCTCCTTTATCACACAATACACAGACACAACAACCAACATCAGTTCTCCAAATTCAGGAAAGCCACCACCACCAGGCCCACCGTCACACAAGTACTCCAATCATCCAATTGTGCACAAACTAGCCAGTTTCCAGTACATGCTGCACAGACTGAACAAAACTCCATTCAGTAAAGGCAACCATAAAAATGAATTACAGATAATCAATCAAATAGCTACAGAGAATGAACATGATACAAACATCATAATCTGAATCGCAAAATTAAAACAAATACAAAGGGGCACATAGCATTTTTGTATGCTATGTGGCCGCTTTATTTTTGTTTTAATTTTGCGATTCAGTTTGTCACCAGCTTACAAACACACACGTACACCGTACATAAACACACAGCACACAAATACACACACACACACACACACACACACACACACACACACACACACACACACACACACAGAACCACATATAAACAAGAAACACCGATAATAACGAGTAAATGGCACACTCTCACTTACAACAACAAAGCTGCCCACAGAAGAGGCAGCATACTCAAAAAAAGGGCTAAAAATAGTCTACAGAACAGATAACTTAATGCAGAGAAAACTAAGGACAACCAGTACAAATACAGACAAACACAACATGGTTCGTATTTATCAACCGACATGCCAGGATCGCAAATCAGTTTATATAGGTCGGACAAACAGAAAGGTTAAAGGTGAACACATTATGGACATGAATCATAGGTCAGCAAACATCAAAACCTACCTACAAATCCTCAAATCCAGCAACAGCCCCCAGAAAAACTAATAATTGAAGCAAACTGTCAAATATAAAAAGCCACAGTAGAAGGAAAACAAGTAATAAACGAATATACAGTTATCTGCAACAGAACCCTATTCCCTGCCCTTAAAGAACTATCAGAGATCACCAATCCAAAAGGTATCCACACACAGACACACACACACACACACACGCACACACTCACACACACAAAGACACTAATATACAATCGACCACTTAGAATTAATTAGCGTTATGCCTAACCATAACATTCCCGGTTGTAAGGTTTTGAGGTAAATATCTTTTCCACATTAAGTTATATGTGACTACCGATGACAAACTGTGAAAGAAATGCAACAAAAAATATAAAAAAATGAGGGATAGAGAGGGAAGTGGTGGTCAGCCTGGTGTCAGGTACTCTTATGCAAGAAGGGTTGTTCTGAGTGAAAGAGCAGTCATTCAGGACGCTAACAAAGCTTAAGACGGCAGTCAGCGTGTCTGAAAGGCACAGATCGGAAATCTGAGAGCTCTGACAGGGCTGACTAACAGAAACCCAGGGAAAATGAAGTCATCACGGCCCAATGGCGACGCCCTGCTGCTCCAGCCCAATATATACCCTCCAAACCAAGCCCTCATTCTCAGATGTACGTTATACCCAATAGTATCCTGGTGTGCGTGGTATGCGTTGCGACGCAGTCAGTGCGTGTTGATGACTACAGTATAGGGACCACTTGCAGCCACCAGTAGCTCCAGTCTCCCGTCTGAACTGAAGTCTCCATGCAGTCAACATTGTGCGTCTGTCCTACTGGGTCACCTGTTGGGTGACTGCCTGCTTTTTTCAGTCCCCTCCCAGGTGGGTTACATCGAACGTGGGCTGGCTTCCTGGCCAGCTATTAATGTTTTCCGGTCTGTACAGGTTGCAATCCACCCCTTCCTTCCTAATTCCAACTACAGTCCACAACAAGCAAAGTATTTTATGAAAAATTTGAGAGGAGCGAAGATTACAATACACTTTACAGTTTACTTAGTTTTTCGTGCGGAGTTGGCTCCAGTTCTTCTTGTCTAGGGCTCTGATTCTTGAAGCTGAAATTGTCACATTTTAGGTCCTCATGGTTGAATTGATCTAAATAAATTTGAAGATTGTCGTTGCAGAATTTTTGTTGTTACGTCAATTTATTTTGTCAGATTTCAGTATATCGTACAGTCTTTTGAATTTTCACATTGCCGGCCGGAGTGGCCGAGAGGTTCTAGGCACTACAGTCTGGAACCGCAAGACCGTTACGGTCGCAGGTTCGAATCCTGCCTCGGGCATGGACGTGTGTGATGTCCTTAGGTTAGTTAGGTTAAAGTAGTTCTAAGTTCTAGGGAACTGATGACCTCAGAAGTTAAGTCCCATAGTGCTCAGAGCCATTTGAACCATTTGCACATTAACAAGGCCGAAATTACATTGTTTACCCAAAAATACAAAGTCCGACCACATCAGTGGCATGCCTCCTACTCCTTCACTCTGCAGTGATAACCATATTCCAAAGGGTTTACAATTTTTCTTGACAAATGAATTTCTATTAATTTCGATTATTATTTCATATATGAATCCACAATTAAACATAAAAAACAGTGGTAGATTGCGTAATTAATGATAGAAATTTTAAGTGTGCCAAAAATTCGTAATTGAAAATGCTTCTAAATAAATAAATTTTACTGTACATTCAGAGCTAGTACTTACAGATTGTAACATCGAAAATAAAGTAAATCCTTTTCATAAATTTTAGCTTAAAATATAACATATTGCGCATAAAATAATATGTAAGTTTCCAGAAAAGCAGCTGAGATTATATAGACGTGTCCAAAATTAGAAAAATAATACTGATATCGACAACTACTGTTGAGGAAAAGTAATGCTAGAGGAGGATGTCCCGTTACAAAGGTCACAGTGTCTTCGACCATCACCTGGGGCAGGCACACGCCATCATTATGCCGGGTACCACGATTTAAACACTTTACATCCTGGTGTGCTATACCTGTGGTCATAGAGCAGCCGGACCACGAGGAGCTCCCACGCTCATCCCACGCTGACGACACGGGCGCTTGCGTCAGGCTTCTCCGGGCGCGTGGGCGTTAGCAGCTGTAACGTCCCACTGGCGTTGCCTGCCAGGCAGGGGAAGTGCTGTTGCCGACACGCCGCGCGATCGTAGTCACCTACATCAGCGAGGCCAACAACCTCTTCTTTGGCTGTTCCTGTTCATAGTTGTAATTGGCATGTATAAAGGATTATTATAATTTGAAGTGCTTTACAGCTGGTACTCAGTACTTTTCCAGTCACCACCACACCTGCAGCCCACATCCTGGATGAGAGACTCCATCCTGATCTGCCATCTCTCGGTTCTCTCGCCACCGTAGGGATCACGTCCCAACCCCTACACTTTGCGCTCTTGTGCGACTGCCCATGCGCTCGTCGCCTCAAGTGGTGGTCCTGGGAATCGAAGTGTGATACAGTTTGTCTGTCCGGAGGTGACTGTACAGTCCGATACGAGCCGTACACGATCTTCTGCAGTGATGACATTTGGTGTCAGCTGGAGTAGCTTTTATCTGTACACTTCGTCTCATAAATTTATTTCCTTACCTTATCAAGGTTGTATACATGGAAGAAGCCTGGAGATACTGACGGGTTTCAGATAGATTATATAATGGTAAGACAGAGATTTAGGAACCATGTTTTAAATTGTAAGACACTCCCAGGGGCAGATGTGGATTCTGACCACAATCTATTGGTTATGACCTGTAGATTAAAACTGAAGAAACTGCAAAATGGTGGGACTTTAAGGAGATGGGACCTGGATAAACTGAAAGAACCAGAGGTTGTACAGAGTTTCAGGGAGAGCATAAGGGAACAACTGACAGGAATGGGGGAAAGAAGTACAGTAGAAGAAGAATGGGTAGCTTTGAGGGATGAAGTAGTGAAGGCAGCAGAGGATCAAGTAGGTAAAAAGGCGAGGGCTAATAGAAATCCTTGGGTAACAGAAGATATATTGAATTTAATTGATGAAAGGAGAAAATATAAAGATGCAGTAAATGAAGCAGGCAAAAAGGAATACAAACGTCTCAAAAATGAGATCGACAGGAAGTGCAAAATGGGTAAGCAGTGATGGCTAGAAGACAAATGTAAGGATGTAGAGGCTTATCTCACTAGGGGTAAGATAGATACAGCCTACAGGAAAATTAAAGAGACCTTCAGAGAAAAGAGAACCATTTGTATGAATATCAAAAGCTCAGATGGAAACCCAGTTCTAAGCAAAGAAGGGAAAGCAGAAAGGTGGAAGGAGTACATAGAGGGTCTATACAAGGGCGATGTACTTGAGGACAATATTATGGAAATGGAAGAGGATGTAGACGAAGACGAAATGGGAGATATAATACTGCGTGAAGAGTTTGACAGAGCACTGAAAGACCTGAATCGAAACAAGACTCCGGGAGTAGACAACATTCCATTAGAACTGCTGACAGCCTTGGGAGAGCCAGTCCTGACAAAACTCTACCATCTGGTGAGCAAGATGTATGAAACAGGCGAAATACCCTCAGACTTCAAGAAGAATATAATAATTCCAATCCCAAAGAAAGCAGGTGCTGACAAATGTGAAAATTACCGAACTATCAGTTTAATAAGTCACGTATGCAAAATACTAACGCGAATTCTTTACAGACGAATGGAAAAACTGGTAGAAGCCGACCTCGGGAAAGATCAGTTTGGATTCCGTAGAAATGTTGGAACACGTGAGGCAATACTGACCCTACGACTTATCTTAGAAGCTAGACTAAGGAAAGGCAAATCTACGTTTCTTGAATTTGTAGACTTAGAGATAGCTTTTGACAATGTTGACTGGAATACGCTCTTTCAAATTCTGAAGGTGGCAGGGATAAAATACAGGGAGCGAAAGGCTATTTACAATTTGTACAGAAAACAGTTAGCAGTTATAAGAGTCGAGGGACATGAAAGGGAAGCAGTGGTTGGGAAGGGAGTGAGACATGGTTGTAGCCTATCCCCGATGTTGTTCAATCTGTATATTGAGCAAGCAGTGAAGGAAACAAAAGAAAAATTCGGAGTAGGTATTAAAATACATGGAGAAGAAATAAAAACTTTGAGGTTCGCCGATGACATTGTAATTTTGTCAGAGACAGCAATGGGTTTGGAAGAGCAGTTGAACGGAATGGACAGTGTCTTGAAAGGAGGGTATAAGATGAACATCAACAAAAGCAAAACGAGGATAATGGAATGTAGTCAAATTAAGTCGGGTGATGCTGAGGGAATTAGATTAGGAAATGAGACACTTAAAGTAGTAAAGGAGTTTTGCTAATTGGGGAGCAAAATAACTGATGATGGTCGAAGTAGAGAGAATATAATATGTAGACTGGCAATGGCAAGGAAAGCGTTTCTGAAGAAGAGAAATTTGTTAACATCGAGTATAGATTTAAGTGTCAGGAAGTCACTTCTGAAAGTATTTATATGGAGTGTAGCCATGTATGGAAGTGAAACATGGACGATAATTACTTTGGACAAGAAGAGAATAGAAGCTTTTGAAATGTGGTGCTACAGAAGAATGCTGAAGATTAGATGGGTAGATCACATAACTAATGAGGAAGTATTGAATAGGATTGGGGAGAAGAGAAGTTTGTGGCACAACTTGACGAGAAGAAGGGATCGGTTGGTAGGACATGTGTTGAGGCATCAAGGGATCACTAATTTAGTATTGGAGGGCAGCATGGAGGGTAAAAATCGTAGAGGGAGACCAAGAGATGAATACACTAAGCAGATTCAGAAGGATGTAGGATGCAGTAGGTACTGGGAGATGAAGAAGCTTGCACAGGATAGAGTAGCATGGAGAGCTGCTTCAAACCAGTCTCAGGACTGAAGACCACAACAACAACAACATCTTATCAATTACTCTTCGCCTGTTGTTTGCGTCAAAAAAGTTCCCAGTGATGGACTAGTGATCTCCTGGATAAACGACCAGAGACTGAGGTCTTCCAGTTGTTAACATTAATGTGACACACCTTCACATTAGCCAAAATTACATCCTTAAATCATTATCTATGACATCCTATACATCGTTTGAAAACTGTCTAAATGAGCTCCCCATCGTAACTGGCGTCTTAAAATCATCACCTGTGTAATAGTTACATGTGCCTCTTCAAGGATGCTGACATTCGACCTACGGTCTTGCCGTGGTATATGGAGAATCTTCCTCACGCGTCGATGGCGATGATGTTCCAGTTTTCTAAGGTGCAGTATTCAATATGTTAAGGATTCAGGTTCATGGAGCAGGATGGAAATTACAAGTGAATTGTGTGACAGAGTATTAGCTGAACATTGACATCATGAGTGTCAAATACTCTAGATTTCAACCTGGTAATGTATATCTCAGCATGGATAATTCTGTATTGAATTTCCGAATCTATAG
The DNA here is from genome assembly GCF_021461385.2 of Schistocerca piceifrons. Classification (NCBI taxonomy): domain Eukaryota; kingdom Metazoa; phylum Arthropoda; class Insecta; order Orthoptera; family Acrididae; genus Schistocerca; species Schistocerca piceifrons. The sequence goes on along the minus strand of NC_060149.1, from coordinate 413,318,604 downwards.
TAACAAATAATGAGAGGAAGCTAGCAAGGTAAAGAAAGATGTAAATTACTTGAATAATTACTCCGTCGCTGGTGACACTTTGACTTTCCCGAGGTGCTTTTTGGTGAAAAATTTGCGTTTTACTGATTCCAATTAGAGATCAAGCTTCTTTATACGCTGTGAATAAGGCATTTAGGATAAAGTCAAGCTCTTCTTCGAAGTGAGCCACGACTGCAGTATCATGAGCGTACTGTAACTCAACAACCACAGATGTTGCATGTTATTCAGTATCAAAGTTGACAATATGTTTACCTACTTAATAACGTGCTGGTCCATCTTTGCAACGCAGTACAGAAGCAGTTCTGTGCGAATTTGGGTCAAAAAGTCCTTTGTAAGTTTTCAGAAGTATCTGACACCAGATTTCTACGAAACTGTCAGGCATTTCTGGTAAGATGCGAGCCGATTGTTTGTGGGCGCAGAGCTGGCGTACAATAGTCTACAGATGTATACCATCGGCATCAGATCAGGCGAATCTGGTAACCAAAACATCAACGTGAGTTCACTCTCATGTTCTTCAAACCACAGTTACAAGAGTCTGTCCCTGTGACATTAAAGGTTATCCCGCCGGAAGATGCCATCGGAGACGAGGTAGATGGCAGGCATGAAGGAATGCCGATGGTCCGCAATAATGTTAACATAGCCCTTAGCATTCATAGTGCACTGAATTACTACTACAGGTTCCACGGAACCTCAGGTAAATGTCCCCCATAGCATATTTTCTGCTCGCGCCTGTCTGCGTCCGTGACGCGTTGCGTGTTCCGTGCAGTTGTTCTCTTGGCGATGGCGTATCCGGACACGACTATCGACCTGGTGTAACAAACAAGATTTCGATACGTATCAATATTTTTATTAATGCTTATTCATCCGAGCTGACGACACATTTGTATTGGCCTATGGTCCAATCTCGATGATCTCGTGCCCACTGCAATCATAACTGACGTCGTTGTTGGGGCAACATGAGAACACGTAGAGGTCGTCTGCTGCTGAGTCCCATCTTCATCAATGTACGCCAAACGGTGTGCTCCGAATATTTATAATTGCGCCAGTATTGTACTGTATCGTTAGTTGTACCACAGATCACCGCTTACCCTGCTTTAGAGACAGACCACACCTTCGACCTCCTCGTTCTGCGATGAATCGTAGACGGCCAGCACCTTGGCGTCCACAAAGCGATTTCAGCGCTCTTCAATGACAGTCCACAGATGCTTATAACATTATCACATCAACAGCCGGCCAGGTTTCCTGTTTCCGAGATGCTCATTTCGAGGCACCAGACAATAAAAATGAGCAACTGATCAAAATAACTTTAGTCAGTGGCTTCCATCGTTTGGAGCCCATACCATCGCTAGCCTGATTCCCTATTTGTCTTTACTCCGCTTTTATAATTTTCCTTACGGGGTCATGTATGCGCAAAGCCAACATACGCCATTCGATCTCGCAGTGAGCAGTAGTCGCGATACGGAAACCAGCCTTAAAGTTAGTTACATCGGAAGTATATATTTACCAGAGATGTAGGTAGCTTCAGATACCGACGTCACGACTCGTAATCAGCATGAGTAATAGTTGTAACGAGAGCTACTTATTTGATGAAGTACTAACATGACCCGTCTCCATACGACGCACCTGGATACAAGCATCGTATTTAAGCAAAGTTGTATTACTACACAGAACATACGTGCAAAGCGATATTAATAAACTGGCACACAAAAAACATGGGGACTCAGCCATGTTTTGTGTAGTGTTTAAAAGCAGAATCTGTTTAGCACTACCCTTCTGATTCTTTTTTGATTTTCCCCTTTTAATTTATAGCATTTCAAGCACCTTGAGTAACTGGTTTCTGTGTCCTGACGGTAGGTTATCATTATCATTTGCGTAGACTGTACCTCATGGTGTAGTGGTTAGCGTCGCCGTCTCTAGACTGCAGTGTCCCTGGTTTGATACTCTGCCGGATCAAAGATTTTCTTTGTTAGGATACTGGTGTTTGCGTTATCCTAATCATTTCGTCTCATCTTCATCGACGTGCAAGTGACCAAAAGGACGTCAAACAGAAAGACTTCCACCGGGCTTCGAACAACAGCAGACGGGCCTCCCGGCTAATAATATCACATGATCGTTTCATTTCATTTGATGATTTGTGTGCTACCATGAACCTAATCTGTCACCCTGTCACATGTACCTTTCTGGCTACCGCAGTTTTCACAATTGTTAGCGTAGAAGTATCAGATATAGACTGATACATACAATGACGCAAAAAAACCGCAGCACCAAATACTAAATAATGGAGAGCAATGAAATTTAGGGAGAACACTTGTCTAGGCAACATATTTAAGTGATTAACTTTGCAACACCCTAAGTTAATGTAAGCGTGAGATAAGTCATTGCGAATGTGAAATGCTGGTACATTAAAAGCCGGTGAAATTTCCAGACTGTTGATTGCAAAATGCAAACGCGTATGCGTTTTGTTGTTCAGGTGCCGAATGTCAGTTTGTGTGACGGAGTTGCATGCCTGTTGCATTTGGTCGTGGCTGATCAATACAGAGACGGCTAATGCTGTTTGTGGATGACGCTGGAGTTATTGTCCGATGATGTCCCATATGTGCTCGATTGGAGACATATCTGGTATGGAGCAGTTCAAGGCAATATGTCGCCACTCTCTAAAGCATGTTGGATTACAACAGTGATATTTTGGAAAACACCCCCTGAAATGCTGTTCATGAATGACAGCACAACAGGCCAAATCACCAGAATGAAGTACAAATTTGCAGTCAGGGTACATGGGATAACCACGACAATGCTCTTGCTGTTATATGAAATCGCAAGACCATAATTACAGATGTAGGTATAGTGTCTCTAGCACGCAAACAGGTTGGCACGGCCTTCACATAACACACCTCCACCCTGACTTCCAATGAGCTCATGATTGACGCCACTGAAGTCCCCAAAGGCGGATATTTGGGGTCAGTGGAATGCGCGCTACACGGCGTCTGGCTCGGAGTTGTTCTTGAAATAAACGATTTTCAACAGTTTTTTGTGTTAATGTGGCGCCAACTGCTGCTCTGGTTGCTGCTGCAGATGCAGTATGATGCAACAGAGCCATACACCGAACACGATGCTCTTCTCCCTCGGAAGTGACACGTGGCCGTCCTGAACCCGGTCTTCTTGCGACCGTATATTCTCTCGACCACCGCTGCCAGCAATCATTTACAGTGGCTAAATTACTGCCAAGGTTTACTGAATATCGCAGAAGGAACATCTAGCTTCTCTTAGCTCAATTACTCGACCTCGTTCAAATTCAGTGAAGTGTTGACAATGACGTCTCTGTCGCTTAAAGGCATTCTTGAGCAACATCAATTCACCACGTACAATCCCAAAGGTAACTATAGCTCACGGCTGTTACAGCGTATATTTAAAGGAAACCTGAGGTGCATCTCATAGTAGCGCTATTAGCGTCACTCTTATGCGACTGGCGTGAAATACGAATAGTCCCCATATTTCAGATGTAGAAATACGCTTACCATCTTCTGTTTATGTTGCACAGCTCCTTCTTGGTGTTACGAATTTTTTTCCGTCAGTTACTAGGTATTTTATAGAGACTATAATGGTGGCGACCCTGTGATAGTAATGACAGTAAAACACACAACCAAAAATTTTCACAAATGTAATAAATTTCGATTTCCTATTTATTTATCCGTAGAAGGATGAGTAAGAGGTGATCTTGCCACTTTCATTCGTATGTTGTCTATACTGATTTTCAGAAATGTCTGTCTTGACCAAAGACACACTAGTGTCAATGGTGTACTGACTTGCATTGCTCTTTGGTCTAGTCAGAGACATTACACGTTTTGCAGGAAACACTTTGGTTTGTCACAGTCACTAGATGGCTTGTCGTAAGATTACGTTTCCTAACTCAGTTGGCGAGGACCCCATTTTCTCGTGAGTTTCTACTCTTTTGTTCTGGTCATGGCTCAACTCAGCCATGCTGTTGCAGGTTTCTGTCTTACATCACATGGATGGAAATCTGTTGATGCGCTCGCTACATGCTATTGGCTCAAGGAACGCATTGCAACCGTAATCGGCTGCATTTATGGACGAGTTTGTTTCTCCGATGTCACAGTGATGCACGGTAAATATTTTATTGTTACTTAGTATTCTGATAGAAAATAGAACTTAGTTCTCTGTGGTTGGGTTCGAGTCGTGTCTCTATGTGAACTGGAATATCCATGCTATTGCCATTTATGATCATGCTAGGTACTAAAAACCCCTATTATTAAGTAACAAGTCAGTTCGATTCTTTGATATCATTATTTTGTGTAAAGTGATTCTGTGAAAACTGATGTATTTCTTTTGTGCTCAGTTTGAATTTCGATCTAAACGAAGTCTGTAAACGAGGCACTTTTCTAATACAGCAAGTTATAAAAAACACTCGTTGATCTTTCTATAATATTTACCTTACGCATTGATGCTATCTTCCATGTGATTACTGTCTATTCTGAATTTTAATTTCATTAAAATACGGGATACATCATTCGCCATATACCATGACCTTTACGAAGCCACTGTGTTCCTTATCATGAGCAGACACTGCACCTCTTTTGGTAAGTTCCCCTCAGTTTTAGGTATTCTGAAGTAATTAAGAGAATTCAATGGAATTTGACCCAATGATTGGCTGTAATGCGCAGCAATATTTTTCACCGCATTTTTAATCTCTGTGAAGTGTATATAAACACGATACTATATGAAGATATTTGTATGTAAGTGCGTATGAAATACTTCTAACTAGAGATGCAAAAGTGCCGTGGGCAGCTATAAATTATCACACGTTAGCGCAGACCTCAGTAGTTTTGCTAATAGCCTTGCTCAGTTAAGATCATAACCGCATTATCTGTACGATAAATGTGTTGCATACCTATGGGGCGTTACCTCATTTCGATCGCATTGTTTGCATGTCCGTGTCTTACTACGTAGATTCCCCTAGAAGCCGGACGCGGTGATTCGTCTAGAAACTGAGTGAAGATATATAAAGGGCCGCGTAACACCGGGGACATTTTGTTCTACGTAGTTATCCTGTTTGCTACTCAAAAATAAACAATATTTATGGCAAAACTGAAATTCCCAAAGTTTAATTTAAGTTTTGTTCAAAAATTGTGGATTTGTAACGTAAAGTAGAGGGATATTGTGGTAAAAATAAAAAAATATATTTACAGGTCTATATACAGCTCTCGAAAAGGCAGTTTCCTCTAAAAGAAGCTGAAATTAAAATAAAACGCAAACAAAAACATTTCAGACATCTTAAAAGGATACACTCCAGACAAATGTCTTCAGAAAAGACTTCTTACCTCTAAAATTTGAATTTGATATTAACAAATTTCTGTTCTTCAGAAACGTTTTTCTTGCCATTGTCATTCTATATTTTATATCATGCAATACTCTGAACATCTTCAGTCATTTTTCTGCCCAAATAACGAAACTCATGTACTACTTGTAATTTCTCATTTCCTAATCTAACTCCCTGACCGTTGTCTGATTTAACATTGCATTCTACTGTCCTTGTTATGTTTTTGTTAAAGTTCATCTTATAGCCTCCTTTCACTTTCGTTCACAGCTTGCTCAGTGTACAAATTGAATAACACTGGAGATAGGCTGAAATCCTGTCTCAGTCCCTTCTCATGCCTTTCGAACCGTCGTCTGCTTCAGTACAAGTTGGAAATAACGTTTTGCTCCTTGTATTTTTACCTCTGCCTCCTTCAGAGATTTAAAAGTGTATTTCAGTCAACATTGTCAAAAGCTTTCTGCAAATCTAAAAATGATACAACACAGGTTTGCCTTTCCTTAACCTAGCTTCTAAGAAAAGTCGTAATATCAGTACTACCTCGTGCATACCAGCATGTCTCTGGAATCCAAACTGATCGGCTTCTAACAACTTGTCCATTCTCCTGTAACTCATGTGAGTACTTTGCAACTATGACTTACTAAGCTGATAGTTCGGTAACATTTTCACCTGTCAGCACCTACTTTGTTTGAAATTGGAATTATTACTTTCTTTTTGAAGTCTGAGAGTATTTCCCCTGTCTCATACATCTTGCACTCCAGGTGTAATTGCTTGGCCATGGCTAGCTCTCCCAAGGATATCAATAGTTTTGAGGGAACTAACGAACTTAGAAAAGTTCTAAAATTTCCTAGACGTTCTGGTTTGGGTCAACATTCGTAAGTGGTGGCGGAGGACAGCCAGTCGTCAAGAATCAACACCGCGGCTCCAGGAGCTTTGCCCAATCAGGCCACTGCTAGAAACGCCAGCACCTATTGCTCAAGCCTCCCACCAGCTTAGAGCACAAAATTTGAACAAGAGTTCAGTGAAAGTTTCCACAGCTTGCTCATTGCTCTGTCTCATCAATCACAAGACATACTTATTTTAAAATGGTGTGAAAAAACTGTTGTCTTTGGCCTGGTAACGCAACAAGTCTGCTTTGAAAATTAATATTAACACCTCCCCAACGAGAACGAAGAAAGTGACTATGATTCTATCATTTCACACGCACTTCCAGTCATCCACACATTCCTACATCACAGAGCTATCTATGGTTAGGGTAAGGGGTAACATAGGATGCTGACATGAACTAAAAAGGAAATAAAATCAATAAAGTTGGTTCAATACGCAATACTTCTCTCAGGCGTGACTGTATGTTAAACAAGTTGCAGAAAAGCTATGTGCTGAACTAAATGAAGTCACGTTAAGCATTAAAAGTATTAATTTAATGTAAAATAGCTAAGACAGACGCCTTTCAAATAACAAGTATGATGTTAATGTGCCTTTGTTTCCAAATGTACCTTGGTTTCTTTTGTTTTTTTTTTTCTTTTATTTACATCAATACGTCAACTTTCTTATGTAAGCTTATGGTCTGCAACAGGTCACACAATGATTCCATGATTCCATGTCCGGTTTAATTGCACTACCACCCACAAATATCTTGCACATTCCACTACGCTAGGAATATTATCACATATTACCTGAATTTTTGATACTTTTGTTTTAAGACCCACAAATCAGCCTGGCGAGGTTGATGGTAAATGTAGCACAGCCAATACACGCTGCAGGTCAACTCTTTATCAAGTGCTCTGAGAGGAGCTCTTTTTTATGTTCAGAAGTCAGAGTTTGTTGCATTTAAGTAAGGTTCAGAGTGTTTCCGATTAAACAAAGAATATAAGCCTGGGCATTGTACGGAAGGTCTTCTAGAAGATGGTTTGCATTTCGCTACGAGTTTCATAATCTTTATACACTCTTAGTTCCTGCTTATCCTCTTTGCTATACTACCTAATCATTTCTTTCTGAGACTCATGAGCCTGTTGAGATGAAATTATTGTTTCCTAGTTTGAGTAGGTAATGAAAGAGACAAGAGTTAGCTTTTATAGGCAAACACCACACACTTAAACAAAATATAACCAAAAATAAATAACATAAAATACAGCCGAAAAGGTCTAATAACCTTCCACAACCGAGAATGACTCCCGCAAAAGGTACAGTACAAAACAGGAAGAAAATAAATGCACAGCTCTATTACCTGTCCTAGTATATGCAAGTAGGCGTATCTTGACGTGGAAAAGCGGGATAATGTCTGAAGTATTTAAATGTCCCTTGACACTAGAAAGAAATGGTACGTTTATCCTGGTAGTTGAGTTTGTTATGTGTAAGTTGCATACTGGTCACCCAGCGTAATAAATCAGCAATTGCTTCAAACACGTGACTGGTATAAATCACGTGTGATAGCGTGAAAATTCAGTGACGCTCATCTACTTCCTCTGTGACCTGTGTGGTGCTGACACCTCTTGCTCGCCTCGTCACTTAGCTGAAGTACAGACTAACGCAGAAAAATGAAACATCAATCAATTACGGCGACAGCTGCGCTGAGCGTAATCACGACCGCCCACGTACCGCCGTGTGGGCGGGCTCGGGCAAATGACTGCCCAGTAACGAACTGCTCATCACAATCCATTATGTTGCAACACAACTGTCGCATTTTGTTATACCTTCTTCTAGTCCTGCCTACAATTTATTCCGACACTAAATTTCACTACAAAGTCGAGTTAGATCGTAAGGAAAACTGTGGATGGTTCATAAAGACTCATCCGATTTCACAAGATTTATGCATGTATGAAAGTAGAATCCTGGAGCACATTTCATATCACACACTGGACTACAGAAAATTAATTTTCAAAAGAACGATTAGAATTAATTAGGATATATCTCTTATACATCCATGTGGTACCTTTCAGAAATGTTCAATGTGCCCACCGGGCGCGAAAAAGAGCTTCTGCTTTCACTGCTCTTGCTATACGAAGTTGCAGTTACCCCGAAGATAGTCTTCCAATCCTCAGCTACCCCACCTACCCCCTCACCCCCCACCCCACTTCCCCAAGAAGTGAGAGAAGGCGACCATCGATGGTAATGGTGCAATGCTAGATCCGTACGCTCCTTAGGACCACACCATCGTTAAGGCAACTCCTAAATACAGGTGCCGGTGTGGCGGAGCTCCGTCATGTTGAGAAATGAAATTTTCGGCACGTTCTCGTTACAGGAAAAAACCAGGTGCTTGACCAAGCATGCGAGCTGCACCAGGGAGATTCTCATCGGTAACCACATCAGCCGAGAACATACAACTGATTCCAAGGTAAAGTTTTAGTTGCCAAAATATTCATGAATGAAGAAAGGAATTTCGGTGATTTTCTTACCTATGCTTCTAAATACCCTGTTTTACCACATATGCAGCACATCATCAGGTTGTTTCTGAAATAAAGCCATATTTAATAAGTAATAGTATCCTGGTCTAGAAGGAATCGTATTGATCAGAATAGGTCCACTGCAGTCTAAGCTCTTCCTGGTGGAGACACAGCTTTACCGTTATTTTCAGGAGACCTTGACATATTATGTGTGGAAAATTCTTGAAAGGTGTTTGTCTCGTGTTTCAAATGAGAAACATTTCCATATCACAGAAGCAAAATTTATTAGAAATTTAACTGGATGTCGAAAAATCAATGAATATATCATGTCGCTTCAATAGTAACTTATGAAGTATTATGTCGGTTTAATGCAAAGTTTCTCAACACTGACATTACTAGTAATTTTTATGAAAAAGTGATGAGTGTTGCTACTAGCGCAAAAAAATGTATTTGTTGTTAATTTCATTGTAGGATGGAAGGTAGAGTGGCGATTAACGTCTCGTTTGACACATTTCGCAATGTGTGATACTCTTGTTTCCGCGTGTGCGTATGCATGTGCGTGCGTGTGTGTGTGTGTGTGTGTGTGTGTGTGTGTGTGTGTGTGTGAATGTGTATTACCCTAGTAACTGACTCACGTTCTTTACGGAAAACAACCATATTTTATACATGTTGAATGAACAGGAATCGAACTACGCTTTTCCACGTTGCTAGCACAGTGTCACTTTACTCCTAATGTCCTGTGTGAAATAACTTGTATTGTGGAGGGCAGATGTTCAAATCCCCATCCGAATATGCAATTTTAGGTTTTCCGTGATTTCCCTAAATGGTCTAAGCAAAGACCCGGTTGCTTCATTTAGAAAAAGTTAAAAAAAAAGATTAATTCCTTCTCCGTAATTTCCCAGTCCAACCTTATGCTCTGTCTCTAGTGATTTGTCGTCGACGGGACATTAAACCTTACTGTTCCTTAAAAATGTGTTTGGGTGTTATTAGTCTGTGGCCACAGCCCATAGCAGCGACGTTTGTTGTATGGGGTGATAAAAAGGTTTACGCAGAATTTGCAGTAGTGGATTAGTAACGTTACTTGACAACGTGAGGCGAAGTAACGGCCAGAGGGTAAAAAAGTGGAATATACGAAGTTGAAACCTTCACCACTGATGAAGCAACTTCGACAATTTCAAGCCTATACCCGTAATGCAGAGGGTATGTAAATGGCCTTCCTCTGTTTCCCAGTCACGTTGCTGAAACAAAACAAAAAATGAACACGGTATCGCGACGAGATGTGGTTTCACAAAAAAGTGTGTACTTTGGCCATACTATGAGAAAAACAATTTCACGCATATCTCAAAGCGAAAATTCCAGGATTCGGAGCGTGTCTGTAAAAACTTGAAGATACGAGAAGCAAATGGACAGTAACTACATGTAGTGGACTACAATGCATGTGGAGGTCTGCCAATTCACGACCAACTTAGAGATACTAGCGATTGTGTATGTCGTGAAGTCATTTTGCAAGTATACAAGAGGAAATCATAAACTTTTAATTGTAACCTCCAAAAATACAGATACGATCATAAAACTTAGTGACTCTGTTAGCACTTCTTTACAAATGAATGTGTAGAGAAGTCCATCAAAAGGGCACATTTTCTCTCAAAGATGGATGAGTTGGAGTAGATTGTAGAAGACTGTATTTTGGGTGTTCCGAGAACATTCACCTCACAAATTACGTCGTCATCATTCTGGATACGCCTCCCACGCAGTGGTTTCTTCATCCGAAGAAAAGGGGAAGAAGTCTCTGGGTGCATGTCAGCGTCATATGGAGGATGAGTGAAAATTTGATAGCCTAAAGAAACAGCGTGGGTGACTGTGTCCTGCGTGGAATGAGCTGGGATGTGGATGTGGAGAAAATACATGTCCATAGACAGCTCCCGCTCTTCATCTTCGCAGTCCCCCGCAACAGGGTCACGAGATTTCTGCAGTGTGCTCCTGTGACCGTTTGCCTTTACGAACACAATCTCTTAACATCACACCATAGTATCACATTGCCCAACGATGGTGGCGTCTTCTCGTTGTTCGATAGTGGAGGATCTACGTTTATCCACTACTCGCCTGGTTCCTCTGGCTCGGATTCATTGCGGTACACCAACTCCCCTTCCATAGTGAAGTCCTCTGGATTGGCCTCACACAGTTGCAACACGTCCACTGCTGCCTGGGTCCGGCGGGTGTTTGAATAGGTGTGAGTAGTCGCAGAACACAGATGTCATGCGAAGTGCTCAGTGACTGATACTCACTTTTTCCACTATTGCCTCGACTGTGTTACGTTGGTCGTGGAGCACTGGAGAGTCCACTTCTCTTGTGACTCCCAAGTCTTCACACAGGGATGGTCTACCGCTTCGTTCTTCGTCACTCATGCTCGTTAAACCACAATGGATGCCTCTGCGGTACGCAACCACACTTTCACCAATTCAGCAGCGTTCTTCAAATGCATAAAACAAATTATCGCACGATACTCCATCAATGCCCTTTGCTGTTTTGTTTTGGCTCCCGTGGCAATTGCTACGGTACTTTAGCGCGGCGGTATGCTACGGTACTTTGGTGCCAGCAAAGAATTATTGTCCTCACAGATGACTCGTATTTGATACTGTCGCTGAAACTTATAAAATTTAGCACTTCGTTCATTGCAGAATGATAGTGTGGTGCCACCGCCAAACACCACACTTGCTAGGTGGTAGCCTTTAAATCGGCCGCGGTCCGTTAGTATACTTCGGACCCACGTGTCGCCACTGTCAGTGATTGCAGACCGAGCGCCGCCACACGGCGGGTCTAGAGAGACGTCCTAGCTCTCGCCCCAGTTGTACAGCAGACTTTGCCAGAGATGGATCACTGACAAATACGCTCTCATTTGCCGAGACGATAGTTAGCATAGCCTTCAGCTACGTCATTTGCTACGACCTAGCAAGGCTCCATTACCAGTTTATATTGAGATTGTTATTAATGTATCAACAAGAGCGATGTTCTCCAATTATGGATTAAAGTTAAGTATTCAAGCAACTACATTCTTTATTTATGAGACTCAACTCCTTTAATTGTTCCAGACCTCACGCCAGTCTGCGTGAGCGTAAACGCGTGCATTTTGGCCTCCTCTAGCAACACGGTGTTGGCTCTTCTGCCAACACATCACATGGCGACGAGTGTAAAAACGGTCTTCTTGTTTATACTTGCTTAAATTACTTGTCATGGCTTCGCCACAATAACTTGCTCGTCAGCACTGTACTTGGTTCGGAATCGATGCTGCGATTACGAATATGTGCTCTTCTTGCATGGCGTGTGCCGAACAACAATCCGCACCACCGCGGAAATTCTTTGCATGGCCAAAAGCCACTTCCTCTTGGCAACGCTTACACATCGATTATGCTGGTCCATTCTGGAATGCTCGATGGTTGGTTGTGGTCGTTCTTCCAGTTCAAAATGGTTCAAATGGCTCTGAGCACTATGGGACTCAACTGCTGAGGTCATTAGTCCCCTAGAACTTAGAACTAGTTAAACCTAACCAACCTAAGGACATCACAAACATCCATGCCCGAGGCAGGATTCGAACCTGCGACCGTAGCGGTCTTGCAGTTCCAGACTGCAGCGCCTTTAACCGCACGGCCACTTCGGCCGGCATTCTTTCAGTAATTTTCCTTTTGTTGTCTGGATGTCTTCCACGACGTCATCTGCCACCATCCAAGCGTTATCCGCTATCTTTTGTATTGAAGGTCTGCCACAGACTATTGTTTCCGACAATGGCCCACAATTCATGTCTGCATAATTTCAGTCATTCTGCAAGGCCAATGGTATTCAACATCTGACGTCCGCGCCGTTTTCGCCGCAGTCAAACGGTGCCGTTGAACGATTGATCCGGACTTTCAAGTCACAGATGTTGAAGTTCAAAGAGTCGCATTCTCGGGAGGACGCGTTGTTGCTCTTCTTGTCCTCGTATCGCTCTCAGCCCCGAGATGGTCGCTCGCCGGCTGAGTTGCTCCACGGTCGTCCTCCTCGAACCTTGATGTCTTTGCTGCATCCGCCGCATCAGGTTCCTGTGCAGCGGCAGACGCCTGCTTTTGCTCCAGGCGACGTTGTGTACTATCGCAACTATCGAGGTTCAAGGCGTTGGCTCGCAGGGCGCGTTCTTCGCTGCCTCGGCCGCGCTATGTATTTGGTTTTGGGGGCCTCTGGTGAGGTGCGTCGGCATCTCAATCAGCTGCGCCTCTGTTATCGCCTGGGTTCTGCCGCTCCTCGTCTGCTTTCGACGGTGCCGTCCGGTCAGCGCCCTGGGGACACATCTACTGGCTCGCCTCATCCCCAGGTGTTACCGACGCTGCCTTCCATTTTGCCCCATGGCGACGTGCCGCCGCCGCCGCCTGTTCTCCCGCCGGTGACGCCCGCAGTGGCCGCTTCGCTGCAGCCGCCGGGCGCCTCCCTGGGTCACGCGCCGCCGATCGCTTCCCGTGACCAGCTGTCCTCCGACATGAAACTCTTGCCCGCTCCGGACCAGATGTCGTCTTCGCCCGTCGGGTGCCCCGACCCGATGGAGGTCGACCCTTCGGCCCCTCCAGTCTCTCAGATGCGCATACACCGCATGTTGGCGTGCACCCTGGACTAGGTTTTCAGGCGTTTCCTAGCTCCCCTCGGACCGAATGGCAGGGTGCGGGTGGCACAGCCTCGCCTGTTGTTAGGCTCCCCACCTCGTCGCATACGTCAACATGGGGTCCTACCCACGGCGGGCGGAAGCCTTATAACACAACCGTCCGCCGATTTGCGGGGGAGGAATGTGGTGTCACCGCCAGACACCACTCTTGCTAGGTGGTAGCCTTTAAATCGGCCGCGGTCCGTTAGTATACGTCGGACCCGCGTGTCGCCACTGTCAGTGATTGCAGACCGAGCGCCGCCACACGGCAGGTCTAGAGAGACGTCCTAGCACTCGCCCCAGTTGTACAGCAGACTTTGCCAGAGATGGATCACTGACAAATACGCTCTCATTTGCCGAGACGACAGTTAGCATAGCCTTCAGCTACGTCATTTGCTACGACCTAGCAAGGCGCCATTACCAGTTTATATTGAGATTGTTATTAATGTATCAACAAGAGCGATGTTCTCCAATTATGGATTAAAGTTAAGTATTCAAGCAACTACGTTCTTTATTTATTAGACTCAACTCCTTTAATTGTTCCAGACCTCACGCCAGTCTGCGTGAGCGTAAACGCGTGCATTTCGGCCTCCTCTAGCAACACGGTGATGGCTCTTCTGCCAACACATCAGATAGTTTCTCTCATCAGAGTACAATTTTATATAAGGTTCTGAATACATGTTACATCAGCACACAGCCGGATCCGTGCTAAGACGATATTCTCATTGTAAGCGATGGTTGCAAGTGGTCCCTGGTTACATAGAGATTGGGCAAGCGGCGCTGTAGATATGTACTATATCTGCAAAAAAAAAAAAAAAAAATTCTCGAAGTGGTTATTAAAACTGGGTTATAACTCTCCGTATGCCAGATAAGAATATCTAAACATACATTGGCTAGCAAGTCGTATCTTTCTTGAAGACACTCAGACGTATCAGAAGGGGAATAACTTGGTAGCCCCGAGAGATCCAGGAGTATGATCTTCATATCACAGCCCTCAAGCAGTGGCGGATTTACATATAAGCGCACTAGTTACGGGCGTAGGGGCGGCATATTAAGGGGGAGGGCGGAATTTTTTGCTCTGTACTCATTTTAACCTTTTACGTTTTAAAATAACTGCGCTTACAAACGACAAAATTTTTTAATATTGTTAAACAATTTGCTAGTTTAAATACGCCTTAAGAAAGAAATTCGACAATACAAGCTTGGAAATATACACAGTTTACTTTGTGGCTGAATGGAAATTTAACATTGTATTTCTGGCTGCTTACAATCTTCATGATTGTTCAAAATATTTTGAAGTAAGCTGTCAGGACGGCAATCTACAATACAATGTTTGAAACGTTATTATTCCGAGAATGTTGTCGGCTTCTACTTAACTCTACCATATTGGCCCCGTGGAAATATCGGGACCCCTGAAAAGCTGTGATAAACTAATTCTTAAATACTGTAATGTGTGTGGATCTCAGTATGTAAGACCCGACTCTACTTAAATTTCTTGCATAAATTAAGGGGAAGTATCACGTCAACCCTCCATTACTGCAATTAATGTGAAAGCTTTGTGGTTTTCAATATCTGAGTTTTGATTTAATAACACCCATTTAACAAAACATGTTGATACTGGTAATGTTTTACATTTTTAAACACCTATTTATACGAAAATAACATAAGCACATTATCTAAAATGTGTGAAATACACTTCAGAACAGTTTAAAAATTTTATTTATTTATTTACTTAGTTACTTTTTTTGGCGAAAAAAGAAGAAGAAACCAACTTTCATTTGTCTGGTTTATTGTGCTGCAGCCTGCACGATATCAAAGTACCCACTCTGTGCAATCGAATAGTATATGACATTGCAAAATTTATATTAAACTTCTTAACTAAGTTTTTTTCTTCGAGGAAAGGTTTTTTTTTTTATTTTATGTTGGAAGAAAAGGTGCATTTGCGTGTATACATAACAGTAGTGTTCACACAAATGACAACACACCACGTCAACTGCCATCAAGACTACTTAAACTTTGTAGTCTGTCTTCTCAGCCCACAGAAACCGCTAAAATGTTATAAGAATACGTGGGATAAGAGTCGATCCAGCACACCTCATTGCAAGAAATTGCAAAAATTATTTGCTTTTTAAATTAGAAGGACAGTGTCAAGAATATTCAGAACTTACTTGCGTGCCAGCTAAAATTCCGACGACGCGGGAAACAGAAACCAAAATGGGACTGCCCTGTGTTCTTTACGAGACGAATTCCAACCAGAAAGTGTGCTTCTTCTGTTCACTGGCAACAGAGAAACAGGCGACAATGAAATTAAATTATTCTGCATTGTCTTTCTTTCATAGCACAGTTACGTCGAGTAATCCGAGTTGGTCAGTTCATCGCTCCATGTTTGAAGGAAAAAATCTTTGTGCTCGTGTGCCGTGTTTAAAATAAAAGGCTTTGTGCTCATGTGCGGTGTAGTGCGATTGGAACTGGATACAGTCTTTCCTTCTTTCTTTACTTTTACAAATTTTTTTTCTTTTGTTTTGACTGTTGGTTGACAATTTTTAGTGACTTAACATGAATAACAGTGAAAAAAGCAAACGTGCAAAATTAAGTGGGGCGGCATTTCGGAAATTATAGAAGTAAATACAGACGAAACAAAAGTTAAACATGAACAAAAGCAAATTGTTCCTGATTTCGATTGTGTCGAGTCAGACATTACCAAAAAAATAACTTCGTTAGTGATGATCCCGCAGAATGGTGTGTCAATGAATCAACAATCGGCAGTCTCTTACAATGTGGCATTAATCAAAATTGTAAGGGTGATCTTTCTCATGGCTCTGAGCACTATGGGACTTAACATCTGAAGTCATCAGTCCCCTAGAAGTTAGAACTACTTAAACCTAACGAACCTAAGGACATCACACACATCCATGCCCGAGGCAGGATTCGAACCTGCGAGCGTAGCAGTCGCGCCTTTCCGGACTGAAGCGCCTAGAACCGCTCGGCCACCACGGCCGGCTGATGTTTCTAATTCAAGAAGATCAATAGGCGATAAGAACAGATATTTTCACAAAAATATATTTTACCGTAAACTTTTAAATGGTGAATCAACTTTGCGTGATTTTCTAGTATACCTCTGTAGCACCGATGCTGTTGTTTGTTCACCACGTAAATTGTTCGGAGGTGAGGCCGCGATTGCTACTAATGGTACTGCAGATTGGAAAAATATTTCTAATATTTTATATCATGAGAATTCACTGGAACACAAAAATTCTGAGTTATCACACTTAGTAAGAAAAAAGTAGCTTGGAAGAAGTGATTTCGAGTCATATGTTGAGACAGAAAAAATGTACTGGCGCAGTGTGTTGAAAAGGGTGTTTGCAGTAGTGAAGAAGCTAACAAGTCGTTGACTTCCCCTACGTGCACACGTTGAAAGATTCCATTCATTACATGATGGTCAACTTCATGATGTCTCTTGAACTTGTAGCCTAGTTTGATCCTTCTCTTGTAGAGCACATTGAACGATATGAAAATCCAGGGCAGGGACATACAAGTTGTCTTTCTTCAACAATCTGTGATGAAATAATAGAACTTCTTTCTGAATGAATAACAAGAATTATCATAAGTGAAATAAAACAGTCCAATTATTTCTGTGTAATAGTAGATTCTACTGAGGACATTTTACATGTTGAACAATTATTTTTCATATTAGGATATGTGAATGAGAATGGTGAACCTGTTGAACGTATCCTTCTGTTTTTACCAAGCCAGGGACACAAGTACGACAACTTAGCTGAAGCCGTACTAAAAGTCCTTTCTACAAATTCCATTGATATTACTGACTGTAGAGGCCAGTCATATGACAACGCAAGCAATATGTCTGGAACCTACACTGGTTTGCAGGCACGCATTGAAGAACGAAATCCGAAAGCGCATTATGTGCCTTGTGCAGCATATTCTTTGAATTAAGTCGGCACTGGTACTGCAAGCTGTTGTCGGGGAGCATATAGTAGTGCAAAATCTTTATAAATTTTTCTCTGCTTCTACACAGCACTGGGATAAACTTCTGTCTTTCATGAAATCAGGAAGCAAAACGGTAAAAATTTTATCAAAAACACTTTGGTCAGCAAGAGAGGAAGTGTGTGTGAGTCTATATGAAAACTGGGATGGCGTTATCAATGCCCTCACACATATTGCCAATAATACGTTTGAAAAACCACTTGTTCGAAATGAGGCTTCAGCTATATTAAATCAACTCAGCTGACTAGAAACAGTACTCATGATGACAGTTTGGAAGGACATATTCCAGAGTTTTAATAGTGTGAATCAGAAATTACAAAGTTTAAATATCGATACCAAAATAGTGCATGAATTGTGTGAATCACTTGAACGATTTATTGCAGCTATTCGTGGCATGTTCGACTATAATGAAAACAAATCTATGGAGATTGTGACTGATAAAGACTATGAATACACCTATAAAAGATCACTAAAACGCAAACTTCATGATGACGAAGAAGCGGACTTTGAAGAAGTTTTTATGACTGGAGGGGAAAAATTTAGAATCCAAACATTTCCCCCTGATCTCGACAACTTGTACGCCGAGTTAGTAAGGAGGATGGAAAGCTATAGAGCATTGTTGGACCCCTTCACAGTTTTCAGTAACCTTAACAACAGTTCACCTGACGATATTGCTGGACGTCCAGCAAAACTCCAAGCGTCATACGACACAGATTTAGAACCTTCCTTCCCTAGTGAATGTTTACATTTCGCAGAACCTTTGAAATCTTCTGAGATTAGTGATATACCAGTCGAAATGAGTAAATTTTTACGAAAAGAGAGGCTACAGTCCGTGTTTCCAAATGTTGACATTGCTCTTAGAATATTTCTATGTGTCGCATTTGCAAATTGTTCAGCAGAACTCTAGTTTTCGGCTCTTAAAAGACTGAAATCGTAACTACGTTCTACGTTGTCTGGGGACAGATTCAACGCCTTGTCCATTTTTCACATCGAAGCCGACCTCCTACTGATAACCGTCTGAACTATGAAGATATGATCAACGAGTTTTCTGCGTCGAAGCCAGATGCAAACTTTGCTGACTGGTGAATTTCTTTATTTATTCATATTAGTTTTAAAAAATTAAGATAATAAAGTGATTCTTATTACAACGTAGAGCACATTCATTGGATTTACAAACTACTTATTACCAGTTTTGTTTTTTTTTACAATTGGTGATGACAGAACGCGGAACTAAACCTTGTTTACGTGCAGACGTGACCGAAGGCGCCCGACAGTACTAAACAATACCCGAATCACCCAGGCAGCTCGGCTCTGTACGGTCAAGTCATATTGACGCTGTCGTTTATTACAACTGATGCGTATTCTTGGGGTCTCCTGTAATGTATAGTTATTGCCAGCTGAGGCCTGCAACCAACCTGTCTGCGTCCATGACTCACTGGACCTACACCGGGAGCTTTGGTCAGGGCTGCCATTTCTTTTGGCAATAGGAGCACTCTCTTGGTTATCCCATGCACCCTGACTTCAAATTTGTACGTCAATCTGGCGAATCGACCTGTTGTGCTGCCTTTCATGAACAGTATTCCAGGGGGTGTTTCAAACTGACATCCAGCGCCTGTAAAACACAACGTAGGTACGTTTACATGTTTGAATTCAACATTATGGCACTTGCACCGGTAATTGAAGTACCAGAATTTCACATTTGCAATGGCTTATCTCGCGCTTGTATTAACGTGTGATCTTGAAATGTTAATCACTTAAATACCTTACCTAGCCAAATGTATTCCCGAAATTTCATTACTCTACATTACTAACTTTTCGGGGTTAGGATATTTTCGGTAAATGTAACTTTCCAGTTACGGCGGCGTAAGATAACACATGGGGGTATGTCTACGCCGATTCGTTGATGCGTCTGTCAACAAGTGTCCTTACTCGTGGTGCCGCCGTGAGGTACCAACTTTTGCATGCTACCTCGTTCTGCGGACGACATTACAGGACCGATTTATAAGCTAATGAGACAAAACGTTATGAACAGCGAGAATGAATGCCGCCTGCTGGCGTTGCGAACACAAGACGCGATAAGGAATGTATGTAAGTGGGGCACAGATGAATAGGGCTTCACTCTAGCGACGACACATATTACAAATTGTAAAATCGGGTAACGTAAGCGATTTTGAAAAATTGTATCTTTTTAAGTTTTATAAAATGCATTTTAATCATCAGCTGTTCATCTGTCCCACTAGCCATCTACCGGATTCGGTTATTAATCATCATCTAGGAAGTAGAGTACAACAGATTAGTTAAAGCGTCACAGATTCGTCTGAAGCTGAACAGTATCGAAATTATAAAGTGGAATTGTACAAATACTTGACATAATTTTTGTCTTCGAATACTGATAGTCGTATCTCATGTCAAACAGACATCACAGAAAAAAACAGGACGAACAATTTCTGGAAGAATCCCTCTGCAGTCAAGTTATATCAAAGATATTACAATTGTACTGCCGCGGTCGAAGGCTTGCCTGCTCTGTAAGGCAAGACAGGCGACGATCTGTGGCAGGACTCGCGACAGATAACATAGCTGGTGCAGGAACGTGCGTTTCGGAGCACACCGTTCAGCGTACATTATTGAACAAGAGACTCCGCAGCAGACGATCCCTACGTGTTCCCACTCTGACGCAACGAGACCGTCAATGCGACTGCAGTGGGCGCAGCTCGTCGTCGAGTGGTTGCCGGTAAGGTAGCTCAGCGTATTCGGCCAGGATACTGTACTGCCTATTCTTATACTTAAAAAAATTGAGCGAATTTGTCACCTATTAAATCTGAGAGGTGTCATGCCGTATCCGCACACAGCTGATGGAAACAAAACGATGAAGAAAGAAATAAAGAGAATTAAAAGTTAGTAGCTTGGCTGCCTGTACATCTAGATAGGTTACATTCCCGACAGTGCAGAAAAAATTTTTCGATCAGAGAGTGGGTCTGTGTGTTGAGTAAGTCATTTCATTTCCCTTCATCGACACATATGTCGCCAAAGTTCAGGCAGCCGAACAACCCTATGCAGCGTCTTCCAGCCAGTAACGCCATACGATCATTTCATTACAATTGCAGTGGACACGCAGTCGTCCAGATAGGCCGGTGGATCAATGTTAACTTGTCACATGGTCGGATTAATCACGTTTCTTGTTACACTGGTTCGATGGTCGTGTCCAGACATTCTTCCATCATTGTGAATAGTTATTCGAAACACGCACAACGCCATGGACGCAGGACGGTGGTGACAGAACTATGCTATGGGGGTTGTTCACCGAGGCATCCGAGAGTCCTGTAACAGTAGTCGAAGGCACCAAGAGAGTTATAGACTACGACAAACTTACTGCGGACCACCTACATACCGCGTGGTTATAATTAAAGTGCAGTAACGCACAGAGGTCCAGGGTGGGGTGTAATTATCGTATGGCAGTGAACGTTGATAGATATTCTAATGTGTTAACGCGTAACCGATTTACGCTGGGAATATACGAGGGTTGGAACTTTAATAGTGGCAACTATTTATTTACAGCTCGTACAAAATAGATACGTGTGTCAAAGTTTTACTTACCTTCGAAGTAGTCACTAGCATTGTGTATAGCCCGTTGCCAGCGATATGGAAATCGTAAGATAGTCTAAGCAGTGCCCATTGTATTGACAGTTCGAGCGGCGCGGTCTGTTAACCGATGAATTTGTAGCAGTTCTGAAGCGAATGCCGTGAAGTGTTTTCTTCAGTTTAGGAATCGACTTGAACTTACGAGGGCGTAAGTCAGGGGAGTGCAGTACGTGGTATAACACTTAGCAGCCCCATCAGTCAAACAAATCAGTAACAGCTTGCACTGTAGGTGCTTGAGCAATGTCCTGCAAAATGATGGTCAGGTCCAGCAGAAAGTGTCATCACTTCTGTCTCTAAGCTGGTCGCAGGTTGTGTTCCAAAAATGAACAGCGTAGAGACAGAACTGATGACACGTTCTGCAGGATCTGACCATCATTTTGCAGCCCAATGCTCAAGCACGTACAGTGCAAGCTGTTACTGATTTGTTTGACTGATGGGGCTACTAAGTGCTATACCACCTACTGCACTCCCCTGACTTAAGCTCTCTTAAGTTCAACACGATTTCTAAGCTGAAGGAAACACTTCACGGCATTCGCTTCAGAACTGCCATAAATTCGTCGGGCAATAAACCGAGCCGCTCGAACTGTCAACACAACTGGCACTGCTAAGAGCATCCTACGACTTCCACATCGCTGGCAACGGGTTATACACAATGGTGATGACTACTTTGTAGGTCAGTAAAACTTTGAAACACGTATCTATTTTGTACGAGCTGTAAATAAGTAGTTACCACTATTAAAGTTCCAACCTTCGTATTAGCTCCAGTTTTGGCCAACAGCTGTAAATATTACGCTGTGAATGCAAGAAAGACGTATGGAAACGATGCCATATACTCTTAAGAGCCGAAGAAACTGGTACACCTGCCTAATATCGTGTATGGTTCCCACAAGCACGCAGAAGTGCCGCAACACGACGTGGCATGGGCTCTGACATCTGAACTAGTGCTGGAGGCAATTAACACCAGGAATCCTGCAGGGCTGTCCATAAATCCGTAAGAGTACTAGGGGGTGGAGACCACTTCTGAACAGCACATTTGCAAGGCATCCGAGATATGCTCAATAATGTTCATTTCTAGGATATTGGTGGCCAGTGGAAGTGTTTAAACTCAGGAAAATGTTCCTGGACCCACCCTGTAGCAATTCTGGACGTGCAGGGTGTTGCTTTGTCCTGCTGCAATTCCTCAAGTTCGTCGGAATGCACAATGGACATGAATGGATGCTGATGTATGTGTCCCCTGTCAGAGTCGTATCTGGACGTATCACGGGGCCCGTATCACTCCCACTGCACACGCCCCATACCATTACAGAGCCCCACCAGCTTGAACAGACCCCTGCTGACATGCAGGGTCCATTGATTCATGAGATTCTCTCCGTACCCAAACACGTCCATCCAGTCGATACAATTTGAAACGAGACTCGTCCGACCATGCAACATGTTTCCAGTTATCAACGGTCCAATGTCAGTGTTGACGAGCTCAGGTGAGTAGTAAAACTTTGTGTCGTGCAGTCATCAAAGGTACACGAGTGGGCCTTCAGCTCCGAAAGCCCATATCGAAGATATTTCGTTGAATGCTTCGCACGCTAACACCTGTTAATTGGCCAGCATTGAAATCTTCAGCACTCTGGGGAAGGGTTGCTCATCTGTCGCACTGAACGATCCTCTTCAGTCGTCGTTGGTACTGTTCTTGCAGGATCTTTATCCGGCCGCAGCGATATCGGAGATTTCTTGTTTTACCGCGTTCCTGATATTCACGGTTCACTCGTGAAATGGTCGTGCGGTAAAATTCCCACTTCATCGCTACCTCGGATATGCTGTGTCCCGTTGCTAGTGCGCCGACTATAACACCATTTTTAAACTCACTTAAATCTTGATAACGTGTCATTCTAACAGCAGTAACCGATCTAATAACTGCACCAGACACTTGTTGTCTTATATGGTCGTCGCTCCCCCCCCACCCCCCAACCCCCCCCCACACCCCCCCCACCCCCCCACCCCCCTCCCCCTCCCATGAACCATAGACCTTGCCGTTGGTGGGGAGGCTTGCGTGCCTCAACGATACAGATAACCGTACCGTAGGTGCAACCACAACGGAGGGATATCTGTTGAGAGGCCAGACAAACGTATGGTTCCTGAAGAGGGGCAGCAGCCTTTTCAGTAGTTGCAGGGGCAACAGTCTGAATGATTGACTGATCTGGCCTTGTAACACTAATCAGACCGGCCTAGCTGTGATGGTACTGCGAACGGCTGAAAGCAAGGGGAAACTACGGCCGTAATTTTTCCCGAGGGCATGCAGCTTTACAGTATGGATAAATGATGACGGCATCCTCTTGGGTAAAATATTCCGGAGGTAAAATAGTCCCCCATTCGGATCTCCGGGCGGGGACTACTCAGCAGGACGTCGTTATCAGGAGAGAGAAAACTGGCGTTCTACAGATCGGAGCGTGGAGTGTCAGATCTCTTAATCGGGCAGGTAGGTTAGAAAATTTAAAAAGGGAAATGGATAGGTTAAAGTTAGATATAGTGGGAATTAGTGAGGTTCGGTGGCAGGAGAAACAAGACTTTTGGTCAGGTGAATACAGGGTTATAAATACAAAATCAAATAGGGGTAATGCAGTAGAAGGTTTCATAATGAATAAAACAATAGGAATGCGGGTAAGCTACTACAAACAGGACAGCGAACGCATTGTTGTGGACAAGGTAGACACGAAGCCCACGCCTACTACAGTAGTACAAGTCTATGTGGCAACTAGCTCTGCATATGACGAAGAAATTGAAGAAATGTATGATGAGATAAAAGAAAGTAAGAGAAGTAAACGTAGTAGGTGAATATGGATTGGGGGTAAGAAATGAAAGAGGCAGCCGCATGGTGGAATTTTGCACAAAGCACAACTTAATCATAGCTAACACTTGGTTCAAGAATCATAAAAGAAGGTTGTATACATGGAAGAAGCCTGGAGATACTGACAGGTTTCAGATAGATTATATAATGGTAAGACAGAGATTTAGGAACCAGGTTTTAAATTGTAAGACATTTCCAGGGGCAGATGTGGACTCTGACCACAATCTATTGGTTATGAACTGCAGATTAAAAGTGAAGAAACTGCAAAAAGGTGGGAATTTAAGGAGATGGGACCTGGATAAACTGAAAGATCCAGAGGTTGTACAGAGTTTCAGGGAGAGCGTAAGGGAACAATTGACAAGCATGGGGGAAAGATATACAGTAGAAGAAGAATGGGTAGCTTTGAGGGATGAAGTAGTGAAGGTAGCAGTGGATCAAGTAGGTAAAAAGACGAGGGCAAGTAGAAATCCTCGGGTGACAGAATAAATATTGAATTTAATTGACGAAAGGAGAAAATATAAAAATGCAGTAAATGAAACAGTCAAAAAGGAATACAAACGTCTCAAAAATGAGATCGACAGGAAGTGCAAAATGGCTAAGCAGGCATGGCTAGAGGACAAATGTAAGGATTTAGAGGCTTATCTCACTAGGGGTAAGATAGATACTGCCTACAGGATAATTAAAGAAACCTTTGGAGAAAAGAGAACCACTTGTATGAATATCAAGAGCTCAGATGGAAACCCAGTTCTAAGCAACGAAGGGAAAGCAGAAAGGTGGAAGGAGTATATAGAGGGTCTATACAGGGTCGATGTACTTCAGGGCAATGTTATAGTAATGGAAGAGGATGTAGATGAAGATGAAATGGGAGATGATATACTGCGTGAAGAGTTTGATAGAGCACTGAAAGAACTAAGTCGAAACAAGGATAGTTTGTGGCATAACTTGACTAGAAGAAGGGATCGGTCGGTAGGACATGGTTCTGAGGCATCAAGGGATCACCAGTTTAGTACTGGAGGCAGCGTGGAGGGTAAAAATCGTAGAGGGAGACCAAGAGATGAATACACTAAGTAGATTCAGAAGCATGTAGGCTGCAGTACGTACTGGGAGATGAAGAAGCTTGCACAGGACAGAGTAGCATGGAGAGCTGCATCAAACCAGTCTCAGGTCTGAAGACCACAACAACAACAACAACAACAACACATGGACTTCGCCAACGGCAGCACCGTATTCTGCCTGTTTACATATCTGTGTACTCGAATATGCATTCCTATGCAAATTTCTTTGGCAGTTCAGTGTATAATGGATTAGGAACGAGACTTGGGCAGAAAGGGTCAAACAAGTGAGCAAGTCATGATGTTGATTTTGTCATTAGCTTCCACTTACACAGTTTGTTCAATGTGAGCACCACAGATGTTGTCGAGAAACTGTACAGCGTCATATTTGTACCTGGTGTCAAAACTTCAACCTAATTTTTTTTCCCAACGTAAATCGGTTTCCAAGCTTCATTTCCATACTATTATTACAGCCCACATTGGACCTCTGTCCGTAGCTGGACTTAAATTGTAATCTTCCAGAGACCTTTGTGCTTGATGACATCTTCTAGCATAACTTTCCATGTTGTGATACAATGCTTTGAGAAACCCAATAGTGAACTTCTGCTTAAGTCTTGACGACTAAATCTCCCTGATCTGAACCCCAATGAAAGACATTTGGAACGCTATCTCTTGCCTGCTCTCTGCCTACAAGCCAGCGGGCAGTAATTTACGGGAATTTCGTGCCCTTTGCTTAGACATGTGTTGCCACATATGTATGGAAACTTTCCAAGAACTTGTCGAATCCATGCTACCCAGAATCACTGATTTACTTCGTTACAAAGGTGGGTCAACACGCCATTAACCAGATGGGCATAATGTTTTGCCTCAAAATGTATTTAGTTATGTCTGTAATATTGTGCGTATTTATTGCATTAATCTGAGTACTTATTTGTTTATTCTATTTTGCGTTACATTTTTATTTGTTTATTTCCTTATTAACACACTATTTTTGGAAACTAAATACACTCTAAGACAAAAAAAAAGATGCACCGTTAAGCAATTATCCGAATGGAACGGATATCGGTAGATGAACTCTTCACGTGCAGACAAACATATTCTTACAGTTTCAGGAATAGTGGCGGCCGAACCGCGCGATAACCCTGGGTTCTGTGTGGGGCGGCGGTGAGGCGAGTGGACTGCTGTGGTCTGTTGTGGGGTCGTGAATTACTGAGGGCTACGGCGGGTCGAAGCCTCTCCGTCGTTTCTAGGTCCCCGGTTCAATACACAATACACAATCATCAAACCATTTTTATACAGAGTTCGTAAACGTACACTTGAACGTTAACTTCTTCCGCAGACCCCACAATGCCTATCGATACTGACCGATTGCCTTGTCAACCTCTGCCAATGGTGTCATTGGATGTAGTATGGAGCTGTTTGTGATCAGCACGCCACTCTCCGTGCTGTTGTCGTTTTTCATGATCTGGAACCGCTACTATTCGGTCGAAAAGCTTCTCCGTTGACATTGCGAAGTTGAAAGCACCATATTCCAGTCCTACTACCAAGGAAAAATGGTCTTCAGCATAGCTGACCACTCAGCGGTGGAGGCGGATTTCACAGAATTCGCAGTCACGAATTTGTACTCGCCATTCCAGACTTCATTAGACGGAAGCATATTTTAAATATCATTATTTTTCAGGGCATTTTTAATCCCTGTGAAATATATATAAACACGAAACTATATGGAAACTTTTGTATGTAAATGTATATGAAGTACTTCTAACTAGAGATGCATAGCAACCTTGGACAACCATAGACTGTCATACGTTAGCGTAATCCGCAGTAGTCTTCTGAGTAGGTTTGCTCAGTTTAGACTTTACCCCCATTACCTGTATGTATGGGGTGTTGCGTACCTATCTGGAATTCCCTCATTTCTATAGCTTCGTTTGCGTAAGCCATCAGTGTCCGATTTACCCTGTATCGCTAGAATACCCAATTATCTCAAGAAAAAGGTAAAATTAAGACAAAATTTCCAAACAAAAATATATCAAACATCGCTTCACCACTTCGTCGACCTTATATACGACATGTTTCTGTTATTCACAAACAACTTCGCATTTATCAGTAATAACAGGAAAGTTTTGCCTTTGATCATGATGATGAACGTTCTATTGAGTACAAAATAATTGGCAATAATTATAGAGATTTTTTACGCTTGTGATGTAAATTGTACTTACATCAAAAGTAATTGCTTCGGTTACATAAAAGCGCAGAAGTTACTCGATCAACTAATACCTATTACTTATTAAATACAAATTCTATTAGTTTGTGAATGATGCAACCAGCCACTAATACTTCTTAAATGTTTTATTTTACTGCCACAACAGTTTTCGGGCTACTATGCCCATCTTTAGATGGCTAATCATTAACGTCCGCCGAGTTCACAAGATGCAACACGGATAAAATAACATTGCAATTTATATTCTGTAAGGATATAAAATAAACAAAGGAATAGCACTGAATGATGTACGATTCTAATTATGTGTAAAAAGAACAACCAACCAAACAAACAAGCAAAGAAAAGTCCTCAGCTCCCTGTATATCTTTCACACATTCGTTTATGTTTATTTCCCTACCGATGCTAACAATACTACGAATAGCCCTTCCAGTTATGTGCTGTACCAAAATTACCGAACGGTAGTTTCGGTAGAGCACAAGAGCACAACTCTACTTCCCATAGAAACAGAAGACAGTTATGAAAATCGAACAATTTTATGTTCCATGGCTCCTGTTCAACTCGAGGAAGTCAGAGACTGTGAAACGGCGAAAAACCTCCGGCTTCGTAACTACGTAAGGCGTTTTCTTATAAATAGAAAAGGTGCATATTGCTCTTACGTGATTAATGGCACTTCTGCGTTCTGGTATAAGGCTGGCATATACTCTTCTTCTGTATGAATGATCTTTCTTGGGGTATACTAGTCATCAGCTCCATAAACCTGCAAGGAATTATGAGTGATTGAACTTCCAGCCGGCCGGAGTGGCCGTGCGGTTCTAGGCGCTACAGTCTGCAACCGAGCGGCCGCTACGGTCGCAGGTTCGAATCCTGCCTCGGGCAGGGATGTGTGTGATATCCTTAGGTTAGTTGGGTTTAATTAGATCTAAGTTCTAGGCGACTGATGACCTCAGAAGTTAAGTCGCATAGTGCTCAGAGCCATTTGAACCATTTGAACTTCCAGAATGCATACGAAACATTAAAGCCAGGCTACACCTTCTGAGTACAAGCGTCGGCGCCAGGGTGGTCAGAAAGCTTTCCAGCCATAAAATATTTCGTCTTTAGTCCGTCACGACCAACTGAGTGCTGCTCCAGTAACCGATCTGACGGTTCTTCGATAGTCGTGGATAGGTCCTTCCCACCGCTGTCACTTGTTGCTTCGTGCCTACAGCTCTCCCCTTGGTGGGAATTCACAGACAGGGGCGAGCCGCCTCGGCTCGAAACAATTGTTTTCTTTCACACCAGGCAGTCGTGACTGATCCATCCAATTGGCATTACATTATCAGTTCCCCATGCCATGCACGTAGGAAAGAAACGTAGAAGGATATGTCAGCTGCGTTTGCCGAATATGCTGCAAGGAACGAGCTGTCTGTGGCAGAAGAAATTTGTCAACTAAAGACATAAAGTCTTTAAAAGAGGCAGCGATTATATTTGGCAATTTATTCAAGAACATCCATCTTGATCAAATGTGCTATATAATTCGCGATGACCTATGTCGGCTTAATGCCATCATCAGATCTGGTACAAAATAGAAAACATACTAACGTGATAAAAATGAGTATAACTGGCTGTAGGCCACGTAGCCGATACATAAAATCTAAGAATACAGAAAGAAGGAGCATGGCAGGCAGCCATAACATATCATTAAAAGTATTCCGATAGTACTACATAATTTAAACACATTTATTTAACTTCGTCATGTTAAAAGATTTTCTATTAATAGATTCTATACTACTCTTTAACCGTTTTAGTGTGATTTTGAATCTGAATTTCATTTCTACATATTTTACTCTATTTTCTGTTTTACACAGTTTTTGGCGCATGATATAGTTTTAATTAACGCCTGTGAACATTCTGTTTTCAGCTATTGCACCTATAACGCTGATCACTAATGAACCTCAGCAGCGGCGTCTACCGGCTACGTATAAGTATAGGATCCCCTCAGACCAGCAGTAGCACATTTTATGTACGTGCTTGTACAGATTGTTTAACTTTGATAGTTGTATCAGAATACTATTAATGGTATGGCCTGTCAGCCAAGTTCTGTTTTTTATGTACTCTTAGATTTCCTGTATATTCAGCTTTCAGACAGTTGATCTAATTTTTGTCACATTAGCGTTTTTTTTCTATTTTTAATAGATATGATGATGGCAGTAAGCCGAAAATGGTCACTGTGAGTTGTACGGTGTACGTGAACAAGAACATTTACGATTAAAGAAATATTCATCACTTCAAATGTTATTTTATAATACCAATAAATGTAATTGCGATGAAAAAATAACAAATGTATTTTCACAATATTTCCACCAATTTGCGATAAAATATTCGTTTTTCACATCATGACAGATGAAAATTGAACGTCTTTTTTAAAATTATTCTTGAAGGCCCCATATTGTTCATAGTACTTGGAAACAGGGAGGCTGAGCTACTAACTCGCAGTTTAACAATCGTGCTCCCACCACAAAAAATATGTTACACAAAACAATGAAAATCTGGAAGCTGCACAGATGGGAGCAGGAAGGAAAGTTTCATTTAACGTCCCATCGGCGCCGAGATCATTAGAGATGCAACACAAACTTGGATTAGGGGACTGATGGGAAAGGAAATCAGTCGTGTCCTTTTCACAAGACCCATGCTGGCATTCACCTTGAATCGTTTTATGGAAACCAAGTAAAAAAGTAAACCAGAACAGCTAGTGGTTTGAACTGCTGCCCTCCAGAATGCGAGTCCAATGTACTAACCACTCCAACATTTCGCACAGGTACATCAGTCTTTCCGTGTTACGCCATCGGGATTTAATACACCGAACCGTGACATAAAATTTGGACTACAAACTTTAAGTGGACTGGATTGATTCTGAAGAAGAAATTAACGGGGCAACCGATAAGTGGCGTGCCCACTCAATTTTAGTCTTACGGAGCCCGTGCGATTCAATTCTCAAATTAGAGAGTTCTGCCAACTTTCCCGGAAAAAAATATTCACTAAGTTCACCATGTTACTTAAAAATTTCGTCCATATACGTAAAGAAAAACATAAACGAAGACAATATACACTCCTGGAAATGGAAAAAAGAACACATTGACACCGGTGTGTCAGACCCACCATACTTGCTCCGGACACTGCGAGAGGGCTGTACAAGCAATGATCACACGCACGGCACAGCGGACACACCAGGAACCGCGGTGTTGGCCGTCGAATGGCGCTAGCTGCGCAGCATTTGTGCACCGCCGCCGTCAGTGTCAGCCAGTTTGCCGTGGCATACGGAGCTCCATCGCAGTCTTTAACACTGGTAGCATGCCGTGACAGCGTGGACGTGAACCGTATGTGCAGTTGACGGACTTTGAGCGAGGGCGTATAGTGGGCATGCGGGAGGCCGGGTGGACGTACCGCCGAATTGCTCAACACGTGGGGCGTGAGGTCTCCACAGTACATCGATGTTGTCGCCAGTGGTCGGCGGAAGGTGCACGTGCCCGTCGACCTGGGACCGGACCGCAGCGACGCACGGATGCACGCCAAGACCGTAGGATCCTACGCAGTGCCGTAGGGGACCGCACCGCCACTTCCCAGCAAATTAGGGACACTGTTGCTCCTGGGGTATCGGCGAGGACCATTCGCAACCGTCTCCATGAAGCTGGGCTACGGTCCCGCACACCGTTAGGCCGTCTTTCGCTCACGCCCCAACATCGTGCAGCCCGCCTCCAGTGGTGTCGCGACAGGCGTGAATGGAGGGACGAATGGAGACGTGTCGTCTTCAGCGATGAGAGTCGCTTCTGCCTTGGTGCCAATGATGGTCGTATGCGTGTTTGGCGCCGTGCAGGTGAGCGCCACAATCAGGACTGCATACGACCGAGGCACACAGGGCCAACACCCGGCATCATGGTGTGGGGAGCGATCTCTTACACTGGCCGTACACCACTGATGATCGTCGAGGGGACACTGAATAGTGCACGGTACATCCAAACCGTCATCGAACCCATCGTTCTACCATTCCTAGACCGGCAAGGGAACTTGCTGTTCCAACAGGACAATGCACGTCCGCATGTATCCCGTGCCACCCAACGTGCTCTAGAAGGTGTAAGTCAACAACCCTGACCAGCAAGATCTCCGGATCTGTCCCCCATTGAGCATGTTTGGGACTGGATGAAGCGTCGTCTCACGCGGTCTGCACGTCCAGCACGAACGCTGGTCCAACTGAGGCGCCAGGTGGAAATGGCATGGCAAGCCGTTCCACAGGACTACATCCAGCATCTCTACGATCGTCTCCATGGGAGAATAGCAGCCTGCATTGCTGCGAAAGGTGGATATACACTGTACTAGTGCCGACATTGTGCATGCTCTGTTGCCTGTGTCTATGTGCCTGTGGTTCTGTCAGTGTGATCATGTGATGTATCTGACCCCAGGAATGTGTCAATAAAGTTTCCCCT
Source organism: Schistocerca piceifrons (assembly GCF_021461385.2). Taxonomy (NCBI): domain Eukaryota; kingdom Metazoa; phylum Arthropoda; class Insecta; order Orthoptera; family Acrididae; genus Schistocerca; species Schistocerca piceifrons. The sequence goes on along the minus strand of NC_060149.1, from coordinate 413,286,980 downwards.
TCCTGGGACAATGAATTCACGGTGTTCTTATTTCAATTTCCAGGAGTGTATTTCAGTACAATCCTAGAATTTTAGATGCGCCATTTTCTTCTCACAGGTTATATGAACAAGAAGTTCTGTATTTATTGGCCAAACAATTGGCTTAGTACATATCATGAATTTTTACACACTCGCCCACTGCGATAGTATAGCGTGCAGTTTCGTCACATCAGAATATCTGTTTAATGTCCCGACAAAGCGTAGAAAATTTAGATAGTTTCTGGAACTCATGAAAACCTTCACTATCTGTGGAGCTACCGACCAGGTGTCTGGAGGCTGGTCCTCCGATTAAGGCGTTATACTGTGAGCTGCTATCTGAATTTGATTCTGTCAAGAATGTTCTGCGTAGATTACATTAGTTAACAAATTTAAACTTTTTCTGCATCTGGTTTATAAATTGGTAGATTTGTCAAAGTTTTGGGTGCTGAATACACTGGTAAAATCAGTTTTTCTCTATGACGTCATATTTCCTAGACACACAGCAGAATAAAAAATGGTAATATCCAAAACTGACACAACTAAGTCAAACAAAAATACACATTCAGAACATTTGAAATCAATACTATTTTGTAAGTATACATGGGCATGATTCCAATAAAAGGTCCAAATTAGTTTCGAAGATATTTTCACCTTTAATCGTCTTTGGTTTTTGAAAAATGCGACGACTGAGCTCTTATTTTGTTTGCCGTTTCATCACTCTCGCTAACAAGACTCCAGCAGTAGTCACACATCATCAGAGGGTCCCAATGGCCTTGGTAACGGTGTTCATGGTAAGAATGTCTTGGTGAAAGCGTTCACCATGCTCATAGCTTACGGCTCCCAAATTGTCGGGGAAGAAATCAAGGTGAGAATGTAAGAAGTAAATTTTAAGCTACATTCTACCCCCATGTTTCTACAGTTGTCCAACAGAGCATTCACAATGATAACATGGTTTTTATCTTTTCTGTTACCCAAAAAGCCCTTCACAAATGCTTTAAAAGAAGACCAAGCAGGTAATTGGAATCTGTGAGTTTAGTATCAAAGGTTGGATCTTTCAGCAATTTTCTTATGTGGTCCAACAAATATACCCTCTTTCGGCTTTGCCTCGTTTAATTTGAGAAACCTTTCATTTAAGTGATTAAATGCCTCCCCTTATTTATTCAGAACTTTTACAAAGTTCTTGATAAGGCCCAACTTGATATGAAGAGGAGGCAAAATGATTTTATCGGCTTCAACCAATGGAGTATTGTTCACATTTACGTTTCCAGGAACATATGACTCCCTTATGGGCCATTCGTTGACTGTATAGTGGTTCTTGGTGTCACTGCTGTTCCAAAGGCACCACAAAAAGCCCCAGTATTTCGTGCATCCAGCCTGTAAACCTGTAAGGACTGCAACAACTTTTAAATCCCAGCCATTCATGATCCTTATATTTGATTGTCTCTACCAGCAAAGCCATGGTTTCGTAAGTTTCTTTCATGTCTAGTGCGTAAGCCAAAAGTAGCGATGAAAATGCATTACCGTTATGCAGTAGTACTGCTTTCAAGCTTGTTTTACTGGAGTCAATGAATAGTCCCCACTCTTGTGGATTATGTTGCACACCTAGCTGCATCATCAGACCATTGGCATCTCTACATACACACATTGAATTCTGCATATCGAAATACTAAGAGAAGGAAGCACCTCCTGATCTGAAACAGGAAATTTTTGTCCCTGGAGCTAGAAGGTTCCGTTGTTGCAGTCTCGACCCAAAGAGATCAGTTTACTGTTTCGAAAGTCTTAGAGCGCGAACCAAATTGTTCAATTCCATTTGATTAAAGAGCTGAGGCGAAGTGTCATGATATTGAGGGCAGTACTCTTCTGTATGTTCAATACTTTCTGATTCACTTGACGTGGTGTCTGGTACCGTGGCTTTCAAGTTACTGACAGGAACAGGCAACCCCTCATCATGGGGCACAGGCAAATACACTGAAGATACATTTGGATACTTTATTTTATGTCTAGTTTTGCTTGAATGTGTTATGTCCTAGCCAGTAATGCCACCCGAGCCCGCTGCCACAAGGTTGGCAGCATCAAAGTCCGGACGCCGTCCGCATAAGCAGCGCCAGCGAGACAGCAAATCGCCGCAAGTCTGCGCGTGCCACCGCTGGCTTCTGGGTTCTTAAGCGCTGGAGTCGCGAGCGCTAGGACAGTTCTGTATTCGCCGCTCACTTGTATACTCGCCACCGAATTGTGTACTTGCTAGTCAGTTGTGTGTTCAACGCAGCAGAGTTGCTGTTTGTCGTCAGCCGACGCTGACCTAGCCGCTCCGACTCGAACTAGACAGATTTCTGTAGACACCGAGTTCACTACTGTGTTTCTGTATCTTCATGAATAAAGATAAGTACCGACTTTTATTTAATCTGAGTGTTTGGGCTTTCATCTTTCTGTTCACTGTTCCAGCGGACCGGTCGGCCCGCTATTAAAAGTGTGGTGGTGACTTCGTAAGCCATTTCTACAGCCAAGTGTTTGTCGCTACGAACACCGCCACAAAAGAATGTCCCGAAATATTTGTAAGACAGAAGTAACATTCTGAATAATGGTATTTAGGCTCACACCACACCATCGGAACAGCGAATGGCATGGCTTCAGCGTTTTCCTTTTAAACACCCGGTTAAGGTTGTAGTACAGGCTATGCAGGCAATATGACGTGCAAAATTTTTGTCTTGATCACCAACACGACAATCAAAATACAATTTATATGCCTTCTTAACCAAATCAGTGATTGGTTTTCTGTGGGCTTTTGGAGTAAATTTCCCACACACATAACAAAAGTTGTCGGGGTGGTTTAGACAGCAGCGAGATTCACTAGTTGCCATTTTTCTTAGTGTAAGTTTTAAACACAAAAAGTTTGCTCTATCTTTCACAGGAAACACTCACTGAGGATCTCTTTCACACCACTGGATTATCACACCAACCATTTACTGACGATTTGTAGATCTTCTAGCTCTCCTCTGCAAATCAAAAACATCAAAAACATCAAAATAGAAGAACAGCAAAAAGCAAAATACTGAATACAAAAAATAAAAAACCTTTAAAAACTCAAAAATAGTACGTGCTAGAACATTTTGAAAGGTATATTCGGATTCTACACACCAAATTACATGCTAGCTGATGTATCACATCCCTGATGCAAAATGGCTGCTGACTAGTGTTATTTACGTGGACTGGAATCAGACAGGTTGTTAACATTTGACATTAAATTGCTTGCTCCTGCGGTGTAATTCATTACAATGACTGTAAATAAAGAAGTCGTTTCGAAACCCAAAACACTGCAATTCCCTCTTTTTTTTATTAAATTACGAGTGGATTACTGCAGGCAAAACTTTGAAGTGGAACACAGAGCGGCAAAATTCTTTGTTGTACCTGTTTTGCACCAACGTTTGACACATCCACGACACGTGATTTCAATACGTTGCACCAACGTCACACACTCCAAGACAATTAGCGACAGCTGTATGATAGCTGTTCATTACCTGTGGCATTCCACGATTCGATCACACTTCATGGACTCCAGTTGGGTGCAGGATATAGTTTTCTATTATTGATCACTACACAGAATGGACAAAATAAAAGTGACCTGCTACAAGCATCCTGTGTGAGTTTTTAACATTTTACAAATAATTTTATTCTTTGAAAACATATTATTTTCCAAGTTCTGTGAAGAAATTTGTCCATCATTGTCTCTTTCCCCTTTGTGTGTTTATCTTTAGTATTTGGAGAATTATCAACTTATTTTTACGTATTACGAAATTATGTAGTTAAAGTGATGTAATGCGTTACACATCACATGTAAACGCGTCACTTTTAGTATGCTTTGCTGTGCTATATGTCGGGAAAATGTACGTCAGTGTATAGACACGCTACCACAGGTATATTCAAGATCAAAAAGTAATATAAGATCTATATTAGCCAGTCAGTAGCATCTATTATGTTTTTCTGGTCTGTAAAATGATGCCTTATAATCTTCCCCCTTAAATTGTTCTTGGTGAGATGACACATCACTGAAAAAATTTTGTAAACGTCAGGTGATGAAAGTTTTATCTGTGTACCACCAGCAACATATCCTCAAGAAAGCCCAAGATCGAGGTGTTAATATCTTTTAATATTTCGAAAATATTAGACTCTTTAGATATGGAAATATCATTGTTCTACTTAATTTTAGAACCCTTAGTCGTGTTGAACAGTATGTGTGATCAAGAGGGAAATTTGCGAATAAAGAAGAAATTTGACCACTTCAAACGTTATTTTATAGTGACGATAAAGGTAATTGTAATGAACGTTTCAGGTGAAATAATGAGAGTGTCTTCACAATATTCTCAATACTGTGCAATATGAACATCCATTTTTTTTATATTATGACAGAACTTCCTTCCCAATTTTACATCGAAGTTCAGGGTTGTTCATAGGATTTGTAAGCCGAGAGTATGAGTTACTAACTCGCAGTTCAATAATCAAAATACGGCTAAAGAGCCGGCCGGAGTGGTCGAGCGGTTCTAGGCACTACAATCTGGACCCGGGTGACCGCAACGGTCGCAGGTTCGAATCCTGCCGCGGGCATGGATGTGTGTGAAGTCCTTAGGTTAGTTAGGTTTAATTAGTTCTAAGTTCTAGGCGATTGATGCCCTCAGAAGTTAAGTCGCATAGTGCTCAGAGCCCATTTGGGTTGCCTATGTTACGTTTCATGAAATATGTTCCAGGCTAGATTTACTTTTCCCACCTTGTAAAATAGTCAGTGGTAGACTGCAAATTACTGGCATCCAAAAACTGTCGTCGAATGTTGAAATGCTACAAGTATTGATCAGTTATCACACAGCTACCATTAATTGTGTTAGTGTGTGTGACGTTGCTTCAAGGTATTGAAATCATGTGTCATGAATCTGCCAAACGTTGGTGGAACACAGGGATAGCAAGGAAGGCTGTCGTTCTATTTATCATGCCGAAGGTATGCTTGAGGCAATCCACTTGTAATAAAAAAAAAAGGAAAAAAGAAAAAATGAAAACACGGAAATTCAGTGTTTTGGGATTCGTAACCAGTTCTAGTAGCAAATTATACTGCAAGAGTTCACCACATAAACTCATGATATTAATAAAATATGTTGATGTAACTGTTAGGTCGATAAAAATTGTTCTGCTTATTTATATGACATGTGTGGTGTCACCGCCAGACACCACACTTGCTAGGTGGTAGCCTTTAAATCGGCCGCGGTCCGTTATTATACGTCGGACCCGCGTGTCGCCACTATCAGTGATTGCAGACCGAGCGCCGCCACACGGCAGGTCTAGAGAGACTTCCTAGCACTCGCCCCAGTGGTACAACCGACTTTGCTAGCGATGGTTCACTGACAAAATACGCTCTCATTTGCCGAACGATAGCATTGCCTTCAGCTACGTCATTTGCTACTACCTAGCAAGGCGCCATTACCTGTTACTATTGATGCTGTAAAACATGTACCGTCAAGAGCGACGTTCACCATTTATGGATCAAAGTTAAGTATTCCACAGCTACGTCCTTTTTGCTAAAGTCTAATTCCCTTGTCCTGTTCCAGACCTCACGCCAGCCTGCGTGAGCTAAAACGCGTGTCTTTCGGCTTCCTCTCATACCGGTGTTGGCTCTCCTGCCAACCCACAACATTTAGCGACGAGGATGGGATATTCAGGCTCGTGACACTTCGCCCATGGAAATTCATATAGTTCGGGCCACTCCGCCCAGTGCCACTCTCTCTAACAGTGACTGTGTTCGTCCCGACGGATCTGTAGTCAAGTCGCAAGTGATTTTGTACCAGTGTCAGTTCACGTTGCACGAGACAGTCGCTCTTGTCGTCAGCAGGACTATAAACTTTTTGTGGACTTGGACATTAACGGCAAAGTGATACCATTCCAGCTCGATACCGGAGCTGCAGTTTCACTGATCAATCAAGACACGTACAAACAGCTGGGCACACCTCCGTTGCGTGCCGTAAATGTTAAGCTAAGTACCTATTCCGGTCAGCATATCCCTGTGTTAGGACAGTGCAGCCTTCTTGCAACATACAAGGGACAAATAAAACTTGTGTCATTGTACGTCCTTCGTTCGTCTTCTGCAGTGAACTTGTTTGGTTTCGATTTATTTCAGTTGTTTAACTTGTCTATAGTAAATCAGGTCCTATCAGTGAACCAGACTGTGCCTTCAGACAGTGTTTCTCGTCTATGTGAAGAATTTGCAAACATTTTTGCACCGGGCCTCGGTTGCTCTAAGAACTATAAAGCACATTTGGAACTGAAAGTAAACGCGCAACCGAAATTTTTCAGAGCACGCATTGCGTGATGAGGTCGCAAAAACATTACACGATTTGGAATCACAAGGTGTAATTGAACATGTGCAGGCTTCTCTCTGGGCATCACCCTTAGTAATTTTGCAAAAACCTTCCGGAAAATTGAGACTTTGTGTGGACTTCAAGGCAACAGTGAATCCACAACTAGTGACTGCAACTTTTCCTTTACCCCGCCCGGAAGATCTTTTTGACAAACTGTGCCCGGGTAAATATGTTTCGAAGTTGGACCTAGCAGATGCGTACTTGCAAAAACCGGTGGACGAAGACTCCCAGCACGTTTTGGTGGTTAACACACATCTTGGTTTGTATCGATTCAAACGACTGCCATTCGGGTGTGCATCCGCCCCTGCATTGTTTCAGCAATATCTACAAACTGTGTGTGCGTCGGTCCCTACTGCAGCAAACTATCTGGACGATATCGCGATCTCCGGAAAGACGGAAGAAGAACATTTAGCCAATCTCAGAACATTATTTCAGGTCTTGCGACAAAATGGTCTTCGCTTGCGGAAGGACAAATGTGTGTTTTTTGCTCGTGACTTACCCTATCTGGGACATGTACTCAGTGCCCAAGGTATACATCCCAGTCCAGAGCACCTCCGTGCCATACAAGACTTGCCATCGCCGCAGAATTTGAAGCAGCTACAGACTGTGCTGGGAAAAATAAATTACTATAATAAATATATCCTACACGCCTCTTCCATTTCAGCTCCGCTTCATCGCTTACGCCGTAAAGGTGTTCCGTTCGTCTGGACGACGGAATGCGAACGCGCCTTTCGCCAGTTGAAATCGGCGTTGATTTCCAATACTTGCCTTACGCCATTCGATCCCCGGAAGCCCCTTTTGTTGATGGTGGATGCATCGGATTTCGGGATCAGTGCTGTGCTTGCGCACAAAGATGGTTCGCACGATCGCCCCATTGCCTTTGCGTCCAAATTGCTCTCGTCTGCGCAAAGAAATTATTCACAGATCGAGAAAGAAGCGTTCGCTCTCGTATTGGTGTTACAAAGTTTCATGATTTCTTGTATGGTCGTCACTTTACCATCATCGCCGACCACAAACCTTTGACATCGCTTTTTCATCCGACCAAGCCTGTACCTCCACGTACAGCGCAGAAATTCATTCGCTGGTCTATTTTCCTCTCGCAGTACCGCCACGATATCTTGTATCGGTCCACTGCTAAGCACGGAAACGGCGATGCGCTGTCCCGTTTGCCTGTTGCTGAGGATAGGGCATTCGATTCCTCCGAACTTGCTTGCATGTTCATTGATTCGGAAACCGATGACGTGGTCGAATCGTTTCCGATTGATTTTCGTCGTGTAGCTACAGCCACAGCTGCTGACCCTGTCCTTGCTACCGTTCTGCGTTTTGTTGCTACGCAATGGCCCTTGTCAAAGTCACGGATCGGGGATCCGTTGGTTCGCCGATTTGTTGCTCACAAGGAGAGACTTTTTGTACGACGTGGTGTTTTGCTGCTGCGTTCAGATAATGATCAGTCCAGGGTCGTGGTCCCACGTTCGTTACAGTCCTCTATCTTACAGCTCCTCCACCAAGGACATTGGGGTATAGTGAGAACGAAACAACTTGCTCGTGAGCACTGTACTTGGTTCGGAATCGATGCCGCGATTACGAATATGTGCTCTTCTTGCATGGTGTGTGCCGAACAACAATCAGCACAACCGCGGAAATTTTTTGCATGGCCAAAAGCCACTTCCCCTTGGCAACGCTTACACATCGATTTTGCTGGTCCATTCTGGAATGCTCGATGGTTGGTTGTGGTAGATTCATTCAGTAATTTTCCTTTTGTTGTCCGGATGTCTTCCACGACGTCATCTGCCACCATCCAAGCGTTATCTGCTATCTTTTGCATTGAAGGTCTTCCACAGACTATTGTTTCCGACAATGGCCCACAATTCATGTCCGCAGAATTTCAGTCATTCTGCAAGGCCAATGGTATTCAACATCTGACATCCGCGCCGTTTTCGCCACAGTCAAACGGTGCCGTTGAACGTTTGGTCAGAACTTTCAAGTCACAGATGTTGAAGTTGAAAGAGTCTCATTCTCGGGAGGACGCGTTATTGCTCTTTTTGTCCTCGTATCGCTCTCAGCCCTGAGATGGTCGCTCGCCGGCTGAGTTGCTCCACGGTCGCCCACATCGCACCTTGATGCCTTTGCTACATCCGCCGCATCAGGTTCCTCTGCAGCGGCAGACACCCGCGTTTGCTCCAGGCGACGTTGTCTACTACCGCAACTATCGAGGTTCACGGCGTTGGCTCGAAGGGCGCAATCTTCGCTGCCTCGGCCGCGCTATGTATCTGGTTTTGGAGGCCTCTGGTGAGGTGCGTCGGCATCTCAATCAGCTGCGCCTCTGTCGTCGAACGGGATCTGCCGCTCCCCGTCTGCTTTCAGCGACGGTGCCGTCCGGTCAGCGCCCTGGCGACCCATCTACTGGCTCGCCTCAGCCCCAGGTGTTACCGACGCTGCCTTCCATTTTGCCCCATGGCGACGCGCCGCCGCCGCCGCCGCCGCCTGTTCTCCCGCCGGTGACGCCCGCAGTGGACGCGTCGCTGCAACCGCCGGGCGCCTCCCTGGGTCCCGCGCCGCCGATCGCTTCCCGTGACCAGTTGCCCTCCAACATGGAACTCTTGCCCGCTCCAGACCATATGTTGTCTTCGCCCGTCGGGTGCCCCGACCCGATGGAGGTCGACCCTTCGGCCCCTCCTGTCTCTCTACGGGCGCATACACCGCATGTTGGAGTGCACCCTGGAGCAGGTTTTCAGGCGTTTCCTAGCTCCCCACGGTCAGAATGGCAGGGTGCGGGTGGCACAACCTCGCCTGTTGTTAGGCTCCCCACCTCGTCGCATACGTCAACATGGGGTCCTCCCCACGCGGGCGGAAGCCTTATGCCACAACCGTCCGCCGATTTGCGGGGGAGGAATGTGGTGTCACCGCCAGACACCACACTTGCTAAGTGGTAGCCTTTAAACCGGCCTCGGTCCGTTAGTATACGTAGGACCCGCGTGTCGCCACTATCAGTGATTGCAGACCGAGCGCCGCCACACGGCAGGTCTAGAGAGACTTCCTAGCACTCGCCCCAGTGGTACAACCGACTTTGCTAGCGATGGTTCACTGACAAAATACGCTCTCATTTGCCGAGACGATAGTTAGCATAGCCTTCAGCTACGTCATTTGCTACGACCTAGCAAGGCGCCATTACCTGTTACTATTGATGCTGTACACCATGTACCGTCAAGAGCGACGTTCACCATTTATGGATCAAAGTTAAGTATTCCACAGCTACGTCCTTTTTGCTAAAGTCTAATTCCCTTGTCCTGTTCCAGACCTCACGCCAGCCTGCGTGAACTAAAACGCGTGCCTTTCGGCTTCTTCTCATACCGGTGTTGGCTCTCCTGCCAACCCACAACAAGATGTGAGAAGAAATTGTGATACACCTAACAATCTTGGATTATATATAAATATAATTTCTTGGTTTATGCTTTTCTTTATGTAAGTAACATGGAGACCTCAGCGAATTTTCCCTCTGGAAAAACTGGCAGAAGCCTCATAAGAGCTGAACAGCATGAGTTTCTTAAGAATGAAATATGCTAGGTACACCCACATATCAGTTGTCCCATTAGTTCCTTGTACGGAAACAATCCAGTCTCTTTAAAGTTGCTGGCCGGAGTGGCCGAGCGATTCTAGGCGCTACAGTCTGGAACCGCGCGACCGCTACGGTCGCAGGTTCGAATCCTGCCACGGGCATGGATATGTGTGATGTCCTTAGGTTAGTTAGGTTTAAGTAGTTCTAGGTTCTAGGGGACTTATGACCTCAGAAGTTAAGTTCCATAGTGCTCAGAGCCAGCTGAACCTTTTTTTTTTTTTTTTTTTTAACAGCGAAAGAGAAAAATCATACTCTACCACAAAAAAAAGTTTCACAAAAACAATGACAGTTTCGAAGTTGCGCAGATAGGAACAGGAGAGTAGGTTAGGTTTAATGTTCCGTCTGCGATGAGGTCATCAGTGATACAACACAATTTCGGATTAGGATCAGGACGGGGTACAGCAGGGCCGCCCATGGCGTGCTAAACTTGACGCGCGCAGCGTGGGCGGGCCGTGGGCGGGCCAAGCCCTGTCCTGTCACTCGGCTTTGCTTCGTCCTTCTCGGAAGCACCCGGAACAGCGCGACATTTCATTTAGCATTGCGGTGCGGAATCCTGCTGTCGGCTCAACTCTCTGACTGCTGCAGAATCGTGGTGTCAGCGCCATTTACCCTTGGCTGTTTGTTCGTTGCGTGAAGGACGTTCGCAGGTCCAGTGGCTATTTGTACAAAAAGAGGCAGATTAGTTATCTATCGTCAGAGTCCTTTAAAATGAATAGGATTGACAAAAGAGAGGGATAGGATTTCTCAATTCGCATGCGCAACCTGTACTGCTTATTTTCTAGGAAACGACATCATAGTACTATGCAGAACCAATTTAAAACTTTGTAAAACAATGAAAGAGCCAAAAATTACAACGATCCACAGATAGGAGTCATTGCTCTTTACCTCAAGAAGCTAAATTTGCAGTTATGGATCACTTGAAGAAATTGGCGGTACGAATAGTAACATTTTAGAATGTGCACTCATTATTCAATTTTCAGTTGCAACTGTTTTCAATGGAAATGAACGACGAGTATGGAGACTTCATGTATTACTGGAAAATGCGTTGGCTAAGTCAAGGGACAAGCCTGGAACGATTTTTCGATTTGAATCGCACTGTTGTTGAATTTATGAAGGAAACAGGAGTGCAAGAACAAAAATTAGAACATCCAGAATGGATTACAGATTTCATAAGTGGACTTAATTGCACACTGCCCACAGTAAGACATTACAAGGTAACTTCTTTCTGATTTGATGGTGATGCATTTAAAAAGAAAATCGCACTGTAGAAACCACGCATTCTGACGAAGACAATCCAGTTCCCTAAGCTAACTAGCTTTAAAGAAAACGCAAAGTTTGAAGGATTCATTGTGGCCTTGCAAGAGCTGCAACGGTAGCTTTATAAAGGTTTTGTGGACACTGTCAGTCCGATATCTGTTTTCGAGCTGTTTTCGAGACCGTTTGCGGTTACAGTTGAAAGCGCCCCTGTGCATGTGCAGATGTAATTGAGTGAGCTACAAGGTAATTCCAGTTTTAATTACATGTCTTTTTATTTTAAAACTGCCCAGGAGGTGTACATTGCTTTTCTTAGGTAGACTTCCCAAATCTCCATAATGAGGTTGCAAAAGTGATACAATATTTCTACTGACATTTTTGTGTGAAATACCTTTTCTTCATTATGAAGTTAAATAAGTCAGGTTATGTGGCAACTTCAGTGTGAAACTTTGTGAAACTGTGTGCCGACAGTATGCACCAGATAAAAATTACATCGGTAGAGCGCTAAAAAATTAATTAATAATTAAAATTGATTTGTCTGTGACCTATTTTGTTGAGAAATGTGAACCATAAAACCAAGACATAAGCATTACGACTGCGCTGCTATTTTAATGCGGTACGTTCGCTGTTTTCTCCTCTTCCCATCCGTCATGCAAAGACAGCACGGCGTGGTGGTGGGGGAAATATGAAGGGAGGCTGAGCGCTTTGGTATTCTGACCTGGGCATGGCCCGCGATCCAAGGTTTTGTTGCCCATCCCTGAGGTACGCAGTCGCTCGCGATCTTTCCAAAGAACCCATCCTGGAATTCAGCTTTAATCGATTTACAGCAACCAAGAAAAACGTAAAACAGAATAGGCGCTTCAGTCTGGAACCGTGTGACCGCTACGGTCGCAGGTTCGAATCCTGCCTCGGGCATGGATGTATATGATGTCCTTAGGTTAGTTAGGTTTAAGTAGTTCTAAGTGCTAGGGGACTGATGACCACAGATGTTACGTCCCATAGTGCTCAGAGCCATTTTTTTTTTGAACCCAAAACACTGAATTTCCGTGTTTTCATTTTTTCTTTTTTCCTTTTTTTTATTACAAGTACAACATACCTTCCGAATGATACTTAGAACGACAGCCTTCCTTCCTATCCCTGTGTTCCACCAACGTTTGGCAGATTCATGAGACATGATTTCAATACCTTGCAGCAACGTCACACACTCTAACACAATTAATGGTAGTTGTGTGATAACTGATCAATACTTGTGGCATTTCAAGATTCGACTACAGTTTTTGGATGCCAGTAACTTGCAGTCTACCACTGACTATTTTACAAGGTGGGCAAAATAAATCTAGCCTGGAACATATTTCATGAACCGTAACATAGGCCAGCCGCGGTGGTCTAGCGGTTCTAGGCGCGCAGTCCGGAACCGCGCGACTGCTACGGTCGCAGGTTCAAATCCTGCCTCGGGCATGGATGTGTGTGATGTCCTTAGGTTAGTTAAGTTTAAGTAGTTCTAAGTTCTAGGGGACTGATGACCACAGATGTTAAGTGCCATAGTGCTCAGAGCCATTTTTGAACCGTAACATAGGCAACCCAACTTTCTTTATCTGCTCCTAGGAGAGTACTCGAAATCTTTAGGTATTTTTACAAACAATTTTTTCATTTTAGTTCAAAGGTCCATGATTCGTTTGTGGTCAGAAATCCGAAATTACACTCGTCCATTTTGATAAGCAGCACGAATGAGTTTTTAACTCATAATCTTTACATATTTGGTAAATAAATTTATTATTTGGCTTGCATCATATTTTCGAGATTTCAAAAATTCATATCTGTGAAGAATTTTGTCCAACATTGTCTTTGGCTATGTTATGTGCAAGTTCGATCTATGTACCACCAGTAACATAGCCTCCAGTAAGACTAATATCAAAATTCCAGTATCTTTACGTAGTTTGATATGTATTACAGACCATTAAGATAAGCAAATAGTTTGGTGGCACTTAATTTGAAAATAAATAGTCATGTTTTATGCATCAAATATAAGTTACACATTATATTCACTCCGTCAGTAGCTGACATAGGACTGCAGTTCGGACTGCCTATTTGTTTGCGTCAACTATCGCTGCTAAAATGTTAGCACAACATTTTAGCCAAAACATGTTTTGCACTGTTAGAGCTTTGGCCATGTTTTTTTCTGTACAACCAGGAATGACGTGTCAACTGCCTGCTTACCATGTTATTTTTAGCCACATGTGTTTTTTACTGTTATAGAACAATTTGGGCGTGAACAGTAGCACTTAATTTGAGAGTCCATAGTCACGTTTTAGGCGTCAAGTATGTGTTACACATTAATTACATTCTTCAATTAGCTGACACGACACAGCAGTTCGCACTGCCTATTTGTCTGTGTCAACCATCACTCCTTATCTGCTTAGCATATTACTTTACCCAGCATATATTTTGTAAAGTTAGAGGCTTGGTCATGTTCAACTTTGTACATAGCCTCATTAATGCCCTTAGTGAAGTATGAACGGCCTGTTTAGCATGTCATTTCTAGCAACATGTGTTTTTTTACAGCTGTAGAACAAGTTAGACGTGGTAATAGCATTTTGGCACAATTTGAGAGTCCGCAGTCGTGTTTGACGCATTAATTTTGACAGATATTTCAGATTAACTTTGTGACTCTTGATAAAACCATTGTGTGTGTGTGTGTGTGTGTGTGTTTGTGTGTGTGTGTGTGTGTGTGTGTGTGTGTGTGTGTGTGTGTGTGGTTGTGTGTGATTACGTATGTGTGTGTGTGTGTGTGTGTGTGTGTGTGTGTTTGTATGGTTGTGTGTGCTTACGTATGTGTGTATGTGTGTGTGTGTGTGTGTGTGTGTGTGTGTGTGTGTGTGTGTGGTTGTGTGTGCTTACCTATTTTTTAAATAAACAATATGGAAAATTTGGATGCGAAAATATTTGATGTAGGAGGTCCGTTCTTCCTTACATCAATTGTGCTACAGAGATCGAATTAAGCTCAACAGGTGTTGCTTAACCTGTGAGTTAGACCACTAATGCCAAGTCTCACCGGTATCGTCGGTATGTTTACGTATTTTTGATAAATAATCGAACAATTTTGAACATTACGCAAAATTCAGATCGTGTGGATACTTTTGAACATCGCCGAGATGGCGGCTACGTACTATTGATCCTTTTTTCATTTTAATGGCAGGTAAAGTACTAGTCGGTGATAGGCTATTTCGTTTTAATGGATAGTAAAATTCATAGGTAAGGGGAGTGTGGTTCGTGAGATCCTGACGATGACGCCATAATAATAACATTATATATAGGGGGTGTGGCTAGTACATGTAAAAAAAAAAGGGACCTGGTATCGATATAGCCGTTCTAGTCGCATCATTTGATACAACATAATCCCGATGTTCTGCAGGTGTCCGGTAGAATGCAGTTGATTCTTGATACTTTTCCACATTTATTCGATAGAGACCAGATGATTACTTTGTGTAGGTCAGAGTATTACGTCAGTATGATCTTTAGGTGTACCTATCATGTCAGGACAAGAATTGTGTTGCTGAAAGGCATACTGTGTTTCTGCCTAATTAACAATGAACACTGAGAACGCAGAAGATACGTACCTTATAAGCGTACACTCAGAATGATCAGACCGCTGCCGGAGGTAACCTAGGTCATATTCGTTATTTTTCACGCCCTAAGCCAAGGAGTTCAAAAGAGCTTATCGCTATACACCATTCATAGAACGTGTACTTTCCCCTAGGTTCCGACATTTGCGTTAATTGGAACCCAGATCAGATCCACCTGTGAAAAAAATGCTAGATGACAGCACCTAAGTATGGAGAGTAGGACAAGGAATCTGCCTTCTAGCAATGCTTCTTAACTTAGCACCATGTAACAAAATTTCGCTGTAGGAAATCCAAGTCACCATTACCATGTCACAGGACTGGCAGACCAGTGCATTGCTTGATGCCGAATACAGTACTTTTCCTTCCTTCTCCTGCACTGGTAAACCGAAAACTTCACGCTGTGTATTCGTTCCTCATTAACACTGACTTTGTCATCAGAATGTCGAATACACTTGGAAATTGTGATAGTTAACTTCCTCTACGTTAATTTCTCGTCCAGAATGTGGAACATGATGGTGCAGGGTCCTTAACTGAAGTAATTACTTGGTATTACAGCTGAAGTAATTACTTGCAATCAAATAACAGCAAGAACTGTACTTTTATTTTCGATCATTACGCCGGTTATGGGCGCCAAGACAGTTTTCAAGTTATTATGTATCTAGCGACGTGGGAGTAAGTTTCATCATTGTACCAACTAACCATTTGGCAATTCAAATATTTTAGTTTAACTGAAAATATTCCCACGACCACATGGTGGCATCACGTTTCTTGTCATCACCTAACCTCCTCACCGACAGCATAATGCCCATTAAGTGAAATTATCGTAGGTTAATTCCTACTGGACACCTTACATATTTCGTCAAAGAGTATGTTATAGCTGTATTCAAAGCAGTTACACCTAAAATAATCCGATATTAATAACTGAAGATCGTTCAGATATTTTATCCCCGCTCGGATAGCCATGCGTGTTAAGAAGCCGATTCCTGGCCAGGTGGTTTGTAGGTGGTTCCCTACGTCCCATTAGGTATACACCGGTCTAGTACCCAATTCCAGCCTCAGTTACACTATTCGCAAACATTAAGAACACTTTTGCTCACCTTCACCTGAATAACACCGCAGGTAGACAGCTGGGGGCGCACATGCCCTCCTTGGGAGTGGGGTGTTTATGGGGTGGCGACAGGAAGCGCATCCTTCCACACCTTAAACTAACCTTGCCAAATTCGTATATAACAATGCCGACCCTGCGTCGAAGAGGCACAGTATCACAAGCAAAAGAAGAAGATCGTTTGAGATATTTTACGCAATACATTCACAGAGGCATTGTTGCTCTCTCAACTTAGGTAGTATGTCGTTTCTCTGACACTAGCAACAAACTGCATTAGATACTAAGGGGTCCTACAAGACACTCTTCTCGCCTCTGCGAACGGACGCGTATAGCGTCATACCTCATTCTTATCACGCATGTATAAGCTCGGAGTGGTCAAGAAACGAGTTCTCACAGCTTTAGAACATGACGTATCACTTCTCAGTTCGGCTTGGTACTCAGTGATTCACCAGCATCCTCGTGAAGACTCTATCGTTAATGAATCGCTTGAGATAAAACTCTAACCACCACGATCGATATCCGCCATCAACAGTATGATGATAACAGGTCGACGCACAACCGACTAAGACTATACCAATACACAGATAGGCCGCGGTATAGGAGATAACGTCCGTTTTAGTGCTGGACGGCAATAACTCGTGAACACCGACTCGTGCCCATATCTTCCGTTTATGACTTGCACCGTCAAACACGACTACCTCAATGAACCGCACTTCAGAGGCACAGAGATTAACGAGTGCGCAGATTTTTTTTGTTGGAGACCAGAAGTCCGAAATTACATAGTCTAGACTTATGACTCACAATATCTGTTGGTTTTCGTTATGCAGTGTTAGAGTGTGTCATCAAAAATGTGCGATTAATTTCTGTTGCCACCGAGGCACAGCTGAGACAGACGGCTGCATCTTCATTTTGTGAGTATGTGTGTAGAAAGTATCACAGTCCCCGGTGCGCATGGTATCAACACCGTATGGGCCAAAATGGCAGTTACGTAGGTCACCGATACATGGCCAGTGCTAAATGTAGAGTGAAAGTCCAGAAAATTTCATCCAGTTGGGTCTTATATCCATTCATATTATCAGCGGTTTTGTCTTCTGTCCGTATAAACATAGAAACCTTTCTTTTGCGGGTGTAATTCGTGCAGTTCAGCCAGTGACTGTTCTGCACGTTTTCCTACACAAATGACGAGACTCACATGTCGTTTGAAGTTTGGATATAATAGTAGCAAATTTTTGTAGCAAAAGTTTCAAGATTATTAGCATAAAGCTTTACAATATGTCTATGTAGCTATAATTATTACGCGGTGAATCTCGCAGTTGGTCACACAACTGTGTTTGTTGTTGCGGTAAGTAGGCCTGAAGATAACCGTATATAACTGTGGTTCGAATGGCTCTGAGCACTATGGGACTCAACTTCTGAGGTCATTAGTCCCCTAGAACTTAGAACTAGTTAAACCTAACTAACCTAAAAACATCACACACATCCATGCCCGAGGCAGGATTCGAACCTGCGACCGTAGCGGTCTCGCGGTTCCAGACTGCAGCGCCTAGAACCGCACGGCCACTTCGGCCGGCTATATAACTGTTTCATGACGATTGCCATGTAGTGATTTCGAGATATTAAAAATTTAATGTATTACATTGCCATCAAGCGCTCCACAATTACACAGTGCCGAATTTCATGACAAGATTATTTTGTCTCATCACTCGCAGCGGTCGTGTCGTCGCATTCTCGGCAGCGTGCTGGAGGATCACACACAATTGGATTTGCGTTAATTTATTCCGCATCTGCCATATGGCTACAGTTTGCTCAGAATCTGAAGATGATTGTATCATATTTCTGACTGAAACACAGAAACCGTCTTCATGAAACAATTCCTTCAAGCAATCCCAATAAATCAGAACTCGCCTCTCTACTAAAGGTGTCACAGTAATCTGCAATTCATCTCTCTACATCACTGACAAGACTCTCACATTACTTCTTAGAATTAGGTTTGTGTATTGCAAGCTTGCTGCCTACACTTTTTATATGGCCAGTGGCGCGAGATAGGCCTCTACGTATGGCTGCAGGCCGTAGACGCGCTGGGAAGGTTGGTTGTGTATCTCGGGTTGGTGTCACCACCAAAATGGTTCTCAAAACTGCAGCACTCCATCCGACGGGTACTAAAGGGAGGCCAAGGTGAGAACGTTTCCACATAAAAGGGGCTGAATGAAATACGGCTTCCTTCCCATAACAGTACATTCACTTTCACAAGTGACGGAACATATCCAGTAATAAGTAGATTCTAAACTAGTCTTTTGCCATTAACAATTTGAAACTAATTTTAAGTCCACGAAATGCAAAGGTACTGATATAAAACCCAATAATCCCTTTAAAAAATCACTTCATGTGAATAATCTTATAACCATCCGTACGTATTTAAGGGGACGGGGTGGTTGGCGAGGTCATGATTCACTATGACTAAATAGGCGTCTCTCCTTCATCTGAAACAGCTGTTCGACAGAATATCTGGCGGAGTTCAAAGACGTACCTACCTGGTCAGACTTTATGACTGGGTACTGTCGGCCAGTTACACAGACAAGGTGCGATATCTCACCTGAATTCTCGCCAGGGACACAAAACCACAATTTCTCAACACGAGCCGATTGGAGTCGCACTAATGGCGGCAATGTAAAATTAGCAACATGACATTAGCATCAACTGAGTATTCGATAAGTGCATCCGGGAAAGGTTCACCATCACGACAGAATTTTGGAAGGAGAAGCTAGTCGTTGCGGTAGGGAGGGAGACGCAATGTTTCAGTGGTCCTGGCTAGAAAAGGTGAGATCGTGAATCAGTATTGCTGGGGAAGTTTAGCCAGGGACTAAAGAACAGCGTGGGTATCCAAGCAATAGGGCAAGAATTAGACAGGGGCAGACAGGTAAATTAAGTAGCAATTGACGGCAGCGGCTAACCGATCTAATTCACGATGCAGATCGGTGGAACGGACGACTGTGATCGGGCCTCGTTCGTAACAGGAACAACTGCGCCACTCAAAATTTGTGGGAGCTAGTTTCTATATATCTCTCTGAATGGCCATTCGTTGAACAGGTAATACAGTTATAGGAGCAACAGACGATTCGAAATTGTCGCTGCAAATGACAAAGTAGGATTGGCAAAATCCGGCGTAATAGCGCAAAATGACACATAGTTTGATAGCACTTAAAGTGTTCAGGATGGGAGGACGGGGACGGAGTGATATGCAGTGGTAAATTAGTATACAAACAGGGAATGGATCACATAAAACATCATCGAAATATCAAAGTATTAAAATATCAAGGTATTAAACACAAGATACACTGAAGAACCAGAGAAGCTAGTACACATGCCTAATATCGTGCAGGGGCCCGGCGAGCACGCAGAAGCCCGGCAACACGACGTGGCATGGTCTCGACTAATGTCGGAAGTAGGGCTGGGGGAAATTGGCACAATTAATCCGGTAGGGCTGTCCATAAATCCGTAAGAGTACGAGGGGGTGGAGATTTCTTCTGAACAGCACGTTACAAGGCATCCCAGATATGTTAAATGACGTTCATGTCTAGGATTTTGGTGCCAGCGGAAGCGTTTCAACTCAGAATAGTGTTCCTGGGACCGCTCTGTAGCAATTCTGAACGTGTGGGGTGTCGCATTGTCCTGCTGGAATTCCTTAAGTCCGTTGGAGTACACAATGGACGTGAATGGATGCAGTTGATCATACAGCATGCTTACGTACGTGCCACATATCAGATTCGTATCTAGACGTATCAGTGGGTCCCATATCACTCCAACTGCACACGCCCCACACCATTACAGAGCCTCCACCAGCTTGAATAGTCCCCTGATGTTGTCTCCATAACCGTACATGTCCATCCGCTCGATGCAATTTGAAACGAGACTCGTCCGACCAGGCAACATGTTTCCAGTCATCAACAGTGCAGTGTCGGTGCTGAAGGTCCATGAGAGGCGGAAAGCTTTGTGTTGTGCAATCATCAAGGGTACACGAGTGGGCCTTCAGCTCCGACAGTCCATATTGAAAATTTTTCCTTGCATGTTTCGCACGCTGACACTAGTTGAAGACCCAGCATTGAAATCTGCAGCAGTTTGTGGAAGGGTTGCACTTCTGTCATTCTGAATGATTCTCTTCAGACGTCGTTGGTCCGTTCTTGCAGGGACTTTTTCCGGCCGCAGAGATGTCGGAGATTTGATGTTTTACCGGATTCCTGATATTCACAGTACAGTCGTAAAATGACCGTACGGGAGAAATCACCACTTCATTGCTACCTCGGAGATGCTGTGTCCCATCACTCGTGCGCAGACTACAACACACGTTCAAACTCACTTAAATTTTGATAACCTGCCATTGTAGCACCAGTAACCGATCTAAAAACTGCGCCAGACACTTGTTGTCTTAATTAGGCGTTGCCGACCGCAGCGCCGTATTCTTCCTGTTTACATATCTCTGTAGGTGGATGCGCATGGCTATACCAGTTTCTTTTACACTTCATTGTGTAATAATTACTCATAGATTAATTATCGCATACTCTAAGGTAACTGTGTATTGTTTTGTCATCATCACAACAACCTGTATCTGCACCCTAACTTGTGATCTGGACAGGAATGACCCAGTGGTGGGCACAGTTTGTTACAATTAAACGCTCCTGCAAAAGTGGCATTTGACAGTTCATGCCAACGGAGGACACAGCATACAGATGGCTGTAACAGAACCTAGCAGCACATAATTCAAATGCCAGCAGGCAGTTTTCGCATTTGTACTTTGCATACTCATTATAGGCGTAATGCGTTTGTAAAAAGTGAGTGATATTGGTAATAGTCTAGTTAAGTGTGATGAATGAACATCGATTATACTCCAGGAGCATACTCGGAATAAATGGCAAGGGGTCGTAATGACAAGTTACATGACATAGTCACGCCTTGCTGGATGCCACAAGTGAAAGTGGCGAGGAATGGAACACACTTAGATCTGAGCTACATACGGGGAGGGATAAATGCACAAAAATATATAATGCTGTTCTAACGTAATCGTGCAAAGATATGAATTTCCAGTGCAGAGTGTAGTAAATTTTCTTTAGCTACGGTTGTGGAGGGGTAAGGAGCGTAGCAACTAGCAGCAGTGAACACAGCTACGCAGGGCTTCAGCAACAACTGTATAGAGTCCAGCCGGCGCGCCCTCTCGACCAGAGGCGAGTGTATAGCGCCTAAGCTCCTAATAACAATTCATCACTAAATATAAAGGAGGAGACAAATGAGGATAAATATCAGCTGTTGTGTGTGTGTTATCGTAGTTTCAACGTATCGTGGTGCGTGTACAATATATGAAGGGCGCTAGCCGATGTTGAACATCGTGTAAAACAAAATATATATCACAAAATTGAAATGGCTGAGATAAATAGCAGAGGGGCACTAATGCAGTGCAGCAAACCATCACGAATTATATATGTCCACTGTTGTATCGTAAGAGTGCTCTTGTACATGTATACAATAGTACTTGTACTAGTCAATAGAATTGCGAATAACAAGGCATAACAGGTG
The DNA here is from genome assembly GCF_021461385.2 of Schistocerca piceifrons. Taxonomy (NCBI): domain Eukaryota; kingdom Metazoa; phylum Arthropoda; class Insecta; order Orthoptera; family Acrididae; genus Schistocerca; species Schistocerca piceifrons. The sequence goes on along the minus strand of NC_060149.1, from coordinate 413,265,404 downwards.
AAAAATCATGTAATCCTTAATCCTTGAATAGGTTGCACAAACTTCCGACTAATAAGCAGAGTTAGCAGACGAGAATAACCGACGGCATATACAGGCAGCTATATCGTGAATGGACTTCAATGGTAATAAATTTAGCATTCCGTTAACAGAAAGAGAGGTGACTTCCACCATTAATTCAGGTATAGTCTCTCTGAGCCAGAGCTCCGCCAACTTTGCCTCTCTTTTTACACACGGCTGAGCGTAATCTAGCACGACTTAAACGGCTAGCACACTAACACGACTTCGTTGTCAATACAATCCGGTGTCACATGATATACTGCGAACTATGGATGAGCGGCAACAGGTAGATTCCATATTTCTAGATTTCCGAAAAGCATTTGACACGGTACCACAGTGCAGACTGTTAACGAAGGTACGAGTATATGGAACTGGTTCTCAGATATGCGAGTGGCTCGAAGGCTTCTTAAGTTGTACAACCCAGTACGTTGTCCTCGACGGCAAGTGTTCATGAGAGGCAAGTGTATCGTCAGGTGTCCCCCAGGGAAGTGTGATAGCACAGCTATTATTTTCTATATACATAAATGATCTGCCGGAGAGAGTGAGCAGCAATCTGAGGCTGTTTGATGATGCTGTGTTGCACGGAAAAGCGTCGAAGATGAATGACTGTAGGAGATACAAGATGACTAAGACACACTAACTATTTGGTGTGATGAATGTCAGCTGGCTCTAAATGTAGTAAAACTGTAAATTAATGCGGAAGGGTAGGAAAAATGAACCTGTAATATTCGGATGCAGCATTAGTAGTGTCCTGCTGAGCACAGTCACATCGTTTAAATATCTGACACTAACGTTTCAAAGCTGTATGAAATTGAACGTGTATGTGAGGATTATGGTAGGGAAGGCAAATGGTCGACTTCGGTTTATTTGGAGATTTTTGAGAAAGTGCGGTCCATCTGTAAAAGAGACCGTATATACACTCCTGGAAATTGAAATAAGAACACCGTGAATTCATTGTCCCAGGAAGGGGAAACTTTATTGACACATTCCTGGGGTCAGATACATCACATGATTACACTGACAGAACCACAGGCACATAGACACAGGCAACAGAGCATGCACAATGTCGGCACTAGTACAGTGTATATCCACCTTTCGCAGCAATGCAGGCTGCTATTCTCCCATGGAGACGATCGTAGAGATGCTGGATGTAGTCCTGTGGAACGGCTTGCCATGCCATTTCCACCTGGCGCCTCAGTTGGACCAGCGTTCGTGCTGGACGTGCAGACCGCGTGAGACGACGCTTCATCCAGTCCCAAACATGCTCAATGGGGGACAGATCCGGAGATCTTGCTGGCCAGGGTTGTTGACTTACACCTTCTAGAGCACGTTGGGTGGCACGGGATACATGCGGATGTGGATTGTCCTGTTGGAACAGCAAGTTCCCTTGCCGGTCTAGGAATGGTAGAACGATGGGTTCGATGACGGTTTGGATGTACCGTGCACTATTCAGTGTCCCCTCGACGATCACCAGTGGTGTACGGCCAGTGTAGGAGATCGCTCCCCACACCATGATGCCGGGTGTTGGCCCTGTGTGCCTCGGTCGTATGCAGTCCTGATTGTGGCGCTCACCTGCACGGCGCCAAACACGCATACGACCATCATTGGCACCAAGGCAGAAGCGACTCTCATCGCTGAAGACGACACGTCTCCATTCGTCCCTCCATTCACGCCTGTCGCGACACCACTGGAGGCGGGCTGCACGATGTTGGGGCGTGAGCGGAAGACGGCCTAACGGTTTGCGAGACCGTAGCCCAGCTTCATGGAGACGGTTGCGAATGGTCCTCGCCGATACCCCAGGAGCAACAGTGTCCCTAATTTGCTGGGAAGTGGCGGTGCGGTCCCCTACGGCACTGCGTAGGATCCTACGGTCTTGGCGTGCATCCGTGCGTCGCTGCGGTCCGGTCCCAGGTCGACTGACACGTGCACCTTCCGCCGACCACTGGCGACAACATCGATGTACTGTGGAGACCTCACGCCCCACGTGTTGAGCAATTCGGCGGTACGTCCACCCGGCCTCCCGCATGCCCACTATACGCCCTCGCTCAAAGTCCGTCAACTGCACATACGGTTCACGTCCACGCTGTCACGGCATGCTACCAGTGTTAAAGACTGCGATGGAGCTCCGTATGCCACGGCAAACTGGCTGACACTGATGGCGGCGGTGCACAAATGCTGCGCAGCTAGCGCCATTCGACGGCCAACACCGCGGTTCCTCGTGTGTCCGCTGTGCCGTGCGTGTGATCATTGCTTGTACAGCCCTCTCGCAGTGTCCGGAGCAAGTATGGTGGGTCTGACACACCGGTGTCAATGTGTTCTTTTTTCCATTTCCAGGAGCGTAGAACGCTGATGCGACCTATTCTTGAGTACTGCTCGAGTGTTTGGGATCTGTACCTGGTCGGATTAAAGGAAGACAGGCGGACTGCTAGATTTGTTACCGGTGGGTTCGAACAGCACGCAAATGTTTCGGAAACGATGCAGGAACTCGAATGGGAATCCCTGGAAGATGGACGACGTACTTTTCGAGGAACACTATTTAGAAAATTTAGGGAATCAGCATTTGAAAATGACTGAAAAAAGATCCTACTGTCGCCAACATACATTTTGCATAATAACCACAGAGATAAGATACGAGAAATTAGGGCTCATACGGAGGCATACAGATAGTCTTTTTTCCCCTCGCTCTATCTTCGGGTGAAACGGAAAAGGAAACGACTAGTATTGGTACTGAGTACCCTCCGACACGCACCATACGGTGGCTTGCGGAAGCATGTATGTAGATGTACATATAGATGTAAATACATCAAAGCAGTCGTCAGAACCCAGCCATAAGGGCAGTAACATGCAGCAAAGATGCTTAAAAAACTTTGGTTATCTGTATGCTGGCCAAAGGCATTTTGAATAGTATAGTGTGGTTGTTGTACAAATTTGAGAAGGCTTTTCTCATGCCAGAATTACCCAGTGACAATATCGAAATGCGCCTTGTACAATTTCAGAATCCGTCAACTATGTGGTTGGTTCGCGTCATAAATAGGTATCATAAAAATTTTACAAAATGGAGGAGCGTTTGAAAGAAATATTGCAGACAGGGAAGAGGCATTGCTGCAACAGAATGTTCACCGTTGTTGATGTTGTTGCTGTTTGTGCTCCGGTATAAGGTGCATGGTTCAGAGCCAAAATATGTTATCAGAAACCGGCCAAATACACTGAGTTGACAAAGGTCATGGGATAGCGACACGGACATGTACAGATGGCGGTAGTGTTGAATATACAATGTATAAAAGAGCAGTCCATTGACGCATCTGTCATTTGTGTTCGGGTGATTCATGTGAAAAGGTTTACCATGTGATTGCGCCCGCCCGATGAGAATTAACAGACTCTGAAGGCGGAATTTCGGTTGGAGATAGACACATGGGACACTCCATTTCGGAAATCATTAGGGAATTCTATATTCCGAGATCCACAATGCAAAAAGTGTGCCGAGAATTCCAAATTTCAGGGATTACCTCTTACCTCAGGCAACACAGTTTACGACGGCTCTCACTTAACGACCGAGAGCAGTAGCGTTTGCGTGAAGTTGTCAGTTCTAAGAGACAAACAACACTCCATGAAATAACCTCAGAAATAAATGTGGCACATACGACGTACATATATGTTAGGACAGTGAGGTGAAATTTGGAGTTGACCGGCTGTGGCAGCAGACGGTCGACACGAGTGCCTTCGCTCACAGCTTAACATCGTAAAATGTAAACTTTCACGGCCGTAATTGTCACCATTAATAAATTAAATGCCCTCCGCAGATGGTGATGAAACGACTGGTTTTAAACTGAAATCCCTTCGACCTCAGCGTAACATCGCCTGCAGAGTTTATACTGAGCTCGTGATCATATCGGTTTGACTCTCGACATATGCAGGGTCACATGACTCCCGATTTCAGCTGGTAAGAGATGATGGTAGTTTTCGACTCTAGCGCAGACCCCACGGAGCCATTGACCCATGTTGTCAACAAGGCAGTATGCAAACTGGTGGTGGCTAAATAATAGTGCAGGCTCTGGTTAGATGGAATGGACTGCGTCACTGACTGGAAATGGATATGTTTGGATACTTGGAGATCATTTGCAACCAACCATGGACTTCATGTTCCCAAACAACGATGGAAGGTCGAGATTTCTGTACATACCGGCATCTCTAATACCCAGGAGCACGTCCTCTAGCATTGATGCATGCCTATATTCGCCGTGGCATACTTTCCACAAGTTCATCGAGGCACTGTTGATCTAAATTGTCCCACTCCTCAACGGCAATTCGGCGTAGATCCCACAGAGTGGTTGGTGAGTCACGTCGTCCATAAACAGCCCTTTTCAATCTATCCCAGGCATGTTCAATACGGTTCATGTCTGGAGAACATGCTGGCCACTCTAGTTGAGCGATGTCGCTATCCTGAAGGAAGTCATTCACAAGATATGCACGATGGGAGACGAATGTCTCACCACTATGCTGGCGATATGGTTACACTATCGGTCGGAGGATGGCATTCACGTATCGTACAGCTGTTATGGCGCCTTCCATGACCACCATCGGCTTACGTGGACCCCACATTATGCCACCCCAAAACAGCAGGGACCTCCACTTCGCTGCATTCGCTGGACAGTGTGTCTAAGGTGTTCATCCTGACAGGGTTGCCTCCAAACACGTCTCCAACGATTGTCTGACTGAAGGCATATGCGACACTCGTCGCTGAAGAGAACATGATGCCAATCCTGAGCGGTCAATTCAGCATGTTTTTGGGCCAATCTGTACTGCGCTGCACGGAGTCGTTGCTGCAAACATGGACCTCGCCATGGACGTCGGGAGTGAAGCTGTGCATCATGCAGTCTATTGCGCACAGTTTGAGTCGTAACACGACGTCCTGTGGCTGCACGAAAAGCATTATTCAACATGGTGGCGTTGCTGTCAGGATTCCTCCGAGCCATAATCCGTAGGTAGCGATCATCCACTGCAGTAGTAGCCCTTGGGCGGGCTGAGCGAGGCATGTCATGACAGTTCCTGTCTCTCTGTATCTCCTCCATGTCCGAATAACATCGCTTTGGTTCACTCCGAGACGCCTCGACAATTCCATTGTTGAGAGCCCTTCCTGGCACAAAGTAACAATGCAGACGCGATCGAACTGCTGCATTGACCGTCTAGGCATGGTTAAACTACAGACAACACGAGCAGTGTATCTCGTTCCTGGTGGAATGACTGGAACTGATCGTCTGTCGGACCCCCTCCGTCTTATAGGCGCTGCTCATGCATGGTTGTTTACATCTTTGGGCGGGTTTAGTGACATCTCTGAACAGTCAAAGGGATACAAGTCTGTGATACAATATCAACAGTCAACGTCTATCTTCAGGAGTTCTGGGAACCGGGGTGATGCAAAACTGTTTTTATGTTTGTATTTCTGCAGGGGACCTCCAACAACTTCTTGAGTCCATACCATGTCGAGTTGCTGCTCTACACCGGGTAAAAAGAGAACCGACGCGATATGAGGAAGTATCCCAAGACTTTTGTCACCTCAGTGTATGCTCACCGTGTTTTCGAAGTTGATGTGGTGGATGTTCTATAACTTCAGACTCTATGAACATTAAACAACTTCCACCTGTTGCACGCATGTGGCGTGTAGGGGGTGAGAAGCTGCAGGCCCAGTAACGGTGGGGCAGTGGAGACCGGGGAACTCCATGTGGTGGCTGAGAGCAGTAGGGAAAGCAGGGGCCCGCGAGCTGGCCTTACCTCTTTCAAACCGTGCCCGCAGCTTGATGTCTGGTGGTACTGTCACTTGAGCAGTGGGTAACAGTAGCAGGGAGCCCTTTGCACACCTATCACCCACACCCACAACAATCGTTTTTGTTTTGCAATATTTAAGGTGTTAAATACTTTTGGGGACCAAGAATAACAATGAAGGAAAATGATATGACATGCAAGCATGCTTTTTGGATCTATAGACAGGGCAAGCTCAAATATGGGAACCCATTAGAGAACTGGGTGTGTCAGCACAATATGACAGTTCTCGTAAGTTTCGCGCAAGGGGGGCAGGTAACGCCTAATTCACTTCCATATGCAATTGTCACACAAGGAATTACACCCACTCTGAATTAAAAGTATTTATAATCTTAAACAGTTTGCGTGCCGCGAGCGAATGGCGCGATGCAGCACAGTAGGCCAAAGGATTTAATGGAGCTACATGGCCTTATTTTGGAGAGGAGAAAGACATGGAACTGCTTTAGAAGACCACGGCTCTTTGTAGCGTAACATATACTTTTAAAGTTAGCGGCATTGCACTAAGGCGCCAGGAAATAAAGGACATATAAAATTAGTTGTATGCAATGTTAATCAGGAAAATAAAATGCTCCCAGTCACGTGTCTGTAGTTCATAAGGATGCCTAAAATGAAGAGCACAACTAGGTTGTGACTGAGGTGGCAACCTCTGCTTGCTTTTAAGCGCTGTTCTAACAGCAGATCTCTTGTCTCTGGGCAGCTCTATCAGAGCAGAGGCTAGGGAGGCGCAGTGTCCCTGAAAAGGTTCTAATCTATCAACATGGACTATCACAGGAAGGTCTAGTTGTTATATTTCTACACTGACTGAAGAAGTTAAATATATGATTTGATAGCGACCTTCAACAAGTGGAGTAAATTTATCAGTCTTTCCTTTCTTAATAGTAGTACTGTGCAGTAGTACCCAGCCATGCGGCTGATACAGAGGTAACACTGCTCCTTTATTTTTCCTCTGTACTTGTCTTGCTATAACCGTAACGTTATCGCGTAGCACCTGGCGCCAGATTCTTTTTACCTTGAGAGTCAAGGTCCTCACTTCTTTTGAGTCTACACTTGGCAGTAATTTGTTTATTTTGAAGTGGGGCTCATAGGCTGGCTATAAACTACTTTTGTACCGGGCGTGTCCTGTAGACTCGTGGGTTCTGCTACCACAAGCTCATTATATGAATGGAATGTACCTGTTCCAATCAAAGTGTGTTCTGTTTACATATTAGGATAACAGGTGAGTGATTGTTTTATCAACTTGCTCAACGTCGTCATTAGCCTTAGGATGGAACGGGGTAGTTCTCCATTTTAATTCCAAGTACTTTATATACATGTACAAACTATGAGGACATAGAATTTGTTCCCTGATCGTTTAAGATAGTATCAGGACTGCCTAACAGGAATACCAGCTAATTTTCAAATGTTTTAGCCAGTTTCCCAAATCGGCTTTCATATTAGATATCGGAAAACTGCTCACTTATTATTGACACAATATACATATTTTCCCTGTAAGTTTAAAAATGGTCCCATGATAACCATTGCTACACTTTCGGGATGGTCTGGAAGCTTCTGGTAAGGTTTGCAAAGGATTTCGCGACCACATCGATTTTAACCTCTGGGCACAAGGCAAACACGTGCGCATTTACTTATCGACGTCACGGTGCTGGCCCTACAACCAATACCTGGTGGCAATACCGGAATTCATAGAGCATTTGCTGCTCAACAAGCCCGAGTACTACCATGGCATTGAACAATGATTCGGGTCTGGAGCAATTTTGGCATTACTGTCTGATTTCCAAGAGTGGTTTTATGGTACAATATACTATCTTCTAACACAAAATCAGGCACTCGGAAAGTGTTGACAACTGGCGTCTTCTTCCTGGGCGTCTTTTAACTCTACTACTAGCACTTCGTCTGCTTCTACTACTCGAACTATCCTACGGAGTGCCTCTAAATTCGGGTGCAGTTTTCCAGGTTTATGGCGTCCTATGGAATCGTATGCAGCTAGTTTAAAGTCGGTGTGAGTTGGCTACTGAGAGTCTTTAAATTCAACAGCCGTAACAAGGCAGAAAAATCAGTTACCACATTAAATTTCCATCCGCATAAACAATATTAGAAATGCACAGTAAACCGGACGTTGTGGCCGAGCGGTTCTAGGCGCTTCAGTCCGGAACTGCGCAGCTGCTACGGTCGCAGGTTCGAATCCTGCCTCGGTCATGGATGTGTGTGATGTCCTTAGGTTAGTTAGGTTTAAGTAGTTCTAAGTCTAGGGGACTGATGACCTGAGATCTAAAGTCACATAGTGCTCAGAGCCATTTGAACCAAATGCACAGTACAACACAAAGGATCACTTTTTCGAAACCGCTTGCTGTGTGAACGTCATTTCAATGAAGGACGTGCTCCAACGCTAGTTTTTTGTTCAGATTGCCATCAGCATTCCAGATGCGTGAATGTGACCATCATAAACTACTGAGCCTGTCGTAACATCACTTAGTCGATAATCGATATGGCTGTTGTGACTTATTTACTCTCAACAGCAAAAAAAAGTGCCACTTGACACAAAACGACAGAAAAATCGGACCAAGTAGCAACAACAACAGAAAAACCACACCAGGGCGCGACATAAGACTGAGGGAACGGGTCATTGATTCTGGAAATGAGGGATATCTGACGCACACTCTGTATTCACTTATGCTCCTGGCCGGCCAAAGTGGCCGTGCGGTTAAAGGCGCTGCAGTCTGGAACCGCAAGACCGCTACGGTCGCAGGTTCGAATCCTGCCTCGGGCATGGATGTATGTGATGTCCTTAGGTTAGTTAGGTTTAACTAGTTCTAAGTTCTAGGGGACTAATGACCTCAGCAGTTGAGTCCCATAGTGCTCAGTGCCATTTGAACCATTTGAACTTATGCTCCTGTGATGAGGATTGCATACTTCACGACTCCTATTGTGGACCAGATTGAATGTTCGAATCGCAGCAACAGCGCCTGTATACCAAAAAAAATATAAGGCACAGAGGCTATAAAATCTTTAAGAATGCGCTTATAATTGCTCACTTTCTACCATTCAGGATTAACTGAGAATAAAAGATAAATCTTACCAATAAGTCATTTTTTCTCAAATTGTTTATCTTTTGGAACTTGGAACTATAACTCTTCACGTTTTGAATTACCTTCCACGAATGTATGGGCTCATGAGTTCAAGGGACTGATATGACATCAGTTCCTAGTAGCGTAATGGTTAGAAGAGTGAATCGGTAAACAGATGGTGCATCTGCCTTCAGCAATAGAGCAGCGAAAAAGTTCTGTTTACGTCCCTATCGTGAGAGCAGTCGTGCGGTGTTGTGTATCTCTGTCATCTTTGTGCACTAAACTAACATAGAAGAAGAAGAACTAATTCAGTTTCTCGAACGAGCATGCAAGACTGAAGGTAATGGAAATCGAGAAATTCCAATGAGACAAAGTCCGGATTCATTATAAATACTTCGTCAGCTTCCATCTTTCAATCGCGTGGGACCTTAAACTACGACATTCAGACGGACATAGAAGTAATGTGCAGTTGGAACATGCAGGGCTCGGACAGAGGACGACCCAGGTATTCTACCATTTGAGGTTGCCATGGATATGGTGGTTACTGCACTGAGCACCTATGGAAAAGTGATTAGCTGTGTGGCTGAAACATTTGTGCACTTCACCACCTACCTGGTCCATAAGGGTGTGCTGCATCGAACTTTCCAGACACATCTTGTCCTATTTGTACATTGGCGGCTGGCATGCCCTTACCATCTCTGACGGTCAACCAAAGATGTGATATATGCCTTGGCGTGGGAACGTGGTTTCGGGCCATTCCCGGATGCTGAAGCTCGTTTCTGATTGCCGTCATGGGGTCTACACTGTTGATAGAAGACAGGGGATTCGATTCCAGTCTCCTTATTGGAGGGACAATTAGACTTTTACGGTGATTTGCGGAATGATGTGTGCCATGCGTAAACACCGAGGTTTGAAGGGAAATGAGGATTTTTCTGAGGCCTCGTGGAGACTTCTTTCTAGACACTACTCCCAGGACAGCAGCGACTTTGACAAGCAGATTTGGCCATATTCCAAGTCACCGGAGTTTGATTTAGCAGTTTTTGGGACTTAGATAAATTTCTCGCGATCGCGTCTGAGAAGATGACTGCATTCCGCGGCAGCAGCCACAACAGCTTGCGCTACGCCAGCCAGCACTAGCGCTCGCAGCAACACGCAGATTCATTAGAGACACGGTGAGCCCGCACATCAATCCGATCGATCGACGATAGGAATTCCAACTGTTTGAGGCTACACGGTTCATTCCTATGCTTTGTCTTCCGCTAATCTGTTTCTGCATCGTGCGCTTCACACAACAGTTTGCACGCCTCTTCCTTCTCCTCTCGTGTTAAATTCAAAGGAAAACTTTACTTAACCACGACCCGTGTATTGCGTTTGGAATGGTGAATATTTTCTTTACGATAATGCTGATACGATTATTTCCCTCTTTCTACTTTCGTAGTGATACTTATAGGTTATCTTTGTGAATAATATGCTTGTTATAGAATGAAATTTTCAGTCTTCAGCGGAGTGTACGCTGATACGAAACTTTCTGTCAGATTAAAACTATATACCGATTCAGTACTAGACCTCGGGGCCTTGGCGTTGGCAGACAAATGCTCTACCGACTGAGCTACGCAAACACGACCCAGGTTCGTTCCTCACAGCTTCACTTCTGCCAGTACCTCGTCTCCTTGATACAGACGGTCGTACTACTGGAAGGTCGACGTATGACAACGCAAAAAGACATTGCCAACGCCTTTGTGCAAAAATACGGTCATCTCTATGAAGAAATGGAACACGATCAGGCAGCCTTTCACGAGGTCCCACGAACGCTATCCGCGTGCCTCGACAAGATGGCCGACCGAGAGTTAACAGGGGGAGTCACAGTTGACGACGTAATAGAAGCGCTTGATAAGGGACCGTCGCACAAATCGCCGTGGCCCGACGGGTTTCCGTTAGTTTTATCGTACATTTTAAGATCTCATGACTCGGCGATGGACTGCCATGTACCGCGAAATGATGTCTCCCAATGTGCCTCTTCCACCCTCCTTCGTTGAAGGAATGATCATCCCTATCCACAAACCATCCGGCGGCACAGGAATGCAGGCCTACCGCCCTTTGACCCTTCTTAACTGCGACTACAAGATCTACACCAGGATACTTGCCGTACGCTTTAAACGCGTACTACGCCAAGCGATATAACTCGACCAAACCCAACTAGGAGGGGATAGCAATATACAAACTGCACTCAGCGACTAGCGCGATGTTATCGCACTGGACCGCGCGGGGTAGCCGCGTGGTGTAGGGCGTTTTGTCACGGTTCGCTCGGCTCCCCCGTCGGGGGTTCGAGTCCTCCCTCGGGCATGGGTGTGTACGTTGTCATTAGCGTAAGTTAGTTTAAGTTACATTAATTAGTGTGTAACCCTACGGACCGATGACCTCAGCAGTTTGGTCCCACAGAACCTTACCACAAATTTCCAGATTTTATAATCGCACTGGCAACAACATGTCGTCTCCGGGATGCACTGATATCGATAGACTCCGATCGCGCCTTTGACAGGGTGAGCCACCCCTATCTCATGGAAGTGATGACGCAAATGAAGTTTCCAGAAAGTTTTGTCACCGTCGTTATGAGACTACTCCACGGCGCCTCATCCAGACTGCTCATCAATGGACTTGTGGTATGCCCCAACATCATCTCACGATCGGTCAGACAGGGGTGCCCGCTGTCGACGATACTGTATGCCATCACTGTCGAGCCACTGCTCTGAGTGCTCCGGAATTGACTCCAAGGAATGATGATAAGGTACAACAGATTTATATGCAAACCATACGCGGATGACTTAGTGTTTTTAGCACGGTCGGGTGACGAGGCAAGAGTGGCCTTACATTGGATTAATTTGCATGATATGGCTACGGGAAGTCGTATGAACATCGCAAAGTCGGGAGCGATGAACATCGGGAGACGACTCCAGACGGGAAGTGTAGCACCCTTACAGCTGATCAACAAGATGAAATGCCTAGGAATTATCTTCACTATAGACGTTCGACGCACGTCAGCACTGAACAAACAATTCGCGCGAGTGTCCGAAGTCACAGTTTAAGGACTCTGGACATGATACAACGGGTCACCTCTGCCAACACTTATCTAGCTTCTCGCATTCGCCACCTGGCACCAGTTCTTCCTATGCCGGTGGTATTGGCACGCCGAATCCTGGCGCCATTAGGATATTTTGTGATCGAAGGACTACTTTTTAAGGTCAGATACGAAACACTCACCCATCCTAGTAGTCGTGGAGGTCTTCGACTAGTCCACGTCCGCGACCGAGCAGTGGCTATTTGCGTAAGCGCGATGATAAAAATGTGAACACGTCACCTGACAAGTCTGAGGGGAACCTTGATAGACAAACTAACTCCACCTTCTCGTTTGGCAGCGGTAGCGGTGGCTCACATCTCACCATCGCTTGCCCACATGCGAACCTTTTTTATGGGACACAGTTATGTACATATCGAACTACTGACTACCATGACGGCAACGGCACGTGATATATATCGCATCTTGACTCGACGACGGCCGAATAATGCCGTAGAGCGGCGACAACCATCAGTTACATGGTCAGTTCAAAATGGTTCAAATGACTCTGAGCACTATGGGACTTAACATCTGTGGTCATCAGTCCCCTAGAACTTAGAACTACTTAAACCTAACTAACCTAAGGACATCACACACATCCATGCCCGAGGCAGGATTCGAACCTGCGACCGTAGCGGTCACGCGGTTCCAGACTGAAGCGACTAGAACCGCACGGCCAGTTACATGCTCAGTGGTATGGCGTACAGTGCACCACCCACACCTTGATACGGAGAGGCGTGCACTGTGGTATCAGGTGGTAAATGGGAAATACGTGACTCTTTCCAGGTTGCCTACAATTCTTATGGCGGATGAGCCACTGTGTCCACAGTGCAATGTTAGAGACATGGAGGAACATCGCCTGATATGCGGGCCTTCGGCGGACGTGTGGTGTTTGCTCCAAAAAATGATCGCCTTCCTCCTTCGAGTGGTGCCGCAAGCAATAGAACTAAGGATACTACTTCTCCCAGATATGACCTATTATCCCCGAACGAAGACAAATGCAGTGACTTGGATTCAGGGTCTGACTGTATTTTACCCTTTCCGAGACGACAGTAAGAATGTACTCGACTTTTGGGCCTTACTAAAAGAACATCACTCACAGATTGTGAGACATCCGAGATATCGAACATATTACGCTAATTTTTTAGGCGGTGCCTTGCTTGATCCCCCACCCAGTTGGGGTGACCCGGGTAGGAGAGTGTAATTATTGCTTATAAGTATTCAGAACAAGAAAGGACCAGGACAGTGGAGAGGCTCAACCACCATACGTGACGACGTACTCGGTACTAATGCGAGGAACAACGGGATTAGCGAGCAACGCGCCCAGGAAGAGAGATGTGGTCCGTTATTGTTTTGTACTGATAGAAGCAGTTTATGTGTTTCTATTGTTACACCATTATGTAAAAAAAGTCCAGTTATTTACGTTTTCCAGAAATATTTTATTTTATAAAGGGCTTCGTCTTATATAAAAAACTGATAGAAGCAGTTTGTGTTTGTTATTGGTGTTGTTGTTGTTGTTGTGGTCTTCAGTCCTGAGACTGGTTTGATGCAGCTCTCCATGCTACTCTATCCTGTGCAGTACCTACTGCAACCTACATCCTTCTGAATCTGCTTAGTGTATTCATCTCTTGGTCTCCCTCTACGATTTTTACCCTCCACGCTGCCCTCCAATACTAAATTGGTGATACCTTGGTGCCTCAGAACATGTCCTACCAACCGATCCCTTCTTCTGGTCAAGTTGTGCCACAAACGTCTCTTCTCCCCAATCCTATTCAATACTTCCTCATTAGTTATGTGATCTACCCATCTAATCTTCAGCATTCTTCTGTAGCACCACATTTCGAAAGCTTCTATTCTCTTCTTGTCCAAACTATTTATCGTCCATGTTTCACTTCCATACATGGCTACACTCCATACGAATACTTTCAGAAATGACTTCCTGACACTTAAATCAATACTCGATGTTAACAAATTTCTCTTCTTCAGAAACGCTTTCCTTGCCATTGCCAGTCTACATTTTATATCCTCTCTACTTCGACCATCATCAGTTATATTGCTCCCCAAATAGCAAAACTCCTTTACTACTTTAAGTGCCTCATTTCCTAATCTAATTCCCTCAGCATCACCCGACTTAATGAGACTACATTCCATTATTCTTGTTTTGCTTTTGTTGATGTTCATCTTATATCCTCCTTTCAAGACACTGTACATTCCATTCAACTGCTCTTCCAAGTCCTTTGCTGTCTCTGACAGAATTACAATGTCATCGGCGAACCTCAAAGTTTTTATTTCTTCTCCATGAATTTTAATACCTACTCCTAATTTTTCTTTTGTTTCCTTTACTGCTTGCTCAATATACAGATTGAACAACATCGGGGAGAGGCTACAACCCTGTCTTACTCCCTTCCCAACCACTGCTTCCCTTTTATGTCCCTCGACTCTTATAACTGCCATCTGGTTTCTGTACAAATTGTAAATAGCCTTTCGCTCCCTGTATTTTACCCCTGCCACCTTTAGAATTTGAAAGAGAGTATTCCAGTCAACATTGTCAAAAGCTTTCTCCAAGTCTACAAATGCTAGAAACGTAGGTTTGCCTTTCCTTAATCTTTCTTCTAAGATAAGTCGTAAGGTCAGTATTGCCTCACGTGTTCCAGTGTTTCTACGGAATCCAAACTGATCTTCCCCGAGGTTGGCTTCTACTAGTTTTTCCATTCGTCTGTAAAGAATTCGTGTTAGTATTTTGCAGCTGTGACTTATTAAACTGATAGTTCGGTAATTTTCACTTCTGTCAACACCTGCTTTCTTTGGGATTGGAATTATTATATTCCTCTTGAAGTCTGAGGGTATTTCGCCTGTTTCATACATCTTGCTCACCAGATGGTTGAGTTTTGTCAGGACTGGCTCTCCCAAGGCCGTCAGTAGTTCCAATGGAATGTTGTCTACTCCGGGGGCCTTGTTTCGACTCAGGTCTTTCAGTGCTCTGTCAAACTCTTCACGCAGTATCATATCTCCCATTTCATCTTCATCTACATCCTCTTCCATTTCCATAATATTGTCCTCAAGTACATCGCCCTTGTATAGACCCTCTATATACTCCTTCCACCTTTCTGCTTTCCCTTCTTTGCTTAGAACTGGGTTTCCATCTGAGCTCTTTATATTCATACAAGTCGTTCTCTTATCTCCAAAGGTCTCTTTAATTTTCCTGTAGGCAGTATCTATCTTACCCCTAGTGAGATAGACCTCTACATCCTTACATTTGTCCTCTAGCCATCCCTGCTTAGCCATTTTGCACTTCCTGTCGATCTCATTTTTGAGACGTTTGTATTCCTTTTTGCCTGCTTCATTTACTGCATTTTTGTATTTTCTCCTTTCATCAATTAAATTCAATATTTCTGCTGTTACCCAAGGATTTCTACTAGCCCTCGTCTTTTTACCTACTTGATCCTCTGCTGCCTTCGCCACTTCGTCCCTCAAAGCTACCCATTCTTCTTCTACTGTATTTCTTTCCCCCATTCCTGTCAATTGTTCCCTTATGCTCTCCCTGAAACTCTGTACATCCTCTGGTTCTTTCAGTTTATCCAGGTCTCATCTCCTTAAATTCCCACCTTTTTGCAGTTTCTTCAGTTTTAATCTACAGGTCATAACCAATAGATTGTTGTCAGAGTCCACATCTGCCCCTGGAAATGTCTTACAATTTAAAACCTGGTTCCTAAATCTCTGTCTTACCATTATATAATCTATCTGATACCTTTTAGTATCTCCAGGGTTCTTCCATGTATACAACCTTCTTTCATGATTCTTAAACCAAGTGTTAGTTATGATTATGTTGTGCTCTGTGCAAAATTCTACCAGGCGGCTTCCTCTTTCATTTCTTAGCCCCAATCCATATTCACCTACTATGTTTCCTTCACTCCCTTTTCCTACACTCCAATTCCAGTCACCCATGACTATTAAATTTTCGTCTCCCTTCACAATCTAAATAATTTCCTTTATTTCATCATACATTTCTTCAATTTCTTCGTCATCTGCAGAGCTAGTTGGCATATAAACTTGTACTACTGTAGTAGGTGTGGGCTTCGTATCTATCTTGGCCACAATAATGCGTTCACTATGCTTTTTGTAGTAGCTTACCCGCGTTCCTATTTTCCTATTCATTATTAAACCTACTCCTGCATTACTCCTATTTGATTTTGTGTTTATAACCCTGTAGTCACCTGACCAGAAGTCTTGTTCCTCCTGCCACCGAACTTCACTAATTCCCACTATATCTAACTTCAACCTATCCATTTCCCTTTTTAAATTTTCTAACCTACCTGCCCGATTAAGGGATCTGACATTCCACGCTCCGATCCGTAGAACGCCAGTTTTCTTTCTCCTGATAACGACATCCTCTTGAGTAGTCCCCGCCCGGAGATCCGAATGGGGGACTATTTTACCTCCGGAATATTTTACCCAAGAGGACGCCATCATCATTTAATCATACAGTAAAGCTGCATGCCCTCGGGAAAAATTACGGCTGTAGTTTCCCCTTGCTTTCAGCCGTTCGCAGTACCAGCACAGCAAGGCCGTTTTGGTTATTGTTACAAGGCCAGATCAGTCAATCATCCAGACTGTTGCCCTTGCAACTACTGAAAAGGCTGCTGCCCCTCTTCAGGAACCACACGTTTGTCTGGCCTCTCAACAGATACCCCTCCGTTGTGGTTGCACCTACGGTACGGCTATCTGTATCGCTGAGGCACGCAAGCCTAACCACCAACGGCAAGGTCCATGGTTCATGGGGGGGTTTGTTATTGGTAACAATTAAAAAAAGAAAAGAAAGGGCGCTAGAGCACTTGCTTGCGAAAGGCAGAGGTCCCGAGTTCCAGTCTCGGTCCGTCACCAGTATTAATCTGCCAGGAAGTTTCAAAATCCTCTTTGTTTTGTGTGTGAAGTCATTGTCTAAGAAATATATTTGTTATATGCGATTCATGGACTAATAAACGTATACTATTAGCAGATCAAACTCCATGCTCTATGTATTGATTCCCCCGTTATAATTAAATTGTCAACGCCCTCCAACCATCAACACGTGAGGCCCCTTGATAGAATCAGGGTTTAAATATACGTTTCCTGCAAGCACCACAGTTATACTGATAATCACTCTTGGTATTTAGTGGAGATATGCTACCGCTTTCTGATCTGCGACGGTAGTACTGGCAACTGAATTTATTTGCCTATCCATAGAGGTTCGTTGTAAGTTGCTGGTTGCCGGTTGTATTTCCGAATACGCTCGACTTCCGGCATGTATGACCTCCCTTCCATTCCTTTTCCATCAGAGGAGAGGACGCCAACTCGTTCTCTTTCTTTTCTTTTTCACAGTTTGATACAATTATGTTTCGCAGATTATTTGGCGTCCCTGCCATTCATTTTCCATCCTGGTAGGGGATACGAATTTATATTGCTTTCATCGGCACTCAGATAAATTTGTTTTTCACGAAATAGTGAACTGGAGTACACAATTGATTAGCTACAGTGCAACGCCATACTAATTTTTAATTTATTTTCAACATGTGGATCTTGTCTACATGTAAATTAATTTTTGCTTGCACGATTTTCGGATTTTCGGCGTTTTTCGTAAACATGGCGTAAGTATATTCAGTAACGCTGTCTTACCGTCCACATTGGAAGCTACAGACAGCACTTGCCTAAATTAATTTCTGGAGAAATATAGAAGTGTTCTACTGCGGTCTCTGAGTGGGTCTACTTCGAGCCTTGCCAGGCCTCCCATGAAACGCCGATGTCAACAAAAGCAGGAGCATTAGACCATCAGTCATTTCTAAAGCTGCGGAAATTACAGGTTTTCTGTGAAACCAACACAAATCATCGCCGTTAAGTTTGGGCGGAACGTAGTGATTATTTCGTCCGTTTCACGTGACCTACACGGTATCACTTAGAATTTATGTGCACTTACTTCGAGAAGAGAGCCTACATTAAAATGAGAGCAGTAGCGTAGACCTGTGGTTCCTACAGAGAATTTCTAGCCACCTACCGGTCAAAGGAGAACTTGGTTTGCATGCAACATGAGACGATTTAAAGAAAAGCTTCACTAACTCGGGAGTGCAGAGTCCCGTCAAAGTTTTCGAAAAATGATGCAAAAGAACAACTTCTTGGACCAGCCGTTTACAGTGACGGACTTCATTCGCATGAGCTACACCAAATTTCCGCAGTCGTATCTGTTATATTTGATAGGTCGTTTTGGGGGCATCGAGGAGGACTTTAAATCACTGCTGCAACGATAGGAGAATCTTAACGATAGCGCTAACAGCGCATCTCGCAGCGGGCAATCTTCCACGAAACCACAACGAAACTATAATGAGAGATGAGACCACATATTCCAGCCTAGTGCACGCCAACTGTACAAAGGTAATCAACCGAACAAGAATAATTGGGGTAGCGGTAGCGCCAACAGGAACAATTACGAGAACAATTTCGAACGCAGAGTCGAACAGCCACGGGACAACAACCAGGAGAGGCAGGGTGCTCAGACTACTGGAATTATGGCGTCAAGTCATTGGCCCGAACAGCCACGATATGTCGATAACCGTCAGTGACGTATGTATAACTCTCAAACGGTCATATAAACCTTTGGGAGGAACTACGTTAAAGATCTAGTAAAAATTGTTTTTATGTTTGGATTTTTATGTGTATTCTCTATGTCAATGTTCATAAAGTGACTTTTAGATAGATTACTGATATTGTTTTTTGTTTTCAAGAAATAAATGCTGGGTAATTACATCAAGTTTATTTTGAGCATGTAATACACTCGATGCTGCAAAATGATATTATGAAATTTTTGTGTACGGGGGCAGAGAGGATTATTGATGGTGCTATGATGCGAGCATTTTTAGATAGTGTCAACTACGATGAGTACAATGTTTTGTGGAGAGTATGCAGTAGGCACACACCCACAACGCAACACGACACAACATGGCCCTGCACGTCAACGAGGCATATGAACGGTTAAGTGATCACAGTCTGATGAAAAGGTGATTAAGATGTGGATAAACAATAGAGGGAAGTGCGTAACGTGGGAAGGAGTCTGTAACTTCAACACAAGCTTATTAAGAAAGGCCGGCCGGAGTGGCCAAGCGGTTCTAGGCGCTACAGTCCGGAACCGTGCGACCGCTACGGTCGCAGGTTCGAATCCTGCCTCGGGCATGGATGTTTGTGATGTCCTTAGGTTAGTTAGGTTTAAGTAGTTCTAAGTTCTAGGGGACTGATGACCTCAGAAGTTAAGTCCCATTGTGCTCAGAGCCATTTGAACCATTATTAAAAAAGTCTGGCCGGCCGGAGTGGCGGTGCGGTTCTAGGCGCTACAGTCTGGAGCCGAACGACCGCTCCAGTCGCAGGTTCGAATCCTGCCTCGGGCATGGATGTGTGTGATGTCCTTAGGCTAGTTAGGTTTAATAAGTTCTAAGTTCTAGGCGACTGGTGACCTCAGAAGTTAAGTCGCATAGTGCTCAGAGCCATTTGAACCATTACGAAAGTCTGGAGTAAGTGCCTCCTCATTGTAGATAACGTCGACCATGCTGTTTGTCGTTTATGAAGAAGATCAGTCCTTGTCAAGATACGCTTGTACCATAAAACTGTTGGGAAAGTTTTTTTAGAGACATCCACAGCAGAGAGTGTTGAGACTGCAAATAATAGTGGAGCGTCAGGGACCCTCACAGGAGGTAGTGTTCTTTTGCAGCTAAATGACCTGACTGCACTGGGAGAAAAGGTTGAAGTTCACTCCTAAGTTCCATCTTTTCAGATTACGGCACCACACTTAGCCGTAATGTAAAACAGTAATGTATGAATAATACTGACAGCATATTGAAGAAGTGTTTGTAAAGAACCTTTTGAAGGAGTGTTTCACAAATTAGCATCATACAAAAAGAGAAAGCCCACAGCAGTTAATGGAAGACATCAGGTGATAGAGGAGAAGTCCTAGCGGAAGATAAATGGTGATAATTCACATTTCTGAGGAAGCGTCATTTGCAGGAGCAGTCGACAATCGATGGCAACTACAGCACCAAACAATAGCAGTTTAGTACGCTAATTAATAGTTTTGCCTATGCAGCATTTCAACATCGTACCCGTTAGTCTGACATTTAAATAATTTGAATTAGATGACAGTGTGTAAACCTTTGATGATCTGAATAATTATGTGTATTTTTGTGAATAATCAGTGTTTCACCTTCACGTATTCTATGTTTGTCTTCAAGATGTGTTGTAAGTTGTTATGTGTAATTACTGTAGAGAGCCGTTTGGCACATGTTTGATTATGCCCGTCAGCACGCAGCGAGAGTTTGTTTGTCTTCATGCTTGCCGACATGGTTGCTGGATCATACCCTGATTAAGAGCGTTTGGAGTATTATGGACAGAGCCCTCCAACCAGCTCGGAATTTTGAGAATCTAACTCGCCAATTGAACAGGATTGAGCACTTTATCCCTCAGGAGAACATCCAACAACTCTGTCAATCAGTGTCAACCTCAATAAATGCTTGCATTAGCGCCAGCGGTGGACAAACACGTTATTCAAATGTTCAATTTGAGAAATTCTTGGTCTTGAATAAATCATCGAATTTTTCTGAAACTGTAATCATTTGTCTGTCTGCACATACACATCGCATTTCTTCGTGGTAAGTCGTTCTCTCTCTCTCTCTCTCTCTCAGATTGTATTAACAGATTTGTCCCTAAGTGACGAACAAACAGCTAATACGTTTCCTAGACGTTTTCTTTCATTCGCAGCTCGCGGTCAAGGCAATGAGCGTCAAAGCCGTCTGGGTGCGATACGGCGTGGGGTTTCACTAGATGAGGCAATTATGCTATTACGACGAAAATTTATCTTCAGCCCTAATCAACTCCCAATTCTTCAGTATTATTATAATAGTTTACACCAGTTTACCAGCCTCGAACTGATCCACGAGACGAGGATAGAAACGTTGCCATCAACATACTACTATCAGCTCTGTAACAACCTGATTACATTACGTTAAGTTCCGAATTCCTACCAATGAACCGGGAACATACATCGCTACCGGTCTCCTCTTAATGGACTCTACTTGATTCTCATGGAGAATACAACGTCATTAAAAGTGTGAGCAGAGGAAAATTCTCAAGTCCAATTTTCCAAGCAAGAAAAATAGAAGAGTCACAGCGAATCAACCATGTCAGTTCTCATGGATTCCCCTCATTTTCTCCTTTTGAGGAGTTTGACAGCTCATTATTTTCACAATATGCTGCCTTCTATTAAAAACACTAGCTGCTTCTACATACTCACTTTGCACTCTCTACTTAGAACTTAAGACTTGCCCACCAGCCATCGCTACCGAAAGCTACCGCAATAATCTCTCGCACATCTGCACTCAGTCGCAACATGACTTTAGGTGTCGGAAACGGTTGAAGAACATTTAAACTGTTTCAAAGGTTTTGAGAACAATGATAAAGGAGGGAAGCAAAAACGGAATGAGGTAGCGAGAGAAATTACAGTAAAAATTATAATTTCAACGAAAACTACTTGATCTGTTTATTAATTTGGGGGGATGGAGTAACAGGCAAGTGAGTCAAGAGTTTAAGTTAAAGAGAGAGATAGAGATGTGGGAGGGGACATTAGATGTAAATTATTATTACAATATATTTTTTACTTATTTTTAGGAGGATGTGAAGGATAGCAATAGGGGGAAAAAGAGAGATGAATTTTAAATAATGAAAAATTGCCTTAAATAAATCGCTATGATTTTACTACTTTTCAAGTATGTAGGCAATGGAGCAAATAAATGAGAAACAGATATTTAAAAACATATATTTAGAAGAAATTTATTTCAGTTAAAATCACAACTTGAAGAAAAACTGACTCATATTCTTATTATCCCTGGTTCGATAATTTTCTGTAGCAACTCATCTTCCACTGGCTCTCACTGACTGAAAATTGAGCAAAACAACAAGTAGATAAAATAAAAATTTTCACTTTTCTAATTTCTTGTCCAGGTTGTCCCATTATTTCTAATTTCTATCATAGCTCTTGGCATGGAATCTGGGAGGCATCGGACGCCAGAAGTCAACTTTGTTCCAGATTTCAAAAACGCAGTCCCAAAGGGCGTCAGGGGTAGCCGGTTGTTATCGTGGCCAGGTATCTGACAGTGATCGTCCTATCTCAGCCCACATGTTCTCCACTGGAATCATATCAGCAACCTATGGCCACCTGTCCAGAACATTAATGCCTATGTTAGACAGTTGCTGAACGAATATAGACATATGTACAGGAGAATGACCTTCCTGCAACGTGAATTCTCCTTCACTATACAGCATTCGCATTGGAGGCAGCATCACACTTTTCACTATATAGCCATAGAAACTCCTATTAAAGGTTTCCTCAATTCTGTGAAGTATTCATGCCCCTCTCACGGAAATCCTTCCCCAGTCGGAAACCGATAGCCACCCACTTCTTGTCGTCGCTACGTATTCTTTATGATGACATGTCCCTCGCAGTGTGTAAACCACTCCTGGACAGTCGTTACACATGGAGGAAACCTTATTATCAATAAAAATTACGTTTTCCAACGGCGCGTACAGATAGATCTCCGCGAATGGCAGTCAGTATAAAATACTTTCCCAGAGTGGATTTTGTACATGGTGTCCAACATTCCAAGTGAAGAGTGTCACTTTGGTCTCTCACCGAACCTGCTTCGCCTTTGCGAATGGAAGCTGTCAGATCTTACGCACAAGCTCTCTGTACTCCTGAGTGGTCCAGGGCTATACCAAACTCTTCCGGAGGACGTGGGTTAGATTCCCGCCTATGACATGGGTGATTCTGTTTTCACATTAGATACGTCTATTTGTGTCTATGTGTGTTGCTAACCAAACATTTGTGAACTAGATCTTAAGAAATTTGTTTGAATTTGAAAACAAATTGATAGCGGTATTGTAAAGTTAATAAAATTTCGGTAGTTAGCGTTTATATCAGGCCGGTATCTTTTAAACACGTGTATCTAATTGAAAAGAAAAAGCTGTGTCACAGACGACATATTGCAGGTGGAACTAAGACGGTGAAATATAGATAGTACATTCGACTTCGGTCAAAGGCACGGTAATTTTCATACATAGTTTGTGTTGTCTTTTTGTGTAGTCAAAGCGATGCTCGATGTAGAGCGCTGGCCTTTGGTGTTCTCTGAGCACTGCGCGTACATGTGTACATTGCTCCTTCTCCGCCAAAAGGTTTGGAGAAGTCGAGCACCATGAAAACTCAGCACTCAGCATCTGCAGGATCCTGATTGTCGCCAACGTATCACTGAGACGTGGACAGGATGCGAACGGCGTCTCCGATCCCACGCAACCGGCGTGGACTCTTCCCTGAAATACGCCAAACCGATGCTCCGGCGCACATTCATCACCTACAGCAAAGAGGTGGCCGCTTGGCACAGGCACACTACAAAAAATGGCTCTGAGCACTATGGGACTTAACATCTGAGGTCATCAGTCCCCTAGAACTTAGAACTACTTAAGCCTAACTAACCTAAGGACATCACACACATCCATGCCCGAGACAGGATTCGAACCTGAGACCGTAGCAGTCACGCGGTTCCAGACTGAAGCACCTAGAACCGCTCAGCCGTCGAGTCCGGCTGCACACTACGGAATTCTACTTCAGCGCCCTCTGTGACCTTGATGGTCAGCCACTTTCAGCGGAAGTGCAAACCGAACGCAGCATGATTAAGGCAAAGCTACTAGCGATTATTCGCCAGAAGCTACAGGGGGCTGTTGTGCGTGTCCGCAGACCTGATATGGTGTGGTGGGAGAACCCCTCCATGCATCATATCGTGCACGATCGCAGACATCGCAGAGATAACTTACACTACTGGCCATTAAAATTGCTACACCAAGAAGAAGTGCAGATGATAAACGGGTATTATTGGACGAATATATTATACTACAACTGACATGTGATTACAATTTCACACAATTTTGGTGCATAGATCCTCAGAATTCAGTATCCAGAACAACCACCTCTGGCCGTAATAACGGCCTTGATACGCTTGGGGATTGAGTCAAACAGAGCCTGGATGGCGTGTACAGGTACAGATGCCCATGCAGCTTCAACACGATACCACGGTTCATCAAGAGTAGTGACTGGCGTATTGTGACGAGCCAGTTGCTCGGCCACTATTGACCAGACGTTTTCAGTTGGTGAGAGATATGGAGAATGTGCTGGCCAGGGCAGCAGTCGAACATTTTCTGTATGCAGAAAGGCCCGTACAGGACCTGCAACATGCGGTCGTGCATTATCCTGCTGAAATGTAGGGTTTCGCAGGGATCGAATAAAGGGTAGAGCCACGGGTCGAAACACATATGAAATGTAATGTCCACTGTTCAAAGTGCCGTCAATGCGAACAAGAAGTGACCGTGACGTGTAACCAGTGGCACCCCATACCATCACGCCGGGTGATACGCCAGTATGGCGATGACGAATACACACTTCCAATGTGCGTTCACCGCGATGTCGTCAAACACGGATGCGACCATCATGATGCTGTAAACAGAACCTGGATTCATCCAAAAAAATGACGTTTTGGCATTCGTGCACCCAGGTTCGTCGTTGAGTACACCATCCCAGACGCTCCTGTCTGTGATGCAGCGTCAAGGGAAACCGCAGCCATGGTCTCCGAGCTGATAGTCCATGCTCTTGCAAACGTCGTCGAACTGTTCGTGCAGATGGTTGTTGTCTTGCAAACGTCCCCATCTTTTGACTCAGGGATCGAGACGTGGCTGCACGATCCGTTACAGCCATGCGGATAAGATGCCTGTCATCTCGATTGCTAGTGATACGAGGCCGTTGGGATCCAGCACGGCGTTTCGTATTACCCTCCTGAACCCACCGATTCCATATTCTGCTAACAGTCATTGGATCTCGGCCAATGCGAACAGCAATGTCGCGATACGGTAAACCGCAATCGCGATAGGCTACAATCCGACCTTTATCAAAGTTGGAAGCATGATGGTACGCATTTCTCCTTCTTACACGAGGCATTACATCAACGTTTAACCAGGCAACGCCGGTCAGCTGCTGTTTGTGTATGAGAAATCGGTTGGAAACTTTCCTCATGTCAGCACGTTGTAGGTGTCGCCACCGGCGCCAACCTTTTGTGAATGCTCTGAAAAGCTGATCATTTGCATATCACAGCGTTTTCTTCCTGTCGATTAAATTTCGCGTCTGTAGCAAGTCATCTTCGTGGTGTAGCAATTTTAATGGCCAGTAGTGTAGTTACCGAACTCGTAGATCATCGTGCGCAGCGGGTCACCTGCCAAGCGGATACAGTCGCGCGACTGCTACGGTCGCAGGTTCGAATCCTGCCTCGGGCATGGATGTGTGTGATGTCCTTAGGTTAGTCACGTTTAAGTAGTTCTACGTTCTAGGGGACTGATGACCATAGATGTTAAGTCCCATAGTGCTCAGAGCCATTTGAACCATTTTTTGATACAGTAGGTAGCTTTGTCTAACATTATCGCCGAGTCTACAGTGCAGATGATAGGGCTGTCCTGGACTACGAACCTATCGCAGTGGATGTTCCTCACACTCTCACACGTGAAGAGGGGTTACATTAATGGAGCAATTCACTGCCGAGGAAGTTCACTACCACTATCTTCAAGTGTGCACTGTGCAAGTCACCAGCCATGACGGAATCCCTATTGAATTCTATCGTACGTTCTGTGCTCTCGTGTCTACACGATGGACAGAGATTTATAATGGACTGATCACGTCTGCAGCTGCGATTGCGTCAACTTCTGCAGAGGGAATTATTGTTCCCGTTCATAAGGCGACGGCTGGAATTACTACGGGCCACTTCCTCCATATCACCTTAATAAATACTGATTACAAGATTTTGCGCGGTTATTGACGGCAAGACTCCCTCACCACGTGTTCTCTCCACCACACAAACCTCTCCAGGAGGCACAGTTAACGTTCAGACAGCAGTTGGAGCTGTCGTGACGTGATTGCGCTGGCAGAGACGTGCAGACTTCGTGCGGCGATCATTGCCGTAGATTTTTACACCACGTTTGACAGGGTGTGCCATATCATCCTATACGGATGGGATCCCTGCTCGGTTCGTCAGTGTCCTTCGGCGGCTCTTTAACAGCGCGTGTTCGTTGCTCAAGGTCAGTACATCTGTTGGGGGTCCGATACCGATTTAACGGTCGGTCCGACAAGGCTGCCCCTGGACGTGGATCTTTATGCGGTTGCATTGGAGCCGTTCTTAAGCCTGCTGACGACGCAGTTGTCTGGGCTCTCCTTACGCGGTTACAAATGGTTCAAAGGGCTCCAAGCACTATGGGACTTAACATCTGATGTCATCAGTCCCATAGACTTAGAACTACTTAAACCTAATTAACCTAAGGACATCACACACATCCATGCCCGAGGCAGGATTCGAACCTGTGACCGTATCAGCAACGCGATTCCGGACGGAAGCGCCTAGAACCGCTCGGCCACACCGGCCGGCTACACGGTTACACCTTCCGATGTCGTGCGTACGCAGATGGCCTCCTGCTGCTGGTTCGTTCTCGGGAGGAGGCCGCACGGATCCTTGACACCATCACGGCTTATGGTAGAGCAGCTGGAAGTGTGATGTATGTACGCAAATCCACGGCGCTGTCTATTGGTCGTGGGTTACCTCCTGAAGATCTAGCGCCCCTGCCCTGTGTCCAACATATCCGCTATCTTGGGATCACCGTACAGCGGCGGTTAACTTTCGTCAAGTTTTGAGAATCACCCGCATGGTGATCAGTCACAGCTCCCTACACCGCCTCGATCCTTTGCAGCGTGTTGGCTACCTGAATGCCCATGTTGCATCCAGAATGGTTCATATTGCGCAGATTCTACCGCTGCAGATTACTATAGGACGTTATATTCAAACGGAATTCAGCTACTTTCTGACAGCTGGATGCGTCTTCAAATTACACTATGACACAATCACTCGCCTCCCGCCTGCAGGAGGGCTTGGTCTTAAAAACTTCCGCTGTCGTGCGGCAGCACTTTACAGAACTCTTTCTTCCTGGAGATGTGGGACTGCTCGCTCTCTTTGCATTGGCGCCCGGGTCAGCGCCTCCTAGATGTCATTTCGCGGAGTCGTGCTGGTCGGTGTGCAGTCGATGCTTTGCGACTCCAGATAGAAAATGTTATTAACTGTCAAATACGTCACAGACACTATATCACGCTGTGTCCAATAATATCGATATTCAGTTAACTCCCACGAAGCTTCCTGTTGTTATTGATAACTACTGTAATGAAACGTTGAATTTATCTACCTTCATATTATCGGTACTGTATCTATTAAAAGACTGCACAAACTGTTGTGAAAATAGCAACGCCAAGAATGACACAGCTGAACTTTCTTCCAGAGACAGAAAACACAGAAGAAACTCAAATAATTAGTATACTTATTCGGATGGCCATTTTTCGACAAAAATCTTTGGTAGGAATGGCATATTTTGAGGTATTAGTCAACTGCAAAAGACCTGCCCCACGTTGCACTAACAGTAGATTTGAAACCGATGCTATTAAGAGTTGTACGAATGATAAAAGGCTTATGTGCCTTGCAAAAAAAAAAAAAAAAAAAAAAAAAAAACCTGAGAAAACTGATAAGTTAGAGATAGAGATCTAATACCTCGCGGAAATTGGCATATAAAGTCCCCAGAGATGGCTTCCACACCGAATTCTCCGGATATTCTTCCATCGCCTGCATAACGTACCACATGCATACCGTCAAAATTAAGTCCTCAATCAATAGCTCGCACAGTGGCAATTAGGCAATAAATTCCTCAACGTTTCCTGCATGAATGAAAGAGGAATGAAAGAGGAAAAAACTGCAATGCAGGAATCAATAGAAATCTGCACATGTGCTTCATTGTAGTGTACAGGATTTGAGTGCAAATGTGGACATATTAATAGGATCAATCATGATGCTTTCGATTATTCCGTAATAAGAGAGGTGCGTGGCACCGAGGTGATAGACAGGCTGATTCAGCTGCCTCTGCCATGTCGTTTTATACAAGCCACACTGTTAGTCTGGCCTTCATAAACCATACGCGAGTTCTTTGTTATATCTCGATCGCTACACCCAAAATATTATTACTACAGAAAAACTGAACAAGGTTTTTTTTTGGAGGAAATTTAATGTAGTCAAATTTTGTATTGGGATACGTTTACGCTGGGCGCCACGGTTTTCGAGTTATTGAGGATCATCGTACACAAGTGACCTTCAAATGCACCTTCACATCCACACTCATCCCTTGCAAGTCAGGATTTCTAGCATGTTGTTCATGGCACTCCCTCCTACCACTACACAAAAATTTCCGACTACACGAACTATTCCCGATATTCGATATTTTTTGGTCTCTATTGATTGGGCTATTACGCCACAAGCATAGTCGGCTGTTTCGTTAACATTATTAAATTAAACGTACCAGCGAGGGTTATTAACGAAAAATTCCTTTTGTAAATGATACGCTAAAGCTAATTACATTGACAATTGGGTCAAAACTTTGAATACAGCGGTGTAATTGTTTATTTTACGCTGTTAAAATTCACAAAATTATTAAGTAAAATTTACACAAACGTCAATTTTACAATTTTTAAGTGGTGGAATAAGCCGGTGACGTAATAAGGCCAGTCAATCAAGACAAAACAAGGCCGAATGCGTGAAATAATTGCGCAGCCGAAAATTTTAGTGCAATGGTAGAAGGGAGTGTCATGAAGAACATACTAGAAATCTTGATCGGTGAGGGCTGACTGAGAGCATGAGGGTGCGTTTGAATGTCGCTTTCGCACGTTGTTCTTAAATAACTCGACACGTACGGCTTCTAGAGACAAGATATTCCAGTAAAAAACTCTACTACATTACATTTCATACAAGAAGATCCTGTTCATTTTTCCTGTAGGACTGATAGTTTGCCGGTTGCGGGCGAGACAATATGAGCATCTCTCAAGTTGTTTATGAAGACCAGATATAACATTGTAGGTTACATAAAACGGCATCGGTAGGGGCAGCTGAATCACCCAGCACTCACAGCGACAGTATCTGTGTGAAAGCTAATTGGGCTAATTGGAACTTGTTGGTGCCTGAAGAGCTGTGGCTTAAAGGGAGTCTGGAAGGAGATAATGATGTAAACAACTAGGAGGAAGATACAGTCTTCTGTGGATGTTACAACAACATCGCCTGTGCCCCGCGCAGTACAGATACACTACGGGCCATTAAAATTGCTACACTACGAAGATGCGCTACAGACGCGAAATTTAACCGACAAGAAGAAAACGCTGTGATATGCAAATGATTAGCTTTTCAGAGGATTCACACAAGGTTGGCGCCGGTGACGACACCTACAACGTGCTGACATGAGGAAACTTTCCAATCGATTTCTCGTACACAAACAGCAGCTGACCGGCGTTGCCTGGTGAAACGTTGTTTTGATGCGTCGTGTAAGGAAGAGAAATGCGTACCATCACGTTTACGACTTTGATAAAGGTCGGATTGTAGCCTATCGCGATTGCGGTTTATCGTATCGTGACATTGCTGTTCGCGTTGGTCGAGATCCAATGACTGTTAGCAGAATATGGAATCGGTGGATTCAGGAGGGTAATACGGAGCGCCGTGCTGGATCCCAACGGCCTCGTATCACTAGCAGTCGACATGACAGGCATCTTATCCGCATGGTTGTAACGGATCGTGCAACCACGTCTCGATCCCTGAGTCAACAGATGGGGACGTTTGCAAGACAACAACCGTCTGCACGAACAGTTCGACGACGTTTGCAAGAGCATGGACTATCAGCTCGGAGACCATGGCTGCGTTTCCCCTGACGCTGCATCACAGACAGGAGCGCCTGCGATTGTGTACTCAACGACGAACCTGGGTGAACGAATGGCAAAACGTCATTTTTTCGGATGAATCCAGGTTCTGTTTACAGCATCATGATGGTCGCATCCGTGTTTGTGACATCGCGGTGAACGCACATTGGAAACGTGTATTCGTAATCGCCATAGTGGTGTATCACCCGGCGTGATGGCATGGGGTGCCACTGGTTACACCTCTCGGTCACCTCTTTTTCGTATTGACGGCACTTTGAACAGTGGACGTTACATTTCATATGTGTTACGACCCGTGGCTCTACCCTTCATTCGATCCCTGCGAAACCCTACATTTCAGCAGGATAATGCACGACCGCATGTTGCAGGTCCTGTACGGGCCTTTCTGGATACAGAAAATGTTCGACTGCTGCCCTGGCCAGCACATTTTCCACATCTCTCACCAACTGAAAACGTCTGGTCAATGGTGGCCGAGCAACTGGCTCGTCACAATACGCCAGTCACTACTCTTGATGAACTGTGGTATCGTGCTGAAGCTGCATGGGCATCTGTACCTGTACACGCCATCCAAGCTCTGTTTGAGTCAACGTCCAGGCGTATCAAGGCCGCTATTACGGCCAGAGGTGGTTGTTCTGGGTACTGATTTCTCAGGATCTATGCACCCGAATTGCGTGAAAATGTAATCACATGTCAGTTCTAGTATAATATATTTGTCCAATGAATACCCGTTTATTATCTGCATATCTTCTTGGTGAAGCAATTTTAATGGCCAGTAGTCTATTAATACTGCAGTACAAATGGATATTAAACTAAGAGTCCTTACTAAATATCTTAAATATTGATAATTTTTACATTCAGTTTGCCAGAGAAAAGCAACATACGAACCGGGAGAACACAGATAGTCTGCAGACATGGATACGAAAAGTAGCTGAAACGACTGATAGGACGGGCAACAAGGTAGGACACATAAGCTATGAAACTTGTTGTTTTTCAGTGTGCGGCTGTTTATCAGACAACCATTGATGGAATTAAATGCCTAGACTTTTGACTCTTTTGGCAGAGATTGTTTTGAAGGCACACAATTAAAAAGGATCGTGATGGAAAATGTTTGACTGTTCGAATAAGTTATGAGAATGTTGCCAGGTAAACTCATTTGAACCAACCGATGTTTAAAAAGGCAATCTATCAGTCTTTATCAAGGCAATAACTGCAGCACAACTTTATGAGCGACTTTAGTGCACTTTTCTTTTAACTAGTTCTGACAGTATTCACGCCCCTTCCCTCTTCTCTCATCATCAATAATCCTGAACCCATGACATGACCAAGAATGTGGGTAGTGGTAATTCAGAAATTAAAGATGGTGTTGGCAGGAAAATAAAAAATAAAGATAGAGGATGGTGGGAAATTTAAAAACACGAAAAACTCCAAGATCGTGCAACTAGCAGTGCTCAAAAGTATCCGAACGCTTCGAAGTATTTTTTGCACCATATTCAAAATTATTCATCTAAAAAGTTACGCAAAATGGTATAACCTGCAGTGTTTTTTGAACCTACTCAAAAGGGGGTATATGAATACCCTGAATTCTTTTTGAGTCATGTTCAAGAGTATTTACCCAAAAAATTACGAAAAGGGTGTAAACTGCACTATTTCCACATCTAAAAGTACTTTACAGGCTATTAAATGAAAAGTCCAGTTACAATTTAGTTATCTTGGTCATGTTCAAAAGTTCCGAACAATCTGAATATTTAGCAGCATGTTCAATAGTATTTACCCAAAAAAAACTATGTAAAGCAGCACTTGCGTAGTTTTCTGTGCCATAAATGATGTAAGGCTCAAAAGAATCTCAAATTAAATGTTTTACACACACACACGCACACACACACACACACACACACACACACACACACACACACACACACACACACACACAATAAAAAGGTGTTAGCATGTGGACGTAATGTGCTGTTCCAGTCTCTTCTGTACCTAATGTCCATCACCGTTCACTTTGGATCCCTACGTAATTCGGTGCTCTCCGATACACACGATCGAACAGCGGAGGAGTGGTACTCAAGCGTCAACTTTAGGTTACAATATCTCCGAATGTAATTAACATTTTACAATGCAACAAACGGCACTGATTACGTATTTGTTTATATGTTTAGATATGCTAACAAAACTAACGGGGTTCCATTTAAAAAAACGTAGGTTTGTGTTAAAAAACATACTTCCGTGCATTTTTTTATGGTTTGTAGTAACCAATTACACTATCCCCTCTCCTCAAGTTCGGTCTGTGGAATCGATTCGTCAGTATTTGATGTGGTTTACGAAATATATCCAGCGGTAACGTTAGGAGACTCACCCTATATATATATATATATATATATATATATATATATATATATATATATATATATATATTGCTTTATGGTGCTTGCAAAGTGTTACAAGCAGGTTAACAGGCAACAGCAAGACTAAACTTGTTGACTGGATGTTTATCTTCTTCAGACAAGTCTTGTCTTGATAACATCCAATGGGTTTGACTCTCAGTTCAGTGTACTGTGACACAGACGGATGCCACACTGTAAAGCACACATGAACACTACTGCTTGTATAACTTACAATTTAAAGTGCACTTGTCAGTCAGAAAAGATATTATACTCAAGTACAAATTCGTCAAAATTCTTGTCTAAAACCTATATCAGTATCAGCCAAACTTTATAGACCCCTTTGTAGGACATTACTTCATCTTGCACTTCAAAACGTTTGTCATTTCTACTGTCCCACAGTGGAAACTACATGACACGTCAATTGAATAGCACACTGCCCACTGGTAATACAAATTACTATAGATAACAAAGTAGGTTTCTTGTGCTTTCAGAGTCAGACAAAGTAGGGTATTAAATTTATCTTGCATACGAAACGTTGCTCATCTTTTGCTGATAACGCGAAATCGCCTTGTCACACTGTGGGAACAAATTCCTGGGGACCGGTCATTTTTCAGAAATTTTATACTTCAGAATTTCTCTCAGAAATTTATACAGTTTTCTAGCACTTTCTATGGAGTGTCAGCTACTGCTAGGTTATGAGCTGCGTTAGGAGAGGGATCAGTTATTGCGGGGTGGTAGCTATTGCGCGTGTCAGGTACTAGGTACCATTTTCCAGTGCAAACAGCGAATAGGTAAATGGGTAATAGGTAAATGAGTAACAGGTAAATAGGTACACAGGCAACTGGCAAAGGGAAATAGGTAAACAGGTAAATGTTTAATGGTTAACAGATAATTGGGTAATGGCTAATGGATAAATGAGTAGACAGTAGTTGAATAGATAGGTAAATGGGTAAATGGGGAATGGGAAATGGTAGATGGGTAAATTGTAAATAGGTAACTGGTAGGTAAATGGGTAGTGGGTAGCAGCTACTCAGTAATGGTGTGAATGAGTAATGAGTAATTATTAACATGTAGCAGCTGAATGGGCTAATGGGTAGATAGGTAAACAGTAAACAATAAACAGGTAAACAGTAAATAGTAAACAATCCCTTACCCTTAACCCAATACCCATTGACCCTTTACCCAATGCCCATTACCCTTCACCTGACTCACATTTACCTGTTACCAATTACATGTAACCTATTACCTTTTACCCATTGCCTGTTACCCTTTACACATTTATCCATTTACCCTTTTATCAATTATACATCACCCATTACCATTTACCTGTTTACCATTTACCCATTTACCATTTACCTGTTTCCCCACTTGTTAGTCTTTACCCATTACCTGTCACCCATTTACCCATTTACCTGTTTACCCACTACCAGTTGACAACCCACCAGTAGCTGACACACCATAGTAAATGTTAGTAAATTGTATAAAGTTTCCAGAACGAGTCTGACATATAAAATTTCTCATAAAAATCAAGTTCAAACGCAGTAGCTCCCGCTGTGTGACAGTATGAGTTAGCATTACCAGCAGAAGATGGGGAACGTTTTGTACAACAAGATAAAGTTAATATCCTAGCATTCATTCACTATAATGTCTGGCTGACTTCGAGTGCACAGCCACCTACGTTTCTTACCTATACTAATGCGTATCACTTCTGCTCAGTGTTTTATTCCATTGAAGTGTCAGGTAGTTTCAACTGTGTGACAGCAGAAAATAAAAAACGTTTTTATCTGCAATATGAAGTTAATAACCTAGGATACATATACTATAATGTTTCGTGGACTTGAAAATTGGTCTTAGAGAAGAGTTTTTGACGAATTTAGACTTGGAAATACTATTGTTTACTTTGATCATTCTCGTTATACGATGCTCTTTAAGCTATAAGTTAGATCAGTAGTAGTGCCAACGTGTGTTTTGCAATGTGGCATGTGTATTGCATTACACCAAGCTGACATTCATATTCTTGCTGATGCCTGCCTGCCTTGTAACGCCCTAGAAGCTCCATAGAACAGTTTATATCTCTAAAATGATTAATTTTATGCTCTGTAGTGCCTTACACCATCTATGTTACAGAAATCAAACTTTACCCTTGCAAGTGCTGCTTTACATAATTTTTTGCATAAATACTTTTGGAAGTGGTGCAAAATATTCAGATTGTTCGGATACTTTTAAGCATGGCCAAAATTACTATGTTATGCTTAATTGTTTCAGTTTAATGACCTGTAAAATGCTCTTTTGCTCCGTCCCACTTGGAGAAGACTTCTGAAAGCCTACCTGAATCCATGACTCGAAGAGGCCACATCATCTAATGATTGAATTGGCTGATGATGATGATGATGATGTAAAATGCCAGTAAATCTGAAGAAAGCAGTATTTGATCAGTGCATTCTTCCTGTGATGACGTACGGATGCGAGACATGGCCACTGAACTCATTTACAAAAGGGAAACTTAGGACAGCACAGAGAGCCATGGAGAGATCAATGCTGGGCTATACAAGAAAGGACAGGAAAAGGGCAGATGACATCCGGTCTGTGACGAAGGTTAATGACATCTTAGAGAGAGTAGGTTCCTTGAAATGGCAGTGGGCTGGCCACGTCGCAAGAAGAAAAGACAACAGATGGACGAAGCTAGTACTGGAGTGGAGTCCGAGAGAGCACCGGAGGCCTAGAGGAAGACCACCAGACAGATGGGACAAAGACATCAAGAAGATCGCTGGTAACACCTGGCAGAGAACTGCCCAAGACCGTCCCACTTGGAGAAGACTTCTGAAAGCCTACCTGAATCCACGACTCGAAGAGGCCACATCATCTAATGATTGAATTGGCTGATGATGATGATGATGATGATGATGAAAATGCTTTCAGACGTTGTAATACTACAGTTAACACCATTTAAGTTTTTTTTCCAAATGCTTTTGAACATTGCACTAAAAAAAATTTTAAGGCATTCGGATACTTTTGGGCATGGTCAGAAATACTGCAAGTTGGTACATTTACATAATTTTTTGGACAAATGCTATTTAACATGGCACAAAACAACATTTGGACATTTCTGAGCAAAGTTTCATTTTAATGGCCTGTAAATCACTTCTAGATATGTGAATACTGCATTTTTCACATTGTAGGCAATTTTATGGGTATATAATCTTGAACATGGCAGAAAAAAGTCAGACACTTCAATACTTCTGAGCATTGCCAAGATGGCTGCTCTGAGGTTACACTGAGAATGACGGTTTCATTTTACTGGTCTGCAGAGTATTACAATGTGACTGGTTTAGAGGGGAGCAGAGGCGAGGCGGGGATGTAAACAAGCTAAGAAAAGCAATTTCGCCAACTTTGATTTTTTCGAGTATACAGGATGAATCAGCTAATACTGGGACCACAGGTATTGCGGAAATGGGAAGTGTTATCGCTGTGCGGTTTTCACAGTATGGATTGGTAGTCGGAGGCTCGTATTGTTATCCAATAAACGGAGTGTAATAATACTTAGAAAGTATATTTTTCTGCAAACATACACATTTTTAAATGTAACAAAGTCTATTGACATTAACAAACTAAACATAGGGTAAATTAGAATGTCAGTGGTGTTTGTTGCAAGATTCTAGTGCAACTCGTTTAAGAACTATCGTATTTTGAGAAGTTTCGGCACTGCAATTTGTTTGTGCCATTCAACCTTCGTAGTTGCAAGGTACGATATTGTTGTATTTGCTTTCAGTGTGCTTGTGTGTTCCTTGAGTGCCCTGTGGCTTGCTAGTCAGTTAGTTTGTGTTAGTCCAAACAGTAGTTCGTGAGTGGTAGATGAGATTCACCAATGCAGAGAAAGCCAACATGTTCATGGTGTATGGAGAGTGTGGGAAGAACGCAGTTTGTTTTTGTAAGGAGTATGAGGCAAGATATTCCAACAGGCGTCAACTATGTCGACAATTATTTATCAGACTCTCCAACCAGTTGCGTGAAAGTGGTAGTGTAACACCTAGGCAACGTAACAGTAGGAAACAAGTGACGACAGAAGAGGGGGAAATTAATGCTCTTGCTCCTGTTGCAGTTGATCCGTACGTTAGCTCCCACACCATCGCATAAGGAAATGGCATGAGTTTAGGCAAGTGTCCTACACACTCTCCGTCGACATGAGCTCCATCTCTATCACATCTCTCTCCATCAAGAGCTGCATGGAAACGACTACAAGAATCGTGTTAACTTCTGGACATGGGCGTTAATACAGCGTTTTGTGTATAATGTATCTTGTTTAGTGATAAAACCACATTTAATAATCACACCACCGAATTATGCACTACTGGTCTTTTAATAATCCCTGTTTGCTTCGTCAGCTGGAACGTCACTGTCCATGGAGTGTAAATACCTAAGAGGCCCGTTTTTCATGTACGGAACACTGAATGCGCACAACTATTGCAACCTCATAACAGACCATGATCCACAGATGTTAGAAGACGTTCCTCTGCAGACAAGGAGGAACCTCTGATACCAACATGATGGTTGGCCAGCCCATAGTGCACTATATCTTCTCGAACTGTTTCCATATCGTTGGATTAGACACAAAAGGACCTGTACCTTGACCAGCCCATTCCCAGGATTTGATCTTTGTAGACTTTCTTCTGTGGAGAAAGCTGGAAGACGCTGTCTAAAAGAACATATCAACTACAATCAATGATATACAACATCGTATTATAGAAGCCTGCTTGGAAATCTCCACTGAAATGCTCGCATGTGTGCAGCATTCGTTCCATACCAGACTGGGAGCAAACATGCCGCTGCTGGTGGTCATTCTGAACACAACCGGAGATGGTCAATTGCCTCATTATTAGTCAGAATCTACGTAAGAAGTGTATACACTTGATCTGTTCTTTAGTGTGTGGTACGACAGACATTGTAAAAGTGACAGTGTGGGAACTTTTCAAAATACGGTATCTCGTAAATGACACGCACTAGAATCCTGCAACAAACACCACTAACATTCTAATTTATCCTACTTTTAGTCTGTTAATATCCCGCTAGGAATTGTCTCATTTAAAAAAGTGTATGTTTGCATAAAAAGTACACATTCTAGTATTATTACAATGTGTATATTGGCTAACAATGCGAGCCTCTGACTACCAAAACGATTCCGTGAAAACCGCACGTCAATAGCACATTCTATTACCGCAATATTTGCGGTGAAAGTTTTAGGAAATTCACTCTGAGCTTTGAATTTCCTGTTCTCTAGCATTTTTAATTATCCTGCCAATGCCATCTTGGATCTTTACATTTCCCACCATTCACCAGCTTTTATTTTAATTTTCCCTCCAACCACCATCTTTCATTTTGAAATTTACCACCATTCGCTGTCTCGATAACGTCAAGCGTTCAAAGTCATTGATGACTTGAGAGGACGCGAGAGAGTGGCCTGCCTCATCTCTAGGTTAGTTGCGCGTAAAGTGCACCAAAATCGCCATAGTATTCCTACTCACCTTTTCATTCCCTGCAGTCACTTCATCGCTCCAAGGGGTATCGTTTAACCCCTAGGGGTCCAGTTACTATTAAAAGTACTGAAGTTAAAAATATCCACGTTATTATGTCAACACAAATTGTCACCATCTGCTGGTGATAACTTCCAAGATGACCATCGTCATTTTCATGCGTAATCAGGTGGTAAAAGTCGTGGGATACCTCATAATATCGTGTCTGACCTCCTTTCTCCCTGCATAGTGCAGCAACTCGACGTGGCATCTCGTCAACAAGTCGTCAGAAGTCTCCTGCGTACATATTGAGCCATGCTGCCTCTATAGCCGTCCACAATTAAGAAAGTGTTGCTGGTGCAGCATGCTGTGCACGAACTGACCTCTGGTTTATGTCCCATAAATGTTCGATGGGATTAATGTCGGGTGAACTGGGTGCCAAATCATTCGCTCAAAATGTCCAGAAAGTTCTTCAGATCAGTCGCGATCAATTGTGACCTGGTGACATGACAACGTTGTCTGAGAATATGAAGTCCATGAATGGCTGCAAATGGTGTCCAAGTAGCCGAACTTAAACGCTTCCTGTCAATCATCGGTTCAGTGGGACCAGAAGACTCAGTCTATTACACGTAAACACAGCCCACACCATTCTGGAGCCACCACCAGTTTCTTCAATGCCTTGTTGACAACTTTGATCCACGGCTTGTGGGATCTGCGCCATAAGCGAGTCCTACTATCAGCCCTTACCAATAAAAATCATGTCTCATCTGACCAGGCCATGGTTTTCCAGACGTCCAGAGTCCAGCCGATATGGGCACGAGCCCAGGAGAGGTGCTGCAGGTGATATCGTTTTGTTAGCAAAGGCACTCGAGTCGGTCGTCTGCTGCCATAGCCCATTAACGCCAAATTTCGCCGCACTGCCTTAATGGATACATTCGTCGTACGTCACACATGGATTTCTGTGGTTATTTCACACAGTGTTACTTGTCTGTTAACACCGACAATCATGCGTGTAAGTCGCTGTTCTCGGTTGTTAAATGAAGGCCGTCCGCCACTGCGTTTTCTGTGGTGAGGGGTAATGCCTGAAATTTGGTATTCTCGGCATACTCTTGACACAATGGATCTCAGAGAACTGAATTCCCTAAGCATTTCCGAAATATAATGTCCCATGCTTCTAGCTCCAACTACCATTCCGCGTTCAAAGTCTTTTAGTTCCCTTAGTGCGCGCATAATCACGATGGAAACCTCTTCACATGAATCACATGAGTACAAATGACAGCTCCGAAAATGCACTGCCGTTTTATCCCTTGTGTACGCGGTACTACCGTCATCTGTATGTGTGCATATCGCTATCCCATAACTTTCATCACCTCATTGTAATCTGGGTGAAGTTAGGACTCAAAGAAAGGTCAAAAATTGTAACCAGGTGCATTTACAGACCAGCTTCGTCAGGAGCTGTAGAGGCAGAGCGCTTCAGAGAAAATTCGTAAAGCATTGTGAGTGATTTTCCTGATGACGCTATTGAAATAGGGGGAGACTTCTATTTGGAAAATGTAGAGCGGAAGAGTCATGCGTTCAGAACTGGTGCCAGCAACAACGACCCGTGTGACATTATTCTTAACGTCTTGTCCCAAAATTATTTCGAGCCCATTACTAGGGAACCAATTGTTGAGGGTAATGTCTTTCACCTTCTAGCATCGATCAGACTTGAACTCTTCGACTCATTTAACGTAGAGGAGAGCATCAGTGATTATAAGGATGTGATAGCGTCAATGACTATGAGTTTTACCAGGTACGTGAATAAATGTGAGACAGAAATTTTCCGAAACAAAAGTAACAGGACAGTAACTGCAGAGTACCTAAGTAGTCAACATCAGATGTTCAGTTCTCAGAACGAAGATATAGACCACGAATGAGCAACATTCAAAAGTGTTATTCCGTACGCATTAGACAAGTATGTTTCTAGCAAAGTTTTAAGAGATGGGGGAGACCATCTGTGATTTAATATCAGTTTTTCTACAGGTTGCAAATAACTTTTCTCTCCCTGTCTTTCACCCCTGCTACCCTCAGAATTTCATAGAGTATATTCCCGTCAACATTGTCGAAATCTTTCTATAAAAGTCTACAGATGTTTTTCAGATGTTCTTATTGTAAGTTTGAACTTCCTTGACCTCTCTTCTAAGGTAATTCGTAGAGTCGGCATTGCCTCGCGCGTTCCAGCATCTCTCCGGAATCCAAACTGATTTTCCCTGATGTCGGCTTCCAACAGTTTTTCCAGTTTTCTGTAAATAATTCGTGTTAGTATTTTGTAATCATGACTTAGTAATCTGATAGTTTGGCAGTATTCACACCTTTCAGCACCTGCTTTCTTTATAACTGGAATTATTACGTACCAGCAGGAATAGTTTTGGTCGGCCGAAGTGGCCGAGCGGTTTTAGGCGCTACAGTTTGGAACCGCGCGACAGCTACTGTCGCAGGTTTGAATCCTACCTCGGGCATGGATGTGTGTGATGTCCTTAGGTTAGTTAGGTTTAAGTAGTTCTAAGTTCTAGGGGACTGATGACCACAGCAGTTAAGTCCCATAGTGCTCAGAGCCATTTGAACCATTTTTTTGAATAGTTTTGTCATGGCTGGCTATCCAAAGAATATCAGCAGTTCTGACGCAACGTCATCACTCCAGATGACTTGCTTCGGTTTAGGTCATTTAGTGCTCTGCCAAATTTTTCGTGTAGTACCATATCTCCTATCTCATCTTTATCTGCACCTTCTTCCCATTTTTATAATACTGCCTTCAAGTTCATATCCATGGTACAGCTCCTCTGTATACTCCTTCCACCCTACAGCTTTCCCTTCTTTACTTAGTACTGATTTTCCATTTGAGCTTTTGATATTGATACAGTTGCTTCTTTTCTGTACAAAGGTGTCTTTAATTTTTCTATAGGCAGTGTCTATTTTCCCCTAGTTATTTATGTTTTTATATTCTTACATTTCTCCTCTAGCTATTCCTGTTTATCCATTTTGCACTTCCTGCCAATCACACTTTTTAGGTGTTTGTATTCCCTTCCGCCAGGATCATTTCACACATTTCTATATTTCTCCTTTCTTTATTTAAATTGATTATCTCCCGTGATATCCAAGGACTTCTACTAGACCCTATCTTTTTAAATATATGATCCTCTGCCGCTTTCACTATTTCGTCTCTCGAACCTACCCATTCCTTTTCCGTTGCATTCCTTTCCCCTGCTTTAGTCAACCGTTGCCTAATGCACCCTCTGACACTCTAAAAACTCTCGAGTTCTTTCAAATTATTCAGTTTCCATCGCCAGAGTTTGCTACCATTTTGCAATTTATTCAGTTCATAACCAACAAGTTGTGATCAGAGTCCACATGTGCCGTTGGAAATGCCTTACGTTTTAAAATCAGGTTCCGAAATCTGTCTTACCATTATATAATCAACCCGAAACTTTCCGGAGTCTCCTAGTCAGTCGATGCGACGGACCATCGCCGTCACCTTCAGGGATAAATGGTATGCTACTATTTTCTAGGTACGTGTTTAGGATCTAATTAGTACTCACTGCATATGAAGACGTAGGTACAAATCTGGGTTCCTAACAGCAGCAATTTACCCAGAGCAAACTAAATCATTATCAGCTCTGAGACCTTACAACAATGACACGTCATTCTGAACGGGGAGAGCACTTCAGACGTAAAAGTAACTTCGGGCGTGGCCCAAGGGAGTGTTATAGGATCGTTACTTCATAATACCCTCCTGGAAATGGAAAAAAGAACACATTGACACCGGTGTGTCAGACCCACCATACTTGCTCCGGACACTGCGAGAGGGCTGTACAAGCAATGATCACACGCACGGCGCAGCGGACACACCAGGAACCGCGGTGTTGGCCGTCGAATGGCGCTAGCTGCGCAGCATTTGTGCACCGCCGCCGTCAGTGTCAGCCAGTTTGCCGTGGCATACGGAGCTCCATCGCAGTCTTTAACACTGGTAGCATGCCGCGACAGCGTGGACGTGAACCGTATGTGCAGTTGACGGACTTTGAGCGAGGGCGTATAGTGGGCATGCGGGAGGCCGGGTGGACGTACCGCCGAATTGCTCAACACGTGGGGCGTGAGGTCTCCACAGTACATCGATGTTGTCGCCAGTGGTCGGCGGAAGGTGCACGTGCCCGTCGACCTGGGACCGGACCGCAGCGACGCACGGATGCACGCCAAGACCGTAGGATCCTACGCAGTGCCGTAGGGGACCGCACCGCCACTTCCCAGCAAATTAGGGACACTGTTGCTCCTGGGGTATCGGCGAGGACCATTCGCAACCGTCTCCATGAAGCTGGGCTACAGTCCCGCACACCGTTAGGCCGTCTTCCGCTCACGCCCCAACATCGTGCAGCCCGCCTCCAGTGGTGTCGCGACAGGCGTGAATGGAGGGACGAATGGAGACGTGTCGTCTTCAGCGATGAGAGTCGCTTCTGCCTTGGTGCCAATGATGGTCGTATGCGTGTTTGGCGCCGTGCAGGTGAGCGCCACAATCAGGACTGCATACGACCGAGGCACACAGGGCCAACACCCGGCATCATGGTGTGGGGAGCGATCTCCTACACTGGCCGTACACCACTGGTGATCGTCGAGGGGACACTGAATAGTGCACTGTACATCCAAACCGTCATCGAACCCATCGTTCTATCATTGCTAGACCGGCAAGGGAACTTGCTGTTCCAACAGGACAATGCACGTCCGCATGTATCCCGTGCCACCCAACGTGCTCTAGAAGGTGTAAGTCAACTACCCTGGCCAGCAAGATCTCCGGATCTGTCCCCCATTGAGCATGTTTGGGACTGGATGAAGCGTCGTCTCACGCGGTCTGCACGTCCAGCACGAACGCTGGTCCAACTGAGGCGCCAGGTGGAAATGGCATGGCAAGCCGTTCCACAGGACTACATCCAGCATCTCTACGATCGTCTCCATGGGAGAATAGCAGCCTGCATTGCTGCGAAAGGTGGATATACACTGTACTAGTGCCGACATTGTGCATGCTCTGTTGCCTGTGTCTATGTGCCTGTGGTTCTGTCAGTGTGATCATGTGATGTATCTGACCCCAGGAATGTGTCAATAAAGTTTCCCCTTCCTGGGACAATGAATTCACGGTGTTCTTATTTCAATTTCCAGGAGTGTATATAGAGGCTGTCTGTGGAACAATGGTCAATATTTAGGGATATGACAGGAATGTAATCGATGTAAAAACGTCTCGTACACATGGGCCCTAAAATGCATTTCTTAAGACCTATTAAAACACGTTTATTTTCGATACTGTGAACTAAATATCCTTTACTGCAAGCTCTTTGCTTTCCATGTTTTTGGAGGAGGTAGTATGAACCAAAACAATAAAAATTGTCTATTAAACATTGGCTTTAAAATGCGTAGCTTAAGAACTATAAGTACTGGTTCTTTAGATGAGATGTGTTTCACAATAGCGAAGATAGACAAGTACTCGTAGCTCTTAAAGTATGCAATTAAAAGCCGACGATTATTGAACATTCTGTTCCTGCTTTAGTCCTTACAATCATCTCTCAAAATATGGAGAGCAAAGAGCTTGCAGTATAAGATATTTTAGAGCACTTTTTACTACACTTTTTGTTTCGAATGATCGTTCCTGTGATATCCCTGAATACTGATCATTCCTCCTAGGACACCCTGTAGGAAATACCCAATAGATAACATCGGATGTTCCACGAGATAATGCAGAATGCCTCTCTTGAAGCGTCTGCTACTAGAGTTGACAGAGCATTTCCGTGGCACTTTCGCGTTTACTAATTGTCAATTGAACTTGTAACAGAACGCGCTGTTCTCCTTCGAATCTTCTCTGTTTCCTGTATCAGACCTACCTGGCCCGGATCCCAGACTGACGAGCAATATTCAGGTATTGGTCGAAAGAGTGTTTTTATTGATGGACTACATTTCCTGAGGATTGTTTCAATGAATGTCAGTCAGCCATGTGTCTTACCCGCGATTAATATTGTGTGCTCTTTACACTTGAAATCGCTCCGTACGCGTAGTCTAAGATGTTTACGGAAGTAACTGCTTCCAGTGAATTTTCTGCCATCGTGTAATCATACAATACAGGGTCTTTCTTTCTATGTATTCGCAATACGTTACATTTGTTTACGTTGAAGGTCAATTGCCAGTCCTTGCACCAAGAGTCGATCCGCTGAAGGTCTTACCGCGTCTCGTTGCAATTTTCTAGCTTTACGACTCTCTATACACAACAGCAATGTCCTCGAAAAGCCTCGTGGAACATCCGACGTTATCTTTTAGGTCGTTCACACAGGGAGTCCGAGGAGGAATGATCAGTATTTAGGGATATCACAGGAACCTTCATTCCAAGCAAGAATTCTAGTAAGCAACGGCTCTAAAACGCATACCGTAAGAGTTACGAGTATTTACTCGTATTCGATACTGTGAAACAAATCACTACTACTGCAAGCTCTTTTCTCTCCATATCTTGAGAAATAGTAGTAGGGACCAAACCAGGAACAAAATGTTCAATAAACATAGACTCTGAAGTGCATACTGTAAGTAGGCTGTATAGGTTTTTTTATTGGTAACGCCACGTAGCACTCTGTATGAAAATCACTGGCTGTGCTGTGTGCAGTCTGTGGCTGGTTTGCATTGATGTAGTGTTGGGCAGTTGGCTGTTAACAGCGCGTAACGTTGCGCAGTTGGAGGTGAGCCGCCAGCAGTGGTGGATGTGGGGAGAGAGATGGCGGAGTTTTTAAAGCGGATGATCTGGACGTGTGTCCATCAGAGACAGTAAATTTGTAAGACTGGATGTCATGAACTGATATATATTATGACTTTTGAACACTGTTAAGGTAAATACATTGTTTGTTCTTTATCAAAATCTTTCATTTGCTAACTATGCCT
The DNA here is from genome assembly GCF_021461385.2 of Schistocerca piceifrons. Classification (NCBI taxonomy): domain Eukaryota; kingdom Metazoa; phylum Arthropoda; class Insecta; order Orthoptera; family Acrididae; genus Schistocerca; species Schistocerca piceifrons. Next base: position 413,220,642 of record NC_060149.1, on the reverse strand, counting down.
ATCAGTAGTTAGTGCCTTCACTAGTTAGAATCTTTTATTTAGCTGGCAGTAGTGGCGCTCGCTGTATTGCAGAAGTTTGAGTAATGAAGATTTTTGTGAGGTAAGTGATTCATGAAAGGTATAGGTTATTGTTAGTCAGGGCCATTCTTTTCTAGGGATTATTAAAAGTCAGATTGCGTTGCGCTAAAAATATTGTGTGTCAGTTTAAGCACAGTCGTTGATAATTTTTCTAAGGGGACGTTTCATATGTCAACCCTTAGCCGAGGATACCTCACTGGAACCTTCTGATTTTTCTTGTAGTTTCTGTAATTAGTGTAGCTTTCGTTTATTGCTAGCGCGTAATTGTAGAGAGAATCTCCTTTGTAGTTGCAGTCTTTCATTGTTGTACAGTAAAACAGTTGTGGCATGCATGTACATTTGCTCCAAGTATTTCGCAGCTGCGCTTGCGATTAACTAGATATCATTTTCAGTGCTATGTTAATGTGTTTCCTTATTTTTGCTCTTCAAATTGCGCTTTTCTATGATATCGTGTGAAATATTGTGACAATTATGGCGTGTGAAAAACGTAATACTAGGCTCCAATGTAAACTAAGAAATGACAGTGAAGACGAAAGCAGTGTGTTAGCGCCACCGTGTAATGAATTAACTAATGTTCAAAATAGTAATTTGGTAATTGTGCATAGGAAAATGGAGCGGGCGGCAAACAATGGTGTACACAGTGAAACAATTAGTGAACAGGGAAGCATTATCGATCGATCGGTCGGCAACAGCTCGCCTCAGGAATCGGGAATGACAGGACAGAATCTTGCAAATACTGCAGATTTAGGTTTTGGGTCCTCGCCGTTTTCTCAAATAAGTCAAGACACATTTTCTGCTTGTGAAAACGTGAATGTTGCCGGTGCAAATTCACTGCCGAACAGCACTGAGGAACATGTTTCATACACCAGTGCATTGTTATTACAATTAATACAACAAATGGAACAAAAGCTTCAAAAGTTAGACACAATGGACCAAAATCTTCAAAAGTTAGACTCAATGGAACAAACGCTTGAACAAACACGTGAAGATTTAACTGCAGAGTTACTTAAAATCGAATATAAATGTCGAAACGTCTGTAATGACGTAAAAACACAAATTTGTGAGCATTTTCAACCGATTTTTTCGCGTCATGAAAATGCATTACATAATCACGAAGCAGCCATAAAAGAACTACAAACTATTGTTCATGAAAATCACGACACCTTGCAAGCTAAAATTGACTCAGTTGCATCTACCGATTCGGTTACGCAACTTGCAAAAACTCTGGAAAACTTAAAGGATACAGTAGATACGATTTCAACACAAATGGACACTCTGGAACTTGGTTCAGAAAAACACACTGAGGAAATAAATTCTCTATCGGAGAAAGTAGCCGAACTTTCGGATCAGTTCACTAACTTATCTACAAAGGTAGATGATGATCTGAATGACACAAGACCCTTAGCCTTCACTGACACAGAAGTGTATGAACAGATTAAAAAATTCAAACAAAATCAAAATCAAATCAATACACAGAATAAAAGAGAAATCCAGGAAGTACAAGATCAGTTGACACAGGTAATACAAGAATTACATATTTCAGAGGAGACTCGCGCTCCAACACGGGAAGAGGGACTTAGAAATACGGAACAGCCAAAAAATAATAACACAGGGCACTTCGGAAATTACGAAAGAAATTGGCAAGGTACACCGAATTCTGAGATGCAACCGCCGAAAAGAAGTAACAATGACCGATGTGCGAATCACCGACATGATGATTTTGACTATAAGCTGTTCATTACCACACGTAAATTCAAAACATTTAAGAATTCTGGCAACGACATTCATCCACAAGCATGGCTCCATCAATTCTCTCATTGTTTTCCTCCCAACTGGTCATTGGAGCACAGGTTAGAATTTACGTGTGGCTACTTAAAGAATGAACCAGCTGTAAGAATGCGATCAGTCATTCTCGATTGTCACAGCGAAGGAGAATTTTATCATGCCTTCCTCTCTGCATATTGGTCTCAAACTACTCAAGACCGAGTAAAACATAGCATCATAATGATGAAACATTTCGAACAATCTGAATTTTCCAGTCTTGTGAAATATTTCGAAGACATGTTAGATAAGAATCAGTATCTTTCAAACCCATACAGCCCCTCAGAACTCATCCGCATTTGCTTAATCAAATTGCCTGAACATTTACAACGTGTTATTTTGGCAGGACGTTGCAAAGACGACATTGAAGCTTTTCAGGGACTGTTACAAGAATTGGAAATTGACACTGACAATCGCGGAATGCGAAAACAGGAGCACAACAATTACAGGTCACATCCGTCACAATTCCGCGATGACAGAAATAATAACTGGACACGACAAGGCTATTCTCACAACGCAAATCGTGATCAAAACAGACACCACCCGTATGACAACCGTTGGCAAAGTAGTAAGAATTACAGGGAAAGATCACCTCTCCGCGCTAATGACTATCACAAAGACAATCAGAGAAACAGACAACATGGGAACCAAAATAATTATTATCAAGGGAGACAGAATAACTTCAGATGCAACGGTCCACCGTGCAGCTACGATTCCGGGAGAAATTCTCCACCACGTGACCGACAAGAAAGAAATTATGGAATCTACCGACATGACTACAGACGATATAATCGTAACGACAGACCTGAATTGCGTCAGAACTGGCGGGATTCAAAAAGGCAGGGCCCTCTCGACAAGGTGAATTTGTAGAAGTTAGGTCTCCAAATCCTAATAACGACGCGCGCCAACAAAGAGACAGACAATGACTCGCACTGCAGGCAGCCACGTGAGCCTGCTGGCTCAGCGAAAAATAACATAGACGCTAGCTAACCTTGAGAAAAATTTTAGCATTCCTTCTGACGTATACAACATGATAATTGCTTTGAAGTTTAAACTCTGTGCACTAGGAAGAGTAAAGGATTGCACCACATTTAACATGTAAAACAATTTATTGAGAGATAATCTGCTTTTTAACTTAGTCTTTGCTATAAAATGTTTCACTTCACGTTACTAGTACTCTTTGTCACACTTAGAAACTGTTAACATGCAACTATGTTTTAAAATTAACAATCAAGTCTAGAACCTAGGGAACATATTTTGACAGTAATTACGAATGCATTGTTATAGTGAACAGACGACACAGTGTTATTGTGTGTGTACATTCTTGCTTGTTAGTTGCACGATTACGTAACGACTATAAGGCTTACATACATAGAACATATACCAGTACTGCTAATGAGATATTACTGCAACATTTTGGTTTACTTGAAAATACATTATGGATTTAAAGGGCTTTCTGAGAGATACCAGATGACACAGTGGTTAGTTTATTTGACAATTACACGACTATATCACGACGCTACTAATGAGTGACACAATTTACATGGTTACTACTGCGGTGTATCCGTTTTGTATCTGCACAGTTTTTCTGAATTCTTCTGGAAAGGAATATATGTTTTAGTAGTAACTTTTGTGGTATAGCAACAATGAGACAGCCTTTTCTGTAGCACAACAATACCTTACAGTACAGTACTTACTTCATCATGGCAAAAAGGGTAACAACTTCGATATCTATACGCATAGCAATTCACTTTGTTTATTACGAGGTAAGTACATTGACTTCTACAGAACTTTGCTTACAGACGACGTAAATTACAACACTTGGCACATTTTTTACCCTTAGGTAATGACAGAGATTGTCTTACAACAAGACGCTCAGTTTAGCGCTACAGTACACGCATTTGAGTGATTGATTTTGTACTTAAAACATTTATGTTTAAAGATTTTTGAATTACAATGATACAAAGATTTTCCGTGATACATTTCATTCCATTGCCATAATCTGTTACACCTGAGGGTATAATTACATTTATCCTCAGGGGGGTACACGCTTATTTGTGTACCGTGTGTTTGGCAAGCACAAGAAGCCCTAACTAATATGGGATTTGCTTATACAACTTTACACATCGGTACCATATTTCTCTAACACAGAATTACACAGCTATCTGATTATTTAACAGAGAAACAAAAATTTTTTTACAACATCAGTGACACATGTTTACGCAACTACACAGTTGGATAACTTCACACGTATGAAATAGTATTTTGTCTGTACTTGGTGAACTCTTCACATTTTTTCGGAACCATTGTGATACTACGAGAGCTTTGAATGATGTATTTGGTATGGGATCATCATTTTTAAAGTACGTTTGAGGTAGATGACACTATGGAAATGCGCAGAGAATTCTTTTTAGGTTTTGAAATTATTGCAGAAAGCTACGACGATTTTGAGATTTGAATGAGGTGTTATGATGTTATTATTAGGATGACGATGTGTATTATGCTTTTGAGGTATGTTTATGATCAATAAGCTGATGTTATATGAGGAAATTGATTATGCTACGTATTTATTATGATGAAATATTGAAGAAGTGTCGACAAATACGTATATGGGTAATAAGGTAAGGAATAATGAGTAGTGGTTAGGGACTCTGATTTGTGAAAAAGGATGTTGGAAACCAAGAATCGTACATTAAGAGTTATGAAATGTGTGTAAATGCGTGAATGTATCACAATGCCGACGAATATTTTTTGGACACTGTTATATTTATAGGATTTTGTTTCTACACATTTGCAACGCAATTTCACGACCTATGAAATTTTTATATGAGACTGTCACTGTAGTGCAAACTGGTGTTGTAAATATTTCGGTAAGAAAGCTAAGTGACCATGACATAACGCGCTGAAGGCGCCAAGCTATACGACAGTCGCCTGGAAAAAAAAGCTGTGCCTTTCAGAGGCACAACAAAAAAAAGGAGTGGCCATTAATCTCGCTATTGACATTCCTTTCTAGAAAGCATCGCAAATACGACACGCTCGTTACTGGTAAATATTCTTATATCTGCACACCTGATTGTGACAAGCGTCTTTCTACGAGAGTTGAGAGAATTTCTACTAACTTATGAAATGCCACATGACTATTGAATGATATTTTTATGCTTTACTTTGTACATAGTTGCTTATTTCATTTGATATCTGATTTCCAACTGTGTTGCAGCATTGGTTTGATAAAATAAAATTAAATTCACTTGCTAATGTGAACACTTTCTGTCAACAGATCTAGTAAATAATAATTTTATGATCCACATTCTTCGAAAAAGGACCACTTGGAAAGGAAAGAACAATAAGAAGGGACTAATAACAGTAACTGCATACATAATTTTCTTTTCAAGTACTTGGTAATATTTTTTGTAGAATAAGTTGTGGTGCACCACTTTAATTACATAGACATTAAGATGTGAATAGACGTTTCCCTTATCTGCATTGTTGTCTTTAGTGTACTATTTCTTTTTTTTTTTTTTGCTTGTGGATTTGCCATGATCAGATATAAGTTATTGCATTTGCTGCTGCTGTTTGCCAGGCATAGTGTTACTGAATTTCACTTTGTATTACTCTGTTAAGCCAGTTTTACTAATTTATCTTTCTTGTTTGCTGCACAGTGCCTTATATTAGTTGTAATATTGCAATTGCTTTGCTAATTTAGATTTACTGCTGCTAGCTTTGCCAATTTGTATTTTTTGTCATTGCTATTTGTGTTAATTTGTTGTGTGTTGCTGCATTGCCTCGTCCCTTAGTATATATATCTGAGCTCAGTAGATTTAAGTTAGCTTAAGAGTGGGTAGAATATATATAAGAAACTAACTATGAAGAATAGAAAAAGAATGCATTGAGAAGTTATATGAAAAAGGTTTGGGCAAAAAATTAGAATTGTACAATGAAAAATATTTATTTAACAGGGTCAGATAGGATTTTTTTTGCAGGAGCAAATGTTGAAATAAGAGGAAAGATCTATGGAATGAAGTTTTAGGTTGGACTGCAGTACCAAATGTTTCACTGAAAACGAACCCTGTCCTTCCCTTTTGTGTTATTCCGCTATGTGTTTGTGTACCCTTGTGTATTTGTGTTTTTCCTGTCTTTATGTGTTTAGCTAAGAAGATTTATGTTGTAGAATTTTTCTAGTACTAAGCTACATTCACTATGATGAGGAATACTGTTATCCTCAAATATAATTTGCATTAATAATATGTTATTTACTTTGTAAAGATGTTTAGATATTATTAATTCTGTTCTGTTTCAATGCTCATGTGTGAAATTAATGTTTCGGAAACTATTCTCATTATTTTATATATTTACTTATGTCATAATTCCTGTAACACTGATGTATATGTTTATCTCTATTCTTTTGTAAAGCCTGTGTTACTACAAATGTTATCTGTACTGTTATGTTCTTTAATGATGTATTTTGTACCTTTGTAATTGTATTCTTATGTTGTAAATTTATAATTGTATAGACACCAGTTCTTCAAATTAAGTATCATTTCACTCACACGTTTCTGTTGGTCATAATATATGCACAGTATGTGAGAAGTTGGGACTGTTAGTGCTTGCACGTGTGTTAATAATTCAGCAAGGAACTGGTTAACAGCATTGCTGGTTCTAACGACGTTTCAAAAAAAAAAAATTGTGAGTGCACAAGTGGTGGTTCATGGACTTGCTATATTGTCCACAAGACTCTTCAATGATTATTGTGCACCTGCACAGTCGCAACAGATGGCTGCTGGCCGTCTCTACAAGGACTGAAGTGGGTCTGCATCTTTGATGGTCCACCAATACAATAATTTCTACAAGGACTGCAGTGGGTCTGCACCTCTGGTGGCCCACCAATACCATACTCTCTACCAAGACTACAGTGGGTCTGCTCTGTGATGACCTACTTACCAATATTCTTCAAGACTTCGACTGACTCTGCTGTGGGTTTGCTCTGTTGTGGACCATTACCTGTCTGCATGTCAAGAGTCAGCATTATCTTTCCGTTGGAAGGACAACACTACTTCTTCAAGACTGCATGGAAATCCACTACTTCCGTGTACATTTTCTGTTACTTCTCAGACTTTGAGAAAAAAAAAACTGCAATTTTACTGTGATGAATGATCAGGACAGTCTTTATGGAGTGTGAGAAAATTTTAGCTTTTGACCGACGTTGTATCAATAAGTGTGTGCATTTGATATCTTTGTTATTGTAATTATGAAAAGTTTTATCAAATCATTATGGGCCACTGCCCAAAACAATCTGTAAAAATTTTTGTGGGGAGCATGGGGGCTATGTAAGTAGGCTGTATAGGTTTTTTATTGGTAACGCCACGTAGCGCTCTGTATGAAAATCACTGGCTGTGGTGTGCGTAGTCTGTGACTGGTTTGCATTGTTGTTGGCTATTGTAGTGTTGGGCAGTTGGCTGTTAACAGCGCGTAGCGTTGCGCAATTGGAGGCGAGCCGCCAGCAGTGGTGGATATGGGGAGAGAGATGGCGGAGTTTTGAAAGCGGATGATCTGGACGTGTGTCCATCAGAGACAGTAAATTTGTAAGACTGGATATCATGAACTGATATATATTATGACTTTTGAACACTGTTAAGGTAAATACATTGTTTGTTCTTTATCAAAATCCTTCATTTGCTAACTATGCCTATCAGTAATTAGTGCCTTCAGCAGTTAGAATCTTTTATTTAGCTGGCAGTATTGGCGCTCGCTGTATTGCAGAACTTTGAGTAACGAAGATTTTTGTGAGGCTTACTAGGAATCATTCTTCCCGCGAAGCACGCGCGACTTTAACAGGAAAAGGTGGAAGTGGTATTTGTACACAAACCACCCCCCGCCACCCACCGTAAGATAGCTTGCAGGCTATAGATGAAGTTTTGGAAATTGCTTCACATGACTGTATTCTCATAATTGTTCAGGCATTGTTTTTAGCATAGTATTTGATACTGGAAGCTTCTACTCGTCGTAGCTTACTTCCTAGCAAGTTCTATGCGTTGTTTCCCCGGAAAAAAGAATGGTTCAAATGGCTCTGAGCACTATGGGACTTAACATCTGAGGTCATCAGTCCCCTTGAACTACTTAAACCTAACTAACCTAAGGACATCACACACATCCATGCCCGAGGCAGGATTCGAACCTGCGTCCTTAGTGGTCGTGCGGTTCCAGACTGAAGCGCGTAGAACCGCTCGGTCACAGCGGCCGGCTCGTTGTTTCCCCGACTGCTTAGCACTTTGCTGCACTCATCGCTTTACCAGTGGATTTCAGTGGCGACGGAGTAGTACCATTACTTCATTTACTGTAAATTCTTCATCGAGTGATTTCATGAGGAAGCGTGATCCGTGGTAAAACTCCCACCTCCTTTCATTTTGTTTCTAACATTCTAGAAATCGGAAGAAGTAAATCACAGTTATAAATGCATAGAAGTTGTAGTTTCGAAATTTGTGTTCAAATAAATTAGATCTACTGAGAACCTTCATCGGAACAGGGGAATTAGACCTACTAGTAATAACTTACTTTATTCCAGGGAGACATCCGCACACGATGAAAATGGTAAATCTCATTGTACATATGTACTGTGTGTGCGCCTGTGTGTGTGTGTGTGTGTGTGTGTGTGTTTGTGTGTGTGTGTGTGTGTGTGTGTGTGTGTGGGTGGGCGGGTGGGTGGGTGGGTGTGGGTGTTAGTCGAAACGTGTCAAATAGATTGCTTGCACAGCGTTTACTGATGTCTGCCAGGTCTGCCAAAATCGATTTCTTGCTCGGCGTTTACTGATGTCTACCAAACCCTGTCTTTTGCCTTTGCGTCGTGAGTCTGCGACCGCTCACCGGAATGAGCTGAGAAGCGCAGTGACCTTAAGTGATTGCGTGGGACGTGATCCGGAACGCACCGACATTCAAAGGTCGCAAGCATCAGGCACAATCTATCGCTAGCGTTAACTGCTTGCTAGCTTCATACGGTATATTTTTGTCACCGTCGATTCACTTTTTTAACTAATTACAATGCTTATATTACCACTGAGCTCGTTACTACACAATTGTCATTCTAATTGACTGCGAGAACCACCTTGTCGTGCGGTCAAGATAACAACTGTCTTAATCAGTTTGTTGTTTTGTTAGTATCCATAAATTGTGTTAACATAAATAAAACCCAGCGTTAAAGGCAGTTAGATTATTTCATGTTCCATACATTATCTGAACAATCAATCGTAATGATGTGGAACGAATCATTTTATATTCTCATCACAAATTATTTTGTAAACATGCCAACATGCTGATTATTTGCAAGCACCTTTTACACATTACAATAATAGAAATTTTTCTGCGGATGGTGGTGGTGGTTAGTGTTTAACGTCCCGTCGACAACGAGGTCATTAGAGACGGAGCGCCAGCTCGGGTTAGGGAAGGAAAGCGGCCGTGCCCTTTCAAAGGAACCATCCGGGCATTTGCCTGAAACGATTTAGGGAAATCACGGAAAACCTAAATCAGGATGGCCGGAGACGGGATTGAACCGTCGTCCTCCCGAATGCGAGTCCAGTGTGCTAACCACTGCGCCACCTCGCTCGGTTTTTCTGCGGAATAGAAGGAATTGTGGAGGGGACACTTTTTCAGTTTGTTTTCAAATTTTACTTGGCGGTCTGTCAGACATTTTATATCACTGGGTACGTCATCAAAAATGTTGGTTGCAGCGTTTTTCATCCCTCTTCGTGCTGAAGAAAATCTTAATATGAAGTACCTGAAGTCAATTTTTTTCTGCTATTGTAATTATGTATATGATTGTTCCTTTTGAAGTACAGTGGACTTTGGAAGTACAGTGGATCATTTACAATTCACTTCGTGAAGGAGTAAATATACCATGAAGCAGTAGTCAAAATGTCTAACCCCCTAAACAGATGTCTTTATTGTGGGCGAGTACCACATATTATTGTCACAGCTCATTTTTGAGCAATGAAGACTTTCTACCTTAAAGATGAGTTAAACTAGCACGTTATTCCGTATAACATTATTGAATGAAAATATGCAAAATATGTCAGCTTACTGATTTACGTCTCCCCCAAATTTGCAATGATTTTTCATGCAAGTGTGGCTGAACTAAGTTGTTTTAGGACCTCCAAAATATGATTTTCCAATTACAATTGTCATCAATGCCGACACCTAAAATTTCGAAGTTTCCACCCTAGTTATTATTTCCTTTTTACACTTATCGTTGTCATAGTACCACTAGATATGCATTACTGAATATGCCGTGTCTTTTTAAAATTGGGAGTGAGAACATTCGCAGAAAATCACGTATACCTTTAAGAACATTGTTTACCAATTCTTCTGTTTCTGTATGTATGCTTGGACTGATTACAACACCAGAATCATCAGGAAAAAAGAACTAATACTGCTTGCCTCAAGATCACTTACAAGTATGAGGAACAAGAGAAGACTTAAGACTGAGCCTTGGTGAACACCATACGTGATTTCTCCCCAGTGAGAATAATGTCCTCTGGTTACATTGGTTGAAATAATAAGTACAACTTTCTTCATCCTTTTGATTAGTTATTACAGTAACCACTGGTTAGCTATACAATAAATTCCATAAAATTTCAGTTTATCTAGGAGAATATTGTGATTCACACAGTCAAACGCCTTAGATATGGCGCAGAAAATTCCAACCGGTACTTTTTCTTATTCAATGTTTGTAAAATTTGGTGAATGAGCGTGTATATGGCATTCTCAGCAGTGCAACTCTTCTGAAATCCGAACTGAAATTTGCTGAAGTGTTGTTAGAATACATTACCATCTCAAAAATGTTGGAAAATTAATTCAGTTGTGAAACATTTCGGTAGTTATTGAAATCTCTCCTGTCACCTTTCATAGGGAAAGTTTTAAGAATGGCATATTTCAGTCTCATTAAGTTAGCAAACTGAGGATGCTTGTGATCATAGGGACCAAAACCAGTTATGTAATTCTGAATTCACAGAGCTGCCTCTGTCGTATTACATACATCTTATAAGAAAGAGATTACGTCATTTACTGCGTAATTAGAAACTCGCATGGTAGATGGCAGCACACGGGACTGGTTATTCTGTCTCATATGTCGTGCGAAAATTCAACATTCTCACTCCACGAGGACAGGGCGTTAATTCTAATTACACTGGAGTGTAGTATTTGTTGCTCTTTGGTTCTGTCGAAGTATATTCTGATGTTAGGGAAGTCCTTTGGACAAGCAACGTAATGCGGAAAGTTCTAGAAGTGATGTGGTGCCATCAGGTTTCAAAATAGTTCATAGTTTCCGAGGGCAGCACAAGTTGGATTATTGGGTAACGAAGGGAATGTGGCATTGGAAACACAACAGTCTGTTCCCCATAGTCCAGTTTCTGTGTGTTAGGGAAGTACAAACAATATACCATAAACTGGCCGTTAGAACTCAGAGCTGAAGTCATCTACAGCACACACGAAACAGAAATGCAACATATCAGATTTCCAGTTTTCGTTGAAGAATCACGGTAGAAGTAATATCACTGCAATATATCAGAAAATTGGACTTGAAAATATTGTATAATGTTTGAAGAGGGACAAAAATATTTTTCCTTAAGTACAGTCTGAGATCGCTATGCACAGAAACTCTGCAGGGCAACCGAATAACTGGGTAGCGATCTCTATTGCTGAACGCTCAGTCTCTTGTCCAGCAGCCGTCCAGCGCCCAAGTGAGCGTATTTGTAAAAAAATGTAGCTTATCTGAAACCCATCGATACCCAATATTAGCTATCCGAAAGACTTTCCTCCTGGATGACGATGGAGATGTTATACATAAAAACGATGAATACAGATATATATGTGGAAACTATGAACAAATTTAGCAACTGTGCTTAAAACCGACATTAATGTAGGAGTAGTATAGAGCTGAGAATATTCAAAGTAGGATTAAGGGTAAGAAAACATCAGAACTTATGGGTAATGGAATCCACAGTTGTTTGAGAGTGACAGATGTCAGAAACGGAAATCGGACAGGAAATCTCAAATAGCAGGTATGCAGTGGACTAGGGAACGTGATTGTTTTCTTGGGGGACTAGGTGCAAGACAACATATTGACTGAAAAACATAGGACTTTCGTAGTGCATGACTGCCAACCCAAAACATGTACGTACTGTAGTTCAGCTAACCAAGTCAGAGCTGACTGCATTACCAGAAAACATCTGAAACTTAGATTTCAGCATAATAATCTTGAAACAGTTGACAGAAAAGCAGACATACGCTGCTGTGGTGATTTATAATGACATTCAATGATTACTGCAACGCTTAAAAAATTCTGCATCCAAGAGTCGCAAAATGACTCACACTCAGGAAACGCCGCACCCCAGTTGATGCATGAAAATAGTGCATACGAAAGTGATGTAGCAATTGTAAATCTAGCAATACTAAAACTCAAGGCAAATGGAGAGCGTTCGCATTTGAGAATGAACATCTGAAACATCTGGTAGCAACATTATCCTCCAAGACCAAGACAAATGGAAGCTGTAGACATCCTATATAGAAGGGATACACAAATGTAGTATGCCATTCAAGAAGTGGACAAGGCAGCCACCTCAGAATAGGAATACATCGATGAGCCAAAGTGATATGATCAACTGCTTAACTGCGTGTTGGTTCCCCTTTGAAACGCAATAAAGCAGCGATTCTGCGTGGCGTGAATTCGACTGTTCCTTGGTAGACTTCCAAAGGTATGTGAGGTTGTGGGATTAAAGGGACCAGACTGCTACGGTCATCGGTCCAAAAGTATGTGACACCAAATGTCTATGAACAGATCACGTAACTCCAGAGATTTTCCGACCGATGGTTTTTGGGCGTGGTTCAGGCGCCCGACAGGGACTGACATGTGTTTCATCTGGTTCAGTTCAGGAAAATTTGGTGCCCAAGATATTAACATGAATTCACTATCATCACACTCCTCCAATCACTGTAGCAAAATTCTGGTCTTGTGAATGGGACAATTACCCTGCTGGACGATGTCGTCGCAGTCGGGGAAGACATTAAACATGAAGGAAACCAGATGGTCCATAGTAACGTTCACATCTGTGATGGTGCCTTAGGTTACTGCCATAAGCTCCATGGAAGCACAGCGAATGTTCTCCTTAGCATAACACTGCGCCTCCTTTCTGCTTTCGTGGCACGATGCATATTTACAACAGTCGCTCTCCTGGGTTTCGGCGTATCCGAATCCTACCATCGACTTGGTTAGCAAGAAATGTGTGCTCCGAACACATTCACCTGTACCAGCATTATATTCTGTTGTCACATCTGCCACACTACGCTGATTATTCCGCTTTATGGCGCGGGACAGCTTCCGAACTCCACGTTCCGTAATGAGGCGTGGAGGTCCAACACCTTGTTGCTTATTGGTGGTTTCACTGTCCTTCCAGCACTTTACATAGATGCTCACGGCAGCAACAATCGAATAGCTGATCAATTTCATCGTTTGTAAGACGCTCATTCCCAGACGCCGGGTCATAAAATTCTCCCTGTGTCAAAGCCGCTATCATCGATGGATTTTCCCATTAATGGTCCCCCGTCTTCGCTATAATGAGGTTCCATTCGTCTCTGTTTTGCGTACCGTGTCACGTGTCCACAATCCAACCTGGCGGCATTCAATCTCGCGGTGGCCAATGGTCATAATGTTTTGGCTCATCAGTTTACGTAGAAACGGATTTCGCATGTGAAGAGGTTGGTAACTTTTCGTTTGAAGCAAAGGCACACGAGACGAAAAGGTGTATTGAAAAGTAAAACAAAGAAACTATTAGACCTCCTTGTGAGTGATGCACGCTACAGTGATGCGCCAAGGTAGACAAAAGAACAACAGAACTTTATTACACAGTGCCTTAAGCAAGTACAGTTGGAAAAGCTTCTGAATTAATATAGCTAAAGATCGTCCTGGCCTTACCATAAAAGCTTAGCGCCGACGTAATAAGACTTTCTACATCTCTAAGCTGAGTGCAATGTCTTTCCTACTAGAGTACCACTGACGTAGACCGGAGTCCGTATAGTTCGTTGATCATGAACTAGCGATGCCTCAGAGGGTTGGGCAAGATATGCAAGGATGTGGGCTCCACTTAACGTATGCTGCACCCCAACGAGTGAAAGTCCGATTATAGGGCAGCTTGTGCGGTCTGCTCTTCGCCCAAACTGTGAACTCCAAATGTCAACTGACTGGAGAGCGAAAGATCGGCTTCCTATAGAGCTGTCAGCGTAGTAATATCATGGAATCGTGCGAATCTCATGTGACTTGCAGAAGCGAGCTAGTGGCGGCGATATTAGGTGCATGTGCCGCTAACAGATATTGCCATGACGTCTTCAGGCTATATGTTTTGTAGTGGAGTTGTAAGCACTTAGGATGGTGGCAACCGCGACACACTGCTGTGTGGTTTGCAGCTGAATCGAAAGTCGCCAGCTACAGTTACGATATTCCTCTTCCCTACGTAGGACGTTATGGAAATGGAAGAGGATGTAGAAGAACTTGAAATGGGAGATATGATACTGCGTGAAGAGTTTGACAAAGCACTGACAGACCTGAGTCGAAACAAGGCCCCCGGAGTAGACAACATTCCATTAGAACTACTGAAAGCCATGGGAGAGCCAGTCCTGACAAAACTCAACCATCTGGTGAACAAGATGTATGAGACAGGCGAAATACCCTCAGACTTCAAGAAGAATATAATAATTCCAATTCCAAAGAAAGCAAGTGTTGACAGATGTAAAAATTACCGAACTATCTGTTTAATAAGTCACAGCTACAAAATACTAACGCGAATTCTTTACAGACGAATGGAAAAACTGATAGAAGCCGACCTCGGGGAAGATCAGTTTGGATTCCGTAGATATGTTGGAACACGTAAGGCAATACTGACCCTACGACTTATCTTAGAAGAAAGATTAAGGAAAGGCAAACCTACGTTTCTAGCATTTGTAGACTTAGAGAAAGCTTTTGACAATGTTGATTGGAATACTCTCTTTCAAATTCTGAAGGTGGCAGGGGTAAAATACAGGGAGCGAAAGGCTATTTACAATTTGTACAGAAAGCAGATGGCAGTTATAAGAGTCGAGGCGACATGAAAGGGAAGCAGTGGTTGGGAAGGAAGTGAGAGAGGGTTGTAGCTCTCCCCGATGCTATTCAATCTGTATATTGAGCAAGCAGTAAAGGAAACAAAATAAAAGTTCGGAGTAGGTATTAAAATCCATGGAGAAGAAATAAATTGTAATTCTGTCAGAGACAGCAAAGGACTTGGAAGAGCAGTTGAATAGAATGGATAGTGTCTTGAAAGGAGGATATAAGATGAACATCAACAAAAGCAAAACGAGGATAATGGAATGTAGTCGAATTAAATCAGGTGATGCTGAGGGAATTAGATTAGGAAATGAGACACTTAAAGTAGTAAAGGAGTTTTGCTATTTGGGGAGCAAAATAACTGATGATGGTCGAAGTAGAGAGGATATAAAATGTAGACTGACAATGGCAAGGAAAGCGTTTCTGAAGAAGAAAAATTTGTTAACATCGCGTATAGATTTAAATTTCAGGAAGTCGTTTCTGAAAGTATTTGTATGGAGTGTAGCCATGTATGGAAGTGAAACGTGGACGATAAATAGTTTAGACAAGAAGAGAATAGAAGCTTTCGAAATGTGGTGCTACAGAAGAATGCTGAAGATTAGATGGGTAAATCACACAACTAATGAGGAGGTATTGAATAGAATTTGGGAGAAGAGGAGCTTGTGGCACAACTTGATCGGTTGGTAGGACATGTTCTGAGACATCGAGGGATCACCAATTTAGTACTGGAGGGCAGCTTGGAGGGTAGGGTAAAAATCGTAGAGGGAGACCAAGAGATGAACACACAAAGCAGATTCAGAAGTATGTAGGTTGCAATAGGTACTGGGAGATGAAGAAGCTTGCACAGGATAGAGTAGCATGGAGAGCTGCATCAAACCAGTCTCAGGACTGAAGACCACAACAACAACAACAACTTAGGACATAGTGGAGCCATCTTGTCGTATAGTTTCCGGTGACAGCGGAGGATGCAGCATCTCCGTTTCCACAAGCGGAAGATGGCAGCACCACTGGGACGAAGACAACCTAAAGAAACAAGAACCATATAATGCCGTAGTCAAGAAAAGCTAAACATTGCCGTCAAAGGAGGCGTGACGTGTTGGAGCCGGGCTTGTGACAAAACTTCCATGACAGGAGAACAGGATTGCCGTGGAAGTCTAAATGAAGTGCTGTGATGGAGGGGTGGGGGTCCGCAGGAGACAAAAGGCGGGTTCTCTGCGGAGAGCAGAAAGCTCTGAAGGTCGCTGGAGACACCAGTGACCAGATATGTTTGGGATCAGCGACTGGGCCAGTGCAGCACACAGCAGGGTAGAAGTGGATGCGCGTCTTCTGTGGAGTTGTAAATCTACTGTAGGTACTATAGACTATCATAAGTAAGCACACACTACGGTAGTTTTCCTAGTAGATTTGGTCAGCTAAGACTGTAGCCACATTAACTGTACATTTGGTGTGTTGTTTATCTATTGGGCATTAAGCTCATTTTGATCCTTTTGTTTGCGTATGTGACCAGTGACTTACTAGATTCCCCTTGAAACTGGAAGTGGTGAACCGTCTAGAAACTGAGTGACAATATGTTACGGGCACAGTAACCTACGGAGTATATTTGTTCTATATAAGGCCAATATGAAAAAAACTGTTGTGGGATAGCGTGGAATATTCCCGCTTCAGACCCTACGGTTTCTTGTAGGCCGATAGGTGGTGGCGCTTTAAATAGCCTTCAAAACAGCGTCTCTGACGGAGATGGGTTCCACGCAGAGAGCTGTCACTGAGTATCTTTTGGCGGAAAATCAGAGCATCGCATATATTCATAGACGCTTGCCAATTATCTATGGAGACCTGACAGTGAACGAAAGGCCTCACTCAAGACTGTGCACCTGAGAGAAGCTCACAAAACTTCATTGGACTGTTCCAGCTTACAGCCTGGATCTCGCACCTTTCGACTTCCATGTGTTTGGCCCAATGAAAGATGCACCATGCAGGTACCAGTCCGTAGATGATGGGGATTTATTATTGATGCAGGAAGACGTTCGCCCTGACCTCGACCAGTAGATTGATACCTTGTGGGCATACAGGCCCTCCTAGCAAGGTAGCGTAAGGTCGCTACATTAAACGGAGATTATGTTTAAAAATAGGGTTATATAGCCAGACCACTGAGGAATAATATGGTTTGTTGGAATCCTGAATAAAGAAGACCTGCTTTCAGAAAAAAACGTGTTCCATAACTTATTGAGCGTCCCTCATAGTTATCCTCGCTGTATGTTGCTTAAAAATAAACTGTACCTATAGTAAAATTGAAAATGTCAATGTTTAATTCAGGTTTTATTTGAAAATTTTTGGTTAGTAGAGTGAAAGAGAGGGATGTTATAGTAAAAACAAAAAACAATACAGGTTTACCATACAGCGCTAGAAAACACAATTTCCTCAACAAAGGTAAAAATTAAAAAAACTCAAAACAAAAACAATCAAACATCGCTACAATATTTCGTCGAGTTTATATAAAACATGTTTTTGTTATTCACAAACAATTTTCCCACTTATGAATAATAACCAATAATAACCAGAATCTCTTGACTTTGATGAAGAATATTCTATTGAGTGCCAAATAACAACAATCATTACATATGTTTTTTTATGTTTGTACATCAAAAGTAATTCCTTTGGTTACATATAGACTCAGAAGTTACTAATTGTTATTGCTTACAAAATGCAATTTATATTTTTTAAGAATATAAAATACACTAAGGTCTAACACTGAATGATGTGCAGTTCTAATTAAGTGAAAAACAAGCAAACAAATCAAAGACAAAAAGAAGTAGTTGGCCCCCAGTTTCTTCTCACATATTCATTTATGTTTGTTTCCTTACCAATGCTACCAGTACTATAGCTAATACTTCTATTCACCTCATCATTTATATTCTGTACCAAAACTACTGAACTGTAGTTCTGGTACAGAGCGACTATAGTTACGCACCGTCAAGGTATCTTTTGGAGAAGAAACCAAGCATATGTGCCATGTATGGTCCACACTACAATGGAAAGAAATCCAGGAGACAAAGCGGGGTTCTGAAGAAGTGGGTTCAACGTCGGCAACAGACAGAAAGGCTGGCTGAACCAAGGACAACGTGTCTGGCAGGGTCAAGGTGGGGTCAGTGGAATCGACTGAGGATGGAGTGACGCCATCATCGGATGGAGAGGGGATTCATGGATGGGACAAGAGCAAACAACACAAAAATCCCAAGGCTAGACAGAGGGGGCCATCAAGTGGGCTAGTGGCATGAAGCCTGACTCTGGAACTGGAAGAGGCGCTGTAAACCAAAAAGGCCAGAACCTCATGAGCCACCAGAGCCTCACTAGTAATCAGAATTCAGTGAGACAACAGACCCTAGGAGGCGCCGGATCCTGATGAATTGCTGAGGCGCTGCAGCCCAACGAGGCGCTGGAAATGGAGGCCCTGGAACCCAAAAAAGTACTGGAACCAGAGGTGCTGAAACATGTAGAGGTGCTAGGACCCAGACAGACGCTGGAGCCTGACAAGGAGGTGCTGCAGCCTGACAAGAATGTGCTGGATCCTGAGGAGACACAGCCTGAGGAGCTGCTGGACCTTACAGAGTCTCTAGAGCCTGAAGAGGTGCTCAGCCTTGTGGAGGTGCCAGGGCCTGTTGAGATGCCAGGACTGTGTAGGAGCTGGGGCTGTGGAGGTGCCAGGACAGTGGATAAGATGAGACTGGCAGAGACACCGGATCTCATGGAGTGGCTGGGGCCTGTGGCTTTGAAGGCGCCTGTGGAGCTACCAGCGCCTGTGGAGATGCTGAGATCTGTGGAGACACTGGGGGCTGTTGAAGCACTGGAGCCTAGGAGCCACTGCTGGAGGCTGAGCTATCTGTGGAGGCCAAAAGGCAATCACCGAGGAATACAGAGACATAGAGAAAGTGTGTCAACCATATGAGGAAAGTGTGCCACGAATCCAAGACGTCATAGAAATCCAGAGTAGGTGGACGTTGTATTGACAATACTGGGGATGAGACAGTGTAGGGGTGGTCATGCTGCTGGACGTGATGCTCGGAGATATGCTGTAAGAGCCGTATTTGAAGCAGAACTGGGACGACATGTCTTGCACATGAAGTGGCACCGCACATTGGACTAAGTTAAAGTGTGGGGCAACTGTCCTTTCAGCTGCCCCATAACTGCACACGCTGAGTCAGAGCCATTTTGAGGGCTGGATTAGCCATGAGAGATTAGCAAATGAAACCAGTTTACTTGACCTACAGGGCTCTTCCTGTACAACATTGAGTAACGTAATGGCCGACAACTGCAATGACACAACTGGGAATCATAAAGATCGTAGAGGAAATAAATACACGTAAATCCATGCCCATGCAGTCCACCAAAAGTGCAAAAAGAAAGCACACGCAGCATCAAGTCTTCACTCACAAGAAACTATGCCAAACATTTACATTAACTGCAATAGAAGCGGAAAGGACGCAATTAACAGTGCAGGCATCTAACTGAGAAAAACACCGACGCAATTTAAATAATGTGGATTATCACTAGACGGAAAGAAGACACAACAACTAACAACAGTATGGTATTCAAATAGGGAACGTGATAGAGCAATAATTGTCCACACAAATGAAAAAAATTAGCACTTTGATTTAAGAACGAACAGTAAGTAACAAAAATGCATTAAGAAACAATGTGAAACAACGAGATATGCAATGCCCAGCTGTAACCAACAACAACCCGTCGACGTCTATATGGAGAGCAGAATCACGAATAATCCCACATGGAGAACATACAATCACAGAGGGGAAGGCTACCCAATTGAGCACAAGACTCAGGGAGCCAAGTGCTGAAACACAAACAGTGATGGCTTAGTCGCTACTGGTAAGACGAGAGAGTAGCAGAAGACAAGATTTTACTTTATCGTTACTGTTAAAACCCGTTGAGAGTTATGCACACTGTAATAATGAGATGTGCCAGATAGCCAACAGAACAATAAAACTTTACACATCGGTGTTAAAAGCCATGAGACAGCCATATGCACATATACAGATGGCGGTAATATCGCGTACACATGGTATAAAAAGATAGTGCGTTGGTGAAACTGTCCTTTGTAGTCAGGTAATTCATATGAAAAGTTTTCCGACGTGATTATAGCCTCAGGACGGTAATTAACAGACTTTGAATGCAGATTGGTAGTTGGAGCTAGACGCATGGGACATTCTGTTTCGGGAATTACTAAGGAATTCAATATTCCGAGATCCGCAGTATCAAGAGAGTGCCGATAATACCAAATTTCAGGCATAACGTCTCAGCATGGACAATGCAGTAGCCAGCAACCTTCACTTAACGGCCGAGAGCAGTCGCGTTTCTGTAGATTTGTCAGTGCTAACAAACAAGCAATACTGCTTGAAATAACCGCACAAATCAATGTGGGGCGTACGACGAACGTATCTGTTAAGACAGTGCGACGAAATCTGGCGTTAACTGGCGATGGCAGCAGACGACCGAAGCGAGCGCCTTTGGTAACTGCGCATCGCCTGCATCGCGTCTCCTGCGGTGGTTACGATATCGGTTGGACCCTAGACGACTGGAAAAACATTGCCTGGTCAGAAAAGTCTCGATTTTAATTGGTAAGAGCTGATGGTAGTGTTCGAGTGTGGCGTAGACTCCACGAATCCATGACCCCAATTTACCAACAAGGCACTGTGCAAGCTAGTGGTGGCTTCATTGTGGTGTGATCTCTGTTTACATGGATTGGGCTGGCTCCTTTGGCCCAAATGAACCAACTGAGACCATATACAGCCTTTCATGCACTTCATGTTCCCGAACGACGATGGAATTCTTATGGATGACAACGCTCCATGTCATCAGATCACAATAGTTAGCGATTGGCTTGAAGAACATTCTGGACAGTTCGAGAGCGTGATTTGGCCAGTCATATCGCCCGACATAAATCCCATCGATCATTTGTGGGACATCATCGAGAGGTCAGATCGTGCACAAAATCTTGCGCTGGGAACTCTTCCGCAGTTATGGACTGCTGTAGAGGCAGCATGGCTGGGGACTTCTAACGACTTGAGTCCATACCACGTAGAGTTGCTGCACTACGTCGGGCAGGAGGTCGGACACGATATTAGGAGGTGTCCCATGAGACTTTTGTCGCCTCAGTGTAATCCACAATAGCTTAAGCATGTACAGTTGAAAGAGCTTCTGAGTTAATGCAATAAAGGTCGTTCTGATCTGAGGAGAAGAGTTTAACACCAACGTAATAACAGATTCTACATTTCAAAGTTGGGTACGTGTCTGTCCTAGTAAAGTAAAACTTACATAGGCCAGACTCCGTACTCTCTGTGAATGGTGTATTACCGATTCCTCGGAGAGTTGGACAAGATATGCAAGAATGTAGGCTCTGACTGACATATTATGTGCTCCGAAGAATGGAACTCTGATTGTGGGATCACTTGCGCGGTCTGCTCTTGGGCCAAGCTGTAAACTTCCGATGTCAATTGACTGGAAAGTAGAGCTGTAAGTCTATCGCAGGTGATGATAGACAGTCTTAAGTAAAGGTAGTCTATGGTAGTTTTGCTAGTAGTAAGATCGTAACTGCATTTCCTGTACATAAGGTATCTCGCATATCTAATGAGTGTTACTTCATTTCACTCTCTTTGGTCACTTAACACAAAGCGATGTTGTAGTACAAATAAAAAACAATACAAATTGGTCATTTAACGTTCGAAAAAAAAGATTTCCTCAAAACCAGGTAAATTAAAAACAACGCAAGATAAAAATATATCAAACGTTGCATCAATATTTAGCCGAGGTTATATAAAACATTTTTTGTTACCTATAAACACCTTTCACACGTATCAATAATACCAGGAAACTATTGCTGTAGATCATGATGAAGGACGTTCTACTGAGTAGTAAATAACAAGAATAATTATGTAGGTTTCTTTGTATTTCTGCACATAAATTGCAAAATTGTACTTGCATCAAAAGTACTCGTGGTTTCTTTGGTTACATAAAACCGAAGAAGTAACGCAGTCAGTTAATTTTTTATGATTTATACGAGTATAAGATACAAAATGGACTAACAACACACGATGTGCGCTTCTCTCTGTGTTAAAAACATCAGATAAACAAACAAAAAATAAAGGGAACTTGTCGGCTCCTAGTTTCTCGCCCACACATTCATTTGTGTTTCTTTCCTTACCAATACTGCCGGTAATCGTACTATGCCATTTATGTACTGTATCAAAACGACCCAACCGTAGTTCTGTTAGAGCTACCTCTACTGGATTTGTCTCATTATACAATGAAAAAGGAGAAGTAACATATATTATTAGCCTGGGTATTAACTATACAAATATTAGGGGGCTCATGGCGTTTTAACTATCAGTCACACTACATTAGACGCACAGTTAAGTTTACGAGTAAATCA
Organism: Schistocerca piceifrons; assembly: GCF_021461385.2. Classification (NCBI taxonomy): domain Eukaryota; kingdom Metazoa; phylum Arthropoda; class Insecta; order Orthoptera; family Acrididae; genus Schistocerca; species Schistocerca piceifrons. The sequence goes on along the minus strand of NC_060149.1, from coordinate 413,198,185 downwards.
TATCATACTAGGAGAGCCTAGAGTAGCAGAAAATGCGTTTCAACTCTTCACGGTTGCATAATTCAAATATTAAATACAAAGGTGGCCAACAGATTTAGGCTAACCTGAATAAAATCAGCAGTGACGTAAAAATACGATACAGGAATGACTTGTTCAGCTTTCTGAATTTTGGATAGTGTTATTACAGGAAGTGTATACCAGTAAAATGAACACTATCCACGAAAATAACACCGTACTCAAATTAATATCACCATCGGTAGTCGATATGGGCTCCAAACTGACTGAAACGGTATCAGGGATACAATGAAATTACTCGCCGATACAGAAAGTTAATAAATTTCTTTTAGTTGTCTGCAGGATCAAATGTGACTTGATAACAGACCACAAGCCAAAGATCACATACTTCTATCGACGCACCTCTGAGAAAGACAATCCAGTGGCTCTAAAGAGGGACACTATATCTCAGTAGTTGCAAGCTGCGCGGGATTAGCTGAGCGGTCTTAGGCGCTGCAGTCATGGACTGTGCGGCTGGTCCCGGCGGAGGTTCGAGTCCTCCCTCGGGCATGGGTGTGTGTGTTTGTCCGTAGGATAATTTGGGTTAAGTAGTGTGTAAGCTTAGGGACTGATGACTTTAGTAGTTAAGTCGCATAAGATTTCACACACATTTGAACATTTGAGTAATTGCAATAATCGAGTCCACTGTGAACCTACCACACAATACGCTAACGCCGACTATTTTTATCAGCTGCGGGTGGCTCCGACTATGCTTTCCTGACGCATTAGGACCTATGTTCTCGACTAGATGATTATCTTCAAGGCCCACTGGACGTTTTCCCTTTTACGGCGAACGATGTACCACCTATCACAAAACAAACATGTCTAGCGTTGTTAGTCACAGCAATGACAAGTAGGCACACCTGTCACCACCTAAATATGAGCTACCTCATCATCCTGTTGTCAGCTCACGATTCGGAACGCACTGTAGTCCTCAGCAGACACTGCAGTCCTGCCATCAATCCCACTGAGGTGTGTGCCTCATGATTCAAAATATTCTTTTTCTGTCCACGCATAGACGTTGACACTGAGTGGATGCTGCAGGTTAGAAACTCTAAAGGTTACCACCACTCCGTTCCACTCAGAGTTCAATGCAGAATGCAGGCTGACCAGGACGTACAAAACTCAAATGCACAAACGTGTGAAAAGTTAACCTTCCGAAGAATCCATCACGAGCATCCTTTCCAATATACCGCTCCTCGTCCATGGCCGCAGCTCCACTAAGGAACTCCACCGTTCCAGACACGGGGCACTGCAAGATCTGCTTTGCCTTTCACGATAAACCTTGGAAACACAGCAATGCCAGTACTTGGACAGAACTTTCCAATATCTGGACTCATCCAGCCACTTGCTTCCCTCGATAGATGCTTGGATCATCCTCAGCCAAAAGAGACAATAGCTGTTAATCATCATAACTCAACAGGCACAGATGACATTGGAATCAAATGTAGTATAAAAAATCATCAACAATCCACCACCAGCAACACATTCAAAAATCACTGCCATCTCTGGGTGCCAATCACCCCCGCATCAGGCCAAGTAAAGGCGATAACATCGCCAGTGTCAGTGAACTCTCTAACAATGGAGAGAGCTTTAGCTGTCAAAGACAAAGTAGAAATTTTACATGCAGACGCTGAAATTACAGTACATTATTTAGCCAATATACATGGTGGCCCTCACAGAGAACAAATGTGGTTTAGGACTACCAAGAGAAACGAAATAACGTAGTTCTTTACTCATAAGAAACCTGTTACTTGACTTCAGCACACGTCCACTGTTCGACGGCGTACTTAACACAAGTAACAAGATAGCATGCACTATAGCTTATATAACTTACAAAATTTGGGATCCGTACCAGATACGTCTGATAGAGACAACTAGAGATGATTCAAAGAAGGGCAGCGCGTTTGGTTAAAGGTTCATTTAATAAACGCGAAAATATTACAGAGGCTATCAACGAACTCTATTGGCAGACGTTGCGTGAGAATTGATCTGCATCACGGTATGATTTATTGTTAAAAGTTCCGAGAGTGTACTTTCCGAGAAGAGTCAAAAATTATATCGCTTCCTCCTAGGTATATGTCACGAAAAGACCATGAAGATAAAATTAGATGGATGTGAACTCCCACAGAGGCTTACTGGGCCGCGCGGGGTAGCCGCGCAGACTAGCCGCGAGGTCTCCGGCGCCTTGCCGCGGTTCGCGCGGCTCACCTCGTCGGAGGTTCGAGTCCTCCATCGGGCATGAGTGTGTGTGTTGTCCTTAGCGTAAGTTAGTTTAAGTTAGATTAAGTAGTGTGTAAGTTTAGGGACCGATGATCTCAGCAGTTTGGTCCCATAAGATCTTAACACAAATTAAAAAAAAAAAAAAGCTTACCGGCAATCGTTCTTCCCGCGAACTGTTCACGGCTGGAACAGGACAATGGGGAAATGGCACTGGTACAGAAAGTACCCTCCACCACACGAACTGCAAGGTGGCTTGAGAAGTATATATGTAAATGTAGAATAAAATGCTTTACAGCGGTCCTTCATTGATCACATACTACATTTGATTCCAATGTCACATAGGTAGACAAACAAGAAACAATAGCGTGATCATATTTTCCAGGGCAATGACTAATAGTGAGCTTATAAGTAGAATCAAATCTAAAACAGGAAATTTGTGTGTAACAGAGACTAAAAAAATGTCCACCCAACTACACTACACTGCGCTGTTGGAAGTATTTGGTACAAAGCAGAACTAATTAATGTGATAACCACACATTCGAAACTGCACAGCGTTAATATCAGTAGTATCAAAACACACCATTGCATTCAACATGAGAACCTGTTAGAAGGTAAATTCACCTGTAGCCAGCAGTTATAAATATGCAGTTGTATAGAGGGAAGAATTACAGTAATTAACCGCACAGGCAATAACAATATGAAAACAATGTTGCATACCGCACCGGAATCTGAAAGATACTGACATGTTACTTTCTTGGTCATTTTACGGGATATACTTGCAAAGTAAAGTGAAAGACACTCTGCGACCTCAAAACATGCCTACAAGTAGCATTTTACAAGTACAAGGGGATATGCGAAGCAATAAATCAAATGGAAATCTACCTGCGGAAATATTTCCAAATATATAGTTATGCAAGACGAGGTACGCAAAAAGAATATTGCGTGCTCAGAGGGAACAGTAGATTCTGGGTTATCACGATTTTTGAACTAAAACCTAAAAGTATTGAACATTAGGCAGAATATGAAAATTTTCCAGGATAATTCTCAGGTGTACACGATTAAAGTTACAAGGATGTCGATTTTCAACATAATTTCACGTGAGAGAAACTGGAATATTCTAATACGGTACGTAGGAAACGCAACAAAAAATTTGAAAAGGAATGATCCTGGGATCGGCTGTAGATTGAGTGGTCTCGATTATTTCCCGCTAGAGACACCTCCTTCAGACTAAACGACTGGGTTTCGAGGATACCCTTGCACAAGTACGTTCTGTAAAAGATAAAACACAATGTGCAGTTAATTGGCTACAGCAGATGTTTTGTCTAGAAACCTAACGAGCTCACCCCTCGCGACAGGTTTATGATGGACGGATACGATGAAAATCAGTTGTAGCACGCTCTTCGTTAACACGGTCTGGTAGGATTGCTCTCATTTCTGTGAAGCACAGGGAGAGTAGTTACTAATGATGCGCGAATTCTTCATTGCACATTTTGTGCCACTGTCGCGGCGTATTATAAATTAAAATCCACCTCCGCGGTTTTCTGTTTGCATATGAAGGCTAATCTAGGAGCTACTGTACGAATTCTGATACGGTTTTCACTAGCAGCTAGACTGATTCACTAGGAAGGATTTTGTGTAGAATTTATAGATATTTCGTGCAAATTGACTAAACTTTGGTGAATCAAAGACCCCTGCCGCGTTTTTCTGTCTGTATGTGAAAAGAAATCTCAGGAACTACTATAGCGTTTCTGATATGATTTTCACTAACAGACTGATTCACGAGGAAGTTTCCTGTATATAATTTATCATCGCTACGTTAGACAAGCCGTCCGGCCATATATAGTGAGTGCTACACTTCTAAAGCCTGGGTGTATCGGAAGTTAAGTAATCATGAATTAACAATCAAATACCACACCTGTTCGATCAGCCATGCGTGTTTAAGTGCTGATTATGGGGCGTGGAGGGGGGTGTAGGGGAAGGAGGGAGAAGGGTGGAGGGGAAAGTGCGTTTCCCCCGGATGGAATCCGCCTGGCGGATTAGCCACGAGGGCCGGTGTGCTGGCCAGCCTGGATATGGTTTTCAGCCAGTTTCCCACATCTCTATTGGTGAATACCGGGCTGGTACCGACGCCCTGCCTTCACAAAAGTTTATAAAAACTTTCACCCACCTTCACGTGAATAACACTACATGCAGATAGTTCGGGTACACTCATTCCGTCCCCAGGGGTTACAGATTGACGACAGGGAGAGCATCCAGACGCCCTTCAAATTAACCATGCCAAATCCGTTGATAACCTTGGCGGCCCTGTACCAATGCGTGACAAAGGGGGAAGGAAAAGAAGGAGAATTAAGAGTCAAATACCTGTCAAAGGAAACTGTTGCAATTGGGATAACTGTTATTACCTGTTAGAGTTGCACTCTATCAAAACTACGGTTCTACAGTCCTGGTACAGTACATACATGACTTACAAAATGATAGGATTACCGATAGTATTAGTAACGATGGTAGGGAAGGAAATGTAAATAGATGTGTAAGAGAGAAAATGGGAGCCGACGACTTCTCTTTGTTTTCTGTTTGTTTGTTTGTTTTTTTGAGTTGCACATAATTAGAACCGCACTTCATTCAATGTTAATCTATTGAGTATTATATATTCTTAAAATATATGCATTGGATTTTATAAGTAATAGAAATTAATTGATCTCTTAAGTTTTGTTCATTTGTAACCACAGCAATTAGTTTTGGTGCAAGTAAAGTTTACATGCAATAACATACAAAAATATTAAACAGTCATTGTTGTCATTTTGTACTCTATAGAACGTTCTTCTTCATGATCAAAAGCAAGAGTTTCCTGTTATTATTGATAAATCCGAAAACTGTTTATTAATAACAGAAACATCTTTTATGGTATACAGACGAAGTATTGAATCTATGTTTGATATTTTGTTCTTTTGGGTTTCTTTTTACCTGTTTAGGAAATTGAGTTTTCTAGCACTCAGTGATAAATTTCAGTCCTTATTTTCACTATATCGGACTCCTTTGAATTGCAGCGCTAGCACAATTTTGCATCTGGTGTACAGTTTGGGACCACTAGGAACCGTTTAAAACCATCCGCCGAAATGTGAACGTGATCAGAAGTATCAAAGGGTACGTATGGTTTATCTATCATCTTGTTTTCCATCCTCCTGTGAAGTGTTCATGCGGAAGTGCATGTACGTGAAGAAAACAGCAAAGGGCCCAAGACCCCCTCGTTAGGCAACACCCTCGGTGCCAGGCACGAAGTTTTGTTGCGAACGCTAGAAATATACTCGTATCTTCAGAAATTTCGATACCAAATCAGACTGGAGGCTTCTGTAGCGCGTGAATGATAGTCAACCACTTCAACACCCCTTTGTTGCGGTTTGCCTAATTTCTGGCGCCAGACAAGCCATTAGTCTTAATTGATCTCGAAGTTCCTGACAGGCTTTTGCACCATTATAGAAGCAGGCTCTACGCACCTTTGACTCAAATTTCAAATTTATGTGGTGCAGTACGAGGTAATTATGAGGTTTTGAAAAAGTGATCCTTTAATTCGGTTGCGCAGTTTCTATCCTCACTCAGTTTCTAGGCGGTTCAACGCCTCTCGTTTCTAGAGAAATCTAGCAAGACGCAAATCGCATATGCAGACAAAGCGATCAGAATGAGGTAACGCCCTATTGGTACGTAACACACACAATGTACGGGTAATGCGGCTAAGATCTTACGTGGCCAATGTTATCAGAGAAACTTCCATAGGCTAAGCTTGTACTCTCTCCTGACAATGCGCGTGACCTTTGTTGTGTAATAGTGACAGCTTGGAAGAGAGTTGTCAGATCGTAAAGACAATGCCTGTACGTTTAGTGTGTTTTATACCTATTGGGCGTTACCTCATTTTTATCCCTTTGTTTGCGTATGCGATCAGTGTCTTATTATATTCCCATAGAAACCAGAAGTGTTAAAACGTCTAGAAACTGAGTGTGGATATATGAAGGACCACATATCCTATGGCACATTTTTATTCTCCAGTCTGTTACTTTCAGATAAACTGTATTTCTTGTAAAATTGAAAATGTCAATGCTTAATTCAGGTTTTATCCCAAAATTGTTGAATCAAAGTTAACATAAAAATAGATTTATCACACAGCGCTAGAAAACGCAGTTTCATAAAAAAAAAGTTAAAATTAAAAAATGTAAAGCAAAAGCAGATCAAACATCGATTCAGTACTTAAACGAGGTTCTATAAAACATGTTTCTGTTAGTCACAAACAATTGTCTCCCATATCAATAATAGCCGGAAACTCTTGCCTTTGATGAGGAACGTTCTGTTGAGTACGTAATAACAGCAATAATTGTATAGCTGTTTGAGCTTGTAAACTGTACTTGCATCAAAAATAATTGCTTTGCTTACATAAAAGCGCAGAAGTTACGTGATAAACTAATATTTATTATAAAATGCAATTTTTGTTTTGTAAGGATGTAAGCTACACAATGAACTAACTCTGAACGATGTGCGGTTCTAATTATATGCGAAAGAAACAAACAAAATAAAAACAAAGAGGAGTCGTCTGTTCAGATTATCTGTCAGACATTCATTCGTTTCTTTCTCTACCAATGCTGCCAATGCTACCGGTAATATCACCATTTACTACGTCATTTACGTACTTTACCTAAACTACCGAACCCTAGTGTTGGTAGAGCGCATCTCTAACGCTTACTTACGTTAGTCTACGGTAGCCCACAGTAGTTTTACAACTTTACTACCAGCACACTTCTTATTGAAAAACTATAAAATAAATGCTTCATAACACAATGTAACCTTTAATGTAAATTAAAATCTGATGAGTAACTAAAAATACATATATTTATACTGGCGATAAGCCTACCTGCGGAGCTTAACATTCGGCGATACAGGTACTTAGCTGGAGCTTCCTACAAGGCGTAAGACGCATTGTGCCGCAACAAATTGTTTGACTGTCCTCGGCATTGACATTCCCTCAACGTACAAGTTCCGTCCGTCGCACTAAAACCTCCATAGATATTTCTCACTCTAGCCACGAGTCTTAGAAAGCTCTATGGGTGACGAACAGTACAGTCGCGCAAGAAAGCGTTCCGTCCCTCTTGACACTGCAAGAGTTACGCCTTTTCTGGATCAACTTAGTGACTTGACACTTAGAAATACTCCCTACCAGTTCGGTGTCTTGCTCTTGCAGACGTAGTCCCTTGCAACAGTTCCTGTAGCACAATGGATTCGTTCAAAGCTGAAAATAGCTAACCTATGTGGCTATGAATGGAAATGTGGGTAGCTAATATACTTCAAATAAATTTCGTGGTGGCGTTACTAAGCATTTAGTGACAAACACCGAAAAAACAGTGAACAATTCACACAGTTCGACACAAATAATTTGAAAATTACGCAAAATTGAGACCATGGCTTGCACATAGATAATGCCTGGATTGCATCCTAACGCCGATTGAACAGATCGTCGCGCAACAGGAATCCTTAGTAAGTTCGTACAGTTTCAGAACTATCTGTACGTTTTCGGCAGAATGATAATTGTCTCTTGTTTCCTGATGTAAACAGATTATTGCATAGTGGCTCAGTAGCAGCAAAGCTTTCATGGTACTTATACTCCTGCTTGCATTTAATATGCCAATAGTGGACACTAACAATTAACATTTGATGAAGAATAGGTCTTCGTTTGCACCAAAATGTTGGTGGTTATTCAGCGTCAAAATGCCAGGTAGGATCTACTCTCTCGGCTTAGTTTGGCGTACTTTAGTGCATTATGTCACTGCCAGGTTCGCTGCCTTTGTTCCGACAATGGCGACGTCTTCTTGTTTGTCGCTACAGCACTCTGCATTGCTATTTAAGAAAGCGAGTTATTCCTGTTAACAGTAGCGTCTCAGTTCAATGTCAAAATTAGCAAATAAAATGTTGTCCAAAATAAGAAGAATGGTCTATGGACGAAGGTGAAGAGACAAATATGTGTAACACTCGTAAGGGTCAACTCGCTTGAAGTGGACAAAAGCCATTCTTATGTGATATCCTTGTAGAATACTGCGTCACGATAGACTTTATCTCCTGTGCGACTACAATGTTCTGCTTCGTAGCCTGACAGTTATACGTAAAGTTTGTTGGCGCATCGCTCTTCATATAATAGCCAATGATAGTACATCATCCAAGGTCATATATTTACATAATTTTACTCTGACCACAGCCAGTTATTCATAAACCACACATCGTCGTCAACAGACTAATCGTAATAGCGTTATTCTTCTTTTGTGGGAAGATAATTTGTCGGCGTTGGAGTCTGGGGAACATTATGGCGTCTCGGAATGCACTGCGTGACAAAGAGTTGTAGAGCATCAACTAACTCTCAAAGATTGCATGTTTGTGACACTATTATGTTTGACGTCTTTCCATGAACTTAGTACACATGACATGCTTCACTGTATACTCATACAATGATTAATGCTGTTACAGCAGTACAACAATTATATCTTCGCGTCATTTGTTTCTGACAGTATAAATCTCCAAAATACACGCTGTCGACAGTACAAATGTGGTTTTCAAAACAGAACTAAAGTGCTCTTCAAGGTTGTTCTTTCTGTTCCAGACCTCGAGATCGAATGAAAACGTATCAGTGGAGGCGAAACAGACGATCTAAAAGAAGCTGCCTCTCCCATGGCAAGGACCAAGATGACGCCGCACTAACTCTCTAGGGGGAGATACCGTATAATCAGTGATTTGTTGCTTACCTCTTAGACACTCTTCTACTCAGTACTTTTTACGAACTGGTGACGGTGCTGTTCAAAGACTATAAGCATCTCATTAAAAATTGTAGTTTTTCATTCGCTGATTTCGTGTATCCTTCGGATGAAACGAAAACATGCAGTAACACAAAACAAATACGCCTAATGTGAGACTCGAGTCAACCCTTGCAGTCGCAAGAAGAAGTTCCACACGTGAACTAACCTACTGATCTCTCAAAATAAAACGTTCCCCATTCCGACGTCCAGGTATTACTTGCCATTTATCTATTCTAACAAAACTAAGTGCCTTTTAAAGGTCTGTAATCAACTGAAAGAGCTGGGAATACTTTTCTTGTGTGTTTATAGAGGGTAGATCTTTCATGGTGCTGTCGGTAATATATCCCAAGTACTATCACACAATAAATCATGCGCGTCGTTTGCTTACTGTATCGTACACCATGTAATGTGATTGGTTGCTGCGCTGCATGTTGGATAAACCAAATACTGTATTAGCTCGAGCCTGTTTCTCTGCCGTTAAGTTTGCACTATGTGAAAATGTCATTTTTATCCTTTCCCATTTCACTCGCAGACGGTGTACATTAACGGACGAGCCATTAATACTTTATGAAAATCCATTACAGCCAATGCCTAGACCCCGCTTCAGTATCACCTGCACACAGTTCACGTATCATTATATAAACAGTTTATTGAAGTAGAATACATTCATCACTCACAGGGGAAGTATCGCACACAATTTACTATTTGGCCATCGCACAGAGCCTTAGGATATTGGCAGCCCGTGCCGACTTGCATTGAAACGTGTCAGGTTGGCTGTATTTGGTAATTACGTAGTAGTTCTAAAACGAGTATATTTTTCATAGGTGCAGTAAAACATCAGATAAAACGTTCAAAACTGCCATCTAATGGACAAGTTCTAGCAGTTTTATTCTATAATATCCGGGTAGTGAATTTAACTTGCAGTGAAAGCGCAGATCTCACTATCCGGGAATTTTTGATCTTTTGGGGAAAGGCGCGTATACCTACCAAATCTGTACCTAACTGTGTGAAGAAATTAGTGAACCTATATCAAGTTTGGGGCGAAGTTGCAAAAAAATGCACAAAAAACTCAAAAGTTATTTGAGCAGTGCCGACACGAGTTTGTCAACAAGTTGGATGATTTGTTCGACATTTCACACGCCGATGCACTTCATTTAATGAAAATAAATGGAGATAAAATCTTTTTACAGCGACAGAGAGAGCCAAGTCGGCCTGGTCACTTAGCTAGGGTGGACAAGAAACTGGCTAATAAAAAGGAAAGGTCACGCATCAGAACTATTCAGGAAGAAAACCGACGTGCTAAATATTTTTCTGCGTCAGCTCCTTCGACAGCATCTCATGAAGCATTACAAAATGACTCATCTTCAGATTGTAATGAAAATGAGATGTGTTTGCAAGAAAATATCTCAACTCTGATTGAGAACATAAAATCTGGAACCAGTAAAACAACTATGCGGAAAAATTTCATTGCTCCAAAATTAGTAGCAGCGCTAGATAGGTGTCAGCTGAATGTGAGAGATTCAGTGTATATTCTTGAAGCTACCATTGAGGCTCTTGGATAATTTCCTATAAGTAAGTCCTCGATTCAAAGATTTCGTACAGAGAAACGGAAAGAGAGTGTGGAAGCTATAAAAGTTAATTTTCAAAACGAGGTACCAGATGTTGTGACTGTTCATTGGGATGGCAAACTATTGCCAACTACACATGATCGGGAATCAAAAGAAGAACGTCTTCCGATAGTTATTTCATACAGAAATAAAGAGCAAATTATTGCTGTGCCAAGGATGGAAAACTCTTCAGGATGTGAACAGGCGAATGCTGTTTGGAACGCGATTGTGGACTGAAATCTCGAAGACAAAGTGCAGTTTCTTTGTTGTGATACTACGGCTTCAAATACAGGTCATATCAACGGTGCCTTTGTGCTACCCGAGCAAAAACTTAACAGAAGTGTCATTTTTTTTTCTTCCTTGCCGCCACCACGTGTATGAACTAGTGTTAAAAAACGTGTTACAGGTAAAAATCAGTTCAGTGACAACAAGTCCTGATATTCCACTCTTCAAAAAGTTCCGAGATAATTGGAAAAGTGTAGATCCAGATAACATAAAGTACTACAAAGAAAAGGTCGCAATGCACCTGACTGTTTCAGAAATTGAGAATCTGCTTGAGTTTTACCGCACTGAACTGACAGAAGAAATCAGAGACGATTACCGAGAGCTGATAGAGCTTTCTGTTATATTGTTAGGTGGAGATACAGACAGAAAATTCAAGATACGGCCTCCAGGTGCCATACACCAAGCTCAATGGATGGTGAGAGCTATACATTCTCTAAAAAAAATCATTACTTTGCGCTTAGTTAAAAATTTCGAGCAAGGAGAAGGTAGCGCTGTTTGACGCTTGCCTGTTCATCGTGGCATCATACGTCAAGCCATGGCTGCAGTGTATTTTGGCAGTAAAGGCACCCTACCAAGATTTGTACTTTTTGAAGTCAATGAAGGCATACGAAAAAATAGATAAAGACATCTCAAAAGCAGCTATACGGAAGATATGCCAGCATTTATGGTATTTGACTGATGAAGTTTCTATTTTGTCACTGTTTGACGACGATGTGGACCTAGAAACAAAAGTAAAACTGGTTGAAAATTTAACCAAAGATAATTTATCAGCTCATGCTAACCGCTACATCTCTTCGAAGGAAGAACTTCGCGGTCCATTGTATGATGAGTTAAATAAATAATAGAGACGTTGTTTCTTTAGTTTTCTGTTTACATCACAATTTTGTTAACTGGTTTACTCTCTCTCAATTACAGAGAAAAACATCAACGACTTCATTTCAGTCAGAAGCAAGTCACTGTTCCATCGTCTTAAAATTGATGACAGTTTTCTCCACGAATGTCCTGTCATGTGGTCAAACAATGTTTCCTTTCAAGAAATCAGAAAGAAGGTTTCAGCACTGAGAGCAGTGAATGATACAGCTGAAAGAGCGGTCAAGCTGATGCAAGACTTTCATGGTTAAATCTCGGTTGAGAAGGAACATAAACAATTTTTGTTACCTTGCGTACAAGAACACCGAAAGATTTATCCTGACTGCAGAAAATAAACTTTGAAACGAAAATTTAGAGACTAATGTTTTTACATGTTAAATAGTGAACAAACAGAATTTGGGCAATTTGGTGTTTTATTTACCAAACAGTCATTAAGTTCCACAATCCTTCCACATAGGAAAAGTTTTCTAGTTTCATGTTTAGCGTCAAATCGGCACATATTACAATAATTTAATTGTAATAATATATGATATGTGAGTTATTCAGGTCAAATAGCAAAAAATACAGGGTATGCGTTTTAGATTTCACGAAAACAAATCCCCAGTATATCTTGGGACACCCTATATACATGCTAACATTTCGTGCAAACAACCAGGATTTACTTGATTCAAATGTGTCGTGCTATCTAGATATCTTGATTTAGATTATGTGAGGTTCCCTGTAAAATGCAAAATGCCAGTTTATTCTTAAAATCTCAACTTTCTGCGTTCTCTCTCAAGTAAATTTGGAGCCGACAACATGACAAAATCTGACTTTCGTTCCATCTTTAATTACCATGATTAGGTCCTCCAAGGCATTAAGTGAATTTTCTACGACTTTTTGTAAGAACTGTTAAGCACAAAAGTACGCTGGAATGTTTGCGACATGACTGAAGCAACTACTTACGGCTCTTATTTAATATCTAACTACCGGCTACGGTTGACAGAATATTATACTTAAATGTGAGCACCTGTAAAAAGTTTGAATGACCACCTTCTGCAGCACGGACCGCTGCGGGACCTTCAGGGAGAGAGTCAGTGAGCTTCTGCAAGGTACCGACATGGATGTGGAGCCATGCCGGCTCCAGTGCGGTAGCCATCTTCGCCAAGTTCCTCGCTTGAGGATTCATGGCGCGAATAGCCCGATCGAGGTGGTCGTGCAGATCCCGAGTGGGCTTGTATCTGGGGAGTCTGGTAGCCAGAAGAGTGCGGAAAACTGATCCTGGTCTCTTCGAACCGTTCACGTACAAAGCGAACTGTGTGACACATCCCAATGTCCTGCTGGTAGATGCCATTGTGCCGTGGAAAATCAGACTGCATGTAGAGCTGAATATGCTCCCCAAGGATAGATGCATACGTCTGTTAGTCCACTGTCCCTTCCAGAATGATAAGATCACCCAGGGAAACCCTTCTCGCCTGGGCTCGTTCGACGATTGTTGCAGGGTGTTTCCTTTCAGAAGTTTCGCGCCGTACACTCCGACGGCCATCTGTCCGATGACGCATAAAACGTGATTCATCTGAAAAGGCCACGTGTCGCTACTCAGTAGGCGTCCGGCTGTGATACTGGCGTACAAATTCCAGCATTCGTCGACGATGAACAGCAATCAGCATGGGTGCACGAACCAGGCGTCTGCTGTGGAGGCCCATACGCAACAACGTTCGCTGAGCGGTCGTTGAAGAGACACTGCTCGTAGCCTTTGGATTCATCGGGGTGGCCAGTTGCTCAACAGTTGCAGGTGTATTGGCCCGTAACATCTCCGCAGCCGTCGTTCACTCCTGTTATCTATTAGAATTATATATTAATACCTTCAGCTGCGAACGGGCGTCGATAAATGTCAACGGGGACATGTATCTGTTCTTTCGGACATGTCCGAAAGAACAGACACCATATCCATGTAAGTATATAGTTCTGACAATACCGGCCATGACCTTCCTCTTCTGTGCAGATGCACACATATTACCCGAACTCTTACGGGACTTGATAAGAACATCTTCCACGAGTAATGAGTGTGTTGGGTAGGGACACTACGAATGTAGTGAGTGGGCATATAAGTTGAGAATGTGGGTCTCGCGGGAGGCGTGCGCGAGATAGTCCCTGAAGCCGCACTATCCTCTGTGCCCTCGATGGCTCAGATGGATAGAGCGTCTGCCATGTAAGCAGGAGATCCCGGGTTCGGATCCCGGTCGGGGCACACATTATCACCTGTCTCCATTGACATATATCAACGCCCGTCAGCAGCTGAAGGTATTAATATTTAATTCTAATTTCGTTCTAGACGGCTACTTGTCATCAGTGGTGTCTGTTCTTTCGGACATGTCCGGAAGAACAGACACCATATCCATATAAGTACCTGTTATGGACCGTGCTGCACCACAGACGCCTCAGCGCCGGTTTTGGATAGCGCCATTTTGCCATGCAGGGTATACTTTGACCAAGGCGGTACTCGGACAGTTTACAAACCCTTGGCCCGAAAGCCAATCACTGTGCCCTTCTGGACGTCAGACAAAACGTTCCGTTTCCACATTATGACAACGATTGCACTGTTTTCCGCGTCCCTGACACATTTACATACCCTCCACTGCTAGTGCTGCCGCCCGCCGTCTGTGAGCGGTTACTGCATGTTGATGTCGAACACAGGTAGTGGTCACATTAATGTGCTGGGCAGTGAATTTTACCTTGACATATTTCCACATTGTTTGGTGTGAGATTGCTTTCGTATAGGATGTCTAGTATTATATCAGAACGTAATATGTTTAATAGTCACTGAAGAGCCTGTAGCTCGATAATAACGTGACGATGAAAGGTTCAAATATCTTTTAAATTATACCAGGTACCTAGCGCACTAGGATTCGCATTACATGTAGTTAGAGAACCCAGTGCTACAAGTATAAATCGGAATGGTTGTGTACTAGTCAGTGAAAGACGCATCTTTTGACCAGCTTTTGATACTTTGCTTCGGTCCTAATTTTGTCGTCTTTTAAATTCTAACTCGTCAGTGGACTATTTTTCCTCTCGTTTGCATATCTAGTGCGTAATCGTCTCCCAGTAGGCGGAAAAATTGGAAAATCAGAAAAAATTTGTATCAAAGCCAACGATGGTAACAAGCCGCGTGGAAAGGCGGCCCGCCTCCATTCAAGCATACAAGGCAGCAAGGGAGTCGCCCAGTCCTGAGGCGCAATCACTGAAGCGGTATCAGCGACTCGAGACGAATAGATTCAGTGAATCGTGCACCTTAACGGTAACGAGGTTTGCACTGCAGTGGAATAGCTGAGTGAGTGTGGGAACAGCGTGCGTGACCTGGGAAAAATATTGCCTGCCACTACGAACGAGCTAAGGCAGCACAAGAGACAAAACGATTCCCGTAGCTGGAGGTATCTTAAAACTAGTGTGATAATACTTGTATGGTGTTTTCTTTTTAGGAAGCTCGGACGGTAGGAATGAAGATTCCTAGAAGCAATAGACTGAGACGTGGTGTTAGAAACTAAGGATAATGTGTTAAAGTAACGTCCAATCAAAGCTAGAGGATACAAAACTTCTTCTTCTAAACAGTTATTGCCTACTGCAGTAAATCGAGTCACGTAACTCTGAGGTTAATATAGTGAACACATTTATTTAAGGGCAGAGTTCATATTCCGTCTGAAGTCCCATCTCTCTAGTGTCTCAGAGGAAGCTCTGTTGGGCAGGCGTTCCCGTCTTGTTGCCCTTGGTAATGGGCAATGAAGTCAGTGCCCACTCGACTACAAAACGTCGAAAAAAGTTAGCATCTTCCCCTCCCTCAAAGTCGCTCCTCAAGGTCACAATCCTTGTTACCAATTTCGTGCGTTTGTGTGGCGTTTAGCTTTACTTGGTATTTAATACTGTAACGTGTGATTCCATAGTTCTGCTTGCCATAGTCACCCATCTGGCTGCAGGTGGGGCAGGTAACTGCCGTGGACATGAATGACAAAATTTCTTGCAACGCTGGAGTTGTCCATCACAACATAGTCATAGGTTTGACCCAAACTGTCTTAAAAACATCAGCCAGCAAAAGTCTGGGCAGATGTCACCACAGGATATTAGGTCTTGGGATGTGTGACAAGACAGCTAGGTGTTCTTTTCTCCTTAGCAGCGCAACAGTGACCCCTTATACAAAATCATAGACAGAACCCAAACTGTCTTAGAAACAGCGAGGCTCCAGGCACAGAGTCTGCTTCACCAAAGCAGCTGGCGCAGCTACAGTGGCTCTACTCCCCTGTGCCCAGCCAGCTGTAGGAGCGTCCACTGGCACGGCGCAGCTGCGGCCCCCATCCTGTCCATGCTGCTCCATCGGCACACGCAGCATGCTTTAGTGCTCATGACTCTGCCTGCTCCAATGAATTTTTTTTTAATGAAAGTTAATAATAGGTCACATGTCTCCAAATTATTTATGGTTTATCAGCAGTAGCGCTTCTAGATTTTTTCAGTGAAACATCTAGTCACAGGCTGTGGAGGGGAAATGGAACGGGCCAGGTAATTGAGGGACTGGGAGGGTATGACCTTGAGAGATGACAGTGGGACAGAGTGACTTTGCACTGTTCTGAAACCCATTTCTGTGGTAGTGTCTAAAACTTAGTTTAATGCACTTCGCAGTTTTGTAAGTGTTAATTCTGATGAGCCTATGCATATATTTTTCACTTTGTAGATGTGTTTATTTCACTTTGTGGATGTGTTTAAATTCTACTAATAACTTTTATCTTCTAGGATGCTTGGAGTTTGTAAAGCTACATGGGAGTTATTTTCGTTTGTTGAGTGGTAATATAAGGAAATAATTTTGTAATTTTGATATAACTTCCTCAATACTACATCCAACTTTTAATCTTTTTTTCTGGCTCACGGTTTGGACTAAATTCACTGTTCCTGATTGTGGGATATACTTTACACGATGTACTTTCCACGTATCAGCCTGATTGTGGGATGTACTTCCCATCATGTGCTTTCCGTGTGACACTTGTTTTTGTTCATTTGTGTTCTCAGTAAGTGAGAGCATAAGGTTGAAGAAAACTGTTTATCACCGCAGCAACAAACGAAAGTAATTTCTGTTTATTTTTAGTAATTTTGAACTAGAATGTGTTTAGAATATTCTGTAATTTAGCAATATACCTTCCACTATCGAATAAGTGATTATTTATTTCAGCACAACACTTCAGCGATGCATATTTTTCGATGTAGTTCTGGGTCTACATTCGGCAACGGCCAATATTTTTTACATTCCCGTGCAATGTTTTTATAACTTTTAGATACTTTAAGTTTCATTTCCGAGTATTGCATACATTTCGGTTTTTTTCTAACATAAATAGTAATCACCCGGAACACGTCCTAAAATGTAGATGAACTACAACATTTCTTTTTTTAAATTTAAAGGCGTAGTCTTATTTTGTACTAGAACAATGCACTGGCCACCAAAATAAGCTTGTCATTAATAAAGTCTAAGCTGAAGACTGAAGAGGGTATCATTGTAGTAATGTGGCTGGACACGTGTGACAGCAGAAATGTTTCACGGGTAAGGTGATGAACTGTTAACACATGATCTGAAAATCTGATGCAGAGACCAGTCAGGATATTCGATGAGGAATGACATTCAGCCTCCAACAGAAATGAGGAACAATGGAGAAACCAGAGGTGCGACATCTAAAAGAGAACAATAATCAGTTGTGCTTTTATTATAAAATTGTATATAAGAAATTACAATTAAAAAACAAATCTAATGCTATAATTTTTATATCTCTCATTTCGTCCCGAGAAGTACCACGTTAGTCACTATCATTCACAAAGACAAAAATGACAGTTACAATCCAGTCACAAATGTCATCATTGAAATGCGGATACAGCCGTACTTTACAGTTGATAGGTAACTCTCTATATCCATCCACATCAGTCATAAAACGTTCCCTAAACAAACAGAAGCACGTTAAGTTTTCTGCCTTAGTTAAATCAGAGGTAGTGTCACATATCTAATAACGTGGGTGTCCAGCCATCGATAACGAGTCCGTGGAAGCAGAACAATATCTGCAGCAGCGCCGTGCGAATGTCTTTCTTCATATTGAAAATCTTATACTCAATTACGCTCAGACTTGTTACACTGTTGTGCAAAACTGACCGCAACGCGATACATGATGGCCCATGGCCCCCTGGACATTACAAAAGGCGGGACACTGCTAATAATAAGGTGCCTCATTACCACGGATGGCAATGCTTGCTCCCACGCTTGTGGTAGGGTGTTCCGTTCCTCCATCAGCGCGGTTGACAGTTGCTGGATGGTTGTTGGTGCATGTGAACGTATTGTAATACGTCTCCCAAACGCATCCCACACGTGCTAGATGGGCTTTAAGTCGGGGAATGGAAAGGGAAGCCCATTCGTCGAATATTCCTTAGTCCCAAGAGCTTCTCCAAATGCGCAATTCGATGCCATCACGTATTGTCATACATAAAAATGATGTCAGGATCAAATGCACCCCCTGGAAAGATGCACATGGGGAAGGAGCAACAAAATAATTTTTAACATTGAGTATACCGTATTTTGGACGATTTTGAGACCAGTACTCCCACGCAACATTATGTCTTCCTACACCATAACACCTTGACCACCAAGACGACCATGTTCGACAATGTTCCTGGCTCATTACCTGTTCCCACCTCTCGACAAATGAGGGTACGTCCCATACGACTACTCAGACTGGACATGCTTTCATTCGAGAGGGCCACTCGATCTCAATCCTCATCGGTCAAATCCTTCTGCTCTTGCCACCATCGCAAACGGTGCCGTCGATATGCGGGTGTCAATGGAACACAACGTACTGGTAGAAGGGCAAAGAGTTCACCCCTATGCAGTCGCCGTGCCACTGTGGATCGCGAGACTGCGTGCCTTGCAGTCCCGTTATGTGTGGTTGCAACTGAACACGTTGATTGACATGAGTGCCTTCTTGCCTGTTGCACTACGTAGCGGCCATCTTGCGCAGTAGTTAATTATCGTCAACAACCTCCTCTCCTTCGGGCAGCAGGACCTGTGGTTCGGAGCGCCCCAGTGCTCATAACACAATGGTGTGTGATCCCGCGCTACACGTTTTATACTTCCTCCACTGCCCCTATGATTCTTCCCCATGTGAAGTTATCCAAATGCTGTCTCTAGGCCATGGGGAAAGCACAAATACAGTGCACCGTAACTGCTTCCTGACTGACAAATACTGTCTTGTCCCTTCCTCATATTGCGAAGCCAGCCCAATTTGGCGCCATAGTCACGCTGACCTCACGCTATGTAACGTCCAACTATTGTGCACAACTGGGAGACCTCTGGCGACATGCTTCCCCACTTCTATTCATTTCCACCGAGCAGTTAATATACTATGTTATTTTATGTAGTTCGTCCTTAATTTTTACAGGGCAATATATCTTCAATGAACTCAGAAACGTTCCATAAAACTAGAATACTTTCACCAAGCATTCTCCGCACGGGAATCACCAGCTGCAGAAGAAGCAAGCTGCCTACGGTTTACCCCCGCTTTGAACAATATCCGCTGCTTTGTTTGCAAAGCATTTCTGCCGAGTCCTGAGCTTTTCAGGTGGTGGACAGGTTGCTTCTTCCCCCATAACACGCGAAACGGCTTTTGTAGTTGTACGGACGCCGTTGCTTGGTCAGAAAATCAGCTTCCGCTAGGCAGCTACGGAATCAACGTTCTTGTTTCAGAGTTACGTAAAATTTAAGTTCTTCCGTCTCCTATTCGAGAGTTAATTTACAGTGAAGTTGTCATTGATGGTTTAACTCTGCCTTAGTAAATTACCTAATCACTGTTTAACTAAATCACATCAAGAGCGAATAGCGGAGTTTCCTTGTGAAGAAGGGACTAAAGAAGGAAGAAAGGAAAATTAATTAACGTCCCATCGACGAAGAGGTCATTAGAGAATAACCAGATTACTGGATAAGACAAGGGTGGCAGAAGAAATCGACCGAGTCCTTTTCGAAGGGCCTACACCGGCCTTTGCTTCAATCGTTTTAGGTAAACTACCGAAACACAATCGGGATGACCCGTCGGTGATCTGAATCCCGCTCCTACCGCACGTGGGACCGGTGTGCTAACCTCTGCGTCGACACACTTGATGCCTAGACCAGATAACAGCAAGTTACTGTCATTTTCAGTGCCCAACTGAGCTACGTAGGAACTTCAGAAAGTTAGTTGCACATGTCATTCCATGCCAGACCTGCGCTCTGAGCGGGTAGTTTTGGTACAGTTCGTAAACGACGCAGTAAATGGTAGAGTTACCAAAGCACATATCAACAGTTTTCGAATAAAACCTGAATTAAACATTACCAACTTCAATTTTTCTATCATCATCAGCAGCAGCTTTCTGTTATATTAGCAGGTCCTTTGCTTCTCCATTTTCTGCGATCCATTGCTTCCTTCTCAAAGTTGCTGTATGTTGCACCGTCCATCACGTCATCCAGTATCTAAAATCTCTTTCTTCCTCGCTTCCTTTTCCTTCTACATAACCTTCTAAAGCTGTTTTTATCAGTCAAAAATGGCTCTGAGCACTATGGGACTTAACATCTGTGGTCATCAGTCCCCTAGAACTTAGAACTACTTAAACTTAACTAACCTAAGGACATTACACACATCCATGCCCGAGGCAGGATTCGATCCTGCGACCGTAGCGGTCACGCGGTTCCAGACTGAAGCGCCTAGAACTGCACGGCCACACCGGCCGGCTTTATTAGTCCGTCATTCTTTCTTAATATATGCCCAATCCAATTTCTTTTTCTTCTTTTTATTACATCTAGTAACTGTCTTTTCTCTCCCACTCTTCTCAGTACCTCTTCATTTTTTACTCTGTCTATCCAACTTATTCTTTCTATCCTCTGCCATGTCCACATCTCAAAAGCCTCCAGTCTTTCTCTGTCTTTCTTCCTCAAAGTCTATGTTTCAGGGCCATACAGAAGAACACTCCACACCAAACATTTTATTAGTCTTTTCCTCAGTTCTCTATCTAGACTGCTGCAGAAAATTCTCCTTTTCTTATGAAATGCCTCTTTTTGCCAATGCTATCCTTGTTTTAATTTCTGCGCTGAACTTCCAGTCGGTGTCTATCCTGCTTCAAAGATACTTAATATTTTGCACCTGTTCTAATATTTCTCCATTCAGCATAATTTTTATTGCTTTATTTCCTCCTAGAACCGATTTGGTTTCTGTATTTATCCCCTGGTGATTTCCAAGTGTAGGGCCTCCTCTTGTGGTTCCTGACCCATGTATTTGCCACTATCAGCTGCCCTTCCCTGCAGAAGTCAATTAGCCATTCACCTCTATCATTTCTCTTTCCAAGACCATGACTGCCTACTATGTTTCCCTCTTTCCCTTTTCCCACAATGGCGTTCCAGTCCCCCATTACTATTTTGCAGCATTTTTTATTTTCGTCCAGTATTCTCTCTATTACATTGTACGTTTCCTCTACAATTTGGTCATCATGTTCTGAAGTTGGCATATACACCTGGACAACCAGAAGATCTTTTTGTGCTTTTTTCAGCCTTACACCAATAACCCGGTCATTTGCATAGTCCACATATTCGACACATTTAGCCAATTCCTTTGTCATAATCATTCCTACTCCATTCATTCCTTTTACTTCTCCTCCTGAGTAGTACAATACATATTCGTCTGACTGTAACTCTCCACATCCATTCCATCTTACCTCAGCAACTCCTACGACGTCCATGTGATTCTTTTTCATCTCTCTTTTAAGAGTTTCTAGTTTTCCTGTTGTAGCTGAGTTCTAACATTCCAGGTATCAATTCTTGTTTTAATTTTTTGCCTCCATTCAAGTTGCCACCCCCCTCCCCCCTCCCTCGCTGGAGATCCGAATGGGGGACTATTTTAACTCTGGATACTGATTTAACATGAGAGGCAGTCATTTTTGTGCATAAAATGCAGACTGTGTTATGCAGGAAAGATAATCTGCGGTGGTATTCCGTTGCCTTCCGCAGTTCTGGAGGCCGCCCCTAACATGGGATACAGACGCCTTTCGCCGCCGCCCGCTCTGGATCAAACGTTGCATGAGAAGTATAGGTTGGAAAATGAAAGACCCCTAGCCGTCTAAAACTAATAGCGTCCGAGTCGGAAAAGAACAAGATTTGGCCGCGGGTGGACAGATAGGAAAGATAAAAGTGAGGAGCCTGGCATAAGTAAGTGGAAGCAATGCCAGGACTCAGCTCGGGCGGGGCCCCGTGCTCGTCAGCCACGTACTCACTAGGTGTGAGTCCCTGAGATAATTTTTCTATAAACATCGATATATTACTATCTGTTGTTCAATAATAAACAGTATTTAAATTTTTTCTATAAATACTGTTTATTTTTGAACAGTAGATAGTAATATATCGATGTAGAACAAAAATGTTCCATAGGTTATACACTGAAGTGCCAAAGAAACTGGTATAGGCATGCTTATTCAAATACAGAGATATGTAAACAAGCAGAATAGGGCTCTGCGGTCGCCAACGCCTATATAAGATAACAATTGTCTGGTGCAGTTGTTAGATCGGTTACTGTTGCTACAATGGCAGGTTATCAAGTCTTGATTGAGTCTGAACGTGGTGTTACAGTCGACGCACGAGCGATGGGACACAGCACCTCCGAGGTAGCGATGAAGTGGGGATTTTCCCGTACGACCATTCCACGAGTGTACCGTGAATATCAGGAATCCAGTGAAACATCAAATCTCCGACATCGCTGCGGCCGGAAAAAGATACTGCAAGCACGGGACCAACGACGACTGAAGAGAATCGTTCAAGTTGACAGAAGTGCAACCCTTCCCCAAATTGCGGCAAATTTCATTGCTGGGTCAGCAACAAGTGTCAGCGTGCAAATCATTCAACGAAACATCATCGATATGGGCTTTCGAAGCCGAAGGCCCACTCTTGTACCCTGATGACCGCACAACACAAAGCTTTGCGCCTCGCCTGGGGTCATCAACACGGAGATTGGATTGCTGGTAACTGGAAACATGTTGCCTGGTCAGACGAGTCTCGTTTTTAATTGTATCGAGCGGATGGACGTGTACGGGTATCGAGACAACCTCATGAATCCATCGACCCTGCATGTCAGCAGAGGACTGTTCAAGCTGGTGGAGGCACTGTGATGGTGTGGGGCGTGTGCATTGGAGTGATATGGGACCCTTGATACGTCTACATACGACTCTGACAGGTGACACGTACGTAAGCATTCTGTCTGACCACCTGCATCCATTCATGTCCATTGTGCATTCCGACGGACTTAGGTACTACCAGCAGACCAATGCGACATCCCACAGGTCCAGAGTTGCTACAGAGTGGCTCCAGGAACACTCTTCTGAGTTAAAACACTTCCGCTGGCCACCAGACTGCCCAGACATAAACATTATGGAACATATCTGGGATGCCTTGGAATGTGGTGTTCAGAAGAGATCGCTTACGGATTTATGGACAGCCCTGCAATATTCATGATGTCAGTTTTCTCCAGCACTACTTCAGACATTAGTCGATTCCGCTCCACGTCGTGTTGCGGCACTTCTGCGTGCTCACTGGAGCCCTACACTATATTAGGCAGGTGTACCAGTTTCTTTGGATCTTCAGTGTATATCCTCACTTAGTTACTAGACGGTTGTAAGACGTGTATATTTCTTTTGTCTATTGTCAACCCACAATTTATGAAAGACGTTTATATTTTATTAATAGGATTAAGTAGGAATAATTAATATTTGTCATGTTGGAAATAATTGTGGTAGCAGGGAATGTCTGCACCAAAGTATTGTTGGCAAGAGAGACCGCAAATTGATATAATTTTAAAAAGGGCGGGAGAGACCGCGTAAGACTACTGAAGGTATGTTTGCGCAATGCTAGTTGTAACATTGTTGTAGAAATTAAGTCTCATTTGAACGTTTGTAAAATTACACTCCTGGAAATGAAAAAAAGAACACATTGACACCGGTGTGTCAGACCCACCATACTTGCTCCGGACACTGCGAGAGGGCTGTACAAGCAATGATCACACGCACGGCACACCGAACACACCAGGAACCGCGGTGTTGGCCGTCGAATGGCGCTAGCTGCGCAGCATTTGTGCACCGCCGCCGTCAGTGTCAGCCAGTTTGCCGTGGCATACGGAGCTCCATCGCAGTCTTTAACACTGGTAGCATGCCGCGACAGCGTGGACGTGAACCGTATGTGCAGTTGACGGACTTTGAGCGAGGGCGTATAGTGGGCATGTGGGAGGCCGGGTGGACGTACCGCCGAATTGCTCAACACGTGGGACGTGAGGTCTCCACAGTACATCGATGTTGTCGCCAGTGGTCGGCGGAAGGTGCACGTGCCCGTCGACCTGGGCCCGGACCGCAGCGACGCACGGATGCACGCCAAGACCGTAGGATCCTACGCAGTGCCGTAGGGGACCGCACCGCCACTTCCCAGCAAATTAGGGACACTGTTGCTCCTGGGGTATCGGCGAGGACCATTCGCAACCGTCTCCATGAAGCTGGGCTACGGTCCCGCAAACCGTTAGGCCGTCTTCCGCTCACGCCCCAACATCGTGCAGCCCGCCTCCAGTGGTGTCGCGACAGGCGTGAATGGAGGGACGAATGGAGACGTGTCGTCTTCAGCGATGAGAGTCGCTTCTGCCTTGGTGCCAATGATGGTCGTATGCGTGTTTGGCGCCGTGCAGGTGAGCGCCACAATCAGCGAGCGATCTCCTACACTGGCCGTACACCACTGGTGATCGTCGAGGGGACACTGAATAGTGCACGGTACATCCAAACCGTCATCGAACCTATCGTTCTACCATTCCTAGACCGGCAAGGGAACTTCCTGTTCCAACAGGACAATGCACGTCCGCATGTATCCCGTGCCACCCAACGTGCTCTAGAAGGTGTAAGTCAACTACCCTGGCCAGCAAGATCTCCGGATCTGTCCCCCATTGAGCATGTTTGGGACTGGATGAAGCGTCGTCTCACGCGGTCTGCACGTCCAGCACGAACGCTGGTCCAACTGAGGCGCCAGGTGGAAATGGCATGGCAAGCCGTTCCACAGGACTACATCCAGCATCTCTACGATCGTCTCCATGGGAGAATAGCAGCCTGCATTGCTGCGAAAGGTGGATATACACTGTACTAGTGCCGACATTGTGCGTGCTCTGTTGCCTGTGTCTATGTGCCTGTGGTTCTGTCAGTGTGATCATGTTATGTATCTGACCCCAGGAATGTGTCAATAAAGTTTCCCCTTCCTGGGACAATGAATTCGCGGTGTTCTTATTTCAATTTCCAGGAGTGTATTTCATTACCAACGGTAAATATTTGAAGCGTTTTCAGAATATAATTAATTTTTGCCAGCATTGTTGCATTACTGATTATAATCCATCCCAAAAACCATCAACGTAAAACTTTGCAAAAATTTTATCGTTGTCAAGAAAAAGTGTAACTATGAATTACGTAACTTCAGTCAAATTAATTAAAGAATAACGTCAGCTTTGCTATTAAAGAATAACGTCAGCTTTGGTAATAAATAAAGCCACTTATTATGACAGCCCACCAGCAATTAATAGAGTAAAGTAAACCAGAGTAAGTATATTCATGTCGCAGTTCGATGTCGCAGTCAGATGGCGATCCAGTAAGAGTAAAAAAAGTAAGGACTGAGGGTCACGACGACGACACATTCTATGTTTCGTCGAAATAATCAGAAAATCACTTTTAATAAGCAGCAGTTAAATTTGTATGCGAAGATTGAGAAACAGAATAAATTTCAAAGAGAAGATTTCATTTGTTATTATTAAGCAAGAGATAGAGATCCTAAGGAAAGGTTTCACAGGTTCTTGTAGAAGGGAAGGTTGCGTAAACAAAAAAAAAAAAAAAAGAGAGATATAGAGGAGACGGGAAGGTTTCACGGTTAACTTCTTCCGGTTTCTAGGGAGACCTAGTAAGACACTGATCGCCTATGCAAACAAAGCGATCGAAATAAGGTAACGCCCTCAAGGTATGCAAAACATCTAAAAACAGGTAACGCGGTTATGATGTTAACTGATCAAGGCTTCTACAAAAACTACGGTAGTCGACACTTACGTATGGAAGTCTGTGGTAGCCTACGGTAGTTTTACAACTCTATTACAAGCTAACACTAATACGCAACAATTGTGGCATGTTGTCAGAAGAGAGTACATGTTGCGGGTTTCCAGCAGACACGGTTCTGCTGCGATACACATAACAGGTTCATCAGTGTTGGAGTGCAATGGACTGGCAGCTGGAAACGTATTCCAAAGTTCAAGTAGGCGGGACAGTATGACTCTTCTGAGCAAAACGACTAAATTGCACACTGATTCAAGGTGAAATTCTGGCGATATATGGACCAAATACAATGTCGCGTTCAGCCGAGGTGAAATCGTGCTTACAATTTGATCGAGGCTGCACAGACGTGGGCTGATCGTAAATTCCAGATCTGTGACTACGATTTCTACCGTTTCGGCAAGCTGAATGATTTTCCGATGATGAGGACGTTCATGCAGCTGTTCTTCGTTTGCTCCGTGATCAAGAAGTGAGTTTCTCTCATGAAAGAGTTGAGCAGTCGATAGAAATTTCCGACCCTTGTTTACAGAGACTTGGTCATGTTGAAAAATAGTGTCATATATCTCTATCACATGACGTGTAGTGCAGCATTCAGTCGAAATTACTTGGTCTGCAGTAATTACGTGTAACACACTTTTTGAAGTCTGTTTGTAGTTATCAGTCCTATTGATCATTAAATTGAGGGTACGGCAGGCACCATATGTTGAATGTATATAAATTTGTTGATTTATTGGTTTACCGTGCTATGCCAATCTATGTGATCCCATCACACCTTACTGTTAGACGTTCTTCTTCCCATGTGTCACGACAGACAAACCTAATTAGTCGCGTGTCCCGTCTTCTACGCGTTATTAAAATATAGAAAAAGTTTCTTTCTGGAGACCTTGCTGCCGTGGAACAAAACATTAATCCATAATTAAATGCCACTAAGAAGGATAAAAAAATTGAAGAGTAATGTTTTAGAGTTTCTTGAGTTTTTGAAATGTTAATTTAGTTTCACGTATTTTAGAACCGAAGGAATGAGAGTAAACACATAATAACCAGGTATGTAGCTGCAACGATATACGAAACAAGCTCACAGTTATGTTTTTTACGAGATGAGTCCGGGGCCTATTTCCGAATCGAGTTCCAGCGTGACCGTGGAAAGCACGGGGAGCTCTTCTGGGCGCCACATGGTTACGGCCTACGTCGTAACTCTTCACTCCGCTCTGACATCCAAATGGCTTCGCTCTTCCACGTAAAACGTGCCGGAGTGGGTCATCAAACGGATACGTTACGTGACTGGGAGGAGTGCCAGCCGATTTTCGTAACATCTCAACAACCGCAACGTATTTTATGCAGTATTTCACACAGCACTTTTTCAAAAGCAGTTAACGCTATCTCAGCTACTTTAAGTAGTTTACTGAATATACTTTTACCGCATCTTAATTCTATCAAAATGAAATAACAATTTTAACACAATTAAACACATACTTTGAGAGTCAGAATTTATACGTTATAAATTTTTGTAAATGATAATACGTTCATGATAATAGCTTCGTGTCATGAAACAAAATTAAACGTGTTATATAAACTAAGTCTAACATTCAGTAGTATTATTCAAGCTCCCTTGCGGCTCTTGCAATGATCACTTTCTGGTCTTGTAACGCGGCAGTATTTGGAGAAGGGACTGACCGTAAACAATAACACCGACACTAATGTAACTATATTCGCTGCCGCTACAGACACATTCAAAGTAATTCTGTAAAAACGAAAGAACATCAAACAAACAATTACACTACGCGATTTTTTTGAATAGTGATCATACGTTTAGTTACTCTAGTTTCAAGTGATATCGACAGAAGCACAGAGTATTAGCATTATTTCCTAAACGCTTTGCCTTCTGAAGTTCCAGCTTGGGACACTTTCATGTCTCACCACACCCTACATGTACCATGAATTTGGAAGAACTCGGCGATGATGAGTAAGCGTCCTCTGCCTGTTAGATTGTTTGCAGATGATTCTCTCATTTAGCGTCTTGTAAATTTATCAGATTATGAAAACCAGTTGTAAAATGATTTAGACAAGATATTTGTATAGTGCGAAATGTGGCAATTTATTCCAAATTATGGAAAGTGTGAAGTCACCCACATGAGTTTTAAAAGGGAATCCGTTACATTTCGTTTACACGATGAATCACGCAAATTCAAATTCTGTGAATTCAACTAAATGCTTAGGGGTTACAATTACGAATAAGTTAAAATGGAACAATCAGATAGTTATTATTGTAGGAAAATCGAACTAAAGAGTAAGTTTTTTTAGCCTAAAACTTAGAAAATGCAACAGTTCTACCTGAGAGGCAGACTACACTACGCTTGTCCGTCCTCTTCTGGAGTAATGCTGCGCGGTGTGGGATCCGCATCTGATAGCACTGACAGAGGACATCTAAAAGGTTCAAAGAAGGGCATCGAGCAAAATGCCAACTGGAGTAGCATCATTAAAACGAAGACATTTTTCTTTGTAACAGGGTGTTCTCATGAAACGCAAATCATCATTTTTCTCCTCCTAATGCGAAAATGTCCACCCCTACCTGCAGTTTGTTCTTCCTCAGCACGATAGTATCTACCAGCAAGACAGTGCAACATTTCACACAGCTCGCAGTGCACGTGTGTGGTTCGAAGAATATCAGGATGAGTTTACCGCTCTCCTCTGGCCATCAAGCTCTCCAGATTTACAGCCGATCTAGAATTTGTAGGACCACCTCAGTCGGGCTGTTCGTCCATGGATCCTCACGCGAGAATCATAGCGCAGTTGCCCATGGCACTGGAGTCAGCATAGTTCCACATCCCTATCTGTACCTTTCAGAGCCTCAATGACTCTCTTCCGGCGCGTCTTGTGCTGCAGAAGGTGGCTACTCAGGCTTTCGACAGATGGTCACATTAATGTGACTGGACAGTGTATACGAGCCTCAGTAAACAGAAAACTACGAAAACATTAAGTGGCAGGTCTGAATTTTCTGTGACACAAACAACGTTAGTACAAAAGCACGGTATTTGTCCAAAAAGCTGCAAGAAAGACACGATTAATGTCGTTGCAGCAGTGCTGTTGCCACAGCAAGGCACAAATCCTCCACATAACAGGCAACAAAGGAGTAGTCTCGTCGCCAGTGTTGTTGTATCCTGGAGAAATGTGTGGGTTCTGTGTTAGAAAGCAGGTAATGAAAACTGCAAAACTGTCAGGTAAAAAGTGTTTACTTAAGAGGACATGGTCGTGAACATCACCAAAAATTTGAAAAAAATTTCCTGGTGTACAGAAAATAGCATTTCATGCTGATTTCAAGTATGTATAGTTTATGGGCATTATCATTTTCCGTTCGTTCTAAAATTGAGGTTGAGCGAAATGCTGCACAGAAGCCACGCCCATCTGTCAGTTTGAAGTGCGTCAGAATACGTAACGCATTACTTTGTTCTTCCGTTTCTTCTGTCGTTAGTTATGGGTCGTTAACACAGGTGTAGTCTAGAAGGCACTGACTCCCGGAACGAAAGTACAGGGGTGTCTAGAAGGCTATGGTTCTAATGCAGACAAAGATCTGAGAATATATGACTTCGGAATTTCATACGCGTGTGGTTTTATTGTGTGTTTCCTGTGCTACAAAATGCCGAGAGTAAAGAAATTTAGCCCGAAACGAAAGTTTCGCGGCAACTAGTTCCAAACACAACAGAATAATACACATCAGTTGCTTCAAAAGTCGCCCGCGGAAACTGTGTCTACAGGCAGTGCTTCTAGACGTAAACTTTCGCTTTCTGAATGTAATAAGAACAAGCCTAGTAGTATTGTGAGCAGCAATAATGACGTAAATGTTACTGTGAACCTAAATATGCTGTCAAGACTTTTGAAGAGCGCTGTGAAATATAAGTACTGCAATTGTGAAGATAGTATTGACGTTTCTGACGACATTTCAGCGAGGAAGGGTCTCTCAAGTCGGTTAGTGATTGCCTGTAACTCGTGTAAGATGTACACTGATACTATGACATCGCCAGTAACTGATAGTCGACATTACAGTGTAAAAATTCAGCTTGCTTATGCAATGCGATGTATTGGAAGTGGAAGGAGAGCTGCCCAAACATTTTGTGCAGTGATGGATTTACCTCCACATCCAGTGAGGTTTGACAGATACAATAAATTAATACATAGTGCTTTATGTAGTGTAAGTGAACATTCAATGAAAAGTGCAGCAGAAGAATCAGAAGCCTTGTCTGAGAATACAGACATTGTAGCAGCATTTGATGGATCTTGGCAGAAGAGAGGCCAGACTTCTCTGAATGGGGGTTGTAACTGCCACATTTATTGAAACTGGTAAGATACTAGATTATGAATGTTTAACAAAGCACTACCAGGTTTGCTCAAGTGAATTTATTGGCACCCATGTTTGTGTAAAGACCTTTGATGGCCCAAGTGGGAACATGGAAACGAAAGGAGTTCTAAACATTTTTAGAAGGTTAGAGGCCAGTTGTGGTGTGAGGTGTGTAGGCTACTTGGGAATGGAGACTGTAAACGACACACTACTGTTGATAATGACAGACCATATGGGGACACTGTGACAGGAAAGCTTGAATGTGTTGGTCATGTACTAAAAAGAATGGGAGCTCGGCTGAGAAAATTATGTAAAGACTTCAGTGGAAAAAAACTGTCAGACGGAAAACACATAGGTGGTCCAAGTCGTCTTACAAAAAGTGAAATTGATTCTTTGAGTCAATATTAGGGACTAGCAATTAGGAAAAATGTAGGAGATTTGGAAAACATGAGATGAGCTGTTTGGGCAACATGGTTTCACAGAGTGTCAACAGATGAAACCCCACAGCATGGTTTGCGTCCAAAAGAGGAAGATTCGCAGTATAAGTACTGGTTGAGCAATGCTACAGGCATACAATATACCCACAAGCATTCCTTACCACTTGCTGTAATGGAAGCAATTAGGCCTATATATAGGGATCTAGCAAATGAATATCTACTTAGGAAATGTATGCATGGTCTCTCTCAGAATGCAAATGAAAGCTTCAGCAGCTGTATATGGGAGAGATTACCCAAAACTGTATTTTTTGGGCTGACAGTGCTGAAGATTGGTGTAATGGATGCAATAATAACATTCGGCTGTGGTGTAATTTCAAGGACCAATGTTATGAAGAAATTGAACATCCAGACGGCTTCAGCCCTAACTGCTATTGATAAGCTTCGGGTAACCGAAGCAGAGACAGCTGCAGAAGGTGCTACCAAGACGTCAAGGATAAAGAGAAGAATGAAGAGACAGAGTATGGAGGATAAGGAAACAGGACAACTGGAGTCTGCAGCTGGGATGTTCTAAACGAGCATAGTGGTAAGTTAATAAATCTGTAAATCTTCTTTTGTGATTTACCTAAAACTTGAATTTTCATCATTCAGATACACTTTCCTCCTAAATGACTGAAGTTAAACTAACAAAAATTGGTAAAAATATTTAGAATGGCTTCCTCTACCTCCCTTGCCTACTATTTCCTGAAAAACTTATAACATGATGATGATGATGTCGGTGATATTTGAGATACATTTTTAAATATTTTTGTTGTAGTAAAATAAATTACTTGGCTTTTTCACAGATCAGCATCAAGGAACGAAATTGGAGGCATAAGACGCTTATGTGAACGTTGTCTGTACTCTGCCTCGTTTTCCAAGTTGTGCAGTCAGTGGTTCCAAAGAAAATTGTACCGCAGTGAAATAGTGTTCCGTTTTTTATATCACTATAAATATTGTTGTCAGTACCAAAATATAATAAACATCTCAGTAATTTTTTGGGAAATGTTTTCACTAATGACCGTAATTGTGTCTAAGAATTTTGAGCTATCTCTCATTTATAGATCAGTTGTGCTATAGGGTGAAGATAATGCTAAAAACGCAGCCCGTTCAGGGGCGTGTTCCCTTAAGTTCAATCAGTTGCAGTGGATCACATGTGCATGCAAGTCCAATATACAATCCAGAATAATCCAAGTCGCTTCTCACCCTGCAGTACCACTAGACAGTCTGAGTGTTGACAAGAGTAAAACACACACCTAGCTAGCTTGCGACAGCCTCTTACACTACTCCGGCCTGTGCCGGGCAAGGTGGACGTGTCCGTGGAGAATCCATCGGCAGGCGATGCGGATGCTGCAAGACTGCCTCTGGCGGAGGTACTCTGAACGTCTAGTGCCAACGTTTGAACTGGAAATTTACATGCCGGGCATGTGACCTGTGGCGAACTACACCACAAGATGTTCGAAAGAACAGTTATTCTGAAAAATAATGTAACCCTCAAGCGGGCGCGCGGTTGGCACGAACGATTGTGCACTTATAAAGAGTAGCTGTCTTTATGTTACCAAGGTAAACATGTATGAGGAGAATCACGTTATATGAGCTAAATCACTGTTTAATTAAACAATGATAACATAAACTTTCATTACATCATTCCGCTGACACGTACAAATGTTACCCTTCAGTAACAGCCACTCGAAGCATTAAACAGCGTAGTCCGTCCCAATTTTTCCTCCGATGACCAACTACTGTACCCTACCCACCTCCTATCCCTCCAAATAAACAACCGCAAATGCGTCATTTTTGTCCCGCTAGGTCTTGAGAACGCTTATGATCACATATGGTATTCCGGGATCCTCTTTAAGCTCGATACTTATTCACTCCCGGTAAATTATGTCTGCCTCATCGTCTCCTTCCTCTCTAATCGCTCTGTCCTTGCGCCCCTTCTTTTCAGCCTTTATCGCTGACATGCCTGCAACCAGATCGCGCAAATTTTGTTATGCTGACCACTGGGCTCTAGCAACAGCCCACAGAAATATAGAAACTGCCGAAGATATCCTTACGAGTGACCTAGGGATTCTCAGCGAGTACTTTAGAAAATCGAGGCTACAACCTAGTGCTACAAAGACGGAAGTATCTGCCTTCCATTTGAACAACAAAATGGCCAACAGAGAATTACATGTATATCTACACGGGAAAATACTAAATCACAACAAACACCCAAAGTACCTTGGGGTTACCCTATATAGGACACTAACATTCAAAGAACACCTGACGAAAACTGCAGCGAAACACGCAAAAACATATTGCAGAAGCTCTCTGGCACCACTTGGGGCTTCACAGCATCTACCTTAAGAACATCCGCACTTGGCTTGGTGTATCCAGTGGCAGAATACTGTGCCCCAGTGTGGCTCAACAGCAAACACACACACATGGCAGATAGTCAACTTAATGCAGCAACGCGTATTATATCAGGAACAATCAGGCCAACTCCTACAGTGTGGCTGCCCGTTCTCAGTAACATAGACCCTCCTAACCTGCGCCGAGAACACGCTCTGGCTAGAGAATTTCAAAAAAATCATGACCAACCCTCAATTACAAATCCATGAAGATACTCACGACATCCAAGGAAACCGACTCCGGTCTAGGCATCCTCCACTAAAGACCGCACAGGTGCTGCACCAAACCAACTTTAAAATAAATGACCGATGGAAAGAGGAATGGGTGAGCAGAACAGCAGTAAACTGCCACAGTATACCATGCATCTTTAGTAAACGAAAAGGATTTGATTGCCCTCGCAAAGTTTGGTCAACTCTTAATCGCATCAGAACCAACTGTGGGAGATGCGCGGACTCCTTACACAGATGGGGTAAACTTCCTTCGGCCGCTTGCGACTGTGGCGCTGAGAGACAGGCGGTCAAACACATCGTACAAGAATGCCCACTAAGGACATATGAGGGTGACCCACAGGATTTCCTAATGGCGACCCAAGAGGCAATCAACTATATATTATCTCTGCTGGACGTTTGTTTGTGATTCCTCTTCTGTGAGTGTAAATTTACAATTGGTGGTGTCCTTATATGAAAACTGTTATTTATTGCTCTGTTTATACATATGTGATTTTTTTTAAATATTGTTGATTCTGTAATTTTTACTATGATGTTATGAACCATACGCTAAATAAATAAATAAATCTCTAATCGCCCGTCTCACATCACCATCAATAACATCAACTCCCGTACGTCCCATTCCACTTTAGGTGTACCCCAGGGTTCTGTCCTCTTACCTCTGCCGTATGTCCTCTACACTGCCGATATGCCCAAGACCCCTCCTCCTGTTCGTCTCAAGTCTCCATCTCAGTCAGTACACCTCCTCGTGCAACCAGTGGCTCGTCAAAATCAACCCTATCAAAACGCAGGAAGTAATTATAGGCCGAACCATCCGCAGCTTCCGCCCCCACGACTTTTACATTATCGTTTACGGCTGTCCTATTCAGCTGACTAACACACTAAAATACCTCGGACTAACACTTGATCGCCGACTAACGTAGAAGCCTCACCTACTAACCATTCAACAGAAAGCCCACAATAGACTATGATTACTAAAGCGCTAACTGGTCGCACATGGGTATTGCACCCTTCCACAATCCGACCCATCCTCTGCTATGCCAATGTGACATGGACTTTCACTTCTCCCTCCTTTTATCACGTCCTATAGAGCCTGGAACGCCATGCACTTCGCCTAGCCTTTCGGTTCCGCTTACCATCCTCTACCCGCATCTTCTATCAACTTCCCCAGCCTCCTCTTCCATCTTGAACACCTCAGAATATCGTAAGTTGCCCGTAAACTCGGCGCTACCCAGCCCGTAGTTTCCCCACTGCTTACTGATCATGGTACTCTACCTCACCTCTACCACAATTTTCCCCCAACACTACACCTCCATTCCCTCCCTCTACGCCCTCTCCCAACGAAACTTTAACCGCTTTCCCTTACCCGACCATGAAATCCACCGTGATATATACCTGTCCTACCACATCTAGTATATATCTGCCACCCACCCCTCGTCAGGGCTCCCGTCTCTGTAATCCTTTCCTCTCACTTCCTAAGTCTTGGTTTGGAACAGCATCATACTCCACTCCTCCCTCATCCGTTCTCCATACATCCACCTGCAAACCCCTCCTACACACCACATTTAAATGCTACGTTCCCCTGATACGCGTCTCCCTGGTATTCTATTTCCACTCAACTCTTCCACTCAACTCATTTATCTCGTTTAATAAGTCACATATCTGCCATTCCATTTTACTTTATGCTAATGTCTATCTGTCTTTGTATCTTTGTGTGCGACACTCATTTTTCATTCATCTGTATCTACACTCCTGGAAATGGAAAAAAGAACACATTGACACCGGTGTGTCAGACCCACCATACTTGCTCCGGACACTGCGAGAGGGCTGTACAAGCAATGATCACACGCACGGCACACCGGACACACCAGGAACCGCGGTGTTGGCCGTCGAATGGCGCTA
The DNA here is from genome assembly GCF_021461385.2 of Schistocerca piceifrons. Taxonomy (NCBI): domain Eukaryota; kingdom Metazoa; phylum Arthropoda; class Insecta; order Orthoptera; family Acrididae; genus Schistocerca; species Schistocerca piceifrons. Next base: position 413,162,872 of record NC_060149.1, on the reverse strand, counting down.
GCTGCGCAGCATTTGTGCACCGCCGCCATCAGTGTCAGCCAGTTTGCCGTGGCATACGGAGCTCCATCGCAGTCTTTAACACTGGTAGCATGCCGTGACAGCGTGGACGTGAACCGTATGTGCAGTTGACGGACTTTGAGCGAGGGCGTATAGTGGGCATGCGGGAGGCCGGGTGGACGTACCGCCGAATTGCTCAACACGTGGGGCGTGAGGTCTCCACAGTACATCGATGTTGTCGCCAGTGGTCGGCGGAAGGTGCACGTGCCCGTCGACCTGAGACCGGACCGCAGCGACGCACGGATGCACGCCAAGACCGTAGGATCCTACGCAGTGCCGTAGGGGACCGCACCGCCACTTCCCAGCAAATTAGGGACACTGTTGCTCCTGGGGTATCGGCGAGGACCATTCGCAACCGTCTCCATGAAGCTGGGCTACGGTCCCGCAAACCGTTAGGCCGTCTTCCGCTCACGCCCCAACATCGTGCAGCCCGCCTCCAGTGGTGTCGCGACAGGCGTGAATGGTGGGACGAATGGAGACGTGTCGTCTTCAGCGATGAGAGTCGCTTCTGCCTTGGTGCCAATGATGGTCGTATGCGTGTTTGGCGCCGTGCACGTGAGCGCCACAATCAGGACTGCATACGACCGAGGCACACAGGGCCAACACCCGGCATCATGGTGTGGGGAGCGATCTCCTACACTGGCCGTACACCACTGGTGATCGTCGAGGGGACACTGAATAGTGCACGGTACATCCAAACCGTCATCGAACCCATCGTTCTACCATTCCTAGACCGGCAAGGGAACTTGCTGTTCCAACAGGACAATGCACGTCCGCATGTATCCCGTGCCACCCAACGTGCTCTAGAAGGTGTAAGTCAACTACCCTGGCCAGCAAGATCTCCGGATCTGTCCCCCATTGAGCATGTTTGGGACTGGATGAAGCGTCGTCTCACGCGGTCTGCACGTCCAGCACGAACGCTGGTCCAACTGAGGCGCCAGGTGGAAATGGCATGGCAAGCCGTTCCACAGGACTACATCCAGCATCTCTACGATCGTCTCCATGGGAGAATAGCAGCCTGCATTGCTGCGAAAGGTGGATATACACTGTACTAGTGCCGACATTGTGCATGCTCTGTTGCCTGTGTCTATGTGCCTGTGGTTCTGTCAGTGTAATCATGTGATGTATCTGACCCCAGGAATGTGTCAATAAAGTATCCCCTTCCTGGGACAATGAATTCACGGTGTTCTTATTTCAATTTCCAGGAGTGTATATACGGTCTTTTTTACAGATGGACCGCACTTTCTCAAAAATCTCCAAATAAACCGAAGTCGACCATTTGCCTTCCCTACCATAATCCTCACATACACGTTCAATTTCATACAGCTTTGAAACGTTAGTGTCAGATATTTAAACGATGTGACTGTGCTCAGCAGGACACTACTAATGCTGCATCCGAATATTACAGGTTCATTTTTCCTACCCTTCCGCATTAATTTACAGTTTTACTACATTTAGAGCCAGCTGACATTCATCACACCAAATAGTTAGTTTGTCTTAGTCATCTTGTATCTCCTACAGTCATTCATCTTCGACGCTTTTCCGTGCAACACAGCATCATCAAACAGCCTCAGATTGCTGCTCACTCTCTCCGGCAGATCATTTATGTATATAGAAAATAATAGCTGTGCTATCACACTTCCCTGGGGGACACCTGACGATACACTTGCCTCTCATGAACACTTGCCGTCGAGGACAACGTACTGGGTTGTACAACTTAAGAAGCCTTCGAGCCACTCGCATATCTGAGAACCAGTTCCATATACTCGTACCTTCGTTAACAGTCTGCACTGTGGTACCGTGTCAAATGCTTTTCGGAAATCTAGAAATATGGAATCTACCTGTTGCCGCTCATCCATAGTTCGCAGTATATCATGTGACACCGGATTGTATTAACAACGAAGTCGTGTTAGTGTGCTAGCCGTTTAAGTCGTGCTAGATTACGCACAGCCGTGTTTAAAAAGAGAGGCAAAGTTGGCGGAGCTCTGGCTCAGAGAGACTATACCTGAATTAATGGTGGAAGTCACCTCTCTTTCTGTTAACGGAATGCTAAATTTATTACCATTGAAGTCCATTCACGATATAGCTGCCTGTATATGCCGTCGGTTATTCTCGTCTGCTAACTCTGCTTATTAGTCGGAAGTTTGTGCACCTGTTCCTCCAACTCCGCAGTCCTTGTGAACAACCTATTCAAGGATTAAGGATTACATGATTTTTCACCTGTTATGCCTTGTTATTCGCAATTCTATTGACTAGTACAAGTACTATTGTATACATGTACAAGAGCACTCTTACGATACAACAGTGGACATATATAATTCGTGATGGTTTGCTGCACTGCATTAGTGCCCCTCTGCTATTTATCTCAGCCATTTCAATTTTGTGATATATATTTTGTTTTACGCGATGTTCAACATCGGCTAGCGCCCTTCATATATTGTACACGCACCACGATACGTTGAAACTACGATAACACACACACAACAGCTTATATTTATCCTCATTTGTCTCCTCCTTTATATTTAGTGATGAATTGTTATTAGGAGCTTAGGCGCTATACACTCGCCTCTGGTCGAGAGGGCGCGCCGGCTGGACTCTATACAGTTGTTGCTGAAGCCCTGCGTAGCTGTGTTCACTGCTGCTAGTTGCTACGCTCCTTACCCCTCCACAACCGTAGCTAAAGAAAATTTACTACACTCTGCACTGGAAATTTATATCTTTGCACGATTACGTTAGAACAGCATTATATATTTTTGTGCATTTATCCCTCCCCGTATGTAGCTCAGATCTAAGTGTGTTCCATTCCTCGCCACTTTCACTTGTGGCATCCAGCAAGGCGTGACTATGTCATGTAACTTGTCATTACGACCCCTTGCCATTTATTCCGAGTATGCTCCTGGAGTATAATCGATGTTCATTCATCACACTTAACTAGACTATTACCAATATCACTCACTTTTTACAAACGCATTACGCCTATAATGAGTATGCAAAGTACAAATGCGAAAACTGCCTGCTGGCATTTGAATTATGTGCTGCTAGGTTCTGTTACAGCCATCTGTATGCTGTGTCCTCCGTTGGCATGAACTGTCAAATGCCACTTTTGCAGGAGCGTTTAATTGTAACAAACTGTGCCCACCACTGGGTCATTCCTGTCCAGATCACAAGTTAGGGTGCAGATACAGGTTGTTGTGATGATGACAAAACAATACACAGTTACCTTAGAGTATGCGATAATTAATCTATGAGTAATTATTACACAATGAAGTGTAAAAGAAACTGGTATAGCCATGCGCATCCACATACAGAGATATGTAAACAGGAAGAATACGGCGCTGCGGTCGGCAACGCCTAATTAAGACAACAAGTGTCTGGCGCAGTTTTTAGATCGTTTACTGGTGCTACAATGGCAGGTTATCAAAATTTAAGTGAGTTTGAACGTGTGTTGTAGTCTGCGCACGAGTGATGGGACACAGCATCTTCGAGGTAGCAATGAAGTGGTGATTTCTCCCGTACGGTCATTTTACGACTGTACTGTGAATATCAGGAATCCGGTAAAACATCAAATCTCCGACATCTCTGCGGCCGGAAAAAGTCCCTGCAAGAACGGACCAACGACGTCTGAAGAGAATCATTCAGAATGACAGAAGTGCAACCCTTCCACAAACTGCTGCAGATTTCAATGCTGGGTCTTCAACTAGTGTCAGCGTGCGAAACATACAAGGAAAAATTTTCAATATGGACTGTCGGAGCTGAAGGCCCACTCGTGTACCCTTGATGATTGCACAACACAAAGCTTTCCGCCTCTCACGGACCTTCAGCACCGACACTGCACTGTTGATGACTGGAAACATGTTGCCTGGTCGGACGAGTCTCGTTTCAAATTGCATCGAGCGGATGGACATGTACGGTTATGGAGACAACATCAGGGGACTATTCAAGCTGGTGGAGGCTCTGTAATGGTGTGAGGCGTGTGCAGTTGGAGTGATATGGGACCCACTGATACGTCTATATACGAATCTGATATGTGGCACGTACGTAAGCACGCTGTATGATCAACTGCATCCATTCACGTCCATTGTGTACTCCAACGGACTTAAGGAATTCCAGCAGGACACTGCGACACCCCACACGTTCAGAATTGCTACAGAGCGGTCCCAGGAACACTCTTCCGAGTTGAAACGCTTCCGCTGGCACCAAAATCCTAGACATGAACGTCATTTAACATATCTGGGATGCCTTGTAACGTGCTGTTCAGAAGAAATCACCACCCCCTCGTACTCTTACGGATTTATGGACAGCCCTACCGGATTAATTGTGCCAATATCCCCCAGCCCTACTTCCGACATTAGTCGAGACCATGCCACGTCGTGTTGCCGGGCTTCTGCGTGCTCGCCGGGCCCCTGCACGATATTAGGCATGCGTACTAGCTTCTCTGGTTCTTCAGTGTATCTTGTGTTTAATACCTTGATATTTTAATACTTTGATATTTCGATGATGTTTTATGTGATCCATTCCCTGTTTGTATACTAATTTACCACTGCATATCACTCCGTCCCCGTCCTCCCATCCTGAACACTTTAAGTGCTATCAAACTATGTGTCATTTTGCGCTATTATGCCGGATTTTGCCAATCCTACTTTGTCATTTGCAGCGACAATTTCGAATCGTCTGTTGCTCCTATAACTGTATTACCTGTTCAACGAATGGCCATTCAGAGAGATATATAGAAACTAGCTCCCACAAATTTTGAGTGGCGCAGTTGTTCCTGCTACGAACGAGGCCCGATCACAGTCGTCCGTTCCACCGATCTGCATCGTGAATTAGATCGGTTAGTCGCTGCCGTCAATTGCTACTTAATTTACCTGTCTGCCCCTGTCTAATTCTTGCCCTATTGCTTGGATACCCACGCTGTTCTTTAGTCCCTGGCTAAACTTCCCCAGCAATACTGATTCACGATCTCACCTTTTCTAGCCAGGACCACTGAAACATTGCGTCTCCCTCCCTACCGCAGCGACTAGCTTCTCCTTCCAAAATTCTGTCGTGATGGTGAACCTTTCCCGGATGCACTTATCGAATACTCAGTTGATGCTAATGTCATGTTGCTAATTTTACATTGCCGCCATTAGTGCGACTCCAATCGGCTCGTGTTGAGAAATTGTGGTTTTGTGTCCCTGGCGAGAATTCAGGTGAGATATCGCACCTTGTCTGTGTAACTGGCCGACAGTACCCAGTCATAAAGTCTGACCAGGTAGGTACGTCTTTGAACTCCGCCAGATATTCTGTCGAACAGCTGTTTCAGATGAAGGAGAGACGCCTATTTAGTCATAGTGAATCATGACCTCGCCAACCACCCCGTCCCCTTAAATACGTACGGATGGTTATAAGATTATTCACATGAAGTGATTTTTTAAAGGGATTATTGGGTTTTATATCAGTACCTTTGCATTTCGTGGACTTAAAATTAGTTTCAAATTGTTAATGGCAAAAGACTAGTTTAGAATCTACTTATTACTGGATATGTTCCGTCACTTGTGAAAGTGAATGTACTGTTATGGGAAGGAAGCCGTATTTCATTCAGCCCCTTTTATGTGGAAACATTCTCACCTTGGCCTCCCTTTAGTACCCGTCGGATGGAGTGCTGCAGTTTTGAGAACCATTTTGGTGGCGACACCAACCCGAGATACACAACCAACCTTCCCAGCGCGTCTACGGCCTGCAGCCATACGTAGAGGCCTATCTCGCGCCACTGGCCATATAAAAAGTGTAGGCAGCAAGCTTGCAATACACAAACCTAATTCTAAGAAGTAATGTGAGAGTCTTGTCAGTGATGTAGAGAGATGAATTGCAGATTACTGTGACACCTTTAGTAGAGAGGCGAGTTCTGATTTATTGGGATTGCTTGAAGGAATTGTTTCATGAAGACGGTTTCTGTGTTTCAGTCAGAAATATGATACAATCATCTTCAGATTCTGAGCAAACTGTAGCCATATGGCAGATGCGGAATAAATTAACGCAAATCCAATTGTGTATGATCCTCCAGCACGCTGCCGAGAATGCGACGACACGACCGCTGCGAGTGATGAGACAAAATAATCTTGTCATGAAATTCAGCACTGTGTAATTGTGGAGCGCTTGATGGCAATGTAATACATTAAATTTTTAATATCTCGAAATCACTACATGGCAATCGTCATGAAACAGTTATATAGCCGGCCGAAGTGGCCGTGCGGTTCTAGGCGCTGCAGTCTGGAACCGCGAGACCGCTACGGTCGCAGGTTCGAATCCTGCCTCGGGCATGGATGTGTGTGATGTTTTTAGGTTAGTTAGGTTTAACTAGTTCTAAGTTCTAGGGGACTAATGACCTCAGAAGTTGAGTCCCATAGTGCTCAGAGCCATTTGAACCACAGTTATATACGGTTATCTTCAGGCCTACTTACCGCAACAACAAACACAGTTGTGTGACCAACTGCGAGATTCACCGCGTAATAATTATAGCTACATAGACATATTGTAAAGCTTTATGCTAATAATCTTGAAACTTTTGCTACAAAAATTTGCTACTATTATATCCAAACTTCAAACGACATGTGAGACTCGTCATTTGTGTAGGAAAACGTGCAGAACAGTCACTGGCTGAACTGCACGAATTACACCCGCAAAAGAAAGGTTTCTATGTTTATACGGACAGAAGACAAAACCGCTGATAATATGAATGGATATAAGACCCAACTGGATGAAATTTTCTGGACTTTCACTCTACATTTAGCACTGGCCATGTATCGGTGACCTACGTAACTGCCTATTTGGCCCATACGGTGTTGGTAGCATGCGCACCGGGGACTGTGATACTTTCTACACACATACTCACAAAATGAAGATGCAGCCGTCTGTCTCAGCTGTGCCTCGGTGGCAACAGAAATTAATCGCACATTTTTGATGACACACTCTAACACTGCATAACGAAAACCAACAGATACTGTGAGTCATAAGTCTAGACTATGTAATTTCGGACTTCTGGACTCCAACAAAAAAAATCTGCGCACTCGTTAATCTCTGTGCCTCTGAAGTGCGGTTCATTGAGGTAGTCGTGTTTGACGGTGCAAGTCATAAACGGAAGATATGGGCACGAGTCGGTGTTCACGAGTTATTGCCGTCCAGCACTAAAACGGACGTTATCTCCTATACCGCGGCCTATCTGTGTATTGGTATAGTCTTAGTCGGTTGTGCGTCGACCTGTTATCATCATACTGTTGATTGCGGATATCGATCGTGGTGGTTAGAGTTTTATCTCAAGCGATTCATTAACGATAGAGTCTTCACGAGGATGCTGGTGAATCACTGAGTACCAAGCCGAACTGAGAAGTGATACGTCATGTTCTAAAGCTGTGAGAACTCGTTTCTTGACCACTCCGAGCTTATACATGCGTGATAAGAATGAGGTATGACGCTATACGCGTCCGTTCGCCGAGGCGAGAAGAGTGTCTTGTAGGACCCCTTAGTATCTAATGCAGTTTGTTGCTAGTGTCAGAGAAACGACATACTACCTAAGTTGAGAGAGCAACAATGCCTCTGTGAATGTATTGCGTAAAATATCTCAAACGATCTTCTTCTTTTGCTTGTGATACTGTGCCTCTTCGACGCAGGGTCGGCATTTTTATATACGAATTTGGCAAGGTTAGTTTAAGGTGTGGAGGGATGCGCTTCCTGTCGCCACCCCATAAACACCCCACTCCCAAGGAGGGCATGTGCGCCCCCAGCTGTCTACCTGCGGTGTTATTCAGGTGAAGGTGAGCAAAAGTGTTCTTAGTGTTTGCGAATAGTGTAACTGAGGCTGGAATTGGGTACTAGACCGGTGTATACCTAATGGGACGTAGGGAACCACCTACAAACCACATGCAGGCTGGCCAGGAATCGGCTTCTTAACACGCATGGCTATCCGAGCGGGGATAAAACATCTGAACGATTTTCAGTTATTAATATCGGATTATTTTAGGTGTAACTGCTTTGAGTACAGCTATAACATACTCTTTGACGAAATAGGTAAGGTGTCCAGTAGGAATTAACCTACGATAATTTCACTTAATGGGCATTATGCTGTCGGTGAGGAGGTTAGGTGATGACAAGAAACGTGATGCCACCATGTGGTCGTGGGAATATTTTCAGTTAAACTAAAATGTTTGAATTGCCAAATGGTTAGTTGGTACAATGATGAAACTTACTCCCACGTCGCTAGATACATAATAACTTGAAAACTGTCTTGGCGCCCATAACCGGCGTAATGATCGAAAATAAAAGTACAGTTCTTGCTGTTATTTGATTGCAAGTAATTACTTCAGCTGTAATACCAAGTAATTACTTCAGTTAAGGACCCTTCACCATCATGTTCCACATTCTGGACGAGAAATTAACGTAGAGGAAGTTAACTATCACAATTTCCAAGTGTATTCGACATTCTGATGACAAAGTCAGTGTTAATGAGGAACGAATACACAGCGTGAAGTTTTCGGTTTACCAGTGCAGGAGAAGGAAGGAAAAGTACTGTATTCGGCATCAAGCAATGCACTGGTCTACCAGTCCTGTGACATGGTAATGGTGACTTGGATTTCCTACAGCGAAATTTTGTTACATGGTGCTAAGTTAAGAAGCATTGCTAGAAGGCAGATTCCTTGTCCTACTCTCCGTACTTAGGTGCTGTCATCTAGCATTTTTTTCACAGGTGGATCTGATCTGGGTTCCAATTAACGCAAATGTCGGAACCTAGGGGAAAGTACACGTTCTATGAATGGTGTATAGCGATAAGCTCTATTGAACTCCTTGGCTTAGGGCGTGAAAAATAACGAATATGACCTAGGTTACCTCCGGCAGCGGTCTGATCATTCTGAGTGTACACTTATAAGGTACGTATCTTCTGCGTTCTCAGTGTTCATTGTTAATTAGGCAGAAACACAGTATGCCTTTCAGCAACACAATTCTTGCCCTGACATGATAGGTACACCTAAAGATCATACTGACGTTATACTCTGACCTACACAAAGTAATGATCTGGTCTCTATCGAATAAATGTGGAAAAGTATCAAGAATCAACTGCATTCTACCGGACACCTGCAGAACATCGGGATTATGTTGTATCAAATGATGCGACTAGAACGGCTATATCGATACCAGGCCCCTTTTTTTTTACATGTACTAGCCACACCCCCTATATATAATGTTATTATTATGGCGTCATCGTCAGGATCTCACGAACCACACTCCCCTTACCTATGAATTTTACTAGCCATTAAAACGAAATAGCCTATCACCAACTAGTACTTTACCTGCCATTAAAATGAAAAAAGGATCAATAGTACGTAGCCGCCATCTCGGCGATGTTCAAAAGTATCCACACGATCTGAATTTTGCGTAATGTTCAAAATTGTTCGATTATTTATCAAAAATACGTAAACATACCGACGATACCGGTGAGACTTGGCATTAGTGGTCTAACTCACAGGTTAAGCAACACCTGTTGAGCTTAATTCGATCTCTGTAGCACAATTGATGTAAGGAAGAACGGACCTCCTACATCAAATATTTTCGCATCCAAATTTTCCGTATTATTGATTTAAAAAATACGTAAGCACACACAACCCCACACACACACACACACACACACACACACACACACACACATACACACATACGTAAGCACACACAACCATACAAACACACACACACACACACACACACACATACGTAAGCACACACAACCACACACACACACACACACACACACACACACACACACAAACACACACACACACACACACACAATGGTTTTATCAAGAGTCACAAAGTTAATCTGAAATATCTGTCAAAATTAATGCGTCAAACACGACTGCGGACTCTCAAATTGTGCCAAAATGCTATTACCACGTCTAACTTGTTCTACAGCTGTAAAAAAACACATGTTGCTATAAATGACATGCTAAACAGGCCGTTCATACTTCACTAAGGGCATTAATGAGGCTATGTACAAAGTTGAACATGACCAAGCCTCTAACTTTACAAAATATATGCTGGGTAAAGTAATATGCTAAGCAGATAAGGAGTGATGGTTGACACAGACAAATAGGCAGTGCGAACTGCTGTATCGTGTCAGCTAATTGAAGAATGTAATTAATGTGTAACACATACTTGACGCCTAAAACGTGACTATGGACTCTCAAATTAAGTGCTACTGTTCACGCCCAAATTGTTCTATAACAGTAAAAAACACATGTGGCTAAAAATAACATGGTAAGCAGGCAGTTGACACGTCATTCCTGGTTGTACAGAAAAAAACATGGCCAAAGCTCTAACAGTGCAAAACATGTTTTGGCTAAAATGTTGTGCTAAACATTTTAGCAGCGATAGTTGACGCAAACAAATAGGCAGTCCGAACTGCAGTCCTATGTCAGCTACTGACGGAGTGAATATAATGTGTAACTTATATTTGATGCATAAAACATGACTATTTATTTTCAAATTAAGTGCCACCAAACTATTTGCTTATCTTAATGGTCTGTAATACATATCAAACTACGTAAAGATACTGGAATTTTGATATTAGTCTTACTGGAGGCTATGTTACTGGTGGTACATAGATCGAACTTGCACATAACATAGCCAAAGACAATGTTGGACAAAATTCCTCACAGATATGATTTTTTGAAATCTCGAAAATATGATGCAAGCCAAATAATAAATTTATTTACCAAATATGTAAAGATTATGAGTTAAAAACTCATTCGTGCTGCTTATCAAAATGAACGAGTGTAATTTCGGATTTCTGACCACAAACGAATCATGGACCTTTGAACTAAAATGAAAAAATTGTTTGTAAAAATACCTAAAGATTTCGAGTACTCTCCTAGGAGCAGATAAAGAAAGTTGGGTTGCCTATGTTACGGTTCATAAATGGCTCTGAGCACTATGGCACTTAACATCTGTGGTCATCAGTCCCCTAGAACTTAGAACTACTTAAACCTAACTAACCTAAGGACATCACACACATCCATGCCCGAGGCAGGATTCGAACCTGCGACCGTAGCAGTCGCGCGGTTCCGGACTGCGCGCCTAGAACCGCTAGACCACCGCGGCTGGCCTATGTTACGGTTCATGAAATATGTTCCAGGCTAGATTTATTTTGCCCACCTTGTAAAATAGTCAGTGGTAGACTGCAAGTTACTGGCATCCAAAAACTGTAGTCGAATCTTGAAATGCCACAAGTATTGATCAGTTATCACACAACTACCATTAATTGTGTTAGAGTGTGTGACGTTGCTGCAAGGTATTGAAATCATGTCTCATGAATCTGCCAAACGTTGGTGGAACACAGGGATAGCAAGGAAGGCTGTCGTTCTAAGTATCATTCGGAAGTTATGTTTGAGCTAATCCACTTGTAATAAAAAAAAGGAAAAAAGAAAAAATGAAAAAACGGAAATTCAGTGTTTTGGGTTCAAAAAAAATGGCTCTGAGCACTATGGGACGTAACATCTGTGGTCATCAGTCCCCTAGCACTTAGAACTACTTAAACCTAACTAACCTAGGGACATCATATACATCCATGCCAGAGGCAGGATTCGAACCTGCGACCGTAGCGGTCACACGGTTCCAGACTGAAGCGCCTATTCTGTTTTACGTTTTTCTTGGTTGCTGTAAATCGATTAAAGCTGAATTCCAGGATGGGTTCTTTGGAAAGATCGCGAGCGATTGCGTACCTTAGGGATGGGCAACAAAACCTTGGATCGCGGGCCATGCCCAGGTCAGAATACCAAAGCGCTCAGCCTCCCTTCATATTTCCCCCACCACCACGCCGTGCTGTCTTTGCATGACGGATGGGAAGAGGAGAAAACAGCGAACGTATCGCATTAAAATAGCAGCGCAGTCGTAATGCTTATGTCTTGGTTTTATGGTTCACATTTCTCAACAAAATAGGTCACAGACAAATCAATTTTAATTATTAATTAATTTTTTAGCGCTCTACCGATGTAATTTTTATCTGGTGCATACTGTCGGCACACAGTTTCACAGAGTTTCACACTGAAGTTGCCACATAACCTGACTTATTTAACTTCATAATGAAGAAAAGGTCTTTCACACAAAAATGTCAGTAGAAATATTGTATCACTTTTGCAACCTCATTATGGAGATTTGGGAAGTCCACCTAAGAAAAGCAATGTACACCTCCTGGGCAGTTTTAAAATAAAAAGACATGTAATTAAAACTGGAATTACCTTGTAGCTCACTCAATTACATCTGCACATGCACAGGGGCGCTTTCAACTGTAACCGCAAACGGTCTCGAAAACAGCTCGAAAACAGATATCGGACTGACAGTGTCCACAAAACCTTTATAAAGCTACCGTTGCAGCTCTTGCAAGGCCACAATGAATCCTTCAAACCCTGCGTTTTCTTTAAAGCTAGGTAGCTTAGGGAACTGGATTGTCTTCGTCAGAATGCGTGGTTTCTACAGTGCGATTTTCTTTTTAGATGCATCACCATCAAATCAGAAAGAAGTTACCTTGTAATGTCTTACTGTGGGCAGTGTGCAATTAAGTCCACTTAAAATACGAAATCTGTAATCCATTCTGGATGTTCTAATTTTTGTTCTTGCACTCCTGTTTCCTTCATAAATTCAACAACAGTGCGATTCAAATGGAAAAATCGTTCCTGGCTTGTCCCTTGACTTAGCCAACGCATTTTCCAGTAATACATGAAGTCTCCATACTCGTCGTTCATTTCCATTGAAAACAGTTGCAACTGAAAATTGAATAATGAGTGCACATTCTAAAATGTTACTATTCGTACCGCCAATTTCTTCAAGTGATCCATAACTGCAAATTTAGCTTCTTGAGGTAAAGAGCAATGACTTCTGTCTGTGGATCGTTGTAATTTTTGGCTCTTTCATTGTTTTATAAAGTTTTAAATTGGTTCTGCATAGGACTATGATGTCGTTTCCTAGAAAATAAGCAGTACAGGTTGCGCATGCGAATTGAGAAATCCTATCCCTCTCTTTTGTCAATCCTATTCATTTTAAAGGACTCTGACGATAGATAACTAATCTGCCTCTTTTTGTACAAATAGCCGCTGGACCTGCGAACGTCCTTCACGCAACGAACAAACAGCCAAGGGTAAATGGCGCTGACACCACGATTCTGCAGCAGTCAGAGAGTTGAGCCGACAGCAGGATTCCGCACCGCAATGCTAAATGAAATGTCGCGCTGTTCCGGGTGCTTCCGAGAAGGACGAAGCAAAGCCGAGTGACAGGACAGGGCTTGGCCCGCCCACGGCCCGCCCACGCTGCGCGCGTCAAGTTTAGCACGCCATGGGCGGCCCTGCTCTACCCCGTCCTGATCCTAATCCGAAATTGTGTTGTATCACTGATGATCTCATCGCAGACGGAACATTAAACCTAACCTACTCTCCTGTTCCTATCTGCGCAACTTCGAAACTGTCATTGTTTTTGTGAAACTTTTTTTTGTGGTAGAGTATGATTTTTCTCTTTCGCTGTTAAAAAAAAAAAAAAAGGTTCAGCTTGCTCTGAGCACTATGGAACTTAACTTCTGAGGTCATAAGTCCCCTAGAACCTAGAACTACTTAAACCTAACTAACCTAAGGACATCACACATATCCATGCTCGTGGCAGGATTCGAACCTGCGACCGTAGCGGTCGCGCGGTTCCAGACTGTAGCGCCTAGAATCGCTCGGCCACTCCGGCCAGCAACTTTAAAGAGACTGGATTGTTTCTGGACAAGGAACTAATGGGACAACTGATGTGTGGGTGTACCTAGCATATTTCATTCTTAAGAAACTCATGCTGTTCAGCTCTTATGAGGCTTCTGCCAGTTTCTCCAGAGGGAAAATTCGCTGAGGTCTCCATGTTACTTACATAAAGAAAAGCATAAACCAAGAAATTATATTTATATATAATCCAAGATTGTTAGGTGTATCACAATTTCTTCTCACATGTTGTTGTGGGTTGGCAGGAGAGCCAACACCGGTATGAGAAGAAGCCGAAAGGCACGCGTTTTAGTTCACGCATGCTGGCGTGAGGTCTGGAACAGGACAAGGGAATTAGACTTTAGCAAAAAGGACGTAGCTGTGGAATACTTAACTTTGATCCATAAATGGTGAACGTCGCTCTTGACGGTACATGGTGTACAGCATCAATAGTAACAGGTAATGGCGCCTTGCTAGGTCGTAGCAAATGACGTAGCTGAAGGCTATGCTAACTATCGTCTCGGCAAATGAGAGCGTATTTTGTCAGTGAACCATCGCTAGCAAAGTCGGTTGTACCACTGGGGCGAGTGCTAGGAAGTCTCTCTAGACCTGCCGTGTGGCGGCGCTCGGTCTGCAATCACTGATAGTGGCGACACGCGGGTCCTACGTATACTAACGGACCGAGGCCGGTTTAAAGGCTACCACTTAGCAAGTGTGGTGTCTGGCGGTGACACCACATTCCTCCCCCGCAAATCGGCGGACGGTTGTGGCATAAGGCTTCCGCCCGCGTGGGGAGGACCCCATGTTGACGTATGCGACGAGGTGGGGAGCCTAACAACAGGCGAGGTTGTGCCACCCGCACCCTGCCATTCGGACCGTGGGGAGCTAGGAAACGCCTGAAAACCTGCTCCAGGGTGCACTCCAACATGCGGTGTATGCGCCCGTAGAGAGACAGGAGGGGCCGAAGGGTCGACCTCCATCGGGTCGGGGCACCCGACGGGCAAAGACAACATATGGTCCGGAGCGGGCAAGTGTTCCATGTCGGAGGACAACTGGTCACGGGAAGCGATCGGCGGCGCGGGACCCAGGGAGGCGCCCGGCGGTTGCAGCGACGCGTCCACTGCGGGCGTCACCGGCGGGAGAACAGGTGGCGGCGGCGGCGCGTCGCCATGGGGCAAAATGGAAGGCAGCGTCGGTAACACCTGGGGCTGAGGCGAGCCAGTAGATGGGTCCCCAGGGCGCTGACCGGACGGCACCGTCGCTGAAAGCAGACGGAGAGCACGACAGAGGCGCAGCTGATTGAGATGCCGACGCACCTCACCAGAGGCCTCCAAAACCAGATACATAGCGCGGCCGAGGCAGCGAAGATTGTGCCCTTCGAGCCAACGCCGTGAACCTCGATAGTTGCGGTAGTAGACAACGTCGCCTGGAGCAAAAGCGGGTGTCTGCCGCTGCAGAGGAACCTGATGCGGCGGATGTAGCAAAGGCATCAAGGTGCGATGAGGGCGACCGTGGAGCAACTCAGCCGGCGAGCGACCATCTCAGGGCTGAGAGCGATACGAGGACAAAAAGAGCAATAACGCGTCCTCCCGAGAATGAGACTCTTTCAACTTCAACATCTGTGACTTGAAAGTTCTGACCAAACGTTCAACGACACCGTTTGACTGTGGCGAAAACGGCGCGGATGTCAGATGTTGAATACCATTGGCCTTGCAGAATGACTGAAATTCTGCGGACATGAATTGTGGGCCATTGTCGGAAACAATAGTCTGTGGAAGACCTTCAATGCAAAAGATAGCAGATAACGCTTGGATGGTGGCAGATGACGTCGTGGAAGACATCCGGACAACAAAAGGAAAATTACTGAATGAATCTACCACATCCAACCATCGAGCTATTACCGATAAAAGAACCTCTTTCGAAACTGATATGTGGATGCATGATGCACGCAAAATAAACTATACTACGGCGACTGTATCCATTATTAGGGAAACGTTGTATATGGAGAACAGATTATAGTTTACCGCCCCATTTCCCGATGAGGAAACAGCAATAACTAACTCTTTACACAAGGCTGTTCGCCGTTTTGAGTCCTTGCAAATTTCTGAGTACTTAGTAAAGTCAGCACCTTTCGAAACGGATCAAGGTTCTAATATAGTGGCAGCTCTGAAACACCTCGCTAGACTTCCTTGCGCTTGTCACTGCCTTACTAATCAGCTTAAACATACTTTTAAGTAGGAGTTTTTAGCATGGCAGCCAGAACTAACTTTGTAGGAGAGAAAATAAACTCGTGTATAGCAACAGTGGCATATCGTAAAAGGGTAGGTCTTTCAAAGAGACTCACAAAACCACTCAAATAAGAGGTGGAAGTCCGGTGAAACACATTTCTAGTCATGTTGGTTTTAGTACGTGATACTATGATCGAGGTTAAGGAGTTGTTCCCGTAAACAGAGACAAGTGGACTTCAGAATATAGATGAGCAGACCCTAAATGAGCTTGTCATGTTCCTCAAGTCAGTCAAAGAAGCTAGTAATGATCTAGAACGCGACACCTATCCAACTCTCCATTTGGTACTTCTGTGGCGGTATAAAGTTTCGGATGAGCACTTGAGTCCTAATGAATTAGAGAGTGATGTCATGGCTATACTTGAATTAAGAAGTAGAAGTTACACGGGCGGTAGGAATAATAAGATTAAATTGCCCTTGTTCTTATGCCGGACGAAAATATACCCGTCGGTACAACGGTTGCTCCTGGATAACACATAAAATATTAGTTCCCTTTATCACTACATACTCGTAGATACGAAGCCTTTTCCACATGAATGCCGTGTGTATTTACAGCTGTCTCTGAGCATTAACGTATCACTTGACACTTGCAAAATACAAATCTCTCAGTCAGAGTACATTTAACAATAACTTTCGCGCAGTATTCTGCCTAATACATTGATCACTCAAAAAAATGGTTCAAATGGCTCTGAGCACTATGGGACTTAACTTCTAAGGTCATCAGTCCCCTAGAACTTAGAACTACTTAAACTTAACTAACCTAAAGACATCACACATCCATGCCCGAGGCAGGATTCGAACCTGCGACCGTAGCGGTCGCGCGGTTCCAGACTGTAGCGCCTTTAACCGATTGGCCACCGCGGCCGGCTTGATCACTCAGCTGGCCTACTAGAAGAGGATGCTGTTGTCTTACTCGATGATCGCAGACTGGGGCTGAGCGGTACTGTGCTCGGCCATAAGTAGATCCGATGCGGCCTACAGCGACTGTCTTTGCTTTGGTCCCTCGCTCTTAGGACGACATCACGTTCCTTCCCCCCCCCCCCCCCCTGCCCTACAACCCCCGACCACTGCACTGTCATCGTGTAGTGACACATGACGATGGCGGGAGATGAGGGAGGGGAGGGAGAGGGTGCGAGGACTGAATACTGCACTGGCACACAATCAGCTAAAGTACTTTTTTCGATCTTGGAGCACGCCAGCTGCATGGGTCTGAATCGACGAGCCGAACTCTTCAACCCCGTGCTAATTATCTGTCGTAATAAAACTCCCCTCTATCACCGACACTGCAGAATGCTAACAACGCTTTGCAATAAGTCTTCAATTATCGGTTGATTATATTTAAAGTTCCTCAAGTTCAATTACCATAAAGTATCTGTTCTTCTTAATCGTTGTCGTAATAGCACATAACTTCACATCAGTCAAAGTGCAGGGCGTCAGATAAAAGTCACAGAATTTGGGCAATAATCTTGCCATCCCTATCGTAACTCCCAACGCAAGACGTATGCGCAATAATATTTCAAACTTTAATCCTTTTAAATCACAATCAATTAATTTACAAGTTCACTTCAGAGGGTAAGATCTTCTGCTGACAAGCACTCCTTTGGTCCCCTCAAAAGTTGCAAAAAATGAAAGCTCACACTAGTATTGACTTCGTGCACAAAAATTAAAAACTTATTTCTTGTTTCTCAAGCTATTAAACACACTTTCTTTCACTTCAAACTCCATACAAAAAACTGACTAAGTACATTAAACTCTCGTTTGGAAAGTATGCTTCCCACTTGCCAACAAGAAGTAAATACTTTATCCACTCTTCAGAGTACCGAACACAAAAATTCATTGGACGACTTCGGATTTATTACTTCACACATACGAATCGTGTTACTTATTCAATCATTTCATAGTGCATAAAATATTACCTAAATCGGTTTTCGATTATTTATTTAGTTTACATGATTAAAATCATACATAGCGGGGCTCAAGAGTTTTTCAGTCGACGTCAGCGCAGTCTTCTACTCGAGGATGGCTAACGTGCTAAGAGTGGCGGATACATAAGGGGAGCATGCGGCGCTCATCCCCCCCCCCCCCGCCCCCCTTGTGGAGCCGACGGCAATGCCAACCGAGCCGCCCCTGCTAGTCAGCCAGCACGCTATTCGTTCGTTTCTTTCGTCAGTCGACTTGACTGAATCGAGTTATCGAGTAGTTGTACTTTCCTATGTAGCACCCGTGTCCGCGTCATCGTATTTTTATAGGTTTCCGTCTGGCTTATCGATAGCTAACACATACCTACGAGAAAAGTCACGGCAATTCTAGTGATCTCGATACGTTATTCTGTTTGGCAATTTTTCGAGAAAAGACGCGAATATTCTACTCTTTTCTTGTACAGAGAACCTTCGATACGTAGCGTTATAAATACGGCCTATTCGCCGAATAGGAACCTAGTTTACATTCTGAAGCAGAAATGTTAAAACTGAAGAATGAATAAGTAAAAAGTCCTATTTGTAGCAAGGTCAAACGTGAAGATTAGTCAAGAGTGAGAGTGATCAGTGAAGTATTAATAATAGTAATTCATAGAAATTTCTCAGTGCAAATATTGTTACGAGACTCGTAACAATATTTTTACTAGTAACGTAACAATAGTTTCCCATACATAACTCGTATTACGAGTTGGGTATGAGAAAATATTGATGCGTATATCTCCGGTAATAATGACTTTCGAGAAGATTCCTAAAAACTCATTGTTACTATAGTGGCCCTCTATCGAATGCACTAGAAAGGAACGCAAGCGACAATAAAAGTTCCACACACACAAATTGCTGGATGACGTCATCATTGGAAACTGACCCTTATGTTATACGTCGTAAGGTACATATTGGTTTATCGCTTTCACAGTAGGTATTTGTTCACACTCCATAAAAGTCTGGAAGCGAACATTCTGGCAGCAAATGTTCTTGAAACAACCGAGCCGCATATATAAGGGTAGCAGAGTCGCTTCCACGTAGTCAATTTGAAAGCTACAATCGTCGCGATAACTTGGAAGTGATAAAAAGTGAACAACTGTGAATATTGGCTATTACCATGGACATCAGTCGGTGATGTGCTTAGCGATATTAGCAGTACGTTGAGTGTGACCGTCTGTTTTACTGCTAAGTGTACTAGTGTAGTTTTTCAACATTGCGGCGTACAAAGACATGACTGAGGTCCACAATGAAGGAGGATCGACTTAATGGCTTAGCTCTGCTAAATACTGACCCTGACATTGATTGTCCTATTGACGATGTAATT
The DNA here is from genome assembly GCF_021461385.2 of Schistocerca piceifrons. Classification (NCBI taxonomy): domain Eukaryota; kingdom Metazoa; phylum Arthropoda; class Insecta; order Orthoptera; family Acrididae; genus Schistocerca; species Schistocerca piceifrons. The sequence goes on along the minus strand of NC_060149.1, from coordinate 413,143,503 downwards.
AACCAATTTTCTAGGAAGAATAGGAGCATAGAATTCATCATTTAAGGTAGAGAACTAATATTGTACCTTTTTTATATGATAAGATGGCATTTTCTTGTGTATGTATATAATCAATTTAAATAACAATTTCTTAAACTTGATTATTTTTTGTCACGGTAAAAGTAAAGGTAGCTCAAGATATCTTTAGCGCCTCCTGCTTGAGGTTTTACTGTATCCGCCACTGCGTGAAAGCGGCTATAGCGGCCAGAATACAATCTGTGGATCTCTCGTGGAAGACGCCGCCCACCCCGTGCTTATACCACTCCGAGGCTCGCCATGTAACAGAGAACCTAGCATTTATGTAGGTACAACTAATATAACAACTTTCAACATATACACTAACATAATAAACACTTATTACACCACAATTATCTTACGTCATTATCACTCAATTACGCTATCCGGCGAAGTGTCATGAGTCAGGAAATATTTTTGTAGCATTACTTTCCCCACTCGCAAGACGCCTCTTACCTCTCTAATTATAACCCGTATAACTGTTATTACTATTTAAATTATTTCCGTTAATAAACACTAGCTTAAATATTCTTTCACATTTATCGTCCAATCATTGTAATAGTACTACGTGCAACACATTGTACCATCACCATATCTTTCGCCTTTCTTTCAGCTAGACTAGCAATCTGATTTCTTTGTACAGAAGCGGTCGAATCATGAAATTAATACCATACCATTACCATCATTAGCAAACACGTCTTTGTTCGTCGACTATATCCAAACTCAACTGTTTGTGTACATGTATTTTAACGTTTCTGTTCTCTTTCAATTATTGAACACTTTTCCATCTATAGATGCGCTTAAATATCTTACGTCTACAGTTTGGAATTTACATCTACAGGTTGTTTCACAATTCATGTTACACACTAATAAAGACTGTAGATGGAACTTAATAGATCTAGTTTAACATAGGAACCCATCTCGTGCCGGCCGTGGTGGCCGACCGGTTCTAGGCGCTTCAGTCAGGAACCGCGCGACTACTACGGTCGCAGGTTCGAATCCTGCCTCGGGCATGGACGTGTGTGATGTCCTTAGGATAGTTAGGTTTAAGTAGTTCTAGCGGACTGATGACCTCAGATGTTAAGTCCCATAGTGCTCAGAGCCATTCGAACCATTTGAATCACGTGCGGTAACGTACACTACTGGCAATTAAAATTGCTACACCAAGAAGAAATAGAGATGATAAACGGGTATTCATTGGACAAATCTATTATACTAGAACTGACAAGTGATTACATTTTCACGCAATTTGGGTACATAGATCCTGAGAAATCAGTACCCAGAACAACCACCTCTGGCCGTAATAATGGCCTTCATACGCCTGGGAATTGAGTCAAACAGAGCTTGGATAGCGTGTACAGGCACAGCTGCCCATGCAGCTTCAACACGATACCACAGTTCATCAGGAGTAGTGACTGGCGTATTGTGACGAGCCAGTTGCTCGGTCACCATTGGCCAGACGTTTTCAATTGGTGAGAGATCTGGAGAATGTGCTGGCCAGGGCAGCAGTCGAACATTTTCAGTATGCAGAAAGGCCCATACAGGACCTGCAACATGCGGTCGTGCATTATCCTGATGAGATTTAGGGTTTCGCAGGGATCGAATGAAGGGTAGAGCCACGGGTCGTAACACATCTGAAATGTAACGCTGTTGAAAGTGCCGTCAATGCGAACAAGAGGTGACCGACACGTGTAACCGATGGCACCCCATACCATCACCCCGGGTGATACGCCAGTATGGCGATGACGAATGGAGGCTTCCAATATGCGTTCACCGCGATGTCGCCAAACACGGATGCAACCATTATGATGCTGTAAACAGAACATGGATTCATCCGTAAAATTGACGTTTTGCCATTCGTGCACCCAGGTTCGTCGTTGAGTACACCATCGCAGGCGCTCCTGTCTGTGATGCAGCGTCAATGGTAAGCGCAGCCATGGTCTCCGAGCTGATGGTCCATGCTGCTGCAAATGTCGTCGAACTGTTGGGGCAGATGGTTGTTGTCTTGCAAACGTCCCCATCTGTTGACTCAGGAGTCGAGACGTGGATGCACGACCCGTTGCAGCCATGCGGATAAGATGCCTGTCATCTCGATTGCTAGTGATACGAGGCCGTTGGGATCCAGCACGGCGTTCCGTGTTACCCTCCTAAACCCACCGATTCCATATTCTGCTAACAGTCATTGGATCTCTACCAACGCGAGCAGCAATGTCGCGATACGATAAACCGCAATCGCGATAGGCTACAATCCGACCTTTATCAAAGTAGGAAACGTGATGTTACGCATTTCTCCTCCTTACACGAGGCATCACAACAACGTTCCACCAGGCAACGTCGGTCAAGTGCTGTTTGTGTATGAGAAATCGATTAGAAACTTTCCTCACGTCAGCACGTTGTAGGTGTCGCCACCGGCGCCAACCTTGTGTGAATGCTCTGAAAAGCTAATCATTTGCATATCACAGCATCTTCTTCCTGTCGGTTAAATTTCGCGTCTGTAGTACGTCATCTTCGTGGTGTAGCAATTTCAATGGCCAGTAGTGTAATTCAACGACGTTACAGAGACTTAGCGTTATAGGCGTCGGCGCCTGTAAATTTATGTAAATACTGGGTGATGCTGTGATGATGTTAGAAACTTTCAAGGATGATGGAGAAGGATAAATGTATCAATTTAAAGTAAGGGTCCCTGTACCGGAAACGAATGTGTCGGAAGTTTTAACCGTTCTGATACATCTGATAATGGAATGTATGTACTGATACTGTTGTTGCTAAGATTATAGCGTAATCAAATTTCTGAGGTGGTAGTATGGAACAAAACAATAAATAATGTCTAATAAAAATGTGCTGTAAAATGTATACCTTAAGAGCTATGAGCACTTGTTGAATACAGGACACGTATTTCAACTAGCGAAGATGAACAAGTGCTCATAGCTCCTTGGGTATGCATTTTAGAGACCATGTTTACTAGACTTTTTTACCTGTCTTGATCCATACTATCAGCTCTGAAACATGCATACCCTACATTCGTAGCAACAATAGTACCCATAAACGTATTCCACTGATAGAGATTTCAAAACGATTTTCGTTTGTAACTTTCGACTCTTCGTTTCCGAACCAGGGACTGTTACCTCAGATCGGTGTATTTATCCGTCTCCATCATCTCTGAAAGTTTCTAACATCATTACAGAATCATTCTGTATATACAAACATCGATGCTCTGTAGCGTGTAGGATGACGTTTTCGGACATGTGTTTCTATGTAAAACTTGATCTACTAACAACGGAAACTCCTCATCGCATCCCCCTCAGATTTTGTGGTAAGATGTCCCAGTGGACAGCCCGTCAAAAACTAAAGACAGAACAACCATTAATACAGGAAGAAGGTGTACTGAACTGTGAAAAAGAGGCAAAATACAAACAGTAAACGGTCCAAACTCAACAACTGCAATACTGAGCTGAAGTAAACAGCTGCGACGTCGTGCTTAAGTGCTCACGGTGTTGGACTGTGAGGTGCATGAAACATGTTCAAATTTCTCTCGTATCAATTATTTTTATTTTATTTTATTTTTCTTCTCAACGTTATGAACTGTCCGTCCCGTCACTGAAGTGTTTGTTCTCTTTCAGTGGTCTTGGCAGTTGTCATACTATACACTGGTAGGAAATGAGACATGTGGTAAGAATACGTTACCATCGCAAGTAAACGTGATGAATAGTGAGAGCAGGCGGGATTCCACATAGATGTCTCATAGAAATGAAAACAACAGATAAACGAGTGTGAACTATGTTACAACAAAGGAATTCAAGAGTCAAAACTTCCACAACGAACGCAACTTGAAAAACGTTAAAAACGTATGTTTTGACAGAGGACAGAGAAACCGTGTGATTCTGAAACTGGTGCGTTCATTTGTTGTAGCTTACGTGAAAAACTGTTATTTCTTCATCATTTCTTTGTGAGTGATCGCATTCAGATTCATACGAACACCTAAACTGGGCAAGAAGGCATATCTCACTCACCAGGCGTACAAATCATGTGCTTCGATAAGAGATTCCTATCATATAACAATATACTGTCATTAATGGCGTGTATGACACACCAGACGTGTTTTCCGGTGGAGGATTTGGTCGTGTTTTCCGGTGGAGGATTTGGTTGAAGCCGGCCGGTGTGGCCGTGCGGTTAAAGGTGCTTCAGTCTGGAACCGCGTGACCGCTGCGGTCGCAGGTTCGAATCCTGCCTCGGGCATGGATGTGTGTGATGTCCTTAGGTTAGTTAGGTTTAATTAGTTCTAAGTTCTAGGCGACTGATGACCTCAGAAGTTGAGTCACATAGTGCTCAGAGCCATTTGAACCATTTTTGATTTGGTTGACTTGTCGCCTTGTCATCAAACATTTGCGGTTCCCAGAGTTGCGGTTAACAAAGTAGTTGTGCAGAATCAACTGTCATTATAGGTCCCTTCCGTACACCTCGCTGTTGCAAACGGATGTTACGCCACGATACAGCACACATTTGAACACAGCGAACAGCGATTAAAAAAAAAGAAAAAAGTTCGCATAAGCGCGGATTGTACACGGTTCGTCTGTTGGGCAGTCGAACACACGATGCCGTAACGTAACTTGGTTGCTATATATTGCACTTCTTGTCCTTTTACCGCCCACTGTTTCTACTCCGTTTTTTTTTTTCATAGTTCAGTACACCTTCTACCTGTTTTCATGCTTTATCTGTGCTCAGGTTTTGACGGACTGTCCATTGGGCCATCTTACGACTAAATCTGAGGGGCCCGGTGGGGAGTTCCCCTTGTAAGTCTCCTCTACAACCTTTAGAAGTGTGAAACTTGAATTGTCACATACCATGTGCAGTGAACCTTTTACATTACTGTGCAGCTCCTTACTTCGCAAGAAATGGTACTAGTGTCAATTACAAATATTAAATATTATTGTATATATTATGCACACACCATATGATCCTTCACTTAGAAAACATCATCGCATCATACACACTTGTTTCTACTTATCATGATTACCGAGGGAGAGAGACTTACATAAAATTTTATAGTGCCCATACTACAGAGAGCTGTGCTATAGCTCGTATATACCGATACGCATCTTTACTTAGTTTCTCATTCACCCTTCGATACATTTTGTATCAAGTCAAATCGTCTCTCCGTTACTTCAGCAAACAAATCTTCGTACATTACATAACAGATCAGTTTTTCTCATCGTATAGGCTTATAATCCCTTTCTTTGCCAAAAGGGCAGCATTTCCGGTAACAAAATCATCACCCAGAATAACTTTTTTTTATCTTACCCCTTGTCTTGGATCCTGCAGGTATACAATGCATATTTAAAACTCTTAACTTCTAAGTAGAGTCGGAACAGCTACTGTTAATGAGGAATGTTGCTCCACTCCATGACCCTCCGTACCAGTAAGTAAACTCATGACAAATAAGCGGTCTTCATGACACGGACGCCCAAACGATCACGTATATGCATGTACATGCGTTTTTCAGACAGATAGGTGCAATCCTCAACACTAGCTACTGAGGTGCAGTCTCCTTACCTCAATGCTATGTCATTCTTGTAAAATAACAATTTTTCTCGTAGATTAATGATAGGTTCAGCGTTGACACAAAATTATTTCGTATACATTTATGAACACCATTTAGAATAATGGTTCCACTACATGCTATCACATAACTAAGAATTCTTCTAATAGTTTCCCACGACAATACGGTGTTTTCAATACGCATTACCTTCCCACGACAATAGATAAGTAATATTTAGACTGGCACAATCGTTATGTATACTCAGTATATGTTACTTCCTCGTCATCAGCCTCACCACATTGATTACCATATCTTTTAAGAATTTTTATAATTAATCAGTATATCATCCAGTAACCTGTTCCTCATCACTTCTCACTATTAATTCTCATTTCCCTGATAAAAATCGCGTAAAACACCTACCATTCTGATAAAAGATTTAAGTTGCTTTTTGTTACACGGATTTGGAAACTTTGAGATCCTTCAATTCGTGAGCTATCAGGCCTAGCCCCTTCACTGTCTACGATGTTTCCAAGAAATTTAGTCTCCTTCCTCCCAAACAATGACTTTGACAACTTGAGCATAATTCGTTTTTGTAGTAATTTTGAAATAATTCTCCTGGGACGGCTTTACGTTCCATGTATGTTTCATTGATAGCTGTAATATCATCTACATAAACGATTGGTTTTTGTAACAATTGATCCGCTAAAGTTACGTCCAAGGTCCTGATAAATACTGCTATATCCTGCTGCTGCTGCACTCTTTTTGTAGTCTCCCTAGTGGATGCTTTTTTTAAGTTAGATGGAATGCTATATGGGCATTTAAAAACAGAATATCATTTTTAACTGTTAACTTATACTCATACATTTTAATCCTGCCCGGTTCATCTGAAAGTCCTTTGCGAAACCAAAATTATAAATCTTTAAGCAGCCCCCGTTCTACCCACGTTAAAAAACTATTTTCAGTACATTTTACCTCTGTGACATTACAAATAGTGTAACCTACCCCAATTCATTGCTCCACTAACGATAGATCATCGTGGTCTGTCACATTCACAACATATTGTAATTGTGGTGTTATAGGATCTGTCACGTCATCATTAACAGTAACTTGTATCGAAATCAACATACTGCCTACTTGAATATTTATGCAACCTGTGGGTGACATGATTACTGAACAAGCAGGAAACTGAAGGCGTCCCTGGAAGTTGGTCTGCCTCATGGACAACAACCAGACAATTCTAGTAGGCCCCTAGTTGTTAATATGGGGTATTATGACAAGGGAGATAGCTGAGAACAGGATTTGTTGTGGAAAACCATACCAGAGTAGTTTACAGAACCCCCATTATTAAAGGTAAAATACAACGCACTTAGGTAGATATTGTGCTTGAGACAGATATCGATATTAATATATTGCCAGAAGAACGAGATGAGTCTAAACGAAAAATGTATAATTTTCCAATTTTACCTGTAACAACTGTAAATATCATAGCTGTTATGGGGCGTAAAAGCCAAGTTATTAGAGAAAAAGTATATCTTGCATTTAGTTTAAATAGAGAAGTGTTTGTGCATCTCTTTTTGGTAGCGTTGTTGTGGTCTTCAGTCCAGAGACAGGTTTGATGCAGCTCTCCAGGCCACTCGATCCTGCGCAAGCTTCTTCATCTCCGAGTAACTACTGCAACCTACATCCATCTGAATGTGCTTAGTGTATTCATCTCTTGGTCTCCCTTTACGATTTTTACCCTCCACGCTTACGTCCAATACTAAATTGGTGATCCATTGATGCCTAATAACGTGTCCTACCAACCGATCCCTCCTTTCAGTCAGGTTGTGCCACAAATTCCTCTCCCCCAATTCTGTTCAGTGCCTCCTCATTAGTTACGTGATCTGCCCATCTTATCTTCAACATTCTTCTGTAGCAACACATTTCGATTGCTTCTATTCTCTTCTTGTCTAAACTATTTATCGTCCATGTTTCACTTCCATACATTGCTACACTCCATACAAATACTTCCAGAAAAGACTTCCTGACACTTAAATCTATACTCAATGTTAACAAATTCCTCTTCTTCACAAACGCTTTCCTGGCCATTTCCAGTCTACATTTTATATCCTCTCTACTTCGACCATCATCAGTTATTTTGCTCCCCAAATAGCAAAACTCGTCTACTACTTTAAGTATCTCATTTACGAATCTAATTCCCTCAGCATCACCTCATTTAATTCGACTTCATTCCATTATCCTCGTTTTGCTTTTGTTGATGTTCATCTTATATCCTCCTTTGAAGACACTGTCCATTCCGTTCAACTGCTCTTCCAGGTCCTTTGCTGTCTCTCACAGAATTACAATGTCATCGGCAAACCTTAAAGTTTTTATTTCTTCTCCATGGATTTTAATTACTGCTCTAAATTTTTCTTTTTTTTTCCTTTACTGCTTCCTAAATATACAGATTGAATAACATCGGGGATAGGCTACAAGCCTGTCTTAGTCCCTCCTCTATCACTGCTTCCCTTTCATGGTCCTCGACTCTTATAACTGCCATCTGGTTTCTAAACCAATTGTAAATAGCCATTTATTCCCTGTATTTCATCCCTGCCACCTTCAGAATTTGAAAAAGAGTATTCCAATTAACATTGTCAAAAGCTTTCTCCAAGTCTACAAACGTGTAGGTTTGCCTTCCTTAATCTATCTTCTAAGATAAGTCGTAGGGTCAGTACTGCCCCGCGTGTTCCAACATTTCTACGGAATCCAAACTGATCTTCCTCGAGGTCGGCTTCGATTAGTTTTTCCATTCATCTGTAAAAAGATCGTGGTAGTTTTTTGCAACCGTGACTTATTAAACTGATAGTTCAGTAATTTTCACACCTGTCGACTCCTGCTTTCCTTGGGATTGGAATTATATTCTTCTTGAAGTCTGAGGGTATTTCGCCTCTCTCATACATCTGGTTCACCAGATGGAAGAGTTTCGTCATGGCTGGCTCTCCAATGGCTGTCAGTTGTTCGAATGGAATGTTGTCTATTCCCGGGGCCTTTTTTAACTTGGGTCTTTTAGTGCTCTGTCAAATTCTTCACGCAGTATCATATCTCTCATTTAATGTTCTTCCATTTCCACAATATTGTCCTCAAGCACATCTCCCTTGTACAGACCCTCTATAATACTCCTTCCACCTTTCTGCTTTCCATTCTCTGCTTAGGACTGGTTTTCCATCTGAGCTCGTTATATTCATACAAGTGATTCTCTTTTCTCGAAATATCTCTTTAATTTTCCTGTAGGCAATATCTATCTTACCCCTAGTGATACATGCCTCCACTTCCTTACATTTGTCCTCTAGCCATCCTTGCTTAGCCATTTTGCACTTCCTGTCGATCTCATTTTTGAAACGTTTGTATTCCTTTTCTCATGCTTCATTTACTGCATTTTTGTATTTTCTCCTTTCATCAATTAAAGCCAATATCTCTTATGTTACCCAAGGCTTTCTACTAGCCCTCGTCTTTTTACCTACTTGATCCTCTGTTGCCTTCACTATTTCATCTCTCAAAGCTACTCATTCTTCTTCTACTATATTTCTTTCCCCTGTATTTGTCAATCGTTCCCTAATGCTCTCTATGAATCTCTCTACAACCTCAGGTTCTTTCAGTTTACCCAGGTCTCACTTCCTTAAATTCCTACCTATTGCAGTAGCTAACTTAATTACATCCTTATTGCTGAGTACACGATATATGCAGTGTTTTTTTCTTTTGAATTAAGACACAAACAGTTGCTGTGAACAGGTGTTCCTTGAAATCAATGGTGTAAGCTGAAAATTTATGTCGGACTGGGATTCAAATCTAGTTCTGTTGCTTACTAGGCAGTAGCTCTGAGCACTAAGCCATATGGACACAGTGGCCATTGCAGCTGCACAGACTACCCTAGCACGCCTCCCATCAGACTCAAATTCTCAACTTATCCACACACTATTAATGTAATGTCCCTTGCCCCCGTAAACGTTCGAGCCTGGACATGTCCAAAAGAACAGGCACCACACACACACACACACACACACACACACACACACACACACAAGAGACAGCCAACGATTTCTTCAGTGTAGATACACACCGGGCTCGAACTCTTACAGGAATTCGCGAAATGCAGCGAATAATGTGGATAATGGGCAAGGGGCACCACATTAGTAGCGTGTGGATAAGTTGAGAATTTGGGACTTACGGGAGACGTGCTAGGGTAGTCTGTGCAGCTGCAATGACCACTGTGTTCAGATGGCTTAGTGGGTCAAGCAGCTGCCTAGTAAGCCAGAGACCCCAGTTCGAATCTCAGTCCAGCACAAATTTTCTATTTTTTCCGTTGATTTGAATCAATGCCTGCTCGCAGCCAATGTCTGTAATTCCTTTGTGTCGTTATTCCAGTTATATTAGGCCATCTCCTCTAACCCCTTCTCTCTGTCCATGTCCTCCTCCCTCCTTTCTGTCCATATCCTTCCTCCTTTCTCTGTCGACCTCCTCCACCCCACCCCAAACCCACACTCTGACCATGTCCACCATCACCTACTCTCTCTGTCCATATCCTCATGCACCTCTTTCTCTCTGTCTCCTCTCTATGTCTGCTCATGCTCTTCTCTGATCATTTGCTTCTGTCTCCGCTTTCCATCCCCTCTTCCCATTCTATTTCTATCTCATCCTGTCTCCTCTATCCCCTCCTCCCATTTCTCTCTATGCATGTATATCTCCTGTTCCCCCTCCCTCTGTTCATCTTTTTTTTTCCTGTCTCTGTCCATCTCCTCCTTCCTCTCTCTCTTTGCATCTCCTCCTTCCGACTCTCTCCATCCATCTCCTAGTTTCCTGCTTTCTGTCCATCCCCCATCTCTCTGTTCATCTCTTCCTCCCCTCCTTCTCTGATGACCTCCTACACTCCCACTCACTGTCCACCTCCCCCTCCCCCACTCTCTGTCTGCCTCCACCATGTGTCACTCTCTGTCCATCACCTCCTGCCCCTCTCTCTTTCCATCTGTTATTCACACCTCTCTCCTCCTATCTACTCCTCCCCCTCTGTCTATTTGCTTCTTCCTCCTCCTCCCATCTCGTCTTCCCCTCTATGTATCCATCTCCTCCTCCCTGTCTCTCTGTCAACCTCTTCCTCCCTCTCTTTATGTCCATCTCCTCCTCCCCCTCTCTCTATCCACCTGTTCCTCCACCCTCTCTTAACCCATCTCCTGTTCCCTCACTCTCCCCTCCTCTTTCCTTTCTCTGTCTATGTTCTCCTCCTCTTCACCTTCTCTGTCCATTTACCCCTGATCCTGTCTCTGTCCTTCTCCTACTCAACTACACCTGTGGCCATCTTCTCCTGCCCTCTATCTATCTGTCCATCTCTTTCTCTCCCCTACTCTACCCACGTTATCGCTCCCACCCCAGTAGGTGATTACTGATTCTTACCTCCAAAGATTTCTTTCCAGATAGTAAGTAATATGTGTTCAGTGTTTGGTTAAAATCGGTCCAGGGGTTTACGAGGATTTTTTGGGAGGTGTGAGCGAGAAAACATCTCGTAATGGTTTCAAACTATGTGTAAAGCTTGTTACAAATCACTAAGTGCTCTCGTTCTCAAATACTGGATGAATGAAATCTGGGTATTTACGCTTGCGAGCTATGCTTCTTTTTCACCCCCATCCCCATCACTTTGAGAGGTAGGTAGCTCTTACTCCCCACAGTGGTTCTTTCCGGGATATGTGGAACGAACGAACATACATACATATACTTCTATAATATGTATCAATTTGGATGTCGGGATTTGTGGTTCTGGTTTAAGCGATTTTCAGGCAAGGATGAATCTGGCTTCTTTGATCTCCACCTTTTATGGTGTTCTCTGAGGCTAGAACAGACTGACCACTCAGTCTTAAAACGGTTTTTACGAGTGAATGACTGAATAATTCAAGAATAGCTGAACGCTATCTCTGTTCTTAAGTATTTTACCGAGATTCGTTAACTATAACTCGAATCATTGTCCCCGTACTTGCTACTGTCTTGTCAGAATAAATCGGAAATGAACAAAATGCCTACGCTGTACTTATTTGTTGCCGCGTCTCACGCCTTCACTTGTAAATAAAATTAAACGTGAGCTCTCAACACAGTCAACCGCTCACACCAAATACTTGAACACACATATAAAAAATTATAAAAATGCAATAAACTTTACTATTCAGTTAGTTACAACTTGCTGTGTATGAACTCATACAGAGCCACTGAATATTAGGGTCACTAATGCAAAATTTCCTAGCGTGAATCTGTATTTGTTTGGCCTGTTATGAATCGACTGAAACTTTAAAAAACAATCTATGCGTAATTAACGTATTTGATCTGAAAGTGTACATATATTAAATATGAGAATAATGTAATGCTATGTCTGCAATTTATTACACATCATGTGCTGTCCTTCATTAGTATAGTAACGTAGTGCCTCTATCGAGCAAATCTCTGAACAAGGTTATGTTATAAAAGGAATTGAAGGGATCCAGACTGGTTTGACACCCATTACATGATCGCTGACTACTGGACAGGTAGATGTTTTTGATGGACTAGAAAGCTGAAAATATGGCATTGATAGACTCAGAAATAGATAAATTAGGTGAAAATATTATTATTACTCATACTATGGCTCTGTCACATGGTCAGACGTCTAGAATTCCTTTAAAACACTTTAGATGGGATATGAAGATGAGATACGATGAGTTATTTAATAATCACATACAACATTAATTACAACAATGAACGCCCACGTAATAATTTATTTATGAGCTGTGGCGTCTATTCATTAAATATTTTCACTCTCAAAATTAATCGACACTTGACTCCCACAAAAAACGACTTGATACTCGCTTCACCGTTCCAATTTGTCTTCTGTAACACAAAAGATCGCTAACAGTGGCTACCAATATTTCACTGAAGTCCAACACTTCTCCTCTTCCCTAGGTCAATAAATAGCTGTTTTCTTCTCCATACACAATAACTTATATTGTTCCACATACTCGAAATTGTTCAATTCTTACCGCGCGGGATTAGCCGAGTGGTCTATGGCGCTGCAGTCACGGACTGTGCGGCTGGTCCCGGCGGAGGTTCGAGTCCTCCCTCGGGCATTGGTGTGTGTGTTTGTCCTTAGGATAATTTAGGTTAAGCTTAGGGACTGATGACTTTAGCAGTTAAGTCCCATAAGATTTCACACACATTTCATTGTTCAATTCTTGTTCTGCCAGTTTCTTTATTTCTTCTTTCTTGATGGTCTTCTGCGTCAACGCTCTTGACAAATCTTCGATGTCTTCTATTCTGCTTCCGGTATTTCTTTCTTGTTCCACCTCTTCCAGGTTTTCAGTATTTTGTAACCGTAAAACTCGTACTATAATCGTAATTACACGTCCAACAATAAGACCATTACGAGTCTTTGGCAAATTCTTCACTGCTATAAGACTGTTCTTCGACGAATCGCTTTACTTGAATGGCTTATCTAGATCATCCTATTTCCTCGCTTCACTTTGTTCGATGCTGTCCAAATCTGGTTCTAAATAAATTTATTCTTTTTTTTAATTTTAATAATTAACAGCCTCAGATGCACAGTTTGCCTAGAATTTACCTAAGTTTCAGGAACAGCACTCGTGGCTGCCACATAGCGGTCGCGAAGTGGGGGCGAGGCAGTTCCAGATAAGTTTTATAGACTGGTGATAATTTATAGATTTGTAGTTTTAGCTTGACGATGTCCGCTATGGAAAGAAGGTAGTTACTGTTATTCTGAAGAAGGTTGGGTTATACCAACTGAAACCTAGGTCAACTCTACGCAAACGGTGCAACTGAGACTGTTAATTATTAAAATTAATATTTACACAGTTGCTGACAGGGCAGCGAAATGTTGAAGACATTTAAATTTATTCTTTCCGAAACTTCCGGTCGTAAACTCCCGCGAACGCCACTCCGACCAAAATGCACTCCTATCACTCCAAGTTCCCTCTTTAAGCTGTCACTCCCATTTTTTGGGTTCCATACCTTATTCGGTAAAAACGGAACCCTTCTGGGATCACTTTGATGCCCATCCCCTGTCCGTCTTTTAATTCTTGCTTTTTTCAGGAACAGGTAGAACTATCCAGTTAAAATTTATGTCAAATACTAAGGTCTAAAGTCCTCTGCTGCTATAAAACATTTAAGCTCCTAAGTCACTGTAGTGAAATGATATGGCCATTTATGTCACATATTTTTATCCTCGCAAACTCACTCGTCAAAACCTATAGCGAACTCTCTGCTGACCTACAATCATGAAATTTGGCGAGAAGCAAGGTTTCAAATTACCTCGAGCAATTAAACAGAGAACCGACTCGTGGAGATAACATCTTGGACCTACTGATAACAAACAGACCCGAACTTTTCGACTCTGTATGTACAGAACAGGGAATCAGTGATCATAACGCCGTTGCAGCATCCCTGAATATGGAAGTTAATAGGAATATAAAAAAAGGGAGGAAGGTTTATCTGTTTAGCAAGAGTAATAGAAGGCAGATTTCAGACTACCTAACAGATCAAAACGAAAATTTCTGTTCCGACACTGACAATGGAAAAAGTTCAAGGCAATCGTAAAATGCGTTTTAGACAGGTACGTGCCGAGTAAAACTGTGAGGGACGGGAAAAACCCACCGTGGTACAACAACAAAGTTAGGAAACTACTGCGAAAGCAAAGAGAGCTTCACTCCAAGTTTAAACGCAGCCAAAACCTCTCAGACAAACAGAAGCTAAACGATGTCAAAGTTAGCGTAAGGAGGGCTATGCGTGAAGCGTTCAGTGAATTCGAAAGTAAAATTCTATGTACCGACTTGACAGAAAATCCTAGGAAGTTCTGGTCTTACGTTAAATCAGTAAGTGGATCGAAACAGCATATCCAGACCCTCCGGGATGATGATGGCATTGAAACAGAGGATGACACGCGTAAAGCTGAAATACTAAACACCTTTTTCCAAAGCTGTTTCACAGAGGAAGACCGCACTGCAGTTCCTTCTCTAAATCCTCGCACAAACGAAAAAATGGCTGACATCGAAATAAGTGTCCAAGGAATAGAAAAACAACTGGAATCACTCAACAGAGGAAAGTCCACTGGACCTGACGGGATACCAAGTCGATTCTACACAAAGTACGCGAAAGAACTTGCCCCCCTTCTAACAGCCGAGTACTGCAAGTCTCTAGAGGAGCGGAAGGTTCCAAAGGATTGGAAAAGAGCACAGGTAGTCCCAGTCTTCAAGAAGGGTCGTCGAGCAGATGCGCAAAACTATAGACCTATATCTCTGACATCGATCTGTTGTAGAATTTTAGAACATGTTTTTTACTCGAGTATCATGTCGTTTTTGGAAACCCAGAATCTACTCAGTAGGAATCAACATGGATTCCGTAAACAGCGATCGTGTGAGACCCAACTCCCTTTATTTGTTCATGAGACCCAGAAAATATTAGATACAGGCTCCCAGGTAGATACTATTTTCCTTGACTTCCGGAAGGGGTTCGATACAGTTCCGCATTGTCGCCTGATAAACAAAGTAAGAGCCTACGGAATATCAGACCAGCTGTGTGGCCAGATTGAAGAATTTTTAGCAAACAGAACACAGCATGTTGTTATCAATGGAGAGACGTCTACAGACGTTAAAGTAACCTCTGGCGTGCCACAGGGGAGTGTTATGGGACCATTACTTTTCACAATATATATAAATGACCTAGTAGATAGTGTCGGAAGTTCCATGCGACTTTTCGCGGATGATGCTGTAGTATACAGAGAAGTTGCAGCATTAGAAAATTGTAGTGAAATGCAGGAAGATCTGCAGCGAATAAGCACTTGGTGCAGGGAGTGGCAACTGACCCTTAACATAGACAGATGTAATGTGTTGCGAATACATAGAAAGAAGGATCCTTTATTGTATGATTACATGATAGCGGAACAAACACTGGTAGCAGTTACGTCTGTAAAATATCTGGGAGTATGCGTGCGGAACGATTTGAAGTGGAATGATCATATAAAATTAATTGTTGGTAAGGCGGGTACCAGGTTGAGATTCATTGGGAGAGTCCTTAGAAAATGTAGTCCATCAACAAAGGAGGTGGCTTACAAAACACTCGTTCGACCTATACTTGAGTATTGCTCATCAGTGTGGGGTCCGTACCAGATCGGATTGACAGAAGAGATAGAGAAGATCCAAAGAAGAGCGGCGCGTTTCGTCACAGGGTTATTTGGTAGCCGTGATAGCGTTACGGAGATGTTTAGCAAACTCAAGTGGCAGACTCTGCAAGAGAGGCACTCTGCACCGCGGTGTAGCTTGCTCGCCAGGTTTCGAGAGGGTGCGTTTCTGGATGAGGTATCGAATATATTGCTTCCCCCTACTTATACCTCCCGAGGAGATCACAAATGTAAAATTAGAGAGATTCGAGCGCGCACGGAGGCTTTCAGACAGTCGTTCTTCCCGCGAACCATACGCGACTGGAACAGAAAAGGGATGTAATGAAAGTGACACGTAAAGTGCCCTCCGCCGCACACCGTTGGGTGGCTTGCGGAGTATAAATCTAGATGTAGATGTAGATGTAGATGTAGATAGTAGAAGTAAAGCAAAAAATCCGAAAATTGTTAATTTGTCATTATATCAAATAAAAAATACTTTTTGCCACATTTTGTCAGTCTGTCTGCCGATCCCTCTATTAAGATCCTTTCCTTCGGAACTGTAAGAGGTACCAAGTTGAAATTCGTGCCAAATACCAAGGTATACGGTCCCTTAGTTCTGCGAAAATTTTAAACTTCTAAGCCAATGCAATCAAAACATACCGCCATTTATGTTACTTATTCTGATACTCGCAAACTCACTCATCAAAATTTACAGACGAACTATCTACTTACATTGTTAGATTTGTACAGAACCCTCAGAGCGCGAGTCATACTCTCACGTGACCAGTTTTTTCTTTATGAGGCCCATTGGAGATAACCAAAGGCCTTCTGGGGTCTTCTCCGCTACCTTCTGAAGTACCCATCACCCTCTCCTGAGACACTGTGTATGGGTATTGGCTGATGGGGGGGGGGGGGCAGGGAGGGGGGAGGGGAGGGGGTTATGATCTACACAGTGCTGATATAGTGTTTCATATTCTGTCATGTAATCTGTGCCAAGTTCGAAGGGTCTCCAGCAAGGTTCCTGTTAGGACCAACAGTCAGGCATTGTATTGCACCTCGACTGGTCCGCTAAATCGCTCGATCCTAATCCCATAGAAAATGTCGGGGACTATTTGGTACAACGCGTGAAAGTTAGTAGTCAGTATCCCCGCAATTTGATAGATGTACAGATTGTAATCATCAGTGAGTTGCTCCAGTTGCATATACCGGAAGAAACTTGTGAACTGTCCTCTCCGCCGCTAGAGGCCATTAGAGAGATATCTCCTGAGGCTGACTAATTTTTTGTCCTGTGTACTTACAATACTTTAGTAAATTACTATATTACACTAATAAGTTAGTGTGAAACCTCCCACGAATCAGAGATCCTGCATGACAAAATAACTGAATCGATGGGTTGGAAAAGAGACCATGTCCACTTCTTTTTCAAATTACGTTTGTTGGAGATAACTAATGTTTATATCTTGTTATGACAGGGTCTCATTTCCCGTTAACTGAAGTACTCGTTAGACGGGTATTGAGTTAGAGGAGGGGCCATGTCCATGCAAACTAGCGCGTAACAGTACCTACCAGTGGCCAGTAAAGGATGGACAAGATAAAGATCAAGTATACCCACCATTGAAACTTCCTGGCAGGTTAAAACTGTGTGCCGGACCGAGACTCGAACTCGGGACCTTTGCCTTTCGCGGGCAAGTGCTCTACCAACTTCATACCCACCATTATCTGCTTTGCTGTATTTTGCTTGTGGTTGTATTTTGGATAAATTATGAATAAATCGGTACGCTCATAACACACTCTTTTATTGCTATAATGTACGGGGTGATTATAATTAAACTTTTAAAACGCTGTAGAAATAACAGCACTGGTCATAATGACGTCAAATTGCAACGGAATATTACTGGAGAAGGGGCAAAACGTATAGCAGAAGAAAAAAATAGTGTGAAAATTGATCTATAGATGCCGCTGTATGTTTCAGATTACCTAAATGAAGACACCTGTCATGCGCACGACCCATTGAAGTTGGTGTAAGCACGCCGGGTACACGGCTTTTCCTACTTTCGCGTCTGCGACGTTCGCCATGACTGTCTCAATGCAGGATCGCGCTCTGCTTGTAAAACGGTAGTACAGGAATGATGACTGTACACACGTCGCTCTGCAGAAGTTCCGGACACTGAAGGGTTTGAAAAAAGGCGTTGGTCCGATGACTGCCGTGGGTCTGGAGAAAATGACTGGTAAATTCGAAAAGACGGGTTTTTTCGTGTGCAGCCTGGTAGGGGGAGGAAACGAATTGATTCAACGTTAGTGGAAGCAGTGACCACAGCAATGCAGGAGGAGACGAGTGGTGGTGTGCAAAAGTATAGTGCACGTAGAATTGCCCGAACATTGGACATACCCCTGAGCACGGTGCGTAAAATCCTACAAAACGTCCTTCTTTGCTATCCATTCAAAATTACCCATGTGCACGAGTTCCTTCCTGTTGACGTGCCAACAAGAGAGACCTTAGCTTTAGAATTTCTTGCTCGCATGGAAGTAGACAATGATTGGCCGTGGAAGATTTTGTGGACAGACGAAGCCCACTTCTATCTGACAGGATACGTCGATACACAGAATAGTCGAATATGGGCAACGGAAAATCCACATGTAAATCAACCAGTACCACTTCATCCTGAAAAGGTCTCTGTGGGTTTACGGGGTCATTTGTCATAGGGCCACATTTTTTCGAAGAGACAAGTGCTTCCGGTCCAGTTACCTGTACCATCACTGGTAAGCATTATAAGTGTCTTTTGCGCAACCGCGTCATTCCAGCTCTCCAACAGCGTGAATGTGTGGATGGGATCATCTTTATGCAAGATGGTGCACCTCCGCACATTGCAAATCCAGTTAAGCAGCTGCTGAAGCGCCATTGCGGAGATATTAGAATTAAGAGCTGCCATTTCCCTATAGCCTGACCATCCCGATCACGTGATCTTAATCCTTGTGACTTTTGCCTGTGGGGCTACCTGAAAGATTCCGATTAGAAACTTAGCTGCATTGAAGGCACGCATTGTGCAACACATTCTGAACTTGACCCTGGAAACACTTCGATCAGTTGTGGAACATGCTGTTTCTCGATTTCAACTTGTTGCAGAAAACGATGGACAGCATATTGAACAGCTTTGCCACAGTCACACGGAAATTAATAATCCGATTTGATTTTGATTGATGCTTTTTATGCGGTTTTTGGTGTCTGGACAATTAAAAACCTATTTGATTGATGCTTTTTATGCTGTTTTTGGCCTCAGGACAGTTAAAAACTGATGTGAGTGATGCTTTTTATGCGGTTTTTATCCTTACGACAATTAAAAATCGATTTTTCCCATCCGATGTGATATGACCTTGCCATGATGGATAGGCTTACGTAACCTGTACACCGATGCACACTAAGTAGTACAGTTTGCTTAATGTCAAACGTACACCTATGCATTGTTGTATGATTCATTTGTCATTTGTAGTCGACCACTATTAAATTATGATGCTACGCCTTGTAACTATTTATTTTTCTTCTGCCAAAATTGCATAACAGTTCTTCCATTGCAAACAGAAAGATAGTTACCTCTTCATCAGGTTCGAAAATGGGTCATCTCCAGTGCATTCACACTCGATTATTGATCACAGTTGTCCGCCCGATAACTGAGTGGTCAGCGTGACGGATTGCCGGGTTCGGTTTCCGGCTGTCAGGGATTTTCTCCGTTCAGTGATTGAGTGTTGTACTGTCTTCATCATCATTTTATCCCCATCCGGCGCGCAGGTTGCCCAGTGTGGCGTCGAATGTAAAGACCTGCGGCAATGCGGCCGGATCTGCCCCGCAAGGGGCCTCCTGGCCAATGACGCCAAACGCTCATTTCCATTTTTCATTGATCTATTACTAAAACATATTGTCATGATATATGGTGTTTCACCCGGGGACCAGTTGTTACGTGGCAATTCCATGACACGTTGCTTAAACGCTATGTGTAGTAAAGCAGTTTTCTGAGCCTCCTGAAAAATTAGCTTTCTAGGACAGGACCCCCTTTCCAAATCACCAATTCTATCGAAGAAATGCGAACCGTCGTCCCGCATGTCGGCAGTAAGCGACTACAATCACTACACCAGTGCTAACGACGTATGGTGCAGTAAACTGTGCGTGTGATTAAAGTCATGATTTTCTTTTGTTTTCTAAAATTTTACATTCTTTTCGATAATATACACATTATTTTGCGTATACCAAGACTGTACACTACAACTTCTCGTATTTTTGCAAAAAGCTGACGTCCGAGAGTCAATAAAGCCAATTAAAAAAGCCAGCTAGCACAAAAATAGCTGTCGACTACTGTGACAGTTGGTCACAAGAACCTGCAGAAGGGTGTTGTCAAGCTATGAATAGCATAGCACAATGCGACAAACAGTCTTTTTTGAGTTGTGTGAACCATTTTTGACGATCAACAACAATACAAAAACCTGTAGAAACGAAACACATAATGCAGAACCACGTGCCACTCGTCGAGCCGTATTTGTATTACCTTCACGCATACAGTTACTTAATAGTGTGAACTAACACATGAAAAATATTGCAAATCACACAAAATAAGGTGAAATTCTGAAGTAAATCTTTACTTCGCTGAAATCAGCGGCCTCCTATATGTTTTTCAGGGGTGGTTCACGCCCTGCAGGATGCTCCAATTTCCATGAATGAATTCACTTGAAGATGCGGGACGTAATGTGTGCTTCAGCTAAACGTCGTATAAATGGAGAATTTAGTCACAGAGATTAAGTCGTTGTCCTCTTATTTCAAGAAACGAAAGCTTCTAGAGCAGTTCTAAAAAAAATCGGTGGGATGAAATGGAATTATAGTCTATAGGAAATAACTTGACTCATTTTATGATAAACATAGAAATGCGTTGTGCTGTTTAGCGGAGCTAACTTCCTTGCCAACTCATATGACTCATATACCGGAGGCTATCAACGATAATGATTCCCGTTCATCTCAATTACAGGACTAGTAAGCCCACAAATGCAGCAGTGTTCGTTGTTCGTGTGAGTTACGGTCTTTGCTTGGCCCTTGAAATGGAAGAAATTCGGTGCGCTCGGACGGGCTTGCTGCTGGCAGTTGTGTGGGAACAATGCGTAACCGTGTTGCCATTTCACTGGGCAGTTCCGTCTGCTGTGGATGCATCCCCTACAACTTTTGTAACTGTAGTTGCTGTTGCTGAGTTTGCTGCCTCTGAGCTTCATGCAGTGTTTGTGACAAACTATTATTGCTAAATACGTCGGTGTCACTGCTTTAAAATTCATGCTCACATGGAAATTACAGCTCCCTTTTCGCCAACAGTGCTGTAGTGATACGATTTTGCTTGAAACAGACACGCTAGGCGAAATGATATAAGTGGGAGTTTATTAGAGCAACCCAAGCACAATTTAAGAATCTCAAACAAAAATATACAACAAATTTTAGTTGTTGATGACAGAAGAAAATAATGAGAGAAATGCCATGTGGTCGACCCAGTGAAATTATTGCAGATGTGCACAACACCTTATTTAGTTCAGAATAGTCAAATCCAGAATCGGAGCTTGCTATGAGATTTCACAACCATCACAGTGTATTAATTATCCGGTTTGTCATACATTTGAGCAATTATTTCAAGTGCCTACGTGAAGAGTAAACAGTTGTCATAAAATACTAGATGTCTTAGCCACATACAATCCTGGGCAAATAGAGGGCGTAATGTTGGATACAGGGATTAGTGACCACAACGTCGTTGTAGTGAGACTGAATATCCTAACATCAGAATCCACCAAAAATAAAAGCAAAATATAGCTCTTTAAGAAAAGCCAATAAAACTTCGCTTGGCACCTTACTAAGAGACACTCTCCATTCCCTACAAACTAACGGTGTAAGCGTAGACTAGATGTGGCTTAAAGTCAGAGAAGTAGATATGATGACAACCGAGAGTTTCACACCAAGTAAATAATTAAGAGGCGGAACAGATCCTGTATGGTAGACAAAACAGGTAAGGACACAAACATGCCAGAGTTAATAGAACATAAAGTCTCTAAGATTCGCAATGTTTTACAAAAGCCCGAAATTCAGCGCGGATTTCAATGCGATATGCTTTTAAAAGTTTTCACAACGAGACCTTGTCTCGAAATCTGGCAGCAAATCCAAAGAGGTTCTAAACGTTTTCGAAGTACACCAGTTACAAGACGAAATCAATACCTTCGCTA
Organism: Schistocerca piceifrons; assembly: GCF_021461385.2. NCBI lineage: Eukaryota > Metazoa > Arthropoda > Insecta > Orthoptera > Acrididae > Schistocerca > Schistocerca piceifrons. Next base: position 413,121,517 of record NC_060149.1, on the reverse strand, counting down.
AGGGATAGCAATAGTAATGTTACCGATGACAGCGCAACTAATGCGGGGTTGCTGAAAGTAGTTGGACATTCTTCCAAGAGATAAGATGCAATAAACATTTCAGAATTCGAATCATGAACAGCTGCCATCATGAATAATATAGAAATCGTTGTATCGAAATAACCTAAGTAATGTAATAAAGATAAGTCTGCCGAAGCAGATTGTACATTAGTTAGGTTTCTTTCGGAGTATGCTGATAAAATAGCTCCATTTTAGCAACCAGATACAACCAGTCGCTCGCGAAAGATCTGTACGTAAAGACTGGGAAGTTGCACAGGACACACAACTACACATAAAAGGAAATAGAAGTAATCCACCAAATTATAGACACTACCACTGACATCGATATGCAGCGGAATTTTAGAGCATATAATATGATCGAAAATTATGAACTTTCTCGAAGAAACCGATCTATTGACAGCAAACACAGATTCAGAAAATACCGTTCTTGCGAAACACAGCTGTCTCTATTCATTGCATTAATGAGTGCTATTGACAGGGGATCCCAAGTACATTCCATATTTGTAGATTTACAGAAGGATTTTGACACCGTTCCTCGCAAGCGTTTTTTAATCAAATTGCGTGCTAACGGACCATCGTCTCAGTTTGCAACTTGATTCGTGATTTCCTGTCAGGAACGACAAAGTTGGTAGTAACAGACGGAAAGTCATCGAGTAATATCTGGCGTTCCGCAAGGACATGTTAAAGGCCCTCTACTGTTCCAAATTTATGTAAATGATGTGGTGTCACCGCCAGACACCACACTTGCTAGGTGTTAGCCTTTAAATCGGCCGCGGTCCGTTAGTATACGTCGGACCCGCGTGTCGCCACTATCAGTGATTGCAGACCGAGCGCCGCCACACGGCAGGTCTAAAGAGACTTCCTAGTACCCGCCCCAGTGGTACATCCGACTTTGCTAGCGATGGTTCACTGCCTACTTACGTTCTCATTTGCCGAGACGATAGTTTAGCATAGCCTTCTGCTACGTCATTTGCTACGACCTAGCAAGGCGCCATTATCAGTTACTATTGATATTGTGAATCATGTACCATCAAGACCGACATTCAACATTACTGGATTAAAGTTAAGTATTCCACCAGCTACGTCCGTTTTTCTGAATTCTAATTCCCTTGTCATGTTCCAGACCTCACGCCAGCCTGCGTGAGCTAAAACGCGTGCAATTCGGCCTCCTTTAGTAAAACGGTGTTGGCTCTCATGCCAACCACAGCCTTGGCGACGAGGCAAAACCGCGTTCTTATCGATATTTCCCTGATTTACTTGTGTAATGGCTTCACCACAATCTCCAGATGTACTGTCCGAAATTTGTCGCTTACAGAATCAGCAGACGCAGGCCTTACTGGATGCCCTTGGACAGCTCGTCCAGGGTCAACGTGCGATGCAAAACGATGCGGCAGCAGCCGCTCCACCGCTAACGCAGCCACAACACGCAGTTGCACCAACTTTTCGACCTTTTGATGAGGCACTGGAAAGCTGAACGGAGTGGTCACGCCAATTTGGATTCCATCTCGCCGCTTACAGAATTCAAGGTAACGAGTGGCAGCCTTTTTTGTTATCATCAGTCGGGGTGAACACGTACCGTGTGATAGTCAAATTATTTCCCCGACGGGACATAGCAACTCTGTCTTACGAAGAACTTTTGTCTGCATTAGATGCATATTTCAAAGAATCAGTCAATGTAGTTGCGAAAAGGTATACCTTCTTTTGTACAAAACGTACGGCAGGTCAGACTATTCGGGAGTGAGTTGCAACCTTGCAAGGCCTTACTAGGGATTGTGTTTTTGAGTGTCAAGGTGGACTCCCTTATTCAGGTACTATGGTACGTGATGCAATTGCACAGAACGTTTCTGATGTTCATATAAGGGAACAGATTTTGAAACTAGCCAATCCTTCCATTCAACAAGTGATGGACATATTGGATCGGCAGGACACACTTGACTTTGTTCAGGAATCATTTGAAACTTCGCCACCCGTGCGTCAGGTTAACCGGCCCGCCGGGCGAGCTGCACGGAACAGTAAACAGTCCTCCCGCCCGGCCGCGCCGCTGCCGCCAGGCTCTCCGCCAGGTGTGCCACGCCGGCAAGCAAATGCAGTGCTAAAATCATGCCCGCGGTGCGCTACTGGACATTCGCGTGAGAATTGCCCGTCATGGCAAGCTATTTGCTTTTTCTGTAATAAAAAAGGACATGTTCAGAGTGTTTGCCAGAAAAAGCTCAGATCGGAAACTCACAACCATTCCAGACCCTTTGCTTTGCGCCGGATTCGAACCAAGGATACTCAGACTCGTGAAACTTCGCCCATGGAAATTCATGTGGTTCATTCCACTCCGCTCAGTGCCTCTCTCTCTCTAACAGTGACTGTGTTTGTCCCACAAATAGTGTGCGTCGAAATCGCCGGAAATCCCGTCAAGTCACAAGTGATTATATACCAGTCTCAGTTCACGTTTCACGAGACAGTCGCTCTTGTCGTCAGCAGGACAATAAACGTTTTGTAGACTTGGACATTAACGGCAAAGTGATACCATTCCAGGTCGATACCTGAGCTGCAGTTCCACTGATCAATCAAGACACGTACAAACAGCTTGGCACACCTCTGTTGAGTGCCGCAAATGTTAAGTTATCTATTTATTCAGGTCAAGATATCCCTGTGTTAGGACAGTGCAGCCTTCTTGCAACGTACAAAGGACAAACAAAACTTGTGTCATTTTACGTCCTTCGTTCTTCTTCTGCAGTGAACTTGTTTGGTTTCGATTTATTTCAGTTGTTTAACTTGTCTATAGTAAATCAAGTCCTATTAGTGAACCAGACTGTGCCTTCCGACAGTGTTTCTCGTCTATGTGAAGAATTTGCAGACATTTTTACACCAGGCCTTGGTTGTGCTAAGAACTATAAAGGACATTTGGAACTGAAAGTAAACGCGCAACCGAAATTTTTCAAGCGCGCAATGTTCCCCACGTACTGCGTGATGAGGTCGCAAAAACATTACACGATTTGGAAGCACAAGGTGTAATTGAACATGTGCAGGCTTCTATCTGGGCATCACCCTTAGTAATTTTGCCAAAACCTTCCAGAAAATTGAGGCTTTGTGTGGACTTCAAGGCAACAGTGAATCCACAGCTAGTGATTGCAACTTTTCCTTTACCCTGCCCAGAAGATCTTTTTGACAAACTGTGCCCGGGTAAATATTTTTCTAAGTTGGACCTAGCACATGCGTACTTGCAAATACCAGTGGACGAAGAATCCCAGCGCATTTTGGTGGTTAACACGCATCTTGGTTTGTATCAATTCAAACGATTGCCATTTGGGTGTGCATCCACCCCTGCATTGTTTCAGCAATATCTACAAACTGTTTGTGCGTCGGTCCCTACTGCAGCAAACTATCTGGACGATATTGTGATCTCCGGAAAGACGGAAGAAGAACATTTAGCCAATCTCTGAACATTATTTCAGGTCTTGCGACAAAATGGTCTTCACTTGTGGAAGGACAAATGTGTGTTTTTTGCTCGTGATTTGCCATACCCGGGACATGTACTCAATGCCCAAGGCATACATCCCAGTCCGACACACCTTCGTGCCATACAAGACTTGCCTTCACTGCAGAATTTGAAGCAGCTACTGAGTGTGCTGGGAAAAATAAATTACTATAACAGATATGTGCCACATGCCTCTTCCATTTCAGCTCCGCTTCATCGCTTACGCCGTAAAGGTGTTCCGTTCGTCTGGACGACGGAATGCGAACGCGCCTTTCGCCAGTTGAAATCGGCGTTGCTTTCCAATACTTGCCTTACGCCATCCGATCCCCAGAAGCCCCTTTTGATGATGGTGGATGCATCGGATTTCGGGTTCGGTGCTGTGCTTGCGCACAAAGATGGATCGCACAATCGCCCTATTGCCTTTGTGTCCAAATTGCTCTCGTCTGCGCAAAGAAATTATTCACAGATCGAGAAAGAAGCATTGGCTCTCGTATTTGGTGTTACTAAGTTCCATGATTTCTTGTATGGTCGTCACTTTGCCATCATCACAGACCACAAACCTTTGACATCGCTTTTTCATACAAACAAGCCTGTACCTCTACGTACAGTGCAGAAATTCATTCGCTGGTCTATTTTCCTCTCACAGTACCGCTATGATATCTTGTATCGGTCCTCTGCTAAGCACGGAAACGGCGATGCGTTGTCCCGTTTGCCTGTTGCTGAGGATAGAGCATTCGATTCCTCCGAACTTGCTTGCATGTTCATTGATTCGGAAACCGATGACGTGGTCGAATCGTTTCCGATTGATTTTCGTCGTGTAGCTACAGCCACAGCTGCCGACCCTGTCCTTGCTACCGTTCTGCGTTTTGTTGCTATGCAATGGCCCTTGTCAAAGTCACGGATCGGGGATCCGTTGGTTCGCCGATTTTTTGCTCACCAGGAGAGACTTTTTGTACGATGTGGTGTTTTGCTGTTGCGTTCTGATAATGAGCAGTCCAGGGTCGTGGTCCCACGTTCGTTACAGTCCTCTGTCTTACAGCTTCTCCACAAAGGACATTGGAGTATAGTGAGAACAAAACAACTTGCTCGTGAGCACTGTACTTGGTTCGGAATCGATGCTGCGATTACGAATATGTGCTCTTCTTGCATGGTGTGTGCTGAGCAACAATCAGCACCACCGCGGAAATTCTTTGCATGGCCAAAAGCCACTTCCCCTTGGCAACGCTTACACATCGATTTTGCTGGTCCATTCTGGAATGCTCGATGGTTGGTTGTGGTAGATTCATTCAGTAATTTTCCTTTTGTTGTCCGGATGTATTCCACGACGCCATCTGCCACCATCCAAGCGTTATCTGCTATCTTTTGCATTGAAGGTCTTCCACAGACTATTGTTTCCGACAATGGCCCACAATTCATGTCCGCAGAATTTCAGTCATTCTGCAAGGCCAATGGTATTCAACATCTGACGTCCGCGCCGTTTTCGCCACAGTCAAACGGTGCCGCTCAACGACTGGTCAGGACTTTCAAGTCACAGATGTTGAAGTTGAGAGTCGCATTCTCGGGAGGACGCGTTATTGCTCTTTTTGTCCTCGTATCGCTCTCAGTCCCGAGATGGTCGCTCGCCGGCTGAGTTGCTCCACAGTCGTCATCATCGAACCTTGATGTCTTTGCTACATCCGGCACATCAGGTTCCTGTGCAGCGGCAGACATTTGCTTTTGCTCCAAGCGACGTTGTCTACTATCGCCACTATCGAGGTTCACGGCGTTGGCTCGAAGGGCGCATTCTTCGCTGCCTCGGCCGCGCTATGTATCTGGTTTTGGGGGCATCTGGTGAAGTGCGTCGGCATCTCAATCAGCTGCGCCTCTGTCGTCGCACGGGATCTGCCGCTCTCCGTCTGCTTTCAGCGACGGTGCCGTCCGGTCAGCGCCCTGGGGACCCATCTACTGGCTCGCCTCAGCCCCAGGTGATACCGACGCTGTCTTCCATTATGCCCCATGGCGACGCGCCGCCGCCGCCGCCTGTTCTCCCGCCGGCGACGCCCACAGTGGACGCGTCGCTGCAACCGCCGGGCGCCTCCCTGGATCACGCGCCACCGGTCGCTTCCTGTGACCAGTTGTCCTCCGACATGGAACTCTTGCCCGCTCCGGACCATATGTCGTCTTCGCCCGTCGGATGCCCCGGCCCGATGGAGGTCGACCCTTCGGCCCCTCCTGTCTCTCTGCGGGCGCATACACCGCATGTTGGCGTGCACCCTGGAGCATGTTTTCAGGCGTTTCCTAGCTCCCCGCGGTCCGAATGGCAGGGTGTGGGTGGCACAGCCTCACCTGTTGTTAGGCTCCCCACCTCGTCGCATACGTCAACATGGGGTCCTCCCCATGGCGGGCGGAAGCCTTATGCCACAACCGTACGCTGATTTGTTGGGGAGGAATGTGGTGTCACCGCCAGACACCACACTTGCTAGGTGCTAGCCTGTAAATCGGCCGCGGTCCGTTAGTATACGTCGGACTCCCAGACCGAGCGCCGCCACACGGCAGGTCTAGAGAGACTTCCTAGCACTCGCCCCAGTTGTACAGCCGACTTTGCTAGCGATGGTTCACTGCCTACTTACGTTCTCATTTGCCGAGACGATAGTTTAGCATAGCCTTCAGCTACGTCATTTGCTACGACCTAGCAAGGCGCCATTATCAGTTACTATTGATATTGTGAATCATGTACCATTAAGACCGATGTTCATCATTAATGGATTAAAGTTAAGTATTCCACCAGATACGTCCATTTTTCTAAATTCTAATTTCCCTGACATGTTCCAGACCTCACGCCATCCTGCGTGAGCTAAAACGCGTGCATTTCGGCCTCCTTTAGTAAAACGGTGTTGGCTCTTGCCAACCACAACAAATTATCTAGGAGAAAATCTGAGCAGCCATCTTAGATTCTTTGCCGATGACGCTGTCATTTACTGTTTAGCAAAGTCATCAAAAGGTCGTAACCAAATGCAGAATTATTTATACAAGATATTTGTATGATTCAAAAAGTGACACTTGACCTTCAGTAACCAAAAGGATATCGTAATGTTATGGGCAAATTTTAAACCCATTGCAAATCAAGCATTGGACAAGTATGTGCCGAAAAAGTGGGTTACGGACGGAAAAGACCCACCGTGGTTTAACAGCTCAATTCGGAGAATGCTCAGGAAGCAAAGGCAGTTGCACTCGCGGTACAAGAAAGATCCGGAGAATGAGGACAGGCAAAAGTTAGTAGAGATTCGTGCTGCTGTAAAAAGAGCGATGCGTGAAGCATTCAACCACTACCACCGTCATACCTTAGCAAAAGACCTTGCTGAAAACCCAAGGAAATTCTGGTCTTACGTAAAATCGATAAGCGGGTCGAAGGCTTCTATCCAGTCACTCACTGATCAGTCTGACCTGCAACGGAAGACGGCAAAACGAAAGCTGAAATTTTAAATTTAGCATTTGAGAAATCTTTCACGCAGGAGTATCGTACAAACATACCTCCGTTTGAGTCTCGTACAGATTCCAGTATGGAGGACATAGTGATAGAGATCCCTGTGGTTGTGAAGCAGCTGAATGGGTTGAAAATAAATAAATCGCCAGGTCCTGATGGGATTCCAATTCGGATTTACAGAGAGTACTCTACTGCATTGGCTCCTTACTTAGCTTGCATTTATCGCGAATCTCTTGCCCAGCGTAAAGTCCCGAGCGACTGGAAAAAGGCGCAGGTGACGCCTGTATATAAGAAGGGTAGAAGGACGGATCCTCAAAATTACAGACCAATATCCTTAACATCGGTTTGTTGCTGGATTCTCGAACATATTCTCAGTTCGAATATAATGAATTTCCTTGAGACAGAGAAGTTGCTGTCCATGCATCAGCACGGCTTTAGAAACAATCGCTCCTGTGAAACGCAACTCGCCCTTTTTTCACATGATATCTTGCGAACCATGGATGAAGGGTATCAGACGGATGCCATATTCCTTGACTTCCGGAAAGCGTTTGACTCGGTGTCCCACTGTAGACTCCTAACTAAGGTACGAGAAAATGGGATTCGTTCCCAAGTATGTGAGTGGCTGGAAGACTTCTTAATAGAACCCAGTACGTTGCCCTCGATGATGAGTGTTCATCGGAGGTGAGGGTATCGTCTGGAGTGCCCCAGGGAAGTGTGGTAGGTCCGCTGTTGTTTTCTATCTACATAAATGATCTTTTGGATAGGGTGGATAGCAATGTGCGGTTGTTTGCTGATGATGCTGTGGTGTACGGGAAGGTGTCGTCGTTGAGTGACTGTAGGAGGATACAAGATGACTTGAACAGGATTTGTAATTGGTGTAAAGAATGGCAGCTATCCCTAAATATAGATAAATGTAAATTAATGCAGATGAATAGGAAAAAGAATCCCGTAATGTTTGAATACTCCATTAGTAGTGTAGCGCTTGACACAGTCACATCGATTAAATATTTGGGCGTAACATTACAGAGCGATATGAAGTGGGACAAGCATGTAATGGCAGTTGTGGGGAAGGCGGATAGTCGTCTTAGGTTCATTGGTAGAATTTTGGGAAGATGTGGTTCATCTGTAAAGGAGACCGCTTATAAAACACTAATACGACCTGTTCCTGAGTACTGCTAGAGCGTTTGGGGTCCCTATCAGGTCGGATTGAGGGAGGACATAGAAGCAATTCAGAGGCGGGCTGCTAGATTTGTTACTGGTAGGTTTGATCATCACGCGAGTGTTACGGAAATGCTTCAGGAACTCGGGTGGGAGTCTCTAGAGGAAAGGAGGCGTTCTTTTCGTGAATCGCTACTGAGGAAATTTAGAGAGCCAGCATTTGAGGGTGACTGCAGTACAATTTTACTGTCGCCAACTTACATTTCGCGGAAAGACCACAAAGGTAAGATAAGAGAGATTAGGGCTCGTACAGAAGCATATAGGCAGTCATTTTTCCCTCGTTCTGTTTGGGAGTGGAACAGGGAGAGAAGATGCTAGTTGTGGTACGAGGTACCCTCCGCCACGCACCGTATGGTGGATTGCGGAGTATGTATGTAGATGTAGATGTAAATCATCCACATGAGTACTAAAGGTGTAGATGATCGCTAGAGCCTCCTTCTCGATCTTACTGTAGTTACGCTGTGCAGCATTCATGACCTTCGGAACAAAAGCAGCTGGCCATTCTGTGTTATCCACCAGATGTCAGAGGACTGCCCCCACACCACAATCTGATGCATCAATTGCCAAAATGAGAGGCTTGGCTGGGTCATATGTGATCAGGCAGGTGGGCTGCAGGAGAGCGTGGAGTAGTAGGGCGTGAAATGCTGTCACCCGGTGGCGACCAGTTCCACGTAACAGTTTTGTGGAGCAGCTGGTGCAAAGGTTCGGCTAGTGCTGCGGCGTGTGAAATAAATCGCCTGTAATAATTGGGTTGTCCAAGCACTGACTTTGTTTTTTATCTTTGGGCATCAGCAATCTTTGAATAGCCTCTATATATTGAGGCGCAGGGCGAATTCCGGAAGGACTAAGCATATGTCCCAAGTATTCCACTTGTTGAAAGAAAAAGATACAGTTTTTCTTGTTACACCGCAGCTAAACTTTATCAAAACAGGAAAAAGAGCATCAAAGTTGCGTACTAGGTTCTCAATTTACGTTCCAGAGACCAGTATAATCCAGGTAATTAGCTGAACCAGAGAAAACACTGATTAACTGTTCAAGATATCGTTGAAGAATGGCGTGCGCGCTCACGATGACAAAATGGCAGCCGACTGTACTGAAACAACCAAAAAAGTGTTTTGATCACAAGCACTTCCCGAGAAGCTGCGTTCAGTGGAAGCTGTAGGTAGGACTCCAGTTTATCAATCTCAGCAAACACCTTACCATCATCAAATTTAGGTTGTAATCCAATTTAGGGATGGGGTGTGAGTCTATCACTGCTTGAGAATTAAGACTGCTGAACGGAATGAGCAGTCTAATGAGTACACAGTATGGTTTGAGAGTAAATCGGAGAAAGACGAAGGTAATGAGAAGTAGTAGAAATGAGAACAGCGAGAAACTTAACATCAGGATTGATGGTCACGAAGTCAATGAAGTTAAGAAATTCTGCTACCTATGCAGTAAAATAACCAATGACGGATGGAGCAAGGAGGACATCAAAAGTAGACTCGCTATGGCAAAAAAGGCATTTCTGGCCAAGAGAAGTCTACTAATATCAAATACCGGCCTTAATTTGAGGAAGAAATTTCTGAGGATGTACGTCTGGAGTACAGCATTGTATGGTAGTGAAACATGGACTGTGGGAAAACCGGAACAGAAGAGAATCGAAGCATTTGAGATGTGGTGCTATAGACGAATGTTGAAAATTAGGTGGTCTGATAAGGTAAGGAATGAGGAGGTTCTACGCAGAATCGGAGAGGAAAGGAATATGTGGAAAACACTGATAAGGAGAAGGGACAGGATGTCTGCTAAGACATGAGGGAATGACTTCCATGGTACTAGAGGGAGCTGTAGAGGGCAAAAACTGTAGAGGAAGACAGAGATTGGAATACGTCAAGCAAATAATTGAGGACGTAGGTTGCAAGTGCTTCTCTGAGATGAAGAGGTTAGCACAGGAAAGGAATTCGTGGCGGACCGCATCAAACCAGTCAGTAGACTGATGACCAAAAAAAAAAAGGGAATTAAGTGCAGCAGTAAAATCACCGCAGGCCCTGAGAGAAGCGTTCTGTTTTTCCACAATCACTACGGGAACAACACATCTGCTGTTGGAAACCGTGAGTTTTATGTAGTCTGTTGACTAAAGAGAGGCGAATTGTGCCGCTGCCATTCCACTCCTGCCAACATGGGGCAGTGATACGAAGTAACATTAAATAAAAAACTAGCAGTCTCCAGCGGCGGACACCTGAAGATGGCTAAACGGTTGCCAGCCGAAATATTGTGACAAGAAGTCAATATGATGCGGTTGCAATCCCGAAACCTCATAGAGCATTCAGTTCGCTCGGGAAACTTGAAGAATCACAGCTTAAATTCCAACGATCAAATAGAAAATTTTACGAGGACATTGCTAATAACAGTCAACAGGCGTTAGTTGAACTTATTTCTTGATAAATTAGTAATAGTCATAAGATGTTAGTTGAACTTCTTTATTAATAAAGAAGTTCAACCAATATCTGTTGACTGTTAGTAGTGACCTACCAGTATTAGTTATAATGTTCATACACTTCAAGAAAGTCACAAGCCTCGTGCATGATTGTCTGTCGTATTAAAAAAAACTTAAATGTGAATTATAGGGTAGTCACATAGATGTAGATGTAAATGACAGATACGTACTAAGCGAAAACTATTGCGGACTCCTTGCATCCTTTCATGCATTATATATTCCTGGACAGTGATGACATTTTCCAACAGGATAACTGAGGCCAGAATCGTGTTATAGTGGTTTGAGACGCAACATTGTGAACTCACATTAATGTCTTGACCACCAAAATCCCCAAATCTGAACCCCTGTGGAACACATCTCGGACGCTAGGGGTATCGTCTACGCGCCCACCCTACAAACCATAGACCCGTAATTCGCGGGTATTGCGTGCAAACATCTGGTGCTACATACCTCTGGAAAACTACAAAGTACTTTGAGACTTCATGTCAGCCAGAATCGCGGGTTCATCACACTTTTAAGCAGGGGGTCATAATGTTTTGGCTTGCCAGTGTATACATAAGAATGCCTCTTTCTCCAGACAAAAGCCATAATCTTAAAGCATCTTTAGCGATTTTTTAATTTCGAACAATCGTTAGGGAATAGCTAGAGTGGTACAATTCCGTGCAACAGAGAGAAACAGAAGAGTCATATCCTCTAACTTTTTCTTCGTCTCGCACTTAATACGGAGTGATAACGTACTGTATATCACACCCATACAACTAGGACGGGGTGAAAAGTTCTTGGCCTAGCTCGGAGATATCTTGTGCATCATCATATCTTTTGGCATATTGATAGACGGTGTGTTATAGCATTAGTGCAACTGTATCAGCGGTAGAGTTCGTTTACACCATTTCTAAGGTACTTGTGGGCGAGCGCATGCACACGCGCTCGCGCTCGCGCGCGCTTGTGTGTGTGTGTGTGTGTGTGTGTGTGTGTGTGTGTGTGTGTGTGTGTGTGTGCGTGTGTGTGTGTGTTTCGTTAATACTGGTAGGCTGTATCACGATAGCGTCACAAAGTGCTCTCTTTTACACGGTTTACCACTAAGGGAAGTTCATCTGAAGTTCGACAATATTTATAAACATGCGCTTCATTCATTTCAAATAGTTATGAAATGGGTGGATGAATTCGAATGTAATCATTATTCTCTTGAAGACGGTCCATAAAGATGATGTCCGAAAACTAAGACCAGAGATTAAAACGCCAATAAAGTGCACAGCATGATACTGACCGCTCCGATGTGAAGGATCTATGGAACAGCTAACTTCAAGGCAGTACATCACACTGACGAGCCACAACATTATGAGCACTGCGCACCGCGACGTTGGATGCCATCTGGTGGCATTACGAGCACGTGACGCGGTAGCAAAACTATGTAACTGGAGCAGACACGGACGGGTTACAAATGGGTAAATCCATTGATAAACCTATTTGACAGAGGGCAGGAAATTATTACGTAGGCCTGTGAAAGAGTATCTCGAAAACGGCGAATCTAGTCAAATGTTCACGTGCTACTGTCTTGAGCATCTACGGATAGAGGTAGAAGGACAGTGACATTACCACTAGGTGCTAAATGGTTGGACGTCCACGACTTTTCATAGGACGTCAGGTTCGGAGGCTTGTCTGTTCTATAAAGTAGGATAGATGGTGATCTGCCGAAAGAGCACAATGCTGGTGCACGCACAAGTGTTTCAGAGTACACCGTTCATCGTATATTGTTGAACATAGTGTTCTGCAGCAGACCACCCCTATGTGTTCACAGGTTAACCCAACGACATCGTCAATTACGACTGCAATAAGCACGGGACCATCGGGATTCAACCGTCGATCAATGAAAACCTATCGTCTCTGAGAGTGAATGTCCGCTCCCGGTAGCTGAGTGGTCACCGCGACAGAATGTCAATGCTAAGGGCCCGGGTTCGATTCCCGGCTGGGCCGGAGATTTTTCTCCGCTCAGGGACTGGGTGTTGTCTTGTCCTAACCATCATCATTTCATTCCCATCGATGCGCAAGTAGCCGAATTGGCGTCAAATCGAAAGACTTGCACCCGGCGAATGGTCTATCCGACGGGAGGCCCTAGCCACACGACATTTACATTTGCCGGGTGAATCACATTATTGCTACACTACGTCGATGGTCGTTTCCGCATACGCCATCATCGAGGTGAACGGCTGCTCGAAACGTACAGCGCGCCACGGACGCAGGCTGGTGGGAGCAGTACTATACTGTGGGAGACATTCTCCTGCGCTTGCATGGGACCTGTGGTAGTAACTGAAGGCACGCTGACAGCTGCGAAGCACCTGCACCGATTCATGCTTGATGTCTTCCGCGACGGCGATGTCAATTTTCAGCAGTATAATTGCCCGTGTCTCGGAGCCAGAACTGTGCTACAGTGGTTTGAGGAGCATTAGAGTGAACTCACGTTGATGTCTCGGCGACCAAATTCGCTAGATGTAAATCCTATGGAACTCAGCTGGGATGCTATCGGACACCATCTCCGCGTATCAAATCAATCAGCGGCCCGTTATTTAAAATACTTATCTGACCTGTGCGTAGGCATCTAATGCCATATACGTACACAAAACTACCAACAAACTGTCGGATCCCTGACACACAGAGTCAGTCATGTATTTCGTTCCAAGGACGGACAAACAAGCTATTAAGCAGGTGGTCATAATGTTTTTCTCATCAGTGTACATTTTACGTGAGTAAATAACAGTGGGAAACATTTGACCTAGATGAACTGTCAAAGCTGGGCATATATGTCACAGGAAGTTATACACTTATTTCTCGTATGTCGATCGCTGATTTTATTCTATTTATTTTCTTTTATCTCAAACGGACCGAATTCTGGCAGTATCGCCCACCTTCGTATCTTTTAAATAATGTGAAAATAAATGATAGTAGAGTTCCTCAGATGTGTTTACAATATTACACAGAAAGAATTTTTTATCCAGTTACAGTGCAAAAACGGAAATATCAGTATTACTGATATACAAGATGTTTGGAAATTCCCGTTAACACTTCTAGAACTTGTAGAGGGGATTGTGTAGATAATATATTGAACTGGAACCCATGTCCTGAAACGTACCGTTTCTGTGCTATAACCATTTGAGAACATGTTGATAGGGCAACCACTTTCACAAATAACTGATTAGGCGTGACCCAGTACATCACTTGTTTTACAGTTATACTCATAAATAGCCGAAAAAAATTGTACATGTGTTCATTGACGGGTTTTCTTCAACGTGACGCAGTACGGCCCCTTTGCAATTCGGGTGTGTTGCATCTCCTTGGATCACCACAGTCCTGCGTGCTGACGATAAAGGTACCCTTTCTCGAAGCCGTTACGTAATTGTGGCGAAAAGGGTACGCGATAGAGTCGGAGGTTATGGAGAACGATCTCGACAAAGGCGACGAGCAGCTCCTCCATTACCGTGAGCTTCGACATTCAAAAAGAACACATCGATGCATTGTACAAACGTGTATTGAACCAAGTTGCCTTAACTATCACACACACGTGAATGAGGCCCGAACCAGGTCAGAGGGGTAGGATAGATGTCAAACGACATCAGCCAGTCCGACATAACCATCCTCACCGTAACCACCACGTTACATAATGTAAGACGTCGTGGTCTCCTGACCTTCATTGCTTACATATTCCGCCCTCACAATCATATTCCGCACATCAAGACGCTTCATTCGAACCCAAACTCCATAAGATAAAGTCAATGTTGTATGAATTCGTGTAACCAATACACAAATAACAAGTGCGCACCGGGGTTGAGACACTCGAGGCTGGCGTACACACACACATTCAAGACACGGCAGCCACAAGAGCTTTTAGTTCGGGAGAGGCGGGCTGCACGCCGAGAGGCCAGTCCCTTCAGAGGACGATTCAGCCTATCTACGTCGGACGGCGACCGCCCGTGGAGTGGACAGCGTTTGCCTGAGTGAAAGGGGAGAACGACCCCGTGTTTGGCTTAAAAGCAAATTCCGCTACATTGTGTGGGAGCGGCCAGCCTATGCATTCTTTACAAACATAGGACGCAGTTTCAGAGGTTTTCACAGGGAGACAGCAAACGCCAAATGCCGATGCTACAGATTTCCGGATTGGTCGCCTTAAACGAAACGTCATTTTCCCGTTTTAGAAGAGCAATGCTGATTGCCAGACGATATTCCTGACGCCTTGAACTGAAGGAGTAATGGAAGACACCGAAAGATATAACCCTTCATGTCTGGCGTGGAGAGGGGCCGTTCCATTGTCGCTCTTGGAGCGAGAACACATAACGAGAGCGTGTGCGCTTGTACGTGTACTTAAAGAGCGAGGAACAAATCTCTCCTCAGTACTTCACTGGGAGAGCACCTCTGTCAAGAGCGAATTGGGGTGTGAATCTATATTGAGTCCTTGTGATTAAGCGTTGTTCACTGTGTTGGCCGCCACACTTATTGTGTGGTGTGAACAGACAGAGTTATAGTTAAACACCTGCGAGCAAATTTTTGAGTGGCATCATAGTGGACTGGTTATCTGACCGGTGTACCACGCCAATAGTTAGACTAGGGGCGAATAGGAGTCCTTGACTTCATCAAGGTGTAGGGAGAGTTTGATTGGCAAAGGTCAATCCAGATAGAACGAGAGTTGCCTTATTTGTCAGCAGCGAGCGGCGCAGACAGCAGTCATCGCAGCTTACGGTATTGTGCGCTACAGCTCTTGCGAGCCCCATATTTCCTCCACAACAATACACTCCACTGCAGTTCACACGCGACAGCCTCAACCGTACCTAGCAACATTCTAACGGATAATTATTCAAGTTGGGTAGGCGCGGCTCTCAGCCATTCTGCCAAGTCAATAACAATCTTACACTTTGTATAGAAATTACATTAGCGAATCCTAGCCTTAAGAGGTAACTTCACATTCCAAAAAGAACCCGGAAATAACTAGTTCAGTTCATAACTAAAAGTGCCATTGTGATTTCTCAGAATTTTTGCATAAATAAATAATAATTTTCGTTAGTCTCATGTTTTTCTTACACTAACTAGCACGACTCCAGTACCCAAGTATCCCACTAGTTATGTAAGAAATTTTGTGAATTTTTGTGTAATTTCGTTACAGCGGACGACTCCAGAAGATATTTATTATTGAAAGTTTTTCAGACATTTCTCTTTAGAACGTTAGGAGCGTCTGTCTGACTTCTGTAGTAGTGTGGGGGTGGAAATTGCATCTTGCGGGAGCCACAGGGTAAAGAGTACATCTCAGATTAATCTGTTGCACAGAATGACAGAATAGCACCCACACGCTCACAATACCTACCTAGCAAACTAGTTTTCAAACGGCTGTAGCACTGAAATGGTACACTTCCGGACATGGGTTGCTGCTTATGCGCTGTCGCTTTATATTAAAAAAATTGAAAGAAATTTGATTTGTGTAAAAAGCCTGTAGCATTAATGGGTGTGGATTTAAAAAACACAATCTAGAAATAATTTTTACAAGGGTTGAATTAAAAGTAATGCCTCCACCTACGTTAATTATGTTTGGATGGGAATACACTCCTGGAAATTGAAATAAGAACACCGTGAATTCATTGTCCCAGGAAGGGGAAACTTTATTGACACATTCCTGGGGTCAGATACATCACATGATCACACTGACAGAACCACAGGCACATAGACACAGGCAACAGAGCATGCACAATGTCGGCACTAGTACAGTGTATATCCACCTTTCGCAGCAATGCAGGCTGCTATTCTCCCATGGAGACGATCGTAGAGATGCTGGATGTAGTCCTGTGGAACGGCTTGCCATGCCATTTCCACCTGGCGCCTCAGTTGGACCAGCGTTCGTGCTGGACGTGCAGACCGCGTGAGACGACGCTTCATCCAGTCCCAAACATGCTCAATGGGGGACAGATCCGGAGATCTTGCTGGCCAGGGTAGTTGACTTACACCTTCTAGAGCACGTTGGGTGGCACGGGATACATGCGGACGTCCTGTTGGAACAGCAAGTTCCCGTGCCGGTCTAGGAATGGTAGAACGATGGGTTCGATGACGGTTTAGATGTACCGTGCACTATTCAGTGTCCCCTCGACGATCACCAGTGGTGTACGGCCAGTGTAGGAGATCGCTCCCCACACCATGATGCCGGGTGTTGGCCCTGTGTGCCTCGGTCGTATGCAGTCCTGATTGTGGCGCTCACCTGCACGGCGCCAAACACACATACGACCATCATTGGCACCAAGGCAGAAGCGTCTCTCATCGCTGAAGACGACACGTCTCCATTCGTCCCTCCATTCACGCCTGTCGCGACACCACTGGAGGCGGGCTGCACGATGTTGGGGCGTGAGCGGAAGACGGCCTAACGGTGTGCGGGACCGTAGCCCAGCTTCATGGAGACGGTTGCGAATGGTCCTCGCCGATACCCCAGGAGCAACAGTGTCCCTAATTTGCTGGGAAGTGGCGGTGCGGTCCCCTACGGCACTGCGTAGGATCCTACGGTCTTGGCGTGCATCCGTGCGTCGCTGCGGTCCGGTCCCAGGTCGACGGGCACGTGCACCTTCCGCTGACCACTGGCGACAACATCGATGTACTGTGGAGACCTCACGCCCCACGTGTTGAGCAATTCGGCGGTACGTCCACCCGGCCTCCCGCATGCCCACTATACGCCCTCGCTCAAAGTCCGTCAACTGCACATACGGTTCACGTCCACGCTGTCACGGCATGCTACCAGTGTTAAAGACTGCGATGGAGCTCCGTATGCCACGGCAAACTGGCTGACACTGACGGCGGCGGTGCACAAATGCTGCACAGCTAGCGCCATTCGACGGCCAACACCGCGGTTCCTAGTGTGTCCGCTGTGCTGTGCGTGTGATAATTGCTTGTACAGCCCTCTCGCAGTGTCCGGAGCAAGTATGGTGGGTCTGACACACCGGTGTCAATGTGTTCTTTTTTCCATTTCCAGGAGTGTATTTTAATAAATCAAACGCAGAAATAATCCTTAGAATGTGATCTTGAAACGTCCCCTTTGAACAATTCTTACATGACTGTGCTTAAACTGACATAAAATATTTTTAGCGCAACGCAATCTGACTTTCAAAATTCCCTACAAAAGAATGGCCCCGACTAACATTAAACTATACCTTTCACAAATCACTTACCTCACAAAAATCTTCGCTGCTCAAGCTACTGCAATACAGCGAGCGCCACTACTGCCAGCTAAATAAAAGATTCAAACTACTGAAGGCACTAACTACTGATAGGGATAGTTAGCAAATGAAAGATATTAATAGAGAACAAACAATGTATTTACCTTAATATCATCACAAGTCATAATATATATATCAGTTCATGACAAATTACAAATCTCCGCCATCTCTCTCCCCACATCCACCACTGCTGGCGGCTCACCTCCAACTGCGCAACGCTACGCGCTGTTCACAGCCAGCTGCCTAACACTACAATGGCGAGTATTACAACAATGCAAAGCAGCCACAGAATGCACACAGCACAGCCAGTGATTGTCATACAGAGGTGGCGTTACCAATAAAAAACCTAAACACCCTACTTACATAGAGAAAACATAAACAGCCTGCTTACATAGCCCCCATGCTCCCCACAAAAAATTTTACAAATGGGATTGGGCAGTGGCCAATACAGATTTGAAAAATTTTTCATAATTACAATAACAAAGAAATCAAATGCACACACTTATTGATATTATGTTGGTCAAAAGCTAAAATTTTCTCACAGTCCATAAAGACAGTCCTAATCGTACATAACAGTAGAATAGCAGTGTTTTTTCTCAAAGTCTGAGCAGTAAAAGAAAATGCACACGGAAGTAGTGGATTTCCATGCAGTCTTGAAGAAGTAGTGTTGTCCTTCCAATGGAAAGACAGTGCTGACTCTTGATATGCATACAGGTAATGGGCCACAATAGAGCAAACCCACAGCAGAGTCAGTCGAAATTTTGAAGAGTATTGGTAGGTAGGTCATCACAGAGCAGACCCACTGTAGTCCTGGTAGAGATTACGGTATTGGTGGGCCACCAGAGGTGCAGACCCACTGCAGTCCTTGTAGAAATAATGGTATTGGTGGGTCATCAAAGATGCAGACCCACTGTAGTCCTTGTAGAGATAGCCAGCAGCCATCGGTTGTGACT
Source organism: Schistocerca piceifrons (assembly GCF_021461385.2). Taxonomy (NCBI): domain Eukaryota; kingdom Metazoa; phylum Arthropoda; class Insecta; order Orthoptera; family Acrididae; genus Schistocerca; species Schistocerca piceifrons. Next base: position 413,102,643 of record NC_060149.1, on the reverse strand, counting down.
GTGCAGGTGCACAATCACCATTGAAGAGTCTTGCGGATGATATAGCAAGTCCATAAACCACCACTTGTGCACTCACAAAGTTTTTGAAATTGTCCTTAGAACAAGCAATGCTGTTATCCAGTCCCTTGCTGAATTAGTAACACACGTGCAAACACTAACAGTCCCAACTTCTCACATATTGTCCATATACTATGACCAACAGAAACGTGTGCAGTGAAATGTAACTAACAAGTTAATAATATCATGAACTGGTGACAATTACAATTTTATAACATAAGAATACAATTACAAAGGTACAAAATACATCATTAAAAACATAGCAATATAGATAACAATTGCAGTAACACAGGCTTTACAAAAGAATAGAAATAGACATATACGTCAGTGTTACAGGAATTATGACATGAGTACATATATAAAAGATCAGAATAACTTGCGAAACATCAACTTCACACATGAGCATTTAAACAGAATGAATAATGTCTAACATCTTTACAAAGTAAATAACATATTATTAATGCCAATTATATTCGAGGATAACAGTATTCCTCATCATAGTGAATGTAGCTTAATATTAAAAGAAGAAAAAATTCTATGAAACTACACAGAGACAGGAAGAAAACAAATACACAAGGGTACACAAACATATAGTGGGATAACACAAAAGGGAAAGGACAGGGTTCGTTTTCAGTGTAACATGTGGTACTGCAGTCCAACCCAAAACTTCATATATCTTTCCTCTTATTTCATCCTTTGTTTCCACCCAAAAAATTCTATCTAAGCATGCTTTCTGTATTTATATGTTCATACATTTCTTACCTCAACATTTATTTCCAAGAAAATCCTACCTAAACCTGTTTTCTCAATGCATTTCTTTACCTATTCTCCATAGTCAGTTTCTTATATAGTCTACCCCCTCTTAAGCTAACTTAAATCTACTGAGCTCAGATGCTAAACTAAGGGACGAGGCAATGCAGCAGCACATAAAACAATTAATATAAGCAGCAATGACAAGAAATACAGATTGGCAAAGCTAGCAGCAGCAAATGTAATAACTTATATCAAAACATGACATAGCTCAAGCAAAAAAGATATTACAGTAAAAACAACAATGCAGATAAGGGAAATGTATATTCACATCTTAATATCTATGTAATTAAAGTGGTGCACTACAAGAAGTTATTCTACCAAAAAGTTACCAATTACTTGAAAAGAAAATTATGAATGCAGTTACTAGTTCCTTCTTATTGTTCTTTCCTGTCCAAATGCTCCTTTTTTAAAGAATGTGGATCATAAAATAATTATTTAATAGATCTGTTGACAGAAAGTGTTCACATTAGCAAATGCATTTTATTTTATAAAAGCAATGCTGCAACACAGCTGGAAAACAGATGTCAAATGAAATAAGCAACTATGAAAAGCAAAGCATAAAAATATCATTCAGTAGTCATGTGACATTTCATAAGTTAGTAGCTCTCAACTCTCGTAGAAAGACGCTTGTCGTAATCAGGTGTGCAGATGTACGAATATTTCTCATCAATTCATAAGCATTTCAGTAATTAGCACAAAGTGCGAGTAATCATATGTTTTCAAGTAACGAGGGTGTCGCATTAGCGATGAAAGGCACACCCTAATGGCTTGTTCTCCAGGTGTTTGACACGTCCCACGTCCCCTTTTTTTTTTTTCTACCTGTGCCGCTGAAAAGGGCTCGCAATAATGGCTTTTTCTCCAGGCGTCTGACACAGCTGGGTGCCCGCGACGCATAACGTGCAGGTGGTCACTTAACTTTCGTACGGAAATATTTACGACAGCAATTTTCGCTAAAGTGACAGTCTCACATAAAAATACTTCACAGGTCAAGAATTAGCTTTGCAAATCTGTAGAAACAAAATCCTATGAATATAACAGTGTCCAAAAAATGTTCAGTGGCATTGTGATACATTCACACATGATTCACACATGTCATAACTCTTAAAGTACGATTCTTGGTTTCCAACATCCTTTTTTCACAAGTCAAGAGTCCCTACCCACTATTCATTACTCCTTACCTTATTACACATATGCGTATCCATCGACACTCGTCAATATTTCGTCATTATAAATATGAAGCATAATCAAATAACTCATATAGCCTCAGCCTATTAATCATAAACATACCTCAGCAGCATAATATACATCGTCGTCGTAAAAATAACATCATAACACCTCAGTCAAATCTCAAAATCGTCGTAGCTTCCTCCAATAATTAAAAAAATTCTCTGCTCATGTCAAAAGTGTCATCTGCCTCAAACGTACTTTAAAAATCATGATCTCATACCAAATACATCATTCAAAGCTCTCATAGTATCACAATGGTTCCGAAAAAATATGAACAGATCACACAGTACAGACAAAATACAGTTTCATAAGTGTGAAGTTATCCAACCGTGTAATTGCGTAAACATGTGTCACTGATGCAGTAAAATAAATGTTTGTCTCTCTCAGTTAAATAATTAGATAGCTGTGTAATTTGTGTGTTAGAGAAATAAGGTACCGATGTGTAAAGTTGTATAAGCAAATACCATATTAGCTAGGGTTCCTTGTGGTTGCCACACACATGGCACACAAAGTAAGCGTGTACCCCCCTGAGGATTAATGTAATTATACCCTCAGGTGTTACAGATTACAGCAATGGAATGAAATGTATCACGGAAAACTTTCTTTGTAATTCAAAAATCTTTAAAAATAAATGTTTTAAGTATAAAATTGATCACTCAAATACGTGTCCTGTAGCGCAAAATGTGCGTCTTGTTGCAACATAATCTCTGTGGAAGTGTCGTAGTTATCGTCCTCCGAAAGCTAAGTTCTGCAGAAGTCAATGTACTTACCACATGATAAACAAAAGTGAAATGCTTTGCGTATAGATGTCGTAGTTATTATGCTTATTGGCGTGATGAAGAAAGTACTGTACAGTAACGTAATGTTGTGCCACGAAAAAGGCTGTCTCCTTGTAGCTATACCATAAAAGTTACTACTAAAACATGTTTTACTTTCCAGAATAATACAGAAAAACTGTGCAGATATAAAACAGAAACACCGCAAAATCAACATTGTACATTGTCACTCATTAGTAGCGTCGTGATAAAAATCGTGTAGCTGTCACATAAACTAACCTCTGTGTCATCTGGTATCTCTCAGAAAGCACTTTAAATACAGAATGTATTTTCAGGTAACCAAAATGTTGCATTAAAATTTCATTAGCAGTACTGGTAAATGTTCTAAGTATGTGAGCCTTATAGTCGTTACGTAATCGTACAACTAACAAGCAAGAATGTACACACACAATAACACTGTGACGTCTGTTCACTATAACAATGCATTCGTCATTTCTGTTTAAATAAGTTCTCTTGGTTCTTGATTGGATACTTAACTTCAAACATTGTTGCATGTTAACAGTTTCTTAAGTCTGACAAAGCATACTAAAAATGTGAAGTGAAAAGTTATATGACAAAGACAAAGTTAAAAAGCAGATTATCTTTCAATAAACGGTTTTACATGTGAAATGTGGTGTAAACCTTTACTCTTCATAGTACTCAGAGTTTGAACTTGAATGCAATTGTCCCGGCGGTATACGTCGGTAAAGAATACTGGAGTTTTTCTCAAGGTTAGCGTCTATGTTATTTTTCTCTGAGCCACCTGGCGCACGCGGCTGCCTGCTGTGCGAGTCATTGTCTGTCTCTTTGTTCGCGCGCGTCGTTATTGGGATTTGGAGACCTAACTTCTACAAATTCACCTCCTCGAGAGGGCCCAGCTCTGTTTAAATCCCGCCAGTTCTGATGCAGTTCAGGTCTGTCGTTACGATCACATCGTCTGTCGTCATGTCGATAGCTCCTGTAGTTTCTTTCGTGTCGGTCACGTGGTGGAGAATTTCTCCCTGAATCGTAACTGTGCGTCGGACTGTTGCGCCTGAATTTATTCTGCCTCCCTTGATAATAATTATTCTGGTTCCCATATTGTCTGTTTCTCTTATTGTCTCTGTGATAGTCATTACCATGGAGAGGTGATCTTTCCCTGTAGTTATTACTACTCTGCCAACGGTTGTCATACGGATGGTGTCTGTTTTGGTCACGATTTGCGTTGTAAGAATAGCCTTTTCGTGTCCAGTTATTGTTTCTGTCATCACGGAATTGTGACGTATGTGACCTGAAGTGATTGTTTTCCTGTTTTCGCATCCCGCGACTGTCTGTGTCAATTTCTAATTCTTGTAGGAGTCCCTGAAAAGCTTCAATGTCGTCTTTGCAACGTCCTGCTAAAATAATATGCCGTAAATGTTCAGGTAATTTGATTAAGCAAATGCGGATGAGTTCTGAGGGGCTGTATGGGTTTGAAAGATATTGATTCTTATGCAACATGTCTTCAAAATATTTGACAAGACTGGAAAATTCAGATTGTTCAAAGTGTTTCATCATCATGATGCTATGTTTTACACGGTCTTGTGTGGCTTGAGACCAATATGCTGAGAGGAAGGCATGGTAAAACTCTCCTTCACTGTGGCAATCGTGAATTACCGATCGCATTCTTACAGCTGGTTCATTCTCTAAGTAGCCACACATAAATTCTAATCTGTGCTCTAATGACCAGTTGGGAGGAAAACAATGAGAGAATTGATGGAGCCATGCTTGTGGATGAATGTCGTTGCCAGAATTCTTAAATGTTTTGAATTTACGTGTAGTAATGAACAGCTTATAGTCAAAATCATCATGTCGGCGAGTCGCATATCGGTCATTGTTAGATCGTGTCGGCCGTTCCATCTCAAAATTCGGTGCACATTGCCAATTTCTTTCATAACTTCCGAAATGCCCTGTGTTATTATTTTGTGTCTGTTCCGTATTTGTATGTCCCTCTTCCCGTATTGGGGCGCGAGTGTCCTCTGAAATACGTAATTCTTGAATTACCTGTGCCAACTGATCTTGCACTTCCCGGATTTCTCTTTTGTACTGTGTATTGATTTGATTTTGATTTTGTTTGAATTTTCTAATTTGTTCATACTCTTCTGTGTCAGTGAAGGCTACAGGTGTTGTGTCATTCAGATCATCATCTACCTTTGTAGATAAGTTAGTGAACTGATCTGAAAGTTCGGCTACTTTATCCGATAGTGAAATCATTTCCTCTGTATGTTTTTCTGAACCAAGTTTCAGAGTGTCCATTTGTGTTGCAATCGTGTCTACTGTGTCTTTTAAGTTTTCTTGACTTTTTGCAAGTTGCGTAACCGAATCGGTAGATGCAACTGCGTCAATTTTAGCTTGCAAGGTGTTGTGATTTTCATGAACAATAGTTTGCAGTTCTTTTATGGCTGCTTCGTGATTCTGTAATGCATTTTCATGACGCGAAAAAATAGGTTGGAAATGCTCACAAATTTGTGTTTTTACGTCGTTACAGACTTTTTGACATTTCGATTCAACGTGATGTAACTCAGCAGTTAAATCCTCACGTGTTCGTTCAAGAGTTTGCTCCAATGAGTCTAACTTTTTAAGATTTTGTTCCATTGTGTCTAACTTTTGAAGCTTTTGCTGTGTTTGTCTCTGATTTTGTTCCATTTGTTGCATTAATTGCAATAATAATGTATTAGTGTCTGGAATCTGTTTCTCTACGCTTTTCGGCAGTGCATTTGCACCGACAACATTCACATTTTGACAAGCAGAAAATGTGTCTTGACTTATTTGAGAAAACGGTGATGACCCAAAACCTGAATCTACAGTATTTGCGAAATTGTGTCCTGTCATTTCGGATTGCTGAGGCGAGCTGTTGCCGACCGATCGATCGATAATGCTTCCCTCTTCACTAATTGTTTCACTGTCCGTGCCATTGTTTGCCGCCCGCTCCATTTCCCTATGCACGATTACCAAATTACTACTTTGAACATCAGTTAATTCATTACTCTGCGGCGCTAACACACTGCCTTCGTCTTCACTGTCATTTCTCAGTTTCCTTTGGAGCCTAGTATTACGTTTTTCACACGCCATTATTGTCACAGTATTTCACACGACAACACAGAAAAACACAATTTGAAGAGCAAAATAAAATAACGTAGCAATGGAAATAATGTCTAGTTAATTGCAGCTGCGAAATACTTGGTGCAAATCTACATGCATGCCACAACTGTTTTACTCTACAACAATGAAAACTACAACTACAAAGGAGATTCTCTCTACAATTACGCGCTAGCAATAAACAAAAGCTACACTAAATACACAAACTACAAGAAAAAATCAGAAGATTCCAGTGAGGTATCCTAGGCTAAGGGTCGACATATGAAACGTCCCCTTTGAACATTTCTACATGACTGTGCTTAACCTGACACACAATATTTTGTTAGCGCAACGCAATCTGACTTTCAAAATTCCTTACAAAAGAATGGCCCTTACTAACATTAAACTATACCTTTCACAAATCACTTACCTCACAAAAATCTTCGCTGCTCAAGCTACTGCAATACAGCGAGCGCCACTACTGCCAGCTAAATAAAAGATTCAAACTACTGAAGGCACTAACTACTGATAGGGATAGTTAGCAAATGAAAGATATTAATAGAGAACAAACAATGTATTTACCTTAATATCATCACAAGTCATAATATATATATCAGTTCATGACAAATTACAAATCTCCGCCATCTCTCTCCCCACATCCACCACTGCTGGCGGCTCACCTCCAACTGCGCAACGCTACGCGCTGTTCACAGCCAGCTGCCTAACACTACAATGGCGAGTATTACAACAATGCAAAGCAGCCACAGAATGCACACAGCACAGCCAGTGATTGTCATACAGAGGTGGCGTTACCAATAAAAAACCTAAACAGCCTACTTACATAGAGAAAACATAAACAGCCTACTTACAATCTTTGGTTACCAATATTCACTTTTCCACATAATAACCAGCCAATTGGATACATTTCTGCCAAAGATGAACAAGTTTTCTGAAGCCATGACGGAAGAAGTCGACACACTGTTTCTGCAACCGCAGTATCACAGTTCTCTCAACGTCTTCATCAGATGCATAATGATGTTCTTGCAGTTCGTCTTTTATTATCGGGAACAGATGGAAGTCAGATGGTGCTAAATCTGGACCGTGTGGAGGATGTCGTACAGTGATGAGAGTCAGTCTCTGAAGTTCTGCTGTGGTGGCACTTGAAGTGTGTGGTTTGGCATTTTCATGTAAGGAAAACATTTCCCTTTTCCTTTCGGACCCTTGTGAGCCATCGTTTCAGAGTTCTGTGAGTGATACGACAATCATCCTGAATCAGTCTCTCAACATTTAGCTTGTGAAACTCGGTGGTTGCTGTCACAAGACGTCCAACTCTATTTGTCACGCAGGTCAGATGTTCCCTCCTCAATATTTTTAAACTTATTCGCCCAACGACACACAGAACTCGCATCAACACTATCACCATATACTGCTTTCATTCCCTGATGAATCTCCCTTGAAGTGACACGTTCTGCCGCCAAGAATTCAATGACTGCACGTTGCTTAAATCACACTGCCCGGCCGTCTGCGCAGGGTTCCATACTTTACACTGTAGCAACACAACCGTTCTATACTAAGGCTTCCCGCCAACTGGAGCAGTAGAGAAGAGGCTACGGAACAAGCCAGTAGCTGCCGCATACCAATGCTGCCAACTGTTAAAGAGTTACGAAGGTGGCGGCATTATTTTTCAGTCAACCCTCGTACATAAGACATACGGAGTTGGCAAATATGACATACTCATAATTATAAATTTGGCGTAAGGTGCTTTTTGATGGCAGTTTATTTTTTCGGACTAGCTATTGGCTTTCGCCTATCAGCGGCAGCATTTTTGTTACAGAACAAAGGTTCAAAAATGGTTCAAATGGCTCTGAGCACTATCGGACTTAACTACTGAGGGCATCAGTCCCCTAGAACTTAGAACTACTTAAACCTAACTAACCTAAGGACATCACACACATCCATGCCCGAGGCAGGATTCGAACCTGCGACCGTAGCGGTCACGCGGTTCCAAACTGACGCGCTTAGAACCGCACGGCCACACCGGCCGGCCAGAACAAAGGTAATTCTTATAATATGTTATTTACAGTATATATAGTTGTTTTTTGTGAGTATGTGGTTTTATATATAATCTCAATCTGACTTCTTTTTAGCGTATACCGGACTCGATAATATCATAACATGATTTATATAATCGTATACACACAATCAGCATAACATTTTCTTACGAGCCTATGTAATTGTCAGAGATAACTGCTGTACATGGGAAGATCATTATTTGTAATATATCATAGACTATTCATAATATTATTTCTAATTTGTATTATATCTGTTAAAAGAACAAACAAATGGACAAGAAAGTCCATCGTATTAAACATAAAACACTACAGTGGATTTCCAAGATTTATAAACATGTTCTGTTACTCGACACTATCAGAGCGCGCCGGACCATCGTAGCAGACGCGTGGTAAATGGTAATCGTCCCGCCCCATCCCAAACGACGCACATGTAAAGACTAAAACACATTTTAAAACATTTAATAACAGTTTCCATGTGCAAAATTACTTTTTTCGATTTCTCCCAGTGCTTTAGTCGATGGGTGTGAATCTCAAGTTCTTCTAGCACATTCAATTGGAAACTCTTTCCAACCCTCTGCCATATTTCAATCTGTTCTCCTATTGTGTGAAGTTCATGTTTGCTGTTTTTTAAGCGCACCCCAAACTACGTCCTATTATTTTGCCCACAATGTTCTTTATACCGTATCTCAAAGTTTCATCACTTTGGCCTATTATAGATTTATTGCACTCTGCGGATTTGATTTTATACGGCCCATAATTTTCATATTGGTCCTTTTTTGTCGTTCCGTTTTATACTTTAATCTGCATGCAGCTTTTCCTTCACTCCGATACGCTACATCTACATTACCTGAAAAAAATGGCAATTCTTTACGATGCTTACCCTTTGTATGTCAAAGTGACAGATTTCTTATCTTTTACTGTCTTACTTTCATCATTTGTGTTAGTTACCTCGTTTTCGATTTTTTTAACCATATGCATGACATATTATGCCCCATAAACATTTGCTGTTGTTACTTGTTTAACAACTCCTAATTCTCTTTGCAATTCGTCTTCCATGAGTGGCAGTCTAACGGATATGTTGCTCTTAACACACAAGTAGCCTCTCTTATGTTGCGCTGGGTGGCACAAGCTCTCTTTTATAATATTATCTCAGCTAGTGTCTTTCTCAAGACGCTAAGGGTGTGCCTTCCTCCTTTCATTTTGACGGTCAACCCTCAGAAGTTAATAGCTCCTTTCTTTTCCACCTCTAACGTGAATTGTACTTTTGGATACAACTCTACTATTTTATTTTTCCTCCTTCTAAACAACAAAATGGAGTCGTTTCTAATGAAACATACTCTCTTTAATTTGTGGGGCACCAATAACAAATTATTTGTCTGGGTTGTGCACAAAACTTTCTGCCTGTATGCTTGATAGGTGATTGCTCATCTTTAAACCTTCGTCTCCCCCCCCACCCCCCAAAAATGAACCATGGACCTTGCCGTTGGTGGGGAGGCTTGCGTGCCTCAGCGATACCGATAGCCGTACCGTAGGTGCAACCACAACGGAGGGGTATCTGTTGAGAGGCCAGACAAACGTGTGGTTCCTGAAGAGGGGCAGCAGCCTTTTCAATAGTTGCAAGGGCAACAGTCTGGATGATTGACTGATCTGCCCTTGTAACACTAACAAAAATGGCCTTGCTGTGCTGGTACCGCGAACGGCTGAAAGCAAGGGGAAACTACGGCCGTAATTTTTTCCCGAGGGCATGCAGCTTTACTGTATGGTTAAATGATGATGGCGTCCTCTTGGGTAAAATATTCCGGAGGTAAAATAGTCTCCCATTCCGATCTCCGGGCAGGGACTATTCAAGAGGATGTCGTTATCAGGAGAAAGAAAACTGGCATTCTACGGATCGGAGCGTGGAATGTCAGATCCCTTAATCGGGCAGGTAGGTTAGAAAATTTAAAAAGGGAAATGGATAGGTTAAAGTTAGATATAGTGGGAATTAGTGAAGTTCGGTGGAAGGAGGAACAAGATTTCTGGTCAGGTGACTACAGGGTTATAAACACAAAATCAAATAGGGGTAATGCAGGAGTAGGCTTAATAATGAATAGGAAAATAGGAATGCGGGTAAGCTACTACAAACAGCATAGTGAACGCATTATTGTGGCCAAGATAGATACGAAGCCCACGCCTACTACAGTAGTACAAGTTTATATGCCAACTAGCTCTGCAGACGACGAAGAAATTGAAGAAATGTATGATTAAATATAAGAAATTACTCAGATTGTGAAGGGAGACGAAAATTTAATAGTCATGGGTGACTGGAATTCGGCAGTAGGAAAAGGGAGAGAAGGAAACGCAGTAGGTGAATATGGATTGGGGTAAGAAATGAAAGAGGAAGCCGCCTGGTAGAATTTTGCGCAGAGCACAACTTAATCATAGTTAATACTTGGTTCAAGAATCATGAAAGAAGGTTGTATACATGGAAGAAGCCTAGAGATACTGACAGGTTTCAGATAGATCATATAATGGTAAGACAAAGACTTAGGAACCAGGTTTTAAATTGTAAGACATTTCCAGGGGCAGATGTGTATTCTGACCACAATCTATTGGTTATGACCTGTAGATTAAAACTGAAGAAACTGCAAAAAGGTGGGACTTTAAGGAGATGGGACCTGGATAAACTGAAAGAACCAGAGGTTGTACAGAGTTTCAGGGAGAGCATAAGGGAACAACTGACAGGAATGGGGGAAAGAAATACAGTAGAAGAAGAATGGGTAGCTTTGAGGGATGAAGTAGTGAAGGCAGCAGAGGATCAAGTAGGTAAAAAGACGAAGGCTAGTAGAAATCCTTGGGTGACAGAAGAAATACTGAATTTAATTGATGAAAGGAGAAAATATAAAAATGCAGTAAATGAAGCAGGCAAAAAGGAATACAAACGTCTCAAAAATGAGATCGACAGGAAGTGCAAAATGGCTAAGCAGGTATGGCTAGAGGACAAATTTAAGGATGTAGAGGCTTATCTCACTAGGGGTAAGATAGACACAGCCTACAGGAAAATTAAAGAGACCTTCAGAGATAAGAGAACCACTTGTATGAATATCAGAAGCTCAGATGGAAACCCAGTTCTAAGCAAAGAAGGGAAAACAGAAACGTGGAAGGAGTATATAGAGGGTCTATACAAGGGCGATGTACTTGAGGACAATATTATGGAAATGGAAGAGGATGTAGACGAAGACGAAATGGGGGATATAATACTGCGTGAAGAGTTTGACAGTGCACTGAAAGACCTGAGTCGAAACAAGGCCCCGGGAGTAGACAACATTCCATTAGAACTACTGACGGTCTCGGGGGAGCCAGTCCTGACAAAACTCTACCATCTGGTGAGCAAGATGTATGAAACGGGCGAAATACCCTCAGACTTCAAGAGGAATATAATAATTCCAATCCCAAAGAAAGCAGGTGTTGACAGAAGTGAAAATTACCGAACTATCAGTTTAATAAGTCACAGCTGCAAAATACTAACACGAATTCTTTACAGACGAATGGAAAAACTAGTAGAAGCCAACCTCGGGGAAGATCAGTTTGGATTCCGTAGAAACACTGGAACACGTGAGGCAATACTGACCTTACGACTTATCTTAGAAGAAAGATTAAGGAAAGCCAAAGCTACGTTTCTAGCATTTTGACAATGTTGACTGGAATACGCTCTTTCAAATTCTGAAGGTGGCAGGGGTAAAATACAGGGAGCGAAAGGCTATTTACAATTTGTACAGAAACCAGACGGCAGTCATAAGAGTGGAGGGGCATGAAAGGGAAACAGTGGTTGGGAATGGAGTGAGACAGGGTTGTAGTCTCTCCCCGATGTTATTCAATCTGTATATTGAGCAAGCAGTGAAGGAAACAAAAGAAAAATTCGGAGTAGGTATTAAAATCCATGGAGAAGAAATAAAAACTTTGAGGTTCGCCGATGACATTGTAATTCTGTCAGAGACAGCAAAGGACTTGGAAGAGCAGTTGGATGGAATGGGTAGTGTCTTGAAAGGAGGGTATAAGATGAACATCAACAAAAGCAAAACGAGGATTATCGAATGTAGTCGAATTAAGTCGGGTGATGCTGAGGGAATTAGATTAGGAAATGAGACACTTAAAGTAGTAAAGGAGTTTTGCTATTTGGGGAGCAAAATAACTGATGATGGTCGAAGTAGAGAGGATATAAAATGTAGACTGGCGATGGCAAGGAAAGCGTTTCTGAAGAAGAGAAATTTGTTAACATCGAGTATAGATTTAAGTGTCAGGAAGTCATTTCTGAAAGTATTTGTATGGAGTGTAGCCATGTATGGAAGTGAAACATGGACGATAAATAGTTTGGACAAGAAGAGAATAGAAGCTTTTGAAATGTGGTGCTACAGAAGAATGCTGAAGATTAGATGGGTAGATCACATAACTAATGAGGAAGTATTGAATAGGATTGGGGGAAAGAGAAGTTTGTGGCACAACTTGACTAGAAGAAGGGATCGGTTGGTAGGACATGTGTTGAGGCATCAAGGATCACCAATTTAGTATTGGAGGGCAGCGTGGAGGGTAAAAACCGTAGAAGGAGACCAAGAGATGAATACACTAAGCAGATTCAGAAGGATGTAGGTTGCAGTAGGTACTGGGAGATGAAGAAGCTTGCACAGGATAGAGTAGCATGGAGAGCTGCATCAAACCAGTCTCAGGACTGAAGACCACAACAACAACAACAAACCTTCGTCTTGCATAAAACCATCTGGTTGAAGATAAAGCAGTTAAAAGCTAATGTGAAGTCTACCAAATCCAAAAGTTCTGAAGGCATGAATGAAAACTAAGTTAATTGTATTATGGCCAAAATGAAATATGAGAACCAATTTTTCGTGTGTGTTTGGACTATTCTGAAAGGAATCGAACTAATTTTATTCGAAAATGTTTATAATATGTAGATCCACCACGTCACACAAGAAACTAAACAGCAGAGAGATCAGCAGGTGGAATCCGGTGGTCCTGCACCAAAAAGAACGTCTAACATGTCTTCTGTCGGGAAAGTTGTGGAAAATTTTTTGCTGGACTACAGAAGGGATTCCTTTTACTGATTACTGCGGAAGGATAAAACAATAACAATCGAATAGTAAGCATACGGACTGTGTGGTATCGTCCAGAGATCACAATGCCACACCAAATTCAGTAACGCATATCACAAATGTTAGCAAGATCTCGTTGCAATCCTCAACGCCATGTGAGAGGGCTCCTGAAGTCCACGCCTCCTCTCTCAGCCTAGAAGCGTCCTCGCATCAGAGGTCAACCTAGAGCCGAACATGGAAGTGTTCTGCTCCAGTTTGTGACCTTATCTGAAGGAGTCAGCACCATAGTGTAGAATCAACGGGTTTTTAAAGTTTCTGATGAACTCGTTCATAATAAATGTTGAATATTGTACCGCAAGACAACAGATAGCTAATTATTGCATCAAGTGATGCTTTGCTAGTCAATGATAGTTGTAAATAATCATGTACTCCTGTGGCAAAAAGTGTGTCAGAGTTAAATATATCTATTATTCATTTATGTAAAAGGTGAAATAGTATTTCGTGTGCTCTAGTTTGGCGAGTCTTCTCCCAAAGCAATCAAAGAACCCACAGTTATGGTCAGACGAAAGTAGTTTCATCCCGTCACAACAGTCTGAACGAACTGGATACAACAAGAAAAAAATCACATTCCTTCAGGGGCAATCATGTACTAAAAAAGTTTTTTTTTGCAATGAGAAAACTGGTGAATTTGAAGTACAAAACTGTAGTAAAGAAACCCTGTTCATCATATTTTACACTCTCCAGTTTCCGTCCGTATGTCTATCTATAGAAATTATTGATGGAAAACCCATAGATGACCATTTCACCAGTATTCAAGAATGGCACATTAGGAATTAAATAAACGTACTTACTGGAGAAGCAATGAACAAAGTGTACTGGTGCAACATTTAGCTATGTTGAAATACAGGCCGATTGTTCACCTGAAATCAAAGTATTTTAATTCTAGACTCAGAAATTTTCACTTCTTCCTCGCAGACCATTCAGAAAAGTACTCACTGTATGTAGTAGAGTCCATGAAAGGTCTTGCGTTGGCAACTCCTAATTGCTGCAGAAAAGAAAGCTATTGTCCTCAAATTCAGAAACTCTCAAGTGGTCTATAATACTTGCTTCGCTTTGCTTTTTAATGCTGTTTCACATAAAAGTTTGCAGTGAGGAATTAGCTTTTGCCTGTATTGGGCCATTCTAAAACTGATTTACTCAGCAACCAGACGCGCGCGAAATGAAAATTTCCAGCTGAAATGGGATTAGGAGCACAAGCAGTTGTCTGTCGGCTCTTGGGCTCTGAGAGATTTAACTCAGCGGGAAAAGTTCCGCAGGGCTGTAACCAGCGTCGAAAAAAGTATTCGGTTGATAGGAGGCGGCCAAGGCGCGGAAGTTCATTGCATGTGTCTCGTACAGCCAACATTTACCCTACTACTCATTTGAAATATTCCATTCAGAGATGGAATGACTTTGGGTAACAAAGAAACAGATGGCAGACCCACAGACATGCTCATGAATGAAGACTATATCTTCCCTTGCTGTCGTAAGTAGTGGAATGATTCTCTCTTTCTTCCTCATCTCAATGACTCGAACAAATAAAACTCCTTAACAAACTTACTAGATTCCTTGATTAGCAGTGCCTCGCACTCGTAGCTCTGTAGTGTTAAACATTGTATAAAAGCAGCACGATACGGCATTTTAAAGTGTGTCTCCGTATTTAAAACAATATGTGAATAAATAAAATAATAAAAGCAGTGGCATGAAAGCACTGATCAGCGTGAAACTCTTACATAATACAATCTAATTTTTCTCATCATTTGCTTCACATGTATAGCTTATAATTTCAGCTAACGTAGTGAATTTCACAGGTAGACTAGTACTGACTTGTAAAAATGTAGTAATAATAATTTATGGAATTAATTGTTTGTTTTTGCTTTGCTGCCCTATTACGATTATGAGTGCTTAGTAATGACGCTAGCCATCTGCTGTGTACACAGCCTAAGATGGATTTCGAATGCTGAATCAAGACAACATCTGCAGCTGTCAAGTGGACATGTCAGTGCTAGACATTTTTATTGAAGCATTATTGTGGCTTGTGTCTAAATTTGTCTGTTTCCAGGATTCTGAGCTCGAATTTGCGTATGAACCGTACTTAGAGAGAGGCTTCTCTCTAAAAATCCATATGGCTTATCATCAGGCGTGTCAAACGTACATTCTAAACCACAACCGCAAGCGAACATAATGATTCTGTGTTCCTAGTATCGACTGTTACAAGAGGTAGCGAATGTGAGCAGCACTGTCACATTGTCCATTGACAATTCTCTTATATGCTGGGACATATTCTCGTTGAATAATTTAGACAGAATTTTCATGTGGTATAAAGAATGATATCTTTTCTATAATGCAGATAAATACAAGATAATACACACGGATAAGAGAGACAGTGTGGTAGCTTTTGACTTCAACATGAGTGGTATACGTAAGAATTTAGTCGTATGAATTAAATATCTAGCGGTATAAACTGGAGGAAATCAGATTCATGGTTACAAAGTGGACCATTTACGTATATTAAAAGAATTTTAGGGAAATGAATTTCAACTATAAAGTAAATGGTTTATAACATTACTTTGTAATTAATTCATAACTACTTATCACGTTCTGGGATTCTAAAAGTCAGCATAAATAATAAGTTCGAGGGAATTTAGAGGCTTAATGCTATATTTAAGTCTTGTCAAACGGTTTTTTCTTTGTGCTTATTACGTAGACTGTAGTGATACTATAGAGATATTCACTACACGCAAGTATTTTTGGTAACTTTCACGTTTGTGTAACAAGTTCACAATTGTCAGCTCTTGCGATGGTGCTACCATAAGTTCCAGTCAGGAGCTGTACAAGAGAAAACCATACCTCTAAAGTGAACTGATTCTTAATAAGTGGATCTTTAACCACCAGAGAGTAGTATAGGATACACTGCCCAGTTCAGTCACTGAAAGAGTCTCTTATAGAGGAATTTTCCAAAGAAAGAAGCCGTTACTTTCAATAAAACACCTTTAGACAGGTTTGAAATACAGGTAATACGGGCATATGATTCAAATGCATTTATCGAATATGTTGTGTAACGATCAGAACAAAATAAGAAAAATTATGGCACGAACAAAAGCACATAATCGTTATCTTCCATGCTCTATCCGCGATTAGAACAGGAAATAGTAACACAAATATCCCTGCAAGATACCCTCCGCCATTCACTCCAGAGTATCCTGATGTGTAGATCCTGTATACACACGATAGGTTGCTAACGCCACTACATGGATTTGAAGATCATCGAGCATGACAGAAAGTAGCCATACCGCAAAAATAACAAATGTAGAGTAAACTGAGTACGGTTGAGACAATTTTTATTTGTAAGTCCATAGTTTCATCTTTACGCCGGTTGGCTGGAAGAATTATGCTGATTACCTTAGTGCGCGCATGTGTCTTCATAGGAATACTAAAAGTTTATTCCTAGACATAATAGTAATTTCACACGAGCAGTAGCAGATAAAGTACTCTTTTGTCACTTCTGACCATGCCAGGGGTGGATGTGAGAAATGTTAAGATCGGTAGTGACATACATAAAGAATACTCAAATATGATCTCAATTCAGTGGTATCTTCATTTTTATTGCTAAGGCACTTTGGAAACTCATTTTAACTATCATATATCAGCCTTCAGCATTACAATCAACCAAAAACTCTTATTTTAAGCCTCAACATTTCAAATTGTCGATAATCGGTAACAACTAGGAACAAAAACAAAAAATATCTCCATATTAAAATTAAATGGAAATCAAGTACGACGTCGTTATGTATGTGTATCATTAATACAGGAAAAAATATCTTCGTAGAAAATACGAATTTATCATAACACACAATGAAAAAGTCGATTTCTCTACTTTACAGACTCAAAACGAACAGTTTAATGTTTGAAAATCTCAAATCAGAGTCATCTCGGTTATGGCAAATACAATAGCTACCACCATCTGTGCATTCTAAGTAAGACCTGAATCCCATTTCCCTTCGCATTGCACCCAAGTTTCTCCAGGCCTGCTTTCAGTATATTGTGTCAGACAAGCAAGACAGAAAAATTCCTCATCTTCTGGTGATAGTGGAAGTGTTTTCCGTTTCGCTGTTTTTCCTTTCTTCTTGAGTAAAATCTGTAATGTTTTTTCTTCATCTGTTCGGCCTTTGTCGTCTTTGTTTTTCTTCTTATTCTTGCCTGATAGCTTTTCAGGCGTGCCAGTGTAAGTTCTGGACTTCTTCAGTTTTGCGACCTCAGTTTTCCATTTTTCTGGAAGAAGCCTTTGGGTAAAGCTGTATTTCTTCTGGTGAAAAAACTGGTAGGATGAGTTTGGAGGACGATTGTGTTGGCTGAATATCCACATTATTGCGCCTAGTAGGAGCAGTCAAAGGATCATTCGGTAATGAAGGAGAGAGAGTTAATGTTTCATCGTCAGGTTTTGGTCCGTCCGTTACGAATGAGGGTACGAAGCCAATTTCTCGGAACAGATTGCGACTGAACGAATAAATTCTACTTTTAGAAAACCCAGCTTGAATAATCTTGTGTCAAAGCCAGTCGCATAGCAGTTTTTCAGATCCCTGGAATATCATACACATTCATAGTTTTTCCTCGATGACTTCGCATCTGTCCGTCATAGGAACAATTTCTAGCTTTTTTTAATGCTCCAAATACAGAATGATTTAACGGCTGCAACCTAAGCGAACAATGAAGAGGAAACGATGGAAACGTTATTCCATTGTTGTTGCAGAAATCCAGAGTATTAATAAGAACATGTGATGAGTGGTTATCGAGCACAAGTAAGACTGTATGATTTGGAGAAGCATTGGTATGGCTCTTCAAATGTTTGATAAATACAATAAATGTTACATCTTGCAGCCATCTTCATTGGGTTGCTGCCCCAATGGATCCTACTGGTCCATCCCTAACAAAACGATCGTAATACTGGACTTTAGCAAATATAAATAAGGGAGGAATGGCATTCCCTGAGGCAGCTGCTGCGAAGATAGCGTTAATTAATACGCCACGTTCAGATGAAGTAACGGCAACTAGTTTAGTCTCGTGCCATGTTTTGCTACAGCTTTATCAGGGTTTTGAACTGTTGTAACTCCCGTTTCGTCAACATTACAAATTCTTGTGGTTCGTACTGATGGTTGTCCATAACAAAATGTAAATTGTCATAGAAAGCTTGTACATTCGTTGATGGTCGTTGCCCTCGAGAGACTTGTTGCTAAGCTACAAGCACATACAGTTCAGGATTCGTCTTTATAAACGAGTGAACCCACTTTTCACCAGCCAGCCGGTCGTTTCATATTTGTATTTAATGGTAAACTCAACAACCAATTTCCATACCTCTTTGAGAGACAGTCTGAAGTATGTATTACCACAACGGGCTAAATATTTTGACAGTTCTCGTTTCTGATCGTCGGTAGACACTTTGTTATTGGCAGCGTACCTCATGGTAATGTTATGAGTATATCCGTCTTCGTTGAGCTTATCTTGTTTCCGTGAGTATCGCAGTAAAGTCATGCTATTAACTCCCTGTCTATCCGAAGCACGTAAAGAACAACCACTTTTCACATCTTCATACGCTTCTGCAGAGCTTGATACGTCGCTCTAAGCATCTGAAAAAAGAAAGGATACAAATGCTTGTGTCACAATCGTAACCCCACTTTTGCGGGATAATCTGTATTATAATAATAGCAACTAACTGATTCAATAATTAACCACTATTACTTAACATCTAAAGTCTAATACAGAAAGAAAAACACACTCAATCTTCTAGCTATAGAAATAAAAACACAATTAACAAAAGAATTCGATTATACGGACTCACTTTTGGCCTCCAAAATACAACGTGGGTCGCAGCAACTGCGCGAGACGTCCAGTGCAGTACCGTGGAACATGTAACTGACAGGCAAGCCGCTCGCATTTACCCTTTTGCTTCGCCCTCTCCCCCGTCGATTCGCTAATAGGAGTTCTGTCAAAACCGTATCCTGTCACAATCGTAGCCGGTCTTCCTACAACTGAGGCAGAAAGAAACGATATAATTTGTTTTTTTAATACCAACACGGTTGGTGAATTATTTCTCGATTAAGATATCGGTTTTAATGTTACTAAAACAGTATAATATAGATCTGACACTCTGAATGATAATAGCGAAAAGAGAATATTTTCCTGTTTGTTCAGACGAACTCATTCACCTTTAATTAAGGTAATCGATGATACTGTGCCAAGTAAACAGGTTACAACAGCATACTTTTTTCAACGCTACATAGTGTGCCATGAAATAATAAATATAGCGGGAAATAGATAGACACAGGATATTTTCTAGTGTGTCAGTCTCTGTAACATTGCGAGTTTTAATTATGAAAGTGTTAAGAATTGTTAGCTGTTATGTATGCAGTGTCAGCTTCTGCAGTAGCAGATACTGTTTGTCTCAGCTCCTGTAAAAAGAGAAAAATCAAGTGTTCGTGTTGCATGGGTTGTAAACTTGCAAAGCGAGCCGCGCTACCTGCAGTGGTTGGGAAAATTGAATGCTCTCTTACAATTGGGATGACAATCGTACTATTGAATACACTTCAAAACCCTTTCTAGTAAATAAATGAATTGCTCGTTAAGGTAAATTTAGACCCAAAATGTGTACGTTTTTCCAACCTTATAATTTGTTTTTACAACATAATCACGTTCAAATAAGAAGTGAGCCTGTTCGCATAATCACTAAGTAAAGTAACAATGTCAGTAGTAGCGGTATTCATGTTCATTGCAGTAAAACAAATGTTCTAAAACGCGGTACCTATGTAAATCTTCTCACAGAACGGATGCAGATCTTTGGCGAGACATTTAATAGTGCTGTAAGTGCTGAAAATTTCTTCACTCAATTTCGTCATCACAACACCAACACGTAACTTTAGTGACATGAATGTGGTTTATCCTGGAACAACTTTGAACCTGTGGCACAGGATAATTGGATTCGGTCCTGTATCTGGTTGGAAAAGATTATGATTGTAAATTCTTTGATTCTAATAGTAATTACTTTGGCAGAATCCGGAAACATTTTCATTTTATCTAATGTTATAACATCCTCTAGCATATCAATTGGAAGGCGGTTGAAAAGCGGTGTCATTAAGCTTCATGCCCTAATGTGTACTGCATTCCTCAACAGTTTTCGCTTAGAGCGTAAGATTTCTGTGTGTAAATACTTCAGTGCATTAGGATATGAGGATTCAAACAAAAAGTTAGATACGAAATACTGTTGGGCATGGATGGGGAAAAGAGAGACCATAACGCTCTTGAGAACTGTTACAGCTACCGTGTAAGGTTCTTCAGGGACCCACAATAACCTGTAGTAGCATGGCCAGATAGGTATTCTCCCGAATATGAGCTTAACACTGAGCCGTCTCGGTTTATTTGAAACTCCTTAGGGAGTAATGCTCGTCGCGTTCACGGCTTTCTGTGAGCCTCGCATGTTCCTGGCTCGTGTCTAAAGGTAAACATTGCGGTGAATTCAGGCTGTTTTATTTGGACAGGATTATGGCAGACTCCTAATGCTGCTCATTACAGTGAGGCTTCCCACAACAGTCTCAGATAGCTTCCTCGACCGTTACTCCTGTAGGGGATTTTATCGTGCACCCTGCGGTGTGGGGCTCCTCTCTCAGCTGGCCACATCCCAAGATATCGATAGTTTGAACATACATATATACATACATACATACATTAATACTTGTTCCACAGATAAAGATTTTTGTGGCAGCATAATTCACCCTTTTCTGTGTCAAAGTCAGATTTAACCCAGAGTAATGAAGGTCATCCTTTCTAGCTATGCAATTCGCTGTTATTTTTGAATTGGGATGAGTTATTAATAACAAATTTCATAAGTGAATATATGTATTGCGAAGCTGGTGCGAATATCCCAAGTTCCTTACGTAAATGTCACCTATTATTCTGATTACACGCTTTTGTGCTATGAATAGTTTTCTCTTAATGATGAATCACCCCAAACTATGATGCCATATGAAAGCAGTGAATGAAAATATTCATAGTAGGCTAATTTACTGATGTGTTTATCACCAAAACTTGCAATAACCTTAATAGCGTAAGTAGCTGAATCTAATCGTTTCAGCAGATCATCGATGTGTTTCTTCCAACTCAATTTCTCATCAATGCACACACCCAGAAATTTTGAATATTCTGACTTAGCAACAGACTTCTGTCCATAGTCTATATTTATCAATGGCGTTATGCCATTTACTATATAGAAGTGCACATTCCGTGTTTTCTCAAAATTTAGTGAGAGTCCATTTGCAGAGAACCACTTAATAATTTTCTGAAATATATTATTTAGAATTTGGCAACGGCCTTGCCGCAGTGGTTACAGCGATTCCCGTGAGATCACCGAAGTTAATCGCTGTCGGGCGTAGTCGGCACTTGGATGGGTGACCATCCAGGCCGTCATGCACTGTTGCCATTTTTCGGGGTGCACTCAGCCTCGTGATGCCAATTGAGGAACTACTCGACCGAATAGTAGCGGCTTCGGTCCAGAATACCATCATAACGACCGGGAGAGCGGTGTGCTGACCCCACGCCCCTCCTATCCGCAACCTCCACTGAGGATGACACGGCGGTCAGATGGTCCCGGAAGTCACTCGTGGCCTGAAGACGGAGTGCTTTTTTTATATTATTTACAATTTCCTCCGCTGATTCTTGTTTTTTGGGTGTGATTACTATACTTCTATCACCAACAAAAAGAACTAGCTTTGCATCTTCGTGAATATAGAGTGGCATGTCATTAATATATATTAAGAACAATAAGGGACCCAAGACTGAACCCTGTGGGACACCATTTTCTGTCGTCTCTGATGATTTTTGCAGACTATCTGTACTTTAACTCTTATCTGTTGGAAAAAAGCTTTTAGTATTCTGTTGTAAATGCCATTTATTCCATGTGATCTTTTACTTTTCAGTGAATTTATTATTTTCCTAATTTCAGTAGGAGAGGTGGGCTGAATTTCAGTTTTATCAAATTGCATATGTATTGCCGCTTCCATATACTGCCTTGTATGTTCTAATGAACATTGGGGTCCTATTTTCTCTACAACACTTAAAAATGTTTATTAAAGATGTTTTCTACTTCTGACTTCTTGTTAACAGGCTTTTCATTGAGTTTGATTGAAATACAGATTTCCTGTGCTCTCGGTTGCCCTGTTTCCCTTTTACCAATATTCCACATTGTTTTAATTTTATTATCAATGTCCTAATCTCAGACGTAATGCACATACGTCTGGACTTTTTAATAACTTTTCTTAATACAGTACAGTAGTTTTTATAATGTTTCAGTGTTTCTGGATGATTACTCCTCCTACCTATAAGATACATTGCCCTTTTCTGTTAACAAGATATTTTTACCCCTTTAGTAAACAATAGATAATTTGATGGTTTCTTATAATTATATTTCACTGTTTTCTTGGGGAAAGTGTTTCAAAATATACTCTCAAAGGTATCATGAAATTGATTAAATTTTAAATTAGCATCAAGTTCGCTGTACACGTCATCCCAGTCTAACTGTTGCAAGCTTTCCCTAAAATTTTCAGTTGTTAAATCTTTAATTGAATGCACTTTTCTGAAGGACTGTTTTGCATTACTGTGTGGATCTATGTCATATACTGTAACTAGCTGTGCGTCATGATCGGACAGACAGGAAAAGTTTTTATTTCATTAAATTAATCTTGGTCTATAACAACATTATCTTCCAGTGTGCTGCTTTCCTGTACCACCCGAGTAGGAACGTCAATAGCGGAAATCAAATTGAACGAACCCAGTAATACTTCAGAGTCAAGCTTTCTATCAGACTCTTTCAGAAAATCTACATTGAAATTCCCACAAACAATAATTTGCTTTCAAATAACTTCTGGAAATTGAGCCAGGTAACACTTTCAGCGACTGCAAATTCTTCAATGGTTAAACCGGATTCAACTGGTTAGTCATTGTCAATAGCCCTATAAAAATATGAATCAATATGCAAGCAGTCATATAAGTACATGACATAGATAAAGTATTTCTTTAAAGTCAGTACCGCCATTAGACTGTTGTTTATTTACAGTGTTACATTTACACTCACAAAATCATGATTTCGGCTTCAAAGTGCCATTATCAAGTGTTTTAAGTTTTATAAATTTCCTTAGATGGCAATTTATAACACTTAAAACAGTTGATAATAGCACTTTGAAGCCGAAATCATGATTGTGTGAGTGTAAATGTAACACTGTAAATAAACAAGTTTAATGGCTGTACTGACTTTAAAGAAATACGTTATGACTGCGGCCCCGCATTATGAAAAAGAACTATTATAGATAAAGTAAATAAATATCCAATGAAACTAGATAAAATTTCAAAGTATTGAAAAGTGATCACTACTGCTTCTTATTGCTACACCACACGATCACGATTTGATTATGGACGCAAGTGGTGAACCTGCCAGACCATCGCATCTGTAGGCACTGGATGAATTCCATTATGGCAGAACTAGTTCGGTCACAATGAGCCGGGTTCCCAGCCTCTGCATGGATACTACTGAGCTGCCACTTCATCTCAGCCAGCAACTACTTATGGTGTGACAAGCACACCAAATATATTTCTTGCCACAGGCGCGAGTGTATCATATGGTTGTTCGAAAAAAAAAAATGTTGAAATGTGAGTGAAATCTTATGGGACTTAACTGCTAAGGTCATCAGTCCCTAAGCTTACACACTACTTAACCTAAATTATCCTAAGGACAAACACACACACCCATGCCCGAGGGAGGACTCGAACCTCCGCCGGGACCAGCCGCACAGTCCATGACTGCAGCGCCTTTGACCGCTCGGCTAATCCCGCGCGGCTATGGTTGTTCGACTCTCTACTGAGTGATATTTCGATAATCGTTCACATGTAGCGTGGCAATTTGGGATCTGTGAGAAGACCATCTCCTAGAAATGGTTTTGTAATATATTAACGTTTTACCCCAAGATTAGAGGACATCGCTAGTGTGAGTTCATAAAAGAACCAAGATAATATTAAATTCATACTATCTTACCAAAAGTATCCGAACAGCACTACATGATGCGGAATTGACCATTGGATGACACGAGAGGCGAAACCGCGAGAATAAAAGAAGGCGTGGAGTATTCCGCTGTCAGGAGGGAAGCTACTGAAGGAGAATGAGTCGGTCAGGAGAGCTCATTGACTTCGAACATGGACTAGTTATTGGATGTCACTTGAGTACCAGGTCCATCAGGGACATTTCAACGCTTCTAAAGCTGCCCTAGCCTATTTCTGGTGATGTGATTACGAACAGGAAACGAGAAGGAACAACCACAGCTAAACCAAGATCGGCGAGCATTGTGGAGCGTGGTTTTATAAAATCGCGTGAAATCATCGGAAGGAGCCACTCATGACTTCCAAAGTGCTACCAGCAGTCCATCTAGCACGATGGCTGTGCGTAGGGAGTTAAAGAGAATGGGGTACAATGGTCGAGCAGCTCCACATTTCTGTAGTCAAAGCTAAGACATGCCATTCGACAGTGGATGACTGGAAACGAGTGAGTTGCAGTGATGAATCACGGTGTACCCTGTGGCAATTCGATGGTAGGGTTTAGGTTTGGCGACTGACTGGAGGACGCTACATGCCATCATGTGTAGTGCAGCTTTGAAGTACGGACTAGGTGGTGTTACAGTATGAGAGTGTTTTTCATGTTTAGCGTATGGTTCCATTATTGCACTTAAGAAAAACTAAATGCGGAAGGATATGAAGACATTTTACAGCATTCTGTATTATGCACAGTAAAGGAACAGTTTGGAGACAATGATGGTTTGTATCAGCATGACAAGGCACCCTGTCATGAAGCAGCAACTGTGAGGCAATGGTTTATGGACAGTAGCATGCCTGAATTGGACTGGCGTGCCCAGAGTCCCGACTTGTACCCAGCGGAACAACTCGGGGATGAGTTACAAAGTCGACTCTAGAGTCCAACTTCTCTGGTTTCTATTGTTGAGGAAGAATGGGCTGCGATTCCTCCATAGACATTCAGACACGTCATTGAAGGAACCCAAGCAGATTCCAAGTCGTCATGAAAGCTGTGAGGATGGATACATCCCATATTAATGAACGGATACTCTGATCAGATATTGTATCTAATTTTACAAAAGAAAGCACTGCAGTTTCTTTAGATCTTTGTTTTGTAATATTTTAGTTTAGTATCACAATTTTATAACATTGTGCCTATCTGATCAAGTCTCACAATATCTTCAGAATGCATCAAGTTAAGTTATTCATGATCCTGCATGTACTAACGCAGATGAGGCAAGCCCAAAGGAATACTTTTCCCATATTCTCCGATTTTCTTGGTTCTCTTCAGATTGAGGCGTAGCACCTCACACCATGCCTGTTCAGGTGGGACATTACATAGTTATCAGGCGTGCTGTCCTCATCATCTATCATCCTCATCGACTGCAGGTCGCCGAAGTGGCGTCAAATTGAAAGACTGGCACCCGGCGAACAGCCTGCCCGACGGGGGCCCTAGCCATACGATTAAATAATAAAATAAAAACCGGGTAACTTGTTATAAACTTTTTCGGCAGTTTATGGTACTGCGGAAAATGAGATTATGCTCTCGAAAGAGTAGTTTTGCTAGGAGGGAATTTATTTTATATTTGTGGGTTTTCAAAATTTATTTATGTTAATTTACTGTTCTGATTCAGCTACAAATTTTGATTAGTTCTGCACATATGCGCGGGATTGAGCGGGCTTGATGCTTGTTTCCGAATGACTATGATGATTCTTCGCCAATCAGAAATTAGCATATTCACGCGGAATTTGGGAACTAAAAACTTCTTCTGTGTAATGAGAAGAGCAGAGTCAAGGCTTGGATCTCATAGTGATCAGACCTATTGATATGTGCTCCGTTGAAAATGATTAATATTGTGATATTTCCGTACCAAAATGTGTGATACGTGCCGTAAAGTGTGAAAGGGAGTTCGATTTAAAGCAGTGTGAAAATCGGAACTTTTAGTGGCATTTAAATACACTACTGGCCATTAAAATTGCTATACCAAAAAGAAATGCAGATGATAAACGGTAATTCATTGGACAAATATATCATACTAGAACTGAGATGTGATTACATTTTCACGCAATTTGGGTGCATAGATCCTGTGAAATCAGTAACCAGAACAACCACCTCTGGCCGTAATAACGGCCTTGATACGCCTGGGCATCGAGTCAAACAGAGCTTGGTGGCGTGTACAGGTACAGCTGCCCATGCAGCTTCAACACGATACCACAGCTCATCAAGAGTAGTGATTGGCGTATTGTGACGAACCAGTTGCTCGGCCACCATTGACCAGACGTTTTCAGTTGGTGAGAGATCTGGAGAATGTGCTGGCCAGGGCAGCAGTCGAACATTTTCTGTATCCAGAAAGGCCCGTACAGGACCTGCAACATGCGGTCCTGCATTATTCTGCTGAAATGCAAGGTTTCGCATGGATCGAATGAAGGGTAGAACCATGGGTCGTAACACATCTGAAATGTAACGTCTAGTGTTCAAAGTACCGTCAGTGCGAAGAAGAGGTGACCAAGACGTGTAACCAATGGCACCCCATACCATCACGCCAGGTGATACGCCAGTATGGCGATGACGAATACACGCTTCCAATGTGCGATCACCGCGATGTCGACAAACACGGATGCGACCATTATGATGCTGTAAACAGAACCTGGATTCATCCAAAAAAAAATGACGTTTTGCCATTCGTGAACTCAGGTTCGTCGTTGAGTACACCATCGCAGGCGCTCCTGTCTGTGATGCAGCGTCAAGGGTAACCGCAGCCATGGTCTCCGAGCTGATAGTCCATGCTGCTACAAACGTCGTCCAACTGTTCGTGCAGATGGTTGTTGTCTTGCAAACGTCCCCATCTGTTGACTCAGGAGTCGAGACGTGGATGCACGACCCGTTGCAGCCATGCGGATAAGATGCCTGTCATCTCGATTGCTAGTGATACGAGGCCGTTGGAATCCAGCACGGCGTTCCGTATTACCCTCCTGAACCCATCGATTCCATATTCTGCTAACGATCATTGGATCTCGACCAACGCGAGCAGCAATGTCGCGATACGATAAACCGCAATCGCGATGGGCGACAATCCGACCTTTATCAAAGTCGGAAACGTGATGGTACGCATTTCTCCTCCTTACACGAGGCATCACAACAACGTTTCACCAGGCAACGCCGGTCAACTGCTGTTTGTGTATGAGAAATCGGTTGAAAACTTTCCTCATGTCAGCACGTTGCAGGTGTTGTCACCGGCGCCAACCTTGTGTGAATGCTCTGAACAGCTAATCATTTGCATATCACAGCATCTTCTTCCTGTCGGTTAAATTTCGCGTCTGTAGCATGTCATCTTCGTGGTGTAGCAATTTTAATGGCCAGTAGTGTAACTAAATACAGTGTGGCGTGTTGCTTACTCGAGAACGTGAAC
The DNA here is from genome assembly GCF_021461385.2 of Schistocerca piceifrons. NCBI lineage: Eukaryota > Metazoa > Arthropoda > Insecta > Orthoptera > Acrididae > Schistocerca > Schistocerca piceifrons. The sequence goes on along the minus strand of NC_060149.1, from coordinate 413,074,933 downwards.
TTTTTGTTGGATGAGACTGATTATAGCAACGTTTGAGCGAGCAATTCTAAAAGTAACAATACGTTTGTAAACTTTCTGTGAAGGATAATAATTACCGTAAAACGTCTACGGTTATGCATGAGGTGTGCGTGTGAACTTTCAGACTTTCTACCGTTTAGAATAAGGCTTGGTAGTGACTGGTGTATGCAAGCATACCGTAAGATTGAAATTTTACGCACATAAATATCTTCATTTAACTAGTCCTTCCACCGACGAAACAATTTTAGTACGACTTGTAGTCACGACGTGTACAGCTGTTTTTTCTGTAGTTTTTTGTGGCTGAGAACTGCTTGTGAGTAGCTTCAAGGAGTTGTTAGAAGAGATTCACCACGAAGTGAGTGGTACTTATACCCTTAGCAATGCACTGCTCCGCCGCAAAGTTCAACATACGAACACAGTAGAGAAACTGATCGTGAAGATACAGAACGCTGTTCCTCTGCTATAACAACAGGGGAAGGAAGCTGTATTCTGACGACCACGGGGCATACAAAAAGAAGTGGAACCAAGCAAGGTTAAATAGCAGTCCATGAGAAATGACCTCTACGAGCTGTGATCCTACTCTTGAGTCAGATGGTTACCCTATTTACTCCAGTGATTAGGAGGCCAGTTTTCTGTTTTTTCTACCATTTAGGTCAGGGGTTCTCAGACTGGTTGTCACCTCGAACCGCTTGACATTTTTAAATACTTGGGAGTACCGCTATAGCTTGTTCATTTTTTAACCAACCCTGAGGCGCTGGGGGGTGGAGGAGGGGGGGATGCGGAAGATTGAGTGATTGAGTGACGACTGGCCCAGGGGTGAGCAGCGGGAAAAGATTTTCAGCATCTTGCTCAGAGCTGATAATTCACATACGGACTTCCAATTAACTGCTACATGTGACAGAAACGTTACACACACAGACTAAAAATTTATTGGAAGCACTTTTTTACAGATTCGTTCATATTCACATGAGGAACTTAATAGGAGCAAATAATACAAAATTAAATTAAACCGGTCTGATACGAACATTCAATGAGTAAGAGGAATGGCATTTAAAACATTTCTTTAACTTTTACATCACAAATAATATAAACCAGTTGTACAAGAGAGTAATAAACTGAGCATGGAGATAGCAAACTAGATTCGAAATAGGAACAAAATTCAGAATCGTGGTAGTTTGATTGTAAATCAGATTTCAAAATCAGTAATTAATCAGCTCTAAAATCTAGATTCCGTTGAAAAAAATCTACTTGTTTAAGTTGGAGGCATGTTGCTGTTTATCTGTAATCAGAGCTTCATAGTCTACCTCTATTGTGTTAAGCTTTATTCTCAGTTTTCCTTCAACACAACGTCTGTATCTGTATTTACTTTTACAACTTGTAAAACCGACTTCCACACGTGTAACTAGTAACAAACGACACCAAAAATCAGACTGCTTTTCTGAAAAGAGAAAGCTGTTCTGCTGTTTTCCCCATCCAAAACGAAAGCAGAGTTATATTTTGTGTAATCTTCGGAAAAATACTTTCCACGGGAGCTAGTTCATTGTCTTCAACAATGATGTCAGTGTAGGGAATGCGGAAAAGTTATTGTTCAGTACTTGTGAACTAAAAAGAGTCCACTTTCTTTTTGAAAGATGATTTTTTTTGTTTGCTATGAAAGCTGTTGTGCCTATTCCTTGTAGGTCCATATCCAAAATCTGAAGCCTGTCAAAGGTATCGGTTGACTAGTCCAGTCTTCATAACCGCTTATCATGGTCGAAACAGTTCTTCGTGGATTGCTTTTGTCACTGAAGAGAAATAAAAGCCTCGGACCTCAGTTCAAATATTCGGTTTAAAATCTTGCTTCAGTACGAAGAAGCAAACTTTTAAATTTACCTCCCATATCTTCATACAAAAGCTTGACTGTCCGCCAGTTTTAGAGGCCTTGCCTTTATGAAGTTTATAACCTTTACAGCATTTGTCAAAATAATATGAAAAGATTTGGGCATGTCCTTAGAAGCCAAAGCTTCTCGATGTATTAGACTGTGTGCTTCGACACTTTTTCTTTCAGCCCTGTTAAGTCACCATACATTGCCTTGGCCCCGACTATACAAATACAACACATTTTTGTCAAGGAATAACTACTGTCAACAAATAAAGGTCAATCATATTGAACATGTTGTCTGCTGTAGAATTTGACTCAAGCGGTTTGCGAAGAAAAAGCTCTTCTTTTATATCCTCATGGTGGTCAAAACGGCCGGCCGGAGTGACCGTGCGGTTCTAGGCGCTTCAGTTTGGAACCGTGTGATCGCTACGTTCGCAGGTTCGAATCCTGCCTCGGGCATGGATGAGTGTGATGTCCTTACGTTAGTTAGGTTTAAGTAGTTCTAGGTTCTAGGGGACTGATGACCTCAGATGTTAAGTCCCATAGTGCTCAGAGCCATTTGAACCGTTTTTTTTTTTGTCAAAACGAACAAAAAGTGAGTAATTGCTCCATATTTGTGGCATCTGTATCTTCGTCTGATTGAAGAGCGAAATAAGTGACGTTTTGCAATTGTAACAGTTACGTTTCTTCAGTATTCGAAGACATGTCTTCAATTGTCCTTTTTATCGTGTATTTGGATAACGCGACTTTTTGTATTTCTTTGGCCGCTTATTTCCCAAAACTGCTTGGAACATGTCTCTACCGCGAGCAGTAAGAGAGACTCACCAGTTGTATGAGGTTTTCCTTCCAACTCTAAATATAGGCAGGTACGTGTTCTGTTTACTTGTGCACGTACCAAGTGAAATGTCCTTGAGTACCACCAGTGGTACGCGTACCGCTATCTGGGAACCCCTGATTCAGATTTTTCATTGTTTAATTTTTCATGGTTACCGAAAATAGTATAAGTGACAAACTGATTTTCGTTTGTGTGTGCGTGTGTGTGTGTTTATGCGTGTTTGTATATTTGTGTGTGTGTGTGTGTGTGTGTGTGTGTGTGTGTGTGTGTGTGTGTTCACACGATTATTGTGCCTGCTCCAAAGAAACATGTCATCGCCACCACCATCATCAACAGTGGTATGCCTTCTAGCAAGTATAGTTACATGATCTTCCGAAGCATATGTATGCTGCAACAACAGCTGATGTTCGAAATACCGACAGCCTCAACACACGCCACGTCGAGCCTTCCGTAGGCAATCCTGAAGTAACAGAGGTAAGCTAATGAATGGCTGTCCCTTAAAGAAAAGGGGGGAGTGGCAGAGGAAAAGTGACTGATTCTGATAATTCTAACCGTTTATTGTGGTACAAGTAGCCAGCACAACCAGCACCCTGTACACTCACAGTGGTCGTCAAACTGCGGCCCGCGTTTTTCCGTGCGGCCGCGACCCTCCTCAGTTTCCCACGGGTAGCATTACTTATCTACTTGTCTGGCGTAGCGGTGTTTTGTATACGAAAACTGCGTAGAATTGTGATGAAAGTCGGGGAAGTAATTAGGTAACTGAAAATCATCCACCACTTTCATTTAACGCGCCACTTGCCGGTGTTCCGCAGCGCTAAAGGCGTGAGCGGCCTGCTAGCCAACAATGTGAGCCGTACATCAAACGCGCCGCGTGCCCACGGCCTCTCGTTCGTCGGCAGCGGGCTTGTCCCGCAACCGCCTCATTGTTAGCTTTGACGTGTCAGTGTGTCAGTCGTGAACTAAGTTTCGGTGCCCCTGAGCGTTCGTCACGTATTGAGTGTATTTTTGCTCATATTTGGTGATATAATTATTAGTGGAATAAATAATGTCTGATGTACCCTCAAGAACAGTGGCTAAGAGGAAAATATGTGAAGAGAAAAGAAGTTTCCAAGAAATATGGGAAGAAGAGTTTTGCTTTATAAGTGGACATAAAGAAGGTACTGCTACTTGCTTAATATGTGGGGATACGATTGTGGGACTGAAGAGATACAATTTATTTCGCCATTACACAAGTAAGCACAATTCATGTACTGTAGCTTTTCCTTTGAATTCAAATGAAAGAAAGGAAAAAATTGCTCATCTAAAATCTACCATTCGTCGTCAACAAAACTTTGTTAGCGGCAACTGGGCAAAGTGAGGCTGTCACAATAGCATCATACAAAGTATGTAATATTCTGGCAAAAAATATAAAAGCTTTCACTGATGCTCAATTAGTGAAGCAATGTATGATGACTGTTTCTGAAACTTTGTTTCAAAATTTCTCTAACAGTAAACAAATATCAGCTGAAATAAATAAGCTCATTCTTTCAGAATCTACCTGTCGACGACGTATAGAAGATATTTCAAAATATATGTTTGAGGCAGTAATTAATAAAGTCAAACTATGCAAATACTTCAGTCTTGCATATGATTCCAGTACAGACTTAGCTTCGCTGGCTCAGTTTTGATTATTTGTGCGTTACTGCACAAATGATTGGGTAATAGAGGAAGCTATTTTAGCAGTTATAACAAAAGGATGTGATTTTGTGGATGCAATTAAAGAATTTGTAAAACAAAATGACTTATCTATGAGCAAATTAATATCAGTATGTACAGATGGTTGTCCGTCACTGACGGGCGTCAACAGATTTACTCTCCATTCACTGCTTACTGCATCAAGAAAGTTTGGCATGTCAAATTTCAAATACCAAATTGAAGAATGTTATGCAAACGGTTATAAGCGTTATACATTTCATTCGTATCCTTGAACTTAACCACCGAAAATTTAAAGAACTTCTGCAGGAATTGCAAGCTTGTTACAGTGATGTTCTCCTACATACTGCTGTCAGATGGCTGGAACGGTTGTCAATTTGAAATCTGAAATTATTTTATTCTTACAAAAAAGTGGCAAAAATTATCCCTAACTTGATGACAGTGAATGGTGGACATTTAGAGCTTTTTTGACCGATATTACACAAAAATTCAACACGCTTAACTTGGAATTACAAGGACCAAACAAGAAAATTGGGCAAATGACTAACAAAAAATTTGCATTTTTAAAGCCAAACTGCAATTATATATAATTGAACTCGAAGTAAAACATCTGTCTAATTTTCCAACTGTTCCTATGCTCCGATCACGCTTAACTATCGCCGAAACTATTTACCAAAACATGAAAGAATATTTGAAAGCCTATTTGGAGAAAATAATAAACAGATTAGCAGATATTAGAAATATTCGAAGCTGTTTCATTCTCGTAGAGAACCCTTGACATGTTGGACATAATGATCTCAAATTATTCTGCCAATTTGGATTTCCTAAAACTAATTTTCTAAGTGAAATACTCGAACTTCAGCATGACGCACAGCTTAAAGCACTGAATTTTGAATATGTGTGCCTAACAATTATAAAAATTTACGAGACTGTGTACAGTTCATTTTAACACTATTTCCTTCAACTTACCTCTGTGAAGCTTCATTTTCAAAAATGAAGTACCTGAAAAATAAATATCGTAATCGGTTGTCCAATCATTTAGAAGGTGCATTGAGGATTGCATGCAGTCCAAACGGCGCAGATATAGGCGAGTATCCAAAAAAAGTTCAACATCATAAGTCACATTAATGAAAAATTATATATTTATATTTACGTTTGTTTTGAAATTATAATGAATAAAAACCAGATTCAACAAGAGGCCAGTAGCTTTCTTATAATGCATGTTGCATGTGCAGTGTATCTGTCCTTTTCTTATTTTTTTCTAAATTTCTTATTTATTTCTACATTTTTTGAAAGTTTAAGATTAATACAATTATAATAAAGTTTTTATGGCCATTTGAATAATGTAATATAATATTTTAATAATATGCCTATCTCATCTTGCATGAAAGTACTTTAAAATAAATTTCAGGAACCAGATACACTGATCCCAGATTTGTTTTTGTTAGCGGCTCAAAATTACTAATGATTCCCTCCCTTCCCTTCACCCTTCATATGCTCCTGCCTAGCTACATGAATATTGTAAGATTATGCAAATCATGTGAATTTTATTTTCACGGAGATAATTAAACTGGAATGAATTAGTCAGATGCACTGTATGCTTTTTTTCTAGTTTATTGAAATTTGATGAGCAGCGTTTTATTCAGTTTTCAACACTGGTAAACATAGTGACAGTCATTCTGTGAAAGTCCGTGAATGGCACGTCATCATTGACTCATGCTACCACAACGATTATTCCAGTCGGTCTCAACACTCGACTCCTATGAAGACTGACTAAAAATGTAATTGTTGACAACATGACACTACTACTCGTATGTCTGCCACGAATATATCCCTCATAATCTAATAGTTGTCATACCGGCGGACGGGTATTTAAAAAAAAATTTCCCTGTATTTCGGAATTTCAGAGTTATAAACATGGCTTATTGTTGTCAGCAACTCCAGAGCAATGTTATTTGGCGAAGGAGTCACATACATCCAGCAGTTTGGAGTGGCTTGTTTCCGATAGTAGTATTTCACTTTAATAGTTGCTAATGTTTACAGTTTCAGAAGAACGATAATTGATATATATCCAAATCCGGTAAATAATAAATGGTTTGCAGCTGTCGACTGTACAAGTCTCCTTCGTCAAATGAAATATATACTGGATAATTGTAAGTAGGAGCGCGTAAAGTTGTTATACCACTTTTACAGGTGCCACTTGGTACAGAGGTCAGCTGTGTCAGCCTGGGAAACATCTACTGTTGTACGGGACAACGCAGGCAGATCTGTTGCAAACAAGGTACAACATTCCAGCCAGGTAATGCTTCCAGTCGGTGGCCGGACCTGACACAATCTATAAGCCATTATCACCAGAACTATGTTCAGTTACAATGGTATACGAATACTGATCTATGGCCCCAAATACGAGTCATGTGGTCCTTGTGTACGTAAAGTAAACGAGTGTATTCCCGAATATGAACAGGAAGCATTCTGAAAACTTAGCGACGTTACTGAACCATAGAAGCGTTGGACTCCACCGGTAACTAAGCCAATATGATGATCGCTCCTCTCTCTAATCTTCACCCATATCGTTGCCAAAGACGTAACGCTGCAAAGTAATTAGTTTAATGTCCGCGAGGAAGCAGGCTCACTGCTAGAAATTGTGCAAATGGAAAACATTAAGATAATTATATAACTTCGCTACAAATAACAAGGGCACATGATTAATAAGAGCAGAGAAGCTTTCGTTCAAATAGACTTGACATGGCATATTACAGCAGCTTATAATGGGACATATGGGTGGAGGAGAGTTCCTAGATTGGCTCTTACTTGGTCCGTGAATATATGTAAGTCAGGGAAGATACAAATAAGGCGAAAATATTTATAAGTGAGGTTCAAAAACATAAAATTCTTCCTTGTTCAGCACAAGTAAAGCTTCTCCAATTACATAGATCTCACTAGAGATAAGGACATTCATTGACATGTTGTCAACTTCTGAAAAAGATGACCGCGCGACTGCTACGGTCGCAGGTTCGAATCCTGCCTCGGGCATGGATGTATGTGATGTCCTTAGGTTAGTTAGGTTTAAGTAGTTCTAAGTTCTAGGGGACTGATGACCACAGATGTTAAGTCCCATAGTGCTCAGAGCCATTTTTTTGAAAAAGATGTATCGTCACCATGTATGAAAAACGATTACGTAATTTAAAATGGTTGATAAAGAAGTGTTCCACTCACTGAGTGATATGTTGTTCAGCTTAGTATCAAGAACGAAATCTATCTCTGAGTAAATCTTATTGAACTAGGTTAGGTTAGGTTAGGTTAGTGTTTAACGTCTACATCTACATCTACATTTATACTCCGCAAGCCACCCAACGGTGTGTGGCGGAGGGCACTTTACGTGCCACTGTCATTACCTCCCTTTCCTGTTCCAGTCGCGTATGGTTCGCGGGAAGAACGACTGTCTGAAAGCCTCCGTGCGCGCTCGAATCTCTCTAATTTTACATTCGTGATCTCCTCGGGAGGTATAAGTAGGGGGAAGCAATATATTCGATACCTCATACAGAAACGCACCCTCTCGAAACCTGGCGAGCAAGCTACACCGCGATGCAGAGCGCCTCTCTTGCAGAGTCTGCCACTTGAGTTTGCTAAACATCTCCGTAACGCTGTCACGGTTACCAAATAACCCTGTGACGAAACGTCCCGTCGACAACGAGGTCATTAGAGATGGAGCGCAAGCTCGCGTTAGGGAAGGATTGGGAAGGAAATCGGCCGTGCCCTTTCAAAGGAACCATCCCGGCATTTGCCTGAAACGATTTAGGGAAATCACGGAAAACCTAAATCAGGATGGCTGGAGACGGGATTGAACCGTCGTCCTCCCGAATGCGAGTCCAGTGTGCTACCACTGCGCCACCTCGCTCGGTAAGATTGAACTAGGTGATACTGGCCACATCAGGAAGTTGATCTCTTAATGCCTGTAGAATATCTGCACTAGATAAAGCCACTGATCCAGCTACATCTATAGCCAATAGTTATCGTGAGATTTCTGGCCACAATAACGAGCTTATCTCAAGCTCGCTGATAAGGTCTTCTGGCTTAATGTTACACACTTGAGGTAGTTATAGTCAATGCCACCTCCCACTCCCCTTCCCCTGGGGAATCACTGACAATTGTGGGAGTTACATTCAAGGTCACCCACAGGAACCTCCACCCTACTATGCACATGCTGTGGTGCAGGACGTAATCTGATACCAGTTACATGGTCTTGTGTGGTATACAACTGGCAAGAAGCCCCTCTGATTTCCCTACATCTTTCAAACAATAGGAACATACTAAAATAGCAGGAAACCATTCCCCCTTCTCCCTGCACTAATAATGTTCAAACTTCACCTCCCTCTAATCATCCTCTAGTAGGCCTCTTCACTTGAGGTCTGTGCATCATATGGAGATGTTCAAGTTTGTTATAAACAAATTATTACGGACAATAATTCCATTGTAACAGGGTCAGGAAGTAATTACAATAAAATAAATTAACTTCTGGTTTATTATTAACAAAAAAAAATTTTTGGCAGTACAATTTGGTAATGGTATTGTTTGATTTTTTCGATTTAACTACTATGTTTGCCATTGAATCTGCAATTGTTCTTTTTCTTTCTACATAGGGTTTACACATTTTTCATTACAGATCATATTATATACAGTGTTTGCATTTTGTCACTGGTCAGTTGGATTCATCTCCATATACTTTAATCATTTTTCGATATAGAATATGTCTTGGGAATAAGGCCTAGCAGCAGCAAGCGAAAAAAAACCACACACACATACACACAACTATAAGTAACATTTACATGCGCACGCACACACACACACACACACACACACACACACACACACACGCCCGCATCTCGTGGTCGTGCGGTAGCGTTCTCGCTTCCCACGCCCGGGTTCCCGGGTTCGATTCCCGGCGGGGTCAGGGATTTTCTCTGCCTCGTGATGGCTGGGTGTTGTGTGCTGTCCTTAGGTTAGTTAGGTTTAAGTAGTTCTAAGTTCTAGGGGACTGATGACCATAGCTGTTAAGTCCCATAGTGCTCAGAGCCCAGCCACACACACACACACACACACACACACACACACACACACACACACAGTGTGCTGCCACTCATGTGTACTCATACACACTGCTATAATAAGCGGTTCATCCAGTTATTCTGTACACAGTCACACACAATCACTATTTACAAATAAATTAATTTTCCACTCACGCAATCACTCACTGACTAGTATGAGTACAGGAGGTTCTCTGCCCCATCCACACATATGAACTATCTGTTGTCATGAAACAATGGCCTGACTTTCAGATGCAGTGCAGTATAACTGATGGCCTCGCACTTGAAAAGTTACCTGACACACCATACGTGGAGCAGCGCCAACGCCCTCAAGTAAGCACCTCCTGTAAACATCTACTGTGAGAGCTTTTGAGGCCCCACAATGCACACCCTTAGCCTGCCTCCTAGTAGTACTCTCATCTACGCAACATATGTACAATTTTGACCTGAGTCCAACAAACTCCTCAAGATGAGATCCATTTGCTTCATCATTCATCAAGCCGATAACCTGTTTGTTTTTCAATTATATTACATAAGGATTATTTACCATCTATCAAGATGTGTAGAATGCTTTGTTATTGTGACTAATTACTTCATGCGGATTGCAGCGTTGCAACCATTCTCACAGTAGATGACACCATCTGTATGCATATACAGTAATTTGGGATCAGCGAAGTCCGACTTCAGAAGCTCATATTGGAACCTATACATGTGGAATATGGAGAGGTCCAGAACCCACATACCGATATAGACAGGCTTCATGAACTGCACTGAAACCTAGGCCACCTCCACAACGACTAGTCTTCCATTCAAGCTGGTGGCCCATTTGAAATTTGGTGATGTGACAGATTGCATTTCACTCTCACTTTTGATACAGCGTCATGCTGCTTAATGTTCACGCACACGAGTTATGCGTGTATGTACTTATTTGTTTTGAGTCGGCCGTCTGAACATTTGACATATTCCATCACGCATAGTCATGTCATGGATTCAAATTGGTTTGGCAGATCAGCAAACGGATCCACTTGCACACTGGAATCCACCGGGTTTTCAGAAGCTCATAGGGAAGTATCTGCTTTCCAAATGATCTGAACATGAGACTGCATATTTCCGGGCGCGCGCCGTTAATGACAGATTGATGCTGCCGTGACTGCAGTCGGCAAGCATGTCGTGCTGTGCTGCCCTGACCTACGGCGTAGGGCTCCAATATATGTTTCTCAGCAATCTGTTCTTCGGAACCATATTTTTCTTTATGGAATAGTACTGCACAGATGCTTGACAGTAGCGTAGTTTTCGAGCCATACCACGCATTCACATCTATGAAGTCAGATAAAGCGATTAGTTCTGGTTAGTGTGCTGTGTTGATCCCCAGCTGATCACTTGGTTAACCATAGACCACATATTATTGAAAGCGTTTGTCAAATAAAAATGTTTGTGTGGTGTTTTTTTAGCCATCTTTTTTATCATGTGATGTTAAGAATGAATGAATCAGTTGTTATCTAGACTACAACTCCTCCCAGTGTTCTGATTAACGTTACCTTTACCATTTTAGTAAAGTCTTGGTTGCAATTGAAAGAGTCGGAAGCTTGCAGATGTCACTCTCACCAAAACGTCGCCATTTCCCCCATAGGTAAATTAAATGCACTTCACAGGATTCTAGAACACTTTCCACAGTCTTTACCAAAAAGGAATTATTCGTTAATTTATAAAAATATTTTTCTAACTCACATGTCGCGGCAGCTCTCTGCTTGGTGTTTCCTTCAATTTACTGCTCCAACCAATGATAATGGTTAAGGACATGCCACACATGATTCCAATGAATTTCACCCTCAAACTGATACACTGGCAGTGTTTTTGTAGTGCAGAGAACATCTCCACTTATTGCCAGATATTGCCAACAGCCTCAGGATATAACCATTTCATTGGATTAGGCGCTCCAAATACAACAGTAAGTCCCTGTGTGCGGCATGCAGATAGGTAAAGTATGTCAAATCTGCCTTCATAACATATCCATCACCGGAATCAGCTGTCACCAATGGGATCTCTTTCTCCAATCTGACAATTTCTTCTCTGGAAAGCCATCAGAATCCTCCAAATGGCAGACTGTTACATGAAGCGCCCATAAAGGTTGTTTGCATCCCTTAAAGGACAGCTTGAATCCTAAACTAGCCGGTACTCTTCCTCACTTACTCGCAGGTTATTCGCGTTGGTGTACTTGTGCGCATCCTACATTCGAAGAAGAGCGACATTTCAGCATTGGTCAACAGTTTGATGCTTACGCGTTTTCTTGTTAATTGTGTCCCACAGTGTAATTAGAAGCAGGATGCACAGAGTATGTGCCCAGGCATACAATCACGAATTTGTCGAAAATGTCCATGAGTATCAAGCATATTCCGTTAAATCATATATTCCGAACTCCTGACAAACATTGACCACATGCTCATGCTCTGCATCCGTTATGGTAGTGTCCGTTAGTTCACTAGAGAATTCCGTTATGTTGGCAATGTGGTTTGATGGAATTTCTCCATGAAATCCACGTATTCGTATGCGAAGACCTCTTCTTCGTCGTAAGCTGAAACTTTGCAGCAATGGAATATGTGGCTGTGGTGATGTGTATATCCCCCTGATGCATAATCTCAGCAAGAGTCCATAAAACGTAGTGAAACCAGGAAACAGATCGTTATTTTCGCTGTGAATCGCTTCGAAAATAAAACATACTTTTTGAAAGTATCAGGTTTGACGATGACCTTATCGTCTATCAAGCCAATAATCACCCAAGCACTCAAAAAGGAAGTGAGCATCATACTCGCTCAGATTATGGAGGAAGATGGCAAGTGCCATTCATGGTAGTTGGAACTTCAAGAAAAATGTGTGGGAAACTGGTCCGCAGAATTTCCCGATAAATGACAGTGGTCTCTACACAGAGTTAAATTATAATATTATTAGATACTTACTTTCAAATCTAAGTCTCATTCCGCTTGTGCCTGGGGACGTTGGCTGCTCCCCGCTGCTGGTACTTCATCCTCTCACTATGAAGATCCGACTTCGAATAAGGGAGGCTCGAACAGCTGGATTCAAAATATAATAAAGGGAAGGGGAGGGTAATCTCATTCCCTACTGGTCCAAACTTTCAATTGGACCAGGGAGGAGGGTGAGGGGAGGGGTTGGACGGGGGTGGGATTGGGGTTGACCTTGATTATAAATCGCCCAAATTAATAACTTGACACCGGAAGTCCTTATCACTGACTTTGAGATCATTATCTGTCTTCGTTTTCTCCTTACTCTACATTCACGCATTTAGAGCCACTAGCAGTCACATCATATATATGTGTTGTGAATAACTGCTGTTGTGGGACTTACCGTTAGCTGAGTCTCCGTGAGCTGAGGAAGTGCCAGCGGTGGCTGCTGCTATGGCAGCGATACAGCGTAGTAAAACACCAGGTCCGATAGATCGGGAAGACTGCCTGTAGGCTGCTGCTACTGTGGCGGCGCGGACAACAGTACACTGGGCAACACAATTAAAGGATCGCTTTTTCGAAACCACCGAATTGTCTCCAACTGAGTTGCAGAAGTGTGAAACTTGAATCGAAGTTGCCTGCAACCTTCGTCTGTACTGGAGCCAGAGCAAGGCGTCCTCTGATGTCTCTCTCGGGCTCAGCGACACTTCGGACAGCAGTCTACCGACACATGCGAAAAAACGACCAGAACTCAGTTCATGTGAGTGGGTTAATGCTGTCACATCAGCAATAAATTTCACCATAACTCTGCCCAACACCACCATTGGCGTGTCACACGGTGAGAAGGTCGTCACACCCACTTTTACCCACATTTTATCCCTGTTTTTGACACTTTTTCAATGGAAGTCAGAACCGCGACACCCAGCGTTGAAATCACGTAGGTGGGCGAGAAAAACATTCCAGTCACTCCGCCACTCAGTATAGACACAAAAAGGTCTCAGGGGGTGACATAAAGGGCGTCAGTGGAAACATATCTTCCCTTGGGGTGTTGATTCCCACACATTTTGCACTCAAAAACGACAGTTTGCAATGCAGTGAGCAACGAGACGACATTTTTGGCAATCTATGACACTTATGACATCCTCCGCAATATTCACCCTTCTCTAAGGACATTGTAGGCTTGCGACCCCACTGAACGTGATCGCATGATTGCACCGCTTTGGAATTTAGCTTGACCTCTACTTTTTCTCTGATATAGAGGATAGAATCACTAGGGACCGTTCAAAACCATTCGACGAAATTTGAACGTGATCTGAAATGGCAAAAGGCGTTTATCTTTTTTCAGCTCGCTCGTTTCGCGCCCTCCTGTGATGTGACATCGACATTAACACATGCGTGAATAAAACGCCAAAGACTCTGTCTAAGATCCCTCCAGTTCGGTGCCACCCACACATATTTTTTAGCACTTTAAAATGTACCTGTAGAGAGACATATGATCACTGATCACTCGGCGCCACCGTGACAAGCATCCCTTTCGACACCCCTTAGGTTTCGCATGCGACCAGCAGGCATTAGTTCAGTGACATACCTCCACACAGCTTCTTTCGTAAAGTTTCTGTCAGTGGATGTGGTGGTAAATGATAAATACACCTACAGGCAAGGTTCTCATGTTCCAGCCACAGTCATCATATTTGCGAACGACATTGATGAAATGTGTGGAAGTCGAGAACTATCAAAACGGCGGATTAATCCGAGACCCTTGAGTCAAGTACATCAAAATGTGAGAAAATTATCCGAAGTGCAGATTGCCAGCCTTTTACACACAGTTGGCTTCTGAGCTAATTTTATTTATATGCGTTCACACGTGGCTTGCTCTCTTGCCTCGTTTGAGCACGTCGTTTACATAGAGAGTAGCAAAGTATCAACCTGCCGCTTTGTATGCAAACGATTTTCTAGACACAAAAGAGCGCAGGTTCTGCATAAAAACGGAGAAGGCTGCTTCTTATGTGTCCTGAAAACTCAGGATGCGTAAACAAAGAACTAAACCATCGATAAGGGAAACTACAGGGGGATTCGAATAATCAATCATCTGCATTCTTTCAGTAGTCAATAAAGTGACATACCGGTTTTTTTTCTGATGAAATGTGCAAAATTCGGCAAGGCGTGGCATTTTCAGTTCTGCCCGAACCATTCTTACAGTAGTCAATAAAGTGAAATATCGGTTTTTTTTTCTGATGAAATGTGCAAAATTCGGCAAGGCGTGGCATTTTTAGTTCTACCCGAACCTATGGCATGGGCAATAGTTGTGAAGACTCTGATTTTTCCATCCCGATCACAGGTAACACTGTAAAATAACTAGCTGTTATTTCGATTAGCTGCCGCCTCATTCGTTTATTTAAGAGCAGACAGATTCTTCTCGTCCTTGTACTTATTCGATACCTACTAGGAGTCTTAAATACAGGGTGATTCAAAAAGAATACCACAACTTTAAAAATGTGTATTTAATGAAAGAAACATAATATAACCTTCTGTTATACATCATGACAAAGAGTATTTAAAAAGGTTATTTTTTTCACTCAAAAACAAGTTCAGAGATGTTCAATATGGCCCCCTCCAGACACACGAGCAATATCAACCCGATACTCCAACTCGTTCCACACTCTCTGTAGCATATCAGGCGTAACAGTTTGGACAGCTGCTGTTATTTCTCGTTTCAAATCATCAATGGTGGCTGGGAGAGGTGGCCAAAACACCATATCCTTAACATACCCCCATAAGAAAAAATCGCAGGGGGTAAGATCAGGGCTTCTTGGAGGCCAGTGATGAAGTGCTCTGTCACGGGCTGCCTGGAGGCCGATCCATCGCCTCGGGTAGTTGACGTTCAGGTAGTTACGGACAGATAAGTGACAATGTGGTGGCGCCCCATCCTGCTGAAATATGAATTGTTGTGCTTCTTGTTCGAGCTGAGGGAACAGCCAATTCTCTAACATCTCCAGGCCGTCCAGAACTTTTCCCTTTGCACAAACACCCATTCTCTGTAAACTGTTTATACCAACATTTAATACACCACCTATCAGGAGGTTTAACACCATACTTCGTTCGAAATGCACGCTGGACAACTGTCGTCGATTCACTTCTGCCGTACTCAGTAACACA
The DNA here is from genome assembly GCF_021461385.2 of Schistocerca piceifrons. Classification (NCBI taxonomy): domain Eukaryota; kingdom Metazoa; phylum Arthropoda; class Insecta; order Orthoptera; family Acrididae; genus Schistocerca; species Schistocerca piceifrons. The sequence goes on along the minus strand of NC_060149.1, from coordinate 413,059,330 downwards.
AAAAGCTTTCTGTTGAGCGGTCGCCATCTTAGCATCAACGGACGCTGACGCCTAGTCAACAGCGCCTCAAGCGAACAAATGTACAACTAAATGAAACTTTATAGCTCCCTTAATTCGCCGACAGATAGTGCTTAGCTCTGCCTTTTGTCGTTGCAGAGTTTTAAATTCCTAAAGTTGTGGTATTCTTTTTGAATCACCCTATACACTAACCAGTTTATTGCAGAGGGTCTAGGTGAAACTGAAGTGACGCAGTGTGGTTAGTATAATGTCCGAACTACACACTGAAGAGCGATGGACAATCTCTTACAGAATCGCAAGAGAGCTATGTGTGTGTGTGTGTGTGTGTGTGTGTGTGTGTGTGTTTACTTACAGAACATTATTGATCGAAAAACTTTCGAACAACAATTAAGATTCCTGAGGACTGTTTTGAAGCCTTTCGAACTAGCAACTTGGAAGAAAATGTCGTTTAGCCTTAAATAAATCAATAGGCCTACAAGTCAGAACAAATTATTACGTTTCCAAATAGGCACGTTCTTGTTTTGTATTCGAATTACCGATAGTTTGTACAATACGTTTTCACAGACTGCCCTCTGCTGTAGTTGGCATTAAGGTTAATAAATTCATCTGAGGGACTGAACGAGTGTCTTTCAGCATCTATGGAAAGCTGTTATTGATATACCTGTAAGCTGAAGATGTGACGTTGGATTTGCACACCGATACCATGGAGTAAAGACTTGCAGCTGGTTTCATACCAATATGCAGATGCGTGGACAATTTGCTAACACTAAGTTACGTAGCCATCAACCAGGAGATTAATTTGAGCAGCATAGTTCTTTGTTATACTAGTACATCCACCCTTCCGAAAAACTATGTCCTCTTCTTCTTCCGATCTGTGATCTAAGACAACAAGAAAAATTCAGAATGTTAAGTATGTTATTACTCACTGTGCAACGTTTATTTGAAGGGAAAAAAATTAATTGGAATCCACCATCGTGCCCTTAAAACTATTGTAACAATAATCTGGACGACTGGGATGGACAATTAGAAATGTTACTGTCATATATTGAAAGCCGCGGACCCACGTTGGTCTCTGACACACGTTTATAGTTTGAATAATTTCTCCTAGAAAACACTGCCGGGAAAAATTAGGACACCTGGAAACACGACGGCCATTTTGATCCGATGGCGGCATATCTCACCTCCAGGATAGTTCATGTACTGAAATACACTAATTCGATTATTACAGAGATGTTAGGTGAAACTTGTAAGTAGGCTGTTTAGGTTTTTATGTTGGTAACGTCACGTAGCGCTCTGTATGAAAATCACTGGCTGTGCTGTGTGCAGTCTGTGGCTGGTTTGCATTGTTGGAATATTCGCTGTTGTAGTGTTGGGCAGTTGGATGTAAACAGCGCGCAGCGTTGCGCAGCTGGTGAGTCGTCAGCAGTGGTGGATGTGGGAAGAGAGATGGCAGACTTTTGAGAGCGGGCGATCTGGACGTGTGTCAGAAAAACGAAATTTGTAAGACTGGATAACATGAACTGATATATATATTATGACTTTTGAACACTATTAAGGTAAATACATTGTTTGTTCTCTATCAAAATCTTTCATTTGCTAACTATGCCTATCAGTAGTTAGTGCCTTCAGTAGTTAGAATCTTTTATTTAGCTGGCAGTATTGGCGCACGCTGTATTGCAGTAGTTTGAGTAACGAAGATTTTTGTGAGGTAAGTGGTTCATGAAAGGTATAGGTTATTGTTAGTCAGGGCCATTCTTTTGTAGGGATTATTGAAAGTCAGATTGCATTGCGCTAACAAAAAAAAAAAAAAATTGTGTGTCAGTTTACTGTTGGTCAGAATAAGTAAAGAGAGAAATGTCTGAGTACGGTCAGTTTTGCTCAGCTGTTTTAAAATCAAATAACGTAAGAGGTTTACCAGCACTGTCATTCATAATTTTTCTAAGGGGATGTTTCAAACTGAAGTGACACAATGTGATCAGTGTACTGCCCTAACTACATACTGAAGTGTGATGGTTTCAACGTCGTCCGCCAACAGATACGTAATGGCATAGTTACCAGAGCGCCATCTGCGTCTACCCTTTAATAGGAGATACACACAGACAGAAGACTCAGCATGGCGCAGACGTGTAGAGCAAGCAGGCAACCATGCCACTGAGACGCAGTCGTGCTCCCTACAGCCAGCTGAGAGAATTTGAAAGGGGTCAAGTTGTGGCCTTTAGAGTGGCGTGAAAGTCCTTTCGGAGAACTGCCACACATCTGGACATGCTGCGTCAGCTGCACGACGATTCTGATAGCATTGGTCACGTGAACATTCTCACACCCGTAGACGAGGTTCTGGACGCCCACGCAGCTCAGACACCTGCAGGATCGTCGTATTGTAAGGGCAGCAGTGGCAGATCGTACAGCTACCACAGCACAGATAAGAGGGCCTGTGAGCGGAGACGTGTCAATACGAACTGTTGCGAACCAGTAGTTAGCACTGGGACTACGGACACACACGCCTCTAACCCGTCTACCGCTCACGCCACAGCATCGACGTGTACGGCCCGACTGGTGACGTCAGAAGATCACTTGGAAGATGCTCAAAGAATCACTTGGAAGATGCTCAAAGAATCACTTGGAAGATGGAATGGCGTGCAGTGGTCTTCAGCAATGAAAGCAGATCCTACCTACACGCGAGAGATGATCGTTTGTGCGTAAGATGTAGAAGTGGTAAACGCTGTCTCGTAGAGTGCATTCGTCCAAGAAGGAAGTTGATGTGTTGTTCCAACAGGATAATGCACGACCAAACGCTGTCCGTAAAACTCAACGTGTTCTGCAAGAGATGCAGAAACTTCCCTGGCCAGCACGATCTCCGGACTTGCCTCCAATCGAGCACGTGTGAGATATAATGGGATAAGCAGTGAGTCGTCAGCCAACAACTCTTTCAGAACTACTTGAACAGGTCGAGCAGGTGTGGCGTAATGTATCCCAGGACAGTATTCGCCATCTGTACAATCGGCTGGATGCCAGATTCAGCGCCTACATTATCATCCACGGAGGCTAAACCACATACTACTATGGGTGTTTCAGCATGGGTCGATACCTGGTACCACAGAACCGCTTGTGATCTTGATCTGTAAATGTAATCATTTCATGTACTCTATATGCTCTGTTTCAACAACAAATCTTGAGTGAATTGGAAACCTCTAAAAGGGAACACATTTTTTTTGGCAGTGTAGTATATCTCTTTTCATACAGGCTTACATTGACAAGTTTTTGAGTAAACATATTTAAATGTCTAGTTTCTACTCAAGCTACCTAACCGATGTGCAGCGCCGGCGGGGGTGGCCGAGCGGTTCTAGGCGCTACATTCTGGAACCGCTCGACCACTACGGTTGCAGGTTCGAATCCTGCCTCGGGCATGTGGGTGGTGTGTGATTTCCTTAGGTTGGTTAGGTTTAAGTAGTTCTAAGTTCTAGGGAACTGATGACCTCAGCAGTTAAGTCCCATAGTGCTCAGAGCCATTTGAACCGTAGCACGAAATACTTGATAAGGAAACGTTTATTGTATGACCTTATCCTTTCAGAGTTTTTGTTTATATCTATACTTCTGCGACAGACCTCACCAAGCTAATGAGCAATAAGTATCTTCTGTGTAATGACATCGCTACTTTACATGCAGAGAACCTGTATTAGGTAAGAGAATGCCAGAGAAAAAAAAAGACAAAAAAACAAGAAATACTAAACGAAGTAATCAAAATGTTAAATTTCATTAAAATATGATCTTTATATTCAACTTACGAGAAAAGTTTCGTTAGGACATAGAGGACTCATACCAAAATTTATTGTATACTTGAATGTTACAGGCCATAATTTTAGCACGTTTCTTTTTCCTAAGAGCCTAGATAATAAACGTTCTTATAGAAGAACATTGCCACCTTCACGAGTATCTGCGTAACTTAATCTAGCAGTTAGGTACTGCGCATATTCTCATATTCAAACACACTAAACCTGGCCTGTACGAATGTAGAGGATCGTAGGTGGACTGACAGCATGATCAAATGTGATATCACAGAAGTAGATGGGTACTGCACATGTTCTCCTATTCAAACACACTAAACCAGGCCTATACGAATGTGGAAGAGCATAGGTGGACTGAGACCATTATCAAGTCTGATATGAAAGAAATGGAGGTACTATGACAGAGAAAACGAAACGGTATTGTGGAGAAAGAAACATGTTAAACAAGTCACTCGTGATCCTGAATGATAAAAAAATAAATAAATAAAAACAAACTTAAAGCTACGATACTGAGATTAGAACTATGGGAACGACGTTTCGTAAATAGCAGTCTTATTTTGTAGTTTCCAGAATTTATGTCCATCTATGAAGAATTTTAATACTAGCTCTTATTAATAGGCGTGTTGCAAACGAGTCAAACCATTCACGATGCACTTGCTGTTCTGTATTCGCTAAGTGCTGAACTGTCACACTATGAATCCAAAGGTCTCGAGTTCGATCTCGTGTCAGTCCTAGAATTTTTATTTGTCGCTTTTCTCTTCTTTCGGCTCTAGCAATGTTTTGTAGATATGAAAAAAGTCGAGCTGCACCGTGGTTCGGTGTCCACTTTAAACTTTAGGCCTCCCTATAGCTGGCTGTAAGTCAGTTTGAAGGTCGTAGGAAGGCAACGGCGCACCACATCCAACAGAAAAATGTCTAATAAAGCGTTTTCGTGTTCAAACCAATCTTCGGACTGATGACAGCTCTAGTTTACCTGCTGCTGTTGAAGTTACCGAGAACTTCCTGAACGTAGTTGAGAATACAGAAACATAACTCGCCGAAATGAACTGACACCAGCAGTCGTTTGATCGTGGCCTAAGGAATAGTGCAGTTACACTATGTTCATCAGGCGAGCTATCACCAATACACTATAGAAAAAACAAGGTCCAGAAATCGTAGCGGTCGGTGGAAATATATCTGACTTGCAGGACTTACGGCGGCCACTGCATAGGCAGACTTGCGGCTGGTCGGATGTGGCAAAGTTTACATGAAAGGCGAAAGTATAATGCGCACGCAGCTTACTGCTGTCAGTCGCCCGTCCGGCCAGTATCTTGTCATGGTACCAGTCTGCAGCCAATGAGTCGTCGCAGCCCAGGTGGGTGCAGGTGGCTGCATGGGGCACCGCTCACGCTAGACTGCCAATATGCAGCGAGCCGTAGACGCGGTTTCATCTGCATGCTTTTTACATTTGATTTTTTTTGTTGCCGCGTTTCTGTAGAAGGATCTTTCTGTCATCATGGACGGAAAAATGTATTATAAAATTTAAGAAGAGGTCTGCTTTGTGGGACTTGTTATCCGAGGAACATCCTGATGAAAACCTGAAAAGGAAAGTATGCGAGGAAATGACTTTGATATTCAGTGACAGCGAATGTACAATACCACAGGAACAAAACACACTGTGTAACTTATTTTACCCTTATTTATATTTTGTTAAAACAACACGTACATATAATTCAGAGAATGTAATCCAGCTGCCATGGTGGAGAGCATTTGCGCTACCACACCTAAAATAACTGCCACAGTTTTCGTGTCCCAGGTGGCCTGAATGACAGAAGCTTGCCCCAGTTAGTGGACGAAATAAATATTGGTCGGTCATCAGGTTCTCATGTTGTTATTCTACCCACTATCAGACGGTGGGAAGGCACTGACTGTGATCCTACGTACGGGAAGCAAGTGATTTGAACGGATACTGAGGAAAAGGTGGTAGAAATCGCAACAGAAATAAAAGGCTTCGAAAGATGCACAAAGAGATATATGCCGAAATTAGCACAGAACAACGTACTCTTAACCGAGAGCATCCTCCACTAACACACATACATTCACCAAATGACAAACCGAAATTACATTCATCTATAGCAACACAAGTTTAACTGAGAACTCTTCGGAGAGAGAATACTAAACCATGAGAACTAGGTTTCAGCAACAAAAGGGGTGGGGATGACAAAATTCGGTGAACCTTACGCACATTGGCGCTGCTGCTCTTCCGTAGTATCGCGAAATACTCGCGATCGCCAAACGATGGACATGGCAATTCAGTCCGAGCATCACTATCAGACTGTGCCTGAAGCTACGGACGGTTAAGCTTTAACGTCGCATGGTACAGCATACCTATCGACAACAGGCGGTCGCGGTCGAGAGAACAGCTGATGGTCCTTCCAAACGACTTTCCAGAATCGGCAGAGCGGCGATGCTCAAGGATTTTGTTCGCTGGTTGTCACTTCACCCTAGTGTGCCTACGGCCAAAAAAGTAGTTTTGGTACCAGCTTGCTGGGTGGTCAAGTGGCCAGTTGTCACCTTCTGGGCCATAGAACTGGCCGCTTCCTTTTTGTACCAGAGGTTTACTATCCTGGCGCAGCGTCGGCCGATGGGACGGCGGACGTTTTTGTCTTCGTGTGAGCCTCAATACTAAACAGAAGCTCGATCTGAACTTGAATCATTTTAACGGCCGCCGCCATACTGAATAATTCATCAACTTCTCTAAAAATGATGAAAGCCGAAATCTATAAGTAAGAAATTGTTATTACAAGATTTACCGAGCGAGGTGACGCCATGATTAGCACAATGGACTCGCATTCGGGAGGACAATGGTCCAACTGCGCGTCCGGCCATCCTGATTAAGATTTTCCGTGATTTCCCTAAATCGCTTCAGGCAAATGGTTCCTTTGAAAGGGCACGGCCGACTTCCTTCCCGATCCTTCTCTAACATGAAGGGGCCGATGACCTCGCTGTTTGGTCCCCTCCCCCAACTCAACCAAATAAGGTTTCTTTCGTTCCCGTAATGATTTACATGCTTCAATTCGCAGTTGAATCTTTAGATACTTCGAAATAATATGGGTAGAGCAGCGTTTTTTTCGTCATCAAAAGCTCCCGAATCTGTCAGCTGATGTTTTATTCTTTAATTACTTCTCGAATCATCCTTTGTTGCCGGGCTTGCGCGAGGCCGGCCGAAGTGGCCGTGCGGTTAAAGGCGCTGCAGTCTGGAACCGCAAGACCGCTACGGTCACAGGTTCGAATCCTGCCTCGGGCATGGATGTTTGTGATGTCCTTAGGTTAGTTAGGTTTAACTAGTTCTAAGTTCTAGGGGACTAATGACCTCAGCAGTTGAGTCCCATAGTGCTCAGAGCCATTTGAACCATTTGAACCGGGCTTGCGCGACCACGCACGTGCTCGTCACTGCACGTGGTGTGTTTGGAAGGTTCTGTAACACGGTGTGATACGTTCTGTGGTGTGAATTCAATCTATGACTGCGTATCTGTTGTGGAATATCCGCACGAACAGGAATGTAACCATAAATGTAACTATAAACTTTACATCATCTCTGATACTTCCGTAGTTGCATAGAATACAGGACACATTAACAATGTCTTCGGCGGAATCAACGTCTACATTCGGGGACTTGTGAAAGAACCTCGACTTATTTGCCATTATCCCCAACATGCACTTTGCGAAACGTTTAGCTCGAAAATGACGGTAGTTGAGCACTTTTTGTTTCAGAAAAAAAGTAACAAACTTTTATTTCGTAGAGCAAGATTTCAGCAGTGCCAGAAGACTGCCAATGGCAAGAACAGCGTTTTTGAAGAAGAGGAGTTTGTTAACATCGAATATCGTTTTAATGGCTAAGAAGTCTCTTCTAAAGATATTTGTCGTGAGCGTAACTATGTACCGAAGTGAAATATGGAGATAAACAGTTTAGACATTAAAAGACTAGAAGCTTTTGAAATGCGGTCCTACGGCTGACTGTTGAAAATTAGATGGGTAGACTGAGTAAGTACTAAGGTACTCAACAAAATTGTGGAGAAAAGAAATTTGAGGCAGAACTTGGCTAAAAGCAGGAATTAGTTAATAGGACACATTCTAAAACATCAATAATTCACAAATTTAGTGTAGGAGGGAAGTGTGTAGGGCGGGGGTTAAAAATCGTAGAGGGAGACCAAGAATTCAATACACTAAGCAGGTTCAAAAGGATGTAGGTTGCAGTAGTTGTTCGGAGTTGAACTACATTACACGAAGGATAGAGTAACACGGAGAGCTGCATCAAGATGGTGTTCGGACAGAACACCAAACAGCAACAATATTGTTTCATGTGCAAAATGTTCCAATATAATGTGCAGGAAAAGGCTATAATTTCAAAAAGCTTACGTGTCGGACAGTACCCGACGTCGCAATACGTATAACAAAAGTTACAAAAACATGAAACCGCTGACTAAGTGGATGCTCACATCAGCTGATGGCTCAGGTACTGAGTTCTGAACACTAATAAATGAATCTTCTGCACGGGGAACAATTACTGACTCAATTATCCGAATAAGCAAAGCTCATAGTCACTCGGATAGGCAGGCGGCAACTTGCTCTACAGAACGAACACAAAAGTAATTCCGTGCCATGAAGTGGCGTGATTTTAAAAATGAACCAAAACCAACCGAAACCAATTCACGGTCAGATGAGCTCATTATGCTTTGCTTATAAATGCGCTAACCTTCATTTGCCAGTATCAAAGCATACGAGTCATGTACGCTCCGATTCCCTCTGTAAACCGAAACCAATTCACGGTCAAATGAGCTCACTATGGCTTAATTACAATTGCGCTAATCTTCATTTGCGTATGAGTTAGATGTGCACCGATTCCCTGTGTGGAGCAGCTCGCACGTTGTCGGCTCGCTGGCTCATGCGTCCGACTCTTACATGCAGCCGACAATTACGGCAAGCGTGCCTTATTCAGATTTGCTTGTTAGGCAGGCAAAAATAACGCGATGTGATTCCCACTAGCAAAGAAAATGACAAAATTCGCGTACACTAGGAGATTTTCAAAGATATCAGCCCATGCTACGACAATCGATCACAGCAGACAGTGGGATGAAAAAGGTATACGCTATCTGGTCAAAAATATCAGGACACCCCTATGTAATGTGAAGTTTACCACAAGTTGTCACTAGAGACGGACCCATCGTTCTAGAAAGGTGTGGGGAATATTATGAGTAAAGAAGCAGTAAAAGCATAAAGGGCGGTCAGGAGATCTCGCTCATCTCGAATGTGGACTAGTCATTGAATGTCAACCACCAGGGTCATTTCAGCGTGTCTAAGGCTGCCAAAGTCCACTGTTGGTGTTGTGATTGTGAAGTGTAGATTCGAAGGCACAACTACAACTAAACCAAGGCTAGGCAGAACACATGTACTGACGGACAGGGACCGTCGAGCATCGGAGAGAGTGGTTGCAAAATATCGCATAGAAATCAACGGAATGAATCACTCGTGATTTCCAAAGTGCTAGCAGCAGTCCAGATAGCACATTGACTGTGCGTTGGGTGTTAAAAAGGATGGGGTACAGTGGTCGAGCATCTTCTCATAAGCCACACATTTATACAGTCAGTGCTAAGCGACGCTTGAGGTGGTCTAACGAGCGACACAACTGGACAGTGAATGACTGGATATAAGTAATTTGTACTGGTGTTTCACACTGCAATCAGATAAAAAGGTTTAGGTTGGTAAGTGTCTGGAAAACGGTACCTGTCATCGTAGTGCCTACAGTAAAGTACGTAGGAGGGGTATTTTTCTGTTTCGTTATTAGGGTGTAGTCCCCTTATTGCGGTTAAGAAAACGCTAAATTCGAAAGAGTACGAACCCATTTTACAGTAATGTGTACTGTGCACAGTAGAATGCAATTCGGAGACGATGATGATATGTATCAGCATGATAATGCACTGTGTTATAAAGAACCATCTGTGAGGCAATAATTTCTGGTCAATAACACTCCTGAAATGGACACTCATGGCCAGAGTCCAAACCTGAACACAATGGAACATCTGTGGGATGATTTAGAACGTCGAATTCGCTGTAGACCCCAGCGTTCAACATCACTAACTTCTCTGGTTTTGGGTCTCGAGGAAGAATGGGCACCGGCCGAAGTGGCCGAGCGGTTCTAGGCGCTACTGCCTGGAACCGCGCGACCGCTACGGTCGCAGGTTCGAATCCTGTCTCGGGTATGAATGTGTGTCATGTCCTTAGGTTAGTTAGGTTTAAGTAGTTCTAAGTTCTAGGGGACAGATGACCACAGCAGTTAAGTCCCATAGTGCTCAGAGCCATTTTTGAAGAATGGGCTGCCATTCCTCCACATACATTCAGACACCTCATTGAAAGTGTGCCCAGCAGAGTTGAAGCCATCATAAAGGCGATGAATGTTAATGTCAATTAATAAGTTCAAATGGTTCAAATGGCTCTGAGCACTATGGGACTTAACATCTGTGGTCATCAGTCCCCTAGAACTTAGAACTACTTAAACCTAACCAACCTAAGGACGTCACACACATCCATGCCCGAGGCAGGATTCGGACCTGCGACCGTAGCGGTCACGCGGTTCCAGACTGAAGCGCCTATAACCGCACGGCCACACCGGCCGGCAATTAATAAGCGTTCGGATACATTTGATCAGATAGTGTATGTGCAGCAGACCGGCAAACAGTCATCTGTCGCAAGGCAAACGATGGGAATGGAAGACTGAGCATTATACAGCTACCTTTCAACACTAACAGCAGAAATTATTTGCAGAGTTGGCGCGAACTCGGTTTTAATACAGAGGCAGGCGCTTGGGAAACACTCTCGTCTACATCACGCAGTAGGTCACGTGGTTCAAATGGTTCAAATGGCTCGGAGCACTATGGGACTCAACTTCTGAGGTCATTAGTCCCCTAGAACTTAGAACTAGTTAAACCTAACTAACCTAAGGACATCACAAACATCCATGCCCGAGGCAGGATTCGAACCTGCGACCGTAGTGGTCTTGCGGTTCCAGACAGCGCCTTTAACCGCACGACCACTTCGGCCGGCTAGGTCACGTGATAAGCACGACAATGGCACTGTTTACCGAGTTACAGTCGGAAACTAAAACTGCTGTTCAAGCTGTACGCCCGCCGCTAACACTCACACCTTTCCACGACACAAAAACGCATTACGACGCGTCGACCAGCAAAGATGAGTACACACCCCTACAGCTAGGGTTAGGCAAATGATACGAACGTTCGACGGGGCTTGAGATATCCCGATACGCCACAGCGCTTCATACAGTATCGAGTCTGCTCTAACAATCACGTGATATTTGAATCGCGTGGCCCGAAGCGAGTGCGATGGGTACGCGAGGAGCTACGCAGTAGCAACAACAACAATCAATAGCTCTGTTTAAATTATGATACTTTCGTGACCCACAGGAGGAAACAGTGTTAAATCTACCACTGTACAAACTCCTGTGGTATTGAACAAATCTGCAATGAGAAGTCTCATACAGTATGTATGGATGTATACTGGTGCACATTATTGGTGATTTTTAAATAAAGTAAACAGTAAAAGGCGCAAATAATGACTTTCAAGGAATTTTGCTTGACTCTGAACGTGGAACAATATTTTAATTCATTATCTGACACAATAATTATTTAGCAAGTGAGTTGCAAATTAACGTTTCGATCCATAAAAATGGTTCAAATGGCTCTAAGCACTATGGGACTTAACATCTGAGGTCATCAGTCCCCTAGACTTAGAACTACTTAAACCTTAATAACCTAAGAACATCACATACATCCATGCCCGAGGCAGGATTCGAACCTGCGACTGTAGCAGCAGCGTGTCTCGCGTCCGTCGGCCGTCGTAATTTAATATATTATTATTGTTATTATTATTATTTTTTGATTGTTGCCGACTTACGTGGTGGGCATTAATAAAAATGATATTTTATTTAATTTTGATTTTACGATTAAATGCTTTCCTGAAGTTCTCCTTTTTAACGATATTAATCTCCAATTATTTGTTACGTTAATGAATGTTAGACTCGCTGCATCTTAAAACATGAGCATACAAGCTGAACAATGTAATAAACTTTTCATATTAATTTCCTCGGCTAGTCAGTTCACTTTAAAGCAAAAGATCTTTAGTTATTAATTACAATTGCGGCCCACACACGCGCAAGAGTATTTTTCTTACCTCCATTAACCATTGTATTGTAGTCGGAGTCCTGGCTCTGGCTCTCGGCTATGGTACTGAAAATAAGAGTCTTAAAGCTACGTATTTCTGCAACTTCGTGCGGCTGTGGGGAAAAATTAATATTATGTTAATAGCGGGCGAGTTTTCCGCTTCCGCTAATTTTTCCTAAGTTAATATCGCCACGTAATGGCGTCGTTGGCTGCATCGGCCGCTGCGATTGTTGAATTGTAAATTGTTTGAATGTAGATTAATTCAAAAAGGCGGACATGAAATCGGGATCACCTCTTACAAATTAAAAGTGCACAATAATATTAAATCAGTGTATTATGTGCTTAACTCATACAAATATACTTACATTTGCCAGCACTCGCAAGATGTCCGTCTGTACATCATCAAGACAAGTGAAGAAGTGAAGTCGACTAAAAAATTAACAAAAGAGCGTATCTTGTCGTCTCTTTAGATCATTTTGTCATAAATTATTTCTTTGCATTTGAAACTTGGACAGAGAAATTATTATTTTACGGCTACATGATAAAAATATATTATTCAATTTTTAAATGTCTCCTCTTTATAAATACTGTTTTTTTAAGTCTTTTCGTAATATAGCACAGGGGACGCTATATGTGGTTGTTGGCTGAAGCGCCTAGAACCGCTCGGCCACAACGGCCCGCCGTTTGGATCCGTACCACACATTGCAACAAGGGAAAAAGTTACCAGCTTATAATCAGCTGGAAAACTGGACAATAATATTCAGATGAAACAAAGGAAGAAAATTATCTGAGGAATAAAAGCCTAATGAACGAAGTAAATCACATTAAACTGACTGTAATTGCCATCATGAGAACAAATGACGGAAGAAGATGTGTTCTGTTGCTGCACCAGAACTGTAACGGAGATAAAGTGACACTGTAGTGTTTATCTTCGGCACGCCAGTGTAGAAGTTGTCGCAGATACTGCTAAGTAAAAAGTGTGTGCACTTCGCATGTTTATTTACACATATAAGGCGACACACGAGTGGTTCCTGAAGAGGGGTAGCAGCTTTTTCAGTAGTTGTTGGGGCAACAGTCTGAACGATTGACTGATCAGTCCTTGTAACATAATTCAAAACGGCCTTGCTGTGTTGGTACTGCGAAAGGCTGAAAGCAAGGGGAAACTACAGCCGTAATGTTTCCCGTGAGCGTGCAGCTCTACTGAATGATTAAATAGTGATGATGTCCTCTTGAGTAAAATACTCCTAAGATAAAGGAGGAGACTACTCAGGAGGATGACTTCATTAGGAGAAACAAAACTGCCGTCCTCCGGATCGGAGTGTGGACTATTAGATCCGTTAGTCGTAGGTCAGAAAATTTAAAAAGAGAAATCGATAGGTTGCAGTTACATATAGTGTGAATTGTGGAGTTCGGAGGCAGGAGGAACAGGACATTTGGTCAGGTGAATACTGGTTATGAATACAAAATCAAATAGGGAAAATGCAGAAGTAGGTTTAATAATGAATAAGAAAATAGGAACGTGGGTAAGCTACTATGAACTGCACAATGAGCGCATTATCGTAGCTAAGATAGACAGTCAGCCCACACCCACCACTGTAGTACAAGTTGACATGCCAACTAGCTCTGCAGATGATGAAGAGATTGAAGAAATGTGTGATGAGATAAAGGAAATTATTCAGATAGTTAAGGAAGACGAAAATTTAATTGTGAAGAGTGACTGGAATTCGATAGTAGGGAAAGGAAGAGAAGGAAAAGTACTAGGTGAATATGGACTGTGGGAAAGGAATGAAAGATGATGCCGCCTATTAGAATTTTGTACGGAGCATAATTTAATTATCGCCAGCACTTGGTTCAGTAATCACAGAAGAAGACTGTAAACGTGGAAAAGACCTGGAGACAGAGGAAGATTTCAGATTCATTACATAAAGGTAAGACAGAGATTTCGGAACCATCTTTTAAATTATAAGACATTTCGAGGGGCAGATGTTGACTCTTACCACAATCTGTTGGTTATGAGCTATAGATTAAAACTGAAGAAGTCACAAAATGGTAGGAAATTAAGGTGATGGGACCTGAATAAACTGAAGAACCACAGGTTGTTGAAAGTTTCAAAGGGAATAATTGACAAGAACAGGGGAAAGGAATACAGTAGAAGACAAATGGGTAGCTTTAAGAGATGAAACAGTGATGGCAGCAAAGAATCAAATAGATAAAAAGACAAAGCCCAGCAGAAATCCTTTGATAATACAGGAGACATTGAATTTAATTTATGAAAGGGGGAAATATAAAAATGTAGCAAATGAAGCAGACGAAATGGAATACAAACATCTAAAAAATGAAATTGACGGGAAGTGTAAAAGGAGGAGTGGTAGAAGAGAAATGCAGGGATTTAGAAAGTTATTTCACCAGTGGAAAGATAGATAGAAGCAGCAGTATGAATATCAACAGCTCAGATGGAAAACGAGTGCTAAACTAAGAAGGGAAAGCTGAAAGTTGGAAGGAGTATATAGAGGGGCTATACAAGGGTGATCAACTTGAGGATCATATTAAAGAAATGGAAGAGGACATAAATGAAGATGAGATGGAAGATATGATACTGTGAGAGAAATTTGACAGAGCACTAAAAGACCTAAGTCGAAAAAAGGCCCCAAGAAAAGACGACATTCCGTCAGAACTGCTGATAGTTTTGGGACAACCAGAAATGACAAAACTCTTTGATCTGGTGTGCAAGATGTATGAGACAGACGAAATACCTCAGATTTCAGGAAGAATGTAATAATTCCAATTCCAAAGGAATCAATTACTGACAGGTGCGAAAAATATGGAAGTATTAGCTTAATAAGTCATAGTTACAAAATACTAACACGAATTCTTTACGGAAGAGTGAAAAAACTGGTAGAATCCGACCTCGGGGAAAACCAGTTTGGATTTCGGAGAAATGTAGGAACACGCCAGGCAATACTGACCCTGCGACGTTATCTTTCGATGTTAAGGAAAGGTAAAACTACGTTTATAGCATTTGTAGACTTAGAGAAAGATTTTAACAATGTTGACTGCAATATCCTATTTCAAATTCTGAAGGTAGCAGGGGAGAAATACAGGGAGCGAAAGGCTATTTACAGCTTGTACAGAAACTAGAAGGTAATTGTAAGAGTTGAGTGGCAAGAAAGGAAAGCAGTGGTTGACAAAGGAGTGAGGCGGGGTTGTCGCCTATCACCGAAGTTATTCAATCTGTACATTGAGAAAGCAGTAAAGGAAACAAAAGAAAAATTTGAGGTGGTAGTTAAAGTTCAGTGAGAAGAAATAAGAACCTTGAGGTTTGTCGATAACATTGTAATTCTATCAGAGACAACAAAGGACATGGAAGAGCAGCTGAATGTAATGGACAATGTCGTGAAAGGAGGATATAGGATGAACATCAACAAACGCAAGACAATGATAATGGAATGTAGTCGAATTAAAGGTGATGCTAAGGCAATTAGATTAGGAAATTACATACTTAAAGTAGTAGATGGGTTATGCTCTCTGGCAACAACATACTGATGATGGCCGAAGTAGAGAGGATATGAAATGTAGACTGGCAAAGGCAAGAAAATCATTCCTGAAGAAGACAAATTTATTAACATTGAGTCGGCCTGCTTAGCTGAGGGGTAATGTGTTTGCCTACCACTCAGGAGGCCCGGGTTCAATCCCCTGCCGGCTTAGAGATTTTCTTCACTGGCGGACTGGGTGTTCTGTTGTCCCCATCATCACCGACATGCACGTTGCCCGATGTAACGTCGCCTGAAACATGACTTGCAACTCGGAGACCGAAATTCACCGGATGGGGCCTACCGGCCATCAATGCCACACGATCATTGCCATTCGATATCTTTCTTAACGTCGAATATTGACTAAAGTGTTAGGAAATATTTTCTGAAAGTATTTGTCTAGAGTTTAGCCATTCACGGAAGTGAAATGTAGACAATAAACAGTTTAGACAAGAAGAGAACAAAAGCTTTTGAAACGTGATGCAACAGAAGAATACTCAAGATTAGGTGGGTAAATCATGTAACTAATGACGAAGTGCTGAATAGAATTGAAGCGACAAGAAATTTGCGGCACAACTTGACTAAAAGAAGGGATCGATTGATAGAACACATTCTGAGACATCAAGGGATCACCATATTATTACTGGAGGGAAGTGAGTGTGTGTGTGTGTGTAGAAAGAGACAAAGCGATGAATATAGCAAACAGATTCAGAAGGCTGTGTGTGTGTGTGTGTGTGTGTGTGTGTGTGTGTGTGTGTGTGTGTGTGTGTAGAAATACAAAGAGATGAATATATCAAACAGATTCAGAAGGATGTAGGCTGCAGCAGTTATTCGGACATGAAGAGAGTTGCAAAGGATAGAGTAGCATTATACCAGTCTTCAGGCTGAGTACCACAACAACAACATAAACAGACTTACAAATTTTCCTTTTTGTACCACTGCGTGTGCCAGATGATCAGATTCTAAATTCTAGACTCTAAAATTCTACAATACTGCGTGTCGTTTTCATATAATGTTTCAATGACTGTAAAAGTCGTGTGTATATTTCGTGTCGGTCAAACGTTCGTTTGGACTGTGGGAAGAGCAAGGCAGAGCAGAATTACCGTGCGTTTTGCGGCTGCCTACAGTTTGGTCCTCCGGGCCGGGTGCAACTATTCGAATATTTTCCAGCACAAAAGTTATGTGCTTTAATTTGCACGTACCGCGAAGTACGAGTATCCAGTTATAGTGGCTTTCTGTGCGATTCTCCGAGATTAGCATACGCTCCGCATTTCTCTCAAGCATCAGCAGTGACAGACGTCCGCACTAGAGCTCTCCAAAGTACAAACACGGCGAGAATCGTGTTGTGAAGTGCATCACAAGCAAACAGACGTCGTAACACAGCCAAGCAATTCCGACAACACGACACCCGTGCATCAGTGAGCGCCGTCCGTCGCCGTCTCCGCCAGCAGCTGCAGCCCAGTGAGTGCTCTACGGCTACCGTCGTCCTACTCTGTGAGCAGCCTGGCTGCATTCCCTTAACCTATTATCCTTTGTGCTAATCTCCTGAATCATTGATCCTGTCGAGAAATGAAATTTAATTAAGAAAAGAGCAGTAATCAAGTCACGAGTGACTAGACTCTCCACATCTGTTAATAGCTTTCATGAAGAATCCAATCTCAACGACATTAGGATAAGGCAGTCACTGATAAATACAAGTAAAAATGAATACAACGACATTAAAACTTAGTTAGAGATTAACGATGGAGAAGAATCTCATGATACAGGCAGGGAGTCATGTTAAGACTTTTTCTGGGTTTGGAATCAAAGATAGCGACACTGCCCCAGTCAAATGTTGTCTTACCACCTAAGTCTGCTAGTTCATGCAGTGCACGTGAAATATAAGGCTCCCAGCAATTTCATTACCAAAATTCAACGGTAACATAGCAGAATTCATGCATTTCTCCGATACCTTTAAGGCACTTGTTATTAGCAATGAAGCCTTAACTGGTGTCCAGCGATATTATTATTTATTGTCATTTGTATATTGTGAACCTCGTAAGCTGGTTGGAAACTTACTGGTTACAGAAAGTAACTTTAAGATTGCGTGGGATCTGATCGTTCAAAGGTATAACAATCCCAAGTCAGTTGTTGATTTGCATGTAAAAGAACTTCTGAATCTGCTCAACGTCAAAGTTGAATCTGTTAAGGGCTTATAGATGTTAATTAATCAGCTAATGAGAAATCTGAATGATATTGAGGTAATGCATGTCGGCAGACCAATGCATGAAATATTGCTCTCACACATTTTGTTGGATCACATTAGTGTGACTCTGAGGAAACAGTGGGAATGTAAAACAGCTGACACCACATTTCCTCGTCTGAAAGATCTTGTGGCATTTCTAGAGACCAGCTGTCAAACGTTAGAGCTCATTCATCGAGACACAATGCTGACCCAGTCCCAGCAGCCGGCCGCGAAGCGTACTAGGGCAGAAGGGTACAGTTCTGGACGTACATTTCCCGCGACTGCTCCCGACTGTGCGTTCTGCAGCTCAACGCATGAGCTAAGTAGGTGTCCTAAGTTCAAAGAGAGCGACATTGCCAGCAGAATACACTTCGTGAACAGACAATAGCTTTGTTTCAGCTGTCTGGGCTCGAATCATAGGCAGAAGGAATGCCGTGCTGGCAACTGCCGCATTTGTAACAAGCACCACAACACATTATTTCACAAGGAACAAGCCAGTAATAGTGACAGTAGAAACCAAGAAACAGATGTACAACAACGGCACATATACTGCACAGTGAAAGCAGACCACCAACGTGCAGAAGAATTATTATTTACTGCACTCGTAAACATCGCCAACAAAACTGGGAAGGTGTACAAATGCAGGGCACTTGTTGACAGTGCCTCACAAATGAACATTATGTCTAGGAGCTTAGCAGATCGGATGGGTCTATAGTTCAGTTTGCCAATAAGTGGTCTCGGCGACGTTCAAACGGTACATTCGTCGCACGTTTGCAGTCTGTGCGTTCCCTCAAGGGTTGCTGACTACGGCATACATGCTGTCTGTGCATTACTGCCGCGTATTACAGGGGCACTCCCAACAGCATCCCTTGAAACCTCCACCTGACAGCTTCCTAAGCACTTAAGGTTAGCTGGAGGTCGCATGGCAGTGATAAAAGTGGTAGTGCGACCTCCAGATCAGATGTGAAGAAACGCAGATCAGCAAATCGTAAGTAATTACTATTTTTTCAAAAAATCGTGAAGTGAACTGTTTGATAATCTATAACTAACAAAAATGTATCGTTATAGATCTCACTGATGATGCCTTAGAACAGGAGAAGGCGGAACGCGTATGAGATAAATAAAGTAACTAGCAACAGGAAAAGGCAATTTTATTTACAAAACAAGAAACTGAATAAGTACAACATAGCCGACCAATCCCCAAGAAAAGCAAACTGAATTCACTTCATACCTTTCTGGGCGAGGAACAGTTGTTAAGGGTGGGCTGCAGATTGAAACAATCAAAAGTGTCTTACAGTCAGAACTACCCCATGATTCTTCCTCCTAAGCATCATGTCACTAAATTAATAGCCATGTTTGTTGCATGCAGGATCTCAGCTGCTGTTAGCAAGCCTCAGACGAAGGTACTGGATACCCAATGGAAGATCTGTACTCAGACAAGTAATCCACAAGTGCCTTCCTTGCTACCGCTTGAAGGCAACCACTGCAACACAGCTCATGGGACAACTTTCTTCGGTGCATGTAAAGGAAAGAAAACATTTCCTTAATTGTGGTGTTGACTATGGAGAGCCACTACAAGTAAATAATGGAGGAAAGAGAAGCAAAACTAGGACAAAGGTCTATATTGCTTTGTTCGTTTGCATGGCAACAAAGGCAGTAACCATCGAGCTTGTCCTCCCAAGCTTTCATTGCTGCTCTTCGAGGATTCGTTTCATGATGAGGCGTTTCCACAAACGTGTACAATGACAATGGGAAGACGTTTGAGGCTGCGAGGAATGACCTGAGTGAACTACATAAACTGTTTAGCTGTCAGTTTCACACAACCCAAATCCACAACTATGCATCGCAGAATGGTATACACTGGCATTTTATCCCTCCTCATGTCCCGCACTTTGGTGGTCTGTGGGATTGAGGCATAAAATCCATCAAGACACATTTAAAGAGAGTCGTGGGAACAAAGTGCTGGCATTTGAAGAATTACGCACAACATGAAGCATGTTTGAAGTCCCGATCCATTACACAGCTTCCTGACAACCCAGATGAATTCTCACACCTTACTCCATGCCATTTTCTTATTGGTGAATCCTTAACAACTATCCCAGAGCCAGGCTTGCTTTCAGAGCCATCATCCAGGTTATCAAGATGACAGCTCATCCAGCAGTGCAATCAGCACAACTGCAAACGGTAGTCAAAGGACTAGCTATCACAACTACAACAGAGAACTAAATGGTCATCAACAAAGGACAATCTACAGCCAGGTACATTGGTTCTCCTGTAGGAAGACAATTTGTCACACCTCGTGTGGCAGTCTGGGGTCATTGTTGGTACACATCCTGGTTCTGATGGTATGGTACGAGTTGTTTCAGTGCGCATAGCAATGGGGACTTATAAATGACCACTGTCGAAGATCTGTGTGGTTCCACAGGAAACAGACTCTAGTGCACATACATTGTGTGATCAAAAGTATCCGGACAGCCCTAAAAACATACGTTTTTCATATAAAGTGCATTGCGCTGCCACCTACTGCCAGGTACTCCATATCAGCGACCTCAATAGTCATTAGAGGTCGTGAGAGAGCAAGCAGAACGGGGCGCTCCGCGAAACTCACTGATTTCGAACGCGGTCAGGTGATTGGGTGTCACTTGTGTCATACGTCTGTACGCGAGATTTCCACACTCCTAAACATTCCTGGGTTACTGTTTCCGATGTGATAGTGAAGTGGAAACGTGATGGGACACATACAGCACAATAACGTAAAGGCCGACCTCGTCTGTTGACTGACAGAGACCACCGACAGTTGAAGAGGATCGTAATGTGTAATAGGCAGACATGCATCCAGACCATCACACAGGAATTCCAAACTGCATCAGGATCCACTGCAAATACTATGACAGTTAGGCGGGAGGTGAGAAAACAGATTTCATGGTTGAGCGGCTGCTCATAAGCCACACATCACGCCGGTAAATGCCAACGACTCCTCGCTTGGTGTAAGGAGCGTACACATTGGACGAGTGAACAGTGGAAAAACGTTGTGTGGAGTAACGAATCACGGTACACAATGTGGTGCTCGGATGACAAGGTGTGGGTATGGCGAATGCCCGGTGAACGTCATCTGCCAGCGTGTGTAGTGCCAAGAGTAAAATTCGGACAGTGGTGTTATGGTGAGGTCGTGTTTTTTTTTCATGGGGGGGGGAGGTGGGGGGGACGGCTTCCACTCCTTGTTGTTTTGCGTGGTACTACCACAGCACAGGCCTACATTGATGTTTTAAGCACTTTCTTGCTTCCCATTGATGAAGAACTGTTCAGGGATGGCGACTGCATCTATCACCACGATCGAGAACCTTTTCATAATGCGCGGCCTGTGGCTGAGTGGTTACACTACAGTAACATCCCTGTAATGGACTGGCCTTCACAGAGTTCTGACCTGAATCCTATAGAACACCTCTGGGATGTTTTGGATCTCCGACTTCGTGCTAGGCCTCACCGACCGACATCGATACCTCTCCCAAGTGCAGCACTCCGTGAAGAATGGGCTGCCATTCCCCAAGAAACCTTCCAGCACCTGATTGACGTATGCCTGCAAGAGTGGAAGCTGTCATCAAGGCTAAGGGTTGGCCAACACCATATAGAATTCCAGCATTACAGATGGAGGGCGCCATGAACTGTAAGTCATTTTCAGGCAGGTTTCCGGATACTTTTGATCACATAGCGGAACTATTAAATTACTAACTGAAGTGTTTCCTTTGTTTACAGTGGACACGATTTCTTCAATCATTGTATTTCCTTGTTTGTTTGGTGTAACTTGTGCTGCGCGTGATTATTTGTATTTGTGTAATTTATATAAATTATGTGAGCGGAATGTTCTGTATTGGTGCAACGTGGCACATGGGCGCAGCAGCGACCGGACACTCACTGCAGGTAAGAATTTTTACTGCCCAGCCGTCCACACAATGCACGGCCAGAAGTGGCCAGGACCAGACGGGCCATGACCGCCATGCAGCGTGCACGTATCTGTAACTGTGCCTCACTATGTAGTTTCTAAATGCAGTCCACTTTTACCAATCATGTACTTTCATCTGCAACCGCCTTTCCTTTGCAACGAGTGTATGCATTCGTTTGGACTGTGGAAAGAGCGAGGCAGCGCGGAATTACCGCGCGTTTTGCGGTTGCTTACACCAAGAGACCTCAAGACCAGAGTGAGATGGAGCTCCATTGTACATCAAGGAGTTGAGCCCACAGCACCTCTCTTCCACAGAGCAGCAATCACATGTTGGCGAAGCATATCATAGTAATGTGTGCCGCACACACTGCATGTCCTTGGTCCTTCAGAGAAAAATGGACCAATCATAAACTGCGCCATGAAACCAAACCACGCAGTGACATGTTCACTATGTAGGGGAATTTCATGGACGTTCCTTGGCGGTGGCAATCCCCAAATGCGATAGTGCGGAGTGTTCACTGCCTCACTGAGTGTAAACTGTGCTTCATCACTACACGAGATGTTCCAAGGCCACAAATCGTCAACCTCAATCTATACAAGAAACGTAAGGCTACGGCCTGAGTGCAGTGTGGCGGGGTGCACGCAGAACACCCGATGACATCAGAACGCGAGCCGAATCAGTAATGTCCTGAGCCCAGCGCTGTGAAGTAGCGTTCTGAAGTGCCATTACGAGCAGAACGTCACGCTCGCTCCTTTAGCTCTGCAGTCTTTCCCACACTATGTAACATAAACTATTGGGTAAAAATCTTTGGTTTTTACGCTGTGTATAGCTTTACATCTCAGCTTCATGGTGAAGTGGCCATCATCTCGATAACAGACATACTTAATGTGTTATTGGCTTTTAAGTAAAAAGATGAATGAAACTCGAAAAGTTTTCCAATGAAAAACCGGGGTCATTGTGATTTTGCATTTGTTTCATGTTAAACCATATGCTGCTGCGAATGAAATTTAGCTAAGATGTTGCATTTCCCTTTAGACTTGAGAGGAGATCTCAATATGTCTCTAATCTCGAGAAATTGCGATATATGTACCACATTCACTTCAGACCGCACTTGCAAGAGAATGATGTATCCATAACATACCTCATATTTCCTAAACTGTTCAAGATATCGAAGCGAGATTTTGGCAAATGATACCAAACAACAAGGAGAGTATTTTTCCATATGGTTAAAACACTTTATTATCTACGTCGATATAGCCGATGCAATAGTTTTTTTTAAGCCTGTAATGTAATTTTTAAAAAGTCGCTGGTAGCTAGCGAAAAGAGAATTTGTTAGTTTAAAAATAAACATGAAATTTCTGCTCTTATGTTACAGCAAACCGACACAATGATGTTTTCTGCAAGGTATTGACATCTCTGGTCGCCTTTTGCTTGTTTAATAAGACACTCTGCTTCAAGATTCTGTCACAATAGCTATTGCAAGGTAAGTTTGTGGATTTATACTGTGTTTCGGCAGAAGAAGCACAATTAAACCAGTCAGCAAGAGAAACGTAGCCATTACTCATAATAGACGATACTTCTTCAAATGAGAAATGTTTAATGATTCAGACAAAATAAATCTCCAATTTTGTTGCAGTTTTGGTGGAATCCTGTAACTCATCGTATTTTTAGCAGTGAATGATGACTGGAATGGACCTCCCTGTTCTACATCTGAGAAATATGAAAATAATTTGCAACAAGTAGTGTACCATAGTTTTGTTACCATTCCCATTCATAGTGAAATGGTGAATTTCTTCATCGTATGTAATTGTCTTTTAATGTGTTAAAGGTGGATTATATATATTTACAATCTGCTTTACCCTTAACGAGGAGTCTCAACCGGTTCTTAAAATAAACTATTGTGTTTTCGTAATCTTGTTATCCACAGATAAACATGCATCAAATATGTTTTTTCTAATAGAACTATGCTGCATTTTTGCTGCAGAGTAGAGCTGATCCAGTAAAACTCTGTCATAACTTTGAAGCTGTGAACACATTGACGACTTGCAGAACGTCGCTTCGCCACCTATCCATCAATGTCAATATCACTGATGAATTAAAAGATATTTGTAGTAAGAAGATTCTGTCTCTCACTCTATAAAGGTATTGGAACGGAAAGATAGTACACTGTCCGCTATACTTTTTCTAGCCATAACTTTCATTTTTAATGATACACTGGGTTACAGGATTCCCCTGGAATTGTAATAGAATTTGCGATTCATTTTCATCTGACTTTTTAAACATTTTTTCTTCAGAAGTGTCATCAGTGACGACTTCCGAGTGACGCATGCAGTATATTCATCTAGATGCCATGTTAAAATTTGCTTCTTTCGCCAAACTAAAACAGAAATTGAATAACTTAATGATTATTGGCGTAAACGGAACGATAGTTTAGTATCAAGCTACACAGTGAGTGTACAATTTATTTACCAAATTGTTTCTTTAAAACCGCAAGAACAAAGCTGTGCCATAGCTTTTACACAGGCAGACGAAGATTAGAGTTTGATGCATTGCCGTCCGTTTTGATACTGAAGGGTATGCTTTTCTGAAAGTTGATTTATTCATTGTACGGAAAGTTCCAAGTACTCCAGTGATATAGAGAGAATTGTTTGGCAAGTTTAATACATTGTGAGAGTTCGCCATTAGACCCCCATAAATTCTATGAATGGACGAGAATGTCTGTGTCTACAATTGATTACGTTCTGAAAAAGATCGATGTACAGTTGAGAGTACCATGCACCAATTTCCATTCAACTATATCGCCAGAGGAAAAACTCATACTTACCTTTATATAAGTAAAAGTCAGTTCAACAACTTTTTGCTTTTTACAATTTATTTTAAATGACAACAGCATTACACAATTTAAACAATTGCATCCAAAATCACTAGTTGCAAGAAATTTGCGTGACATGTTTCAGAACTAATTTTGTC
The DNA here is from genome assembly GCF_021461385.2 of Schistocerca piceifrons. Taxonomy (NCBI): domain Eukaryota; kingdom Metazoa; phylum Arthropoda; class Insecta; order Orthoptera; family Acrididae; genus Schistocerca; species Schistocerca piceifrons. The sequence continues at coordinate 413,034,652 of NC_060149.1, read as the reverse complement.
AGAACAAAATGACTTGCCTTCAGTATTAAGCATCATTGTTATTTCACTCTATATCCTCCTTCCAATCGAACTATTTTTATACTGAGAATGAATACGTTGCTAAATTAATGGCGCTTCTTGTACCGCTGTTATAATTTCTTGAAAACACATGGCTCGCCGCTCGCTGCAAAGTCGAGAAACACCATGTGATCTGCGTTGCACGCGCAAGCTCCGCTGCCCGCTGTTACTGCAAGCTTCACGCGCCTCCCGGAACGGTTGCCGCCAGGACACTTCCATATCGTCAAATAGGTTTGTGTCGTACGCTGTGGAGGGAACAGCGTTCAAAGCTGCCCGTCCCGCTCCACTCCGGCCACGGCGCGACAGCAAAGTCTACTCGGATGTCTGCGTCATATGGTAACATTTGGTGAGTGAAACGACGTTTGTACGGATATTATTTCACAACTGTTTGCAACATTTTTCGAACAGTTGACGATGGAACGTTCAGCTGGCGTGACAAAGCTCGTGCAATACTTGAAGATCGCACATTGCGTCCAGCGTTCGCCGCCATGGCAACAGTAACTTCTTCAACAATTTGTGGCGCCATTGGCCGTCGGTCTCTCCCGGAAGCAAATCCCAAATTGCCAGTTCATTCGAACTTCCGAATTATGGTCGTCATCTCCGATACAGAAAAAGGTTCAAATGGTTCAAATGGGTCTGATCACTATGGGACTTAACTTCTGAGGTCATCAGTTCCCTAGAACTTAGAGCTACTTAATACTAACTAATCTAAGGACATCACACACATCCATGCCCGAGGCAGGATTCGAACCTGCGACCGTAGCGGTCGCGCGGTTCCAGACTGTAGCGCCTAGAACCGCTCGGCCACGCCGGCCGGCTCAGAAATAGGACCCCTTTGTATTACTTTAATGAGTCCACACACGCGGAGTGCAGCAGCAATATTGCTGAGGTGTTGGTAAAACAGCCGTCCGAGGGAAGCCCTGCCTATCTTGTCTAGACTTAAGTTGGCTCTCTGCACTGTTATGCACACCCATTCGTGTATTTCAACCCTACGTCACCATCCTAGGACCGCAGCCTAACGGCAAGTCTTCAGACTAACACTGCTAACAACGCAAATGCCGGCCGGAGTGGCCGTGCGGTTCTAGGCGCTACAGTCTGGAACCGGGCGACCGCTACGGTCGCAGGTTCGAATCCTGCCTCGGGCATGGATGTGTGTGATGTCCTTAGGTTAGTTAGGTTTAAGTAGTTCTAAGTTCTAGGCGACTGATGACCTTAGAAGTAAAGTCGCATAGTGCTCAGAGCCATTTAAAAAAAAATCCTGCAGCGCACACTGTGAACCTCATCCCTATAAAGTTGAGTACCCGTAATGTAAACAGTTTTCCGTCTACACTGGCTCAAGTAGTGAAAGCTTAACTACAAACACCTGTAGTTTACAGAGAGAAATTTCGGGTATGCGCAGTGAAATTGCTGCTGTGAAGAAACAGGTAGCTAAGTAAGGGAAAAAAATTAATCTTTTGAAACCGATAATTGCCAGATTCAAATCAAGCTTTGATGCAAAAATGTATGGTATGAGCTAGGAATGTGTATCCTTCATATGCAAGAAATTTAGGAGAGAAAGTGACAAAAGATCTGGAGACATAATTACAATAACTCTTTCCGATGTTGTCTGTCTAGATTAGAAGCTCGGCAGTTATAGCATGAAGCTTCTCTTTCAGACCACGTTAAACATGCAGGATACAACAATGTATGAGCAAAGTGTTTTGACACGTGATCTATAACAATTGAATAGTATGTTTTCGAGAAGTGACAACCCCGGAGCCGGCAGATATGGCCGAGGGTTCTAGGCGCTTCAGTCTGGAACCGCGTGACCGCTGCGGTCGCAGGTTCGAATCCTGCCTCGGGCATGGATGTGTGACGTCCTTAGGTTAGTTAGGTTTAAGTAGTTCTAAGTTCTAGGGGACTGATGAGCCCAGATGTTAAGTTAGTGCTCAGAGCCATTTTGCCAAAGCACATCCAAATGTTTTATACAAGAATTTTTAATATATTGCCCATAATGTGGGAACACAAAAAATAAATTTCATTCACTATGAGTTGTTTAGTGTGTGATTCCAACACTTGGTATACCTCATTCTCGTAACAGTTCTCAGGACTGTAAAAACAAACTTCTAGTCAATAATCACAGAAAGTTGCTCGCCAGGACGTACTTGTCGAATTTCTGAGTGTAGCCAAGTGTCAATCCCAGGGACTTTCTCTCAAGAGTTTCTGTGAGTGAAGGTCTAAGTTAAAATACTTTGTCACACTTTTACATATCAAAGTATTTGGCCGCGGGGTGCCGCGTTGTCTGAGCCGTGTTGTCACGGTCCGCGCGGTTCCACCCCCGTTGGAGGTTCGAGTCCTCCCTCGGGCATGGGTGTGTGTGTCGTCCTTATCGAAAGTTAGTTAAAGTTAGATTAAATACTGTGTATGCTTAGGGAGCTATGACCTCAGCAGTTTGGTCCCATAAGACCTTACCACAAATTTCCTTTCCAAAGTATTTCATTGAAAATCCTTCGGTCTGCATTGTCGTGTCACCTTATAAAATACCCAAAGTGATAAAATACTAAAATATCCGAAACTTTTGCCGTATTGCCATCTGAACACCTATGTTTCAGATAACGTTAAACAGCACGTAGAATAGCCGAAGAAATCCATTTGACAACGAAAATGAAGACTCGGTTCTCTACGTTTTCCTGGTGAGACACAATTTTGATTGGTTCAATGATAAATATTCTGAGCGCCGACTAGTTAAAGGCTGTGTTAAAAGATACTGGTTTCCCTCTCTCACTCTCAATTCACATGTTTAACCAATCATAAAATTAGTTGTATTTGGTGCTATAATACTATGTCCTGTTCCCTTCCTCTCTCCGTCTACGTTCATGTGCTGGCCAAAAAGGCCGGACCGCTGTAAGCCCAGTCATGTTTCTTACTCCCATTCTAAGTCATTTACATTAACCCACGGTACCTTTTTTATATTTCGTTAAATATATGGATTTTTGTAGAGAGCTGACTCCGGTGGCTGTGTCTCACAAATATTCACAGACATTTCAAACTTTTCTGTGCCCAATCCACTATTTCAGATTTTATGTTAAAGACACTTGCATTTCTACGAATTCTGACTGCTTGCAGTTTTGTCCACAATAGGAGTCCTTCTGGGACTGTATCAAAATGGCAGGCATCCCCAGACCACACACAGCTTACTAAAAACAGTCTCCGTTGTCCCTGCACAGCCTAAGGATACAACCACCACTGCAACGTTTAGTGTGTCCGGTTCCAAGTTGGCTTTTCTCAATGCACTGTCCAATCTCATCGTCTGGGGAATTGCGAGCAGCGCACTAGACCTTTTGCGAATTCTGCTGGGGCTGTTTCCCCTGTCAGTCTATGACTCACGGCACATCTCATCACCTACAGCCAAGTGCAAAATGCTCTCATATTTATGTGTGTGTACAATTCAATACAGGAAATTTTAATTTACGTAGTTAAGTACTGGCAATCACTGGTGCTGATACTCACTTCATTTATTAGTGGGGATTAATTTATACCAATTTAATTTCGGTTTTTGCATCAATCATGGGGCAGGTTGGGGAAAACGAGCACGTATTATCACCCCATCCTGCTCTGCTTTAATGGATGCCGATATATTTGCAGTCAGAATTCATTACAGCGTCTTTACATCAAAGAAATTTGTCCTAACGTGGCACTGGGATTATGTGCTCACACGGGGCACTGTTTGTTTGGAGGAGGATAGCAATTCTCCAAGGGTGCACATCATCATTCATTATAGTACTTACAAATCTAATAAGCCATCACACACTCACTGTTCATAAATAAAGTATGAACCTCATTTATGAAACATATCAGATCCACCTAGTTACGAGCTCACAACTCATTCATCCTTCTTTAAAATAAGCATTACTATTTCTAGTCTAGGGTTGACTCACATTCCGAAATGGTATGATCAAACATTAACTAAATAGTAATACAGAACTGTAGGAGTCAAACATTTTATCACAGACGTGTTCTTCATACAAGGCCATATGTAAAGAAGTTAAAATGACAGAATTTTGCAGACATATCAGTGGAATTAATATGTTTTATAATTAAGATCTACAGGTCAGTTCTGTTATACAAGAATGTATTAAATTGTCCCTGAAAGAAAACCATAATCATAACTGCTAACGTTAGTTTTTTGGTGCAGTTGTATGAACAAAGACGAATTAATGTCACCTCCTTCCTGGATGGTGTCACAAGATAATCAAAATTGAGTGATCAGTGTCTTTCTCTCGACCATGGCTGTAAATCGTGATTAGTTTTCACTTTATAAGCGGTCAACGGCCCCCTCTCAGTCGACAAAAATTACACGCTATTCACAAAGTCCTACATTAAAGTCAAAAGTACACTGATCAGCCATAACATCATGACCACCCATCTACTATCGATATAAACCCGTCCAGAAGATAGCAGCGACGCCTAGAGAGGAATGACTGCTAGTCAGACAAATGCTCAGTGTATGTAGCACCAGTGAGCATGCTGTCTGTGTGGAGAATGGGGAAAGCCTGATCTACCTGAGTTTGATTGATCGCAGATTGTGATGGCCCGGATACTCTGCAAATCACATTGAAGTGACTGGCAGAGGGTTCATCGAACCACCTTCACAATTCTCTATTATTCCAATCTCGTATAGCGCGCGGAAAGAACGAGCACCTATATCTTTCCGTACGAGCTCTGATTTCCCTTATTTTATCGTGGCGATCGTTTGTCCCTATGTAGGTTGGTGTCAACAAAATATTTTCCCAGACGGAGGAGAAAGTTCGTGATTGGAGTTTCGTGAGAAGATTCGGTCGCAACGAAAAACGCGTTTGTTTTAATGATGTCCAGCCCAAATCCTGTATCATTTCAGTGGCACTCTCTCCCATATTTCGCGATAATACAAAACGGGCTGCCCTTCTTTGAACTTTTTCGATATACTCCGTCAGTCCTGTCTGGTAAGGATCCCACACCGCGCAGCAGTATTCTAAAAGAGGACGGACAAGCGTTGTGTAGGCAGGCTCCTCACGGAGGCGGTGCGGTGGATGTGGCTGGCTCTTGTGGCGGAACTGATGCAGCAGCGGTTGTGCATTAATGAGCCGCTGGACTGCCGTCATCAGCTGCGACATTTGGTGGTTCTGAAACTGAATAAGCTGCATTATATGAAAGCCAGCAGCAGCCAGAGACGTAGGCACAGGTGATGTAGGAGGAGGTTTAGAGGCCATTTTAATTAGAGGAGCGCCGCAACAAAGTAATTACACACACTTAGCGGAAGCGTTGCGGCTAGTCTGCAATGAAGAATATAATTAGTAGCAATGGGCCTGTGTAAGAGAAAAGAGAAATACTAGTGAGGCGCTGTGACGGAGCAGCGAAGAGCGAGGGCAGCGTTGGTTCTGTAATCCTCGTCGCCAGATGTTGTGTCGGCTACTGTGGGAGTCAGCACCGACCTGGACAAGGAAAGAGAGAAGCTGCGATGGCCGGTGGCTGTAATCCAAAATCATATGTGCAAAACACTTTCTAGTTAATAGAAAGCCTTATTTCTACTAAGCAAGCACTCCGTCTTTGGGCCACGAATGGCCTACCGGGATCATCCGACCGCCGTGTCATCCTCAGAGGAGGATGCGGATAGGAGGGGCATGGGGTCAGCACACCGCTCTCCCGGTCGTTACGATGGCATTCTTGACCGAAGCCGCTACTATTCGGTCGAGTAGCTCCTCAATTGGCATCACGAGGCTGAGTTCACCCAGAAAAATGGCAACAGCACATGGCGGCTGGATGGTCACCCATATAAGTGCCGGCCACGCCCAACAGCGCTTAACTTCGGTGATCTCACGTGAACGGGTGTATCCGCTGCGGCAAGGCCGTTGCCCTTTATTTCTATTAAGGGAAGAAAGAATAGTTAACTTCCTGTGGTTTCCGTGCCTCCCACACGCAGTTACATTGACAATCTATTACTAATCTCAGAATTCCAGCTAAGTGGTGTCTTCCTATTATTCAGTACTGATGCTCTCGAAGTCTGCGACCGAAATGGAGCCGACCAGCGATGGGCGGCCGGTTAATCCGTACCGACAGGGGGTGCTGAACTATCATTCTGGAGGTGTGGCACTTCCAGCTCTTTCCACTGGCGCACGCATCAGAATGTCCTTGATTCCGCTGCTTTAGGACTGGACATAAGTTTGATCACACAAATAGGTATTAGTTTGGATGGTTCATAAGATGCATCTAAGAAATGATTTCTGTCTACCATCTCCTTGAAATACTCTATGGTGTCCTGCCACCTCGAATCTGCATTATTTTTGATCTTCAGTATCCTCAGATTTACGAGATCTTGTTTTGACTTCGAGCAGTATTTATGTAAGAAAGAAGGTTTGAATTCTTCGTAAGTTTTACACTCTCCTGCAGTCACTGTAAGTCTCGCTGATGCTTTTTCTCTAAAGTGTGCTCAGACAATATTAATCTACAGAACATGTGCCCACAATATCGGTAAAGCCTCTTGGAAGCGTTAAATCAAATCTTCAGGTATAAGCGGTTCAGTATATCCGGAAACAGTGACATTTTTCGGCAGATATAGACTGTTTTCTGAATTCTTCTTTATCTATCGTGTACGATAATGTTTCTACGGCTGCGATGGTGATTACCCATGGGATTGAACGTGACAGTACTCTCATGATGTGACGTAAGCTGACTGTATGCCATCTTACTTCTTCTTCCTCTCAATCTTTCTCTTCTACGCTTTGGTTTGTTACATTCCGTCTTTCGTTACTGCTAGAGTTTTTGCTGCTCTCTTTCTCTTTCATCAGCACATCTAACGTTTCTCTAGTGCTTTGATTACTGTGGGTGAACGTTTCTTTAAACTGTACCAAATCTCTAATCTTTTCATGTTTGTGTAAGCTTAATGGTACTGTCCTATCAAATGAGGTTTCAATGCATGTCGACAAATGCTTGACGGTGGTGGTTAATATTTTGACTTGTTCAGTTACTTTTCCTAACTCAATTACTTTTCCTAACTTATTCTTCTGTGCATCAACGTTCTATGTGTTGGTACCTGTGTCTTGTCTTAAAGCACCTGTTTCCCTTTTGTGTTCTGCATCAACGTATCGATTTTCGTATTTTAGTCTTGTGCCTTCTCATCTACTTTCTTTGTGAGCTCTTTCTTTACCTTGGTAACCTGCCTATCAATCTTTTTTGTCTAACTATGTAAGTTGCTCTTATCATCTTTTTACATAATCGTCAATTTTCTTGCCCGCGGCCACAATTTGTTCATCAATCTTTTTATTCAGATTCTGGAGCTGCTTCTTATTCTCCAAATTTTGTGTCCCTCTTCTCCTCGCTTTTCTTGATCGCGTGTGATTTTTTCGTCGCTTTTCTCTAACATTTTCTCACTTTTCTTAGACTGCTCTTCCATTTCATGAATGACGCGTCATTTTTCTTGAACTGTCCAGTTAGAAAACTCTGCAACTTGGCTGCTGCCAGCAGCTGAGGTGTTGGCTCATGAGCGGCATCACTCTGTGCTGCATCCTCGTGTTCTGTTAGTTCGGAAGTCTCTGCTATGTGTGAAAGTTCCCTATCGTCTTCTCTTCTAAGCTCAACTTCTGAAATTTCATCATGAGCCTGGACCTGACTTTGTTCGTTCCCTGCATTCGTTTGATTTTGTGACGCTCTGTCCCACGGCTCGCTAAAATCTGCCTGCTGGGTACTTTCCCGCTGCACCTCCATGTCCAACCTCTGTCTACTGTTTCTGAATTAAGTGACAGCTCACGCTCTCTACATCGCTCATTCTTGTTAAACTTCTAGCTAATGCCTTTGTAGATTTCGGCATACCCTAACAAAATCTCTACATTCAGATACACCAAACGTTTGAAAAAACCCAACGAATCTCGAAAAACCTTCTCAAATCTCATGTACGCACTGTAATTCAGTGCCCTCCTAACACAAAACGCGCCAATGACACAAAAAAGCAAGTAAAAGTTCAAAGATGATATTCAGCTGGACAATGATAGACATATACCAACCCCTCCCCCTTACCCAAACTAAACACATGTAATGGTTAAGCACCAGCAACTTAAGGATAACATGGCTCAGTTAATTTAATAATTATTGAGATGGAAAATAACAGATTCTTCTTCAGAATTGAAGTTTAAATTGGAAAATTTTGTCTAACTGCGGCATCTGGAAGTCACAAGTAAATGTATCCTGAACAGAGTTGCCAAACTGTAAGTTTTCAGCATATTGGTGGTGGAGGATTAAAAATGTGAATCTTTAACTGGACATACTAAAGTGGCCCTGTATATCTGACATGATTAAATCGCTGTCCTCCAAAGCAATGACTAAGAAATTTGTTATCTACGAAAATAAACAAGGATTTCATTTAACTCAGTTCATCACATAAAAATGAACAAGAAATTGTTTAACAATCGTTGACGATGATAAGTTAATGCCTTGGCAAACCTAGATATGGGGTCTGGGATGTGATTCAAATGAACCTGTATCTGGATGAAGCATTAACATTCACGGAAATCGTACTACGACTGCTGAAGGTTTATACATAAACATGGAAAGTTCTACAGATGAGTATGCATTTGCATCTGTGGTCAGAGTTGAAAGCATGTTGAATCCCTAACTGCAAGTCATAAAGGGGAGATTGAAATTACTAAACATCGTAAAATATGACTGGACTTTTCCCATAGTTTGCCTCGCAGTTACTACTGGATCTCACCATACTCATAACCTGCAGGTGGCGGCTGAAGTGGCTCTCTATCAGCAACTTGCATCCAAGTTCAAGCTCCGCCGGATAAGAGCCTCTCGCTGACAAAGTGAAGTCTGCCCGATGTGGCACCTGGCTGAAGAGAAACCTCTGCAGTCTTCTTCTGACAAAAAACAGTTGGTTCTCTGCGTTTTTCTGACTATATATAATTTTGATTGGCTGAATGGTAAATATTCCGAGAGCCGACAGCCGGTTCTCTGCGTTTTTCTAACTATGTATAATTTTGATTGTCTGAATGGTTAATATTCCGAGAGCAGACCGAGGTGTGTTAAAAGACGCTGATTTCCTTCCCATACTTTTATTTCGAGTGGATAACCACTTACAAAATTCCTTGTGTTTGGACTACTAAATTGTGTCCTGCCCTCTCCCTCTCTCTACGTTTGTGAGCTGACCAATAAGGGCGGATCTCTGTAAACACAGTCGTGTTTCTTACTTAACACTTGTAAGTTATCTACATTAACCGATGGTAGCTGTTTACACATTTCACTAAATGTACTGTTTCCTGTGGGGGCCTGAACGCAGTGGCTGTGTCTCACGATCTTCACAGGGTTTCCCTACCACTCTTTGAGACATTAGCTTAAAGACAAGTGTATTTCGACGAATTCTGGTTGCTTGCAGTTATATCCACCATAGTTCTTCCGGGACTCTGTCAAAATGACATGCATCCCCAGACCACACACAGCTTACTAAAAACAGTCTCCGTTGCCCCTGCACAGCCTAGAGATACAATCTCCATTGTGATTTTTAGTGCGTCCAGTGCCAAGTCGGCTTTCCTCACATCACTGTCCAGTCTGACCACCCAGGAAGGTTCCTCACAAACCTGCGAGCCGAACAGTGGACCTTCCGCAAATTCTGCTCCTCTTTCCCCCATACCGGTTTATGACCCACGGCGCGTCGTGTCGCCTACAGCCAAGTGCAAGATGCTTTTATAGAAGCTTCTTATTTACGTGTGCATGCAGTTCAACATAGGAAATTGTAATCAACATAGTTAAGTACTGACACACATTTCATTTATTTATGAGGATTAATTTATTCCGATTTGATTTTTCTTTTTAAGCGTTCTATTTTAGAGGAATCAGTCAACATATTTCCTACGCATATCTCGTTAAAAGAGCAAATTAGAGAGATTCGAGCTCACCATGCGTTACTGGAACAGGAAAGGGGGAAAGTGACAATGGTATTCAAAGTACCCTCCACTAAACACCGTAAGATGACTTGCGGAATATTGATGTAGACGTAGATGTATTGTGGAGTCCATAGGTTAAGAATGTAATTCTATGATAAGGACTTCGTCTATAGTTCACTATCTTGGCAGTCATTACTCTTACCTTTGTGTTATTTATTATCACATGCATTCCGAAACATATTACGTACTGGGAAATTAAAAACTATATAAGAACATACAGAGCACATACTACCTGATAAAACACAATAGTAACACATTATGACAATAGAATACAAATACAGTTCATCTTCATTATTGATGAAGAAAAACGAAAATAACAGTGTAAATAAACTGATTTGTTCTGAAATGATATTGTTATATTACCCTCTTGTTAAAATGTAGCTTCCAAAATTCAGAGATTACACAGTATGTACATATGGGACTATGGGCTGATATAGAGCCTTTGTTACGGTACAGTAAAGGCAAAGGGTTCTGTGGTTGCGGTAGTGGGCAACACAGGTCACAGACAGCTCGAAAACAGTTACAACCTTCATTTATTTCTCTATAGTTTATTGCAGAAGTCTGGTGCTCATTGGCGACGAGCGGTGAGTGGTGAGCTACGAACCAACGGCCACAGTGCGCGAAGTGTCGATGAGAAGTAGCCAGCAGTTGCCTTCCTCAACTCGGCTCGACTGCGGGGCAGCCTTGTGAGGCTAGCATTCCTGGGTGGCCGTGTTGTGATAGGTCAGCTGTTAGCGAGGTGGTTCCGCCAGGCCGGATCATTGGCAAGGCATGCTGGATGACTATCTCATCGTATGGCACACGCTCGGTATAATGGTCGCTGGGAACGCCTCAGTTCGACCCTCGACCCATCGGTGCTGCGGTTGGACCCCAGGCAAGCGGTTCTGTCAGGATGGCGGTTCAGTCATAGCGGCATCATGGCGGACGTCCACACTATAGGGGACGCTGACTTGATGATTCGATGACACGATAACTCCTGGCTTGGCCTGCACTAATTATACACGCCAGGACGAGCTTGTTGTTGAACGAACCCTACAGGTGTCCTGTACATCACTTCTTGCAACGTTGTCAAAGCGTCCCGGGTTATGGTAACACCGCCGATCATTGCCCAAAAGGTCGTACTACAGTACTGAGACAGTGAGAACGCTACCCCAGCTGATTATGGCATGCTGCGTGATTACGACAATAGGCCCTTGCATTGGCTCGCGCCACTACTGTACAAAATCTCTCCGTAGAAATGGGTTCTCTTAAATATGTGAAGGTTATAGTCCCTTGAAATGTTACTTTGACAATTTAAGTACATGCTTTCATTGAATTACATTCCTTTCGCAAACTACTTAACGCCTAGCTTTTAAACATAAGCTTGTGTATTCCATCAGATCATTTACTTAAGCTGTTAACTCCGATTGTAAATTACTTTCTTTAAGTTTAGCGTTCCAAGTTTTATCCTCCATCAATAGATTTGTAATCATGCTGGCGCTGGATGCAAAGGTAATCTAGTGTTAAAGTCATACCTACCCAAATGGATTTTAATTTCTACAATACTCCACTATCAAAATATTTGTACATGGTTCGTGGTCTACCACTATACATTTTGTAACAACCAGTTACAATGACATTAAATACCCAGACATTTAAAGAATTAAATTAGTCTTGGTACATATAGTGCTGTTGTGGTGGTGGTGGTGGTGGTAGTTTTAGCTCCGAAGACTTTCTTTATACAGCTGTCTGCTAAACTATATTCTGTGTAGACCTACGTATCTCCATTTCTGCATAACTACTGCAATCTACATCGATTTGAACTTACTAACTGTAATAAAGCGTAGGTCTCCCTCTACAGATGTTAACCTTCAAACTTCCCTCCATTAACAAGCTGATGATTCCTTGATGCCTTAGGATGTGTCCTGCCAACCGAGCCCTCCTTTTGGTCAAGTTGTACCATAAATTTATTTCCTCGCCAATTTATAGAGGATCACAATTCATAAGTTTCTATCCCCTTCTTTTCTGAAATATTCATCATTCATGTTTTACTTCCGTAGAAGGTTACACAACAGCCAAATACCTTCGGAAAAATTTCCTGACACTTAAATTTATATTCCGTGCTAATAAATTTCTCATTTTCAAAAACGTTTTTGTTGCTATTGCCATTCTGTATTTTATATTTCCTCTACTTCGGCCATCGTCAGTTATTTTGTTGTCCAAATTGCAGTTAGTTCCTGAAATCACATGATTTAATTCGGCTACTTTCCATTACCCTTATTTTATTTCTGTTAATGTTCATCCAGTAATCCCTTTTGAAGTCATTCCCGTTCCATTCAACTGATTTTACCGTTTGTGACAGGATTACACTGTCATCGGCAAACATCGAAGTTTTTACTTTTTTTCTTTGAATTTTATTGTCTTTCTAAATTTCCCTTTTGTCTTTTTTACCGCATGCTCAGTATACGTGGTGAATAACATCGGGGATAGGCTACAACGTTTTATTATTGCCGTCTCAATTATTGCTTCCTTTTCACGTCCTACGACTCATAACTTTTGTCTACCTTCTGTACAGTTTATAGATATCCTTTCGCTCCCAGTACCAGGTAGTACCTGTCAGTGATACGTTTTCATCAAATGCCCATTTATCTTCAATAAGCAATTTTTATTGGTTAATTCCACTGTTAACAAAACGTTCATAACGGGTGGCAGGGACAAAGAATCCAGTGACATTTTTTTAAGTGCTTTATCTGAAAACTACCTTGAGCAGTTAAACAGAGAACCGACTCGTGGCGATAACATATTAGACCTTAAGGTGGCAAGCAGACCCGAACTACTTTAAACAGTTAACGCAGAACAGGGAATCAGCGATCATAAAGCGGTTACTGCATCGATGATTTCAGCCGTAAATAGAAATATTAAAAAAGGTAGGAAGATTTTCCTGTTTAGCAAAAGTGACAAAAAGCAGATTTCAGAGTACCTGATGGCTCAACACAAAAGTTTTGTCTCAAGTACAGATAGTGTTGAGGATCAGTGGACAAAGTTCAAAACCATCGTACAATATGTGTTAGATGAGTATGTGCCAAGCAAGATCGTAAGAGATGGAAAAGAGCCACCGTGGTACAACAACCGAGTTAGAAAACTGCTGCGGAAGCAAAGGGAACTTCACAGCAAACATAAACATAACCAAAGCCTTGCAGACAAACAAAAATTACCGCGAAGCGAAATGTAGTGTGAGGAGGGCTATGCGAGAGGCGTTCAATGAATTCGAAAGTAAAGTTCTATGTACTGACTTGGCAGAAAATCCTAAGAAATTTTGGTCTTATGTCAAAGCGGTATGTGGATCAAAACAAAATGTCCAGACACTCTGTAACCAAAATGGTACTGAAACACAGAGGATGACAGACTAAAGGCCGAAATACTAAATGTCTTTTTCCAAAGCTGTTTCACAGAGGAAAACTGCTCTGTAGTTCCTTCTCTAGATTGTCGCACAGATGACAAAATGTAGATATCGAAATAGACGACAGAGGGATAGAGAAACAATTAAAATCGCTCAAAAGAGGAAGGGCCGCTGGACCTGATGGGATACCAGTTCGATTTTACACACAGTGCGCGAAGGAACTTGCCCCCCTTCTTGCAGCGGTGTACCGTAGGTCTCTAGAAGAGCGTAGCGTTCCAAAGGATTGGAAAAGGGTACAGGTCATCCCCGTCTTCAAGAAGGGACGTCGAACAGATGTACAGAACTATAGACCTATATCTCTAACGTCTATCAGTTATAGAATTTTGGAACACTTACTATGTTCTAGTATAATGACTTTTCTGGAGACTAGAAATCTACTCTGTAGGAATCAGCATGGGTTTCGAAAAAGACGATCGTGTGAAACCCAGCTCACGCTATTTGTCCACAAGACTCAGGGGGCCATAGACGCAGTGTTTCTTGACTTCCGCAAGGCGTTCGATACAGTTCCCCACAGTCGTTTAATGAACAAAGTAAGAGCATATGGACTATCAGACCAATTGTGTGATTGGATTGAAGAGTTCCTAGACAACAGAACGCAGCATGTCATTCTCAATGGAGAGAAGTCTTCCGAAGTAAGAGTGATTTCAGGTGTGCCGCGGGGGAGTGTCGTAGGACCGTTGTTATTCACAATAGACATAAATGACCTTGTGGATGACATCGGAAGTTCACTGAGGCTTTTTCCAGGATGATGCTGTGATATATCGAGAGGTTGTAACTATGGAAAATTATAGTGAAATGCAGGAGGATCTGCAGCGTATTGACGCATGGTGCAGGGAACGGCAATTGAATCTCAATGTAGACAAGTGTAATGTGCTGCGAATACATAGAAAGAAAGATCTCTTATCATTTAGCTACAATATAGCAGGTCAGCAACGGGAAGCAGTTAATTCCATAAATTAACAATACGAGACTGAAATAGAAGGGAGAACCGATAGAGGTACTTCAAAAATGGCTCTGAGCACTATGGGACTTAACATCTGTGGTCATCAGTCCCCTAGAACTCAGAACTACTTAAACCTAACTAACCTAAGGACATCACACACATCCATGCCCGAGGCAGGATTCGAACCTGCGACCGTAGCAGCCTCGAGGTTCCGGACTGAGCGCCTAGACCGCTAGACCACCGCGGCCGGCGATAGAGGTACTCAAGGTACCCTCCGCCAGACACCGTTAGGTGGCTTGCGGAGTATGAATGTAGATGTAGACATGGATACTTTCATGGCTTCTGGATAATACCAGACAGCTTCTTGTTCCTCTCTAAAATTTTAGTGTACATTACTTTTTCACTTTCTTCAGCTGCGGCGTCATTTGTACAGATTTGTTGTCAAACTGTAACAGATGAAGTAGCAATTGATGCACAATAAATAGCTAATTAATCGTACTTCCGCGCATCTCTAGGTCTAAGCAAACACATACACAAAATTTGAAACACATGTGCTCCTCTGTACTGAAACCACACAAAATATGTAACATGTTTTCTTCTGTCCAATACTTTCGTAAAGAAACGTTCACCACGATTTTGATGTTTCATATGTGCGAGGTGTGAATAGCAGCAGTAATACAAGGGAGATTTTGGAGCCAAACCCTCATGCCACATTTCACCAGGACAATTCCCGACCACTTGTATTGAAGACTACCACTGCTTTTTTGATCCGCACGTTCTCCTGACTTGTACCTCACCGAACACGCATAGGTGATGGTCCTATACCAACCACTATTGACGTATGAGGACCCGCATACGAACTGCGTGGAAAGAGATTCCCCAGGAACATTTTTAGGTGTTTGTGATGCGTTTCACGTTGTTTAGGGACCCTTGTTGTGGCGACTAAGGACATCACTCTACACAAAATTCCTGTAGTCAGTGGCCTACAGCTGTGAGTAAGAGAGAGTGTAAACCACCACACGGGGTGGCACAGTATCCCCAAAACGTAGGCTTGTCACTGGTAATTTTTTATCCTCTTGAATTATCCAACTGTATAAATAAATAAACTGGTTTTAGTTTCACTCTCTCTAATTGTCAGGCGTTTACCAACAGTGTACTTCTGGCATAAAACTCTGGATTCTGGGCGCATATACATGGGCTGTGTTTCAACTACTCCTGAAAGAACTGATCAAAACATTAATTAATCAAGCCGTTGATTGATCGTGGTGAGGTGTAGCATCGTTGATTAAGATGTCATGTTAGGCTTCAGGAAACGCGTATGGAGTACGGGGCACCGGCTTTTAATCTATCTGCAGGGAGAAAACCCCTGAAATAAGTAATGATAAAGCGACATTTTTCTTTTTTTCGTTTTGAAGCTCACTTCTTTGTAAGTCTTTCACACATCGCCAGTGCAGTCACTTTCTGCTAGGTGACGTGAAGACTAACGAAAATATGTTGGTTTTGTTACTGTAAAGCTTTGGGAATGAACAGCGTGCCCAAATATAAGGAGTTTGTGGTGACATGTTATTTCGCTGCAAAATATCCGCGTACAGAATTCTCTCAACAGCAGCTTCCTGCATGTGAACCATGACGCTTGACATTTTGTTAGAAAATTGCGACATCATATATGATGAACATGGCGCAGGATTCCACCAATATCTATTATAAGCTAACAACAGAAAAGCAGAGGAAATTCGGGTCTAGTTATTTTAGCGAATTACTCTTGGAGAATGAACAGGAGTGGCTTTAATGGAAAGGTCAAATGAAAAGGCTCAATCATCACAGTACACTAGCATGTTACATGAATAGACAAAAGGCTTTTGACAGCAGACATTTAGTTTAAGAACACAATTTTTAATCGCACTGTGCTCAACACTTCCGCTTAAAATAGTCGATCAATCTGCGTACTATTGTTGATATATTTTGAATTATTTAAGTGTGATGACAATCCAAATGCTGAAAATATCTCAGACACGTACTATAGCTAATACAAAGTAATGGTTAACCCAAATAGAGATCGACTTTTTATAAACACTGTTATGTGAGTCAGCGATGGTCACTGTCGCAATTAATTCTACCCAGTTGTCTGACTGATTGATTCCTGTGTGCTGGTTTACTCCTTCAGTGTGTCTAAGGACCAAATACAGTGGCCTTAAGTGTGTCCACCTCGTCACCTTATATGTTGTAACACAATGCACAACACATACCTTCTACTAATCAATAAAACAATATCGCACAGGACATCCGTGCTATAGATTTCCAAGTCAAAGATTATATTTGAAAATCTTATTCTTATTCGCGTTTGCTTCCCTTCTTCTTCACTGGATTTCTGAAACGGTATTCAGTATTTAAAGTGATCAAAACAGCGTAGATATGGCCCGGCAGCGACCTCTCTTGTGAGACTGAATGTTTAGTGTTACGCCAAGCTCACCCTGCGACGAGTCATCAGACAAAGCAGAAAAGTGAAAGCAAGTGGCAACATCTATCGCCAACGTCAAAGGTTGTGATATCTACACATCTACATCTACATCTACATCTATACTCCGCGAGCCACCTTACGGTGTGTGGCGGAGGGTACTTATTGTACCACTATCTGATCCCCCCTTCCCTGTTCCATTCACGAATTGTGCGTGGGAAGAACGACTGCTTGTAAGTCTCCGTATTTGCTCTAATTTCTCGGATCTTTTCGTTGTGATCATTACGCGAGATATATGTGGGCGGTAGTAATATGTTGCCCATCTCTTCCCGGAATGTGCTCTCTCGTAATTTCGATAATAAACCTCTCCGTATTGCGTAACGCCTTTCTTGAAGTGTCCGCCACTGGAGCTTGTTCAGCATCTCCGTAACGCTCTCGCGCTGACTAAATGTCCCCATGACGAATCGCGCTGCTTTTCGCTGGATCATGTCTATCTCTTCTATTAATCCAACCTGGTAAGGGTCCCATACTGATGAGCAATACTCAAGAATCGGACGAACAAGCGTTTTGTAAGCTACTTCTTTCGTCGATGAGTCACATTTTCTTAGAATTCTTCCTATGAATCTCAACCTGGCGCCTGCTTTTCCCACTATTTGTTTTATGTGATCATTCCACTTCAGATCGCTCCGGATAGTAACTCCTAAGTATTTTACGGTCGTTACCGCTTCCAATGATTTACCACCTATGGCATAATCGTACTGGAATGGATTTCTGCCCTATGTATGCGCATTATATTACATTTATCTACGTTTAGGGAAAGCTGCCAGCTGTCGCACCATGCATTAATCCTCTGATGTTGCTACTTTCTTGTAGACAACCGTGTCATCTGCAAATAGCCTCACGGAGCTACCGATGTTGTCAACTAAGTCATTTATGTATATTGTAAACAATAAAGGTCCTCATTCCATGTAGGCTTTCACGGCCGGCGTCTTTATCAGTAAACTCTTCCGGGCTAAGTTGCCGTGGTCGATCTGTAGGACTTCTTCTCCCTGACGTTTCGTTCTCAACTACGGAGAACATCTTCCGAGGTGAGTCGACGACTGGCTGCTAGGAGCTGGGGCCGCCGCTTATATAGATCGTAGGGGGCGCCACCACACGTCACATGGCGTCGATGTGCAGCTATCTCTGACTATCGTCTGTTCTCTCGATTGCAGGCAATCGATTGTCACGTGATTGATGCAACGTCGACCGCCATATCTTATCCAATTTTAATCCTTCTTCTTTACGATTAAAATTGTATTGATGTTTGTGGATTTCAATTGCCTCTCTATACATACGTGTATAATAGTGCGACGTCCTCGCTAGCACGCTTGATTCACCAAATTTTATGTCGTGATCTCCATCCTTAAAAACATGTTCCGCTACTGCCGATTTGTCGATATGTCCCAAGCGACAGTTTCTTTTGTGCTCCGTCAACCGTGTATTGATGCTTCTTTTGGTAGTTCCTATGTAAACCCTGCCGCAACTACACGGAATTTTATATACCCCTGGGGTGGCTAGGGGGTGACGAGCATCTTTTGTTGATCTTAGGCATTCACTAATTTTCTTAGTAGGTCTAAAAATGGTCTCTACCTGAAACTTGGCTAGTACTTTTCCAATGCGATCCGTGATATTATGGATGAACGGAAGAAATACTTTTCCAGCTGATGGTTGTTGCTGTCTCCTATTTTTAGGCATTTTTCTATTTGGGTGAAGTGCTCGATTAATCTCGTTTTTTGTATAACCATTTTTCGCAAAGGCCATTCGTAAATGATTTAGTTCTTCTTGTAAGTAGCCTGGTTCACAAATATTATTGGCCCTATCCACTAGTGTTTTTATGACCCCCCTCTTTTGCCTAGGGTGGTGGTTTGAGTTCTTATGGAGGTAGCGATCGGTATGTGTACCTTTCCTGTAGACCTTATGGCCTAAGGTCCCATCCGCCCGTTTGATAACTGATACATCCAAGAAGTTAAGTTGTCCATTCTTCTCCTTCTCCATAGTAAATTTAATCTTTGGGTTGATGCTATTTAAGTGTACCAGAAAATCATTCAAGTCTTCTTCCTCATGATTCCATATTACAAAGGTATCATCCACATACCGATACCACTTCGAGGGGCTTTTTTTGGCCGACTGCAATGCTTGATGTTCAAAATATTCCATGAATAAATTCGCAATTGCGGGACTTAGGGGACTTCCCATGGCTACCCCATCGATCTGTTCATAAAATTCACCATTATACTGAAAATAGGTCGACTCACCTCGGAAGATGTTCTCCGTAGTTGAGAACGAAACGTCAGGGAGAAGAAGTTCTACAGATCGACCACGGCAACTTAGCCCGGAAGAGTTTACTGATAAAGACGCCGGCCGTGAAAGCCTACATGGAATGATTCGACGCCTCTACGGGGAGGAAATGTCAACTAGGGTACGACGACTGGAGAACCTACGCAAGAAGAAAGGTCAACAACTTTGCTCACTCACTTTTCTGCTACGCTGTCGTGATACCGGTATAGTTCCCAAGTTTTTAAAAGTGAGAAGAATGTTTCATTCGCCACAAGCTAACCGTATTTATTCTCGTATGGAACTGGCATTACTACGTGAGCGGATACATCAGACACGACGAGGACTGGCGGTATGTGATGGCCAACTGCTAAATCTTCATTTACTTATTAGCAATACTATGCAGTTTTGTCATTGGAACAAAGTGGACAGTTTAACATTTAGATCTATGGAGATTAGTGCAGAAGTGTCTTCCAATAGGCAGAAGGACAAGTTTGATCGTCTACAAGAGGGTCGACAGGAAACAGCGATTCCAAACAATTCCCAAACGGTTATTAATTTATCGGAAAAAGAATTGTCTAAGGAAGAACTTTCTGTTCTGTCTAAAGGAGGGAATTTTGCAATAACTCCATCCAAGATTCCTGTGGAGGACATTATTGCTAATATAGAGGCAGGAATTCGTCAGTTACCATCATATTCTGCTGATGAAATTAGAATGGAATCCTCCAGGATATTACGCAAAGCTAAGCCACCCAGCAGCAATCTGTCTCAAGGGGAAAGGAAGGCATTGCAGGAGATCAATGCAGACAAGAATGTTATTATAGTTGCCGCTGACAAGGGAATTGTTACTGTTTTAATGAATACTGAGGATTATCACAAGAAGATCAGTGATCTCCTGGAACCCAGCACATACAAGAAGTTGAAAAAGGATCCCACAACGAATGTGCTGAATGCCACCAAGCGTCTGATAAAACAGTCTTCAATTCCTACAGAAGTTAAAAAGTATCTTTGTGAAACGGAGGCTTATCCTCCGAGATTATATGGATTACCAAAGATACATAAACCTGATGTTCCTTTGAGACCAATAGCCAGCGCAATTGGAGCTCCTACCCAAGAACTAGCCAGACACCTTGCCTCTTTGTTACAACCTCACATAGGCAAAACTGAGAGTCATATTAAAAACTCTCTACACTTCATTGAGAAATTGAGGGAAATTACTGTCGGTCCTAATGACATACTTGTCAGTTTTGATATAGTGTCTTTGTTCACGATGGTTCCAGTTGATGAAGCTCTCTCCCATATAGCCAATATGTTCCCTACTGATATAGTAGCCTTGTTCCAACACTGTCTATCCTCAACCTATTTTCAGTATAATGGTGAATTTTATGAACAGATCGATGGGGTAGCCATGGGAAGTCCCCTAAGTCCCGCAATTGCGAATTTATTCATGGAATATTTTGAACATCAAGCATTGCAGTCGGCCAAAAAAAGCCCCTCGAAGTGGTATCGGTATGTGGATGATACCTTTGTAATATGGAATCATGAGGAAGAAGACCTGAATGATTTTCTGGTACACTTAAATAGCATCAACCCAAAGATTAAATTTACTATGGAGAAGGAGAAGAATGGACAACTTAACTTCTTGGATGTATCAGTTATCAAACGGGCGGATGGGACCTTAGGCCATAAGGTCTACAGGAAAGGTACACATACCGATCGCTACCTCCATAAGAACTCAAACCACCACCCTAGGCAAAAGAGGGGGGTCATAAAAACACTAGTGGATAGGGCCAATAATATTTGTGAACCAGGCTACTTACAAGAAGAACTAAATCATTTACGAATGGCCTTTGCGAAAAATGGTTATACAAAAAACGAGATTAATCGAGCACTTCACCCAAATAGAAAAATGCCTAAAAATAGGAGACAGCAACAACCATCAGCTGGAAAAGTATTTCTTCCGTTCATCCATAATATCACGGATCGCATTGGAAAAGTACTAGCCAAGTTTCAGGTAGAGACCATTTTTAGACCTACTAAGAAAATTAGTGAATGCCTAAGATCAACAAAAGATGCTCGTCACCCCCTAGCCACCCCAGGGGTATATAAAATTCCGTGTAGTTGCGGCAGGGTTTACATAGGAACTACCAAAAGAAGCATCAATACACGGTTGACGGAGCACAAAAGAAACTGTCGCTTGGGACATATCGACAAATCGGCAGTAGCGGAACATGTTTTTAAGGATGGAGATCACGACATAAAATTTGGTGAATCAAGCGTGCTAGCGAGGACGTCGCACTATTATACACGTATGTATAGAGAGGCAATTGAAATCCACAAACATCAATACAATTTTAATCGTAAAGAAGAAGGATTAAAATTGGATAAGATATGGCGGTCGACGTTGCATCAATCACGTGACAATCGATTGCCTGCAATCGAGAGAACAGACGATAGTCAGAGATAGCTGCACATCGACGCCATGTGACGTGTGGTGGCGCCCCCTACGATCTATATAAGCGGCGGCCCCAGCTCCTAGCAGCCAGTCGTCGACTCACCTCGGAAGATGTTCTCCGTAGTTGAGAACGAAACGTCAGGGAGAAGAAGTTCTACAGATCGACCACGGCAACTTAGCCCGGAAGAGTTTACTGATAAATAAAGGTCCTATCACGCTTCCCTGCGGTACTCCCGAAATTACCTCTACATCTGCAGATTTTGAACCGTTAAGAATGACATGTTGTGTTCTTTCTTCTAGGAAATCCTGAATCCAATCACAAACCTGGTCCGATATTCCGTAAGCTCGTATTTTTTTCACTAAACGTAAGTGCGGTACCGTATCAAATGCCTTCCTGAAGTCCAGGAATACGGCATCAATCTGCTCGCCAGTGTCTACGGCACTGTGAATTTCTTGGGCAAATAGGGCGAGCTGAGTTTCACATGATCTCTGTTTGCGGAATCCATGTTGGTTATGATGAAGGAGATTTGTATTATCTAAGAACGTCATAATACGAGAACACAAAACATGTTCCATTATTCTACAACAGATTGACGTAAGCGAAATAGGCCTATAATTATTCGCATCTGATTTATGACCCTTCTTGAAAATGGGAACGACCTGCGCTTTCTTCCAGTCGCTAGGTACTTTACGTTCTTCCAGCGATCTACGATAAATTGCTGATAGAAAGGGGGCAAGTTCTTTAGCATAATCACTGTAGAATCTTAAGGGTATCTCGTCTGGTCCGGATGCTTTTCCGCTACTAAGTGATAGCAGTTGTTTTTCAATTCCGATATCGTTTATTTCAATATTTTCCATTTTGGCGTCCGTGCGACGGCTGAAGTCAGGGACCGTGTTACGATATTCCGCAGTGAAACAGTTTCGGAACACTGAATTCAGTATTTCTGCCTTTCTTCGGTCGTCCTCTGTTTCGGTGCCATCGTGGTCAACGAGTGACTGAATAGGGGATTTAGATCCGCTTACCGATTTTACATATGACCAAAACTTTTTAGGGTTCTTGTTTAGATTGTTTGCCAATGTTTTATGTTCGAATTCGTTGAATGCTTCTCTCATTGCTCTCTTTACGCTCTTTTTCGCTTCGTTCAGCTTTTCCTTATCAGCTATGATTCGACTACTCTTAAACCTATGATGAAGCTTTCTTTGTTTCCGTAGTACCTTTCGTACATGATTGTTATACCACGGTGGATCTTTCCCCTCGCTTTGGACCTTAGTCGGTACTAACTTATCTAAGGCGTACTGGACGATGTTTCTGAATTTTTTCCGTTTTTGTTCCACATCCTCTTCCTCAGAAATGAACGTTTGATGGTGGTCACTCAGATATTCTGCGATTTGTGCCCTATCACTCTTGTTAAGCAAATATATTTTCCTTCCTTTCTTGGCATTTCTTATTACACTTGTAGTCATTGATGCAACCACTGACTTATGATCACTGATACCCTCTTCTACATTCACGGAGTCGAAAAGTTCCGGTCTATTTGTTGCTATGAGGTCTAAAACGTTAGCTTCACGAGTTGGTTCTCTAACTATCTGCTCGAAGTAATTCTCGGACAAGGCAGTCAGGATAATGTCACAAGAGTCTCTGTCCCTGGCTCCAGTTCTGATTGTGTGACTATCCCATTCTATACCTGGTAGATTGAAGTCTCCCCCTATTACAATAGTATGATCACGAAACTTCTTCACGACGTTCTGCAGGTTCTCTCTGAGGCGCTCAACTACTACGGTTGCTGATGCAGGTGGTCTATAGAAGCATCCGACTATCATATCTGACCCACCTTTGATACTTAACTTAACCCAGATTATTTCACATTCGCATTCGCTAATAACTTCACTGGATATTATTGAATTCTTTACTGCTATAAATACTCCTCCACCATTGGCGTTTATCCTATCCTTGCGGTATATATTCCATTCTGTGTCTAGGATTTCGTTACTGTTCACTTCCGGTTTTAACCAACTTTCCGTTCCTAATACTATATGCGCACTATTTCCTTCAATAAGAGATACTAATTCAGGAACCTTGCCCTGGATACTCCTGCAGTTTACCAATATTACGTTAACTTTTCCTGTTTTTGGTCTCTGAGGACGGACGTTCTTTATCAACGATGATAATGTCCTCTCTGGTAAGCCGTCAGGTATTTTATCGTTTCGCCCAAGGGGGGGGGGGGGTCCCTCTAACCTAAAAAAACCCCGTGTGCACGCCACACGTACTCTGCTACCCTAGTAGCTGCTTCCGGTGTGTAGTGCACGCCTGACCTGTCTAGGGGGGCCCTGCAGTTCTCCACCCAATAACGGAGGTCGATGAATTTGCAACCATTATAGTCGCAGAGTCGTCTGAGCCTCTGGTTTAGACCCTCCACACGGCTCCAAACCAGAGGACCGCGATCGACTCTGGGCACTACGCTGCAGATATTAAGCTCAGCTTGCACTCCGCGTGCGATGCTGGTTGTCTTCACCAAATCAGCCAGCCGCCGGAAGGAACCAAGGATGGCCTCAGAACCCAAGCGGCAGGCGTCATTCGTTCCGACATGTGCTACTATCTGCAGCCGGTCACACCCAGTGCGTTCAATAGCTGCCGGAAGGGCCTCCTCCACATTACGGACGAGACCCCCCGGCAAGCACACCGAGTGCACACTGGCATTCTTCCCCGACCTACCCGCTATTTTCCTGAGGGGCTCCATAACCCGCCTAACGTTGGAGCTCCCTATAACTAATAGGCCCGCCCTCTGTGACTGTCGGGACCTTGCCGGAGAATCGGCCACTGGCCCAACAGGCGAGGCATCCTGTGGTGGCTCGGAAACGATGTCATCACCACTAGGAAGCACCCCGTACCTGTTGGAAAGGGGTAAGGCAGCTGCCACGCGGCCAGATCCCACCTTCGCCTTTCGGCCAGGCACGCGCGAGCCCACCACTGTCCGCCATTCACCCTGGACTGATGGCTGACCGGTAAGATGCTCACTGCCGGAAGACGCAGCGACATCAGGGGTTCCATGTGATTCCAAGGCCACCGAAGTAGGCATAGGTCTCACCACAGTTGCCCCAACGCCACTACGAGCCGACGCCTGCGCCTCGAGCTCGATGAGCCTAACAGACAAAGCCTCCACCTGCCCCCGAAGAGTGGCCAATTCTCCTTGCGTCCGCTCACAACAACCACAGTCCCTACACATGACTATGTTTACCCTACTCTATACGGTGACAAATTCCCAAGATAATCTTCTGATGAGCTACTCTGATAATCAAGCAACACTCACTGAAATACGAGACGCGAAAACTACGCTAGGTTTTCCCAGAAAAACTATTTAAAAGCTAAGCGCAGCAAATAAGTACAAAAACGCTTTATACAAACAGTACTCGCTGCTGCTGGTGCTCTCGCTCTGGCTGTCACAAGACAACTGCTGATTCAAGTGACTAGTGGCTAACGGCCGCGAAACAAACAAAAGACGGTTTTAGGGCGCTTTCTGTTCTAAACGATCAAGAAAACACTAAGAAATCTAACACGAAAACTACGTAAAGTTTTATCAAGAACTGTTAGTTACTATGCAGAGCAGATAAACACAAATAGAATCCCTTCCTTAGTGGAAGGTCGTAAACAAAATGCAAAATAAACGCTTTATACAAACAGTACTCGCTGCTGCTGGTGCTCTCGCTCTGGCTGTCACAAGACAACTGCTGATTCAAGTGACTAGTGGCTAACGGCCGCGAAACAAACAAAAGACGGTTTTAGGGCGCTTTCTGTTCTAAACGATCAAGAAAACACTAAGAAATCTAACACGAAAACTACGTTAAGTTTTATCAAGAACTGTTAGTTACTATGCAGAGCAGATAAACACAAATAGAATCCCTTCCTTAGTGGAAGGTCGTAAACAAAATGCAAAATAAACGCTTTATACAAACAGTACTCGCTGCTGCTGGTGCTCTCGCTCTGGCTGTCACAGTACTGAGTCAGTTCTAATGGGGCCAAATGAACAGTGTGGGAAATGAAAACAGAAGGAAGGCTTCATCATCTAATTATATTATTCATCTTTGTCTGCATTGATCAATCCGAGGATTGGTTGGCAGCAGTAAAGTTGTCAGTAGATGTCCACTATTCAAGTCTTTACGCCTTTTCTATTTCCTCTTCATTTATCGATAGGTCACTCACGCCACATCTTTCAGAATTTGGTCTATGTACCACAGTCGTGGTCATCGTTTACGTCTCTTCCTGTTAACATAACCGTCTGTTACTGAGATCAGGAGTCCCTCATATCACAATAGATGACCAATGAGTTGCACTTTTCTTTTGACAAGTTATTTTCATAGACTTCTCCTTCCACTCACTCTGTTAATGACCGCGTTGGTTTTTTTTCTCTACTTTGAGCATTCGTCTATAACATCACATTTCGAAAGTATTTGGTTTCGTCTCCTCTTCGGTTCCCAAATTTCATGCTGCACAGCCATAACTTGAAAAAATTGAAACACGAGTTATGAAAAACCTTTTCCTGATTTCAAAGTTGGTGATTTTTAAAATTAAAATCTTGTTAGTTTTGTTAAGAGTAATTTTTGCTTGGGCACTTTTATTTCTAACTTCTGCTTCACTTCCTCTATTCTGACAGAATTTACTTCCTAAATAAGTAAATGAGTCAGCCTCCTCAAGCTACTCATTACCCACGTAAATTCGGATTTTGACTGCTTGTTCTTTTTCACAAGCCATCATTTTTGTTTTGGACTTATTTACTTTCATATCATGTTTTCCCCATAACCTGATCCATTTTAATTAACATAGCTCCATGATCTTCTACACTTTCAAGTAAGACATCTATATCATCTGCTTATCTTAAAGTATCTATTCTTACAAGGGAAACTCCCAGTCGCACCCCCCTCAGATTTAGTGGTAAGTTGGCCCAATGGATCCTTCTCAAAAACTGAACACAGGTCAAACGTGAAAACAGGAGCAGGTGTACTGGACTATAGAAAAAGAAGCAAAAAAGAAACAGTGAACGGTCCATATTTAATATGTGTTATATCGAGCGACATTAACGACCGACGCGTCGTGGTTGTGTGGTCACGGTGTCAGACTACGACTGGGAAGATCCGATTTATAACCTTCCTCCTACCTCATATTTCTCTTTTTCACAAAATTACAAATTGTCCATCAGGTCATTGATGTGTGTGTTCGTTATATTCAAGTTTGTGTATGTGCCATGGTGTAATGTCCGTTTGCAGCAGCGACGTGCAACGAAGGGGCCTCCAGACGTACGTACCCCCTATTTGGAAGTTTTGAGTCTTGAATTCCTTCGTTGTAACTTAGTTCACAGACGCTTATTAGTTGTTTCAATTTCTGTGAGGGGTCTATATGGCATCTCGTCTGCTCTCAATATTCATCACAAAATATGAGTCATGTGATAACAATATATTATCGTCGTAAGTAAATATGATAAATAGTAAGAGCAGACGAGATGCCGCATAGAACGGGTGTGAGCTATGTTACAACGAAGGAAGTCAAGAGTCAAAACTTCCAAAACGGAACGCAAGAAGCATAACATGTCGTACCTGTGTAGAACAAATAGGAGGTACGTACGTCTGGAGGCCCCTTCGTTACACGTCGCTGTTGCAAACGGACATTACACCACGACACATACACAAATTTGAATACGAGAACAGACACTTCAGCGCCTGGACGGACAGTTCGTAATTTTGTCAATGAGAAATATATGGGGTAGGAAAGAGATTAGAACCCGGAACTTCCTCGTGGAATTCTGACACCGCGACCGGACAATCACGACACGACGGTCGTTAACGGCGTTCGTTATTGCACATATTAAATTTGGACCGTTCATTATTTCCATTTTGCTTCTTTTTTCCACTGTTCAGTTCACCTTCTTCCTGTTTTCATGCTTGATCCGTGTTCAGTTTTTGACGGGCTATCCAATGGGCCATTTTACCACTAACTCTAAGGAGAGTGCGATGGGGAGTTTCCGTTGTTAGAACATGTTTTATTGTTGTTGATTGTGTGTGGGGTGGGCCGGCCGGAGTGGCCGAGCGGTTCTAGGCCCTACAGTCTGGAACCGCGCGACCGCTACGGTCGCAGGTTCGAATCCTGCCTCGGGCATTGATGTGTGTGATGTCCATAGGTTAGTTAGGTTGAAGTAGTTCTAAGTTCTAGGGGACTGATGACCTCAGAAGTTAAGTGCCATAGTGCTCAGAGCCATTTGAACCATTTTTGTGTGGGTGGGGGAGAGGGGGATAGCGGGG
This sequence comes from Schistocerca piceifrons, assembly GCF_021461385.2. Lineage (NCBI taxonomy): Eukaryota > Metazoa > Arthropoda > Insecta > Orthoptera > Acrididae > Schistocerca > Schistocerca piceifrons. Next base: position 413,006,746 of record NC_060149.1, on the reverse strand, counting down.
TGAGAGAGGGCTGCACCCGTAGTATTCTCGGTGAAGCTCCACGGGTCCGCTGGGTCGTACTAAATGGCGAGGAACTTCTGGGGAACCTACCGCTCCTCTGTTGTATAAGGGTTTTCCAGGCAAGCAAGTTTCTATCTGAGTAGACCCTTATTTCCCTAGCTGCTCGTGGGAAAGAGTGGAACCGTCAAACTTACCTACTTCAACTTCCAGCCGGATAGGTGTACCGCTAGTGGGTATCAACATCCAGCCAAACAGTAGAGACCACGTCAACAGTCCTCCTGAAAAAATGATTATTCAAAATATTTTGGTTTATAGTAACGTAACACATGCTACTAGTCGGAATATATTTTTAATAGATGCAAGAAATGAGTGTAGCTTTGAGAGAGTTTCACCTTTCTTCATCCATAAAGGTTTAGAGGGCGTTACGGAGGCACGGTAGCCACCTTCAAATCCATAAAGCGTTTGATAAATGGGACACTGTTGCTGAAAAAATCTTGTTCTCAACAAGCAACTAATAAGGCCACGGGGAATATGCCACTGAAACAGAACTACACAATATCTAGAGCTGGAACGATAGTTGTGTCATGCAGGAATATTATAGATATTTCCGAAGAAAGTGAAAGTGGAGTGGACTCATGAAGGTGTTACTGCCGCGCAAAATGTAATGAAAATGGTAGATACCGAACTGGTAAAAACAGATGCCTTTATTCTTACGTTCATCAGCACAACACTTTCAGAGCATATCAAACAAAGATTCATTTGCTGTTTTAAATGCCAGAACATTGGACATAACACTCTAGCGTGTAAGGGAGAAGCAGCTTGTGGCAAATGTGGGAAAGCCGCCTCTGATGGAAAGATTGTTAACTGCGCTGGGGATCACACTGTTTGGAGCAGAGATTTCTCTACCTCGAAGAAAGGAAGATACAGGACCTAAAAACAGCAAAGAGTATTCCGTACAGTGAGGCAAAAAGAGATTCCTCAACGTGGGCAACCTACTCATTACAACGGTACTACTGGGTCATCCTCAGCAAAAGACTTCTCTTTCTGCTATCCAGCTCTCGCAGATTCTGCTTAATGGGAAGTTACTGATGACCGTCATTCCAGTGGCCATTTTCCACTTTTGATCCACTTACCAGATAGAGCAGTCCTCCAAAGAAAACAACCAAGATGAGTGATCAGCAGAGCAAAATGGTTGCTGTTCAGCCAGCTGGCTTTGCTCGAACACGAAAGCAGTGTCAAAGGATAAGTGAACTACATCACAAATATAATATATCATGCCACTGACTTATTCATCCTAAAGTTCCCACTTCATCTTAGAAGACAGCCTGTACCTTGGTGGACTGATGAGTGCCGTGCAGCGATCCAGGTCAGCTGTGAGGCGCAGCGAGGGTTTAAAAGCCGAGCAGCAGCAGAAATACTGGAAGACTTCCGAGTTGCGACAGCTAAAACTCGATGCGTAATCAAGATGAGCAAGAAAATTTCTTTGCATATGTTCCTGGATTCTATCAATCGCTCCACTAGTTCTACGAAATAACAGAAGGCTATCAGGAGGATTGGCAATAAATGCAGTCGTCTATCGGCAGCCGCGCTGAAGAGGAAGGGCTGTTTCCAAAAAATGTCCAAAGACATTACCGAGACTATGGCCGAGCGTTTTGTGATGGTCCCGTCACTGTCACCCAGGATCCGTGCGACCATGAGGTAGGGTGAGTTGGACTTAAAGAAACTTTTAATGTAATACTTGGTTCACATAAGAATGTTGAATTATTTAAAGAAATGCAGTTGTGTACCATAATTAAAGGTTGCATTCATGAGATAGAGGAAGATGTTTTGTCTGTGAAAGAAATGAAACATATAATTACAGGAAGAATCTAACCTGTAACTAATATTGAAGTATGGAAGGAAGTAAGACTGCCTTAGTGGATAATGGATGTACCATATGTCCTAGAGAATTTTTTGACTACATTACGAACAGGATTACTGTAGAATTTCCAGTCACAGGGATGAAAATTGGAAATGCTACTGGAAACTATAGTAAGCCAGTAGGAAAAGAGGTAGTGTTAAATGTAGGCATGGATGTGGGTTGATTTGATCATACATTTCTTGTTATCCTAGGGTTATATGTTAGCAGAGCTTTAGGGATGAATTTCCTGGAAAAACATATAACAAACCTTTGTTTCAAGGACGACGTACAGGAATGAATGCTGAAGGTGGCAGAAAGAAGGATAATTTTAAGAATACACTGACTGGGAGGGACTGGCCAGTTTGTGTGTGGAGGTGACGAATACAGAATTTACTGAAAAAGAAGATAAAGGATAAAATGATTAGTGATATATGAATAGACACGTACACAGTGTGGTCAAAAATTCTGAAAAGCTTGTAGGGTTGTTGCAGGGTAAGTTGTGCTACGAAATAATTATTAAGAAAAAGCTTCGGTATGTTGATTTATTTCCGAGTTAATTAGCACTGAACTTAGCCAACCAAGCCATTGTGCACGTAAATTCAAGAGGCCTGTCAGATACAACCAGTGTCAGTTTTTCTCATAACGTAGAAGATGATGCATGGGAGTGTTCAGCCTTTGACTTTGGTTCGATTCTTACTACTACCCCATATCCAGTTTCTGTATTGCTCTCTTGATGGGTTTTAGGAAACCAAACGAAGAATACATTTGACGAGTCAGCTGAATCTGCGCACCCAACCGTCTTATCGGCTAACTTCAGTGCTAATTAACTCGGAAATGCCACAATATATCGATTTTTCTCTTAACAGTTACTTCTTACCACAACCTTCCCCGAACCACCCTTTACAAGCTTTTCAGACGGCTTCTGATTACTAACAACGAAAGCCGGTGATGCCCAGGTACTTATTTATAGCTGTGCATCCATGCTCATAGCGCGCAGCGTCTGCCCTTGTGCTTAATGTCAATGGCGTCATTTCTCCAGAACTATGGTCGTACGATGATGTAATTTAATAAATACATTTAGCAGCATATGTAGATACTAACTGCAAAATTTGTTGCGAATAGAACCAGTAGCAACGAGGAAATAAATTTAAACGTCATGCACATTGCAGCAGTTTTTCACGCTACTCACTGTTTATGACCTCATATCTCCTGAATTAAATGTTGTACAATGATATAATACCGCAGGTAATACTGTAGGTACATTCAGAGAATATGCCAGTGAAATTTATTGTGAATAGAGGTAGTAACAAAGAAGTAATAAATGTAAATGTCATGCATGATGCGGCTGTTTTCAACGCATCTCACTGTTTATCGTATCTCGTGAACTATGTGTCGTATAATTACACAATTTTGCACTTACATTCAGTGCTATATGTGCATGCTGCCTGTGAAATGTGTCAAGAATACAGCTGATAGTGAAGAAGTAATAAATTATAACGTCATCCCTCATCTGATACATTTACTGCAAGAACAGTGGACAAGTAGTAAGTGATAAATATTTTTCTTTTCATAATTTTCTAGGAGTTTTCAACTAGAAAAATTTCATAAAAGGTTTTTTGCAAGTCGCTAAATGCTCTAATTATCAAATATTGGATGAACAAATTCTGGGAATTAACGCTTCTTTCTCACCACTACACACACCCCCTATTATAGGTAGGTGGTTCTCAGCTCCACTGTGATTGTCGCCTGACAGTGAAATATATGTGTATCAAGTTTGGTTGAAATCGGTCCAGTGGTTTAGCAAAAGATGTGGAAAACACTCACTCACACACACACACACACACACACACACACACACACACACACACACACACACATACATACATACATTTTTATAATATGTATGAATTAAGTGTTACTAGATCGTTGCAAACAGTGAAAATGTGACTGGGATGAAATAAGAGTTTGTCAACTACATGGACCACGCTGATAACGAAAACGACAGTGGAAAACCCGAATTCGTTCTCGTTTCCAAATTAAAGGGGGAGGTGCATTTAATTGTAAATATATTTTATTAGGATTCATTGTCAGTTCCTTCCCATACAGGCTTCGAAATCCCCCTTATGCTAGAGTGATGAATGACTGTGAGTATCGTGTCGTTGTTTTTACCCGGGGTTCGTAGCAACAAGGTGTAGGGGAAGAGGAAGGGAGGAGAGGAGCATGTTTCATTTAAGCGTAGTTTCAGTCTGTTAAAAGCTGTATTCTGTTCGTGTGCTGGTAAAGCGTATTACTGAAGTGTAATTAATGCGAGCGATAAGTGCCTCACGGAGATGGAATGCCTGTTCCTGCCCAACCTGATTGTGATGGTGACGAGGGCGGTAATGAAACTAGTGCTGCACCAATACCTTCAAACCCCAGCTCTTCGAAAGATCCTGATTTTGTGTGTAACTATATGTGTACAAAGTTCACAAAACAACACGGTGTGAACTTAATGACATGGTGAGAGATCAAAATTTGTCGAAAAGCCAAGCTCAACATTTGGTGTCAAGGCCACAACAGTAGAATTGTTCTGACAAGACAGTAAACGTCAGTGCATTCCGTAACTACCATATGCCATTCATTCCATTTTTCGAAAGTAGAAAGAATTTGGTATTTTGTAGTGATGTACAGGGACTAATGGCCGCTATACACATTAATTATTGAAGTGATTAGTGTCGTTTGTCCGTTGACTACTCCAAAGAAAGTCTCAAGTGTGTGTTACAATCGATTCCGACTGGGTATGCACCTTACGTGTAAGGAACATACGATAACATGAAACAGTTGTTATTGCGACTGAACTATGACAAGTTTAAATGGTAGATTTTCGGCAATCGAAAGGTCACAGACATATTACTTGGGTTACAACACGGCTACACCAAATTCTGTTGCTCCCTGCGCCTCTGGGATAGCCACGCCAAAGCGCTTCATTACAAAAGAAAGATTCAATCACTTAAACCAGGATCTCACTATGTTATATACAAAGCACGTGTCGAATCCAAGAATATTATTCTCCCTGCTCTTCATATAAAATTCGGCCTAATGAAACCTTCTATAAGGTCATGGACAAAGCTGGGGAAGCTTTTCTTTATTTTCGTGAGAAATGTCCACGTCTTAGTGAGAGGAAAATAAAATAAATTTTCGTGGGTCCTCAGATACTTAAACTGTACAACGATGAGCATTTCAATACCATCGTGAAAGATGATGAAAAGTTAGCTTCCAATATCTTTATTCAAGTGTCAACAAACTTCCTAGGAAATAAAAAGGCCGAAGACTGTAATGAACTTGTGGCAAATCTTCTCCATTCCCACAACAGAGTGAGGTGAAACATGTCCTTAAAGTTACATTTCCTAGATTCCTACTTGGACTTCTTTCCCGTCAACAGTGGTGCTGTAACCGACGAGTAAATTCCGGACATGGAAATGAGATACCAGGAAAAGTGGAGTGCATCAGTGTTAGCTGGTTACTGCTGGACACTAATCAGCGAATCACCAGCAGAAGACCGCAAACGTCAGGCGAAGCGGTTGCGCTCTCAATGACCTTCCTTTGAGACATAAGCTTACATAGGCAACAACGTAAACAATTCATAACTTCAAAACGAGAGCTAATCTTGCATTTACACTAACATTTCCGTTATAAGCACACCCTAAAATATAAGGATCAATTGTTTTCACGCCAGTTACAAAGAAAAAGTAAAATTTTGTTGCCTAGTGTTATTATTTAAGCGTGTTTTGATGAAAATCTTTGCTCAGACGGCAGAGAACTGAGTAAAGGGATAAAAATTTACGATTAGGTCTGTACATTTCAGAAATTGTTTATTGTGCCTACATGTTAGATTAAAAATTTTTTAAAGGGTAAATGTTTATGTATTGTGTTGTTACTGAAGTGTAATTGTTAATTTAATGGGGAAGCTCTCATGGAGAACTGTTGCTACAGATGGCTATGAGACAGAACTTGTTGTTCAGTACTTTGCAATAACAAGAATTGCTTTACAATGTTATATGTATATTTGTTTGTGCTATGTGAGAAAGGAGTAGAAATTAAATTTTCCTTTGGTTACACACCCAAATTTTTGTTGCGTGGGGGTCGAGTTCGAAACAGAGGGAAGGTCAGCTTCTTTTTTGAAATGTGTGATTCGGTGAAGTGTTTACATACTGTTAACATAGGATCTCAGATTTAAGTCTATTTCTTCACAATTTTATTGTTTCATGGGATACTGTTAATTTGCGGTTGGTTGATTTTCAGTGTAGGATTAATAAATATTTCGACTTGTGGAAACCAGTTGTGGTATATGAAGCAGGTTGTGCACTTATTTGCCTGGTTTAAAGAGACGGAACTAGTTTGCTTTGCAAAAGTTTGTTCATGATGCCTGTCATGGTACATCTACAATTTCTGAGTTTTATTTGCTGCACATCATGAACTCATTCTTGATTAGAGACACTTTCTCTTTATATTCTATAGCTGCAATTGTTTGAGCTGTTGTGAACTTGAATGGGGTGAGCTGTTGCAACGGATACGAAAGGTCTGTACTCAACATGTATTCCTTGCGAACAGTATGAACCGTTCGTTTGTATCATGTTTTTTTCTGAGATTTAGTTTAGATTGTAAAAAGTTTGGATGGAAAAGTTGTGGATCTTGATTGGACTGGTCCTTGGTTATTTCAGATGATTGTAAACGGACAGGTGACTCATTGGGTGACTTCTTGTGCCTTGTTATTGTCTGTATTACCTACCTGGCAGTACAGTCTGCAAAAAGAGGAAATGATCTGAGCAGCATCCATAAGTTAAAGAGATACAAAAATAAAACTGCAAAATGTGCTATGAATGTGTAGTTCATTGAAGAGAATATAATATGCTTAATCCATGGTAATAGAGAGTTTTTTAATCCTCGTCAGGGAACGAGAGTGGCACGATATTTATAGTGCTGATAACATAGATGACAAATATAATGCTTTCTTTAACACATTTCTCATGCTCTTTGAGAGTTAATTTCCATTAGAACGTTCTAAACGGTGTACTATCAGTAAAAGACAGCCTGGTTGGCTGACTAGTGGAATAAGAATATCATGTAGAACAAAGCGGGAATTATCAAAATGTTAGAAGTAGTCACAGTCGACCTACACTAGCCAATTACAAACAGTACTGTAAGGTGCTTAAAATGCTATTAGGAAGGCAAAGACTATGTGGTACGCAAATAGAATAACTAATTCACAGGATAAAATTAAAACCGTATGGTCAGTGTTGAAGGAAGTGTCTGGTCAGCAGCACAAGGTCGACGACGTAAAATCAATTCGTAATAGAAATATTTCTGTTACTGATAAATCGGACATATGTACAGTATTTAACAATCATTATCTGAGCATTACTGATGAATTAAATAAAAATTTAGTTTCTTCAGGGAATCATGTAACTCTCTTGGCAAATGTCTTTCCGAGATTGATGTTTGAAATACTCTGTGATACAGACAAAGGGGGGATTGAGTCAATAATTAAATCACTGAAGACTAAGGACTCTCTTGGATATGATGGAGTGCCTAGCAGAATATTACAGTACTGTGCTGCACATGTTAACCCTTTATTTAGACCGAAAGAGGTGGCGCAGTGGTTAGCACACTGGGCTCGCATTCGGGAGGACGTCGGTTCAATCCCGCGTCCGGCCATCCTGATTTAGGTTTTCCATGATTTCCCTAAATCGCTCCAGGCAAATGCCAGGATGGTTCCTTTGAAAGGGCACAGCCCACTTGCTTCCCCATCCTTCCCTAATCCGATGAGACCGATGGAATCGCAGTTTGGTCTCCTCCATCAAACAACCTAACCCCCCCCCCCCCCCCCCCGCCGTATTTAGCCATATTTATAATTTTTACTTTAGGAATGGTCAGTTTCCTGAACAATTAAAGTACTGAGTAGTAAAGCTGATTTATAAAATGGGAGAGAGGGATAATGAAGACAATTTTAGACCTATTTCTATGTCATCAGTTTTTGCTAAAGTTATTGAAATGGCTGTGTATGTAAGGACAATTGATCATTTTATATGAAACAATTTGCAATCAAATGTACAGTTAGGCTTTAGAAGCCGTTTAACAACTGAAAATGCTATATTCTCTTCTCTCTGTGAGGTACTGGATGGGTTAAACAAAAGGTTTCGAACGCTAGGCATATTTTTTGATTTAACTAAGGCGTTTGATTGTGTTGATCACAAAATATTGCTCCAGAAGATGGACCATTACGGAATACAGGGAGTAGCTCACAACTGGTTCACCTCTTACTTTAACAACATACAGCAAAAGTTCATCATTCACAGTGTTGAGAATGGCTGTGATGTGGCGTCTGAGTGGTGTACAGTCAGATGGAAGGTGCCCCAGGGATCAGTGTTGGGGTCAATTCTTTTGCTTATTTATTTAAATGATATGCCCTCTAGTATTACGGGTACTTCTAAAATATTTCTGTTTGCTGATGACACTAGCTTGGTAGAAAAGTATGTTGTGGGCAACATTGGCTCGATTTCAGATAGTGCAGTTCATGACCTAAGTTCATGGTTTGTAGAAAATAAACTAACTCTAATCACAGTAAGACTCACTTTTTATAGTTTCTAACACACAATTCAACAAAACCCGACGTTTTAATTTCACAGAATGGCCATGTGATTAGTAAAACTAAACAGTTCAAATTTCTAGGTGGTCTGATACATGGTAAACTGTCGTGGAAAGACCATGTTCAGGATCTTGTTCAGAGACTTAATGCTGCCATTTTTACTATTCGAACGGTATCTGAAATAAGTGATCGTTCGACACGAAAATTAGTCCACTTTGTTTATTTTCATTCTTTTATGTCGTATGGTATTATATTTTGGGGTAACTCTTCCCATTCCAAAAGCATTTTTTTCCTCAGAAACGGGCGGTTCGGGCAATAAGTGGTGTAAGTTCGCGAACCTCTTGTCGACCCCTGTTCACTAGTCTGGATTGGATTGGATTGTTTGGGGGAAGAGACCAAACAACCAGGTCATCGGTCTCATCGGATTAGGGAAGGATGGGGAAGGAAGTCGGCCGTGCCCTTTCAAAGGAACCATCCCGGCATTTGCCTGGAGCGATTTAGGGAAATCACGGAAAACCTAAATCAGGATGGCCGGACGCAGGAATGAACCGTCGGCCTTCCGAATTCGAATCCAGTGTGCTAACCACTGCGCCACCTCGCTCGGTACTAATCTGGATATTTGACATTGGCCTCTCAATAAATATATTCTTCACTGCCATTTATTGTTAACAATATCAGCTTATTCTCAAGAATAAGCAGCTTTCACTCGGTTAATTCTTGACAGAAATCAAACCTGCATTTGGATCGGACTTACTTAATTCTTATGCAGAAAGGTTTGCAGTATACTGCTGCGTCCATTTTCAATAAGCTACCACAAGAATTCAAAAATCGTAGCAGTAATCCACGCGCTTTCAAATCGAAACTGAAGAGTTTCCTCATGGGTCATTCCTTCTGTTCTATCAAGAAGTTCCTTGAAAAATTACGCTGATTCTTATGCTGTATTGTCGATTGCGTTTACTTATTCTTATGGCTTCACTTTTTTGGTTTCATAAACATTTTATTTTTATCTGTTATTACTTTTACGTTAATATTTCATGTGCTGACACGTTCCATGGGCTTGGAGATTTACTCCTCAATTTAGTCCTACGGAACTTGATGTGTAAATTAATTAAATAAAACGAAACCAATTACTAAAAGGACAGAAATAATGAACAACTAAGAATTAAATTTTAAGAATTAGTTGTTGTACAGTCAACAGTTTAATTTTTAGAGCATTTATTCTTGTTTAATTATTTTTCCAGATTTTTTTTATTCACACAAACAGACAACAAACCCGAAATTGAAACGGAATCAAGTGCGATGTGGCTACTGCCTCCCTTCAGGTAGATCGGCCACTTGATTCAAGTCTTTTTAGTAGATATCACTTCGTCGATTTGCACCTCGATGAGGATGATGTAGTGATGAAGACAACACCCAGTCCCCGAGTAGAAAAAATGTCCGACCTGACCAAGGTGCTAGTACGGTATTCAACCACTCTGACCATTCAGCTATGGAGCTGGAAAACTGGAGTTTAAAGTCAGGTGGTCATTTCGTTTCTGTCTATTGTACATGTTTATTTTAGAGAAACTTTTCAGTTTTTACGGCGATACTCATTTATAAATAATTTTTGGTACAATGGTTATGTTAGGAAACGTAGTGCCACATACACTGATGAGCCAAAACATTATGACCACTGCCCAACTTGACGGTGACTGCCGCCTAGTGGCGTTGCGGGCACATGACGCGGAAACAAAAGTTTGTAAGCGGAGCTGAGAAGGACGTGGATTCAGCGAAGGTATGAGTTACAAATGGGGAAAGCCATTGCGATAAGCGACATTAACAAAGGACAGACCATTATTACGCGGAGCATGTGAACGAGCATCTCCAAACGGGGAAGCTGCTCGAATGTTCACATGCTACCGTCATGAGCCTCTAGGGAAAGATGTAGAAGAGCAGTGAAACTACCACTAGGCGCTAAATGGTTGGACGCCCGCGACTCTTGACAGAACGTCGGGTTCGAAGATGTGTCTGTTCTGTAAAATAGAATAGATGGTGGTCTGTGGCATCTCTGCCGAAAGAGCACAATTCTCTTGCACGAACAAGTGTTTCAGAGCACACCGCTGATCGTACGTTGTTGAACATGGAGCTCCGCAGCACACCTCCCCCATGTGTTCACATGTTGAGCGAACGACATCGCCAATCACGACTGCAGTGGGCTCGGGGCGATCGAGATTCGAGCGTCGATCAATGGAAACGTGTCGGCTCCTTGGGTGAATCACATTTTTGCTGCACTAACTTGATGGTCGTCTCCACAAACGTCGTCATCGAAGTGAACAGCGGCTAAAAACGTGCAGGGCGCCACGGACACAGGTTGGTGGGAGCAGTTTTGTCCTATGGGAGATATTTTCCTGCGCTTAGGTAGGACCTGTGGTAGTATGGTTCGAATGGCTCTGAGCACTATGGGACTTAACTGCTGAGGTCATCAGTCCCCTAGAACTTAGAACTACTTAAACCTAACTAACCTAAGGACATCACACACACCCATGCCCGAGGCAGGATTCGAACCTGCGACCGTAGCGGTCGCGCGGTTCCAGACTGTAGCGCCCAGAATCGCTCAGCCACACCGGCCGGCCCTGTGGTAGTAATCTAAGACATGCTGACAGCTGCGAACCACCTGTATCTCTTCATGCTTGATGTCTTCCCTGACGGCAATGTCATCTTTCAGCAGTATAATTAATTGTCCGTGTCTCGGAGCCAGAATTGAGCTATATTGTTTTGAGGAGCATTATAACGAACTCACGGTAATGTCTTGGCGATCAAATTCGCCTGGTATATGTCCTACGGCACCCATCTGGGTCGCTATCGGGCGCCATCACCACATACACTAATCGGCAGCCGGCCGCGGTGACCGAGCGGTTCTAGGCGCTTCAGTCCGGAACCGTGCGACTGCTACGGTCGCAGGTTCGAATCCTGCCTCAGGCATGGATGTGTGTGATGTCCTTAGGTTAGTTAGGTTTAAGTAGTTCTAAGTTCTAGGGGACTGATGATCTCAGATGTTGAGTCCCATAGTGCTCAGAGCCATTTGAACCATCTGGAACTAATCAGCAGCCCCTTATTTACGCGAATTACATGACATGTGACTAGACATCTAGTGCCACACACCTCCACAAACCTACCAACGAACTGTTGGATCCCTGATGCGCAAAATCAGTTATGTATATCGTTCCAAAGACGTACAGACAAACCATTAAGCAGGTGGTCATAATGTTTTGGCTCATTAGTGTAAGATAGTAGAGCTGCTGTTTGTAAAGTGTTTTTCGTTTAAATGTAGGAACATTTTGTGAGATTTTGAATGCTATCATTGAATTAATCTTTATGATGCTATTTGCAACTCCAGAAACTGTGTGCATAGTAAGTCAGGGTTGTTGTGAGGTAAGGGACAGATGCAGCTAAACACCAGATCTCCAGAGATAGCTGCGACTAACCACCAGAATTCTAAAGACAGACACAGCTTTATGCACGTCATGCTGTGAGAGCCAAAGATAGCATGGCCATTCTAGGCTGACCACAAACAGATGGCATCATTGACAAGAAGGTGGCGGCTAGGCTTCCGCCGCTGCCGTGGTCCACTTGCCTACCAAGTTGCAGAGTCCGCATTTGGCAGAAACAAGAACACGCAAAAAGTAAACTGCTGTCAGGAGGCCAGCAGGTAGCGAGCGAGTGCTGCTGCTAGTGTTAATGACACTGGGAAAACCCAACCGTTTGCTAGTTAGGCGGCTGTGGCGGGGAGGGGCTGTCTTATGGCAGCAACGAGAGTCTCTAATATTCGCTGAACGGATCGAAAATCAATAAAATCTGAACTAATACAGCTAAGAAATAAGCAAGTATCTCAATTCAAACAGAAAATTAAGACAGGACACGCATTTAAATACACTTTCGGTAGGAACATTAGTTTTACAATTATTCAAGATGAGAGATTTATAAAGGATCATGAATTTTAAAAATTAAAAACTATTTAACGCCCTGAGTGATTTCCACAAATTGCATCTCGACACACAGTATTTTAAAAGCACTATCGATACATACTAACAAATTTCTTGTTCCTGTAGCTACATCTGAAATATATACTGGTATGTACATTCTGTATTATAAAAACAGGAGTTTGACTTAAAACAACATGTAAAAAAAATTAGCGGCTGTATCCTAAACTAGACTAAGATATATTTCTATAATTATGTTTATTTGATTGTGTTTTTAATTATTCAGTAACAAATTAGTGTATAAGAAGTACCACACTGATAAAACTGTTAATGTCTTTGGAACTATGATGGACAGAAAATTTTAAGGGCAGCAATAAAAAGTTGGGGAAATATAAGCATAGACTGATGTGGCATATGTATGATTATTGTGTGATAAATGTGATTTTGAGAATTTGACTCAACAGAACAAAATCTATAAGAAAGTGGCTTACAGTTTGGCTCATGACACTCTGCATGTGACCGTGAACAGAACTGTGTCGATATGCACAACAGATCGTTCGTTTTGTAAATGTGTTGGAAAATTTTCAGAGCTCAGTTATTCACACGAATAACACTACATGCAGACAGTTGGGGTGTAGGTATTGCGCGCTTGGGGGGAGGGGGCTGGGGGGGGGGTGGTAACTGAGTGACAACAGGAAGGGCATACGGCCACCCCTTAAATTAACCACGCCACATCAGTTATAACCACAAAGACCCTCTGCCGATGCGGGACAAAAGCACAAGAACATGATGACAGGAGGCAAGTACGTCGCAGAGAGAAGCACCGAAAGTGCTCCAGTTAAAAAAAAAAGTGTCTCCTTAACGACTTAACGAGATGTGTAGAAAAGACCATGGAGTGAATCGTCAACTGTCGTCTAATCCGGATATTCGAGACCTGCAGGTCCTTAGCGCTCTGAGTGTGGTTCCAGAAAGTATTGATCCACTGTCGATAATCTGACCCTGCTTTCCTGCACTGACGGCTGTGTAAGGAAAATTTTTGATATCAGTAAGACGTACACTACCTAGACAATTCCACTAAAGGGCTATGTAGTCACTTACCAACATTCATTCAGCTCTTCTTATTAAAACACATTTTTAGGTACCGAGTTGGTGATATTCTGTCAAATAGCTTTGAGCAGGAGAATGGTGTTTTCCAGGGAAGTGTTTTGAGTGTTACTCTCTTCGCCACAGCCAACCAAAATAAGTATACGTCTACAGTAAGGAGACCTGTGCAGTATTACTTATTTGTGGACGATTTTGGTGTTCTTTGTTCTTCCTCCAGCGTTGCAACAGCGACTCGTCAGTTGCAACTTACAGCTGAGAGAAAATGGTTCAAATGGCTCTGAGCACTATGGGACTTAACATCTATGGTCATCAGTCCCCTAGAACTTAGAACTACTTAAACCTAACTAACCTAAGGACATCACACAACACCCAGTCATCACGAGGCAGAGAAAATCCCTGACCCCGCCGGGAATCGAACCCAGGAACCCAGGCGCGGGAAGCGAGAACGCTACCACACAACCACGAGCTGCGGACACAGCTGAGAGACTGAAGGACGTGGCTGCAAAGACAAGTACTGAGTTCTCTGTAGCTGTGTGTATGTGTGTGTGCTTTTTCTATGTATGTGTGTGTGTGTGTGTGTGTGTGTGTGTTAGTGTTAACTGTATCATTCTCGACATGTTATGAATTTATTTTAAAGACTCGTTGTGGTTTCTAGGTAATATTTTTTTATTAAAAACTGTCATCGTTACCACATGATAAAAGACTGAGGGCCTTAGCCACATTCCTAGGAGAGCAGACACGGCGCCTCTGCTCCAGTTTCATAAGGCTTTTGTGAGTACCCGTCTAGATAGTTCTTCCTGAAGTTCACTGACATATCCACTATAAAGGGATCAGGCTGGCCACGTGTGCTTACAGGACCAGACCCATAACCTGTCTCGGTACTGAGGCTGGGGAACCGCCGTCCACCAACCGGCAGCAACACCTCATCGTGCGTCAAACATATAAGATCCTCGCTGTTCTAAACTCATTAGCATACCATACTACTATCGTCCATCTATGGAACATCTTTTCTCAAAGCGCCCAAGAGTAACAAGGCCATTTCGGATCCGCGTTTAGCAAAAGCTGGAGTCGCTTGATGTAGGACAAGGTTTGGAACTGACTGCCATTCTGGTTACTACACAGGCACACAGTAATTTTAGATTTAGTGGGATGCAGGAGAGACGTCGGTATCTGTTCTTAATTAAATATCTTACGACATGTTAAATGAACAGTACTACTATACTGGGTGATTCTTATTAATGTTTAAAAAAATATAAGCCACATGGGACCTCACCTATCGTGAAATACCCCAAAGAGGATGACAAGTGTTGAAAGCTGTAACGTCGCATCAAAAGATTGGAGGGTATTTTCAAGCGCGTGCGTGAAGGGATGATTGAGCGATCTCATACTTGCATTCAAGTAAATAGTACAAATTTTGAACAGCTTTTGTAAATATGTTTTGAATCGTAAATGTAGAAGCTATATAATTATTTTCCTCGCTTTAACCAAGTAAAAGCTGTTCTTATTTGTTTGTTTCTTTCCTTTTCTCTCTTCTTTGTTTTGGTTTACGGACATTATACAGTAAAGAAAACGTGGGTCATTGGCTAGCGAAGACGCAATTCGGGAGCTTCTACTCATTTACTTGTGACGAAGTACGGTAGGTTTTTGTTGTACTCCACTTTTGAATACACCAGCGGAGACCGCGAGACCGGTAAAAAAATTAATAAATTAATATTTCAACGTAAACAAATAGTTGACTCACCCAATGAAAATTATAGTAACTGCTACACGCATCACTCGAACTCTGTGATCCAAACGCTAACTTCGCGCACGTAGGCTCGGAGCCACACAGACGTGGATATTTGACTTGGTTTGGGATAAGCAGGTGCGACAAACCGATGGCCTCAACTGCTGCATGTGGTGCGAGGTACGTCAACTGGTGATGTCATATGTTCAACATTTGCCATCCACTTTTGGAGTATTTTCATACACTTGTGGCCCCTTGTGACTCACATTAAATTACTTGTCTCAACGTCGTCAAAATGGTTCAAATGACTCTAAGCACTATAGGACTTAACATCTAAGTTCCCTAGACTTAGAACTACGTAAACCTAACTAACCTAAGGACCTCACACACATCCATGTGAGAGGCAGGATTGGAACCTGCGACCGCAGCAGCAGCGCGTTTCCGGACTGAAGCGCCTAGAACCACTCGGACACAGAGGCCGGCTCAACGTCGTCAACTTTGCTTCAGATGTTTTTAAACGTTAATAAGAATCACCCTGTAGAGTTGTATTCATGGTTCTGAACAAGGGGACTCCCTTGGGGTCTCCATTGTTTTTCCTGATCATGCCCTCTGTATACAGTTACCTCAAGAAACTGCCGTTTTTGAAGCAGAATCATACGTGATATTGAAGGCACTGGGGCAGATGAGATGTGTTGCGACTGCTAAATTCCTCGCCTGTCCGTACTCCATAAATGTCAGTCACTCTCTGCAATACTTCTAACTAGCATATTAAGTAGTTCCGAATATCGAGGATGCCCCTCTCCACCTACAAAGTCTGGGGAAGAAGGTGTCACTCTGCTAGGAGCCAGGGCACTTGGTCATTAAGGAAAACGAAATAGGAAATTTAGCAGCCAAGGAGGCTTTCAGTGATAATCAGTTCAGTGTGCCATCCCACTACATGTTGCTGCGATCCAAGGGGCTAGGGTCACGTTGTGAACCGGAGGTCTAGTGCATATTGTGGGTGAGTGGTCCAGCTCACGCCTGGAGGCGTCATTGTCACAGTGGTATCTGTAATATCATTAATTTGTTTAGTTTGCAAAATGTACAGAGTTATACAGTGAAGAGCCAAAGAAACTGATACATCTGTCAAATATGGTGTAGGGCCCCCGTGAGTGGTAACACGAAGTGGCATGGACTCGACTAATGTCTAAAGTTGTACTGGAGGGAATTGACACCATGAATCCTGCACAGCTGTCCATAAATCCGTAAGAGTACGAGAGGGTGGAGATATCTTCTGAACAATACGTTGCAAATCATCCCAGATATGCTCTATAATGTTCATGTCTGGGGAGTTTGGTGGCAAGCAGAAGTGTTCCTGGAGCCACTCTGCAACAATTCTGGACGTGTGGGGTGTCGCATTGCCCTGCTGGAATTGCCCAAGTCCGTCGGACTGCACAATGGATATGAATGGATGCAGGTGATACTTACATCCGTGTCACCTGTCAGAGTCGTATATAGACTATCAGGGGTCCCATATCACTCCAACTGCACACGCCCCACCCCATTACAGAGCCTCCACCAACTTGAGCTGTCCCCTGCTGACATGCAGGGTTCGTGGATTCATGAGGATGTCTCCATACCCGCACACATCCATCCGCTCGATACAGTTTGAAACGAGACACGTTCGGCTAGCCAACATGTTTACAGTCATCAGCAGTCCATTGTCGTTGTTGACGGACCCTGGCGAGACGTAAAGATTTTTGTCGTGCAATCATCAAGGGTACACCAGTGGGCCTTTCGCTCCAAAAGCCCATATCGATGGTGTTTCGTTGAATGGTTCGCAGGCTGATACTTGTTGATGGCCCAGCATTGAAATCTGCATCAATTTGCGGAAGGGTTGCATTTCTGTCACGTTGAACAATTCTATTCAGTCATCGTTCGTCCCATTCTTACAGGATCTTTTTCTGACCGCAGCGATGTCGGAGATTTGATGTGTTACCGGATTCCTGATATTCACTTTACACTCGTGAAATGGTCGCATGGGAAAATCCCCACTTAATCACTATTGGAGTTTCTGTGCTCCATTGCTCGTGCGCCGACTATAGCACCACGTTCAAACTCACTTAAATCTTGATAACCTGGCACTGTAGCATCAATAACCGATCTAACTGCGCCAGACACTTTTTATCTTACATAGGCGTTGCCGATCACTGCGCCTTATTCTACGTGTTTGCGTATCTCTGTATTTTAATACTCATGCCTGTGCCAGTTTCTTTGGCGCTTCAGCGCAAGTGTTCTCAGAGGTCTGTTCAACGACCCAGTGCAAGTAAGCATGCCACGAAGTGCTGATGCTGCGTCAGAGCAACATGGTGTGCGGATGGCGGCAGAGGAGTAGAAAGACGCCGCCTGCTTGGATGCTCCGTAATGACTCAGTACGGCTTCCACCTCAAGCCTCTCGAAGACAGACCATAACGTGCTCACGTGGAGACTGCCGACTGTCGTCCAGGATGTCAGTTGTTGTAAAGACTACGCCCTGGTTATCCACTATGGATCGACCAAGGCGGCAGCAGACACTCACAAGTCGGCCAGAAGGCTGCACCGACGCGCCACTCCTGGTCGGTGTGAAGATGGCAGCTAGTACATCAATCACTATGACCTGTAGTTTAGGAGGGATAGCCGCGCAAAAGTGTTCTCATCCGTGATGATCCAGTAGGCAGCTACGGCTGTGGTATGCATCCTGTTGGCCGAATCTTGCTGTTGAAGAGAGCAAGCAGGTAGCAGGCTGGCCATCTTCGATCAGCTTGCCATGGTTTCAGTGAAACTAAACAGATTGTTATTCTCTCCATTTTAGCGATACGGACAGACTGGCAGCATGACAGAATGTTTTCTTGAGCTACAAAGCCTGCGCTTATGACGTTGTGGCTGTGGGTGTACGAGCGCATTTGCCCCCGTTTATCGGACCCATCAGCGGCCCTTGACTCGCTGTGGTAATTCAATAATTATTCTGGATCCCCGATCTCAGTTCTTTCTGCCAGCATTGAATTTTCAGTGGCGCTCAGATGATGAAGTTACGTTTACCTCACAGCGCCTTGTTATGTAGCACAGCAACACTTGCGTTTCTCTCCGCCTCACTTTGATGTTTATTGCAATGGTGGTACGATTTATTGGCATTCCAAATGGGACACCAGCCCAGCGCTAACCTACTCTGTTCTGAACTCGCCTTGTGCAACTTTAAAAAAATTTTAAAGTGTACAATAGAACTGTTCTGCTGCGCAACAACGCTATCACCTGACTATTGACGTACATAGTCAGGGCTGGAAGTGATCTGTACCTATTAAAGTCAAGAACTCTACCATGGTGAACTTCCTCCCAGCCATACAGTCGAGATCAGGTGCTCCTCATTCGTCTTCACACAAGACGTAGCCCTACGAAGTGTGGCTTCTTGCTCCAGTGAGAGGACCTTCAGATATGGTGCTGGTGGCATACAGACCACAGTATGCTACATCTTAGTAGACTATTTTATATTGCAACAGGAAGGCAGCACCTTATTTACTTACATATTTGCCGTCCCTTTCAACTGACAATGAGACGAATGTGGCAAGACTTATCAAGGCTAATGTGAAATATCCGATCTGTTCCATAAAATTATAGGGAGAACTTTTAAGTATGTTATCAGGACGGCTGCTTCATCCACGTTTTTTGTAAGTGATCAGCCAGCCACATAGGTCTGTGTAATTATTTAAGTTTTCCTGTTGTATTATTTCTGTTTGAACTGAAACTTCTAGAACATTTGAGGATATTTACGGTATCTTAAAGACTGTATGATATTGTGGTTGTGTAGGTGAACGTGAGTGAGAAAGGGAGAGCCCATGAATCACAAACACACACATATATACACACATCGTGTTTTGGTATACGTATTGGTGAATCGTCTCCGAGCTTTTTAAGCGCCAGTTGTGTATATGGGTTAAACATAATGGCTGATAATGCACGTCCATATCGGACACTTTTTTATATTTGCAGTCTTTCGTGGTTTCTCCTCACAAAAATGAAAACTGTCTCTTTTTGGTAAAGGCCCCATATTATTCCTAAATCTTCACAATCTGTTTCCGTTTCCATCAAGACCTCAAATATTTTGTAGAATTTGACATATTGCAGCAAATAAAATACAACAATCAAGATCATACACATATTTAGAGCGTAGGATAACTGAAGACGGAAGAACAAGGAAGACATAAAATAAAGAATGAGAGAAGTAAAAGCAGTATTCATGAACTTAAAATTTTTTTTTAATTTAATGAAGTGTCGGCTGCAGTATTGCCACAAGTGTACTATATTGCTGTTCCCTTTATGTTACATGTTATGGCTATGTTCTTTTTAACGGTATTTGAATTTTCACAACTCGTGACTAATCAGTTCTCAGGATGATTATTAAATACAATCGAACCTAGTTAATACATATGATTAATTACAGCCGTGACTGTTACAATAAATACTTTAAAAATATAAGACAGTGGGGATATCTCTCATGACAATATGTGATTCATTATAAAATAAAAATTCTTTGTTCAAACAACGTAAGTATTGAAGGGAGTAAACAGGTTGTGATGAGCTGCGTTTGGTTATGAAGTGTGGACATTAAGTACAAATTATATTAAATAAGAATTTTAGGTAAGGTGCTGGAGTCGCCTATCTAAGACAGATAAAACCTGCATCCAGGAAGTCTTGCAAATAACTGTCGATTAAAGGACATTTAGGACAATAACAGAGAAAAGGATGTCCGAGTGAATTGGCACATAATACGACACAACCAGTTCCTCGTACATATCTTAGGAGAAAAATTATTTGGAAAAGTAGCCAGAAGGATACTAAGACTGCCAATTTTAAAACAACTTATATATAATGCAGGAATCTCTAATGACATGAGTGAAGAAGTTAGCTTCTAATAGAACCAGATGCAGAGCTGCCAACAAATACAAAGAATTATGATGATGATGATGATGATGAGATGATAGTTTTGTGATAATGATGACGATGACGATGACGAAGAAAAAGGCTTTTCCTCTGCCTGTGAAAGCTACGTATGTAGTTAGATTTCTTTCGAGTCGTTTCACTACAGCTAATTTTAGAACTAGTTCAAATGTGTGTGAAATCTTATGGGACTTAACTGTTAAGGTCATCAGTCCCTAAGCTTACACACTACTTAACCTAAATTATCCAAGGACAAACACATCAAACACATACACCCATGCTCGCGGGAGGACTCAACCTCCGCCGGGACCAGCCGCACAGTCCATGACTGCAGCGCCTGAGACCGCTCGGCTAATCCCTCGCGGCTTAGAACTAGTATTCTTCTCTTCTTTTTTCGGGAGTTGAAACAAATCTTCTGAGAGTGCAGATTCAACTTTCTGCTCTATACGGCTTAGGACAACTGTGTTTATTATTACAGCCAAATGATCAACTAGACTCAAAGTTTTGTAGTTTTCACATTTTATGCCATTTGTCTTCTTAGGGATAGATATCACAATATTTTTTCTAACAATCCGTGGACAACTTTCCCTGTCCATACATACTGCACACAAAATTAATCATCTCATTTTTAAGTTTAATGAAATATTGTGTATACCGGAAGCTTTGTTGTTTTTCAGTTTCTTCAGCGCCAATGGAGACTCATCTTTCAAGATACGTTCAATCAGTCTGTTTGTGTCTGCTTCTGTGTCTTCCTGAATACTGTTTTAGCCAATTTTTCTTCGCTGCATAGTGTTCCTATATGATGTTTCCATTCT
Organism: Schistocerca piceifrons; assembly: GCF_021461385.2. Lineage (NCBI taxonomy): Eukaryota > Metazoa > Arthropoda > Insecta > Orthoptera > Acrididae > Schistocerca > Schistocerca piceifrons. Next base: position 412,985,667 of record NC_060149.1, on the reverse strand, counting down.
CTTGCAACTTCATCATCATTATCTAACATATTGCCATTTCCATACATAGCAGCCGGCCGGTGTGACCGAGCGGTTCTAAGCACTTCAATCCAGAACGGCGCTGCTGCTACGGTCGCAGGTTCGAATCCTGCCTCGGGTATGGATGTGTGTGATGTCCTTAGGTTAGTTAGGTTTAAGTAGTTCTAAGTCTAGGGGACTGATGACCTCAGATGTTAAGTCCCGTAGTGCTTATAGCCATACATAGCTCTTCTGTTTATTTTTCGTTATTGATTTATGACCTTTGCCTAATTTCCCACTTTCGTGTTACCTTCAACGTTATTGATAGCACCCATGAAATAATTGACATTTTTAGTTATGAATACAGATATCTTTTTCAATCGCCTTTTGAAGAAGATGCAATGATGCACATAAGGATTCTTCCAAACTGATGACTCTAGCATATAAAATTACCTCAAGCAGCAACACAATCTTTCCTGGTCTTGCTACAAAAATTTTATTTTCTGTTTGTTCCAAAGTTCTCAATAATTTCATAGTACAAAATTTCTCTGTCGTAATTTGGAAATGCCATGGTAGGTGCGAGTTAGCCATTCGCCGGTCTGGTCTATGGCATTTCATGTGCAGGAATAGTCTGTAAGATGATTTACAGATGTTGCATTTCAATCAAGTGCGAAAAATGCAAATTCTTTGGATTTGAAATACTCTTTTCCTTCAGTGAAAAACTGCATCATTGCGGACTGCCAAACGGCTGTCACTCCTGTTTGGTGAATGAATATTTATATCAGTCGTTTAATCATCCCTCTCAGAGGTATTTGTTTAATCAACCTATGATACAATATTAGCGCAAATGTTGTCCCATCGACTGGAAAATCGTTACTAGACTCTAACATCCCATCTTTACAGCATAGTTCTGATGCAAACGAACGATAATCACAATTTTAGAAAGGTCTTTCTACTGACATGTGCTTAAAATGCAATAGTTTAGATTCATCTCATTCATAGCACAAATACTAGGATCAGGCGTACACATCATACAGCAATGAATATATATTTTTCTACCAAACCTATTGTAAATTATCATGTGGTTACAATTATGAAAAATACTCAGATCATGACTAGAATTTGATTTCCTCTTTACCTGCAATGCTCTGCAACATGAAACAAAGACATTCCCTAGGCGGGGTGGCTTGCTTACCTCAGAGATACAGATAGCCGTACCTGAGCTGCCACCACAACGGAGGGAAATCTATGCAGAGGCCAGACAAAAATGTGATTCCTGAAGAGAAGTAAACTATTTCCTGTCACTGCACGTTGTTGCTCGTATTGTCAATAGCTTAAAACAACGGGAAACTAGAGCCGCTACTTTTTCCAAGGACATGCCGCTCTGCCGCAAGGTTAAATGATGATGACAACCCGCTGGGTAAAATATTCAGGTGGTAAAGTAGCCTTCATTGTGATGTTCGGGTGGGGACTACCCAGGAAGCTGCCATCATCAGGAGAAACAAAACTGGCATTCTACTGATCGGAACGTGAAATGTTAAACCCACTCGTTGGTTAGGTAGATTATAAAATTTAAAAAGGGAACTGTAGAGGTTGAAGCTAAATATAGAGAGAATTAGAGAAGGTCTGTGTCTGGATAAACAGGTCTTCGGTCAAGTAAGTACAGGGCTTTACAGACAAAATCAAACAAAGGTAATGCAGGAGTAGGTCTAATAATGAATAATAGGATACGAATGTGGGTAAGCTACTTTTAGCACCATAGTGAACGCATTGTCGTCGCCAAGATAAACACAAAGCCAACACCCAACACAGTAGTACAAGCAGTCCGCAGACGATCAAGAGATCGAAATAATGTATGATGAGGTAAAAGAAGTTATTCAAATAGCCAAGGCAGAAGAAAATTTAATTGTGATGGGAGACTGGAATTCGAGTATAGGAAAAAGAAGAAATTGTAGGAGAATATGGACTGGGGAAAAGGAATGGAAGATGAAGCCGCCTGGTAGAGATTTTCACAGGGCATAATTTTATCATCGCTAACACTTGAATTAAGAATCATGCAAGAAAGTTGCCTAAGTGTAAGATACCCAGAGGAAACTAAAGATTTCATATTGATTAGATAATGGTAAGGCAGAAATTTTGGTACCAGATTTTAAACAGCAAGACATTCCCAGAGGCAGGTGTGGCCTCTGATCATAATTCATTGGTTATGAACTAAAGATTAAATTTGAAGAAATTGCAAAAAGATAGGAAATTAAGAAGAAAGTATCTGGATAAGTTGAAATAACCTGAGATGGTTGATATTACTGAGCAACTATTGACCGAAAAGGGTGAAAAGAATACATTAAATGACTAATGGGTAGCTTTGACAGATTGAAGGCAGCAGAAGATCAAATAGGTGAAAAGACAAAGTGTATTAGAAATCCTTGGATACCTCATGAGATACTGTATGGAACTGATGTAAGGAGAAAATATAAAAATGTAGCAAATGAAGCAGGTGAAAGGGAATATAAACGTCTAAAAAAATGAAACTGACAGAAGGTACAGAATGGCTAAGCAGAAATAGCTAGAGGACAAATGGAAGCCTGTAGAAGCATATATAACTAAGGGAAAGATAGATAACACCTATAGGAAAATGAGGCTTTTGGGGAAAAGAGAAGCAACTGAATATCAGGAGCTCAGATGGAAATCCAGTACTGGACAGAGAAATTAACGACTTAAGTCGGAGGAAGGTCGCTAAAGTAGAGGACATTCACTCAGAACAACTAACATCTTTGGGAGAACAAACCATAACAAAACTATTCCACTTGTTGTGCAAGATATATGAAACAGGGAGAATTCCCTCAGACTTCAGTAAGAATGTAATAATTCCAATTCGAAAAAAAGCGGGTACTGACTGGTGTGAATATTACCGAATAACCAGTTTAATAAGTCGTAGCTGCAAAATACTGACACGAGCTCTTCACGGAAGAAGAGAAACTGGTGGAAGCTGACCACGGGAAAGATCAATTTGGATTCCGGAGGAATTCTGGAACATACGAGGCAATACTGACCTAACGATTTATCTTAGAAGATGGATTACAGAAAGGTAGACCTATGTTTGGTAAATTTCGAGATAGCTTTCCACGATATTGGCTGCAATACATTTTTTTGGAATTCTGAAGATATAATTGGTAAAATATAAGGAGCGAAAGGTTATATATATAACTTGTATAGAAACTAGACGGCTCTTCCAATTGTCGAAGGGTATGAGAGGGAATCACTAGCTGAGATAGAAGTGAGACAAGGTTGTACGTATCCTGATGTTATTCAGTCTGCTGGAAGGGAAGTCAAAGAAAAATTTAGAGAAGGAATTAAAGTTTAGGGAGAAGAAATAAAAATTTTAACATTTGCCGATGACATAATTCTGTCAGGGAAATCAAAGGACTTGGAAGTGCAGTAGAACGTAACGGACACTTTCTTAAAAGGAGGATATAAGATGAACATCAACAAAAACAAATCAAGAGTAATCCAATGTGGTCGAAATAAATCAGACGACACTGAGGGAATTAGATTAGGAAATGAGACACCAAAATAATAGCTGTAGATGAATTTTGCTGTTTGGGCAGTAAAATAACTGATGATGGCCTAAGTACAGATGATTTAAATGTAGACTGCCAATAGCAAGAAATGCGTTCCTTACGAAGAGAAAATCGTTAATATCGGATATAAATTTAAATGTTAGGAAGTTTTTTCTGAAAGAAGTTGTCTGGAGTATAGCCTTGTACGGAAATGGAACGTGAACGTTTGGCAATTTAGACAAGAAGAGAATAGAAGCTTATGAAATGTGGAGCTACAGAAGAATGCTGGAGATTAAATGGATATATCGCGTAACTAACGAGAAGGTACTGAACAGTATTGAGGAAAAAGAAATTTGTGCCATATCTGGACTAAAAAAACGGATCGTTTGATAAAATACATTCTGAGACATCAAGAAATCGACAATTCAATATTGTGGGAAGTGTGGGGGCTAAAAATTGCAGTGGGAGAGCAATATAATCTTCTAGGGTAACTGAATGTGGTGATCGACACAAAAAACAAAGTACACCAAATTGTACGTCTTCTCTAAGAAAATTAGTGTCGCAGAGATTTGTCCTGCAGGATAATTACTATGAAAGTTATTGGTGAAAAATTAAGTTGCGTAATATAGAGTTTATTCATCAGTTATTTGTTAAAACCTGTAACAGTCCATTTTGATGAACATCAAAGAGCGCTTGTAATAGTGTTTCTGCCATTAGTGCCAATAAAGCTAGATTTTACAAACTGACTGTGAATTTGTGATGAAGCTTGGAAACCTATTAGTATGTTTGATGGAATCCTCGCTGCATAAACAAATTAACGTAAAGCATACTAATTTATTCCACTATTTCGAAAACAGCGAGGAAACAACACTAAAAAGCAAGAACATCAAACAAGGACAGTAAAACACAACTTTTTAAAAACACAAAACTGGTGACTGATGGGGCAACACAACAGTTTTAACCGTTCACTGTGTAACGGGGTATCCTTCTGCAGCATTACTTTTCCTCAGCAGTAGTTGTCTACACCAGTACTATTTTTAGAATTTTGGACAGATCAGTATTATCTCAGTTGATTTTCTCAAAACTTTCAAATAATTTTACACACAGTATGGTATATTTCAAGCTAAAATTTATGAAAAGGAATTACTTTATAAAATATTTTAGTTATGGTGTTATAATAGGTAAGTACTGATTTTGAATATACAGTTAAATTATTTTTGTCGAAACATTTGAAATCACGAAATATTTCCACACTTAAAATTTCTATTATTAATTACGCAATCCTGAACTGTGTACTATATTTATTTCTGGATTCATTTGCGAAATAATCATCGAAATTAATAATGTAACGAAAGCGAGTAGGAATTCATTCGTTAAGAAAAATTGTAAACCGTTTGGATTTTTTTTTTTTTTTTCGCAGGGAGTGAGAGTCGTAAGCTTCCCTCTGATATGATCGGACGTATTTTTGTATAATAGGTGAGAACATTGTAATTTTTCTGATGTGAAAAAATCAAAAGGCTGTATGATATACTAAAATGTGAGAAAATATATTTATGAAAAAAAAATCTCCAACAAGAATCTTCAAATTTATTCAGTTCAAACCAACCGGAGGATTTTCACCTTCAATAATCAGATCCCTAGAGAAGAAGAACTGAAGCCATTTCAAGCTAAGTAAACTTGAAAGTTTATTGTAAACTTCGCTCCTCTCAACATCTTCATAAAGAAACTTATTTATTACTTGGACTGGGTATTGTTTAATGTTGACAATAGCTGGAAGTAAGAAGGAGAGGGAAGATTGCAACTGTAAGCCGGATGTGACGCAGATCCAGTAAAGAAATTTTTCTGATGTGAAAAATCAAAAGACTGTATGATATACTAAAATGTGAGAAAATATGTTTACGTATTGTTTAATGTGGACAATAGCTGGAAGTAAGAAGGAGAGGGAAGATTGCAACTGTAAGCCGGATGCGTCGCAGATCCAGTAAAGAAATTCGCAGCAGCAGTATGCTGGCCAGTCACGATTTTGTAGCGGTTCCGGTAGGAATCTGTACTAAATTGAGTGACGCTCAGTTTCAGTTCTCAGCAGTGTTCATTTTGAGGAGTAGTACATTTTTCGGCATCTGCAGTCTAGCCTACATAGTCGGGACTTAGATCTTTGCAGTGTTCTGTGGACTCCAACTTTTATTAGTGAACTCGTGTAAAGTTATAATCAGTTCTGGTGAACTTAGGAAGAAAGTGTGAATTGGGGCTTGAGGGATTTTATATAACTGTGTCAGTGAGTATGATCTCGCCTCTCCCTTTTGACTAATAAAATTAGTATTAAAAGCTGCGGTCGAAATAGAAGAGGGCCAGTAAATGTGCAACCCAGTAGAAATATTTGCTCGAACACATGTGTAAGGGGTGGTTACACATCGCTCCATTTAGCATCTTATTGTCAACCTGACTGTGGAACCGTTAGTTTTTTCTGAATTTCCAAGAATTTGAGGAGTATGGCAAATTGGGCAACATCTCCAAATGAAATTAAGAAAACAGGGTAGTCAAGTAACTGAAGTTGAAAAATATTTATAACTGAAATTGAGAAAGGTTTATTACTTATTTCTTCGTCCAGGATTAGTCTGTTAACCTGTTCCGGCCTCAGTTTTCTTTCCATCTCTTAATGGGTCGACAACATGTATTCTTCCAGTAGGATTATATCTAAGAGCAAGCTTCGGTATTCTGTTGTTCTCCGGTCTAAATATGTGGCCTTCCCCATGTCTCTAGTTTTGGCAAATTCTGTCATTCAACGCGAATTTATTAAATTGCTGCTAATTTTGGTCAACGGCTCCCGCTGTTCCTTTCGCACATGACATCCGGCTCAAAATGTGATGTAAGTAAACTTAAGTTTCGAAAAAAGATAAATAACAATAGTTATTCCTTTATTAACTGTTGACGTAACCCATTTTAATTAAAATTTACGTTTATTATATCTTTTTCTTGTAATGAAGTCAATGGGAATGATAAGCTTGCTACTTCATTATCAGTAAGATTGAATTCTTTTTCCACATTCAGTCGTGATCTATATTTCGTGTTGATGACAAAATACTGAAAACCCTACCTCAATTAAGTAGGGTGTTGCAAAAGTTATCAAACGACGTAGGACCTTGTTACCTGCTTGCGGATACTCCTCCTCTACCAGACTCCAAAACTTCAGCAGTGATCTGGAAACGATCTTCGATTTCAATTTGCCGTCTGAATAAATATCAGTAAATTGCTCTTGGTCTTTAGTGGTAAGTGTTGATGGAAATTCTGTACTGAAACGTACTTGAAGAGGAATCAGTGAGTTCAATTAAATGAACCACAAACGCATACTTCAGTTTTTTACCCAAGTGAAAGTCATTATCTTCTAAAATAGTGTAAAGACCAGGGAAAATGTAATGTATCACTTTACCATCCATTCACCTCCCCTACTGCCGACCTTATGTGCTCGTTCCATTTCACATTGTTTTGCAACATTACCCCTGGATATTTAATCGGTGTGACTGTGCCAAGCAGCACATTACTAACGCTGTATTCTAACATGACAGGATAGCTTTTCCTGCTCACCTGCATTAACCTATACTTTTCTACATTAAGATCAAGCTGCCATTCATCATACCAACTAGAAACTTTATCTAGATCATCTTGAATCTTCCAAAAGTCACTGAACTACTACACTTCCCCGTACAAAATAGAAACATCAGCAGCCGGCCGCGGTGGTCTCGCGGTTCTAGGGGCGCAGTCCGGAACCGTGCGACTGCTACGGTCGCAGGTTCGAATCCTGCCTCGGGCATGGATGTGTGTGATGTCCTTAGGTTAGTTAGGTTTAAGTAGTTCTAAGTTCTAGGGGACTAATGACCACAGCAGTTGAGTCCCATAGTGTTCAGAGCCAGAAACATAAGCAAACAGAAGCAGATTGCTGCTCACCCCGTCCGGTAGATCATTTGTAAGAGCGGTCCTATCGCACAACACTAGGGCCCTTCTGACATTACTCCTGTCTCTGATGAACACTCGCCGTTGAGGACAACGTACTAGGTTCTATTACTTAAGGAGTCTTCGTCCTATTCTCATATCTGAGAATCTAATTAATCCGTATGCTCGAAGCTTTGTTAACAATCTGTAGTGGGGCACTGTGTCACACTCTTTCCGAAATTCTAGGAATATGAGAGCTGCCTATTCCCGTTCATCCGTGGTACATAAGATATAATATGAGCAAAGGGCAAGCTGAGTTTTGCACGAGCGATGATTTATAAATCTGTGCTGACTTGTGAACATAAGCTCTGTCCATAAACAACGAGAGGATGTTCGACAAATGAACTTAAATACTATCGAGCACCTGTGGGATGTATTACGGAGAAGTATTGTAGCACGTCCACCTGCACCAACGACCATCCACCATTTGTCAACGGCGCTGGTGGAGGAATAGGGCACCCTGTCACAACAACTCGCTACCAATGGCATGTATTGCTGTCCGTGGTGACCATACGCTCTAGTAAGTACCATGTCGTCCCCCACCCCCTTTCGTAATGTCTAGGGGACCGTAATCAATCGCGATGACTTCGGTGTTATTATTGTGTTTGAATGTGTCATTTCCGCTAGTATCATGTGTGTTTGTTTCAGTTTCCTTCTGTATTATTCTGTAGCAGTTCTTTCTATGTATGGCCCAGGTTTTATCGAGTAATGTTACTTGGCAGTGGCACATCATGCGAAAGTGACTTTCGTCTTTAAGTTATGCCCTAAAGTGTATACAAGCGAAGAAGTGACGAAGGGGAATCATTCTACGAATAACATGGGCGACAAACTGAGGCATCCACTGAGATAAACGACTTCGACAAAGGTCTCACTGTTACGGCCAAGCGCCTGGGAACGAACTTCTCGAAAAAGGCAAAGTTAGTCGGCTGTTCTCATGCTAACTGAATATCTGCGGAAGGTGGCTGAAGGACGGTGACACCAAGAGTACACTGCAAGGCGTTACAGACTTGCCCGCTCTGGAACGCATGGAAGGTGGCATTCTGTGTCAGATCTGATGACACAGTACAACGCTACTGGGGGCGCAAGTGTTTTGGAGTACACTGTTCAGCGCAGGTTTTTGAACAAAGGGCACCGCAACAGACGACCCCTACATGTCCCATATTGATCCAGCGACATCGTCAGTTACGATTGCTTTGGGCACGGGATGAACTACACTGGACTTTGGATCCACAGAAATGCGTCGCATTGGTCGGATCAGTCATGTTTCTCATTACACCATGTCGATGGTAGAAACAATAGATGCAGATGTAGGATTTAATGTCCACCTTGTATCTGTTGTCTTAATTATGTGACAAATTTGCTACAGCACACGAGCACTGAAAAGGGGTGGAATATATAAAATCACTTTCAGTTGTGGCAAGTTCTACTACACGAACGTGGCAGAGCAATATCCAGCCGCATTAAGAAACACCACAGAAGTTGGAGATTCAGAAAAGGAGACTCTACCTTTGCCGACCACCTTCTTAATGAAGAGCAGTTACAAGGTGTAACATTAAGTCCTACACAACATCCACAACGCGATTAAGATCGACCATATTGAAATAATGAAACTTGGTACTAAATGATCCCACACAACTCCATTACTCACTGTGTCTAACCTTGATGCTGCAAATAAGCCCATCCAGACTGCTGTGTAAATTACCCTTCCTAGTTATATGCCTCATCTTCTGCTTTATTTCAGTTACTATGGTTTCACTTGCCACGTGATTTTACTTTGTATAATTAGAGCTGTTTCTCTCTCATGAGGTCACTCGCTTGTAATACTATAATTGGTTAAGACAATATTATCTACTTCAGTCGTATCCTCGAAACATTTCAACGTACTTTAAAGCATTTTACCCAGTTTATTTAAATTCTCCGAATAATTGTCTTAATTTGTCTTGATAGCTTATTAATCCAGTGTTTCATATACACACATCACGAAAAGTTTTGCATCACCTCGGTTCCGAGAGTCCCGGAACCTGCACACAAAATTGGAATAAAGATCAATATAAACATCATTTCCGCCCTTTTTATTGCTCATTAAAACAGCACATCGCATATTGTACCACCACATAGCGAGAACTTCAGAGGTAGTGGTCCAGATTACTGTACACACCGATACCTCTAATACCCAGCAGCACGTCCTCTCGCATTGATGCATTTCTGCATTCGTCGTGGCATACTAACCCACAAGTTCATCAAGGCATTGTTGGTCCAGATTGTCCCACTCCTTAACGGCGATTCGGCCTAGATCCCTCAGAGTGGTTGTGGGTCACGTCGTCTATAAACAGCCGTTTTCAATCTGACACAGGCATGTTCGATAGGGTTCATGTCTGGAGAACATGCTGGCCACTCTAATAGAGCGATGTCGTTATCCTGAAGGAAGTCATTCACAAGATGGGGGCGCGAATTGTCATCCATGAAGAGGAATGCCTCGCCAATATACTGCCGATTTGGTTACGCTATCGTTCGGACGATGGCATTCACGCACGAATCGTACAGCCATTACGGCGCCTTCCATTACCACCAGCGGCGTACGTCGGCCCCACGTAATGCCACCCCAAAGCAGTAGGGAACCTGCACATTGGTGCACTCGCTGGACAGTGTGTCTAAGGGGTTCAGCCTGATCGGGTTGCCTCCAAACACGTCTACGGCGATTGTCTGGTTGAAGGCGTATGCAACACTCATCGGCATGTTGTTGAGCCCAACTGTACCGCGCTGCATGGTGTCGTGGTTGCAAAGATGGACCTCGCCATGGACGTTGGGAGTGAAGTTTCGCATGATGCAGCCTATTGCGCACAGTTTGAGTCGTAACACGACGTTCTGTGGCTGCACGAAAATCATTATTCAACATGGTGGCGTTGCTGTCAGGGTTTCTCCGAGCCATAATGCGTAGGTAGCGGTCATCCACTGCAGTAGTAGCCCTTGGGCGGCCTGAGCGAGGCATGTCATCGACATTTCCTGTCTCTCTGCATCTCCTCCATGTCCGAACAACATCGCTTTGGTTCACTCAGAGACGCCTGGACACTTTCCTTGTTGAGAAGCCTTCCTCGCACAAAGTAACAATGCTGACGCGATGGAACCGCGGTATTGACCGTCTAGGCATGGTTGAACTACAGACAACACGAGCCGTGTACCTCCTGCCTGGTGGAATGACTGGAACTGATCGGCTGTCGGATCTCCTTCGTCTAATAGGCGCTGCTCATGCGTGGTTGTTTACATCTTTGGGCGGGTTTAGTGACATCTCTGAACAGTCAAAGGGACTGTGTCTGTGATACAATATCCACAGTCAACGTCTGTCTTCAGGAGATCTGGGAATTGGGGTGATGCAAAACATTTTTTGATATTTGTATTTTATCTGAGTTCAATAATTTTAATTCATATTTTATCGAAATAAGTCTTCTCACTTCAGTATTGTATCGGACGTTAATTATTGTCATCTTTGACAGCAAATTGAGAGACTGTTAGGAGGCTCTTAGTCTAAAATCTTTGTTCTCCAAAAATTCACAGTCATACATACTTATCTTTCCACGTGATAATGGCCTAAAAGCCGAAAACCGGTTAATTAAGTAAAATGTTGTAGAATAGCACACAAATATTGTGAGTTTTTAATTTATAATATACAATCTAATACCAATAATTGGAACTCTTCGAATTCATGGTTTCATGACAAAAAGAGTGGTATAGTTTGATCAGTGTCGAATAGGTTGCACCGTAAGAAAACATCTGGAGCAGTTCCAATCTTCTCTTCTTTACCGAGCTCCACTTCTCGGTGCATGGCAAGGGCACGCTAAGAAATTTGCAGACTCGTGACAAAACGAAGCCCGGAGTTGCTTTAGAAACTAGCTTGGTGGCGGCGAGTTGTGTGACAGTTTGCGCTACTTTCGCCCCCGGCTGCTGCACTTTCGCATTTCGTTGTATTAAAGCGACATCAGTACGGAGGGCGCAAGATGAAACCTTTTTTCGTAGCGGCAGCGGTGTCTGCTTTACGACACTGCATATTTCTGCAACATGTATTCGTCGCGTCGCGAGACCCTGTGTGCCGTGGCCTCTCGCTGTCGGAGCTGCTGCTCCTTGCATTATATACCGTCACACAGCATTCTGGCAACATCTGATTTCTATTTAAATGCTAGGCCTTTTTAAAATGATCCATCAGGACCAACGTATTTACAGAAGTCTCAAATCAATCCAGAGTACTTTGTAAATTATTCCTCCGAGTTATATGCCCTATATTTTAACTTATTTCAGCTACTGTACTTTCATTGCCCCATGTACCGAGCAGCCAAAACATTATGACCGCCGATCTGCTATCGATATAAAGCCTCCAGGCTATAGGAGTGTCACCTACGATGAATAGCTGCTAGTCAGACACATGCAGGGTGCACGTAGTATCAGTGAGCGTACTGTCCATACGCAGAATGGGGAAGGTGCGAGTCTATCTGAGTTTGACTGAGGGCAGATTAAGATGGCGCGAAGGCGTGGCACGAGAATTTCGGAAACTGCACAACTTGTCGGGTGGTCGACAAGTATTTTGGTGAGTGTCTTCAACACGTGGCGAAACCAAGGTGAAACCACGTCCAAACGTCGTGGTGTTGGGCTGCTACCCCACAGGCGGCGAACTGTGGCGGAACTAACATCAGACTTTAATGCTGGGAAGAGTAGAAAGTGTGTCTGAACACACATTGCACCGAACATTCCTAACGATGGGCCTCCGCGGCCGACCACCCATGTATGTGCCAGTGTTAACACCAAATCAGCAACTACGACTGAAATGGGCGCGTGACCATCGGTACTGTATGTTGGCGCAGTGGCAGAGCGTTACGTGGTCTGATGAATCTCGATACTTTTTTCGTCATACCGATGGGAGGGCACGAATCTATCGTCTTCCAGAGGAATAGCTCCTTGACACCTGTACTGCGGGTCGGAGAGAAGCTGGCAGCGGCTTCATTATGCCCTGGGGAACATTCACGGGGGCATCCATGGGTCCAGTGGAACTCGTGCAAGGTACCACGACGGCCAAGGAGTATCGTACACAGGTTGCAGACTATTTACACCCTTTCATGAAGATCATGTTTCCCGATGGCAGAGGCATTTTTCAACAAGATAATGCGCCAAGTCACAAGGTCAGGAGTGTGATGGAGTGGTTCGAGGAACACACTAGCGAGTTCCAAGTGAGGTGCTGGTCCCCCAACTAGCCACATCTGAACCCGATCGAACACATCTGGGATTTGATTGAATATGGCGTCAGAGCTCATCGCCTCCCTCACCGGAATTTAGAGGAATTAGGTGTGTGCAGATGTGGTGCCAACTCGCTCCAGCGACCTACCGAGGCATCATTGCTCCCCTGCCACGACGCTTCGCCGCTGTTATCTGTGTCAAAGGTGGACATACCGGCTATTGGGTGATCATAATGTTCTGGCTGATAAGTGTTATTTTACTTTGTACAGTTACAGTTATTGCTTAGTCTGCAGCGATTGTGTAATTACATGTCACTCTCGCCACTCATTGAAAAGAGTAACACAATATGAACTGCAGAGAGGACAGCTGATCTCCTCAAAGAATGCACAAATCGTTTGCATCCGTACTTACACTAAATAACCTAATCATTTTTAACAACTCACTCCTGACGGCATCTTAATCTTTCAGTGTTCTAGAACTAAAGATATACTGAGATCTATGGAGAGACTGTTTACTCGTTCATAGCCATATCTGTAATGTTATTCCAGTTGCATTCTATTTCCTCATTTGAGTGCAGAGTATAGTGATTTCACGCTATCAGTATTACAGCAATGATTTGGGAATAATACACAGTTTTTGTAAAAAATGATTTTGTTGTGACTATAATACAAATGTCAGAGGTAAAATCTACATATAATTTCAACAACAATACCTCTAGTTTGGCACCTGCTAAGGGTTTATGGATTCTATACGAGCATCGTGCGCAGTACGGTACAAGTAACGATAATCCATTTCGTACCATACGCGTAACAGCTGGACTTTAATTACCTATTTCCCAGAGACGCTTTGACCTCTTTGTATTTGCGAAATGAACCAGTACACACTGACATACATTATCTGATAAAAAGTATCCGAACACCTACTAGTTGACATTAAACTGGATTGTGTCCACCCTTCGCCTTTATGACAGCTTTAACTCTGCTAGGGACACTTTCAATGACATATCTGAATGTCAGTGCAGGAATGATAGCCCACTCTTCCATAAGAGCCAAACCCAGAGACGGTAGCGATGTTGGACGCTAGCGTCTGGAGCGAAGTCGAAATAATTCTAACTCATCCCAAAGCTGGTCCACTGGGTTCACGTCGGAACTCTGAGAAAACCAGTCCTTTTCAGGAAAGTTATTGTCCTCACATCATAGCCTTACAGATGTTGCTTTATGACAAGTTGCATTGTCATACTGATGGAACAGTAATCATCTCCGAAATGTTACCCTACTCTGCACTGTGTACAATGCTGTATAATGTGTTCATATCCTTTCGCATTTAGCGAAGTGCAGTAAGAGGTCCAATTTTAACCACGAAGGTCACCCCCGTACCTAACACCACTTGCAACACACTTCACTGTCGGCACTACATACATGAAGATATAAAAAATCTGGTACACATGCTTAACATCGTGTCGAGCCCCTTCCAGCATGTAGAAGAGCCGCAACACGATGTGGCATGGATCGACTAACGTCTGAAGTAGTGCTGGAGGGAACTGACACCATGAATCCTGCAGGGCTGTCCGTAAACCCTTGAACAGCACGTTGCAAGGCATCCCAGACATGCTCAATATTGTTCATGCCTGAGGAGTTTGGTGGCCAGCGGAAGGGTTTAAATTCAGAACTGTGTCCCTGGAGCCACTCTGTAGCAATTCTGGACGTGTAGGATGTCTCATTGGCCACCTGGAAGTACCCAAATGCGTCGGAATGCACAATGGACACGAATGGATGCAGGTGATCAGACAGGATGCTTGCGTACATGTCACCTGTCAGAGTCGTATCTAGACGTATCAAGGGTCCCATATCACTCCAACTACACACGCCCTATACCTTCACAAAGCCTCCACCATCTTGAAGATTCCCCTGCTGACATGCAGGGTCGATGGATTCATGAGGTTGTCTCCATACCTGTTCACGTCCATTCGCTCGATACCATTTGAAACGAGACTCGTCTGACCAGGCAACATGTTTTCCAGTCATCAGCAGTCCAATGTTGGTGTTGATGGACCCAGGCGAGGCGTAAAGCTTGCGAGGTGCCGGGGCTAGCAGTGTTTTTAACACTCAATTCTTAGAGAATTTACATATGTACATGATGCTCTAAGCCCCCCCTATTCTAACTCCAACTTTTCCTGTTGCACAAGGATAAAAAAAAAAAAAAAAAATACGCGAACTGACTCTAATCAACCCTGCCAGTGGAGTAGAAGAGAGTTTGGCACCTGCAATAATTTAATTCGATAAATAAGTTAATTAAATGAAGGTTTCATTAACATAGTGAGGAATGATGGGGTTGCTCTACCTATTAACAGAATGAAAGTTCTGTCCAAAATAACAATATGATTTATTAAGACTAAACACAAAATAATAAACAACAACACAAGAGACATTAACAATACATCAAATTGGCTCTAATTAGATACTTAAACAAACGCTGTGAATGTGAAGTTGTCCCTAAACTAGATTGTGAGGATTATGACGAAGTGGTATGTGCAGCCAATTCCTAGCAACTCAATTCTTAGAGAAAACACATAGCCAACCCAACATTAATTGCTGCTACCCAAGACAGAACAAAGTTAGAAAAAAAAGACGAACAGGCGCGCTCTGCTGAGCTCTGATTGTCACCTAGGAAAATCCCTATCTGCCGGTGCGCGGACATACATTACCAAACCGACTTCTTGACTCCCAGGACACGATCTGCCGTACCGGAGCCGTTGGCTGGTTGCTTCGACGTCCTCGACCGAAAAGCGAGAGCCAACTACTCACAAGAGCACCCGTACAAAAACCGAACACAGAACATTCCCGCCCCCACGACAGTGGCCGTGGTTAAACGTTCCAATCAGCAACTCGAAAACCGGCGGAAAATTCCACTCCATTGCCGGAACGCTACCATTCCACCAATGGAGATTCTTGGCGCCAATTTCTGCGCCGATCTTGCTACGTCACGGAGCTATGCCCTGAGCAAGCCAATCACAGTTACTATTTTGCGGAAAGTGCGGGAATTTTTCCGCCACAGCTGCCTGGGTACACAAGTCATTCCCACGCCTCGCTGGTAGCCCGCCAGAAAGTGTTTTCACTAAGTTTCTTCGAAGTAACGGAACCTCTAGCCCAGCCGCTACTTCAGGCTCTGCGGGCGAGCCACTTGACAATGTCGGTGTCTGCAAAGCATTCACTCGACTTCCTCACACCCGTCGGCTTAAAGCTTTCCAGATCAGCAGAGCCCGCCTGTCACCGGACCACCCGGGTGACGAGAGACGCTGCGTGGGAAGTCCGCGTGTGAAGGAATAGCAACTTTCCACCACATGCAATTAGAGAGGAGAATCGTAAGATAGAAATATGAGAGGGGGCTCATGCCACCTCTCATAGCCTCTACGCCATTTTAGATTGTAATTGGTGAGCGGTTGGCTCACTTAGGAGCAAGGTAGTGAGTCAATCGCCCAAGAACAATCTCGCAAACTGGCTGCACATGCCGCACTCTATAAAGAAAATAACTGCAACTGAAAAATGCAGCTCATAGAGGGAGGATTTTTTATGATGTAGCCAACTTCACCTTCTTAATATGGAACACTAACACTCGCATCACACATCCATACCCAGGGAGCCCCTTCCAAACACCAATTCACACACACATTCACTCTCTAAATATGGCCCGGGCATGTGAGCCAAATATGGAGCAATTTATTCTTTACAATCAGAGTTGGAGTGCTCCGCAATTAAATGCCCAAGATGTTACAACAATTTTAATCATTAAACTAACCTGAACTCACTCACACATGATACTATTTAAGTTAACAATCTCTTTGTGAGCTTTCAGAATCTAATTACAACCTCCGATTCATTCTGTCTCCCTGCAACAAGAATAACCTTTACAAAATGTTCCCTGAACTGATGGTCCATTCACAATGACAGTGGTGGTATCTGCTTCAGTTTATGGGGACTTCAGGCACACTGTTTCCATACACTCAACAATAAATACAAGATAAAAAAAATGGTGTGGAGAACAATACAGTAATTTGTAATAAGAATTACAGTGTAAAACAAACACATACAAGGTATCACATACATTACAAAAACAACACTAGAGAAAGAAATTTAAAAAAAACAAGGTTCATGGGACATTAAGTTGTGCGTGCACATTGCACACTGTTCACGACTGTGCTGAGAATGAGGCACTAAATCACATTGTTAGAAATGTTCGAAGCACTTCACAAATTCATTAGTTTCTCTGAGGGGGTTGGCATGTTGAGTCATATGCATTGATGCACGTGGTTCTATGTCTTGAGCATTGGAGGGGGGCTTTTGGGATGGGGCCACAGTACTGACATCACATAGGGCTAAACGTCGGGTGTTGTTGCTACGTTGTTGCAACAGCAATAGGGAGTGCTGGAGCGTCTGCAGTACGCTGTTGAGATTGTAGTCAGACCCACGCATATGATCACGGCAGTACGGTAGGAAGACACAGTGATAGGCTCTCCTCATGTCGATTAATTGTCTCTGAGGTCTACGTGTTGGGATACATCACTAGGCTAGGTCTCTTCTCTCGCTGGACAGTACTTTACGTTTCCCAATATTGCAGTTCGACGAGGGATGATGGCACGTGGAGTGACTCCACAAGTGTGTGAGGTCATCCATACAGGATCGAACTAGGAGCGACGATTGCTAAAACTGCTCTCTAATAGAGAGGAGAAGTTAGAAATGAGACCATACATTTGTTAGTGGGGCACGATACTGCTTTGTGTATGCAGATCGGCCAATGCTAGTGAGTTGTAAAAACCCAAACAGGTGAGTATATAGCGTCCCTTTCTGTCCTGAGGCACATGAGGCGCAGGTTCTGACACGATATGTGGTCTTCTTCGTGTACTCACGACAACGTGGCCTGCCGCAGGGAATCCCTCCAAACGGCCGCCGCGTCCGGAGAGCTAGCGGGCTGTCGCGCGTGGGTCGCGTGTCAGTGTCAACGGCCAGCCTCACTTTCGCTTGTGGCCCGGCGAGGATCCCGCCTAATCCCTCAGGTACACGGCCCGGTGACTGTCAGCTTGTAGGACCGGACGCCCTCGCGCCCCTCACGTCAGGTAGCGCGCCGACGCTCTCCTCCTGCAGGTAGCCGATGACCTACGGCTGGCCTCTGGATTGCCACGATCCCCGTCATCTGCACAATTCTTACAAAAATCCTATGCCTAACTTTTCCCCATGACCTTCTATTTTATAATAAATTTACATAACGATACATTGATGGTCTGTCATTTCAGACACTGTAATTCTAATTTTATAGTTATTTATCTGTAGCTATCATAACAAAAAATGGAAATAATTTATCTTGATATTTGTGTAGAGACCGATCTCAGTATTGTACATGGTGTGTGATAACTGATGCTATGTAATGGATGAACAACTAAATGTGCGGGCCCGCACTAATATTACTATTAATTATATAGATCGACAGTAGACATGCTCAAGAATTAACTACCATTTGCCAACGATCTACATTCAATGTCTTTTAATTAAATTATATTGTTGCGCAGGTCTAAGTTTTACTGAGCTATAAAGAACATGCAACTATGCTACTTTCGCTCGCCCGTCGTCCCTCCATCTCGGGTCTGTGGTTTGGTGACCTGGAAAATAGCATCTTAACAAGCGCGCCAAACACTTGTGGTAGAAAACCGCCACAATATTAAGGATCTAGTTATTGTAAAATCCTAAAGTTTAATTTATCCTAGTATATGGTACTCTCTTATTATTATTATTATTATTATTATTATTATTTTACCTTATACAACACTCTTACATAATTACTGTTACGCTGAGATATCTCGCGGCTCGCCGCTATTGACGACAGTGATGTGCGCGCCGTACGACATGGCCTCCGAGTTCTCACTACGCCTCACTGAAACTCCAGAGACTGGGTTAGCCATGGCTATACAAGACAATAAATTTATAGTTGCAACTTCTTTTTCTATGTTATGCGGTTTTCGCGATCAAAGCACACCTTTCCAGAGGCAATGTAATATGACCAAGCCAGGACTGGTTCCTGTTGAGGATTCCGTCGCCCACCACACATCAGCTACACAGTATGTCACGAATATCCAAGTATAATTCCTTGGTTAATCATCTGTGAAAGTCACAAGCAGCACGCTAAATCCCCAACCAGCACATTGGCATGGTAGGCTTTATGCCCGCATTTCTACCGTCTGGGCCCTAGGGCACCATTGGAGTCAAACGCTCACAGGTTAACCCCGACTTGTAAGACAACGATGCTGGCGCAGCTCTGCAGAAAAAACTATGCTGCCCATATTCATCCTCGAAATCACGCAATATACCACAATCTTGCAGTGCAATGATGCGTGCCTGCAAGCATTGGTATGAATGTTTCACGAACTGGTTGTGGCCGCTATGGAGCGTATCACGACTTCTCAGAACGCTTCTAAGAGCACGTTCTTGTATGCGCCCGTTTGTGCGACATCTCGTCACTCATCACTATCCCTTAACATGGACACCAGATTGGAAAGGACAAAAACATTGCTCATGGAAAGGTAGTGCCTCTTATCGCATTGACAGTGGAGCTTGCCAACATAAACAGAAAAAAAATTAGCAGCAGTAAATTCTTATGCGAGAAAACGCAGCGTGTTAATACTTTAACAATCTTAATCTATTAATCCAACGATTATTGTTCCCCGAAAAAAAAGGTTCATATATTTGCCTATTCTATTATGTACACCATTTAATCTACTATTATTCCACGAACTTCTATGTGTGAGAGATGTGGTGGAGTCCTATGGACTAGCGCCAATCCCTTGTCAGACTCCCCCTCCTCTGACGTGCATTAGGATTTTCAGGTCTAATTTCAATTTCCTGGTTCTCCTGTGGTCCTTGATTTCGCTCTCTCCAGTTACGGTCGCTTTGCCGTTCGTTATTCCTCCTGTCCCAGATTCCTTGTCTAGATTGACCCTGTTCCCTGACGTTCTGGTTTCCGTGTCTCTGGTTTCCATAATCTTGAATTGCGTAACCTTGATTTCCGTAACCCTGGTTTCCTAACTGACGAGCGCGATTATGCGATCTGTTGTCGTCTGCCCTTTCTGGCCCGTGGTATTTGTTATTTTGCGCCTTCTTCCTGTCCTTTGCGTCTTGTTTATCGAAGACTACTTCGAGTTCGCGCAATAGACTCTTGAATGCTTCTACGTCAGATCCGCACTTGCCGACACGTGTCTGTTGATACCTAACAGGCAATTTGGAAAAACAAAATTTGATGATTTCTCCCTTGCTATATGGACTATCTAAAAATTGATTCTTCTTGAGTAAATCATCAAAAAATTTGGTTGCGCTCCTTTGCCCGGACACTTCCAGTTCAGGACAAAATATTATTTCCTCTTTAATCCTGTCTTGCGTTTCCTTTGACCAGTAAATCCCCAGGAACGCATCAACAAATTCCTGATAAGTCTGACACGTCGCTGCCACACCCCGCATCTTTTCCGCGGCTTGGCCTTCGATGTGTCCACACATGAATTCTAATTTTGCCAGGGTTGGCCATGATGACGGTAATGAATTTGTAAACTGCATCACCCAGCTCTTCGGATGCATCGACCCTCCATTATCTCTGAACTTTTGGAATTTTAGTATCGACAGGAAGTGATTGTGATCAAAATCCTGTCCGATCCTCGCACCGGTGTTGTCATTCGTTTCTGATACTTGCACGTCTGCTGAGTGTCCTGGTCTATCTTGCTGATAACTGTGATGTGCTATCTCTGTATCACAGTGGCAGTGGCACTCAGAATTCACTCTCCTAAGTGGGCTACAATTATTGGAGCTATTACTAGGTGTTTCTGTGTGTGCATTGTTAGTTCCGCACTCTGTCACTGGGCTAGAGCACGGCGGGCTTTTCCTCGGAGACACAATTCTGTGTACTCCATCATTGGTATCCGAACACGCAGTTCTTGTGTGCCCGTTTCGCTCTAGTTTTGCTATTCGACTCT
This sequence comes from Schistocerca piceifrons, assembly GCF_021461385.2. Classification (NCBI taxonomy): domain Eukaryota; kingdom Metazoa; phylum Arthropoda; class Insecta; order Orthoptera; family Acrididae; genus Schistocerca; species Schistocerca piceifrons. The sequence goes on along the minus strand of NC_060149.1, from coordinate 412,964,901 downwards.
CTACTTCTTTCATTCGTTTCGTGATGTTCGTAACCGCGATACTACCTTGGGTTTTTAAGAACGCTAGGGATTTTGAGTGAGCTTGTGTCGGACGTCGCCAGCGCCGTACGAGTTGAGAAGTTACTTTTGCGATTTTCATTGCCCCTGTTGCTGCCGTTTTGGCTAGGCCGGCTACTTTTTGTGCAGCCATTGACATTTGTTTTACTTCTCCACATTCTTTCTTTATTGTTAGTAATTCCCCACGAATTTCCCCTATATGCGAAATTATTGCTTCAGTGTCCTTCTTACGCTGTTCGTCAGCTTCTTCCTTCTCCTTCTTACGTTGTTTCTCCTCTTCTTCCTTCTCCTTCTTACGCTGTTCGTCAGCTTCTTCCTTCTCCCTCTTACGCTGTTCGTCAGCTTCTTCCTTCTCCCTCTTACGTTGTTCGTCAGCTTCTTCTTTCATTGATCGTAGAAAGCTCAGTATTGGGTTAATGTCATCATTTTGATCCTCGTCACCCATGGGTGATGTAACTCTGGACACCTGGGCGCTAGAGCTCTGACGTGGCCGAGCTGGCCCCTGTCTGCTCTCGTTCGTTTGATTATAAACTTCTGCTACCGTCTCGACCTGTGTGACTGTCTCTGTTTCATCCTCTACCTCACTATCATAATCACAGCCGCAACGCTGCTCTAAGATCGCGTCCAAATCACCTTCCTCATCAATGACCCTGGCGTCCTGTCCTGCTAAAAATGTGCCCATCTCATCTCCGAACCTATTCCCGTCGGTAAACTGCCCCTTATCCATTATGCTATCCTCTTTTGTTTTAGCGTCGCTCGATAATAGTCGTGCCTTACTTCTCGTTATCATTCATGAAAAACAAATTTATCTAAAATGCACAATAAAATTAATCTACTCCATATATTTTTACACATAGACATAAAGTTTCAACAACGCCGCTCCAACGCTGTAATTATACGCACGATTTGTTGTGGTACAGAAACCGCACACAAACCCAACAAAGTGTGATGTGATACGGACACACCATCAAAGGAACACAAAAACAATGACCAAAAAAAAATATATATACACTGAAAACAAAAACAGTAATCATGCGCCGCTACTTAAAACTAAACGCGGAACTACCAGAAAAAACTTGGGTATTAATCAATAAAAAAAATTAAGCAAGAAAATTCTGAGTGTCCCTACTACTAATAATACATGCTTATCAGAAGATTCACAGGGAAGATCCGAGGCTAAGGGTCGCCATTTTATGCGAGGTGCCGGGGCTAGCAGTGTTTTTAACACTCAATTCTTAGAGAATTTACATATGTACATGATGCTCTAAGCCCCCCCTATTCTAACTCCAACTTTTCCTGTTGCACAAGGATAAAAAAAAAAAAAATACGCGAACTGACTCTAATCAACCCTGCCAGTGGAGTAGAAGAGAGTTTGGCACCTGCAATAATTTAATTCGATAAATAAGTTAATTAAACGAAGGTTTCATTAACATAGTGAGGAATGATGGGGTTGCTCTACCTATTAACAGAATGAAAGTTCTGTCCAAAATAACAATATGATTTATTAAGACTAAACACAAAATAATAAACAACAACACATGAAACATTAACAATACATCAAATTGGCTCTAATTGGATACTTAAACAAACGCTGTGAATGTGAAGTTGTCCCTAAACTAGATTGTGAGGATTATGACGAAGTGGTATGTGCAGCCAATTCCTAGCAACTCAATTCTTAGAGAAAACACATAGCCAACCCAACATTAATCGCTGCTACCCAAGACAGAACAAAGTTAGAAAAAAAAGACGAACAGGCGCGCTCTGCTGAGCTCTGATTGTCACCTAGGAAAATCCCTATCTGCCGGTGCTGCGGACATACATTACCAAACCGACTTCTTGACTCCCAGGACACGATCTGCCGTACCGGAGCCGTTGGCTGGTTGCTTCGACGTCCTCGACCGAAAAGCGAGAGCCAACTACTCACAAGAGCACCCGTACAAAAACCGAACACAGAACATTCCCGCCCCCACGACAGTGACCGTGGTTAAACGTTCCAATCAGCAACTCGAAAACCGGCGGAAAATTCCACTCCATTGCCGGAACGCTACCATTCCACCAATGGAGATTCTTGGCGCCAATTTCTGCGCCGATCTTGCTACGTCACGGAGCTATGCCCTGAACAAGCCAGTCACAGTTTCTATTTTGCAGAAAGTCCGGGAATTTTTCCGCCACAGCTGCCTGGGTACACAAGTCATTCCCACGCCTCGCTGGTAGCCCGCCAGAAAGTGTTTTCGCTAAGTTTCTTCGAAGTAACGGAACCTCTAGCCCAGCCGCTACTTCAGGCTCTGCGGGCGAGCCACTTGACAATGTCAGTGTCTGCAAAGCATTCACTCGACTTCCTCACACCCGTCGGCTTAAAGCTTTCCAGATCAGCAGAGCCCGCCTGTCACCGGACCACCCGGGTGACGAGAGACGCTGCGTGGGAAGTCCGCGTGTGAAGGAATAGCAACTTTCCATCGCATGCAATTAGAGAGGAGAATCGTAAGATAGAAATATGAGAGGGGGCTCATGCCACCTCTCAAGCTTTGTGTCGTGCGGTCATCAAGGGTACACGAGTGGGCCTTCGGCACCGAAAGCCCAATTCGACGATTTTTCGTTGAAGGGTTCACACGCTGACACTTGTTCCTGACCCAGCATTCAAATCTGCAGCAATTTGCGAAAGGGCTGCACTTCTGTCTTGTTGAACGATTCTCTTCAGTCGTCGTTGGTCCCGTTCTTTTAGTATCTTTTTCCGGCCGCAGCGATGTCGGAAATTTGATGTTTTACACGATTCCTAATATTCACGGAACACTTGTGAAATGGTCGTACGGGAAATCCCCACTTCAACGCTACCTCGGAGATGCTGTGCCCCATCGCTCGTGCGCCGACTATAGCACCACGTTCAAACTCACCTAAACCTTGATAAACTGCCACTGTAGCAGCAGTAACTGATCTGACAACTGCGCCAGAAACTTGTTGTCTCATATAGACGTTTCCGACCGCAGCGCCGTATTCTGCCCGTTTACAGTTCTCTATATTTGAATACGCATGGCTATACCAGTTTCTTTGGCACTTCGGTGTATGATAGTATATACTGCTCTCCATGCATTCGCCAAACTCAAACTCTTCCATCGCATTGTTCCAGCCTAAAGCGTGATTAATCACTCCAAATCATTGGTTTCCAGTTATCCACTGTCCAATGGCATCGCTCTTTGCACTACCACGAGTGTCGCTTACCGTTGACTACATAAATATGTGACTTACGAGGAGCTGCTCCACCGTTGTACCCCATTCGTTTTAACTCCGTACGAGCAGTTATTGTGCTAGCTGGACTGATGGTAGCACTGTGGAACTCACGAGTTATTCCTTCCATTAATTTCGTGCGATTTTTTGCAACCACCCTCTGCAACGCTGGACAGTCCTCGTCTGTAAGTACATCAGGTCTGCCTGGTCTTGGTCTCGCTGTAGGTGACCATTCACGTTTCCACTTCACAGTCACATCAGCAACAGTCGACTTGGACAGCTTCAGATGGGATGAAACGTCCCTGATGGATCTGTTACTCACATGACATCCAATGACTAGTCCATGTTAGTCCATGATCTCTCCTGCCCGTCAAAAATGGTTCAAATGGCTCTGAGCACTATGGGACTTAACATCTGAGGTCATCAGTCCCCTAGAACTTAGCACTACTTAAACCTAACTAACCTAAGGACATCACACACATCCATGCCCGAGGCAGGATTCAAACCTGCGACCGCAGCGGTCGCGCGGTTCCAAACTGAAGCGCCTAGAACCTCTCGGCCACAACGGCCGGCTTCCTGCCCGGCACATTTTTCTCTACTGACAACACGATACTTCACGCCTCCCTTTAATCTGGCGGGATCGCGTGTCGTCATATATAGCGGTCAGTTGCTAATTACATAGTGGTGTGCAGGATACTTCTGACTGGATAGAGTACACATTCCAAAAATGGCCAGCAATTTTCCATTTTGAATGCGGAAAATACGAGGGTTGAAACTTAAATAGTGGCAATTATTTCTTCACAACCGATACAAAACAGTTAAATGTTTGTACCTGCCACTGTCCTTCAAAGTAGTCACCAGCGTTCTGTAGAACCCGTTGCCAGCAATGTGGAAGGCCTAGTATACCGTTAGCAGAGCCTGTTCTGTTGATGGTGCGAATGGAGCGGTCCACTGCCTGCCGAATCTCTGGAACAGTTCTGAAGCGAATGCCATGAAGTGGTTCCTTCATCTTCGGAATCAAATCAAAGTCACAAGGACTCTAAGTCCGGAGAGTATGGTGGATGGTACAGTACTTCCCAGTCCCATCGACCGAACAGAGCAGCCACAGCTTGCCCTGTATGCTCCCGCGCATTGTCGTGGGTTGCGCAGAAAGTGTCGCCGCTTCTTTCGCAAAGCTGGTCGCCGGTGATGCTCCAAAAACGAACAGTAATACTGTGCACTAACGGTCTTCCGGTCTTCCGTTAGGATAACACCATCACAGTCGTACACGACAATCACCATAACTTTAGACCGCTCCATTCGCACCATCAACAGAACAGACTCTGCTAACGGTATACTACTCCTTCCACATCGCTGGCGACGGGTTCTGCACAACGCTGGTGACTACTTTGAAGGACAGTAACAGATGCAAACATGTAACTCTTTTGTATCGGTTGTGAAAAAAAAGTTACCACTATTTAAGTTCCAACCTGCATATTTTATGCTTGCATTCATATATATACTACTGTCATATTGGTAATGTACTATGCAAAGAAAGAGAATTTATAACTATATTCTCGGTATCGAGTCGAGTCGTGTAAGGAGGTTAAAATTCTCTGAGATTTGCTCAGAGTGGTCCTCAGCCACATTACGAGTGTTCAGCTACCGGCGCGGCCTGCCAGGACTGGCCACAGATAAGCTGAGTGGCCAGTGGGTGCGGGATATTCCCCAGCTGGTCCACGCAGGCACTGATGTGGCATTTGGAGAAGACATAACGTCACCTTCAGTGAGCGAAATATAAGATTGATATTGCCTTTCAGATCTAACAAACATGACAGAATAAAACCAAATAAACATTAAAGATCGCGCCGAAGTGTTCATTGCAACTTTAAACATGATTCTACGATAACCATTAAGAAAGTGAAAACTATTTTCAATGATGACTATTATCCTGCACAATAAAAATTAATTGCAGTTAAATTATTGGAGTGATCACAACGTCAGCAAATGTAACAGTAGGCTACATTTCATCTTCTATATGTACGGGAGCGCGCTGAAAAGTAATGACTTTGAAGATTTTATGTGAAAACTATTAAAGCTTTGCAAGTAAAACAAACGTTATTAACCTTCTACAATTTTATGCTTCATGTTTACATATTTGCAGCCATCTACCACTAGTGTGTCCTGAATTGTAGAGTGTAACATGGCGGAGTGTAACGGAACTATGTCGCTCCGTTAGAAACAGCGTGCTGTAATCGAGTTTGGAATTAGAAGAGTTCATCCACATATGGAGCAGCCTCTCCTTTAGGATGACAGTACCAAACCAAACACGAGCACTGTGACATATACAACAATCTGAGATCTTGGTTTCACTCTCATCGATTATCCTCCATACAGTATCGACTTAACCCCGTCCGACATTCATCTGTTGCCAAAACTTAAACAACACCTTCGACGACTTCCCTTTGATAGTGACGAAGCGATGCAAACAGAGGAAAGATTTTGTCTCTTTTACAGTGACGGTATCAACAAACTGGTCTCTCGTGGGACAAATGTGCTCCTCACCAGGGAGACTATTTTGAGTAACACAATATATGAAGAATAAAGATATACAATGTTAATAACTTTTTTTATTTAAAAATCTTTGAGAGTTTCCACATAAAAAAATTCGAAGGCATTAATTTTCACCATGGGAACAGTTATCGACATTCTATAAAGTATTGATATGTAAATGTTCGACAGCCATAATTACCTAATAATCCTAGATAATGACTACCTTAGTTAACTGTCAGATAATCTTTAAATGATTACGTTTGTAAGTGGCCACTAGGCCCGTCCGGCTAGCCGAGCGGTCTAACGCACGGCTTTGCGTAGCGGGAAGGAGCGCCTGGTCCCCGGCACGAATCCGCACGGACTTGTGTCGAGGTCCGGTGAGTCGGTCAGTCTGTGGATGTTTTTAGGCGGTTTTCCATCTGCCTCAGCGCATGCAGGATGGTTCCCCTTATTCCGCCCCAGCTACACTATGTCGGCGATTGCCGCACAAACAAGTTCTCCACGTACGGTTCACCACTATTACTCTACCACGCAATCATAGGGGGCTACACTCGTTTGGTGTGAGACGTTCCCTGGGGGGCTCCACGGGGGGCCGAACCGCACAATAACCCTGGGTTCGGTGTGGGACGGGGGAGGGGTGAAGTGGACTGCGGTAGGCGTCGTGTGGTTGTGGACCGCTGCAACTGCGGCGGGGATGGAACCTCTCCGTCGTTTCTAGGTCCTCGGTTAACATACAACATACATACAAATGGCCACTAATAAAAGTTACATTAATATCGTACGAATAGTAAAAAGCAAACATTTGCATCAAATAATATATAGGTGGAGGGCAGAAGGATGCACTTTCTTTAAGCTGAGTATAATTGATTCTAATTATTTCATATTGTAAAACCGGATACAACCATGTTTAGGAATATTGATAATAACATATGTAATAGTGTAATTTTTTTAATGAGAGGTCGCAAAATGACCGCAATGATTCTGGCATTGTTCTAATACTATATATATCTCCACAAACAGCCTCAGTTTTGAAAGGCGGTCGTTATTTCAATTCAAACATAAATTTAGTAGTATGTGATGTCACAGAAAGTATTTAAGGCAAGCAGCAGCGAGAACACAGGCTTTAGTTTTCAGTCTTTCGTTCGTGAAGGCTTTCGACATTGGCGAGCAGTAGGTGTGTCTGGCGGCAGTCGAGATGGTCTAGACGGTGAAGGAACCGCGATAGTAAAACACTTTAGCTTTGTTTGGATGCCGATCGTTGCTCTCAGAATTATTTTGATGAGCGGAGGATAATATTCCAACTTTTCGCTGGACTAAAAGTATCTATGGTTGATCGAGGGCCTGTACTTTAACTTTTCGCTGGACTTGAGAATATCTGATTGTGATTCCGGTGACTGAGTTTGAGCACTGATACGAACTTTATTTGTTTGACGTGAGGCAGCTGAGAACTTTAAGTAAATTTCTGCTCTTAATACTGAGACTAGCGTGTGATAGCCTTCTTTACAGGGTTTCGCAGTGATTATTTAGGTTAAATAACTTTATTTTTTTGTCACAATTAACTGTGAGAAACTAAGCTGTCGGATTTTGAGCGTTTTCATAGAACTTCGTAATTAATGGGTTTTTAAATGAAATCGCACGCATGTCTCTTTTTCCGTTGCCCCACTGCGCTATATTAACTATTATTTTTCGCTGCTGTCATTTGCATCCACAATTGTGTAAGGCCACAATTTGCAAATGTGTGAATTATTTGCAACATGTATTTATTAGACTTAAACGATAATTATTCTGTTTTGACAACATTATTAATCCCACGAGATTTATTCATGTAGTTTTCTAATTTGTGTATTATTTCGCTAACCTATCTAGGGGTTTTATCTTGAACAAAAACATAGGCTTTAAAGAGCTAGTGTACAATCGACTCCTTCGATCTGGAAACGAGAAAGCTAACAGTCTGCGTCGTACATTGCCCACACCAAAAGCAGATTATAAGACTGCTGGTGCAGGCGTAAGGCCGTAATGGAGTGACTAATTGTTTGTGCGTGGAAGGTGGCGACAGCGCGTTTCGCCCTTGCGTACTAAGGAAAATGTGCATGCATCTATCTCCCGCCTAAATGACTACCTACATTATTGACAGCATTCAGCTCAGTCGCCTCGCTTTTTCTCCTATTAAGTTGTTCGCGTAATTTATTTAGACGCACCTATTCAAAGTCTCCTCTTTTCCTGCGCGTAACGTAATGACTGTGATACGATTTTGCCGGTCGGTGTGGCCGAGCGGTTCTAGGCGCTTCAGTCTGGAACCACGCGACCGCTACGGTCGCAGGTTCGAATCCTGCCTCGGGCATGGATGTGTGCGTTGTCCTTAGGTTAGTTGGGTTTAAGTAGTTCTAAATTCTAGGGGACTGATGACCTCAGATGTTAAGTTCAAAAAATGGCTCTGAGCACTATGGGACTTAACATCGATGGTCATCAGTCCCCTAGAACTTAGAACTACTTAAACCTAACTAACCTAAGGACATCACACAACACCCAGCCATTACGAGGCAGAGAAAATCCCTGACCCCGCCGGGAATCGAACCCGGGAACCGATGTTAAGTCCCATAGTGCTCAGAGCCATTTGAACCATTTGTGATACGATTTTGGCTTCTGTTTACCTGGTAAACTATGGTAGTGTGGAATGGTCTACTGTGTCTCAGGCGGCCAAGTTTATTGACAAGTGTGACAGATCAGATTCCATCGCTGCTACTTCCGGTATTAGTTGTAATTTTGATGCAGTATGGAGAGAGTCTTCAATAGTATTTGCCATCATCAGCACTGTCTACAACGACGGATATGGAAGCCTCAAGGCCTCCCTGCGAATAGCCTCATCTATTGCGCTAACATGCCCGTAATCATGGTATCAGCGTATGACACAGAAGTGATTTCTGGCGTTCCCCAAGGTAGTGTTATAGGCCCTTTTCTGTTCCTTATCTATATAAACGATTTGGGAGACAATCAGAGCAGCCGGCTTAAGCTGTTTGTAGATAACGCTGTCGTTTATTGACTAATAAAGTCATCAGAAGATCAAAACAAACTGCAAAACGATTTAGAACAGATATCTGAATGGTGCGAAAATTGGTAGCTGACCCTAAATAACGAAAAGTGGGAGGTCATCCACATGAGTGCTAAAAGGAATCCGTTAAACTTCGGTTACACATTAAATCAGTCAAATATAAAGGCCGGAAATTCAACTATATACCTAGGGATTACAATTACGAACAACTTAAATTGGAAGGAACACATAGAAAATGTTGTGGGGAAGGTTAACCAAAGACTGCGTTTCACTGGCACGTCACTTAGAAAATGTAACAAATCTAGCAAGGAGACTGCCTACACTATGCTTGTCCGTCCTCTTTTAGAATACTGCTGGGCGGTGTGGGATTCTTACCAGATAGAACTGACGGAATAAATCGAAAAAGTTCAAAGAAGGGCAGCACGTTTTGTATTATCGCGAAATATGGGAGAGAGTGTCACTGAAATGATACAGGATTTGGGCTGGACATCATTAAAAGAAAGGCGTTTTTCGTTGCGACGGAATCTTCTCACGAAATTCCAATCACCAACTTTCTCCTCCGAATGCGAAAATATTTTGTTGACACCGACCTGCATAGGGAAAAACGATCACCACGATAAAATAAGGGAAATCAGAGCTCGTACGGAAAGGTGTAGGTGTTCGTTCTTTCCGCGCTGCTATACGAAATTGGAATAAAAAGAGAATTGTGAAGGTGGTTCGATGAACCCTCTGCCAGGCACTTAAATGTGATTTGCAGAGTAACCATGTAGATGTAGACATTTTACAACCCTCTTTGCTGCACTTAAGCTTTAACATTTGATTTGACCAAGTAACTCCTTGACTTAATGGATTGTATGGTTGATGTGACCGTTTAACGGCTCTACCTTACATGCGAGTACCGTAAACTGTTGGTTCAAGAGCCATCCGTCGTCGTGCTGAATTTATTAAACGTCGACTGCAACTTCGGCGGCCGCTTGAGACCTATTATCGTCTTGAACTGCCAGCGGCCCAGAAACGATTTTGTATGTGCGCAGGCACAGTCCTGTTGATTGACTCCTGCAGTTTTGGAACTATCATCCGTTTTGAACGTTCTGGAACGAGTTGAAGTCGGCTATCGCTGCTCTGCATGTTACTGGGACCGAGAAATTTCTGCGGTCTGGTAGTCTCATGCTGCCGTTATCGGTAAATCCACTGTCTGAGCTCGGCTAGGGGAATATCTTTCGCTGGCAGTATTGTTACTCAGGCCTCGTGCGATGACACAGAAGGTACGCTGAATCGAATGAGGAATGGGGACAAGTTTATCCAAGAATCATTGCTGAGGCAGACTGTATATACATTCTACGACAACAGAAAAAGACCACCACTCCTCGTTGTCGTGCCGTATAGGGGCAACAATCAGGTTGGTATCCCCCGCCGACGTGGAAGTCTCCAAACACGTCTTCGCTAGTCGTCGGGGCTCAGTTCGAAGCGAGATTCATCACTGAGACATATCTACTACATTCAATGAGTTTCCTGGCCGAAGACGTGTTTGAAGATGCTCTGGACAGCGGAGAGTTCCACTCTGATTGTAACCACCATACAGTCCGCCAAGAAGGAGTGATAGTCTGGGTGCCATCTTTTCTTAATAGCAGGACCCCTTGGTTGTCAGCCGCGGTACAATTACAGCACAGCGGCACGTCGGTGGTATATAGCACACGCCGTTTTGGTGCTCTTCGTGGCAAATCATCTTGGACTTACATTTCAGCGAGGTAACGCCCGCCTGCACACAGCGAGAGTTTCTACTGCTTGTCTTCATGCTTGTCAAACCCTTACTTGGTCAGCAAGACCGCCGAATATCTACCCAACTGAGAACGTTTGGAGCATTATCGGTAGGGTCATGAAGCAGTTCGGGATTCTTACGATCTAACGCGCCAGTTGGACACAATTTGGCACGATATCCTTCAATAGAAGATCCAACAACTCCATCAATCAATGCCAAGCCAAGTAACTGCTTGCATAAGGGCCAGAGGTGGACCAGAGCGTTACTGACTTGCTCAATTTGTGCAGCTCTTTCCCTTCAATAAATCATCCAATTTATCTGAAATTTAAATTAAATTCCACATTGTCTTTTCGCATCATTGATGTCAGGGCTTGTGTAACAAGAAATGGAAGACATTGACTACACAAATCTGGAAATAACCGATTGTCTCAGATGCCTACTCACTATTTTTGCAGTGAGATGCATTACTTAGAAAGAAACTTGTCAAAATTATGACATCACATGGCGAAGTAAATTTCATTGTTCCTACCTAAGTACGATGTGTTGTGAATTTCCTGCAGCATTATGCGACGTAGCGTTTGTCCGAACAAAATCACGTTTTCTGATGCGTTGTATGAGAGATTTCAGAACATCACCCCAAGTGGACAAAAATGGAGAAGAAGACCCCCTTCCCCATGCTTGTGTTGTGATACCATCTCGACATTCACTTCATGCGAATTATGGAAGACCGTGGAAAATTAATTCACGGAGCCAGACGAATATTAGAACCCTTCCTCCAGAGCACAAGTCCACTGCATTATCCAAAACTCCACCTCGTTCAGTAGTTTATAATTGGCTCATGTTTCTTTAATGAAATGTTTGTTATATCAGTTACTAAGAGAATATCATCGTCGACGCCAAGATTGTGAAACTAAGTATGAATCAGGAGCAGCATCCACTGCACAATGAAGAAGTGCTAGATTACTCCCGGTATATGTATTATGACAATATTCAGTTGGAATGTAGAGCAAAAATGGGACTATAGAAGACCTATCACAGCAAACCACAGGACTCAAAATCTCCATCTGAATCGAAACGGGAGCAGTTCCCGTATGGCATCTAGATTCACATTTTGCGTGATTTGTCTAAATCGATTAAGGGCAATGCTGGGGTGGTGAAAAGGACGCAACAATTTTCCACATTAATAATCGTGCTTCACCTCTAGTGACCTCGTGACTAACGAGGCGTTACATCCTTCCTTTATTTCCGCAATTTCTTCGATGTAGCTGCTGGCAGCATCTGAATGAATCTGCAGTTTTTAGTCGTCAGAATTGTCTATATTATCCAGTGACACCCCAAACTAATTATCTTCGTACGAACGAAATTTCAGCCCACACTAGCGAATTGATGCAGAACAGACCAAATTGAAAAAAGGTGGTGGTTTCAGACCACTATTGTTTCAACCTTAACGGCCACCTTGGTCATTCATTTGCTGAACTGTGTTGTGCTAAATATTAACAAATTTCTTACCACGTTGTGATGTATGATCCACACGGTAGAAATTTTTTCTCGCTGCAGCGGTGTACGAAAAATAACGCCAAAAGTACGTCTACAGGTTTACTGCGCCGTTGATTGCCCCGTTGGCCGTATAGTGAAAGACGTGCCGAACATATTCGTCGTGGTTGAGAAGACGATCAGATACCTGGCTTTACACGTAATACGATGTCTACGAGAAATTATCACGGCAGTTAAGTTGCAGCATATTGATTGTTATAATGAGAGATGACTGGAAACACCCGAAAGTATTATGAAACTCAATTTTATGTATTAACATACAAATATTTATTTATTTACAGTGGATAACATTTTGCTGTTTGCATGGTGAGGTAATGGAGTAAATGTCGGGTGTCTCCCCTAAGAGTCGTCAGGCCCATTTTCTCTGGTGTTTCAGCAGATATATGCAATTTCGTTTTTTTTTTTTTTAACGTGTGGTTGGAGTCAACCCAAAATCAATAGTGCTCATACGAAGACCAGTGTCAACGGAAAGCGGCGGTTTGTTTCCTGTTACAAAACAAATTGATTTTACAGAGGAATTTTAGATGCCCATTTGTTAGACCGGTCTCAGATTAGTCTAGTTCGATAACTATTTTATCGATATATGTTAACAGCGACTGTAAAACTCGAAGAATAACCAGTAGACCTACTCCAGCAGCGACAGTACTGCCCTGGCCCGCGCTGACTGCTACCGCCAAGCATGTTGTCTAACGCGACATTCGTGGAACAGCAGAGTGAACATCCTTCACGCTACGATGGACAATCGCGACCAGTGGTCGGGTCCGCATCATCATGTTACGCACAAAAGACTTGTTAACCAAGGAAGATGCTCAACGTGTGCACCAGTCAAAGTGACACGGTGATGTGGTTTCTAGTTCGCTGGTAGTTTTCAGAACTTATACTGCACTGATTGTCCTCGTTCGACAGTAACACACGATGATCGATATCTCCAATTTTCAAGTCAAAGCAGCCGTAGGCTGAGTGTTCCAGAATTGAATTTGGGGTTCGATGAGGCGACAGGTCATCATGTATCGCATCAAACTGTTAGGTGATGGTTGCATAACGCGAATCTTCACTCCCGCCCACAATGATGAGCACCACGTCGTTCACAGCACTATGGACTCTGTAACAGATGCGTAAGAAATTATGCAGAATGCACACCACAGGATAGGCGTTGGGTACTGTTTGTGGACGAAACTCGGATATATTTGTACACTGATAATCACAGACAAAACGTTCGAGGACGACCCGGTAATACCGAACGCCTCCTACACTACATCCCACAAGTGCAACAAGGTAGTGGTGGAGCGATGTTCTGAGGTGGCATTACATGGAGTCACCGTACACATTTTACGGTTGTAGAGGAAAATCTCACTGCTCTAGATACAAGGACGAGATTCTGCAACAAATAGTGGGACCGTATCACCAACGTTTTGGTGATAATTTCACCTTGATGTATGATAACTCACGTGCTCGTCGTGCTGGTTTCGTGAACACGATCATTCAGCATGCTAGGATCAATATAATGGAGTGACCTAGCCGTTCCCTGGACGCGAACACAATCTAACAGGGATGGGATCGATTGAAACGAGCTATTTTGGTGCGTCGCCAATACCTACATAATCTGCGCGATGTACTGATTCACGCCTGCATCCGAGCGGGACAATAGGACGTTACACCACGTTTTGATGTTACTCAGGAGTCCTGCGAAAAATCCTCTATGGGAAATAGACAATTTTGTCGCTACAATTTTTTTTTATTTGGTGATCTAGAAATATTGAAAATGAATATATAAGGATGTCTGAGAACCAATTTTTGTTTCCTGCGGCATTAATTTAGAAATAAAGGAGTGATACAAGACTTTTTTTGACATAGGATGATTCAAGAAGAATGTCACATAATTTATGAGGTGATCCTCCATGTAAAAATAAACGGAAAATGTCCTACGAACATGTGTCCGATTTCCGATGGTTGCAGAACTGAAGTGGGTTGTAGGCTATGCACTTTCGTGAAAGATTATGAAGAGAAGTGTGAATATTACTTACCGAAATGGTGTGTAGCCGCTGTACTGTACAGAATAATGGTAGGACAGATGACTGATCCATCTCAATGCACTTGCCAACGCATTGGAGAGTGTGTTGTGTGGCATATCGAACATCATCACGGCGGGCAACGGTGTCAGTGATCGGAGCGACAAGTTCTTCACATGTATCCAACGTCGTAACATACACATCCACCTTCAACCAGGCCCTTAACAAAAGTCTAATTGGGTTAGGTCGGGTGGTCTGACAGGCCGGTTCATGGGTTCGCCACGGCCAATCCACCATTGAGGAAATGTATTATTCAAATACTGGGATATTTTTCTGGTACAGTGGGTCGGTGATCCATTATCAGAGACGTCGGGCGAAGTTCCTCTGGTATTTCAGCAAATGTTTGCAATTTCGTTTTTGCATTGTGTACCTGGAGTCATCCCAAACAAATAGCATGCGGCAATGTCCAGTGTCCAAGGAAAACGTCGGCTTGTTTATGCAAAAAAAAAAAAAAGGAATTTTGACGTGTCCATTGAGCCATTCAATAGAGTTGTCCCAAATTAGTCTAGTACAATATTTGTTTTTAGTGATGTGTATTAACAGTGACAGTGAAACACGGAGAATAAACAAAATGGTTCAAATGGCTCTGAACACTATGGGACTTAACTACTGAGGTCATCAGTCCCCTAGAACTTAGAACTACTTAAACCTAATTAACCTAAGGACATCACACACACCCATGCCCGAAGCTGGATTCGAACCTGCGATCGTAGCGGTCGTGCGGTTCCAGACTGTAGCGCCTAGAACCGCACGGTCTCTCCGGCCGGCGAGAATAAACACCAATCCAGCAGCGACTTAGTAGGGCTACATGCTTGGCGGTAGCTGTTCCACGCAGCAGCATTATTCGTTCTCAGAGAAACGGCATTTCTTTTCTTTTCCCCAAGTATTAAATGCTTCATTCTACTACGATGAATGTATAAAGGGAGAACCTACTGTCATTACTTAACAAAATTCTATGGTTTCACTCCTACAGTTGAAAGTTTCGCTACATATCAGATGAGGGGTGGTGGTACGTTGACTGAGAGTAGGAATAAGTGTAGTGAGCTGCATTATTGTCCGTAGGTCATCTCATAGCAAACAGTAGCTGATTCTCTTAATCGACACAAGGGTTCTAACTGTGGTCCCGATTTAAGGAGCGATCAGCAATGTCTGCTCTTCTGAGACACAATTTTCGGCGTGTATTTTTACACCACTAGCGTCTAGATCCTGGATGACGAATATCTGTCCTTTCCTTGGACTTTCGACCCCTCACATGTGCACCAGACACCATACGTTCGATGTGGTAGACAACTCTGCAGAAAGAACAGACATCCTCCAGCAGATTGCAAAGGTACAGATACCGATACAGTTACTACGTATCGAGTCGGGCTCATACTTGTCTCTGCCCGACCAGAGTTCACAGGTGGCCTTTTTATGCCCCATCATCCCTGTATAGGCGTGTTTCGTCGTCTGTCAATTTGCTGCGCGGCAGTCTAGTGTAGCGGAGCCTGCAGGGAGGGTCGCATGCAAGCATGATGTGCGCAACCACACACCCGAGTGCGGAAAGTAGGCACGAAAAGTAATAATTGTCGTTTCAAGTTAGTTTCGTGCGCCGGCCGATGTGGCCGAGCAGTTAGTTTAGGCGCTTCAGTCTGGAACCGCGCGACCGCTACGGTCGCAGGTTCGAATCCTGCCTCGGGCATGGATGTGTGTAATGTCCTTACGTTAGTTAGGTTTAAGTAGTTCTAAGTTCTAGGGGACTGATGACCTCAGAAGTTAAGTCCCATAGTGCTCAGAGCCATTTGAACAATTTTTTCTTTTTAGTTTCGTGCGGAAAGGACAAAACATATAATGTTTTTACGAAGACCAAACTGAATCTATACAGCAGTGGCTAATTCGAGTGAAGTTATGAAATCGTGTGAATAAAATTTGTTGTGGGTGAACTTTAGCTATCGTGGAGACATTATGTATGGACTGAAAATATAATAAATTCAGTTTGTAATAAAATTTGTTTCTGATATCAAAAAACCTAGTTCATTATTTTTATGGAGGTAACGAATTAGCTATGTGTAATAGTGAGAGTGAGTGTTTGATAAGATACATGTCACTTAGCAACACTATTAAACACTTTGTTATTGTGAAACGTATACGTTGAAAGAAAAACTGCTCATCAACAATGTCAAGGTCTACAGTCCGATGCCGAACGAATTCAACAGGAATCTAAAGAATTCAATTTTCGGGGATCAACATTTAATACCAAGATATGTCTTCGCCTTTATAGGGTCCACAACACGACCTCGTAGAAATTCAGTCACTTGCACGACTCGTGCTCGTCGACACTTCCTTGTGTTTGCTAATCCAGCGCGCTCTTCCTAACAACAAATCACTAATTTGGCAGTTCAAGCACAGGTATTATGTGCTCAGTGTTTCCAAACTAAGTACATGGTTCCTACTGCGTCTGCAGTACAGCACTTTCAGTTATTCCGTTGACTGTCCCCTGTCAGTTCCCCACACTAATATGTTGTGTCTTTCCCACGTCTTTACATGTGTATATTTTTCATTTTGAACTAGTGTATATAATGGATCTGCTAGGTAATGTACATAGTTCTGTGAAGCTGTTCACAGATGTCACAGTCAGATACATAGAGGTTGAGTACAAGAAAAAGATTGAAAAAGGCGTAAAATTCTGAATACGACCATCACTTGATGGAACAATTGTCAGATGAGACCCATAGTCATCCAATGTAAAATAATATGCGAAAACATACTGCTTCACTACAGCATTACCAAATGATTATTGTTTTCACCAAAACCGTAAAATATATCGTTTAATCCATCGGAAGATACTTAGCGCCTGCTTACCATGTAATTTAGTTGTGAGATAGCTATTGTTTCAGCCTAAAATTCTGTGGAATGAAGAATTTAATACTCATCCGCGAAGGAGAACACTTACAAATAACTCGTCCGACCGATTCTAGGGTACCGACATGACTCATTTTTACTATTTAGCTGAGTGTAGTAAGTGATCATCTCAACGATTTTTCTTTTTTGTTACCAAAGTAATGTGAAACAATTCAGTTTGCAGACTACGTATACATTGGCAGTTTAAAATTAGTAGTTTTAACATTAACGGGCATATTTTTCAGTCCTACTCGTGCAACTACTCTTAAAACAAGGGTTTTTTTAAAGGATACCAACTCTTAAATAACAATTCGTCTACGGAATAGAAGCTGTAAAGAAGAAACGATTCTGTGATATGTTTAAAACTTACTTTGCTACCTGTTGGACATTTCATGTTGCGAGCTAACAAAGATGTTCGGGCTCACATGCGGTTCCTCTTCGTCGAAATGTCTTGGCTCATACTCGTCTAGTGGTTGAACCGCACATATCGCATTACACACCCTAAATCAGACACTTGTGACCCTTTGGTTAAATTGTCTGGCTGATGGAAAGTTTGCGAAATACAAAGTTAACACAACATATAACAATAGTAATAGTAATATCGGGAGCTAAATTAACCACCCATAAATGATGTAGGCCACACAGTTGCGATTTGGTTAGAATAATGTTTATTCAGAAAGCAAACTAATAGCGAAAGTGGTCGTATTTAGAGTTACTGTTACACAAATGCCTAAAGACAGACTGTCCGCTTTCGTGTCTCAATACGTCTGTCCACTTTGGTGTCTCCAGCCAAACTGTCCGCTTTCGCGTATGCAACAGCACTCCCTCTGCCCGTCCCCGTGCCGCATTTCCCGCCCGCCGAACATACTCGCTCAGCTGACTAGGGCAGTTCCCTTTCCTGAGGCCGTCCATCTGATTGGCTACAGCTGCTTCTACATTATTTTACATTTTAACATATTTAAATAATCAAAGCCTGACCACTTTCACGTTCTAAATAAAGTAACAGTAATTGTTGTTGTTGTTGTTGTTGTTGTGGTCTTTAGTCCAGAGACTGGTTTGATGCACCTCTCCATGCTACTCTATCCTGTGCAAGCTTCTTCGTCTTCCAGTACCAACTGCAACCTACATCCTTCTGAATCTGCTTAGTGTATTCATCTCTTGGTCTCCCTCTACGATTTTTACCCTCCACGCTGCCCTGCAATACAAAATTGGTGATCCATTGATGCCTCAGAACATGTCCTACCAACCGATCCCTTCTTCTAGTCAAGGTGTGCCACAAATTTCTTGTCTCCCTAATCTATTCAATACCTCCTCATTAGTTATGTGATCTACCCATCTAATATTCATCATTCTTCTGTAGCACCACATTTCGAAAGCTTCTATTCTTTTCTTGTCCAAACTATTTATCGTCCACGTTTCACTCCCATACATGGCCACACTCCATACAAATACTTTCAGAAACGACTTCCTGACATTTAAATCTATACTCGATGTTAACAAATTTCTCTTCTTCAGAAACACTTTCCTTGCCATTGCCAGTCTACGTTTTGTATCCTCTGTACTTCTACCATCATCAGTTATTTTGTTCCCCAAATAGCAAAACTCATCTACTACTTTAAGTGTCTCATTTCCTAATCTAATACCCTCAGCATCACCCGATTTAATTTGACTACTTTCCATTATCCTCGTTTTGCTTTTGTTGATGTTCATCTTATACCCTCCTTTCAAGACAATGTCCATTCCGTTCAGCTGCTCTTCGAGGTCCTTTGCTGTCTCTGACAGAATTACAATGTCATCGGCGAACCTTAAAATTTTTATTTCTTCTCCATGAATTTTAATACCTACACTGAATTTTTCTTTTGTTTCCTTCACTGCTTGCTCAATATACAGATTGAATAACATCGGGGAGAGGCTACAACCCTGTCTCACTCCCTTCCCAACCACTGCTTCCCTGTCATGTCCCTCGACTCTTATAACTGCCATCCGGTTTCTGTACAAACTGTAAATAGCCTTTCGCTCCCTGTATTTTACCTCTGCCACCTTCAGAATTTGGAAGAGAGTATTCCAGACAACATTGTCAAAAGCTTTCCTAAGTCTACAAACGCTAGAAACGTAGCTTTGCCTTTCCTTAATCTATTTTCCAAGATGAGTCGTAGAGTCAGTATTGTCACACGTGTTTCAACATTTCTACGTAATCCAAACTCATCTTCCCCGAGGTTGGCTTCTACTAGTTTTTCCATTCGTCTGCAAAGAATTCGTGTTAGTATTTTGCAGCCGTGGCTTATTAAACTGATAGTTCGGTAATTTTCACATCTGTCAACACCTGCTTTCTTTGGGATTGGAATTATTATATTCTTCTTGAAGTCTGAGAGTATTTCGCCTGTCTCATACATCTTGCTCACCAGATGGTAGAGTTTTGTCAGGACTGGCTCTCCCAAGGCCGTCAGTAGTTCTAATGGAATGTTGTCTACTCCCGGGGCCTTGTTTCGGCTTAGGTCTTTCAGTCCTCTGTCAAACTCTTCACGCAGTATCATATCTCCCATTCCATCTTCATCTACATCCTCTTCCATTTCCATAATATTGTCCTCAAGTACATCGCCCTTGTATAGACCCTCTATATACTCCTTCCACCTTTCTGCTTTCCCCTCTTTGCTTAGAACTGGGTTTCAATCTGAGCTCTTAATATTCATACAAGTGGCTCTCTTTTCTCCAAAGGTCTCTTTAATTTCTCTGTAGGCTGTATCTATCTTACCCCTAGTGAGATAAGCCTCTACATCCTTACATTTGTCCTCTAGCCATGCCTGCTTAGCCATTTTGCACTTCCTGTCGATCTCATTTTTGAGACGTTTGTATTCCTTTTTGCCTGCTTCATTTACTGCATTTTTATATTTTCTCCTTTCATCAATTAAATTCAATATTTGTTCTGTTACCCAAGGATTTCTACTAGCCCTCATCTTTTTACCTACTTGATCCTCTGCTGCCTTCAATACTTCATCCCTCAGAGCTACCCATTCGTCTTCTCCTGTATTTCTTTCCCCCATTCCTGTCAATTGTTCCCTTATGCTGTCCCTGAAACTCTGTACAATCTCTGGTTTAGTCAGTTTATCCAGGTCCCATCTCCTTAAATTCCCACCTTTTTGCAATTTCTTCAGTTTTAATCTACAATTCATAACCAATAGATTGTGGTCAGAGTCCGCATCTGCCCCTGGAAACGTCTTACAATTTAAAACCTGGCTCCTAAATCTCTGTTTTACCATTATATAATCTATCTGAAACCTTCAAGTATCTCCAGGTCTCTTCCATGTATACAACCTTCTTTTATGATTCTTGAACCAAGTGTTAACTATGATTAAGTTATGTTCTGTGCAAAATTCTAACAGGCAGCTTCCTCTTTCATTTTTTATCCCCATTCCATATTCACCTACTACGTTTCCTTCTCTTCCTTTTCCTACCTCGAATTCCAGTCACCCATGACTATTAAATTTTCGTCTCCCTTCACTATTTGAATAATTTCTTTTATCTCATCATACATTTCATCAATCTCTGCGGAGATAGTTGGCATATAAACTTGTACTACTGTGGTAGGCGTTGGCTTTGTGTCTATCTTGGCCACAATAATGCAATCTCTATGCTGTTTGTAGTAGCTTACCCGCATTCCTATTTTTTTAATTCATTATTAGACCTACTCCTGCATTACCCATATTTGATTTTGTATTTATAACCTGACCAGAAGTCTTGTTTCTCCTGCCACCGTACGTCACTAAATCCCACTATATCTAACTTTAACCTATCCATTTTCCTTTTTAAATTTTCTAAACTACCTGCCCGATTAAGGGATCTGACATTCCATGCTCCGATCCGTAGAACGCCAGTTTTCTTTCTCCTGATAACGATGTCGTCCTGAGTAGTCCCCGCCCGGAGATCCGAATGAAGGACTATTTTACCTCCAGAATATTTTACCCAAGAGGACGCCATCATCATTTAACCGTACAGTAAAGCTGCATGCCCTCGGGAAAAATTACGGCTGTAGTTTCCCCTTGCTTTCAGCCGTTCGCAGTACCAGCACAGAAAGGCCGTTTTGGTTAATGTTACAAGGCCAGATCAGTCAATCATCCAGGCTGTTGCCCCTGCAACTATTGAAAAGGCTGCTGTCCCTCTTCAGGAACCACACGTTTGTCTGGCCTCTCATCAGATACCCCTCCGCTGTGGTCTAGGGTACGGCTATATGTATCGCTGAGGCACTCAAGCCTCCCCACCAACGGCAAGGTCCATGGTTCATGAAGGGGGGGGGGGGAGTAACAATAATATCCATTACATAATAAACGTTAAATTCTTGTACGTAAAACCAATTCAATTTCCTTCTTAGCTTTGAATGCCAAGGCCAGTAGCCTTTCCCCAATGTGCTTTCTGGTAAATAAATAAAGAACAAAAGTAACTAATATGCGCTACACTTTACAAGAAATATTCTATTACCTAATGATTCAATAAGGTGTCATGCTGCTACCGTTCTCTGTGTTTTGTGTGGAGGAAATGATGATCTGATGCTTAACTGAAAATACTGATAATTTAAATTTACTATATCTTTTTAACAAATGAAGTTACAGAGTTGATATTTACAACGTTTGTCATTTTAATGGTGCGCTTCTATATGAAATGTCGATCGTTAAGTTCGACCAAAGCGTTCTGATTTTAGCATTCAGGTTTTTGTTACAAAACTTGTTAATTTCACTTTAACAGTAAATCCTAAACTATTATAGACATGTTGCGTTACTACAGAATTAAATAGTTTTCATAAATGTTTCCCTTTATGACCGATCTTAGGTCCGCGATATTTAAACTACTACGTCTCCTTGGCCACAACGTCTTCTACTGGGTTTCCCTATGACGTAGGTTCTCGTCTGTCTCACTCGCACACTGCAGCGCTTAGGCCTCAATAGACAATAGACGTCTGTGAATTTCCTCATCTCGTGGTGAATCTGCGCTCTTTGTGGCACACGGTGCTCGACGACAGAGTTCGTTTTACAATTCCTGTAGGCTGACTCCTTCGGCCACATATTTAAATGAGAGCGCAATGCTCGTTAACTCACAATGTTATTGGGCATAATTTTTGTCGGGGCATGCTGACCTCTTTTCAGAGCAATTGGCAGCTTCTATGATTAATCAGTAATAAAGGTTATTTTTCTCCTCAAGTTGTGTCGGATTATTTAAGACGAATTTAATTTGCGAATGTGTATATTGTGAAGATGTAGTTAAACGGCCTAATTACTTGAAGACTTTTTTGCAAGATGGTTATGGGTGAACAACACGAAATATACTTACTGCTGGCTTTGGCAATCAGTTCTTCGTTTCTAAATGATAAGTTACTCCGTAAAATTGTTCCATAAGACGTTACCGAGTGGAAATATGCAAAATTTGTCTGAAGGTTAATGTGATTGTTTCCAAGTCTACTAATTATAAGTAAAGCTGTCTGAACTTAACTGTTTAAATAGCACAGTAATATGCTTCCTCCAGTTCAAGTTTTCATCAATATGTGTACCCAAAAATTTGGAGCTTTCTACCCCTTTTACTGACACCTGTCCCTGTGCTACAACAACTGTTTGTATTGCATTTATTTCTTTTACAAAACTAAATATGTGTGTCTTCTCAAACTTAAGGGAGAGTAAATTTTCAGAGAATCACTCTTTGAAAAACACAATTAAAAATTTGTTTTGTTGATTTATCTCTAATGGTATTTATTATGACACTAGTATCGTCTTCAAAAACTACCAATGCTGCTTGATGAATATTAAATGGAAGGTCATTTACACTTACAAGGAATAGAAGTAGACCCAAAATTGAAACCTGGGGGACTCCCTCCCGGTTTTTTTTATTGTCCACCCAACCACTAAAAATTTCTCTCCTTCAAATATTGTTTGAATTATTCGTCACAATGTCTTTCAGTAAAAATACGGCTGCATAGCCCCTCAAGAGCTGACCGATTGACAATTTCTTGCATTCTATTTGTTAAATATGATTAAAAACAGTTGTTCGTAAAGTCATCAAATCCATATAACTTAAGCTTTTGGTTTGGAGTAAAATGTGCTGTGCAGTTAAATGCCGTATAAAGATTGCATAAAATACCAGCTGGCGATATTTTATAATTTGAGGCTGGTAATATTTTGTGAATGAATGTATAGATAGCATTCTTGGCCTAGCAATCATTCTATAATCCAAGCTGTGATGTGCTAATATAACTATTTCTGCTTAAATGTGAGATTACCTTTGAGTACATTACTTTTTCGAATATTTTGGAAAATCATGTTAGTAGAGAAATTGGAAGATATTTATTCACGTCTTTATTGTCATCTTTCTTATGAAGATGATTAACAGTTGCATAATTTAATCCGTCTGGAAAAATTCACTGTGTCAGTGATGCATTACATGTATCACTAAGGACGTTACTTATTTAGTTAAAGCAAATCATTAGAATTCTGTCGTACGTTCCATCACCATCATATAGTCCGATGAACGTTTTGTGACAAGTTATAGCTGTGTGCAGGATGAGAACTCGACGCAGCATACCTGTCTCTCGCGGGCAGTGCTGCAACAATTATGTTATCTGAGCACGTTCTACGGAGCGCCTCAGAACTTTAGTTTGTCACTGGTTTCTCTCCGCTCGTCGATCTGAGACCCTTACCATGTTTTACTAATGGAAGAGATCGAGAAAGTTCACAGTGGAGATGCATGGTTCGTCTCGTGCTTATTTAGCAATCGCGAAAGCACCACACAAATGAGTACAAACCTCAGCGAAAGAAAAATATTAAGCATCGCGGAAATGCGTGTTCTTAAAACTTCAGGAGTTTACCATCTAAGATGAGGCAATAAACATAGCCCTATTGCTTTTCCTAGCACACTCCCTCATTTAATGCTAGTGGCTAGTCATAATGACAGTTTGCGTGATTTGTCTAAATCGATTAAGGGCAATGTTGGGGTGGTGAAAAGGACGCAACAATTTTCCACATTAATCATCGTGCTTCACCTCTAGTGACCTCGTGACTAACGAGGCCTTACATCCTTCCTTTATTTCTGCAATTTCTTCGATGTAGCTGCTGGCAGCATCTGAATGAATCTGCAGTTTTTAGTCGTCAGAATTGTCTATATTATCCAGTGACACCCCAAACTAATTATCTTCGTACGAACGAAATTTCAGCCCACAGTAGCGAATTGATGCAGAACAGACCAATTTGAAAAAGGTGGTGGTTTCAGACCACTATTGTTTCAACCTTAACGGCCACCTTGGTCATTCATTTGCTGAACTGTGTTGTGCTAAATATTAACAAATTTCTTACCACGTTGTGATGTATGATCCACACGGTAGAAATTTTTTCTCGCTGCAGCGGTGTACGAAAAATAACGCCAAAAGTACGTCTACAGGTTTACTGCGCCGTTGATTGCCCCGTTGGTCGTATAGTGAAAGACGTGCCGAACATATTCGTCGCGGTTGAGAAGACGATCAGATACCTGGCTTTACACGTAATACGATGTCTACGAGAAATTATCACGGCAGTTAAGTTGCAGCATATTGATTGTTATAATGAGAGATGACTGGAAACACCCGAAAGTATTATGAAACTCAATTTTATGTATTAACATACAAACATTTATTTATTTATTTACAGTGGATAACATTTTGCTGTTTGCATGGTGAGGTAATGGAGTAAATGTCGGGTGTCTCCCCTAAGAGTCGTCAGGCCCATTTTCTCTGGTGTTTCAGCAGATATATCCAATTTCGTTTTTTTTTTTTTTTTTTTTTAACGTGTGGTTGGAGTCAACCCAAAAACAATAGTGCTCATACAAAGACCAGTGTCAACGGAAAGCGGCGGTTTGTTTCCTGTTACAAAACAAGTTGATTTTACAGAGGAATTTTAGATGCCCATTTGTTAGACCGGTCTCAGATTAGTCTAGTTCGATAACTATTTTATCGATATATGTTAACAGCGACTGTAAAACTCGAAGAATAACCAGTAGACCTACTCCAGCAGCGACAGTACTGCCCTGGCCCGCGCTGACTCAAGAAGAATGTCACATAATTTATGAGGTGATCCTCCATGTAAAAATAAACGGAAAATGTCCTACGAACATGTGTCCGATTTCCGATGGTTGCAGAACTGAAGTGGGTTGTAGGCTATTGCACTTTCGTGAAAGATTATGAAGAGAAGTGTGAATATTACTTACCGAAATGCTGTGTAGCCGCTGTACTGTACAGAATAATGGTAGGACAGATGACTGATCCATCTCAATGCACTTGCCAACGCATTGGAGAGTGTGTTGTGTGGCATATCGAACATCATCACGGCGGGCAACGGTGTCAGTGATGCGAGCGACAAGTTCTTCACATGTATCCAACGTCGTAACATACACATCCACCTTCAACCAGGCCCTTAACAAAAGTCTAATTGGGTTAGGTCGGGTGGTCTGACAGGCCGGTTCATGGGTTCGCCACGGCCAATCCACCATTGAGGAAATGTATTATTCAAATACTGGGATATTTTTCTGGTACAGTGGGTCGGTGATCCATTATCAGAGACGTCGGGCGAAGTTCCTCTGGTATTTCAGCAGATGTTTGCAATTTCGTTTTTGCATTGTGTACCTGGAGTCATCCCAAACAAATAGCATGCGGCAATGTCCAGTGTCCAAGGAAAACGTCGGTTTGTTTATGCAAAAAAAAAAAAGGAATTTTGACGTGTCCATTGAGCCATTCAATAGAGTTGTCCCAAATTAGTCTAGTACAATATTTGTTTTTAGTGATGTGTATTAACAGTGACAGTGAAACACGGAGAATAAACAAAATGGTTCAAATGGCTCTGAACACTATGGGACTTAACTACTGAGGTCATCAGTCCCCTAGAACTTAGAACTACTTAAACCTAATTAACCTAAGGACATCACACACACCCATGCCCGAAGCTGGATTCGAACCTGCGATCGTAGCGGTCGTGCGGTTCCAGACTGTAGCGCCTAGAACCGCACGGTCTCTCCGGCCGGCGAGAATAAACACCAATCCAGCAGCGACTTAGTAGGGCTACATGCTTGGCGGTAGCTGTTCCACGCAGCAGCATTATTCGTTCTCAGAGAAACGGCATTTCTTTTCTTTTCCCCAAGTATTAAATGCTTCATTCTACTACGATGAATGTATAAAGGGAGAACCTACTGTCATTACTTAACAAAATTCTATGGTTTCACTCCTACAGTTGAAAGTTTCGCTACATATCAGATGAGGGGTGGTGGTACGTTGACTGAGAGTAGGAATAAGTGTAGTGAGCTGCATTATTGTCCGTAGGTCATCTCATAGCAAACAGTAGCTGATTCTCTTAATCGACACAAGGGTTCTAACTGTGGTCCCGATTTAAGGAGCGATCAGCAATGTCTGCTCTTCTGAGACACAATTTTCGGCGTGTATTTTTACACCACTAGCGTCTAGATCCTGGATGACGAATATCTGTCCTTTCCTTGGACTTTCGACCCCTCACATGTGCACCAGACACCATACGTTCGATGTGGTAGACAACTCTGCAGAAAGAACAGACATCCTCCAGCAGATTGCAAAGGTACAGATACCGATACAGTTACTACGTATCGAGTCGGGCTCATACTTGTCTCTGCCCGACCAGAGTTCACAGGTGGCCTTTTTATGCCCCATCATCCCTGTATAGGCGTGTTTCGTCGTCTGTCAATTTGCTGCGCGGCAGTCTAGTGTAGCGGAGCCTGCAGGGAGGGTCGCATGCAAGCATGATGTGCGCAACCACACACCCGAGTGCGGAAAGTAGGCACGAAAAGTAATAATTGTCGTTTCAAGTTAGTTTCGTGCGCCGGCCGATGTGGCCGAGCAGTTAGTTTAGGCGCTTCAGTCTGGAACCGCGCGACCGCTACGGTCGCAGGTTCGAATCCTGCCTCGGGCATGGATGTGTGTAATGTCCTTACGTTAGTTAGGTTTAAGTAGTTCTAAGTTCTAGGGGACTGATGACCTCAGAAGTTAAGTCCCATAGTGCTCAGAGCCATTTGAACAATTTTTTCTTTTTAGTTTCGTGCGGAAAGGACAAAACATATAATGTTTTTACGAAGACCAAACTGAATCTATACAGCAGTGGCTAATTCGAGTGAAGTTATGAAATCGTGTGAATAAAATTTGTTGTGGGTGAACTTTAGCTATCGTGGAGACATTATGTATGGACTGAAAATATAATAAATTCAGTTTGTAATAAAATTTGTTTCTGATATCAAAAAACCTAGTTCATTATTTTTATGGAGGTAACGAATTAGCTATGTGTAATAGTGAGAGTGAGTGTTTGATAAGATACATGTCACTTAGCAACACTATTAAACACTTTGTTATTGTGAAACGTATACGTTGAAAGAAAAACTGCTCATCAACAATGTCAAGGTCTACAGTCCGATGCCGAACGAATTCAACAGGAATCTAAAGAATTCAATTTTCGGGGATCAACATTTAATACCAAGATATGTCTTCGCCTTTATAGGGTCCACAACACGACCTCGTAGAAATTCAGTCACTTGCACGACTCGTGCTCGTCGACACTTCCTTGTGTTTGCTAATCCAGCGCGCTCTTCCTAACAACAAATCACTAATTTGGCAGTTCAAGCACAGGTATTATGTGCTCAGTGTTTCCAAACTAAGTACATGGTTCCTACTGCGTCTGCAGTACAGCACTTTCAGTTATTCCGTTGACTGTCCCCTGTCAGTTCCCCACACTAATATGTTGTGTCTTTCCCACGTCTTTACATGTGTATATTTTTCATTTTGAACTAGTGTATATAATGGATCTGCTAGGTAATGTACATAGTTCTGTGAAGCTGTTCACAGATGTCACAGTCAGATACATAGAGGTTGAGTACAAGAAAAAGATTGAAAAAGGCGTAAAATTCTGAATACGACCATCACTTGATGGAACAATTGTCAGATGAGACCCATAGTCATCCAATGTAAAATAATATGCGAAAACATACTGCTTCACTACAGCATTACCAAATGATTATTGTTTTCACCAAAACCGTAAAATATATCGTTTAATCCATCGGAAGATACTTAGCGCCTGCTTACCATGTAATTTAGTTGTGAGATAGCTATTGTTTCAGCCTAAAATTCTGTGGAATGAAGAATTTAATACTCATCCGCGAAGGAGAACACTTACAAATAACTCGTCCGACCGATTCTAGGGTACCGACATGACTCATTTTTACTATTTAGCTGAGTGTAGTAAGTGATCATCTCAACGATTTTTCTTTTTTGTTACCAAAGTAATGTGAAACAATTCAGTTTGCAGACTACGTATACATTGGCAGTTTAAAATTAGTAGTTTTAACATTAACGGGCATATTTTTCAGTCCTACTCGTGCAACTACTCTTAAAACAAGGGTTTTTTTAAAGGATACCAACTCTTAAATAACAATTCGTCTACGGAATAGAAGCTGTAAAGAAGAAACGATTCTGTGATATGTTTAAAACTTACTTTGCTACCTGTTGGACATTTCATGTTGCGAGCTAACAAAGATGTTCGGGCTCACATGCGGCTCCTCTTCGTCGAAATGTCTTGGCTCATACTCGTCTAGTGGTTGAACCGCACATATCGCATTACACACCCTAAATCAGACACTTGTGACCCTTTGGTTAAATTGTCTGGCTGATGGAAAGTTTGCGAAATACAAAGTTAACACAACATATAACAATAGTAATAGTAATATCGGGAGCTAAATTAACCACCCATAAATGATGTAGGCCACACAGTTGCGATTTGGTTAGAATAATGTTTATTCAGAAAGCAAACTAATAGCGAAAGTGGTCGTATTTAGAGTTACTGTTACACAAATGCCTAAAGACAGACTGTCCGCTTTCGTGTCTCAATACGTCTGTCCACTTTGGTGTCTCCAGCCAAACTGTCCGCTTTCGCGTATGCAACAGCACTCCCTCTGCCCGTCCCCGTGCCGCATTTCCCGCCCGCCGAACATACTCGCTCAGCTGACTAGGGCAGTTCCCTTTCCTGAGGCCGTCCATCTGATTGGCTACAGCTGCTTCTACATTATTTTACATTTTAACATATTTAAATAATCAAAGCCTGACCACTTTCACGTTCTAAATAAAGTAACAGTAATTGTTGTTGTTGTTGTTGTTGTTGTGGTCTTTAGTCCAGAGACTGGTTTGATGCACCTCTCCATGCTACTCTATCCTGTGCAAGCTTCTTCGTCTTCCAGTACCAACTGCAACCTACATCCTTCTGAATCTGCTTAGTGTATTCATCTCTTGGTCTCCCTCTACGATTTTTACCCTCCACGCTGCCCTGCAATACAAAATTGGTGATCCATTGATGCCTCAGAACATGTCCTACCAACCGATCCCTTCTTCTAGTCAAGGTGCGCCACAAATTTCTTGTCTCCCTAATCTATTCAATACCTCCTCATTAGTTATGTGATCTACCCATCTAATATTCATCATTCTTCTGTAGCACCACATTTCGAAAGCTTTTATTCTTTTCTTGTCCAAACTATTTATCGTCCACGTTTCACTCCCATACATGGCCACACTCCATACAAATACTTTCAGAAACGACTTCCTGACATTTAAATCTATACTCAATGTTAACAAATTTCTCTTCTTCAGAAACACTTTCCTTGCCATTGCCAGTCTACGTTTTGTATCCTCTGTACTTCTACCATCATCAGTTATTTTGTTCCCCAAATAGCAACACTCATCTACTACTTTAAGTGTCTCATTTCCTAATCTAATACCCTCAGCATCACCCGATTTAATTTGACTACATTCCATTATCCTCGTTTTGCCTTTGTTGATGTTCATCTTATACCCTCCTTTCAAGACAATGTCCATTCCGTTCAGCTGATCTTCGAGGTCCTTTGCTGTCTCTGACAGAATTACAATTTCTTCTCCATGTATTTTAATACCTACACTGAATTTTTCTTTTGTTTCCTTCACTGCTTGCTCAATATACAGATTGAATAACATCGGGGAGAGGCTACAACCCTGTCTCACTCCCTTCCCAACCACTGCTTCCCTGTCATGTCCCTCGACTCTTATAACTGCCATCCGGTTTCTGTACAAACTGTAAATAGCCTTTCGCTCCCTGTATTTTACCTCTGCCACCTTCAGAATTTGGAAGAGAGTATTCCAGACAACATTGTCAAAAGCTTTCCTAAGTCTACAAACGCTAGAAACGTAGCTTTGCCTTTCCTTAATCTATTTTCCAAGATGAGTCGTAGAGTCAGTATTGTCACACGTGTTTCAACATTTCTACGTAATCCAAACTCATCTTCCCCGAGGTTGGCTTCTACTAGTTTTTCCATTCGTCTGCAAAGAATTCGTGTTAGTATTTTGCAGCCGTGGCTTATTAAACTGATAGTTCGGTAATTTTCACATCTGTCAACACCTGCTTTCTTTGGGATTGGAATTATTATATTCTTCTTGAAGTCTGAGAGTATTTCGCCTGTCTCATACATCTTGCTCACCAGATGGTAGAGTTTTGTCAGGACTGGCTCTCCCAAGGCCGTCAGTAGTTCTAATGGAATGTTGTCTACTCCCGGGGCCTTGTTTCGGCTTAGGTCTTTCAGTCCTCTGTCAAACTCTTCACGCAGTATCATATCTCCCATTCCATCTTCATCTACATCCTCTTCCATTTCCATAATATTGTCCTCAAGTACATCGCCCTTGTATAGACCCTCTATATACTCCTTCCACCTTTCTGCTTTCCCCTCTTTGCTTAGAACTGGGTTTCAATCTGAGCTCTTAATATTCATACAAGTGGCTCTCTTTTCTCCAAAGGTCTCTTTAATTTCTCTGTAGGCTGTATCTATCTTACCCCTAGTGAGATAAGCCTCTACATCCTTACGTTTGTCCTCTAGCCATGCCTGCTTAGCCATTTTGCACTTCCTGTCGATCTCATTTTTGAGACGTTTGTATTCCTTTTTGCCTGCTTCATTTACTGCATTTTTATATTTTCTCCTTTCATCAATTAAATTCAATATTTGTTCTGTTACCCAAGGATTTCTACTAGCCCTCATCTTTTTACCTACTTGATCCTCTGCTGCCTTCAATACTTCATCCCTCAGAGCTACCCATTCGTCTTCTCCTGTATTTCTTTCCCCCATTCCTGTCAATTGTTCCCTTATGCTGTCCCTGAAACTCTGTACAATCTCTGGTTTAGTCAGTTTATCCAGGTCCCATCTCCTTAAATTCCCACCTTTTTGCAATTTCTTCAGTTTTAATCTACAATTCATAACCAATAGATTGTGGTCAGAGTCCGCATCTGCCCCTGGAAACGTCTTACAATTTAAAACCTGGCTCCTAAATCTCTGTTTTACCATTATATAATCTATCTGAAACCTTCAAGTATCTCCAGGTCTCTTCCATGTATACAACCTTCTTTTATGATTCTTGAACCAAGTGTTAACTATGATTAAGTTATGTTCTGTGCAAAATTCTAACAGGCAGCTTCCTCTTTCATTTTTTATCCCCATTCCATATTCACCTACTACGTTTCCTTCTCTTCCTTTTCCTACCTCGAATTCCAGTCACCCATGACTATTAAATTTTCGTCTCCCTTCACTATTTGAATAATTTCTTTTATCTCATCATACATTTCATCAATCTCTGCGGAGATAGTTGGCATATAAACTTGTACTACTGTGGTAGGCGTTGGCTTTGTGTCTATCTTGGCCACAATAATGCAATCTCTATGCTGTTTGTAGTAGCTTACCCGCATTCCTATTTTTTTAATTCATTATTAGACCTACTCCTGCATTACCCATATTTGATTTTGTATTTATAACCTGACCAGAAGTCTTGTTTCTCCTGCCACCGTACGTCACTAAATCCCACTATATCTAACTTTAACCTATCCATTTTCCTTTTTAAATTTTCTAAACTACCTGCCCGATTAAGAGATCTGACATTCCATGCTCCGATCCGTAGAACGCCAGTTTTCTTTCTCCTGATAACGATGTCGTCCTGAGTAGTCCCCGCCCGGAGATCCGAATGAAGGACTATTTTACCTCCAGAATATTTTACCCAAGAGGACGCCATCATCATTTAACCGTACAGTAAAGCTGCATGCCCTCGGGAAAAATTACGGCTGTAGTTTCCCCTTGCTTTCAGCCGTTCGCAGTACCAGCACAGAAAGGCCGTTTTGGTTAATGTTACAAGGCCAGATCAGTCAATCATCCAGGCTGTTGCCCCTGCAACTATTGAAAAGGCTGCTGTCCCTCTTCAGGAACCACACGTTTGTCTGGCCTCTCATCAGATACCCCTCCGCTGTGGTCTAGGGTACGGCTATATGTATCGCTGAGGCACTCAAGCCTCCCCACCAACGGCAAGGTCCATGGTTCATGAAGGGGGGGGGGGAGTAACAATAATATCCATTACATAATAAACGTTAAATTCTTGTACGTAAAACCAATTCAATTTCCTTCTTAGCTTTGAATGCCAAGGCCAGTAGCCTTTCCCCAATGTGCTTTCTGGTAAATAAATAAAGAACAAAAGTAACTAATATGCGCTACACTTTACAAGAAATATTCTATTACCTAATGATTCAATAAGGTGTCATGCTGCTACCGTTCTCTGTGTTTTGTGTGGAGGAAATGATGATCTGATGCTTAACTGAAAATACTGATAATTTAAATTTACTATATCTTTTTAACAAATGAAGTTACAGAGTTGATATTTACAACGTTTGTCATTTTAATGGTGCGCTTCTATATGAAATGTCGATCGTTAAGTTCGACCAAAGCGTTCTGATTTTAGCATTCAGGTTTTTGTTACAAAACTTGTTAATTTCACTTTAACAGTAAATCCTAAACTATTATAGACATGTTGCGTTACTACAGAATTAAATAGTTTTCATAAATGTTTCCCTTTATGACCGATCTTAGGTCCGCGATATTTAAACTACTACGTCTCCTTGGCCACAACGTCTTCTACTGGGTTTCCCTATGACGTAGGTTCTCGTCTGTCTCACTCGCACACTGCAGCGCTTAGGCCTCAATAGACAATAGACGTCTGTGAATTTCCTCATCTCGTGGTGAATCTGCGCTCTTTGTGGCACACGGTGCTCGACGACAGAGTTCGTTTTACAATTCCTGTAGGCTGACTCCTTCGGCCACATATTTAAATGAGAGCGCAATGCTCGTTAACTCACAATGTTATTGGGCATAATTTTTGTCGGGGCATGCTGACCTCTTTTCAGAGCAATTGGCAGCTTCTATGATTAATCAGTAATAAAGGTTATTTTTCTCCTCAAGTTGTGTCGGATTATTTAAGACGAATTTAATTTGCGAATGTGTATATTGTGAAGATGTAGTTAAACGGCCTAATTACTTGAAGACTTTTTTGCAAGATGGTTATGGGTGAACAACACGAAATATACTTACTGCTGGCTTTGGCAATCAGTTCTTCGTTTCTAAATGATAAGTTACTCCGTAAAATTGTTCCATAAGACGTTACCGAGTGGAAATATGCAAAATTTGTCTGAAGGTTAATGTGATTGTTTCCAAGTCTACTAATTATAAGTAAAGCTGTCTGAACTTAACTGTTTAAATAGCTCAGTAATATGCTTCCTCCAGTTCAAGTTTTCATCAATATGTGTACCCAAAAATTTGGAGCTTTCTACCCCTTTTACTGACACCTGTCCCTGTGCTACAACAACTGTTTGTATTGCATTTATTTCTTTTACAAAACTAAATATGTGTGTCTTCTCAAACTTAAGGGAGAGTAAATTTTCAGAGAATCACTCTTTGAAAAACACAATTAAAAATGTGTTTTGTTGATTTATCTCTAATGGTATTTATTATGACACTAGTATCGTCTTCAAAAACTACCAATGCTGCTTGATGAATATTAAATGGAAGGTCATTTACACTTACAAGGAATAGAAGTAGACCCAAAATTGAAACCTGGGGGACTCCCTCCCGGTTTTTTTTATTGTCCACCCAACCACTAAAAATTTCTCTCCTTCAAATATTGTTTGAATTATTCGTCACAATGTCTTTCAGTAAAAATACGGCTGCATAGCCCCTCAAGAGCTGACCGATTGACAATTTCTTGCATTCTATTTGTTAAATATGATTAAAAACAGTTGTTCGTAAAGTCATCAAATCCATATAACTTAAGCTTTTGGTTTGGAGTAAAATGTGCTGTGCAGTTAAATGCCGTATAAAGATTGCATAAAATACCAGCTGGTGATATTTCATTATTTGAGGCTGGTAATATTTTGTGAATGAATGTATAGATAGCATTCTTGGCCTAGCAATCATTCTATAATCCAAGCTGTGATGTGCTAATATAACTATTTCTGCTTAAATGTGAGATTACCTTTGAGTACATTACTTTTTCGAATATTTTGGAAAATCATGTTAGTAGAGAAATTGGAAGATATTTATTCACGTCTTTATTGTCATCTTTCTTATGAAGATGATTAACAGTTGCATAATTTAATCCGTCTGGAAAAATTCACTGTGTCAGTGATGCATTACATGTATCACTAAGGACGTTACTTATTTAGTTAAAGCAAATCATTAGAATTCTGTCGTACGTTCCATCACCATCATATAGTCCGATGAACGTTTTGTGACAAGTTATAGCTGTGTGCAGGATGAGAACTCGACGCAGCATACCTGTCTCTCGCGGGCAGTGCTGCAACAACTATGTTATCTGAGCACGTTCTACGGAGCGCCTCAGAACTTTAGTTTGTCACTGGTTTCTCTCCGCTCGTCGATCTGAGACCCTTACCATGTTTTACTAATGGAAGAGATCGAGAAAGTTCACAGTGGAGATGCATGGTTCGTCTCGTGCTTATTTAGCAATCGCGAAAGCACCACACAAATGAGTACAAACCTCAGCGAAAGAAAAATATTAAGCATCGCGGAAATGCGTGTTCTTAAAACTTCAGGAGTTTACCATCTAAGATGAGGCAATAAACATAGCCCTATTGCTTTTCCTAGCACACTCCCTCATTTAATGCTAGTGGCTAGTCATAATGACAGTTTGCGTGATTTGTCTAAATCGATTAAGGGCAATGTTGGGGTGGTGAAAAGGACGCAACAATTTTCCACATTAATCATCGTGCTTCACCTCTAGTGACCTCGTGACTAACGAGGCGTTACATCCTTCCTTTATTTCTGCAATTTCTTCGATGTAGCTGCTGGCAGCATCTGAATGAATCTGCAGTTTTTAGTCGTCAGAATTGTCTATATTATCCAGTGACACCCCAAACTAATTATCTTCGTACGAACGAAATTTCAGCCCACAGTAGCGAATTGATGCAGAACAGACCAATTTGAAAAAGGTGGTGGTTTCAGACCACTATTGTTTCAACCTTAACGGCCACCTTGGTCATTCATTTGCTGAACTGTGTTGTGCTAAATATTAACAAATTTCTTACCACGTTGTGATGTATGATCCACACGGTAGAAATTTTTTCTCGCTGCAGCGGTGTACGAAAAATAACGCCAAAAGTACGTCTACAGGTTTACTGCGCCGTTGATTGCCCCGTTGGTCGTATAGTGAAAGACGTGCCGAACATATTCGTCGCGGTTGAGAAGACGATCAGATACCTGGCTTTACACGTAATACGATGTCTACGAGAAATTATCACGGCAGTTAAGTTGCAGCATATTGATTGTTATAATGAGAGATAACTGGAAACACCCGAAAGTATTATGAAACTCAATTTTATGTATTAACATACAAACATTTATTTATTTATTTACAGTGGATAACATTTTGCTGTTTGCATGGTGAGGTAATGGAGTAAATGTCGGGTGTCTCCCCTAAGAGTCGTCAGGCCCATTTTCTCTGGTGTTTCAGCAGATATATGCAATTTCGTTTTTTTTTTTTTTTTTTTTAACGTGTGGTTGGAGTCAACCCAAAAACAATAGTGCTCATACGAAGACCAGTGTCAACGGAAAGCGGCGGTTTGTTTCCTGTTACAAAACAAGTTGATTTTACAGAGGAATTTTAGATGCCCATTTGTTAGACCGGTCTCAGATTAGTCTAGTTCGATAACTATTTTATCGATATATGTTAACAGCGACTGTAAAACTCGAAGAATAACCAGTAGACCTACTCCAGCAGCGACAGTACTGCCCTGGCCCGCGCTGACTCAAGAAGAATGTCACATAATTTATGAGGTGATCCTCCATGTAAAAATAAACGGAAAATGTCCTACGAACATGTGTCCGATTTCCGATGGTTGCAGAACTGAAGTGGGTTGTAGGCTATGCACTTTCGTGAAAGATTATGAAGAGAAGTGTGAATATTACTTACCGAAATGCTGTGTAGCCGCTGTACTGTACAGAATAATGGTAGGACAGATGACTGATCCATCTCAATGCACTTGCCAACGCATTGGAGAGTGTGTTGTGTGGCATATCGAACATCATCACGGCGGGCAACGGTGTCAGTGATTGGAGCGACAAGTTCTTCACATGTATCCAACGTCGTAACATACACATCCACCTTCAACCAGGCCCTTAACAAAAGTCTAATTGGGTTAGGTCGGGTGGTCTGACAGGCCGGTTCATGGGTTCGCCACGGCCAATCCACCATTGAGGAAATGTATTATTCAAATACTGGGATATTTTTCTGGTACAGTGGGTCGGTGATCCATTATCAGAGACGTCGGGCGAAGTTCCTCTGGTATTTCAGCAGATGTTTGCAATTTCGTTTTTGCATTGTGTACCTGGAGTCATCCCAAACAAATAGCATGCGGCAATGTCCAGTGTCCAAGGAAAACGTCGGTTTGTTTATGCAAAAAAAAAAAAAAGGAATTTTGACGTGTCCATTGAGCCATTCAATAGAGTTGTCCCAAATTAGTCTAGTACAATATTTGTTTTTAGTGATGTGTATTAACAGTGACAGTGAAACACGGAGAATAAACAAAATGGTTCAAATGGCTCTGAACACTATGGGACTTAACTACTGAGGTCATCAGTCCCCTAGAACTTAGAACTACTTAAACCTAATTAACCTAAGGACATCACACACACCCATGCCCGAAGCTGGATTCGAACCTGCGATCGTAGCGGTCGTGCGGTTCCAGACTGTAGCGCCTAGAACCGCACGGTCTCTCCGGCCGGCGAGAATAAACACCAATCCAGCAGCGACTTAGTAGGGCTACATGCTTGGCGGTAGCTGTTCCACGCAGCAGCATTATTCGTTCTCAGAGAAACGGCATTTCTTTTCTTTTCCCCAAGTATTAAATGCTTCATTCTACTACGATGAATGTATAAAGGGAGAACCTACTGTCATTACTTAACAAAATTCTATGGTTTCACTCCTACAGTTGAAAGTTTCGCTACATATCAGATGAGGGGTGGTGGTACGTTGACTGAGAGTAGGAATAAGTGTAGTGAGCTGCATTATTGTCCGTAGGTCATCTCATAGCAAACAGTAGCTGATTCTCTTAATCGACACAAGGGTTCTAACTGTGGTCCCGATTTAAGGAGCGATCAGCAATGTCTGCTCTTCTGAGACACAATTTTCGGCGTGTATTTTTACACCACTAGCGTCTAGATCCTGGATGACGAATATCTGTCCTTTCCTTGGACTTTCGACCCCTCACATGTGCACCAGACACCATACATTCGATGTGGTAGACAACTCTGCAGAAAGAACAGACATCCTCCAGCAGATTGCAAAGGTACAGATACCGATACAGTTACTACGTATCGAGTCGGGCTCATACTTGTCTCTGCCCGACCAGAGTTCACAGGTGGCCTTTTTATGCCCCATCATCCCTGTATAGGCGTGTTTCGTCGTCTGTCAATTTGCTGCGCGGCAGTCTAGTGTAGCGGAGCCTGCAGGGAGGGTCGCATGCAAGTATGATGTGCGTAACCACACACCCGAGTGCGGAAAGTAGGCACGAAAAGTAATAATTGTCGTTTCAAGTTAGTTTCGTGCGCCGGCCGATGTGGCCGAGCAGTTAGTTTAGGCGCTTCAGTCTGGAACCGCGCGACCGCTACGGTCGCAGGTTCGAATCCTGCCTCGGGCATGGATGTGTGTAATGTCCTTACGTTAGTTAGGTTTAAGTAGTTCTAAGTTCTAGGGGACTGATGACCTCAGAAGTTAAGTCCCATAGTGCTCAGAGCCATTTGAACAGTTTTTTCTTTTTAGTTTCGTGCGGAAAGGACAAAACATATAATGTTTTTACGAAGACCAAACTGAATCTATACAGCAGTGGCTAATTCGAGTGAAATTATGAAATCGTGTGAATAAAATTTGTTGTGGGTGAACTTTAGCTATCGTGGAGACATTATGTATGGACTGAAAATATAATAAATTCAGTTTGTAATAAAATTTGTTTCTGATATCAAAAAACCTAGTTCATTATTTTTATGGAGGTAACGAATTAGCTATGTGTAATAGTGAGAGTGAGTGTTTGATAAGATACATGTCACTTAGCAACACTATTAAACACTTTGTTATTGTGAAACGTATACGTTGAAAGAAAAACTGCTCATCAACAATGTCAAGGTCTACAGTCCGATGCCGAACGAATTCAACAGGAATCTAAAGAATTCAATTTTCGGGGATCAACATTTAATACCAAGATATGTCTTCGCCTTTATAGGGTCCACAACACGACCTCGTAGAAATTCAGTCACTTGCACGACTCGTGCTCGTCGACACTTCCTTGTGTTTGCTAATCCAGCGCGCTCTTCCTAACAACAAATCACTAATTTGGCAGTTCAAGCACAGGTATTATGTGCTCAGTGTTTCCAAACTAAGTACATGGTTCCTACTGCGTCTGCAGTACAGCACTTTCAGTTATTCCGTTGACTGTCCCCTGTCAGTTCCCCACACTAATATGTTGTGTCTTTCCCACGTCTTTACATGTGTATATTTTTCATTTTGAACTAGTGTATATAATGGATCTGCTAGGTAATGTACATAGTTCTGTGAAGCTGTTCACAGATGTCACAGTCAGATACATAGAGGTTGAGTACAAGAAAAAGATTGAAAAAGGCGTAAAATTCTGAATACGACCATCACTTGATGGAACAATTGTCAGATGAGACCCATAGTCATCCAATGTAAAATAATATGCGAAAACATACTGCTTCACTACAGCATTACCAAATGATTATTGTTTTCACCAAAACCGTAAAATATATCGTTTAATCCATCGGAAGATACTTAGCGCCTGCTTACCATGTAATTTAGTTGTGAGATAGCTATTGTTTCAGCCTAAAATTCTGTGGAATGAAGAATTTAATACTCATCCGCGAAGGAGAACACTTACAAATAACTCGTCCGACCGATTCTAGGGTACCGACATGACTCATTTTTACTATTTAGCTGAGTGTAGTAAGTGATCATCTCAACGATTTTTCTTTTTTGTTACCAAAGTAATGTGAAACAATTCAGTTTGCAGACTACGTATACATTGGCAGTTTAAAATTAGTAGTTTTAACATTAACGGGCATATTTTTCAGTCCTACTCGTGCAACTACTCTTAAAACAAGGGTTTTTTTAAAGGATACCAACTCTTAAATAACAATTCGTCTACGGAATAGAAGCTGTAAAGAAGAAACGATTCTGTGATATGTTTAAAACTTACTTTGCTACCTGTTGGACATTTCATGTTGCGAGCTAACAAAGATGTTCGGGCTCACATGCGGTTCCTCTTCGTCGAAATGTCTTGGCTCATACTCGTCTAGTGGTTGAACCGCACATATCGCATTACACACCCTAAATCAGACACTTGTGACCCTTTGGTTAAATTGTCTGGCTGATGGAAAGTTTGCGAAATACAAAGTTAACACAACATATAACAATAGTAATAGTAATATCGGGAGCTAAATTAACCACCCATAAATGATGTAGGCCACACAGTTGCGATTTGGTTAGAATAATGTTTATTCAGAAAGCAAACTAATAGCGAAAGTGGTCGTATTTAGAGTTACTGTTACACAAATGCCTAAAGACAGACTGTCCGCTTTCGTGTCTCAATACGTCTGTCCACTTTGGTGTCTCCAGCCAAACTGTCCGCTTTCGCGTATGCAACAGCACTCCCTCTGCCCGTCCCCGTGCCGCATTTCCCGCCCGCCGAACATACTCGCTCAGCTGACTAGGGCAGTTCCCTTTCCTGAGGCCGTCCATCTGATTGGCTACAGCTGCTTCTACATTATTTTACATTTTAACATATTTAAATAATCAAAGCCTGACCACTTTCACGTTCTAAATAAAGTAACAGTAATTGTTGTTGTTGTTGTTGTTGTTGTGGTCTTTAGTCCAGAGACTGGTTTGATGCACCTCTCCATGCTACTCTATCCTGTGCAAGCTTCTTCGTCTTCCAGTACCAACTGCAACCTACATCCTTCTGAATCTGCTTAGTGTATTCATCTCTTGGTCTCCCTCTACGATTTTTACCCTCCACGCTGCCCTGCAATACAAAATTGGTGATCCATTGATGCCTCAGAACATGTCCTACCAACCGATCCCTTCTTCTAGTCAAGGTGTGCCACAAATTTCTTGTCTCCCTAATCTATTCAATACCTCCTCATTAGTTATGTGATCTACCCATCTAATATTCATCATTCTTCTGTAGCACCACATTTCGAAAGCTTCTGTTCTTTTCTTGTCCAAACTATTTATCGTCCACGTTTCACTCCCATACATGGCCACACTCCATACAAATACTTTCAGAAACGACTTCCTGACATTTAAATCTATACTCAATGTTAACAAATTTCTCTTCTTCAGAAACACAT
Source organism: Schistocerca piceifrons (assembly GCF_021461385.2). NCBI lineage: Eukaryota > Metazoa > Arthropoda > Insecta > Orthoptera > Acrididae > Schistocerca > Schistocerca piceifrons. Next base: position 412,924,010 of record NC_060149.1, on the reverse strand, counting down.
TCCTTGCCATTGCCAGTCTACGTTTTGTATCCTCTGTACTTCTACCATCATCAGTTATTTTGTTCCCCAAATAGCAACACTCATCTACTACTTTAAGTGTCTCATTTCCTAATCTAATACCCTCAGCATCACCCGATTTAATTTGACTACATTCCATTATCCTCGTTTTGCCTTTGTTGATGTTCATCTTATACCCTCCTTTCAAGACAATGTCCATTCCGTTCAGCTGATCTTCGAGGTCCTTTGCTGTCTCTGACAGAATTACAATTTCTTCTCCATGTATTTTAATACCTACACTGAATTTTTCTTTTGTTTCCTTCACTGCTTGCTCAATATACAGATTGAATAACATCGGGGAGAGGCTACAACCCTGTCTCACTCCCTTCCCAACCACTGCTTCCCTGTCATGTCCCTCGACTCTTATAACTGCCATCCGGTTTCTGTACAAACTGTAAATAGCCTTTCGCTCCCTGTATTTTACCTCTGCCACCTTCAGAATTTGGAAGAGAGTATTCCAGACAACATTGTCAAAAGCTTTCCTAAGTCTACAAACGCTAGAAACGTAGCTTTGCCTTTCCTTAATCTATTTTCCAAGATGAGTCGTAGAGTCAGTATTGTCAGACGTGTTTCAACATTTCTACGTAATCCAAACTCATCTTCCCCGAGGTTGGCTTCTACTAGTTTTTCCATTCGTCTGCAAAGAATTCGTGTTAGTATTTTGCAGCCGTGGCTTATTAAACTGATAGTTCGGTAATTTTCACATCTGTCAACACCTGCTTTCTTTGGGATTGGAATTATTATATTCTTCTTGAAGTCTGAGAGTATTTCGCCTGTCTCATACATCTTGCTCACCAGATGGTAGAGTTTTGTCAGGACTGGCTCTCCCAAGGCCGTCAGTAGTTCTAATGGAATGTTGTCTACTCCCGGGGCCTTGTTTCGGCTTAGGTCTTTCAGTCCTCTGTCAAACTCTTCACGCAGTATCATATCTCCCATTCCATCTTCATCTACATCCTCTTCCATTTCCATAATATTGTCCTCAAGTACATCGCCCTTGTATAGACCCTCTATATACTCCTTCCACCTTTCTGCTTTCCCCTCTTTGCTTAGAACTGGGTTTCAATCTGAGCTCTTAATATTCATACAAGTGGCTCTCTTTTCTCCAAAGGTCTCTTTAATTTCTCTGTAGGCTGTATCTATCTTACCCCTAGTGAGATAAGCCTCTACATCCTTACATTTGTCCTCTAGCCATGCCTGCTTAGCCATTTTGCACTTCCTGTCGATCTCATTTTTGAGACGTTTGTATTCCTTTTTGCCTGCTTCATTTACTGCATTTTTATATTTTCTCCTTTCATCAATTAAATTCAATATTTGTTCTGTTACCCAAGGATTTCTACTAGCCCTCATCTTTTTACCTACTTGATCCTCTGCTGCCTTCAATACTTCATCCCTCAGAGCTACCCATTCGTCTTCTCCTGTATTTCTTTCCCCCATTCCTGTCAATTGTTCCCTTATGCTGTCCCTGAAACTCTGTACAACCTCTGGTTTAGTCAGTTTATCCAGGTCCCATCTCCTTAAATTCCCACCTTTTTGCAATTTCTTCAGTTTTAATCTACAATTCATAACCAATAGATTATGGTCAGAGTCCGCATCTGCCCCTGGAAACGTCTTACAATTTAAAACCTGGCTCCTAAATCTCTGTTTTACCATTATATAATCTATCTGAAACCTTCAAGTATCTCCAGGTCTCTTCCATGTATACAACCTTCTTTTATGATTCTTGAACCAAGTGTTAACTATGATTAAGTTATGTTCTGTGCAAAATTCTAACAGGCAGCTTCCTCTTTCATTTTTTATCCCCATTCCATATTCACCTACTACGTTTCCTTCTCTTCCTTTTCCTACCTCGAATTCCAGTCACCCATGACTATTAAATTTTCGTCTCCCTTCACTATTTGAATAATTTCTTTTATCTCATCATACATTTCATCAATCTCTGCGGAGATAGTTGGCATATAAACTTGTACTACTGTGGTAGGCGTTGGCTTTGTGTCTATCTTGGCCACAATAATGCAATCTCTATGCTGTTTGTAGTAGCTTACCCGCATTCCTATTTTTTTTAATTCATTATTAGACCTACTCCTGCATTACCCATATTTGATTTTGTATTTATAACCTGACCAGAAGTCTTGTTTCTCCTGCCACCGTACGTCACTAAATCCCACTATATCTAACTTTAACCTATCCATTTTCCTTTTTAAATTTTCTAAACTACCTGCCCGATTAAGGGATCTGACATTCCATGCTCCGATCCGTAGAATGCCAGTTTTCTTTCTCCTGATAACGATGTCGTCCTGAGTAGTCCCCGCCCGGAGATCCGAATGAAGGACTATTTTACCTCCAGAATATTTTACCCAAGAGGACGCCATCATCATTTAACCGTACAGTAAAGCTGCATGCCCTCGGGAAAAATTACAGCTGTAGTTTCCCCTTGCTTTCAGCCGTTCGCAGTACCAGCACAGAAAGGCCGTTTTGGTTAATGTTACAAGGCCAGATCAGTCAATCATCCAGGCTGTTGCCCCTGCAACTATTGAAAAGGCTGCTGTCCCTCTTCAGGAACCACACGTTTGTCTGGCCTCTCATCAGATACCCCTCCGCTGTGGTCTACGGTACGGCTATATGTGTCGCTGAGGCACTCAAGCCTCCCCACCAACGGCAAGGTCCATGGTTCATGAAGGGGGGGGGGAGTAACAATAATATCCATTACATAATAAACGTTAAATTCTTGTACATAAAACCAATTCAATTTCCTTCTTAGCTTTGAATGCCAAGGCCAGTAGCCTTTCCCCAATGTGCTTTCTGGTAAATAAATAAAGAACAAAAGTAACTAATATGCGCTACACTTTACAAGAAATATTCTATTACCTAATGATTCAATAAGGTGTCATGCTGCTACCGTTCTCTGTGTTTTGTGTGGAGGAAATGATGATTTGATGCTTAACTGAAAATACTGATAATTTAAATTTACTATATCTTTTTAACAAATGAAGTTACAGAGTTGATATTTACAACGTTTGTCATTTTAATGGTGCGCTTCTATATGAAATGTCGATCGTTAAGATCGACCAAAGCGTTCTGATTTTAGCATTCAGGTTTTTGTTACAAAACTTGTTAATTTCACTTTAACAGTAAATCCTAAACTATTATAGACATGTTGCGTTACTACAGAATTAAATAGTTTTCATAAATGTTTCCCTTTATGACCGATCTTAGGTCCGCGATATTTAAACTACTACGTCTCCTTGGCCACAACGTCTTCTACTGGGTTTCCCTATGACGTAGGTTCTCGTCTGTCTCACTCGCACACTGCAGCGCTTAGGCCTCAATAGACAATAGACGTCTGTGAATTTCCTCATCTCGTGGTGAATCTGCGCTCTTTGTGGCACACGGTGCTCGACGACAGAGTTCGTTTTACAATTCCTGTAGGCTGACTCCTTCGGCCACATATTTAAATGAGAGCGCAATGCTCGTTAACTCACAATGTTATTGGGCATAATTTTTGTCGGGGCATGCTGACCTCTTTTCAGAGCAATTGGCAGCTTCTATGATTAATCAGTAATAAAGGTTATTTTTCTCCTCAAGTTGTGTCGGATTATTTAAGACGAATTTAATTTGCGAATGTGTATATTGTGAAGATGTAGTTAAACGGCCTAATTACTTGAAGACTTTTTTGCAAGATGGTTATGGGTGAACAACACGAAATATACTTACTGCTGGCTTTGGCAATCAGTTCTTCGTTTCTAAATGATAAGTTACTCCGTAAAATTGTTCCATAAGACGTTACCGAGTGGAAATATGCAAAATTTGTCTGAAGGTTAATGTGATTGTTTCCAAGTCTACTAATTATAAGTAAAGCTGTCTGAACTTAACTGTTTAAATAGCTCAGTAATATGCTTCCTCCAGTTCAAGTTTTCATCAATATGTGTACCCAAAAATTTGGAGCTTTCTACCCCTTTTACTGACACCTGTCCCTGTGCTACAACAACTGTTTGTATTGCATTTATTTCTTTTACAAAACTAAATATGTGTGTCTTCTCAAACTTAAGGGAGAGTAAATTTTCAGAGAATCACTCTTTGAAAAACACAATTAAAAATGTGTTTTGTTGATTTATCTCTAATGGTATTTATTATGACACTAGTATCGTCTTCAAAAACTACCAATGCTGCTTGATGAATATTAAATGGAAGGTCATTTACACTTACAAGGAATAGAAGTAGACCCAAAATTGAAACCTGGGGGACTCCCTCCCGGTTTTTTTTATTGTCCACCCAACCACTAAAAATTTCTCTCCTTCAAATATTGTTTGAATTATTCGTCACAATGTCTTTCAGTAAAAATACGGCTGCATAGCCCCTCAAGAGCTGACCGATTGACAATTTCTTGCATTCTATTTGTTAAATATGATTAAAAACAGTTGTTCGTAAAGTCATCAAATCCATATAACTTAAGCTTTTGGTTTGGAGTAAAATGTGCTGTGCAGTTAAATGCCGTATAAAGATTGCATAAAATACCAGCTGGTGATATTTCATTATTTGAGGCTGGTAATATTTTGTGAATGAATGTATAGATAGCATTCTTGGCCTAGCAATCATTCTATAATCCAAGCTGTGATGTGCTAATATAACTATTTCTGCTTAAATGTGAGATTACCTTTGAGTACATTACTTTTTCGAATATTTTGGAAAATCATGTTAGTAGAGAAATTGGAAGATATTTATTCACGTCTTTATTGTCATCTTTCTTATGAAGATGATTAACAGTTGCATAATTTAATCCGTCTGGAAAAATTCACTGTGTCAGTGATGCATTACATGTATCACTAAGGACGTTACTTATTTAGTTAAAGCAAATCATTAGAATTCTGTCGTACGTTCCATCACCATCATATAGTCCGATGAACGTTTTGTGACAAGTTATAGCTGTGTGCAGGATGAGAACTCGACGCAGCATACCTGTCTCTCGCGGGCAGTGCTGCAACAACTATGTTATCTGAGCACGTTCTACGGAGCGCCTCAGAACTTTAGTTTGTCACTGGTTTCTCTCCGCTCGTCGATCTGAGACCCTTACCATGTTTTACTAATGGAAGAGATCGAGAAAGTTCACAGTGGAGATGCATGGTTCGTCTCGTGCTTATTTAGCAATCGCGAAAGCACCACACAAATGAGTACAAACCTCAGCGAAAGAAAAATATTAAGCATCGCGGAAATGCGTGTTCTTAAAACTTCAGGAGTTTACCATCTAAGATGAGGCAATAAACATAGCCCTATTGCTTTTCCTAGCACACTCCCTCATTTAATGCTAGTGGCTAGTCATAATGACAGTTTCAGCTGCCGCACAACATTTGCAAACGACAAAAGATGGGGAGACAGTCGTATGGGTTACTTTGTTCATCTATACATGTTATGAATTAAAGCCTCCCGCAAAGTTTTTCTCTTTGTATGGGATGGTTAATCTCAATAACTACTGTAGGGATTTTGGTACGGTTTGCTCTAATACATAAGCTAAATCACGTGGAAAGTTTGTGTATACAATTTATTACCGTTATGCCACACGAAAGGAGTTCCACAGGCTTCAATCTTGGGTTCACTCCTACTCCTTGTATGTTTGAATAGCATTCATCAAGCAGAATTGGTACTTTTTGCAGACGATACTAATTTAGAGATATATCGTACGGTATCTTTCGAAGCAGAGCTGGATATATACTAAGATAAAATGAATTGTGCATTCGGAACATGTGTGCGTCTTTCCTGACCGCATGAGAAGTTACTTTGCCAACTTTTTTGAGTATAACCCTTGATCAGACGTAATATGATATAACTCGATTCTCAGGCACGTCACAGGAGGGACAGTGACACTCAGAGCCGGTACACAGTTGTTCCAAACCCAGAGCGGTGTATAATGTGCGTAACTGAGTAAATACGAGGGCCGCTATCCCGTTAAAAGGGTACACGGAAACCGCACTTCACAGAGCGTAATCGCTTTTCATCTGCCCGTGGCGGGATTTCGCACCAGCTCTTTAGCCGAGGACTCCGTTGAATAACCACGTGCGGTGAAAAAAAAATTTAAATGAAAAGCTTTGTGGCTTTGTTGTGCCAGCCAGGTCATTCACTGTGCGCATCGTGTGATCGCTTGTGTTCATTTGTCCTGTCGCACCGTCCATTCAGATATTCGTAAGAACTTCTTCGATTTTTCTATGCATATACCCAAAGGGTTGAGAGATACAAAGCACAAAAGTCTGTAAAATACATGCTTTTCAATAAGCTACACGAAAGCAAGTAGACAGAGACATGACACGAGCATTCTGTTGCATCACTCCGAAGATTTCGGGAAGTTGACATAAAAAACCGACAATCTAACAGTCACCGATGCTAATAAAGCTGTAGCTGGTTTTCAGTCAGAGAGAATCACAAGTATTTTCAGACTGTTCAACGACAAATCTGTGGTCTCCTAGCAACTAATACTGCATATGATTGGGTGCAATTGCAGAACGATTTAATAAATTATTTGCACTCGTTCTGAATAATACCTCTCCTAAGATACTGATGCGAAATAAATACCATAAATAATTTGCAGTGTCCGTGCTACAACCCCTCGCACTCCTTGAGTATTCCGCTCTTCCTTCACCTCCCCCCACCCCACCCCCATTTTGCAAGGTCTAGACAGTGCAATTTCCAGTTTGCAGTGCTCAAGTTATTTATATGCACTTGTTCCCCCTTGCCACCTTCCCCCCTCCTCCTACCCACCCAGACCGCTCCCATCTTTCAAGATTTATGTCCTGTTTAACGTGTCTTTCGGGAATATTGGGTAGCGTGCGGAGATAAAAAAGCGGACTATGTACGTACCGACAGCACACATACAGTAATGTAATATAATAAAATAAATATTAAAATCCTATCTACGAAGGATATTATAAATGAGGTCTCTTGTAGAAGTGTATAAACACTTATTACGTAAAAATCAGTGTTGTTTTCAACTGTTAACAAACTACTCTCAAAGAAATTTGTAATTTTAAGTTAAATGAAAAAAATGTACAAACTGGTTTTCAGATACCGATGTAAGAACCATCAAGTGGCTGGAATTATTTGCATGCCTTACCTTTACCTTACTGTCAGTCAGTTGAACTGTGTACTTCAAATAATACGGACAAGTGGTGTATTAAACTCTCCATGTAAATCCAAACATGCACACAAATGTGCACGGTTACGCAGTTCAACACCTAAGACGCGTCAGTGTAATGCTGTGTGTGTGTGTGGACATCCTAAGTTACAAAGGCTCTTTTTATCTGTATTGTTTTTATTTGTGAGAAACCTGTTTTTATTTTTAACAAACTTGTGTGGAATGTGCTATATACACTCCATTATAATGTCAGCATGGCGAGTTTAATACACTCACACTGGAATAGGACGTATAACAATAAGGTTCTTTGAAATTATGAAAATGTAGAATTTCAATTTCCTCATTTGTAATGGCAAACAATAATAATGATTGTGTATGCACTTAACTATTGAAACTGGTCATCTCGAATAAACAGTACTGAATGTGATCTTTGCTCTTAAGTTTCTTCAGAATTATAGGAATAACCGAAAGCATTAGAGAGAAACTAAATTAAAATACGTTCGTATTCTGTCAGAGCGTTAATGACTGAAGAACAAAAAAGGGTAGGAGGAAAGGAAATGAAGCTTGACAAGTTGAGAGGGTATGTGAAGTTATTTCAGTGATTCCGAAATCGAGTCAAATTTACAAAGAACTTGGCAGTCTGAGCCCACTTAGCAGTATGAAGTTGAAACACCTCTGGCCTAGATGCATTCACTGTCAGGGTTGGGAAGATTCTCATAAAACCGCTGTATCCTCTCCTGGGCTAAGCTGCCCCACAGTTGTTATGGCTGTTCCTTAATATCCTGGATACTGACACTGGGACGGAGTTGACGTCTGAGCTGGACCAACCCATGTTCTATCAGCGACAGATCTCAGATCTTGTTGGCCACGGGAGTACCTCAACCTTACGCAGATACTTCAGAGAGGCACGTCCCATGCGTAGACAAGCATTTTCCTGTCGACAAATGGCACCACTATACTGCCGCACGACAGGAAACACACGAGTGAGGACCCAGGCTGTCCGTGAGATCCCGTCGTGCCGCCAGAGTTGACTTGAAGTCATTCCCGCTGGCCAGGAGTAACACCGCTGTGCCTGTCCAAAACGTTCGAAGAACGCCGACGATGTTCACTCTGGGTAGTGTAGAACCGCGATTCATCATTGAAGACAATGCGACGCGATTCCTCAAGAGTCCATGCTTCTTAGCCACCGTGATCACAGTACAGCGGTTTGAGTGACTGCTGTTATTGTCGTCTGTCAGTGGCCCTGAAAATATGGTTTTCCTACCTTAAGTCATTAGAGGTCTACATTTGTCTTTTTGTACTAGTGTATCTGATGTTCACTAAAATACCGTTTGAGTCATCAAAGGCTATTTTTATTCCTCGGAAACAACTGTTTTATCTCTTTATTGAATGTGTTTGTGTGTGTGTGTGTGTGTGTGTGTGTGTGTGTGTGTGTGTGTGTGTGTGTGTGTGTGCATGTGTGTGAAAGAGAGAAAGAGCGAGGAAGAGAGAGAGAGCGAGAGACATAGGGTGAGAGAGAACGCGTGGGGGAGAGAGAAAACGAATGTAAAATTAGATCACGAATGTAAAGTTAGAGAGATTCGAGCGCGCACGGAGGCTTTCCGACTGTCGTTCTTCCCGCGAACCATACGCGACTGGAACAGGAAAGGGAGGTAATGACAATGGCACGTAAAGTGCCCTCCGCCACACACCGTTGGGTGGCTTGCGGAGTATAGATGTAGATGTAGACCACTCCAAAAGCGGTTCGTTTTTTCTTCTTTTGTGCGTGTGTGTTTAGCCTACTCCTAATGACCATCGTCGGCAAACATGGCAGCGGCCTGCGGAGAAGTCTCATTCTTCCAACGTTTTGGAGAGGCACAACGGTATTATTCCTGGTATCATGGTGTGAGAAGCCATCGTGTATAATTTCAGGTCACGGTTGGTAAGGATTGAAGAAACTCTGACAGCACAACGGTACGTCATGTGACGTCCTGCGTCCTCATGTGTTATCTCTCATTTTTCAGCAGGGCAATGTTCGTTTCCGTGACAAGTACGTGGCTCTTACCGCGATCACAGTACATTGGATTGAGTGGCTGCTATTATTGTCGTCTGTCAGTGGCCCTGAAAATATGGTTTTTCTACCTTAAGTCAGCAGAGATCGTCATTTGTCTTTTTGTACTAGTGTATCTGATGTTCACTAAAATACCGTTTGAGTCATCAAAGGCTATTTTTATTCCTCGGAAACAACTGTTTTATCTCTTTATTGAATGTGTTTGTTTGTGTGTGTGTGTGTGTGTGTGTGTGTGTGTGTGTGTGTGTGTGTGTGTGAGTGTGAAAGAGAGAAAGATAGAGGAAGAGAGAGAGAGAGCGAGAGACATAGGGTGAGAGAGAACGCGTGGGGGAGAGAGAAAACGAAGAGAGAGAGATGTCACCAACGTATCGTGGAATAGTCACATAATTTAGGAATCCTTCTCTTATGATTTTATTGCTTCCAAGGTATATGAATACTAGGTGGGCATAAACTTCATTCAAAATAATGACTTAGTGTGAGATTAAGGCAGCCATCGACATCCGCCTGTGGATTTCAGAAAGATCTGTAGCGAGTGACCTTACCGACAATCAGATCGCTCCCCATAGAATCACGTGAATTTAATTACAAAAAAAGTGGCTCAAATGGCTCTGAGCACTATAGGACTGCCGGCCAAAGTGGCCGCGCGGTTCTGGCGCTGCAGTCTGGAACCGCGAGAATCCTGCCTCGGGCATGGATGTGTGTGATGTCCTTAGGTTAGTTAGGTTTAACTAGTTCTAAGTTCTAGGGGACTAATGACCTCAGCAGTTGAGTCCCATAGTGCTCAGAGCCATTTGAACCAGCCAACTATGGGACTTAACATCTGAGGTCATCAGTCCCCTAGAACTTAGAACTACTTAAACCTAACTAACCTAAGGACATTACACACATCCACGCCCGAGGCAGGATTCAAACCTGCGACCGTAGCGGTCGCGCGGTCCCAGACTGTAGCGCCTAGAACCGCTTGGCCACACCGGCCGGCATTTAATTACAGGTGTTGTGAAATGGATAACCTAATGAATTTAATTTATGAAACAGGGGTAGCCCTAGCATACGTGAACCACGATTGCAGCAACTCACAAGATGATAAAATACAGAATTGCATTAGACTAGGTTGTTTCTGCACCACCAATACTTTCAAATTTATATATGGGCCAACTGTAACAGAAGAATGGGCAAAGCACCTGATAGTTTATAGTATTTAAAGATTTTTACAAAACTTCTTTTGTTTGTAGACGATTAGTACTTATAGGTAAAACAAATTAAAAGCTTTAACTCCAATTATCGCCGAACACAAACAGATACTGATTGTAAGATTTCTGTCAGGAAAATAAAGATAATGATGTGCAGCTGCAAGGAACTCATTACATCACAGGTTTCGCTGCGAAACACTAAACTACACAACACATTACCATGCCTAATACCGTGTAGACCGAGCGAGGTGGCGCAGTGGTTAGCACATTGGACTCGCATTCCGGAGGACGACGGTTCAGTCTCGCGTCCAGCCATCCTGATTTAGGTTTACCGTGATTTCCCTAAATCGCTCCAGGCGAATCCCGGGATGGTTCCTTTGAAAGGGCACGGCCGACTTCCTTCCCCGTCCTTCCCAAATCCGATGAGACCGATGACCTCGCTGTCTGGTCTCTTCCCCCAAACAACCCAACCCAACGGTGTAGGAAAACCGTTGGCCTTCATAGCGGCTTCCAGTCGTCTCGGAATGGGTAAATACAGGTTCTGTATGGATCTGGAGGGAATTTTTGACCATTTTTCCCGCAAAATAGTGGCAAGCTCAGGTAACGATGATGTTGGTGGTTAGCGATCACTCAACCTTCTCTCGAAAGTAGACCACAAAGGCTCAATAACATAAACATGCGGTGACTGTGGTGGGCAGCGGAGATGCGACAATTCAGCCTCGTGCTTAAAAAACCAGTCCTGGACGATGCGAAATGTGTGAACAGGAGTCCTGTCGTCTTGGAACACAGCATCACTTTTGAGGAACAAACATTATACTAAGAGATTGGTCTCTGATCAGCCAAAATACTCTTATAATCCTTGGCAGTAACGCGACTTTGAAGAGTAACCACGGGGCCCATGGAATACCACAATATTGCTGCTCAGATCTTCACCGAAGCCTCCGCCATGTTTCGTTCTTGGGGCTTAAACTCAGCCAAAAGTTGGAAACAGTATGAAACAACACTTATCTGACGTTCTTCCATTACTCCATTGTCCGGGTTTTATGGGTTCGGCGCCACGCTTTCCCGTCACGGGCATTTCTCATCACTGATGTGTGGTTTTGGAATTCCAGCTCGGGCTACAGTTCTCTGTTCCTGGAACTCCCTTCAAGTTATTTTTGTGTTCTCAGTGCTCGAACTTGCGGAATTTAGTTATACATTGACTTTTATAGTTGTCGTCTACTTATTTTCCGTTACAATTCTCTTCAATAGCCGTTTGCCACGATCACTGAACACACACTTTCGTCGGCGCTGTGACTTAGCGGATATTGTTTTCCCACTTCCCCTCTAACAAGCCTAGAACGACATGAAAAAGAAAAAATTAAAATATATTTTTAGGCAGTTATAACGCAGTAAATTGACTGTATCCCGACTTAGACGCGCGCCACACATAAATTGCCTCCTCTGCGTATCACTACGGTGCCCGAAATATACCCATTCGCAAGTAGAATAGGACGCCGTTTCGCTGGTAAGCATTCGCCCGATTTTTTCATAGTAGTTGAAACTCTGCGAGAAGAAGGGTAGACATCTAGCTAGTGTCACAGATTGCTCGCGTTCTTGAGATCCGTTGTGATAGCTAGTTTCCGTCTCACAACAGACTACGTATCAGCTCAGGCAATCCGCCTTACCAGCGCACTGTGAACATTTGTTAATGTCATCCAGCCGTGTTTCGCCAGAAAGGAATATCTCGTTGACTGAAAACAGCTGGAACCAACAGAACAATGTTTCGTAACGTAGGGATTCCTCGAGGTTGGTAACAGAATTACATTCAAGATCAGAGAAAACAGAGCACATTGAACGACTACAGAAAGGACGTTCGTAATCACTGGACATGTACGTTAGTATTTTCTCCAGAAATGACTATCATTTCAGTCCCATCGGTTCAGTAGGTGTCATGTTGCCCAGTAGGAATAGGGGCCGCCTCGGGCCCTGATAACTTGCTCCACGCGTGATGCCATCGTAGCATATAAGGCGTGAATGGCGTCCTGTGGTATAGCCATACATGCTGCATTCGCCTGGTTCCGAAGTTCATCTGTGGTGGTTGGCGTTGGGTCACAGAGCTGCACTCGTTCTTTCACTATATCTCACATATTTTCGATTGGCTACAAGTCTGGTAATCTGGCGAGCCAGGACAAAAGGCTGACATCGTGTGACACCAAGAAGGTACGTGTTTGTGCAGCAACATGTGGTCGTGCATTGTCTTGCTGATAAATAGCGTCTGGGGTTTTATGCAGAAATGGTATGGCTATGGGTCGCACGACGTCATTCACGTAAGACACACTGGTCACAGAGTCTTGTACATGTACCCAATACCACCCCACACCATAAAGGCTATAGTTGGCGCTGTATGTCGTGCAAATGTAGCCACTGTGATGCTGCCCCCCCCCCCCCCCCCCTGTCTGCGGCGAACCAAAATGCGGCCATCATTTTCGAATAAACATAACCTGGATTCGTCCAAAAACACTATATTATGCCATCCTGGCTCCAGTGACGTCGTGCCATACACCATTGCAGTCTAGAACGTTACTACCGCTGCATGCACTTGCGTATTCACCACTCTCCGTCACATCTGTCGTGATAAAACTGACTGAGGCACGTGCTAAAGCTAAGTCACTTTTCCTGCTGATTAGCAAGTAACTGCCTAACATAGAAGGTGCAGAATGTCATAGTAAATTTTGGATTTATTTTATTCCTTTACCTATGATTTAAATATAATTCGTTAATTCATACTGCAGATTGAATTTATCAAGTAAATATTTAATCTGAGTCACTATCGCTATGTGTTAGCTTTAATAACGTAATGGAACCGCCAATCCACCATGTGATTTTAAGTGTTGCTATTTTGCTTCAGCTGTTTGCAGCGTGTAGCCTGAGGTATCAGTTACTGCATTCGAGGATATTTACATAAATTTGCGTACAAGATATTTTTAATCATTTTTCCCCTCGAAGAGACTGACTAACCAACGTAATGAAATGATTTTACAAATATTTTTCGAGGTATTTCAGTTGCCACTGATCTTATAATAAGTTACGAAGAAAAGTGCGTAAGTCAGCTTGTGATATTGATGAAACTGGACAGATTTACAATCCGGTTATTGAATTATACCTAAATCGTAAAATATGTAGACTACAATTATGTTGGATGAAATAGGACTCAGATTGATGACGCATTTTTTTTCTACGTTCGTAACTTCTTTTTGGCGGTACAGCTGTGAGACAATCCACATGATTTGAAAAAATGTCGCACACTCAACAGAGTATTTGATTCAATGTTTCTAACAGAAACTCTCACGCATTGAGCACAACCGTTTGTAATTTCGGTTGTCCTTGGGCCTAGGACTCTAGATCAAAGAAGCTTTGAAATTTCTTTAGTAAATAATTTTAAACAGTTATGTTTATGTGCCAGTGCGGAGGATTACAGGGTGTGCTTTTAAACCAATACGCAAAGACTAATAAGCTTGCCTTCAGTAAGACTTTTGCCTACATGATGTGTTGTGACAGTTATGGTTGTAAGCTGATTGGTATTTTCAAGGCTATTCTTGTCACATTTGACATATGTATGTGCAGGAACGTGCTTGTCCCAACATAACACGAAACAAGTTTTTTAAATGTGACACACACACATCACCAGCATCACACATTTGAAAATTGTCTAAGGCCGAAACTGGCTAGTAATGTTATTCATGTGCATGGAGCATGAAAGGAATAAAACTGACAGCCTTCTTTGGTTTAAATGGCTCCGTTATTTTAGATGATTAGTCTGGAGTTTTCGAGGTATAAGGAATAACCTGCATGATTCAAGTAAACCACATTTCCCACACAAGCTGGAGAATGTAACGAACTAACCCCCCTTTGCACAACATTGACTAAACGCTAGCAACACGATCATAATAAAGTTAAAATTCTGCACTGAAAACGCAGACGACAGGTTTCGCAGTTAAAATAAAAGGTAAAAAATTAAAATCAAATACCAGAAAGATGTCACCGAATGAGTCTTCATGACCAAACCCAGTTTAGTTACTTACCTGTCTTGGCCCCATTAAGATCCCAAGACACAGAAAAATTTCGTCTACAACTCCAGAATTTCCTTTGATAACGGTTTCTTCAACTATTGCATTCACAATGAGGACAATATAGACAATCGAGTTTTATGTCTAATTTAGTTGCTAATCTCACACCTCTATACTCATTATAGCGCTGTATTAAAATCTATGGTTTTCAGAGTATTTTGCTGGATTAGAAAGTAATAACTCGAAACCTAGCAAGTACGAAAGAAAAATTCCGTAGAATATAACCTGTAGAAATGAAAATTTCTCGAATTTCTCACAGATACGTAGACTTAAATGAGTACTTCAAAAATTTTGGTACACCTATATTCTTATAAAAACATAAACGAATCTTCAACCTGAAGGTTTGTTGCTAAACAACAGTGTTTTGCTAGGCATAGTTTTATTTGAGAACATATGCCCTTGATTTCCTTCAAACTTCACGGTAATTTATTAAGCCAGTTATCAGGTGGGTTGTAGTTTAACAATGGCTGCGAACCATGTCATATGAAAACTGAAATTTTGAGCTTCAAAAAATATTATACAAGTGTATATAAATATTAGAAAAGGTCTTACACTACAGTTGAATTTTAAATTGAACTTTACTCATAGATCAAATAAAATTTGGCATCAGCGCTACAATTAACAATTTTTATGGACTTATATATCTGATTCTGTCTTTTCCATTTTCAGCGGCATTTGTAAATGCCCTCCATTAATTCATTCATATCTCAACGGCAGCAATTGGAAACAAAGCATCAATTTATGCTGTAGATACAGAAAATGAGACCCTTCATTCATTCATTCATGGGGCACTAGGAAAGTTTGGTTCGTAACTCACTTGTACTGTCAACAGAGTACTACTGCTCAAGGGATGGAAGTAACATCTGGTTGAAGTAACAGAGAAGACAGACATGCACAGACAAGAAAAGTACAAATGGACGCAGACTACTTTATCTCTTTGAGTTCGAACAGCATGAAAACAAAAGTAATTTTAAAATTTTTCGCAAAAGTAACTTTTATTATCATAGGGTAATCAACGAACACAAGAAGAAATTGGCAAAAAGTAAACCCTCAATTATTTTAAGGAGGTGGTTTCACTTTGGAACATATTGTTAATTTCACAAAATTAACTTTTATTATCATAGCAAGCAACGAATACAAGAAGAAATTGGGCAAAAAGTAAACAGTCAATTGTTTGAAGATGACGACTTCACTTTGGAAGCACGAGGACATACAGTTTTAACCATCCTTCATTTCATGTGATATATTTGAAAACAAATTCACATTTTTCCAGTGGTTAGCACACTGGACTCGCATTCGGGAGGACGACGGTTCAATCCCGTCTCCGGCCATCCTGATTTAGGTTTTCCGTGATTTCCCTAAATCGCTTCAGGCAAATGCCGGGATGGTTCCTTTGAAAGGGCACGGCCGATTTCCTTCCCCATCCTTCCCCAACACGAGCTTGCGCTCCGTCTCTAATGACCTCGTTGTCGACGGGACGTTAAACACTAATATCCTCCTCCTCCTCCTCACATTTTTCCTTGACACACTCTCAGACCTCGAAATTTGCATTAACACATAATACCTAACAGAAATTATAGCCCTAAATAACAAGCAAAAATAGTCCCAATATTTGATAAATTTTGTATCAAAACTAATAGATACTGCCCCGGCAGTTTAATTTCGAAACCACTCATAAACACAGTAGTGCAAGGTCAAATTTACGTCGCAATGACTTTAAATATCGTTACTTTGACTGTAAAACATCTCCTCAACATGGTACTACTAAAAAATTACATGTCACTTTTTCCTACAACCACGTAGGACAATAGCCGCTCCGATTGTTGTTTTGAAAGTTATAAGCATCGGCTACAATGCACTAATTTCGTAGAAGTTCAAAAATGGTTCAAATGGCTCTGAGCACTATGGGACTCAACTGCTGAGGTCATTAGTCCCCTAGAACTTAGAACTAGTTAAACCTAACTAACCTAAGGACATCACAAACATCCATGCCCGAGGCAGGATTCGAACCTGCGACCGTAGCGGTCTTGCGGTTCCAGACTGCAGCGCCTTTAACCGCACGGCCACTTCGGCCGGCTTCGTAGAAGTACATCGGTGTACCACTAGATACCTCTGCCTTACAACAGCACCAGTGCTTTTATGCTAAAGGCACTGGCACTTAAAAAAAATTAATAAAATTTCTCGAAGGGTTAATCACTGGGTTAATATAACAGAAACGTAGCAAGTTCTTAACCATCAGGTACTTGAAGAAAGATTTTAATGTATCGATAAAGCCTGCTTGTAAAATTCCCTAGAGCCGTTTCACGGGCGTGATCATCTGTCATTTTTTAGCTGTTTACGCATCACTCCATAACAAACTACGAAGCAAAATTAAGAGTAATGAGAACTCGATTAGTCATTACTGCCACCCTCCATCTGTGAACGCAACAAGGGAAACCTTTATTATATGGTACTATAATGAGTATTCTCTGTCGTGTACTTTATAGTGACTTCCAAAACCGAGCGAGGTGGCGCAGTGGTTAGCACACTGGACTCGCATTCGGGAGGACGACGGTTCAATCCCGTCTCCGGCCATCCTGATTTAGGTTTTCCGTGATTTCCCTAAATCGCTACAGGCAAATGCCGGGATGGTTCCTTTGAAAGGGCACGGCCGATTTCCTTCCCCATCCTTCCCTCACCCGAGCTTGCGCTCCGTCTCTAATGACCTCGTTGTCGACGGGACGTTAAACACTAAGCTCCTCCTCCTCCTCCTGACTTCCAAAGGTTAGATGTAGGCATTCTTATTGTGATATTCTACCTGTGTGAGAAATGAGACTCGACTGAACTTTTTCCACACTCAATGTTCTTTGTACAGTCTATCTAAATGTGAAATATTTAATTTCGCTCTGTACTGAAAAGGGATAAGGTAATATGGAGTGAAAGATGAAATGTCTTCCTGGCTCACTTTGGACTCAGTCCGGAAAGGTTATCAAAATTCCAGGTGTCGACAGAAGAGACGGCACATAACCTGGGAATCTTGGCTGCGCGGATTGGCTGGCAGCGTGTGAGTCACCAGACCTGGACCTACATTTCCTTGTGGGTTTCGATTTAAAAGCGTGGATAATGCATGCGCCGGCGGTGCGGCCGCTGCTAGCTCGGAGCTCCGGGCCCGGCGCGCTGCCTCTATCGACCGCCGGCCACACCCAGCACCGTGACGTCACGCGCGTGCGTACCGGCCGGCCGGGCTGCAGCGGCGCTTTGTAACTGTTGATTAGGGAGGTTTGGCCAGCGTAATGTCGACGGCGCGCACATGCCTGCCGTGTGCTCGCCCCACTTAATCCAAACCCTGTCGTCCGCCTGGCGCCCTATGGTCCTGCCTGAACTGCCTGAAGAAACGTCAAGTTGTCAGCAACCTATAACCATATCTAAACCCTCTTTCTGTCTGCAATGTAAGTTGTGATTACCCGGGTTCCCGGGTTCGATTCCCGGCGGGGTCAGGGATTTTCTCTGCCTCGTGATGGCTGGGTGTTGTGTGATGTCCTTAGATTAGTTAGGTTTAAGTAGTTCTAAGTTCCAGGGGACTGATGACCATAGATGTTAAGTCCCATAGTGCTCAGAGCCCCCCCCCCCCCTTTAAGTTGTGATTAACTAGTAGCTTGGAATAAACTCAGCATTTTAGGCTTATCCTGACTGGTTAGCAACCAAAGGCTGTCCTTGTCAATATATGAATAGTATCTTGACTATTAGGCCTGTTGCTAGCACATAAGCCTCGACCAAAAGCATCATAAACAAAATACTATTCCTTTGAACTGTGACTGTGGATATAGAATGACCAAATCCAAAATTCTTATCACAATAGTCTGTTGCGCATAAACAGGGTGGTCAGAAAATGTGTGAAATGCTTGTACGGATGTTACAGGGCAGGTTGTACTGAGACATAAATGTTAAGAAAGAAATTCGATACGTTGCTCCGTTTCCGAGTTATTTAGCATAGAATTTAGCCAATCGGGGCGTCGCGCGCTCGCATTCAAGCGCCCTGCCAGGGGCTGTGTTGCCCAACGAGTGCTTTCTCTCGTTAGCTGAAACTTGAATTTACGCTCGCGACGATCTGATTGGCTAACTTCAATGCTAAATAACTCGGAACCGGCGCAACGTATCGAATTTCTTTCTTAACATTTATGTCTCAGTACAACCTGCCCTGTAACATCCCTACAAGCATTTCACACATTTTCTGACCGCCCTGTATATCTATAATTTCTCTGAGAACACGAGGAGGGTAAATTCATCAATAATATGAAGAAATATTGCATAAAACATAAAATTAATTTGTATTGAGCTATTAATGGCAACTATTACCAGGCAACTACGAAACTCAACCAGTGTGGTACGCAGCGCAGAAATTGCAAAGTGCCTTTCTCTCATGTCAATGGACAAGGACTCATTAATGTAGTTCATATTTTAAGGAACTCAGTGCCAATAGTGCCACTGATAAGCCACTCCTTCTATCAGTACAATTATATAATATGTTCACGTACAAAACTAATATTTTCTGTAAATACGTAAATCTACAGATGCCAAAAATCATAAAATAATTTGTAAGTAATCACAACCACATAGCGTCAAAATAAAAATTTTTATATTTCTTATATACACATGTTATAATACTGCACTTGAGATATTAATTAGTTAAATATTTTCTTAAATTCACATTAAGTGACATCGTTAGTAGTACACACAGCAGTTATCCATGATAACTTTACAATCTTTGAGGGATGATAGAAAACCTCAAATACATCAATAATCCAGGGAACGAAATTTGGTGCAGAAATGATTGAGTCAAAAGTTATACGAGTCTTCTTTTCGCTACCGCCTGTATCCCGCAAGGTGAGCAGGATCGGCAGGGTTAACTACGGATTTGGCATGGTTAATTGGAAGGGGTGGCCGGATATCCTTCCTGCCGCTACTCCATACCCCCCGGGACGGAATAAGTGTACCCCCCAGTCAAAAGTTATACGATGCGAAACCTAATTGTGGAATATCTCCACTATTGGAATACAATGATCTACAGATTATTGTTTTAAGATGCAATAAACGACATATAGACGAACACAACCGACATATAGACGTTCACCACGACAGGTGGGGACAGGAAAATCCACTGATAGACTGCAGGGAGCACGATGTGTACATTTATATCGTCAGTAATAATGGAAGCTCTGCACGACTGCAGTCTGTCTTTGCACTTTCAAGCCTATAATCAATTAGCCCTTATGAAATAGTGGTGTTTTCGGGTATAGAATTATCAAACATGACTTTTATATAAAGACAATCATTGAAACTATAAGGAAGGTGATAGGTTATAGCGAGCTACGTACATACGTAGGAAACGTCCGACGCACACCATGTTTCCAACACTGACCCAAAAGTTGGGGCAGCCTAGGCAATCGGTATCACAATACAGCGACCAAAAATCACGAACTGTACGGATTCCCGTCTCAGAAGAAGCAGTGCTTACTAGGATACGAAGCTTTCAGTTAGTCGAACATAAAATAATTCTTGCGCACAGTATTTTGTGGAGTGTAACATGAAACAGCAGTTAAACTCTATCGTTCACAGATATTGATAACTATAACTCTTGCTGACTTTGGACCTTGCATCGTGTTGAACCAGTGGGCACTGCACTGCAGTTTGACTAATCCTCATCTTCCTGTTAAGTACGGTTCTCGGATGCAACTAGTTTCACTTCAGACGGAAAGATCAGTAGTCGCAATAGACGTGTCTGAGCAGCTGAGAATCTTCAAGCTACAGTTGTGAAGAGTCATCAACGCAGATCTGTAGTAAACTTGTGGGCGGACATAGTCAGTGATCCGTATCTGCCGTGAATGTAGCACTTCTTTATTACAAAATTGTGTCTACATATTGTCATTGTCGACAGACAAACAATAACGTCAAAATTTTCTGATTGTATTAATGACTTTGATGTTAAGTCTTATGTGCAACTAAATAATTACAATTTTTGTTTTGCAGTACACGTTTTGCCGCAATAAGTTGATGCATTTTGAGTGACTCGGAACACAGATATTTTCATATATATGCAACACTTTTTACTTACATCTTTCCCACCTTACTTACTAGTGATAAGCAGTTCAGGCCCTGGAAATTTCTTCCTGTGTTTATGTCGTACTACTGTAACATAATGGGTGTTTCACTGAAAATGCCGGCTGCTGCTGCGGTCGCAGGTTCGAATCCTACCTCGGGCATGGATGTGTGTGATGTCCTTAGATTTGTTAGGTTTGAGTAGTTCTAACAAGGAGACGGCACGAGCGTGGGGTCGGGGATTTGTCCGAAATTTTGTGTGGTGACAGAGGACCCCTAACACCTCACGTGGTTAAAATATTGGGACGCACTACCCGGAAAATCCCGGGAAAAATCGATCCAAAGTTTCTTAGGTGCCTTATGAGTATAAAATGTAAGTCAACTGCAGAGCCGCCGTCTGGCCTTGATGTTTTCAGCCGGCACGGTAGCTCAGCGTGTTCGTTCAGAGGGTTATCAGCCCTCTGTAATAAAAAAACTGAGCTAATCGATCAACAACGAACTAAACGGATGTCTTACGACGTCCGCCCCGAGCAGATGCAACGAACAAAAGCGAACAAAATGAGAAAGGTTTCCTGTTTGAACCAATGAACATTTCTGAACAATTGAACGGAACACATCAATTTCGAGAAGACGTGACTCAACACATAACCAGCGGGGCGCAGGAGGCCTCTGATCAATTACACAACAAAACAAAACAAAAAATAAATAAATTAATTAATTAAATAAATAAAAACAATACAAATAATATTCAGAAAACGGAAGATTTTGTTTTGTTTGTAAGGATAGCCCTAACCTTGATTTCCCATGTTTCCCCTGGTATATAGGTAGCTCTCTGGAGTAGGTTTTGTCAGGGGCCAACGCCTGAGGTGGACCACATTTTTTTGTTATAGGATGAAAAGTGGCGGTGGCACTTAGTTTCTTTTTTAGTTCCATTTTATTAAGGGCCTTTCTAAAAATTAAAGAAAGAAAAGAGAAAAGAAAAAAAAAGAAAAATACGGTAGAGCACCTGCAAAAAAAAAAAAAAAAAAAAAAAAAAAAAAAAAAGGTGTTTAGGACTCGGACTCTTACGCCAGAGGTCTCGGGTTCTATTCCTCCTGTGGCCCTTTTTTTTCTTCTGTTTCATTTTCTTTTGTTAGTTCATCAATTATTCAGAAAGTTTCCCAAACCTACATTATCTTTAACAAATCAGTTACATTATTAAATAAAAATAATTTTCTTTTTATCCAACAATACAATTCATGGCGTTGGGTTTTCCATTTTTCATTGTAAAGTATATAAGGAGAATCATTGGGTTTTTTATCAGAATAACAAATTCGATTAGGAAACATTCAATTATTATACATATAATAATTATAAACAAGAACCGCAGTGGTAATTATCGTAAAAACAAACAAAGTAATAATTTTTGCGACATCTTGCGCAACATATAAAAGCGGATTTTTTACAATCACAGGGCGTTTGCAATAAATCTGTACAAAAATATGCCCCATTAACATTTACGAAAATGTTTTGAGTTTCTGATAATTGTGAGCCAAACCAGGCATACTGAATCATGTCTCGGAATATTGGTGACGATAACTGATGGTGAATTATAGAATGAATTTTTATACAGTCTTCCTGGGAATTAATTTCACGATTCTCCTGTAACAATGCGCTGCAATTTTGCAAGCAACAGAAGGAAAAAAAAAGTACCAGAGGAGGAATCGAACCCCGAGACCTCTGGCGTAAGGGTCCGACTGGCCGGCCGCGGTGGTCTAGCGGTTCTAGGCGCGCAGTCCGGAACCGCGCGACTGCTACGGTCGCAGGTTCGAATCCTGCCTCGGGCATGGATGTGTGTGATGTCCTTAGGTTAGTTAGGTTTAAGTAGTTCTAAGTTCTAGGGGACTGATGACCTCAGATGTTAAGTCCCATAGTGCTCAGAGCCATTTTTCAAGGGGCCGACTGCTAAACGTGTAGGCCAGACGGCGGCTCGGCAGTGGACTAACATTTTATACTCATAAGGCACCTAAGAAACTTTGGATCGGTTTTTCTCGGGATTTTCCTAGTAGTGCGTCCTAATATTTTAACCATGTGAGGTGTTAGGGGTCCTCTTTCACCACACAAAATTTCGGACAAATCCCGGACCCCAGGGTCGTGCCGTCTCGTTGTAAGTCTAGGGGACTGATGACCTCAGATGTTAAGTCCCATAGGGCTTAGAGCCATTTGAACCATTTGAATTCAGTGAAAATGTAGAAAATTCAAACCGGATATAGTGGATGTCCCGCTAAACATTTTGACGTAAGGAACTTCGAGTCTGGAAAACTTAATGGAGAAGGAAAGAGCTTGTACATGCCTGCCAATATTGCTATACTGAATTGGTGGTGGTAATGATGATAAAATAACGGTTTGGGGCTTGGCATCGAGGACTTTAGCGCCCACTGACCTGAAGTAACGCACGGATCGTTGCTTCATCCGAATGTTTGGCTCCGTCTATCCTTGTATGCATCTCTTCTCATCCTATGTAATGCGTACTGCCAGCATTTCAGAGTCCTTTCTTTTTTCCGAATAATACTTGAAAATTGTAAATTCCGGTTACAAGCTTCTAGGTCTGGTAGAGAGGACTGAGCACACAAGCAAGATAACAACCAAAGGGGTCCTGCTATGAAGAGAAATGGCACACTAGACCATCACTCCTGGTTGTCTGGCCACATGGCGGTCGACAGAGAGGTTAGTAACCAACTGCTGTCCGGTGCATCTCCAGACACGTCTTCCGCCTGGAATCGCATTGACTGCACACATCCATGCCCGAGGCAGGATTCGAACCTGCGACCGTAGCGGTCACGCGGTTCCAGACTGAAGCGCCTAGAACTGCACGGCTACACCGGCCGGCCGCCCCGAACAATGGTGGAATACCAACCTGACTGTCGCCCGCCGTATCACCCGACAACCAAGACTGATGGTCTGGGCAACCATTTCTTTTCATAGCAGAACCCCTTTGGTTGTCATCCGCGGCACCATTACAGCACAGCAGAACGTCAACGGTATTCTTCGCATGGTTTTGTTGTCCTTCGTGGTAAGCCATCCTGGGCTTACATTTCAGCAAGATAACGCGCGTCGGCAGACGGAGAGAGTTTCTAGCGCTGTGTGCTACCCTACTTGGTCACCAGCGTCGCCGGATGTCTCCCCACTTGAGAACGTATAGAGCATTATGGGCAGGGCCCTCCAACCAGTTCGTGCTTTTAACAATCCCTCAGAAGGACATCCAATAACTCTGTCAGCAACGCCAAGCCGAATAGTTGGTGCATAATGGCCAGAGGTGGACCAACACTTTACTGACTTGTTCAATTTGTAAAGCTTTTTCTATGGAATAAATCATCCAATTTTTCTGAAATTATAATCATTGGTTCGTATGCATGTGTACATCACATCTACCGATTTAAGCCCCATTCGGATAATTCCTGCGTAGTGCGTCTCGTGTTTTTTTTTTTTTTTTTTAAGTGTATTTGGTTATCGGTTACCGAAAGCCTGGTATGATGCTGTTCGCCAACGAGTACAGTTGACGAACTCTGCCATAGAGCTGAAACAGCATCAAATTACTAACGTGTACTTGTCACCCAAGATCAGTTGGACCCATCCGAGATATGCCATAGCCTGGTAGCTTTGCGAATCAATTTCTGCACCCAGTATCGTCCATAATTACTTACAAATTTAATCATGAATTCTTCATGTCATACTGAATACGCACAACAGGCAAAATTTTGCTATTTGCTGTCTTCTACATCTACATTTATACTCCGCAAGCCACCCAACGGTGTGTGGCGCAGGGCACTTTACGTGCCACTGTCATTGCCTCCCTTTCCTGTTCCAGTCGCGTATGGTTCGCGGGAAGAACGACTGTCGGAAAGCCTCCGCGCGCTCGACTCTCTCTAATTTTACATTCGTGATCTCCTCGGGACGTATAAGTAGGGGGAAGCAATATATTTGATACCTCATCCAGAAACGCACCCTCTCGGAACCTGGACAGCAAGCTACACCGCGATGCGGAGCGTCTCTCTTGCAGAGTCTGCCACTTGAGTTTGCTAAACATCTCCGTAACGCTATCACGCTTACCAAATAACCCTGTGACGAAACGCGCCGCTCTTCTTTGGATCTTCTCTATCTCCTCTGTCAACTCGACCTGGTACGGATCCCACACTGATGAGCAATACCCAAGTATAGGTCGAATGAGTGTTTTGTAAGTCACCTCCTTTGTTGATGGACTACATTTTCTAAGGACTCTCCCAATGAATCTCAACCTGGCACCCGCCTTACCAACAATTAATTTTATATGATCATTCCACTTCGAATCGTTCCGTACTCATACTCCCAGATATTTTACATAAGTAACTGCTACCAGTGTTTGTTCCGCTATCATATAATCAGACAATAAAGGATCCCTCTTTCTGTGTATTCGCAATACATTACATTTGTCTATGTTAAGTGTCAGTTGCCACTCCCTGCACCATGCTGTAGATCTTCCTGTAGAAACTATAATGCCTAGAAGTGTACTTCTGACGTGCTCTTTCCCTCATTTATTCCTTCTACACATAAAAATAACCTGAAGGACCATAAGCCTTGGCTATTAAATTTCAAGTACAAATTCTTTACAAATTTCAAGCTTGAAATGATCTGTTAGTTTTTCCGCGCTATTCAACAGCAATCACAGTTGTACCGCTTATCTGCACGAGAAAAACAATGAAAATTTGCTACAAAAATATACAAGGAAAGTGCGACAAAATCATCATACGAACACAACTCACTTTCGTTTTCAAGATGTGAAAAACTTATAGTTTGAAAAGGTCACGTATATCTAAGTAACATGACGCCGTCAGATAGTAACAGTCTCAAGAATCGCATTGTGTCTTAGGCTGTCATTCCTCCAATTTCCATCCGTTTGAATTCTTAGTACGCAATATATATGGGAACAGTACACGGATATCCGAATTTCAAGGAAGAGAGACTTTCTGGTGATGTTACTGTAGATGGAGTTTAGTTGGAATTACTTGAAGAAGAAATTTAAAATCAGCAGTTGCCTTTTTTTTTTCAGGAAACCATTCGTTCAATCGGGCTAAGACATTTGTGCGAAACACCGGAACAATAAACTCATTTGAGCACCATATCTCTCATATGTGAGTCTAGTATATGGAAGAGTGTTGCACCTGGATGATAGTTTAACTACGAACACATGATGTTTCCTCGTCGGTATCTCAATCTAGTAACTGATTTAGGAATTACGTGGAGGAATCCACAGTAGAAACCGCCACAGGGAGTTTCCGGCATTTATTACTGTTTTTATTCTAATGAGGTATGATTTGCTTTGTAAATATTACGAGCTGTACATTACGAGCTGTAAGTGCTCTATAATATATTAAAGCTATTTGGAGGATATTGTTAATTCTTTAGTTGCAGACTTTTATGATCAGTAAAAATTTGTATTTTTTAAAAAATCAGTAACATGACGTGTGGGCCGTTAAGTAATACTTCGTCGGTCGTGCACCATCTTGAAACGAAAGGTTTTCTGCCGCTGAACACGTGACATTTGCAAATTAAATGGGTCTCTTTAAGCTCTTAAGAGTTTTGCCTGTCCTGAAAATGTAAATTTATATTAGCTGCTAATAGCTTCTCTTTCAGAACGTTTTTTACTTCTAACTAGTTTTTTATAATATTTCTTCTTAATTTGATTTCACTTAATGATTATTTGTGTGTAGTAGACTAAAAATGTAACACAAAAACTATTAAATGCAGTACTGAGAAGATTTTCTCGATAGCAACACTTTTTAACTCGAATAGAACATTAGTTCCTAGGTATACGACTATGTTGTATCTTAGAACAGATTTTCAGCTTTGGAAAAACGTTAATTTTCCGGAGTGCTTCTTGTAATTTCATAAAAAAGTCTGCAGCACATATAAAGTGAATGCTATAATTTCAAAATGTAATAACATAGTATATTAAACTTCTACTACACGGCTGCGAGGCGAAAGTATAAAATGTATTCTAAAGTACACATACCCCTAGTAACAACGCGCAACTCTCCGTGTGAATTTCACATTAAATTTTAGGCACCATATTGTTGAGGCAGGTATTTAATACTACAACAAGACGAAGACATTTGCTGTTAAACGAACTCCACCAATTTCTTCCTTAATCCCAAGCATTTTGAAGAACGTAATCGCTGTACTTTTTTGGGAAATTTGATTTCAATAAGATATATTTTCTTTAAAGATATTTTTTCTTACACAATTGTTTTAACATGCAAGAGAAAATTTCCTTTAATAATATTTACACATAATCAGCAACACGACCAAAGCCAAAGTTTACACTGTAAATTTTCAAAGAAATCCTAGAAAACTGTTTATTTATCTTGTGAAAGTTTACATAGCTATGGCTTACTAATTCGTTCCACATAATGAGAAATAATGACCCTGCTGTGTGTTGATAGCAGAGATGTGAAAGTTCTCGTATGTCCCTCAGTAGGACAGTTGGCAACAGGTCTATCGGCTTCCCCATATGCAAAAACATTTGGTCTAATCGGATAATATTACATCATATAATTTATAAGAAAAATCTTCCTTTTTTTTAAACAAACTGTGTTTATTTGAACGATGATCAAACTACAATGAATAACACGATATAGTTTATACACATTCTGTCCTACCATTTACGTGTTCTTCCTCTCATGGTGTATCTACCTACAGTTGTTTCAAAGAGATTACAATAAAATTAGAGAAAGCAGAGCTCGCACGGAAAGATGAGCTCGCACGGAAAGATTGAAGTGTTTGTTTTTCTCGCCCACTGTTGGAGAGAGGAACGGCAGAGAAATTGCTTCAAGGTGGTTCGATGACAGGCACTTAATTGTGAATTTCAGAGTGATCATGTAGATTTAGATTATGTCTTTCCATGTGAGACGTGCATCGAGCAGTCCCATCACACAAGATACTCTTTGTACCAGAGCGTACACTATGCATGTAACTCTGTATCATACACAATGGTTGTAATATAGAGAGATTGCAGTCATATTTCAAAGGCTTTAATGGTGAACATCATGTTTTCTCACAAGTAGGAAAAACATTGTATTTCCACTTTGCTGCGACTACACGAGAAGCTGTGATGGTTTCGTGATGTGAAAGATTATCCTGTAGTTCGTGTGATGTCAAATAACCATCACATCCGAAAGGGAAAGAAACATTTGACATAAAGCAACTCCTGTTCTTCACTTTTTGTAAGTGTTCTCTTTTTTTCCATATGAAAATCGTGAAGAGTAAAATTAGAAAACTTTGAGTTCACACTGAGACGCACCAACAGCCGTTCTTCCCACGCAGTATCTACAACAGGAACAATAACTGACAGCGATACACAACATACCCTCCACCACACACTGTAAAAAGGACTGCGGAGTATAGCTCTAGATATACACGTAGGTATACTGAATCAGATGACAGCATTAAATAATTACTTTGTGTCTATGAAATTAGATTATCATTATTTAATGCTGTAGTTTGATTAGACCACTTTTAAGGTATTATTTTTACGGTCAAAAAGTTACACGCTGCATAGCTTAACTATTTTACTGTTTGTCCAGAAGGTCTCACATTCATAAACTTGCCGTTGGCGCTACTGTCAAAGGATGCTTTTTCGTAGTAGCGAAAGAACATAAGTACTCACATTTTGATTGTAATGCCGTTAGATGCGCCACTCTTAACGCTTGCGACAATGTCTGCTTGAGAAGAATGAAAACATTTGTGTTTCCAAATTACTCTTTTCCTCAGACTGCGGCTCGAAGGAATGTTATTGTTGTTGTTGTGGTCTTCAGTACTGAGACTGGTTTGATGCAGCTCCCAATGCTAATTATCCTGTGGAAGCTCCTTCATCTCCCAGTACCTACTGCAACCTACATCATTCTGAATCTGCTTAGTGTATTCATCTCCTGGTCTCCCTCTACGATTTTTACCCTCCACGCTGCCCTCCAATGCTAAATTTGTGTCCTACCAACCGATCCCTTCTTCTAGTCAAGTTATGACACAAACTTATCCCCAATCCTATTCAATACCTCCTCATTAGTTACGTGATCTGCCCATCTGATCTTCAGGATTCTTCTGTAGCACCACATTTCGAAAGCTTCTATTCTCTTCTTGTCTGAACTATTTATTGTCCATGTTTCACTTCCATACATGGCTACACTCCATACAAATACTTTCAGAAACGACTTCCTGACACTTAAATCTATACTCGATGTCAACAAATTTCTCTTCTTCAGAAACGCTTTCCTTGCCATTGCCAGTCTACATTTTATATCCTCTCTACCTCGACCATCATCAGTTATTTTGCTCCCCAAATAGCAAAACTCCTTTACTGCTTTAAGTGTGTCATTTCCTAATCTAATTCCCTCAGCATCACCCGATTTAATTCGACTACATTCCATTATCCTCTTTTTGCTTTTGTTGATGTTCATCTTATATCCTCCTTTCAAGACACTATCCATTCCGTTCAACTGCTCTTCCAAGTCCTTTGCTGTCTCTGACAGAATTACAAGTCACAGGCGAACCTCAAAGTTTTTATTTCTTCTCCCTGGATTTTAATCCCTACTCCATATTTTCCTTTTGTTTCCTTTGCTGCTTGCTCAATATACAGATTGAATAACATCGGGGACAGGCTACAACCCTGTCTCACTCCCTTCCCAACCACTGCTTCCCTTTCATGCCCCTCGACTCTTATAACTGCCATCTGGTTTCTGTACAAATTATAAATAGCCTTTAGATCCCTGTATTTTACCCCTGCCACCTTTAGAATTTGAAAGAGAGTATTCCAGTCAACATTGTCAAAAGCTTTCTCTAAGTCTACAAATGTTAGAAACATAGGTTTGCCTTTCCTTAATCTTTCTTCTAAGATAAGTCGTAAGGTCAGTATTGCCTCACGTGTACCAACATTTCTACGGAATCCAAACTCATTTTCCCCGAGGTCGGCTTCTACCAGTTTTTCCATTCGTCTGTAAATAATTCGCGTTAGTATTTTGCAGCTGTGGCTTATTAAACTGATAGTTCGGTAATTTTCACATCTGTCAACACCTGCTTTCTTTGGGATTGGAATTATTATATTAATCTTGAAGTCTGAGGGTATTTCGCCTGTCTTGTACATCTTGCTCACCATATGGTAGAGTTTTGTCAGGACTGGCTCTCCCAAGGTCGTCAATAGTTCTAATGGAATGTTGTCTACTCCCGGGGCATTGTTTCGACTCAGGTCTTTCAGTGCTCTGTCAAACTCTTCACGCAGTATCGTATCTCCCATTTCATCTTCATCTACATCCTCTTCCATTTCCATAATTTTATCCTCAAGTACATCGCCCTTGTATAGACCCTGTATATACTCCTTCCACCTTTCTGCTTTCCGCTCTTTACTTAGAACTGGGTTTCCATCTGAGCTCTTGATATTCATACAAGTGGCTCTCTTTTCTCCAAAGGTCTCTTTAATTTTTCTATAGGCTGTATCTATCTTACCCCTAGTGAGATAAGCCTCTACATCCTTAAATTTGTCCTCTAGCCATGCCTGCTTAGCCATTTTGCACTTCCTGTCGATCTCATATTTGAGACGTTTGTATTCCCTTTTGCCTGCTTCATTTACTGTGTTTTTGTATTTTCTCCTTTCATCAATTAAATTCAATATTTGTTCTGTTACCCAAGGATTTCTACTAGCCCTCGTCTTTTTACCTACTTGATCCTCTGCTGCCTTCAATACTACATCCCTCAGAGCTACCCATTCGTCTTCTCCTGTATTTCTTTCCCCCATTCCTGTCAATTGTTCCCTTATGCTGTCCCTGAAACTCTGTACAACCTCTGGTTTAGTCAGTTTATCCAGGTCCCATCTCCTTAAATTCCCACCTTTTTGCAATTTTTTCAGCTTTAATCTACAGTTCATAAAAAATAGATTGTGGTCAGAGTCCACATCTGCCCCTGGAAATGTCCTGCAATTTAAAACCTGGTTCCTAAATCTCTGTCTTACCATTATATAATCAATCTGATACCTTTCAGTATATCCAGGATTCTTCCATGTATAGAACCTTCTTTTATGATTCTTGAACCAAGTGTTGGCTATGATTAAGTTATGCTCTGTGCAAAATTCTACCAGACGGCTTCCTCTTTCATTTCTTAGCCCCAATCCATATTCACCTACTATGTTTCCTTCTCTCCCTTCTCCTACTGTCGAATTCCAGTCACCCATGACTATTAAATTTTCGCCTCCCTTCACTACCTGAATAATTTCCTTTATCTCATCATACATTTCTTCAATTTCTTCGTCATCTGCAGAGCTAGTTCGCATATAAACTTGTACTACTGTAGTAGGCATGGGCTTCGTGTCTATCTTTGCCACTATAATACGTTCACTATGCTGTTTGTAGTAGCTTACCCGCACTCCTATTTTTATTCATTATTAAACCTACTCCTGCATTACCCCTATTTGATTTTGTATTTATAACCCTGTATTCATCTGACCAGAAGTCTTGTTCCTCCTGCCACCGAACTTCACTAAATCCCACTATATGTAACTTTAACCAAAACATTTTTCTTTTTAAATTTTCTAAACTACCTGCCCGATTAAGGGATCTGACATTCCACGCTCAGATCCGTAGAATGCCACTTTTCTTTCACCTGCTAACGACGTCCTCTTGAGTAGTCCCCACCCGGAGATCCCAATGGGGGACTATTTTACCTCCGTAATATTTTACCCAAGAGGACGCCATCATCATTTAACCATACAGTAAAGCTGCATGCCCTCGGGAAAAATTATGATTGTAGTTTCCCCTTGCTTTCAGCCGTTCGCAGTACCACAACAGCAAGGCCGTTTTGGTCAGTGTTACAAGTCCAGATCAGTCAATCATCCAGACTGTTGCCCCTGCAACTACTGAAAAGGCTGCTGCCCCTCTTCAGGAACCACTCGTTTGTCTGGCCTCTCAACAGATAACCTTCGGTTGTGGTTGCACGTACGGTACGGCTATCTGTATCGTTGAGGCACGCAAGCCTCCCCACCAACGGCAAGGTCCATGGTTCATGGGGGGGGAATATGACCATGTTATTTATTTGAACTTTACTGTTATTTGTTGCAAAAAAAATAATTTACTTTTTTCTTTACTACACTGATATGTATTCCAAGATTGTTCTGATCTACTTCAGCTGCTGTGTACATACAAAGTATATGTTACTTACTGATAATACCAATTTACTTCCTCAAACTTCAACTACAGCAGTGTCTAAAACTAAAATCAGAAGGGGAAAATGAAAAGAGAAAATACTCACTATAAATCAGCGTAAAGATTCCTCCGCAAACCGGAATTATCATGGGTCGAGAAAATGAGTTCTTCCCGCTTGAATAGATACGCGATTACAAGATAACGAATCAGACCTATAACATCTGAATCGAGTTGACACCTTTCTGTAAGCAAAGCGGTGTCTCTTGATGAAGCTTACAACACAATACTGTGAAATTGGTACTTAAATTCGTAGCGTTTTGGTTTTGCGTGTTAGTATTCCGGTTGCTATGGGTTTATTTATCGATCGTCATTTTTTATTTGTGTCACTGTTGCCATTTGAATTTACATAGCGTCATTTTGTCGTTTGAAGATAGTGAGTGGAACCGTGGACGCCAGAAAATGGAGTGCCAAGTGGAGAAATCGGGACATTTCCGACATATTCCTTTGTTTGAGTTCAGTGCAGGAGTAACAGCAGCGGAGGCAGACAGAAACATTTGCGCCATGTATGGGGATAATGCCACAGGACAGGGCACGGCAAGGAGATGGTTTTCTCGTTTTAAGGAGAATCGTTTTCACATTAGTGACTCTCCACGTTTAGGAAGAACTTCGGGAAAAACATTGAAATGTATTAATTCCCAATGATCCACGTCAGTAATCTGGGGAAATGGCAAATGTGTTGAACTGTGATCATTCCACCATAGTGCGACATTTGCATGTAAGTTCAAAAATCGCCTGTGTGTGTACCGCATGCACTAAATCAAAATCACAAAAATCAGCGGGTCGACATATGTTCATCTCTGCTTGCTCGTCGTCAATTGCATCATGAACAACACCGACCATTCCTATCTCGTATCGTTACTGGTGACGATAAATTGTGTCTTTACGCCGACATAAGGAAAAGGAGGGAATGATTCAGCCCAAACAAAGCAGCAACTTCTCGTTCAAAGACGTGCGTGCATCCACAAAAGATATTGTTATGCATCTGGTGGAACAGCGGCAGTGTGGTGTACTACAAATTGCATCCCCGAGGTGTAACCGTCATTGCTCACATTTATTGACAACAACTGAGACGTCTTGCAGACGCAGTCCGAGAACAACGACCAGGAAGGCTGCGTTAAGTGATGCTACTTCACAATAACGCCGGCCCGTATTCGGCTAGGCTGACGAAAAACATTATACCTTGTTCACCCGATCTTGCGTCCTCTGATTTTCATCTTCTCCGCTCTCTATCGGAAAACCTTCAAGGAACTTCCTTTTCGGATACATATACGCTCCGAACATGTCTCGAAGAGTTCCTCACCTCTAAACCACGAGATTTCTACAGGCGTGGAATTGAAAAATTACCCCAGCGTTGGCAGACTGTTGTGAATAGCGAAAGTGAATATATGACTAAGGTCTTTGTTATGTGTATCTGTTGTGTTTTTTAATCTTATGGAAAAACTCTACGAACTTATACACCAACCCAATACATATAGACCTTTCGGGTCCTGTGTTATTAGTGGGATTGTTGCGCGCTTTGGAGCAGATCGGACATAGTAGATTGCAGTCATAGCAGCATAAAACGTACCACAAAGTGTCATTTCAAGGATTTCGTGTCGATTTCGAGAGACAGGAAGTGGTCGTCGAATACCAGTACAAGATCGGCCGCAATCAGTCACTACATAACCCGACCGATATTTAGCCTTAACTTCACGCCGAAATCCAACAGTTTCTACAAAATAAGTACTCATAAAACTTACAACTCCCTCAGAAATATCCGCTTCTCGACAAACTATACACAGAACAAATATTTAGATGTCATATGTTTCGCAGCGTAC
Source organism: Schistocerca piceifrons (assembly GCF_021461385.2). Lineage (NCBI taxonomy): Eukaryota > Metazoa > Arthropoda > Insecta > Orthoptera > Acrididae > Schistocerca > Schistocerca piceifrons. The sequence continues at coordinate 412,890,337 of NC_060149.1, read as the reverse complement.
CACCTGTGGTAATACTGAGAAGGAACCTTGTCCCTTGGAGTCGGTAATATCGACACTGGACCATGAATTTATTGAGATATGTGTCTTTATATATGAGCTCTGCTTTGATCGTTAGAGCGGACACGAGCATTCATCTGAATGGAGAGTCGCAGGCGATAGAGACACAGGAACTTCGGGGAAGAAACCATTATGGTGACAGATTTGGTGAGAACTGGTACCATATTGGCTGGGTGTATAGAGCTCCATGGTCTTAGGACTGTTGTTAACGTCTATAAATAGAGAGATGATCCACATGTGCCACTTTCCCAAAGTGGTGTTGATCCATAATTTCCCTTCATAGACATTACTGCCCGATCGCATCGAGCTGGAAGGAATTTCTCGCAGACGGATCTGAATCCTGTAGAACGTGTCTAGGAGACAAACAGCCCTGCCAAAAACACTTCCAGACCTCCAAATGGTTCTATCTCATGAAAGATGTCGACAGTAGATAGACTCCTTGAACCAAATTGTAGACAATATGCAACACTATTGCCACGGTTGTCTGGCAGCTAGGGACAACCAAGTTTTCCGCCTTCGTTACTTTTTTAAAATATGTATTTTCCTGTTCGGAACTTTATTACTTAGTCCCACTTCTACGGACACTGTTGTACGAAAATTGTCATACGAATAAGCTTCACGGTGTTCTGTAACATTATGTTCAGGATATACAATGTACTTCGTTTATGATGAAGTTTGGACACTAGCGTACCTGTGGATCTGTGTCATCCAAAGTACACCGATGAGTCAAAAGCCGCGCGGGATTAGCCGAGCGATCTAAGGCGCTGCAGTCATGGACTGTGCGGCTGGTCCTGGAGGAGGTTCGAGTCCTCCCTCGGGCATGGATGTATATGTTTCTCCTTAGGATAATTTAGGTTAAGTAGTATGTAAGCTTAGGGACTCATGACCTCAGCAGTTAAGTCCCATAAGATCACACACACTTGCACATTTTTTTGATGAGTCAAAATGTTATGACCATTTCTCACCGCGAGATTGAACACGTGCACGTTAGAAAAGTATATAATCGGAACAGAGACGAATGAGGAATCATTATAATAACGACACGTGCCGCTAGTGGAGAGATCCACCGACACAAGCGGCTTTCACAAAAGGGCAGATTGTTATGGCGCGGCTCCTGGAAACGAGAATTTTGGAAACGGCAAAGATGGTCTGCCGTTAGCGTGCTTCAGCCGTGAGCATTTACGTAAACTGGTAGAATGACTTGTTAGACGTCCACACCTCATCGCCAAACGTGAAACTCGGAGGTTTGCCCGAATTTGTAAAACGGGATAGGCATATCTGACGGCATAATAAAATACTAGCGCAGGCACAAACGTTTCGGAGCATACCGTTCAGCGCATTGTTGAATATGAGACTTCGCAGCAGACGACCACGACTTGTTCCTATGTCGACCCAACGGCATTTTCAATTACAATTTCAGTGCGACGTGGTCATCGAGATTCGGCGATGTATCAATAGAAACTTGTTCCCTGGAAGGATGAATCACATTTGCGTTTCTTGCTACGCCACGCTGATAGTCGAGTCCGGATAGGACATTCACCTGGGCTTCCATGGAACCTGTGGTAGTGGTAGTAATCAAAAGCATAGTGTCAGCTATGTGAACATTACAGCGGACCACCTGCATCCCTTCATGCTTGATGTCTCCACGGATGACTACGACATCTTCCAGTAAGACAATTGCCCTTAGCACAAAGACAAAATCTTGAATAGTGGTTTTAGGAGCGTGATAGTGAACTCACGATGTCGTCTTGGCCACCATACTCGCCTGATCTGAACTCGATGGAGCGCATCTGGGACGTTATCGGGCGACATCCCCGCGCACACAAAACATAGGCACGTAATGTACAGGATTTTCGTGACCTTTGTGTAGACATCTCAGAGATACTATGACGGATTCGACGAACCCATGGCATGCAGAATCGCTCCTGCATTGTATCCAATGGGGGGGTCAACAGATTATTAAAAAGGTAGTCATAATGTTTTTGATCGTCGGTGTGTATTTTGATTATTCTCACGTAGACTGTTTTAAAGATCCTCAACAAATGAAAGATAGCACAGCTCTACGCAATATCAGCAACAGTAACAACTAAGTTTCAAACGCCTTGCTTTTTGTTTCAGTAATCGTCGATAGACGCTTAACATAATGTAAATAAAATGATCATTAAAAACTGCAAACTAGCATTTTTCTCTTATATATTTCTTATTTGTTAATACAAAAAATGACAAGCTGCATCGTGATTCGAAGACCATGTGAAACAGTAGATCCCCCTGTATATGGCTGTTTAAATTATTTCAAAGGCCAGAGGAATGCAGGGCGTACGCATACAACAGGGCCATGCCTAGCAAAGCACTGTTCAAACCAGCCTTCAGGTTTATAACACCTTTGATCATTCTTTACACAAATATAGCGAAACAGGGAGAATGTAAAGTGCAGAGACTGAGTTATATGATACATCAGGCGTTCGGAGGAAAGAGGAAAAGGTTGAAGTTCAAAAGGTGCCACCCACGGAACTAAAGCACAAAGGCAAATGAGAGCGCAAGTTAGATCCAAAGGGAGTGCCTGGCAGTCTTTTACTGAAACTGTATGGCGTGTAGCCGTGGCTCCTAGTAGCGCCTGTTGAACGCCAGGGCACTGCGCAGGTGGTGGGCGCTGTGCCGGAAAGAAACCTGATAGGGATAGGTCGGGTGACGCAGGCTGAGGCAGGCGGGCGCCACAGGTACACGTGTCCGGCGCCAGGCGTCCGCCCTGTCCATCGATCCGCAGAAATCTCATTCAGCTGGGTTGAGCTTCGCCCTGCAGCCCCCCCTCCCTGTGCTCCACCCTCTTCGAGATATCTTATTCCTAGCGACACTACCTTTAATTACAAGAGTAGATTGAGTTTGTGAAAGCTCTTTTTAAAGCGCTCCTACGAGAATAGAAAGACGACAGTCACAAAACGTAAACACCCAAGACGGCAACAACTCGATTTAACGCTTTCTTGTTCACAAGTAGAATAGTGTACCACTGTAATAATTTGTAAATGAACAATCTAGATACACTTGTAATTTGTTGTAGGTTTCTCAAAATGCTACGTAGACTTATAACAGCAAAAAGAAAACGGAGAGGGGAACATGATCGGGTGAGGTGACAGTTTTTAAACTGAGAAATACTCAACTCCAGAAACCTACTTTTTTATTTTTTTTTTAACAGGGAAGTATTTTCGTTACAGCACTGATTGGCTTATTTATGAACTCAAGCCCTACGTTAGTGAATCAGTTGTGTAGTACCTGGTTTCTATCCCATCGGCTTACATGTTAGGGAAATAAATTATGTACTAGGTGCGCACATTTGTATTCATTTATCACCTATTAAAATTTGAATTTAATACGTTTTCTGCAGGTCAGTTATTTGTAAAAAGGAAGAAAAGACGATTAGGCTTTAACGTGATGTCCACGATGTGGTCGATCTCGAGTTAGTGAAGAAGGGGAAGCGTATTTGGACAGGACTTTTCAGTGGAACCATCCCGGAATTTATCATAAACGACTCTTGTAACAAAGAAGAACCTAAAACTGGATGGATGGACGTGGATTTGAACTGCTACCCTGCCGAATTCGAACCTAGTGTCTGACCATTATGCCACAGATCTCGCTCTCAGTTTTTTCTGTATCAGTTAATACTTCATAAGATGTTCAGGAGGTAGTCCTCAGCTCTAATGAAACATCTGTGGCACATCCGTGGCATCTCAAGTCGGGCTATATTCACAGGACCACACACGAAGCTGTACACTAACATAACATGGATCTGGGGTACTAAACTACATTCTCAGATCATACTCTAGGCATCACATGAACAGTACATGGATCTTGTGCATTTCACTGCTCTCTCCTGTCGTGAGAGTTTCTCAGGATAGCACACCAGGCACCACGCTAACTGTGGTGTCACCGCCAGACACCACACTGGCTAGGTGGTAGCCTTTAAATCGGCCGCGGTCCGTTAGTATTCGTCGGACCCGCGTGTCGCCACTATCAGTGATTGCAGACCGAGCGCCGCCACACGACCAGGTCTAGTCTAGAGAGACTCCCTAGCACTCACCCCAGTTGTACAGCCGACTTTGCTAGCGATGGTTCACTGTCTACATACGCTCTCATTTGCAGAGACGACAGTTTAGCATAGCCTTCACCTACGTCATTTGCTACGACCTAGCAAGGCGCCATATTCAGTTACTATAATTACTTCAATGATGATGATGATGATTAGTGTTTTAGGGCGCACAACAGCGAGAATTACTTCAAGAATGTATTCTGAACACATAATATTGTGAATCATGTACCGTCAAGAGCGACGTTCATCATTAATGGATTAAAGTTAAGAATCAAACTAATTACGTCCGCTTTCTGAATTCTCATTCCTTGTCATGTTCCAGACCTCACGTCAGTATAGTTCTTGCCTCCTCACGCTAGCCTGCTTGAGCTAAAACGCGTGCATTTCGGCCTCCACTCGTAACACGGTGTTGGCTCTTCTGCTAACACGACACTAACATTACTCGAGGCTGGGGTACTGCTCTGCTTACTCCTATCCCTGTAATTTAACAGAACACATGCAAGACAAGACACTAAAATTACATTGTAGTATTAGGAGCAGATTTGAACTTACCAGCTATAGACTGGGAAACTCGAGTGACTAGGGTGGGTTTTAGGGGACAAGAGTTGGAGCATAATTGTGAATTTGAGTCAAATTTTACTTTAAACTTCCGCCCTCACCCCCGGCCCTTCTCCCCGCCTATTTAATTACTTCGAAATAACATGGCAAAAAGAAAATGATACAGCCAACTAGAGAGCTTCTAAACCAATTGCGTTACAATAAACACACATATTTAGCTCTCTTAATCACAACAAAATGAAACTGCCTATCGGTGAGCTTCCTACGGCAAATATGGAACGAGCATCGCGTCTTTCTCGTCAAGTGTTGAGGGCTCTTATTGTGCGATTACATAATGTCTGCAAGTGATAGAACAAATTGTCCACCGTACAGATCGGAACAGGTTCTTTTACCCAATGGAGAGTATCCCAACAGGCCAACATGCAGCATCACGCAGACCTGCTGACGCACATTGACGGGATAAGACGCACACGCGACAGCTGACTCTCGCTTAGATAATACCCATCTGCTCCTACCAACCTCTATAATATTTAAGACGATGGCTAAACCTCACTTCCTACACTAAGAATGAAAATAAGTACTGACAAATATGAGATAGCGACTGGTAAATTAAATTTGAAGTTAGAAATGGCTCTGAGCACTATGGAACTTAACTTCTGAGGTCATCAGTCCGCTTGAACTTAGAATTACGTAAACCTAACTAACCTAAGGACATTACACACATCCATGCCCGAGCCAGGATTCGGACCAGCGGCCGTAGCGGTCGCGCGGTTCCAGACTGTAGCGCCTAGAACCGCTCGGCTTTGAAGTTAGATTCTTCATTTGTGTAGCCATATTGTCCATAGTTGCTTTGCAATTTTTGAGAGTATTTTAGTTCTGCCGCGGAATAGGGAGTCAGTTGTTGTGGGAGAAAAAATTGCCCGGTGACGATGGTACAAGGATGGAGGACTGGTGCATTGCCGGCTGCGGTGGTCTAGCGGTTCTAGGCGCGCAGTCCGGAACCGCGCGACTGCTACGGTTGCAGGTTCGAATCCTGCCTCGGGCATGGATGTGTGCGATGTCCTTAGGTTAGTTAGGTTTAAGTAGTTCTAAGTTATAGGGGACTGATGACCACAGATGTTGAGTCCCATAGTGCTCAGAGCCATTTGGACCATTTTTTGGACTGGTGCATTGTAGCGATAGGGTAGGAGTGGCTGATCGCTCTGAGTTGCGGTGCGCTATTCATAGGCTCTACGTTTTGCGATTACAGCGCCATCTGTTATCAGCTTTTCAAATTATTTACAAACTTCTCTGTAAAATTCTTACAGCTTTTGCCATAAACATACCGTTGTTGCACTCTTCTATCGGTCTTATTTTTCGAGATGTTTAATCTTGAAATCAGGGACTCCTTCACTGGACACTCTGTATGTACAGCTTTCTGAAGTGAACAAACAATAAAACCAGATCCTAGAAACTGATCAGAAGGCCATTTTTCTAGAATGTTATAACGAAAGTAAATCTACATCATGAAAATGAATTAAAGGCCGAAAAACATATCATCTTTACTCAAAAATAAATATAAAGTTGATAAGCAAGTGGAAATAGACTACTGGAAAAAATGCAACACCATCAAGAACTGTGTTCAGTGACACCAGGGTACTATATGTGCACACTTAGAGGTTAGAGTGTAAGTGATTCATTCGTCACGATCATCGGCGATCAGATGGCGCTCAGATAGCCTGCCTGTGCACCCTGTTGTTTGACTCTGCGGGCAGTAATCATGCTGAGTTTAGAGTTGAACAGTGATCGCAAAATACATTCTATGGTACAAGCATGCCCCACCAACGAACACACAACGAGTACTCCTCTTGAACAGCTTCAGCCACTTGACCGGGTGTCGCATTTTGGGCCAGCGGGAAACTAGATGGACTTATCGACTGATTGCTGCACATGTTGAGCACGTTGTATTGATGGTTTGTCGCTGCTTTCAGCAATGGTCACTGACACCACAATATACCGCCAATCATGACTATTCTGGAGTCGTGAAAGAGTTGAATGGAGAATGAAGGGAGCTCTGTTGTCTTCAGTGATGAGAATAGATTCTTTTTGTACGCCAGTGATACACGTACACGCATATGGCGCAGACCTGGTGAATTGTCTACTCCACCTATGCAGTCGTTCACGACACGTAGCTCTCATCCCAGGCTCCGTGGTGCGCGAGCCATTAGTTAGAACACGCAGTGTTTCTGCAGGCTAAAGCAACCAGTGCCCGCTACATTGCACAGTCTGTTATCCCCATACTACTGCCACTTCTTCTACAGGAAGGTGATGTGCTTTTTCAGCAGGACAATGCACGCCACATACTGCTGCTGCGACGCAACGTGCTATTCGTTGTGTACAACAACTGCTCTGGACAGCAAGATTACCAGATCTCTCGCCAGTTGAATACGAATGGAGAATGATGGAGCGGGAACTTATTGGTCTCCAGGGCCTGAACGAACCATTGATGAACTGCAACAAAAGGTGCAAGATACTTGGGACAATCTATAGCAGGATGCCATTCGGCATATTTATGATCCTTTGAATGCCAGAAGTGCATGTTTGGGCACTCTTTACTGTAACATGTGTGTTTCATTTGGTCTGAATTTGTTATCATAAACTTCTACAATGTTGAACAACATGTCACCTCACTTGTTAGTGAAATGACCTCTTTAAGTGTGGTGCATTTTTCAGGCAGTGTGTAAATGGACAGATTGGCAGTTACGTGAAGTGTAAGACGGTTCAAACCCGCAACCGGACATCTAGATTTAGATTTTCCGTGATTTCCCTAAATCACTCCAGCCACACAGTTACTTTAAAAGGTTGCGGCCGATTTCCTACCAGATCCTTGAAACTATCAGAGCTAGTGATCCATCTCTAGTGTCCTCAATGTCTTCCTTCGGTAATTTCAAGAATTAGTTCCCACTCTGCCACATTACAATGTTCGTTTAGGTAACGGTGGGTAGGCAGAAAGAGACTGTGGAAATTTAACTTCGTGCATTGAGGGAAGAACCGAACGCTTAGTTGCACTTTGCTTCAAGACAGTCTCAAAGAGACCCAGTATTATGATTTTGTGATCAACTTTCACTCGTCCATTTTGTATTTTTATTCGTCGGAGTAGACTGACAGTGCTTCTTGGTTTTCTCAATTGACTTCTTGAAGGATCTATGACATTGTTTGTGTTCGCTACGACGGAATCTTCAGTATGCTTTCGTATGAGTTCTAATTTCTTTCGTTTTTCTGCTGTGGTCATTTCACGAGGCTTAGATGCGAAAACGTAACATATTCCCTGATTCATCTTGGAACGTACGCTCTCCGAATTTCGAGACTAAACCTATTATGAACTACACTACTGACCATTAAAATTGCTACACCACGAAGATGACGTGCTACAGACGCGAAATTTAACCGACAGGGAGAAGATGCTGTGATATGCAAATGATTAGCTTTTCAGAGCATTCACACAAGGTTGGCGCCTGTGGCGAAACCTACAGCGTGCTGACATGAGGAAAGTTTCCAACCGATTTCTCATACACAAACGACAGTTGACCGGCGTTGCCTGATGAAACGTTGTTGTGATGCCTCGTGTAAGGAGGAGAAATGCGTACCATCACGTTTCCGACTTTGATAAAGGTCGAATTGGAGCCTATCGTGATTGCGGTTCATCGTATCGCGACATTGCTGCTCGCGTTGGTCGAGATCCAATGACTGTTAGCAGAATATGAAATCGGTGGGTTCAGGAGGATAATACGGAACGCCGTGCTGGATCCCGTCGGCCTCGTATCACTAGCAGTCAAGATGACAGGCATCTTATCCGCATGGCTGTAACGGATCGTGCAGCCACGTCTCGATCCCTGAGTCAACAGATGGGGACGTTTACAAGACAACAACCATCTGCACTAACAGTTCGACGACGTTTGCAGCAGCATGGACTATCAGCTCGGAGACCATGACTGCGGTTACCCTAGAGGCTGCATCACAGACAGGAGCACCTGCGATGTTGTACTCAATGACGAATCTGGATGCACGAATGCCAAAACGTCATTTTTCGGATGAATCCAGGTTCTGTTTACACCATCATGATGGTCGCATCCGTGTTTGTCGACATCGCGGTGAACGCACATTGGAAGCGTGTATTCGTCATCGCCGTACTGGCGTATTACCCGGCGTGATGGTATGGGGTGCCATTGGTTACACGTCTCGGTCACCTCTTGTTCACATTGACGGCACTTTGAACAGTGGACGTTACATTTCAGATGCGTTACGACCAGTGGCTCCATCCTTCATTCGATCCCTGCAAAACCCTACATTTCAGCAGGATAATGCACGACCGCATGTTACAGGTCCTGTACGGGTCTTTCTGAATACAGAAAATGTTCGACTGCTGCCCTGGCCAGCACATTCTCCAAATCTCTCACCAATTGAAAACGTCTTTTCAATGGTGGCCGAGCAACTGGCTCGTCACAATACGCCAGTCACTACTCTTGATGAACTGTGGTATTATGGTGAAGCTGCATGGGCAGCTGTACCTGTATACGCCATCCAAGCTCTGTTTGACTCAATGCCCAGCCGTATCAAGGCCGTTATTACGGCCACAGGTGGTTGTTCTGGGTACTGATTTCTCAGGATCTATGCACCCAAATTGCGTTAAATCGTAATGACATGTCAGTTCTAGTATAATGTATTTGTCCAATGAATACTCGTTTATCATCTGCATTTCTTGTTGGTGCAGCAATTTTAATGGCCGGTAGTGTGCTTCTCCTTGGCAGTAACGGCAGTGAGTTACGATGATGCGGATTATCGATAAGGAGACAGTCGCAAGCACAACAAGCTTATCATACGTCAACTACCTGTCACGTAATCGTAGAACACAGACAAAACAGGCCGGACCACAAAACCAAATCGATTCCGAATGAATAGAAAATTTCATCGCTCATGATACGCCACGTATATTCATTGCAATGCTCCCCCGCGGGAATAAAGTCAGTACCATAGCTCTGCGGAGCAGGCAGATTTATCGTCAGGCATCTGTGCACTGCATGGTTGTAGGATAATGGGCCCTCAGCAAGCGCAGTTTGTTGTAGGACCGCTGACCTGTGCTGGTGTCCTAGTCGATCTGACTATCAGCATCTTTCTCAACGCGGATAACTTTGCTGGCGGCGTACTTGTACTTGGACACGGGCCTTTGCTGACCAGTCAGCTCTGGATTGTATCGTGAAGATGTCCTCGCTAGTGTCATCAGCAGTACTCAAAACTTTCTTCTGCATACTTATACGGCTCTGAGCACTATGGGACTCAACATCTGTGTTCATAAGTCCCCTAGAACTTAGAACTACTTAAACCTAACTAACCTAAGGACATCACACACATCCATGCCCGAGGCAGGATTCGAACCTGCGACCGTAGCAGTCGCGCGGTTCCGGACTGAGCGCGTAGAACCGCTAGACCACCGCGGCCGGCTGCATACTTATAGCTGTTGCTGTTTCGCATTACTTCTCACCCGAGAAAAAACATAGATATAGGTGATACCAAAATAAATTCAGGACATGCATGCGATTTTTTCATAAAATACATTAACAATAATTATTCTAAATGTTAAAAATGTTAATTGAAACAGAACAAGTTTTTTCCCAAAGATAATTGTGTATAATCAAATGAACGTACAGGAACCAGTGCTTTAAGTGTCAATCCCTTTCAATGACGTAACTTGACCTACGTGAATATATTTTTTATTTAATTTTTTTGGTATTTAGCGTACATACAGCGCAGCCAGAAGCATATTACATTAGTATTATATCTGATGACTAAAATAAATATACTCGCATTCGGGAGGACGACGGTTGAATCCCGCGTCCGGCCATCCTGATTTAGGTTTTCCATGATTTCCCTAAATCGCTCCAGGCAAATGCCAGGATGCTTCCTTTGAAAGGGCACGGCCGACTTCCTTCCCCGTCCTTCCCTAATCCGATGAGACCGCTGATCTCTCTGTCTGGTCTCCTTCCCCAAACAACCCAACCCAACCCTAAAATAAATATAGGTTAGTACACACAGAGCGCATAGTATCTTCGAATTACATCTGTAGATTATAATCTGTTAAGATCTGCATTATTATTTTGTAAGGTTTTCCTTTTCATGATACGAGACAAGTAGTGATATTAGTGGAGCATTGGTGTTTCGATTTTCTTAGCCGCTTACACAAAGTTACTCCTTGATCGCTATAGGACCCATACGATAAGAGTACATATTTTAAATCACTGCCTGACGTTAAGTATCACTATCTAGCTAAGGAGTGCCTAACATCTGACCTGTGGAGGTGACTATAAAAGTTTCCACGACGGAAACTCCTTAAAATGGACATTATATATTGTCTGACACATATAAAATCCGTAAATCACGGTATGTCGAGGGAGTAGACTGCATACTACATTACTGGCGGCCTCTCTGGCACCGTGTTTGCTTCCATTCTTCTCTCCAAGCATTCAGGGCCCTCGGCTTAAGATCAGGATAGTGAAAGCAGGGATAAGTAGGCACCCATTGTGGGCTGTGACCTTCATGAAGCATTCCACGTACTTTTTTGTGGAGGCCGTGGTGCGATGCAATCCAAGGAAAGTTCACCGAAGTTCCAAACAGCTGCAGCTCAACCACATTCAGCAACGTGTTCATAAGGCTTTCGTATGCCTGGAAGATAGAGAGCTGACAGTACCCTTGAAGATTTATATGCGATGAAGATCATGTTCAGTCCAAACCATTTGACGAAGTGGAGAGTTTTTGTGATAGACACTGCCTCTAGTAAAAACAGGCGTTTTGTGAGAGAGGGAATATTACTGTCCTGCTTGGAGACAAGGATGAAAGACCTGCTTCGGCTTTTCAATGATAGAACTAAGCACCTATGGACGGTCGACATGTCTGGCATAGCGGTAATAAATTATATACACAAACCTACCTTGTGAAACAGTCCATCTTTAGTGAAAACCGTATCAAAGTCTCTATAAAAGTTCCTGCGATTATCCTTCATATAAAGGCACAAAAATACGGCTGGGGACTTTATAATACGTATAAATGTACGTTCCGCTAGTGAATATGTTAATCGTGTCTGGCCATTGCATTTTCGCGGTTGTGTTGAATATGTTGCTAATGTTTGACGTTTTACTTTGACGGAGCAGATGAATGTTGCACGAATCGAGTAGCTGAGAGAAAGGAATTCAGGAGATATTTCTAGCCCGGTTAGCCCGGTGAGCTGGGTACCAAAGAAGCGTTCCTGTTAAGTAGAAGTTACTAATCAACAGCGTGCTTTGTTATGCAGAGGAGAAACGATAATTGGTCCGACGAAGTTCCAGAAGCCCATTTAATTTATGATTAAGTGACAAGCAGGGACGCGGGGGGGGGGGGGGGGGGGGGGAGGGGGCGGCGGGCGCAGCTGCAGTGTCTTGACACTCTGCAACCGAAATGTATCTGCATTGATTGACTGTCCCGTCGGATCTTGGTAGAATACTTTATACGTTATGAATGAAACACACAAAACACTAGTGTAACATTCTGAAATGCATATTGTAGAATATTACACCAGTGTTGTTTAGGTTTCATTCATAAGGAAATGCACCTGTCCAGAGCTGCGTCGAGTACGCAGGAGCATCTGTGTTGCTTCCGAAAGCGGAGCATTGGTCGGAATTGAAGGTATTACTGCGATCAGCTTCCAACGCTGTGGTACCGTATTTTGATTAATTTAGCTGGAGGTAAATTGCAAATACAGGTGATTTCCAGTAACACAACGAAAACATAAGATAGGAGATTCCATCGCTGTTGAACGACTCAGAATAACACGGTTACTACTACGCTTCGTGGACGATTTACCTAAATACTGAAACGTTGTGCAAATCTGTGTGATTAATTTTGTGGTAATTTGGTATCCTGTGGCTCTACAAGTTAATCGAGAACGTGAATGCTTCTAAATGTACTGTTTGATTATAATTAAAGTGCGGGTACTCACGCAAGTCCATTGTGGACTGTAATTATCGTATGGCAGCGAATATTGATAGATATGCTAATGCGTTAATGCGGAACCGATTTAAGTAGACAGAAAATTAATTCCAATTTTGGCAACCAGGTGTAAATCTGGCGCTATACAGCTTCTCGTCGACGTCATATTGAACAAAATTTGTCAGCAGTGGTTAATAGTAAATGTAACATTATGCCTTTCTCACTTGTTTGACCTGTTCTGCCCACCTCCCATTCCTAATTCATTACATGTGGAAAAATTTCTGTACGTCTTTCTCACATTCACAGCGCCAGAGTTGCTCATGGTGGACAAAACTGGAACTATTTTTTTTTTTTCAGCATAAATCGGTACCACATTAAAGCATTACAATATCTACAAAGTTTCGCTGTCATACGGTAATTACAGGCCACATCGGACGTCTGTGAGTAGCTGCATTTTAATCATAGCCACCCGGTATGTCATGTCCATCACATACGTTGTCATTCTTAATAATGGAAACATGGACTCATCAGTTTAACACGTCATGATTGCAAAATCCTAACACGAACTATTTACAAGAAAAGGAAGAACTGGTAGAAGCCGATCTCGAGGGGGATCAGTTTGGGTTCTGGGTAAATTTATGAACACATGAGGCAATACTCGCCCTATGACTTAACTTAGAAGATAGGTTGAAGAAAAAGCAAACCTGGGTTTATAGCATTTTCAAGCTTAGAGAAAGCTTTCGATGATATTAGCTAGCCTAAAATTTTTAAGGTAGCATGTATAAAATAAACGGAGTGAAATGTTGTTTACAACTTGTGTAGAAATCTGACTCTAGTTAGAAGAGTGGAAGGACCTGAAAGGATAGCTGAAGAAACCGAGGAAACATTCAGAAAGGGGATTCAAGTTCAGTGAGGAGAAATAAAACTTAGAAGTTAGCCGATGACATTACGATTCTGTCACAAACGGCAAAGAACTTGAAAGAGCAGTTAAATGGACAGTCTCATGAAAAGAGGTTATAAAATGAACATCAATAGAAGCAAAACAAGGGTAATGGAATGTCGTCGAATTAAATCAGGCGATGCTGAGGAATGGCACTGAGCACTATAGGACTTAACTTCTAAGGTCATCAGTCCCCTAGAAGTTAGAACTACTTAAACCTAACTAACCTAAGGACATCACACACATCCATGCCCGAGGCAGGATTCGAACCTGCGACCGTAGCGGTCGCGCGGTTCCAGACTGTAGCGCCTAGAACCGCTCGGCCACTCTGGCCGGTGATACTGAGGAAATCAGATTAGAAAATGAGTCGTTAAAAGCAATAGAGGAGTTGTGCCATTTGGGAAGAAAAATAATTGCGATGTAGAGACGATATAAAACTAAGACTGAGGACAAGAGAAGCGTTTCTAAAAATGATAAATTTACTAACATCGAACATACATTTAAGTGCTAGGAAGTCTTTTCTGAAGGTATTTTGCCTTGTACAGAAGTGAAACCTGGACGATGAAAAGTGCGCTGCAGTCATGGACTGTGCGGCTAGTCCCTGCGGAGGTTCGAGTCCTCCCTCGGGCATGGGTGTGTGTGTTTGTCCTTAGAATATTGTAGGATAAGTAATGTGTAAGCTTAGGGACTGATGACCTTAGCAGTTAAGTCCCATAAGATTTCACACATATTTTACATTTGATGAAAAGTGCGGACGGGAAGGGATAGAAACTTTTGAAGTTTTATGCTTCAGAATAATGCTGAAGGAGAGGTGGGTAGATCGTATAACTAATCGATGGATACTGAACTGGATAGAGGAAAAACGAAATTTATGGCACAACTTGACTATAAGGCGGTATCGGTTGATAGGATACAGTCTGAGGCATCAAGGAACTGTCAGTCTGATAATGGAGGGAAGTGTGGAGAGGTGAAAACTGTGGAGGAAGACCTAGGCAACAATGTAGTATGCAGGGTCAAATGGGTTTCGGAGATGAATAGGCTTGCATAGGACAGACTAGCGTGGAGAGCTGCATCAAACCAGCGTTCAGACTGAAGACCGCAACAACAACAACAACAAGCTTCATAATTTGGCTAACTACCAGGTTGTTGAAGTTAGTCTAGTACAGACTGCTTTTACACTGAAGCCGGCCAGAGAGGCCGAGCGGTTCTAGGCGCTACAGTCTGGAACCGCGCGACCGCTATGGTCGCAGGTTCGAATCCTGCCTCGGACATGGATGTGTGTGATGTCCTTAGGTTAGTTAGGTTTAAGTTGTTCTAAGTTCTAGGGCACTGATGACCTCAGCAGTTAAGTGCCATAGTGCTCAGAGCCATTTGAACCATTTTTTTTTTACATTGAAAAAAGGCATCATTCTACGTAACTGAAATTTTACCCGAAAATCGCAAAACTTCCTGCAGCTAATATCGTGTTTTACACAAATTCGTTTTGGACTACAATACACAGAAGTCCAGTCAAGAATCACATACGACATAATGAGGCAACACATTTACCATCCACTGCACTCCAGTGTTTGATCTCTTTACCAAAATTAGCCACATAATTTCGTGAACGTCGACCTGTTACTCACCACTGTGCTGTACACAGTCACCCCTTAAACTTTCTCGTCACGTGTTGGCTCACAAAATCGTCGGGAACAAATGGCGCCTACCACGAAGTAAAAATAAGTTACCCAATGGCATCTAAACACACA
The DNA here is from genome assembly GCF_021461385.2 of Schistocerca piceifrons. Classification (NCBI taxonomy): domain Eukaryota; kingdom Metazoa; phylum Arthropoda; class Insecta; order Orthoptera; family Acrididae; genus Schistocerca; species Schistocerca piceifrons. The sequence continues at coordinate 412,874,958 of NC_060149.1, read as the reverse complement.
GTTGGTTTCGTTACTTCAGTAGTGTGTTTCATCCACTGTTGTAATTGCACTAGGACTCCAAACTTGAGCCACAAGAGCTGCATACAAAGGGAACTGATCCTTCACAATGCTAATCCGTCAGACAGCTGGCCGAGAGGAAGGCTGGAGGAGAGATTGCCACCTGCCACATATGGCCTTTCGGCTGGGATGTAGTTCCTGACCTGTCACGTTAACGGCGGAAAGGCCAGGCGGTCAGTGTGTGCTGTGACAGGCGCGACCTGGCCAACATACAGGCCGCGGTGCGCTTCACGCCCAGCTAGCTTTGCAGTGGCAGTTTTGCTACATGGCTCTCGTGTTCCAATTTTAATTTTCCAGTGTCGCTAATTACTGAGATAGCTGACGCGGACAAAAAGGAGAATCGAACTGTCTGTTATTACGAAAAAAATTTAATTCCGTAACTCCAAAAAGGAATAAAAGGCAATCAAAACAAGTGTCACAAAAGGTTCTCATTTCTAATGCATCTCAGAGAATTCAAATTTCATGAAATACAGTAGCAGCAAACAATGTAATGACTTAAAGCTCTGATCGTACAATGTGGTGAGGCTCTCAGTGAGACACTATACGTGTATTCCTTATCATATAAAACCGCGCACACAGAACGCCTTGCCCGCATCTCGTGGTCGTGCGGTAGCGTCCTCGCTTCCCACGCCCGGGTTCCCGGGTTCGATTCCCGGCGGGGTCAGGGATTTTCTCTGCCTCGTGATGGCTGGGTGTTGTGTGCTGTCCTTAGGTTAGTTAGGTTTAAGTAGTTCTAAGTTCTAGGGGACTGATGACCATAGATGTTAAGTCCCATAGTGCTCAGAGCCATTTGAACAGAACGACTTGAGCAATTTTACTTAGTCAAAACCATTTAAAAATAAATAATATTCTAGAATGTTTCTGTAAATGATTTTGAATGATACATCTACTGAGCGTTATGTCAGTGAGTACAGTGTGATGTTTGCGAAAAAAGTAAATAGCCCTGAACACATCATACCCATCTATGAGATTTTATTTTAATACAAAAGATAAAGTTGAAAATTCTCCACTGAAGAATATACGAAACACGAAGAAGATGCTACATAAAATCGAATAATGGTCAAAAGAAAAAAGGAACTGTATATGAATGTTGTTAGTAACTATGTCCACTGTCTCCGAAAAATGTCGGATTCTGTTCTGAAACATTTGCCTTCACCATCATTTTAGTTATTGGTTTTATAAATAACATGTAACTAGACTACGGTTCGGTAGTCTTGGTACAGTAGATACATGACGTAGCAAATGGAAGGATCACCGGTAGTGGTATTTGTAGGGAAAGAAACATAAATTAATGTGTGAGAAGGAACTGGGAGCCGTCGACTTCTCTTCGGTTTTTATCCGTTCGTTTTGCACATAATTACAACCGCACATCGTTTAGTGTTAGTCCATTGTGTATTTTGTATCATTAAAAAATATAAATTTCATTTAATAAGTAATAATAATTAGGTGATAGTCCTTTTATACAAACAATGTAATTACATTTGATGCAAGTACAGTTTACATGCTCAAAAAATGTATATGATAACTGTTGTTTTGTTCTCAGTAGAATATTCTTCATTATGATAAAGGCAAAAGTTTGCTATTATTATTGATAAGTGCGAAAGCTATTTATGAGTTACAGGATCACGTTTCATATAAACTCGACGAAGTATTGGGCGATGTTTGGTATGTTTTTGTTTTGCTTTTTTTTTTTAATTTTACCTCTTTTGAGGAAGTTGAGTAGTCTAACACTATATGATAAATCTGTATTTTTTTGTATTAGAACATTCCTGTCTTTCTCGTTACAAATCGATAATTTTTTATTAAAACCCGAATCAAACATTGACATTTTCAATTTGGCTATAAATAAATTTTTTAAGTAACAGGCAGAAGGATAATTATGTAAAACTAAAAGGTTCCTTACGTTATGCGGCCCTTTATATATCCTCACTCAGTTTTTAGACGGTTCATCGCTTCCAGTCTCTAGGGGAATCTAGTAAGACACCGATCCATATGCAAGCGAAGGGTTCGAAATGAGATAACGCCCGATAGGTCTGTAACACACATAACATACATGTAATGCGGTTACGATCTTAACTCACCAAGGTTGCTAGGGAAACTACCCTCGTGTACACTTACTTCTGGTAGTCTATAGTAGCCTACTGTAGCTTTATAACTCTACATGTCACAAAAAATTTCATACGGCTTTTCCTGTCACTCAGACTCAAACGGTATATTAAAAGCTGTTTACACTTCTAGCGTGTTGACTAACCACATCCTTCAGAGCAAAAGCATGCTTTGGAAATAGCACACCTAACGAATACATCCTAGGACACTTAGCGAATACGTGTTATATTACACTACCGTTGAAATTATTTTCGCAATCATTTGTTAGAACATTTATCACCCGGACATAAACCAAGCAAAGTATATGGTAATACTGTGCATCAACGCGGAACGGAAATGGATTCATTCCACACAACGCAGGACAAGCAGTTTGGAAAGAAAAAAGAAACACAAAAAAAGCTTTAAAGAAGCTACTTGATACTACGTTTGGAACTGCAGCAAAACTTAATTACTCACGGCAGAGGAACTGAATTTAAAATGTTTAAGGCTCTGATAATGAGACTGAAGAGATTTGTATGAACGTAATCTGTACTGAAACTTCCTCGTACGTGCAAGTGCTCTAGCGACTAAGCTGTTCACGTACGGATTACGACACCCCCCTCCCCCCCTCCCCCCCCCCCCCACCCCCTCACAGTTTCACTTCCACCAGTACTTCTTCTCCAAGCTTCACGGAAGTTTTCCTACATACCGTACGAGACTAGTACTCCTGGAAGAAACGATATTGTAAGGAAATGGCTTAGCCGCTGCCCGGTAGACTGTTTCCAGAATGAATTTCCATTCTGCATTGAATGTGCGCTGTTTGAAACTCCCTGGCTGGTTAAAACTATGTGCCGGAAGCTTCAAGCCAGAGCACACATCGCTGCTGAGTGAAAATTCATTCTGGAAATAATCTGTATTGTTCTTCAGTTTGGTTGCGTTAGTGGTTTCTTTTTTACGTGATTTGTCCCAGACGGAAGCAGCAGGTTGTACCGCCAGCCTGTTACCGTGTTAGTGGTCGTCTTGGGGTAACTGCAGTCCCTGGTGTTGTGATAACGAGCTGAGGGTGGTCTAGCGTAGCCAGCCCTTACTGCACGGCGAAGAAGCACCGCACAGCCCCTTCCACAGTCGCTGGCCTTTTGTCGCACCGTTAACAGCCGGACACCTGCGGCCGCTAGGACCTATTCTTACCCTTCTATACAGCGACGACCTTAGCTGTTAGTCCACTTTTGGACAGCTGAAATTCTTCACCCTCCACCCGTTGTCACTAGATGGCACTGGCTGGTTTAGGAATTACTCGAAAGGTGGAAAGAGGTTATACGCGCTTCCCATTTCATCGTGCCTTTTTTCTAGGAAAATAAAACATATTATAAAATGTACTATCTAACGGTGTGTTTGCTAAAAGCAATCCTAGACCGCTGGTAGACTTATTTGGAGATTTTTGAACTCTTTTAAACGAATTATGTGTTGTATAATATTAAAATTTTACATTGCAGAATATGTCTGTAGGTATATTTTGCTGCGAACTCAACTCACATTGTACACTCAAGCCACAAAAGCATGCTATTTTTTAAAACTGTGAATCTGTTAACACACGAATTCTCTTTTCTACGTGACATATATTATGATGAAACAAATACTAAAATTTCAAATCATAGTGGCTTAACATACAGAATAAATATTTAAAAACAACCATTTTAAAACAATTTGCTTCTGACTTAAAAATATGTCAAACAAGAAGTTCGACAGTTATTTTGTCCAAGATTAAATTTTCTTTCACTTGAGACTATAGTCATCCATACCTCTCTCATTCTAAATACTTGAACTTTCAGCTTAAGTGTGCTTCTTCCCTCTCACCTGACACATACACCACGACAGTTTCATAAATACTAGCAAAACACATGATTTAGTCCCCCAAAATAGATATATAATATAAATTATTTGTCTGAATTACTATTATAGTATCAAATCATTTTCAATTTTTTATGATTGAACTAAGTTCTCGAAAGTAAATATTTTGCTTTTTAATTTTCGTTGTATCATCAAACTGTTCTTTCGTTTTGTCCACTCTTCAAGTGCCACTACTTAATTTTGATCAGTAGCAAATAGAGCACCCACACAATATACGTTGGTGACTCTTCTCTCTCAGTGGAGCTTGCCTGTTGCATCAGAATAACAGCGTGATGGTAGCTAGATACTGAAAGAAGTGAAGCTGTCAGTTTGCTATCACGCGCTAGCCCAATATGGTTGTGACAGCAGCAACAGCAGTTCATTTCATTGCTGAATTCTTTGATGTTTTCCGTTAATTTGCAGTAATGAGATAGCCTAGTGAGATCGTAATAGCCTTATCACTTTGCTGCTCACTTTCTCTGTTAGCTGCAGACATTTTTTGCTTATTAATATAAAAAACAATAAACACAAAGTAAAAAGCGCGTGACGGAAACAAATGGTAACACTTACGTCACCGGCCATAATTATCGTCTGCAGAGAACTATGGCAACGACGAACAAAACAGGAGACACTACCAAGCTAGTTCTCTGTTTGGTTGTTACTGTGACAGTTCTTTTGTAAATAACTAGCTGTCAACCACTTTGTCATTCTGATCCGGTTACAGGAACTGCTATGAATCCGTCACTTTCTCTATACAGGCCGCAATTGAACCACTATGTTTCGTTCCTGGTAGTTTATTTCACTTTTTACCGTAGCGCACATAAATAGCACATTCAGTTCTGTCTCTGCCCCTCTTTGTCAATGACACCCTACGTTGTTCGTTCCTGTAACTGATTTCTAAGTCCGCCCCCCGGCAGCTGAGTGGAGCCGGCACGGTAGCTCAGCGTGTTAGGTCAGAGAGCTGCAAGTTCTCTGTAATAAAAATAACTGAGTCAAGGAATCAACGGTCAACTTGAACGGATGTATTGTGACGTCCACACATACCAAATGCAACGAACTATATCGAACAAAATGAAAAAAAAGTGGTCAGCGCGACAGAATGTCAATCCTGAGGGCCCGGTTTCGATTCCCGGCTGGGTTCGAGATTTTCTCTACTCAGGGATTGGGTGTTGTGTTGTCCTAATCATCATCATTTCATCCCCATCGACCCGCAAGTCGCCGAAGTGGCGTAAAAAAACTGATTTCTAAAATTTAAGTTGCGCACATGTCAAATACAACTTTTCTGTATTTCCAACCCCATCTTGTTAACATTTTACAAATGATAAAGTAATTCGAAAACTACTTATTAACTAACTCACTCATTACATGTCACGTGTTCTTCATTCATCCAACTCATCTTCTGTTTAAGATTTAAAGCAGAAGACTTGCTATTCACCACCACATATCTTTCCACCTTTTTCTCTGTTTGTTCCTAATCTATAAAATTTCAGTCCAATCTCCTCCCTTAATAAATACTGTACTGTATCGCCCTGTTCCATCTCTGGATCCATCGCTTGCATATTATTCTCATCTGATGGCTCTTATTTTTTGTCTTTCCTTTACATTTCTCTGAGCTGGACATATGTCTCACTAATTTTCCTATATCCCTCCCTCCCTGGCAGTCAGGCAGTCTTAATATTATCTCCCATTTGTCCCATACATACCTGTTGCATATTGTTGCACCTAGTTTCATTATCACTGATATTCTCTCTCAAAAGCTATCCTAATCTGAATATTGTTGCGAACTTACATTCTATCGCCCTCTCTCGAAATTCTTGTATCGTCCTCATTCGCATCACTGGTAGACTCCTCTTCCAACTCACTATCATACCCACAATACTTGCAACACCATCATTCCTATTCTCCTCATCATTATCTACTTCCTCTGACACCGAATCATTTTCCTTATTCTTATTTTTCTCTTGCTTCTTTGTTTCACATTCTGCTTCCCTGAAATGCACCAAGTTATCTACAATGGTACATAGCTTCCCTCCACATTTTAAATTTTCATCTGGGCACACTTTTCTTTCTTTGCCCACTACGTCCAATGTCGTTGAACTTCAAACTCTGTTATCTTCCTCCTTCGCATATTATCATCGCAGAATGTCCTTGTCTTCTTCCCACTGAATAAACATTATGAGGTCTATATTTATTGGGTTTTTGTATGTCCATCCTTCTGATGGAAGGTCTGAGGGACTTCGGCTCCTCACTTATATAATAAAATGGAACACCTGCGGCCGCTCTTTCAATGTTATTTGTTATATAGCCACCACTTTCGGTGTTTCGGTACACCATCTTCAGACCTTAACTGACGCTGAGCGGGTGAACTCCAATCGTATTCACGATCCCATCAGTGGCCAACATCTGTGAACTGGTTTCCGTATACTACTGTAACAGCGATGTTGTGTCTGCAACCATCCTTAGAATTTACATCCTCAGCATCAGTTAAGGCCTGAAGATGGTGTACTGAATCACCAAAGCTGGTAGCTGTATAATATGTAACATCGAAAGGACGGCTACAGGTGTTCCATATTGTTACATATATTTATTGGCTTTTCCTCACACATATTCCTAACAATCCCTACCATTTTCAACGTACCTTCTACTACCTCTTCCTCTGGTGCCATGACCAGATTGATTGTTGTAGCTCGGATCCCATATTTTGTAAACCCTCGTCACCAGTTTTGTGAAGGCCTCGTCGCTACTGCTGTGGAGGCCGAGTTGCCACTGTTGTTAATGTAGGCCGAGTTTGTGAGTTCGTGAAACGGCTTCTGGTGCAGTACACCGCTAAGACAATTTCTCCCTGTCACTATTACACAACTATGCCCCAGGGTCAAGTAACAGGATAGGAGACCGAAGATTCTACAACACACCAACTAATTAGTAGCAAAGTCACACATATGAGTTAAAAGGTTTACTTCTCTTTGTGACTTGTTGAAATATGGGTCTGCAACATTGCTTGTAATATAACACAAAAAAGTCCCTCAATGGCTAAGAGCAAATAATCGAGGTAAACTTCACAGAACATAGCAAATGCAATTTACTTTTAAGAGTTCACTAAACGACGTTCCCTGTCTAAGTCAGCCCTGGATGACGATCTGTAAGCAAGTGGGCGAGAGCTGCTCTTCTATCTTCCAAGTAGGTTTCTGTCCGTTGTCGTCCGGTCATTGGCAGATTATATTCTGCCGGCAAGTGGCCGAGGCGAAGTCGATATCTTCATTCTCAGCGCCGCCCGTGACAACCAGCGAGTTGCTATCGCACTGGAGCCAGTTCGCATCTTTGCGCCTGGCCGGCCGTGGTGGCCAAGCAGTTAAAGGCGCTACAGTCTGGAACCGCTCGGCCGCTACGGTCGCAGGTTCGAATCCTGCCTCGGGCATGGATGTGTGTGATGTCCTTAGGTTAGTTAGGTTTAAGTAGTTCTAAGTTCTAGGGGACTGATGACCTTAGAAGTTAAGTCCCATAGTGCTCAGAGCCTTTGCGCCTGTGGTGGTTTTGCCCTGGCTGTGTCTTGTTCGGACGATACAGCGTTTCAACAAGTATTCCCCGACCTTCCACATTCTCTGTAGAACTCAACTCCATCTCCCCAGCACCGGTCATCGACTTCATTTACACGGCTCAAAAATTGCATTATTTTGCACCTGGTAACTCTCACACTCATCTGCATTTCCTTGCGGAGCTTCCTGTATTGGTCATAGATCATATCTTCTTCCCCGACAGGCTGTTCAAAGTATTCTATTATCGTACACAAGATTTCACAATATTCCTTCGTGGAATATCTAGAGTAGAGTAATCTCGAGCAATTCTAAATTAATTCAATTCTCCCTTTGCTTCTTCTTAAACCAGTTCTTGGGCCGAAATCTTATCTTGAATGCATCAAACGCATCAATCCCTCCAGTGCCTTGACTGCCCATCCTCGGACCTCTCCTACCAGTCGCTCGTCCACTAGTCTTATCGTTCCTGTTTCTGAGAACTCTTCTGGCAACCACTTCCTGCATTCACTTACAAATACCACGGGTTGAATATCCCATTTTGGATCAAATTTTCTCTCCATCTCTGGTGTGCTATTGCACCAATAGGTAAAGTTAATCTGGCCACCTCTCCTACATTTCTTTCGAGGTTACCGAATGTTACAATTTCTCTTCTGCGTCAATCTGGATTTGCTCGATTTCGCTTTGGGCGGATTGAGCGGATGAGGTTTCACTCAATTTTTGTTTGTGGAATTCCTACAGAGGCGACTTCGACCTCAAGAAACATCGTAACACGCTAGCGCAAAAACATGTTCCAAAATGCTATAATAAATCTACTTCAACGATATAGGCCATTCGTTGTGTACACCTGTTTGTTTCTTGAAAACTGGAATGACGTGTCAATTTTTTGGATCACTACGAACGCTTCGTTCCTCTAGTGACCTAGGTTACACTGCAATAGAAAGGAAATAAATTGTTTCACATACTTACTGTAGAGTACCAGTATAGGCATCCCATCACGCCCAGTAGCCTTCCCACTGTTGAGCGATTTTAGCTGATTTTCTTCCACGCGACCGTCTATTTGGACAACCTTCATTTCATTGATCGTATGATGATTGAAAAAGAGGAGCCTTAGTACAATATTCTTCAGTGATACCATGTTGCAAAAGGGAATTAAGTATTTCGAGCTTCTCTGTTTCATACTCCGTTTCGGTATCAGTCTAATCACCGAGTGACTGGGTGGAAGGATTTCATCTGTTTACTGGTTTAACGCAAGACCAAAATTTCTTAAGATTTTTTGTCGTATCAGTAGATAGAATTTTACATTCGCGTAAGTTGAACGTTGCCAAACTACCCTTTCACTACATATCACCTGAACTATCCGAGGCCGCCTCGCTGCCCTACTCAAGACCAGAGCCACAACCGATATTCCGCCTCTCTCTTCTCCCAGTGTCGCGTATTAAACAAGGAATGGCGAAGAGTTTCTGTGGATATTTAACAGTATTCACTGAAGATTTGAAGGGTCTAGTTAGTCAATGAAGCGTGTTCGGAGTACCAAACTGATACGATAATCACAAGCAAAATAGCCAGTCCGGCACATAGAATAAATATACCAGAAAGTTTCATTTTAATATCTGCAGTTTTTCTGTACGGTGCAAGATTGCTATCATAGCTAAAGCAATGACTACTACTTTTCTTTCAGTTTCACTGAAGTATATAGTGCCATACTTGTACCTTAAGAGAGGTTGTGTCATAAAGGTTGTAGGCTGTAGCATGTACTTTAAAGGTACCGGTTTCTACATTACTCTTCTTTCTTCTTCATTTGTATGTACAAGGTATCAGCATGTTAATCTGGATATGGCGACGTCAGTGGTAGAGGGTGTCCCGATGTCCTTCCTGTAGCCACCCCTTGGACCGTCTTCTCCCTCCCTCCCTCCCTCCCTCCCCCTGGGACAGAATTTGTGTTCCCCATCTGTCTGCGTCTTATGTCATTCCATGTGGAAGTCAGGGGACGTTTCTTGAAATATTTATGAATCGTGTACTGAGGAAGGATGTGGGTACCAGCCCAGTATTCATCTTGTCGGGCGTGGGAAACTACTGATTTCTACATTACCCAGATTGAAAACCTTTTCCTTCCCCTGCTGTTTCATTTTTCATTTTTTCATTTTATTTCATTACGATAAATATGCAAGGAATTCAGTTTCCTCGCTCGTTTGAAATTGCATTTTATAGGTATGTCAATACTTGTCAAAATCTGTAAGTTGTATCAATACTAATTATACGTAAAAATGCTGCCCGTTTGAGTGAAAAGATCACTATTTCTTTTATTGTTGGTTGTAACTTGGTGACAAATAGCAAAGTTCTTACAATCACAAAACCAAATCCAGCAACTCTGCGTCCACTATTTTTTTTCAGAAAAATGGCGTTCTGAAAGCAGTTCACACTCCGCCTGATGAATACGATTCTAAGGTCCGGGATTTGTTCCCCAGTCTGCCGTAGGATTTCATCAGCCATATACCGCTTCTTTCAGCTCTAATATGATTTATTAGTGTGAAAAATACTAAGTTGCGCCGTTGTTTGAAGACCACGTTAAGCTTTATATTCTCCTTTAACTGAGTGGGAAAGTTAGGTCAAAAATCAAAGGAAGACAGGGATGATCCTTAGCAAAGCATTGCAGTATTAAAACCAATCTTCCGCTCAAAGACACCTTTTTTTTTCTACATTCGTCTATCCATACTAGTTTGCTCACGGTAAGTTTATTAGTGATTTTGAGACCATTAATTAACTTCAATGACTGTCGTTAATTTAAAAATATATTACACAAGTTGTGAAGATCCAATGAGTTTGTCTCATAAATACGAAGAGATTAGGTGTACTCCGTTTTTCTAGGATTATGCAAGGACACGTGTCACTTGAGTCTCGCAGGAAAACAAGACATCTGAGGCGCCGCACCCCTCGGCTGCTACGCATTCCGCAACTCGAGGGTGAGTTCCCTTCCGCCTCATTCAGACCCTCGCCAGCACTTTCACAGGAGCCCCTGGTACCTATTAGTTCCCTGCGGGCTGCCGTGCGGAGAGGACGCGTTTCCCTTGTGTCGCCTGGTCAGCTGTCGGCTTACAATGTTTTGTGACAACGAAGTCTTCATTCCAGCGTGTAGCGAGCGGTGCATAACTGTAAGTACGTTGCAGCCCTTGCATTGCAGCCTTGCGTTTTGATTAATTTTCCGTGTGGAGCGACCTAAATTCCGTATCCGACCAACGGCTGACTGCTGCCTGAAAACATCACAGTCTCTTATTGTCTCTGTTTCTCTCCCCACACAAATATAATCTGCTCGCGCCCCTGTTTTTAATATGACATGTATGTGTACGATTTCAAAACAACAACACTAAATACATATAAAATGTTTTAACATAATAATAATGTTTTTTGCTTGTCTTAAAACATACAAAAAATTTTAATGTAATAACAATAGCAATAATAATAATAATTGGTTACATCAATGAACGGTACATTGCTTTAGCATAAAGTCCAAGAAATTACAATTCATAAAAATTCAGCCTTTTTAGTTTATGTCCAAAAACTTCCATGTGTCATGCAATTAATTCAATAACTATAATAACAACAAACTATCGCAAACTCGATAACGTCATAATTTACGCAACATAAAATCGAAAAAGCATGTGGTTCCTGAAGATACGCAGCAGCCTTCTCAGTAATTAAAGGGACAATTGACCAGGTCTTCTAACGTTCGCCACTATGGTCTTACTATACTGCTACCGCGAACGACTGGGAAACAAGGGCAAGCACAGCCGTTATTTTCCCCGGGGCCAAGCAGCTCTACTGTCTCGAAAAATGATGTTTGCAACATCTTGGGTAAAATATTCTGGTGCCAAAGTAGTCCTCCATTCAGATCTCTGGGCGGGGAACACTCAGGAGAATGTCATCAAGAAAAGCAAAACTGGCATTCTATGGGTGGAATGTTACATCTCTTAATCGGGCAGGTACGTAGAAAAATTTAAGACGGGAAATAGACGGGTTGAAGTTAGATGTAACGTGAATTATTGAAGTTCGATCGCAAGAGGAACAGGAACATTGGAAAAGTAGGTCTAATAATGAATACGAAAATAGGAAATCTACTATGAACAGCATAGTGAAACTTGACCGTAGGTAAAACAGATAGGAACCGAACACATACACAGTATTACAAGTTTATATAATGGGTGATCAAAAAGTCAGTATAAGTTTGAAAAATTAATAAACCACGGAATAATGTAGATGGAGAGGTCACACATGCTTGGAATGACACGGGGTTTTATTAGAACAAAAAAAAACAAAGTTCACAAAATGTCCGACAGATGGCGCTGGACAGCAAAACTGCTACGTGACGGGTGAGAGGTACGCCGATATGTTACAGAATCGCATCATCCCCAGCCTGCCTGAGAAACACCTGCTGGAACGTACGATGTTTATCCAGGATGGCGCTCCACCCCATATTGCTAGACGCGTGAAAGATCTCTTGCGCGCGTCGTTTGGTGATGATCGTGTGCTCAGCCGCCACTTTCGTCATGCTTGGCCTCCCAGGTCCCCAGACCTCAGTCCGTGCGATTATTGGCTTTGGGGTACCTGAAGTCGCAAGTGTATCGTGATCGACCGTCCTCTCTAGGGATGCTGAAAGACAACATCCGACGCCAATGCCTCACGATAACTCCGGATATGCTTTACAATGTTGTTCACAACATTATTCCTCGACTACAGCTATTGTTGAGGAATGATGGTGGACATATTGAGCATTTCCTGTAAAGAACACCATCTTTGCTTTGTCTTACTTTTTATGCTAATTATTGCTATTCTGATCAGATGAAGCGCCATCTGTCGGACATTTTTTGAACTTTTGTATTTTTTTGATTCTAATAAAACCCCATGTCATTCCAAGCATGTGTGTCAATTTGTACCTCTCTATCTACATTATTCCGTGATTTATTCAGTTTTCAAATTTATACTGACTTTTTGATCACCCGGTACTTACTAGCACCACAGCTCATGAAAAATTGAAAGAATTTATGATAAGGTGAAAGAAACTATTCAGATAGTTAAGGGAGAGAAAAATTAGTAGTAATTGGGAATTGGAATTCGGTACTAGGCAAAGGAAGAGACGGAAAAGTGGTTGCAGAATATGGACTGGGGGAAAGGAATGAAATAAGAGGCCGCTTAGTGGCATACAGAGCGCGAATTAATCGTTGCTAACACTTGGTTTAAGAATCATGAAAGAAAGCTGTATACGTGGAAGAGACCTGGAGACACTGGAAACTTTGGAACTTATTATACATTGGAGTGGCAAAAGTCTCGAGATAGCGATATGCACATACTAGTATACAGATGGCGGTAGTATCCTGTACACAAGGTATAAAAGGGCAGTGTATAGGCGGAGCTGTCAATTATACTCACAAGGGAACCTCCCCATCGCACCCCCCTCAGATTTAGTTATAAGTTGGCACAGTGGACAGGCCTTGAAAAACTGAACACAGATCAATCGAGAAAACAGGAAGAAGTTGTGTGGAACTATGGAAAAATAAGTAAAATATGCAAACTGAGTAGTCCATGTGCAAGATATGCAACATAAAGCAAACTGTCAATTCCGGAGCGCCGTGGTCTCGTGGTTAGTGTGAACAACTGCGGAACGGCGGGTCCTTGGTTCAAGTCTTCCCTCGGATGAAGATTTTACTTTGTTTATTTTCGCAAAGTTATGATCTGTCAGTTCGTTCAATGACGTCTCTGTTCACTGTAATAAGTTTAGTGTCTGTGTTTTGCGAGCGCACCGCAAAACCGTGCGATTAGTAGACGACAGTACGTTCCGCTCCAATGGGAACCGAAAACATTTGATCGCAAGGTCATAGGTCAACCGATTCCTCCACAGGAAAACACGTCTGATATATTCTATACGACACTGGTGACGGCATGTGCGTCACATGACAGGAATATGTTGTCGACCCACCTAACTTGTACACTTGGCGAATGGGTAAAAAGATACTTCTACCTTGCCCGATTTAGGTTTTCTTGTGGATGTGATGATAACTAAAAAAAAGTGATGAAAACATAAGAGTTTGTCACATAAACTGCAACAAATGAATGCAACAGTTTCACAGTCACACAGTTTTCCCTGTGCTCTGTCAAAACATATGTTTTTAACGTTTTCCAATTTTTTCCGTGTGTAGACCGTCAAATCCTGCATAAGTCCAAGCAAATCTGAACAAGTCCTGGAATTTTCGAGAGCGAAGTTGATTGTGTGAGTGCCTGAACTTTGATAATTGACACACGTCAATTGCTAGAAAATAAAAAAGTTAAAATTTTTACTCGAGGGAATACTTGAATCGAGGTCCTCTCGCACCGCAGTTCCTTACGCTAACCAAAAGACCACGGCGCTCCTCAGGTCATATTGTCCTTTATATGGCTTATGTACACATCGACTACTCAATTTGTATATTTTGCTTATTTTTTTCATAGTTCGACAAAACTTCTTCCTGTTTTCTCGATTGATCTGTGTTCAGTTTTTCAAGGCCTATCCACTGTGCCAACTTATAACTAAATCTGAGGGGGGTGCGATGGGGAGGTTCCCTTGCCAGGTGGTTCATGTGAAAAGGTGTCCAGCGTGATTATGGCTTCACGACGGGAATCAACAGACTTTGAACGCGGAGTGGTAGTTGGAGCTAGATGCGCGGGATATTCCATTTCAGAAATCGTTAGGGAATTCAATATTTCGAGATCCACAGTGTCAAGAATGTGCCGAGAATACTAGCTTTCAGGCATTACCTCTCACAACGGACACGCAGTGGCCGAAGGCCTCACTTAATGATCGAGAGCAGCGGCGTTTGTGTAGAATTACCAGTTCTAACAGACAAGCAACGCTGCGTGAAATAACTTCAGAAAATTTTGGATGGTGGTTATCAACAGCCGTCAAGTAAAGTACAAAATTGTGGGATGCAAGGTCCGCCAGTTATGCAAAACACCATTTTTTCCAAGTGCCCAACCATGTTTCAGCAACACTATGCCATCATCAGTGTTCACTGACTGGGCTGGGACACACAACAACCACAATTACACTGTGTTTTGGTGAAGCGTAAAGTGCTTTTAAGACCTTATTTGTGAAAATACGTGTTATATTTATGTGTGCATCACGATACCTCACCGTCATGCTGAGAATAAAAGGGCTTGCCACGCGAAAACATGACAAGCTGTAATAAATAATACACAAATGGTCCTGAAAAATCATGCACACCAACTGTAAAGATTAAATAAAACGTAATCCCACTGATGATGACACAGGGGTGCTGAAACATGTTTGGAAACTTCGAAAAAACGGTGTTTTGCATAACTCGCGGACCTTCATTCCTACAATTTTAACTACAAACACGTTAAACACAATGAGCTGCAAATCCAAATGATGAATGTACAAAATGCGTGTTTGACCATCAGCCGCTTTAATTTTAAATCCAAAAACTCGACCGGTTTCAGTCATGGATCATCTTCACGGATAAGGTTTAAAATGGTTTAAGCCACAACGTTACATTTGTCATCACTTAATAATGTGTAGAGCGTGTCATGAATATCAATATACGACACAGGACATTTAGAAGTAAACATACTAATAACAAGTGTACACAGAGCAGTACTGAAGAGATAAATGTGGCTGATGGTCAAACATGCATTTTATACAACCTCAGAAATCAATGTGAGACGTACGGCAAACACATGTGTTAGGCCAGTACGGTGAAATTTGGCGTTAATGGGCTTTGACAGCAGTCGACCGACTCGAGTGCTTTCGCTAACGCCTCTCCTGCGCTCGTGATCATATCGCTTGGGCCCTAGACGACTATAAAACCGTGACCTGGTCAGAAGAGGCCAAAATTCAGTTGGTAAGAGCTGGTGGTAGGCATCGAGCGTAGCCCAGATCCCACGAAGCCATGGACCAAGTTGTCAACAAGCCAATGTGCAAACTGGTGATGGCTCCGTAATGGTGTTCGCTGTGTTTACATGTAATGAACTGGGTCCTCTGTCCAATTGAATCGATCATTGACTGTTTATGGTTATTTTCGACTACTTAGAGACCATTTGCAGACATTCTCCAGAGTAGACGAAATTCTCCTGGAAGTACTGATATCCTTGAGAGAGCCACCCACGACCGAACTATTCTACCTGGTGTGCAAGATGTATGATACGGGCGAAATACCCTCAGACTTCAAGAAGAATATAGTAATTCCAGTTCCAAATGATGCAGGTGCTGACAGATGTGAATATTACCTAACTACCAGTTTAATAAGTTGTGGTTGCAAAATACTAAAACAAGTTATATACATAAGTATAGAGAAACTGGTAGAAACCGACCTCGCGGAAGAGGAGTTTGATTTTCGGAGGAATGTAGGAACAAGCAAGGTAATATTGACCTTATGACTTCTCTTAGAAGATACGCTGACGAAAACCAAACCTACTTTAGTAGCATTTTAGACTTACAGAAAGCTTTTGACAATGTTCGTTGAAATATACTCTTTGAAATTCTGAAAGTATCCGGGTTAAAACACAGGGAGAGGAAAGTTATTCACAACTTGTACGAAAACAAGAAGCCAGTTATATGAGTCAAAGACGATGAAAAGGAAGCAGTGGTTGAGAAGGGAGTGAGAAAGGATTATAGCCTATCCCCGATGTTATTCATTCTGCACATTGAGCAAGCAGTAAAGGACACCAAAGAAAAATTTGGGGAAAGAAGTCAAGTTCAGAGAGACTAATTAAGAATTTTCAGATTTGCAAATAACATCATAATTCTGCACGAGGAAACAAAGGTCTTGGATGACAGTTAAACGTATTGGCCAGTGTTTTGAAAGGAGGATATAAGATGAACATCAAAATAAACAAAACAAGGGCAATGGAATGTAGTCTAATTAAATCAGTCGATACTCATCTAATATAAATTTAAATGTTAGGCTGAAGGTATTTGTCTGGTGTGTAGTCTTACATGGAAGTGAAGCATGTATGATAAGCAATTCAGACAAGATGAGTGTGGGAGATTTTGAATGCTGAAGATGGGTAGATTGCGTAGCTAATGAGAAGGTACTGAATATTACTGGGGAGAAAAGAAATTTGTGGCACAACTTAAATAAAAGAAGGGCTCAATTGATGAGGCACATCCTGAGACACCAAGGAATCATAAATTTAGCATTGGAGGGAAGTGTGGGGCTTGAAAATTGTAGAGGGAAACCGAGAGATGAATAAAGTAATAAAGTTCAGGGATGTATGTTGCAGTAGTTATTCGGAGATGGAGGCTTGCGCGAGATAGAGTAGCAAGGAGAGCTGCACCAAACCAGTCTTCGAACTGAAGACCACAACAACAACAAAATCGAAGTGTGTACTCACACTTAACAATATTTCCCTAAGCAGTAAGACTGTGAACACTGGTCTGCAATCTAGAGCCGTACGAGCGTGTAAAATAGAGGAATAATATCCGTTTGTGAAGCCAGTTTTTTTGTTGCTGGTTCTTTCTGTGGATTCACTTTCCTGATTCGATTCTAAAGTACTCTCTGAAAGTTAGCTGTGAAATTAGGAAATTGATATCCAAGATGTGTTCAAGAAGTTCGCTGGTCTTTGGTGCTCAGCTCGAAGCGGGACGTGTCACTATATAATTCTACTACAGTCAGTGAGATTCCAAGCCGAAAACGTGTCTAGAGAAGCCCAGGATAGCGGTGGGTTACCCACTTAACTGCCACCCGCCATACTGCCCAACAACCAGGAGTGATGGTCTGGCGTGTCATTTCTTTTCAAAGTAGGACCCCTTTGTTCGTCTTCCGTGTCACCTTTACAACACAATTGTACGTCGACGATATTCTACGCCCCGTTTTTTTTTATCCTTCGTGGCAAACCATCCTGGGTTTACATTTCAGCAAGATAATGCCCGCCAACACGCGGCGAGAGTTTCTACTGCTTGTCTTCGTGTTCGCCAAACCCTGCATTGGCCAGTAAGGTCGCAGGATCTCTCCCCGATTGAGAGCGTATGGAGCATTTGGGCAGGGCCCTCGAGCCACCTTGGGATTTTCACGATCTAACGCGCCTGTCGGTCAGAATTTGGCTTGCTATCCCTCTATCACTCAATGCCAAGTCGAATAACTACCTGCATAAGGTCCAGAGGTGGACCAATGTCTTATTGACTTTCTCAATTTGTGAGGCTCTTTCTCTTGAATAAATCATCCATTTTTTCTAAAATTATAATCATTTGTTTATCTGCGCATTTACATCACATCTACCTATTTCCGTGCCTTTCGGGCAATTCCTTTGTGGTACGTCGTTTAATTTTATTTTTTATTTATTTATTTATTTTTCCTTAGAGCGCAATAGATGACTACCAGAAAATTAGTGGGGCATTATTAAATAGTCATAAATGGGCAGTCCTCAATTTTGCCGATACAACAAACATCATAAGGCAACTTTGGCTTCCGCCGGAGGAAAGCTGATTCCAATTGGGGATGCATATCACGCCAAGGCTACGAGACGCGCTAAGAAGTAATTGGAGTTCATGGCTCAACTCATTAACGCCTCCCTACGTGAGCAACATATTAGAGAGTTAGACGGCCTACGATATGAGTATTACATCAATACGTATATGGTGCCAAAAGTGTAGCACATAGGAGCGGTTTTACCAATACCAGACCCCACTGCCAAGCAGATTTTAGCTGCATCGTCATTGTATATGAGATACTTAAATATATTTAAAATGTCCTTTGCAACGACGGTCACGCCATGTACGACAGGCGGATTCGGACTGAACACCCCGTGCTTACATAGTTCACCGTTTATTTCAAACAGATTATCAACATCATCAGTACGCAATAAGACACAACTTGCATAAGGTTCTTCCAATTTTTCCGGCCTCTGGACATCGGGGTACTCGCTGACGTCAGCCAGATTATATCAACTCATATTATCTCGAATTCATTTCTGTCAACGAGGTACCGTCGACGAGAAACCGCTAAACTAGCAACGGTCAAAATACACTACCTCATCAAAAGTATCCGACACCACTATGTAACGCGGAACTGACAACTGCCGGCCGCTGTGGCCGAGCGATTCTAGGTGTTTCAGTCTGGAACCGCGCGACCGCTATGGTCGCAGGTTCGAATTCTGCCTCGGGCATGGATGTGTGTGATGTCCTTAGGTTAGTTAGTAGTTCGAAGTTCTAGGGGACTGATGACCTCAGATGTTAAGTCCCATAGTGCTCAGAGCCATTTGAACCATGTGAATTGTCAACTAGATGTCACGAGAGGCGGATCATAAAGGTTCAAATGGCTCTGAGCACTATGGGACTTAACATCTGAGGTCATCAGTCCCCTAGAACTTAGAACTACTTAAAGCCAACTAACCTAAGGACATCACACACATCCATGCCCGAGGCTGGATTCGAACCAGCGACTATAGCAGTCACGCGGTTCCAGGCTGAAGCGCCTAGAACCGCTCAGCCACCACGGCCGGCAGAGGCGGTTCCGACAGTTTAAAAGAAAGCAGGAAGTATTGGGTTGTCAGTCGAAAAGCAGTAAGAGCAGAATGGGTCGGCCAGGAGAAGTCAGTAACTTGGGACATGTTCTAGTTCCTGGATGTCAACAGATCCATCAGGGACATTTCAACTCTTGTAAAGCTGTCCAAGTTGACTGTTGGCGAAGAAACTGTGAAGTGGAAACGCAGATTAACAACTACAGCTAAACCAAGATCAGGGACACCTCATGTACTAACGGACAAGTACCATCGAGTATTGGGGATGGTAACTGTAAAAAATCGCATGAAACCCGCGAAGGAATCAATAGTGATTTCCAAAGTGTTACCAGCAATCCACCTAGTACAATGAGTGTGCGTAGGGAGTTAAAATGGACGGGGTACAATGATGGAGCAGCCCCTCATAAGTCACAAATTCCTGTAGCCAGTGTTAAGCGACGCTTGAGGTGGTGTAAAGAGCGACGCCATTGGGCAAAGCATGACTGGAAGAGAGTGATACTGAGATGAATCACATTGTACCCTGGGAGTTTTGGAATTTGATAAATGCCTGGAGAACGTTACTGCCGTCCTGAGTAGGGCCAAAAGTGAAGGGAGGTGGTGTCATGATATGGAGGTTTTATCGTTTTTATATGGTGTGGTCCACTTATCACACTGAAGACTAAGGGTAGACTTAACCGATATTAATATCCACTAATAGGTGTCCTGATATTTTTAATCACTTAATGTACCTCAAGCCTTTGTTCAAAGTGTATCTAACTACACAAAGCTTAGCAAATATTCACAGACAGGTTGAAATCGTATATGGAAAGCCATTCGTAGTACATTTCTAAGCACTAATATCAGGACCACGTGGGACGAAATAGTAATAAAACCTTTAGCGATACCTGAGAAGAAATCGTAGCTTACGTTTAATACCGTCCTCACGCAGCAGTGCCTGTAATCATGACGCTAACATGCCGTAACATTTCCTGTGCAAAGAAACTGCAAAAATATGGAAATGGATGCGTCCCTAATTAGCAAAAATCACCAGGACGGTACCCGAGTACCATACGTCTCGTGTGTATTACCAACTGATGGAAATTTTTCTCAAATGCTATAACTCCGATTAAAATTACTTTTTGATTGACGTTTCAGTAAATCGAGAGGTTAAAGGCCAGACGTCAGCCAGTCGCAGCTGTTCCTCGGGCTCCATGTGCTTGCTGCGTTGCCTGCTGCGGGCACAAGGCTTGCCACGTGACGCGGACTCGTCTGCAGGGGTTGGGAAGGCATCAGGTCGGCAGGTCGCCAACTGTGGGTGGATAAGGGAAGGAACACCCAATACGTAATTATTTCTGCGTTGTGACACGATACGAATATTTTAATGCAAATAAAGCAAAAGTATATATGCTGCTGAAGTTAGTCACCGTTAAACGTTTTAGTTCCCGCACAAAAATGCTGAAAAGAAAAACGTCCTATTCTCTCTCTTTATCACACGATCGAATAAATTATCTGATTAAAAGTTTAGATTCTTTCGCATCTTATAGCTTCTCTTTAGTCATAACAGTTATTATGATCTTTTGAAGTTAAGAAACCTACAGCAGTTAGTTCAGAGAGCTTACAGTGAAAAATGTGATCGGTTTTCGTTCACTGAACTTTTGATCATACACTACTACACTAACCTAAGGACATCACAGAACACCCAGTCATCACGAGGCAGAGAAAATCGCTGATCCCACCGGGATCCGAACCCGGGAACCCGAGCGCGGGAAGCTAGAACGCTACCGCACGACCACGAGCTGCAGACTGTTAAGTGTGGAAGGAGACCCATATCTCACTGCAATCACTACAATATGGAGTAAATGTAGTTTATATGCCGGAACTCGCAGGTATGCCACTGTGCGCCACAGTAGAAGTTGTTCCCGTGACTATGCCGAATTCATTTTTCATGTTTCCGTTTGATATGCGATGTATCGCATCAGTCACAACCCCAACCTAAGCTAGCATAAAAGTTACAGCATGTGGCAACAAGATAAAATGAAACGAAACTGTCTGTCTGACGCATTAGCATAAAAGCAAATCACTGGACTGGTAATGGAAATGAGAATTCAAATGAACATTCGACCTTTTCAAAGCTTGCGTTAATTTTTCTCTAAGAAAACTAACTTCTTGTAGAAATGTGGTCATAAAATTAATAGCTGAGAATTTATATAAACCATTGTTCCTTGATTTCAGTTGATCGATGCATTAAAATGCAACTAAGATTTGTCAATTTTTTCAGGCATACAGAATTGGAGTCTGTGAATCGTATGCACTCTACTTGATATCAAAGAGGTATCGAAAACTTGACCAAACCTTCAGCAATAGTTACGAACAACGCCTCATGTCATTCAGTTATCCTTGATAAGGCACTAACAGTAACTTCTAGAAAAAAAGAACTTTCCCATACCACGCGCGACTACAGAAAGGGTGAAATACTGGACCTCATGGTTCCCAATAAACCACTTTATATTGTAGACGTTCTAGCAAAAAATTATGTGGATAGGGTCCTCAGACTGCCATCATATCACTGCTATTTCGATTAAATTGAACTCATATTGGCTCTAGTTAAGGGTTATTTGGCAAGAAACAACAACAAATGTACACTGGCAATAGCGGGAAGACTGACAAAGGACGTTATAAAAAAAGCTTCATCGTGATATTGGCATAATCTTGTAAGGCTCACGAAGGTAGTAATAATGAAAGCACGAGAAAATGAATATGTAGTGAAAAAATATAGAACATTTTAACTGTTTCACTATATTGTAACAGCCGTTCTAGTGACTATGCAGGAGGCAGAGAAAGTGATTCGGATATAACTGCCTGCATCCGTTAATCGTATATTGTGTAATAAACATTCAGTTGCCACTTACAATTGTATCTGCTTATTACATCAGTTTGTACTTTCTGACATGTATGTGTCGGAATGGTCGACTTCCATGGCATCTGTAACCAAAATAAAAGGAACTTTTTGCAGATTTCCTGGAAATAGCTCTGGAGATACGATGATGAAGAGATCAGGCAGACATATGGTAAAAAAGAAAAAAATCAAATGTATGTATTCAACAAATGTATGTATTCAACTGTAACAACCAAAACTAAGGAATCACAATATTCATAACAAAGCCTGTAAAGGATCAGATTTTTCGTATAAAAAACAACAATTTATGTCCTTTTATTTTAACATTTATTTTATAATTACAGTTTTGTACAAAATTAAGAGGTCGTTGCAAAATCAATCCAACAAAGTGAATAAATCATGTGCAAAGTAGAAAGAAACATAAGAATTTTTAAATTTGGCTAAGTGGGTAAGTACCAAACGAAAAATTCAAGTATTTGGGGTTCGATACCAAGTTGGTACTAGTATTATGTCTGTCATTTACCTCTTCTTTCACATGTGGTATGATTTGTTAATGTGAAAAATACTAATTGGCGCCGTAATTCCACAGTAAACTTTGCGTCCCCCTGTAGCAGGCTGGGTAAATTGGCTGAAAGGTCATAAGAAGGCAAATGCATACAATGCCCAATAGGGCCATGCATAGTAGAGCATCGAGAACATACGAGGGCTATCCACAAAGTACATTACGTTTTGGAATTAAAAATAAATAAAGAATTGGAATTTTTTTATTATATACAGATGAAAGCCACACTTAAATACTACTTTTCTACATAGTTGCCATTTAAATTAACGCACTTATCGTAGCGATGAACGAGCTTGGAAATTCCTTCGTCGTAAAATTCGGCCGCCTGCGCCTTCAACCACGTGGTTACCTCTTCCTGAAGCTGTGCGTCGTCATCAAAACGCTGCATAGCCAACCACTTCTTCATTGCTGGGAATAAGTGGAAGTCGCTCGGTGCCAGGTCGGGACTGCACGGCGGACCAGGAAACAACTCCCACTTAAAAGATTCGAGAACTTCAGGAGTGGCATTTTCCGTGTGGGCCCGGGCGCTGTCGTGAATCAGCAACATCTTTGAGCCCAACTTTCCCCTGCGCTTGTTTTGTATTGCTCTTCTGAGGTTGTGTAGAGTTTGGCAATACCTTTGAGAGTTTATTGTAGTGCCTCTTTCCAGGAAGTCCACAAAAATCACACCTTTTCTGTCCCAAAAGACAGCCGCCATCACCTTCCTTGCAGACATTGTCTGCATGCATTTCTTGGGTTTTTGGGGGGAATTTGTATGCCCCCACCGCATTGACTGCAATTTTGTTTCGCAGTTCACATGCTTAACCCATGTTTCGTCACCAGTAACGATGCGATCGAGGAATGAGTCGCCATCTTTCTCGTAAGCTTCCAAAAACGTTAACGCTGCAGCCATTCGCAGATTTTTGTGAATCTCTGTCAAGATTTTTGGTATCCATCTTGCACAAAACTTGTGGTAACCAAGCTTTTCGGTAATGATTTCGTGCAACAAACTTCGTGAAATTTGTGGAAAACTCATAGAGACTTCCGTTATTGTGAAATTACGGTTTTCACGGACCGCGGCATCGACTTTTTCGACAAGTTCGGCAGTCACTATGTTGGGTCTTCCACTTCGCTCTTCGTCGTGAACGTTAGTTCCGCCATTTTTTAATTTTATGACCCATTGACGCACTCCACCTTCAGTGATTATGTTGTCCCCATACACTTCACAAAGCTGCCGATAGAGTGCTATCGGTGTACAGTTTTTTTGCAGTCAGAAACCTTATTACAGCACGCACTTCACACTTCGCTGCATTTTCAATTAACGCTGACATTTCAAACTGTCACAGTAACTCAACGGAGTACAGCACGAACCTCTCACTAGCATGGCAGGATGCCGACTGAGCGGCGGAATGCCATGACACCAAGATGGCCGCGCTAGCCCCGCCCCTAACGGACACAAACGAAAACGTAATGTACTTTATGGATAGCCCCCGTATTACCTCTTTCCCACGCCATTATATCTATATGTGATTTCACACAGTCATTTGCGTAAACAAAAAGAATTAGAAACATTGGAAATAAACTTAATTTTTTTAGAGACTGCTGTTAAGTATCATGAGTTTGCTTCAGTAATGTAAATAATTTAGTTTGCTCAGCTTATCAGTGAAAATACCGTAAAAGACGTAACTTCATTCCAACAGGAAAGCAAGTAATGCATTGCGAAGCTCCACTAGACGGCCAAAAATTCCCAAGCACAGGGATGAGTTTCCTTTCGCGTCACTCGGACTCTTGCCACCGCTTTCACAAGTGCTTTTGGTACATAATTATCTGCTTAGAACACGTTGACACTGGCAAACACACCTGGCCCTCGGGCATGCCCACTTTTCTGCTATCTCGACCCAATCAGAGAGCCATACTGCTGCGTTCAGACAAGTGTCATCCATGATAGTAGAAAAAGTCACAGTATCAAAAAGAAAGTCGAAAGCCAGGCGAATAACAACAGGTAGGAGTAACAGATAACCACACACACGGCTGGGAAACTGCTTTATTCTGGTGTCGTGGACATGGTATCTTTCTATGGGACACTTTTTTGACATGTTGGTCGAATGAACTGCGGTGGTCTTGGTGCTGTGGCTTCTGCCTGCAACGGAAATTTCCAGGACAGCGTCGTAAATGCTGGATGGTTAAGGAGCGACCAGGGTAGAGGCTTCCATTGCACCCAGTGGCAACAGGTGGCCTGGGGTTGGTTCTGACATTGACAGTAATTCAGGTATATGCTGATTCAAGACAGGTGGCCACATACTAGCGTCTAACACTGTCCAGACGAGGTCCAAAGCCAATAGAGGCCTGAAAGAGGGTAGTGACAGTGGAGTTAACAAGGGGGTCGCCCATTGCCATCACTGGTCAGCCCGGGGTTTCTTAGAGTGTTCACCATCACCACTCACTACGAGGGTAATTTCAAAAGTTCTGCGAGCTATAAGACAGAATGGAAGAAAATTGATTTATTTTACAAAATACCTTTACAGGCCTTCAATATAATCACCATTTCTGCGTATGACAGTTTCCAAATGTTTTGACAAGTTCCACATTCCGGATAAGGCACCTTCGTTGCTGCGCTGTGTAATTACTCGGGTCACCTCACTGGAATCTTCACCAGTTGTATCAAAACGTTTTCTGCGGAGTTGTTCTTTCAATTTGGGATATAAATTAAAGTGTGTTGGGCTCGTATCAGGACTACATGGTAGGTGGGGAAGTATTTCCTATCCATATTTGTCGAGTGTTTCTCTTACTGGTAGGGCAATATGAGGTCTTGCATTACCGTGCAAAATGAGGGCACCAGTTACAAGCATGTCAAGCCTTCTTCCATGAATTTTCGGGCTCAAAACATTTTTCCGACAAAGCTTGTAGTAGGCGCCTGTTAAATACGTCACCTGGCGCACACTATTTGTAACTATGACTCCATTCATATCATACGCATCATCATTTTCACCCCTCATTGTTGGCGGCGGAAGTTTTTCGGGCATAGAGAGTCGGAACTTTGCCATTGTGAGGACTGAGACTTCAGTTCTGGCTCAAAATCTCGTATTCCAGTCTCATCAAGTGTAACAATCTTTTTCAGAAACTCTTCTCCTTCTGTTAGATAACGTTGAAGCAATTCATCTGGAATTATTTTGCAGACTGCTGCCTGCTCTGTACTCATATCACGTGGAACGCACCTGGCATCAACTTTACTCACATCTAACTGTTCAGTTATGATTCTGTAAATTGAGGTGACTGATACTCTGGCCTCATATGCAATTTCCTCATACGTTTTTTGCCGATCCTTTCTCAAATGTCATTAACAATAACCTGAGAGGCGTTGTTTGTTGCAGTTGATGACCCTCCACTTCTGGGTTTGTCCTCAGTGCTTACCAGACCTTCAAGGAAACGAACAGATCACTGTGATCCTGTGCTACAATCCGCTGAACTATTCCCACACATCTCTCTCAAAGTGTCGTAAATTACCGTTGGGTGCTTTCCGATTTTGATTAGGAACGTCGGTCACTATGCATAATCCGACCTGAGTTGCTTTCGGCTTTCATTTTAAAGCTGAATTACTCACGACAGATGGTCCTAAAGAGGCATCCCGTCCATCATGTGTTACTGTCTGGAGATGTCCTAATGTCACAATGGCAGATGAGGTACAGCATCCCGCCAGAGATGGCTGGTCTGCTACAACTTGTCTTTGAACAGTTGCAGAAAGAAGACATCACTTACTATCATAGATATATTTCTTACATCATAATATTAACACCATTACATTCCACACGACTTACAGGTCAGAAACTGAAGCAATCTAACATTATAGCCTGTTTTAAGTGCAGAAACGGTTAGCCTTAGGAGTTCATGTGTTTATGTTCTATCTTACCAATACCTTCCCCGTACTGACCCCAGACACTAGAATAATACTTTAGAATTGATAGCGTAGTTGATTTACTTTAAATGCTTCGAACTTCATCCGTTTGGAGCTCCATCATGTATAAAAATGAGACATTCGATATCGACGTGGATATCTGCCCAGCATTCGTGGTGCCCGGTCAGAGCTTTTATCTTGGTCATCATCCAGTGGCTATAGTGAAACACCACTATCACCAGTGAGTAACTTTCCCTAGGGGTGATCTGTTAGAATACGAATCAGTCTGGAACCAGACCATCACACAGTAGTCACATTTTTATGATTCAGTCTGGAAGCAGACCATCACATGGTAGTCATATTCCTAATTGGAGCCAGGAAAGTTGATAATCCGCAAATTGATAATTCGGCTCAATATACGTTTTGTAGTTGCACACCGTTGAGTAAGTGATTTAGAGATAGCTTTTTGCTGAATAAAGCGAGCTCTTGTCGCCACGTATAGTGACTAGTATGTTATCAGATCTTATGCTGGCAAAAACGTGCGATATCAGCCCATTTGACTGCGGTCAGTTCGTGAGTGTTCAACGTATGAGAACTCCATCTTTGAGTAGACTAAACTCATGTGCCTCTGTTTCAAGGCTGTGTTATGAGTAGCTTGAATCGGAGAAAACAGCCATGTGCAACAATGAAATGGCGATAGGAGTCTATGTGATACAGAAGCCATCTCTCCTCATGTATACTTCTATTCAAGGAAAGTCGCATGGCACAGACATTTGTAAGTGCACAAGAACACAGAAATTGGACGCTCTATGTATGGACTGACGAATTGCAGTACACGCTGGTAGATGTCGATGACAAATTACGAGTGCACCGTAAATCACATAAGGTGATGCACCTTGTTTGTCACCCGAACATGTTTTAGACAAGTGTTGGAGTTATTCTCGTGTGACGGACGTGTTAGGCGATGAAAGGAGACCTCTGATACGTCTACTATAATCTCTCGCCATCGAACGGTAGACGAACCACAAACTTGATGTTCTACCATGTACCAAATAAAGGAATATCAGGCTTCAACGACACATTGACGAAGACATCATTAAAAACAGGGCTCAAGCTCTGATCTGAACGATAGGGCAAGGAATCCCTTGTGTTCTTCTCATGGGAAAAATTCCGAGATTTACCTAAAACTACTTAGGAAACCCACAGGAATCCTTAATTTGGGTGACCAAGGCTTTATTTGAACTTCCGTCTTCCCTAATGAAAGTCCAGTGATGCACCACAGCACCATCTTTCTCTGTTGTATCATGCACATGTTTGTTTCCCCTACAGCACCCAGCAGGTGACATATACATTCAACAAGACACTACGCCACGCTAACACCCCCAGACTGGGTCAAAATAGTTTAGTGAACATTCCATGGAGAAGGGTTCTTGTTGCACCCCCCAAATCACTTAGATTCACTTCAACTCAGCGAACCTTCACTGCTTTCAAAGAGATATTTGAGCGCTGAGGACCCATTTCTGAAGGGGCTCTAGAAGTTGTGGGTGGTGACTGAGCGACGACTCATCAACATAAACCTAAATTTCAACAAATCACACACCTGCAGAGATTGAAAGGTAGAAAATACTGCAACCAGTCACTTTTTTGCCACATTTAGGCCTGGCTGCTTTCACACATGGAAATAGACAGTGCAAATTACATACGTGTTCTCTCCCTGTACCGTCCGTGACGATAATATATTTACGGTGGTTCCAGTAGGTACCATAAACGCAAACTAAGACTTAGTATCCTGTCTAACGCTACAGCACTGCGTGTTGCAGTCTACGACATGTGTTACTAGGAATTAGTATACGAATCCAGCAGATTTGTTGCTGTTAAAGTTTTCTTTTCTTTCTAGCGACGCAAACAATTCTTAAGACCTTGGAATGCGGTAAATACCGATAACTGGCTTTGCATTTGTCACAGCTTTAAGATCACTGCACAGCCTCTCGGTCCCACTGGGCTTCCTAAAAGCAACCAGAAGAGCAATCCACATTCTGGAGAATATACCATCAGTAGCCTCACTGGAGATCAAGCAGTCTAGGTCTACCTTCAGAAAGGCCTTTATGGCTTACAGGGTGGGTCAGGATAAGGAATGCTTTGTAAGTTCTGGACAATTTAGTTAAGAAGTTCTAATTTGTTTACATTTGTGACATGACAAGCCGGCCAGAGTGGTCGAGCTGTTCTAGGCGCTACAGTCTGGAACCGCGCGACCGCTACGGTCGCAGGTTCGAACCCTGCCTCGGGCATGGATGTTTGTGATGTCCTTAGGTTAGTTAGGTTTAAGTAGTTCTAAGTTCTAGGAGACTAATGACCTCAGAAGTTAAGTCCCATAGTGCTCAGAGCCATTTGAACCATCTGACATGACAAACAAAACCCCTTTACCTATGAAGTCATCATGATAATTTCACAAGCCACATCACTTCCTCTATGTCATCACCAATATGATGAATGGCAGGAAATTAAAAAATTAAAGATATTGGATGACAGGAAATTTTAAAAATGCCAATTGGTGCGAGGGGGAAATATTTTTTTTTCAACCAATCATAGTGCAATATATAACTGTTTCCCAAATCCCGTCATGTGCAAAATATCCACAGAATATTTATCAAAAATTATGTACACACACATATTTCACATTTTTTAGGTATTTTCATTGCTTCCAAAACTGTATCAATCTGCCCTGAAAATGTATCAATTTGCTGCCCAAAAATGTATCAACTTTGCCCAAAATGTATCAACTTGCCGCTAAAAATGTGTCAGCCTATCCCCAAAGTGTATTAACTTACTGCAAAGTGTATCAACTTCCCCCAAAAATGTATGAGTTTCCTCCAAATGTGTATAGACGTGTCCCTCTCAAAACTGTGTCAATTTGCCCCAATGGTGAGAGAAATGTAAACAGCAGAGAACGTGAAGGAAAAGAGAACTAAAACAAAAAAATACTTGAGATGCAAAATTTAATATGAAAATAAATGTTTTATATTACTCTCGCATTCAATGTTTTCTTAGATTTTCAGACAATATTTTTACATTTTCGTACAGGGTTCTTATATTAAATGGCTTTACATTTCAGCATAGGTTATTACATAGATTACATTTATAACAAACATTCATTTTTACTCTCAGTTCTATGAATTTAGCAATAATTTTTTCTGTGAATTCATGTCGCATTAGAATGACTTTCGTTTTATTGACATGTGGGATATTATAAATGTTATCATCAGAGTGAGCTGAACTGTCAAACCACCTATGGAGAACGCTTTATATAACATCATAAATCTCTGATGTGGTTACACGATGTATTAGGGTATCCATGTCTGCATAACACATTTTAACATTTTTTGGCTCGAATTTATTCAACATACAGCCATAATGAAAATTTAAAAGCAGTGCCTTGGAAATATCTAAAATATACATTCCCACAGCTATAGGTTTATCAAAAACAATGTTAAATCTGCTCAGTTACAACCAGAGTTTCATGAAATATAAGACTGCGCTTGAAACTCCGTTTTGCAGTGAGTGCAGCAGTTCCATATGTACGTACCTTATCAATTTGTTGCTAGTTTCACATCAGCCATCTTTCCCTATTTTGCATGGTATTGCCGAAAACATTACTATTCATGAGTTTGAAGAATTTTTTTTCTAAATCGTTTCTTGCATTCATGCATTCCTCAGATTAACATCTATATAAGCTTTCAGGCTGATTGATGGAATGACAATATTCAGTGAATCTTTCTCAATGCCATATCGTACTGCAAGTTCTGCTTTAGATTCCTATACTGTATTACATAGTGTTTCTTATCAAGCAAAGAAGAACGTTTTAATTTTTCTGTACATTAGGCCTGCATCTCATGAATCTAGTTGGTGGTATCACTTTTTCAGGGCGCAGTGGTAGACCAGAATGAAGAGTGGGATATTCAACATCTACCTGTAAAATACATCCCACATCACAATCACGTCATACGTTTTCCACGTCAGAAGTTTGAAGTGTTTCTTGGCTAAGCCAAGCAAAATCGGAGACTGGAAGGTGTTGAATCATTGTCTAAATGTAGACGCTATTGACGTCTAGATATACAATGTAATACTCTCCGTTATTTTCATCATAACTAGACATGAACCTCTTGTTTGCAACTGCATGTGTATGGAAGCAGTTATCAATAGCACATGTGATGGCACGCTCAACAAATTGTAATTGTTGTGTGTCCGTAATAAGCTGCATTTTTATATTAGTAGTTTTGAGCAACGCGTCCCACCACAAGCTAGGAGAGGTTACATAATGTGTCGAATGTAGTTCATATGTTTTCAGGCGGAGTGTGCGGATTTTTCAAACACAACAACGAAAACCAAGACGTCGGTTTTCAAATATAAGTTGAAGTAAACTCCTAATGTGTTGTATGCACGTAAGCTCCACCGTTTACATGCTCTTGGTAATGTAATTATTTGATTGCTGTCTCATTGTTCAGCAGGATTTTGAATGCTTCAATTGGCCATAACAATTTCTGCAACAAAACGGATTCATCATTTGAATATTTGTAAGAAAATACTACTTCCTTGTTGATCAAATTAAACTGATTACTGTTGCGGAAATACTCTTTTGTTATTTTTAGCTCTTTATACTTTAAATATGAGATACATTTCTCCTGGCGACAGTATTAACAGAAACATGACATGTATTTATTTTAGTGATTTCTTCCACTCATTCACAAAGATTTGTGTTTGTAAAAGTGCTTCATAATTTGTTATATTGTGAAACACAAAACGCACTATGAAATTAGGTCTATAATTTAAATTGCAGCTTCCATGTGAGGCCCTACGAAATCTGTCAGTAAAATGGCAATGATCACTGTTTTTCAAATGTTTTCTTGAAGTGTTCCTTGGAGATGTGACATATTTTTGCTGTTCAAAATGCTTCTTCCTCTTTCGCACTAACAATCACCTGCACGTTCTGCAACAAGTAATTTGTATAAGATCAACAACCTGATACAATTGTCTTATGCACCATTCCATACAATCTCCACTTCAGCACAGTTGAAACTCTGAATTTTCATCACTGTAACTGCAGCGCACAGAATACAATATTATGCGGTTTGTGTGGATGCATTTCGTTACCAAAACCTGGTTGCAGTAAGAATTCTGTATCTCCAGCTCCTTGTAGATTCTAAAACAATGAATGAGAAAAAGCATATCTTACGAAAGACATCGTAGTTGTTCTTATAAACATAGAAAGTTCTGAAACAGAAACATGAACAAAGAATGCCTCCAGGAGAAAAAAGAAGATTGGAAGACGCTCTGTGAACTATCGGCATAAGCAGAAACATTTCAGGAAGAAGAATGAGGTGCAGTAAGATGAAATATTGTCAACAATAATGTATTTCAGACTTACATTTTCTTCACGATTGGCTTCTTTGCAAACAGATCTTGTAGTTATTCAACCACTGCTTTGATCGGATGCTATAGACGACAGCCGGCGGAGATTCTGCAACACTGAATAAAAAAACATCACTGAGTCACAGCAAGCAATCAGTAGGTGAAAAATATGAAGATTGCTAACAGTAATATACAGGATGGTCCATCTGAAGTTTTGAATGAGATTATCTCGAAAACTATACATCGGATAAAAATAGTGGGTAAGACAAGTTCGTAAGCTCAAAGGAGGACATCAAATGACACTACACGTGACCCCAGCCCCCGCCCCCTTGGGTGGGACGGGGGCAACTTCTAAATCTTAAATGGAAACCCCCATTTTTTATTGCAGATTCGCATTCTCCGTAAAAAAAGTAATCAAGTTTTGTCTGAAACATTTTTTTAAACCATTGACAGATGGCGCTGAAATCGAGAAACATTAAAATTGGAGAATAACTCCGATTTATTTAGAACGACCCGAGAAGGACGCATTAAATCGATACAAAATGTGTACTAATTGTTTCATTACGCCAAATTAAGCTATTTTGTTACAAAATGTATCCTACCCGCCACAGTTTTTGATGGAGGGAGGCGGAATGGTATTACAATCTCGTTAGGGAACTCTTCACAATTGCATTACTCACCCGATTGTGGCACTACCGTGGCCAAACTGAGAACTATGGCTCAGTATAAAGGTCGGTGCAATGCGATCAGACGTCAATTCACTTTGAGATTGTGAACAGTAAACATCAACTGATCAAAGTAAATTATTCTTTAGCGAAAATGGCTCACTATCCTCCTACAGAGATTGTTGATATGATGTTAATTTTAGGCGAATGCCATAACAATTACGCTGCAGCTGCGCAATTTTATGCGGGTTGTTTCTCAAACAGACAACATCCAAGTGAAAACATTATTCGAAATTGCACTCGATGAACTCGAAATGGATACAAGCACCATCCACCTCGTCATCGCAAATACAGTGAAAATGACGCTCGTACCCTTACCGTTCTCGCCTGTGTTAAACTGGATCCGAAATTAGCAGTCGTGCGATTCAGAGACAAACTGGAATACTGAAATCAACTGTTTTGAGGATTTTGAAGGCACATAAATGCCATGCGTATCATATCACACTGAAACAGACATTAACGCCGAAAGATAGGCAAATACGCGTGCATTTCTGCCAATGGGCCTTGGAAATGATAAGAGGTGACAATGATTTTTTTAGATACGTTATGTTCACCGATGAAGCCACATTCAAAAACAATGGCGAATTAAATGTTCATGATTGTCATTATTGGTCCTCTGTCAATCCACACTGGCACAGATCCGTTAACAATCAACACAAATGGTCGTTAATGGTCTGGTGTGGAATTTTAACCGGTTACTTGATAGGACCGTATTTTTTTGACCGAAATGTTGCTGGGGAATCTTATTTACAACTTCTCCGCAATGATTTGTTGGAGCTAATGGAAGATGTTGATTTAGCAACTAGGCAACTAATGTGGTTCCAACAGGATGAAGCAGCTCCCCATTATGCTAAAAATGTGCTGAACGTTTTAAATTTACGGTACCCTGGTTGGTGGATAGGACGCGGTGGACCAATTCAGTGGCCTCCCCGTTCGCCAGACTTAACATCTGATTTTTTCTTGTGGGGTTATTTAAAAAATATTGTTTATGAAAGACAGCCTACAACCCGAAACGATATGGAGCAACGCATTCGAAGAGCATGTGCAGCCATACCACGGGATGTGCTGCTCAAAACTGTGGCCAACTTTCGCAGACGATTGACTTTATGCATTGAAGCAAATGGGGATAATTTTGAACCATTTCTTCGTGGCTAATTTCATTAATTAAGCACCCCAACATGTGAGAGGCAAGGGGAATCACACTAAATGAAGCACCCCAACATTTGAGAGACAAGGGGACTCAGACTAATGAAGCACCCCATGGGAACATCATTCTACTACTTCCATGTCATTGTTCCTGGGTAATGCTAAAAGTAGGATACAGTACATTTTGTACATAAATAGCTTAATTTGGCGTAACGAAAGAATTGGTGCACATTTTTTATCGATTTGATGCGCCTTTCTCGGATAATTCTAAATAAATCGAAGTTCTTCCCCAATTTTACTTTTTTCCCTATTTCAGCGCCATCTGTCAATGGTTTAAATAAATGTTTCAGACAAAACTTGATTACTTTTTTATGGAGAATCCGAATATGCAATTAAAAATGGGGGTTTCCATTTAAGATTTAAAAGTTGCCCCCCGCCCCACCCAAGGGGGCAGGGGCTGGAGGTCACGTGTAGTGTCATTTGATGTCCTCCTTTGAGATTACGAACTTGTCTTACCCACTACCTTTACCCGATGTATAGTCTTCGAGATAATCTCATTCGAAAATTCAGATGGACCACCCTGTATGTTAGCTCTACATTTATTGGAAACTTAGGCACATGTACAAAGAAAAAGAAAGCATTGACTGACAACTATGATGATTCAGCCATGAGTGTCTGCTCTCAGTTTTGTAACCTCCATTCAGCTGAGTATCAGTTGCTGATGTCTACGCATTCACGTTCATGAAGTTTCATATTTTACCGACTCCACAAGTCCAGGCAAGTTGCTGCTTGCAAAACACTCAATGAGCAATTTGAGACTTGCCAATGCCTAATCGACATGCATGTCATATTATGCCGATTGGATGTCACAACAAGAAAAGACTTGTCATCACAAGCAAAACACTCAGTCAGTGATTTCAGCCTTGGCACTGCCTAATGGACGTGTGTGTCACGCTCGCCAACCCGAGAGTCAAATACACTGGAAAAAATCAAAATCCATGAAACAAAATGAAATGATTTATAGAAACATCAAGCACTGTTTTTTCCAGTATAATATAACTAACCCACATCCACAGCATGATTGTTGATTAGGATAAATAGTGGTGCATTATTTAAACTTCCAACAAATCGTTCAGAAACTTTTGAACGTAAAATAGACACAGAATTCGGATCGTTTGCATACTTTTGAATATGACGCAAAATTCAGAAGCTCCTGAACATGAAAATTTGTGTGTGAGGGCGGCAGTCAACGTAACTCAAAGTGCGCCACCACATGCAACCTGAGCTGTGAGCCTGACGGCCCTCTCGTTCGAAAACATCCACGCGTGCCTCTTGTTGTCTTCTTACACATAACCCAAGTGTTGTAAATTTTTATCGAGAGCATGTTATTGTGTCTGCAAATCCATGTCAAATCGTTTCGAAATGTCGCCAGACATATGACGTGGCTGGACAATTACACAAACGATATCTTCTGTCGAAGAATATAACGCACTGAAACCAGTGCATGAGAATTAACAGGATTACAGTTACTTAAAAACGACATAACAAGTTGTTTAGGCACTTTCTCCAGGAAAACTGTGTAAGTTCCTGTAAAGAATTTTTTAAATTCACAGTACCAGCCCAAGAATGCGTCTACTTGCATTGTCATTGCAGCAACAACAGACAATATTTTACTGCTTTCGCTGAAGATTATTAAATCAAACGTGGTTCTTATGTACGTGTCTTCGGTGTTTCATCGACAGTTATTCCATATTCTCTTTGTTTTCAAACGTTCGGAATTTTTGACTCAATGCAGCATATTAGTAATTTTTTCCAAGATTCACTTTGACATACCAGAAAATAAGAAGGCATGATCTATTGTGAGCTTCGTTATTAGAGATCGGACGACAGCTCTTACGTGGTCAGTAGGCAAATAACGCAAGGTGCGTGAAAACTGCATTGGTTTTATATAAATATTCTGTATTGTTCTGCTGGTATACAAATGTTGCTTACTTTGTTAAAATTCTGTTATCGAGTAACTTCGGAATAATTTTCATGAGGACCACGAAACATTAAGCTCTATAGAAAGAGAAAAATAGGGGCTGGGTCTGTGGTATTCATTGCCTATTGTCCTTCAACTTAGATCTGATAATTTAGAAGCGAGAAGTTACTAACTGTATGTGATACTAAACTGTAGGCAACAAACGTTATGTGTAGCATGTGTGGATAAATATCAGAGTGACAGAAATACGCGAGAATATCAAAATGGCGGAAGTTTCATCAGATTTTTAAAATGTCTGCAGCTAAATCAAGTACCAAATACCAGTTTTAATTAACAAAATTTGCTCAATGACGGCGGAAAACTGCCAGTGTCGTCGAGATGTAAGCTTAGACTTTAAATGGTGAAACTTACAACGTGTTACATATTGTTCAGTAGATTACCGGACGTTTAGCTGCAGTGTATAGGTGTCGTTATGATGCTTATTCCAGTAATCTATAAGTAGGTAGTTATTTGATAATTGGAAAGACATTTCTCGAGCCATTTGCTTGGTATTTATCGTTATTCGTTTCACGCAGCAGTTGAGAGTTTCTCAACTCCTCGTCACGACGCTAATGCAGATTTAGACTGCAGTTTCGCGAGACGTCATGGTATAAGAGTTCACATTTAATTCCCACATGCTGTGTTGATAACATGACAGTAAGAATGTTGTACCAGACTTATTTACTATTTGTTCCCAACGTCCTGAACGAAGGCTCTCTATTTATGGATCGGTTGCAGTAGTCTGACTTCAAGCAACGAGTCTTTTAGGAACATCTGATATGGCAGTCACCATTCGAGGTAATGGTTGTCGCCACGATTGGGGTAATGGCAGTCACCGTTGAGGTGTAATGATAGTCACCATCATTGGGGTAATGGCAATCAGCGTCGACTATTTAGTGTGCTACTTCATCGAAGTTTCCTGTAGGTCCCGCTTGTAACGGCATTATTTAGCATCATCAGCAGATTAAATTTAATTGTAAATGATTTACTGCGTAAAAAATAAAAAACATATAATACATCAATTTCATTTATTTCATCCAGAAGCTCATTCAGTTTAACAGCAGGCTGTACATTTATCTAACACATTATAATATACATTAAAGCGCCATAGAAACTAGTATAGGCAAACGCGTTCAAATACAGAGATGTGTAAACAGGCAGAATACGGTGCTGCGGTCGGCAAGTGCCTGGCGCAGTTGTTAGATCGGTTACTGCTGTTACAATGCCATGTTATCAAGATTTAAGTGAATTTAAACGTGGTGTTATACTCGGCGCACGAGCGATGGGACACAGCGTCTCTGACGTAACGATGAAGTGGAGATTTTCCCGTACGACCATTTCACGAATATCAGGATTCAACAAATCTCCGACATCGCTGCGGCTGGAAAAAGATCCTGCAAGAACGGGACCAACGATGACTGAAGAGAATCATTCAACGTGACAGAAGAGCAAACGCTCCGGAGAAATTGCTGCAGATTTCAATGTTGGGGCATCAGTAAGTGTCAGCGTGCGATCCATTCAATGAAATATCACCGATATGGGCTTTCGGAGCCGAAGGCCCATTCATGTACCCTTGATGACTGCATGACACAAAGCTTCACGCCTCGCCTGGGCCCATCAACACTGACATTGGGCTGTAGATGACTGGAAACATGTTGCCTGGTCAGACGAGTCTCATTCAAATTGTATTGAGCGGTTGGACGTGTAGGGGTATGGAAACAACCTCATGAATCTATGGACGCTGGATGCCAGTAGGGGACTGTTCAAACTGGTGGAGTCTCTGTAATGGTATGGGGCGTGTGCAGTTGGAGTGATATGAAACGTCTGATGCGTCTAGATATGACACTGACAGGTGACACGTACGTAAGCATCCTGTCTGATCACCTACATCCATTTATGTCCATTGTGCATTCCTACGGACTTGGGCAATTCCAGCAGGACAATGCGACACTCCACATGTCGAGAATTGCTACCGAGTGACTACAGGAACACTCTTCTGAGTTTAGACACTTCTGCTGGCCACCAAACTCCCCAGACATGCACATCATTGAGCATATCTCGTGCATATACGTGCACTTACGTAATTTTTGTTAAATACCGCTGTGCTTACCTTCGAAAACGGTGGGCTTTGACAGAATATTATATAGTTCACTGTTACTGATTGAAAAAAATATTTGCCACCCGTGCCATCTTGCAATTTTCTAAATTCCCTGCCATCCACCATCTTCAATATTTTAAATTTACTGCCATCTTTAAATTTTAAATTTCCCACTCCTAGCCATCAATAACTTTACATTATCCACCATCCGCCTAGCTCAATTGTTAAATTTTCGCCACCTTTAATTTTTAAATTTCCAGCTATCCAAGGGGCGGAGGTTGAGACATCATCGTGATGACCTCAAAGGTAACGGGCTATGACTTGTGACGTCACAAATGTAAGCAAATTAAAACTATTTGACTAGGTGGTCCGGAGCATGCTTAGCATTCCTGGTATTGGGAATAGAGAAACAGAGGCAGTGTCGACGTCAGTGTAATGAGTACTACAAGTGACGTTTTCTGATCATATCTGGGTGAAAAATCCTTGGCAGTAGATCAGTACTAATTTGGCTTTGTAAAGAATATTGAGACTACTTACGTGTTGTGAGGTGCAAAACCGAGGTTTAAAACTAGTATACAAAATTAGACATTCCCATGAACAGGAATAAACATTGTATTTGTCAACCGATGTGTATCTGATCCCAGAACAAGGCACAGTTAATCATGCCAAGCGGCGAGAGTTCCCCGATGATGCAGCAGGTTGAAACGTAGGAGAATAATAACAGTAGCAACTAGGCTATGTTTGCATATTAACACACGAGCAACTAGAATGAGTACAGTTCAACTGGCACTCGGCTGAAATCGAATGATTAAACATGGTATGAAAGTAAACATTAACTAACGCTACATGTCAGTCTGTTATCATAGCCTTAATTTGGAATTCACGTTCTTTGGCCTTGCCAAGTCACAACAAAATTATTCCCTTTCAACCTAAGTTAACCTACGGGCTACGCTACAAATCGATCTGTCACCACATCCAAATCTGTCGATGTCAGCCGAAAGTCAATTGTACTGCACTCATCTTAGAGACTCGTAATTAATACAAGAGAGACAAATACAGCTGTGAGGAGACGTCACTTCACTGTGCAGGTCATGGGACTCCTCTCCGTGAAGCGTGTATGGGGCTCGCATTGGTGGCAGTGCTGGCTGCGCACCACGAGCGCACCAAAGCTGGCGGCCCTGTCACTCCACCCATGGAGTCGGAGTGACAATCAGTATTTTATGTGCAGGTGCGTATTTAACACGACCGCGTTATACGACCTACTACTGTGTTATACAATCGTTGTTCTGATTCTTTGTAAATAATAAATACATTGCTGGCCATTACAATTGCTACACCACGAAGATGACGTGCTACAGACGCGAAATTTAACCGACAGGAAGAAGATACTGTGATATGCAAATGATTAGCTTTTCAGAGCATTCACACAAGGTTGGCGCCGATGGCGACACCTACAACGTACTGACATGAGGCATGTATCCAACCGATTTCTCATACACAAACAGCAGTTGACCTGCGTTGCCTGGTGAAACGTTGTTGTGATGCCTCGTGTAAGGAAGAGAAATGCATACCATCACGTTTCCGAATTTGATATAGGTCGGATTGTAGCCTATCGCGATTGCGGTTTATCGTATCGCGACATTGCTGCTCGCGTTGGTCGAGATCCAATGACTGTTAGCAGAATATGGAATCGGTGGGTTCAGGAGGGTCATACGGAACGCCGTGCTGGATCCCAACGGCCTCGTATCACTAGCAGTCGAGATGACAGGCATCTTATCCGCATGGCTGTAACGTTTCGTGCATCCACATCTCGATCCCTGAGTCAACAGATGCGGACGTTTGCGAGACAACAACCATCTGCACGAACAGTTCGTCGATGTTTGGAGCAGGATGGACTATCAGCTCGGAGACCATGGCTGCGGTTACCCTTGACGCTGCATCACAGACAGGAGCGCCTGCGATGGTGTACTCAACGACAAACCTGGGTTCACGAATGGCAAAACGTCATTTTTTCGGATGAATCCAGGTTCTTTTAACAGCATCATGATGGTCGCATCCATGTTCGGCGACATCGCGGTGAACGCACATTGGTAGCGTGTATTCGTCATCGCCATACTGGCGTATCATCCGGCGTGATGGTATGGGGTGCCATTGGTTACACGTCTCGGTCACCTCTTGTTCGCATTGACGGCACTTAGAACAGTGGACGTTACATTTCAGATGTGTTACGACCCGTTGCTCTACCCTTCATTGGATCCCTGTGAAACCCTACATTTCAGCAGGATAATGCACGACCGCGTGTTGCAGGTCCTGTACGGGCCTTTCTGGATGAACTGTGGTATCGTGTTGAAGCTGCATGGGCAGCTGTATCTGTACACGCCATCCAAGCTCTGTTTGACTCAATGCCCAGGCGTATCAAGGGCGTTATTACGGCCAGAGGTGGCTGTCTTGGGTACTGATTTCTCAGGATCTATGCACCCAAATTGCGTGAAAATGTAATCACATGTCAGTTATAGTGTAATATATTTGTCCAATGAATACCCGTTCATCATCTGCATTTCTTCTTGGTATAGTAATTTTAATGGCCAGTAGTGTAATACATGCATCCATTTTCTGCCAATTAAGCTATAAATGGAACTTTGACATAATGTTATAAACAACACAAATGTTAATATGTAACAACAATTTTACAGTTAAAAATAAAAATTAAACCCACTGAAGATAGCACAAAAAGCGCTGAAAGCTGAAACATGTATGGGTGAAACAAAACAGAAGAAACAAAAGTGTCTTGCATAAGGCGGAATTTCTCATCCTACTTGTATACTTCGCTTACTTCCATTCTACAGTGTCATACGGGATCATATTCTGGAGTAACTCATCAAACCGAGCTGAAGTTTTTAGCGTGCAAAAGCGTGTAATAAGAATCATTTGTGGTGTAAATTCAAGAACATCATGCAGAAACCTGTTTAAGGAACTTTGTATTCTTACCACTGCATCCCGGTATATTTATTCCACAATGAAATTTGTTTCAAGTAATATATCCCTATTTCCAACCAGTAGCTCGATACATGTATCAATACCAGGAACAAGAACAGTCTACATAAAGACCTACAATATTCAGGAATACACATTTTCAATAAACTGCCAGCAATCTTTAAAAACTTACTTTCAGATAAACCACAGTTTAAACAGAATTTCTGCATCCGGTAATACACATTTTCAATAAGTTCCAAACAACCATTAAAAACTTGGTTTCAGATGAAGCACAGTCTAAACAGTATTTGAAAGACTTTTTGATAAGCAACTCGTTCTTCTCTATCGATGTAAATCTTAACGGGGACCGTTAGGCCAGCTTAAGAAAAATGTCTGGTAGATTTCA
Source organism: Schistocerca piceifrons (assembly GCF_021461385.2). Lineage (NCBI taxonomy): Eukaryota > Metazoa > Arthropoda > Insecta > Orthoptera > Acrididae > Schistocerca > Schistocerca piceifrons. Next base: position 412,833,815 of record NC_060149.1, on the reverse strand, counting down.
GTTTTGACCGCACTTGGTCACATCTGTCAAGTTTAGATATTTTGTGTATGATCAATTTATTAAAAGTGCATGACTATGTCCTTTCTTACAGTGTATTAATTGTGTAAATATTAACAGTTCCAGTTTACTGTAACGTATTCACCTGGGTCTACGGAACGAAAACTGGTCTAATGCAACCCAGTCTGAGATGTGAATAGCAGTATGTCTTTTTTAAATAGATCTCTACATTTTTTATTCGGTAACCCGCTTCGTCTCATCAAGATCTGTTCAAAAGCAAATGGAGGCACAAGGATAATGCATACTGGTCGTTCAGTCAACCATTATCGGTCGAAGGTTTCGGTGAGTGTGATGTACACGAAAGGAGAACAGGCAGAAATGCTGCTCATCTACTGAAAATGTAAGTTAGCAGAACATTAATTACAATAATGTGCTTCCATTTGTTTACTGCCAATTCCAGCAAGTGAGCGACTTACGTTTCCCCAGATACCTACACTTTGTGATAGCACAGGAGAGTAAAAGCCAGTTAGTTATTACCGGAGATCGCTAACGCACACCTAGAGGAACGCCGCTTTGAATAAAGGTGCTGGATGAAATTTCCACTGCCGGTATTTGGCCGGCAAGAGGAGGAGAGTTGGTGGTGTAAACTTCCTGATCACCAGTCTTTGCATCAATGTTCTGGATTAAATTCCAAACCTCTGTGTAGTGTCTCATGAAGTGAGAGCATGTGACACTGCTGATGGAGATCCGTCCGACCGATGGGGACGTTACGATCGATGGCACTCTTGGTGCTATTCGATTGTTAGTGTGGTTGGTCCGTTTGGGGGAGGGGATCAAATAGCGAGGTTATCAGTGCCTGATAGGGAAGAATGGGGAAGGAAATCGTCCGTGCCCTTTCAAAGGAACCATCCCGGCATTTCCCTGAATCAATTTTACGGAAATCACGGAAAAAGTAAATCAGGATGGCCGGACGCAGGTCTGAACTATCGTCCTCCCGAATGCGAGTCGCCGGCCTAGTGGCCGTGCGGTTCTAGGCGCTACAGTCTGGAACCGCGTGACCGCTACGGTCGCAGGTTCGAATCCTGCCTCGGGCATGGATGTGTGTGGTGTCCTTAGGTTAGTTAGGTTTAAGTAGTTCTAAGTTCTAGGGGACTGATGACCACAGCAGTTAAGTCCCATAGTGCTCAGAGCCATTTGAACCATTTTTTTGAATGCGAGTCCAGTGTGGTAATCACTGCGCCACCTCACTCGAAGGTGCTATTCGAGAGGGGTAGACCATGTGCTGGCAGCGGGTTTCAAATCCTCCCTTCTCTCATTATAGTCGTCATTCAACATAAACACAAAACTGCAAAACAAGCGCAACCATTACACTCACCTACGCTCCAATACAGTCACACTTACGTTCAGTGGGAACACTTCTGTATAGAAAGAAATAAATTTTCATTGGTTTTTATGCTCGGATTCTTATAAGAGGTAAAAAATAGACGTAGCGAATCTTAGGAATGTCCGGAGCTATAACCCTATGGGTAGCGTTGAAAATCTTCAAATCGTTCAAATGGCTCTTAGCACTATGGGATTTAACATCTGAGGTCATCAGTCCCCCAGAACTTAGAACTACTTAAACCTAACTAACCTAAGGACGTCACACACATCCATGTCCGAGGCAGGATTCGAACCTGCGACCGTAGCGGTCGCACGGTTCCAGACTGAAGCGCCTGCAACCATTGAAAATGTCTTACCTAAGGAATGTAGTAATTAGTTCCACAATATAGGCGTATGTTTCACATAAAAATTATGACATATTGATAGCGCCATTTCTTAGGCCGGTTCTAGGCGGTTCTAGGCGCTGCAGTCTGGAACCGCGAGACCGCTGCGGTCGCAGGTTCGAATCCTGCCTCGGGCATGGATGTGTGTGATGTCCTTAGGTTAGTTAGGTTTAACTACACTCCTGGAAATGGAAAAAAGAACACATTGACACCGGTGTGTCAGACCCACCATACTTGCTCCGGACACTGCGAGAGGGCTGTACAAGCAATGATCACACGCACGGCACAGCGGACACACCAGGAATCGCGGTGTTGGCCGTCGAATGGCGCTAGCTGCGCAGCATTTGTGCACCGCCACCGTCAGTGTCAGCCAGTTTGCCGTGGCATACGGAGCTCCATCGCAGTCTTTAACACTGGTAGCATGCCGCGACAGCGTGGACGTGAACCGTATGTGCAGTTGACGGACTTTGAGCGAGGGCGTATAGTGGGCATGCGGGAGGCCGGGTGGACGTACCGCCGAATTGTTCAACACGTGGGGCGTGAGGTCTCCACAGTACATCGATGTTGTCGCCAGTGGTCGGCAGAAGGTGCACGTGCCCGTCGACCTGGGACCGGACCGCAGCGACGCACGGATGCACGCCAAGACCGTAGGATCCTACGCAGTGCCGTAGGGGACCGCACCGCCACTTCCCAGCAAATTAGGGACACTGTTGCTCCTGGGGTATCGGCGAGGACCATTCGCAACCGTCTCCATGAAGCTGGGCTACGGTCCCGCACACCGTTAGGCCGTCTTCCGCTCACGCCCCAACATCGTGCAGCCCGCCTCCAGTGGTGTCGCGACAGGCGTGAATGGAGGGACGAATGGAGACGTGTCGTCTTCAGCGATGAGAGTCGCTTCTGCCTTGGTGCCAATGATGGTCGTATGCGTGTTTGGCGCCGTGCAGGTGAGCGCCACAATCAGGACTGCATACGACCGAGGCACACAGGGCCAACACCCGGCATCATGGTGTGGGGAGCGATCTCCTACACTGGCCGTACACCACTGGTGATCGTCGAGGGGACACTGAATAGTGCACGGTACATCCAAACCGTCATCGAACCCATCGTTGTACCATTCCTAGACCGGCAAGGGAACTTGCTGTTCCAACAGGACAATGCACGTCCACATGTATCCCGTGCCACCCAACGTGCTCTAGAAGGTGTAAGTCAACTACCCTGGCCAGCAAGATCTCCGGATCTGTCCCCCATTGAGCATGTTTGGGACTGGATGAAGCATCGTCTCACGCGGTCTGCACGTCCAGCACGAACGCTGGTCCAACTGAGGCGCCAGGTGGAAATGGCATGGCAAGCCGTTCCACAGGACTACATCCAGCATCTCTACGATCGTCTCCATGGGAGAATAGCAGCCTGCATTGCTGCGAAAGGTGGATATAAACTGTACTAGTGCCGACATTGTGCATGCTCTGTTGCCTGTGTCTATGTGCCTGTGGTTCTGTCAGTGTGATCATGTGATGTATCTGACCCCAGGAATGTGTCAATAAAGTTTCCCCTTCCTGGGACAATGAATTCACGGTGTTCTTATTTCAATTTCCAGGAGTGTAGTTCTAAGTTCTAGGGGACTAATGACCTCAGCAGTTGAGTCCCATAGTGCTCAGAGCCATTTGAACCATTTCTTAGGCATACAACAAGGCGTTAATTTTTGATGTGTGTGTGAAATCTTACGGGACTTAACTGCTAAGGTCATCAGTCCCTAAGCTTACACACTATTTAACCTAAATTATCCTAAGGACAAACACACACACCCACTCCCGAGGGAGGAGTCGAACCTCCGCCGGGACCAGCCGCGCAGTCCATGACTGCAGCGCCTGAGACCGCTCGGCTAATCCCGCGCGGCGTTAATTTTTGAGGTTAGCCTTGTGTTCCTTTTTAATAATGTCATGTTTACGTGAATGATACACTGTGTTCCTTTTTTGAGCAGGTCTTGAGCAGACGAAGTAGAGCGCAAAATAAAAAATATAGGGTACTATTTAAAAAAGTCATGCTGATTTTCATATCTTCATAACGAACAAAGTTACAAGAAAGACAATCACTGTGTCACTGTAGCTAAACAACATTTACTTGACATATATATTTTTTTATTCTGGACAAGAAGTTATGTGGGGTGGTCAAGATAAGCGGGGCACCGCGTGTAGTGAAGGGATGTAATGACCTGGTGCTGTAGCTGCGGCGTGACAGGTACCCGCAGCTCGCCACTCGCCCGCCCCGGGCGCCCTGGGACCCGGCCGGTCTGATTCAGCGCACGTCAGCTGGAGTTGTCCCGTAACTGTCCCTAGTTATCGCACCCAGCTTCTGCTGCTGCCGCTGCTGGCCTGTGCTTCCCAGAGTTTGACGGACTCGCAACTGCAAGTTCGGCAGGCTAGCGGAGAAGCAATTACCTACTACTTGCGTTCACTGGGTGCCAAATTACTCCCTCTTAACTTATACGAACAAATCTAATTTTGCTATCAGTGAGCCATATTTTTAGAATCCTGCGTCACTCTATAGTACTTGACGCCTCGAATGTGTTAGGCTGGCTGTATAAAAACATGTTTTACAGACTTTACGGGAGTATTCTTGACATCAAAACATTACTAAGAGTTCATACGAACATGAGCCCGAAAACCCTTCATTAGCGAGTTATGGAAGGCTTGTGACAGTGGTCCACAACGGAATGCGAAATGTAACCTTCGTATGCTACACGGTGGGTTTTTGAATGTAACACCCGCGCCCACTTCTCCTTAGTATAATTTCGGGCAATCTGCTAACCTCTTGCCTTGTAAAGATGTCTCGTTGTCCTAATCCCCATTCACTTCTACTCCTGCATCTACAGACTTTAACGTGCGTGCAATGAACAGTGCATAAGGGAATGGCAAATGGGAATGTCTCAACGTTACTAAAATGAGAATAGCGAAATAGTTGGATGCCGCCTGATTTTTTAAAATCATACGAGGGTAATCCCAAAAGTAAGGTCTCCTATTTTTTATAAGTACATAGACCTGTTTATTTCTACAATCGTTTATATCGGTTTACAGCTTGAACATTTAGCTATATTTCGACATAACCACCATTTCTGTCTATCCGTTTTTGTAGACGCTGTGGCAGTTTGTGTACGCTCGCCGCCATGCTGATCAGAAAGATATCAACCTCTTCTTTCACCTCTTCGTCGGAGCTGAATCGCTTTCCGACCAAATGTTCTTTTAACCTAGGCAACAAATGATAGTCACTGGGAGCCAAGTCAGGACTGCAGAGTGGGTGGGTGATTATATTCTACTGAAACTGTTGCAGGAGAGCAACGGTTTCCCGAGCGGTGTGTGGGCGACTGTTGTCGTGGAGAATGTGTACGCCATTGTTCAACAATCTTCTTCTCCGGTTCTGAATTGCCCGTTTGAGTTTTTTCAGAGTTTCACAGTACCTGTCAGCGTTAATTGCGGTCTCAGCGATACAGCTCCGACGACGAGGTGAAAGAAGAGGTTCATAACTTTCTGAACAGCATGGCGGTGAGCTGGTATGACATGGGCATACAAAAACTGTCACAGCGTCTACGAAAATGCATGGACAAATGGTTCAAATGGCTCTGAGCACTATGGGACTTAACATCTGAGGTCATCAGTCCCCTAGAACTTAGAACTACTTAAACCTAACCAACCTAAGGACATTACACACATCCATGCCCGAGGCAGGATTCGAACCTGCGACCGTAGCAGTCGCGCGGTTCCGGACTGAAGGGCCTAGAACCGCTCGGCCACCACGGCCGGCAAATGCATGGACAGACATGGTGATTATGTCGAAAATTAGCTAAATGTTCAAGCTGTAAACTGATGTAAACCATTGTAGAAATAAACAGGTCTATGTACTTATAAAAATATAGGAGACCTTACTTTTGGAATTACCCTCGTAAAATCACAAAATCCGGAGAACGATTTCTTGGACCAGTCTAACATTAGTGTACACAGAAAAGTTCAAGACTACTAATCGTTATTTCTCGAGCTCCGAAAAAGGTCACATAAAATACTTCACATAATCTTAATGTTAACACGCTATCGCGCATGTTCGTTTCCCAAGGCAACGTTTAACAAACTGTTCCCATCTCACGCGAAATGGCACTTCAGACACCGACTCAAGTATTGCCTCTTTCGAAACTGACCATAGACTTATTGTGAGCTATCTTAACTGTTTGGCGCCTGTCCACTCAGGGCACGCTTTTGATTGGTGTATGCTGCCCACCAATGATATCAACTTTAACTGAATTTTGCTCTTATTTTCTGAGTGCGAATTTAGAGTTCTTGAATTTCTTATTAAACAGTTGTCAGTTTAGATAACGTCAGCAGCACAGTTGAAAACATATATCAGTGATCAAACAGTAAATCTAAATAATGAAAGCTACAGTTCTTGGCGCCAAACCTCATAGCTGAATCGGCGCTACCTCCATAAGTTCCAGTACGGTATGGCTTATGCTCACCCTATCGTTCTCACACTCAGAGACCATCTGTCGCTTTGTGGGATGGGTGGTTCTAATTATCCTAACTTTTGCTAACTTACAGCGATGTGAATCTTTCTACGCTGTACGTCAAAGTGCGATAACCGAACGTAATAAAATGAAGGCAGAGATGTGGCATAAACGCCGCAGAATTTATTATTCGTCACACAAATTTATACATTTACCAAACATATCTACATTTGCAAAAAATTTCTCGATGTGACCACCTCCCGCTTCTATGCATCCCCTGAGCCTGCTTTCCACACTTTGCGGTAAGTTGTGGAAAACTCCTAGTGTGATCCGTGTTTGGTCAAATCCATTTTGGATACGCCCCTTCAGAAAATCGGCACTGAGTATGGGAGTTGAATACACCAAAGATTTTTAATGTCCTCAAAGGAAAAAAGCCATTGGATTCAAATCAGACGATCGGACAGGCCATGCTTTGAATCCCCCTCGACCAGTCCACCTGTTCGCAAACTGGTTATTGGGACACTGGATAACTATCTGTGGAAAGTGAGGTAGGTCACCACTTTCGTCGCACAACGTCTAGAGATATGTCATGGAGTAAATTAAGCGACTCATGTCTGACAAATCGTATACGTGGGCCAGTAAGATATTGAGGAAAGAAGCAGAGATCAGTTAAGTGACCGTAAATTATTCCACCCCACATGTTAAACCGAAGCCTCTGTTGATGTCTGTATTGTAGCACTTCATGAGGGTTTTCAGAAGCCCAGATTGGACTGATACTTTAATTGAACATCCCATCGCGTGAAACACCGATCTCATCTATGCATAAGGTGCATGCTAAGAACCGCATAAAAACAGTACATTGCTCTAACATGCTTTGAAAGGAAGTTATTCTTGGTTGAAAGGCTGCCTCGTTTAATGCTTGCAGTCGTTGAACGTGATATGAGTGCACAAGCTTTTCATGCAGAATGTTCCACGTCGTTGTGTGATTAACGCTTTCCCTTCTAGCAATTCTCCTCGTACTATTTAATGAAGTTTCATACAAAGGACGAAGAATCCGTTCTTCGAGCTCAGGCGTTCGTACGTCGTATGGTCTCCCACCATCTGCAACTTTTGTCAAATGAGCGTCTCTCTCGCAAGCGCCGGTGGAGTCGTACACGCTTCACATGTTCCACACGACACCGGAACATGCAGCAAACTTTTAATGTGTTGGCAACAAAACTACTCTGTCTCTCTCCCTGCCTTTGACTTGCGGAGTATGAGATACTAGCTATCTGCCCTGGCTTCGCACGATTAGCACTAAATATCTAATATCTATGACCAGATGACGTGTCTGGCGTAGCGGTAATGTAATATATGCACAAGCCTTCCTCGAGAAGCAGTCTGTTAGTGAAAACCGTATCAAAATCCCTACAGCAATTTCTGAAATGAGCCTTCACATCTAGACAGAAAAACGTGGCATTATACTTTAATCCGTCGTCTTTAATACATCATAGTTCAGCCAATTTGCACGAAATGGTTATAAATTGTATACGCAAAACCTTCCGCGTGTATCAGTCTCTATATTAGGGACAACCGTATCAAAATATTTACTGTAGTTCCTGTGATTAGCCTTCACTTACAGACAGGAAAACGGCGTGTGGAACTTCAATTTATAATATCTATAGGTAGAAAGATACGTATAGATGTCTAGATTACAGTCTACCTTCGCTGCTCTCTAGAGTTGCTGCGGGCGTTTAATGCATTTCTTGTCAGATACTACCGCCTCTGTATCTGACCACCTCGTAGTCCTTATCACTGCCACTAGATGTCACACCAAACGCCAATTATATATGGAACAGATAGCAATACATATATTACACATTTATCATTACTATAATTATAAATTATACACATAAACTTTTCCAGTGAACGACTATTAGTGAAAATCATATCAAAATATCTACCACAGTTCCTAAGATTAACCTTCACATACAGACAGGAAACGTGATGGAGGATTTTATTTTATATTAGTTATAGATGTAGCTACACAGAGAACCTCTCGGATCTTGCAGGATTTTGCGTAATGGGAGAACATAAAATGTCGATGGAGTCTTTAAAATATGAGTTCGATGCGATTAATCACTCGAATAGGCAAGGCGTTTTTTTTTTTTTCGGGCAAATGGACGTCATTACCAGAGCATTTGCATGATACTGAGAGGAAAATAACTGATCCGTGTTGCAGATTGGTATGCGTCGGTCACTCGCCTGTAAAGAGCGTTGACTGCCATCGTCCGTAGTGTCTGGAGGAACAGGTTCAGACGTACGGGTCACATTCACGAAGAAGCCTGCGAACTGCATTTGAAGATAAAAGCCAGCCAATGGCGGTCTCAACGGCAGCCAGTAGTTGCTCTAAAGTACCACACCTGTTACTTCGAGCACTCAGGCGATTGAATCAGTGGTCAGCCATACAACTGCTGGGCGGCAGTCACTGTAAAGCGTTTCCTCTACAGACCGCCGCACTACTATCTCGCAAGGTCCTTTACCTGTTTTCAATTTTCCGTCTATATAACACTCAAATTTTACAGGCTAGACATGCTTGTTCAAGAAAAAGTACAGTGCAAGACGGAGAGGAAATGAAGATTATTGGTCTGATGCATTGGTCTGGTCATCCTGCGCTTACTAAGCTGTTTCCCAAACTCGTGTATCCGAATGCCCCAGCTCAACATCAGACACGCAGCCCGCAAATTGTTGAAACTCAGAGAGGAAACGAAAAGAATTTATATGATTTGGAGACAAATGTGCTCACCTTAACTTCAGGCAACTATGGGGCTTGTTGAACTGTGAGAGATGTAACAACTTTGGGATTCGATACCAGCAGTAGACTGGTAGACTCTAGTTTGCATTTTACATTAAACTACAGTTTCACCTGTTACTGGTTATGTGAGGTCGCTGGAAAAGGCAGAAGGTGTCACAACGTCAATGAGCACACACTTGATGGGAGGGCTCTGTAAAGGCGGCATAACGGCAGAAAGAAAAAATGACAAGAAACGCAGACAGTCCGCATACGCTGTCGGATATCTGGATTGATAGAATTCAATAGCAATTTAGTATATAAATTCTCTAAGAATGCTGGGTGTTAGTACGGCCACGAGACGTCTAAAATTTCGAGTGGATAAAGTTTTTGGATTCTAACGTTCTTTACTCACAAGCAGTTCTTATATAAAATAATAATAATGTCGTGTGACGAGGGCCTCCCGTCGGGTAGACCGCTCGCCTGGTGCAAGTCTTCCGATTTGACGCCACTTCGGCGACTTGCGCGTCGATAGTTCTTATATGATAAAAATAAATACAACACTAACAGATAAGTCCCACTGTCCCCCTCCTACACCCACCAATCATTAACCTTACCGCTGTACCGCATCGAAACAACAGTCCATAGCGTAGGTGCAATCATATTGAACGGGTATATGAGGAGAGAACATGTAACACCGAAAATGCAGATAAAATACCTTTTGCACAATCCAAACTTTTTCGCCGTTCCATATCTGTTATAACTTGTACTGTACTTCTAATTCTGCCTCTGTAAGCTTTATTGCAGAAACTGTATTTAATATGTGATGGATATAGCAGTGTAGTTATTTCTGACTGTGGGTAATTGATTGTAATTATAGTGAAAATATTGTAAATTGCTGGGTAATAACCAAGGGAACTTTATTTAAACGCATCGATAGTAACGAAGATATGGCAGTAGCTGTGCCGTTGTTTATCTTTGCGTGGGGAGATTCCGGTGGCCGTGCGGTTCTGGCGCTGCAGTCCGGAACCGCGGGACTGCTACAGTCGCAGGTTCGAATCCTGCCTCGGGCATGGTTGTGTGTGATGTCCTTAGGTTAGTTAGGTTTAAGTAGTTCTAAGTTCTAGGGGACTTATGACCTAAGATGTTGAGTCCCATAGTGCTCAGAACCATTTGAACCATTTTTCGTGGGGAGATTCTCTGTCGCACTGTGAGCAGAGAGGAAGCAGAGCAGCTTGAGTCATGAAAGAGAGCGGGAATGTTTCTTGAGTGCTCCCGCATACGTGGTGTGCAACTACGTGTATGATCGCGCCAGTGTAGGGGCACCTACTTCGTTAACCTGCATGTATGGAGAGCACGGTAGGAGTGAACAGGCGGAGGAAAGCTGCAATTCTATTGCCTGTCCCATAATTATCCGTGGCTTTGGAGACGATTTGTAGTTATCAACCAGCAGCAGCAACAGTAGCAGCTTAGCATTGTCGTCGGCTACATTCTTCGTCGTCCGCACAGCTACGACATCGTAAGACTGTTAACTGACAAATATAACTAATATTGTAGAGGCATTACCCAGTGGCATTTCTTTCACAATGTTCGACTAACGTTCATGAATAATAGCCTACAATAGTAAAAACTTGTAGGGCACCTGTGTTGTCATGTCCTCGGACATTATTACCAAGCACGGTCTCTTTTCTTTCCATGCAATCACCGAGTGTCGTAAAAATGTGAAAATTAATTTACTGCTTACTGCCAGTTTTGTTTGTTTGCTAATGACTAGTTTCAGTCCAAATATTGCTGACTCAGTAACTGTTCATTCTTGTATTCCACAACAGACGTTTAACCGATTTACAATCTTGGGTGTTAACTTCAATCAGTTAAAGTAACGTAAAATTTCGCTGGAAAAACTAATCACTAAAGATGCAGCACAAATTAAGAGCGTGCAGTTTCATTTGTTCTGTATTTAGCGTAGCAAGTGACTTCTACCGGCTTGATATGTATTTTATTATTGTTATATTAGAAGCAAAATTAGTTGCTCATTTGCTTAAAGTAAATGCAGTTCAGTCTCTCAATAAGCAAAAATAAATTACTTGACTTTTTCTAAATTTTGCATTACGTTACGCTGAGGTTACTGAAAGTCATTTTTTACGTAACAAAGTTTCAGTTATAGTCAGTCATTCATCTAACTAGCAACTTCATTCAAATTTGTTTTCAAAATTTAGTATTTTAGAAAGAGTAACTGCAAACTCAGTGCTTGCTGAATCATTTATTTTTGTTGTGTTCTGGAAAAGCGCGACAACCTTCTGTTGCCACTCCAGTGATTGTTTGCTTAGTTTTCTTTACCATTAACTTTCTTAGGATTTTGGATCTTCATTGCCCTAATAGACTGGGGACCGTTTAGTTATCCATTTTTTGCTAAGCAGTATTTCCTTTGTATTAAATACACACATCCAAAAAAAGTTTTGCATTACCTCGGTTCCGAGAGTTTCGGAACCTGTACAGAAAATTGGAATAGAGATCAATATAAACATCGTTTCCGCCCTTTTTATTGCTCATGAAAACCACACATTGCATGTTGTACCACCATACAGCGAGACCTCCAGTGGTGGTGGTCCAGATTGCTGTACACACCGGTACCTCTAATACCCAGTAACACGTCCTCTTGCATTGATGCATGCCTGTATCCGTCGTGGCACACTACCCCCAAGTTCATCAAGGCATTGTTGGCCCAGATTGTCCCACTCCTCAACGGCGATTCGGAGTAGATCCCTCAGAGTGATTGGTGGATCATTTCGTCCATAAACAGCCCTTTTCAATCTATCCCAGGCATGTCCGACAGGATTTATGTCTGGAGGACATGCTGGCCACTCTGGTAGAGCGATGTCGTTATCTTGAAGCAAGTCATTCACAAGATGTACACGATGGGGGCGCGAATTGTCGTCTATGAAGACGAATGCCTCGCCAATATGCTGCCGATATGGTTGCACTATCGGTCAGAGGATGGCATTCACGTATCGTACAGCCGTTACGGCGCCCTCCATGGCCAACAGCGGCGTACTTCGGCCCCATATAATGCCACTCCAAAACAGCAGGGAACCTCCACCTTGCTGCACTCGCTGAACAGTATGTCTAAGGCGTTCAACCTAACCGGGTTGCCTCCAGACACGTCTCCGACGATTGTCTGGTTGAAGGCATATGCGACTCTCATCGGTGGAGAGAACGTGATGCCAATCCTGAGCGGTTCATTCGGCATGTTGTTGGGCCCATCTGTACTGCGCTGCATGGTGTCGTGGTTGCAAAGAGACCTTGCCATGGACGTCGGGAGTGAAGTTGCGCATCATGCAACCTATTGCACACAATTTCTGTCGTAACACGACGTCATGTAGCTGCACGAAAAGCATTATTCAACATGGTGAGGTTTCTGTCAGGGTTTCCTCCGAGCCATAATCCGTAGGTAGCGGTCATCCAGTGTAGTAGTAGCCCTTGGGCGGCCTGAGCGAGGCATGTCATCGACAGTTCCTGTCTCTCTGTATCTCCTCCATGTCCGAACAACATCGGTTTGGTTCACTCCAATATGGCTGGACACTTCCCTTGTTGAGAGCCCTTCCTGGCACAAAGTAACAATGTGGACGCGATCGAGCCGCTGTTCTGACCGTCTAGGCATGGTTGAACTACAGACAACACGAGCCGTGTACCTTATTCCTGGTGGAATGACTGGAATTGATCGGCTGTCGGACGCCCTCCGTCTAATAGGTGCTGCGGATGCATGGTTGTTTACATCTTTGGGCGGGTTTGGTGACATCTCTGAACAGTCAAAGGGACTGTGTCTGTGATACAATATCCCCAATCAACGTCTATCTTCATGAGTTCTTGGAACTCCTTCAGGAGGGTTTGTTGTACTCTTTCCTGCTACTAACCGGTATTATTTTCCTTCGGTAACAATTATATCGCAGTCCAGTAGGTGGATTAGGAAGGAGGAGGTTACAAACAGACTAATATGGAAGGAGTAGATTCGGAAGGCCATAATACTCAGCACTATACAAGGTTTCAAAGCACCCATGCCGCAAGTGGTTTGCTCAGCCGTGAAATATTCTATGGCCACGATACCTACTTTGAGTCAGGAAATGGGCTTGTTTTTGCAGTAAGGCAAGTATCCACACGAACTTCTTTTTTCATTGCTGTTGTCAATAAATAGGGGTCGTTTTCCAGACGAACTAGTTAAAATTGCACATATTTTATGATGAACACGGTTTACTTTAGTTTCACTGCAAGATTCAGTTTTTCCATTTGCTTACTTTTCTTTTCCAAATACAGCCTGTAAGCCCCTATTGTGGTTTGACATGCAGGCATTTTCGCCACTGACACGTTGCCAATCCCAAGACACGTAGAGGTGGGCTGGTTGTATGTGCTCTTAAGTTAGTTTATCATCTTAAAAAACTAGTGTTTAGTATATAAAGCGTAAAATTGAATTATGACTGCCCAAAACCCCACCACCAAAAGAAAGATGGCGTGAGTAATGGAAGAGAGGATCTTTCATAGACAGAGAAATCTTATCCTCAGCAATGTCCTTGGTGAGACGTGCAATCTCATCAAAAGTATCCAGACACCTGTTAATGGACATTAATGTGCAATGTGTCCACACTTTGGTTTTATTACGACTTCAACTCGTATTTTCAATGCGGTGTCTGAATGTTTGTGGAGGAATGGCAGGTCATTCTTCCTCAGTAGTTGAAAAAACAGGTAGTGACTGGACAATGTGGTCTGGAGCGAAGTCGACATTCTGATCCAGCCCTAACGGGTTCCATTGGGTTCAGGGCAGGACTCTGGGCAGGGTATACCATGTCGGGAGTGTTACTGTCCACAAACCATTGTCTCACAGATGCTGCTTTACAACAGGATGAATTGTCACGCTCCGCCTGTCCCTCTTCTCTAAGCCGTACATAATTCTGCAAAATTTGTCCACAATCCTACCCAATTTAACGTTTCGTTAAGGGCAATAAGCGGACCACACACTAACTACGGCCGGCCGGAGTGGCCGAGCGGTTAAAGGCGCTACAGTCTGGAACCGCACGACCGCTACGGTCGCAGGTTCAAATCCTGCCTCGGGCATGGATGTGTGTGATGTCCTTAGGTTAGTTAGGTTTAAGTAGTTGTACGTTCTAGGGGACTTATAACCACAGCAGTTGAGTCCAATAGTGCTCAGAGCCATTTGAACCACTAACTACGGAAAACACACCCATATCGTAACACTATCTTCTCCGTACTTCTTTGTTGACACTACACATGATGGCAGGTAAAGTTATCCAAGATTCGCCAAACCCAAATCCTTTCACCGGATTACCACAGGGTACAACGTATAGCATTCCAAATTTCGTTTCCAGTCCACTGTCATGTGGCGTCGCTCTTTACCCCACCTGAAGCACCGCTTAGGATTGGCGACTGAAAGGTGTAACTTCTGAAGAGCTGCTTGATCCTTCTACCCCATTCTAAGTTCCTACGCACAGTCATTCTGCTATCTGAACTACTGGGAGAACTTTGGAACTTCTAACTGCTTCCGTTGATTGCATGCGGTTTCTTACAGTCACCATCCCCAGTGCACGGTGCGTCCCTGCCCGTCAATACATGAGGTGTGTGTGGTCTTGGTTTACACGGCGTTCGTCCTCCGCGTTTTGACTTCACAGTCTCATCACAGGCAGTTGACTAGGGCACCTCTGGAAGGACTGAAATCTCCCTGATGAAATTGTTACTCATATGAAATCCAGTGACTAGGCCACGACCGAAGTTACTGAGCTCACCTGACCAACTCATTCTACCGTTACTGCTCCTCTACTGACAACTCAGTGCTCTCTATCTCCTTTTATACTGGTGGGTCCGCTTTGTTGTGCGTACAATGCAAACTGGCTGAAACGGGGCAAGATTCCTTTCTTCTCCATACATCGTTAAGAGAACCACTGCCCTCACTTTGCACCCCGTATTGGTCCTAGTTTTGAAGGCGTACAGGGGCGTGCTGGAGAGATTTTTATGCAACTCTCCGGGGTAAACCCGGAACTTTTTTCACGTCTGTGGAAATTCGACTGATTGGAAACAGACTATAATAAACCTTAGTTAAAATTCATTAAAGGAGGACTAACTATACTAGTTTCTTCGTTTCAATCTATTAAAGCCGCAGCGACAAGGACTCTTAGTCCATCTGCTATGCGCATACAATATGTTCCAAAACTGTCTTTACTACATTGATCACGTATATTTTAGAAATGGGAATAGGTGGAAAGGTCTGGTTTGCGGCATAATGTTCACACACACCTAAAGCTGTTTTTCTTTTTTCTTATTTCCCCACATTAGTTAATGAGTGACCACCCTCCAGCAGTTGGCACAGTGTGCGGAGTGGTTTGTACAGATCATATCTGACAACCAGGTGCCGCGCGGGATTAGCCGAGCGGTCTGAGGCGCTGCAGTCATGGACTGTGCTGCTGGTCCCGGCGGAGGTTCGAGTCCTCCCTCGGGCTTGGGTGTGTGTGTTTGTCCTTAGGATGATTTAGGTTCAGTAGTGTGTAAGCTTAGGGACTGCTGACCTTAGCAGTTAAGTCCCATAAGATTTCGCACACATTTGAACATTTGACAACATGGTCCTGCAGAACCCCATTTCATTTTTTTTATCCGGGAGGTACTTTCACGGACTGTGAGCTCGTATCAGAGCAGCAATAAGACATCCTAGGCCGAACATGGAACTGGGATATCGCTTAGATAACCTGTGTGCTACAGACTGTGCACACATTTAACGTGACCATCCGTCCCCCCGTTCCCCCCCCCCCTTTTTTTCGTGACAGTCACGATTTTTATAGCTCTGTCCCGAATTTTTTCAAAATTAATTCGGGCCACCTATTTGTGATGACAGGCATCTTATCCGCATGGCTGTAATGGATCGTGCAGCCACGTGTCGATCCCTGAGTCAACAGATGGGGACGTTTGCGAGACAACAACCATCTGCACGAACTGTTCGACGAAGTTTGCAGCAGCATGGACTATCAGCTCGGAGACCATGGCTGCGGTTACCCTTGACGCTGCATCACAGACAGGAGCGCCTGCGATGGTGTACTCGACGAAGAACCTGGGTGCACGAATGGCAAAACGTCATTTTTTCGGATGAATCCAGTTTCTGTTTACAGCATCATGATGGTGGCATCCGTGTTTGGCGAAATTGCGGTAAACGCACATTGGAAGCGTGTATTCGTCATCGCCATGCTGGCGTATCACCCGGCGTGATGGTACGGGGTGCCATTGGTTACACCTCTTGGTCACCTCTTGTTCGCATTGACGGCACTTTGAACAGTGGACGTTACATTTCAGATGTGTTACGACCCGTGGCTCTACCCTTCATTCGATCCCTCCGAAACCCTACATTTCAGCAGGATAATGCACGACCGCATGTTGCAGGTCCTGTACGGGCCTTTCTGGATACAGAAAATGTTCGACTGCTGCCCTGGTCAGCACATTCTCCACATCTATCACCGATTGAAAACGTCTGTTCAGTGGTGGCCGAGCAACTGGCTCGTCACTATACGCCAGTCACTACTCTTGATGAACTGTGGTATCGTGTTGAAGCTGCATGGGCAGCTGTACCTGTACAACCATCCGAGCTCTGTTTGACTCAATGCCCAGGTGTATCAAGGCCGTTATTATGGCCAGAGGTGGTTGTTCTGGGTACTGATTTCTCAGGATCTTTGCACCCAAATTGCGTAAAAATGTAATCACATGTCAGTTCTAGTATAATATATTTGTCCAATGAATACCCGTTTATCATCTGCGTTTATTCTTGGTGTAGCAATTTTAATGGCCAGTAGTGTATATTTGCTGATCGGCAGGAGGCGCGCGTTGCATTGTAAGCACTGAATTGCAAGTGAGGGAACATTCCCTCTCTCGTGTCCCCGCTTCCAGCGGATCATCGTGGCCATCGTCTACAGACTGCTTGTGCCCGAGAAAATAATCCGATTTGACCCACATGTCCGGGGTTTTCGAAGTTTTCGTCTGGGGCCGGCATTTAAGTGATGGCAGGCCTACCCCAGTCATACGCCTGGTTAATTAGTTACGAATTAATGGCATCTGGAACTATTTAACCCACAACTTTATATGAATCCGTTTTAAATGATGAAAGGAAAAACTACTCCATTCAGTTCATAATTAAATGAACATGTATTCTGCTTACGACCACTGTCGGTATAATGTAACACTGTTTAGTTCAGCTAATTAAAGTACTGCTGGCCGGTTTCGCTCAGGAGAATGAACGTATAGTTCGGTCAGCTAAATCACTAAAGAGGAGTTTCAGTTAAAAGAATGAGTACATGGTTCAACGGACAGAGAAACTGCTGATTGTTTTCACTTGAAAAGAAAGAATGAGTAAGAGAGTCAATATGCAAAGCTGCAACAGTGTCGAATATTCTCATTCGATTGCTCCCAGTGACTGCTCTCACTCGAGAAAAAATAAATGAATAATAGTCCACCCAACAGGTAAAACTACAACCAACTGACATGATTGTTTTCATCCGTTTGCCTCAACATACTAGTTTCATTCAAAAGAATGAATGAGTGGTCCGACCAACTGAACGACTGTTTTCCTTCGGTTGCTCACACAGACCGGTTTCACTCGAAACAATGAATGAGTATTCAGACCGAATTAATTGATTGTTTTCAGTTGGTTGCTCCCACAGACTAGTTTCACTCGACAGAATGAATGATACGTATAACTACAACCGGATGAGGCGATTGTTTTCCAACAACTGAATGAATCGATTGTTTTCATTCGGTTGTTCCCGTCAATACGCGGCGAGCTACCCGCAGCGGCTCTTACGTCATGCAGCTCTGTGTTATGAAGTCGCGCAGTCGAGCCGCGCGGAGCTATTGAGTCACATATGAATACATTGTGATTGTCCAACGGCAACCCAGAGAACTACAACACCAAGAAGAATCGCTTATCGGCTTTTGGTAAGATCAGTGTGTTTTTTTTTTTTTAGTTAATTGGAGAGGAGAAGAGTTTCAAGGTCACCTTTATTTATAATAATAGACAGTCTTCGATGTGTGTATCATCACTCTAAAAGTTTTGAAGAGTATTTTCAACATAGAAACGAAGAGTGGCACTGATGTGGGTGTCGCAAAAAATAAACAAAGGAGTTGCATCTACGTCTAGTCTTGATGATCCATGTGTATATGTGGGCTGTAATTTTAATTTTAGTATTTTTAACAAAGAGAGCATACCTGGCATGCCTAGGATAGAAGAATCTAAGTGTATGTTTATATGGTTTAAATGCCGTGGATGCTGTGAAAATATTACTGTAACTGGTGATCGTACTGCATATTATCATTAGTGAGGGTGACCTTGAAACCCTTCCCCTTCCCATGATGTAAACAAAATACACCGATAACATGTTTTTTTTTGGGGGGGGGGGGGGGGCTCTAGCAAAACACGGATTTGTTTTTTGTCCCAGACATGTTTCACTGCAGTTGTAGCATCATCAGTGGTTTTTTTTATTAGTATGGCCTTTAAACATAAGGAATGTACTTTAGTGTTTATATACATATAAATAATTAGTTTCTGAATCGTAATTGCAGATTTTTTAAGAGCACATAAAATTGTGTATTCATACCTTCTTACCACACGCTGTGGTTTTCCTGCTGTATTACGTTTTTACAGTGTCTGTTTTTCTTCACAGTTTGTCACTTGCAACTATATACAACTTAATGTACGCAAAACATTTACGCAAAAATTACGATTTCTAAACTGTTATGGCTATGCCTGAGATTAATGAGTTATGTGAAAGGTTGTGTGTGTGTGTGTGTGTGTGTGTGTGTGTGTGTGTGTGTGTGTGTGTGAGTATCTATTTACATTACGTTTCACTTATGGTTTCTTTTTTCGCCATCTTCTTCGTTGTCAAGTTCTGTGTATTGAGTTGTCACTGTTTACCAGTTGTAATAACAAGATGGCGGACAGTGGAACAGTTGAAGGTGTGAAAACAAGATGACATACAGCAGAACAGTTGAAGATGTCATTGGCGGTTGTTTTGAATTTCTCAGAGGTGTGTGTGTGTGTGTGTGTGTGTGTGTGTGTGTGTGTGTGTGTGTGTGTGTGTGAAAAGAGAGAGAGAGAGAGAGAGAGAGAGAGAGTGAGAGTAAGTTTGAGGATTTATCTCTATTGTATATAGTTTTATGTGTGTGTATGTATGTATGTATGTGTCTGTGTGTCTACCTAGGGGGGCAGGGGGGGGGGGGGAGTTGGTATTATCTAATAATTCTTTGAGGGCAGAGAACAGTGTTTCATTGAAGAGAGCTCTCTATTCATTTATTACTTGCTTTCCTTCAACTATGGCTTTTTGTATTTGATAATTT
The DNA here is from genome assembly GCF_021461385.2 of Schistocerca piceifrons. NCBI lineage: Eukaryota > Metazoa > Arthropoda > Insecta > Orthoptera > Acrididae > Schistocerca > Schistocerca piceifrons. The sequence goes on along the minus strand of NC_060149.1, from coordinate 412,814,425 downwards.
TCTTCAATTATTAGTTTCTATGGGGGGCTGTTGCTGCATTTAAGAATTTTCAAATCTGTGTTGATGTCTGTTGGGCTATGTTTATTGTCCATAAGGTGTTCAGCAAACGTGGAATGACAGCTGTTACTTTTTAATGCTCTCCTGTGTTCTGTGTATCTGGCATTAAAGTTTCCGTTTGTCTGACCTATATAAACTGATTTGCAGTCCTGACACGTTAGTTGGTAAATACCAAGTGTGTTGTGTTTGTCTGTGCTTGTGTTGGTTGTCCATAGTTTCCACTGTGTTGAGTTGTCTGTCCTGTAGGCTATTTTTAGCCCTAGTTTTTTGAGTATTTCGCCTCACCTACAACAACAAAGCAGCCCACAGAATAGGTAATGGGGCAGAACAGGACTTCCCCTTCCAATACAACGATGAAGGTAAGTGTTGTTCAGGTGCTCGCAGACATTAACATCTCAGTGAGCTGGTGCTCCGTGGCGTTGAAACCACATCATTCTGCGGACAACAAAGGGTACAGTCTCCGAGGTTAATGTGCCGGTGTGATGCATGCGGTCATCACATGACACATTTTCTATGAGCTACGTTGTGTAAAGTATGTCTGTTTGGTGGACAGGCGACCTCAATTAGGATCTTGCCTAGTATGGCGGTGCGGGTCTCCCGCATCGTTCCCCTACGCTCTGTCAAGAAGCATGGGACTTCACTCCAACTTGTGATTTTTAATCTTTCCAGATAGATTCTTTTCCCGCTGCCTATTCCAGTGAACAACAGGCACCCGGAATCTTTGCGAGAATATGGCAGAACTGCATGCGTCGTTGCAATACATTCGTTGAGACTGGCGGTCGTCCCTTTTAACAATTACTATGAGTTACGTTGTGGTTATGCGATGTGCACTGTATATGACCATAACACAACATGCATTTCCAACCATTGGCTCCCAGTCTCTATATAATCGGATGTGGAACCGGTATCATATGTTTCAACTTGACCTAAAGGGTTGGAGATACCTCTCATACTTTTTCCGCCTTTCAGCTCTCCCTTCTTTGCTTAGAACTGGTTTTTTCATATGAGCTCTTGATATTCACATAGTGGATTCTCTTCTCTCCAAAGGCCTCTTCAAGTTTGCTACAGGCAGTATACATTTTTCCCCTGGTTATACATGTTTTTATAGACTTGCTTGTTCTGTAGACATCTCTGCTTAGCCATTTTGCACTTTCAGCCAGTCTCATTTCTTAGACTTCTCTACTCCCTTTCGCCTGCTTCATTTGCTGCATTTTTATATTTTTTTCCTTTCACCAATTAAATTCAGTAACCCCTGTGCTATCTAAGGATTTTTACTAGGTCTTGTCCTTTAACCTATTTGATCCTCTGCTGCCTTCAATATTTCATCTCTCAAAGTTACCCATTCGTCTTCTACTGTGTTTGTTTTCCCAAATTCAGCCAACCGTTGCCTAATAAGCACTTTGAAACTATTAAAAACCTCTGGTTTAATCATTTATCCAGGTTCCATTTCTTAATTACCTACTTTCTTTTTTTTACAGATTCTTCAGTTTTAATCTGCAGTCCATATCCAATCAATTGTGGTCAGAGTGCTAAGCTTCCCCCTCGAAATATTTTTTTCCGAAATCTCTCTCTAACCACTATATAATCAATCTGAAAACTTCCAGTCTCTCCAGGTCTTCTCCACATATTTAACCTATCATGATCCTGAAACCAAGTGTTAGCTTGATTAAATTATATCCTGTGCAAAATACTACCAGGCTGCTGTCTCTTTTATTCCTTTCAACCACTCCATAGTGTCCCACTATTTTTCCGTCTTTTCATCTTCTTAATAGCGAAGACCAGTCGGCCATCATAATCAAATTTTCCACTCCCATAACTATCTGGGTAATTTCTTTTATCTCATTATCTTACGACACCTTTAATTACTTCTTCCATGTGAGTTTTGTCTGCCGCTCGTGGTCTCGCGGTAGCGTTCTCGCTTCCCGAGCACGGGGTCCCGGGTTCGATTCAGGGATTTTCACCTGCCACGAAATGACTGGGTGTTGTGTCGTCTTCATTATCATCTTTCATCCCCATTATGGTCGGAGGAAGGCAACAACAAACCACCTCCATTAGGTCCTTGCCTAGTATGGCGGTACGGGTCTCCCACATGGTTCTAGTTCTTACTATGTTTCTCGGGACTAGTACTGCTGCAGTTTTCTCTTTTTTTCCTTCTTTGGTTAATTGCCTCACGTCATCTAGTTGTCTTCATATGATTGGGAAATCATTAATATGTAAATGGTGATCAAAAATTTTCAGTTGGAGAGCGTTTCTGTAGCGTATATGCAACGCAGCGCGACTCCGATGCGGGTATATAAACACCGACAAGTAGGGAAGGGATTAGTACGGCATTCTGATCTTTTCGACGTGCGTGCGGTAAATGCGGAATCGTGAACAATGATGCCGTTATTACCACATGTATTCAAACAAGAAGAACGTGCTGTTATTCTTTTCTTGGCTACTGAAGAATTAGCACCTGTGGACATCCATCGGAGAATAAAGAACGAAGAACACTGGAAAACTGCGACATGGGGTATTGCTGCTTCTTGATCACGCACGTCCCGATATCGCAAATTTCTTAACGCATAAGTTACGCCAACTCAAGATGGAGACAATCAAACATCCGTCGTATAGTCTTGATCTCTCACCATGCGATTATCACGCCTTCGGTCTCTAAAAGAAGGCACTGAAGGGACAACGACTCCTGTTGGACGAGAATGTGTAGCACAACGTTACGGACTGCTTCACGCAACAGGACACGGTGTTTTCCAAACACTTATCTTCAACCTGGTGCATCTGTGGGATGATTGTCTCATTACTCACGGCGATTATGCCTGATTTGCATACAGATTTTGGACTGTATGGCATTCTAACAGAAACTTTACCATCGTCCTTTACATACGTCGGGCAACGGCCTTGCCGCAGTGGATACACCGGTTCCCGTGAGATCATCGAAGTTTAAGCGCTGTTGGGCGTGGCCGGCACTTGGATGGGTGACCATCCAGCCGCCATGCGCTGTTGCCATTTTTCGGGGTGCACTCAGTCTCGTGATGCCAATTGAGGAGCTACTCGACCGAATGTTAGCGGCTTCGGTCAAGAATACCATCATAACGACCGGGAGAGCGGTGTGCTGACCCCACGCCCCTCCTACCCGCATCCTCCTTGAGTATGACACGGCGGTCGGATGGTACCGGTAGATCACTCGTGGCCTGAAGACAGAGTGCTTATATACGTCGAATAACAGTGGTTATGTCACGGATCACATTTATTCCTATTTGCACAAAAAATTTCCTTCCTAGAGTTTCAACCCAACAGCTGGTAGAAAGACAAAAATATGATTTAACGTCTCGTCGACGACGGGATCATTAGAGACGGAACACAAGCCCAGAATTGGGGAAAGATGATCAAAGAAATTGGCCGCGACCTTTGAAAGGACGCATACTGACATTTGGCTTAAACGATTTAGGGAAACCACAGGAAACCTAAATCGGAGTGGCAGGCTAGGAAATTTGAATTACCGTCCTCCCGCATCTGAGTTCAGTCTGCTAACCACCTCGCTCGATACATAAGAGTCAGGAAGGGAGACTTATCGCATCGTTCTGCCTCCAGACTTTCCCACATTCCTTTCCCACATGTAAGAAAACTGCAATGGAGTTTTTATTGTTAAATTCGGTAGTCCGAAGGAAATGAATTTCCGCTGTCAATTTATACAAATCCTAACTCTTCTAGTCATACGGCATCATTCTCTTCACAATGTGTTCGTAACTGGCTAAGAGATACCCGTTTAATCAATTTTTTCCTCTTTTGAGAATTAGGATCATCTTAGCTGTTTTTTATAGCTCTGGGAAGCACTCGCTTACGAAGCAACTATAGTGATCAAAATAAATGTTGCATAATGACGATACCTTAATACTGAACGATGCGATCCAAAAATAGGGTATGATATTAATACATTGGTTTGCTTGTTGTAATTCTAGCGGAAACGGTCAATGTTTCTATCGTGAGGGAGAGTATGTGCAGTGTATGGCAATCATGTCACCTGTAAACACTGCTGTACTTTTGTTGTGTGTCATTACGACAACTGTGTTGCTTCATGATTGTTCCGACAACAATAACGTATGATCTGAATCTCCGTATAGTCACTCTTAATGGCGCAGAGAATGAGATAGGCTAGGCAGGCGTCGCAGCGAATGTCGCTCTGCGTCGAAGTGATGTTTATAGAATATGGAACAAGTTTCTAGCGACAGAATCTGTTGAGGATCGTCATAGAAGTGGTCGAGGAAGAAAAACAACAGGTGTGTAGGGCCGTTATCTACATATAACAGAAAGCAGAAAGCCTCAACACAAGCAACACGTCTTCAGTGAAAGTTCCAAACAATTACAGGTGTGCAGATGTCACCACAAACGATACGAAATAAGCTCAATGAGCAGAGATTACGAGCCAGAAGACGTCTCAAGCTTCCTCCTCTAAATCGAGTTTGAAGAAGGGCAAGTGTTAGATCGGCACAAAGCCACTCTTTGTCTACTATACAGCCGCGAAACACAACGCTCTTTTCTGATGAGACCCTTAACAATCTCCACCCTGACAATACTGATATTCGTGTGTGGAGACGACGAGGACAACGTCTCCACCATAACTGTATCGTATACGGGCGGTTCAGTCATTTTTGTGGTGGAAATATGTGTGGCCGCATGAAACGACTTGGGCCAATACATGGGAGAATGACTGGTGCAAAGTACCAGGACGACATATTCACACATATGTCGCTCCACTTGGTGAACATATTGGAGCGGCATTCTGGTTGATGGGCGATTATGCACGCCCCCATCGTCACAATCTTGTGAACACCTTCCTAGTGGAGCATAGAAACAGTCTGATGGAGTGACCTCCACGTTCTCCAGATCTCTACTGCATTGAGAATGCATGGGCCTTGCAATCTTCCTGTCCCACCAGAGACTTTACAGGGCACATTTGTAACCGCTGTGGAGAAATGGCACAATATTCCACAGACTTATCGGGACAATTTGCTAAGGAGTATTCCTAATCGCTTTCAGAAGTGACAGCAGTTATGAGGAGGTCCAAATGTTTCACATACAATGTGTTATGCAAGACGACAGTGACAAGAAACTGTGGTATTTGCAGTGGAATCTTTTGTAGGGTTTTGTTTGTGTTTGTCAAGTGTAAATTTGTTTATCTTCCTTATTTTTGTTTTCTTGTGACTGTACCTGGCATAACAGAATCTATTTTGCTTTCTATTTTTTTGTTGATAAGTTCCTATGGGACCAAACAGCTGAGGCCATCGGTCGCTAGGCTTACACACTACTTAATCTAACAAACTAACTTACGCTAAGGACAAGAAACACACACTAATGCCCGAGGGAGGACTCGAACCTCCGACGGGAGGAAGCCGCGCGAACCGTGGCAAGGCGTCATAGACCGCGTGGCTTGTTTCTGTTATGTCCAGTATTGACAATAAAGCAATGTAAAAATTGACCACTGTATTCATATATCTCGTTAGCAGTACTATGGCTTTGGCATTACCCAGTGCAGAGGTTTTTTTTTTTTTTCGTTATTATGTTCCTGATTTCAGCATGGTTAGTCAGAATCGGGTTACTCGTTGGTGTTGTTCTCCTGAAGTCTTCCAAGTGTTGTAGTCTTATGATTTATTCCTCCTGTGCGTTTTCTTGGTCTTGATTTCGTGGAATCGTAATTTGGATCCTGTAGGCTGTTGCACCATGTTCAACTTGACCAAGTGAGTCAAATACAGCTCCACCTGGGCCATTAGTAGCTCTCTTAGGCAGTTGTAAGAGGAGTTGGAACGCACTATCCAGATAATGTTAAATTTAGTGACTTTGCTTCCCTTTATTTAAGGAACCACTATAGCCATTGACATGAAACTTTTATAGGACATTAAACTTATGTTCTGAGTCTACTGAACTACAATAATTGCATTTGTCACTGCTTTCGGAAATACAATTTTTAATTACACTTGTACTTTTTTTGTACGTTATCTTAAACAATTTTAATTATACATAACATTATGTTCCTGTTTTAGTTCAGTAGACTCAGGATATGTATGTTATTACTTCCGGAAAATTTTAATACTCTACTCGAAGTGCTCTCTGAGATTTAGGGAAAAATGCAATAGAAAATGTTAATTTTCAGGAACGGCTTCTAAAGTTTCAAAAGACTGTAACTCAATATATGCTTAATTTTTTTATTTTTAGTCACTCAGAAGCACCCTGCACCATACTGTATATCATCCTCTTGATCTTTTTCCAAGTTTTTTCTTCTTTATGGACTCTTTAGTGGCCAACTGTGCTGCATACTCTGCTTTATCAATGCGAACCTTGTCCATCCGTTCAAGTTGTCTGATGCAGTTTGCTCCTGGATTAATTCCCATATGCTGTAGCATTTTCACCTACCAATGTTGCCATCATTAAAAGCAATAACAGCATCACTGACCCCCCACTTTAGTGTCTTCATTCCAACTAAGATTTTTGAACGACTCACTGGGATTTTGAGTCTGATCAAGCAGACACTTCTTCAGTAATTCAGGGTTTGCCAGGTATCTGTAAATATGTTTTATGATATCCATGACTGCTGCTGGAATGGAATGTTTATGACTGTATGAACTGTTTGAGTACTGGGCATTGCGGTAATTGCACCACGAATCAGGTCCAGGAGGGTGGTATACTGGTTTTTCATCATTTGACAGTCTATGGAAGAAGGTAGCCCATACTGTCTGTTTCATTTTCAACAAATTCTCAGTATTATTTCTAATAGCCATCCCATATTGCTGCTGTAGTTCATCAATCATTTTGTCTGTCAGCCTGCCTCTTATGATTTTACCATCAGAAAATTTCTTGTCTCTCAAACTTTGTCTCAACATCCTTAGACTGGTGCCCATCCTCGTCTGGACATGGCCAACACATTCCAGTTTTGTGATAATCTTCTCACCATAAGGCTGAGGGGCTACTACACTGTTACATGCTCTTGAGTCTCCATCACCTAAGAACTTAGTGTAACCCACTCCCCATTCGTTCACAGATCGACTAAAAATTTCAATAGTTGCATAGACTTCCATACCAACACTTGTTCCTTCAAAATTGCAAATTTTATAATGAGGTAAAAATTCGAAACTGTGAAAAAAAATTTCGTTCTAACTCTCCTTAAATAGCGTATGGTTCTTACGATTTTCCATCCTTACTTTGTGTTTCGCAGGAAATTTCTCATCCTATTCACCCAAAGTTCTCGGTCACCATTCCTCGACTCGTATACGTAGTTCTCGGAACATATGATCCATCTCTCTGCGATCGTTTCTATGTCTGGAATGTTGCCAACGTTTCTGCGTATTTTTCTTTGTGTTTTTAACTCATTCAGGAGTGGCAAAAATAATGTTATACACACAACCCTCAGCGCTAACTTCAGGCTTTTGCATGCAAGCTCCATCTAGGAGCGACACTAAAAAACTAACCGCATTCCAGTGTCCATCAGCGCTTTGGAAAGGATCCCACACACGAGCGATATCTCCTGCAATCGGTAGGTCACTTCCACTCCGTCACAAACGAGCGATCCCCCTGCGGGTCCGGGGTAAGAATAGGCCCGAGGTATTCCTGCCTGTCGTAAGAGGCGACTAAAAGGAGTTTCAACCGTTCCAGCCTTCCATGTGATGGTCCCCCTTGGGGTTTGACCTCCATTTTTCAAAATTCTACAGAAGTACGAGCCTTTTGGGGAAGGACACCTTACGTGGTGTACCACTGGTCCTAAGTGCACTAAGACCTTGGTATTCAGCATTGTACTGGCGTTGTAACCATACCCACTATTCCTCAAATTGGGCCTAAACGCCTGATGGGTTGTCCAAGTTACGCCCATAGTGCGTCCCCATCTGCACCAGCGATCATGATGGACTTTCCATGGCACCAGAAATCCAGCACGGTAGCCAGCCCGTTGTGGTGGGGTCGTCATGTACCCTCTAGGTTGTAGCCCCCTGACAACACAGGGATCGTACTGCCGATACCTGAGCTGCACCCTCCCCACGTCGGCCAAGGAGTAGATGCCTGTCTCCTTGGGGCATCAGGACTCCCGGAAATGGTCATCCTGCCAGGTGGCCCTTGCTGAGGCTGGGTGGCGCCCGTGGGGAGAGCCCCTGGTCGGAGTGGGTGGTATCGGGGCGGACGTTTCGCAGATGAAACGTCAACACGTATCAGGTCCCTCTGCGGCCGAGTCTTTCAAAAGAAAAGGTACCATTTCTAGTTCTAGTTCTGGTTCTCCTGTCCTTTCCCCCTTGGCCACTCCCTGGGAGGAGGGACAGGTCCGCCGGCTTGGGGCGAAGTACTTCCCCCGCTATTTGGTCTGTTCTCGAACTGATGGGGGGACGTTCGACACCTCCAAGCCCATGTTCTTTGTTCAGCACATTGAGGACATCTTCGGGGAAATCGAGGCTCTCAGCAAGATGCGTTCAGGGTCCGTTCTTATCAAGACCACCTCCGCCACACAGTCGGCGGCGCTCCAGGCGTGTGACCGCCTAGGGGACATCCCAGTGTCCATTGTCCCGCATCTGGCACTAAATAGGACGCAGGGGGTTATTTTTCATCGTGACCTCCTGCCACAATCTGATGAGGAGCTCAGGGCCAACCTGGAGCGCCGAGGCGTGCATTTCGTCCGGCGAGTCAAGCGCGGCCCCAAAGACCGTTGCATCGGCACTGGGGCCTTTATCCTCGCCTTCGAGGGGGACGTTCTCCCGGAGAAGGTAAAGGTGATGTGCTACCGGTGCGACGTGCGACCTTACGTCCCGCCTCCTATGCGCTGTTTTCGGTGTTTGCGCTTTGGGCACATGTCGTCACGGTGTGAGGCTGAGCCTCTTTGTGGCGATTGTGGACGTCCTCTTCGTGAGGAACATACATGCACTCCACCACTTCGGTGCATTAATTGTCCTGGCATCCACTCGCCTAGATCCTCAGACTGCCCCGCATATCAGAAGGAGAAGAAGATACAAGAACTCAAAACTTTGGATCGGCTCTCTTATTCTGAGGCCAGGAAGAAGTATGACCGCCTCCATCCCATGCTGTTGACCACTTCGTTTGCCTCAGTTGTGTCCACTCCTTCCGCGGTATCCTCACCCCTATCCTGTCCCCCCTCCGCCTCCTCCGCCCATCAGGGGGCTCTGCCTCCGCCTCCCAAATCCCTCCCTTCCAAATCCTCCTCCCCCGTGGCCCCCACCCCCTCTGCCCCAGGGGCCACCCTTCCTCCTCCTCCTCTCCCCCTGCCACCTGAGAAGCGATCCTCTTCTCAGGCGTCCATCAGGGAAACATTCCGGACCCCAGCTTCCGAGGTCCGGCGTTCCAAAACGGACCCCACGCGTGAGGACCTTCTTCGGGTCCAGCCCACCATCCCTGTGCCTCCTAGGCCTTCCAAGAAGGCCTCCAAGAAGTAGTCTCTATCCCCCTCTCCACCCCGGCGCGTTTCGTCTGACTCTCCATCCGTGAGTCGCTGCTCCCGGCCGTCCTCAGTTTCGCCGGGACGCTCTGCTGCCAGGCGCTCAGCTGGCCTCTCGTCGGCAAATGATGCTGCCCCTCCTACACAACCAGGGACAGCGGCCACAGCTGGCGACGACTTGATCGAACCGGATCCGCCTCCCGCCGATTGTAGCGTTGTTCCCTCGCAACCTGGCCCTCCGCGGCCGTCGAGGTGACCAGCTCTTCCCCCGTCTCATTTCCCCAGCTTTTTGACTAGCGATGGCCTTGTTACATTGGAACATAAGAGGTATTCGATCTAATCGGGAGGAATTACAACTGCTCCTCCGCCTGCACTGTCCGCTCGTCCTTGGTCTCCAGGAAACCAAGTTGCGCCCAACTGACCGTATTGCCTTTACCCACTATACCTCGGAGCGGTATGACCTCACCCCTGTGGACGGTATCCCAGCTCATGGTGGGTTCATGTTGCTCGTTCGGGACGATGTCTATTACCATCCCATCCCATTGACCACCCCACTCCAAGCAATAGCTGTCCGTATTACTCTTTCTGCTTTTACTTATTCAGTTTGTACCATCTACACTCCACCGTCATCTGCTGTTAGTCGGGCTGACATGATGCACCTGATCGTTCAGCTTCCCCCACCGTTTTTATTGTTTGGCGACTTCAATGCCCATCATCCCCTTTGGGGCTCTCCTGCATCCTGTCAAAGAGGCTCACTCTTGGCGGATGTCTTCAACCATCTCAATCTTGTCTGCCTCAATACCGGCGCCCCGACTTTCCTCTCTGACTCTACTCATTCCTACTCCCACTTGGACCTCTCGATCTGTTCTACCACTCTTGCCTGTCGGTTCGAGTGGTATGTCCTTTCTGACACCTATTCGAGCGACCATTTCCCCTGTGTCGTTCGTCTCCTGCACCACACCCCATCCCCACGTCCTTCGCACTGGAACATACTGAAAGCTAACTGGGGACTTTACTCCTCCCTGGCGACCTTTCCAGACCACGATTTTCTCAGTTGTGACAGTCAGGTCGAATACCTCATGGCTGTTATCATCAATGCTGCCGAAAGTTCCATTCCTAGTACTACCTCTTCTTCACGTCGCGTTTCCGTCCCCTGGTGGAACGAGACTTGTAGGGACGCTATCCGTGCTCGACGACGTGCTTTACGCACCTTTCGCCGCCATCCTACGTTGGCGAATTGTATTGAATACAAACGACTTCGAGCGCAATGCCGTAGAGTCATCGAAGACAGCAGAAAAGCTTGTTGGGCCTCTTTCACCAGCTCCTTTAACAGTTTTACTCCCTCTTCCGTCGTTTGGGGTGGCCTGCGCCGGCTGTCGGGCATTAAGGCCCACTCCTCGGTACCTGGCCTGACCTCAGGTAATGAGGTCCTTGTTGATCCTGTGGCTGTCTCCAACGCCTTTGGCCGGTTTTTCGCGGAGGTTTCAAGCTCCGCCCATTACCACCCTGCCTTCCTTCCCAGGAAAGAGGCAGAAGAGGCTCGGCGACCTTCCTTCCACTCGCTGAATCTGGAAACTTATAATGCCCCCTTTACTATGCGGGAACTCGAACATGCGCTTGCACTGTCCCGGTCCTCTGCTCCGGGGCCAGATGCCATTCACGTTCAGATGCTGGCACACCTTTCTCCAGCGGGCAAAAGCTTCCTTCTTCGTACCTACAATCGCATCTGGACCGAAGGTCAGGTCCCCATGCGTTGGCGTGACGCCGTCGTTGTTCCTATACCCAAACCCGGGAAGGATAGACACCTTCCTTCTAGTTACCGCCCCATTTCTCTTACAAACTGTGTCTGTAAGGTGATGGAGCGCATGGTTAATGCTCGGTTAGTCTAGATTCTTGAATCTCGACGACTGCTTACTAATGTCCAATGCGGCTTTCGTCGCCGCCGCTCCGCTGTTGACCACCTTGTGACCTTGTCGACATTCATCATGAACAACTTTTTGTGAAGGCGTCAAACAGTAGCCGTGTTCTTCGACTTGGAGAAGGCTTATGATACCTGTTGGAGAGGAGGTATCCTCCGCACTATGCACAGGTGGGGCCTACGCTGTCGCCTGTCCCTTTTTATTGATTCCTTTTTAACGGATCGAAAGTTTAGGGTACATGTGGGTTCCGTATTGTCCGACGTCTTCCTCCAGGAGAACCGAGTGCCTGAGGGCTACGTATTGAGCGTAGCCCTTTTTGCCATCGCGATCAATCCAATTATGGATTGTATTCCACCTAATGTCTCAGGCTCTCTCTTTGTCGATGACTTCGCGATCTACTGCTGTGCCCAGAGAACATGCCTCCTGGAGCGCTGCCTTCAGCGTTGTCTAGACAGCCTCTACTCATGCAGTGTGGCAAATGGCTTCCGGTTCTCTGAAGAGAAGACGGTTTGTATCAACTTTTGGCGATATACAGCGTTCCTTCCGCCATCCTTACATCTCGGTCCCGTTGTTCTCCCATTCGTGGAAACAACTAAGTTTCTAGGGCTCACGTTGGACAGGAAACTGTGTTGGCCTCCACATGTCTCTTATTTGGCGGCCAGTTGTACACGTTCCCTTAATGTCCTCAGAGTTCTTAGCGGTTCATCTTGGGGAGCGGATCGCACTGTCCTGCTTCGCTTATATCGCTCCATTGTCCGATCGAAGCTGGATTATGGGAGCTTCGTCTACTCGTCCGCTCGGCCATCCCTCTTACGCCGGCTCAACTCCATCCACCATCGGGGGATACGTCTTGCGACCGGAGCCTTTTACACTAGTCCTGTCAAGAGTCTTTATGCTGAAGCTGCCGAATTACCATTGACCTACCGGCGCGACGTACTGCTGTGTCGGTATGCCTGCCGGCTGTTGTCTATGCCCGACAACCCCTCATACCAGTCCTTCTTCGCCGATTCTCTCGACCGTCAGTACGGGTTGTATGTGTCTGTCCTGCTGCCCCCCAGAGTCCGCTTCCGTCGCCTGCTTCGACAATTGGATTTTGCCCTCCCTACCGCCTTCAGAGAGGGTGAGAGCCCGACACCACCTTGGCTCCAGGCTCCGGTTCATATTTATCTCGACCTCAGCTCACTCCCGAAGGAGGGTACTCCGGCTGCAGTGTATTGCTCACGGTTTGTCGAACTTCGTGCTCGCCTTGCCAGTCACACCTTTATTTACACCGATGGCTCCAAAACTGACGATGGTGTCGGCTGTGCCTTTGTCGTCGGGGCCGCCACCTTTAAATACCGGCTCCTCGACCAATGTTCGAGCTTTACGGCCGAGCTTTTTGCTCTCCATCAGGCCGTTCAGTATGCCCGCCGCCACCGGCATTCATCGTATGTACTCTGCTCTGACTCACTCAGTGCTCGTCAGAGCCTTGGAGCTCCCTATCCGGTCCATCCCTTGATTCAACGGATACAGCAATCCCTCCATTCTTTCGCAGATAATGGTTCTCCTGTCAGCTTTCTGTGGGTTCCCGGACATGTAGGAGTGCCTGGAAATGAGGCTGCGGATGCTGCAGCCAAGGCTGCAGTCCTCCTGCCTCGGCCAGTCTCCCATTGTGTCCCGTCATCTGACGTTTGTGGGAATGTATGTAAGAGGCTTGTGTCGTTGTGGTGGGATGCTTGGTCATCCCTCCAAGGAAACAAGCTCCGGGCAGTAAAACCGCTCCCAACTGCTTGGACAACCTCCTCCCGACCATCTCGGCGAGAGGAGGTCCTTCTGACCAGGTTGCGGATTGGGCATTGCCAGTTTAGCCACCGCTACCTGCTCTCCGGTGACCCTGCCCCGCAGTGCCCTTGTGGTCAGGCATTAACAGTGCGCCATGTTTTACTGTCGTGTCCCCATTTTAGTCAATTTCGTGTTGTCCTGTCCCTGCCATCTACTTTACCAGATGTTTTAGCTGATGACGCTCGAGCAGCTGCTCGTATTCTGCGTTTTATAACTTTAACTGGCTTGTCCAAAGACATCTACCCTTTTTACTTATTTTATCTGCATCTTTGTCAGGCCTTCTGGTGTCCCCCCCCCCCCCATCCCCTTGAGTTTTACTAGATTCCATGTGCTCTAACAACTGTTACTGTGCGCTAATGACCTCAGCAGTTGAGCGCCCTTAAACCCCACAAAAAAAAAAAAAAAAAAACAAACGAGCGATTTACCAAGCAGTTTCAACCAGTGTTACGAATGCCACTTTGAAGAAAAACTACGCTGTAGAAAATGAACTGCTAGGTTACGCAGCAATGGCAGTTGATCTCGCTGTCTCTACGAATACTTGCAAAAAGTTAGTAAGAAATGGTGACTGAAATTAATTAAACGTCCTTTGAAACGTGTTTCTTGCGAACAGTATGTTACTTTACAGAATACATTGCGTTTAACATTGACGCCAAGTTGGTTGTGTACATCTTCCCAGTCTATTAATACAATTCGTTTTCATTTGTTAGTTCACAGTTGCTTTACATTCATTAGTCCTATAATTTAGCTGCAAGTATTTACGCAGTGGTTTTTCAGTCTCGGCGAGTCTGTAGAAATAGTGGAGACATCGAGAGATGTCGTATCGTTATCAGTACAAATGTGGGATCTCATTCGTCTTAGTTACATGTTCCAAAGATCATTTGACCTGTTCTATTACAGAAATAACGTGGAAAGAGTCAAATTATAGGACTGGTGTTAAAATTAACGAACGTATTACTTTTTTGTTCCCACTTATACAACTACACTTAAAAACAAGTGATTTTTTATGGACTAGCGGTTTTTTAATAGTAATTGGTCCGTGGAATAGAATGAGTTGTCCAAGAGAAATGATTTTAGGTCAGATTTAAAACTTGCTTTGCTACCGGTCAGGCTTTATGTTATTGGGAAAAATGATCAAAAATTTTTGATGCTGGAGCCGGCCGGAGTGGCCGAGCGGTTCTAGGCGCTACAGTCTGGAACCGCGCGACCGCTACGGTCGCAGGTTCGAATCCTGCCTCGGGCATGGATGTGTGTGATGTCCTTAGGTTAGTTAGGTCTAAGTAGTTGTAAGTTCTGTGGGACTTATGACCTCAGCAGTAGAGTCCCATACTGCTCAGAGCCTTTTTTTTTTCTGCACATTGAACTCCTTTCTAAGATAGTGACAGCTTTATTACCGAATAAAGGTCATATTTTCCTTTAGAGTTGTAAGTGTGGACATCAGTATTCTTCTCAAATTGTCATGAAATATTTATGAGAAATTTCACTGGCGAACATACGTACTGTGACGACACAGTTAAAATGCTTATCTCCTTGGAGAGGTTTCTACATGATGTCCGTAGGAGAGCAATACATATTATTCTCATTACTCGCTTTTGTGCAGTCGATACTTTCTTCCTTAGTGTTCAGTTACCCCAGAAAAGTGTTCCATAAGACATTATTAAGTGGAAATATACAAACTATGTCAGAGGTTAATTCGTTTGTTTCCAAGATTAGCAGTTATAGAGAGAGTAAAGGTAGCTGAAATTAATTGCCTGAGAAGCTCAGTAATACACCGAGTCTAGAGCAAGCTTTCATCAATATACACACCCAAAACTTTGGAGCATTTTCCCTATTTACTGACTCCTGCTCATGTGCTACATCAATTGTTGGTATGATTCTATTTGTTGCACAGAACTGAATAGAAGTCTGTTGTTTCAAAATGTAGCAAGTATCCATTTCCTGCGAACCACTCAATATTTCCTTGAAGGACATAATTTACAATCTCTTCTGTTTCTTTCTCTCCAATGGGATTATTATAACACTGCAAAAAGTACCAACAGTGCTTGTTGACTTTAAGTGGCAGATCATTCACATATATAAGGAATAGGGATGGTACCCTGTGAAACTCCCTGCGTGATTTCTCTCTAGTCACTAAAATTTTCTAACGTTACACCACTGTTTTATTTAGCACAACGTTTTGCGTTCTGTTTGTTAAGTATGATGTTAAGTATGATTCAAAATAGCCGTAAGTAGAGCCATCAATTCCATAAAACCTGAGTTTTTCTAAGAGAGTAACATGATCTACTCCTTGGAAAGATCACAAAAAAAATCAACTGCCAATATTTCTTTATTTAAGGCTTGTACTATTTGATGAGTATTGTCAGTCGAGCAACACTTCTCGAATCCAAACGGTGATATGCTAAGTAAATTGTTTCTGTTTAAGTGTGAGACTTCTCTAGAGTACATTACTTTTTCGAATATTTTGGAAAAAAAGTGTCAGTAAGGAAATAGAACGGTAATTGTTTAAGTCCTTCTTATCACATTTCTTATGAAGAGAATTAACAATTGAATATTTCAATCTGTCTCGAAAATGTCCCTATACTAGCAGGGATGGCAACCCCGACAAATCTCAGGGGCCCTGACTTTTTGGGAGTGGGGGGTGGGCATGGAAAAAAATCTATATATCTCTATATGTACAGGGTGAGGCAAATAAAAGTGGCCTGCAGAACACAGTTTCACGATACAAAGAAACACAGAAGAGGAAAGGAAATGCAGTACCAATCAGACTATAGCAAATGTTGAAATTGACCACCATTCATCTCTACATACTTTTTGGCCATGGTCAGCAAATTGCTGAAGTCGGATCGAAGCTGGACTACTGGAATTGTTGCAGTCTCATTGAAAATGTTCTGCTGCATTTCTTGAAGACTATGAGGGTTGTTGCGACACACCTTAGACTTGAGGGCTCCACAAAAAGTAATCGCACTATGACCTGGACGGCCAGCTAAGACTGCGACCTAACTGATCTCTGCTAACAACTCTGTCAGGCATGAAGATTGTGTAAATGTGCGCCAAGGAACCGGTGTGGATCATGTGGTCTGCACGTCACGGGTGTGGTTACATGCATGTATTCACGTCCAGTCGCATCCGTTCGTCCGAGCCACTTTTATTTGTCCTACCCTGTATTATTCAATTGTGATTTTTGAAGATTGAAATTTTCGCCGAACTTCTGTGCTGGGGTATCGTAGAAGGACGTAAGTTCAATGTCACTACTCATGGTTCTGTTAGTTTATAAATTTCAAAGAGCAGAAAATAAATTGATGTAACAGAAAGGTTTTATAGCTTATCCAAATGCTCGCTAACACTGCTTGGCACTCGTCGATAGAATTCGTTAAGTTTTCGTAATGCTTCCCACTGTGTCTGTCACTGCAGCCAATTAGTGCAAACTACGCTGACAAGGGGAGGCCACGATGTTCGGATCATAGATTTACATCAGATTTTGTACCATTTTAGTAGTCGATTAGGACAACATAAAGTGCAGCAGAAGGCGTACCACTTAGATGCTTTCTAACATTCTGCGTGGTGTCGTCTGTTCTATATCGTGTCTCCCTACCACTTTCGCGCAACGACGCTCTGAGCGTGTTTTTTAGGGAATTGACTAGTTTGAACCTGGGACCTGTTGCTGGTAAGGAGACGCCAGACCACACATGACATGTAGAGTTCAGAAGAGTTCAGTGAGACTAGCGATGATATTGCCAAATACTTAATGATTTCAGCGTCAGCTCCACTGCACTCCCTGTAAAAGAATCTTAATACTAACTAAATTTAGTGGAAGGGGTTCAGGGCTTTCCTATTTTTAGTTAGCTGGTAAAATAACGTCGAAAAAGCAGTTAAGTTTACCATTGGAAATTTTATTGTACTCACAAAACATTGTTTGTAAATTGCACTATTGGTAAAAGGAAATGTTTTAATACAGGATGATAAAAACCAACTGCGTTCAACAAAAATGTGAACGAATATGCCCTGAGTGGGTTTCCAAGTTCTACAATGGATCGAAGGATGACCTATGCCATATCACATCTATAATCTAGGTTTAAATTAAGTTTCACAAAAGAGAAAACTATCAAAATGGTCTACAGTGACCCTCAATTATCTTTAATTACTTATCTAACTTGTCGTAAATTACAGTGGCTGATGTGGCTTCTCAATAACTACACTCCTGGAAATGGAAAAAAGAACACATTGACACCGGTGTGTCAGACCCACCATACTTGCTCCGGACACTGCGAGAGGGCTGTTCAAGCAATGATCACTCGCACGGCACAGCGGACACACCAGGAACCGCGGTGTTGGCCGTCGAATGGCGCTAGCTGCGCAGCATTTGTGCACCGCCGCCGTCAGTGTCAGCCAGTTTGCCGTGGCATACGGAGCTCCATCGCAGTCTTTAACACTGGTAGCATGCCGCGACAGCGTGGACGTGAACCGTATGTGCAGTTGACGGACTTTGAGCGAGGGCGTATAGTGGGCATGCGGGAGGCCGGGTGGACGTACCGCCGAATTGCTCAACACGTGGGGCGTGAGGTCTCCACAGTACATCGATGTTGTCGCCAGTGGTCGGCGGAAGGTGCACGTGCCCGTCGACCTGGGACCGGACCGCAGCGACGCACGGATGCACGCCAAGACCGTAGGATCCTACGCAGTGCCGTAGGGGACCACACCGCCACTTCCCAGCAAATTAGGGACACTGTTGCTCCTGGGGTATCGGCGAGGACCATTCGCAAACGTCTCCATGAAGCTGGGCTACGGTCCCGCACACCGTTAGGCCGTCTTCCGCTCACGCCCCAACATCGTGCAGCCCGCCTCCAGTGGTGTCGCGACAGGCGTGAATGGAGGGACGAATGGAGACGTGTCGTCTTCAGCGATGAGAGTCGCTTCTGCCTTGGTGCCAATGATGGTCGTATGCGTGTTTGGCGCCGTGCAGGTGAGCGCCACAATCAGGACTGCATACGACCGAGGCACACAGGGCCAACACCCGGCATCATGGTGTGGGGAGCGATCTCCTACACTGGCCGTACACCACTGGTGATCGTCGAGGGGACACTGAATAGTGCACGGTACATCCAAACCGTCATCGAACCCATCGTTCTACCATTCCTAGACCGGCAAGGGAACTTGCTGTTCCAACAGGACAATGCACGTCCTCATGTATCCCGTGCCACCCAACGTGCTCTAGAAGGTGTAAGTCAACAACCCTGGCCAGCAAGATCTCCGGATCTGTCCCCCATTGAGCATGTTTGGGACTGGATGAAGCGTCGTCTCACGCTGTCTGCACGTCCAGCACGAACGCTGGTCCAACTGAGGCGCCAGGTGGAAATGGCATGGCAAGCCGTTCCACAGGACTACATCCAGCATCTCTACGATCGTCTCCATGGGAGAATAGCAGCCTGCATTGCTGCGAAAGGTGGATATACACTGTACTAGTGCCGACATTGTGCATGCTCTGTTGCCTGTGTCTATGTGCCTGTGGTTCTGTCAGTGTGATCATGTGATGTATCTGACCCCAGGAATGTGTCAATAAAGTTTCCCCTTCCTGGGACAATGAATTCACGGTGTTCTTATTTCAATTTCCAGGAGTGTATATAACAGAAAAATCATCGCGTTTCAGATTTTTACTTCTAGTGGCAAATGTGAACACCATGAGCTTTAATTGACGATCGACACCAGTATTACGCAAAAAGGGGGTGTAACAGATGAGACTTCTGCAGTGCTGAGTGAAGCTTTATGCGCTGTTATGCGGCATCGCGTGCATTCATTATCTTGTCGGTGTTCGTCAGGGGGCGGCGGACAGCACAGCTCCGCTCACCTCGCCGTCTCGGAAGCAACTCTCTCCTAACTTCTCCTTACTACAATTTACCGAAGTTGGTTTTAAAAAAACTATCTGGCTGTATTTTCATCTGACCAATCAGGGTCTCAATGTTAACCTTAAGCTCCACCTACAAAAATTCTGTCTATCCAATGAGAAAAGTTATACTTTTCGTGGTGGGACAATGTTTTTAAAGTTTGCAACGTAACAGAGACGCGAAAAAGTCTCACGCTAAAACTTGCAGCTGGTGTGTTCCTTTTAGCGTTATCGTAAGATCTATATTGTTCTTCTGGAGGGCTCTATCTTTTAACATGGGCTGGGGGGTGGTCCTGACGTAACAGAGACGCGAAAAAGTCTCACGCTAAAACTTGCGGTTGGGGCGGCCCTTTTTGTGTTATCATAAGATCTATACTGTTCTTCTGGAGGGCTCTAGTTTTTAACATGGGCTGGCCCCCCTGCGGGTCCGGGGATTAGAATAGGCCCGAGGTATTCCTGCCTGTCGTAAGAGGCGACTAAAAGGAGTCCCTCCCCCTCAAGGGGGTAGTTAGCGCCTGCGTCAGGAGACGGACGGTTCCACGACCTCTATTTGCGGTCATTTTGCTTTCTCACTTCTCGTTTCTTCCTTCCTTTGGTTGGTTCCTTTCTTTGCTCTTCTCCACCTCACTGTCTTCCTTACTCTTGTCTTCTTCTCCGAACATCTGGCCGTTCACTGTCAGAGGAAGCTCCCCCTCCCGGCCATCTTACCAAGATGGCCGTTGAACCTATAGACCCAATGGGCGATGACTGTCCGCCTACTGATAGCGGCGGCAGTGCTCGCTCGAAGCCAGGCCCTCAGCGGCCTTCGAGGTGACCCCTTCTTTCATCTTCCTTTTCTTCTTACGATGGCACTTATTCACTGGAATACTCGCAGCATTCGCTCCAACCGAGAGGACTTGAAGTTGCTGCTCCGCTTGCACCGTCTGCTCGTCGTAGCCCTCCAGGAAACGAAGCTACGCCCATGCGATCAAATTGCCTTGGCACACTACACCTCTGTGCGTTTTGACCTACCCCCTGTGGTAGGTATTCCGGCTCATGGAGGGGTTATGTTGCTGGTCCAGGATGATATTTACTACGATCCCATCACATTGCACACCGGCCTGCAGGCAGTTGCCATCCGCATTACACTCCCCACTTTTACATTTTCCATTTGTACCGTTTACACTCCATCGTCATCTGCCGTTACCAGGGCAGACATGATGCAGCTTATTGCTCAACTACCTGCCCCATTTTTGTTAACTGGAGACTTCAATGCCCACCATCCCCTTTGGAGCTCTCCGGCATCCTGCCCGAGGGGCTCCCTGTTAGCAGACCTTTTCAACCAGCTCAATCTTGTCTGCCTCAATACTGGCGCCCCTACTTTTCTTTTGGACACATCTCACACCTATTCCCATTTAGACCTCTCTATATGTACTACCCAACTTGCACGCCGGTTTGAGTGGTATGCACTTTCTGATACATATTCGAGCGACCACTTCCCGTGTGTTATCCATCTCCTGCAGCATACCCCATCCCCGTGCTCATCTAGTTGGAACATCTCCAAAGCAGACTGGGGGCTCTTCTCTTCCAGGGCGACCTTTGAGGATCAAACCTTCACAAGCTGCGATCGTCAGGTCGCACACCTCACGGAAGTCATTCTCACTGCTGCTGAATATTCCATCCCTCACCCTACTTCTTCTCTACGTCGCGTACCGTTCCCCTGGTGGACCGCAGCATGTAGAGACGCTTAACGTGCTCGTCGACGTGCTTTACGCACCTTTAAACGCCACCCTACAGTGGCGAATTGTATCACTTATAAACGATTACATGCACAGTGTCGTCGTATTATTAAAGAAAGCAAGAAAGCCAGCTGGGCTGCTTTCGCAAGCACCTTCAACAGTTTTACTCCTTCTTCTGTTGTCTGGGGTAGCCTGCGCCGGCTATCTGGCACTAAGGTCCACTCACCAGTTTCTGGCTTGATGGTCGCGAATGACGTCCTTGTGGCTGTTCAAGTGGCTCTGAGCACTATGGGACTCAACTGCTGTGGTTATCAGTCCCCTAGAACTTAGAACTACTTAAACCTAACTAACCTAAGGACATCACACACATCCATGCTCGAGGCAGGATTCGAACCTGCGACCGTAGCAGTCGCACGGCTCCGGACTGCCCGCCTAGAACCGCGAGACCACCGCGGCCGGCATCCTTGTGGCCCCGGAGGATGTCTCCAATGCCTTCGGCCGCTTTTTCGCAGAGGTTTCGAGCTCCGCTCATTACCACCCTGCCTCCCTCCCCCGCAAACAGGCAGAGGAGGCTAGGCCACCTAACTTCCGCTCCTTGAATCGTGAAAGTTATAATGCCCCATTCACCATGCGGGAACTCGAAAACGCACTTGCCCGGTCACGGTCCTCCGCTCCAGGGCCTGATTCTATTCATATTCAGATGCTGAAGAACCTTTCTACTGCGGGTAAAGGTTTTTTTCTTCGTACTTACAATCGCATCTGGACTGAGGGACATGTTCCCGCATGCTGGCGCGAGTCTATTGTTGTCCCAATTCCTAAGCCGGGGAAGGACAAGCACTTGCCTTCCAGTTATCGACCCATCTCGCTTACCAGCTGTGTCTGTAAAGTGATGGAGCGAATGGTTAACTCTCGTTTGGTTTGGCTGCTCGAGTCTCGACGCCTACTTACCAATGTCCAATGTGGATTTCGTAGGCGCCGCTCTGCTGTTGACCATCTGGTTACCTTGTCGACCTTCATTATGAATAACTTCTTGCGGAAGCGCCCGACCGCGGCTGTGTTCTTTGATATGGAGAAGGCTTACGACACCTGTTGGAGGGCGGGCATTCTCCGCACCATGCATACATGGGGTCTTCGCGGTCGCCTCCCTCTTTTTATTCGTTCCTTTTTAATGGATCGACAGTTCAGGGTACGTGTGGGTTCTGTCCTGTCAGACACCTTTCACCAGGAGAATGGGGTGCCACAGGGCTCAGTTTTGAGCGTCGCTCTCTTCGCCATAGCGATCAATCCAATAATGGATTGCCTCCCAGCAGATGTATCAGGCTCCCTTTTCGTGGACGATTTTACCATCTATTGCAGCGCGCAGCGTACACGTGTCCTGGAGCGCTGTCTTCAGCGTTCTCTTGACCGTCTTTACTCCTGGAGTGTCGTCAATGGCTTCCGTTTTTCTGCAGAGAAGACGGTCTGTATTAACTTCTGGCGCTACAAAGAGTTTCTCCCACCGTCCTTACGACTCGGTCCCGTTGCTCTCCCATTCGTGGAGACAACAAAAATTTTAGGTCTTACATTTGACAGGAAACTTAGCTGGTCTCCACATGTGTCATATTTGGCTGCCTGTTGTACCCGTTCTTTAAATGTCCTCCGTGTTCTCAGTGGTATGTCGTGGGGAGCGGATCGAACCGTCCTACTTCGTCTATATCAGTCGATCGTCCGCTCCAAGCTGGATTATGGGAGCTTCGTATACTCCTCTGCACGGCCATCCATCTTACGCCGCCTCAACTCCATACAACATCGGGGTTTACGACTTGCGATCGGAGCGTTTTATACCAGTCCCGTAGAGAGTCTTCATGCTGACGCTGGCGAATTGCCACTCACCTACCGGCGCGATATACTGCTTTGTTGGTATGCCTGTCGGCTACTGTCAATGCCCGACCACCCGTCTTATCGTTCCTTTTTTGACGACTCTCTCGACCGTCAATGCGGGTTGTATGTCTCTGCCCTGCTACTCCCTGGAGTTCGCTTTCGTCGCCTCCTTCAACACCTTAATTTTTCACTCCCTGCAACCTTTCGAGTGGGCGAGAGCCACACGCCACCTTGGCTCCAGGCTCAGGTTCGCGTTCACCTTGACCTCAGCTCGCTCCCAAAAGAGGTTACCCCCGGTTCGGTCTACCACTCCCATTTTGTTGAACTTCTTTCGAAGTTCATTAATATGACCTTCATTTATACAGATGGCTCCTCAAAGACCAATGACGGGGTCGGGTGTTCCTTTATTGTCGGGGCACAAAGTTTCAAATACCAGCTCCATGGCCATTGTTCGGTCTTCACAGCTGAGCTCTTTGCCCTCTACCAGGCTGTTCTTTACATCTGCCGCCGCCGATATTCTGCTTATGTCATCTGCTCCGATTCCCTGAGCGCCATCCAGAGCCTCAGTGATCCGTATCCGGTTTACCCTTTCGTGCACCGGATCCAACGCTCTCTTCAGCAGCTGGTGGACGTCGGTTCTCCAGTTAGCTTTATGTGGGTTCCTGGCCATGTCGGTATCCCTGGGAACGAAGCTGCAGATGCCGCGGCCAAGGCTGCGGTCCTCCAGCCTTGGACAGCTTCTTGTTGTCTCCCTTCGTCGGATTGTAGCAGGGTAATTTGTCGGCGCATTTTATCGCTGTGGCATGCCGATTGGGCTGCACTTACGGACAACAAGTTTCGGGCCTTGAAACCTCTTCCCGCGGCTTGGAAGTCCTCCTCCCGCCCTTCTCGGCGGGAGGAGGTCGTTTTGGCCCGGTTACGCATTGGACACTGCCGGTTCAGCCATCGCCATCTGCTGACGGCTGCGCCGGCGCCGTTCTGCCCATGTGGGCAATTGCTGACGGTCCGCCACATTTTAACGTCCTGTCCGGATTTTAACACACTGCGTCTTGATCTTGGCCTGCCATGTACTCTAGATGCCATTTTAGCGGATGACCCACGAGCAGCTGCTCGCGTTCTTCGTTTTATCAATTTGACAAACCTCTCTAAGGACATTTGATTATGCTGTTTTTTTAATCCTGTGCCTGTCAGTCTGTCTTTTATCGTGTTTTCCCTTTTAGTTGTTGTTTTAAACTTGTGCCTTGCGGTGCATTCTTAACGTAGTCTGGGCGCTAATGACCATTGAAGTTGTGCGCCCTAAAACCACAAAAAAAAACATGGGCTGGGGGGGGGGTGGTCCTGACGTAACAGAGACGCGAAAAAGTCTCACACTAAAACTTGCGGCTGGGGTGTGGTCCCAGCGGTTAGCTGGCGACGTGGGTGTCTGTCCCTCATCGTAGGACCTTCCAGCTTAACACGGTTCTGCTCTCGGCTTCTGTTCTCGTTTCTCCGCTCGGAACTGCGTCTGTCCCACGGTGGGAAGGTATGACATGCATTTAGGCATTCTTGTGTTAGTCTGTGGTATTCCATTTGCTCACTCGTTACTCGTATTACTTTGGTTAATTTAATGTCACGATTTATTCGTAGCTATGTGACATACTACTGGATTTCCTTATCATGTCAGTGTTTTCACGGAAGGTGTTGGATTTACCTGACACCTTACAGCTTTCGAGAAAATCGCAAGAGAAATTTTACGCATCAGCGATGTACCAATGCGTTGCGACCCTGAACACGAGCTGGTGGCGGTTATGTTGTTAGCGTTTAAGCTACGTATCGAGTCCCGCTCATCTTTTTTTTTATTTTTACTTTTTTCAACGCTAGTTGTGTTATTTCCTACATATTACGTTTTAAAGGTAATACGATGAAAAGACACTTGTATTTGCATGAACTTTTACTAACTTTCCAATGTTCTTCCCCTGTTCACTAATTTTTAACATTCAAATATTGTGCGACTTTTATTTCTATAAGCAAGTTACAAAGTTTATCAAGTGCCTCCAGACTTGCTCATATTTGATTGACAACGAACAAGAAAAGACTTCTCGTGAAGATGCTATTAAAATGCATTCAGTCGTACAGCACCAATTTTCGGCACCGACATTTAAGAAAATGTTGCGTTACGCATGGTTTGATTCCAAATTGTCGCTAGAACGAGAAATATTTTTTTTTGCAAAATGTCAACGATCTGTGTCTTTCCGTAAACCCTCCGAAATTTCCTTGTGCATAGTAGAAAACTGCATTCATTCGATGTTGTAGATGCCGTTTTATGATTTCCGTGTCCGTATGAAAAAATTATCCTGCAACTTGTAATGTTGGAAGCATATCCGACGATTAATCGTCCATTACCCTTATATGCTGGAATATTGTAACTCATTGTATTATTGAATAAAGTTATATATACCTTTATTTATCGATGTTTTATTTGGGATTTCCAAATCTGTCCCTCGTCCTTGAAACCTGTCTCTGCAAATCAAAGCGTCCAGATGCAAAGCAATTCTCGGTAGCTTACCCGATTGCAGCTGTAAGGGGTTTCGGAATCGCGACAGGTATACATCTTCAGGAAAACTTTATGCGTTTGGTCGTCTACTTGCCGATAGTTATAAGTAAATAAGTATTTGCTGTGATGATAAAAATTAGCGAACAAATGAGCAGCATTGCAGTTTCAGTAAAATTTCGTGCAAATACACTTGTCTTTTCATCATACTATCTTTCAAATGTAATATGTATGAAATGATACGACTAATGTTGAAAAAAATATAAATTTAAAAAAAATGCGGGACTCGAACCACATTTTTTTTCCGAACACGCTGAGCTACCGCGTGACGACAGCTTGAACGCCAACTACATGACCGCCGCCACCTCGTGCTCAGGGTCGCAAGGCACCGGTACTTCACTGACGCGTAAGATTTCTCTAGCAAATTTTCACAAAATCATCTAAGTGCTACGCCTTCTGCTGCACATTATGTTGTCCTAATGGACTACTAAAATGGTACAAAATCTGAGGTAAATCTATGATCCGAACGTCGTGGCCTCCCCTTGTCACCGCAGTTTGCACTGATTGGCTGCAGTGACAGACACAGTGGCAAGCGTCATGAAAACTTTCGAATTCTGTCGAGTGCCAAGCAGTGCTGGCGAGTATTTGCATAAACTACAAAACCTTTTTGTTACGTCGATTTATTTTCTGCTATTTGAAATTTATAAACTAACAGAACCATGACTAGTGACATTGAACTTACGTCCTTCTACGATAGCCCAGCACAGAAGTTCGGCGAAAATTTCAATCTTCAAAAATCACAATTGAATAATACAGGGTAGGGCAAATAAAAGTAACCCGGACGAGTGAATGCGACTGGACGTGAATACATGCATGTAACCATAGCCGTGACGTGCACACCACGTGTAGACTCACCACGTGATCCACACCTGTTCCTTGGAGCACATTTACACAAGCTTCATGCTTGACGGGGTTAGCAGAGATCAGTCTGGTCGCAGTCTTAGCTGGCCATCCAGGTCAGAGTGCGATTACTTTCCGTGGAGCCCTCAAGTCTAAGGTGTATCGCAACAGCCCTCATAGTTTTCAAGTAATGCAGCAGAACATTTTCGATGAAACTGCAGCAATTCCAGTAGCCTAGCTTCGATCCGACATCAGCAATTTGCTGACCATGGCCAAAAAGTATCTACTGATGAATGGTGGTCAGTTTCAACATCTGCTGTAGTCCCGAAATCGCCCAAGTAGTACGGCTTACTACTAGCACATAATTTTGTCCTGTTGGACTACTAAAACTGTACAAAGTTTAAAGTAAATTCGTGATCCGGAAGTCGTGTCCCCTTCTGAGTGCCGTTGCAGTAGCTACTACGCTATACTCCAGTGAGGCTCCAGCTCTCGGCTGATACACATCTTCAAAGGAGCAAGTTAAGTTTTTATCTTTCCCTGTGTTTTCGTCGTAGTGTATTTCTAAAATTTTCGTGCGTGCTTCCGCTTAAGAGAGGTAAGTTCGCCTTTACTAAGTGTAAGTTCGGGCAGTCTGTAACACAGTTTTAATTTCTTCTGAGCAGCCAACTACACAGCTCACTGAGGCACCAGCGTCCACTGGTGACACATCAGGAGGATAGCAAGTTCCATATTTAGGAGTTGTCTAGTTTTATAGTTTACTTTTTCAGTTAGTCTTAGTTTACGTTTTTTGTCTTGCTAGGATGAGTAGGATGTGTGCTGCGTGGGGACGCAGGAGGACCTGGACGCAGTTCCCGAACGATTAAACGAGCTTTTGGCTATGGTCATGATGTGTCGGCAGCTGGGCCAACACCTTGTAGATAGAGATGGCTGAAAATGCACGCTAGACTAACGCAGACGGGCGTGAAGTACTGGAACGGGCTACGTAATTAATGCTATGAAGAAAAGTACGTAGCTGGATTAATACTTATCTTTAATCAATCATTGTGGTACATCGCTCTTGACGATACACAGGAGACTTTAATTACAATCACTGTAAGGCTAATGGCGCCTTGCTAGTTCGTAGCCATTAACTTAGCTGAAGGCTATTCTGTCTCTCGGCTAATGAGAGAGAAAGGCTTCGTACATCTAGTCGCTAGCTAGGTCGTCCGTACAACTGGGGCGAGTGCTTGTTCGTATCACGAGACCTGCCTTGTGGTGGCGCTAGGTCTGCGATCACACAGTGGCGACACGCGGGTCCGATATGTACTAAATGGACCGCGGCCGATTTAATCTACCACCTAGCAAGTGTGGTGTCTGGCGGTGACACCACAGGTCAGCCACTTACAGGCTGCCGCCCCGGAGTGTAGCTGACGTATTGCAGTGGACATCTCAGGTGTCGCGTCTTTCGCCCACGGGCTCTGTTGCTGAGGCGCCTCCCAGTGTAACCGACACGGTGGTTTCGCCCTCACAGCAGAGTGAGTCGCGGGTGGTAACGCGTTCGGGTCGCTCGAGGCGGAAGGCCAGTGTCGAGATTGATCGCCTGGCCTCACCCATTCACCCTGTGAGTGGACTTTTGGCCACTCCTTCTGCAAGGTCCGAGCAGGCACACGGGGGGAGCGGTTCACTGGTTAACAACAAAACAGAAACCGGAACAGATCCGCGATAGATTTATAAAAGTATAGAAAACGTTATGAAACTCACTAGACTGGAAGAGCCGACGACGCTTTCTACAGCGTTAAGACATCTAGTAAGGTATAAGCATCCAGAAGGGGAGTATATTACTTTTCCTGTACCTGATTTCGTAGACAGAATCCCTCTCAGAGTGAACAATCTATCAATACTAGCATTCAATTACAGGCGAATAGTACAAGAGTGTCGAACATATACCCATCACCCCTAATGGAGATAAAGATAGGACAGCTTAATGCCATGAGAAGTGTCAGCCTATTGCATGAGACTAGAAAAGTGACAGAATAGTTGCAGTTAGATGTACTGTGCCTCCAAGAACCGTATACGAAGGCAGGAAAGATCCCAAATGTGCCAATAACTACCCAGGTAGTCGCACAAGGACAGCGTCCTATGGTAGTATTAATAATACTTAACAAGGCCATAACAGTGACAAAATTATCACAATACTTTTCAGAACACGTAATCTGTGTTGAAATGTTAACCAGAAGGGATAGTTGCATCCTGGTTTCCATGTATTTTCAATTTAGTGATGAAATCGACGAGTATCTGCTGAGACTGAAGGATATTAGTCACCTAGGGCGAACTAAGCTTCTTGTGTACTCCATTGATGCAAATGCGAAGTCGATATTGTGGCAGAGTCGTCTGAGTGATGACCGTGGATGACAACTAGAAGAAGCCATTATGGAACTCAACCTACAGATACTGAATGCACCTTACAATCGGCCAGCATACGAAGGAAGGGTCGGAGCAGTGTCAGATATTGATGTCACTTTAGCAAATACGGCAGCGGCGCGCCGTGTGAAAGGCTGGAAGGTTGTAAGTGGAAAGACATCGAGTGACCACAATAAAATACGCTGTACCATCACTGTAAGGGAAATCCAGGATGCCACAAAAAACGTGCTCATAAGGCCCAAGTATAAGATCAACGAAGCATCTGGACCTAGATACTGCAGAAATTAAGATGCGGAACAAGAAGCTCCGGGAAGCTATACCACAGCAGCGTGACCCACGAAGAAAGATAGATACAGATACGTTAAACAACGTTTTAAGGAAAAGTTGTGGAAAACTAGAATGGAACGAAGGAAGCAATTCGTGGGGACTCGCTTAGAAACCAATCCATGGAGCGTACCATAAACACACATCAAAAAAGTTTTGCATCACCTCGGTTCCGAGAGTTTCGGAACCTGTACAGAAAATTGGAATAGAGATCAACATAAATATAATTTCTGCCCTTTTTATTGCTCATGAAAACCGCACATTGCGTTTTGTGCCAACATACAGCGAGACCTACAGGAGTGGTGGTCCAGACTGCTGTACACACCGGTACCTCTAATACCCAGTAGCACGTCCCCTTGCATCGATGCATGCTGTATTCGTCGTGGCATACTATCCATAAGTTCAGCAAGGCACTGTTGGTCTAGATTGTCCCACTCCTCAACGGCGATTCGGCGTAGATCCCCCAGAGTGGTTGCTGGATCACGTCGTCCATAAATAGCCTTTTTTAATCCATCCCATGCATGTTCGATTGGGTTCATGTCTGGAGAACATGCTGGCCACTCTAGTCGAGTGATGATATTATCCTGAAGGAAGTCATTCACAAGATGTGGACGATGGGGGTGCGAATTGTCGTCCATGAAGACGAATGCCTCGCTAATATGTTGCCGATATGGTTGCACTATCTGTCGAAGGGCGGCATTCACTTATCGTACAGCCGTTACGACGCTTTCCATGACCACCAGCGGCGTACGTTGGCCCTACATAATGCCACCTCAAAACATCAGAGAACCTCCACCTTGCTGCACTCGATGGACAGTGTGTCTAAGGCGTTCAACCTAACCGGGTTGCCTCCAGACACGTCTCCGACGATTGTCTGGTTGAAGGCATGTGCGACACTCATCGGTGAAGAGAACGTGATGCCAATCCTGAGCGGTCGATTCGGCATGTTGTTGAGCCCATCTGTACCGCGCTGCAGGGTGTTATGTTTGCAAAGATGGACCTCGCCATGGACGTCGGGAGTGAAGTTGCGCATCATGCAGCCTATTACGCACAGTTTGAGTCGTAACATGTCCTGTGGCTGCACGAATAGCATTATTCAACACGGTGGCGTTGCTGTCAGTGTTCCTCCAAGCCATAATCCGTAGGTAGTGGTCATCCACTGCAGTAATGGGCAGCCTGAGCGAGGCATGTCATCGACAGTTCCTGTCTCTCTCTATGTCCTCCATGTCCGAACAACATCGCTTTGGTTCACTCCGAGACGCCTGGGCACTTCCCTTGTTGAGAGCCCTTCCTGACACAATGTAACAATGCGGACGCGATCGACCCGCAGTATTGACTGCCCAGCCATGGTTGAACTACATACAACACGAGCCGTGTACCTCCTTCCTGGTGGTGGAATGACTGGAACTGATCGGCTGTCGGACCCCCTGTGTCTAATAGGCGCTGCTCATTCATGGTTGTTTACATCTTTGGGCGGGTTTAGTGACATCTCTGAACAGTCAAAGGGACTGTGTCTGTGCTAGAATATCCACAGTCAACGTCTGTCTTCAGGAATTGTGGGAATCGGGGTGATGCAAAACTTTTTTTGATGTGTGTTAAACAATCTGCGAGAAAATACGATCACCAAAAGTCTTACCGACGCTCAAAAGGAATGATCGGACGGTAACAGACAGTTGGGAATAGTCAGCTGCCCTGCTAATCGAAACACTACTTCCTGACGTCGGAGAAGGGCGAGATGGAAGGTCAGGGTAGGTTAAGACAAGAATGTAGAAACAATAAACTTGTGTACCCCTTGGCACAGGAAGAAATTGGGTAAATAATTGTAAAACTGAAAAAGAAAATATCTCCTCGACTGGACGGGATTCCTGCCGAAGTGATACAAGCGTTATGTTACAAATTAGATAGTTACTTGTGTGATCTGTACAATGAGCGTCTCTTGCGAGTAAGGGTCCCTGACCCGTGGAAGAACGGTGATGTGGTAATAATTAGGAAAGGGCAAGATATGGATCCAAAGATACCTAAATCCTACAGACCAATTTGGCCACTTTGTACCTTCTCGGAAAGATATTTCAAAAACTACTATGCAAAAGATTACAGGATCACAGATTGCTACACGGAATGAGTCCTCACCAGTACGGGTTTAGAAGAGGCAAGTCAACTGAAGATGCAATTAATAAGGCGATCTCGCTAACTACAGATACTCATTCTACGTACGCTCTAACGATTGATATTACTGGCGCTTTCAGTAAACTATGGTGGCCGTTTTTCTTCGTTCGCCTTAGGGATTTTCAGTGTCCAGAATCGCTGTATAATAGCCTGAGAGATTATTGCCACGGCCACATGTTTCTTTAACATGCCCAGAAAGAAAATAACGAATACAATAACAAAAGGCTGTCCGCGTGGGTCAGTGTGTGGTCCGGAGTTTTGGGATGTAACACTGGAGCCCATATTACGAAAGTTACATGACACCGGCAACATAAGCGGACAGGTGGCATTTGCAAATGACGTGCTATTCGTTGTATGTCGTGACTCCAGAAGAATTATAGAATACAAATGTAATGCAGCCCTCCACGAACTTGAGGGCTGGCATCGAACTCTTAAATTTCCACTAGCACCTCAAAAAACAACGTATCTCCTGCTGAAAGGGAACCTAATAAGAAACCTTAAAATCAAATTGAATGCTATAACGATTAGAAGCGCATTAACGAGATATCTAGGGGCATTTCTGGACAAACGTCTTAACTTTGCATATCATGTAGAGGAAGAAAGCAGAGAAGGTACAAACGTGATGAATAAAATTACAAACATTGCAAATAGGCATTTTCGGCTTCCCTTGAAGACAATCAGGGTATAGCACCAATCTATATTACCATCATTCGAAGGATACAGTGCGAGCGTTTGGGCTCATAGATCGCGGCTAGTGAAGCCAGCCTCAGTAGTGAGAAGAGTTCAACGGGACGTGCTACTAAGATTAACGGACGCCTACTGCACTACCCCGAGTGATGCTTTGTTAGTAATTCTAGGAATATGCCCACTAGACGAGGAAATCAGGAAAAGGGTAGCCTTTTACTGGTTAAAGAAAGGCAATGAAATGGAAGTAAGAAGGGTGCTCGGAACTGAGGCCAGTTCGAAAAAGGCAATAAAATATCGCATATTAGAACTGTGGTAAAATGGATGGGACACTTCAGGCACAGGCAGGAGAATATACGAATTTCTTCCTAACATCAGGGAGAGATTAGAAATTAGATTTCTTAACCCATCCAGTGGATTGATACATTACCTGACTGGCCAAGGCCCTTGTGCCACGTATCTATACAAAATCGGAAGACAGATGAATGACAGCAGCGGCTGCGGTAGTGTAGGCGCACCAGAACACACATTGTGGGACTGCACGCTCTATGAAGATGCATCGGATAATGGACGTCAGGTATTAAGGTTATGGTATCCCAAAGTAGCACTAAGGAGCGAGTCGACCTGGCGCGTCTTGGACGACACTGCAGCCACAGTATCCAGGATCGCCAAGGAAGACTTCACGAGGTATTCAACCATAAGTCACATGCTGCCATCCAGGCTAGACAACATACTCTGCGGATGGACAGAAGATAACTGAGGTCGGCGGCCACCGAGAGAAATATTGTCCCAAGAACGTACAGTGTGATGGTGCAGGTGATCATGGAAGTGTGGACTTTAAGAAGTAACAATGATGGGTGGAATTACTTGCTATGGTGGAAACGCTACAGACACGCTCTCCGACGACGAAGGAATACAGCAGACTATGGCTGTTGACCGGGGTATTGAGAGCGGATCCAGTAGCGGAGTCCATTATCTGTAAGTTACGGGTAGCTGGGTAATTGGTTAATGGTATAATGAAGTAGTTCTGTATTAGTAGAAGTATTTGTACTTTTATATATAATTAAATATCAGAAATAAATAATAAATACTTAATATATTGCTATCTAAGGAAATATGGTTTGTATGGCCTATTTTAGCTTTTCAGATAATAGACTGTAGTTATGAAAAAATAAATATCAAGAGGTCCAATGTTAGGGGCGTTATGGAGCCTCTTCGGCAGATAGCGTTAAGGGCTGGAAAGAAAGCCAGTGTGCACTCGGTGTGTCTGCCGCAGGGGCCTCATCCGAGATGTGCAGGCGGCATCGCCTGCGGCTATCTAGCGTGCTGGATGCAGTCGTCTTCAAGTTTTGGCTCACGTCAGCAACAATGACGCCTGTCGCATGGGTTCTGAGGCCATCCTCAGTCAGACAGGCGGCTGGTGGAAGTGGTGAAGACTGCTGGCCTCGCGGGTGGGGTGCAAGCAGAGCTCACCATTTGCAGCATTGTTCCTAGTGCTGAATGGGGTCCTTTCGTTTGGCGCCAAGTGGAGGGTCTCAACCAAACGATTCAGCGACTCTCTTGGCTGCAGATTTCTACACCTGAGTTATCGATTGGGGAGTAGTATAACTCCCCTTGATAGGTCAGGGGTGCACTATAAGAAGGAAGCAGCTACTCGGGTAGCGGAGTGCTTGTGGAGTGCACATGAGGGTTTCTTAGACTAGGCGGTAGTTTAAGGTACTCTGATGAACACTCGCCAGTCGATACGCAGCATGGGAAGTCGACCACGTTCAGAGTAAAGGCGCATCGACTGTCAAACTTTTGTCGGTAAATTATCGAAGTATTCGTAAAAACAATTTCGAATTTACTGCCCCCCAGGGAAGTACTCGCTCTCAAATTATTCTCGGGACCGAGAGCTGCCTGAAACCCGAAGTGCCAAGCTCTGAGATATTTAACGAGTCATGGAACGTGTATCAGAAAGACAAATTTTAGAGGTCACAGGACGAGGAGTGTTCGTTGTAGCTGACAAAAATATTCTTTCTATTGAGGTCGAAATTGAGTGTTACAGTGGAGTTATCTGGTCGCATATAACAGATCTAGAGGAAGCCAAGCTAATTGTTGGATGTAGCACGTAAATACCCAGATCATGCGTGGCCAGTTGGAGGCGACTTTAGCCTACCAAGTAAAGACTGGGATGTCTATGGATTAATTGCAGAGGGTCAAAGAGGGCACTATTGAGAAGTACTTTTGAACACATTTTCTGAAAACTGTCTCCAGCAGCTTGTTCGGCAGCCGGCACGCAATGTGAATATCTTAGACCTTGTAGCTACAAATAGATCGGAACATATTGCCAATGTCAGTATAGAAACGGGGATCAGCGATCATGACGTAATTCCTACTTTTACTTTACATGTGGCAAGGGCCTTATCGACCATACGTCTGCTCTATGAGCCTCTTCCACTTCTGCCTGTCCAATGCGCTGTTTGTCCAGTTGCTGTTGCTGTTCATCCTAGTTGTGTCCTCCCGAATGTTATCCCGCCATCTGATTCTGGGTCCCCCTCTTCCTCTCGTTCCATCTATTGTTCTGCTGAAAGCCATTCTAGGTAGTCTATTCTCTGTCATTCTTGCTATATGGCCTGCCCAATTCAACCTTCTCCTCTTGAGCACTTCGACCATGTTACGGTGTTTGTACAGCCCTTTTAATTCTTCAGTTCTTCTTATTTTCCATTCCATGTTATTTTCGTCGTATACAGGTCCAAAAATTTTTCTTAGAACTTTTCTTTCGAATATCAACAGTTTTACTTCATCTTTCTTTCTAAATATTAATGTTTCACATCCATATAACATCACAGGTATAATGGTCGACAGATATAAGCGGATTTTGAAGTTACTGCTAAGTGATCTTTTTCTTAGAATTTTGATGAAACTAAAAAGTGCCTTGTTTGCTGTTGATAAATGGACATCTATTTCTATATCTGTTCTGTTGTTATTACTAAAAAGACTTCCTAGGTACTTGAAGTGATCAGCAGTCTTGAAATTGAATCTATCTACAGTCAGAGGTGCATCTTTTCTGGTTTTCTTACTTATCGGCAGGTATTCTGTCTTTTCTTCATTAACATGTAATCCCGTTTTCTCAGCAATTTTGTAGTAATTTTGCATCATTCTGATTAATTCTCTATTGGAATACTTATTAGTGCTACATTATCTGCATAGGCAAGTCTTGTAATGTTCACATCCTGTAGCCGGATCCCTTGTGGACTGGTTTTAGAAAATTCTCTATCGATCTTCTCTAGGACAAGGTTAAATAAAATAGGTGAAATGGCATCCTCTTGTCTCAGTCCAGTGTACACCTTAAAATCTTCAGTTTCTCCTACCGGTGTCTTTATGTGACATACAAGTTTCATCTACATACATTTTAACTAATATGATTAATTTTGATGGTATTTTAAATTACTTCATTATATTTAGGAGTGTCTGTCGGTGTATGCTATCATAGGCCTTTTTAAAATCTACGAATAATATGTGGACATCTACATTGAATTCCCACGCCTTCTCAGTTACTTGTCTTGGGGTGAATAAGTGATCTAATGTGGATCTGTTTCTGAGGAAACCGCATTGGTAGTCCCCAATCAGTTCTTCTGTTATTGGTATCAGCCTGTTTAATAGGCAGCTCGATAAGACTTTGTAGGTGACATCCAGTAAGGCAATTCCTCTGTAGTTATCACAAACTAGTGGATCAATCTTCTTAAATATGGGGCACACAATTGCAGTTTTCCAATCTGCAGGAATGGTTTCTGTCTTCAAAATTGTTTCTATTAACGCCTGTATTTCTAATTCCAGTTGTGGGCCTCCATTCTTTAATAACTCAGCGTATATCTTGTCCTCACTACAAGCCTTGATATTCTTTAATTTCTTTATTGCTTGCTGAATTTCATTTACTGATGGGGTAGTAACTGTATCAGTTGTATCAGGTTCTTCCAATTTAAAGTAAGAGTGTGGGTCATTGCAGTTGAGAAGTTGTGAAAAGTATGTCTTCCATCTGTTTTGTATGTCACTTTTGTTGGTCAATATTTTCCCATATTGATCCTTTATAAACTGTTCCCTTTTCTTGAATTTACCAAAGGATTCTTTTATATTTTGATACATCTGCCTTGTCCTGTGATGTTGGAAATCATCCTCTGCTTTTCTGATCATATTGTTATAGTATTCCCTTTTCTCTTGTCTTAGGGTTCTTTGCATTTCTTGACGGAGTTTATAGTATCTTTCCTTCAATGTCATATTGTCCCTTTCTTTAATCCATGCATTCCTCGCATTTCTTCTTTCCAGCACTTTTTCTTGACACTTTGTGTTAAACCAAATTTTATTAGGTCGTTTTCTTTCACCTATGATTTTGGAAGCTGCTTCTTGAATACAGCCCTTCAGGTGTCTCCATCTGCTTTCGACATCCTGTGGTTCTGCATTGGTCAGTCTCGGTTGCTTTTAATTTCTTTTGTAAAATTTTCTTTAATATCTACTTTCGCCAGGTTTCCTACGTTATATCTTGTAATTTCTTCTCTATTTCTATTTACTTTCCTTTTGAGTTTCACTTTCATTTTTGATATTATTAACATGTGGTCTGCGTGACAACCCGCTCCCATAAAGGTTCTGACATCTTTAATACTGTTTTTCAATCGTTTTTGAATAGCGACATGATCTATTTGATTGACTACCTTTCCATCTGGTGATATCCACGTTCCTAAATCAATGCGTTTAAGTTGAAATTTTGTGCTGCTTATCGTGAGACCATTTGTCATTGCAAAGTTTATAAGTCGAACCCCATTCTCTGAACTTTCCTCGTGTAAGCTAAAATTATAGCAACTATAATTACGAAAGTTACTAAATCAGTCAAGAAGGATAGCAGAGTATTTCTGCTAGAAAGGGCAGATAAACAGTTGCTAACATCTCACTTAGATAGTGAACTGACATCACTTACTTCCAGTAGGAGTTGACAATAACTAAGTCAGCAGGTCCGTATGCAATCACAATTCGGTTTTTCAAGGATTACTCTACGACATTGGCCCCTTACTTGGCATGCATTTATCGTGAATCTCTCTCCCAGCGCAAAGTCCCAAGAGACTGAAAAAAAAGTGCAGATGACTCTTGTATATAAGAAGAACAAATGAACGAACCCGTAATATCCCTAACAGTGGTTTGCTGCAGAATCCTTAAAAATATTCTCAGTTCGAATATAACAAATTTTCTTGAGACCGAGAAGTTTATGTTCAAGAATCAGCATGGTTTTACGAGGTGCATTCAAGTTCTAAGGCCTCCGATTTTTTTTCTAATTAACTAGTCACCCGAAATCGATGAAACTGGCGTTACGTCTCGACGTAATCGCCCTGCAGACGTACACATTTTTCACAACGCTGACGCCATGATTCCATGGCAGCGGCGAAGGCTTCTTTAGGAGTCTGTTTTGACCACTGGAAAATCGCTGAGGCAATAGCAGCACGACTGGTGAATGTGCGGCCACGGAGAGTGTCTTTCATTGTTGGAAAAAGCCAAAAGTCACTAGGAGCCAGGCCAGGTGAGTAGGGAGCATGATGAATCACTTCAAAGTTGTTATCACAAAGAAACTGTTGCGTAACGTTAGCTCGATGTGCGGGTGCGTTGTCTTGGTGAAACAGCACACGCGCAGTCCTTCCCGGACGTTTTTGTTGCAGTGCAGGAAGGAATTTGTTCTTCAAAACATTTTCGTAGGATGCACCTGTTACCGTAGTGCCCTTTGGAACGCAATGGGTAAGGATTACGCCCTCGCTGTCCCAGAACATGGACACCATCATTTTTTCAGCACTGGCGGTTACCCGAAATTTTTTTGGTGGCGGTGAATCTGTGTGCTTCCATTGAGCTGACTGGCGCTTTGTTACTGGATTGAAAAATGGCATCCACGTCTCATCCATTGTCACAACCGACGAAAAGAAAGTCCCATTCATGCTGTCGTTACGCGTCAACATTGCTTGGCAACATGCCACACGGGCAGCCATGTGGTCGTCCGTCAGCATTCGTGGCACCCACCTGGACGACACTTTTCGCATTTTCAGGTCGTCATGCAGGATTGTATGCACAGAACCCACAGAAATGCCAACTCTGGAGGCGATCTGTTCAACGGTCATTCGGCGATCCCGCAAAACAATTCTCTCCACTTTCTCGATCATGTCGTCAGGCCGGCTTGTGCGAGCCCGAGGTTGTTTCGGTTTGTTGTCACATGATGTTCTGCCTTCATTAAACTGTCGCACTCACGAACGCACTTTCGACACATCCATAACTCCATCACCACATGTCTCCTTCAACTGTCGATGAATTTCAATTGGTTTCACACCACGCAAATTCAGAAAACGGATGATTGCACGCTGTTCAAGTAAGGAAAACGTCGCCATTTTAAGTATTTAGAACAGTTTTCATTCTCGCCGCTGACGGTAAAATTCCATCTGCCACACGGTGCTGCCATCTCTGGGACGTATTGACAATGAACGCGGCCTCATTTTAAAACAATGCGCATGTTTCTATCTCTTTCCAGTCCGGAGAAAAAAAATCGGAGGCCTTAGAACTTGAATGCACCTCGTAGAAAGCATCACTCGTGTGAAACTCAGATTGTCCTTTTCTCACATGATATGCTGCGAATTATGCCTGAAGAGCAATAGGCAGATTCCATATCTCTAGATCTTCGGAAAGCGTTTCACACGGTGCCCCATTGTAGGCTGTTAAAGATGGTACAAGCATATTGAATAGGTTCACAGATACGTGAGTAGCTCGAAGAATTCTTAAGTTATAGAACCCAGTATGTTGTCCTCGACGGCGAATGTTCATCAGAGACAAGGGAATCGTCAGGAGTGCCCCAGGGAAGTGTTGATAGGACCGCTGTTATTTTCTATACACATAAATGATTTGGGGGACAGGGTGGGCAGCAATCTGCGGTTGTTTGCTGATGCTGCGATCTACGGTAAAGTGTCGTCGTTGAGTGACTGCAGGAGGATACAAGATGACGTACAAAATTTGTAGCTGGTGTGATGAATGGCAGCTGGCTCTAAACGTAGAAAAACCCTAAGTTAATGCTTACGAGTAGAAAAACAAATCCATAATGTTCGGTTACAGGATTAGTAGTGTCCTGCTTGACACCGTCACATCGTTTAAATATCTGGGTGTAACATTATAAAGTGATCTGAAATGGAACGAGCATATGATGATTGTAATAGAAAAGGCGAATGATCGACTTTGGTTTGTTGGAACAATTCTAGGAAAGTGTTGTTCATCTGTAAAGTACATCTACATCTACATGGTTACTCTGCAATTCACACTCTACCATTCCACTCTCGAATGGCGCATGGGAAAAAGGAACACCTAAATGTTTCCGTTCGAGCTCTGATTTCTCTTATTTTATTATGATGATCATCTCTCCCTACGTAGGTGGGTGTCAACAAAATATTTTCACATTCGGCAGAGAAAGTTGGTGATTGAAACTTCGTAAATACACTCCTGGAAATGGAAAAAAGAACACATTGACACCGGTGTGTCAGACCCACCATACTTGCTCCGGACACTGCGAGAGGGCTGTTCAAGCAATGATCACACGCACGGCACAGCGGACACACCAGGAACCGCGGTGTTGGCCGTCGAATGGCGCTAGCTGCGCAGCATTTGTGCACCGCCGCCGTCAGTGTCAGCCAGTTTGCCGTGGCATACGGAGCTCCATCGCAGTCTTTAACACTGGTAGCATGCCGCGACAGCGTGGACGTGAACCGTATGTACAGTTGACGGACTTTGAGCGAGGGCGTATAGTGGGCATGCGGGAGGCCGGGTGGACGTACCGCCGAATTGCTCAACACGTGGGGCGTGAGGTCTCCACAGTACATAGATGTTGTCGCCAGTGGTCGGCGGAAGGTGCACGTGCCCGTCGACCTGGGACTGGACCGCAGCGACGCACGGATGCACGCAGTGCCGTAGGGGACCGCACCGCCACTTCCCAGCAAATTAGGGACACTGTTGCTCCTGGGGTATCGGCGAGGACCATTCGCAAACGTCTCCATGAAGCTGGGCTACGGTCCCGCACACCGTTAGGCCGTCTTCCGCTCACGCCCCAACATCGTGCAGCCCGCCTCCAGTGGTGTCGCGACAGGCGTGAATGGAGGGACGAATGGAGATGTGTCGTCTTCAGCGATGAGAGTCGCTTCTGCCTTGGTGCCAATGATGGTCGTATGCGTGTTTGGCGCCGTGCAGGTGAGCGCCACAATCAGGACTGCATACGACCGAGGCACACAGGGCCGACACCCGGCATCATGGTGTGGGGAGCGATCTCCTACACTGGGCGTACACCACTGGTGATCGTCGAGGGGACACTGAATAGTGCACGATACATCCAAACCGTCATCGAACCCATCGTTCTGCCATTCCTAGACCGGCAAGGGAACTTGCTGTTCCAACAGGACAATGCACGTCCGCATGTATTCCGTGCCACCCAACGTGCTCTAGAAGGTGTAAGTCAACTACCCTGGCCAGCAAGATCTCCGGATCTGTCCCCCATTGAGCATGTTTGGGACTGGATGAAGCGTCGTCTCACGCGGTCTGCACGTCCAGCACGAACGCTGGTCCAACTGAGGCGCCAGGTGGAAATGGCATGGCAAGCCGTTCCACAGGACTACATCCAGCATCTCTACGATCGTCTCCATGGGAGAATAGCAGCCTGCATTGCTGCGAAAGGTGGATATACACTGTACTAGTGCCGACATTGTGCATGCTCTGTTGCCTGTGTCTATGTGCCTGTGGTTCTGTCAGTGTGATCATGTGATGTATCTGACCCCAAGAATGTGTCAATGAAGTTTCCCCTTCCTGGGACAATGAATTCACGGTGTTCTTATTTCAATTTCCAGGAGTGTAGATCTCGCCGCAAGGAAAACCCCCTTTGTTTCAGTGACTGCCACCCCAACTCGCGTATTATATCAGTGATACTCTCACCCCTATTGCACGATAACACGAAACGAGTGCCCTTCTTTGCTCTTTTTCGAAGTAGACCGCATATAGGACGCTAGTGTGACCTATTCTTGAGTACTGCTCAAGTATTTGGGAGCAGTACGAAGTCGGATTGAAGGAAGACATCGATGCAGGCGGGCTGCTGGATCTGTTACACCTAAGTGTTACGGAGATGCTTTGGGAACTCGTTCAGGAAACTCTGGAGAAAAGCCACGTTCTCTTCGAGGAACGCTACTGAGAAAATTTCGAGAATCGGCATTTGAAGCTGTATTTTGCCCCCAACATACATTGCGCGTAAGGACCACAAATAGAAGAGACGAGAAATTAGGGCTGGTACGGAAGCATATAGATAGTCGTTTCTTCCTCGATGTATTTGCGGATGGAACAGGAAAGGAAATGACCAGTAGTGGTACGGGGTACCATCCACCACGAGCCGTAAGGCGGATAGCGGACTGTAGATGTAGTTGTACTCTGCTTATTATTTGAGTTTATTTGGCTTTAATTTAATTTCGTATTTCTTTCATTTCTGCAAAGAAGGACCACATGTGAACATGAATATCGCTTTAACGCGCTTTCACGAACACAACGTTCCTCGCAAAGCGGCCAAATACATAATCGATTTCACCAATGACTGAACACCTTTACAGCCAGATTAAACTATAAATCCCCACATCTAGTGTTGGCACATTTGTTAGCGATAAATAATCATAACTCTTCTAAAGATTGAATATATTTCAACATAGATTGAGCAACTTTCAAAAACCCCTTTAGTGATAAGAATAGTGTTTATTGCACTGATAATAGACCAACAGGAATTTAGAGATTCTAGCATTGTGACTTTGCTGTTTCCATAAAAACGGTTTTGTCAACAACACTGACAACCATTGTTTTCGCACTTGGCTCTATTGTCTGTGTGCTGGCGATTCACATGCGGTGTGTTTCAGATTTCAGTGCAGTGCTTACTTTCATTTGTCCAATTAACAGTAGGAGTGACGGCAGTGTAAAAATTGTTGGTTTCTTAAAAATTAGATTTATTTGCTTTTGTGGGTATTACAGGTTTCTGAATCTATCAGGCAGTTCTCTTTAATTTGTTTTTAACCTGAAGAAGGGTAAAAAATTTTAAAAACAATGTAATACTACTACTTCCACTGTTATTTAAAACTTTCGTTATTCGTTCAAACATATTTTGTAGGTATTTTAATTACGTATTTCCAGGCTAACGTGGAGATATGCACATAAATCTCGTGCACAGAAGAGATCACAAAAACTTGGACGCGATGAAAAATTTGTGAAAGAACAACAGAAAGATCAGAAAACATAAGTACCTACTTATTGCCAAAAGATAATCCAGAGTCGAATGTAAGTAAGTCTTGAACGCCAGCAGAAACAGAACTTGTTCTGAGCAAAACCTAAACCACTCCATGAAGTTTCGAGTTTGCATCCGAATTATGTTGACTTCTTGCCACGATATTTTGGCTGACAACCGTTCAGCCATCTTCAGGCGAGTGTATTGCCCTGGAGATTACTAGTTCACATCGTTAACTTCGTACCAAAAGGTGGCGCAGAGACGCATGCGCGAATGCATCGGGTTCCACGCCTTATCCAGCTGAATGCCGCCTTCACGATTAATAAGAACTTCCACCAAACATATTTCCACTAATTCCCTAATAATTGAATCACAGAAGGATCTCGTCGAGGCCAATATTTTCGTGGCAGAATAATCCATGGAATCTACTGTGAGAAGAGATTAACGTAATCCGGCTGCAATCCTGAAACTATATGGAATACTCTTTTCACTGGGAAAATTTCACCGCAACAAAACGTACACTTGCTGCGTCTAATGTAGGCATTTTGCTGTCTGACGAAGGGCAGGTAAGCGAAGAAAAGCATGAGTCTGATGGATGTAGTGACTGTGACTGGAATCCAAGTGATGCTGGGCAATATTCATCTAATAACATCGATAGAGACAGAATTGTTAGAATGGACGTTTCAAATATTGACCTTCGACCAGTTCAACAGTTTCTAGACAAACAAAGTAGAAAATTTGCCAGGCATCTCTTGTATTCCAAAAGCTCTAACAACAAATTTGAGGTAAGAAGAGATGGGTTAATGTGGACAGCCTGATAACACTCTTCTGTTGGCCATGTTTATTATTTCAAAATGATCCCAAAACGCCTGTTACATCTAAATTAGCTAAACTACACGAAGGATTTGACTAGACAAAAATAACTTGGCGGGAGAAATACTCTATTGTTCCTGACCACGACAGTAATTTGTTGCCCAAAAATACTTATTTAGCATGGAGATGTTATGAAAAAAGCATAGTAGGTAGCAGTGTGCATTCCACGTTCCAGAAACTATTGCTGAAAGAACGAAACATTTTATGTGAGCTGTTAAAACGAAAATTTATATATGATCCAGCAAACTGACCATGAACTATAGGATCACTGAAAGAGGCCTTGTGCTACGCTGTGTTCTATCACCAGAACTGTGCTTGTACTAAATTATAGTGGGCGAAGTGTGTACAGGTAACTCCCTCTTGCAAATTTTCCCATCGCTGCGTGCCTTGGCCAGTACGGAACTGTTGCCTGTGCAGTTTTTACGTACATTCTGGCTACCCATTTTACCGGCCAATGTTAGAGCAATTATTTATGCTTTTTCTGAACCACCCCTAATTGAGTTAGCACGTAACGCAGATGCCACTGCAATTGCATTAAATGATGAAAGTGTGTATGCATCAGTTAACGAGGTTATTTCGGTAGCCCGGTCACGCACATATCCACACACGCTGAGGTCGCCGCCCCATGCAACGTGCATAGCCTAGCCGCAGCAGCAGCCGGCAAACACAGAGCCCTCTGTTAACCAGCTCATTGCGCAGCTAGCGAGTCTCACTGCCCAGATGGAGAAACAAGTGGGGCTGCAACGCACAGAGAAGAGCCATGGTTTTAAAACTAGCCCTAGTAAGGGTTGTACATTCAGATGGTGCTGGTACCACAGGCAGTTCGGAAACGCAGCTGGACAATATACAAGACCATGCAAGTACTCAAACTTCGACGACAAGCGCTAGAGGACGCACACGCTCTTCGAGAGAATCACAAGCGCCATATGGATTGCACAAACGCTACGGCATCGTCTGTTAACAGTTCGTTTCGCCTTTTCATGCAAGATGTATGGGTGAGTGACCAATTCCTCATCGACACTGGCTCGGAAATAAGTGTGTACCCTAAGAGCAGAAATGAATGCCCAATAGAAACTTCACACCCCCTGCTGACTGCAGCCAGCGATACGATGATTTCAACATATGTGGAGAGCACGTCGACCTTGCACTTGAACAACTAATTCCGCCGTACGGCGGACTTTCATGGTGGCTGACGTGGGGGGTCCTATCATTGGCGCTGATTTTGTGCGACATTTTTGGCTAAT
This sequence comes from Schistocerca piceifrons, assembly GCF_021461385.2. Classification (NCBI taxonomy): domain Eukaryota; kingdom Metazoa; phylum Arthropoda; class Insecta; order Orthoptera; family Acrididae; genus Schistocerca; species Schistocerca piceifrons. Next base: position 412,770,348 of record NC_060149.1, on the reverse strand, counting down.
GCCTCATCTCGTTACTTGGCGTTTAGGGCAAATGACCTCTGTGACATCCTCTCCTCCTATATCTGCCATGCCAGGTCACGTAACATGCGATGCTGTCGCCCTGCACTGCATGAAGATGACCGGCAATCTCGAGACAACCTCGTCAATTCGAAAAGACGCGCTATCGCACCTGTCACAATGTGGATTGTATGCGTGTGCTTTATGTGAGAAGAAGGCTGTATCCTGTGTATTCGAACATACCATACCAGTACCGTATCCGGAGGAGCTATCGACGTGGAGGAACACTGAGAGCTACCCCCAATGCAGTGGAAGTAAATCACAACTGAATACGGAGAACAGAAGAGGTATTCCACAGGGAGACTGTGTCCCTTCGATCGCAGTTGTCTGCTGCCTCTGAAGAAATGGAATGTGCTTCATGAGAGTTGCAGCATTTGTGCCACACTAGTGGTCTAAATGAGCAACACAAAAAGGATCCGAAGGTGCTGTCAGCCAATGTCACTTCAGCATGTGACGACAGCCTTTTTCTAGAGCACAGGAATTCGCCGCGCTCGCTGGCCCTGTTGTGGCAGGTAAAGACGCCATCATACAAGGTGTCCCACTTAAACCTCCCTGATTTCAAGGACCCAGGAGAGAAAACCCACAGTAGATACGACAATTAAAAATGCACCACATTGTAGAGCATCTCAAAGAATTTATATTCCCACGTCAGAAGTGCCAAGTATGGTCGCCAGAGTGCAGCATGGTCGCATGAAGTGAAAATGGCGACTACACAGCAGCGCGCGTAAGTAGTGTAGTTTGCAGAAACAAAATCGCCGATTACTTTGGAAAGAAATTATCGTCGTGTGAATGAATGTGATCCACCTGGTGTGAAAACAATTATGGAATGGTATAGGAAGTTTCTGGCAACATGAAGTGTTCTGAAACATTCTGGGGGTGCACGTTACGGCGTTTCTGAAGAGACAGTGGAGGACATCAGGCAAACGTTTCTCAGAAGCCCAAGAAGTCAATTCGTCAAGCATCTAGGCAACTTGATGTACCTCGATCAACATTGCATCGTGTAGTTCACCAGCGTCTTCGTATGTGTGATTACAAAGTGCAAATTCTGCAACATCTGACACCGAACGACAAACCAGGCCGACAACAATTTGCTGCGGATATGCTGTAGCGTACCGATATGGATGCCAGCTTCCTGGAAAGATGTTTATTCTCAGATGAGGCAACTTTTCATCTATCAGGAAGGGTTAATAGGCATAATGGCTCTGAGCACAATGGGACTTAACATCTGTGGTCATCAATCCCCTAGAACTTAAAACTACTTAAACCTAACTAACCTAAGGACATCACACACATCCATGCCCGAGGCAGGATTCGAACCTGCGACCGTAGCAGTCTCGCGGTTCCGGACTGAGCGCCTAGAACCGCTAGACCACCGCGGCCGGCTAATAGGCATAATGTTCGGATTTGGAGTTCGCAAAATCCGTACATTGTCATTGAACATGTTCGTGTTAGCCCTAAACTAAATGTCTGGTGCGGGCTAATACACGAGAGAAAATGGTTCAAATGGCTCTGAACACTATGGGACTTAACATCTGAGGTCATCAGTCCCATAGAACTTAGAACTACTTAAACCTAACTAACCTAAGGACATCACACACATCCATGCCCGAGGCAGGATTCGATTCTGCGACCGTAGCGGTCGCGCGGTTCCAGACTGGAGCGCAATGCACGACAGGATTGTTGAACCCTTCTTCTTTTCGGAACAAACAGTGAATGGGTCAGTGTATCTAGACATGTTGGAGCAGTTTGTGTACCCTCAGATACAAGACTTGCAACCCAGCATCATTTTTCAACAAGATGGAGCTCCGCCGCATTGGTCAACGGCTGTTCACAAGTTCTTAGGTAAGAAATTTCCCAATCGTTGGATCGGACGCGGAGGACCCATTGCCTGGCCACCACGTTCACCCGACATTACGCCGCTTGATTTCTTCATGTGGGGATTCGTGAAGGACCGCGTGTATGCGACCAAAGTGGACGATATTTCTACATTGCGACATTGTATCAATAATGCGATTGCAACAATAACAGAGGAAATCACCTGATGATGGCAACATGGTCGATTGTCGAAATAATGTGTCCTTTGTACACTCACACTGGACTGTTCACCCGAGATTTATTCCGTCATGAAATACGCCTGGAGTAATTGAAGAATCACAACTTGGCAAGAAATTGAATATTGGCTCGATATTCTTCGTGCTACAAATTTGCTTCTGTGAGTGCTATTAATTGGACTGACAAGGGAACTAAACAGGAAGGCGATGCTCTTCTTCAATGGGTACTCAAAGATCGTGAGTCTACAACTTTACAACTAGAGGACGTGTCGCTTCAGGGTATATGACAAGGAATTTGGTGTGACATGAACGAAGGAAGGCAGTGGCCGTTCATTCCTGAAATCTGGCGGCGTTAAATTTTTGATATCTACCACAATCTCGCTCTCCCTAGTATCAGAGCCTATGCCAGGCTGGTAGATTCGAAAGCGGTTTGGCCAGGCGCACAGAGATAATCCCGTGCCTGAGTGTCACCAATGCCGCAAAGTATCCAGACACGTGTTCCCGCCAGTCGGGTTCTTTCCCACGCCAACAGTAAGATTTAACCACGTTCATACATATATTGTAGGACCATTGCCGACACTGGTGGATACCTCTTAATACTCATCGACCGTTTCACGAGATGGCCAGAAGTGGGACCTGTTCGCGATATTTTTGCTGAATCGGTCGCCAGGGCCTTAATGTGGGGTTTGGCATTCCACAGACGGTTACGACCGACAGGGGCCCAGAGTTCGATGGACAGTTGTCTCAAGAATTGCGCCAGCTCTGTGTCGGCATGCACATTCGCTCAACTAGTTACCATGCTGCCAGCAACAGAATGGTAGAGCGAATGCATCGAACTTCAAAGGCGGCTTTAAGATGTCGTGGGTCGTCATAGTTCGATGCTTTGCTGATAGCACTGCTAGGGTTATGTACGGCAATTACGGAAGATATTCACTGTTCGCCCGCACAGATGGTATGTGGTGAGCAGCTATAGGTTTCCAGCGAGCTCATGATACCTACTCCGCTACTGTCGCCGTCACCAGAGATCTCTGCCGATATCGTGCAACAAATGAGTTCACACATGTGACATCTCAGGCCGCTCAATCCGTTTAGGCACGGCGACCGGAAAGTTTTCGTCCATAATGACTTGCAAAGCTGTCAGTTCGTGTGGTTCAGAGACGATTCCATTCTTCCTCCGTTCTCTCCCCCCTAATCCGGGCCCTTTAGGGTAATTTTTAAGAGAAGAAACACGTCTGTCATTGAAAAGTGCGGCAAGCGTGACACCATGTCGATTGAATCTGCACATACTGACGACGGAGTTCTCCTCACTTGCGGCACACTAAACTGGATTCACAGGCACCTACACTCTAAGCCTTCACTACCTCCCAACAATTTGGCACTTGTGCACGCTCTGGCAGAATAATGAGGTGCAAGTTCTCATAGGCGAAAGGGGCTCTCGGTTTCGCGTCGGCAACACCGCGTCAGGATTCTAACCCAATTCAGCAGATCGGGCTGTGTGGCCAATGGCTAGCTGCTTGCTCGATCCGTGTGAGATCATTGGCCGGCCAGAGTGGCCGAGCGGTTCTAGGCGCTACAGTCTGGAACCGCGCGACCGCTAAGGTCGCAGGTTCGAATCCTGCCTCGGGCATGGATGTGTGTGATGTCCTTAGGTTAGTTAGATTTAAGTAGATCTATGTTCTAGGGGACTGATTACCTCAGAAGTTAAGTCCCATAGTGCTCAGAGCCATTTTTTTTGTGAGATCATTTGCGGAGGCAACGGCGGGATATCGCAAACTGGATTTGTTACGACACTCTCCGTACACTGCCGATACATGTAGTCAAGAGAGCGCCCAGCTGTGTTCCGCTCATGCATCCAGCTATGACACAACTGCTCGCCTTCCCCAAAACAATTCCTCGGGGAAGAAAGAAGACATTGAGGGTTGCGTCATTTCAAGTCCTCTCTTCCGTCTGGCGCGGCCTTCAGATCTTCAAACTAAAAAAGAAAAAAAATGGGGGGAACTGATGTGGCGCCATTGAGAGATATCGTCTCGTCACCAGTGCGAATGTAAACATTATCTCAGCCTCCAGTGTGTTATCTTTTATCTTTGTTGTGGTTTTCAGTGCTTGTACCACGAGATGATTGTTCATATAACGAGTGCGTTTGGTTTGGCGCAATAAAGTCGTATTAGGTAAGACTCATCATGTTTTGCGTTAACAGAAGAGAAGTAATAACACATCCCCATAAAATAATAGTGCCTCTAATTTCCGTAACTCTTATTATAAATAGTATGAGGGAGAATTAGGTTCTATGAAACAGCAAGGGACTTGGGTACAGCTGTAGGATACACCTGCCCTAAACATTTGAACTAAAATGTTAATAACTTAAAAACTTTAATGATGCATGTAGTTATTTCATCAGTAACTCAGAATTATCAGATGGACGTCAGTTTACATGTATCCTCCAAGGTGATATTTTCCCCATCTCACAGCACAGCCATCCTGAAAGAAACACCATTCCAGATGTCGTCCTAGCATCTCCCAAACTCCTTGTTCGCCTCATTGCAGAGGTCCTCGATTCAACTGGAAGTGACCACCTAACTTTTCACCTCACCATTTCCTATACACTACCTCATTCCGATGCTCCCCATCCCAACCTCCGGCCAAAAGTTGTCCACAATTGCTCCTGCGAGAAATGGAATGCCTACCCAGATTTGAAGCCACCCACTAACCTCCCAGTAACCTGACGATACCCCCATGCAACGGCCTTCCTGCTTCAGTCCTTGTCGGATGCTGTATCTGTCCACATTCCTACCAAGGTCATCTATCATCAACGTCTCACCATCCCGCCACTGAGAATCCCGTCGTTTATCTCGTTCCTTCCTAAGGACTCGTGACGAGCACACACTCACACGCCACTGGCAAATACAGAAACACATCAGCAATTTATTCAACGCTAAAGGACGCCGGGGCTGGCGCCAGATAAGCACCAGATTCAGAGCTACACTTCCGTTAACGTTTTCAAGTACTGGAAAACTCACTGGCAGTCAATCCATCCCTCACTACGCGCTCCTTCGCAACAACCATCCCTTGTCTGACAACCTAGGAAAAACTAACCACTTTGCATCCCACCTCTCTGACGTCATCTCAGTACCCAACAGCCCTCATTTTGATTACTCCCTTGTCCCTACCATCCACAAATGCACAAATACCATTGTTCCATCTCTGGGTTCCAGCTTCCAGTATTTGGCCAACATACCACAAATGGAATTAAACACCCCAATCACAGTACGTGACACAAAACAAGTACTTCACAGAAAATACAGCACATTCCCTGGTCACGAACAAATTACATCTACATCCATACTCCGCAAGCCACATAACGGTGTGTGGCGGAGGGTACCTTGAGTACCTCTATCGGTTCTCCCTTCTATTCCAGTCTCGTATTGTTTGTGGAAAGAAAGAATGTCGGTATGCGTCTGTGTGGGCTCTAATCTCTCTGATTTTATCCTCATGGTCTCTTCGCGAGATATACGTAGGAGGGAGCAATATACTGCTTGACTGCTCGGTGAAGGTATGTTCTCGAAACTTCAACAAAAGCCCGTACCGAGCTTCTGAGCGTCTCTCTTGCAGAGTCTTCCACTGGAGTTTATCTATCATCACCGTAACGCCTTCGCGATTACTAAATGATCCTGTAACGAAACGCTCTGCTCTCCGTTGGGTCTTCTCTATCTCTTCTATCTACCCTATCTGGTACGGATCCCACACCGGTGAGCAGTATTCAAGCAGTGGGCGAACAAGTGTACTGTAACCTACTTCCTTTATTTTCGGACTGCATTTCCTTAGGATTCTTCCAATGAATCTCAGTCTGGCATCTGCTTTACCGACGATTAAATTTATATGGTCATTCCATTTTAAATCACTCCTAATGCCTACTCCCAGATAATTTATGGAATTAACTGCTTCCAGTTGCTGACCTGCTATATTGCAGCTAAATGATAAAGGATCTTTCTTTCTACGTATTTGCAGCACATTACACTTGTCTACATTGAGATTCAATTTCTATTCCCTGCACCATGCGTCAATTCGTTGCAGATCCTCCTGCATTTCAGTACAATTTTCCATTGTTACAACCTCTCAAAATACTACATCATCATCCGCAAAAAGCCTCAGTGAACTTCAGATGTTATCCACAAGGTCATTTATATATATTGTGAATAGCAGCGGTCCTACGACGCTCCCCTGTGGCACACCTGAAATCACTCTTACTTAGGAAGACTTCTCTCTATTGGGAATGACATGCTGCGTTCTGTTCTCTAGGAACTCTTCAGTCCAATCACACAATTTGTCTAATAGTCCATATGCTCTTACTTTGTTCATTAAACGACTGTGGGGAACTGTATCAAACGCCTTGTGGAAGCCCAGAAACACGGCATTTACCTGGGAACCCATGTCTATGGCCCTCTGAGTCTCGTGGACGAATAGCGCGAGCTGGGTTTCACACGATCGTCTTTTTCGAAACCCGTGTTGATTCCTGCAGAGAAGATTTCTAGTCTCCAGAAAAGTCATTATACTCGAACACAATAAGTGTTCCAAAATTCTACAACTAGTCGACGTTGGAGATATAGGTCTATAGTTCTACACATCTGTTCGACGTCCCTTCTTGAAAATGGGGATGAGCTGTGCCCTTTTCCAATCTTTTGGAACGCTATGCTCTTCTAGAGACCTACGGTACACCGCTGCAAGAAGCGGGGCAAGTTCCCTCGCGTACTCTGTGTAAAATCGAACTGGTATCCCATCAGGTCCAGCGGCCTTTCCTCTTTGAGAGATTTTAATTGCTTTTCTATCCCTCTGTCATCTATTTCGATATCTACCATTTTGTCATCTGCGCGACAATCTAGAGAAGGAACTACAGTGCGGTCTTCCTCTGTGAAATCAACACCTAAGAGAATGTCCTGTCTCCTATCTAGTTACACTTGCATCCCTTTATGCCACTTTCATCTCCACAGATTACTATCCTGAACTGTGGAAAACTTCCAAAATCCCACTTTTCCTCAAACTGCACAAACCCTCTACTGATACCTCTTCTTGCCACTCCATCTGCCTCACCTCAGTGTTTAGCAAGGTCTTCAAATCCATCCTTTCCCAATACATCCATTAACGCCTAAACCAACGCTACCTCTTCCCTGTTAACAATTGTGGCTTCTATCCCATCTTCTGCTCTGATTTCCAGCTCCTGCACCTCTCACATCACCTTTCACACCCATAAATCCTCTATGTTTCTCTCCCTCGAACTAGAGAAAGCCTACAACCATGTATGGCATTCCAGTCTCCTTTTCAAACTCCAGACATTCGCTCTTCCAATTAATTGTGTCGGCTTTTTTGTATCCCTCCTCTCTAATCTCCCATCCCTCGTCACCATCTACAACACCAATTCCTCTACCTTCCTCTTAACAACACAAACACTGCAATATCGCAGTTACTTTAATAAAGTAACGGATACTACAGTCTACTGTCCTTCTTTGATTTAGGGTGTGCGTACACATTTTGCATTTGACGATGGATTCGTTTCAGCGCCTGAGTTAATAGTTTGAAAATAAGCATTACATTGTTGATGGTAATCCCCAAATACGTAACAAACAGAAATGAGCATTGGACATTATTGCCGATATATTTCTCCGATAACCTAATAAAAATACGTCGTTTTATACGATAAGTCGCACTAAGTGATGTCGTACTAAGCGATTTTTTAAATATAGTTTACATAGGATGTAAGCAGGACGGTTAGATTTAGCTGTTATAGCTACTACGTCGTAAAAATGATGTCGGTAGAAACGGTATCGACTGTATTCACTGACACACGCTACGTTACTATACACTCTAAAGATCCAAGATGACGACACGTCCCATCACATAATCATCACGTCACATATTCTTGCAGATGTAATTCAGTTGTATTGTGCTACATTCCTACCATAACGTTCCAGCTTCCCAACTCGATCGTTAAGTGTGCTGCGAAGATTTTATATATATATATATATATATATATATATATATATATATATATATATATATAGTATGGAAGAAACGACGTCAGAAAGCTTTGCGCGATCCTTCTGGGTCCATTCGCGATAAGTAAGTAAGTAATTATATATATATATATATATATATATATATATATATATATATATATATATATAAAATCTGCGCAGCACACTTAACGATATATATAGGGTGGTGCATTGATCGTGACTGGGCCAAATATCTCACGAAGTAAGCATCAAACGAAAACACTACAAAGAAAGAAACTCGTCTAGCTTGAAGGGGGAAACCAAATGGTGCTCTGGTGGACCCGCTAGATGGCGCTGCCATAGGTCAAACGGGTATCAACTGCGTTTTTTTTTTTTTTAAATAGGAACCCCCCTTTTTATTACATATTCGTGCAGTACGTAAAGAAATATGAATTTTTTAGTTGGTCCACTTATTTCGCTTTGTGATAGATGCCACTGTAATAGTCACAAACGTAGAAGTACGTGGTATCACGTAACATTCCACCAGTGCGGATGGTATTTGCCTCGTGATACATTACCCGTGTTAAAATGGACCGTTTACCAATTGCGGAAAAGGTCGATATCATGTTGATGTATGGCTAATGTGATCAAAATCCCCAACGGGCGTGTGCTATGTATATGCTGCTCGGTATCATGGGCGGCATCATACAAGTGTCCGGACCGTTCGCCGGATAGTTACGTTATTTAAGGAAACAGGAAGTGTTCAGCCACATGGGAAACGTCAACCACGACCTGCAACAAATGATGATGCCCAAGTAGGTGTTTTAACTGCTGTCGCGGCTAATCCGCACATCAGTAGCAGACAAATTGCGCGAGAATCGGGAATCTCAAAAACGTCGGTGTTGAGAATGCTACATCAACATCGATTGCACCCGTACCATATTTCTATGCACCAGGAATTGCATGGCGACGACTTTGAACGTCGTGTACAGTTCTGTCACTGGGCACAAGAGAAATTACGGGACGATAACAGATTTTTTGCACGCGTTCTATTTAGCGACGAAGCGTCATTCACCAACAGCGGTAACGTAAACCGGCATAATATGCACTATAGGGCAACGGAAAATCCACGATGGCTGCGACAAGTGGAACATCAGCGACCTTGGTGGGTTAATGTATGGTGCGGCATTATGGGAGGAAGGATAACTGGGCCCCATTTTATTAACGGCAATCTAAATGGTGCAATGTATGCCGATTTCCTACTTAATGTTCTACCGATGTTATTACAAGATGTTTCACTGCATGACAGAATGACGATGTACTTCCAACATGAGCGATGTCCGGCACATAGCTCGCGTGCAGTTGAAGTGGTATTGAATAGCATATTTCATGACAGGTGGACTGGTCGTCGAAGCACCATACCATGGCCCGCACGTTCACCGGATCTGACGTCCCCAGATTTCTTTCTGTGGGGAAAGTTGAAGGATATTTGCTATCGTGATCCAGCGACAGCGCCTGACAACATGCGTCAGCGCATTGTCAATGCATGCGCGAACATTACGGAAGGCGAACTACTTATTGTTGAGAGGAATGTCGTTACACGTATTGCCAAATGCATTGAGGTTGACGGACATCATTTTGAGCATTTATTGCATTAGTGTGGTATTTACAGGTAATCACGCTGTAACAGCATGCGTTCGCAGAAATGATAAGTTCACAAAGGTACATGTATCACATTGGAACAACCGAAATAAAATGTTCAAACGTACGTACGTTCTGTATTTTAATTTAAAAAATCCAAAATCTAAAATTGTGAGCCATATGTTTGTACCTATTACAGCGCCATCTATCACAAAGCGGAAAAAGTGGTCCAACTAAAACAATCATATTTCTTTACGTCCTACACGAATATGTAATAAAAAATGGGGGTTCCTATTTTAAAAAAAACGCAGTTGGCACCGAGCGAGGTGGCGCAGTGGTTAGCACACTGGACTCGCATTCGGGAGGACGACGGTTCAATCCTGTCTCCGGCCATCCTGATTTAGGTTTTCCGTGATTTTCCTAAATCGTTTCAGGCAAATGCCTGGATGGTTCCTTTGAAAGGGCACGGCCGATTTCCTTCCCAATCCTTCCCTAACCCGAGCTTGCGCTCCGTCTCTAATGACCTCGTTGTCGACGGGACGTTAAACACTAACCACCACCACCACCACCACCACCGCAGTAGGTATCCGTTTGATCTATGGCAGCGCAATCTAGCGGGCCAACCATAGCGCCATCTAGTTTTCCCCTTGAAGTTAGACAAGTTTCGTGCTTTGTAGTTTTTCCGTTTGACGCTTACTTCGTGAGATATTTGGCCCGGTCACGATCAATGGACCACCCTGTATTGCCTAGGACATAAACTTTCGAAAGCACAACATCTCTCTTTTAACAACTACCAGAGAAGCTTTTTGTTGACTGTCCCGCAATATTTTCACGTCGACTAAGCGCTCAAAGTTCTTTTAACTCACCGTATCATTGAACTATCCCACTGGCGACTATACTGATCTACCGCAAATTATTCTCTTTAAGTGAGAACGGCAATACATGTATCTGGCTGCCATCATCGGAATGATCAGGGCTTAAACCAAGATCTTTTTTGCTCGACGGTGTGGCAGAGAAGCAACATATCCGACGGGGAGAACATACAAACGGCGTCACGCTTTGGTGGGCAGATCCGGCCAGCGATTTTCTACTTAATGATATGCACCGCAGGTGTCTGTCTGTATACCGCGATATTCCCACGCAGTTTGTAGTATTCCCAACTTCACTGTCATGGAGACAATCAATTATCCATTATCTTAACACTGCTTTTACCGTAAAAGAAGTTTCTCTCGAATAGTGTGCGTGTTTCTCAAAGCTGTTTGTTAGCAAGGCTGAGGATATTTGCTACACCACTATTGCTTTCCTCATTTCGCTATTCCAGCCACGCATACTGCGGGGGAGGAACGACTGTAGGTAGGTCTCGAGTCTCTCTGTATTTATAGTCTTATCATCATGGTCATTTCACGAGCCTATGTATGTCGTGACAAAAAATATGGAAAACAACACATTATCACCCCTAATACCATGTAGGAAGACGGTTGGCATTCAGTAAACGTGCTTAATTATTGGTCCTCCATGGTTTTCAAAGGACTCTTATATCATTCTTGCTTCAGGTAATGGTGAAACGAGCAACCCACAAAGGCTCAATAATAATAATATTGAGATCATCTTCGAGTTAAAAAAAAAAGAGAGAGAGAGAGAGAGAGAAAGTCCAGGAAGATGCTTTTAACCTAGACTAACAATAAATAATCTTCTCTTTCAAAAATGAGTTTATTTTCTCATACCCTCCCATACCTCTTTCCGGGGCCCCATGCGAACTTCTCTGTACATTGGGTTCAAAATGGTTCAAATGGCTCTGAGCACTATGGGACCTAACATCTGAGGTCATCAGTCCCCTAGAACTTAGAACAGCTTAAACCTAACTAACCTAAGGACATGACACACATCCATGCCCGAGACAGGATTCGAACCTGCGACCGTAGCGGTCGCGCGGTTCCAGATTGAAGCGCCTTTAACCGCGTGGCCACACTGGCCGGCTGTACATTGGGAAATATCATTTAATATATGAACTGGGTTATCAATAAATGATATTATCTTTCTGTGGTGTCACCGCCAGACACCACACTTGCTAGTTGGTAGCCTTTAAATCGGCCGCGGTCCGGTAGTATACGTCGGACCCGCGTTTCGCCACTATCAGTGATTGCAGACCGAGCGCCGCCACACGGCAGGTCTAAAGAGACTTCCTAGCACTCGTCCCAGTTGTACAACTGACTTTGCTAGCGATGGTTCACTGACAAAATACACTCTCATTTGCCGAGACGATAGTTAGCATAGCCTTCAGCTACGTCATTTGCGACGACCTTTCAAGGCGCCATCATCAGTTGCTATTGATATTGTAAATAATGTACAGACAAGAGCTACGTTCAACATTAATGGATTTAAGTTAAGTATTCCACCAGTTACCTCCTTTTTTTCTAAGTTCTAATATCCTTGTCCTGTTCCAGACCTCACGCCAGCCTGCGTGAGCTAAACGCGTGCCTTTCGGCTTCCTCTATTCATACGGGTTGGCTCTTCTGCCAATCCTCAACACTTTCACATACGTGTATTTTTATAACTGCGTAGGTTTCGTTGCCCTTCAAATTTTCTGAGTATCGTATCACGAAATAATGTAAAAAAAACTATAATGGAGAAACCAACGTTTTTCCAGAAGAAGGCTACTGTAACTATGGCCGAAACGTTCGTTTCTCCAGGATAGTTTTTAGCTTTTTTGCATTATGACAGGTTACGATATTCAGAAAACTTGTTTGTCATACAAAAACAGAAGAATATTTAATTGCATTATCTGTTGACACTCCCTTGCCGAACCGATACTGAGATACTAACAGCGACTTATGTGTCGCGTTCATCCTCGCTGTGTCGTAATGAATTGCTTTTTTGCAATGTGTGATGTGCGGTTTATTGATTGAAATAGGCCTACCTGTGTTGTCTAGTCTCGCCCTAGTATTTTCGTCCTGCCTAGAGGAACACTAGATTTCCATCCGCAAATGGGGCCCTTATTCCTCACTATTCCCTACTCTACTTTATCCAGCTGCCTATCTACACCAGGCTAGTTCGCATTCACTATTCTGGCTCTCATCTTCTCGAATTGATCTCCTCGAGACGTCGACAGCAAACCGTACCAGCTGTGGGACTGTGGACTCCAACCAGAATGCAAGAGAGTCTACCACAAAAGAGTTTTTATGCTAGTCTACGATGTATGAACAGTAACTGTTGAATGAACATTGTCGAACTAGCATATTCTAGAGGTTTGGTGGCGACATGCCAAACAGACGTACCGTGGAAGCAGCGGTACTTGTCGTTCTACGAAGAAGGTTTACACATTCTTCCCTACGTACGAATAGACATTATCCTTCTGAAATGTGGTACGTGATGTTGCCTGAAGGAGAAGCTGTGAATCAGGCTCAGAATCAAACTCATGTAGTGATTACTGTTGAGATGCATCGGTTTTGAACTGTAGATTAAAACTGAAGAAATTCCAAAAGGGATGGCGGTTAAGGAGATGGCACCTGGATAAGTTGAAAAAAGCCGAGGTTGTTGAGAGTTTCAAAGGCATAATTAAACAATACAACAGGCGGGAGGAATACAGTGCAAGTCGCATGGGTATCTTTGAGAAATGAAACAGTGAAGGCTGCACAGGATCAAACACATAAAAAGGCAAGGCCTAGTATAAATCCTTGGATATTACAGGAAATATTCAGTTTCATTTAGGAAAGGAGAAAATATAGAAGTGCAGCAAATGAACCAAGTTAACAGAATACAAACGTCTGAAAAATGAGACTGACTGAAAGTCCAAAATGGCTAAGTAGGAATGGCTACAGGACAAATGTAAGAATACAGAAGCATCCATCAGTATAGAAAGATAGATACCACATGCAGGAGCTCAGACGGAAAATCACTACTAAGCAAAGAAGGAAAAGCTGTAAGGTGGAAGGAGTATAATATAGAGGGGCTACACAAGCGAAATTAACTTGAAGACCATATTATAGAAAGGGTAGAGGACGTAGATCCAGATGAGCTGGAAGATATAATACTGCGTGAAGAATTTGACATAGCATTGAAAGACCTAACGCCAAACAAGGCCCCTGGAGTAGACAACATCCTCCCAGGACTGCTGATATCGTTGGGAGAGCCCTCCATAACCAAGCTACTCCATCTGGTGTGCAAGATATATGAGACAGGGAAATACTTGCAGACTGCAAGAAGAATGTAATAACTCCATTTCCAAAAATGCAGATGCTGAAAGGTGTGAATAATACTGAACAATTAGTTTAATAAGCTATGACTGCAAAATACTGACAAATATTATTTTTATAGGAATGGAAAGACTAGTAGAGGCCGACCTCTAGGAGATTTGCGTAGGTTCTGAAAATAGGTTGGAACGCGCAAGGCAGTACTGAACCTACAACTCATTTTAAGAGATAGGTTAAGAAAGGCAAACCTACGTTTATTCCTTTGGTAGACATAGAGAAAGCATTTGACAGTGTTGACTGGAATACACCTTTTGAAATTCTAAAAGCAGAGGTAAACTACAGGGAATGAAAGGTTGTATACAAGTCAAGTTATAACAGTTGGGGGGTATGAAGGAGAACGAGTGGTTGGGAAAGGAGTGCGACATGGTTATAAGCTATCTTCAGTGTTATTCAATCTGTACATGTAGTAAGCAGTAAAGGAAACCAAAGAAAAATTTGATGAAGGAATTAAAATTCAGTGAGAAGAAACAAAAACTTGCAGATTTCTCGATGACACTTTAATTCTGTAAGACACTGCAAAGGACTTGGAAGGACAGTTGAATGGAATGGACAGTTTCTTGAAAGGAGGACGTAAGATGAACATCATCAAGAAAAGCAAAACAAGAGTACTGGAATGTAGTCGAATTAAATCAGGCGACGATGAGGGAATTAGATTAGGAAAGCAGTATATGAGTTTTGCTATTTGATCAGTGAAATAACTGATGATGGCCAAAGTAGAGACGATATAGAGTGTAGACTGGCAAAGAGGAGAGGAACGTTTCTGGAGAAGAGAAACTTGATAACATCAAATATGCGAGCGCCAGACTAAAATATTAGTACAATCATTTAGGCCGGCCGGTGTGGCCGAACGGTTCTAGGCGCTTCAGTCTGGAATCGCGCGACCGCTACGGTCGCAGGTTCGAATCCTGCCTCGGGCATGGATGTGTGTGATGTCCTTAGGTTAGTTAGGTTTAAGTAGTTCTAAGTTCTAGGGGACTGATGACCTTAGAAGTTAAGTCCCATAGTGCTCAGAGCCATTTTTTTACAATCATTTAGAGGTTTCCAACTCACTCAAGATTTATTGTTGCAACAGTGCATATGGAGTACATGAAATTATTACCTTCACAAAGCAATAGCACAAGCGGTTCTGAGGTTTCAGGTATCGACCCACAGCACATGGTGTAGCCTCAATGGGCAGCAGTGCAGGTGCTTATTCTGGCATCCAGTCGATTGTACAGCTGGCGAATGTTGTCCTGAGTTACTGCTCCACCTGTTCACGTAGTTCTGTGACAGTTGTCGGTTGATGAGTCATACGAATCATTTCTTGTCCCATCATATTCCACACATGCTCGATGGGGGAAGTCCGGAGAACATGCTGGCAAGGGGAGTTGCTGCACGTCTTGCAGAGCACGTAGAGTTCCACGGGAAGTGTGTGGGCGAGCCAGTGTGTGTTGGACGAATGGACCCTGTAATCCCTGACACGGTACTCGTTAAAGCCTGTGCTATGGTAAGTGAGCGGGATTCACCTTATGAGAAAGGATTTTCGCATAGATATCGACCGCGTGTACCTGAATGGTGGCAAATCAGACTTACATCCACTCTGTAATAACAATGAATCGTCAAGTAAGTTCGAAATGCAATTACACGTCAGGATGGATCAAAAGCAAACCAGAAGATGCTACCAATGTGACAATAATACGGTCGCCAGCCTAATTAGGCATTAACTGAGTTTCTTCCCTGTACAAGTTGGTATATATTCATGCAAAACAACAAGTTGTAACACTGCATAATATAGTAGAATTTTAGAACCAGAAACTCTATTGAACTGATAGTTTCACGTTCTGTACTGATATGGAAAATCATGAATACATAACACTACACTATAATGTTTACTACAAAACTTTATACTGTCTATTAATCTGATTAAAATCGGGCATAGGTTACCCTAGAAATTGTACTTCCATGCCACACACAAAATGTCAATTTTGATAAAGATAAAACACTTATAAATTTTGACTTTTATATTGACTTTAACTTTTGCTGCTCAAACCAATTTAGAACACTTCAGAATTCAAATGAAGGAGGGGGGGGGGGGGACCCTGAAACTGTTATGATCGCTGTATTTAAAAAAATGATTACTGAAATTATTATTCATTCAAGATTTCCAGTATATAAGTTACTACTCTTTTCATCTTATTTACTGCTCATTTAAAAGCCTTTAAATCTGTCTCGAAATAATAAACTTCATTATTACATCAATACTAAAGTTATCTTTCGACTTCGTTAGACATGGTTATAAGCTATCTTCAGTGTTATTCAATCTGTACATGTAGTAAGCAGTAAAGGAAACCAAAGAAAAATTTGATGAAGAAATTAAAATTCAGTGAGAAGAAACAAAAACTTGCAGATTTCTCGATGACACTTTAATTCTGTAAGACACTGCAAAGGACTTGGAAGGACAGTTGAATGGAATGGACAGTTTCTTGAAAGGAGGACGTAAGATGAACATCATCAAGAAAAGCAAAACAAGAGTACTGGAATGTAGTCGAATTAAACCAGGCGACGATGAGGGAATTAGATTAGGAAAGCAGTATATGAGTTTTGCTATTTGATCAGTGAAATAACTGATGTTCATTTACTGGTTCATTAACAAAACATTTCTTTAAACACCATTCTAATATAGCTAGTTCTGCAAATAATTATTATTAACACAATTTTTAATTTTCATTTCGGGACACTCGGATTGCACAATGTTTGGAAAGGACCCTGTCTAGGCTAGTTGTGAGGATAATTAAATGATGGGAAAGTTCTGGTAAAATTTAGGTTATTATTGCACAGTTCACTCTCTGATCCATACGAATACAGTACTAAAAGTTTCAACCTGCTAGTATCGATGCGGCGGTTGGCGGGCGGCACGATGGCGAGGCACAGAGCGCACATACAACCACAGCTATGGCTCTTGATGTATCGGCACTTTAATTCTTCTTAGCGTCGCAATGCTTTTCTATTTAGTGCCTATGGAATTTTGCCATGCTATGCGGGTGTCAGAACGGCATACCCGAGGCTCAGTGAAGCTATGTCTTCCAGGAGAGCCTCCTCGCTCCAGGTGTTGCCCAAACCAGTGCCAAACTCCAACTACTACCGTGCCCGTTGTGCATTTTCCCGCGCTCGCCTGCCATCCACCTTTTACCGATCCCTGACAGACCGGGTATTCACCCGAGGTTTTGCATTCTACATATCCTAACACATTGCCTACGTATGGACCAGACGCACAGTTACAATTTTAAACATCTTGCAACAGTTTCAACATTTGTTACATTTCAATTCTATTACAATATAACTTGACATTTGACATGAACATTAATATTCACATTGAAACTTATTTACAGTTTTCTTAACATAATGGCATAAAACAAAAAGAAATGAAATCAGAACATCAGTTACACAAGTTTATCGTAAAATCAGATGAGAAGAATTACTTATATGTACAATAGTACAGAATCGTTGTTGTTACAACCCTCCGAGACAGCGCTCAACAGGTCTACGTCGTACGTGCAAAGACCATCACTTATGTCCAGACAGAATCTGCTTTCGTTGCTGAAGGCCGCGGCACGCCATTCCATCTTACAAGTGATCCTCTGATGGCACTAGTCCAGCCGTGCACGTTGGTGTTGTGATGTGAGTGGGCGACGGGCTAGAGGTGCGCGTGCCTGTAGGCACACTGCTATGAACCAGTTCGCAACATTTCGTATTGACGCGTCTGTGCTCGCAATCCCTCTTATCTATTCTGTGATAGCTGTACGATCTGCCAGCACTCGCCTTGCAACACGAATATCCTGTGCTGCGTGGACTTCCGGAACCTACAGGTCGGAGAATTTTCAAGGGGCTACTGATAACAGCATCATTGCACAACTGTCGTAGCACGGCCAACTTGTGTGGCAATTCTCCGAAATTACCATCACGCCACTCGGAAGAACACAGTTCGCTCAGTTGGCTGTAGGAAGCACAAGTGTATCTCCGTGGCATTGTTGCCTGCTTGCTTCACAGTTTTGTACGACACTGAGCATTCTGGCTCTGAGCATTCCCTATGAAAGGGTAGGCACAGGTGGCGCTGTGATAGCTATGCCATTATGCTATCTGTTGGCGGGAGACGTTGAAACCATTATCAGTACATCTAGCATCCCCCAGGTGGCATATCTGTCATCGGATCACAATCGGCGTCGTCTTTCCAAGTGTAATTTTTTTTTCTTGCAGTGTAGATGAAAGGTATTTGCCTGGTGTGTAGCCTTGTATGAAAGTGAAACGGTGGACTATAAACAGTTCAGACAGGAAGAGAATATAAGCTTTTGAAATGTAATGCTACAAAAAGATGCTTACGATTAGATGGGCAGATCATATAACTAATAAGGTACTGAGTGGAACTGGAGAGAAAATATATTCGTGCACAACTTGACTGAAAGAAGGGATCGGTTGATGGAACATATTCTGAGACATCAAGGGATCACCGATTTATAAGTAGTATTGGAGGTAACTGGAGGGGATGAGTAAAAATTCTAGAGAGAGAGACCGATAGATAAATATAGTAAGCTAGGTTGCACTAGTATTTGGCGATGAAGCGGCTTGCCCAGGATAGAATAGTATGGAGAGCTGTATCAAATCAGTCTTCAGGCTGAAGATCACAACAACAACATTGGAGTAGATATTATAGGTTGTATCCAGTAGGGTGGCAAACCATATCACATTATTGATGTGGATTGAGACGTATCGATCCACGATCGATAACCTGAACCTTTCGTGGGTAGACAACAACGAACAGAATATTTTTTATGCAGGAAAGTCATATGGCATTTCCTGGAAATGAAACATTCTAGAACAAATTCAATAGTGATGTTTCAATGGTCGTCTGTTAATATTAATTCGATCCTTGCTACCACAACAGTTATAAAAATTCCATATTCGATAAGCTCTCTTTGACATATTTGTACAAGGGAGTAAAGCTCACAAAGAAGTATTTTAAGTGTAAACTTTCTCGGCATTAACATTAACACTACAAAATCCACTCTAAGGCTCTACTGTAATTCTTCTTATTTCCTAACAGTTTTTCAGTTTACCCCCCTTCCAAGCATGTAACAGCTTCTTGTTAGTACAATTCATAATTATGTTTGAAAATTTGACTAAAAGACAAATTCCTGATTTCATATACATTTGTTTTCGTTCCAACAAGAACACCGTGAATTCATTGTCCCAGGAAGGGGAAACTTTATTGACACATTCCTGGGGTCAGATACATCACATGATCACACTGACAGAACCACAGGCACATAGACACAGGCAACAGAGCATGCACAATGCCGGCACTAGTACAGTGTATATCCACCTTTCGCAGCAATGCAGGCTGCTATTCTCCCATGGAGACGATCGTAGAGATGCTGGATGTAGTCCTGTGGAACGGCTTGCCATGCCATTTCCACCTGGCGCCTCAGCTGGACCAGCGTTCGTGCTGGACGTGCAGACCGCGTGAGACGACGCTTCATCCAGTCCCAAACATGCTCAATGGGGGACAGATCCGGAGATCTTGCTGGCCAGGGTAGTTGACTTACACCTTCTAGAGCACGTTGGGTGGCACGGAATACATGCGGACGTGCATTGTCCTGTTGGAACAGCAAGTTCCCTTGCCGGTCTAGGAATGGTAGAACGATGGGTTCGATGACGGTTTGGATGTACCGTGCGCTATTCAGTGTCCCCTCGACGATCACCAGTGGTGTACGGCCAGTGTAGGAGATCGCTCCCCACACCATGATGCCGGGTGTTGGCCCTGTGTGCCTCGGTCGTATGCAGTCCTGATTGTGGCGCTCACCTGCACGGCGCCAAACACGCATACGACCATCATTGGCACCAAGGCAGAAGCGACTCTCATCGCTGAAGACGACACGTCTCCATTCGTCCCTCCATTCACGCCTGTCGCGACACCACTGGAGGCGGGCTGCACGATGTTGGGGCGTGAGCGGAAGACGGCCTAACGGTGTGCGGAACCGTAGCCCAGCTTCATGGAGACGGTTGAGAATGGTCCTCGCCGATACCCCAGGAGCAACAGTGTCCCTAATTTGCTGGGAAGTGGCGGTGCGGTCCCCTACGGCACTGCGTAGGATCCTACGGTCTTGGCGTGCATCCGTGCGTCGCTGCTGTCCGGTCCCAGGTCGACGGGCACGTGCACCTTCCGCCGACCACTGGCGACAACATCGATGTACTGTGGAGACCTCACGCCCCACGTGTTGAGCAATTCGGCGGTACGTCCACCCGGCCTCCCGCGTGCCCACTATACGCCCTCGCTCAAAGTCCGTCAGCTGCACATACGGTTCACGTCCACGCTGTCGCGGCATGCTACCAGTGTTAAAGACTGCGATGGAGCTCCGTATGCCACGGCAAACTGGCTGACACTGACGGCGGCGGTGCACAAATGCTGCGCAGCTAGCGCCACTCGACGGCCAACACCGCGGTTCCTGGTGTGTCCGCTGTGCCGTGCGTGTGATCATTGCTTGTACAGCCCTCTCGCAGTGTCCGGAGCAAGTATGGTGGGTCTGACACACCGGTGTCAATGTGTTCTTTTTTCCATTTCCAGGAGTGTACATACGTAACGTTTCGCACTAGTAGCTATGTTTTCGGTCAGAAAAAAAATGCGGTGCATTATTTATTACCCTTGTACCTCCAGTTAATGTTCAGGCACTCAACCATCTGGAGTTGAATATCATAGATCAGAACGGGAACCTAGCCGATTATTGGTACGAGCAAATTACGGTACACCTTCGTCTGAAGAAGCATCATGTGTATAAAGTATAAATACAATGCACACAACCATCAGAAGACAACTTTGCAGAGGAAGCTGAACACAATAACGCTTGTGATTTATGAGTTTTTTAATCGATTGGGCTGAAACCTCGTAATGATACTGCTCGATGTATCAGCTCCAATTCAGTACGACGATCAGTCATTTGTCAGGAATATTTCTCCTGCAAGTCTTTTCCTTTAACAACTTCTAACAATAACGATAATAATTACTATTCAATATCAGGATGACTTAACACTTCCAGGCAACATTTTCCTATGTTTGGAAGGAAGGTTTATGGCCATGAAGTAACAATGCGACTTTCCATAATGTATTCGCCTTGATATGGTAAAAAATCGACGCGCAAGTCGCCGAAGTGACGTCAACCCAAAAGACTTGCACCAGGCGACCGCTCTACCCGACAGGAGGCCCTAGCCACATGACATTGGACTTAACAGTATCTAGTTCGACGGTTGGAATCAAGAATGAAATGGAATCACATCGACTCTCAAAAGAAGAAATGTTGGAATAACATCGACTCTCAAAGCACATGTCTCCACATCAGCTTTGAATCTGAATGCATCAGAAAACAGAGGAGGTTCTTGGATCGATTGACAGATGGCTGTTTTACTGCCTGTATACCACTTAAAATATTAATGGGTTTCTTTGAGAATAATAAATGCATCATTATGAATACCAAACAGGAGCTGATTCCAGTGCAGATTGCTGTGGATAATAAATCACACATTCAAGAGGTGCCATAATAAACAGGATAAAATTGTGCTGGATACATTGGTGTGGAAAGAGCTCCATTTATCAGTATCAGACGAGGAATGCCTGAAACTTTTTCCCATATTGAATGTACGTGCCTAGGTACCATTAGCTTTCTGTTTATGGGAACTTTACGAGTATCCAATCCTTCCAGAGACTTCCAAACAATCATGGACAATAAAGACACCTGTTTGCCTAGGAACACATCGATTTATTAATCTAGAGGTGCAAAAAGACTGGAGAGGAAATCAGAAAAAGGATTCAGTAATACTGAAGTATCCCACAATTATTGCTTTGCCAGAACCATGTAGTGTAATACACTGTGCTAAGACTCACTAAACCACTGTATGGCTTACTCAATATCATCATGAAAAATGGTGCGATGTTGCAGGGACGTCGTATGAAAAATGGTGAACCTTGAAATCCCATCACGCAATTGTACTTCTTTTTTGCAATACCTAGACTGTCAGGTCATGTAAAGATGATAAATTATGCTCACATCGGTGGTATGCACAAGCTGTCGACTCCATCATCAGCATGAGCAAACTGGAACAAGTACGCCAACAGCAGATATAAATAACTCGGTATGCACAGCCCTTCTTCACTTTAGTCTGATTATCATTGACAACTATAGCATAAATATGAAGTGTCAGCCTAGCAATGCTAATGGTGATGGTGTGGGTAAGCATAATGGTTTTATCGAGTGATGACAACATGCCATCGTCGCTTTATGACTATCAAAGTGTGGGTTTCCTCTTGAATAATTCTAAGAAATGTAAGTATACAGGGTGAGTCACCTAACATTACCGCTGGATATATTTCGTAAACCACATCAAATACTGACGAATCGATTCCACAGACCGAACGTGAGGAGAGGGGCTAGTGTAATTCGTTAATACAAACCATAAAAAAATGCACGGAAGTATGTTGTTTAACACAAACCTACGTTTTTTTTAAATGGAACCCCGTTAGTTTTGTTAGCACATCTGAACATATAAACAAATACGTAATCAGTGCCGTTTGTTGCATTGTAAAATGTTAATTACATCCGGAGATATTGTAACCTAAAGTTGACGCTTGAGTACCACTCCTCCGCTGTTCGATCGTGTGTATCGGAGAGCACCGAATTACGTAGGGATCCAACGGGAACGGTGATGGACCTTAGGTACAGAAGAGACTGGAACAGCACATTACGTCCACATGCTAACACCTTTTTATTGGTCTTTTTCACTGACGCACATGTACATTACCATAAGGGGTGAGGTACACGTTCGACGGGCGTTTCATAGGACGTGGAGGACGCATAAATTGGGCATCCCGTTCTCCTGATCTTACACCTCTGGACTTCTTTCTGTGGGGTACGTTAAAGGAGAATGTGTACCGTGATGTGCCTACAACCCCAGAGGATATGAAACAACGTATTGTGGCAGACTGCGGCGACATTACACCAATTGTACTGCGGCGTGTACGACATTCATTACGCCAGAGATTGCAATTGTGTGCAGCAAATGATGGCCACCACATTGAACATCTATTGGCCTTACATGTCGGGACACACACTATTCCACTCCGTAATTGAAAACGGAAACCACGTGTGTACGTTTACCTCACCCCTCATGGTAATGTACATGTGCGTCAGTGAAAAAGACCAATAAAAAGGTGTTAGCATGTGGACATAATGTGCTGTTCCAGTCTCTTCTGTACCTAAGGTCCATCACCGTTCCCTTTGGATCCCTACGTAATTCGGTGCTCTCTGATACACACGATCGAACAGCGGAGGAGTGGTACTCAAGCGTCAACTTTAGGTTACAATATCTCCGGATGTAATTAACATTTTACAATGCAACAAACGGCACTGATTACGTATTTGTTTATATGTTCAGATGTGCTAACAAAACTAACGGGGTTCCATTTAAAAAAAACGTAGGTTTGTGTTAAAAAACATACTTCCGTGCATTTTTTTATGGTTTGTATTAACGAATTACACTAGCCCCTCTCCTCACGTTCGGTCTGTGGAATCGATTCGTCAGTATTTGATGTGGTTTACGAAATATATCCAGCGATAACGTTAGGTGACTCACCCTGTATATATTTATGTGTTATGCATAATTTAGCTGCACGGTGTGGCCGCGCGATTTCAGGCGCCATGTCACGGATTGCGCGGACCCTCCCGCCGAAGGTTCGAGTCCTACCTCGGGCATGCGTGTGCGTATTGTTCTTTGCATAAGTTAGTTTAAGTAGTGTGTAAGTCTAGGGACCGATGACTTCAGCAGTTTGGTCACTTAGAAATTCACACACACACACACACATTTATGCATAATTTAAAAGAAATACTGTTTACAGCACTTATACGATGCTTTCGTTTCTAGGTGATCTGAATACTTTCATACATACGTGTGAGCAGGACAGTAGAATGGCATCATCACTACAGCCTGACAATGCAGCTATGGCGTTCCTAATGTGTGATTTGTACGAAGGTGACCATAAGTTTACATATTTATATGTGCCTATCTTTTTTTACACTTGCATTCAGTACTTCTGTGTTCCTTTTTTTGTTCTATAGATGTTATCAACATTGAGCTGCCACAGGCCATGACACCATTTTCTAGTCAGAGCTCATGGGAGAAGACACCGATCGTCGAACAGTGGATACGTCTGTATTACTACTTATGCTACCAATAATAATAATTTACACTTCTATATAATGCTTATGATGTACTTTTCTTATGATTTTCAAGACGCACTTGGTGACAACATAGCCCCAGATGTGAATGAATGCTTTACTGTACGCAAAAATGTCGGAATATGTGTGTAATATCCCGAACGATGGACGTGACAAGTGGCATTGTCCTGTAGGTAGATGAAACCATGCCAAAGAAAAATAAACCACATGTAGGGGTGGACACAATCCCCAGCGATACATTCATAGCCGGCCGGGGTGGCCGAGCGGTTCTAGGCGCTTCAGTATTGAACCGCGCGACCGCTACTGTCGCAGTTTCGAATCCTGCCTCGGGCATGGGTGTGTGTGATGTCCTTAGGTTAGTGAGGTTTAAGTAGTTCTAAGTTCTATGGGCTGATGACCTCAGAAGTTAAGTCCCATAGTGCTCAGAGCCATTTGAACCATTTTTTTATACATGCATACTTGTGTTGATCCATTGCGCCTTTAGAATGACGGGGTCAAATGCCACGAAAACTTTCCCTAGACCATAATGCTCTCTCGTCCAGGCTGAATCCTACCGACGATTGTTGCAGGGCCACACATACCCAAGGCCATCTGCCTGGTGGAACAGAAAACCTGATTTGTCTGAGAAGGCCACCTGTGGCCACTCACTGGACGTCCGGTTGCAGTAATGACGTGCAAATTCCAGCCTTTGTCGCCGATGAACAGTAGTCACCATGAGTGCATAAATTAGGTGCCTACTGTAGAGGCCTATAAGCAGTAACGTTCATTGAACAGTCGTTGAGAAGACGCTGTTGGTAGCCCCTGGGTTCATCTGTGTGTTCAGTTGCTCAGCAGTTGTGCGTCCATTCCCCAGTACACATATCCGCAGCCATCATTCACCCTTTTCGTCTATGGCTGTGGTGCACCACAGCTGCATTGGCGTCGGTTTTGGATAGCGTCATTTTGTCACGCACGGTATACTTTTACCACAGAGGCATGCAAACAGTTTACAGACTTCTTCCAGCCTTAGCCCGAAAGCCAATGACCGAACCTTTCGGACGTCAGATAAATAGCTTCATTTCCACATTACGGCAATGACTGCACTGTGTTGCCACCTGCCTTCTGTGAGTGGTTATTGCACATTGATATCGAACGTAGCTGGTGGCCCCAATAATGTGACTGAACCCAGTATTATTGTTACACGCACTTACTTGCTTTTGCTCACTGTGTCCTTACAGGATCAGGTACCTAAGACTGGCCACCCCAAATACACTCCTGGAAATGGAAAAAAGAACACATTGATACCGGTGTGTCAGACCCACCATACTTGCTCCGGACACTGCGAGAGGGCTGTACAAGCAATGATCACACGCACGGCACAGCGGACACACCAGGAACCGCGGTGTTGGCCGTCGAATGGCGCTAGCTGCGCAGCATTTGTGCACCGCCGCCGTCAGTGTCAGCCAGTTTGCCGTGGCATACGGAGCTCCATCGCAGTCTTTAACACTGGTAGCATGCCGCGACAGCGTGGACGTGAACCGTATGTGCAATTGACGGGCTTTGGGCGAGGGCGTATAGTGGGCATGCGGGAGGCCGGGTGGACGT
Source organism: Schistocerca piceifrons (assembly GCF_021461385.2). NCBI lineage: Eukaryota > Metazoa > Arthropoda > Insecta > Orthoptera > Acrididae > Schistocerca > Schistocerca piceifrons. Next base: position 412,744,522 of record NC_060149.1, on the reverse strand, counting down.
ACCGCCGAATTGCTCAACACGTGGGGCGTGAGGTCTCCACAGTACATCGATGTTGTCGCCAGTGGTCGCGCGGAAGGTGCACGTGCCCGTCGACCTGGGACCGGACGGCAGCGACGCACGGATGCACGCCAAGACCGTAGGATCCTACGCAGTGCCGTAAGGGACCGCACCGCCACTTCCCAGCAAATTAGGGACACTGTTGCTCTTGGGGTATCGGCGAGGACCATTCTCAATCGTCTCCATGAAGCTGGGCCACGGTCCCGCACACCGTTAGTCCGTCTTCCGCTCACGCCCCAACATCGTGCAGCCCGCCTCCAGTGGTGTCGCGACAGGCGTGAATGGAGGGACGAATGGAGACGTGTCGTCTTCAGCGATGAGAGTCGCTTCTGCCTTGGTGCCAATGATGGTCGTATGCGTGTTTGGCGCCGTGCAGGTGAGCGCCACAATCAGGACTGCATACGACCGAGGCACACAGGGTCAACACCCGGCATCATGGTGTGGGGAGCGGTCTCCTACACTGGCCGTACACCACTGGTGATCGTCGAGGGGACACTGAATAGTGCACGGTACATCCAAACCGTCATCGAACCCATCGTTCTACCATTCCTAGACCGGCAAGGGAACTTGCTGTTCCAACAGGACAATGCACGTCCGCATGTATCCCGTGCCACCCAACGTGCTCTAGAAGGTGTAAGTCAACTACCCTGGCCAGCAAGATCTCCGGATCTGTCCCCCATTGAGCATGTTTGGGACTGGATGAAGCGTCGTCTCACGCGGTCTGCACGTCCAGCACGAACGCTGGTCCAACTGAGGCGCCAGGTGGAAATGGCATGGCAAGCCGTTTCACAGGACTACATCCAGCATCTCTACGATCGTCTCCATGGGAGAATAGCAGCCTGCATTGCTGCGAAAGGTGGATATACACTGTACTAGTGCCGACATTGTGCATGCTCTGTTGCCTGTGTCTATTTGCCTGTGGTTCTGTCAGTGTGATCATGTGATGTATCTGACCCCAGGAATGTGTCAATAAAGTTTCCCCTTCCTGGGACAATGAATTCACGGTGTTCTTATTTCAATTTCCAGGAGTGTAGATCGTGCGAAGCACTTACGAGCTGTCTTTGCAAACATTATTAAAAAAAGTTTAGAAACTGGACGTGTGGAGAATAAAATACGCCAAGGAACAAGAATATCAACTAATGAAGCTCTCATTCTTGCAGCAGCAAAATACAACGCAAATGTCAGTAAGAGGCACCTCGGAGGTACAAGAGGGATCAACCAAACGCGTGTTCTGCGAATACAACATTCCATTGCATTTCATCCTTTTCAAATTTCGCTTCTTGGCAATGAATTCCAAATTTGGTTACAGTTCTCTGAATGTTATCTACTAAAGGTGCAAAGTGATGCAGCATATCTATGCAAAATTTTATTTCTCGAAGAAGCATTGTTTACAAGTCAATCTGCACAATATGCACTAATCGGCAGTTGAAAATCCACACTGACTCAAGGAAATGGATAAAAACAACACTCTTGCCCTATCAATGTCTGGTGCGTGTTTTTCAAGACCCACATCATTGGTCTCTTTTTTATTGAAGGAAATCTAAATGCACTCAAGTAGCTCGAGTTCCTAAGATATGCTGCTACCGCAGTTACTGGAAGATTTCTCACTAGACATAAGGCAATCAGTGTGGTACAAACATGACGATTATCTCTCCCATTCCACACATGTAATGGCAGACTGTCTTACGAGAATATTTGGAGAGTACTGGAACTGCCGTTCAGTAAACGCAAAATGGTCAGCACTCACTAAATCTAACATTTCTATACTTTTATTTGTGGATAAAATTAAAACAAGAGATCTGTTAGGAAATACCAAAGAGTCCTAAAGGCATGAAATGCCTTATAACATGGACCTGTGTTGCCGTTAACTCCTGATGAAATTCAACGTGCAGCATTCTTTCTCCAGAATCATTTTATAGCGTGTAGGAGTGCTCAAGGTCAACAATTTGAGCACTTTCTGTAACGGAGCCATGATAATAAACACATGAGCCGTACCTCAGTTACATGTTTGCTTACATTTGGTATAATAAGACAGACATTTGTGGAACTTATACTGCTGACGGCGGGACAGCGATTTGTGGCGCTTTTATCTTGATACCATTTGATCAAGTCCGACACATGTTATGTCGTTGAAATTCTCTTAGAAGCTTCTTTCAGTTACCACAGAAAAAAGGTATATAATTCAATTTAAAAAAGTCGATGATATAATTCGGTGACCACAAACGATAAAAATTAATTCCAAATCTCAGGAAATTCGCCATATTGTCCGCTATAGCTTAGCGAAAACGGCATCCCGATGTATTTATTCGTTTTGGATATACTGTATTTATTTATTCTGGATATATTTGGGGAGGCCTGTCATAGCTACCTCACCCTATATATTGTGTACATACCAGTGAATGTGTGTGTGTGGTTGTTTTCTTCCTGACATACAGCTGCTAGTCCACATACACTGTAAATATTGCACATAAAAACTCCATGGTAGTTGTATTAGTTTGAAGTGTCTTAGTAATCAGTCATGTAAATACTCATATGACATCCTTCACCTCCTTTCTTAGTATTAGTACGATATATCTCCGCATATAAGCAATCAGATGCTGATATTTCTATGTAAACCAATCAATTGTATTACTGTGATCTATCTCTCTGCATAAAAACAACCTTTTCTCTTAAAAAAATTGGAAAAGTGCGTTGGTTATGATCATAACCTGTAAGTTAATTTGTTATATCAGTGCTATTTTTCTGGAAGAGACACTATTCCTCTCACCATGAAGTCACCTAATTCTCTTAAATTCCAATGAGGGGGTGACAAGCTCCGACGCCACATTCAATCACATCCCAGATGTATTCGATCGGTTCAGATCTGGCGAGTCGAGCGGGGGGGGGGGGGGGGGGGGGGGGGGGCTGCAGGGCAAATACATCAGCTGGAATTCGCCACTGTGTTCCTCAAACCACTCCACCACACTCCTGGCCATGTAACATGGTGCATTATCTTGTTGAAAAATGCCAATGCCGTCGGGAAACATGATCGTCATGAAGGGGTGTACGTGGTCTGCAACCAGTGTACGATACTCCTTGGCCGTCATGGTGCCTTGTGCCTTGCACGATTTCCACTGGATCCATGGATGCCCACGTGAATGTTCTCCAGAGCTTAGTGGAGCCGCCGCCAGCTTGTCTATGTCTCACAGGTGTCAAGGAGCTGTTCCCCTGGAAGACGACGTATTCGCCCCCTCCCATCGCCATGATGACGACGGTATAGGAATTCATCAGACCATGCAACGCTCTGTTACTGCGCCAGCATCCAGTGCCGATGGTCACGTATCCATTACAGTCATAGTTGCCGATGTCGTGGCGTTAACATTGTGCACGTGCATGAGTCGTCGGCTGCAGAGGCCCATCGTTTGGAGTGTTCGGTGCACGGTGTGTTCAGACAAACTTGTACTCTGCCCAGCATTAAATCTGATGTTAGTTCCAGCACAATTCGCCGCCTGTCCTGTTAATTCTGGTTCTATGAAAAATCAGTAGGTGGGTCGAAGGCGTCTATTCAGTCACTTGTAGAACAATCTGGTGTTGCAACAGAAGACAGAAAAAGTAAAGCTGAAGTTTAAATTTCGCGCTTAAAAATCATTTCATGCAGGAGGATTGTGCAGACATACAGTCCTTTGATCCCGTACAGAGGAAATAGAAATAGGCAAACAGGACGTTGAGAAGCAACTGAAAGAGTTAAAAACAAATGAGTCACCAGATCTCGATGGAATGCCAATTCGGTTTTACACAGAGTACTTGTCGGCATTGGCCTTCCATTTAGTTTGCACTCATCGAGAATCTCTCACCCAATACAAACCCCCAAGCGAGTGGAGAAAAGCCACATGACTTCTGTAGACAACAACTGTAAAAGAAATGACCTGAAAAATGCAGATCGATACTCTTACGATCGGTTTGCTGCAGAATTCTAAGTTCGAACATAATAAATTTCCTTGAGATGGAAAAACTTCTGTCTCGAAATCAGCAGGGATTCACAAAAGCATCGCTCTTGCGAAAGTCGGCTTGCCATTTTCTTGCGCGATATCCTGTGAACCATGGATGTAGGGCATATTGCTAGATTTCCGAAAAGTGTTCAGCGGAATGCCCCACTGAGACTGTTAATGAAGGCCCGAGCATACGGAATAGGATCCCAGATATGCGAGTGCTCGAAGACATCTTAAATAGTAGAATCAAGCACGTTGTCCTTGACAGCGAGTGCTCTCCGGAGACAGGGGTATCGTCAGGAGTACCCTAGAGAAGTATGACAGGACCACTCTTGTTCTGCATGTACATAAACAATCTGATGGTGGGCATCGATCTGCAGCTATTTGTTGACGACGCTGTAGTGCGTGGAAAATTGTGCGACTGTAGGGGTCTATACAATATGACTCACGAAGATAAGAAAATATTTTAAAATGTTATTCTACAATTAAAACTAAAGAAAAAAGTTCAGAAAAACACAGGTCCGCAAATGATCAGTTACGGAATTACTGCTACTAAAAGATGTTGCCTGAAATTTAGCAATTTCGCTAATATCAAGGCATCGCATAGCTGTACGATGTTAAATCAAAGCACGATTTCCATTTATTTTGTTGTTATTGGTCTGGTGAATCTAATAAAACATGTCCCAGACATGTATCTGCAGTTGTTTTCCAGAACATCCAGAGAAGCAAAGTTTATTATACAAGTAAATTTGTTTACTTTCCATTAAGAATGTAGAAACGTTTATGCCATTGTTGGCAACCGTTGGTGAGTTGTTTCAGTCGTTTCCTAACCTTGAAACGAACCAGTTTTCTATATTGTTCAGTGAAAGAAACATAATAACAACAGTGTATTTAAGTGAAACCACATAGTAACTGTTGTAGTTCGTAGATAATTTTTGAAATAGGGATGCCATTCAAATTTACAACAGACGAATACGTAGACATGGTGTTTATTTATGGCAAATATGATGGTAATGCTACGGCTGCAGTTAACGAATATCGCGCACGTTATCCATCTCGGAGGATTCCGAATGCACGAACCATTAGCGGAGTATTTCGAATGTTACGGGAGACAGGTTGTCTACCTAGATTTCATAATCATTACGAGCGTTCGATACGTGAAGACGATGATGAGGATATTATGGATACTGTTCAACGTAGCCCGGATACCAGTACACGACGTATCTCTCAACAATTAGGCATTTCACAATCTGAGGTATGGTGTACACTGAAGTACAATAATCTGTATCCTTACGATAAACAAAAAGTGCATCATTTACATCCGAGAGATCCTGCCCTTCGCTTGGAGTTGTGCAACTGGTTAAATACTAATCGGCAGTTACACAAATAAATTTTATTTACTGATGAGGCACAGTTTACTCGATATGGTATAAACAGTTTACATTACGAGCATGTATGGTCTGAAGCAAACCCACATGCAACAGTACAACGCAATTCAAAGCAGTGATTTTGCATAAATGTGTGGTGTGGTATAATCAACATACTTTTTATTGGACCATTCATTTTCCCATGTTGTCTAACCGGCGAGACGTACTTACAATTCTTTCAAGAAGAAATACCATACTTGCTCGAAGATGTTCCACTTGCTACGCGATTGCAAATGTATTTTCAACAAGACGGCGCGCCTCCACATTTCACCAACGCAGTTACTACACATTTAAATGAACATTTTCCCCAGAAATGGATTTGTTATGGTGCTACACGTCTGTGGCCTTCCAAATCGCCCGATTTAACACCAATGGGTTATTGTGTATGGGGAAGGATGAAAGACATAATTTATGAGCACAAAGTCAATGCACGTGAGGCATTACTTGCTCGCATTATGAATGCAATAGACGATATTAAGAACAATCCTATGAAACTGAAACGAGCAACAAAATCTGTTCATACATGTGCAGCTAAATGCACTGAACTCGGAGACATTTTTGAATATTTCTTGTGAATGTATTGTGAAACTGTATGTACACTGCACACTGAGCTTTGTTTTTTCCGGTTTAACATGAATTCACTTGTGCTATGACACTAATAAAAGCAGATTATATGACACATTCACACGGTTGCAAATGACGTTATTACCGTCATTTTCCAAAATTAAATTCTCTACAGCTTATGTTGAAAACTTTGGGCAATTGGCTGGAATTTAAGAAAGAAATTGGGCACAGTAGTTAAAAAATGAAAAATTTTACGAAATTACGCATTGCTTCTCTGGATAGTCTGGAAAAGTACTGTAGATACAAAAAAAGAATAGTTCAAATGGTTCTGAGCACTATGGGACTTAACTTCTGAGGTCATCAGTCCCCTAGAACTTAGAACTACTTAAACCTAACTAACCTAAGGACATCACACACATCCATGCCCGAGGCAGGATTCGAACCTGCGATCGTAGCGGTCGCGCGGTTCCAGACTGTAGCGCTCGACCACTTCGGCCGGCTACTGTAGATACACCTCTGGGACATGTTTTATTAGATTCACCAGATCAATAACAACAAAATAATTGGAAATCGTGCTTTACTTTAACCTCGTACACTTTGCGATGGCTTCATATTAGCGAAATTGCTAAATTTCAGGCAAAATCTTTTATTAGCCGTAACTCCGTAACTAGGCATTTGGGTACCAATGTTTATATGAACTTTTTTCTTTAGATTTACTTTTAGAATAACTTATTAAAATATTTGCATATCTTCATGAATCACCCTGTAGAATGGCTAGGACAGAACTTTTATTTCGTTTAATGAATAATAGTTTGGTCTAAATTTAGAAAAATGTACATTAATGCGGATGAGCTGCTCTCCGTTGGATCTTCTCTATCTCTTCTATCAACCCTATCTGGTACGGATCCCACACTGCTGAGAAATATTCAAGCAGTGGGCGAACAATTGTACTGTAACCTACTTCCTTTGTTTTCGGATTGCTTTTCCTTACGATTTTTCAAATGAATCTCAGTCCGGCATCTGCTTTACCGACGATCAACTTTATATGATCATTCCATTTTAAATCACTCCTAATGCGTACTCCCAGATTATTTATGAAATTAACTGCTTCCAGTTGCTGACCTGCTATATTGTAGCTAAATGATAAAGGATCTTTCTTTCTATGTATTCTCAGCACATTACACTTGTCCACACTGAGATTCAATTGCCGTTCCCTGCACCATGCGTCAATGCGCTGCAGATCCTCCTGCATTTCAGTACAATTTTCCACTGTTACAACCTCTCGATATACCACAGCATCATCCGCAAAAAGCCTCAGTGAACTTCAGATGTTATCCACAAGGTCATTTATGTATATTGTGAATAGCAACGGTCCTACGACACTCGCCTGCGGCACACCTGAAATCACTCTCACTTCGGAAGACTTCTCTCCAGTGAGAATGACATGCTGCGTTCTGTTATCTAGGAACTCGTCATCCAATCACACAATTGATCTGATAGTCCATATGCTCTTACTTTGTTCATTAAACGACTGTGGGGAACTACATCGAACGCCTTGCGGAAGTGAAGAAACACGGTATCTACCTGGGCACCTGTGTCTATGGCCCTCTGAGTCTCGTGGACGAATAGCGGGAGGTGGGTTTCACACGATCGTCTTTTTCGAAACCCATGCCGATTCCTACAGAGTAGATTTCTAGTCTCCAGAAAAGTCATTATACTCGAACATAATATGTGTTCCAAAATTCTACAACCGATCGACGTTGGAGATATAGGTCTATAGTTCTGCACATCTATTCGACGTCTCTTCTTGAAAACGGGGATGACCTGTGCTCTTTTCCAATCCTTTGGAACGCTACGCTCTTCTAGAGGCCTACGGTACACCGCTGTAAGGAGGGGGCCAAGTTCCTTCGCGTACTCAGTGTAAAATCGAACTGGTATCCCATCAGGTCCAGCGGTGTTTCTTCTTTTGAGCGATTTTAATTGTTTCTCTATCCCTCTGTCGTCTATTTCGATATCTACATTTTGTCATCTGTGCAACAATCTAGAGAAGGAGCTACAGTGCAGTTTTCCTCTGTGAAACAGCTTTGGAAAAAAACATTTAGTATTTCGGCCTTTAGTCTGTCATCCTCTGTGTTTCAGTACCATTTTGGTTACAGAGTGTCTGGACATTTTGTTTTGATCTACATACCGCTTTGACATAAGACCAAAATTTCTTAGGATTTTCTGCCAAGTCAGTACATAGAACTTCACTTTAGAATTCATTGAACGCCTCTCGCATAGCCCTCCTCACACTACATTTCGCTTCGCGTAATTTTTATTTGCCTGCAAGGCTTTGGCTATGTTTATGTTTGCTGTGAAGTTCCCTTTGCTTCTGCAGCAGTTTTATAATTCTGTTGTTGTACCACGGTGGCTCTTTTCCATCTCTTACGATCTTGCTTGGCGCATACTCATCTAATGCATATTGTACGATGGTTTTGAATTTTGTCCACTGATCGTCAACACTATCTGTACTTGAGACAAAACTTTTGTCTTGAGCCGTCAAGTACTCTGAAATCTGCTTTTTGTCACTTTCGCTAAACAGAAAAATCTTCCTACTTTTTTTAATATTTTTATTTACGGCCGACATCATCGATACAGAAACCGCTTTATGATCGCTGACACTCAAGATTCCGTATAAATGTTGCACCTTTCTTTCTTAGAAAATTTAATTAATGACAAATATGGATAATTTTAGGAATGAATTTACCGTAAGATTGACCTTACTTTAAAATGAGTTTTTTAGCTATAGGAAGTTTGTCGATTGCCTCAACATATTGTTACGTCGGTTTCTGCCTGATCTCGCTAAATATGTGACTCAAGTATTTTACAGTGACGTAAAAGAAGTCTTGAGCTTATAATGACCAGTGTTTTGCACTTTGTCATCAGTCTTCTGACTAATGCGGTCCTGTGCCACCCTCTTCATCTCTCAGTTGCAATTGCACACCATGTCCTCAATTATTTATATTCCATTCTCTGCCTTCCCTTATTGTTTTTATCCTCTACAGTTCCCTCAAGTGCCATGGAAGTTATTGCTTGATGTCCTAATACATGTCCTGTCATCCTATCCCTCCTTCATGCCATTGTTTTACACACATTCCTCTCCTTGAAGATTCTTGTCAGTCCACCTAATTTTCAACATCCTTATGTAGCGCCATATCTCAAACGCCTTAACTCTCTTATTTTCTGTTTTTCCCACAGATCATGATTCACTTCCACAAAATGCATTGCTTCAAACGTCGATTCTCAGAAATTTCTTGCTATAATTAAGTCTGGTATGTGATATTAGTCGACTTCTTTTTGCCGGCAATGCCCTCTTTACCTGTGCTAGTATGCTCTTCATATCCTCCTCATTTCATCTGTCACACAAAATTTTGCTTTGAGGGTAGGAGAATTCCTCCATTACGTGTACTTCGTGGTCCCCAATCTCGACGTTAACTTTATTGCTTGCATCATTTCTGTCACTCCTCATTGTTTTCGTTTTTATTTGGTTTATTCTCAATCCATAGTGTGTGCACATTGCACTACTCACTCCATTCACAGGTTCTATAATTTTTCCTCACATTCACTGAGAACAGAACAGTAGTGTCATCAGTGAATCACATCATTATCCTTTCACTCGAATTTTAATCCCATTTCTGAACCTTTATTTTGTTACTGCCATTGCTTATTACACGTATAGATGGACCAGTAGCGGCAAAAGACTGCATCCTTGCCTTCTTGTTGTTGTGGTCTTCAGTCCAGAGACTGGTTTGATGCAGCTCTTCATGCTACTCTATCCTGTGCAAGCTTGTTCATCTCCCAGTACCTACTGCAATCTACATCCTTCTGAAGCTGTTTAGTGTATTCATCTCTTGGTCTCCCTCTACGATTTTTACCCTCCACGCTGCCCTCCAATACTAAATTGGTGATCCCTTGATGCCTCACAATATGCCCTACCAGCCGATCCCTCCTTCTAGTCATGTTGTGCCACAAATTTCTCTTCTCTCCTTGCCTTATTCCTTTCTTACTCCACGCACTTCAGTCTTGTCCCTCCGTTCTTATTGTTCCACCTTTGTACTTGTACTGGATCGGTGCGTAAGTTGGTAGCGTTTTTCCATGTATTTAATAAACACAACAGATGCACATAACACAAACTTTAATCATCAGTGCCGGCCGATGCAGCTGAGCGGTTCTAGGAGTTTCAGTCTGGAACCACGCGTCTGCTACGGTCGCAGGTTCGAATCCTGCCTCGGGCATGAATGTGTGTGATGCCTTTAGGTTGGTTAGGTTTAAGTAATTCTAAGTTCTAGGGGACTGATGAGCTCAGATGTTAAGTCCCATAATGCTCAGAGCCATTTCAGCTTTTTAGTCATCAGTAATATCTCGTCCTTCACTACTTACAACAATCTGCCAACGCTGGGATAAATGTTCGATTCCACAACTGAAGAAATCACGTGTTTTTTAGACGAAAAATTCGTCAGACCATGTTGGGAGCGCCTTTTCAACCAGAACGGAAGTTCTCTGAAGGTTTTTCGATGGAGAGCGGAAAAGGTGAAAATCTGAGGGCTCAAGATCAGGTGACTAAGGTGGATGCGGATTGACTTCCCAACGCAACTCCTGTGTAGTTTTTTTTTTTCAGCCTAGTAGAATGCGGACGGGCGTTCTCATGGAGTAGCATCACTGCATGCAGTCTTCCTGGTCGTTGGCATTATCCCATACAAGGCGCAAATGTTTCTGGCTGCCTCCGCTACTGTCACCACTCTATCCAACTCAAACAGAAAAATATGTCGGAAATGTTCCGATTTCTCCATTTGACATTTCATTTTCTAGCGTCTACAGCTCCACTCACTACCTCCAAATAACAAAATGACAATCTGTAAACTCAAATAGCATAAAAGAACTTCAAATGAAACATGACAATCGTTAAATAAACCCGTAGCAGCGGGAATATCAACATGCAAAAAAAAAATCTCTGAGAATTCATGCACCAACCTAATATTAACTGTGTATTACCCACCTTTCCCTATAGCTTAAACCTATTTTCCTAAGAATTTCGAACATATTGCACTATTTTACACTATAGGATGATTTTCCTACGTCGTTAAATCCTATGAACATATCTTGATTTTTCTCATCTTGCTTCTGTTATGAAGTGCAACGTCAGAACATCCTCTCTGGTACTTTCACCCTTCCTAACAGAGACATCTCATGGTCTAGTGGATAGCATTGCTGCGTATAGATCGCGAGGCTCTGCGTTAGATTGCCCCCCCCCCCCCCCCCCCCCGCCATGGATCGAAGATTTTCTTCAATCAGAACTGAGTGGACAGCTCCAGACGGTGTCTTCCAGCCAATAAAACCATGCTACTTGATTTTCACCTTTCCTAAGGAGAAACTGATCATCACCTAATAGCTCCTCAATTTTCTTTTCCATTATCCTTCATATTATTTTTGGCAGCAATTTGGATGCATGAGTTGTGAAGTTGATTGTGCAATGGTTCGCGTATACATTTGCTCTTGCTATCTTCAAAATTGTAAGGATCATATTTTTCCATCTGATGCTATGGTGCCAAACTCATGGATTCTACAAACAAACGTGAATGATCGTTTGGTTGCCAGATCCCCCAATGATTTTAGAATTTATGAAAAAATCCCCCACTGATTTTAGAAATTCGGAAAGAATATTACCCATCTTATTTGACAGCAAGTCTTCCAGAGTTCTAAAATGGCTCTGAGCACTATGGGACTTAACAGCTATGGTCATCAGTCCCCTAGAACTTAACATTACTTAAACCTAACTAACCTAATTGCATCACACAACACCCAGTCATCACGAGGCAGAGAAAATCCCTGATCCCGCCGGGAATCGAACCCGGGAACCCGGGCGCGGGAAGCGAGAACTCTACCACACGACCACGAGCTGCGGACTTGCCAGAATTCTGTTAAACACTAACTCTAATACTGGATTCCCTATTTGAGTCAAATAGACGCTCACTTCTTCTGTCACGTCATCGGAGACTTCCTCTCCCACGTAGAAGCCTTCAATGTACTGTTTCCACCTATCCGCTCTCTCCTTTGCGTTTAACAGTGAATTCCTTTTACACTCTTAATGTTGACACTATGTTTACCAGACACTTCTTTATTAACAGAGTCTTCCATTTCTTCGCCAAAATTTTCATCCTCTGTTAATTTGTTACCTGGCGTGATTAATTTTCTGTTTATCTGTTCAGGTCTATTACGACTTGCGTTTTATGGACTGAGTGTAATCCTAAAACTTATCTTCTTGAAAAATGACTTTGTTATAGTTTCTTTAGTTATTTTGAATTTCATGAATGTTGGCATCGCCTGAGCTTCCCAACCGAAACAAAAACCAACAATAGTAATTTATATTGCTCTCTCTAGCGTCCCCAGTCTGATTCAAGCAGAGTTCAGAGTGTGTTCTTAATCTGTTAGTCTTCTCTAGAAAGGTGGGTTCAAAATAAAAATGTTTGGTGGTGAAGAAGATCCATTAAAAACTCCTCCATGAAAGATCCATATTCAATTATTAAAAAGTGCTGAAAGTTTAGTGAAATAAATTAGAATCAATCTGAATCTGACTGACTAGTCCTTGAAAATGATGCATATGTACTTTTGGTGTTTTTACATGTGTACTTCCACACTATTAATATTTAATGCAGTCTGTTAAATATGTGGATTATTTATGTACATTTTTGTGTGCTTTATACGTGTATTTTAGTTTTGAAAATATTGTTATAAACGAATAATGAGTCGTGACTCCGGTTTTTACTTTACAAAATCCGGCAACCCTTTGCGACCATTTCTTTTTCAATTTCTTTAAACTTATCTTGCAGACATTTCGCCTTGGCTTCTCTGTCTGCTTCGATTATATGAAAGTTTAACTGAGATGCTCTGGGAACTTGGAAGGGAATCTAGAACAAAAGCAACATCATTCTCGTGTTATTCTGTTGACTAAACTTGAACAATCAGTGTTTGAGGAAGTCCATGTGAGAATTCTGCTGTCTCCAGCCTATCACTTGCGTAATGATCATTAGACTAATATAATAAATACTGGAATGAGCACCGAAGCAAATGTGCAGTCATTTCACCCTTGCTCATCCATGAAAGTGGCATAAATCTGGTTGGGGAACTTAAAAAACAATCTCTAGAAGAAATTCAACGTCATTCTCGTGACACTCTGTTGGGTAAACTTATAGAACAAGTACTCAATGAATACTATGTGACGGTTCTGCTGTCTCCAGAGAATAACTTGCATAATGATTACTAGAATAAGATAATAAATACTGTTCTTTTGTATTGAAGCATATGTCCAGTGATTTTCTCCTTTCTCAAAGTACAAATTGAATAGAGCAGATAATCCCTAACATTAGTATGAAGTATCCTCCACCTCACACTTTTCTGGGGCTTCCGTAATATATATGTAGATTATACATATGGCAGCTGGCACAAAAAATAATAATCTATAAGTGTATGAAATATTTGTTTGAGAGGCTATGGTTGCGATCTATTCGCCACTATTCTTTGATGAAAACCCAATTTCCACAGTGCATGAAACTCCTCCAAGTGCATAGAAAAAGAAAAATGAAGGATATAATAGAAGGAAATGAAGATCATCCTGGAATAAAATCCGTCTTATACATTTTCATGCTAATATAAAATATAATCTTATTGAAAATCTTTTCTCTTATTCACACACAAGAAAAGAAACTGAATGTCTTCAGTGAGCTCACTTATGGGAGAAATTTGCAACAGCTGAAATTGTCGCAGTGGGGCCAATATCCTATCAATAACCATATAGTTATAGAGTTGTCTAAATAATCTTTTTAAATGTAGGAAGTTTCTTGTGATGAGGTAAACTGCAAAAAAAATTGGAGTAATTGTGATTTGGCTTGGCTAAATAAACTTTTCTCCGTCGGCAGAACCCATCGCTTTATACAGACAAAAATTGCAGTTTCAAATATCAAAAAATAAATAGCATCACTGTTGGAGAGACTGTTATAATTGTGAACACTTTTATGTGTGAAGACATTTCCAGATGGAGATTAGAATGTGTTGACAACAAAATATAAGGGGCATTCAAATGAAACCCAGTCACTAGTATAAAGCAAAGGTAACGATTTTATTAACTCAAAAATGTAGTTATACTGAGTACACATACTCAAAAATTGTCGCCAAAACAGTTGACACATTTATCCCATTTCGACCCTAGCCGGTCGATTACATCCTTGAAGGAGCTAGTAGGCTGCTGTCGGATCCAGGCCTGGACCCAGTCACACACTTCGTCGTCCACTGCGAATCGATGTCCGCGAATAGCTTGTTTTAGAGGTCCAAATAAAAGAGTCACATGGTAAAAGGTCGGGACTGTACAGTGAATGTTCCAGCGTTTCCCACCGAAACTGCGACAATGTCGTCTTCATCTCATTGGCTGTGTGTGGGCGAGCATTATCATGCAGGAAGATAACACCATTGGACAACATGCCTCGGCGTTTCGACTTGTGGCTTGATAACGCTGTGCATTGATGGTGGTTACCCGTTCCAGGAACTCGACAAGCAGTGGGCCCTTGTGGCCAAAAAAGGACATCATGACCTTACCAGAACTGGTGTGCACGGCCTTTGATTTCTTTGGAGGTAGTGAAGTCGCATGTTTCCACTGCTTGCTCTGACGCTTGCTTTCCAGTTCAAAATGGTGACACAATGTTTCGTCACCTGTGACAATATGCGACAGAAAGCCGTATTCCTCCTCATGATAACGTTGCAGATGACTCAAAGACAGAGCCATTCGACTATTGTGCTGTTCAGTGGACAGTTGGTGGGGAACCCACTGCACACAGATTTTTCGAAAGTTCAAGTGTTGATGCATTACGGTGTTGGGCGGTGCCCACGCTAATACCCAGTAACCAATGGATCTCGTCCACAGTGATTCTGCTGTTGTCCAAGACTAAAGCATTCACTTCTGCAACCAGTTCTGGTGTGATGACACGATGAGCCTGTCCAGGACGAGCATCGTATTCCAGTGACTCGCGCCCCTCATGGAATCGTTTGCGCCATTCCACAACACATGAACGATTCAGACCGTACTCTCCGTACACAGCCTTCTTTCGTCGATACATTTCACGGCCTCCAACTCCCTCCGATGACAAAAATCGAATCACTCCTCGTTGCTCCTGCTTGTTCGGTAGTGGACGATAACTTGTGTGACCACCGTCTTTTCGGCGTGACACCACACTGGCGTTATTCAATGTCAAACGGTGTGCACGTGTCACTCTGTCTACTAATAGATGGCACCACCATACCCACCGTTATGTGGTGAACAACTTACGTGTAAGACAAAGGTAGACGCACTGACAGCTTCCATTTGAATTAACCTCATATATTAGATGAGTCATCATTATTGCTCCTTGGTGCTGGTTAATCTTTACAAGTTTTGATAATTTTTTGTATGAAATGGCTAGGTCACATTATATAGAATACAGTCACACAGCATTGAAAAATTGTTGTATAGCAGCAGACACAAGCATCTTTGATCAAACTCATAAATGCGATATCTCTACTGGTTGTTGGGTGATTAAAGACCAGTATGACCTGGGAACGTGAATATTACTGAGCTGAGGTTTTCACAGGCGTTTTTTGCTACATCTGGTTTAGATTAGATTTACTTTCATTCCAATTGATCCGTAGTGAGGAGGTCCTCCAGGATGTGGAACATGTCATAAAAACAACAATACAAGACAAATATTTACAACTAAAACAAATAAGCTAATGTACCATTCCACAGGTCCCAAGCGGAATGATCGTCATTTTTTAATGAACACTATATGAAAGTCATTTTACAAATCAGTTGGTTTTACGGAGAAATTCATCAATGGAGTAGAAGGAGTTGGCCACCAATAAATCCTTTAGGCTTCTCTTAAAACTGAATTTCATTGGTTGTTAAGCTTTTTATGGCTGCTGGCAAGTTATTGAAAGTCTGTGTTCCTGAATAATGCACACCTTTTTGTACAAGATTAAGTGACTTTAAATCCTTTTGAAGATTACTTTTATTGCTAGTATTGATTCCATGAATTGAGCTGTTGGTTTGAAAAAGTGATATATTTTAATGACAAATTTCATTAAGGAATAAATATATTGGGAAGCAGTAGTTAGTATCCCTAGTTCCCTAAACAGGCTTCTGCAGGATGTTCTTGAGTTCACACCACATATAACTCTTACTGCACGTTTTTGTGCCCGGAAAACTTTAGCTTGGCTTGATTAATTAACCCAAAAAATAATCCCTTATGACATTATGGAATGAAAGTAAGCATAGTATTCCAGCTTTTTTAGTTTTATATCCCCTATGTCTGACAAAATTCGCATTGCAAACAGAGATTTGTTAAGACGCTTCAGCAGTTCTGTGGTGTGCTCCTCCCAGTTGAATTTATTATCAAGCTGTAATCCCAAGAATTTAACACTGTCCGCTTCTTCTATCTTCTTGTCATCGTATGTTAGGCATATACTCATGGGACACCCCTTACAAGTTCTGAACTGCATGTAGTGTTTTTTTTTTCAAAGTTTAGTGACAAATAATTGGCTAGGAATCAGTGATTAATGTCCACAAATATTTTATTAGCTGATCTTTCTAAGACTACACTTGATTTGCTATTTATTGCAATGTTTGTATCATCGGCAAACAAAACGAACTTGTTACTGATGAAAGATCATTGATATACACAAGAAAAAGTAAGGGCCCCAAAATGGAACCTTGTGGGACCCCACATGTAATTGGTTCCCAGTTGGATGATGCCTGATAGCTTGATACATGTCTCTTTCCTAATAACACCCTTTGTTTCCTGCCAGAGGTATACGATTTGAACCATTTTGCAGCATTTCCTGTTACACTATAATATTCTAATTTACTTAAAAGGATATTGTGATTTACACTACCAGTTGCCTGCAATTTCTTGTCTAATGAATTATTTGAGATAAGATGGTTATAAAGCCGACTGTACATTACTTTTTCTAAAATTTTTGAGAATGCTGATAACAGTGAAATTGGACGGAAATTTGATGCTATTTCTTTATCTCCCTTCTTAAACAGTGGCTTAGCTTCAGCATATTTAAGCCATTCAGGAAATATTCCACTGATAAATGATGGGTTACACAGATAGCTTAATATGTTACTTAGCTCAGAATCACATTCTTTAACTAACTTTCTTGATATTTCATCATACCCACTAAATGTTTGTGATTTTAAAGATTTTATGATGGGTATTATTTCTGTTGGAGTAGTGAGGGTCACATTCATATAATGGAAGTTGCTTGAAATTTATGGTCTGAGGTATTCCATAGCAGCATCTACCGAACCTGACAACCCCATCTTTTCGGTAACAGTTATAAAATGTTTATTAAAAAGTTCTGCAACACTATACACATCTGTCACCAATGTAGTGGCTGTGTCTAGTGATTAGTAGAAAAATCCAGTGATAAGTTTTATTCTGAGTCTTACTCAAACAAGCTCACATGCAGCTTCAGTTTCTATCAGAGGATTTGAGTTTCTTTTCTTCTGTGACAAATATACCACCTATACTTTCCATTAGATTATCCTTTTGATATAACTTAGATTTACCACAAAAATCTCACTGCTGTCAATCTCAGAAGCACATAGTATTGTGTGAGCTCCATTCTGACACATTAGCATCCAGCATAAAACATTTGTTTAAAGGGATAGAAATCCAAAATATAATTTATTTTCTACATCTACATCTTTATTCTGCAAACCATCTTGAGGTGCATGGCAATGGGTATGTCTCATTGTACCATTTATTAGGACTTTTTCCCATTCCATTCACATATGAAGTGTGGGAGGAATGATTGCATAAAAATTTCTTGGATGACTTGCCATCTCAAATGCAGACAAAATTCCAAACTTTCGATGATATTCGTCATAATATTCAGAAGGGACTAAAACTTCCTGTCGTGAGCTGGCATGTTTTTCTCTTGTATACCTACAGAAGGGCATCTGATTGGGTGGATTACATCATGATGGCGCATCCAGAGGTGGCAAACTCTACATCCATAGATTTTGCTTGCACTCTCTATCTAACATTGTTTGCAATGCCATCCATCACATCAGGCAGCGAACTTTGAGAAGTATTCCTCCGCGTTTTTTCCTTGTCAAGTGCATGCTTCCATGCATTGCTGAGTGCATAGCTGGTGTCTTTATTGAAGTTGTTATCACAAATTCTAACGCCAACAACTTCTCTGATCACAGAGTTCCAAGAGTACAAAATGTGACCAACTATCCTCGTTTTTTCAAACAAAATCTTATGTTTATTTAAAAGGCTGTGTTCTGCAGCCATTGACACTATCTGTTCCTTAGGCTACTGTACCAACGTGTAGCAAACCTCGAAAATCCTGCTTTTTCTCAAAGCAAACAACCTTCTTCACCCCTCTGATACCTCCTCATACCACCCTATCTGCCTTACCTCAGTGTTTAGCAAGGTCTTTTAATCCATCCTCTTCCATCACATCCACCGTCATCTGCATCAATGTCATGTACTTCCTATTACCCAGTGTGGGTTCCATCCATCTTTCACTACTGATGATCAACTCCTGAACCTCACCCATCTCCTGTCTCAACAGCTCAACAACCATAAATCGGCCTTCTTTGTCTCTCTTGACCTAGAGAAGATGTATGAACGTGTATGGCATTCCAGTTTCCTTTTTAAACTGCAGACTTACGCACTTCCCATCACCTGTGTCCATCTTATCACATCCTTCCTCTTCAGTCCCATATCTTACGTCATTGTTAACAACACCAATCCCCGTTCCTTCCTACCCACTGCAGCAGTACCCCAAGGTTCTGTTCTCTCTCCATGCCTGTACCTCTTATACACTGCTGATATGCACAAACCACCTCCTCCCATAAACTTCCTTCAGTATGCTGGTGTCACCAGTTTCCTCACCCTCTGTTCTACACTCCACAAATCCAACAATACCTCCAAATCCACCTCAATCATTTTACCAATTTAACCAATGGCTCCTTAATATCAACTCCTCCAAAGCTCAGGCAATAATTATAGGATGCACTACCTGCACCTTCCATCACCATGACTTCTACTGTACCACTTATGACCATACCATCCAGTTGAGTAATACACTAAAATACCTCGACTGACAACTAACGTGAACACACCACCTACAAACCATCCAACAAAAAGTCCACAATAGACTTAAACTACTAATCAGCCAAACATCAGGACTACAACTTACCACTGTCCTTCACATGTTCAAATCCCTAAGCTGCACCATCCTTTGCTATGCAAATGTTGCATGGATATCTGCTACTTCCAAGTTCTATAGGTCCCATCAGATCTTTGAATACCATACACTCCACCTCACTTTCCACATCCATTTACCTTTCCCCACAACGATCCTTTACCAGCTCATCACATTCCCACCTCTCCTCACAATCTACACCATCCACAAACTCGACTCTAATAATGCTGTCGTTCCCCCACTACTTTTCAATCCTCATATGCTGTTGCATGTTTACCAAAGACATATTCCTCCAATCCTCCACTTATACAACCTCCACATTCTCTCCCAAAGAAACTTCAGCCATCCCCCACTCCCAGATCATAAACTCCACCCTGATATTTACCCATCCTACCAGCTATAGGTCCATCCCACCCAGTCCTTCTCATCAGGGTTTCCTCTCCCTCCCCTTCCCACATTTCCTTACCCCCTTTTCTTCACTTCCGTCTTTCTTTCTCATCCAACTTTTCCCAACAAGTATCAGTGTCACCAATTCCCCCCTCTACTGCAATCTCTCTTCTGTCTCAACAGCCACTCCTATCCCATCGTTGCAATGTATCAGTCCTTCAGCCTTATATCACAACATTCCTACCCTCTCCACCAGTCAATCTGTTCCTCTTCAACAACTGACTCCCTATCCCATGGCAGATCCTTCCAATTTCTAGTGATAGGGAAATGCTTCTTTTATACATGAGTATTTTGGCAACATGTTGTAAATGTTTTAACTGCGTGCTTATTGTATTTCATTTTATTGTTATTGTTTTTAACTACCAATGCAAAACGTCATCCATCATATATCTCAAAACCTCCCATTTTTTTCATCTTTAAATAGTTTTAAATCCTGTGTATATACCTCTGCTATATGTTTCTTGTTTTTTCATCTACTTTACTATGTTAATTGCCCCATGACTGAAGCGCAGGTTGTCTGTACCATTGAAATAACACCAATGAAAATAAAAGCCACTGCTGATTTATACAAATACCCTGTGTTTAAAGTGGCATTGATGCTTGACACAATGATTGGAAACTGCCCATACACACTAACCCAAGTAAGTCTTGCCACACTCACAACGAATGTTGTTAATTCCTGGCACTCTCAGGTCGAGATTATCTTTAACTGGTCGCAATATTTCTCTAATTTTTCTGGGTGGCCAGAAGATCGGTCTGATCCGCGGCCTGTTTAGGACTCCAACTATCTTGCTAGTTGTTACACCGCAGAACTGAAACCACGCTATGTGTTGGTCCTCTTGGCTTGTTTGACTGGCATCACGTCTTGGTTTTCTCAATAGTGTTGATCTCATGTCATGGACAGAATACATGTTCCTTCTGAACACTGTCTTCAGATGCTTAATCCCAGAACCCAGTTGGCCCATGTCCGAAATATTTCTGGCCCTGTGTACTAAGGAGTTCAGCACAGGTCTCTTCTGAGCTGGATGTGTATGTGTATCTGTATGTGTATGTTTCCTGTACACAGAATGACTGAGTCGTCCATCTGATTTCTGTTTGACCAACACATCTAAGAAAAGTAACTTCCCGTCCTTCTCAACCTCCACTGTAAATCTTATGTTGGGATGTATACTACGTATTAGCTGGCCGGTGTGGCCGAGCGGTTCTAGGCGCTTCAGTCTGGAACCGCGCGACCGCTATAGTTGCAGGTTCGAATCCTGCCTCGGGCATGGACGTGTGTGATGTCCTTAGGTTAGTTAGGTTTAAGTAGTTCTAAGTTCTAGGGGACTGATGACCTCAGATGTTAAGTCCCATAGTGCTCAGAGCCATTTGAACCATTTTTTGTATACCATTCAAATGATCTATGAACTGTTGCAGTTCCTCACTGCCATGTGACAAGATTAAAAATGTATTAGCGTATCTGAAGAAGCAAGATGGCTGGAAGGGAGAACTGTTCAACACTCGTTCTTTGAAATGTTCAATGAAGAAGTTAGCTACAGCTGGTGACAGTGGCGAACCCATTGCTGTTCCATTAGCCATTTCATTATAATTTCCACCAAGGTGTGCCAAAATAATTTCAAAATTTCTGTGGAGAAATGAGTGACCAACAGTTTTAATGTGTCTTCCACTGGTATCTCCGAAAATGCGGAAACCACATCTAGACTAACCATGATTTCATTTGGGCCTATCTTCATCTGCTTTATGATATCAACAAACGATTGTGAGTTCGTAATATGATGTCTATAGGTGCCAATAGTTTCGTCAGATACTTTGCCAGCGTGTATGTAGGAGAGCCGGTAGCACTAATATTCGGTCATAATAAGATGCCATCTTTGCATATTTTAGGCAGACTGTACAACCTGGGTGGCCTTGGTGCTCTTGGTCTTACATTACTCACTAGTTTATCAGAGAAGCCAGAATTCTTACGTGGCTCCCCTGTCTTTCTGCAGAGTGCTGATGTGGGATCCCATTCAAGAATTCGATATGTACTATCTACCAATAATAAACCCACTCTATTATGATAATTCTTAGCATTGAGGATAACTGTATCCTTCTGATTGTTAGATAGTGAGACAACTAACTCTTCAGTCTTCTCTGACGATTTCAGTCCTTGTTTTTCCACTCTGACACTATAGGACTTAGACGACTTGACTGTCGCTAAAATCTGGTTAGTAGCAAGGCTTACCTCATCTACCGCTTCCTCAGGAAGATACCGAACCGCTTGTTCTACTCGGCTAGTAATCTTGGTCATTGGTAGCTTTTATGGAACTGGAACAAAGGTCAGCCCTTAACTGATAGGCGATGTGGTTTCCTTGTCATAAATGATTGTTTGAATCCGTCTGTGTGTGCAGTAATTATTCTAATCTTATTCTCATGATCCCTATGTGAGCGATATATAGGGGATTGCAGTATATTCCTAGAGTCATCATTTAAAGCTGGTCCTTGAAACTTTGTTAATAGACTTTCTTGGGACAGTTTATGTCTATCTTCAGGAGTCTTCTAGGTCAGTTCCTTCACTATCTCTGTGACATTCTCCCACTAATCAAACAAACCTGTGACCATGTGTGCTGTCGCTCTCTATATACCTTCAATATCTCCTGTTAGTCCTATTCGGTATAGGTCCCACACACTTGAGCATTATTCTAGAACTGGTCACACCAATGATTTGTAAGCAATCTCCTTTATAGACTGATTGCACTTCCCCAGTATTCTATCAATAAACCGAAATCTATCACTTGCTTTACCCATGACTAAGCCTGGATGGTCATTCCATTTCATATCCCTAACAAAGTGTTGCACCCAGTTATTTATATGAGTTGGCCAATTCCAATAGTGACTCATTGATATTATAGTCATAGGATACTACAATTTTTTTTTTGTGAAGTGCAAAATTTTACATTTCTGAACATTTAAAGCAAGTTGTCAATCTTTGTACCACTTTGGAATCTTATCAAGATCTGGCTGATTTTTTGTGCAGCTTCTTCAGGTAGTGCTTCATTATAGATAACTGCATCATCTCCAAAAAGTCTGGGGTTACTACTAATATTGTCTGCAAGGTCATTACCATACAACATGAACAGTTTGAATGAGCAGTCTATTGTTGAAATTCATGCAGTTATGACATGAACAAAAGACATATGAAAGTCATATGCCATAGCTTCCCACAGCTTGTTATGACAAATATTTTGAAATATCTCTGACAAAGATAGACGTTTATAAAAAAAAGTAATCATTCTGTGTGTATACCAATCACTTTCTTATAGTGCAGATACATTTTTAGTAAGTTAAGTATAGACTCACCTCACAAAAATAAGATATTATGTGAATATGCACAAACAAATCTCTGATGAAATCCCTATCAAAGATATAAACCTCCTTTACAGTTTCTGTATCACAAAGCTGGTCAATATTTCGAGTAGGATAACTAAAAATGCACCATAAGGAATAGATCATTCACTTACAGAGATGGACATGGGAGCTGTAATGTATCTGTAAAATGCCTTGTTCTCTCTCAGAATGTTAATCAAATAATAAGAGTAAAACCTGGTTTGAAATAGTTAACCAAACTGCACATCTACAAAAGAGCTTTTTTGAATCAGAAAATATTGGAATTTGTCAAAACATGTAAACCCATAGTATGGAAGAAGTACATACGAGGCACAGTGTAGATTCAAAACTTCCTGTGTTCCCCATATTATTTAAACTGAAAACTGAGCAGATATTTCTAAATGTACTCACATCAGTAACCATGTCCAATAAAACCAAATACATAACAGTAGATACTATTAAATCTTCTTGTACATTAAACGTCTCAAATCCATACAAAAATCCCTAGCAAGACAGTATTTCTAAAACTTTATCACAATTACAAAATAATTACAGGAATGTACTACTTAACACAAATAAGATGTTAAATGGCATAATAAAATTAATAATAAAATAAAGCCAAAGCAATTTGCGAAACCATAAAATAAGAAATAAGGAAAAACAAATAGAAACATAACAACTTCTTAGAAGGAAAGTCTGCATTGGCCATAATCTTGATGGTTTATTGTCAGCAAAATCGATTTTCGATCACATAATGATCATCTTCAGTGCTGTAATGTACAAATTAAAACTCATAGACACTGGTGTCAAGTTATTATCAGTAACCAAAGCTATGAAACGATCACAATAACTTTGATTGTGATCGTTTCATAGCTTTGGTTACTGATAATAACTTGACACCAGTGCCTATGAGCTTTAATTTGTACACTACAGCACTGAAGATGATCATTATGTGATCGAAAAACGATTTTGCTGTCAATCAACCATCAACATTATGGCCAATGCTCACCTTCCTTCTAATTTCACGTATATGGTCGTTGTGCACACAACACTCTAAAGGATATGAACAGGTCAATAAAATATCCATAGGAGCGAGCAGATTTTGTAACTGAATATTTTTCCATTATTGTATTAAAAATATAATAAAAATTCTCAACTACTGTTATAGCTTCTGTAGAAAAAATATTCAGCAACTATGTTGATGGTATTGACCACTACAGAGCGTGTGGCTGGACAGTTACATTGAAAATGAATTAGTCTATCATATACGTAAATTTTATTTAAACCAGACAAGAGTCATAGCTCCATCAAAGAAAGGTGATACAGAAGAAATAGAAAGTTACAAGCTTGACTATTTCCTGTCACTATCTTCAAAACTAATGGAAGCAGTTATGGAAGACAGCCTATTGAGTAACTTGAACAGATACAACCTCCTCCTGAGAGCTTTCTTCGGTTTCCTAAGTGGTGAAAGTACCAAATCAGCCATAGTACAGGTTACAAATGTGGTATGTTATGGGCTAGACCATGATAACTCCATCACAGGAAAAAATTTAAAACTTTGTGAGGCTCTGGCACCGTTGACCATGAAATTGTACTAAATAAACTAAAATCAAAAGAAATAAGGTGAATAGGAAATGAGTAGTTCCAATAGTATCTAGAAAATGGGATATAAAGCATAAAAATACCACAGTCCTGAAATCAAGCATTTTTATGAACCTTCTTTTCAAGCCAAGTACACATTAAATTTGTAGTTTCTTATAGTAGTATCTTAAAACCATTATTGCTTTTGGTATATCTCAGTTGGGTTTCACACGTTGTTACATATGTAGAAAATCGTGATAGAGTAAATGAAACCATTAGGGGTGTATACATTTGGTGCATACACTATGTATTAAAATTAAATCTAAAGAAAATAGTATTAATTTCAGTTGACAGGGGATAATAATATTGACAAATTTAAAGTAGCTAATAATCACATAACTTCTATGGAAAACATTAAAATTTTGAAGATGCATATTGACTTTTAGTTCAACCGAAATGATTGCTGAAACGCAATAGGAAATTTTATACTACTGGAATCCTGTCATGAAATTGTAGCAGATGTACTTCATACTCACTTATTACTCTTATGTGGACTTATTCCATAGCTATGTCATAGTTTTATGAGGCAGGGGGCAGAACATGCAGAAAACATGGACACAGTTTCCATTGTACAGGATGAGTTGTAAATATAGTAACTACCTAATACTTTATGAGGTGACTTGCTACAGTTATCAAGAACTTGAAGAACTGTGTAGTAGCCATCAGCTGTAGGAATTATTCTTTATTCTTTACCGATCTCGGTCGTGGCGACCATTGTCAGAGGAAGAACATCAGATTGTTAAGCATTTCAACTTTCCTTTAGATCGACTTGAAGTCCTCAAAGTTTCGAAACGTTTACATAACTTTACGTAATACGCCATGACTCTAAATAGCATGAAATTGGTTTCACAATAGCTTGCAACAGTGTATAAAAGAAACAGTTTAATTGGGATCGGTCCTCACACTATTTATTTCCAAAACTTGGTGTCTCAGATGGCTTGGTGTGGCCTAGGAATCTCTTTTTCGTCGCACTCGTGGGGCTAACTCCATAGTCTGACGTAGTTATGCCTGTAACCAAGTAAAAGCTGACAGCAGCAACCGATTCTCCCCCTCTGTGTCGCTGGACCTTGTTAAACAGGTTATTTATCATGAGTTTGAATTTGCCAAACGTGACTTCTAACCTCCGAATTTCGTTCTCTAGTGCCAATATATTGCAATTTAATCTTAGGGTCCACTGACGGTTTGACATTATCGCATCTGACTGTCGCGGAAACAAGACATCACCTGTTGGTGGACGTACCTTGAAGGCTTCCATCATGCTGCAACAGGATTGTTGGCTCATTTTGGCGAAACGTCTCATGTACCTTTTCCCTTTCGTCCTGAGCTTGATGCTTTGAGCTGGACATGCTTCTTTTCGCCATGGAATAGGACCATGTGCCTTACGCAAGAGAAAGACCTCATGTTAGTTTGTTATTCTTACTCATAATGTAAGTGCGTAGTGATGTGTTGGGATAGCAGTCATATCATGTGTTCTTTGCCTTTTTCTCCCCTCCACATTCATCTTCTGAAAGCATTGCTGACAGCAGAGACATGAACTATCGTGGGGTGAGTTGGAATCTGCTTTTTGGCGCTGTGACATCATTTCTATCACCTGAAACGGGCCCTGATAACACGTCACAAAGTTCTTTGCCTCTCGTTTTGGTACATATGGCTTGGTGATCATAGCTCATCAGCCTATGTGATACTTAGGTAACACTGCTTTTTTATTATGGGCTCTGACTTGTCGTTCCAAAGCTTTAGTGTTCATGTTTTTCACCTGCCACCAAATAGTTTTTCAGCTTTTACAGAAATTTTTCACTAAGGAAGTATCACTATTGGGGGAGACGTGCAAATTTCAGAAGGGGAAGGCATAGTCTAGCCAAAAACCACCTTGTATAGCGATAGCTGTATGCTTCTGTGGATTTTCGAATTATATTCCATGTGATGTATGCAACTGAAGTGTCCCAGTTATTATAATTCATGTTAACGTAGTAGCTTAACATTTTCGAATCGTGTGATGGACACTTGCTGTTCGATCCTTGCACTGTTAGTGCAAAACACTGGTCCAAAGTTTCTTGATGTTCAGTAATCTGCATAACTGCTTCATTAAATCAGGCTTAAAATTTGTTCGTTGGTCAGTTATTATTGCTTCAGTCATTACGAATTTTCGTATCTACAGGTTCACCATTGCATGTGTTTGTTTCTGCGTGTTGGTTTGGTATAGCTGTCATAGAAACGAAACATAAGAAATGATACATTATTGTCAACACATAACGGTTTCCTGCTGATGTTTGGTCAAATGTAGTGCTAATATCCATCCCAATCGTTTAAAATTGTTTATCTGGCTTGTGTGATTTATGTAGCATAATTCTGTGGTGACTGAGCTACTGCTGCACAGAATACAATCCTTGACATAATGCATGACATCTTGTCTGTGTGTTATCCACCAGTAATTTTGCGCTACTCTGCATTCCGTTGCCCTGTGATTAGTGCGTCCTGCTACATTCGAATCATGGCCTGCCTCAATGCCTCATTTCATAGTTTCCCTGATACTACTATGCATAGCCTGCACCTAGTCTGTACAACACTCCATCTTCCTTGCTGTCTGGCGAACTGCTGACAATCTAGGACATTGCCCTGCACTTCCTTCCAAATATCCTTGTCTATGCCAGCGTATTCCATGGCGCATACCCTGTGACTCAAACCGCTTTCCTGGACAATGTTTACTTCGAAATCAAACTCACTGAGATGCAACACCCATCTAGTCAACCTCCTAGTTGAATCGTAGTGTCCTAATAACCACTTGATTGTTGGATTATCGGTTATTACTTGAAAACATCGCTTGTATAAATAACATCGGAAATAAATTATTATAAATATTAAAGGTAGCATTTCTTTCTCAGTTGTTGAACAATTCCTCTACAAATTAAACTGTCTGGATGCATTCACTATGCAGTTTTCCTGCCCATCTACATCCTTACTCAAAACACAACTTATTGCTAGCTTGCTGGAATCACATGACAGTATACATTGTTTCTGGTAATTTCGAAAGGCAAGAACTGGGCTAGACATTATTGAATCTTTCCTTTTTAGGAATTCTACTTCACAATATGGTGACCAATGACACTTCATTCCTTTCCTTAATCGCTGCATGAGTTTTCTTCCAATTTCAGCGAATTTTGGAACATATTTTAGATATGACTGCAATTCCTTTATTATAGTAGGTGTCGGAAAATGTTTTAAGGGGGTAATAATTCACAGATCGACGCAGGTACTGTTTTGGCGTATAATGTGGCCCAAGCAATGAACTTCTTATAAGATGAAATGGCATAGGACCAGGCTAAGAGTTAAATATGTTGCATGTATATCTTCTTAAACTTTGCATAAATGCACCATTTGCTTGTGAATCTCTTTGGAGGACACATCTATATCATCTAAAAAGATCATGATTGATTCATTTTTAATCCCCACAGCGTATCACCAAATAATCTCTGGAAAGTAGGTGGTCCCTCTTTCAGCCCAAAAGGCATGTTGATAATAACCAGATGGAGTTGAAAATACTGTCTTCAGACGATTTTCAGGCACTACATCTATCTGATGGTACCCACTTTGTAGGTCCATAGCTATGTAATACCAACACTGGTCCACATTATTTTAGATTCGTGTTAAATTTGACATTGGCTAGGCATCTGAAATTTTATTTTTCTTTATTTAAGTAACAGTAGTCACAGCAGAACTGGTATTCTTTCCTGTTGTCTGCTGACTTTTTGGGCATGATGCCAATGGGTGCTGATCAGGGCTATTGCTTGTTGCTATGATTCCATTTTGAAATTATTGACTAATGAAGTCCTCCACAACAGGCTGCAGTTGTTGAAGAACTCGACACAGTTTCTTTCAAACCACTGCATAATTTCCAGTGGGTATATGCTGTTGGACTAGAGGCATAGCAGGCAATGGCTGAAGAGGATTAAACAACCTCATGTATTCCTATAAAAGCCTTTCCATGTGCTTCTTGTCCTGTCCCTCTAGATGTGCTACTTCCTTTCTTAGAGTGGTAAAATTGACAGACTATTCCGATGTGTAATTTAATATGAAAATCCTGCCCAACTCACCTTCAATTAGTGTTTCTAAATTACGTATTGGTGAACCAAGCGATAGCTGACCTTCCTCAGGACTAAAATTATCAATACTGAGAGGCACTACTTTGCTGCCTTCACTTTACCTTATGTAAGAAAAACTATAAAATGCAAAACATTTTATCTTATCTGATTCTTCATTTTCAGATAAAAGTTCAATGCAGATTAACTTTTCAATGCCCTCTGATGTGATATCCCATGAGAAAGGGACCCTGTATATAGTTTAGGTGCCCACCGCTGGCCTAGAGGTGAACCTCGCGACAGTAACGATTATTTATTTATTTTTTTTTTTTGCCATAAAACCAAGGTGGAACATCGCTTGATTTGATTTGATTTGATTTATTGAGCACCCGTTTTATCATGTACAATG
This sequence comes from Schistocerca piceifrons, assembly GCF_021461385.2. NCBI lineage: Eukaryota > Metazoa > Arthropoda > Insecta > Orthoptera > Acrididae > Schistocerca > Schistocerca piceifrons. The sequence goes on along the minus strand of NC_060149.1, from coordinate 412,715,280 downwards.
ATATGGGATTTGTCATATGTTACATACAGAAAAAATGTGAATAACAACATATTATGTAAAAAAATATCAGTGAACAATCTGAATTAAATATATGGGCAAAAACAATTACAGCTTACATGATATAAATTTGTAACAATATAGGACACAAATAAGTTACATATATTCTGTGTATAATGGACAGCAACAAGAACAATGATTATAACACTCTATATTGACAAATTAATTAATTTTTGGGTGTAAATAAAAGTCTACCCCACGATACAAGTTTGTATATAGTGAGTGATAAGATAGGTGAAGGCACGCTATCTTTCTGAAGAATTCATGTATTCACTAACACTGTAAAAACTATTACTAATTAACATTCTTTTGATTTCACTTTTAAAACTGCTCAGCTTCTGAATCTTTTTAATTTTTAAGGGAAGAGCACTATAGAGAATTTTTGGGTGGTATATTGCACTCTTGTTGTACTGGACTTTCTTATGCACTTCTCGGTGAAAGTCATTACTCTGTCTTGTTGTACAGTCATGGAACTCACTGTTTAAAGAAGAAAACTGGGGGTGAGACTTCAGAAAGCATATACTTTCATAGATGTAAATGGATGGAAGAGTCATGATTTTATATTCCTTGAAAAATTCCCTACATGGATAGGTGCAGCTCCTTTTATTATCCTTATCGCTCGTTTTTGAATAATAAAAGTGTGTTTTGCCTGACTTGAATTGCCCAAAAATATGACACCATAACGCAAAAGGATATGCATAAATGCATAATATGCACACAGTACTGTTTGATCAGTGCAGCAATTTTTGAGCATTCTAAATACATAGCAGCATTTACTTAACTTTATATTGAGCACATCTATATGCTTGTCCCACTTTAGATGCTCGTCTAACCAAATTCCTAAGAATGTTGTATTTGGCGTTTGTAGTGTATTCTGTTGGCCTAGCTTCACAGTTATATTGGGCTTCACATTATTTGAAACATGTCTGTAATTAATCCATAATGTTTTTTTCTCATTCACAAATAAACTGTTGCAAAAAGTACACAATCAGCTTGTGTTAAATAGTTTGGCAAGTCATTTATGAAGATCAAGAACAACAGGGGTCCCAACATTGAACCTTGGGGCACCCCATAACTAACTTCCTTATAACCGGAAATGTATGACTTTCTATCATGAACTATTTCTACTTTCTGGCATCTGCCAGATAAGTATGACTTAAACCATGCATGAGCAGTACCACGGACTCCATAGAAACTAAGTCTTTCGAGCAGTAGTTTATGATCAATAACGTCAAAGGCCTTTGATAAATCTAAAAAGACCCCACAATTTACTTCATTATTGTCAATGGAATTTAGGACAAGTTTTAGAAAGTTGTATATAGCTGTTTCAGTTGATCTATTCTTTTGAAAGCCCTTTTGTTCATTGACCAATATTCCACTTTTTTTAGGAAAGTAAAGAGTCTTCCATACATTACTCTTTCTATTATTTTTGAAAAACAAGATAACATCGATAAAGGCCTGTTGTTTTTTACATCATAACGATCCCCATTTTTGTATAATGGTTTTATAATTGATTGTTTCAGCTTTCTAATATATACCATTCCAAGTCTACTTTGGTGTGATGTGCAATCAGGAAATCTATCCAAGAATGATTTCACAGACACTGGCAGCCATGGGAAGAACTTCTACATTAACTCAGAAGTTACCTTCCACTACTCGAAAACTTACTGGTACTGTTCAAGTGAGAGTATTTGCATGTCTCCCACCACACTGCTTAACGCCTGGCGTGGCAGATTTAATTCTATTTTACCAAGTACACCCTTATTTGCCACAGGTACCTGAGGCCCAGTATCTAATAAGAATTTACACAGCTGCCCTTTTAGGTAACTGGTCAAAAAAAATTCTGCCACTGATTTCATACTTGTGCTAACAGTTCTCTGCAATTACAATTCATATACCATGTATGACCACATCTGAAAAATTTAATACCCATATTAAAAACAAGCGTCTCCTCCTGTGGATTTGTGTGGGCTAGGCACCTGTGCTGAAGAAGGGTGGGGTGTGTAGATGAAGATAGCATGATCATGGTTATAACAACTTCTTTATTGCAACTTGTTTACAATCACTGTCTTGGGACTGCAAGTAACAATGGTAGGTGAGGTGAATATCAAGGAGTTTCCCAGTATGATAGCACTCAGTTTCTGACTGTGCACCATTTCTGCCACCACTGCTGCAGTGCTATATTCTCAGATTCCTTTGTCGGAGATGGTAAGACCAGTGGCACTTGCTGCAAGGATGTCAGGCTCCATTATGCTCTAGCGCCTAAGGTCTAGATGTCTTCTTTTGATACCCCAGCGAGGGCAGGGATGGCTAATCCCTCACATACAACTCCCAGGATGGTGGCAAAGCGCAGACCTAACCTGGCATCCATGTGCTTAGCTGGCTGGCAGTGGTTCGTGTTCCACTGGTGACAGGAGCAGCTGCATCATTGATATGGTGTAGAGCAGCATAAGCTCAATGTCACACAATTTCCCAACCGTTCAAATGCTGATGGGCATGTTGTGGTTAGTTTAAATGCTGTTGCTGCTTGCTGATTTTTCGGGAGTCACGGCATTAGTGTATCACTCTGCATTATCTGGAATCAAGGCAATGACAGGCTGGTGTAAACTGCAATGAGTATGGTGGTAGTTCGTTCTGGTGACTGGTCTGGTTTCATTACATGGAGGGCTGTGAACACAGGAGAGTTACTGCTCCACTCACCATGAGGGTCGCTAACTGATGCCTGGCTGATTCCAGTATGGCCTGATTACTATCCTGGGGCTCCATTTCTGTCTCCGATACACTGCAACTTTTTCTGTTGACATTACATACTCAGCATGATGTGTTACATGTGGATATATAACCATGTTGTAACTTTGAAGACTTTCTGTTCATCTAAAGGAAAGATGAGCTGCTTATCCTTCTGAGGTGCTGCTTTTCCTGTCTGTCATGATCGCCACTATGAACGAAACAAATAAAGAGTATAGTATAATTTGCACATCTGATGGCTAAAATGCAGTTCTAAAAATTATAGTAACTATAATAATGATAATAATAATAATAATAATAATAATAATCATTGGAATAATTTGTTTAAATAGCTGAGGATTCTGACAGCACCATCCACAAACATCCTAAACTATTATTAATTCTAGTACAAGTATTTTTATCTATGTCCTTGGAGCAAGAGATGTATTTAACATACTTTTACAAAGAAAAATAATGAGCAAATCAAAACAATATTTTCTACCAGAAAACCAAATTGTCCATGGAGATTAAAGAAATAAGTGAAACCATTATTTTTAAAAAGCCATTTAAAGTAATTCTCTGAAATAATGCTTATTCTATTGCAAAGATTTGTTTAGATAACAAAAAGTTGGTACTTGTAAAGAGCAATATGAATAACTAATAAAATACATTATACATCAACAGTATAGTACACGATACTGGAGAATTGTAGGGCTAAGATCTGTGTTGGATAGTGCCAAACTTCTTTTGTCTTCCTGAGTGCCTCATCTCCTTCTCTGTAGAGGGAAACTACTACAATATTACGAACCGACTAAACAAGAACCATGAAAAAACTAATAGGAAGCTTACCCTGCGGTCCGCAGGAAGGGTTTGTGCGTAGTGCACACGGCGTATCCAATGGTCTGCACTTTGTGCAGCAAACTGAGGGAGATTACGCAATGATTCGCACACATGACTTGTAATCGGGAGGATGGCAGTTAAAATCCGTGTCCAGCCATCGTGATTTAGATTTCCCATTGGTTTTCCTGAAACACCTTAGGTTAATGTTACGATGGTTCCTTTGAAAAGACATGGTTAATTCTCTTCCCTAAAGTAAGTTTGTACTCAGTCTGTAATGACGTTTCAGGTCTAGTATCATATTATTCTAAAACTAACTGCGGACAAATAAACTACTAAGTTATATTCCTCTGATACCAGGACCTCTTCATTATTTTCACAAGGCATTTTACTTTGGTGTACTGACGCTGTATGCCTCATACAAACCCACATTAATTTACAGTTAAATTAGCTTCCACTGTCTGCACTACACCCTACAATAAAAATCAAGGCCATGTCAGAATCAATAAAAGAATACCAAGAGAACAAAGGTATCAATTATGGGGATTAAACGGGCATTTTTGGTATAATACAGGAAGTAAACGTACCTCTAGTAATAAAATATGTTATTCTACAAATGTGTGAATAAATATGAAACTAGAAGAACTTTATACATGAATGGTAGCAGATAATAACATTCTTGAGGATATTTTAGTAAGAGTAGCATCATCCTGCAGGTAAAGTGACCTTATATCGTGAAAAAAGAAACCAGGGTGCTAGTTACTGAGTTACCATTGTGGAATACCATTCAAAATCAAGCCATTTCGTGAATACTTGAATAAAATATAGGTACTCCCTCAAACAAATTTTAATTTCATTAAGTTTCAGGTCTTTACATTTAATTCAAATTTGTATTTCTCGACATCTAACTTTTTGGTCATTTATCTCAGTTAGATGTGTATATTTTATTATAAGACATGACCTAAGAAATTGATATTTGGCACTTTTAGGAATTATTTTCTCTTACCCAAGAATATCCAGAGCTATTAACAATGTATGCGCTAAACTGGTATATCTGCATTAACTTCGCTGATCAGCGATTATAGCTGTTATGTCAATATTTTGTTTGTAGTTTTTCTGCTGGTTGATGTGTTTCTTAATATTTGTTTTTGTTAATTGACATTTACTCGCTGCTAAAATGGGAACAAGAGCTGCCGCCTGTAAGTGGCGTGGGTAACGCCTTTTTAAGCGCTGTCACCTCCAATGCAGCTTTTAATTAAAAAATAAAAGACGCTGTTTGTAAAATCGTCAACTTTAATATTGTCATTAAAGTACCTTATTATGTAGGCGGCTGAAATTTATGTAGTATTATGTTCAAAATATTGTGATAATTTTATGTAGTTTATGCGGAGCGCACAATCTGCGTAAATTTGCTAAAGTAGCGTCTGTACCACCTGGACGTCAATTTCAAATTTATATTTATACGGATTACTGTTTCAGTACTCATACAATGCAGAAGTGCTCTAATATTATTACGTGTCGAGACTCATAAAATTCTAAGACACCGGGGAAAGACTGTACTTGTTCAGATAAAGTCATAAGCGTATAATAAATACTATTCTATGTGTCGTTGACATTAATGTAAATTACGTGCATATGATGTAAATCAGTGAGGGGTACACATTCACTTATCTTGAGGAACAGTTGTATTTGAAAATAAAAAATTCCCAATATTATCAGTTGTAATATTTCGCATTTATCTCAGTAATCACGTGTGTTAATTACAAATATCTTTGTTAGTCATGTGTTTTTTATGGTTCACGTAATTCTAAAGCAGTTATGTCTCATGAGTGTAGGAGCCATGTTGTACTTAACTTATGTATTTATGAAATGTTTGTTACTTGAGCCATTTGAGTCGATTGAGACAAAACTGTATTTGCCAATCATATGCGATAACGTTTTGCAGTTTGGCCGTTCACACTTGTTTTACATTTTATTGTTTTTATGGTATACAGGTGCAGTTTTCCAGTCACTAGTAATTGTACAAGAAGTTGGCTTGTAATAGTCAGGTTCTCAAAGTGTTCGTTCGGTTGGAGGTGCAGTTGTGAAATGTATGAATAAAACTGTTTTTCTTGAAGTTAGATGCAATCTTATATTGTATGAGCTACAAACCCTGTATTATGTATTAAGTGATGCATGTGAGGAGCTATGCTGTGATATACTGTGTATTTGTATTTGCAATCATTGTTTACTAATGCCATAAGGCATGTCTGTGTTCTCCGTCTTGTTTTGTTATTAAATTTAAACCAAATATGGTTGAGTACTCTGTAAATGTATAGAATCTATTCCTAAAGCTATGCATATGAATTGTGTACCAGTACTTGTTGCTTGGAAATTCACTTTTGCGACACCAGTTTCATTGAAATAGTTTAGGTCATGTTTTGAAAAACCTATTGAATTGCAAATACTGATTATTCTGCAATAGTTGTTGCTGTTGTGAGCTTCATTCTGAAGACAGATTGAATGCAGCTCACTACTCTATCCTGCACAAACCTCTTCATCTCTGAATAACTACTGCAACCTGGAGCCATTTATGCATTTGAGCCCACTTACTGCATTTGTCTCCTAACCTGCTGCTATAATTACACTCTCTTTCTCTTTTTCCCTCCCTTCCTCTTCCCCCTCTCTCCATCCTCCCTCCATATTTCCATATTTTCACTCCCATAAAATGATACACTCCAGGAAAATAGGACTACCTTCAGAAAGACTTTCTAACTCTTAAATTTAACAAATTTCTGTACTTCATAAATGTTTTTCTTGCCATTGCCTGTCTACATTTGATATCCTCTTTACTTTGGGCATCATCATTTATCTTGGTGCCCAAGTAACAACTTTCTGTGATATAAATAACCTAGGTTTGTGTTTAGGCAACATTTATGTTTTATGTTGATGATATGACTTATTTTCACTTAAAGAAATGTAGGCTACTGTTACTGTTTAAAGATTTTAGAGAAGTTACAAACTCTTTGTGCTTTTCTTAAGTAATTTTCAATCTAGCTCTTTATGTTAGCACTATGTTACTGGTTTTATCCAGCTATCACCAGTATGTTACTGGCTTTCTATAAATCACTTATATGTGAATGTACTCTAGCCAGACAATTTACTTCAGCTTGTTAAAAGATGATATTGCGTGTAAACTCGGTCAAGAATACATTCCATTACCTTACAGTTAGGCCTACTTAGATATTTGTTCATAATGATAATTTTTAGTCAGTAATAGCAGCTGCTATTTTAAAGAACAAAATTTTGGCTATCAGGTAGTTCTAGAAATTTTCAGATGGGACATATATTGAATATAGGCATCATGAGTTTCCAATGATTGTAGGCTTTCTGTAGTCTGTATTCTACTGTGATACATATTAATAACCAAAAAGGCATAAGTTGCTGTTTAATTTTTAAAGGTTCATTTCTTTGTTGTTATCCAGACAAAATTATTTTACAACATAGGAACCACATATTCAAAAGTTACAATTTCTATAAATAAATATACAGTTGACAACAATCCTATTGATGCTGTCTTCTAACATTTGTTGTTATATTCGAATTAATATTTATTGATCAACCATTGATCATGTACATGGTCTGGGTGTCATCAGGTTTATACATAATAAGTAAATATGTGTAACTACACACACAAATGATATGCATATACGGTATATAACACAAAAAACAATATAATAACTTGATAGAGAAATCAAGGGAATAAAAATATCTGATGTACTATAGTACTTATACTATTATACAGCTTCCCATTTAACTACAAAAACTGTCAGTAGGCATTCATACATTTTGAACATTGGTGTTAATTGCTACCTATTTTGCATTTAGTGTAAATAATCTTTAACTGTATAGCAACGTTTTTGAGGAGATAACCAGGTGATTGCTGTGATGTTTTACAGGTTACTCCTAAAAATCCATTAATTCACACGTCTGTTATCGTAGTATATTATCAAATACTTTGCAATAATTTAGGTGACATTTTGTCAGTTATGCCAACATATAATTAGAAAATCGTACTGCATAGTTAGATAAAAAACTTGAATAGTCATACTGTCTTCAATTGAAGTGCTACTTTTATATTTCTTTTCTCACTCATCTCTTCTCTTACAGTTACTGCAAAAATTCGGAATCTTCACGATTATCAACTTCGACTTCTGCATGGAATTATGCCTGTGCCATCTGGTGTAGATATTGCCAACACACTGAAATATTTTTCTCAGACATTATTGAGTATGTACCATACTGCATATCATGGAATTTCTTATTTGTCAATGCTTTTGTTGAGTATTAGTAATAAGATGTTAGTGAGCTTACAGTAAAATCTGTCTGTATTGTATGGGTCTTATAGAATGAAATGGCAATGATAGCTTTCGGCAGTCAGGGATTGAGCTTGAAATACAGATTATGCTGTGAAAAATATAACTGCCATTTGGCAAGACTTTTGCAGTTACATGTTCGATAGGTTGAAGAGCTGTAGAGGTTATGTCAGTATTTTAAAATAGTCATAAATTACATATAATAATGAATAGAAGCTTCTCTACTCAGAATTGTAAGGATAGTATAAATGTGGAAAAGGGGGGAGGAGGAGGGATGAGAATGAGTTATCATATAGGGAAAAAATGTGACTTTAAATTTGGTTAAATAACAGCCAATGTTATAAGCATGTAGTGAGTGTTTCGATGTTTTATCTGGATAATATATTCTAGAAAACAGTTGGTTTGCTAAATTTAATTACAAAAGACAAAGTGTTTAAAATGAACCACGCTGTTGGTACCCATACATTGCAGGAGTGGACAGAGGTATTGTTTGCATTTAAAAACTCGTGCAAGAAGTCTTACATACTTATGATAAAACAATCACACTTCAAAAAGCAAAAAATTCCTTTTCTAATCTTGTTACAGATGAAGTTTATGTATGTAACTGTGTTTCAATAACAGCCCAGCAGCTCCTAATATCAAGTTGTCAAAGTAGCCTCAGGTATGAAATGCAACATAGGAGGTCAGAGTGTAGGGGATCCCTTGATTCTATTTTTTTTTCTTTACAAGTAGTAACTCACCATGACTGTGCCTTCCAAAGGTCTCTGAAACATAGACCTATACCCAGCCGGCCGAAGTGGCCGTGCGGTTAAAGGCGCTGCAGTCTGGAACCGCAAGACCGCTACGGTCGCAGGTTCGAATCCTGCCTCGGGCATGGATGTTTGTGATGTCCTTAGGTTAGTTAGGTTTAACTAGTTCTAAGTTCTAGGGGACTAATGACCTCAGCAGTTGAGTCCCATAGTGCTCAGAGCCAACCTATACCCACCCATTATTAGCCATCCAGTGTGCACAGTAGTACAAGTTCTGATGTAATGGCAAGATCTTTGAAGTTGTTACTAGTTCAACATCAATTTATATGCTCAGGTATGACTTTATATAGCTCCTAAACATTTTGGGAATTAACCTGAGACATAAAAAGAGGTACTTGTAACTTCCAGTGATGAACAGCCAGTGAATAAAATGTCTATACTGGAATCACTGGCCTTTGAAAATCTACAATTGTTTTTGTGGACAGGAAGAGCATTTTCAAAAAGTGTGGGAGTTATTGAAGTAACAGTGATGATGATGATGATGATGATGATGATGGACAACAACATCTACATATATAATCCCCAAGCCACTGTACGGTGCATGGCAGATGGTATCATGTAACACTACTAGTCATTTCCTTTCCTGTTCCACTCACAAATAGAGCAAGGGAAAAATGAGTGTCTATGTGTCTGCATACATGCACAAATGTATTTAATCTTATCTTCATGGTCCTTACACAAAACGTACATTGGAGGCAGTAGAATCAATCTGCAGTCAGCCTCAAATGTTAGGTCTCTAAATTTCTGCAATAGTGCCTCACAAAAAGACCATCGTCTTCTCTCCAGGGATTCCCTTTTTACTTCATGAAGCATCTCCATGATACTTGTGTGCTGATTGAACCTACTGATAACACATCTATCAGCACATCTCTGAATTGCTTCATTGTCTCCCTTTAATCTGCCCTGGTGGGATCCCAAATAATAGAGCAGTACTTAATAATTGGGTACACTAGTGTTCTGTATGCTACCTTTTTTTATAAATGAGCCACACTTTCCCAAAATTCTCCCAATAAAACAAAGTTTAACATTCGCCTTCCTAATTCCAGCATTACGTGCTCATTACATTTCATATCACTTTGCAGCATTATGCCTTGATATTTAATCTATGTGCCTGTGTCAAGCAGCACATTACTAATTCTGTATTTGTATTTTACAGGATTGGTTTTCCTACTCATCCACATTAACTTACATTTTCAACATTTAGAAGAAGCTGCCATTGACCACACCAACTAGAAATTCTGTCTAAGTCAGATTGTATCCCCCTACAATCACTCAAGGATGACACCTTCCCATACACCACAGCACCGTCAGCTGTAAATTGCTGTTCACCCAGTCTGCCAGATTGTTTATGTATGTAGAGAATAGGAGTGTTCCTATCACACTTCTTTGTACACTCCTGCTAACACTCTTGTCTCTGATAAACACTTGCTGTCGAGACCAGTGTACTGGGTTCTATTACTTTAAAAAATCTTCGAGCCACTCATGGAAGTGGAAACCTAATCCATATGCACAATCCTTTGTCAGCAGTGTGCAGTGGTGCACCATGTCAAATGCTTTCTGGAAATCAAGGACTATGGAATCTGCCTGTTGCCCTCCATCCATGCTTTGTAGGATATCTTGTGAGAAAATGGCAAGCTGATTTTCAAAAAAGCAGTGCTGTCTTGATCATCATCATTATCAAAAGAAATAACACGTACTGCAGCACCATAGATCTGATACAACTTTAACAGGATGTGTGTTGATATTGCAGCTTTTTTATTTACACAGATTGTCAATTGACCTTTCAGTTGAGAATGGATCTGGGTCACAGCTTTCCATCATACAAAATTGAGATTGTTATTAACCAATGCACCATAAATGTGGCTTTATTCAGTTGTTTTACACTGATTTTTCAGAACAACTACAAAGTCTTTCAAATATAGCAGAAGGTAATCATCTACCAAATCTAGTGCTACAAATAAGTAATTGTGGGACATAACTTGGAAACAGTGGATAGAGAATATGGCTGCAAGCACCAATAGTCAAAAAAATAAGACTTGACGATAGGGTGGTTGAGAATTGGATGTGGCAAAATAAGCAGATATAAGATATCTGACCAATCTTAAGTATTAACAGGCATTACATTATCGTGCAGGACTCACTGTTCTGTTGTGAAATCTTTACCTGAAAATTGTCAGTACTTAATGATGAAGAGAAAAAAGTGAGAGGGGTCAATTTCATTCACTTCAGTTTTTTTGTAATTTTTGAGTAGTTGAGAAAAAAACTTTAATGGTTAAAGTTTCTGTGGAGTAGTATATCTTGTTAAGTACTATCTGTAGAGATTGTGAAAAATTACATACATAATTATCATTTTACTCAGTGTCCAGTTACAGCATAGTATGAAACATAAAATAATTTGTTCATAGCACTGCATGCCATTAGTAATCAATTTGTCTATAATCAAATCATCATTGTGGCTTCATTTATTTTGTTTGCAGAACTGTCTCTTAATTTTTATCAATTGTATTTAATCTGTTTTTCTTTCAAATAACAGCTGTATTGAAAGATGTGCCTGACTCACCACTTGAGATGTTGAAATGTCAAGAAAAGGATGGGATTCGAATGAGCCTTTATCCCAATCTTGATTATAGGGGTCTCTTTAATGCTGTTGTTCAGCTTGTTGATATTGCACCACTCATACAGTTCGGTCTGCATGGTATGCTACAAAAACTCTACATATTCATATTTTTAAATGAGTTTTGATTTTCAAATAGTGATACAGAACTTATTTCTTTGTGTATTTCAGCATTTGGGCAGGCAATTCTACAGTGTGTGGGCTGCATTTTACCATTTTTGGAACAAGATATGATTGATGCTTTGCCCTATACAGCAGCTTCAACAATTGCTGTTCTCCCATCTACTCTGCATCAAGAGATTGTTAATTCACTATGCTTTTATATACTGCCATTTACAATAAGTAAGTATGTAAAAAGATTTGCTTAAGCTAAAATAAAGACCTGAAGGAAACAGTACATAATTTTCTTTCGTTTAAGTGCCTGTCCAGACTGTACTGTCCCAATTTTAGCAAAGTTATTGCTTTGTGTAATTTGTTAATATGTTGAGAAACAATCTTTTTAATTTTGATTTTTTAGTTGTAAAATAATTAGAATAGAAGTTACTGAATAGGTAATATGCAACTCTTGTACTCACATTTGCTTGCCTGTGGTAATACAGGGCACTGTAGAAATATTTTACTAAGTGAAGATATCTCTATGCATCCATTAAATTCCTTTTTTTCTTTCTTCATAATACGCGTTTAAGTTAGTTACCTCTCTCTTGACATGAGGGGGAAGGAATAATCACAAGTCTGCTGAATTTAATAAACTTAATGACCATCGAGGTTCTTGTCAAATGGTGTATTGAGTTAAATGGTGCAGTGGTGAGACACTGAACTCATATTATGTAGGAAGGCAACTGAAGTCCTTATTTGGCCATCCTGAGTTGGGATGTCCATGATTTCCCGAAATCTTTGTAAGGTGTTTGCCAGGATTGTTTGTTTGAAATGGCCCATTGAATTCCCTTCCTCATGCTACTCTAATCTGAACTTGTGCTCTGTCTCTAAAACCTCAGTGCTGACATGACATTAAATTCTGATCAATTTTCCTTATTTTGCCAAATGGTGACACACACACACACACACACACACACACACACACACACACACACACACACACACACACACACATTGCAACACCATGAAGGTGGACAAACATCAGATTAGTATGAAGCATGCTTAGATATGCAAATGATTAGCATTTCCTACAAAGTAGGTAGTAGTAATGCCACCTACATTCTGTCTTTAAGAAAGGATTAAGCTATGGGTTTGTCACTCAGAAGTTGCATTTGAAAGTTGACTGTTTGTGAGAAGATATTGTAAGTTACTAACAATGTGGTTTATTGTTACACAATAATGCTGCTTATGTTAATCAGGATCGTAGGACTCCTGGAAATGTGGAACCCATCAGTTCAGGAGGGCTCTACTTAAAGCCATGCAGAATCTCGGTAGTCCCATGTGACTAGCACCAGGGAGGACAGATGTTTGTGTGTTCAGCCATGCAGAATTGTGCAGCCACATCACGTACACTGGTATCCAAAATTAAAGCAAAAAATTGCTATTTCCCTGTCCTGTATCTAATTCATGATATAATCATACAAACTCTCAACAGATGTCTGTATGTATGATCCTGTTCTGCATGAAAGACAGCATTCTCGTCAACGGACAATCACACAAAGGACAATGTCAGGACACGTATCAAATGAATTAGTGTTTGCCGAGTAGTCCCACATCCACAATCGCTGTGTACACAGTCACAGACAGTGTAGTATGGCACAGAGAAGACACCTACCAGACTCTCTGAGGTAAAGGGCCAGAGGAAGAATGGAAGCAGGCCAGTCACAAACTGATGCGGCCAGATGGCTTAATGTGAATTGTTCTGTTGTTTCTCGGATGTGGTGATAGTTTATAGAGACTGCAACTTTATCCCAAAGACCAACACAGGGCCAACCATGTACGACATCAGAATGGACTGTTACATGGCTGTAAGGGCATGACAGGTACCTATTATTATTGGCATCTGACCTCACAGCATTCACTAGATGTATTATATGGAGGCAAGCGATGCACAGAAGACTTTGGCAGAGTGGCCTTTATTGTTAGGGTACTGCTGTATATGTACCTCTGACATGACTTCACAGAAGCGAGCATCTAGAGTGGAGTTGTCAACATGCCTCCTTAACAGTTGAACAGTGGGCCAATGTTCTTTTCACAGGTGAGCCACAATTTGGTCTGAAGAGTGATTCTTGATGGACTTGTATCTGAAGGGAATTTGCAACATGATTTTGGGACCCAAACACTGCGGAAAGAGACCAGTAACAAGGAGAATCCCTAATGGTGTGTGCAGTGATTATGTTGACCACCCAGACACCTCTTTGTGAAATTGTATGGGTGAATTAACAAGATTTAACTGCAGTTGTTGTGATGTGCTGTGGGCCCAGTTTTTGTACAGACGGACGATAATGCCCAAGCTCATAGACCATGGGAAATTGATGTTTTCTTGGAAACAGAAGATATTTCATACATGGGATGTCCTGCTTGATCTCCCAATATGAATCCAGTAGAGCATGTATGGGATGCACTAGGAAGATGGGTTAAATCACATCAGCATCTGCCAGTGACTTTCCAAGACTTGCTAGGAGCTCTCCAAGAAGAATGGGCGTTATTGCCTCAACATGAGATTTATGACGTCATTCACAGCATTTTCCATCGTTGTCAGGCCTGTATTGCTGCCACAGGTGGTCACACCTCATACTGAGCACAGTAACCAGTTATCGGAATGTCTGTGCAAATCCTTCAAGTTGGGAGAAACAAAGAACATTTTTGTCTACCATTATGCATGTTGTGGTTGCTTACGTTCTTTGTTCTTTACATTGTTTCTACTTTACTGTTACCTGTTTATATTTTTTGTGGCAAAATAAATGTAACCTTGAAAAATTTCTGTTTGTTTCGTTAATTTTGGACACCAGTATATATTGAGCCAGGAAATGGACCTGTTCACAGCAAGACAAATATCCATTTGTACTGCTAGCAAGGCATCTATTCGTGCCACTTCACTCATGGCAGCAGAGAAATATGCACCAACAATGGTGCGCCGAGCAATAACCCGACAATGGTGCACCCACCAGTAACACTGGGCACAGTAGTGGCACCATGTCAACTTTTCTGACAAGTTCCAGTTCTGCATACAGAATCATGATGGTGTGTGGAGACACAAAGGAATATGAATATTCCCAGATGGCATTCTTTATTGTCATATGCCACAGAGTTGAAGTAGCATGAAATGAGATATCTGTATTTGTCATTCAAGCTCAGTTCGACTCCATGCCCAGCTGGCTTAGAGGCATTGTCGGTGATAGTGGTGACAGCTCTGTGTACTAAATTCCGCACCTTGTGTTATTTTTTAGTTTAGTTTTTTTGTATGTTTAGTTGATTGTATTTGTGACTGCTTGCCATGATGTGGTACATGTCAGTTCCCCATAATCATCTACAAGTAAAATTTCATCATTTGCTACCCTTTTTGGTCTTGCAATTTTAGTGGCCAGCATTGTGTGTTCATTGGGACAGTGGGGGGAGGGGTTTGTAATGCATCCACAGCTAAATTTGGCAGCCCCCCCCCTCCCCCCCCCCCTCCTCTGACCTCTTAAATATGCGCTCCCCAACCGTTACAAATGATCTGTGGCAAGTAGTGAATGTTTTACTTTCTAGTGCCCCTTTTTTTAAAATCTTAATCCATCTGGCAGAGAGACCTGTATCTGAATGATTGTCTTAAGATAGGTACTGTATGAAAACCAAAGTTGAATGTTCTCTATTTGTGAATTATTTTTCAGTTTCCTTATTTTCTTCAGCTTCAGCAGGACAGCACATCAGTCTACAATTAAGAACTCCTACAATTAAGAGTTTGAAATAGTACACTGAAAGGACATATGTGAAATATTTATTACTGAAAGTCTTTTGTTTAGATTTTAATCATTCATTTCATTTTTTCACTCGAAATCTTAAAAGTGTGTTCAACCCAACCAGCATTCCCTGACTGTTAGTGTAAATCTGTAACTTTCAGATCCTTCTAGAATGTCAGTGATTTTGCAACCCCCTGAAATGAAGAGTTAATGTTGATTTTTAGTAAGGTTATTGTTAATAGTACAGGTACCCTTACATCAGCCCTCTAACTCAGTAATACTTCGAAAGTCTTACATGAATCTCTTACAATGTTGACTTGGATTGTTTGATCTACTAACATCCAAGCAGATGTGTGATTATTAGACATCACTAACGTTAAATGATTGTAAACAGAAGTAAATATCAAACAAAATAAATCACAATGTCAAGCAAAGTGTAGAGATTTCCATCAGCCAATGATTTAAGCATGAATCCATATTAGATATCTTACATACACATAGCATATCAAGTTCAATCAGTCCAAATGTTCAAATATTGTTCAGTAAAACATCAAAAGCATGAAATGTAAAGTGTGTGTTGTTGTTTGTTGTTGTGGTCTTCAGTCCTGAGACTGGTTTGATGCAGCTCTCCATGCTACTCTATCCTGTGCAAGCTCCTTCATCTCCCAGTACCAACTGCAAACTACATCCTTCTGAATCTGCTTAGTGTATTCATCTCTTGGTCTCCCTCTATGATTTTTACCCTCCATGCTGCCCTCCAATGCTAAATTTGTGATCCCTTGATGCCTCAGGACATGTCCTACCAACCGATCCCTTCTTCTAGTCAAGTTGTGCCACAAACTTCTCTTCTCCCCAATCCTATTCAATACCTCCTCATTAGTTACGTGATCTACCCACCGAACCTTCAACATTCTTCTGTAGCACCACATTTCGAAAGCTTCTATTCTCTTCTTGTCTGAACTATTTATTGTCCATGTTTCACTTCCATACATGGCTACACTCCATACAAATACTTTCAGAAACGACTTCCTGACACTTAAATCTATACTTGATGTTAACAAATTTCTCTTCTTCAGAAACACTTTCCTTGCCATTGCCAGTCTACAGTTTATATCCTCCCTACTTCGACCATCATCAGTTATTTTGCTCCCCAAATAGCAAAACTCCTTTACTACTTTAAGTGTCTCATTTCCTAATCTAATTCCCTCAGCATCACCCGACTTAATTCCATTATCCTCGTTTTGCTTTTGTTGATGTGCATCTTATATCCTCCTTTCAAGACACTGTCCATTCTGTTCAACTGCTCTTCCAAGTCCTTTGCTGTCTCTGACAGAATTACAATGTCATTGGCGAACCTCAAAGTTTTTATTTCTTCTCCCTGGATTTTAATACCTACTCCAAATTTTTCTTTTGATTCCTTTACTGCTTGCTCAATATACAGATTGAATAACATCTGGGAGAGGCTACAACCCTGTCTCACTCCCTTCCCAACCACTGCTTCCCTTTCATGCCCCTCGATTCTTATAACTGCCATCTGGTTTCTGTACAAATTGGAAATAGCCTTTCGCTCCCTGTATTTTACCCCTGCCACCTTCAGTGATTATAAAATCATAATTATGGTGTCACAATGTAAATGCACCAACACTTCTTAAAATGTTTACAGGGGTCACACTTCAGAAATATAATGGAACAAGACAGGTATGAGATTATATTAATTTCAAGATTTTCTTTTTTTTTCTTCTTTTGAATTGAAAGTTAATGGCTTCAACTACTAATTAAACAATCATGAAAACATACATACTCTGATAAACCTCTCAACAGTTAAAATGTCAAAAAATAACACAAGACAAGTAAATAAACCATAACTTCTTTACATGTGATAAATTAAAGTCCCCCACTGCTTTTTTTCTGTCTGTATGTAAAGGCTAATCTCAGGAATGACCGTAGGGATTTTGATGTGGTTTTCATTAATAGGTAGACTGCTTTACAAGGAAGGTTTGCATAAATAATTTATTACTGCTACACCAGACAAATCTTCCTGCAATAAATACTTAGTGTTAACTTTGTGAAGTCAGGATTCATCACTAGTTTAATATAAATTAAAAACTTCATGCAATTATTTACTACTGTAACCACTTCCTTTGTCTGCAGTCCATTAGTGTGTTTGAGGGCAAACTACAAAGTCTAAACATAAAATCGTAAACACAGCAGGAATATATTCCTGACAGTTGTTTCAGTGAAATGTAAAACAGTGCAGCTGCTGTTGTATCACTTCTGTTCCTTTGCAACTCACCAGCTGATGGCATCAGGGTGTTGACCTTGTTACTCCTGCTGGTTGAGTGCTTTGCACAGCTCACTATCCATGCGCTCAAGGTAGCAGTGCTCTGGACAACTGCTTTCTGTGACAGTGACACTCACCATCAGACCTGCAACAGACTTGTATGGTATCAATATAGTCTCTTGCGAAGAATCTCTTGGGGCACATGCACAGACGTTTCTCAGAAAAGACTGTAGTGTTGCACTCTACAATTTATTCTAGTAGCCTCTAGATAAGCCTTATGATGTTACCTTTGGTACTCTACCTAGACATTCTTGCTTAAAAACTAAATAAAATATTATCAAAGTTCAGTACCACTGTGCTCGAACATTCATGACTCAAAATATATATACGAGGGTTGGAACTTAAATAGTGGAAACTATTTATTCACAACCGATACAAAAGAGTTACATGTTTGCATGTGCTACTGTCCTTCAAAGTAATCACCAGTGTTGTGTAGAACCTGTTGTCAGTGATGTGGAAGGCATATTATACCGTTAGCAGAACCTGTTGTGTTGATGGTGCGAATGGAGCGGTATAAAGTTATGGTGATTCTCGTGTACGACTGTGATGGTCCTATCCTGATGCATTACGTTCCTTCACGGCAGACCGTCAGTGCACAGTATTACTGTTCATTTTTGGAGCATCACCTGTGACCAGCTTTGCAAAAGAAGCGGCGACACTTTCTGCGCAACCCACCCATCATTTTGCATGACAATGTGCGGGCGCATACAGCGCAAGCTGTGACTGCTCTGTTTGGTCGATGGGACTGGGAAGTGCTGTACCATCCACCATACTCCCTGGACTTAAGTCCTTGTGACTCTGATTTGATTCCAAAGATGAAGGAACCACTTCGTGACATTCGCTTCAGAACTGTTCCAGAGATTCAACAGGCAGTAGACTGCCCCATTCTCACATTCAACAGAACAGGCTCTGCTAACGGTATACTATGCCTTCCATATCGCTGGCAATGGGTTCTACACAACGCTGGTGGGTACTTTGAAGGACAGTTTAACAGATGCAAACATGTAACTCTTTTGTATTGTTTGTGAATAAATAGTTGCCACTATTTATCCTCAGCAGTTCTCTCCCATTTCTCCTCTTTTAATACTGAGAATGATTCTATTTATTAAAACCAGATGTTAACAACTTATGTAGCTTTCTTTCTGTGACTTCATTCTTTACTTGTTCTGGTTACAGATGACTAGAGAGAGTTTTGTCTAACCTGATTTTTATTTTGTGCAGTGGCTCTTTAATTTTGCATAGTAACTTTGTAAACAGCTTCATATTTGAACAGCATATTGCGGAGTTTGTCTTTCAGATCAGCCCCTACTCCAATTTTATGGATTAGTTAATGATTTCATCATTATTACTTAACACGGTTTCTTCTGAACACTCTTGTACACGGTGTCTTCATGCATTACATCTTGAACCATGTCTTCAGCAATTTGCAGATTTTGTTTTATTACTTCAGATATTCTGGCAAAGTTGGCATCTCTCATAGCAGTCATCATTCCACAACATGGGATTAGCTCCATAGTCTCATCAGTATTCATCTCTGTGGCTTCATTAACAAATTTCAAATTTACTCCACGCTCTGACATTAGGTCAGCAACTGTAATCGCAGGCTCACAAAGTTGCAAAATCACTATTGTGTCAGCACTGTATTTAGACTTGCCGGTATCAGCTTCCAGTAACACTTATTTCTTAATGGGCTTACATCGTGCTCTACAGCTCGTACAATTTTGAATCCAGAAGTTTATTATAAAAGTTCTTCAAAATTACACTCACTTGACTTCCAAAATCCAGGAGAATACTACTTCTTCTCCATACACCTTTGCTCTACTGATAATGACGACATCCTCTCTTCTCCATAAAATAATTCTTCTTGCTTTCTACTCAGATCTCCTGTCTTGATCACAGTAACTTACTTCTGCTCTGGCATCACCTCTTTGTTTAAATGATTTTGAGTGTCATAATTTGTTGAAAGTGAATACCCTTTTTGCCAGTTTCTGAAGCCGGTCCTGTTCTGAGTCTAATAATATGTTCTCCAGATTCAGTATTTTATCATTATTATTCCCTTGCCAAGGTCTTTGCTGAAATTTGCTTTCTCTGTGATCATCAAATCTTTCTTGAAGGTGTGCTCAGTGATTCCACTTCTGTCTCTGGTCCTGCTTATGCATTTTTCTGTTATCTCATTTCCAGTTCCATTCTGGAAAATTCTATAATAATAATATTTCTGCTGTGAGTCCCTGACTTTCTCTCCTGTCCTCATTTTCTGTGTATCCAAAAAATTGTCTTGTCTGATCTGCTGTATTGATAATTTTCACACTAACAGTCTTCATATATCGGAAGATAAACACCTCACAACCCACATCATGACATCATCATGCTTAAATGATTTATCTAAATACCAGTTCGTGCCTTGACCATTCCAGCAAGCCACATGCATTAGCATGCCCCTTCCAGTATTCAGGGAGGTGCACTGGCCGTAGATCGAATCCGCACAGATGGCTAACAATGAGGTTCGATGTGCCACTCTGCCTCAATATGATTTTTGGGTGGTTTTTCACATCTGACTAGATTTTTTGGTTGGTTGGTTGATTGATTTGGGGGAGTGGACAAAACAGCAAAGTCACCGGTCCCAGTGGATTAGGGAAGGATGTGGAAGGAAGTTGGCCATGCCCTTTCAAAATAACCATCCCGGCATTTGCCTGAAGCAATGTAGAGAAATCACGGGAAACTAAATCCGGATGGCCTGATGCATGTTTGAACCATCATCCTCCCAAATGCGAGTCCAGTGTGCTAACCACTGACCATCTTGCTCGGTGTGACTAGGTGAATACTGGGCAGGTACCCATGTCCCGCCTCAGTTTCATAATTCATTAACACTTCAAAAACATTAACACACTTTTGAATGGGACAACACTAGACGCAGACTGATGGGGTACACAAAAGCCTGTCTTGGGAGGGTGGAGGGTGGTGACAGAAAGTGCATCTAGCTCCCGTCCACCACTAAAACTTCCAAATCCAAATTAACATGCTGAAGCTGTGAAGACATGGGATAAGGCTGGGAAAAAGAAGGAAGACCAGTTCCTGTCTAATTCTATTTCCAAGGAATCTGTTGATGTTCCATCAGCTTCTCATCAGTATTCTTTATTATACAGTGAACTGATAATGCTTGTCCTATATGCATCTTGACCATTACTTCATCAAAATTACTGTCTCCAATTCCATGTATGTCATGGTACCATCCATCTGTTGCAGTCCAAAGTTACACACATCTCCAACTGTGCAATTAGCAACATAAGAAATTGTCTGCACCTCTGTTCACAATGGCAGCAACACACTTCTAAAAGTTACAATAAATGCAACAGGATTTACATATACGTGGGACTCGAATCTGTTAAACTGTGTATTCTGTAGGAAGTATGTCTGCCTTTGCTCATCATTGCTTACATCACGGCTGTACATGCAGAGCACTGTGATGCACTTCGTCAGCTTTGGTGGTATACTTTGTAATACCTTGGTTCATAGCCAGCCACACACACATCTTTTGGTGCACTACACTTGCTCAAGTTCAGACACTGCTTTCTTTTTTCCAGCTCTTTAATCTGTGTATCATTTGTCATTAGCTCACTCTGTTTAGTGACCACTTCCTGCACTTTCAAATTTAGATTAGTAATCCTTACACCCTCATCTGCACTAGTTTCTTACATTGCTTCAGTATGTTTCACAATTTCAGATTTTATGTTGTTTATTTTGGTTGCTAACTTAGTATGTTTAGCACTCTAGTCAGCCTTGAAATTTGTGAGACCTTATTTCACTTTATCAGCAAAAGTATTTTGGCTTTTTAAAATCTCTCTTCTTGGCTTATTAACCCCTGTTTCCTGGAATAATGATCTCTCTTCCCTTTTTTAAATGCTTAGCTGTGCTTTCCTGAATGCCTTCAAACTGTTCATTGGTACCCTGTTGACTATCCTTGATTTTATTGGAAGACACTCTTGATTGTTAACGATGATGTTCTGAATTTCTTTAAACTGTTCATGTGTACTTTTTTGACTTTCTTTCCTAAGACAGTTTAGATTACACAAAAGTACTTGCATCATACTAGAGAAAACATCTAGCACCTGACCATTCAGTTTTCAGTTTCTATTGCCAAATGTGTGGTAGCAGTGTGGATATCTATTGATCCACTGCTTCCAGCGTACTATTCATACAAAAACTAGCGGCATCACTACTATATTCCCCATAATCTGAATGCCTGACTTTTACTTACGTATGTCCTCAACCGAAATTAATTCAACATTTGCAGTATTCACCATTTTGCATTCATCATCCATCTCAGATTTGCTAGAGCGGGACACACAAACAAGTTCTGGTGCAGCACAACACCTAATCTCTCACAATACTGTTTCAAATAAATACAGCACACTAATGACACTGTACATCACACTTAGCACCAATGCAATGGCATGAAATATTACTCTTTGCCCAAATAAATGTGACACTTAATCTGTCTGCCCATGGGGATGTTCTGGTTATTATTACATAGTAATGTAGGCGTGATGTGGTACAGCGTGAAGATTCTGCAATTTTCCTTTCTTCAAAACATCCAGATGCGATGAACTAATTCCACATGTACAGTTACTGTTCATGTCTATTGTTTGTTGCTCAATGTCTATTGTTTGTTGCTCACTGTTGGTGTGTAACATCTCTGTTCATTGTTTTCTTCTATTTCATCACTGAAAATTATGGCCCTGGCATGGTCACCACATGTAACCCACCTGCACACCTTTAATCAATTATTTATTTTAAACATAAATGTTCACTCAAGTTTTGCAGCAGTATTGGACAAGTGAAAGTGGTTCACCACATTAGGTATGCAGTCAGCTATTGGGCTGAACCATGTGTGTAAATCAACCTGGACACTGCACTGTATGCATATACAGAGCTATATTTAACTATTATTCTCAAATGATAAAAATCGCTCAAAATTAGTTTCTTATTTCACTCTCTCAGTCCAGCGTCACTCATCCTGCTTAGCCACGTAAGTCAGTTTCTTTCATATAGTTTCCTTTAAGACTATTTCAGTTATTTAGTTACTTCATCCGAAATTGTTCCAATTTTTATATACTGTTGCCTGTAATCAATTTAGTTTGCAGTGCGCTACCAATGGCTGCCATACTCTTATCTCTCCAAAATCTTGACACTGCTCACAACTTATGATTATTCACAACTAACTTCACATAATTATTTCCCATGAATAGTTAATCACTATCATGATTCAAATACTTCTCCGTACCACTTTTAAGCTATTCATATTTCAAAATTAATCTGCTGTTCACTTCTCCGGGCAACAGCCTGATCATCTCCCTTGACCACTAGCCACTGACTGACTTAATCAGGTGTCTTGAAAATGCACACATTCTATCAGAGATTTCCCAACGATTGCCATGAAACTGTAACTTCAAGAACATAAATAATACAGTATGTGATCAAAAGTATCCAGACACCTCCAGAAACATACATTTTTCACATTACATGCATTGTGCTGCCACCTACTGCCAGGTACTTTGTATCAGCGACCTCAGTAGTCATTAGACATTGTGAGAGAGCTGAATGGGGTGCTCCGCGGAACTCATGGACTTCGAACATGGTCACGTGATTGGGTGTCACTTGTGTCATACGTCTGCACGTGAAATTTCCACACTCCTTAACATCCCCTAGGACCACTGTTTCCAATGTGAAAGTGAAGTGGAAATGTGAAGGGACACATTTAGCACAAAAGTGTACGGGCCAATCTCGTCTGTTGACTGACAGAGACCGCCAGCAGTTGAAGAGGGTCATAATGTGTAATAGGCAGACATCTATCCAGACCATCACACAGGAATTCCAAACTGCATCGGGATCCACTGCAAATACTATAACAGTTAGGCGGGAGGTGAGAAAACTGGGATTTCATGGTTGAGCGGCTGCTTATAAGCCACACATCACGCCGGTAAATGCCAAACGATGCCTCGCTTGGTGTAAGGAGCATAAACATTGTATGATTGGACAGTGGAAAAACATTGTGTGGAGTGACGAAACATGGTACACAATGCGGCGATCCGATGGCAGGGTGTGGGTATGGCGAGTGTCTGATGAACGTCATCTGCCAGCGTGTGTAATGCCAACAATAAAATTCGGAGGCAGTGGTGTTATGATGTGGTAGTATTTTTCATTGGGGCGTGGGGGGGGGGGGGGGCCTTGCATGGCACTATCACAGCACAGGCCTACATTGATGTTTTAAGTGCCTTCTTGCTTCCCACTGTTGAAGAGCAATTCGGGGATGGCGATTGCATCTTTCAACACGATCGAACACCTGTTCATAATGCACAGCCTGTGGCGGAGTGATTTCATGACAATAACATCCCTGTAATGGACTGGCGTGCACAGAGCCCTGACCTGAATCCTATAGAACACGTGTGGGATGTTTTGGAACACCGACTTCGTGCCGGGCTTACCAACCGACATCAATACCTCTCCTCAGTGCAGCACTCCATGAAGAATGGGCTGCCGTTTCCCAAGAAACCTTCCAGCACCTGAATGAACGTAAGCCTGTGAGAATGGAAAGTGTCATTAAGGCTAAGGGTGGGCCAACACGATATTGAATTCCAGCATTACCAGTGGAGGGCACTACGAACTTGTAAGTTATTTTCAGCCAGGTATCTGGATACTTTTGTTCACATAGTATATTAAAGTCAGCTGAAATGAGTTTCTAACATCTATCATTAGTAAGGATGTCGATGCTGTTACCTGTACATACTGTAGAACTGATTGAAATTACAGGGTCTCAGGACTTCAAGATAGCTCATGTTAGGGCAATGTCATGTTGTAGTAGAATTGCACAGAACCCTGAAGTTAAGAAGGGATGTAACAACATGCAGGCATCTGATCCAGATACCAATGTCAGAACTGAAAGAAGATATGGAAGGAAGAGCCACAGATACTCACGTCATCAAAAAGAATGAATTGGGGAGGAATGCAAAGAGTAGCTTTCCTTCGTATGTTTAATACTCTGATCCTGCTTGAATGTATTAAAATAGCATTTATGCTTCTCAACTTTGAACATTATATTCCAAAATCCATGCACTGCTATATCTGTAAAAGAATGCCTTTGTAGGAGCTCACATAAACTGTAAACATTATGTGATTAAACACCCCACACCTTCTCCAAGAAAATGAATGAGAGTAGCCAATGCAACACCTCCATTAATGAAGCAAGGCTCCAAATTACCAGACAAGAAAACTCTTTTGATGTCTATGACTCATAAATGGAACTTGTAGTGTAACATGACACTTTAAGATATTCCACTGTACATTCTTAGGCTCTTCAAGAAATTGAAGATATTCATGTGAATGTAAAGAGGAAAACTATGATTTTAAATTAATTGAACTACAGTGGAACAAAGCACTGTCGCTGGGCTTTTGTTTATGCAAAGCCAAGATATACTCAGGAGCTGCACCTCCCATGGGCATTAGTGGTGAATAGAAATCATCACTTGCTTTGGTGGGTGTGTTATTCCATGCAGCCATTGAGGTAAGGTGTTATGGTGGACTGCCAAGGATTAACCAAATATCCTGCATTAGCAATGAATCTTATGTAAAATGGAATGTAATTGACTTACTCTATTGTATGCAGACCAGAGAAAAGGAGGAGCATGGTGCTCATTGTAAAGTATGTTGTATTAATTATTAATCAGACAACATATGGTTGGAATGATGGAACTCTAGTTACGAATGCTTTACATTGTCTGAGGAGAGAAATTAGCTCTTTTTCTAGATAATTCATGAAATATTCTGGGAAGAGGATCCAAGCACAGTGAAGAAGATTATTAGGTAGTAGGACCAGCTCATCAAGATAAAGCTACTGTAGTATCAATAAGATATTAGCAAACAAATTGTGTACTATTCCAGGAGGATATATGCAACTATACGTTCGATGTCTCCCTTTGAGCACGAGGACACTACAAGCTTAACACCTGTAACAAGGAACCATCAAGTCTTAAGAGGATTTCACCCATATTTTTGCACTAACTACCAAGATGAGAGGGAAACAGGCTTACACGATTCAGTAAAATATGATCACGGTCAGGACTCATTTTGAAGACATTGCAGCTGTTTGCACAAGGAAGACACCTTTGTGTGTTTCTGTAGGAGGCACATTTTTGTGAAATTAGCACATTTTTGTGAAATTAGCACATTAGTATCAGAGAAATGACCTTCATAGTGACAGGGTCAAAGATTGGTCGAGTGATTAGTGTAGGAGGGGGAGAGGGGAGGAGTAGTTTTCAAAATTTGAATTTTTTCATGGTTTCCCCAAACCACTCAGATTAATGCCCAGTTTGCTCTTTGAAAAAGACACATCTAGTTTCCTTTCCCATCCTTATCCTGCCCAAGCATGTAATCCATTTCTAACTATATTACTGATGACAGTATGTTATACCAACCTGCCAATCTCCCCCTCCCCCTTTCAGCTCTTTTCCCAAAGACTTGATGTCTGCATTTCATAATGCTACATCTCTCTTTTCATTAGTACAGTTGCTCACTGTATTATAAGCAGCTGACTTGAGAGTATGTGTCACTGAAGATAATGGTGAGCTCTTTATACTTGCCAACACAATCCTGTAGACATTCATTTATTCATTCGTTCCTTGGAGTTAAACTCTTAAGAACTAAAGAGAGAGCATTGAAGTTCACAGGTACAATAGTCATTAAGTTAATATAACTTTTTCAGTTTGGTTGATTTCCATCATCATCATCATCAGCAGCAGCAGCAGCAGCAGCAGCAGCAGTGGCAGCTGCTGCCATTTGACATGCACTGCTGGATGAAGATGTCCTCCAGACTTTCCCATATGTTATGACCTGCAGCTACATGCATGCATGTTCCTTTTGCATATTTTCTGATGCAATCTACTGACCTTCCATTAGGTCTTCATCTCAGTCTTTTCTTATCTGTTGATACTGATCAAAGAATTCCACATTTTGAAGAAAACTGGAATGGAATATTGCACTGCTGGGAAATATAGATTAGTATATCACTGCATTAAAGATGTGACACAATATTCTACTTATTTCAGTAGTGCAGATTTCACTAACTTACTTGAGATACTGTCAGCACCAGTTGAATGTTTACTGTTTAATAAGACAATGATTTTCTTGAGTTTTCCAATAGTCAAAGGAGGGAAGTTCTTTGATCACAAATAAATGTAACTTACTGGTTGAGCATATCTGTTGTCTTGTGCACAACTGTTGTTTGTATAGTCTGTTTGTACAGTAACAGCTATGACCTCTAATAAACATTTAGCACCCCCTCCTTATAATTAATTTTATCACTGTTAACATAAAGGAGTATATTGTAGTGACAGTGAACAACTCTCCATCATAGTTGCAATGGCCATTTGTAACTTGCCATAATAGACACATGGATTTTACATAAATCCCTCCTCCCATATTATTTTCACAGTATAAAGGTGCTAGGGCATAGCTATAATCTTGGAGAAAGCTGACGGTGGTTGTGGCTTAGGGTTTTGTATAGCATAAAACATACGGATCATTTATCCATTGTAAACTTGCTGCTAGAACTGTAATTTGTTTGTTTTACTTGCCAATCCTCTTATGTTGTGATGAAACATTGTCACATATTTACTATCCAGCAAATTTCTTCTTCTATTTCCCTAAGAAAGGACACACAAGCTTTATGTCAGTACTCTTTATTGTTAGCTGCTTTGCTTTTGACAGCTGAGCATGTAAGTTATGTAAATTACCACTTTCAGACTACTAAAGCTATCAGAGTGCAATAGGTTTCAAGTTTAAAAGGCTTTTGTCATGCTTTTCCTTAATTACTAAATTTAACAGTGCATCTGATACTTCTTTACCTGACTTGTGTAGTAATAGGTCATAGTTACTAAACAGATGTGTATGGAAATTGCTGATATCTATTACATATGTATTCTACATCTGCTTTCTGCAAGCCATCTTATGGTGTTTTTCAGAAGGTACTTCTGGTGTCATTTCCTTTTCTACCTATGATGATCAGTTTACAGGTGGTATGTGGGAAGAATGTTTTAATAAACCTCCATATGAGCTCTAATTTCTCTGATTTTCTTGTGGTCATTTTACAAGACGTATTTGGGAGGAAATAATATGATGCCTAACTCTTCTTAGAATTTCAGCAGTAACTCTCCACCCCATGGGGTACAATGCTTCTTTTATAGTTACTGCCACTGAAGTTCGTTGAGCATTTCTGTAATGCTCCCACTTTGACTAAACAATCCTGTGATGTAAAATACTGCTCGTCATTGGTCTTCTGTATCTCATATAGTATTCCAAATCACTACGGGTCTCAACCTGATGAACAGTACTCAAGAACTGGTTGAACAAGTGTATTATGATACACATCTTTTCTAAACGAATTACTTTTCCTTTAGATGTTCCCATTGACCAAGGTCTTTTATCTCATTTTCCTGTTTGTTTTATTTGATCAATCCACTTCATGTTACTCTGGATGGTTACTTCTAGATATTTTATGGTAGTTATTGTTTTTAACCTTTTTTTTTTTTTGCCAATAGTCCACTCTAACAGTAGTGGATCACTTGGCTTATGTATGCACTGTACCTTATATTTATGTTCATTGCCAACTCCCTGTCACTGCACAAACTATTGATCCTCTGTAGATCTTCCTGAATTTAACTACAATGTTCCGTATATACAACAACATTGTCCATGAATAGCTCATGAAGCCTCCAGTGTTATCCACTAGATCATTTACATAAACTGTAAACAGTAACAGCCTTGTCACACTTCCTCGGGGTGCTTCCAAAATTACCTTTAAATACGCCAGTTTTATTCTGTTAAGAATTACATTTTGAATTCTATCAGTAAGGAAGTCCGGAATCCCATCACAAATCTGGTATGATACTCAGTAAGCTCATATTTTGTTCACATTCCTCAAAGTTTCTTTAAGTATTTTGGATTTTATAGTTTATTTGAGTGATGGCCTAACTTACAAGGGATTTTTTTTTATCGAGTTGTGTCGTTTTTGAACATTCACAATAAATATGTTTGTGTAATATTGTAACATTCATTGCATACTACATTGTTTGTGCCACATATCAGTATCATAAATACTTTACATGTTCTGAATTGCAGCCTGTTACATTACTAGTTCATGTAACTTTACACTGGGTTTCACATTTTCACAAATTTTAACACTATTCAAATTTTTAAATTATTTCTGCCATGTTTCTCCCATAACTATAAAAAAATTAACTAGTTTCCATTTTCTATAGAGTAAATTTTGCTTCTGCAGTGGACAGTGCATTGTTTTAAAACTTCCTAGCAGATTAAAATTGTCATGTATAGATAGCTCAATCAGTAGAGCATTTGCCTGTAAAAGGCAAAGTTTCCTGATTCATGGTCTGGCACATGGCTGTAATCTGCTATGAAGTTTCAAGTCATGCTTGTTTTGTGTTTTCATGTTTAAAAGTTGTTAAAATCTTTCCATAGTATGTTGACTATAAGTAACTGAAATGTATTTTTGCAAATTTGAAAATTCAGTGCTGTGGCTTTACACAAATTTCCTTTTTGACTGAATCACTGCACCTCAGTCTTGCAGCAATGTTACACAATTCTATACAAGCCATCATCTTCAACTATCAGATCTAGTGTCAAAGGCCTTGAGTCGTTTCCTCTTGTGGTATCTTTCTGGTTTATATTTATCTTTTGTCACTCCCTTCTCAGCATAGCCTATATTCCACACTTTCCTATTTATCCATTTTTCTGTGTTCTGTATTAAAACAACAATGTCATATTGATTCAAACATCCCTCTAAAGCTTTGCTTGTGTCCTGTATTTTTCTTTCTCTTTTGTTTTAGTTCTCGTGGTTAAAAATATGAAAATTCTGACTAAAATCTCACTTCCTTCTTAATATACCATTACCTTCCATGAATTTATGTATTATGTATTTCTGAGTGTCTACAAAGTTGATATGAAGTAATTAACATCTCATCTTTCTCTATTTTCTGTATGTTTCTGAACATCTTTTGCTGTTTAATGTCCTTAGAAGTCCTCTCAATGCACTGAAGTGGCATCAGGTCGTAAGATTTGCACCAGACTGGGAGGTGTATTATTCTTTTTTGTTACAAAATTGATCACCAATTAGCACTTCATTTCTATTTTTTCTGTGTGTTGTGTTGTGTTATGTGGCATTCTAAACTAATTTTGTGATTGGTTTTGCATTTCTTATTTCCTATCTTCTCATAACATTTGACAAGTAGGCTGCTTTAATAAAGCTGGTGGCTTGTGTTATGTCATAGACTTGAAATTCCAGAATGAATGAATTTCAAGTTTGTTAATAAATTATTAAATCTCTGTCAATAAATTATTAAATCTCTATCACTTAAAAGGGATTGTGAAATGCCTAAGGCAACATATGCATTTGTAGGCTTTCTTTTAACTTACTAGATTTTCATGGTACAGTATGTGTATGTATTTTGCAGTACGATGTGAAAGAAATCAAATTCATTCAACATCTTTGTTCCAGCAAGAGGAGATGATAACGATGGTGAACAAGAAACATTTGCTCGCCAGTCTGTTGCTGCAATAGTTATGATGATCTTCCAGTACTCAGATAATCCAGGTGTGTTTCTTCACTATTACATAATTTATATAATTAAGTAATTAATGAAACTCATGTAATTAATGGATACTTGGGTTGCATTTACAGACTTCCTTGAATCACTTGTTGTTAATATTGCACTACTTTTGTCCTCCTCCTGGCAACATTGTAGCATAAATTCAATTTATTGTCACTTGGAAGCTAAATACCAATGGAATAGTGCCTATCACAAGAGATATTCATATGCAGAGTATCTTTTCTTAAGCTTTTATAAATAAATAAAGCTGAGTATATATATTTACTCCATTGACTATTGCAATGGAGTCAGTGGTCAACAGGTACATAATTTGGAATCAATCTCTAAAACATATTTCTGCATTCATATTTTTTCTGTGTTTTAGTATGATGCTTTTTGAATAGTCCCTTATCTGATGAATGATACTCCAAATGCAAGTATCTCATGTATGAAAAGGAAAGTGTGAGACATTGAATATTGTAACTTAAATTTTAAATGGTATCTGCAGCAACATGAACGGAATTTAAAGAAGTAAAAACTATGTTTGAAGTGCCTCAAAATGAATAAGGGCAACGAAAACAATCATTGGATGTAAAGAAGAATGATTTACCAAATCTTTTCACCCCAGGGGGCTCTCTTGTGAGCATGGGCTTGGCCACCACGGGGCCCCAGTGCATCCAACTCTACTTCCCGTTCCGTGCTGCAAATCTATACTTCTACTGTTTGTTTCTCCTTTGTGCCTTTCTATTGTATGGTCTTCTTGTTGCTGATCATGCTTGCATTTGGTTTATGATTTTGGACACAATTTTTTTTTTTCCAGTACTTCATACAACTTTTCATACTTCACTACATGGTCCCCATTGTTGGGTTTGACATACCATTCCTCTTCCAAATTTTACGGAAGTGCAGATAGTGCAGTGAACAGTCCACCTTTTGTCCCTTCCTGTCTTCATACCTTTCCTTTCTGGCAAAAGTAATATACCCAAAACCCAACATTGTAGCCATCTCATTGTGGGGTGAGTTGTCACAAGTACCTACACAGTTGCAGTCCCCTGACTACACAGGGATTACCGTATTGGTGTCAGAGCTTGGAAGTCCTCACTTATGCCAAAGAGTATGTGCTCATTATGACTGGGACACAGGGATTCTGGGCAACGGTTAACTGGCCAGGTTGCCGTTGTGTGGGTGGGTGGCATCCATGGGGAAAGCCCCCATTCAGAATGGGTGGCACCAAGGCAGATCACTTGCAAATTAAGCAGCTCAAACTTGGCCCAAGCAGTCTTCTCTGAAGAAAAGGATTGCTAGAATGTGGGAATACATGACCCAACAACGTTTCTTTCCCTGGCTAGGCCATGGGAGGAATGTAGGGCCAAGAGACAAGGGGAGAGATAGTTCCCACAATACTTTGTTTGCTCTAGAATTGACAGGAATTCTGTCTTGGTCACAAAGTCATTATTCTTTGTTGAACATGTTCAGGAAAGGTTTGGAAAAGTAGCAGTAATTTTGAAAAAGTGGTTCAGTTCTGATTAAACAGCATCCCCCACTCATTTCTGTAACTATCACATCCCGTAACAGTCTCAGTGCTGTACAGGGTATCATCTTCACCCACAACTTCATTTTACAGACCGATAACAAGCTTTGTGGCAATTTACCAATTTAGAGTGACCTGGTGTGCATTTTGTTTGTTGTGTCCAGTAGGGACCAAAGAACAATAAGGTTGATATTGGGGTCTACATTTTGGGCCGTGAAGATGACTAATTGCTTGTAAAGGTCAAAGTGATGGTATATCAGTGCAATGTGAAACCATATGCTCCCCCTCCCATGTGGTGCTAAAAATTCATGAAACTTGGGCACACGTTTTGCTTTGTAATGTCAGCCTCCTCTGTAGGGATTGTGGAAGTCAGTATCGCACAAACACTCCTTGTGCCCCTCCCTCCATCTGTGTCAGCTGTGGGGAGCACCATTTCTCCTGTTCACCGGGCTGACTCATATTTCAGGAGGCCAGGAAGAAATATGGTCTTTTATATCCCGTAAATATGACAATGACTTTTGCTATGGCTACAATGACAACATCCAATCTTGTCACAGAAACATAGCACAACATGCTTACTATGTCAGGCCCTCATGGCCACTTGACAGTACCCACTCCACTGGTGGTTGAGGCCCCTCTCCTAATGTTTCCCCCACACCCACTTTGGGGGCATTGACTCCGCACTCACTGTGAACCTGGATTCCCAACTCCCAGCTGGAGAAGCAACACCCTCTTCCCATGTCTCTCACCAGGAAAAGGTCCCTCGGGATGCTCCCCTCCAAGGATTCTGCTGATCTGCAACCTGATACCAGCCGGTGACTAAAGGAGCCACAGGTTGATGATCATAGGGCTTTGTGTCCCTCCTCTGTCCCTGAAACTAGGACAGACAAGCCCTCTCAGACATCAAAATCTTGAAAGGAGAAGAAGACGAAGTAAGTTCTAGTGGTCCATGCCACAGGAACCCGCATGTTCTGGTTGTGTACCTGACACGAAAAGTTCCTTTTGGCCCCTTTGGCACTGGATCCCCCCCATACGGCCTGCTTCACAAATGATGTGGATGGATGCTGTATCCTTGCAGCCAGGGTCAGCAGGCAACCCTGGGGCATGACCTGCCTCCACAGGATACTGATAGTGTGATCCTCCACTAGAAATGTAGTGATTTTTTTCCACCAGCTGGTCAAGCTAAAACTTCTCTCATGAATTTCGACTGCTTTCTGTGTTGCCCTCCAGGAAACTTTGTTCTCAACATTGCAAACAGTTACCCTCTGTCCTTGAGACCGGTGTGACAGTGATGATTTTCCAATTATCCTCTCCCTTCCTCAGCATCACTCACCTAGACGTCCACCCAGACGGGCTCTCAACAATGCTGATTAGGATGACTTTGTCTCTGCTATCACCCGTAGCACCCCATCATGTGGAGGTACTGATGTGATGGTCCAGAGTCCAGTCACAACCATTCTATTGGCAACAGACTTAGCGATCCCCTATTCCACCAGATCCCCCTGTTGGAAGATAGTACCTCAGTGGACATTAGAAATCACCATGGCCAGTAGAGATCACAGATGGGCTCTCCAATGCCATAAGTAGCATCCATGACTGGAGCACTCCATTCCCATTAACAGCTTTATTCCCAGGTCCATCACCTAATAAAATGACAGAAACAAGAATGCTGGGAATGGTATGTTACTACCACTGAACAGCGTTTGCCTTCTTCCCAGGTTTTGGCAAAGGTTTGACACCTGTAGGGTCACAACTCCCCCACAGGTGTACCTGGCATCTCCCTAAATAGTGTTGTGTATACTAACCCATATGCTGTTGCCAAACATTTTCCTCTGCATTATGCTCGAGCCTCTATGTCAGAGAATTACCAGCCTGCATTTTGTATTCTCAAACAGCAGTTGGCGCAGATTCACTTACCTTTCACTACACATCACCTGGAGCCATACAGTGCTCCATTGAGTGAATGCCAATTCCTCAAAGCCCTAGACTTATGCCCTGATATGGACCCAGGGCCAGACCACATCCAGAGCCACATGCTAAAACACCTATCAGTGGGTTGCCAATGACACATCCTTGCCATTTTCAACCATATCTGGAGTGAGTTCCCACCTCAAGCAAGCATGATCATCCTGATACTGAAACTGTGTAGACACACTCCTGAGATGGGTGATCAACACCCAGTTAGTCTCACTAATGTTCTCTGCAAGTTGCTCAAATGTGTGGTGAGCTGGCAGTGGTGTTGGTACCTTGAGTCTTGGGGTCTTTTTGCTTTTTCCAAGGCTTTTCATGAAGGCAGTTCTACTGCTGACAGTTTTGTCTGTCTGGAGTCTACTATCTGATCAGCTTTTACCTAACATCATCACCTTTTCACGGTGTTCTTCAACCTGCAACAGTATTATGACACTACATGACGTCATCACGTGAGTGGTGTCTCTGTGGTAGGCTCCCAGTTTTTCTCCAGAACTTTTTGTCACACCATACTTTCTGGTTTAAAGTTGGTGCTTCCCACAAAACACCCCATATACAAGAAAATGAGATCCCACAGGGCTCTGTATTGAGTGTGCCCCTTTCTCTAGTGGCTATAATTAGTCTAGCTGCAGCTATGAGGTCAACAGTGTCACTCTCCCTGTATGCTGTTTTGCATTTACTATTGCTCCTCCAATGTAGGTGTTATTGAACACCAGCTGCAGAGTGCCATATGAAACATGCAATCTTGGGCTCTCAGCCATGGCTCCTGGTTTTCAGCTGCCAAGACATGCATCATGCATTTCTGTTGCCATAGTACTGTCCATCCACAACCAGAACTCTACCTCAGCAATCACTTTCTGGGGCTGTTCTTTGATGCCTGGTTGACATGACTTACCCATCTTCAAAAACTTAGGCAAATGTCACGGTCACACCTTAATATTCTTTGCTGCCTCAGTGATACCAGCTAGGGAGCAGGCCATTCAACAGTTATGCAGCTTTACAGAGCTCTGATTCTGTTCTGTCTAGATTATGGGAGAGTGGCTTATGCCTCATCATCGCCTTCAGCATTGCACGTGCTGGACCCGATACATCATTGTGGGGTCTGACTTGCAATAGGTGCTTTTCAGACCATTCCCATGAACAGCCTACTGGTGGAGGCTGAGGTCCATCCATTATAGATCAGATGCCAAAAAATGCTACTCAACTATGCAATATACATTTGCTGCTCCCCTGAGTGTCTGAACTGCCATGTCCTTTTCCCTGATAGGGGGATCCACCTCCCACAGTAGTGGCCCAGGACTGACGTCATGATCTCAGTTCATATACAGTGTGTCTCATCTAAGCTCCAACTTCCCCTACTCTCATCTCTTGTCAGTGAGCAATCATGTACAACCTCATAGTGTATACCCCATCCTCGAATATGTCTCAACCTATCCTTTGGACTGAAAGACTCTGTTGACCCCTTGGTTTTTCACCATGTGTTTCTGGCCATCATTAATGGATTTCCAGGTTCAGAAGTGATATACAGTGACAACTCTATGTTCAGTGGATGAACTGATTTTGCCTACCACACTCAAGATTCATTGAGCTGCACACCCTGCTAAGAAGATGCAGTGTATTCACTGCAGAATTGGTGGCCATCGCTCGAGCCTTCAGTCACATTCATTCTTGCACTGGCGAGATTTTCTTAATTGACAGTGACTCCCTTAGTAGTCTTCTGGTTATCAACCACTGCTACCCTCAACACCCATTAGTTGTGACTATCCAGGATCTCCTTCCTGACCTCTGTCAAGCTTGATGGTCAGTCGCCTTTGGTCATGTTGGCATCCCAGGGAACAAACATGCTGTCTGGCTGGTCAAGTTGGTTACCAGAATACCGACTTTGAAGATGGTGGTACTAGAACTGGCCCTTTACTCAACTCTACTCCACCAATTGTTGGAGGCTTGTAACATAGAATGGTGTGCTCTGATTTCTCCAAAACTGTGAGCAACAAAGGGGGCCATATCCATGTGGCAGTCTTCCTTCAAACTTCTCTCATGGAATATGCCGTTCTCTGTTGGCTTCACATTGGCCACACTTGGCTGACCAATTGCCATATCCTACAGTGTGAGGACTCAACCCCTGTGTTGGTGTGGTGTTCATAGTCTCCACACAACAATGACAGACAACTTCAAAGCCCCTGCCCCATTTGTTTACTTCTGTACTTTTTCATCACTGATACTTTCATTTTGGATAATACGTGCGAAATGTCACTCAGATACCCAAAGCATTTCTTGATTTCCTGAAAATTTCTATCCTGAAAATTTCTTTGGCAGGTTTGTATTGTTTTCTAGTATACAAAGTGTTTAGGAATCTGAAAAATCTATCTCCCTGTGGACATTTTTCAGAGCAGCTGGAAAAACTGTGACATTCTCCACTGCAATCAAAGTTGAGTAATGTTTCTGTAGATTGCTAACAATCAACTGCCATCCACAAGTATTAATGACTACTTTAAAATTGTTGCAAAGAGTAACATCAAACACCCAAATACAGAGCATGCTGTTTAGCAGAACAAAGGTTATTATAAAAAATCTGATTCAGTACTTATGCTATATAAGTTGTGTCATCTAAAGCCATCCCATATAAACAGTAAGGGTAAGAACACTCTCTTCTGCAGTTATTACTGTCATGCAATCCATTTGGGTCGGCTCTCCTCTAGTTCCACTGCTTCTCTTGTCTCTGTCCACTTTTCATTTCACTAATCGTTCTTCTTTCCTCATTCCTTCATTCTTCAGGTCTTTGTACACCTGCAGTATTATTTGTTTGTTTTATATTCTCTTTGTTTGTTCCTTTACCTTCTTCTTCAGCCTTTTTCCTGGTTTGCCCATTGCTATTTTGCCTGTACCCACATTTTTTGTTTGCTTCCGCCCTTCTGACTTGGAATCTGCCCGTCCCTTCTCTTTCCTGTAAGAGTTGTCCTTGTATTTGCTTCCATCTGTTCTGCTTTCCACCCCTCTCCATACTCAACACAGCCTTCTGCCATAATCAGATCCCCACATTTCTTGCCACCTCACTCTCGTCAGCCTACAGTGCCATCTTAACCAGTAACATTGTTACATCAGAAGCCCATGCATGGTCTTTTTGTGAAGAGCAACTATAGTTGAGAAACACACGCAAACAGTTGTGTACTTTTTGTGTGTCTATCCATCCATCCATCATTCAGCCTTTCTTATGATGAGGTGTGGCTTTTCCTCCCAATCGTTCTTTGAATTGTCATTAGAGGCATATATAATGTCATCATAAAATAAATCCGCTTGACATTAAAACTTTGTCAGACTATGACTTGAACCTGGAAATTTCATGGCATGTCATTCTTTTATTTGCTCAACAGTAGATTGGTAATTTGTTTGAAATAGAGCATTTTTTAGCATTTAAAGAAACTTCTATTTATGTAAAATTTTTTGTTATTCCCTAGAGTATATATCTTCCTCGGTTATGAATTATTATTGTGAGTTGTATGATTGGAAGTTGAATTGGGCAGTGTTTTTGGATTATTCTAACATAAAAAAAACTGAAATGACACTTGTGAACTACACTACTGGCCATTAAAATTGCTACACCATGAAGATGATGTGCTACAGATTCGAAATTTAACCAACAGGAAGAAGATGCTGTGATATGCAAATGATTAGCTTTTCAGAGCATTCACAGAAGGTTGGCACCAGTGGCGACACCTACAACGTGCTGACATGAGGAAAGTTTCCAACCGATTTCTGATGGGGACATTTGCAAGACAACAAACATCTGCACGAACAGTTCGACGTTTGCAGCGGCATGGACTATGAGCTCGGAGACTATGGCTGCAGTTACCCTTGACGCTGCATCACAGACAGGAGCGTCTGTGATGGTATACTCAATGACGAACCTCGGTGCACGAATGGCAAAACATCATTTTTTCTAATGAATCCAGGCTCTGTTTACAGCATCATGATGTTCGCATCCATGTTTGGCGACATCGCGGTGAACGCACATTGGAAGCGTGTATTCGTTGTCACCATACTGGCGTATCACCTGGCATGATGGTATGGGGTGGCATTGGTTACACGTCTCGGACACCTCTTGTTCGGATTGACGGCACTTTGAACAGTGGATGTTACATTTCAGATGTGTTATGACCTGTGGCTCTACCCTTCATTTGATCCCTGTGAAACCCTACATTTCAGCAGGATAATGCACGACCGCATGTTGCAGGTCTTGTACGGGCCTTTGGGGATACAGAAAATGTTCGACTGCTGCCTTGACCAGCACATTCTCCAGATCTCTCACCAATTTAAAATGTCTGGTCAATGGTGGCTGAGCAACTGGCTTGTCACAATATGCCAGTCACTACTCTTGATGAACTGTGGTATCGTGTTGAAGCTGCATGGGCAGCTGTACCTGTACACGCTATCCAAACTCTGTTTGACTCAATGCCCAGGCGTATCAAGGCCATTATTATGGCCAGAGGTGGTTGTTCTGGGTTCTGATTTCTCAGGATCTATGCTCCCAAATTGCGTCAAAATGTAATCACATGTCAGTTCTAATATAATATATTTGTCCAATGAATACCCGTTTATCATCTGCATTTCTTCTTGTTGTAGCAATTTTAATGGCCAGTAGTGTAAGTAACCAATTCAGGATTTTATGGCAATGCATGGCAAATTATAAGAGGCTTGTGATGAATTCTCCGCTGTACGTAGCCCGCTCAAGGGTTAACACAATGGTGCTTATCCATTAACGTGAAACTTTCACATTATACTGTTTGATACATCATGAAAAACTAACTGGTCATCATGAATATTGTCACATACTAATTTACCCATTATCTCAGAGAAATGCAGCAGTGGCAACATTATGCAGTAACTTACTTACATGTGGACAGATACTACATAAAAGATGATGTTTCCCTGTCATGGTCATTAGTCCAATGAATTGCATCACTGGAAATGATGAGATCAAAAAATTGTGGCAAGAACCCAGTCAAGATTCATTGCTATCCCAGTGGTTTAAATGGATCCACCATACTTGCTACGTGTGTGACTGACATTCTGTTGGTGAAAGAATCACTTTGATGCGTTAGATTTTCAACAATATGCTCCTTCATACATTTCACAGATTTGCCTTTTGTTGACATCAACAAATGGCAAACAATGCAGTACCATTCAGTGATTAAAACAAATTATATAATTTATGTTCTATGTTTATTTTAAATAAAAGTAATACACACAGAATAACTATGTTGCAACTTCTTTCTTTGTAACCCTTATAGAAGTATTTTGGAAAACCCAGAATAACATGATACCATGCAGAAATTCACCTGTTCCAGTGTTTTTACATTTACACAAATGAAGAGAAATGTGGAACAGTACACACAAATGTCTTATTGCAGGATCAAAAGGCACAGTGGTACTGTTACATTGATCAGTTGAATCCTGTGGCCACTAGAAATGATGGGAAGTGAAATGGCTATAAACTGCAGAGAAAATAAGTAAGGTACTGAGGTTAATCATGAGGATACACATTTGTAGAGGAGGACACTTGTCTTAGAAGACCATACTAATCTATATAAAGAACACTGTAATATATGTAAATGAGGTTAATCATAAGGAAACAAGTGTGAGTTTAGGGGACAGCTAAAGATGTCAGCCACAAGAAGAATGAAAGTAACCATCCTTTGGCTAACTAACTTGTTTAACAATTGTGTAATACAAGGTGGAATTACCCGTATATGATGAGGATCTGAGATTATTATTATTAAAAAAGGCAAATATAAATATTCCACTCAAATTTATAGGCTGATTTGTTTGTTAAATACCTGAGGAAAGCTGCTGATATGACTTACATAAGAGACTTGCAGCACATAGGACACTGAAAAGAATGAACAAAAATCAATAGTTTTCTGTAATGGAAAATTGATTTAACTGCACATTTCATATATTATAAGATGCCCAGAGTAAATATGTGATTGGAATGATGATTGATATTAATGCCACATACTATGGAACATGGTGGCCCACTCATTTCTCAGTGTGCACTGAAAGTGCCAAAACAGCTTGAGGGATTGCTGTCATAGTTGAGTAGTGCATTGAACTTCACTGAAAGCTTTTATAGCTGACAGTGTAACGAAAGGTGTCCATGAAGGTCAAATTATGGTCAGATTTTCTGAAACATGATGACTTAACTGCTTCTGGATGCCATAAGAAATAGCTGTTTTGTTGTCAGAGTCGTCACATACAGACACAATCTTACTTTAATAACATCTAGGCAGGTGTGTCAGTTGACACAGTATACTGTGGAATCAATACAGAGGTGGTGCTCTAAAAATAAACTAAGTAGAAAATATCAAAACATTGTAACTGATGTGGAAAGACAATGTATCCGGAACCAGAAACTCCACTGTAAGACTATATAACAAACTTTATTCAAGCACTGCCTGACAAAAAAGTACCAAAAAGTGGAGAAGGAAACAAAACGAAACATCACAGGTTGAGAGGCAATGTGATGATATTGTAGTGATTAGAAAATTGAGTTAAATTTACAAAGAACTCGGCAGTATGAGCTCGCGTGTCAGTATGACATCATACCCTCTGGACTGCATGAATGCACACACTGATTCCATTGGGAAGAGTGTCAGAAAGCTGTTGTATCCACTCTTGAGGCAATCTGGTCCACAACAGTTGTAACTGGTCCTTGATATCCGGGGTATTGGCATTGGGACATAATTAACATCCAAGTTGCATTTTCTTTTGGGGCAGATCTGGGGTGTCTTGCTGACCACTGGAATAGCACATCACAGCACAGACAGTTCACAGAGACATGTACCATATGTGGATGAGAACTGTCATGTTGGAAATGCTGTCACATGAGAGTTAATAAATGAGAACACAGGATGGCTGTACTGTACCATTTCGCTGTCAGAGTTCCCCTCAGCCACTACCAGCCATGACTTGAAGTCATGCCCAATCACTCCCCACACCATGACATCAATAGCAACACTGCTGTGCCTCTCCAAAACGTTGTAATAACAGGATCTCTCACTAGATTGCTGCCATATTTCTCACTAGGTTGCCACCATATTCCATGACAATAATCATCTGGCATAGTGCAGAACCACAAGTCATCACTGAACACAATGCATCACCATTCATCAGTGGTCTGTGCTTTTTGATCGTGGAACCACTCCAGATGCAGCATTGTCTGGTGTTAATGGCAGCCTACACATGGAACAGTAATTCCATAGTCCAGCTGCTGCTATTTTCCAATCAGTGGTGCAGGATGACACAGAATTTTGCAGGGAGTCCATTACTTGTTCTCAGATGGCAGGCGTAGATGTGATGGGGCCACGATGTACTTGGTGCACAATATGGTGACTCTCCTTTGTGGTGATCATACAGAACCTTGACAATACCTATGCTTGCCCTCATGTTCCCATGCAGTCCACTATCGGACTACTGTCACATCCAAATGCTCCATAAATCTGGATATTGCATGATTTTACCACTCGGCCAAATGAAGACTCACATTGAATCCACTTTCAAATTCTGTCAGCTGGTGATAATACTGTCTCATACGGGTACGCAGCTTCTCCATGTCCATTGCACTGATCACCCTTTGTCTGAAGTGTTCATGCTCCTTATATGCCCTTCCCAGCCTGGTAACAACATTTTGTGCTGTTGTTTTTTTTCCTGTCACAGAGAAATGCAACACCAATCATTTATACTCTTTGCCAATGGTGTGTATGTGTACAAATTTATGTTGACATCAGACCATATCTGCTGGGTGTTTCACTCTTTTTGTCAAGCTGTGTATATTGGGTCTATCTCAATGAAAATTCTCATACAACCACTGAAGTGAAGCAAGTAAAAAACTCTCCCCTGATTTATGAAAACTATTCATAAAGTAACTTCTGATTTCATATAGCTTTTGTAATAGGAGAGATAGTGGTGCCGCTCTTGTGGTGGAATACACCCCAGACCAGCATGCTGTGAGCGGTGGAGAATCAAAGCCATGTCTTTGTCCCTTGCCGAGCCACGTGCTTTCAAAATTTGTGTTGCTATCACAAGACCTGCCAGTTTTGAGGTACATTGTGTAATAAGGTTTCTTCTGCCAAAATACTGTAAAGCTATCAAAATCTGTCATTAACTTTGTGTACTTTATGGGCTGGACATGATGAGTGGAGGTGGGGGAAGACAATGGTGTCATATATTCAAAACTGGGCAAATCAGTGTCCAAGATGATGAGAAAAGTAGTTGACTAAGTATCTTAAATGCAAACCTTATTTGTTTAGTTGATGAAAGGGTTAGAGAAAACCGAAGATTCACAATCTTTGAGCTTTGTATCCATTTTTGAAGATTAGTCATACTCTTCTGCACAAAATGATTACTGAATATTTGGCTACTGGAAATTTAATACCAGGAGGGTACCTTAACTAATTTCTGATGAACAAAATCCTCAGTGTATGACAACAGCATTGTCCTCTCTTGTGTGTTGCAAAAACTTTCCTCGACAAAATTGTACCGGAGATGAGAAATGTGTCTAGTATGTGAATGCAGAAACAAAACTTCAGTGAGTGCAGTGGGGCCATACTTGATCACCAGAAAAACCTACAGTGTGTCTTAAAACAATTTCCAGCCTGAAACTCATGGCAGCTGTCTTCTGGGACAGAAGAGGAATTTTGTTAGTAGAGTTATTGGAGAGAAATGCCACAATTAAGGCTGAAAGTTACTGTGACACACTAACAAACTTGAGAAGGGCCAGTCAAACAAAACATTGCGTGTTCAGCATGATTTTCCTTCACGACAGCCTCACCCGCATACAGTATGACTTACTGCAACCAAACTGCAAGAGTTCAAATTAGATGGATCACCCTCCCTACAGCACTGATTTGGTGCCTAGTGATTATTATCTCTTCATGCATGTGAGGAAATGACGTGGCTCAAAGCATCTGAACATCATTGTTATAGGTTGGTTTCAATTGTAATGGCAGACTTCTACAATTGTGGAATTCCAAAGCACATCCATATTTTATGTTTAGGATGTTTGGGCAAAACAAAAACCTATGTCAATGTGGGGCTTGTAAAAACTGCTGAACATATGGAACTTCCTGGCAGATTAAAACTGTGTGGCGGACCGAGACTTGAACTTGGGATCTTTGCCTTTCGCGGGCAAGTTCTCTACCCAAGTTTGAGTCTCAGTCCGGCACACAGTTTTAATGTGCCACGAAGTTTCACATCAGTGCACACTCTGCTGCAGAGTGAAAATCTCATTCTGCTGAACATATGGTTTTAAAATGCAGCAACTCAAAAGTAGCCAAAAATCTGCAGAATATTTTGATTTAAGAAAGCATGAGACAATTAAATAGGCAAAAAGACAAGGTCTTGTAAAAATCCTTGGATAACATGCAAGATATTGAATTTAACTTATGATAGAATAAAATATAAAAGTGAAGCAGGCAAAAGGAATACAGACATTTAGAAAAATGAGATTAGCAGAAAGTGAAAAGTAGGAATGACTAAAGGACAATTGCAAAGCTGTAGAAGAATGTATGACTGTGTGAAAGATAGATGCTGTCTATATGGGAATAAAAGAGTCTCTTGGAGAAAAGTAAGGTACCTGTATGAATATTAAATAGCTCAGATGGCAAGCCAGTACTAAGTAAAGAAAGGATACTGAACAGTGGAAGGAATATGTCAGAGAGCAACACCAAGGAAATAAAATTGAAATCAATATTATGGAAAGGA
Organism: Schistocerca piceifrons; assembly: GCF_021461385.2. Lineage (NCBI taxonomy): Eukaryota > Metazoa > Arthropoda > Insecta > Orthoptera > Acrididae > Schistocerca > Schistocerca piceifrons. The sequence goes on along the minus strand of NC_060149.1, from coordinate 412,671,751 downwards.
ACGAAGAAGTAGATGAAGATGAGATAGGAGATTTGATTGTGCAAGAAGAATTTAACAGAGCACTGAGGGACCTAAGCTGAACAAGGCATGTGGAAAAAGACAACCTTCTCTCATAATTATTGAAATGTTTGAGGGAACATACCATAACAGAGTTATTCCACCTAATATGCAAGATATATGAGACAAGTGAAATAACGTGAGACTTCAAGAAAAATGTAACAATTGCAGTTCCAATGAAGGTAGATGCTAATAGAAGTGAATATTTCTGAACCAACAGTTCAACTATTGCAGGATATTACATGAGAATGGAATGGCAGATAGAAGCTGAACTTGGAAAAGATCAATTTTGTTTCCAGAGAAATGTAAAAAAACACAAGGCAATACAGACAACTTCTTTCAGGAGAAAAAAATGCAAATCTTCTATTAGCATTTGTAGATCTAGGGAAAGCTTTTGATGATATTCACTGGGATACACTCTTTGAAATGCTGAAAGTAGTAAGAAAAAATGGCAGGGAGTGAAAGTTGTTCTGCAACTTGTACAGAAACCAGACTGCAGGTATAAGATGTGAAGGACTTCAAGGGGGAAGCAGTAACTTAGAGGAGAGTGTAGCACAGTTGTAGCCTATCCCCAATGTTATTCATTCTGTAAATTGAACAAGCAGTAAAGGTTGTAGATGATTCCCAGGGAACAGCAAAAGGTAGTGAAGATGTAAAACAAGGAATGATGAAGATGAGAGTATCTTGCAGAAGTAACTTCATTCATGGATAAGTTAAAACTTTAGCTATAAGTTAGGTCTAGTACTAATTTAATGTCTGAATACTAGATGTATGTTTGCTGTAAATCTTGAGCAAATTTTGTAGTTGCTACAAAGTTGACAACCTTGTGTAATTATAAATCACCATATAAATCTATAGGATGAGTCCTCGGAGTTCTCTGCAATAAATAAATAAATTTCTTCCAGATTTTCCATCACTAATGACCACATCATTTATCAGATGTTATACATTTTCTTCATGTCTGCCTCCATCTCTTCCTGGTGAACCAGGAGACTTTTAACACTAACAAACATAGGGGGAAAAATGCTTCATCTACAACTACATGGCTAATCTGCCAATCACCCTTAAGTGTCTGGCAGAAGGTTCGTCAAACTACATTAACGCTAATTATCTATTATTTCACTCTCGAACAGAGTGCAAAAAAAAAAAAAAAAAAAAAAAAAACAAACACCTACCTTTTTCAGTGCAAGCTCTGATTTCCCTTATTTTTTATGATTGCCGGTGTCAAAAAATATTTTCCAATTTGGAGGACATAGCTGGTGATTTAAATGTAATGAGAAGATTCTGCTACAACACCTTTATTTTAATGATTTCCATCCCAAACCTTGAATTCTATCCGTGATGCTCTCTCCCCTATTGCTCAATAATGCAAAACGTACTGCCTTTCTTTGAACTTTCTCAATGTACTCCATTAATCCTATCTGGTAAGGACCCCACACCATGCAGCAGTACTCCAAAAGAGGACAGACAAGAGTAGTGTAAGGCAGTCTCTTTAACTGATCTGTTGCATCTGGCAAGTGTGCTGCCAATAAAATGCAGTATTTAGTTTGCCTTCCCCACAACATTTTCTATGTTTTCTTTCCAGTTTAAGTTATTTGCAGTTGTAATTCCAAGGTATTTAGTTGAATTTACAACCTTTAGATTTGATTGTTTTATCATGTAACTGAAGTTTTAACAGATTCCGTTTAGCACTCATGTGGATGGCCTCACTCTTTTCATTATTTAGGGTCAACTGCCAATTTTTGCACCATATGTGTATCTTATCTAAATCATTTTGCAATTGGTTTTGATCTTCTGATGACTTTACTAGATGATAAATGCTTGCATCATCTGCAAACAATCTAAGACAGCTACTCAGATTGTCTCTTAAATCATATAAGGAACAGCAGAGGGCCTATAACACTACCTTGGGGAACGTCTGAAATCACTTCTGTTTTTCTTGATGACATCAGTTGCTATGAACTGTGATCTCTCTAACAGGAAATCAGTAATCCAGTTGCATAACTGAGACGATATTCCATAAGCATGCAATTTGATTACTATCCGCTTGTGATGTATGGTGTCAAAAGCCTTCTGGAAATCTAAAAATATGGAATCAGTGTTAAATCCTTTGTCATTAGGATTCAACTCTTTGTATGAGAAAGGAACTAGTTGTGTTTCACAAGAACGATGTTTTCTAAATCTGTGTTGACTGTGTGTGAACAGACTGTTGTCTTTGAGATAATTCATAATGTTTGAACATGCTATATGTTCCAAAATCCTGCTGCATGTCAGTGTTAATGATATGGGCTGTAATGTAGTGCATTACTCCTGTTGCCTTTTTTGAATATTGATGTGCAACTGTCCAGTCTTTGGGTATGGATCTTTTGTTGAGTGACCAGTTGTATATCGTTTTTAAATATGGAGCTATTTCATCAGCATACTCTGAAAGTAAGGTAATTGGTAGACAGTCTCGACCAGAAGACTTGCTTTCATTAAGTGATTCAAGTGGCTTCACTACTCTGAGGTTATCTACTTCTAAGTTACTCATGTTGGCAGCTGTTCTTGATTCGAATTCTGAAATATTTATTTTGTCTTCTTCGGTGGAGGAATTTTGGAAAGCTGTGTCTAGTAACGCTGCTTTTGCAGCAGTGTCATCAATAGTATTTCCATTGTTTTTGTGCAGAGAAGGCGTTGACTGTGTCCTGCCACTAGCATACTTTACGTATGACCAAAATCTCTTTGGATTTTCTACCAGGTTTCAAGACAAAGTTTCATTGTGGAAACTATTATAAGCGTCTTGCCTTGAAGTCTGTACAGATTTTGAGTTTCTGTAAAAGATAGCCAATCTAGGGGATTTTACATTCATTTGAATTTGACATTCTTTTTTATTGTTTCTGCAACAGTGTTCTGACCTGTTTTGTGTACCATGGGAGATCAGCTCTGTTGTTTGTTAATTTATTTGGCATAAATCTCTCAATTTCTGTCGATACTATTTCTTCGAATTCAAGCCACATCTGGTCTACACTTGCATTGTTCAGTTGGAAGGAATGGGGATTGTCTCTCAGGAAGGCATTAAGTGAATTTTTATCTTATTTTTTGAATAGATATATTTTTTGTTTATTTTTCGTGGATTTGGGAGTTACGGTATTCAGTCTCGCTTAGACAATGCTGTGTTCACTAATCCATGTATCCATTTTGAGGCTCATTATTAGCTTAGGATTCCATTATAATGTCAATTCTTTGCAAGTGTGATAGTTTATATTCACTGAACATATAGTTTATGTTGATTGAACATACATTTCCATCTCTTGAAATTCTTCCTCATCTACAATACATAATGCAACATTTTATGTAATTTATTAACTCTCTTAAGACTTATTATCTTTTCATAAATCATTAGTCATATGCATACAGTCTTCCTGTCTTTTTATTTCTCATTATATGGAAGTCCCTAGATTTGTTCAAGAAAGTTTTAAAATAAAGCAACAATTTTTCTGTGAAATGTGACTTGACTGTTAATTTACAGTATGCCTCCTGTCACTGTTTCACGGATGAGTTTCACTTCAAAAATGAATTTACAAGAGACAATTAAGTTTGTAAAAGACATTTGCATACTGAAAGAAAGTGCGGTTGTTGACATTTAATGTAATGTGAAAATGTTGACTGTTTACTTGATGGACAATCTACTTGATGTTTATTGTTCAACATGTGCTGCTATTCTTAACCCTTTGACTGAGATGAGTAAGACATGGGAGCCATGCCGTGGGTGGTGCATTATCATGAGGCTTGGTGTACCCCAGAGTGTGGATACTTTCGAAGCACTTGACATTTGTATTGTCTCTATTTATTTCAGCGTTTGAACAGGCACAGGGATAGTTTGGAGTATTTGTTTACACTGCGTACATTCATTTATGATGCATTTTTATTGACCAGGCATTTAAACATGTTTTCATCTAGGGTATATCTCTAAATCCTGTCAATACTTGCTTAAACTAGATTGACCAGGCAGTTAAACATGTTTTCAGCTAGGGTATATCTCTACATCCTGTCAGTACTTGCTTAAACTAGATTATTTACTGCTACTGTTTTTTTCTTTCTTTTTCTTTTTGTTAAGTTTCAAAATAAGGAGATGCAAAGGGAGTTTTTTTTTCATTCATTAGAATACTATTTAGTGTCAAGTGCCACCTGTTGGTTTTACAGTAAAGCATTAAATGTGGCAAGTGTCTACTGATAGAATTGACGTTGACATGGCAGTGAAGCCATGTACTGTAAACTGATGTGTCATTAGTTAGATTTAAAGCAAGTGGTGAAGCACAGGTTTTTTCCGGAAAGTAATACATTGCATTTCTTTTTTTTATTATTTCTCAGATAGGTTCAATAACTTAAAATTCTTTGAAGTATGACCATTCTGCATCAATACATTTTTTCCAGAGCAATTTCCATGCATCAGAAGTTTTCTGGAACTCCTCAATTGGGATGCTGTTCAGGGAAGCCATCAATGTAGCCTGCACATGTCCATCAACTCGAGATGCTTTCCTTTGAGGTCCCTTATCAGCCAAGGAAACAGAAAAAGTCCTCCAGGGCAAAGTCAGGAGTATAGAGTGGCTGTGGCACTGTTGTCATACTATAGGTCAGGTAGGCCATGACGAGAAAGCCGATGTGAGCCGGTGCCCTGTTATGCAGTTTCCACAATGCGCAAAATTCCTTTCAGACGTGAGCAACCCTATGATTCAGTCTCTGGAGCACTGCCTTGTAGAATTGAGGATTGATGGCCTGTTCAGGGGGGTAAAAACTCGTGGTACACTATCCCCTTTGCATAAAAAAAAAAACAATGAGCACGGACTTGACCCGTGACTTGCTCATGTGAGCCTTTTTCTGGCACTGCGACCATGTCACGTGCCATTCCACACCCTACCTCTGTGACTCCAGGTTGTACAGAAAGACCCATGACTCATCCCCAGTGATCACATTGTGCAGGAAATTGAGATCATCTTCACAGAGTTGCATAAGTTCTTCACACACTTCCACTCAGTGTTGCTGTTGCATGTCAGTCAAAAGTCTGGGCACAAGTTTTGTGCAAATCTTCCGCAAGGTCAAGTCTTCTGATACAGTCTCATGAACAACTATTTTCAGCAAGTCAAATATTTTGAACATCAAGTGAACACTCATTCAGTGGTCTGAATTCAGGAACTGGTGCATACGAGACACATGGTTGTCGGTTCACAATGTTGATGGGCCTCCCAAGGGGGTCTCATTGGCAACCTCCTCCAAACATCATGTGCCTCCTGTTTGACTGTGACCTGTAAAGGCAATCACCCCAAAGGCTTGCTTAAGCATTCCAAAAGTTTACAGTGGTGTCTTGTTGAGCTTCATGCAAAAGTTTCTAGCATAGCATTGCTCTAAAGCTATCTCCATAATAAGTTCAACACAACCACTACATAGAGGTTCATGGAAGAAGCCATCCTAACCCTTCAGGAGCACAGAGGCAATTGAGTCACTTACTGCTCAAAAGTTAAAGAGTCCCCCCCACCCTCCCCAACTGGTCCAACTGCTTTGCAGCGTATAGTCGCATAACAAAAAATTGCATCACATTACTTTCCGGACGCGTCCTGTATAATGAGAGTTTACTAGAAGTGCCTCTGTCTAACCATCACAAAAGTCAATCACAGCTAAGCAGTTAGCAAAGGCGATTCTCAAAACATCTACAGCAGTTAAGTACACTACAGTAATGTAGAAATGAACCACAACTGGGACTCATCACATTTCAGGTGGTGTGCAATTCACTACAGTCATGGTGTTATCTGCATGTAGATACATTCACTGATATGGACTCAGTTTTATAGTTTCTTTGAAATGAATATATCAAAACTTTTTAAAAAAGGGGAAAGAATTAACTATGTCATTACTTACATAATCTATTTTAATGAAGACAATGGCACTACAAAGTTCCACTGGAACCTCAAGTCTTCAAACCTAGATGTTTAATCTCAGAACCTAATGGAAAAATGATAACATGTGAAGAATGTAATGTATTATGGCAGTGCTTAATTCTTGGAGCATATTGTAAGTTCAAACACAATAAATTTCCTTGAGATGTAAAACCTTCTGTCCACATATCAGCATGGATTTAGAAAGCATTACTCATGCAAAACTCAGCTTGCCATTTTCTCACACAATCTTCTTCAAACCATGGATGAAAGGCAGCAAATTGCATATTTGTAGATTTTTGAAAACTATTTCGCACAGTGCCCACTGCAGACTGTTAAATCAAGGTCTGAGCAGGTGGAATAGGTTCCCAAATATATGAGTGACTTTAAGACTTCTGAAGTAATAGAATCCAGCACATTATTCTGTATGGGGAATGTTTATCAGATACAAGGGTATCATCAGGAGTGGTTCAAGGAAGTGTGATAGGACCACTCTTGTTTCCTATACACATAAACAATCTGACATATAAGGCAAGCAGCAATCTGTGACTGCTGATGACACTGTAGTGTATGGCAAAGTGTCATTGTTGTGGGACTGCAGGAAGACACAAGATGACTCAGACAGAATTTTTATGTGGTGTAATCAATGCCAGCTTGCCCTAAATGTAGAAAAATTTAAGCTAATTCAGATAAGTAGGAGAAACTATTCTGTAATGTTTGAATATGAGACTAGTGGTGTTGTGCTTGACACAGCTCGATTAAATATCTAAACATAATATTGCAAAGCAATATGAAATGGAATGTGCATGTAACGTCGTGAGTAGATAAGGCAAATGGCTTTCTATGGTTTATTGGAAGAGTCCTGGGAATGGCTTTGTATGGTTTATTGGAAGAATCCTGGGAAAGTGTAGCTAATATATAAAGGATACTGTGTATGCACTGAGGTGACAAAAGTCATGGGACAGCAATATACACCTGTACAGATTGTGGTAGTATCATATACACAAGGTATAAAAGGGCAGTGCATTGGTAGAGCTGTCATTTGTACTAAGGTGATTCATGTGAAAAGGTTTCCAATGTGATTATGGCTGCACGACAGAAATTAACAGACTTTGAATGCAGAATGATAGTTGGAGCTGGATGCATGGGACATTCCATTTCAAAAATCAGTAGAAAATACAATATTCCAAGATCCACAATGTCAAGAGTGTGCCGAGAATACTAAATTTCAGGTATTATCTTTCACCCTGGACAATGCAGTAGCTGGCAATGTGCGACGTACAACCAATGTTGCTGTTAGGACAGTGCAACAAAATTTAGCGTTAATTGGCTATGGCAGCAGACGATGGATATGAGTGCTTTTGTTAACAAGACGATGACATTTGCAACACCTCTTTCTGGATCATGACCATATCGGTTGTACCTTAGGCGACTGGAAAACCATAGTCTGGTCAGATCAGTACCGATTTCAGTTGGTAAGAGCTGATGGTAGGGTTCAAGAGTGGTGCAGACCCCACGAAGTCATGGACCCAAGTTGTCAAAAAGGCGTACAAGCTGGTGGTGGCTCCACTATGGTGTGGGCTGTGTTTACATGGAATGGACTAGATTCTCTGATCCAACTGAACTGATCATTGACTGTAAATGGTAATGTTTGGCTACTTGGAGGCCATTTGCAGCCATTCAACAGTTTCTTGTTCCCATGACAATGTGACATGTCTGTGGGCCACAATTGTTCACAGCAGAGTTAAGATCATTCTGGTCAGTTCAAGCAAATGATTTGGCCATCCAGGTCACCAGACACGAATCCCGTCAAAAATTTATGGAACATTATTGAGAGGTTAGTTAGTGCACAAAGTCCTGCACCAGCAACAATTTCGCAGTTACGGATAGCTATAGAGGCAGCACAGTTCAATATTTCCATAGGGGAGTTCCAACGACTTGTCAAGTCCTTGCCATGTCGAGTTGCTGCACAACACCAGGCAAAAGAAGGTCCGGCACAATATTAGGAGGTATCCTGTGACGTTTGTCACTCAGTGTACAGGCTGTCCCAGAAGGAACGGTCAATGTCAAGGGTATGACAGGGATGATCATTCGGAATGAAAAACTTCATATGGACATAAGCCCTATTTCAAATGGTTTCAGAGCTATAATGCATTTAATGTACTTTGTTATGTATTTTCTGTATTATTCGGTTCAGTGTCAGGTTTACACATGTAGATATGTACAACCATTAGTAAACATTACAGCATGTGTATGTTACAAAGTATCAGCTGAAAAATACATGTTTTTAACACATTAACCTCTAAGCATTATCATACATGTCACATTGCAGTTGTTGTACAGTTCATAATAAAAGTTCAAATACCTGCCGTCAACAAACTGCCTATTGGCTTCTGTCTTGGGTTCTTTGGCCGACGTTCATCTAATGATCTTTCTGACGTTTCGGCAGCACGAGTGGCTGGCATTGTCAAAGCTTCACCCTCCATCGCCAGTGGTGAACTGGAGCCGAGCTCGCGGGCGCAGACTATATGTACCTGGCGCGCCAATGTCCGAGGGCTTCTCCGCGGTCATTTCCGGTGCGGTTCTCCTCTTGCTACCTGCGATGGTCGTTTGCTGCAGTACGGGAAGCCAGGATCCGTTTACCTTAAGGCTCTCCTCTTTTTTGTTCAAACTGTTCGCGTGTTGCGAACAGTTTGAACTGTTCGCAACACGCGAACAGTTTGAAAAAGAAAGAGGAGAGCCTTAAGGTAAATGGATCCTGGCTTCCCGTACTGCAGCGAATGACCGTCGCAGGTAGCAAGAGGAGAACCGCACCGGAAATGACCGCGAAGAAGCCCTCGGACATTGGCACGCCAGGTACATATAGTCTGCGCCCGCGGTCTCGGCTCCAGTTCACCACTGGCAATGGAGGGTGAAGCTTTGATAATGCCAACCACTCGTGCTGGCAAAACATCAGAAAAATCATTAGATGAACGTCGGCCAAAGAACCCAAGACAGAAGCCAATAGGCAGTTTGTCAACAAGTGGCCTCGAAAGCCTCAACAATTTTGTACCTGCTGTCAACTTCAGTGGATCTGTGCACTCGTAGGATACCACATTGTGTTTCTTGTTGGAATGCCTCTGCACAGTCCCTAAATGAAAGCAGTAGGGTTCATTACAGGACCTCGCATGTTTAGGTTTCATTTGTACATGTCAGACTTCATCCTGCCACATAGAGAGAAGTCTAATGGCATAGGGTCTGGCAATCTTGGCAGCCAATTAATTGTTGGGTGGATAAGGCACATACATGCACACCACTAACCCAAAAGCAAATCTACATTAATGTGTTCTGCCTTGGAAACCATTTGGAATAGGGCATATGCCCATATGAAGTTTTTGCTTCAAATGTGCATCCCTATCATATCCCTGAATACTGACCATTCCTCCTGGGACTCCCTGTGGAATACTAATGTGACCCATTCTTGAGTACTGCTTGAGTGTTTGGGATTCCCTCAAGGTCAGTTTAAAAGCAGACATTGAAGCAGTTCAGAGGTGTGCTGTTAGATTTGTTATCGGTAGGTTCAACCAACATGCCAGTATTCAGGTATGCTTTGTGAACTAAAATGGGATGCCTGGAGGGAAGACAGTGTTCTTTTCTTGAAATACTGTTAAGGAAATATGGAGAAGCAGCATTTGAGGCTGACTAGAAAATGATTCTCTGGCTGCCAAAATATATTTTGTGTAAGGAATATTTCTACTTTGTTTCCCTGGTATTTTCTTTGTGATTAATAAGCCTTTGGTCTACAGATGTAACATAAATGTATGTGTTACAGTGTCTGGGACATGTTGTGTAATTCGTACATCATAAGAGCATGTGACTGAGATCACAGCATATTATCTCAAGTCTTCTCCAATTTCTGTGTTGCTTTGCATATGTGTAATACAGGCAGGCATGAGAAAGATTTTATAAGTGGACTTAAATGGTTGTAGTCTCTTCTCCCTTGGTAAAACCATGAGTTCATAGTCTCAAACTAAAAAAATAGTTTTGATATTCTAATCACATTTAACAATAATGAATGCGACACCATAGGTTTTCAGATTCTCTAATATGCACATTTATTTTCCCCTCAACACAGTGTCAAGCAATGACCGGTCTCTAACAATAAATCTTGAAAAATCTGCCCCATTAGCTTTTATGCAAAACAATGTCATTAACCAGCCAAGTACAATACCCTTATATCTTGACATTAGAAACAAAACTCACTTTCATTGGTAGCTTGTATAACTAGTTCCATACTGTTGCCATTACTTAGTTTGTGTTCACAGAACACTGCTGTATAGTTCACGTAGCTCTCTCTAACATAGTTTGATTAATTGTCTGCTAAATGACATTCAATAATTAATGACAGAGACCATATTGAGTCATTCAAAACAGAACAATAGTAGCATGGCACATTAGTAGGATGGATTTTCTGCCTCTGCAGCATAGTGTGCATTGTATGAAACTTCCTGGCATATTAAAACTTGGGTACTAGACCAAGACTCAAACTCAGGACCTTTGGCTTTTGCGGGCAAGTACTCTACCTACTGAGCTACCCAAGCATGACTCGCAACCCCTCCTAACAGCTTTACCTCCACCACTACCTCATCTCCTAACTTCCAAACTTCACAGAAGTTCTCCTGAATTCATTCTGGAAACATGCTTCCACGCTGTGGATAAGCCACGTCTCCACAATATCCTTTCTTCCAGGATCCAGGAGTGCTAGTCCTGAAAGTTTTGCAGAAGAGTTCATGTGAAGTTTGAAAGGTAGAAGATGAGGCACTGATGGAAATAAAGCTGTAAAGACAGCTCATGAGTTGTGCTTGGATGGCCCAGTCAGTTGAGCACTTGCCTGCAAAAGGCAAAGGTTGCCAGTTTGAGTCTTGGTCCAGAACACAGTTTTAGTCTACCACGAAGTTTCACAACACATTAGTAGTTTGTGCACATACGTGTCACAAAGAAAACATGCTAATTATTGAACAATTTTCCAAGGAAATACTTTTTATGTACATAGATGTTACTTGTATGAATATGACCTGCAGAGCACTACATAATATATACCGAATGGATGCAAACTTTCATAGAGACTGAGTATTTTTCGGTGGAGGGTAGTATTTATAGACTGATGTACAGATATTTTGTGATCTCAATTAGTTTATAAAACTGCAGAGGAAAAATTTACTGATGTAGATGATGTATAGATTCCAATAATTATTTGCCTTAACTAAAGGATAGCTGATGAGAAAAGTATAAAAGTTCACAGTACTATTTGATTATCACACTGGAGGCCTCCATGATGGACATCCTATTTACACATACCGTTTTCATGTTCAAAATTTTTCTGATTTACGCAAATTCTTAATTGGAAGTTTAACTGCGTGATGAAGAGTATTATCTGGTTCAGATGAACTGGGGCAGCAGAGGTATACTGTTGTATCCTGGAATCTAATGGTCATAATGGCTCACTTGGCAGATTTCAATTGTGAATATTATTTAAGTTAATTATTTTTCAGAAAAATGAAACAAATTACCATAAAGAATGAAATCAGGACATTCTAACGAGTGTTGTCAATTCTCTCTGAACTGTTGATAGCTCGTATTAATTTTCATAAAGCATACTGTTGTAATGAGTTTGTTTACTAATTTTCTTAATTGAAAAGGTTTCAAACAAAGCTAAATGCACCTCTAGTATCAGCAGTTGGTAAATTCTGATGTGACTAATGAGATTACATAAAATACTTTGTAAATAAGAACTTGATCATTTCGTGTATATGTGGTATATGCCATACTTGTACAAGTATAATCAGCTGAATGACAAAGGGGGGAAAAAATATTAAAGAAGGAGCCGAATGGTAGCAAATGGGGTAATTCCACCTTGCCATGTGTAAATATTTCCTGATTTTTAAGTATAGCTATAAATGTTCCTATATGGTGAATGGTTTTTCTCAGTGTTTTAATAAGATAATTGAGTAACCCAGTTTGACTCTCTCTCTCTCACTCAACACCACACACACACACACACACACACACACACACACACACACACACACACACACACACGAAAGAGAGCACTGGAGACTATTTCTTACTTGTGTTTCATAATGAGTAGTTAATCATCACATAAATATACTTGTTTTCAGTTTTGTAAAGAAAAAAGAACTAATGTTGTTTCTGTAATTAAGTTATGCATAATAAAGTTCACAAATTTGCAGCTCATCATTGCCAGTTGTTGGAATGTTTGATGGCAACAAAGAAGAATGTAGTTAAAGATCTGCTTTGTGTAATAGCATATGGAACTTCAAGTGCTAGGTCATCAGCAGCAAAACTATTATTTTATTATTGGCCAACGTTCAACCCTGTCTTGTTTGATCGAAGAGTTGTTTTGCAGAAAGTTGCAAGTAAGTAATATGGATTTTTACTATCAGATTTAAAACCTGAACTCAAAGAATCTTATTCAAGGCGCCTAAGACATGGCATCATTAATGTGTACAAAAATACTTATTGCATGTGCACTTGTGATTTCTTTTTCAGTCTGCATGATATTTTAGCAAATAACTGTTCCATCCATCACAGTTAGACCAGTGCTGTTGAATTGTATCATCTAAGATGCCATTGTTTCTCTTGCTACTTTCCTTTCATTTTCACCACCACCACTGCCCTCTTCACCACAGCTGTGACTACATTTACTATTTGTTTGGCAATTGTTGGCACCAGGTTGTGAAGATTTTGGGCTAGATCTTGGACATGAACTCATTTAAGTTTCTTCAGCACTAGTTGGGACACTTTTGAGTGTTTCTCAGGCCCTGACTCATGTGTAATATGACTGAAAACAACTATAATATTGTCTGCTATGTATACTTATACAGCTACCATGTTGTGGTCCAAGAAATCTGTTGCTGAATTAAGGCTCTCCTAGTTGTCATTTCTGCAAAATAGCCATTGTCATTATTGTGTAACACAACGGTGGATATTGTGGGCTGTAAGAAATGTGTGGCATTTTTAGTCTTCAGATTGGTCTTTGATGTGCAAACCATCTACCTATCTGTGCAGTACATACACATACAACATGGTATGTGTCTATTTTCTTAGGGTGTATGTCTTCTTCAAGTACTTGATCATCTGGACGACCCTTTGTCACAAATGCTTCCACTATATTGGGAACTGCTGCCTGTTGCAGACATTCTCATTGGGTTTTTGTATAGATTTCCCAAAATTATTTTAAGCAACTGCTAAGATGATTCGTTATAGCAAATAATTCATAATAATACACCATGGTGATGTATTTGATTATTATTCATATAGTAAGATGACATTTCCATGCCATGTTATTATGACCCGTTGGAATAAAAATAATATATGCTCTCTCAAAAGTTGTAGCAATTGAATTAATTTATCAAATTTTATATTCCTATACTAAAGGTCGTAATAATGCTGCAAGATGTTTGTCCACTACATATAAACACACTCATTTACTGCTAGCATCATGAAACCACCAAATAATTTTTATGAGACCGTATAATCTTGGCATTTCAGCAGTGCTTTGGGTTTTTATTTTCATATAATTTGCAAGAGCTTCCTTACAATGGTAAGTTTTTGCTCTTGCTGCACGTAACTCATGAGATCAGCAAGTTGGAAGCAAAGATGTTACTGAGGGTACCGGAAAGAATTCAGAATAAAAACTCTTGCTGTTCGCTGATTATGTCACATATTTGTCACCAGACATTTATGTGGCATTCAGAAATATTAATACAAAGCACAATGAGTTAAATAGGAGCAATGCCAGAAGACAGTCTAGTGCTATTGTGAAGCACGTCTACAGCAAGGTTACTGCTGTTCTAGAGACTGTCCTTGCAACTGTCCATTAAGTGCAAGCTGTATCTGTGGAGTTTCAGTTAGCAGAGCAGTGATTATTCTATAGATGGTACCAAAAAAGGCTGTGGCTGTTCTGTGCTGTGTACTTTATGGGACATGGGTTGCAAAGGGTGTTTGTTGCCCACTTGATATGTCATGGGCAGTGTTATTGACAGCAATGTGCAAGTGCAACAGTGCCCTCCAAGCTTCTTTCATGCACGTTTTCTGTATGACTATCGCTCTTGGTGACAAGGCTCACCTTTTCCCTGAAATGGCCATGTATGGCCTGTAGTGTTCATGTCTGAGTTTCTGGTGAGATGGAGGTCAGAGGCATTCTGGAGCCAATGGACTGCCTAGCTGCTCTGATGTTCATTCTGAGAGACAGTTTCAGGCCCATAGGCTACTACCGAAGGCTTGTGGTTTGTAAATAAGTGATACTATACACTGTAAAGAAAAATGTGAAACTTCTTCATAGTACATATGTAATTGACAGTTCCTCTGGGTCTATTTGGGAGGAGGTAGTTGGAGCCTAATTGAGTGTTTTTACTGCATACATGAACAATCATTAACTACTTCCAAGTTTCTTATGCACCAGAATGACACTTGTTCCACATTGGGATGCATCTACTGTAAAAATCATTAGTTTGCATGGTATAAATATTAGTAGACATGGACCAGACTGGAGCTTACTCTTAAACATAAAGTGTGTTTTGTTGCAGTCCATAGACTGTACAGTACACCTCAAAGGTAACTGAGTGGGCAAATGATTTCAGCCATGTTCAGAATGAACTTCTTCATAGTAGTTAATTTTTCCTAGGAGCTCTTGTAAATCTGTGGTACTCTTTTGGTTCTGGTAATATGTCTACAGCTTCTAAATAGAACAGTGTGAGTGATATGCTCATTGAATTAAGAATATGACGTAGATGTTCTAGTTGTTCTTTAAAGAATGTACATTTTCGGCCTGCCTCATGCAGCTTGGAGAAGCTGATTTGCAAATTATTCAAGTGATCATGCTGGTCCTTGCCCATAATAATAATGTTAGGAAGGTAGTTTGCGCACTCCAGTTTTTTTACTCCAAAAATCTTTGAAAATGGTGGCTGCAGTTGCTATTCTGAAATACAGTATTTTATATCTATACAGGCCAAAGTATGTATTAATAACTGTGAGGTCACAAGAAAGCATCAGGCTAAGAGAAATTGCGAGTAAATTTTGATTTTTAAAAATGCCCACCAGTTGCTAACTCGCAGAGCAGATTGTACAGATATGTAATGGGGTATGAATCTCTACCACTGATGGTGCATTAAGTGGGCAGATACAGCTTAAGATCTTCAAAAACTCAATTTTTCAAAAGTATTATTTTTTATTATGCTCCGCATTAATACAATGACTTCATATTATGGGACTGCAATCAGAGAAAATTCTTATACTAACAGGGGAACAGCTATATTGGCTATATGGTGTCATGAATTCTGATTCTGACTCAGTGCATCATTTTTGTCCCAAGGGAAATGATAATGATGTCCATATCATGTGCAAAATGTTGATAGCTATGGGCACAAAAAATACTTGACCAGTTGCAGTGATGGGATCTATCAAGTGTGTGCTTAAAAATTTAGTGGCCACAGAGCTCTTAAAAGATGGTTTGGAGCTAATGCACAAAATGTGAATGAGTCACTAATCAGCAAAATTTGGAAAGTTTGTCCCAAGTTTGTTTAATGAACATAGTAAGAGCATATGGACTATCAGACCAATTGTGTGATTGGATTGAAGAGTTCCTAGATAACAGAACACAGCATGTCATTCTCAATGGAGAGAAGTCTTCTGAAGTAAAAGTGGTTTCAGGTGTGCCACAGGGGAGTGTCGTAGAACCGTCTGCTGTGACAGAGAAAATTCTGATCTGTTTTATTTTGTCTTAGAATCCACTTAAATTCTTACCTTTGTTTATTTCAAATGACTGTGTATTTCCAACAAACAGGGCAAAAAAGTTATGGTGTGATAGATAAAACATGTATATTCATGAAAGCAGAATCAATCAGTAAACATTATTGTGAGAAAAAAATCTTTTGGTCTTTTCCTCGAAGTATATGAATGCTATTATTACTGCTCATATGGACAAGTGACCAGCAGACTGCAGCAGTTAAATATAGAGACTACATTTCCCAAAGTATTGACGGGCATAATATTTTTGGCAGATATATATTTCTCTCTGGAGCCACTCCCTGAAGAAATGATTTTGCATCAATAAGTGACTTGGAAATTTACAGTTTCTTTGAAGGATTAAATTTACTCTGAGATTTGTTTAAACATCTGTTTTGTGTGTGATTTTAAAATTTGAGGTCTTACAGCAGTTATCGTTGTCTAAAACTGATCTTTCTTTTTCATATTTAGATGACTTCGTTCCATTTGTTTGCCAGCGAGATATGTGTCCCAGTGCAGGGAACGCTGAAGCAGCAAAAGTTTGTTTTGATCATTGCATTTCAATCACGTTTGCCAGTGATAGTCCTCCACCTTTGTATCTTTGCATAGAATGTGCAAATGAAATACACAGGGAACATCCAAATCAAATGTTCTTTGACATATTACATCCAATGCAACAAGTATCAATGACTTGTGAAAACAAGGTAATTTCTGCAAGTGATCTTAAGAACTCTGTACTGTTTTGAAACTCTTAAAATTAATGTTTCTTCCTACAGCTCTCCTTATTCTAGTGCATTAATCAGGCTCTATATTTTAGAATTGCAGGGGTACTGACAAGTATGCTATCTCAATTTGCTTTTCAACTGAATGTGCAAGCTACAATGGAAACCACCCTATAAGATATTGTCAACAGTGCCACAGCATCAGGCATAATAATCGCCGAGGAATGGATCATATTGTGCATAAGAGTTTGCCATACATTTGGGATATGGATACCAAAATGAAATCCTATTTGGTGGAAGCAATAGTCAGGTTAGTAACATTATTTTAGTCCTCCCAGAAATTCATTTTAAAACATAAACAATATTTGTGCCATATATTTGTTTACATCTAGTTTGGTGTAATTGTTTGTATGTTCTGCGGATCATACATAATTTTGAGCTTTGCTATGATGAGGAATGAGTCAGTTTTATAATAATAGTACACTTTTCCAATGAAAAATAAATATGACAGCATTCTGACCATTTACAAAAGTGTCTGAAGCTACCTTTTTTTAATTTTTTTGTCTGCAGTGAGTGATTTATACATAACTGTGTTCAATCTCTCTCTCTCTCTCTCTCTCTCTCTCTCTCTCTCTCTCTCTCTCTCTCTCTCTCTCTCACACACACACACACACACAATATTGTTGATTGCATAACGGTTTCAGGGCCCTTTTTTTCACTAAAAACAACAGATCCACTGTCATGGTATGAATAATTCTCAGTAGACCCTTTAGATATAGTTGACATGCTTGCACTCCTGATTGAAAATCTGACCCTGTGTTGCACTATGAAATTTAGAACTAAATTACTTGGTCAATATTGAGTAACTTCATCAACTGAACTGAATTAGGGACTTATCAAATATACTCAAAGATGTTGCTCAAGGAAACATAGAGTTTCGCACTGAAATGTGAGAAGACCTGGACGTACATACCTACAAAATGTTGTTGCCCGAGAACTAAGTGAGAATGGAAAACACACAGGCCTTTGGTAAGAAATCCAACTTCATGTTTCTCATTTAACTGTATCATTTATCAAGCATGAATTTCTTTCCATATGTAAGACATCATACAGAAACCAATCTTTTGGTACTGGCCAGTAGACAACTCTAGTAAACTTTATGAACATTTGTTGCATAGGCTCATGTAACGTTCTAGTAGATTATATTTGAATTTGATATGCAAGATTTTGTTCCATTAAGAGCGAGGTGCTGCGACTTCCTTGCGGACAGAACTCAAAATATTGCTGTTAATGGAACAAAATCAACAGATGGAAAGGTAATTTGTGGAGTACCCGAAGGAAGTGTGATAGGACTGTTGTTATTGTGGTCGTCAATCCAAAGACTGGTTTGATGCAGCTCTCCATGCTACTCTATCCTATGCAAGTCTGTTGATCTCTGAGTGACTACTACAACCTACATCCCTCTGAATCTGTATACTGTATTTATCTCTTGGTATCCCTCTATGATTCTTTGCCTCTCGACACTTCCATCCAATACCAAACTGGTGATCCATTGATGTCTCAGGATGTGTCCTATCAACCAATCCCTTCTTCTAGTCGGGTTATGCCACAAATTTCTTTTCTCCCAATTCAATTCAGTGCCTCCTCATTAGTTTCGAGGTCTACCCATCTTGACTGTTACTGTATACAGCGTATGTAAATGATCTAGTAGAAAGTGTTGGATGCTATTTAAGACTGTTCACAGATGATACAGTTGTCTGTAACAAAGTAGCAATGCCAGAAGACAGTATTCATTTGCAGAATGGCCTGCAGACGATTGATGAATGCTGCTGTCTCTGGCCATTGACCCTGAACATAAATAAACGTAACATACTGCACACAAATAAGAAAAAAAATCCATTCCTGTAGAACTACATTATTGATGAGAAACTGCTGGAAACAGTATCTACCGCAAAATATCTAGGAGTAACTATACAGAGCGACCTTAAGTAAAATGACCACATAAAAGAAATACTAGGAAAAGCAGAGGCTGGAAAAGATTCATAGGAAGAATGTAAGGAAGCGTAACTCATCCACAAAGGAAATGGCATATAAGGTGCTTGTTCAACAAATTCTTGAGTACTGTCTATCAATGGGATCCTTACCAGGTAGGACTGATAGAAGAGATAGACAAGATCCAATGAAGAGCAACACATTTAATCATGGGATCATTTAGTCAGTGTGAGAGCACTACCAAGATGCTCAACAAACTCCATTGGCAGACATTACATCTACATCTACATCTACATCTACATCCATACTCTGCAAGCCACCTGACGGTGTGTGGCGGAGGGTACTTTGAGTACCTCTATCGGTTCTCCCTTCTATTCCAGTCTCGTATTGTTTGTGGAAGAAAGATTGTTGGTATGCCTCTGTGTGGGCTCTAATCTCTCTGATTTTTATCCTCATGGTCTCTTTGCGAGATATACATAGGAGAGAGCAATATACTGCTTGATTCCTTGGTGAAGGTATGTTCTCGAAACTTCAACAAAAGCCCGTACCAAGCTACTGAGCGTCTCTCCTGCAGAGTCTTCCACTTGAGTTTATCTATCATCTCCATAACGCTTTCGCGATTACTAAATGATCCTGTAATGAAGTGCGCTGCTCTCCGTTGGATCTTCTCTATCTCTTGTATCAACCCTATCTGGTACAGATCCCACACTGGTGAACAATACTCAAGCAGTGGGCAAACAGGTGTACTGTAACCTACTTCCTTTGTTTTCGGATTGCATTTCCTTAGGATTCTTCCAGTGAATCTCAGTCTGGCATCTGCTTTACCGACGATCAATTTTATTTGATCATTCCATTTTAAATCACTCCTAATGCGTACTCCCAGATAATTTATGGAATTAACTGCTTCCAGTTGCTGACCTGCTATATTGTAGCTAAATGATAAGGGATCTTCCTTTCTGTGTATACGCAGCACATTACACTTGTCTACATTGAGATTCAGTTGCCATTCCCTGCACCATGCGGCAATTTGTTGCAGATCCTCCTGCATTTCAGTCCAATTTTCCATTGTTATAACCTCTCGATATACCACAACATCATCCGCAAAAAGCTTCAGTGAACTTCTGATGTTATCCACTTGGTCATTTATGCATATTGTGAATAGCGACGGTCCTATGACACTCCCCTGCGGCACACCTGAAATCACTTTTACTTCGGAAGACTTCTGTCCATTGAGAATGACATGCTGTGTTCTGTTATCCAGGAACTCTTCAATCCAATCACACAATTGATCTGATAGTCCATATGCTCTTACTTTGTTCATTAAACAACTGTGAGGAACTGTATCGAACGGTTTTCGGAAGTCAAGAAACACGGCATCTACCTGGGAACCCATGTCTATGGCT
Organism: Schistocerca piceifrons; assembly: GCF_021461385.2. NCBI lineage: Eukaryota > Metazoa > Arthropoda > Insecta > Orthoptera > Acrididae > Schistocerca > Schistocerca piceifrons. The sequence continues at coordinate 412,651,882 of NC_060149.1, read as the reverse complement.
CTCTGAGTCTCGTGGATGAATAGTACAAGCTGGGTTTCACACTAGCGTCTTTTTTGAACCCCATGCCGATTCCTACAGAGTAGATTTCTAGTCTCCAGAAAAGTCATTATACTCGAACATAATACGTGTTCCAAAATTCTACAACTGATCGACATTAGAGATATAGGTCTATAGTTCTGCACTTCTTTATGATATCCTTTCTTGAAAACAGGGATGACCTGTGCCCTTTTCCAATCCTTTGGAACGCTATGCTCTTCTAGAGACCTATGTTACACCGCTGCAAGAAGGGGGGCAAGTTCCTTCGTGTACTCTGTGTAAAATCGAACTGGTATCCCATCAGGTCCAACGGTGTTTCTTCTTTTGAGCGATTTTAGTTGTTTCTCTATCCCTCTGTCATCTATTTCGATATCTACCATTTTGTCATCTGTGCGACAATCAAGAGAAGGAACTACAGTGCAGTCTTCCTCTGTGAAACCGCTTTGGAAAAAGACATTTAGTACCTCGGTCTTTAGTCTGTCATCCTCTGTTTCAGTACCATTTTGGTCAAGAGTGTCTGGACATTTTGTTTTGATCCACCTACCACTTTGACATAAGACCAACATTTATTAGGATTTTCTGCCAAGTCAGTACATAGAACTTTACTTTTGAATTCATTGAACGCCTCTCGCATAGCCCTCCTCACACTACATTTCACTTTGCGTAAATTTTGTTTGTCTGCAAGGCTTTGGTATGTTTATGTTTGCTGTGAAGTTCCCTTTGCTTCCGCAGCAGTTTTTTAACTCTTTTGTTGTACCACGGTGGCTCTTTTCCATCTCTTATGATCTTGGTTGGCACATAATCATCTAATGCATATTGTTTGATGGTTTTGAACTTTGTCCACTGATTCTCAACACTATCTGTACTTGAGACAAAACTTTGGTGTTGAGCCATGAAGTACTCTGAAATCTGCTTTTTATTACTTTTACTAGATAGAAAAATCTTCCTACCTTTTTTAATATTTCTATTTACGGCTGAAATCATTGATGCTGTAACCGCTTTATGATAGCTGATTCCAATATTTCAGTTATGTTTGTCACCAGAATGTCTAATATGTTATCGCCACAAGTTGGTTCTCTGTTTAACTCCTCAAGGTAGATTTCAGATAATGCACTTAAAAAAAATTCACTAGATTCTTTGGCCCTGCCAGCCATTATAAACATTTGAGTCTCCCAGTCTATATCCGGCAAATTAAAATCTCCACCCAGAACTATAACATGGTCGGGAAATCTACTCAAAATATTTTCCAAATTTTCCTTCAGGTGCTCTGTCACAACAGCTGCTGAGCCAGGGGGCCTATAGAGACATCCAATTACCATGTTTGAGCCTGCTTTAACCATGACCTTCACCCAAATTATTTCACATTTCAGATCTCCGTCAATTTCCTTCGATACTAATGCACTTCTTATCGCTATAAACACGCCTCCCCCTTCACTGTCCAGCCTGTCTCTGCGGTATACATTCCAATCTGAGTTTAGAATTTCATTACTGTTTACATCTGGTTTCAGCCAACTTTCTGTCCCTAGTACTATGTGGGCATTGTGACTGTTTATTGATGAGAGCAGTTCTGGGACCTTTCTATAGACGCTCCTGCAGTTTACTATTACCACATTAATATCGTTATTCCCTGTTGCGTTTTGCCTACTACTACCTTGTCACGTCTCAGGAGGCATCTTGTCAGGCCTAGGGAGGGAATTCTCTAACCTAAAAGACCCATGTGGGCACTCCACATGTACTCTGCTAACCTTGTAGCCACTTCCTGCATGTAGTGCACTTCTGACCTATTCAGGGGGACCCTACATTTCTCCACCCGATAGCAAAGGTCGAGAAATTTGCACCCCAGATCTCCGCAGAATCGTCCAAGCCTTTGGTTTAAGCCTTCCACTCAGCTCCAAACCAGAGGACCGCGATCGGTTCTGGGAACGATACTACAAATAGTTAGCTCAGATTCCACCCTGCGAGCGAGGCTTTCCGCCTTCACCAACTTCGCCAACCGCCTGTATGAACTGAGGATGACCTCTGACCCCGACGACAGGAGTCATTAGTGCCAACATGAGCAACAATTTGCAGTCAGGTGCACCCAGTGCTCTCTATCGCCGCCGGCAGGGCCTCCTCCACATCTCAGATGTGGCAGACAGAGTGAACACTGGCCTTTTTCCCCGACCTTTCCACTATTTCCCTAAGGGACTCCATCACCCGCCTAACGTTGGAGCTCCCAATCACTAATAAACCCCTTCCCCCGTGTGCCTGCTCAGACTTTACTGAAGGAGCGGCCACATGTCCACTCACAGGCGCAGCAGGCGATGCCACACGGCCAGCCACCACATTGACCCTCCGCCTCGTGTGCCGCCAATGCCGCTGAACGCGCCACTTCCCTTGGGGAGAGGGTGGCCCAACCGCGCCCGGTACCTCCGAAGATGTCTCGACAGCAGGGACCATGGGTGAAGCTTGTAACACCTGGGGTGTACTATTTGACTCACCAGACTCCACAATGCCGCAACACTCCGAGGCAGCAGCCTGAAGACGGCTGACCGCAGCCTTCAACACATTCAGCTGTCTGCGAACAGTGGCCAGCTCCTCCTGCGTCCGTACATAGCAATCACACATCTTATCCATCCTAAGAAATCACTTTACTGTAGAGAGTTAATCAACATTTAACTAGACTGCTAATTCACTAAAGGCAGCTAATAGCTGACTAAACTGTGATTACTAGACACTTCTTGTTGGAAATAATGAAAATAAGCACTAACTGTCTCTGGACTGTATTCAAAACAAACACTAGCACTACTGGCACTGCAGCTGACTAAAGGGACTCTCTCTGACTGTATTCAAAAACAAACATGAAATCTATGGAACACTATTACTAGCTGAAAAGCAAATATATTTTATAACAGCTATCAACCACTAGCTTCATGGTATGTAGAATAGACTCAAATGTGACAAGCTGTGGATCATTATCTATCACTATTCTGAGAAGTAACCCCAGTGTCAAAGATGTTGGTCAAGACCCAGAATGACACATGTGGACCTTATTATCCAGGACACATGTGAGAAGTGGGAGAGAGAGAGCATCCAGCACTACCAGCCACACTGGCATTGTGAATGGTGTAGCATAATTAATGTGCATCATCTTCCAAGAATGTTCAAATTTTGACCAAGGCAGTAAATGGTACTGGGTTCTCTCTATTTACTTAACCAGATAAGATTTGGAGCACCAACTCCCCTCTTACGTCAGACCCGGGTTTTACAGATCCAGCACTTTTTATCTCACAGTGAAACAAGATTTGATTTTATGTAATGCCATTTGAAATAATAGTACTCATTAATAATTATAAGGGGATGTTCAAAAGATTTCCATTTGAAGTCCGTACACTCCACAATCGGTATGCCAATCAGGCAAAATCACCAAGAGCATTGAGACAATCATCCCACCAATACCACAAAACTAGAAGATACCCGTTCGTTAAAACACCTTGTCCTGTTGCGTGAAGAGATCCATAACTACCTGCTGCATGTCATCTTCTGACAGGAATTGTCGATCCTTCAAGGCCTTTTTTAAGTGACAGAAGTCGTGATAATCACATGGGGGACAGATCAGGGCTTTAGGGGGGATGCTCAAGTGTTTCCCTCTTGTATTGACGTAACTTCTGCATCACGACATTTGAGATTTGGGGATGTGCATTACCATGAAGCTGCATCATCCCTCGGCACACCACTCCACAACTGTGGTTTTTGACTGACATGCTGCCCCATACACATTCCTCATTCTCTGATGGGTGTCTATCGGTGTTTTTCCTTTGGCAGCCAAGAAAAGAATAACAGCATGTTGGTCCTGTTTCTACACATTTTGGAATAACATCGCCATAGTTCATGTTTCTTCACTTACTGCACACAATCGCAAAGACACGAATGCCCACTAATCCCTTGCCTACACGGCAGTGCTTATATACTGGCAATAATAATAATAATAATAATAATAAAACCCGTGGAGGCTCGGGAAAAGAATAAGCCTCAGGTATGTTCTGCCAGTCGTAAAAGGCGACGAAAAGAACAAACCACTAATAGGGCTAAGCCCCCTTTTAGTGTGATTAGTTGGTTCAGGACAGAACTAATGAAGCCTCGGACAAGCCCTGTCATGGTCTGGGACGACGCTTGAACCCTATGCCCGTCCACAATAGTAACAACACTGCTAGCCACACGGAAAATGATTTAAATCCAAATAGAGGTGTTTTGCAGGATATGCTTCCTGCAACCACCCTAGAAGGAAAACAAAGACAGAGGATGAGATGGTCAGATGAAGTTAACCGTCACCTCATGTTCTGTTATTACCAAGCAACAAACTTAGGAACCAACGCAACTGGATACAGATCACAAGTATACACAACATTTATTACCAGATACCCAGAATTAAAATTTTTAACAGAACAATAACTAGCTGATCAGATCCATGTAATAATCAAAAATAACAGGATACCCCAGTCAGAATTAGAAAACATCAAACAACAAGCAAAACAAATACGGGAACAAAATAATGTGCAATCAGAAGAAGAAGAAGAAGAAGAAGAAAATACAGTAATGGACTTGAACATCCCAGAGTAAACAAACAAAGAACAACACGCATCAATTAAACAATCAGAGGAAAATGAAATCTTTAGACAGCCACCAGAACAAGCGCAAATAGAACACGAAGTGACACACATGTTAGATATAGAAGAAAAATTTCAGCTGACATATATAGAATCTTCTTCTTCATGTGCCGTCTCCTCTAAGAAGGTTGGCTGTCATCATGGCAATTTCTGATCTTGATTTGGCTGATCTAAGGAGTTCTGACGTTGAACAGTTATACCAATTTTTTAAATTGTCAATCCAGGATGTCCGTCTTCTACCCCTCGTTCTCTTCCCACAAATTTTCCCTTCTAGTATTATTTGCAATATTTTGTAATTTACTCCCCTAATAACATGGCCTAAATATTGTAGCTTCCTTACTTTAATAATTTTAATTAATTCTTTTTCCTTTCCCATTCTTCTTAGGACATCTTGATTAGTAATCCTCGACACCCAACTAATTCTAAGTATTCTTCTATATGCCCACATTTCAAAAGCTTCTAAACTGTTCATGTCCTTCTTTTTCAATGTCCACGCTTCCATTCCGTATAATAATTTTGAGAATACATAGCATCTTAGCAACCTCATTTTTGTGTTTAAACAAATGTCTCTCGAACAGAATGCATTTTTCATCTTATTAAAGATACTTCTGGCCTGTCCTATTCTCGATTTAATTTCTTCTGAGCTTTCAATCTCCTCATTTACAATTGTTCCGAGATATTTAAATTTACGTACTTGATCGACTCTTTCCCTATTGATTGTAAGATTTTCTTGTTGGTGTGTTTTAGATATCACCATGAACTTAGTCTTGCTTACGTTAAGAGTCAAGCCAAATTCTTCACTTTTTTCTGCGACTTTGTCAAGAAGTAATTGTAGATCTTTGAGGTTTCCAGCTAGTAGTGCAGTGTCATCAGCAAACCTAACATTGTTAATGTTTAGCCCATTCACTTTAATGCCAGCTATTTCATCTGATAGAGCTGCCTGGATTATGTCTTCTGAATACATATTAAACAATAAGGGTGAGAGAACGCAACCTTGTCTCACACCCCTCTTTATTTCTATATCATTCGATAACTCATTTTCTACCTTCACGGTTGCGGTTTGATTGTAGTAGAGGTTATATATAATGCGGATGTCTTTCTTATCAAGTGTTTTCTTTTCTAACAATTCTATGAGATGATCATGACGAACTTTGTCAAATGCTTTATTATAATCCAGGAAGCACACATATAGTGGCTGGTTAACCTCCATACATCGTTGTACTAATATGTTAAAAGCAAACAATGCTTCTCTTGTACCGAGGGAACTTCTAAAACCGAATTGTGCTTCACTTATACCTTCTTCTACTTTTTTGTATATTCGTTGGTATATAACTTTTAGAAATATCTTTAAGGTGTGACTCATTAAGCTTATTGTACGGTGATCATTACAAGTTTTGGCATTAGCCTTTTTGGGTAATGTAACAAAGGTAGATGTCAACCAATCCCTAGGAATAATTCCCGAATTATAAATATCATTAAACAATTGTACAAATATATCTATATGGTCTATTCCTATGAGTTTCAGGATGTCATTTGGTATCTTATCCGGTCCAGGGGCTTTTCCTGTCTTTGATTTGTTGATAACATGTAATATTTCTTCTTTCGATATGCTTGGTCCTCGTTCTCCGATCATGTTATCATAAAATTTTTGATCTTTTCTTGCATCTTCAAATAGTTCTTTGACATATTCTGTCCACCTGTCCAGTTTACCTTTAACATCAGGAATTATTTTGCCATTTTTATCTAACAATAAACTTGTACTTTTCTTTTTATTAAGTCCAGCTAAATCTTTAACTTTTTTGTGTAAGTTGAAACTATCATGTCTTGTTTCATAACTCTCAATTTCAGAGCATTGTTCCTTGTACCATTCTTCTTTTGCTCGCCGTGTTTCTTTTCGTATTTCTGCATGTAATCTTTTATACTCGCTTTCATCTCTATTTTTAAGTATTCTTCTTTGTTCCATCAATTGTAATATCTTCTCTGTCATCCACTTCTTTTTCATGTTGTCGTGTTTGGTCGCCATTGTGTTTTTACATGCATTATTTAATGTGTCTTTTATAAGTTCCCATTTGCCATCAATGTCTTCTGTTTGATTATTCTTTATCCTAACTAATTCCTTATTAATCTCTTCAGAAGTCTTTTGTTTAGTCAAGGGGTCTCTTAGAATAGTTGTATTTATATAGTCCTTCTTTTGTTTCTTTTGTATGGCTTTCAGTTTCACATGGAACTTTGCTACTAAAAGGTTATGATCAGAAAATATATCAGCTCCTGGATATGTTTTCACACCATGAATAGAATTTTTGTACCTCTTGTTTATAAGTATGAAATCAATTTGATTTCTGCAAACTTCTTCATTACAGTCTCTTGGTGATTTCCAAGTATAAAGTCTTCGTTTAGGGAGTTTAAAAAATGTGTTTGTAATAGACAGATTGTTTTCCTGGCAAAATTGTGACAGCAAATCTCCTCTTTCATTTCTTGTTCCTAAACCAAAAGGTCCAATAAGATCACCTTCACTTCCTTCACCTATTTTGGCATTAAAATCTCCCATGATGATAATAATGTCTCTGCTTTTTGAGGTTCCTATTGCTAGTGTTAATTCTTCATAAAATTTTCCTATTTCTTCTTGGTCTTTGTCGGCTGTTGGAGCATAGATTTGGATTAATTTAATATTTGTTTGTTTCGTTTGTAAATGTAGACTGATTACTCTATCTGAGATTGGTAAAATGCTTTTGACAGATTTACTAGCATACTCATCTAAAATTATTCCTACCCCATTCCTGTGCTGGCTATCAGAATTTCCCGAGTAATATACTTTCATGTTGTCAATGGTCATTTCTCCTGAGTCAGGCCATCTTGTTTCACTTACACCCAAAATGTTAATTTTTAGACGTTTCATTTCTTGTATAACATTATTTACTTTGCCTGGTTGGCATAATGATCTTACATTCCAAGTTGCTATTGTTGCATTATTTTTGTATTTACTTGTGGCATTGTTCAAGGCTCTCCTCCCCGGAGATCCGAGTGGGGGAGTTGAAACTCCGGATAATTTGACATTGAACCCTGCCATGATGAGTTTTCCTGGGGATATCCATTGGATCTTTAATGCTGTGGTTTCCCGTTGCCTTCAGCATCCTATGCCGTTGACCACCCTTGGTGATTCTTCCGTCTTTAGGAGTGATTTCTCACTTCAAGGACAAGAGAGTGCCCTTGCTCTACCAGCTCATCCGCCCTCTAGAAGGTCGTTGGCTTAGTAGAGGGTTCTCCTTATCCCGGGAGAAACTCGGTCGCCAGAGCCTCGTTAGCGTAGCAGGGGATACCACGTGCCGTAGAGGTTGACATTTGTGTGGGAGAGGCTATTGGTGACGCATCCCACACCTTACCCCCCATATATAGAATACAAAGACACAAATACAGACATTAGACCATTCTTGCATAGACCACCAAATAACCCACAAGTCGAAGCAACAATAACAACTATCAACACACTCATACACAACAAAATAAATGAAAATACAACTATGGAAGAGTTACAACTACTGGTTTATATAGGAGCACTCACTACACTAAATATACCCACTAGGCAGAGATCAGAACCAACCAACAAACAGAAGAAACCCACAAAACCAGCGTGGCAACACAGGTTACAGATCAGAATAGAGAAACTGAGAAAAGACATCGGACAGCTAACACAATTTATAAGAAATGAAATATCAGACAAAAAACGGAAAAGGTTAGGTAAAATCTCACAACAAGAAGCGATAGAGCAATTAGATGAACAGAAGCAGAAATTACAAGCATTGGCCAAATGACTTAGAAGATACAAAAAAGTGAAAATAGAAGGAAACAAAAGCAAACATTCAACACAAACCAAAAGAAATTTTATCAGACAATAGATAACACACACGTTAAAATAGACAATCCACCAAACATAACAGACATGGAACACTTCTGGAGCAACGTATGGTCAAACCCGGTACAACATAACAGACATGCACGGTGGATACAAGCAGAAACAGACACATACAATATGATACCACAAATTCCTGAAGTGATAATTTAGCAACATGAAGTCACCCGAGCAATTAATTCTACGCACAATTGGAAAGCCCCTGGAAAAGATAAAATAGCAAATTTCTGTCTAAAGAAGTTCACCTCAACACATTCACATCTAACTAAATTATTTAACAGTTACATTGCAGACCCATACACAGTCCCTGATACACTTACACAAGGAATAACTTATCTGAAACCTAAAGATCAAGCAGACACAGCAAACCCAGCAAAATATTGCCCCATAACATGCCTACCAACAATATACAAAATATTAACTTCAGTCATTACACAGAAATTAATGACACATACAACACAGAACAAAATTATAAATGAAGAACAAAAAAGCTGCTGCAAAGGAGCATGAGGATGTAAAGAGCAACTGATAATAGATGCAGAAGTGACATCAAGCTAAAACTAAACAAAGGTCGCTACACTACGCATACATTGATTACCAAAAAGCTTTTGATAGTGTACCCCACTCATGGTTACTACAAATATTGGAAATATACAAAGTAGATCCTAAATTGATACAGTTCCTAAACATAGTAATGAAAAATTGGAAAACCACACTTAATATCCAAACAAATTCAAATAATATCACATCACAGCCAATACAGATTAAGCGTGGAATATACCAAGGAGACTCATTAAGTCCTTTCTGGTTCTGCCTTGCTCTGAACCAACTATCCAACATGCTAAATAATACAAATTATGGCTGTAATATTACTGGAACATACCAACACAAAATCACACATTTGCTATACATGGATGATCTAAAACTACTGGCAGCAACAAATCAACAACTCAACCAATTACTAAAGATAACAGAAGTATTCAGCATTGATATAAATATGGCTTTTGGAACAGACAAATGTAAGAAAAATAGCGTAGTCAAGGGAAAACACACTAAACAAGAAGATTACATATTGGATAACCACAGCGACTGCATAGAAGCGATGGAAAAAACAGATGCCTATAAATATCTAGGATACAGACAAAAAATAGGAATAGATAATACAAATATTAAAGAAGAACTAAAAGAAAAATATAGACAAAGACTAACAAAAATACTGAAAACAGAATTGACAGCAATAAACAAGACAAAAGCTATAAATACTTACGCTATACCAAGATTGACCTATTCATTTGGAGTAGTGAAATGGAGTAACACAGAACTAGAAGCACTCAATACACTGATACAATCACAATGCCACAAATATAGCATACATCACATACATTCAATAACAGAAAGATTCACATTAAGCAGAAAGGAAGGAGGGAGGGGATTTATCGACATAAAAAAACCTACATTATGGACAGGTAGACAATTTAAGAAAATTCTTTATAGAATGAGCAGAAACTAGCAAAATACACAAAGCAATCACTCATATAAATACATCGGCTACACCACTGCAATTTCATAACCAATTCTACAACCCTTTAGATCACATAACATCAACAAATACAAAGACAGTAAATTGGAAAAAGAAAACACTACATGGCAAGCACCCGTATCATCTAACACAGCCACACATCGATTAAGACGCATCCAACACATGGCTAAGAAAAGGCAATATATACAATGAGACGGAAGGATTCATGATTGCAATACAGGATCAAACAATAAACACCAGATATTACAACAAGCATATTATTAAAGATCCCAATACCACAACATTTAAATGCAGACTTTGCAAACAATAAATAGAAACAGTAGATCACATCACAAGCAGATGTACAATACTAGCAAATACAGAATACACCAGAAGACATGACAATGTAGCAAAAATAATACATCAACAACTTGCCATACAACATAAACTAATAAAACAATTCCCACATACAAGTATGCACCACAAAATGTACTGGAGAATGATGAATACAAATTATACTGGAACAGAACCATTATAACAGATAAAACAACACCACATAACTAACCTGACATCATACTCACCAATAAAAAGAAGAAATTAACACAACTAATCGAAATATCCATACCCAATACAACAAATATACAAAAGAAAACAGGAGAAAAAATTGAAAAATACATCCAACTGGCTGAGGAAGTCAAGGACATGTGGCATCAGGATAAAGTTGACATTATACCAATTGTACTATCAACTACAGGAGTCATACCACACAATATCCACCAGTACATCAATGCAATACAGCTACATCCAAACTTATATATACAACTACAGATATCCGTAATTATTGATACATGTTCAATTACCCGAAAGTTCCTAAATGCAATATAACATATACCGTACAGTTAAAAGGAAGTCACGCTTGATCAAGGTCCGCATCACTTTCCATTTTTGACCAGACATAACGTCTGAGAAAAGAAAGAAATAATAATAATAATAATAATAATAATAATAATAGTAGTAGTAGTAGTAGTAGTAGTAGTAGTAGTAGTAGAAGATATATAATTTATTTATGTGTGTACGAAGGTGAGATTTTCTCATGTAACATGTTATAATATTCATTACTTCATCTGTGTTGATACTGCTACTTCGTTTATTCTTTCTGTAAATAGTTCGAAGCATTAGGCAATTCATAACATTCCTTCATCCCATAGTAAGTCATCAGTTTTATAGTTTTCATAAAATAATTTGTTTACATATTTAAAATACACTTAGGTATTTAAATACTGCATGTCATTAAACTGAACTGATAACAGCCCACAAAGAACATGCTGACTTGAGTTCTGCCAAGTCTCACTAAGCTATTGGTCTTCATGCGGACAGTAGAAAAACATGTTCTGGGAATCCCGGGTGGTGTGCCAATACAAGTTTATCTGTAGCTGGCATAGAACAGGTACATAGTTGTGTTTTAATTCGTCAGAGCTACCAACATTGAGGAGAATCTCTCAGTAATGACACAGCAAATGTGGAGGAGGGCGGGGGGCACCCAGAAAGGGAGGAGCACCCAGAAGGGGGGGCACCTTCCACCTCCCCTCACCTGCCGCTACCAGAAAGTTTTAAAAATTAGAAGCCTGATTTAGGCCTTGAAACACTATATTTTAAACATTTTCTGACCCTAAATAAAGATGGTATATGTAATTGTTCATATATTTATTTTTATTTTTGTATGAAAATTAATCCAAAATATCATTTTCAATAAAGAAAATTACTTCAGCCTCAACATCACTCACATTTTGAATGAATTGATGGGCGAATCTGCAGTTGATGACCCTCTGCCAGATCCGCATTTACTAGTGACTGCTGCTTCCTTCATACATTCATTTCTGCCCCATAGAAAGCATCGCCTTTTTGTATTTTTTTAAATTTTTGTTTCACTGCCCTTTTTTATGGTGCAGCTCATATAACTTGTTGATGATAAACTTTCCCAAAATCAGATAACAAATCTTGTCAGTGTTTTTGTTGTTGCTGTTGTGGAATTGGGAAATGACTTTTTTTTAAATCTATGTCATTGCTTCTGGTGCCAAGCATCAGAGCAAATTTTTGTAACGAGTTCTTCTTTTGTGTAATATTTTGATAACTATGACTCCAGACATTCCAGAGGCACTTCACTGCCTCACAGAGTGTGGTGAATTCATAAATTTTGCTTCTTGTCCATTCTGTTTCACAAATGAACACACATAAAGACAAATTGCAACACTATAGGCAGAGCAAAAACAAACACTACCACTACATAGTAATGTATGGTGATTGTAGGCCATTGTTCCTCTCTCCTGTACTGATACAGCCATGGAACACTGGTTTTGTGTTGCCAAGATGTTGACAACACGCAAACATCGGTAATCCAATACTAGCCGTGACCAATGTTGCAGGACATGTTTTAAACTCAGTGTAAACGTGCCTTTAGCAAGACATGGTGACACAATCATCTGTAGACAAGTTCACCGCATACTCGGGAAGCAAATCATTACAGTCTATAAAACATTTTAGTAGCGTATGATTAGAGTAATGTAAACAGTACTAGTTTGATTTTCGTAATACATCAAATTGTAAAATGTCTATTTCCATAATTTTTAATAACCCCCCCCATCACACTGTAAATAAGGCAATAAATCTGTAATAATTGTGGATAGTCCATAATAGTTGGCAGCCATGATTCATAGTTAATTTTGAGAGTGGTAATGACTTTTAATATTATTTCACTCCATTGTTCAGAAGTAATTCTGAAGTCCAATTTTCACTGTGTGGGCAGCTTAGATCCATATAGTCATTTTGATATGCAACATACAGTTATAGTAATATATATTTGGGAGTTGAATTGGCTGGCTGCTGAAACTGCTGATCTGGTTCTCACTCATTTGGGTTTCAACAGCCTGTGTGCAAACTATCTGCTATCTGTGTAGTATATCTATGTCAGTTACATGGCCGGCCGCGGTGGTCTAGCGGTTCTAGGCGCGCAATCCGGAACCGCGCGACTGCTACGGTCGCAGGTTCGAATCCTGCCTCGGGCATGGATGTTTGTGCTGTCCTTAGGTTAGTTAGGTTTAAGTAGTTCTAAGTTCTAGGGGACTGATGACCACAGATGTTAAGTCCCATAGTGCTCAGAGCCATTTTTTTCAGTTACATCTTCAGCAGACTGACATTGGTCACATACTACTATTTGTATGCCTTTTCCCTGCAGTTCTCTGGAATGATCCAGTACATATTTCCTCAAGACTCTCAGCTGTCTGCTCAAGTTCACTTATTCCTGCTCGCTGCACCTGACATACATGAGTTTCAAAGTGGGTTTTATTAGTAGCATGATTTGTTCTTCCACATTGCTACATTGCTTACACTGCATGAATGAACTCATAGCATGTTATTCTCTGTGGTGGCCTATAGGATGCTTCTACACAGGGCGGAAATAATGGCACTCTTTTCTGCCATAGTTACAGCTGTTGCCTCTTATCTGTATGTATCAACCCATGGTTCCATCCAAAAATAGAGTGTGATTAAGTTTATGTTGCCAGTAAGCTTGCTTGTTTCTATAAGTCTGCAGATATATTCCTGAAACTGGTGTTGCATATTACACCTTCACACCTTCACTGTGCACTGAGAGATTTCCTTGTTATGTTGTTAGATGGTGCTGAACGTATGACAGACATAATAGTTTATCTCCGACATCTATCACGACTTTAGTATAAGGTTTATAATGTGAATTTGGCTCCTGATTAAATCCCTCACAAGTATCTCCACTCCTACAATTCTTGTTTTAATTAATTTCAAGAGTACACAATGATCAAAGTCATTGTTTTTCTGTTTGGCCAAATCACAATTTTTGAAGAAATCATTTGATGTATTCCATGACTCATGCTCATCAATTACACAGTCTCTCTGAAATTTAGGCAGTGACTTACCACAATTTTTTTCTCAGTGCTTTTTCAGCAGCTTAGGTTTGCAGCACTCTGTTACTAAACTGAATGTAAGGCAGTCTTCCAGATGCCAAATGTTCTGCTATGTCTGGTGTCTCAAGACTATTGGCATGTGGTCCTTCGGTGATCTTGCTGCATCACTCACGTTTTTCTGCTTGGCCTGTTTATCTAGTTTGACTTTGGGCTGAACTATCAGAAACTATCATTATCCTATGCTAGCGCTAATAACGCTCTCATGTTTTACACCATTCTTGTTTGATGCAGTCACACACAAAGATTGTGGTGTGAGAGATGAAATATCATCTGTCAGCAAGATACCATTGTATTCCCAGGATATGTAGATGAGCTTTTTTCCAGATAAGATACAGTAGCCCGACAGAAAATGAGAAAGCTGGTTGATGAGAGAAGTTTTAATTGCTATATCCATTTGCTGATGAGCCAGGTGTATGTGATTACTGATGTCACAATTATTGACAAGTGATGTTAGCACACCTACTAAGCCATTGTCACTGTAGATATACTGGAATCTGTGCAATTCCTGCAAAGCACCTATCTTCCTCCTGGTATAATTGTCTCTTCCTGATCTGAAGGTTACTCCTTCTGAAGTTTCTGGACTGGTCTTTCCGGAGCACTGAGTCAGTCTCCCTGAACTAGCCTAAGTAGCCACTGAATATTCTTCCAGTGGCCAGTACATAGTTTGGTAATTATTTCAATAAAGAGGAAAGTGTTAACAGATGCTATGTAGTCCAGTTCTAACAGTGGTACTTTGTAATTATGGTGTGGAAAAATACCTGACTCAGTGTTTCCAATTTTTGTGGCATTAAGAAACGTAGTGGTTTTGTAAGTAGCACATTATGTGACAGCATTCATAGTGTGTTAGGTAGTTGTAATAGTTAAACAACTGGTTAACCTGAACCACACAAATGGGTGGAAACTTTCATTATCTTGGCTGTCAGTGGTAACCAGTGTACAGATTGACTTCCCTTGCATAGTCCTCCAATTAGGTAATGATTGCAGGCATTTTAACTGAAGGAGCATGGCACAGTGACATGTCTCGCCTTCCATTAGGCACTTTGAGACGGCTCCACACCATCGCAGCAGGTTCCACCCTATTCACTGATGTTTCCCAATGTAGATCAAATTGTCATCTAGAAAACACCTTGATGATTACCATTGTGCTCCCATAGTCCAGTCAAAACACTAATCCATGTTGTTCTAGCCATGTGGTAACACAGGCACTGGAGCAGCAATGTATAGAGCTGTACAGGCAGTAGTTTAGTGGTATCATATAGTAAGTTGTATGGTTTTTAATAAAAATTGACATATCAGATGAAACAAAACATGCTGAAATTTGAGGCATATCACTGACTATGTTATTTCACTGATTTTACAGTACTGCATTTGATGGTGAGTACTTTTTATGATTTTCTATCCACATAGGTGAATTCATAGATAAAACTAAATAAGACTACAGGGATGTCACAAAAATGTTTGAGTGTTTTCCGCTAGGAGTCATTCAAACATACACAATTTTTATTAATACTTCCTTCATCTGGAGAGACCTAGGATTATATAGAACTACCTAATGATGTTCCAACACAGAAAATTAGTAAAGTTGCTCAGTGATTTTCACAGCACACTAGCATTTGGTAGTAACTTGGTTTCCCATCCAACCACTCTCATTTAGATTTTCTCGTGGTTTTCATCAACTGTTCGTTTGAAATAGGACTCTGCTGATTTGTTTTCCCATGTCTTGTCCTACCTTACATTGCCTCTAATAATCCTATCATCAGTGAGATGTTATTTCTTTATTTATTTATTCATCCGTGGAACAATAAATATTGTATGGATGTCGTCAGTTTACAACACATGAGCACACATTTACATTTACAATGAAACAGGTTTCTCATATTTTGTGTAGTTTTTATAACTAGTCATACACACATTTATAATTACATAATATTTTGGTGATAATGGCATACGTTGCTAATAATCTACATCTATGTTAAATATTCTTTTACAGTATAACAACTTTTACTTACTAGAAAGGTTTTAAGCTTTTGTCTGAAAGAGAGGGGCTCATTCATTTCTTTAATTTCTTGTGGTAATTTGCTATACAGTTTTATCCCATTATAAAATATACTTTTTTGCGTCTTTGCCTTGTACTTTCTATCTAGATGGAGGTGGTGACAAGTTCTTCGTTTCATGGTCATGTATTAGGCCGTTTGTGTTGTACATGTTGAGATTTTTCTTAATGAACATTATGTTCTGAAAGATATACTCACAAGAAACAATTAGAATTCCTAGCTTTCTAAATAATTCTAGACAGTGGGCCCTGTTGTTGCTGTTTGTTACTATCCTTATGGCTCTTTTTTGTACTTTGAACACAGTTTGTATGTTACTGGCACTTGTTCCCCAAAACATGATCCCATAGCTGAGGACTGAGTGTAGATATCCGTAATATGTTATTTTAAGACAGGTATTATTGCATACCGGTGCAAGGATTCTAAGAGCATAGCATGCTGTGGATAATTTCTTTGCCAAAATGTTGACATGGTTTGTCAATTTCAGTTGGCTGTCTACATTCATCCCTAAGAATTTGGTACTTGTTACACATTCTAATTCATTATTATTAACTTTTATTCTAGTGGCATTGTGTTTTTTGTTCAATTGGAAGTTAATATAGTTAGTTTTCTTTACATTTAGGGTTACTTTATTTTTTAATGACCAGTTGTGGACATCATTGAGAGCCCCGTTTGCTCTTTCTGACAGTTGTGTTGGATTTTCACCTGTTATTACTATGTTGCTGTCATCAGCAAAAAGTATTTTTTTCTCCATGTCTGATACTTTGTGGGAAGTCGTTAATGTATATAAGAAACAATATTGGGCCTAATACACTTCCCTGTGGGACGCCTATATTCACATTTTCTGGGTCAGACAGGTGTTTTATAAGGGAATTGTTTGAAACTTGTGATATCTCAACTCGTTGAACTCTGTTTTCCAAGTATGATTTGAACCACTTCTTTGTCACACCTCTTATTCCTATTGGCCCTAATTTATGAAGTAAGATTTTGTGGTCAACTGTATCAAAGGCCTTGGACAAGTCTGAAAAGATACCACTTACATTTTCACCTTTGTCCAGTGCTTCTAAAATTACTTTAGTGAACTGTGCTATAGCAGATTTTGTGCCTTTTCCGGGCCTAAAACCAAATTGGTCTTTGGAAAGAAGATTATATTTATTCACGTAATTTAGCAGTCTCTTTTTGACTAGTATTTCTATTATTTTAGAAATGATAGACGGTATAGAGATCGGCCTGTAGTTCTCTACATTTTCCACATCTCCGTTTTTAAGGATAGGTATAACTTTTGCTTGTTTTAGGTACTCCGGAAAGTATCCAGATTCAAAAGATTCATTAATTATGTCTGTTAATGGGCCCTTTATGGAGTCTATACAATCTTTAATTACGCAGACTGGGATTTCATCAAGTCCTACTGAAGTTTTATTTTTTAGTTGGTGTACTACTAGTGCCACTTCCCTTTCTGTAGTTGACAAGAGCACCATTGAGTTTGTTGGCTGGTTCTGAGTAGGTAAATCATACGTATCTGGAAATTTCTGCTGTAATTTTTTTGCAATACTACTGAAATATGAGTTTACAAAATCAGCTAATTTTTTAGGGTTACCTACTGGTACATCTTTGTTTTTAATATGTGAATTGAGGTCCTTTTTAGCAGAGTTAGATGTTTCCTGTTTGACGATGTTCCAGGCTGCTTTGCTCTTGTTTTCAGCTTCAAGTAATATTTTGTTGTTTGAAAGTTTTTTTGCAGCTAGCAACACCTTTCTGTATATTTTCCTGTACTTTTTGTAGAGTTGCAGAACTTCTGGGTTAGATAGATTATTTTTTATGGAGTTGAGATATCTAAGAGTTTCTGAGGATTTTTTGATACCTGTAGTCACCCATTGATTTCTCTTTGTAGTTTTAATTTGATAAAGAGTTTTGGGAAACATCTCTTCAAATATGAGTTTAAAAATTGACATGAACTTGATAAATTTCTGATTTGCATTGGTTTCTGCATAGACTTCCCTCCAATCTTCATATTCTAGCTGGGATTTAAACTGATACAGGGCTGATTTGGAAAACATTCTTTTGTGTGTACAAAGTTTAGGAGGGGTTTCTACATGAATGTTAGTTTTTAAGATCTGGCAGAGGTGGTCTGATAGGCCCAGGTTTTGGACAACAATATGACATTTTTTACTATCAATATCTGTGGCTACATGATCTATAGATGAGGAGGATTCTTTCATTATTCTAGTTGGACAATTAACAAGGGAGGATATTCCGTAACAGCTTAGAATATTCACATATATGTTGCTAGTCTTATCAGGCTTCATCATATTAATGTTTAAGTCACCACAGATAATTACATTTGCTTTTGGTCCAGAAACCTTGTCTAAGCTTTGATTCACTTTTGAGAAGAATATATCAATGTCTCCACTGGGAGAGCAGTACACACAAAATATGACTAATTTTTTTGCTATGCCAGGTCCTATTATTTCAACAGCAGAAAGTTCGAAATGTTTGTCCTCACCTAGATCTAAAAGATCATATCTAACTTTAAATGACATACTTTTTTTTACATAGATACATGAACCTCCACCATTCATTGAGATTCTGCTATAGTAACATGCAAGGTCAAATGAGGCTAATGCAATGTGTTCAATTTCCTTCCCTTTGCACCAGTGTTCAGTGATACACAAAATTTGGCTATCAAAATTTTGCAATTCTACTTCTAGCTGTTTTGCTTTGTTCTTTATGGCTTGAATGTTTTGGTGAAACACTGTTAGGCATTTGTTTTCACTTATCTTGGTGGCGCTTTTCCCTTTAGACCTGATGCTAAAAAATCCTTTAGATGAGCTGGTGGCATGGTTATTCTTCTGTTGATGACAGTGGAGGTGAGTCTGTTGCCAGTTAGACTTGGAAGTTGGTGTATCTGAAGGTATCTGCCTTATGTTAGTCTTGTAATTGAGGCAGGGTACCAAAAATCCTTGTTGTAGATTCCTCTGCTTGAAAGCATTTATCTCTTTCCCTGTTATGTGCTGTTGTTCACTGCTTTGTCCCAGCAAAAAATCCTGGCTTCTTAAGGGTGGCTGCCTTCTTCTGGTGTGATGACTGCTCCTATTACCACTGCTGCTGTGTGCTGTTGTAGTGGATGCCAGTGATTCTGGTTGCTTGGTTATTGATGTTGGAACTACTGCTGCTGATGTTGCTGTGACTGCTAATGATTCTGGTTGGTTGGTTTTTGATGCTGTAACTATTGCTTCTGTTGTTAGTTCTGCTGCTGCTAATGTTGGTTCAGTAGTAGGTTCCTCTGTTGCTACTGTTTTTTGGATGGTCCATTTGCGTGCTGCTCCTGTTTTTGGTGGTGTTTCTGCTATTGGAGATTTATACCATCCCAGTTCAGTGGCTGTCACTTTGTAATTGCATTTAATTGCTTCCCTTATTAAGTTTCCTAACCTGGCCTTTCCATTTCTGTTAAGGTGAAGCCCATGTTTCGTAAAACATTCTCTGTCAAGTGTGCTTGAGTCAATTAATTTCACATTGCTCAATAGCCTACAACTACTTTTAAGTTTCGCATTAATTCTGTGAATTTCCTTATTCACACATGACCATTCAGGTAAATCATGCCTGTGGGTAAAGTTCACCAGTAAAATGTTTGTATTTGACAGTACTAGCAAAAGACTCAAGAGCTGTTTATACGTTTTCATAGCATTGTTTTCGTAAATGTCTTTAGCTCCTGCGCAGATTACAACACTGTCCTGCTTGTCATAGTTATATTTTATGATGTTTTTCGTCACTTCTTTGAAACCAGCACCTGGTTTAACCGTGCCTGTCTGTGACTGTCGTTGATTTACTATTTACTTGCAGTTCTTGAGAAATTCCTTTGGCGTGACTGTCTCCAAAGACGTCGACTTTTGATTCTTTCTTCTTTGTCACACACGTCGGTTTTTGCTTATTTGTATTTTCACTTTGTTGCAAAACGTCGTATTTGTTTTTATCGCAAAATGTGACAGATTTTACGGAGTTTGTTATTCTTTTAGTGGACAAGGGATTACCTTTTAGCGACACTTTTATCCACTCGCACGTTGTTTCACTGTCTTGCATCCCTTCACTAGCGTTTTGCATATCCTTATTGCAGGCATCACTACTATTCGACAGAACACTGTACCTGTTTTTATCTGTAATTATAATTTCATTTGCTGCCTTTGATGCCTGTCTATCGCTTCCTTTCCGCTTCTCATAACTCACCAGGTTCCCGTTTTGTGGCTTTATTGTTTTATCATTTAGAATATGGCGCAACTTTTTCAGCTCACAGTTTTCGTTAGTTATATGCGAAATCTCACGTCTTAGAACATCTACTACTTTTTGTAAACTTGAAATACGTTTGTTTAGTTTTTCGATTTCACTTTTACAGTTTTCACAGGATTCCTTTTTTACGACAGAACAGTAACTTTTATTCACTCGTTCACTATGCATCACTACACTCGTCGCCATCATAATTTCCAGTTTAGGTCTATGAGCTATTTTTATTTTAAGCCAAATGAAATCTTTGTTCAAGTGAATTATAGCTTAAAATGTGTGAAATTTGTCTTTGAGTACAAATTTTATTTTTGGATTCTTAATTTCAGAAATGTATTACCCTTCACTTTTTTTTCCTCCAGTTTGTTGAAAGAAGCAAAACCCTTAAGTATTGAAGTGAACAGAGAAACTTCAGATATCCACACAAAGGCAACATTGTTAAATGTTCTGAATGTAGCAGACAACATACCAGTTGAAGAGAGGCAATTACTTGGACGTTATGGTGTATGGCTTTTAGTGGGACTTTGCACACCAAATGAAACAAAACCTGTTGAGATTCTTGGCAGATTGCTGGCCATGTTATTCCACTGGTTTGATATTACTGCATATTCATTTGATGGTGAGTACTGTTTATGATTTATATTTGTGTATATATGAATTCACAGGTACAAACTATATACAACTGTAGGACATCAGCTTACCATTCATTTTGAAAATGATTTCATGAGGGACACTTCAAGATGAACAAAGCACCATTTAATCAAGTTAATGGTTACTCTGTGTTGTATAAATGTTCAAACTACGGCTTGATGATTTTGGTGCAGTAGATAAATGATGTAGTAGCTTGTAGGATTACAGGTAGTATTGGTAGCACTGGTAGATTAAAAAAATCTAGATAGTTAATGTTGTTATTTTGTACTCAGCAAAATGTTCTTTATCAAAGGCAAGAGTCTCCTGTTATTATTGATAAGTGTGTAAGTTGTTTGTGAATAACAGAAACATGTTTTGCATAAGCTCAACAAAGTATTGAAGCAATGTCTGATATGATTTTTGAGGGAACTGCATTTTCTTGCACTCCGTGATAAATTTGGTTTCTCTCTTTATATGTAACATCCCTCTGTTTCGAGTAACAATTCAACAATTTTTCAATAAAACATGAATTAAACACTGGCATTTTGAATTCTGCTGTAAATAGTGTTTATTTTCAAGAAACAGACAAGAGGATAACTATGTATAACAAAAATGTCCCATAGGTTTTCCAGCCCTCTATATAACCTCACTCAGTTTCTAGGCAGTTCACTACTTCCAGTTCCTAGGGGAATCTAGTAAGACACTGATTGCATACACAATCAAAGGGATCGAAATGAGGTAACACCCGATAGGTATGCAATACACCGAAAGTGCAGGTAATGTGTTTTAAGTCTTAACTGACCAGGGGTACTAGGAAAACTATCATAATCTTTAATTACTTTTCATAGTCAATGACAGTTTTACAACTCTATTTCAGACAGAATAAGATGATAGATTATAATTATAAACAAAGGTTTAATACATATTAGAAAAACAAATTCATTAAAAACAAAATTTAAAGGAAATTTAAGTTAAGAAGATATGTACTTTATGTTCGTTAATGAGATGGTAGTGTGTTGAAAGAGAGAATTAGGTTCTTTCAGATAACTCATATGCAGTAACTTCATATTCTGTTGAAATAAGTTGTGGATATAGTCAGTAGTAGTGGTCACTGAATGCTTTGCATAGTTATCTAGTTTCAGCATTTCTCCTGACCAACAATTGGAGCATATGGGAAAGTAGGAATTTACTATACCTGCCATATTACAAACTACCATAACAGTGTCAAAAAGTATTTAATGACATAAAAAGAGTTCTCTGTGAAGACTGATGATTTAAAGGGAGAGTAGCTCAACAATCAGAAAGCTGTACACCATTTGCATTAGTGTCCACTAATAGGTGTCCAGATACTGTTGATCAGACAATGTATGAAGCATATGACAGCAACTTCTTTGCCACCAGCATCCAACGACGACTTACTTTGTGGGCTTGCATACATCCTGCAGAGAGGAGATTTCCTTGGAATGTATTCAGGCCATCTATTATGATTTCATGTCATAATGTTTAGAGGAGGAGGAGGAGGAGATCAGTGTTTAACGTCCCGTCGACGAGGTCATTAGAGACGGAGTGCAAGCTCAAGTTAGGGAAGGATGGGGAAGGAAATTGGCCTTGCCCTTTCAAAGGATCCATCCCGGCATTTGCCTGAAGCAATTTAGGGAAATCACAGAAAACCTAAATCAGGATGGCCGGAGATGGGGTGAACTGTCGTCCTCCCAAATGCGAGTCCAGTGTGCTAACCGCTGTGCCACCTCACTTGGTCTCATGATGTTTAGAGGCACTGATTTAATCATTTGGGATTTTACACTACACTGACTTCTCAGAGTCTGAGATTTTGTACAATTCTGTAATTATAAATATTTCTATGTAGTCATATACTATGTCAGTCCAAAAAGCTTTGAGACTGGAATAATAAAAAACTAGAGAAATGTTAAGGTTGTGGTTTTGATGCTTCAGTTGTTCCACATATTCTCCACCACTTGTGTAGAATGCGCAGTGTTCATGTAACTGTGTAAAACTGTCAGAAAAGTCCTTCTTTGAGATGTTATTCCACTAAGGAGTCATATTGCCTTGAATGTCATTTAAGTCATCAAAGAATTGACCCTTCATGTGAATTTCTGCACGTCCATCATTTTGTGGTAGGTTTGTATTGAAAATACTGAGTCTCATCATCCTTGATGAGTTTTTCTATAAAAGATTTGTCCACATTTTGCACTTCAGTCAAGTCACCGCAGGTGTTCATGCATCATCGTTTTTACTCAGGAATCAGTGTGTGTGGAACAAACTTTGCACACACATTTCTCTTCTTTAAAATGTTCTGGGGGTATCTTGAACACCTGATTTAGAGAGGTCGCACCATTGCAATTTGTTACACAATAACATTGACACACTATAGTTGCACATCGTCAACTGCTCAGCACTGTCAGGAATAAAATCACTGAACTTTTTGGACAGGTGGTGTACACATTCTGTTCATACAAATTGCATATTTCATTTTTGGTGTTGCAGTTATCAGAAACTCTTTTATATAAACCTGTAAATCTTATTCAGGAAGTATGACCAATAAGTGCGTATATTGTAAAAATATCTTGTGTAGCTTGGTTTTGTTACCAACTAACATGCTCAGCTTGTATACAGTTATAAAATAAGTAACACACATTAAAGAAAAAAAGAAACAGAAAAATATAAAACTGGTAGTGTCCTCTGTAAACTGTCACTAATACTGTGTGACACTTGCAATTTTCAGATGCAGCTCTTGGTCTTGATACCTGAACATTTGGAGTTCAGTGTTCTGTGGAATTAATGAAGTTGTTTTACCTTTCCTGAAGACAGCTGGAATGCAGTCTTCGGAAGTATCTTCTGTTGCAGGAAACAAGAATATGAAAATGCAGCTTGTTTTGTGACTTACATGTGCAAAATATTGATTCAAACATGAAGTGTTTCAAAGTGTTTTATTATGTTTTCATGGATCACACATTTACCATATCACAGCTTTTCAGGAAGACATATCTCTGTGCATTGATAAGTTCAAGTTTGTTATATCCCTTGTGCTCTGTTAATAATAGAGATGACTTTACTTTTGATGTGTTGCAAAATTCTTGTTATTTGCTTAATTACTATATGCCAAATAAATTTCCAACGGTGTAGCACTAGAACAGTTTAATAGTGATGTTAGTAAGTACAAGTGTGCTACAACATTGCATGATATTGGCAAATTTGATAAATGTTAGATTATAGATTGTCCTTAGCAGATAACTGCATGATTGTGGAAGTAGTAGCCTGCATATGTAAATTTATTTTGATATGCAATTTGCTGCGGAAATGAGTCAGTGCATGTGCTATTTGTTGAATATGGATATGAAGGCCATACTGAAAGTCATGAGCAACCAGTTGGTAAAATTCCAAGTCCAACAATGTAACAAAAATGACTGCAGGATCCCAATCTACAGACTGTACATCACATGTTGCCATATTACAATATTTAGTGTCTGTCACATGGCCACAGGCAGTACTTATAAAATGGCATGTTTTGACAGCAAGCTGTCATTGAATTCCTTGTTAAATAGGGAAAATGTGCTGCCGAAATTCACCTCAGACAACAACGTTCCTGTGGAGATGTCTTCTTGGCAACACCAGTGTTAGGAGTTGAATGAAACATTTCAAAGATGAAAACATGAATATCCAAGATAAGCCATATAGTAGTCATCCTTGAACTGCCTTCACAGATTGTAGTAAGGGAAGAGTTGATAAGCTCACTGTAGAAGACAGGCACGTCACAGTGAATGAAGTAACTGGAAAGAGTTGATGAGCTCATTAGAGAAGATGGTCATGCCACAGTTAATGAAATCACTGCAAAGCTTGCAGTTGGACATGCTGCAGTGCAGTGAAATGATTCAAAGCTTATTCTATGGAAAAGTTTGTGCTCATTGGGGCCTTCGTTTATTGACCAAAGACCACAAATGTCAGAGATTTCAAAATGAAGGTGATGATTTTTTGATGAGATTGTGACAGGTCATGAAAGCTGGTTCCATCTTTACAAACCTGATTCAAAATGTCAGAGTATGGAAAGACACCACTCGGATTTGCCATTGAAGAAGAAAGCAAAGACAATGCTGTCTGCTGGAAAAGGTATGGGCACTTTCTTCTGAGATGCACTTGATTGTTTTCTGATTGTTTCTCCTGAACCTTGGTGTCCACAGTATCCAGACCATTTTGAAGTTCTGTTATGCACTGCATGATAGATGCCCTGGAAAGGAGAAGATAATCTTGCAACAGAATGACATCCTTCCTCACAGTGCCCGTGTCATTGTGGATGAAGTCAGGACATTTGCGTGGGAAACTCTTCCGTATCCCCCCTACAATCCACTTGGCGCTGTGTGACTACCATCCTTTTGGTTCTTTGTTAAGGAACAGATGTGAAGCCAACATTATGAGACAGTGTAGTCAAGCAGCACATCAGTGTCTTCAGGAAACTGGAATGGAGTTCTGTTGTAAGTGTATTTTCAAACTTGCAGAACAATGAGGAAAATGAGTGCAAAGAAATGAAGACTGTGTTGAAAAGTGACAGAGAGTACTGTATGTAGATTAAGATGATGATCTTAGTTCACAATAAATAAATAAATAAATAAATAAAGATCAAAAATATTAAAAAGTGTTGCTCATTACTTTCAGTTTAGCCCTCACACAAGTTGTCACTTTTGTTCAATAAAAAAGCAGTATTAAAAAAATCAATATGTATCTGTCATTAAACTGAAGCCACAGATCCATTCCTTTATGTTTGTCTGTTCATTATAATAATACTATCAAAGCCACAGCAGTAATCCATGTGTGTTTTTTAGAACAGATTTGAATTATTGAAGTTGTCAAAGAAGGCTTATGGTATATGTCAAGGTGACTAAATCTTATGAAAAATGTTTGAAGTCTCAAGTGAATTTCAAGACATGTAATGTGTCTGCTGTGCCAATCATACTTAACAGATTCATGTACAAAGTACAGTTCAGTTTAATGCTTTTCACACAAATCCATATGTAGTATTAATTAGTAGCATGTCATTCATAATGGGCAGCTGTCCAAAGACGCTTGCTTTCCAGTTGCTCATTTGCTCATTTTTTTTTTTTGTTGTGAATTCATTCAGATCGCAGATTAACCTGACATTTAAAAAATTATGGAAACACTTTGCGATCTGATACCAATGGGCATATTATAGTGACTAATGACTGGATTAAGGTATTCAGGAGATCTTTAAGGGCATTAGGGAGCTGATGCAGATACCATGTATCAGGCTGTTAACTGTTGGATTAATGGCAAAGTGCCCACCCACCCCCCCCCCCCCTCTCTCTTTCTCTCTCTCTCTCTCTCTCTCTCTCTCTCTCTCTCTCTCTCTCTGTCTCTCTCACACACACACACACACACACACACACACACACACACACACACACACACACACACACACACACATAGATACTGGGTATCTGGCTGTTAACTGTTGCACTAGCAGCCAAGTGGTCTCCTCCTTTCCTTCCCTCCCTTCCTCCCTCTCTGCCTACAACACCCAACATCCTCCAACATAACTATTTCTTTATGCCATAGCAAATGGACCATTAATCTGCTCCTTCTGATTGTATGAGGTTCCACACATTTTTGTCTACTTCTGTTATGTGTATTACTTTTCCATTTCATATTTTATATGACACCTTAATTTGTAATATATACCTGTAACCCCACATTCCAATTACCTCTCTGAATTTTCAATCAGCTGTACTTCAGTGCTTTGTTCCAGATGTACACTTTCAGATATTTCTCCCCCTCACGTACGTCACTGTTTGATTGCTAGAAGAAGACATTCTTCACTTGTCCCCATCTATGTATGATGTTATCCTTGCTTTTGCCACCATAAGTAATCTTGTTTGCCTGATAGGAGACTTTTCAATTATTTTCCCACTGTGTATTTCCCAATTTTAAGCAAGTTTCTATTCTCCTTTCTACTACTTTCAGTTGATTTTGTTTTGTTTATCCTTAACTCATTATGCACACTATGTGTGTTGTCTGTATTGTCAATGAGATTCTACTGGACTTCTAAACCAGAAAGACAATGACATCTGTTACATTTAGACATCTGTTTTTGTTTCCTTTACACCTCTATTTGTCTTTTATTTATTTATTAATATTATTATCTTCTTTCATTTCTCAGACCTTAGGTCTGGTTAAAAATGGAAAGTGACACGGACCTTGATCAAGTGTGACTTCCTTTATTATTATTATTATTATTATTATTATTATTCATTCCCTTCATTACTGACTGAATGTACAAATTAAACACCAGTGACAATAACATCCGGCTCTATCTAACTCTTTGTCTTAATATGGTCTTCATTTCCTTGATCTTCCACATTTATTACTCTCACTTGCTTTTTTTAGCTACTGTAGATTACTTGTCTGTTTCTGTATTTATCTTTATAACATTCTGAACATCGTATTCCACTCATAGTACTGGTGGGTTTTACTAGGTTGACAAATGTTCTGACAGTCTCCAGATTTTTCTTTATTGTTTCTTCCATTGCTAAGCACAAAGTAAGAATAATATTTCTGGTACCTAAAGCTGAACTGAAGTCACATTAATCTTTGTCCAGTATCTCATCAGTTTTCCGTTCTTCTGTATATTGTTTAGTTTGCAGTCTGTGTGTATCGTCACACTATTTCTTTGATATCTCCACATTTGTGTGTTTGTTTCTCCTTTGGAACCATGATGATTATGTTTTCTTGTAAATTTGATGGTAGGTCTTCAGTTTCATAAATGTGTAACACTAGATTAAATAACTTCCTAGTTTGTACCCTAAAAATATATCAGAAACTCTTATTACCATGTTTGAACTCATACCATTCGATACTCATCAGAATTCTGGCTGCTTTATTGTGTCACTATCAATGTATCTCTTGCGCATCAATGTCCTCCTCCTCCTCCTCCTCCTCCTCCTCTACCACTCTTCAAGACAGCTCTTCTCCATCATTAACAATATACTTTTTATGTACTCATTCCTTGTATGTGCCATTTTCTGTTTACTTAATAGGTGTTTCCCACCTACATATTTTAGCTTAACTTTTTTTTTATTGTGGTAGTGTAGTGCTTAAAATACAGGACTCATGTTTTGAAGAACTAAGAGTTAAATCCTATCTCTCTTATTGATTTAGGTTTTATGCAGTTTCCTTAGATCACTTGAGATAAATACCAGAGTATTTCCAAAACAAAGTTCTGCTTGATTTTATTCTCATCTCATGTCCTATCTGAGCTTGTGCTCTATCTACACTGATGTTACTGTTGATGAGACATTGCAAGATTAACCTTCATAATTTGTGATTCTTTAAATTTTCATTTTACCTTCATGCATCCTGGGACAAATGTTCCTTCAACTACCTCACTCTCAGTAGATTTGTGTGTGTTTGCCATATATTCTGTTGTAACCTCTTTGCTTTTATTGTTAATATGATTGTAGACTTCCTACATCATCCTTTGTGTATATCATTATTTTCATCATCATCATCAGCAGCAGAAGCAGCAACAGCAGCAGCAGCCATTATACATCCCCCACTGGATAAAGGCCTCTTCTGAACATTTCCTTGCATTTTGGGATTTGGTTATAGGCATCCATATTGCTCACGAGTGGCATCTGACCTTTCATTAGTCCATAATGTCTGTATTTTCTTATATCTTGCAATCTGGAAACAAATTCCTTTGGTCCATCTACCATCCATTTGCCTAGCTATATTTGATGCCCACATATTCATTATAGTTATAATTGCACCTTCTTCTGCAATTTGTTTCCTAATCCATTTATTTATTTTCTGTCTCTCATACTAATTTCCATCATACATCTCCCATTGCCTGTTGGGCAACTCTCAGTTTTTTTAAAAGGATTTCAGTCTAAAAATCCATGACTCACTTTTGTGTTTGTTAGCCCCACATTGGGAAGATATTACATTTTGTGCTGGAATTTGTTCTGGTATCCATCTTGGGGATGTAATTTATGTCAATTAAATTTGTAAAATACAGATAATGTGTTGAAGTGCCCCAAATTGCAGTAAAATTGAAAAATTAAAGTAATGCAATTACGTGCAACATTTGTAACAAATAAAATAAAAACATTAGGTGCATCTGCTACAGGAATGTAATGAAGGTACATTAGAATTTCTTTTATTTCCTCAAAATTTGTCTATTTTGTACCACAGCTGAACAGCAAATTCTGACTTTTCCATGGACTTGCAATAGTGAGTGGAGGAAGATGGTTTTTCACAGAAGTTAGTTTTCCATGACAAAGCCATATGTCGTGTATCTGGAAAGGTGGATTGTCATTATGTGCATGCTTGTGGCACAGAATGTCTACACAGGATTGTGCAACACATTCATGATCTACCTAAAGTTTTACCTAAAATTTTGTGGTATGCTCTCTCTGAAAGTTTATAGATATTGTCTCCCTGTTCCCTCAAGAAAACTTTGACTGGTTTCGCAGATCTGGACATGCTGCAGCAGTGACTTATGCCACAATTACAGCAAGACAATGGTGAGTTTATTTTGCAACAAGACGGTGCTCCAACAAACTTTCATTTGTCAATGCCTCAATGGTGAACTGCTTTAACATTGAATTGGACGATTATCCCATCGTGACTTCTCTTCTTCGGTGGCCCCCACAGTCACCTCACCTTACTCCATTAACTTATGGGGTTGAGTAAAAGATCATGTGTTCCTGTGTCCATTGTCACTTATCTGCAAGAATTGCAAGGAAGCATAATTAGTTTGGTTACAGTCCTTGACCATGATATTTTGGAACATTTATGCGAGAGTTTGACTATCATTTTGATATTTTCCACATCACTTACAGTGAGTTAAAAACTGGGGGAGATGTTTTAGCCATTGAGATGTGTCTACCTTTTGTAGTTTTTCTGCAGTCATCTTTTGAAACAACGTAGTTACTTATGAATAACACTGCACGAAGGGAACCAACAAAATTATTTATACAGTGTCAGCTGTGGAAGACAATTCCCCATAACTGGAACAAATCTTTTGAAGTGGATATAATACAAATGACCATTTGCAAGTCATGAATAAACTAACAAATTGATTTCTCCCCAGTCACTAAAATTATCTCCCTTAACAGAATTAGTAAACAGCATCTTTTGTGAGGAATAATGCTCACTGCATCCATAGCATGATATCGATACATCCTGAGTGGTTCCAAATAGTGAGCATCTCAAGGAATGTGATCTGAAATGACCAGGTTCAGGTGTGGCAAACCTGAGATGTTTCAGCTTTGGGCAGGTCAGCACCATCAGTTTTATATTACCATAAACTATGGGTATGCTTAACTAACAACTGTCTGATCTGGCAGGCCAACATTGTGTGTGTCAGGGAATGGGGATGGGAATGAGAATGGTAGAAACCTCTATTAAAAATTTTCTCTGTGTCAAGATGTGTTGTCTGCTGATGAGTTGAACGGCAGTTGAGGCAAATCAGTCATTAACTGGCAACCCCTGGGGCACATGACACACCTCAGTTGTATGAAGGGCAATCATAAAGTTTAAATTTTCATCTCAAAAATTAATATTACACAACAAATTTGTTTGTTTGCAGAGACATATCTGCAGTCTCGGTAAACATTGAAATCCCACACCACCGTACCATAACATGGCCCTAGAGGAGCAAAAACAGAATGAACCAGCTCATCTCCACTTACTCAGTGGCAGTGTCATTTTGCTTAGACCCCTGCAGCAGCATGCTATGGTACTGTGGTGCTGATATTTTAATGTATATGAGGACTGCAGACACATACATACAAATAAAAAATTAATTACATAACTTCATGACTACCCTTAGTATAAGGCTTCCCAGGCAAGCAGGTATTTAGCTGGGTGGACTTTCAATTGCCTTCTGCTCATGAAACATCTATGGAGCATACCAATTTTAAGAACAACATGCCCAGACAAACTGGTGAACTACTGATCAGCACTCTCACCCATCTCAACAGGAGCTGTTCTGAGGATGACCCTACTGAACACACACACACATATGATAATAAGGAACAGTTATCATAACAGGATACAGTTGTGTCAAAATGTCTTCCATTATTGTTAAAAGGAAAGAGAATACCTTTGAAAACATGTCCCCATTTTATATACAAAAGTATCTAGATGGTATTATAAGTGGCCTGAAATCAGTTAAGAGACTCCTAAATCATACAATGTTGATATAAAATGCCACTTTTCAGTAAGTAAGAAACCTAAAATTTAAGAAACTTAGTGAATATCTCATTGTATGTGGACTGCATAAAACACTTAAATTCCAGGAATTGGGTGGTGAAATATAAGGGACTAATAAACAAAAGATTTTGTCAAGTTACCAAAATAATAAGTACACAAAGGTGTTACAAGCATTTGGAACACACTGAAGAAAGTGAATGGCACCCTTGAGAAATCACGTGCTCTCGTTTTGAATTCAGTATGCCAGTCATACCGTATTACATTAAAGCTTTTCTTCTCCTTTTCTTTTCCTTTCTTCTTTTTTCCTTTTTTTTCTTTTACTGTGAATCTTTATATGCCAAATCCATTGCAATGTTTCAAGTTGCAAAGATTTGGTCATTTCATAGTTGCTTGTAAAGATCATGCAAGTTGGTGGAACTGTGGTCAAGAAACTCCTGAACCAAGTATAGGATGCACATCTTCACCAGTCTGTGTTAACTGCTGAAACAAACATTCACACTCTAATAATGAGTCCCATCTTCACAGAAGAAAATAAAGTACAAAAAAATCAAGGTTGTAAGATGTATGCCATGCACTGAAGTAAAGAAATAATTTAAAGCCATACAGTCTCCATCATTTCTTACCTCATTTGCATCAGCCTTAATAAAGTCCAATGTTTGTGTATCAACACACACATGAGCAGTAAATCCCACTGACAGTTGTTGCTGCACAGCCAAACTGCACATTTCTCTAAGCACCAGAGAACTAGTTACAAAGACTTGAAAGGCTTACAATGGGACACCAATACCCCGAAAAATAAAGATCTCACCTGCAGTGATTGGTCTGGTATATAGTATCTGCATGTGTGAGTGATGTAGTTGCACACAGGAATAATAGCAAAGTATTTGTTTTGCAAGTAAAGAACGCCTTCACGATAATACAGCTCTGATGTGAGATACAGGAAAAGATAACTTGGGCTCAGATTTTTAAGCACTAAAGATGGGGAAATTATTTATTTTTTATGTTCTAAAATACTCAAAATATGTGACAACAAAGTAAAAATACTGAATTATAATTCAGTTTATTTATGTGAACATGAACAATCTGCAGTATTCACGAATGCAATTTATGCTACACTTCACTGATAGTGCTGAAGAACTACAATACACAGTGAGATTCATCCTCACGTTCGCCATCACAAATGATTGGTTATTATCCTGAAACACTGCCTTTTACTGTGAAAATCAGTGCTCCGCATCACAAGTTGTCAGTCTGGTAAATTTATAGGTCATATCTCTCACACTCACAGCGATATCATCTTTGAGGTGACCATCTAACATATTTGAAAATTTTGCACTTAGTTTGAAACCCACTATTGTTTTCAAACACATAATGGAATTAATTTTTAACATCTGTACTGCAAATCAACAAAGACTGTTAAGTTTTTGTTCAGTATCATGAACATCCTGAACTGTTCCTGAAAGAAGGTCCCCCCCCTTTTCAAGTTTGTCAATGGTGCTGCTAAGGAAAGACAAGTTTGTGGATGTGTATGCGAAGTTATTTTCTTAACACTGTGTCACTTAACATTTACTGAAGGATTCCAACCAATGTTACATTGTCATTGTCCAGTACGTTGACTACCGAGGCAAAATTTTCTTCATAACACTGGACTACAATAAGCCAAGATCCCCATTGCATTGTTACTGGGGTGGGTGGTAATGGTACATTGGGATTTTTAGTCTTACATACGTGAGTCATTCTTGGCAACTTAATGAACAACCATATCCCGTTAGATACAAATTTATCCTCACTGGGACATACTGCTCTAATTTCCTTACATAGTCTGTGCAATGCATGTAACGTAGATCATTTTAGAATAACCAACAACAAAACCTGCCTTCTTTGTACATCTACATAGCTATCTGCAAGCCACTGTATGGTGTGTGGTGGAGGGTACCCTGTACCACTACTATCATTTCCTGTCCTATTCCACTTGCAAATAGGGTGAGGAAAAAACAACCCTCTGTATGCCTCTATATGAGCCCTAATTTCTCATATCATATCTTCATGCTCCTTATGCGCAATTTATGTTGGCGGCAGTAGAATCGTTTGGCACTCAGCTTCAAATGCTGATTCTCTAAATTTTCTCAATAGTGTTTTCAAAAAGAACATTGCCTTCCCTCCAGGGATTCCCATTTGAGATCCTGAAGCAACTCCATAAAACTTACGTGTTGTTCAGACCTACTGGTAACAAATCTAGAAGCCTGCCTCTGAATTGCTTCAATATCTTCCTTCAGTCCGACCTTGTATGGATGCCAAACACTCAAGCAGTGCTCAAGAATAGGTCGCACCAGCAACCTATATGCTATATCCTTTACAAGTGAACCACTCTTTCCTAAAATTCTCCCAATAAACTGCAATTGACTATTTGTCTTCCCTATCACACATGTCACATGCTGGTTCTGCCTCATATCATGCTGCAGTATCTGTTATTAACAGTAAAACATTGTTGAACTTCGTACTACATGGTTAAAAATTTGCATTGCTTAATTAAATTATCTTGCAACTTTCTCATGGTTCGCTTCAGTCATTTCTTGGCTAGTTAGTGGAAAACACTTCTTTGAAATCACTTCATTACTTTTTTAATACCCCAACAATGACATTTTGAACCTCACTGCCACTAGAGTCTGAAGTTTCGTCTGACATAACACAGATTTTCTCATTTTGACACATCAACTAACAGACCCGAACTATTTGAAACAGTTCACGCAGAACAGGGAATCAGTGATCGTAAAGCAGTTACTGCATCGATTATTTCACCCGTAAATAGAAATATTAAAAAAGGTAGGAAGATTTTTCTGTTTAGCAAAAGTGACAAAAAGCAGATTTCAGAGTACTTGATGGCTCAACACAAAAGTTTTATCTCAAGTGCAGTTAGTATCGAAGATCAGTGGACGAAGTTCAAAACCATCGTACAATATGCATTAGATGAGTATGTGCCAACCAAGATCGTAAGAGATGGAAAAGAGCCACCATGGTACAACAAAAGAGTTAAAAAACTGCTGCGGAAGCAAAGGGAACTTCACAGCAAACATAAACATACCAAAGCCTTGCAGACAAACAAAATTTACGCAAAGTGAAATGTAGTGTGAGGAGGGCTATGCGAGAGGTGTTCAATGAATTCAGAAGTAAGATTCTATGTACTGACTTGGCAGAAAATCCTAATAAATTTTGGTCTTACGTCAAAGTGGTAGGTAGATCAAAACAAAATGTCCAGACACTCTGTGACCAAAATGGTACTGAAACAGAGGATGACAGACTAAAGGCCGAGATACTAAATGTCTTTTTCCAAAGCCGTTTCACAGAGGAAGACTACACTTTAGTTCCTTCTCTAGATTGTCGCACAGATGACAAAATGGTAGATATCGAAATAGATGACAGAGGGATAGAGAAACAATTAAAATCACTCAAAAGAGGAAAGGCCGCTGGACCTGTTGGGATACCAGTTCGATTTTACACAGAGTATGCGAAGGAACTTGGCCGCCTCCTTGCAGCGATGTACCGTAGGTCTCTAGAAGAGCATAGCGTTCCAAAAGATTGGATAAGGGCACAGGTCATCCCCGTTTTCAAGAAGGAAAGTCAGACAGATGTGCAGAACTGTAGATCTATATCTCTAACGTCGATCAGTTGTAGAATTTTGGAACACGTATTATATTCGAGTATAATAACTTTTCTGGAGACTAGAAATCTACTCTGTAGGAATCGGCATGGGTTTCAAAAAAGACGATTGTATGAAACCCAGCTCGCGGTATTTGTCCACAAGACTCAGAGGGACAAAGACATGGGTTCCCAGGCAGATGCCGTGTTTCTTGACATCTGCAAGGCATTTGATACAGTTCCTCACAGTTGTTTAATGAACAAAGTAAGTGTGGTGTCACTGCCAGACACCACACTTGCTAGGTGGTAGCTTTTAAATCGGCCGCGGTCCGCAAGTATACGTCGGACCCGCGTGTCGCCACTATCAGTGATTGCAGACCGAGCGCCGCCACACGGCAGGTCTAGAGAGACTTACTAGCACTCTCCCCAGTTGTACAGCCGACGTAGCTAGCAACAGACACTGACGAAGACTTTCTCATTTGCCGAGAAGATAGTTAGCATAGCCTTCAGCTAAGTCAATTGCTACGACCTAGCAAGGCGCCATTAACATTGGTTATTTATCTTGTCATGCCTGTACCGACAGACCGATGTTCTACAATTATGAATTAAAGTTAAGTATTCCAGAAGCTATGTACTATTTTTGGCTACTATAATTTCCGTTATTGTTCCAGACCTCACGCCATCCTGCGTGAGCTTATAGCGTGCATTTCGGCTTCCTCAAACAACACGGTGTTGGCACTTCTGCCGACACTTCAGTAAGAGCATATGGACTATCAGACCAATTGTGTGATTGGATTGAAGAGTTCCTAGATAACAGAACGCAGCATGTCATTCTCAATGGAAAGACGTCTTCCAAAGTAAAAGTGATTTCAGGTGTGCCGCAGGAGAGTGTCATAGGACTGTTTCTATTCACAATATATATAAATGACCTTGTGGATAACATCAGAAGTTGAGTGAGGCTTTTTGCGGATGATGCTGTGGTACATCGAGAGGTTGTAACAATGGAAAATTGTACTGAAATGCAGGAGGATCTGCAACGAATTGACGTATGGTGCAGGGGATGACAATTGAATCTCAATGTAGACAAGTATAATGTGCTGCGAATACATAGAAAGAAAGATCCTTTATCATTTAGCTACAATATAGCAGGTCAGCAACTAGAAGCAGTTAATTCCATAAATTATCTGGGATTGGGCATTAGGGGTGATTTTAAATAGAATGACCATATAAAATTAATCATCAGTCAAGCAGATGCCAGACTGAGATTCATTGGAATAATCCTAAGGAAATGAAGTCTGAAAACAAAGGAAGTAGGTTACAGTACACTTTTTCGCCAACTGCCTGAATACTGCTCACCGGTGTGGAATCTGTACCATATAGGGTTGATAGATGAGATAGAGAAGATCCAACGGAGAGCAGCACACTTTGTTACAGGATCATTTAGTAATTGCGAAAGCGTTACGGAGATAATAGATAAACCGCAGTGGAAGACTCTGCAAGAGAGACGCTCAGTAGCTCAGTACGTGCTTTTGTTGAAATTTCGAGAACATACCTTCACCGAGGAGTCAAGCAGTATATTGCTCCCTCCTACGTATATCTGGCAGAGAGACCATGAGGATAAGATCAGAGAGATTAGAGTCCACACAGAGCCATACAGACAATCTTTCTTTCCACGAACAATATGAGACTGGAATAGAAGGGAGAACCGATAGAGGTACTCAAGGTACCCTCTGCCACACACCATCATGTGGCTTGCAGAGTATGGATGTAGATGTAGAAATGAATTTGTTGTAAATTTCACTAATAAAACTAATGAAGGTAATTTTTCTTAACATTAAAATGTGATGGTTTGAATATATGGAGAGTAACTTTCTTGACATTGGATTATTTACCTTAGACAAAGGCATGTCATTTAACAAAATGTCCTACATAAATATCCACAGTAAACTGAAACTGTATCAGGTGCTGCAGGAGAACCTGGAACTGCATCACTAATTAGAGGTGTTGTTTTAACATTACATGAACCACTTGTTTCAACTTTCTGCATTCTTCCAGTTAAGTATGAATTAAACCATTTGTGCACTGCCCTCCTCAAACCATAATGATTTAGCTTATCTAAAAGAATTCCATGACTTACACAATCAAAGGCCTTTGAGAGATCACAAAAAATACCAATGGGTGATGTCCGGTTATTCAGAGCATTTAATATTTGATCAGTGAAAGCATATATAGCATTTACAGTTGAAAAGCCTTTCTGAAAACCAAACTGACATTTTGTTAGTATATTATTAAAACAGTTTCTTCCTTATTTATGTAACATGAAACAGAAATGAAATAATCTGAAAGACCTAGTATATTTATAAAAAATAATGTGAATGTTATGTGCTTATAACTGAAAAGCAGGTTATTATGGAATTATAGCAAAAATTTTCAAAATATTTATTTGCATTAAAAACTATTTATTTGTCTAAAATAATTGTGGTGGAAGGTGTGTGATGAAATCCTAGTACACTGCTGCATAATACAAAGCCTGGGTCTACAAGTCAGTGTGTGCCTGGATGTAAAGTCTATCCAGGATTGGTAGCGTTGGCACTGATCAGGAGTTACTCCAAATGAGGAGCCGTGGAGCAGTCAGCACAATAGTACAATATAACTCTGCCTTATGACTGGTCTCTTGGAGGCCGTTCACCCACCTAAGTACTGCTGAGGCAGAGGCATATAGCATGGACTATTATTGGCACACGACTTATGGAGGAAACCAGCTTTCTGCTGGCTGTGCCTCATGTCATCGATCAGAATACTGCCAGATGGAAAGAGTAGTGCCTGGTGTGGTGGAAATCTGGGTCCCCATCAGTAATAAGCCACCTTGTCTTTGTTGTTGTGCTGGCTTGGTACCAAGAACTGTTATCCTTGAGCTGGCTTGCTGACATCTGCACAGGAAGTGGATGAGGCATGATGCTAGGGCACCTGCTAGATGCGGGTGTGATGTGGTTGCTGTCTGATCAGAGTTTAGGTGTGGATACCTCACTTTCAGTGTCAGATCTTCCCCCGCCTCTGCCCAGAATGGAAAAACTACACCAAAGAGCAAATAAAATGGTTTTAGAGAAGAGACTAAAGCATCAAAGACTAAATAAGCAGCCATTGTCTATTATGAAACTTTAGAAATATACATTGTCAGTAGTTTAAAGGAACTACCAAGACTCCTCTACCCAACCTCCAACAGCCTTGAACTCTTCACTAAGGTGCGAGAGAGAGACAAATGTCTTCAAGAGAAAAATTTTAAAGCTTCTGCTACCCCTATACTATGGAACTGTCACCTACATAGACAAGTGTGAAAGGGCAAAGAGGGGAGTGTCAGTAATGTTGTCACAGTATATGTTGTGTCATTTGAGATAACAGTGTGTTTCATTTACTTCCCTGTTTGGGAACTACTGTATAGGGCATTCTTGGGGTCTATAAACCACTTCTCACCACTATTCCTCCTTTTGGGACATATCAGTGCATGTAGTGTCCATTGATACTGTAACTCTATCTGTACAAGAGCTCAAGAGGTAGAGAATCTCCTCAGTTCAGAAAACATTTGCCTCGTCAATACAGGGAAAATAGCACATTGTAGCTCAACAACTCAGTCATTCTCTGCTACTGATCTCTCTCACTTGATCTAAGACCTAGGGACAGTGTTTTAAGGATTGAGTAAGGATACTGGGCTTTTATTTTATAAGAAACTGATTTGTTTGCCATGTCTAAGGGATTTAAAAACACAAGCCCTCAAAGCACTTGACATCACAAAGTGTGTGATTGGGAAGCACTTGGGGACAGGCAATCCTGCTTGCACCAATTTTATAAAAGTTTTATGTGCTTTTGTTTAGCCTGTGTTTGCAAGGTCTGTGGGCCAACATGACTACCACACTTAAGAATACTGGATTCAGTACATCATGAGGGCACCAGGTTGGCTAGAGGGTCATACAGGACAAGCCATATACCAATCTTTCACATACAAGCAGGAGAGCCACCAGTATCTGCTTGACAAAGGCTGTATGTGGTCCAAACAAGCATTCAAGCTCTAGTCCATTCCAATTTCTTTGGCCTTTTATGCAACAATTATCATCAGTGTGATCAACAAAAGCAGCTATAAGATAGCAGCAGTCAAACTTCTGGCAAATTAAATGTGATGAAGTCTGCTTAAAATGTCTTTGAAAAGGATGTGACTCCCTGACGTATAGGTTCCTCCTCAGACATAAAAAATACTAGTTTATGATGAATACAGTTCACCATATTCCAACTGATTTTATTTTATATCATAAAAGGAGAGCAGGAGCCAATTTATTAATGGAGCTGCCCACATTTTTTTTTTTGTGATGATGCAATGAGTATGATTCATGTTTTAAGATTTTGCATTGTGTCTGACCTGTCTAAACTGTTAAATAGGAGATTGACTATCTATCTAAAACTTTTAGGTAAGAGAGTTAAGTGCATGCATAGGATGACTGGCTCATCCAGGTATTATGTAAGTGATCAACCAATTGCAATTTCTGCACATGATGTTTTGTGTATTTCTTGTACCTATATTCATTTTACATCTTAAGGCACAGACTGTGCCAACTTGCGAGTGACTATGAGTGTTAATGTGAGAAAGAATGTAAGAAAGTAAATGGGATTTTAACTAGTTTTGAATTGTCTACATTATATAATTTGTAATCAAATGCATCTCATAAAGTATTTTTAAGTGTACTGATAATCATGGTGCCCTAAAATAAAAAGTCAAACATGCTTTTTATTCTCTTTGTTGAATGTGATTCAGAATAGTTGTTTGCAACACCATTATTTTTTAAGACTGTAATATATATAGTATATATAGCATTTTCAACCAAGCAACCCTTCTGGTTTAGAAACTAAGATGTACTTAGTAAACTCTTTCTGGATCCACCTGATAGATCTAAATTGTACACCAAAATGGAATTAAAAATCATTGCCTGTTGCAAACAATGCTTTTACCAACTAAGATATCAGAGTATCAAATCTGTAAGTACATTTCTCTTACTTTCCAGATCTCACAGAAGCTCTCCAGCAAACCTTGCTGCACTAGTATTAACGGAGATGTGACTTAGTCGTAGCCTACATGTTGTTTCAAAAATGAATGTTTTTGCACACTGCATTGCAGAGTGTTAAAAAATGTTGTTATTCTAGACATCATCTACAACATGTGAATAATTTCTCCTGCAGACACACAGTTACTGAATCTATTGAAAAACCTGTGGAAAAAAATAGCAATATCAGTATACACTGATGTGCCAAAAGTTGTGGAATATCTCCTAATATCATACCGGACCTACTTTTTCCAGGTGTAGTGAAGCATTTTTACATGTATGGACTCAACAAGTCATTGGAAATTCTTTGCAGAAATATTGAGCCATACTGCTTCTATAAATGTCCATAATTGTGGAAGTGTTGCCAGTACAGAATTTTTTGCAAGACCTGACCTCTCAGTTACATCCCATAAATGCTCGAAGAGAATCATGTTGGGTGATCTGGGTGGCAAAATCATTCACTTGAATTGACCAGAATGTACTTCAGACTAATCATGAGCAATTGTGGCCTGCTTATATGGTGCATTGTCATGGGAACAGGAATTCGATGAATGGTCGCAAATGATCTCCAAGTAGCCAAACATAACGATTTCCAGTCAATGATCAGTTCAGTTGGATCCATTTAAACACAGCCCACATCGTTATGGAGCCATCACTGGCATGCTCAGTGCCTTGTGTCGATGGCTTCATGATGTGTACACCCATCTCAAACTTCAGCTGTTGCCAACTTAAATCAGGAGTCCTCTGACCAGGCTACAGTTTTCTAGTCATCCAGGTTCCAAACGATATGGCCACAATCCCACTAGAGACATTGCAGGCAATGTCATGCTGTTAGCAAAGACACTCGCATTGGTCATCTGCTGCCATAGCCCATTAACACCAGATTTCACCACACTTTCCTAAGGGATATATTTGTCATATACCCCACATTGATTTATGTGGTTATCTCATGCAGTGTTGCTGTTCTATGACAGTAATCGATTTTTGAAAATATATTGTAATTGGAAAGATAAAAAACCTACTTAAAAGCAGAGACAGGAGAATGCATATATAAAATGTCACAGCATGCAAGCTTTTGGAGCCAGTGGCTCCTTCTTCTGGCAGAAAGGTTGAAGGGGAAGGAAGAGGAGTAAAGGGAAAGGACTGCCGACATTTAGAAAAAGGGTTAGAGTTCAGAAAAGTCACCCAGGTTGGGGTGGACTCACCGAGCTGGGTGAGAAGGGAACTGTTTCCTTCTCATCCCATCTGGTAAGTCTCCCCTGACCCAGAGTTGTGGGTGAACTCTGTCTCTTTTCCTAAACCTTACCAGTCCTTCTACTTCACCACTCTTCCTTCTCCTTCAACCCTTCTGCAGGATGGAGGAGCCACTGGCTCTGAAAGTTTGCAAACTGTAACACGTTTTATATGTGTGTTTTCCTGTTGCCACTTGGTGAGTAGATTCTTTATGTATCCAGTTACATTAGAGTGTTACTTATCTGTTAGCACTAACAATTCTATGCAAATTTCACTGCTCTTCGTCATTAAGTGAAGGCAGTCATCAACTGTATTGTCCTTGGTGAGAGGTAATTGTGGCATTCTTGGCTCACTCTTGATGCTATGGATCTCAGAATATCGAATTGCCTAACAATTTGCAAAATGGAATGCCCCAGTTGTTTAGCTTCAACAACCAAAAGTGTGTTAATTCTCATTGTGTGGCCATAATCATGTTGGAAACCTTTTTGCATGAATCACCTGAGTTCAAATGACAGCTCTGCCAATGCACTGCCTTTTTAATCCTTGTGCACACAATACTACCACCATCTGCATATTATTATCCCATGACATTTGTCACCTCAGTGTCTCCAATGGCATAACACTAACGTTGTTGATGGTATATAGCAGCAACCAGCCACACATTGGTTTTAGGTTACTTTGTTGAAAAAGTACCATTGCCGGTTTCAAATTGATACAGTTTGTTATGCATACGTGCTTTCATCAAAACATGTTACATCATTTTACAAGTGAGTTGCTGTGTGAAATGTGTGCCTAGAACATTT
Source organism: Schistocerca piceifrons (assembly GCF_021461385.2). Taxonomy (NCBI): domain Eukaryota; kingdom Metazoa; phylum Arthropoda; class Insecta; order Orthoptera; family Acrididae; genus Schistocerca; species Schistocerca piceifrons. The sequence continues at coordinate 412,609,822 of NC_060149.1, read as the reverse complement.
ATTCTTACAATTTTTCTTCAATGAATCATATTCACAGTTTTTGTACACACACACACACACACACACACACACACACACACACAGAGAGAGAGAGAGAGAGAGAGAGAGAGAGAGAGAGAGAGAGAGGCACACATACCTGCCCCCCCCCCCCCTCCCCCCCTCCTTGACACACACATTGGTTGCTGCTGTACACAACCAACAATTTGTATCACATAACAACCATAGTATACAATCATACCTTTTTTCACAAAATTGCAATAGCCCTAATGTGTTTATGAATCAGAGTTATCATCAAAACAGATGCTGAAAACTGCAAAAACTCACACTCCAAGTGGTTGACCTCCTTTTGTTGAACTCTTTTTTTTTTCTTTATTATAGTTGTTGAGTTCAGGATTCCAGTGGGGTCATTCATCTACTGATGGTAGGCAGCTGCCATCTGTGAACAACATTGCATAATGAAATTACTTTTGAATCCAGTATTGACTGAAACACTTTTCCATGATCTGGGATCACTATACATGGAGCTCTATGCTTCAAAATTACATCTTCTGTAAGAAGCCAGGCAAGTCCCATACCTTTGGCAGTCAGTACAGCCTTCGTGAAGTGTAGTGGGTGAAGTAGTCAGTGAACACTGCTATCCACCTAACAGAGACATAGCCAATGATACCTGCTCCGGATTCTGTTGTGTGTTCACAGAACCCACAAGATCTGATGGTTTAAGTATGATGAAAATACTTCAGTATGAACACCTGTAAATGAGCTGGGAAGAAAAATAACCATTTCCATCCCATTGGTTTATGTTTCTTTTAATGCAATATTTCATGTATTATTCCGAGTTCTTCTCTAATAACTTATTCATTTTAATAATAAATGAAAAGCACCAGTTTGCTTTTGTTCTACAATATTACAAGGCCATCTTCAGACATTTACTGAATATTATCACCAAAGAAGTTAAATGTTAGCAGACAACATTGGAAGAGAAGTAACACATCTAGAGTGAAGTAGAAACATACAGTGAGTAACATCTTTGCAATGAAATAGTAAAAACTGAACAGTACATAAATAACAATGGAGTTGACAGGAAAACATTTAGCACAAAATAGGAATAGCATGCCTACATAACAGTTTCTATTAATAAACAAAACTAATAAAATAAGATAAAATTAGTACTAGACAAGGCTGCATCAAGAGGTATGAAACATGCAGAGTGATACACAACCAATTAAAAAAGAAGAGACAGTTGTCAATGTAAATACAGAATACACGAGGAACTTAAGCAATATCAATAAGATAAACAGAAATTAGTAAATGCAGGAAAATTGAGGTGTTTGAGGGAACCTACAGTTTGAGAGTGTTATGGTACTGCAATTTAACATTAACATTATAATCAAAGCAGTGGCTGTATACCAATTTACATTAAATAAATGAGCAAAGTAAAATATGAACAGTATTTGATGAGACAACTACAAGGGGAGTTAAACATGGACAGTAATACAAGTCCAAGTTAAAAGCAAACCCTTAACTATTGAAACTTCAGCATATGTGGAATACAAAGACAACTGCAACAAATAAAACAACTTAATGACTACAGGAAAATGGGACTATGTAGGAAGAGAGAGTGTGGGAAGTAATGAACAACAAAGATGATTATATGAAGTTTAGGAGAGAGGAAGTGTTGAGTTGTGTCTGGTCATTTAGGATGAGATCTGGACTGTGAGCAAGATGTTTGTTAATTTCCAGGGTTTCCAGCAGGTTGAGTTTATGACCTTTGTTTGCTAAGTGAAGTACATGGGACACTTGCTGGTGGTTGTGACTCTCACTCAGTACATGCTCAGCAAATGCAGAGTCTGAATTCTGCAACCTCCAGCTGTGTTCATGTTCAGCCAGCCTAGTTGATATGTCTCTGCCTGACTGACCAATGTAAAATTTGTCGCAATCAGAACAGGTGATTTTGTATACCCCACTGTTGGCTAATAACTGGATCTTGTCTTTGCTATTAAAAACACACTGGGCTGTAGTGTTCCTGACATAGTAGGAAACCCTATACTTGCAGGATTTCAGTGCTTTGGCTACAGTCTGTAATACCTGACCTAGAAATGGTAGAGTACACCATTTCTTGCAGACAGTGGATGGGGAAGCAGGTGGGGCATAGAGGCGGGGTATAATTTTCCGTTTTTGTTTTCTGTGCAAGATGTGGTCAATAAGAACTGGATATGCCCCTCTCCACCCTCCATCAGAAAAACAATTGGATGTTATGAAAGTTGATATTGAATATGCCTTAACGAAAGACACCACTGCAAAATATATAGTTGCCAATGCACTAAAGAACGAAACCAAATTCGTGTGTAACATCCCACAGTCGATTGACTTTCACACCCTCAAGTCCTTAAAACAGAAATTACAACGCCAAGGTATCGTTGCCACAAAATCTGATAAAGGCAGCAGTATTGTGCTTTTGAACAAATGTGATTATGTGGATAAAGTTAATGATTTTCTGAATACCACAGGCTTCCAAGTCCTTCCTAAAGACCCTACTAAATTGTTCAAAGAGGATGTTAAATATGCAATCATTTCATGCAAAAGCATATTCTCTTATTTTGAAGAAAAACTGTTAACTAATATGAACCCAGTGCCTCCTAGAATGTATGGGCTTCCTAAACTGCATAAACAAGATGTTCCTATTCGTCCAGTTGTATCATCATTCACTGCTCCATCTTACAAACTAGCCAGTAAACTTTATGTCCTAGTTAACAGCAAGACTAAATTCAAACCAAAGCATGGTATTTCAAACTCTGTGGACCTAGTAAACAAGTTACAAGGTATATCTGTCTCACACAGTGATAAATTAGTATCCTTTGATGTCAGCAGTTTGTTTTCTAACATACCAGTAGTAGAATGTATTGACATTCTGACAGAGCTGATGCACAAGTCTAATGTCAATCCTGTGGAATTGAATGACTTGAGACTGGCCACACAGACCTGCCTTGCACAGAACTATTTCCAGTTCCAAGGCACTCTTTATAAACAATTAGATGGCTTAGCTATGGGTTCCCCTCTTAGTCCACTGTTGGCTGAAATATTTATGGACCAATTTGAAAAAAATTTTCTAAAAACAGAACCTTTGAGTGCAAAAATCAAATACTGGTTTAGATAAGTAGATGATGTCCTGTGTATGTGGACTGGTACTACAAGACTACTCAACACATTCTTGAAAAACCTAAACAGTCAACATAAAAATATCCAGTTCACTATGGAAATTGGCAACAAATCCATAAACTTCTTAGATCTCACCATTGACATCAGTACACACACACATTGTTTCAAAATTTACAGAAAAACGACAACTACAGACACAGTAATACCTTCTTGCTCACAACACCCCATAGCTCACAAACATGCAGCTTTCCACTCAATGGTACACCGTCTCATATCTATCCCCATGTCCAAAGATGATTTTAAAGCAGAGTTAGATACAATAAAATTTATTGCCTCAGCCAATGGCTACAATCCAGTTCTTATTGACCACATCTTGCACAGAAAACAAAAACGGAAAATTATACCCCTCCTCTATGCCCCACCTGCTTCCCCATCCACTGTTTGCAAGAAATGGTGTACTCTACCATTTCTAGGTCAGGTATCACAGACTGTAGCCAAAGCACTGAAATCCTGCAAGTATAGGGTTTCCCACTATGTCAGGAACACTACAGCCCAGTGTGTTTTTAATAGCAAAGACAAGATCCAGTTATTAGTCAACAGTGGGGTATACAAAATCACCTGTTCTGATTGCGACAAATTTTACATTGGTCAGTCAGGCAGAGACATATCAACTAGGCTGGCTGAACATGAACACAGCTGGAGGTTGCAGAATTCAGACTCTGCATTTGCTGAGCATGTACTGAGTGAGAGTCACAACCACCAGCAAGTGTCCCATGTACTTCACTTAGCAAACAAAGGCCATAAACTCAACCTGCTGGAAGCCCTGGAAATTAACAAACATCTTGCTCACAGTCCAGATCTCATCCTAAATGACCAGACACAACTCAACACTTCCTCTCTCCTAAACATCATATAATCATCTTTGTTGTTCATTACTTCCCACACTCTCTCTTCCTACATAGTCCCATTTTCCTGTAGTCATTAAGTTGTTTTATTTGTTGCAGTTGTCTTTGTATTCCACATATGCTGAAGTTTCGATAGTTAAGGGTTTGCTTTTAACTTGGACTTGTATTACTGTCCATGTTTAACTCCCCTTGTAGTTGTCTCATCAAATACTGTTCATATTTTACTTTGCTCATTTATTTAATGTAAACTGGTATACAGCCACTGCTTTGATTATAATGTTAATGTTAAAATGCAGTACCATAACACTCTCAAACTGTAGGTTCCCTCAAACACCTCAATTTTCCTGCATTTACTAATTTCTGTTTATCTTATTGATATTGCTTAAGTTCCTCGTGTATTCTGTATTTACATTGACAACTGTCTCTTCTTTCTTAATTGGTTGTGTATCACTCTGCATGTTTCATACCTCTTGATGCAGCCTTGTCTAGTACTAATTTTATTTTATTTTATTAGTTTTGTTTATTAATAGAAACTGTTATGTAGGCATGCTATTCCTATTTTGTGCTAAATGTTTTCCTGTCAACTCCATTGTTATTTATGTACTGTTCAGTTTTTACTATTTCATTGCAAAGATGTTACTCACTGTATGTTTCTACTTCACTCTAGATGTGTTACTTCTCTTCCAATGTTGTCTGCTAACATTTAACTTCTTTGGTGATAATATTCAGTAAATGCCTGAAGATGGCCTTGTAAGCCGAAAACCGGTTAGCAATAAAAATAATATTGTAGAACAAAAGCAAACTGGTGCTTTTCATTTATTATTATAATGTTGTTCTACCAAGAACCGACAGAAGATTCTGTTAATATGACTTATTCATTTGCTGAGGCCCCTATGGTCTTCTGTAATACTGAATCTTCCCTTTGTTCAGCTATGATGGTCATTAATTTTGTAATGACTGGGATATCACCAGTGCTGTAAAGTTGTTCCAATGGATTCTGCAATAAGCATTTGGTATCCCTGTATTTGTATACCACTGTGGCGTTGTATTCCCAAAGCTTCAGGGCCCATCTTGCTAGTCATCCCGATGAATCACTCAAACTTGTCAGTAAGCGTAATGAAGGGCCTGCTATCTAAATAGGTTTGGAACCTATTGGTTGTGGAAACAAATGCAAGGCACTCTTTCTCAGTTATGTAGTAATTCTTCCTGATCTCTGAAAGTATTTTGGATTCCTAAGCACTCACTCATTCACTGTCTTCCTAGATTTGCATGAGAATTGCAACTAACCCATAACCTCTACAATCAGTGTTTATTTCTGTCTCAGTATTCTCATAAAAAAAGTCCCACAGCCGGTAACCATGTCAGCACCCCCTTAAGGGCAGTGGAAAATATTTCTTGTTCCTGCTCCAGAATAAATTGACACCTTCCTGTGGCAGTTCTTGTATTGGTAATATTTTGCAACTGAAATCACTCATGAAATGTTTCATCTTGGAGGAAGTCTCTCCCATCATGAATGTACTAAAGAGTTGGAAAAGGTATTATTGCTTGTGCTTTTTCCGGGTCAGAATGGACTGCATTCCTCTTAGCTAGTATCCCAAGATGTTTATTTCATGGACAATGAAGAGGCACTTTCCTGGCTTCAGGCAAAGCTCTATGTCATGGACAGAGTTCAGCCCAGTTGCCAAGTGTTTTAGATGCTCTTCAAATGTCTTGAGAAAAAAAATAATGCCATCCAAATAGTTAAGGTACATTGTCTATTTAAGATGTTGAAACAAGTTGTCCATCATGTATTCAAAGGTGTCTGGAGACCTACACAGATCAATAGAAGCCTTCAGGTCTTATGAAAACAGTCTTCTCCCAAACAGCCTCTTCATATTTGATCTGCCAGTAGTCACACTCCATATCAATATTGGGAGATACTTCACTCTCATCAGACAGTCTGAGATACCATCAATTCATGACAGTGAGTATACATTATTAGTTATTTTGCTCAGCCACCAATAATCAATGTGTAAATGGTATGTGCCACCTTTCTACTTAATGAGGACACCATGAGGGTACCAAGGCTCCTCTGATGATTGAATAATGTCTTCCATCATATTCCCAACTTTCTCCTGAATTATCTGTTGTTGAGTTGGAGATACCCTATATGATCACTGACTTTTTTTTTTCCTTTGTGGTGGAGGGGGGGGGGAGGAGGGACCTCCAGAATTGCTATGGTGTTTGACACTGGATTATGTGGTCTGTTTTGCCCCCAGATCAGGCCTGTATGCACTTGAAAATTGATTCAGAATGGCTAATAGCCTACAAGACTTTTCATCAGTCAAGCCAGGACCTACTGGCAGGGCATGGTAGAGTCCACCAGTAAGTAGTAGGTAGTGACATTATAAGAAGATTATCCATCAGTAGCACTGAGCTGTTTCTGGACTGTGAGAGTATGCTGAAAAGTATCCACACATGGAGCACCCTCTCCTTCAGTATGAAAATGCCAGACCACAAGCAAGAACTCTGACATCTGCAATAATTTGATGTCGTAGGTTCACTGTCATCGATCATGCTCCATACCCTACTGACTTGGCCCCAGCTACTTTTCATCTGTTTCCAAAACTTAAAGAACGCAGTCAAGGACTTCAGTTTGATGTTAATGAAGTGGTGCAAGCAGTGGCAAGGTTGCCACCATGCTGATTATGTTGAGAAATAAAGTAATAGACATGAAGAATAATTATGTAGAATGTTAATGATGTTTGTTTTATGTAAACAACTGTTAAAGCTTTCTCCTAAAAAATTTTGGAGGCATTACTTTTCAGCACATCCTCATAGTTCAGCCATCCCTGTGTACATATCCTTGAGGTGGAATTGTAGTTGTTGGTTGACCACCCTTGATGATTATGATCATCACTGCCATATACATTTCTTTTGTGAGGCTGAGTTCTTTTTAACACTCAGTTAGAATTTCACAGTTAATTGATCATCCAGCTGTTGACTAAAACTTTGATTGATGATGACACTGAGGCAAGTGAATTTTCAATGATAGACAATCACCCAGAACAGTCATTGTTGTAGGAACTTGTTGGAGCAGCTTCATCAGTCTGGAGTTACAATCTTCCACAGCCTGTGACTCTTTCTCATAACCACGAGAAGTCCTACCCAAAGATAACATTGCGAAGATGATTATGTTCGGTTTGTGGGGTGCTCAACTCCGTGGTCATCAGTGCCCATACAAAGTCCTAATTTTCACACAGTCCAATTTTTTCACATTCAAATCTAACCACTGTCACAAGTGATGATAATGATGATGAAATGATGACGACACAAACACCCATATCCAGGGCAGAGAAAATCTCCAACCCAGCCGGGAATCAAACCTGAGAGATAACATTGTGGCTTGCTTTCTGGTAAAATGACAAATTCTAATGGCAATGTTCTGTCAGTGATATCTCTTCTTGCAACACAGGTTCCTGTTAGCTGGGCATATTTTCTGTTTGTAGCCTTCAAGGAAAGAAGGAAGGAATATTGGGTTTAATGTTATGTCGACATTGAGGTCATTAGAGATGGAGCACAAGCTCAGATTTTGTCAAGGATAGGGAAGGAAATAGGCCATGCCCTTTCAAAGGAACCATCCCAGCATTTGTATGGAGGGATTTAAGGAAATCACAGAAAACCTGAATCTGGATGGCTGGATACAGGTTTGAACTGTCGCCACCCTGAATGTGAGTCCAGTGTGCTAACCATTGTGCCACCTTACAAGGTTTGTAGCTTTCAGCACAATGTCCTTTGAATCATGAAACATATTATTTAATGATTATAAGCATCCAATGTCACAGAAATTGATGTCTGAGAACTAGTGCCTAGACAGATTGGTCATTTATGGTGATGTCAGTGTGATTTCTCACTATTTTGCCAACTGTCAGCAATGGGTGATCTTTATCTGTGGTGGCCTCACCTCCATAGGTGGTCACCACATTTAGTTTTACTGTTTTCAATAACTTTTCAAGTGGCTGGAACCTCTATATGGTGACAGATAATGATTGTGGAACACTGGACAGTGATCTTGACCACTGATCGGCTTTTTGCTACATTTCAGTTACAGTCATCTGCAGTTGTGTGGAATTCATAGAACTGCTATTGTTTGGTATCTTGTAGTGTAATGGGTTGTCAAACACCCTTCTTCCTTCTTTCCTGTAGAATGTGTCATAACCGGGGCATCCACTGAGGAAACATACCATTGTGTGTCCTGTGTTCTCCTAATGCCAATTTTTCCATTAGACAATAACACTGATGAGGAAGCTGGTTGTATTATATGTGCCATCAAGATCATTAGATGTTGTCTGACAGTTGCAACGTTAGTGTTAGGTTTCCAACTCCATTTCTCCATGTTTTCATCTGCCTTCAAGAGATCAGTGCCAGTGTTCAGTGAACCTGTTCTTCAATTAATAATGCTAGTTTCCTCTCACAGAGTTTGTCATTCAGTGTGCTAGTCTTGATCATTTATGTTCCACGTTAGTTATCTCTCCTATTACTTTTTGCTGTGTTGGTGATACAATGTCTGGATGGTCTTCAATGACTGCAATTGGTACAGCACTCTGAAATCAAATGGTTTAATGAGGTGACTCAATACAGCTGTGAAGACTTTGAAGAATTGCATGTTTGCCATCAGCCATATGAATTTATTATTTATTTTCTACCAGTTCAACCATAGCTACCAACTCCACAGGAAGAAAAAAAGAGCTATACACTGAATTGCATATTAATATAATGTACAGCTTTACTTCTCCATGTGAAGATGTTCACTATAACCAAAACTGATAGAAAATAAATAATAAATGTGTACAGCTGATGGAAAACATGCAATTCTTTTCAAAATTCAAAGTCTGTTGAAAGTCTGTCAGAGTACTCTGTTACATTGACTCAATGTAAAATACACAATTGTTTCTGTAAATTTCAGTCTAACGTCTGTCTTATCCACCACAATATATTTGGAATCATTCCACTTTCAGTCACTCTCTGCAATATTGTCTGAAAGAAACCAAGTTGATACCCAGTTCATAGGGTGATGGGAATGACTGTAAACACATTTCCCATTTACAGTCATTCCCATTAGTTACCACTCTGAGTATCAACTTGATTTGGATGGATATTATTCACACACACTTGACGGTTGTGATGTAAAATGTTAACGGTGCATCCTCTGTGTAGTTAAATAATACTGAGATTTCACATATTAATTCATTTATATCTATGATCAGCTGTCAATCTTTTATCCAATACTGATCGTCTAAAAGTCTTTCTCTATTTTGGAACAATTTCATAGTGCTATATCTTCCGTTTATACTATAACATCATTATAAAACAGCCTCAGAGAGTTATAAACACTGCCATTCATGTCATTTATGTATTTGGTAGATAATATTGGTCCTATTGCCAGTCCCAGAGATATGCCAGATGCTATTCATTTCTAATGGTATCTCTGCATTCTGTATCTACTTGTACTTACAAACCCCACAAGCCATCATATGGTGCATGGGGAAGGGTATCTTGTGCCACTACTAGTCATTTCAATTTTAGGTTATGCACATATTATTGGTTTGTGGTTGGCAGAACAGGAAGTTGTTTGACTAACTGGCATACACCACACCAACACCATTCAATGATCACCCACAGTCAACAACACCAACTGATAACTACTAACTACAAATTATGGCTCACATGAATGTTGAGAGAGTGCTACAGAACTTCATGTTGCTATTTTTAGAAGCACCTTGGAATAATATGCAATCATCTTCAGATGATCAGTGCTTCCTCTAGGTATCCATTATGAGCAGTAGTACCAACCTGCACCACCATGATGGACAAACAAAATGGCACAGGAAATACCTGGAATGGTACCTGGATCAGTGGCACCAATGAATGCAGGGATTTGTCTGACTCCTGATGATGATTATAAAAGATTCCGTGGTATCTGCTGATGTCAACCTGATTGACAATGCTTTGGAATAGCTGAAACTGGCAACATGTCATCACAGGAACCCTCCTCACACCCTGTATAACCTCAAGGTCCACTATCAATGAATGAGACAATCCTGAGTACCAGCATCTCACAAACCTTATGTCAAGGGGGATCCAAGCACATTAATAATGCATGAGCTGGAGTAACAGAGTACTGAAGGTTACAGAGAAGCAGATTTTGGTTTCACAAATGTACAAAGGTGTGCACTTTCAAATTGCTTTGTTACTGTGGATATTGTTTTGCTATTATTTCACAGTAAATATATTTTTTGGTTCCAGAAAGCTTATACTTTCACATGCTCCCCTTGAGTCAAAGTGCATACACTTTCACAGAGCTACAGGTGGTGGGATACTTTTTTTTTTGAGTAGTTTTTATTTATGGCTTTCACAAAGTCAGGGAACACAAAATCAACCAGAACTTCACTGTCTATAGCCATATGGATCACATGAATAAATGGACTGAGATTTACATGAATAGTGTTTTCAGATTTTCAGGTTGCTTCCTGCAGAGTTATTGGTTGGTCTTCAAAAATGTCACCATAGGTTGTGTTCCAATGAACTGATATCAGTGAAAGAAGCCTTTAGTTCTGTGTATATATACAGTGAGCCTTCTTCAAGACTTAAAGAGTCATTATACAATCACATGCAACTTGCCATAAATCCTCTTCCCCAGAGTAAACTGCCACCATAAAAGTCCCAAGTGTTCCATGTGTTCAATATAGAAAATAATGTTTATCCCATCAGTTCCAAAGGCCTTCTTCTATTAAATGACCATAAATTTTTCAGTTCTGCACTTATTTATTACTATAGCTATTGTTTTTGTGCCTGAGCAACATCCTGAGTAAGAACTGTGCTTTTATTTTTTGTGAAGAAGTTCCAGAAGACATAATTTTAAGTTTAATATCTCATTTTATCATTGTTGTTTTGGTGACATCATGAACAACGAGTGTTTCAGTCAACAATTTTGATCTGTTGATTAATTTTACTTATAATTTAAACTATTAAATTTTGCAATTTGGTGGTGAAGAACTCAGTTTTCAAGTCATTTAACATTTTTTACATATCATTCACCTCTTCTTTCTTGTACTTTGTTCAGCTTTTGTTCAGTGATAAGTAATTGGTTTTCTTTGAATCTTTCATGACTCTCTCTCTGCTTTTATGGTGACTATCTAACTTTGTTATTTAACCATGGTATGACTTCCCAACCACATGCCATCTTCCAGCGCACAAAGTTAGCCAGAACCTAGCCTACAATATTTTCTGAATTTGTGCCACAGATCCCCTGAATTCTATTCCACATAACTAAATATCCACTGCTGGTTTGTCAGGGAGTTTGTAATCATTCTCTTCACACTTATTAACCTGAAAAATTACCTACCTATCTTAACTTTTCATTCTGCACCAGTGATTGTTGATACTACAAAGAGCTTGAGGTTGCTGCTTATCTATGGGCCTGTTTTTTGTAAGCATGTTTAAACATTTTTCCTAGCTCATCTAACCAACCACTCAAGGTAGTTTTCAGAAGAGACTTTTAGTACAATGTCACATGATATCATCCCTACAAGTCTATTTAGATGGATGTATCTCTTAGTCTATAGGACGGAAATTGAAGTGTGTTCCTATTGCCCTAACATGATATCAGAATTTGTGTGTGATATTTTTGTGCTTTCCATGCCACTGGTAGCCTGTAGAATCATTCAATTATTACATCTGGCTGATCTTTGACACCCGTATCATCTCACATTCTGATTATTTCTTCCATTGGTCATTTCTGAACGCTTTGTGGTCTCATGCCAATCTTTCCAGTGGAAAGGGTTGGAACTTAAATAGTGGCAACTATTTTTTCACAACTGGTACAAAAGAGTTACATGTTTGTACCTGTTACTTTCCTTCACAGTGGTCACCAGCATTGTGTAGAACCCATTGCCAGCGATGTGGAAGGCATAGTATACCATTAGCAGAGCCTGTTCTGTTGATGGTGTGAATGCCACAAAGTGGTTCCTTCATCTTCGGAATCAAATCAAAGTCACAAGGACTTACATCCAGGGAGTATGGTGGATGGTACAGTACTTCCCAGTCCCATCAACCGAACAGAGCAGCCACAGCTTGCACTATATGCTCCCGCGCATTGTCATGCAAAATGATGGGTGGGTTGCACAGAAAGTGGCGCCGGTTCTTTTGCAAAATGGTCGCAGGTGGTGCTCCGAAAATGAACAGTAATACTGTGCATTGATGGACTGCCATGGAGGAATGTAATGCATTAGGATAACACCATCACAGTTGTACAACTTTAGACCACTCCATTTGCACCATCAACAGAACAGGCTCTGCTAACGGTATACTTCACTCTCCACATCACTGGCAATCAGTTCTACACAACGCTAGTGATTACTTTGGAGGACAGTAAAAGGTGCAAACATGTAACTCTTTTGTATCAGTTGTAAATAAATAGTTGCCACTATTTAAGTTCTAACCCTCATATACAAATTTAAAAATTTCTCAGTTATTTACCTCCAACAGTAGTTACCTTTCACGTTCTTATATTATGTGTGCATTACTATCTCAAGTGAGGCTACTTATGGGATGTATCCTGAAGGCTTCTGCAGTGAACTAAAATTAGAACCGTGTTTTTGTTTTCTGCCCTAAAAGTACATGCCGTCCCATGTGTAACAAATATAGGCAACCAATTCATGGTACCATGTTGTACTACACCTAACTGTTCATGGGTCTTCAAAGCTGTTTTTCCAACATAAGAAACACCTTCTCCTGCATGTACACATATTATGCTCTCAAAGTAGCTGCTTGTTTTATATGAAAGGTGGGCAAGCTTTTCTGTTTATGAGCCCATACAAGAGTTTGTCACCATATGGCAGCCAGGGAACCAAGCCAGAGCCAGAATGTAAACTACATAGCAACTCAAGCTGGAAGATTCCTCACACCCCCCTCCCTCCTCCCAGAAAAAAATTCACATTTTTTACAAAAGAATCTCAGGAAAAGTTCAAAATTTTGGCTTTTAGGAGATGTCATCTGACCTAGAGATGGAAGAGTGGTGGTGGTGGTGGTGGTGGCGAGGTGGGGGAAGGTGGGGGTGCTGCTTCTCGCAGTATACTCCCTTGAAGATTCTTCTCAGCCATATGTCTGCTCTGCAAGCCTCTTCCCTTTCCTTCTACTCGTTCATTGGATGCCTATTCAGTATTAATATCCCTTTCCTACATCATCCTGAATATTTCCTGCCAATTACTCCTTAGTCCTCTTCTTCCCTATATTCATCTGTTTTTATAGGGAATATTATCTTAGGTGTCTATTCTTCAACATTGTTACTGTATGACCAACTCATCCCAGCCATCTCTTTTTAACATTGTGACAGAATTATAGTGTTTGTTCAGCTCCATAGTACTTAATTTTTTCTGATCCTCCATTCTGTAGTATCTTCATCAATAATGTTTCCTAAATGGTTCTTGATGTTTTCATTTTGAACAATTATAGCTTTTCCTCATGTTTATTTTTCCCTAAACTTTCAAGATTAAGATCCATATAATATTACCTTTATTATTATAAACTGATATAAGTGAATTTTGAAATAGGGCTGAACATTATTTTTCTTAATTTTGAAATAAGTATAATATGTTTTGTTTGCAGCTGTTAGACAGTCCTATCTCTATATCTCTTCTGTTGTCCATACTGAAGAGACCCATTAAGATTTTGAAATGGTCAAATATCTTAATGGTTAGTCTGTCTACAGCCAAGGATGAATCAGTTAGCTACTTCTTACTTATCATCAGCTATTCTGCCATTTCCTTGTAAACATTTAGTCCTATATTTTCAACAATTTTATAGTAGTTTTGCATTACACTGATTAATTTAACACTAGAATTGCTTATCAATGCCACATCATATGGACAGGCAAGTCTAATAATGTTTACACTTTCAAATTGAAACCCACCCAGGTAGCCACACGTGTTAACGCAACTACTTCCTGGACTGTGAGGTATGCCATCCCCAGACCAAATATGCCCAGTAGATTTATGGAGGGGGACTGGCGTGCCAGTCAGCATGGGTGTGGTTTCCGCACAGGCAGAATGGGTAAACTGCTTCTGTCCTGAGGAGGGGAGGGGAATAGAAGACTAATGACCTTAACTGTTGGATTTCCTTAAACAAGTACTTTTAATCAGCATCAGATTGAATTTCTTTGAGGTAAATTTTAGTAAATTCTGTATCTTCTATAAGACAAGGTTAAATTATAAAGGTGAGATGGTTTCTCCTAGTTTCACTCCAATCTGAACGTTACAATTTTCAGTGTATCTTACTGGTGTCTTTATTGGACAGAAATTTTCTTCCATACACATTTCAGCTAATGTGATTAATTTTGATGGTATTTCAAATTATATCATGATCTTTGTCTGTCAGTGTATGCTGCCTTGGTTGAGCTGCACACCATCTGCTTTATGCCTCAATATGGTAGTGACCAGCCAAACCTCTACACTAGTGATACTTTGGTCAAATGACTGGGGACAGACAGACATTTAACGTGGGTTAAAGATTATTGAACATAAAAGAGCAGGGAAATCATAGTAATAATGTATGGTACACTACAGCTTTTATTTTACATAACTGATTTATTCAGCAACCTAGAGCTTCCTACAGAATGGCAGTCCTTAATAAAATAAAATAAAAGTTCATCTGGTAACAATGTCCCATTTGTAATTTAACTAGCACTACATGAGTGATAGTAGTCTCCACTTAATATGTTCAAATTACTAAGTTTGTCTGTATGCCACTTATTCTAACCCCCATCCTCAAATGCATAAACCAAAGTCCACAGTCTCATGCCCCAACAGCCAAAGTCATGATTGCAAGCCTATACTCAGAACCTATCACTTGGCTGACCTCCTGATCATGGAAAATACAGGTCTCCTATGGTTGTAACTGAACAGCCACTCTCACATCAGAAAACCACAATCAGCCCTCTTTCTCAAAGGACCATTACAGAACCTCCATTCTCCCTGCATTATCCAGCAGCTCCCCAGAGCACATCGCCCACCAGCATGTCCACCGACGTCACCAAACTTTTGCCAATGGCATCTCAAGTAGCTCCCCACCACATAATGCACTTCTTACAACACTTTGACACATTGTGTTTGATTGAAGTGGAATGAAAATGAATTGGAAATGTAAATGGAATTGGACCACAATTCCTACAGTAATAATAATTCTGTAATTAATTTGTGTATGTTACATGAAACATTATTTGATAGAATGTCTACTAACACTAATTACTATTCATTTAAACATAGATGTATCATTTACATTGACAAGGACATGTGTTTATCACATTTTCAATGAAATACTGTATTCCTTGGTTTATTTTAAGTTATTAGAGTGTTCGTTCTGCTTTGAGTCTTGATATTTCCAAACAACATTTAGCTTCAGAAATCTGTAGCTGTTAGTGGTTATCTTGCCTTTTACCTTTAAGTGCCAACTACTTTACATCAGATGCTTACTCCTCCTAATCCCTCCTTTGTTCACAGGGGCTCATCATGCCTACCTTGGTAGAACCCATTATCATTTCACCAGCCTCCATTCTTGTACACACAGCACAATGAACAGTTTTCTATAGTAATTCCATGTTGAACACGTTTCCCAAAAGGGAACCATCCCTGGCATTGTTCAACAGCTTAAACTAATGCTTATGCTCCTCCGCTGTCCCAGAATTTCCACAACACTTGTTATGGACTGCCTGTTATTATTCACATTCTGGACATTCCCATAGTAGTGGCCGGCCGTTGTGGCCTAGCGGTTCTAGGCGCTTCAGTCCGGAACCGCGCCGCTGGTACAGTCGTAGGTTGCAATCCTGCCTCGGGCATGCATGTGTGTGATGTCCTTAGGTTAGTTAGGTTTAAGTAGTTATAAGTCTAGGGGACTGATGACCTCAGATGTTAAGTCCCATAGCGCTCAGAGCCATTTGAACCATTTGAACCCACAGTAGTGGAATCTTACCTGGATTCTTCAGCTATAAAAAATTACTTCCAAAGGCAGCCTGAGGCTATCTCTCCACCCTTGTCATATTAAAAAACCTCCATTCAGTAGCACCTAGCATACCATCGATGTCAGCATAATTTCTGTCTGTGTCTGACTGGTAGTGTAAATACCTTAAAGTAATGAATAAAGCAGAACTACTAACTATAGACTTATAAAGATCCAGTGCATATAAATATGCTATCCTATAATTTAAAGTTAAGTTAATTTGCAATCTACATCTACATCTATATGGATACTCTGCAAATCACATTAAATGCCTGCAGAGGGTTCATCGAACCACCTTCACAATTCTCTATGATTCAAATATCATATAGCGCGCGTAAAGAATATCTTTCCTGTACGGGGTCTGATTTCTCTTATTTTATCATGGTGATGATTCCTCCCTATGTAGGTCAGTGTCAACAAAATAATTTTGCATTTGGAGGAGAAAGTTGGTGATTGGGATTTTGTGAGAAGATTCGATCGCATCGAAAAACACCTTTCTTTTAATGATTTCCAGCCCAAATCCTGTATCATTTCTGTGACACTCTCTCCCATATTTCGCAATAATACAAAACATGCTGCCTTTCTTTGAACTTTTTCTATGCATTCCATCAGTCCTACCTGGTAAGGATCCCACACTGCGCAGAAGTATTCTAAAAAAGAATGGATAAGCATAGTGTAGGCAGTCTCCTTAGTAGGTCTATTACATTTTCTAAGTGTCCTACCAATAAAACGCAGTCTTTGGTTAGCCTTCCCCACAACATTTTCTATGTGTTCCTTCCAATTTAAGTTGTTCGTAATTGTAATATCTAGGTATCTAGTTGAATTTATGGCTTTTAGATTAGACTGATTTATCGTGTAAATGAAGTTTAATGAGTTCCTTTTAGCACTCATGTGGCTGACCTCACCCTTTTTGTTATTTAGGGTCAACTACCACTTTTCACACCATTCAAATATCTTTTCTAAATCATTTTACAGTTTGTTTTGATCTTATGATGACTTTATTAGGCGATAAATGACAGCGCCATCTGCAAAAAACTGAAGACAGCTGCCCAGACTGTCTCTCAAATCATTTATATAGATAAGGAACAGCAAAGGGCCTATAATACTACCTTGGGGAATGCCAGATTCTTTTGCCTAAAGAGGTGGTAATTTTAGATATTATCATGAAATGTCTCTTATGAAGTCATGTTTATTTACCCAAATCATTGCTGACTCCCAGATTTTTTAACCTGCACAACATTGAATTCATTGTAGCACTTCACTTATAGCAGCAAATTGGTCACAGCACCTTATTTTGCACCCTCTACTCTTTCCATTTGCACATTTATGGTACTGAATCTGGTATCTGATCTTAAGTACTGTAACCACACATGTGTCACTCTGCACCCAACATCAGCACAAAAGATGTGGCACCTGTCAATACTGGATGACAAAATAGCTACAGAATATTAAGTCTGAATGAATCTCCAAATTTCATACTCTGAACACTTTCCTTACTGGATCTGACACACATCTTTGATCAGAGGCAATGCAAACCAGCTAATTCTTTGGCAGAACTGCACTTTCATTTATTTTAAATAACCATTTATACCCCTTGGTAACTTTAAACCCAACAAAATGACAGTTATAGTTACACACACAACACATATAAACAATTTAATTACATTATCTCTTAATCATATCTATGTAAATTGATGAATATCTTACTCTTCTCTGACCTCCACATACCTACAGTTATGCCATCTGTTTTTAACTACCTCTTGGCACCAAATATTAAGTGCCTCCTCATTCTTCACACACCTTTTAGTGCCATTAAATTCACCATAACACAAAACATTAACATCCCATCACAGTTTTTACTATATTAAACATTTAATACTTAATAATTTTACACATAATTGCATACACATTACATACACCTATGGCCAGTGAAACAGGTCTCCTGTTGTTGCCACTAGGGTAATTGTAACATCCAAATGGACCATTTGCTGTTTGCCACTGAGCACCCTGTTGAATTTTATTCTTCCTTTCTACCCTCTTGTTCAAATGCTATCCATTTTTATTATAATTTAGCACTGTTTTATTCTTCATCATAAAAACTACACCCAGCACAAAACCTTTTATTAACCCTTTCATAATAAAGCAGCTCACTCTGAAATGAAATCAGTTACTTTGAAATTCTACTAATATTTTTTCTGTTACAAGCTTGCTCAACCCAAATGTTGCAGTTCTAATTTTCTACCAGTGACAGAAAAGATTACAAATTTCTTTTTCTTATGCCTATTTTAAAAAATTTCTGACGTGGCTGACACATTGTTCACAGAATTGATGATCACATATATTTTCTTGCCACAAACATCAATTTCTATGACTGGCTGTAGATTTTGAGTTTCTTCCTTCTCCAAACATTTTTCCCTTAATAGATGATTTTCTATCTCTCTTCCACTTTCTACCACTTCCAATACATTCATCTCATTTGTTCATCTGTCGAACAATCTTCAGCCTTGTTATCTCCCCATTAATTCATTAAGTAATTCCTTCCTTCTTGGTTAACCTTTTCTTGTATCAAGTTCCCTACCTATCTCAGACTTTTCAAAATCCCACATATGTATATGATGTCCAGTTTTGACTGTATAATCTTCATTCCTCTATAGTGTAATCATCCAGATCTTTTGTGCTCCATTCAAATTTGATTTTTCATTCAAAGCCAGCAGTTTGATGACCTCAACAGAATTTAATGTACTTATATTTTTCTCTGCCATATTAATCTCCATAGCTTTACCCTCTGCACTTAAAATATAATTATTTACCTCACTCTTTTTGTCTTCCTCCAACAACACTTCATTTGATTCCTCTTACCTATCACTTTCACTATCTCCAGTTGATGAAACAAATGCAACATTGGTTTCACCAACATTATTTGTTGTTATATCTCTATTTATGCTTAAATCTTTCTTGCTACCACAGAGTGTTCCCTCCATTTTAATCAAATTTGGACCCGTTCTCCCCCCTTGCTCTAAGGCCTGACACCCAGTATTCGTGTCATAGGCATTAACCATGGACATCTCTCCAACTTCACAATTTCTTATAAACAATTCATCATATGTTTCTCTTGCACCTAGCTTCTCTCTCCTTCCATCTAGCACTCTTGCCACCTTAAACTTTTTATTCTCCAAGAATTTCAGTAACACAAGTTTTAAAATTTTCCCATCTAACCTCCAATCATTAACGCTGTATTCTGCTTCCTCCTTCATATACCGCTCAGTATTAATTTTGGGATACATGTCAATAGTTTCCCCATGACTTATTACTATGTTCTCTGTATCTGACTCAGAACCATTCATTAGCCTTTTATCATCATCTCACCTTACTCTATAGAAATGAATGCTTTGATACCCTCGTTTGATACAGCCTCACCAGCCTCATCCACTACTTTATTTTCTGAAATCTCCACATCACTTTCCTTTGACAATGAATTAATTACATCTGCCAACATACATTCAGTATCCATATAGTTGAATCAGCATACGAGTTACTATAACTATCTACTTCAACCTCCCTGGCTACATTCCCTGGATTACTGCCTACATCAAAATGGTTCAAATGGTTCTAAGCACTATGGGACTTAACATCTAAGGTCATCAGTCCCCTAGACTTAGAACTACTTAAACCTAACTAACCTAAGGACATCACACACAGCCATGCCTGAGGCAGGATTCGAACCTGCGACCATAGCAGCAGCGCGGTTCTGGACTGAAGCACCTAGAACTGCTCGGCCCCAGTGGCCGGCACTGCCTATGTCACAATGATTACTACTATTGGATTTTATGTCAGTTGAGATCATGCTACATTTGATCTCTGCCAAGTTTGTACTGACTTATGGTTTCAAACCTTATACCAAATTTTTCCCCAAAAGTTTTCTATTATTAACCTCTTCTCCCCTAAATGAAACAACTGTTTTTTCCTATTTCCTAGTACATCTTTCGCGTATATTTCTCTCCCTTAACTCTTACTCTGCTTACAGTTTCTCACTTTCATATCTTCTTTTAAAATCTCCATCTCCACTACTTCAACTCTGCTTTCTAATTCCTTACATCTGTTTGGATTTGCTGCCCATTCATGCCTTTTCTACACCAGTCTAGATTTCCATCTTCAGACTTGAAATTTGGCAAAATTTAGTTTTCTGGCATCCTGTTGTGGTTATTCTGTTCTTGCATTGTTGGTCCTTCAAACCTTCACTCCCTATTATGATTTATAAAATTTACTTCATGGCTATTCCACTCTGACAGTAGTTTCCATTATTATTGCTATACCTGTGAAACTGAGTGGACTGATTCCTTTTGACTGGTTAAAATTTCCGTTGTAGTTCTCCTTGCCTTGCCTGCTGCAAAATCCTAGAATTAACTGTTGAATGTGTTGGACTATGCACTAGGTACCATTGCAACAATTCTGGCAATAATCACTTGAGCACTGTAATTTCAGTTAGAACACCAAGAACACCAATAGTTATGTGCATCAGTTTAATCAACTTGTGTACCCAAAGCTCTTTCATTGTTTTACTGCAGTATCTATAAGTCGGTCCATTGAGGAAATAATTTTTGAGTCTTGTCTGTTTCACCACCTCCAGAATTTATTTACAAAACACATCATAGTCATTAAACAAATTTTTCCACAATTGTGCATCTCCTTCTGTCTTTTCACTAGTTTTATTTTTCTCACATCAGGCTTTCTGGTGTGAAACTGTCTTAATATATGGCAAGAAGGTCTATTGGATCAAACTTTCCACTGTTAGAAAAGCATTTTGAAGTCCCCAGTTCACCTCATGGTACATTTATTATGTGGTTGCCTGACCTGTTGCTAACATATCTAATTTCAGGCTCATCTCCTCCCCACTGATTTTTTCTAATGACCCTTTAGACATCTGCAATTTTTCAGACACATTATAGAGTGCCACTCATGTTTCCCCAACAAGTACTTTCTGCCTCAGCAAACAGTTATCTACAACACTTCTCAACTCATCATGCACCTTTTCCACCATTAGACCCAGTAACTTCTAACATTAATTTATTTTTTCATCCATGTGCCTACTTTGTCTGTGATTTTGTCCATTTCATTTCTAATTTCTTTTAACTTCCCCTCAATCAAACCCTCTACACCTGTTTTAATATTTCCAACTTCAGCTTTTAGCTTATTTTTTAATTTAGTGTTTCCAGCATTTATCTTTGAATTTAGTTCAGTTTTAACTTTTGAGATTTCCTCTTTAACTGCAGAAATTTCATTTGAAAGATCTCTTTTCATCCCACCATATTAAGTTGTATAGCCCTCACTATCCACAACATTTTATTAATTGAATCTTCCAAATCTAAACTTTCCTGCTATGACTTCAGGTTATCTGACTGACTATTATTCTCCAAACCACAAGTGCTTGATGACTGTTTGAACATGACATCTTCAATTCCAGCCAGTAGGTCTGCAAAGTTAGACACATTGACACTTTTATTACCAGTACCCGTCTTTTATGCCATGATGACTGCCTCTGCTGTGCTGTAAAGGTGCTGCTGACGCTGTCTGCTGCTGATTCTGATGGTGAAGCTCCTGTAGTTGTAGCTGACATCTGGAATATTGGTCTCCACTGCTGAAAAACCATTTCTATCTTCTTCCCTCTTGCACTGTTTCATATTTATGTCAATTTCATGCACTACTGCTGTGAGCCCCCATACAAAACTGCCTACACCACTCAGGACCTGGATCGCTGATTCTTGCTTGTAAATTCATTCAGAACTGAATCAATTTAAGACCATATCCCAGACAAAGAAGACTCCATTTGCAACTTAACTTTCTTGGACTAATGTATGACTCTGTTCATTAAAACTTGGCTCATAGCTGTCTCAGGTTCAAATGGTTCAAATGGCTCTGAGCACTATGGGACTCAACTGCTGAGGTCATTAGTCCCCTAGAACTTAGAACTAGTTAAACCTAACTAACCTAAGGACATCACAAACATCCATGCCCGAGGCAGGATTCGAACCTGCGACCGTAGCGGTCTTGCGGTTCCAGACTGCAGCGCCTTTAACCGCACGGCCACCTCGGCCGGCCAGCTGACTCAGGGTTGAGTTTTATGCCATCTGCTTTATGCCCCAATATGGCAGTGACCAGCCGAACCACTACACTGGTGATCCCGTGGTCAGATGGTTGAGGGCAGACATATAACACAATCTGAAAACTATTGAACATAAAAGATCAGGGAAATCACAGGAATAATGTATGCTAGAATCCAGCAAGATAAAGCTTCTTCTGAATGGTGGTCCTTAATGAAATAAAATATAAGTTCATCTGGTAAGAATGTCCCATTTGCAATTTAACTAGCACTATATGAGTGATGGTAGTCTCCATTAATATGTTCATACTAAGTGCATTTTTATACCAGTTCTTCCACCACATGCTAAGATGCATAAACCAAAACCCATGTATAAGGAAACTCAGTGTCATGCTCCAATAGCTGAAGCCACAGTTGCAAGTCTCTGTTCAAAATCTGTCATTTGGCTGCCCTTCTGATTGCAAAAACCACAAGTCTCTTACTGCTGTAACCAAAAATTCACTCTCACAGCCCTCTCTCTTTGGTGGGCATATCATAGTCTCCATTTTCCTTGCATTTTTCAGCAGCTCCCCAGAGCACAACATTCCACCACCATGTCCACGAACATCACCAGCGAGCGAGATCGCAAGTAGCTCCTTACCATACGATGCACTTTATACAACACTTTTTCACATAGTGTGCAAGCTAAATGGCATGAAAATGAACTGGAAATATAAACGCAAATGGAACTGAACCACCATTCTTCCACTAATAATTTGCATATGTTACTAGGAGATTATTTGATCCATGGCTACTGACACTAATTACAATGCCTTTAAACATTGATGCATGAGTTACATAGACAAGGATGTACATTTATTGCATTCTCAATCAAATGCTGTCAACAAAGATAACATTTTAAATTAGTTTGATATACTAATAACTATATACTGCTTCATTTACATGTGTATGTGTGGAGTATTTTCTAGTATAACACACGTAATGTAGACACATCATCATAGCATATTTAATAACAATGTAATTTTCATTGTTACTCATGATAATGGCTACTGTGCAATGCCATTATTCATATTATTTCTACCTTCTGAGGCAGCCTTGTTTGCTATTTAGTGTGTAAATGTTTACAGTGTAGAGTCTAGCTATGCTTGTAATCACAGTTGGTGTTTGTGTCCATAGCATTGCATTTCTTGGATTCACATATAACTCTTAAGCTTACTACATCAATATTCCTGTTTTAGTCTAACTTATTGTAATGTTCATTCTGTTCAGAGTCTTGGTATTTCCAAACAACACTTAGCTCCAGACATCTGTAACTGTTAGTGGCCCTCTAGGGTGTTACTACTTAAGGCCAGACACTCACTCCTGTTAATCCCTCCTTTGTCCATAGGCCCTCATCATGCCTGCATCAGCAGAACCCATTACTGTTTACCCAGTCTTCATTCATGTACACAAAGCACAATGAACAGTTTTGTATAGCAATTCCATGGTCAACACATTTCCCAAAAGGAAATCATTCCTGGTGTTCTTCAACAGCTTAAACTAATGATTATAGTCCTCTGCTTCTCTGGCATTTCCATAACACTTGTTATGAACTGTCTATTATTGTTCACACTTCTAGGCATTCCAACAGCAGAACCTTACGTGGTTTTTCCAGCTTTAACAAATAACTCTCAGCGGAAGCCGAAGGCTTTCTCTCCAGCCTTGTCACGTTGCAACAGCATGTGGAAACCCATATTAAATTCCCATGTCTTCTCTGTTATTTGTCTCAGAATGACTAGGTGGTCCAATTGTGTTTTTTTAGGAGCAACACTGTTAGTCCCAAATCATTTCTTCAGTCATGGGGGTCAGTATATTTAAAAGTAAAGCTGATATAATTTAATAAGTACATCAAGTGATGTGATTCTTTTTTAATTATGAAACTGGTATGGACAGCTGCTATGTAGAGTGCTTTATGTTTCCAACCATTTTTTACTTTCAGACATCTTTAGGCATAAAGCAAACACCACATTATTCTGACTGAAGAGAAACCATGTATGGTGTTCTCAAAGGCTCAGTCTTAGGTCTGTTGTTCTTCCTCACGTATGAAAATGATCTTCTGTCTAATGTACAACAACTCGAATTATTTCCTTTTGCAGATGACACTAACATAGTGATCAATCAAGGCATACACACAGCAACAGAAGAAATGGTAAACAAGTTTCTTAAAAGTATCATTGACTGTTTTTCTGCAAATGGTCTCACCCTCAATTTTTAAAAGACACCGTATATTCAGTTCTGCACATGTAGGGGTATTACAATGATGATAAGAGTAACATGTTGTGGGTAAATAATAAAAAGAGTGGAAACTTTAAAATTCTTAGGTGTGCACATTGATGAGAATTTAAACTCACAAAAGCACATTCTGGAACTCCTAAAGCAACTTAGTTCAGCCACATTTGCACTTAGAATGATTACAAATCTAGGCAAAAGACAAAGCAGTAAGTTGATATATTTTGCATATTTTCATTCAATAATGTCATATGGAATATCATTCTTGGGTAACTTATCTTTAAGAAAGAAAGTCTTCATTGCTCAAACACTTGTGAGAATGATATGTCATATTCACCCATGATCATCTTGTAGACATCTGTTTAAGGAATTGGGTTTTCTGACTACTGCCTCACAGTATATTTATTCCCTCATGAAGTTTGTCACAAATAATCCACTACAATCCACAAGGAACAATGATATCAATAATTAAAATACCATAAGGAAAAATGACATTCATAACTCCACATTAAGGTTGTCTTTAGTGCAAAAATGGGTGCACAGTGCTGCAACTTGAATTTTTGATAACTTTCTTAGTGATGTAAATTGTCTGGCAGGCAGCAAAGTAAAATCTAAAAACAAACTGAAAAAGTTTCTTCTTGACATCTCCTTCTATTCCTTACAAGAATTTTTATCATCATGGCATGTTAAAGGTGGTGGTTAGGTATTACTAACTCACGTATGTATAATAATAATAATGATAGTAATAATAATAATAATAATTATTATTATTATTATTATTATAACAACAAAATCAAAAAGCTTATAAATGTACAGCATATAGCCATATTTACAAATGAATTTGCAACATGAATATAAAATGACTCATTCTGTGTAATTATGATCTATTATGTAACACGAAACTTGAAACTAACTAACCAACAAACTAACCACAGTGTACACATGTTCACTTTATGATTTTCTAACAGGTCTATCAAGTCAATCAGCATCAAAAGTTTATTAAAATCCAATTTGAAGGGAAATCTCATGCTGGATATTTTTAAAGGATGACATTAAGTGCTCTTATACATTTGACAGTACCTTCAGAATTGTCTCACACGGCATATATTGTAGAAAAGTCTTGCCATTTAGTCTCTTATTATGAATGACTTAAGTTATCTCACTCCTCATGAACAGTTTACATCTTACCAATAGTCAGTAAAGTCATCAGGATGATACAACACAATTTGTCCATAATAACAGTCAAAATGATTCAGAATCTTCCTGGGTGATTAACACTGTGTGCTGGACCAAGACCCGAATGCAGGAACTTTGCCTTTCATGGGCAAATGCTCTACCATCTGAGCTATGCAATCACAACTCACACCCAATCCTCACAGCTTTAGTTCTGCCAGTACCTCATCTCCCACTTTCCAAACATCACACAAGCTCTCCTGCAGACCTTGCAGAAGTAGCACTCCCGGACTGCAGAGTGAAAATCTCATCCCCCAGGCTGTGGCTAAGTCATGCCTCCGCAATATCCTTTCTTCTGGGAGTGCTACTTCTGCGAGGTTCACAGGAGAGCTTCTGTGAAGTTTGTAAAGTAGGAGATGAGGTACTGGCAGAACTAAAGCTGTGAGGACAGGGTGTGAGTCATGCTTGGGTAGCTCAGATGGTAGAGCACTTGCCCATGAAAGGCAAAGGTCCTGAGTTTGAGTCTCGGTCTGGCACACAGTTTTAATGTGCCAGGAAGTTTCATATCAGTGCACACTCCGCTACAGAGTGAAAATCTCATTCTAGAAAATGATACCGTTTTTTGACAGTGTAAATTATGTGAGACAATTAAGAAGGAATTGTCAATTTTATATGAGCAGTTCATGTTACCCATACAAATATTCAATTTGAGGGTTTCGTTCAAATGGGAACTTTTGACACAGATTTTCTTGATTAGGTATGTATTTTTTCTATTGGATTATTTCTGTTGGAAATGATTTCTGATTCTAGTTGTGATCCTTATTTTTTTTACTAGCTCTGCTTAAACAAGGAGATGACTTCTATATTTGTTGTATCATATTTTCTTGAATTTAGAGTAGGGTGTCAGAGCATTCAAATTGAGTAGTTGTAAAAAATGTAATGACCATTTATTTTCTGTATCATTTTTCACCGATTGTTGCTTATAAAATCTTCTCTTTCAGCAAATTTGCTGGAAGTTTTTTCAGTTTTCAAAATCACCTTCATCTTACGAAGATTAAAATTTTTCTTTGATTCATCTGTAATACATTTATAGTATTGTCTTTTCTTTTATCTCACAATTTATTATGTTTCATGACAAATTTTAACTTATTTTCTGTTTGGTGTGATATTATTTCACTATTAGAGTCCTGCTTCCCTTTCGTTTTACCTCTCCAACCTTTTTTCTTGACAATTTTGGATAAATTAAACTTTTTTAAGGGCGTTTATATACCCAGTCACTTCAGAAGTAATTTCATGTGTATTGTTCTTTAAGTGTCTCCATCTAGTTTCCATATCCCATTATTCATTATGAGATGGTCTCATTGTTATAAGCTTACACTCTAGTTCCTTTGTAAAATTTGCTTTTTCCCCCTTCATCGTGGTTCTATGAGTTATACCTGCTAGCTTTCACACCATTTCTATGTTTTTTCTTTTTCAATCTTATTTTCATTTGTGAAATGATGAAGAGATGGTACAGCCAGTGTCACAATCTACTCTTCTATAAATTCTCACATAGTTTATAATGTTTTGGGACCTTGTTTGGATAGCTGATTTAACCCTTATCCATTGTGTCATATCCAAGTCCTCCTACATGAATGTGTTTGTGCTGAAATTTTGTGCTGCATAGTGTGAGCTTATTCTTCAAATTTTTAAATCATAGATTATTATTTGAACTTTCCTCATGTAAGGCAAAATTGTCATAGCAATAATTTATTTCTTGACAGCCTCACTCTCTGCAAATACCCTGTTCTCTTTTACAATCTTATGTGATAAAACAAAACAATCTGGTCCTATAAATGGAGTCATCACACCTGCTCTGACCAGCCTATCAGCTTGTTCACTATTGTTAAGTCCTAAGTGGCCAGGGACTCACCAGAGGTTTACCCTGTTGCTTTCCCTAGCCTCTCAAGGTTCATGCCATTCTGCAGTGATCTTTGATTTCATAGCAAGGACTGATAGAAATTGAAGAGCTGCTTGGCTGTGTGAATAGATGGAGATGTTATGATCCGTGTAGCACTTATGTAAATTTACCTTTGTGCATACTGTGAAAAGAAATATCTCTGCTTAGAATACCATAGCCAGTTTTCCTAGAGAGAGTGCACTCTCCAATTGAGCCTGTGCCCTGTCTACCACAGTTCCAGTACCTTTGTCTGTTTTTTAGGCCACCAGTAAACCAGACTATGACACATGAATGGTATTATGGTTCTTTATTCCACTGCTTCCTGCCTCCTATGGCTATGCAGGAATGTTTATTGAAGCAAGTGGAAAGTATTCTATGGCCAAACAACACTTCCCTGACTATTCCTATGTTTGCCACATTCATTACATTAATGTGAGATTATGGAAATCCTAAAGATTTTGAGTTTTTTTTTCAGTTTTTAACCTGCATGCCTCTGCTGCAGCCTTTACTGTAAGCTAAATATGTAATTGGGGCAAGTCAAGCACAGTCTCCAACACTGAAGTGGGAGTACTGCTCAATGGATCTGTTATGACTACACAAGCCAATCTCTGCACCTCCTCTAGCTCCTAAGCAGACATCTTAACAGAAATATGGTAGAATAAAATATAATAGCTATTCTATTACAACATAATGTAGCCCCATAAATTATCAAACGTTTTATTACAGAGGTGTAGATCCAGTGAATGTTGCTGGGACTAAGACCTCATTTTTTCCACAGGCCTTCTGAGGGCACATACAAAGGCCTTATGCATTGTGAAATATATTTTTCATGTGTGGAGTCCATGATAGTTTCACATCCAGGTTTACCCCTAGGTACTTCACTACTACCTTTACCAACAGAATTTTATTGAAGAGCTTAAGATTCCAATATATGTCCTGGATATGTCTCCTTGTGAACAGTACTACAACAGTTTTCCTGGGATGACTCTTAGATAACATTTGCTATAGCAGTTTTTTTACGATGTTCTGGGTGTATTGTGCCATTGTTAAAAGGGTACTTGCAAATTTGCACTGTGTTATTCTGATTAAATCTTCTGTGTATCCTTAGCAAAAGTGGCATCTAGCATTTAACTTTTAAATGAGTTTGTGTACCACTAAGTTCCACAGAAGCAGAGACAAAACCCCACCTTTGGACACTCTCTGGTGGTGTTGATCACCATTTTCACATACATCATGGCAGCTTGTACTCTTTGTGTACTCAGACTAGTCTCAATTCATCTGCATATAGTGGTCTTAATGTAATGCTCTTCTGCACCTCTGATCATGGATTTGAAGGTCATATTGCTTAAAACCCCCTCAATACTTGTGTCTTCCTCAGTCTTTTCAAAGAGAGCCTTCTTGGCTAGCTTTCCCTGCTGCAAGGTGTTGTTAACAAGTTGATATCTTTGTTGGACTTCTGCCATCCTGGAAACTGATACTGCAGTGCTGTAGGTCTGCTTTCCTGTTTCCTGACTTGGTTATTTCTGGATATGGGTATTCTAGGAATTGGGAGTAACAGCCACGTCCCTCATTCTCTTATTCCCTGCCTTGGAAGTGGGACTGGTCTGCCAACCCCCTTATGTCTAAAACAGCCTTTTTTGGAGATCTTACATTCAAATCCTTTTAATTCCCTCCATTTGCTCTTACAAAGCTGTTCGTTGTCACCCTATTCTTTTTGTTTGCTTCAAGTTTCCTCTTCTGTGATGCAGACAAGGCTTTGATATTGATCTGTTCCAACTTCTCTGTGATGTTTTCCACTTCTTGTACTAAGGTGCTACCTGATCTAGTTGCAGAAACAGCCTCCATCATTACTCCACCCAATGTCTGAGTATTTGAGGTATCATCAAGTTCCTCAGTTTTTAAGTTAGTTTCTGTGTTATCCATCTTGATCCCATGACAAATGGTGATATACTAGTTGTCCACAACAGCAGAGCCCCATGCATTGTGTAAGGCTAATAACTCAGGAAGGTTGCCCAGTATCCCTGAGGCACCTTTCATCATGTCTTCCCAAGTACCACACACTGCTGGGCACAGATCGTGTCATATCTTGGGTTGGATGAGTACTTTCATTTTGTCCAATTTGTTTGATTTGACACATATTTTCACATGAATTGGATGGCCAAAGAAGGAGTACTTACATCCCCCTCATCTCTAAAAGGATCTATTCTTGCATTGGCAAGCTCCCCAGACAAAAGTACATGCACACTTGAGGGGGATTAATATTAAACTGTATAATTAAAAAGTAAAAGTACACTAACAAAAATTCAGAAATTCAAATATAGTAGAATTAAATAAAAATTTATTGAACAAACTAAAAGTAGAAAGAAATGTTTCTTAAAAACTGAAAACTAACAACACCTATTAAGGACCAGAGTTTCATGAGACTCCAATTAAATGATTTTAGTTAGTGAAGTTGCAGGAAAAGGAGCTCAGGCTAAACAATCTAAATGTTTGTTGCAGATTTATATAAAGAAACTAGTTTACCTGAAATTATAAAGAGAATAGAATTGTTAAACCATTCAAATTCAGACTGTTATGGATATGCATCCATGCACTAGTGAGCAAAACTTAAGGATGAAAGTAACTTTGCATGATGTGTCAATGTGTCACTACTAAGTAATGTAACTTGATGAAACTTCAAACAAGCATAGAAAGAAGTGTTATATTATATTACAGTACAGTGCAGTACACTACACTACACTAAACTACACTACACTATGCTACAGATGGTAACCAAAAGATATACGCAATGAGACAAAAAGAAAAGACACTTCTGTTCAAAGACAATAATTACACTGAAGTCACCATGATTTATGAGGGTCTCCTGGACATTACAAAAGGCAAGACATGGCTAATAGGGTGTGTGATCATTACGGATGGCAATGCATGCTTGGCAACGTGTTCCCATGCTGACTACGAGGTTCATAAGGATTTCTTGTGTTAGGCCATTCCATTCCTCCACCAGAATGGTTGGCAACTGCTGGATGGTCATTAGTGAATGTGACTGTGCAGCAATACATCTTCCCAATGCAACCCACATATGTTTGATGTGCTTCAAGTTGGGGGAATGGGCAGGCCAGTCCATTTGCTGAATATACTCCTATTCTAAGAGCTTCTTTACCTGTGCTGTCCAATGTGGTCACGCATCATCATCCATAAAAATGAAGTCAGGGCTGCATGTACCTGTGAAAAGATGCACATCAGGGAAGGAGTACAGTGTCACAATAATGTTGACTAGTGAGTTTACGGCACTCAAATATTTGTAGGTCAGTGGACCCATGGAATATTATGCCTCCCCATGCCATAACACCTGGGTCATCAAAACAATCATGTTCAACAATGTTACTGAGTGCACTATGTGTTCTCACCTCTCACAAGATGAAAGTATTCCTGAAACTCTACTTAAACTGGATCTGCTCTAATTTAAGGAAAGCACACAACTCCACACCTTGTTGGTCCAGTCTCTATGCTCTTGGCATCAACGCAAAAGGCGCCACTGAAGTGCAGGTGTCAATGGAATACAGTATGATGATTGGTGAGAAAAGATACCAGCTCAATGCAGTATCTGTGCCATTATGGTGCCTGAGGTTGTGTGTCTTGGAGTCCTGTTAAATGCGGTTGCAGTTGCACCCTCTGTTGGACGTGGATTCCTTCTTGCCTGTTCCACAATGTAGCCATCATTTACTGTTGTAGTTGTCTATTGTTTACCACCTCCTCTCCTTCAAGCAGCAGCAGCAGTGCCTGTGCTTTAGAACAATTGCCTTGTACATTGTACATGAAACAATGTGTGTGTGTGTGTGTGTGTGTGTGTTTGTTTGTTTTTTTGTTCCATCAACAGCCTCATATTGTGGGGCCAGCCCTATTTGGTGCTATAGTCACTCTGACTGCACACCATGTGACATCCAACTTTCTGTACATGAGTGGGAGACCTCTGGTAACATGTTTCTACACTTCATTCATTTCCATCACATAGTTAATATGTTATGGTAGCTTGTCTAGCTCATCCTTAAGTTTTGTAGAGCAGTGTGTAACAACTATTATAGAAATCACAGTTAGACAAAGTCATTTATATCTTATGTTCTCCTTGTAGACAATCCATAAAAGCTTTTAGACCAAAATAAAGTTTGGAGTATATCTCTGAATCAGTTCAGTACCTACACATGATAGATTATTTTTTAAATAAAATTCAGTTGCACAAAATTGAAATTAAAATTGCTACTTACACTTCAGCAACTAAACTACATTCAAATGTTTTCCCTGATATAGTGCCCAGAGAAGTCATGCACATATTCTTTATTAATTCCAACATATATGAAAGGTTATTTCTTTTCCTTATGCCATATATTGCACACTTGGTATCAAACTTATTCCTTTGCTCATTAACTGTTCATGACAATGTTTCCTTATTCATTTCTGATATGCTTGGTCATAGGATGCAGGATGATAAGGTATACACAATGTTCACTTTGTGTACTGTATGGCAACACTATGTAAATAACTTATTCAGAAACAGTATTTTACAAAAATATGAAACTTACTAACTCATTTAACTTAAAAACCATGTAATTTTCTCTGCATTGTATAATGAAATACCAAAACAAACATCAGTGACATAGCACACACAAATGCAGAGAAGAGGAGGACATTTAACCACTGACTCGTGTCACTTGTGCCATTTTTTTTTTTTAAACAAATCTAACTGATAGTGCCTTAATAATATTGTATTCCAGAATTTATACTAACACAAATATGGGTACGCAACTTAAAAAATAACTCATAGAAGGCTAAGAATGTTTCCCTACAACAATCGCAGCAGTTCTTTGAGTGTTCCTATGATTGCAAAAGGCCGTTCAGTCTGAACTTCATTTCTGTCATTGTCTGCTCTTATACTTCTGGAGTGATGCTCATGGCATAAATAATTTGTGTCCCAGAGTCTTGAAGATCCTGCCATAAAAACTGTCCCTAACACATCTCAATAAGAAGAAAGTAAGGGCCATTATGTCTAGCTAATGTGTTAGCCTCCAAAAAGAGTATTAAAAAGTGTGTCCTCAAACATCCAGTGCCTAGTGTGATGGAGTACTATCTTACTGAGATGGAATACATGAGTGCAGATGATGATGATGATGTTTGGTTTGTGGGGCACTCAACTGCGCGATCATCAGTACCCATACAAAGTCCCAATTTTCACACAGTCCAATTTTTTCACATTCCAATCTAACTGCTGTCGTGAATGATGATGATGAGTATAAAATGATAAGGACAACACAAACACCAAGTCCCTGGGCAGAAAAAATTACCAACCCGGCCGGAATCGAACCCAAGACCCTGTGATCCAGAGGCAGCAACGCTAGCCACTAGACCACGAGCTGCGGATGTGAGTGCAGATACACGAGTGCGGATATGTGAGTGCAGATGTGTGTGAAGTGGAAAAACATATTCTGTTAGCATATCTAGGTACTTTTAAGCTGCACTAGTCTTTTTTGTAGAGAAATAGGCTTAATTTTAGTTCATAGATCAGACAGAAAACTTGATGCTACCCCATGAGTGTTCCCAAGTATCATGTGCTTATTATGCCTATTTAATACTGTTGGAATATGAACTGTGACCTCACTGGTGAACACAATATTTTTCACAAAATCATTGTGTCTGTAAATGTGGTTTACTATGCTGTATGCATACTTGTATTACTATGACTCATCTGTTGTCAGTATCTTCTGCAACATTTGATCTTATACCATTGCCAGTATCTTCTTTATGAACTGATCTTATGCTAGGGGTGGTATACTGCAGCAACCAGGCAGACTGTCCATTAGAAATACACTATGTGATCATAAGTATCCACACACCTAGCTGAAAATTACTTACAAGTTCATGGAGCCCTCCATCGGTAATGCTGGCATTCAATATGGTGTTGGCCCACCCTTAGCCTTGATGGCAGCTTCTACTCTCACAGGCATACATTCAATCAGGAGCTGTAAGGTTTGTTGGGGAATGGCAGCCCATTCTTCATGGAGTGCTGCCCTGAGAAGAGGTATTGATGTCAGTTGGTGAGGCCTGTCACAAAGTCGGCATTTCAAAACATCTCAAAAGTGATCTATAGGATTCAGGTCAGGACTCTGTGCAGACCAGTCCATTATAGGGATGTTACTGTCATGTAACCACTCTGCCACATGTCATGCATTATGAACAGGTGCTCAATTGTGTCGAAAGATGCAGTTACCACCCCCGAATTGCTGTTCAACAGTGGGAAGCAAGAAGGTGCTTAAAACGTCAATGTAGGCCTGTGCTGTGACAGTGCCACATGAAACAACAAGGGGTGCAAGCCCACTCCACGAAAAACATGACCACATCATAACACCGTCGCCTCCAGATTTTACTGTTGGCACTACACACTCTGGCAGATAACATTCATGGGGCATTCACCATACCCCCACTCTGCCATCAGATTGCCACATTGTGTACCGTGATTTGCCAGTCCACACAATGTTTTTCCACTGTTAAATCATCCAATGTTTATGTTCCTTACACCAAGCGAGGCACCGTTTGGCATTTACCATTGTGATTTGTGGTTTATGAGCAGCCGCTCGATCATGAAATCCAAGTTTTCTCACCTCCCACCAAACTGTCATAGCACTTAAAGTAGATCCTCATGCAGTTTGGAATTCCTGTGTGATGGTCTGGATAGATGTCTGTCTATTGCACATTACAACCCTCTTCAGCTGTTGGCAGTCTCTGTCAGTCAACAGACGAGGTTGGCCTGTTTGCTTCTGTGCTGTACATATCCCTTCACATTTCCACTTCACTATCACATCAGATACAGTGGACCTCAGGATCTTTAGGAGTGTGGAAATCTCGGGCCTATGACACATGTGACACCCAATCACCTGACCATGTTCGAAGTCTGTGAGTTCCGCAGAGTTCCCCATTCTGCTCTCTCACGATGTCTAATGACTACTGAGGTCACTGATATGGAGTACCTGGCAGTAGGTAACAGCACAATGCACTAGATATGAAAAACGTACGTTTTTGGGGGTGTCTGGATACTTTTGATCACATAGTGTAGGTGATCCTCCTCCTCCTCCTCCTTGCTCTTTTTCCAAGCAGTGAAGCACAGTGATTAAGTTACTGGACTAGATCAAAACAGCCTCCCTCTCAGTACAGTAAAATAATACATGTACAATGCAACAAGTTATGAACACGGTCTGCTGTGCTACTATTCTACAAGGTTTTCAGAAATTCCCATAACTAACTTCTAGGGCTTGGAGAGGGAAGTGAGTAGATAATATTATGAATTGAAACCCAGGTCTGGAAACATACTACCATTTGAAAATATGTTGGTAATTCAACCAGTTTTACAAGTAATTGATTAGGTGTGTGCCAGTACATCACTTGTTTTACAGTTCCACTCGTTAATAGACAAAGAAATTGCTCATGTACTCATTGATGGGTTCTCTTCAACGTGATACAGTACAGACTCTTCCAATGCTGATGGTGAAGGTACACATTCTCAAATCCACTGTGCAATTGTAGCAAAGAGGGTATGGCATCTAGTGGGACATTGTCGAAAATGATCCTACAGGGTGACAATTATTGAACTATATGAAAAAAAATAAATTAGTTACAAACTATGGTGTGTACCCACTTTATTCAACATGTAGACACCACTACATAAATTTGGATTTAGATTATGACATATTTGATACGTCAGCTATCACTGGCAATGATGTGGCACAGACAAATAGCAAAATTCTCCATGACCCACTGAAGTGTGGAACATCGATGCTGTTGATGACCTCCAGAATGGCTGTTTTCATCTCAGCAATGGTTTTGGGGTTATTGTTGTACACTTTGTCTTTAATATAGCCCAACAAAAAGACGTCACATGTGTTCAGATCTGGAGAATATGGTGGCCAATTGAGGCCCATGCAAGTAGTCTCTGGGTACCCCAGGACCAGAATGCAGACCCCAAAGTGCTCCTCCAGGACATAAAACACTCTAGTGCTTTGATGGGGTCAAGCTCCATTTTCCATGAACCACATCTTGTCACAATCATTGTCACTTCGGATAATGGGGATGAAATCATCTTCCAAAACCTTTACGTACCATTCAGTAGTCACCATGCCCTCAAGGCACATTGCATCGATTATTCTGACTGGACATTGTACGCCATGC
Organism: Schistocerca piceifrons; assembly: GCF_021461385.2. Taxonomy (NCBI): domain Eukaryota; kingdom Metazoa; phylum Arthropoda; class Insecta; order Orthoptera; family Acrididae; genus Schistocerca; species Schistocerca piceifrons. Next base: position 412,574,043 of record NC_060149.1, on the reverse strand, counting down.
AGTCACCTGTTGAGGGTGAAGAGACTTCTCAATCACAAAATGTGAATTCTCAGTCCCCCAAATGTGCCACTTTTTGCTTATTGATGAACCCATCCAAATGAAAGTGGGCTTCATCGCTAAACCAAACCACACATGTGCATACTAATTCCCATCATACCCTGTGACCAACTGTGCAGTTTGAACATCCTAACACAGACCATTCAGAAGTTATTATGATTTTATTTCTTATAGTTCAATAATTGCCCCCCTGTGTCTTCATAAATGTAATGAACAGCTCTTCCATTACTGTAAATGTCACCATTCAGAAGAATCGTGTTGGTGTATACTGCAAATGTGTACACAACCATGTTGCTGTAATACTCACAGACATTTGAATGAGGCTTGAACCTAGTCAGAGAGGCAGGCTACATGTCAAATGACATCCATCAATCCGATGTAACCATCCCCCACCATGACTACCCCCTTGCATACATACTTAGCACACATGTTTTCAAACAGCTGTAACATGGAAATGATACACTTCCAGACATGGGTTCCCATACAAAATTTTATGTGCTCACTCTCCTCTACTTTTTTCTCAAAAAAAGGATGTCAGGGTTTTCTTGATTTTTGTGGTGTGGTCTCAGCTTACATCTTTAGGGAGTAGTACTCTATGTGGCTGACTATGGTTACAAAGTATTTCAATACTTAACTAACTTCAGTCTCATAAACAAGAAGAAAATGAATTTAATGACTCTTTTTTTTTGAGGGGGGAGGGGGATATGTTTAAATAAGTGACAAGATGCATTTGGCATTTTTGCTAGTACAGAATTTTGTGTAATTTCTGTTAACAGCTTAAACTCTCCCATATTCTTACTCTTTAATTTTAACAGTTTTATAAATTTTAAATCAATTAAACAATCTCAGAGGCATGTGAGCCAATGAATAAATCATGTTTAAAAATCAAAAATAATACAAACAGGCCCAGTATTTAACTGTGATACCATCCTATTACAGAAATGGATGATGACTGACAAAGCTACACACCATGTGCAAGGGAATGAAATCTGTAACAACGAAATATTCTTAATTGAATCCTTATATCTGACTACAATTAAGCATGGTGGTTTAGATATTTAAGAAAAGTCTTTGGGTGGATAAACTTAAAAACACAGATAGTTAAAGTAACATACTAAGATGAGTTTACTATAAGTCATAATGGGAGGCACCCTACATGGTATACAGTTACTATAAAGAAACTTCTAAAGAAACAGAGACTACTGCATAACAGGTGTAAAACAAAGCACAGGGTTATAGACAAAGAGATTCTGAATGAAACACATTTGGCTGTCAAGACAGCAATGCGTGAAAGCCTTCAATGACTATCATAGCAGAATATTGTCAAATGATCTTTCACAAAAACCAAAGAAATTCTGGTTGGATGTAAAGGTTGTTAGTGGCACCAAAGTTAGTATCCAATGCCTAACAATAGATAGAGGAACTGAAATGAAAGATAGCAAATCAAATCTGAAATGCATAACTCTGATTTCAAATACTCCTTTACAAAAGAAAGCCCAGGAAATTACCCCAGTTTAATCCTCATATCACTGAAAAGATGAGTGAAACATGTGTTAGTGTCAATGGTGTTGAGAAACAGCTAAAATCATTAAAACTGAACAAAGCTTCAGGACCTGACTGAATCCCTGTCCCATTCTATACTGAATTTCTGGGCGAGTTAGCCCCTCTTCTAATTATAATCTGTCATAGATCCCTTGAATGAAAAACCATGCCAAGCAGTTGGAAGAAAGCACAACTCACACCAATCTTCAAAAAGGGTAGTAGAAGTCATCCACAAAACAACCATCCAATATACCAGGTGATCAAAAAGTCAGTATAAATTTGAAAACTTAATAACCACTGAATAATGTAGATAGAGAGGTAAAATTTGACACACATGCTTGGAATGACATGGGGTTTTATTAGAACAAAGAAAAAAAAAAAAAAAAAAAACAAAGTTCACAAAATGTCCAACAGATGGCGCTGGACACAAAACGTCAGTGACTGCACATGACAATCGTGTATAAAAGGAGCTGTAATGAGAGAGAGAGAATCAGATGCACCAGCAGTCACAGCATGTTGACATTACCTGAAAAGGTGCTTTTAGTGAAGCTGTATTATGAGAATGGGGAATGTGCTAGTTCAGTGTTATGATCCTATCACCATAGGAAGGGGATTCCAATGGGTAAAGGTCCGTTGACAAATGCAGCTGTGGTGAGAATGATTTCGAAGTTTGAAGCCACGGGTGGTTTAGACGATAGACCCCGTAGTGGCTGACCAAGCACAAGGTGCAATACTGCTGAGACAGTTCAGGAAGAAATGGAGACTGTAGTGGGTTCGTCTATGCATGGGGAAGCCAGCGCTCATGCAGTCGCATCTCACACCAGCATTCCATACACTACAGTTTGGTTGGCACTTAGGCATACCTTCCGATGCTGGCGATTTAGTGAAGCAGAGGGCATTTGCAGTGTGGGCATTTGAAAAGATGGTGGAAGATGATGATTGGTTGAGTAACGTGTTGTGGACCAATGAAGCTCATTTCACGCTCCGAGGGTCTGTCAACACCCACAACTGCAGAATTTTGGCTACCGAAAATCCTAGAACTGTCATGGAAACTCCATTTCACAATGAGAACGTCACGGTATGGGTTGTATTTACCACATCTACATTTCTTCGAGGAAATGCATGATTCTGGTTTGTGTAACTGCTACCATGACAGGTGAGAGGTACGCCGATATGTTACAGAATTGCATGATCCCCAGCCTGGCTGAGAAACAATTGCTGGAACATATGTTGTTTATGCAGGATGGTGCTCCACCTCATATTGCTAGATGTGTGAAAGATATCTTGCACGCATCGTTTGGTGATGATCATGTGCTCAGCCACCACTTTCGTCATGCTTGGCCGCCCAGGTCCCCAGACCTCAGTCCGTGTGATTATTGGCTTTGGGGTTACCTGAAGTCGCAAGTGTATCGTGATCGACCGACATCTTTAGGGATGCTGAAAGACAACATCAGACGCCAATGCCTCACCATATCTCCGGACATGCTTTACAGTGCTGTTCACAACATTATTCCTTGACTACACCTATTGTTGAGGAATGATGGTGGACTTATTGAGAATTTCCTGTAAGGAACATCATCTTTGTTTTGTCTTACTTTGTTATGCTAATTATTGCTATTCTGATCAGATGAAGCACCATCTGTTGGACATTTTTTGTACTTTTGTAATTTTTTTTAATTTTTTTATAATTTTTTTTTTATTTTTGGTTCTAATAAAAACCCATGTCATTGCCAGCATGTGTGTCAATTTGTACCTCTCTATTTACATTGTTCCGTGATTTATTCAGTTTTCAAATTTATACTGACTTTTTGGTCACCTGGTACTTGACATCAATTTGTTGCAGAATCTTAGAACATAATCTAAGCTCAAATATAATGAGGTATCTTGAACAAAATGGCCTCATCCATGCCAACCAGTATGGATTATGTAGACATTGATCATGTGTAATGCAACTCAAACTTTTCTCACAAGGGTTCTGGTATAGAGAAAGCTATTTGCGCTTACAGTGAGAATGTACTTAATTCATTAGATAATAAATTAGAGGCTATTGGCATTTTCTGTTACCTGTCAAAAGCCTTTGACTGTGTCAACCACATCATTCTCTTAAGTAAATTAGAATATTATGGTGCCACTGGCAATGCTGCAAAATGGTTTGAGTCTTATCTATGTAACAGGAAACAAAGGGTGTCGTTGCGAAATACCTGTGCAGTAAGCAATCAGTCTTCATCTGACTGGAAATTAATTACATGTGAGGTTCCTCACAGATCCATCTTGGGTCCATTGCTTTTTCTTGTGTACATTAATGACCTCTCATCTGTTACATTGCCATATGCTTAGTTTGTTTTGTTTGCAGATGATACAAATATTGCAATAAGTAGCAAGTTAAGTACAGACTTAGAAATAGCTGCTAATAAAATTTTCACTGACATTAACATGTGGATTAAAGCTAATTCACTGTCATTATACTTTGAGAAGACCCACTATATGCAGTTCAGAACCTGTAAGAGATTTTCTTCCAGCATGTGAATAACATACGAAGACATGCAGATCGAAGAGGTTGACAGTTTTAAATTTCTCGGATTACAACTCAATAATAAATTCAGTTGGGAAGAGCATACCACAGAATTGCTTAAGTGCCTAAACAAGTCTGTATATGCTGTGAGAATGATGTCAGATGTAGGAGATATAAATATAAAAAAAACTTGCATACTTTGCTTACTTTCATTCTATTATGTCATATGGGATCATATTCTGGGGTAACTCATCAAACCGAGCAAAAGTTTTTAGGGTGGAAAATCATGTGATAAGAATCATTTGATGTGTAAATTCAAGGAACTTTGTAGTCTAACCACTGCTTCTCAGTATATTTATTCCTTAATGAAATTTGTTGCAAGTAATTCATCTCTATTTCCAACCAATAGCTCAATACATAGTATCAATACTAGGAATAAGAACAACCTACATAAAGACCTAAAATCACTTACCTTGGTCCAAAAAGGGCTCCAATATTCAGGAACACACATTTTCAATAAATTTCCAGCAACCATTAAAAACTTGGTTTCAGATCAAGTATGGTTTAAGCAGAGTTTGAAAGACTTTTTGATAGGCAACTCCTTCTACTCCATAGATGAATATCTTAACAGAGACTGTTAAGTCAGCTTAAGTAAAAATCGCTGTTAGATTTAATTTTTGACAGCACTTGGTGACAACAGTCAAGATTAGGTATTTTGTGTATGATAAATTTATTAATAGTGCATAACAGTGTTTCATTCTGACAGCATGTTAATTCTGTAAATATTAGCTGTTCCAGTTTACCACATTGTATTCACCTATTTCGACAATCTCCTGGCAAATGATCAGGGTAGTAAGTATTATACTCAAATGTTTCTTGTTTTTATGTTGTACTTTCTGACATGTTCCACACCCATAAGAATCATCTCATTTTATGGGTCTAAGGAATGAAAACTGAATCTAATCTAATCTACTCTACATACTAAAAGCTTTGAAAGAAGGCAGTCAGGTAGACGCAGTATTTCTTGATTTCTGAAAAGTATTTGACTCAGTACCACACCTACACTTATTGTCAAAAGTTTGATCATATTGGTTATCAAGAGGAGTTTGCAACTGGATTGGGGACTATTTCATAGTGAGGACACAGCGTGTTATCTTGAAGAGTCATCATCAGATGTAGAAGCAACTTTTGATGCGCACAGGGAGGTGTGTTGACCTTGTAGACAATATTAATAGTAACCTCAGAGTTTCTCCAGATGATGCAGTTACCTGTAATGAATAGACAGAATCATTGAAAGAAACATCTTTTTAGTCTAAAAAGTATACTTATTGTAACACATCTTATTTTTAATTGTTGAGTTATGAGACATTCTTTAGGTTTAAAATGACATTTATTCATAATTCTGCATTTCATGTGCAGTGTTTCATTAGACCCTAAAGGGAGAGGGGGTTTCAGTGCTTGACTGATTCCGTGTTATGTTCGTGAAGGAGACTCATTGTTAGAAGGGCCTTTTAAACAGGCTTCTTAACTTGTAGCACAAAGAATAGTAGCAAAATTACATCTGTTGGTGTGATGAATGAAGGGCTGAAATGATTTACATGCAGTTTGCACATACATACATTAATACTTATTCCATAGATCATGAATACAACATTTTGTAATGATGTGGAACATGTCACTTTAACATAAGTTTTTATTTACACAAAATAATTAATTTTTTTAGATCACCCTTTCTTCTAGTGTTGTAGCTATGCACTTCACTGTTATATTTCAGTCGGGATGGGTTATTAATAACAAATTTCATAAGTGAATATATGTATTGCGAAGGTACTGTGAATATCCTGAGTTCCTTAAATAAATGTCAGCAAGGTGATCTTGGGTGGACTCCAGCTATTATTCTGATTACACGCTTTTTTGCAATGAATACTTTCTCTCTTAATGATGAATTGCCCCAAAATATGATGTCATATGAAAGCAGTGAATGGAAATAGCCATAGTAGGCTAATTTACTGATATGTTCATCACCAAAATTTGCAATAACCCTAACAGCATAAGTAGCTGAACCTAACCGTTTCAGCAGATCATCGATGTGTTTCTTCCAGTTCAATTTCTCATCAATGCACACACCCAGAAATTTTGAATATTCTACCTTAGCAACAGACTTCTGTTCACAATCTATATTTACCAATGGTGTTATGCTATTTACTGTACAGAATTGTATAAACTGTGTTTTCTCAAAATTTAGTGAGAGTCCATTTGCAGAGAACCACTTAATAATTTTCTGAAATACATTATTTACAATTTCCTCAGCTGATTCTCGTTTTTTGGGTGTGATTACTATACTTGTATCATCAGAAGAAAGAACTAGCTTTGCATCTTCATGAATATAGAGTGCCAAGTCATTAATTTATATTAAGAACAATATGGGACCCAAGACTGAACTCTGTGGGACACCATTCTTGGTTCCTCCCCAGTTAGAGTGTGCTCCCTGCCGTTGTTGGATAAGCAGCTGCAGCAGCAAGTCGTATACTCCTAGCTCACTCATTTGTTACATAGTTTAATTCTTAATTTCTTTGCGTGTTTTTGGTACTTGCATTGTTTAATTTAAAAATTTCTGGCATATTATAGTATTTGAGAGTTTTAGCATTGCGTTTTAGTACCTGAATAGTGTAAAACCGCATAGTCTCCTTCCGCCACCGAGCAGTGTGTCAGCAGTGCGCAAGTAGCAGCATTACTGCATTTACTAGGCAATCTTGTATTTTAATAACCGTTTAAATTTTGTGTCGATTTGTTTGCACTCTCTGTAGATTAGTTCAGACGTTCTTTGCACAACAGTTTTTAGCATGGATACGGACTGCAACTGCTGTGTTCAGATGCAGGCTGAGTTGGCATCCCTTCGCTCCCAGCTTCAGGCAGTGTTGGCTTCGGTCACACAGCTTGAGGCTGTTGGCAATGGGCATCACTGTGGGGGTCCGGATGGGGGTTTGTCGGGGACAGCCAGCTCGTCCCACGCATCCCCCGATCGGGCTACGACTCTGGTTGCCCGGGATACTGCCCACATTGAGGCTGATCCCTCACCTGTGGGAGAGTGGGAGGTTGTCTCAAGGTGTGGCAGGGGGCGAAAGACATTCCGGAGGGCTGAAAGGAAGGCCTCTCCAGTTTGTTGGACGAACCGGTTTCAGGCTCTGTCTCAGGCTGATACTGATCTTCGGCCTGACACGGCTGCTTGTCCTGTTCCAGAGGTTCCCCTCAGTCTGCAAGATCCGGGCGGTCGCAGAGGGTGGGCTTACTGGTAGTTGGGAGCTCCAACGTCAGGCGCGTAATGGGGCCCCTTAGGGATATGGCAGCAAGAGAGGGGAAGGAAACCAATGTGCAGTCCATGTGCATACTGGGGGGAGTCATTTCAGATGTGGAAAGGGTCCTTCCGGATGCCATGAAGGGTACAGGGTGCACCCATCTGCAGGTGGTCGCTCATGTCGGCACCAGTGATGTGTGTCGCTATGGATCGGAGGAAATCCTCTCTGGCTTCCGGCGGCTATCTGATTTGGTGAAGACTGCCAGTCTCAATAGCGGGATGAAAGCAGAGCTCACCATCTGCAGCATCGTCGACAGGACTGACTGTGGACCTTTGGTACAGAGCCGAGTGGAGGGTCTGAATCAGAGGCTGAGACGGTTCTGCGACCGTGTGGGCTGCAGATTCCTCGACTTGCGCCATAGGGTGGTGGGGTTTCAGGTTCCGCTGGATAGGTCAGGAGTCCACTACATGCAACAAGCAGCTACACGGGTAGCAGGGGTTGTGTGGCATGGGCTGGGTGGTTTTTTAGGTTAGATGGCCTTGGGCAAGTACAGAAAGGGCAACAGCCTCAACGGGTGCGGGGCAAAGTCAGGACATGTGGGGACCAAGCAGCAATCGGTATTGTAATTGTAAACTGTTGAAGCTGTGTTGGTAAAGTACTGGAACTTCAAGCGCTGATAGAAAGCACTGAAGCTGAAATCGTTATAGGTACAGAAAGCTGGCTGAAGTCAGAGATAAATTCTGCCAAAATTTTTACAAAGGTACAGACGGTGTTTAGAAAGGATAGATTGCATGCAACTGGTGGTGGAGTGTTCATCGCTGTTAGTAGTAGTTTATCCTGTAGTGAAGTAGAAGTGGATAGTTCCTGTGAATTATTATGGGTGGAGGTTACACTCTAAAACCAAGCTAGGTTAATAATTGGCTCCTTTTACCGACCTCCTGACTCAGCAGCATTAGTGGCAGAACAACTGAGAGAAAATTTGGAATACATTTCACATAAATTTTCTCAGCATGTTATAGTCTTAGGTGGAGATTTCAATTTACCAGATATAGACTGGGACACTCAGATGTTTAGGACGGGTGGTAGGGACAGAGCATCGAGTGACATTATACGGAGTGCACTATCCAAAAATTACCTTGAGCAATTAAACAGAGAACCGACTCATGGAGATAACATCTTGGACCTACTGATAACAAACAGACCCGAACTTTTCGACTCTGTATGTGCAGAACAGGGAATCAGTGATCATAAGGCCGTTGCAGCATCCCTGAATATGGAAGGTAATAGGAATATAAAAAGGGAGGAAGGTTTATCTGTTTAGCAAGAGTAATAGAAGGCAGATTTCAGACTACCTAACAGATCAAAATGAAAATTTCTGTTCCGACACTGACAATGTTGAGTGTTTATGGAAAAAGTTCAAGGCAATCGTAAAATGCGTTTTAGACAGGTACGTGCCAAGTAAAACTGTGAGGGATGGGAAAAACCCACCGTGGTACAACAACAAAATTAGGAAACTACTGCGAAAGCAAAGAGAGCTTCACTCCAAGTTTAAACGCAGCCAAAACCTCTCAGACAAACAGAAGCTAAACGATGTCAAAGTTAGCATAAGGAGGGCTATGCGTGAAGTGTTCAGTGAATTCGAAAGTAAAATTCTATGTACCGACTTGACAGAAAATCCTAGGAAGTTCTGGTCTTACGTTAAATCAGTAAGTGGCTCGAAACAGCATATCCAGACCCTCTGGGATGATGATGGCATTGAAACAGAGGATGACACGCGTAAAGCTGAAATACTAAACACCTTTTTCCAAAGCTGTTTCACAGAGGAAGACCGCACTGCAGTTCCTTCTCTAAATCCTCGCACAAACGAAAAAATGGCTGACATCGAAATAAGTGTCCAAGGAACAGAAAAGCAACTGGAATCACTCAACAGAGGAAAGTCCACTGGACCTGATGGGATACCAATTCGATTCTACACAGAGTACGCGAAAGAACTTGCCCCCCTTCTAACAGCCATGTACCGCAAGTCTCTAGAGGAACGGAAGGTTCCAAATGATTGGAAAAGAGCACAAGTAGTCCCAGTCTTCAAGAAGGGTCATCGAGCAGATGCGCAAAACTATAGACCTATATCTCTGACGTCGATCTGTTGTAAAATTTTAGAACATGTTTTTTGCTTGAGTATCATGTCGTTTTTGGAAACCCAGAATCTACTATGTAGGAATCAACATGGATTCCGGAAACAGTGATCGTGTGAGACCCAACTCGCTTTATTTGTTCATGAGACCCAAAAAATATTAGATACAGGCTCCCAGGTAGATGCTATTTTTCTTGACTTCCGGAAGGTGTTCGATACAGTTCCGCACTGTCGCCTGATAAACAAAGTAAGAGCCTACGGAATATCAGACCAGCTGTGTGGCTGGATTGAAGAGTTTTTAGCAAACAGAACACAGCATGTTGTTATCAATGGAGAGACATCTACAGACGTTAAAGTAACCTCTGGCGTGCCACAGGGGAGTGTTATGGGACCATTGCTTTTCACAATATATATAAATGACCTAGTAGATAGTGTCGGAAGTTCCATGCGGCTTTTCGCGGATGATGCTGTAGTATACAGAGAAGTTGCAGCATTAGAAAATTGTAGCGAAATGCAGGAAGATCTGCAGCGGATAGGCACTTGGTGCAGGGAGTGGCAACTGACCCTTAACATAGACAAATGTAATGTATTGCGAATACATAGAAAGAAGGATCCTTTATTGTATGATTATATCATAGCGGAACAAACACTGGTAGCAGTTACTTCTGTAAAATATCTGGGAGCATGCGTGCGCAACGATTTGAAGTGGAATGATCATATAAAATTAATTGTTGGTAAGCCGGGTACCAGGTTGAGATTCATTGGGAGAATCCTTGGAAAATGTAGTCCATCAACAAAGGAGGTGGCTTACAAAACACTCGTTCGACCTATACTTGAGTATTGCTCATCAGTGTGGGATCCGTAGCAGATCAGGTTGACGGAGGAGATAGAAAAGATCCAAAGAAGAGCGGCGCATTTTGTCACAAGGTTATTTGGTAACCGTGATAGCGTTACGGAGATGTTTAACAAACTCAAGTGGCAGACTCTGCAAGAGAGGCGCTCTGCAGCGTCGTGTAGCTTGCTCACCAGGTTTCGAGAGGGTGTGTTTCTGGATGAGGTATCGAATATATTGCTTCCCCCTACTTATACCTCCAGAGGAGATCACGAATGTAAAATTAGAGAGATTAGAGCGTGCACGGAGGCTTTCAGACAGTTGTTCTTCCCGCGAACCATACGCGACTGGAACAGGAAAGGGAGGTAATGACAGTGGCACATAAAGCGCCCTCCGCCACACACCGCTGGGTGGCTTGCGGAGTATAAATGTAGATGTAGGTGTAGATGTAGAGGACTCTGCTGATTTTTGCAGACTATCTGTACTGTTAATTTCAACCTTCTGCATTCTTCCAGTTAAATATGAATTAAATTATTTGTGCACTGTCCCACTCATACCACAATACTTAAGCTTATCTAGAAGAATTTTATGATTCACACAATCAAAAGCCTTAGAGAGATCACAAAATATTCCAGTTGGTGATGTCTGGTTATTCAATGCATTTAATATTTGATCAGTGAAAGCATGTATAGAATTTCTGTTGAAAAGCCTTTCTGAAAATGAAATTGACATTTTTACAAATATGTGATGCTACTCTCAAATACATTACTTTTTCAAGAATTTTGGACAAAGCTGTCAAAAAAAGAGATTGGGCGGTAGTTGGGATCCCCTTTTCTATACAATGGTTTAATAATACCATCTATTTATATGTGCCAGTGATACCTTCTTGATGTAGAAATATTGTAATTATTCCTTCTTAGAATTAACATTTCTTCTGCAACAGAAATCTCTGCATTATACGATGCATGAAATTTGTTTGTATGAACTCTAAAAAATTATGATTATATTCCTACAAGAAGAATTACAGTGCTAATCCACTATCACATAGTAAATCTTTCCCATCCCTAAATATTTGTAGATTTTTTATATATGTGTGGCGACCATTGACTACGAAAACAGTAACTTTGAGTTTTGATTTACACAATTTTTGCCATATATTATTCAATGTCTTTGTTTTTGTGCTGGTTTTTTTTTTTTTTTTTTTTTTTTTTTTCTTGTGATTGTTCTGTAGTTATGTAGTTAAAGTTGTTATACAGTGTATCTCACATTGATAATTCCTTCATCATACAACAGAGGGGTACAATTTATGACATTGGTGAGCCCTATACTAAAACAACTGTCACCAAACTACTTGGTGCAGGCATTATACACCCATCAGATAACAATTGGTTTCCCCCATGCGCTTTGTCCAGAGGAAAGGTGGTTCATTTTGTCTGTTCAGTTACTACATATTTCTGAATTCTCACACTATTATAGACAATTGTGTGATCCCACATATTCAGGACTCCGCCCAACTGATCAACTGTACTTGAGTGTTCAGTGTTCTGTGAGCTTACCACCGAACACCCATGTTCAAGAGCAACATCTTCATGACTACTGTAATTACTCCTTTTGGACTCTCTGAGTATTGTTTCATGACATACAACCTCAAAAATGCAGCCCAGACTTGGCAGCAGCTTATTGATTATTTGTTGTTTAACCTCCAGTTTGCATATGCCTGTTTGGATGATGTCCTGAGGAACGCAAACTGCAGCTAGCTCAAATCCAGGCCACACTAAATAATAATGATGTCAAAATCAACTACAAGAAGTCACAACTAACTCACAACAGTTTTGCTTTCCTAGGCTATACTGTGCCGACTGAGGGCATCCAACCAACATCTGACCATATTGAGTGCATCCATAACCTTCCTAGACCCACAAACTACCATGAATTGACAAAATTCCTGGGCATTACAAACTTGTACCATCATGACCTTCCTTATGTTACCTCCATCCAGGCATTGCTTGCTGATACCCTGATTGGAAAAAAATACCTCAGGTGTGAGGGAAGCTCTGTGGACTGATGACATGATCCAAGCATTTAAAGCTCTCAAGTCTGCTCTCAGCCACGCTGTTATGCTGGCACCCCCAGTACTTGATGCCCCCATCTACATCATGGCTGATGTGAGAAATACATCAATAGGCTCAGTTTTGCAATAGCACATTGGTGATGCCATCAAGCCTCTCAGATGTTTCTTCAAAAAAGCTTTTGCCTGCCCAGTTCAAGTGGTCTACAGTTGACTGCAAATTCCTCACAGTTTGTGAAGCAGACAGACACTTCTGTGACAATACTGATTGTGAGTTTACTAGCTTTACCAACCATTGGCTACTTACAGGTGCCATCCACAATCCTAGTAAAAGTGCTCCTCCTCAGCATCTGAGGCACGTGGAACCAATCAGCCAATATTCTACAGATGTATGCTATATATGCAGTTTTGACAATGTTGTTGCTGACTACCTGTCCAGTGTGAACATTACCACATCCCCTATTGAGATTGGCAAGTTGGGCTGCCTGCAAACAGATGACATCAGTCTTGCAGACATGCTACAGGATGCAAAATATGCAGACCAGTTGTACTTCTCCCCCTCCAACAAGTGGTATTCAACTCTCTGCATGATCTTGCTCATCCAGGCATCAAGGCCACTATGAAACTGGTTACTGAATGATTCATCTGGTCCAAAATTAGGAACAACTGTTGTGACTGGATGCAGGCCTGTATACCTTGCCCGAGAAGTAAATTGGATGTCATGCACAGCCCCCTTTAGGACTATCCAGCATCTCCAAAGGACGCCTACATCATGTACACAATGACGTTGTCAGCCCCTGACTTCCTGCAAGGACTTTCAATATATACTCTCATTCATCGACTGAGTAACAAGGTCGATCAAAGCCATCCCTCTATCCAACATTATGGCTGAGTCATTTGACCATGCTTTTGTCAACTCCTAGATTTTTCACTTTGGTTGCCCTTCATCTATACCACTAGTCAGGGTCACCAATTCAAATACTCGCTATTCACCAAACTATGCAAGTTGTGCAGTGTTGACAAGTTCCACACTACTGTCTACCACGTGCAGAGCAACAGCCTCATGGAGTATTGGCACTGCATCAAAAGGTGACACTCATGTGCCATGGTGGTTTGTGGTGGTCAGTGACACCCCCATGGATCCTCCTAAGAATACATGCCACTCCAAACTATGCAAGTTGTGCAGTGTTGACAAGTTCCACACTGCTGTCTACCACGTGCAGAGCAACAGCCTCATGGAGTATTGGCACTGCATCAAAAGGTGACACTCATGTGCCATGGTGGTTTGTGGTGGTCAGTGACACCCCCATGGATCCTCCTAAGAATACATGCCACTCACAAAGAGAACCTACAAGCCTCGCTTGTTGATACCCTCTATGGTGAACTGCTCTTCCTTCCTGCCAAGTTCATTGAACATTATAACCTCCCAAACAATGATGGGCTTCCCACTCTAGTTGATCAAGTATGTGAACACATTTTCCACATCCATATTCCTTTGCTGAAATTGCATTCAGTACCATGAGTGTTTTTCACAAAGGACTCCCCCTCCATTATGCTTCATGACAACCCTGTCTGTACGTCTTTTCAGCCCCCATACTTAGGCCCTCACAAGGTTCTTGACCATGGACAGAACACATTGGACATACTACTAAATGACAGATGCCATACAGTCTCAGTGAGTAGGGAAAAGCCAGCCTGGTTCTTAACACATGACCTACAGTCACCTGTTTCCTTACATTCACTGGCCATAGTCAACAACACACCTCCATGAGACACAACACTTGAAGTGTATGATGATTTTACCACTCAAAGTGTTGCTCTCCTCTCAACTTCTTCACACCATCCCAAAACATGTCTGCTGTCAATGTCGTGTTTACCTGGACGACATCTCCATCAAGCTTTGAGACAGCACTGTCTTCATTTCCGGCCTTCTTCTGCCTATGCAAGGCGATGCCTCAACAATTCACATACAGCTATTGAACTCCTCCAAGCTCCCTCCAGACACTGAGCAGGACCTCATAGCAGCCAAAATCTTGGGCGATAGCATCCTGTCTATTGTCATCCCTCTCTGCCATCCGCCCCAATAGCTGGATGGTTAGTGTGACGGACTGCCGTCCTAAGTGGCCCGGGTTCGATTCCCGGCTGGGTTGGGGATTTTCTCCACTCAGGGACTGGGTGTTGTCTTCATCATCATTTCATCCCCATCTAGCATGCAGGTCACCCAATGTGGCATCGAATGTAATAAGACCTGAACCAGGGTGGCCAGACCTGCCCCATAAGGGGCTTCCCGGCCAATGATGCCAGACGCTTATTTCCATTTCCATCCCTCTCTGCCGACAGCTCATGGACATCCCTCTTGTTGATGAATCTCCTAAATCCCATGTGGGATGGCACATTTGACCACCTACATGGCTTCAAGATTTTACTGAGGACAGCATCTCCAATCCAGTTCCTCCCCCTTTACTTCAGACCACTTGTTGTGGAGGGGGGAGGGGAGGGGGGGGGAGGCTCTGTGGTGACTACAGGCTGCAATAACAGCAACTTCGATTTTTGACTTGCACACTCTTTGATCTACTTTCTTTGACATCTTTGTCTTTGCACAGGTTTCCTGATGTTTTTTACTTCTTGTGCTTGTCATGCAGTTGCGTAATTAAAGTTATTCTACAGCATATTTTGTGGTGGTGATTTCTACTCCTTGATCATGCGACAAAGTAGCAGAATTTACCACATGTAGTTTAGTATTTTGTCATAGCAGAAAAACGTCTGCAGCAATAAATAATAATTGTGAATTGTATATCTAAAATAAAATGAAAGAATCTCTCATTGCCCTTTTATCTAAATTATCAAAATATCTATATTGTAGAAGCACAAACCTCTTACTATCACTATAAGGGACAATATAAAGAGTAAAATTAGACTTCATTCTTGCAGTACATAAATTAATTTGAATTACAACATTATAGCTTAAGTGTGTGATGAATGTTATGAATATCAAGAGTATCACAGAAAAGCCCTGTAACCAACAGCACCATCAAAATAGTCATATAATTATGAAATATTGAAAGTCTCTTCAGGTTTGCTGCCAGATCCTAAAATCAACTTGACTCAATATTTTGGTGATCCAACTGGTTGCCATCTTCATGGAGAATGCCGCTTCTGCTGATGAGTCCCACTGAGAACTGATGCCAGGCTGCAAATTGACGTCCTAAATAGGCCACCGTTCAGTACACGGCGCATGCGCCACCCATCACAGTTGCTACCCTCCAAGACTGGAAAGTGGTGCCACCCTTAGTAGAACACTGGCAGCAATGATATATTGCACTCAGGGCCACACCCAAGAGCATTCAATTTTGATGTGAGATAGTACAGGATTTCACGTTCTGCTAAGAGGAAACCCATTGTCTCTGTTGATTAAATTATCTGCCAACCTAATGTCAATCGTCTCTTTATAGACACTGTTCCATAAACCAGAAATGTTGGCAACTACTACGGTTTCATCAAAGTTCATACTGTGTCCCTCATTTAAGCAGTGTTCTGCTACTGTCAATTTTTTTCTGGCTGTTGTAGCCTCGTATGACAGCGACGTTCCACACACCTATCATCAACTGTGCGAATCGAACGGCCAATGTAATCCTTCCCACATTGATACAGAATTTTGTATACACTGGGTTTCCTAAGCCCCAAATCATCTTTCACAGAGCCAAGTTGTGCCCTAATCTTAGAAGGTGGACAGAACACACTCTTAATGTTAAATTTCCTCAAAATTTGTCCAATCTTAAACGATAGGCCTCCAGCATAAGGAAGAAAGGCCACTGATCTATGTTCCTCTTCATGCACCTCTAGAGGTGGTCCAAACTCCATATCCCAATGGATCTGCTTCTGGGAGTACCCATTTTCCTTAGAAACAGCCATCAAATGTGCAATTTCTTGGGTTAAGCTGTCCGCGTCAGAAATGACATATGCTCATCCACCACACCAATGCATTGGCATCCTTAGAACTTTGGTATGCAGAGCATATGCCAT
The DNA here is from genome assembly GCF_021461385.2 of Schistocerca piceifrons. NCBI lineage: Eukaryota > Metazoa > Arthropoda > Insecta > Orthoptera > Acrididae > Schistocerca > Schistocerca piceifrons. The sequence continues at coordinate 412,557,582 of NC_060149.1, read as the reverse complement.
TTCTGACACTGACAGGATTTCAACTGCTCCATTTCACCCACTATTCCCAATAGTCCAGATATTTTCTATAAGGTTAAGAGTGGATAATTTAGCACACCTGTCATGGTGCAGTCATGTGCCTCAGTGTTTGTCAAACCATGAATGCACGTAAGGAGCCCTCTGAATATTGCTGTTGTCATAGTGAGGGGAGTATTCACACCACATTCATGAAGATATAGAAGAAAGGACAGCACTTGCTCACCAAAAATGTTGCAATAAGAATCCTGAATCCTGTTCATGATAATCTGAATGTGTGGGCCCAAGTCATGGTACAAAAAGCACCGCAAAAAATTACAGAATTACTTCAGCCTGAACTACAATCTCCACATACAGTTGGTTAAATGCCTCAATGGGCCATTGGTGCACTTTATCTTCTTCTTTTTTATAGTTTTATCCATATTTTCACATTATTGGTATGTTAATGTATGAACTTGGCAATGTTAGTGAAAGAAGGTGGCAAGATACCCCTTTTCCAATGCTCCAAAGTGCCCAGTGTGCTCTTTTAAGGAGATGACATCCCAAAGTCCTTGTTAGCAAACTCACCATTATGATTAGTGAATCAGAACTCTCCAACCAAACAGCAGCAGGAGCACTACCACCAACTTGAACAACGGCAACAATAAACCAGCTGTTACCATGACTGAAGCTTTCATTATTAACAAAATTAAAATTGCATCTCACAATTACACATGGTCTGTCTAGAATAGAAGTATTGGTAACTCCTTTCAGTTTGTTTTTTGTGACACCCACTCGAGTGCCACTCTTTGTTTCTTTGTTAGTAACACTCTTGACAACAGTAGCATGATGACATGCACATCAGCAGCATCCATGGTGTGACATGGCTCAGTGAAGTTGCCTATGCAGCAGCCGTCCAATCCAGCTTCACATCACATATCACCCTCTCCAGTCAGCAAAGCTAGATTAGATTAAATTAGCACTTGTTTGATAGATCATGAATACGACACTTCGTAATGATGTGGAACATGTCAGGTTAATAAAAGGTGTCTATACAAGATATTACATTAGAAAAAATATTACATGACACTAATTTTTTTTTTGGGAGGGGGGGGGGGGGTTAGGAAATTACCCACATACTATATCAAAAAATTCATCTAATGAGTAGAAGGAGTTGCAATTAAGAAATTCTTTTAATTTCCTTTTAAATGCTATTTGGCTATCTGTCAGACTTTTGATGCTATTAGGTAAGTGACCAAAGACTTTTGTGGCAGCATAATTTACCCTCTTCTGAGCTAAAGTTAGATTTAACCTTGAGCAGTGAAGATCATCCTTTCTCCTAGTGTTGTAGCCATGTACACTGCTATTACTTTTGAATTCATTCGGATTGTTAATAACAAATTTCATAAGTGAATATATATATATTGTGAGGCTACAGTGAAGATTTCTAGCTCTTTAAATAAGTGTCTCCAGGATGATCTTGGATGAGCTCCAGCAATTATTCTGATTACACACTTTTGTGCAATGAACACTCTTTTACTCAATGATGAGTTACCCCAGAACATGATGCCATACGAAAGCATAGAATAAAAATAGGCATGGTAAGCTAATTTACTCAGATGTATATCGCCAAAATTTGCAATGGCCCTAATAGCATAAGTAGCTGAACTCAATCGTTTCAGCAGATCCTCAGTGTGTTTTTTCCAGTTCAACCCCTCATCAATGCATACCCCTAGAAATTTTGAATATTCTACCTTAGCTACCGATTTCTGATCAAAGTCTATATTTATTAATGGGGTCATTCCATTTACTGTGTTGAACTGTATATACTTGTTTTTTCAAAGTTTAATGAGAGCCCATTTGCAGAGAACCACTTAATAATTTTCTGAAAAACATCATTTACAATTTCATCAGTTAATTCTTGTCTGTCGGGTGTGATAGCTATACTTGTATCATCGGCAAAAAGTACCAGCTTTGCATCTTCGTGAATATAGAATGGCAAGTCATTAATATATATTAAGAACAGCAGAGGACCCAAGACCGAACCTTGAGGCCCCCCATTCTTGATTGTTCCCCTGTTTGAGAAATCACCAGTTTTTTGCATATTATGCGAACTGTTTATTTCAACTTTCTGCACTCTTCCAGTTAGGTATGATTTAAACCATTTGAGCACTGTCCCATTCATACCACAGTACTTGAGCTTATCTAGAAGTATTCCATGATTTACACAATCAAAAAACTTTGATAGATCACAAAAAATCTCAACAGGTGACTTCCGGTTACTCAGAGCATTTAACATTTCATTAGTGAAAGTATATGTAGCATTTTCCATTGAAAAACGCTTCTGGAAACCAAACTGACATTTTGTTAAAACTTTATTTTTAGAAAGGTGTGAAGCTACTATACAATACATTACTTTTTCAAGAATTTTGGATAAGGTAGTCAGAAGAGAGATTGGGCGGTAGTTGTTGACATCAGACATATCCCCTTTTTTATGCAGTGGTTTAACAATGGCATACTTCAGTCTGTCTGGGAAAATACCCTGCTTCAGAGAGCTATTACATATGTGGCTAAGAATCCCACTTATTTCTTGGGAACAAGCTTTTATTATCCTGCTGGAAATGCCATCAATTCCATGTGAGCTTTTATTCTTCAGAGAGTTTATTATCTTCCTAATTTCAGAAGGAGAGGTGGGAGGAATTTCAATTGTATCAAATGGTGTGGGTAAAAGGCCTCTTCCATTAACTGCCTTGCTTCTTCTAATGAACATTTAGATCCTATTTTCTCTACAACATTTAAAAAATGATTATTCAAAATTTTTTCGACTTCCGGCTGGTTGTTTATCAAGTTTCCATTCGCTTTGATGGTGATGCCATCATCCTGTACTCTTGGTTGTCCTGTCTCCCTTGTAATAATATTCCAAATTGTTTTGATTTTGTTATCAGAGGTATTAATCTCAGACATGATGCACATATTTCTGGACTTTTTAATAACCTTTCTTATTGTAGCACAGTAGTTTTTATAATATTTGGCTGTTTCTGGGTCATTACTCTTTCTTGTTGTTAGATACAGTTCCCTTTTGTAGTTACTCTGCTGAGGAGGGCAAGGCCCTGTGTAGGCAACCTGCAAAGAACCATGTTATGTCATTGCAGCTCCGTGTTGCGCTATATGCAGTTGAGCCAGTGACCTTATAATACAATGTGACAATTCCAGTGAAACCATTAGCACAAATGAATTCCAGTGTACAAAACCAAAATAAATGTTAAATAGTAACTTTTTTTAAAATAAAGGCTTCTCCTGAAAATTTATATCACTGAAACTGAAAAACATTTTTGGGTACATAATACAAACTAGATACCTTTTTGGAATGCTTATTAATTTGTTCATTTAGTAGATCTATCATGTGAATTAACCAAATGCATCAGCGATTTGTTAGCCTTATGAGAAGAACAGAACATGTACTGCAATTGTTCACTATATGATCAGTCTTATGGTATTGGTGTAAATAGAGAAGATACTTGTAACAAATGTTGATCAACATTAGATTGAAATGAAAAAGAAATGTCTCATGAAATCAGTGAAATGGAATGAAAAGAGGTCAATATCTCAGAAGCAAGCGGTCAAAATTGGACAGGCCTACAGCACATGCAACATTTATAGAATTATCAACTCACTACTGATTGGCACACACAAAACAACACATTGTAAAATATCCAGAGTCCATTGATATGTTGATAAAGCAGTTAACTGCATATTGTATAATCCACAGTGTTCAAAATTATTTTATTCCATTGCTAGAACCAAAATAGACCTGTCAGCTGAGCACAGAACATTATTTCTGTAGGTATGTTTATAACCTAAATGAACTACGCCAGTGATTAAATGTTACGCTGTAAAAGAGGGAAAGCAGGAGAATTCAACACTTTAGTTTATTGGACAAGGCTATTCTATTGAACTGTATTTGTTATAGCTGATGTAAAAATATTCCAACACACATGTAAGTAATATCTCTCTTTCCTGTGCCTATATGATTTCAGATCAAATTGAAAGCACATTGGAACGCCTCAAAGTGGACTTTGTTTGTGACTGGTTGTCCCAGCTTCGTACAAGTCACTTCAAAATTTTTGTGTCCTGTCTGTTACCACATCCAGCAGATTATGCAAGAGTTGGTGGTCACTGGTATGTGTAGCAGAAATGGATTATCTGTCATGAATGTCAGAACATTTGGTGTTAAATATCTTATGAAATTACCCTTAATAGCATACTGACATATTATGCTTATGTAGCTACATTTCATGTTCCTGAAAAATATTCTGCCTTGCATTAATTTTCCACAGCATTATTTTAAGTCTCATACATTGGTTTAACTCATTTCTGCTTAAGTATAAGAAATAGAAGTTACATTCTTTAAAATGCTAAGTTTTTGCTCATATTATAGGTAATGTAAATTAAATTTATATTTCATTGTGTGGAAAATAGTGTTGTGTGGTTTGAACTAAATGGCCCACCCCAGGTTCACACAAGTAGGGCTAAATATTTGCAGCTGGACAACTTGTCTGCTGCAGTGTTAATTTTAGTGATGAGCCACTATATAGCATTTTGATAAAAACACAGAATAAAAACACAGAATATCAACACTTTCATATAACTTAAATGATTAAAGCAGCAAACAACAGAAAAATTCTCAGAAGACATGAATGTTATGTGTTCCATATTTGGTGTTCGCAGTAACATCTTGTGTCAATGATAGTCATTACTACAGTCCAATTATAGTGAAGAGCCACCTAATATCATGTAGGGCCCCCATAAGCACACAGAAGTGCAGCAATACAATGTGGCATGGACTCAACTAATGTTTGAAATAGTGCTGGAGGGAACTGACACCATGAATCCTGCAGGGGGTAGAGATCTCTTCTGAAAAGCACACTGCAAGGCATCCCAGATATGCTCAATAACATTCATTTCTGGGGAGTTTGGTGGCAAGCAGAAGTGTTTAAGCTCGGAAGAGCATTCCTCGAGCAATTCTGGAAGTGTAGGGTGCCGCATTGTCCTTCTGAAATTTCCGAAGTCTGTCAGAACACACAATGGACATGAATGGATGGAGATGATCAGACAGGATGCTTACGTATGTGTCATCTGTCAGAGTCGTATCTAGACATGTCAGGGGGTCCCACATAACTCCAACTGCACATGCCCCACATTATTACAGAGCCTCCACCAGCTTGAACAGTCCATGCTGACATGCAGGGTCCATGGATTCACAAGGTTGTCTCCATACCCGTACACATTTATCTGCTCAATACAACTTGAAACAAGACTCTTCCAACCAGGCAACATGTTCCCTGTTATCAACAGTCCAATGTTGGTGAAGGGTATATGAGTGGACCTTCTCCAAAAGCCCATACTGATGACGGCTCATTGAATGGTTTACATGCCGACACTTGCTGATGGCACAGAATTGAAATCTACCGTGATTTGTGGAAACATTGTACATCTGTCACATTGAATGATTCTCTTTAGTCTCTTTGGTCCCATTCTTGCAGGATCTTTTTCTGGCTGCAGGGATATTGGAGATTTGATGTTGTACCAGATTCCTGATATTCACGGTACACTCATGAAATAGTCATATGGGAAAATCCCTGCTTCATCGCTACCTTGGAGATGCTGCGCCCCATCACTCAAATGCTGACTATAACACCACCTTCAAACTCACTTAAATCATGATAACCTGCCATTGTAGGAGCAGTAACCAATCTAACAACTGTGCCAGACACTTGTTGTCTTATATAGGCATTGCTGAGTGCAGAGTGGTACTGCCTGTTTACATATGTCTGTATTTGAATATTCATGCCTATACCAGTTTCTTTGATGCTTCCCTGTAATATTACTTGACAGCTGAATCTTGACATGTTGGAGCTGGTTTCTTTCAGTTAGCATATTCAACATCATGCTTGATCTACTTTCCATTGCCAAACTGCCACAAAAATTGGTCAGTTCACTTCCAATTGCTTGTCCAGCATGATGTGTTTGGATCCCAAATCATGGTTCTGGAACTTTTATTTTATATTTCATCACACGTGATAACCAGATCAACAACAATGCTCATACACAATGATGCTAATGAAATAAACATATTTCATACACAGCACTAAGTAAACACTACTGGATACTTCTGCAGAAGGTGTGATTCAGAGTCACATATAAAATTATCACAATCACAGAGATCAGCTTACATTAGATAAGGTTGGACTGGCGTTGCATGAGGTTGAATTTTGGAAGACTACAATTCATCATTGCAACTACATCACCACAACCATAAATATAAATACTGAACCCAGTGTGATGGTGTAGCACAATGGTTAGCATACAAACCTGTCTTGTAGAAGATTGTAGGTTCAAAGGTCGTCAAACATAACTTTGTTTTTAATTTGTAAATCTTGTCAAAAGAGTTTGATTGTTATTTTTATTTAGTTACTTAGTTTAAATGTAGTTTTTTATTTCTAAATCACTGAGGTCACGGCTCACACAGAGTGCATCACAGAGTGCAGAGTGCCCCAGAGAGCTACAACACTAAGAAGAATGGCTTCTCGGCTTTTGGCAAGATCAATGTGTAGTTTTTTGGTAAGGATAAGGAAAAGGGAAATATTTTATTTAATTTCTATAATAATGGGTGAGATCACCCACAATTTTAATTCCTTTTATTTTTTTTCCTATCATTCTTTTCTCATTTGAAATCTGCCTGTGTTACCTACAATCTGCAACCAAGTACCAACAAATATTGCTCATTGGTTAGTAACATGACAGCTCATGTAGCCATGGTCAACATAGTTTCAGGTAACCAACGATTTACAGTTTGCTTTTACCCCTGCAACTGAATTTTTTCTGTCTTGAATTTGGTCATAGAAGTTAGCTTTAATCACCATGATTTTAGTTCTACCACAGATTGTTGACTGTCATTCTCTCAAATACATTCCACATCATGATGTCCTGGTTAGCTTAGGACATGAGTTTAAATTCAGGGCTGCAAAACACATTGTCTGCATCAGTTTAGTTATTAGTCACTTAAAATCAGCTGTCGGCAGAGTATCTCGCATTTCCAACATGCCTTGCTGCAGCCACTTCCAACATTGATCTGTGTTACACATCAACAGCATTTGTGAAGTGATCCACCATGTTTGTGTGTCATGTATAACTGAGCAGTAGCCAGCAGCCAATAAGGCCATACTGTAGCAACAAGTAACAGACATCAAATATCAAGAAATTTTAATCAGACTCTTGCTGCCATGCCAGTAGGTACACTACACTGCTGTACCAGTTCAGAGTGAAATTCAAACACCTACCAAACACTCCACTGCAGTGCCAGTATGGTTGGGTCAATTTGACCACAACAGATTATGGCATGAGCTACAGTCACTTTTTGCTCCATCACATCCTACACATACCCAACTCAAGACAAGTCCAGAGATTGAGCTGTCCAGGGAAGTTGCTGCACATCTTGCAGAGCCTGTTAAATTTCATGCGCAGTGTGGGAGTGAGCATTGTCTTATTGGAACAACACATCACATACCTGTTGCAAGAATGGTAAAAGAACAGGTCTAACAACATCCTGCACATACTGAGCACTGGTCAGAATCACCTACAGGAGCACCATAGGTGAACAAGAGCTGTAGTTTATTGCACTCTACACCATTACCTTATAAATAAATAAAAAACTTTTTTTATTTTAAATTCAGTGCATTAGTATTTGTAAAATGACTCTTAGTGTTCATTAAAAAATGACAATCATTCCACTTGGGACCTGTGGAATGGTACATTAGCTTATTTGTTTTAGTTGCAAATATTTGTCATGTATTGTTGTTTTTCTGACATGTTCCACATCCTGGAGGACCTCCTCACTACGAATCAATTGGAATGAAAGTAAATCTAATTTAATCTAATCCATAAGGCCTGAGTTGGGGCCATTGTGTCTTGGCTGCATTCACTCTATGAGACAGCACTCACCAAGTCTATGCTGTACAGGCAAACGACAATCAATTCCGTGTTGCCTGAATCTGTTTTCATGATGGAAGACCATGTGGCACCATTCCATCTTCCAAGTGTTCCTCTGATGGTACCAGTTGAGCCATGCATGTTGATGCTGTGGCATGAGTCGAAGATAAGCTAGAAGTGTTGTGTGCCCAGAGTCTCACTGCTAATAATTGGTTCACAACAGTTCATGTTGACACATCTGGGTTTACAAGCCCTCTTATCTGTGACGTGGCAGCTGTATGATCTGCCACTGTTGCCCTTACAGTACAATGATCCCTGTGGGCATCTGTGCAGTGTAAACAGAACCTTGCCTACAGGTGTAATAATCTAACATGATCTCTGACATCAGCATCGTTGCACAACTGGCATAGCATGTCCAACTTGGTGATAATTCTCCAAAATGACCATCCTGCCACTCAGAAGGCTGCTATTTGATCCCTTTCAAACTTACTCAGTCAGCTGTAGGAATCACAGGCGTATCTCCATGGCATGGTTACCTGCTTGCTTCACATGTTTGCACCACAGTCAGCCTTCTGCCTGTGACCATTCCCTATTACAAGGTAGATACAGATTGTGCCCAGGTAGCTATGCCATTATGCTATCTGTTGATGGATGATACTGAAAACATTATCTGTACATTTACTTTCCTCCAGGTGGCATCAAAATCAACATATATTTTCAGGTATACAATTTTTTTCTGGCAGTGTATCTTCTTAAAAATTTCTTCCTCAAATTAAACCCATTGTTAGATACTAGTAGACTTCTTTTCACCAGGAATGCCATCTTTCTACTAGTCCGCTTTTTATGTCCCCCTTGTTTCACCATCAAGTGTCCCATGTGTAATACAGTGTCTTAAAACTGAGGAATTTTACAACCAGTATCAGTGTTTGATTAAATTGAACAGATTGCTTAACTCATTCTTGTGAGGTGTTATTTAATTTGTTTGTACTGCTATGAAGTATAGCTAACAAGTAAAATTTGAGATTTTAGACTTTCCATTCTTGCTGTTCCTCTTGTATGGTATCCAGATCGTTTGAAACTACCAGATCTGGTATCCCAGCCTGGCATGTTTGAAGACCCACTGGGCAGTATGGACATCAATGATTGCCACTCTGCAGCATTGAAGTCATTGGTGTAAGTGCTGCCATAAGCCACATCTGTCTGGTTGGCCTGTTGGCAGTGCGGTCTCTCCATCTGTTAGCTGTAATTTCTCTTAATTACCATATAGAGCTTGCTAAACATTGTTGTCTTTGTTCTAAATTTACTGCAACCTAGTATTCAGTCTTGATTTCCCATTTGGACTTGTTATTCCGCTGTGCTATCTCCACTGTCTGTTGTTCCCTCGTGCTGCCAACCTGTTATTTGCTGGTGACTCACTGGCAATGCTCTTGGCCAATCAGCCAGCCACCATTGGTTCTGAAGTTGTCCTCAGACTTGTCCAATTCCAGTCACTATAACTGGTGACAAGGTAAAAGTGTATCAGTGTTCCATGGATGCCAAGCTTATGCAACTTGTGGAACAGCAGCAGTAGCAGCAGCTTCTCCTGCAGTACGAACTCCTACATTGGGTGCCAATTAGACCACAACATATCAGATCTATTTTGGAAACTGTGTTTGTACAAGTGAAATTGCAAATACATCACTCACAAGCAGCATGACTGACCAGCAGCAGTTTCAGCAATGGCAGTTCCAACAACAATTTCAACTTTTGTTGGATTGCTTATAGGTTCAGAGTTCCCAACCCATGTAGTCTGGCGTCACTTCCCATGTGGACACATTTTCAGAAGCTGAAACAACACTTCACTGCTTTTCTGGTTTACAATGACACTTTCCAATTTTGATCTTCCTATCTTGGGCTTCCCCAGAGATGTGTTTCTTGCTAAAGACGTTCGCTACACTCTTGAATCTGGTTGCATTCAGGTTCAAGAAGATGTGTTCACTGCTGTCCAGTTATTATTCTTGATTACATGTAGTCCCATCACACCTCCAGTTCCCTTACTACCACAAGAAACCTGATCAGTCATACTGCATGTGAATGATGTATTTGCGATTTCACTTGTCCAAAAAACATGGTTTCCAAAACTTCATATGCAGATTCACTGATCTAAGATGTGGTCTAATTGGCACCCAGTGTAGAAGTTTGTACTGCAGCTCAAACTGGTCACTCATTTCTTAGACAATGTTTTGAAAATCACACACTCTTTTGAGATCACACAGACAGAAAATGAACACCTTGTGGCTCAGCCTTTTTCCCACCACCAGCATCATGAGTCATTGACTTTGGATGTCTCCATGGCCTCTGAACAGCTTGTTACACCCTGTTGACATAAGCAGCAGGGTCTCCTGACATGTCCTGACTGCTTCATGGCATACCTGCATGTGGACTGGCCAGATTTATGGACACACAGTGGGAAAGATAGGCCTCTTCACACTGTTCATTTTCATTGTCAATTGTCATTATAGTTGGATGCCTCTGCCACATGCATAATGGGATTGTGCGTGAACTTCAGGCACTTGTTTCTCAGGGTGATCCTTCCACCTCTAAGTTGTTTATCACCCTCATTACTGCAAACCAGGCTGTCTGCATCCAGGTGGACACAAGGGCTACAGTTTCTTTGATGAACCTCCACATGTATGCTTGTCTTGGTTCTCCTGGCTTGGTCCTGCCCCCCTGTATGTTGGTTACCGTTTGTGACAATTTGATTCCCCTCCAGGGTCAGTTCTCTGTCAATGCTACACAGAAACAGGTTTTCCAGTTGATAACTCTATTTGCTGTTGATAGCCACTCTGTGTAGTGTAACGACGTAAGTTTCTTATAACCGATTTTCGTTTGATATATGACCATGTGCAGACTTCGTCACCTACGTCAGTTACAACCCACTTCAAAATGATTTATATTCTTTTTAAATTGTCATAGAATGGTTCTTGAACGAAACTGTAAAACATCAGTTGAGTCATATGCAAAGAATTACATCACTTGGACCAATTGGTTTTCGTAAACTTTTTCGATTTAAATTTCATTTGTTTCTCCTCAGAAATTATATTGACACACGTTATCTTGATTTAATCGATATCAGAATCACACATTAAATAAACTTTTGAGATTCAAAGTTTCGATGAACGCTGTCAGAATCAATAATCTTGTCAAATATATTATTAATCCGTTCACATAATTCTTCATAAATAAATCCTCAGAACACGTGTTTCAACTTTAGTAGCATACACTATTTTATTAGCTTCCTACGCATACAGATGTGAACTTGACCGTTGACAAACAATGACTGACTTTTCAATAAGATTACGCTCTATATGACGTCATTGTTGTACAAAAAGAGTACAAAAATTCATTTTTAATTTTTTAGAAGCACGACGCAACAACTCGGTTCCAGGATCTTCTGTTGCTCCTTGGCTGTCGACCCGCGACGTATAGCGGCCAGCAATTTCCTCTCTGGTCGCGGCAACGAAGATGCTGTCTCCGTTCGTTGCGCCGCCCTCTCCGTACATGAAACACATAAAAAAATACAAAACTTTTAGATACTTCACAGCTATTACAAATATTAAAAAAAAATACATAAACAAAACTAAATTAAACTTATAGTCACCTGCAAACTGGGCTGACATTGGTGGATGGGTGACGCTTAATTTTGTCCCACTACATCTGCTGGTAAAATATTTGGTCTGATACCTTCTCACTGTTTGGATTCTCCATCACTGACAACATTCAACTTGTCCCTTCTAGGGGCTCATCGATTTCTGTGCCACCTTCATGCCTCTGTCTGAACTCAGCCTAGGGTGCACCATTGATTTCCAGGCCCACATCTCCTTACATCATGACGCTGTGCCCCATTTCTGCCATGCATGACCTCTTCCTCTCTATTTACAGGTGGCCGTTAAGCAAGAACTTGATCATCTCCACAATGCTGTAGTAACTGAACTTGTCAAAACTAGTGCTTGGGTCACACTCATGGTGGTAGTCAAGAAACGCAATGGCTCTCCCCACCTGTGCGGAGATTTTAAATCAACTATCATTGCCCAGGTACAAGTGGAAACCTCCCCCATGACAGGTCCAGAGGCCCTCCTCATGAAGTTTGTTGGAGTTGAATATTTCTGTAAGATAGACAAAGTTGAAGCATATTTGCAGATCCCCCTGGATGAAGAATGCAATGCATTATGGTCATCAATACTCTCTTTGGCTTATAGAATGTAGGTCATTCCCATTTGGTATCACTTCCACTCCAGCAATTTTCCAGAGATATCTGGAGTATTTAACTATGTCTATTTCTGCTTGTACTATTTAGAAAACATAACTGTTAAGGGCACTATGCATCAGGACCACCTGCACAACATTTGTACCCTCTGAATTACATTGCATGATACAGGACTCAAGTGTCACTTACGCAAATGCCAGGTTCTTCAGGGGCAAGTGGAACACCTTGGTCAGTTGCTCAACAGAGATGGGAGTCAGCCCACTGGGGATGACGCTTCTGTCATTGATTGTCTACCCTGCCACCAAAAAACCACAGGAGCTGCAGGCTTTTTTGGGAGAGGTAAATTATTATTCTAAGTTCCTGCTACAGGCAGCCCACATTATGCATCTGCTCAAACATTTACATAAGAAGGATGTCCAGTATAGGTGGACAGCTGTTTGTGAGAATGCTTTCACACAGCTGAAGCACCTGTTGTGCTTAGCACCCTGCCTTATGCTATTTACACCATCATGTCCACTGGTTTTGGCCATGGATGTTTCTCCATATGGTACTGGTGCAATACTGGCACATAGGAATGATGATGGTATGGAGCAGCTATCTGCCTGTCTGTCAAAGAAGCTGACACCTGCTCAAAAGAACAACTCACAGATTGGGAAAGAGGCTTTGGTGATCGTCTTTGCCATTAAGAAGCTCCACTTTTTTCCTTTTTGTCGCCAAGTTTACCCTCATTATAGATCAAATGCCACTTAGTGGCTCTCCTTGGGCCCCACTCTTGGCTTCTGGAGCAGGTTCCACAATGCCTCCAGCATTGTGTACTCTTCATCAGCTCATACATTTATACCATCAAATACAAGCCCACAGCACAACACACAAATGCAGATGCCCTTTCTTATCTGCCCTCATGACTTTACCTGTCATTTGACCTACAGATGTTTCCACATCAGTGAGGAATAATGGCGCACCTTGGATGTGTTTCCAATTATGGCTAATCTCATCACTGTACACATTCTCCACAACCCCATCTTGCGGCATGTGTTGCACTATCTGCTCCATGGGTGGCCCACTTCTTTTTCAAAGTCTGCCAATCTCACGCTCCAGGTCTGGGCTCACCTCTCTCACCATATGTCTGTCATCTCCAATGTTCTCCTACTAGATACAGACGCAGATAAACACTGTGCCCCCACATTCTGCACCTCCTCCATCATGGGCACTGGGATATGTCATGGATGAAGGCAGTTGTGAGACACCATACCTACTGGCTGGGACTGAAAGAGACATGGAGGCCATGGTCTACACCTCTTCTGCTTGTGACTGGCATCAGGCAGCTCCACCACAGTCTTTCTCCTCCTGACCCACCCTCCATCACCATTGGGATTGCATTCACCTGGGTTTTGTGGACCCCTTCCTGGATCTATGTGGTTCATTGTAATGGATGCTTATTTTAACTACCCATACATGGTCAGCATGGTGCTCACCACAACTGACACCACTCTCACTGCTAGCATCCAGATTCTTGCCACCAACGGGCTTCCTTGCACCATCAGGTTGAATAATGGGCACCAATTCACAGTGGCAGCATCCAAATGGTTCTGCACGTGCAATGGCAGCTAGCACCTGTTTAGTGCACCATTTCACCCCTTCCCCTATAGTGAAATGGAGCATATCATGCATATGTTTAAACAACAGAAGTTGAAAGCAGTGGGCACTTCTATCACCACAGCTGGGCTCACATTGTTTCTCAGCACCTAATGGTCTGTCTTGTTCATGACTGAAGGAGCTCCTCCATGGGCTGCATCCATGTACTCTCCTCCTGGTCCCACAGCTGATGCAATCCCAGACCTGGCCTCCCTGTTCCTTTCTGCCAGGCGCAGCTGTTTGTGCACACTTATATGAGTTAAAACCTTCATGGGTGCTGGCCACAGTTGTTGCCATCCACAGTCATTGTTCTATGATGGTGGAGACTGTGAGGGATTTGGAGTGCTGGCACACCAACCATCTCCATCCATGCCTACCATCTGTCCCACTGCCACCATGTCAGTCAGTCCAGCAATGCCCATTTTAGCCACGCCCAACATGGCGCAACCTGTGTTCTTGACACCCAGCAGCAGTGCCCAAGCATGTGGGCATGGAAGTGAAGGCCTCAGGGAAATCTCTGTCCTCTTGACTGTCAGACAAATTACCAAATTGGGCTCTTTAAAGAGCCAAATGACATTTGTATACCTCTGCTCTCATCTATGTCCTGTCTGTGTCAGATATGGTTGCTGAGGTTATGGGAGACATCTGCGAAGTGATCACCCATGTTATTGGAACTGCTATTCCTCTTTCTACAGGCCCCCTCCACCATCATCCAGGGTCATGGTGACCAAAGATATTGCAACAGCTAATCAGGGTCATTGAGGGGCCCTGCACCATCTCAAGTGACATCCTTCACACACCACCTTCCTCACTTTCAATTGGCTCCACCCTAAGGCTCACTATCTAATTAAACATAATAAGAAGGAATGCTGTGAATGCTACACCTCCTCCATGAGAACATATGCATCTTCATCCCAAGTGTAGTCTGCTCTGTAGTCTGCTCAGTCGCTAAAGATCAATAACTGTTCTGAGTCTCTTTCTTCATGGTGTTATTTTCACCATTGCGTGAGTCCTCACTGAGTACCTTGCAGTCCACTTTGCAACAGTATTGGCATCCTCTTTTTACCCATGCATAAAGAAGAATTTGAAAATATCTCCCTATCTTTCAGCCCCATCATGCCCAATTATACACTACTGGCCATTAAAATTGCTACACTAAGACAAAATGCAGATGATAAACAGGTATTCATTGGACAAATATATTATACTAGAACTGACATGTGATTACATTTTCACGCAATCTGGGTGCATAGATCCTGAGAAATCAGTACCCAGAACAACCACCTCTGGCCATAATAACGGCCTTGATATGCCTGGGCATTGAGTCAAACAGAGCTTGGATGGCGTGAACAGGTATAGCTGCCCGTGCAGCTTCAACACGATACCACAGTTCATCAAGAGTAGTGACTGGCGTATTGTGACAAGCCAGTTGCTCGGCCACCAATGACCAGATGTTTTCAATTGGTGAGAGATCTGGAGAATGTGCTAGCCATGGCAGCAGTCGAACATTTTCTGTATCCAAAAAGGCCCATACAGGACCTGGAACATGCGGTCTTGCATTACCCTGCTGAAATGTAGGGTTTCGCAGGGCACGAATGAAGGGTAGAGCCACGGGTCGTAACACATCTGAAATGTAACATCCACTGTTCAAAGTGTAGTCAATGTGAACAAGAGGTGATCAAGACGTGTAACCATGGCACCCCATACCATCATGCCGGGTGATACGCCAGTATGGCAATGACAAATTCATGTTTCCGATGTGCGTTCACTGCGATGTCGCCAAACACAGATGTGACCACCATGATGCTGTAAACAGAACCTGGATTCATCCAAAAAAATGACTTTTTGCCATTCATGCACCCAGGTTCATCGTTGAGTACACCATTGCGGGTGCTTCTGTCTGTGATGCAGCGTCACGGGTAACCACAGCCATGGTCTCCGAGCTGATAGTCCATGCTGCTGCAAACATCATCAAATGTTCGTGCAAATGGTTGTTGTCTTGCAAACATCCCAATCTGTTGAGTCAGGGATCAAGACCTAGCTGCACAATCCATTACAGTCATGCAGATTAGATGCCTGTCATCTCGACTGCTAGAGATACGGGGCCATTGGGATCCAGCACAGTGTTCCGTATTACCCTCCTGAACCCACCGATTCCATATTCTGCTAACAGTCATTGGATCTTGACCAATGCGAGCAGCAATGTCACGATACCATAAACCACAATCACAATAGGCTACAATCCGATCTTTATCAAAGTCAGAAAGGTGATGTTATGCATTTCTCCTCCTTACACGAGGCATCACAACAATGTTTCACCAGGCAATGCCGGTCAACTGCTGTTTGTGTATGAGAAATCAGTTGGAAACTTTCCTTATGTCAGCACGTTGTAGGTGTTGCCACTGGCACCAACCTAGTGTGAATCGTCTAAAAAGCTAATCATTTGCACATCACAGCATCTTCTTCCTGTCAGTTAAATTTTGCACCTGTAGCATGTCATCTTCGTGGTGTAGCAATTTTAATGGCCAGTTGGCCAGTAGTGTATAATGAAACTTTTAGTGACTGGGAACTGTGGCAGGCTCTCAACCTATTATATGATATGGCCCCAACTGGACATTTGATTCATAATCAGATAATCCAACACCTACAACTACTCAAAGGCTCAGTCTCTGCAGGGTCTTCAAGTGTCTTTAGCTAGATGGTGTTATCTCTTCACAACAGTGAGATAGTATCATTGTTTCAATCCTTAAAACAGGCAAAAATCCAACATCCATCACAAGCCACTGACCAGTTAGCCTTACCAATATGGTCTGCAAAGTGCCTGAAAGGACCAACGATTCTTCTGGGGTCTTCAATTTCCAAGGCCTTTTGTTCCCCTGTCAGTGTGGTTCCCAGGAGGCAAATCATATCTCACAATCTGGTTAAGTTAGGACCAGCAATCTGATGGGCTTTTTCTAAACACAACATCTCATTGCAGTCTTTTATGACTATACCCCTATGTAATGCAGAACTGACCACTAGATGTTGTGAGAGACTGACCTGCCATTATAAAAGGAGGTAAGGAGTATTATTCTGTCAGTAGAGAAGCAGTAACAGCAGAATGGGTCAATTAACCCTTTGCCTGCTATGCGCAACACTGGCGGTCATGCCTCGTGTGCTGCATTTTCGCGCCCCTCACTGTGTGCTGAGTGCTGAATGCTTCTGACGCGCTCGCCACACACAATGCTTCCAACACGCTTTCTGTTTTATGGCTTTCTATTTTGTCCTGGTCTTTGGACTGGCTTTGGAAGAATTTGACGTATTTATTTTCAATATTTAGACTTCATTTTCATGTGAGATGCATTTTTATTATAATGTATATACAAATAAAGATGTTTACAATAGTGATATATTCTACATTCTCCCAAAACAAGGTTTAACAGTTTTTTGTTACTGAAATTGTTTGTGATAAGTTTTGAATCATGGATAAGCACAACGAGTTCTATTGCATTCCTCACATCACAACTTAGTTTGTTTTCTAACACCGTTTCGAGCACAGACTATGCATATCTTGTACTTTTCCCTCTGATCTGGTAAATGTGTTGACACATTTAGTCTTGTAGGGTACAATGGACATTTAGCACCACCTGATCTCTTGTGATTGACCTAAAAAGTTGCAAAACTTTCTCTAATTACATTGAGATGAAACTTTTTGTACTTCATTTTCGTCCAATATTTCCAGTATAAGCAAAAGGCATTGAACATTGCCATGTCCAAAATATGGGAAAACAATTTCCTGTACCACTACCATGTACTTTCCACTGATTTTATTAGCATGTCACTTTGGTCAACTAATCCCTCTGATACATTGTAATCTATTACCACACTTGGTTTCATTTTCAGATCACCACTCCTCTGATCTCTTTTTGAAGTCAGGTGCATTTCAGCTTTGTGGTACATTGATAGCATCCAGACTTCCTTCTTGCCCTGCCACTTCAGAGCAATTAGCTTTCCTGCTTCTGAAGATCAGAAAGTTATTTCTTCAGTTTCTCCTCCATTACTGGCATTTCCTTCCAAATTCACCTAACAGTACCACATATGATTGTTGCTCTATCATACAACCAACAAAATAGGTCTGGACTGATATACCAGTTGTTGACAAACATCATATGTCCTTTCTCCAAATAAGATTGGAGTAATGTGGTTGCTGTATTTTCAGACACTCCCATACCATGATTATCAATCTCTCTCTGTGCCAACATAAACGATAAAAATCAGTGTATAATTTGTTTCATAATCACAAATTACAAAAATTTTAATTTCAAATCTACTTCTCTTTGCTGAAATATATTACTTTACTTTCAGATGCAATTTGAACAGCATCAGAGATTCGTCTATACACAGTTTATCATAAGGATAGAAAGTTTCCTTGAACATTTTCCAAAAATGTTCTACAATAGGCTGAATTTTTGACAAGTAATCCCCATTTAGGGGCAAAGTGTTGTTGTGGAAATGTAGTAAATTCAACAGCAAAAAATATCGGTCTCTGGATATTACTTTGGAAAAAATTTGTGCTTCCAACAAGGGATCTGTCAGCTAAAATTCACTTGGTTTTAACTTTTTCACTCTAGCCATCAGAAAGGAAGACATTATAAAAACATACATTTCTGACACATTTGTGTCACTCAACTTGTTTATTCTAGAATTTGTCTTTGGTTTGCAATTGTCTGATCAGTACATATAATACATACTTGTTTCCTGGCAGATCACTTCAACAATGTCTGTAGTTACAAAATATCTAAAGAAACAGAGGCAGGTTTCATTTTCACTTACATGAGCTTTCATTCCTGATGAGGATTCATTGAACTGATGCTTCTTTGGATTTATATTTTCACATCTCCATTTGTTTTCTATCATCCTTGTGGGTCACTGTGTATCTTCATTTGAAGATGATGAGTGTTGAATAGAAGTACCCAGCTGCAGAATTCATCTCAATGTTTTAGGCTTTGCACTAGTAATTACAGATGGAGATGAATGAGAATCAACAATGTCTGTAGATTGTAAACTATTTATAAGAGAATCTTTTTATCTGAATCACTGTCTATTGATGAGCACAGTGATTCTTCAGAGTCACTCTCTGTCAACATCTGTATTATTTCTTCAGAGGTGAGGAGCTTTTTATATGTCATCACAACACATAAATTCACTATGTAAACAGAAGCGAATAATAGGCAACTGATATCTGAACCATGAATAGAGTCTCGGAGAAAGGCGTGAAACAACAGTTCAACAGAAATCACAGTAGCATTATCTGTTGTGTCTACATCTACATCTACATCCATACTCCGCAAGCCACCTGACGGTGTGTGGGGGAGGGTACCCCGAGTACCTCTATCGGTTCTCCCATCTGTTCCAGTCTCATATTGTTCGTAGAAAGAAGCATTGTCGGTATGCTTCTGTGTGTGCTCTAATCTCTCTGATTTTATCCTCATGGTCTCTTCGCAAGATATACGTAGGAGGGAGCAATATACTGCTTGACTCTTCGGTGAAGGTATGTTCTCGAAACTTTAACAAACGCCCATACCGAGCTACTGAGCATCTCTCCTGCAGAGTCTTCCACTGGAGTTTATCTATCATCTCCGTAATGCTTTCATGATTACTAAATGATCCTGTAACGAAGCGTGCTGCTCTCCATTGGATCCTCTCTATCTCTTCTATCAACCCTATCTGGTACGGATCCCACACTGCTGAGCAGTATTCAAGCAGTGGGCAAACAAGCGTACTGTAACCTACTTCCTTTGTTTTCGGATTGCCTTTCCTTAGGATTCTTCCAATGAATCTCAGTCTGGCATCTGCTTTACCGATGATCAACTTTATATGATCATTCCATTTTAAATCACTCCTAATGCGTACTCCCAGATAATTTATGGAATTAACTGCTTCCAGTTGCTGACCTGCTATTTTGTAGCTAAATGATAAGGGATCTATCTTTCTATGTATTCGCAGCACATTACACTTGTCTACATTGAGATTCAATTGCCATTCCCTGCACCATGCGTCAATTCGCTGCAGATCCTCCTGCATTTCAGTACAATTTTCCATTGTTAGGACCTCTCGATATACCACAGCATCATCTGCAAAAAGCCTCAGTGAACTTCCGATGTCATCCACAAGGTCATTTATGTATATTGTGAATAGCAACAGTCCTATGACCCTCCCCTGCGACACACCTGAAATCACTCTTACTTTGGAAGACTTCTCTCCATTGAGAATGACATGCTGCGTTCTGTTATCTAGGAACTCTTCAATCCAATCACACAATTGGTCTGATAGTCCATATTAATCATACCATATTAATCGTACAAGTGCTGTGAGAGTCCAACAAAAGTGCTGACATTGACTTCAATGTAGTCATGTTCTGCATATTGAAATACCATCTGTTGCAGTTACAGCAAATGATAAGATGTGGCGCTGCAAACAGATAGACATCTTATTCAAGCACAGCTAAAAAATAGGCAAGTGAATGTCTCAGAACTTCTACAGCAGCTGGAAGCACGTGGGGCACAGCAGTGCTCAACTGTTGTGACAGTCAGCCATGCCCAGGGCATGGCACGCTCGGCTGCTGTAGCAGTCAGCCATAATCAAAGGGTTAAGAGAGCTGACTGACTTTGTATAAGGACTAGTCACTGGATGTCATCTGAGTAACATATCCACCACAGACAGATCAGCCCTTTTAAAGATGCCCAAGTTGACTGTTTGTCTTGTGACTGTGAAGTGGAAATATGAAGGAACAACCACAGATAAACCAAGATTTGGTAGAACTCATGTACTGGTGGATATGGTCTCTGATTATTGTGGAGGATGGTTGTAAAATATCACTTGAAATCAGAAGAAGAAATCATGCATTAGTTTCAGAGTTGTTGTTGTTGTTGTGGTCTTCAGTCCTGAGACTGGTTTGATGCAGCTCTCCATATTACTCTATCCTGTGCAAGCTTCTTCATTTCCCAGTACCTACTGCAACCTACATCCTTCTGAATCTGCTTAGTGTATTCATCTCTTGGTCTCAGAGTACTACCAGCAATCCAGCGAGCACAACAACCATGCATAGGGAGTTTTAAAAAAATGGGGTACAGTGCTCGATTAGCCCATTATCACCTACATTTCTGTACTCAATGCTAAATGATACCTGAGGTGGACAGTGAATGACTGGAACTGAGTGATTTGTAGTGATGAATCACATGATATATTGTGGCAGTCTGATGGGTGGGTTTGGGTTTGGTGAATGTCTGAAGAATTTTCTTATCTTTCACATAACCCCACAGCCAGAAGTTACACGATTAAGATCAGGTGATCTGGATGGCCATGCTGTAGGAAATCAATGGCTGATATTTCTAGCATTTCTGAAATGCCTTTGCAGCAGCTGCTTCACTGGTTGTGCAATGTACAGGGGAGCACCATTTAGCATAAAAAGGATCCTACCCATTCTTCTATGACATGAATGGTTGGAATGACATTGGTGTGTAAAAGACTCTCACAGCATTTACCAGTGACAATACAGGTGGGTCCTGTTACCCATGAGACTGATCTCCTTGAAAAAATATGGCCCTACGATAAATGATGCCTTCAACCTACATCATACTGTCATCTTTGCAGAATGAGGTGGTACCAAATGATGTGCATGCGGATTTTCCATTGCGCATATTCTGCTATTCTACATATTGACATGTCCTTGGAGATGAAAATAGGCTTTTTCTGTCCACAGAATATTCCATTGCCATTCATTCTCCACTTCCATGCAAGCTAGAAATTCCAGAGCATATGTTTTTGTTGCTGGCATTTCAGCAGGAAGTAACTCCTCAATATGGGTGATTTTGTATGGATAGCAATCCAGGATGTTTCATAGAGTTTTATGCACCATGCTTGCAGGTATATCCAATGTTCAGACAATTACCCATGCACTACATGTTTTCACACCATCTTTCAACCCCTCCTGCAATGTTGTGTGGCCACATCTTCAACAGACATTGGATCAACTTCTTCCCGCTTACAGCACCACTATTGGTCAAATTTTCATTTAATTTTTTTGTTTCACAACATTTCCTCGTACATCAGTATTATGCTGTTTAAATTTCTGAGCAGTAGTCCTCTTTCTACAGCATTTTGAAACTGGAACAGTAATAATGGACACCCTGCACTTTCAGCCATTTCTTGGGTTGTTACCAGCATCTTCAGAAAACACTGATGAATGCCTGATGTGCAGCTGACTTACTTTTGTTTTTGAATTCATTGGTCTTCTGCATACGTGGATCTTGAGACTGACAAACTACTTGCATTCCAGTTCCTGTCCATGTAGATGACAGCATTTACATTGCCTAATTGGAGCCACAGTCATGTAAGTGTTTTGAAGTACCAAGTGTCTTAACAAAACAATGTCGTGTTGTAACCACAGTCAAGTCCAAATTCAAATGCAGACTCATCAGTCAAGTACAACACTTAGCATGGAAATCACATTTATTATGAATACTCACATACAGTCAGAATAGTGCAGAACTTACTTCCTGGGCGAAAAGTGTTGCTCCATGTACAAACATGGAATATTCTATAAAATACAAACATTACAAACATAACAAATTTTGAAAGCCTTTGAGAAATGATAAATACTAATTAAAAATGGCTGGTGGTTGGATTTGGGCTGGTATCCATTAGTATGCCAACCAGCAGTAGTAACGACTGTGCCACACTTGATGCTCACCAACTCACAGAATTTTATTTGGCCTGGATGCATATATGGACTAGTGTTTCCCATCAAACACAGTCCAGACAATCAAGAATAGTGTTCCATGTGCAGAGGTGTGTTCTTTGTAGGTCCAGTATGCCCGTTTCTCTTCTGGAGTCCTGGGAATGGCTTACAATTTTTTGTCTGCACTACATTATGAGAATCAACATTACAAAAATTTTTCAGTTAGGCCAACACCCTTAGTCTTGCAGGATGACATAAAAGTAGAACTGGATCACCTAAAGGAGTTAAAATTGCTATTCTAAATTCTTTACAACAGACTGGCATTCCCTGTAGTCATTTTTTTGGAAATTAAGTGTAGCATTACATCTTTGTGGGGTCTTCAAATATATGGTAAATACTCAGTCAATTATGGACTCATCCCCTCAAAAATACTGATGAATTATTTTCAAAATTAGTAGGAGTCAGTATCTGTTTAAGGTTGATTTTTTGGAAGCCTGTTTTCAATTTCCTTTGGAGGAAGCTTCCAAAACCATCCCCATATTTATTTAAATACTCCTTATGACCTCTGTCAATATAACGTGTTACCCTTTCAGTGCACTAGCAGTCTTTCAGAAATTTCTAGAATGAACTATTGGCAACATTACAAAATGCGTCAACTATTTGGATGATACAGCAGTGACAGCTTGAAGTCAGGAGCATATACTGAGTCTCTAGAAAGCATTTTTATTCCTTTTGAAAGCTGGGTTGAAATGTAGCTTTTAAAAATGCACCTTCTTTCCACCTTGTATTAAGTATGCAGGATATATCCCTAGCTGGGAAGCCCTTAAAACAATACCAGAGAATGTGACAGCTATTTCACATATTCTAATATCAAACAAAGTACTAGACCTATGGGTTTTTGTTGACAGGATTAAATATTATGTTCAATTTAGTCCCACAAATTGCAGTGGTAGTCTTATTCCCCAAATTGCAATGATTCCCCTAACTCATAACTGTTTGTAGAAAAAAGGAGTCACTTACCAGCTGTCCTCAGATTTTTACTAAGCATTTCTTAAGCTGAAGAAATGTGTCCATACTGCTCATTGCCTGACCTTGTACCAGCTTCTTTTACATCTTTTATTGGCCACAGATGCATCACCCTAGGGCATTGGGGCCGTTCTGTCACTTAAGTACACAAGTGATTCAGCACAACCTATTATGTTCACTTCTGAGTCACTTATCATGACACAAAAATATTATTCCCAATCAGAGAACAGGCTATGGGAACAGGATCGGTAATCAGGATATAGAAAACTTAATTCCCATATAAGTCGTAGCTCATATATATTTACACCTGTCACTGTGTCCGTACAGAATGATGTATAACAAAGAACTGAGTAAAGTAAAGTTAAGATGGAGACTCGACAGAGCACTTAGAGTTCACAGATCGACAGAGCACTTAGAGTTCACAGATATTAAGTTTCATGGTCAATACAAACTATCAATGCCACACTGCCACACAGCCCCCCCCCCCCCCGCTCCCCCGTCCCCCACCAGTACGGAGTACTACAGACTACAGATGTCCAACGTTGAGGGCGTGCGGGTGTCAACATCAATGGAAATCGTGAGCGTAGGCAGGCCCACCACAGGTACTTCCATCTCAAACAAGGAAACAAGGTGGGTTGTGTAGGCGGAGCGGTGAGGGGCAGGTCCACTTCGTAGTCAATCAGCCACAGCCACACTGGCCAGATGAGACAGCAGCCGGCCTGGGAGTAAGCGAGCAGGGCAGCTGACAGAGTGGTGGAGGCATGTGTAGCTCTTAAATGGATCGAGCCGTCCATAGAAATGAAAGCACATAGAGATGCTCAGTCACACTCACACGGGTGTGTGAGGTTGTGTACAATGTTGAGGTGTAAGGGACCGTCCGATGGTGGGACCTCGACTGTCAAAGGAATGAGCACTCGGTTATCGAACGTCACTATAGAAACAGCGTTAACTCAGTGCGGTGGCACGCTGCAGGAAAAACTGATAGTAGGTGTGCGTGTCTCCAACACTGGATGTGAGGGCACAAAACCTGTGCAGGGTGAAACAGGGGGTGGGGTCAGGAAACCAGTGAACAGTGGCAAACAGTCTTCAGCAGAAGATGTGTGCGGTGAGGCTGATGGAAGCACATCTTCATTCTTGATCAGGGATGGATCTTCTGCAGAGTCTGACTGCAGCGGTGTGAGACCATCAAGGGTCAACAAAAGCACATGCAGAGAAACTGTCTGTGTGCGGTCTTTAATCATGATATCAAAAGTTATGTCCCCCTGCCGCAGGACCTTGTAGGGGCCAAGATAAGGAGGCTGAAGAGGCTGCCTAACCATATCATCATGCAGCATGACGTGGGAGCAGTCAGAGAGTGCGGTGGGAACATAAGTCTTGGGCAGTGAGTGATTGATGGGCGGGTGCAAACACATTTGTTGAAAATGTGTGCGCATCCAGCTAATGAAATTTGGCGAGGGGGGAAGATGCTCACTAACCTGTTGAAGAATAAGCTCCCCCGGTAGGACCGGATTCTCACTGAAAACAAATTCGGATATAGTCCCCTGTAGGTCAGGTTTATAGGTCGAGTTTAGACCAAGTATTACCAATGGGAGAGCTTCTGACCAGAGACAATCATGGCACCAAAGGGCCGTCTTGAGGGTGTTGTGCCATCTCTCCAACAACCCATTGCTTTGTGGGTGATAGGCGGTAGTGTGTATTTTTTTTAATATCACAAGTATTGCAGAGGATGGTGAAAAGGGAGGATTCAAACTGTCGACCCTGATCGGTGGTGATAGAGGTCAGGCACCCAAAACGAGCGATCCATGAGCCAATGAAAGCCTTGGCTACCGTCTTGGCAGTAATGTTAGGGAGAGGGACAGCCTCGACCCAGTGAGACAAATGGTCAATAGTTGATAAGATATATCTATGGTCCTCCAAAGGAGGAAGAGGCCCGATTAGATCAATATGTATGTGACAGAATCGTGCTGCGGGAATGTCGAACTTGCCCAGAGGCGGGGAGGTGTGGCGGCTGACCTTGTTGCGCTGGAAAGCGACGCAGCTGCGTGCCCAGGTTTGACAATCCTGTTTGATATTCTTCCAAACAAAATGTTCTCACCTGAGAAGTGTGGTGGCTCGAACACCCAGGTGAGCTAGGTTATTCAGGGCATCAAAAACCTGTTGGCGCAGCCCGGGTGGGACCAAAGGATGTAGGGTGCCGGTGGAAGAATCACACCACACCTCGTTGGAAACGCCAGGAAATTTAGCCTTTGTGGAAACAAGTGACGTTTGTGGGTCTCATAGGAGAGCCTGAGAATATTAATCAGAAGCTTGGAGGGAGGCCAGATTGGAAAGATCAACAATGCAAAAAACAGCACTGATCCACGAGAAGAAATCCACTGCAACGTAATCTGCACCCTTGATGTAACAGACGTCCATTGTGAATTGAGAAACCAGGTCAAAGTGGTGGTAACATTGAGGGGGTGGGTCCTCAGGTGGGTTGCAGAACGCTTCTGCCAGTGGTTTGTGATCAATGAGGACGAAAAACGAACGTCCCTCGATGTTGGGACGGAAATGTTTGATTGCCTTGTAAACAGCTCTCTATCAAATGCAGAATATTTTCTCTGTGCTGCAGATAGTTTCTTGGAGAAGAAATGAAGGGGATAAATCATGTTGCCCTTGTGTTGTTGCAACACCGCCCCCACCGCGATGTCGCTGGCATCCGTAGTAATGAATAACTTAGCCGAGGGGTCAGGGTGGGCAAGTGTCACAGCGTGAGCTAAAGAAGTCTTCAGAGCCTTGAAGGCCTCTAGCATCAGAGCAGTCCAAGAGACGGGTTTGATACCGGAAGTTTGTTTGCCTGATAGCGCGTCCATCAGGGGTGCCTGAACAGCACTGGTGGAAAGCAGATGGCGACAATAGTAATTGATGGTGCCGAGGAAACGGCATAGCTCTTTGTAAGTAACTGGGGGCGGCAGAGATGTGATAGCCTGCACACGAGATTTGGGAGGCTGTATTCTGTCAGCGGAGAAGGTGTAACCTAGGAAGGAGACTGATGCCTGGTGCAACTGAAACTTGTCTTTGTTGACCCTGACTAGGTCTGGAGGACCATAGACAGATGATTTTCATGTTCCTCTGCTGAGCTGCTGAAAACGAGAATGTCGTCCAGATAAGCAAAGCAAAACTCGAACTGTCCCAAGATAGAGTCAATGAAGTGTTGTCACATTTGTGCCGCATTCTGTAGGCCGAACAGCATGAAGTGGAATAAACTGAGCGGCATGATAATAGCCGTCTTAGGAATGTCTTCTGGCGCTACGGGAATCTGCTGATAGGTGCGTTTATGGTCAGTAACACTGAAAATTGTGACGCCTGATATCATATGAGTGAAGTTATTGATGTTTGGCACTGATGGTACGAGTGTTTAAGCATCTGTAATCGTCGCACATTCGAAAAGATCAGTCGTGTTTGGGGACGAGGCAGATTGGTGAAGACCAGTTGCTGTCTGAAGGTTGCAGAACACTTGCCGCTGCCGGGCTGTGCGCAACATGATAGGTTTGAGGCATCAGACCTTATGCCAAATAGGGGGGCCAGCAGTGATAACTATCTTTTGTGTCATTCTATCAGTGATGGAAGAAACTGAGAACTGCGCATGAGATTGGTTAACGTCCTGATGCCGAGTTTTGGATGAGTAGGGCGCAACAAGGTGTAGCTGTTAGCACAAGTGGGGGGAGCGCGATGAGGGGTTGGAACGTCACACGCAAGTAAAGTTTGTGGACTAACATGGTGAGAGTTTGAGTTGGGCTCAGCCAAGCAGTCTTGTTTAGGTGGCGGCGCTATGGACTGCAGTTGCAGAAGTGAGGTACGAGCCATGACAAGCTCACTGTAAGTGGATGCGATGCGTTGTTTCAGCTTCTCATTATACTGGTGGAGTTGCATCGCCAAGTCGTATTCTGACAGTAGGTTGGTAACGCAGGTCACAATGTTGCCTGTGAGGGCAGAGCACTCAAGTATGATATCGTATGTTGTGGTGGAAACAGAGCAATGAAAATAGGTGCAGGTGCACGGTTTGAGTGCGTTTGTAGGATGGTGGAGCACTGAACCCTGTACAATGTTCGGAGATAGTACATAATGAGACAAAAAATCCATACTGAGCATCAAAAAAATGTGTGTGAAATCTTATGGGACATAACTGCTAAGGTCATCAGTCCCTAAGCTTACACACTACTTAACCTAAATTATCCCAAGGACAAACACACACACCCATGCCCGAGGGAGGACTCGAACCTCTGCTGGGACCAGCCGCACAGTCCATGACTGCAGCGTCTTAGACCGCTCGGCTAATCCCACGTGGCTACTGAGGATTGGTTCACCAATGTTGGCAATGTAGAATGTCCACAGAAAATGTAGAGAAGGATATGGGCTCACCGTAACCTTTACTGAGTCTGAGGTAGGTAATGATGATGCATTGACAGCTCGTAGAAGTGACTTCGTCTGTGAAGAAGCAGATGGAGCCATTGAAGTAGGTATGATTGACATGTCAGCACCAATGTCGACCAGAAAAGCTATACCTGATGCAATGTCAGTCACATAGAAACAACCACTCGGCCGGTCGGACGAGTGAACAGAGTGTAATGTAAGAGGATGCCTGTTTGGTTCCCTGCAGGACTCAGCATCTCTTAGTTCCTGCGGTCAGCGTTTGGGTGTTGGCATGGCAACCAATACTTCTTGGTGTCATCGCTGAACACTTTGTGGTACCAGCAGAAAGAATGAGCAGGGTGAGGAGGAGGTGGAGGCTGCGACAGTGGGGGTAGCTTGTCCTCGTTGATTTGTTCCGATAAATAGACGGGTACATAAGGTGCATGCTCGAGCCTGGAGTGCTTGGACAGCGGAGAGAGTGAGCCGACACAGCCAGGTGAAGTAGATGAGGTAATGGCAGAGTGAGCCCTGCCTCTGCCGGTCGAAGGTCGGTATGCAGGGGCGGCTGTGCCGACAGACAGTGTGGAATGAACTGGCTGATGTTGCCACAGCATCAAATACAACTGGTCAGTGATGCATAGGCGGGAGTCAATGGACTCAAATGAGTGTGGTAACAGATGGATCTGTAGCTCAGAAGGTAGTTTGGCAGACCACACAGCCCATCGCATGGCATCAGGCATGGTATGCTTGTTCATGAGCAATCAAAGGCAGCGCTAGAGTTGTGAGGGGGTGCATTTCCCCTGGTGCTCTTCATAGAAAATCTTGATTATTAACTCTTGTGGCAAGCAGGCAAGTTGTTCCATTATAGTCTTCTTTGCAAACTCATATTTTGGTGCAGGCAGCGATGAAAGGAGCAGGTCACAAATCAAATCCAAGTGGTTGTGGAGGTGTGTGATAAGGCAGAGAAACTTTGAGTTGTCATCAGACACATGATGTAACTTGAACAGACGCTCGACGAGTGCAAACCACGAAGCCGAGTTGTCCTCATATAAGGGTGGTAGTTTCAGCAGGCGGCAAGGAGGGGGTAACGATGGCAGCTTCAGTGCCTTCTGGGGTAGCAGCTGAACTGAGGTTAAGTCAGAGGCCGGCGTGGTAGGCCCAGATTTAAACCAGGTGGGCGAATCTGTAGTGGCAGCAGCTGGCATAGTTGACTGTGTGTCACGAAAACATAGCGCGGCAAGCACAGACGGTATCATGGAAATGGGCGGATGGATGGCACATGAGGGGGGCCCAGAAACTGGACCATGAGTGATGAGTGCTGGATGGAAACGACCTGCATCTGGAACAGGCTGAGAGTCCGGTGCAGCAGACACAGGTGGTGCTGTGGGAGTGGCAGGCGGTTTGTCAACCGGAAATGGGGACCCCCGCAAGTGAGGGGAGGGGGGCAGTGGGGGGGGGGGGGGGGGGAGATTGAGAACGACATCCGTGTGGAAACTATCTGATGCATAATATGCCTGTAGTGCATGTGGCGGGCCACAGAATTTCCTGTCTCTTCGTACCTTCCGTGTCCAAGTTGTTGCCTTCCATAGTTCCCCCCATACCAAGGAGAACGGGGTCCCACAGGACTGTATTGAGTGTATCTCTATTCTTAGTGGCCATTAATGGTCTAGCAGCAGCTGTAGGGCCATTTGTTTCACCCTCTCTGTATGGAGAAGACTTCAGCATTTCATACTGCTCCACCAGTAATGGTGTTGCTGAGCGGCGCTTACAGGGAGCCATCTACGTGGCACAGTCATGGGCTCCAGTACACAGTTTCCAGTTTTCGGCTGCAAAGTCATGAGTTAAGCACTTCTGCATGAAGTGCTCAATCAGTATTGTGTAATCTGTGTAAACATAAATTAGCACAAACCATTTCA
The DNA here is from genome assembly GCF_021461385.2 of Schistocerca piceifrons. Taxonomy (NCBI): domain Eukaryota; kingdom Metazoa; phylum Arthropoda; class Insecta; order Orthoptera; family Acrididae; genus Schistocerca; species Schistocerca piceifrons. The sequence goes on along the minus strand of NC_060149.1, from coordinate 412,527,665 downwards.
GATGAGAATTGTTCAAGGTTGTACCGAAGCCTTCTCATCTGGTATAGGGAGAAATAGGCCATTATCAACTAACACGCTACTTAGACTGTATTACACATCCAAATACAGTATATCACTTCCCTCTACATACTGCAAATTATTTTCACCATGCTCATTGTATTAGTTTTCTTTATTTTACTTTGACATTTGCATTGTATAAATTACAGTCTCATCAACTAGGTAGTAACAAATTATACAGAACCATTTTAACAATTATTAAGCATTCAATTCGCTGTAACCTCAGAGAAATCTTTATATATTATGTGCTTCATATTATTTAAAAAAGCATTAACAACTGTATACCAATAAGATTGTAACAATGAGAAGTCTTTGCTGTTAGATTCAGAAGCATCTGACCCACCTAAAATTTCAAGGCGGTGGGTTGCTCTGTACTGTTAATGAAACAATATTACAACAAGGATGCAGGCCACTGAGGCAAGGTAAGGGATCCATGTTATGTGAAACACTGAATTGGGCATGTAAATTGGACACAACTGGAACAGCATGTGTGCGGAATGGATCTGGCGTGGTTTGTAGTAATGGTGGCATTGCACATGGCCCAACAGTAACTGACGTAGCATGCTGGTGGGTGGCTAAACACATGTTCGAAGGGAAATCACTTTGTTCTTGAAACACTCAATTTGAAGAGACACAATTCAAAATATTGTTCAGTTCACATTTCACTGTCAGATGGGCATAATCTGGCATTGCGAAGGCTGAGTCCATTATTTGCTCTAACAGCAAAGTTGTCAACCGTTTCTTTTTATGACACCATGGCCTTCATCTTTTCTAAAGTGTCCCATTATAGAATCAAGATTACAGTCGGTGTTGAGTCATGATTTTGAAGGTTCTGTGCTTCTGTATATTGCAAGCCCTGCAGACTGGGAAATTTCTAGAACATAGAACTTGGCCCAGCTACATAGTCAGTGGTCATGGATTGATGAGACTACTGTGCATGTGGCTCAACAACACCAAGCTTGTGAGATGCAGCAACCTGCATTGGCTCAAGTCTATTAGCCCTGGCCTATGCCTAATCAAATGTGGGTTCACACAAATTTTGCAGGTCCTTTAAGTGAGGCCATGTTTTAGATGTTATTAGATGCATATTTTAATTTCTCATACATCATCAAAATGCAACAGATCACAATGGAGACTATCATTAAGGTCCTGGCCACTATTTATTATGTTCAAGGTGCCCACTATCTCTTGTCACTGATAATGTATGGCAGGTTGCATCTCCTGGTTTTCAGTGGTTTTATACCTTGTTTCAAATGGCATGGCTGAATGTCCTGTATGAACATTTAATGTACAGATTGGAGAACTATTAACATTCAGGCCTATTGCTTCTGCACTGGTTTCATTTCCATCCTTTTACCAGGTGATACTGATCCATGATTGAAACCCAGTGGAAGTTTTGTATAGATGCCTGCATTATTCCTTCTTATATATTTATTGCAGCCTCCATCAGTACAAGAAGGAGACTCAGCCACAACTTTTAAGGTTGGCATCTCCACTGGACAAATGCCTGGCTGGATAAGTGCCTCTATCACAACCCAGCAAGACTGCCAGCTGGTCCTTGTGGCCACACCTTGAGGCATCCTTAACCAGCATCAGAACTAGCTGCATTTCTGTCTTCTGACACAAGACCCATGTCCATATTTGCCATACTGTTGGTAGTAGCCTACATTGACTGCCCAGAGGGCCAACAACAGCAGACATGGGGTTTGATTCCAGGAGGACAACCCAGGTGGTGGGTGGCTAACATTATCAGTTCTCCACCTTTTGTCCGTCACCCCTCTTGATCTGGACTTGGACAATAAGCAGGAGGTCCCCTGGTCTGCACTGAGTTTGATATCAGACCCATAGCATTCTTTGGAATGAGCAGCAAGCTGCAGGCGCAAACAAACATTGCTCCCTGCCTAACTGACACTGGAAATGGGAATGGATTCTCTACTGCAGGCAACATCTGAAGTTAGCAGTGTTTGCAGCACACTACATTCTTCTTCACACTAGCCATGATGTTTCTGGCCCTATGGCCTGATTCAAGGGAGAAAGGATCATGTAATCCCTCTGGATGTATTGAAGGATCACTAGATATAATTATGCATACGTCTGGTGAGGTTGCTAGGGGTGACACAATTGATACACCTGCCAGTGCCAGTTTATGTGGAAATACACCTACAGCAGATCTAGTGTTGCTATGAACTGCCACATTCTCATTTGTCAATCAGCCAATGTTTTAACAAACTCTCAGGTTTATCTATTGACAATGACCTTGTGCTACATGGTTTTTTCCCCGCAGTGCTCATCTGTCTCTGCACTACGAGATGGTGCTGCCATAGAGACGGACCAAATTCTGCTTCCACCAATCCGCATATTAATATGTAACGCAGCCAATGAGATTGCTGCTAATGTAGAACCTTTTCTCCTCGCGGATCACACTCGCGCGGTGGTACGTGAACACGCGAGGTATTATAACAAGTGCAAAAAACCTCAGATTAGTCAGTCTGCATTTGTCTGCACCAGTTTGTACCAGTCTGCATTAGTCTGTACCAGTCTATAGTCAAGTTTCAGTCTGCGCCTAATAAGATTACCATATTCCTGTATATAGCCATGAAGATAAATGTATAGACACTTTTATCAAGTATCAGAGATATATGTGAGAATAAGATTAACATACCAATACCAAAGGAACTTCAGATTGGCAATTGTAAATAGCATCCAGAACAAAGTTAAGTAATTTTTATGCTTGTTATTATTTTAATAAATGTGTGTGAAAATTAATCAAGTTCTGTTTAAAGTTGCTTACCATCAATCTGCTACTCTAAGCATGCAAGTGACATTTCTATTGTCTGACCTAATGGCAGAAGATAAACACACCACAATAAGACCACAAGACATATTGCTGACACTCGCCTACTTTGTTAGAGCGACAAGTCAAATAATCTGATGGTGTGTGTACTGAAGGTCTTACAGTACGCACACCACACACTGTATGCAGTCTCCAGTTATAAGGGTAATAGGAAGTTCTCCTACTTCACTACCACCACTGACTTCTTGATTAGAAATACTAGCAAATGGCAAAATTCACTCAAAAGAAGAAGCATAGTTGGAATTTACAGTTCTCATTGTTGAGAGTACCCCTAAAACAGCTTCTCAGAAACTACGCTGAAGAGTAGTTTTGCAGATCTTCAGACAGTATTTAGAATGATATCTGCAGAGGGGCCAAAACTGTCTGAAACAGCTGGGCAGCTGATAATGCCTGATGCATTGCTTAAGTCCACATAGTCCTCCCTCAGCTCACCTGATGTAGCATGAGCTCTGGCTCATGCTCAATACCACAGTGGAGTGACGATATCTCCACACTAGTGGCAACCAAATTCATTTTATACCTTTAATTACTCAACTATATTATTCACTTTTAATAGTGTTTTCAGATAATACACACTAGGGTAAATGACACTTCTTGTATTTGTAAGTTCAATCACCAAATGTGAAAAGCTGTATTTGTCACAGAAAATGTAATTTCAACAGAGAGCCTCTGGTACCGTGTGCTGCGGAATTTGAATCCCCGCCAGACGTCATGGATGTTGAAGACCCCTAGAGGTCTCTGCACCATCACGCTGTAAGCTGTAATGGTGCACACCTCCTGGCCCACTTTTAGTGTGAGGGCACCAGAGTGGAACACATGGTTCCAGTGGCCAATAGCAGCGCCCCCGATAGACTACTTAAGCCCCTACCTCTTGCTCAGCCAGCCAATCTAATCTTGCATACATCTGTGGACACATTGCCTCACATTATACAGCTTACTTACTTTCTTGTTCTGTGTATGAGTGGATGTGTTTGTTAGGTTTCTGTGACTCTGTTGTTCAATCTTGTTGTTGTTCGTTCTGTCCTTCGTTGGTCGTGTCCGTCCTCTCCCATTGTGTTGTTGTTCGCGGGCCTCTCCGCAGGTCCCGCCACACTTTCTGTCATTTCAACCCCGTGACCATCCCAGTTGCTGTTACAACAGAGCCAATATTAAATCATGATGAACCCAATGGTCGTCTTGCATCCAGTTACCTTGCCATTTCAATAATCAACACACTGTCCACTGAACAGCTGTGATCTAGCGCCACTCTTGTTGTACTAATTAATCTTGATGAACAAGCTGATATGAGCATACAATCCCTACAAATTGGGAAAAAATTAAGTGATTTCCAGTTTTCACACTATGTTGGGAAGCCTGTAATAAAAATATATTCGCTTGCCATCAGTATACGCAATTTTTTTCCACCAGTACTTGTGTGCTTCTGCACCTTTGTGTGAAAGAATGAACAGTATTAAACAGCCAGATTGGGCATACAGACAAATGAAGTACAACAATTTTTTATTTAACTAAGATCCTCCAAATTAGAGTAGAATTCACAGATCCCAAAATTTTTGCCATGCTCATTTGCCTAACTGGCTCACCAATCTGCATTCATTGTTTCACATACACTTGTAGAGGTTTTATTGAAGCATGGCAGACAAAAGACTCCAAGGACACAGCTCTCTCAGTTCCCTGATTTTGTCCCTGCTACACTCTTTTATATATTGATCATAGTGTCATTGGCTCCACCCAGGTAACATTCTTCATCCACCTCTGGTAGGTTTCATGGGATGACTCTGTCATTGGAGATTCTTAGGATCTCTGACAATCACTGATATCAATATTGGCCTTAAACAGAGATACCAAATGCCTCCCCACCTATAATTAGTGTTTAGAGCCAAAAATGGCCAGGTTTGAATATGGACTGGTGTGATAGAGGGAATATTGGTGCCAGTGACTTAGTGATTGTGTCCACAAGCGCCCTGTGTGAGCCTCATTTTACTTCTACTTAATATATGAGCATGATACTTTATACTGGGAGCAAATAAACTGTATTTAACAAACTGAAAATGCAAGGTGTTTCCCTGGAGCCTTTCAAAAAGTTTCAGCAATTTTTTTAGGTCTTACTCACATGTAGTCCTCTTTACTATGATGCCATATAGATACATTTGCACATTACATTATTCCATGAAATAACAGTTTCAGATATTTCTGAAATATTGCTGAGAAGATACCATTTCAGATTGATAGCCTCTTGTATTGACATATACTGAGCAGTGTATTAAGAACTAACAACTATTGCAATTCCACATCCAGATGCTGTTGTAAGTCTCTTAAATCTCTTTTAGAAAAACAGCGACCCCCAGTGAGCTTAGTTAGTAAGTACTCTCCACAAAGAATTGGATATAAATCTATGTTAGAGTATGCATTTATCATGGACTTGAAATTGTCACCATTTGGTTTTTTAATAAAAACCATGAGTGTCATCCACTGGCTTGCAACGACCCTCTTATCATGAAGCCTATCTAATTCTGTCTTCGTAGCACCCCCCTTGGTGAAAGGCATTGATTGAGCTCTACAAAACTTAGGAACTGCAGACAGTGTTATAGATATGTGAACAAAAATTCTGTGCTCAACCTAATGATGCTTCAAACATTTGTTTACAATTAGTGCATAATGACTGTAGATTTTGAAATGGAATTGCTTCTGACATTAGGTATACAAAGCACACAATTTTGAACTCAGCCAAGGTGAAAATGTCTAGTCCAAAAATGTTAGTAGCTTTAGACATATCTACTACTAAAAACTTCAGTACACACACTACATTTTTGTACATAGCTGTTGCTGCTATCTGATATCACAGAGAAATATCCTGTTTGCAGCTGAACACTACTTGCCTATGGGTCTCTGCATTTATGGTGACTCAGGCTACCTGTGTGTGTGTCTATTGAGCAGTGACAATACAGCTCCCATATCCACTTGAAATAAAACCAACTGAATGTTTATGGTGAGTGTAAGCATCAGCCTATTAAGATTTTCTTGGACTGCTTTCTCTGCTGATGAAATGGCATTGTGATGACGAGCATCAACATGATGTTTTCTGACACACAAAATGCAAGTGTCAATCCTTGTTGCAGTAAACACCCACTGCATCTCTGTGGGAGCAGTGACTTTTTTGTGGTCCCTGTCACATTTTAAATATGACTATAGGACTGTCCTTTTATGGGTATTTTCATGCAATGCCATGGTGTGGGAGATGCTGTGACCAAGGGTATGCAACTGTTTCTTGCTCAGTGATGGGAGAGATCAATCAGTAACTACAGTCTTACATCTGTCACAATATGGAAGATGATGGCAACAGAATGTCATTAGATGAGTGATTGATGAAGTGAGGTACTTCACTTACTTCTAACTCATTACTTAATGTATGCCGGGTTGTGACAACTCTTTCAAATGATTTAGGAAATTTGAGCATGTCAGCAAAGCTTGGGTCTCAAGTACCCAGTGCTCTAGATGTCACTTCTTTGTCATGAGCTAACCACATAACTGTATCATTAATTAGCAATTCAACATAGAAAATGCTGCACTGTTTACACACAAAGTTATGGCAATGCACTAAACCTTGCAGCCTGCAACCCAAGCTGTTTATAACATTGGTTAAACTTCAACCTAGATGCCACAATGTGTGTTTGATGGCCATAATATTTGGCCAGCTGTTCACAAGGTTCTTGAAATATTAATGAACTGGGTTTGAGAGCAGTCACATATTTGAGACAACTGCATATAGGCAACTAATCAAAGACAAAAGCAATGAACTTTACTGTTTAGTATGAGGAGTTTTACTTGCAATACAATGGAATCCAGAATATAGTAAATACAACTCCCAGCTCTAGTTAGCTTCATCAAAACAAATGACTGGAGATATTGCTGTAACCAAAACCACTTAGTTTTGCAGACACAACAGCCACTCTGAATCAGCATGCAACTCCAGCAGTTGTTGGAGCTGCTGGTGATGCTGCTCCTGCTGTTGCTCGGGCTATTGTCACATTTGTTGTTGCTGATGTTGTTGTTGACATTGTTGATGTAGCAAAAGTTGCTGCTGTCGAAGCTCAAGACCTTTGGATGCATGAGTGCAAATGACTGGGAATGAAAATCCTTGTCCCCACTTTTCTATCCATCATTAAGGATGAAATATGTACATCATGCTCAGATTTACTCTATGGTGACTGAGAACCACACCCTTGTAGAACAGAACAATGAAGCTTGGCAATTGTAGAGTGTGAGAGGAAACATATATTGAAGCTTTTGACAAAGCAGAAATCATTGTGAATATATCTTAACATAACCAGAGAAAGATAGTCAAAACAACCCAACTCAATAACCTAAGCAAAACCTGTATGTATGTTGTGTACAAGACAGTTTTTTTTTTTTTTTTTTTTTTTTTTTTTTTTTTTTTTTTTTTTTTTTTTTTGGGCCAGCTCTATCTGCAGCTCCTGTGCCCTCCTATACACTGGTAACTGCATCACAGGCTTTGCCCAGGTGACATGCTATATCCACCTCTGTCAGGCAGCCATGATAACTGTCACTGAAAATTATTGGGATCTCTGACAGGATGCTGCACTCAGAATTATCCTTGGGCAGGGATACCAAACCTATCCCCTCTGGAATGAAAATGTAGCTTCAGTAGGATGACAAATCTGAGAAGACTGTGTTTCCAAAAATATCTTGTGAAACATTATCTTTATCATTGTTACCTCATGAAATGGTACTAAAATCTTTGACTTGGATGCCTTCATGACTTTCATTCCTCAAACACATAATTCTGTAAACTTAGTATCATCCACTATTAAAAGTATGCCTCACTATTCATCTCTAGGTCTGCTTATGCAGCTCACCTTAAAACCCACATCACATTGAGGCTGTCTAAATTTTTCTAGACAAAACCCTTGCGCTTTACTGTCCATGATTATCTGAAGCAGGAACTCTTAGATTACACTGTATGGAGGTTATAGAGCTTATCACAGCCAGCAGCTTGGCTGTGCCAATTATTACAGTGGAAAAATCAAATGGATATTCTATTAGTGCATAATCCTACCCAATCACTCATCCAGATGAACTTCAACAGTGGGGAAACAATTCTCCTAAGTAGACTTAGCAGACAGGTACCAGGATGTGATAATTAAACTAACAGTGTTGCGAGTGGTGCAGTACAGGCTGTGTCCATTGCAAGATGCTGAAACATCATAGATAAGTTCATTAATCAGGGTGCTTACAGAATACACTGAAAAAAATAGTAGTTCCACTTTCTGCAACCAGATGAAAATATGCCGCTGTAAGCAGTCAGAATGTGAAATGTTTCCTGCTTTGACACCAGTATGCTGTTAATCGCTTGAAGATGCGTGTTTATTTCATTTGTGAATTGATCGTTGGTGTAAAGGATTAAGAAGGTTAAGTTTTTTGTGCAAAGCACAATGGCTGTTGAGAAGAAACTGGTGCACTGCTGGTAACAGCAGCCCAGAATTGTGGGAATATCACTGATAGAAACAGCTACAAAGAGGCCCAATGTGAATAAATGCGCTAAAGAACATGATGAAGAAATTTGAAGAAACAGGCGAATTAGGTGGTGCAGCATGGAGAGGGAGAGGGCGCATTCCCATTGCAGTTGTCGATGAAGTTACTTTAGCTGTAGTGGATCGTGCAGCATTTGCCTCAAATTCTGCTACCAGTGCTCAGCCCATGTCATGAGAATTTCTTCCCCCTGGTCAACAATTCAAAAGATTTTGAGGCACATTTTACTCTGGTATCCCTACAAGATTCAGAATGTGCCCCATATGAAGCCCCAATAAAAGCTACAACACTCTGATATTGCCCTTCATTTTTTTTGGTGGACATGAAAATTGATAATGTGTGGTTTGGGAACATTCTTTGGATGGACAAGGCACATTTTACTCTGCATAGTGCTGTGAAGGCACAGAACTGTTACATTTGGGGTTCTACTCCACCATGAGTTGTGCAGGAAAATCCATTGCACCCATCTTATGTGGCTGTGTGGTGTGGTTTCACAAGATCCTTCATTCTTAGCCCATTTTTCTTTGATATGATGACAGCGAGTTGGTAAGTCAGGAGACCATATTGAACTCATGTTGTAACTTGTGACTGTGTACTAATAAATGTACCAGAACCACTGCTGTCAAGTGTTTGATCATTCCTTCCCTTTTCTTGCACCCACCCTCCTTCTGACTGCTTACAGTGCCATATTTTCATCTGGGGGCAGAAAGTGGATCTATTATTTTTTTCAACATACTTCGCAAGCACACCAATTAATGAATGTACCTATGGGGTTTCAGCACCTGCGATGTATACAGCCTGCACTGCAGCACTCGGAGCACTGTCAGTTTAACTATAATTACCTGGTACATTGAGCTCCTGGTAGACACATTGTTGCGGTACATCACTTTAATAAACACATTATTTGGCCACTATGGATACAAGCTGCTACCTGTTGGGTTTAGATGTTTGTCCCCAATTTTTCAATGCTCTTTGGGGCAACTGTGCCAGGATAGTTAAAATAGTTTAAATTGCCTGGACAATATCATTGAGACTGGGAAACCTCAATAGGAGCATCTAAAGAACATAGAAATGATTTCACAAGAAATAGGTTTGAAACAAAAATAAATGCAGCAATTTGCACCCCTAAAACAGTCAGTTTAATTCACCTACTAAATCAATTATGACATAAATATGTTACATTCAGAAGATCTAAAGAATAGAACCCCACTTTTCAGATACTGAAGCAAAGCTTTCAAAAATCACCGTATCTAGCTATGATGCATCCTAAGACAGATGCTATGAACACACATAGGAATTTTTGTACTAATTTGATAAATATCTTGGTTCTATGTAGATAATTTTTGCATAATGCCACAAACCATCGCAGGGGCTACAAATTGTGACCCTATGTGTACAGAAAAACATTAGTGACAGAATTGTGCCCACCAGGGCCCTGCATTGTGGACCTTTTTCACTCAGAAGTACCTCACTAATAAGTTGCCCAACAGGCTGACAACTGGTTATCACTACACGCTACTCAAGACCACATATACAGGGCATTTCACAAAAGGGTCTTTGGATGATAACCAGAATACGTAATATTACCTATTGGCATGTCATTACTTGGGGTTTTCAGCTGGTTTAGAAAATTTAATGCTCACATTGCAGCCATGCCCTTAGAACCCTTAAATTTCTCAATTCGGTCTTCACCCCTTCACCTTCGTGGCACACTACATTGATTCTGATTATGGAGAATCATTCCTCAAATCATTGTACCTTCTTGTCATGGACACACTGTTTAGTTTTCCATATGTGATCAACATGAGACTATACACTACAGCAGATCTGTGATCAAGGCATTATCCAAGATTTTTGCAATTAATGGACCACTGCAGACACTTGTGTCTGGTAATGGACTTCTGTTTATTTGTGAGACCTGATATCATCAGATGAGAGGAACACAGTGACTTATATTATTTATCATAAATTTTGAATCATCTTGATCACAATATTGTGATCATGGCAGTTTAAATTTGTAACAGGTCTCAGTTTGTATCACAACAGTTCAAAAACTTTCCAGGACAAAGTAAAATAATCCACTCAAGATCGACTCAGTTTCATCTTCAAACTAACGATGAGGCAGAATGACTTGTCTGCCTTATATAAATTTATATGTCTAAAATAATATCCAACTTCATTTCCTTGTAATGAGAGATCATGATATTTTTATGTTCCGGGTGATCAAAAAGTCAGTATAAATTTGAAAACTGAATAAATCACGGAATAATGTAGATAGAGAGGTACAAATTGACACACATGCTTGGAATGACATGGGGTTTTATTAGAACCAAAAAAATACAAAAGTTCACAAAATGTCCAACAGATGGCGCTTCATTTGATCAGAATAGCAATAATTAGCATAACAAAGTAAGACAAAGCAAAGATGTTGTTCTTCACAGGAAATGCTCAATATGTCTGCCACCATTCCTCAACAATAGCTGTAGTCGAGGAATAATGTTGTGAACAGCACTGTAAAGCATGTCCGGAGTTATGGTGAGGCATTGGTGTTGGATGTTGTCTTTCAGCATCCCTAGAGATGTCGGTGGATCACGATACACTTGCGACTTCAGGTAACCCCAAAGCCAATAATTGCACAGACTGAGGTCTGGGGACCTGGGAGGCCATGCATGACGAAAGTGGCGGCTGAGCACATGATCATCACCAAATGACGCCATCTGTTGGACATTTTGTGAACTTTGTTTTTATTTGGTTCTAATAAAACCCCATGTCATTCCAAGCATGTGTGGTCAATTTTACCTCTCTATCTACATTACTCCGTAGTTTATTATGTTTTCAAATTTATACTGACTTTTTGATCACCTGGTACATACATTTGTGCATTAGCCAGTGACAGAAGCCAAGCAGAGATCCTTCATAGCTGGTATCCTTTACACTGCTATTCCTGCTACCTATGTCACCATCATGCTGGTACCTACATTGCCTATTGCCCTTTCACCTGGCTCAGCAGAATGGTATAGAATCTTTGGGAAGTGTCTAGGGTCATCTGCAGTCACAGTAAATGCCTTAGAAGACAGCCTCGTGCATACAGGGCTCAGCAGTGTGCACTGTTTGCAATGCCCCACTGTGGTTATATCAACCACCAATTCCTCCATCTCACATCAAGAACATATGAAAGTTGTCTGTACCTTCTTAGCCATCATGAAAATTGTACCACTGACATATGTCAGTACCAGACTGCCCTGCACCATTACCAACTAGAAGCATACTGTACTTGCACACCACTCATACTAGAATCGACCAACACATTTTCAGGTGTTACCTCATTCATTGCTACTCATTCACATGGTACATGAGACATGGACAATCAGCAGATCCCCTAAGACAATATCATCAATTTGGCCATCGACCTCCCACATTAAGTTAATAGCAATACTGAGATACCATTAGCCCTTACCAATGAAACAAATATCAAGAGAATACTGTCAGTGCACAACAAAGGTCTACACCAGCTGAACAATAATGGGGCTCCATCATCCCTCCATCACCCACTGAACCAAAGGTATGGGTGCTAATGGCCATACACACCAATGTCATGTGGGCAGAATGCTGTATCACCGGATACTGAATTGGATGTTGAGCCTATGAAAACTGCTCAACTCCAGATGTCATGGGCACACCACTTAGTTGATGCCAATGGTATTGTTTCTGATGACTCATACAGTTTCATGGTATGACTAAAATGGAGATAGTGCAAATCAATTCTTTGCTGGGCAGTATTGCCAGAACATTATGTACACTGCGGGTCTAAATATTCCTCTTTCAGTGACTGGTATTTCCTGCTGGGCTTTGCCTCTGGGTATTATTCAGTGTTATTTTGTCAAGAGTAATCTGTAGTCACGTGTGCACCACTGTAACTGTCACAAGGAACTGTAGGTTATGGAAAGAGTGACTTGCTGTGGCTGTGTTTGTTCTCCATTTACACTTTTATGGCTATGTCTGTGCTATAACTAAGTGATTGTGTATTTATAATAAATCGTTGGTTCTTCAAACATGATACTGTTTATTTTTATTTTTTATTTTATAAAAAAATTCATAGGGACAGAGCAACTACAGCACCATACTGATTCCATTCTAGTGCTATGAATTTACATGAGGCATATATTATATACTGCTAAGTTATATACTGATGATCTTAATGTTGAGCATCTATATCCAACAAGAATATTTTGTTTTCATTTAAAGTAAAATTAAGTTACTCCATTTTAGCTTTACAGTATATAGTTATTTACCTTTTTTTGTCATTTACATGTATTTTACAGGGACACGCTTGTGTCACGTACAGCTCATCTGAAGGATGGTTTAAATAGGTTATTCTGTCTTGTACCATATGAAGTTATTACCATAGAAATTTGGGATTATATTATGCCACACTGGATGGAAGCTATGGTAAATGATGTCCCAGGAAAAGAACTACCAGAATTGAAAATGCTGCTAAGGTAACTTTTTTAACATTTTATTACACATACCATGCTAGAGAGACAAACATCATAGTAAGTTAGATATTTTGGGGATGTACTGCTTGTTAAATATAACTGAAGAAATTTATCATACATTATTTTGAGTAATAAATGACTCCTATGAAAGAGGAATCAAACCAGAAGACTTCACACAATGCAGAACCATTACTATACCTAAGATAGGAAAGGCACCTGACTGCACCAATTATACAAGGTGGTCAGAAACAGTCTGAAAAGCTAGTAATGGTGTTGCAGTGTAGTTGTCCTGAGAAATAATTGTTAAGAAAAGACTTCAATATGTTGTCCTGTTTCCGAGTTAATTAGCATTGAATTTAGCCACCCAGGCCATTGCATGCGCAAATTCAAGTGGCCTGCCAGAGACTGTTGCCAAATTTCTTCTTTGTTTGGTTTCCTGAAACTGAACAAAAGAGCAATACAAAAATTGGACATGGGATACTAACAAGTCTCAAACCCAAGCCAACAGCTGAGCAGTCTCGTGCGCTGTCATCTACACTAAGAGAACAACAGACACTAATAAATTGTATCTTCAATTTGCATATTCAATGGCCTGATTGGCTAACTTTGATGCTACGTAACTCAGAAACAGCACAACTTATTCAATTTTTTTCTTAACAGTTATTTATCAGCACAACCTACTCTGCAATACCATTAAAAGCTTTTCAGACTGCTTCTGACCACCTTGTCGAACACTGTTGATGTTATTCCATGCCTCCAAAACACTCTGCATCAGCATCTACATCTATTCTCTGCAAACTACCATGAGGTGCATAGCAGAGGGTATGTCCCATTATACCAGTTATTAGGGTATCTTCACATTCCATTCACATATGGAGCATGGGAAGAATGCTTGTTTGAATGCCTCTGTGCATGCAGTAATTATTGTAATATTATCCTCACAATCCTTATGTGAGCAATATGTACGGTTTTAGTACATTCCTAGTGTCATAAGTAATGCCATTTTTTGAAACTTCATTAATAGAATTTCTAGGGATAGTTTATGTCTGTCTTTAAAAATTGTCCACTTCAAGTTGGGACAAGTTGGGATGGTAGGGGATGGATGCAAATGCAGTGTGCAGCTTTTGTAAATTGATAAAAGGAAAGGTCTGTAAGTACCTGAGAGAAGACCAATTTGGATTTAGAGAAGGCAGAGGAATAAGACAAGCAATTTTGGTCTTGTGCATGCTATTGCAGGGAAGGATGGATGTGAATATATGGACTTATTTTACCTTCAATGGCACAGAAAAAACTTTTGACTATGCAAACTGTGAGCAACTCTTTAGATCTATGAAGAAAGTAAGGCTGCACTAGAAAGGTAGAAGAATGATTAAACAAATTTATCAGAACCAAAGTACAAAAATAAACATCAATAAGGTAGAGGAAGATGCCAGAATTAGAAAAATAGTTGGATAATGATATCCCCTATCTTTGTATAAGGAGTGTTGAAAAGAAAGGTTACAAGACATTCTAACAACCAGATCAATTGAAATTTGCAAATCCTATTTTGGGATAATGTAGTGAGACATCCAGTGATGCAAATGTAGTGTCTAGCATAGTTGTGTACATGCATAGGCTCATGGGACAGACGAAATATAGGAACTGTGTGTTCTGTCTGTTTGATGTGTCAGTGCACGTGAGGACATCATGGCATTCACATCACAAAATTCAATGACTGAGGAGCAGTGAGGTGTTATCCTGTTTCTGACTGTGGAAGAAGTTAAACCAACCAATATTCATCACCAGATGATGGTTGTATACTGGGGAGACTATGCGTCTGACAAGTCAGTGAGAAAGTGGAGTGCCCATCTTCATGAAGGCAAGGAGTGTCCAAGCGATGTCCTGAGACCAAGTCATGCAAGCATGGTAACCACAGCTGAACTCATCAATAAGGTGAATGACTTGGTGAGAAGTGATCAGCATGTCACAATGCTAATGCTGACAGTGATAGTGGGGACCAGTGTTGGAACAAAGTGGTCAATTATGTATGACAAAAAGGGTTCACTTAAGATGTGCACACAGTGGGTTCCAAAGAAGCTCAGTAAACCACAAAAGGAACTGCATATGGCACTAGCACTGTAACACCTGTTCTGGCATCATGAAGACCTGCATTACTGGAGCAGATTGTGACTGGTGATGGGAGCTGTGTCATCACTGTAAGCTAGATACAAAGCAGAACAGCATATGATGGAAGCATGCATCATCACCTCCCCCTAAAAAATTCAAAGCTGTGCCCTCAGCAGGTAAGGTGATGCTCACCATCTTTTTCAACACCCGATGTCCAATATTCATTGAATTCCTTGAGTATGGAAATACCATTAACATTGACGTATATTGTGAGACACTCCATAGCCTACAAATGTCCATCAAGAGCAAACAGCCTGGGCTGTTCATGGAGGGAGTCCACAATAATGTGTGTCCACAGATCTCCAAGGCCACATAAAGTATAATGGGCCAAGTTCAAGTTGGAGCAGCTTAAGCATCACACTCCACATCCTGGACATGTCACCCTGTGTGTTTGGTCTACTATAAAAACATCTTGAAGTGAAGAAATTCGACTCAGGTGACAAACTGAAGGATACAGAAGAAGACTGGCTCCTGTAACAGCCACATGAATTCTGTGAACATGTAATCCTTCATCTGATGAAACAGTGGGATAGCTGTGATCAGAGTTTGGTGATCAATTTTGTATAAAGACTTCAAATATACTCACAATGTTTTTCATCCCTTTTGTTTTGAACACCTCCTCATACTCATTGAGGAAGCTACTCATATCATGAAGGAAGGGGAATAAAATTCAGTGGTGGAAGGATACATT
The DNA here is from genome assembly GCF_021461385.2 of Schistocerca piceifrons. NCBI lineage: Eukaryota > Metazoa > Arthropoda > Insecta > Orthoptera > Acrididae > Schistocerca > Schistocerca piceifrons. The sequence continues at coordinate 412,511,854 of NC_060149.1, read as the reverse complement.
GTATCAGATTTTCTGATGACATCATAATAGTTTCAGAGTCCAAAAAAGACATGAATGGAATGCTGTACATCCTACCAGATACTCTTAAATTAAGTGAACAAATGGAAAATGAAAGTAATGGTAGTATAAAAAATATGTAAGAAGTTCAAACCAATTGAAAATTGATGAGATCAGAACTAATCAGGTGAAACAACAGTTATCTCGGTAGTGTACTGACAGAGGACAATAGGTCCTTAATGGTACTGGAGAGAAGGACTGCATTGGTGAAATAGGCATTTATGAGTAAGAAAACATTTTAACTAGTATAAACATGAATAAAGACTCACAAAGTCATTTGCAAAATCATCTGTATGGAGTACACTGCTATATGGGAGTGAAAGTAGAACTCTGAGTAAACTGGAAAGGAACTGACTTGAAGTTGCTGAAATATGGATATGGTGGAAAATGACAACAATTTGCTGAATGGAAAGAAAAACCAACCTAGAAGTCTTAAGGGAAGTCAATGAGAAGAGTAGATTATTCAAGGAGATGGTAAAGAGAAAAATAAAATTTGCTGGACATGTCATACAATACTTCAGTCAATAACATTCTTGAAAGGAAAGTGTTAGGAAAGAAAGTAGGAGGATGGGCTAGAAAGAAGTATTTGGAAGACATGGACAAGAGGATAGGCTGTGACAATTACATGGCACTGAAATGGATGGCCAATGACAGAAGAGAATGGCTGCATCGGCAAGGCATTAGTCTTTATAATATGTATGTTCAAAATATTAGGACACAATGAGAAATACTATCAGAAAAACTAACAAGTGCATTTGTATCCTCATTTATCAATTATTGCAATGGGTTACACATAAACATGTGACCTGGGTAAACCACATTCATCTATGTCACTGTCCTAACTATAGAGTAATTTTCCTAAAATTACTCTATAACCTACATTCAGTTGCTTAAAAGAATGAACCTTGATCTAGTGATTCTGTCATCTGTCTCTGAATAAATAGTATTTATTACTATATTTCATTTCTAGCAAGTTGGGAGTATTTGGAGTTCTTTCCAATTTGTTTAGAAATAGAGACTTAACAGTTGGACAAACATTTGCATTTATTAACTATTTGTTGAATGAAAAATTTATTATTAATATGTCAATAATGTCTTTGAAATATGGTACTTATCATGACAACCAAAAGTGCAACCACATCATTATTCATGATTCTATATCAAGGTTCTACAATGTATAATGATATTACAGTTTCAAACTGAAAAAAATGCTATACCATTTGTAGAGTAAGTGGAACTTAGTTTCATGAATTTTCTGCAAAAACCTAATGTTCATAATTTTGTCTCCATTAAAGGTGGAAAAAACACTATGAATTGCTAAGCCCACATACAGGAGACCCTAATATGCCACTCAACCCTAGTGTTGACTCGATGTCACAGATTCAAAGTGAGTGAAATAAGAAACACTCAAGATAAAATCTGTAGCCCTCATGGACCTAGTAAGTGATTTTAGGTGCTGTTTTTGATAGGTCATACAGAAAGAGCAAAGGTTGGTTTTTAATCATTGAATATCAATCATTTCATTGAAATCCACATAGTAAAAATTTTATCCTGAAACCTAAATGACATTCATTTGGTTTCCAATACATAACCACTACAGCAGGCCCAGTTTAATGGCACCCCATAGCTACACTATTCATAAACACTTGTAATAAACATTCCAATGCAACATAACATAACAAATAACAACTGTAATCTGACATGGGCTTTAGAGCTTGGACATGCTGAAGTTAGTATGGATACAGTAATTGTTCATGAAGTACTGGCAAGAAAGAGGGTGACACAAATTTTTCACTGCTGCTAATCATAAATTACTGATTCCAGGATTTTTTCAGTAAATGTGGCACATGCGACTCAATTTCAAGCATGAAAATTGAGAAAGGTGTTGCACTGTTCACATATTGGTGTGATAAGGAATCTGTCATCGTAAGACATGGTAAAAGAAGGCTGAATAGTTTATCAGATGGTATACTGCACATCAATATTTTACAGGATAGAAGGCATGAACTTACAAACTACTTTAATATGCTAATCCATAGCAGAAAATCATATCCACCATATCAGTGAAGTAGTTGACTTCCACTGGAAACAAGTGATGTAAAAGGGAAAAGAAGATGTATTGAACTATTTTTATGTAAAGAGGGAACAGTAACAGTAAACATAAATGTAAAGTCATTTACGTAAATAGACCAGACACAGTGATACATACCCACAGTTGTGGGTAATTTTACTGTGCAGTAACACACACTAATATGACTGATATTACAATACCACACTAGTGACTGCAGACTACCTAATGATCACAAGGGAAGAAGACACCCAATCACTGTAACATGTATCTAGATGTAATGCACACTGCTCTAGTATGATGCACCCAAAAAGCATTTTCAAGAAATCAGCAGGTCAGAGTCTTATGAGCCTGCTGAGTATCATATGAGAACACCAGATGTCAAGCAGCAGCATTACTATATCTGGCTAATGCATTAGACTAAACATCTTCATGTACTATATTTGAATAAATATCATCACTATCTTTTTCCAAATTTCTAATCTTCTACCAAACTCTTGTATCAATACAATGAATCACATTTCTTCAGAAAGAAACAATAATAATAATGATAGTGACTCTGGAACATTTGTCATGGAGTGTAATAAGGAACCAAGGTGATATGAACATTTAATTATCAATACATTCATGCACACATTACAAATATGGTGTGTGTCTATAGCTAAATTTACATCTGCATCCATGTCTATAATCTGGTAACCACCTTGAGGTGCATGGCAGAGTGTAGATCTCATTGTACCAGTTATTAGGGTTTCTTCCTGTTCCATTCACGTATGTCGTGCAGGAAAAATGATTGTATGAATGCCTCTGTGCATATAGTAACTATTCTAATCTTATCTTCATGATTCCTGTGAGAGTGATAAGTAGGGGGTTGTAGTATATTTCTAGAGTAATAATTTAAAACTGGTTCTCAAGACTTTGTTAATAGACTTTCTCAGGATAGTTTATACCAGCCTTCAAGAGTCTTCCAGTTCAGTCCCTTCAGTATCTCTGTGACACTCTTCCACAGATTAACTGGTCACACAAGTGATTTTTAAGCAGTCTCCTTTGGTGGTTGACTGCAAATCTACCAATAAACTGAAGTCTACCACCTGCTTCACCCACAACTGAGCATATGTGGTCATTCCATTTCATATCCCTAAAAAATGTTACATCCAGGTATTTGTATGATTTGGCCAATTCCAATAGTGACTCATTGATATTATAGTCATAGGGTACTAAGTTTTTTCATTTTGTGAAGTGCAAAATTTTATATTTCTGAACATTTAAAGCAAATTGGCAATTTCTCACCACTTTGAAATCTTATCAAGATCTGACTGAATATTTATGCAGCTACTTTCAGTTACTACTTCATTATACATAACTGCATCATCTGCAAAAAGCCTGATTTTGCTATTAATATTGTCTGCAAGGTCAGTTATATACAACATGAACAGCAAGGGTCCCAACACACTTCCCTGGGGCACATCCAAAGTTACTTCTACATCTGATAATGACTCTCCAGCCAAGATAACATGTTGCGTCCTCCCTACAAAAAGTTTTTCAATCCAATCAAAAATTTCAGTTGGTACCCCATATGATCATACTTTTGACAATAAGCATAAGTGTTGTACTGAGTCAAATGCTTTTCAGAAATAAAGAAATACAGCATCTACCTGATTGCATTGATCTGAAGCTTTCAGTATGTCATGTGAGAAAAGTGTGGGTTTCACATGATTGATGTTTTCGAAATCCATGCTGGTTGGCATTGAGGGGGTCATTCTGTTCAAAATACCTCATTATGTTTGAGCTCAGAATATGTTCTAAGACTCTGCAACAAGTCAGTGTCAAATATATTGGACAGTAGTTTTGTGGATCACTTCTACTACCCTTCTCGTAGGCAGGTGTGACCTGTGCCTTTTTGCAATAACTGGGCACAGTTCTTTGTTTGACAGATCTATGATAGATTACAGCTATAAGAGTGGCTAATCAGCACAAATTCAGCACATAACCTCACAGGGACTCCATTGGGTCATGGAGACTTGTTCACTTTTAATGAATGTTCCTCAACACCACTGACAGTAATAGTTATTTCATTTACCTTTTCAGTGCTATGAGGATTAAATTGGAGGAATTAACCTGTGTTTTCCTTTGTAAAGGAACATTTGAAAATGGAGTTAAGCATTTAAGCTTTTGCTTTGCTACCCTCAATTTCATTTCCTGTCTCACTCACTAGGGACTGCACACTAACTTTCATACCACTAACAGCCTTTACATATAAGCAGACTTTCTTTGGATTCTGTGAAAAATCACTTGACGAACAGATCAAGACAAGATCATTAAAAGCAGGTATAGCATCATATGACTACATCCTGATACGCACTTAAATGTACTGATAAACTACTCTTTTTCCCACAGCTTCATCCTCATGTTCATTTGACACTTATACTGAACACACCTCCTCGTCCTCCTCCTCCTCCTTTCTGCACCCACCTCTTTCTAACTCTGTCCATCCATGTCATCCTCATATTTCTATCTGTCTATCTGCTCCTCCCAACTTTCTCTGTCTTTTCATCTCCTCCTCCCCCTCTCTTTGTCTATTTTATTGACCCACGCTCCCTGACTATGTCTTCCTTTGACAAGCCAACACTGTTCCCACACAATCAATATACTTGTTGTACTGGGCATCCTATGTGCCAGGGGCTGGAAAAGAAAATGTTTTTGCCACACACACACACACACACACACACACAGACACACAGACACACACACACACACACACACACACACACACACACACACACACACACACAGATATATCTGTGTGTGTGTGTGTGTGTGTGTGTGTTCATTTCATAATGATTTCTTGTTAAACCTTGCATCATATGTACCACTACAAATATCATCATTATTGTACCTTTCTGAAGAAACATGAATTGTTGTATTAACAAGGTGTTTCATCTAATGGTAGAAAAAAAGTGAGTGGAGAGACTTTAACACCATGGGCAGATTTTTTGTCTGCAAAATTGACCGGTTGGGCTAATGTCACAAGTTGATGGTTGATGCTCTTGTATGATACTCAACAGGCTCATAAGGCTTTGAATCTCAGTTTCTTTCAAACATTTGAGAACAGCATTGTACTACAGCATCATTTCTTCCATCTCAGTATGTACTACAACTGTGCAAAAATGAGCAAAGTCAGTAACCCTTTAGGTGTATGTGTCCCTTGCGAGATTGATGTGTGCCGATTGTACTGTGATGGAAAAAGTCATCAAAACACACTGTTCAAACTGACGATAAATGAATAATGAGATGACTGTGCTCACTACCTCAACCAAATGTCTTTCAGCTCCTAATATAGACAAGTCTTTGAATCACAAATAGTGTGAATTCCTGGACATATTTTTATTGGAGTTGTTTTTCTTGTTTCAGTGAATACTACAATCCCTCAAAATAACTGCTGTTTTTGTTTCAACACCCTGTATAAAAAATTCTTAAATTAGAGACTGATTTTGAACAATGTATGAAACAATAACCCCCCTCCCATGAACTACGGACCTCGCCATTGGTGGGGAGGCTTGTCTGCCTCAGTGATATGGGTAGCCGTACCATAGGTGCAAACACAATGGAGGGGTATATGTTGAGAGGCCAGACAAACATTTGGTTCCTGAAGAGAGGCAGCAGCCTTTTCAGTTGTTGCAGCGGCAACAGTCTGGATGATTAACTGATCTGGCCTTGTAACATTAACCAAAATGGCTTTGCTGTGCTGGTACTGCGAACAGCTGAAAGCAAAGGGAAACTACAGCTGTAATTTTTTCGAGGGCATGCAGCTTTACTATATGGTTAAATGGTGATGGCATCCTCTTGCGTAAAATATTCTGGAAATAAAATAGTGCCCCATTTGGAACTCCACGTGGGGCTACTCAGGAGGACGTCATTATCAGGAGAAACAAAACTGGTGTTCTACGGATCAGAGTGTCGAATGTCAGAACCCTTAATTGGGTAGGTAGGTTAAAAAAATTTAAAAAGGGAAATGGATAGGTTAAAGTTAGATATAGTGGGAATTAGTGAAGTTCAGTGGCTGGAGGAGCAAGGCTTCTGGTCAGGTGAATACAGGGTTATAAATACAAAATCAATGCAGGAGTAGGTTTAATAATGATTAAAAAAATAGGAGCATGGGTAAGCTACTACAAACAGCATAGTGGTTGTGTTATTGTAGCCAAGATAGACATGAAGCCCATGCCTACCACAGTAGTACAAGTTTATATGCAAACTAGCTCTGCAGATGATGAAGAGATTGAAGAAATGTGTGATGAGATGAAAGAAATTATTCAGAGAGTGAAGGGAGCAAAAAATTAATAGCGATTGGGGACTGGAATTCAATAGTAGGAAAAGAAAAAGAAGAGAAAGTAGTAGGGACTATGGAATGGGGGTAAGGAATGAAAGAGGAAGCTGCCTGGTAGAATTTCGCATAGAGCATAACTTAATCATAGATAACACTTGGTTCAAGAATCATGAAGGAACGTTGTATACGTGGAAAAGGCCTGGAGACAGTGGAATGTTCCAGATTGATTATATAATGGTAAGACAGAGATTTAGGAACCCGGTTTTAAATTGTAAGACATTTCCAGGGGCAGATGTGGACTCTGACCACAGTCTATTGGTTATGAACTTTAGATTAAAACTGAAGAAACTGCAAAAAGGTGGGAATTAAAGGAGATAGGACCTGGATAAAATGAAAGAAGCAGAGGATGTAGAGAGTTTTAGAGAGAGCATTAGGGAACAATTGACAAGAATGGGAGAAAGAAATACACTAGAAGAAGAATGGGTAGCTTTGAGAGATGAAATAGTGAAGTCAACAGAGGATCAAGTAGGTAAAAAGATGAGGGCTAATAGAAATCCTTGAGATACAGAAGAGATATTGAATTTAGCTGATGAAAGGAGAAAATATAAAAATGCAGTAAAGGAAGCAGGAAAAAAGGAATACAAATATCTCAAAAATGAGATTGATAGGAAGTGCAAAATGGCTAAGCAGGGATGGCTAGAGGACAAATTTAAGGATGTAGAGGCATATATCACTAGCGGTAAGATGGCTTCTGCCTACAGGAAAATTAAAGAGACCTTTGGAGAAAAGAGAAACGCTTGCAAGTGTATCAAGAGCTCAGATGGAAAACCAGTTCTAAGCAAAGATTAATAGTCATTGGGGACTGGAATTCAATAGTAGGAAAAGAAGCCACCCGGCTGGAAGCCCGAGAACTCTTTGCCGAGTGTATAGAGGGTCTATACATAGGTGATGTACTGGAGGGCAATATTATGGAAATGGAAGAGGTCATAGATGAAGATGAAATGGGACATATGATACTGTGTGAAGAGTTTGACAGAGCACTGAGAGACCTAAGTCGAAACAAGGCCCCGGGAGTAGACAACATTCCATTAGAATTACTGATAGCCTTGGGAGAGCAAGCACCGACAAAGCTATACCATCTGGTGAGGAAGATGTATGAGACAGCTGAGATACCCTCAGACTGCAAGGAGAATATAATAATTCCAATCCCAAAGAAAGCAGATGTTGACAGATGTGAAATTTACTGAACTACTAGTTTAATACATCCCAACTAAAAATACTAAATGGTTCAAATGGCTCTGAGCACTATGGGACTCAACATCTGTGGTCATAAGTCCCCTAGAACTTAGAACTACTTAAACCTAACTAACCTAAGGACATCACACACATCCATGCCGTAGCAGTCGCGCGGTTCCTGATAAAAATACTAACATGGAACTCTTTACAGTTGAATGGAAGAACTGGTAGAAGCTGACCTCATGGAAGATCAGTTTCAGTTCCATAGAAATGTTGGAACACGTGAGGCAATACTGACCCTAAGACTTATCTTAGAAGATAGATTAACAAAAGGCAAACCTATGTTTCTAGCATTTGTAGACTTAGAGAAAGCTTCTGACAATGTTGACTGGAATACTCTCTTTCAAATTCTGAAGGTGGCAGGGGTCATATACAGGGAGTGAAAGGCTAGTTACAATTTGTACAGAAACCAAACGGTAGTCATAAGAGTCAAGGGGCATGAAAGGGAAGCAGTGGTTGGGAAGGGAATGAGACAGAGTTGTAGCCTATCCCCAATGTTATTCAATCTGTATATTGAGCAAGCAGTAAAGCAAAAAAAAGAAAAATTTGGAGTAGGAATTAAAAACCATTGAGAAGAAATAAAAACTTTGAGGTTTGCCGATGACATTTTAATTGTCAGAGACAGCAAATGACCTGGAAGAGCAGTTGAATGGAATGGACAGTTTTTGAAAGGAGGATGTAAGATGAGCATCAACAAAAGCAAAATGAGGATAATGGCATGTAATCAAATTAAATCAGGTGATGTGAGGGAATTAGATTAGGAAATGAGACACTTAAAGTTGTACATGAGTTTTGCTATCTGGGGAGCAAAATAACTGGTGATGGTCAAAGTAGCGAGTATATAAAATGTAGATTGGCAATGGCAAGGAAAACATTTCTGAAGAAGAGAAATTAGTTAACACCAAGTATAGATTTAAGTGTGAGGAAGTCTTTTCTCAAAGTATTTGTATGGAGTGTAGCCATGTACAGAAGTGAAACATCGACGATAAATAGTTTAGACAAGAGGAGAATAGAAGCTTTCAAATTGTGGTGCTACAGAAGAATGCTGAAGATTATATGGGTGGATCACATAACTAATGAGGAGCTACTGAACAGAATTGGGAAGAAGAGGATTTGTGGCACAACTTGACTAGAAGAAAGGATCGGTTGATAGGACATGTTCTGAGGCATCATGGGATCACCAATTATGTATTGGATGGCAGCAGGGAGGGTAAAAATCATAGAGGGAGACCAAGACATGAAAACACTAAGCAGATTCAGAAGGATATAGGTTGCACTAGGTACTTGGAGATGAAGAAGCTTGCACAGGATAGAGTAGCACAGAGAGCTGCATCAAACCAGTCTCTGGACTGAAGACCACAACAACAACATGAAACAATAAGTAACTTATACAAATTTATGAATGCTAGCATTCAGATTAATTAAGTCAGAAACATAAACAATAAGTTACATGCTACAACATCTTATGTGTTTAATTTACATGAAAAAATTACATTTCCATCATTATTTTCATTTTCAGCAAAATGCTGGATGCTGATATGAGTCCTCTGGGATTTGATACTAAGAAATTATACCGATTTGTATCAGTTAGATTTAAGAAAACATCAACTCAGGTTCAAGAGCAAGCATTGAACTGGCTTCAGGTAATTATTTTTCATTGGTATTATGTGCAAAATATATTTAAATAATTTTGTTTGTAATGTTTTCTGCCTTACAATTCAGGTTCTAACAATGCTAGAAATTGTGATACCTCTGCATCTTCTGTTCTCAATGTTTTCTGATGGAGTAAGGGTCATGAAGGGAGGAACTAAAGAAGAATCTGACAAACAGATGAAATCATACAAAAATGGAGATACAGGCCGTCACAGTAGCATTTGTAAGTTGTAGCCAGAGATAAACTTAAACACTTATTACATCTTTAATAAATGCCTCTTTTCAGTATCAATATTTCTATATTAAACATGATTATCAAGCTGTGTACTTTCTATGTAATTAGTGGGCTGTATATTTTGTTTTTAAAATTTCTGCATAGATTTTTCTGTGACTTTGAGTGGTTGCTGCATCTTTTAAGTTCTGTACCTTGTCTGTGAAAACATGGACTTTGATGTGGTGTGGTGGCTTCAATGCCTCAATAATATTGGCAATCCTACAGGGGGTTAAACCACATTGGTTGAGGGTGGGGGGCTATCTGCAGAGAGACCAGACTAAGCTATAGTTCCTAAAGAGTTGTGTTAGCAACAATCTGGATGGCTGACTGATTTGACCTTGTAACATTAATACATGCAGCCTTCCTATGTTGGTACTGTGAATGGATAAAATCAAGGAAAACTACAGTCGTTATATTTACCAAGGACATACAGCTCATTAGGAGAAACACATCTAGCATTCTACAGATCAGAGCATACACTATGAGATAAGAGAAACTTTCAGATAGTTAAGGGAGACAAAATGTAATTGTGGTTGGAGACTGGAACTTGATAGTAGGAAAGTTAAGAGAAGAAAAGTAATTGGAGTAGACGTACTGGAGGAAATGAATGAAAGGAGAAGCTGCTGAGTAGAATTTTACACTGAGCATAATTTAATCACTGCAAAAATTAGGTCTAAAAATCATGAAAGAAACTTATATATGTGAAGGGACCTGAAGACACCAGTAGGTTTCAGACAAATTATGTAGTGAAAAGACAAAGATTTTGAAATGAGATTATGACCTGCAAAACATTTACAGGGATAGATGTGGACTCAGGCCATAATTTATTAGTAACCAACTGCATATCAAAACTGATGATATTGCAAAATTGATTAGAATTAAAAGAGATGGGAACTGGATAACCTGAAAGAACCACTAGTTATTGAGATATTGAAAGGGAGCAGTGGGCAACAACTGGTTGAAACAGGGGAAAGAATACAGTAGAAGATAATTGGATGGCTTTGAGAGATGAAATAGTGAAGACTGCAGAACATAAAATAAGCAATATGGTAATTCCCAGGGCAAATCCTTGGATAACACTTGAGATACTGAGTTTTATTGACAAAAGGAGGAAAATGCATTACAGAGAACTAAAAACTAATATTGACAGAAAGCATAAAATTTCATAGGCAAATACGTCTATGCTACCTATAGCAAAACTGAAGACATCTTTGGTGAAAAGAGAAGCAACTGTATGAATATCAACAGCTCAAATGCAAGACCAGTACTATGAAAGGGAAGAAGAAGGAAAAGAAGAAGATGAAGAAGAAGAAGACAGAGATGAAATGGGAGATATGACACCACAAGAAGAATTTTACAGAGCACTGAAAGAAGCACTGTTTGAGAAGACATGATTGCCTCAGAATTATTAAGATCCTTGAGAGAACATATCATGACAAAACTATTTCACCTAGCATGAAGGCAAAATACCCTGCCCAGCTTCAATACAGCCACCAGTCAGCTTGTGGTGCAAACTCTGTCTCACTGCACATGCATGACTTAAAACACTGCACTCAACAAAACATAATCCCAACATGCAAATATAACTTGACATGTTACAATACCTCCATTCAACTCACTCTCATTTAGTGAACAAGATAATTTAAGAAGCACCAAACTTGATTAGAACCACCAGAAGAGACTTATAAAATTTTGACTAATGAGAATATATACAAATGAACGTGTAACATTTTGTGTATTGGCAAGGTCAGCGTATGCAATGCATTCTTGTCATCTTAAAACTAACACACATAAATTATGCTTGTGTAACACTTCATAAATTAATGAAATGACAGGTTCTCACACCAAAACTTACATAATACATAAAAATTAATCTAAACTTGAATGTGTCTGTTTTTGTATGATAATTTAACTTTTGTATGCAAAAATAACACATTTTAATAAATGGACACTGCATTAAATTTGAGACTCAGTACCTGTGCTCCAAATGAGCTTATAAAACACACAAAACAATGAATTTAACAAATATGTTGACACAATGTGTCCTTTTCAGGTCTTAAAATAATCATTAGCGGTACTCTGCAGCTTGCTCACAATTGACAACTTACATAACGTGATCAAAGCACTTCACAAATTTGAATCATTTGAGGTCACAAACAACTTGCTGTGATAGGCAGTCATGTGATTCTTCTTGCAATAGTGAATGTCTTACTGGAACCAATATTGCTGCTTGCCAGCCAGACCATATTCTATCATAGAAATAATTGAAACCCAGTGAGACATTTGATCAAATAATCTAACTGTGTCCCCCATAGATGAGGCTACTAAAAGCCACCCTTGGCAGGCCAAACCCATACAACACAAAATTCATTGTGAGAAAGTAGCAGATAGTTGTGCCAAAAGCAAAACACTTGGCTGCAGTTTTTTTTATTTCAAAGCTGTGAGCTGTCTCTGTACTATGATAGAACACCAACCACAACAATGCACACATAAGAAACTTCATTTCACTTGAAACAGTACCTATGAAATGTAAACAAATGACTGAAACAACATATCAGCTGTCTTTTAACATAAATACAATAAAGCAGAACTAACTATTGCACAATAAACTGTCAAGGTAAATTAAAAACCACCTCTGCACACCAAAATTAATTCAGAAAGTTAATTATGTCAAATTTACACACACTGAATGAACACATAAAAATTTAACACATCCCCCACCACCAAAAATTGCAGTCCACAGATGAACAACATCAATATCCACCACACAAACATACCATAGGCTGTTGCTCATTACTGGATATACAATATCAGTTCCATTACATTTCTGTTGGACACTTGATGTCCATCTTCTACTTAATCTTATTATTTATTTTTATTTATTTATTGTTCTGTGGGACCAAATTAAGGAGAAGTCCCCATGGTCATGGAACAAGTCAACACATGAAATTATAACACGATATTAGAAACAGATAAAATGAAATATAAAAAAACATATTCAGGTGACAAGACGTAAGTTTAAATAAAGAAAATCAACAATGTAACACTGGAATTTGCTTAATTTTTTAGCTCTTCCAGGAGCTCCTCAACAGAATAGAAGGAGTGAGCCATGAGGAAACTCTTCAGTTTAGACTTAAAAGAGTTTGGGCTACTGATAAGATTTTTGAGTTCTTGTGGTAGCTTGTTGAAAATGGATGCAGCAGAATACTGCACTCCTTTCTGCGCAAGATTCAAGGAAGTTCATTCCACATGCAGACTGGATTTCTGCGTAGTATTAACTGAGTGAAAGCTGCTAACTCTTGGGAATAGGCTAATATTGCTAACAACAAATGACATTAAAGAAAATATATACTGTAAGGGCAATGTCAGAATTCCCAGACTATTGAATAGGGGTTGACAAGAGGTTCTCGAACTTACACCACATATAGCTCGAACAGCCCGTTTTTGAGCCAAAAATACCCTTTTTGAATCAGAAGAATTACCCCAAAAAATAATACCATACGACATAAGCATATGAAAATATGCGAAGCAGACTGCTTTTCATGTTGAAGTGTCACTTATTTCAGATACTGTTCTAATGGCAAATAAAGCAGCATTTAGTTTCTGAATAAGATACTGGACATGGGCTTTCCACAACAGCTTACTATCTATCTGAAAGTCTAGGAACTTGAACTGTTCTGTCTCGCTTATAATATGCCCATTCTGTCTGATAAAAATATCAGTTCTTGTTGAATTGTGAGTTAGAAACTGTAAAAACTGAGTCTTACTGTGATTTAGCATCAAATTATTTTCCACAAGCCATGAACTTATTTCATGAACTACATTATTTGATACTGTTTCAATATTACACACAAGATACTTCACTATCAAGCTGGTGTCATCAGCAAACAGAAATATTTTTGAATCACCTGTAATACTAGAAGGCATATCATTTATATACATAAGAAACAGCAGTGGCCCCAGCACCGACCCTTGGGGAACGCCCCACTTAACAGTGCCCCATTGGGACTGAACATCACTATCACTCTCAATATTGCAGAGAATTACCTTCTGCTTTCTGTTCTTAAAGTAAGAGGTGAACCAGTTGTAAGCTACTCCCCTTACTCCATAATTCTGCAGTAATATTTTATGGTCAACACAGTCAAAAGCCTTCATTAAATCAAAGAAAACACCTAGCGTTCACAACCATTTATTTAATCCATCCAAAACCTCACAGAGAAAAGAGAAATAGCATTTTGAGTTCTTAAACCATTTCTAAAACCAAACTGAACATTTGACAGCAAATTATGTGAATTTAAATGCTCCAGTAACCTTGTATACACAACCTTCTTGATAACTTTAGCAAACACTGGTGGCATAGATATAGGTCTAAAATTGTCAACATTATCAATGTCTCCCTTTTTATAAAGTGGCTTCACTACCGAGTACTTTAATCAGTCAGGAAACCGACCACTCCTAAAAGAAAAGTTACAGATATGGCTAAGTACTGGGCTAACATACATAGAACAATACTTCAGTATTCTGCTAGATACCCCGTCATATCCATGAGAGTTCTTGGTCTTTAGTGATTTAATTATTAACTCAATCTCCCTCTTGTCAGCATCATGGAGGAGCATTTCAGGTAACAGTCTCGGAACACGTTTTTCTAAGAGCGCTATATGATTCCCTGTTGGGACTAGGTTTCTATTTAGTTCACCTGCTATATTCAGAAAGTGATTATTAAATACTGTACATATATGCGACTTATCAGTAACACGGACATTCCCACTACACACTGATTCCATATCCTCGACCTGTCTCTGCAGACCAGCCACTTCCTTTACGACTGACCATATGGTTTTAATTTTATCTTGAGACTTAGCTACTGTATCTGCATACCACATACTTTTTACCTTTCTAATATCATTTTTAAGCACCTTACATTACTGTTTGTAATACTGCTGCATTTAGATTTTGACTGTTTCTAACGTTTTGATATAATTGCCACTTTGTTCTACAAGATATTCTTATCCCTCTAGTCAGCCACCCAGGCTGCCTATTTGCGCTACTACCCTGTTTTGAACGTTGGAACAGCAAGTAACTTTCAAAGAGCACGAGAAAAGTCTTGAGAAAAGCATTATATTTATCGTCTACTGTATCAGCGCTATAAACATCTTGCCACTCTTGTTCCTTGATAAGGTTTACAAAGGTCTCTACAGCAAATGGATCAGCTTTCCTAAACAGCTGATGACTATATTTAACACGTGTTGCAGCAGAAAAATGTTTTAGAGTTAAAATTTGTGCATTATGATCTGAATGGCCATTCACCTTTTTGCTAACAGAATGCCCTTCTAGTAATGAGGAATGAACAAAAATGTTGTCTATGGTTGTTCTACTGTTCCCTTGCACTCTCGTTGGAAAGAATACGGTTTGCATAAGATTATATGAATTAAGGAGGTCTACCAGCATCCTCTTCCTTGCACAATCACCTATACAAGTATTGAAGTCACCACATATAACTAACTTTTTGTAATTCCTATAAAGTGAACCAAGAACCTCCTCTAGCTTTAGCAAAAATGTTGTGAAATCGGAGTCTGGGGATCTATAAATAACAACAGTTGAAGTTTAGCTCCCTTAAATTTAACCACACCTGCACAACATTCAAACACCTTTTCAGTGCAGTACTTTGAAACATCAATTGACTCGAATGGGATGCCATTTTTCACGTACATGGCTTCTCCCCCACACCGCAAAGAGCTCCTTGAAAAGCTGCCAGCCAACCTGTATCCTGGTAAAGGAAGCCTCTGAATTATCTCCTTATTTAAGAAGTGTTCAGATATACCAATAATTTCAGAGTCAACATCTATAAGCAGTTCACTAACTTTATCTCTAATACCTTGTATATTTTGATTAAATATACTAATTCCCTCATTACTCAGATACCTAAGCTTTGTCGAAAGTGGTTCCCTTAAGCAGGAATACCTTTCAGCTGACTTCAATCTAAAAAAGGTGCAGCTCTAACACCCACTACTGCAGGAATTTTCCCATGAGTGATCCCACCACCCCCACCTATGCTGTCACCTATAAGCTTTGCCAACCTCCCCTTCCCATACCTGTTGAGGTGCAGGCCATGTCTAGTGAAACCTGTCCTGCTGATAGACTCCACCGACACCACTGAAATGTGACCCATGCTTTCTGTCATCAGCGCACCCCCAAGTCTCATGTTATTACGCCTGACGGCTGTATTAAGATGAGGCCTATGGTGACGCTGAAACAGTTCCACGAAATGCACCATCATGTTGCCAATCTGAGTGGCTATCTTTTCCAGGTCACCATCTATGTCATACTCCCCATCCCTATCAATACTATTACCAGCCCCACCCACAATCACTACCTGACCCTCTTTAGTAAAATCCCTACATAACCCCCCTATGTTAACAGTCACCTGAGCCAATCCTGCATTAGGCTTCACAATGCTGGTGACCTAGTACTCACTCCCCAGCACTTCCTGCAACTGCTGGCCTACACCTCTGCCATGAGAACTATCTAACAGCAGAACCTTCTTCTTCCTCTTCGACTTTGCAACTGTTCTAGCCACCGTAACTACTGAGGTCTGCTGCATACTTCCTACATCTACAGCTACTAGAGATTCCTCTCCACTAGACTCTGACAGTTGGTCATATCTATTGTAAATACCAATAGTAAAACTATCTGAAAATCTTCTTCTCCCAGCAGATCTCTTGCCAACAGCCAGCTCCCATTCCCCAACCCCCTTCTCCCTCCTCATCCTATCTAGCTCCTCCTGTGCATTTTTCCAACTGCACCTGAAGGGCACAGATCTTATGCTCCTGCTCCTCTATCAACTTACTCTTGTTACATAACCTGCAGTTCCAGGACAGGATCTCACCAGAATGCCCACTGGCTTCCCCACTGCATTCCCCCAGTGAAAATACTTCGAACAAGTCTCACACTGCAATCCACTTCTCACGAACCTACGGCAAAGCCCACACTTCTCACTCACAGTAAAATTTTACTTTTTCTATGTTCCGCTACTACAATAAGAAGATGTTAAAAACCTGACTACAATAATCACAAACTTACTCTACAAGGGAAGTAACTACTATTATTAACAGTATTAATAAACAACAAATGTGAATATAACAAAAGACTAATACAGAAAGAGAATCAAACATCTAATGACACAGTAACAAAGGTGAAAACAGTTCCCAAAAGGTTCTTCTGAAATTATTTCACCAGAAAACACAAAAAACTCTGGTTGAAGACTACTAAAGTTCCTAAATAAACCACTATACACAAACAATTAATTAGTACTTAGCTTTCAATGCACCACTACAGCTGCAACTGGTCAGTGCAGAATGTAAACACAGGTAAGAGGTTACGTTGCTCGATACGAAACACTCACAAATATCAGGTCACAACACATATGTTTCACTAACTGTGTTATCTATATTTAAACTTGCCACCATTTTCTTCCATGCTTTCTGTTTATCCCATTGTTCAATCCAATGAACCTTTGGTGAAAACAAACATTGTATGAATATTTGACAAGGAAATCTGCTGCCACCAAAATATTCACACACTGCCCAGTGGTGCTGCCGACCTCATCACAACCACCGGCTGCCTAGTGTCACAAACTCTGCCTGCTCTCACTGCTCGCACATTACTTAAGTGCTGCACTCAGCCTGACATAATCCCAGAATGCAGATATGACTTGGTATGTTACAACTCCCATAAGGAAACTGGAAATGTATAAATCTTTATCCATACGTGAAGTACCATGAGGTCTATTTAGTAGTTTTCCTCTACAGTTCTTAAGACCAAATGACTTTGGATTGCTCTGGAGAGACTGTATTTGTTTCTGTGTAGTAGGAAATATGTTTAATAAAGTCTTCCAACAAGACCTCTTTGGATGAACAACATTGTATCTGCTGATTGCGTGTCTCCAAGAAGCTGCATCAGTGTCCAGTTTCTTCCAATTGGATTGCTCATTTGGTTCATGGCACTTTATTAAGTTCACAGACTGCTCATCATAAGTCAAACTATGATATTACTTCCACTTTTAAACTAGTTAGTAGGATTACAGATTCAATTCTGGAAACAGACATGAAATAAGATATCCTCAAAATTTTGAATCAGATGCAAGTTATTTCACTCATTGTAATGCACAAAGAGAAGTTCATGCAATCTTATATCATGTGTTGTTGTCAGCATAAAACATTAGTTTCATTTACATCTATTTTATTCCAGTTCCTTTTTATGGGTAGGTCAAGGTAGTGACAGTGCTGTACTCTTCACAAGAAATATAGTATCATTCTGTTGCATTACACTAATAAATCAGTCACACAACAGCATTACAGCAATCATATGCAGCATTATTCCACTCATTTCTGTTGGTGTTATTTCAATGTAGCCAACTTCCCCTCTTTTTGGCATGTGTTCCAAACCAGCTTCCTAGAGTCTTTTCCTTTTAGTGTTTTTCCACTAGCAACTGATAATTTTCCTTTTATTTGTATTATTTACATACTTTATTATACTGAGAGTGAGAATTGTGTTTTTGGAGTGAGCCATGTCTGTGGCATACAGCAATGCTCCATTAGACAGTGTGCAAACCACCTGAGTGTGGTTGCTTGTGGTGCTGCACATGGATGGATACCATAAGAACTATTATCACTTGGGCAAAGGAATGAAATAAACAGAACTATTACACCAGAAACCAAATGTCGAAAAAATTTTGCCACACTTCAAGCTTCAGTGTACTTTTTCCTGCTTCATTGCCTCATTGTGCTGGCACCACTTGATAAAGTAATTTTTTGTGGTGGTATGCTTAAATAGACTGGTTGTCATTTGTCTTATTTTTCCCCTAGCTGAATTTTTTTTCCAGCTCTTGAGCTTTTCTGTGTTGTTTTCAAGCCACTGATGACTTACAATATCTAAGTATAAGTAGACATTGGTAAGACATGATATATCATTCCACCAGTAGTACTTAACAGCTTGGTAAAATCACTTTGGACATTTCTTCAGATCTTCGTCAACATCTCCCAAAAACACTGTTGGATACCTCATGTCCATCTGACTCACTGCCACCTTTTTTAATCCATTACTACCTTGACAATGTGAACCACGGGAGGAATGTACTATTCATACTTGGGTTCCTACCAGTCAAGGTAGTGGGTCGTTATAGTCAAAATGGAGGCATGCTAAAGTTCACACCTAGTTTATCCACCAAACTATACCACATAGAATCCAGAATAAAATGCCAGCAATGAGATTGGGGTCACTAACAACAACTGACACTTCACACTGAAAGCATGTTTATTGAGCACACATGTAACTTCAGATGAAACTTAACTGCCTTTCTCACCAGAGATTGCTCCTGTTAATATACACATACATAGTTATAGCAAATTCCAGTATTATATCAGTAATTAAGTGCTAGAACCTTCAAAAAATTACACATGTTAAATGATAAATATTTGCAGGAGATGGGAAGTTAACTAATAACCTGCATGTCACTAGCCATCAGTTATAACTGCTGTATAACAGTATACAAAAAAAAACAGAGCTCAACAATATTACTAGTATAGTTCAAGGCACATTGACAAGTATTTGAGAACCATCCACTTTTTGTTGTGTGAGTAAGTCTGTCACATCAAGGATGAAACCAACATATGACACAGTAACGACATTTTATTCACTTTCTAGCATTTATTCTACATGAACATAACACAGAATTGACACACATTAGCCACCATAAAATAATACACCTTATTTTTTTATTTTGTACTGAGTGCCTTCCTTGTCTCAAACCATCCACCAGCAATAATCTGTCAACATAGAAGGTAGTTGTTTCCTTTCATATGACACTTCTGTAGTCAAAATGACTTTAGAGAACATACCACCAACTTCACCCAGTATGTCACTACAGCATTCTGTAAAGCCTTCCAGAAGTGAGTTAATCAAATGTACCTCCAAAGAAATGTTGCACCATACAGTCTGATATTCTTTTGTGTGTCAGTCACCTTTCATTTGTAGTATTTCTTGTTTTGATAAACTTTTCCATTACCTTCTTGAGACATACCAAAACCCTCTCCCCTTCTTTAGTGAAGTGTATTCCAACCTGTTCATGTTCCAGAATATCTCTGCATTTTGAGTCTACAAATACACATTCCTTTATCTTCAGAGATAAAATGAAAGGGAATTGTTCAGTCAAATATGCAAACCCTGGCTTGATTGATGCATAACACTTCAGAATTGTTTTATTAAGCCAAGTTAAGTGTGAAGTGGTGGAAGTAGTATATCTTCATGAGTATCCAGAATTTCATGTTGCACTTTTATTTGCCACTTTCCACCCACACTCAGGCCATTCCTTTTTCAGATATTAAGAGTTATGGTACTGAATATTCCACTCACAAAGAAAACATGCTTACTTCATTATATCTCAGTTGTGTTCCCAATAATATAACTATTATTTTGTAGTTGCCACAAATCTTCATTTTATTTTCATTGTAGTACAATTAATTTAACATATTTTTTTACCTCCAACTCTATTGAAGTTGATGTACGCAACAGGAAGGGAGGACTTTTGTTTTTATTGTGGAGCACACCCACCTTGAGACATGTTTTCAGCACATTTGTAAAATGTCTGCACTCCTGTGCCATAGCCTTAACAATGAAATTTTGTTCAGATTTTATTTTCCCGTGATAACTATTGTTACCCTTGCAGCACAGTTCTACTGAAAAGTATACACTTTAGATGAAGGAAACAAGGTAAATTGCAACTATAATTAATTAAGAATAGTTAACAAATATCGAGAAAACAAACAATTTAAACATAAAAATTAGTTTCATTTCATTTATTTAATGGTATTTAGCTTTTATCACATTCATACAAAATTGATCCAGAATTCCAGCTGTTATTTCCATTTTTGCTATTGAATAGCACTTCCAGTGTGTGAGATGTTGCATTACCAAAGTCAACTTTTCATGCGTAAGTTGTGCATGCATTCCCATTGATACTGTCTTTCCAGCCATGGCTGCTGAACAACATAGAATTGGTAATGAAGGTAATACAGTAATCAGGTCTGCAGTATTTTACTAAATCTATCTATCTGTATTTTTAATTGCTTGAAACTGGTACTGACAATTTAGTCAGATAAATTAACATCAGTTTCCCTTAAACCAGAACACCTTCTCCTAAATCCCAACCATCAGTTAACTTTCCTTCCTTTGCTCTTTTTCTTACTTTCCTTTTTATAGAGAGAGAAGGACAAAAATCATCAAAAGATGATATTAGTTAACATTTTTAATGTATAGTTCTTTTAACAGCTCCAGTTGTGGAAGATGAATCTGGAAATACATCTGGATTTTCTGATGAAGAATTACCTGCTATGAGACACATGCATTTTGAGACTGATGCAGAACGAAATTTGTCGTGCTGTATTCTGATGCTAGATATCCTTCTTAACCAGGTAATGATAAACAAATATTAACAGCACTAATTATTCAAAAGATGGTTTTATCATAAGCTATTAGCCCAAGAGCATTTAAATATCTTTGACTTGTCATTTTTCATGACAGCTATGCTTGAAAACAATATTTTGATCTCACTTTCTCCCATGTATATATCAATAAATGACCATGACAGTAAAATCAAGGAAATTAGAACTCATATTGAGACAAATGGAAAAATCTTTCTTTCAGAACAATGTATAGATGTATGCTGGTGTCCAAAATTAAAGCAACAAATGGATATTTTGAAAGGTTGCATTTATTTTGTCTCAAAACAGCATAAATAGGTGACAGTAAAGCAGAACCACTGTAAAGAATACAGAATGTAAACAACTGCAACATGCATAACAGTATACAAAAATGTTCTTCATTTTTTCCAACTTAATGGATCTGCACGCACATTCGAACTGGGTTCTGTGCTCAGTATGAGGTGCGACCACCTCTGGCAGGAACGCAAGCCTGATGATGATGGGGCATGCAGTGAATGATGTTACCAATCTTATATTGAGGCAATAACACCTATTCTTCCTGCAGTGCTGCTCACAGTCTTGGAGAAGGGTTGATGAATGCTGATGTGATGCAAGCCATCTCCCTAGTGCATCCCAGACATGCTCTATGGGATTCAAATCTGGAGAGCGAGCAGGACACACTATGTGTGCAATATCTTCCATTTCCAAGAAAACACCAACCACTCATGCTCTATAAAGTGGAGCATTGTCATCAATCAATACAAAGCCAGGGCTCACAGCATCTTGCAACAACCACAAATGATGTCCCAATACCTTGTTACAATACATAACAGCAGTTAAACCTTGCCAATTCATCTGTACAGTTTCATTAAGAGGGGTTCATGTGGTCAACATAATCCCTGCCAACACCACTAGGGATCCTTCTCAGTATCAGTCTCTTCCCACAATGTTTGGGCCCCGAAATCATGTTCCACATGCCCTCCAGATGTTAATCCATTGAGAATCACTCTCCAAACTAAATCGGGTCTCATATGTGAAAACAACATTGTCCCACTGTTTGACCACCCAAGTGGCATGTTGATAACCCCACTCTAGATGTTCCTTCTGTGGAGATGGGACAGAGGTAGACATACAGCAGGTCTCTGACAATAAAGGCCACTCTGCCAAAGTCTTCTGCACACCATTTGCCTTGATACAGCATGTCCAGTGGATGCTGTGAGCTCACATGCCAGTTGCTGTACATTACTAGGGTAGTACTGTCATGACCTTACACCTAAATAATGGTCCTCTCTTCTGAAGTCACAAGTGGTTGGCTGTGCCCTGGTCTTCAGGATACAGTTTCAGTCTGTATAGACTGTTGTCACATCTGAGAAACAACAAACAATTCACGCTAAGCCATTGGGCCACATCAGTTTTTGACTGTCCTGCCTCCTTTCTTTTTCTAGCCCTCCACCTCAGACAGTCTGGTAGGCATCTTCTCTGTGCCATACAGCAACGTCTGTGACTGTATACACAGTGATTGTGGATGGGGGGCTATGCAGCAAACACTACCCTGTTACAGAAGTGCCATGACGTCATCATTGGCATGGTTGTCCATTGACCAGAATGTCATCTTCCATGCAGAATATGACCGTACAAACATCTGGTTGACAGTTTGTGTGATTACATCATGCGTTAGACATAGGACAGGGAAAGAGCAGTTTATTGCTTTAATTTTGGATGCCAGCATAGATGATTAGGTTTAGTGTGGTAAGCACTGTATAAGGTAAGGTTAAGATGTAAGTCCTCCTACTTTATTTATGAGCAGCTACTTACATTTAAACTATGTCTCCATTGCTGCTACTAAATGCAACAGAAATTTATGCTGGGTGTTGCGTCTTGCAATACAATAAATTGAAGGGTTAGTAATTATAATAACAATTCTGTCTTGATATTTTGTAAAATCATTAAAACTTTTTCACACCCCCATCTCCCTCTCTCCTTCTACAACCATCATTTGGGAAAATGTGTATCTACATGGAATGTTCTATAGACATGGTGCTATGTAGCTTGCATAGGTCTCTGGAACCTTATGATGCCTTAAAGTCAAAATCAGGAGCATGGGATTTACTTCTAAAATTTATTATGTTCAACTAGTATGAGACAGGCCTAATGTCCATCTTTGATGACACTGTAAGTATCCTTATGTCACATGGACAATTCTAGTAGGCCCCGAGTTTACTAAATATTGCTGATGTCACATAAGGATATTTACAGGGTGCCACTGGAGATAGCCATGAAACCCAATACCAGTCTATGAAGGCATAGTCAAAAATAATGCCTCAGAATTTTTTATGTGAAAGCTCTTAAACCTTTTTAAATAAAACAAATGTTATTAATGTTCTACATCTTTAATCTTCATATTTATGTATTTATTCCTCAACATAGTGACCCTGGCAATGCACACATTCTCCCAAAAAACACTAGTTTGTTCATACTATCACTGTAGAATGTTTGATCATGCTGATGGAGCCACACCCTCATCTCTGCTTCCACTGCTTAATTACTACCACATTAAAGGCCTAGAAGCTTTTACTTACATTTTGGAAACAGATAAAAATTGGATGGATCCAAGTTAGGACTGTATGGAAGATGATTGATGACAGTGAACCCAAAGCATCAGATTGCTGCAGATGCTGCAGCACTCATGTGTGGTCTGGCATTGCCATGCTGAAGGAGAGGGTGTCCAGGCATGGACAAACTCCTCAAATTCAAAACTCGATTATATCATGCTGTCTCTCACACACCGATATACGAGGGTTGACTGAAAAGTAATGCCTCCACCTTCCTAACTCTTTAACAGTTGGTAGCATTGGTATGTGGTAGGTACTGGCTTGTTCCATAGCCTCTTCTCTGCAGCTCCAGTTGGCAGGGAGCCTTAGTATTGAATGGTTGTATTGTTACAGTGTAAAATATGGAAACCTGCACGTACGGTTTGTCAATGTGATTTAAGCAATGTGCAGTCATTGAATTCATCAGAGAATGAAAGCAGTGTATGGTGATTGTAGTGATGTGAGTACTGTGCATCTTCATTTTTGTAACATGAGAGGAGTTCCTCACAAATTTCAAGTCTATGTGCTTTCATTTCAGGAGTCAGCATCTGGGGTACCCATCATGCACAAGTCTTCCGATAGCCAAGCAAAGCAATAATGTGACCCACACATTTATGTGAAATGCCAGTTGTGCTAGCAATTTCTCTCTGAGTGATACGACAACCATCCTGAATCAATCTGTCAACATTTTGCTTGTGAAACTCGGTGGTTGCTGTCACAGGACGTCCAACTCTTTGTTTGTCACGCAGGTCAGATGTTCCTGCCTCAACATCTTTAAGCTTTCTCACCCAGTGATGCACAGTACTCACATCAACACAATCACCATAAACTGCTTCCAATGTCTGATGAATCTCCTTTGGGGTGACACCGTCTCCTGTCAAGAATTTAATGACTGCACGTTGCTTAAATTGCATTGAGCAACCGTCTGCACAGGGTTCCATACTTTACACTATAACAACACAACCGTTCAGTGCTAAGGCTTCCTGCCAACTGGAGCTGTAGAGAAGAGTCTACGGAACAAGCCAGTACCTGCCACATACCAATGCTGCCAACTGTTGAAGAGTTACGAAGGTGGAGGCATTACTTTTCAGTCAACCCTCATAGTTATATTACACACTGCCATGTTGCACACTACAATTCAGAGCCCTCTAGTGGCAGAGGGCTGCAAATATGTGGACATGAAGAATAAAGATGTTTTATTAAAATAGCTTTAAGAGTTTTCACATAAAATATTATGAAACCTTATGTCTCACCAAGCCCTTGTAGCATATTAAATTTTAAAAATAAATCCTATGCAGCTAATGGCAACTTTTAATCATCACAAAGTTCTTGAGATATATGAAATGTCTTATTTTCAAAACAAATAACAAGGACAACTTTGGAGTAAGTAGCATGATGATAACTTAGCAATAAGACAAATTTGTAATCATATTTTCTAATGATTATTTACATTTATGAAAAGGATAGATTCCTGCTCACCATATAGATGACATGTTAAGGTGGAGACAGGCATAACAAAAAGACTGTTTCAGCCAAATTCTTCTTCAGAAGACAAACAAAACCACACAAACATTCACATCTTATGCACACAAGACTGCTATCTCTGGCTCCTCTGGCCAGGCTGATACTGTTGCATGGAATGTAAGCACCAATCGGGAGTGGGGCAGGGCAGGGAGAGGGATATCAAGAGTATGGGGGCGTAAAGAGTAGAGAACTTTCTGGTGGAGCAAGCAGGGACAAGAAGGTGGCAGGACAAGGCTACCAGGGGCAGCATTGGGAGGCTGTGGGGTCCGGGGAGTTGGGGCGGAGATGGGGGAGTCGAAGGAACAGGAGGAACAGAGAGTAGAAAAGACTGGTGAATTCATTAGCAAAGAATGGCACACAGTGAGGGTGAGGGGATATAAATTAGGAGGAGGTTGTAGGACAAAGGGGGCAGAAACTATTGGGTGGGTACAATAGGTTATCATAAGCTAAGGCTAGATAATTTCAAGAATGGAGAATGTGTTGTAAGGATAACTCCAACTGCGCAGTTCAGAAAAACTGGCGGTAGAGGGGAGGATCCAGATGGCCCCAGTTGTGAGGCAGCCATTAAAATCAACCATGTTATGTTCTGCTGAACGTTGTGCCACAGGGTGGTCCACTTTGCTCCTTGCCACAGCTTGTTTGTGACATTCATCCTGGTGATCAGATGGTTGGTAACCATCACAATATAAAAGCTGTGCAATGATTGAAGCAGAGCTGATATATGACATGGCTTCTTTTTTGGTGTGGAAGGAATGGAAGCCGTCAAAATGCAGGTATTCTGGGTTTAATGTGGACAGAGGAGCAGATGGAGCCATCAGAGAGGAGGAGGTCAGCATCGAGGAAGTGCACACTGTGTAGAGGAGGACCATGTTAAGTGGATGGGAGAGATGGTGTTGAGGTTGTGAAGGTCCAAAGATAGGGTGTCTTGGTCCTGAGTCCAGATAATGAAGATATCATCAATGAACTGTGGTTTGTGGTTTTTGGACGCTACAAAGCTTTCCTTTACATTTTGGGCAGTTGGTTGGAGCTGTTGGCCAATGAGGGCCAAAATTCTTTCAGTGGGGACACAATAACCAGTTATAATGGGGCATGCACAATTAATGAGTTTGTGGATTTTGGGGGACATTTATAGAAGTTGGGTGTGTGGGGTGTCATGGATGTGAAGAGGGAAATGGATTCAGGTGAGAGATTCTGGAAAGGATCTAAGGCTTTAAGCAGGGATTTGAGGTTATGCTGGACTTCTGGTAAGAGATTCTGAAAAGGGCCTAAAGCTTTAAGCAGGGACTGGAGTTTACGTTGGACTTCAGGGTTTGGATTACTCTGGCAGAGTTTATAGGTGGAGGAGTCAGACAATGGCAGAGGCCATTCACCAGGCAGTCACTGCAGTTCAAAATGTCTGTGGTGAGACCCTTGTCTGCGGGTAGGGTGATTGAGTGAGGATGCGTTTTGAGGTTGTGTATGATTGTCCTTTTCTCTGTTAACAAGTCGGTGTCCTTTGGAAGGCACTTGGGGAAGGATGGAGAGGCTAAGTGTCAGGTGTAAGGAATTCCTGGAAGGTGACTAGATAACAGTTAGGTGGGAGTGTGGAGGGGTGGAGGATCAAGGTTAGATGGTAGTATGAACTGGGAGATGCAGGGTTCAGTGTTGGGAATAGTTTGTCTCTAGTTGAAGGGATTGGTGACAAAGAAGTGTTTCCATTGCAGCGATTGGGAGAAGGAGAGTAGATCTTTGACAAGTGCAACATGGTTAAATCTGGGTATAGGGCTGAAACTGCAGCCTTTGGGTAGGACTGAAATTTCTGTGGGGCTGATGATTTTGGTAGAAAGATTAACAACAGTGTTCCTGAATTGTTTCGGCTCAAGTTTTGGTGGTATGTTGATAGGGAGTTTCAAGAGATGTGGTAAGGTGAAAATGTCAGGTAGGCATGGTCTGGGTGCTGTGTGGGGTTGAAAAGGAGGAATGTTGTGGGTAGGACAGTGGTTGAATAGTGGTGCCCCAACCCAGCATTATAAAATCAGTAGGTTGGATAACTTATGAAGGTAGTGCCTAGAATTCTCTTCTGGGTGCTGGAAAGCAAGGGATATAGTTTCAGAGATGTGATACCTGTAGTAGGGAATGCATAGTAGTTGTCTCTCTTGCAGGGAGAGTAGAGATGGTTCTTACTTCCTTGTACCATGGATATGTGTTTTTGCAATATGATGTTGGTGAGGTGCAGGCATTAGGAAGGGTATTTCCAAAGGAAGAAATTTTTGTTTAGGCATTATTTGAGTAACAGGATGTGAACCTGGGTTCAGCCAGTGAAAGGGATACTTTTATGAATTGGTGCAGAAAACTAGAGCAGGGGTCATTGTGACAAGGATGGTGTTGGGGAAATGGGAGGTGAAGGCATTAGGTGGTTGTGAGAGGACCTGGATAACAGAAAAAGATGCGTAAAAATACATACAGACACACAAAATTACCCACAAACACATAAAAATATTCCAAAATTCGCACCAATACTTGAAAATACATAAAAATACACACAAGAAGATATGTAAGAAATGTAAAAAGAGATGGAGGGTTGGGGGATATGTTAGGTCGAGTTTCACAAGTTCATGTGGCACAGGTAAGTGTGGAAAATAACATGTGAAAATATGCAAGAATGATGGTGGAAATGAGATAAGTAGCAATCATTTAATTATCAATAGGAAGAATTTGGGGTATGAGAAGCTGCACCAACAACCCACATGGTCACATAGCCATGTGTTGTGCTTGGATGAAACCATTGATATGGCATGGCTCAGTACAATGAGTAGAGTGATACTTTAGATAATAATAACAACGGAAAACATCACCAGATTGTGGGATGGAAGGAAAGCTGTTAGGCAAAATCAAACAATTAAATTCCAGTTTGAAATATCACCAATTATGAGAAGGATGTTAACCTTAAAGATGACATGTTGAGTTGCATACTGGCACAACAAGACAGACTGTTGCACACTAAGCTTTCAGCCAAAGCTTTCTTCAAAAAAGAAAGGAAAACACACACATACACACACATTCACACAAGCTGGCACACCTCACACACACAACATAACAACTATTGCCAGTTGTTCTGGGAAAACTATGACTATTGTATCAAAATAAAGCAGCAATTGGGAGTGGAGGAACGAAGGGTGAGCGATAGCAGAGTACGGGTGGGGAAAGAGAAGATCATTGTCTAGCAGAGCATGCAGCAAATAGAAATCAGCAGGACAAGGTTATTAGGGGCACTATTGGGTGGCTGTGTGGGAGGGGGGGGGGGGGAGGAGGGAGGGAACAGCAAGTGGAGAACGAAAGGAACAGAGAGGGGAAAAGATTGGTGGGTACACAGACAGAGAGCAGTCCTCAATGAGGATGAGGGGGTATGAGTTGGTCTATAGGACGAAAAGGGCAGAAACTTTTGGTTGGAAGGTATAGGGACAGTAAGTTATCCTATCTTCAGGCCACAGTATTTTCACTAGCATAGAATGTGTCATAAGGACACCTTCCATTTGTATAGTTCAGGAAAGCTGGTCGTGGAGGGAAGGAGCCAAATGGCTCAGGTTGTGAAGCAGCCATTATAATCAAGCTTGCTATGTTCAGCTGCATGTTGCGCCACAGGGTTGTCCACTTTGCTCTTAGCCACAGTATGGTAGTGAACATTCATCCTGGTGGACAGATCGTTGGTGCCGGCCGGAGTAGCCGTGGGGTTTTACGCGCTACAGTCTGGAACCGAGCGACCGCTGCAGTTGCAGGTTTGAATCCTGCCTCGGGCATGGATGTGTGTTATGTCCTTAGGTTAGTTAGGTTTAATTAGTTCTAAGTTCTAGGTGACTAATGACCTCAGAAGTTAAGTCGCATAGTGCTCAGAGCCATTTGAACCATTTGAACAGATCGTTGCTAGTTATAACAATATAAAAAGCTGTGCAATGATTGCCACAGAGCTGGTATATGACATGGCTGCTTTTACATATGGCCCAGCCTCTGGTGGGGTAGGATAAGCCTGTGACAGGACTGGAATAGGAAGTGCTGGGTGGGTGGATTGGGCAGGTCTTGCACCTAGGTCTTCCACAGGGATATGATACCTGTGCAAGAGGTTGGGATTGCAAGTAGCGTAGGTATGGACTAGGATGTTGTGGAGGTTGGGTGGGCAACAGATCAGTTCTTCCAGTCCAGGATGGTATTAGGTTATGAAGGGGGCACTCTTTTGAAGCTGGTTCTTGAGGCTGATGGGAGGATTGGGGTTGTGTGCGAATATGAAGTGCGAAATCTGTCTGAGAACTAAGTCTGAGGGATAGTGCCTTATTAGAGATAATCAAAGCCCTGACAAAGAATGTGGTTCAGTTGTTCCATTTTGGGTCAATATTGGATAATGAGGAGGGCACTCTTATGTAACTGATTCTTGGAGGGTGGGGAATGGGGAAGGATTGGGGGGGGGGGGGGGGGGAGGACTGGGGTGGAGGATATGGCACAGGAAATCTGTTGGTGTACTAGGTTTGGAGATTAGTGGCTATCTGTGAAAACCTTCGTGAGACCTTCAACATACTGGGCAAGGGAGTTCTTATCACTACAAATATGACATCCATGGGTGGCCAGGGGCTGTATGGGAGGGATTCTTTGGTGTGGAATGGATGGATGCTGTCGAAATGCAGACACTGTTACTTGGTGGTTGCTTTAACGTGGACAGAGGTGTGGATGGAGCCATCAGAGGGTTGGAGGCAACATCCAGGAAGGTGGCCCACTAGACTGAGGAGGAGCAGGTGAAGCATATGGGAGAGAAGATGTTGAGGTTGTGAAGGAGTGATGATATGGTGTCTTGGCCCTCAGTTGAAATATGTCCCCCATAAGTTATCCAACCTGCTGACATTCTTGTCAACCCCTCATAGTACACAGGCCATACCTAGCTTACCTTTTCACCTTACCACATCCCTCAAAACTCCCTATCAACACTCCACAGAGTCAAAACAATCCCAGAACATTTTTGTTAACCTATCCACCAAATTCCTGAGCCCCACACCAAAATTTAACCACGTTGCAATTCTCATAGATTTACTCTCCTTCTCCCAAACCCTGAAGTGCAGACACTTCTTTGACTCCAGTCCCTCCACCCAGAGCCAACCTAATACCAACACTGAACCCAACCTCTCCTCATCCAGCCATGACCCTATCCTCCCATTCCACCTAACCACCCCTTTGTCTCTTCCATGAATTCCGTATCTCGAACTTCCAAAGAACACTAACCTATCAGCAGAAGAAAGAAAAGCCATACAGTCTCAAAAAAGATCCTCACCTAATCATCCTATATGCAGATGAAGGTTCCATCACAGTCGCTATGAATGGCAGTGACTGACTGGCAGAAGGCCTCTGCTAGTTGTCTGACTCCACCTATAAACTCTGCCAGACTGATCCCATCCCAGAAGTCCAACATAACCACCATACCTGTTTAAAGTCTTAGGCCCTCCCCAGAACCACTCTGCTGAATTCATTTCCCTCCTCAACTGTATGACACCTCCCACAGCTACCTCCTACTTGCTCCTAAAAATCCACAAACCCAACAATCCTGGATGCCCCATTGTGGCTGGTTATTGCACCTCCACTGAAAGAAGTTCAGCCCTCATTGACTAGCCTCCAACATCAAGGATACCAACCACTTCCTCCATTCCTGGGCATTGACCACCTCCTTCCTGATGGCTCCATCCAGGTACAAGGGGGACCTCCTTCATCACCTAATACCACCCTGGGCTGGTTCAACTGTTCTGTCATCCACCCAACCTCCAACTTCTACAACATTGTAGGCCATATGTATGCCACTTCCTATCCCAGTCCCTTGCCACAGGTATCACATCCCTGTGGAAGACCCAGGTGCAAGACCTGCCTAATTCACCCACTCAGCACTTCCTATCCTAGTCCTGTGACAAGCTTATCCTACCGTATCACAGGCAAGGCCACCCGTGAAAGTGGCCATTTATTATACCAGCTCTGCTGCAATCATTGCACAGCTTTTTATATTGATGACTACAATCAGCTGTCTACCAGGACAAATGGCAACTGCCAAACTGTGGCCAAGACCAAGTGGACCACCTTGTGGAAAAAATTGTAGCTGAACATAACATGCTTAATTCTAATGGCTGGTTCACAACCTGCACCATTTGGATTCTTTCTTTCCCACCAGCTTTTCTGAACTTTTCAGATGGGAGTTATCCTCAGACCACAGTCTCGAATATCAAAATTATTTGGCCCCAACTTATGATAACCTACTGTCTGCGCACCCTCCATCCAACAGTTTCTGACCCTCTGTCCTATAACCTCCTCTCAGATCATTTTGCCTCATCCTCATTGTGCTCCGCTCTGTGCCAGTGTACCATCCAGTCTTTTCCTCTCTCTGGTCCTATTCTGCTCTCATTCCCCTCCACCATGGCCTCCCAAAGCTGCCCTTCTGCCATTTTGGGCTTATCCTGTCACCTTCTAGTCCCTGCACACTCCACCAGTCAGTGTTCTTCTTTCCTCTCACACAACGCACTCTGCTAGTCATCCACCTTCCCTGCCCCACTCTCAATTGCTGCTTTAGTTCATCAAAATAGTTGCAGTGTACCCAGAATGGCTGGAGATAGCATTGTCACATATGCATCAAGTGTACCTGTTTGTGTGAATGTGTGTGTTTTCCTTTCTTTTCAGAAGAAGCTCTAGCTGAAAGCTTAGTGTGCAACAGTCTCTTTGTTATTCCTGTCTGCAACTAATTGTGTCATCTTCATGGTGAATAGCAATCTATTCTTTCATAATTGTTGGTATTCCAAACTGGATTTTCAGTTGTTTCGCTTTTACATGTAAGAGTCCTTTAAAGATAATATTAAACAACAAAGCTCTGAGAAACATCCTTCATTGTCAACTTTTCTTATGAGTAGACCCACAAGAAAAATTTTGTCCAAAGACACACATATTTGGTTAGAATGGAGAGGAAATGAGCTAGAGTTTAAAATATCGTTATCACAAAACACAGGATCTACTAGATAAGATAAAGAAATTAAGCTGTAATTATATTGCATTTTTGCACTTACCCACATCATTTACATTTTAAGCAATTGTATGATGTATTGATTTGCAAACACTCACATTGTGCCAGTTTGACTCAAGTATAAAACATGAGATAGTACTAATGATTCTAAAAGCAATAAAATATTCATTCTTTGTTGTCTTCTTCACAGAATGTGCAGATCATGTTAGCAACATTTTCACACATAAGCTTGCAATTGATCACGTGCCACGTGCACACACACACACACACACACACACACACACACACACACACACACAGACTGTGAAACATACATTTTCATGCTTTCACCAATACTTCTGCCTGCCAGATAAGGTTTTATTTTGTTATAGATTTTTCATATGTATAACTGTTTATTCATATTCTTCAGAAATTCTTGTCCTGTAATTTTTTTGCGTGAACTAAGTGCACAAAGAACATGTGAATTGCAATCTTCTTATCATGGACTGAGTGGTATTCCTTATCACATTGGCACTTATTGAAGCACATGTTCTGACAATTCTGTCTCGCATATATTCAGGTGTAGTTGGAATGTCTTTATAAACAATGTCTTTTACGAATACACACAAGAAAAAATTCAGAGGTTTCAAGTCTGGCAAATGAGCTAGCCATGATACATCTCCTCCATGTCCAATCCAACAATTTGGGAATTGTTTCTGCAACTCATTTCTAGCCATCAGTGAAAAATGTGTCGGACACCCATCGTGTTGATACCACAGTGTGTTCTTTGTTCCTAAAGGTATTTATTCCAATAACAGTCCTAATGTTTCTTGCGGGAATGTGGTGTACTTCCTGCCATTAAGATTTCCTTAGATGAAATAGGGGCCTATAATTCTGTCCTCCAGAATCCCACACCATACATTCACCGACCGTGGTTTCTGGTGTGCAACTTGCCTTAGCCAACATGGATTTTCAGTTGCCCAATAATGCATGTTATGCAAATTAACATTTCCATGCTTTGTGAATGTAGCATCATCAGTAAATAGAATCAAATTAATAAATGTGTCATTCCTCTGAATCCGAAGTTGAACCCATCGGCAAAATTCAATGCAATGCATACAATCCGTACTAGTTAATTCATGGTGGAGACTGATATGGTAAGGATGATATTTATGATGATGCAGAACATTAACACTACTCCTCTGGCTCATGCCAGATTCCCTTGTGATTTGGTGTGAACTAAAACAAGGATCTCGAGCCACAGCGACATGAGTACCAATTTCCGTTTCCTCATTAGTAACTTTCCTTTGCCAGATATGTTTCCCATATGTTAAAGATCCAGTTGTTCTCAATTTATCATACATATATTTAAATGTGCGATGTGTAGGGTGAGTATGTTGAGGATATCTTTCAGCATATAAGTCTCTAGCTCTCACTGAATTTCATTGGCATTCTCCATAAATGAGAAGCATATAAACTTGTTCTTTGAAGGAGTACAGCATTCACTTTCACTTGATTCAATGGTACTAGTCTTACCATTCCTACTAATGTTGTATTGGGAAACCATTAAATGGTGTTTACATGTCAATGGCACGTTAGATGGATACGGCGTATTCGGCGAATACTTACTATTTGCACAATATACGAGAGAGAATTGCCAGAGCATGTGCTTCGATAAGTGCCAATGTGATAAGGAATACCACTCAGTCCATGATAAGAAGATTGCAGCACTGCATTGATACCAATGGTCATCACTTCAAACACTTTCTGTAAATGGACATTCATGCCATCTTTTCAACCTTCATTGACTTTCAAAGACCTTACTGTTACGCATCACCGGATTCATCTCAATACCTGCTATCAGAAAATAAGTACCAAATTATAGCATCCCATTTAAAAAAACAAGGTTGACCTTCATATCTCTGACATGACCCCACCTAGCAACAAAAAACCAACGTCATATTGTGGTCCCCATTGTACCATGCAACATTTGTCCCACAAACTTTTCAGCTACTGTCATACTTTCAGAGTTATTCTAGGTGGCAATAGTTAGTGTATCACCCTGTATAACATGATTGCTACATCTTCTATAAAACCAAAGAGCCCTGAAATGGTGCATCATTGTTTGTTAGACAAATTCTGGAAGAATATGTTTGGGGGAAAAGACCAAACTACAATGTCATCAGTCTCATCAAATTAGGGAAGGAAGTCAGCCATGCCCTTTCAAATGAACCATCCCATATGTGATTTATTCATATATAATGTTCCATGTAATATCAATGTGTGTGTGTGTGTGGGTTTTTTTTTTTTTTTTTTTTTTTAAAAAAAAAAAGAAAGAGCAGAATTTTTGCAAGTGTCCCACTGGTGCAACAGTTGTGAATAGTTTCATTGCTTTTAGTACTTCCTATTACAATTGTTTGTTGAAAGGCTCATCTGAATGTATGCCTGTAAAAATAACAAATTCCATAAGATAAAATGTTCTGGGTGTACCAAAGCAACTGGCTTTATGCCTATATGGCTGATATTATTGGAATGAACATCGATCTCATTTGCTAGATGGAATGAGATGCTTGTCAGTTGTTACGCACTTTCCAAGAGCATACACCTTCAAATGCTTGTCTTTCAATGCTATGATAAATTCACAGATGTCAGACCCTTCTACATCCTAAAGATATTTGTAATGGAGATAGGAATCTTTGTAAGTTTTTGTGCATAACAGAAAGCCTACAAATTTTGTAGGAAAGTTCTGGTAGAATATAGATACTTAAGGAATAAAGGAGACTACTCACCAAGAAGCAGCAGCATTGAGTTGTCAACAGGCATGCATAAAAAATGAAGAAAACTTGGTAGCTTTCAGAGTAATCCTTTCTAGAGGACACACACACACACACACACACACACACACACACACACACATGTCCCTATGCCTATGCCTGCTGCACCCCTACATGGTGCCTCTGGATGCACAATGCTTGTGCTGCATTGCAACAGGTGGACTAGATTACGGAGGGGTTGTCAGGTTGGGGTGGGTACGGGGAA
Source organism: Schistocerca piceifrons (assembly GCF_021461385.2). Classification (NCBI taxonomy): domain Eukaryota; kingdom Metazoa; phylum Arthropoda; class Insecta; order Orthoptera; family Acrididae; genus Schistocerca; species Schistocerca piceifrons. The sequence goes on along the minus strand of NC_060149.1, from coordinate 412,476,560 downwards.
AGAGAGAGGTGGGAGGCAGGAAGATGAGTTTGTTGTGAGTGGCTAGTGGGTGGAGGGTGGCAGCTGGTTTGCCAATAAATAATGCTAGGCACGTGATGCACAACTGTCAGAGCCAGTGGGGAGAAATGCATGCTGAAGGTGATGTGTGGACATGAATTGAAAGGGGGTGATAGGATTGAGGAATGGGAAACTGTTGGGTGGAGGATGTGTGGACAGTATGTTACCAGAGACTGAGGCGAGGGCAGTTATGTAAGCCAAGGATGTGTTGCAAGGACAGTTCCCATCTGTATACTTCAGAGAAGTTGGTGGGGGAGGGAAGGATCCAGGGGGTCTGGACAGTGAAGCAACCATAGAAACTGAGAATGATGGCCTCAACTGCATGTTGTGCCACCAGTTGGTCAATTTTATTCTTGGTAACAGTTAGGTGGTGGCCATTCATCCTGTTTGGACACCTGGTTGGTAGAGATACTGACATAAAAAGCTGTGCAGTGTTTGCAGCAGAGTTGGTATGCTTTGACAGGTAGCCTGGCCTCTGATGGGTGGATAAGCCTCTGACAGAACTGGAGTAGGAAGTGTGGTATCAATAGCTAGGATGCCATGGCATAGCTGCCATTTAAGTTGGCACTATGACAGACAACGATGACAGCGCCCTCTAGCAGGCGCAGTTCAGCTCTACAAGCACCACTGTAGATTCTCCCGATTTTGATCAAGAGCAGACGGCTGGGACACTTCACACCTCATTGCATCTTTTTGCGTCCTGCCTGGAAGGTCTGTGGGTCTGGTCTTGTAAACAGAAAAGTTGGCCGAATGAAGGAAGTGAGTTGGAGCAGGCTAAGGTAATACATGTCGATACTGCAGTATGAACTTAAATCACCTTTATGCTAGCAAGAAGAATACATTACTTTGCAACAAGGTGTGAAGTGTCCCAGCCGTCTGCTCTTGATCAAAATGGGGAGAATCTACAGTGGTGCTCATAGAGCTGAACTGTGCCTGCTAGAGGGCACTGTCATCGTTGTCTGTCGTAGTGCCAACTTAACTGGCAGCTACACCATGGCATCCTAGCTATCGATACCACAGGAAGTACTTGGTGGGTGGATTGGGCAGGTCATGCACTGTGTCTTCCACTGGGATATGATCCTTGTGGCAAGTAATTGGTATAGGGATGGACTAGAAAGTTGAATAGGTTGGGTGGAAGATGGAACACCACTTTAGGAGGCATGGGAGGACCTTGGGTAGGATGTACATAATTTCAGGTCCTGTTGATAGATAATCAAAGCCCTGACAAATGATATGGTTCAGTGTTGCAGTCCGGGGTGATATTGGGTGAAGAAGGGGCACACACTGCTTTATAGGTGATTCTTGGGGGTTGTGGGAAGATTAGGAGTGTGTAAGATCCTTCCCAACCCTCCTAAAGTGATGTTCCATCACCACTCGCTCACCTTCAACCACTCTTCCCACCTCCCATCTCTCTCTCCCTCTACCCACCCAACCCAAAATAACCCCCACCCCAGTCCAGTCCACCTGTCGAAATGTAGCACTGGCACTGTGCATCCAGACAACATCATGGAAGGGCATAGGCATACCTGTAAATGTATGTACATGTGTGTGTGTGTGTGTGTGTGTGTGTGTGTGTGTGTGTGTGTGGTTTTTGTGTGTGGATTTGTACTCTAGCTCAAGAAAGAGTCAGTCCAGAAGCTAGCGAGTTGCTTACTTTTCTGTGTGGGCCTGTCAATAACTCATTTTGTTTCAGTCAACGATAGCTTCCATGCTTATTGAGACCTAATCTGTTTCTACTGTGGCATAATGTTTCACATTAACATGGTGTATTAACACCCAACCAAGAGAGTTTGGAAGGTAAGGCCTCCTAATCAGCCCTCAAATAAAATAAAGGCAGTGAACAATAACATCACACAATTGTATCGAAAGCAAGTTACTATTGTTTACTGAGAAAAGTGCTTATCTCCATATCTAGCCACCAGTCCCTTGCATGGATGTCAGATGCTTTGATATTTCCCAGTCCTTCCATGGAATTTACATAAGCATGAACCTCTCCCTGCAACATCAGGCTGGTGACTCCTACCAACACTTCATCTACCTATGTGAACATTTTCCCTAAACCAGTTGAATTCTGTATGAAAGTGTGGATATTTTTGCTTCCTTTATATGAGAAGGTGGGAACTATTGAATCCATTGCAACATCAATTACAATCTTGGATGGAACCATTTGAGGGAACCCAAGAAATGGAGAAGTGAAGCTAGTTTTGGACACAGTGGTGCTTAGGAGTATCACATTCAGTAATGCCTCATTATGGTGCCTCAGCAGATTTCCATTCTCCATCCAGAGTTGCTCCATCATAGCTTGCAGCTCTGAAACCATCTCTAGCTGTTCCTGTGACTTGGTGATGGGCATCCCTGTAAATTACATGCACCAAACAAACAGAGTGCTTAGAGTGCTTGTTGATTATGCTAATGAATACTTACAGCTTGTCATCTGCATATGATATGTCGATTTGATGTATTATTATGTTTCTGATCTCAGTTTCATGTACTGACCCATTCTGTGATCCTCCATTTGGTCATACAGAGCTAGACACTTAAAAACGAAAATAAAATAAGAAAAAGGTCTCGCTGATGTCTCTGGCAGCACTGTGCCCTGGCAGTGACTTCTCCTAAAAAGCAAAGCTCGCAACTTACATCATCTGACCGACAAACAGTGTGGCAGCATCAGGCACTGACATGGCAGTGGTACTGCAGGCAGGATGGCACTGGGTCATCATACCCTTAATGTGACCTTGTTCAAAGGAGATAGAGGTGGTGGGCAACTTTGGATGGCCTTGTGCAACTGCAACAGCAGTGGCGGAAGTGGTGGTAGCGACAGCAGCACTGGGTAGCCTGCAGTAGGCAGTTTGGGCCGATGGCACAAAGCATTCATCCACTGTGCCACATCACAGAGTCAGACGGCCCTGAATGATGGTTTCAAGCACACACTCGTGGATAGTAATTTATATGTGGCATCTCAAAGCCAGGAACAGTGTGAATTTGGCATCTCACTTCTGATGCCAGTTTTTGCACCTGTTTGGGGGTGTAGTCAGGATCAGAAAGTGAAGTGAGCTTGTAAGAAATATACACTACTCACTGCCATGGTGATGAGAGAAGGTAGCTCTAGTAGCCTCAGACCCTTGTTGAAAGAGAAGCAAAATGCAAAGGTAAAGAAGATTAAGCCACATTTAGCATCTGCTCTGACATCAGCTTGGAAGAGAAGAGAAAGCCTTTTTCCACCATTACTCCAAGAGCCCTCTGTCTCACAAGTCAGGTGATCCTGCAGCATGATTTGACTGGCAGGGTGGCTTTGCTGATGACTATTCAGCCTATTCCACCATGAACTGGTCAATTCATGTCACATTCACTGAAGGGTGACCGACAAAAAAAGGTGGCCTCTTTGTAAACTTTAAACAAAAGAAAATTTTGTGGTACCTGGGAAAATACAGCATGAAGGGGAGAAAGAGGAAAATAAAACCCTTATTAATAAATGGCTTCCATCAGCATGAAGGCAGTGAAGAAGAGGAAAGAAGTCCTCATTGATAAATAGCTTCAATCCCACAATGATGTGTGAACTTATTAACAGCTCATGCCAAGAGGCAAAAATGCCTAGCTCAGGAAAGACCATTAGGCAGCTTTTCACAGGAAACATATTTTGAAAATTAATTTAAATATAAACTCCCATAGATCACACATTATTTGATTTGCAGACGCTCACATCTGATGAGGAATAATAGTAATAAATCAAATAATATGTGACATGTTCCACTTTATCTGTACATAAATAAGTAATTGTAAGTGTATCTCCCACAGGTAATGTTTGATTCCTTTTATTTTAAATAATCTGACACTTCTGAGCTAAGAGACTATTCCCTCTACAGGAAATGTGACCTTGCTGGTGAGAGCAAAAGACAGTCATCAATGGGACATATCACACCTGCCCTATCACCCTCACCACTCACTTATAAGCAGTCACCACGGCTAGTCACGTATGGTCTAATATTACAGTATACTTTATTTATTTAGTATCATATAACAAGCTTAACAGAGAGTTTCTCAGAGATTCAATAAAAGAATTTCCTCATCTATTCCTTGTCAGAGATTTTAATGCCCCCAACTGTCTCAGGGCTTCACAGACAGGACACAAATATATTAAACACAGTCCAAGAGACACAGCTCAATTGGACCACATAATCCTTCTCTCCCATAGCCTTCCCATCTGTTCACCTGCCCTTACAGATACTACTCTATGGGAAGTTGGTACTAATCTTTGTTTGAGCAACCACTTTCCAATTTCATTGCACTTCCCAGAAATGGCAGGCCTTGACAGGAAACCTTCAAACTGGGCATTGAGCAGAGCAAATTGAACATTGTACAGCCTACTAGTGATATGTGAATGCCCAGATAACTTCTGGGAGTGGGCTGATGACATCACAAACATGATTCACTACACTGCTGGAGCATTCATCCCATAGATCTCAGGAAAAGAAAACAGTCTTCACAATTACGCACACACATGTGTCACCACTGGGGCTCATGTTGAGACCATCAGGAGAAAACCTAGCATTATTTTGGATAGAAAAAGGAAAGACTCGACAAACAATTAAAGAAAGTAGATGGAGGTCATAACAAACATTTCTAAGTTAAATAAAATATCCCACTCTGGCAACATAGGCATGGGAGTAATTTAGGAAAATATCTGGAAGGAAGGATAGAGATACAGGTGGCAGAAATACAGCAAAATTATACTCTTTTGGTATCACAATGGCTTATTGTGCAGACAGTGGCAGATTATAACATATAATGTGATACATGGTTACACATTCAAACATGTAGAATGGATTTTTGAATCCACTAACACAGAGATGAAGAATGCATTTCAGGTCCTCTAGTCACTAACAAAGAGATCACTCATTCTCCATGTGACAGAATCTGCCTTCTCGATAGCAAAGAGGACAGTTGTTGGCCCTTAGGAATCCACTATGGAATGCTGCTCCACTATATCCCCACTTCAAAGATATCCTCCTGAAACTTTGTAATAAGCTCTCATTTGAGTGAGATTCTAACAGCTCTTGGAGGGAAGCTACCATGATCTCTCTCCTAAATACAGGGAAGGATCACAAAACTCCAACTAGTTATCACAATGTGGCTCTGACCAGCTATACAGGAAAGACTCTTCAACTGATGACCATCAGCCACCTTGTGTAATTCTAAATAAAAGAATCTCTTGTCTTCCTCTCAGTATGGGTTCAGGAGGTATAATTCCACTTTTGAAAACCTTATTCATGCGGAAACAGCAATGCATGAGAGTTTTGCAGTAATTGGCAAATATATTTTTTAGCTAGAAGAGTTTTGTGATATTACATGAAGTCATATTATGTTACATCAACTCCATGAGCGGGGATTTTTTTGGCTATCTCCAAGTTTTATTGCCATTCTTCCTACAAATTCAATATTTTACATACCGAGAAGTATCTGCCTTCTCATATCATTTTATTTGGGTAAGTGGTGATCCTCAGGGAAGTATTTTAAGTGTTTCCCCTTTCCTTGTTTCTTCAAACAACATTTTGTCCACCACAAAATGTCCTGTAGAACACTTTTTCTGTTTTCTGTACATCCTCCAATCTTGTAACCACATGTCTCAACTTCAGACAATATTCAAAATGCTGGAGAAATGGGTAAAGAATACTGCTTTTAGGTTTTCATAGACAAAACTCTGTGCATTACTTTTAATAGCTCACACCATGACTTTAGCGTGCCTGGGCCTAACATTTGATGACAGACTTACTTGACATCTGAAAGATCTTAAAGCTAGTTCAGTGAGATCATTTGGAATATTAAAATGCTGGAATGGCTAAACTAAGGGGCAGACAGAATGTACTTGCTGCAATTTTATAGAAGTTTTATACATTCTCTTCTCAATTATGGCTGCAGCATATACAGATCTACATACCTAAAATGTTATGAATATAATAGAGGGAAACATTCCACGTGGGAAAAATATATCTAAAAACAAAGATGATGTGACTTACCAAACGAAAGTGCTGGCAGGTCGATAGACACGCAAAGAAACACAAACATTCACACAAAATTCAAGCTTTCGCAACCAACGGTTGCTTCATCAGGAAAGAGGGAAGGAGAGGGAAAGACGAAAGGATGTGGGTTTTAAGGGAGAGGGTAAGGAGTCATTCCAATCCTGGGAGCGGAATGACTTACCTTAGGGGGAAAAAAGGACAGGTATACACTCGCACACACACACATATCCATCCACACATACACAGACACAAGCAGACATTTGTAAAGGCAAAGAGTTTGGGCAGAGATGTCAGTCGAGGCAGAAGTACAGAGGCAAAGATGTTGTTGAAAGACAGGTGAGGCATGAGTGGCGGCAAATTGAAATTAGAAATTAGCGGAGATTGAGGCCTGGTGGATAATGAGAAGAGAGGATATACTGAAGGGCAAGTTCCCATCTCAGGAGTTCTGACAGGTTGGTGTTAGTGGGAAGTATCCAGATAACTCGGATGGTGTAACACTGTGCCAAGATGTGCTGGCCGTGCACCAAGGCATGTTTAGCCACAGGGTGATCCTCATTACCAACAAACACTGTCTGCCTGTGTCCCTTCATGTGAATGGACAATTTGTTGCTGGTCATTCCCACATAGAAAGCTTCACAGTGTAGGCAGGTCAATTGGTAAATCATGTGGGTGCTTTCACACGTGGCTCTGCCTTTGATCGTGTACACCTTCCGGGTTACAGGACTGGAGTAGGTGGTGGTGGGAGGGTGCATGGGACAGGTTTTACACCGGGGGCGGTTACAAGGGTAGGAGCCAGAGGGTAGGGAAGGTGGTTTGGGGATTTCATAGGGATGAACTAAGAGGTTACGGAGGTTAGGTGGACGGCAGAAACACACCCTTGGTGGAGTGGGGAGGATTTCATGAAGGATGGATCTCATTTCAGGGCAGGATTTGAGGAAGTCATATCCCTGCTGGAGAGCCACATTCAGAATCTGATCCAGTCCCGGAAAGTATCCTGTCACAAGTGGGGCACTTTTGTGGTTCTTCTGTGGGAGGTTCTGGGTTTGAGGAGATGAGGAAGTGGCTCTGGTTATTTGCTTCTGTACCAGGTTGGGAGGGTAGTTGCGGGATGCGAAAGCTGTTTTCAGGTTGTTGGTGTAATGGTTCAGGGATTCCAGACTGGAGCAGATTCGTTTGCCATGAAGACCTAGGCTGTAGGGAAGGGACCGTTTGATGTGGAATGGGTGGCAGCTGTCATAATGGAGGTACTGTTGCTTGTTGGTGGGTTTGATGTGGACGGACGTGTGAAGCTGGCCATTGGACAGGTGGAGGTCAACGTCAAGGAAAGTGGCATGGGATTTGGAGTAGGACCAGGTGAATCTGATGGAACCAAAGGAGTTGAGGTTGGAGAGGAAATTCTGGAGTTCTTCTTCACTGTGAGTCCAGATCATGAAAATGTCATCAATAAATCTGTACCAAACTTTGGGTTGGCAGGCCTGGGTAACCAAGAAGGCTTCCCCTAAGTGACCCATGAATAGGTTGGCGTACGAGGGGGCCCACTAACACCAACCTATCAGAACTCCTGAGATGGGAACTTGCCCTTCAGTATATCCTCTCTTCTCATTATCCGCCAGTCCTCAATCTCCGCTAATTTCTAATTTCAATTTGCTGCCGCTCATACCTCACCTGTCTTTCAACAACATCTTTGCCTCTGTACTTCCACCTCGACTAACATCTCTGCCCAAACTCTTTGCCTTTACAAATGTCTGCTTGTGTCTGTATGTGCGGATGGATATGTGTGTGTGTGCGAGTGTATACCTGTCCTTTTTTCCCCCTAAGGTAAGTCATTCCGCTCCCGGGATTGGAATGACTCCTTACCCTCTCCCTTAAAACCCGCATCCTTTCGTCTTTCCCTCTCCTTCCCTCTTTCCTGATGAAGCAACTGTTGTTTGCGAAAGCTTGAATTTTGTGTGTATGTTTGTGTTTGTTTGCATGTCTATCGACCTGCCAGCACTTTCATTTGGTAAGTCACATCATCTTTGTTTTTAGATTTACCTAAAATGTTAGATGCATAACATCATAACGGCACTGATTTGGGTACTAAGACTTACCAAAAAAGCACCATTCCCAGCATATTTTTTGAAAATGGGGTGGGGAGTCACATTATCCAGCTGGCGGCAGCTTCTCATTCTGCTACATCGCAAAAAATATTGCTCCATTGGCTAGTCATCTGTATACACCCCAGCTGCCCATCTGCATCTGGAGCACTCACATATATGATACCCAAACACCACCAACCACTTCAAGATTTGAGCAAAGTAGCTTCTGATAGATTTGGAAATATCATTCATAAGCACTCAGTTGGCCTCCTCTCTAGTTACTGTAAAATCCCAGGATGTTTTTAAAATTAATGGGGTATATTAAGTCCACATGGAAACTCATATTTTAAAAATATATCTTTATCAGCTTTTAAATGAGAACAACAATTTTAAAGCTATGCACGCGGGTTAGTCTGTCCAGGGGATAATCTAACACATGCAATCATGTTCCCTGACTGTGTTTTCAGAATTCATCTTCTGAATGAGTGAGTGCTCTAACTTTCACACCAAAATTCATATAATCCTGGAGGTGCTGATCAAGGCATTATGTTCTTTACCAGCTCCATTTCCCTGAGTGCTGCACAGTCCAATTAAGACTTGTACATAATAGGCAAAACTGTCTATTGAATCTATGACACTGTTTACCAGGCACAGAGACAATGGAAGTTAGTGGAATTTTACTTGATACCTCATTGACATTCAGGGAAATTAAATCTCTGACAAAGTAGTGAAAGAGCTTTCAGAGGAGGCCATCATCAAGCTGTGTGCCATTCCCCTGTACACAGTTATCACACTGTTAATCCATAAACTGATTTGCTAATGGGAAAACATATATCTGGGTAAGAGTTACAATAAGCTGTAACATGTGAAGTTACCTCCATCCCACAATGAAGCAGAGATGATGACCTTATACCCTTGTGTGCTGGATACATTCCATTAATGCATGGTTTTCTGCTACAGCATGAGGACCTGCCTGTCTGTCTACATCTACATCTACATCTACATGGTTACTCTGCAATTCACACTTAAGTGCCTGGCAGAGGGTTTATCAAATCATTTTCATACTACTTCTCTACCATTCCTATCTTGAATGGCGCATGGGAAAAAGGAACACCTAAAACTTTCTGTTCGAGCTCTGATTTCTCTTATTTTATTATGATGATCATTTCTCCCTACGTAGGTGGTCGTCAACAAAATATTTTCGCATTCGGAAGTGAAAGTTGGTGACTGAAATTTCGTAAATAGATCTCGCTGCAAAGAAAACTGCTTTTGTTTCAGTGACTGCCACTCCAACTTGTATATCATATTAGTGACACTCTCACCCATATTGGGCGATAACACAAAACAAGCTGCCCTTCTTTGCACTTTTTCAATGTCCTCCGTCAATCCTACCTGGTAAGGATCCCATACCATGCAGAAATATTCCAGCAGAGGATGGACAAATGTAATGTAGGCTGTCTCTTTAGTGGGTATATCACATCTTCTAAGTGTTCTGCCAGCAAAGCACAGTCTTTGTTTCATCTTCCCCACAATATTATCAATGTGGTCTTTCCAATTTGAGTTGCTCATAATTGTAATTCCTAGGTATTTAGTCCAATTGACAATTGCAATTTTTCGTATAACCAAAATTTATTAGATTTCTTTTAGTACCCATGTGGATGACCTCACACTTTTCTTTGTTTAGTGCCAATTGCCACTTTTCGCACCATACAGAAATTCTCTCTAGATCATTTTGTAATTGGAATTGATCGTCTGATGATTCTACTAGATGGTAAATTACAGCACCATCTGCAAACAATCGAAGGGGGCTGCTCAGATTATCACCTAGGTAATTTACGTAAATCAGGAACAGCAGAGGGCCTATGACACTATCTTACAGAATGTCAGATATCACTTCTGTTCTACTCGATGATTTACCATCTATCACTACGAACTGTGACCTCTCTGAGAGGAAATCACGAATCCAGTCACACAACTGAGATGATACTCCATATGCACGTAATTTGATTAATAGTCCCTTGTGAGGAATGGTATCAAAAGCCTTCTGGAAATCTAGGAATATGGAATCAATCTGAGATCCCTTGTCGACATCACCCATTACTTCATGGGAATAAAGAGCCAGTTGTGTTGCACAAGAACAATATTTTCTGAATCCTTGTTGGTAATGTATCAATAAGTCATTTTCTTCAAGGTGATTCATAATGTATACGTACAGTATATGCTCCAAAATCCTACTGCAAATTGAGGTCAGTGATATGGGTCTGTAATTCAATGGGTTACTCCTATTTCCTTTCTTGAATATTGGAGTGACCTGATCTACTTTCCAGTCTTTAGGAACAGACCTTTTGTCAAGTGAGTGGTTATTTATGGTTGCTAAGAAAGGCGCTATTGTGTCTGCATACTCTGAAAGGAATCTGACTGGTATACCATCTGGACTGGAAGACTTTCATTTCTTAAGTGATTTGAGTTGTTTCGCAACACCTAACATATCTACTTTTATGTCACTCAGGCTAACAGCTGTTCTGGTTTTTAATTCTGGAATATTTACTTTGTCTTCTTTTGTGAAGGAATTATGGAAAACTGTATTTAGTAACTCTGCTTTAGTGACACCATCATCAGTAACATTTCCATTGCTGTCACACAGTGACAGTATTGACTGTAGCGCTTTTAATGTACTCATTTCAGTGAAATATATTTTAACCTATTGCATATCATATACTGACAGAATAATGGTCCTTGATATAAATGAAGATCTCTCTCTCAGAGTTAGATGATGTCAGGCTGAGCAGAGCACATATTTTCAACTTTTGTGGATCACCACTTTCCTTCACTAAAACATTAAGTAAGAGATTTTAGGTGTTGCATAGAGGCTGGTTTATCATGTCCATTATGTGATTAATGTACATTATAGATTTCATTTTACTCTATGTCTATATGTAGTTCTCTTTGTTAATCACAAAGTAAAGGGCCCTAAAGCAAACATCAACAACATTAACACACAGTTTATGCCTCAGATGCTGATTGCCTGACTGTTTAGTCCCAAAATACAAATCCACACAGCAAAATTTAACTACAAAATTTGGGGAAAGAGCTCTTGATTGAGGGAACCTAACTGTCTAGATCCCCTTGTCCAATCCATGTGTGCATATTACACAGTTGTTAATACCCCTAAGATAACAGTCATAATAAAAGGTCTGTTCAAAAAATTCTGGAACATTCATAATTTCACACCAGTGGTATGTTGGAGGGAAATGTAGTTGGCATCCCTGCACACACCTCTGTTTAATGTGTAACTGCTGGAAGTTTCATTATTGTTTGTCTGTTAGTTTTTGTTGAGTGCTATATTGAGTACAACGTTGTGTCACACAGTTTGCGAATTTCGAGATGGCAGAGTTAGAGGAGCATCGTGTCTGCATTAAATTTTGTGTGAAACTCAAGAAAACCTTTACAGAGATACACCAAATGATGCAGAAAGCAAACAGTGATGAGTGCTTAAGCCATACTCAGTGTTACAAATGGTTCACACAGTTTAAAAATGGCCAGATGGAAGTTAAAGATGTCTCTCATTCAGGTTGCCCTTCAATGTCTACCAACAATGTTCATGTAATGAATGTCAATGAAATTTTGCATGCTAATTGAAGACAGACTGTCTTTGAGATTGCAGAACAATGTAACAATTAAGTATGATCATTTCATGAAATCCTGACACAGCATCTTGGACTGCATCATGCTGCTGCTAAGTTCATCCCACGGCTCATGAGTCAAGGCCAAAAATACCATCATCTTGCAATCTGTGAAGAGGTTTTGGATTGTGTAAATGAGAATGAGATGTTCCTTAAGAGAATTATAACTGGTGATGAGATGTTGGTCTATGGTTATGATGTTGAGACCAAGGTTCACTCTTGACAATGGGTCAGGAAAGTTTCTCTCAAGACCAGAAAAAGGTCATGAGGTCAGGTCAAATGTCAAACCCATGCCGATAGTTTTCTTTGATGTTGAAGGATTAGTTCATCATGAATTCATTCCACAGGAGAAATTGTTAACCAATGGTACTATTGGTTCATGTTGCAACACCTTTGAGAAAGTGTGAGACGGAAATGGCCTGAATTGTGGCAAGAAAACTCATGGCCCTTGCATCACGATGATGCATGCGCACATTCATCCCTGTTAGTGCATGACTATTGCACAAAAAACAAATCACTGTGCTGCCTCATCCTCCATACACTCCAACCCTGGCCCCTGTGGACTCTTTTTTATTTGCAAAGCTGAAACCCCCATTGAAAGTGTGAAGCCTGCAGTGATAGAGGAGATAAAAGAAAAGTCATGGACAGCACTTTACGTGATCCAGCAAGAGGCATACCAAGACTGATTCTGGAAGTGGAAATGGCATTGGAAGTGGTGTAACAGTTGTGGAGGAGAGTATTCTGAAGGATATCATGCACAGTAAGTAAAAGGTAATAGCAGAAATATTGAACAGACCTTATATGTCACTTTACAGGGACCAAATATGGGAAGCCTGTTCACAAACCCTCAATGCAAACAGTGTGAATATTCGAAGTTTTCCACCCTGTGGACCACATGTATATTGAGTAATTCCACAGTTTTGCCCAAAATAGAATGGGATGCCAACAAGCTATGATGTCATCTTTTGCCATACAGCTCAATTTTTGTGCATCATAGAGTGGCTTGGGGTGAAAAAACTGTTCTCCCAGCTGTTGTCAGCTTTCCAGACTATGGAACTGCTACTACTAATTCAAATAGCTCCTCAACTGGCTTCATGAGGCTGAGTGCACTCCATTCCAGTCCTCCCATGAAAGAAAAATCTTTGGCAGCACCAGGGATTGAATGTGGGTCCTCAACATGGCAGTAGATCACTCAGCTACACAGGTGAACTACCAAATGTAACACTATACATTAAATAGTCATTTGTAATTGCTATATTCTTTGTGAACTGTCCAGTGTTATGGGTGACACAATGACCAAATGACTGTTATATGATGTTATTAACTGGAAACTTGTAGGCTCTGTTCACACATGGTATAAAGACTGATTGTATTGATGTTGCGCATTGAGATTCTGAAGCATGCATGTGAGACTACTATGAGCATAACTCTAATGAGCTTTAGCTCTGTTCACATGTCTAACAAAACTCTTCAGGCTCTAACAGACTAGCATACCAATTTATGGGATGTCAGATATGCTACTGGAAAATGTGAATTCTTGGACTTTTGGTATTCTGCCTCGGAAGAACTGTGAGTAGTTGACTAAGATTAGGTGAAGTTTCATTTGCTACAGATGTGTGAAGAGGACAGAAAATTCAAAGTAAAATAAGGCAACACAGTTAATTATTTTATATCCTTAAAATTATGCAAAATTCACAACTACTGTTTATAAAATACTGACTATTGTTACTTGAGTACTTGGCTTTGTTCTCCTTTATAACAATATTTGTTATTACTATTTGACACTAACTGCAGCAAATATACACATGTTGTCACCTCTGCAGCAGTAGATGCACTAAAAGTGAACTTCTAATTAGCTGTTACTTATATAGCAGCTTTCTATCACTTGAATGATTAAATTTAGTATTGCTTTAAAATATCAATGATCTTTACCTATTTTTATTAATGGATAGTTGCATTTGTGTAATGTGGCTAGTCAAAAGCTTTGCATCCAGTTTTATTTTCAACTGCAGCCCCATATTCTGTGATATTAACTATTGTTTACAATATTTGTTTGTAGAAGCTTGTGTCTTAGCATTTTGTTAATAGAAGACAGGTCAATCTAGGTTTCTATGGAATGATAGTTGTGATCATGGAAAGTGGTAAACACACAAATAGCCATTTTAGAAAACATAACAAAACCTAATTTTGTCATTTTTTAAAATGTTTGATTGTTCTTATGCTGATTTTCGGTTTCCAGAGAATGATATCTTTCACTATTTAATGATGTAGTTTAATCAGTATACATTTTATGATGAAAATTTGTCTAAATAAAAAGTGGCTTTAAAAAAAATTATTTTCAGGTTAATTTATTGACCTCTTTTTGAACTTGTTTGTAAAAATTTATAATTTCTGGAGCTTGATGTTAAAAATTTTTTAAAAATTTCTCAGTTTCAGAAATATTTAGTGTGCACTAGTTGTATAAGTCTATGAGTTGTTTATCTTAAATATGTTTTAACAGTGAAATTTAAAGTTTTTTTACAAAGAGGGAGATACGTGTTTCATTGTATGAATCCAATAACTAACCATTGACACAATCCTCAATAATATGTAAAGGCAAATATTAATGGGAGCATGTTAACAGCTGGAGCTACAGAAGATAGAGCGGCATACAGGAGTGACTGGTGTTCTGTCACAAGATGTGTGCCAACTGCTGAAAGCAATGGTTGCTGTTTCATGGCGTACAGGTCACACATGTCGTATTGATGATAATGATCAGTGTGTCTTCTGTGAATCATGTGTAATGTGGTACCAACTGGCATTGGAATTAGTCAAGCTGTTTGCACCACAACAGCCTGCCCATCTACCAGATGTGAGTTTTGTTAAATTACCGCAGACTACATAAATCTGTACCTTTAATATATCTGCACTGTACCTGATAAGTGTGATACTGAAATGAAATGGTATTTTAAACTGTAATCAGTATTTAACAATCGCAAGTCATTTAACTCGTAATAATATCATTGCATGTATTTAATACATCATACAACTAAAGGAAACTGTTTCCATGGCATGAAAAGTTTCTAGGGTAATAATTATTAATAAACATTTGTTAGAACTTTGTAAGAAATGGTACTATATTGTCAGTTATGTTGTCAAACTCCTGGTATTCTTCATTGGAGGAGGAGAATATTTTTATTATATGTTGAAAATAAATAGTGCTACAGCCTAAGCTTTCTCCAGTTTGGAGCAGAAGATACAGTCACCATTGGTTTAGCTGTGAAGTATTTCTCCACTATGTATATACAGATAGACTACTGGAAAAGCAAGGATTACAAAGCTTGCTGGGAAAACTCTGTCTTCATAATACTTGATGCCCTCTATCAGTTAAACTGTATGGCACATAATCTGTGCAACACTCCAATTTTCTTCTAATGTGTGATGGACCACCTGTTTAAATTTTTCATATCCATTATGTGTTTTTGCTTTCTGAAAGACATGTCATGTTTTCAAAGACATACGAGGAGCATCTAAAGTAGTAAATAACTATACTGAAATGTATTTAAGCAACAGGCCTTCATTTGCATGAGACATTGTACTCTTTATCACCCAATAAAGAAACGTCTTAGAGCACCTAGTTAATGGAGCTGTAGTCCATAACAATATATAGAAATAAAAACCTTAATAGGTTTTCCAACTCCTCAGTACATTCATAGTTTCAGAAGTTTACACAAAATGTGCTCCTAATACAGGTACTTCATGAAACATTAGAGTACCAAGGCACAACCACTGCTAGAAATCTACATCTACATCTACATCCATACTCCACAAGCCACCTGACGGGATGTGGCAGAGGGTACCTTGAGTATCTCTATCGGTTCTCCCTTCTATTCCAGTCTTGTATTGTTTGTGGAAAGAAAGATTATTTGTATCCCTCTGTGTGGGCTCTAATCTCTCTGACTTTATCCTCATGGTCTCTTCTCGAGATATACATACGAGGGAGCAATATACTGCTTGAGTCCTCGGTGAAGGCATGTTCTTGAAACTTCAACAAAAGCCCATACCGAGCTACTGAGCATCTCTCTTGCAGAGTCTTCCACTGGAGTTTATCTATCATCTCTGTAATGCTTTCGTGATTACTAAATGATCCTGTAACGAAGCGTGCTGCTCTCCACTGGATCTTCTCTGTCTCTTCTATCAACCATATCTGGTACAGATCCCACACCAGTGAGCAGTATTCAAGCAGTGGGCGTCAATTCTTTGCAGATCCTCCTGCATTTCAGTACAATTTTCCATTATTACAACCTCTCGATATACTACAGCATCATCTGCAATAAGCCTCAGTGAACTTCTGATGTTATTTACCAGGTCATTTATATATATTGTGAATAGTAACAGTCCTGTGACACTCCCCAGTGGCACACCTGAAATCACTCTTACTTCAGAAGACTTCTCTCCATTGAGAATGACATGCTGCGTTCTGTTATCTAGTAACTCTTCAATCCAATCACACGATTGGTCTGATAGTCCATATGCTCTTACTTTGTTCATTAAACAACTGTGGTGAACTGTATCAAATGCCTTGCAGAAGTCAAGAAACACGGCATCTACCTGGGAACCCGTGTCCATGGCCCTCTGAGTCTCGTGGGTGAATAGCGCGAGCTGGGTTTCACACGATCATCTTTTTCAAAACCCATGCTGATTCCTACAGAGTAGATTTCTAGTCTCCAGAAAAGTCATTACACTCGAAGATAATACGTGTTCCGAAATTCTACAACTGATCGATGTTAGAGGTATAGGTCTACAGTTCTGATCATCTGTTCAACATCCCTTCTTGAGAACAGGGATGACCTGTGCCCTTTACCAATCTTTTGGATTGCTACGCTCTCCTAGAGACCTATGGTTCACCGATGCAAGAAGGGGGGCAAGTTCCTTTGCGTACTCTGTGTAAAATTGAACTGGTATCCCATCAGGTCCAGCTGCCTTTCTTCTTTTGAGTGAGTTTAATTGTTTTTCTAACCCTCTGTCATCTATTTTTATATCTACCATTTTGTCATCTATGTGACAATCTAGTGAAGGAACTAAAGTGCAGTCTTCCTCTGTGAAACAGCTTTGGAAAAAGACATTTATTATTTCGGCCTTTAGTCTGTCATCCTCTGTTTCAGTACCATTTTGGTCACAAAGAAATGCTACAAGGGGCATTAGGTTTTGTTGGAACAAGGATCCATAATAATCTTTCTCAGTCCTCAAGGATGTGCTATTATCTTTTGTCATACAGACAAAAATGCCAAGTTAGATCTTCACAGTGTTGCTAGTGGTTATAGGAAAGGTGCAGCTCTAATGTAAATCATCACACAAACTAAAAACATTATTTGTAACTTTTATGAAATATTCTGCCAGTATTTGGAGGAACACAGATGTATTATAAACTTAAATACACAGTATTGATGTCTGGAACATCAATACTGTGTGTTTAAGTATTTAAGATTATTTATGTTTTCTTCCAAAGTGCTTTCCATAGTTGAGAAGATTTACAATGCAACAGAAAAAGTGGCCTTGAAATTGTCTGAAGGGTTGGTATGTTTCAATCTTAGGAATTCAGTATAGCATTCACTAAGTTAAAAGAAAGAGTTGTGTGGGATTGTTGGCTACGAGGCCCTCAGGGTTAGGTTCAGCTGCCAATCAGAAATGATTTCCTCCTTCATGCACAATGCCTTCTTTCTTTTCAGTGTGTAAGACTGTGGCTTATGTGTGTCTGTTGCATGTTGATGATTGAAATGGATGTGTATATAGTGGGTGTCATGTTAATGCTGAGGGAAAAGAGACAAGGAAACCTGGTGCCAGAACATTTCCTGGTCATCTCAAACAGCACCAAGAAGATAGCATCTGACCAATAGCTCACCATCTACAGTGACATGCCCTCTCTCCATGAGATGCTGCAGATTGGTGTTGAGTTTACCACAGAACATTTATGCCAAGTCTGGTGGTTAAGTACTATACTCCACCACCTCTCCTCCCCTTGTTGATGAATACTGGTGGAGAAGAAAGAAAATTTCTTCCACTATGAGAATTTGAACTGGCTAACTTAGAGTTGAGTGCCATCACAAGGAACAAAAAACCTTGGCTGTGAGGGCAGATATTCACTATGGTAATGGATTATGGTTTCTTCTGTGCTCAACAAGTCGTGAGGATCAGTTAGGTTGATAGGCAAGATGGACACTGAGGGTTCAGTGAATACATACAAACTGTCTTTTGAGAAATTATCTAGCCATGGATAATATCCCATCAGTGAAGCTGAGGACCATGAATGAGTTACAGATAGAAGCAGCTCTCAAAGGAGAATACCAATTAAGGGACTGAGCATTTTGCACACTGAATTACAGTGCAGTAGGCTAGAAATGCATACTTTATTGTAACATCTACTTTACAGCTAGCCAGCCTGAAGTATTTTCATGATTCACAAATGTTTGGTCATTTGGAATTTCTGAAGAAGAGTAACAGAGTTGGACACAGCTCTGATTTATCACAGTTGTAATGATCCATCAACCACTATATAAGCCACTGTATGGAATAACAGAAACAGAAATATGATTTTTAACTAAACTACTCCAATGATATCTGCACTCTTCTGCTTGTAGATGTCTAGTTTCACTATATTGCAGTTGACCTGTTAAGGAGATTTCCAAAGTCAACAAATGGGAATAAGAGGTTAATAGTGTCCACTGCCTACATCACCCAGTACTCTGTTAGCCACATTGCATCAGCTGCTGATATGCCATAAACTGCATATTTCCATGTGAATGATGTAATTATGAATCACTTAGCACTTTGTTCTATGATCTTTGATTATTAGCAAGTTTTTTTACAGTCTACCTTAGCATTAGAGACAATGTTGTGCTGCACCATTTTCCACATGATTATAGGTGTCTACCAGCTACAAATTAATCCCCTTATGGAACATTTAATTGGGTTTTAATGATACACTTTCCGTCTACATTGATATCAATGTTAATGTACATGGGAGTCATATTTGTCAAAAGAACTTCCCAGGAAGAATGGGCTATGATACTCCTTGTCATGACATATCTCTACAATACAGTAAAGTAAATTGCTTCATGGCCCATGCCATGGCTGCAAGTACAAACTTACAAGGCAAAATACAATGGCTGTCTTCTGCCCATTTAAATCTATTTTATCACAGACTAACAAGTTCACCTCGTGGTGTGTTACATTAGGTTTATTGTCTATTCAAGAAAGTCCATTGTAAGAAAAATTACTAATAACCTATTTTGCCCTATATCAAGTACTGTACTTCTTACTGGATGTTATGTACACAATTGGAATTATGATTATACTAAAAAGACAGAAGCATAGAGACACTGCCCATGTTCTCTAAAAGATGCCATGTGGCAATCCTCCAGCAGAGACTGGTAACAGCAATCTCAAATGTAGATAACGTGAAGATACAAGTCAGCATATTGACACATCAATGAGAAGGGCTAAGAGTGAATATTGCAATGATGAGGAGAATGTGACTACACGACAAGGGTATACAGGTGCTCATGTACTACCACATAAGCAGATTTGACATGATCCAGAGCCAGGATACTGGAGGCAGGTTTGAAATCATCGCTGAAATTGGAAATAGCTGCTTTCCCAAGACACGGAGCAGTGTTGTAAACTTGCATTATCCATCACAGTGGAGCAGTTATAGTAAATAGGTGGCAACTTGCAGCTTCCAGGATAGATACCAGCCTCCTGCCAGAAGTACTATTTAAACTGTTCTGAAGTATATGAGAATCATCTTGTTGTCATATGTTTGAATGATCCAGGACAAATTTTTGCTGTGTATGAACTAGAGCACTTCCTATTCAAGATATACTTGATCTGGAGAAACTTCAGGCAATACCTTTTAAATATGGGATGTGTCTCATTATTTCTTTATTTATACTTGCTATATAAAGTTTGGTGAAAATAAAATATTATGGAACATAAAAGTATAGTTGCTTCTGCTGCACTTCATATTGAAGCTAAATCATGCAGAAACCTAAGTTTTGAGGATAGGCTGCTGAAACTAGAAGTTGAATCAGTTAATACCAAATGAGACATCATCAGGCCTTAAAAAGTCTTTAACCATATAAAACTGCAACAGAGACCCATGTTTTACATCAGCATTACAAGAAAACAAATTTTTCTGGAGTGGATATTGCTATTTGTTATTAATAAGACAATGAAATACCAAATTATTAACAAAAATATATCCTATAATATAAGTAAGGTGGTAAAATATTTTTGAAAATAAATTTAATATACTCCTTGGAAATAATACAAAACGATGTCTGCAAACAATTAAAAAAGTCAATCATATATAATGATTTTAGGCCAGAGGTAAGGACAAAGTTAAAAGTAGCTTTTTGAAGGTAATTTTAAATTAAATATCAAAAGATATAAGGGAGGCTCATTACTGTAAATCTCCATCAAGAAGAAATGTCCATGTGAAAAAATCTCAATAAATATCTTATAAGAGAATGAATATCAAAAGCTACATATAGAATTAAAATGAGATTGATTTTATTCTGCCAAACAGAAGGAAGGTGTACATGGTGTATGAGTCACAAAACAATTCAGCATAATTAGTATCCTCTGGCTTATTTGATATAGAATATATTATAAACTGAGTTACAAAGAGCTGAACCCATGAAAACAAATTCATAGTCAAACAATGGAATATCCCACATGAAATAATGGCAATATTACCAAAGGGATATATTGCAACTCATCATATGGGAGAGATGCTGAGTCACAGGCAGACACACAAAAAGACTGATATACATGTGAGCTTTCGACCAAAAGACCTTCTTCTAACATAGAAAACACATACACATTCACACTGAAATAAAATTGACAATCAAGTTTAGGTCTCTAGCAAATTAAGACACTATAAACTAATATGCTCTCCCAGAAATCATTGACCTGCCACTGGGTGGTGGGTTACATGCCTCAAAGATACAGGTGGGAAGCATGTCAGAGGGATAACTGTGGAGCGATCAGATTAATTTATGGTTCCTAAAGAAAGGCAGTGGTTTTTCTGGAGTTTGGAACTCGCAGAGGTGGCTCTTATGATGTATTATTTACTCATCTTGACATGTGTTAGGATATGCTTTTATTTTGACCAGGTTTGAACATCCCATGCTTTTACTTCAGCCACAAAAATTATGTTGTTTCTCCACCTCACTCTGATGCGCATTATTTACTGACTAATCTTGCACATAGTTTTATAGGAGTTGCATTGTGATTTGTCACTATCATCACATAGATTTAAGAGCCTGACAGAGTTGTCATGATTTAACGACCACTCATCATTTAATGACATAATCTGTTATATTTGTGTCACAATGCTAGGAAACAAAACTTTTATCATGCTGAGCTAGATTTCATAACCTGACTTACTACACTGGTGATTTCCACTCAGAAACTGCCTGGAGGCATATTTTCTAATACATGAATGACAGGATGGTGAAATGTTTGGTAAACAGTCAAGAAATCCCAATTTAGATGGTGAAAATTGCATGCAGAAAACATCAATAGTCACAGACATTAATTAACTAACTTTAATAATTGCTTTTTTTCACAATATCAATTTATCTCTGTGGGCTATTGACTGATTTTATGTGATTGTAAGCGTAGGCTTCCGCGGCCGTTGTCTTCTTCAATAAAATTCTTCAGGGTATCAGACCGCATCGTCATAATTTAAAATGCGCCAACGTTTCGGCCAGCGTTGCAGCTAGCCTTCATCAGGGCCTTACGTTAACTGCTAAATGAACACACTTGATTCCTTAAATAGCTGCACGAGAAAACCGTGTCGTTACTTGATTGGCTGTAAAGGGAGGAGGAGGAGGGGTGAAAGGTATGCTTTATTGGTGTTTCCTTTATTATCTGTCATTGGCTGAAATAGCTGTTTTCTATTGGTCTTTATATTAATCCACCCCATTGGAGGAGACGGACGAATAGCGAACAGGTGATGGCTGTGACGTCACACTGTTTCCATGCTGTCCAGAAGCCGGCTGCGGCGTCCCATTGCTCTGTGCGCTCGCGACCACTGCGGCTCTCCGCGTGTCTGCATGGGCCGCCACGGCTCTGCCGCCGCTCCGTAGCCCTGCTATTGCAGGCAGCCAAGACCTCGGAAGCTTGTACCCGTCCTCTCTATTCATGTTGGCGGGTCTTTTGGCTATTTCTATCGCCTCTCTAATCTTTCTTTTGAAAGTGAGAGGCTGTTTCGCCAGGACGCGGGCTTCTTGAAAAAATATTGGTTTCCCGCACTTGTCTCGGTGTTCCGCCACTGCTGACTTAGTGTGTTGTTTCAGGCGGATATATCTTTCATGTTCCGAGAGCCTTGTGCTAATCGGACGTCCCGTCTCACCTATGTAGACTAATCCACACGCACAACCAATTTCATACACGCCAGCTGTGTGTAGTTTGTCAACTGCGTCCTTGGTAGAACCGAGCATGTCTGATATTTTGTTTCTGCTTCGGAAAATTGGTTTGATGTCGGCTTTTCGTAGAATTTTGCCAATACGTTCGGTGACCCCTTGTACATATGGTAACACAGCAATGCTCTGTGCCTCCTTCTCCTCTTCCCTATTAATCTTCTCCCTTGTCGACATGGTGCTGTCTATCATCTGCTTCCCATAGCCATTAGTTCCGAAGATGGACCTGAGGCGTTCAAGTTCTGTCTTCAGATGTTCTTCGTCGCTTATCCTGTACGCTCTCTTCGTTAGCGTGTGCAGGGCGGACTTCTTCTGCGTGGGGTGATGGTGGGAGGAGGCGTGAAGGTACCTGTCCGTATTGGTTGGTTTCCTGTACACTTTGTGGCCAAGTTTACCATCAGGTTTTCGATAAACTTCCACGTCGAGAAAAGGCAGCACCCCATTCTTCTCTGTTTCCATTGTAAACTGAATTTTCCTATGCTGTTGGTTAAGGTGCTTGTGGAAGTTCTGTAACTCCTCTTCTCCGTGGGGCCAGATGACGAAAGTATCATCGACATAGCGAAGCCAACAATTTGGGCGTAATGGTGCGGACTGGAGGGCTGTTTCCTCAAATGCCTCCATGAAAATTTCTGCTGCGATAGGCGATAGGGGTGAGCCCATAGCTACACCGTCAGTTTGTTCATAAAATTGACCTCTCCACTTGAAATAGGTGGTCGTCAGACAGTGGCGCACAAGCTCACATATATCAGGTGCCACGCGTTCTTCTAGGATGTTCACAGTATCTGACACTGGGACATTCGTGAATAGGGATTTGACGTCGAAACTAACCATCAGATCTTGGTCCGTAACACGCATTTCCTTTAGGAGAGACACGAAGTGAGTGGAATCCTTAACGTAGGACTCGGTTTGGTGCACTAGGTGTCGGAGCCTAGGTGCCAGTTCTTTCGCTAGGTAGTAGGTCGGCGAATTTATACTGTTTACTATGGGCCTTAAGGGGAAGTCGGTTTTGTGTACCTTCGGTACACCATATATCCTTGGTGCCTGTGTCACTTGCGGGATGAATCTTCTGGCCTTGTCGAAGTTGATTCTAGAGTGCTTGAGCAGTGCCTGCGTCGTTTTGATTACCTTGGCCGTCGGATCTCCCTGAAGTTTCTTGTAGATAGGTTCTGCGAGAATATCTTCCATTCGTTTGTTGTAATCAGTTGTGTCCAGGACTACAGTGGCGTTGCCCTTATCTGCCTGCACCACTACTAAGTGGGGGTTGTCCCTGAGTTCCTTGATGGCACGGTATTCCTCAGCGTTGATGTTTTGCTTCGGTGGCTTTGCTTTATTCAGAACTCTGACCGTTTCCTGCCGGATCTTCTCCGCCTCGGCCTGTGGCAGATGACGTACCGAAGCCTCTACGGATTCTATGATATCTTCTTTTGGAACTCGCTTAGGTGCGACTGCGAAATTCATCCCCTTGGCCAGAATTGCTGTGGTTGCTTCGCTCAAGGTGTGGCTGGAGAGGTTGACCACTGTCCGTCGCCTGTCCAGCGTCAATATTTCGTCCGTGGCTTTCTGTTGTAGTTTGTCGTACTTTCTCATCTGTCGGTTAGTAATACTATTGCTGGTCCTTGATGCTTGCTGAAAGGTTAACCTGTCGACTTTATCCCAGTCTTCCATCTGAAGTTTTCCGGCCAGAAATAGGTGCAGATCACACAAATTCCTGTTGTGAGCATCGAGACTTATGCGGATGTGGCGGATCCTTTCCCGTAGCAATGCTTTACTGGCTTTAACACAGATATTCCTCGCCTTGTTCGTTTTTATGTGAGACGTCAACCGCAAAGAATACGGCACAACACTCGTGTCTCTGCATCTCTTCAAAAAAGCAAGGTCATTCAGCAGTTTACATCTTTTTAAACGCAGTGCTTCTAACTTCTTGATGTTTCCGTGGATTTCCTGCCCATACAGGTTGGTTAAATGTAAGCGTAGGCTTCCGCGGCCGTTGTCTTCTTCAATAAAATTCTTCAGGGTATCAGACCGCATCGTCATAATTTAAAATGCGCCAACGTTTCGGCCAGCGTTGCAGCTAGCCTTCATCAGGGCCTTACGTTAACTGCTAAATGAACACACTTGATTCCTTAAATAGCTGCACGAGAAAACCGTGTCGTTACTTGATTGGCTGTAAAGGGAGGAGGAGGAGGGGTGAAAGGTATGCTTTATTGGTGTTTCCTTTATTATCTGTCATTGGCTGAAATAGCTGTTTTCTATTGGTCTTTATATTAATCCACCCCATTGGAGGAGACGGACGAATAGCGAACAGGTGATGGCTGTGACGTCACACTGTTTCCATGCTGTCCAGAAGCCGGCTGCGGCGTCCCATTGCTCTGTGCGCTCGCGACCACTGCGGCTCTCCGCGTGTCTGCATGGGCCGCCACGGCTCTGCCGCCGCTCCGTAGCCCTGCTATTGCAGGCAGCCAAGACCTCGGAAGCTTGTACCCGTCCTCTCTATTCATGTTGGCGGGTCTTTTGGCTATTTCTATCGCCTCTCTAATCTTTCTTTTGAAAGTGAGAGGCTGTTTCGCCAGGACGCGGGCTTCTTGAAAAAATATTGGTTTCCCGCACTTGTCTCGGTGTTCCGCCACTGCTGACTTAGTGTGTTGTTTCAGGCGGATATATCTTTCATGTTCCGAGAGCCTTGTGCTAATCGGACGTCCCGTCTCACCTATGTAGACTAATCCACACGCACAACCAATTTCATACACGCCAGCTGTGTGTAGTTTGTCAACTGCGTCCTTGGTAGAACCGAGCATGTCTGATATTTTGTTTCTGCTTCGGAAAATTGGTTTGATGTCGGCTTTTCGTAGAATTTTGCCAATACGTTCGGTGACCCCTTGTACATATGGTAACACAGCAATGCTCTGTGCCTCCTTCTCCTCTTCCCTATTAATCTTCTCCCTTGTCGACATGGTGCTGTCTATCATCTGCTTCCCATAGCCATTAGTTCCGAAGATGGACCTGAGGCGTTCAAGTTCTGTCTTCAGATGTTCTTCGTCGCTTATCCTGTACGCTCTCTTCGTTAGCGTGTGCAGGGCGGACTTCTTCTGCGTGGGGTGATGGTGGGAGGAGGCGTGAAGGTACCTGTCCGTATTGGTTGGTTTCCTGTACACTTTGTGGCCAAGTTTACCATCAGGTTTTCGATAAACTTCCACGTCGAGAAAAGGCAGCACCCCATTCTTCTCTGTTTCCATTGTAAACTGAATTTTCCTATGCTGTTGGTTAAGGTGCTTGTGGAAGTTCTGTAACTCCTCTTCTCCGTGGGGCCAGATGACGAAAGTATCATCGACATAGCGAAGCCAACAATTTGGGCGTAATGGTGCGGACTGGAGGGCTGTTTCCTCAAATGCCTCCATGAAAATTTCTGCTGCGATAGGCGATAGGGGTGAGCCCATAGCTACACCGTCAGTTTGTTCATAAAATTGACCTCTCCACTTGAAATAGGTGGTCGTCAGACAGTGGCGCACAAGCTCACATATATCAGGTGCCACGCGTTCTTCTAGGATGTTCACAGTATCTGACACTGGGACATTCGTGAATAGGGATTTGACGTCGAAACTAACCATCAGATCTTGGTCCGTAACACGCATTTCCTTTAGGAGAGACACGAAGTGAGTGGAATCCTTAACGTAGGACTCGGTTTGGTGCACTAGGTGTCGGAGCCTAGGTGCCAGTTCTTTCGCTAGGTAGTAGGTCGGCGAATTTATACTGTTTACTATGGGCCTTAAGGGGAAGTCGGTTTTGTGTACCTTCGGTACACCATATATCCTTGGTGCCTGTGTCACTTGCGGGATGAATCTTCTGGCCTTGTCGAAGTTGATTCTAGAGTGCTTGAGCAGTGCCTGCGTCGTTTTGATTACCTTGGCCGTCGGATCTCCCTGAAGTTTCTTGTAGATAGGTTCTGCGAGAATATCTTCCATTCGTTTGTTGTAATCAGTTGTGTCCAGGACTACAGTGGCGTTGCCCTTATCTGCCTGCACCACTACTAAGTGGGGGTTGTCCCTGAGTTCCTTGATGGCACGGTATTCCTCAGCGTTGATGTTTTGCTTCGGTGGCTTTGCTTTATTCAGAACTCTGACCGTTTCCTGCCGGATCTTCTCCGCCTCGGCCTGTGGCAGATGACGTACCGAAGCCTCTACGGATTCTATGATATCTTCTTTTGGAACTCGCTTAGGTGCGACTGCGAAATTCATCCCCTTGGCCAGAATTGCTGTGGTTGCTTCGCTCAAGGTGTGGCTGGAGAGGTTGACCACTGTCCGTCGCCTGTCCAGCGTCAATATTTCGTCCGTGGCTTTCTGTTGTAGTTTGTCGTACTTTCTCATCTGTCGGTTAGTAATACTATTGCTGGTCCTTGATGCTTGCTGAAAGGTTAACCTGTCGACTTTATCCCAGTCTTCCATCTGAAGTTTTCCGGCCAGAAATAGGTGCAGATCACACAAATTCCTGTTGTGAGCATCGAGACTTATGCGGATGTGGCGGATCCTTTCCCGTAGCAATGCTTTACTGGCTTTAACACAGATATTCCTCGCCTTGTTCGTTTTTATGTGAGACGTCAACCGCAAAGAATACGGCACAACACTCGTGTCTCTGCATCTCTTCAAAAAAGCAAGGTCATTCAGCAGTTTACATCTTTTTAAACGCAGTGCTTCTAACTTCTTGATGTTTCCGTGGATTTCCTGCCCATACAGGTTGGTTAAATGTAAGCGTAGGCTTCCGCGGCCGTTGTCTTTTAATTTAAATGGTTCTATGGTTGTTATGACTTTAATTTTGGATTGAATGTCTCTTATTTTTATATCTTTTGTTATATATATTTCTTCTTTGGTTATTTATTATAGAGAGGATTATATATCGGGAGAAAAGAATATAAATCGTTTTATTATTATTGTTTTAATATTTATTCTTTCTATAGGTTTTTTAATTATTAGTCCTAATTTGATTAGAATTTTATTAGGATGAGATGGTTTAGGTTTAGTTTCTTATTGTTTAGTTATTTATTATCAAAATGTAAAATCTTATAGTGCGGGTATGTTAACTGCACTTTCTAATCGTATTGGTGATGTTGCTATTTTAATTTCTATTGCTTGAATATTGAATTTTGGCGGTTGAAATTATATTTATTATTATGATTTTATTTCTAATTCTTTTGAAATAAAGCTTATTACTATATTAATTGTTTTAGCGGCTATAACTAAAAGAGCTCAAATTCCCTTTTCTTCTTGACTTCCTGCAGCTATGGCTGCTCCTACTCCTGTTTCTGCTTTGGTTCATTCTTCTACTCTTGTTACTGCTGGTGTTTATTTATTAATTCGTTTTAGACCAATATTAGATACTTATAATTGTGGTTGATTCTTACTTTTAATTGGTTGTATAACTATGTTTATGGCCGGTTTGGGCGCAAATTTTGAATTTGATTTGAAGAAAATTATTGCTCTTTCTACTTTAAGACAACTTGGTTTAATAATAAGAATTTTGGCTATGGGTTATCCAAAACTTGCATTTTTTCATTTATTAGCTCATGCTTTATTTAAGGCTTTATTGTTTATGTGTGCAGGCTCAATAATCCATAATTTAAAGGATTCTCAGGACATTCGTTTTATAGGTTCAATTGTTAATTTTATGCCTTTAACTTCAGTTTGTTTTAATGTTTCTAGTTTATCTTTGTGTGGTATACCATTTTTAGCGGGTTTTTATTCAAAGGATTTAATTCTTGAGATGGTTTGTTTAAGATGAATTAATTGTTTGATTTTTTTTCTTTATTTCTTTTCTACTGGTTTAACTGCTTCTTATTCTTTTCGTCTTTTTTATTATTCAATATCTGGTGACAATAATTTTTATTCTAGATTTTCTTTTGATGATAAGGGTTATTATATTTCTTTTGGTATAATTGGTTTATTGTTTGTTGCTGTTTTTGGTGGTAGCCTTTTGTCTTGGTTAATTTTTCCTGTTCCTTATGTGATTGCCCTTCCTTATTATTTGAAGTTTTTAACTATTACTGTAGTTGTTTTAGGTGCTTATTTGGGTTATCTTATTTCTAATTTTGATTTTTCTCAAAATTTATTTTCTTTAAGTATGCTTTCTTTTGTTAGATTTGCTGGTTCTATGTGGTTTATACCTTTCATTTCAACTAAGTTTATTAGATATTTTCCTTTAAAATTGGGTTATTATTCATCAAAGTCATTTGATTATGGTTGAGGTGAATTATTTGGTGGTCAAGGTTTATATAGACTATTTATTTATTTAATTAGTTATATACAAGGTTGATATGATTCTAATTTTAAGATTTATCTTTTAACTTTTATTTTTTGAATATTTATTTTGGTGGTATTGTTTTTCTTTTACTTAAATAGCTTATAATTAGAGCGTGACACTGAAGATGTTAAGGAAGTATTTTTACTTTTAGGTATTTATAAATATACATATATTATTTTTACAGTGAAAATGTAATGTTTTATTTAAACTATATAAATTTTAGAAATGTTAACGGAGTTTAACCGCTAATATAAAAAGTTAGCAGCTTTCATATTGGCTTTACATTTCCTTAATTGGAACTTTATAGTTCAATTATATTATTAACAGTAATACGCCTCTTTTTGGCTTCAATTAATAAGAATAAGGGTATTTTATTTACCAATCTTCCAGGTCGAAACTGACTGCAATATTTCGCTTCTTATTCTATTTAAGGTTGATTGATTATATCAATACTTTTTGAATGCAACCCAAATGTTATAGTTAACTACAACCCTTTATTCTGCTCATTGTAAGGCTCCTTGATTTCATTCATGGTATAGTCCACCTAATAATACTATAATAAAAAATATTGTTGATACTGTTCAGATTATAATGTCTGAAGTTTTAAAAATAATTACAATTGGAAGGATTAATGCGATTTCTACATCAAAAATTAAGAAAATTACTGCAATTAAGAAGAATCGAAGTGAGAATGGTATTCGTGCTGATCTTTTTGGGTCAAATCCACACTCGAATGGTGATCTTTTTTCTCGGTCATTAATTAATTTTTTTGATAATGTTGTTGCAAGGATTATAACAATTATTGGAATAATAAATCTAATAAAAATTCTTGTAGATAAGATTAGGATTGTTTTTCTTGATTTATATCAAGCTTTTTGATTGGAAGTCAAATGTACTATTTATACTAGAAAAACAATTATCTACCTCATCAATAAATAGAAATATATAAGAATAATCATACTACGTCTACAAAGTGTCAGTATCATGCTGCTGCTTCAAACCCAAAGTGGTGTCTTGGTGAGAATTGATTTATTGAATGTCGAAGTAGACATGTTGATAAGAAAATTGTTCCGATAATTACATGTAGACCATGGAATCCTGTTGCAACAAAGAATGTTGATCCATAGACTGCATCTGCAATGGTGAAGGGTGCTTCTCAATATTCATATGCTTGAAGTATAGTGAAGTATAGTCCTAGTAGTACTGTGAAGAATAATCCTTGTAATGCTTGAGTATGATTAGATTCTATTAGACTATGATGTGCTCATGTTACTGTTACTCCTGATGCTAAATGAATAGCTGTATTAAGTAATGGAATTTGTATAGGATTGAAAGGTTGAATTCCTATTGGGGGTCATAATATCCCTAATTCAATAGTAGGAGCTAGTCTTCTTCTAAAAAATGCTCAAAAAAATGAAACAAAGAATAGTACTTCTGATGCAATAAATAAAATTATTCCTCATCGTAATCCAATTGATACAAATCCTGTATGTAGTCCTTGGTATGTTCCTTCTCGTACTACATCTCGTCATCATTGGATTATAGTTAGAAGTGTAATTCCAAATCCAATTATAAATAAGTTAATGTTAAATAGGTGAAATCATTTTGCTAATCCTGATACTAGAACTATTGCTCCAATTGCTCCTGTTAATGGTCAAGGTCTGTAATCTACTAAGTGGAATGGGTGGTTTGAGTGAGTTGTTAACATAAGTTTAGTATACTTCTCTAGAATATAAAGTTCTTAAAATTGAGAAAACATAGGCCTGAATTATTGCTACTGCTGATTCTAGAATTAATAGAAGTATTTGTCCAATAATTAATAGTGAAATTAAGTTTATTGCTATAGATGGTCCTGTATTTCCTAGCAACGTTAATAGTAAGTGCCCTGCAATTATATTTGCTGCTAGTCGTACTGCTAGTGTACCTGGTCGAATTACATTTCTAATTGTTTCAATTAATACTATAAATGATATTAATGCAGGTGGTGTTCCTTGTGGAACAAGGTGTGCAAATATGTGATTTGTATGATTAATTCATCCAAATAATATAAATCTTAATCATATAGGTAGAGCAATTGCAAATGTTAATGCTATATGTCTTGTTCTAGTAAAGATGTAAGGGAATAATCCTATGAAATTATTAAATAGTATTATAATAAAGATTGAAATGAAGATGAATGTTGTTCCATTAAATGATTTTGGTCCTAGCAATGTTTTAAATTCATTGTGTAAGGTTAAGTTTAGTTTATTTCAGATAATATTAATTCGTGATGGTGTAAGTCAAAATATTGATGGGATTAATAATAATCCTAGGAATGTTCTAGTTCAATTTAATGATAAATTGAAGATATTAGTTGATGGATCAAATGTTGAAAATAAGTTTGTTATCATTTTCAATTTAAGTTCTTTATATCAATTGTTCTCTTTTCTGCTCTTTTAATAAGGTTTGGTTTGAATGAAAAAAAGTTTATTTGATTAAATAAAATTAATGTAGTCGAAAATATAATAAATAGGGAGAATCATATGAGAGGGGATATTTGAGGGATTTGGATTAAAATTCCCCATCAGAAGTAGTCGTTAATTTACTATTTTTTGGTTTAAGAGACCATTACTTACTTTCAGTCATCTGATGTATTTCAAGGTGTACTAATTATTTAGTTATT
Source organism: Schistocerca piceifrons (assembly GCF_021461385.2). Lineage (NCBI taxonomy): Eukaryota > Metazoa > Arthropoda > Insecta > Orthoptera > Acrididae > Schistocerca > Schistocerca piceifrons. Next base: position 412,445,309 of record NC_060149.1, on the reverse strand, counting down.
TTAGATTGACACTCTAATGTTATATATATTAACTAACTCCTTAGATTATCTTAGATAATCACTTGATAAATAAGTTTACTGAAGTTCTTTCAATTACAATTGGTATAAATCTGTGGTTTGCTCCACAGATTTCTGAGCATTGTCCAAAGAATAGTCCAGGCCGGTTTATTGTAAATGTTCCTTGGTTTAATCGACCTGGCGTTGCGTCAATTTTAACTCCTAATGCAGGCACTGCTCATGAATGTAGAACGTCTGATGCTCTTGTTAATACTCGTACTTCTGTATTTATTGGTAAAATTGTTCGGTTATCTACATCTAGAAGTCGAAATCCATCGTTTTCTAGGTCTTGTTCTGGTGTTATATAAGTGTCAAATTCTACATCTATAAAGTCTGTATATTCATATCTTCAATATCATTGTCGTCCAATTGTTTTAATCGTAATTATTGCGTCTACTGAATCATCAAGTAAATATAGAAGTCGTAATGATGGTAGTGCAATAAAAATTAGTGTAATTGCTGGTAGTGCTGTTCAGATTGTTTCAATTAAATGCCCGTGAAGTATGTTTCGGTTTGTATAGGCAATGAATAATATGTAACTTAGGGCATAGCCTACAATTACTGTAATTAATAATAATACGACCATGGTATGATCATGGAAGAATGATAGTTGCTCCATTAATGGTGAAGCTCCATCTTGAAGGGATAAATTTGATCATGTTGCCATTAATTTTCTAATAAAAGGTCAAACCTTTATTTGTAGAGCTTAAATCTACTGCACTAATCTGCCATATTAGAATCTAGAAATTAATGGTAGTTCTGAGTAACTGTGTTCCGCAGGCGGGTTATTTTGTAGTCATTCTGTTGATCTTCTTATGTTAGCTCTAAATATGATTGCCCGGTTTGTAACCATTCTTTCTCATATAATTACAATGAATATAATGATTCCTACAATAGAAATTGTCGACCCAATTCTTGATACTACATTTCATGATGTGTATGCGTCTGGGTAATCTGAATATCGTCGTGGTATTCCTGCTAGTCCTAGAAAGTGTTGAGGAAAGAACGTTAAGTTTACTCCAATAAATATAATTGTGAATTGGATTTTTAATCATGTATTATTTATAGTTAATCCTGTAAATAATGGGTATCATTGAATAACACCTCCTATAATTGCAAATACTGCTCCTATAGATAAGACATAATGGAAGTGGGCAACTACATAATATGTATCATGTAATACGATGTCAAGTGATGAATTTGCTAATACTAATCCTGTTAGCCCACCAATTGTAAATAGGAAAATAAATCCTAGAGCTCATAATAACGGTGGATTAAATTTGAATTTAGTTCCATATAGTGTAGCTAATCATCTGAATACCTTGATTCCTGTAGGTACAGCAATAATTATTGTTGCTGATGTAAAGTATGCTCGTGTGTCAACGTCTATTCCTACTGTGAATATATGATGTGCTCATACAATAAATCCTATTAGTCCAATTGATAATATAGCATAAATTATACCTAGTGTTCCAAATGATTCAATTTTTCCTCTTTCTTGACATACAATATGAGAAATAATCCCAAACCCCGGTAGAATTAAAATGTAAACTTCTGGGTGTCCAAAGAATCAGAATAGGTGTTGATATAAAATTGGGTCACCCCCTCCAGCAGGGTCAAAGAATGATGTATTTAAATTTCGATCTGTTAATAGTATAGTAATAGCCCCTGCTAATACTGGAAGTGATAAAAGTAGAAGAAGGGCTGTAATAGCTACAGATCAAACAAATAAAGGTGTTTGATCTAGAGTTATACTTTCTGACCGTATATTAATTGCTGTTGTAATGAAGTTTACTGCACCAAGAATAGATGATACACCTGCTAAGTGAAGTGAAAAAATAGCTAGGTCTACAGATGCCCCCCCATGTGCGATAGCTCCTGCAAGAGGAGGGTAAACTGTTCATCCTGTACCAGCACCGTTATCTACTATAGAAGATGTAAGAAGAAGGGTAAGTGAGGGCGGTAGTAATCAAAAACTTATATTATTTATTCGTGGGAATGCTATATCTGGTGCACCGATTATTAATGGTACAAGTCAATTACCAAATCCACCAATTATAATAGGTATTACTATAAAAAAAATTATTACAAATGCGTGAGCTGTAATAATGACATTATAAATTTGGTCATCTCCAATTAGAGATCCTGGTTGACCAAGTTCAGCACGAATAAGTATTCTTATTGATGTTCCTACTATTCCTGCTCACGCTCCAAATAAGAAGTATAAAGTACCAATATCCTTATGGTTTGTTGAGAATAATCATTTTTGCGGTAAGATGGCTGAATTTAAGGTGGTAGACTGTAAATCTACTTATGAGATATTTCTCTCTTACCATACTTTAGGTCTTATATTCAATTATGATTCTAGACTGCAATTCTAGAGGTGTAAAATTTTACTAAGGCCTAAAAGATTATTCTTTTAATTATAACTTTGAAGGTTATTAGTTTGCTTAACTTAAGTCCTTAGTATAATGAGATTAAGGTTGATGTTGAGACTAATCCTATTGTTGAAATTATAACTGTTATAGGAAGAATAATTCTTGATTTTTGAGACTTTATTTTTATAGATCACGAATTTTCTGTGTATGATATAATTAGAGCTGAGTATCTAATACGTATATAATAATAAAGTGTGATTGTAGTTAATACAACCATAATTGTTATAATAGTTGTTATGTTATTTTCCATCAATGATTGTATTACAATTCATTTTGGTAGAAATCCCAGAAATGGTGGTAAACCACCTAATGATAAAAGGGATAAGAATATTATGAATTTAATTTCAGTTTTTATATTTCTAGCTGAATAGATCTGATTTATAAAAAATAGATTTATTTGCTTAAATAATAGAACCATAATTAATCTTAATAGTGAATAAATAATAAAATATATTTCTCAAATGTTTTCTCTAACTGTTAGGGATCTAATTATTCACCCTAAATGTCTAATTGAGGAATATGCTAGAAGTTGTCGTAGCGATGTTTGATTTAAACCACCTATTGCCCCAATAATAATTCTTAGAATAATAATTGTTCAAATGAAAGTTCTTAGTTGAATACAGTAAGATAATACTATTATTGGGGCAATTTTTTGCCATGTTATTAGTGTCAAACAGTTATTTCATCTTGAAGCTCCTATTACTTCTGGAAATCAGAAATGAAAGGGTGCAGCTCCAATCTTTAATAATAATCTAGATCTGATTATTATTGATGGAATAAATTCTGTTTCTCATCCTATTGGATACTTTATTTGAATCAGCAAAATTGAAAATAATAGTATTGTCGATGCTATTGCTTGAACAATAAAATATTTAATTGATGATTCATTTATTATTATATTTTTATTTCTTGTTAGGAGCGGAATAAATGAAAGTAAGTTGATCTCAAGTCCTATTCAAACTCCGAATCAGGAGTTTGATGAAATGGACAGGATCGTTCCTATCATTAATGTTGATAGGAAGAGAAGTTTTGTAGAGTTGTTGGTCATTAAAAAGGAGAGGATTGATACCTCTATAAATGGGGTATGAACCCATTAGCTTGTTTAGCTTACCTTTTTACATTAAGGTGTATGATGCACGTTAGTTTTTGACACTAAAGGAGACAGTTTAATTCTGTCTTATGTAATTTAATGAAGGTAATTTTATTTACTTGATTTACCCTATCAAGGTAACCCTTTAATCAGGCACTTCATTTATATTTAATATATAAATTAAAAATTTTTTTTAGAAATTTGTTAATGTATTATTTTGGTTATTTCTAATTAATTTATCTCGGTTAGGATAATCTAAATATATATTATATATAATAAATAATTTATATTAATATATTACATTTAATTAAATTTAAATACCTATAATGTTATTTTATAATTATTAAATGATTATTTTAATACATTTATTTACCTAGGATTATAGCTACTTATGTTTTTAGTTTAGAATAAATTATTGTATTATAAATTATATAATAATATGTAAATTAATATTTAATATTATTATAATTGGATATAATAAATATAATTAATATTATTAAATATAAAATTTTATATTAATATAGTTAATTATATTAATTATAATAATATAATTTAATATATTATCTATAATTAGATTATTTAACTAATTAATATTTAAGTTAACTTAATATAAAGTTAATTTTATATTAATAACATATTACATTAATTTACATAATTATATTAAATATATTTATTATATTATTTAATCTTTCTTTATTATTAGTGAAAAGAAAGATTAAATAAGAAAGAATATAATACATTTATCGGTATACATGTTCCATATTAATCTTTATTTATATATAATAGAGAAGTTGTTGTGGTCATTCTAGGGTGCGTTTCTTTTTTTTTTTGTTATTTTTGTGTTTGTTTTGTTTTGTTTTTCTTTAAATATTTGAATCGTTTAATTTTTCTTATTTTTATAAATTTTTAATTTTCTTATTTTGTTTTCAAAAGTTTTATTCTTGCTTATTTATTCACTTTTTCTTTGTATTATATGTAAGTTTTGTTAAACTAAATGTTCTATTTTGCAGTAATTTGATTTAATTATCAAGTGATTTTGGATTTAGCAATTGATTTAGTATCGGCATAATTCGTGCCAGCAGCCGCGGTTATACGATTGATACAAGTGAATATTATTGGTTAAAACAGTTATTTATATTTTTAGGGTTAAAATATAAATTTGTAAGGTGAAATGTTAAAATTTATTTATAGCTCTTTTTATGAATCTGTGAAATTTGAATAATAAACTAGGATTAGATACCCTATTATTTTAAATGTTAATTATATTTACCTGGGTACTATTAGTTAAGGTCTTTAAACCCAAAGAATTTGGCGGTATCTCATTCCATTCAGAGGAACCTACCCCATGATTGATAATACACGATTTACTTTACTTAATTTATTTGTTTGTATATCTCCGTTATCAGAGAATCTTTTTAGAGTTATAATTCTCAAGATTTATAATTATAAAGTATTTCAGGTCAAGGTGCAGCTTATAATTAAGAGGAGGTGGGTTACAATAGATTTTTGTTTATAACGGATTTGATGGTGAAATACTATTAATGAAGGTGGATTTGATAGTAATTTAATTTATTTAATTTAACTGATATTGGCTCTGAGGTGTGTACACATCGCCCGTCGCTCTCATTATTGATTATTCTATTTTATTACTTTAATTTAGCTTCAATTTAGATGAGATAAGTCGTAACATAGTAGATGTACTGGAAAGTGTATCTAGGAAGAGTTTCAAGATATAACTTATTAGTAAAGTGTTTCATTTACACTGAAAATTTTTCTGTGCAAATCAGGATATCTTGATTATTTATTTTATTATATTTATTTTTTGTTTATTTAATTATTTAATAAAAATAATTTTGTCGAATTTTGTCTTAGTATATTTTGTAGAATTGATTTTTTATATTATAGTTTATTGGTAATGTAATTGTTTTATGAAATATTATTTTAAATTTTAAAAAGTAGATTTTATTTATTGTACCTTTTGTATCAGGGTTTATCAAAATTTTAGTATTTACTTTACTTGTCTCGATTTGGGTTGATTTATAAATAATTTATAGTTAATGTATCATAATTCTTATTAAATTATTTATAGAAATGAGATGTTAATCGTTTCCCAAGATATCTAGTTTCTTAAGAAAAAATTTAATTTTTTAAAGTTAATTGTTTTTATTTAATTTTTTATGTATAAATATTAACTTATTTATTCTTTAAGGGATAAGCTTTGAAGTTAATAACCTATAATTTGTTTAAATAAAATATAATAGTATGCTTTAAACCAGCTATCTTTAAGATTACGTTTTAGTTCATTATTTTTATTTTTGATTTTATAATTATTTTAGGTTTTTTATTAAGATTATAAATTTAATTTTTAAATTTTTGTAATAATGATAGAATTAGTATATTTATTTGTATATAATTTTTACCTTGTTAATTTATTATAAGGAACTAGGCAAAATTGATTTCCGCCTGTTTATCAAAAACATGTCCTCTAGAAAATATTTTGAGGTCTGGCCTGCTCACTGAGCAAAATTTTAAAGAGCCGCGGTATTTTGACCGTGCAAAGGTAGCATAATCATTAGTCTCTTAATTAGTGGCTGGAATGAATGGCTTGACGAGAAATCAACTGTCTCTTAATAAATTTTTGAATTTAACTTTTGAGTCAAAAGGCTTAAATTTTTCTTTAGGACGAGAAGACCCTATAGAGCTTAACATTTTATTTTTATATAGTTTTTTGTTTGTCTTTCTATATTTAATGATGATGTTTTGTTGGGGTGACATGAAGAATAAATAAACTCTTCATTATTATATCATTTATTTATGTTTGTTGTTTTGATCCATAATTTATGATCATAAGATTAAGTTACCTTAGGGATAACAGCGTAATTGTTTTTGAGAGCTCATATCGACAAAGCAGATTGCGACCTCGATGTTGGATTAAGAAAAATTTTGGGTGCAGTAGCCCAGTAATTAGGTCTGTTCGACCTTTAAATTCTTACATGATCTGAGTTCAGACCGGCGTGAGCCAGGTCGGTTTCTATCCTAAGATTATTAATTCATATTAGTACGAAAGGACCATATGGTTGAAATATTTTTTATTTTATTGATTAAAATTAATTAAATTACTATTTTGACAGATTAATGTGTTGAATTTAGAATTCATTTATGTAGATTTTTTCTACAAATAGTATTGATACTTTATGATTTATTTATGTTTATTTTGAATTTTCTTTTATTAGTTATTTGTGTTTTAATTAGTGTTGCTTTTTTAACTTTATTAGAGCGTAAGGTTTTAGGTTATATTCAAATTCGAAAGGGTCCAAATAAAGTAGGTTTTGTTGGAATTCCCCAACCCTTTAGTGATGCTATCAAGTTAATTTGTAAGGAGCAGCCAATTCCTATTATATCTAATTATTTACTTTATTATTTTTCTCCTGTTTTTAATTTAATAATTTCCTTGGCTGTTTGAGTGATTTTTCCCTACTTAACTTATATATGTTCTTTTTCTTATGGATTTTTGTTTTTTTTATGTTGTACTAGATTAGGTGTTTATACTGTTATAATTGCTGGTTGGTCTTCTAATTCAAATTATTCTTTACTAGGTTCTCTTCGTTCTGTTGCTCAAACAATTTCATATGAAGTTAGTTTGGCTTTAATTTTATTATCTTTAATTATTTTAATTGGTAGTTTTAACATGTTTGATTTTATAAACTATCAGCTTTATTGTTGATTTATTATTATTTCTTTTCCTTTAGCTTTAGCTTGTTTTGCTTCTTGTTTAGCTGAAACTAACCGTACTCCTTTTGATTTTGCCGAGGGTGAATCTGAGCTAGTTTCAGGATTTAATATTGAATATGGTGCAGGAGGTTTTACTTTAATTTTTTTAGCTGAGTATACTAGAATTGTTTTTATAAGAATGTTATTAGCTTTAATTTTTTTAGGTGGTGATTTTTATTCTTTTATATTTTTTATTAAGCTTGCTTTTATGTCCTTTGGTTTTATTTGAGTTCGTGGCACATTACCACGTTTTCGTTACGATAAGTTAATGTACTTAGCTTGAAAAAGTTTTTTGCCATTATCTTTAAATTTTTTTATTTTCTTTGTTGGTTTAAAGATTTTATTTATTTCATTTATTTAGTGAAATTTTTTAAGAAAAGTTAATAGAAGAGTTAAACTTCTAGTTTTATGTTTTCAAAACATATGCTTTTCCTAAGCTAATTAACTTATTATTCCTTAATTAGCTTATCTCATGCGTTTGCAACATGCACATTAATTAAGAAGTATGTAAAGTAAATAATTGTTAAGATTTGTCCTGTTATAATATAAGGTTCTTCAACAGGCCGTTTCCCAATTCATGTTAATAAGCATACAACAACTACTATAATTCAGAATAAAATTTGGTTGATAGGATAGAATTGAATACCTCGGAATGGTATTTTATTATAAAATGGTAAAATTATTAAGATTCTAATTGATAAGAATAACGCAATAACACCTCCAAGTTTATTAGGGATTGACCGAAGAATTGCATATGCAAATAAGAAGTATCATTCTGGTTGAATATGAACAGGAGTTACTAATGGGTTGGCAGGTACAAAATTATCCGGATCTCCTAGGAGGTAAGGATTGATCAAGCATAATATAATTAATAATGATGTTATTAATACAAATGTAATAGAGTCCTTGAAAGTAAAGTACGGGTGAAATGGAATTTTTTCAATATCTCCATTTAGTCCTAAAGGGTTATTAGACCCTGTTTGGTGGAGGAAAAATAAATGAATTGCTGCTATAGCAGCAATAATAAATGGTAATACAAAATGGAATGTAAAGAATCGATTTAATGTTGCATTATCAACAGCAAATCCTCCTCACACTCATTGAACTAAATCTGTTCCTAAGTATGGGATTGCTGATAATAAATTAGTAATTACTGTTGCACCTCAGAATGATATTTGACCTCAAGGTAAAACGTATCCTATAAATGCAGTTGCTATAACTAAAAATAGGATTACTGTACCAATTATTCAGGTGTGTATGTATATATAAGATACGTAGTAAATTCCTCGTCCTACATGCAAATAAATACAAATAAAAAATATAGAAGCTCCATTTGCATGTAAGGTTCGAATAATTCAGCCATTATTTACATCTCGGCAGATGTGAACTACACTACTAAATGCTATTTCAATATTTGATGTATAATGTATAGCTAAAAATAGTCCAGTTACAATTTGAATTACCAAACATAGCCCTAGTAGGGATCCAAAATTCCATCAAAATGAAATATTTGTTGGTGCGGGTAAATCAACTAAAGAGTTATTAATGATTTTAATTAAAGGATGTCTTAATCGTAAGGGTTTATTCATTAGTAAATTATCTTATTTTACGAATAGGCCCCTGGTTAATGTTGGTGATTTTAACAACTGCTAATAGTGCTAAAAATAAATAAATTATTATTATTATTGTAATAATGAATGTTGGTCTATTATATAGTTTTTCTAAAGATATTGTTATTTCTTGATAATTGATTGAATTATCAATATTTATAGTTTCAGTATTTTTAAAAAAGTCTATAAATATTGTTATATCTAAAATAATTAATGTTGATATGATAAATATTCATATTGTTAAGGTAATAATTATTGTAATTGATTTAGGTTGAAATATTTCGTTTGATGCAATTCTCGTAATATAAATAAATAGAACTAATATACCACCAAGAAATGTTAAAAATAAAATATATGATAACCAATATCTTTCCATTATTGTCCCTGTTATTAGCCCAACTAAAAAAGTTTGTAGGATAATGAAAAGCATTATTGATATTGGGTGTCTTAATTTAATAAAATTAATATTTATTACGTTTGATAGTGATATAATTATTATTTTGATCATTTCAGGGGTTAGTTTATTTAAAATATCGGTTTTGGGGACCGATGATGGGAAGCTTTCCACCTCTGAAGTTTTAAAAACGGGGGCCAGACTTATCTCCGGTTTACAAGACCGGCGTTTTTTTTAAACTATTAAAACTAATGCTTATATTCTCTGTCTTTACTTCTTTATTGATTTATTTTGCTGGTGTTTATGTTTTTTCTTCTAAACGTAAGCATTTATTAATGGTTCTTTTGAGATTAGAATATATTGTTCTTTCTTTATTTATGTTGGTTATTGTTTTTCTTATTGAGTTTGATTATGATTATTTTTTTCCTGTTATTTTTTTGGTTTTTTCTGTTTGTGAAGGTGCTTTAGGTCTTTCTATTTTAGTTTCAATAATTCGTTCTCATGGTAATGATTTTTTTAATTCTTTTGGTTTATCTTTATGTTAAAGTATTTATTTATAACTATTTTTTGATCCCTCTTTGTTTAGTTAATAATTGTTGATGGTTGGTTCATTCTTTAATGTTTCTGTCTAGTTTTGTTTTTATGATTTGTGTTTATTCATATGCAGATTTAAATATGATTAGATATTATTTTGGTATTGATTATTTTTCTTTTAGTTTAATTTTACTTAGTTTTTGAGTTTGTTCTTTAATAATTACTGCTAGAGGTTCAGTTTATTTAAGTTCTTATCATTCTAACTTTTTTGTTTTTATAGTTTTAATTTTAATGATTATGCTTTATTGTTCATTTGCCGTATTCTTTGCGGTTGACGTCTCACATAAAAACGAACAAGGCGAGGAATATCGGTGTTAAAGCCAGTAAAGCATTGCTACGGGAAAGGATCCGCCACATCCGCATAAGTCTCGATGCTCACAACAGGAATTTGTGTGATCTGCACCTATTTCTGGCCGGAAAACTTCAGATGGAAGACTGGGATAAAGTCGACAGGTTAACCTTTCAGCAAGCATCAAGGACCAGCAATAGTATTACTAACCGACAGATGAGAAAGTACGACAAACTACAACAGAAAGCCACGGACGAAATATTGACGCTGGACAGGCGACGGACAGTGGACAACCTCTCCAGCCACACCTTGAGCGAAGCAACCACAGCAATTCTGGCCAAGGGGATGAATTTCGCAGTCGCACCTAAGCGAGTTCCAAAAGAAGATATCATAGAATCCGTAGAGGCTTCGGTACGTCATCTGCCACAGGCCGAGGCGGAGAAGATCCGGCAGGAAACGGTCAGAGTTCTGAATAAAGCAAAGCCACCGAAGCAAAACATCAACGCTGAGGAATACCGTGCCATCAAGGAACTCAGGGACAACCCCCACTTAGTAGTGGTGCAGGCAGATAAGGGCAACGCCACTGTAGTCCTGGACACAACTGATTACAACAAACGAATGGAAGATATTCTCGCAGAACCTATCTACAAGAAACTTCAGGGAGATCCGACGGCCAAGGTAATCAAAACGACGCAGGCACTGCTCAAGCACTCTAGAATCAACTTCGACAAGGCCAGAAGATTCATCCCGCAAGTGACACAGGCACCAAGGATATATGGTGTACCGAAGGTACACAAAACCGACTTCCCCTTAAGGCCCATAGTAAACAGTATAAATTCGCCGACCTACTACCTAGCGAAAGAACTGGCACCTAGGCTCCGACACCTAGTGCACCAAACCGAGTCCTACGTTAAGGATTCCACTCACTTCGTGTCTCTCCTAAAGGAAATGCGTGTTACGGACCAAGATCTGATGGTTAGTTTCGACGTCAAATCCCTATTCACGAATGTCCCAGTGTCAGATACTGTGAACATCCTAGAAGAACGCGTGGCACCTGATATATGTGAGCTTGTGCGCCACTGTCTGACGACCACCTATTTCAAGTGGAGAGGTCAATTTTATGAACAAACTGACGGTGTAGCTATGGGCTCACCCCTATCGCCTATCGCAGCAGAAATTTTCATGGAGGCATTTGAGGAAACAGCCCTCCAGTCCGCACCATTACGCCCAAATTGTTGGCTTCGCTATGTCGATGATACTTTCGTCATCTGGCCCCACGGAGAAGAGGAGTTACAGAACTTCCACAAGCACCTTAACCAACAGCATAGGAAAATTCAGTTTACAATGGAAACAGAGAAGAATGGGGTGCTGCCTTTTCTCGACGTGGAAGTTTATCGAAAACCTGATGGTAAACTTGGCCACAAAGTGTACAGGAAACCAACCAATACGGACAGGTACCTTCACGCCTCCTCCCACCATCACCCCACGCAGAAGAAGTCCGCCCTGCACACGCTAACGAAGAGAGCGTACAGGATAAGCGACGAAGAACATCTGAAGACAGAACTTGAACGCCTCAGGTCCATCTTCGGAACTAATGGCTATGGGAAGCAGATGATAGACAGCACCATGTCGACAAGGGAGAAGATTAATAGGGAAGAGGAGAAGGAGGCACAGAGCATTGCTGTGTTACCATATGTACAAGGGGTCACCGAACGTATTGGCAAAATTCTACGAAAAGCCGACATCAAACCAATTTTCCGAAGCAGAAACAAAATATCAGACATGCTCGGTTCTACCAAGGACGCAGTTGACAAACTACACACAGCTGGCGTGTATGAAATTGGTTGTGCGTGTGGATTAGTCTACATAGGTGAGACGGGACGTCCGATTAGCACAAGGCTCTCGGAACATGAAAGATATATCCGCCTGAAACAACACACTAAGTCAGCAGTGGCGGAACACCGAGACAAGTGCGGGAAACCAATATTTTTTCAAGAAGCCCGCGTCCTGGCGAAACAGCCTCTCACTTTCAAAAGAAAGATTAGAGAGGCGATAGAAATAGCCAAAAGACCCGCCAACATGAATAGAGAGGACGGGTACAAGCTTCCGAGGTCTTGGCTGCCTGCAATAGCAGGGCTACGGAGCGGCGGCAGAGCCGTGGCGGCCCATGCAGACACGCGGAGAGCCGCAGTGGTCGCGAGCGCACAGAGCAATGGGACGCCGCAGCCGGCTTCTGGACAGCATGGAAACAGTGTGACGTCACAGCCATCACCTGTTCGCTATTCGTCCGTCTCCTCCAATGGGGTGGATTAATATAAAGACCAATAGAAAACAGCTATTTCAGCCAATGACAGATAATAAAGGAAACACCAATAAAGCATACCTTTCACCCCTCCTCCTCCTCCCTTTACAGCCAATGAAGTAACGACACGGTTTTCTCGTGCAGCTATTTAAGGAATCAAGTGTGTTCATTTAGCAGTTAACGTAAGGCCCTGATGAAGGCTAGCTGCAACGCTGGCCGAAACGTTGGCGCATTTTAAATTATGACGATGCGGTCTGATACCCTGAAGAATTTTATTGAAGATTTTATGTGAGTTAGACAATTTGGTCTCAAGATGCCCCTAAGGTATGTTTATTTTTATGTCTAAATATAATACTTGTCAAATATCACAACACTATCACATTTATACCCCACCGACAAAGAGTTACTGTTAACACATGTTTTGGGGCTTTACCATCTCATCATTTTGCAGAATACCAGTACTATTATCATATACCTCCTCTTCATATTTTGCTTACGCATTACAGACATTTATAAATTAGGATAGCAGAGAAATATGTACCCATTTGTAACAGTTATCATGGTTTCCAATGCTCTCCTGGGGAACACATTTAAGAAGATTATTAATTTTTTTTTCATCTAGCAAGTGGAATGGTACACACCCTGTGTCACTGCTATATCCATTACGCTGTGCTGGTTTGCAGTCTCCTCAAGAGCTTGCAAGTTTCTCAGACATTACTACTAAAGCATCTTCTCATTGTTCTCTAGTATGAGTCATATCATTAAATCAAAATTTTTTGCACCATCGCTCAGTAATTCTAGCTTTAAATGTTCTTTTTATGTTACTTATGGGCTGTGTCACATTTTGACCAAGATTGTATTTTAGTACAGTATCGATCCAGGGTGACGCACCCAACTGTTGCTATGATATTAACACAGAACAGGGTATTTGTATGTAATACCAGCACCATTTGCCCCATCATGATTTTGGTAATAATCAAGCTGTGAAAGGCATAGATAGCATGAATATAATTGTTGAAATAGGTGCCAGTGTAATCTCATAACATGAAAATCTGAGCTTGCAACAAAGAGTTATGCAGTAGAATTCCAAGCATACGATCAAACTGTGATTACTATAAATACTGTAATTAATTTACAATGAAAGGTTGTTTTTGCTGAACTTACAGAATTGGTAAAATTTAATCATAGTGTATGGTACTAATAATGTCTCTTTCATTGAATAGTGTTCCTAGTAACTGTCTCACATTAAATTGATGAGAAATGTCAGCCAATGCATAATGACTTTTTTAAAACAAAAACTAAAAAACATTAGTGGTTTAGAACCTGATATTGAAAGGATACTTATTTATTGGCAGTTCTATAAGGCGCCAGACTTACATGAAATGAAACAAACACAAGAGATTGAAAACAGAGTTGCTCTGACCGAAGTTAAATGTTAACAAGCAAACAGTCTTATGAATATGTTGATTGCTCTCACTTTAAATCAGTCATTTTCCGCTGGTAACCTATCAGGAAATATTCTATAAATAAGCCCCTAAGGTATGAAATACAATCTGAAAGTTCTTATGTGTTTTGCATTGATCTACACTTTATTATTTCCCATCAATCATGGTGCACCATTTGACTCGTTATTATATTTGGAAATATGTAGCACTTTGGTTTGACCACAGGTGGCAGGCTAATCACTAGATATGTAATCTCTGAACAGTACAGCCCATTTTCCTAACTGCTTTCACTGTGTGAGTAGACAACATGTACTGTGATCACCAAGGGCAGTGCAGGCAACATGGTTTCTGTGGAAGAAGGGTGTAAACACTGCAGATATTCACAGTCTATTGGTGGTAGTGTGTGTAGAGTGTGCATGGTTACCAAAAGTCCTCTTTCAAAATGATGATGCTTGTGTTCACACAAGTTGAAAAACCACGGCTGCCCTTGCTGAAATAGCATTCAAGGTACTGCCAGACCCACTGCATTCACCTGACATGGTCCCTTCTGGTCACCATCTGTTCAGGGCTATGAAGGAACCTCAGAGCAGACTTCTCTTTGCAGACTTCAAGGAAATGCAAGCAGCTGTTTGCTGTGGTTATGACAGACTCTACAAAATCGGTTCAAGGAGGGCCTATATAAGTTACAGGGGTCAAGTCAGGAGAATATGCCAGTTGTGGCACTACCTGGAATGCTATTTCAGTGATGGCAGCCAGGTTTTTCTGATTCATATGAAGATGAGCACTGACACGTTTCAAGAGCACTTTTCATGACGGTGCACACTCTCATCACACTCCCTTCAACCGCCTGTGAATACATGCAGTATTTACACCTGCCTTCCACTGAAACCATGTTGTCCATGTTGTCCTTGATGATCACACTCCTTGTTGTCCAATATGTAACGACAGCAGTTGGGAAATAGGCTATACTGTGCAGGGATTACAGCCCAGTGATTGATTGTCTTGTCACCTATGATTAGATGAAAGTAGTACATACTTGCAACTGTAATGATGAATCAAATGGGACACCATGAATGTTACGAAAAAACAAAGTGTAAGTCAATACTGAATGGCCCTTGTATACACCAGGCAACTTTTTTATTGTTTATTTATATGATTGAACCAGTATCAGGCTACACAACCATCTCCAGCTTTTGTGCCATCATAGAATTTCTGTAAATTGTTTGGAAGCTTTGCTTTAACTTGATATGTAGTACTAAAAGCTACAACCTGTGAGGGGATAAAAATAAATTATATCACTACTGAAGATCGAAATGTAGCCTGATACCAGTCCAGTTTATATAAATAAATTATGAAATAAGCAGCCATATACATTCCATCACCTACTTATGTGCTTAGTGAGAAGACTGTCACATCTTCATAATTAGTCAATAGTCAAGAGATGGCAAACTCATATGAAAATTCATTTTTACTATAGAAGAAACACTCTTTATGCCTATGCCCCACTACTATTTATTTTACGTGTCCTAAGCTTCATGTTACAACTTCATTTTCTAATGTTACTCTATCAGACATGTTATACATACCTTCAGGAACGCTATGAAATAGAAAATCTTCAACCACCAAAGAAATTAAATGGTAGTACAAAATATATCAATATCTTATAACATACAACAAACAAATTAAATGATGTTATGGGACACTGATGGTGTAACCTGTGATTATATGTTAGTATCTATGAAACAATAACTCTAAAATTGGCACTTCAACATGAAACATAGATAATGTAAAATAAAAAGTTATGAAGCATAGACAAACTGTCTGTTTTCTTATGAATCATTATTATATTTTCCCAAGAACACACAGTCACTATAGTTAAGATAAAACTCTTCATGTACACACATAAATGAACGTTTTGCATCACCGCTCTCTTTTGAAATTCATAGCATGGAAACCAAAAATTGGCTCTGAGGCATGCATATACACAGAAGAGGCAAAGAAACTAGTACACCCACCTAATGTAATGTAGGGATCCCATGAGCATGCAGGAGTGCAGCAATACAATGTGGCATGGACTCGTCCAATGTCTGAAGTAGTGCTGGAGGGAACTGACACCATGAATCCTGCAGCGCTGTCCATAAATCCGTAAGAGTATGAGGGGGTGGAGATGTATTTTGAACTGCACATTGCAAGGCATCGCAGATATGATCAATAATGTTCATGTCTTGGGAGTCTGGTGGCCAGTGGAAGTGTTTAAGCTTGGAAGAGTGTTCCTGGAGCAGTTCTGGATGTGTGGGGCCTCATATTGTCCTTCTGGAATTGCCCAAGTCTGTTGGAACACACAATAGTCATGAATGGATGCTGATGATTGGACAGGATGCTTAAGTTTGTGTCACCAGTCAGAATCATATTTATACGCATCAGGGATCTCATATCACTTCAACTGCACATGGCCCACACCACTACAGAGCTTCCACCAACTTCAACAGTCCCGTGCTGACATGCAGGGTCCATGGATTCATGAAGTTGCCTCCATACTCATACATGTCCACCCGCTTGATACAATTTGGAATGAGACTTGTCCAACCAGACAACATGTTTCCAGTCATCAACAGTTCAATGTTGGTGTTGATGGACAGGCATAAAGCTTTGTATCACGCAGTCATCAAGTGTACACGAGTGGGACTTTGCCTCCAAAAGCCCATATCAATGATGTTTCATTGAATAGTTGACATGCTGACACTTTTTGATGGCCCAGAATTGAAATCTGCAGCAATTTGCAGAAGGGTTGCACTTCTGTCATGCTGAAAAATTCTCTTCAGTCATTGTTGGTCTCGATCTTGCAAGATCTTTTTCCAGTTGCAACGATGTCAGAGATTTGATGTTTTACCAGATTACTGATATTCACGGTACACTTGTGAAATGCTCATATGGGAAAATCCCCACTTCATCACTACCTCAGAGATGCTGTGTCCCATTGCTCATGTGCTGACTACAACACGACATTCAAACTCATTTAAATCTTGATAACCTGCCATTGTAGCAGCAGTAATCAGTCTAACAACTGTGCAAGACACTTGTTGTCATATATAGGTGTTGCTGATGGCAGTGCCATGTTCTGCCTGTTTACATATCTCTGTATCTGAATACGCATACCTATACCAGTTCCTTTGGTGCTTCAGTATAAATTCATTTGCAATGTCTCCAGATCATCAAATCAAATAACAAACTTGTGTAACAACAAAATTCTTTCTTTTGCAATGGGGTTTTTTCATAGCCCTCCTGATCAGAGTCAATACATGGTAAAAAATCACCTTGCTCATATGCAGGCCTGATCCATAATAGTATACCATCAATGAGATTATCAAGCCAGTCCAGGTCCAAACTGTTCCACTCTCCAATAGTGATTGTGTGTGAGTCACACAGAGTATGTGGTCATTGTTCATCTCCAAAAAACAGCTTGTTTCAATCAATCTCATAAGTTTGACTGAATTCATTTCCAGGGAATGGGCAGGGCACTTCATTCAGGTAATCCTAGTATGCTGGAGGTATGTGTTCCTGAGAACAGAATGATGAGCAGTCCAGTCACCATCAATAAACATCATCACCAAGATGTTGGCAATATGGTCCCACTATTGGCTACAGAATATCGACCCTGTATTATAGAGCCATGAGATTGGCCTCAGCAACCTCAATCAGTATCTGCTGGCTTCATGTAATTCCACCCCAAAACATCACTCCATCATCTTGTTGCACACATGGTATACAGTGTTTGTACAACATTGTGTTCGCCATGGTCATTGGGACTGGGAATTCCCATCGTGCACTCATCTCCTAACAGTTTGAAGCGATGTATTCAGTCAGTGGTTCCTTTGACTCAAAAATTTAGTGTACCCGTTGAATACAGATAGTCCATGTGCAGTAAGTCCTCAGTACTGACTGTCAATCAGAACAGATTACATGTCCACACCGTACCACTTTGACCCCAATGCAAGTGTCAGGTAACTTTCCTGTTAGACTATCCCTCTGCGCATAACATGATGGCATGAACCTGATCATCAGTTGCATGATGTATGTTCAGTCCACTGTTCCACATGATGGCGTGAACCTGATCATCGGTTGCATGATGTATGTTCAGTCTACTGTTCCACAGATGTTTCTAATGCATACATACTGGTTCTTTACTTTCAACTGAAGCACTGCAATCCATTTGAGTGTGGCATTCTACTGACAGGTAGTGCTCATGGTAACTGTGTGTAGGTTTACAAATAACATCAGGGGTGACCTTCTGATTGGCACAGGTGTAGTCTGCATGACATACTGGAGTAATGCAATGCTTTTGCTAATATATTTGGTTAAAAATTGATAAAGTCCTTTGATTTGTATTTACATTTATTATGTTAATAGAAAATATTTGTATTCATTTGGTTTTAAATCATAACTGTACATGCTTTAACAGAAAACAAAATAACAATAAAAATGGGCACAGACTGTCTATAGTAGCTCAAAAAATGAAATAAATTACTTGTGAGGGTTGTAACAGTCAGTGAAGGATGAACTTGTAACAACATTTTTAAATTATTATATTCATAACTGTCTGAGAGAAGCACAGAAATAAAACATCACTACAACAACTTTCATATATGCCATTATCACATCTAAACTCACAGAATAAATCATTATTCAATTGTTTTGTTTCATTGCCAGCTATAAATTGTGGAATACACCAAAACCGAGAGGGTAATGTTGGTTTCTACGATCTTTATTACAGTTTCCAATTGACGAGCAGAATGAAGACTCAAATCAACAACGCAAGAGTCCCCCAGAATTAGAGAAAAAGGCAGAGCCAAAACCTGATGTTGTAATCAATATGCCTATTCCTGACATTCCCAGTGTAGGTGGTGTCCTGGTTCATATGCCACATGTAAGTAAGAAGTTTGCTTTATAGTAATCATTCAAAATATTACTTTAACTTTATATGACTTTAATCTGGAAGATGTAAAATATTTCTCTGACTTTATCGTATTTTCATATGCACAGTTTAAGTAATTTTTCTAAGTATTAGTTGTGTTAAACAGGTTAGTTCTGTATGATTACATCAGTTTCCTTTCTAGTAGAGCAGTCGTGTATTTTATTTCCTAATTTTCATTTTAATTGTTTTAGGTATAATCTCTGTTACATATATGTGTCACCATTATAAATATTGGTACAAAATGGTTCTATAAATTTCTACACAATTGCATTTTATTTTTATTTTATTTTATTTTATTTATTTATTTTGTAACTTAACTTATGCTATACATAGCTTTCCCTACAATGTAAGTGACTTCTGTGATTTGTAATAAATATAAGACTTTTTTTTTACATTTGACCAAGTCTCCCTTATTGTTTGTCTGCAATCAGGTGTATGACGAGTTTGAGCTACCACAGGAAAATTTGTTCTAGGGTGCTGTGCAGCTATTTTGATATACTGTTTATTTAGGAGATTATAGAAGTACAAAAACTAGTGAACTAATTAAGATCATTATTTAGTATAACAGAACCTGTGCACAGTGAAATTGCTGAAAGAGGGGTATGATTAATGGCCTGAAGCCTGAACTGTATAGAGCTATGGACAAAATGGAAACAAGTGTGGATTAATAAAGAGAAATGTTGGAAGTAGAATCAGTAAATAGTGGCTGCTGTAAGAAAACAATTTTTTGCATTGGGCACAAAAAATAGGTGTTCTGATAGTTTAGAAAATGCCTCAGGTAGATATATCTGTAGCTAATGTTTAGCATACTGTCATAAGGAAACTAGTTATGCCAGAGAAACTAGGCAAGAGAAAAAACAATCTGCTATTAGACAGCATCTAGAAAAGAGCTTTGTACTAGCTGTTGAATGAAGTGTTAGGTATAAAGTACTAGGCCTTTTCTGGCCAAGTGCATACCTTAGCCATGGAACAGAGGATGCAGGATGCTTGAAGAATGTTTCTCAAAGGAGGATCATCTTGTGGTAGAGAAGAGGGCAGGGGATTAGCTTTGGAAAGAAACTACACAAACGTTAAGTTAATTCTCTTTGTGAGGCAGTGTGATTAGAAGTATTTCAACAGCTCTCTGAGAAATGTCTGCTACTGGATCAAATTATGATTTGGGTCCTATCAATACCAATAGCAGGTGGGTCTCTACATGCCCTGGCCTTCATCTCAGTGGGAAAGGGTAGGGGAAACTATCTGGACTGATAGGTGAATATGTAAAGGTACTGGCATTCATGGCACTATCCCTATAGTTGTTGCTGTGAGGTAAGCACCATTTTGGAATAAACTCAGAACTACTCAGACCAGCAGTATTAAAATAATTTACAGCTTTTGATGTGACTGTAAAATTAACAAGAAAATAAATTTTTCACACGAATATAATAGAGGGTAAAAATAAGATCATGAACATATGATTTGTCTGGGGAAAGTATAACCTAAAATATTTATCTTTCTGAATACCATTGAACAACTGAAGCAGAAATGTGGAATCTTCTTTTTTCTTGGCCTTTACCCTGTATGTTCAGGCAGCTGGCATGCACATTTATAAGATTTGTCATTGTTAGTAGCAGAGGGTGGCTGGATGCTCCTCCTGTCGCCAATCCCTGCCCCTCCCTGTCGGAATTTGTGTACCCCACCTGCCTGCCTCTAACGTTGTCCTACATGAAAGGGTGTAAATGTTTTCTAAATGTTTTTGTATCATGTAACTGAAGTGGAACATTGGTACCAGCCTTGTATTCAAATAGTCAGTTGTAGGAAACTGCCTAGAAACCATATCCAGTCAGGCTGCCACAATGGCTCTCCTTATTTATCTACTGGGCAGATTCTATCTGGGGCCAGTGTGCCTCTCCAAATTCCAGAAGTTGTGCACTAATACGTGGGGCACCCTATGTGGGCCAAAAAGGAATACTGAATATGAATAAATATTTTGGTTAAAATCTGTTAAAATATAAATAAAAATACTTGTTAAAATCCAGTTACTGTATATCAAATATGCAGGAAGTAGGAGTTATTACTTAAACAAATATATGAAAACATTGATATTTTTAGACACAGAACATCTGGCTGGATACAACAGGACATCAGGAGCTTGGAAATTTATACATCAAGTGAGAGCTCCTGCTAAAATTAGAAGAGAAGCTAGAATGACTGCCATTTCAGAGTGTACAATACATTTTAAAGATCTTCTTACAGTGGATAGTGAAGAGTTCTGAGAAAAGTGAAATGGAGATTTATCCTGTGGAAGAGGTGGCTGTCAATGACAGGTCCTTACTAGTAATTATTTTAATAAAGTGGTTCAAGAAGATGAAGTACTTGAAGAATGTTAAAATCCAGTTACTGTTTATCAGATATGCAGAAAGTAGGAGTTATTACTTAAACAAATATAGAAAACATTGATATTTTTAGACACAGAACATCTGGTTGGATACAACAGGACATCAGGAGCTAGACAATTTATACATCAGGTGAGAGCTCCTGTCTCACCATGATATATAAGACACGGAGCAGGAGAGATCCAACTTATCACAGGGGAATGAGTATAACGGCTTCATTGAGTAGGTTGTTCAGTAGTATAGTAAAAAACAGATTGGGAAATGTTGCACATGTTGTGTCACAGGAACAGTTGACTTTCACTGCTGGGAAAAAATGTGTTGATAACATCTTTTGTATATGCCAGATGTGTCAGAAAATGATCACAAAAATCAAGATCATCATTTGGTTTTGTTGATTCAGATAAAGCATATGATTCTGTGCCAAGGAAGTTACTATGGACAACACTGGAAAGGTTGGAGTCGATGGTGCATTAATAGAGTTGGTGAAAAGGATGTAGGCCTACCATTAATGCAAGACCATTGTGAAGATAGGTTGTAAGATATTGGAAAGTTTTAAAATGCGTAAAGGATTAAGCCAAGGATGTTCCATGTCACCAATTGTATTTAAGTTGTATTTAGAAGTTTTTCTTGGTTACTGGAATAGACAGTGCAGAAGTTTGAATGTGACAATACAGCATCAGAATTTACATTCATTACTATTTGCTAATGATTAAGTGCTTATGGCTCTGGATAATGATGATACCATGTATCAAACGAGAAAGTTAATATATCTAAAAACAAAGATAATGTGACTTACCAAATGAAAGTGCTGGCAGGTCGACAGACACACAAACAAACACAAACATACACACAAAATTCAAGCTTTCGCAAAAAACTGTTGCCTCATCAGGAAAGAGGGAAGGAGAGGGAAAGACGAAAGGATGTGGGTTTTAAGGGAGAGGGTAAGGATTAACAGTCAATATGGATAAAACAGAATATGTTGTTGTTCAATGTGGGGCAGGTGAGGATTTGTATTTTGAGTTTGGCTGGGTAAGAAATTTGGAAGTGTTCAAAGGATTCTGACATATGGCTCAGAGTGTTGGACATTGAAAGAGAGAGAAAGGGGGAAAATTCAGACTGTTAAAATTGGCAGATTATGGCAGAGCATGAGAGCAAGCTGCTTGGGTTGACTGAGGAATGAATGTGTAAGAATGGAGATGGTTAGACTAGAAGCAGACACAGATAGGACTGATGCTCAAACACTGAGGTGGTATGGACATGTCAGACAGATGGAGATGAATCTACACATGAACACAGTAAATACAAACTTATACAAAGAGGAATGTATCATACTGGAAGTATGTAAGGTAACCATTTGCTTTCTTACCTAAAATGCATACCAACATTAAATGCATTTAAAATAAAGTTAGAACAGTTCTTTCTTTAACACTGCTTCTATTCTTTGTCTGAGTTTATGGAACATTGTAATAAGTAAACCTCATGTCCCAAATTTTACTACTTTTCAATTCAAAATATATTTTACGTTGTGCTTATCATGTCATTTCACTTAATAATTGCTATTATCACATGTAGAAGCAATGTAGTACACCAACCTACATTATTATGCGTTTTGATTATGTCAACAATGCAGTCAAAATGACTACTGTATTGTAAATTAACTAGGTTTACCACTGTCCTATAGCACATGTACAAACAATGTAGGGATGAGTTGGTTAAAACAGGGTACTTAATAAAGAAAGTGGCATATTTAATGAACTATGGGTACCAACCCATCGCATTTTTAATGACTAATTGTCCAATCTGTCTACTTACAATTGGGCATGAAAAAAATGCATCACAGAAATAATTTTAACACTTGTGTCAACTACCCAGCTTTATCAGACTAGTTGTATAAAACAGGGTACTACATTGTAATAAAATTAAAAAAAAAAAAAAATAATAATAAAAAACTCCATTTACAAACCCTGACAATCACTTCATGTACAAAAATCGCTTTTATATGGTTCATCATCATTATCATTAATGCCAGCACACTGTTCATGAGCCCATTCACTATACTTATATCATTTCACCCAGCCTTCTTCAGACTTAGAATTGGAGAAAAATTCATTACAATAAGTGCAAGCTGTATTATTATCTTCTCCTTCCTCTTCTGACAATGTACTATACTTCCATAATTTTCCAACTTTCTTTGCTTTCTTCTGTCCAACATTTCTAACTCCAGTAGGCCTAGAACTGTTAGAATGTGGCCCTATTTGAAGTTTCCTTTTGGGCGTCTTCCCCTTTTTCATAGAAGAGTTTAATTCTTCCTTATAAGGTGAACTTGTAATAACAACTGTCTTTCCTCTTCTTCCTCTTCTTCTATCAGATTTTTGTTCCTTTCTTTCAGCTATCACCACTGCTTTATGATTTACGGACAGACATGGAAGGCTGAAGTTCAAGGCTTAGGCCTATCCGACTGGGGAGACCCTGGTGTGGTTGGAAAAGATGTTTCTCTGTTTAATGACTCTGAAGTAGGTTCTGGGGGTGGGACATCACATTTCTCCAATGATGAGTCAGTGTCTGTTGTTTCAGCAGGCTGATACATCCAATCAGGGAAAGTATCTGCATCCAGTGGGAAGATTCCAGTTTTATGGAATGCATTTACAGCAGACTCAATAGAAGCAGCTTTCATGAATGCTGTCCCATACAGCCCTGCAACTTGACTGATGGTTATCACTCATCCAGGATGACACTGAAGCCACTTTCAAAACTCTTGAGAGTAATAATTACTCAGTTGGGCCATGAATGCAACATCCAGGGGCTGCATTCAGTGGGTGCAGTGTGGGGGGAAGCATAAGATATGAACGTGGTTTTCTCTAGCCATATCAATAAGTTCAATACCCTTTGTGTGTGTTGAGTGACCATCCAAGAGTAGAAGAATGGGTTTCTCTGCAGTTGGTTTAGAAAATTCAACAAATCGTTGAAACCACTTCAGGAAAATTTCTTTCTGCATCTATCCACCAGAGCGACACTCCACAGTAGATCCTGGCAGGGCATTATGCAGCACCTCAGGCTTGACTCTTTCTCTAGGGAACACAAACATTATAGGCATATAAATTACAGAAGGGCTCATACAGGCTACAGCAGTCACTAAGATGCCTCTCTCCACAGAAATCAAACCGCCAACTTGACGTTTTCCCAT
Organism: Schistocerca piceifrons; assembly: GCF_021461385.2. NCBI lineage: Eukaryota > Metazoa > Arthropoda > Insecta > Orthoptera > Acrididae > Schistocerca > Schistocerca piceifrons. The sequence continues at coordinate 412,420,788 of NC_060149.1, read as the reverse complement.
CAAGGCAAGCACCTTTGATTGCTTAATAGGGACTGTTGTTATTCCTGTCTCATCCATATTATAGACTCTATTGGCTGTTAACTTGTACCTATTATAAAGTTCTAACAGCAAACCAAAGAACTGCTTCACCTCTGCACGGTTAAAGCCCATTGCTCTGACAAGAGATGTTGGCTCGGCAGAATGCAGGCTAATTTCTGGATTCCTCTTCAAAAACGAATAGAACCAGAATTTACCTGCCATCTTCTTCATCTTGCTGAAATTATGTGGCAAGTTATTTTTCTCTGTCAGTTTGAAAGCAACTCTCTGCACATCATCGATGGTCAATCAAAACAATTTGCTTTCCATTAACAGGATATATTCAGCCAGTTCATTTTCCTGCTCCTCATTAAATACAAGTTTGTAACAGCCTAGACCTAAAACAACAACAACAATAATAATAATAATAACTGCAACAGTTTAATTAATTTCTTCTAAAATAGTAAATAGGCCTACCTTTCTTTCTAGCATCCTCTAAACACGGTACACTCCGGGCCTTTTTTACACATGCTTCCAGAGTACTCTGAGGAACCTCTTAGCACTTTGATGATTTCAAATAGCCCATTGTTTGGGCCAAAACTGCCACTACAGCTTCTTTCATACTCTCTTGACTCCATGACTGTCTGTCAGTTTTCCTTTAATAAGACGCCATAATTATGGCATAATTTAAGTTAGATCCTGTGAATAATAATAATAATAATAATAATAATAATAATAATAATAATAAATTTTCTAACTGAACAAGCTAAATAAACAATTTGAAAATTGCAAATGACGATTTTTAAATCAGTTCGATAAAACGGGGCACTACCCTGTTTTATCAAACTTAGTCAAACCTTATTTTATCCGACAACGCCATGCTAAGAACAAGTTGATTTCAACAGCCCTTGAGCGGGACAAACGTTTTGAAACACTTAACGATCTGTAGTGCAGACAAGGTTTAACTTATATCGTATTTACTTTATAATCTTCAAAATAGTGTCTTGCAAATATAAACACACAATTCACAGTCAAATATTACAACATAACACTGTAAAGATATATTTTTTGACCGAGAGAACTCATGGTTGCTTTCATGGACTACAGCTACTCTAAGAATGAAGGTCATTGAGTGGGAAAGAGGTTACTATGTTTACCGGGAGACGGCAGCACATATCAGACGAGAGGAGTACGATACCCTGTTTCATCAGACCACCCTGTTTTATCAGACTCTCCCCTACTAAAATGATTCTTGATCAAATAAACAAATAATAATGGCTGCAGGGATACTGAGGGCAATTTTGAATAAATATGCTCTGTTTCTCAAACCCAAGAGGTGTAGTTTTTTTAGTGCACAGTTGTTTCATAGGTATACTGATGCAGAATATACACTACCACTATACTGGTAAGCAAACTTGAGTTACAAAAGAGCACTTTTATTTGTCATGTATAACCAACAAAATCTTCAATTTTACACAGTTTTATGCCAGTTGTTTGTGTTCTTAGCCCATTTACCTCCTGGCTGTTAATGCCAGCTTTTCTGAACTGGATCCTGTACCTTTCATTCAAGTAGCAACTCCTTTTCGCCATGAGGCTGACTGAACTATTAATTTGTGGTAGGCTACAGGGTACAACATGACAGAAAGTTTTGTCTCTTTTATAACAATAAATAATTTCATTTTCTCAACCTTTTGTTGGAAGGCAAAAATCCCACAATAAGCAACTTTTGTAACACAAAATACAGAACTTGTGCTACAAAAGTTGCTTCTAACCTCAAAAGCAAGAGTAAAACATTACAAAATGTAATATGGGAGCATATTATATCTATCACATAATATGTTTAGTGCATGTATAAAAAGAAACATGTATTTCAGGCCACTGATGATGCTTCCCAAATAAGCAGAATGCATATGGCAATAAACATAGTGCCTTCATTTAGTTGCATAGACTGTACACACCTCCACGAAACTCACACATGTTTTAGGGTTTCACTATTATCTCCTTTAAACCATTTGATGACACTGGGCCTCTCCTCAGACCTTTCAGTCAATGACTCTTACTCAGTGCAGCACTGTAATTGCTACCATTCACATAAAATAGTTTCAATAACAGCACATGGTCACTCTTCTTGATAGCCAAACCGTTCACTCAATTTATGGCTTGGCAAATAACAGTAATGTCATACAAACAGTGCACAGAGTCAGATTTGCAACTAGTGGCCACAATTGGAAATAATGTTTTTCTCCAGTGTAAATCGGTGCCATATTAACACATTAGCACATCTATGAAGTTATGCAGCCTTACAATAATTACAACCCATACTGGACCTCCATCAGTAGCTGCACTTTCATTATAACCAATAGGTACTTCTGCTGCCAGACTCAGCTGAAAGACCTAACTTTAAGTCTTAACACTCACTTGATAATTAATGTTGATGGAATCATTTTGGTATGAACTTTGCTTTGTCCAAAAGCACTTATTATTATCAGTTTTTAAATACAACTAAACATTAGGTACTGTATATTCTGTGTATTCTGCATGTTTGAAGGGAATCAAATTATTCTAGCTGTTAATGTTAGCTTAAAAAAGCAGAGCTACAATATGTGGTTATCCTCACATGCCCGAGAGAGCACTGTCCCATTCTGTATTAAATATTTTATTTACACGTCATAAAATTATAAGTCAGTTTTCTATCACTGGTATGGCCTCATTTACATGGAAATAAAATTCAGAAATCAGCACTCATGTTAAAAAATGAGAGAAAGGCTAAAATCTTGTAGTAGATTCTGTAGTCAACACATTGTGTGGCACCTTGTATCAATTATGCCAAAAAGGAATAGTTTTAATTAGGATTCTCACAGTGAAAATTTTGAAGACCATTGATTTCCCATGCCACAAATAACTTGTACTCAGTGCAGCTAAAGTTACATTGCTTTTTTAAATTTTTAATCAAAGGTACTACATCTTTTTCTTGTCTCATTTATTTAATTGAATTTTAGTTATATTTAGAGAGTTTAACAATTCTGAAGCTCACATGGAGTGTGTGAAAATATACATTTGTGTTTTTTCTTGAAAATAAGATAGTTGTCACTGATGCGTTGTAACTGATCTGAGAGCCCATTGGAACACTTGTTACAGATAATGTCACACTTTTCTGAACAGTTATTTTGGATGTGTCTCATAATGTATACCTTTCCTCTGCCTTGTGATTGTTGATGAATACATGAATTTCTGTTACACAAATTCTTGTTGTCAATAATCCTGCTGAATACAGTAAATACAATGTAATCTCAGTGTAATAATTCATGAAATTCTGTAATTAAATATTGCGGGAAACCTTTTGCAGAGAAAAATATAATGTTAACAGAGTAACACTGCACAAACCCTATGGCTAAGTTCCTTGAAGTGAATTGTGTCATGTGATTAAAATGGAAATTCTAGACTTTTTTTAAAAAGGTTTTCAGGCATAACAAATTTGCTGATGGAGGATGTTATTCAGATTTTACAATGAAGTTCAGTTAAAATCTGCTGAAATTCATTAATATGTACTTTCAATGTGACATTAACAGTCACCAACAGTGTCAGTTTCACTTTTATGGAAACAGAATATCACTCTTATCTAGGCTCATTGGCATCCTTGCTTGTACACATGTAAGTAGAAGGCTTCTGAGTTTCTTGTCACTGTTACTGGCTATTCCTTTTGTGTGTTAATGAAAGTAAAACATTAAAGTATTGGTCCTGAAAGTATAATGCATGTAGCAGTACTGAATTTTACAGTTCTTTATGGTGTAGCAACTGCATAAATAGAATCTTATAATGTAGTAGAACTGTCACACTTTCCACAGATTTAAGACATGCAATGAAAAGAATCACAGTTTTCCATGCTTATGATACTTCCAATTTATATCACTTGCAGATAATGACAGCAACAGTTGAGACTGTTACAGAACAGCTTGACCTGGCACCAATAATACCGACAGAGAGGGTAGTGGCTGCTGTAGCCAGAGCTGTTACTCTCACTGATACAGATGTTGGTAAGCTTTTAATGTTCTTCAGTGCTTGATATTATGATAAATGTTTCATGTATTTCTAGACTTCTATGTATTATGAGGTAACCTCCACTGAATAAAATATTCTTGGTGAATGTGTCATGTGAAACCTGTATAAAATTCCTGTGTTTTGTTAATATCCACCATTGTCTTCATCAGCAATAAACTGACTGTCAAAGAAGTAACAGAATTCCATAGATATAAATAATGTAGTGGTGCCACCTAAAACCAAAAATTACGCAAGTGCCAATGATGACATGTCGTCTGCAGGAGGACTGTTCTCATCGCATTGTACAATGTGACACATATTCATCTATAGTCTCTCAGTATCAAGCTCTGGCTTCCACACATTACTGACTGTGCTGCCTGTATCTCTTTTAAGGTTATTGATACCTACCTAATATACGTAGACTCTTTCATTATGTAAGGCACAGCATTTTAAAGACTAAAGTGGAATTTGTGCCTGGTCAAATGACATTTTTGTGTTAGTTAATAAGGCTATCCTTAGCCTGATTCTTCTACATTTCTATATTTGAAATACTGTGTGTATGTGTGTGTTGATTTTTTATTCTGAGTATGTGTTATGTTAAATGTAATTTGTACAATCTTAAATTGTTTGCCTGTTGTGTATTTGAAACAGAGAACTAACAAACAATATGCAAATGTATCTGAAAAAAAAAGCCTAAAACCCACACGCAGGTTGACTGATGTGTATTATAATGCTCATTACTATTCAGCAATCTGAAATGTGTATTCACTGTAGTGTGGGTAAAATACTAACCTCAAAAGAAACTGCTTGAATCACAGTACTGTCTGAGCTTATTCTGCAGTCTCTTTTCTATAAAGCAGCCCGTCAGCTGTAAGCAAGTCTTCATGTTATTATAATACACACATCACATTCCGAGAGTTCTGAAACCTGTACAGAAAACTGGAATAGAGATCAACATAAACATCATTTCTGTCCTTTTTATTGCTCATTAAAACCATACATTGCATGTTGTACCACCATACAATGACACCTTCAGAGGTGGTGGTTCAAACTGCTGTACACACCAGTACCCGTAATACCCAGTAGCATGTCCTCTTGCATTGATGCAGGCCTGTATTCGTCGTGGCATACTATCCACAAGTTCATCAAGGCACTGTTGGTCCAGACTGTTCCACTGCTCAACGGTGATTCAGCGTGGATCCCTCAGAGTGGTTGGTGGGTCACATCATCCATAAACAGACCTTTTCAATCTATCCCAGGCATGTTTGATAGGGTTCATGTCTGGAGAACATGCTGGCCACTTTAGTCAAGTGATATCATTATCCTGAAGGAAGTCATTCGCAAGATTTGCATGATGGGGGCGCAAATTGTCATCCATGAAGACAAATGCCTTGCCAAAATGCCGGTGATACGGTTGCACTGTCAGCCAGAGGATGGCATTCACGTATCGTACAGCCATTACAGTGCCTTCCATGACCACCAGCACCGTACGTCGTCCCCACATAATGACACCCCAAAACATCAGGGAACCTCCACCTTGCTGCAATTGCTGGACAGTGAGTCTAAGGCATTCAGCCTGACTGGGTTGCCTCCAAACATGTCTCTGACGATTGTCTGGTTGAAGGAATATGCGACACTCATTGGTGAAGAGAACGTGATGCCAATCCTGAATGGTCCATTCGGCGTGTTGTTGGGCCCATCTATACCATGCTGCATGGTATCGTGATTGCAAAGATGAACCTCGCCATAGACGTCAGGAGTGAATCTGCGCATCATGCAGCCTATTGCATGCAGTTTGAGTTGTAACGCGACATCCTGTGGCTGCACAAAATGCATTATTGAACATGGTGGCATTGCTGTCAGGGTTCCTCCAAGCCATAATTCATAGGTAGTGGTCATCCACTGCAGAAGTAGCCCTTGAGGGCCTGAGCGAGGCATGTCATCAACAGTTCTTGTCTCTCTGTATCTCCTCCATTTACAAACAACATTGCTTTTGTGCACTCCAAGACACCTGGACACTTCCCTTGTTGAGAGCCTTTCCTGGCACAAAGTAACAATGCAGATGTGATAAAACCGTGGTACTGACCATCTATGCGTGGCTGAACTACAGACAACACGAGTTGTGTACCTCCTTCCTGGTGGAACGACTGGAAATGATCAGCTGTTGGACCTCTTCTGTCTAATAGGCGCTGCTCATACGTGGTTGTTTACATCTTTGGGCTGGTTTAGTGACATCTCTGAACAGTCAAAGGGACTGTGGCTGTGATACAATATCCACAGTCAATGTCTGTCTTCACGAGTTCTGCAAACTGGGGTGATATAAAACTTTTTCAATGTGTGTAAATTAAAAATTAAGTGTGCTTTGATCCAGTTAATCACATTTGAAAAATACTATTTCTATGTAATACTACATTTGACAACATGTATGCAGCTTATTTGGTGTGTATGTCTAAATTTTTATTTATTATACAAAGGCCCTAAATTGCTGCCTATACAATCTTTCATTATGCTGTGTGATAATATATAACATTTTCATACACACTTCTGTCTTAAATATGATTTCTACTACTCACAATTGTCTCCCAACTTAGCTGTCTCAACACACAGTCTTCATGCAAATATTAATTTCTGACAATCCTTTGCATTTTTGTTAGGTTATACAAAGTTTGAAGGAAAGTTTCAAAAACTCTTAATCTGGTGTGCCTCTTGTCTTTGTCATGCTGCCTGCTATCATTAAAGCCAGAATGTGACACATGCAAGAGCATTAGGCCTGTCATGAGTAGATACTTTTAGATACACATAAACATTCAGAAAATTGTAATAGCTTTTAAGAATTCACTTTTTTTAAACTGCCTCTCTTAGTTGCATATACACAGACTCACAAAGAGCCATTTGTATGGCTACAGAAATACTTGCCATTATTCCAAGCAGAAGGGTGTAGGTAAGAGGAAATGATTGTGGCAACTGGAAAGTGAAGGGGTGATGTTCAGGAGCAAAGGGGTGATGTTCAGGAGCAGAGGTTCAGGGAGTAGAAGTCTGTATCTTCATGGGGGGGGGGGGGGGGGCGGAAGGCAGCAGGTGTTTACTAAACTCACTCAAGTGTGCCACTCTCAGGCATGGTGTCTTCAATGCCTGGAACAAGATCATTGTCATTGAATGAGCCATCAGAGACAGGGCAGTGAACAGCCGCTCTAGGAAATTTGATGCTGTTTTGTTGTGACTATGTTAATCCTGCATTTATAACATGGTGCTGCTTCTAATTTTCCACCAGCCAACAGAATTGTACTGAGATCAATTTAATTATATACACAGATACTCATTGACTACAGTCTGATCACCACCTCTTTGTGACTGATAGGAGAAAAAATGCTTGTGTAAACAACAACAAAAATTTGGAAACAATTAGTGTCACAGATAAATGAAGTAACCAACGTCTTTATACTGATTGTTGATCTCAGAATGAAACCTCACATTGCTGTTTTTTGTAACAGCATCTATTCCATTAATTCAAATTTATATGCTAAAATCTGCCAACACTGGCATGTATGTTGCAACTTAAGAGATTAAACACCTGACTGTCAGAAAACTGTTTCAAAAATTCCTAAATTAAGTGACATTTCAACAATGTGATTCTTAATCAATTTTCCAGTTACTTTCTTCTAAAAGAAGTGAGTAGTCATCAGCATCATACTTCTCAGTGTCCAGTCAGTGTCAACAAAGTGTAAATTTAGCAATATGTAGCAGCGTTTTTTTCTCTCTTTTTTTAATATATATATATATATATATATATATGTACTTGTCCACATATCTGCTGCACATAATCAGGTATTCAACTCCTACAGGCTCGACACTGGCAGACATCGTATCCGCTCTTATTTAATTGTCCAATCTTTCACTGTTGTGTTCTACTGATGTATGATGAGCAGAATGTTGGAGACATTCATCCACTGAAGTTGCAAACTTTTGTCTAATAGCTAGTGAAATCAAGTGGGAAATCTCCTAAATGTGATACTGGTGTTTATTTGATTTTCTTTCACTGAAACTGGTTATGCTTCAGAACTCAGATTCTGGCATATTGTAAAGACATGTGCCTTCAGATGGCTCATAGTGGAACAGAAAGATAGGAGAGCAGATCACCTGCAAGGGTACATATAACCAACATGACTTCTATCCTGTTTAGTCACTAGCAAAAATCTTTCCCAAACACTATTAGCATCACCACCTTCCAGATTTGAGGCATATGTTTCAGGACTCTAGCATCAATTTCACATTTTATTTAGGCTCTAGTTCACACACCATTAAGCTGTGGGGGTGGCTGAGCTGTGGTGATGTATTCAGACAGCCAGGCCATTCAAACAGAAGATGCCTGATGGAGTGTGAACGAAGTCAAATGCAGCTGTCACCTGTTATTTATTCATATGTTCCATCAGCCATAATTGCAACCTGTCTCTGTGGTGTGGAACAAGTCACTATTACAATTCCAGAATGTTTTGTTAGCAAAAAATATGGCAACATACAAACCATTCAAATGATTTTTTAATTTTCATGTTGGCCCCCTCCCCCTCCTCCCCATATGCATCCAGCAGTTTGAGGTTGTATATGTCAAATCTCTCTCTCCCTCTCTCTCCTTTTTTTTCTTCCTTTTTTTCTTTTTTTTTTTCTTTTTACCACACACACACACACACACACACGCACGCACGCACGCACGCACACACACACACACACACACACACACACACACACACACACACACACACCATACTAAAACATTGAAGTAATCCTTCTAGGGATTAGAATGAAATGTCAAGCAAATATGATTTCATTTTGTGTTTGTAGTTAATTTTATTATCTGTTAAATTTCTTACATTACTGAGTAGATGATGAAAAAAAAGCAGTAAGCAACATTGCAACTGAAACAGCTGTTTGTTCTGCTTCACTCAGACACCTGCTGACACTGGTACTCAGGCACCATGAAACAATTCAGTGACAGAGACCAATCCATCACCCACTGAAGGCTTATGGTTCAATCCACAGAAAACAATAAACACTACACATAATATGTAAACTTATACTTTATTTTTCAAGAAAGTATCTACTGTTAATTAAGTATTGCACTCTTTACTTTGCATTATAGATACGCGCTGCTTAAAAGGCACATCAACAACACAGAATTTATAGTGGAAAGTTAATGGAAAGTGCATACAAAAACCAGCAGAAAACAAAAACCAACCCTCCAGCTGCCTCTGCCACAAATGATTCCAATTTGGCATTGTCCTCCCATGCTGGCATGATATGCTTCTCTGCCAATGGCTCAACTGTGATTATTTCTTTCCAGTTTTATATTTTCACATTATTTACATCTCTTGACTGATCATCAGCCCATACATGCACATAATGAATCAACAATACTGTCTTTTAATTAACAGAACATCAAAATTCTGACTTACATATCTATTGTCACAATAACAAAGTTTAAATTCAAAGTTGCCTCTCGAAAGTTTCCACTTATCAGAGGTCAACATTTCCTTCCTTTTTTTTTTACCTTGCAGGGTAACAAAACCTTATCTCTGTCACCCAACACATCTAAAAATAAAACTCATGGTTTTATAGAGAATGTAACATATAGCTGTAAAAACCATTACAGTATCACCTTACAGAGCAATCTTTGTTGGCTTCCAAAAGCCTATGTGTCAGTGGACAAACGTTCCCTCTGCCAGACACTAACTAACCTGGACTTAGACAACAAGTCCTTGAACCTTATGAAAGCAAAAATTGCCATTACATCAACCATTCTAATATTCAGAAGAGAACTCTCAAGAAACTTCAAGATCAGAAATAGCATTAGACAAAGATATGGCCTACTCACATTTGTCTTCAACTACCTACTGGAGCAAGTTATTTGTGAACTGGAGAATTGATGAAGACACTTACAGATGACTATAGACTGAGAGATGGTTACAAGAACAAGTTAGTGTTCAATTGCCTATTCTTTGTAGATGACCTCACACTTTTAGCATCCATGTAAATGAACCTACCTGCCATCTCTCCTCCCTCAACTATACTGGATCTAAGATAGATTTCATCACAAACATCAGAGACCTAACATGATCCCATATGGTAACACATTAATGCAGAAGACAAATTACCTCATGTATGTCAGGTAATGGATAACCACAAAAGTCAGTGAAGATATGGCCATGAAGAATAGGTACACAAAAATGGAAACAGGATCCGTCACTGTAAGAACGCTTACAAAACTAAATCCCATTCCCTCAAATTAAAACTCTGACATTACAACACCATAGTGTGACCTTCAGAACAGTATGCTTCAGAATGCCTGAACATGGTCTGGAAAAGACTGCTGAGGACACTAAAACTAAAAGATATACAGACTCTGAGAAAAATCATATCCCTATCAAAGAAGATAGCATATAAAGAATTAGAGGTAACAAGGAACCCTACTGATATCTAGAGTGAACTACAACAGCAATTAGAAATAGGAAAGAAATTTTCAGTGGTCATAGAGTCAGATTGACAACTGGAGATACATATCAACCATAAAAGTGTGCCTGGAAACTGGAATGAAATGGACTCAGAAATGGAAACATCAAGGGTGAGAGGATACTGAGTTAACAGAAAACTTCACTAGAATTAAGAACAATGTGTTCCAATGTAGACCTAAATGGAATATAAAAATAAGATTATATAAAATTAACTAACACAAGTAAGTTGGATTTAAGGTCACAATTAATTACAGTTTTCTTAAATCAATGGTGACAAATATATTTAAACATCTCAGTCAAACACTGACCATGCAACAAAATGCCTGTATACTTCAATGACTCACCAACGGCATGACTCATACAGTGAATACCACAACTTCTGTTGTAGGACAGAAGCCTCTCAACAGCCATACTTGTTGGTTGCCCCTAGTGGCTAATAGTTTAGTCCCACAACTGTCATGCATGAAGTGCAAGAAGGTTGCTAATGGATCTCTCAAGAATTGGGACATTTTAATAGTTATAAGAATTTTCGTGACTGACAGCAGGCCGTGTGGCAGAAAGAATGACACTACATCACACGGAAACTTGTGGAAAATTTAAGACATGAGGTCTGTTCAAAAAATTCCTGAACTTTGTCCACAAATTTTTTATATGCATGCCTTTTACTTATTGTGCATGGTCATGTCTGAAATATCCTCCTCCACAATTGATACATCACTCCCAATTCTGTTTCCACTTCCAGAGGCAGTCTTGGTATGCCACTTGCTGGACCATGTGAAGTGCCATCTGCAAATTTTTTTTATCTTATCTATCACTGCAAATCTTCGTCCTTTCAATTGGGTTATCAACATTGGAAATAAAAAAGAAAAGCCCACAATGGCCAGGCCAGGAGGTTACGGAGGATGAGGCAGCATGGTGATTTTTTTGTACAACAGTCATGCACCAGCAGGTATGAATGTGCAGGTGCAGTATTGTGATGCAAGATCCACGAATTATCCCACCACATTTCAGGCTACTTCCTCCTCACATTTCCTCACAGGCATCGCAACACATACCGATAGAATCATTGATTAACAGTTTGTCCTAGTGGCATGAATTCAGGATGAACTAGTCTTTCAAAGTCTAAGAAAACTATCAGCATGGCTTTGACAGATGAACTGGACAAGCTATTTTTTAGTCTTGGAAAACCTTTCCTGACCCATTGTGAAGACTGAATATTTGTCTCAACATCATTACCCATCATGACTCACATGTTATCAACAGTTATGATTCTCTTAAGGAACATCTTGTTCTCATTTGCACAATCTGAAAGTTCTTCACAGACTGTGAGGCATAGGTCGTTTTGGCCTTGACTCAAGAGTGGTGGGATGAACTTGGCAGCAACACGATGACTTTCAGCATGCTGCGTCAGGATTTCATCACAAGATACAACTTAAATGTTACATTCTTTTGCCCTCTCAGACAGTCAACCTTTGATTGGCATGCAGAATTTCATTGACGTTCCTGACTTGACCATCATTGGTAGACGTCAAACGGCGTTCTGAACGAGGTTCATATTTATTTCTGTCTGGTCGTTTTTAAACTGTGTGAACCATTCATAACACTGAGTAGGGCTTAAGTACTGATCACTGTAGGCTTCCTGCATCATTTAGTGTGTCTCTGTAAAGGTTTTCTTGAGTTTCATGCAAAATTTATTTCTGACACTCATTGGTCATTTAATTCTGCCATCTTGAAATTCACAAACTTTGTGACACAACATTCTACTCAGTACAGCACTGAACAATAACTAACAGACATGCAGCAATGAAACTATTGTCAGTTATGCATTAAATGCAGGTATGTGCAGGGATGCCAACTGCATTTCACTCCAACACACCATTGGTGCGAAAGTATGAATGCTCCAGAATTTTTTGAACATACCTTGCATACTGGTTTAAACCACAATGTAAGCTGGGAAACAGTGTTTAGTAAGTGCAAGTGAATTGAATACAAGCCGGCCTGTAATATTTGACAAGTGATATAATGTGTTTTAATATCAGTATTCACAATATTTTTGGGTCCACTTGTGCACTGTGTGCACTATCTAGATTAGGAAGGCAGGAACTATTACAGAAAATTTGACAATGATGTACACTGTGAGTGGTGCCATCTATTGCATGTTGTTGTAATTAAGGAGATTTCAGCAGCATAACTATGGAAGATCTTAACATGTCCTAATTTTTCTCTTAACGTGCATCAACTGTCACTTTGATAGTTTTATGTCTTAATCTGGTGCTAACTCCAAAACATTCACCCTATTCTATGTGATAAATAATGACATGAAATGAAAAAGATACAACTTTTTTTGTTTATGGCATAATTATTTCTTACTGCTTGTTGCTTGCAGTCTTTTTTGGATGGCAGTTTTAGTTTTCTACAAAATTTTTACCCAGGTTTCTGTAGTTTGCAGGTAGCAGCTTTCAATAACATCTCTATGTTTTTATTGACCTAGAGGTTTTGAGAATTCTGCAAAGAAGGATTTCATTAGTTTGTCACAGGGACAAGTGACAATCTAGACATACAAAACATTATTGTATCTAAAAAGAAATTTTATTGACATGCCGAACGTAAATTCTTCCTCTCCAGGTATACATCACAGTTGCACACAGTTTGTTGATGGTGACTACATTCTCAAATCATTGTCTGCATTTACATGGTCCAAGCAATGGCATGAGAATGAACATTAACATTCAAAACTAATCAAATCCAAGAAATTTTACACAAATATGACAGGAACCTGAATAAATAATAATGAAATTTGAGTTGCTGGTCTTTTTACCAACAAAATGTTTGAATTAAATTAATGTTTATTTTTTTGTATTACCATTTTTCACCTGAGTAAATGTTAGATATTGATTAAGTGCAATGTATGTTAGTTTCCTTACAATACCTGAAATTTAGGAGTTACGGAATTACATAATATTTTACATGAAAATGAAATGCCAGTTGTCACAATGAAAGCATCAGAATCTCTCAAAACTGGGAACGCAGTACAGTTATGGAGGAAGATGTAGATATATTTGGTTGTTATTAAAAAAATTAAACCTATTTCTCTTTTATTTGTCATGGGTACACACTAGAGGTTGAAACCATCAGTTCTGAGCATATCAATAGTTCATCTGATGTGTTTCTTGCATGTCAGTGCAATGCTGTGGAACTATGGGACACAAGAAATTTTGACACATGCACAGTGAAATTATTCTTACCTATCTGACACATTTTGTCCAAAATTTCAGAATCAGAATCTCAATCAAAATTTTATTATCTAACTTATACAAAAATTTAAATTGTAAAATAAATATATGGGAGATTTTCTAAGCTGAAGCATGTCTCTCTGCAAGTCTGCCATGCTTCATTCCTGCCTGATGTGGTCACTTGTACTTTTGATCTTTTCTGACAAATTAGGTAACAATAAAAGAATGCCATTCGTCAAGGAAACACTTCAGACTCTACTAGTGCCTGCAAATTTCACTCCATAAGAAACTTTCAGTGTAGTTTGCGGTGATGAAATGGGGAATGTTAATTGTAACAATTAGGTATAGAACATTTTTTGTTGTTAACCTAGGTCAAATACAATTTTTACAGGATTCGTATGTACTTATTACACTTGAATTCCAAAGAAAAACTTTGTAATGAATTTAAAATTTGTGGCAAATGGTAGTATAGTAAACACATGATTTTCTTTGAAATTTGTCATAGATGGTAAATGATTAAATACCAGTAGATTCATTAATTAATTGGGAGGCATGAAGATAGATACTATGATAATGAAAATTCCAGGATGGAACTAATAAATAAAAATGAGTTTAGGCAATGACTCACATGCAATTACTTAATGCTTGAGTCATAGACAAATGTAATAACACAAAAAATTAGACTATATTTCAAGCTACAACTTTTGATTTTAAGTATTCACATATGCATACATGTATGTGCATTCCCCCCCTCCCCTACACCCACACACCTGCTTCTGTGATAACACCATGTGTGTGTATGTGTGTGGACGCGCGCACGTGTGTGCGTATGTGTGTGCATATGTGTGTGTGTGTGTGGGGGGGGGGGGGGGAGGGGCGCATGTGCATATGCATGCCTGTGTGTGTGTGTGTGTGTGTGTGTGTATGTGTGTGTGTGTGTGTGTGTGTGTGTGTGTGTGTGTGTGTAGTCAATGTAAGCTATGACCTTGTGTTATTTCTGACAGAACATTAGAACATTTTCATGTTTTTAAATTAGTATAACATGTAGGCCTACATTCAACAGATTTTAAGGTACAACAGTTCTTAAATTTTATAATTTCTATTTCACAGCCACAGCCACAGTTCAGGTTGCAAAGCCAACATTGGTTGGAGAAAATGACGAGCCCATTGATACGGGTAAAGAGGAAGAACTATCAGACTTCTGGCACACATCTGTAGGGAAATTTCGTTTTTCTCTTGAAGAACTTCCACAGCAGCTACAGTTTATACATCAACTGTTACAGGTACCACTTATATTAAAATGTGAAACTTTGAACAGATATTTGCACACTGTACATACTTTTAATAATTAAATTTATTCAATTAAACATTTATACAGATCTTCATTATAAAACTGTGATGTAATAAAGATAGGAATAAATTGTGTTTGCTAAGTAGCAGATGATAAGGCAGAAACAAAAGATGATGAAAACACAAGAATTTGAAGCCAGTGTCTTCTCATCCAGCATAGTGCTGAAAAACCATGGAGGGTACAAATCTGTTTGATAATTATGAAGTATGCACACTAAATAACAAATGTTGTATTGAAAACAAAATGAATGCAAGGAGGGTCCTAAAAATATACAAACATCCATGATCATGAATTACCTCCATTCTACAAATGATATAATGAAATTTAGTGTTGGCCCAGTTAAATCCTCCACAGTCATTATGAATGGATGTATCCCCATACTTGAATGCAATTGGTAGGGAGGAAGAAAATTTCATCAGCCAATAAACACTGTATCAGTAAATATAGGCATAAATAATTTTTTTTATTTTCCTCACTTAATTGTCATACACTGAACTTAAAATAATCTTCCTTAAAATGAGTGCTGTTGGCATAAAAATGATTTTCAGTATATATTTTTAGTGTCAAATGCAAATGTACATACAACAATATTTTGATTCAAGAATGAAATTTTGACTCTACCATGGAGGGTGCACTGATATGAAACTTCCAGGTAGATTAAAGCTGCGTGCTGTACCATGACTCAAACTTGTGATTTTTGCCTCTCATGGGCAAGTGCTCTACCAACTGAGCTACTCAAGTATGACTCATGACCCATCCTCACAGCTTTACTTCTGCCAGTACCTCATCTCCTATCTTCCAGATTTCACTGAAGGTCTCCTGCGAACCTTGCAAGATGAGGACTCTTGGAAGAAAGGATATTGTGGAGACATGGCTTAGCCACAACCTGTGGGATGTTTCCAGAATGAAATTTTCACTCTACAGTGGAGTGTGCACTGATATGAAACTTCCTGGCAGATTAAAATTGTGTACTGGACCATGACTCCAACTTGGGACATTTGCTTTTTGTGAGCAAGTGCTCTGCTGACAGAGCTACCCAAGCACGATTCACAACCCGTCCTCTCAGCTTTGCTTCCATCAATACCTCATCTTCTACCTTCCAAACTTCAAAGAAGCTCTCCTGCAAACCTTGCAAACCTAGTACTTCTGGAAGAATGGATATTGTGGATACATGGCTTAGCTGCAGCCTCAGGTATGTTTCCAGACAGAAATTTTCACACTGCAGTGGAGTGTGCACTGATATGAAACTTCCTGGCAGGAGAGCTTCTGTGAAATTTGTAAGGCAGGAGATGAGGTATTTGTGGATATAAAGCTGTGAGGATGGGTTATGAGACATGTTTGGGTAGCTCAGTTGGTAGAGCACTTGCCCGTGAAAGACAAAGGTCCAGAGTTTGAGTCTCAGCCTGGCACACAGCTTTAATCTGCCAGGAAGTTAAATATTTTGATAAACATACCATTGTACTGTGAATGATAATGAAATGTTTGAAACTGTTAGAGGAATATTTGTAATGTGAAGTAATGATATTTGGGCCATATTCCTTCCTATTCCAATTTATTTTCAGCTTGTTTTTGTATATTGTGGAAAATAAGTTGCACTTGAGTCAAAACATTAAAATTTAATTTAAATCTTATGTCCAAAGTAATTTTTTCACTCTCACTCACACACACACACACACACACACACACACACACACACACACACACACACACATTTTGTAGTTTTTTTCATCTTGATGTTTTGAATTTCTATATTTGATTCATAATCTGTATCGAAAAGCTTCTTATCAGTTAGTTTCTACACCTATATAAACTATCTAATCAAAAGCATCTGGACACCCCTGTATAATATGGAATTGACCATCAGGTCAAACCTAGCAGTTTGGTCCTTCCTCCCCCCCCCCCTTCTTTTAAACCAACCAACCAACCATCAGAGGTCATGTGATGTGAAACCACCAATATAAAAGATGGTGGGAAATACTGTGCTGTCAGTAGAGAAGCAGTAACAGCATAATCGGTCAGTCAAGAGAGCTCATGACTTTGAACATGAACTAGTCATTGGATGTCACCTGAGTAACAGATCTATCAGTGGCATTTCAATCCTTCTAAAGTTGCCCAAGTTCACTATTGGTGATGTGACTGTGAAGTGAGAACATGAAGGAGCAACCATAGCTAAACCAAGACTGGACAGACTGCATGTATTGATGGACAGGGCCTGCTGAACATTGGGAGAATATCTGTAAAAGGATCCTTTAAATCAGTGGAATGGATGAATCTTGAGTTACAAAGTACTACCATTATTTCAGCTAGTGCAGTGACTGTGTATAGGGAATTAAAAAACATGGGATACAATGGTCGAGCAGTTCTTCATAAACCACACATTTCTGTAGTCAATGTTATGCAGCGTTTTAGGTGGTGTAACAAACAACACCACTGGACAGTGGATGATGGAAATGAGTGATTTGAAGTGATGAATCATGCTATACCTTGTGGCAATACTATAAAAGGGTGTGGGTTTGCGAATACCTGGAGAATTTAATATGCCATTGTGTGTAGTGCCAACATTGGAGCACAGAAAACTGGTGTTATGGTATGGGGTGTTTTTCATGGTTAGGATGCGGCTTCCTCATTGTGCTTAAATAAACACTAAATGTGAAAGGATATGAACACGTTTTACAACATTGTGCTCTATGTACAATAGAGGTAAATTTTGAAGACAGTGACTGTATTAGCATGACAATGCATCATGTTACAAAACACCATCTGTGAAGCAATGTTTTGTGGACAATAACATTCCTGAAATGGACAGGCCTGCCCAGAGTTCTGTCCTGAACACAATGGAACATCTTTGGGATAGATTGTCAACTTCTGCTGTAAACCCCAGCATCTAACATTGGTACCTTCTCTGGTTTGGCTTCTTAAGGAAGAATGGGCTTTCACTCCTCCACAGACTTTCAGACACCTCACTGAAAATGCCCCAGTAGAATTCAAGAAGTCATAAAGGTGAAGTGTGGACACACCCAATTTTAATGTACTCTAATATGTGTCTGGATACTTTTGATCAGATAGTGTGCAGAGGAACAAAAAAGAACAGAAGCATCTGAGATGTGGTGCTACAGAAGAGTGTTGAAAATCAGGTATACTGGTAAGATAAGGAATGAGGAGGTTCTCTACAGAATCAGCAAAGAAAGGAACAAATGGTAAACATTTGACAGTAAGAAGGGAGTGGATGATAATAAATGTAATAGTGCATTAGGTAGTAACTGCCTTGGTTAGAGGGAACTGTAGAGTGTAAAAATTCTAGGGGAAGACATGAATACATCCAGCAAATAATTGGAGACATAGAGTGCAAGTGCTACTTTGAAATGGAGAGGTCAGTGCAGGAGATGAATTCATGGGAGGCCATGTCAAAGCTGACAGAAGACTGGTGACCCAAAAAAGTGTGCATGTAATTTGCATACCACTGTGGATTGTGTGACAGCCAGTGCTTAGCACTGTACCACAAATATTTTTGTCTACTTTTTTATTTTCTATAATCATGATAAGGTTCTGCAGTTTATTTTTAAATTTCTTGTTTTATGCCATCACAGATGTATAATACAGATACAGTCAATATATTACAATATATGTACACTCCTGGAAATAGAAAAAAGAACACATTGACACCGGTGTGTCAGACCCACCATACTTGCTCCGGACACTGCGAGAGGGCTGTACAAGCAATGATCACACGCACGGCACAGCAGACACACCAGGAACCGCGGTGTTGGCCGTCGAATGGCGCTAGCTGCACAGCATTTGTGCACCGCCGCCGTCAGTGTCAGCCAGTTTGCTGTGGCATACGGAGCTCCATCGCAGTCTTCAACACTGGTAGCATGCCGCGACAGCGTGGACGTGAACCGTATGTGCAGTTGACGGACTTTGAGCGAGGGCGTATAGTGGGCATGCGGGAGGCCGGGTGGACGTACCGCCGAATTGCTCAACATGTGGGGCGTGGGGTCTCCACAGTACATCGATGTTGTCGCCAGTGGTCGGCGGAAGGTGCACGTGCCCGTCAACCTGGGACCGGACCGCAGCGACGCACGGATGCACGCCAAGACCGTAGGATCCTACGCAGTGCCATAGGGGACCGCACCGCCACTTCCCAGCAAATTAGGGACACTGTTGCTCCTGGGGTATCGGCGAGGACCATTCGCAACCGTCTCCATGAAGCTGGGCTACGGTCCCGCACACCGTTAGGCCGTCTTCCGCTCACGCCCCAATATCGTGCAGCCCGCCTCCAGTGGTGTCGCGACAGGCGTGAATGGAGGGACGAATGGAGACGTGTCGTCTTCAGCGATGAGAGTCACTTCTGCCTTGGTGCCAATGATGGTCGTATGCGTGTTTGGCGCCGTGCAGGTGAGCGCCACAATCAGGACTGCATACGACCGAGGCACACAGGGCCAACACCCGGCATCATGGTGTGGGGAGCGATCTCCTACACTGGCCGTACGCCACTGGTGATCGTCGAGGGGACACTGAATAGTGCACGGTACATCCAAACCGTCATCGAACCCATCGTTCTACCATTCCTAGACCGGCAAGGGAACTTGCTGTTCCAACAGGACAATGCACGTCCGCATGTATCCCGTGCCACCCAACGTGCTCTAGAAGGTGTAAGTCAACTACCCTGGCCAGCAAGATCTCCAGATCTGTCCCCCATTGAGCATGTTTGGGACTGGATGAAGCGTCGTCTCACGCGGTCTGCACGTCCAGCACGAACGCTGGTCCAACTGAGGTGCCAGGTGGAAATGGCATGGCAAGCCGTTCCACAGGACTACATCCAGCATCTCTACGATCGTCTCCATGGGAGAAATAAGTGTCCAAAAATAGAAAAGCAACTGGAATCACTCAGTAGAGGAAAGTCCACTGGACCTGACGGGATACCAATTCGATTCTACACAGAGTACGCGAAAGAACTTGCCCCCCTTCTAACAGCTGTGTACCGCAAGTCTCTAGAGGAACGGAGGGTTCCAAATGATTGGAAAAGAGCACAGATAGTCCCAGTCTTCAAGAAAGGTCGTCGAGCAGATGCGCAAAACTATAGACCTATATCTCTTACGTCGATCTCTTGTAGAATTTTAGAACATGTTTTTTGCTCGCGTATCATGTCATTTCTGGAAACCCAGAATCTACTATGTAGGAATCAACA
Source organism: Schistocerca piceifrons (assembly GCF_021461385.2). Lineage (NCBI taxonomy): Eukaryota > Metazoa > Arthropoda > Insecta > Orthoptera > Acrididae > Schistocerca > Schistocerca piceifrons. The sequence goes on along the minus strand of NC_060149.1, from coordinate 412,400,460 downwards.
TGGATTCCGGAAACAGCGATCGTGTGAGACCCAACTCGCCTTATTTGTTCATGAGACCCAGAAAATATTAGATACAGGCTCCCAGGTAGATGCTATTTTTCTTGACTTCCGGAAGGCGTTCGATACAGTTCCGCACTGTCGCCTGATAAACAAAGTAAGAGCCTACGGAATATCAGACCAGCTGTGTGGCTGGATTGAAGAGTTTTTAGCAAACAGAACACAGCATGTTGTTATCAATGGAGAGACGTCTACAGACGTTAAAGTAACCTCTGGCGTGCCACAGGGGAGTGTTATGGGACCATTGCTTTTCACAATATATATAAATGACTTAGTAGATAGTGTCGGAAGTTCCATGCGGCTTTTCGCGGATGATGCTGTAGTATACAGAGAAGTTGCTGCATTAGAAAATTGTAGCGAAATACAGGAAGATCTGCAGTGGATAGGCACTTGGTGCAGGGAGTGGCAACTGACCCTTAACATAGACAAATGTAATGTATTGCGAATACATAGAAAGAAGGATCCTTTATTGTATGATTATATGATAGCGGAACAAACACTGGTAGCAGTTACTTCTGTAAAATATCTGGGAGTATGCGTACGGAACGATTTGAAGTGGAATGATCATATAAAACTAATTGTTGGTAAGGCGGGTACCAGGTTGAGATTCATTGGGAGAGTGCTTAGAAAATGTAGTCCATCAACAAAGGAGGTGGCTTACAAAACACTCGTTCGACCTATACTTGAGTATTGCTCATCAGTGTGGGATCCGTACCAGGTCGGGTTGACGGAGGAGATAGAGAAGATCCAAAGAAGAGCGGCGCGTTTCGTCACTGGGTTATTTGGTAACCGTGATAGCGTTACGGAGATGTTTAATAAACTCAAGTGGCAGACTCTGCAAGAGAGGCGCTCTGCATCGCGGTGTAGCTTGCTCGCCAGGTTTCGAGAGGGTGCGTTTCTGGATGAGGTATCGAATATATTGCTTCCCCCTACTTATACCTCCCGAGGAGATCACGAATGTAAAATTAGAGAGATTAGAGCGCGCACGGAGGCTTTCAGACAGTCGTTCTTCCCGCGAACCATACGCGACTGGAACAGGAAAGGGAGGTAATGACAGTGGCACGTAAAGTGCCCTCCGCCACACACCGTTGGGTGGCTTGCGGAGTATCAATGTAGATGTAGATGTAGATGTAGAATAGCAGCCTGCATTGCTGCGAAAGGTGGATATACACTGTACTAGTGCCGACATTGTGCATGCTCTGTTGCCTGTGTCTATGTGCCTGTGGTTCTGTCAGTGTGATCATGTGATGTATCTGACCCCAGGAATGTGTCAATAAAGTTTCCCCTTCCTGGGACAATGAATTCACGGTGTTCTTATTTCAATTTCCAGGAGTGTATTTACGTCTGGAGGGCTTCCCTAAGAGCACAGAGACAATACATCTACATGCTTTCTTTTTTAGTGTTAGTATCATGTGAGTTTGTAAATCTGCACTGCTGTGTCTCTAATAAACCATACAAGAAATATGGCTACTTTTGTAAATCTGCACTGCTGTGTGTCTAATAAACCATACAAGAAATATGGCTACTTTATTCGTTCATTGGTGGAAAACAACATAACAAACTCTGATGTATTTATACTGCACTTTAAGCTAAAATGATCTCCAGTCTAGTGAATCATTTTTGTATCGTCCAGTATTGATTACTTATGAGGCATTTTGCAGTTCAACCTCTACTATGCTATCCCTATTTTACCACTTTTCTGAATCTTTTCAATGGAAGCTGGATTTGTATTTCTCTCTTTAGTTGGGAAACTGTTTGATTCCCAGTTAGGTCTAGGTTTCTTCTGTCAGGTGTAACTTTTTTATCTCGTGCAGTGGTTTTCACATGTAAAAAATGGCAGTTTGCATTGTGGTTCTTGCTGCCTTGTATATTTCTGCTTCCCTCTGTCCAAAAAAGCACACTTTTCACAACCTGCCTCTCTACATCTTACCACTGTACATCGGAAGTGGCATATGTGCTCAACTTATTGAATAACATATAAATCAAATCACTATTGGAATCCAGCACATTTCATTCAGCTTAAATGACTACCTGTCTGAGACAAGCTCTACCTCAGATGAAGCCTCCAAATTATTCAACAAAGCAGCAGAGAGATAATGTAGCATTTTTAGATTCATGTGATGTCTAATACTGGTGCCTTTGATGAGAGGGCTTATTTTAATGACACACCAACCCTGAAGTATTTGGATTTACATAAATAATTAAAGTACTCCATCTCCCATGACAAGAATATGTTTATTTCACACATGCTTATAATTCAGATAGAGATACAGGTTTGTGTCTTTGCATGATTTTATTGTATTTGATTCTCCTTGTCATATATTCTGAGCTGTTCAAAAACAAAAGTGCTGCTGTGAGCCATCTGTCTCACTCTTTATTACCTGCCAGTTTCTTATCCTCTCTCCTTCCCATACAACTTCCTCCCTCTATGTGGCAGTCAGTAACAACTGAGATCCATTCATTGTCTTATTAACTGTTCAGTCTCCAATGGGCCCTAAATTTTTATGTATGTTTCTGCTTCTTTGACTTTATGCAATGATTTATTTTTATGAAAAAAAGCTATGCTTTGAAGTAGTTTGGATTCAACATGGAACTGAAGGCCCTCCATAAAAGGCTGGGTAAACCTGTTCATATGTCAGCAGAAGGGCAAACCACCTTCAATAGGAAGATGCCTAGAAAATCACTGTAATGCTGAAGCAATCCTTGAAGTTGAGGAGAGCTGTAGCTTTGTTTTAAGTCTGTCCAATCCATAAACACCTCTCTCAGAACATTTAAACATGTAATTTTAAGAGCCTGTCAAAAATCTTCAAAAGCAATAAACCCGTACTTTTGAATGCTAAAAATATAATAATGCTTAGTATTCATTTTATAGAGCCATGGCAATTATGCTCCAGTTTGAATGTTTAGATTTTAAAATGTTGTTGACAGCGAGGTAAGTGGAAATGGAGCTGGTTGAAAGTGAAATAAGTAGAAATGGAACAGTAGTTCAATTTCAGCAAGGATCAGGTTAAGGATCAACTATGTTCCTTTAGAATGACCCGTCTAAGTACATTTAGAGAACTGACAGAATATCTGAATTAGTGTGGCTAGGTAGAAATTTGAACCCTCCATAAAATCTGAGACAGTATTTTAACGTTTATGCTATCTCACATGATGGTCATTATATGGTACCTAGACATCGATGAAACGTGCAAGCAGTTCATTATCCAACATGGGACACTATCTTTTGTACATGTCAACATTGAGATGAAAACTTATATAAACCCATATCATCTACTGAATGCATAATAATAATAATAATAATAATAATAATAATAATAATAAATAAAAGACCAAAAAACTTCTTCACAACTGATATAAAGTTTGGAGCATTCTATTAAAACATGAAATAAGTAAATCAACAGAAGAGAAAAGTGTAATGTTGTATAATTACAGGAAGATACTTGGGACCAGAACCTACGCAAACCACATTAATATATACATATGTAAAATAATCACTAAACTATGATGCTATTGCGTGATGAAACATACCACAAGCACTGGAATTATTAATTCTTTATGGTAATCATACATAGAAAACATTTATTTTCAAAGAAATACAGGACATCATCCTCTTTGCTGTACCAACACATGAGAACAAGCTGATAATTGATCCATTGTGCTAGTAATGTTAATATACCCTATGGCAAAATTGTGCTATGGTATCCAGTGATCGTAAGAGTAGTTACAAATTTAAAGTCCAAGTTAAAGGTTCTGTATAAAACCTTATTCAAAGATATGTCTGTGTGAGGTAGCTTGCAATTATGCCTCAGTGAGAAGCTAGTGGATGACTCATAGTAAGCAGGTGATGAAATGGCATGGGGAGAGAGGAAAGGCTGAGTTGTGTGCAAAGACTGGTTATCAATAAGTGTATCTTAGACCACTGATATCAGCCCTTCTGATGCATGCAGCCTTAAAATAAGTAATGCCATTTCATGCAAAGTTACTGCTGACATCTACTATGTTTTGCATCAGTGTTAATGGTCTCTGCCAAAACAGTTAAGAAGGAATGCTGCATTGTCAACTCGGCTGAAAGTGCAGGGACATCAGATACATTACAGAGAGCTCCAGTAGCCAAATTTCAACTTACCTCACTATGCTCTAGTTCATGATGCACTACAAATGTGATAAAATTATTGAGTGTACCTAATAAGTGTAAGATACACATTATAGAATGGAATGTGCATTCAATCTTCCCCAGTCATAATGACATGAGGAAAAATCAGTGATACAGATTCTCACACTGCATAGTGAATTTTATAATAAATTGCACCTTAAAGAATGGATTACACTTTCTGTTGCATCTTACTTTATTGACAAAATAACAAAAGAATCAAACCTAAAATATCCACAGCAGGATGTACAGCATTTTAAACAACATTATATTGTCATCAAAATAGTGAGATAAGTAAAATAAAATTTCCATTACAAAACATGTTATGCTCTGAACTTCTTTCTACTTCATAGACCACTTGACAGCAAAGTAAATGTTCCATGAAAATTACAAACTAATTTTACATTCCATCGCATACCATTTTATTCAGATTTTTCACTGTCACTATTTTCAGAACTGGAATTGCTGGATGTGGGTGCCAGACTGACAATAAATGAATCAATTATTTCATCTCAAACAACTCCTTTCTGGTTATCTTCTTGCACTTTGTCAATGTGACATATGTAATTTTCCTAATCAGCAACAGTGATTTTGTTTATTGCTTCATGGACCAGCCTTTCAGTGTCTGCTAGTTTAAATGTAATATTTTTACCTGTCAGATATCTCTTCAGTTGTGATCACACCAGTTCTTTGGGATTATAATGGCACCAATAAAGAGGTGACCATGTTGCAGAGCTGGGGAATCAATTCTATATTTTTTACTGCTGCCTTTCAAAATGTTAATGAGCTTCAGCAGGTCTGCTCTTGTTTGTTTCAATATGTCGTATATGGTTACTTTTCAGCCATGAAAGTATATCACTTTTTCTCATGTTTCTAGTGAGAGAGATATAGCTTGCATTGCCCATAACAATGGCAGGGCATGGATGCAAATAAGGTAACAGCTGATTCTGAAAACATTCTCAAAATGTTTCTGCATTCATTTCAGAATGGTAGTTGAAGTTGGTTTCTGATTTCATTTGGTATGCAAGTTTACTTTGAGACAGAAATCCAGTAACAGCATAACTGTCATGACATATTATAAGATGCCCTCCTTTTCCCACTACAGCCGCGTGGGATTAGCCGAGCGGTCTAAGACGCTGCAGTCATGGACTGTGCGGCTGGTCTCGGCGGAGCTTCAAGTGCTCCCTCGGGCATGGGTGTGTTGTTTGTCCTTAGGATAATTTAGGTTAAGTAGTGTGTAAGCTTAGGGACTGATGACCTTAGCAGTTAAGTCCCATAAGGTTTCACATACATTTTTGTCCCCACTTTCAAACCATCTTGTCCCTCTGATGTTTGCCAGATAAAATTTGTAGTGTGCTTTTGTAAAAGTAAAACACAGTTGATGTTTCTTCTGATCTGGGTTCATGCCTTGTTCTTAGAAACATCATTCTAGCAACAACAATATCGCTATGCTCCATTAAAAATCTCTGTCTGTCATTAGATTTTACATGTTTAAATCTGATATTCTTCAATATTCTTTGCATTGACCTAGCCCTTCCTTCAAACTCAGTAGCTTCACATATGATGGTGATCAATTTCGCTGTTGTGGAGAACTCACCTCTTTAATAAAATTCAAAAACTTTTAGTCATAAATCATCTTGATCAAAGTTGTCAATTCCTGTCACCCATTTTGGCACACTATGTTTATTCCCTGGAGACCTAAATTCTACTTTTCCAGTTGCCTGCTGAAACAGCTTGGACTCCTGCACAATTCATCTATCAGTTCATACACCAATATCACCACAGGCTGCTGCAGTGCATTCCTGCCCTTTTACAATGCCACTGACTGGCTTGCTTGAACTTTCATGTTTGAAGAATGAGTACACTTTAAAAATAAAGTCCCTTGGCTGTTTCTGAAACATTTGTCGCCTTCTGGATGTTTTAGCCATTAGGAGAGAACTCAGAGGACACACATGATGCCAAATTAATCAATCAATCAATCACCATTTTGCATGAAAACATGGTGTAATGCTCAAATATGATGGAAGTTTATACAGTACAGAATGTGGAAGCCACTGGTGTAACTGACTGGCTAGCTACAAAATTGTCTACTGCACATCTCTGGCCCAGAGGCCATCAATGCTGTTGTGGACTATAGTATTTCTAGTCATTGTATTTGAATATTAAATATAAATCATTAATTGTTAGTGAATATTTTTTATTGTTTCTTTCGGCAAAGCATGAATGTTGGTTGGTTGGTTAGTTTAGGGGGAGGGGACCAAACAAGCATGAATGTCTGGAATGATGTACCTATAAAAAAGTAAATCAGTCATTAATCTGAAAGTTGGTTTGGAAAGTGCTTCCCTCCAAACTTTGAGTTGACTTACTCAGGCAATTAGTGGTGGCCCTAAAGATTAACATTGCCTCATAATTGCAATTAAACTTGTGTTCCTCACATCAGAGAAACATTGCCATTGGTGAAGGAAAGGATAAGTGACATAAAAAGTTCTTGCACTAACCAGAGATAAAACCTCCCACATTTGGATTAATAGTCTAGCACTTAGCACTGATCCACCAGACGACACAGAAAAGGTATATTTCTCTTAATTTTGATAAGAAATTGCACCCACAGGTACATGATTCCAAACATAAGAGTTATATTAAGTGTGAATTTAAGGAAATTTCATCTGAAACAGATACTTATAGAAATATATAAAAATATATCTGTTACAAAATTTATCAAATGACTGAGTGTCCCACCACCTTCCCCTCCCCCTCCCCCACCACTTGCAATTGTAATTCAGTTACAATACTGTCTATTTCAGTAGACCAGATGAGTAAAAATACATTAAATGTTTCATCTTAACAGTGAGCTTAAATCACTGCCCACCCATCTCATAATTAAGTTTTCTCTGTTGTTTCCCTAAATTGCTTAAGGTAAATGCTGTAAAGATTCATTTCAATAGGCAACAGATGATTTCCTTCCACATCCTTATGTAGTGGTCAAGCTCCAGGCACCACACTGTCAATGAGACCTTAAACTGTAATACTCCTTCTTTCTATCTTCTGGCCCACCATGAGTCATAGACCAGGATGAGGCATCTCAGTGGTACAGAAAGCTGTACCATAAGTGCAATCACAACAGGGGGGGGGGGGGGGGGGGAATCTACAGAGATGCCAGATAAACCTCTACTTCCTGAAGAGGAGCAGTAGCCTTTTCAGTATTTGAAGGGGAAACAATATGTGTGATGGACTGATCTGGTTTTTGTAACATTTAGCAAACATAGACTTGCTATGCTGGACCTGTGAATGGCTGAAAGCAAGGGGAAACTAGAGCTATTATTTTTCTTGAGGTGTGCAGCTCTACTGTATGACTTAATGATGATGGCATCTTCTTGGATAAAATATTCCAGAGGTAAAATAGTCGCCCATTAGATTTTCAGGGTGGGGACCATTTGGGAGGATGTTGTCATTTGAAGTTAGAGTAAATGGGAATTAGTGAATTGTTGTGACAGGAAGAACATGACTTATGGTTGGGTGAGTATAGAGGTATCAACACAAAATCAAATAGCAGTAATGCAGGAGTGTGTCTAATAAAGTATAAGAAAATGGTAATGCAGGTAAGCTAATATGAACAGCATAGTGAATGCATTGTGATAGTTAAGGAAGGAATAAAATCAGTACAGAAAAGTGGCACAAGTTCTGTAGATGATGATGAAATTAGAAGAATGTTTGACAAGATAAATGTAATTATTGATAGAGTTAAAAAAAAAATTATTGTTAGGGGAGCCTGTAATTCAATACAAGGAAATTGAAGGAAAGGAAAAAAATAATAGTGGGTAAACAGCAGAAAGGTAGGAACTTATGGAGGTGGTACCTGGATAAACTAACAGTACCAGAGGTTACAGAGAGTTTCAGATGGTATGATTGACAAGAACAGGGGACAGAAATACAGTAGAAGAAGAATGGGTAGCTTCGAGAGAAGCAATAGTGAAGGCAGCAGAGGATGAAGTGGGTGAAAAGACAAGGGCTAATACAATACCTTAGGTAATACAGGAGATATTGGATTTAATTGATGAAAAAAGAAAATATAAAAATGCAGTAAATGAAGCAGGTGAAAAGGAATACAAACATCTCAAAAATGAGATCAAGTGCAAGGAAGTGCAAAATGGCTAAGCAGGGATGCCTAGAGGACAAATGTAAGGATGTAGAAGCATGTATCACTAGGGGTAAGATAGATACTGCCTCAGGAAAATTAAAGAGACCTTTGGAGAAAATATCAAGAGCTCAGGTCAAAAATCCCTCCTAAGCAAGGAAGGGAAAGGCAGAAAGGTGGAAGGAGGATATAGAGAGTCTATACAAGATTGATGTACTTGAGGACAATATTATGGAAATGGAAGAGGATGTAGATTAACTTCAAATGAGAGATATGATACTGTGTGGAGAATTAGAGAGAGCACTAAAAGTCCTAAGTTAAAACAAGGCCCTGGGAGTAGACAACATTCCAGTAGAACTACTGTTAGCCTTGCAAGAGCCAGCCATGACAAAACTCTTCCATCTTGTGAACCAGATGTATGAGACAGGCGAAAACCCTCAGACTTCAAGAAAAATGTAATAATTCCAATCCCAATGAAAGCAGGTATTGACTGATGTGAAAATTATTGAAATGTCAGTTTAATAAGTCACGGTTGCGAAACAGTAACACAAATTCTTTACAGAAAAATGGAAAAACTGGTAGAGGTGACCTCAGGGAGAATCAGTTTGGATTCCGTAGAAATGTTGGAACACATGAGGCAATACTGATCTCATGGCTTATCTTAGAAGACAGGCTAAGGAAAGGAAAACCTACATTTCTAGCATTTGTAGTCTTAGAGAAAGCTTTTGGCAATGTTGACTGGAATACTCTCTTTCAAATTCTGAAGGTGGAAGGGATAAAATACAGAGAGCAAGAGGTGATTTACAATTTTTACAGAAACCAGATGGCAGTCATAAGAGTCAAGGGGCATGAAAGGGATGCAGTGGTTCAGAAGGGAGTGAGACAGGGCTGTAGCTTATCCTCAATGTTATCCAATCTGCATATTGAGCAAGCAGCAAAGGAAACAAAAGAAAAATTTAGAGTAGGCATTAAAATCCATGGAGAAGAAATAAAAACTTTGAGATTTGCTGACGACTTTGTAGTTCTGTCAGAGGCAGCAAAGGACCTGGAAGGGCAGCTGAATGGGATGGACAGTGTCTTGAAACAAGAATATAAGATGAACATCAACAAAAGCAAAATGAGGATAATGGAATGTAGTAGAATTAAATCAGGTGATGCTGTGGGAATTAGATTAGGAAATGAGACACTTAAAGTTGTAGATGAGTTTTGCTATTTGGGGAGCAAAATAACTGACAATATTCAGAGTAGAAAGGATATAAAATGCAGACTATTGCAAGGAAAGTGTTTCTGAAGAAGAGAAATTTGTTAACACTGAGTGTAGATTTAAGTGTCAGAAAGTCTTTTCTGAAAGTATTTATATGGAGTGTAGCCACATATGGAAGTGAAACATGGACAATAAACAGTTTAGACAAGAAGAGGATATAAGCTTTCAAAATGTGGTGCTACAGAAGAATGCTGAAGATTAGATGCATAGGTCATGTAACTAATGAGGAGGTACTGAATAGAATTGGAGAGAACAGGAATTTGTGGCACAACTTGACTAGAAGAAGGGATTGGTTGATAGGACACATTCTAATTCACCAAGGGGTCACCAGTTTAGTACTGGAGAGAAGCATGGAGGGTAAAAATTGTAGAGGGAGACCAAGAGATGAATACGCTAGGCAGATTCAGAATGCTGTAGGTTGCAGTAGTTATTTGGAGATGAAGAATCTTGCACAGGATAGAGTAGCATGGAGAGCTGCATCAAACCAGTCTCTGGACTGAAGACCACAACAACAACAACAACAACAATTGAGTGGCATTGCAAACACTTGATTTAAGAATCACACAAGCAGGGTGCATATATGCAAGAGACCTAGAGGCACTTGAAGGTTTCAGACAGGTTGTAGGATGATAAAACAAAGATTTTGAAATGAAATTTTAAACTGCAAAAGAATTCCATGGGTAGATGTAGGCTCTACGATTTATGTGTTATGAACTGCAGATTAAAACTGAAGACATTTCAGAAAATTAGGAAACTAAGGAGATGAGACCTGTTTAAACAGAATGGACCACAGGTTATTTAGAGTTTCACAGTGAGCATTAGGCAATAATTGATGGAAACAGAGAAAAAGAATACAATTGAAGATGAATGGGTACCTCTGTGAGTTTAAATAGTCGAGGCAGCAGAGGGGCAAATAGGTAAAATGAAAATGCCCATTAGTAATCCATGCATAATGTAGATGATGTAGAATTTAATTCATAAAAGGAGAAAAACAAAATGCACCAAATGAAGTAGGCAAATGAAAATAGATACATATAAAAGTGTGATTGACAGAAAGTGTAAAAGTGGCTTATTGGGTATGACTAGAGTTCATGCTAAGCTATAGAAGCAATAATAACTACGAAAAGATAGAGCCTACCTAGTGAAATACTGAACAGACCTTGGAATATCACTGACCAGGATTTTATCTCAGAAGTCTTGCAGTCTTTTTTTCTGTCCTCCTGGGATTATTTGATTTGATGACAAGTTGTTAAACAGCAAACTCAGCACCACATAAAAAACTTGAGATCTTCTCATATTTATTAACACAAGTAATATTATGATAATCAACTTGTATTCAAGCATTTATACAGGTCATAACTGAGCACTTCATTTACATTATGATTGTTTAACAAAGTGATAACAAATTTGCTCTACATTTAAATCATCAAGTTTTTTCGGGAAAATAACATGGAATTTGATTTGGCTATATAATTACTGCACAGTTTTACTGTTCAGCTCCAGCTTTAACAATCACAGCTACTGTACTGAATCACATTGATAAATACATTGTGATTATTCAACACAAATCGACTAACTTACACATAGTAACTAACTGTATAATGTTAATGAAATAAGTGTGACAAAGATGTTTGCTGAATGTGGTCTAAAATGTAATGAAATAAACTGTTATAAACTAGATGGTCATCTACTGGTAAACAGTTATTATAGGAAACAGCATAAGGATGGAGGTGTGGCAATCTTTGTGAGAGAACATATTACATGTAAGAAACTTGCATTTATTGAGCAGTACAGTGAAGAGGGGATATTAGAAGTAAGTGGTATTGCAATTCATCTAAAAGAGATGGAGTCAATATTGTAAAACACAAAGTAATACAAATATACAGATCATCTTGTACAGATGTAATCCATTTTCTCAACAGCATCAATACCATAATTAGGCAAACTTGTCCCAATGACCTTACTATACTTGGAGCCCTTAACATTGATGCAAACTCTGACAGCATTGCTAACATGAAACTTTATTAACTTCATGCAGTCTTAGAAATATAGTTACTATGGATACCAAAGTCTCAGATTCTACTTCTACCAGGAAAGATTATGCAATAATTAACAAAATTGCTGAAGACACTGCTAAGCTTAGTAACAGACTTCCATTACTCAGACCACTCTGCACAACAGATAGAATATAGAAAAACAGCTCCTAAAATAATACCAAAAACATTTGAAACAAAACGAGTTATGAGCAATAGTAACATGAACTCCCTGAAAATTACACTAGCTGAGGAGAAGTGTGATCAAATCTATGATGTGGAAGGATCAGATAACAAATGGGATGAGTTTTGTAACATCCTATTGAGACACTTTGATTCCTGTTGTCCCATTAAAGACATGCAGACAAGACCAATACACTGTCAGAGTGGAAGAAATAACAAACACAGACTTCCATCCACCCTTGTTAAGCTCAGGTAAAATATTCATGACCTGGATGTCCTGTACAAATTAACAGTACTGTAAATTTAAAAAACAAAAATATAACAAAACTAAGAAAACCTTTAAAGCAGAACTTTCAAACCTTAGAAGACAAGTCCACAGTAATGAAATCTCTTAATCTACAAATGTAAGCAAGATGTTGTGGAAACTGATCAATAAGTATCAAAAAATCTCCACAACTAGGGACAGTAAACCCTTATGCATTATACAGGATGGTAATATTATAAAAGAACCCAAAGCATTATGTAACCTTTTTCCTAAACATTTCATATCTAGAACAGGAAATTCAACACACACTTTAGAAATGTGCCAAGAAATACCAAAGCACACCCCTCAAGCAGTGAGTTTTGAATGTAATTAAGTTAAAGAAAATGATATAAGAAAGATAATCCTCACATTAAAGAGCAAGTTATCAGCTGGATGGATGACACATCGAGTGTTGTAGTTAAAAAAATTCATATTTTTGATCACTACCTTTAGTAAGGATTTTGAAATGGTTATCTTTTCTCAGCTCTCTGCTCTTTTTACAAAGAACAAATGTCTAAAAAAACACAGCTTCGCTTCAGGAAAGATTGGTGCACAACTACTGCAGTTGCTGAATTTCTCTGTAAAGTGTACACTCTCCTAGACCAAGGTATAAAGACATTTGGCATATTCTAAGATCTTTCCAAAGCCTTTGACCCAGTCAACCATTGGTTGCTCGTTGAGAAACTGAAGGCTTGCAACATCAAAGACTCATCTATGCAGTTACTGACCATATACTTGACAAATTGCAAACAATGTACTAAAATTTTATCTAAAATGGATGAGAAGGTAATAGATTTCCAATCTTCTATATATAGAGTAATCCAGGGAGTACTACAGAGATCGATCCTTGGTCCCTTTCTCTTCTTGGTTTATATCAGTGACTTGACACAACCATTCAACTCATATCTAGTAACCTATGCTGATGACATATACCTCTTATTTTATGAAAAAGAGTTGGAGACATTACACTCAGTTACAACTAAGAGTGTGGCAGAAATAACCACTTATTTTCTACATCAGGGTCTAAACACCAATGTCAGTAAATCCCAGCTACTAACATTTAAAACAACTGGTTCTCATGAGGCTGAAATAAACAATATTCGTGGTGTTACATCAGCAGAAACCAATAACATTAAATTTCATGGTGTCTATCTGGACAAAAATCTTTGTTGGGTAAACCATATTACTTCTGTGTGAGAGAAAATCCGCAGTAGCTTGTATCTTATGAGCCAGTTGGCAAAAATAGTGCCAGTCCAAACACAAAAAACTGTTAACTATGTAACAATTTATTCATTTCTTAATTATGGTATTGAACTGTGTGGGTTGTGTGACAGACCTGCCTACACCTGAACAGAATATGAGTGTTATAGAAAAGTGTGTCAGAAAATCCACAGTAGCTTGTATCTTATGAACCAGTTGGCAAAAATAGTGCCAGTCCAAACACAAAAAACTGTTAACTATGTAACAATTTATCCATTTCTTAATTATGGTATTGAACTGTGGGGGTTGTGTGACAGACCTGCACCTGAACATAATATTAGTGTTACAGAAAAGAGCCATTAGGTTAATACATGGACCAAAGTCAGGAGAGTCCTGTCATGAAACCTTTGTACACATAAATGTCTAACAGTATATTCCTGGTATTTGTATTAACTTATTATACATTTTCTGAATAGTAAAAACAAACCAAATAAGTGCAGTGATACACATAATTATGATACTAGAAGTAAGGGAAATACTTCAGACAGAGGACAAAATTAGAAATAGCTGACAATAGTCCATATATTAATGAGCAGATATGGTTCAACAAGCTGCCACAAGCTTTGGAAACTTGTGTACCAAAGCAGTTTCAAAAGAAGTTAAGAGCATTCACTCAGTGAATTCTAAGCTACTTGCCCTCTCTTGTAACACATAATATAATTAGAATAGTAAGACAAATGTATGTACCACTACTGTATGTTAGTGCCATGACATTTGCAAAAGACATCAGTTTGATGGCCTACGCACAAAAAAAGTAAATAAATAAATAAATGTTGACAATTTAGCTGTTTAACATGAACTCAGAACGCACTTGCTCACAGAAATTTCATGTTTATGTGGTTTGTACCTATAGCTGATAATTAATATTTCTTTAAAGAGAAATTTTCTGTATAAAATAATGGTTGTACTGTTATCAGCAAGTAAGAAGGTACACAGTGAGTAATAAAGTTTAGATGGTTGCTGCTTCAATAGAAAATTGAATATTTTAAGTAACTTTTGTAGATGCTCTACATGTAAAATGTAAAACAGAAAATAACATAATGTATTTAAGGAGAGAATTGTAGCAAGTGGGGCTACCGCACCTTGCTACATCTCAATCTTTGGACAGAAGAGAAGCAGCTATAGGAATATCAAGAGCTTAGATGGCAATCCAGTACCAAGAAAAAGTGTGAAGGCTGAAAGCTGGAAAGAATATATAGAAGAATTTGGAGATTCAGAGGAAGCTTGTTAAAGTGTTGACTTGACTAAACTCTTTGAAATTTTGAAGGTAGGAGGGATAAAATACATAAAGTGAAAGGTTATCTGCAACTTGTACAAAAACCAGACTTCAGTTATAAGGGTTGAAGGATATGAAAGGGAAGTAGTAGTTGAGAAGTGAGTGAGACAGGACTGTAGCCTGTCCCCATTGTTATTTACTCTGTACATTGAGCAAGGTCTATAGGAAACCAAGAAGAGATTTGGAAAGGCAATTAAAGTTCAGAGAAAAGATATAAAATCCTGTACAACCAGAAGAACATGTGACCATGTTGTAATTTCTGTTGGAACCAAGTCCACTAACTTGTCTGAGATAATAAGACTGCTACTGTCCACTAACTCGTCTGAGATAATAAGACTGCTACTAAGTCCATGAATATAAATTGTAATATTAGAAAGGTGGTATATTCTTCAGGTGGAGGGATATGCGGAAAGGGTTTGTACAAGAAGCACAATCATCATGGTAATTTTATAGAACATTTCTTGAATTCTTTTCTGTACAGCTGAACAAAATAGACTAGCAATCTTAAATTATCCAAGTTTTACAGGATGTATTTCTAAAGTTGCAGATTCAAGTGTTAACAAATTCTCTTTTAGTTAAAGTACATAATGTTTATTTTTCTTTATTCTGTGCCATTTATTAGAGATGAAAATAATAACTTTTGCTTCAGGAATGTTTAATAATGTCAAAAGAATATATGTAATTTTAGACGTGAGGGAGACCACTCACCAAACAGCATGGAATCATCGACAGGCACACATAAAAGAGAAAGAAGAAAATGTGCTAGCTTTCAAAATCATTCCTTTTTCAAGATAGAGTGCACACACACACACACACACACACACACACACACACACACACACACACACACACACACACACACCTGTGCCCCTACCTAGACGTCCAATGCCATGATTGTAGTTTGGCAGGTTGGGGGGATGGGATAGGCATTATGTCAGATGGGATAGATAGAGGGAAAGAGAGGCAGGAGAAAGGCAAAGTGATTGAGGGTGGATAGCTGGTGGTTGAGAGGGGCTAGCCAGATTTCTGGCTAGGTATGCAGGAGGGAGGGCTGGCATCTGTATGGGCTAGGCACATGATGCACAGGTGTTGAAGCCAGAGGGGAGCTGTGCATGATGCAGGTGATGTGCACATGTGAATTGGAATGTGATGATAGGGCAGAGTGGGGGGGAACTGTTGTGTGGAAGGTGTAGAGACAGTGGGTTTGTACTCTAGCTCAAGAAAGGATTGATTCTGGAAGCTAACTTCACTATTTGATGAGTGGTCACCTTTACTCCTAACATAACCGCAGTCTACCAGTACTTTCCAAAATAATAAATATGACTGATATGCCAGTTGATGTGCTGTAATACATTCTGTAATCAGATGATATAAATAGGACTGAAGTGTGTGCTCATATACACTTGGATATGCAAGAGTGCAGGACCCAGTTTAAACTAGGAAAAGTACCTGATCGTGAAACATATTAGGTTTGACACTGATTTTTATATATATTTTTGTGGCGGCGTTCGTAGCGACAAACACCGCCACACTTTTAGTAGCGGGCCGACTGGTCCGCTGGAACAGTGAACAGAAAGATGAAAACCCAAACACTCGGATTGAATGAAAGTCGGTACTTATCTTTATTACGAAGATACAGAAGCACAGTGGTGAACATTGTCTCTACAGAAATCTGTCTAGTTCGAGTCGGAGCGGCTAGGTCAGCGTCGGCTGACGACAAACAACAACTCTGCTGCGATGAACACACAACTGACTACCAAGTACACAATTCAGAGGCGAGTATACAACTGAGCGGCGAATGCAGAACTGTCCTAGCGCTCGCGACTCCAGCGCTTAAGAACCCAGAAGCCAGCGGTGGCGCGCGCAGACTTGCGGCGATTTGCTGTCTCGCTGGCGCTGCTTATGCGGACGGCGTCCGGACTTTGATGCTGCCAACCTTTTGGCAGCGGGCTCGGGTGGCATTACTGGCTAGGACATATATATATATATATATATATATATATATATATATATATATATATATATATATATATATATATATATAGACACACACAGGGTGTTACAAAAAGGTACAGCTAAACTTTCAGGAAACATTCCTCACACACAAATAAAGAAAAGATGTTATGTGGACATGTATCCGGAAACGCTTAATTTCCATGTTAGAGCTCATTTTAGTTTCGTCAGTATGGCTTCATTCCAACGTGATCAAATTGTAAATTTTCGCAATCAACATGCGTGCGCTGACGAGAATCCACGCGTAATTGTGCAACCACGTCATCAACACAGTTTTTCTGTGAACGTTTGGGCAGGCATTGTTGGTGATGTCTTGATTGGGCTCCATGTTCTTCCACCTACGCATGGAACACGTTATCATGATTTCATACGGGATACTCTACCTGTGCTGCTAGAACATGTGCCTTTACAAGTACGACACAACATGTGGTTCATGCAAGATGGAGCTCCTGCACATTTCAGTCGAAGTTTTCGTACGCTTCTCAACAACAGATTCGGTGACCAATGGATTGGTAGAGGTGGACGAATTCCATGGCCTCCACGCTCTCCTGACCTCAACCCTCTTGACTTTCATTTATGGGGGCATTTGAAAGCTCTTGTCTATGCAACCCCGGTACCAAATGTAGAGACTCTTCGTGCTCGTATTGTGGATGGCTGTGATACAATACGCCATTCTCCAGGGCTGCATCAGCGCATCAGGGATTCCATGCGACGGACGGTGGATGCATGTATCCTCGCTAACGGAGGAAATTTTGAATATTTCCTGTAACAAAGTGGTTGAAGTCACACTGGTACGTTCTGTTGATGTGTGTTTCCATTCCATGATTAATGTGATTTGAAGAGAGCTCTAAAATGGAAATTAAGCGTTTCCGGTTACATGTCCACATAACATATTTTCTTTCTTTGTGTGTGAGGAATGTTTCCTGAAAGTTTGGCCGTACCTTTTTGTAACACCCTGTATATATATATATATATATATTAATAAATAGTACTGAAAGAAGAATCATTTTTTAAATCTTTTGGCAGAGCAAAAACTAATATGTTAACTTACTCAAATTGCCAGTGAACTGTTGAGTATTAGTTTTGTGTTAACTTCTCGTTCTAATAGTCCATGTCTTTGCATGGGTGACATTTAAATGCCATTTAAAATTAAATGTTTTCACTGTATTTCAAATTATAAATTATATTAAGAGCCTTCAAAGTCAACTCTATACTGGGCCCCACTCTGAAACTTGCTTATAGACTGACTGATAAACCAGAACATTATGACCGATGACCTACTATTGACATATAGCCGTCGAGATGATAGCAACGTCACCTGGTGAGCAATGACTGCTAGTCAGACATGCAGACAGTGTGCTGTTTGTATGCAGAGTGGGGAAGGTGTGCAGTCTATCAGAGTTTGCCTGAGGGCAGATTGCAATGGCTCAGAGGCTAACATGATTTCTCAGGGGTTCTAGAAGTGCTGTGATGGGTGTCTTCAAACCAGAGTGAAACCACATCCAGATGTTGTGGGGTTGGGCAGCCACACCTCATTACAGATGTCAGACATCATAGGCTGAGCATACTGGTCAAACATGGAAGACTTTAATGGTGGGTAGAGGACAAGTGTGTCTGAACATTCCTAACAATGGGGCTCGGCAGCCATTGACCCATGCATGTGCCAATGTTAATACTTTTACAGTGGCAACTATGACTGAAATTGACATATGACCATCAGCACTGGACATTGGTACAGTATCAGAGCATTGTATGGTCTTATGAATGCCAATACCTTCTTCATCTACTGCAGAATGGAGACAAGCAGGTGGCAGCTCCACTATTCTCTGGGGAACATACATGTGGGCATCCATGGGACCAGTGGAGCTTGTGGAGGGCCCGATGACAGTCAAGAAGTATTGTACACTATTTTCAGACCACATACATCCCTTCATGGTGAACATATTTCCTTACAGTAGCAGCATTTTTCAACATGATAATGTTCGACGTTACAAGACCAGGAGTGAGATAGAGTGGTTCGAGGAATATAATGGCAGGCTGCAATTGATATGCTGGCCACCCACTTGCTAGACCAAAACCTAATCGAACACATCTGGGATGTGAGCTAATTGCCCCTCTCAACAGAATTTAACGGTGTTAGGTGACTTGTGTGCGCAGATGTGGTGCCAACTCCCTCCAGTGAACTAACAAGGTCTCATTGCCTCCTTGGCACAATGCATTGCTGCTGTTATCCATGCCATAGGTGGACACACCAGCTATTAGGTAGGTGGTAATAATGTTCTCGCTGATCAGTGTATATATTCTAAAGTGATTATGGGTTGTCTTGCATTTGCTTAGAAGTTTCTTTCCATGTACTGCATAACCTCATCTACTAATTTCATTTTAGAGTCAGGACTCATTTCTAAATAGTCAAGGGAGCCATCATGCGCAATCTTGCCAAGCTGCTCTTGGGCAGGGCTCATACACTGGTGAGTGAAAACATTATGATCATGTGGTTTATGATATGTTGGTCCAATTTAGGGATCTAGTACAGCAGCAGTTCAGCATGGCAAGGGGTTTCACAAGCTCTTTTTGGGTATCTGGAAGTATGTGGGATCAGTTGTCTATGCACACACTGTGCAGTTTCCATAAATTATGGGATGGTGGTTTGTGGATACAGAGCTAGTGCATTCTAGACTTGCAACATGGACAGTTATTCTGTTAGAGGATGTCGTCACTGTTGGGGAAGACATCAAGCATGACTCGGTTTGGGTGGTTCACAATAGCATTCACATAGTCCAGAGCTGTAATGGTGCTTTCAGTTACTACCACAGATCCCATAGAAGCCCGTATCAGTATCCCCATAGCATAATATGGCCCCCACCAGTTTTGAGCAACCATCCACCTGGGCTACAGTGTAGCTGGATTTGATCACAGACTTGGAGTAATAAGAAACATGATTCATCTGACTGGGCAACACATTTCCATTTATTCATGATACAATCTTGATGATCTCATGTCCAATGCAATTGTAACTGACAGTGTCATTGTGTCAATATGGAAACATATAGGGGTCATACACTGCTGAGCCACATTCAAAAATGTACTCTGAATGGCATATTCTGAAACACTTGTGCCTGCACAAGCATTGTACTTTGTCATCAGATCTATCAGAGTTTACTGCCTTTCCTTATTTACATGGCAGGCAAGCCTCTACCCTCCCCATTTTGTGTTTTCATTGTGCTTCAACCACTCTCCACAGATGCTAGTGACAGTAGCACACAAACAGCTGAATAACTGAGTCATTTCAAAGATGCTCATTGCCAGGTGCTGAGGCATAACAATCTGCTGTTTCTCAAAGTCTCATGTCAGTGGATTTCCCCATTAACAGCCTGTATCATCACTAGCGTGATGACCCATTCATGTCTACTCCATTCCTGTATTTTTATTACCTGTCAACATAATGTTTTGGTTCATCTGCGTATTTACAACACTCAGGAATGCATATTTATATTAATTATTTTTGGCAACATAGGAGTTTACCACTGGTGACCCCAATGTAATTGATACCTTTTCTCCAATTGACAGGCATATAGAATGAAATGTCAAATATGGCATTATACTGCTTCCAAATAAATAGGAAATGAATGTTAACATCACATAAAATATCCTGCAAGCACTATTTAAAATAAGATCTGATTAATACAATAACATTAGAAGTAATTTTAAATATCAGTGAACATCTGATATTGATGCAAAGACCTAAACAAATCATCCAGAAGATCCACTGAATTGGCATCCAGTACTTTTCCCAAAGAGGCACATCCTAGGGAAGTTCCTACTAACAGACATGGTCAACACATTTCCCTTCCTTTGTTCATTATTAAGACATATAAAATTAAGAATTTTTTTATTGTTTGTTTCTTACAGTTATTGTTGTTTTTGTTTTCAATGCAACTTTTATATTGTGGTTTCATAGATTGTCAAGTTTTTATTAATTTTTTTTTCTGTGTTCGCTGAATGTTATTATGTGTACCTATGGAGATGCCAAATCCCATCAAATTTTAATAAACAAGTAAAAGAAACCATTGTGAAATAATCATGTAGTGCTGATGAAGATTTGATAAAGCTGAAATGAAGTTACTGAACTTCAGATTACACCTTATTTAATACCAAATGATGTAAGGTTCCAACTTCATGACAGAGATGGGTAGAATTTCCCAGTAAGCATGTCAACAGGCATCCATGTGTTCATCTGAATGATAGTTGGCCCTTCCTGGTCCCTACACATTTGGCCTGTACCAGTGAAACTGGGGCCATATGCAAAATATTTGGGAAATATATAATTTGACTAATAAGTGGAACATGCTGTGAACAAATGAACCATCAAGAGTCAGTTTTGCTCAGTTCACAGAGTCCATTGTCACACATTGCTAAACCATCAAAAGTATAATATTTTATGTTTAACAAGTTTTCAAGTTTGTTGCCATATACTCAGTATTATGTCTTTAGGTGTTTAGCAGTCTTTGTTGAGAAACACTGTGCACTATACAAATCTAGCTGAAAAAGGAGGGCACAACCTACAAATTATAAACTTTTTGCCCAAAAGAGACCCTATATATGCATTAAGTAATAAAAATTATTGCTCAATTTATCGAAGAACAATATAAAAATGGAAGCTATTTAAATCTATATGTGACATTCCAGGAACTCTTGTTTGAATCCTTTTGTAGTTTAGAACTAACTGTGTGTTTCAGGAAAATTGGTATTTTAAGGCTTTGTTGCATGCATTACATTCAACTTACAATTACAAGTCATGCATCAAATAAAAGAGCAGTTCAAACAGTTTTGTTTGTATACTTGTGTACATACACATGCATTGTTTCCTGTGCATCCCATTAGAAAGTGCTAGTAACAATAATGGCTACTAGTGGCCAGATAGCTTGTTGTGTTTTATAGTTTGAAAGGACTCAGTCTGTTTTGGAGTGCTACATGCATTCTGTATTAAGTTCCATAGTAATCCTCCATGTCATAATAATACCCATAGATGGTAACATCAGTTTGAAAACACTGGCTCTCTCTGCAAAGGGAGTAGTACATGACAACAAAGGGTGACTGAAGAACATGTTGAATGAGTCAGAGAGGCTTTCATGCATAGCCACAGAAAATCAGTTCTGTAGGGTAGTCATGAATTAGCAGTTCCAGTATGTCTATGTGGAGACAAAAGAGACACCTAGAACTATGTCCTTATCATCTGCAGTTGTTACCCACTCTAAAGCTTACTCCAACTTTGTAAACAATATTTTGCTAAACAAATACAAGGTATTCTGGATTGTGTCATCTTCAGTGGTGAATGAGGACACTCATGAATTTGATTTCAGAATTTCAGAATTCTGAAATGTAGTATAGAGGGTGCAGCAGAAAGCTGACAAAGGCTCAGAAGACAAATACAAGATGAGATGTGAATGACTAACAGGAATGCATGATGTACTCACACTTGCAGACAAAACAGTCTCATATCAATAATTTCAACAGAAGGGACCTTTGTTTACCCAGAGCTGTACTTCAAGACAATTCAGCAGCCCTTATTTGTCTGTTGAGAGAATTAGGGTGGCCTACAATCACATGTGATTAATTTCCTGCAATTACAGGTGTGAAAATTCCTCTTCTTTTAGGTGAACCTCTCCATCCAGGTGGGCAGTTCAGGAAGAGATTAAAATAATTTAAATTTCAAATACTGTAAGAATAGGGAAATTGGATAGTGCATTTAGTATCATGCACTAAAATATTAAGGCTTAGGAAACAATGTTAATAATCATAGTATTTACTTAAATGAATGAGGAAGTGGGAATTCAGTTTATGCACTTTGTCTGAGCATCGTGCAAAAACAGAAATAGAAATGTTAGATGGTGAAGATTATTAGTTAGCAGTTACCTTTTACAAAAGTAAAATGAGTAGTTTACAACTAGCATTCCACAGGTTCAAAACTGGTACTACTCCTGTGTCTGCTCTGTATGCATAATCTCCCATTTGACACTGATGAGCATAAACATCACTCTTTGCTGATAATACAATCATCATAATCAAGCTTAACATAGCTGCAACAGTAAGAGCAATACAAGAAATATGCAAAAGTTTACTCATAGGTTCTTGGTAACAAATCTATCAGTTCAAACACAGTTCATTCAATTCTGTAGAGGTGAAGAACACAGGTGAAGAACACCAGTAATGGTACAGCATGGGTAATAAGAAAGACATAAAATTGATTGTTCAAAATTTCTGGGTGTGCATATTTGTCAGAAACTGAATCGAAAATCACTTGTTACACATAAGCACAAATGCTCAAGGTCACCCACATTTTCTCTTTAAGAATTTACTGAGTTTGGTGATGAAAGCATTAGAAAATTAACTTACTCTCTATACTCCCATTCATTTATGTCATATGGAGTAACTTTCTGACACAATTCCACATATAGGCACTAGGTATTCATTGCACAGAAATATACTGAAAAGATAATATCTGATATCTTTCCTCAGACTTAATATAGGCAACTGTTTAAAAAAAATTATGCATATTATAACAGCCTCATAATACAGTTACTTGATTTTGTTGTGAATAATCTGGCAAAATTTCAAAATTAACAATAGCATTTATAAATATAAAATTCACAATTTGGCCTAAATCTTGCACACAAAAGAGGAAGGTATGCACTCATAAAATTATTTGACCACCACTCTTACAAATGAAAGGTACTGACACACTATGAAAGTTTCAAAAACACATTGAAATAATTTCTACTTGATAACTACTCATACTTGATATATCAGTTTCTGTCATGGAATAGGATTAAAAAATTCAGTTATATAAATGGCCAGCATGTAGTCATGTATTCACTTTGAAAATGTATATTATTTGTAAACCTAATCTAAGTTATTGCTTGTTGGCTTTTGTCTAGGGATCTTTGACTCAAGTTTGTTCAAAATATGGTTGGAATGCATTATGTGCATAGTTCTAGTCCACCAACTTTGCCAATTGGCCCTAACACTGCTGATCGATGGTGAATTTGTATAGGCTTAAATAGGATTGTAAAAGTATAACCCTTTATTTCTTGAAAATACTTGTGAAGTACATCCTAATGGCTCAGAATTTGTTACATTTAAATATGTACTAAAGTCATGCAAAAATTGGTGACCTCTTAGGTGTACGCTTCCCCTATTAGTGAAATTTAAATGTTAATGAGAAATTTTTTAGACTACAGTTAAGCTAATATTTAGTTTGTTCTTGATATGAACTGTTGTTAGATGCAGGCTTTATCAATGACTTGCATTATAAGTATTTCCTTGCATCATGGCTGCTTTAGTATGGGTCAGTGACAGTTACAGATAAAACAAGTTAGTTTGTTTATCATAGCTGGACCATTTACAGCAAGAATTAGGATGGTAAATCCTGACTATGATAAAAATTTGATTGACAGAAGGGATCTACATTGAAGTCACCCAGGGGAAATCTACCTGCCCAATATATCAGCTTCATAAGGGAAGACTTAACTTTAAAAGTTGGAAAAGGTAGTACACTAAAGATTGACAGAAACATAAGTCAGCAATGCTGATTATTTATTCCTCACTTTTATCTAATCCGTTTACTCAAGAACCTTGATTGTGGCACATGAGCTTTCTTTGTGATAAAAAAAAAAATGGAAAATTATAAAAGAGCTGATGACTTTGGCTGTACAGATTGTGTGAATGAAATTTTGTTATGATGTTCAACATATACTATAAAATCAGTGCAACTTTCAAATGCTTCTATGGCTATCTATATATATTTTTCTGAATGTGTTTGTTCTACAGTTATGCATGTTTCTACATTATACTTCCCAGGCAGAGTACTGGTCACCTTGTTATATACTTCCGATTAACTTAATGGATACTTCAAATGAGTGCTAAAGAAATATAATGCACTACATCAGTCTGCAATATTTGTATGTTTATTATCCACCAAGGAAGTGTTATAGACTCCCTGCTGTTCCTAATCAATATAAATGATTTAGGAAAGAATCTGAGCAGCTCTCTTAGATTGTCTACATATGTTGCTTTCATTAGCCATCTTGTTAAGTCATCAGAAGATATAAACAAATTACAGAATGATTTAGACAAGATATCTGTAAGGTGTGACAAGAAACAACTATGAGAAGTGTGATGTTCTCCACATGAGTACCACATTTAAAAATCTTTTGAATTTTGGTTACATGATAAATCATACAAATTTAAAGGCTTTCAGTTTAAGTTAATACACAGACATTATAATTACTAACAACTGAAACTGGAATCATCACATACAAAATGTTGTGGAAAGGTGAACCAAAGACTACATTTTATTGTCAGAACACTAAGAACATGCAACAGCTCTTCTAAAAATACTACTTTTTAACTATGTTAGTCCATTTTCTACTGGAGTACTTCTGCGCGATATGGAGTTCTCACCATATATTATTGATGGAGGACGTTGAAAAACCTCAAAGAATAGTAGCTCCTTCTGTATTATCATGAAATAGGGATGTCACAGATATTAAATGCAAGTTTATGTGCCAATAATTAAAACAAAGGTGTTTTTCATTGAAGTGAGATCTTCTCCCATAATTTCAATCAGCTATGTACTCTTTCAAATGCAAAAATAAATTTTTTACTTCCATTTACATAGAGAGAAATGTCCTTCATGATAAAATAAGGAAAATCAGAGCTTGCATGGAGGGATTTAGATCTTCACTTTCCTGTGTGTTGTTCAAGAGTGGAAAGTTGAGAAATACTGTGAAAGTGGTTCTACGAATCCTCTGCCAAGCACTTAAGTGTGAATTGCAGAGTAGTCATGGAGATGTAGATAATTAAAATACATAGTTGAAAACAAATGTATTAAAAGATGATCAGTACTCTGTCCAAAAAGTGTCATGTACATACTTGTGATAATATTTTGTTCTGAAACACAGTCTTCTATTTTCATTGTGATGAAAAATGAATTTAGCTTTATAACCAAGTATAACATGAATTCTTGCAGGAACTTCCAAATACAGAGGAACCAAATATTTTGTATTATATGCTCCAATGTTTGCACATTTTGTGTTTGCACGGCGATGCTTTAACCAAAGCAGCAAAGGACCAGCCAGGTTTCCTCATATGGTGCCAAGAAAATCTTACAATAAAAAAGTAAGTTTAGTAATAAATTTATCAGTGGCCAAGTCAATGCAGCTGATATGGTGGCTATGTCAAATTATACATATACAGATATCAGCTGCTCCAGATATGCTGATACATCTCCATGTATAACTGTGGTATGGTTCTCTCTATTGACAAAGCTACACTCATCTCCATAAATTAAGGAATATTTTACAGCTATGTAAAACATGGTCTGTGGTGACACTGTGTGAACTTAGCTTGGTTGGTAATATATAAACATGTGACATAGTTGACATACCTGTACAAGTTTACTTGTTGTGCCTGCAACTGTTCATTTTCAGCTTAGAAAAGTTGCTCTGTGTGCTCAGCAACCCACTGGTTGCAGTTCCTTCATGTAAATGCTCAGTGTGGCTCAAAAATCTGTGAATGGATCCAGGAACAGTGTACTGTTCACATATGGGTTACAGTTTAGTACAATGACTAATTCTAACTGTCTATTCTGCTGTCATGCTACATTAGTAGGGCCCTAATGCCAGTCCAGCACAAATCTTCCAACTTGCCCCATTGTTATAAGTCAACGCCCACTGGCAGCTAATCTTTAATTCCTTTGCATCTTGGTCAATGGAGAAGTTTTAACTCTAACATAAAATCATTTCTCCTTGACAATTCCCTGTATTGCTTGCATGAATTTCTGTTTAAAACCTGTCAGGCCTTAAAAAATAAAAAAATAAAAAAAAACAATTTTTAAGTGTAGTGTCTTGTATAGGACTAAAAAAATAAAATGATCACTTGTATTAACACTAAAGATTTTTACATATTTCATAAACTGACTCATTCCATATCATTGCAGTAAAGGTGTCCTCCAAAAGTCTCTGGATCATTAACGAACTAACTGTGAGGTCAATGGAGAATGGTGCTTAATGGAGATTGATGGTCAGTGGAGAGAGTGATGCTTGATGGAGAATGATGTTCAGTGGAGAATGATGATCAATGGAGAGAATGATTTCAATAGAGAATGACAGTCAATCAAGAAGTTTTAAATCTAACATAAAATCATTTATCCTGGAAAACTCCTTCTACTTCATGAACAAATTCCTTTTTGAAAACTAGTATCCCGTAAAAAATTTAAAAAATTATAAAAAAATAAGTTTTAAGTGTTGTGGGTTGAGTATAACTAAAAAATAATACATTCATTTCCATTAACAATTACCATTTATGCATATTTTATAAACTGACTCATTCCACACCATTGCAGTAAAAGACTCCTGCAAGTGATTTATGGAACATTAGCTGACTGACTGTAATTGTCAATGGGGAATGATACCGAATGGAGTATGATTGTTAAGAGAAAAAAATGAGGGTCTGCAGAGACTGGAGGTCAGTGGAGAATGGTGGTCAGTGGAGACTGATGGCCATTGGAGTATGATGGTCAGTGGAGAATGCTGGTCAGCAAAATTGTAAGAAATTGCCACAAAACAATAATAGATTGTCTCAAAACTGTATCAACCTGCCCCTTTCCCCACAAACTGTAACAAATTGTTCCTAAAACTGTATCAGTTTGCTCTAAATTGTGTTGACTTGCCCTAAACTGTATGAGCTTGCCCAAATATATGTTAGCTTTCCCCCAGACTGCAACATCTTGCCCCCAAATTGCAACAAATTGCCCTGAAACCATAACGATTTTCCTAAAATTGCAACAAATTACCCCAGAACTGTAACAAATTGCTTCAAGAGTGTAACAAATTGTTCAGCCATATTGTAATAGATTACTGTCAATACTGTCCCATCATTAAAATTAAAATATTTTCCCTACCTCTCTGCCTTTTGATTAAATTTCATTTCACATAGATGTGTGCACAACATATTTCTTTGATTTGTACACCTCAGTAAACTTCATATCTTTCCACCTCTGCCTCATCATTAAATGTGATGTGACTAAATTTTAAAAAAAATACCTGAACTCTTTGCACCATGTTCAGAAAAAAATATAAGTACTTTTGCTTTATTGTTACCACACACACACACACACACACACACACACACACACACACACACACACACACACACACAGATACACACACACTCACACTCACACACACACATACATGCATGCATTTTATGGGCATCAGTGCAGGGCCACTTGCTGTGACATGGACAGAGAGAGAGAGAGAGAGAGAGAGAGAGAGAGAGTGAGAGAGAGAGAGAGAGAGAGAGAGAGAGAGCATGAGCGGGTGGGGGGGTTTATGTGTGTGAACTCACTACCACTGAATGAATCAAAAACTGCAGACCGAATGTGATGGAAAGCAAAAAGTAAAACAAAAAGATATGCTACATATAAAACTTATTGTGAAAAGTTTTTAATGCAGTGTAGTTATATTCAATATTTTCCACTATCTGAGCAATTATGAGGGATCACCAAATTTCCATGGAAAATCATAAGTCAGAAAGTTGGTATTGATCTTTACATTTTCATGTATTTATATTATTCACATTTTTTACAGATATTTATACTTTTTACAGATATTTACATTATTTACCTGTTTGAGAGGCATTTACAATTAAATCAATCATCATCATCTTTCTTCAGATGGCAGTGACCTCATGCTAATGTGCTCACTTGACCATAAAGTATGCAACATTTACCATTATTAGTCAAAAGAGCCAATTTGCTGTGCTTTATGGTTGAAACACTTCGCAGCTTTCCTCATATTATATACTCCAATGTTGATTTTTCAGTATCATGTAACAAACATTCCTGATAATCATCAATGCCAAGTTTCTTACTTGATAATGATTTTGCCCCTTTTGCTCTACACATTACAAGTAGCACCTCAGTTTTGAGAGCATACATTGTTGCTCTCTATCCTATGAATTCTGTAGTGTTAGTGACACATGGGATGTTATGAATGCTATTACCAGGGCAAGTCAAAATGTCAAACCAACTATGCAAATTACTTTTAATAAAATCATAAATATTTGAGGTGGTTACATGATCTATGAAACGATCAGTGTCTGTGTGACACATTTTAACAATTTTTGGCTTAAATTTCTTCAACATATAGCCATAATGAAAATCTGCAAGCAGTGTCTAGCTTTGTCACTAGTTCCTCATCACTTATTTTAACAATTTTTGAATAGTTGTGCTCAAAAAACTGTTATTCATTAAACTGATTTTTTTTCTTTTCAAAATTATTCTTTGCATTATTGCATTTCTCAGCATTAATGCCAATATACATTTTCATGCAGGCTGATTGAAGGAATGACAATATCCAGTGAATTTTACATGGACTGAGAGTATTGCTTGGACATAGCTTTAAATCTCTGTAATAAATCACATAATTTGAGATTCTTTGGAATGCCCAGCTTGTTAATGCTAGGCATTGTTACAGTATTCTCCAGATTGAATGATAGATCAGAATGGAGTCCATGTCAATTTTCTGGGTACTCAAGATCCCCTTTCAAAATGTGCTCTACGAGGTGGAATCCAAAATATTCATGACTGGTGCAGCCATCTGCAAAGTAGGAGTAGTACAGCTTTGCACTGTTAGGTGGCGAGAGCTTCATATCTGATGAGTCAGTGTGCGAAGTGGCATTCAGCTGGGAGAACATGCTGTGTGTCCACAGTGATTTCTGTAATACTCTGTGTTTGGTGTGTGGTGATTTTATGATGGATCCATGAACAGAAGTGTGCACGTACCTTCGTGATACTGCATCGGATAATCCAACCTTATTGTCACGGGTTATCACCAGCGATGAGAGCTGGATTTATGGTTATGACCCAGAGAGAGAGCAACAATCGACTCAGTGGAAGAGCCTGGGCCCTCCAAGACCCAAAAAAGTTAGACAGGTGAAGAGCAAAGTTACAAAGTGAAGAGCATGATCATCATTTTCTTTGATACCAAGCGAATTGTGCACAACGAATTCATCCTACCCAACCAAACAGTGAATTCTGCGTACTGCTGTATGCTTTCTGACAGCTCCGTGAAAATATGCAGTGACGATGGCCCGAACTTTGGCATCAAGGGAACTGGCTGCTGCATCATGACAACATGCCCTGTCACACAGCCTTGTACACCAGGAACTTTTTGGTAAAAAAACAACATGCTGGTTGCATCCACCCACTGTACTCGCCAGATTTGGCACCTTGTGACTTCGCGCTAGTCTCAAAACTGAAACTCAAGTTCAAAGGCTGTCAGTTCGACATTCTATAGAGGATTCAAGAAGCATTGCTGGCAGTGATAAACTCCCTCAAAGAATAGTACTTCCAGAAAATGTGGTTGGGCGGAGAGCACATAGAATCTGCCACTACAGCACATCCTGTCGAGATGGATGAAATCACGAGGGAGGAGGTAGGCACTGCATTTATTCCATATACAGGTGCACTCTCAGGGAAAATCGCCCACATTTTGAAGAAACACCAGGTCAGAACTGTGTTTTGTCCTCCAAATAAAACTCGTGCACTTGTGGGGAGCGCCAAAGATGACCTCGGTTTGAGGAAAGCCGGTGTGTAACAGATTCCGTGTCAATGTGGCAAGTCTTATATTGGTCAGACGATGTGTACCGTCGAGGATCGATGCCGTGAACACCAGAGGCACAATCAACTGATGTATCCAAGCAAGTCGGCAGTCGGTGAATATTGTTTGACAGAAAATCACGCTATGGAGTATGAATGCACGAGGATTCTGGTACAGATGTCGAGATACTGGGACAGCGTTGTTAGAGAGGCCATTGAAATTCGCACCAATGATGACCTCATAAACCGTGACTGTGGCTATAATCTTAGCAACGCTTGGGAACCAGCGATTGGGTTAATCAAGAGTAATTTGAGCAAACGTATAGTTGTGATGACCACGGTGGACAGAGCCATCACTCCGACTTCATCTCAGACGCCGTTGCAATCTGTTGCACCATGCGACCGTGCCGAGGGGCGCGGACAGCAGAGGGAGCACGCTGTGGGCAGAGGGTATTTAAATCAGCCGCCGCTGCAACCAAACCCAGTTCCCTCTGAGCAGCCATAGCGTACGGATCTCCATGCCAGCACGTTCACAGGAGCTCAGTCCATCAGTTCACCTGATGATGGCGACATGTATGATTGCCAAAATATTGTGCCCGTTGGACACAGTAGACCGGCAGTACACCCGTGGATATTTTGAACACACAGATTAATTGGTTATTGAATAGTGATTGAACAGATCATGTTGTTAATAATGAAAATTATTTTTCTGAGTGCATAAATTTAAATGAGCCTGTGAATGAAAAAATGAAGATGGCAAACTTTTGCAAGCTATAGAAACAGGAAATATAATTAGTTATTTTCTAGTTTATGATTACATGATTCCAACTGAAATTAAAAATGCATTTCATGTAAAGGACATGAGCAAGAATTTGATTAGTTATGTTAAAATAACAGAAAACACAGAATCTATCAGCTATATCTCTATGCTAAATACAATAATTTAATTGTAATTGTTTTGAAAGAAGATAGGCTGTATAAAAAGACTAATAGACTTTATAACAAAGAGATTAATTTAAATAGTGTGACTAGTGAGGATAATATGTCACTAAAGGAGAAGTGGCATTATACACTGGAATATGTATATTTTAACAGTTTGATTATGTTGTGTAAACATCAGTTAGCAGATGAATGCCAACAAAATTAGAATCAGATGTTATGAATGTAAATGTCATATTGAAAATGAAATGCACAATTTACCTTTTGAAAACAACAGAAGCAAAGTGAAAGAAACGGTGGTGGTTAATCATACAGATTTAAATTGGTCTCACTCATCTCACAGTTTGCTTGAAGAAAATTATTTTCCTACTTTTAATTGATGATTATAGTAAAGCAGCTAGAGTTTTCACTATAAAATTTAAAACACAAGTTTGTGATTGATTTGTGGAATATGTCAGTGAAACTGAAACATTAATCAGTAAAATTATGAAGATATTGAAATGTGACAGTAGTAAAGAATATTTAAATTCAGAAGTTTATCAGTTTATAAGATGGCAAAGAATGACTTCAAATATGTTTCCTCCCTATGTACTTGAATTAAATGGTGGAGCTGTAAGATACAACATATCAGTTATTGATATGTCATGATGCTTGTTAGCTGAAGTGAGAGTAGACAGAAGAGTTTGGCCTCAAGCAGTTTTCACAGCTATGTAACTTAAAAACAGAACTTTAGCAATTACTGTTGAAAGTATAACTTCTTATGAGATTTTGTTTCTGAGGAAACCTGATTTTAAACATTTAAAGTTGTATGGAAATAGGATATTTGTATGTTTACCAGAACATTTGAGAAAGTCAGACTGGGATTGTAAAGTAGACTTGGGAATGTTGATAAGCTAGAGTGAAGTTGGATACAGAATACTGATTAACAATAGAGTTATCATTGCCAGACATGTTGATTTTGCAGAAGGGAATATCAGGTTTATTGATCTAAAGGACCCTGATTAAGGGCGCAAACATGGAGTGATTCTGAGTGCAAAAGCATAGACAGTGAATCTGTCAATGAGGAAGTGGGAGAAACATGTACTGAAGGGAGTTCAAGCAATGATAAACAAGTATGTGAGTTGAGAAGGTCAACAAGTGGGTCCAAAGATATAAAGATTTTCTCATGAATAACTTCACTTCCGTAAAATTGTTTAGTGCTCAGAGACTAGAAATTATGAGGAGGTGATGACTAATAATGAGTCAGAACCTTGGAAATAAGCAATGGATGAAAAAACTGAAAATTTTAATAAAAATAAAATCCTTATATTTGTAACTCAACTAGTAAATGTAAGTGTTCTTAATGTAAAGTGTGTTTTTACAAAGAAATCAGATACTGAAATCTGTAAATTGAGATTAGAGAACAGAAAAAAAATGTGAATGATATTTATTCATTAGTTGCTGTGATGCACATTTAAACTTTTGTTGTTATATTGCTGTCAAAAGGGCTTAATTGTAAAACAAATGGTTGTACATACTGAATTTCTAAAAGGAAAAGTTTTCTCAGAAATTCATGTAAAGCAACCCCCAGAATACGAAGATCAAACAGGCAGAGTTTTAAGTTTTTTAGGCTATTATTTGCTCTGAGAGAAAGTCCTCAAGCATGGTATGATTATTTTAGATGCTAATCTTTCTTGAAAGTAAAGGGAAACTTAAGAAATTAAACTCTGTTGTCCAACTGATTTAAAATGAAATAGTTAGATGAAATAAAGAATTCTCTTAAGGTTAAATATTGACTATAATTATGTAAAGAATGTAATGACTCTTAGCCAGGAAAGCTAGATTGAGTCTCAAGCTAAGTAACATAATATTGAGCACTACAATTTTTACAATACACTAATGGAAGTTAACTTAAAATCAGCACCAACACAAGATGCAAGTCATTATATTAAGTACAGGAACTTGGAAGATTCTCTCCTCTACATCAGCTCAGGAACACAGTCAGATATAACCTAGAGGGTAAACTATTTGAGTAAGTTTCAAAATTGTTACAATTACACCCACTTTAAGTACACTTTGCAAGTACTGAAATATTTGTACCAAATAAGAGGTTTGAAGTTAACACATGGAAGGACTGAAAATATTGATCTCTTAGAGTGTTTTGTAGATGTGGATTTGACAGGTGATTGTTTAGATTATAAGTCTACATCAAGCTATTTAATTAGATTATTTGGAAATCTAAGAAATGAGGAAGTGTTACAAAATCTTCTATTTTTGCTGAGTAGGTAATATTGTCAGAAGATGTCACTGAGATTAAGTTAATTCTGGATATTTTAAATATTTCCGATGTGAAGTCTGATGAACTTGTTCATGTATATGAAGACAACTCAGGGGCAGTCAGTATTGCTAGATAGGGTAAATTTACTAAAATTTCAAAGTATATGGAAGTACACTACCATTTTGTGAATGAATATTATAGGAATGGAATTATAGATATTTGTAAAATAAATTCAGAAAACAATGTAGCAGACATTTTTACTAGATCTCTGAGCAAGAATAAATTTGTAAAATTTCGAGAACTGTAGACTGTAATTTGATTGTGATATAAATAGAAGGAGGCATGTTGGAATATGGTACATTTCCATCAGTGGTATTGACAGTGTTGAGAGGACTCTCAGTAATAATAATAATAATAATAATAATAATAATAATAATAATGTCGTGTGACGAGGGCCTCCCGTCCGGTAGACCGCTCGCCTGGTGCAAGTCTTTCGATTTGACGCCACTTTGGCGACTTGCACATCGATGGGGATGAAATGATGATGATTAGGACAACACAACACCCAGACCCTGAGTGGTGAAAATCTCTGACCCAGCCGGGAATCGATCTGGGCCCTTAGGATTGACAGTCTGTCGCACTGACCACTCAGTAGTTCAAATGGTTCAAATGGCTCTGTGCACTATGGGACTTAACATCTATGGCCATCAGTCCCCTAGAACTTAGAACTACTTAAACCTAACTAACCTAAGGACATCACACAACACCCATTCATCACGAGGCAGAGAAAATCCCTGACCACACCGGGAATCGAACCCGGGAACCCGGGTGTGGGAAGCGAGAACGCTTCCGCACGACCACAAGCTGTGGACCCACTCAGTAGTAAGTACACATGTGTATAAAACAGTCAGTCAGTTCCGTGCCTTGAGAGTGTTCACAGTGTACAGACCTTCTATTAACACATATTCCTAAGAATTTTAATTGTTTCTTCGATTCAGTCATTACTGTAATGTTCATGATAATAAAACGCATATCATAATTTGGTAAACTGTGTAACTTAACAGGCACCATAAAATTAAGTCTATAATTGAGGACCGTTTTAACAAAAATCAATAAATGCAAGATACAGAATGTTACAGGAGAGGTACTTTTTAATTGTCCTCAATATCATGGATTTAATAAATTTCGAAACTGTCATACTGTTCTTATGTAGATAGTGGTTCATGAAAGAATAATTTAAGTTCATCACTAATCTCCTTTATTCAGAAAAAAGATAGAAATTACAAATTTTTACAAAACTCAAGATGTCCATGTTTTCATGTGTTTTTCTTCTTTAGAGCTACAAATACTTTTACATTTTTATTTGTATCTTTGCAAATGAGTGAGTGAATTTCAAATTTAGGAGCTGTTTTTATGCAGAAACTGATGCTCTATAACTTTCATGAGTTAAGTTACAGGCATTGGAATATGAATGTCACTCACTTTTTGCCCAAACTGGTAAAAATTGGTAGGTAATTCTACGCAAAATTTCATGCTCTATCATTAGGGTGTTTTGGAAATTTTCTACAGGATGTACTGTTTTAGCATTATAAGTGAAAAACTGAAAAAAGTACTAATACTTCATGGTTTTTTGGTCTGCAAAAGTTTAACACTAATCACAAATCATTGCAAACTCATTTAAGTTTTATGTGGGATGCCCAATGTTGATTAAAATTAGTTTCACATTGTGCATATTTATTGGCCAGCAAAAGTCCAATTTGCCTACAGTAACCATAGTATGGAATTATCTTGGTCAGCTTTTGTTTTATTAATATACATGTTGTCCCTAAAATGAAAAAGTTCATTGAGACACAAACAGCCTGTTTTGCTTGTTGTTTCCTTTGTTCTTTCAATATAGTTACAAATTGTATTCAGATATTCATTTGAGGGTATAGTCATGAAGTTCTCACTGTTTTGATATTTATCTTGCACTTTTCAGTACCTGAATTGTTTCAGAATATTCTGAATCTTCTAATGTCCTAATAAGAGCATACTACAACAGCTACTAATCTTGTAGTAAAACAGTGTCTGAACAAGAAAGAGAATTAAATGGGACAGTATGCATTGTTGTCCAACAAACATTTGATAAGCAGATGTCACATGATTGCCTGACAATAAAAACATTTGAACACCAATGCTATTAAACTTAAATTTTAAATTTAATGCTCTAAAATTCAAGGGGTAGTTTTGTAGAATCTTGAAAAATGAAGATGTTCAGTTTTGTGAAAGTTGCTACATTCAGGCTGCTTGTAAAACAGAAAATATTAAGTTTTGTTATACTTTCTTTTAGCCATTGTGTGAGGCTCATATTAAAGTATCAGAATCTGTTAAGTAACACATTTTGAAAAAAAAATGGCGTTTGTTGAATTTTGTTAAAACAGTCCTGAATTTAAACTGCAGCTCTCATGTGTGGTTCTATAAAATCTGACTTTAAAATGCTGGTCACTGTATTTCACACTTATTTGCTTGAAGCGTTCTTTGAAATGCCTGTCCCCTTTTGGCACTAATAATTATCTCATTACTGTGCAACAAGTAATTTTGTATTCGATCAGCAAACAAATACAGCTGTTTGCTAAACCATTCCGTGTAATCTGCACTTCAGTACAGTTGAAAACCTGCATATTCATCGCTGTAACTGCAGTGCACATAAAAAGCTAAACTACATGGTTTATGCACAATTTTTGTACTAACCCCCAGTTTCAGTAAGAATTCAGTGTCTGCTTATGTGACAACTAGTAGCTTTAATCATGACTTAGATTTTATGAACTGATTTTCTGCTTGGAGCATGATACTTCTGACCAGTTTTAACTGTGAACAATCAACCAAATGTGCAGCCAGCATGTCTTTAGAATAAAAAGATCATAAACAGCATTCATATTTTTCAATTTGATGCTGATGAGCAGTAATAATATTACGTGCTAGTTTTGAAAGGTTTCTAATCTAGCAGAAATGGTAAATTTCTGTGTTTGCTGCAGGAAGCATTAAGGGAATGAGATGCTTCTCACATTTATCATGTTTCAAAAAATACACCAGAAGCACTGTAAACTTTTCTTCTTTGTTTTCCTCTTCTGTCCATCCTGTAACATCCACTTATGCTGAGAGTACTCAAGATTTAGTAACAGATATATTTACATTGTTTCTCTCAAATATTCCTACACGATTCAATTCATTAGGAAACGATATATTAGCAAAGTTAAATACATCAGAATAAGGAATATAATTAGATGCATTGTCCAGTTTTCTGTGCATTCCCCAATAAAATCGCTTATTTATATTAATGTTAGTGAAAAATTTCATGATTTCTTTTAATGCCCATCTGGAAACTTGAACCTGGAAAGTTTTCAGTTTTTCCAAAAGTTAGTCTTTGATGTTGGTTGAATACCATTCACTGATATCATCAGACAGTGATAGAGGCATGTTCTTGGTCTTCATTTACATTTCCCTATCTTCACCTGGCTTGAGCAGTAGGAATTAACAAATAAGTGAGATGTTCATATTAAGTGGTCAATTCTGCTCCCACACTCTGTTGTTAAAAGCTGGGAGGCATGCAGTAAGAAATGGTTTGGGATCCTTGAACCCATCATGGTTGCCTATTATGCCAGTACATATTTGATTTTTAAAAGCTGCATCCACACTAACCCATTCTAGACTGTCATAATTGATTTTCACGTCCTTTGTAGGTGGCTCACACATCATTTATAATTATATCAAGTACTACTTTACTTAGTATCAGTTTGATGCCGACAAGGAATGGTGGCAATGATAACAATGATAATGGCAGTGATGAGGTCCACACAGTTCAGCCTAACAAGGTAGTCTTCTCCTTGTGTGGATTCTCAACTGCCATGGCTGCTTGCAGATTTTCTGCTGCTCAGTCAGGCGGAGGAGTGTGCTAGACTGCAGATTCTCCACTGCCGTCCACAGATTCTTGACTGCTGCTTGCAAATTCTGTAGCAATGAATGAGAAAAATTATGTCTGACATTAATTCATAGATAAGAAACATATTGTAATGATATATTGTGTAAGCAGAAGATTACTTACCCCCCTCCCCCATGTGTCAAATTTCAACTCTTTTATCTCCCTCCATCTGGTGCATATATGAGTTATTGGAGTGTTAATAGTGAAATATATATTTGTCAGACTTACATATTTCAGTTACAAAGGAGCTCACCACAATGTTGATAGCTATGATGATGATGATGATGATGATGAAGGTGGCAGGTGTGGCAGAGCAGCATCAATGGCTAAGCTACAAGTCTTCATAGTTTGCCACAGTGCTGAGTCAGGAGGCAAAAGTGTGATTACTAAGTAAAAAATGTGATTACTATCCATTATTCAGTAAGTTTTCTATCTCTCTGTTGTTTTGACATTTGCAAGGAACATGATCTCCAAGACGCAAGCTATCCCAGAAACTCAGTTTCATGGATGTGTACGTTGAGTCTCATGCAATGGCAGGGGGAGCAGATGAACAGAACTTGCATCAGTTTTCACCAACAGAATACAGGAGCTGAATTGGTCAGTTAAAATGAATGTCTCACTTATCTGTTAATTCCTACTGCTCAAGTCAGGTGATGTTAGGAAAATGTATATGAAGACCAAGAACATGCCTCTATCTCTGTCTGGTGATATTAGTGAATAGTATTCAACTTCCAAGCCATATCTTATGAGCTGCAACACACTTACCAGCAATTGCTTGTCACCTCCATCTATAACATAAGTCACCTAGGCACTACTTGCTGCAGTGCCCAGGTGACTCTAATCTTATAGACTGCTTGCTGCAGTCTTTCAATATAATACTGCCTTGGCCTATATTTTTAATTATTCTGCAGAAGCAAATACAAATACGATACCCAGAAATAATAAAACATCACATAGATGGATTTGGTCTCTCTGATATTGACTCGCATGTGTGTATGCTACTTGTCTATGATTAATTGTGCCAAACTGATGCAAGCAGATGACAAACTCCAAGGATGAAGCTCTGATACGTTTTATAAACATTTTGAATTCAGGGAATAATTTTTTCATTACATTACTTTAAAATTTGTGCATAATCTCAGACGAATGGTGCAGGATGAAACAGAATTTTGCAGAGACTCCATTACTTGTTTTCAGATGGCAGGCACAGGTGTGAAGGGGTTACAATGTGCCTGGTGTACGATGTGCAAGGTGTGAACCTTCCTTGTGATGATCAAATTTGGTCAACCAGAACCTTGACAAAATGTTTTCCTGCAATCACACTCCCACGCAATGCAATATTAGGCCTCTGTCACATCCAGATGTCTCTAAAATCTGGATATTGCACAATTCATTCAGCGAGCCAAATGGAGACACCCTTCAAAATTCTGTCAGGTGCTGATATTGCTGTCTCACACAACTACAGAGAATCTCTATGTCCTTCACAGTGATCATTCAACATCTGACATGGTTCACACCCTTTATATCCAATGCAATCAGAAATTCATGCGTATGAAAATAAGTGTTTGTGTAAATAGGAATTGCATAGCATTCGTGTGATGAGACACCTCAAGGTAGCACTACAGGTATTATTAGCAATAAATGAAGATTACAATGTACTGGGTAGTAGTCCCATGACAATTGTAGTATTGTGCTGTTCGTTACTTGGTAAACATGTCATTTTTCAAGAGCAACAGCTTTTCATTGTTCAACAGTTCAACAGTACTTTACCGGTTGTTTGTATGCACGTGTTGTAGACACATTCTCTGGGAAATGTCCAGATAACACTGCGCCAAACAATTCAACAATACCAAGGTTAATTGTCCATGCCCAGGAATGCATGGGCAGTTTCAGACATGAAGAGGAACATGAAGCCAGCCATTTTAATGATGTTAAACTACCTGAGGTGAAGAATATGATGCTGCATTGGCTTCCAAAAAGTTCGGAGGGATTATCAGGCCAATCTCAGATTTCTTATGACAATGCTCACAAAGCGTTTGAAATATAAAATTTGAGGTATATCATGTTCATAGTATGCAGGAATTGACACCAGAGAAAGAAAAGCATGTAGCTTACTATACATGGTCTCAGTCATACGTTGACATCTATGGAATTGCTGAACTGGCCCAGGTTTTCTTTACTGATGAGGATGATTTAACCTTATTGGATATATGAATACTCAGAATCCAATGATTGGGTCAACTGGAAATTTACTTACCTTTCATGAAAAACACTTTCACTCTCAGAAAATTGGAGTGTGGTTTGCTGCATCACATTGTTGAATTCTGAGCCTATTTTATTTGAAAATACAGTGAACTGTGTTGTGTACCACTGCATCATTACACAGTTTATTTTGCTTCTTGAAGCAGATGTGCATGACTTTTCAATAACCTCATATCTTACCAGGCCTGGTAATAACACCTATGCACTCTGGTGGTCTTTCTAACTGTCACATAAAATTATAGCTCTGTCATTTACATACGTGCCGATGGTGCATACAGATATGAAGTTACGTTTACATCAGACCATGTCATGTGGGTGATTCACTTTTTTTTGTCAAGCATTGTATTTTTATGGATTTCTGTCATTTGGTATTTTGAGTTGTATGCCCTAAAGAAAAATGCTGGCAAATCCTTTTGCTGCTTTATGAACTGAATAATGTTTTAATTAATTAACCTCCAGATTGATAGAAATAATGCAGAGGAGCATATAGACTATCTTTTTGGGAATTGTAGGCATTAGGGAATAGGTGCCTATCTGCCTACTAATCTGCTAGTGGTGGTAGATGTAAGGAAAAGTGAAAAAGTAGCCAAACCTATCTTGTATGTTTCATGTTGTTATAGTGCTAATATAGATATATATTGTAATTTTAAAATGCGTTTGTTTTGTAGCCTCTGGGACCTCTGCAGTGCTGAACACTCACATATATGTCAAGTATGTGTACCACTTCTACTTCATTGTGTTACACTACCTTCTGGAGCTGATGTTTTCTGGCCAATAGTTCAAAGGGAATTCCAAAGTACTGACTGGAGAGTGAGATTTGTGGCAGGTATGTTGAATTCCCTTTTTAAAATATGTGAGTTACCCTGATAACTACAACTATTCTACATATGTGAGTCTTCTAAAAAGAATAATGTGTATTGTATAACATTATGACAATTCCAAATATACCATGTGTCAGAGTCTTTAACTTATTATTCCTAAAAGCATTCAATTCAACTCAGAAAATCGTATTGTTTTATCTTTCAAGCTCAAAATATGTGTTCTTAATTTGCTTTATGGTAGTGAATCTTTGACACCACTTATGGTACAGATGGCTTCTGGTTTTACATGCCACTTATGGCTTACCTCAATTCTGAAACCTCAGCACTGTAAAGTCTTCTTATCCACTTCTCAGTGAAGATCTTCTCCCATATGACTTGACACATCAATTCAGAGTAGTTATAACTTCCCACTTTAACATATAATACTCTTGAGCCTGGTAGCTACTAGGTGTTCTTTGGATATAGCTCCCAGGCAAAGAGTTATGTCCAGTCATTACTGCTGGTGTATGTATTTGGTTCTAACAGTTATTACAAGCTGCAGCATAGTTGTGTTTACATACATTGTATTACAGGGAGTATACAAATATCTTTTTTTTTCTATTTTCAGTCTATGATTATAAAATATAGCCTTCATACTATTAATTTTAGTCAATAATAATCATCCTCAGACCATATAAGGGTATTTTGCATGACTCTCTGTCTGTACCCCCACAGTGAAACCCTGGACACCCCAGTCTTTACTCAGTAGGTTAAAGTCACATTCAACTAGTATTACATGGGCTGAGTATTTAGACACTGCTGACTGTAGACTCTCTTTGAGTGACTCTAGAACTGTCAAAACTGAATTGAGAAGCTGTTAAAAACATACAAAAACTTGCATTTAACTTGGCTTCACCTACACATGTTATATGTGACCAGATAACTTCACTGTCACACTTAACTTTGACCTCAGTAGAGACAATATATTTGCCAATTGCAATGAACATTCCCCTTCTTATGGCCTCTAATCTGTCTTTTATTATACATTCTATGACTCGCTAAATATCTCAGACCTTTCCACTTCCCGGGTTCCTGGGTTCGATTCCCGGCGGGGTCAGAGATTTTCTCTGCCTTGTGATGACTGGGTGTTGTGTGATGTCCTTAGGTTAGTTAGCTTTAAGTAGTTCTAAGTTCTAGGAGACTGATGACCATAGATGTTAAGTCCCATAGTGCTCAGAGCCATTTTGAACCTTTCCTCTTGAGGTTTCAGCCAGCTTTTGGTTCCAAGAAAAATTTGAGCAGGGGAACATTCCTGGGGGGGGGGGGGGGGGCAGTAAATGGGGGACTGTATTATGAATACTTCAACAATTTACCGATAAAATTATGACAGTTGAAGTGTCTTTATTCTGAATGCCATTTGACCTCCCTTTCTGCATATTAACTGGTGAGTGTTCAACAGAGTACCTCAAACTACTGCATAGCCAAAAAACTCTCATGTGCACTCCACAAGTACTCTGCTACCTGAACAGCTGCCTCCTGTGTGTAGTGCACCCCTGATCTATCAAGGGGAGTCCTACAAATCCCCACTCAATGACACAGGTCTAGAAATCAGCAGCCAAGACCATTAAAGAGTTAATGAAGCCTTTGATTGAGACCCTCCACCCTGCTCCAAACCAAAGGATCCCAATTAACTCCAGGAACAATACTACAAATTGTGAGCTGTGCTTGCACCCTCCACATAAGGCTAGCAGTCATCACCATCACTGCCAGCTGCATGTATGAACTGAGGATATCCTCAGAACCCATGTGACATGCATCGTTGGTGCTGATGTGAGCCACAGCTTGCAGATAACTGCACCCTGCACCCTCAATAGCCACAGGCAAGGCCACATCCATGTCTCAGATGAGGCCCACTGACAGACGTACTGAGTGAACATTGGCTTTCTTTCTAGCCCTAAATGCTATCTGCCTAAG
Source organism: Schistocerca piceifrons (assembly GCF_021461385.2). NCBI lineage: Eukaryota > Metazoa > Arthropoda > Insecta > Orthoptera > Acrididae > Schistocerca > Schistocerca piceifrons. The sequence goes on along the minus strand of NC_060149.1, from coordinate 412,357,932 downwards.
GAGCTTCACAACGTGCCTAATGTTGGCGCTCCCAATAACAAGTAAACCCCTCCCCCCCGTGTGCCTGCTTGTACCTTGCTGCACCAGCGGCCACCTATCTACTCACAGGGTGAATGGGTGAGGCTAGGCAGCCAGTCTCCACATTTTCCCTCCACCTCGAGCAATGCGAACACATTTCCCCACGCCACTCACCCTGCTCTGAGGGTGGATCCACAGTGTCAGGTTCACTAGAAGGTGCCTCAGAAGCAGAGCCCATGGACAAAACAGGCCACACCTGAGGTACCCTATGTCACAAGCCAGATTTTTCACCTCACCTACAACCTTAGGCAGGAGCCTGAAGATGACTGACTATAGCCAAAAGCATGTTCAGCTGTTCACAAACTGTGACCAACACCTCCTGCATCCGTACACAGCATGCATACATCCTAACCATCCTAGCAAGACCAACTGAAGAAGTAAACTACAGAAGCAGACAGAATCCTAGATACACAGTTTCCTGCCCTCCTGATGTCTCCAATGGATACTGATGCATTAAGAAGCTATGTACCTGGCTGTTCAGCAAGCAATTATTTTGCTACAGACTTAATGAATTCACCCTTACAAAAACGTGAGATTGAACATCTTAAACAGAATAACATGCACAAAATTTAATAAATGTACTGTGAGGAACACTAAGAAAAGGATAAACACTTAACTTGCCATCCTGTAGATGTATATCAGCCAAGAGCTGTGACTTCATTGACTGCCTTACTAAACGAACAGACAATTGCCTTCAAAATGAAATAAATGAGGAATTATTGCACTACGACTGAATGACTTTTACACTTACAAAAATGTGAGATTGCACCTCTTAAACAGAAAAACATGGACAAAATTTAATAAATAAAATATGCTATGAAGAAGAAACAGAAAAACATAAACACTTAACTTGCTACACTGTAAATGTATACCAGCTGAGAGCTGTGGCCTTGCTGACTGCCTTACTAAATGAATGAACGGATGCATTCTAAACAAAAAATACAAGCAACTACTGCACTACAGACTGACTGAATTTACACTTACAAAAGCACGATTTAATTTCTTAAAATGTAAAGAATGAGCATTTTAAGCTGACTGATGAACAATTCTACCACTGCCAACACATATTGCACATTAGAACCACAAAGATAAGATATGAGTAATTAGGGCTCATATGGAGGCATATAGATAGTTGTTTATCCCTTGATCTATTTGTGAGTGGAACAGGAAGGGAAATGACTAGTAGTTAACCTCCACCATGCTCTGTACAGTGGCTTGCAGAGTACCTATTTAGATGTAGATGAAGATAAAGCTAGAGGAGAAGACCAACACAATTGTGGACAACAATTTCAAGTACAGATAAGCAGTTTATTCACTGAAATAATTTTTTCATAATTTTTTTCATAAATATGAAAACTGAGACACAAAAGCATGAATGCAGACAGGGTGAATAACATTTAAATAAAATCCAAAATTAAGCTAAAGTTGCATCATCATAAAACATATTTGAGGTCAGCTAGGCTTCATTGAAGAATTTTCCAAATACAGTGCAACCAAAGCCCCTGTATAATAGGAAGCATGATGTGGATGGTGGGCTAAACAAAGCAGACTATGGCACAGTTCTGGTACAGATATCATGTAAGAGTCTCTTTTAAAATGTAAATAAGTGTGTGGCCAGACAGATACTCCTGCAAAAACATGATGCCACATCTTAACACACTATATATTAGAGCACAATGGGAACATAACAGTGCATCTCTACTCTAGAACATTTTAAGCATTCTAAGATCACAACAGTACTGACTTAGTTTTTTGCTTAGCAGTTCCATATGTTTCTCCCACCTTAAATGCTTCATCTTGCCATTCTCCTAAAAATTTATTATGAAGTGTTTAGTGTGTCTGCTGTTATGTTGGTTTATTGTTTGTTTGTCATATAGCTGAAGTTTTTACAAACTTTTCTTTCTTCACAATTAATCTGTTATCCATAAACTGTGTGTTTGCTTCTTCTGTGACTATTGTGACTTTCTCCTGTAGGTGAATTCGATTCATAGCTTTAACAAACAGACTTGTGTCATCAGCAAACAATATTGTATTTGCTGCTGATATGCTGCTTGGCATATCATTTATAAACAATAACAACAACAGTGGTCCCAGTATGGGCCCCCATGGCAACACATACTTGACTCTCTGGTATGCTGATGAGTAATCTCTGCCTGTATCTTGTAGCTCCATCCTTCAACACCTCTTAGAAAAATATGATTTGAACCAGTTGTATGCTACTCCAAAAATCCCTATATGGAATCTATTAATTTTGTCACTAGATAGTATAGGTTACATAGTTTTTGCAAAAAACAGGAATAGCAGTGGGTGTAATGTGTGAGAAGTCACAGAATATTTTTTTCATTTTCAGTTGAGAGAGTTACAGTTATAGCTCGCTTCATGGATTCAACACCTCTACGAAACATTCAGCCACTGCAGTCAGCTCTGGCAAATGCTTTCTGTTACCTTATTTCCAGTATGGATGACGCAAATGTGGAGGTAGCACAGAGAGCTACTCTATACCTTGGAACTCTTCATGATACTGCTATCAAGGTGAGCTATAGTTGTATCTGACAAGGTACAGTGTAACATTTTCAAAATATAGTGCTTCCATCACATCCATTTCTGACAGCTAGCATAGAACTGACAAAGTATCTTATCTTCAAGCTGTGTAGGTTAATTGCAATCTTTAGCTACTGTAATGAAAGTCTTATCAAGACCAGATGCATTTCGCTTTATTTTAAGCATATTCAAGTGGTCAGGTTTTTTGTTGTTTATTGCATTATTCTTTGTCCTCCATGTGTGTGTGTTGAGTTTTGCACACAGCACTTTCACTGCCCTTAACACATTTACACTTTTGTGTTGAGAAGTACCCCTGCTGTCTCCCCATTTTGTGAGGACAGTGATACTTCCCAACATGAAAGTATAAATGTATTTAGTGCAGTGAAAGGGCTGTGTGCAAAAACTCAACATATGCACATGGAAGATGAAGACAAATGCAAAAAACCTGACTATTTCAAGATGCTCTAAAATAAATCAAAACATGTCTGGTCTTAATAAGACTTTTATTACAATTGCTAAATATGGCAGTTAACCTACACAACTTGTATAGGTGCAAGTGTGGAAAAAAGGTCAAAAAACAAAGAAGACAACATTAGCTTATCTTCACTTCAGATAATCTGAAATCTGTCCCATAAATTATTGCCTGCTGTCAACATGATAGTTGAATTCAAATTATCTACCCATTACATAATATATAATCACTGAAAAGTCAAAGAAACTGACACACCTGCCTAATATTGTGTAGGATTCCTGTGAGTACATGGAAATGCCACAATACAATGTGCCATGGGCTTGACTAATGTCTGAAGTAGTGCTGGAGGGAATTGACACCATGAATCTTGCAGGACTGTCCATAAACCCATAAGAGTATGAGGGAGTGGAGATTTTTTCTGAACAGAAAGTTGCAAGGCAGCCCACATATGCTCAATAATGTTCATGTCTGGCGAGTTTGGTGGCCAGCAGAAGTGTTTAAACTCAGAAGAGTGTTCCTGGAGTCATCTGTAGCAATTCTGGACATATGGCATGTCACATTGCCCTGCTGGAATTGCCCAAGTCCATCGGAATGCACAATGGACATGAATGGATGCAGGTGATCAGACAGGATGCTTACGTGCCTGTCACCTATCAGAGTCATATCTAGACATATCAGGGATCCCATATCACTCCAACTGCACACACCCCACACCATTACAGTGTCTCCACCAGCTTGAACAGTCCCCTGCTGAAATGCAGGGTCCACGGATTCACGAGGTTGTCTCCATACCTGTACATGTCCATCTGCTCAATACAATTTGAAATGAGACTTTTCCAACCAGGCAACATGTTTCCAGTCATTAATGGTCCAATGTCAGTGTTGATGGGTCCAGGCAAGACATAAAGCTTCATGTCGTGCAGTCATCAAGGGTACACGAGTGGTTCTTCATCTCCAAAAGCCCAGATTGATAATGTTTCATTGAATGGTTCACACACTGACTCTTTTAGATGGCCCAGCATTGAAATCTGCAGCATTTGTGGAAGGGTTGCATTTCTGTCACATTGAACGATTCTCTTCAGTCATCGTTGCTCCCATTCTTGCAAGATCTTTTTCCAGCTGCAGCAATATCAAAGGTTTGATGTTTCATGGGAGTCCTGATATTCACAGTACACCTGTGAAATGATCCTATGGTGAAATCCCCACTTCATCGCTACCTTGGAGATGCTGTGTCCCATTGCTCATACACCCATACACCGACTATAACACCACTTTCAAACTCACTTAAATCTTGTTAACCTACCATTGTAGCATCAGTAACTGATCTAACAACTATGCCAGACACTTTTTGTCTTATATAGGTTTTGCTGACTACAGCACCCTATTCTGCCTGTTTACATACCTCAATATTTGAATAAGCATGCCCTTACCAGTTTCTTTGACACTTCAGTGTATTATTACCTACCATATCAGCAGACAACTTCTCTTCACATTAACATTCAACAGTTCCTGCAAACAGTGTAACAATCAAGAAAACTCCAGACATAAAATGAGATCTGGAATCAAAATGGTACTGTCATTACAATATAATACAATGATCTTTGATTGAAATGCCATTATTCGAATCAGTTAAGAGTTCCAGTGTGTTCAAGTTTAAATTGCCTGTTTACAGAATGTTACCCCTTTTCAGGGCATGTGTTTAACATCATGGGCAAAGTAAATAATTCTGTGAACATCTCAATGAAATGATACAGTGTTGCTTGCAATCTCCTAATTTTCTTATTTCACATTCTGAACGTCAGGTCTTAGTGCATATTTTCAAACAAATTATTTGAAAATGGATCCTAATACGTAAAGTGAATCATACATGTAATTCTACAAATAGAGAATTTCTAGCTGAATATGCAGTAAAAATGCACTCCTTCAATTTTCTGACAATTTTTTTAAAAAACTTAATTTGCACGTCCCTTACTCTATTACAATCCAAGTAAGTGTACCTTTCCTGTTTATTTATTTATTGGATACACTTTTCATGCTGTAATATGAATAACAAAGTACTTTGTTGACTCGTAAATTTAGCCAATATAAAAATGATGTTTTCTGTTGAAACATGAAGCAAACATTATTTACATTTTGAAAACAGTGATGTCATTAAAAGCCTTCTAGTTCTTATTGTTACAGTGATTGCCTACTGGATAACACACTAATTGTAGGTACAACAGGTGACAGGCTTCAGTTCATGGTATGTTACTATGAAAATGCAATCAGTCTACAACAAAGATTGCCTACAAAATACTTGACCCATCCTAGAATACTAGAGTATTATAATATTGTTCATGTGTGTGTGACCCATACCAAACATGACTAACAGGAGACATTGAAAACATACAATAAAGGACAGCACAAATGCTTATAGGTATGTCTGACCAATGGGACAGCATCAAGGAGATGTTGCAATAAATCAACTGGCATATCTTCAAGAAAGACACAGAATATTCTGTGAAAGTCTACTTACAGAGTTCCAAGAACTATCTGTAAGTGTTGAATCTAGGAGTGTTAAGATTATTTATTTCAGACTACAAAAGACTTATGGAACCTGGTTCACCAGGAATGGACACACCACATACAGCAAATACACTTTCAGTTTTATCAGTCTACAGATTGAACTGCACTTGCATAACAAAGATAAAATGTATTACATTATACAGATATGAAAAAACACTTTGTATTTTTATTTTCAGTGTTAACAGAGAATGTACTACAACCCTTTATATACCATTCCCCAAATCACAAAGAGACATTTAGACCAATTACAGCATTCACAGAGTTGTGTAAGCAATCATCCTTGCCACACTTCTTACACAAATGTGTGACTGGAATGAGAAGAGATCCTAATAGTTGATATAATGAGAAATACACTCTGCCATGTACTTCACCTTGGTTTGGAGAGTATAGATGTAGAACTAGATTTAGAAATGAAAGTAGCTGGATGATGTATTTACAACATACATTTTCATAATTAAAATAAAATATTACATATATTAGTGTTTTCCCATCTAAGAAGAGCATAAGTAATGATCAACATTTATTGTAAAGTATATGAATGCAGGTACCCATACTGATAGTTTAATTATATGGTTGGAATGAGTCAAGTATTCACAGCTATGGCAAGTGGCACATTTTATCTATTTTCCTTTACAACTTTAAAGATAGAGATACTAACTGAAAATTGTCTGTGGAAGAACATTACATTTGGTAATTTTTTCTTATAATTTTTTAGAAAATGTTTTTCATGTAGTTAGCTTCTTATGAAGAAAAGTGCTCTCTTAATAAATTTATTGTGTTAAAAATTGGACAGTTGCCTTAAATGTATTCAAATCAAAGCTCATTATCAAATTATAGCAAGAAATATTTCAATATATACACAAATTTTAGATCAATAGCACTTTCAGTGTAAAACAATTGGCTTCGGCTGTCATGTATCAATATGTCATCTATTTTATAAATGGTATCAATGTCATTTAAATGTGTATCACATACATGTCCTTGATGTAAATCCCCACAGATTTGAAAAGAATGCTACTGAGAATCATTATTATTCAGCATATTTTGATGTTTGTTATTTAATATTGATATACCAGGTTATGAACTCTTCTGATATGAGATTATAACAATTATAGGATTCAATAAGTGTACATTTGAGGACTTCCCCTTGAAAATGAAATATTTTTCTTTGTGAAACAATATTATTTTACCAAAACTAAAACTGCTATTGAAAATATGAATATTTCATAGTACTGTCACAATGAAGGGAATTCTAGTAAACCTCTTGACACAAAGCTCTGTAAATAAAGCAGGAACACATAAATCAACTAATGTATGTATAAAATTCTACTATGACTGTACATGCACCCATATACAGAAACAACTTCTATTGTAGAACAAAAAAATTCTATTTTTTCTGACTATGTTGTTTATTAGATATCTGAAATATATCTGAAGAGGCTAGTGGTGTAATAAAACAGAACTGATTAAACATTCAAACTACCCACCATGTAACAATTTTGAAGAAATATTTGACCAAGTTTATAACTCATCATCTTCGGATAATGAGTTGAAGTCCTTTAGTAAGTGATCTTTTATAAATTCTGGACTTCACCCCTCCCTTGCCATGGGAACATCAGATGATCGATTTACGGATCTCAATAGCAGTGTGTTCCATCTGGTGGAGTTAGATATAGTATTGAAGATTTTTGGACATTAAGCCCTTGTGGTGCACATCTATTTCATTATTGTTAAATAGGTAGATGAAACTTGGGGCTATAGTGCAATGTTTTAAAATTTGCATGCATCAATGCAACCTGGTGCTGGGCAAACTAAAAGTGGCCCACAAAAAAGACAAAGAGAGACCATCTTCGTTATTCGTGCAGGTCCCTTTTACTTTACACAACACTGAGTTGCCCTGCTGTCATGCTGCTGCAGGCAAATTTTAAAATATGGTTCTGTAACCACAATTTTATGTATCAGCAATTTTCTTTAAATGAGTAGAGCACATCTTCATTACCTATTGCTTGGAATAGTATTGACAATATTCACTGAATAGTAAATTTTGACTAGGGGCGATGGGTATGCCTATGATCTTTTAATGTTGTAGCACCTGATGATGCAGTTTTAGACTTTGAAACTGGTTGTGTTTTAATAAATAACAATTTTACCAGCTAGTAGTGGAATTCTTCCTAACACCATGACTGTCATCCAGGTTGGAGTCAGAGTCTTTTGAGCTAGAGGTGTCATTCCTACTCCTCTTCTTTGCTGGTGGAACTTTTATCTTCTTCACTTTTTGCCTGTTCAATTCCTTGTGTTTCTGTTGGGCCTATTGCTTTATCAGTTTGAATTTTAATTTTTTCCCTAGAACTTCAGATTCTAGCAACACTTGTAGCAGCACCTTGTTTTGTGATTTTCTTTTCCACCTCCACAATCGGAGAGATTTTATTTAGGTCTTTTGTTGGTGATTGAGCTACCTCTGCACCCACTAGCTCCCCTGAATGTCTTGAAAACTGTTTCAAAGAACACTTCTAGGTTCTCCTCTGGTGGCAGGAGATGCTTGTTTCAGTGTTGGCTGTGCTGATTCTGTGGTGAACTGTTTCAAGAAACACTTCTAGGTTCTCCTCTGGTGGCAGGAGATGCTTGTTTCAGTGTTGGCTGTGCTGATTCTGTGGTGATGAGGTGGACATGCTCTGGAAAAGCTGACATACCAAAAGGTATGATCCCAGTTGTCCTAAATCCAGATAAGGTGTTCACTACAGTTGCTGCTTTTGCCCAAGCAGATCCCAACAGTTTGCTGAATTACAGCCTAGTTATTTGTCTGTCAGGGTTATTGTAGATGAAACTGTTAGAAGCAGAGTAGTAAAATGTCTTCAATGATTTGAAGGAACAGTGGACAAGAGGCTGCAGGAAGTGGGTTATATGACCTTGTCAGACTTGACAATATAATGTCGTTGGCCTCTGCACACTGTGTACACTGACTATGTTGGTATGCCAGGGATCAAGCACCCACATCCATAATCTTGTGGGTGTGTCACACCCACAAAATTTTTAGTTTGGAGCAATTACAACACTGAGCTGGAAGTTAAAATTTTTAACATCTGAAACATATCAATTTGTTTCGGATGCCTTTGTGCAAAGGCAAACAAGCAATACACTACCCTGCTCTTTGCCTGTCTCTGGCCAAGTCAGAGGCACTCCCCAGAATAACAATCACACCATACTGTGAATGGGATCCCGTCTTTTCTGCTTGCTTTCATGTTCCCTTACAAATAACACACTACTGTATGCCCACTCCACTAATCAGCAATTGTTTTGAAATATCTGCTTAGCAATACTGAGCAATAACCCAAGATATAAGGAAGCCGATTGTTGCAGACTACCTCAATAGTTTTTTTTTCCTCCCAACATAAATGCTGTGAGGTTTAAGATTTCAGAGAAATTGTTTTCATGTAATCTGGATTGCTATCATTTTGTTTGTTGAGACAATGGCTTTGAAGGTTGAGGGAGCTTATATTGTAGACTGAAGGGGTATTACCGCAATCATAGCTAGTACAAAGAAGAGGGTCCCCTGACAGTATGTGTGGAGCAAAAACTCTTAGCTGGGCAAAAATTTTCACAGTTTTCAAACATTGCGTGATTACTGGATGCATGTGGAAAGCTGAAACACAATACTGAGTATTGCTTCTATACATACTTTTGAATTCAAACAGTTTTCTAGTCACTATGGATATGAAAGAACGTTGTATACATGGAAGAACCCTGGAGATACTAAAAGGTATCAGATAGATTAAATAATGATAAGACAGAGATTTAGGAACCAGGTTTTAAATTGTAAGACATTTCCAGGGGCAGATGTGGACTCTGACCACAATCTATTGGTCATGAACTGTAGATTAAAACTGAATAAACTGCAAAAAGGTGGGAATTTAAGGAGATGGGACCTGTATAAACTGAATAAACCAGAGGTTGTACAGAGTTTCAGGGAGAGTATAAGGGAACAATTGACAGGAATGGGGGAAAGAAATACAGTAGAAGAAGAATGGGTAGCTTTGAGGGATGAAATAGTGAAGGCAGCAGAGGATCAAATAGGTAAAAAGATGAGGGCTAGTAGAAACCCTTAGGTAACAGAAGAAATATTGAATTTAATTGATGAAAGGAGAAAATATAAAAATGCAGTAAATGAAGCAGGCAAAAAGGAATACAAACGTCTCAAGAATGGTATCGACAGGCAGTGCAAAATGGCTAAGCAGGGATGGCTAGAGGACAAATGTAAGGATGTAGAGGCTTATCTCACTAGGGGTAAGATAGATACTGCCTACAGGGAAATTAAAGAGACCTTTGGAGAAAGGAGAACCACTTACATGAATATCAAGAGCTTTGGTGGAAACCCAGCTCTAAGCAAAGAAGGGAAAGCAGAAAGGTGGGAGGAGTATATAGAGGGTCTATACAGGGGCGATGTACTTGAGGACAATGTTATGGAAATGGAATAGGATGTAGATGAAGATGAAATGGGAGATACGATACTGCGTGAAGAGTTTGACAGAGCACTGAAAGACCTGAGTCGAAACAAGGCCCCCATAGTAGACAACATTCCATTAGAACTACTGACAGCCTTGGGAGAGCCAGTCCTGACAAAACTCTACCATCTGGTGAGCATGAGACAGGCGAAATACCCTCAGACTTCAAGAAGAATATAATAATTCCAATCCCAAAGAAAGCAGGTGTTGACAGATGTGAAAATTACCGAACTATCAGTTTAATAAGTCACAGCTGCAAAATACTAACATGAATTCTTTACAGATGAATGGAAAACCTGATAGAAGCTGACCTCGGGGAAGATCAGTTTGGATTCTGTAGAAATGTTGGAACACGTGAGGCAATACTGACCCTACGACTTATCTTAGAAGAAAGATTAAGGAAAGGCAAACCTAAGTTTCTAGCATTTGTAGACTTAGAGAAAGCTTTTGACAATGTTGATTGGAATACTCTCTTTCAAATTCTGAAGGTGGCAGGGGTAAAATACAGGGAGCGAAAGGCTATTTACAATTTGTACGGAATCCAGTTAGCAGTTATAAGAGTCGAGGGGTATGAAAGGGAAGCAGTGGTTGGGAAGGGAGTGGGGCAGGGTTGTAGCCTATCCCCGATGTTATTCAATCTGTATATTGAGCAAGCAATAAAGGAAACAAAAGAAAAATTCGGAGTAGGTATTAAAATCCACGGAGAAGAAATAAAAACTTTGAGGTTTTGCTGATGACATTGTAATTCTGTCAGAGACAGCAAAAGACTTGGAAGAGCAGTTGAACGGAATGGACAGTGTCTTGAAAGGAGGGTGTAAGATGAACATGAACAAAAGCAAAATGAGGATAATGGAATGTAGTCGAATTAAGTCAGGTGATGCTGAGGGAATTAGATTAGGAAATGAGAGACTTAAAGTAGTAAAGGAGTTTTGCTGTTTGGGGAGCAAAATAACTGATGATGGTCAAAGTAGAGGTGATATAAAATGTAGACTGGCAATGGCAAGGAAAGCATTTCTGAAGAAGAAAAATTTGTTAACATCGAGTATAGATTTAAATGTCAGGAAGTCATTTCTGAAAGTATTTGTATGGAGTGTAGCCATGTATGGAACTGAAACGTGGATGATAAATAGTTTAGACAAGAAGACAATAGAAGCTTTTGAAATGTGGTGCTACAGAAGAATGCTGAAGATTAGATGGGTAGATGACATAACTGATGAGGAGGTATTGAATAGAATTGGGGAGGAGAGGAGCTTGTGGCACAACTTGACTAGAAGAAGAGATCGGTTGGTAGGACATGTTCTGAGACATCAAGGGATCACCAATTTAGTATTGGAGGGCAGTGTGGAGGGTAAAAATCGTAGAGGGAGACCAAGAGATGAATACACTAAGCAGATTCAGAAGGATGTAGACTGCAGTAGGTACTGGGAGATGAAGAAGCTTGCACAGGATAGAGTAGCATGGACACCTGCATCAAACCAGTCTCAGGACTGAAGACCACAACAACAACATGGGTATGTTCATCATTTGTTTGTCATCATCATCACAGATGGATATTACTAACACCGACAATCTGAAAAAATAAGGAACCTGAGAATGTGTCTTCTGCCAGTTCCTGTACTAAATCAGCAACAAGTGTCAAGAAACTGTCAGGCAGGTCATACCATGAAGGATGGAAAAACACATTTCCTTGGTTTTATTTTGACAAAGAACTGAACAAAGTGTTCAGCAGAGTGTGTAAAAGCACTTTTGATTCCAGTGTAGTGCTTCTGTCAGCTACTGCTACTTCTGCAGGAAGGGATTCATGTAATGCATTTGTTCAACATGGATTTTCCCAGTGGCAAAAGGCAATTGAATGTTTCAGAGTTCATGAAAAATGTACACTTTACCATTTGCATGTGACTGCTCTGGCAACTATGAAACAAAGTACTAATGTGTCATTCCTAATCTCAACACATAAATTAGATGGAATGAAAAATGCAGGCAAGGTGATTATTAAGATAATAAGGTCCCTCCAGTTTTTAAGTCAGCAGGGAATAGCAATTTCTATTTCTACCTGCTTTAATGAAAGATATGTCAGTTAATGATACATTATACATTTTATGTTAGGGGGTCAGGATTTTTATTATTGCAGGAGGTGGGCCTGTATCATGTAAATTAAGCCTTTTGGTCTGTGGGTGTGTCTAAGTACATTTGAACCTGAGTTTGATCTCATTTTTGTTGCTTTTAAGTCAGCTGTGTTACCAACTGAGCTAGGGAAGTCTCTACATATGCTTATAGTACCGGTATATTTTACTTTATCACAGCACAGATTTTTATGACACTCTCAGTGTTCATAAAAGATTATAAATAAAAGGTAAGCAATTTAAAATATATCGAGTGTCCCCAGAAAATATATATTACATTTTGCCATTGATGTGCACCAACAGAAATTTTGGAAGGTTGATGCCCTTGCTGCACACTTGAACATGTGCACAATTGTGCAGTGGCAGCCATGCCCATTCAAAATAAGGGGCACCTCCAGCTGTTCTCCTTGGAAGAAAATGATCTCTGAGACAAGCATAAAATATGTCAGAAGTCACGTAGGCAGACTTCTCATTTATCACAACTTGTGATCCAGGTGTCATTCCGTCAGTAAATTCTTGTTTTTTATTCTTCCATTTAAAAATGCAGTAGGGAGGAATGTAAATCTCTTCAGCACTGAAACATGCAGCAGCTGAAATTGTTTTACCTTTTTCAGAACTAGTAATAGTGCTCACATTTTTTGAGCCTCTCTTTTCAGTCCAAGTTTATTATTCAGATGTAAATCACAAAAATGTGCCTTGGTTTCCAGATTAAATCATTGTACTGGCTGATTCTCTCCAACATGGTGAAATAGTTTTCTATTGTTTCCTTATTCATCCTTGCAGATCTGTTTAGTGACACTCCTTCAGGTTTTCTAACTAATAACTTGAGGTTCCATGCCAATAGACTATCAGTCATAACCTACTTTATGGTGTTCCTTATGAAAATTATTGAAAATTTTGAGGTTTTCAGATAATCTTAAAGCCATCACTCAGACTGTCTCTCTATTAGGAGAAAAACTGCTAGACTGCAATTTTGTTATGTGCTGCTCCATTTTTCACAGCATCTTCCCCAAGAACAGGTGGTGTCCCAAGATGAACTTTTGACACGTTGCCGAATTTTAATCTTCTTTTTAATTTGGTTGGTGGTACCTGGCATTGTCTGGCAGCTATATTGGCACAAATTGTATGGTTCTTCACAGCACTGTAGGCCTTCTGCAGAGTTTATTCACTTGAACATCCTCTTATGGGACTTGCCTTTCTTTCGTAATGTGTCAGCATTTTTCTGCACAAATAAGAATGCAATATATTTAGCAAGAACCTGTGCTGACATTTAGGTAATTTCAGTGGAAGTTCAGGAGGATGACTGTACATTATAATACTAGTATGTACCAAACTGTAATAATTAACTGTCTAATGTCAAAAATAAAAGATTATGTAATATAATTAAAAATAAAATCAAAATTTAAAATAAAAGACTAATTATCGATAGAAACTGTCAAAATAATAAACAACATTAAAGGACTAAATTTAGTTATGTCCTCTGTAGTTTTTATTTTTGAAATTATAACAGTTAAAGATTGTGCTCAAAACCTCAATTTTGCTTAAAAGCACTGAACAGATTGTTCATTCTAGCAGTCCATCTCTACTGAGTTCCCAAGAGAGATGGATCAGGCACTCTTGGCGTCCCTATTATTAGCAGACACTTCTAACCTCACATCTAGGGTTCTAAGATATGTGACTGAATGAATACTGGATGCTAGTGAGGCTAAACAGGATGATGGTATGGAAAACATTTATTGGAGGTGGAGAGGAACTTTCATGTACCTGAATTCAAATTTACATAGTTTATCAATGGAAAAATTGCGAAAAAACATAAGACACACTCACCTCATCCACTATATTGCTACAAGACTGCCAGCGGTGCATTCAAGCAGGGTAATTAGAAACTAACAAGCTGGTCCATCTCACCCAGTACTCCATCTCTCCCAGAATTATCCTCCGTAACTATCCTACATAACAAATGGCCATCACCAGCAACAGAAACTTGATAAATGTCCCCTGGACTAGATTATCCAAGATCAAAAACAATTTTCACGCATTGGAAAGGTGTTTTTGAGCAAAACACCACAAAGTATAAAGGTACTACCAGACAATAAATTCAAAATTGCGATAGAATCCTGGCTATAAATAAAAGCCTTCTACCATGTTGAGGAATTCATATGCAATAGTATAAGATTTATTTATTTAATTATAATGCAAACTCAGTGCTGTACAGTATAAGCTATGTAATTTTCAAGTGTAAACTGACATTTATAGAAGTTAAATCTATAACATTAAATACTGCTATCTGTGAAGACATAACTTATGCTTCATAATGTCTCATCCAACAGCAGTGTTGTGTTCATACTAATAAAAGGTTTGTATTTGATTTGAAAACCAAACATGAGCTCCTCATTGATCTTTCTTATGCCACTGGAAACATGTTTGTGTAGCTGAAGCATGAACTTCTTACATATTCTGTTGTTGTTGTGGTCTTTACTCCAAAGACTGGCTTGATGCAGCTCTCCATGCTACTCTATCCTGTGCAAGCCTCTTCATCTTGAAATAACTGCTTCAACTTACACCTTTTGAACTTGTTTAATGTATCCACCTCTTAGTCTCTCTCTACAGCTTTTACCCCCCGCCCCCCGCTTTCCTGCAGTACTAAATTGGTGGACCCTTGACACCTCAGAATGTGTCCTGTCAACTGATCCCTCCTTTTAGTCAAATTGTGCAACAAATATTTTATCTCCCCAATTTGGTTCAGTACCTACTCATTAGTTACATGATCTACCCATATAACCTTCAACATTCTTCTGTAGCACCACAGTTCAAAAGCTTGTATTACATTCTTGTATGAACAGTTTATTGTTAATGTTCCACTTCCAGACAAGGCTACACTCCCAACAAATACTTTCCAGATGAGGCTTCCTAATACTGGAATCTACATTTGATGCTAACAAATTTCTCTTCTTTAGAAATGCTTATCTTTCCATTGCCAATCTTCTTGCTACATCCTCTTTACTTCAACCATCATCAGTTATTTTTCTGCCCAAATAGCAAAACACGTTTACTGCTTTTAGAGCCTTTAATGTTTATCTTTTGTCCTTCTTTCAACACATTTGTCCATTCCATTCAACTGCTCTTCCAGTTCTTTGCTGCCTCTGATAGAATTACAATGTCAATGGCAAACCTTAAAGTTTTTATTTCTTCTCTTTGAACTTTAATTCCCTACCCAAATTTTTTCTTTGGTTTCCTTCACTGCTTGCTCAGTGTACAGACTGAATAACATCAGGAATAAGGCTACAACCCTGTCTCACTCCCTTCTCAACCAGTGCTTCCACTCATGCCCAATAACACTTATAACTGCTGTCTAGTTTCTGTACAAGTTGTTATTCACCCGTTTCTCCCTGTGTATACCCCTGCTGCCTTCAGCATTTTGAAGAGTGTATTAGAGTCACCATTGTCACAACCTTACTCTAAGTCTACAAATGCTACAAATGTAGGTTTTGCCTCTCCTAAACCTACCTTCTAAGATAAATTATAGGGTCAGTTCTTCTGTAGAGGATTCATGTTGGTATTTTACAACCATGACTTATTCACACTTGTCAGTACCTGCTCCCTCTGGAATTTGATTTATTATGCTCATTCCTGAAGTCTGATGGTATTCTGCCCATCTCATAAATCTTGCACACTGGGTGGAATAGTTTTGTCATAGCTGGCTCTCCTAAAACTATCAGTAGTTCCAATGGAATGTTGTCTACTCCAGGGGCCTTCATTTGACTTAGATCTTTCAGTGTTCTGTCAAATTCTATTCAATGTCTCATCTTCATCTATGTCGTCTTCCCTTTTTAGAATATTGGCTTAAAGTCCATTTCTGTTGTACAGTCCCCATATGTACTCCTTTCACTTCTTTGCATAAAACTGGTTTTCCATATGAGGTCTTAATGTTCATACAGCTGCTTCTCTGACCTCCAGGGGCCTCTTTAATTTTCCCACAGACAGTAAAATAGACAGTATCTATCTTTCCCTAGCAAATATGCCTCTATATCATTACATTTGTCCTCTATCCATTTCTATGTAGCCATTTTAAACTTCCTATCAATCTCAGTTTTTAGATATTTGTATCCCCTTTTGCCTGCTTCATTTGCTGCATGTTTATACACACACACACACACACACACACACACACACACACACACACACACACACACACAAAAAAAAAAAAGTTTTGCATTACCTCAGTTCCGAGAGTTATGGAACCTGTACAGAAAACTGGAATAGAGATCAACATAAACATCATTTCTGCCCTTTTTATTGCTCATAAAAACCACGCATTGCATGTTGTACCACCATACAGCAAGACCTTCAGAGGTGGTGGTCCAGATTGCTGTACATACCAGTACCTTGAACAGGCATTGATGCATGCCTGTATTCATCATGGCATACTATCCACAAGTTCATCAAGGCACTGTTGGTCCAGATTGTCCCACTCCACAATGGCAATTTGTGGTAGATCCCTCAGAGTGGTTGGTGGGTTACGTCATCCATAAACAGCCCTTTTCAATCCATCTCAGGCATGTTTGATAGGGTTTACATCTAGAGAACGTACTGATGACTCTAGTTGAGTGATGTCATTTTCCTGAAGGAAGTCATTCACAACATGTGCATGATGGAGGCGCAAATTGTCGTCCATGAAGACAAATGCCTCGCCAATATGCTGCTGATATGGTTGCACTATCAGTCGGAGGATGGCATTAATGTACCGTACAGCCATTATGGCAACTTCCATGACCACCAGCAGCGTACATCAACCACACATAATGCCACCTCAAAACAGCAGGGAATCCCCACCTTGCTGCACTTGCTGGACAGTGTGTCTAAGTTGTTCAACCTGACCGTGTTGCCTCAAAACTCGTCTCCAACAATTGTGTGGTTGAAAGCATATGCAACATTTGCCAGTGAAGAAAATGTGATGCCAATCCTGAGTGGTCCATTCAGCATGTTATTGGGCCCATCTGTACCACGCTGCATGATGTCATGGTTGCCAAGATGGACCTTGTCATGGGCGTCGGGAGTGCAGTTGTGCATCATGCAGCCTATTGTGCACAGTTTGAGTCATAACATGATGTCATGTGGCTGCACAGAAAGCATTATTCAACATGGTGGCACTGCCATCAGGGTTCCTCCAAGCCATAATCCATAGACTGTGGTCATCCACTGCAGTAGTAGCTCTTGAGTGGCCTGAGCAAGGCATGTCATCAACAGTTCCTGTCTCTCTGTATCTCCTCCATGTCCAAACAACATTGCTTTGGTTCACTCCAAGATGCCTGGACACTTCCCTTGTTGAGGGCCCTTCCTGACCCAAAACAATGCGGACATGATCTAACTGTGGTATTGACCATCTAGGCATAGTTTAACTACAGACAACACATGCCGTGTACCTCCTTCCCGGTGGAATGACTGGAACTGATCAACTGTCAGTCCACCTCTGTCTAATAGGTGCTGCTGAAGGACGGTTGTTTACATCTTTGGGTGGATTTAGTGACATCTCTGAACAGTCAAAGGGACTGTGTCTGTGATACAATATCTACAGTCAGCACCTATCTTCAGGAGCTCTGGGAACCAGGGTGATGCAAAATGTTTTTGGTGTGTGTATTTTATCCTTTTATAAGTTAAAATTAGTATCTCCTGTGGTATCCAAGTCCTTCTACTAGGTTTTGTCTTTTTACCTATTTGCTCCTCTGCTGCCTTCACTAGTCCATCTCTCAAAGCTACTTATTTGTCTTCTCTGGTATTCATTTCCCTTATTAAGTTCAGTTGTTTCCTAGTGCTCCCTCTCAAGCTCTCAATAAACTCTGGTGCTTTCAACTTACCCAATTCCCATCTCCTTAATTCAATACAATTTTGCAATTTTTCAGTGTTTTTCTACAGTTCATAACCAATTAATTGTGGTCATGATCACATCTGCCCCTGGAAATGAATCAGTTTACAATCTGCTTTCAAAACTTCTGTCTTACCAATACAAAATCAGTCTGAAGCCTTTCAATGTCTCCTTGTTTCTTCCATATATACAACTTTCTTTTACTATTCTTGAACCAAGTGACTGCTGGTTAAATTGTGCTCTGTGCAAAATTCGATCACATGGCTTCCATTTTCATTTCTTCCCTCCATTTCATATTCACCTGCTATTTTTCTCTCTCTTTCATTCCTACTCTCGAATTCCAGTCCCTCATCATAATTAAATTTTTGTCTCCCTAGCCACCTGAATAATTTTTTTTATCTCATAATACATTTCTTCAGTCTCTTCATCACGTGCAGAGCAAGTTGGCATATAACCTTCTACTACCATAGTGGGTGTTGGCCTCATATCTGTCTTGACTAAAATAATGGAATAACTATGCTGTTCATAGTACCTTACCCACATTTCTGTTTTCTTATTCATTATTAAATCTACTCTTGCATTAGCAGTATTTAATTTTGTATTTGTAACTGTGCACTCATCTGACCAGAAGTCCTGCTCATCCTATGCCACTGAACTTCACTAGTTCTCACTATATCTATATTCGTCCAATTCATATCCGTTTTTAAGTTTTCTACTCTTCATACCTAGTTAAGGGATCTAATGTTCTATATTCCCATCTATAGAATGCAAGTTTATTTTTTCTGGTGACTGCCTTCTGCTTGGAGATCCAAATGGTGAACTATTTTACCTCCAGAATGTTTTATCCAAGAGGATGTTATGATCATTTAGCTATACAGTAGAGCTACATGTCCTCAGCAAAAGTAATGGCTGTAGTTTCCTCCCACTTTTGATGTTCACAGTACCAGTACAGAAAGGCCATGTTGGCTGATGTTACTGAATCAGTCAGTCATACAGACTGTTGGCCCTGTAATTCCTGAAACCAGTTTAAGAAATTTTGGGACCCACATGTTTGTCTGGATTTTCAACAGATACCCATTTATTGTGGTTGCACCTAGTTTACAGCCATCTGTATAGTTGAGGCACACAAGCCTCTCCACCAAGACAAGGTCCCTCAAACATGGGCCATACAGTATTGCAAATTACAACACTCTGATAGAGCCAGATATGACCGTAATTTTGTGCTGGATAGAATGAGATCTGTTTGTAGTATTTTTTCAGGATCCTACCAATCATTTTGATGGATAACACAGAATATGGTAGGAAGATTATACACAATACATCTTCTACCACCAATCTCTTATTCTTTTTCTTCATCGTAATCATCTTCATGTTCTATTTCTTGGTGTTTGTTTATTTGTTTGAAAAGCAAATGTTGTTTTATTATTTGCACATGTGGACTATCTGTCCTGGCAGTAGATTTTCACAGGTGCTGCAGCTCACTGGAAAGGCTCTGTTCACTACAAATGGCTTGTGCTCTGTGCACCAGGGTGATGTGGACAGTAAAGTGCTACATGAGATGGTGGGACTTCCAAGCATGGTCAGTTATGAATTAGATTTGTAACAGTGATGTTAGTCCAACAATTCACAAGCATCCATACATTGGATCCTGTCATAATTTATTAGTCACAGCGAATTGCCAAAACAATATGTAAATATAATGTATTGAGTTCTGTTGCTCTTTGTGTGTTTTTCATGTTATGATGAGTGAAGTACAAGCTCATGTATGTAGCTACACAGATGTAATTGAAAAAGTCTTGTGTCTGATGATGAATAGTAACAATCAAAACTGGTAGCAATAATAAAGAAAACAGCTAATGATGGTTCAACATCATTTGCAGCAAATTTTTAGCATTTAGGGAAAAGTCTTTTTAGGCAGAAAGCCCTACTGTGCCGTCTGCATTCTGGTTTATCAGTATACCCAAATTGGTAGAAGTTCATTTCCTTCCTTCATGCATCCCCTCACTACATGCTGATCAATTCTTGATTTTTTAAAAGGTTTTTATATTAAAACTCCATGTCTCATAGTCATAAATCAAAATAGGTAATACACACTGATTGTAAACATTCAGTTTGCACATTTGAAGACATGGAAAAAAAAGTATGGTGTTTTTGCAATATCAGTTTCTTCAATAAACTAGTATTTACATGACAAATCCAGCTTCAGATAATAACTGCCATCATCAAAGAGGATATAATACTGATAGATGGCTTTGAAAAAGATATTATACATAGACAGTGCAATGAAAAAAGAGAGTAGATGCTACCTGTGAAAGTGCAATTGTAGTATATGTGAAAATATATACGCTTAAGAGTAAATAAATGTATAAGGGGCTTACCAGAAAATGTTAAGACTCAACACTGAAAAACTTGTGTGTGTGTGTGTGTGTGTGTGTGTGTGTGTGTGTGTGTGTGTGAGTGTGTGTGTGTGTGTGTGTGTGTGTGTGTGTTTGTGTGCGCGCACGCGCACGCATGCGCACGCACGCGCATGTGTATGTGAGTGTGTGTAACTTTTTGTTGTGTGTTGTGTATGTTGAGAGGGAGGGACAATGTCAGCCATCAGTTAGAGTTACTACAGCTGATGCCTGAGTCAGTCTGGCAGGGCGAGTCAAACAAATAATAACTATTGCCTGCCATTTCATGTGTGTTACAAGTGATCTGTTGTCAGAAAACTGGCCACATACCAACTAGTAACTACATTTTATTGTCATGTCTTTCAGTTAAAGAATATCTTATTGAATTTCTGTGCAGTTCTATTATACCAAACTCAACCTAACTTAAATTTATTAGCTCTGCACAAAAGAAAAGTTCAAAAGGACACTATAACAAGTAAAACTAGTACAAAATGTTGTGTATTAGGCACATGCTGACTAGTGGACACATTAAACTGCTGAAAAAAAGAACAGTGATTTGCAGGATGTGGAATTCCTTCAAACAAGAATAACAGCGCCCAAGTAGTACCAGGGTCAGACAGCTGGCTGAAACCAGATGTCAATAGCTATGAAATTCTAAATTCTGACTGAAATATAAATCACAGTAAGGTGGAACGTTGTTGGTAGAGGCATTTTATAGCATTTTTACAAAACAAAACAAAAAGATAATATCTAGTGATATTACAACAGGTTCTGAATGCAAAATAATTTGGTGAAGACAAGTGTTAAAGGTGGATCAAATGTGGCCATTGAGTGCTTTTATAGACCTTTTGCCTTGGCAGCATTAGTGACAGAACAGTTGAGGGAAACTTGGAGAATGAGAGTATTTTACATGATTGTCCTGGTCATATTATAAATCTACATGAAGATTTTAACTTACCTGCCATAGACTGTGAGACTGAAGTGATTGAGTTGGGTAGTAAATAAAGAGAATCATGTGAAATTGTTCTAAGAGCCTTATCTGAAATTACCACCATCAATTAATCAGAGAACTGACTCATGAAGAAAACATCTTACACCTGCTGGAGACAAACAGATCCAGAATTTTTGACTCATCATAGAGCATGGAGTCAGTCACCATAAGATTGTTACAGCACCACAAATATGGCTGTAAATAGGAGTAAAAAGAAAGGCAGCAAGATCTTTGTGCTTAACAAGAATTACAAGCAACAGAGTCCAGATCACCTCAGTGGTCAGCATGAAAATTTCATCTTCAGCACTAACAACATTGAGTGTCAGTGGACACAGTTCAAGAGCATTGTACAATATGTTTTAGACAGGTATGTACTGAGCAAAATTGTGATGGAGGAAAAGACATGCTGCGATTCAACAGCCATGCTAGAAAACTGCTATGAAAGCAAAGAGAGCAACACTGCAAATTTAAATGTAGCCAAACCCTCACTCACAAATACAAACTAAACAAAACCAAAATCATGAAGAGACATGAAGCATTTAATGAGTTTTAAAGTAAAATTCAGTCTAGTGACTTGATAGAAATTCTTAGACATTTTAGTCTTATGTTAAAACAGTAAACAGGTTGAAGCCATCTGTCCAGACATTCTGTGACCATAATGACACTGAAATGGAGAATGACACAGAAAAGGCTAAAGTATTAAACATCTTTTCTCAAAACTGTTCCACAGATAAAGATTGAACTGTAGTGCCACACAAATGACAAAATGGCTGATATTGAAATAAATGACCACAGGATAGAAAAGCAATTGACATTGCTCAACGGAGGAAAGGCCACTGTACCTAACAGGATATCAGTACGATTTTCCATAGAGTACAGCAAAGAACTTACTCCTCTTCTAGCAGCAGTGTAGGAGTCTTTGTAGGAGTGGAGTGTTCCTGATGATTGGAGTAAAGCACAGATCATTCCTGTTTTCAAGAAGGGCCATCAAACAGACTCACAAGGTCTATTTCTCTGGCATTGACCAGTTGTAGAAGTTTGGATCACGTCTTATTTTCACATATTATGGCATTCCTGGATACTCTAAATCTCTGTAGTGTCCAAAATGGTTTCCAAAAACAATGATCATGTGAAACCCAGCTCACTCTGTTCATCCACAAGAATCAGAAAGCAGTAGATATAGGTTCCCAGGTACATGCTGTGTTCCTTGACTTCTGGAAGGCATTTGATACAATTTTGTACTGCTGCCTAGTGAATAAAATAGGAGAATATGGTATCTGAGACCAACTGTGTGATTGGAGTGAAAAGTTTCTAGCAAAAGGAACACTGAATATCATTTTGAATTGAGAGAAGTCATCAGACATAAAAGTAACTTGAGGCATGCCACAGGGGAGTGTTATGGGACCACAAGGCTTTTTGTGGATGCTGCTGCTGTATATAGGAAAGTCATGATGCTAGAAAATTGTAGTAAATTACAGGAAAAACTGCAGAGGATTGATGCACAAGGAGTGGCAATTGACTTTCAACGTAAACGAATGTAACATATTGCAAATACATAAATAGAAAGACCCTTTATTGCATGATTACACAATTGCAGAACAATCACTGGACTCAGTTACCTCCATAAAATATCTAGGAGTATACGTATGAAGCAGTTTGAAGTGGAACAACCACACAAAATTAACCATGAGTAAGGTAAATGCCAGACTGAGAGTCATTGGAAAAAATCCTCAGTAAAAGTAGTCCCTAAAAAAGTAAGTAGCTTACAAAACACTTATTTGACTGATATTTGAATATTGCTCTTCAGTATGAGATATGTACCAGATAGGGCTAATATAGGAAATAGAGAAGATCCAAAGAAGAGTAGCATCCTTTGTTACAGGTTCATTTGGTAAGCACAAAAGTGTCACAGAAATTATAAATGAATTTCAGTGGCAAATGCTGCCAGAGAGGTGTTCTACATCACTGTGTGGTTTATTGTCAAAAGTTCCAAATGTGTACTTTCCTAGAAGAGCCAACAAATGTATTGCTTATGCCTCTGGATATCTTGCAAAAAGATCATGAAGATAAAAATCAGAGAAATTCAAACTCATGTGGATGCTTACCACCAATTGTTCTCCCTGTAAATTATTTGCTACTGCAACAGGAAAAAGGGAAAGTGATGATGGTACACAACACACCCTCTGTGACACACTGCAAAGTGGATTGCTAAGTACAGATGTAAATTTAGAGAAGGGGATTTAATAATACAGGTAATTGTGGTGATTGTTAAGTTTCCTTTCAACTGTGCTACGCAGGATATATCATGATATTCATCTTCAGTTCTTTTACAATGCCATTTTCTTCAAATACTTATACAAAAAAGAAATACCAAGTTCTGAAAATGAGTATGTTTCTGTCAATCCAGTACCACATGGCAGGAAAATAATTTGTGTATCATAATTTGAATAAATATTAATTACAATAAAATTAATGTAATGTGAGAATCCATTAAGATGCATTTTTGTAACAGTTAGCTAATGGTAAATAAAATTGTAGCCATTTAAAATAATTTTTTCAGGCACTTATTTTCTGCCTGGAAGCACAGTTTGACTCTGTGATAGTGGACCGTCCTGTTGTACTGCAGTCTTTATACCAACTTCATAATACACTTAGTGACAGAAGAATCTTAACATGGGAATTTTTCTTAAATCGATTTGATGCTTTATTTTTGGAAGCACAGATCAATCTTGAGAAATCGGGAGACATTTCTTATCTTCGAGGTACGTTTTTCAATCATATTGCTATCTTACAAATGATTTTAAGGTAGCTCTTTAAAAAAGTCTTTTTGAAGTAAAAGTGTCAGAATGGGAGAGCATTCTGATAAGCTTCCCATACACGGGCCCCAGGTTAAGTAATACTAGGTGTTCCTACAATAAAACACATTTATGTGTAGAAATGTTTTTTTAATTACCACCTTCATTACCCATCAACTATTTCCTTATGCTACATTAATGTTGACAAGTGAATGAGTGAAACTGTCCACTCACAATATAGTGAAAGTACAATATAGTGAAAGTGCTCAGTAGTTGATAAACACATAAAAAAGAACCTCAACACAATAGCTCAGCATACAAACTTTCATAACACTACCATATTTTGTTTATATTAATCTTTTATAAACAAATTTGACGGAAACATTTATGTTCTGAGCCATAACAAAAAATTTTATTCACAAGAGTCTCATATATTCTCTTTCATTAACACTATTGTATTATGTTTACATTAATTTTTTATATACAAATTTAATACAAACATTTATGTTCTGAGCCATAATAGAAAATTCTATCTGCATGATGCTTACAGTTACACCAGTCCCACATATTCTCTTTGATGAAAACTCAAACACATTGCTGTCCAATAGATAATCCCAATAAATATTTTAAAAAGTAGTCTTGCTGAGAAACCATGTAAGAGTTGTTTGGATACTGTGTTCTATATTATAACAGTGAATAAATATTGAATGGTGAGTATCAGCTATATGAAACCGCAATTATCACATTATATGATAGTCAGATCTTAACATTGCCTGTTAAATGTTTTCTGGTTACATTACTCATTGGACAGATTCATCATACATTATAACAACCTTTGCTGCATTGTGACTTTGATTTTTATCATCCATTCACTACATAAACTCTTTCATTACAAACCACATAGAAGTGCTTACTTGTTCCAATAATCTCTGTATCATTATCTTTGCAGGTGATCACTAACTGCGCGTATTACCAGCTCATGAGTAGTGTAGAAAGGTGGTGAGATAGTTGATTCTGACCATGCAACAACCTAATGTTTAGCATGGAACCTGATTTTAAGAAGATGTGGAAGTAGCATCCTCAGAGTCTTTCATGGTGGCATGTCAGAATAAAATCTTCTCAGTTTTCCATCCATGTCAATTTGAATAAAATTCTCAAACTTTTGATGGCTATCACTGCCATTGTCATCAGGAGTAAAACTACTGACTATGGGAACTGGCACTATTTTTCACAATTAAGACTGCTGGCACCAATCAGACAGGGCCGAATTGATGTGTGGACGGATGGTGAGTTGTGCAGCTCATAGCAGCTCATACCGAATGCTGACAGGTAGCGCGAGGGGACAGCACCACATCTGAAACTGCTGATCCTACCTCCCTACAAGCGTTAAGCATCCATTGTTGATTCCTTTCAACATCCAAAGCCCACCCCATGCTCTACTCAGTGTGTACCCCTGGTCTCTGTTAAAATTGTCAAAGTTCATTCCGATCTCAAGTGCCTCTTTATAATGGAATCTTAGTATGTTGACGCATCAGCCAAGACTCTTGTGTTCTCAAACTGTATTTTGTATCTGTTCTCCAGACAATGTTCAGCTATGAGCTGCACAACTTGCCTTTCAAGAACACTTCATTTCGGCCCTCTCTGATTGGTGCCAGCAGCCATAACCATGACTATATAAGCAGAATATCCTGACAGCACCGGCAGTCAGTAGTTTTACTCCTGATAGTGATGGCTGAGATAGTCACCAACAGCTTGAGAATTTTATTAAAATTGGCATGGCTTGAAAACCAAAAAGATTTTGTTCATGTGGAAGTAGCATTTGGAACTGCAGTTGCAACAGCAGTAAATGTTGCAACATTTAGCCAGCTGCCAGCCAACAGCAACAACAGTAACAACATCATAAACTGTTGCAGTAGCACTTAGCCAGCCAATAGCATCAGATATTACAACGGCTGCAACAAAAAGAATACAGATAGCTTGTAGGAGTCATATCACATCCCACTTGCCCTCTTTTTTTCTTGTCTTCTTCTTTTTCCCCAAAATGGAAAAATTAGGATATTGAGTTACATTATTTTGTTTTTCATTTTGAGACAAATTCTACAAAATGAAGTAGAAATAATGATCATGTTCAGGAATTAAAGTTTTTTTAATGGCGTTTTTGACTACTATTCTCACAGAACACACATAGTATCATCTAGATTCAAGTTTAGTTAGTGTATCAAGCAGCAGAAGCAAATTTAAGCAGAATGGGCTGCACATCTTGAGGGCTTAGCACACATTTTCCATATAAGTAGTGCGGTACATCTTGCAGGAAAAAGGTAAAATTCCATATTCCTGCCCTAGATGGGCCAATCAAGCCCAACTGACCACTGTGTTATCATCTGCCAGTAGTGTCATTGGATGCAGTATGGAGGAGCATGTGTTCAAGTACACCAGTCTCCTGGTCAATGGTAGATTTCTAGATCTTGAAACAACTATTAATCAGTTGAGCAGCTCCTCAGTTGGCCTCATGAGGCTGAGTGCACCTTGTACCAGTCCTTCCACCAAGGAAATATCCTTGCAGTATTGAGAATCGAACTCAGGTCCTTGACATGGCACTCACTTGCCCTGTTCACTCAGCTACAGAGGCAGAAAAGGTACATCTTGTACCAAATCATTAATCCTTGACTTTATCATACTTCCAGCTCTGAATGGGAAAGTGAATGCAAAACATGAATCATCTGACTGAACATTAAATGAAGTTCTAGGAATACTGGAGGCTCATAAAAAACAACTTCATTGTGATCTCTGTTTGTCAGCTACATTACTGTTAAGTACCTTGCTAGAATGTGATATCGTATTCATAAATCGACTTATGACTGTAGTCTATATCATTCTCTGTATTACCAAGCATCTGGTGATCTGGTAGTTGAGTGATGCAGGATGTAGTAATTAGATCAGTAGTTAGCAATTCTTTCTCCTCATAAGTAGTAGATATGCACAAAAAAACTGCTTGGTTCAATGCTTTCCTCTCATCATCTGCGTAAAATGTTTGTAATTTTTTTAAACTCAATATGTTTACCTAGTTGGCAATAGAGGTGAACTTGGTACTCAGATGGAGACTATTTGGAATTCGGTTCCAAAAAGCTGTGTTCAAACCTTGTTTATTGTAATGTGTAAAATCTTTCTTGACAATATATCGTGGAATTAACAACTAGTAAAGTGCAGGTTCAATCAGTCTTTGTTACGTGACAATATTTCCATACTATCTGATGCTTTATTTTTACTAAAACCATTTCACCACTTTATTTCTATTAAGTTTGGTGGTGAAGATAAATTTTGAAATAAAAACCCTACAACTAAAGGAATTTGTTTCTAATACCATCATTTTTCATTTCTGTTTAACCATGTTATCCATATCTGCATCTGTTAGCTGTTTCCTATATTTCTTCTTTAGCTGCAAGTAATGTACTGAATATGTTTCCTTTGTCTTATTTTCAATGTTAATTGCAGCCACCAGTTTGTATAGCATATATAACTGTAAAAATTGTTTTCTTCTGCACAGATTTAAGAAATACAGATTTAAACAGTGAAGCATTTATGCGAAAGTTGCACCGTGCTCATGAAGCTCTTTCACAACAATGTGATGGCAGTACTATGAGTACAATGAAAACTCTGAGTGCCAGCTTTGGTGCAAAGTGGCCTTATAAACGTACAATGTCTGCACCTGCATCAATTGTTTCAAGAACAGACATTAAGCAAGGTAAATTCATGATGTAAAACAGTTCAGTCAAGTTGTGAATAAGGTTTCTCTATTGGGATAAAACACACATTTTTGTGATACAGCTACTTTTCCTACAATAGGAGTCATATTTAAAATATATAGAAGAAAATACGTATCAGACTCAACAATAACAAAGCAAAGTAAATGAAATCAAAACTTGCTCTAAGTTTTAAAAATCAAGAAAATTGCCAGAATTCAATATGGTAATCAAGGAGGGAGTAATTAACAGAAAATTTGAATAGAAGTAGATGAAGAATAAAGGACGTCACCTGATTTGTTATTATATTGGAGACATTTTACTCTGTGTAGTCAGTTCTGTATATTACTTTGTGTTAGTTTAATAATGAATGATTAGATTTCCTCTTGTAATTTTGTATTAATTGTATATTGAAATCATTCACAGGGAATAGACATATACTCCCACCTTCACAAGTATGGTGTACCTATTACTGTATCAGAAGTATTTATTTCGTATCCTGCTCATAATCAGAAATTGATTTTCTTAGCTTTGTCATAGGGAGAAGAATTTTCACCAAAGAAATATTAGTATTTCTGCTTTCATTTTTTATCAGCATTGTTGCTGTGAGAATAGCATCAAATTGAAAAACAACACATTTAGAATTTTTTCTTTTTAACTATTACAAAAAGTGACAATTGTTTAACACAATGAAACATGTTTCATTACAGTGTTTTTAAATATGCATGTATTTCTGATTTATCTACACAGCATTAAGAAATTCTATGAGCAAGAAATGGTGAGTTTACGACTGTGTTGTTTGTATATTTAATGGCAGGTTTTAATTATTGTTCAGCAGTACTGTTGATGTTTTAGTTTATTATATAAAGTGAATTTGAAGGGATCTGAGAGTTCATTCTTGTAAACATTTCCAATGTCATAAAATTTCTACCATAATCCTGCACAATGGACACATTGCATGCTGGATCTATAGTTTGTCTATAGTTTCAGGTGGTTAGTACTAAGCATTGACATTCTTAGTAGTAGAATGGAGTTTAAACTGTGAGTCATTTCTCCATCCAAGTCTATACTTGTTTGCCATTCAATTAATATGGTTCTTATATCAGAAATGTAATTCTGATGTTGAACTCAAATAAGGTATTGATAATGCCATCAGTATTCTCTGGAACATGTTCAATTTGTTTACATCTGGTCAAGAAGGGTATGTTTTGTGAATGACTACTGCTCGATGGTGTCAAAATATCATGTCCCTTTTCACCAGCACTCACTAATCCCTACACCCATCTGTACTGTCAACTTCCACTGACCACAGATGTGATGATGACTTGTTGTGTCTCCATATTAACATCAATCTGCATGCTATAACTATAGGAGGTTAAAAAATAGTAAACTGTAGTCATTTCTGAGATGAAAGCCCTATCTCTCCAGTCTTCTATGGTTCTCTTTCATGAAACTGTGGTAAATCATACAAGTGCCTATTGTGATGAAATGCATACTAACTATCTACTGACTAATCATATCACATTGCCATGCAGGGTCAAATGATAATTTCTCATCATCATAATGTGACTACATCATAAATTTTCCAAATGGCAGAAGTGATTGTAATTCATTGGTCATTTAATTTATTTCTCATTGAAACCATGTGATCTTATGTAGACAAGATCACATATTTCATATGTAGTGATATACTCCTCCCCATTCACAAAATGTCTCTTGTTGTTAGTGCTGCAAATAATAAATGTTATCTATTGTTCCTTGGAAACTTATAACACATTCTCTGATTAATCCACAACCGATTGTACCCCAACTGGTAATAAATAATAATGCATACTCATATTGTGATTTAAAATATATAAAAAGAAGAAGAAGGATTAGAGCTTTACATCATATTGATGGTGAGGTCAGCGGCAGCAGTTAGAAAATGTGGTTTTCCACTAAGAAATATTTTAATCTGCCCTGATCTACAGGTGATAGGCAAAATAATATGATCACTTGTACTTACTTGGGAATAGTTTATTAATAAGGGGTTGGACCCCCATTTGCCTGCAATATGGCTGCAATTCTTCTAGGAATACTGGCATATAATGATTGTACAGTCTCCAGTGGAATGTTATGCCACTCTTTGATCAGAACCTGTTCTAACTCATCTTGTGATGAGGGAGACAAAAATCTGCACCAGAGTCTACACTCCAATACTGCCCGCAGGGGTTGGATAATGTCCAAGTCCGAGGACTGTGCTGGCCGGGGGAGACGATGCAGTTCAGTTGCATGCTCCTCATACCACAATTGTACTTTCCTGGCTGTGTGAATGAGTGCATTATCGTCCTGAAATATGGCATCATTATTGAGGAACAACATTTGAATCATGGGGTGCACCTGATCACCTAAAATATTCACATAATCGTTGGCTATAACACGGACTTTGAGAGTAATGATGGCACCAGCAGAATACCATGATGTGACTGCCCACACCATAACACTTCCACCTCCATGCTCAACCATCAGAATCAAGGAGTCAGGATTGTACACAATTTTGGCATTTTTTAAATGTAAACCCATCCTGATGCTGGAAATAATGAAACTGTTGAATCATCGGACCATATGACACGTTTCCAATGATCAGCCATCCAGGTTTAATGCTCCTGTCAACATGTTTTACACTTCTTTGTGTTGGCTGTCATCACTAATAATTCTGATATAGCAACTCATTCATGAATATTTGCTTTATGGAGTTCATGGCAGACAGTGTCAATAGACACAGGGTCTCAAAGATGGCTATTGAGCTCTGCAATCACTTTAGCTGACATAGTTTTGTATCGTTTTGACACAATTCATGTTAGCGTATGACAATCTCTGTCATCTAGGTTTGATTTGCACCCACTACTACATTTACATGATGATGTCCTTCCATGTTTTGTGTAGGCTGTCATGCCTGTTGAAACAGTTGCTCTTGAAATATTCAATAAGTTGGCTGTCTCGGTTACTGATCAGGCCCACACAATTTGCCATTTTTGGAACTCTGTTAGGTCTTTCATTGCACATCAACCACAGCCTCTGAATGCAAATACAAATTGTGTACTACTTGTAAACAACCTTCTCTGATGCCTAGTCCATACTGAACTTGCACAGTTCAGCATGACATGTGCCTTACTCGTACTGTTGACTGTGAAACACAACCATCCCCTCTATTCACATTATTTTGCCTATCGCCTGTACATGTACACATAGCAAAGTTGTACTAATTTTATCAAATCATTTACATGCCCAGGTACATCATGTATGTGTCTATTTATGTGGCACAACTAGAACATGTACTGTAGAAAAAGGAATCTTGCATTTCCGAGCTGTTACTTGTTGAAGTAAAATAACTCATCTGAATATCATAGGTTCAGGCTAAAAAGGTTAAATGTTGCTCTAGCTTGCTAGTGAATGTTGTCAATTATCTATGTGCTCATTTCACTACCATGCAATTTACAACTGTTCATAATACAGTAATAATAACACAGGCATTTTTAAGAAGTCTTATACTATATATATAATAATTTATCTGGTACCACAACTGTAATCCAGTGACTAATGGAACTGTGATGTGCCTAAAAACATGGTGATGTGCAGTGGTAAGATGACACAAGATAAACTGGGTTTTATGTTTCAACAGAAACATGTGGAAATATGATGTATTATTGACTCCTCAGGTTTGCTTTCATGTGCTTGAGATCTCTGCAAGGGCACTACAATTTAACAATTAATCTGATCCGGATCTTTTTATACAGTCATATGAAAGAATCATGTTCATGAATATGAGTATTCTGAAGTCATATTTTTTATATGTCATTATTAATGCTGTATATACAAGTCTGGCTAGTATGCATGTGACTGTGTGCTTCATTGTAAATTCTCCACAGAGCTTTTTTGTGTAAAAAAGTCATGTGCCTTTGGTGCTTGTAAATTTATTGCATGTTATTCATAGTGAATGTGAGTCAGTCTGATATTCATCTAAACAGTAGTTTTCTATACTGTTTAACATTACTTAAACAAATTTATGTACATTAAAAATTAATGTAAATATGTTAATACATCATCTTTTTATGAAAGAAAGGGCATGGTGAAGGTGGCACTAACTGATAATGAAATAAATTTCCCATATGTTGTTAATTTGTCTTTGTTCACTAGTTGCATGAAATACTTAACAAGTTGATGCCCTTCTTTATCATGTTTATAAATGTAAGTCTGATGAAAATAATTTTGTTAATTAGAGAAGGAGAAGGTGTACAACCGCCAGTATTCAGCACCCATCCTCAAGCGCAAGAGTTCCCGATTTGGACTTGGTCAGTTGCTAGAGTCATTTCCCCCCAGTACAAGAATGGCAGGTAGTGTAGCTGTAGTGTGATGAGATTTAAGGTGCCATGCATATCATGGTAATTACAGAATTTTTCCTGTATGTTTGTTCCATCTTTCTCTTGAACTTTTTGTCCTTATGCCTTCTTCAGCCTTCTGTCTTTCAATCACTACCATTATTAAATCACACAACTTCTTTCTCTCCTGCTCACCTTCTCTCTCTCTCTCTCTCCATTTTCCTTTCCCCTTCTCATCACACATCCAACCTTGTAAATATATATGTATAGATGAAGATGGTGTCTGTATGTGTGGATGGATATGTGCGTGTGTGCGAGTGTATACCTGTCCTTTTTTCCCCCTAAGGTAAGTCTTTCCGCTCCCGGGATTGGAATGACTCCTTACCCTCTCCCTTAAAACCCACTTCCTTTCGTCTTCCCCTCTCCTTCCCTCTTTCCTGATGAGGCAACAGTTTGTTGCGAAAGCTTGAATTTTGTGTGTGTGTTTGTGTTTGTTTGTGTGTCTATCGACCTGCCAGCACTTTTGTTCGGTAAGTCACCTCATCTTTGTTTTTATATATAATTTTTCCCACGTGGAATGTTTCCTTCCATTATATTTATATGTATAGATGTATATATATATATATATAGCTGTGTTATCTCTCTCTCTCTCTCTCTCTCTCTCTCTCTGTGTGTGTGTGTGTGTGTGTGTGTGTGTGTGTGTGTGTGTGTGTGTGTGTGTATATACAGGGTGAGTCACCTAACGTTACTGCTGGATATATTTCGTAAACCACACCAAATACTGACGAACCGATTCCACAGACCGAACGTGAGGAGAGGGGCTAGTGTAATTGTTTAATACAAACCATAAAAAAATGCACGGAAGTATATTTTTTAACACAAACCTACGTTTTTTTTAAATGGAACAACGTTAGTTTTGTTAGCACATCTGAACATATAAACAAAATATGTAATCAGTGCCATTTGTTGCATTGTAAAATGTTAATTACATCTGGAGATATTGTAACCTAAAGTTGACGCTTGAAACCTCCGACGTTCAGTTGCGTGTTGTAACAAACATGGGCCATGGTTGGCGAGCAGCATCTGCAGGGACATGTTTATGATGACGACAGTGTTTACAAGTGTGGCTGTAGTGCACTGTTGTGGTTTGGTCTAGCTGTCGCAGTGTCCACATGTAGCGCTTGCTGCTATTGTTATTTTGCATTCGTCTCCACACGCAGACCAACTGTAGTACACCGTGTTACCAGACGTCTGTGATAGTGTAGTGTTGTAGGAACTGTGAACATGGTGTATTCGAATTCTGAAAAGGCGGAGATGATACTCATCTATGGCGAGTGTCAATGAAATGCAGCTGAAGCCTGCAGGGTGTATGCAGAACGGTACCCGGACACAGAGCATCCAACGTGCCGCACATTGCAAAACATCTACCACCAACAGGTATGGTCGTAGCACGCAAACGGGTCCATAACAGGCTCATCACAGGAGAAGCGGGTGCAGTTGGTGTGTTACCTGCTGTTGCCATGAACCCACACATGAGTACACGGGACATTGCAAGAGCCGGTGGACTGAGTCAAAGTAGTGTCATGTGCATACTGCATGTCACCCTTTCACTCGTTTCATGTGTTGCTAAATCAGCAATTACATGGTGATTACTTTAATCATCGAGTGCAATTCTGTCAATGGGCATTAACAGAGAATGTGTTGCAGTTCTACCTGTTTACCGATGAAGCGGGTTTCGCAAACCACGGGGCAGTGAATCTACGGAACATGCATTACTGGTCCGTGGACAATCCTCGCTGGCTCAGACAGGTAGAGCGATAGCGACCGTGGACTGTAAATGTATTGTGCGGAATCATTGACAACCACCTCATTGGTCCTCACATCATTGCAGGGGCCCAAACAGCTGCAACATACATCACATTTCTACAGAATGATCTGCCAACGTTGCTCGAAAATGTCCCACTGGAAACGCGTCGACGTATGTGGTACCAGCATGATGGTGCACCTGCACATTCCGCAATTAACACTAGGCTGACCATTGACAGGATGTTCGACGGGCGTTTCATAGGACGTGGAGGACGCATAAATTGGCCAGCCCGTTCTCCTGATCTTACACCTCTGGGCTTCTTTCTGTGGGGTACGTTAAAGGAGAATGTGTACCGTGATGTGCCTACAACCCCAGAGGATATGAAACAACATATTGTGGCAGCCTGCGGCGAAGTTACACCGGATGTGCTGTGGCATGTACGACATTCATTATGCCAGAGATTGCAATTGTGTGCAGCAAATGATGGCCACCACATTGAGCATCTATTGGCCTGACATGTCGGGACACACTCTATTCCACTCCGTAATTGAAAACGGAAACCACGTGTGTACGTGTACCTAACCCCTCATGGTAATGTACATGTGCATCAGTGAAAAAAACCAATAAAAAGGTGTTAGCATATGGACATAATGTGCTGTTCCAGTCTCTTCTGTACCTAAGGACCATCACCGTTCCCTTTGGATCCCTACGTAATTCGGTACTCTTCGATACACACGATCGACCAGCGGAGGAGTGGTACTCAAGTGTCAACTTTAGATTACAATATCTCCAGATGTAATTAACATTTTACAATGCAACAAACGGCACTGATTACGTATTTGTTTATATGTTCAGATGTGCTAACAAAACTAACAGGCTTTCATTTAAAAAAACGTAGGTTTGTGTTAAAAAACATACTTCCGTGCATTTTTTTATGGTTTGTATTAACCAATTATACTAGCCCCTCTCCTCACGTTTGGTCTGTGGAATCGATTCGCCAGTGTTTTATGTGGTTTACAAAATATATCCAGCGGTAATGTTAGGTGACTCACCCTGTATAATAGAGGGAAACATTCCACGTGGGAAAAATATATCTAAAAATAAAGATGCTGTTACTTACCAAACGAAAGTGTTGGTATGTTGATAGGAGACAATAAAAAACACACAAACACACACACAAATTTCAAGCTTTCACAACCCAAGATTGCTTCGTCAGGAAAGAGGGAAGGAGAGGGAAAGACAAAAGGATGTGGGTTTTAAGGGAGAGGGTAAGGAGTCATTCCAATGCCAGGAGCGGAAAGACTTACCTTAGGGGGGGAAAGGGACAGGTATACACTCACACACACACACACACACACACACACACA
The DNA here is from genome assembly GCF_021461385.2 of Schistocerca piceifrons. NCBI lineage: Eukaryota > Metazoa > Arthropoda > Insecta > Orthoptera > Acrididae > Schistocerca > Schistocerca piceifrons. The sequence continues at coordinate 412,322,340 of NC_060149.1, read as the reverse complement.
CACACACACACATCCATCTGCACATATACAGACACAAGCAGACATTGGACTTTACAATGTCTGCTTGTGTCTGTATATGTGATGTGTGTGTGTGTGTGTGTGTGTGTGTGTGTGTGTGTGTGTGTGTGTGTGTGCAAGTGTATACCTGTCCCTTTTCCCCCCTAAGGTAAGTCTTTCCGCTCCCAGGATTGGAATGACTCCTTATCCTCTCCCTTAAAACCCACATCCTTTCGTCTTTCCCTCTCCTTCCCTCTTTCCTGACGAAGCAACCTTGGGTTGCGAAAGCTTGAAATTTGTGTGTGTGTTTGTGTGTTTTTTATTGTCTCCTATCAACATACCAATGCTCTCTCTCTCTCTCTCTCTCTCTCTCTCTCTCTGTGTGTGTGTGTGTGTGTGTGTGTGTGTGTGTGTGTGTGTGTGTGTTCAGTTGCTGGAAAGTCACACTTGTGAAATTTCTTACGTGCTTCATTTTCTTCTGTTGTCTCTATTTGTGAATACATTATTAAATGATTTAAACCTATGTTCATTACAATTTAAGCTGTACACACCAGTAATTGAATACACAAAAACAAACCTGTAATCCTCCAGACAGTCAAAAAGAAACATCAAATAAATCTGGCAAACTGGTCATAAGGAACCCCTAAACAAATAAGGTTCTATGTCATTTGTTAACTCTATAAATGTTCTGAAGCATAACAGATATTTCAAAACTACATTTAAAAATGAAGTAGTAAAATGTGATTTTGCAAAAGCTTTTGATTTGTATCACTGGTTCTTGTTACAACTGCATTTGGAGGCATGGACCAAGAAAATAAAACTAACACTAACTTTTCCAAGGTGGAACTCCTTCTTCCAGCAAAAGAACAGAAATATTTAGAAGAATTTTCAGGAAATTAGAAGGAAAAATCGCCCAGTGGCCTGTATCAAGGGATATTAGCAATGAAATTCTGACATCATACAAACTGGAAAATCTTGAACCACTATAAGAGGTTGGGAAAGAATTAATTAAATTATGTGTAAGGGAAGGTGAGTCTGAAAATAGGAGCACAGATGAAGGAAAAAAGAACAACAATAAAAAGGTGAAGGAAAAGCTATTAAAGGCAGAAAATACAATAAAAGCTATAAAGTACTCAAAATTAATAAAATACAACATAAATAAATGCAAAAATGATGGCAGAAATGGAGATGGGAAATGTAAGAAGTGAGAAGGGGCTAGATCATGGCAGGATGGTTGTAGTGTGGTGAGACTTGATGGGTTATTCAAAACCACAAATCTTTGTAACAGTACCCAACTATTAGTGTATGAGGTATTATAGCTAAAATAAAGGATCCAAATGGTCTGAGATGTAAAGCAGGCAATGAAGTCTTAGTGTTGTGTTGCATGGTGTCTTCTCTTGCAGGATTCTTACCAAACAAGGTGGTTGGCATGCTGTACTTGAATTCAGAATGTTGATGGTTCAAATCTCTGTCTTTTATGTATACTCTGTAATGCCAGTATATATTCCCTGTCTGTGTTTGTCCTGAATGACAATATAATAGCTGTTATATAGAAAAAAATTGAACAGTGGTTGAAAAACACATAGAATGTGCAATAGGTGAATCTCTCAGTGGTCAAGAAGATATTATAAGTGCCAAATGTGGGCATAGGATAAGCCACCCATGAGGCTGGTCACAGTATTATGCTTCATGCTATATGCAAAGCCGATTGAAGAATGGCATTAGGTTTCAACAGGATGTTGTAGAAATTGGTTTGTTGATGAGAAGGTGTTAGAGGTATGATACCTCTGAGATTTGTGGATAGGGTGGTCATTATTTCAAGGCATGACTACAGAAGTCATAGGTCCAGTGGAAAAGTTAATCAATACATTTTAGGCTAGGGTAGTATTGTGTAGTGAGAAGAATAATCCTTTGTTATTTTGAGATGATTCAATAATTCTGAGGATGAGTGGTTGAGTGAAACAATGAAATGATTGGCTTTGTTCTGTGTAGTGATGAGGCATCCAAACAGACAAATTTGTTGCAAACACTCAGGCTGTTAGAGGCATTTTTACAGATTGAAGAGGTATCGTGTCTTACACTGGAACTAACATTGTTTGTTACTGGATTTGACATGCTTTTCATGAAATTAATTAAGATGTTTTAGAAATATTAATATCTCTGCTACACTATAAGGTCAGAAGAAAAAGATTTTATGAATATTTAGAAATTAGATAAAGGACTGTCATACTGCAGACTCCAGGACATTGTGGTATGAGAGGTCCGTGAAAGGTTCTTTTAATGTAGCAACATCCTTTTTTCCGTTGCTGTTGCTCATGTCTGTTAGTATGTTTGTCCTCAGATACAAAGTAGTTATTCAGGAGGATAAAACTGAATGCTCTGAGGAATAAACAGGTCTTAGATCTGTTTTAAAGAGTATATTTGGTCAGCAAGCATTTGGGAAGAATTCAACAGTATTCAGATAAAAAATGCCGGTAAATCTGAAGAAAGCAGTATTTGATCAATACATTCTTCCTGTGATGATGTATGGCTGCAAGACATGGACACTGAACTCATTTACAAAAAGGAAACTTAGGACAGCACAGAGAGCCATGGAGAGATCAATGTTGGGCTATACAAGAAAGGATAGGAAAAGGGCAGATGACATCCAGTCTGTGATGAAGGTTAACGACATCTTAGAGACGGTAGGTTCCTTCAAATGGCAGTGGGCTGGCCACGTTGCAAGAAGAAAAGACAACAGATGGATGAAGCTAGTACTGGAGTGGAGTCTGAGAGAGCACCGGAGGCCTAGAGGAAGACCAGCAGACAGATGGGACAAAGACATCAAGAAGATCGCAGGTAACATCTGGCAGAGAACTGCCCAAGACCATCCCACTTGGAGAAGACTGCTGAAAGCCTACCTGAATCCATAATTCGAGGAGGCCACATCATTTAATGATTGAATTGGCTGATGATGATGATGATTATGATGCTGATGATGATGATTTGGTCAGGAAATAATCACCTGTAAGCAGACCATGTGCATTTATGTAATGGACATATTTTTGCAGAATTTGTAAGTACTGTAATATCCTCAGAACATTTGACTCACCTCAACAAATAAATGTACCTAATTTTATGCAGTATTGTGCTGTCATGGGACATGGTTCAAATGGCTCTGAGTACTACGGGACTCAACATCTCAGGTCATAAGTCCCCTAGAACGTAGAACTACTTAAACCTAACTAACCTAAGGACATCACACTCACCCATGCCCGAGGCAGGATTCGAACCTGCGACCGTAGCAGCCTCGCGGTTTCGGACTGCAGCGCCAGAACCACACGGCCACCGCGGCCGGCTTCATGGGACATATTAACTAACTTCTGCAACAGACTTGTATGTGAATTTTTAAACTCATTTGATCCCAGTGAGATCTATTTTACATATCATTTTCTGCAAACTACTAATAATGGCAATTTTGACCTTTCTTCCATCTTATTTTTACCATATCTCTGTCACATGATTCAATTTTTTGTAACTGTCATATTAATACATAGTATCCTGCTGCAGAGCACACCCAGAAGCACAGCACACCTTGTTTCTTGCTTTTCTCTTATGGCCCCATGGTTTCTTACTCCCAACATTCATTCCACAGAACTTAGCAGGTGTTAAATATTTGTTCCTACCACTCATATTGCCCCATACATACTCTTATCACTCCAGATATCATCTTCATTCTGTTTACCCATTCTTTCTCTTTGCCATTTTGGTTAGCATTGTTATAATTACTTAATGCCTCTTTTCACCTTAACTCTGTTTCTATCTTTAGTCCAAATGTTTCTTATTTCTCATCTGTTGATTTCTCATGTTTTCAAAATCCTTGTTATGATCATTTGGCTTTTAATTTCCTCCTCTTCCTCTTCTTCAATTCATTATGATATTATGATATTGGATGGCCTTCATAACAATGCTGTGCTTTTCTGCCCATTTATCAGAAGGAAGAGTCTGTGAATGCTAAATTATAGTGCCAGTGAATACAACATGTAAAGGTAAATTTGTGATATGTGTATTTGATTTCAGTTCAATTACTATTTGAGGTTTTAACAGAAATTGGGATCTAATATTTTCTCAAATACCTGACAAAAACCTTCATAAAGCTTCCTTGTTTCGAAACCAGTTAGCCTGTTTTATATTTTGCAAGAACCTTTCTATATTTCATTCTGACATGTGATTTAGCAAAAAATTATCATAAGTTGTGACATGTCTCTCAAATGAAGGGTTAGCAAATTAGCTTGAAATTCAGTTTTGCATTTTTAACTCATAGTGAATGGATGTTTGGGCTTTAATGCTCCATAGACTTATGTGACACCTATGATGTTACTAAATCACCTTGGGGACACTATAGCTACACAGTTTGACTAGTACTTGCAGTTATCTGCGTTGCAACTCATGCAGTACTTGATGGAATACAAAGAAAACTGTAAACTGCGGTCCAACCCAGATGTACAATTAGAGTCATATTTAACTACCAAAAAGAGGAATGAAGAATGTAAAAGTACTGATATCTGTAGAGACCTTTTCTTTATCAAAGTAACGGAAACAATATATAATTGCTGATAAATGGAAATGGAAATTCAACCAAAATGTGTATGAATATACTGTTGCAGGTGTTGTACATGTTATCGCTTCTGTTAATGGACAGAGGATGTTATTTTGATGTCACGTGTTTATTGAAAAGCTAGGGTTCGAAATCAATTGGATCCAAATATTAGCAACTCTTTGAAGCTGACTAAAGCAGTTAGAACTTCCAAATAAAAGGATATCAGGGAAGTAAAGATTTTGTTATAGTAGATGTAAGTTACTGGACAATCACCTTGAGACCTTCCTCAAAATCAGTTATATGAAAACAGACATGTTGCTTGTTAATTATGAAATATTATAAACAGGAAAGATAGAGTTAACTGTGGTAAAGAAACACTTATTGCTAAGATCTTTGATGTAGTACATGAAAAGTGTGACACAAACCTGCTATGCTCTCCTGCCCCTCCTCCAACACCTTTTTTCTTTCTCTGAGGGAGACAGGGACAATGATAGAGATAAACCAACTTCCAGGCAGATTAAAACTGTGTGTTGGACCGAGACTCGAACTCGGGACCTTTGCCTTTCGCAGGCAAGTGCTCTATCATCTGAGCTACCCAAGCACGACTCACGCCTCGTCCTCACAGCTTCACTTCTGCCAATATCTCATCTCCTACCTTCCAAACTTTACAGAAGCTCTCCTGCGAAACTTGCAGAACTAGCACTCCTGAAGGAAAGGATATTGCGGAGACATGGCTTAGCCACAGCCTGCGGGATGTATCCAGAATGAGATTTTCACTCTGCAGCTGAGTGTGTGCAGATATGAAACTTCCTGGCAGATTAAAACTGTTTGCTGGACTGAGACTCGAACTCAAGACCTTTGCCTTTCGCGCGCAAGTGCTCTACCATCTGAGCTACCAAAGCATGACTCACACCCCGTCCTCACAGCTAGAGATAGTTCCACTCAAAAACTTGGCAGTTGACAATTGTGCCAATATTATAATATGAGTATAGTTGCAAATAATAAAAATGTAAATATTTACACTTGAATAAATGGAAAACATTTGTCTAAAATTATGTACCCAACCTACATTTTTCTTCTCATCAGCTGAAATAGAGGACATGTCCCCATTTAAATGTACTACTGGACTCTTACTGCAAACAATATTCACTGCAATAAGTGTGACATTTGATATATGCGTGCTACACATACCATAAATATGTTGGGTGTCTGTCTGAAGAAGTACAAATCAACAGCACTTATAAATAGATAGGTGAATAGCATTTCCTCCCATCCCTGCAACCAAGAAGAGCAATGCCATAATCAGAGGGTTGGTTTTCTATCAGCAACACTCTGTGTCATACAATGCGGAGTTTTCATCTGCTGTAAATATTTAACTCCTCAATGTAGCCTCTCAACCTCAATGCAAAGGCTGGCATTGGATCTTTAATCCCCTTCTAATTCTCTCATGATAATCCTTCAAGTAAACTGCCTGAGCAGTTCCAGACACTGTGCAGTTGTAATCATACATGGATCAAATACAGGTTCTATTAAACGGGAGGATAATAGTTCAGTTTGCTCCATATGTCTTGTGGTAAGCACTTTTAAGTACTGTATGTAATGGCCAGCAGCATTGTCTACAAGTTGCCCAGCTTTCCAGAAGTTGGTATTGTATTCATAACATTAAAAATACATGTTTTGTGTTGCAAACACAAGGACTTACCTTCAACACAAGGACTCATCTTCAAGAGAGGAAACATGTTGTTATGTGTTCAAGCAATATCCCATGTGGGGCTGCCCCCATCAGGCACATCCCCAAGTGGTGTATAGGGGAATGTCCTCCAGATATCGAGGGTACCAGGGAAATAAAATACTTGGGACAGACCAAAATCAGCAGGTATGTGGGCCAATGGCTTGGAAGAAAGGCAGAGGAGACCCCAATTATCAACTGCTGCCTTGCAGTCAGTAGAGGGATCTACAAAGGCTAAGGATGTTCCTCTGAAAATGGAACCAGCTACCCTACAAGCTGTAAGAGGCAACCCCTCAAATGATTGGGCAAAAGATGAACAATCTTTCCCTGTAAAAATAAATTGTTGTGAATGCTAACAAAGGAATAAGCCAGACAGATGTTTTGATGATGACCCCAGCTAACAAAAAAAGGATGAGAGATATGTACATAGAAACAGGGAATATGTGGAGCCTATACCAAGCTGGAGCTCTACAGCAGCTGCTAATGCAAATAAACAACTATGGTATAAAACTATTGGCTCTCCAGGAAATTAGATTGAAGGGAAGTGACATAATGGACTCAGGAAATTTCACAGTCTTCTATAGCGGCGGCAATACGAATACCCTTGGTACAGGTTTTGTGGTCGCTGAAGGACTGAAACATGCTGTAATGCACTTCGAACCAGTCAATGAATGGATGTCCATATTAAGATTAAGAGGAAAGTTTTTCAACATAACAATTATAAATGTACATGCACCCACAGAGGAGGCAGATGAACAACAGAAGGATGAGTTTTATAGCAAAGTAGAGCAGTTGTATGATCAGGCTCCTAAACATGATGTTAAGATCTTAATAGGAGACTTGAATGCAAAAATAGGAAAAGAATAGGCTTATCAGCCAACTGCAGGAAAACATAGCCTCCATGAAATTTCAAATGACAATGGAATTAGGATTGTAGATTTTGCTATAAGTAAAAACATGACTGTCAACAGTAAATGGTTCCCACACAAAAAGAAACATTGATGTCACCAGATGGACAAACTAGAAATCAGATACACCATATATTGATTGACAGGATGGATGTTAGGAGCCAACACAGAGCTGACTGCAATTCAGACCACCATCTAGTGAGAATTAAGTACAGGCAAAGGATCTTACTACTGAGTAAACAAAAAGGCCACAAACAGAAAATTTTTGACATTAAGAAACTAAATTCAGAAGAAATACGGAGAGTATATCAGGCAAAAATAGAAGAAGGGGATTAAGAACAATACCGACACATCAAATGTACATATGGAAATAATGTGGGAACAATGTAAGACTGCAATCCTCGAGGCAGCTGGGGAGGTTTTGGGACATGTATGGGCTCAAAGGAAGGCAGATTGGTTTGATGAGGAATGTATGTGAAGAATTGAGGAGCATAACATAGCACAAATGAAATTATTTCAGAGATGATCTAGAGCAAATCTGAATGAATATAATGAGAAGCACCTTCTTGCTAAGAGGATCTGCAGAAAGAAGAAAAGAGCACTAGAAAAGAAAAACTTGGAAAGAATTGAACAGCTAGGAGAAGAGAAGTAAGTACGTGAAATGTACCAAAAGATTAATGAAGGAAAGGCTGTGTTTTAAGTCAGAACAAATATACCCTAGTGTCTCCAGCAGAATAACCATCAGGCTTAAAAAAAATCTGCCTAATCTTCTGACAACCACCTGTCTGATCTTCTCACAACCAATGTTCTGGCACACATACAACAATATTTTCAGTGTTGGGAAAATGTTATACTTATGATATTAGTTTATAATGCAACAAATGCTCACTTTCATTCCAGTAAGTGATTTATTTTTATAGTTTATTGTCAGAAACATTTTGCCTTTCAAGTGTTACTTTTAGCATTACACCCAAGTGCCAGAAGTTTATTACATATTTAGTTACTGACTTTTATCCTAAAAAAGGATTGAATTTTTTAAAAATATTCACACCACTATTTTTACACACACACACACACACACACACACACACACACACACAAACATTATTTAATAGAATCCAGCCGATATCAGAACCCTCTGCAATCTTAAATACATGAAGGTTTACATTACTAAAGTTTTTATGTGTCTAAAAGTTCTTTGATGCAAAATTTATATCCAAGAATTCAAATTATTATTGCTTTGTCTGAAGTTATCTGTTATATTTCAAAATTTTTGTCCAAAAATGTCATTGCTTTACCATAAAATTGGTTGCCATGAATTCTAACTGTTATTGACGTGCATCAATGAAGCGTTCTTAGAAATTATTTGGTCTAGAAATAAAGCACTTGCCTGGAAAACAAATGGCTTTGGTATCAAACCCTGGGCAGATGGTGGATTTTTTTGCTCTGTCTTTCACCTTGCATTCACCTCTCAGTGTTGTGAAAATATGCAAGAAACATGTCATGGTTTGCATTCCACATTAAACTGTAGGTCCCCTTTCCTTGGTCAGATAACTGGTGTTGGTTAGGGACACTGAAGTTGCCAAAGTAATGCCCAATTAAAAGACCTCTAACATGCCATTGAACCACATGATATTATTATTATCATGCTTTAAATATTGTAGTAATAGTGTAGGGGAATTAATTCAATTTTTGCTGTTGTTGATCTTCTTAAGACTGTAGTCGCATTACAGTTAATTTATTTTGTTAAGAAGTGATTTGTTTATAATGAAGGACATTGAGAAAATGCATGCTGAGACATTGTGGTCATTATTTTAAATATTTTGAAAATTTACAGATATTCTGCTCATGATTCAGACTATTGATTTTGAGGTATGAAGATTTTTTTACATACTACGTGAGAACCCATGAGATCATGACAGTCATGTTTTATAAAGAAAGTACTCAAAATATTAATAAAATTCGAAACAGTTTTTGATTGAATTTTTTAAATTTTATGGCCAGTTTTGATGTATGTGATTATCATTTTAAACTATTCTTCCTAAACTAGTAAACAAAACCAATAAAAAGCTTATAGCTGAGACAGGTACCATGAATAGAAGTAAAAACACAATAAAACTGTAGTAAATACCACTTTCCACCATCATCATACTTAAAGTATACTGTTGGTGGCCCTACAATATGGGTGATTTGTGTTTATCTAAGTTTTATTAATTTCTTACATCTTTTTCTATGCCTATCTTGGCTACATATTTCTTTATGTTTTGTGTACTGGTGTAGGAACACATACACATTTGATGCTGTTACCATAGACTGAAACCGGTTATGAAATAAAGAACAAATTTTGCATATGTTCAACATTAATTTTATCAATATTGAATAAATTATTTTTTCAAATACTACAAAAGTACAATAAATACACTCATTTGAAAGTTACAAGAACTTCCATTATTCTTATTCTGAATGTTCTACACTGCAGATTAATTTCACCCAAATGAATACACAAACTCTGAACAATAATCTGAAGTCCATAATTTTCTTGAGAGTGCTGGAACTAATTTTATTCTGCCAATTACTGCTGGTTTCCAATGTGGACTCAGTGTATGATATGTTAATTTTATATGTTCTGGTATCTTATTACATACAAAATTCTTGTAGATTTGTTGTTGTAAATAACATAATATTTTTTCCATAGTCATCTAACCCTCTTCTGAGCATACAGTTTCTGCAGTAATGTGTACAGTAAACATTGTTAGGGGTAGTGAACATATCAGAAACATCAATGATGTAATATTCTGGTAAGCAGAAAATGTAAATACGAGTTACATTTTCTCTTTGTCCAGAGTGGCTCTGAGTTTGAATATTTTGATTATCTACATCTATATCTACATAATATACTCTGCAAGCCATAGTATGGTGCATAGCAGGAAGTACCCTGAACCACTACTAGTCATTTCCTTTCCTGTTCCACTCGCAAGTAGAGCAAGGGAAAATCAACTATCTATGTGCATCCGAATGAACCCTAATTTCTCGAGTCTTATCTTTGTGATCCTTACACACAATGTATGTTGGCAGCAGAAGAATTGTTCAGCAGTCACCTTCAAATGTTGGTTCTCTAAATTTTCTCAACAGTGTTTCTCATAAAGTTCCCGAAGCATCTCCATAACACTTATATGCTGTTCAAGCTTTCCTGTATCAAATCTAGCAGCCTACCACTGAATTTCTTCAATGTCTTCCTTCAATCTGACTTGGTATGGATCCCAAACACTGGAGCATTACTCAAGAATAACTCACACCAGTATCCTCTTTGTGGTCTCCGTATCAAGCTTTCCTGTATCAAATCTAGCAGCCTACCACTGAATTGCTTCAATGTCCTCCTTCAATATGACCTGGTATGGATCCCAAACACTGGAGCATTACTCAAGAATAACTCACACCAGTATCCTATATGTGGTCTCTGTTACAGGTCAATCACTCTTTCCTAAAATGCTCCCACTAAACAGAAGTCGACCATTCACCTACCCTACCACAGTTCTCACATGCTCATCTCATTTCATATCACTTTGCAACATTACACCCAGATATTTAAAAACTTGACTGTAACCAAACATTGCAGGTTTGTTCTTCCTTCTCATCCACATTAACTTACATTTCTCCACATTAGATCTAGCTTCCATTAATAACACAAACTAGAAATTTTGTCTACATCATCTTCTATCTTCCTACAGTCACTCAACTTTGACACCTTACCATACACACAACACAGTATCATCAGCAAACAACCATAGATTGCTGCCCACCTTGTCCGCCAATTCATTTATGTATATAAAGAACAGCAGCTGTCATACCACACCTCCCTGGGGCACTCTTGATGACATCCTTGTCTCTGAAGAACATTTGCCATCGAGGACAACATGCTGGATTCTATTACTTATGAAGTCTTTGAGCCACTCAAATATTTGGAATTTATTCCATATGCTTATACCTTCATTAACAGCCTACAATGGGGCACTGTGTCACTATTCTTAGTTACTAGATTCTGGCTGTCAAATGCCTTTAAATTACAATTTATTGTTAGAAACTTTTAGTTTAGAACAGAGTTGGCCACACAGTGTGCCATGTCATATGTGTGCTGGTTGTGTGGGCTGAGGATCAACCTGCCGCGCTATTGTCCGGTCCTTCTTGGAAGTACTTGGTACAGCATGACAGTTCATTTATAACTGCCATGTGACATTTTTGGATCAACACAAATTTCTTCAGTTCAGCAGAATTATGGTGTCAGTGCTGTTTTCTCTTTGCTATTTGTTCATGGTATGAAGGATGTTCACCTGTCCAGTGGCTGTTTGCTTATAAAGAGACAGACTAGTAATTTATCATCACAAGCATTTAAAACTGAATAGGAATGACATAAGAGAGTAACACCACGTCCTATTTGTGGAGTTCTGTGAAATGAGTTGATGGGAGAGTGGGAGGGGGAGGTGGGAGGGATCCATATGACACTTGTGGTGAAACTGCCACTGAGGTCACAACTATCATGTTGTAGAGAATGCTCTGCAACAGGATATGGTGTGTTCCCAGTATACACTTTGTGTCTATGCTCACTTGTTCTAACTGATAACTTGGTGGTAGTCATATCAATGTAGAAGGCCAAACAGTTTTTACATAAGAACTGGCACATGGCATGTGCCATTTCACAGGTGGCTCTCCCTTTGAAAGCATATGTTTTTCCAGTTACAGGGCTGGTCTAGGTGGCCATAGGGGGATGCATGGGGCAAGCCTTACAGTGGGGATGGTCACAGAGGTAGGAGCTACAGGGTAGGGTAGGCAAATGGATGCAGAAGGGGCATAGGGTCTGACTGGGATTTTGTGGAGAGAGAATGGGGGGGGGGGGGGGGGGGCAGGGGGGGGGGAAGGCTATTCTAGTTGCGGTGGGCAAACTGTCAAGTGGAATGGACCTCCTTTCAGGGCATGATTTTAGGAAGTCACAGCCTCATTGAAGTTGAATAATACATTCAGGACCAGGATAGTACTGAGCGACATGAAGTGTACTCCTATGTTGTCTTTTGGAGAGCTTAGCAGTACCAAGATTGCATGTTATGGCCCAAGAAATCTGCTTTTTAACTAGGGTCATTATGTCCAGTGAAGGCCGAAAGTAGACTTGTGGTGCACTACTGTCAAGAGTCTGCATCTGAATAAATGTCTTGAATGCCAAGGCTGGGGGTCGGGAAAGTTTGACGTGAAAAGGATGGCAACTGTCAAAATATAAGTACTGTTGTTTGGTAGTTGGTTTAATGTGAATAGAAGTGAATAGCTGACCCTTGGTGAGGATGAGGTCAACATCAAGAAAAAGAGTATGCGATTCAGAATAGGAGCCTGTAAAATTTAATGTTGGCAAAGATGTCATCTACAGTGAGTGCAGGCATTTGCCTGCAGAGTAATAGTAACCATTAGAAATTAAAATTGTAGAGCATCCAAATTTTCATATAACATTTTCTTTATTTTTACATGTTTCACAGGGTGCACCCATCTGCAGGTGGTCGCTCATGTCGGCACCAATGATGTGTGTCGCTATGGCTCGGAGGAAATCCTCTCTGGCTTCCGGCGGCTATCTGATTTGGTGAAGACTGCCAGTCTCGCTAGCGGGATGAAAGCACAGCTCACCATCTGCAGCATCGTCGACAGGACTGACTGCGGACCTTTGGTACAGAGCCGAGTTGAGGGTCTGAATCAGAGGCTGAGACGGTTCTGCGACCGTGTGGGCTGCAGATTCCTCGACTTGCGCCATAGGGTGGTGGGGTTTCGGGTTCCGCTGGATAGATCAGGAGTCCACTACACGCAACAAGCGGCTACACGGGTAGCAGGGGTTGTGTGGCGTGGGCTGGGCGGTTTTTTAGGTTAGATGGCCTTGGGCAAGTACAGAAAGGGCAACAGCCTCAGCGGGTGCGGGGCAAAGTCAGGACATGCGGGGACCAAGCAGCAATCGGTATTGTAATTGTCAACTGTCGAAGCTGCGTTGGTAAAGTACCGGAACTTCAAGCGCTAATAGAAAGCACCAAAGCTGAAATCGTTATAGGTACAGAAAGCTGGCTTAAGCCAGAGATAAATTCTGCCGAAATTTTTACAAAGGTACAGACGGTGTTTAGAAAGGATAGATTGCATGCAACCGGTGGTGGAGTGTTCATCGCTGTTAGTAGTAGTTTATCCTGTAGTGAAGTAGAAGTGGATAGTTCCTGTGAATTATTATGGGTGGAGGTTACACTAAACAACCGAACTAGGTTAATAATTGGCTCCTTTTACCGACCTCCCGACTCAGCAGCATTAGTGGCAGAACAACTGAGAGAAAATTTGGAATACATTTCACATAAATTTTCTCAGCATGTTATAGTCTTAGGTGGAGATTTCAATTTACCAGATATAGACTGGGACACTCAGATGTTTAGGACGGGTGGTAGGGACAGAGCATCGAGTGACATTATACTGAGTGCACTATCCGAAAATTACCTCGAGCAATTAAACAGAGAACTGCCTCGTGGAAATAACATCTTGGACCTACTGATAACAAACAGACCCGAACTTTTCGACTCTGTATGTACAGAACAGGGAATCAGTGATCATAAGGCCGTTGCAGCATCCCTGAATATGGAAGTTAATAGGAATATAAAAAAAAGGGAGAAAGGTTTATCTGTTTAGCAAGAGTAATAGAAGGCAGATTTCAGACTACCTAACAGATCAAACGAAAATTTCTGTTCCGACACTGACAATGTTGAGTGTTTATGGAAAATGTTCAAGGCAATCGTAAAATGCGTTTTAGACAGGTACGTGCCGAGTAAAACTGTGAGGGATGGGAAAAACCCACTGTGGTACAACAACAAAGTTAGGAAACTACTGCGAAAGCAAAGAGAGTTCCACTCCAAGTTTAAACGCAGCCAAAACCTCTCAGACAAACAGAAGCTAAACGATGTCAAAGTTAGCGTAAGGAGGGCTATGCGTGAAGCGTTCATTGAATTCGAAAGTAAAATTCTATGTACCGACTTGACAGAAAATCCTAGGAAGTTCTGGTCTTACGTTAAATCAGTAAGTGGCTCGAAACAGCATATCCAGACACTACGGGATGATGATGGCATTGAAACAGAGGATGACTCGCGTAAAGCTGAAATACTAAACACCTTTTTCCAAAGCTGTTTCACAGAGGAAGACCGCACTGCAGTTCCTTCTCTAAATTCTCGCACAAACGAGAAAATGGCTGACATCGAAATAAGTGTCCAAGGAATAGAAAAGCAACTGGAATCACTCAATAGAGGAAAGTCCACTGGACCTGATGGGATACCAATTCGATTCTACACAGAGTACGCGAAAGAACTTGCCCCCCTTCTAACAGCCGTGTACCGCAAGTCTCTAGAGGAACGGAGGGTTCCAAATGATTGGAAAAGAGCGCAAATAGTCCCAGTCTTCAAGAAGGGTCGTCGAGCAGATGCGCAAAACTATAGACCTATATCTCTTACGTCGATCTCTTGTAGAATTTTAGAACATGTTTTTTGCTCGCGTATCATGTCATTTCTGGAAACCCAGAATCTACTATGTAGGGATCAACATGGATTCCGGAAACAGCGATCGTGTGAGACCCAACTCGCCTTATTTGTTCATGAGACCCAAAAAATATTAGATACAGGCTCCCAGGTAGATGCTATTTTTCTTGACTTCCGGAAGGCATTCGATACAGTTCCGCACTGTCGCCTGATAAACAAAGTAAGAGCCTACGGAATATCAGACCAGCTGTGTGGCTGGATTGAAGAGTTTTTAGCAAACAGAACAGAGCATGTTGTTATCAATGGAGAGACGTCTACAGACGTTAAAGTAACCTCTGGCGTGCCACAGGGAGTGTTATGCGACCATTGCTTTTCACAATATATATAAATGACTTAGTAGATAGTGTCGGAAGTTCCATGCAGCTTTTCGTGGATGATGCTGTAGTATACAGAGAAGTTGCAGCATTAGAAAATTGTAGTGAAATGCAGGAAGATCTGCAGTGGATAGGCACTTGGTGCAGGGAGTGGCAACTGACCCTTAACATAGACAAATGTAATGTATTGCGAATACATAGAAAGAAGGATCCTTTATTGTATGATTATATGATAGCGGAACAAACACTGGTAGCAGTTACTTCTGTAAAATATCTGGGAGTATGCGTGCGGAACGATTTCAAGTGGAATGATCATATAAAATTAATTGTTGGTAAGGTGGGTACCAGGTTGAGATTCATTGGGAGAGTGCTTAGAAAATATAGTCCATCAACAAAGGAGTTGGCTTACAAAACACTCTTTCGACCTATACTTGAGTATTGCTCATCAGTGTGGGATCCGTACCAGATCGGTCTGACGGAGGAGATAGAGAAGATCCAAAGAAGAGCGGCGCGTTTCGTCACAGGGTTATTTGGTAACCGTGATAGCGTTACGGAGATGTTTAATAAACTCAAGTGGCAGACTCTGCAAGAGAGGCGCTCTGCATCGCGGTGTAGCTTGCTCGCCAGGTTTCGAAAGGGTGCGTTTCTGGATGAGGTATCAAATATATTGCTTCCCCCTACTTATACCTCCCGAGGAGACCACGAATGTAAAATTAGACAGATTAGAGAGCGCACGGAGGCTTTCAGACAGTCGTTTTTCCTGCGAACCATACGCGACTGGAACAGGAAAGGGAGGTAGTGACAGTGGCACGTAAAGTGCCCTCCGCCACACACCGTTGGGTGGCTTGCGGAGTATCAATGTAGATGTAGATGTAGAACCAACGCAAGCATCTTCAGAAATTACATAGCCAAGGGCCACATGTTACAGAGATCACATTATGTATAGCACCTGTATAAATATTAAAATCAATTTTAATTCCTTTTTTCAGCTCTATGTAGTTAATATTTTTAATATAGTAGCTGTTTGCTACCTGTATTGCCAGAGATATGTTATGTTTTTGTTTTTAATTTTTATATTACTGTAATATTCAGTCTCCAATTTCTTGGATTATTGCCCTCTTTTTCATTCGTTATAGTTGTACATAGTGAAAGATGGACAGGGACTGTGCTTAATGTGTGCAGATGAATAAGGAACTGCCTGCTGTGTGGAAATAGCTAAAAGCAGCTGCCCTTAGCTGTAGTGAGTTTGAAGCTCATAGGTGAAATCCTATGGCAACTGTGACATTGTCTTGAATCATAAATTCAGCCACATCTCCTGATGCATTTTATGTGGCTGGTCTATCTTGATATGAAGTCAAACAGAAGAAATAAGAGCACATGAAAATCTTTGGACCGAAGTCAAGATCTAGGTACTGAGTTGATGGCTGTAAATCAACAAATTTACAATAGCTATAAAGTGAGTTCTTTGCCTTTTGAGACTGGACTCAATGTTCTTAAAAGATCCATACAAGTGCAGGTAGTTGGTAGACCAGTCATGGGGATGTCCAATAATATGCTAGTAAATGTAGTCCTTTATGTAGCTTGCAGTATAGGAAGCATGGCCAATGTGTCAGGTGTCTTGTCTAAGATATAGAGGAGATTTTTGGTTGTTGTTACAAATATCACTGGAATAACAAACTACACATTGTGGTTTATGTCAGCACAAATGATAACTGCTTCCAGCTTTCAGAGACAATTCTAGGTTCTTCTAGATGGTTGGCTGAGGTGGTAATGCTAACTAGCCTTGCCTAAAAGATGGAAGCGTAACATGTGACTTTCAGCATAATTCCAATAGTTGATTAGATCCTCTGATTTGGAGCCAGGAAGAGTGTCCACCAGAAGCTGAAAAATCACTGTGATGATTTCATAAACACATATATTAACATTTTCTGTCAGATGGAGATTTTTTAGAATGTTCCTTAACAGGTCAGGAGCAGAGTACATACGACATGCCTATGCAAGTATTCCACAGACCCAGTGATTAAATTCATGCACTATTTGGTAGGAAGATCAGATCAGCTACCGTAAGACAGAGAAGGACATTCATCATTGCAGGTCACAAGGAGAAAATGTTGAATGCAGGTTTATCCATGATAAGATCATAGAATATTTCACTTACATAAGGTGACCATTTCTGCATAATGTTAACTGAAACAAAATCTAAATAGCAGAAACATGATAAATTATTGTTTCAATATGCCTCACAAGGATAGGAGAAGTTGATCATAAATGCGTAGGTTATTACACATTCCAAATTCAAAATAGTTCATGTGAAAGTAAGTGTCAGTAGGCTCAAATGTGCTAATTGGATGCTTTTGAGGACCACATGCTACATGTAGTTTTAGAATGCCTCAAGGAAAACTTAGAAAATGTTGTATATAAATTTTCTGAGCTATAAAATGGAAGATCTAAATCACGTGATTAGCACAAGTGACTCATATTATACTAAAATGTTTATTAAAAATTGTATTGAAGAATTAGAGAATGAATGCACTAGAGAAACATCAGAATTCATAGAGCTGAACTTTTCAATCCTTTTAACATAAAGGTGGGTGTTGTGACAGTGCCACAACATTTAAGAGTGCCGCCACGTCAGTACGCGATAGAGGCGCTCCGCAACTCGGCTGAGTGCGGGAGCGCCACCTAGCTACAAACTGCGCCGGCTGCATGTAATGGCATGGCAGTCGAATGACCGATACGGAATTGGTAGAATGTAACCAGCTATTGTTTCTATGTTTGTATATCCACGCAATTTATTAGTGATTAAAGGTTATAACACTTTTTGGCAATGAGGTCGGATATTTTTGTTCCTGCGTTGTGGATTTGTGTGTTCGTGTCGGGGCAGACATGGAACAGCTTATGCAAGCGCTCACTGAACAGCAAACATAGCTGACAGCTGCTATTCAGGCGTTGTCGACGTCGCTTACTCATCATCTGTCTTCCTCTTCTCCACCTCCGTTCCCTCCTTACGACGAGGCCGCTGAAGACTGGGAGGATTATGAGAAGCGTTTGTGGCAACACTTCTTGGCTTTCGGCATTGTCGACGCTCCTATGTGTAAGTCGTTATTTCTATCTTGGATTTCCCCACGGATCTATCAGCTGCTATCTCAGTTAGCCCCACTGCGGGAACCTGCCTCTCTGTCCTTCCAAGAAATGTGTGACTTATTGTCTAACTATTACCAAAAAAACACCCACGTCATTGCCACCCGCGTGGCGTTCTACCGGTGACGTAAACAGCCCCATCAATCTTACCGGGCTTCGGCGGCGGAACTACACGGTCTGAGTAGGAAATGTCAGTTTGTCACGGACACTCATCATGAGTCTTATGCTGATTCAATGGTTAGGGATGCTATTCTACGGCTTGCTCCTGATAAAGAAGTTTGGCAACATGCCTTACAACTGCCAAACCCGTCGTTGTCAGAAGTTCTAAGCATCACTCAATCTTTTGAAGTGTCTCACACTGCTGGTGCACAAATAGTCACGTGGTGTGATGTAGGCGCTATACAGACCACTTTCGACATGGACAATTTGCCTGTTTCCCAGGGGACCGACGATGTGGCGGCGGTTCACTCGCGTCAACAACGTCGGGTTGGGCCGCCACGCTCGCAGTGAAACCAGCAACCACAGAAGCAGGTTCGTTCCGCACGTCCTTCTTGTCCACGTTGTTTCGTACAGCATGACAGGGCTGTGTGTCCAAAATGTTGGGCCATCTGTAATTCATGTAGGAAAAAAGGCCACATTGCTTCTGTGTGTCATCCCCTAAAGTTCCTGTCGATGAGGACGAGGCATCGGACATGGATGTTAACTGTGTGCTTTCTCAAACAAATAAGTTGTTTGTTACTGTTCGTGTTCTGGATAAAGACATTCGCATGCAACTGGACACTGGCTCCGCAGTAACTCTCATTAATTCTCGCACGTATTTGGAGTTGGGCTCCCCTCCCTTGTCTCCAGTTACCCGAAATCTGAGAACTTATAACAAACAGAAAATTCCTATCGTTCGCCAGTTTGATGCTTCCACTGCCTACAAGTCTGTTGTTCGGCCCCTCACGTTTTATGTGGTGGATCATGTGGGCACTGAAAACCTGTTCAGTTATGATGCTTTCCAGTTGTTCGGGTTCTCCATTTATGATGATGTGCACCTCATATCTGAGGATATTCTGTATCAACAGCTGGATGGATTGTGTTCTGAATTCTCGTCCGTGTTCTCTGCTGGTCTGGGTCGTGCCAAGGATTTTGAAGCCCACATTACTCTTAAACCTACAGCTCACCCTAAGTTTTTCTGGGCACGCCCTATTCTGGTGGCGTTGCGTGCACCTGTCAAGGCTGAGATAGACAGGTTAACAGCTTCAGGGATTCTCCTTCCTGTTACCTCCAGCGAATGGGCATCGCCAATCGTGGTGGTTTCTAAACCAAATGGGAGTCTGCGATTGTGTGGTGATTTTAAAGCCACTGTCAATGCTCAGAGCCTCATTGACACTTATCCTCTTCCCCATCCTGAGGAGTTATTTACCAAGCTCGCTGGGGCCAGTTCTTTTCCAAACTTGACTTATCGGAGGCGTACCATCAGTTGCCGTTGGATGCATCTTCCAAGGAATTTCTCGTCATCATCACTCCTTGTGGGTTATATCAGTACCAGCGGTTACCATTTGGCGTTGCTAGCACGCCAGCCAGTTTTCAGTGGTTTTTGGAACACCTCACGGCTTACGTTCCCGGCTGCATAAATTATCTGGATGACATTGTTGTCATGGGGGCCTCCACTGAGGTGCAACTTCGCAATTTGCATTCACTGTTTCGGGTTCTGCATTTGGCTGGGTTGAAGTGCAACCTGAACAAGTCACAGTTCTTCCAACCCTCCATCGTGTATCTTGGTTTCCACTTGTCCCATGAGGGTATACGTCCTCTACGTCAGCATGTCGCGGCCATTACCGCTCTACCCCGGCCATCTACAGTAAAAGAACTTCAGGCGTTTCTAGGCAAGATTGCTTATTATCACAAATTCATTCCATCCGCAGCGGCGGTAGCTCATCCTCTGCATCAGCTGTTACGCAAAAACGTTCCTTTCTGTTGGTCCGACGAGTGTGAGCAGGCTTTTGTCCGCCTGAAGGCTCATTTGCAGTCGGCGCCATGTCTTGCCACATTCCGTCCAGGTCAGCACTTGGTTCTGGCGACTGACGCATCCCAGTATGGCCTAGGGGCTGCTCTCGCCCATCAGTATGAGGATGGGTCAGAACGACCCATCGCCTATGCTTCCAAGACCCACAACGATGCGCAATGGCGTTATTCTCAAATTGAAAAGGAGGCGCTTGCTATCATTTATGCTCTAAAAAAGTTCAGCGTTTTTTTGTATGGTTCTAAGTTTCACCTCATCTCCGACCACAAGCCGCTGGTCTCTCTGTTCAGCCCATCGGCGTCGCTTCTGGATAAGGCAGCTCACCGCCTGCAACGTTGGGCCTTATACTTGTCTCGTTTTCACTATGTGATTCACTATCGCCCCACGGCCCAGCACGCCAACGCTGACGCATTGTCACGTTTGCCGATGGGCCCCGACCCGGTTTTCGATCAAGATGAACTACTCTGTTTCCACATTGATGAGGCAGAACGTCGTCCGGTTGAGGGTTTTCCGCTTACAGGTTCATGGGTCGCGTCGGCTACTGCGCGGGACCCGGTCCTGTGTCAGGTGATCGGTTTTATTCAACGGGGTTGGCCGGACAGGACCAAGGGCTGGGCATCAGATCCCCTTCGCAACTACCATGCCTTGCGCCTTCGTCTGTCTGTTCGCAATGGTGTTTTCTTCTGGCCACAGATGGTGCATCTCCACTGGTCGTGGTGCCAGCCTCTCTTCGCAAAGATGTTCTCAAACTGTTGCATGAAGGCCATTTGGGGATTTCTCGGACTAAGTCCCTGGCCCGCAGGCACATTTATTGCCCAGTATTGATTCGGACATCGCCCACATGGTCGCTGCATGTGGTCAGTGTGCTCAACAACTGGCTGCACCCCGTACAATGCCCTCTCTGTGGCCTGACCCAGCGCAGCCATGGGAACATGTGCACGCTGACTTTGCCGGCCGCTTCCTCGGCACTTATTGGCTGAAGTTTCCGTTTGTTGTTTGATGTCTGTCGCCCACCACTGTGGCGAAGATGCTGGCTTTGTCCAAAATCTTTGCGCTAGAAGGTCTTCCATCCACAATCATCATGGACAATGGCCCTCAGTTCTCTTTGCAGGCCTTCCGTGATTTTTGTACTGGACACGGGATTCATCATGTTACAGCACCGCCCTTCCATCCGCAATCGAATGGGGAGGTTGAGTGCCTTGTCCGCACTTTCAAAAGCCAGATGAAAAAATTGCTTAGTGTTTTTTCCACAGATGACACTCTGTTGCATTTTATGAGTTCTTATCGCTTCACGCCTCTGGGTGATCGCAGCCTTGCTGAACTCTTGCATGGCCGCCAACCGCGCACTCTACTGCTCCTGCTTCACCCTGTCAGGCCTTGTACTGTGTCCCCTCATGCAGGAAAATTCTCGGTGGGCACCGACGTGTGGGCATGAGGATATGGATCTTGCCCTAAATGGATTCCAGGGGTGGTCAAGGCTCTTCGCGGATGCCGGCTTTGTGAAATACGTACCAACGACGGCATGGTTGTTCGCCATTATGACCAGATGCGCCCACGAGTGGTGGCCATGCCAGTGCCACCGCCTCTTCCTTTGCCTCCACCACCCCGAGAAGCCAGTCCTGTCGCTGCTGCCGATCTCCCGTGCATGTTGCTGCAGCCGACATTGCTACCGCTTCCGAGTCTGCCGGAACTGGCCCCAGTCGCGACGCCGCCTTCTCCGGTACCCATCTCGCTGGAGTACACCCCCATGTCCACGACACCTATGGATGCTGCTCTGGAGTTTTCACCCACATCTCGTCCAGGAGGCACGTTCCATGCACGGGCTTCCATCCTGGACATTTTCGACCGTACTCTCGTGTTTCTCCGCGGGATCTTCTCGGGGCCTCCCAAGAGGCCATGGATGTCTCCGCGCTGTCCGTGTCTCCCAGGAAGTGAGTTTTTTTTCAAGGGGGAAAAGTGTTGTGACAGTGCCACGACATTTAAGAGTGCTGTCACATTAGTACGCCCAAACGGCGATAGAGGCGCTCCACAACTCGGCTGAGCACGGGAGCGCCACCTAGCTACGAGCGTCGCTGGCCGCATGTCACGGCACGGCAGTCGAATGACTGATACGGAATTGGTAGCATGTAACCAGCTATTGTTTCTACGTTTGTATATCCACGCAATTTATTAGTGATTAAAGGTTATAACAGAGGGAATCAGAGCCAATAAGTGTTAGAACATCGGTGATTTTACGTACTAAAAGCTATGTCAAGTAAAGTTGCGTAGATAATTCAGCTTAGTCAGTACAACAGGGATCATATCATTATATTACCTGAGCAGGCAACATAAAACATTCATCTCAGTGGCTGGAAATGTGGAGTATCAATAAATAAAATTCAAGAATACTGCACACTCTCCTTCATGTGAGTATGTTCAAAGCAAAGTGGTGGGAAACTGAAAAGATCCTCTGTGGTTGAATATCCATGTTAGAAAGCTACTATGAAAGCAAAGAAAGCTGTATTGCAGATTTAAATGAAGGAAAAGGCTTGGTAAGCAAAGGATGTGAATGTAAATAAAATGAGTGCAAGGAAAAGAAAGAAGGAAAACTGGAGTTTAATATCTTGTCAATAATTAGTTCATTATAACTGAAGCACAAAGCTGGATTGGAGAAGGAAATTGGCCCTGTTCTTTACGGTGGAATCCACCTGGTAATTGCCTCAAATGGTTTGAGGAAACTGCTAGAATACCTAAATCTGGATTTCTAAACAGATTTTTGAAACTGTCCACACAAACGTGATATGAAAGTAACAGTATCTACAACCTAACAAAAAATTATGTGTGTCTCAGTATTTAAGTCAATAAATGAATCCAGTCACTCAGTAATCATACTTAAACTGACATGGAGGATGATACAGGAAAGTGTAAAATACTACATAAAAATAAAAAATAAAAAAATAAATAAAAAATACTAAATTCCATCTTCCAAAACAGTTTCACTAAGGAACACTGTAGTGTGGTTTTCTCCTTTGAATCACTGCATGAATTTAAAAGTGACAGTTACTGAGACTAGTGTCATGGGGTACAACATTGTTTAACACCACTCAACAGAGGAAAAGCAAGCAGTAATAATGGTATACCTGCACGGTGGGAAATATGTGTACAGTATTTGGAGTATCTTACTTACCTTCAAGCAGCTTTTTATTGTAGGTTGCTACACTAATGAGCAATTCCAAACTATTGAGTAAAAGGGCACAGGTCATTCACATTTTCTAATAGACATGGATAATGGCATCCAGGTTGCTACCATATTCCTCAACCTCTTAAAGGCATTTGATACAGTAACACACTCCCATCTAGTGAATGAAATAAGACCTTAAGGAATAACAAACAACACTTAATAATTACAAATAGTCACAACTGTTAAAAATCTTGGAGTTTTAACTGGAGTAGTTTAAAGTGGAATAAGCACATAAAATTACGTGTAAGAAAGGCAAATAATAGACTAACATTCATTTTAGGAATCTTAAGAAAAAGGCTTCACCCACAAAAAAGTAGCTTACAGAACCTTTGTTTAATCAGTTTTTGAATGTTGCTCCTTTGCCTGGCATCTTTACCTTTAGTAGGAAGGATTCATAGAAAAGATGAAAATGATCAAATGAAAAAGTATATTTATTTAACAAGCATAAGAGCATCATAAAACAGCTCATCAATTCCTGTGGATGACTCTATAAGAGATACGTTGTGAACTGCTAAGAGGTTTGCTCATTAAAATTCTGTGTGTGTATATTTCAGTTAAGGTCAAACAACAGATTACTTTCTTTTCTCATGCAGGATGAACATCCATGATAGAGAAAATATTTAAAAAGGGAAACAAAACAATGCACACATGTTATCTGTATTGTGTGTACTATACAGTTATGATTAAATATGTTAAAAGTTGAATTTTTCTCGTAGTTAAAATGTAATGGTGTTCTCATGCTTACTGTCATTATACATGCTGATAGATCCTACTTAAAAATGACAATCAAAGCATGATGGATTGGATGTATCAACAAATATAACTCCTCATGCTAATAAGGATGAGGACAATATTACATCATTGTTATAGAGATAATTCAATCTTGTCATATTTCAGTGTAAATTTATGCCACACACGAGCAAGGTAACATGCAGTATAGCTTTTTATAAGTTTACTTTTTGCAATTAGAGCAGAGATGAGGAAGATATACATATGAAGTGTTATAATAGAATATATGATTTCATATTTGTATAGGTGAAGAGAAAGGTATACATTCAGAACTGTCATAGTTTGTGCGTAGGCACTACTTAGTTTTTTTCTGGATTATTTGCAATAAGTTTCATAATGCATTGCAAATTTGTAGACTTTTCTGTTTTTATATGTTTATAACTAACATTTCTCTTATAAATTTCAGATGGTCATATTCACTCTTTGGGTGGAACAGATGATGGAAATTTTCTTGGGTTTTTAAATCGTGTCATTAATTTGGAAGAATCAGATCATGAGACAATGCATCTTCTAATTTTTCTTATGATGCAGTTTCTATCCAGAGCAGACCAGGTATACTGAAATATGCTACATTATATTCTGTTGTAAAATTATATATCAAAAGAGTGATATTTGTCATTTGTCTTTGAATTAATTATCCAATATCTAATATACAGGGGTACTATACACTGAAGTGACAGATGTCATGGGATAGTGATATGCACATATACAGATGGTGTAGTATTGCGTACAATGTATAATAGGGCAGTGCATTGGTGGAGTTGTCATTTGTACTCAGATGGTTCATGTGAAAAGGCCTTCAAAGTGATTATGGGAATTAACAGATTTTGAACACTGGATCCCATTGACATTCCATTTTGGAAATTGTTAGGGAATTCAATATTCCAAGATTCACAGTGTCAAGAGCATGCTGAGAATACCAAATTTCATACATTACCTCTCACAATGGACAACACAGTGGCCAATAACCTTCACTTAAGATCTGAGAGCAGGGCATTTGCATAGAGTTGTCAGTCTTGACAGACAAGCAACACTCCATGAAATAATTGCAGAAATCAGTGCGGGACATATGATGAATGTATTCAAAAGGATAGTGTGGTGAAATTTAGTGTTAATGGGCATGGTAGCAGACAACCAATGCAAGTGCCTTTGCTAACAGCATGGTATTGCCTGCAGTGCCTCTCCTGAGCTCGTTGCCATATTGGTTGAACCCAAACTGTGGCCTGGTCAGATGAGTCCCACTTTCAGTTTGTAAGAGCTGATATCAGGGTTTGAGTGTGGTACAGAGCCCATGAAACCACTGGTCCAAGTTGTCAACAAGGAATGTTGCAAGCTGTTGGTGGCTCAATAATGGTTTGGGCTGTGTTTACATGAAATGGACTGTGTGCTCTGGTCCAGCTGAACTGATCATTGCGTGGAAATGGTTATGTTTGGCTACTTGGAGACCACACTTGCAGCCATTATGGAGTTCATGTAATCAAACAACGATTGAAGGCCACAATTGTTCATGACTTGCTTTGAAGAAAATTCTGGACAATTTTAACAAATGATTTGGCTACCCAGATCACCCAACATGAATCCCACTGAATGTTTATGGGACATAATCGAGAGGTCTGTTTGTGCAAAAAATCCTACACCAGCAACACTTTCACAATTATGGACAGCTATAGAGGCAAAATGGCTCAATACTTCTGTATGGGTCTTCCAAAAACTTGTTAAATGCCATGTTGAGCAGCTACACTTCACAATGCAGAAGGAGGTCTGACACGATATTAGAAGGTGTCCTCTGACTGTTGTCTGTCACCTCATTGTAAATGAGTCATTCATTTTCAAAGTTATATAGTGTACGAAGTATTGCATGTACAAATGTGACTGATGTGTGAATAGATGTGCAAAATCATTAAGTCTGCATTGTGCCCACCAGTTGTAATTATATGTGCAGTGCCTTGCGAAAATGGTTACAAAGAAAGACTAGAGATTTTGTGTGTTGAAATATGTGAGGTGTATATCTGTTACAAAGATGGAGTGTGCATTTGGAAGAAATTATGGAAAAGAACCTCCATGTAAAGAGAACATTCTGCGCTGGTGTTAACAATTTTGGATTAATCATTTTCTCTGTAAACAGGTAAGTACTGCTTTGCAATGTGTACCAGATGCAACAAGGGATAGGTTGAGGGAAAGTTTTGCATGCAGTCCAAAAAAACTAGCAGTCCACACAAACCACAAACTTGTAATACCATAGTAAACTGTGTGGAAGATTTTGTGATGGTGTTTACATTTCACATTGTACCATCTGCAGCTTGTGCAACAACTAAAACTGTATGATTAATACCAATGGCGTCAGTTTTGCATTACAATGCAGGAAGTGCTTGAGGATGAACTTTTCTCCTCCAAGCTGATATCAAATGATGAAGAAACCTTCTATTTATCTTGAAAGGTTAATTGCCACAATGTCAGAGTGTGAGGCACTGAAAAATCTCATGAAATTTTGATGCATGAACAAGATTTGCTGTAGGTTAATGTGCAGTGTCACAGATGAAGGTTTTTGGTCCTTTTTTCTTCTGTGAGAAAATTCTGATGGGTAGCTCTTACCTTGATATGTTGCAGTTGTGGTTGTTTCCACAACTGACTGCTGATTCTGAAACTCTGATTCTGGAAACCTCTTCATTGGAGCAACAATGTTTGTCGCCACCTACATGGTAAACTTCTGTGTTACTCTACTGGCTGTAGTGGTGAAGATGATGTGACAGTGTTCCTTGGCCCCAGGGTATAAGAAGTGTTTTACACCTATGGAGGGGAACAAGTGCATTAAGAAACTTCCTGGCAGATTAAAACTGTGTGCCAGACTGAGATTCGAACTCAGGATCTTTGCTGTGAACCAGGAGAGCTTGTGTTAAGTTTGGAAGGTAGGAGACAATGTACTGGCAGAAGTAAAGCTGTGAGGACAGAGCGTGAGTTGTGCTTGGGTAGCTCAGATGGTAGAGCACTTCCCCGCGAAAGGCAAAGGTCCCGAGTTCGAGTCTCAGTCCAGCACACAGTTTTAATCTGCCAGGAAGTTTCATATCAGCGCACACTCTGCTGCAAAGCGAAAATCTCATTCTGGAAACATCCCCCAGGCTGTGGCTAAGCCATGTCTCTGCTATATCCTTTCTTTCAGGAGTGCTAGTTCTGCTTGGTTTGCAGAAGAGCTTCTGTTAGGTTTGGAAGGTAGGAGACAAGGTACTGGCAGAAGTAAAGCTGTGAGGATGGGGTGTGAGTCATGCTTGGGTAGCTCACATGGTAGAGCACTAGACCATGAAAGGCAAAGGTCACGAGTTCGAGTCTCGGTCCAGCACACAGTTTTAATCTGCCAGGAAGTTTCATATCAGCGCACACTCTGCTGCAGAGTGAAAATCTCATTCTGGAAGTACATTAAGAGTTACCTTGTTTGAGATACTATTACATTCTGTATCCAAAAATATTTATTCATTGCAATAATAAAATTTTAAATTGAAAGAGTTACTGTATATTCCTTATGTTGTCTTCATGAAATGCATTTATAAAAAAGTAATAGGTCTCATTAAAAATATGAAAATTCCAAACTCCATTATTAAAGAAAAATTGTGACTGTAATCAAAGAGTTTGTATTCTTCTAAAATCATTTAAAATGAAAACTGAGAATAATATTTATAGTGCATTAATTGTTCAAATCAGTCAACACCCTTATCACATATATAAAGAATCTCTGAATCAATTATAGAACATTACCTGACTTTCTGTCCATTAGATTCACCTTGGGTGAAAGTTGTAGCCAATTAGAATCTGTACCAGCATCACTCCTGTTGACATTGTTCGAATTTCACATTAAACTGAAGTGAAAAGTATGACCAAAACACAGAATCCATATTGGCAAATGTCTGATCTACAGGTCTACTATAAATGATTTCTTTGTTTCCAGAGTTCTATATTTTCTAAAGTGTTTCATGTACATATATCATTTATGGAGGGAAAGTTTCCAAATCACTTGAAGACAGCAGAAATAAAACCATGGGTAATGAATATGAAACAGGAAATGATAGACCTGTACCACTCCTGTGAGTCATACAAAAACATTTGAGATTATACTCGAAGACTCATAGCCCTTCTGATGATATATAGGGTAATCAATAAAAGCTAATTTGATTTGAAAATGATAAATGTGCCAGGGAAGGAAAAACAGAAAATTACAGACCCCTAGCACTTCTCTCACTTATTTTAAAAAAAGTTTGAGTTTATGCACAAAGCCTCATACCAGTGCAGATGGTATATGGTGTAATCAAAAAAGTTAATTTGATTTTGAGAATGGTAAGCGTGCCATAGTACTAATCATAGATGTCATTGATATTTCCATAAACAGCTTAGACTAAAGAAGTGAGTAGCAATATTTATGGGTCTCACAGATGTATCTGACAGTATGGATCACTAAACATTTGTACAAATGTTAGCCATGTAAGGTATGAGGGAAGCAGAAGAGTAAATTTGATCATATCTCAAAAACAGGGGTTAATACACAGAAATTATAAAATCACCAGCAAAGAGGATAAAATCTAAAGTGAAGACACTATGCTTCTCAGCTCACAGTGACCCATACTTGGCCTAACATTTAATATATTAAACACAGATTACATGTCAAACATTTTTAAATATGACAATATTGTTATTTACAGAGATGAAACACCTCCACTTTGTTTCTCTGCCCACAAGGACCAGTACCTGGCCCAATACACAAATCACATGTCAAGTGCTGTTAATTACTGCAATGTTGTTACTTACACAGATGATACAACTCTATTGTTCAATGATAATAATACTGAAAGTGTGGAAATAAATAGTTCAGTCCAAATATTTACAGAAATAAATTTACATAATAACACTAATAATACTCTTTATTTAAATGTAAGTTAAAAAAGATCAGAATGAAAATACTAGTATTTATATTTTATGAATGGAGCAAACTAGATTACATTCTTGAGTCTAAACCTGTGCAACTGGGTTCATCTGAATTCCGTGCTTGAAATTATACTGCAAGAGGACAGCTGGCTACCACCAGCATTGGCTGGTGTGCATTTTTACATTTTACACTGATGACCACACAGAAAAAAAACCATGTATACTAAATTCCTTAGGATAATAACTGAGTGAAAGTGTAAACAGGGATAGGCACACTGAAAATCTAAGTGGAAAAAGCAGCACAAACTTATATGTTGTGCACAAACTCTCCCATGTAAGACACATATATTATCAAAATGACATACATTCCACTAATTCACTCTTCATGAAACTATGATAGATTATGTGCAATATATTTATTTGAATTCTTACACTGGGCAAAATTTAATATGTTCCTGCTATTCAAGATACTGAGAAAGAGTAGGGCTTGAGTTAATGATCTTGCAGTCCACTTGAAAGAAGATACAAACTGGTTATCCCACCAATTACAGATACTATCTGGATCCAACACTGAATTACTCTATTGGCACTTTGAGCAACAGAAAAATCAATGGGCTATGGACTGCTTTAACACTTTTAAGACTGGCCTCAGTCACTGTGGTGTGGGCAACTGGTCTGCTGTTTGTAACACATTTTCTGAAGATCATTGATTTGTAATTCTAAATGCCATGAATTCATGTGATGTGTCATCTGTGTTGATGAAATGTAGATTACCTATCTGTAAAAAGTGTAATAAGAGATATTAACATTAGCAGATATGCAGACTGTTTTAGTGACTAATGGTTTTACTCCAAAAAAGAAAAACCCTTACACACCGTTTTTAAATATAATTTGCCTGCGTGTGGTATTTTTCGAAACACTGATACATACAAAGAACTACATTACAACTTGGACACCACCAAGATATTTCTTTTCATCCTGTTTCTCCCTTTGATCTCTTACTGGCAGATGAAAGTAGCCCTTCAGATCAAAGTAGTATGGACTGACACAGTGCATCAACATACAGTATTCTGTTTTTAGAACAGATAGGTCGTATTTTGAACACTACATGGTAGCACAATGCAGAGAACCATTCTTGTGCAGACACATGATTACTGATAGAGCAATGGCAGTAATTAATTTTTACACACTACACAAGCCAGATTTGGGCACTATACATCTAATCAACTGCCACTGAACAAGTACTTCTTGTGTTCCATCTCGAATATGTTCTAAGTATTAACACCTCAATCTACATTTCATTTGTAATAATGTTTTGCTGAGTTATCATTGAGCTTTTGTGTTGTATATAAACTTTGTTGATCACTGGATTGTCCTAAGTCAATGAACTGTTGCTTTTGGACACAGTTACAAATTGGGCACATTTGGGAAAATTTGCCAGAAACATGCTATCTGGTTTTTAGCCATTATGTGTTCTGTGCATCTGAAAATTATGTACTTCAAATAATGTGATTTTTTACCTGTGATAAGGATTCCGTACAGTTCCACATAAATGTCTGCTTACTAAACATCAGATGTAGCACATGATTTGAGGGAAGAGTTCTTACCAAACACAGCAACTCTGCAAGAAGCAAAGCTATTCACTAAACATGTGAAAAACCTACCACAAAATACAAAAAACTTTATTAGGAAACAGAAATTGCCTTTGAAATGCAGAAAAAACTTTAGGTGATTAATGCTTAGTGCTAAGATTTACAGGTATCCCTCAATGTAGCAGGCTGCAGTATGTGTAAATGGGAAGAGAAGTACAATATTGTTTGACCATACCATTCATGAATATTCACTGAATTCTGTGACAATGGTGTAATGCCTTATGATATTCATCTCAATTCTTTTCAAGTAGAATGACCAAGCACATGGATTTGACTATGGGGAAGGGCAGTTGCTAGTGTAAGAGTCACTGGAGCAATCCCAATTAACTGCACCTCATCAACAAGGGTGTTTACTTAAAAAAATTTTGTTAGACAGCTTCTTGAGTACTTTATGGGATACTTGACAAATCTGATAAATAGAAAAGTGAAATAAAATTCAAGTAAGAACCTTGTGTCTGGCCACTGTAAGAGGGTTACAAAGATACTCAACAACTTCTAAAGATCTGCTACAAAAAATACACCTGCATATATCAAGCCTACTTCTCGAAATTCCACAACTACATTCCAGGACACAGCAAAAATAAAATTTTGGTTTTTCCCCCTCCCCTTCCCCCAAATCGTGTCCCCATCCCTCCATTTCTTGCCAAATGAGGGTACATACTCGTAATTCACCCAGTAACACTGACAAATGTGGTCATTCGGATGGTCCATGTGTTATGGTGTGTGGAAGTATATTGCATGGCTGTACTGAACTCCAGATCTTTGAACATTGTACACTCACTGGTCATTGTTATTGCAATACTGTACTCTTTCCCCACGTGCATCATTTCAGGGGTGTATTTGGCCCCC
Source organism: Schistocerca piceifrons (assembly GCF_021461385.2). NCBI lineage: Eukaryota > Metazoa > Arthropoda > Insecta > Orthoptera > Acrididae > Schistocerca > Schistocerca piceifrons. Next base: position 412,290,660 of record NC_060149.1, on the reverse strand, counting down.
ACTCTCTTTTTATGGATGACAGTGCATGACAGTGTAGAACTGTGCAGTTGGAAGAGCTCTTGAAATGATAGGATATTCAGTGAATGGACTTTCCTGCCCATTTCCCTGCCTTAAATCCCATTGAGCACATGTGGAATGCATTGGGTACATGTATTTCAGCACATCCAAATGCACTCATGACTTTCCAGCAGTTGTCAACTGTACTGATGGAGGAATGGAATGCCTTACCACATGAACATCTCAACAACATTGTGCCCATCATGAGAACATACTGCAGTGCACACATTGCCATCTGTGGTAATCACACAGCCTATTAAGAACCATGTCTCACATTTTGTAATGTCCAGGATGAAGTAAACAGCACCGGGTCCCATGTGGGTGAAATTACACCCAGACAGACAACAGAAAATAGGTTTATTAATAACAATAAAAATTCACTCTACTCTGTCCTGGATCATTAATTAATATGAACTCAAAATAGTTTAGCAGTCAAAGTAACTGTCTTCTTTTAACACTTCTTGTAGGATAAGGGAAGGCAAGACAGTTAGGCTGTACATCTAGAATGTCTGATTCACTGACTGTGTGATGAAATCTATGTCTTAAGGACCACAAGATGGGGTGACAGCCTCTGAGCACAATCACAGTAACAAACAACTGTACCCAATTCCAGGAGGCATAGTGTCAAGGGGCCAAGTCTCAGTGCAGGAAGGACAAATATGGCTCATGGCTCCATGTAGATCTGGAAGTGGCATTCTCCAGTTGGCTAGCTGGGTTCAGCTGCTGGATATGGACTTCATAATTGGTGAAAGAAGATTTGGTAAACAGTTTCAGTTTATGTTTATTCTAGCAGCTCCAGATTCCAGTTTCTGATTATCCATCTTCATTGCTAGAGAAAATACAGGAACCAATTAAAATACAATTATAGTACATAGTTACAGACAAAGTTAACACATTTCAGCCATTAATTGTGATGGTTCCTCTTAGACTATACATGTCTGGAGCTGATATCCCACTGAGGCAGTTCTTTACAGTTATCTCACAGCTGACTACAGTATATGCAATACATGTATATGGTGCCCTCTGTTCATGCATCATGCCACAATCACACATTTTATATATGGAGCTGGTTATTTATGTCATCACAAGAATAGCCATTTGAAGGAAATACATTTTCTATCAGTATACAATAGAAGTAGCTACAGTCCTGAGTGATCTTAAAACAGTAAAAAGGTTTACAATCAAATAATTAATAAAGTGAGCTACTTTGTGTAGATGGCTACTGATATGTAGATAATTGCTATTCATATTCTATCATGAAGTTCATCATGTATCACAGAGAATCTGGGCTTAATCTTGAGGAACAATGTTGAAAAGAGAAATTTCTATCAGGGGTTGGCATATACAAAACTGAATGTCCAAACAGTGATGCGTGTTACATGGGACAGGCTGGCAGATGTTATAGGTGAAATTTGGCAAATATGTTTCTATGATTTCAAGTGGCCATGGTGAGCCCATGGTGTCCTTAGACATGAGGATGTTGCATCCATGTGATAAGGGTAAGTGTATGGATTTGTTAGAGGATGTCAAGAATTTTTGCTGTCAAGTGTCTCATGGTGGGGCACTGCCCACTGAGCAGATGACCATGAGAGCTTCTTGGCTTTGGGAGACATTTGAAGATCTGTGGTGGTTGATCAAGAGATGTGGGACATTGACATGAACAATGTAGTTATAGTTATCCACATCCAACACTGTTTGTGAGTAGGCATGTTCTGCGGGCTTCTATAATTGAATTTACATGCATTTGTATGGTTTATCTAATAGTTTACTATTTTTAACATCAATTAATACCATAACAACAAGCATCCTTCTGTTATTTGGGATGTGAGAACACCTTATTCCACATAAGCTCCTTAATTGCTCAGCAACTAGTGTCACTATGCTTGGTAATCAGCTTTAATTTTTCTTTGTTATTAATTAAACTGGAAATATTGTACTTTAAATCAAGACCTATTTGCATCCAGTGTTTGTTTTAGTACTGATAGGAGTGCATAATTATGGAAATTACAACAACTAAGTGGGTGATTAGTTCACATAAACACATCTAATTGTACATAATGGTGTATCTAAAACTGTGGTTTTAATATAATCCTCTTTCAACTGCTGTTGTTAAATTGTATAGAAACCAATGGATGGGTAATGTTTCTAGATACATTTATACATGACATACTTCTTTGATATAATTACACACATTACAGTAGTCACCTACATGAAGTGATTCATGTTACTACCAACTACCAATTTGACTGCAAGGAATTTTTTCTGTTTTAACATCACTCACAATTCACATCCTTCCTCACCACCAACTGACTAGATCGAGTAGGATATTCCCTGATACTAGTCTGCTTATTCCTGCTCTCCTTCTTGCACCCCTACCTGTTTGTGTATGTAGTTTGGTTGTGTATTTGAGACTTTATTCTGTGTGTTATGTGTGCCATTGAAACTTTCTTCCATGTGTTATTTGCATACTCAAGACTTCCTTCTTTGTGCCATCTGCACATTTGCATCATCAAGATTTCTGGATTTCTGCTCTCTCTCTCTCTCTCTCTCTCTCTCTCTCTCTCTCTCTCTCTCTCTCTCTCTCTCTCTCTGTGTGTGTGTGTGTGTGTGTGTGTGTGTGTGTGTGTGTGTGTGTGTGTGTGTGTGTGTGTGGGTGGGTGGGTGGGTGGGTGGGTGTGGGTGTGGGTGTGTGTGTTTGACATCACACATCACCTTATATTGTGGATCACCGTGACTGCCACTGCCTCCATCTTGCTGCCGCTGCCATTGCTTACATCACCAATACATCACCCATCAACCACCCTCTCACCACTGACACCACTTCCGCCACCACCACTGCCACCTCTTTTTCAGCACCATTGCATCATCCTGGACATTGCTCCTGCCATCCCTATCATGTTGGAGACAGTTGCACTGTCTACAATTCCACCATAGCTCATCGCTGTCATCCCAGTCCTGATTCTGCACTGCTCACTCCAATCAACACCACTCATCACTGTTCGGCATCATGGATCATCCCACAATGTCAATCATCTATATGTGTCCATCCCCTGCTCCTTCTGTCACCAAATGGAGAGTGTCATCTAACCCACCCCTGTACATCTATCCTTTCATCCTCTCCAACCCAGCTCAAAAATTCCTCAAACCCAATTCACACACCCTAAAAATCAAAAATTACATGCCAAGCCTCCATATCCAACATATCATCCCAAGAAAAGACTCTATATTACTGAAGTCCATGAATCCCAGGTTTCACACTGACCTCCTGTCCAAAATTCCTTGTATTACCTTAGGTCCCAAAGCCTGCTTAACAACTCTCACCATACCACCCCATGCTACACAACCCCAAACTTACTGTGATCCTCCCACCTTCACTGCAGTGATCACTAAAGTTGACATTGAGATCACAGATGAAGATGCGGAATGTGAACTGAACAACAACCTGAATTTACAAGTTCGAAAATCCCTTTGGATCAACAATGACCTTTCTCCAACTAGCCTCATTTGTGTTTCACTGACTCTGCCAACACCATCAATCTTCTCCTTGAAGAGGGAGCCTTATATACCACCTTTGCCATATGATTGAACTTTTCAAATCCAATCCTCACTCCTAAAACTGTCAAAAGTGTCTTCACTACAATGATCACCTAACTGCAGATTGTAAAATACCATCCACCTGTCCACACTGCAAAGCCTCCTATTTCGTTAAACAGTGGCCTAATCTTGTTTCCCCTCCTATCTGCAACATTGCAATGATTCCCACCCCACCTAGTCTGCAAAATGCGAAGCCAAGCCTCATCAACCAAACCTGAGTTCACAGTCCTGATCCATTCCACTCACACATTCAGCTCAACAATTTCCTCCACCCAACCCCCCTGCTTAAGACATCATCAAGTTCATGACAGTCATCCTCTAAAACATTCATCAATTCCAACATCAACACACCCTCCAACAAATCTCTCTTGCTATCCACTCCAAGAACTATCTCAACACCCAAGTCACCTACTCCCACAGTCAGGACCACCTCGTCTTCACCCAACTTGACACCCTAGTTAAACCCTCTCTAGTCCTCACCCTCAAACACCACTCTTATCCTTTATAATGACACGACAGCATCGTACCCTTTATAATGACACAGCAGCACTACAACATCCTGTACCCCAACATCTGCTTCCTACCCCACCAACAAGCATTTTTTAATTCTTATCCTCCTCCAACACAATGTCCACACCTTAATCCTTAATGAAACATTGCTCCAGCCCTATCACACGATCCAAACCTCTCCCTTTATCCTCCACCAAACAGACAATCCCCTTCCCTGGCCAGAGGTGGGGTTGTAGTTGCCCACCACAAGAACATCTCTGTTTGGCCACAACCCTAATACAATACTCCCACTGAACACCTTATCATTACCCAATTCTTCAAAAACCTAATCATTTCCTGTGCCACTATCTACATCTGACCTAATCACTCCACCTCTCTGACTTTCTCATCCATATCAACCATACCTTTTCCACCTTGATTATTCCCGTTGGCCCCAAAAGCTGTAGTAGATCCCCTACAGAACTCCAATGGTGGTGTCAGTTTACAGACTCCCTGCAGATTGACATGGTTCTCATCCCATAACACAGCCATCCTGAAAGCAACACTACTGCAATTGTCATCCTAGCATCTCTCAATCTCCTCTCATACCTCACTGCAGAAATCCTTGATCCAGTTAGAAGTGGCCATCTACCTATTCTCCTCACTGTCTCCTACACACTACCTCATCCCCATGTAACCCATCCCAACGTGTATCCAAAAACTCTCCAAGATATCTCTCATGGCAATTGGAATGCCTACCAGAAAGTCTGGAAACCCAGATTGAAAGCCATCCCCTGGCCTTCCAGTAACCTGAGAATATCCCTCATGCCATGTTCTTCCTGAATCAGACCTTATCAGATGCTATATCTACTCACATTCTCGCCAACACCATATATCCTCATTGCCCCACCCCAACTCACAAGCCCGGCTCCTTCTCCAAGAATCCCATCCCTTGTACTCCTTCTAGTTGCAGACCTGTGACTGGGATATGCCACTAGCGAATACAGAGTTACATCAGGAATTTATTAAATGTGAAAAAATCTTGAGACTGGCATCAAACATGAACCAGACTCTATGCTATAGTTCCCATTAACTCTTCCAAGTTTTGGAAAGCATTCAATCAACTCGCTGGCAGTAACTCCATCCCTCACTACCTGCTTCTCCACAATAACCATCCCTTACCTGACAATCAGAGCAAAGCTGACCACTTTGCATCCTATCTGTCTGACATTTTCTCCATTCCTGATGACCCCCACTTTGATAACTCTCTGTTCCCTACCAACTGTGAACACACAAACACCACTATCCCACCCCTGACTCCCAGCTTCCAGTATTTGGACCATACATCACAAATAGAAATAAATACACCAGTCACAGCACATGATATAAAACAAGAATTCCACAAAAAGAAACACAACACTCCACCCAGTTATGGCTGCATTACCTATTGACACCCCAAAGAATGTCCCTCCTCCTATCTTGTCATCCTTGCCACCCTGTACATCACTATCCTCTCCACAGTTTACTGTACTCAACTATGGAAAACCTCCAAAATTCTAGTTTTCACCAAACAACACAAACCTTCTACTGATACCTCCTCTTGCTGCCCCATGTACCTCATTTCAGTGTTCAGCAAGGACTTTTAATCCATACACTCCCACCACACCCATCTACACGTGAAGCAATACCACCTCCACACCAATGGCTTCCATCCCAATTTCTCCTCTGATGACCAGCCCCTTCAGCTCACCCCTCTCCTGTCCCACCAAATCAGCGCCCATAGATCAGCTGTTTTTGTCTCTCTTGACCTAGAGAAAGCCTGCAACCATCTCTGCCATTCCTGACTCCTCTTCCAGCTCCAGACATCTGAACTTCCAGTTAATTATGTCTGCCTTTTGCATCACTCCTCTCTAATCACCCATCCTTTGTTGGTATTAACAGTACCATTTCTTGTACCTTCCAACACTGTGTAGGAGTACCCTAAGGCTCTGTCTTCTCTCCTCTCCTTTATCGCCTCTACTGTGCTGATATGCCCAAATCACATCCACTAGTCCACGTCCTTCAGTATGCTGATGACACCACTTTCCTCACCCTCTACCCTACACTCTAAATATCCCAATGATCCATCCAAATCCACCTCAGTCAGTTTACCTCCTGGTGTCACCAATGGCTCCTCAAGATTATCCACTCCAAAACCCAGGAAATACTTATAAGATGAATGACTCACACCTTCTGTCTCCATGACTTTTACCTTACCATTTACAAACAGCCTATCCAATTAATTAAAACACTAAAATATCTTGGACTAACACTTGACTGGTAACTATCATAGAAAGCTCACCTACTAACCATCCAACAGAAAGACAAAAATACACCAAAATTACTGACAGCCCTCCAGTATTCTCCACACCTACAAAACCCTGATCCAACCCATCCTCTGCTGTGCATATGTTGCATGGATATCTGTCCCATCAAAGTTCTGTAATTCCCTCCAAATTCTTGAATGCTATGCACTCCGTCTAACTTTCCACATCTATTTACATTCCTCCCCATGGATTCTCTACCATCTCATCAAATTCCCATCACTTTTGACCCACACTGAACACTTCAGCATTTCTGGTAGATTCCAGTAACGCCATCATTTCCCCTCTGATCACCAAACCAAGTACACAGCTGCTATTTTATAAATACTTCACATTGTCCCTATGTCTACACACACTGCATATCCTATCCCAGTGCAAGTTCCACCAATTCCCACTCCCAGACAATGTTTTCTGCCCCAATATTTATCCCCCCTACCAGCTTTAACTCTTCCTTGCCTATCCCACTCCACACCAGGACTCCTCTCTCTTTGTTGTTCTCCATGCATCACCATCCCTTTCCTCTTGCTACCACTACCCTAACCACACACCAAAGTCCTCCTCACCCTCTGCCTTTCCCACCTTCCACCTCAACCCCTACCTTCATCTCCACAGATATTCCTACCTAACCTACTCCTATCTTTTCTACCCACACCCATCAAACCTATGGAACATAATCCTTCGTGCAGAAATACCTCTCACCCAATGCAGGTCTTTCAGACTTTAAGTGAAAGTGCAGTGCTTCAGCAGTTTTTTTTCTCAAAATAATTTCAACATTCTGTGATGTATTTTCAAAATGTATATATTTTCATTTTTCAGCTGTTCATCTTTCATTTCTTTCATTTTTAATTTAAAATGGTAAAACAGTCATGCTGTTTTCTTTCTCATTCTTAATTATGCATTTTTAAATGCCCTTGGCTGAAGAGCAGAATATTGTACTTCTAACAGCACATACCCTGCCCGTATGGGCCAAGGGGAATGAAATAGGAACAAAGGAAAAAATGCAGTCACAATTGTAATTGCTTCTATTGCGCACGGATAAAAAATGTGTTTCCCAAAAATGGCTATTCTTGTGTTAAGGTAAATAAGCAATTAGATATACAAAATGCATTACTGAAAGATGACACATGTATACAGAGCATCAAGTCATGTATGACATACACTGAGACCATCTGTGAGATAAGTGTAAACAGTGGCCTCAGTGCAGTTTGAACTCTCGATATGTATAGTCCAAGAGGAACTATGCCAAATAATGGCTGAAATGTGTTAACTTTGTCTACTGGTATGTATCATCAAGTTATATGTGAAATTTATGCAATTGTACTTTGGTGTTAACATGTGTATGATTGTATTCTAATTGGTTCCTGTATTGTGTGTAACAATGATGGTGGGTACTCAGAAACTGAAATCTGGATCCGCTAGAATAAACATAAACTGAAACTGTTAACTGCATCTTCTTTCACCAATTGGATATCTTAAGCCATAATGCAGTCCATATCCAGCAGTTGAAGCCAGCTCGCCAGCTGGAGAATGCCACTTCCAGACCTACATGGAGCCACGAGCCATATTTGTCCTTCCTGCACTGAGACTTGGCCCCTTGACACTATGCCTCCTGGAATTGGGTACAGTGGTTTGTTACTGTGATTGTGCTCAGAGGCTGTCACCTCATCTTGTGGTCCTTAAGACATAGATTTCATCACACAGTTTAGTGATCAGACATTACAGATGCACAGCCTAACTGTCTTGCCTTCCCTTACCCTACCAGAAGTGTTAAAATAAGACAGTTACTTTGACTGCTAAAGGATGTTGTGTTCATGTTAATTATTGATCCAGGACAGAGTAGAGTGAATTTATATTATTATTAATAAACCTATTTTCTGTTATCTGTCTGGGTGTAATTTCTACCACATGGGACCCAGTGCAGTCTACTTCATTCTGGACATTACAGCATGTGAGACACAGTTCTTAATAGGCTGTATAATCACCAGGGGTTGCAATGTGTGCACTGCAACATCCTCTCATGCTGGGCACAATGTTGGTAAGAAGTTCATGTGATAGGGCATTCCATTCCTCCACCAGCACGGTTGACAACTGCGGATAGTCGTCGGTGCATGTGGATGTACTGAAATACATCTATTCAATGCATCCCACATTTGCTTGATGGGATACAAGTTGCAACTGACACTTATATGTTTATTCACTATCTGAAACAAGTATGACATCTGAGCACTTACAGGTTCCAGATGGAGTCATATTAAAAAATGACTTAAGTACTATGTGGCAGATGAACACAACATGGACTGCTTGTGGTCATGAGATGTGGCAGAGGCAGTTAGGTCCATTCTAGTTGCACCTCCTGGTGCCACCTGCCTGCTGCCATCTGCTGGCAAGGCAAGCACCCTGAGTCACAGTGGCACTGTCCTGAATTATCCACAACAATACACTTGGTATTGTTGTTTTCCTATGGAAGCTGATTTTTTTGGCCAACCTAGAAATTCTACCATGTGTCTGCTCAATGGTGGACAGTTTCCACCAACATTCAGTGATTGGAACTCTTGCACTGACTCAACTGACTGCATGTTATGTATTAGCAAATACTATAATTTCATACACCTGAATGTAGGATTTTAAAATATCAAAACCGATCATGGTTTAAATAAATATTAGCACAGCTGAAGTGGCTCTCTCTAAATTAATTATCATGCCTGTCAGTTCTGGATGTCCTATGTACCAAATCTTGTAAACCCAAGATGATTGTGACTCCCTTCAAGCTACTGACTAAAATATGAGGTTACACTGATGTCACTTGGTACTTAATTTGAGCATCGAATTAGCTCTTCACATCAGTGGTGTCATTTCTGTAGCTAATCAGTTGTTAAGCAAAGTTTGGTAGTGATTATGAACCAAGGAGCTATATCCATCCCAGTTCATGATGGTGGCCGAAAGAGCCAGTATCTATTTGAAAGCTGATGTGGATAGCATTGGTTACCATCTCTAATGCCAGTAGTCTAGTGGTGGTGGGCAGAACAGCCTGCGCCTGGAGGACATCTGGGCTGAGCATATTGTATGCTTCACCCGAGTCAGTGTCCATTGTGGCCAGACAGGTACTATAAAGATTCAATTTAATTGTGAACTAACAAATCTGTGCCTTATGACCAGTTTTACCACAGATTTGGCATGTTGCCCAGCAGAAGTAGCATTTCCGGTGCTGATTTATGAGGAGATAGTAGCTGCATGACTGTAACTTCTAGTTGGAGCAGTTACACATGGCAGCCTTTCTAGAAGGAACTAGTCTACTGGAACTGATAGGTTTGGGAGGGCAGGACTGAGCTTGTGTCTTCAGTATGGACTGGGTGGCAAATATATGTGATACATCTTGCAGGGCCGCTGAGGACTGGACTCACTGCTCAAAAGCCTCAACGAATGGGAAGCAAGTTGCTAAAGGTGGATCATTTAATGTGACAAGGTCATACTGTAGCCCCTCATCTCTAGAATGAACTAAAATCATATCCATAACCAGTAACTTGGCATATGATTGTTTGAAGTTAGCATTGCAGCACTGAAAATGCCAATCCCAGGAATTGAGCTAACCATTCCCAGTAGGACTGTCCATTCTGTTCATAACAACTAAAAAATTTGTGCCTGGTCTCTGCCACATGAACTTACAAATCAAAATATTCTAGCGAGCATGTTTTCAAATGTTCCTACATCAAAGGATTCAATTCTACTTTTGGAGTTAACTGCTGCAGGAGGTGATAGACAACAGAAAAGTGCACTGTTGGGTATCGCCTGAGATTCTGTGGCTGATGGAATGCTGCTCTACAAGGGCAATATAATTGGCCTATGGTTCTGCATTTATGTCAAACACTGGGAATGTTGATGGTGAGTCCCTGAAGCCCTTCACCATGCAGTCATTGTGAGACATCTGATTGTAAACTTCAGGTGACATGGTTATGGTTACTGTCTTCCCCAACATAGACTCCTGTTCCTGTTGCATGGTTTATAAAAGCAACTTGGATAGTCATGTCTGTGGTGGTGTGGGTATGCTGAAATGGAAACCTGATGTAAGCATGCTATGTATGTGATAAAAACATGTAAAAACACCATCTACCTGGGGCACAGCACAATATTTCAGCCCAAATTCACAAAAAAATCTCATTGAAAATTGAAGTGCCCCTTGCCACACACAGTGCAGAAGAACACTTCCAGCTATAAGAACATAAATGTACATTTATCTGTTCTGAATAACTGCTGTACAAGAACACAAAATAGTTTAGCAGCCAAATTACTTGTCTCAGTTTAACACTTCTGGTAGGATAGGGTAAGGCTATCCAGTTCACCTGGAATGCCTAGTTCACTGTCTGTGTAAGTCTATGTCTTAAGGATCATGAGGTAACATGATACTCTCAGAGCACAATCACAGTAAGAGGCTGACATACCCAAGTCCAGGAGGCTGAGTGTCATGAGGCCAAGTCTCAGCATAGCAAGAATAAAGACTGTTTTTGGGCCCACATAGCTATTGCATTGGGATTCCTCAGTTGGTGAGCTGGCTTTAACTGCTGGATATGGGCTGTGTGATGGCTTGAGTACCAGCTGGTGGATGAATTGGTTGCAGACTATTGGTGGCCACATGATATGGTGGAAGCATAGTGAACCCTGGTAGCTACACCTTCTTAGGAGTGATGAGCTGCTGCCTGCCAGTGAGGCAAGTACCCTGAGCTATAGTGGTGGCATCTCAATTGTCTTCAATAACACAGACTCTCATTGTCATGGCCCCTGCACTCTCATATGTAGGCAACCTACAGTGCTCTACTGTTATGGCAGTGGGGGATATACCCAAATGTATCACATGGGAACATTATAAATTGTTGTGACTTTAGTGTAATTATTGACTTTGAATAAAAGTATCATTTCTGTTCTTCTCATTGCATATTTCTTTCAGTTAACTTGTGTACTACACTGTAGCAGTTCTTTTTATATATGGTTCAAGTTTCATCAAGGTATGTTACTAGGCAGTGACAAATCATTCAAAAGTTACTTTCATCCTTAGGTTTTTCAAACCATTGTACAAAAAACAATTTTGCACTTCATCACTGCCCACACTAATGACACCCAGTGGTGAATCTTGTATCACAAACATGCTGCTATGCCTCTTGCACTAACTCCATTCTGTTTGGAAAACTGATGCCAGGCCTGTCAACATGCGTGCCCCATGAATTTCTTCATGTCCCCCCCCCCTCCCCCCTGCCCATAGTCTGCCTGAATAATTGAGTCACCATCCTCTGATGATGAGTGAGTTTTTGAACTCAGAAGAATGATAAGTTGTTGCAATCATGCTCTATAGATATGACTTTGTTTTAAAGGAATTGTATTGTACCCAGTAAGGATACTCATTTTTAAAATAATTCTTTTCCTACGTCTAGTGATTATTCTTATGGACATTTTCTGCAGTTTGAAATTGTGCCCATGTTCTGTGCCTCTGACCCCCAGAAAAGAATCCCACAGCTAAGAATTGAATGTATGTAGGAATAGTACTTCACCACAAGATTTTGTCTCTTATATACAAAACAAATCACCAAGACCATAATATGACACGCAGCATTGTCTGTATTTTCATATTTTGATCCTATGTTAATTGATGTATATGTATTATGAACCTTATTGGACTCAGTACACTACCTTGAGAAACACCTTTGTTTATACTGGATGTCCCAGGAGGAATGGTCAATATCCAAGAATATGGCAGGGATGATTATTTGAAGCAGAATTTCTATTAAACATGGGTTGTAAAAAGCATATCCTAAGGGCTATGAGAACTACTTCATCTTCGATACTGTGAAACAAATCTCTTCTAATGCAGCCACTTTGCTTTCCATATTTTGGACCAAAACAAGAGAAAATGTCCAGTAAACATGGTCTTTAAAGTGCATACCTTGAGACCTATGAGTATTTCTTCTCAGTACTGTGAAACAAATCTCTTCTACTGAACAACTACTCATAACTCTTGAGGTATACATTTTAGAGCCCATGTTTGGTAGACTTTTTTCCTTCAAATTATTGTTCCTATCATATCTCTCAGTACACTCTGACTTTTTCTTCATCTGACTCATTTAACTAAAAACTTATCAGTAGATCAGTGAACGATCTCTAACTTTTGCACCCTATTTTCCAGGTAAGATTGAAACCATGTGTTGTATATTCCTCTTACACTCGACTTGTTTACTAGTATTTTATGGTCAACAATGTCAAAACCTCTCAACAAGTCTAAGAATATGTAACAAGGGCATCTTTGTCAAGATTTCAGCTACTACTCTGGCAAACTCTTTAAAAGCTTAAGTTGTACTTGCTCCATAATGGAAACTGTGCTTCATGAGAAAGAGTGTATTTATTCATGTAACTCATTGGTCTACCTTTCACCATCATTCACTTAGTTTTGAGACACAGATGATAATGAAAGTGGTCCTTTGTTTCCAATACTTTCTGTATTACCTTTCTTTGTAAAGTGCACAACTCGTGTGTATTTTATGTGCTCTGGAACAGTATGTGAACTAAAGGACTCATTTATTATGCTTCTCAATGAGATTTGAGTGCTGAATATGCAGAACAGAGACTGGAACCCAGTCTATTCCTGGTGATCTTTTTTTTCCCTCTGTTGTGGAAACAACATCATTATCCATACTGTGCAAGTCATAGTGGGTGTTAGATGTAATTTAGGAATATTTTGTTGCAACTTATCCACAATACCAAAGAAATAGTCATTTACAAAATTTGCGTGAGGATTTTCTATTATTATATCCTCATCTTTGAATTGTATATTATTACACTTGTGTAGTGGGTGTTAGACGTATTTTAGGAATATTTTGTTGCAACTTATTCACAATACCAAAGAAATAGTCATTTACAAAATTTGCCAATTCCTGAGGATTTTCTATTATTATATCCTCATCTTTGAATTGTATATTATTACACTTGTGTATGTCTTTGCCAGATTTATATTTTATGACATCCCATAATGTTTTGCTTTTGTTTTCTGCATTATATATCATTTTGTTAGTGATTTTTTTTAGTCTCATGGCATCCTCCTATGTAACTGTCTGTGAATGCCTTTGTGAAACCTTCAGCATACCAGGCAAGGGAATTCTTGTCACTGCAGGTATGTCATCCATAGGTGGCCAGACTGTATGGGAGGGATTTTTTGTGGTGCGAAAGGGATGGCAGCAGTTGAAATGCAGGTGCTGTTGGTGGTTAGTGGGTGTAATGTGGACAGAGGTGTTGATGGAGTTTTCAGAGGAGTGTAGGTCAAATTCCAGTAGGGTGGCATGTTGGGTTCATGAGTACCTAGTGAAGTGGAAGGCAGAAAATGTGGTTGAGTCGTGAAGGAATGAGGACAGTGTGTCTTTGCCCTGAGTTCACATCATGAAGATACTATCAATGAACCTGAAACAGGCAAGGGGTTGAAAGTTTCAGGAACCTTGGAAGGTTTCCTGTAGATGGCCCATACACAATTGGCATAGAAGGGTATCATGCAGGTGCCCATGGCTGTGCTGCATATTGTTTGTTTATCATCCTTTCTACATCTACATCCATATACATACTCTGTAATCCACCATACAGTGCGTGGAGGAGGGTACCTCATACCACAACTAGCATCTTCTCTCCCTGTTCCACTCCCAGACAGAACGAGGGAAAAATGACTGCCTGTATGCCTCTGTACGAGCCCTAATCTCCCTTATCTTATCTTTGTGGTCCTTCCGTGAAATGTAAGTTGGCGGCAGTAAAACTGTACTGCAGCCAGCCTCAAATGCTGGTTCTCTAAATTTCCTCAGCAGCGATTTACGAAAATAACGCCTCCTTTCCTCCAGAGACTCCCACCTGAGTTCCTGAAGCATTTCCGTAACACTCGTATGATGATCAAACCTACCAATAACAAAATCTAGCAGCCCGCCTCTGAATTGCTTCTATGTCCTCCCTCAATCCGACCTGATAGGGATCCCAAACGCTCGAGCAGTACTCAAGAATAGTTCATATTAGTGTTTTATAAGTCGTCTCCTTTACAGATGAACCACATCTTCCCAAAATTCTACCAATGAACCAAAGACGACTATCTGCCTTCCCCACAACTGCCATTACATGCTTGTCCCACTTCATATCGCTCTGCAATGTTATGCCCAAATATTTAATCGACGTGACTGTGTGAAGTGCTACACTACTAATGGAGTATTCAAATATTACAGGATTCTTTTTCCTATTCATCTGCATTAATTTACATTTATCTATATTTAGAGTTAGCTGCCATTCTTTACACCAACCACAAATCCTGTCCAAGTCATCTTGTATCCTCCTAAAGTCACTCAATGACAACACCTTCCCGTACACCACAGCATCATCAGCAAACAGCCGCACATTGCTATCCACCCTATCCAAAAGATCATTTATGTAGATAGAAAACAACAGCGGACCTATCACACTTCCCTGAGGCACTCCAGATGATACCCTCACCTCTGATGAACACTCACCATCAAGGACAACATACTGGGTTCTATTACTTAAGAAGTCTTCAAGTCACTCACATACTTGGGAACCAACCCCATATGCTCGTACCTTAGTTAGGAGTCAGCGGTGGGACACCGAGTCAAACGCTTTCTGGAAGTTTAGGAATATGGCATCCGTCTGATACCCTTAATCCATGGTTCGCAAGATATCATGTGAAAAAAGGGTGAGTTGCATTTCGCAGGAGCGATGCTTTCTAAAGCTGTGCTGATGTATGGACAGCAACTTCTCTGTCTCAAGGAAATTCATTATATTCGAACTGAGAATATGTTCAAGAATCCTGCAACAAACTGATGTTAAAGATATTGGTCTGTAATTTTGAGGATCCGTCCTTCTTACCTTCTTATACACAGGCGTCACCTGCACTTTCTTCCAGTCGCTCAGGACTTCACGTTGGGCAAGAGATTCGCAATAAATGCAAGCCAAGTAAGGAGCCAATGCAGTAGAGTACTCTCTGTAAAACCAAATTGGAATCCCATCAGGACCTGGTGTTTTATTTATTTTCAACTCATTCAGCTGCTTCACAATCCCAGGGATGTCTATCACTGTGTCCTTCATACGGGAATCTGTACAAGACTCAAACAGCGGTATGTATGTACGATCCTCCTCCGTGAAAGATTTCTCAAATGTTAAATTTAAAATTTCAGCTTTTGTTTTGCTGTCTTCCATTGCCAGACCAGACTGATCAGCGAGTGACTGGATGGAAGCCTTTTACCCGCTTACCGATTTTACATAAGACCAGAATTTCCTTGGGTTTTCAGCAAGATCTTTTGCTAAGGTATGACGGTGGTAGCGGTTCAATGCTTCGCGCATCGCTCTTTTTACAGCAGCATGAATCTCTACTAACCTTTGCCTGTCCTCATTCTCCTGATCTTTCTTGTACTGTGAGTGCAACTGCCTTTGCTTCCTGAGAATTCTCCGAATTGCGCTGTTAAACCACGGTGGGTCTTTTCCGTATGTAACCCACTTTTTCAGCACATACTTGTCCAATGCGTGATTTACAATGTGTTTAAAATTTGCCCATAATTCTTCCATGTCCATCATACCGGAAGTAAATGAAGTAAATTCATTTACTAAGTGGGATGCTAACAACTGCTTATCCGCTCTTTCTAATAAGAATACGCTCCTAGCCTTCTTGACCGACTTTTTAACTTTCGTAACCGTAGTCCTAATGACAACATCATGATCACTAATCCCTGTCTCAACGCTGACACCGTTGATGATGTCTGCTCTGTTTGTGGCTGCCAGATCTAAAATATTTCCATTACACATTGGCTGTCGATTTAGCTGCTCAAGACAGCTTTCAAAGGAGAAGTAGATCTGTGTCAGTTTATAGTTAGTAAGATGGTTTTTTTTTGTAATGAACACTATATGAAAGGATCATTTTATAACACTCATTTACCAATATTGCATTAATGCACTGAATTTAAAATTTAAAAAATTTTTTTTATTTATAAGGTAATAAACATATAATAGAACTATTACAATACTTATTACTGCACTGAAATGGTGCAGAACTTTGATTGTACTTTATACACTCCTGGAAATGGAAAAAAGAACACATTGACACCGGTGTGTCAGACCCACCATACTTGCTCTGGACACTGCGAGAGGGCTGTACAAGCAATGATCACACGCACGGCACAGCGGACACACCAGGAACCGCGGTGTTGGCCGTCGAATGGCGCTAGCTGCGCAGCATTTGTGCACCGCCGCCGTCAGTGTCAGCCAGTTTGCTGTGGCATACAGAGCTCCATCGCAGTCTTTAACACTGGTAGCATGCCGCGACAGCGTGGACGTGAACCGTATGTGCAGTTGACGGACTTTGAGCGAGGGCGTATAGTGGGCATGCGGGAGGCCGGGTGGACGTACCGCCGAATTGCTCAACACGTGGGGTGTGAGGTCTCCACAGTACATCGATGTTGTCGCCAGTGGTCGGCGGAAGGTGCACGTGCCCGTCGACCTGGGACCAGACCGCAGCCACGCACGGATGCGCACCAAGACCGTAGGATCCTACGCAGTGCCGTAGGGGACCGCACCGCCACTTCCCAGCAAATTAGGGACACTGTTGCTCCTGGGGTATCGGCGAGGACCATTCGCAACCGTCTCCATGAAGCTGGGCTACGGCCCCGCACACCGTTAGGCCGTCTTCCGCTCACGCCCCAACATCGTGCAGCCCGCCTCCAGTGGTGTCACGACAGGCGTGAATGGAGGGACGAATGGAGATGTGTCGTCTTCAGCGATGAGAGTCGCTTCTGCCTTGGTGCCAATGATGGTCGTATGCGTGTTTGGTGCCGTGCAGGTGAGCGCCACAATCAGGGCTGCATACGACCGAGGCACACAGGGCCAACACCCGGCATCATGGTGTGGGGAGCAATCTCCTACACTGGCCGTACACCACTGGTGATCGTCGAGGGGACACTGAATAGTGCACGGTACATCCAAACCGTCATCGAACCCATCGTTCTACCATTCCTAGACCGGCAAGGGAACTTGCTGTTCCAACAGGACAATGCACGTCCGCATGTATCCCGTGCCACCCAACGTGCTCTAGAAGGTGTAAGTCAACTACCCTGGCCAGCAAGATCTCCGGATCTGTCCCCCATTGAGCATGTTTGGGACTGGATGAAGCGTCGTCTCACGCGGTCTGCACGTCCAGCACAAACGCTGGTCCAACTGAGGCGCCAGGTGGAAATGGCATGGCAAGCCGTTCCACAGGACTACATCCAGCATCTCTACGATCGTCTCCATGGGAGAATAGCAGCCTGCATTGCTGCGAAAGGTGGATATACACTGTACTAGTGCCGACATTGTGCATGCTCTGTTGCCTGTGTCTATGTGCCTGTGGTTCTGTCAGTGTGATCATGTGATGTATCTGACCCCAGGAATGTGTCAATAAAGTTTCCCCTTCCTGGGACAATGAATTCAATGCAAAATGCTATGCAGGCAGCAGAACTGTACAGAGAGTGATGTCTTGACAAGAAACCACCTTCCTGACAGATGTTTTCTCATCTTGTTGCTACACTTCAGGAAACAGGAAGTTTCAACCCACGAAAATGCAATCATTGTAGCACTCGCACAGACGAAGCTGCCAAAGTTACTGTTCTCGCTTCCATTGCTATGAACCCACATGTGAGCACATGACAGCTTGAACATGAGACTGGCATTCCTGAAACCAGTGTACATCATATTCTTACATGTCACTGGTTTCATGCTTACCATGTTTACCTACATCAAGAATTGCATGGGGATGATTTCCAGAAACATGTACAGTTCTATCAGTGGGCACAGCAGCAAATCCTCTCCAACCTGAACTTCTTTCCAATGTTCTATTTACCAATGAATGTCCCTTCTCAAAACAAAGGACAGGTAAATACAAGGAACATGCATTATTGGTCCAGCAACATCCCACAATGGCTTAGGCAGGTGGAACATCAGTGTCAATGGAGAGTTAACATCTGGTGTGGGATGCTTGGTACCACAATTATTGGCCCTTATTTCATTAATGGTAGTGTAAACAGCACAACATATACCAACTTCCTCAGATGAATTCTTCCTCCTCTTCCAGATGAAGTACTGGTAAGAACCAGAATGCTGATGTGGTATCAACATGATGGATGTCCAGCACATAATGCCTTGCATACACGTCGTGTTCTGAACCGGAAGTATCTTGCCAGATGGATTGACCGATGAGGAACAGTTACTTGGCCTGCTAGCTCTCCTGATTTAAATCCTCTGGACTTTTTTCTTTGGGGATACATTAATGATGT
This sequence comes from Schistocerca piceifrons, assembly GCF_021461385.2. Classification (NCBI taxonomy): domain Eukaryota; kingdom Metazoa; phylum Arthropoda; class Insecta; order Orthoptera; family Acrididae; genus Schistocerca; species Schistocerca piceifrons. The sequence continues at coordinate 412,271,840 of NC_060149.1, read as the reverse complement.
TTTCTATTACGATATTCCAACAACTCCAGAGGACATGCTGGAACGTATCATGCTTGCTTGTAATTCTCTTCAACAGGCAACACTGGAAGCAGTAAATAATTTTCATTCAATGAGTGCTTCAGTATATTGGTGTCCAGGGTCACCACTCTGAGCACCTATGAATGTTCCACTCCTGGGCAATGGTACAGGAGAGTCAAACTCAATTTGGTGTTATGTTTTTACTTTGTTTTCATCTGTTTCCTGACAACTCCAGCAAATGGACGAGTTTATGATCCCGGGCTCAAAGTCAGTGTTGTGTTATGTAATTAATAACTTTTTGTTTCAGTGAATGGTACACTGTGATACATTTTTGAATAGGTCTTTAGGAGAGGAAATAAATTACTGAATAAAAAATACAGGGTGCCATTTAAAAAAAGTCATACCACTGTTCATATCTCTGTAAAAAGCAAAGCTAAAATGAAGGCAATCATGCTGATTGATGTCCCCTTGAAGGCTAAAGAACATTTGCTTGAAACATTTTGTAATTTGCATCTGGACAAACAGTTTTTTAGCATGGTCAAGATAAATGGGACACCCTGTGTGAAGCTTTTTATGGCTGCTGGCAAGTTATTGAAAATGTGTGTTCCTGAATAACGCCACACCTTTTTGTACAAGAGTAAGTGACTTTAAATCTTTGTGAGGATTATTCTTATTTCTAATGCTGATTCCGTTAACTGACCTGTTGGTTAGAAAAGGTGATATATTTTAATGACAAATTTCATCAAGTAATAAATATATTGGGAAGCTGTAGCTAGTATCCCTAGTTCCCTAAACAGGCCTCTGCAGGATGTTCTTGAGTTCACACCACATATAACTCTTATTGCACATTTTTGTGGCTGGAAAACTTTAGCTTTGCTTGATGAATTACCCCCAAATAATCCCATAGCCATAGTATGCCAGCTTTTTCATTTTTATATCCCCTATGTCTGACAGAATTTTCATTGCAAATAGAGATTTGTTTAAACACCTCAGCAGTACCGTGGTATGCTCCTCCCAGGTGAGCTTATTATGAAGCTGTAAACCCAAGAATTTAACACTGCCCACTTCTTCTATCTGCATATACTTATGGGACGCCACTTATAAGTTCTGAACAACATGTAGTGTGTTTTTTCAAAATTTAGTGACAAAGAATTGGCTAGGAACCAGTGATTAATGTCCACAAATATTTTACTAGCTGATCTTTCTAAGACTACACTCGATTTGCTATTTATAGCAATGTTTGTATCATCAGCAGACAAAACAAACTTGGTATCTGGTAATGTTACTGATGAAAGGTCATTGTTATACACAAGAAAAAGTAAGGGCCCTAAGATGGAACCTTGTGGGACCCCACATGTAATTTTTTCCCAGTTGGATGATGCATGATAGCTTAATACATGTCTCTTTCCTAATAACACCCTTTGTTTCCTGCCAGAGATATAAGATTTGAACCATTTTGCTGCATTTCCTTCTACATCATAATATTCTGATTTACTTAAAAGGATATTGTGATTTACACAGCCAAATGCCTTTGATACATCACAAAACATACCAGTTGCCTGCAATTTTTTTGTCTAATGAATTAAGTACATTTTCGCTGTAAGTGTAGATAGCCTTTTTAATATCAGAACCCTGTTCGCTAAGTGGTCAGCATGACAGAATGTCATACCTCATGGTCCTGGTTCGATTCCTGGCTGGTTCAGAGATTTTCTCCACTCAGGGACTGTGTGTTGTGTTGTCCTTATCATCATCATTTCATCTCCATCAACACACAAGTCATCGAAGGGGCATCAACTCGAAAGGCGAACGGTCTACCTGACAGGAGGCCCCAGCCACACGGCATTTCCATTTTTCCATCAGAACCCTTTAGAAATCTGAACTGCGACTTTGACAGTATTTTATTGGTGATAAGATGGTTATAAAGTCAATTGTACATTACCTTTTCTAAAATTTTTGAGAATGCTGGCAAAAGTGAAATTGGGCGGAAAGTTGGTGCCATTTCTTTATCTCCCTTCTTAAATAGTGGCTTAACATCAGCATATTTCAACCATTCAAGAAATATTCCACTGATAAACAGCTGGTTACAAAGATAGGTTAATATGTTACTTAACTCAGACTCACAGTCTTTAATTAATGTTGTTGATGTTTCATCATACCCACTAGATGTTATGGATTTTAAAGATTTTATGATAGACATTACTTCTGCTGGGGTAGTGAGGGTCAAATTCATATTATGGAAGTTACTTGAAATTTACGGTCTGAGGTATCCCATGGCAGCATCTACAGAACCTGACAACCCCATATTTTCAGTAACAATTATAAAATGTTCTGCAACACTATACACATCTGTTGCCTATGTATCATTTACTCTTAATGCCACTTGCCCCTCTTCATGTCTGGTTCTACCAGTCTCCTCCTTCACTATATCCCATATTGTCTTCATTTTGTTATCTGATATGACTATCTTTCCCTTGTAATATATTTGCTTTGATGTCCGTGTTACAGTCTTTAAAATTTTGCAGTAGTTCTTGTAATGTGTAATAGCATCAACATCAGAACTGTTTCCAATTGACAAATACAGTTTTCTTTTTATTTTACAAGATACCTCTATTCCTTGAGTAATTCATGGCTTCTTTATAGACTTTGCTCTAAGCTTGGTTAGTTTTGGGGGAAAACGGTGTTCAAATAAGGTAAGCACTTTATTAGCAAAAGTGTTATATTTTTCATTCATGCCATGAGCACTGTAAACATCACTCCAGTGAATGTCTCTGAGGAGTGTCTTAAAATTATCAGTTTTTGGCTTATTGGTTACCCTCTTGTGTTCAGATTTAACAGATTTTATATCCTGTTCAGTATTAACATTTAACAGAAGAAACTGCATGTCACGGTCTGAGAGGCCATTGGCTATTGGTTTTGTAATATAATTTTGATCATTGGCCTTTTCTATAAAGATATTTTCAGTATCTGTTTGTGAGCAATTGGCTACTCTAGTTGGGAACTTTACAGTGGGAATTAAGTTGAATGATAATGTTACTAACTCAAATAAGTTCTTATTGGGAGAGTCTTCAAGGAAATCTACATTGAAGCCACCAGCAACCACTATTTCTCTGTTTTTTGTTGTTAAATGGGCCAGAACAGCTTCAAGGTGGTTTATGAACAGATTAAAGTTACTTGCAGGTATTTGATATACACTTAGTATTATGAAGGATTTTTTATGAAATGTAACTTCTGTTGCACATGCTTCCATATTCTGTTCTAGGCAAAATTTATGAATGTCTATGTTCTTAAATTTATGACAGTTCCTGACAGTTTCTTTAACCATTTGTGCTCTACAAAAGTGAGATGCTAACCCAAATCCTGTAACATTTAAAAGTTCTATAGCAGTGGTCACATGATGTTCAGAGAGACAGATTATGTTAGCTGGGTTTGAGGACTCTAATTCATCTATGCAGATAATTAATTCATTAATTTTATTTCTCAGTCCTCAAATATTTTGACACAATAAAGGTAGGTGACACTAAACATTGACTGAGTTAAAATTGGGTAGAGTTGAAATTTCTGCTGATTGTTGAAAATTCTGAACCAACAGCTGTTTATGCTGATGTAATAATCTAGAATTATGTTTTTGGTTTCTTTCTCAAACTGATGGTTTGTCTCAATCATAACCTCTCTTAAAACTTGGTTTCTTTCTGTCCTCCCTACCTTAAAAAAAGCGTCTTTTCTTAACCCTGTAACCACTGGTATTTTATCACTCATGACAGTGCCTCCCCCCTTTAAATTTCCTGCTATTCTCCCAGCCAGTGTACCCTTCCCTTTCCTGTTGAGGTGAAGATCATGCCTAGTATAATCCCATCTATTGAGAGAATCAACAGGAACCACACCGATGTGTGACACTGCACCCAATATAAGCAACCGTTCCAACTCCAAATTAACTCTCCTGACAGAAGAGTTCAAATGAGGTCACTCATGGTGCCCAAGAACAGATACAAACTCAACACTAGTATGCTTCAATGCTGATGCAATCTTTGCCAGTTCACACTCAATACTGTACCCAGGATCTCTGTCAATACTATTACCTGGCTGATCCACTATAACCACAGTGAAATCTTTGCAAAGTGATCCTAAATTCTCTGTCACCTGCTCCAGACCAGCACTAGGTTTAAAAAAATTGTTGACCTGGTATTCTGATCCTACTTCATCCTGCAAAAGTTGGCCAACACCCCTTCCATGTGAACTACCTAACACCAACACTTTCTTTCTCTTTACTGATTTCCCTATGTTCTTACTTTTCAATTTGGTGCTGAAAGTTTGTTGCGCCCTGTCTACATCTGAAACTGCTTGAGGCTCACCAGCTTCTAACTGAAGCAACAGGTCAAATAATGGCAAGTCCGTATACACGAGTGATGCTGGTATACAGGGCAGTGGCATAGAGAATGATGACAAGTGATTCAAAGAGGTTAAGGGGTGGTGAGGGTATAGAGGTGGTGAAGAAACTTAGTATCTTCAATGTAGGAGGGTAGATTTTGGGCAATTTGTTGGAAGCTTTGGTCAACTAGGAGCCAGTAGCCAGCCAAAGCAGGTTATCCAGGATTGTCATGTTTGTGGATTTTGGGGAGCATGTGGCAGGAGGATGTGCAGTGTGTTGTTCGGGTGAGGAGGGAAATGGACTCATGGGAGAGGTTCTGGGAAGGGTCTAAGGATTTCAGAGTGGATTGGAGGTTATGCTGGACTTCTGTGATGGGACCACTATGACAGAGCTTGTAGGTAGAGGAGTCTGACAATTGGCAGGGACTTTCTGCCAAGTAGTCACTGTGATTCCTAACAACAGTGGCTGAAAGGTTGGTGTTCTTATCAGGAGGCCTGGGAAAGGACAGTGAGGTCAAGTTGGAGGTAAGGAATCCCTGGGAGGTAACCAGATGGTGGTTAAGTGGGACAGGTTGGGGGTCACAGTTGGATAGTGGTATGAACTGGGAGAAGCAGGGTTTAAAGTTTTGATTAGTTTGGCTGTGATTGGATTGATTGGTGGCAAGTGTCCCCCATTGTAGGTATCGGGAGTAGGAAACTAAGAAGTCACAGGAAACTACATCTTTGACAAACCTCATACTGTTAGACATGGGTGGGAGCTAAAATTAAGGCATTTGGATAGAACTGAATCATCTGTGGGACTGAAGTTTTTGGTGGGAAGTGTAAAAACAGTGTTTTGGATTTGTTTGGGTTCTGAATTTTTTTAAAGGATTGGGAGGGAGCTTTGGAGGATGTGGTAAACTCAAAAGGACATCTAGGCAAGGTCTCTGTGCTATGAGAATTTGACAAGGGAGTTACTGTGGACAGAATGGATTTTGATGGATAGTAGTGCCCCACAGTGGAGGTAGAATGTCGATAGGTTGAACAATTTATGAAAGCAGTGTCTAGAATGCTCTTCCAGGTGTTGGAGTGCAAGGGTTTCATTTCCAGAGATGTGGTGTGTGTAGAGATGTTTTCACAGTAACAGTATCTTATGCAGGGAGCAGTGGTGGCTCTGGGATACCTATGCCATGGATATGTGTTTCTGCAGTTTCAGGTTTGTGAAGGATAGGGACTGGCTGAATCTGAAAAAAAAGGTGAAGGTTGTTGTGATAGCATTTAAGGAACACAATGTAGGACAGGGTTTTAGTCAGGAAAAGGGATAAAGGGATATTTTTCTGAACTGGTGCATATAGATGGAGCAGGGATCCACTGGGGTGTGGATGGTTTTACAGAAACAGGGAGTGATCTGGAAATGGATGAGTGGAACCATTAGGTGAATATAAGGGGAACTGGATAACAGAGCGTATGTTTGGGGTTGGAAATCAGGGAAGAGATTCTGCTGAGGACAATAGGAAAGTTTTGTGCTGTGAAAATATTTGTTCATGTGTAAGTCACCATCATACATGGGAAAGAAAAAGGAAATATGTAAAATTCATACTAGGACAATGTATGAGGAGGGATGTGTTGAGGGCAATGTGTGAGGAGGGACATGTGGATTTCAAGGTCAAATGTTGGAATTAGTTGCTAGGAAAGTTTTGTAACTGTGATCCTGTTGAGTGGTACATGAACCAGTGTGCGGCGCAGTCATAATGACCATGACTGGTGCTACAGGGTGACATGAAACATAAGTGAGACCACATTGGTCATAACTGGTTAAGTGTGTGTGTAACAAAACCAAGAGGGCAAACATAGAAAAAGATGTGGATGCACACTACAGAAAGGACAAAGTAGATGTAAATTACAAGACAGTAATAAAGGACAGATGATACAAGGTTTAAGATTGAAGGGAATCAATAGGTATAGTAAGAAATTTCTGGTAGAATGTAAATAATTTAGGAGTAAGGGACATCACTCAACAAAAAGAAGAAGTGTTGAGTTGTTGACAGACAAACATGAAAAATGAAAGAAAACTTGCTGAATTTTCAAGTTATCCTTTCTTGCGCTAGAGTACAAATATACACAGAAAACACAGACATGGATGCATGTACATGCACATATCAATGAACTATGCAGATTGGAGTTATCCTTACAACACATCCTTCACTCCCACATTCATCCTGGCCTCAATCTCTGTTCACCAATCAACACTATCCCCCCCTCCCCTCCCCCCCCCCCCCCCCACTCAACAGTTTCTCTTTCCTCTGTCCCGTACCTC